>NC_046313.1:63791316-68791316 GCF_009819535.1 Lacerta agilis
TGCTTCTCCTTTGGCTGCTTGGGCAGTTTTCAGGTACAGAAGAAGCAAGTGGCGGCACAATGTGAGAGCAGGACAGCACTTGGTTTATCTTCCTTCGTTGGAGGAACTGGTTTGGCATGTACTGTGCTTGGAATCTGGAGCACAGCACAAGCTAAAGGAAATGGAATTGCCCAGAATCCACCAACCCTTTCCAAGTCCATGCTGAAAAGTTTCAAGTTGTAGACATAGAGGGGGCTGGAAGAGAGGCAGAAAGGCACATGCAAGAGATGTGCAAATCTGTCCATTTTGGTTTCTCATTTTTTGCACCTTGGGTTCTGCTGATTTTCGTATCAGTTTGAGGGTTGTTGTTTTTTTAAAAAAACAGACTGTATGAAAGTTAATACTGTACACATATTGTGGTGTATTCCACTTAATGTTTTATCTAATAGAAATCCTTTTTTGGTATTTTCACTAATCTAAACATTTTCCATTAATACATGCTTTTGAAATGTGTTTTCTTTAATAGAGAATGGCATCAAAATTTGGAGAATTGGCAGAAGATGAAGCAAGGAGTGCCCAGACTGTTATATGATGCCTCCTAAAGTGAGGGCGAGAGAGTCCCATCTTTGCCTATGAATGATCTGCTCTTATTTCCAATTGGGGATCACGTGGGTGCTACAATAAGTAAACCAAAAACAGAGGAAAAGGTTGCTGAATGCAAGTTACTAATTTATAACAATTTCATCAAGGAATTGAAAAGATGCTGAAAGGCAGAGGCACCAGCTTCTGAGGGTGATGGCAGGGAGCAATGCCACATGTGTGATGTCAGGACATCGGGACGAGTTGGGGGGGGGGGAGTTGAACGTGGCAGCCGTGCAGCTTCCATGGCTGGTGGCTTCTCCTCTACCTCCTCCTGGTGAGCGGGGGCTTTGATTCTCCTTCCTCTTCGTGACAGGAGGAGGAGGAGGAGGAGGGGAAGGAGCCAATCACTGGAGCTGTGCCATGATTGGCTCTGTGCTTTGCCTCTGTGTTTTTTTGAACATCTGTGGACCCCAGTTCCTACCCCAAAAATATAGCCGCCCCCCCCACAAAAGCTCGCACTCCTATTAGCAAGGCTTTCCAAAGATGACCAAGTAAGGAAGATAGGAAGTTGTCATATGCTAAGTCAGATCACTGGACTTTCTAGTCCACTGTTTACTTCCCCAAGTTGGTGCCCACCAGATATTCTGAACTACAATGGCTGACCTGACAGGGGCTGGTGCGAGTTGTAGGCCAAAACATATGGAGGGCACCAGCTTGGGGAAGGCTGATTTATTCTGACTCACAGTGTCAAAGTAGATCAGATGATAGTCAGGTTATGAAAGCAGTATTTTGTATCCTTGGAATTTATCAAGTGTTGAGCGAAACAGCTAGCAGCCTAAACAACAGATTTATTACCTAGCTGCATTTTTAAAAATTAAAAAAGAGAGAGAATTCAATTGAACAACTAAACTTCTGGCCTTGGATTTTCAAGCTAAGACCAATTAAAGGTTTCTTTACTACTGCAAGCTTGACAAGCCCACAATTTCATCCTGTTGCAGTGGGTGTGGGTGTGTTTTAATGTAATATTAATGAGCCAGGATGGAGGGTCATAAAAAGTGATAGGTTTTTGCGATGGTAAATTATAAATCGGTATTGATTTTTCCCGGCACTAATGCAGCCAGCTTATTGTAAGACACCACAGGCAAAGTGCACTTTATCAGATTAGGCTGGAGCCTCGTATCAAATATACATGAGAAAAAGGATGCATTTGTGAGTTAGACTCGACTTTTTCTTCAATAAAAAATTGCATTTTTTTTTAAAGGGGAAAAAGTGCAGGAATACTGAGAGTTTCTCAGTAATATTGCTGAAGGATTCTGAACACCAGTAAATGGGAATCACATATTTTTTACATGAAGAACAATGCAGCAGCAGCAGCAACAATAAAAACCTATCATGATGTATAGAATTGATGGCAGAACGAACACAAGCACATGCACGAATATACAAAAATAACAATGTGCTGAAACATATACCGCTTGTATAGAAATGGAGAGATTTATAATGATCGATGTAAACATCAGAGATACTGCAATCCAACACAATAGGATTTAAGCAGCCTAACAGTTCCAGTCCTGCTGCACAAGTCTTCAAAGCCAATGTATGAAGGGGCTATCTAGAATGAATGACCCAGGCCTGCCCACTAGATTCAACTTCTGCACCAGCGAAGCCCCATCCCACCCAACATATGGTCAACACCAGTCTGAATGTGTAGATACATAGGCAGTAACAACCAACGTCCAAAGAGTGGTAGGCGAGCAAGTGGGATGGTTTCATTAAAAATTAGGCTAGAGGCAAGATAGCCTGTGGCCCATTCACCATCTTCATAGCTATCCAAACTATTTGCTAAGAAGTTTGAACTAGTACAATCACACTTTGAAATACGTAATTGCAGTTGGTGGGCTGGGGTGGGATGCCAGATCACTTCTTTTCAGGTGATCCTTAAACCATTCCATTTGTTTTCCATTGGAATAGGCCATGTTTCCATCTTCTAGGCTTGCTAAGGCCAGAGTTACTTTGTGTAGATAGGAAAGGCAACCAGCAGGGACTGCGGAGACAGGCTGGCACCTAGATAGATAGCTTCTTCTTCTTCTTCTTCTTCTTCTTCCATAAGCATCTGGTTGTCTACTGCAAGAACAAAACACTGGACTAGATGGCCCTTTGGTCAGCAGGGTTCTTCTTATGTTTTCAATATGGGCAGACTACTGAAGTTTTAGACACAGTTCAATCACTACATACATTTTCCACATCCCTGAAGTGCTTACAGGTAAAAGGTAAATGATCCCTGGACGGTTAAGTCATCTCCGGTTTCAGGCAGCTTCTTATCTTGTCAAAATACTTTGCCTTTTATAAGGCACTACTCATATATGATCCTTTTGCTATGTTTTTGGGTGCAAGTAGGTATGTCTGAAACATTCACATATCACCTTTTCACCCCAAAAAGTGTTTGTTTATTGCATGAACCTAGCAAAGAGATCCATATTGAACTTTGGCCCATAAATATTTGAATTATGTGTGCCGAGTTCCTTGGCTATTCTGGAATAATAAGCCTTTGTAATGACTGTGATTTTCTGGTGACATATTATACTGTGCCATAAGGCTTGAGTACTAGTGGATCTAATTACAGAGTACTAGCAAAGAAATCCAGGCACAGTGAGAAAATAGTGGTTGTCTGAATTCCCCTAATATATTACCTAGTCAGCTTTAAAAAAAAAAAAATGGGACTGGTAGTTGCAATCACTTTGTTTTCACAAAATCTCACTCACATTCCAAGTTCATTGAACTGAGGTAAATTATACAGAGAGATATAGGTCTTTCTCACACAAATCACATTTATTTCAGGGCTTCAAACATTGACAATATGCAGTAGAGCCAGTGTTTTTTTTTCTGGGGGTACGCAGGGGTATGCATACCCCTAAACATTTTGTGAATCTAAGTTTGGCCTCATTGAGGGGCAGTATTTCAATATGAGTAGGAAAATGAGAATACCCCTAAACATTTTTTTAGGGAGAAAAGCACTGAGTAAAGCCATATTTTCCCTTTGATTCATCCCACCTACCCCCAGAAAGTTATGTTTCCTCCAGCATATGTGCTACTGTTCCTAACCAGCAAAATATTAAAAAGCTTTCTTGATGTGTTTTTATTGCATAAACTCCTTAAAGGCCCTCTCTCCTCTTTCCATCTAAAAAGCATTAACAGGAGACTAAACGGCAAAAGTGGGCATTATTTGGAATACAGCCTCTGTTGTTGTTTCTAAATGGAAATGATTTCCTCATCAAAACATTTCAGCAAGGTGGACAATTTAGAAAGGAAATTAAGGGATGGGGTAAAACAATTGTTCAGTATCTTGGAGGTTCTAAGTGAGAGCAAACAATTTTGGTGCGTAACTCCCCTTCCTGAGCCAATAAGCAAGAGAAGTGGTCCATTAGGGGGGAAAATATGTATTTCCCCTTGTTCTTTAGTTCAACTCTCACTTTGTGGTGAATGCTAATGAAACCAATATTTCAAAATACCGGTACTTCACAGGGCCTTCCTAAGGACTATTGGCACACTGTTTCTGTAAGCCATTTGCCACCTCCCTAGTTTTCAAGGGGTAAATCCTTCCACAATATATAGCCTAAATGGCGATGCTGTGGAACCAGCCATCCTAAGCCAATAGGCTTCTTCCTCTCTTCATTCCTTTGGTTCAATGGCAGAAGCAGTTCTTCAACTGACAATTAGAGAGAGAGAGAGAGAGAGAGAGAGAGAGAGAGAGAGAGAGAGCCATGTGTTTGTTGACAATTCATTAAGAAAACAGCAAAGGCCCACAAGCTGTTTATTCAAGACTGTAGTCAAGTGAAGAAGTGTGAATATAAATAACTAACAAAGGAAGAATGTGTAAAAGACTCTCGGGGCACATCTTGATGTTTACTGTTTGCCACAAAATCTGATATTGGCTTCTTTCATCCAAACAAAGCAATTAGTTCAAAACTGCATACCCTTCTTACAACAGCAGCCCTATCCCAGAGTTATGGGTAGATAAATCTCACGTTTTAGTGGGACTCTCCCTGCACAGCTGTGGAGACAACTGTGTCTAAAACTGTGGTGTAGTATTGTTATAAGTTTGCGGGGTGCGTGAACTCCCCTCCTAATTTTTGGACTGTCCTCCTAATTCCAGGGTGCCAGACATTGAATTTAGCATGTTAATATATAAGTCATGTTGAAAAAATAAATAAGCTAGACTGGCTTCCTTTTCTCTTTGCCTGAAGAGATGGACCATTAAGAGAGTGTAAAATAGGGTCATGGCGCATCAAAGAAGCTATCAACAAGGCAAAGACTCTCTGCTGGATGCAGTGGAGTGAAGCCCCACCCTGTGCTCTGCGTAGTTAGCAACAGACAATGCAGAGTTGGGTGCAGGGCATTTCAGAATTGCTGAGGGCTGAAGGGGAAATATCACTGCATTTTTGGGAAGCAATTGTACAAGCTGGAGAAAAGGGGGTCACAGCACAATGTCACAGTTTGAATCCAGCGTTGTAGCCATGGGAGAGACGGGACCCACCTGGGGTGTAATGCTGGAAGCCCCCCCCCCCCCACTTCCGAGGCCCAGGTTGCATATATGTGTAAATAAACCATAGATCATAAAGACACCACAGTCTCCACTGTGCCTTATGATCCAAAAGGAAACACAGGCCCTAGTAAGCCTGGAACCCCTGGAATCTCAAACTGCTCAGAGATTGGGGTGACGTATTACAATACTTTGGCTTGCTCTGAAACTGGTAGTCATAGTTTCCTGACCAGAAAAAAAATGAGGAACTGTGGTTAATTAGACTTCCTGCTTCAGTTGTTCACAGTGTGAGGGGAAGAGTAAAGAGTCCACCTGTGTGGGCAAAAGGCTCACACATATCTCAGCTTACTAAGCTAAAATAGGATCGTTCAAACATGGCCAAGATGTGTTGTAACAGTTTGAATGTTACACTTGTAAGGAGAAAACGAGTTCAAACCTGCTCTGGGTAATATTAGACCAGTTTCTATCTCTCTGGCTCATCCTAATTTACAGGATTGTTGTGAATATAAAATGGGACAGATAAATTTCAAATGAGTTTTAAGTTATTTGCTGGCTCATATAAAAATATTATTATTATTATTATTAATCATATAACAATCATTTCTATGAAAATGCACTTGATGGCAAAATCAAACTATTCTGAAGACATCAAAAGTTACCACAAAGAATGGGGGCCTGATTTTCCTATAGTAAAATGAGAGAGGCTTACCTATCTTCCTGCAATACAATACAAGTTTTAAATAGTGGCTAATCAGATAAAACCTAATGAAGGCCAAAAGAAGAACAGAAACCTATTTTTCCACAGCAATCTAATTCTGCAACTAGTTTGAGTCCAGTGCTTAAAAAAACACCATTTATTTTCTTTAGTCAAATTAAGTAGCTGTCTTCTGTGGGACCACCTTCATACTAAATGGGTTCCAAAATGTGGCACCCTAAACAAAACTGTTGCCTTCAGACAATTCCTTATGTAATTGGAGCACACATTCAAGTGTGTATTTTCAACTGTTATGAATATACAAAAATAAAATGGTAAGTGTGTGTGTTTCTTTTAAAAAAAAGCAAGCTATGCTAATTTCACTTTATTAGCAACGCTAACATCCTCATTTACATTTTTCATAAAATCACACCATGAATTTTCACTGCTTTAGGGATACAAATAATAAGCAAATACATAAATTAGTATATTTTAATTAAATGTTATCCCATGAAAGAACATTCTAAAGTATTGTCTAATGTAGAAGGAAAGGAAACACAGCCTGTGTTAAAATCCTGGAAAATATTAAAATACTGTATTATAACTCATTAAAACCTAATTAAAAAACCAAAATATTTCACTTAGTATTAAACATTTCTGTTACTAGGTATGTCAATGTGCTATGTTTATTGTGGTACAACATAGGACATTAAGGTTCTTAATGAGACATCCTTGGATCCCCATTGAGAACCAGTGTGGGTCAAAAGATAGGACTTTGGGCTTGGGTTCAGGAGATGTCCATTCAAACCAAATGAGTACACCACACCACCCCGAAACTCCCTGGATAGCCTATCACTGAGCTGAATTCACTATCTGTACAAGATAATAAGAGTGACTTGTCATTCATGGTTGGTGAAAAATGTATGAAAACTGTAACATGCTAAATAAATGATTGATCACCCTGGTAGATACTGGAGTGAAAAGAGACGATCAACTCAGATAAGTAGCTGTTGCCCATGCCATTCCAGTCTATTGCAAGGACAAGAGCAAGCACATGCCTCTTCTCCCTGCCCACATTATTGCAGGGATTGAATGCCCAATCAGAATTTTGGCATCTGCATATTGAATTTAATACATGTAGACCATAGCTGGATTCCCCAGTGATGACAAAAGTGGGAGACAACAACGTGGTGGTAAGGAGTCGCTCTCCCTTCTATGTAACGGGCCAGGTCAGGTGGCAGATACTATCCAACCTTGCCCAATTGTGGAGGAAATGGTTTCATAACTCATTTGTTTTCACGACGCAAAATGTATATTGAAGCCATTTGCACCACAATTGGAAATCTAAATGCCTATCCGTCCTCACCCTTGCAGATGTCCAAGCATTTCCCGCATGTTACAGGATGGAAAATAATAATCGTGAGTGCTGTAAATACCTCGAAATGCTTAGTCCATTGCTCAAGATCAGGTATTTATCAAGCATTGAACTTTTTATCGTCTCAGTGCATGGCTGCTACTACCACACTGTAGTTGGATGCAAATATGCATTTGCCTGTATATTAAGATGAGTACAGCATCTCACCACTGTGCCTACACCTGCAAGTACAATGTCTTGTGCAGGCAAAAGGAGACTGGCAGGTCCACTCTGCCAATATACATGTCATTCCTTCATTATTCAGGCTCGTGTGGTTTCTGCATGTAGAAGGCAGACTGTGATTCTACTCTTGTTTTCTATTGATTTCAGAACTCCAAAGGCTGTTACACATCCAAAAGAGGTATTTCACTAGTGTAACGTCCATACCCCAGGGAAAAGACGATCACCAGACCTGGGGGGGGGGGGGGTTATGTGCATAAAATACTTATTGAACCTAGAAAGTACAGCATATTTTTAATTTAAACCCTTCAAATACTAGAAAAAAGAACAGGACAGCTTGGATGGACAAATAAACGCGAGTCTTTGCAGTATGTACACATGTTAGCATAAGACTTGAAATTTCAACAGGTAATGTATTTGTTCATTATGCAGCTTTATAGAAAACTGCAGTCCCTCCCCCACCCGCAGCAGTGCTCTTATATGGGCTAGTATTCATTTTTCTATGTTTAGCCAAGTCTTTCCAAGATGTTTATTGTGGATGGGGACATGAGATAGAAGATGCAGGTATTTAAAATGCTCATTAGAATACAGTGTATTTTAGGCCCACCTTCACAGAAACCGCAAGAGCTTACAATAGAAGATCTTAGAACAATTTCAAAAACATGCTGCAGAACTTTTAATCCTGCATTGACATTTTAATCTTGTATTGACCCTTTGAACACTATTGGCATAGCTGTCAACCTTCCCTTTTTTGCGGGAAATTCCCCTATCAGTACTGTACTATAGACTATAGTACTGATAGGGGAATTTCCCACAAAAAAGGGAAGGTTGACAGCTATGACTATTGGATCAGTCTATGTGGGGCTGCCCTTAAAGAAGACCTGGAAACTTCAACTGGTTTCTCATGTCTGCTTTACAAGGCATGGAAGCAACCAGAGATAGCACTTGTGCTCCCACAAGTACTTCTAATTGGGGGGGGGGGTCTTTATTAAGGTGTCTTCAATTGACGTTACAGGTCATGAGGAGTCTTATCAGTAGTGAAGCTCAACTTTTTAAAGTGTGTTTAATAGTAGAAAGAACCCTCAAAATGGAGAGTATACTCCGCTTCCTCCATGCATTTTCCTTGTCATCATCTGCCAGTCAAAACTCAGCAATAATAGCAAAGAGAAGACTATTAGAAAAGTATATTGACCACTTTTGAACAAAGTGAGGTTGCCCCTGTATGTCTAGCAATAGAGCTGCACACTGTGCATAAATAAGACAAACACTCCACTTGGCAGTTGCACTGAAAAGCTTTGTCTCATACTTGGTCGTGTTTCATGGAATGCCGGGGAGGAAAAGAACCAGAAGCAACATGAGAAATCATTTTTGTGTACATAAGCTGCATGTTTTTCCAAAAGGTACATTCATTTATCAGCTTTCCTGAATGCATAATTGACTCTATACTCTGGGTCCAAAACTATTTCACAGAATAACCTAAACTACACCGAAGCCATACCTTAGGGCTGGACATATCTATTTCCAATATCGGCAGAATGCTTGAAAGAGAACTATCGATTGCAAAGTGATGGTAAACTATGGGGAAAAGATACACTCGTTGAGCAATAAGCTGGAAGACTAGACCACTTTAATACTGTTTGAAGACACAGTTAACTACTGTATGAATGCAACAAGAAGAAGCTAACAAATCATGTGAACAAACACACCAGTGTATTTGTGGCTGGTGTGCATAGCAATTCCCTGCCAAGGTCGCCATTCTAGAATCCAACAAGTATGGAGGAAGGGGAAAGCTGTTGTGTAGATGCTGAAGGCAAAATTTCCTACAGTGGAAGAGAAAGGACTGTTTGCTCTCCCTTTATAAACAAAAATAATGCTTACAATCGGGAAGAGGAACTTCATCTTTCTAGCACTAGTTATACAAATGCATCCAGAGTTTTATTAACAGAACCAACCACATTTCTTTTTAATAAAAACTTGCTCAGTTCTTGGCTTTAAAGGGGTTAAAATATACTTCTTAATAGCTCAAACTGCAAAAAGAGTACTTGGGAGTTAAGCTGGTAGCCCCACTTACTGGTAGCACTAAATAAATCTAAACGCAGGTGCTCCAGATCAATCTAAAACCCACATACTCCAGAAATCAATGCTATATGTACAGTTGCAATATCCTCTGGATGTGATGATGACCCACCCATTGTAGATTATTTTTCAGCAGAATGGTGTACAATTTTCTGTATTGTTTTAGCAAAATGGTCTATTAGGGATTTTAGTTCTTATCTTAGAGACTGAAGGAAAACAAAGTTGGGTCTATTAGGGATTTTCATTTTTATCTTAGAGACTGAAGGAAAACAAAGTTGGGTCGTCGTCCCCCGTCCCTGTCCCCCCCCTTTCTTTGGTCTTCAATATTCTTCATTTACAATGTGTAAATGACAATTTACAAAATAAGCATAAAAGTAAGGGGAAATGCAGTTTGACAAAAATGGACTAGGAAAAAAGCCCTTAGGAGGCCAAATATTGAATAAAGTGGTACCTGTAATTAAACATGAATTCGGCGTGGTGATTTCTTATCATCTTAAAAATAAAGAGATCCATTCACTACATTGCACAGACTCGTTGACTCCTTTAGGGTTTACAGTGTATTTATCACTTCATGAAATTTTGAGCAAAAACTAATCAGACGCACACTGTGCACACACAGTACATTTAAAACACAGACATACCCCTGAAGGACTCCTGGGAAGTGTAGTTTGTTAGGAATGCTGGAAAAAGTAGGTCTGTGGCAGGTAAAGCTCAGTTTCCAGGATTCTGGGCTGTGCGTGCATGCCTGCATGCATGTGTGCACTTTAAATGTATGGCGTGTACACAGCACCAATTTCAGTAAGGGGGAAATCTAAGACACAAATGGTAAACTTGTGCAGAAGGGTGGGAAATTTGGGGGTTGTGAGTCTTGAGAGACAAAATGCTCACCCAAAGGTCTCACACTATCTCCCATCAGGCCCAAACAGTCTCTCAGGGAGATTGAGTTTGTGCACTCAGTGGGAAGTTTCAAACATACAGGATAATCTCTGAGCCATTTACCGTATATACTTGAGTATAAGCCTAGTTTTTCAGCACACTTTTTGTGCTTTAAAAGCTGCCCTCGGCTTATACTCAAGTCAACCATTCCTTAAGAAGTGTACAAGAACGGAGGTTCTTTACTCTCCCCAGGCAGCTTGTTCCATTCCTGAACTGCTCACATAAATGCAAACTTTAGACCCCAGAAGGCAGAAAGCCTATCAGTTAAGGAAGTATTAAAACCCCACAGGTGCTCACTTTCCCTGGCTCCTGCTTAAACAGGACAGGATCCCAGCCTTCTCTGTATAACACAAGGGAACATTGCTCTGTGAGTTAAACCACAGAGTCCTAGGGCTTGCTGATCAGAAGAATGGCGGTTCGAAACCCTGCGACGGGGTGAGCTCCACAGCAGCAAAGGAGGAAGAGGAAGGAGCAGCCCAAAGGGCTGCTTTGGGCTGCTCGTTCCTCCTCTACCACAGTGGCAAAGGCGAACGGGCTTATACTTGAGTCAATAAGCTTTCCCACATTTTTGTAGGGAAATTAGGTGCCTCGGCTTATATTTGGGTCGACTTATACTCGAGTATATACGGTAATATTTTCTGTACTACATGCTATCCAGAACAGGGCAATAATGATGTATTTGAACTGCTGCCATTCTCTCCCAGAATCCAAAATCTAATTGATCACTTGGCTGTTAGAATTAATGCCCTCACATATTGTATAAAATGATATCCCATGGATATGCCCAGTTTCTTTTGACACCCAATTGAAATATCAAGGGACAGCATTTTTTTTCCTAATAAGCTTTTAGCCATACAATAAACTATAAAAAGGACAATGCCTTCCTATCACAATGCCTTCTTATCCCAAGTCACAGATGGATTGAGAGGGAACGTTCTGACATTACAACATGGTTTATTCTTATGTGAATGAGTCACAATGAGTTTTGGGCCTAAACACTGCTCTTCCTTTTCCACCAATCAGAAACATTTACATCCATTTATTATTAACTGCAGCTTGCTACTTGATCTGAACCTGAGATGATAAACTGGTTTATTTTCACCATGATTTGTTTGAAGCAAGCCAGCTTCAAACCAACTATGAGTTTGATGCTGGCTTGTAGCGCTAACTACAGTTTCTATCTCAACTACGTTCATCAGCTTTGAATGAAATGACAGACCTCTTTATTATGGATAATTATTATCCCATCTGAAGCAGTTCAGAGTCCCATTATGACTGTGGGTTTAAGTTGTACTCTCTGTGCTTAGATATCCTCTACAATCATAAACAAAAATTGTGGGCTGAATTTAGCCAACCCATAGCACAACAGGGCTTTCATGCCCTCTCCTACTAACCACATGCTCCCTGTGCCTCCCCAAATCTGTTCTGGGTCAAGAGAAGCCCCAGAATACCACGTAGGGTGAGGAGAGGGGAGCTCATTCCACTGAAGCAGCAGATACGTGCTATGTTGAATTCCACCTAGGTCCCTAGGTTCATTTCACATGTCACACTTCAGTGTGCCAAAGGGAAAACCCAAGTTGAGATTATGAAGATGAAAGGATGGGTTGTTCTACCCATCATGCTGACAGACACCTGCATATTTATGATGGACAGGATGTTGGCTCATGCTGGGCACCTTGGCTTTTTCAACATGGGTAACTCTTAGATAATTATTGTGAAATTTTGACCTCTGAAGCTGTCATCTACTCATGATGAAGTACTCTCTTTTTGGTAAGTAAAAACTCTCACTCTGATTCTTCAGATACCGCTTCTGCTCTTGACAGAACAGTTGAGTCTTCATCCCACCAAACACAACACCTGCACATCTCCCAGTTGGTTCTGGCTGAACAGGAGCCATACCATTTACTAACCACAGGCATACATTGCTATGTACTTCCTCATACCATCACCGTCATGTCACATATAAACGAGGGATGCACAAACATCCCACTGCTAACCCTTGAAAGTGTTTGAGCCATTGTGAGCATTCACTGCAAATGCTCACAAAGGCTTAAGGGTAGACTCCCCATCTCTGTTGCTGCTGCCGCCATCTCTCCCTTCCCTACCTGCCTAGGGCAGGGGTCAGCAACCCGCGGCTCCGGAGCCACATGCGGCTCTTTTACACCTTTGCCGCGGCTCCGGGGCAGATACGCCCGTCCACTTCTCCAGCTGGCCAGCGGCAGCGGCCGCCCTCCAGCTGGTTGGCGGCCCGCCCTCCGGAGGCTGAGGGCGCTGCTGCTGTGCTGCTCTGCTCATGCGTCGTGCCTCGTTTCTGCCAGCGCAGGCGCAGCAGCAGACAGCAGCAGTTTCCCTCCGGAGGTGTGGCTGCTGCTGCTGGCGTGGAGCTGCTGTTGGCATCGAGGCAACGATGAGGTAGGCAGCTGCGGGCTGGGCCAGGGGCGGCGGGTGGCGGGCGAGGGCGAGGGGGGAAGCCCTCTTTTTAAAAATGGTCGAGGAAGCGGCGCCTGTTTCCCTGCCGCTGCCTCCTTCGCTCCTGGATCCGCTCGCAGCCTCAGACCGCGCTCTCGCGGGCGCGCGTCTCTCTCTGCCCCGGAGCAAGGCCGGGACGCCCCAAAAGGTTGCAGTTTTTCCTCTGTCCTGAGTGTGTGTTAGGGGAGCCTTGCCAAAGCACCTGTTGGCATGGAAGAGAGGAGTCCTAACTTGGATCTGTGTTCATGTGCAAAATCTATCGCCATTGTCATTAAGGGGGCAGGGAACTCCCCTAAAAAGGTTTGAATACTATGAACTACTACAGCCACCTGTATGCAAGTCAGCACAAACACCACAGGCTTCTCTGGTGCAGTTCTGTGCTTTATTTAGCAAGAGAGGAGGTTGGAAGAGGTGAGCATAGCCTCTGGTCTGGAATATTAAGGGTAAAAGAGACTAAGATTATTGTAAAAGCCAGCAGTCTTCAATTAGACATGGGACAAACATTTAACACAAGTGTGCAGTTGAGGACTCGTTTAAAAACAAAACAAAACAAAACAAATATTTGTATGCTGTTGCAACCCACCTTGGATCAGGCTGTGACCTGGTAGTGGTCCCCAGGGTGGATAAAAATGAATGATTTTTTTAAAATAAAAATAAAAAAATGGATTTTTTTATTTAAATCAGATTTTTTTATTTAAATCAGATTTTTTAAAATTTAAATCGGATTTTTAAAAATAAAATGCAGTGTTATTTTTGTTTTAAATGTCGCAATGGTTTTGCGGCTCCCAGTTTTTCCCCCCCCCCTTCAGAAACGGGTCTAAGTGGCTCTTTTTGTCTTAAAGGTTGCAGACCCCTGGCCTAGGGGAAGGTGACAAAGGCAGATACCTCCAGGCTCTAGTGAAGTGACTTTTCCTGTGTGGTGCTAGGACTCCAAGACCCATAATCCTTGCAGAGGAAATGATGCTCCATACATAATTATAACAAAAAATGGTTCCTCTGGAACCTGCTATCAAATGTGCAAAGGATTCTGAGACCCAGGTCCCTGCAAAAAAAGAAAAACATTTCAATAGAGCTGGAATCACCAACACCACCAACTTTTCCTGAGGGAGGTTTCTGGCAGATAAAGACCAGCACAGGCTGTGATTTTTCAGGATAGTTACCGGTAGCTAATTCTGAGAGTATGCAGAGGAGGGATCTTGAACAAAAAGAATTATAATACCAAACTACTACAATTTCCAACACTCTTTGAAGTGAGTACTGACAGTTAAAGTGGTATAAAACTGATACAAGCATGTAGTTTGGTTATGTTTCCATGTACTCAGTATCAAGTCCAGGGGTATATCAAGCCTGCTCAAGGTTCAACATCCTGAATCCACTGTATAAAATGGCAAGCACCATGATTTCACTAGCAAAGCATAAAATCCTTGTTGCAAACTAACTACAGGTACAAATGCCAATTTATTGACATGACTAATATTGCAACAGAGGTTTCCCCAAACTATTCCACTGTGACAGTTTAAAAATCCTTTGAATACCTTTCTTCACGCTTCATTTTAAAACATTTCACGGTAAATAATTTTCCTAAAAGGTAATCTTTTTAAGAAGCACAGTGGTTTTTTTGCTTTTTTAAAAAGAAAAACAGAGCACTCTTTAAGGGAGGGGGCAGAGGAAATTGTTTTGTTGTCAAGAAAACACATCTAACATAAAATGGTGAGGATGCCAGGTGATGAGATTATTTGGCAGACTCTTAAAATGTTTGTCATTTCAAAAAAAAGAAGTATTTATGCTAAGGCACAGAAATAAACCTCCCAATATTTCAGTCACTTTAGGTGATTAAAGCAAGCCTTTAGTTCAGGGTGTTTTGCTTTGCTCTTTAGATGTAGTTTACAATATTCTTACAATGCAATTTGTCTCCTCTCTTAAACAACACACAAACACACACACACACACACACACACACTGCCAATCGCTTATGGGAAAGTGTATGCCGTTCTTTACAACTTAGGGATCCTTCTTCTGCAGTCTTTGAACATATTTATCATCTTAATTGAAAACATCTTCAAATGCTCAGGAAACAGGTTAAAAATAATAAAAAGGAGCTTTGGAAAAGAGATAGAAAGTTTATTTTCCCGAAAGAAACACTATCGGCATTAGAGCCTTCCAAATTTATGCACAATCATGCTTTCTTGATTTTTGACCCTCTCTGCTTATTGCATTATTCTAGCCATTTTGAACCATTTACAAAAGCCCATTTCCTACAAAGT
Organism: Lacerta agilis; assembly: GCF_009819535.1. NCBI lineage: Eukaryota > Metazoa > Chordata > Lepidosauria > Squamata > Lacertidae > Lacerta > Lacerta agilis. The sequence continues at coordinate 63,806,451 of NC_046313.1, forward strand.
GAGTTTGGATCACCTCCCCCCCTCCCCCCAACCTTTTATAAAGACATTGATGTGTTTTTTCTGACATGCCTCATGAGTTCCGTCAATCACAGGTCCTTCTTAATGGATACCACATGTCTGCCCAGAACGGTGTAATTACAATGCTAGGATTCTTGGCACTGCCAGGAAAGGGGGCACTGTCAACCCAATTAGAGTTTATTTATTTACATACCATTTCTGGATGAGAATTTCTGTCTTTTATGCTGATGCCGTGAAAATATCTCTCTCATCAAGTAGCTGTAATTTTGCCTGGAAAAGGTTGTTGTTGGGGGTTTTTAAACTGTTTCGGAGCTCTTATATTTCTTGTTTTCAGTTAGTTTGCACATAAGGAAACTTTCCCATAAACAAAACATCTGGGAACAGCATCATGAAATGAATCGGTCCGACTTTCATTTGTGCTTTCAGATGAGGGAAGAGATTTGGGGTGGCTGATTCTCTGAACTCAATATAGTCATTATTTCCATCTCACTAGGGTGCCTCCCAAGCAGTTTGCCTTATTTTTAAAAAGCCAGTCAGATGGACTTGGTCTGCCTGCATTTGCTTATGCTAGAAATGTCCCACATGAATCTGTGTTATTATACCCACACTACTAGGCTTAAAGACAGTGATCTTAGAAGTCTACCCTTGTAAATAAGAACCCACATGAAGCAAATGGGTCCTCCATGTCCCCCTGTATGAAATATATATATATATATGAGAAATAATTATTAGTTTGCTACATGAAACAAATCAGAATTATCCAGGAGTAAACTGAGCAACTAACTATGAAGATTAATTTATTATCAGTCAATGCTTAATGGGATTAACAATTGGGGATTGTTAATAATGGGGTTGTTAATCCCATTAAAAGTAAGACTGAAATCCTAACCCCACGTACATGTGAGGAAGCATCATTGAATTCAATATTCAACTCAATAGTACTTACTTGTGTATGGTCAGGGTTCCATTTGAAGTCTGCAGCGGTACTTACTCTGCAGTAACGCTCTATAGGATTACAGAATTCAATTCAGTGCTGGATTAAACCCTGTGGAGCCCCCTAGCCAGTCAAAATCTCCGGGGGGGGGGGTGTCACAAATTATCTCGTAATACAATATTGTAATTTTATTTCAAGATTAAATCAATATTATTTTGATCTGTTGTCACAGGGGCCCCAAAAGATGTGGGGCCCATAGGCCTGTGCCTACTCTGCCTATGTGGTACACTGATTTGGTTCTAAGCAAGATCTACCAGAGCCCAGACCAGTACATTGCACAGGACTAGGCTGATAGTCTGCTTTATGTTTATTATTGCGTCACTGTTGGGTTGCATTGTTTTAGCGTCGTTTTCACGTCGAAATGCCTGAGACAGCATTTCACTCACATATACAAAGGCCAAGTATCATCTACATTGTGCGTAGGATCTTTTCGCAAACCTTGCATGGTGCCATCAGCAGGTTACGTACTTCTGACAAGACAGCAGTATGGTCTGAGAGACTGTGTGCCAAATGCCTTTGAGAGAACCAAGAGATATGCCAAAGAGAAAAACTGGTAGGTGTGTGTCTTGCGTGTATCAGTGCAAGAAGAAGAAGAAAGGCAGGAGGAAAAGACAAGGGAGACCTGCGTCCCACCTGCATGGAAACGAAACCTTCATGTGAAAAGAATAGTCTGAGCTCCCTTCACTCTCCAATGCAGTGCCCATTCTTTTAACATACGATGCTTCTCACAGACACTGCTCTTCCCACAGACAAACTGTTGTCTTCTTGAGAGAGGGAAAAGTTACGGGGATATCTATAGCTTGGGCCAATGTTGGTTTCTCATATAAATGCTCCAATAAAAGACAGCTTTCTGGTTTAAATCGGCCCCTCTGTGGCTAAAATATTAATTACAACACCCAGGATATTCTGGTTGTTGTTCATAGTGTGGCTATTCCTCTCGTTACACAGTGTGAGGTGATGGAATGATGTGGCAGAATTCTGGACTCTTATCACTTCAGACTGTAGGTTGGCAGGGTCATATTTTGGACTGCTTTCCCACATTTAACAGCAGCCTGTAGGTAATAAGCGAACACCTTAGCAAATGGACTAGGCATCCTCCCAAATGTGCTATTGGTTGGTACAGCTGCATGGTCCTTAAAACATCCCTGCAATTAAATATGGTTTCTACTTAGCTGCAATGTTTTGGATACCAAACTCTGAAGGCTTTTTTTTTTTTTTTTGCCAGAAAGCAGTTACAAATGCAAATAACAAGCAAACTACATACAGGGAGTTAACAGAAGGAGGACTACGAGGTCCAGCTCTCTCTTAGCATTGGCATCAACATTCCCTCAGGACTGGGGTGAGAGAAAATACTTTTGTGCATTCCTTGCTTTAACTTGTTTAGGGCTTTAAAAAAAATGAAAGCAAATGAGTGCTAAAAGTTCTGAAGCAACAAAGCATATTTCTAGATTTATTGCACAGTCTTCTTTGTAGTTCCATCCCAAAGCAGTAAGCCTTTTGCCAGACCAAAAAAAAGGGGCTATAAACAGCCATGCCCTAGCTGAAAAAAGCAATATGTCGTCAGTCTGACATATACCTCGCTTTTCCGCTCATTGTCAGTGCTGTGATTGATGGTGTTGTTCATTAATGTGGGACGATTGTCAGCTTTTCCTGGATAAATATAAAAAGAAACAAAGAAATCCCCACCCTTTTTGAGCCAGGGTGAAATATTTCCTATTTTCTTCTGCTGGATACGAGGCATGCACAATGGTGTACAGCCACTCCCCCACAAACACACTCACCATTTTTACTGCAGAATCAAGAAACTGGATGGTAAAAAGAAAAAGAAAAAACCTATCCTTCTTTTTTATGACAGTTGTTGAAAAAAGAAAGAAAGTCGTCGTTTGGGAATGCTTCCTCCCACCCGGTCACACACACTACCAGGATGTTAAACTAAGATAGGATAATATATTCATCGCTCAAAGACATACACCAGAATGGACCAGAAACCAGAGACAAAGTTGCTATGCATATGTTGCATGGGTGTAATATACTCTCATGTTATTTTTGTGTACATGACAAATGCCAGAAAGTTAGTGGTCATAGTGCACTTCAGCTACAATAAAGTCTTCTGGTGTAATTACAGCAGCTCTGAAAAATATTAATGCAGTCAAAGACACCTTTGGTCTTCAGTGTTTTCTTGCACCCATTTTTTACACTACAGCACACCAGTAACAAAAGGACATCGTCACAGTCCATCAGATGGCCTGGCAGGGGCGGCTGCCAAAAAGATGCCAGTGAAAGCCCCAGGCAAAAACTAATACCCTCAAGATCCTGCCAATATTCAAGATGCACAAATGAGTCCAGCCCAGAACATTTTGCTGCCTGAGGTGGAGCAGCAAATGAGGTCCCTTCCAAGTCAGGAGACAGAGAACCTAAAATCAGTCAAGTTGTTTCACCATCTGAAGGCAGTAGCCAATGGTGTTGCACAGGTGATTCAGAGTTCTGTAAGCAGAATGGGGAGGGGGAGATTTCCATCAATTTCATCTCCCTACAGCTCCAGTGGCCCCTTAAATCTGCTTTGGAGAGTCCCCTAACCCTCTGGAGCAGATTTTGGGGGGGATTTGGGGGAAGCACAGTGGACAGGGTGACTTACTAAAAATTGCTTCCCTCTCCATTCTGCTGACAAAAGCCTGTTACCTGAGTGAAACCATTGGATACAACCTAATGACCCAAGGCCCAAACAAGACTCAGTCCCATTGGGCTTTTTAGTACCTAGTTTCACTTCTGGAACAAGTGAAGCAATGGCAAACAGTGCCTCTGAGCATATGTAATCACTGAAAAGACAAATACCACACTGTGGTCCGGTAGTTCCTTGCAAAGACTTCACCATGCACCTTGATGGAGGAAGCAGCTAAACATGCAAAAAGGTGCATAGATAAGGGTATTTGTAGACTTTGAGGTCCCCAGCATCTCCAGGTAGGGCTGGGAAAGTCCCCTGCTAGTCAGCATGTATGGCACTGACCTAGATGGACCAATGTTCTGACTTGAAAATAAACCAGCTTCTTAAGTTCCTATGTTTCTAATGGTGATCAGTATGCAAAAATGACACTATGGCAAAGATGAAAGGCAGTGATAAGATTTCATTTAGGATCATGCTGTGTTTCCTTTACACTTAATTTAAACACACACAATGTGTTCAAAAGAATGACAAGGAAAGGAACTGAAACAAGTTCTGTATCTCTGCGGTTCCATTCTGGATCTCTGAGAACCATCAATACATTTTAACAGTAGCAATGGTACCCTTGTGCAGAGAGGATGTGTTATAGCAAAGAAATAAAATTGACAGGATACAGTTAGTTGTTTTTCTTGGTTTCTACTCTAGCTTAGAGGTGGAGTGTATGGACAGCCTTATGTTCTTACTGGTTGCTATTTTCACTATTTGCTTGATTATTCCCTGCACTGGCACCCTTACCTTTCTGCTTGATGTAATCTTTATAATCAGGTCATTGCTTATATTGTTAGAGAAAGGGTCATCGCCCACCCTATTTCCATTTTTACATTGCATCAGTGTGGACGGCATAAAAAAAATACAAATATTACAGCATACTTACAGTCAGAAGAAAGAAACCCTTAAAGGGAGTGACCCAGGGTTACACTTCCCAAACCTTTTGGCATCAACAGGTTAATGACAATAATATTTTTCAGGAGGAATACGTCTCTTGAACTAAACGGTAAATTATTTTGAATACCTCTGTAAAGTACAGGAAATCGAGAACTGTAGGAAACCTGGCATAATGCCACCAATTGAAGATTCAATCTGACTGTAATAGAAGGTGATTATTGAGGACTAGCAGGCAAATGATGGATGGTTTCCTGTTGAAATGACAGCTCTGCTGCATGTCAGCAGTCCTCCTACAGCACAAACGCACAGACCGGTCTTTGCGGCTTCTTAATTCGTAACGTTGTGGGAAATGGATTTCAGACCTGTGACGAAGATTCCAGGCTGACAGGGGGCATGTTTCAAGGATCCAGAAGAGGCTTCTAGGGGTAGGAAATCTAATGAAAGCCATGCTTGCTAAATTTTGAAGCCATTCCTTCCAAAGCAGCAATAACAAAAAATGATCCTGCAGTTGTAGGCTAGTCAAAGCTCTGGTTAACCACTAGTGGCAGCTTTGTCCAGCCATTAGCATTGCAGGTGAAAAGGGGGAAAGTAAGGTAGTGTGTGGAAACATGCTCAACAACAGTTCTGAATAAGTTTCATCCCCCCCCCCTGAATTTTCTTGCCAACATAAACTCATACTTGACTATGGAACCTCCCCCTTTTAAAAATGTTTATGGCTCATATGGTAACTGAGAAAATCTCGACAAAAGGAAATGAGGGTAATGTCAAATCCATTGCTTTTCAACTTGGTTACAAATTATCTGGGGTAAGCAGTGAGGTGTCCAGACCTGCTGATCACCCCGAAATTATTTAGGGAGGTTAACAACAAAAGGGACAGCAAAGTGCATGATTTGTGACTTGAGGTCCTTTAAAAGATACCGAGAAGACAATGTTTTATTTCCCAGAATGGTCATGCAAATCATAAATCTTATGAATCCCGAAGTGGCTATTATAAAAAAGGATGCTAAGGTGAGGCTAACAATACCTTGTGCTTTTGACCTGAAATTAGGGTGAGGTTTTTAAAAATAAATTTCATATAAATTACATGTGGTTTGGTAGCACCAACAGTGCTTTTTTCTACATTATATACATTATATACATATATATAATGTTTTCCTACTCATATTGAAATACTGCCCCTCAATGAAGCCAAACTTAGATTCACAAAATGTTTGGCGTATGCGTATCCCTGAGTCCCCCCTCCCAGAAAAAAGCACTGGGTAGCACATCTAAATATATATACAGTGGTACCTCTTGTTACGTACTTAATTCATTCCGGAGGTCCGTTCTTAACCTGAAACTGTTCTTAACCTGAAGCACCACTTTAGCTAATGGGGCCTCCCGCTGCCGCTGCGCCGCCAGAGCACGATTTCTGTTCTTATCCTGAAGCAAAGTTCTTAACCTGAAGCGTTATTTCTGGGTTAGTGGAGTATGTAACCTGAGGCGTATGTAACCTGAAGCGTCTGTAACCCGAGGTACCACTGTATTGTTAACTTTAAATGATTATGTGTTAATTAGTAACAATGGCAAATTCCTCCCCCTTTATGATAGTCGCAAGAAGACTTTCCGAATGTTATAAAGTAGCGGTAACAGGAATCAGCCATGTGCTTCAAAGAAGGAAAAGTGCCATCCAACACAATCCAGGCCTGGTCCTCTGTGCTGCTACGTCTTGTCTAGCGAGCCACTGGCTCCCCATGGCCTTTAATAATAAATTAGTATAGCTGCATGCTCTGGATTCTGTCAGGCCTAGGCTCTGACATAGAGCCAGAGTTCCTGCACAAAGGGAAGAAATAATCCACAAGAACAGTACATTTATCAGGCCAGTCTGCTTAAAACGTCCCCAGCTGATAACGCCAGCTTTTTCTTGAGTTTAATAACAAAGCTTCCATTTACACACGACAGCATATTTTGCTGAGACAATGCACATGCAAATACTCTGTATGTTCACATGTTATTAATAAGCAACATGATTGCTACTAAATAAGCACTACTTAAATGTGTGATGATGATGATGATGATAGCAGCAGCAGGCAGTGTTCCTCAATAGGACTGGCATTTCTCTAGATAGAACCAATATTGTGAATGCACTACTCACGAGATCAGTCAAGTGTGCCTAACTTGGGCATCTATCCACAAATTCAAATAAAGCTTGCAAATATACAAGTACATACAACCAAGCCAAAGAGGAAAGCCATGAGCAATCAGATGAGGCGCCCCACCAAGGGATTTTGGAAATGGCTTCAGTGCATCGAGTGCGTGTTAGCATAGTTACAAATGTCTCATCAGGTAGCTTTGTACCAACTAAAGCAGGCAAAAGTATAATATCCAAAGAAATTAAATAATATAGCTGCTAACCAGGCACAGCTGGAATGCATGTTGCTGAGTTCATTTGAGGATAATGGTAGAAATATGAACAAAGTCAATTGATTTTTGTCTCCCATGTGTTCCGAGTTGCAGGAGGGTACTTTTACAGGAAAGCAAAAGCTGTAACTTGAGTTATAACAAAGCAGCACCTTTGTTCAGTGTCTAGCTGCTGGGGTACAAAATGATTCGCTGAAAAAGTGGCAGCAAATGTTTATAGTAGAGCAGCGCATACCATTATCAGTGTATGATGTCAATTTAAATTTTACTGGAACAGAAACCTTTTGACCCCTTCCAAACTGGTTCCATTACTTGGTTTATACGCGAAAGCTTAGAAGGGAATTAAATTAGGAGGAACATTGCAGGAGAAGTGTATTTGCATCTATGGCACTTAAGACTGGAGATTAGTTGACCTCTGGAAAGGGGGATTAAAGTAGTTTCACCATCGAGAGAAGACAATCCGTGTTCTTAAGGCAATCAAATTGGGAGGGTAAGAATCTCTGAAAGATGAATTGAAAGCAGAAAGGGTCCATAAGAAAGAATCCATGTTCATTTGCATGGCTTACATATCACACATGAATTATGCTTCAACCTCAGCTGCATTAGGAATATTTTACAGCATTTGAATCATTTCACAAACCCTCTAAGCACCGATATGTAAATTTGAAATCTGTGTCCATTTTTACAATCTAATTTTACAATAGATTAACCTCCAACAGGGTATCAGTAGATAGTGAAGATGCTTGCTATATACAGTGGGCATGATTGCCACAGCAGAATACACTCAAAGAAGTCTCCTCTCTCCACCCCCTGCCCTCCCAAGATAAATGTCAAGCACAATAATCACCAAATCATGGTCCAGTAAAGTGGCTACCCTGATATAACCCATATCTAAATAACAACTATAGCCCATATGGGAAGATCTTTTAATGCTCTACATAAATGAGGCTTATAATAGGGAAACCCTCTTTTCAATTTCTATATAAAGCAGTACATATCATGCAAGCAGAACCACTCCACTGGTTCCTTTGTGGATTGAATACCTAGTAAGAATAATTACTGAACTGTATTGAGTTTTATTAGCAATGGAGCAACCCAGAGGAAATTTCCCCGCATGGAAAGTTTCTGTTAGCCAATTTGTCTATGCAATTCTTTTGAAGATGGCCCTGCAATATTTTGCATGCACAGCATATTCTCTTGTTATTTATTTACTTGATTGATTGATTGATTGATTGATTGACTGAATGACTGATATACCGCCTTTCAACACAAGAACTCAGGGTGATTCACAAGACAAAAATACATAGTAAAACAGTGGTGGCAGCGCAGAATTGGCCTTTGCAATAAATTATTAATAAATTAGAATGCCCCACCCCTAAATATATATACTGTAGTAGACTATGGTTTAACACTTATAAATGGCTATGAGTTTTGTGGAAGACATGGGCTGACATCCAGTTTCCACAAGAAATTTTGGCCTGTTTTCTTAATTTCAATAAACATATGCATTACCTGACACCCCTGAGTAGGAGTATTTATGACTGAAACATGTATCTGGTCCTTTTGCCCTCAGTGCTTTGAACTGTCCCCCCACCCCCACCCCATATTAGGGGACCTGCTATAGCTTTTTACTGTTGGCTTATGAATGCAGCTAAATTTGATCCAACACCCATGTGCAGAATGGGAACTGGGAACTAAAGAAACAAGTCTTTACAAATAAGTAGAACGCTGCACTCTCTTTCTGCTATAACCTCAACTAGATTTGAGATGGCACCTCATAGAGCAAAATGATTGTATAGGACATACTGGTCTCCTCATGGGTATTTAAGGAAAATATGCTTTCCTCCTCCAACTGCTGACAATCCCATAACACAGAAGGCTTCTACATGATAGCCTGCTGTTCTGTTGTCTTTCAGTTCCGGGCAGAGGCCACAGTTCACATCAACTTGGTCCTGGAGACAGAACTAAAGTTCACAGACCAAGTAGCATCGATGGGGTGTTTCCCTATTGTGTTGGCCCTCATTCCAGGAGAGCGGAAATTGGGTTAGTCATGCCCTTCTGGTCCCCGTACATATCATTTTAAAACAGTGGGGAAGTGAACACAATCCAGCAGTAGGCAGAAGGCATATCCTTGCTCACCATACATGGACTAGCTGCGTTATGTATTATGTATTACAAAAATTACAGAATAAAATAAAAAAAATCCTTCCAGTAGCACCTTAGAGACCAACTAAGTTAGTTCTTGGTATGAGCTTTCGTGTGCATGCACACTTCTTCAGATACACTGAAACGGAAGTCACCAGACCTTAAAATATAGTGAGGGAGTGGGAAGGGGTATTACTCAGAAGGGTGGTGGGAATGGGTGATCATAAAAATTACAGAGTTTTATGGCAAGCTGATGCTGAGCTCTGTCCACAGCAAAGTGTAAAGCTGTTTTATCTCCCCGCTACAAATTGATAAAAGGGCAAAAGGAGCTGACCCACACCTCTCTTTCTTTCCCTCCCCCTGCCCTACGCATCAGGCCTTTTTCCATGGATGGTTCCATTCTGGTTTTATTTCAGTGCGACCTTTTGTTGTTATCATTTTGTTTCTTGTACAGACATAAACCAACCCTGCTAATCAATAAATTAAAAATAATGGTGATGAATGACTGAGAGTTAAATTTTGTGAAAAGCGGCATAGAAATGTTTTCTGAAATAAATAAAATAAATTAGGTCAGCAAGCACATGAGGAGGCCCATGTGGACAAGCACTCTGGCTCTTCCTCCCCCCACATCGCCCTTCCATTTTTTTTCTAGGATGTAGAGGGATCCTCCTCAAGAATAGGAAGTCCTCAGGTCAGAAGATCACAGCCCCGCTCTTGGAAGGAGATCAGGAAGCCGATGGGAGAGGGAGGCAAAGCTACCATGCTTGTCTGCGAGGACTGCTGCTCACGTTTGCTTAACACAGCAGTATAACACCTGAAGAGGGCTAAAACCCCTCACTCCCATTTTTCTGCAATTATTTGTTTGTTTGTTTATTATTTTAATACATTTTTATCCTGTCCTTCTTGTAAGGGCTGCAAGCAATCAAAGAGCAAAGCGATACAACTTTTTAAAACATTCAAAAATCCTCACAGCTAATTAATTTCAAGGTTGCCAGCAGCAGCATACTTCAGCTGTCAAATCTCTGAATGAACAAGATTGTTTTTAAATTCCACCTGAATGTTAATAATGAAGGAGACAGAGGAACCTCACTAAGGAGGGCATTCCATAAATGGGGAAACTCTATTGAGACGTTCCTGTCACAGGTGAGTGTCATCTGGGCAGCAACCAGAGACGGCACCCCAACTAGGTCCCTCCTGCTCTCCCTTCTTTAAAGGCTCATTAAATTTAAATGGGAGCAGCCCTTCAAACAAAGGACAGCTTTACATAGATGACTGTGCTCTGTAAAGTAGGACAAATGACCATTCCATGGCTCCACCAACGCAGCCACACTTCTATCACAGCACCATTCCCACACTGGCAAATTATATTTCACTCCCAAAACACATGGAACACCAAAAGGCTTGTGATAGAGTATAGTTGAGGAGAAAGACACCATGACAAATATATCCTGAGAATTATTTCCCAGCACAGAACTATTTTTAGGAACCTGTGGTTGTGGTTACGCAATTCTGAGGGAAGGGTATTTATATTTTAAATAGGCATTTTAGGCCATCTTACAAAACACACTGCTATGCTTTCACAAATTCTCCCTAGATGCTGATGAAAGTAACTTTTTAGGCACACAGGTTGACTCTGTATGCCTAAAAATCAGTCCGTGGTACTTCAAGACTGGCAAGGAATGAACTGGCATCACCCCTAGGAAATGAAAGGTTGAGAGAGCATCTGTTAAGTGTATTTTTGCTCTTGAGTTGCCCAATGGTTACTGCTCTGGCACCTGAGGGAGCAGACAAGCCAAGAAGCATTTAGAGCATTAAATGAAACATTAATACTATACAGAGAGAAATAACACTCCAACAAAAAAGAGTTGGGGAATTTTTTTTCTTAAAATAATACTAGAACAAGTAAGGGAAATGATGATCTGTTGCTTATTAGCCTTCGCCCTGCCATGTGACCACAACTGAGAGCACAAACCTTGACTCAGCTAACCTCGATGTATTCACTTCGACGGATTTCGTCAGCCTTTTCACTAAAGTCATTCAGATGGACCCCCTCACACATTTAAAGCACAAATAAGGGGGATCCAGTCCATATCAGTGAAACTCACCAACCGCCTCAATACACCCATTGGGCCACACCTTCAGTGACCTTCTCATGGTTACTGATGGTAAGAAGTGACTCCATTAAATACCAATATACCTACATAGTGATATATGTGACCCAACATTCTGCTTTGCTTGGAAGAACATCAGTACTGTATGTGTATTGTGCTCCTTCTTCTGCTCACTGAACATACAGAATTTCGGAGCTTGTACACGGGCATAGCCAGGATTTTTGTTGGGGGGCAGGTTCTTTTGGGGGAGCAGAACCTCAGTTAGTTAAGTATTTTTATTGATTTTTATTTATTTAGGGGGGCAACTGCCACCCCTGCTATGCCCATGGGCTTGTAAGTGGCAACACTGGGCAACACAGCCCCAAAGCTCCCTAACAATTTTTTTAAAGCATAAGGAGGTTCATCAGATTCCCGCTCTTGAAACCAATTATTATGGGTAAAATTCAGTTTTGAAGCCAGTCCTCATTGTGCTTCAATAGTCTAAACAGAAATGGTTAAACTGAGAAAGATACCAAAGCTTATTTTTTAAAATAAATCTACCAAATGATTCACAAATGTGAACGTTACAATCATGTTGTACTTTCTTTCTTATTATCTAACAGCGGGCAAAAAATACCAAATTCTACCATCTTAGATCTTCAGTAAGAAGTTTCACTTTGGCCCCAGAGATAAAGTTATAAATACGCACACAGAGAGATTTTCCATCTTTGAAAAGGCAATATTAGTGACAATAAGACTGTCAAGGACTACACAGTGGGTTGCGGGTTCTACCGCTCACCTGCCCTCTAGACAGTCACATCACTGCTGCTTACCAGAAGAGAGAGGGGGAAGGGAGAGGCAGAGCAGAGGCTGGTATGGTGCAAACACCCCAGGAGAAGTACAAGATTGGCTCAGCCAATGTGTTTGCACAGCACCAACGTTTCTGCTGCCTCCCCTCTCCTCCTCTACCTCTCAATAACCAACAGTGATATGACAAAAAAGCAATGGCCAGGTGAGTGGTGCCACCCATCATGCCATCCACTACTGAATGGCTGCTAGGAATGATGGCTATATAATACCACCTCCGTGACCAGAGGTAGACTATTAGTTCCTGGGAAATGACTGTGGGAGAGAGTCATGAGATAAAGAAGTCATGAGATAAAGCACATTCTTGGTGAATAGAGAGGCAGGAAGATGTCAATGGCTCTCATATTATCTGGCAGTTACCATCACTGGAGAAACACTACCAGAATTGCATGACCAGCATAATTCCAGAGACAGCCTACTTTCTCTACCTGCCAGATGGTCTCCCTTTCTCTAGCAAGCATTCTGAGTGCTGGAAGATTTTTGGTGACTGAAGCTAGCACACATGCACCAGTAATAGGGTGATTTAGAATGTGGTTTGTTGGGTGTTTTTTAAAGTTTGTGTGTGTGTGTGTGTGTGTGTTTGCAATGCTAGGGAGCCACACTGTTGACTTCTAATTAGCCTTCTTGGTTCTCTGCATGGATGGCTGAGTTCTCTAATATGATGGAGACAGCTGCAAATATTATACACTGAAAAAAGAAGTTAACCCTGTTTCAATCAGGAGAGAGGGGTATTGTGAAATCACCCAGTAAGGGAACAATAGTTGCATTGCATGCTACGCCAGCCCCTGAACTCACATGATCTTTCCCTAGTGATACCTAAGCACATTGTGATATGTCCTGACTGCCAATAACATTTTCCCCTTCAGTATTTAGTTGTGAGCACCCATCAAGTCTTAGGGTTGCAGACTCATTGAAAATAATTGACCTAAGTTACTGACTGTCATTAATTTCAATAAGTCTACTCTAAATAAAAGCTGACTTACAACCCTTTGCACTGTGTTGAATTCCACCCTAAGTAGGATATGCGTATGTGTAACAAGATCCACTTGAGTGATGGGACCTTCTCTCCTCTTGTCTGCTAACCCTGTTCTCTGTGTTGCCCCAACCCTCCAGTGCAGATTAAGGGGCCACAAGGGCACAGCTGTCAAGTATCCCATTTCCCCTGGGAATCTCCCTTATTTCAAGCAGTTTCCTGCTGCTATCCCTTATTTTTTATATCCCTTTAATTTCCCATTTTTTCAAAGGAAGCAGCTCCTCTCCCTCCCCCTGCTGGCCAGGGATAGGGAAGACCTCGCCTCCTTGCAGCCTCAAAGCAAGCGGGAGCCATTTCCCACGCTTACAGGCGTCGTAGCCCACGGGCAGCACTTCCAAAATACAGTAAGCCTACTGCGCGCATTCACACCAGTGCCGCCCACTTTTGCTTCTGGCTCTGCCCACCACTGCCATGTGACTGTCCCCGGGATAGGTGAGGCTGCTGATCCCTTATTTTCAAATCCGAAACTTGACAGCTATGCACAAGGGGCAGGAGAGGAGTGAAAGTCCTGTTGGACCTCAATCCACACTTAATTGAGTCCTATCCTGAGTTTGTGTAAAATATGACTGCTCAGTGGCATACAAAAATTGTATAATTTTACAGATAAACTAATAATAAATCTTTATGCAGTCTATCAATAGAGTACCTCTGGGTGCCGATATTGATCCCTCCTTATACGCGTATACTAAGTACTTCTCGCAATATAGCAGGCTGTACTAGCTAAGTTATTTACAAGATTGAGTTTGTAGTAGGTGGGCACTAAACACCTCATTAGAGCTACTAATAAGACAATGTCAGCTGAAGATGATCATGTTGGAGGAACAGACCACTGCAGTTGTGTACAACAGACCACCAAAGGTTCAAAACTATCAAACTGCAAGTAGCTAACAATGACACGAGCACTATGAGAACACTTGATCTGCTGAGCTTGGTAACAACTTCTGTTATAGCAGCAGCAGCTTTCTAACAGCTTACCGGAGGGTTCAATGACCATGTTGATGTCCTATTGGCCCTGGTGGTACCTTTCCTGATCTGCGATATGTATTTTAGCTGACCTTCTTCTATCATTGTGCTTTTGTATAGCCTGGAGAGATTTTTTCCCTCTTGACTTTCAACTTCCTTTTTACCAGTCCCCTCAATTTTTTTTGAAGTTTCTTGTTTTGAGGTCAAATGTGACTCTGTTTGACTTGCTTGGCAACTGTGCAGTTACATATGTGTTGAGTTTGGCAGCGCTGCAGCAGCTATTCCCAATCGGTTCAACAACACTTACATCTCACACCAGGTCTTAAGATCACCCAAGATTAAAGTCCAGAGTTGCCTCCTGTATGGTTGTTGTTTTCATGACGAAAGTCTTTAACAGTTTCTTTTTTTAAAAAAAAAGTACCCTCTTTCTTCTGTCTGAAACACACATGGACCCAGGTTGCATACATATTATACATTTAAGGCCAATTTCCGCTCACTAAAGAATTATAGGAACTGTAGTTAGGGTGCTGGGGATTGCAGCTCTGTGAGGAGCAAATGACAATTTCTTTGGAGAGAGGCGTGCTTTGAACGTGTGGTGTGTACATAGTCACAGTCTATGTGAGAGTACCTGAAGCCACCCCTTATTGCAATATTTCCCACTTTAGATGCTACCTTTATTTCATTCTCCACACCTAGGCATTCTGGTTAGGCTGGTGAGTTCTCTCACCCATAGCAATGTTGTGGATGAGTCTGTTCCAGCTTGTCGAACTATATGTCCATTTTTGCATTTGAACTGTAGGCTGTGACAGAGAGAGCATGGCCTAATGCCTCTTAACAGATGAAAGATCTAAAATGGGGATTTCCTGATTCATAGCTCTGTCTCTTGGCGATGGTATACTTGCTACCAGCTCTCACATACTGTAAAAGGAAACCGTTTCTCTGTGTACAGTAGTAGGATAATTCAGTCATGTGAGCTCCAAACACAGACAGTGAGAACAGTTGGTTTAGTCATAGAATCAACCAACTGTTGATCCTGTGGGCCATACATTCAAATCACATTTCAATTACACCCACCCAAAGAATCCTGGTAACTGTAGTTTGTTAAGGATGCTAGGAATTGTAGCTCCCAGAATTCTTTGCAGATAGCCATGTGCATCAAATGTGCCTAAATGCCACATGCAGTGAATTATTTTGTCAGAATGGCTGCATGAAAGTTTACTAATAAATAAACAAGCAGTAAGCTACCTGTTTGTATTTCTTCAGCTTGCGTTGGACCAATGTGTTTAGTTTTAGTTAAATGCAAGTGTCGTTTGGTTTGGCATTTGTCAATAAATTATGTGGTTTGTTGTTGTTGTTTTTCAAATGTTCATGCAGAGCCAAGCAGACAACAAAGATTTATCACATATGTAAAATAAAAGAATCTTGGTGTACATAGATGGTAAACTTCCCACAGGATAAATACTCAGTACCTGAATTTAAGCCCTTGTCTATTATTTCAGTGAACATCTGTTAGAACAAAACTTCAGATAAAGATTTACATAAACAAAACATTCATTTGGACAAAGAGATTATTTTGTTTAGAATGCAGTGCAGCCCTTAAAGAATTTCATCTTTCTTCTTCCTGTTGTCTACTCATAGGTTTAAAAGAGGGAGAAGCAGGGGAAAGGAGGAATCACCATTCAGTGGTGGCAAAACTTTAGGGGGGGGATAAATTAGTTGTTTGCTGAACCATTTAGTAGTTGGGAGTGGATTGCTGCACTACATTTGAGATGCTGTTATCAGTTTTATGACACACTGTTAAAAACAAAATACAGGATTTCTTTAAAGGAGTTATCTTTAAGGAAAAAGGAAAAGCTAGAGGTCCTTGATAGTTAAGACATTGTGTGCAGTAATGAAAATAATATGATAACCTTATGTCATCTGGCTCTCTAATTGAAGAAAGATGCTAAAAAAAACAACGGTAGGAATAAGGTGAAAAGCATTTAAGGTCTTTCATTTTCCTTAATAGGGAAATATTTCATCCCTTGCTTTGGGGTAGAGATAATTTTTTAAAAATATATATATATCAAGATTTAATATACATATAAATCTGTCAAACAGCAATAATAAGCCAGCAGGATTCAATTGGCTTGCTTTTCAAAAGGTCTTAAGGAATATTTGAAATGTATATATGGTTGGCTGCATCCAAGTGAACTTTCTCAGCACATAACTTTTGCCTGAGACAGAATGCTGCTTTATGAAGGCAAAGCTTAAATATTAATGTGTGTTTTGTTAAGGAAGTGGAAGGCAAATCAACTTCCTGGTACCCAGAGTATCTGATTTCTAAAATGGTCAGACACTGATTGTCACAGCTTCACCAGATGTGGGAGTGAAGCTCTTGAACGGATGCCCACGCTGGAGGCCGACCGCTGTGACAGCCGCAGAGCTTGCTGGGCTGCATCCTCTGATAGTATATTTTTGTTAGCTAGCTGCCCGGAAGCCCTCAACTGCTTGATTTGTTTTGTGATCCTGCAAGGACCTTCCTGGGCCTGATGACAGCACAGAATGCAAGAGCTTATTTGCTTTGGGGAGCTTGAGAGAAGCAAATTCTTTCTTATTGCATGCACTCCTTTGTCAGAGCAGCATAAAGTAAGCACAAAGCCTATTTTAAGTAGCATTGGATATTGCTTCACATACAGGGGAGGGAATGCCTGTTGCTACTAATCCTCTCGTGTTTTCTTTTTTTATTCCATTGCTGTGTTTGTTTACTGACATTTTTAATACAAGACAACACTGGAGCATTTCCTCACATTCAGAGCAAATGTCACAACATTTTCTTTGTAAAGAAAGATCTGACCTTGCAGAGGAAGACCAGAGTCTTTGTCTTATTTACACAATGTAGACCTTAAGACATTTTGCACCTGATCTGGTAGCCTTTTCCCTGACTAATCTCATAGGATCCGTGCGTGTTAAAACCTGGCTGATCTTCCTTGCCCAATCCTAATTCTCACATTCACACTACATTCCCCCCCCCCCCCCCCCCGCTTTTAAGCTTAGCTGCTTCTCTTTGCTCTATAGGAGATTCTAGGGTTGCCAACTCATGAAACAAAACAAAAAAATTCTGGCAGCTGGATAGGGTCCAGAGGTGTCCGCATCTTGAGTGTTGCAAGATTCAATCTGGAAACCTGATACCATAGTCCAAATAAGTAAAGAGTCAGTGCTGTGTTTGTGTACCCAACTAAGTCATACTCAGAGTAGGCTAATTGTAATGAATGGACTTAGTATGGCATAATTTGGTACAACAAGTTTATTTCAATCAGGGGAATATAGGTTGAAATCCTTCCTCTGCCAGAGACTCACTGTGTAGCCTTGGGTAAATCAATTTGTCTTGTCTTCGGTTTCCATGTATAAATTCTTGCCCACAATTTTCATCTACGAAGTGGGAATAACGGTGGTGGTGGTGGTTTTTGTAAACACTTGAATAAGAATCTCAAAGGTATTTAGGTAATATTCAATTCTAGTGCCTCGCTTGCACAACCAACTTCTGCTCATCCAAATGGGGCTTCCCCTTCATGTCCTCTTCCAGCAGCCTCCCATGCATATCCAAAATCTGCCCCAGAGGATTGGGGTACCCTCCAGAGCAGATCTGGGGCTTAAGGAGCTGCAGGGGGGAAGAGAAAAGGGAGGAATCCTGTCATATTTGCTAGCATGATACTGGAACTTACCCGTTGCCAGCAGCACTGCAAACAAAAATAGGAGATGAAAATGCCCCTAACCAGCACATCTATTGTGGTTTAGTAAACATGCTACCTTTTAAAAGATGCTTAATTAAGTGTCTTTCCAAAGTCCCCCAGCTGCCAGTTCTGAAGTACATGCTGTAACTTTATGCTCAGACATGTACAGCAATGTTCCCAAAACCTGTCCAAAACAAACAGCTGCCAACAGTAAGTTTGTGTCGTGTGTGTGTGTGTTCTGTATTTATTCACTGCTGCTACTATGAACTTACTTAGCACCAGAAGCATGATGGTCACTGTAAAAACACAAAGAAGCTATTGCCACAGAGATTGTGAAGATGCTTCATGTTGTTCACCATCTTGAACATTGGCATGGAAGGGCAGGAGAGATTGGGATAGAATAAGAGGACTGTTCAGAGGATGTTCGGATGACAAAACAGCTGGAGAGGTCAGAGATTAAGAGGAGTGAGGGAAACAGGTAAAGGCATTTTTTTAAAAAACTAAAAACAAATCCGTGTCTTTTATTTCACCATATTAAGAAACACATGGTTTATGGAACCATTATTATTATCATTAAAAAACAAAAATACTCAGGGCTTTAGTTGATGCTTTTAAACCACCAAAACAGTGCCATGCAGAAATCTATATTTGCACGTACTGCTATACTACAAATCTTTGTAACTGGTATGACTTAGCTCTTATTCTAATAATACTTTTCCCCTTATGACATGGGGTTGGGACTTCTTCTGTATCTGCCAAGATCTTTGGGAAAATTGAATCTGGTGGCTTTGATTGTTATAAATAGAAAAGAATAAACATAGTGGAGGGAGGAGCGTTTGTATCTATGACATTTATGCATGACAGCTTTGAAAACAAAAATAATCATTGAGGGACTTGGTCACACAGTTTGCTGAGTGGCCCAGTCTTAGAAGTAAGTACACACGAAACTTCAAGTATTGTGGGTCCCAAAATTACTTTGAATTCAGAACTGAACTAATTAAAAAGCAAGAAGACAGAAATATCAAAAGCTTAAAATATAATGGCAAATGAACTCAACCTTCAAAAGCTTTGTTAGAAGCATCACAGAATTCAACATTCTGTGACCAGAGTACTCTAGAATTTGAATGTTGTGGCGCCAGCAAACTTATGAAAGATGTATGTTTAATTTTTAATACTGCTTTTTAAGAAGTTTTACAGTTTAAAGTTACTATTACAATTTTGTGTGTGTGTGTGTGTGTGTGTGTGTTGAGAGGGAGGGAGGGAGATTAAATTAAAGTCTGAAAGCAACTGGAGCATCTGCCGAGGTAGCTGTCAAAAACCTGCTGAAGCCAATCCAAGCTCAATAATTTTTACTTGCTGATGGCGGGTGTGGCAGGCCAGGTCAGCAGAGTCACCCCATTAACTGAGTGAATCCCAGAATCCCATGATAAGTAACACTCTCAGTTGCATGAGAAGCCAGGAGGCACAAGACCACAAACCTGTGTGTGCTTACAGCATGACTAGCTCCCTATGCGAACTGAGAATATATTCCTGAATCCTCTAGATCAACACCACGGTCCTTTTTTCTCCCATGCAAGGTGATTCCAAGATATACATATAAACTGGGATTGCATCTACTCAGGGGACATATGGTATAATACAGGAAAATCCCAGTCAATTGGTATATAAAATTTGTTAAATAAATACTAGCTCAGCCTACGTTGTGTGCAGCCTCATTCTACCCAACACATCAGCTGTTCAAGTCACTACACTACAGTGATCTTTTGAAAATTCAGGCTACACTACACTACACTACACTACACTGATCTTTTGAAAATTCAGGCTCAAATTGAGATACATAAGGATTGTGGAAAGTGAACAATTGCATTTAATCCCTCTAAGGGAAATCCATGTGGAGACTGTCAAGAATCTCTTTCCCTCTCTGAGGGCCCCATCCCCCCAAAAAGTAGTGCAAAGGGCTTCCCAGAAGTGATGCCCAAGATCTTTGACAAATAATTCAACAGGATACCAATATCTCCATAGTCCAAGACAGGAACCATTTCCCCTGTAAATGATTACAAAGTTGAGCTTTAATTCATTGACAGTGGCACAAATGAGAGGGGGATCAGATGCATATGTTCTCCATTTGCATAAGGACTTGGGATGGAATTGCAATACTTTCAATTAAATTGGTTCATTTAAAATCCATAGAAATATATACAATCCTTCCAAATAAAAGCATTTTACCCTCCCATCCCCAAAACTGTTAAGGTTCCATTTCTTTCTACACAATTAAAAGTATATCTGTATATACTTCCTTCAAACATTTTAAAAAGCAAACCAGGTTTGTCTTATGACCATAAATGTTGCACTTATTTGTGTTATGCAGCTAATTAATATCTCAGGCTTCCTGTGTGTATCTGCATATCAGTACTGTAAATATAAATGGAAAAATAAGTAATAATTTATGAAAACTGATTTGCATTTCCAAATATAAAATGTGCAAAATCCGACTAATTAGCAAGAGTGAAGGCCAAGGTGTTTCTATAGCAACTATAAAAATGATAGAGGAAAAAATGTTTTTATATCAGGCTCATTAATATTTGCATTTCTCCTTGGTTCTGCAGAGGTTTCCAAAGTCAGTATTTTAAAGATGGCAAAAAATATTTTTGCACTGCAATGAAACTGTCAAAGAGATACATCACGGAATCCCATTTAATGGCACAGGCAGACTGTGGAGAAATATTGCCTGAGTTCCTTTCAACCATTGGACAGAGAGTATAAAATGAAAATAAAAAAGCAGAGTCCACTCCTCCAGAAAAATATAGTCCGCAAATGCGTGAAAACCAAGAACGAAAGAAAATGAAGGTAGTGTTTCATTTGTCCATCCTGAATTCCGACTGACTCTGAGTGTGTCTGACCTGCTACACTTACTGTGATAGAGATGTAGAAATATCAGCATTGCTTCTGGCATCTCACTCTCTTAGGCATATGTCAATGACATTGCTTAGTTCAACACCAGCCCTTTGATAGCTCCAACAAGTTTCCCCTCTATTTGAGTGCACTGGTGACTGTTCCTCAGGAGGACCTATAACTCAGACCGACCAACCCGCTCTACACACTGCATGACCTTTGCAAACAACTGAATGGGCACTGAGCATGATACAGAGGACAAATGTGCATGACATGTGCCAATAATTATGATGAGGTTATATTAAAATGGTAACCGCAAGAAATGTTTCTAAGATGCCCTGCTTCTTTCTGCAATGCAATCTTTAACACTGCAAAATGTTGCAGTGTGAAGAAGTACTTACTGTTCATGTCAATCAACATTGCCCTCTTCGATGATACTTTATTTAGATACACACACACACACCGAGATGCACAAAGATTATTTGGGGCCAGTAAAGAACAAAAAAGTAAAAATAGCGTGCAGAGAGTTTCAGCAAACTGAAATTCAGAGACTGATATCCATCTTTAGCTTGTACAACTGTATTGACTGAACTACATTTATTTTTGCTGGAATAAAGGTAAAGGACTACTAATGATACAAGACTTTTATAGAAATGTGAACCTCGTATGGGGGCTCTTTTTGCCATTTTCAAAGGCAAAAAGTCAAGATTACCTCCTTCTCATCCTCCAATAAAGCCCGATCCAACATCCCAGGGACCTAACACCCCAGGATTATATATGCAAATGCAAAATTAATTTAAGTTAAACTGAACCAATCCTGCCAAATTTCATTACTTTCTTAGACAAGCTTAATCAAAAGCTAACTTCCAGTCTGTGAGCTATTACTTACACTGCAGGCAAAAAGAAGCCAAACCATTAGACCTAAAACACTCCCCAGCAAAAGACATGTTCCTAAACTACTGCTGTGTTGACAGCGAGAATGCACAAACTCCGCTTGCAGTTTATGAGCATTAAGTTATAATGCCCCATTTGCAGTCACTATAACAATTTAATGCCATTAGAATAAGTCTCAGCTTAAAATGGCCTTAATGGCCCCTATACTGCTTTCTTTTCCAATTACATCTATTGGGGGAAGTCTCACAGACCTTGCTGAAGCTTAAAGAACCACACTGACAACACTGTAGTATCCACAACATGATGCATTCCCCCCTCCCTAGCCCTATTTTCTATCTTACATCTGTAAATTCCTCTAGAACAGGGCTCCCCAAATTAAGGCCCGGGGGCTGGATGCGGCCCAATCACCTTCTCAATCCGGCCCACAGACGGTTTGGGAATCAGCATGTTTTTACATGAGTAGAATGTGTCCTTTTATTTAAAATGCATCTCTGGGTTATTTGTGGGGCATAGGAATTCATTCATTATTTTTTTTCAAAATATAGTCCGGCCCCCCACAAGGTCTGAGGGACAGTGGACCGGCCCCCTGCTGAAAAAGTTTGCTGACCTCTGCTCTAGAAGGAGGTAGAAGAACAAGCAGAGCTGATCTACATACTAATTTTGAAAAAGAACCACCAAAAAATAATAACAATCCACAGAGTTTCTTCCAAACTTGTTAACCGTGAATCTCTTGAAATGGTTTATTTTGATAGTCCTTGAATGGTGTTGTCATACGGCATAATTAGGGCATACGGAACTATTATCAAAACACCAGCAAAAGGCACTCTCTCGCATGCTGATGGCTGCACTGCTCGCTGCCTGCTCTGAACTGCCAGCTTCCCACAGGATGTGCTTCGACTGACCAGCTGATTTCCAAACATTGACACCAGGCATATGGCGCTGAGTCAAGCCTTGGGGGCGAGGCACGAGGGGAGCGCTCCACCAAGCAATCAATTAGAAGTAATAGCCATTCCCCTCTCTCATGAAGAAGAGCCTCTCTTCCCACCATAACCCGTTGCCAGCCAGCACGCTGCTTCTAAGTATTTTGAAGGCAATAAAGCTTGTGGGAAGCTCAAGCGAAAACTCTATAAATCTGTATCACAATGATTAGCCATAAAGAATGCTAATTAAGGAGGGATTGCGGAGTTAATGGACACGGACAAGAGCCCTGCCAAAATCTTAGAGCTCGGCTGTTTGGGATCTGACAAACCCAGGGCAATAAACCAAGTAGGTTCCTCGCCCGCTATGCCTTTTGCACAGGCCCTCCTCGCACGCAACGGCATCCACGTAGGAGCTACTGGACACAGCATCTGTGGTGCACAGTGTGCCATTTGTATGCCAGGGTTTGCCACATGAAGGGCACATGAAGTTTGCTCATGCTGCAGCAAAAGGAAGAGCAGATTGTTTTGAGGAAGCATTGATATAACTTGTGAGCTGGTAGGCAGTCCGCAAGGTGAAGCCTTCTGCTTATATTGTAAAAGAACAGTGATAATACCTGGGGGGGGGGACTCTTAGTGGGGGAAAACAACCCAGATAAAACTGTGAGCTAAAGAAAAAGAAATGCGCTGGCTGTGTTGGCAGCTCATGCTGAGTCTTAGTTGGTGCAATGTGTTTTAGAATCATAGCAACGCAGAACTGTAGAGTTGGAAGAGACCCCATGGCTCATCTAGTCAACCCCCTGCCATGTATTATACGTTAATGGATAATGTTTCTTATACTGTACATAGTATACCATGTTTAAAGCTTTTAAAACTAGAAAGCAGTTTAGAAACAGTTTTCAAGTAAATAAATACATAAACAAACATGCGCAAACTGGAATGAATCTTTTGGGCTCCACCCGCCCATCTTTCTTTGAACACCTGGCAGGAGGAGGGCATTGGGAGTTTTTTTCTGCTTAGTTTCCTTTAAACTCAACTTGCTTTTTTATCAGAACCTGGGGTCATGCTTTATAAGTCAGTTTCAAAAGAAGGCAACTTCAAACCAGAGTTGGCATGAACCACAGCCCCCAGTATGGAAGCAGCAAAAAGCCAGGTTTAAAGGAAACTGAAAGTAAACGCTCCCGAAGCCATGCAGGAGTAGGAGAAGGGAAGGCTAAATCAGCTTAGGCATATTGATCAAAACCGTAATTTGACATATGCGTGGGGAAACTGTAGGCCACTGGATGTTCCTGAACTAAAAACCCCACCAACCAGTTCTTACCATTGACTATGGTTGGGAGTTCAGCTACTCTGAAACCATTTGTTCCTTTCCTTTGAATGTCTGTGAAATGAGGACAGAGACCTTTGCTGTCTGCTCCATGTTTTGCGATAAAGACAAGCAGTAGCTTTTCAGTGTATGGACTCCCTTTATGGAAGTGAGTCGTGAGCAACTTACACCCGCCAGGAGCAATGCCTCAATGCCTTCCATGTGAGTTGCAGCAGTAAGATTTGGGGCATCACATGGCAGGACAGAGTCTCAAACAAAAATGTGCTCCCCCCAAGCCCACATTCCCAGCATGTTCGCACTCCTGTCTCAGTGACGTCTATTCTGGCTTGGTCATGTCTACAGAATGGAAGATGGCAGGATCCCCAAGGACGAGCTCTATGGGGAACTAGCTTCAGGCACTAGGCCTATTGACAGACTAACTCTGCATTACAGAGATGTCTACAAATGTGACACAAAGGCTGGCAACATTAACCCCACCATATATGTGAATCCCTTGCTGATGACCACAGTGCTTGGAGACAGTCAGGTCATGGTATTTACAGCAGTGACCAGAGGAGGAATGACTGCCGGTAGGAGCACAGTGAGAAGGAATGTCATGGCAAATGTAGCAGCAAAAAATGGATTCCTTCATCTGCCTCACCTGCAGTAAAACATGTCTCTCCCATATCAGTCTCTACAGCCAAGGCAGATGCTGTAACTCCCCAATGCAGTGGCCCTCAAACTTTTTTCTCTGAGCCACACACTTTCAGAATAAAAAATTGCTTGTGTCACACCAAAAGACCATAACTAGGATTGTCCTCAATATCACTTGATGCTCTTGCTCTTGTTATAAGATACCTATCCATGTTCTGCAAATAAAAAAATATTATTTTGATGCCATACTATACTACACTGACATGTTTAAATGCTGATTCACATATCCTTAAACAAGACCCTCCATATCATTTTAGCTGCAGGAGAAGTTTGGAGAAGCTGGCTAATGATGCAACAGCATGTCGGCCTTGCAAGGGAGCCCAGCCCTGTGAGCAAGAGGGGAGGCCCCAGTGGGTGAAGCCTCTCATCTCCGTGAAGATGCACGAGGTAAACAGTTCACTACCGCGAAACAAACCTTAAGAATTCACACAGGAAGTGACACAATATAATGCTGGAGGGTAATACATCATTATCCTGTTGTACTACATCATTATAACACATCATTTCTCTCTGTTCATGTTCCATTTCTGACAAAAAGAATCTTAACACTCTTCAATAAATCACAGGACTAATTCTTTAAAAATAACTTTTGGGACCTTATGCAAAACATCTGTTTTGTCATATCAGAAGGTTGTATCCAGTGCTCTCCATGTGCAAGTGGAATAGACTTTGGACCTTCCTCTCCTATCCACAGCGACCCTTCACATGCCATCAAAGCCTGTTCCAGCACTGTAGCCCAACAACCTCTTAAGACAGTAATGGGCAGCGTGGTAGGGCAGTGTCATGCATCTGACCTCCGGTCGGCCACGTTGCTGCTGCTGCTTACTGGGAAGGTAGAAGAGGAGGGATGGAGGCATTGATGAGGCCAGCACTGTCCAAACACACCAGCAGAAGTGTGGGATTGGCTCCCACCCCCGTCCTAAAATCTAGTGTGCATGATGACTACTAGCAAGAATGAAATAACTACTGGTACCGTAAGATGTAGTGGTGGCTTGAAAAGAGGGTTAGATCAATTCATGGAGAGGATAAGTCTGCCAATGGTTACTAGCCAATGGCTACTAATCAATGGCTACTGGTCATGATGGGGGCCAGTGAGATTATTGATTCATTTTTGTTTTTGATTTTATTATGTATTCTGTGTTTTTTTTATGTTGTGAAGCACCCTGAGATCTATGAATGGAATGTGGTATACAAAATTTTAACAACAACAACAACAACAACAACACACACACACACACACACACACACACCCCAGCATGCCTTGGAATACCAGTAAATCATTTTATTTATTTTTCCATTTATTTTCAAGGAGCCCAAAGTGGCATGCGTAGTTCACCTCCTCTCTATTTTATCCTCACAAGAATCCTGTGAGATAGGTTAGGCTTACAGTGAGTGAGTGGCCCAAGATCAGCCAGTGCATTTCATGGCTGAGTGGGGATTTGAACCTTGGTCTCCCAGCTCTTAGTCCAACGCTCTAACCACTACACCACAGTAAACATCATTGAGAGGAGGCCAATGCCTTCATGTCCTGCTTGTGGGCTTCTGTGGGAAAGAGGACTATGTGCACCTTTGTCCTTATCCAGCAGGGCTCTTGCTATGTTCTTAACTAGCAGCCATCTCCTGTCACTGTTATGCTTCTCAGACTTATGATTTGAGTTTTCCCCACATGGCATGACACCTCTTATTTATTGCAACATATTTATCCGTGGTTCTTTATTGTTGGGCCTGCTTTTACTTCTTCCTTAACCTTATTAACCCTTGATAGCATTTGACAGCTTAACACCCTCGATTACTCTGCAACATTCACGATAAGAACTGACACGGAACTAATAGCAGCCTTTTTATTTCCAATCTACGAGGTCACATGAAACTGCCCTTGTCTGAACCCTGCAAGATTTCCTATAGGCGTTTCTCTTTTTCTGTGGGTTTTCAACTTAATGTGTCTCTACAGGTCTGTCTGGATGTTAAAAATGGAATCAGATTCCTGCTAACTTTAGTTACTGATAATGTACCCCTTGGAATATGAGGAGTAACTTTTCCCTTTAGTAAAAGCCACTGGTAATATGATATGAAACCACTTTTGTGATATTCTCTTCAAGCATCATGGCATTTAAAAAGAAAAAAAAGGAACGTCCATAGATCTTTAACTTGAAGGTATCTTTGATTTTCGCAGTTTAAGTGGGAGACTGGAATGGCAATGGCTATTCTCTTGAACTAGAATGCTGGGTTTAAGTAGGACATTAAAGCAACAGCATGATAGGCTGATATCCTCGGCTCAGTTGTTCAGCATGCATGGGTAGCCTAAACGCAATGAATTCAGGTCAGTAATTACAGATGATACCCATCATAATGCACCATGCAACCAAAGCAGTTATTTATTTCACATGAGTGACAAGGTTCAGGCCTTCCAACTAAATTGGGCATTAAATGAACACAAGAGTCTCTCAGCTACACAAATATGCAGAAAGGAGAACTTAGTGCAGAAAGGGTAGGATGGCTTTGAGTGAAACTACGACCAACGCAGGAGAAAGAGCTTTCTTCAGAATTAGTCTATAAACACACTAAAATCTAATTGACCAGAAAGGCTTGCTGATCAGCCGCTGGGATGAAACAAAGTGCTATCTGCACAGAATTTAAAGCGAATTTAGCTCACTAACAGCTCTAATTTGCAAGCTGTCTGAATCATTGGCAGGAGCATGAATTACCAATTTCACAATGTTGGTGCAAAATTGCAAATCTTTTGATAATGGGCTGAGTGGTAGCATACCAAGTTGATGTTTTGAAGCAGCCACCATGTGCACATGTGCACGTATATCTAGCATACCATGAGCTCCATGCTTTAATAAAGAAACTGGCCAGAAACTGGTTGCAGTTGCAGTTATATGATCCACTAAGCACAGAACTCTTAAAAAAAAAAAGTAGGGACATTCAGGATCACTTCCCTACTCCACCCCTGAGACTCCCAAGAAGAAAGGAAGTGACCAGGAAGAGAGGGAAGCCACCATTAGCTCTGCATTGGGTTTCTGAGTGCTAACAATAGCCAAGGAGGTTGTTGCCACCAAAGAGCAACTGAGCAAAGAGGGCCCTGAACTGCTGTAGGCATCACAAAGCAATAACAGGAGAAGTGGGGCTGTTAGGTCAACATTGTGCCAGCCAATCAGCATGATCCTGCCTTGCCAGTCCCCTACTTCTTTAAAAACACCACTGTAAGAACCTCATTCCTCCTCAGTCACCACATACTTCCCAGCATCCCATCTCACTAGTCACCACCGTGCATAAATGTGTTGACCAACAGCACATGCAATATTCTCCCATTCCTTCATCACTTCTGAATATGGAACTATGTAGCAGGTTAGCCAACATGGTACCTCTCCAGATATTGTCAACTACTACATCTCCTTTCAGCCCCATCTGGCATGGCCAATGGTCAGGGGTGATGGGGAGTTGTAGCTCACAACATCTACACAGAGGGCACCATGTTGGCTTCCCGCACTACATGGTGGTTACATCTTCCACACTCACCAGCTATTCTTTTAGTCAAATGAAAAAAAAAGATGAGTAAAAGAGGGAGGGGGGGAGAACGAGAGAAATGGCAAGATAACATTGCTTTATTAGAAACAGTTCCAAACATTTCCTGTGCTGCAAGCCAACCGCACTGGGAAGAGAAAGATCATGGCCGGATGGCTGTAAACATCTCATGTTAAAAATAATACGCAAGTTTCAAACTAAATCAAAAGGTTGCTAATTCACACAAAGTACTAGAGATTTAGACTTATCCATTTGGTATACAGTTCAGAAATGCATGGAATGTTGTAAGACATGTAAACCGCAACCCAGCAGTGATCTTGCCCTGTTGCTGGCAGTCTCTGTTGTTTCCCACACAAAAGCCCAAATCTGACCCTTCTATGAAACTTTTGCATTAGTAAAAATAGAACAGCTGGGAAATCATGGGCACTTCTAGGTTTTTGCTTTAAAAAGAAAGAAAGGAAAGGAAAGGAAAATCACAAACAAAAAACAACAATCCTTTCTCTGCAGCTTAAGTTCTGAGTAATCACCGCATGTCAAGACAATTACATTTCGTCCTCCTTTATGAGTTGTTTTGACAGCACTTTTCAAATGTTATGTAAAATGCAACCTAAAAGGGAAAGAAAATGCAACTTCCAAGATGCATTAAGTGGAAAATTTTTATTTTTGCCCCCCCCCTTTTTTTAAGAGGAAGGAAGAAATGTTAATCTCATATTCCTACCGCCCCCATTTTCCCTATACTTAGAGAAAATATTAATTTTTGTGTCTGTCTTTAATACCATTTCCTGACTGAATAGCATCACATGCAGGAAAGAATATTTAGAAGTATACACAATGAAAGAGCAGAGAGCTATAAGGAGCCTTTCCAGAAATACATAACATGTAGGGGTCTAGCCACAACCCTATGGGTGACATGTCTATATTCATTATGGATATGTGGTTTCAGGAACATGGAAGAATATGTCTGAGCTCCAGAACAAAAACCTCCAGTGGGTACTCCTTCGTTTGATGTGTCTAAACAGCGGCTGGATGGCCATCCGTTGGGGGTTCTTTAGCAGTGATTCCTGCATTGCAGGGGTTTGGACTAGATGGGACCCCTTCAACACTACAATTTGATGATTCTAAATTTTTGATTAAATTACTTTATTATTTATTTATTATAAATATTTATACCCCCTTTTCAATTAAACATACCCAAAGCAGCTAACAGCAACAACAGATTAAGATTTTAAAATAAATAAAATAAAAACAGCAGACATCAGATTTAAGGACATTAGCAAGAGGAGTTAAAATAGGAGAACAAGCAGATACAATACGAACGGTAGTAGCGAGAGCACAAGACCAGTCGTCTTAAAGGAGGGAGACACTTCTAAACAGGAAGATTTTCACACCGAAGCAAAAACCCGTCAAAGATGGGGTGAGGTGAACCTCTCTAAAATTGTACAGAACATACAAGCAGATCTTCACAAGTGTTATGTGCAAATGGAGCCATTGAGAGGATCCAGCTATTAAGTCACACAAACTCTCACCCTGTTTCATCAAAGCCCTTGTGGAAGGTAAAGGTAAAGGACCCCTGACTCTGGGGTTGCAGCGCTCATCTCACTTTACTGGCCGAGGGAGCCAACGTTTGTCTGCAGGCAGTTTTTCCGGGTCTTGTGGCCAGCATGACTAAGCTGCTTCTGGCAAAACCAGAGCATCGCACGGAAACGCTGTTTACCTTCCTGCCGGAGTGGTACCTATTTATTTACTTGCACTTTGATGTGCTTTCGAACTGCTAGGTTGGCAGGAGCTGGGACCAAGCAACAGGAGCTCACCCCGTCATGGGGTTTCAAACCGCCGACCTTCCAATCGGCAAGCCCTGGACTCAGTGGTTTAGACCACAGCGCCACCCGCAACCCTTTGATAAAGGAAGTGAGCAGAAAAACATAGCCCCCACTATTCTTCTTGAATTTGACTGTAGCAAATGCCCTGTGCCCCGGTTTCAACAAGCCACTGCCCTCTCCAATGGGAAAGTCCCACTTTGCATATGACAGTCCTTGCACAGGGCTTCCACTGACAGGGCTGGTTAGGGGAATCACACCTAATGACTGGAGAGCATCAACAAGTGCTTTCAGCAGCTGCCCCATAGCCAATCCCTCCCCTTGAAGACATGCCAGGCCTAAGCTTCAACGCCTTTTTAAAAAATCAATTTATAAACCACAGAATGCCAAGATAGGCTTATGAGTAGTTTACAACTGTAGAAACCTTATGCAATAGGCATTATAGATCTCACTTGCTTTTAGTTATAGTTAACGGGCAAGGAGTTGGGACATTTTAGCATCTGCTACATGTTTAGCTGTTTAATTGGATTTTTGACAGGACATTTTCTGTGGGTGCTTTATCTGTTATTTCCCACCCAAACTTTCACAGATTCATGCAAGCAAGCAAACAAACACTTTGTTTAAGTCCCTGACGATGAGTAACCCCAGGAAACCCCTTTTTCCTGGGGGGATGGGGAGAGGAACTATAGATACTCTGATGGCATTCCCAGAGCTACCAAAAGAGGTTTGGATGTTCATTTCATTTGAGCAGCCAAACTCTCCAGGCAGGCTGGAAATTATCCACCTTAAACTTGGGCTTCTAATGCGCAGCTCATTCCAGAAGGCATGCTGTGCAAAATGAAATCACCGATACAGATCGACAACAACAGGGGTGGCAGGAAGCAGGGAGATGTTTAAAAAGAAACAGAAAAGCAGGTTGGAGGACAAGCCGCAGGCATTTTCTACAGCTGATATATTTAAATGGGTGGAGACTACAAAAGGAGAATCATAGAATTGCAAGAATTAAAGAAACCCAAAGGCACTCTCAAAACTAGGGTGAGCACAAAGTAGCATGCTGGGAAACGGATTTCAATCCGCTGAGGGATGCTGCATATGAATTCTTGTATTATTTGTGCTCCCTAAATGGCTGGACCAATGAAATGCATAATTTATATGGATATGAACTATATGACTGTTCTGCATTGTATAGCTGTATTTTGTACTGTTGTTTAATGTTGCTATAAAAACTGAAATAAAAGCATTTATTTTTTTATTTTTTTAAAAAGAATCTATCTTGTGATATTTCTCAGGGAAGCTGGACATCTGGAGTTATTTGTTTTGGTCTAAATAGGCTACTTGAGTGCACTTGACATGTGGTTCAAAAGAAAATGTCTAAACATAAGAATTCAGAATATTGTCCAGTTTCTCAATTTCTTCTGAAAGCATTCTGTTGGGTTGGGGGCGGGCAGGGAGGTGAGAAGAGACTTCAAAAAAGAATACTAAACTTTTTTTCTCTCCCTGTGAAAAGAGGTTTTAATTAACATGGCTGGGGGAAAACTCAATGGGAATTTCTTAGCCCCCTCTGGTTAAGCACAAGGCTTTCGCAAAAATCATCTGGCTGGCTAATGACTCACTATTAACCTGTACTTTGAGGAGAGTTCAACGTCAGCCCAAACAAGGATAATGCTTTATTTTTATTTTTGGTCACAATGTGGAGTAATAACCATTCTCATGCACAGCAGAAAAGATACGCTCACAGATTTTCATCAATAGTTTCTGCACATCTCATTGCAGAGAGTCCCACAGCTCAGTAGTAAAGTAAATGCTTTATATGCAGAAGGTCCCAGGTTCAAACCCTGGCACCTCCTGTTAAAAGAAACAGAGAATCAGTGCTGAGGAAGTTCTCAGCCGGAATCTCTGGACAGCCATTGCTGGTCAGAATAGACAATACTGAGCTACATGGACAAATAGTTTGACTTTGTGTAATGCAGCTTCCTGTATTTCTACAATCCACACAAGCATGTTTCCCCCCACCCCAGCTTATTATGGTCCTCTTGCTAATCCATGCTGCTAGAAGAACTTCCAGGAGCAATGGAGCCTGTGCAACTCTGCACATTTGGCTTCCAATTGTGAGCTTTGCTTTCATTGCATGGGAAGAAATACATGCTTTGCCCCAGAACAGACTCTACACGCTTAGGCCTCATCTGCACTATATACTTAAAGCCCTATTATACCACTTAATTATAGCTTCCCCCAAAGAATTCTGGGAACTGTAGTTTGTTAAGTTTACTGAGTGTTATTAGGAAACCTATTCCCCTCACAAAGCTACAATTCCAAGGGCTCCTTGGGAAGTGGGACTGACTAGAAATCACTCTGGTTGTAGCTCTGTGAGGAGAGCATGAGCATCCTGACAACTCTCAGCACCCTTAACCAACTACAGTTCC
The DNA here is from genome assembly GCF_009819535.1 of Lacerta agilis. Classification (NCBI taxonomy): domain Eukaryota; kingdom Metazoa; phylum Chordata; class Lepidosauria; order Squamata; family Lacertidae; genus Lacerta; species Lacerta agilis. The sequence continues at coordinate 63,838,769 of NC_046313.1, forward strand.
CATAATCCTTTGGGTAAAGCAATGGCTTGTATGTGGCAAGATGCTGCTTTAAACGTATAGTGCAGATGGGCTAAGTTGTTTCCTAAAGTATCCAAGCAGTAACCTGGGTGAGGTAGCTATTTATTAGAGAGGCAATGTGGTGTAGCACTTGGGCTAGGATTAGGAAGACCCAAGTTCAAATCCCAACTCTAGCTGCAAAGATAATTGGCTAAACCTAGGTTAATCATTCTCTCTTGGCCTGACCCACCACAGAAAGTTGTCTTGGGGAAAATATGTGGAGAGAGAACTATGAAAAGCTATGATTTAAAAAATGCAATTAATCGTAGTAAAATAATAATTTGGACATACCTAAAGAATTGATGGCTATAAGCAAGATACGTAGGAGATTAATGCATTTTAAGATTTTCATTACAACAGGCCGCCAAATTATCCTAGGTCTGATAGTAGTGGCTTCTTTGTATTATTTTTTAACAAAATGTATATGCTATTTAGATGCTTATTAGAAAAAACAAACAAAAAGTCCCTCTTACTCACATGGATTGTTTACCTGTTATGATGAGCTCAATTACGACATGATCTTCCTTTATAATGTTATTTGTACAATTAACGTTTCACATGAGACCATTCAAGCTAGCATATTTCTCTTGGTGTATCCCACAAATTATGCTGAGATGCTATCAGAAACTCATTACAGTTGTTCTTGTACCAGAAATTCTCAGCTAAGTCATCAAGAAAGAAAGAGAGAAAGCTGTTTTTACTGTCTTTTTGCCCTACTGAGTAACATGGATGTATTTTTCTACTTCTCCCAACCATAATGTATGAAAAGTGATGCTAACATTGGGTACTGTTAATTTGTTAAGACTTCCTTAATGGAACAATTCTCTTCCATGTTAACTGGCTGTCATTGAAAGCTTCAGCTATCCAACTAAAATAATTTAGTACATCTTTTGAAAGGAGATAGTAGTTCCAACTTTGGTTAAGGTTTCCATGTTGGCTTATACTACACATATCAGTTGCCCCGCTGGTGATAATGACCCTAAAAATAAAAGCTATTAGGCCACTATAACAATTCCTTACTAAGAACACCTGGACTCATTTAGGCACGTTCCTCTACCCATCTCAATTTCAAGTCGCAAGCAGTGCTCACACCCTGTGCTTCCAAAGTTTTATAAAGGATAACCAGGATCAAAGTGGGCAAAACAGCAGAGATTTGTGACTGTACCTTCTATATACATCAACCTTCTGCTTTCAAGAAACAGTGAAGCTGTCATAAAGTCAATCCCATTTTTTAATACATGGTGACATCACTGAGGGCAAACAAAATGAGGGCATTGCCTATGAGCTTTGTTTGCCTTCAGTGATGTCAGTGTGCAGCCAAATCTGATTAGTTTCATGATGATCTCATTATATATAGAAGGCAACTTTTGTAGAACAACGGCACCCAAGCAGCAAGCAATTGGAGCTGCAAAGAGATGTTTAAAAGTGCCAAGGAAGGAAGTACCAATGGGGAAAATTCGCCCACAGGAGGACATACTTAAGTGACTGCAGAAATGAACCTCTTTTTTTTTCTTTACTCCTTTCCATGTGTTTTCCTCAAAATCAATTTTTAAAACGGCATGTTTAATCAGAGAGAAAAACATTCATGAATAATGCCCTCTTTTGGCTCAGTACCAGTTTGTATAATAAAAAGTGCTATAGAAATGGTAAACAATGTGAAATGTTATAGCACTTGCAGGCCCAGAAAGCAGGAAGTTGGACACCTGAACAAACCTGAGGCAATTTTGTGCATATTACATCCCACTATTTTCTGACAGACTTTTCCTTCCATTATGTGATACAGGAAAAGAAGGTTATTTTATTGTATCACCAAGAGGACAGGTTTCTTACGGCTGCTAACTGTAAGCCCAGATCCTGGATACAGGCGCACACAAGTATCAACAAATACAAAGAAAAACATAAGGTTTTTCCTTTACACTTTAAGGGGAAAGCTTCACACAGCTTCCTCCACTTGACCTAGCGTAAATTCCATCAAACTTCAAAAACAATACTTGGAGGGGCTGGAGGATGCAGTCCGGAAATTGAGGAAAGACTTTTCACAAAGTTAGGAAATCTTTTTGGGAGAGAAGACTTCAACTGCCTCACAGTTGCATCCAAACGATGTGACTTGATGGTAATTGGATAAATAATAAGATCTGGAGAGCGGTATGGCTGCAAATAAGGTACATTTTACGGGGGGGAGAGAGAGAAAGATGTCATCTTCAAAGATACTAAAAGCATTATGTAAATAATATCCACAGATAAATAATTAATTATTGCTTTAATGTTTAAAGCTGTAAAATGCCCTACAGTTTACATCCAAAACATTTTAAGGTGACAGGGAAATAATTTTTATTGTAATGACAGTGAGCTGTCCATGGTTGACTGGTTTAGGTTTTTATCTTCTCATGTTAGAAAAGGTTTCTGTTTTCTTTGGGAATTCAGTTATCAGAGGATGTTTAATATGATAGGAGGTCTGATTCATGCCTTTCAGGAGCTACCAAAATGAATACTGTCCCATCATTTTTTAAAAAAATGAAAGAGCATGATTATAAAGTTGTGTTTTTCCAAAACAATTTTGGTTTATAAATCACTTTTAGCACTGTTTTGAAATTGCAGGTGCAGTCTTCCTGAAATTTCATCCAAATATTTAGAAACATGGAAGTGAAGCAAAAAAAGAAGAGAAAGTGTGTGGGGGGAGGTGGGACTTCAAACAGAAGACAAGACATGATTTCATTGTAGATTTACTGTATTTCTTTTAGAAAATGCTGCTGGCTATCAATAAATATTTCTTTTTAACATTGCCATTATAGAGTGGCAAGGATGAAAAGATGGAGTTGCTTTAAGAGAGAGAGAGGAGAGAGAGACTGAGGAAAAGTACAACAGAGATAGGGTCCTATTGTGTAATAATCAGTCCACATTTCAATGAATAAGTAATATTTTTCACAAGCTGAAGTTAGATAGTGGATTTATTTAACCTCTGAGGGTCAGGTAATAAATACTAAGTGAATTATTCAACCCAATGGCTAATCAATACAATTCAGTGATATATTTTTTGTGTTTCATAAAAGGTTGTACACTAAAGGCAGTGAGCAATTATGGAAATTGGGCCCGAGTGGCACTCAATTCTCCTGTTACTTGAAACCCCGGCACCACTACCTTGACAGCAAATCGATTAGTGCGCTCGTGAAGCAGCTCTGTGACCTCTGACCTGCTTCCAGCTCCATCTGACAGCCTAGAGAGTATTTTATATTTATTTTATTGAATTAACTCCATCTTGCCTGCATGGCGCTCTACACATAGTGATGATGGAACAAGGAGGCTACAGGCCTGTTAGCTTAAGGATGTGCTCGGTAGGTTCAGCTAAGAGGAAGCCGAGCAGATTCCTTTGTTGCAGGCTTCAGTGCATGCTACTTTGCTGGGAAAGGGGACATTTCCAAGTACATCTGAAGATTAGCAAATCTTACATGACACAAAGGGGTCCCTTACCAAATAAAGGGCTCTCTTTGAAAGGATGTGTTTTCAGGCACTAGATAAAGCTTAACAGTCCAATCCTCACCAGGTTTACATGAAAGGAAGCCCCACTGATTTCAGTGAGACTTACTTCCCCAGTAAGTATGCTTAGCAGTACTGTCTTACTAGTGTAAAAGGAGACCACTAAAGATTAATAGCATTTTCCACCAGGAAATTACAATCAACGTAAACCACATAAAGCACTTTGGGGACCATTTAATTGGTCTAGCCATGGCACCCAGAGGGCCCGGTGGCGCCAATGACAAGGCTTATCATTGTTCTCCGCTTTGAGAATTATTGTGAACTTGAAAGTGGATTATATATATATATCCCCCCCCCCATAAACCAACCAACTAACCAAGGGTTGAGGCGCTGTACACACAAAGCCTACTTGAAGATGTGATTTCCCCCTGAGCAAAGATCAACCACAATGCAACTTCCTCTGGGGCCAAACCCACCAGTGCAAGTGCAAAAGATCAATACAATACAAATGCTGCCAGGGTAGCCTAGCAGGAGAGTCCTGTCTTCCTTTGTTCTAATTTTCAAGCAAAATTCCAGACACAAAGGCTTGCTCCAGAGAGACAAAGCTGACAGACAGCAATGCCTTGCTCTCACATCTACGCACTTGGTTCTGGTTCCTTTCAGGCACTTTGGAGACTCCCTTGAAAACCTGGCGGCACCACAAACATCCGCTGTGTTAACAATTTGTGGAGTGTTCCGTTGTAAGGAATTCCATATTAAACACATAAAACATCATCGGTGATTAAAGCAAACAGATATGTGGAATACGGCTATCTAAATGTTTCCAGGGTGCCATGGAAAATCTAGAATGGAGAGAGGAACTGTGTAACTGTGTCAATATGTGGTGATGGCAGCATGGCTCTCCTTAGGGCTTCTTAATATGTGAGATTCAGGAGTGGCATCCAGCTGAGCTGTTGATCAAGTGGAGGCTGCTAATGGAAGAGGAGAGGAGGTGATCCACCCTTTGGGGGATCCTTCAAAAGAGGGTTGGGGAGGCTAAGGCCGGGGGCATCGGGGAGAAGGAAACAGATCAGCTCAAAACGCCTCCTCCTGTCTTCCATGAGCAGACATGTTTCACTAGTTCAAAATGCAAGGGCACCAATTGAATATAGCCCAGGGTTGTATTCTGACTTTCTTCTTACCCGGAAGGTGGGCCTGTATGAATTCAATACTGTATATTTCTCAACATTTAAAAGAAATTGACCCTTCCTCTTCCATGTATCCTATGTTTTGCCTACACTTTTTCTACACTACTTTCTATTGAGTAGAACAGTGTTTTTCAACCACTGTTCCGCGGCACACTAGTGTGCCGCGAGATGTTGCCTGGTGTGCCATGGGAAAAATTGAAAAATTCAAGAGAATTACTTTATATATAGTCAATATAGGCACAGAGTTAAATTTTTTAACATTTTCTAATGGTGGTGTGCCTCGTGATTTTTTTCATGAAACAAGTGTGCCTTTGCCCAAAAAAGGTTGAAAAACACTGGAGTAGAACTAGTTCTTACCTCAGTCATCTCCACGATATTAAAGTGACTGACTGACTGCACAACAAAGTATTCTCAAAATGGAAACTTGTCAGAAACCGGCCCTAACATTACTACCCAGTATTAAGCATTTTATTCTGGAAAACCCCTTCGCACATTTATATGACTCCAAGCATTAAGCCACAAATTATTATATTTATCTCCTTTGCTCTCAGGAGCTGTACATGTTTCAATATTATTTCCATTCTCAGAAAATGCATTTTCAAAAGTTATTTATTTTGCACAGGTTGTCATGTTATATTGTACTAGTTGAAATAAAACTGCTGTAGGCTTCTGCGTACATTTATGTCCCCTACCACACAATGCCACAGGAAGCAAGATGTTTCAGGTTTTATGCGTTTTTATTTTAAATCTCAACATAATCCTTTATCAGAATTGGTTATTTTTTATATAAAAAAAGCAGTAAATTCAGTTACCTAAAGTAATTTGGCTGTAAAACTGCCTTCATATGTTAAAAAGCGTAGTTTTCTTCTTTTTAAAAAAAACACCAAACATTTTACATGTAAACATGACTTCTTCTTTTTTTGTTTCCTGTCAAGTTTCAACAGAGTTTGCACCATTTAAACCTCTCTCTCACACACACACCAATCATACTTATTCAAGTGGTGGCTAATCATGTATAAGGAACATTCAGGCTAACATAGTTACCTTTGTAACATCTGACTGCCAAAACAATAAACATGTTGTTACATCATTGCTACATAACTATACCAACATTTTTTTTTGTGAGGCATTCTCCCCACTAACAATTTCTCCATAAACTGTCATAGATCTCAATTCAGCCATTTCTTATGACAACAGGAGCACCAGCTTGACACAATGCCAACAAAGGCTGTTCCATTCCTTGCGATGGAAGCAGATCCATGTGTGCATTTGTTTGTTTGTTTGTTTAGACAGAGGCTGACCTGCTCCCCTCCACGGAAAGGAAAGGGCTGGTCTTTGCAGATAAGAGCTATGTATGCATGTTGCAGCTCTGGTACTGGGTTCAAATCCCTACTCAGCCATGAAGCTTACTCCGTGGCTTTGGACAAGTCACCGGCCCAGTGTGCATGTCAGATTAAATTATAGTTTATGGTTCCATATGAATGAGCAGCCTACCAGTGCACACAGCCCTCAATAGCCTGTCCTCAGCTCATACTGCAGCCATGCCAGGAAGGAAACATGCCAGAGTCTGGCTTATTGCTACATGCCAACCTGGACTCGTGGTTTGTTTCCTCCACAAGCAGTAAGCCAAAAACAAACCTTAGTGTCCATTCATGATTTGTTTAAAAACAAACAAACCATAAGCCTGGGTTCATATATAGGCGCTGGCTTGTTTCTTCCATGCTGCAGGAGAAGAAAAGAGCAAATCATTGATCATAACTGCATGCTGCTCATTCACATTACACCATAGTTTATTTTAACTATGGTTTCATGTGTTGTATGAACCAGACCCCTCTCCCTGACCTCCCTACCACACAGTATTTTCTTAAGGCAAAACGGTAACCCATGCACATCACCCTGAATAGAAAGGCGGGATACAAATGTTGCTGGTATATTTACAGAGTCTCTGTCCAAATTTTACAGAGAGCCAAAAGGGATAATGACTTCAAATGGGGAAAATAAACATCTACTCATCTACAATTATCTATAGATCTATAGTTTTATGATCATTTTCACTTACAACACCTTGCAGTCATAAGTAACCAATCCATGTGCTCTGGTGTAAATTGAGAATTACAGAAGAAATTTCAGGTTTGGAAAATCCCCAGGCCCACCACAGTAGCTATCTATGTGAGCAAAACAGAAAGCAGTTAGATTCTTTCCTTTAAAAGAATGGAAAACAAGGAGGCACACGGGGGAAACAACAATGTGGTAAAAGGGCAAGATTCAAAAGATCATCTTTCAAGCCATAGAGATATTGTCGCAAAATGGAAATCTGACCTAAGTGAAGCCAACAGAAAGGATATGGTTATAGTGAGCACAACAGGCTCATTTGTCATGCCCATTCCATATTATTTGTCAACTAGTGGGGGGCTATAAATATTGGAGCACCTCTCCTGTAAACCTTCCACCTGTCTGATCACAAGGCAAGGGCTAATTCCTGTCCTTCAAAATTGGGTGCTCTCAGGCACTACAGGACCGTAACGCAAGAGACAGCTTTACATGGTGCTGAGAAACTGCTGCTCTCATCCGCAGACAGCTGAATTAGAGGCAGGAAAAAAGGAAAAGCTTAAATATTTAATCAACAGATCTGCTAAAGCTCAGAGCTAAAGCTCTGAAAGCACTCTCATCTCAGCATCCATGGAAGGAGCCCTGAAAATGGCTCTGATCCAGATTATAAGAGGACACCCCACCCCCACCCCCACCCCCCCCCCGTCCCCGCCATCCCTCCTGAAGTAGCTCTGGCAGAGACCTATCAGGAAATCTCTCAGAATTCCTTTAATCTTTCATTTCTTTGCTTGGTCACTTGCTGGCCACACAGTGTGCCTACCCCTCTGCACCTCTGGAAGTTGCCAGCTGTGTGGACTTGATTTTTTTATATATAGAAAACAACAACAACAACAACAACAACAGGAAAACCATTTCTGAGAAATCAGAAGTGCAATAAAATACGAGCCAGGCAATGCCTTCATTTTAATACAATAAGAAACCTGCTAACATTTCCCTCCTTAGCATTGCTCTTGATTAACAAGGAGGGGAGAGTGGAGTGTATTTTAAACACCACAGAGTTCTTAAGCTCTGTGCCAAAGAACCATCCATTAAATGCAATGCAGGCTATAAATCACCATTTTGGACCCTGCTCACAGCACATGAATCTGTTCTCCCCTTTGATATGCCTGTACAGCTTTCATTGACACTAATGGGACTTACACATGCTGCTTATTAATGGATAACTAGACCTCTTGCTGCGTCAATTTATGGATGATGACCAAGCTCTGCATAAGGATAAGGATGTACAAAATGTATTTGTACGTATCTAGAACTCGGGTTTTCTTCTGGTATCCAAAACAAAAGGGCTTGCTTAGGGTTCCCCTGAATTTTCAGGGGCAAACACTGCCATGTCAACAAAACCAGAAGTGCCCAGGTTGGGGAGGCGGCAGAAATGTTCCAGTGGGAGGGGGAATACTCTTCTTGTGCCGATTCAGTGGGGGGTTTTTTCTGCCTTTAATAGCTATGTTCTATTGCTTCAGTGCCATTTTTAACATTTTCAAAGCAGCTTTCTTATTTTGAGCAGCTACAATTTTATTCAGCCATATCCTAACCTCTGATCCTTTTTCTTGCTCAGGCTCACTGACCAAACCCAGCTCGGTAATAACCATTTTTTTTTAAAGATAGGGTAACCAGAACTGCATACACTATTAAAGCATTTCTCATGCAAAGACACACCTCTTCCAGCAGGGTCTTTGGATGGTGGCAAGTGCAACTAACATAATTTGATGAGGAGGCATTTATTGTGAGTTGCATTGAAATAATGGGTTCAAAGTTACTGTGTGGTATGCCTGTTTTTCATGGATTGTACCCAACACCACTGTTTCACTGGCTCATCAGACTTCTGCTTGTGCTATGGAACTTCCCCCTCTTCTCCTCTTGCCTGCTGCCCACTGCCCACCCTTCAGAAAGTTGGGGGACACAGAGGACAAGGCAAAGGGAAAGGGCCTTTGTGCAAGCAGAAATCCACTCATGCAGTGCCCAGGCCTTTTTCTATTAAATTAATTAATTCAGTTTCTAAATAAAATAAATAAAATGTGTCCAGGCATATTTTTGCATAAAGGAAACTCCTTATGCGTTTCCCTTAAAAACTTCCCAAAAAGCGATATGTTTTTCAGGAGGGTGGGGTGTTCATAAAGTGCATCCACTTATTTGCCTCTGTACCCCTTGTGCTTTGTGTATTTACAGTGGGCAGAAATTTTGAGAAAACATATTCTGAAACACCTTTCTGTATATCTGCAAATATTACTCTTATTTCCATGTGTCCTGAATACTCTGATATTTATGGCATCTGTGTGCATACTTGTATGCTTCATTACACTTGGTATATTACTAGCTATATACACTATTATAAATAGTGTTTCTCAGGTGAAGACACACCTCTTCTGGCAGATTTTTGGATGAAGAGAAAATAGTAATGATCAACTTTAAAAAAAAACCAAATGAAGATGCATCTTCTGCCAAGCAACTTCAGATTCTGGAATTAGGTAAGTTTTTAATGGGCAAAAAGGACTGAAGTGCCACTAAGACCAAACCAGCTCGGAGATCACCATAACATCACCAATTCAAATCCCCTCACTCTTCACCTCTCAGAGATTTAAGCTGCAATCCAAAACTTTATTTCTTGGGGGGAAAGGTTCGATTGAACAAGGAACTTACTTCCAAGTAAACCAACATAGGGATCAGATTTTGATCACAAAATCAAAGTTAGAAGCATAACAAGAGTTAAAGTTAAAAAGGTGCATCTCCATCTCAGCCAAGAAAAAAACAAGACATTGCAAAACAACAAAAACAACAACTCTATATCATTGGCTCAATTGACCTGAGGGGAAATTAGTCATTCAGTTAAATCTTCAGCATGAAGCACAGCCTACCTATCAAGTCTCCTTCAAAGAAAATATTATTATAGCACAAACATTATTAGGCCATCCCAACCAATTTCCCATCTCTAGTTGACATATTCCTTGATGCTCACAGAACAGAAAGCAGGGAGTCATGTTCTTCTTTAGAAGTAGTGATTAACATATATCATTCATAAATCACATTTCTTTAGACAAAGGGATTGTAACTTTATAATCAGTTTATTCTGTCCATTGACAAAGTCATTGAATCAGTGTGTGTTGTGTTACCTTGATTGACATGGAACACAATATGGCCTGTACGATAAATAAATACATCCATTCACTCAACCAATAGACATGAACTTGTAAGAGTTCTTCAGTGATGTAAACATATGACACAGGGAAATGTGTCTGGTCTGGAAAGCATCAAACCTTATGAGGAACAGTAGAGGGAATATGTTACATTTAGCCTGATAAAGAGGAGACTGCAAAGAGATACAATAGCCAATTTCAAATATCTAAAGGGCTGTCACACAGAGGATAGAGCAAGCTTGTTTTCTTCTGCTCTGGAGACTAGGATATGAACCAATGGCTTGAAGTTGCAAGAAAGGAGATTCTGACTAATCACGAGGAAGAACTTTCTGACAGGAAGAGCTGTTCGACAGTGGAAACAGACTCTCTCAGAGGGTGGTGGGCTCTCCTTCCCTGGAGGTTTCTAAGCAGAGGTTGTACAGTCATCTGTCAAGTATGATCTAGTTGAGATTCCTGCATTGCAGGGAGTTGGGCTAGATGACCTTAGGGGCCCCTTGCAACTCTAATTCTATTATTCCTAGAACTGCATGGGCTCCCAGTGCTCCCATTCACAGCTGAGTCAAATCCTTATTTGGATAAACTTTGCCAAAATTGAAGTATAAGAAGTTCACGATGTGTACTGAATGCAGCCTGGGTGTTATTTATTTTGTTATGCTAATAAACCCTGCAACAAATATTGTACTTCTCCCACAGTTGCTAGAACTAACCCCATAGGAGTATACAAAGCAAGTACACATTTAAGGATAAAGTATGTATATAGGATATTCACATGCACTGTGTGTGTGTAACATGCATTCAATTGCCCTTAAACATGACCCAGCAGTTTGCATTTACTGCAAAATTAATGGAAAGGATGCCTAGCCAATTCTCACATAGCTATTTCTCCAGTCATTTTTTATGAAGAGCTTTACTGGAAAATATTAGTGAAGGGTCAATTCCCTTCTACATACCAAATGACACTTTTGAATAACTGTGTTATGCACAAACCCGTAAGAAGACTTATAGGACTGTCACAATATTTAACTACTCATTTTTGCTTGCATGATTGTTGCTGATATGACCACAGAATACTGATCTATCCAAAAGAGAATCAAAATTATAGAGTGGAACAGCAGGATTTATGAATGAGATAGCTTTGGCTGCAAAAGCATTCCCATTATAGCACTCTGCCACCACAAAACTGCTGTGTAATTGGAAGAGGATTTTTCCCAAGTACTAAAGCTATATTCAAACTGCCAAACAAAAGAAAAGAAGCTTGTCTGAATTAGTATCGTCACATACATGGCTTTCACCTTTCCAGTTATTAAAAATATATATTGCCTTATTCACAACTAGGTGCATAAAATGGGTGCAGAAATACTGCACCTTCACCTGAGTAGAAAGGAGTTATTTAAGAACAAACATGTAAACTTAGTAGTATGCAGTGTTTTTTTATTACTCATATTGAAATACTGCCCCTCAATGAAGCCAAACTTAGATTCACAAAATGTTTAGGGGTATGCGTACCCCCAGAAAAAAAGCACTGGTAGAATGGCTAATTTAATGCATGAATGCTTATTCTCGTGAAGAGTTGTTTGGCTTTAAATGGTCTTCTATGATAGCTCCTCCTGCATTGACACTAAAGGTTCTCAGTCCACATCATCAAAAGAGCATTTAAAGGCCACATACTATGCAAGAATCCCTACAACAATGGCCCAAGAAAAATTACCAACTAACCCATGTCAGTCCCACATATGTTGGTGACCATTACTGTCTTCATTTCTTCGGCAGTTGTAATGCATTAACGTGCTTTATAAACATCAACTTGTTTGTCCTCTAACACACACACATACCCCAAGCTTGGTTAAAATTACTCCCATTTTACAGATGCCAAATTAAGAGGGGGCTAAGGCCACCAAATTAGTGGCTGAACTAATCGAAGTGTCAACTGGCAGTAAATGCGTAGGAAAAAGCAAAAGGACCTCATATACCAATCTGGCATGAAAACGCTATTGACCCTGGTTAGTTCAGAAGCCCCCTAGACTAGAAGGCTCATACAGTTCTCCATTTGAAATCTGTGACTGATGCATGGATGTAGACCTTGCCCAGAGAGTGTGCAATGTGAGGACTCTTCCCATAATTCCATGGCTCCTGTTCCTCCCTGGGTGGCATGTGGTTTGAACTATGCTGGCAGAACTAGCAATTATGATAGGTCTCTTCCATGTCTGACCTTCTTGCGCAGTGGCTAGTCACAACTGTTTGCTCCCTGCCAAAACACCCACAGTATATGGCACAAAGCTTCTTTCTTTCAGGGGAAGAAAAAACTGACAGGTGTCAGACTGCATTTTACATTTCCACAAAACTTTTCAGGGAGGAAACAGCACACAGCCCCAATTTCATGCAGAGGGAGAGCATTGAGAGGAATGTGATGCAGTCATGGGAGGTCAGATTTCCTGAAGCGCTCAGCTCCCGTTTAAGCACCATAATAAATGTCATAACTCTTGGGTGTTGTTGGTTTTTTAAAAATAAATAATGTTGAAATCCCAAGAGCTTGTGCTGTCTTGCTATCTTTGAACTGGTTTCACAGAAGCCTAGTATACTGGGTGGCACACTTAGGAAGTGAGTTTTTGTGAAAACACACCTCCCATGAAACATGGAGGGTATGGAGCACATTCAACGTGACTGCGCCAGCCCTGTAGCTTCCTGGGTAGGATGGCACTAATGCAACATCCCACATGGCCTGTTCATCCCATAGGATTGATGAGTTTAGGTGTTATCACTGCCAGGCGGGGAAGAAAGCAGGGGGCATCTGTTGGAGGGAGCAGAGGCAGGCAACCACGCACTCAAGCCGCACTGACTAGTGAATGACTAGCAGTGCCGCATGTAGACAAATGATTTATTTGGCCAGCAGAGCGCCTGCTTGATGCAGCAAGAGCTGCTCCTTGCCTTAGCTGCCTCCATTGGGATGTAACGCCCCCCCCCTTCCTGCTTCCTCACTCAGCAGCAGTAGCTGTTTACTGTTCTGTGTCCCATCTCAGCTGACTGTCAATGACTGCTGGCTGCCAATCACAGTGAAGGAACACCTATACAGCACCACAGAGGCAACATACATTAGTCCTATTGCTCCAGATAAAGACAATAGCTCCTATGACAACCTGAGCACCATACCCGGACAGTCCACTGATAGTGTCCCAAGCATGGTATCTCATTTATTTTGTTTTGTTTTGTTTTGTTTTGATTCTTTCTCTTTTTTCTTTCTTTTTTTCTTTCTTAAGGATACTGTTCTCAGTGTCCTTAAAAAGTGCTGTAGAATATTTATCTGGCCTCTTTTCACAACAACCATGTGAAGTAGACTTGTATACTTTTCACATTTTAAAGATGGTGAACTGAGGCTGAGAAGCCATAAAACCAGGCCTTTTTTTTCTAAAGCTGGAGTTCGCTGGAACTCAGTTCCGGCACCTCTCAGGTGGGTGCCATTGCCATTATAAGAGGACAAGGCAGGCGTTCATGGTGGGTTCTGGCACCTCTTTTTCTAGAAAAATAACACTACATAAAACGCCACACTGACACAGTAAATCCAACGCCAAATAGACATTTATACCCAAGTCTATGCCAAAAGTACTGCTCTCTGAAGTGTCCCACTCTGAATATAGAACATATTTCCATAAATATGTCTAAATTTAAGAAACTTATTGATTAGATGCTGCAAATTAAAGAAACAACAAAAGAAAATGCTACATGGCATAAATAGGAGGGGGTGTAACTCCTCAGTCATGAAGAGAAGCATCTAAAGGCGTAATGAACCATTTTGATCTACTGAATGCTTTTATAAATATTTGAGTACCGTTTATTTGTGTTTTCCTTCTTAACATTGTAGAGCAACATTTTCTCTCTCCAAGAGCACTCAGTTGAGGGGGCCATTGTGGTGTATTAGTTAACTTTCTAAAAGGAACATCAAAGGCTTGAGTTGAAAGCTTTAAAAAGACGAGCATATTTGCCGTACATTAAAGATTTTATGATGAGATGAAATGCTGTTCTCCAGAATAAAGATCTAAAAACTCCTAAAGTCTAGATCAGGAATGAATCAATGCTGTAACAAATAGTGCGGCTATTCTAAAAGGGGAGCAGGACACACAGCAAATCCCTGGCAAATACTGCAGCAGTGGATGATGTGGGAACATAAAACGCTTTAGCACTGCTGAAGGTAGGTGGGGGTGCACTTATTCTGCAAGCTGGATGGGGCAGCACCATGGGCTCCATGACAAAGCAGAATGTGTACATACGCAGCGTTTGTAACATGAGGTATGACTGTACAAGCTTCTACAGTGGTACCTCTGGTTACGAACTTAATTTGTTCTGGAGGTCTGTTCTTAACCCAAAACCGTTCTTAACCTGAGGCGCGCTTTCGCTGCGCCGCCAGTGAGCGATTTCCGTCCTCATCCCGGGGCAAAGTTCGCAACCCGGAGCAACTACTTCCGAGTTAGCGGAGTTCATAACCCGAAGCGTTTGTAACCCGAGGTACCACTGTAGAAGCTTGTACAGTCATACCTCATGTTACGAACACTGCGTGTTGCGTTCGTCACAGGTTACAAACCCGCCGAACCCGGAAGTACCGGAACGGGTTACTTCCGGGTTCGGCGGTTCGCGCATGTGCAGACGCGTCAAATGACATCATGCGCATGCGCAGAAGCGCCAAATCGCACGGCAAGCATGCGCAGACGTGGTGCTCAGGATGCGGACTGCTCATGATGCGAATGGGGCCCCGGGATGGATCCCATTCGCATCCAGAGGTACCACTGTATCCAGTTCCGGAATTCCACTTTCACAGACTGTGATTTCCCTTTCCTCTCCTCCCACCACCTGCTCCCTAAATTCTGCTCAGGACGGGCTCCGAACTTTTTGGAGCAGATTTTGAGGGTGCGGGAGAATGAAGGAGACATTTCACTATGCAAGCAGACACCTGTGGTGTGAACGGAATGGCAGCATTGGCCACAACCCATAACCTTTTCCTTAAAAAAGGCTAACTAGCCAGCTTGGCACTTGTCTTTGGCTGTTCTTCCATGTACCTTGAGGCCACAGATCTTGGGGGGGGGGGTGGATCACACCAATGCTTTACACAATTACTCTCATTCTGTTTTTTGAGGCTCAGGGAATTTATACCATAACATTTATTAATATTTATATTAAGTATTAAGAAACCACTATTTTGTTGTTCAGTCGTTCAGTCGTGTCCGACTCTTCGTGACCCCATGGACCAGAGTACGCCAGGCACGCCTATCCTTCACTGCCTCTCGCAGTTTGGCCAAACTCATGTTAGTAGCTTCAAGAACACTGTCCAACCATCTCATCCTCTGTCGTCCCCTTCTCCTTGTGCCCTCCATCTTTCCCAACATCAGGGTCTTTTCTAGGGATTCTTCTCTTCTCATGAGGTGGCCAAAGTACTGGAGCCTCAACTTCAGGATCTGTCCTTCTAGTGAGTACTCAGGGCTGATTTCTTTGAGAATGGATAGGTTTGATCTTCTTGCAGTCCACGGGACTCTCAAGAGTCTCCTCCAGCACCATAATTCAAAAGCATCAATTCTACGGCGATCAGCCTTCTTTATGGTCCAGCTCTCACTTCCGTACATTACTACTGGGAAAACCATAGCTTTAACTATACGGACTTTTGTCGGCAAGGTGATGTCTTTGCTTTTTAAGATGCTGTCTAGGTTTGTCATTGCTTTTCTCCCAAGAAGCAGGCGTCTTCTGATTTCGTGACTGCTGTCACCATCTGCAGTGATCATGGAACCCAAGAAAGTGAAATCTCTCACTGCCTCCATTTCTTCCCCTTCTATTTGCCAGGAGGTGATGGGACCAGTGGCCATGATCTTAGTTTTTTTGATGTTGAGCTTCAGACCATATTTTGCGCTCTCTTCTTTCACTCTCATTAAAAGGTTCTTCAATTCTTCCTCACTTTCTGCCATCAAGGTAGTATCATCAGCATATCTGAGGTTGTTGATATTTTTTCCGGCAATCTTAATTCCAGTTGGGGATTCATCCAGTCCAGCCTTTCGCATGATGTATTCTGCATATAAGTTAAATAAGCAGGGAGACAATATACAGCCTTGTCGTACTCCTTTCCCAATTTTGAACCAATCAGTTGTTCCATATCCAGTTCTAACTGTAGCTTCTTGTCCCACATAGAGATTTCTCAGGAGGCAAATGAGGTGATCCGGCACTCCCATTTCTTTAAGAACTTGCCATAGTTTGCTGTGGTCGACACAGTCAAATGCTTTTGCATAATCAATGAAGCAGAAGTAGATGTTTTTCTGGAACTCTCTGGCTTTCTCCATAATCCAGCGCATGTTTGCAATTTGGTCTCTGGTTCCTCTGCCTCTTCGAAATCCAGCTTGCACTTCTGGGAGTTCTCGGTCCACATACTGCTTAAGCCTGCCTTGTAGAATTTTAAGCATAACCTTGCTAGCGTGTGAAATGAGTGCAATTGTGCGGTAGTTGGAGCATTCTTTGGCACTGCCCTTCTTTGGGATTGGGATGTAGACTGATCTTCTCCAATCCTCTGGCCACTGCTGAGTTTTCCAAACTTGCTGGCATATTGAGTGCAGCACCTTAACAGCATCCTCTTTTAAAATTTTAAGTAGTTCAGCTGGCATATCATCACTTCCACTGGCCTTGTTGTTAGCAAGGCTTTCTAAGGCCCATTTGACTTCACTCTCCAGGATGTCTGGCTCAAGGTCAGCAACCACATTTCCTGGGGTGTATGAGACCTCCATATCTTTCTGGTATAATTCCTCTGTGTATTCTTGCCACCTCTTCTTGATGTCTTCTGCTTCTGTTAGGTCCTTTCCACTTTTGTCCTTAATTGTGGTAATCTTTGTACGAAATGTTCCTTTCATATCTCCAATTTTCTTGAATAAATCTCTGGTTTTTCCCATTCTGTTATTTTCCTCTATTTCACTATGGGAAGCAGTAACTCTAACAGCACAAGTCTGTGCATGTTTACACAACAGAGATAAGTCTCGCCAAGTTCAGTGGGGGTTGCTTTTGGGTAAGTGGGTTCAGGATTGCAGCCATTTGCACTACTGGGTACCAGTGGCGGAGTAAGGCTCCGCGGTACCCGGGGCGGCAAAGGAAACGCCCCGGGGGCGGGGCGTCGTGACATCACATTGTGACGTCATGACGCTCCGCCCCCAGGGCGTTTCCGGGGGTGCCGGCGCCGCTTCTGCAGCCCTCTTTTAAGCCGAAGAGCTCGCTTTTAAGCTCTCCGGCTCAAAAGGAGGCTGTGGAAGCGGCGATCCGATGACAGAGTGCGCCTGCGCGCGCAGGCGCACTCCGTCGTCGGGCCGTGCGCTGCCGCTCCCAGGGTGACGGAGGGAGCGGCAGCGCGTGGGAATGGTGGGAGGGGCTGCCTCCTGCCACCCCCACGTGCCGCCGTTCGCTCCGTTGCCCCAGGAGCAGCAGCACCGCACACACCGTGCGCTGCTGCTCGCGGGGGGACGGAGCCAGCGGCAGCGCGTGGGGCTGACAAGCGCCGGCCCCTCCTGCCACTCCCCAGGCAACGCCGGTCACCCCGGGAGCAGCAGCGCTGCACGGACGGGGTGCTCCCTCGGCCGTGCGCTGTTGCTCCTGGGGTGACGGAGGGAGCGGCAGCGCTTGGGAATGGCGGGAGGGGCTGCCGCTTGTCACCCCCATGCGCCGCCGCTCGCTCCGGTCGCCCCGGGAGCAACAGCGCACGGCCGAGGGAGCACCCCATCCGTGCAGCGCTGCTGCTCCCGGGGTGACCGGCGTTGCCTGGGGAGTGGCGGGAGGGGCGCCGCTTGTCGCCCCACCCGCCGCTTGTCGCCCCCACCCGCCGCTTGTGGCCCCTGTCGCCCGGGGGCGTACCGCCCCCAGCGCCCCCCCCTAGCGACGCCCCTGCTGGGTACGCTTAGGTTTCAATCAACAGTGAAATTAGGTGCCTATTTTGCACTGAAACTTTTGTAACAGTCGCTGACCTTCCAAAAGGCCCTATTTTCCAGGGACAATCCTTGATTTACAGAAGCCGTCCCAGGTTCTGATTTGATCCCAGAATGTCCCGCTTTTTTCTTAGGACATCCCTATTTTCATCAGAGAAATGTTGGAGGGTATGCAGTCACTTGTTAACAGGCACATGTGAAATCGCAATCCTAGATTGGTTTTCAAGGATCTCTGACCCTGTTTGGACAACAGTTTGGACTCTCTTTGCATGAGATGAAGCGTTCGCATGCCTCCTACTTTCCCTCTTCCCCATTTAACCCTCACCAACTATAGAAGTTGGTTTGAAATGAGAAATCTTCTGGTAAAGGGCTCCCTTGTATACTCATAGGGCAGGAAAGCAATGGGAAGCAAGCTATCAGTGTGTTTCCCGTCTCTTAACATTTTAAAGTCTACATCATAGTAGAAGCACATACATCATCACAGACATTCAAACAGGGGGGGAGAGTCTAATCCAGATATTGCCTAGCATTATTTTTGACTAGCACATAAATACTATTAATAAATATGAATATAATATCAATAGGATTTAACCATGATTTCAAATCCCAGTAATTCTAGAGGGAAGCTAGCACACAACTTTTTCCTGGATAGCTTACCCTTAGTGGGACCAGCTGAATAAGATTAGGAAGAAAAATGAATCATAGAAAGACTCTCAAGAGGCAGCCAGGCCCCACTGATATTCCTGATCTTACGTGAAAATGCTTTAACAAGCATGGATTGAGATCACACAGCAGAGCTACCACATGCTACTTATTTTAAAGGCTATGCTACAATTTCAAGGAGCAGGCCTTTTTTTCTGAATACCCGTTCTCGAGCAGTAATTTCCCTAATTTCAGAACGACCCAATTTCTCAGCATTTACTGGTACACATGCTACTGTTCCGCGATGTCCCTACTATTTAAACTCTGAACCTGCAGTGCTATAAAGAATACAATGACCGAGGACCTTCCTGAAACCGGTAAATTTCAAGAATCACTCAGGGTAGTTAGTAATCCTTCAGTGGAAACCAGAACCACTAGGCTAAGTTACTTCTTCCACTTTTTTCGCAGCAGGCTGAAAAGCTCAAAGTTGTTCCACAAACTGTTCCCTTTTAAAAAAAGTGGACTGGTACCAAAACCTACAGTCACAATGTATGTAATTTTATCTGCTTGTTTAATAAGTCTAACTCTTTCCATATATTACTGAGATAATTTTTTTTAATGATTGTGTCTATACAGTTGCACATGCATGCGCACACATACAGTTTTTACAATTGCCGGACCCTCATCCTCTTCCCCCGTATTTATTTATTTTGCTCCCGAAGTTTCTACATCTAGAGTAATTTGTACACATCTCTAACAATGTTAAATCCCACCCAATCCAGTTAAAATTATTCAGGCACTTCTTAAAAAAAAAAAATGAAAAAAGCACGCCTTGTGTTTTGGAGCAGAATGTACTCAGCCATCCATTAAATATGACAAGGTCTGCATTTTATTTAGACATTGCCATTAATAATGAAATGATGTATGATTTCCATTCTCCCAGCTCTTCCTTCCCTACACAATCAATTATACATTTAAGAAAAATATTTAGTTGATCTAAACTTACTACAATTAAGCATTAGTTACATAGCAGTTGGAGTGCATCAGAACTTGATTGCTAGTGTGGGACAGTGTAATAATATAATCTTTAAAGGGGTCTGCTGTTCAAATTGGGGGTGGGCTCTAAAAACGCTCTGAAGCTATCCGGATACAGTAATTCCAACAATGTAATTAAAAAGACCAGGCTCTATTCACCTTATTCCTCACAAATGAATCCCAAGGAAGCATTTTTGGGTTACTTGTGTAGGTCGATCAAGCACAGCTACAGAAGAAGGCAACTGCACGTGACACTGTGAAAACATTGCTAACAACAACCTGCATCTGAATGGAGGGGTAATGCCAATTCTTCTTTCACTGTATTGACATCTAGCAGCTAGGATTGCTACCCAGACAAAACTTCACAGGGTAAACTATTTGCGTGTTCAGACCCAGAAACCTCTCCTTAAAGAATTCACACATGACTCAAATATTTGGTTTGGTTTTTGGCAGAATTTAGGCCACAACTTTATTTATTATAGCAAGTGAGTGGGTGCATAGGCTCTGGTTCGACTAGCTCCCTGCCATGCAGGTAGCGCTGACCCAGGGTTCCAGAATAGGTCAACCAAGGGTGAACACCTGGATAAGCGGAAAGCTGGGAGCAGGCTATCTCCACCACCAAATGTCCCCCTGGACTCAGGCACGGGCACAACCCCCTCTCAGGGGTTGACCAAACCATTGAGTCCCTGGATTCCTTTAACGGAACACCCTTCACATAGGGATGGCGAGAGGTTCTCCCATCCCTATCACCTGAACCAGAGCCTATCCGCAACCTTACAAGTTGTGACCATTTGCTACACGGCAGGCGAAACCCAAATGGCAACAGCCAATCAGCCAAGTGGGGAAAATTCCTGCCGTGCCCCTGTCCCAACGACAGACGACACACGATGGCATAGCACGGTCAAGCGCAAAAGCCCTAAAAGTAGAGAGAGGTGGGCGGGTGTTCCGAATGCATGCACTGAAAGAGGAAGCTCTGGGACACGTGCATGGGCATATATAGGTCCCCCGATACACTTAGACTGTGCCCCATTGGCCAGACTGAACCCAGCATCCAGGGACCTTCCGATCAGGTGTTGTGGCTGACCAGCTGAACCCACCCACAACACAGGGTGTCAAGTTGCCAGGTCTCACCTCTTTAAGGGAGGACCCGATATAGCTCTTGTGTTCTATGTGATGCTGTTGGATTGTGAAAAGACCTAAGGAGCTGCAATATTAAGATGTCAGGGACAACCCTTGCAAGCGCCAGTCCTATCTGAGTGAGGAACATCTTAACAAAAAGGAACTGGTCTCTTCCACAAAACCCTAATAATGCAATATACCAGATTTCCCATAGATATTTGTCACATTAACAGTACAATTGTTCATTCACACAGAGTAGGACCAACCTATGTCATATTAAATATACTGGGGCCCTTCCAGATTGCCTATTTATTGAGCATTTATCCATATTTGCTTGCACAAAGCTTATGCAATGGTGGTCAGACTCTGTCTGGCCAGTATTTAACATTCATTCAAATTTGTTTACGGGGCGGTTCTGCAATAATTAGCATTCATCCCAATTTGCTTGTGGCGTGCTTATACGTACAGCTTCCCCTAAGTCATTAGTTCATCCCGCACTTTTCAAGGCATTTCCCCCAATATTTCTTAAAAAAAGACGGTTCTTTTTTAAAGTGGATTTGTTGTGCTTAGGGCCGCAGAGCCCTTTACAATTCAATTTAATTGTGCAAGCTTAAAGTTCCTGTGTGTGCTTGAAACCCTCCCGCAAAATAGTGACAGTCTTGAAGGAACCCATAATTTCTTGTTTTGCCATTTTTCTTTTTCTTTTTCTTCTTTAAAGACTTTAAATAGTAGTGCTGGGTTCTCAGGCTCTGTGCATGCAGAAGAAATTTAACTCTTTCCTTCCACACCACCATCCACTGAAAATCAGCTCTTAGGGATTCCCCTTCATGGGAACAAGACTGATCCTACGCACCCTGTTCTGTATATTTCCTGTGTCATCGCCATTCTAAGGTTTTGTATTCAGATACAGATGGTTGAGTTCAATACATACTACTATCACGTTATGGAAGGCACATACATAGTACAAGAAAGGACCCAACTGTGTCTTGGTCGCCACTTCCATGTATTATTATTTTTTTTAAATTTTAACACAATTATAACCCCACCCTTAACTGGGACTTTATGCATATACTTATTTTGTACTCCAGTGTTTGAATGAGGGGTGACGAGGAGGAACCCAGCTCCCTATCTATGCGCTGAGGAGCGCATATCGGCAAGGAACAGCTGAGGAAGTAAATGGCAGCTCTGGACGTGTGGAAAAAAAGAAGCTAATGAAGGAAAATAGGCTAGAGGATGCAAGGAGGGCTGGGCAGAAAATGGAAAAGGCATCCTGGAGTCAAAGCAAAAAAAAAAAAGCAATAGACCTCTGTGGCCTGCACAGAGACAGCTATTAGGATGCAGGAACAGCCAGCAAATGGGAGTCACTGGAGATTTACTGTATTCCACCTCCCTTGTCTCCTCCCCATGCACTGACTTTTTCTTTCTGTCCATACATATACAATAAATCCTCAGCGGCTCCTTATCTCCCAGGTTGCTTCTAAATCCTAATTGCCATCTATCTCCTGAGCTGTCTGCCTGCCACTTCCAGACCTCAAAGCCTCTGCGAGATTGCAGCTCAGCCTTTCTCCACCACCAACCTATATGGCAGGATGTGAGGCCTTTCTGCCCTGCCCAAGCAGTCCAGGATTTCTTCAAATATGGTGGGAGATTTTTCATTGTATTGCAACACGCTGCCATTTAATGTTTGATTGTGCTCACAGTTCAGGGAGTAATGGGTACAGATGCTGCCTCAAGGGGGGTGGGTTGCTTCAAAATATATGTTGCTTGAGTTTTCTCACATAAAATAAAACATTAGATCTGTTTTTTCCTATCTGCTAGTGGAACAAGACTTCCCTTCCTCTCTTCCCCTTGAAGCCCTCCCCCCTCACCACATGCTCACCAGGGGAGCTTCTGCAGCAGATTTGGCAGAGGGATCTCTGGGGATCTGCAGGGAACAGGAGAGGAAGGAAAAATCTACTCACACCATGCTGAATACCAGTCCATCTAATGACATAGTACCGTCTGTTCTAGGTCCCAAGATCAACAGCCTACCCAGCCTAAGTTCCTACTTACTGGAGCAACAAACTTTTTTTCTTATTTTCTCTAGTAAAGGGTACCTAATCTTAATGTGTTATCATCTCAAATCCTGAGCTGCATATGCCGTAGTAATCCCATTTCACAGGTCAGAAAACTGAGGCACAATGCACTGTCACAGAGAGACCGGCCGTGAAATCCAAATCTGAGTCGCCCCACTTTCAGATCAACAAACCAACCCTTGGCTCTCTTTTGGCAATTTCTTGTGCTGCTTTCACAGGACTTTGATCATTTGGATCAGACCTCCTTATAATGAGCAGCTTTCAAATACATATTTCATTTCTATTTGGGGCTATTCTTCACTCCTGTTTATTTCTCCTTATTTTTATGCTTCTTTGAGTATGCCGAACTGTGTCGTTTTGGTTTCACAGAAGATGTAAACAAAACAAACGAACAAAAAAAAATGGTATTCAAAAACAGCCTTGCATTAGATGAATATATTTCTCATCCCTGGAGTTTTGTGTCTCCCACTCTTAGATTTGACAGGAGGGGTGTGGTAGCAGTCATCACCGAATGCAGAGTCTGTTTTCCCTACAAACCATTTATGTATACACACTTTTACATTCAAGTGAAAAGCAACATACTAACATGATTTACTGGGTATTAATGCTGTGGAACAAAACAGATTTAAGTCAGAAGTTGCCACCAGATGATAGGAATCTGATTGGCTTTGCTTTTATTGCCTATTATTATTATTATGCATAATTATTTGGTTGGTCTTACAGCATATGGCACAGGTTTTGCAGCCAATTTATCTGAGCAGTAAGTTCAAGAGTGGTCCCCCCCCCACCCCCACCCCGCCTCCTCCTCCTCCTCCTCCTTGCTTATGAAACCTAACACTACCTTAGTGATCACTAGGCCCCAGGCTGTCCAATGTGGCTTAACAGTAATTATACAAATGCTGAAAAGATGAAAAAGTGTTAAAAGTTCCTTACACCTAGTGACATGCTTTTGCCTCTTAAAGGGGCCATCATAAAAAAATGAATACAGATAGCAGAATAGAATGGAGGGGGGGGAATCTTGTCTCTGGGTTGAAAAGAAAATCTACACATAGCGTGGGTTGCTGTTTCTTTAAATCACAAGGCTTTAATCGTTTGCTAGGCTCCGAAAGAGGTTTTCCTGACCCCTGCTCTCCCTTTCCTTTAAATCTCCAAACAAACACCCAGTGTCCCAAATCATCCTGCCTCCACCTCCAGAGTGAATCCCTATAGTTGAGGCAATGATCTCTCCTTCTCACCCCCGTGTGCGACTTATGTTTCTACTTTCACTGGCGACACTCTGGAGCCAGAGCTTTTCCGTTCAGCGAGAACTTCTGCTACATGTCGCTAACAACAACACAACACAGAGGCTGCCCCCTTCTTGTCCGAGCCTCGCTGCCCACCCTGAGCACAGCCCTATGGTCAGGATTTATAGCAAGGAGACACCAATCTAAGAACCGATTCATGGCAGGCTACAATGCCACTACTGACTGAAGGTAGAAGGGGGAGGGGAGGGCCAGCAAGTCCCCGATTCTTCAGGGCTTCTGCCGAAATCCTAACCTCAGTTCTCTCTACAATACCAGCTTCTGCACACTGCACTCATTCACAGTACAGAAACCTTTGGTTCCTTTAACTTGGTCCTGGATCTTAGCTCTCGCTTTAAACAAGAAAAAAAACGAATCACTGGCTTTTGGCTTGAAAAAACAATTATCTCAACTTTTCGTTTAGGTGTTATTGTAGAATTTCTTCCCAGTCCCCATCCCAGATTACTAACAAATCAACCACTGATAGATAAAATAAAATAAAATCTTTCTAGAAATGTGCTAACTTCTAATTTTCCATACGCTTTTTTAATTTGTTTCTTTTGAACGGCTTTCACCACAATGATTCTCTGCTGAGAGCCCTTCATGCCGCTTCTGTATGTTGCATAAAGAGCTCTCCAAGTTGGTGCAAATAATGTTTACTCCCACTTCAAGAGCCCTTCACGCTGCCAGAGTGGTGCAAATTGGCTTACACATAAATGAGAATGAGGCACCATGGCTTTCTTTGAAATAAAAGCAGGCTCTCCTTTAAGAAAAACACAACAACTGAGATCAGTAAGTTTGATTAAGAGGTTAATTCAGTTTGGAAACACATTCGCTGGTGAAATATTCAGTGCCAGGCATGCTTAACTTTCTAGCAAGTGATGTTTAAGATAGACCAAGTCCTTGTCACTAATGGACCATGGAAAATTATGAGACACGCTTCTCTACCTGAATACTCAGGTGCTGAAGAGTCTCTAGGATGATGCCACGCTACCTAGAGCCATGGTTTGGTCCAGTGATACGTCTGTACCTGGGCTCGTGGTTTGTCTATACGTGATAAACCAAAAGTGTTAAGCCAAATGAACCTTGGCTGCAGATCATGATTTGTCTAGAATGAGAAAAGCCACAAGCACAGGTTTGGAAATAATGCTAAGTTAACTGCAAGTAGCAGCAACAGGAGGACCAGGGGAGGGGTTTATTGCTCACGCTTAGCCATGGTTTGGTTTGGCATCACATGCAAAACAGGTCAATGTTTGGTTTTCTCAGTTTGCCTTGCCAGTTCTGGAGTTTCAGGAAGAATAGGGCACAAGCCAAAGCCTAGAATGCTGGACTTGGACCTGGGAGACCAGAGTTCAAATCCCCAGTCATGAAGCTCATCAGGTGACCTTGGGCCAGTCAGTGTCTCGTAGCCTAGCCTAACTCACAGGGTTGTTGTGAGGATAAAATGGGGAGGGGGGGAACAGGTATAAGGTCTCCATTCTACCTACAGTCACTTATTAAGATGTTCTGCTACTGGTTTCTCACAACTAACAGAAAATTGTAAGGATATTCCATGCCTGTTAAAATTGTAATTATTTAATTCAAATATTTAATTAATCCATTCTAAAATATGCAAACTAGTTGTAGCATACAGCTCATGATATCATTCTATGTGGCCCCTTCCAGAGGTATGCAGAATCTCTCCCCTATACATTGCTGTTCATATGGATGTTTCATATGGAGTCGTCAACAGGTTTTCCACACCTATCAGCCAATCACCCATTCCCACCACCCTTCTAAGGAATACCCCTCCCCACTCTCTCACTATATATAAGGGTCTGGTGACTTCTGTTTCAGTGTATCTGAAGAAATGTGCATGCACATGAAAGCTCATACCAAGAACAAACTTAGTTGGTCTCTAAGGTGCTACTGGAAGAATTTCTTTATTTTTTATTTTGTTTTGAATATGGATGGTGAGTTAGAGAACACGCTGGATCCAGCTCTGCGCTATTCCATGAATGGAAAGGTTCCTTCCATTCATCAGAGCCAGGAGACACTCCCACAACATATTCCTCTGGCTCCATCTCTTCCAATGCTTTTTCTTGCCAGATTTGGAGATAGTTTTCCTTCTTGCAATCTCCAGTGCCAAATTACAGTCAATAGCACATCAGCAGGGGTAAGAGTTTGACTCGGCACATTTCACAATGACGGCACAGTTTGCTATTGTGAAATGGCCAGGGTGCTTTGACACACCACTTTGATCTTTAGCATAAAACAGCTTTCCCTGCTTCTGCATCTCTTTCTCACACAAGACAACTTTTCATGCACAGAGCTCATTTCTCCTAGGATACTTCCTGCATGTCTACTTCACTACACTGATGTGCATTAGCTTCCAGTTGCGTGTAGTCAATGTGTGCACTTGCTAGTGATCTAATTGCATGTAAGATTCATGCAACTGCACACATGGAAGTGACTTGCATGACAAAAGTTTGATCTTGTACGAAGAAGTCCTCCGTCTGTCATTTTGCTCTGAATGAAATACTCTCTGGGGCCGCCTTTCCTTCTCACATAGTCTCACGGGCACTTGAGAATGAAATGATCAACAGCACCTCAATACTACTTCCTACCTTGAGACTACAAAACACCCAGGAAGCTTTGTAGAGATTTTGCCTGATCCCCATTTCTCTTTCGACAACCTTTACCGGCTGTTGAGGATCTCGTGAATGAATCGCTTGGCTATTTTATTTCGAGCACACCGATTTGTACTACAAGCCTGAAGCGACAAATGCTTGAAGGGTGTTTTATTTTATTTTATTCTCCATAATGCCTCCCAAATTCTGTCTCTATCTAGAAACCATGCCCAGGACATTGCTTCTGGCACATTTTAGAACCAACCAGCACATGTTACTCCCTTGCGTGAGACATGTATGGACACACCAGAAAAATAATAATAAAGGAAAACATTAATAAATAATAATCAAGATCATCTGCAGTTTTAATGATGAGCTATTAAACGAACTGTAAAAGACACATAACTCATGGCACAAGACTGTACATTGTCAAAACTGGCATTAAAGTGTATGGAGATAATTAAGCAATAATGACCTCGGCATGGGGCATTTCCTGGGAATTAATGACCAGTTAGGAGGAGCTGATGTCTCCAGGCAAAACCGAGGGCCATTAACTCTGAATGGTCATTAATACTCAGGAAATGCCCTGTGCTGAGGTCATCATTGTGAATGTAAGACAAAAATGAGGGAAAAGTAATATGTGTATGGATTTTTGTTGACAATGTTTAAGGCTGATAGGGTTTCATGTTTAATGCACTTGGCACTTAGTTCTCTCTACATTAGTCCAATCAACTGCTTGAACCATCTCTCAACGACGAGTTCATTTTTCAGGATATTTCCTAATGCAGAGCTCAACTCTGCAGTCATTCCCATTAAAGCTCCATATATGGAAAGGAGAAAATCAGAGATGCCAAGATCACCCATATTGCCAAAATGATACAGATATCAAGATGAACTACAGTCAATTCATACATTATACATAACTAAATACTTTTTTTAAATATTCTGAATCTGAAATGGTTTTGTAGAAAGCCATTTTACTTTTGCCCTTTTGAGTGTTTTTCAATAGAGAACTGTCTAATAAATATGATAAAGAACAATAAAATTACAATGGAAAGGACAGGAATGCCAAATTCAGTTGACAAAACAAATAAGCACTTGAGTCAAGATCCAGCTAAGCTTAATAATTTATTAACTTGTTTTTTAAAAGTCACAACTTTAGTTGTGAATACTTTGCTCCACTGATTTTCATTAGAATCATCATGGGCAACTTTATCTGGATTGAGGCCTCGACTCATAAATGGGATGGGAGTTCATTATAAAACAAACCAAAATCCTGCTCTTGGATCCTCACATCTGCAATGTTTATCAGGACACACTTCAGGAGTTGTCAGACTGCAATGAACTTGCCATTCTTCTATGCAGTTGAGGAAAACCTGACCAACCCATTCAACCAGGTAGGGAGCCCCACCACTGTTCTACTCACCTAGCCAGAAACTAAAATATCTAATTCTTAGCGGTATGTCTGTTTTGTCCTTACTCATACAACATACTCTTTGCCACATTAGTAGCACTACAGAAAAGCTGTGCAGAAATAAATACAGTAAATGGACAAAAGTACAAAGGTTGACCATTTGCTTAGGGGTATGCGTACCCCTGTGTCCCCCCAGAAAAAAAACACTGACTAGATCCTCCTGACTTTAAATCACACAAGACTGGTGATAACCAGAAATCCTTAAAAGCACAAACTGCTTATACCCCCCCCCCCAAGGCAAAAATCCTGGAGTACGCTTACAAGGGAGTAAGTCCCACTGAAATCAGGGAGATTTACTTCCAAGTAGACCAGTTGTAGGATTGGGTTTTACTAATGCATATCTAGAGTTGATTCATTTCTCCCACAATGAAACAACCAGTTTTAGCAAAAGAAACATATTAGCATGGTATTTTTTTCATAAATCAAAACACATTTTCTTCTATAGCATTATAGTAAAAACACTAAGAACTGCACTATAGCTGGAGATGAGGGTAGAAGCTTTCTCAAAATTTTCTCTGCTTTTTTAAAGATATATTACACAGGAAACCGATTTGGCATCCACAGTAGGGAAAGCACAGGGATCCTGCAGTGTGTTGAATCACAACCAGCTTGACCAATGGTAAGAACTAATGAGAGTTATAATCCAACATCTCCACATCTCAATTTATTTATTTATGTATTCATTTCATATATAAAATAAACCACCTATAACCCAAAATGGGTCCTGGGTGGTATAAAAGGTAAAGGGACCCCTGACCATTAGGTTCAGTCGTGTCCGACTGTAGGGTTGCGGTGCTCATCTCGTGTCTCGATTTGTCATTTGAAGGGGGGGGGAAGCAAAGGATTGCAAAATTGTTTTTATTTCTAAATGCAGGCCCAAGTTTCACTGCTGAATTGAAGTCCAGCTGCTAACAGGCAACCCCCTCATTTCATTTTCCTCTCTTTCATGCGCTGCTCCTTTTACAGTGTCTTCAGGGCTACTGTATTCTGCTAATGGGAGGGGGCTGAAACTTACATGTATACAAAACGAAACTCTCCGCTACATTTAATCATACTTTAATAAAAGTAGAAGTGGTGGCTCAAAACTCCAGCACTGAATCATTAAATTACAGTGAGATAAACATAACATGCTGCCTATTCCACTGTTGCAACAATAGCACGGTTTGAAAATAAATAAATAACCCAGAGAAGGAGCAAAATTACTCAACTTTCCTAAATTTGTTCAAAAATGTTGCAATATAGTTAATGAGTTAAGAAATCCTATTAACTACTTAAGAAGCAAAAAAAAAGTTATTTTTTATTTAGACAGAAGTATGTATGAAGTATGTATAAAGGGACACGGGTGGCGCTGTGGGTTAAACCACAGAGCCTAGGGTTGCCCATCGAAGGTCGGCGGTTCGAATCCCCGCAACGGGGTGAGCTCCCATTGCTCGGTCCCTGCTCCTGCCAACCTAGCAGTTCAAAAGCACGCCAGTGCAAGTAGATAAATAGGTACAGCTCTGGCGGGAAGGTAAATGGCGTTTCCGTGTGCTGCTCTGGTTGACCAGAAGCGGCTTAGTCATGCTGGCCACATGACCCGGAAGCTGTACGCCGGCTCCCTTGGCCAGTAAAACGAGATGAGTGCCGCAACCCCAGAGTCATCCATGACTGGACCTAACAGTCAGGGGTCCCTTTACCCTTTACCTTTATGTATAAAACACTAATTTCCATCAACATATAGAAAGGAAGGAGACAACACACACACACACACACACACACACACACACACACAATGCTTGCATAGTGAAGTGACAACTTTGAAGTAACTATGCCAGATCAGATTGTTCGAAAGAGCACAGTAATGCTATTTACTTCTCCTTCTGTGAGAAATAAAATCACTATGGGTATGTTAAATGGATATAGGAGGAAGACAGAATGGGTATCATCAATTTTCTGGGTTAGGATTCCCCTCATACCAACTCTCCTTCACACCATTTCCAACCTACTAGAATAAAAACAAACAAACCCAAGCGTTACCCGGTAGATTATCAATGTTTCTTTCCCAGTGCTTATACAGTTGACAAAAAAAATAAAGTCACCAAATAAGGAATCAAGACTTGTTAACACATATAATTTTCAAAACCACAAGTGGAATAAAAGGCAGCAATGCAGAAACTGTTACAGACTGCAGATAAAATTATTCAAGTGTGCATTCAAGTAACTTTGCATTTTAATTTAACCCTTTGAAACATTAATCAAACCATGGCTAATTATAGGAATTAAGGAATTAAACGAAGGAATCTTCTAAAAGATATTATTTAAAAGGCAGTTTATACAATTACTTGTATAGATGTTTGCTTTAAAGAGGGAAACATTTCTGGTATAATGAAAAGGGTCTTAGAAAATTAAATTAACAAGGGGGGACTAGGCTGATATGAAACTAAATTAGCATCAAATGCAAATTACAGGGTACTTAATGGTAGAAACAGGTGCAGAGAAGGACCCTAAATGAGATAAATGAATAAAACATCCCTCTGCACAAATGTGGAAGCTGACACAAAGTCAATGATATGAATAATTCAGCAGTCTCTGCACTGCTGTTGAGGTCAGCTTTCCTTGACCTTTGAAACAGGAAGTAAAATTCTGTCCAAATTTGAATGACTAGAAATATACCAAGCTTTTTTTAAAAAAATGGGAGGGGGGAACAGCTTTTTTAAAAATGTACAGACAGCTAATATAGTATGGTAACAAACTGAAACATTAAATAAATGCATCACCGAGAGAGAGAGAGAGAGAGAGAGAGAGAGAGAGAGAGAGAGAAGAAAAGAACCCTAAAAAATTTAGTCATTAGGGTGTTTTTTTTTTAAGTATTTGTTTCAACATGTAATTCTCAGAAAGGTTTATATGTCAGAATATTCAGGTCAAATAATGATCTGAATATGTACAGTGCTAAATGGTTTCAACCTTGTTTAAAAATACTTCAGTTGTGCTTGAGCAGGTTATTAATAGTGTCAGAAACATGTTATATTCCAGGCATCAGGGGGAGGTTTTTTTTTTAAAAAAAAAAAAAAATACATTAAGGCTTTTCAAATTAGTTGTGCAAAGCTGAGCAATCCATCATTTTGCTGCTACAAGTTTTCTTGTGAAAGACACACAGAAGGTCTCTTTTTAAAATATCCTTTCTCCTATAAATCTTCACTTTAAAAAACAATAATTAATTTAGCTTTAAACACTTTCTCACACGCGAATTCAAGAACCCATCCTTTTTTGTTTCAAGCACAACGCTAGACTTGCATATCAAATTTAAAATGTAAATAGGAAACTCCTCTCTTTTCCTAAAGGGGACATTTTACATACATTCAGTGGCCAAACAAACAGATTTGAATCCTCATACCTAAATCTAAATATGAACATACCTTACATTATTATTTTTAAATAAAGAAAAAACAATGAAGGTTTCTGCTTTACATAACTTCTGACTGAAGATATGGCCCACATTTTAAATTAAATTTGGCACCAGCATTGATTAATAAAATGTGACGAACACCTAGTTTGTCTAATTCAGAAAGACTGGGAGACTGTGTCCCCAATAGATCACATTTGTATTTTGCCTAAGTGGGTTTAAAAAAAAAGAAAAACCAGAGAGATACCTTTCCATGCATGGTATTAACCTGTTTCAGCAGCTTTTCTTTTATCTGCACATTGCATGACAGGTACAGCATTCATACTGTATGTTCCATTTTAATGTCTACATTGCCGGGGAAGGAAGGGAGGGGGAAGAGAAGGAAAACACCTCCTGGTGGAAAAGCTTCTTTATAACAACGAAATCTAGATAGCGGTTGGTCTTGAATTAAAGTCTGGCAGGAGCAACATTAATGATGCACATTAATTAGATTGACAGAATGGTTCCTGGCATTGTATTCTGAAGTGCGGTAAACCAAACACTGCCTATTTAGGGTTTTAGTTAATGACAAACCTGAGCTTTGGTTTTTGTGTGCAAAGTGGCTTCCCCCACCCCTCTTCCACGCCCTAAATGATAGCTATGAGAACCCAGCTGGTTCTCATTTTGAACCAGCCAGTTTCCCCTATTGCCAAGTGCTAAAAAGAAAAATAAGACGGGCAATTCACAACTACATGCCCTTCGGAGGCAGGAATTTGACTGTGGATATAAATGAAGTCATTCCTGAAACTTTCAAAGAATGAGGGTACGAGAGGTGGGGTGAGCAGCAGCAGTTGAAAGATGACAGTGAAACTTTTTTTCCCCCTTTAAGCATTAAACATTCAAATGTTTGAGAAACACACACACAAATCTCTGCTGGTTCTATATAGCATTCATTTCTCCCTGAACTCTTTTCACCTTTACTCTAATGGGTATAACATTTGCAAAGCAGAAACTGTGGGTTGCAGCTAGTAGGAAGATTATAGCGAAGGCTATGGGCTGGCTGAACCTAAATTGGGCAGCGAATCTTTAGGGAAACAGCACTCTGATAGATTAAGCAGGGAAGCCCTAACGGGTGGACTTGAAGGAAGACAACTCTGTAAAGTCAGTGCCTGTGTGCCTCTGTGCGTATGTTTTCTAAGCTGCACTTCAAAGACTATAGAGAACGACAACAAGCAAGAGCTGAAATCATTTCCTTATTACTGATCACTTCAGAACCATGCATTCTCCTAGAAAAATATTAATGGGTCTTTATACTGCATCCCTAACTGATGAAAAGGTGAGTATTGTTACACATCTGTGGTAACAGAGTTTGGGGGTGCAAGGCACCCCTAACTGCTAGAGTTAATGAATGTTAAAAATTAATTAAGGGATAGAATTTAGCTGATATCTGGAGTATGAAAGGAGGGCAGACCAAGGCCTCACCTGGGATAGATATCGCTAAGAATGACAGAAGGGGCTGGGCCCTGCCAGGGCCCGTGCATCTCCTTCTCAAAGCTCGGCAAGGACGGGGGCAAAAAATTGGCCTAGCTCAGGGTGCCATTGTATCGAAATCTGCCCCAGCCTCCCCTGTGAGGAGACTTAAGTTCCCATCAAGGAGGTGCAGATACACCAGAGGACAAGCCTCCTGCACCTGTCATAGTGATGTAGAAGACAGAAGTCATGAGGGAATTTCATGCAAGCTGCATGCAAGTTACAGCTGCTGAAATTCTCACTGCTACACATCACAATTAAAGGCGCAGGAGTGCTGTCGTCTTTTGCATCTGATTGCCTGGATTTAATTTGCCCAAAGCCACACAATGAAGGGGAGGGGGTATTTGAACCTGGGTCTCTCACTCTGAAGGGTAGGCCAGCACTCTCTAGCCAGAGCGCCAAACTGGATCCCCAGGGCAGAATTCAGCCACGTAGTATGTGAAGTCTCCCTTGCAGACCTTTAGGGGCAAATAAGTTGCTTCAGTTTATTTTCATGTTCTGTTCTGGTACATAGAATCATAGAAAAGAATTATAGAGTTGGAAAGCACCCTGAAGGCCATCTAGTTCAGCACCTTGGAATCCAGGTGTGGCCCATATGCGGATCAAACTTGTGACCTTGGCGTTATCAGCACCATGCTCTAACCAACTGAGATGAATGCCAGGGTTTCTAGTGGCTTCTCCCTCCCTCCCCCTAACTGCCACCAAAGAGGCATTTGAAGGACCACCTTGCTCCAAGGGGGAGGGAGAGAAGAAGAAGCTTTTTCTAACAAACAAGTGGTGTTTTCCAGTCTATTGTAACAAAAAAACAACAACAACCCCACACCATTGTTTATTGTTGCAATTGTATTATGCAAACCATTTTATGAGTTCTACCTAAAAAGCAATATATAAATATTGTATATACCGGTAAGTAAATACTTAGCAATGGGTTTTTTTAATGTCCAGGCAAGAACCTTGGTTCTAATAGTTTTCCATTTTTTACTGGATGCTTGTGAAATTATTACAGATACAATGGACTGTATTTTTTTATTTTCCCATAAATGTTCCCCCTAGACCTTCTATGTTTCCGTGATGACTTTGGCCTGTCCCCAGCCATCACAGTGGGTCTGCCTAAACAAGAGCATCTTCAATGGAAAGCTGAGTAATACAAGGCAGGAAAGAAGAGAGTAAAAGAAACTACTGTAGCAACCGGAAATCATGGAGTTAAATGTTGTCTCCAGTTATTATGGGTTGGAGGTAAGACTCCACCCCCTTAGCTTGTTCTTGTTACATTCATTTTCCTGTGTAGCGCCTTAGCCTGCTCATCAATAAACAGCCTTTCACTCTGGGTCTACGAAGTGAGTAACTTTGCCATATATTAACTGCTATATCACATCAAAATAAAAAATGACCAGGCAGCACAATCAAGAGATTTGAATTTCAGAACCATGAACAACATTTTTAAAAAAGAAAAAAGAAAACAAGCCAAGTTATCAGTGCCTGGGGTTTTCAAATAATACCTTGTTGGTGTAACTTTGCTGAGCATACGATCATAAAACTAAAGTTGGAGGGGATCTCCAGGGTAATCTAGTCCACCACCACCCGATTTGTAAGTATTTCAGCTAGGTCATACTGTATATGACAGATGGCCATCTCCACCACCTCTCATGGGAATCTATTCCACTGTCAAATAGCTCTTACTTTTAAGTAAAACAGCAGTTTTGAAGCCAAGGAATAGATGGCATTATGTATACAAGAATCATTAATCCTGGCAACAATATGTTCTGGATTTCTGTTGTAAGGAATATGCTGTACAGGTGTGCATACACAACTGTGCATTAAAAAGGTAAAGGACCCCTGACAGTTAAGTCCAGTCGCGAATGACTCTGGGGTTGCGGCGCTCATCTCGCTTTACTGGCCGAGGGAGCCGGTGTTTGTCCGCAGACCCATATAATGCCAGTCGTCTAACACGTACAGTACATACATGCAGACCTTATTCATTCAGTCACCAAAGTTTGCATATTAACCCATTTATATTTGCCATTCTAGAGTCGGCACAGGAGGGACACGAAGTGCAAGAAAATGTAAAGCATGTGCCATCTCTGAAGGCACTATCTGTCTCTAACAGGAAAAAGAGATCAACTAAATGAGTACTATTCAGGGCTCCTCAATTAACCTGATTAGTTCAGCACAATGCTCCCATGAATGACACCTTATCTTGAAAATGAATGGGAGGGGGAGGGGAGACTTCCTCCCTTGTGGGAGATACAGGAGCTCCCTAAAGCCAGAATAGATGTAGCCTATCAGTGATTAGCTCCCTGTTTCTTCTTCCCTCCTTAAGCAGGCAGGTCACTGAGACTAGAGAAGGCTGCGCCTGATTAGATTTTGTGTCCTAAGGACAGATTGTGCAGGATCTCATCTGCCCAGGTGGCCTCAGAGAAAGCTGGGAAAGGATGCCCTGTGGGCTACGGCAAGACCTTCTTTCAGAGTCAACCAGGCACATGATGGGATTGCCGGGAGCAGGCTCCAATTCATTAACCCCTCAATAACCGAGGAGGCGGCTGCGGCAGCTAACAAAACCTGCCTGGAAGGAAGGGAGGGAGGCAGAACGAGGGGAAGCTTCCCATCCCAGGAAACAATTGGTTTGTTTTTTTCTGAGGCATGGCTCTTTGGAACTTGTCTCACTCTTGACAGACTAATGGGAAGGAACTGTGTTGCCACTGGGAAAATGAGGAAAGACACCCTCACACATTTCTCCGAGAGCAATATCTGAGAGACACTTGCTAAGATATGTTATAGTCACTGTAAAACATTGTGTCCACTATAAAATGGAAGTAACTCAAAAGAGTTATATATAGCCTGCATGGGTTTAGCAATAACGAAAGGAGAAAATATAACCCAGTGACTACGGCTGTGACCTTAGATCCCCTTATTATGGTTTGTCTCAGTGAAACTAACAGTTTCTTTCTGCATAAACATACATAGGATCAGGCTGCTTAATATTTAAGGGCTAATTGGATCAAGTGCAACTTAACTTAGGAGTGTTTATCTTTGCAGAACTGTGAAGCTTAAATGTATGGGTATTAGCAATAACACTCTGGTATTAAATGAACCAAAATAATCCTAAGTGTATTAGTAGCACAGCATTGAAATACTCTCAAACCAGACATGTCTAACCCCCCCCCCCCATAGTGTAAAGCAGGTCTCATCTAGCACTGTATGTTTGGGGCTAGGTTTTTTTTCTTTAGCATGGATTGCTCATTTTCCTAATGTCAAAGCTGAACATTTCAAATAACTGTTGCTAGCTACATGACTGTCTTGCTTGCAGACTTAATCTCCTCGGCAGACTTTCCCTGTGTAGCCAACTGGGCAAAAAGCAGAGACATGGAGCTGGGCAGCCTAAGATTCACAGCAAAGCAGAGGCCTGCCTTAGTGGAACTGTGCCAAATAGATGAAGGCAGCTGACATTGCTTGGCCAGGTAAGCACCTTACTGAAGAAGCATTTAGCAGCTCCCATGTATTTTAAGACTGAATACTCATTCAATAATAAGCTCTGATAGTGAAGGGAAGGGCCATAGCTCAGTGGTAGAGCACCCACTTTGCATGCAGAAGGTCCCAGGTTCAATCCTGGGCATATCCAGACACAGCTGAGAGAAAACCTGGACAGCCACTGACTCGCTATAAGGCAGCTTCATATGAATGAGTGTAGAGTGTAGAGAAGAAAGTCGGAGGCTTCTGTTTTCCCAGTGAGTAGCTGAACATGTTTTGGGAAGAGCAGAATGCTGTTCTCGTGAGCCCTGCATCTGAATGATTTCATGAGATCTTTTTAAGTGGTCAAAGTCTGCAGAGTATATGTGTGTAGAATAGGAACACACCAGAAGGTCCTGCTCTGACATATGAACCTTCAGCTAGATTCTGTTTACAGTGCTTACGCTTATGATTTTTGGCTCCAATTTTTTGTGTACTCTTTGATGTGCTTCATTTTTTGTTTGTGACTTTTGTTATGTTTGCAATTATATAAATCTTGTCATGCAGTATACACGCCTAGACCCAACCACACAACTTGGAAAACTGCAGAAAGCAGAGCCCCTGATTAGAAACCAACTGACAGCAAGAAACCATACAATCTAACGGACACACATTGCCACCCTGCCACCCTGCTCTTTGCCCCCAAACACTTTGCAGATCTATGAATGGGTCATGTGGAGTGATGGGTCTCCATCTGTGAAGATGAAATTAGCCACATAGATCTTGGTGGGACAGTGACTAAAAGCATTTTAGAACTGGATCAAGCCATTAGATTGCATGCTGACCATATCAGGTACATTAATTATACTTCCTTATGACCTTACTGTTTACATACCCCAGCCTCTGAACCTCCAACCATGCCTCCATATATCTATGACTCAGGATAACACGGTATGCATTTGATGAAGTGGACTGTCTTCACTGAAAACTTAGGCCATAATAAATGTGTTAGCTTTTAAGTTGCCACAAGACTCTTTGTTGTTCCTGCTGCAAAAGGCACACCTCTGGAAATACCTCTTTCTGCCATTCCATATATCCCAGTTTGATCAGGATAAGGTTGCCAACTTGCTTTCTGGCAAAGTTCTTGAGCCTTTAACATCATCATAATAGGATGAAATTGGCATGAAAGACTTCCCTTATTGCTGAATGTCCAAGCCATTAAAATGTTTTACCTGTTGTTTCCTGCCTAATGTATAACTGTTAAAGGCACAAGAACCTGTAGGGTAGGGAGATGTTGGCAATCTCAACTCAGACCAAAGCACTGGCTACTGTGTGAAATGGAAATAGACAGCTATTTGCTCCTCTTTCTCCCACCTCCCTTCCTATACAAACACACACATACACACAATAATGCTCCATTAATTGAGGAGCCACAGAACACAGTCATTCATTCATTCCCTGGCATCAAACCCTAAGCAACTTCATTGATAAACAAGCAAAGTCTATGGAGTTACTCTGGAGTTCTCAGTCTGGAAGGGTATATCGAAAGAGGGTGTCACAAACAGGGGTCAGGGGTCATGACCTTTATACCCTTCAATTTGCTTCAGCTGGGAGGAGGGGGTCGCAGCTAGATAGGACAGGACACAATTGAGAGTCAGTATGCTAGATAACAAGGGGTGCAAAATCAGCTTAGGAAACCAACTGTTGGGATGCTGGAGACACAAATGTTAAGGGATATGTCTATATTTGGGGCAAAAGGTGAGTTGCATGAGAACACATCTCCAAGAGACTTCTACACATGCAAAAAAACCGTGAGTTTTTGTATTCTGCCCTAACCAAAACAGACAAGATCAATAAAATAAAATTCTTGATTCTTACTAAGGAAGACCATATTAAGGCTAGAAAGGGACATGAAAGCCGAACATCTCTTGATATAAAACTCTGTCCTTATAACACTGCAAAGGTGGAAGGAATATCTGTTCTGAGCATGAACATTTGTAAACACGTGCCTGAGCCCTAAGCATAGATCCTAAAGATCTGAAGTAGACTATACCGGGGAAACACTGGAAGAAATCCTTGTATGACACTGAAATTTGCTAATCCACTTCTTGGAAAGAACTCTGCAGCGATTATATAAAACATTTATTCCTTGCTCTTGTCACTCTTCTACCAAATTTGAGCTAGGTAAAATGTTCTTTAACATCCACTTAGAGAAACTTAACATCTGGGATGTCAGCCAATGGATATGCTGTTAGACAGATGCCAAAAAATCTAACTGAAAGGTTAATTTCATAGAGATCACAGAGGCAGATAGAACTTTGACTCAGGAGTTAGGCCTGTTTGAAACTGAACGACAATCGACATTTTGAATACAGATGGTTACTTCAAAATCATTAAAGTTTTTAACTGTAATCTGATGAGAGAGAGAGAGAGAGAGAGAGAGAGAGAGAGAGAGAGAGAGAGAGAGAGAAGGAAATCCAGATATCATCATGATTTGACAGGCTTTGCAACCTTCATAACCAATTACAGTAGGGAATTTAGTCTGTGCTAATAGTTTTGGTTTTTTTTTTTCTTTTCCCTGTAACAGCTTCTGACAGCAAAGAATCAGTCCGAAAATGTTTGGGGGAAGTGTTCCTTCCTCTTGGCCCCATAGGAAGATTATTAGGTGAGATCAAATAAGGCTTGACTCTGTTGAACACGAACATGACAGTATTTGGAGAGAAGTATTTAGCCCCTTTGTGTAGAACAAAATATTTTGTGAACATCTGAAAATGTACGTTCAGACCTAATGACAGACAACAAATGTTAATCGTATCAAATAATATATTTGTGTCTCTGATTTAGGGTTGACAGCAGAATCCTATACATATTTAAAGGTAAAGGGACCCCTGACCATTAGGTCCAGTCGTGTCCGACTCTGGGGTTGCGGTGCTCATCTCGCATTACTAGCCGAGGGAGCTGGCGTACAGCTTCTGGGTCATGTGGCCAGCATGACTAAGCTGCTTCTGGCGAACCAGAGCAGTGCACGAAAACGCCATTTACCTTCCCGCCAGAGCAGTACCTATTTATCTACTTGCACTTTGACATGCTTTCGAACTGCTAGGTGGGCAGGAGCAGGGACCGAGCAACAAGAGTTCACCCCCGTCACGGGGATTCGAACCGCCGACCTTCTGATCAGCAAGCCCTAGGCTCTGTGATTTAACTTGGAAGTAAATTCTCCTTTGTTCTGTGGAGTTTGCTGCCTAGCAAGTGTTCACATAGCCACTTACACCACACCCAGTTGGCTACATTCCCGTTAGCCATTATCCATAGTGGCGTGTTTCTTGTTTGAGGCATTTTTCCCTCCAACCAGCATCTATCAGACTAGAAATTTGGGCACAGAGTAAGTGGTAATGTGAAATTTGTGCGT
This sequence comes from Lacerta agilis, assembly GCF_009819535.1. Classification (NCBI taxonomy): domain Eukaryota; kingdom Metazoa; phylum Chordata; class Lepidosauria; order Squamata; family Lacertidae; genus Lacerta; species Lacerta agilis. Next base: position 63,878,639 of record NC_046313.1, read on the forward strand.
GCAGCTGACAACTTCATGAATTGGAGTGGGGGTTGTGGGAGCAAGGAAACCAAAAAGGTCATGTGTATAGGTGAAGACACCTCCCCCCCCCTCTCACACACACATGCCCCTTCATAGGGGCAACACCATGCAAATTCAGGGAAGCAGAAATGATCCTGTTGCATTTTAAGCCACTAATATGAACATACCCTATCAGTCCCAGCAGCACAGGGTTAGATCCTGGCTTAGCCATGCTTAATGTAGACCCACTGAAATCAATGGGACAAAAGTAAGTCAAAACTTAAATTCCATAGGTTTCAGTGGGTCTACTGTAAGTATCACAAAGTCTGAATTCAACACATTGTTTTATGTCCAAAGATGGTTAATATTGTTTTTTCCCCCTTAACCTTGGAACTGTTTAATATATATTTTTCTATATTTTTATAGAGATATAAAACATGAGGCTGAGGTCAGCATTATGCTATTACCAATTCTAGGGGGGGGCAGGGAAAGCCCCATTGAGTAAGCAGAAGCCCTTATGCAAGGCTTCCGCTGATGGGGTTTGTTAGCTGAAGCCTGCCCATGAGGTTTGTTTTATTCTTAATTTATCTCTGATGAGTAGTTCAGTGGATAGAGAATTAAATGTGGATATGAGTTCAGGTCTCATTTCTCCAAAGAATGCATTGCAGGCCTGGGACAAGTTGCTGTACCTTAGCCTGGGAATAATAATAGTAACATACCATGAAGAATACATTAAAGACTAGCAAAAGGTTCTTTGACATGTCTTTATTAATGATTTTATATAATTGTTGCAAGCCACTTCAAACACATCTTTTGGGAAAATGGCATATAAATGGCTTAAGTAAATAAATAATCATACTTGTGTTTTCTGTCAAGTAGGAAAGGTATCATCTGTTTAAAGTTCTGTTTAATATTCTAACCAATCTATTAATTTACATGCTGCCTGAAAATATAATTTCAGGGTGACTTTAGCAACTAAAATCCACCTTGCATTTGTGTCGGCCAGACCCCGGGAAATGTGTCAAAACTGACACGAAAGGGAGCAACGCGCTAATCTATAGCTTCTTCTGTCTCCTGTCTTCCCCTTTACTGGTCTCAGCCTGCATTTCCCCCCAGCACAGGAAGAGTTAAAGAAAACAATAAAAGAACAAGTGAGTGTACAGGATAGGATTTACTGGCATTTACTTTTAATCTATGGTCCTTTGCTCTGTGGCTTATCAGCCCTATGTCAGTCCTTTTTCCTCCTTTATATTTCATGAGCAGCCCCCCATGCTGCTACTGAGAGACAGAGCCCAAGTGTCTGTAAGCTTTTTGTCAGGTAAAAAAAGAAGAAAAAGGCAAGGAACAAGAGGGGAAAAGCAAAGCTAAGAGGCATCTATTAGATGTCACTAGGCTTTTGTATTCATGTCAATGATTCGGGATTAGAGTATTTGAAATAATCTTATTGAGAGGAATCAAAAGCCCCACAGAGCGGGTGGCTGCACCCATAGCATATGGCAGGGCAGAAGACAATCTCTTATTAAAGGCGTGTTAGCCAACACTGGTTCCGTACAGATATATACAAAACTATTGTGTCTCCAAGAGTTAGCTAAATGATATAGTTGGAAAATGCCACGCTGGAGATGCCTGGTGCTGCTATAATGCAATATAGATTGCTAGAGTGTCAGTTCCAAGTCATAACATGGCTATTCTTTATAACATATTCTCTCCACACACACACACACCACTTCCAAAGTACTTTCCCTTCAGTCCAAAAGTGTATTTAGGAGCAGTGCATTCAGAATGTGAGAATTTGGCTATCCCGAAAAAACGCAACTTTAACAACCTCTAGAATAACTTTGTTGATATTCTAATATAGGGGATTAAAAAAAAGGATACACAAACTAACTGCAGGTAAGTAGCCGTGTTGGTCTGTCATAGTCAAAACAAAATAAAAAATAAAAAAATTCCTTCCAGTAGCACCTTGTTTGTTCTTGCTATGAGCTTTCCATTATATCTTAAAAGAAAAATAAAAGGGGGGGGGGACACATTCTTGTCTGACTAGGAAGTTTTGCCAGATTAAGGCAATTAAAATTCTGTTATAATGAACCCTGTATATCTAAAACCTTTATTTGCACTGGAACAAAGGTTTGTAACCAGAGAAATGGCCTGTGCTAGATTTATCTTCATCTGCCTACACCTTTCCAGGAGCTAAGAACTGAAGACAAAAAAGTACTGTTCACAGCATTTCAACGGCTGCTGTGAAAGTCTATATCTGGGTCACTTTAATAACATCCAGGATATAATTTCAAGGTAATGAAATAACACATTTTAACGACCTACTTCATACCCAGAGCAGATTAACAGCATCAAACATGTCACATTCATTTGGAATATAGATTTTCATATACTAAAGAAGTGTCACAAGTATTTTAAATTGCCACAAATGATAGAGGACATTTTTTTTTAATTGGGGGGGGGGGAAACCACCTTAAAATATTCCCCTTTATAATTTTGGAAGTAAACTTTTCATTCATACTTTAATATACCTGATCACAACTGCCTGTGCACAGTTCCCAAAATGACACAGAGACAACATTGTATAGTGCACCCTGTACTTTTCCAGAACTCTTATGACAGGAAATACGCTAGGATGTTAAAAGAGAAAGAGAAATTTCAGTGCATGCTACGCTCTTGACTACTCCCTACACATGCTGCTTGTTTTCTGAAGCTGTATTAAATGCCTTTCTAAAAATCTGCCACCTTCTGTGTAGGATCTATAGATCACAGTGCAATTTGACCCATCTTATTAGCAGCATGAAATAGATTTTTGCTTTACTGGATTATATGAAAGTATTGATGACCACAGTGCATTCTAGCAGTTATACTCTAGTGCATTTACTGACCACCAGGCAATCACTAAATGGAAGCTGAGAGGTGGAAGAACTGCTTTATGTGGTTTCAGTGCCATCATGTAGTACTTGTGAACTTCACTACCGATTGGTGGTGCAGGTGCTGGATGCTAAAGGGCCAGCACTGCAGCATCTGCATCATATGAAATGGATCCTTTCCTCTCTCTGGTTGCCTCTTGACCTAAGGTGGTTCATAAGTTCATGGACCCTCCCCTTTTCAGCTGAAACTTAATGGCAGCAGCACCAGGGGTTAACATCACTGGTTCACATTGTGCTGAGTTCCACACCCTGCAGCAGAAAATGGCCCAGAGCCTCCTGACCCTGCTGCTCTTCCTCCTTGGTGTTGCTACCTCTTCATCTGCCTTCTCTGAGCATGCAAGCTGTGGTAAGAATAAATAGGTGGAGTAGCATCAGTAGCAAGTGATGGGACAGTGCAGCGGTGCTCACCTGACCTCTCATTGCCCATGTTACTGCTGCTTAGAAGGTAGAGGAGGAGGAGAAGTTTGTGCAGTGCAAACACACCAATGGAGCCAGCTGGTTTGCACCATGCTGACCTCCCTGTCTACCACTTGCATCAGCAACACAATAAGTGGGAGGTAAAGTGAGCACCATCACCCTACCTTGCCACTCACTACTGTGCAGCATTCTGCACACTCCCTCTCTAGGTAGTTGTGCAGATGGAAGAAGGCAAGCAAACATGCGACAGGGAGAGTGACAGAGCAGAGGACCACCGAGCCTAAGAGCCCCTCAAAACCTGGAGGTGGCACTGAGGGAACATTGAGTTGCTCGGTTAAGCTGCTGGTGCCAATGAAGCAATGCTTGTCAAAGAAGATAGTAAAGGGAAGTAAAAGCTTCCTCTATCCACACCTTCCCATCTGAATTTTTGCAATGCAGCTAAGCTCCTCTCTTCTCTAAACACAGCCATTGCAGGTCTAACTTCCACTAGAAAAAAGATACTTTTTTTCTGGCATTGTTTCATTAAAAAAAAAAATCATTTACACCTTTAAAGTTGTGAAGAAATTCTAGGAGTTCATCAGACAGTATCCCAGTGATGGACAAAAGCATGTTCACACACATGTACACATGGTGTACAACATCAGGTGTAAAGGGGCAGTGTGGATCTGGTCCACCACAAGTACTCAGGAAAGGAAACTTCAATTAGCTGTGACTCGCTGGCATAACAGATGTTTGTTGCTGCTTCTTAATTAATGACCTCCGAAGAAGCCGCAAAACTGTTACAGAGAAGTCGGTGTTCTGTACAATGTGGCTCTACAATCAAGGTTGAAAAGTCACCTGTCCTACCATCCTTCAGCAAGAAAAGGCCACTCCACATCACTCTGCAAACAGGCAGACCCCAAATTAATCAAAGCAACCTTATTCTTAATATTGGAACCCTGTGTATTTCCACTGCCTTGGCACATTTTTCCAGTGCAAAAAAGGGATCCCAAAATCAGATTTACTCCACAGCTATGATTCGGAGATTAGATATTTCTGGATTCTCTTCGTTCTGCTCTCCCCCGCAATCCATAAAAAATAGGGGGGGACATACCTACACCCCCCCCCCCAAAAAACTCTCTTTTTAATAATACATGAAATGGAATAAAAGATTCTTAGTTCTGTTGACCCAGGTAATCCTATGGGCCGCCTCTGTCCTCTTTGCCCCTGCACACACTTTGAAGTAGCAGCTAGCATTAAGAAATCAATAGCTATGAATAGGACATTTGAAGTTTTGTGAAGAGAAACAAAAGAAAAGCCCAGTCCTTTAAGGTACTCACCCCTGCAAAGTTGGGTGGGGAGTGCTCAGTGCTTTCTGGGCTACCCTGTCAGAATCAGGCCCTGCCTTTCAGCCAGATGCTTTAAGGGCTGAAAAGAATACAGTACATATTCTCCACAGAACTTGCCCCTGAAATAAAAGCGAAGCTTGTCGCCATCATCTTCAAGCCGCTTTCCAGGAATAAGAAAGGGGCAGCACCACTCATTTGGCATGTGCAACGTGCGGCCCTTCAGATGTTTCCAAGCTCTTTCCCCCTAATAGATTAGGGAAATACCATTGCATCAAATGAGTGATGCCAACCCTCTCACTCCTCTTATACTGAGGCAGTGTGTGCCACGGTGCAAGGAAGACTACGAAGAAAGGCTGGAGGAGAGCCAAGGTGGTGTTGTGTGTTAAGCACTGGACTTGGGTGACTTGTGGAGACCTCAATTCAAGTTCTCACACAGCCACAAAGCTCCTTAGATGACCAATCACTACGGTATTTCTTAACATAGCCTTGCTCACAGGGCCATTGTTTGCTTAAAATAGAGAGGAATGCATACGTTTCGCTACATACTGTACTATGGTGCTTTTCCACATATGGGTTTGTAGGTAACTTGCACGATGAACTGGAGCAATGACCAATAACTCCAAAATGACATGTTCAGGAAGGCGATCGTTATTCCAGTTGCAGCTGTTCCAGATGGAATAGCAGGATCAACATGGGAGCAGAGCTATAGTCACTCTTGAAGGAGGTATTTCCTGTTGGATTTCAGTTTGCTGGCTGCGCAAGGTAGTGTGTCCTTGACTTTTCCAAGCAAAGCTCAGGCCTAAGCCCAACAGAAACATCAGGCACAATCCAAGCAATGTTAAGTGCTTTGGAGTCTCATTAAATTCAATGAGAGAAAGAGAATGAAGCACGTGCTTGATTCTCCCACTGAAACCAATGAAACTCAAAAGTGCTGATTGTTCCCCAGATTGGCTACCTTAATGACAGAGCAACTCACACATAATGTTCATGCACACATAGAACATATGAACCTGCACACTGCCCCCATTCACTTCAGATCTCTGTGTGCATGTTCAAAGGGATGCATGGGCAGAATTTTACCACTTTTGCAGTAAATGAGACAGCCCTTGCAGGAAGCAACATTTCAAGCATACCTCTGTCCTTGCAAGAAATTGTTGAACTGAGATCTTTGTTCACAGTACACTTCATGCTGGTTAATTAACGCGTCTAAAAATCTTACACCAGACTTCCTGTTCATCGTTACGTGAACTACCAAGACTACATCAAGCTACATCTGAGCTTTGTCTATTTGGATCTTCCCATCCCTCTCTCTCACACACACAATCATACACCTTCATCTGTGCACACTGTTGCCATCCTGGTTATGGCATGAGCATAAGTGTGTTAAGGTATATGACCCATGCAAGTGTATGAACAGAAGATGGATTCATATGACCATTTCTGCTGCAGAAAAGGCTTGGGTGGACCTACAGGGCAGGTTCAGGTCACATCAGCTAGTAATGTGCAGGCAGTGCCAAATTAAAAAAATAAAAGAATGAATCCATGCTAAACTCAGCCTACAATATCATATATGCACACAATGCATAGCATCTGGAAGCCATCATGGAACAAGCTTTTCCTCTTCTGCACCACTTGTGTGAATCAATGCTAAGAAGAAACTATTTTCAGACTCTTAGCACTGCATCAGCAAGATAGATAGATAGTTACAGGCAAAACTGGACTGCTTTGCTGAGGAATTCAGAGCTCTAGAGGCAGTGGTCACACAACAGCTCTCTCACAAAGGAGCAGCTTGCTGGCCACTCTCCCACAGAGCAATCTGGGAAAATATCCCAGTACAGAGTGTTATGGGCATAGAGAGCAGATGTTTTCCACTGGAATCCAGTATACACTGGGAACATACAAACACCATCTGAAATTGCCTGGCTTAAGGGAATTTGCTTGATCACATACCTAGAGTTACTATCTTTAAAAATGGCCCTATTCATTATGGATAAATTGGGTATAGGCCTAACCCCACCCCTCCAAAACAAAACCTCTCTAGCATGGCTAATATAAACAGTAGCCAGGTAACAACTCTGCATCAGACAATTAACTTGGAGGCAGTGGCTAAGCACTGTGGCTGGTTTCAGATATCGGAATTAATACTGAGTCTCTGCATGATGCAATTGTGTACACTAGGCACAGGAATAAATTATTTTATTAGTTTAGGGAAATAGTCTTGGATTCTTGAGCATTAGCTCTCAACAGGGATACAGAAAACAGCAGCTATGGTTGGAGATAGTTATTTATAAGAGAGCTGGAGGTGCAGCCCATATATGTTTCTTTTGTCCTGCAATCATCTTCCATCAAACAAGTTTTGCAGGTTTTTGAAACGTCTTAAAAACCTGAAAACCCTTATTTGCCAGAGGTAATGATTCACTATTAGCAATGACACACTTGTGATGTCACTTTTGACTCTTGGCAAGGAAGGGGGGGAATCATCTCTCCCCAGTCATTATTGAGAATTGGAGCCATTAATAACCATACATCAGGGATTTTTCCTCCCACCACTGGAATGCATACATGCTCAAACAACAGGTATTTAATGGGATCCAGGGCACTAGGTATGAGTGTTTATGCTGGAGTGATTCTGCCATATACATTGGAAGGAGACATTGCTTTCCATGTTTATCTTAGCCAAGAGAACCATTGCTCAATTGTTTCATCCATGAAGGGAGATGGGGATGAAACTAAATGACAAGCAGAGAAATCTCACTAGAATATCTGTTTCAGCCCTGGTCAGTTTGGGTGGTTTTTTAAAATGTGTGTGAGGCTTTTTGTAAAAAAAAAGTTTGAAGCCATGCCAAGACACAGAATCATTTTTCACAAATCAAGAAATAATAAGACTCTTCCTTCCTGTTGTATTGCACCCTATGTGACTTTTTTCATTATCATCTTTTCAGATTCTTACAAAGAAAACCTAATTAGGAAGCTCTCTCATTAGTCTTCCAGAAAAATTAGCACAGCTTATGCTAATTACTCCTGTAAAATTTAATAAACTCATTGAAATGGGAATAGTCTAATGAGGTTTTATTTATTGAACTAGAATAGCTATATGGAAAAAAAGGTTAGAACATGGGAATCTCCACTGTGGCAATAAAAGTACAATTTATTCAATTCCTGCCCAGGAATTTTATAGCAAACCTTTTAAATTCAAATTTGAGTTACCGTTTGAATGTTAAATCTATGTAGAATGTAATAACAGGAAGTGGTTCATTTTTTTAATTTTTGCTACTACTAGGCTGAATGCACACAGTGTCACTTGTAACAGAAATTGTTGAACCCTGAATTGTTTTGCATTGCAATCGCTTCCTCCAAAGACTCGTCCCCTCCACATCTCCATGAAATTGCAGGTGCTTTTAGGGGGGGTGCATGCGCCTTCCGCTTAATTTTTTTAAATTTACCTTAAAGTAAGATGTTACGTCCTATCTCATTTTGCTATACTTTCTGTACAATGTAAACTGTATCATCCTGCTGTAAAATGAACTAACCAGGACAGGGAACACATGAAGGGCCAGTTGGGGGCATGGGGGAAAGCTGTTACCAGCATAGCTTGTGCCAAAGCAACAAATGGCTTTTAAAATGTCTTTTATTGGGGAGACTGGGCTGCGTTCAGTGTAGTGCTCAGGAGATTCTTGCATCGGTACAAGCATTTCTGCTTGTGCAAACCAAACAGTATCTCCTCTCCTCCTCCCTTGCACTGTTCTGGGGGTTCTCCTGACCCTCTCTGGAGCAGGTTTGGGGATGGTATGGGGCACACAGTAGTGGAGGAGAGAGGGGAAAGCCCACTAATGCAATGATTTCATTTAAAGCAGCCCTAGGGCTTTTATTTTAATCTGTGTGATTGTGTTGGAGATTATTTTACAGCATCTCTAAGGCATCTCTCTCTGTGTGCGTGTGTGTGTGTGTGCGTGTGTGTGCGTGTGTGTGTGTGTGTGCGTGCAACACAAACACACTGAGGCCATAACTCTGTGGTAAAAGCAAATGCCCTGGTAACTCTGGTAGGGTTGGGAAGGACCTACGTAAACAGTATTATAGCCTGTGTGTGGCATCCTTGAGCAGCTGACAGGAGGACCCCAGTACCTACTCCTTTCCAACCTTAATTCCCCACCACCACCACCTCCTGGTGTGGCATTTGGAGCAGCGCCAGGTGACTGTATCAAGCCACCACTTTAATTTCTCTCAATGCCCCAAACTTTTTGTCACTCTGAGGAATTATGGGGGATTTAAAGGGTAACTAAATCCAGCAACACAGCACTCCTTGAAGTGCTAATGCTGTAGCCAGGTGATAAGGCACACCGATAGAGAGGGGACACTTTGCCCACATTCCCCTCAAGCCTGGAGCCAGCCATACAATACTGGGCTATATGAACCGATGGTATAAAGCCTTGGTATAAAGTAACTTCTTCTGCTCTATAATACAAACTGCATATGAGAAAAAAATAGATTGATGCAACAGTATGGAGGGAAGACAGATCTCTAGAGTATAGAAAATTTCCTAAGGTCATTTTGATCGCAATCAAAACATGCTCCTCTAAATACAAAGTCATTTCCCAGTGCATCTGCCGAGGCTGTTCCAACACTCTATATTTATGATTAAATGGCTCCAGTTCATTCTGACTATTATAAATGAATATTAATGATAATTGGAGGCAAAAGAGCATGTTATACAACTCTGTAGGTACAAAGGTTTTACATGTGTCATATATCCCCACTTTTCATAACACACAAATGTAATCGCTTTTAAGCTGCCTATATTCACCAGTGTATCTTTGAATTTTCAGAGATTCGCAATTGTCCACAATTGTCAATACTCACATGTGGCTACTGTCATTCAACATTTTCCAGACGTGTTCTAATATCGTTTAGAGTGTATGTGTAAAAATCTTAAGTATGCTTCTTGATCAGACATTTGAAAAACCATATTCTGCAGATATAGCAAAGAGGTAGTAATCCTCGTAAGGAAACATGTCTGTGATTTAAATGTGATCCTTGCCTACTTAAATGTAGCATTCAAGGTGCCCATTCTATTAATAGAGAGTCAAATACAAGACTGAGCAGTCTGCTAGGCATCAGAGAACATCTTTGCAAACCCTCTCCCTCTCCCAAATGTGTCCTGCGAAGGATCACTTGCAAATTAAAAAAAATAGCTAAATATGGTTTTGCATATCAATTGGCATAATAGCTTACAATTTTATGCACGCCAGAGTGACAGCAGAGTGCAACTCAACATATGTTCCAGCTCGTGACGGCTTTTTAATGTTAAAACAATTTGTAAAGTACTCTGTTTAAAACACAGGCTTCATATAGATTGCTTTATGCTTTTCTAAGCCAAGGGGGGAATAATATGCACAGGGTAAATGTCACTAGTAACATCACCAGAGCCACTAGCTGTACAAAGCGCATACTTTATTTTGCCTAAATTGTTTGAACTAGCCCTGGCCAAGAAAAAGGTTTTAAGTACCCTACTGGGACAGATGCTAAGCGGCAACAATAGAAGCCACACTAATGCGATCCAGGTAACTCAATCCTGTTTCAAAAACACAGGGAAGGCTAATTACAGCACAGCTGAGTCAAATTTCTTATGCCACTGCAACCCAAAGGAGCGGGTCAAAATCAGATGTTATTCAAACCACAGTCATATCAACCTTCCATATCAAAGTCGCCACTTAAAACCGAGAGAAGAATTTTAAAAGATTAACCAGTTCACACTCAAAATGTGTGGTGAGGCAAAGTTTTATAGAGCCCAGTTCCACAAACCAAATTCCAGCTTTTAATCTGCCTCAGCCCAAAGTTCTGCAATGCTGGTGAAGTACCATATGACCCAAGTTGTCCAAAACTACTAAGAAGAGGAACAATATGCAGAAGAGGGGGCCTGGATCAGATGACTGATTTCAGCTTAATAAGTCAAGATATGAACAACTTTGGAAGCAAAACAGCAAACCTAATTACCGGTAACTATAGTTTGCCAATCATTCGGGTCCAAGAAACCATGGCTTTGAAACATGCCAGGATATGAAACCACATTTTGAAGTCAGTTTAGCACCCCTCACTTGCTCCAAAGAGCTCATAACCATTTTTTCCTCAGCTTGGACAAAATGAGAAGCTGTGGTTAATTATAGATTTTGCAATTTGACTTCTTGCAATATGAAGGGAGGAACACAGGACCTTCATGCATGGGCAAAATGCTTGTTCATCTTTTGGCTTACTAAGCTGAAATACGTTTGTCCAAAATGTAGTCAATGCCAATTCCTAAGATGAACCACAGCCAGCACATCTACAGATGTAGGTAGAACCACACACATTTCACGTACAGTATCTATCTCGTTGTTGAGAACCATGTAGGAGACATATAAATTTTCCATGCAACTGCAAGTGCCATCTTTAATACCCCATCAGACTATAATACACCTTGAATACACAACAGACACATTAATTAATTACTTTTGTGCTCTCCTATGTTCACCTAACGCTCTTCAGCAATGCAAGTATGCAGTATAAATTCACTGCTACTGTAAACTAACTCAGGAATAATGTGCAAAGACATTTGCCATGAAAGCATAACTTCTTGTTTCAAAAGCCATACCAAAGACATAAAACTACATAAATACAATGGGCTTATCAATCATGTCTTTCCAGTCACTGCATAACAGAATGCCACCTTGCTCCGACGTCACACGGCACTTTCTGAGCAATCCAACAAAGAGGATGAATTGAACGTTGCAAACATTAACTCAGGCAGCAAAGCAAGAGGAAGAGTTCCATACCACAGTGATATAGTACTCCTTCTCTTAACTGATAATGGACAGTATCCACCTTGCGTGGTCACTTAATTCTCACAAAGTAATGCGACATCGTAACAGTTTGTCATATGTTTCCGTATGACGAGCTTCAATAATTAAAATGTAAAAGTGACTCTTTGGCTACAGCGTTGCCTAATTTGCAAGTCTGCCGAGTGCAAATTGCACAGAACAACTCCAGCGAATTTATTGTTCTACAGTGATTTATTCGGTCATGTCAGATTAGTAATTTGGATCGGTTTAGAAACCGTAATAATTAAGACAGGCAAAATGAATTAATCAACTGACAATACAATCAAAATTGCACTCAAACCAAAGAAAACGAGCTGGAATCTGGGGGGGTGGGGGGGTTGTTGAGAAAGAGGGGGGGCAGAGGAATCTTTAGTTTTCAAATATCTTAATGCATAAATAAAATAAAACAAACCTTACAATTTAGATGAATTGCATCCAAGGGAACTACTGTAGCTAAAAAGTGGTAATGATTCAAACATTTTTCAAAGTAAAAAGTTAAATATTTATAAGCACCCAACCACATTTCATAAATCACAAACTATTATTATTTTATATTCCCGAAGCTTCCCAGGCACAGCATGCGAATCGAGGAGCAGAAACATGCAGAGAAAAATGTCCCCCTTTAGGTGCATGAATCAGAAACTAGCACCAGAACACTCCACAGAGCCTCCACTCACAGTTACATTCCATATGGCCTTTCCACAAAAATCAAAACCTTATAGCATCACTAATTCCCTATGAACGACAAAATTACACCCACGGACGCACATCACTCTTTGCCCATTAGCAACACAAGGCAGGTGTTTCATTATAATGAGGAGTTGTCGTCCCCCCACCCCACCCCACAAAAAGAAAACCAACTACCACACACACCACAAATAGCTCAAATAAATTCAAGGAAAAGGATAGCAGCCCTTACCTGTCAATTATCACTGGATCTGAAGGAGTCTCATTTCTGTTGCCGCAGCTTTTCTTGTCACAACAGCGGCTACGGAGCAAAAAGTGAGAGGATTTAGTGCAGCCATTACACTCTCAAAATCATAATTACAAATACAGGAGGGTTCACATTGCCGGCTAGAGTTACTGTTCTGTCCCTGCCTGGAAATCAGTTGAATATAGAAGGTCACATATGGGTTAATGACTAGGTCTAACATCTTGTACAGCTGGCGAGCAACAATTAATAAATAAAAAGGGGGAAAGAGGGTTATCCCACTTTTTAGGGATAATAATGCAAGATTTCTTGAGATAATGATTATGACCTTCTCCAGCTACATTGCAATGGTTCGAGATGTCCCATAGATAAGTTTAAAAGGAGAGCAGGCAGAAAACTCCTATGGAGAACAGATTGTTTGAAGGCACTTGTTCTGTAGATCCAGTTACAGGTGGGTAGCCGTGTTGGTCTGCCATAGTCAAAACAAAATCGAAAATTCTTTCTAGTAGCACCTTAGAGACCAACTGAGTTAGTTGCTGGTATGAGCTTTCGTGTGCATGCACACTTCTTCAGATACACAGTAGCACCTTAGAGACCAACTGAGTTAGTTGCTGGTATGAGCTTTCGTGTGCATGCACACTTCTTCAGATACACAGTAGCACCTTAGAGACCAACTGAGTTAGTTGCTGGTATGAGCTTTCGTGTGCATGCACACTTCTTCAGATACACATGTGTATCTGAAGAAGTGTGCATGCACACGAAAGCTCATACCAGCAACTAACTCAGTTGGTCTCTAAGGTGCTACTAGAAAGAATTTTCGATTTTGTTTTGTTCTGTAGAGTGTTAGAATCCTGAATCTCCCAGCTTCCCATTTAAAAGCAACAACATCTCTAGACCTAATTGTTTTGCAGCTGTTTGTAAACGTGACGGCAAGGTTTGGGAACGCTTGGAATCCAGAAAGCAAAAGAAATTCGTAATGTTTTCCATGTTGCATTATTTAAGACCATTCTCGCCACATTTCGTTCAATATGCTGGATGATGCCTGTTTGGAATAAAGACAAAATCCGCTACATGGCCATGAAATTTGCATTTACACCTTATTAGCAGGTAATACACAAGTGTGATCATTATCTATTTCCACTTTGACACTTGCTGCTGGAAAACGTACCAACATCTCAAATAACCATCTCTTAACAGTGAGATCTACTCGATCTACTCAAATCTACTAACATGAGTTTGGCCAAACTGCGAGAGGCAGTGAAGGATAGGCGTGCCTGGCATGCTCTGGTCCATGGGGTCACGAAGAGTCGGACACGACTGAACGACTGAACAACAACAACAACAGTGAGATGCATTTTCATATTTCTTGTTAGGCTCTCACAATTCAATGCACAGGACTGCAGTGCAGATCTCTTCAAAAACAGTGATTGGAATTCATAGACCCTAAGCCAAATCTGTCTCTGAAGCCAATTCTGCCTGGCCCCCTTTGGCTACCATACCTCTCTGGCAAAACTAATTGCCAACAAGAAATGTATTGGTCTTTACATTTAAAATCCTATGGTACAGTTCAAAGGCACATAAGGGCACCACCTTGCTGAAGTTAAGCATAACTTGTTCTGGTCAGTGCCTGGATGGGTGACTATTGGGAAGCCATATGTACACTGACTGATGTTGGGAAAGATGGAGGGCGCAAGGAGAAGGGGACGACAGAGGACGAGATGGTTGGACAGTGTTCTCAAAGCTACCAACGTGAGTCTGACCAAACTGCGGGAGGCAGTGGAAGACAGGAGTGCCTGGCATACTCTGGTCCATGGGGTCACGAAGAGTCGGACACGACTAAACAACAACAAAATGTACACTGCCTTGGAGTCCACGACTGAAGAAACAGGGGCATAAATGTAAGAAAATGAAAACAAAACAAATAACAAACACAGGAGCAGGTCAGTAGCCATGCTGGCTAGGGCTAGTGGGGGTTTCGAGTCCAATAACACCTGAATGGCCACAGGTGTTAGGAGCTGGAGTCAGGTCAACAGGAAAACACCTGGTGTCAGTGAAGTTAACTGTTTATTGAAAGGAACCATGGGTGTAGCTAAGGGGGGCTCAGCTGCCACCCGTAGAGCAAGTAAAACAATAGAAATACTTAAGTAACTGACCAATCACATCTGTTCTGGCCCCCCCCCCAAAAAAATCCTGGCTACGCCCATGAAAGGAACCAAAACAGTGCAGGTCTAGTGATAACAGCAACCCTTCCCAAGTAGGTCTTGCCCCCAATGAGGCAGTTGTAAAGACTGAAGCTCCCCACTTTCCCACAGTTCTGTCTCTGCCTCCCTCCCCCCCCCCCCGTCCTTCTCCAGCATCCTGAGGCTCCTTTGTCTTGTCTCTGTTTGCTCTATCCTCTCCACTCCTCTTTGTGTTCTGGGAGAGAGCAGGAGGGGGAGACTCCTTGGCTTCTTCAGCAGCCTGCCTCCACTTTGCCTCTTGAGCCCCCCTCCTCTTCTGGACTGCTCTCTGCCACAGCCCCTTTCTGCTCGCCAAACCCTGTTGCCTCTTCTGCTTCCGACAACTCCTATTCCCAATCTGCTCCCTCTTCTCCCTCTAAGCACCCATTGTTGTCCCACCACCACTCCCCCTGGCTCTTAGCCTTCTTCCCCTGGGGCTTCCCTTGGGGGTTTACCAGTTGGTGCCTCCCACCACTAGGGTTGCCATAGGACAAACTGCTGCCTTCCAGAATCCCCCCCCCCCATATGTCACTTCTGCCTTTGAAATCCTAGTAATGCCTGAGAATGGCAGCCCTATCCACCACTCCTCTGCATCCAGCCAGGCCATGACAACAAGTTAAGCTTTCCCTGGTATAACTAATTCTTTCATGCATTATTGCCCACATATCCTACTAGAGTTGTCAAGTATTTTTTTAAAAAGGTTATCATAGTACATGCTCTTAAATATTCTACTTCCACTGCAATTTAGGCTAAAATACCACACACATTTTCCTGGGAGTAGGACCCACTGAGTTCACTGGGACTTGCTTCGGAGTAGATTAGGGTTGCCATACATCCTCTTTTTCCCAGACAGCTCCTCTTTCTCAGGGTGGGTGGGTGTAAAATTTCAGTTTGGACGGATTTTCTGAATTTGCCAAAATGCCCAGGATTTTGCAAACAGAACCAGACAGTGTGTGTACAAGTAACACTCTTTACTTTTTCCAATCTATATGGACATGCCCAGTGCTTTTTTTCTGGGGGGACACAGGGGTACGCATACCCCTAAACATTTTGTGAATCTAAGTTTGGTCTCATTGAGGGGCAGTATTTCAATATGAGTAGGAAAATGAGAGTACGTACCCCTAAACATATCTTTTTAAAGGGGGGGGAACACTGGACATGCCTGCGCTCTGTACATAGACTTGCTTTGCGAGCAGAGCCAGGAAGTGTGCATGTGAGGATCACTCTTAACCTTTTCCTATCTCTATGGTGTACCTGCATGGTGGATATTGGGATTGGGCAGATCAACCGGCTGCCTGGACCTTTCTGAGCGGTTGGCCAATGCCCAATAAGCTGCCCATGAGCAAATGGGAATGCCTGGGGTGGTGGGAGCTTTGGCTATAGACACTATCATTGTCCTCATCCCCATGTTTAGTAAGTTTGTAGTGTCTGTGGATACCTAAAAGGGAATCATGGCCATACGCCCTCAACTCTTCTAAAGTTAGAGAGATGCATCACTCTTTCTCTTGTATCTTTCTCTTGGTCCTTGTGCATGCCTAAATATACAAATATAAGACTTTGTGCATTCAGACTCCCCTCCCCCCAAAAGAAACGTGTCCTAATTTTCAAGCCACTTTATGATCTGGGTGCTTCACGGCAACAACCGTCATGTGGAGACCCCCCTCCTCACCCTCGCAAAATCGCACGCTACTTCCTAGCACATACACAAAGCTAGACCAATCATACAGCAGGGTGAAGCAACCTGTTTTAAGTGGCACCTTCAGGGTGGATCGAGGAAGGGGTAAATTGCTACCTGAATGACAGAACTGTAGTAGGGTAAGTCAGGGGTGTTTGGACTCTGCTATATGGAGCAAAACATCTTGGGGCAGCATTCCTCATGTGTTACTCACATGACATGGCTGTTGTGACAGGGCTGCTCTGTGCCCTGTGTGTATATGAGGGGAAGTATTGAACACAAGCATTTGGGATCAGATACTGATACGATGAAGGAAATTTACATGCAAGCAGTATATGCTGTTGGCTTCTTGGCCTCTCATCAAAGATGCTAAAGGGAAGGCCAGGGTTCAGGAAGGCTGGGAAGTGAAGGGTAAAGAGGACCGGCAATATTCAATGTGAAACCTAAATCTTGCCAGAATTCAGCCCCTCGCTAGAAGCTCACCCTATACCAACTGTGTGTGAAGATAGACTACTTTTCCCCAGTAGAGTTCTTGGAAGTGTCAAGCCATACAAATAGCTCTCCAGGGAGAGTGACAAAGGTTTGCTTGTGCTGTGCAACAATATAGCGAATAATGTATGGTGACCCACCAAGATTGGCAATAAAATGATAAACGGCACTAAGCATAACAGAAGCGCCTTTTACCAAACCAGACTGTAGTTTTACGAAACTAAAAATGGAAAAGAACACACAACTCTTTTCATAGGGCAGAAAGCTCACAGCAGCTATAAAAGCTTCAAACTTTTTTACCTTTTCACAGATGAATGGATTTCCACACCTGTGGGGAATTGGCATTGTTTTGGTTGCGCCAAATATAATGAGAACCGTCGATTTGTTCTCTGCTCCATAAAAAAATAACTTTGAGGACATATCAGCATCTGAGGACTGTCTATCAATTTTTACACCACCCTGTCATATTTCCCCACACCAACACACTCATGTACTGCTAGAAACATTTTGCATATCTTTAAAAAAAAAAACAACCTGCAAATAGCACTCCCTTCCAAAGAAGTAGTACTAATTAAAGATGTGACCTCACCTCCTCTCCAAGATGAGTGCAAGATTAAAAAGTGATCGACATAAAATAATTTTAAATAACTGTTGAAAACTAAGGGCCCCACCCAGACTACTGAGGAATTAGTAAGCGATAACGGGATGAGCGGAATGCACACATTAAAATAGTCAGCAATAGAGGGAGAACACACGGGACCCACAATGAGTCATATCTGAAAAGAATTGCATTTTTAATCGCTTGAGTGATAAGCACACTCATTCCACTTGTTGATGCCTCATCCCAAACCCATGCCTAGAAACCTGGGGTCTCCTCGGAGCAGTTGAACCCCTCAGAACCGAGTTCCACTTTATTGCATGAATTTATATGTAGGTACATAAACAGAACAAATAAGGTCATAATGAAGGCACAGTTAAGCACTTTTAAATCTTATTTTTTTCTTTTTCTTTTTAAGCATGTGTTTCTCTCTCCCTTTGAAATCAGTAGGACTTTAAAAGTGTTTAGTTCTGGCTGCATCATGATCATTATATATATTTCTTATTGATTTTCATAAGCATAACTTTTGTGAGAGTGAGCTTTAAACAAAGAGTACTTCTCCTACATTAAAACTGGATTGTTGGATTTTAAAAACATATGGACCATGCCAATAAATATACAACTCAAAGCAAATTCATTTTGATGATTCAGAGTTGTTGTTGTTGTGGTGGTGGTTGTTATTGTTTTAAGAAAGCTAGAGCTGCAGACCAAACTAGGTTTTGCATGAAATATCTGTGACTGGATCGCTGGATGATCTCCTACCTCTTTAAAAGCAGCCATGAGAGGGTCTAATTTGGACTGGGGCCGTAGTGCAGTGAGGCACAGAGCTGAGCCAAATCACACATGCCTGAAACTAATGTCAGCTACATGGGCACCTGTCCATAGCTTCAGGAGGACAATTTCAATCAGGGTCATGGTACACTACAACCCTGATGTCATTGAAGCAGGGGTGAGGAACCTGGTGCCCTCCAGGTTGTGGCTGGACTACAACTCCCATCTTCCCTGCCCATTAGCTATTTTGTCTGGGATGGGTGGGAACTTCAGTCCAACAACATCTGAATGGCCACAGGTTCCCCATGCTGGAACTGAAATCGAATGGAGGGAAACGCACTGGAGATCCAATCACAAAAACCCCACGTCATGTCTCATTTGATGCTTAAGCAATGACATAGGAAGGCTCTGGATAAAATCTCTTTATCAGTCATGAATTCACTGGGTAGCCAGCCAGCCACCTACCCCAATCTATATAATGGTGAGAATATCAATCAGCCATACCTGGCAGCTGTAAGGATTTCTGCACTGAGCAATGTGAGGCATGGCATATACTGTATAAATGCTAGGTATTGGGGGGGGGGTGTTTTGGGTCATTTAGTGCTCTGAGAATGATCAGTCTTGAAACCACAACAGAACAAAAAGCAAAGGTGAACCATCCTGTTCAGAAGCTAATGATGATCAGGGTTATATGTTAGAACATGAGAACTATAGCCCCCAAATAAAATAAAATAATACTGTAATCCATAATTTGCTGCGTTGAGAGCACAGGAAGCTGCCCCTTGCAGATCTTGGGGACCATTCACATGACTGCCCTTTTCATTGCTGCTTCCAAGTGATGGTAACAAAGGGCCAGAACCTGAATTGTGCCAACTTTGAAGCCTGCCAGAAAGCAACCAGACAACTGTCTGATTAACTGCCATTTAAAAGTAAACACAAGCTGACGATAACACAAATTTTCTATGGTGAGAAGAGGATGCTGCTCTTTAGAAGTCGGGTTGCACCTTGATATCTCCCTTGCACAATGGCCACTTAAAAAAAAAAAAAAGCTTTGCAAGATTCTCCTCTAATATGATTTTTGAAGCTATTCTTGTCCTCAGCATTATTCTTATTTTTATCATCACCAAAAGAACCATCTCTTCAAGATACTTGGAAATCCTGTGCAGCAAACAACCAACCGCCTGTAATCCCAATTCAGTTCTTTGCCGTTTCCACTCATCCAGGATTTCTCCTCTACATCTGAGCCCTTTGTTTCTTCCACAACACAGTTCCTCCCATTTTGTAAATAATTCGGTTTTGGTGACATAAACTCAAAGTTTTATTGTGCCGTTAGCCTTGATCGAAGGCACTGCTGAAAGTTGTTTGGGAATTAAATACCTAAAACAAGCTATTCTGAAGCACAGGGCCTTCACTATTTCATGTCTGGAATGAAGAAATTTCATCTTACAGAGAGCAAGCTGTCTTTCACACCATATGGCTAATGGTAGTGCATAGCAATTAGCTGGGCTGATTAATGGGGAACAGACTCTAATTTTATGCTTATAATTGAGGCTGCATTTGAACCCCTGGTGCAGATTCAGCACATCCCAACTTCCACTTATAGCAGGCAGGGAAGCAAATGGCAGAGAAACCAAGGCTGGAACACACACCCTCCAAACCTTCCTTACAGTATTGTTGAAAAGTGTGGTATCAGTACAAACAATCAGAGGTTTGTGAAATAAGATCAGGCAGCCTGATAGAAAAAGAGCATCTTTTATAGTTTGGTCAACATCTATGAATGCTCACATTGGTCCTTAAATATTTTAACAGGGTACTGCCCTCTTATTTCAAGCAACATGTCCTTTTCTGCCTGCATGCATTTGTAAAGCAGTGAGAAATTGAAAGATCTATTGCACATTTAAGAACAATGCAAATACTACATCAAGTAAATTCAAAATTTTGGCCTAGAATGTTGTTTTCATGTCAAGGTATATTGGCAGCCATGTAATTTACTGACACAGATATTAAAATTGGCTAATATCTAGTTATTTTTGCATTTTTGGTTTATTTAAAGTAAATATGTAGAGTTTTGTATAATTTAAGGAGAACAGACTACCGTGTGTTGGCACTATAAATGAAAGGAAGTCTTGCGGGTGTTAAAATTCCAAGTGCCATCTGTTCACACTGAAATCATGGGGAATTTTGTCACTACCTTCAATAAAGCGTGGTTAGCTTCTTCTCTGATATACGTGGAGCCCAGAGAAATCAGATTGAAATTCGTGCTGCTTAAATGTAAACAATTTTAAGTTCCTTTTTTCCCGGCGAGATGGGTGTTTTGAACTTTCTCCAAATTACACCCATTATATGCACTTCAATAGAACAGTCGGATTTCTCGCCTCAAGGAACTCTGAATTTTAAGTGGCACAACAGGCAGAAATTCAACACGTGTGTGCTGTCCTATATGGGGAAACTTCACCTGCTGGATTTCTGCCTGCTGCACAGACATTAAGTAAAATTGTAAATGATCCCCATGTCTCACTTTTGGAGCCTAGGTTTTTATCCAATGAAGTTGTCTTGTTAGTGCAAGAACAACTTTCACTAACAGGACTTTCTCTTCCCCCAACCACCCTGCCCCCAATCTGTTATGGAGGTTCCCCCAACCATCTGAGCGGATTGGGAGAATGCAGAGAAAGGAGAGGGAAATGAAGACCCATATTGCAGGTGAAAGCACTTGCACTCATGGGACGAATCCATTTTTTACAACCCCTAGAGACCTTCCAGAGTACACTGTTTCATAATTGACACCAGAATTTCTGGTAGTCATCTGGAGAACTTTCCCACTTTTCAATGTGGAGTATCCAGGTGAAAAAGAATAAAGGTTTCCTGCACCTTAAATAAGAGAGGCAATTTCAGTCGCAGGAGATTGTCATCCAAGCTTTATCTACTGAAATTCCCTCTCCTACACAGCAATCAAAGGAAAGGGAGTTCTGGGCCCATTTCTCACCAGGCCTCCTTACATCAGAGTTTTCACTGCACATAAATTCCTGGAATTTATTTTAAAAAATACTCACTGGCTTCATTGAAATTGTAGGGTCATCCCCTTTATCATGAGCTTATGGATCTTGCTGAGCGTTTGTCACGTGGCCTAGGAAAGAAAAGGCCTGGCCTATTCCCTTTAACAGAGATTTGTTCTGCAGCAACCATCAGCAGCAGAGCTCTTCATGGCCTGCAGCTAAAGGTAAGGTAAAGGTAAAGGGACCCCTGACCATCAAGTCCAGTCGTGTCCGACTCTGGGGTTGCGGTGCTCATCTCGCTCTATAGGCCGAGGGAGCCGGCGTTTGTCCGCAGACAGCTTCCGGGTCATGTGGCCAGCATGACAAAGCTGCTTCTGGCGAACCAGAGCAGCGCACGGAAACGCCGTTTACCTTCCCGCTGGAGCGGTCCCTATTTATCTACTTGCACTTTGATGTGCTTTTGAACTGCTAGGTGGGCAGGAGCTGGGACCAAGCAACGGGAGCTCACCCCGTGGCAGGGATTCGAACTGCCGACCTTCTGATCAGCAAGCCCTAGGCTCTGTGGTTTAACCCACAGCGCCACCTGGGTCCCTGCAGCTAAAGGTACTCACCTGCTAAATGCTGCCAATCAAACTGCCATTAAAGGGACAGGCACAGGGGCCCAGTGCAAAAGCTGGCAGCACCCTAATGCAATCCTTCATGGAACCGGAAAAGCAAAAGACCCACATCTTTATTTCTTTTTTTAAAAAAAAGAAAGAAAGAAGATGCTGCGATCAGTTCCCAAATAGCCCCAGTAGAGTTGCTGTTGCTTAATTCTGCCAGATCCAAAGAAGCCAGCCCTGGATAGAAACACATGTGGAAATATTTCCAAACAAGGACAAACCTTGTGTCGAGCCAATGGCCTCTTATCCGAGGCTTCGAAATGGGTGTAAATTTGCTCCCATGAATGGTCCCATTGAAACGAAGAAGCCATAGTAAACCTGAGCACCAGAGTCCTTGCGGCATCCAAGCCTTATGTCTGCATTACAGATATCATCACCTTGACCACAGACCATATTCCCTTCGCTGGCCCCCTAAAACACCCTTCCCAGGCAGCCGAAATGGCATCTCGCTGCTGAGAATAAACCTGTAAACCCATAAAAAGATGACAACATCCTCTGCCTTTCAGTCCGGCTGAACAAAAGCCCATCGTGATCCCAGCGGCCTAACATGGCAATTTTACTGCTCGGAGATTCTGCTGGATAATGACTCCTCCTCAAAAGGCAGCAATTTAGATGCTAACATTTTTGGTGTGAAGATACTTTCTGCGCCTATTAAGGCTACAGTGTCTAAACGGAAGCTTCTCATACATTGTTGAGGATTGAGCTCCAATAAATAATTGAAAATGTGTATGATGACTGGGACTTTGCTGCTAATTGCAGGTGCAGAACTGTGTTATTTTGGGCTTCTTGGAAGCAAAGAAAGTGATGTTTTTACATTCCAAAATAGTTACAGGTTCAACCTACTTTCACCCCTCCCCCAGTTTTCTTTTTTGAGACAGAAATTAATTTTCTATCTGCTAATTAAATAGTGACAGGAGCTTTCTTACCTGCACATTATTTCATGGGTGAGCAGAACTCTGCACATTTCTGGGTTCTTGTCTTGGCCTTCGTACACTATCGCCTGGAAAGAAAAGAAAAACAGGAAGGGGGATTTTATTTTTTATTTTATTTTTTAACCTGCAAAGTGAATGTGCCTGGAGAAAATGATCACCGACACAGCACATGAATGCATAACAATGTGGCAAGCCAGTTAGCTTTGCTTAAACAGACGGCATCCTAGCAGAAATTGCCTCGAGATTTGTTGCTGGAGAGTCCCAGAAGCGGAGCAGAATGAGAGCTTTGCTCTGCTCTTTTCTCTCTCTCTCTCTCTCTCTCTCTCTCTCTCTCTCTCTCTCTCTTTCTCTCTCTTCTGTTTTAACTGATGCATTATGCACATCTTCTGAGCGGTGTGTAGGATAAGCTTTTTTAGTAGTCAAGACAACCACAATGTTCTTTTCAATTCAGAATAAAATATAAACTTAATAGCGGGGGGGGGGGCGGAAACCAGGAAAGCTCAGAACACTATGGGGCCTATTCATAAAAAGAAAAAGTTAATATATTTTTAATTCAAAAAGCATGGCTGTACACTTAACTAGCTACTACCGGAGCACAGAACCTGATTCACAACGTGCTCTGTAAAACTCCAGCCTAGTTAACTATGCTAACAAATTAAAGGAGAGTAAATTCCTGTCAATGCAAACAAACAAGTTCTGGAAAACAAGAGACTAAGCCAGGAACACAGATGCACCAGTACCTAAAACGCCATGTCAGTATTTAAGTCTGCTTCATGCGTTATCTATTCAGGCATACGCCTTATGTGACACGAGGAGGAGGTAGCTGTCGCCTGGCTGTTGCTGTACTATAACTCCCATCATCCCTCACCCCCGGCCATGCTGGCTAAAACTGAGGGTATCTGGAGACCAACAACACACCTTAAGTCATCAAACACAAGCTGGTCATAATGTGGAGATGGGGAGTCTTTGCAGGGAACAACTGAGGGGGTGGGGAAGGGCTGCTTAATCTTCCTCCCATCTCCCAGTCTTCCCCAAACCTCATCCCTTTCCCAGGCCAGGCATATTTCTAGGCTCAGATCTAGCTGGTCAGGAAAAAAGGGGGGGAAGAAGCAAGCCACAAGGAGAGGGGGAGGGGAGCACTGGGCGGCAGCAGAAGGATTGAGCACCCTCATGCTATCTGCCAATTCACCCAGCAGTTGTCCCCACACTGGGGTCAGGGGTAAATTTGACAGCCAGTGTTGGTGCAGCAGTTAGAGTGTTGGACTAAGACCTGGGAGACCAGGGTTCAAATCACCACTTTACTAAGAAGCTCACTGGGTCACCTTGGGCCAGTCACCGCCTCTGCGCCTAACCTACTTCCTAGGGCTGTTGTGGGCATGAAATGAAGAAGGGGAGAACCACGTGCATCACCTCCTTGGAGGGAAATAAATGGGGTATAAATGCAATAAACAAACAAGCTCAGGGTTAGGAATGTCTTTGTTTTGCAGCATTTAGCTCTAGCCTAGGATGCATTAAATCGGTGGTGTCCAAACTTTTTTCAAAGAGGGCCAGATTTGATGAAGTGAAGGGCCGTGAGGGCCGACCAAAGTTGTTGACCATTTTTTTTAGGGTTGAAGTTGTTGAGCTTATTTTTAGGATTGAAGCTGTTGAGGGGATTTTACCCCAGGAAATAAACTGCCACAGGGGCAAAGTTAAACCAACCAGTGGGCTGGATTAGGCCCCCGAAACGGACTTTGGACATGTGCCTGCATTAAATAAGTGCCTCAAAGTGGTACGTGATCAGTACATGTTTACAAACATGCACATTGCACACATCCACACTTGTCAGGGAGCGGCTCCCTGCCACGTGTTCTCTAGGTGGCCAGCCCAGATTTTTGTTGCCACAGAATGTGTGGAATGAATCATCCTTCATTTCTGAATGGTGGGACTTCCAAGCTGTCCTGGTCTGTCCATTCCGCCTGCTCCTGTATCTTTAAGGGTGCAGTCCTGCACATGGAGCTTACAGCTGAGTCAATAAATAAAGCAGCAGCCAGGGCTGCAAAAACTGACAAGGAAAGGGAAGCTGTGCCACTATGCCATTTGCACCCAGCAACATTCTACATTGCAATCGCAACAGAAATTCATGCACCCCCACACAACAGGGGGAAAATATATGACTCTGCACAACAAAGAGAAAACAAATAGAATCCCAGGGAAGGACTTTGGGGCAGACACCCATGTCCCACTTCAGCTGAAGGGCCCCCAAACACTGCAGAAGTAATACAGTACACTGTTGCTATTTAAAGAGAAGGGATCCTCCATAAGACCATGAAGCCTAATGGGCTAGAACACAAAATCATTCGTCTGGCCCTTTAAAAGACTTTTTATTCTGCAGCAATCAGCAGGCAAAGATTTTTATGGCACAGAACTGCCCTCACCTGCTAATTGATGCCGATCAAATGGCTGGTAAAGGAACAGCTACGGCCGGTGGGGAGGGGGGGGGTCAGTTCAATAGTTGGCAACCCTAAAAGAAAAGGCTGGCTGCTGAAATCTGCAACAAGCTATTTATTGAGGTCCAATAAAAATGGCAAACAGCCTCATGCAGGGTATACTGCTGTGCACGGGCATATGTTTTTGCAGGATGGAGTTCTGCATTTGCAATACTTAACCTTTCGTGCCATCTTGTTAAAGGTAGGCCATTAGTAAACTCCTTTTACTGGGGTGAGCAGATGCAGAGCAGGGCAGGGCTCCTGTATTTGTCTTTACTAGTTGCAAAGAAAGGGGGTGCTTTCAGCAGGAGCGGCTTATCCTGCGCCGCAAGAAAGCCTGCTTCGACTGAAACGCCCTCCTCTACACAACAGTTTGAAAGAATACAGAAGCTCTCTTGTCCTTTGTCCTCACGTGCTCCCCCTGTGCTTTACCAACCGCAGGCAGGAAATGCTTCCAAATTCACCAGTAACTTAGGTGCTGCATAGAGGGGCATCTTCCTGTCTCCTGTCTCCAGTAATGAGTGAAATAGCATTTGTGGATGACCCAGATGACCCACAAAACCAGGTGTGCATCTTCCATGGGCCGACTCTGGTACTGTGGTGGCCTAAGCTAGGCCAAAACTTGGCACCCCAGCCCTCATGCCATGCCAGGCTTTGGGAAGGAGGTAGGAGGGCTCTGGAAGGGTCCTACGTCCTTCCCAAAGCTCTGGAAGGGTCCTACCTCCTTCCCAAAGCTAGGCAAGCAGTAACTAGGCTTTGGGAAGGAGGTGAGAGGACTCTAGGACCCTGTCAGAGCCCTCACGTCTCCTTCTCCTAGCTGAGCAAGTGCTTACCAGGCTCCCTCTGCACTGGGCACCCAGTGCAGGGGGAGGGGGGGACTGGTCGTACTGCCCTAAAACCATCACTGCATCTTCTATCAATGCTTCTATATAATACAAGGACGGGGGGGGGGGGCTGCCATGGCTCAATCAGACCAAAGTTCTGCCTAGCCCACTCTGTCTCCTGCAGTGGCTAAGCAATTCCAGTTATTCCAGGGGCCACTTATTCCCACTGACCTGTTCTTATGTCAGGTACATTGCTTCTGAACATGGGTGTTCCATTTAGCTATTATTCATTCATTCATTCATTCATTCAAAATGGTTATAGCCTGCCTTTCCTCAATGAGCTCAAGGTAGTTAACAATGCAAGTTGAAACAATAACTTAACCATTTAAAAAACAATTTGGCAATGGAAAGAAAAACAACAGCTATAAAACAGTAAAACAACAGAGTAATTTTTTAAAAAACAAACAAACACAACCATCAAAAACAATGTAACCACAGCCATTAAAACTACTTCAAAGGGGAAACAACTATGTTGTTTAGCCTTTCTAAAAATGAAGATTTTGACTATCTTAAGGAAGGCCATTAGAGTGGGGGTTTTTTGGGTTTTTTTGGAGGTAGAGAGTGAGATTAGCTTTCCTCAAGAGGGAGTTGTAGCACTTTAGGCAGCATAGTCATGGAATGACTTCTAACCAGCTTCCTATTACAGGTTTAGGCAATATTCATGTCTATGAGTGAATCATTTCAAGATGTATACAAATAAATGTGGCTCACACCTAACTTAGCCTCGTACTCCCATTTGCTTCAAAGAGACAATGTATATTTACAATGTATCAGCAGATACCAGCCAATATCTACTGATGCTTTATTGATGTTTTTCATTATGCTTTATAGACATTTGTAGATAGGTTTTGTTGCCTTTTATGTTGTAAGCTGCCTTGATATATTTTACGAAAAACTGGGGGTCATAAACATTCAAATATATAAATGCATTAAAATGCACATAGCTCAGTTGGTAGAGCGTGAGAATCTTAATCTCAGGGTTGTGGGTTCGAACGTCATGTTAGGCAAAAGATTCCTGCATTGCAGGGAGTTGAACTAGATGACTCTTGTAGTCCCATCCAACTCCACAATTCTATGATGCCAGAGCTGCAGTCCGCAGCATCATTTGGCACACCCTTACTAAAAAGGGTACTGCATAAAAACTTTGCTTTTAAAAGTGTAAGTCATTTCATGGCATCCCTAACACAAACCAACAAGTAAAATTTGTGTGTGTGTGTGTGTGTGTGTGTGTAGCCAGTGCAAGCAAACTAGTACAGCTAAACAAGCGGAACAAAGCCGTGCATAAAATGAGATGGCTTGGCACTGCGGTAACTTTGCTTTTGTAAAGGTTGCCCACTGAAAGCGATAGGAGGGAGTGAGGATTGCCTGTGCAGCAGTCATGAATCTTAGCCAGCAAAAGTAATTGCTTAAACATAGTATTATCACACTCCAGTATGGTATACTATATTTTAATATGATTTAGTAGTGCCATAAATAATAGCACTGATGTTGCTGTAGCTTTCTGCAGCCTTCATGCCAACATCACTTTTTAAGAAAGCTCTAACAGAGCTTTTACAGAGGGACTTTCTCTCGGCGTCTAACTTTATTGCAGAGGGGGGTTTTTGTGGCGGGGGGAGGTGTGTCTTCCCTGGGCCCAGATCTTATCCCTTTCTCATCAACCAAGATCTTAGCTTGCATTTCAGAGAGATTTCAGCCTGCACTCCTTTGCATATATTGTTCCACTTGTTTTCACCCACTGGGGCTTTGTGTACCAAGTGTGTTTCTCTTTTCCCTTTTGAAAAGCCACTGGCTTCCCATCCTGACATGCTTAGCGGGATCTGAGCTCAGTACTGCAAGGGGGAAAAAAGGTTAGAGAAAGTGATGCAGCTCGTTAGCATTGCAAGTTAGTTGCATGCCGAGTCCAACCATCAGCACCTCTCATTTTAACAGATCTTGGGGAGCAGGGCTGCAAAGGATCGGTGCCTGAAACCGGTATCTGGTCAACATCCGCAGTGCCATCTGGGCACATGCCAGGGGGCCCCATGCCAGTGGTGAGAAGCAAAATTGTGGGAACCAACAAATGTTTACCTTTATACAGTGGGCTAGTTTACACACACACACACACACACACACACCCCTCTATATCCTTAATCCAGGCAACCTTAGAGGAATGATCAGTGTTCAAGGATACATTCCAGTTAGGCGAAAAAATACTTGAAGGTGTGAAATAGGGCTGCTGCGCGCCAGAGAGAGAGGCCCTGGAGGGCCACATCTGGCTCCCACTACTGAGTTAGAGTGAACTGCACTGGGCTAGACAACTCCATATCCACTCACCTATTTACAGGCACATCTCACTGGCTTCAGTGGAACTTAGAGCTGATTCATACTTTTCCATAATGGTGACTTACTTGGAAGTACTCCATGTTAAAATCCCTCTGTATGTGCAAAGTCAGTGCATGCAGATGAAGTGGGCTTTGGATGTGCAAGGAGAACTAGGGGTGGTTTGAAACATCCCATCTCCCTAAGGTGCCATGAGGCAGTTTCACCCAGACTCTGCCATGCGCCTCGCCGAATTGCTTGAATCAGCTCTAACCTACAAATCTCTGGGCTTGGAAACACAGAGAAACCCTCGTGTTAAAAGCGTTTGTGGTGATCCAGAGATCTCTTGCAGATGAGGGGGAATCTGCTGTGCAGAGACACAGAAAAAACATTCACAAGGGTGGAGTCTTGCACACAATTAAAGTGAATGAGGAAACCACTCTGTGTAAGGAGGTCTGGGTGCACATTGGAGTGCACAGAGTTCTGGATCTGGGCCACTATGTGCAAGTAAACACTATACTGCACTAGAATCATTGGTACTAATTCCTACATCAGATAGTACTTTTAAAAAACACACAATGATTTGCCTCTTGGAATTTTTAAGGAGTATTTACAAGTAGAGGTTTACCTGCAAATCATCATGACCAGGTTCCTTTTAATATATATCAATTATTTAAATAAATGAAGTTTTAGTCTACTGTGATTTTTTGCAGGTTTAGATTTTTTTAAAAAAAAAAAAAATTCCTAAAATCAAAAGGCAACACGAGCGATTGATGCTGTGGGGTTTGTATGTTATCAAGAGTGGACTTTTTTGACCGCAGGAATGGAAGAATACCAAAGGCTTAATTGCATTTGATATGTCAGGTTATCTGGGCGCTGCCAAAAAGCCAGCGAAGCTGGGGCAATGGTGTTTTGCGCTGAATAATTGATTTTGCATTTAATACAGCACAGTAGGGCCCCAAAGGATCCCACCCCCTGCTTAAGTAAGAACTGAAAATGTTGAAGCCCCACCACAGTGTGCATGCTCAGCTGCCAATCTTGCCAGCACCGGAGTCAATGTGAGTTTAATTGCAGCAACATCAGCTTCACTAGCAGCTACAAATAACAGCAAGCAGATTTAATTCCCTCCCTTTCTTCACTTCCTCTCCATGCATCTGCTATGCTTACTTAACCTCCAGGTACCTACTTTTTAAAAAACAAAACCCAGCTAAATAGCAATAATGAACAAACAGAGTCAACAGTGTGGTATCTAATCACCTGTCTGTTGTGTTTAACATCAGCAGTCCTTTTGCTTACGTGCATAACATCCTTAGCCTTGTGATGCACTGGGGGCTCACTTCAGTTTCTTTGCACTCAGCTATTATCAAGGCAACTGCATGCATTAAAACAGAAGACTCCTGCATGGTGGGGAGACGGACCCTGCCTACTTTTTTCAGCTCCCATTCTATGAGCTACATATAAGTAAAGGTAAAGGGCCCCCTGACCATTAGGTCCAGTCCTGTCCGATTCTGGGGTTGTGGCGCTCATCTCGCGTTACTGGCCGAGGGAGCCAGCATACAGCTTCCAGGTCATGTGGCCAGCATGACTAAGCCGCTTCTGGCGAATCAGAGCAGCGCACGGAAACACCGTTTACCTTCCCACCGGAGCGGTACCTATTTATCTACTTGCACTTTGACGTGGTTTCAAACTTCTAGGTGGGCAGGAGCTGGGACCGAGCAACAGGAGCTCACCCCATCACAGGGATTCGAACCACCAACCTTCTGATCAGCAGGTGGTTACCAAAAGTTTTGCATTTCCTTTAGGATTGCCAACTAGATAAAAGCAAAAGCAACCCTCTCCTGACCTGTAACAAAGCTTCAATTTGCATAAATCAGCAGGCACCACTTTTGCAGCTAAGCATTATCACCTGCCAATTGCTGCCTATCAAAGTGTGCTTGAAGAGAGCTGCATGTGCCGATTTAAAAGTTGGCAACCCTAACCCCCCTTCACACACACACACACACACACACACGTACGTACGTACGTGTTGGGTTGTGCAGGTGCTCCTCAGTATTTCCTTCTTTGCAAGAACAAAAAGGCAAGCCTGTTCTAGGAGCCTATTTGACCAAACACAATTTTACCTGCATTTCAGATTGTTTACTTACTGATAATAGCTGTTCAATGAATTACATTAAAAGGCATGCATGTGTTGGGAAGGGCCTTAGCTCAGTGGCAGAGCATTTGATTTGCATGTAGAAAGTCCCCGGTTCGATCCCTGGCATCTCCAGGTAGGGCTGGAAAAACTCCCTGCCTGAAACCCTGGAGAGCCACTACCAGTCAGTTTAGACCAGAGGTCGGCAACCTCCGGCCCATGGGCTGGATGCGGCCCACAAAAACTGCTTTACTGGCCCATGAGCTGCCCGCTCACTGAGCCGCCCGCTCGGCAAGTCCCCCATGTGCCGCGCTAAACTGGCACGGCTTGGGGACATGCCGAGTGGTGCCGGAAATGGTATCTGCGCATGCGCAGATGCCAGAAATCGCTTCTGCGCAGGCGCGGTTTTCGGCATCTGGGCATGTTCAGAAACAATTTCCTGCGCCGCGCACATGCGGAGACACAACTTCTGGCATCACGCTGCGCATGTCCGGACCACAGACGATCTCCGTGGGAATGATCCGGCCCATGGTCAGAAAACTTTGCCGACTCCTGGTTTAGACATTGCTTAGAAAGCATAAGGGACAGATACACTGATGTAACATTCCAACCAAGATTACCCCTACATTATATGTGAGCCTGGTCCATCCAAAGTGCTTAAGATCTGTGCACAAGCACCAGGGAAATTAGATCCATGTCACCCAACTATGTTGAGCAGGTTGGTGCACAATGCAGTGCACATGACCAACACCATGCAAAAGAGCATACAAAAAAAGGACAGGCCATGTTCTCAATGGCCAAGTCCCATGAGCACTTTGCCTGCTGCAGAGTGAAATCCAGTCAAACGGGAGGAAAGAGACCGTCTTGGGCAGAGAAACTGCAAGAAGTGGTCCTTAGTGTTTGTTCAATAAGCTGGCATTACAAGCAAGTGTCTAAAATGTTTCAGATACCGGTATTTAATTCATTAAGGGCCTGTGGAGAACAGCCTCTTGTTAACCCTCCCTTGCACCATTAGCAAGGCTAAAAAACAGCAAACTAGATTTATGGAACTCTAAGCTGCAATGAAGGGCCTGGAAGACCAAAATAATCCCACCGCACCCCCACCCCGTGTGAATTATCAGATAACAGGATACACAGGGTGCTACTCTGTTTTGGCTCTCTAAGCTACTGGCACAATATAAGAAGTGTGGGGCTGATTGGTTGGCTTACAGTTGCCGACTGTGCTCACAAACCATGGCGGCAAACATTTACAACGTTGGTTTCAGGACGGAAGGAAGAACAGTCTCAGATCTTTGCAGCTGACAGAAACTCAGGTCCCACTACAGGAAGTTGCTAAATTATTATTCATTTAAACACACACACACACACACACACACACACACACACACACACACACACACCACCCTTCTATTGTATGGTATATTGATCTAAATATTTCAAAATATTTTTCATGCTCTGTTCATGAAACCCAGACCTCTGGTGGGATAATTGTCAAAGTTATGCAGGGCTCTGCTCCAGTGAAACCCAGTTACAAAAGGAGATCAATAAATTAGGAAGAAGTGAAGTGAAAGTTCAACGGTATAAAGTTAGACTATTGTAGTACTAAAAATAATTTTGCAAATGTACACCATAACCCACATGGGTAAAGAAATAAACAACCATGTGATGTGGGTGTGTTTGTCATTTATAGTTTTAACTCTGGGGTGTGTCTTGATAGGAGGTTGGGAAAGTATATTAAAAAGGAGGCAATTAACTGCTTTCCCCTTATCTCCAACTAG
The DNA here is from genome assembly GCF_009819535.1 of Lacerta agilis. Classification (NCBI taxonomy): domain Eukaryota; kingdom Metazoa; phylum Chordata; class Lepidosauria; order Squamata; family Lacertidae; genus Lacerta; species Lacerta agilis. The sequence continues at coordinate 63,910,994 of NC_046313.1, forward strand.
GACCATTATGTTTATTAATTTAGAAATCACTTTTAATAAATGGCTTTTAGAAGACATCTGAAGGCAGCCCTGTTTAGGGAAGTTGTTAATGTTTGATGTTTTATCGTGTTTTTAATATTCTGTTGGGAGCTGCCCAGAGTGGCTGGGGAAACCAAGACAGATGGGCAGGGTATAAATAATAATAATAATAATAATAATAATAATAATAATAATAATAATAAATTATTATTATTATTATTATTATTAAAAACATTTCTACCCTGCTCTTCATTGCTAGTGATTTCAAAGTGGGTTACAAGTTAAAAGCAACATAAAAAATACTCAACAGCTTAAGGACAGGAGCAAATGCACTGAAACGCAAAGAGGCCATGACAAATAGTTTGACATTAAATGTTGAGGAAGGCCTGAGCAAAAAGTTCAGTCTTCAACTGGTGCCAAAAGCAGAACAGGATCAGCACCCATGCTATTCCAAAGGCAAGGTGCCCCCACCGAGAAGCCTCTGCCGCACAACGCTGCCAAACAAATATCAAAAAATGGTGAGGCTGTTGAGAGCCACCTTAGTTGACTTTAATATACAGGCTGATCTATAGGGGAGAAGGTGTTCCCTCAGGAATCGAGTTTCCAAGTTGTTTGGGGCTTTCTGTACACAAGTACCAAAACCACAAAACTGGCTCAGTCACATATTAGAAGCCACTGCAGTTCTTACAGTGCTCGCTGCAGGCCGCCCCTGACCAGAGGTGGATTTAAGGGAACACTGCTGGTTCACCCACACTGGGTGCCAAACCGAGAGTGAACAGCAACAATGATGAATAACAGAAAGTGAGAGGTGGGTGGGGGTGAATTTTGGCGTTGCACAGGGAGCCGCTGAAATTTTGAAGCCCACCACTGCTCTGACAGGAGCCTAGCCACTTGCAGCGAAACTTCCAGGGCAGCTTCACATAGAGTAATCCAGACACGAGGTTATCAGCACATGGGCCACAGTAGCCAGGTTCTCCCTGTCATGGGACGGCAACAGCTGGCAAACCAGCCAAAGCTGAAAAGAGGTGCTCTTCAACAACCATTATTCTAGGAGCAACCCAAACTATGCACTGGTTCATTCAGTATGAGTGCAACCCCCTCCAGAATAGGACCTCTGTCTCATTGGGATATATGTCAAACCACACTGAGGTTGTTGTTGTTGTTTTTAATGCACAGATTTGGATATTCCAGCAGGATGTGCTCTATAGCTGTCCTTGTTATTACAGTCGTAACTAACTTGTCCCATTAGCTGCAGTGTTACTTAGGAGCAACTAACTTTAGCTGGATCTGAGCCCATGGGTTGTATCCAACAACGTTGCTGAGCAGGCAGTACGGTTTTCATCTGCAGAATAGGGCAATAAGTTGTTTTTTTAAGCAATTTCTCCCCACCCGCTCCTCCAAATCTCTGAACCATATTTATGGCAGGTGAGGGGGGCTGCAGGGATGGGTGGTAGAATTGCCCCAAATTGCCAAAATCCCCTTTCTGCTGGCAGCAGTCTTCTGTTAGCTGAACAACACCAATGTGCATAAATGGTCACGAACCAATCCCTATATACATATATCCAGCAAATTATCTCTTACCACTTGGTATATCTGAGTGCTATCTAACATTATGCAGACAAATGGGTGTCCACAAAAAGAAGCGTTTTATACATCAGGTTGCATCCATAGGTCTGTGTCTGGAGAAGGGGCATAGGGTACCGTATTTAGATAATCATAAAATACCAATCACTCCCTAGAAAGATGGAGGGCACAAGGAGAAGGGGACGACAGAGGATGAGATGGATGGACAGTGTTCTCGAAGCTACTAACATGAGTTTGGCCAAACTGCAAGAGGCAGTGAAGGATAGGCGTGCTCTGGTCCATGGGGTCACGAAGAGTCGGACACAACTGAACGACTGAACAACAACAACAACAAAATACCAATCATAAGGGTTCAGACTATCATGTTGTATTGATAAAGCCTTGGAAATATTTAGGAATGAGTGCTTAGATTCTGGATTAAAATAATTTCCACTTGCAATATTTAACCAGCCACTAATTCTGATTTCCAGCTGCAGAGCAGCCTCTCGTTATTTGCTATAGTGTTTTAATACATAGAGCAATAAGGGATTGCCCAGACCGGCCCCCAAAATATAGTGATTATTTTTCTTGCTCAACAGCCCTAAACCAAAAGACGCTAATCATTCTTCTTATTCTCTCGTCCCTGGCATGTTGGCTCGCTAATCAACTTGAATTCACATGAATTAAATAAAATTCTTGCCCCCCTTAATATGTTTGTTTTCAACGCTTCTCAAACATTCACATGGAAACAACTCTAGCGTAAATATCCCAGAACAAATGGCTGTATATTATACAGGAGGGAGCAGTTGGGCTGCCAGACTGGGAATGCACTAGGCCATCTGGCCCAGGCAGTCGCTCCAAAATCCTCAGCTTTGTTTTCACCCCCAGACTCCAAACAACACATTTTCCACTGTGATGAGTTTACATTTTCCCAAACACACAGGTCCTGATCGTGCATGCAAATTTCAGACATCCTGCGTTATTCTCCGTATGAGGAAATTAAAATCACCTGCACTTTCTGACATGCAACCAAAGGAACACTGAAGCTGCTGGAACCTGGCTCGATTGCAAACTTTCTCTCTTGCGTTTTCAAAGGCGCATTGTGCTCGATAGCTCAGATTCTGCAGAGTTCTTTTCTGAATGGATTCATAATGTTTTAATCACCTATGTGCCAGCCACAGAACCATGCAATATGCTGAGCGGAGAGCTGATTGAATACCTGCGTGCACTGGCACAGCAGGAGCGTGGCAAAAAATGGAAAACTACATATGTACCATGTGCATCATACTCAGTGGCAGGGAGGGGAGGGAACAGACATCTATAGAGTTATTTGAAACAATGTTTGATGTAGCATCTAGAATGCCTTACATGGGGGGGGGGGAGTTCTGCAAGAAACAGCTCTACTTATTTCTGCTCTCAGCACTAAAGAGAACTTAACGTTGTTCAGTGAAGGGTATTGTTTATCAGGCTGCATACATGTATACACATCATTCCAGAGCTGAAAAGCACCCATGGCATCCAGCTTTATATTGCCAACATGTCCAATGCCAAGTGCGATATAGACACATAAAACACAACATGATACATGCACACGCTTGAAGGCTTTACCAATGTTAAAACTTCAGGGACAAATTCACATGTTTGGGGCAAGGGAAGTAAGATTGGGTGTTTGCTTATATGCAGTTACAGGTAGGTAGCCGTGTTGGTCTGCCATAGTCGAAACAGAATAAATAAATAAATAAATAAATAAATAAATAAATAAATTCCTTCCAGTAGCACCGTAAAGACTAAGATTGTTCTTGGTATGAGCTTTCGTGTGCATGCAGAGACAAAATTAATTCCCATAAGCCTAAATCAGCTCTCACTGAAGACCAATTGGGGTAAGCTTTGTCACTATACCAGGACCCAAGTCTAATTTCTTAGGCAGCATCTGAGACTGCTAAATATAGGCAAGCAGTTGCATGCAGGTACTGTCCCATTTAAGCCAACAATGGCTTATTCATGAGTAACTATTTCAAGATTTCTACCCAAAATATACCCTTGTCTATTCTTAGGATTTAGGGTTGTTGTTTTTTTAAACATACAGATGAAGTTGGGATAATATCCATGACTCATAAAATGCTATGATGACCTGCTTTATTTTTTTAAAAAAAGCAATATCTCAAGCCTAGCATCTGTCCATGACTTTCATACAGAGAGTCTCAGGCATCCAGACATTTAAACAAAGAAATAATACTAATACTAATACAATTGAATGGAAGTGATTGCAATCACTGTGGATAATAAACCATCTATTAAAGTTTATTTTTCTGAATTAAATGATTATATAGTTCAGTTACCTACATGCTTATGCCAATATCACTATAGATTAAACTACCACCCTTTCCCTTCAATGGTGTCTCTTCAGTGGCACATTCCTAGAGGCAAAAGGGACAACCTATTTGTTCATAAACCTTTTCAGGTTTTATTAAAAAAAATTTTTTTGCAACAAATGTCTTTGAAACAGTGACTGCCATGTAGAACAGTCATTGTTGATGATGGCAAGTGCACATGTCTCCCGCCGACGCCACCCCATTAAGGCATGCATGCTCCTGCCACAGTTTCATTTCGGAGTCATCATTCCATTATCCAATTTGTTCTGAGTCGTGTGTACTGGAATACTGCCCCTCTAAGTAGGTTGACAATATATGTTTAACTTGCATTAAAGATTAAATAATTTTTTTTTCAACCAGGCTTTGCACAATTTAATTACAAGCTGAAAGTTACTCGAGAATCTCCTATATATTATGCACACTCTGCACTAAACCGCTAGCGATGTCTCCAAATTTGGACACGCTGGCAAGCCATATGTAGCACTGACCTTCCTTCCTTGATTAAGTAGCGCACAGGCTTCAAGACTTCCCAAGCAAATTTGTTTCGAGCAGAAATTTAGCAAGCGTCTTTGCTTTCCAGAAATAATAATCAGATCACCACACACACACAAAAACTGATACAGCCACTGATTATCTTTAAAGGCACATGTGCCACTGCTGAGCACATTCATGGGCCTAACAAGGAAGCAAATACCACAACACACTTGTATCCACCAGCTTGCTATTTTCTACATTTACATCCAGAAGAGGCTTTTAATGTAGTTCTGTATCAACATTCTCCCTCAAATCTTTTTGGTTCTGTCTATGTTATTTGTCAGTGATACTCTTCTATCCCACCCCCAAACTCACAAAGGGGGGGGGCTGTATTTTTTCCTCACAGCAGATTTAGATACAGAAGGGGGTGGGGGAATTGAGACACCCTCCAAAGGTGATTATAGCCTGTAATATCTATATTGTAAATGCTACAAACAAAGGCTGCAATCCTGCATTCAGGCTGCTTAAATCTCACCATCGTATTTAAGCGAAGGATGGCAGACTATTCACCTTTTATTTTCTTAAGAAAACTCACAGATGATTTGACAACAATGCAATCATAAGCAAAGTGCCTTGTTAAGGAAAGTGCTTTAAAGCTATAGAAACTCAAATAGTCGCTTTCCACCAGGGGATCATAATTATGAAAGGTGGAAACATCATCTCTTGCATGACTGTAATATAAAAGCTGTTCGATTATAATATTTAATGGTATTTTTGTAACAATTCCTCATGAAATACACAAGACACACCCCAAAGCACTGTGAGGGCTTCTGCCAATTTAAATATGAGCTCACAGATCCATTTTCAGCCAATTCTGTTCACCACTTTTTCGAGACTTGCTGTTAGAGAATTGTTCCTGTTTTTGCTTCAGCCCCTGCTACAAACTGTTTCAAAAGAGTATCTTTCGATGAGCTGTATCTGAATGATGGAATTGTCTAACATAATTGCTTCATTTTTTTCCCTTTCTTTTTCTTTCTATTGTAAGACAGCCATCAATAGCAGGAAAAGATGTTTAGGGACCATCAAAGACAGTGTTCTAAAACAAACTCAGCACTTTGACCTTTCTGGTTTGGTGTCAAAAAGCCACCAAAAACAAAGACAAGCAATAAAAGTTTTTGAAGGCAGAATTTAAAACACCCAGAAACTGGTTTATAAATGTGCGAATGTTGGAGATTTTGTCTGACCCTTTTAAAGTGGAGCAAACCCCCCCCCCCCACACACACACACAAAAAAAACCAATCTTTTTAAATAGAGGAACAAAACTTGAATAGGACTATGTACCTCAACTGATTACTTTCAAATGTTTAACATGAGTGCTAATCAGATATGATTTTAAAGTCTTTTAATTTTAGATATTATTATTTTTTAAAAAGCAATGTTTTTAAATAAATCAGAGCGCAAAAATATTGTGATTTGGGGAGGCAAAATTGTTGCCTGCTGTTTTGGTTCTCTGTCTGTGTCTCTGTGTGTAGCCCTTTACCTGCAAACACAATTGCTTGGCTTTGAGCACACACACACACACTTGAGCCTTCTGAAGCAAATGTCATACTCAAAATTAGCCCGCATCACAGGAACAGCTCCCCATATTACAAATTAAAGCTAGGCTTGTATTTGAACGCAGCGTTTCTAAAACAGTCACTTAACCTTCCCGGCATACATTTCACTGCCTAGTTATACAGCTGCGAAGCTCTAATGATTTAATCGCTGTCCCCACCCCCCCACCCCCCACCCCCCAAAAAAAACAACCAAAAAAACACTAGCAATGTCATTGTAAATAAGCGAAGGATAAATATTTGCTACTCTGGCTGGTTGCTGTCTTTGCGTGGCTGTGTTTGTTTTCTATTTCTTTTCATTCGTATAATTAAAGTGAGTTGGGGGCGGGGGAGAGAAGAATCCTGTGATCTGAACGCCTTCAGGGAGTAGGAAGCCGCACTTTATTTATTTATTTATTTCGAACAGCAACTGTGCCTAATTAAAATTTAGGGTTTGGGGGGGAGACAAAATTAATCTCTGTGTGTGTGACAAATAACATTGCCCTCCCCGCCTCTCCTCCTCCTCCTCCTGGCCGCAACCCGATCTCAGTTCCTTATTTGGCCCTGGCCCATTAGAGAGGTTGGCGAGGAGTCTGTGACGGCGATCCTGTACCTTTAAGGCGGCGGCGCCATCACCCCGCCCTGGCTCCCGGCCAATCTAAAACCGGGAGCAGGAGGCGCTTTGCCCATCTCAGCCAAACGCCGCTTCCAAGGCGCTCTTTCGCCTGAGCTGTGCGCGGCTTGCTGTGGGCTCCGCAGCCGCAGGCGCGCTTTCCTTTCCAAGCGGATGGACTTCATCCCTCGCTCTCAGAGGCGAGATCTCCGTCATCTCATCGCTCCTGCTTTAGGCGGACTTTCCCCCTTTCGGGGGTTTCAGTGCCATCGCTTAAGCTCTGTGCTCTAACCGTTAGGACTGCTGGCTCTCTCCTCTACCTGGACTTTAAGAGGCTAGGAATTTGGAGTAGGAAATGCGAGGGTGGGGAAAAGAGAGAGAAATCCTTCGCACCTAATGCGCCCCGATGGCAACCGTCCGCTCTTAACAGAATCATAGAATTACAAAGGACCCTCAGGATCATCTAGTCCAACCCCTCGCAATGCAGGAATATATATATATATAGATGCCCCGTACAGGGATCGAACCAGAAGATAAGGCGCGTTTGAAAACTCTGGCCGATGTTAGAAAATATCCTCCGGCTCTCGCCCAAGAAATCAGGTCTTTGTGGGACTGGTTTGGATAGGAGTTTATCAACTTCACCCGGCCGTGCAAAGCCAGGATCCGCGCGCAGACAGTTGGAACCAAGGTCTATCGAGCCAAGTGGGGTTTACTTCGGGGTAAACTTGGCCAGGACAGCAAATGGGGCTGAAATTGAATTGGTATCTTGGGGTCGGGAGAAGAGAAAAGCCCGCCCCCCCTACCCTCCCCTCCTTTGACTAATGTGCTAATCTGTGTCAAGTTGCCCGAGGGGCTGCGCCTTCCCCCAAGAAGAGGTACTGGGCTGCACGGCCTGTCGCAGCGCGCACACAAAAGCTGCCGCACGTTACGCGCCTTGACCTCACTCGGCGCGCTCCTCACGTCGATAGCCGGCTCAGCAATTCTGAGGACGCACACAGGCAACCAACCAACTGGTCCCCCGAGCCAGCCCCCAATCTCAGCTTCTTGCAACCCGCGACGAACCGAACCAAACGCGTTGCCTGCGCCCCCCCCCCCCCCTCCAACCACTCCGGACACAGCTTGATCTTTCCGAGGGAGAAAGTATACAGGCACGAATTAAGACGGGAGGAACTTACTTGTTTTGTCATGGAGTCGATTAAGCGGACATAAAAATCTTGTTCTGTTCTGATCCCTACGACCAGGAGAGGGGGAATGGGGAGTGGGGAAGAGAAATAAATTAATCAAGAGCGTCGTTACCATTAATAATGCAGAAAATGACAAAATGGACAGATCGGTGTTTTCTTGAACTTCAGTTACTCGACTGTCCAGGAGCAAGAAGGGAAGGGCCTTGGAACCGATTGTCATAATAATCACCATTATTGTTACTGTTATTTATTGTCATCATTACCAAGCACAACCCTAAAAAAAAATTGGGGGGATGGATCGTGAAAATAACAAGGACGTTAGCATTCCGAAAAGCAAGTGAACCCGGGTTCAAATTCCTTGTCACTCCACCATGCACACAAACACTTCGAGAGAGTGGAGGCGAAAATAAGAGTTTTCCCTCTTTTGCTTGAGTTTGACTGCATGGTCGTAGCCAATATTTTTTGGGGGGACAGGCCTTTTATTAGGGGAGCAGGCCTTTGGGGGACAGAACCTCCGTTTGCTATGTATTTTTACTGATTTATATTGATTTGGAGGGGGGGCAGCTGCCCCTTCCTGCTCCGCCTTGGCTACGTCCATGTTTGACTGACCAAAGTGGAACGTTGTGTCTGGTGAGCTGGAAACACGCAAAGCGAAAGCAGTCGCCACGTGGGGAAGGAAAGAGAATCTGTCCTGTCTTATGGGTCTACTGGAGAGGTGGCTTTCCCCCTTTTCTTTTCCTCTGATCCATTTCCCCACTAAAGCATCCCAACGAGGCGAGCCCTTCTCCCCTCCTCGGCTTCTCACTTCCAGGAGTAAACAGTTCAAGAGCCAGGGAGCTCCCTAGAGCTTTCAAGCCGCCGCGAGCTGTCAGGGTTGGGCAGAGCCAGGAAAGGGGCTCACCATTGCTGTAGAGGAGCTGCAGTCGGTAATGGATCCCGTTGTTCGTCTTTTCGCTGTTGGCTTCCTGAATGGAAAAGGGGCGCACACATATAAGAACGATCGCAGACCACCGGGACGCTCCAAACTCACTCTGCGCTTTTCTTTACTTTGTTCTTAGTTTCTACACAAACACCCACCCACACATCCCGCTTTCTTTTTTTTTTTTCCTTTTTCCCATTCAAGCGGGGATTTAGCTTGAAGCACTTAACCAAAAGTGCCTAAAGGAAGAGAGAGAAGGCTGGGGCAGGGCTGCAACCGAAGAGAAGCCCAGGGATGGAGGGGGCACGCCTTCATGTCACGAAGACAATCGACGGGGTGGGGGCGTTGTAGTGGCACGAAGTTGTCAGACTGGCTCAATTTGGGTGGAGGTTCTGAGGGAAGAAAGGGACCCTGTGAGCGTTTGGAAGGCGAATCGTCTGGTAGGGATTTTGCAAAGGCAATGTTATGCCCCCGCTCCCAATAGCGTGCAAAATAGTTGCAAAACTAATTTTAAGGCATGGAGGTGTGGAATTGCGCTCCCTCCCTCTCTCTTTCTCTCTGGTGATGGGCTGTGCAAGGGGTGGGGGAGGGTTACAATTCGCAGGTGAGACAATCGGAGCCTCTTCACCACCCACCCACCACTTCACACGTTCACTTACTTTCTCCTTCTCCACGAAGCCCACGAAGGCGGTGCGCTCGATCTCCACCGGCTGCCCCTGCCGGTCGTACAGAGCCAGCACGAAGTGGAAGAAGTTCGATTTCCTCAAGTTGGAAGGCGGCTGCTTCTCGAAATGTGCCCGGGCCAGGCCCACCCCGCTGCGGCCAAAGACACACACGATTAGAGAGCCCCGAGGCGGTCCCAAGACCCTCTTAACTCCCATCTCCAAGGGGGTCTCTCTCCCACATGCCACCCCTGCCCGCCTTTCTGGGCACCCTCGCTGGAGTTAGGGCACTAGACGCCACGGAGTAAGGGGCGCCTGGGCTAGCGAGCCGAAAAGCACTGGGCTAGCGAGCCGAAAAGTCCCGGGCCAGGGCCCCGCACGGCTTTCTAAAATTCCCAGCAAGCTTTCGGGTCACAGCTCAAGGGCCCTCACCTACGTCCATTTCAGGCCTGGTCCTCCTATTCTCCAATAGAAAATTCTGTGAAACTCACTAGCCCGAAGGATAAACCAGAGCAGGTGGCTCAGTCCTACAGGGGAGGCAAACTTATTGATTCAGCTATTTTGTTGTCTGTCTTTCTTTCTTTCTTTCTTTCTTTCTTTCTTTCTTTCTTTCTTTCTTTCTTTCTTTCTTTCTCTCTCTCTCTCTCTCTCTCTCTCTCCAGTGTTAGAGCGCATGGCTCTTCGGAGCCAGAAAGGAAGAAACCATGCTCTCCAAAGTGATTATGATTTTATTTTATTTTTGAAACACTTATTTTGCTCCTGAACTCCCCGCCTCCTCCACCCACAAACCTTCTATTTCCACTTTGTTAAGCTCAGGTTGAATTATAGATTGCTTTAAGCTGCCGGAGATAGCTGAGCTTTGCTTTCCCAGCGCTGTTCCTTCGAAGTCCCCTCTGCTCTGGCCTCAGCTGTCAGGGAAACCCGCCATGTGCCTTATCTTTCCGCCCGAGCTTTTAAGAGCGCCTCTGGCTCCATCGCCTCTCCGGTTCTTTGCAGTGGGAACCATCCCGCCACAGGCTGCCTGGGAAAACTTTAAGCATTTCAACCTTTGGGTTGTCCCTGCAGAACTTTCCCTTCCTCAGAGGGGCATTTTTATTGCGGATGGTACTGGGCAGAGAAGGATGGACGTGAAATACAGACGAACATGACTGTTAAAACCGAGAGTTGGCTCTTAGTTCCAGATCCGTCTTAGCAAATGCGCCCCAGGCTGCAATCCGAACCGGGGCTAGCTTGGAGGCGAGTCCCACGGCAATAATTCGGACTTGCTTCCGCGCAAACACGGACATCAAGAGGGGTGTGTGAAAGAGAAAGATTTAGAGGTGTCCGGGACAGAGGCTTTGCAGAATGCAAGGCTGTGGCGGGCGGGAAGGGCATCCGCGAAGGAGGAGGATGACTCCCAATAAATGTTGCAAAGGTTTTGCAGAAGGGACACACACACGCGTCTAGCGTTGTGCATCTAGAAAAGTTCATTGCCTGTTGCAACTCACACACACACAAAAATCGAGGCTTTGGGAGGGAAAGGGGGTCAATTCGTATTAGTGCTTATATCTTCTGGAGGGTTATGCTTGGGATAGAAGTGTTGCTATTAATGTAGCTTTTTTGAGAGATGGAGAGACGGTTATGAGGCTGGGGGCATCGGAAGAGTAAACATATTGTGAAAACCTTTTTGGGGAGGAGGAGGAGTGAAAATGTAAAGTGTGAGCGAGAGACAGAGAAAGACGTGTTTGCCCAGCTAGGAAGGAAGAGCCAACGCGCGTAAAGACGCCACTGACAAGGCGCTTGCAACAACAAAAAGTGCCCCCAGCGCAAAAGTCCTGCAGGCAAAAAGTCGGCTGCGGAGAGCTGCTGTTGCTGGAGAGGTAGCCTGCCGAGACAGGAAGGGAGAGGAGGGCAAGGCAAGGGGAGCGAGGGATGCTGCGCCAGCGCCTACGTACCTCTGCGCGGCCGTGTTTGCATCCAGGACGCCGGCGCCCTGCATCCAGGTCCTGACCGCGTTCATGCCCGCGCCGAGGGGCTCTTCCTTCATGCTGCTCCCACTCCGCTGAATGCTTTCCTGGATCCCAAACATGAATTAAAAGCAACCAGGACCCTGCCTTCTTCTTAAAAAATACTAATAATATTATAGATCTAAGAGAGAGAGAACGACAACAATACAAAACACAACAACAAAGAATAGTGTTGATGATAATAAATCGCCAGGGAGTGTTTTTTTTTATAATCTTGCTTTCTCTCTCTCTCTCTCTCTTTCTCGCTCTTTGCTTTGCTTTCTTTCTTTTTCTCTGGAACCGCTGCTGGAATCAAAGCAAATCAGAGAAAATCAAACACAGACATTGAAAGGGAGAAGCAGCAGCAGCGGGGGAGGAAAAACAAAACGAGCGAGAATCCAGAGGGGGACCGAAATCGCCCTCCCCCGGGTTGGCCGCGGATGCTCTTGGCTTGGCTGGTGGCGAGCTGGTTCTTGTCGAGGCTGAGTGGCGGAGTGGCCTTTGGAGAAGAAGAATAACAACAATAATATTTTTAAAAAAATGATGATGATGACGATGACGATCGTTTGTTCGCTGGCCGGGATCGCGCCAGAAGCCGGAGAACGAAGGCGCCGTCCCCGTTCCGCGCCGAAGTCACCCTCTTTGGGATCGCTGGAGAAAGAAGGCAGTTTAAGAAACAATAGGATCGACTGGAGCGGCGGCGGCGGCTTTTGCGGCGGCGGCGGCGGCGGCGGCGCCCTTGGCTACCTCAAGTGTCATTTTCCAGTGACAAGAGAGCGGCAAGTTTGCTGCCTCCCGCGCGCTCTTCTTTCTGGTGCCTTTTCTTCCTGCTTTTCTTTCCCTCCAGCCAAAGATCTTTCCCCTCTCTTTCTTTAATATGTATATATTAATATATATATTTGCTTTTTTTCTTTCTCCGGGGCTCCTCCGGCTCCTCTCTCTCTCCTGCCTTTCTTCACCACCGCAGGAAGCTCCCTGCCTGCCTGCCTGGCTGCTGGAGAGAGCGAGAGAGGAAGACACGCCGGCAAAGGTAAGCAGCAGGAGCAGGAGCAGCAGCAGCAGCAGCCTCCGTGGGTGGACGGCGATCCTCTTGGCTTCTTCCCTCCCCCCTTCTTCCCTCCCCCCCACGCGCTCGAACCGGAGTGATTTGCAGTCTTTCCCAATGGAATCCGCTTCGACTCTCCCCGCAGCCAAACACGAGCGCAGCAGCCCCAGCGGGCAGGGGGCGGGGCCCGGCCAAAGCCCGGCGCCGCCCTCTTCATTTGCATAGCGTCACAACTTCCTCGGCCGCGCCGCGGCTCGCCAATGGGCGGCGAGGAACTCCGAGGTGCGTCGCGCGGCGGGCCGGGGAGACACGCCCCGCTCATTAGCATCGCCCCGCCCCCTCGCCTCGCCGGGAAAAGACCGGAGAAAGTTGCCAGCGAGGGCGCGAGAGCCGCGGGCGGCGAGGAGGAAGGAAGGAAGGGGAAAAGGGGACAGGATCGGGTTGGGAAGAGGCAGGATCGGAGTGGAAAGGCGCAAATGCAGGCGGAGAGCAGCGCGCTTGCTCTCCGGCAGCCTCGTGGTGTTGTTTTTGTTTTTAAACGCGTGGAAGTTCGGGATGGCGAGGCGCGCCGTCGAGCAACTGATTCCTCGCTCTTGGCCTCTCGCGATCCCATCGCTAAGCCAAAGGTGGCTGCGTTTGGGTTTCTTTTTCCCTCCCTAGCACATCGAGTTTAATATTTCCAATATAGCAGCCTTTCCCAGTTCCCACCCGATCGAAGGAGGCGAGTTTGCCCTCGAGGTTTCGCGTGAAATGGGCACAGGGACCAAGGTCCTCCTTCTTCCCGCTGCCTCGACGATTCGTCCGCCGCTAGTTCCAAAGTTACGTGCCCAAGGTGCGGGTGGTGTTAACCACAAAAAATACAATCAAAATTTTTGAAAGAGAGGAACGTCCTCCAATGCTGCTGCTGTTGCGGGCCTCAGTGACAGGCTCTTCCGACTGGATGCAACCACCATCACACTTTCCATAATGGAGACGATTTTGTGAGCACAGCTGTCACCCACCACCAAGCTGGTGTTCCTCTTTAAAAAAAGAGCAGATGATCCGTCCTCATTGTTACATTTCACTCTCACGACCGATTGTACAGTTCCCCCCTCACCCCATCATCGAGAAATTCGTGGGATTTGTTTCTAATTTATAGACGGACGAGGTCATAAGGCAGATGCCTGCAAAAAAAAACCGAAACAGAAGCACCCACACAAAATATGCCTTGTGTTTTTTTTAAAATAAGAACCCGTCGTTCGGAGTCTTCGTTGCGCAGATAGCTCAGCGCGTTTGTTTGTTTATTAATTATTATCATTATCATTATTATTATTATTATTATTATTATGTCTCTCTCGTCCTCCCTTATCTCTTTTCACGTGGCCTCCACATAGCAGAAGTCACTCTCCGACGAGGAAGTGCATTAAAATTATTATTTCTTTTCTCCTTTACTAATAAAGCAAGGGCGCATCAGTTTAAAAAGTGCCTAATGGGGCTCATTTTATCCCTCTTTCAAATCCAGGAAGGTCGGGTAATTTTTTATTTTTATTTTTAGCATGGGGAGCGGTGGGGCGGAATGGAGAAAGGACTCTTTCCTGAAAGAAAAGAGTTTCACTTCAGTTTAGAACGATTTCCATTCCGGGATAGGATGGTGATGGTCTTTCATTCCTGTTATCCGGAGTCTTGGAAACACGTGTCTCGAATAGGACGCTGTGGTTCAAATGGACGGGGTTAGCGGCGATGGGTTTTTAAATTTAAAATATATATAAACGCAAGCCCACTATTTTCTTTTTCTTGCTTGGTTGTTCCGAGAAAGAGAAGACGACGAAGACAGTTAAAAGAAACCCAGTGATGCATGCACACGAGCGCCACACGTGTAACACGTATCTTTATGGCAGTTTCTTCGCACAAACGCTCTCAAGAACCACCCCTCTCTCTCCCGAGAGAGAGAGAGAGAGAAATTACATACCCATACACGCACACTCTGCAACATTTCCGCTGCAAGCAGCGTTCTGGAACCGACTCAAATTCTGTAACTGACTTAAGTCTCCGTGAGTCAAAACTCTCCCCGCGTTCCCTTTCCTTCCTCTCTCGATCGCCTTGATCGCCAAGTGCCAGAGCCTCCCGCTTTTTCGTACTTGACGTCTAGTGGGACATCTTCGTGCGTGCCTCCTAACTGCTTATCTTCCCTAAAAGTGATCTAGCCCTCCGCCCCAAACCTCTCCATGCGTGTAGGATTCTCCCCAAAGAGCAACTTCTCATCAGTGGTGCTAGCATATGGAGAGGGGCTCCTGACAAGCCTGGTCAGCCTTTTTATAATAATGTGGCGCAAAAACAAACGCTTTATCCTCCCAGGGAAAATCAACGGATCGTTAGGAAGTTGCAGCCGGAGACTTGACTTGTTCTTTTCTCTTTTCCTGCCCAAAGACTGCGGGCTTGCCTAGTATCCTCTCCCAGCCCTTCTCGCAAAGAAGACTAAATTCAGGGTGGCTTTCTCCGACTTTCTTTCTTTCTTTCTTTTTGTCCGTGTCTACATGTGTAAATCTGTACAGGTGTTGCATCGACGTTGTTCACGCTTGCAAAAACATGCAAATAATGTGGTTCTAACACCTTCATCTGTATTGCAGCGTATTGATAAAGAGCCTCTTTCAAAATTCACTTGCCTCAATATGCAGATAATATAACAAATGATTATAGATAGACACACCCACACACCCACACACACACCCCAGTTTATAAACTGATTTCCAGGAAGGCAGACAGTGTAACCACTGACAGAGATTTGATTTCATTTATTTCCATGGGGCCATTTTGAACATCCATAGCTCTTTGTAGGTACTTCTGTCTGCCTGTATTTCAAATTAATATTGAATGAAGAGGGCAACACATGTATGCAGCAT
Organism: Lacerta agilis; assembly: GCF_009819535.1. Classification (NCBI taxonomy): domain Eukaryota; kingdom Metazoa; phylum Chordata; class Lepidosauria; order Squamata; family Lacertidae; genus Lacerta; species Lacerta agilis. The sequence goes on from NC_046313.1 coordinate 63,926,300, forward strand.
TGTGTCTGAAACCCAACAAGTTAAAGACTGCTGCGAGTACAAAATTCAGCTTCATTTTGACTGACATCGGTGCCTATATTTGTGAAGATCAGGAAATCTGGCAATTGAGTACATTGCTTTACCAGAGTTCCACTGAGTATACAAATAGAGGCATGTGCTGTACAGGGTTCATCTGAGTTGAATGGTGAATGGCCATAAAATCTGCATTGTGCGCAGGCTTAATATTTAATATTCCTATGTAGACTTTTACTGATATTATCATTATTATTTTCTGCAAACCATCTGGGATCCTTATGGTGATGGGTGGACCAGAAATCCTCTAGATATGAATAAATATTAAACTAACAGAGTCAGCAGGATTTCACACATCACCTGGTCAACACAGAATAATACCTGCATTTATGTACATTCTCCATTCAACTTAATCAAACACATGCACAGTCAATTTCACTAGTGGGAGGTAGCTGGCTTCAAATATACCTGAAAGTCCCAAAGCCTGAGGACTTGGTACTCTGCTCCTTATTCCAAGTTTCGTAGGCATGGGCATAGCCATGGGGTGCAGGGGGGCAGCTGCCCCCCAATCAAGTTACTAATTAAAAATATTTAATTGACCAATTGTGTCGCCGATAACTCAATTCTGCCCCCTCCTAGCATAAAACCTACTCCCACCTAAAATAAGCCCATGTTTATAGGACATGGTTGTAATTAGTGGTGAAGGCACTCAAAAATAAACCCACTTTTTGAGCTGAAATTAACTTCCTAAGAATTAGTTTTCTAAGATTCTTTTAAACTTTCTCCTTTGCAAAGTTGGAGTCAAATATTCTCCAGGTATTCTCTGGATGCTTGAATACTCTTTGAATATCATCTAAAATATTTTGTTGTTGTTCAGATATAACACCCAACAATAACAGATATTGGCCAACTGATATATCTGACAACATTTGATCATCAACTTGCAGTGACATTTCATATCTGATTGCATGGACCACTGACACATGGTTGTCTATCACAGTGTTTTTCTAATGGTCTACATTCCATGAATACTCTCCACAGCATCTGTCATGGAATGTATGCATGTTCCTTCCACCTGTAGATCAGCCTTCCCCAACCTGAGGCTCTCCAGAGGTTTTGGATTACAACTCCCATTGGCCCCACTCAACATTGCCAGAGGTCAGGAATGATGGGAGGTGCTGCCCAAAACATCTGGAGGGCATTAGGTTGGGGAAAGCTATTGTAGATAATTCTGGGGCATGCGCTGTACAAGAAAACAAGGGGACAGGTGCTCCTCTAGATGAGCCACATTCCCTGTAGCCAAGCTTTCATTTACAAAACAAATAAAACAAGCCTTTATATGACCTGATATACGAGGCAAAATGTCTATTTTGTACATTTCCTTTATAAGAAACCAGTATTTTTTAAGCCCATGAATGAAGCCATGGCAAGGGCTGACATTTAGGAAAGGTTGTTGTTGCTGTTTAGTCGTTTAGACGTGTCCGACTCTTCATGACCCCATGGACCAGAGCACACCAGGCACTCCTGTCTTCCACTGCCTCCCGCAGTTTGGTCAGACTCATGTTGGTAGCTTCGAGAACACTGTCCAGCCATCTCGTCCTCTGTCGTCCCCTTCTCCTTGTGCCCTCCATCTTTCCCAACACCAGGGTCTTTTCCAAGGAGTCTTCTCTTCTCATGAGGTGGCCAAAGTATTGGAGCCTCAGCTTCAGGATCTGTCCTTCCAGTGAGCACTCAGGGTTGATTTCCTTCAGAATGGGTAGGTTTGGTCTTCTTGCAGTCCAGGAGTCTCCTCCAGCACCATAATTCAAAAGCATCAATTCTTTGGAGATCAGCCTTCTTTACAGTACAGCTCTCACTTCCATACACCATTACTGGGAAAACCATAGCTTTAACTATATGGACCTTTGTCAGAAAGGTGTTGTCTCTGCTTTTTAAGATGCTGTCTAGGTTTGTCATTGCTTTTCTCCCAAGAAGCAGGCGTCTTTTAATTTCGTGACTGCTGTCACCATCTGCAGTGATCATGGAACCCAAGAAAGTAAAATCTCTCACTGCCTCCATTTCTTCCCCTTCTATTTGCCAGGAGGTGATGGGATGAGTGGCCATGATCTTAGTTTTAGGAAACTAAAAATGATCTTAGTTTTAGGAAAGGAGGTGTAGCCAATTAGACAAAGAAGTGTAGGGTGAAACAACTCTCATGAGTAGAAGGAACTTCTTGGATAATTTTTTAAGCCTTTCATTTTGGTCTCCTCTGATGGAAAAGTGATTGCTGCCTAGCTGAAAACAATTCAGGTATCCAGGATTTTAGTGCAGCTGCAGTTGGGATGTGGTGGGGAGGTAACCAAAACCAAAAGGTAGTAGGAAAGGTGGGACTTCATGATCTTGCGGATCCCATGTGGTACAACAACAACAAAAAAGATCCCTTCTACACTGCAGAGCATGAACACTAATGATCAGCAAGCTGCCTTTCAGTTGTTCTTCTCACTGAGGTCTCCACCATAAGCTTACAAAGAAAGCTGCAATCACATTTGACATCATTTGATGGCTGACATGCAAAAAAATAAATAATATTAGGCGGCGTTTGTTAGTTGACGTATAATAGCATTTTAAAATCTTACAGTGTTTGATGAAAAACACGCAATGCCTTTAGTATCTGACAACATTTGATCAATAACATGCCATAGCAACTAGCACTTGACAGTTGAATGCTTGTGTTTGAAGCTTGCCAAAATCAAAATAATCACGGGACGCCAACAAGCCTAAAGCATCCCAATTCTGAGCTTAAAGCTTCGCATCCAAAACTGGAACTTGGATTTTGCATTGAAATTTCTGATTCAAAATAATCAGAATGGTGAAACTGGAGGAAAATGGGGGGGATTTTAAGAATTTGAAAATATTTGTTTCGACCTTTTCTTAGGTATTACATTTTGATGGTGATGATGATGATGATGGGCTGCCAAGCCTGCTTGTGTAGCTTGCCACCCCTGCAAATCTAGGATTGTGAATCACAATTTGTGATGCAGCCATATAAATCCTCCAGTGGGGCCATGCGATGGCAGCTTATAATTTTATGCATAAAGGAATATTACTTTCAGGAGTGTGCTGTAGCATTGGGGGAAAAAAGACCGGATGAGCTCTGGTTTAAATGCATTCCCATCTGAGCAGATAAGTACCGGTACTTGTCCCTTCCGGTTGTTGAAACTACCTTACTCCATGTAGTCTCCCCCCTGTGCAATAATTGTATCGTTTTCCAGGCCAAAATATTTCAATTCTGTGATATTCTTTACAATTAAAAGCAATTTGCACCAATCCCAATTGTTTCTTTTCCAGAGCTCTGCACATGCCAGGAGAAGGAGTAATGCTCAGATAAATGCAGAACTTGGATCAATGCAAGTGGCATTGTTGGCAGCCTTTGCTCTCCAGGTCTGTTCACATGGGCAGGAGGAAAGCTGCCTTCCTCAGTGATAAAACTATGCTAGCTGTTTCAGAATATCCCCTCTCCTCCCCAGTAGGTAGTGACTACTACTAATTTATAACATGAAAGTGGCTTGTTCTCTGCTGACCTTGAATCATTGCACCGGTCCTTTCGCTTAACCAGAAAAATGATACCACACAACCAACATTCTTGCACTTCTTCCGCATCCTCCTCCTTCATATTTTTGTTATTCACCATCAATCTACCTTTAGAAATAACTCTGCCTCTCAGCTAGATTTAAAACTTGCTCACATTTAAATGATTGCAATTGCAATTGTGCAATCGTTTTGTATAGCTCAGTTGGTTAGAGAGTGGGGCCGATAATGCCAATATTGCAGGTTCGAGCCCTGTATGGGACAGCTGCAAATTGCAGGGGGTTGGACTAGATGATCCTCAGGGTCACCTCCAATTCTACATTTCTATGATTCTATGACTATCTCTGCCTGTGTGCGGATGCAGAGCACACAACAGGCTGTATATGTTTCTCCAGTTCTCCAGCGCATGTGAGTCTGCTTTCAAGTCCCCTTCATTCAGGCTTGGGCATTGGGTTGTGAAAGGAATATGACTCTGAAGCACTAAAGGAGAGGGGAGTCTGCAGGAAACAAAAAATCAAAATCAAAGAGGTAGCAGGGAATCTTGGTGCTTCTTCTGTCCTTCCTTTTTGACGTTGCTTTTTGTCATGTTGAATCAGAATAGCAAGCGAAATCATCTCAAACACAATCGCATGCCAAAATAGTTAAAACTATAAAAATTCCTCAGCTAAACATCCGGCTTAAAAAACGGTCCAAACACAAGTCATTATCATAACAAGTTCCTAAATGCCTTTGTTGCTACGGGGGTTGGGGATGGGGACTTCTTGCATTAACTTTTAAAGGCTCTTGTATATAACATGTGTGGAGTGGGGAGTTTGGATACATGTAACCCATTTTTTAATTACGGATTGCAATTACAGAGTAGTAATGAATTTAAAGTTATCCAGCCCAACCTTCTGGTCACCTCAGCCACCTCCCCCACCAGCCCAACAACCCTAACATCTTAAACATTTTTAGATCAAATTCTTGGAAATTCAGAAAAGCACTCATAAGGAGCACTCCCACCCCTGTAATCAAAGCTGATACAAACAGGAACACACATTAATTGCATATATATATATATATATATATATATATATATATATATATATATATATATTATGAATGGATGTGAAGACTTAACAGTTCAGTCCTACACATGTCTACCGAGAAGTACCAGGTAAGTCCCTATGAGTTCAAACGGGCTCACTCCAAGGCATGTAGGTGTAGGACTGAGCCCTAAAACACCTTTGGTAGAAAAAGTCATCACAATTGTTATTTGTTATAATCTTTTCCTGTGTTTTTGTTTGGGTGTCTGAATCAATTACACTTTAAATCATAGAATCGTACAATTGTGGAGTTGGAAGGGACCCTGAGGGTCATCTAGTCAAACCCCTTGCATTGTAGGAATCCTGCCCACAGCCATCACTGGTTGGGCTCGAGCTACCAACCTTCTGGTTAACAGCCAGACACACTGACCCATTGCACCAAATGCACCCCATATGCCTGCTGCATTGTCCTATTCAAAGAGGGATGCTGGCTGGAACACAACAGGACAGGACTGAACTCAGCTCCTGAAGATAATAAATAAATACTGGGGGGAAAGAAAGCAACAGCTAATGCCAGATGAACCCATACAATACAGATCATGAATTGCGCAAGCACAGGGGATAAGCACTGAGCAAAACAAATATCTCAAAGTGACACAATCAAGAGAGAAAAGCCACATGTGGCAGGGAGAGGTAAAATATATGCACACATACAAATAATAAAATTAAGCAGGTTCCTAGAAAATCTTGGCTCTGAATTTGTCTTTGCATGTTGCACTTGAGCCAGTGTGGTGTAGTGGTTAAGAGCGGTAGACTTGTAATCTGGTGAACCAGATTCGCGTCTCCGCTCCTCCACATGCAACTGCTGGGTGACCTTGGGCTAGTCACACTTCTCTGAAGTCTCTCAGCCCCACTCACCTCACAGAGTGTTTGTTGTGGGGGAGGAAGGGAAAGGAGAATGTTAGCCGCTTTGAGACTCCTTCGGGTAGTGATAAAGCGGGATACCAAATCCAAACTCCTCCTCCTCCTCCTCCTGCTCCTCCTCCTCCTCTTCTTCTTTTCAAATCTGAAAGTGCATGGGTGTAAAATGCAGCATGTGCCTCTTTAAAAGATAAACTGGACTGAGCCCAGTTTTACAGGAGCATGAACCAAATATCACATCCACAAGCAAACCTGCCGAGCCTGATGACAGGCATATGTGTTCTGTATTGTACATGGGGATCAATCAGCAACAGGGCTGAGGAAAAACTCATGAGTCACACCAGGCAAGAGCAGTAACTTTCTTCCTCACATAGTTAAGGAAGGGACATTGCATATTTCTCTCACCCCTCCCCAAATATGGGAGGAATGAATGCACAATATCCTCGGGGGGGGGGGGGATATGATCATGTCATGTCAGGAGGAGAAGAGATATTTAATTGTGGTTTTAAAGCAGATAACACTTATGGAGCATTTTTTAGATAATGCCTATAAGTTTTTATTATCAGACATAATTCTGACAATCAGCTCCCATCTAGTATGGAAGAGCTTGCAAAGTATCCAGACAAAAAATTCTGGCAAGCCCTTTCCCTAGTCCTATAATAACCAGGAAATGCCAGTTTGAATTTTTCTCCTCAAGTAAGGTTGCATTCCTAGGCAAACCTATTTATTTTTAGCCATTATATTTATCAAGTTCCTTATCACCATAGTTTTCAGGGCAACAAACAATTACAACCAATTAAAATCACACTACTATTACCACCACCACCCACAATAACAGCTTATTGTAATGCAGCAATCAAATAAAAACCCATACCAAATCATATCAGAAGACAATCAAATCAAATTGTACAATTTCAGTCACAGAAATAACCACATAGAGAGAAAATACACCTTCAAACCACAGCAAGATGCAGAAGTTAAGGAGCTCATATAAACAAACAAACAAACAAACAAACAAACAAACAAATGGGTTTCATAAAGTGAAATACCTCTCAGTAGTATACTTTGCAAAGCACTGGAAAATAAAAACAGGAATTTGCCTGGTGCTGAAAAGTCATTAAAAATGTCTTTGGCTGGGTCTCTACAACCAGGGAGTTCACTGCTGACAAGGACAGCTCCTTAACCACACCAGGTACAAAGGGGAATAGGAATTTTAATGTATATTTTATGTTCAGATCAGATGTTATAACAAATGTTATAAAGAAATAAATATTGCTGTCCGATCCTAAGGTATATGCAAGTTTCCAGAGCAGCAAACCAAAAGACAGGAGGAGTCTCTGCCCTGAGGAGGCTGCAATTTAAAATCCGACATGATGGGAGACAGAAGAAGCATGAGCAGAGGATGGAGTTGAAAGTGAGAGAGGAAGAACATGTATGTGTCCAGTTCAGCGAAGTGCACTTTGGCTGAGTTGGATAAGGAGTCAGGAGTTATGCCAAAGGCTTCTTGGAAAAAGTGGGTTTTGCCAGTGGCACCAGTAAAATGAGAACTGATTGAAAGGAAAGGGGGGGGGAGGAATTTCTATATTTGTTCATTTGCAGTTATTAACAATAGGTGTTTTACCTTGGTTTTTGCAAGATGTGAAGGTGCACCAAGAACCTGCCTGGCTGACGTAGATGAGTGGCAATTTATATAATGTCAGGTTCCTACCATGTTCACCTGCTACAGGATGGAGATGGAGCTCATTAGAGTCCTCTTCAGCATGGATAATGGATTTGTGAGGAACTTTGGCTTATCCACTTGATACAGCAAAGGGAACAGGTCACAACATGAAGAACTCTGTCCTGTTTGTCTGGCAAACGTTTGACTCTGTTTTGAATGAAGAAAGTGGGAGTGGAATGAGCTGGATTGCATGAAAGTGGGGACAGCAGTCAGTTTTCCTGACCACTTTTGCAGTGAATGAGAGAGGACACATGGGAACTGGTCTCCCCCCACAGAAATGTGCACAGGACATTGGCACTGAAGACAGAACATAGGATTCATCTTTGTGCTAATGATTCCAAAGGTCACACATCAATGTTCAGGGTGGTGGTCTGCTGAGAATCTAATATAACATGCATAGGGTTTATGCCTTACAGACCCAAGCTAAGGTTTAAATTTTTAAAATGCTCCTTCCCCTCATTTACAGAGAACAGGGATATTGCTCCCTCACCCCGTTTCACAGAGTTCACAAAGAGCATCAATCCTGGAGAAAGAAACAGGCTCACTGCAAACAGTGCCCTGTTTCGCCACTGCTTCTAAGATCCATCTAAGGTGCCCCCCCCCATCCTGGTCTCCAAAATAAGCCTCCTGTACCCCAAAGGGATGGGAAACTGAGGAAGGGGCTTCTGCCTGTTAACCTCATATACCTGATGGGATTTGGAAACAAATTCCTCCCCATGAAACAATACTCAGATTTGGTCCTAATCATTTTGGCAAGCAAAATGATTGTCCCTTCCCAATCCAACTGCAGGGTGCAGTTACCACATCCAAGTTGCTCTTTTTGCACACACCCCACCACCACCTCTATAGTTTAGGATTCACTTGGCTTCAGGGCAACATCTTGTCTTCTGATGTCTCCTTTTGCCCTCCCATCTTTCATAGCTAGGGGCGGGTGAGCTTATGTAGTCACACTTCTGGTCCATGTCACTTCCACATGTTATTTCATTCCAGTTTTAAAAAAAAAACTTTCAAAAGTTTTAATATGTCTTTTCTCTCAAAATACTATTTAGATATCAATTTTTTCCCCCAAAATTGAGAAGACCCATAAGTGAGAAGATCCATTTGTGGGAGCCAAATTTTGGCCTCACTCAGGGTACCATGTTAGCAAAGTCTGCCCTGTTGTCAGGAAACCTCTGACAGAGCTACAGTTTGCAGTTCCCAGGATTCTTGGAGGGGAAGCCATGGCTATCAAAGTGGTATAAGAGTGCTATAAAGGTATTGGGTGGATGTGACATTAGATGCATCTTTTGATACTGCTGTACTTGATACTGAATTTGGAGAATTGCAAATTGCAGTGGATCCCTAAATCTCAGCCTGCACATTACTCCAGAGAGCAGCATGTCACTTTGTAAAGAATTTGCAATATTTTTTTCCCCTAGGCATGGAAAGCTCAGTGGTAGAGCTCAGCGGCAGAGCATTTATTTTGCTTTGCATGAAGGTCCCAAGTTTGATCCCCAGCGTCTCCAGGGAGGGCTAAGAAAGACTCCCTGTCTAAAACCCTGGAGTGTAACTGCCAGTCAGTGTAGGGAACACTGAGCATCGTTGGCTTCCTGTGCCTGCTATCCCTACTTTCACTGGACCTTGGGACCTGCTAGACTGCCCACTTACTCATGCTTCACCAAAGGCTGCTCTTGAAGTGCAAACCTGCATTCCTAATTTGACGGAATTCCTAATTTGACGGAAGTCTCCCTGAGTTCATTGTGGGATGCACTCCCAGGTAAAGGAGTACCATATTGCACAGTAGGCATTCTTAATGGCAGAAGATATGCTTCTAATTAGACATGGTTCAAATCTGGAAAAAAACTTCAGTGAAATCAGCACGGATCTTTCTTACCCACCGGAAATAATTCAGTTAAAGCTTCCACATACAGCGTTATTGAAGTCTGAAGTGGATCCTTTGGGATCAATGCATTTACAATATGATTTAAACTAGTTTCAGTAAGTAAGTGAGTTAAAAAAAACAACAACCCTAAACTCTCATGCTGTTTCTGGTTTTGCATTATGAATATTATTTAATTTATATAAATCCCCCCAAGGTTACTTTTTAAAGTATTAAAAGGTTCTAACTTAAAGGACATGAGCTGGACTCTTAGGAATGCTAAGTCAAACTCGGACTGTATAGTGATTTTTTATTTTAAAATCACCTAAAAGAAACAACGACGGCCATTTCATACTTTGCCTTTTTTTAAAAAATGAAACATTCACCATCATTGCCAATGCCATTGCAACTTTCCCCAATGGCTGGTATGTGCATGGAACTTTATCAGTTTGTGTTTTAAAGGAACTGGGGCAATGCTGCCCCTTTGACAACCTCTCTCCCAAGAGGGCTGGTTGTGGATTGCAAGCTTCATTCTGTGGCTGTTCCTGCAAAAAAACAAACAAAAAAACCCCTCTGAACTTTAAAGACATCATCCCCAACTGGGTTTGTTCATGCACCAGGAAGAGCTGGAAGCTGGCACTTTTAAAACATTTAGTTGTCCTGCAGACTGGTAGAAAGGAAGATTCCTTTGGCCCATATCAGAATTGTTAATTTTAATTACCAGTATCTTCTGATTTTTTTTAAAAAAATCTGGTTTTAAAAAGTATTTTATTGACCATTTTAATATCTTATATTTTGTAAACCACTTAGAGGTTTTATTACAACGAAGCAGCATATAATTTTTGTTATATAAATTTTTTAAAATACTCCACAAAGAATAATCCTAAACCCCCATCCTGTGACCACAATCCTAGGCTCACTTACCTGAGAGAAAGCCCCACTGAATTCAATAGGACTTCCATTTGCATAGACGGTTAGGATTGTGTTGTAAGTCAAATAAGATAAACCAATAGCCAATCGGATCACACAACTCAAAGGGACCTGCCATGTTTTGCATAGTTTGTGTTGCAATAGAATCAGAGGTGTAGTGGTGCAGTTTGAAGTGCTGGAGCTCATCCTGATAGCACTCATACTGTAGCTCTCACCGCTGTAAGGAGGGTCCAAAAATCCAGACAACTTTGTTCATGAATTTTTACAAAAGCCTTATATGTGTGTTATTTGCTCCAATGAGCATCTGGTTGGGAGTGTTGGCAGTCACTTAAATTACATAGACGGAGTCCAGGAAGAAAAGAGATCCCGATAAAACTTTACAGGGGAAATGAACCAAGGCAGTGTATAATTTGAGGAGAAAGTAACAGAGAGGTTTTGCCTTTCTTGCTTCAGGCCTGGTACATGGTAAGAAGACATACAACCAAACATACAGAAGAAAACTCCCTCAAAACCACCTAGCCAATCAGAGCACATGTTACCTCAGTGAAGATCATGCCACCCTGACTAGCTGCTAAGCACACACCTCTTAGTTAGTTAGTTTTTAAAAAAAGTTTTTATTAAGGTTTTTTGCAAAGAGATATGCAGGGAAATATGCAGGTACCAAAATGTATGGGAAACCACCCTACCAGAAAAGTTAACCAACAAACTCAAACTAGCACAGGGACATGCTACGGAGGATGCCTTCACCCTAGTGTAGTTCCCCTTTATTACATACGCAGCACAACAGGACAATGACCTCTTAGTTGACTAACACTGAGAACATAATTAACCCCTTAAGTTATAAATGGAATGATCCCTGCTATTGCACTTGCACCAGGAAGCAAGCTGTGCCGAACACCTGTAGGAAGGGGGATTCACACATATAATGTTATATACAATGGCTTCCCAGCCACCTGAAGTCCTTCCTTAGAGATTAATGATGCATGCACAGATGTCAGGGAAGGAGCATGCAGTGTAAGAGGTGGAGCTACTCAGCATGTCCTTAACTCGTGGGTAGGCAAACTAAGGCCCGCAGGCCATATCTAAATCCGGTCCATGGACAGTCTGGGAATCAGCATGTTTTTACATGAGTAGAATGTGTGCTTTTATTTAAAATGCATCTCTGGGTTATTTGTGGGGCACAGGAATTCATTCATATATTATTTTTCCAAAATATAGTCCGCCCCCCAAGGTCTGAGGGACAGTGGACCGGCCCCCCTGCTGAAAAAGTGTGCTGACCCCTGGTTAACTGATCCAGCATCCTGGTCCATCACTGCACAGCTAGATGCCTTCAGGAAACCCAGAAGCAGGACATAGCTAATAGTCCTCTCCCACTTTTGGTCCCTAGCAACTGCTATTCAAAGCCATCATGAGTAGTAGCCATCATGAGTAGTAGCTTTTATCCTTCATGAATTTACCTAATTCCTTTTAAAGCCAATAAGAAAGTATAAAAAGTAGCCACAACAATGCTCTTAAGATGCACTGCTTTTTTTTCTTTTCAAATTGACCTTGAATATAACTAAGAGTGAACTTTAAAACCTCATTGAGAATTTTGCCTAAGACCCCCTACTGAACTCTGGTGGACTCTTTGAGAATAGTTTCAGTGTTCTGTGAGAAAGAATATGTGGCACCCAAGCATCAGTCGCTTCTAAAGAAGCTGTGCAGGAAACTGCTTGCCATATAAGTGAAGATTTGGCATCATCTGACCCAAGTTAATGCCAGGTTGCCCAAAAGATGAATGTTAAGGTAGCTTTAAAATCAAGGTTAGATAGTCACCCCTTCCCAGACCTACATCATTATTGTCATTCATAAAATTGGTACATTTACCAATGCTAGTTGGGGGGGGGGGAGAAGTTTACGTTTGGTTGTTTCTCAAATGTTGCTTAAAAGAAAGTGTCAGACCTGAAATTCCATGGAAATAATATCCTGTGAGCGATCTTATCTCTGCCCTATTCTTCCTTCAAGAACTAGCATTCCCAGGACTTGTTGGGAAGAGGAAATGACAGACCACTTTAAGCTTGCCATGTGGATCTGTAATCTGAGATACTGTGTGGGGTGTGTGCCCCCCCCCCCGATCCAGGGTTTCTCCCGGTCCTCTCATCAATCTGTACTGTATTAGGCAGGTGGAAAGGCTGTGGCTCAGGTGTAGAGCACATGCTTCACATGCAAAGTCTCAAGTTCAGTCCCTGGTTGGGCTGGGAATGTCCCCTGCCTAGAACCCCAGAGAGCCACTAGCAGTCAGTGTAGATAATACTGAGCTAGATGGGCCAACGGCTTGACTTGATGTAAAACAGTTTCCTATGTTCCTATATATAGCCACTGCCCATTAATGGGAGCACTTGTTCTAAGTCAGCTGTATGAACCTTCTCCAGTTTCCAAGCTTTTTAGCACATGTGCCCATGGCAAAAATGGATATTAACCCAACTCAGAGTAGACCTGTTGGAATTAATGAACATGGCTCAGTTAGGCCTATTCATTTCAAAATGTCAGCTCTTTGTAAAACTAAGTTGAATGTCACCCCGCATTCTCCATGCCTGACCATGTGTACATTTTCCATCTCTTCCTATGTAGAGAAACAATGCTCTAAGGGAAACCAGTGGGATGTTCCTATTGGGCACTATCCAGGCCAAATGTAGCTCTTTAAAGTCCTAACAAAGTCAACAGGAGAGATCAAGTGCATGCCGACGGGCAAAATGAGTTGTGACGTAATGCATTGTCATATTTTACATGTTAGCCAGGGTAAATAGCGACCATAGAGAAGGGGGAATAAGCACAATCAGAACAGCGGCAGCTGGGAAGGGGGAAGTGTAACTCTTTGCCACACTGTTAAAATCAGAGGCATACCTAGGGGTTGGCGAAACCGGCCCCCCTGGAGCCACAAACCCAAGGGGGTGCAAAAATCACCTATCAGGCTATGGCATGTATGGCATATGTGTGTGGGTTGATGTGCCACCACAGTTGCAATGAGATGATCCAATGTGGGAGAAGCTTCCTGTCCTTCTCGCACTGTGGCAAACAGGCATGCAATTCTTTTCGCCCTTCCTCCTTGCATCACCGTCACTCCAGGTGCTTCGAGGACTTGGGTCACACAAAATGTAGCAATTTCTAATATGACTATTGTGGTAAAGTGGCCTTTTGGGGGGGGGGCACTACAGTTTCTTGCCAAGAATGTAAGGGACTCTAGGTATGCCTCCGGCTGCAATGCCCACCAAAATATCCTCCCCATTAGCTGCTATTTGCATTCAGGTGGAGGTGAAGCCCTCCACTTATGGGAGCTTTTGTTCAAATGCAAATAATAGCATTGGGGTGAGGGAGCTATTGAACTGCGGTGACAGTGGGAAGGGTGAAAGTCTTCCTCCCCATTGCCATTATTCTACTCAGGCCCTATCACAGTAACTTTTTAAAAACAACAACAACAACAACAACAACAACAACAACAACACATGTTAAACTTGTTTAACATCACATCTAATTTGGCTCTATGGACTTGTCCACACCAGAGAAAAATGTGGATTTGCACCAGTCCGTGTGCCCCTTAATGTAGGGCAGTCCACGTGAAAACCATCATTTCTAATTAGTTTTACAGATCAGAAAAGGCAGAGATGCAAGTCATATTCAGGAGGTCAAACTCAAGAGAACACAAGATTACTTATTAGGTCATGGCCATTTCTTGACTTAGTTTCTAGCCACGTGCCACCAGTCCCTTCTTTGTTATAACCACCTATAATTATATCTATATCCAGTGGATCTTTGTTCAGGTGAAAACTAGGGAGGGCCTGATTTCAAAGTGAACAAACAACAACAAAAACGCCTCAGCAGGTATTTTGCATCATACTAGGGAGAAAACATCAGGAGGTGACCCTGTAGTTATACACAGCCTTGTTATGAAAACTTCTGTTAATGGGATTAGCTTTGCTGAAAATATAAGTGGCAATTTAAAAAAAAGGGGGGGGGGAGAATATTCTCCCAGACTTTGCAACAAGGAAAAAAAGACCTAGCATGTGTAATTTGGAAATGAATTGTTTCTCAAACACATCACCTGAGATGAGAGTCATCTTGCTGGGGATGAGGCAGCCAGGGTTGAATGATTATTTACATTATTTTATAATTTATATCCCTTTCCTAGCTCACGTAGTTTTAAAACCTTATCTGTTTCAAACAATGGCAAACAATCAAAACACAGCATACATCAAAATGAGTGGCAGTGTTTCTGAAAGCCGTCTCTCCAAAAAGCTTTCTTTTGGGGCAGGAGATAGAAGCACAAGTTTCTCGTTGTTTTAATAACTCATAAAGCAAGACAATGTTGCCATTAAAAATATCCCTCATCTTACACACTGAACATTTAAAACATTAACACGCTAGCAGGAATGTGCAAAGGTAGCCTGAATATACAGTTGCGTTGTTATCCAACAGATCTTGCTGTGTCCTGCTCCTTAAGAGGCAAGGCTCACAGCCTTTGTTAAGAGACGGGTAGCTAAAGAGAGTGGACACTATGGTTCAGTGGCTTGCCGTTCTAAATAATTCAGGTTCTTCCAGTTGGTTAGTCTGAGTGTATTTAACCTTGGTTCTAATCAGACTTCTCTAATTAGATATTTTCCTACCACAAAATGCCTTGCCTGGGAATACATTGAAAAAAATTAAGAGTATGCATCTTAAAACAAATGTTGTTTACTTGTTTTTTATTATTTCCCAGTCCCAGATCCTGGGCAAATGTACCCCTTTCCTGAAAATATAGCATCTAAACAACACTCAATTTGAAAAGCCGATTTGGGCTCTTCTCTCCTGTTTTTATGGAACTATATTGACATCTAGTGTCCACTTGTGAATATAACTCTTTTTCAATATTCCCTTTATTGTGCAGAGCTCTCTGAGTCTAAGAATCAAGTTAGCAGCAGGATATTCATTTTTCTTAGGTATTTAGCTAATGCTTTTGTTGCAGCACAATCAAGGTTTTGAGTCAAAACTCTGACCCCCAAATCCAAACATTCAGCCTCAGGCAAGTCACCACAGCCAGTCATTGCATATTATACAGTCCACTCTGAGCCAGTCAACACTGAGAGGTGGCCCAGGGCAAAAGAGTCTTGGGGCCTTCCTCCTGGACCTCCTCCCAGTTGCTATCAGCAGAAAGCACAGAATAGCAACAGGAATGTGCTATTAAGTTTAGTATGCACCATTTAATAATGGTGAATTAATTAATAACCATGAATGCCAATTTGCTACATAGGCAAAACTACTTCAATCAAATCTTACTACATCAGAAAATTACAAATCATCACAGTTTCTGTAAACATTTTCATTACACCTACTCAAAATGATGAACATTGATGATCAAACTCATGAATTATTCAAATACATCCATCAGTCAATCAATCAATCAATCAATCAATCAATACTTAAGACCCTCAAATGACTCCTTCCTTGCTTTCATTTCAAAAAGATTCCTGCATTGCAGGGGGTTGGACTAGATGACCCTTGTGGTCGCTTCCAGCTCTATAATTCTGTGATATCACTTCTCAATTAAGTTGCACCCCCCCCATCTCTGCACTGATCTAGGTGAACCAATAGTCAGGTACAAGGCAACTTCTTAATTTCCTGCAAAAATAAGTTGATTATGTACTTACTTTTTGCCTGTTCTGAAATGACTGGCAGTCAATCTTCATTTTTTGGGTCCAGTTTCTAGAATGATATCTGTGTATAAAAGAAAACTTCCATTCATTTTCCCCAGATGTCATTAATTTTATAAGCCTTTATCATATCTCCTTCAGGAGCCTTTTTTTTCCTAAGCCCCATATGCTTTAACCTATCCTGAAAGGATAGGTTGTCCTTTTTTGGGCAGGAGCAGGATAGATATCACCTTTGTGATCTCTTTTCTGAGATGGGGCAGCCTGAAGTGACAGTTGGGCACTTTCCAATTTCAAAATTCCCCATCAAAATAACCAGAATATGGGTTATGCCAACTTTGCTGCCACATACACCTGGACAACACCATTACTGGCCCCAACAACATCAAACATACCATCTCAGGACTATTTAATTGCTCATCTTCTAACATTGTGTATGCCATCAAATGCCAACAGTGCCCTTCAGCTCTCTATATTGGACAAACAGGCCAAACCCTGTGCCAAAGGATAAATGGACATAAATCTGATATCAGGAATCACAAGACAGAGAAACCAGTAGGAGAACACTTCATTCTCCAAGGACATTCTATACAAGATCTCAAAGTAGCTGTCTTACTACAAAGGAATTTCAAAAATAGACTGGAAAGAGAAGTTGCTGAATTGCAACTAATTACCAAACTTAAAACCAGGGAGAGACATGGTCTGAACAAAGACTTTGGATTCTTATCTCATTATACATGACAAAGCTATCTTTAGCCATCTCACCCATTGCTTTTTCCTGTAAGACCAATTGCAGTCGTTAACAGTCATCAACAGGTTTTCCACACCTATCAGCCAATCACCCATTCCCACCACCCTTCTGAGTAATAGCCCTCCCCACTCTCTCACTATATATAAGGGTCTGGTGACTTCTGTTTCAGTGTATCTGAAGAAGTGTGCATGCACGCGAAAGCTCATACCAGGAACAAACTTAGTTGGTCTCTAACGTGCTACTGGAAGGAATTTTATTATTATTTATTTTGTTTTGACAATGGCAGACCAACACGCTACGGCTACCTACCTGTAACCAGAATATGGGTGTTTGTTTGTTTAAACAAAACGGGGGGGGGGGGTTAATAGAAAAGTAAGTTCACCTAAAAAGAGAATTGTGACAGGCAAGGCCTTAGCAAGCCTTTTGAAAGTCTCTTCACAAAGGCATTTTTTCATACTCAAGCAGTGAGAAAAATGTCTCTTTTTTGGCAGATTGGAAATTCTTTGTCATGTTCTGTGTACAAAAGGTTGAGAGCAGTACCTCTGTTTTATGTTCCTTCCAAAAGATAAGTCAGGAAAAAAGTGTCAGTGAAAGTATGAATCAAATGGTCAGGAGAATGCTCTTGACCTCACAGAGTTTAATGGGGACATTTATTTGTTTCCTTTTTACTACAAAGAACATCTTACATGCTTAGGCTGCTATTGTCATTGTTCCCCAAGGACTCTTAAAAATGTCACCACAAAGAACCATTACATCATCAGAGCCAGGAGTCATATTTTTCCATGTTACTCCTTCATATTATCCTCTCAAGGGTGGGTGCAGGGGAGAGGAAGACTTAAAATCCAAAAAGTTAAAACACAAAAATCTTGGTTCCAACAATGCTGTCATGACAAAGTGTGGAGGATCATCTTTCGTTCTGGTCCATTATTGGCAAGTCAGAGAGCAGCCCCATTTCTATTTTTGCATAGGCTTCCTACGTGCTACTGGAGAGCATCATGTAACACTTTGGCGAGGGGTGGAGAACCTCTGGCCATCCAGATGTGGTTGAACTCCAACTCCTATCAGCCTCAGCCAGCTTGGCCAAGGGTAAAGGATGAAGGGAGATGTAGTCCAGCAGCAGCATCTGGAATGCTGTATGCTTACACAACAACCCTATGCACACTTATCCAGGAGTAAATCCCAATAAACTCAACAGGACTTACTGAAGAATAAACAGTCAAGGACCTTCTGGCTGCACAACATGTCACAATTACCTTTCCACAAGTGCTGAAAAGCCGAAGTAGCTCCAATGGACACGGAGGAGGCAGACAAGACAGGCAGGCATGGAGGAGGAGGAGGTGGTGGCGACGTGCTCCTTGGATCTGCCTCCTGAAGCAACTGCCTCATTTCACCTCATGCATGGGCCGGCCCTGACTTCAAGAACTCTGTAGCTAAGAAATAGTAGCTGGGTTTTCTCCCTTCCCTGACCTGCTCCACCCTCCTCCTTTCCTTTCCTTTCGTGTCATGCATTTTGGATTTCAATTTGAAGGCAACAACTATATTATCTCTGATACTTGCAAACCATTCTAGGAGCTTTCTTTTGGCTGAGAAGCATGATAAAAATGCTTGAAGTAAAGAATGATAATAAAAACCAGCTCGGTGAATTTATAGCACCCTTTCCAAAAAGAAAACCCAACAACTTTGAGTCAAGTTGGGCTAGCAAATTATTTATGTAAAAACGATCATCTCATCACTGGAAAACAAACTAAAATTAGACAATGTTAGTGGCATTTTTGCACAGAGCTTTAAAAATTCAGAGTGATGAAGAGGGGGGTGGGAGTCCACCCTCTGAACCCATAATTGAAGCTGGATGGCTTGTTGATTAGTGTCCTGGGGGAACTGGATAAAAACTTGAGCTCTCCTAAGAATCCCTTTGGGTAACATCGCTGCTCAGAAATTCTGACCTTAGTCATATAATTTTATTCTCATAAATCTTTATCTGTAGGAAATACCTAAGTTAGAAATTGGCTTGTGGACACATAATTACTTTGCCATTGAGAACTGTATCCTCTGACTTTCACAAGAGAAAAAGACTTTGAAATAGAAGAGACTCGATTCAAAGCAGATCTCTTTTACACTGTGAATTAATTCATAATTTACCGGCAATATTTGAAAACATGAGCCATTAGCAGAACATAATGAGTATGCTGCTTATTCAAAAATATTCTGAAATTAGCATTAGCATCCAGGTAGCTGGAATGTATTAAAACCCTGTATGGCTCTGAATACATTCTGTTTCATAAATGATATCTGCAGGATAACACAGTAGCTTCTGCAGAATCTGCAGGTTAGAACACAGTAGCTTCTGCAGAATGTGCATCGGCTTGTGGTATTTTATTTTTAAAGGGGAAAACAATCTAGATATCTTTGTTAGAGGCCTGTGAAAACATACAAATGTTTCAAATAGCCCGTGGGGTTCCAGATTTCCCCCTTACATGCGTTGTTTCTGGGTCAAGAGGTCTTGAAAATGGAGTGTTGCCAATCTTCCTTTGTCCCTCACCCTCCAACTGACCATCCAGCATGTTATGTTACTCATGAGGAGACCAGAGGCCTATGTCCGTGAGTAGCTGTATAGAGTAGATAGATTTATAATGTTTCTTAATTGTCTCTCGCGTACATTTCTGCCTTTTCCCTATAGTTTTCTTAAACATTATTCTTAATAACTGCTTAAAACTAGCATTTCTCACTGCTTACGAGAGATTTATTCTTATCACCCACCATGAGCTGGAGGGCGACTGCAGAAAGAGGGGAGCCTCTTCTACTTTGCGACCACATTTTAGAACACTGAAAAAAAAATCAGGGCTCTAAAACACACAGGAAACATTCAGAAGAACACTCAATGCTTTCCATAGTCACCCTCCAGGTCATGGAGGTGGAACTAGCCTAGTGGGTGGAGCTAGCAGGATAATCCCAGCTGCCCCCTCCCCACACATGATTATTATACATAGTTGCAGAATACTTGAAGGGGGCAGTATAGATTTCTGAACTAAGGATTGAGTTAAAAGGAAACCAGTCAACATTCTACACCAGGGGTTTCCAAATGGTGGTCCACAGACTACCACCAGTCCATGAACCTCATTAAGGTGGTCCATGTCATGTCTGTGGATTCGTGTTTGAAGACAGGGAATTGGACATCCATGGCACGAAATATTAATATAGATTCTTTATTGCTTCTTTTATTTCTCATATTGCAATTCAAATGGTAATATAATAAAATGCAATATATAAGAAATAAAAGCAAAAATTAAAATGTGATTAAAAATCATACAGCATCCTGAATAGTGCATTGCACTCGCTACAACAGACAGATTTTTTTTTTTTTTGCCAAGACACTCTGCAATTTTAACGTGGCCCATGGTGGGAAAAGTTTGGGGACCACTGTTCTACGCCATCCTAATTAATGAGTTTCAGACAATCCATATGTTCTTATACTTTATGTGGTGTGTTGATTTAGGGAAAGTGTGGAATTATGTTTCTAGTACTATTGAAGATGTCCATAGAATGGAGAAAGTGACAAATTCAGTGCAGACAGGGAGTAAAAGGGGTTCCTAATTAATTTCAGCAAAGGCTAATTTATGAAATACGATTTACAGCATGGACCTTATGAAAGAGTGGTTATTTTCTGCCTTGTAAATTCATTTGACTTTGAATCTTCTCTGTAAGGAACACGGAAAACACAGCATTAAAAGGAAAGAAAGCAAACAAATCTGCAAGTACGGTTTTTGCAGGCAATTACAGTAAACCCTTTTCAAAGCCGCAACACTGCTAACTTGAACATTTTTTTATACAATAAACCTATCATTTATTAAGTGTCTTCATTTCTCATGAAGAAATTTGAAAGAGCTAGTTGGTTTCCATAACCATGGTGCCATCCAGTGGCAACTAGTGGTAGCATTTTTTAATACCATCTCTTATTTAGTTCTATTAATGCAGCTAAAAAAAACACATGTGAGACAATTATAGACAAACACTGAACTTTAAATCAGTGGGCTCCTTCAAAGGACCAGCCTGTAAATTTCCTGATAACTAACCTATTGCTAGTTACAGGTAGGTAGCCGTGTTGGTCTGCCATAGTCAAAACAAAATAAAAAATATAAAAATTCCTTTCAGTAGCACCTTAGAGACCAGCTAAGTTTGTTCTTGGTATGAGCTTTCGAGCACATGAAAGCTCATACCAAGAACAAACTTAGTTGGTCTCTAAGGTGCTACTGGAAGGAATTTTTATATTTTATATTTTGGTTTAACCTATTGCTAATGCATCTACACTCGTAGACATACCTAGTAGCTGGCTGTGAGTAAGAGTCTCCCTCTCTTTCCCACATGTCTAAGCATAGGCATAGTGATAATCTACTTGGTTTGCAGAAATCACAGAGGATGAATATGACTGCAAACTGAGCCGCTTTTATGCTGGCTGTTAATCAGAGCTAAGTTTCAGAAAGATATAATGGTCAACTTGTACAAGATGGAAATTTAGGAGGTGGTCTACAGTCCCATGCTGCATTCCAAAACAAAGAAATGGGTGGAGAAAGGTTCTGGGATTCCCCCCCCCCATAGAATCCTGAGGGCAACAAGAAAACGAAGTCCATCCTAATGCCTTTCTTTCCTAAATTATACTTTCCCCCTAGCTACGGAAGTGTCATAGTTCCTCTCTCTCAGGACCAATTTAAGCAGAAAACAGTTGAAGCTAACTAGATTATACTCAGAGTAGACCTACTGAAATTAATGGATGTCTGTGATTTTCAGTGGGTCTACTCTGAGTATGACTAGCATTGGCTACAAACCAACCTGACTTATGTCACATATTGTTGTTTATTTGATAGATCATATTTGTTTTGTATTTTGTGCAAAGAGGAAAATGGTTTATTCTTAAATATATTTTTAAAGGATAATCTTAACATACAATACTGTAAAACTTTAAAACCATAGTGAAGGAAAAGAAAGATCCTTCACATTGGATCTTCATTTCATTGTGGCATTTCTTCCATTGTGGCCCTGCAAGACTTCTATGGAGGGGCTACCACAGAGATCGGGGCACATGCATACAAGTAACCCATAGAGAGTCATTAAATTTGAGCCTGGCTAAAGGCCCCTGATCTAGAGTCCTGGTATAACACTGTTGTTATTTTAAGTGTGTGAGAAAATAAAGTGCAAACATTTTAAAATCTTCCATGTAAACTGCCATGTGGCCTTTTAATTAATTATAGGCCTTTTTGCACAGCCACATCAATCATATTCCCAGGACAGTTTGCAATAAACTTGTTTTAAAAACATACAAAATGAAAAAAGCACACAAAAAAGCACAAAAACAGTATAAGGCAGCTGACAATAAGGATGCCCTCCACTGAACGTCTGAATATATTGGCAGTTACTTCTGAAAGGCAGGCAAGTACTATGGCTGGCCCTAAAATTGTGAAGGACTTTAAAAGGTCAAAAACTTTGCATTGGGCCTAGAAACAGATGACGAGTGAGTGCATTTGACATAGTATGTTCACAAGGACCAGACACTAGCTGTAAACCTGAAAATAAATGCATCGGTTTTCGAGCACGCCTCAGAAGTCGAACATGCCACGTGGCTTCTGCTCAGTGCAAGATCTTGAGGCCTAGCTGTCGGCTATTGAGTTTTCTGTTTTCGAACGTTTCAGAACTCAAACAGTCTTCTGGAACGGATTAGGTTCGAAAACCGAGGTACCGCTGTACCTCTATCCAAAAGCAGCCTCAAATAAGCTCATGGAAACAGAGGAATATCTCTTATGCTCAATTTATCTTGCTCAGTATTGTTTGCAAGGATGGGAGCAGCTCTCCAGCATTTCAGGCAAAAGATGCCAGAGTTTGAACCTGGGATCTTTTCCATTCATAGTCTGTGCTCTACCTCGGAGCTATGGTGCTTGCGACAGAACTACAGGGTAAAGGCTGCCTCTGAACTTGGGTGAAGATAAATTTCTGCAGCAGACACCAGCCTTTCATTCTGCTTCTAAACAGCAGTAGCAAGTGCTCATTGGCCAACTCACTGGCCATCCCCATATCACCTAACCAAATTGTAGTTTTGGAAAGTCCAGAATCCACTTGTGCTGTCTTGCTGATCACTCTGGATATCTTCCTAATGACACACTATCGGGAGAGCTGCTTCACCCACATGCTCAATTACTTGAGACGGAGTTCCATAAAATTGGGCCCACAGTACTGAATGCATGGTTTTTGCTGGGGGACCACAAACAGGGACTCCCCACAAGCTTAACGGATCAGGTTAGAATAGACACTAATTAGGACTAGAGTCAAAATAGAACCACTGTGAAACAAGAGGTAGGCAGCAACTTGCTTTGGGGCAACGGCGAAGTTTGCAGAAGTATAACAACTATTTTTAAAAACCAACACACACCACAACCCAACCCAATAAAGATTGAACATGCTCAGTAGCCATGTGCCATGAACTGGCAGGACAACGGGGAAGAGGAAGATGAGGAGGAGGATCCCAGAGATGGGTGTAGCTGGGGTTGGGACACACCGGGACAAGCAGGGGATGGGTAAGGAAGTACTCACAGGGTGACAGAGGATAGCAAGGGGATGGGAGTCAATGCACAGGAGCCTGAGCAACAGGACCCATCACCAGAACCAGAGGGTCCCCTGTCTCCACAAACATGGTGGGCTCTGACGTGTAGGGAGCAGGCTCTGAGGTGAAGCTGGCCAGGTGGGGATCGTTAGCTCTAGGAGGTGGTGTGGGAGTAGGCCTGGTACAGGTGAAGCTCACATGCCTAATCAAGCCCAGATGCTGCAGTCAGCATGGAAAGTACAAAGGGGAAGCAGAGCTGAGGTGCTGTGTCTGCTAAACTGCCCATGTTGATGAAAACAGCAACAACAACAACAACATATTATTATTATTATTATTATTATTATTATTATTATTATTATTATTATTATTATTATTATTATACCACCTATCTGACTGGGTTGCCTCAGCTACTCTGGGAAGCTCCCAACAAAATATTAAAAACATAATAAAACATCAACCATTAAAAACTTCTCAGGGCTGCCTTCAGATGCCTTCTAAAAGTCTTCTGTGTGGTAGGCTGTGCTTTCTTATTTTGCCTTACTTATCAACACCCACTTCCTCGCAGGCAGGGTCTCTGAGAAAATAATTTCCATCTAAAAACAAACAGGAGCTGGAAGAGTTTATGGAGGAACCCATCTTTCAAGGACGTTTCCTTTCCAAACTGCACAATACGAGCTCAGAGCAGGGGAAACAAATACAAACTTAATCCCTCTGCATTCCAGCCGAGACCTTCTGTTTTCTTTTCTCAGCTTTGAAGGCAATACTAAGGAACGCTAGGAAGAGGTCTCAAAGAGAGAGAGAGAGAGAGAGAAAAAACATTGCACTCCAATCTACAAAGGAAGTTATGTCCTTCGTATTTCACTTCCTTTAAATATCAGGCATTGCCTAGAAGTATCCTTGTCCACCCCCTGCCTCCCCTTTACACTGTTTTCCATATCTGCCCTGAAAATATCTGTGGTATTTAGCACTTGTAGTTCCAACTGGAGAAGACTGTTGGAAGATTCAGGACAGGAAAAAGTAAAGGACCTCACATGGAATTTGCTCTCCCAAGGTGGAGTGACAGCCACCAACTTGAATGCCTTTAAAAGTGAATTAGATGAACTCATGGCGGACAAGGCTATCATCAATAATCGCTGTGCTCTATCTCCACTAATGGGATGCGGGTGGTGCTGTGGGTTAAGGCGCTGTGGGTTAAACCACTGTGCCGCTTGGGCTTGCCGATCAAAAGGTCGGCGGTTCGAATCCCCACGACGGGGTGAGCTCCTGTTGTTTGGTCCCAGCTCCTGTCAACCTAGCAGTTCGAAAGCACACAGTGCAAGTAGATAAATAGGTACCGCTCCGGCGGGAAGGTAAACGGCATTTCCGTGTGCTGCTCTGGTTTCGCCAGAAGCGGCTTAGTCACATGACCCGGGGGAAATGTCTGTGGACAAATGCCGGCTCCCTCGGCCGTTAAAGTGAGATGAGTGCCGCAACCCCAGCGTCGTTCACATCTGGACTTAATTGTCAGGGGTCCCTTTACCTTTACCTTTTTATCTCCACTATCAGAGGCAGAGTGCCTTTGAATATTTGCTGGGAATCAGATGTTGGGAGAATGCAGTTGCACTCAAGTCTTTCTTGCAGGCTTCCCATAGGCATCTGGTTGGCCACTGTGAGAACAGGATGCTGGACTAGATGGACCATTGGCCTGATCCAGCAGGCTGTTCTTATGTACTTAACTCCGTAAGTTCAAAAATCAAGACCTGGGTGTTTCTCAGCAAGGCACACTGTAGGGACCGCAGAATGACTAACAACTGACAATTGACAAGTCAAAGCTATGATCCACTACCAAGGGGCTGTGTTTCAATTATTGCATTTTCATGCTTTAAGCCAGATCTTGCAAAGAGGCACTGGATACCCTTTGCTTTGCTTCATCCATTCTTCTGTTCTCACAGCCTGCATGACTGAATGGTAGTTTTCTCCCAGTTGTGCAATGTATATTGATGGAAGTGTTTCTGAAACTATAAAATGTGGTCATTTCCAGCTTTGAGCTTTCCAGGTTGACAGAGACTGCAGTTTTGGCTAGTTATCCATACACAAAGATCAACATAAATTGCACCCTATCAGTCTCCTGGTATTTCCCACAACTCCTTTATGCCTTTTATCACAGCATATAGATGCAGCATCTTCTCCCACACTGGAGAGCCAGTGTGGTGTAGTGGTTAAGAGTGGTAGACTCGTAATCTGGGGAACCGGGTTCGTGTATACGCTCCTCCACATGCAGCTGCTGGGTGACCTTGGGCTAGTCACACTTCTCTGAAGTCTCTCAGTCCCACTCACCTCACAGAGTGTTTGTTGTGGGGGAGGAAGGGAAAGGAGAATGTTAGCCGCTTTGAGACTCCTTTGGGTAGTGAAAAGCGGGATATCAAATCCAAACTCTTCTTCTTCTTCTTCCCTTTTAGGTGTGCCTGCCCTCTGGAGGCCGGCCTGTTGTCGGTTTAAGCAGAACGCTGTGATCAACGGCAGCCTTGGTCGGCTGCTCTCTGTGCTGCAGATTACAGGTATCAACATGTTCTACTGCTAGCCCCTCTCTAGTAGCATGCCTGAAGCAGCAGATCTAACCAGCAGAGGGAGTGTGGTGTTAATGTAGGTTAAGTTGCATTGATAGCTCTCGTTTTTGTGGCTGTATTTTTTTTACAAGCACCTCATTAAAATGACGTTTTGCTTCTGTAAACAAATAAACCCCCACATAGCTGTAAAATGAAGATAAGGGAAAGCAGACAAGTCCTTAAAATGAAGCAGCCCAGGAGAGGAATAATCTTCCTTTAGGTTTCCTTTGAACCATATTCCTTAGGTTCACATTTCTTATTAGCTATACAGACACAGCCTTAATTTTACCACACTTATTCCATTCTATAACATTACATGGGAAGTAACAAGTGTGAACTGCAACAAAATGCTCCTCCTCAGGTTTCCAGCCTCCTCCTCACTCCATTGCATTGCCTAACCCAACTGCACCAGTAATCAGTATTTTGTACCCACTAAGTATGCTCAGACCCCTCAGATTTATTTTTTTGTCGGGGTGGGGTGTGGGGGCTCTCTCATGTTGGTTTCTTCATACACTGCAGGAATTTTATGTTTATGCTAGTGGGATGTGCCCATTGCTGCCTGGGAATTTTTGGAAACCTAAAAATATGTTTGTTAAATGGATAGCGTAGTTTGGAAGTTAGGACTCGCGATGCCACAAATCTGAAGTCATGCCAAAGTGACATTTTGGTCTGCCTTGATTCAAAATGGTGCCTGGCATCCAGAGGGCAATAAAGTCTGCCAGCTCTACCTTGGGAAGCCTTGTGCCGAGTCTGGTGATAGTATCTTGAGAGGCGGCTGAACTTAAGCCCCAAAATGGGCAGAGTCAGAAGTCACGTTCTGCTCTACCATCTTGATTCAAAATGGAACCCAGCATCCAAATGTTGAATAAATCTGCTGCTCCCATACGGTGAATACTCATGTCATGTTTGGTGATGATTATCTCAAGAGGTGTCCATACCTACAGAGAACAAACGGACAAACCACTTTCCAAAGTATATAGACATAACACGTTAGTGTGTGTTATTGTAGTCTTACAACTCTTGCAAACATTAGGCAGCCTTTCTCAAGCTTGGGTCCCCAGATGTTTTTGGCCTACAACTCCCATCATCCCTAGGTAGCAGGACCAGTGGTCAGGGATGATGGGAGTTGTAGGCCAAAAACATCTGGGGACCCAAGCTTGAGAAAGGCTGCATTAGGGTTTTCCCAAGCCTGATATTGCCTTCCTGTGTATGGATGATGCCATTATTGCTGTAAAAAAGGACAGGTACTCATATAACGAGTTTATTATTAGTATATATGATTAAATTATTAGGATTGCAATCTTAGCTTCAGTTCATAATCTATAGAATAAGGATAATATAGCCTTGCCTCACAGGGTTGTGAGGAATTCTAGAATTGTAGAGTTTGAAAGGATCCCAAGTGTAATCTAGTCTAATCTCCTGCAATGCGGGAAACATTCCTATGGAAGAACAAGACAATCAAAATGTAAAAATCTTCAAAAGTACTTTATTGAGACATTCAGCTATGTCTGTCAGTCTACATCCAAATTCACTACTAAAAAATAAAGTAATGTCACATTTCACATTAGGAACAACAACTCAGGAGAGAAACAAAAATTTGAGCCAAGCCTAGTGTATAAATAAGTGACTAGTTCCTTTTCATATCAAAATTCACATAAAAAATTGCCAGCTCCCATCCCTCCCACATCCCTAGTTCTACCTGAAAGCCATGATGAATGTAAAAATTTAAATACACACACATTTTTTGTCAAAGAAGGGGAAGAAAAAGGTGCAAATCCTATTAACAGCTTTAGGAGTGGCATTTGCGGCGTTTGATCATACAATTTATGTACTCATTCCCAAAGGTGCAAATATTGCCAGGAGATTAATACTGCTTCAATTCATCTGCAAGAAATTATACACTACACAGAACTCAACAGCACTGAGAGGCTTCAATCAGCACCATAAAACTCCTCCCATTTCTCTCCTGCACTCACTGGTGGAGGCGAGAGAGAAAGTTCACCGGAGCTTTAATGACTTCACACAGCCCGTGCTGTCCAGAAAGTTCATGAACAAAAAAAGGTTTTCTAAAACATTGAAGTGTTTAAGACTCCATCATAAAAATTCAAGAGTTGCTATAGATTACATGAATGCAAATGCCCTACCCCAACATGCCCAAAGCACCACACTCGACTTAATTGAGTGCTGCCCTGTCCTCCCAACACAATCCTTGATTTGTTTATTGTTACTTCTGCGCTCTACAGGAGTTGTGTCACTGTTCTCGACTGAGCTCCGCTCACTGTAGAAAGACAAGGCCAAGGATATGGACTCAAACCTCTACTGCCCTTTAATTTTATTCTCCCTTTTCCATTTAAACAACACTGTCTTTTATTGTAATCTCTCTCTCTCTCTCTCTCTCTCTCTCTCTCTCTCTCTCTCTCTCTCTCTCTCTCTCTCTCTCTCTCTCCACTCACACCCCAACATCCTCACATTTGTGTCCCACCCCCGCCGCCGCCCAACTTTCCCTTCCAACAATACTCAGTTTTGATTTCCAGTTTCTGCCCTTTTGCAACATGGTGGCAGCTTCTAAGGTAGTTTCCAGTGGAACCCACTGGCAGCCCTGTAAACGAAGCAGCTCACAGAAAACCAGCATAGGATATCATAAATACATTTTGGCCAGCATTCTGAGAGTTAAAACTTGTTCTGAGACAAATAAAGGGTTTAAGATTCTGTCTGCCAAGTCAGGAGCTCCTGGAGTGGTTAATTCTTTCACCAGCGCCCGCCAGTTCAATTCTGGATGCAGCTCCCTAGATCTCGCGTTGCAACTTCTTCCCGTTCTTCAGCCGGCCTTTCGGTGGCAGTTTCCCCCTGGCCAGACTCACTAGAAGATGCAGTGTCCAGACTGACAGAGTCAACCTTCACATCGACAGAGTCCTGCAGGGAGCCTGATCCTTTGGCAGCTTGTCCATTGTCAATAGGTTTGCCTCCTGCCCTTTCCTGGTGCTCTACACCAGGGGGCTCAGTGGCTTGTTGCTGAACAGTGTTTTGTTCTGCTCCGGGATTTGGTTGTGGCACGGGTTCCAATCCTAGCCCCGGGGGCTGAGTGGGATTTTTAAGTTGGCAGTGGCACAGGGGGCAGGTTTCTTGCACATAAAGCCATTTCTTAAGGCAGCCCGCATGAAAGAAATGGCCGCAAGGCGTGATGATAGCAGATTTCATGTCCTGAAAGAAAGAAGGCAGAAGGATCACACAGTGCCCAAGCAAACACGCAGAGTCCTGAAGCTAACCTAAAACTCAGCATGGACTGCTAAAAGGTAAAGCACAATGACCCAACTGCCCACGTTCAGTTGTCACCCTTTATTCATACACAGAGGAGACTTGCTTTATATCTATGCATTAGTAACACACGAGAACAGCAGAGCACAAAGCATACTATTTCATTCTAGGCAAGTAGGCTAAATTTTAATTACTAAGGATTTGCAGTGCAAGAACTACATAGGCACAGCTGGAAGAATGCCACAATTCTGTGCAGAAACAGCATGTCCCATCATCCTTTAGCTAGCATGATAAGACAGTCACTCTCCCAACCCTGGAACAGGAAAGGGAGACAAGCAGAGATGCCAGCATCTCCAGATAGGCTCCAGAGGGGACCTGATGTGATGTCCTGAGTGTGGAGCCCACTGAATATTGACGGGGCCCAGACCCCTAAAAAATAAGATGGGGGGCATAGTGCCTTGGCCCCCAGGAGCCAGCGCCCTTGGAGACGAGTATAGTGTACTGGGCTTCTGAGGTTCTTTGAAAGCTTTGAAAGCCACAGTGTGGTAGAGCGCTTCTGTGCATGCGCGTGTGTCGAAACCCGGAAAAATACTTCCGGTTTTGCCACATGTGTATCCTGAAGGATACATAACCAGAGGTGCTCATAAGTAGAGGTACCACTGTGTTGTTGTTCAGTCGTTCAGTCGTGTCCGACTCTTCGTGACCCCATGGACCAGAGCACGCCAGGCACGCCTATCCTTCACTGCCTCTCGCAGTTTGGCCAAACTCATGTTAGTAGCTTTGAGAACACTGTCCAACCATCTCATCCTCTGTCGTCCCCTTCTCCTTGTGCCCTCCATCTTTCCCAACATCAGGGTCTTTTCCAGGGAGTCTTCCCTTCTCATGAGGTGGCCAAAGTATTCCCCAACTCAATTCATTTATAACCCAACTCAAAGGCAGAAACTTCAGCTCTTCCAATAAAATACCATAAGGAGGCAGAACCATATCCACAAAAGTACAGTGGTACCTCAGGTTAAGAACTTAATTCGTTCCGGGGGTCTGTTCTTAACCTGAAACTGTTCTTAACCTGAAGCACCACTTTAGCTAATGGGACTGAAGTGTTTTTTGATTGTTGGAAACGCTTCAAACCAACTTCTGCACTTCTTGGAGCCCGGCACGTTTCCTCTGCGCGTACCTTACTGAAGCGCCTTTCCTTGCTGCCGTCTCCTGTGCTATTCAGCAGAGTTTTCTTTTCTTATCTTCTCTCACGCAACGGGTTGTGTGCATGCCAGCATATTACAGACAACAGAGTCCGGCTTCTTTCTAATCTAGAAGCTTTATTTTACAAGGCATAAATCATTACATTCCGGGAGAGTCGCAAGCCATGTTGGTGGCTTCTCCCTTCTCTCCGTTCTCCGGACACAGGAAAAGAAAGTATCACATTACACAGTACAACAGTACACAGAGCATCCGGTGACGCTCTTCCTCCTGTGGGTGGGACAACCTGGTTGAGCTTGTTAACTCTAAAAGCTCCAAACCTCTACACCCCCTCTTGTCCCGCACACAGGGGCGTTGTAAGCTTGCAGCTTACCCTACACAAACCCTCACAGAACTCCCCATGACGTTGGAAGTTCAGGGGCTTCGTGAACCCAACCTTCTGGTTCACCTGACCAGGACAGTACTTCAGCTTCTCCAAGCCGGTCTGAACGCACACGTCTCGAAAGAGAACGTCTAGGTGTTTGGGTCTGGCCTTGACTTGTCCAGACTCTGCCACCAACAAACAGAGTTGGTTGTCCTCCCAAACCATCACGGGCAGGCAACTCTGAACGCAGATCTCTTGGACCAAACACCTATAGAACTCCAGTTCCCTGCAAAGCACTGACAACGCACTGTACCTGGCTTCTGCACGAGAACGAGCAATGAGGCTCTGGCACCGGGACTTTAACCCGCCTAGAGCTCCTCCACACTGTACAACCATTTCAGACAAAGATTTCCTGTCCTCGGAATTTGCCCAACCGCCGTCGCACCAGCGCGTGAGCTGGGGCTCACCGGTAGCTGACAACTCCGGGCAAAACTCCTTAGTCTCCTGCAAACTCTGGAGCACTCTCACCATGCCATTCCAGGCATGCATGCTGGGATTTGCAGCCACCTTGCTGAACAGATCCACAGCAACTGCTATGTCAGGTTTGCTCAACCGTGAAGGAAACAACAGCCTCCCAGGAGCTGACCTAAACACCTCGGGGCTCTCGAACTCAGAGCGTTCCCCGGTCTGACTGTCCTCACCTAGACACGTCTCCATGGGTGTTCTGACACTAGCACATTCAGACACTCTGAACTTCTTCAACGACTGCACTACCTTGCCAGTCTGATTGAGCAAGACACTACCGTCTTCGGCTCTGTCTACCTGCACACCTAGGTAAACACCAACAGGGCTTAGGTTCCTGAGCTGGAAAGACTGACCAAGCTCCTCTGCGAACCGTTGCACCTGTCCCCTGGTCTCCACCAGGTAAAGCATGTCCGCACCGGACTGCAGAACTAGCTCCTGCTCTGGACTTACTCCTGCCAGAAACAGGCAGCTATCAGCACAACTCTGGCTGACACCTAGCTTTCTCAAAGCTTCTTGCACGCCTGAGGACCAATCTCTGGCTGACTCCTTCAAGCCAGTGATTGCCTCGTGCAAACTCCACACCTGATTTGGCCCGTTGTCCTCGAACCCTGGCGGAGGTACCTCGTACCTCTCCTCATCCAGGTCGGAATCCAAACAGGCATCCAAACCAAAGTGGCTTGCCTCAAAGCTGCTTTGAGTCGCAACCGCTAACAGCATGCGCGTGGTTTCGCTTCTGAGAGAGAGCGCGTCCAGTACCTCGGAACAATGGACCCCCTCCTCCTGAGTGAAACCTCTGGCTACTGACCTAGCCTTGCACTGCAACTCGCCAGTTGCTGCCGTCTTGAGTCTGTACACCCAACGACCTTCTGACAGCGTCGTGGTTGTGCACACACCCAAAGACCTCACTGAGCTTACCTGCTCTACCATGGCATCCTGCCATTTCTGGGCCTCACCTTGAGATACCCATTGAACCTTCACAAGGCTTTCCGGTTCACACTGAACCAAACAAGCACTCACGCTAGTGGCCGTGAACCTTTCGTGCAGAATCCCTTCAGTGGATCGTGCATACTGCTGTGATACCACTTCAGATTCTCCCTCTGCTCCAGTTGCACTGGACTCCACCTGCACGTCCTTGACGTCAGGCATCTCACCTACAGACTTGCTGCGCCTGTGCATCCTAACTGAACCACCCAAGGATGACGTTGGCGCGCCTTTGGGCTCCTGCTTCACTGCCAAAGAACCCCCCTCTTGCACCAGGACGAGACCTGCGCCAGGCTCTCCTGGAGAAGAGTTGCCACACAAAGAGTCGCCAAGCGTGGCCTGCCTCCTAGTCCGTGACATAGGACTTGCGGGTGCACTCCCAGGCTGCTGCCTTGGAGTTGCCCCTAGCTGCGCTGCACCCTGGTGATGGCCGGGAACTCGGCCCGAGCCACTAGCAGGTGCCAAAGCCACAGCAATACCCCCTCTTGGGGCTGATCCACCTGGACCACCACCGCCACCAGCAGGTGGCGTATCTGCCTGTCCATCACTGACAGGACCATCCAGAACATCAGGGCTTCTAGGGATGTGTTCCAATCCATTCTGCTCAAAGAATTCAGCACTCCTGCTGACTAGAACCTGGGTCTGGTCACTATCTGGGCTAACTAACCTCCAGCTACGCAAGCTGGGTTCGTACCCACAGAAAAACACTTTCGGAACCTTGGTACCACCCAGTTCCACCCAGAACCCTTGTGGAAGCTCTGCATCCAAGAGCATGTCTTCAGTGGCAGCATGCAGCATCCTTTGCTGCCTCTCTGCAAGACCACATACCTGTGAAGAAAGCAGGTTAGTCACACTGTGCTTACTCCCCCTCTCACTGAGGACCTGGGAACAGCCTACTCCAGTAGAAACCTGCTGTTCCACTGCAACCAGTGGTGCTGCCTCAGTTGCCTCCTTGAGCAACGCAGACCACATGTGGTGAGAGAAAGCATCAGCCAAACACTCAGAACAACACGCTCCCCCCAGGTTAGCGTCTGGCATCCCTTCAGAAACAGCCACATGAACCAGGGAAAAAGGGACGCGTGGTAGCCCTTTCAGACATGGGGTAGCAGGATGTCGACTCCTCGACCTTGCAAACCCTGCAATCAAGAAAGCTGTTACATGCTCTTAACTTGCACCCTTCAGAGAACCCAGGCTGCTTCAGCACACTGTCCCAGTGGCGACTTGCCAGCCTTTGGTACCACTGACACAAACATAAGTGGTGCACGGGCACATTGGTGCGCTGAGCAAGCATTCCATCAGCGCCACCTCCCCCTGTTCTGGCTTGAGACTTCTTAACAGCAAACAGCCCGTCCTGGCTGCCTTCCATGCGTAGAAGCATCTTCTGGCCCCTGCAAGCAGAACAGGTGATAAGCTCAAAACAAACAGCAAAAACATTGGACAGAAGGTTTGACATAAACAAATAATACAGAGTTATGTCAACAGCCACAGAAAACGCCAATTCTGTCCCTTGGATCTGTCCCTTGACTGTTAGCAAAAAGTCAAGCCTTTTCTTGCCTCCAACAGTCAGTTCTCCAAACTGCTCTATAGGAGACTCGCAGTTCCTCACAAGTCCACCAGGAGGAACGACGACGACGATGCAAAGAGACGCTGCACAGGCACTCATCACTCGCAGCCCACCAGGGTTGGCCTCTCTCAGCGTTGCCTCGGTGACTGCATCACAACAGTAGGGCTTATCTCGGCTCCGTCCTTCTCACTCAGCTGGGCACGTGACCTGATGGCTGTGAGAAACGGCCTTGCCCTTATCTTCAGCCATGCACGTCAACAAAAGACCAGGTGCAGGCGACGTGACAAAACACAGATCCACAGTGAAGGCCTTTACGCTGGCTTCAGACTTGGAAACAGCCCCCCCTCTTCTGGGAGCAAAGCCCACGGCGATCTGGCCCCCCTCCTGCTTTCCATGGCACTGTTGCTTCTCAACAGCCATAAGCCGAGCTGGGGGCGAGCTTTCCAAAGCCACTTCAGCCAGTCCCTCAGCCCCTTGAAACTGGGCTAGGGTCTTCTTCCAGGCTTCACAAGCACTGGCCAGACCTTCCTCCTCACAGGCGTTGGCCAGAACATCAACGCTCTCAGGGAACAGCCCTCTGCATTGAAGCTGTGAGGCTGGAGGTGCTTGCAAACAAAAGCTTCCCTCCTCCTTGCTGGGAATGCTATGGCTCCCTCCATCTTGCCCAGGGGTAGCGTACTTACGAATCTGTAGCTTCTCACCCG
The DNA here is from genome assembly GCF_009819535.1 of Lacerta agilis. Classification (NCBI taxonomy): domain Eukaryota; kingdom Metazoa; phylum Chordata; class Lepidosauria; order Squamata; family Lacertidae; genus Lacerta; species Lacerta agilis. The sequence goes on from NC_046313.1 coordinate 63,960,505, forward strand.
GCTCCACAGATGGGGTTTTCACCAGAGAGGTACAACTGCTTTTGCAGCCCTCGATCTGGGCTTCCCTGCTGCCTTCCAACCTCTAGCAGCAGGTTTTAGGCTCCTGAGCCATTCAGCAGACTGCTGAATGCTCCTGCTGGCAAAGCAAACTTCCCTGGATGCTCCATCACAGTCCAAACCAGGGAGGCACTTCTCAGCTTGGCACACACATTCTGGATCCTTGGAACTGCTCCAGAATCAATCCAGAATGGGGAAAAGCTTGGATCCATAACCTGAAGTGTTTTTTGATTGTTGGAAACGCTTCAAACCAACTTCTGCACTTCTTGGAGCCCGGCACGTTTCCTCTGCGCGTACCTTACTGAAGCGCCTTTCCTTGCTGCCGTCTCCTGTGCTATTCAGCAGAGTTTTCTTTTCTTATCTTCTCTCACGCAACGGGTTGTGTGCATGCCAGCATATTACAGACAACAGAGTCCGGCTTCTTTCTAATCTAGAAGCTTTATTTTACAAGGCATAAATCATTACATTCCGGGAGAGTCGCAAGCCATGTTGGTGGCTTCTCCCTTCTCTCCGTTCTCCGGACACAGGAAAAGAAAGTATCACATTACACAGTACAACAGTACACAGAGCATCCGGTGACGCTCTTCCTCCTGTGGGTGGGACAACCTGGTTGAGCTTGTTAACTCTAAAAGCTCCAAACCTCTACAGGGACCTCCCGCTGCCACTGCGCTGCCAGAGCACGATTTCTGTTCTTATCCTGAAGCAAAGTTCTTAACCTGAAGTGTTATTTCTGGGTTAGCGGAGTCTGTAACCTGAAGCGTATGTAACCTGAGGTACCACTGTACCATTTCAGAAGAGCTACATACCTGATAGCAGATGGCACAGATATCATTGTGTTGTTCCAACTGCTCATTGGTAGCAGTGGGCAGTGATTTGATCTTATTCACAGCATCCCTGCGGAGAAGAAAACTCTTCCACCCCAGCTGAGCACGAAGCCACACATTGTAATAGGAATGAATGAAGATGATCATCGAGCCCATCACAGTCCATTCTCCAAAGATGGTTTCCGACACACCATAGGCAACAACGCAGAGAGCCACTAGGAACTCTAGCAGTCGATAGGTGCCATTCACATAGTAAATGACATCATCCATGTTTTCTACCGGCTCTTTCCTGACCTCCTCAACCATAAACAAGACATAAATGAAGAGTGTTCCAAGCACCTGGAGCAAGAAAAAATGACACCAATTTAAAAAGGGGAGTGAGTCACAAGGCTAGAACGTCTCAATATTATGTTTGCATGGGTGAAGAATATAGATACCTAATCTAACAATGCACTTGCATAATGATAAATATATAATTGATATATTTAACAAGACAAAGTCAAGGCTTAATTTTTTTTCATTAAAAAAGTGGAACACTATATTTTAATGATTTATATATTTTAAGTGGAAGTCTGAATTTCAATGTTAAAGGAGTTTCAACACAAATACATTATGGCATGATCAGGATAGCTTAAGTTACATGTAATATCACTAGATACATTCCAGTAGTTTTAAGGCTCACTGATTTCAGCAAGGACAGATTTGAACACACGGTCAACTCTGCTGTTAAAAATCAATGGAAAGTGCTCCGCTTTAGCTGGGTTGTGTCCAATTGTTTGACATAGATGGTTTATGTTTAAACTTCCTTAGTAATGCGAGTTTTCTAAACTGGTATATCTGTCATGCCACCCATTACAATCTGTAAATACAAATGCCCTGTATTTGAGCCTGGAACACAGGCAATTATAGTACAGTGGTGCCCCGCTAGACGAAAATAATTCGTTCTGCGAAAATTTTCGTCTAGCGGGTTTTTCGTCTTGCGGAGCGGCAATGACAGCCGCGCTCCGCAAAACGGAAAAAAAAGACGAAAATTTTTCGTCTTGCGAGGCAGCCCCAGACTTTTTCGTCTAGCAGGGCAGCCTTCCGCTAGACGAATGCCTTCGTCTAGCGAGGCATTCGTCTAGCGAGGCATTCGTCTAGCGGGGCACCACTGTACTTTAATACCAAGGGAACAAGCTTGATGGAAAAGACATATTCTTTCAGTCTGTATTCCCAACAACAACTTGGTCTACACCTTGCATTCTGCTTTCCAGCTCTGGTTTTCTACTCCTTTCCCAGCCTGTTCCACACAAGGCCTTGCCGCCAGATACAAACTAAAAAATAATTAACAGCATAAAGGAGGCCATTATACCTTACCTGGAGGGAGGTGAGAATGCTGCTAGAAATGATGATCAGTAACCAGAAGTCCATGTGAAAAAACTGGCAGATCATGTAGGCCATGTAAGCTGGAAAGACCAGCAAGAACAAGCACAGACTCACAGCGCGAAAATGCTTCCAAAGGCTCCTGTAAAAAAAGACACAATTTTAAAATTAAAAAGGGCCCTGGCTTTAGTCTTCAGTGACTTGATGAGTAGCATCGTCTCAGCGGGGAGCATCACGATCCCCGCGGAGGAAACCCAGTGTTGAGCACCCGGTGGACATCCAATGAAGCTGAATGTTAGAAAATTCAAGACAAGTGGTAAAAGAAACCACTTCTTCATGCAATGCGCAGTTAAAATTGTGGAATTTTCAAGGATGGCCACCAACGTGGACGGCTTTAAAAGAGGATTAAGCGAATCCACTGGAGACAAGGCTTTCGGTGGCTACTAGCCACAATGGCTATGTGCTGCCTCCACAGTCAGAGGCAATATGGCTCTGAATACTGAGAACTGCAGGTGTCGCTGCACTCATGTCCAGGTGGCAGGCTTCACAGGGCATCTGGCTAGCCACTATGAGAGCAGGGTGCTGGACTAGAAGGGCCGCTGGCCTGATCCAGCAGACACATTTTACGTTCTTACGTAACAAGCCACTTAACTTTTGAACATGATTGTCTTTTTGTTTCAGCAGATGGGTGGGGGGGGGGGGGAGAAGCACTCAGTTAGCTTTATAAAAGTAGCATTTTTTTTAGTGCCATGTCGCTTCTCTCATTCGTGACCTAATTCAATGGAGGGAGACTACATGCCCCACCCTCTGGAGGGGTTATCTCTCCGTAACAGTACATAAGCACAAAGCGGACACACAGATATTTCACTATCTCCTGGGGGGGGGGGGAAGGAACCCACAACTCCAAGCTACAGCAGTGTCTGTGCAGAGAGGACTTGCATACTCCTGTATCTTTAATTCAAGGCGCAACATCTGGATCTTAAAATTTAAGGACACAGTCAACACCGCCCATAGCCTTTTCTAGATCTTCTTTCCCCAGCCTAGTTTGTACCTGGCAGAGCTGAGTTACAGCCTGCTGCCAGCAGAGCCAATTTATAGGAGCCAGCTATGCATTCCGCAGCTCTGATATTCCCTTTTCCCTCAGCTAATAAATTTAGCATTTAACATGCTCCAACAACCTGTGCTGGCCACAAGTAACCTCTAAGCAAAACAAACATAGACACAGTGGATATAAATATGCCTTCTCTTATTTACCACACTTTCAGGCTACACAGAAGTGAGGAAGACAAGCTACAGGGAATGGTGGCAAGGTACAAAAAGCCATAGTTTCTAACCAGGGCATTTTTTTTTTTTAAAAAAGCCATCAAATATTATGCATTAGGTCACAGGTAAGATGCAACACTAAAGCAATTTTAGTCCCAAATTCTTGCTGTTCTGGTAAATCAACTTCATGTTTCTAACCCTTACACATTTATGGTTTTCTCTCCCCACTCCTCTGATTTATGGTCCTCAGTTGCTGTGCTCACTTTCGGCTATATATTCATTTGGTTGCTATTGGCTGACTTGGTTCCATACTCCAAATCCCACCTTTGCACCTCCTGCCATGCTGCTCCTTTTCAGTGCTAATTCAATATACTATTCAGAACATCTACATAAGAACATACACACAAAAAATAAACTTAGGCAGGCATTTAGCAGAAGAGCTGTTAATCCTCATGACACTATTTTAGTACTTTATATCTGCATTAAAATACGGTGACTACTAAGACTGAGAACTACTCCCATACATTATAAATAGCACCAGAGAGAGTAGAGAGGACTGAACAGGTAGTACCTGTATCCCACTTCTTTTCGGCTGCTAAGGATCTAAGCCTTCCAGACACACAGGGCTGGTTCAAGTGAAACAGAGACTAAGATTTCAATGAGCCTTGGGATCAGGTGCTCCCTTCTCCCTTGCATTGTACAAAGGTTTGCTCCTATATTCCCAAGTTTGAGGCAAACCTCTGCTTGCTGTTTTGCCCACACTGACAAATTATGATTTGTGCACGCTCTGCCAACCAGGATTGTAAGCCCCATAGTTCATCAGTTCAAAGGAAATGGCAAGCAGGAGTTTGCCTCAACCAGCAAAGCAATCATCATGCATGCAAGCATGAAGGAAGGAGTGAGCCTGATGACCCTTGAGTGCTCATGCTCATATTTTGAAACTATAGTTTGGTGCCCAAACAAACCAGCCCATAGTCCAAAATCCCACATATATACTGGATTTACTTGCAAAGCAAGAATCAATAGACACCAATAGAAAATGCATGGCTTACTTGTCTCTTGAAGCTCCCAGAGCTAAGACAATGGGATCTGCTATCTCAAGCATGGACTGCAGGATGGACGCAACCACAATGAAGAGAATAATACTGAGCAGGAAGGCCCGGTGAACAACTTGCAGTTCAATCAAGCCAGTCTGCACGGCCAGAATCAAAAGTGTGACTCCTTCCGTCATCCCTCTTCATCACATAAAAGGGGGGGAAAGTGGGGGGGGGGGAGAGAGAGAGAAGCATACCGGTAACATTTGGAGTATTAATGAACTTGGCTCGATTTTAGAATTGTACAATGTAACAGAGAACTATGTTGTGGGTTTTTGTTGCCTTTTGCATCTGATCCCAGCTCATGGCCTTTTTCGAGACATTGGCTGTCAGCTGCAAATCCCCAATACAGTGCAATGGTCTTGGAATTCAAATCTCTGTTCACTAGACAGACTTGGGCAAGTCACCATCCATAAAATGGCTGGTGTGAGGTATGTGTGTGGTGGCCCACGGCAGAGCCTTCTCTGTGATGGCCCCCAAACTGTAGAACTCCCTATCAGGAGAGGTGTGTCAGGCACCGTCTTCTCTACGGCTTTAGGCAGTCACTTTTCTTTTGGCCTTTGACAGCTGGACTATTTAGTTGATACATACAACATTATTCATTTCTCTAATTTATGAATTGCTTCCCGTAAAACATCTTGAAATGATTTAACAATAAGAATTTCAACAATAAAAACGCATATAAATACAATTGCATGCCGGATAGGGTTACAGAGAATGCTCTTGTATTTGGGGGCAGGGTTGTTTTTAATCTTTCTTGGTGCCTTGTTTTTTTCTTCTAGATGTAACCTACCCCGAGACCTTACAGTGAAGGGCAGATAACAAATTTAATCACTAGCAATTAATATTAATTAATAATGATCACATGGGCCCTACATTACAGAGCTGTGAGAATTAATACAACTGTACATATCCTGTAAAATACAATATTGGTACCAGAGAATGTTTTTCGACATCTTGTCTTCACCTGAAATGATCCTGGATCACTTCTGATCTCTTTGATCCTTGGCTCATTTTTGAGTACAATATATATGCTTATGTAACAATGTAAGATTTCAGCATTCTAGAGATTGTGTACCACTAATGTTTATAAATTCCTATTTTTATGCCAAGCCATTGTTGGAGAAAGGAAGCTATGTCTCTCCTTGTAATTTAAACAGGCTTTCAGGGTGAAACAAAATTACTTTGGTTGGCACGCAGAAGAGAAAGGAAGGAAACTGTGGTATGAAGGGAGGAAGGAGAACTCAGGTTATTACGTATCACAAAATGATATCACAATGTGCCTGGTGCCTTTGGGAGCGAAGCAACACCAGATGCAACTCTGAGAAGCCTACAATCTGAAACCAGGGACATGAGAGCCAAGGGCAACCGACTGGGGCTACTCATCAAGATGGCGAGCAAATGCAGGTGTACATTCACTAAAACATCACAAAGAAACTGCAGGATGAAGTAAGAAGAATTGTTGAAGGAGGGATGGTGAACCTGTGGCCCTCCAGATGTTGCTGGAGTGCAACTGACACCAGCTCTGGCCAATGGTTGTTAGTTGAAGTTGACGTGCCACAGGTGCTACACCCCTGTGTTAAAACAAAGCTCTGGGGGAGGAGCCTGAAGAGGGTTTTTTCCCCTTTCAGGTTGGGGTGTTCTGGCAGGAAGCAAAAAAATATAAAAGGCAAAAGTGAGGAAAGCTGATAATGCAATAAAAGCTCAGGAGAAAAATTACCATCAGATGTGCAAAAGAACTTTTAAAGCTCTCTGCTTTGCTTACTGGGCTCTGGGAAGTGCCTGTGTGAGCTATGGAGGACCCCTGCTCTTCTGCCCCCCACCCCCCCAAAAAATTCAGCCAAGCACATAAAGCTGCGATCATGTACGTAAAACTTGAGCAAGTTGCAATCCTCTTGGAATGCACTGCAAAGGAGCTAAGCAGTACGTCTCTTAGGGAGAAAGGTACAAGATAGCCTATAATTCAGTGTCAAATCCAATAACAGTAGGACCTGAGCAATATAGCAAGCTATTTTTGTGGCGAGCGGGATTTAGAAAGATCACACTATGCTGTGCTCAGCCTAACTAAACACAGCCTAAATTTTCAAAGGTTCAAGCACCCTCTGCTGTGCACTTACCTGTTCATAGCTGGGTCGTTCATGAATGCTCGGTAGCCTTGCAGGTAAAACTTGCAGAGGGTTAGAACTCCAAGTGCAACGAAGGAGACTGTAAACACCAAACCCAGGAGGGAATAGGGAGTGCTGCAGCATTCTGCAATACTAGGAAGGAGAAAATACAGCTGAATTAGATCTTTGTGCATAGATACACAGAAGAGGTTTGAGTGGTCCCTGATGCGGCTAAAACAGACACGAGGAGAACAACAGAGTAAGAACAGGAGGGGAATGGAGACAGGGGTAAGCAGGGGAATATCAATATGAATCAGTCCATTGCCATATTCTATAAATACTAATGCTGAAGCTGCACATCTAGCATAGCAGTGAAATCCTAAAGCATTTCTACTCAGAATGGGTCTTAAATGTACACATGTGTCAGGCAGCAATATTCAACTATTGGAGATATTACTGGAGAAGTGTATTACAGGATAGTACCATTGAGGCAGGGGGTCAAGTCCGCTTATATTTTGAAAACCAGAAATTAATACTTTTAGTTTGCTCATTGATGTTTCGATCCGAAAGAGTCCAGTTAGATGCAAGGTTAAACCGATGCATTTATACACCAATTCTCATTTAGCCAAATATTAGACACAAGAAACCAGTTGTGGTGGGGCACCAACATTGAAGGGAACATATACAAGGTTTCCATTAGTAGCTGACAAGGTATTTTCTCTACATGATTCCCAGTGTCAGTCTGTATGAGCCCAAGGATGTCTGCATAATACAAGTATGATTGTAAAATTAGAAATTAAGTTGCCGCATGAGGGTTTGGGTCCATTCTGATGTGTTACTCTGCAATCCCATTCAACAGTTTATAGCTATTTCTGGTTATCAATGAAACCCAACTTCTTCTTCTTCCTGGAACACGCAAGACTGCAATAGGCCCCTAGGGGCAAAGGCTACAATGACTCCACAAAGCACAGTGCAACAGATCCTTTCCTTGGGGTAGAGTGCCAACCACTTTTGATCATTTTGGCTGCTAAACCTGCCAAAGAAGCCTTCTCTTAGATTTCTCTTAGAAAACCATTTACAGTACTGAGGGGGGCAAGGAAGGTTAGCCGAAACAAGAACTCCCAATTTCTGCAATTCTTCCTTTAAAAAATAAGGTGGGAAGGATTACAGGCATATGCATGTATGTGCAAACGCTCTGTGGTGCAGGTTTCGTTGCTTGTGAAGTGAGCCCTGTGTAGAAACTTCTGTGATTGTGTATATGCCAACAGGTGCATACAGCTTTTGCCACCCTGGTGCCCTGCAGACGCTTTAGAGTATAACATTCTAGCCAGCCATGCTGCTTTACACAGCACAGCTTAGCAACAGCCCACTACAGATTTTTTGTTAATTACCTTGTTAGAAAGAGAAAGAGTAGCCTCTCCCTAGAGGCAGGTTGATCCCGTGTGCTGAAGTAGGAGTAAATCTGAAGAGCAAACAGTACGAGCCAGAAGACCATGAAGAGGACAGGGACCACCAGCTGGTTCCACAGGGACATCCCCAGGGCCAGGAGGCCATACACTTCAACCACCTGGACAAGTTAAAAGAAAAGAAGATAGCAGTGATTTCCGTTGCCTCCCAAAAATCTAAATATCAGAAGGAAAAAGCACTGGATTTAAATAATGAGTGACGGCACAGTTATTCGCATTTACTGTCACAACCAAACAGACACCCTGCCAACTATTTTTGCTACATTCCTGTTGACAAATCACTTACAAAAGTAACAGGCATCAAATCTGAGCCACCACTTTTACATTAAAAAAGAAATCATTTTTCATTCACAATCCATGGTTCCTAAACCAGCATGTGGCATTCATTTTGACAATTAAGGCACTTTACTAAAATGATGATGATGAGGACGACAACGACAACAATAATAATAACACACTCAGTTCTGCAGCAGTTTATTGCCATTGATGGAAGGCTTTGAATCTGATGATGCTATATAATTATTATTATTATTAAGCATAATCAGACTCAATTTATTATTTGTACCCTGCCCATCCGGCTGGGTTTCCCCAGCCACTCTGGGCGGCTTCCAACAAAGATTAAAATACATTAAAATGTCACACATTAAAAACTTCCCTGAACAGGGCTACCTTCAGATGTTTTCTAAATGTCAGGTAGTTGTTTATCTCTTTGACATCTGATGGGAGGGCGTTCCACAGGGCGGGCGCCACTACCGAGAAGGCCTTCTGCCTGGTTCCCAGTAGCTTTGCTTCTCACAGTGAGGGAACCGCCAGAAGGCCCTCGGTGCTGGATCTCAGTGTCTGGGCTGAACGATGGGGGTGGAGACGCTCCTTCAGGTATACTGGGCCGAGGCCGTTTAGGGCTTTAAAGGTCAGCACCAACACTTTGAATTGTGCTCTAAGAGTAGGATCAGCAGTGGCTGGGTGTGTGGAATAATATGGGATGGGAAAACAATTATGGCAAGATCAAAATGCTATCTGAAATGACTAAGTGAAACAGAGGCAAGCAGCTCTGCACAAAACTTCTGTGGCTTGAAGTTCAGCTATGGCAATTTTGCGGCATTTTCAACTTTCAACAAGGTGTTTCCCTAATGGGGGGAATAGATAAGGAGACACTGCCATGAGCAACTGGAAACAACAGAGATAAGTTCACTAGACAGAATGCCCAGAAACTCTAACTGTAGCTGGAGGTGGGGGCAGCATATGCAACCAGTTTTGCCTATACTCTTCATCCCTGTGCTTTCAAGAACTGTAGGGCTCTGGAGATATGGCTGCAAAGCAATATTTCTATGTGTGTTTTAAATCCTCCTCCTGCATCCCCCCGCCTCTTCTGGCATTAAAAAAAAACCTACTGATAACAATGTCACCTCCAAGTCTCAGAAAGAAACATATGAGCAAAATATTGATTTACACTGAATTAATTCAAGCTAAGCAAAGGCAACCAATCAGATCAGTGAGAGCAACTGAAATACAAAGTAAGCAAAATACAGTTAAGCCAACTCTGTGCAAGATTAAACAAGATGAATTCTAGCCTGGAATATATTTCAGACAGACAGACAGACATTTGCTGGATGAGTTCATTGGATCTTATTTTACTTGTAAGCGTAAGGCCTCAGTTTTTTTTTTTTTGAGCAATATATATTTCCCCTGTTTCAGAACAAATACAATTCTGATTACATGTTATTTTGTAAAAGTTGTCATGCCCTAACCCTAAATTACACTATATTGGAATCTTAACACAAAGCCAATTCAGAGCTATAATTATGCTCTGATTGCAGGCAGTTTGTCTGAGATGCAATTTGGGGGGAAATTAACTTAGTGACAATTCTGCCCTCTTGTAAACAGCACTCCATTCTCTCTAGCTTACATTACACACAGTTATTCTTAACCACGGGCTTTTATTTATTTATTAATTAGCACCTGTATGATCCAAGCAGAAGGCAGTAAGTATCTTCCAGATTGTCCAGATAGTCTCAACAAGTAAATGTCAAGATTTGCACAGGGAATTAACAAAACAGTGGTATGAGTACTGTTTGTCAAGGACAAACACCTTTCTGCAAATGCTGAGAATGTGTGGCACTGCACTTACCAGGCATTAAGATTTCCTGCACAGGTTGCATTAGAAAGCCAGCTTATTTTTAATGCCCTCAAAAGAATAAGAACTAAGGCAATCTAAACTACTTACATACAAATAAGTTGCATTTGGTTTATATTTTTTATTATGTCTTTTTCAGTGATCCACCTTGAATAAACTTTCAAATAAGGTATATCCATGTAAACTATTTGACAGGACTCTTGTGAGGATAAAAGTGAGGGTTCTCTTTCATTCAGCTTGCCCCCAGTTTCAAGCAGATGTTGTGGGGCCGCAGCCAATTACATCATGGGTGCCACGGGCTGAAGTACTGAAGTTCCCTCCACTAACACGTCTGCCACATCATAACAGCAAATGCAGTTTTAAATGTAAAATTAAGGGATGCCATCATCACACCCTCCAGTGCCGGTGGTTCTTGCATTTAATGTTTCATTAATCAATATTAATTATCCTTCAGCTATTTGGCACTGACTGTAGATCACAAAGCAAGACTGAATTGATTTGATTTATTATATTTCAATGCTGCTTTTCATTCAAATGAATCCCAAAGCAGCTTGCAAACTACTGTCACCAGGGAGAGCCCTAATTTCCCCTGCCCATTTCCCCTCCTTTCCATCACCGCACAGATGAATGTACACACAGATCAGATAGCGAGTTCTCTGTTAAAGAGAGAACATACCACCGTGTTAATTAACAAGCTGGTGGTTATTTATATATATCTTCAATTCTACAGCTGCATTTGAGATTGCAGCAGTGTAATTATCTATTTCAGTGTTTCATTAACTTCACGGATACATAGTATTTTTGGGTCTAGGGGATTCAATCCTCATGAACACTCATACACAAGCGGAGGAAATGCTTACGAACAGCAAGAATGGTACATATTGGAACTACTGTCAAAATGTTTCGCATAGCAGAAAGCAACGTAGGTGGCAAGGGCGAAAGGGAGCTGTGGGCACTGAGACCTCTATTATTTCATGGGATAAGGCAAAACTGAAATAAGATAACAATGAAACCCTCCAATGTACAGGGCTAAAAGAGACCTCTGTGTTATTGGTACCTGCACTGCACTTTGCATTACTCAAAAATAGCCATTTTTAGGATTGGCTCACAATTACATTCTACAAGCAACATTACAGGTAACCCAGACTTGCATCCGAAACCTAAATGCTGGATATAGGTGCGTTTGTCTGCATATGTATACGCACCCACCATATTACGAAAGTATGCAAGACCTAACGATAAAACCAGTTACTTCATTTCAACATGCATACATCTTACCTGGACAAGTTCCCTATATGCAGACTTGGCCAGATTGTATGGTACGAGGAGATTGGATGCCAAAAAATAGAGAACTTCCAAGCCGGTGAAAATCATGGCAAATTTGTTGATGATCACAATAGTTTCCAGAGGGACCAGGCAAAGCCGTGCCAGCAGAGGGAGCATGTGAGCAGAGAAGAGCCAGATTTGTTTGGTTTTCATGACACAGGAGCAAAGGGTGCATACCACAAGCTGACCTGAAAGTGACAGAGAACACTGAATAGCGACATCCTTTCAATTTCAGCAAAATCTGTGTCTTATTAGTGGCTCCCACCTCCCCCAGTAACCTCAATTAAGCAGCGCCACAGCCTAGAACGCAGCCTGACACATCTTATTTTGATTAAATACATTGTCCTCATGCAACGATGGGCTAAATCGACAGCAAAGGGGGAAGTACACACTGGGGACTATGCAGGGCTGGATTTAGGTTTGATGAGGCCCTAAGCTACTGAAGGTAATGGGGCTCTTTATATGTCCAGCTGTCCTTTGTCAACAACAAATCGTCACTGTTTTTTGAATATATGCTATATGGTCATTTATGGACCTAATAGGTATCTAAAGCCATTTGCACATGTTGCCATGCAACCAGTCCATGCAGAATGTAGGCACCCTATATACAGGAATGAGCAAACCAGTGATATTTTAGGGACCAGGCTAGCAGGCGGGGCCCATTACTTACATCATAGGAGCCTACACAACACTGTTGCTGTTTGTAGGTTTTATCTTATTTGTTTTTTTTTAATCTTATATTTTGGAAATGTACATCCAGTTGTGTTTTTTCCTTTAAATTTTTTGGGGCCCCCAAGAGAGTGGGGCCCTAAGCTATAGCTTGTTTAGCTTATACGTAAATCCGGCACTGGGACTATGCGTAACTGCCAAATCTAAATATGTAAAAGCTGCATACGAAACATAGCTCAACTAGTGAAGCTGCTTTTTAACAGAAGGCAAAATTATGGTTGCTGCATGTTTTGTGAAAATATGGGAGGACTGTGGCAAAAATATAGCCCTGGGCAGTGAGCTTAAGGCAAGGGTAGCAAAACTTTGCCAGTCCAAGGCGCACAGTCCCTCATGTGCAAGCTCATATGGCAGTGGTGGGTGGGGTCAGAGACAAGTATGGGTGGACCAACAGATGTGATCCTTACCTTTGTACACTTTACTTGGTCAGAGGTTTCTACACGCACACCACTCCAAGCAAGCAAGCGGCGCTATCACACTTCAAAAGCATGCACCAGAGCACTCCAGGAAAGTGTGGAGCACGACCAATGGGAAATGTGGCTTTAAAAGGGTGTGTAGTCTGGGCAGGCCCCCAGGGGTCACCTGGAGTGTCATGGAGGGCCACATAAGGCTTCAGGGCTGAGGTTTGAAGGGCTGCCTTGCATATTATATTTCAATGATATATATATTTATATTTATACTTTACAGACTGGCTGTGCGTGCTTATCAGTGCAAACGTAAGCACGGTTACTCAGAACCGTTGCACCAAGGTCAACAGAGCTTACTCAGAGGTCAGTGTGCCTACTATAACCCCAGTCTAAAATTTGTACTGTTTGAAAAAAGCTACACGGCTTCCCTGCTGTGTATGTCATTACAACGTATGTGCAGTTAATAATAATGAGAGGGAGGGGTGCCATTTTAATGGCTTCAGCTGCAGGAATAAAAGAATAAAATGAAAAATGTAACGTATGAAGCAAGTTTCTCCACGCCCAAACTTAGCTCAGAGTAAGTGTGCTTAACACTGAAATGCTGCTCAAAAGATATTAATATGCCCAAGATGCAGCTTTCTCATGACTCTTGAGGGAATACTTAGGAACTCTTGATTAGATAATGAGGCTTTCAACTTTCATAAATGGAAGGATGCCCTCATGGCCACAGTTAAGAGTGACTGCTGCAAATAACACAAAGGCTCATGCTGCAATCCTGTGCCCACATACCCAGGAGTAAACCATATGGAGCTCAAGGAGAATTAATAACACACAGGCCTTGCACAGGATTGCACTGTCAGAAGCCAGTCAGGGAAACATAAGTGTCATGGGCCCACAGGTTCTTAAACCATGGTGTTGAACTGTTAGGGTCGGCTCTTTATAACTATGTGCTTTGAAAAGTGGCAGCCAGAAGCCACTTCGTCTTAGGAAGACTGCTTCCCAATTACCCAACAGAGCCTAGGAGGATAGCTTTCAAACTATTAGGGATGTGCACAAACCACAAAATTCAGTTCAAACCAATACTCTGCACTTTTTAAAACAGCCACCCGCAGTCAGAGGTAGCTTCACACCTTATATGGTAAGCTTTTAAATATGCTTTTAGCAAAAGCCTGACTGTAGCATTTTTTCTTCTTTTTCTGACAGCTGGATCACCTAGGTGCCACAAAACCCATTAGGGGCTCTTTGACTCCTATCATCTCATATAGACCCCATTTCGCTTCTGAGGCACCTCACCTTAGTTCTGAATTCATCCAAATCTGATGCATACCATTTGGATACTGTGTGTGTGTGTGTGTGTGTGTGTGTGTGTGTGTGTGTGTGTGTAAAACAGATCATATTCTAAAATGCAGGCTGTAATATACAAGTTGTTTCACAGAAGTGAAAGTAAACATACCATCTGTGGAGGTGCTTATTTAGATGGCTTGAACTTTCCACTGTTTCTAACTTAGTAATCGTTGTTTTGTATTGTGGCCCAAAACACACACACACACACACACACACACACACACAGTGCAACACATTGTAGCTGTTACACAATAAGCCTTTTAAAGGCAGCAAATCCTTTTGTGTCGAAGCTAGTGTCATCAGTGACACAACAACACCAAACTTCCTATACTTGTACCTCTTGTGCACACTGACTGGGTGATCCTCCCTTCTGGGAGTGGGAAAGTGTCATTCATATAACGGATCTGTTAGAACCAAAGCTACATCCTCCAATTTCATCCACAAAAAAATGCTGATTTCCAGACACTAATGAGGACTGACTGAATATTAAAGCAAAGTCTTGCTTGTGGCTGCAGCTAAGTGAATAGTTCAGAACTTCTGAAGTACTGTACACACATTTGGTTACTTGAAATTGCTCCACACCCATTTATAAGAGAATACAGAACATGATTCACACAACACAGATGACAAAACTGAGCTTGAGAGTGAATAATCTAAGAGCAGGTGATCTGAGTAATAGTCTAATTAAAGCAGCATATAAAATGCCCAATAATTTAGCGCCTTCTTGAATTCTCCTCCTGTTGCTTAACTTCGTATAATTTTCTCTTTGCAGTTTTCCAATTATAGGTACAAAAAGTGAATGCACATTGGAAAGCAAAGGCAATCTTTAAATTCTACAGAATTGTTGTGGTGCCCCCTAATTGGTTGATGGTATGAACAAGCCTGTATGCCAGCTGTCTTCACCCTCTCAGATACCTTCAGTCTCACCCAACCACCTTGAGACACGGCAGAGAGTTAGACAATCCTGTTTGTCAATTTAACTTTTTAATTTTATTTTGTTAGGTCCATCTCCTTTTACATAATCATTGGTGCAACTGGTACTTTCTTGTTCCAGAGGGAAATGTGGAACACACAGCACAAACCTGCAGTCAAAATTAATTACACACATCAATATTGAAAGCAATTTCGCAACCTTCCCATATGCTAAGACACACAAGATGGGAAAGTTTTAAAATTAGCCCAGTGTTCTTGAGACTAGCTTAGTCAATGCGGCTGGAAAGAGGGAGAGAGAGAAAACAACCACACCAACAGCAGAGTACTTTTGTGCACCAGCCCATTAGTGTGAATGCTGGAAAATGGGATTTTTGAGCAATTAGTTTGTCAGCTATGAAACAGAAGCCATTCATTTTGCTTGTTAAGCCCTTGCACTGAAGTATGATGCTTGGAGACTTAATCATAGCTGAGGGCTAATTTCCATTGCAGTCTGTTTATCATTACACAAATTAGAAAAATGCAGGAGCAATCAGATCAAAGGGGGGCATATATTCTGATTTGAATGTCTCTCACAAGAGGCAAAGAAAATAAGCTCACACCTCAAGTTTTAGGTTAACTGCAAGTATTCTTATCATGTGGAAGTTTTGTGGGAACAACCAGGGGTGCAGAGACTGATTTGATAGCAAAGGGTGTTCAGCTTTGTGCGCTTAAGCATGCCATTAATGCAGAATGGTGGCCATAACTCAGATTCTTGACCGTATCTCTCCCCACCTAATCCTCCTATTATCTCAAGACAGGTTCAAGATGCCTATGCATGTTGCTATTTAAGGAAAAAACAAGCTGAGAGCCCTGAGTGCTGGGAGCATGTGTGTATATATGCATAGACAGATAAGGGAAGGAAGTTCCTCCATTCTACAACAGCATAAGAAGGTTAAACCAGAGCAACTTCCTGCTCACCAGGCCCTGACCTTTAGCAATCAACCACTATAATTCAAATGACCTATAACAGGGGTTGCCATTGTGGCACATGCACCCACAGAGGCATTTACAACTGAAATTATGGTGGAAAGCAGGATTATGTAGCAATGCAACCAACAGAATAGGTTGTGGTGTGTGTGTGGTGCCCTTGTTTGCATATGTACCTAAGAGGGCCAAATGTGGTTGGCAACACTTGCCCTATAGTGCTGACTGTTGAGGTTGAGCTTTTGGTTAGCAGGATCCCTGAGTGGTACAGTGCACAGACTAGGCTGCTGGTGGTACAGTCGTACCTTGGGCTACATACGCTCCGGGTTGCATACTTTTCGGGTTACGAACTCCGCTGACCCGGAAGCGCAACCCAATGCGTGTGCGATTTGCGCATGTGCAGAGCAATTTTTTTTTGGTCTGCGCATGCGCAGAACAAATTGTTTGGGTTACGTACTGTAACCCAGAACGGATTAAATACGTAACCCGGGGTACCACTGCATTGTTTACCCGTTACCACTTGCCACTCAGAGATACTTTAGGATGTGAAAACTCTTTTACAGCTTAAATTGAGTCCTGGAGGTGGGCTTAATTACCGTAGGACTGGAGGAAGCAGTTTTTTTCTTCACTTCTAATTTATTCCACCACCACTCTTAGTTTCTAAAGGAGATCAGAGCCCCAAACAGCATATAGCTGGGGGAGGAAATTGGGGTTAAGGGATGATATATGCTTTATGGTGCAAATCCTCCAGTCTAACTAGAAGAGCTATGTTCAGTCCTTGTCACTATGTTTTGCAGAGGGGATTGTCTCCCTTTATTTTTTGTATTTCCAAACTTTCACTTCTCTGCACACCTGGGCAGTCCTCAGAAATGTTACTTTATGTCAGAAATTTAGGATACCAGTCTTTCCTGGATACCCACTGAGGACGATTTCAGTCCTACAAGCTTAACTACCAGGGCTTTCCACATAGAGCCCCAAGAACTACAATTTTGGGAGAAAGGCTAGGGATTCCCAAGAGGATTCTCAGCTTACCCACAAGAGGTTGTATCGAAGTAATGAATTAACCTGGATGGGTCTAC
This sequence comes from Lacerta agilis, assembly GCF_009819535.1. Lineage (NCBI taxonomy): Eukaryota > Metazoa > Chordata > Lepidosauria > Squamata > Lacertidae > Lacerta > Lacerta agilis. The sequence goes on from NC_046313.1 coordinate 63,977,588, forward strand.
TCTTGACTAAAAGTTAGCTGAATACAGTAAATTGTATTTTATAACTAACTGCCCTCCTCCCACCCTCAGTGAGAGGCTCAGTTTGGCTACTGGTGAAATGGAAACTGGGAAATTAAAAACAACAACAACTGAGCCAGCAGAACTGTTGGAAGATTAAAACTAAATAGTTTGGGATTTTAAGAATAAATGCCAAGAAAATAGTTCGAATCAGGAACTTCTTTTCCAGAGTGCTCATGAAAACAACATGCTAACTGTAAAATGGAAACTGATTGAAAGCATATTTGTAAGGAAAGAGACAATCCTTTTCAAGTAGTCCCTGGTGGTAGTGGTGGGACTTTTTTTTTTAAAAAAAATGATCATAGAAATAAGTGGGTGTTGCGAAATTAGCTCAGAAGGGAAAGCAGCCAGCCTAGCCAGAAACAGCAACTTTTTATTCCTGCGTTAGAACACACACCTCTAAAGAAAGCTTTCAGGCCTCCCATCTCTGTTTTCTCAAAAACCACAACACATTCACCAGAGCAAAGAGACTGAAAAAGGTGGGATTTCTTGCTGAAGGCTGCATTACTGGAAGTTTCGGTGAATGAGCTGTTTAAAAAAGTTACTGCCAAAAGACAAGCTGATTTCCTGTCAGACCAGCTGTAACATTCTCATAAAGCAGAAGATGAATATCCCTTTGTAGGGCTGGAACATGCTTTGCTTATGAAAGAAGGTCCCAATAAGCCTTCAAAAACTGGCCAAAGCCACAAGGCCACCATGGACACAAAACACCCCAAATCAGTCTTGAGTACAATGTTAACTTATTTTTGAACAGCCTGGTCTGTAACTTTAAAAAAAACAAAAACGGATCAGCATTTATTAATTTCCTTCTTCCCTTAAAATTTTAGCTCTCAGATTATTTTAATGTTGATTGTTTAGTTAGGGTATCCTCATCTACATCACAAAAAGTCATCTAAAAAGAGAGGAAAGATTTCAAGGGCCCTGCTGCTCTTCCTTATGGTTCTTGCTCTATAAACCAGTCAAAACATGCCTTCAAATAGAGGACAATCCTCTGATAGGCCTCCAAGCAGAGGACTGTCCTCTGGGAAAAAAAAAAAATAGAATTATTGATATAGTGTGGTGTTTTTATATACCCGGTAGTATAGTGGGTGTGGCGTTTTGTTTTAGTGTCATTATATAGGGGATAACAGTGACTCCTGTCTCAAAACGGCCCCACAGTTTCTTACCAAGGGCCTGTAATATTTGAAAACAACCGAACAAAATTCACAGAAACGTGTAGCTGCAATTCCCTGCCCTAAAGCTGGAACCTCCAAATATTACAGGTCCCTTACTGCTTAATCCACATAATCCAGATCACAGGTTGGCACAAATAGAAAACAGGACTGAACGAGCAGACCATTCCAAAGAAGACACAGAACAAGCAGTACCCAGTAACTGAAGAAACGGAGCCAAAATTACAGCTATGGCCTATGAAGCTACACAATCACTATTAATTTTGTTTGCTATAAATGGCAAAACACAGTTGCTGCGCGCCAGGCAGATAAATATGGCTGAAGAGGATGATTTTGATTATGTGACATGTGCTTTCATGGTACAAGAAAGAACATCGTGCCCCTCAGGAGATGTCGAATTTGAGTGTACTCACCTATTAAGGCTGTCATAAAACGATTCATGGAAAGAGGTTCTAAGTACATTGGCCCTTCATAGCCAGACTCCAGCTCACTCCTCACATAATCCCTGAGGAACACAATGAAGCATTATTAAGTCAGGTGTAAGAATGGGTGCCATTAACTGTTTATACAAAAAGACCCTCCATTTCATATATTTTTTGCCATGCGCATTCCAGGAAATCACAGGCATTTATTGTCCATTTGTTTAGACAAAATCTAGCAAAGATTTGTATGGATGCTCCTGAAGTACCCGAGTCTGTTATACTCCTTTATCATAGTTTATCAGTCTGAGGTTGTATAAGGCATCTCCTGGTATTCCTATCCAAGTCAGACCACTGGGCCCATCTAACTCAGTAGCTGACCAACAGCAACTCTACAAGGTTTCAAGACTGGGGCCCTTCAGTGCCCTTACCTGCTAGAGACTGAACCTGGTACCTTCTGCAGATGCTCTACCACTGAGCTATAGACCTTCCACTTTACATCTAAAGAGGACCAATGTCACATGTGGCAATTGTGCAACTGGCTACTTTGCCACTATTGCGCACCATTTGGAAACAAGTGCTGTTTCCCAATATCACAGAGGGAGTGGGGAGCAAAACCCACTCAGAATTCAAAGAATTGTCCTAGGTGCAAGCCATGAAAATGTCCTGTATGAAATAGCCCTCAGTGAACCCATAACTCTTCTCACTTTAAACTACAGCATGTATCGTGCCTTATTGTTCCTAGAAATTTCACCAGCTTTCTTTAAACTGAATACATCCTATTGAGAAATGGGTTACAAAAATGTGACGTTTGCAACCAGATAAGCAGAACAAGCCTCATAAAAATGTATCAATTTCATTAAAAAAAAAAAGACGTTCCATATATGCATCATGTTCTTTTCCTGTTTTGGGGACAGGAACAAAAAATAATTAAAACCACTGTTGCATCTCTTCAAGCAGAGAAGCTTTCAATGGTTTACAAACACTTCTGTAATCCAATCTAAATACTAAATAATCTAAGAATTGGGGCTACAAACAAGCCACAAAAAGGCTTATACAGCCATAATTAAAGCTGTATACAACTTAAGCCATACATTGATTAATTAAAGAGGCAGACAGGCTGTATTTATTACTTGCTCTCATTGGCAATGCTATTTTTCTGAGTTAACTTTCAACAAGTAATGATTCTCTCAAAGTGATTGATCGTGAGAGAGAGAGAGAGAGAGAGAGAGAGAGAGAGAGAGAGAGAGATGAGTCTATTCTAAAATATATATACCTGTAGTAAAAGGTCACATGCTCAACTTGCAAAACCCAAGTTCAAATCTCAGCTGAGATTAGCCTACTGACTATTAGATGGTCTTGGGCTACTCAGCCTCAGTTTTCCCTCTCTTAAAGAAGTTTAAAAGATATCCAAGATCACAGGTTTTCCTGAGAACGTAAACACTCTGCACAGCCGCTACTTGATGCCACAAAATGTTTACTGAGAATAATGATATGTGGGACTTTTGGGTAATAATATTTAAGAGTGCAGATTTCTGTATAAAACTGATGTCTATGCTTTGGGCTTACCAATGGGCTTCTACAACTGAAACAACAATCCACAGAATTGGTTGCAAGGATGAATGAGACTGAAAGGCATACCAGAACCATGAAGAAACATAGATCAGCCTTATTAGTATATTGCATCTGATCTTTTTAGACTCCCCAATAGCAAAAAATAGAATTATTAATTTCAGCCAGAGCTACCAATGGAAAAGAAAAATGAAACAGAAGGTAATACTGAAACTCTCTTAATTCTTGCCCCTGTCCCCCAGATCCTTTCTACTAAACAGCTGATTCTACCAAATCTGCAATCTGAAGAGGAGCCAAGTGCCAAGATACATGCTACATATTGTTCCATGTTGCTTTTTGCTGATAGATTCCCCCTAGCCCTCCCTGTGAGGGGAAGCATCCACAGGAGGCTGGAATCTTAAGCAGCAGAACAGGCAAAAGATGCTGGTTAACCCTTGCCAAGCCAGCCATCACCCCTCAAGCTGCTTTTTCACAAATGAGCAAAAACAGGGGTCCTGGCATTCCCCTCTCCCCCACTCCTGTAGGTAGAAATCAGGTTTAGGAAGTTATTTTGAAAGGGCAAAACAGACGATAGGGAAAGTATTAAGACAGTGAATGAGTGTGTGTGTGAGAGAGAGAACACACACACACACACAACCTGGTCCCCAAGGAGTGTGGCTCCCAGGGGGCACAGATGTGCTTGCAGAGGCTTCCCTGACATCCACAGGATCTCCTCCCCTGCTGCAATTAGCCATGAAAGAAGTATTCTACTGTAGTCAATAAAATAAAATAGGTTGCAGTATGTGCCTGGTTGCCCTGTGTGTATTGCACACAACAGTTTCTCCAGTTTGCAGTTGTGTCTATGGGCCCAAAAAAGGTTGGTAACCCCTGGATCAAAAATTCCCAAAAGTTCTTTTCCTTGGGAGAACAGCAGTAATGAAAGAAGATTGACGTGATTACATGAAAATTGTAGCTTGGGCCCAATTTTTAGAGCCGAATGTGAAATTTACAAAGCAAGCATGCAAAAAGAGAGCAAAATAACTGGTAATGCAAATTGAGGGAATAACTGAGTACCAAGTAAAAGAAACTCTGTCTCTATTTAGGAGAGGCATATTAATTTAGGAATTTTTATGTGGGCTTCTGATTTATTTATCCTTCATAGCCTTGTGCTCTTGGACTTAAGGCAGCGCTAATCATAAACCGGGGGGGGGGGGGACCCACTCAAACTGCAACGTTAGCTGGATAACAAATTCTTCTCTTTAACTCATTACAAACTATTTGCCTTCAGAGTTATGAAACTAACAAAATGAGTAATTCTCTTGTTATAAACATTTTAAATATCTGCCGTGAAGTAGCAAGCCTGACACAGGTACACAGAAGAGGTGTTTGAAGTGCTACAAGTAGGTGAAGGTTACGCTACATGTAGCCGAAGTGGCTCTCTTTAGTCTACAACCTGCAATTAAAATGCATGAGAATAAGCAAGGAAACTAAAGGACCGATAATGCTAGTACATTACGACCTTCTCCCTCCATCTTTGCGGCACAGATTCTCCCTTTTTCTTGTCCAGCCAGTAGTACGCAATTTGTCACTCTGGAAGAGTGTCCACCATGTTTCTTAAAAATCAAAATTTTAAAAACCCCTTAATTTAAAAATGTTTGTACAATGGTACCTCTGGATATGCACCAGTTGTGTATCCTTCAGGATGCAAATGCGGCAAACCCGGAAGTATTTTTCCAGGTTTCGCCCCGCGCGCATGTGCAGAAGCAGCCCCTCTGGTTGTGGAAACCTTGGGATCTGACCGGAGGTCCGGAACGGATCCCGTCTGCAACCGGAGGTACCACTGTATCCCACCCTTTGTATTGTTACCCCACAGATGGCTAACAGTAAGTAAGTAAGTAAGTAAGTAAGTAAGTAAGTAAGTAAGTAAAGGCTCTCTCAGGAATGATTCTCAAGATGGATCCTTGCACACCACACACAGTGAACTAATCTCGTTTAAAAACAAAAGACACATTTTAAGAAGCATTTCTGAACCTACTTGAATGCATTCTTGGGCATACAAGAGACGTATTTGCAAGCTAGCAAGGATGAATTAATTATAGGCAACTGTGGTTTCTTTAGCCACATCAGATAATTCAACAGAAACTTTTGTTGCCAGTCTTCTCTATTAAGGGCAAGTATCTACACAACTCCTTTCTAGCTTTCATATTATTACTGTCATCTTGGATTTGTATGTGCCATTTATCTGTAAAATTTCAATAGCACTCATTGCATTTTTTGGGGGGGGGGGGGCATTTATCCATCTCTTTGAAAGTGTGGGAAAAGGAACTGGAATGAAAGTGTGAACCTGACAGCCAAGGATTGAGAATACTGTGCAGTCAGTGGGACTGCTGAAGCCTGAGAACTTGAAATGGCCGCATGGAGAAGAAAGTTTGGTAGCCTCTAACATACTACTGTATTTCCCCCAAATGGTGGGTGTCCAATGCAACTTCTATTACTCCAGAACAAGAGTTTGCTCAGAGAAAACTCATATCTTCATTTCATGAGTCAGGATAAACCTGGATTCCTATTCCCCCTATCACTTGATTATATTCTACTCTATCTCAACAGCCACTGCACCAGTAATATATGCAAAGGGCTTTAAAAACTCTTAAAAGCACTGTACAGTATAAGATGCTATGTATTAAGAAAAGAAATACTTTGCCCTGTAGCTACATTGTAATTATGAGCCAAGCTTTCAAAGGAATCCTCTAAGGATGTTTTCAATATAGTAGCAACTAAAATGCCATAATAATTAGCTAAGCAATAGCCCTGTTTATTAAACTGCTATTAAGGAGCACAGGAATAAATACAGAGATAAATCTGTAGAGCTTGCTTCATTAGTATTTGTTTTATTCTGCTGCAGCAAACAGGTTGCTGAATAACCTCATAGGGGGGTGCACTGTACTGTATATGAAAAGAAGCTACAGTAGCACATGAGACCATGTCCGGAGATTAACAAATGAGAATCTTGCCACAATCCTGCCCTTTTATGCATGTAAGGATGTGCACCTAACAGGAAGAGGTACTGCCAGGACCCTATTAGCTTCCCTAAAACCATGAGATGATGGAGGCCTTGGCAGGCCAGTTTGCCCTCAACCTCCTACAACCTCTGGGAAGCAAACGAAGACCTTCCCTCTATATTCAATGAATGATGTCCCAGAATTTTCCTTGCTCTCTCACATACCACAGCCTGACCATTCAAGCTGCTAGTCTGCGATTATGTGGATGCTGTGCATTCTCTGGGCACTGCATGACAACGAAGGAAACTTCTGTACCTGAGGCCTGTATCAAGGTAACCAGAACAAAATGGGGAAATTATCTCTGAGCATTAAAAAAAGGTGAAAACAATGTGAAATAAGTCATACAGTTCAAAGCAATACAAAATGAAATTGCTGAACTTTACTATTCCACATACATACATTGATTGGGTAGGATCTAGATATGCCCTTCTGTTCATGGAAGGAACTCTGATTCAATGGAGGTTCCTACAGACAACCCGAACCCCACACCATCTCCCACACTTTTCTGGAGGATCCCACAACCCTCTGGAGCATCTTTGCAGGCGTTTACAGCTGGGTTGGCCAATGTGGTGCCCTTCAAATGCTGCTGGACTACAACTCCCACCAGCCCCAGGAAGCACAACCAATGGTGAGGGATTACAGGAGTTGCCAGCCAACATTTTGAGGCTCACAAATTCCCCATCCCTAGCCAATGTGTATGATTTAAAGCCAGTGTACCTGGCTCTGTATACACAGAGTCACTGCCGAATCAATTTATCCTATAATAAAGGAGGAAAGGGCAGCATACTTGTTGATGTAGTAGTAGTAATGAAAGAAAAGATGCCAAAGTGAACCTATACAAATCATGGAAAGCTTTGAGAAAGTTAGGAATGTACGGGGGGGGGGGGGAAGCTTGCTTGATGGGGCAGATGGGAAACCGACTGACTACTGGATTATTGTAATTTGAACAAGATTCAGGCTCATATATACTCTCTGCCACCTCCTTTCATTTCTGAACAAGTATATTATCTCCTTTGTTTACATGTCTCTACAATGTCCATTTGCTTTTCTCTCCCCAATTCCAAACCATCTGCTGGAAGATAAATTCTGTTGGTTTTGAAAGCCAGCATACTACTTTCTGGACATCAGTTTAAGACACCAGTTTCCACACCACAGAGCACTGCAAAGAACTGGCTTCTACTCCACATTCCTTGCATTTCCTACACAAAATCTCCAAGATGGCTCCTCTGCTTAAAAAAAAAAAAAAATCAATGTCTGTGCTAAGGAGAATTTTTCTCCCTGAAGAAAACTTGCAGACACCATGGAGTCTTACTCTTCTTTATACTTCACCCTCGGCTATCCAATGTCTAACTTTTTATTTCACACCCTCAAAGTCAATAAATTCCTTGCTGCAAAGCTAACCGGAAAAGTAATAAATATCTACAATAACTGTCACAGCAATGATTCTTTATGCTCTTGGCTACCTTCCTAGCTCCCCCTTCCCATATTTTGTCCACCGTAGGCTGAAAAGCTGAATCACGTTGTTGGCCCAGAATGCAACTCAGATGGCAGAAGTTCAATAGCTGGCTAAGGATGGCCCTGCGTATCTGCTTGACACACATAAATATGCTAACACAGGGATGGGAAACAGGATCTGGCCAGTAGGCTGAACGCTGAGCTTCCCCACACCCCAGAAGCCCACTTTCGTCAGGCGCTGGGTGGGTGCAGCTTTAGGAAAACAGCCTTGCAGGCCATATCAGAACCATTGTTGGGCCTCATTAGTTCTGCAGGCTGGAGGTTTCCCACAGCTGTGGTAACATGAAGGGAATGATTTTTCTGCATAGTTAAATAAACCTTTTGTTTGAAAACATAAATGTGACAAAAAGTAAAAACACAGTATTTTAAAAAATCTTTCATAGCAATGTTATACTTGACACTCAAAAGTGCACACGTGTTATTTCCCTTTTCTTCATACATGTAGGTAAGGCTTGCAGATTCCAGACAAAAGGAAGGGTTGTTGCTTGAGCTGAATATGCCTACTAACCCAAAGTCTGAATGTGAAGATGTGAATACATTGGGGGGGGGGGGAAGAGTTAAAAGCCTGCAGAATTGAAGACTCCCTAGAGACCCTGATGTTGGGAAAGATGGAGGGCACAAGGAGAAGGGGACGACAGAGGATGAGATGGTTGGACAGTGTTCTTTGTACAACTAAAGTCAACAGAAAGGTTTCTCATTCATTCCCTGGGAAAACTAGTGTTTGACTAGGATTGTGGAATCTGAGTTCAAATCTCCATTCTCCTACAAAGCTCAATAGGTGAGTTGGGGCAAGTCACTGGCACTAATTTAAACCTACCCCTCTTTTGTGAATAAACAAATGGGAGTGGGAAGCATACACATCAAGATCCTTGGAGAAATGCCATAGTATAAACTACAAGTATAGTCAGCAGAATAGAGTGGGAGGCAGATTTCAGAAATCACCCTCTGCCCTCAAAATCTGCTCTAGAGGATTGGGGAGGGATTTCTGGAGAAGATCTGGGGAGGGTTGAGTTCTGGAGGTGGGGAAGGGGGCTGTCAAAAACTGATTACCCTCACTTTCTGTCAGTGGACAGTCACCACTGGCTACCACCTTCTATAAATAGATAAATGAAATAAATGACGCAATTTGCAAGTGGAAGTTATTGGCAGAAAACTCAGGAAGTTATATGAAAAGCAAAGCTTACAAGGGTAGTGAGACATCTCTTACCTGGATATCTGATGACCAGCATACAGCAACAGTGCAGTTAGAAAATACAGGTAGAGTTGAACCAGGTGTTGTCTGGGTAAGGTTAGGAGCACAACACTTAAGATGTAACCTGGAGAAGAAATGGAAATAATTTCACAGTTAAGTCCATGAACTTTAAAAAATGATTTTATTCATTTCTTTTAAAAGTGAATTTAAAGGAAACACTTTCTGCATTTTTTTAAAACAAAAAAGCAGGTGTTATGGCTAGAGCCATAGCAAATCAAGAAAAAGACAATTAATCTTAGAGAGGTCAACTGATCCACAAAACATCAGCTATGAAGCCCACCTAGGTAATATAGTTGTCACATAGGGCAGAATCCCATTGGTTTTTCTGGTCCTGTTGCTCTAGTGAAGGTACCTATTAGCAGACTAGGAGGGGGAGGCTATTTTTGCAAAATCCCCCACCTCCTGCATCCCCCAGAACAAGCACCCCCATTCTGTTCTGGAAGTTTGGGAGGCTGTCCAGAACAGATTTTCAGGAGGCAAGGTGCAAGGGAGGGAGAGAGAATTGACAAAAGCCCTTCAACTTCATGAAATCCAATCACAGATCTCTCCCATGTAGTTTGGCCCAACAAAACCAAGCAAAATAATTGCAAGCTGAACATAAGCCAGCAATGCGAAGCAGCTTATAAAAAAAAGAACATAATGCAGTCTTAGGCTGAATTAACAGAGGCAGATCGCAACAGTTCCACTCTAGTCTCTGTTTGTCAGGGTGCATCTGGAATAATGCACACAGTTCTGGGCAACCCATTTCAGAAGGTTAACAAACTGGAGCATGTCTAGAGGAGAGCAATTAGGATTGTGGTAGTGGAGAGGGTCTCGGAAACCAAGCCCTATGAGGAACAGCTGAAAGAGATGCTTATGTTGAACCTGGAGGAGGAGGAGAAGGGGAGACACTCCCTTCAAATATCTGGAGTGCTGCCATGCAGAAGATGAATCAGGTTTCTTCTCTGCTCTAGAGGGCGTAAAAGAACCAATGGGTTGAAATTGTGGTGAAGCAGATTTCAGATACAAATGTGAGCAAAAACCTCCTAACAGTAAGCTGCCTTGGGAGGTGATGGACTTCCCTCTTTGAGGGGATTTAAGCAAAGGCTGGACTCTTCTGTCAATGATGCTGTAAGCTGCATTGCAGAACCCTAATGGAAAACAGGGCTGGTTTAGATTACCTCCAAAGTACTTTGCAATGCTATGATTCTAATGGTTAGGGAGGTAAGAACGTTCTTTTGCAATTAATCATACGGTCCCTCATTACTACTCCTATCTTCCTTCTCAAGCAACAGTAAACTCATTGAGGAGACAGCTGATGGTGCACCTGTAAGAATACTTTATCATGGAAAGCAACCAAGGAATCAATACTTCAATTCAGGCTCTGAACATTTGCTTATTCTATCAGCTGGGGCTCTGAACACTGCTTATTCTGAATAACGGCAGCAGAAGTGCTCTATTCACTCACTAAGCAAATGACGTTCTTCATTTGTCGTAATAAAAGGAGGTGATCGACATAACTTTGCTGTCAGTCGAAACGTTCAGGAAAAATAAGTCAGAAATCAACGCTGAAATGGGGAAAGACATTTCAGTCTTTTGGATATAGACTAAGATTGTCCTTTAAAAAAGAAAAGGAATCACCAATGAAGTGGCAGTTTCTCAATGTTTTGGTTTTCTAAAGGCCTGTGTTTTACCGGTACATGGCTCCATATCACATTGGGCATGATCCTGATTCCCCACCCAACACTGAAGTGTGGAGGTCACATGCAACTGCTGTGTGAGAAAGGCTTTCACAGCAGTTCACATGTTAAGCTGCAAGCAGTGTTGTACTTTCCTGGAAATTTTTAATCAGGGAAACTTTTAGAAAAAAATTGCCTTGGAGAATATTTATTTTGCATCAAATATTTTCCAAAATCCTAGAGAATGAACCCGTTCAGAATGCTTATTTTACTCTCTCAGTCTCTCTCTCTCTTTTAGTAAGGAAAGCTTTTTTAAAAAAGTATTTGCAGTCGGCATTCATTCACATTGCTACCAAGGAACTAATGAAATGGAAAATTTTCTGGTAGGGGAAAAAAAGCTACAGGAAGTTTTCCCATTTTGGAAACTTTTCCACGTACTGTTTTCCAACCCACATCACCGGCTGCAAGTAAGACAATGCCATGAGCAAGAGCTCTCTAGAAAAGGTAGCCCCAACAGCACAAACCTTAAAATGCCAGAACTGAAAGGCAAAAATAGAAGAGTCAAGGTCACTGCAGCTACAATACTGCTGCTTATGAGCTTACCAATATCTCAGCATTCACTCTGATTTTATGATTGCGGTAACCACTAAAAAAGAAGAAGAAGCACCTTGCAGATTTCCATTTTTTTCCTGCAAAAGCCTCCTCTCTGGCCAAAGTGCATTTACATAATCAACAACGTTGGCGTCCTAAAATGATCAATGCAGTATGTGGGACATCCTGTAAACAACTGAGAATTTTACATCCCAGTAGCTAAACATTCAGAGATAGGGTGGGCTGGTACTCTCTGCGGTAGGACGGGGATTCTGAGAAGAAACTGGAATTTGCACCTCAATTCCAGTCCTCATCCTCACTAATGTAAATGTTCACTAGCATCTCCAGGCTTCTACTCCACCAGCTGCTTAGCAAATCAAGGCCCTATAAAGTGTCTGATCACTAAAATGTCTGTAAATTGTTTCTCTAACATAATCATTGCCATTAGATCAGCTGAAGGTTGGTCTAAATGCAGGCACACAAACACAAGCCAGCGTGTTAGTAGCGCAACACACTGCGCAAGTTTCCAACTTTAAGGTAGTACTACAGAAATGACCAAATCACAGGCTGAAACACCCTAAGCAGGGTTGAGGAACCTGTGACCCGCTGAAGACAACAAGATTGGTAGCAGGTTCAAAGGCATGGAAATAATAAGTAGTAAAGTACTACCGGTAGTTATAGATTCAGGGCAAACACCAAGCACAGGAACTTTAGCACCTCTCTTTGCACCAGTAACATATGAAGGAGGATGCCAACAGTATCCTTGAGAAAAATCCATGGACTCCATATAGTCCATGAAAGTGCTTGTTCATTATTCCATACAAGTACATAACTTTGCATATCACACCAAAATGCAAAATCACTTGCACCTTGTCAGTAGCATTTCTCCCTGTGTTAAAAGCCACTTGAAGTTAGCAGCAATAACAAGGTGAACGTATCAGGCTTGGTCTGCAGTTTCAAGTGAAAATGTTTATCTCCAGTAAACTGTGTCCACTGTTGGCCTTATACAGCCCCTTATCCATGCAGCTACAGCCAGGAATCAGTTATCTATTCTGGAGGACAAATGCAGGCATGAAAGACTAATGGCAACACTCTAATCATCAGTCTTGATCTAATGAGGAACTGTGGGAAACTTGGTTTCGCAGCCAATTCAGTAGCCTTGAAGCTACATTCTATCAGCTGCCAGGCAGTGATTTTAATCCTGCTTTCTCTGCAAGGATTGGGTGTGCAGTTGAGTTTGCCACAGAGAACTCAGTCATGCTGCTGATCCAGCTGCATCTCTGCATGCGTATGATTTGGGGGAAACAGTCTCATGGGTCAAACTGGGACTGTGCTAGGCCAAATTTAGCCCATTGGCTGGAGGTTCCACACTCCAGCTCTAATTACTCAAACAGACGGGTCTTAGTTATGCAGTACAGCGGTAACTTGGACGTCGAACGGAATTCCAAAATGTTGAGGAACCAAGGTATGGCTTCCAATCGGAAGCTGCGGAACTCGTGTTGGACATTTGGGTTCCAAAGAATGTTTGAAAACCGGAACAATCACTTCAAAGCGTTCGACTCCCAAGGTGTTTGAAAACCAAGGTACGATTGTACAGCCATCTCTTTCAATTTCCTCCACAACAGCTGAAGCAAGAATGACACAATGGTCCAGTTCACATGTTGTGTCCATTATGTCTCAATTGCGGCCACTACTAGATGACTAATATGTGTGAAAACTGGCTCAGAGAACACCGCTATCACCGTAGGCACTTCCCTCACAAAAGGACTTAAAGTAAGTAGGTGATAGGCCTACCCTGTTAACTAATTGTGTGTGGGGGGGGGGGAACCTTACTTAACATGCTCCACTCTGCTCTTCCTCCTGTGTTTAAATTATCCATGCATGCATTTCAGCAACCACTAAGGATGGAAGAGGGAATGGATGCAGACCGCACAGCAAGTACTGAATGCAAGAGGATAGCTTTAGCCCTCATGTGCCTTCTCACTGTATTAAGTAACTAATTTTCTGCAAGGAACTCAAGATAGCAATTGATCACCACACAAAAACTCCCCTCCAAGTGCATGATCACAAAGAGACACAAGGCGAGTCATAAGATTATGGGTTCACTTAAAAATAGCTACACTTCTAAAATAGAACATTTGAAAATTAGATCTGTCACTCAGGCACTCATGTCAGCCTGAGCAAGAAGGCACACTATGAAGAGGTCTGTTGAAAGTGCTTAACCAAAACTACAACCTGCTCTTTCCCCCTGTGCATTTCAGTGCCGGGATGTGATCATGGCCTCAAGTGTGCTCTTTGACTTTGTGCCATGGAAGTGAATGGCTGCTGAATGTGCCTGGGAATGCTATTAATGTGACAGAAAAAGCCTCTCAGGGGAAAGGCAGCATATCACAGCAGCCAGAGGACAGAGGTGAGAGAAATCAAATGAATGGTGGGAGAAAGATCAAATGAATGGTGGGAGAAAGAAAGATAGGTTGGGGAAATTGTTATTTATAAAGCAAGGCTTCCTCAGCCCACGCATTTCTGAAGCAGTGACAGATTTATACGAATCATCAAAATTCTGCACTCACATTAACAGGCAAATCCGATTTCCAACTATCTACTTTGGGGCTGGGCAGCTAGCATAACACTATGCAACCTGGATGTTCTTAAGAGAGGAGAGGAATAATATCCAACCGACTGCCTATTACTTGATGGTATTTGACAGAAGTCAAGAAGTGAACCACTTTGCACCTCCGCCGGCATCTGTTTCGTTTCTAAGGCCAATTCAAAGTGCTGGCTGTGACCTAGAAAGCCTTACATGACCTGGGTGCCTCAGGACCTAAAGCAACAGTGGGGAACCTAGCCCATGGCCCTAATTAGCCCTGGCAGGCCTCTGGATTTGGCCTGCAAGGCCATGTTGAGCAATCCACACCCACCTCCCAGTCACTTGATGTCATATGATGTCAGGTCCAGAGATCCACTGTCTCTGAACAGTCAACAACAAAAAGAGATTCAACATATATATGATACTACCAGACAGCTTCAGAGGGCAACATATTTGTGCACATTTATTATTATTTTTGCTAACACTGGAAACAAATATTTTGATAGTACTTTGTTTATAGTAACCTTTTAAAAACCAGGTTTGTAATGCAAACCTCATTTTTTAAAAAAATGTTGCTTCACTGTATTCTCTCTTCCCATTCAGATTCTTCCCTCCAAGCCACTCAGGGTGGTATACATGGTTCTTCCTCCATCCCCCAATTTTATTCCCACAACAACTCTACGAGGCTGAGGCTGAGAAACAGTGAGCAGCTCAAATCAAGTTTCACAAGTGATTGGGGAGTTGAACTCAGGGCTCCCGAGTCCTAACACTTGTAAGCACCCTTTATCTATACAGTGCAAAATGAACTCTGCCTGCTCCTACAATAGCTTACAACTGTGCTGTCTTACAATTAACTCAGATATAAACAGTCAGGTGTCAACTAACTACCCATTTTGGTGTGGAAGTGGGGTTGGGGCTGTTTCTCTTAAGTATATTTTCTCCATAGTTCTGCAAGCCGTACGCCCAGCTTCCGCAAGTCAAAAAGACAAGTTGCAGGCTGTAATCTGTGGTGAAAATCAGTATGCTGCAGGCAGTAGACATGTACGCAGATCATTATCACCCCACCTGCAATCATAGGATTAAAACGGAACTACTACTAGCGCAAACAAAGCAACACTTTTATCACATGTACTCTTAAGAGGGCAGCATGCACAACTGGCAATAGCTGCACTTCGTTTATTTCCTGAGACAGGTTTCACAAGGAAGGATTGCCAAGCACAATGGAAGAACTGTATGCCAACAATCCTCTGGAAAGCCCCAACGCGGCTCACCCAGACTACCCAATATGCAGCTCAGAAGCACCAATCTATAATGAACCCCATTCTCACAAATATGGCTCACATTATGAACTCTTTATAGATCAATGTAGCTGCCAGAGGGGGCTCTTTCTCCCAAGTCCATAAAGCGTAACAATTTATCTGACCATTACATCTGGTTGTGTCACACTGACTTTGGGCATTCCTACTAGGAATAGCCAGTGGTTGCATTAGGCTGAAGAATCAGAGACCTCCCACATATCAGCCTTAGAAAATGCCAGAGGGATAAACTGTCTATGGCAGCTCAAAAGGGAAGTGCCTCTATTTTGTTACAAAGATCTAAGATAGGTCCATTATTTGAAAACACCATTGCTGGAGCTAAAACAGGTCAGACTGGGTCTGGTCAGCACCTGGATGGGCAATTGCTCAGAAACGCTATGTACACAGTCCTGAGCTCTACTGAAGGGAGGTAGGATTGATCAGTGAATTAAATGAATTTACTTATTTTTCCTATCTAGCGTCAGCTTAGCATCTGCACTACAAGCTATTTTATCATATCTACATAATTTTATTTATAACATTATTTGTATGCCACTCTTGTACATCTTAAGCATATGAATGAAATGGGGGAGGGAGAGAATACAGAGAGTACATATACATATAAAAGACATCATGTGGCAAAGGTTATTATTTAAAAATCTAGACCACTTATGACAGTTTACAAACATCAATATAAATGACCATCCAACCGATGAAATCATTCATACTAAAATCAAATAGCAGCAACCACCCCTCTCAGTGAAATATTAACCACTTCTGAAAGCCAAGTCTTCAAACGTGTTGTGACAGCTTTTATTAATCCATGAAGGGCAGGGATCCAGAGAGCATGCAATGGACCTCAGTCTATGTGACCCCTTCTTTTCCTGTGTTCTTGTTTAGCATGGAGCTTTTCAGTGAATTCCTTCCCAAGTCAAAGGTACCATTTCTCTAACATATGAAACGTCCTTTCTTGCTGCTTAATATCCTCCAGGGGTGAGCAGTGCAGTCAACATGGTCTGAAATATCTGAATCTCTGCTTGTTTTATACTAATAAAAACAAGGGCGTGATACCAACACAAATGAAAGTATTTTCCCCTTTGATGTGTTGGGAAGTAAGGCAATGAATCTGACTTGATAGTACAGTAGGATTACAAGATACAGTGGACCCTCAGGTTACATACCGCTCTGGATACATAGCCATCGGGTTGTGAAAGCGGCGAAACGCAGAAATGTATTCTTCCGGGTTTCGCCGCTTGTGGGTGTGCAGAAGTGCTTTGTGCGCTGCACGCATGCACAGAAGCGGTGCCTCTGGTTATGGATTTTTCGGGGTGCGCACGGACCCCCAAAACGAATTAAATTTGTAACCAGAGGGTCCACTGTACCTTAAAAAGAGCTCAGTAAATTAAAGCATAATTATTTTAACAACAACAACAACAGACCAAGTATAAGTTGTTCAGCTCTTCCATCAAGCTAGATGGTGAACAAAGCAAAAATATTTTCCATTCTTTCACACACAATTACAATCACTGGTGGTGTGGGGGACAGTGGGGTATGGCTCAATGGTTCCAACCCCTCTTCTGTTTCCCCATCACCACTTTCCACACACTGAAGGGGGAAGGTATGTTCTCCATGTGCTGGCTCCTCAGCATGATTTAGAACCCTGCCACAGTCAGGGGAAGGGCCATAGTAGTAGGGATAGTGTATTTTTGATAAACAGAAACAAAGTGTGCCAGAGTTTGCAAAATACACACGTGGCTCCATCAGTTGTCAAACGAACTATCCTATGGGACCGCCATGGCCGGCAACTGCACTCCTCAGATGGGGCATGCGAGTATCACACGCCCCAGAGGTGCTTTAAGTGTTATGGCCCCAGCCCTCTGGAATCAATTATCCGCTTAAATGAGGCACCTAATGTCACAATGTTTTGGAGCCTACTGAAGACATTTTTATTCAAGAAGGCTTTCCCCGAGGGGTGACCCAGACACTTATGGAATATTAATTGCATATGTGGAGATATGGGCAGCATCTGTATTGTACGTTTACAACACTATTATACCACTTTAACTGTCCTATCTTCCCCCAAGGAATCCTGGGAACAGTAGTTTGCTAAGGGTGCTAAGAGTTGTTAGGAGACATATTTCCCTCACAGAACTGTAATTTTTAGAGTGGTTTGACGATCAATCCTTCTTCCCAAGAAACCCTGGGAACTGGGGGGGGGGTGCTCTTGCACCTGGTCCAGAAGGTGCAGCCAGTGCAAAATGCAGCTCCCAGGAACATCTAGCTTAACACATATTATATTGGTGTGGAAAGATCTGCACTGGCTACTGACCTAAGTTCAAGGTTGTATTGCTGAAACAACTTGGGACCTATACAACTTGGGACCAGGATGCCTAGCAGACTGCCAATACAGACCGAGCCAATATTTAATACCTTCTGAGGGCACCCTACTGATTTTTCACTTGCTGCCAATATGGAAGCGGGCCTTCTGGTGCCAGCACCCACCCTCTGGAATGCCTTCCCTCAGGTAATTCAAGAGCCAGAGAAAGAAATGATTTTAAATGCCTCTTAGCAACTCAAACCTCTCTATTAAGACTCTGACTATCATTAGATGCTTTGAATACACTGAGAGAGGTTTTGCTTCAGGCAGAATGAAGCACAAGCAGAGAATAAATGCTCTGGCCAGCCAATGCATACTTACCCACGTAATGCATATTGAGAGCCAAGTACTTGTACTGGAAGAGGGGGTTGTTGTTGAGGCTACTTCTTTGGATCTGCTGGAAGAAGGAACTGACATCCCATCTGTACAAGACGTCCAAAAGCATGATGCTTGGGACCCGCAAGGCCACATTTAACATTGCTTCCAACTTCTCCTTGGCAGCCATTCTGTTCCTTATCAATGGATGGGTAGCAGACTGCAAAGAGCAAAAGACAGCAAGTTAAGCACACCAAAGTATCCACAGCATTAGAATTTATGAAGCTGTCTTATACAGAGTGACACCACTGGCTTACGTGGCTCAGTACTGCTCACGCTGACTGAGTAGATGGAAGTTTGATGGTAAACGTTTTTCACAAAGGTGGGCTACAAATCAGAAAAAAAGCACCCCCCAATTTCAACACAATTCATTCAGCTGCAATGTTTTCACCATTTTGTACTCACTCACATTTATTTTAGATTTGGGGAAAGCTTAACTTCAGATTCTTTTTTTATTATTCATAATTTTTATTGATTTTTAACATACATACATGAAACTTATAAATTACATTTACATTTTTGTCCATTGAATTACATTACCAAAAGTTAACTTCAGATTCAAAATAAACCAGCTACCCTTTAAGTCTGGACTCTTTTTTTTTACCATTTCAGTTGTTCCATATAAAGTCTTTAAAGCATGTTAAAAGGGTTGTTGAAACAGGATATTTTATACACAGTTTCACATTTTAGTAATTTTTGTATGATTCGTTGGGAGTAGGATCGGACAAAGACCTGGCATAATATAGGTGAAGTCTTCTAGGCCCCCTTTAAAAACAGGGTTTGCTCCTTGTCAAACTTTCCCCTATTTTAACCAACATTAAAGCCCTCCTTTTCCACACCACCCAAGGCTATGTTGGACGGCGATATGGATGATAAAGAAACACACACTGATCTGGTTGCACATAATAGTAAACCATGGTTTGTATATCAAAAACCAAAGTTAAACATGGCTTGTCCCCACAGGTGATCTAATAAACCATGGCTTGTTTCTGCAAAGCTTGTTTTGTTTCCCAAATGCCTCATGCCTTTGTAGCTTTTTGAGCATCTGTGGTGGTTGGCTAAACAAACCATGATTAGGGAAAGGTGCTCAATTTGCACATAGTGGCATGCAAAGTATAGTTAAGCTTCTGGGCAGCATTCACACATCACACTAAGTCATGGGTTGCTGACCTTTTTTGTCTCAAGGGCCACATTCAAAACTGGCCAACATACACACCCCAGGGGCCACATTCCAGTGCTGGATGTAGCTGTCACACACTATCACCATGTAGACAGACACACAACCAGCTACTGTACTTAGCCATGGTTAAAAATAATAATACAGTGGTACCTTGGGTTACATATTCTTCAGGTTACAAACTCCGCTAACCCAGAAATAACGCTTCAGGTTAAGAACTTTGCTTCAGGATAAGAACAGAAATTGTGCTCTGGCGGCGCAGCAGCAGCGGGAGGTCCCATTAGCTAAAGTGGTGCTTCAGGTTAAGAACAGTTTCAGGTTAAGAACGGACCTCCGGAACTAATTAAGTTCTTAACCAGAGGTACCACTGTAGTCAAACAAACTATGGCTACAACTCTTAGCGATACTGGACACTGGCAGAGAGACACGGGGAAAACTGCTGCAGCCATGTCTGCTCGTTGAGTCAATTTGAGCTCAGCTGTTATATGACTAAACGACACCCTTTTAATAACTGAACTCAGTCTGGGCATAAAGCCTCGAAACTTTGATCTGTGCTATATTCTATTTGAACTTTTAAAAATGCAAGTAATGCATCGGATATTTGATGGACTGACCGGAGGTCCTGTGTAGTCACCAAAGGGATGACAGTATGAACTGGGAGAACTGCATAAGGTGCCCTTCTGTCAATGCAGCTTTCAGCTCTCACAGTCACTTACTGTCAACAGATAGGCTCTGTTGTATGAGAAGGACACTGCATTACTGCTCACTCTGGTGAAGGCTTTCAATTGAGATGTCGGTTAACCCAACGCCTACAAACCTATAATTGCAGTTGTCTTTTTCAGCGCATAGTTTGCATAGCAGTAGGCTGACTGTACATATTTCTCCCTACATAAACCACAGACATAGGCAGCTAAATGTACCAATTATTCTTAACCAAAGAGAAGACAAAGTAGTAACCAATTAAACAAGGAGAAAGGTGGCAACGAGAGTTTTCAAAACAATGCAATATCAATAGACGTCACAATATCAAGATGCTAAGCCAGGGGTAAGTTTATTTAAGTCATAGATGGCACACTAAAAAAAACTATTATTGTTGCAATTAATTTATTAACTGCGTTCTAAAGCAGTGTCGCAAAGTGATCTACACATAAGATAATTAAAAACTAGTGTTCCCATTTACAAATCAAAATTGCATCCTCAGGATCACTGAACATCTAAGGCAGGGATAGCCAACATGTTTTCCTTCAGATGTCGTTGAACTCCCAGCATCCCTGAACATTTGCCTTGCTGGTTGAGGCTGACAGGCATTCTTGTCCAACAGCATCTACAAGACACCAGTTTGATCAGTGGCGTAGGAAGCCACTCGGGCACCCGGAGCGGCAAACATGACGTGCACCCGGGGGCGGGGCGTCGCTATGTAGCACGCATGTGCGGCGCCGCTGCATGTAGAGGATCCTCCGTTCACAGCTGCAGCCGTTCGCAGAGGATCCCAGCACCGTCCGTACAGCGCTGGAGCACAGTTGCTGGCAAACCGCATGCCTTGTCACCCCTGGAGACGTGTCACCGGGAACGCACCACCCCCACCGCCCCCCATTGCTACGCCCCTGTGTTTGATACCCCTGATCTAAAGGCTTAACTGGTCTGTGCTAAACTGCTTAAAGATTCCTTTGGAAATGTGATTAGGTATGAAAATTATTATAAAATAAATAAATATGTGATCCTAATCACACACAAAGGGACAGTGGATCAGACCAAGATCCAACTAGCTCAGTATTGTTTACATGAATCTGAGGAACCAGTAGGTGGGAGGTAATCCACTGGTAGTTCATGGTCCCTCTTTCCACCTACCCATGCTATAGACCCTTTTGGATTGTGGTGTGGATTCTGTTAGCAAAGAACACTGTTGGCACAGTTCTAAGTCCCACTTACTCTCTTGCAATCCCCTGTTTTCAGAGCAGTGTCTTAAAATACAAGTTCCATTTGGGTGTGGGTGAGTAGACAGTTTGGAAATTATGTGTGTAAATACAACAAATGAAAGCTAAACCAGCCATTGGGATTGAATACTTACAAAAGGGAAGAACAAAATCTATGCACAGCGTGGATGAGCAACAGGCAGGTGGATAAATTGAGATGTGGAATGGTGATAGTCAGGCCTTATTGCACCATCCCAAGTTACCATTTCAGTCATAAAAAATAATCCACCTGAAAATATGGTTCAAATGAAAGAATAGAAGAGATGGGGGTGGAGAAAGAAGATAGCCTACTGTCTTGTAACACCCCTTTATTAAGCCAGTAATTGCAGGATTTTCTCAATTAAAATGACTTTTCACATTTCTAAGATCAAGCCTGCAGATTGTTGCCTTCACCACAAAACCGAGCTAAACCAACTCTAACCCTGGATACATTTTAGTAAGGGATGAAAGAGTTCTAGCACATCTAACAGATAAGGATTACGTTTTGACAACCTGTTGAGCTTATTAAGGTGTCACGGGTGTCCAGGAATCAAGCAGAAAATAATACAATAGTGCCACAAAAAAACAGGATCTCTAACGATGTGTGTGAGTTGATTTTCAAGGCTGAAAATCAGTATACGGTACGTAAGCAGGACCAGGAATTTAGTACAACTGTGAGGACTAATGAAATCTGCAATAGTCTTGTAATAAAAAAACAACAGCTCAGAAGGAAACCTTCTTGCAAGAGAGAAATCCATATAAACCAGGCATGATCTGAAATCATCCATAAAAATTGCAACGTGAGTTAATATTGCCAGAATCACAGCATTTGACAAGACTGATAGGCTGCTTGATAAGACAAAAACCTCTAAGCACTTTGCATAAAATACTCACAGGGCAGGCTACCTGTACAACTCAGAGGCGGCTGCTCACCCACGAAAGGTGGGTAAGGAAAAGGTGGTGATTGCTATGAACACACTTGCGTAGCAGGCAGGAGAATCACAGAAGATTGGAGAGAAAGATGAAAGGCAGCAATTTAACACAACAAAACTGAATACGTGATGTTATACAACAGCAACACTACTACAGTATCTTGGAACTGTGTGGGTCTGTGTGTAAAGCATGCAGCTCCTTTAAATGGATTGTGCAAGAAAGCACAGCTGATCTTGCCAACGTTTCAACCCACGTCCACTTCAGTTTTATAAGGCTTGTTAATATCTAAGTTTAGGAAAGGCTTTCCAAAAGAGTTTCACAGATCTGCTTCGGACTCAGAATACCATTAGAACGGTAGTCCCAGCCACCAAAACATTAATCCACAGCTAGATACACTGCCGTGCCAGTGGTCGGAGAAGAAGAATTGATAAGATGATTGAGATATGACGTCCCTTCAGTTATGAACAACAGTCTATTGTACGGAGCTGCCCATGCTATATAGCTGCATATAGCAAACAAGCGGGAGCACACTCTGCTCGCTCTCAAGACGAGTGCTTCCAAGTATTCTCCTCTCCGGTTTAGTTCAGCAGCCTGGCACATCGTGCAAACGTCCTTCAATAACATCTTGGTAATGTGTGCCCTCTAAAACTCAGAAAGAAGAATGGCTAATAATTAAACACATTCAATACCATGTTTCTAGAAAAAGAGGTGCTGGAACCCACAAGGAAAGCCTGCCTCCCTTGTTCTCTTGTAAAGAGGTGCCGAAACTGAGTTCTGGTGAGTTCCAGCTGAAAAAAAAAAGCCCTGAACATATTGTACTTTGTTTTATAATTTAATACAACTGCCAATCTGGAAATATAGCTAACACAGAAAGCAACGAGCAGTTATTCTTCCCTTCAGAAAGAATATTGAGAAACCCTTACTACCAGTGTAGTATTATTATTAATATGTTTTAAACATTAAAAAAAAATTTTTTAATAGAACTTCTCCCTTACACACGCTTTTGTGAACTCACCAAACAGAAAGCTGGCAAACCATTTCTTGTTGATTCCATGTCAAGGTTCTGTTCCAACCTCCAACACCAATTCTTGCAAAATTACCATATTTTTCCATGTATAACCCGACCCTGTGTTTAAGACGACCCCAATTTTGGGGGACTCCAGATTAAGAAAACGGAGGGAGATTGCCCAGAGTTGTTAAGCATTTTTGGGAGGGGGTTACCCAGATTGCCAAAAATCGCTCAGCAACCGCCAATCGCCCGCCCAATTGCCACAGCGGCAGCCAATCAACAACAGGGATTGCCACACAGCCACCAAGCACCCGACCAATCGCCGCTGACAATCTCCTGCTCGCGGCTGCAACCAATTGCCCATCCCCTCCTCTGCACTATCCATGTATAAGACGACCCCCAATTTCTAACATTATTTCATAATTTAAAAAGTTGTCTTATGCACAGAAAACTATGGCAATGTACAGTATCTCCTGGTTAAAGTTGTTCAATAATTTCCCCCCACTTACAGGCTGTGTTAATAGAGATAGTATTAGAAATGCCACAACCATTCACTTTAACCAATAAAGTAAAATACTTCTGATTTACAAAACATGAGGAAGTTAAAGCTGCTCATTGCCCTCAAAGTGCAGGAGGAGCATCTGATGAAACAGGCAAGGTCTTTGGAGTTTACGATTACGCAAAGGGAACAAGGGGAGACAATGCCTTGAGATTCCTGTTCTTCCTAACTGCGGTCTTGTGAGAAACAGCCCTTTTGCCTCTCCCCCAGCGGGGAGAAGATCCCAGCCAAACATTGTCAAAGAACTGCCAAGAACTTGGAAGGCAAGACAAAGAGAGAGAGAGAGAGAGAGAGAGAGAGAGATATTAAAGTCTCTTTTCTTTTCTGTTCTTTTTAAAAAAGTTTGTGCTTTACAGGCCTGATATTATGCTAATTGAAATGCTTATGGGAACACATAACACAGCGAAATGAAAATAATTTTCATTTTTAAAATAGTAATTATTGTAGTTTTCAGCAAGAATAGGCAAAGGTTTTTTTAAAAAATTCACTGCTAAGTTCTCTTCGTCGTGAAATATATAGAGATCAGCCTATGGTTATCATTTGTTTTTCTCAAATAAAAAAAAATGTAAAACCAAAATAAGGTGACTGTAGCTGGTTTTTTTTTAAAGCAAGTTTTTAAAAGGCAATCATGCTAAGTAGCAGCAGACTAGTTCAAGTATTACCATCATCCTCAGGTCGTGATGGCGTATTTTGCAATCTTTGGCCATAGTTAAATAACTACTATATTTTTCAGTGTATAAGACTATGTTTTTTTCTTTAAAGATTGTGCTAAAAAGTGGGGGTCGTCTTATACGTGGATAGTGCATAGTGCAAATTTTTTAAATTTGAGTCCCCCCAAATAGGGGGTGTCTTATACATGGGGGCGTCTTATACAAGGAAAAATACAGCATGTTTCTAATGGACCAGAGAGGTAACCCTAGATAGAGATGAACACAACAACGGTTTATTTTAAGATGTGTGGTGTGTGGCAGGAGTGAGCAGAAGGTAGATCAGGATCTACTGCTGGCTCTCTGAGTGATTTGCCACTTAGCAGGCCAGCAGGCGTACTGGCAGTGCCCACCTGGCACTCCTGCCAGGGTATACAACCTCCCCACTGCCTCTCCCCCCCCCCTTGGTGAGCAGCAGTGATGCCACTTTCCGGCGGCCTGGTGTACGGCAGTGCCCCTCCCCATCAGCTGCTCCTGGGTCTGGGCAAAGGTCTCCCCCACAACTTTGTATCTGGCCCTTTTAATTGGAGATGCCACAAACTGAACCTGTTGCCTGCACACTCACAAAGACAAGGACTCCTCCTGGCTGCGGGAAAGCAAAAAAGCAGTTTGACTATTGTGGGGTTTATACAAAATGGTATCAATAACAGGAACGCTTCTTTCTGTATGCAGCGCACCCTGGAAAATAACCATACTGCAAAACCTCAAATGGAAAGTAAGTATTGCGTGCACCAACACTGTAGTTAAAGGCTTGTCAGATTTTCCACCCTAACCCAACCCTGCCTTCCCACCCTGTAGTTCATTGCAGTAGCTGAGCAATTTCCAAATGATATCAAAGTGGGATTGTTAAGGGTTCACACAGAAGAAACGCATGGCAAGCAAGCTATGCGTTTTGAAAGATATCACCTATTTTGTGTGTGAAGCTGCGGAAAACACAATCTCCAAAAGTATTCCACCCCCCGAGTTAATATAAATTAAGTTCTTAGCTACAGCAGCCAAGATTCTATCTACAGAAGGGTGCTCTTCTCAGCTTCATGGCAAGTGGATTAAAAACCTGCAGACAATCGCAATAAAAACAGCATGGCACCACCATGAATAAAGATGGTTCAATTTTCAATGCAAGTTTATTGTTCCAGCCAAAGGCCATGGCAAGCCCACAGCAACAGTGGCAATGAAACAATACAGATCATACATCGAGAATATGAGCCAACATCCATGATGTAAGAGAGAGGTTATCGGAGACACCAAGAAATTCAAATCCAATTTGATTTCCAATGTATAACCTCTGAATCACCGCAACAATTTATAGTGATTTTATCTAACGCTTGTTCCCTTTTTTTGCAGACAGTGCATAGAGGGTGACTCTGTGTGTTATGGAGCTATTATTGCCACTCAAAAGAAAGCAAACCATTTCTGCCAGGGTATAGGTACCCCATGACCCTGAGATTAAGAATCCCATGCTCTACTGACTGAGCTATCCTTAATGTTTTTACTTTACAACCAGTCTGATAATTTTTGAAGGACATACCATGCATATAGCTTTGAGATGTCGTAACAAGCTAATAGGCCAATAGGAATGAGCCACAAACCTATCCCCTTTCTTATAAATCAGGAAAATAATACTCATTTTCTATCCAGAGGGCATTTGGCCCCCGTGTTAGAAACCCAGATATAAAAGCTAATCGCCAAATGGCACCTTAAAACTAGGTTACGGTTGCCAGAACGGAATGTCTAGGCACTTTTTCTTTGCGTTGTAAACCACTTTGAGAATTTCCCTTTAAATATAAAGTAGGATAGAATTGAAATTAATGCGCATGCACCGAAACCCAGAAGTAACCCGTTCCGGTACATCCGGGTTCAGCGCGGAGCGCAACCCGAAAACACATAATCCGCAGCATTCGCAACATGAGGTATGACTGTAAAACAAATTCAAGCTTCAAGGAAAATAGTTCAGATCCTTCTCTAAATGATGTTTTGCTTTCCCATATTTATTTACCTACGGTACTTAATTTACTGTATTTTCCCATCTATAAGACGCCTCCTATTTTGGGGGCCTCAAAATTTAGAAAATAGGGGGGGTTGAGCTTTTGGGGAGGATTATTTGGGGGGAATGCCGAAAATTGTTCACCCGCCAGAATGCAGCACACAACCGCTCACGGTGCTTACAACTGCCGCTTACAATCTCGGGCTCGCACTTCATTCCGACGGATGAGCGATTTTTGGCATTGGCCACTTGATTGTTGGGGGGGGGGCCAAAATCGCTCACCTGTTGGAACACAGCACACAACTGCTCGCATCGCAGCTGCCTGATCGCCGCCATTAGCCCTCCTGCTTGCCGCTCGCATCGCAGAAACCAACTATCAGCTCCACGATCGCCGCCAACGGCCACCAATCACACTCCCGCTTGCTGCGACAAGGGCAGCTGTCTATTGGCTACCGCAGCGGCAAGAAGGAGGGCTAATGGTGGCGATCAGGCAGCTGCAATGCGAGCGATTGTGTGCTGCGTTCTGGCAGGTGAGCGATTTTCGGGATTCTCCCCCCCCCCAACAATCAAGCGGCCAATTGCTGCTTACAATCTTGGGCTCGTGCCAAAAAAACATTTGTGCGTCCCCCCCTCAGCACTACCCGTGTATAAGACGAGCCTAAATTTTGAACCTCATTTTTGGGTCAAAAAAGCTTCTCTTATACACGCAAAAATACGGTATATAGCTGTCCCATAGCAGAAGTACTCTAAGAAAACAGTGGTGTAAGACTAGAGTGTCAGACTAGGACCTGGGGGATCAGGGTTCAAATCCTCACTCATTCATGAAGCTCACTGAGTGGCCTTGGCCAGTCACTGAACCTACCTCACAGTGTTGTTGTAGGGATTAACTGAGGAGGGGGTGAACAACGTACTCCTTGGAGGAAAAGGCGGGATATAAATGCAATAAATAAGCTCTTCTGCTTACATTGATATGATACAGAAAAGAAAGATTCCTAATTCAGTTTTGATTTGTACAGACAAAAGTTAATTATTTTTAACTCCAAAATCTGCTATCAAAACTTCATCTGCCAAATCAAGGTAATCAGGTCCCCACTTCCTCGGCCCTTTAAAAATTTATTAATTTAGCTGGCTGAAGAGTTGTTGTTGTTCAGTCATTCAGTCGTGTCCGACTCTTTGTAACTCTAAAAGAGTTACAACCCTGTAAAAGGGAGTGGGTGGGTTAAGTTTGTGCAACCAAGTCTCTTGCAAGCATATTGTATCAAATTGCTGAAGCATACAAAAAAATCCTAATCTGCCTTTTTATTTTCCCAACACGCCAGGTTGCACTAAAGCAGTGTTTTTCAACCTTTTTGGGGCAAAGGCACACTTGTTTCATGAAAAAAATCACGAGGCACACCACCATTAGAAAATGTTAAAAAATTTAACTCTGTGCCTATATTGACTATATATAAAGTAATTCTCTTGAATTTTTCAATTTTTCCCACGGCACACCAGGCAACATCTCGCGGCACACTAGTGTGCCGCGGAACAGTGGTTGAAAAACACTGCACTAAAGATTGCTAAATCCTTTCTGGATGGTTTCTAGTCAGTTATGGTGTCTTAAAGGAGAGCTAAAGGTATCATAATTTGCTTTTCTATAATTACCCCTACACCTGGGCTTACCTTGAGCATTTGTTAATGGATAATCCTTTTGATTTCTGCAAATCAAAAGCAAATTTCTGCAAATCTGCTAGCAGGGTAGGAGTCTGGGGCTTCAAACCTGGAAATGTTTATTCCAACATCTACATTCAGACCAATATTATAAAGTTTCCCTTCTTGTCTATTACAGCGTATCTATATATAATTAGGATAGGGTGACAAAGATGGGAATCTTATGGCTTGAGAACTTCCGGCACCTTCCTCTCAAATCGCCTTTTCCAGACTGCAATTCTCCTTCTCTAGTACAGGGAATGGATATCTAACTTGCCATTAGAATGGGTGAGTGGCAGAGGCTTTTTTGAACTTTTTAATTCAAATACAGTACTGTAACAGCTTTCTGTCAGCAAACATATGAATTAGAGACCAAACTTTATCCCACACATCCCGATCCTGAAATATTAGTTACAATTAGACAGGTACTGTATTCACAATTGATAGGCCCGAGGCAGAGGGTACTTGCTCAGGCTGCCCACAGTCATGACCCATCCAGTCCCAGCAGATTTGTGGAGTTTCCTAGGAGCTCCAGAGAATGGGAGAAAGGCCCTCCCCCATTCACAGCTCTTTCTTCACCCTGTCCTCTCTTCCTCCTCCACCTGCTTTTCCATGCCTGCTTGAATTTCAGTTCAGATTCCGTTTTCATTGTTCTGCTGGATTTCTTCACTGGCCAGTTATGAATGACCACCTGTGGAACATCTGGGAGCCTCTTTCTAGAAGAATCATCACTGGAAATATGACTTCTCCACTCATTCACTACCTTTCCAAGTGTGCTTATTAATCCATCACCCGCTGCCTTTCCCTCCTGTCTGTGCTTAGACCTATGCCCATCTTGATGTACCTCCAAACTATCACCAACTTCAGTTTCTTGTCTTGTAGGTCTCAACTGTGTCAGAATTCCTGCCTCCACTAACCCAACTAGTGCACCAGTTATGGCATTCAAACCTTTCCTAGCGCATCAATTCTGCTAAATATTCCCTCTACTGTTTGTTTTGTCAAGAGACATCGGTCACATAAAAATTTCCACAGGGCAGCTGCTTTAAAGCAGGCATTATGTGGAAGCTCAATGGAACCTCGGACAGTAATCTTGCCACTGCATTTTGGACATTTCTGAGCTGTCTTCAAGGGCAGCCCCATCTAGAACATATTGCAGTAATGAAATCTGGACAGCAGTCGTGTCATTTATGTCTAAAAGGGGCCACAACTGGCATTCACAGCCACCAAGGAGGATCCTTCAGTGTTGAATCTATCCCACAGGAGGTGGGAACCCCAGGCTGCAGAACTCTTCCTTCAACCACAACCAGGACAGGGGGTTCCCACCTCCTGGACATGAGAACTTGGCACCCATAACATCTCTGTCCTTTCAGGATTCAACTTCAGTTTGCTGGGCCACATCCAGCCTATCACCGCCTCCAAGCATCGCTCTAACACCTCAATAGCCTCTCCAGATTCAGATAGAACAGAGACACAGAGCTGGATGTCACTGGCATATTGATGACACTTCTCACCAAATCTGATGACAGCTCCCATAGGCTTCATATAGTTGTTAAATTGCATGAGGGACAAGATGGAACCTTAGCGGACGCCATAGGACAGCTCCCAGGGTGCTGAACAGCAGCTTCCCACAACTACTTTCTGGGAATGGCCCTGGAGGTATGAGCGGAACCACGGAAACACAGTGTCTTCATCTCCCTGAGAAGGATACCATGGTCAACAGTATCAAAAGCTGTCAAGAGATTGAAGAGAACAAGCAGGGTCACACTCCTTCCATCTCTCCCCCAACAAATGTCATCAATCAGTGTGACCAAGACAGTTTCTGTGCCGTGTCCAGGCCTGAAGCCTGAGTAACCCGTTTCTGCAAGCATGCCTGAAGCTGGACCACCATCACCTTCTGGATGAGATGGGCCATTGGCCTGATTCAGCAGGCTCATCTTATGTTCAATAAAAGCAACCTTGAAGTGGCCGGCAATCTAGAGAAGGCACTTTAGCAATCTGAAAGCTGCAGCTCCAGCTTTGACCATGCCTTGCCAAGCGAGTGAAAAAATGACACGTCTCCGCAGACTCTACTCTGACACCTTCCTTCCAGTGAAAGGAAGCCAGCTCCACGAAAGGAGCTCTTGGGGCCCCTTCTCATGTGGTATTTGGAAGATGTCAGTGTGCATCTCCATGCCTTAAAAGGAGTGACAGTTCCATATGAGAAAGGCAACACTCAGGTGTGCATCCACAGACATCTAGATCTGTCCTTGCAGATGTTTCGAAAATGCACCTTCTCAAAAGAGTTGGCCCACACTTAACTTTAGTGGGCTCTCTGGCACAGTTATAAGATTTATCCTGCAAGCACAGGATAAATCAAATTAGTGGTACAATATTTCAAAAGCGTTTCTGGGGGGTATTGTTTTCGTTTGTTACTACACTGTGTATTTTTGTGTGTGTGTTTTGTAAACTGCTCTGTGATTTTCAGATGAAGGGTGGTATAGAAATTCAATCAATCAATCAGAGGCAGTTTGTTTTCCCTTTACCTCATCATTCTCCCCACCCCTTCGTATCCTGTCTTATTAGACTGTGCACCTTCAGGCAGGGGCTGTCTTATCTTTTAATAACTGTGCAACACTTAAAAAAATTCAGGCACAACAACAACAACAACAACAACAATATGCCACCCATCTGACTGGGTTGCTCCAGCCACTCTGGGCAGCTTCCAACAATTTATAAAAACCACCGTAAAACATCAAACATTAAAAACTTCTCTATACAGGGCTGCCTTCAGATGTCTTCTAAAAGTCTTTATTCAACAACCACCTCTGTGGGTGAGAGAAAGGAGGGGGGGTGCTCCAAGATACCTACGTAAAATATGTAGTGCAAGTACAGAAGATTCACAAAAGCAGTAAAATGTACCAGATATCCGGCTGAAACAATACTGAACCAACTCAAAGATGCAAATCTGTGCTATGCTTCCGGGTATCTAAAGCAGCTTTTCTCAGCCGGGTGCTCCCATCAGCTTTAGTAAGGATGCAATGCTGTCTGGGGCAGAAGTGAGTTATAGTCCCAAACACCTGGTGGGCATCTGGTTGGGAATCTCCAATATAAGGATATATGTATTCACACACATAGATGACTTCTAAGATGTAAGTTTGAGAGATCTGTTTTTTTACAGACACTATGAAACTTGTGGGATGCGGGTGGCGCTGTGGGTTAAACCACAGAGCCTAGGGCTTGCCAATCAGAAGGTCGGCAGTTTGAATCCCCGTGACGGGGTGAGCTCCCGTTGCTCGGTCCCTGCTCCTGCCAACCTAGCAGTTCGAAAGCACGAAGTGCAAGTAGATAAATAGGTACCGCTCTGGCAGGAAGGTAAATGGTGTTTCCGTGCGCTGCTCTGGTTCACCAGAAGCGGCTTAGTCATGCTGGCCACATGACCCGGAAGCTGTACGCCGGCTCCCTCAGCCAGTAAAGCGAGATGAGCGCTGCAACCCAGAGTCGTCCGGAACTGGACCTAACGGTCAGGGGTCCCTTTACCTTTACGAAACTTGTACTGGATGTAAAAAATAATAAATGCCACAAAGTTCCAGTAGAAGAAAGTAAGGATGCCAAGTTCAGTCAGCGTACAATACAGTTCTGATCCTACAAAAACTGAAGTGGTAAACTACTTTGGGGCTCCTCACTTTATACGCAAATCAGTAAATTACTGGTTTTGTTCAACCAACTTTTACTCAGAGTATACCGACTGAAATTAATGACCCTGACTAACTTAAATCCCATTAATTTCAGTGGGTCTACTCTGAGGGAAAGCTGGCTGAATAAAATCCTATGCAAATCTGTACAAGCAGAACACAAAGCTATTCCACAGAATAAATAATCTGTTAAATTAAGTGCATTATTTGCAGGAGAAAATCTCATGGAATTTCGGCAACTGTAAACAGCACATGCTGAAGGACACCATCGTCAAATACTTTTACTACCCAAGACAAGTACACATTAAAGTTATATTTGGTTCCACAGCTTTAAAAATTAAATAAATCACTGCAGTCATGTATTTGGAATCAAACATTGTGTGATGGTATCATGCAGAGTACTGGTTGAAAAGAGCAGCTGGAATATAAAGCATCAGCTGGGCTTCTAATAGTTTGAACTACCAATAGACACGCTAAAAGGGCAAAAGGCAATAATTCAATGGATTTTGTGCTGTGTTTACTTAAAGCAGACTATAAAGTAACACAGCTTTTTGCAGCACATGTCAGTTCTGCAACATATTGATTTATCTGCAGTTCTTAATTCCCACCCCCGGGATATGAGATATTGGGGGAGGAGGGGGAACTGAAACGAGCTATTTGCATCACTTTCAAAAGAAGACAGGGGAAATCCCATTCTGGTATACCTGACTGATTTCAGTTCACTTCTGACATCAGTTTCTTCACTCACTTTATAATTGTATACAGTACAGTAAAGCAGACGGAAAGCTATGCTGAAAGATGTTCACATTTCTGCTAGAAGAAAACCTGGTTGCTCTGAAAGACACCATGTCATGCAGTAATGTTAAAAAGCACACAGAGTTGCCTATTCCCTGAGTTGCCAACATTTTATCCAGCAAGGCCCCTGTGCATTTAACAGCTTTAAGACAAACAGAAATGCGGTAGGAGAATACTTTTCCTGTATTCCACAGATAGTTTCTGAATATGATTTTTTACAAGCTATGCCACTGTTAGAAATACAGGAGCTTTGTTCAGGAAAGTATTGGCAACCCTATTTCCACATCACATTGATGCAAATATATTCCTAACAGTATAAGCCTGTCAGAATGCCTACTCGCTTAAGCATGCCATTGATCACAATTAAAGAAGCCAATTTTTATTTACCAAAGTTAAACCATCCTTTTCTTATTACAGCTTTACCTAACAATGTGGTTTTAATTTAATCTGCAGCCCAATCCCAAACTGGAAAAAGCCCACTGAATTTAGTGGAATTCTCCCCAAAATTATATACAGAGAATTACAATTTTATACTCCACAATAAGAAAAACCAAGAGGAGCTATTTACATCAGATCTGCAGTACAATGCCAGCATGTTAACTGTATTAATTTACAATAATGTATGGAAAATTAGTCTCTTTGCCTCTTCTATACAAAACAGTGAGCTTTAAACATATCTCTTAACAAAAATTGAAGCTGATCACAGCCAGAAGAATCACATAGCTTATAAACGAAATTATTTCCAGAAATCTACATTAACGAGAGCAAAATATGCAAGTGATCATAACCAAAAGGTTAGCATACTAAGGTGTTGGGTTGTTTTTTTTTTAATATATAATGTGCAGGAGTGGAGCCTGTTAAATTATCTTTAAAGTCACGTTTTTCTCCAGCCTAGCCTGTCTCCCTAGCACACACACTCCTTTCCTGTACTTGCCAGAGGACAAAGTAATACCTGACAGGGAGGCAGATTTCCAATAGCTACCCATCTGTCAAGGCAAACTGCAGCTCCAAAGAGAAAGATTATTATTTTTAAACCCAACACACACACACACACACACACACACACATTGCAAGCTTTAATTTAAGGTGCCTAAAAGAATCAGGTTCTGAGGGAGAGGTGCAGGCAGACTGCTCTGCTCACCAGACTGAGAAAAGGGAAATAATTCTTACATAAGCAATTGCTTTATAACTGGACCTCTTCAGACTCCCTCCTTCCTTCCTTCCTTCCTTCCTTCCTTCCTTCCTTCCTCTCTCTCTCTCTCTCTTTTTAATACCGAGTTTCACACACAAAATGAGACGGTTTTGCAGCAAAGCATGCCTCGCTGTAAAAGAAAAGAAAAACAAACAAACAAACGCTCGCAACGACTGACCATAAACAAATAGCCATCGTCCATACTCCAATCCGACATACCTGGGGCATGTCATTGATAACCAGTTCCGGATCTAGGTGCTCGGGGCTAACTCGGCGGGAAGACCAGTAAGGTGAACAGACCGAAAGCGTTTAAGGAACAGGGAGCCGCAAATGCCATTGCCAAACCTCAGCACCCAGGTCACTACCCTGGGGGAGGTTAGGATCTCACCGCAAGGAGCCAACGCACTCTTTGGAAAGCGGGTTCTCCCTTCCACTCCCCCGCACCTCGCTTTTCGATTCAGCACTTTCCATTAATCTACAACTTGCTGCGGAACCCCCCCCCCCCGCACCCTCCCCTCCTGCGAGCTCAGCTGCGTCTGAACTCTAGTAACCCCTCCAAAGCTCGCTGCCAGAGACCCAAGCGGCTGCAAAAGCAGCCTCCAGACCTGCGCGCAGCAAGGAAAAAGGGGGCAGGGCGAGGGGGGGGGGCTTCCCAGCACTGCTCTTGAAAAGGGAAGAGAGAGAGAGAGAGAGAGGCTGCAATAAGCCAAAGGCACCGTGCAACTCTCCCATGAATTTGGCGTGGCAAATGGGGAGGGGGTGTTCGTAAGGCCTTTAATAGGATCCAGGCAGGGACGACCCCCCCCCTCCTCCTCCGTCACAACCTCCCGGCCTTTTAAGGATCCAAGCCAGGACTTTGGGTGGGAAAGGGCCATAATACAGTAATAAGGTGGGAGGGGATGGAGGAGGCCCTTGTTGGGAGGGAAGATCCTCAGGAAACGAGAGGCGACGGGGAGGGGGGGGGTGTAAAAAGACGGGCAGAACTGGAGAAGAGGGAGGCGGTGTTAGCAACGTGGGCGAGGGTTTGGAAAGGATCGGGGAGGGGGGGGACCGGGACCAAGGAGGAGATCGGAGAGCGGGAAGGGCCCCGAGGCCCCGGAGAAAGGGCCGTTAGGAAGGCTGGGGAGTGGGCATGCTGGGCGGGGGCGGGGATGCAAGCGGCTCGGGCGCTTCTCCATCACCTGGGCTGTGCGATCTGCCTCCGCCCCAGCCGGGGGGCTTCGGATTGTTCCTCTCGCTTGTTCGCCCGCTCCTCCGCCTCCTCCTCCGCCTCCTCCTGGCGGCTCCTACAGCAGCTGCCAAGGCTCCATGCCCGGCCCGCGTCGGCTCAGCGGCACCCGATCGGCCTCCACAGGCAGCAGCATCGTCGTGGTCGTGGTCCGCCTGCCGGCGAGCGCCGCTGCCCCATTAGCAGCAGGCGGCCATGGGGCCCTCCGCGGTGCCGCGCTCTGCGCCTGCAGCCAGCTCCGAGAGCAGCCCGTCCGTCCCCCTCCTATAGCCCTTGCCGGCGGAGAGCGCATGCGCCCGCCCCGCCGAAACAAAAAGTCGCTGCTGCTGCTGCTGCTGCTGCTGCCGCGGCCGGCGCGCTCGCTCGCTCGGTTGGCGGGCGGGGGCAGGACGCGGCTACCTCGCCCTCTCCTGGGCGCCTCGGAGCTTGCAGGTGACGTCCCTTTCCTCGCCCGCGGGGCATCCCATCCGCTCCGCACGGGAGCGGAGCCCAGCCAGCGCGGCCGCAGGTGGCCTAGCTCGTCGCGAAAGGCAGAATGGAAATCCGGCGGAGAGAGAGAAGGTTCCCTCGGGGTGATCCCGCTGCCTCATTCTAGCTGCTCAGGAGTCAGGCGTAAGCCCCGTTGTGTTCAGGAGTTTCCAAGTTTTCGAGGATTCATAACCCACTGTCTTTTAAATGTGTTTGTGGGGGCGTTTTTGCTTTGCGCCTTTAGTTTTAACTTTAAAAAAAACAACCCTTGTATTTTTACCCTATGAACCGCCCTCGGAACTCATTATTATTATTTATTAGATTTATATTAGATCACAAGTACCTAGGAATTGTGGCGAAATACTATAATTGCCTACTAGGATTGTGGCGAAATACTGTACTGTAATTGCCTACTAGGAAATAACAATAAATTATAATTTATTACTCCGCCTATGTGAATGGGTTGTCCCAGCCACTCTAGGTTTCCAGAATATAAAAACACAGTGAGACATCAAACATTAAAAAGTTTGCCTTCTGTGTTCAAGGGGGTACTCTCTCTAGTCCAGGATCAGGTGCAGACCCCCTAAACTAAAGTTACCAGGATTTTTTCCAATGGATTTTATCCTGGGACTGTCCCTGGGAAACGGAGACGTCTGGTAACCTTATCCTAATATGCTTTCTGGAAAAGATGGTCCTTTTGTGGACAATAGCAACACTTCCAAGTGTTTACTCATCCAAGTCGCGGTAATGCAAACCAGATCCTTCTGTTTGCTGGTGATCCAGTCCTGAATGATCATGGTGGACTGCTCTGGCATTCAATAGCAGCAGCACAAACCAGGGGGGCTTGGTGGATAGCCTACTAGTATCTTCTAGACTAGGAAGGAACAGAAATCAAACGTAAGAGCCTCCACCCCACGTGGTAGTTAGCCTCTCCACCTGAACCCCCACCCACCCTCCACAACTGAAACTGAGGAAGCATCTAAGCAATTCCTAGCTACATGGCCAGCAAGACACATTTCAGCATTCAATATCCAAAGGCAGTTTTAAGGTTGCACAACCAGTGTGCATGAACTGGGCACTGTGCTTAAGGGACCACCACCACAATGCTGTAGAACAGAGCGCGAGAGGCGGTCACATAGGGCGCCACTGAAATTGGAGAGCCCCAATTCCACCACTTCGGTATCAACGTCATATACTGTACTTAGATCCACAGATATTAAACTAAGGCCCCGTAATATGTGCATCCAACTCTGCCAGGAGAGAAAAAGTCCACTTCAGCTCCCCTCCCCTGTCTCTCACTGGGGGAGCCCCACATAATCCAACTTTCCCTCAACCAGACTTGTCACTTGTAGTGCTTTATCTATAATCCCACAAGTAGGGGCATCCCTATATCTTCCCCAAATGGCAACCCCACCACGTTGCAGAGCCTGCTTTTAGGTCCATTCAGACAATGTCCCACACTACAATCTGCACAAATACTCTCATACCTACTGATTTGAATATAAGGACGTTTGAATTGTCAGAAGCTCAGTTTTGACCCGTTTGGATCAGTTCCATCTGTGCCCTTGCTGCTGCATTGTTCTGGCAGTATGGGTGCATCCGTGGGTGAAGATGCAGTTGCGGTGGCAAGGCTGGCGGGCCATTGGCAGTGGGGTGTTTCGCCTACAGCAGCAAAACACCCTAGGCCGCTCCTGATCCTGAGGGTCTCCTAAGAGAGGCTTGAAGAGCCTCATGACTCTCAGGCCAGTGACTCCTCTGGGGCAGAAGATTACTCTTTACAATGAAGGGGAAAGTAGGAAATTCAAGCAAAGCTATGCTCCTCTTCGACAGCAATGAAGTGCTGTCATAAGCTTTTGAAAAAATACATTGTTTTCCTTTGAAGGATATGGTTTTTTTTCTCAAAAACCCTCCAGCATTGGAATGCATGGCTCTCATTTCTATTTGTTGCTGTTTAAAGGAGCGGACAGACTTCCCCTCCCACAGCAAGACTAGACCTCCTGCAGTCAGATTCCTCCCCCCCCCCCCATTTGTGTCTGAACAGTTGTCATGCTGTAGCTGGAGGACGGAGTCTTAGTGCAAGGATAACTGCATAGATGGAAGGCACTGCCGTCACTCCTAAACACACACACACACACACACACACTTCTTAAAGTCATAGGGAGTTTGCTTGCATGGATGTGCCAGCAATGCAAATGCCAGACACCCTTTGTGCAGACTTCAAGGCAAAGCAGAGGCTTCAGATACATGAATATGTGAGCAAATTGCACTAACAAACAAATATCCACAGCCAGCCAGGAGGATCAGGCTAATCTGAAGAAGAGTTTGGATTTGATATCCCGCTTTATCACTACCTGAAGGAGTCTCAAAGCGGCTAACAATCTCCTTTCCCTTCCTCCCCCACAACAAATACTCTGTGAGGTGAGTGGGGCTGAGAGACTTCAGAGAAGTGTGACTAGCCCAAGGTCACCCAGCAGCTGCATGTGGAGGAGCGGAGACGCGAACCCAGTTCATCAGATTACGAGTCTACCGCTCTTAACCACTACACCACACTGGCTCTCCTGAGGTCATGCACATTCAGAAATACCAATGATTTTCCCCAAAACAAAGTTAATACGAACGCCTTGATTTTTAGAGGAATGTGGGGGAGGGGAATGCTGAATCCTCCCACACCTGTGGCTCGAGGTTCGGGAATATTAATTTCCCTGCTTCCCAAGTCTGGAGAGATTATTTGTAATAACAAGGCTCTTTTTAAATGTGACTTAAGGCTCATTCACATTTTCGCTTGACCTGTATTTTGAACATATTGTGTATCAATTAATTCCTCTGGGTCTGAGAAATTGTTCCTCTGTGGCTGTGCCTTGAAATAATCAGATCTTACCTGCTGAATCAGATCTTATCAGGTGCACAGAAAATTTAAAAAAGATACTTTGATTACTAGGTGTCTTAGTAAGCGGGTAAGATTGGATTTTCACAAGGCACAGCTGCAGAACAACAATAACAGGTCTCAGACTCAGGGGAATTAATTGGTGTACATTCTGATTTTTTTTTTTTAATGGGGCAAGTGAAAGTGTGAATGAGCCCTTACACCCCCACTCACCCACCCACAAGGCTTTGATAACAGAAGGGTTACCAGCTAGCAACTTCTCATGCATTCTGTATTCATGTTGTATTAGTATTTGTATGATTTTCCAAGTGCTATAACAAATCATCTTCTCATATTTAGCAAGAAGGCAAATTAATATTTCCCAACCTGAAACATGTCAGGATTCCTTTCTGGAAAAGGTTTTTGTTTAGAAATGTGGAAATCTTTCAACAGGGAAACCAGGCACACAGATTTGCAGCCGTGTATCACTCTTTGAGAAGAATCATTTATTTGTCAAACATTTCAAAGGCCTCCTGCAATTTTAATTTGTTGCTGCCATGATGTTTGCAGCTATAATTTACCCCATTATTAACAGAGCTTTATACAAATTGGATTTCTCAACTTTTCAGCATACGATAAAGAAAAGAATCACTCCTTCTCAGAAACAAAAGCTCTGTTGATTTCTGAAGAATAAAAGCTTGCAGTATGCAGAGGAATCTCATTAAAAGTTTCCAAAGATTTCCTCAGAACTGAGAGATAATGTGGAGGTCTGATGACAGTGCCTGGACAAAAGCCATCACCTTAAATTAGTCAGAAAGGAAATTCCTTTGAGGGCATCTGAAAAAGGCAGAGAAAAATGTCATGGAAGAAAATGCACCATTGTAACTGTTATCATGGGAGAGAAAGTTTGTGTTCTCCTTTCAGTTATTAAAATATGGAATATTTACGCAGTGTAGAGAGCCCATTGTGGCATGAACTAGGTATTTAAAAACAAAGGGAATAGGATATGAAGGACTAATATACCGTAAGCTATTCCAAGGGTGAAACATCAGAAGTGTTAAACATCGTTTACTCTGTGGATAAAACACAAGAAGTGCCTTGCTGGATAGGACCAGAGGTAAATCTAGCCCAGCATCTTGTTCCAACAATGGCCAGATGCCTCTGAGAAGCCCCCAAGCATGGCATGTGCAAAACAGCCGCACTCATGATCCCCAGCAGCGGTAATTAAAGACACATCGCCTTTGATACTTGAAGCAGTACATAGTCATCATGCAAGTGTTAACAGTAAACAAGTTTGAACTCCATGGGGAATTTCCTGGTGTTTGAATCATCAGACATGGCAAATACTTAGAACTCCTCTGGACTAGAAAAGTCTTCTCCTTTCTGACTCAGTTGCTTTTGTAAAGCAGAATCCTCCTCTAGCAGAAAGTATTTAAAATAAAAATAAAATAGTGAGATTTCTGCACTTTAACTGCTCAGTCACAGGTACAGACTAGCATTTGTGTGTCTTCTTTTCCATTTGCTGCATTTTCTTTTAATTGTTACAACGGTTTTTCACAGAGGAAAAATCACAGACAGGCAATCGTTATTATTCATTTGATGGTATTGGCTTATTTATCGTTTAATGCCAGAAAAGGCTCCTAAGCGGCATACAAAGTATAAATACCCATAACACAAGTATTAAAATATAAACATTCCTAATTAATATACACGATAAAACAACCCTAATAAAACATGGGCTCAATCTAAACTCGCTGCTGGGGCTCTGCATAGGAT
The DNA here is from genome assembly GCF_009819535.1 of Lacerta agilis. NCBI lineage: Eukaryota > Metazoa > Chordata > Lepidosauria > Squamata > Lacertidae > Lacerta > Lacerta agilis. The sequence goes on from NC_046313.1 coordinate 64,017,499, forward strand.
AGTGGAACAACAGCTGCATCTGTGGCTATCTCTCCGATGGAAGCTGTGGATGTGTGGGTTGGAAGGACGGTCAGCCCAATCCCTGTGCCATCTCCAGGGTAGCTCAGGGATTGGGTCTGGATCAGGCCTGATGCTGGCTGGTGATGGCTATGACATCAGTTTGGGATCTGGAGCAACTCAGCTTAGCCCTGCCCCTTCCCCATCCTTGGAACACAAATTGCCCAAGGATCATCTTCTAGTCAAGCATCCTGTTTACATCAGTGGCTGACCTCTGGAAGCTCACCAGCAGAGGGATGGCCAGTCCCTGTTGTTTACATTCAGCTCTGACACTGGGTGGCACACTGCCTCTGGACAGGGACATTCCATGAGCTACTGTTGGAACTGTCTGTCAATTTGTCAAAGCTAATGGCCATCACTGCAATCTGGAGTAAATCAGGGGAGGGGAAGAGCTTCATTATTAGCATAGTTATGAGGTAGGTAGTCATACACAATGCCAAAGTAATGCATTGTATATAACATTTTCTAAACACATTACAGTGTAGGGGTAATTTGTCAGCGTACAGCTCTCATCATCAACAGGTTTTTACAAAAACAACAGCCTTACCTTGCCAAACACATTTCCCTCAGCCACATAAAATATGAAATGTACATGGACAAGACATGCATTTTTCATGCTTAAGGGAAGGGCAGAAGTTTACTGTGTACTTAAATTCCCTCAGAATTCTCTCTTTTCTTTTCATCTCTTCCAACACAAGATTCCTAAGGAAAAGTGAACCTTTTAGCTTAGGCATGGGGAACTTGCAGCCCTTTGGATATCGTAAGACTTCAGCTCCCATTAATCCCAGACAACATGGTTAATGATAAGGGATGATGGGAGTTGTAGTCCAACATCACCTGGAGGGCTACTAGTTTCCCATCCATGCTTTAGCATAACATTTTTTTTGAAGCGGGTGCAAGCAGAACGGACCAAAGACACTACAGAGCTTTGCTTTACACTGCCGAATCCATGTACAGCTTGCATTATATACAGGACTGAATATTCCCTTGTGGTCCTGGATTAAGGAAGAGCAAGGAAACACATATTTAAGATGTGGTGATGAAAATGACATCTACCCAAGAAGAGAAAGCGGGGGGGGGGGAGGGGGGAATATAGCCTTTTACCTTTCAGTTGCATTTAAAGTGTTGAATTGGTAAGGGTAGTATCCAATGATGTTTGTTTACAGACAGATAATACAGTGCTAACATCTACAAAGCACTAGCACAACCACTGTTAAACACATTTGTATTGTCTATAATTGCTGTGCTGAGGGGGGCAGGCTGCGGAAAAGGAGAGTCATTGCTGAAAATAGCCTCCCCTTCCCATTCTACTGATGAATCCCTTCTGTCAGCAGAGAGACAGATTTGGACACCTCCCAAGGTGCAGAGGGCAAGCAGTAGCAATTTAAACAGTGATCTAAAACTTTAATCCGTCATAACTGGAAGAAAAGCTTTCTGATCCTCCTCTTGTAAGTCATACAATTTTGAGGCTGACCATGAGATACACAAAAGGGACCCTAATATGCAACGACACATACTCAAATTAACCTACACCTTCACCATGAATAAAACAGTTCATGCCTAACTTGGAACCTGATCCAATCCACTGTCAAAAAGTAAGCGAAAGGGATAGAAATTGATTTTAATGGCTATTGTGCCAAAACTAGGCCAGGCTGTCACTGTTTTCAGGTGATATTCAGTCACATACCAGCAAATTCAGGTTGATTTTGTGATGGCAAAATGTACTGGAACAGTAGGATACAGATTGTTCAGCACAACTTTGTGTGACCCCATTGCAAACAACTCAGAATGAATGCTCAATAAACAGCCTGTTATCTTACCTCCCCACAAACTTTATGAAATCACATCCAAATACTCAGTAAGCTTACCTGCAAGAGATATATATTGTAGATGCCAGCATTGTATTGCATTACAGTTGGCAACTCTCAAAATTGCACGCATGGAAAAAACCAAGTGCCAACTCCATGTCATACCCACTCAGTTGTGACACTTATACAATGGTGTATAAGTCAAATTGTACCCAGGGCTATCAGTTTTGAATTTGTAACATTACTGGCTTTAGCTGTCCACTAAAACTGAAGTCAGCCAATAAAGAGATGGTGAACCTGTTGATTTGGGAGTAGATGGACAATCTGTTGAGCAGGTTCTGCTCCCCATGAAGAGCAAGTGCTACTTAACACAATATCGCTGATCATTTCTCAAGTGGCAGTTGTGGCAAGGGATGTTTTTCCAGTAAGGTCTGGCATACCAGCTGCACACTCCTCTACTACACAGATGAGGAACCCATGGCCCTCCAAATGTTGTTAAATTACAACTCCCATCAGCCTTGTTGACTAGGGCTGATGGAATCCAACAGCTTCTGGATGGTCACCAATAGGCAGGCCCTCTCAGAGGTCCAGAGAGGCCCGGGCTATTTCATGCTTTTGAGGACACATTCACTGTAGACTAATCTTGTGCTATCAAATCTGTATTTTGATAAATATTTATGAAAACCTGAAACTCATTATTATGATAAAATCTGTATCAGTTAACCAAAAATGCCAGTGTCCTTTTTCCAAATTACATACCTTGTTTGCTTGAATTTGCAGCTCTAAGCTGACAGTGTATTGCATTTTGGTCCTATGTACATACAAACAAATTGCGAAACTTATCAACTGTCAAAAAATTCACAAGGGTCTAAATTCGAGGCCCCCTTTGAGCTTTGGGTCCAAGCCAAATGGCCCCCTTGTCCCTCCTTACAGGAGTAAAAAAAAACCCGCATCCTCCACAATTCATGCCATACCTCTAACTTAGGGCAATATGTGTAAACTATAGCTGTTGTCCAGGAATATTCTGGTCTAGAATGAAGCAAGCACACTGGCTTTCAGATATCTGAAGGTATCTGAAGAAGTGTGCATGCACACGAAAGCTCATACCAAGAACAAACTCAGTTGGTCTCTAAGGTGCTACTGGAAAGAATTTCCTATTTTGTTTCGACTATGGCAGACCAACACGCTACCCACCTGTAACTGGCTTCCAGATGTCGTTGGACAACAACTCCCATCACTGCAAACCATTGGCTAACCTTGATCTATTCCTCAAATAGCTTCAAATAGTTTCCAAGCATCATTCATATGGTTGGTGTTGAACTTCAAAGCCCTACACCACCTGGAGGAAAGTATTCTTAGTAGTGATGGTGCTTCTCTTCTCTCAGACCTATATTTTGTTCCACAGACACTAAGCTTCAGACCTAACTTCTCAATGAAGCCCTTTTCATCCCCAAAGTACCATTGAGGACTGCCCCTAGAAATGGAGATACAGTATCGAAGATTTAATACTGTCTTGGCTGAGCAACAGCATCCACCCTGAAACGCAAAGTAGTAGCAAAGGCAAGATCTCTTTACCCTATTTTATGGATTGGGACCGGCAGAGCATCTGTGAGGGAAATTTAAGCAGGCTGGGTGTTTTGCATGAGCGATTTTTGGATAGAAATCCATACCATTCTACCTGACTCACGTCACCTCCCAGGTTACTAACTCTGGGCTACATTGCAGAATTATCATAAGGAAAGTTACTTGTAAGTAAGGGCATAATCACACGAAGGCAGCCATCCTAGAGAAGTTTCTGGCCAAGCCTGTGTATATGACCTGCTTAAATCGCTGGTGGAAGCTGATCTAAAACTTCTGAAAAGGGGGGGGGGGTCGGTGTACAGATTCCCCCCCCCCCAAAAGGGGTTCAAGATCACACGGAAAGCTGTAGCTGTCAGGACCTTGGCTCTGTAGGGTGTCTCGTCTTTCTGTGTGCATGTAGGGTATAATTTGGGTCCACCCCATCTGGGACTGAGACGCAAGAGGGTGAAACGACAAGGATCTGCTGGAGGCAAGAGGGGGCGACCCTACAAGCCCTGGTGCTGCCACGGCAGCGTCATAAACTGGCCTACACTGCGGGGCCGTCGTGAGCCCCTCATTCCCTGAGCCGCCATGAGGCTCTCACTCTTGTAAGGGGGACTCGGAAATCCCGTCTCTGTGTGGGCGGAGTGCGGGGGGGGGGGGAGCCAAACACGAAACCCGGGCTCTCCGCTCTACTCCCCCCCCCCCCTCGCTCTATCTCTGTGTTGCCATCTGGCCCCCTCGCCACGTCCAGGCTCCGAGAGCGCGAAGTGCTTCCGGTTCGCGCGGCGCGCGAGCTCCGGTCGCCGGGTTCTGCTTCCGGCGCGGCTGGTTCCTGGGACGCTCTCTTGGGGGTGAGGCGGGGCGGCTGCTCCTCTTTCTTCCTTGGGTCCGGCCGGCGCTCGGCGGAGCTGCGGGAGGCCCTATGGGCGCAGCCCGCAAGTCTTCCAGAGCGGGGCGCCTTCTCCCCTCCTGCCCCGCCCCTCTCGGCCCCGCCAAAGGCCGTGGGTGGCACTCGGGGGGTAAACATGGCCAGCAAGGAGCGCCCTACAACCGCGCCCCCCCAGCACCTCCAAGGGTGTGCTAGTGGAAGCGCGTGGCCCGGACCCTGCAGAGAGGGCGGCGGTGGTGGTGGAGGGGACCTAATGCAACGCTCCAGACCCCCCTCCCGTGCACACCTGCTGGGAGCGTTTAGGGCGCAGCCCTCGGTGCAGCGGGAGCCTGTCTGCGTCCCTTAACCTATATGAATTGCGCAGCACCTGCTGTTTTACGCAAAGGGCGATGAGCTTCATCGGAAGGGAAGCTGCCGCGGGATGCGGCTCCTTTCTGCTGTCCACGTGCACGTGGGGGGAAAAGCAAGTAACACCTAGTCATGCCTCTGGAGGATCTGGGCCAGTGTCGCCCACCACGGCCGGCTGGCAGCAGTGCTGCGGAGTTTCAGGCAAGAGGCTTTCCCAGCCCTGCCTCGAGAGGCCAGGGATTGAAGCGTTCTGAAAGTGGAAGGCTGCAGTTGGCAGAGTTCTGCTCTCTGCACCTCTTAAAAATGCAGATCTCCCCACCCTCCAATTAAGAGTGGCAATTCTAGTGTTCTGAAACAAGGCAGCACACGGTTTTTGAGGTTTGCAGATTATCCAGTCAGGTGGCTGGTGTGGACATGAGCAGGTATCTCTTGGGAATTGGTGTCTAGTAATGTAATATATTGACTTAGGCAGCTTTTTCCTTTGCTGAAGTGTCTTGACATATCTTCCAAATTTATACAATCTCTTCCAAATTTATACAAAATGTCACAGATGTGGACCACTAATTTGTTCAGAATGTAGCAGCAGTATTTGTCTGGTTTTCCAAGTAGAAGTGAAAAGAAGTTAAAATGTTAGACTTCTTTTGACAATCATTTCTTCCTTCCCTATAGGTATATTTTGAACATATGTTACAAATATGGCTGTCTCTCTAATTATAAAATGGGGTGGGCAGGAATTTTTGATAACCACCTTGTCAGAAGAAGACACAGTGCTGGATCTCAAGCAGTCTCTCAAAGGACTTACTGGAGTGCTCCCAGAGCGTCAAAAGCTTCTTGGACTTAAAGTAAAAGGTAATATTTATTTCATGCTCCACCTTTCTTTCACTGTTTAGTAGGGTTGCAGAAACAGGCCTTGTCAAATTGGCCAGCTGCTAAGGCATATCTGCATATCTGTTGCCTTTTGTCTCAGATCTGCACTTTCTTCTTGCCTGGTCCATGTGTTAAAATTCTCATGGTGGAGAGAAGACTGACTCCTACACTTGGGGTGGGTCAACTTCAGGCTTCCATTGTCCTTAATTTCCTTCTCTCTCTCTTTTTCTAGAATGACCCACTCATGTGCTAACACACACGAACAAAGCAAGAATTGAGAATCAGATTATGCAAAACTAATCTGTTAAATGATCTGATGTGTGCAGGTGCCAAGGTTTCTTGCAATAATTTCTTGCAGGCATCAGGTTGGCCACTGTGAGAATAGGATTCAGCACACTCTTCTAATGTTTTTTACGAATGTCAGCAAGTATTAGGTGACCTGCAAAAAATAGGCTAGGGGTTCACTTTTTGTTGTTGACACTGCACTTCCGGGGGGGGGGGGGGGAGGAAGCAGAAAGAAAGAAAGAACTCTGGTTGTAACCAGCAAAGTCGTCCTGCTAGCAGAAAGACTTCTGTTTGCTCAATGGGACTCCCTCTCCTTCTCTCTACATGTGCCCATGCTAAATCTGTTCCAGTGGGTTGCAGGAACCCCTGGAACACATTTGGGGAGGGGAAGGATAATAAGTTACATCAGGGAGCAGGAGAGAAAATCTTACTCTAGGTTGCCAATATTATACATGTCTGCTCAGGTAACACTCATTGATCTCAGTGGAATTAACTCGCAGGAGAGTGTGCATAGGATCGTAGCCTAAGATCATAAGTTAGTGTTTTAAAATACAAATCAGGTGAAAGGAGAAAGAAACAGCTGCTGAGGAAATCGCTCATTTTTGCTGAGGAAGCTGTAATCTGTTTATATTGCAGGCAAGCCAGCAGACAATGATGTTAAGCTTGGATCACTAAAATTGAAACCAAATACTAAAATCATGATGATGGGGACTCGTGAGGAAAGCTTGGTAAAATACATTTTTCTACTTAAAACACACAAAAACTAATAATTGCAGAAAAAATGATTATAATAAGGACATGTAATTGCCTAGAAATAATGTAGGGTTCTGTGTTCATGTGTATGTGTGAGTACAAGCAGTGTAATTAATTTTCTGATTAAATGTTAACTGACAAAAAGTTGTTCAAGCCAGAGATTGGCCTATATGTGGTGTGAACTGAAGGTGTTCCAGGAGGAGAGAGTGCTCATGTGCTCAAATCCTGCTTGCAGGTTTCCCACAGCATCTGGTTGGCTGCCAAGAGCAGGGTGTTGGACTATATGGGCCATTGGTCTGATCCAGCAAGCTCTTCTTACCTTCTTAAATTCCTTTAACCAATTGATTTTCTACCTTCTTGCCACCAAAATAACTGCATTCTTCCAAAGCAGCCAAGAAGTATAGGTTGTTCACATTTTCTTAATTTACTTCATCACTGATTCCTCATGCTTATATTTTCCATTTTTGAGGGCTGTCAACTTGATCAGCCACTTTATTCTCTTTAACCAAACTGCTGCTTTAAGCAGTGTGTGATGTTTAATTTTGAATGTTGCTCTTTGTTTAGACAATGCCTTGGCAAAAAGCAAAAGTAGTTTTGAAGGGCAGGGGATAGAAGCAGAAGTATATCTCATTTTGTTTTTCTGTACAAGAACTTTCAAATACAGTCATACCTTGGATCCTGAACCCCCTGGAACTTGAACATTTTGACTCCTGAACACTGCAAACCCAGAAGTGATTGTTCTGGTTTGCGAACATTGTTTTGGAACCTGAACATCTGACGTTCCGCGGCTTCTGAGTGACTGCTCCTGCAGCCAATCAGTAGCCGCGAATTGGGTTTTTGAAGTCGAACAGACTTCCAGAATGGATTCCGTTCGACTTTCAAGGTACGATTGTAAGAAAATAAGTTTTCGGTGTTTTACTTTTGTTGTAGGAAGATGTCCTTGGGCCACCGCCTGATAATGAAGATGTAGTCAATGATTTTGACATTGAAGAGGAAGTGGTTGAAGTCGAGAATAGGTGAGTTTGTTGCTGAATAGAGAAATAATTGGCCGGCTTATAAATATGCAACAGCTGCATGTCATTTATATTGTTTGTTTTTAGGGAAGAGAATCTGCTGAAAATCTCCCGCAGAGTTAAGGAGTATAAAGTGGAAATATTGAACCCTCCACGGGAAGGGAAGAAATTGTTGGTCCTGGATGTTGATTATACTCTGTTTGGTAAGTAATGTACTTCATTTTCAAGACATTATTCCCTGGGCCTGGTACCTGCTGATCTTATGGTTCTTGGCAGTAGACCAGAGAGTTGCTCTCTGGGTATAGGTAGATTCATTTGGGTTCCAGTGCAGTCCTGGGTGCTATGCACATGCTCCCTTGAATGGAGTGTAGGTGTATGCCAGAGCACAGGTAAGGAGAAAAGATGCTGGCATTCAAATAAGATTTTAAATGACTAATATGAACTGGCTGACTTTCTTCTAGACCATAGATCATGTGCAGAGACTGGGCTTGAGCTGATGAGGCCATATCTGCATGAATTCCTGACATCTGCATACGAAGACTATGATATTGTAATTTGGTGTAAGTTATTTACTTCACAAATTGAAAGTGTTTTCATTATGCCTAGAGATGCATTGCCACTTGTGACATAGGGAACTCTGCTGGAGATGTTGTGGACTTGATCTGCATCTTTTACGCAATGCTTGATGCTGAACCTTTCTGTTGTATTACATCTCTCAAGCCAGCAATCATGAGAGGTAGTTTAATGAAGGCTTTAGCTCTTGTGGGACAGTCAGCACAGAACCCCTGTGTGAATGAAAATCAATACTTGATTTAAAGTATCCCCCTGAACAACTTGATAAAATACTCTCTGGGGCAAGTACTCTGATTCAGAAAATGGGTTTTGATTCCCTGTTGGTCGTAAACATGGGCTAGGATCCAAAGAGCTACTTTAGGTAACCCAAAAAGCCTTGGGGATGCCTAGTAGACTGATTGTGAAACTTCGCCCTGCTTTAAATGAAGTTTGTCATGCTGCATTGGGACTGTGTGTGCTACTATAGGAGAAGTGCAAATCAAAGTCTCCCTTGAGTGTTTGGAACTAGTTACTTGGTCCCTAGGATGAAGAAGAAGAAGAAGAGTTTGGATTTGATATCCTGCTTTTCACTACCCGAAGGAGTCTCAAAGCGGCTAACATTCTCCTTTCCCTTCCTCCCCCACAACAAACACTCTGTGAGGTGAGTGGGGCTGAGAGACTTCAAAGAAGTGTGACTAGCCCAAGGTCACCCAGCAGCTGCATGTGGAGGAGTGTAGACACGAACCCGGTTCCCCAGATTACGAGTCTACCGCTCTTAACCACTACACCACACTAGCTCTCACACTGGATCTAGGACATGAGAAGGAAAACACACTTAATGGCAGCTGTTGAACCACTTTATTTGACACTTCCCATTTGTTTGTGTTCTTGTTGTACAGAAGTAGATCTAATGCTCCCCTCTTTTCCTCCTTGTGTCAAATTGAGTGGTTGAACAAAGTAATGCTGCATTGTACCCACCATTGTATTTTAAAAGCCTTTTCTTGTTGATATATTAAACATTGTGTGCATTTTGTTTCAGCATCTTTACAGTAACTCACACTTAAAACGAGCCCCAAGGTATCCAGATACCTAAGATAAGCAGAGCTCAGATAAATAGGCATACACACTGTTACAGTGACATGGTGGTAGCATTGGGATTAAAGAGTGACTCACTGGGCAGATTCATGCAATTTTTGGATGAGCTGCTTGCCACAAATATGTGAATGCAGCCGAAACTGAAAAACAGTTCAGATGAGAGTGACTTGCTGCATTGAAAACTAATTTGGAGCCTGCATTCATGAATTATTAGCTCATACCCAGAATAGGATAACATGGTATTAAAAGATGACTTTAAAATACTTCACTTGAAAATACTGTGTTTATTCCCTTTCAGCTGCTACCAATATGAAGTGGATTGAAGCTAAAATGAAAGTAAGCTTGTGTGTGTTTTGATTTTCTTGTGTTTTAGAATGTTCTTTGTGCGATCTGCTTCACAAAACGATTTATAATATTTTAATCATAGCATAGAACTCTGTTATAAGTGCTAAAATTGGCATGATTAATACTATGGCTTTGGCCCTAAGTTCCCATGAATATGCCTTCCTCTTGTGGGATGCTCCTACTGGTAACATGCAGAAGGAGAGGCAAATTATAGGAGATTGGTAAACTACAGCAGGGGATGAGCCAGTGTGCAAAATGTCCTTAGGCATTGTTTTCCATTGCAGGAGCTGGGAGTGAGCACCAATGCAAACTACAAGATAACCTTCATGCTGGATAGTGCGGCCATGATAACTGTGCACACACCAAGACGAGGATTAATTGATGTAAGTGTCCTCTCGCCGACCTCTTCTTTCAAGGCAGGAGCATCCACCCATCAGCACCCTGTTCTGAAGATCAGTGTATGCAATTCAGATTTCAGTAAGTCGTACCTTGGAAGTCGAACGTTCGGAAACCAAAGAGCGGCTTCTGATTGGCTGCAGGAAGCTCCTGCAGCCAGTCGGAACTGCAAAAGCCCCATCGGACGTTCAGCTTCCAAAAATAGTTTGCAAACCGGAACGGTCACTCTCGGGTTTGCGGCATTCGGGAGCCAAAACGTTTGAGAACTAAGCTGTTCAAAAACCAAGGTACAACTGTATGTTAAAATATGGAATAGGTTCATCATACTAAGAGCAACAGTTCTAAGAGACCTGATTGGCTTTTTGCCACCTGTTGAAGACTCCTCTTTCAACAAACCTTCCAGATATTATTATCCCAATTGGTATCTGTACTCAATTTGAAATAGTTTTTATATATGCAATTATTATATTGGTTTATTGAATTGTGAAATTGCTTTGAGTCACTCCATAGGAAGTGGTTCATACACAAAATTAATAAGTAAGCATGCCAAGCCATACATATAAAATAAATACAGGTTGGCTTGCTTGCTGTACTGGCTGGAGAAACAAGGACTTTCTGCACCAGAATGGGTTGTATCCAGTGAAGTTGTCCTGTTAACTCAAGAGCTTCCCCCAGTGCTACAGGACTTCCTCCCTTTCTTCTTCCTGGGTGCTCCCACACCTGCTCCCAAATCTGCTCTGTGGTTTTCCCCGTCCCTCAGGAGCACATTTCTGCAAATAATCTTTATACAGTAAAAACAGAATACTAATGGTAAATTCTGTTGTTGAAATGCTGTTTCACTTGAGGTTTTCTTACAACTTTACATCTACAGGTGAAACCCTTGGGTGTCATCTGGGGCAAATTTTCAGAGTTTTACAGCAAGAAAAATACTATTATGTTTGATGACATTGGGCGAAATTTTCTTATGAACCCACAAAATGGACTAAAGGTAATGTTTAGCATTCTTTTATAAATTCCAGCTTACCTAGTATGGGGTGTTAGGGGAGGGGGTAATACCTCTGGTAGGGGAGAAGTCGTGCTCCTTCTGGGGTTGTTTATCCACCTTCGCTCCTCACCCCGCACTCAGCTCTCCCCTGTGGCTCCTTGAAGCTGTCGGCATGTGACAGTGCCCACAGCCCAGCTAATGTCTTGACTGGCTGGCTAAACCAGGTGAGGTAGCCAGTGGGTCTCAAACCCTTGGTGAGTTAGGGACTTCCCCTGCATATGAAGATAGGCTCTGGCTGATTGAGCGGATGAAACTGATAGTGGGTCCATTGTCTCTCGAGATAGATGGAAGCCGACAGCCTAGAAGAAGAAAACTCAAATGGGTTGAAATTTGGGAAATGGTGCCAATGGAATGGGGGGGGGGGTCTTTGATCTTATTTGCACTACTGCTGGTTGGGTGGCAGGTCACTGTTGTACCAACATGCCAGTATCTGTATTCCTCACTGCGCCATCTTGATTGCAGCACTTCCCACATTGTTGTATGGAAAGAATTACTCTTCGGATGAATATTTTCTATTGGTTGTGCTGACCATCCCTTTCTTCACAGCTCTATGCACACATTTTGGCTATTGGATTTTGGTCATTATCTGGAATTGCTTTGACCTCAGAAGTTTTGCCACTCACCCTCTGGGATTATCATATATTTGTGATCTTACATCATTCTCCAAAAAGCTGAGAACCTATGAGCATAGCTGTCAACCCTCTCGGCTGTTCCCCACTGCTATATACATAGCTGTCAACCCTCCCTGCTGTTTCCCAATGCTATAATAAGGGAATCTCCCGCAAAAAAAGGAAAAGGTTGACAGCTATGCCTATGAGGCAGCTTAAACTGAGGGAGCCTGACTTTCCAAAGATACTAGATAAAGTTAAAAGCCAAGTTAGTGTTTGAATCTCTCTTATCCAGCCCCGCCACTCGGGCCACTGCACCGCATCATTCCTATGATGACGCACTCATAATAGCTACAATGGTCTTTGGAAGCTTCCCTCCCCCTCATGCCCCAGTGCATGTGAAGACAAGATGTTTTGTAGTGATCTGGCAGTTGCTTATCAAAGTTTTGATGGAGTATTTAAGAGAGCTAGAAATAAGTTGTCTGCAAAAATGTAGGCAATTTGTGATTTAGTACCTAGACTAAAGGTATAATGTAAAATAATGGAAATTTGAAGACATAGTGTTTAGCATTCATACTATAAGGTGCTTAGGGTGTGTCCACATTATTTCACATTATCTCAGTAGTTGACTCCTGTCAGGTAGTACTATCATCCCCATATTGCAGGCAGACATGTGCTTACATAACCACTTGTCTAAGGCCATTCAGTCAGTTGATGACAGGCAAGAGTTAAATAAGGAGCTTCGCATCTCAGTCTCTTACTGAAGAGCCCTGTGTTTGCCTACTCAGACGTAGGTCCCCATTTAGACCAATAGAACTTGCTCTATAGCATCTTAACTGCTATTCTGCAGCAGCGTTCCTATTTATACCATTGTGTTTCCAATGGTAACTATTTCCCCTTTTGATGACATCATTGGGCATATACAAGGTGGCAGCAGAATATTGTTGCTTTTGCTGTAATGCACCAGTGGCAGAGGCCTCTGTAGGGACCTGTCTGAAGTATTACAGACCAGGAGAGAAATGTGGCCTGAATGAACTGAAGGGACAACATGTACCCATTCTGAAATGGTTGTCAACAAAGTTACATGTCAGTGTCTCTTCTTTTTCCCCCCTGCCTCCCAAACATCTCAGTGTTTTTGGAAAATGTTTGTCCTGGAAAAGACATCTGGCTCTTGTGGTACAAGTGTTGCCCTTTGTAAAGTCTCTCTGCTTCTTGAGAAATGGTGACAGATGAGTGGAAATTGCTTTAAAAGTGCTGTTCAACTAGATGGAGGTTTGATGGAGTGCACCGTTGACAGAGCGGTATCATTGCCTTCCCCTGGGAAAAGAGAGCTGGTGCGCTGCAGCTCAGACTTTTATTGACAGCAAGACAAATTGGAGGTGACCGTTTATGAGAAATGCTGCTGTAGAAGGAATCGAGATCAGATGTTCTACCAGAGGCAACAGAATTTAATCAGCCATTCCACATGGGATTAACTTATTGTCCGCAAGTCTTTGATAAATGTGACAAGTGGTGCTTGGAATGAGCTTTAGAAGCCTCTCAGAAGGACGTGGTCCCCACTGTAGACTACGGTGACAAAGATAACAGCAATGGTCTCTCCAGCTTAGTTTTTGTGTAGCTAACAATTAAGTATGCACAGAGTGCTCTTTATTTCCTTTTGGACAGAGTTCTGGGATAAACTGAAGCCCGAAACAATGTACTGTCTGGCAGAGTGCATGCTTTGCTTATGGAATGACCCAATTCAGTCCCTGCCATCTCCAGTTAAAAGGGTCTTGAGTGGTAGTGCTGTGGCAGAGCTTTGCCCTGGCTTTTGGCAGCCACTGCCACTCAAGAGTAGATAATAGAGGTTATGCTGCAGTTTTGGCCTCTCTTACCTGGGAGTAAGCGCCATTGAATTCAGTAAGACTTCTGAGTAGACACGGTTAGGATTTTTGCTGTTAGCTCAGCATATTGTATTAATGTACATGGCCCTAAACAACTTTGGTTCAGGATACCTTAAGGACTGACTGGTTCCTTCTATCCCTGCCTGATCCCTGAGATTTTCATGCGAGTCTCGTGTTAGTGATCCCCATGATGAAGATGCATGCCTCATATCGACCAGGAGCTGTGCACCCAGTATTGTAGTCCCAACTGTGGAACTCCCTCCTAGATGAGATAATAGCAGTTCTCCTCTCCCTATTGAATTTCAGACATTTGATGACCTTTCTATCCCAGCATGCTTTTGATTAAGTCATATGAGTCCTATTTTACTTTTTTTTACTTGTTATTTTAAACTACTCATTATATGACAGGTGCATACTGCTTAGAGGCTGTGGTGAAAATAAGTTATGAGCGTATCACACTGTCTGATACCCTTATAATTTTTAAGATTTCAGGTTGGGAGGTTTTAGCATGTAACTAAGCTTAAGTATGTAGAACTGAGACAATCACATATTCCTCCCCTGTCCTTTTCTTCTGTTTCCCTTGTGTCACATTTTCATTTGTAAGCTCCTCAGGGCAGAGGGCCAGGTTCTTGTACTAGATAGATAGATAGATAGATAGATTAATGGAAGGTGCCTGGGATTAAATATTAGATCTTCTGCACCCAAAGTATGTGATCAGTTACTGGGTAAAAGGCATATCTGTTGCCTTTGTAGCTTTAAAGTTTGCTGTGTAAATTTCACCAACTGTAAGTTACAGTCAAGATTCCAATCAGGGTACTTGACAGGGTACTCTCCATTTTCTATTGGGAGACAGCAGTTGACAGTGCTGAGTGGGTTTTTTAGTGGATGATGAATGCATGGTGCGTATTTTCTTTCTGCAATGGGAGACTGTGGTTTTTAAGACCGGAAGAAACACCATTCTTTGTATAGGCCCTAGAAGAGAGGGCTGCATTTGGGAGACTGCCTTTCTTCCTGGCAAGCGAGATCAAGAGAAGCCAGCCCTGCCTCATAGAAACACAGCACAGTCCTTACGATGATGGCAGGGACAGGAGTAGAATGTCATGTAGAGGTCGATGCTGGAGGATTGGAGGTGCTGGCAGCAGTGGATTAGGAGATGGGAGGGAAAGAAGCAAGACCTGCAGGTGTGAAGTGAGACCACTTCTCACCACCCTCTGACTTTTTAAATGTGTGGACATACTGATGCATCTGCCTATGGCTATGCTGCAGTAGAAAAATTGCATGTTTTACTTTTAGAGTGGTTTTGCATTTAAGTGACACTGTATGAATAATTGTACATGAATAGTCATATTCATGTTTCCCCATAAAACAACCTCCTTGTATAATATATAGAAGCCGTAATGTAAAATTTCAAAATACAGCTTGCCTGTGTTGTGAGTTCATGTTCACATGGAGCCCTGATTTGAAGTAAAAAGAGCATTTGCTAGTTTGTTTTTAGCAACAATGTTGCCCTTGAGTTCAGCAGCTGCTATGCTGCAATGTATGTTGCTAGAAGCAACTAAGTAGTTCATAAAAACATTATTTGCAAATACTCTGAAAGGTTGATTGTTTGAGCTACTGCGTGGATATGAATAGGACATGGCGGAATGACAAAGTCCATTTGCAAATAATACTTTGGGCTTTTAGAGTACACTGCAGGTCTCTGCAAGAAGGGAGGGATGCAGCCTACCTGGCTAGTAGGATGGAACCAGAGAACTGAGCCAAAGGGTCAGGTTCTATTATCTGCTCAACAAATGCTAACGTGTTAAGTTTGGGTATGTTCTCTCGTTTTCTCTTTTTAAGATATGTATCATTTACACCTGGTTTCTTTCTCAACAGATAAAACCCTTCATGAAAGCACATTTAAACAGAGATAAGGATAAAGAGCTTCTAAAACTTACTCAGTATCTCAAGGAAATAGCAAAATTAGACGACTTTTTGGAGTTGAACCACAAACACTGGGAAAGGTAAGGATGAAATGCTGTTCTTGTTCAGCATTGTGCCTCAACAATATCAAATTTTGCTTCCTGCTGGCCCAATCTGAAATGATAGCAACTCCATTAGCAGAGGTGCCTGAATTAGTGTCGGGTCAATTTGTTAGCAATTTTGTGTACTACCCTTTCATATGCAAATATTGAGGAAAGTGATAGTTATCATAGCAGGGTGGGATCAGTATAAAAACCACAGTACAGTGGTATCTCGGGTTACAGACGCTTCAGGTTACAGACTCCGCTAACCCAGAAATAGTACCTCGGGTTAAGAACTTTGCTTCAGGATGAGAACAGAAATCGCACGGCAGCAGGAGGCCCCATTAGCTAAAGTGGTACCTCAGGTTAAGAACAGTTTCAGGTTAAGAACGGACCTCCAGAATGAATTAAGTTCTTAACCCGAGGTACCACTGTAGCCAGTATGTCTGCAACCAGGGCTTCCCTAGTTACATATGAAACAAATAGTTCCAATGACCTTGGTGGAATCTACTTGCTGACTCAGGCTAGAGAAGTCTGTGCTTCTCAAAATTCTGCTAACTGCATTCATTGTACGTGGCTTGGCAGTCTTGGCTCTGTACTTGAGATTTAACTGCAATTGACTCCAAATGAAAATGCATACCAAGCATTTTCACTTGGAGAAGGAGCTAACATTAAGGCATTTTCCTTGAGAACTGGACTTTCGACCACCAAAGTTTCTGTTCCTTTTCCCATTGTGGTGTGAAGGATTTGACCATGGGGATCTCTGTTAGATCTCAGTATTCTTATGTATAGGTAAAAGGTTAAGGTAAAGGACCCCTGAACGGTTAAGGTAAACGGCGTTTCCGTGCGCTCTGGCTTCTGCCACGGTGTTCCGTTGCGCCAGAAGTGGTTTAGTCAGGCGGGCCACATTATTATGTATTCAGGAGGGTTCAATTGTGAACCAGCTCTACTTTTTAAAGACACTTTGTAGGTGGAGTGTGCAGCATTTTTACGTTAAAGCAGGTGTGCCTGACATAAAGTAATGCAGCCTTCTCCAACCCTGCAGGTGATGTTAAGGCTCCAACTCCCATCAAACCCAGCCAGCATGGCCAATAGACAGGAGTGATGGGAGGTGTAGTATGAAATACCAGGTTGGAGAAGGCTTTGTGAATAGACGAACCATTCAGGACTATGAAACCAGCACCAGGCTGTAGTTTGGAAGGCATCTGTGCTATCGGCAAGGGGTTGATCATTTGAGTCCTGCAAACCGACTGGTGTTCAGTCCAGATCTATGTACTGTGTTCCCTATTGAGATCACCTCCCGATATATTTTATGTTTACTTCGACATTTATTTGTTGGAAGCTTAGAAATTAGAGGCAAGAAGTTGCTATTGGTCAGTAGACATTAAAAGCGCAACTGGGGTAGTTGGCTGTAGATGTGTGACTTACGCCTGCTCTGCAAAGCAGTATTATCTGGCCTTGATGGTTCTAGCACATTTTAATCAGGTTGTGGTTAAAAAAAATGCCTAGCACTTCACTCAAAGTTGTGAGTGTGAACATCCACATTCACCTTACAACGTACTTTCTTATGCCACAGTTGCTAAAGTAACTGATAACTCCTGATAACACATGCTCAGGGCATGAATCTGAGCAATTTGGACATTATTTAGACACTTTAATAATTTGCCCTCTTTTTGAGTGCGTACTGCTTTCCCCCACCAGCTATAAATTTCAGGATGCTATTTAGACATCTCAGTCAAGATCTTTTTGAGAGAATTTTTTTATGCCCAAAGGTTTGTTTTACTGGTTGGATCTTAAAAACAAATAAAAGAATTGTGCTGATACATTAGAATATTAATATGTGCTACTGCTGAAAAATGCTCTCTTAAAATTCTAGGGCATATGAGCATTGCATATTGCCTAACTCTTTTTATAATTAATTTATTTACTCCTGCTACCCATCAAGACTACAACTATTTCAGTAGAGGAGGTGCTGAAAGATGAAGAAGTAAACTAGGATAGTACTATGAATGCTTCCAGAACATCAAGAATCTATTGTACCAGTAATTCCATAAGTTTTAAATGCACACCATTGTATATGGCCCTGTATATGTCGAATCATATTATAAATGTTTTATTTTTGGCTTTTTCTTCAGGTACCTTTCAAAGAAACAAGGACAGTAGCTTTATTTTGTGACATTGAAACCAGGCGGAACATAGAGACCCTTTGACCTTTCCTCTTGTGTAAGCTAGAATAAAGTAGTGCTGGACACTGACTTAACCACCCGAACAACTGCTTATACCTGGTCTTCCCGTTGGTTTGCTCTAGGTCTCTCTGTCTCTCTTCTGAAGATCGCCACTAACAACCGAAAGGGAAAATAATTTGCTTTCCCCTTCCTCCCTTACATTTATCTCTCGGGTTACTATTTAAAAAGCAATGTCATTTGTACTGCTACTGTAGTATCCCCAAAACTTTAAAGACCACATTGTTTGGAAATGGGGTGGAAACCCCCCAACGTTCAGACCAAAAAGAAGAGGAAAATCCCCCAACCCAGATATTTACTATGGAGCCAGTTTGTTTTTTCTGCATTCTCAGTTCTAGAAACCATTTCCCCTTCCCTGTTTATTGTATTTAAGTCTATGAACTATAAGATGTCAAATTATGTATTAGTATGTCAAGTGTTCCTTTTGTACAAAACAGTTTTAAGGATGGAAAGCACCACTAGAGGGTGAAGATACCTTCATATGTGGATTGTGATAATAAAACTGTTATGACTGGAGAGAAGAGGAGGGATTTGAAAACAAAACCTTTTAATGCTTGGTTGAAAAGCATTCCGTTTTGTTTTTTGTTTTTGTTTAACAACAACAAAATTTAACCAGAGTAAAGGTTGAAACCTGAAAAGAGCTAAGAGCCTAATTCCTTAAAGCATGAACATTAGCTGTTCTGTTCTTGTTAAATCTTGTCAAGATACAAGCTCTTTTACTGGCAATATTCAGCCACAGCTATTCTAAAGTGTCACTTGTGCTGCTTCAACCTGCACTGTGGAAGTGTGATGCGCCTGCTGTCTCGCATTGCCAACAGTCCCTTATCATGCCATTCTTGTTTTTGAAAGCAGATTGCTCCTTTCAAATAAAGATAGCATATATTGTTCTTAAGGAACTATAGCAGGTGTGCTAATGATGATGATGATGATAATAAATGCCTTTTCTTAAAACATGTGTTCCATTGTTTTCTCTACCGACTGAGCTATCCATGCCCTGTATTTATGCCACTTTTGATTCCTGATTGGATGTATAACAAAGTATGCTGTGTGTATGTGGTTTGCTTCCACTATCCAGAGCAGGGGTCCCTAAACTAAGGCCCAGGGGCTGGATGCGGCCCAATTGCCTTCTAAAATTCGCCCACGGACGGTCTGGGAATCAGCGTGTTTTTTACATGAGTAGAATGTGTCCTTTTATTTAAAATGCATCCCTGGGTTATTTGTGGGTTCATATTTTTTTTCAAAATATAGTCCAGCCCCCCACAAGGTCTGAGGGACAATGGACCGGCCCCCTGCTGAAAACGTTTGCTGACCCCTGATCCAGAGGGTTTAAGAGGGTTTGGAATGGATTTTAGTCCTTATATCTGCTAAGATAGCCTCTCTGGTGGAAAGTCCCACTTCAGTTGTAAAAAATTTCACCACCTATTCTTTAGAGCTACTGAGAAGCTGAATAAGGAGTTCTCAAGGTGTGTTTTATAGCAGTGTTTTTCAACCTTTTTTGGGCAAGGGCACACTTGTTTTATGAAAAAAATCACGAGGCACTCCACCATTAGAAAATGTTAAAAAATTTAACTCTGTACCTATATTGACTATATATAAAGTAATTCTCTTGAATAGGAATCAAATAAACACAATTTTTCCCACGGCACACCAGGCAACATCTCGCGGCACACTAGTGTGCCACGGAACAGTGGTTGAAAAACACTGTTTTATAGGACTATTCAATAGGCATTGCAGGAATAACATAACTTCACAGAGTAATTACAGTTTCTGGCTCAACTCAGTTTGCATCATTTAGTTAAAGATGGAAGAGAATCCATTTGTTGCAGTGAGGAAATTAGGTGCCAATTCTTAAGCAGTGACCATAGTGGGCAACTTTATGACGGGGCACCTCAAATGTTTTGAGGAATGAGCTTAGTTTTACTATCGCCAAACATCCATTCTCATTCTGTTCCAGTGGCAAATCCAAATGCTTTGGAGGTTTTAGCAGTGCAGATGCTCCATACTGTGTATGTACAGAGACCTCCACGCATGCATGAAGCGTGGATGCCTTAACATAAATGCAAGTTCTCTAAGCATGTGGTGAAAACTTCTAGACCTCACCAGAAGTCACAAACCTTTTTAAACTAGCCAGATTCTTGCCTACTTCAGAGTGGTTCTGCCACAGCAACCAGAAGCACATTAATCAGAATCAGAAACTTGACATCAAATTCCTCTTGGTGCAAAATTTGGCTGTGTCACCAAATTCGCTCTTAACAAATTAGTTCCTTGTGAATGGTAGTGGCAACAAGGGCTGTAGCTCTGCGGTAGTACATAACAGTATCCCACTATAGTTTTGTGCGAAGTCTGGCTTGCTTTCACAAGGTCCTAGGCACAACCCTCCTCCTTTCCAGCTAAAATGAGCAGGAGGCAGGTGATGTGAAAGACCTTGGCCTGAGACCATGGAAGACAATAGTCAGAGAAGACAACAATGAGGGTGGATCCATTAGAATGAATGGGGCACTGCCCCACCAGCCACCCACTAACTGCCTGCCTCCCTTATGTTATGAAATTGAGCAGAGCAACTGCTCAGCAGAAGACATGCTGAGGAAACTACACGTATTGAACATAATTAAGAGAACGCAAAATAAGTCCTTTGCTTGGTTTTAATTATAGAAAAGAAAATAACAGAAGTTATACTAAGTTTACAAAACCTTACAAAAACATGACCCAACCAGTGACCCACCCACCAGGGTACTGAGAGAAGTACACAACACTCCTTATATACTACATTTGCTTGCTCAATTAACAACTGCAGTACTCCCTCACAGCTGCAAAACTAGGTCATGAGATTTCCTTCTGACTTTTAAACAGGTACACATTTTGTGGAACAATAATGAACCTTAATATTCTGAACTATTCAACACCTTACACCAAGTTGCACTTGTCAGCCTCAGTACTGCTGCCTTTGTGGAACTTAGCAGGGAGAAGGATGGGGACAAAACCAGAAATAGTTGCCTAGTCTGCATCCACAGAGCCATTAGGTCTACCTACTGTTCACCTCCATGCCTTCTAATCTACCAATCACAATGGGTGCCAGCCTCCATTCTAGCCTAGATGAACATACAGGGCTGTGGGCCCACTGAAATTCATGGGCATGGCTAATTTAGGTTCATTAATTTTAAGTATGTCTACTCCAGTTGGATACATCCCATAGTCTGACCTGATAAAAGGCAGCTTCCTGATTCTGGTGCCATCCTCCCTTTAAAGATCACCTTGTTATCTTTGAGCTCAGAGAGATTCTATTGTATTCCTGACAATTTATTTCAGAGATGACTGAACAGTGAAATGTGCACAAACTGAATTTTCCAAAGGTGGGAAGCTAGAAAGATGAAAATTTGTGAATGGTTTTTGCTTTTGCTTTTTTTAAGGGCACTAGAGGGCGCAACGGCAGCTGAAATATACACCGATTCCTAGAATATTCAGGATCCAAGTGAGCCTGTGTAGATAACTTCAGTAAAAAAGCAATAATGTCCATTTTAGTCTTAGTAAAGCACAATGTTTAAGACCAACATGTTTTGCAACATTTAATATAAGAGGCTGGCATGGTTTTCTACTAAAAAAAGATTAAAACTAGTGCAGCTTGTTCAAAATATCAAACCATCAAAATAATTCAATAAAAAAAGAAATCACTAGAAGGCTAAACCTCATGGAATAAGCATGTCTTAAAACATTTTCTAAAAGCAAATGAGATAGTTTATAGTACAGTACGCATCACTAAGAATGGAAATGGATATCTTTTTAAAAGGTTTTGTTGTAGTGTTGTTTTTTGTTTTTTGTATTTTTTATTTGTTATTGTTGTGAAAATTCAATAAATTCTTTTTTTGAAAAAGGATATCTTTTTAAAAAGTGGGTTCTTAATATACAACCCCACTGAACATAATTTTACTCTAATCAACTAAAACTGGGAGATGGAGGATACTCCTTTCCATAGTTTGAAACTTAAAAAACAAAACCTAACTAAGCATACTCCAAAGGTGACAATGGCAAGTGATAGGTTGACTTTAGCCAAAGTCGGACTGTCAAGTTCCTGGGAGACGGAGCTGCTTCCTGCCCCTAAAAATGTTCCCAAGAAAAAGTGCTTCTTCCCCTCTCTTGAATGCCATCCGTTGATTTATATGGATGAAAGTAAAGTTGTGTACTTGGAACATTTTTTAGGATGACAGAAATTTGGGGATCACTGCGCCTGTACTTTTGCCTCATATTTCAGTTTCTACAAATGTATGAAACTTTTTTTAAAAATCTGGAAATCTGGGGATTGTTACTTATCTGTGGGGTGTGGGGGCGCAGAGGCGCTCAGTCACGCCACGCACATGTACAGAAGAGGCGCTCTAGTTGCAGATTTTTTGGGGTGTTAATGGCACCCCGAAACGGATTAAGTCCGCAACTAGAACTACAACTACTGTATTGTATACCAAGAACAAACTCAGTTGGTCTCCAAGGTGCTACTGGAAAGGATTTCCTATTTTGTTTCAACTACTGTACAGTAATTTTTCATCTTTCTTCCTTTCCTTTCCAAGGCAGGCGATGGGAACAACTGGCATGCAGCACGCATAACCATAAATTTGGTGTTTCCAAGAAATCCCACTAGGCTTCTGCCTATGCACAAAGACAAGCAGGCTAGACCTAACAATCTCTTCTTATCTAATGTATTTTACTTCTCAGAAATAAGCTGACATAAACTGAGGCAAATTTTTAATCCTGGTTGGTTTTTCTTTTTTAATCCAACCAGTTAACCAAGCATGTGTTTGGGAACTTTATAGAGGGGGTGACAAGCAAAGAAAACGGGTGCAGGGCCAGTGGGATAGGGGTGGGGAATCTCCAGTATCTGTATGTTATGAAAAGTTCACAGTAGCTTCCATAACTAGTCACCTTCCTCCCCACCCAGCAGCTTCCAGTGGCGACATGGTGAAACTCTTAAGGCCTAGTTCTCTCAAAGCATCAGAGTTCTGTGGAACAAAGAAAAGATTATCCTAACAGCAAAACTATTGAGTGACAGGAGGGGAAACCCTGCTGCTCTCAAGTAGGCATGAGTGCCCATGGGGTAGGTGGGATGGCGGGTGTAATATACCACATTTGTGAACATGTAGGGTGGTAGTCAACTATGAGGATATGTACTGAAATTACGGGACCCAACTTAATCACGTTCATTAATTTCAATGGGTGTGCTCTTGAGTAAAACTTGAATGCCGCCCTTACATTTTAATTCAGTGGTGTGGAACCTGGGGCCTACCAAATGGTTGTGGGACTTCCACTCCTGACCAGGGTCAATGGGAGTTGGAGTCCTCCACCCCTAAGTTAATTTGAGCTGTGACTCAACAGGACTTAGACCTGTGATCTATTTTCAGTGAAAAGACCTAACCTTGAAACATCGTGAATTCAATAAACTTGTTGAAAGGGTTGGGTGTGTTTTAAGCCCTGGCCAGTGCCTCCCATGCAGCACAAACACATCTAGAATCTACCAGAAATGCAAGGCTTCTGTGACGAAAGACAAGTCTTTGGTATTCAGATTTAGTAATTTGTGTTGAGGGGAAAACATTCAATAACATTGAAATGGACAAGTTGAGGCTATACACCTAACCCTCCTGCTGCTAACTTGGTGGCAGTGCTGGCCGTCTCTCTGTGTGTCCCACTCTGCTTCACTCCAAGCAATATTGACCTTCCTCAGAGGAAGGTGTTCTTGGTGATGTGGCTTGGGAGACTGTGCTGTGGCCACTTCCCCTCAGTGTCTAGAAATGATCCTTAAATTTAGTTAAAAGTTTACAGGAAAATCGATGGCGGCTTAGGCACTCTCCAGGGACCCTTTGCCCAGAATGGCTCATTCTGAGGAAAGACCCTGTCCTTCAGGACATTCTTGAAATGACTGAATCTATAGTCTTTGTGAATGTGGTGGGTGGACAACCACAATGGTTCTTCTGTCTCTGTGGGGGTGCCCTAAAGGAGTCTAACACCAACACCATGGCCAGGTGATGACCTTGAGATGTTTGAATTTCCTACAAGAAATCCCCCTACATTGATGAATAAGAATTTGTATCATGGAAAAGGGGGATCATCAGATAATCCTAAATTTTGTAATACAGAAAACATACAAGCGTACCTATTTTTTACATGCCCCATGGTACTTTATGCCAAGGTTAAAGTTTTTAATTTTCCTGGAGGAAAAGAGACAGAGAGTGCATAAAAGAACATCTCCCCCAAACACAGGTTGTTAAAGGAGGCAGCATGGAGCTAAAAGTGGAATATATTCACACGGCTAATAATAATACAATAGGACTCACGAGCTGTTATATTATGTGGGCCACAGCTCAGGGAAAGATCACATGCTTTTTGTGAAGAAGGTCTCAAGTTGCATGCAGACAGTCTCAAGTCTCTGCAGGAACTTTTATCTGAAACCTTAGAGACCTGTTACCAGTCAGTACACTAGGAGTGGGGAATCTGTGGCCCTCCAGATATTGGAGGACTACAATCATGGGATGGGAGAACAACAACATCTGGAGGGCCATAGGTTCCCTAGCCCTGGTCTAGACAGTATTGAGCTAGATGGACCAATGATCTGACTTGCTTCTTATGTTCATCATTATCTAGGTGACCTTTGACTTGATTGCATGCATTGAGACAGGCCATTGGACTGGTGTCAACTCTCTCTCCCCCCCCCCACTCTGCCAAATAACACTCACCAGATTTCTGAACACAACAAGCACCTGTTGTTGTACGTCTTATTATCTGTGCCACAGACAGACCCAGAATCATGAAATTGGTAATGAAATTAGAGGCAGGTGGAAGACCTATGCAACTGATGTGGCATGAAACAGGAGCAGTCAACCTGAAAAGATAGTAATTGAGTGTTCAACATACCCATTGAATGTCTGGCCTTGTGGCAAATATGCCAGGTAACTGAATGCAGGATGGAATGGCGTACCTAAGGATGCTTACTTATTTAGAGTCTTTATAACCTGCCCTCCACCAGAGGTTCATAGGGTGGGGAATGAAATTAAACGATGACTCAAAACTAAAACAGATCACACGCAAAACCCATTATTAAAACATCAACAAATGCTTTCAGGGAACTAAACTCACATTTTTGTATAAAGGTTAGCATAGGAGACAAACCTTTCAGAACCCCACTGGTCAGCTTCCATAGGGCCAAGCAAAAGTTTCCCATTGCTACCCTCTGAAACCACCTTTGGATTTACAGTGGAAATCTCAGCTATGAGGGATTGGCAGGTTCATCTCTAGTAAAAACTGCCTTAGAATAAGCTGACATGGGAACCCTCCAGTTGTGCTGAGTACATGGGTGATGGAATAAATTGGGTTTCCTTTGGTTTCAGTCCTCGCTTAGTGTAGGATTTGGTTATGGTGTAGACCAAGATGACTTGAAGTCAACTTGGAAACTTCTGCTGGTCCAAAATGCAGTGGCCAGATTTCTGACTGGGTTCCATTTAGAACGCATACAACTCCTGTTTTAAAACAGCTGCAATGGTTGACAGTTTGTTTCTGGGCTCAAATTTATATGCTCACTCTAGTGTTTATTGCCCTTAACAACTTAGGCCCCAAATAACTGAAAGACCACCTCCTTCCCTACAGACCTTCTTGGCTGTTAAGATCAGCAGAGGAAGCCCTTGTGATAGTTCCATCACCCTCTCAGGTTCAGAGGGGGAGGACAACCTAGGAAAGGGCATTCTTTGTGAAACCCCTAAATTGTGGGACTCCATTCCCCACAGAGTGTGTCTGGCACCTTAATTTTACAGCTTTCATTGTGTACTGAAGACGACCTCTTTACCTTTTGACACTTGAGACATATATTTTTAGGACCGACGTTAGCTGTAACTGTAATTTGTTTTAGTGTTGTATTTAACATTGCTGTGACCTGCCCTGAGAGCTTCTGGGGAATGGCAAGTAATCTGGCAGGTCTTGTGAGCTACAGAAATGACAAGGGCTTCCATCAACAATATGATTCATCCTCTGCTGTTTGTGCAGCATCAAAACTTTGAGGTGCTTCTGAATCTGAAGCTGCACCAGTGAGCCCAAGTTACACCTGCAGCTAAAGGCTAAGAAGACTGATCCCTTCTGTCAAATTTGTTTCTGGCCACCATTACTCAATTGCTGGAGACTTTTACTGTGTTCTGTACAGCGTTGCCCTTGATAATGTTCTGTAAGCATTTGACGGATTATGATGATTTTGAAGAGTGATACATTTTGCTGTAATTTTTATGAGTCTGTCCCTTGGATTTTTGTATGAATTTTATTGCATTGCTAAACCTCCTGCACCTTGGATTTTATTTTTAATTTTTTTTTAGTAAGTTCTTGAAAAAAGGAATTTAGAGACTTTTTTTCTGTGGCGAGCAACAAATAAACAATTAACTAATATAACTAATTAACAATTAACTAACTAACAAATAATCCAGAATGTGGCAGCTAGACTGGTGACTGGGAGCGGCTGCCGAGACCACATAGCACCTGTCTTCAAAGACCTACATTGGCTCCCAGTAGGTTTCCGAGCACAATTCAAAGTGTTGGTGCTGACCTTTAAAGCCCTAAATGGCCTCAGTCCAGTATACCTGAAGGAACGTCTCCATCCTCATCTTTGTGCCGGGACACTGAGGTCCAGTGCCGAGGGCCTTCTGGCAGTTCCCTCGCTACGAGAAGCCAGGTTACAAGGAACCAGGCAGAGGGCCTTCTCAGTAGTGGCACCTGCCCTGTGGAACACCCTCCCACCAGATGTCAAAGAGAAAAACAACTACCAGACTTTTAGAAGACATCTGAAGGCAGAGGCCGCCCACAGTGGCTGGGTATAAATAAATAAATAAATTATTATTATTATTATTATTATTATTATTATTATTATTATTATTATTATTATTATTTTTATTTTCATTATACCTCTGTTTTAGCATTTATACTGGCTCCCTATTATTTTTTAGGCTCAATCCCAAGGTGCTGGTTATATGTAAAGCCTGGAAATACATGGACCCTATAAATCTCACTGACCGTATCCTTCCTTGGGTCCTATTTCTGAGAGTACCATCCCCCCACATTAAAAAAAATTACCACCCATGTTGAATATTATATTGAAGAGTGATTAGAAGCATGAAGGGTTTTTTTCCATGGCTGTCCCCCAATGATACAATTTCCTTCTGTGGCAATGTAGCAAAGCCCAAATCTTAGTGTTGCCCAACTTGGTATGAAACTCCCCCTTCTGCAAAACTAGATTTCATTAGACAGAGATGGAAAAGGATGAGTTTTAATATTTATTACATTTCTTCCCTCTCTACAAAAACACCCATATTTTATTTCTTGGAAATTCAGCACAAACTAGAACTAGGGGTGTGTGTGTGTGTGTGTGTGTGTGTGTGTGTGTATACTGATCTGAATGACACAGTAATAGCCTAGGTAAGGCATAGACTTGAAAGGGATATTGTAGGCACTTTACTCCAACCCCTTGCTTGAGGCAAGAAATTCAGAGGTGGCTGTCTCAGCCTCTGCTTCAAGACCTTCACTTAAGGAGAACCCAACACTGCTCATGTAGGGAACTAGCTGCTCCTATAGCTAAGTTGTTTCTCCTAATGTTCAGCTGAAACCATCTTTTCCTTTAACCCTATTCGATTAAATATTGCCCTGTCAGGCAACAGAGAACAATTCAAATATAAAAAAAATGGGGCGAGTGGTTGTGGGTTTTGTGGATTGATGCTGGAGTGCCACATGTTTAATTAGTGGTGCTTGATCTGAATTTGTTCTTACATGACTATAAATCATATATCATACGGCTCCTATTTTGTGAGCATAAACTGTCAGCCGTCCCTTTGGCAAGAAGCATGTAGATGTGTGAATTCTTCCCAGATGTCAGGAATGTGCCCCCCCCAAGAGCTCAGGAGAAGAGTTAGACTCAGAAATCGAAGTAAACGAATGAGGGGCAGACTCTGCAGATGAGAGCTGGCTGTCAGTTGAGAAAGGGCAGTTCGACCACCCTTCCTGAGGAAAACTCTGTTAGCTCTCGAGATGAAGAAGAGTTAGAAGGCAGCCAGAACATTGCTAGGCAATCAGCAGATAAGTGGAGGTCTGAGTCTGGGTTGAGTAGCAGTGGGGAGGGGGCAGGCCAGTCTCTCAGCCCTTGTGCTAGGCGTCTGGATAAGATCAGATGGCAATGGAAGGGCAAGAGGGGAAAGGTGGGAGTTTGGCGTCCTTCCTGCTGTGGGAGGGGCAAAATTTCAGAATGACCAACTATCGTAAATGCGAGCAGGTGAGAAGCCGTGCTCTGGGTGTGTCTTTTTTTTGTAAATAAACGTACACAAAACTGCCGGAAAGTCATTACTTCTTATCAGGGCTTGGTTGCCTGCCAGTGATCATTACACCACAGATGCAACCTTCAGCATAGCTTGTCACATAGATCTTCCCCAGTTTATGTGACGAGTATCCGTGTCTGTGCTAGATTTCCTGGAGGCATCTGCTGCTGGTGTGAAACCTCTCCATATGACCCTGGAGATTCTGGGTGTTTCAAGTAGCAGTGAAAGCACTTAACACTGAGCATAGGTCCTGGTTTAGTGTGCTACTGCAAACTTCTTTTTTTAAAAAATTAATCATTCCACATAAGTCTGGGAAGTCTTTATTTTAAATCAACAGATCAGGAGAAACTTGAAAAGAACAAAAGCTTGAGTGGATTAGGATGCGGCAGGATGAGATGAAAAGAGCAAGACAGAGCTGCCAGAGATGAACGGATCACGCCTCCATAGGCCGTGTGTGGCAGTGACTCAGCATTTCCCATAATGCTTAAAATGGATCTTCCCTTGACTTGCTCTAGGGCGAAAACAAGAAAATAAAACAAAGCTAATAATAATATTTAACATTTGCACAGTGTTTTCAAGTGTCTGACATATGCATTTGGTTGCAATCCATACAACAATCTGATCGGACACAGATGTGAAGCCTGTGGCCCTCCAGATGTTGCTGGACTACAGCTCTCATCACTCCTGACCTTTGGCCAAACCGGCTGGGGCAGATGGGAGTCCAAAAAGATCTGGAGGGCCACAGGTTCCCCAGCCTTGCTGTCAGATAGGTCATTATTATTAGGCCGAATGTTGCAGATGGGGTGGAATAGAAGCTGACAGAGAGCGGCTTGCTTATTGCCACCTAGTGAGTTCACAGAAGAGACAACCTTCAAACCAGGAACCTTGATTTGGAGTTCAGCTGCACTAGCTCTAGTGCCCTAAGTGGATAGCCTTAGAGAAAAAAACCTCGATTCAGTGCCTTTGCTGATCCCCCAATGTTCCAGAAATGAAATTTCTGTGGGTTTAGGGATGGACCAACATGTCCATTTTGGTTTCTCCCTTTTTTCTTGTTTTCCCAATCTTAATTTCAGTTTTCTACATTTCTGCAGCGTAGAATTTAGAATTTTCTCACATAACTCGTGAAAATTTGCCGGCATATTAGTGTGAATCTCCGCTAATGTGCACCTTTTGCATGCAGTTTTGAATAACATGCATTCTATTTTACAAGCAATTTCCCCGAAGAGGATGCATTTCTGTATGTTACTTTAACAAATGTATACATTTGAATACACACTTCACGCTAATACATGCACACCTGCTAGCAGAACTGGTGCAGCTCAGTGGTAGAGAACCTGTTTTGTATACAGAAGATTCTAGTTCCAATCCCTGACATTTCCAGGTAGGGCTGGCCTGGGAGAGACCTTTGCCTGAAATCCTGGACAGCTGATGCCAGTTGGTGTGTAGACTATACTGAGCTAGCTGGACCAATGGACCGACTCTGCATCTGGCAGCTGCCTATGTTTCCAATGACGTTGCAAAATTCAGAGAAGCATGAATTTCAAAGGATTGTTGTGTTTCAGTTCACATATTGGTTTAAGAAGTACAAATTAGGTAATTTCTCATTAAAATGCAAGCAAAATTGAAATCATTTCTCATCCCTTGAGTTGACACCACTCACTATCCTTGAGGATATGAGGAAAGGCTTGCTGGCATTGGTTCAGAGGATGACTGCCTTGAAATGTGTTATTGTACGCTGTACATTTACTTATATAGGCATGAGACAGCTCTATTATGTACAGCTGTAAATACAACAACACTAGCATTGATGTCTGAATGAGCCTATCACATTATAGGAGTCATGTGCCCCCTTCACAAAAGTAGCTTATCTCTGCTTCACTTATTCAGGAGTGATATTTTCCTACTTACATGGCTGCTCTGCAAAAGAGACATTTGTTGGTGTACGTTTGGCCATTGGAACCACATACTGGGAAGTACTCCAGGGTGCATCCTTTAGATTTGGTCCTGTCGGAAAGCTTCATATAAGCACTGCAGTCAACCTGGAAAAGGAAAAGGTTCTCTTCTTAAAACCATGACCACTTTGGCACTGCTGAATTTAAATCCTGACTGAATTGCTCTCTTCGCCTTTTTAGCCTTGGGGCAATTATGCAAACTCCAAAGCATATGCACTTTTCCTGGTTACAGAAAATGGAATCGGCTCAAGTACGTTTGTGAGCAAAGACAGCACATAACCCCAGAATGTCCTGTTTTGTCAAATCAGACCCTTGATCATTTCGGCTGTCCTCCTCTGCATCTTTTTCAGTATTCAGTTTAAGGAGTGGAAGTGCCAGAACTATACAGTAGACCAGCAACTTATGCAGTGGTTGTGTTCCACGGATAGCACATAAAGCCAAAATCATATATAATCAAAACACATTGGGTGCACTGGTGGTTGTCAAAGTCCCCCCACCCCGACCCCCGCCCCCTTTTATTTATTTTTATTTTTTTGCCAAGCATGTAAACACAGAATTCCAAGTTATAGTCATGTGTTGCCTGCAATGAAGTTCAACTCAAAGTACAGTAGAGCCATTAAAATAAATGGATCTAAGCTAGTCATGTTTATTCATTTCAATGTCTCTATTCTGAGGAGTACAGCATTATGGTATTGGAAATTTCATCTCGGATATCATTTATTTCCTAATGAACAGAACTTTGCCATTTCAGACTCCCAGATCTATGCTCTCAGCAGAAAGAATTGCATTATGTTTTGAGAGACAGTATGTCTCCTGTGATCAGGACAAGCATATTTTGTGGATTCACAAAGAAATTGTGAAGTGCAGGACTTGAGGCCAGAATACTTAAAGCTGCCCCCACATCTCCTGTCTGATCACCGAGGTCCAATGGATGTGAATTCAGGCAAGGGATCATCACATGTCTGGGACATGCATTATGAGACTTGTACTAAGAGAATATGGTTAGATTTGTTTCAGGATGTCCATTTCTCATGGTGGTGTAATGACGGGCATTTTATTTACTAGTTTCCACACAAGAGATCATGCTCAAAAATTTTATTGCTATCTAGATACCCACAGGAAACAATCAACAGATGGACTCACCTGTGGCTCATAGGAATGACGAGCATCTGCAAAAGAAAGCAAAGAAACAACAGAGATGAAAACCATTTTTAAAAACTGAATTAAATCTTATTGTGCAAAAGCTTCTCAATTTTTTATTTTCTTTTACAGTGCGAGAAAGCAAAAATAAAACAACCCGGTCCTCATTGCCCTTGGGAATACACATACAAATTCATCAAGATACATGAAATGCTGGTTCTCATGATAATAATATGAATGAGCGGAACTACGCAGGCATTCACCTTTGGCACACCTTTGGCAAACCAATCAAAGCACTGTGCTAAAAGTTCACAGAATTTGCACAACACCAGCCTTATGTGATTGTTTGTGTGTGTGGTCCTTATGTCACTCTGGCCTGGGAGGGCTGGAGAGCACAAAAAGGCCACTGTCTGTGGAGGTACCTATGTAGAGGTTTTTGAAGGCCAGTGTAGAGACATGGTGTAATTCTGCTGATGCCTCTGCTGCTCTATAAAGACTCCTGTTGTCACACTTTCTTGGCCATAGCCACATAGCTGCACCAACTAAAACAACTACCACCCCCCAGGTGGTAGCTGCAGAGTGGTCCAGGCAGCCCTTTGCCACTGTTCACCATTCTCTTTATGTTCATTTGGTTTGTTGATGCTAGGATGATGACCTGTGGATTTCAGGTTTCAAATTTTACTTTCGTTATGTCTTCACTGGGTGGTCTTAGGGTAGCCACTACCAGTCATGCTCAGTTCCTTATCTGCAAAAATGGAGATGAGAATACTGGCGTACCTCACTGGCCTTTCAAGGGGCTATTGGTATAAGAAGCAAATGCACATCACTTGTAATGAGAAAAGTATAGCATGCTCACATTGCTCATGTGCATTAAAGGTAAAGGTAAAGGACCCCTGACAGTTAAGTCCACTCGCAAACAACTCTGGGTTTGCGGCGCTCATCTTGCTTTACTGGCCAAGGGAGCCGGCGTTTGTCCGCAAACAGTTTTTCCGGGTCATGTAGCCAGCGTGACTAAGCCGCTTCTGGCGAAACCAGAGCAGCACACGGAAACACTGTTTACCTTCCCGCTGGACATGCTTTCGAACTGCTAGGTTGGCAGGAGCTGAGACCGAACAACGGGAGCTCACCCCGTCATGGGGATTCGAACTGCCAACCTTCTGATCGGCAATCCCAAGACTCAGTGGTTTAGATCACAGCGCCACTCATGTCCCAATGGGCCTATTGTGCAAAAAGGAAGCCCTAGGCTATCTCCTTTGGCCCCAAGACCTAAAAATAAATTTTATCTTTTGGGCTGCATTTTCTTTTTAATTTATTTATTTGGTTTTTCAAATTACAGTTTTACAATTACATAGAATCTCCTGGACTTCCCTCCTCCCCTTTGTGGGTCCTATTGTTAATCATTTCCTCCTGCATCTTTTATAATAATCCAAATCTTTTACATCTCCATTATATCCAAAATTCACCATTAAACTACAAGTGTTATTCTAATCCTACTAACAATTTTAACTGTTTACAATGGCTTTTAAGATAAATTATAAATTTAAGCCATTCTTTATTAAAAATTTGGTTTTCCTGATTTCTGATTCTTCTGGTCATTTTTGCCATTTTGGCATAACCCATCAATTTAATCTGCCATTAATCTGCATTAAAAATATATATCCATAAATGACATGAATCATTCTTTTCAAGATAGGTGACATTCAGAGAGCTGGGTGTATCAGAGTCAAGGTGAGTGTGAGTTATGTTGTCCTTCGGGACATAGGAAGCTGCCTTAATCTGAAAGAGACCACTGATCTATCTAGTTTAGTATTGTCTGCACTGACAGGCAGTGTATCTCCCTTTTCATAGCTGCTGCACACTGGGTCAACATCTCCATTAAGCATGAAGTAAAAAATAATTATACTCACCTGA
Source organism: Lacerta agilis (assembly GCF_009819535.1). Lineage (NCBI taxonomy): Eukaryota > Metazoa > Chordata > Lepidosauria > Squamata > Lacertidae > Lacerta > Lacerta agilis. The sequence goes on from NC_046313.1 coordinate 64,050,571, forward strand.
GGCAAAGAAGCAGCAATAGAGTGCTAGGAGGAGGAACAGCACAGCTGCAGCCTTCATCATGCAGATAGTGTGATTTGATGCTGATGCTTTTGCCGGTGTCCAGTCTCCCGGTGCTCCCCAGTGACAGAATCCCTGTATTTATATATATCCAAGAAGTCTCATTCTGTGCACACTTGCAATGATGACATCTTCTCCCCCTGCCCTACTGATTTGTAGTAAATAGAAGAACTCCAAAGGTCCCGGCCTTTTTAGATATTTCTAAAGAGGTTTGGCTGCAGACCAATTTGTAGGAACAAGTGGGGCAATTAGGTGCTGCTTTGTAAACATCTGAAACTCATAATTGAGACAACTTGGCCATTTCCCATGCTGTGCAGCAGGGAGACCTGAAAGAAACAACTGCTTGACAGTAGTTACAGCCACGTAGGCTGCAGCCTGTCAAAACAGCATTTGACTGCAGGAACCATAAACACACACACTGATTAAGACTGAAAGCTATACAGATGCATTCCTCTCAGCTGCATGCGTCAGAGATACCTCCCCAGTGCTCTGCCCATAAATGAAAAGTAACGACCTAATAACCCACCTAGGAAGCCTGTTGCAGAGCAAGCTGGGCATTAGTTCTAAAGGCTGGTGCTGTGTCCACTCTTGGAACAGTGGCCTAATGCTGACACTTGACTTTGCGTTACACACACACACACACACACACACACACACACACACACACTGGACCAATACAGTGGCTCTGCTGTTCATAGAGATGTTGCAAAGAAAGTGTGTTGGTTTGCTCCACATTCGCTTGCACGTCATTCTTTTGCAATCACCTGTCAGATGCAATGAGCTCACCATAGGTGTTTTTGAGGGCTTCAGCCATATATGGAGATGGATAATCAATCTGCTAAGTGGGGGAAAAACATGAACTCCCACCTCACCTAGCCTGAGAGTGAAGCACATGCCAGTCCTTCCAAGTTGGGGTGGGAAGGGCTGCCACTTTCTTTTGTCCTGCTTGTGGGAGCAACATTCCCACAGGGCAAACAAAGCAGCTGACTTGTTGCCCCCATGGAGAAGGTCCGTGTGGACGTCAGGACACAGTAACATCATGAAGTTGCTGGATGGAAGGGCCGCTACAAAACATTAGGTGAATTCAGTCCTTTTTCTCAGGAGGTACTCAACGGTATGCAGTACTGGTGCCTCTTTTTTGTTGTTAAAAAGTGTGGCACTTACTATAACAACTTTGTGGTGAGTACAGTCACCTATTTTTCTAGGGGGGGGGAAAGCACATTGTGTTGTCCCCATTTTAGAAAAAAATACTAATATTCCCAAAAATGTTACTGCTGTTTGAATTCTTTTCTACTCCTTTCTTTATTAGAAGGGAATGGAGGCACAGCGCATGGCTTCAGATAGATGGCACCAGGATGTCTTCTAAATACCCTTGTAATTACAATAATATAACTAGTGTTGCCTGAAGCTGGGAGATGAAAATGATGAATAAGTCACCTCTCTGGCAGAGTGATGCAGTGGAAAGTCACAAAAAGACTTTTGAACTTCAAGCCATCTGCTTCTTCTTCTTCTCTTTATTCCCTTGATGTAGTTAATATCAGTGGGACCTGAACTGCAGAGAACCCTGTAGCGAAAATTCTCCTTAACTAGTGATTTGCATAAATTGATTCTTCCTGTTGCCCAAACAATGCATTGTTTTCAGTGCATCTGGCAACTAAAACAACACAACCGCCAGTCTTCCAATTGAAAACCTTGTTTATATGGTTTTATTCTCTTTGCCTTCAAGTTATGAACAGGATTTGATGGTGTTTGTCCCCTGGTCTAGCCCAATAGGCTTGGAAGTGTGCAAGAGAGTGCTTGCTCTCCTTGCCAACCTAACATGTCTACAATTTTCCTTACACATCCTTGTGTGGGGGTGGGGGTGTATAAAATTCAGAGCAAACATGCCAAATATTCAATGCCAGTTACTGGGATTTGTATTATGGAGACCAACTTTTTTTTGCCTATGCCCATTGGATTTTACATACACATGGTGTTTTTTAACCCCACATGGGCATGGAGAGACATCTAGAGTAGGGCAGATATGCAAGAAAAGTGGGGAGCTGGAGTCAGCTCTCTCTCTTTCCATGGAGTGGGCTGGACTCAATGGGAGCTATCCAATCTAGCCCAAAGTCTTTTTTTTTTTTTAAATAGGGCTATCTGAGAAACATGCATATGTACAATCATATGCATAGAATCATAGAATTGCAGAGTTGGAAGGGACCCTGAGGACCATCTAGTCCAACCCCCTACAATGCAGGAATGTGAAGCTGTCTCATATGGGGATCAAACCTGCAACCTTGGTATTATCGGCATAGCTGAACTATGCATGACATGGGATATGTATCAATGCAAAATCTGGTGCTGTATATATGCTTACAATGAGTTTTGTTGTGTTTTTATATGTGCTGGGCGCACATATAATTTCATATAATTTCAGCTGAACCATCTTGAGCAGCTGTGGAAAGGGTGTGTGTGAATCTTTTAAATGAATAGATAATAAATCTGTCTCTGAAATTTGTGAGAAAGACTTGTTGATCTGCTTTTCAGATCTGAATATCAGGATTGTGTTCGATGGTGCTGGGTCAACTTGCCTGCAGGATTAATAGGGCAATTTATTTGCTCAATGAGTCACTAAAGAGGGTTTGATGCCACGGATATGAAACACACCTACAGGGCAAGATTGGAAAATTGGAATTTTCTGTTGATGTTGAAAATCTGAACAGGAACTTTTGTGCTAGAGAAAAGCTATTTAGAAATAGTTTTGTTTTGGCTGTGAGCAGGGGCATACCCAGGATCAAAACTGGGGGGGGGGCAAGCCATGGCCGTTCAGGTTCAAAAACAAAAACAGCTTAAAAAAAACTCCCCCCCCCAAACAGAAAGCCCCAAATGGCTGAAAAACTCAGTTTCCCAGGATCCTCAGTCCTCGCAAAGGAACTACTCACCATGCAAGGGAACTCAGTTTGCCAAGCTCCCTTGCAACGATGAATCCCGGCAACGATGAATTCGCCCCCTGACACTGCCCAAGTCTCAGCCTGCATCCCCATTTGACCAAGCAGGGTGAAGGCTAGGATCCGGTCTCTGATAGGCACGCCAGCTCTTTGTCGGCATGAGGGAGGGGGAAACAGCCGGCGCAACACACACACACACACACACACACACACACACACACACACAGAGTGGCCAACTGCCTCGGCAAGAGCGGAAGAGCTCAATTGTTACTGAGATTTTGGGAGGGAGAGAAAGACCAGTCTTGAGCTTTTTTTTCCTTTTAGGATGCCGATAACCATTTAATTATTTTTTTTGCTTCGCGCGGGGGGCAACTGCCCCCCAGCCCCCCCTGGGTACGTCCATGGCTGTGAGCACACTTTGAATCCAGAACAGTGTGTGTGTGTGTGTGTGTGTGTGTGTGTGTGTGTGTGTGATATATATGGAAAACTAGAAGTGGAAAAGGAGCTTCAAACTTGTTTAGAGTGGCAGATTTGGATCTTCAGATCTGCTCAAAAAGCAAGCTCTGATATTAAGATGGCCTCTGGCTCCAACAACACACACACTCTCTCTCTCTCTCATTTTCTTTTGGGTCTTAACTATGTTGCTGCCACTATCATCATTCTGGCTGTGTATTAGGAAAAGGAAAAGAGGCAACACAGATGCTGAATTATGAGCAGACCTGTGTAGAGCCATGGTCTCCTGAACAACATGCCCTACTCCCATTTAACCCCATGCTCCTGAATTTCCAAATCACAGAAAGTATTCATAGTTTTATCTTGCACCCAACACAATACTCTATGAAACTTTTGCATGGAAGGTGTTTGCTCCTTTCCAACAGACATTTTATGAGAGCGAGAGAGATTGGAAACAGGGAAGAATGTGGAATCACCAGTCAATGGAGCCTTCTAGTGAATATTAAGCGGAACGTCCATGGGGTCATGATTAGTCGGACACGACTAAACAACAACAATCCTTTGCACCATTCTGAGTCTTCTCATCGTACAAAGAAGAGCCAAAACATTCTGCTGAGTTTGGCTTTATTGAAGATGTGTGCTGGAGACAGTAGCATCACCAGGAGCCCAAAGCGGGGAGGGGAGCACAGTAGCAATGACAGCTCACACCCCTACATAGAGCTTCTCCAAGCATTCACCAGTGCAGAGTAGAACATGACATCTCAGTGTTCAGCTGCAACAGTGAAACCTTCAAGAGCATTTTCCCATGTGCAGGAGACCGAGACTCCCATTACTTTTCCTAGAAAAATAGGATTTACACATGTAAATTAAAGCCATTCATCTGTGAAGGAACAGGATTATACATGGCAGGAACTGCTGAATAATGACATACCAGTCTACTTATGGAAGGCCAAGTTCAGAACTTTTAAGGAAGAGAAAATTCCTGACTTAATTTTCCATCACTTCTCATTTTTGATTTGTAGGGATCCTGATTGTGAGATGCTGAAATAGTCTTACTTTGTCATTTTGTACCTATATCATACCCTCCAACATGTTGAGGCCAAAAGCCGGGACGGGCGTCTTCCTGGCTATGCTCCCACATGGTGCATGTTGACATCACAATAATGTGTGTTTTTGGGCACCCTACTGAGAGCAGGGCACCCAAAAATGGGATGTTCTGATTTAATTACTATAGTTTATTGGGAGGAATAGCTGTGAGTAAAACCAGACCAGTCCATTTAACAGCAGGAGACCCCCTTGACTGCCACTAAGGGCAAGTGGAGGCCCAACACCACAGGCAACTCAAGCAACTGTTAAGGGCAGTGACATTTTTAGGGACACCAGTGAAACAGTGCACAATCTGAAAGATGCATCTTTCACATATCAAATTTTTCTCTACTTCAAAGCAACACATTTTGTGTGCCAAAGCTAAACTCTGACTCATGCAAAAATGACACCAATAGTAGAAATGGGCATTATTTGCATGCATAATTATTTTTTATCATTTATTTCTTGTCTGCCAGTTCCAGTGGGGGGCAAAGAACTCCGCAAGGCACCAAGCCTCACCTTCTCATGACTGGAAAGCCTTCTTGACTCCCATTTCATCTCATCTTGACTGTGCATTCAAGGGCCGGAAAGCTGTATCACATCATACACTGACTGCCTCTCAATCCTGCTACGATAGGGAGAGTTGTCACCAACAGCTTGGAAGGAGCCAAACAACTCCCTCTTTTAATCCTCTTGTAGCTGATGCATCATGCTGGGAAAACTCCCCTACCTGGTTTGCATAGTTATACATCCTTGTAAAGTCTTAACTCATAGAACAGCAATCTCTTGTAAACCCAGGTTGGTTGGTTGGTTGGTTGGTTGTTTTTTTTAATACCAGTGGGAATCTCTCTGGTTTGGCTCTAATATAGTCTCAGAAGATCACAAATACATTCACTTGTTGAATGCTTAAATGTGCGAACCCTATTCCAACATCGTATAGAGCTGAATTTCTTCCCGACTTCAACAAGAAAGTAATTCCTAGCAAGGCTGGATTCATTGGGGGTCTCTGGGCAGAAACATAAAGTTGGTGGAAATGTAATTTCCATAAAAGCAGAGGACATGCAAATCCTGAAAATAAGTTTCACTAACTGTAGCGTAAATGTAAAGGGGCTCCTGACCGCTAGGTCCAGTCGCAGATGACTCTGGGGTTGTGGTGCTCATCTCGCTTTACTGGCCGAGGGAGCCAGCGTTTGTCTGCAGACAGCTTCCAGGTCATGTGGCCAGTATGACTAAGCCGCTTCTGGTGAAACTAGAGCAGGGCAAGGAAACACCGTTTACCTTCCCGCCGGAGCGGTACCCATTTATCTACTTGCACTTTGATGTGCTTTCAAACTACTAGGTTGGCAGGAGCTGGGACCGAGCAACGGGAACTCACCCCATCGCAGGGAATCGAACCGTCGACGTTCTGATCGGCAAGCCCTAGGCTCAGTGGTTTAGACCACAGCGCCACCTGCATCCCAGCAGCATAGGGATAGCCAACTTACAACAGAGAGCACACATCAGTCAGTGGACATTTTTTCAGTCCCCAAGCCTGGAGCTGACCATGAAAGCAACATAACAGTTATACTTTCATCCGCGGTGCGTATAGAGCTCCCTTCAATATACTTACACAACTGCCTTGCAAAAAGCACACTTGTTTCCGTAGGTGTGGCCATCTGTGCCGCAGTGAGGGTTAGATTCCCTGGTGCAGTATGGTTCATTGTTATCAAACTCACTGCAGTCAATAGCCTAAAGGGATAAGAAACAGCCTTTAAGTGATAGTTTTCTTTATAGTTCAGAGGTACCATGTCGGGGTTTGGGTGCTGGAGCTCCTCGTGCACGGCCTTGGATTGGTTATGCACGAGGTACCAGTTGCGGGGAAAGTGGCCAGCGTTCCGCGTGCTTTTGAGCACGGTCGCCGGCCAAGCCTCACAGTCTGAAGGATGATGAGTAAGCCAATTGACGACTCCGATGAAGTGTGAGTTCCTAATTGCCTTCTTTAATGAACAGTTGCCTCGTGAAATAAAATATATACCCTGACTCTGAATAGACGGACCAATTTACAGAAAATAAAAATTTTACTTTACTCCCCCCTTTAACCCCAAAGGAAGACAGACACCGGTTGTATCTTTAGTGGCTTCGGCAGAACCCGCGTAGGCTCGTCCCCTAAGCTAAGTTCCCCTAAGCTTAAAGACCCTGCGCGCCCAATCTTCCGCGAGGCTAACTAAATAAACTAAAACCGAAATATCTTCCGCAATTCTAGCCCTAGGCTAAACCTAAAGAAAACCTAACTAAGGCTAAACCGAATGATCTTCCGCGATCTAACTCTAACTAAAGAAAAACCCATCCAACCCGTCCAGCCCGCTCCTAGCCCCTTAAACTAAACTTGACTTCAACTAAAACCCAACTAAAAGAACATAAGAAGAACGTGCGGTCTCGTGCTACTCCTCCTGCCTAAGCGGGGTGCCTCTGCCTTTTATTAGGGAACAAACGTGACATCATCATTAGTACTTTAACCAATAAAATCACTGTTGCTGCCCTCCAAAAGGGCGGGAAGCAAGTTTAACGCTCATTAACAACTTTGAACATGACCGGATCTACAAAATAAAGGCGGATTAATCTTGTAAGTGAATCACACTATTCATTCATGCTTTCACTTTCACTTTTGCGCGCAATTATACCAAAAATAGACCTTGAAAAACCCATAAAATAACCAATTAATTATGAATCCATGGCGGATCCGTGAAACGTATTCCGACATATCATCTTTCTTTTTTTGTTTTAAATTAAATTATTTTTGATTTAGTTATATAAAAAAAGAAGGTTAGAGATATCATAAGCATTTATCTGACACAAACATTACCATTTGTTTTGATATAAACCTCGACATGAAAAGGCAAACGTCGACAATGCCGACAGTGTCCACGCCAAAGTCTACATCAAGACTGTGATATAAACACTAGCAATACCATCAACATCCATCCCTTTCATAGGAGGAAATACTTGTACAATAATGTAGCAATAAAGTCATGAAAATAACAAACCACTAGCCGAACATAAAAAATGATCGATCCGATACACTATAAACCTTCTAGGCATATATAAATACTTCAATATGTAGTGTAACACAACAAATCACCTCATAAGCATGTATACTTTCGCGTGCAGCGTAAAACAACAAATTACTCCCCAAACACAAGAGAGGACCTGATACAGGTCCAAAATTAAGAATAACGGATAACGACTGCCCAAACATAAGAGAGGTCCCGATCCGGGACCCAAAATTAAAGTATAACTAGAGCTGGGGCTACATGGCCTACCCAGACCCCTCCCCCATTTTTTTTAAATTTTTTATTTGGAAACTAAGGAAAATGGATAAGGAAACATAAAAGGGTTGTGGCTCTGAGGCTACAGAATCGAGGGAACTTTAGATTCTGGACTTACCACAGCGACCACAGGTAACGGGGAACTAGGGTCCGATTCCAGAGAGGGGATTTAAGCCACCTATGTACAAGTGGTTTTCGCCACAAGAGGGGATTTAAGCTACCTATATAAAGGTGTCCCAGCCAGGATGAGGATTTAAACCATCTACGCAAGGGTTTCCAGCGAAACGAGATGGGAATTAAACCAACTACATAAAGGTCTCCCATCAACAGCAGGAAACAGAGTGAAGGGAAAAGCTGGGAACCTGGTTTACTGCCAAAGGTAGCATATAGAGGGGTATTCTTCAAAGAAAATAGGGGTACCAAAAGGGTAGGACGCCACCAGACTTGACACATATATCTTGAACAAATCCGAGAATGACCAATTCTTTGACCAAAGGAAATATTTCAAATAAGGCATATAAGTGTTACCACATTTTGAACTACAACTTTTGCAAGCACAACGTGGAGATTTAGGATTATTGAAATAAAACATATATGTATAAATATGTCTATGACTAGAACTGCACAAAGACGATGCTTTGACCTTACATAAACATTTCCATATCATCAAAATTGTGACGCTCTAAATGGAAATCGTTGCAGAAAAGCTTTGTATACATAAACATCCATATCATTAATTACCAAGCTATATTGAAAACACATGTAACATGCGAGGCGGATTTTTCAAGAAGCATACAAAATTGAAAATACAAGTTTTGTAAATACAATAAAAGTACAGGACAGTTTTAGAACTGCAAAATACACTGGCGAGGAAGATGAAGATGATGAATGAGTTGCCGGTCGTCTTCTACTCAGGTATATACGATCCTGGGACTCAGGAAAAGTTCATGGAACACAGGAAAAGTTCCTGAATAAAGTTCTGCATACGAGGGATACAGGAACATCTGTAGAGGAAAGAAGGTTAAGCAAGCAAATCATGGCGATCTGCTAGTGAGTGTGAGAAAGAGTGAAACTGGAACAAATCCAGGCAGCCAGGAACCAGAGGCCGCCCAGAGGCAAACAAAAGGCCTAGGCAGTAGGAGAATAAGGCAAACTGCCCAGAACTCAACTGGTGCTGTTCGTTGAGCACTTTTGAAGAATTACTGCATTTGACAAGGCGTTGGGCAAAAATTGCCGGGAACCGTAGTTCTCCCTAACTGGACAAACTGTAGAAACGTCTTGTTGAAGAGTAGAGGTTGAACACACAAATGAAGGCGGGCAGCTGGAGACCGTAGTTCTCCATGGCTGGGCCAAATTTTAGAAACTTCCTCTTAAGGAACAGAAACAAGTCCCTTGCTTTGAGAAACTGGTGTGTTCAGACAACGAGTTGGATATTCTCAGCATGCTGGGTATATAGAGGATACAGGGGCGTCGTTGGGGAGGGGCGGTAGGGGCGGTACGCCCCCAGTGACAGGGTGATAAGCCGCGGGTGGGGGTGAGAAGCGGCGGCCCCTCCCACGCGCTGCCGCTCCCTCCGTCACCCCGGGAGCAGCAGCGCTGCACGGACGGGGTGCTCGCTCAGCCGAGCACCCCGTCTGTGCAGCGCTGCTGCTCCTGGGGTGACCGGTGGTGCGTGGGGAGTGGCAGGAGGGGCCGCCGCTTGTCACCCCCACGCACCGCCGCTCGCTCCGTTGCCGTGGGAGAAGCAGCGCACAGTGTGTGCGGTGCTGCTGCTCCCGGGGCGACAGAACAAACGGCGGCCGAAAGAGAAAGCGGGCAGGGAAGCAAAGCCGGCGCTTAAAGCGCTGCTTTGCTTCCTTTTTTCCTCCCCTTTCGGCACTGAAAGGGGGGGGGAGCAAAGCCGGCGCTTAAAGCGCCGCTTTGCTTCCTTTTTTCCTCCCCTTTCGGCACTGAAAGGGGGGGGGGAGCAAAGCCGGCGCTTAAAGCGCCGCTTTGCTTCCTTTTTTCCTCCCCTTTCGGCACTGAAAGGGGGGGGGAGCAAAGCCGGCGCTTAAAGCGCCGCTTTGCTTCCTTTTTTCCTCCCCTTTCGGCACTGAAAGGGAGGGGGGGAAGCAAAGCCGGCGCTTAAAGCGCCGCTTTGCTTCCTTTTTTCCTCCCCTTTCGGCACTGAAAGGGGGGGGGGAGCAAAGCCGGCGCTTAAAGCGCCGCTTTGCTTCCTTTTTTCCTCCCCTTTCGGCACTGAAAGGGGGGGGGAGCAAAGCCGGCGCTTAAACGCGCCGCTTTGCTTCCTTTTTTCCTCCCCTTTCGGCACTGAAAGGGGGGGGGAGCAAAGCCGGCGCTTAAAGCGCCGCTTTGCTTCCTTTTTTCCTCCCCTTTCGGCACTGAATGGGGGGGGGGAAGCAAAGCCGGCGCTTAAAGCGCCGCTTTGCTTCCTTTTTTCCTCCCCTTTCGGCACTGAAAGGGGGGGGAAGCAAAGCCGGCGCTTAAAGCGCCGCTTTGCTTCCTTTTTTCCTCCCCTTTCGGTACTGTAAGGGGGGGGGAAGCAAAGCCGGCGCTTAAAGCGCCGCTTTGCTTCCTTTTTTCCTCCCCTTTCGGCACTGAATGGGGGGGGGGAAGCAAAGCCGGCGCTTAAAGCGCCGCTTTGCTTCCTTTTTTCCTCCCCTTTCGGCACTGAAAGAAGCCAAAAGGGAAGGGGGGGAGCAAAGCGGGCGCTCTCAAGCGCCTGCTATGTTCCTTTTTTTCCCCGGGGGCCTGGCATCGCGCTGTGAACGTGCGTCATGACGTCATGACGCACGCACGCGTCACGATGCCCCGCCCCCGGGGTGCCTCTTCGCTTCCCGCCCCGGGTGGCCAAGGGGCTAGGAACGCCCCTGAGAGGATAATAAAGAAACAGGAATCTAGCCAAAGAACCAAAAGTTCCGCCGGGAGTTATAGTTTTTCAATCAACCACTGCCAAAGTCAGCACAGAACATAACAAGGAATGTTCCATGGCTGGCGATTGGATCATTGAATAAAGGAAAAGTGGATAGATGTGAGCAATGCAGAAAAGAACAATGCACTTTTGTAACAGTGCTTGCCAGGGGCTTGTAGAGAGAATGAGCTCTTTAATTAGGGCCTCTGCTGCGACGAGCTTCTCGGATGTCAGCGGCCATTGGTCGACCCATACAGGGGGTCCTTCCTTCCATGTGAGTGGAAGTGCATGAACTGGCGCTGATGCAGAGGCCCACATCAAAAATGAGTGTGGACAACAGTTCTTGCTTTAGATAATAAGTCTCTACCCCAAAGGGTGATAGGCACATCCATAACAAGTGGACGGAGCTGCACCATGGAGCCTGAGTCTGACTGGAAGGTAATCGGATGCACGCTCTGGTGGGCGGGTTCGAAACCTCCGACTCCGAAGACTTCCTGGGTGACAGTCGTTGCCCACTGGTCAGGCCAATCCTTTCTGGCGATCACTGTGACATCTGCGCCTGTATCAAGAAGACCCTTGATCTTTCGTCCACCCATTTCTAAGACGAGATGAGGGCGTTCTTCTGTAATCTTGATTAGCGCCATTGCTGTCTGAGGAGGCAAAGAGTCTACAGGAGCTGTAGGCGTAGAAGTAAGCAAATAGAGTCTGGCAATTTCCAAACCTTTTGTTAGGACACAAGGAACAGTTGAAAATCCTGGAATCAGCAACTGAGATGAATCCGTGATTCGAACTAGGCCTGCAGTCAGTGTGACTGTGGCAGGGAGGCGATCCATCCTAGGCAGGATAAGGCAAATTGAGGTGTCTGGGAATGGACCACGAATGGATGTTGGCAATTGCTGAGCAAACCATGGATTTGAAAAGTAACAGTCCTCTGTTAAGAAGAGTGGTATACCTGGGACAGAAGATTCTTCTTGTTCTTCGTTGGCAGTGTTTGAAGATATCTTTTTGGCTTCGGGTTTTTTGCACTGCTGAAGTTGGCAACTCTGAAGCTGCTTGGCGTTGAGTTGGCAAACTTGAGGTTCCTCTGTTGGTAAAAGTTGCTGATGCTGTTGAACCTGCTGGCATTCAGTCAGTTGTGCATCAAACTGGCAGGATGGAACTTCTTCTTTGACACGAGGCAGTAGAAGTTGTTGTTCCTGATAGTTGTTTGGTTGTGGCGGGCTGAGCTTAAAAGCTGGAGGTGACACAAAGGTGTGGACATTGTTAACTGGAGTGATGCTTAAGCTTCCACAAGAGGGAGCTGGCTCACTCACTTGCATTCTTTGGCCACATGGAAAGTGATCATCAGCTGGGTTGCAACTTGAACACTGCTGTTTTATCAAGGGCAAATGTCCTTCAATGACAGATTGACCTTGATTTGAAGATGAATAAAGCTCAGGAGTTGCGAGATTGATCTCAGTAGGATGTCTTCTCAACGTTGAAGGCAATTCTGCGATCAGAGGCTTGACTGTGATTGCTTGCTGTGAAGCAGGATCAACATCAGCAGGAACTGAAGGGCGGTCAGCAGAAGGTGAACTGAATGCTGTGTTCTCTACTGGAACCCTTTGAATAGGTAAGGCAGATGATGAAACCTCTGGAACCTGAATGCTTGATGAGGTCACATCTTTTCTCTGGACATCTGAAGAGTAGATATCTCTCTGGATCACTCTTTTTTCCTGATGACCTGGATAAGGAGTAGCGTTGTTCACCTTTCTGGGATGGTTGACCTTCATGATGTTCTTGAACTTGCACCCTATTGTTTTACCGGGGCCGGGGCGCGGCCCGCAGAACCGTTTCCCTGAACTGGAGATGAGGTAGGTGATGTGTTTTGTGGATTCAAGCGACAATCATTCGCCCAATGAAATCCTTTCTGACAGATGGGACATCTCTCTGGCGGCTTGGCAGAAGGCCTTGGCGTTGTTGTGCACTGCGACCGGAAATGCCCATCGCCTCCACACCCATAGCACTTCTTGACTGGCGTAGAGCTGTCTTGACGTGGCATCTGTACCGCAGCTGCCAAGAGCTGTGCTTTGTAGGAGTGGGTACCGACATTCTGGCAGACGCGTAGCATCTCAGTCAATGTGGCATCTGGACGAGCTGCAACTGCTGTTAGGGCATTCTTGCAGTCATCATTGGCATTTTCAAAGGCAAGTTGTTTTGTCAGCATGTTTCTGGCATGACGATCTTCTATCTGGCGTTCCACTGCAACAATCAGGCGATCCACGAAGTCCCCATAAGGTTCTTTTGGACCTTGCCTAACTGCAGCGAATCCTGATACTGAGCTAGCATCTGTGCGATTGGGTAGTCTGCGCCAAGCTTTGACTACAATGTCTGCTATGGTGACAAGTGCAGCATCAGGTATGGCTAGCTGTTGATTGAGATTGGAGTAATGTCCTGATCCTGTGAGCATATCTTCTGTGGCAAGTGGCGTTGCACGTCTGGCTGCTACTTCTTTCCACTCTTGCAGGCACAGAAGAGCATCTGTAGGCGACAGGAAGGTGCGAAGAATCAACTTCCAATCAGATGGCAGAAGTCTACTAGTGGACAGTCCTTCAAGTAAACTTCTAGTATAAGGAGCTTGAAGTCCATTTTCGCGTATGGCTTTTCGCAGTTCACGTAGTGTTTCAAAAGGAATGGCTTGATATCTTGCAGGTTGTCCTCCATTAGCACGAATCACTGGAAAGATGTGCATTGGATCAGCACTAAAGTCTATTTGTCCCAAAGCTGCTTCCAAAGCTTGGGTTCTGCAGATGGGCTGCATTGCTGTTGGATCTGTAGGTGGCATCAGTGAGTTTAAATCTTCTTGATGCTTTCCAAATGATGAGCCACTAGATGGTGCTAAAGAGTCTTTGACATCTGGATGCCTTGAAGATGGCTGACTATGAAGACAAGATGGCTGACTTGAAGTTGGATGAAGACAAGATGGCTGACTTGAAGTTGGATGAAGACAAGATGGCTGACTTGAAGTTGGAGCATAAGGTTGTTGGCTCTGTACTGCAAGTCCTGGCATCTGGATCATCATTGTTTGGCTTTGCTCTTGTCTTGGAATCTGCATTGGCATTGGAGGTGCTGAAGGGTTGGTAAATTGCTGTTGTGCTGCTTGCATTGAAGCTTGGATTGCTGTTGATTGGAAATCAGCTTGCTGCAAAACTGGAGCTGCTGGCTTGAGCGCGGCCTGCAGGGCAGCAGGGTTTGCTGGCAAAAAGGCTGCTTGCTGCTGCTGCTGCTGGATCGCTGGCAAAAGCGCGGCTTGCGATGAAGGAAGCGGGACCGTTGCTTGGAGCGAGGTCCGCGGCTGCTGCTGACTTGAAATCGCTGGCTGGTAAAAGGCCTGCGATGACTGCTGAGCGACTGGCGGTGGGGCAGTCCGCGGCGGGGCTTGAAAGGCCGACGGCGTCTGCTGCACCGGCACAGGCGGCAATGAATCTGGCAATGACAAATTGGACAAGGGCGAGTGCGTGTACGACAACGGGGCCTGAACTGGCTGCTGCGAGGGGGCCGAAAATGGCACAACCGCAAGCGGCAGCACAGGGGCACTATTAAAAGCAGTATTTCCTAAATTCACTGTTCCATTAAGCAAAACATTTCTTGGAGCGATTTGTTGAAAGCAGTTTCTTACTTTGCTCCATACTAATTGTACAGGAATTCCGATTTTCGGGTTGGCCATAAATTCTAACCCGATCCTTTCCCATGAGGCTAAATCTTTCGTTCCCTCCTTAGGGACCCAGGGACAAATTTCCCCAATGGTTTTAACTAAAAGCTCTACTTCTGATTCAGAGACAGGGTGACCATTTCTTTTCAAAAGGTACAATAAATCTTCACAAAATTTTACTTGAGCAGTTGAGAGTGAGGAGCCCATTTTTTAAACACTTTTCCAAAACTTTTCCTCCCCCACCCGTAGGCTTCTACTAGGGGACACCGGTTCTACCCGTAGGCTTTAACCGAAAAACCTGGCACCCGTAGGCTTTAGCCAGAAAACCTCCGCCCCCACCCGTGGGCTTCTACTAGGGGCTACCGGCCCTACCCGTAGGCTTTGACCGAAAAACCTGGCACCCGTAGGCTTTAGCCAGAAAACCTTTCCCTCCCACCCGTAGGCTTTTTCGGGAGACACCGGCCCTACCCGTAGGCTTTGACCGAAAACCCTGGCACCCGTAGGCTTTTGCCAGACCCTGGCACCCGTAGGCTTTTGCCAGAACCCTTCCCACCCGTAGGCTTTAGGGAAGACCTTACTCTGCCCGTAGGCTTACACTAAACTCCTTGCCGCTCTACCCGGGGACCCCTTGGGGCAAAATATACGCGCGCGACTTCTATTTACACTACTTTGGGCAAGCGGTGGATTCGCGCTACTGCAGCGAAATCCTGGATAAACCGGGCCGTTATACCTCACCTCTCAATGTCTGTTTCCGAGCCACTTCCGATATGTTGCCTTTAACCGGAGTCTTCGTGGAAGCGATTTTTGACTACGCTTTGCCTCACACGGGGCACCACTTGTCGGGGTTTGGGTGCTGGAGCTCCTCGTGCACGGCCTTGGATTGGTTATGCACGAGGTACCAGTTGCGGGGAAAGTGGCCAGCGTTCCGCGTGCTTTTGAGCACGGTCGCCGGCCAAGCCTCACAGTCTGAAGGATGATGAGTAAGCCAATTGACGACTCCGATGAAGTGTGAGTTCCTAATTGCCTTCTTTAATGAACAGTTGCCTCGTGAAATAAAATATATACCCTGACTCTGAATAGACGGACCAATTTACAGAAAATAAAATTTTTACTTTACTCCCCCCTTTAACCCCAAAGGAAGACAGACACCGGTTGTATCTTTAGTGGCTTCGGCAGAACCCGCGTAGGCTCGTCCCCTAAGCTAAGTTCCCCTAAGCTTAAAGACCCTGCGCGCCCAATCTTCCGCGAGGCTAACTAAATAAACTAAAACCGAAATATCTTCCGCAATTCTAGCCCTAGGCTAAACCTAAAGAAAACCTAACTAAGGCTAAACCGAATGATCTTCCGCGATCTAACTCTAACTAAAGAAAAACCCATCCAACCCGTCCAGCCCGCTCCTAGCCCCTTAAACTAAACTTGACTTCAACTAAAACCCAACTAAAAGAACATAAGAAGAACGTGCGGTCTCGTGCTACTCCTCCTGCCTAAGCGGGGTGCCTCTGCCTTTTATTAGGGAACAAACGTGACATCATCATTAGTACTTTAACCAATAAAATCACTGTTGCTGCCCTCCAAAAGGGCGGGAAGCAAGTTTAACGCTCATTAACAACTTTGAACATGACCGGATCTACAAAATAAAGGCGGATTAATCTTGTAAGTGAATCACACTATTCATTCATGCTTTCACTTTCACTTTTGCGCGCAATTATACCAAAAATAGACCTTGAAAAACCCATAAAATAACCAATTAATTATGAATCCATGGCGGATCCGTGAAACGTATTCCGACAGTACCAGATTCTCCAGATGATTGAGGGGGCAGAGCCAAATCCCATCTGAACACTGAGGGGGGCCAGCTTCCTAAAAAAAACATAGCCCCCCTGAAACTGCCTTGATCCCTAGGAATCTGTGTCCATGGTCCTATTAGTCCTGCCATTTTGCACTCATTACAGAAACATGGGGCATTCCTCATACCAGGTTAAACAGTTTTATAACAGCCAATTCTGAATCAGGATAGCCTAACCAATGTTGTCCATCCCCCTTAAATTTGCTTGCCTTGGTCAGAAAACTTGGAAGAGCTATGTACTATTTGCTCCTTCCCCAGATGCCAACACAAAGGGAGAGAACAAGTGTGTAGGACCACGTGATTGGAGAACAATCCCTTTCAGGGTCAAGATAGGACCACTTCTCTTCACAGCAACCTAATAGTAAGTCTAGATGTGAAATGGGGCCGTACACAAGCAACATCCCAGGAGGAAATAAAAACAGCTGCACTGACCTCTCCCTCACGTTGGCTGGTAACATCTGTAACAGAAAGAGGAACAGCAAGGCTTACTAACATATTATAGACCTAATACCGAAGGAGTAATAGAATCAGAATATTGTATATAAACTGCACTTTATAAACTTCACTTTCATGAAAATATGACAGGGCAGTGTACACCATACAAAATTGCAAGAGGAGCAAGAAAAAAATTCTGCAATTGCTGCTCCAAGTTTCCCTTAAGTTAGAAAGACTGTCATTGTTAAGTACACATAATATTATACAAAAATCACGCAGTCCTGATGTGTGTAGGTAGCACCACTGCACTAGCTTAGCATTTTCTTCCTAATGTATTTATTTGCTTTGTTAAGATTTTATCCTCTCCTTACTTCCAAAGGAGCCCAGGGTGGTATGCACATTAAAAATATATATATATATACAATCCATTTATAACAGTCATATAAAAGTACAATCAGTAAAACTGTTTAATCATGTTGTTGTATGTGACCACTAAACCGTACTTGGCTTGGTGTGTGTCTAGTTGTACAGATCTGCATAAATCTTACTTGTATTCCCAAGAGTGTGTGGATGTCAATCTGTCTGATCAAGTCATTGGGTATAGTAAAAGAAAACAACGAGGAACAGCAGTTACAGTATGTCAGAAATGGACACCAGAATCTGGAGAGCTGAAGTTAACACAGCTTACAGTCTTATATAGGTGAAATGCTCAGGTGATGATGCTTTCAAGCAAGAATTGTCTTATCTTTTAATATCCCTACTGGTGTTGTCAACAGAAGCACAATTCATTTTACAACAAGCGGTAGAAGGAAAATATTCTGGTACACTCTGGAATAGCACCTCTCCCTCTAGGGAGCAGTCTTTTATGGAGACGGAGGCTGTTTTTTAAACACTTGAGTCCATTTTTTTTCCACCTACCTGAGAAGAAGCAGAATATAGCCAGGCTCAGCATCACAAAGACACCTGCAGTTTTCATTCTGCTCCTGTAAGTTGGGTTCAAGTCAAGTGGACGAGTTGTCAGTGCTGAAACTCAGGGGAAGCTCTGAGCCACCAAACTCTCCATTTATTTATACGCCCAGCACAGTAGGCCCCACCTGGTGAAAAAACATCTTTACCTTCTTTTAAGAGCAATCATTGGCCCAAGACACCAGCAGATGTTTATGGGGTTGTCGCATCCTTTAGGCATGCTGCTATATCCACAACAAGCCCAGACTACAACAATAATTATGCAAGGCACTCCTTGGAGCTTGTAATTTATCCATCAATTGCTACTTTCCATTTCCTCCATAATCATAGCCTTCTCACAGCTTGGAACTTCCCAGCCAGTCATCCAGCAGGGCAGCAGCACTGGTGACATGGGATCCTTACCAAGTCCTTGCAGTGTGGATTCAAAGTGTTACGAGTTGTTTCTTAATGGGCACAGTAAAGATAATAATAGAAGGATTGAGATTTGGAGAGCATAATGGCTCCAACACAGCTTTCTATTTTGGAAGCAGAGTCTAAATCTGTTCACGAGAAGTGTTGGGAGAAGGCAATATAAAAGAGCATGACTTCATTGCTGCTTGTGGAGTCTCAGAGGTTACATATGCTGCTGCTGCTGCTGAAACTCCTTTGGGTGTCTATTTAGACTATGGATGTCAGTTTTGTTTTTTCAATTCTACAAAGAGATGAAAGGACGTTATAGGTTTGTTCCTAAACAGGGAGCCCCTGTGGTCCAGCAGGGAGCCTCAGAATGAGCCACAAATGGTAAGTTGTAGACCCAGATTTGCTACTCATGCTTTGGATGGTCACAATGTAGGGTTGTTTAAAATAAAATAAAATCCTGAAGCTTAGCATCCTTACTGGCTAGAATGGCACAGCAACCTTCACCGGCCTGGTGCTCTCCAAATGTTCTGAACTACAACTTTCATCAGCACTAGGCATCATGGCTGATGGGAGGGAAGTCCAGAACAAGAATACATAATGATACTTAAGGAATACCTCTCCCCTTACTCCCCTTACATATTTTGGTTGTCTCAATGTGTGACTTATGTCAGGTGTAAGGTAAAGGGTAAAGGGACCCCTGACCATTAGGTCCAGCCGCAGATGAGTCTGGGGTTGCAGTGCTCATCTCGCTTTACTGGCCGAGGGAGCCAACGTACAGCTTCCGGGTCATGTGGCAAACCAGAGCAGTGCATGGAAATGCCCTTTACCTTCCCACCAGAGCGGTACCTATTTATCTACTTGCACTTTTGATGTGCTTTCGAACTGCTAGCTTGGCAGGAGCAGGGACCGAGCAACCCATCGCGGGGATTCGACCGACCGACCTTCTGAGTGGTTTAGACCACAGCGCCACCCGCGTCCCTGTTATGTCAGGTGTAGGGTGGCCTATTTTATGGAGGACTGCCCTGCACTTGGAAGGCTGGTTCATCTTCACTCCTGGGAAAATGGTTTTAGCAGATATTTGGGGGAGATTCCTGTATTTGAAGGTGACTTCTATTTGAAGGGTTGTTTAAAATCGAACCTTTGAATAAATATTGGCATGGTGAATTTTAAGATGGATCCTTCCTGTTCAACAAAGAATATCCATTGTAATGATTGTGGCAGATCAGAAGACTCATGCTATGACTCAGATGTCGAACAGTGCACACTTTGCTTGTAACATACCGTATTTTTTGCTCCATAAGACGCACTTTTTTCCTCCTAAAAAGTAAGGGGAAATACCTGTGCGTCTTATGGAGCGAATGGTGGTCCCTGGAGCTGAATTGCCCAGGGGCCAAAAGCAGATTGTGCTTTTTATTTTACAAAGAGAAAAGGGAGTGTTGAAAGGACCCGCTCAGCAGCTGATCAGCAGGAGATCGGGAGAGAGATAAGAGTCCCCGGCTCCCTTTCAGCCCCGCCCTCCTTTGTTGAATGTGCTGCAGAGGGAGGTTGTTTGTTTCCCCAGGACATGTGACTGGCTGATTAGATTATCTGTCTGAAAACAGTAGAAATGGCTCCCTTTCCTTAAGATTTTTCAGAAATGTGAGTTAAACCCCATAAAAATGGGGCTTTTCCTCTTTGCTTTTCCCCCTTTGCAAAAGGAGCTTTGCTTTTCCCCCTTTGCAAAAAAAGCTGCAAAACCTTTAGCTGATCCTCAAAACAAAAACAAAAACAAAAAAAACCCCTAGGGCTTTTCCCTTTGCAAAAAAAGCTGCAAAACCTTTAGCTGATCCTCAAAACAAAAACAAACAAACAAAAAAAAAACCCTAGGGCTTTTCCCTTTGCAAAAAAAGCTGCAAAACTTTTGGCTGATTCTCAAAAAAGGACTTTTGGCTTTGCAAAAACAGCAGCAAAACCTTTAGCTGATCCTCCCAAAAAAAAAAAACCCCGAACCCCAGGGCTTTTCCCTTTGCAAAAAAAGCTGCAAAACTTTTAGCTGATCCTCAAAAACAAAACAAAAAACAAAACAAAACAGGGCTTTTAGAGGAGGAAAACCAGAAAAATATTTTTTTTCTTGTTTCCTCCTCTAAAAATGAGGTGCGCCCTATGGTCCGGAGCGTCCTATGGAGCGAAAAATACGGTACATTATACTAACACTGAAATGAATGAAGCTGGATTACAGCAAGGACACTGAAGGTGTTTTATGTGGTTCTTAGAGGGCAAGATCAGTCCACAAAGTAAGGCTCACCTTACCTAGCTCAAAAGCAAATGTACAAACAAATTAGGCTGCAAAACATGTACATAAGCAGGAGAATCATTGCAGGATTAAACCCTGTGGTGGCCCCTAGGCAGTTGAAATCTCAGGGTCCCCTTTGCAATTACCTCCTAATATGTGTTTGTAACTTTCTTTCGAGATCAAAGCAATGCTATTTTGATCCATTGTTGTGGGATCCGTAAAAGGTGTGGGACCCACAGACCAGTGCCTAACTCTGACTATTTGGTAATCCGGCACTGAGGACAATCCACTGGGAGTTTCTCTTGCTTGAGTTCCACTGCAATGAATGGGAACTGTGCTAGAACATTACTCCCTCCTTCCTCATCTCCCATTCATTTCGGCTGGAACTGTGCAGAGAAACCATACCTTCCAACATTTCTCCGATGAAAATAGGGACATCCTGAGGAAAAGCGGGACATTCCAGGATCAAATCAGGAACTGGGAAGGCTTCTGTAAATATGGGACTGTCCCTGGAAGATATGGACCCTTGGAGGATCGGTCACCTAGAATGGATCATCCCATATCAGATTCACTGAACTACTGGCCTGTTGTGCTCATATTGTCCACAGCTGTTTTAAGTTGTAGGTAAAATATCTTCTTGATATTAGGGTAATGTTTCAAGGAGCCTAGAAGCAGAAGAGGGCCACCTAAATGAACAAATCTGACTTTCAAAGGCTTAATTAATTCAACTCAGTGCTGTTATGGTTGGTAATATGGCTTATTCAGAAGAGTAAGGCTGAGTTCTCAAAGTTGTTCACCCAAGGACTCTGCATAGATGAACAAGGAAATTCCAGAGTGTGTTGAGCCACTCTATCCCCACTTTTTATTAACTTGTGAAAGGAGAACTTGCTCTGTCACTGGACACCCCCCCCCCACACCAAGCCAAAGTAGAACTTGTGGGCTTTCTGACTGTATCTGGGCTGGCCATTGCAAACACTCCAGCATCCTGAGTCCCAGAAACAAGGACTCACGACTTCCTGCCTGTATTCCCGCATGTGTCACATGACCCACATGAGATCACAGAGCCCAAAAGACATGCTTTTTCAGAGCTGTGCTCACATGTTGCCCCAAAAACATGCACTTGGGGGCAACACACAATATCATAGAATCTTAGAGTTGGAAAGGACCCCAAGGGTCATCTAATCCAAACACCTGCAATTCAGGAATCTCAGCTAAAGCATCCATGACAGATGGCCACCTAACCTCTGTTTAAAAACCTTCAAGGAAGAAGAGTCCAGTATCTCTTGTGGGAGTCTGTTCCACTGCCAAACACCTTTTACTGTAAAAAAAGTTCCTGATGTTTAGTCAGAATCTCCTTTCTTGCAGCTTGAAGACATTGGTTCAAGTCCTACCCTCCAGAGCAGGAGAAAACAAGCATGTTCCCTCTTCCATGTAACAGCCCTTAAGATATTTGAAGAGGGCTATCAATATCTCTCAGTCCACCCTTTTCTAGGCTAAACATACCCAGCTCCTTCAAGCGCTCCTCATAAGGCTTAGTTTCCAGACCCTTGATCGTCTTGGTTGCCCTCCTCTGTACACGTTCCAGCTTGTCAACATCCTTCTTAAATTGTGGTGTCCAGAATTGGACACAGTATTCCAAGTGTGGTCTGACTAAGGCAGAATAGAGTGATACTATTACTTCCCTTGATCTGGACACACTAATTCTGTTGATGCATACTAGAATAGTGTTAGCTTTCTTTGCTGCTGCATCACACTGTTGATTCATGTTAAGTTTGTGGTCCACCAAGACACCAAGATCATGGCCCTGGACAAAGCACCCGGGGGGCGGGGGAATCAACACGAAATTGCATAAGATCTCAGCACCCAAAATGGCTTTGCTTACTTTTGAGTGAAAATCTAACCTTTCTGTTGTTAGGTGTGGAAAAGGGTGTGTCTTTGATGCTTCTTTTTAAGTACTTTGAATGAAAACAATGATCTTAGAAGAGAACAATAGACATCCAGTCATTCAGTTTGATGCGTAACAAGCACTTCATGAGTGACATGTTCCCAAACTGGAAAAGATGGAAGAAGGGCGCTACAGGTTGATTTAAATGTCATCATGTGTATGTATGTACAGCATGTGTATATATAACACACACATGCACACAGATATATATTTTGAAACCCAGCTGGTTTCAAGGGATGAGAGGGGGGAAATGTCCTCCCCTGTCCTCTCTGAAATGTAATTATTACTGCCGGACCAAATGCCTCTTAAAACATTTGGGGAGATGCTGTGATGCTCAGAAGAAACCTAGGACCAAGCCTTTTATGATAAAAATCCCATCAAATCTGACCCAATCAGGGTACATTGTAAAACTCAAAATAATTTTGCTGTGTGTCATTATGAAGCCCTCAGGAGAGGAGAAGAGATGATGAAGCACAATGCAAGAGAAATGTCGGTTTGGAGGCACAAGGCATTCTTGGCATGGCAGTCTATGTCCAGCAGGCCCCTGCCTGTGCCCCCAAGCTGCCCCTCGGAGGTCTGGGGCAAGTGTACTTGGCTGACCCCTACACCCAACTGTGTAGATGTCTGTTCCAATATCATTCTCCCAGTGCCTGCCGAAAGCAATTGTGATGAGGAAAGTAATCAAAACCTGAAATAGTGGCCAGCATGATATACTATATATTGATCTGGTATAGATATATTCCTAAATGTAAAATGATTAATCCATGCCTGATTAGTTCTACGTTGCCACAAAATAGCAGTGCTGATGCATAGTTTCCATATCTTCTCTTCCCAGCCATCGAAGAAGAAACCATCTATTTTCGCTGACCTGTAATTTCTGTAAAATAACCTCCATGCCTCCTTGTTATGAGAACAGGGACACATTGGTCAGAGGTCATATATAATGACACGCTTTGCATTGTAATACATGGGATGTAGGCTCCATCCATTTCACAAAGTGCCTTCCATTTCTGGGGATATTTCATAGAATAAATGAGAAACATGATGTCAGCAAGAACGCTACGAATGTGAACAAGGCCCACAAAACAAACTGCTTTCGGTTCTTATTAAATCTTTTCCATATTTTCAAATCTTTTCAACATTGAAAGTGGAAATGAGAATGCTGCTGCTGCTGCTAACAACATTTTTGTTATTGTTTTTATTTTGTGCTAGCAAAAGTTATGTACCTGTCACATTGACCTAAGCAAGATTTTTGGAGGGAACCAGACTATCCAAAATCTGAATATACCAACCGGCACTGTTCCACCATAAATTAATTGCCATGTGGATATTTTAAGGTTCAGTGCTTTCACCTCCAGTTTCCACATGGGACACCCCTGTCACTCAAGCTCAAATGTGATATATGCATGAGACAACATTCTTCCCATTGACTCCTGCCCCTCCTTCACCCTTGCCCCCAGGACTGCCCAGTCAGACTGAGGGAGGGAACTTACATTGTTACAGCTGCAATAAATCATGAATTCACCCAATGTTTTGCAGTGTCCCTTCCATCCAGCCATGGCCTGGCTATATCTCCTCCCCCCCACAGGTATCCCTTTCCTTCAGGGGACCTCAAAAATAGGACTTTCTGCGATAAGGAAAATGACAGGGAAATGCACTGGGAGGAGTGGGATAACAACTGAGCAACACAATGGTATATAATCTCACCTCAGCAAATAGGGACAACTCCTTAGAAGCCAGGCTCTGTTATGGGAAGGGAACCTGAATTTGCTAGTAGGCCACCGACTCCTAAATAGGGACACTCTGAAAGTGTCCATGGGGAACTCAATTGCTCAGCTGATCTGTGCAGAAAGCGAGTATGAACTCATCCTCCATGATCTGAAAATCATGATGTCAGGTGATTGCCAGGTGGGTTGTCCCATCTACCTGTCAAAGATGACCCATGGAAATGGGGACAGATAACCATCTAGCCTACCAGGTCCGGAAAAGACCCTGATGCTGGGAAAGATTGAGGGCACAAGGAGAAGGGGACGACAGAAGATGAGATGGTTGGACGGTGTTCTCAAGGCTACCAACATGAGTCTGACCAAACTGTGGGAAGCAGTGAAAGACAGGCGTGCCTGGCATGCTCTGGTCCATGGGGTCAGGAGGAGTCAGACACGACTGAATGACTGAACAACAACCACCAGGCCAGAAACAGACTGTGATGGCCTGGGAGTCAGACTCTGATGCGGAACCTGAGGGATCCCAGCCTGCACAGGATTCCCCGCCTCCAGAACCAGCTGAGCCGGGGCCAGGGCTTGAGCCTGAAGGATCCCCACCTGTGCTGGATCCCCAGGTGCAGGCATCAGCAGAGTCTGCTCTGGCTCCTGATGGGAGGGAGGACCCATTGCCTGCAGGTGCTCCACTCCCAGCCTCTTCAGAGGAAGCTGAGGCAGCCCCTGGGTCCAGTAACCCACCAGCCTCTCCTGAGCTACAAAGGCTCAGGGCAGAGAGGCGAAGGGAGTTAAGTGCCTACAGGAGGAGTGCTCGCCTCCAGGCCCGGAGGAGAGGCGAGTCTCCGGAGGATCGGGGCCGCCCTAAGCATAGGGCCAGATAAAAGCCAGCCAGACCCAGCCCAAGTTGCGTGAGCAACTTAGTTGCAAGCGTGTGCTCAACCTGCAACCTTGTGCCTGAACCTGCCTTGGACCTCGACCTGCTCCCTGCCTCGCTCCCCGCCGGACTGACCTCCTTTGGACCCCTAGACCCAGGACTGGACTTGGACCTCGCTTCACGGACAAGCCCTTGGGGCCAGCACACAGACATTGCAAAACTTTGTGTTAAAAGTTCAGTTGCAAAGCCATGAGGTCTTTCAAAGGAGATGTTAAGAACAAGCTACAGTATGTGGCCAGCAGAATTAAATGATGTGGCTCTTGCTGGACTACACCACATCAAGTTGCTGGTGCATGAATCACATCACTGAATGCTTCCCTGCGGGGTGGAGAAATTAGAAATGTAGAACATCAGACAGAAGGATTCAAATTTAGACTTCCCCCTGCCTGATATGCTGGTTTCCTATGTATAGGCAGGTGTATTTTGTAGCAACCCACCACCCACAGTGTCAAGCATGAACTGTAACTCATGATATTACTGTTTGTGTAGCTCCACTCTTAGTGGGTATGTCCACATCTACTTTTTCTCTCTTCACAGATCCCAAATGTATACGAGGTGTAAGAATGGGAAAGAAGACTCTGAGATAGATAATGCTGCTTAGCTTATTTATTGATAAATCCAATCAAGATGATGCAATGTTTTCTTCAGCTACTAAAGCAGAAAATGCAAGGAGGAAACAATGGGTGGCTTTGTTTGTGGTGATGCTAAAAGGTGAGCAAGGCATGAACTGAGGGTGACATTCTTTAGTGGATGTTCTTTAGACATTCATAGCTCCATAGCACGGTCCATATCTAATCAGGGAGAGCCTTCCACGACTTTTGCTGGTGAGAGAAAGACAAAGCAGAGAGTGAGGGTCCACAAGATGCAAAATTATTAAAGAGAAGAAATGTACCAGTGAGCAGGACCAACTGAAAAAGAGAGGTCACTTGAAACTGGCAACCATAGGGTGGCCTCCAACTGGACAGGTCTACTAGTATAAGCATTTTGGAACTGTGCAATGAAACTTCACCTTATCCTCTCTTGCTACACCATGCACAACTCCTAAATATGTTCTGGTGGGAGAAGGGAATGAGAAGTTCCATTGTGCAGCCCCAAGTGTTTGTGCTAGCCTAACTGTTTAGTTGGATACTGTCCAAAGTTACATTTCCTGTTGGCAACAACACTGGATGAAATTGCTTGATTCTCCAAGTTTCACGTTACAAAATTATTTGGATTGCATCTGGCGGTTGTTTTGTTCAGGCAAGGACTTCCACTTGTGCCATGCAACTTCCCTTTCCTCTCCTTGTGCCCTCCCTCCTGCTCCAAATTTGGTTTAGAGGGTTGGAGGAACCCCCACAACAGATGTGGGGTTCCTCATGCCAGAGTGGGAGAGAGAGGAGAGAGGGGAAGATCCACAACACAAGCAGAAAACTTGCACAAACATTGGATCCAGCCCTTTATAAGGCAGCATTTCTCTTAAATAGGCTACAAATCCTTCTCATCCTGTTCAGATTGTTCATAATGGGAAGTCTGTACTCACACAAATGCATTGCAGAAGAAGCACTTATTGCTGTACGTTTGGCCATCAGAACCGCACATTCGTTGTAACTCCAGGGTGCAGAAGTTTCTCGGATAGCCTTGGCAATCAACCTGCAGAGAGCGAGAGAGCAATAGCACCTTTTCAAGCTTCCTTGCCCACTTAGCATTAAGCTACACAACGACTTCTTTGAGCGTTATAAATATAAGCACATACATAAATATACAGTGAGTGAATACCCATGGTCATTCACCAAGTATTGTTATGCTGTGCCTTACCATTCTGCCAAGAGAGAAGGAGAATTTCAGGTGCAGATAAACTTATAGTAAAGTAGTCCTCCGGCGTTTTCAGAAAGTGAGGAATGTTCTCAGGCTTACTTGCAAAGCCAACTCAATGTAATTTTTAATGTCAAAACTAAAGAGCACAAGTCAAAGTGTTGGTGCTGACCTTTAAAGCCCTAAACTGCCTCGGTCCAGTGGCGAATGAAGCCACTTGGCCACCTGGAGCGGCAAACCTGGGGGCACCCTGTGGGGGCGGGGTGTCACTCTGAAGCATGCATGCCGAAGGGTGTTGCTTCGGTGCTGAGCAGGTTTGTGAGCAAGCTGCAGAGCGAGGCTGCCTCGCTCCGCAACTTGTGGGGTTTGCTGTGGCACTGCTCCCTGGCCTGCCCCTCGCCTCCGCCCCAGTCAGAAAAAGGAAAGTGCGCACCGAGCAGTTTTGTGGGCGGCAGGGCTCGTCTTGGGCATTGTGGGGGGGGGGGGCGCCAAGTGTCCAGGGTGGCACCCGGGGTGGATCGCACCCAACGTACCCACCTTGCTCCGCCCCTGCCTCGGTCCTGTATGCCTGAAGGAGCATCTCTCATGCGGACCAGCTCACCCACGAGTCAAGGCAAGGTGGCCACCTCAGGGGGCAGGTTTCACAGAACTGGGTGCAGGGTGGGGACCCCAAAGGTGGACAAACTACACCAGAAGCAGCACGATGCGTCCTACCCCTTTTCCTAAAAAAGCTCAACAACTTTCTTCGGGAAGTTCAACCAGTTTCCCCAACTTTTTTGTCCAGATTTTTACTTCTTGAAATATGGCAACGCTACTTACACCCTATACTATGCAGTAGTGCCTCATGGGCATAGCCAGGATTTATGTTAGTGGCGGCAGGCTTTATGAACCTCTTGGACTTGCCGATCAGAAGGTCGGCAGTTCGAATCCCCGTGTCGGGGTTAGCTGCCTTTTCTCTGTCCCAGTTCCTGTCAACCTAGCAGTTTAAAAGCATGCCAGTGCAAGTAGATAAATAGTTTCTGCTGTGGTGGGAAAGTAAACGGCGTTTCCATGCGCTCTGGTTTCCGTCATGGTGCTACGTTGCACCAAAAGTGGTTTAGTCATACTGGCCGCATGACCCGGAAAGCTGTCTGTGGACAAACGCCGGCTCCCTCAGCCTGAAAGCGAGATGAGCGCCACAACCCCATAGTCACCTTTGACGGGACTTAACCGTCCAGGGGTCCTTTACCCTTTACCTACGTCAGTGAAGGAAGAACGAGCTATCTGTGACGTGATTGGTTGGTTAGTTAGATTTATTTACTTGATTTAGGGGGTGGACAGCTGCCTCCTCCTGTCCCACCTTGGAGTGCATAGCTATTATAGCTAGTAGCCATTGGGAGCTTTATCCTTCATGGTTTTTATTTAATGCTCTTTTAAAACCACCTATGCTGGTGGCTATAACAATCGTTTGTTGGATTCAGTTCTATAGTTCAACCACTGAAGAAGCCCTTTCTTTCGTCTCTCCCGAATCTTCAAAAATTCAGCTTCACTGTATGCCCCAAGTTCTAGTGTTATGGAGGGAAAACATTTATCTATTCACTTCTCCCACACCCTGCATTATTTGATACACCTCTGTCATGTCCCCTCTTTCTCACCATTTCTCCAAACTAAAAAGTTCCATATATTGTAAACCTTTGCTAATAGTAGAGTTGCTCCAACCGCTTTTGAGTCACAATTCTTACTTAATGCATTTCATCCCCACTTCTCAGCCAATTATTTCCCCCCTGTTCTGTTCAGGAGCACATTTCCTTCATGGAAATGAATGTGCCGACAAGACAGGACCACAACTTTACATTTGCCCCCTGTAAGCCTCTCAGATTCAACAGCACTGCACTGCACGAATTAGTTTCATCCTAAACTTTGTTTTCATTGTTCTTTACTTACTATTATGTGCTTTAATTCTCACCTACAGCTACACGATATTAATTGTGTAATCAGAAGAAATAGCTGGCTCTTACCTGTAGTTGGGATCTTCTTGCTTCAACGACAGTATCTAGAACAAAAATAACAATTTAAAAAGCTGTAAAGCAAAGCCACCTGTTGAATAGCAGTCCATTGGGGGACATTTTATTCACCTCTGAAAAATGAGGTGCATTTTCTCTTACCTTTCCTTTACCATTTTGATATGGAATATGCCAAATAACATAACTGATTAATAGTTGAAGTGCGAATGAACAAATAAATTAAGATTCCTTATGTGGCTGACAACATAAATGAAAGCTCCCCCCCCTCCATAAATTTGTTCAAATCCCATCGGTTTGCAACACAATCCTGTTGAACTTTCTCTTGTTGATGCTTAGAACTGCACACAAGTTCTGCTTACATGTGTTATGGTAGCCCTGTAGAGGCCATCAAAAATGTGTGTGTGGTGGCTCCTGGGGTCATTAATGTTTGCAAGCTATTCAGCATGTGGATTGGCATGGAGAGTACCAGGTAATGGTGCCAGGTACCACCAGGAATTTGCTGTGCTGTCATTGAGCCTCTCCATGTGGCAGAGTAAATTCTACATGTTAAGCATCTGCATTCCCTGTGGCTCTTACATCCAACTCATGGAATCATGGAATTGACGTGTGTCCTTTTCTGAGATGTGAGTGTATAATGCGACACAAATTTCAAGAGGAAAGTCTCTCCAAAAGGTACCTTGGCAGTATGATAGGTGACTCACCTGAGTACAGGAAAAAGAGTGTCAGAATGAGAAACAAAAAACCCAATGTCTTCATGGTGAGTCTTGGATCTAGCACCTCCAAGCAGACTTTTCTCAGATTCCACTGGCAGAGGAAAGATCGAATATGAGGTCTCCCTATATCCACTTTCCAAACAATATCTACATGTGGAAATTTGATACTGCTGTGGGGAGGTGGAGCAAATTCAAAAGTTCCTTATCTGTGAAGGGGCAACTAGCTTGTTATCAGAGAGCAAGTAAATGATCTCGTTGCCTTGGCTATATGCCACAACAAAGAATAGCATAAAAGGGCTGGCTGATAAATTACATATAAGGATTGCATGCATAAAAGCAGTCAATAAAAAGAATGCTCAATAAAATTCTTAGTTGTATTTCTGGCAACCTTCCTTATAAAGCCCCAGATAAGAGATAAGACCAATGCCAATTCTCTCCAAAAGCAAACAGAGCCCTTCCCCACCTCCTCATTATTCTCCTTTCAATGTTGGCAAGCACAAACTGTTTTGCTGTTGCTTCAGCCTGCGGTCTCATTAAACTGAAGAGTGAGCCAGGCATTTGGATTGCAGTTCCATAGAAACGTAACAATGAAACAGAAAGTTGTGGGGAGGGAGCCTCTTCAACACTTCAGCCTCAAAACCCCATCGAAATAACAGTCCTGTGCAGATGGCAATACAGTGGTACCTCTGCTTAAGAACTTAATTCGTTCCGGAGTTCCGTTCTTAACCCGAAACTGTTCTTAACCTGAGGTACCACTTTAGCTAATGGGGCCTCCCGCTGCCGCCACTGCGCGATTTCTTTTCTCATTCTGAGGTAAAATTCTTAACCCAAGGTACTACTTCTGGGTTAGCGGAGTCTGTAACCTGAAGTGTTTGTGACCCAAGATATCACATTGCTGTACTTGGTAGAAATGCAGGTGCTGGAAGGGAATTGGAATCATAGAATCTTCTGGTATAGAATTGGACAGTGCTTTTTTCCGGGGGCGGGGGGGCGGGGGGGGGGGTTACGCAGGGGTATGTTACAGGAATTTTCCCGAACCACCCAGTTCCACAGGCACGGCACACACACACACACACACACACACACGAGTGAAAATATTTCTTCCTCTATAGTGTTTCTGTTATAAATTCCTATAAATTCAACCATATATCAGATCGGGGCCGTTCCACTTTTGTTCTTCACCATATTAGGAGGACTACCGTAGTGGGAGGCCTGGTGTGCTCACAAGGCAGCCATAATCCCCCAAGCTTACCAGCACGTCCACAGCGGAGTCTTGCCAGGGGGACGTACCCACCCAAAGCTGCCAGACTATGGGACATTTCTTTCAGAAAGGACCCACCACTTGAAAATGGATTTGGCCTGGGCTAAGACAAAGGACGGTCATTAGCCCTACCTGGCCAGGGCAGGAAGTCTTGAACACTATTTTGTCTTGCAGAAATGTGTGCCTGGGAGGGGTACAAGGAGGGATGACACAGGTGTCAGTACACTCAGGTTACCTCCTCTAGCCCTCCCAGTTTGTGATGTAGTTCTGATGTATCCATGATTTAGTAATGATGTAGTTTGGGGGTGTAACTTGGGGGATTAGTAACTAGTAAAAGTTGGGGTCTCTTCCTGTTCGGGGCCTTCCATCTTGCTTCATCTTGTGGCGGGTGGGAGCCCTGTCGCGACAGTCTTCAATAAAGACCAAGCCTACTGGCTGCTGTTTTGCTCTGGCATTCCTGGCTGGTGTCCTTTTTTTGTCCAAGGGAGCCCTCAGATTTCTCCTTTAACAGGTACGCATACCCCTAAACATTTTGCGAATCTTTGTACTTTTGTCCATTTACTGTATTTATCTTTCCCTATTTGGACTATAAAATGATGGTTTTCTTGAGTACCCCCTAAATATATTTTTAAAAAGGGGAAAAAAAGCACTGGAATTGGTATAGAATTCTCTGGTTTTGGGGCAGCTACATTGTGCCCCCCCCCAATCTGGCTCCAGCCTGACCCACCCCTGGCATGCAGCACCCAGAAGGTTCCCCCCATCCCTGGTCTACTGCTATTGTTGCATCCCAGAGTCACCTGACTTTTATGAGATGGGAGGGGGAAATCAATTCGCTTTCTCCACACCATGGATAATTTTTGTTATATCCTGTCCCTCCCAGGTTAACCTGCCCCACGCAGCTCCAGCAGGAAAATGTGACTCTGTGAGATGAACAACTCTCAGCAATCTGAACAAACTACAGTTCCCTGGATTGTTTGGGGGAAGCCATGACTGTGAAAATGGTACATTGCTGCTTTAAATGTATTCTTCAGATGTGGCCGAAATCAGTGCCAGATCCAGGTGTTTTTGTGTGCAGGGAGGGAGGGGGGCGCTTGGTCAAAGATGCCCTCAGTAGGCCTTTACCTAATGGCCTTTTAAGCTTCCTCCATGTGAATAGTTCACGTTTTGAATAATAAGAATTATATGTCACCGTGTGTGTGTGTGTGTGTGTGTGTGTGTGTGTGTGTGTGTGAATCAGGTTTTTAGAGATGCTTAGGTGGGACATGGCCAAAAAAAGGTTGGGAACCACTGATCAAAGTTGGTTGGACTTAGTTCCCATTTACGTGAATAGAACTTAAGTCACTGCTCAGTGTTCTCATTGGTTTCAGGGGGACATAAGTCCAGTCAAAGGCAATTTGATGCTGGCCATTTTATTTTCAGTCCCTTTCCTAATAAACCCTAGAATTGCAAGTGTCTACTTGATTGCTGCTGCACCCTGAGCTGGAATTATCATCAAGCTAAGTACTGAAAACTTTTTGGTAATATTAACGATGGTATCGCACCTGTTTGAGCATATAATGACAATGGAATGTGAGTTACTTATCTCTTCCCTTCTTTGGTATCATCAAATGCTTACCCCACGAGGAGGAAAAATTGTTATGGGACGTGTTATGCTTGAGATGCACTAACTCATACATTGTTTGGGGAAGTTACTGTTAGTAACTGAATTACAGCAAGCTAATGTTTCACATGGCAAACATTAACGTAATGAAACCCAGCACAGAATGCCACAGATTATTGTTATTAAAAAGAAAATCAATAGTACAGGAGGGGGAGCAGTTCAAGTTACCGTTTATAGTTGCATTCCCCCCCCCCCTTCTTCAAAGGAGCACCAGAAAAGGTACAAGGTTTTGTATTAACCTCTCTTGACAATAGCCCTTAGATGTCACTTAGGCTTCGACAGCAGGACCTCTTCAAAGAACTTCCTGCTGAGCGGGGCTCTGAAGCTGCACCTCGATTTAAGCACATGATTTTCTCTCATCATTTGAGTGCAACTTAAGAGTACTGAAGAGGTTATGTGCAATAATTCTGGAAGCAGTCTCTGGTGGAAACTAGGGCAAGACAGGGGCAAGACGCACACGGAAGCAGTTGTCATGTATCATGAACTGCATTGGAAGATGTGCACAGAAACTGAGGCCACACACATATCCTATGGGTCCCATCCGCTCAATCTGTCAGAGCCTGTCTTCACATGCAAGGGAAGTTTTGAACACAATGAGGATTTGAGACCCATCAGCTACTCTCACCTGGTTTAGTAAGTCAGTCAAAGTGTGTGGCCACAGTCATATGCTGACAGCTTCCAGGAGCCGCAAGTGAGAGCTGAGTGCAGGACGGTGACCAAAGGTGGACAAACTATCTCAGAAGGAGCATGGCATGTTCCCCACCAGATTTACTACCTCTCCTCTGACACCGCATAGACTGCCACAGATATAGTACCATATGCTACCAGTAATAACCACTAGATGGCCCCCCTGCAATATTTATTGCAGAATCAGTTCAGGCAAAGCAAACTTCTGTGAACCTCAATTACTGTTACAGCTTTCGCTTCTCTCCAATGGCTTTGTAAAGCTGGCACACGTGCTACAATGGGTGAGCAAGGAACTGTTTATCTTGTTAGACTATTGTATGTGGGATATATATATAGAGAGAGGGGGGGAGGGACAGAGAGGGTGGTGCTGTGGTTTAAACCACAGAGCCTAGGGCTTGCCGATCAGAAGGTTGGTGGTTCGAATCCCCATGACGGGGTGAGCTCCCGTTGCTCAGTCCCAGCTCCTGCCCACCTAGCAGTTCAAAAGCCCATCAAAGTGCAAGTAGATAAATAGGTACCGCTCCGGCAGAAAGGTAAATGGCGTTTCCGTATGCTGCTCTGGTTCACCAGAAGCGGCTTAGTCATGCTGGCCACATGACCCATAAAAACTGTCTGCAGACACACGCCGGCTCCCTCAGCCTATAGAGCGAGATGAGCGCTGCAACCCCAGAGTCGTCCGCGACTGGACCTAACAGTCAGGGGTCCCTTTACCTTTAGAGAGAGAGAGAGAGAGAGAGAGGGCACAAGGCAGGAGGGAAATGGTAGCATTGTGCTCCTGTTGAAGGGTATTGAATATTGTACAAAACTGCTGCATATATAAGGATCTCATTAGATTGGATATGTAGCTGTTTCGAAGGAGAATTTCCCAGTGCATAATAAAGAAAGAGCTGGTGGAGCTGGAGTGGCTTCTAAAGGTGAAAACCCTGATCAGGCTCTGAATAAATTAATAAGCCACATCCTTAGGGCTTGTTCTCTGCTGCTAACCAAATCTCCTTTACCTCTAAAGATTTATTACGAGGCATCATGTATGATTTGGTTAAAAGAGTGGATGGTGCTGAAGGATAAGGAGATGCTAGACCTGGAGGGTTTTAACAATAGGTACGGTTGGCACTCCTACCTTTGGCAGGACAAAGTGAAAGTGCATAGGGAATTCTTGGCACATGTATTCAGGAAACCTCTGTACGAAGTGTGGCTTAGATATAAAGATATGGTTGAGAGAAGGACGCCTAGATGGCTTTCACCCACAGAGATATTAACAATAAAGAAAATTAATACGGAAGAAGAAAATTGGGTAACATATGAGGAATTGTTAATTGAATCAGAGAAAGGTTGGAAAATTAAAGCATATGATCAGGTGGCGGAAAAATTGACAGGATGGATCCAATATCACCAGATATATAATCTATTCAATGAAGATAAAAGAAAGTGTAACTTTGATAATAAGAAATCAAAATTTCAAGTAGAAATTTTAGAAGGTAAAGAAAAATTATTATCTAAGATGTATGATTATTTATTAGAATGGCATACAAAAGATGAGGAAATTAAAGAGGTAATGGTAAAATGGGCGATAGACGTCGGACACAATATCCAACTAGAAATGTGGGAAAACTTATGGAAGAAACATATGAAATTTACAGCTTGTACACTTCTAAAGGAGAACATCATGAAAATGATGTATCGATGGTACCTAACGCCAGTAAGATTAGCGAAAATGTATAAAAAATATGATAAGAAATGCTGGAAATGTGAGAGGAAAGATGGCGAGTTTTACCATATGTGGTGGACATGTGACAAAATTAAACCTTATTGGGAAGCAATCTATAATGAATTGAAGAAAATCTTTAAATATACATTTCCAAAAAAAAAAACAGGAGGCTTTCCTGATCGGTTTAGTGGGGGAAGAGATTGAAAAGAAAGACCAAAGATTCTTCTTATATGCCACCACAGCAGCAAGAACATTATTGGCGCAAAAGTGGAAATCAAAAGAGGTACCAACATTAAATGATTGGAGAAGAAAATTATTGGAATATTCAGAATTGGCAAAATTAACTGGGAAAATAAGAGAACAAAAAGATCAAAGGTTTCAATTGGAATGGGGTAAATTTTTGGAATATATAAGAGATTGTAAAGAGGTGTAAGCACTTACAGGTTATGATGGAATTCTTGTAGCAGGACAAAATGTATAGTTAGTAATGACAATATTAAGATAACAAAACATGTGAAAAAGAAAAGAAAAAGAAGAGAAAGCGTGGGAATGATGGAAAATTAGAAAGCCAGAAAAGGGAGGGAAGGAAGTCAAAAAACTCGGCGGAGTTTGGGTAATATTGTAAAACTTTATTTGATATATACATTTGTATCTTGTTTAATGATGAAAAATAAAAATATATTTGCAAAAAAATAAAAAATAAAAAAATAAAATAAAATAAAGAAAGAGCTGGTGGAGCTGGAGTGGCTTCTAAAGGTGAAAAGCCTGATCAGGCTCTGAATAAATGAATAAGCCACATCCTTAGGGCTTGTTCTCTGCTGCTAACCAAATCTCCTTTACCTTGTGCATTTTAAACAGTTGTCTTCCTTAGAAGCTTTTAAAAGGGGGAAGTTTAGGTTCTTGAGCTTTTTCCTTCAAGCCTATTGGGAATCTTAGGCTTGATCTTTTTGTCTATTTACATATTGGAGTACCGGTACTTATTGCCTGCACATATGTTGCCGCATTTATTTTTATCTTTTGCATGGTGGTAGTTTTGCATTTATCTATCCATTTGCAAGGCACAAGAAACTTCAAGCTGAACCAAGCCGTATCCTAGATACCGCGGGTGTATTCCTCAAAGTAAATATAGTTTGGGGCTGAGTTCAGCTTGAAATTTCTCATACTGTGCACCTGCCAAGGTTTCATCATCATAGCATAGTTAAATTATCCACAGCAACCTTTTTTTAAATTAGGGCTTCCATAATAAAAAATGGTTATGTAGAAGAGGGAATTCCACTAGTTGCAGCTTACAGTGTTAGAAAGGTTTGAAGTGAGGGCTTCAAGCCAAACTTCTCATTACATCAAAGTTAGATTTATGGTATTTATATAGCCTGCTGTTCAGCTCAAATGCTTTCAAGGTGCTACGCAAACAGTTCATTAAAATGCAAGACAATGGTATCAAATAAAAGCCAGAAACCCAACAAAGATAACAGCAATCTACCAGCAGAATAAATAAATTCTTAAAGCAGCCAACACTGTAAGGGAGAAATAAGTTTTAACTTGATGCCTAAAAACAGATAAAAATGGAGAACACCAGTATCTTCAGTGGGAAGGAGTTCCTCAGCTGGGGTACAAGAGCAGAGGCACACAAAGAAGGGCCTCAGAAGATGATCTCAGGGTCCAGGTAGGTTCATATGGAAAGAGGTGGTCCTGAGGTATTTAAGACTTTATAGGTCAAAACCAGCGCTTTAAATTGGGCCTGGAAACTAATTGGTAGCCAGTGCAGTTGGACCAGGATCAGTGTAATATGCTCAAACCATCTTGCTCCAGTGAGCAACCTGGCCGCTAGCTGAAGTTTCTGAACTGTCTTCAGAGGCAGCCCTATGTACAGGGTGAGTCTTTTAAAAGAGTCCCCGTGGAACATGTGTACTCTGTATCCACGGGGCCTCTTTTAAAGGACTCACCCTGTATAATGCATTGCAGTAATATAACCTTGAGGTTACCAGAGCATAGACAACAGTAGTTAGGCCATCCCTGTCCAGAAGGGGGTGTAGCTGGGCCACCAGCCAAAGCTGATGGAAGGCACTCCGGGCCACTGAGGCCAGCTGAGCAACAGCAAAGGATCCAGGAGTACCTCTAAGCTATGAACCTGCTCCTTCAGAGGAAGTGTAACCCTATCAAGAGCAGGTGACCTCCCAGCCATCCCAATAACAGTGCCTCAGTCTTATCTGCATTGAGCTTCAGTTTGTTGGCTCTCATCCAGTCCATTACTGAGGCAAGACAATAGTCCAGCAATTCCACTGCCTCACCTGGAGATGTAAAGGAGAAATAGAGCTGAGTGTCATCAGCATACTGCTGATAATGTACTCCGAACCTCCGGATAACCCCATCCAGCGGTTTCATGTAGATGTTAAACAACATAGGGGCAGGGGCAGAGGAAGGGGGTGCGATGGGAGCGCACCGCCCTCATTGGTGCGATCCCCATGGGGTTCCATCGCTGATGCCCCCCAACCGCATTGGGCGCCCCCTGCAGGGTGCATGCCCGGCCCCCAGAACGTGTGCCACGCCCCTGCGGGCGGCACACCCCGCCCCCAGTATGCATACCCCGCCCCTTTGGGCAGCACGCCCCGCCCTGGGACGCGTGCCAGCCTCGCCCCCGCCTGCTCCTCGCCCCCAGTGCCGGAGAATGAAGCTCCGCCACTGCATAGGGGATAGAATTGAGCCCTGTGGAACCCCACATTGAAGGTTCCATGGGGCTGAAAAGCATTCCCCAAGCAACACCCTCTGTGTAAGCAGCAGCAAGCACTCTCCCCTCTTGTGGTTTCCAGCAACTGGTATTCAGAAGCATTGCTGCCTCTGATTTTGGAGGTAGAGCATAGCCATCACATTGACAGTCTCCTCCATGAATTTGTCTAACCTCCTTTTAAAGCCATCAAGGGTGGTAGCCATCACTGTCTCCTGTGGGAGCAAACAACCACGTGGTGGGATACAGAGGCTGTGACCAAATCTCTCCCCACCCCACCCCGCCCCACAGCTTATCTCCCGTTTATGCTTGTGCCTTGCTCGATGGAAGCATTGTTTATGAGAGAAAAAGATAACAGGACAAAGGGAGTAGCATCTTCACTGGCACCCTCTCCTTCCATAGCCCTTTCTATGTACAATAATTGATCATTGGGCTTCTTTTCAGCTGTTCCTTCTCCTTGGAGACAGAGGTGGGAATATATTGGTATTATTGTGGGTGACAGGAGAA
Source organism: Lacerta agilis (assembly GCF_009819535.1). Taxonomy (NCBI): domain Eukaryota; kingdom Metazoa; phylum Chordata; class Lepidosauria; order Squamata; family Lacertidae; genus Lacerta; species Lacerta agilis. Next base: position 64,088,568 of record NC_046313.1, read on the forward strand.
AGACTGGACCTTGCGTTTTGAGAGTTTGGAGGGTTCCAAATCTTGGCAGGGCTAGGCTCCACTCTGCCCTTCAGAGCAGCTTCCCCTGATCCTATGCATGTTTACTCAGCAGTAAGTCCTGTGAAGTAAGGAGTCACTCACAAGCAACTTTGCATAGGATCGCAGCCTGACACTTTATCTGAAGTTGGTGCAGGATGGGGAGAGCTGCAGCCTTTCCCTGCCATAAGCAGATATTCTGTTGAGAAGCTGGGGGCACTTCTTATATTTGTATGTTCTTATTTTCTCCTTGTGCAGCAAGCAAAATGGCCCCCCCCTCGCCTCCTCTTCTGCACAGCCTAACCCATCCTGAGGATTTCTCCAATCCTGCAGAGGAAATTAGGGGACAGAGTGGGGTGCACAGGTAGGGAAAGCAGAGAAGAAGGGAATCCCATTGCATTAATATTTATTCTTGCACTAGTGCACGACTGTGGCTGAATACACAGATATATATTGGTATATGCTGTATCAATTTAAATGATTTTTTTGTAGCTTTCTCTCATTTCTCTCTGTTTCTTTTTCTCCTTTTCTTCTATTGAAAATCAATTAAAAAAAGTTTTTAAAAATTAACATGGCAGGGTGATGGGTTCTAGCTTCAATGTCTAACTAAATCATCTGGCTATCTACAGGTGTTTTTTTTTTTAATCTACATAAATCAATTGCCTGAAGTCAGAAGTGTTACAGTCCAAAGGAAGTAGAATCTGCTGATTGTTTGACTTAGTTCTTTGATTGTGCGTTATTAGTAGCAAACTTCCAGATCACTCTCTCTCACCCAAATCATATAATAAATTAAAAAGTAGATAATACAGACATAAATGTATGGAGAGATTTATAATGATGCTGAGCTTATTTATTGATAAATCAAATGAATATGTTGCAAGATATTCACTGGCTAGCAGAACAGAGCATAAACAGAGGGAATAATAAGGAATTTATTCCTGGAAATGGCATGAATAGGGTATGATGCGAAATGGACTTTCTTTTGTAGAAGTTCTTTAGTCTTCAAGTTTTCTGCAGTTTCCAAGGTGCCTCAGTCTAAGACGTCTTCTACTTTGGCTGATGCGGGAAAGACAATGCCAAGAACTCAGGGTGAGAATTCAGAAGATGCAAGCTTCATTATTACTCATTAAAGAGAAATAGTATTGGTGAGAAAGGTAAGTTCATCATTGCTCTATTTCTCAGGGAAGGGAAATGGATGAGAAATAATCCTGTCCAATAACCTGAAGAGACAGGGTTAAGCAGGGGCGTCGCTAGGGGGGGCGGGCCGCCCCAGGTTCCAGGGGAGGGGGGTGACACTTGGGCCGCCCCGCCCCTCCGGCGCCCCCCGAGCAAGCTGCGGAGCGAGGCCGCTCTGCCCCACGGCTCGTGCGGGGCCTACCTGCTAGCACCGCTATGGGGCTGCCCCGCCCCTGCTGCACGAGCTGCCGCGGAAGCAGCAGCGCCAGCCCAGACGCGACAGCGCATGCGTGGCATTTCGCGCGTGCGCGCTCCGTCTGGGCCGGCGCTGCCGCTTTCGCGGCGACAGTGCGAGGTTGCCGGGTGAAAAGGCAGCATGTAGGGAGCTGCCGATCGCACGCAGCAGTCCCACAAGCCGCCTTTTCACCTGGCAGGCTCACATCGCCGCAGAAGCGGCAGCGGGGGCCCAGCCACGGAGTGCTCATGCACGACATTTTGCATGTGCGCACTCAGTCCTGACGTTGCGTCGTGATGTCACGACGCAACGCCAGGACGCCCCACCCCAGGGGGTGCCTACTCCGCCCCTGGGGTTAAGTATAATTGCTTGATTCTACATTGACATTTAAAATAACTGCATGTGTATCGCTCATGACATAGCATTGGAAAAATCCCTTGAAGGTAAGAAAGAGCAGCAGAATGCCTAACATTTAAACGATTAACTGAGAATACATCTCTGCTACTCATCATGATCACATGGGGTATTGAATTGCAGATCTCCATTTTCGGTGTGTGAGTTGGTCTTTGTTTTTTCCGAAAAAGGGCTGAAGAGATAGGACCACTAATGACTCCCTGTCCAGGAGAAAATAGCCTCCAGGCTAATGGAGTCGTGGAAAGAAAGAGCTTTATTTTCAGCTCTGGGAAAAGTTATTTCATATTTCTAAGATGTTAGGCCTGTGTTGGAACAAGCGCATGATATTATGCAACTATCGGGTGTATCATTATTGTTTTGTGTCTGGGTTTGGAACAAGCTCTGTTAGAAAAGCTTAGGAAACATATTTTTTGACTGGGCAATTTTTAGTTCAAGAAGATCCAGTTTTCATTCACCTATTGCTTCTAAAGAGCAATATTAATAACCACAATAGCCGCTACCCATCAATGTAGACAATTCTGAGCTGGATGGACCAGTGGCCTGACTTATGTTCATATGTTCTTTCTTCTTATGTTCATATGTTCTTTCCAGCACCACTACTTGGTAAAACATCCCCCTTTTTCAGCTTTCACTGTTCATCTGTGTCAGAAACTTCTCTAAGAGTACATGTTAAGACTTCTCACCAGAGCAATTCTGAGATCCACATTAGGGAAGCACCTAGTGTAAGTCTTTCCTACCTTCACAATAACTTTCTTATTACCCCCTAATTCCCTGATGGGCCTTTGTGTTATTTTTCTTATGGGCCAACCTTACTACCTTTTGTGTCATGGTGGGACACTTCAGCACGGTTGCCCTCCTGACAGGGGCATCTCTGCTCCTTAGGGGTGGGGGTGGGGAAAGAGAGTGGCGAGGAGGTTGGTGGATTTGCAAAAGGGTAAAAGAGTATTGGGAAATGATCCATAATGAATTGGAAAAAAAAAATTAAAAGTACTCCCCCCCCAAAAAAAACCCTCCAGAGTTCTTTATGTTGGGGTTAATTCAGACTGAAATATTGAAAGCAAGCAACATCCCAACCAAAGAAGAATGGCAACTTAAGTTGACAGAATATGCACGGCTTGCAGACTTAACATACAGAATAAGAGAACAAGAAGAACATACATTTAGAGAAGATTGGAAAACGTTTATGGGAAATAACTGTGAACAGCTGAAAACACTGGCAGCATTAAGATAAATTCAACAGTGTAAATAGGTTTTGATGGATGTAATAATGGAATACTGAATGGTATAGGTTGTGTAAAATATGCAGGGATTTATGATATGTAAGATGAACCATGGAATGAGAAGAAGGGAAGTCACTGATATCTTAAGGATATAAAAACGAGTACTTTAAATGGTAAAACAGAAATTTAATAAAAATTGTGTGTGTGTGTGTGGAGAAAGAGAGAGAGGTGAGGTTGGGGCTTTTGGGGAGCAGTGACTGAACCCAATTGGGCATCTTTCCCATGCCCTCCCCCCGCATTATGCCACATTGCTGCATCAGCACCAACACTGTCAGGAGGGTGGTGCATGTGGAGCCCTGCACCCGCTCTAGTTTAAAATCTAGATTATCTCGGTTTACCATGTTCATTTCCACCTCATAAGCAAAACCTGTACTCACATATATGCATTGCAGAAGTAAGAATGAAAATGTAAGAATGAAATGTAAGAATGAAAATGTAAGCAAAACCTGTACTCACACATATGCATTGCAGAAGCCACAGTTGTTGCCATATGACACGCCATCAGAGCCACAGTGGGGATTGACTTCCAGGGGGCACGATTGTTTTGGATATCCTTGACAATATCTCTACAGAGAGAGCAAATTTTACAGTATTGTCCATTTTCTGGCAAATCTCATGTTGTTGCTTTTACCAATCAGGTCTTAGTTGCAACATCAGATTTTTCTTGTTTTAAGAAATCACACACACACACACACACACACACACACACACACACACACACACCCGCCCCCCAAAATGAAGAGTACTGATTAAATGGGATAGGGCCACAGTCTTATTTTTGCACAAAGCAAATCTGCTGAACTCAAAGGCGTCCTGTAAACATTGCAATCAACTATGCTGCAGAAAGACTGGCAAGGAGAGAGGCAGTGCAAAAAGCCATCTGTGCAAACTCCAAGAAAGTAGCCCTCTACTCCATGAATTTGTCTAATTCCCTTTCAATGCCACCAAGGGGGGTGGCCATCACTGTCTCCTGTGGGAGCGAGTTCCATAGTTTAACCCTGAGCTGCAGGAAAAAGCAATATTATACATCTTGACAGCAAGTTATTACGATGTTCTGTAATAAGAATAAATGACTGCCACTCACCCGTTCAAAACTTGCTTCAGTGACAATGTCTAGAATCAAAACATACAAAATGTAAAAATTCTAAAGCAAATCTACATGTTGATTCATTTCTGGAAATGTAAGAATGAGATACATTTTATATTACACTTCATTTTTGTGTGCCAAGGCCCTGTGACCAACAATTCCCTAGTGGATAAATAAACACACGGACAGTGGATTTTGGTTTATGGGTTTAAATACGCCACAACTTTATTGGTTACAGATGTGAGCGGTTTGGCTTAGGCATTGGGTGAAGCCAGACTATATCTTGACTTCCACCCGTCTCCAGGGAGTCCAACCACCAATAGGGGGATTCCTATGAATTACATAAAATAGGGCCACCCCGAAGGGTCCCTGCTGGGGTCATGGCATGGCCCTAGCTCACATCCGGGCATCGAACAGAATCCACACCCCTGGATACCTTTAACAAGGTACCCTTAATGAGGAGGGGAAGGTGGAGGCTACAACTTGCCCTCCAACCAAACAAAGGCTTACCCAATGCCTGACTTTACTTTTCCATTTGAAAACATTTATTTCTAAGAATAGAAAAACGAGAAAACATTTTATCTTACATTTCCTTTGTTCTCTTAAAATTTCATTTATATTGAATTTTGGAAATATGCAGCTGAATTTAAATGTCCCCGATCAGTTGATGGGAAGAGAATCAGATCAAACCAAACCAAACCAAACTAGCCAATCAGTTGACGATAAAGAAAACATGTATATACCCACTCAACTCCTAGCTTAACTGAAGCCCATTCTGTTGCTTTCAGTAGGGTGATAGAGTAAATCTCACATGACAAGATATTCTTTCTCGTTCCTACTGACTAATTTCATATAGAAGCTTCCTTGAGAATAGCTACATCAGAGCATTCAAAAGAATATGTGAGGGTTCAACTGTATGTGTGTGTGTTTGAGGGATGTGCTTCTCTGTTCCCATGTCCCTGTGTGTGACAACAATGCCTCCTTCTTCCACAAGCTTTCACAAATGAAGCATTCAGGCTTGCAGGGAGATTTTATCAGATTGAGTTGAAAACCTAATAAGAGCCTTCATACAGTCTTTGGAACACCTGTTCAATTCATGGATTTTGGGTTCCTTTCTGAGATGGAGTATCGAATGGAACTTTTGTAGAAAAATCTTTCCCCCAAAGGGAACCTTTGTAATGTGAAATACGACTCACCTGAGTACAAAAAGAAGACCATCAGAGTGAGGAGGAGAAAGCTGCCAGGCTTCATGATGGTGCTGGTGGGTTTAGTTCTGTCTGACTCTTAGTCTTTTTCCAAGCAGTAGATACTTCCCAGATGTCACTGGCTGCAGTGAGGTCTGGACTCTCTGCCCTGAATATATAGAAGTCTCTGTGGCATGGGCGTACCCAGGCAGGGACAGGGGGGGCACTGCCCCCCCTAGAAGTAAGCTCCCCCCCCCCAAAGCAAAAATGATCAGTCGTCTCCTGGGTCTGGCTTAAAAAGCTGAGACTGAGCAAAGAGGGAAGTGTGCTGGGTGAAAAATCTGGAGAGGACTGGAGATTGAGATCTCCCTGATCCCCCCCCCAAGCTTCCTTATCAGTCTCCAGACGTTTTCACCCACCTTAGACTGCTTGATAAGACACAGGCTACTCTGTGACCTATTAACGCCTAATCCCAGTTGATGGCCCTGGTCGCTAAAACTGACTCCTGCCCCTCCCCCTCGCCCCCACCCTCCATGGTTGTATGATCTCTGGAAGGGAAGAGGGAGCTTTCTCTGTGCTGCTGTTTTGATCCACAGCAATCTTTTTGTGAGTGACTTTACCCCCTTGTCCATTGCCTTTAACCCCCCCCCCCCCGGCCGCCTTTTTTTAACCCCTAAGAAAAGTGTTTGGATGATTTTTCAAATCTAAATTAAAACTAAACAAAGTCTACCTAACTGGTAGTAAACAAACACACATGGTTTGGTGTGCTTGTGTGTTGATGTACTTTCTATTGCTGGATTGATGACTGGAGTATAAATACAGGTAGGTAGCCGTGTTGGTCTGCCATAGTCAAAACAAAATAAAATAAAAAATTCCTTCCAGTAGCACCTTCGAGACCAACTAAGTTTGTTTTTGGTATGAGCTTTTGTGTGCATGCACACTTCTTCAGATACACTGAAACAGAAGTCAACAGACCCTTATAGTATGCTACTGGAAGGATTTTTTTTAAATTTTGTTTTGGAGTATAAATAAGCAGTGATGTTTTCCTGTGCTTTTCAAACAACTCACTTCTTTGCATTTCAGAATACACCTTGTCACTTAATGGTTAACACTTGCTTGCATGCAAGTAATTAAAGTAAATTATAAGCTATTTAGTCATAAAGTGTTAGTGTTCTGATATGCTGCTGCATGGAAGAGGTGTGAGTTGCTATGTCTCCTTGCTTTCAGATTCTTATAAAGTAGTTAAGAAGTAAAGGAATAAATGAAGAGATGCCAACTTATGTGACCAACATCTGTGCATACTGCACCTGTGAAACTTATATTATGGTTCCTAGCAATTTCACTGCTTGAGTTCTCAAATTGTCAAAACCTCATAGGAAACGCCTGTGTGAATAAATTGGCCCATAAAATCTATGTGTAAGATTGGTTTAATTATCCTAACAGGAGTTATAATTTTTTTTACTGTTTAATATTTTGTTTTGAGGTGGAATGTGCTGCTGTTTGTGAGACCAAAAGTATTTTTGGGGGGTGGGTAGGGGCCTGCTTTAAATAAGAGATACCTTAAAAGGATAACAAATTTAGTATGGTGTAAACCAGTGGTGTCCAAACTTTTTCCAAAGAGGGCCAGATTTGATGAAGTGAAGGGCCGTGAGGGCTGACCAAAGGGCCGACCAAAGTTGTTAACCTTTTCTAGGGTTTATAATAAAAGACTTTGACCGCTTTCCCGCACAGCACTCGTTTGTTTTATGCAAAAACACTCTGTCCTTCATTATCTATCCTACCTTAAATTCTCTCTTAGGCTATCTTTTATATTTATTTATTTTTGTATTTGCATATTTCCTGCAAGGTTAATCTAAACACAACCAATTATTTTGTTCCCAGACCTTGTTTTCCTAGATATTCATTCAAGCATTCCCATCGTCTCTGAATCATGACCTTTGGTTTTTGCCGTATTAAATCTGTCATTTTTGCTAATTCCAGATATTCACATAGCTTATATAACCATTCCCCCTTTGTTGGAATGTAGTTTCTTTTACAATTACATGCTACTAATATTCGCGCTGCTGTTGTTGCATACATGAGGATATTAATTTTGTCACTGGGGATATCATTATAAAGAATTCCTAATAAATATGTTTCTGCCCTTTTGGTGAATGATATCTTTATTAATTTTCTAATCTCTTCATGGATCATCTCCCAAAATTTCTTGATCTCTGGGCAGGTCCACCACGTAAGGTATAATGTGCCTATCATTCTATTACATCTCCAGCATTTGTTACTAATTGATTTATTTATTTTTGCCAATCTATCAGGGGCCAAATACCACCTGTGGTGCATCTTCATATAATTTTCTCTTAATAGGTAACAGGCTGTAAAATTTATATTTTTCATAAAAAATCCAATCTTTATATTCTATTTCATAACCTAAATCTTGTTCCCACTTTTGCATGCACTTTTCTTTAATTTCTTGATCCGATTCCACATTATCTAATAATCTATACATTTTGGAGTGTGTCTTTTCATTATTTTGGAGAACTTCTTTTTCTAATTTTGTTGTTTTATTCCCAAACCCCCTAGTCCTTATGACTTTCTCATACGTCGCTTTAAGATGAAAATATTCTAGCCAATTTATCCCCATTGTTTTAAGATCTTCATAATCCTTTAATTTAATATTCCCATTCCTTCCTTCTAACATATCTCTATAAATTGGCCATGTTTTTCCCCTATTATTTTTTAATGTACAGTTTGCCTCTATTGGAGATGTCCACCAAGGAGTTCTTTCTATTATTTTCTCTTTTGTTCTCTCCCATACTTCAAATAAGGCTTTCCTCACTAGGTGGTTCATAAATCCTTTATGCATTTGTATTTTCCCATACATTAAAATTCCATGCCAGTCAAAAATTTTGTCCCAATCCTCCAGTTCCAAAATTTCAGTATTTTTTAAAAGCATCCACTCTTTCAGCCAACTTCAGCATGCTGCTTCAAAATATCTTCTCAAGTTTGGAACTGCAAAACCCCCGGTTTCCTTTGATTCTGTCATTAGTTCTAGAATTCTTTTTTACAGTGGCGGGCGACGAAGGTAGTTGCTTAGTTAACTTCGTCTACCCTCAAATTAAATCTTATATAGTTTTAAGTTTTAAGTAGCTTGTTAGCCCTTTTGGCCTTTTATCCTTTTATTTTAATGATTTACGGGATGCAGTATCACCACTGCCTCTGTTGTCCTTAATTAGTGTTTACTGTTTTATCGTTTTACTACTCGATTGAGCCTCAGCCTTGCAGTCTGGCTGTACTTCCCACCCCCACTGAGTATCTGGAGCTGCATAGCTGTGGAGCTGTAAAATCGCTAGAGTGAGGGAATAGGGAAGGGAAGAGGCCCTGGACTGACCCATTTGCTCTCAAGAAGGAGGAAAGAGGAAAGAAGGAAAGAAGGAAAGAGTTAAGCTTCTGCTTCTCAGTGTGTCTCGGCTCGGCCCTAGCCGGCCCCAACTCTCCCCTACCTTTCGTACTAGTTGATCGGATTAGAGAGAAGGGAGCGTTGCTGTGCGGAGAGCGGTGAGAGAATTGGCTAATGGTACTTGGAGAAAGAGGGTAAGGAGAGATACAAATGTGCAGCAAATGTGCAGCAAAAAACCTGAGTCTTGCTTTGAGCTGTGAGCTTCGTTTTGAGCTCTATGCTGGGACTGCCCCATAGATCTTCAGCTTTAACCCGTTTGGGCTCTCAGAGGGAAGGGCAGGTTGGAGAAGACCGGCCGAATATAAAGAAAGACAGTGAAATTGGCGGGCTCTAGGGCTTGCTTCTCTCCCTCCTTGCTGCTATCCTCCCTCCCTCCCTACCTACCTAGTGGTTGGAAACTCTGCACTACAAACTAATCCACTACAAACTAATTCCCGAGGCTGATTAACCCCCACCCGACTACCGCTGTGAACGCGGTGTGAATTAACTGGAAACATTATTTTTGCCTGCAGTTGATGAGGAAGGAAGCTATTATTTTAATATCATGGTTCTAACTAGAAGGACATATAAGGAGCTGGGCATATTGCCTGGTTCGGCAATCAGTCCTCTGGGCCCAGGCAAAAGACAAAGTAAAATTATAAATTACCGTATTTTTCGCTCCATAGGACGCACTGGACCATAGGGCGCACCTCATTTTTAGAGGAGGAAACCCAGGGAAAAAACATTTTTCTGGTTTTCCTCCTCTAAAAGCCCTGTTTGTTTGTTGTTGTTTTTTTGAGGATCAGCTAAAAGTTTTGCAGCTTTTTTGCAAAGGGAAAAGCCCTGGCTTTTTTGAGGATCAGCTGAAAGTTTTGCAGCTGTTTTTGCAAATGCAAAAGGCCTTTTTTTTAGGATCAGCTAAAGGCTTTGCAGCTTTTTTGCAAAGGGAAAAGCCCTGGTTTGTTTGTTTTTTTGGGTTTTTTTTTTGAGGATCAGCTAAAGGTTTTGCAGCTTTTTTTGCAAAGGGGGAAAAGCAAAGCTCCCGATCTATTTCTGATCAGCTGCTGAGCAGGGTCCTTTCAACACTCCATTTTCTCTTTGTAAAATAAAAAGCACAATCTGCTTTTGGCTCCTGGGCAATTCAGCTCCAGGGACCACCATTCGCTCCATAAGACGCACAGGTATTTCCCCTTACTTTTCAGGAGGAAAAAAGTGCGTCTTATGGAGCAAAAAATACGGTACTTCCCCAAGAGGGCCGAGTGTAAAACTATCCCTTTTTCCCATACTGTTCTTGATTGGTCATCTCATACCGGTAACATAAACTCCCCATGTAGTCTAGCGCAAGAACTAGCTTTAGCAGAGGAAACCCAGGAAGGAAATTCTCCTACTACTAAGGAACAGTCACTCACGGAAGATCTTACACCAATTCATCAAAACCAGACTCCCACTCCCAAACACCCTCAAATAGAAGCGAGCGCCGGTCTACTTTTGGATTACTTTCTCGAGATAGGCACTGAGCTAGCCAACATAAAAAACTATTTAACAATAACAAATGGACTACTGTTGACCTTAGTAGAAAACTTTCCATCTCAATTAAAAGAGACAAACCTAAATGACATGCCACAAGAGCAGGAAATAATCGAGCCAGCGGGGATGAATAAACTAGAAAGAAAAAAGAATATGCAAAGACACAATTCAAAGGTAAAAGCGAAGAAAAGCAAAAATATTAAAACCACAAAGAAAGCTAAGCCCACCTGTAGAAATCGAAATACATATTGGCAGAAACTGTTTAAACTCCTTCCCCTGGACTCAAACAAATCGACCAAGCTGGGCAGTAAAAAGAAGGGTAAAAAGAGAGAAACAAAGATAGATATACAGCAGCTGGCCAAGGAGGTTCCATCAAGGTGGAGCCCAGATTCAGATGAGAAGGGAAACGTAACAACCCAGACCTCGGATAATAAAACATTCAACAAACCAGCAGCTGGGGAATCAGAGACCCATATTCATGAGGGCAACAAAACATCCAGTGATCTGAACAGTGGGGAAGATGAGGTGCCTAGCGGAAACGACACCTCCCACCAAATTGGGCAAGCCTGTAGCCAGGAAAGAAGATGGAATTTGATGTTAAATCCCCCAAAATTGGTATTTACAAACTTCCCAAAACCAAAGGGATTTCTTACAAGGAACCATCGAATTATGAATTTTGTATCCATTCTAAATAAATTCTGCCAGGAAGGGTTAAACCCAATGATATTGCCTCGGTGGAATATCTATATTATGATGGTCACGCAGTGAGAGCTTTGATCACTTTTAGGGATCAAGATCTGGCTAAGCACATATATAGTCTAAGCATTGCATTCCTAAAGGCACGGATAATAATATGCAGGTTCTTCGAAAACAAGGCACCGTTGAGCCCCATTTTAAAATTTAAACAGGAATCCCACAGTAAGGAGAAACAACCCCCAAAAGCTGGGCCTGAAAATCAGAATCCGAAAAATCTCGAGACCAATGATGAGGATATCCTCTATATGGAAGAAAATATCTTAATTGATCAATTCTGGACATTCCCTCTATCAATACAAACTGATATCTTGGAAAGACTTGACAGTTTAAGAGATACGCTGGCCGGAAGGGTTGCAGATATTGAAGCCAAAAATGAAATTCAAAAAAAGAACATGAAACGTAACTTCCAGATTAAAGCCAAGATTAACCTCCCTCCCAGGGAAATTGTTCCACCCTCCAAGGAGATTATTTCATCACCCCCTCTAAGGAAAAATACCCTTAAGGTGACCACACCAGATTCTTAAGGTGACCACACCAGACTTTTATTACCCCAGTCCTTCATAAGTTTAAAAATGAATCAGAATCCCAACGCTTGAGAGCCCTAGTAGAAGACAAGGTCTCTGAGACTACGATTAATGTTGCCAAATTCTGCGTTTCTGCTATTAGACGCAGGAAATGTGAGCTCTCCATTGACAATGCGCAGGCGAAGGCAAACGTTTAATTTTCTTTAAGATCTTAATTTCGAAATGCTGTTGTTTCGTGTTGTTTGTCTTGTGTGTGCTTCACTGTCCAGTTGAAGAGGTCGATTTGGTCTGTGACCGTTTAATAAAATTTGATTTGATTTGATTTTTACAGTGGCCAACCAAATGCATGTGAGAATCCCCAAAGGAGGAACTGAGTGCAGCAGTACTCTCTCTTCTTGTGGTTTCCAGCAACTGGCATTCAGAAGCATTGCTGCCTCTGACTTTGGAGGTCGAGCATAGCCACCACATTGATAGACTTCTCTTTCATGAATTTGTCTAACCCTCTTTTAAAGCCATCAACGGGGGCAGCCACCGCTGCCTCCTATGGGAGCAAACAGCCACATGGTGGGGTGGAGAGGCTTGTGACCAAATCTCTCTCCCCCCCCCAGCAGCTTATCTTCCAGTTTATGTTTGTGTCTTGCTTGATGGTGTGATGTACCAAGCATAACGGTTCCTTTCCTGTGCAGAAACTAGGGAAATGCAAGAGATATGTGGTAATCAGTAGCTTAGGAAGTAGCATGCACAGTGGCTTGTCTTGACCGTAAGCCAAAGCAAGGCTGAAAAAAGACTTCAGTGATAAATTGCATGTCATATAATATTTGTCAAAAAATAACCATTTATTACATGGACTTCTAGCCATCACTGATTTCATATATATTGCGGGGGTGGGGAGTTTAGATGTGGCGATCATGAAAACCTATGGAAGCAGCCGTCTCCAGATTTCAGGCTCCCAATTCTCAAAACGAGAATCTTATGCAGGCCAATTTGTGATACAATGCAAGTCACTGGTCTCGAATCGGATTATGGAGGGGCTATTGAGGCTATAAATATTACATTTATGGAAGCATTAGGAAGAATAAAAGCGGACTCTTCTTGAAGAAAAAAAAAGTCCAGTCCTCTTCTGCACAGCCTAACCTGCCTTGGGAATTTCCCAAATCCACCAGAGAAATCAAGGATACACAGTGGGATGCCAAAGTGGGGAAAACAAGGAGGAGAAAAATCCGATTGCAATGACATTAATTCTTGAGCTAGTGGGAGGATGTAGCTGAATACCAACTTGGGTGGCATATATCAATTTATATGGTGGTAATTGAATTTTCTATGTGTACCTTTATTTCTCTGCTTCTCTTTCTCATTTTCTTCCATTAAAAATCAAAAGAAAAGAAAAGAAAAGTACCATGACAGGGCAATGGGTTCTAGCCTCAATGTCTAACTAATCACCTGGCTGTTCTTAATCTGCAGAAATCCATTGTCTGCAGTCAGAAGTGTTCCATTCTAGAGGGAGTAGATTAGGCTGATTGTTTAAAACTCAGTTCCTTGATTGTGTGTTATGTACTAATTCTTGCACTAATGCAAGGATGTAGCTGAATACTAACTTGGATGGCATATAGAAATTCTATTCATAATATGTTTAAGAATAGATAACACACAAGTAAATGTATGGGGAGTCTGATAATGTCGCTGAGTTTATTTATTGATGAACCGAATTAAGATGTTGTGAAGTATTCACTGGCTCACAGAGCATAGCAAAGAGAAGAATGGATATTTCTTTTGTGGCAATGCAATGAGCAAAGCCTGAAGAGAAACGGGACTTCTGTTCCGTAGTGTTGTGCATCTTAAACTTTTCTGCATTCTCCATAGTGCATTAGTAGCAGCTTTCTTTTCTCTATCCTGATGAGAAAAAAAGAAGTAAATAACTATGAGAATTCATAACATGTAAGTTTCATTATAACACATTAAAGATAAATACTGCATAGGTGGGAAAACTAAGGTCATCATTGCCCTAAGTCTTGGGGAGGGAAAGGGCTATGGAAGAATAATATCTGAGTCCCTGGAGAGCTTCTGCCATTTGCCTAGACAATATCGAACAAGATGGACCAGTGTTCTTTTCAGCTCCACCGCTTGGTGGAAGATCTGTCTTCTCCACCCTTCATTGTTGATCTGTGTCATAGAACATAGAACCTTTCCCTTGCCCTCTCCTCCCACAGGATCCCACTTAGCAGCAGCAACAACAATAATACTGTCAGGAGGGTGGTGCATGTGAACCCATTCGAGTTTAAAATTCAAGGCAGTCTACAGATTAGCTCTGCTCACCATGTTCATTTGGGCCTCATAAGCAACACATAACCCACATTGTGTAATAATAATAATAATAATAATAATAATAATAATAATTATTATTATTATTATTATTATTATTATTATTATTCTTGCATTGCAGGGGTTTGATCTAGATGATCCTTGTGGTCCCTTCCAACTCTACAGTTCTGTGGTTCTATGATATACTCACATATATTCATTGCAGAAGTGACACCGGTTGCTATAGGTCTTGCCATCAGAACCGCAGTGGGCAAGGTACTCCTCTGCATATGGATTTTGGATACCCTTGGCAATATTTCTGAAGAAAAAGGACACAGCACTTTTTAAGGGCTCCTCCCCCCTTAACCTCTGGACTGCAAGGCCTTTCTGATTATGACTTGCCTAATAATGAGGCACAGGTGACGAATACACCAAGTGTGAATTTAAGATATGCATTCAAACACAGGAAAAGCTGCTTTATCATCCTGCCAAGCAGTGGATTGTGTGATAATGTGCCATATTCAACCTGTGTTATCACTTCTTCCAAAGAGCGGTTGATGCTCCCAGACATGACTTGTGTGTGTGTGTGTGTGTGTGTGTGTGAGATTCCTGTATTCAATTCATAAGAAGAGAATTTCAGCTCTGTTTAGCTTTAGTTAGCATTGCTCTTCCCAACTATTAACAAGCTGAAAAGGGGCAGAAAGGTGCTCCCATTTGACGCTCTCGCAGCTCTTGTTAGTCAGGGTGAAGTTGGGAACGTGGATTATTTTTTGCCATTTGGACTGTGCCAGCTCCACACAGGCACAGCAGAGAAGTCCAGTGTTTAGGAGCCTTGGGGATTTACAGGACCTTGTATCCAGGAAAACCAAAAACTCTGGCAACCTGTGGGCACCCACAGCTTTCTACTAGGGTTGTGCATGGACCCCACCCCATCCAATTTGTGGCTCTGATTTATCCAAATCAGGCCTGCTCTGGTCCAGACTGATTTGGACCCCAAACAACCTGATCCAGAGCTGATTTTTTATGAATCTCCAGAATATCGCAGACTTGCATTGCCAAATAAAAATGCCAAAACTTTCATCGTCAAGGCATGAGATTTGGTTACATTGTAACCCCTACATGAGGAATTAAACCTGTCAAATTACAGATGGTCAGTGCCAGGGTTTCATGCAAGACATTTAAAAAGTTTAAAATGCTGCAGGGTTAAAACAGGTACAAAGTTTTTTTTTGCGTTGTGACACAGAATTTGCAGATTACAGGTGGATAGTGCCAGGGGTTTCATACTCAACACATTTAACAGTTGCTTTAAAATACATCTTTAAAAACCCACTGTGTGTGTCCAATCCTGCCAGTTCTCAAGAATATTATTATTCCTGATTTCACAAGACTGTGGCTAAATAATATGCCTGCAAGGTTGGGTGGTCTGTCTAATAATAATAAAACAACCCCACTAGGCTACTACAGAACACAGGCTGGGACTAATAGCAATTGGAACTAATGTGAAAGTGTGTGTGGGGGGGGAGCTCTTTTCTGTTATATATATGCATATATGTTTCTGTTGCCTGTATTTTTAATTCCATTTTAAAATATAATAAAATCCCACAATAAATATAAATTCACTTTCCTTAACTCCATGCCACTTTCATGTTCTATCTATTAGGGGTTACTGCCCACACACTTCCGCTGTGCTTTTCTGCTTGTGAGGTGGCACCCCGGTAAACCACTTCTTACTGTTTGTAGCAGAGGACAAGAACAGGAGTCATACTCAAAGCCACAGTCAAGAGCTTCTTTATTGCTTGAGTGGTTGCACAAGCACTTCTGTTACTATTGTATACAAGCTATTTACATTGTATACAAGCTATTTACATGGTATAATCTCAGTCCAAGTAATTAACAATCCTGACACAGCAAAACTCACAGTATCAGCAGCACACATGGTCTTACTTCCAACCCTGTTGTCAGCATGCGTGCTGTCAGTGTGTGTGCTTTCCTCATGCAGAAATTGCAGCCTGCAACTTCCTCCCTTTATTTGCACCTCCAGCTGACAACAATCAAGCCTAGAGTGCCACTACCACACACTAAACAAAATCCTGGAACCCTCTTTAAAGCTTCCAGGAACTTTTATCTGTTTCTTAAAGAATGTTTTCCTAACACTATAATAATATTTCGCACTCACCGCTTCCCATGATGCTTTAACAGCAACATCTAGAAGCAAAACACAGAAAATGTAAAGTTATAAAGAAAATCCATATATTGAATAGCAGTTCATATTAGAGCAGTTATTTCTAGGAAAAGAAAAATGGGGAGCATTGTATCTTCTACAACCTTTGTTATCCTAAAAGTGAACCCATAATGTGGCTTGGAAATATGCAATTTACTTTAAATGTCACGGGGCATGGATAGGAAGATAATCAAATCAATGGAAAATGGTCTAACCAGTTAAATGGGAATAACTGAATATACTGATTCATTTCCTAGCTAACTGGGTACCAGTTCTTTTGATTTCAGCGGAATACCCAGCTGTGGTGCTGTGTGTGTTTAGAATTGTGCCCAAGTCCACTATTTATCTTACAGGAGCCATGTGCAGATTGTGAAGAAAGTAGGGTTTGTGTACTTTAGCCACATCATGAGAAGAGAATGTTCTCTTCCCTGATGTTGGGAAAGATGGAGGGCACAAGGAGAAGGGGACGGCAGAGGATGAGATGGTTGGACAGTGTTCTCGAAGCGACTAGCATGAGTTTGGCCAAACTGTGGGAGGCAGCGAAAGAAAGGCGTGCCTGGCGTGCTCTGGTCCATGGGGTCATGAAGAGTTGGACATGACTGAACGACTGAACAACAGGGTGTGTGGTGGCAGCAGCTTTAGGGGTCATTAATGTTTGAAGCCTCACCTCACAAAAAGGTGTTGTGTGGAAAGTGCTGGACACTATCTGGAATGAAGAGCCCTAATGGATCGCGAATCTCACATGGCAAGACATTCATTCTGGTTCTTCCTGGCATGTGTAATTTCATATAGGAGGAACATTGAGAACAGACATGATTCAGTCCGGGAAAGGCTCATGTGTGTGTGTTTGTGTGTTTTGGGGGGAACATTTGTCCCTGCCCCCAGTGTCCCTATGTTTAACTACAATGTCCCTTCCTTCCATAAGCTTTCAGACAGGGAACACCAAAGTTTGCAGGGAGATTTTAACCGGATTTATTCAACACAGGTGGAGCCTTCCTACACTCATTTGAAGACATGAATAGTCCATGGACTGTTTGGTCCCTACACCTCTCCATGAAAGAGAACTTTTGCAATATGAAATATTACTCACCTGAGTACAAAAAGAAGGCCATCAGAGTGAGGAGGAGAAAGCTGCTTGCCTTCATGATTTTGCTGATGGGTTTGGATCTGTTGGCCCCTTAGTGCTTTTCCAAGCAGTAGATGCTTCTCAGATCCCACTGGTGATGGTGAGGTCTGGCACCTCTTCCATGTATTTATGGAAGTTTCTGCAGCCTTGATGATGAAATCTCCCTGTTTCGAGAAATATTTAAATGTGCAAATGTGATTATAGAGGACTGCAATGTTTTCTACCAATTTTAATGGTTCCCTTTAAGTGCACCTTCCTCATGTATGCAAGAAATATTTGGCAACCCAATCCTTAGGAAATAAGGCTTCTTGTGTGATGATGACATTGCTTTTGCAGGTCACAAGAAATGAGGTACAAACAAAATGGTTTTAGAAATGCTGGGATTCTTTTGACCAAAGGCCATCTTAGTACAAAGAAAAACAAAGGAGTCTTACTCGTTCAGCATGAAAGATATAAAATAAAAGAGGTATTGTTGTCCTAGAAAGCAATACAAACACATTATCTACGACAAACACACTTATTATTTTTAATTGTTTAAAACTACAGAAGTGGAAAACTAGCACAGAGAAAACAAGATTTGCTTAATAGGAGAAAACAAGCTATGAATGTGTGGCGTGAGTATCTTGGATTTCCATTGTTTGAGGAAATTTTCTTCTGAATACAAGTTACTGGGAAAACAGCACGAGAGAAGAGACATGGGCACAATCCACCAGCACTATTCTTATGTTCTGATTAAACCATACTTCTGATGCTCAGAGTATTACCCCAAGGTCATCTTCCTCATTTTTCCGATTCTCTTTGAAGCAGCATACAGTGGTACCTCGGGTTAAGAACTTAATTCGTTCTGGAGGTCCGTTCTTAACCAGAAACTCTTCTTAACCTGAGGTACCACTTTAGCTAATGGGGCCTCCCGCTACTGCCGTGCCACCGGAGCATGATTTCTGTTCTCATCCTGAAGCAAAGTTCTTAACCCAAGGTACTATTTCTGGGTTAGCGGAGTCTGTAACCTGAAGCGTCTGTAACCTGAGGTACCACTGTATTGCCATGTATTTAAGGGGGGACCCCCCAAACCCTAGAAATGAATATATGTTGGATTTTGATTAATAGGGATATGGATTAAAGTACAAGCCGCAGGGCTGTGTCAGACAGAGAATTCCTGAACTGGCCTATCCAGCCTGGTTGGCTTAGTGAAGAGCAAACCTGTTAACATGACAAAAGGTGTTGATGGGCCATTGTGGAGGAATCTTTGATGTGGATGTTACCAAGGTGATGGAGTGTGTGTTTGAGGTGACAGGAAAAGGGAGTCTGGGAGCAAAGGTTGCTCGGAAGAAGAAGCAGGAAGAAGAGCTGTGAATCCATCTTGGGAAGACTGGCTGAAGGCTGCCTTTGTTGCTGTAGGGCAGTGTTTTTCAACCTTTTTTGGGCAAAGGCACACTTGTTTCATGAAAAAAATCACGAGGCACACCACCATTAGAAAATGTTTAAAAAATTAACTCTGTGCCTATATTGACTATATATAAAGTAATTCTCTTGAATTTTTCAATTTTTCCCACGGCACACCAGGCAACATCTCGCGGCACACTAGTGTGCCACGGAACAGTGGTTGAAAAACACTGCTGTAGGGTACAAGTCCCTCTTCAAATGCCCATAAGTGTAAGATCTGGATTCCCTCCATGCAGATTGAAGGTGCAAATAGCTTAAGAAAACATATTTCTTAAAGCCACGACAGTCTCCGCTGCATCCTCAATTTTTTCCGAAGGAACACAGACCCTGTGTGGGTGCCTGGGACCCCATGGGCTTTTGCCACCACTCAGCAGAGAAGGGGCAGGCACTCGCCTTTTGTAGGAATATTCATTCTATAGAGATCACAATGGTTTGGAAAAGTCTTGATACTTCTAAAAAGAAGGATGATGCAACCATCATTCTGCAAAACTTTAGAATTAAGGAGTCACACCAGGGGTGTACCCAGCATCAAAACTAGGGGGGGGGGACGTTCATGGTCATTCAGGACGTTCATGACATTTCAGCACAGAAAGGTGTGAATTCTGCCTCATCTCCTTCCTATCTACCCCAGCATCTCTCTCTCCAACCCTTAGGCCTTATTAGCCACTCAAGTATAGTTCACACCAACATTGCCTCTCCATTCACCACACTAGTAGTTCTCTGGCCAATTTCCCTCTAAGTTTGGATGTGTTTTACATGATACGTTTTAGCCAATTTTGGAAACAAGAAGCAGGCAGGAGAAAGTCTGGACCTTGGGTTTGGAGGGTTTGGAGGTTTCGAAATCTTGGCAGAGCTATGTCCCACCTTGTCCCTCAGAGGTGCTTCTCCTGATCCTATGCATTTTTACTCAGCATTAAGCCTTATGAAGTAAGGATTCTCTTTCAAGGAAGAGTGAATAGGATTGAAACCTGACACTTTATCAGATTTGCACAACACAAGGGTACTTCCTGCCTTTCCCTGCCACAAGCGGATATTCTGATGAGCAGTTGAGTTGCCTTCCAGTGCTTCCTCTCCATTTGTCTTCTGGTCCTCCAGTAGAAAAGGTTGAAGGACATTATTTTCTCTGCTCTGTTGAGATTTCCTTGTGGAACAATACCTGTGAAAGTGAGAAGCTCTTCTGCTTTTCTCCCTTACTAAAACAAGATGGCTGCTGCCTCTCAGAGATGTCCTGAATGAACTGGGCAATTGGGCATATGCAGAACAGGATGATGGACCTGGTGGACCATTGGCCTGATTCAGCAGCTGCTTATTATGTTCCCCTTGTGCAGCAGAACGGCCTCCCCTTTTCTCTCTCTCCTCCTTCTCTGCATAGCCCAACCTGCCCTAGTCATATCCCAAATCTAGCAGGGCAACATAGGCAACACAGTGGGACACCCAGGTGGGGAAAGAAAGCAGGAGATAAATCCCATTGGATTAACATTAATTCTTGCACTGGTGCAATGATGTAGCTGGCTACTCACTTAAATGGCATATATCAATTAATTAGGATGGCAACTGAATTTTCAATGTGTCCTTTTCTCTTACTTCTCTGTCTGTTTTTTATTTCCTTCAATTAAGGATCAATAGAAAAGTAATGAAATGTATCATGGCAGGGGGGTGGGTTTTAGCCTCAGTGTCTAACTAATTACCTGGCTGTCTACAGGTGTTTTTCGGTGTGTTTTTTTAATTTGTAGAAATCAATTGCCAGAAGCCAGAAATGCCATAGTCCAAAGGAAGAAGATTCTGTTGATTGTTTGACTCAGTTGCTTGGTTGTGTGTTATTAGTAACAAACATCAACATCGTTCTATTGCCCAGATCATATAATATTCTTAAGAATAGACAATACACATAAATGTATGGAGCGTTTGATACTGTTGCTGAGCTTATTTATTGATAAATCGAATTAAGATGTTGCGAGATATTCACTGGCCCAGAGAGCATAAGCAAAGAGAAAAATGATTTTTTCTTGTAGTGATGCAATGAGTGAAGCTTGAATAGAAATTAGACTTCCTTTGCAGATGTTTCATAGTCTTGTGCATCTTAAACTTTTTTGCATTCTCCATAGTATTTCAGTTTCAGATTTCTTCTACTGTCACTGATGAGAAAAAAGAAGTAAATAAATATGAGAATTCACAAGATGCAACTTTCATTATAAGTCCTGAAAGAGAAATACTTTATAGGTGGGAAAGCTTATGCCATCATTGCTATGTGTCTTGGGGACGGGAAAGGGCTGCGGAAGAATCCTGTCTGAGACCCTGGAAAACTGCTTCCTGTCAGTCTAGCCAATATTGAGCAAGAGGGACCAATGTCCTTTTCAGGTCTGCCACTTTGTGGAAGATCCCCCTTCTCCAACCTTCATTGTACATCTGTGTCAAACTTCTCTAGGGGTAAATATTAAGACCTTTAGCTAGAGCAATTACAACATCCACATTAAGCAAACACTTATGGAGGCCTTTCTTACCTTCACAATAATGTTCATACTATCCCCTATTTCCCTGATGGGGCTTTTTGTTATTTTTCTTCTGGGCCAACCCTACTACGTTTTGTGTTGTGTCTGGCCTGGTGGGATGGCAATAGAGCCCATTTGGGCATATTTCCCCTCCCTGTCCCCCCTGGATTGCTCTTGGCAGCAGCAAGAAGAGTGTCAGGAGGGTGGTGCATGTGAATAGCCCTCCCAACCCACTCCATCTTAAAATTCAGGGCTGCCTACAGATTAGCTCTGCTCACCATCTTCATTTGTGCCTCATAAGAAACAAATAAGAGGAGGAGGAGGAGGAGGAGGAGGAGGAGGAGGAGGAGGAGGAGTTTGGATTTGATATCCCGCTTTATCACTACCCTAAGGAGTCTCAAAGCGGCTAACATTCTCCTTTCCCTTCCTCCCCCACAACAAACACTCTGTGAGGTGAGTGGGGCTGAGAGACTTCAAAGAAGTGTGACTACTAGCCCAAGGTCACCCAGCAGGGTCATGGGTTAGAACCCCAAGTTGTGCAAAGTGATTCCTGCACTGCCCAGGGGAAGCCCCGCCCCCCGACTTTCCCTTCTACATACGTGCTGGTTCTCTTTTTCTTTTCCTTCCTTTTATTTGCTTCTCACCATGCTTAGTGCAAATATGATCATGTACTTTCTAACTTCCAATAAAGATGTCTGGGGGTGGGGTGGGGGGAGATTCCTGCACCACAGGAGGTTGGACTACATGACTCTTGGCGTCTCTTCCAACTCTATGATTCTATGATATACTCACAAATATGCTTTGCAGAAGTCACACTGGTTGCCATAGGTCTGGCCATCAGAACCGCAGTGGGGACGTTTCTCGAAGATGCATGCTGGGTTTGGATGCCCTCTGCAATATTTCTGAAGACGAAGGACACAACACTTTTAAAGGTCCTCCACACTTAACCTTTGGACTGCAAGGCATTCCTGATTATGACATGCTTAATAATGAGGCAAAGATGAGGAATGCAAATGACAATTCACCAAGGGTTATATTGAGGTGTGTATTCAAGTGCAGGAAATGCTGATTTATTGTCCTGGCAAGCAGGGGATTGTGTGATAATGTTGTTCTCTATTCATCCCAAGTTACCACTTGGGGCACGTGATTTGGTGACATGGTAAGGCCCCATTGCGGGGACTGAAACCTGTCAAATTATAGATCGTCAGTGCCAGGGATTTCATGTAAGACACCTTAAAGTTTACAATATTGCAGGGTTAGAACAGGTACAAAGTTTTTCACACTGCCAAGCAAAATTTGCAGACATGGTAGTCCCTTCTGAGAAGATTAATCCTGCCACATTGGGAGTGGGAAGCTCCAGGGGTTTCATGACACATTTAACGGTTGTTTTTGCAAATAAATACTTCTTTTTAAAAAAAACACAGTGAGTGCCTGAATTCATAAGACAGTGGCTAAATAATATCCCTGCAAGGTTGGGCAGTCTATCTAGTAATAACAGAATAACCCCACTAGCCTACTACAGAACACAAGTTGAGACTTTCTTACAAATTGTGGGTAGCAAATGGAACTAATAATAATACCACTGAGTTTTTGTTTTTTTAATCAATGGGACTACAGATGTGAAATCATGGGGAAAACCCAACTCTTGTATGTTATATTTGTGTAGATGTGTGTGAGAGAGAATATTTAAAAATTCCCCAAGAAATATAAATTCACTTATCTTAACTCCATGCTACTTCCATGTTCTATCATAAGAATAAAATATTTCCCACTTACCGCTTCCCATGATGCTTTAACAACAACATCTAGATGCCAAACATAGAAAATGTAAAAATTATTTAACAAATCCATATGTTGAATAATAGTCCATTTGATAACATTTATTTCTAGGAATTGAAAAGTGAGATGCGTTGTATGTTTTACATCCTATGTTATCCTAAAAGTGCCTTGGCAATATGCAATTTCCTTTATATGTCACTGAGAATGGATAGGAAGACAATGAAATCAATGGGAAATGGTTCAATCCGTTAACTATACTAAGTACAAATAACTGTATATACTGATTTAGTTCATAACTAAATGGGACCCAGTTCTGTTGATTTCCCTTGCATGCCCGGCTGTGGTGCTTTGTGTGTTTAGAATCATGGCTAGGTCCACTATTTATGTCACAAGAGCCACATGGAGACCATGAAGAAAGGAGGGTTCAAGGTGGTGGTAGCTTTAGGGGGCATTAGTGTTTCGAGGCTCAGCTTTCAAAACGGCTCCTATTGTGTGAATAGTGGTGGGTGTATTCTGCAATGTAGAGCTCTAATGTAGAGTATCTTTATTTGATAGAGTAAATCTCACATAGCTAGACATTCATTCTGGTTCTTTCTGGCATGTATAATTTCACTGAGAACAGACATGTTTCAGTGTTCAAAAGAAAGTGGGAAAGGTTCAAGTGTGTGTGTGTGTTTTGGGGGGATGTGTGTCCATGCCCTTAGTGTCCCTATGTTTGACCACAATGTTCAGCCAGCCTTCCTACACTCATTTGAAGACATGAATAGTGCATGGATTCTTTGGTCCCAACACGTCTCCGAGAAAGAGAACGTTCGCAATAGGAAATATTACTCACCTGAGTACAAAAAGAAGACCATCAGGGTGAGGAGGAGAAAGCTGCCAGGCTTCATGATGGTGCTGGTGGGTTTAGTTCTGTCTGCCTCTTAGTGTTTTTCCAAGCAGTAGATGCTTCTCAGGTGTCACTGGCTGCAGTGAGGTCTGGACTCCTGCCATAAATATATAGACGTCCTTGTGGCCCTGATGATGAAATCTCCCAGTCTCAAGAAATATTTACATGTGGAAATAGGACATTACAGAGGGCAGCAGTGTGACGTACCAAGCATAACAGTTCCCTTCCTGTGCAGAAACTAGGGACATGCAAGAGATATGTGGTAACCAGTAGCTTAGGAAGTTGCATGCACAGTAGCTTGTCTGGACCATAAGCCAAAGCAAGGCTGAAAAAAGACTTCAGTGATAAATTGCATGTCATATAGTATTTGCCAAAAAAATAACAATTTATTACACATACTCCTAGCCAACACTGATTTCAGATAGGTATATTACAGGTATGGGGAGTTTAGATGTGGCTTTCATGAAAACTTGTAGAACGAGCCTTACTTGTTCAACATGTAAGCTATAAAATAAAAGAGGTATTGTAAAGATTGTCCTAGGAAGCAATACAAACACGTTATATACGTCAAACACACTTATTATCTTTAATTATTTGAAAAGCACAGAAGTGGAAACCAAGCATGGAGAAAACAAGATTTACTTGATAGGAGAAAACAAGCTATGAATATGTGGCATGAGCATCTTGGATTTCCATTGTTTGAGGCAATTTTCTTCTGAATACAAGTTACTGGGAAAACAGCAGGTGGGTCCAGTGTTTTTGCCCTCAGGTCCTGCTTGCAGGCATCCCATAGGTATCTGGTTGTCAGCTGTGAGAACAGGAAGCTGGTAGAGAAGAGACATGGGCACAATCCACCAGCACTATTCTTATGTTCTGATTAAACCACACTTCCGATGCTCAGAAGAGACATGGGCAAGATCCAGCATGCGTATTCTTGTGTTCTTCGATGCTCAGAGTATTACCTCAAGGTCATCTTCAACATTTTCCGGTTCTCTTTGATGCAGCATATTGCCATAGATTTAAGGGGGACCCCCCCCCAAACCCTAGAAATGAATATTTGTTGGATTTTGATTAATTGGGATATGGATTAAAATACAAACTGTAGGGCTGTGCCAGACAAAGAATTCCTGGACTGGCTTATCCAAACCATCCTGGTTGGCTTTTTTGTTTTTGTTTTGTTTAGTCGTGTCCGACTCTTCGTGACCCCATGGTCCACAGCACACCAGGCGCTCCTGTCTTTCACTGCCTCCCGCAGTTTGGTCAAACTCATGTTGGTGGTTTCGAGAAAACTGTTGGATTATGAGAGAGCAAACCTGTTAACATGACAAAAGGCGTTGATGGGCCATAATGGAGGAATCCACGATGTGGATGTTACCAAGGTGATGGAGTGTGTGTTTGAGGTGACAGGAAAAGGGAGTCTGGGAGCAAAGGTTTCTGGGAAGAAGAAGCAGGAAGAAGAGCTGGGATCCATCTTGGGAAGACTAGCTGAAGGCTGCCTTTGTTGCTGTGGGGTACAAGTCCCTCTTCAAATGCCCATAACTGTAAGATCTGGACTCCCTCCATGCAGATTGAAGGTGCACATAGCTTAAGAAAACATATTTCTTAAAGCCATGACAGTCTCCGCTGCATCCTCAATTCTCCAGAGCGGGGATTCTATGTTTTAGAATCATAGAGTTGGAAGAGACCACAAGGGCCATCCAGTCCAACCGCCTGCCAAGCAGGAAACACCATCAAAGCATTCCTGACAGATGGCTGTCAAGCCTCCGCTTAAAGACCTCCAAAGAAGGAGACTCCACCACACTCCTTGGCAGCAAATTCCACTGTCGAACAGCTCTTACTGTCAGGAAGTTCTTCCTAATGTTTAGGTTTTCTTTTACTCTGCCTTTTACTCAGCAATAAATGTAGTTTGTAGCACACACCTCTGCCTCAATCCGTCTGCATTTTTACTCTGCAAGATATCTGAAATGTGCCCAGTGTCCACATAAGGCACGGGTCATACAAACGTCAGGAAGGCTGCCAGAATTGCCTGGAGAGCTGCAGGCTCATCGCTGATCAGAGACAGGCTGGAAACATTCCTGCGTTATGCCTGGGGGATCATCCTTACCCCCTTCGACCCAACTGTTGCTACTTTGGGCAATCTGCACCTGATAACACAGTGCCCATTTCTGATTTGCACTGGAGTTGTACTGAAGGAGCATATCAGAAGGAAACACATTCAGTCTGGCCTTAGTAAAAAGTCTGTGCCAAATTCGTTAGATATTCAGCTATGTGAAATGTCCCAGCATACTGTAAACTCACATCCCTTGGTGAGCAGGATGGGTAGGAGTGGGCCCGCAGATCACCGTCGTGATTTTAGTGATTTAAAGGCTAGGTTGAAGCCCAAGTGTTGAAGATGAGATGGGGACAGCCCAATTGACGAAGCTTTTGGGGTGTTGTGCTTGGACCAGCAACTGACATACTGGTTCTGAGCTAGAGGTTGGAGTGGTCCTGTGCCCAGTTTGAAAACACTGACCTTAAGCCAGTACAGATCAAGGGAAGGAATAATATTACTCTTTTCTGTCTTGGACACACCACACCTGGAATACTGTGTCCAATTCTGGGCACCACAATTTAAAAAGGATATTGACAAACTGGAATGTGTGCAGAGGAGGGCAACCAAGATGACCAAGAGTCTGGGAACTAAGCCTTATGAGGAACGGTTGAAGGAGCTGGACATGTTTAGCATGGAAAAGAGGAGACTGAGAGGACATATGATAGCCATCTTAAAATAATTTAAGAGCTGTCATGTGGAGGAGGGAGCGAGCTTGTTTTCTCCTGATCTGGAGTGTAGGACTTGGACCAATGGTTTCAAGTTACAAGAAAGGAGATTCTGACCAAAGATCAGGAAGAACTTTCTGACAGCAAGAGCTGTTCGACAGTAGAACTAGCTCCAATGGAAGGTGACATCTTTGGAGGTTTTTAAGCAGAGGTTAGATGGCTATCTGTCGTGGATGCTGTAGCTGAGATTCCTGCATTGCAGGGGGTTGGGCTAGATGACCCTTTGGGGTCCATTCCAATTCAACGATTCTATGATTCTAATTAGCTCTGCACCCCACACCCTTATCATTATCAACACATGTATTCCGGCTTAACTGGGTGGGGTTCAATATTTGTCACACTCAGAGTGAATCCACTGAAGCTAATAGACCGAATTAACTTAGGTTCATAAATTCAACTTGGTTAGAAGAAAAAACAAAATCGAAAATTCTTTCTAGTAGCACCTTAGAGACCAACTGAGTTTGTTCCTGGTATGAGCTTTCGTGTGCATGCACACGAAAGCTCATACCAGGAACAAACTCAGTTGGTCTCTAAGGTGCTACTAGAAAGAATTTTCGATTTTGTTTTGACTATGGCAGACCAACACGGCTACCCACCTGTAATTGGTTAGAAGAAGTTGAATGGGATAACTTGCCAATTTTATACATACCATCAAAATTAGCCCCCCTCCATCACCACTACCCCAATTCTCTCCAAGGGCAGCTGGTAGCTCTCATACCCTCCAACATTTCTCCAATGAAAATAGGGGCTCCCTAAGGAAAAATGGGACATTCTGGGATCCAATCAGAAACCGGAATGGCTTCTCTAAATCAGGGACATCCCTGGAAAATAGGGACACTTGGAGGGTCTGAGCTGCTGGACTTGGATATCTTCTCTATCGCCCATCTCTCCCTCTCTTACACATGCGCACAATAACATGCATGGCTGGAAGAGAAGATCTGTTTGATGGAAAAAATCAAACAGCCACACAATGAAGCAGAGGGGCCGGTGACCAAACCACTGGCAGCTTATCTCCCGGTTGATGTTTGTGCCTTGCTCGATGGAGACATGGTGCCTGAGAGAAAAAACAGCAGCACAAAAGGAGTAGAATCTTCCCTCTCTTCCTCCATAGCCCTTTCTATGTGAGATAGTTGCTTGGGCCTTTTCTCAATTGTTTCCTCCCCTTGGAGACAGGGTTGGGAATCTGCTGCTAGTGCTTTTTATGACTGACTAAGCAGAGGAGATCCATTGGCATTATTGTGGGTGACAGGAGAAAGATGGGACCTTGGGCTTGGAGAGTTTGGAGGGTTCCAAATCTTGGCTGAACCATGCCCCACTTTGCCCCTCAGAGGTAAGGGACAGAAGTAAGGATTTGCTTTCAAGGAAGAGTGAATAGGATTGAAGCCTGACACTTTACTTGAAGTTTGCACAGCATGGGGGTACTTCCAGCCTTTCCCTAACAAAAGCGGATATTCTGATGAGCAGTTGAGTTTCCTTCCAGTGCATCCTCTCCATTCTTCTTCTAGTCCTTCAGTAGAAAAGGCTGAAGGACACTATTTTCTCTGCTCTGTCGAGATTTCCTTGTGGAACAATACCTGTGAAAGTGAGGGGTTTTTCTGCTTTTCTCTGTTACTAAAACAAGATGGCTGCTGCCTCTCAATGATGGGCATATGCAGAACAGGATTATGGAGCTGCTGGGCGATTGGCCTGATGCAGCAGCTGCTTATTATGTTCCCCTTCTGCAGCAGAATGGCTTCCCCTTTTCTCTCTCTCCTCCTATTCTGCATAGCCTAACCTGCCCTGGGGATCCTTCAAATCCACCACAGCAACATAGGCAACACAGTGGGACACCTGAGTGTGGAAAGCAAGGAGAGAAATCCCATTGCATTAACATTAATTCTTGCACTGGTGCAACGATGTAGCTGGGTACCCACTTGAATGGCATATATCAATTTATAGGATGGCAGTTGAATTTTCAATGTGTCCTTTTCTCTTATTTCTCTGTATTTTATTTTCTTCTATTAAAAATCAAATAGAAATGAAAAGAAATGTATCATGGGAGGGGGATCCGTTCCAGCCTCAGTGTCTAACTAATCACCTGGCTGTCTACAGGTGTTTTTTGGTGTGTGTGTTTTTAATTTGCAGTAATCAATTGCCAGAAGTCAGAAATGCCATAGTCCAAAGAAGAAGATTCTGTTGATTCTTTGACTCAGTTGCTTGGTTGTGTATTATTAGTAACGAACATCAACATCGTTCTCTTGCCCAAATCATATAATATTCTTAAGAATAGATATTACACAAATAAATGTATGGAGAGTTTGATACTGTTGCTGAGCTTATTTATTGATAAATCGAATTAAGATGTTGCAAGATATTCACTGGCTCAGAGAGCATAAGCAAAGAGAAAAATGGATTTTTTGTAGTGATGCAATGAGTGAAGCTTGAATAGAAATGAGACTTCCTTTGCAGACGTTTCATAGTCTTGTGTATCTTAAACTTTTTTGCATTCTCCATAGTATTTCAGTTCCAGCTTTCTTTTACTGTCACTGATGAGAAAAAAGAAGTAAAGAAATATGAGAATTCACAAGATGCAACTTTCATTATAACTCCTTAAAGAGAAATACTTTGTAGCTGGGAAAGCTTATGCCATCATTGCTGTGTGCCTTGGGGACGGGAAAGGGCTGCGGAAGAATCCTGTCTGAGACCCTGGAAAACTGCTTCCTGTCAGCCTAGCCAATATTGAGTAAGAGGGACCAATGTCCTTTTCAGGTCTGCCACTTTGTGGAAGACCCCCTTCTCCAGCCTTCAATGTACATCTGTGTCAAACTTTTCTAGGGGTAAATATTAAGACTTTTAGCTAGAGCAATTCCAAGTTCCACATTAAGCAAACACTTAGTGGAGGCCTTTGTTACCTTCACAATAATGTTCATACTACCCCCTATTTCCCTGATGGGGCTTTTTGTTATTTTTCTTCTGGGCCAACCTACTACGTTTTGTTTTGTGTCTGGCCTGGTGGGGTGGCAATAGAGCCCACTTGGGCATATTTCCCCTCCCTGTCCCCCCTGGATTGCTCTTGGCAGCAGCAAGAAGAGTGTCAGGAGGGTGGTGTATGTGAATAGCCCTCCCAACCCACTCCATCTTAAAATTCAGGGCTGCCTACTGATTAGCTCTGCTCACCATCTTCATTTGTGCCTCATAAGGTAGACATAACTCAGGGTCATGGCTTAGAACCCCAAGTTGTGCAAAGTGATTCCTGCACTGCCCAGGGGAGGGGTCCCCCCCCCCGCTTGACTTTCCCTTCTACATACGTGCTGATTCTCTTTTTCTTTTCCTTCCTTTTATTTGCTTCTCACCATGCTTAGTGCAAATATGATCACGTACTTTTAAACTTCCGATAAAGATGTCGGGGGGGGGGGGAGATTCCTGCACCACAGGAGGTTGGACTACATGACTCTCAGGGTCCCTTCCAACTCTATGATTCTATGATATACTCACATATATGCATTGCAGAAGTAACACTTGTTGTCATAGGTCTTGCCATCAGAACCGCAGTGGGCAAGGTACTCCTTAGTGCATACGCTTTTTGGATACCCTTTGCAATATTTCTGAAGATGAAGGACACAACACTTTTAAATGTCCTCCCCACTTTACCTTTGGACTGCAAGGTCTTTCTGATTAGGACATGCTTAATAATGAGGCAAAGATGAGGAATGCAAATGACAATTCACCAAGGGTTATATTCAGGTATGCATTCAAGTACAGGAAATGCTGATTTATTGTCCTGGCAAGCAGGGGATTGTGTGATAATTTTGTTCTCTATTCATCCCATGTTACCACTTGGGTTATATGTGATTTGGTGACATGGTAAGGCCCCATTGTGGGGACTGAAACCTGTCAAATTATAGATCGTCAGTGCCAGGGATTTCATGTAAGACACCTTAAAGTTTAAAATATTGCAGGGTTAGAACAGGTACAAAGTTTTTCACACTGCCAGACAAAATTTGCACACATGGTAGTGCCTTCTGAGAAGATTAATCCTGCCACATTGGGAGTGGGAAGCTCCAGGGGTTTCATGACACATTTAACGGTTGTTTTTGCAAATAAATACTTCTTTTTTAAAAAAAACACACAGTGAGTGCCTGAATTCATAAGACAGTAGCTAAATAATATCACTGCAAGGTTGGGCAGTCTATCTAGTAATAACAGAATAACCCCACTAGCCTACTACAGAACACAAGCTGAGACTTTCCTACAAATTATGGGTAGCAACTGGAACTAATAATAATACCACCAACTTTTTAAATAAGAGATGGGACTAGAGATGTGAAATCATGGGGAAAACCCAACTCTTGTATTTTATATTTGTGTAGAGGTGTTTTTGTTGCCTGTATTTTAAATTCTATTTTAAAAATTCACACACACACACACACACACACACACACACACAGTGAGAGAGAGAGGGCGGGGGAGAGAGAAAATATTTAAAAATTCCACAAGAAATATAAATTCACTTATCTTAACTCCATGCTACTTCCATGTTCTATCATAAGAATAAATGATTTCCCACTTACCGCTTCCCATGATGCTTTAACAACAACATCTAGATGCCAAACATAGAAAATGTAAAAATATTTAGCAAATCCATATGTTGAATAATAGTCCATTTGATAACATTTATTTCTAGGAATTGAAAAGTGAGATGCATTGTATATTTTACATCCTATGTGATCCTAAAAGTGCCTTGGCAATATGCAATTTCCTTTAAATGTCACTGAGCATGGATAGGAAGACAAGGAAATCAATGGGAAATGGTTCAATCCGTTAACTATACTAAGTACAAATAACTGTATATACTGATTTAGTCCATAACTAAATGGGACCCAGTTCTGTTGATTTCCCTTGAATGCCCGGCTGTGGTGCTTTGCGTGTTTAGAATCATGGCTAGGTCCACTTTTTGTGTCACAAGAGCCATGTGGAGACCATGAAAGGAGGAGGGTGCAAGGTGGTGGTAGCTTTAGGGGGCATTAGTGTTTTGAACCTCAGCTTTCAAAAAGGCTCCTATTGTGTGAATAGTGGTGGGTGTATTCTGCAATGCAGAGCCCTGATGTATCTTTCATAGAGTATTTCATAGAGTAAATCTCACATAGCCAAACATTCATTCTGGATCTCCCTGACATGTATAATTTCATACAGGAGGAACCTTGAGAACAGGCTTGTTTCAGTGTTCAAAAAAGTGGGGAGGCTCAAGTGTGTGTGTATGTTTTGGGGAGATGTGTGTCCCTCCCCCCAGTGTCCCTATGCTTAACAACAATGTCCCCTCCTTCCGTAAGCTTTCAGACAGCAAACACCATGGTTTGCAGGGAGATTTTAACTGGATTTAGCCAACACAGGTGGAGCCTTCCTACACTCATTTGAAGACATGAATAGACCATGGTGTGTTTGGTCCCTACACCTCTCCATGAAAGAGAAATTTTGCAATATGAAATATGACTTACCTGAGTACAAAAAGAAGACCATCAGAGTGAGGAGGAGAAAGCTGCCTGGCTTCATGATTTTGCTTGTGGGTTTGGATCTGTTGGCCTCTTAGTGCTTTTCCAAGCAGTAGATGCTTTTCAAATTCCACTGGTTACGGATGAGATCTGGTATCCCTTCCTTGTATTTATGGAAGTTTCTGCAGCCTTGATGATGAAATCTCCCAATTTTTTGAGATTACAGAGGACTGCAATGTCTTGTACCAATTTTAATGGTTTCCCTTTCAATGCACATTCCACATGTATGCAATAAACATTTGGCAACCAGCTCCTTACGAAATACGGCTTCTGGTGTGATTATTACATTGCTGTTGCAGGTCACAAGAAATGGGGTACAAACAAAGCGGTTTTAGAAATGCTGGGATTCTTTTGATCATAGGCAATTGTTTTAGTACAAAGAAAAAGAAAGGAGCCTTACTTGTTCAGCATGTAAGCTATAAAATGAAAGAAGTATTGTTGTCCTAGAAAGTAATACAAACACGTTATATACGTCAAAAACACTTATTATCTTTAATTATTTGAAAACCACAGAAGTGGAAAACAAGCACGGAGAAAACAAGATTTGGTGATAGGAGAAAACAAGCTATGAATGTGTGGCGTGAGCATCTTGGATTTCCATTGTTTGAGGCAATTTTCTTCTGAATACAAGTTACTGGGAAAACAGCAGGTGGGTCCAGTGTTGTTGCCCTCAGGTCCTGCTTGCAGGCATCCCATAGGTATCTGGTTGTCAGCTGTGAGAACAGGAAGCTGGGAGAGAAGGGACATGGGCACAATCCACCAGCACTATTCTTATGTTCTGATTCAACCACACTTCCGATGCTCAGAAGAGACATGGGCACGATCCAGCAAGTGTATTCTTGTGTTCTTCCGATGCTCAGAGTATTACCTCAAGGTGATCTTCAACATTTTCCGGTTCTCTTTGATGCAGCATATTGCCATAGATTTAAGGGGGACCCCCCCCCCCAAACCCTAGAAGTGAATATATGTTGGATTTTGATTAATTGGGATATGGATTAAAATACAAACTGCAGGGCTGTGCCAGACCAAGAATTCCTGGACTGGCTTATCCAAACCAGCCTGGTTGTCTTTTTTGTTGTTGTTTAGTCGTTTTGTCGTGTCCGACTCTTCGTGACCCCATGGCCCACAGCACACCAGGCACTCCTGTCTTCCACTGCCTCCTGCAGTTTGGTCAGACTCATATTGGTAGCTTCGAGAAAGCTGTTGGCTTATGAGAGAGCAAACCTGTTAACATGTTCGAGAAAGCTGTTGGCTTATGAGACAGCAAACCTGTTAACATGACAAAAGGCGTTGATGGGCCATCATGGAGGAATCCACAATGTGATGAAGTGTGTGTTTGAGGTGACAGAAAAAGGGAGTGTCAGGTTTCTGGGCATCTTAGAGTTAATGATGCAAGAGGCGTTCTGATCCTGGGAGTCTAGCCTTGCCCACTGTAATACGGGCACTTTTCCTTTGTCTAGAAAAGGGGAGGTTTGGTTTCACTTTCCCCTTCGCCTCACTCTGTGTTCAGTGTACCGTTACTGCTGAATGTGAGTTTCTTAGTTTGCTGCAAGCATGCAGCTCAAGACTGTAGGACTTGTGTATGTGCTACTAAATAAAGCCTAGTTTAGTTTAGTAGCACTGGCGTCTGTCAAGTTATTTCAGACACCACGGAGAAGCAGACCTAAAAGCCATCCCGACACTGTGATTCACTCTGCTGGAAGAAAAACGCTCAGGGCGCAGCGAGAAGTGTGCCTGGGCGCCATTGATGTCGGAGACGATCGTAAAGGTGATTGATTGCAGTGCCAGCGAGCAGCACCGCTTGGGTCAAAGGTTTTATGACCCAATATCAATACTACTAGAACAGGGAGTCTGGGAGCAAAGGTTGCTGGGAAGAAGAAGCAGGAAGAAGAACTGGGATCCATCTTGGGAAGACTGGCTGAAGGCTGCTTTCGCTGCTGTCGGATACAAGCTACTTCTGAAAGGACCATAACTGTAAGATTTGGACTCCCTCCATGCAGATTGAAGGGGCACATAGCTTAATAAACCACATTTCTTAAAGCCATGACAGTCTCCGCTGCATCCTCAATTCTCCAAAGAAACATACACCCTGAGTGGGTGCCTGGGACCCCATGGGCTTTTGCCACCACTCGGCAGAGAGGGGGGCAGGCACTCGCCTTTTGTAGCAATATTCATTCTATAGAGATCACAATAGTTTGGAAAGATCTTGATCCTTTTAAAAAGAAGGACAATGCAACCATCTGTTAGGGCGCCATCAAGTTGGCATACTGAAGTGCAGCAGTCAGAGTCAGATAAGCCGAGGTCGAACAGTCCGGGTCAGAAGCCAGCTGAAGTCAGGTACCAGCACGGGGTCAGGAACAAGCCTGGGGTCAGGAACACAAGAAGCAAGAGCAACCACGCACTCAGCACAGCAGGTGCAGGTGCTAGCGAAGGGAGCAGCTGGCCTTTCTTAAGTAGCCGGCCTGTAACCACATCTCTTACGAGTTGCAGCTGCCTCTAATTGTTCCCTGCGTCTCTCAGCTCTACGCTCTACAGCTGAGAAGGGAGGAGGGGAGGGGCCCTGCTGGTTCCTCTCCTCACAAGGGCCTGATTCTGGCTCGACTTCTTCCTCCTCCTGTTCTGGTCTTTCCCCCTCTCCATCTGACTCTTCCTCTTCCGAGGAGTGCTGCCACAAGTCTTCTCCAGGTATGAACTCCTCCATTTCCCCAGGTTCTTCCGTGGGGGCAGCCTCACTTGGGGGGGGGGGCTTGCCACCACTCCTCCTCATCTGGCTCCACCCTGACACCACCATAGTGCAAAACTTCAGAACTGAGGAATCACACTTACAATTGTGAGGTGTGAATTCTGCCTCATCTCCTTCCTAACCACCCCAGCATCCCTCTCCATCCCTTATGCGATTATTTATTAGTCACCCATGTATATTCGATACCAACATTGCCTCTCCTCTACCAGTTCTCTGGCCAATCTCCCTCTAAGTTTGGATATGTTTTACATGATACCTCTTGGCCAATTTTGGAAACAAGATGCTGGCAGAAAGAGCACATGTGGTGAGATGGAACTGCCCTTCCAACACTAGCACCTCTGCTGCTTAGCTGATGTAGGCAAGGGAGGTTTTAGGGGAGCATGACTGGTTTAGTTGCATGGGGTGGGGAGTCTCAGGTGTGCCACAGGTGTCGCTGCAACTATGATATAGAATGGAAGGTGAGAGGCAGGCGGGGGCACCAAATTTTGAGACCCGAAGGTCCTCTACTGCCTGGAGCTGGTCCAGGAGGGTACCATGTTTGATGGTATCAAGATAAATGGTATCAAAATTATATCAATGATGTTGCTGTTAAGTTTCTATTTCCTCTCACTGTGCACTCACAAGACTTTGTTTGCACATTCCAGGATTGATTGTTGGAATCACGGGGAGCGGATGTCTGTTGTACTCTGTTTCCAGTTGTTGTTTTTATTCAGACTTCTCTCAGAGCGAGGATTCTATGTTTTAGAATCATAGAATCATAGAGTTGGAAGAGACCACAGGGGCCATCCAGTCCAACCCCCTGCCAAGCAGGAAACACGACCAAAGCATTCCTGACAGATAGCTGTCAAGCCTCCGCTTAAAGACCTCCAAAGAAGGAGACTCCACCACACTCCTTGGCAGCAAATTCCACTGTCAAACAGGAAGTTCTTCCTAATGTTTAGGTTTTCTTTTACTCTGCCTTTTTCTCAGCAATAAATGTAGTTTGTAGCACACACCTCTGCCTCAATCCGTCTGCATTTTTACTCTGCAAGATATCTGAAATGTGCCCAGTGTCCACATAAGGCACGGGTCATACAAACGTCAGGAAGGCTGCCAGAATTGCCTGGAGAGCTGCAGGCTCATCGCTGATCAGAGACAGGCTGGAAACATTCCTGTGTTATGCCTGGGGGTATCATCATCCTTACCCCCTTCGACCCAACAGTTGCTACTTTGGGCAATCTGCACCTGATAACACAGTGCCCATTTCTGATTTGCACTGGAGTTGTACTGAAGGAGCATATCAGAAGGAAACACATTCAGTCTGGCCTTAGTAAAAAGTCTGTGGTAGCTGACCACTGCCAAATTCTTTAGATATTCAGCTATGTGAAATGTCCCAGCATACTGTAAACTCAAATCCCTTGGTGAACAGGATGGGTAGGAGTGGGCCCGCAGATCACCGTCATGATTTTAGTGATTTAAAGGCTAGGTTGAAGCCCAAGTGTTGAAGATGAGATGGGGACAGCCCAATTGACGAAGCTTTTGGGGTGTTGCGCTTGGACCAGCAACTGACATACTGGTTCTGAGCTAGAGGTTGGAGTGGTCCTGTGCCCAGTTTGAAAACACTGACCTTAAGCCAGTACAGATCAAGGGAAGGAATAATATTACTCTTATCTGTCTTGGACACACCACACCTGGAATACTGTGTCCAATTCTGGGCACCACAATTTAAAAAGGATATTGACAAACTGGAATGTGTGCAGAGGAGGGCAACCAAGATGACCAAGAGTCTGGGAACTAAGCCTTATGAGGAACGGTTGAAGGAGCTGGACATGTTTAGCCTGGAAATGAGGAGACTGAGAGGAGATATGATAGCCATCTTGAAATATCTTAAGAGCTGTCATATGGAGGAGGGAGCGAGCTTGTTTTCTCCTGATCTGGAGTGTAGGACTTGGACCAATGGTTTCAAGTTACAAGAAAGGAGATTCTGACTAAACATCAGGAAGAACTTTCTGACAGTAAGAGCCGTTCGACAGTAGAACTAGCTCCAATGGAAGGTGACATCCTTGGAGGTTTTTAAGCAGAGGTTAGATGGCTATCTGCTGT
Organism: Lacerta agilis; assembly: GCF_009819535.1. NCBI lineage: Eukaryota > Metazoa > Chordata > Lepidosauria > Squamata > Lacertidae > Lacerta > Lacerta agilis. The sequence goes on from NC_046313.1 coordinate 64,125,635, forward strand.
GGATGCTGTAGCTGAGATTCCTGCATTGCAGGGGGTTGGGCTAGATGACCCTTTGGGGTCCATTCCAATTCAACGATTCTATGATTCTAATTAGCTCTGCACCCCACACCCCTTATCATTATCAACACATGTATTCTGGCTTAACTGGGTGGGGTTCAATATTTGTCACACTCAGAGTGAATCCACTGAAGCTAATAGACCTAATTAACTTAGGTTCATAAATTCAACTTGGTTAGAAGAAGTTGAATGGGATAACTTGCCAATTTTATACATACCATCAAAATTAGCCCCCCTCCATCACCACTACCCCAATTCTCTCCAAGGGCAGCTGGTAGCTCTCATACCCTCCAACATTTCTCCAATGAAAATAGGGGCTCCCTAAGGAAAAATGGGACATTCTGGGATCCAGTCAGAAACCGGAACGGCTTCTCTAAATCAGGGACGTCCCTGGAAAATAGGAAAATGGAAAAAATCAAACAGCCACACAGTGAAGCAGAGGGGCCGGTGACCAAACCACTGGCAGCTTATCTCCCGGTTGATGTTTGTGCCTTGCTCGATGGAGACATGGTTCCTGAGAGAAAAAACAGCAGCACAAAAGGAGTAGAATCTTCCCTCTCTTCCTCCATAGCCCTTTCTATGTGAGATAGTTGCTTGGGCCTTTTCTCAATTGTTTCCTCCCCTTGGAGACAGGGTTGGGAATCTGCTGCTAGTGCTTTTTATGACTGACTAAGCAGAGGAGATCCATTGGCATTATTGTGGGTGACAGGAGAAAGATGGGACCTTGGGCTTGGAGAGTTTGGAGGGTTCCAAATCTTGGCTGAACCATGCCCCACTTTGCCCCTCAGAGGTAAGGGACAGAAGTAAGGATTTGCTTTCAAGGAGAGTGAATAGGATTGAAGCCTGACACTTTACTTGAAGTTTGCACAGCACGGGGGTACTTCCAGCCTTTCCCTAACAAAAGCGGATATTCTGATGAGCAGTTGAGTTTCCTTCCAGTGCATCCTCTCCATTCTTCTTCTAGTCCTTCAGTAGAAAAGGCTGAAGGACACTATTTTCTCTGCTCTGTCGAGATTTCCTTGTGGAACAATACCTGTGAAAGTGAGGGGTTCTTCTGCTTTTCTCTGTTACTAAAACAAGATGGCTGCTGCCTCTCAAAGATGGGCATATGCAGAACAGGATTATGGAGCTGCTGGGTGATTGGCCTGATCCAGCAGCTGCTTATTATGTTCCCCTCTTGCAGCAGAATGGCTTCCCCTTTTCTCTCTCTCCTCCTTTTCTGCATAGCTTAACCTGCCCTGGGGATCCTTCAAATCCACCACAGCAACATAGGCAACACAGTGGGACACCTGAGTGTGGAAAGCAAGGAGAGAAATCCCATTGCATTAACATTAATTCTTGCACTGGTGCAATGATGTAGCTGGGTACCCACTTGAATGGCATATATCAATTTATAGGATGGCAGTTGAATTTTCAATGTGTCCTTTTCTCTTATTTCTCTGTATTTTATTTTCTTCTATTAAAAATCAAATAGAAATGAAAAGAAATGTATCATGGGAGGGGGATCGGTTCTAGCCTCAGTGTCTAACTAATCACCTGGCTGTCTACAGGTGTCTTTTGGTGTTTTTTTTTTTTAATTTGCAGAAATCAATTGCCAGAAGTCAGAAATGCCATATTCCAAAGGAAGAAGCTGCACACAAACTCAATTACCCTCTTTGATAACTTAAAATGCACAATGATTATTTTTTTTAAAAATTATTTATTCCTTTTAATTAATTTTCTAAGCATTAGCACTGGAAACTTTAGCAAGAGCACACTAAATCCTGAATTATTTGATTACTGACCACGTTATGTAAACAGCAAACAAAAACAGCTTCAAAAAACAGAAAAACTTTCCCCCCAAACAGAAAGCCCCAAATGGCTGAAAAACCCAGTTTCCCAGGATCCTCAGCCCTCGCAAAGGAACTACTCACCATGCAAGGGAACTCAGTTTCCCGAGCTCCCTTGCAATGATCAGCTGGCGCAACACACACACACGCATGCAGTGGCCAGCTGTGTGTCGGCGCAAGAGCTCAATAGTTATTGAGATTTTGGGAGGGGGAGAAAGACCAGTAGTTGAGCTTTTTTAGGAGGAGAGCTTTTTTTTTCCTTTTAGGCTGCTGATAACCATTATATATATATATATATATATATATATATATATATATATATATATATATATATATGCTTCTGGAGGGACCAGCTGCCCCCCTGCCCCCCTGGGTACGCCCATGAGTCACACCTACAATTGTATGGCATGAATTCTGCCTCATCTCCTTCCTAACTACCCTAGCATCTCTCTCCAACCCTTAGGCCTTTGCTTATTAGCCACTCATGTATAGTTCACACCAACATTGCCTCTCCATTCACCACACTAGTAGTTCTGTGGCCAATTTCCCCCTAAGTTTGGATGTGCTTTACATGATACGTTTTAGCCAATTTTGGAAACAAGAAGCAGGCAGGAGAAAGTCTGGACCTTGGGTTTGGAGAGTTTGGAGGTTTCAAAATCTTGGCAGAGCTATGTCCCTCTTTGTCCCTCAGAGGTGCTTCTCCTGATCCTATGCATTTTTACTCAGCATTAAGCCTTATGAGGTAAGGATTCTCTTTCAAGGAAGAGTGAATAGGATTGAAGCCTGACACTTTATCAGATTTGCACAACACAAGGGTACTTCCTGCCTTTCCCTGCCACAAGCGGATATTCTGATGAGCAGTTGAGTTGCCTTCCAGTGCTTCCTCTCCATTTGTCTTCTGGTCCTCCAGTAGAAAAGGTTGAAGGACATTATTTTCTCTGCTCTGTTGAGATTTCCTTGTGGAACAATACCTGTGAAAGTGAGAAGCTCTTCTGCTTTTCTCCCTTACTAAAACAAGATGGCTGCTGCCTCTCAGAGATGTCCTGAATGAACTGGGCAATTGGGCATATGCAGAACATGATGATGGACCTGGTGGGCCATTGGCCTGATTCAGCAGCTGCTTATTATATTCCCCTTGTGCAGCAGAACGGCCTCCCCTTTTCTCTCTCTCCTCCTTCCCTGCATAGCCCAACCTGCCCTAGTCATATCCCAAATCTAGCAGGGCAACATAGGCAACACAGTGGGACACCCAGGTGGGGAAAGAAAGCAGGAGATAAATCCCATTGGATTAACATTAATTGTTGCACTGGTGCAATGATGTAGCTGGCTACTCACTTAAATGGCATATATCAATTCATTAGGATGGCAACTGAATTTTCAATGTGTCCTTTTCTCTTACTTCTCTGTCTGTTGTTTTTTTTTCAATTAAGGATCAATAGAAAAGTAATGAAATGTATCATGGCAGGGGGATGGGTTTTAGCCTCAGTGTCTAACTAATCACCTGGCTGTCTATAGGTGGTTTTTTGGTGGTTTTTTTAATCTGCAGAAATCAATTGCCAGAAGTCAGAAATGCCATAGTCCAAAGGAAGAAGATTCTGTTGATTGTTTGACTCAGTTCCTTGGTTGTGTGTTATTAGTAACAAACGTCAACATCGTTCTCTTGCCCAGATCATATAATATTCTTAAGAATAGACAATACACATAAATGGATGGACAGTTTGATACTGTTGCTGAGCTTATTTATTGATAAATCGAATTAAGATGTTGCAAGATATTCACTGGCTCAGAGAGCATAAGCAAAGAGAAAAATGGATTTTTTTGTAGTGATGCAGTGAGTGAAGCTTGAATAGAAATGAGACTTCCTTTGCAGATGTTTCATAGTCTTGTGTATCTTAAACTTTTTTGCATTCTCCATAGTATTTCAGTTCCAGCTTTCTTTTACTGTCACTGATGAGAAAAAAGAAGTAAATAAATATGAGAATTCACAAGATGCAACTTTCATTATAACTCCTGAAAGAGAAATACTTTGTAGGTGGGAAAGCTTATGCCATCAATGCTGTGTGCCTTGGGGACGGGAAAGGGCTGCGGAAGAATCCTGTCTGAGACCCTGGAAAACTGCTTCCTGTCAGCCTAGCCAATATTGAGTAAGAGGGACCAATGTCCTTTTCAGGTCTGCCACTTTGTGGAAGACCCCCCTTCTCCAGCCTTCATTGTACATCTGTGCCAAACGTCTCTAGGGGTACATATTAAGACTTTTAGCTAGAGCAATTCCAAAATCCACATTAAGCAAACACTTAGTGTAGGCCTTTGTTACCTTCACAATAATGTTCACACTACCCCCTATTTCCCTGATGGGGCTTTTTGTTATTTTTCTTCTGGGCCAACCCTACTACGTTTTGTGTTGTGTCTGGCCTGGTAGGATGGCAATAGAGCCCACTTGGACATATTTCCCCTCCCTGTCCCCCCTGGATTGCTCTTGGCAGCAGCAAGAAGAGTGTCAGGAGGATGGTGCATGTGAATAGCCCTCCCAACCCACTCCATCTTAAAACTGGGCTGCCTACTGATTAGCTCTGCTCACCATCTTCATTTGTGCCTCATAAGCAAGACATAACTCAGGGTCATGGCTTAGAACCCCAAGTTGTGCAAAGTGATTCCTGCACTGCCCAGGGGAGGGATCCCCCCCCCCCGCTTGACTTTCCCTTCTACATACGTGCTGATTCTCTTTTTTCTTTTCCTTCCTTTTATTTGCTTCGCACCATGCTTAGTGCAAATATGATCATGTACTTTCTAACTTCCAATAAAGATGTCGGGGGGGGGGGGAGATTCCTGCACCACAGGAGGTTGGACTACATGACTCTCAGGGTCCCTTCCAACTCTATGATTCTATGATATACTCACATATATGCATTGCAGAAGTCACACTTGTTGCCATAGGTCTTGCCATCAGAACCGCAGTGGGCAAGGTATTCCAAGGTGCATATTTGGGTTGGATACCTTTTGCAATATTTCTGAAGATGAAGGACACAACACTTTTAAATGTCCTCCCCACTTAACCTTTGGACTGCAAGGTCTTTCTGATTAGGACATGCTTAATAATGAGGCAAAGATGAGGAATGCAAATGACAATTCACCAAGGGTTATATTCAGGTATGCATTCAAGTACAGGAAATGCTGATTTATTGTCCTGGCAAGCAGGGGATTGTGTGATAATGTTCTCTATTCATCCCAACTTACTACTTGGGTCATGTGATTTGGTGACATGGTAAGGTCCCATTGCAGGGGCTTAAACCTGTCAAATTATAGATCGTCAGTGCCAGGGATTTCATGCAAGACACCTTTAAATTTTAAAATATTGCAGGTACAAAGTTTTTCACATTGCAAAACAAAATTTGCAGACATGATTTCCCACTTACCGCTTCCCATGATGCTTTAGCAACAACATCTAGAATCAAAACATAGAAAATGTAAAAATTATTTAGCAAATCCACATGTTGAATAATAGTCCATTTGATAACATTTATTTCTAGGAACTGAAAAGTGAGATGCATTGTAACTTGTACATTCTTTGTTATCCTAAAAGTGCATTTATAATGTGCCATGGCAATATGCAATTTCCTTTAAATGTCACTGAGCATGGATAGGAAGACAATGAAATCAATGGGAAATAGTTCAATTTCTTAACTATACTAAGTACAAATAACTGTATATACTGATTTAGTCCATAACTAAATGGGACCCAGTTCTGTTGATTTCCCTTGAATGCCCGGCTGTGGTGCTTTGTGTGTTTAGAATCATGGTTAGGTCCACTATTTATGTCACAAGAGCCATGTGGAGACCATGAAGAAAGGAGGGTGCAAGGTGGTGGTAGCTTTTAGGGGGCATTAGTGTTTTGAACCTCAGCTTTCAAAAAGGCTCCTATTGTGTGAATAGTGGTGGGTGTATTCTGCAATGCAGAGCCCTGATGTATCTTTCATAGAGTATTTCATAGAGTAAATCTCACATAGCCAAACATTCATTCTGGATCTCCCTGACATGTATAATTTCATATAGGAGGAACCTTGAGAACAGGCTTGTTTCAGTGTTCAAAAAAGTGGGGAGGCTCAATTGTGTGTGTGTGTTTTGGGGAGATGTGTGTCCCTCCCCCCAGTGTCCCTATGCTTAACAACAATGTCCCCTCCTTCCGTAAGCTTTCAGACAGCAAACACCATGGTTTGCAGGGAGATTTTAACTGGATTTAGCCAACACAGGTGGAGCCTTCCTACACTCATTTGAAGACATGAATAGACCATGGACTGTTTGGTCCCTACACCTCTCCATGAAAGAGAAATTTTGCAATATGAAATATGACTTACCTGAGTACAAAAAGAAGACCATCAGAGTGAGGAGGAGAAAGCTGCCTGGCTTCATGATTTTGCTTGTGGGTTTGGATCTGTTGGCCTCTTAGTGCTTTTCCAACCAGTAGATGCTTTTCAGATTCCACTGGTTACGGATGAGATCTGGTATCTCTTCCTTGTATTTATGGTTTCTATAGCCTTGATGTTGAAATCTCCCAAATTTTGAGAAATATTTACACGTGCAAATGTGATTACAGAGGACTGCAATGTCTTGTACCAATTTTAATGGTATGCAATAAACATTTGGCAACCAGCTCCTTACGAAATACGGCTTCTGGTGTGATTATGACATTGTTGTCGCAGGTCACAAGAAATGAGGTACAAACAAAACAGTTTTAGAAATGCTGGGATTCTTTTGATCATAGGCAATTGTTTTGCTACAAAGAAAAACAAAAGAGCCTTACTTATTCTACATGTAATCTATAAAATAAAAGAAGTATTGTTGTCCTAGAAAGTAATACAAACACGTTATATACGTCAAAAACACTTATGATCTTTAATTATTTGAAAACCACAGAAGTGGAAAACAAGCACGGAGAAAACAAGATTTGGTGATAGGAGAAAACAAGCTATGAATGTGTGGCATGAGCATCTTGGATTTCCATTGTTTGAGGCAATTTTCTTCTGAATACAAGTTACTGGGAAAACAGCAGGTGGGTCCAGTGTTTTTGCCCTCAGGTCCTGCTTGCAGGCATCCCATAGGTATCTGGTTGTGAGAACAGGATGCTGGGACAGATGAGACATGGGCACAATCCAGCAGCACTATTCTTATGTTCTGATTAAACCACACTTCCGATGCTCAGAGTATTGCGTGGACAGGCGGAGTCCCCCAAACCCAAGGCGACCCCTGAGCGGAATAATGACACAAGACAACATGCTATGGGATTAAAATTGGCCACAACTTTATAAAGATTCGGCCCCACAGCTCTGGCCCACCCAATGTGCCACTTCTGAATGCTGAACTTTGACTTGGACTCTCAGCTCGATCCAACAGGGCTTTTCTTTTCAAAACCTTCTCCAGTTTTGAAAAACACAAGTGGCATGTCCAGAGCATGTATATGTTATGGTATGTGCATTTGAGCCCATGGGCAGAAGTGGGAAAACAGTACATGTTGGCTGGCAGTGGGTCCAGCAGATATGGAGCTGTATTTACTTCAGCAGCAATGAAATGATATCACCCTTCTCTAGAAACCCACGTGATACATTGCAATAAAGTTAACTGAGAATGTTACTGTATTTTAACTCATTTTTATTGATTTACTTTGAAAATATCTGTTATCTTTGCTATGACTTATGTTTGAGACAATAAGCCCGTTCCATGTACTATTTGCTAACTGGCTGGTTGCCAAATGTTTCTTGAATTGTGCAGTAAAAGGAAACTGTTGAAATTGGTACAGGACACTGCAGTCCTCTGTAATATTCCATTTCCACATGTAAATGTTTCTTGAAACTGGGAGTGTTCCACACACAGACTTCCTTATATGCATGGGAGAGAGGTTAGATCTAACTGCTCGGAAGAGCACTAAGAGGCTGACAAATCCACCATTACAATCATGAAGTTGCCTGGGTTTGCTTCTCTGGCAGTGGTGGGGCAAGCGAGGTGCCAGTAGGGAGTACTGTCTGTTTTATTTCTCCTATCTGGGTGGGCTGGCTCTGGGGGTTAGCCGATATTGTAGGTAAACTGGTCCCAAGTTGTTAAGGGCTCTATATGCTAATTGGAACACCTTGGACTCTGCTTGGTATCCCATCCAGGATAGGCAATTGACCAATTTCTTGGACACAGGGACTACTTACAGTGCATCCATCTTGCCAGGTTTCAAGCTGAGCTTGATTTTATCCATCCATTTCACCACTGCTTCCAGGCAATGGCTCAGGTACTGTACAGCATCTCTAGATTCAGATGTTATGGCAAAGCAGAGCTGAGTGTCATCAGCATACTGATGGCACCTCGCTCCAAAACTCCTAATGACCTCTCCCAATGGGTTCATGTAGACATTAAATAGCATTGGAAATAAGCACTCCATAATGTAGCCAAAAGACGCCCCCCCCCCCAACAGTGTCCCAAAGCTATTCTCAGGACTTGGTCCTGAAGATAGGACCAGCACCACTGTAATACAGTGCCCCCAGTTCCCATTGCCTGGAGCAGAGGCGGACTTAGAGGAGAGTGACCAGTTTGGTCACACTGGGCTGGGAGCCTCAGGGGTGCCTCGGGAGTTGCTCCAACTATGATATAGAATGGAAGGTGAAAGGCAGGCAGGGGGCCTCAAATTTTGGGACACCAAGGCCCTCCACTGTCTGGAGCTGGTCCAGGAGGATACCATGGTTGGTGGTGTCAGAATAAATGGCATCAAAATTCTGTCAATGCTGCTGCTGCTGCAGTGGGAAATCTGCACCTAATACCATGCTGCCCATTTCTGATTCGCACTGGAGCTCCATTGAAGTTACTTATTTTAACTCAAAAATAAATGCATTTAAAAAGCAAGAGCAATTTTTAAAAAATATCCTCTTAGTACCCGGCATGTCTATTTTGCAGAGGGTGCACATATTTACCAATACATGCAGAATGAGTGGTGTGCAGGGATGTGTCACTTCATCCAGCAGGCAGAGGGATTTGGCAGGGGGCATCAGCGCCCCCATCTTCATTTTCCCACTCTTAAGATCAGTTCCCCACATTTGCCATACATTTGCAAATAAAGAAATGAATCTGCACAAAATCTCACCAGCATTTCAGTGTGAATTTCTCCCCAAAGGCAGTTGCTCCAGCTATAATACATTTTTACTGTTACTTTCACGAAGCGAATTTATATGTGCACTTTATTCTAAAATATTGATTTTTAAAAATACACATTACTTGGCTGAAGAAACGAGCTGAAAAATTCAGAGAAGGGTGAATTTCAAAAGATGGCTGTTTTTCGGTTCACATCTTGCTTTGGAAAGTGTGAAGCAGGTCCACTTGCCATTACATGCAAACTGAATGGAATGTCTCTCTCATCCCCACTTGGGGGTTTTGCTTGGGGAGTTGTTGTTGCTTCTAAGACCTTCTACAAGAAAGACTGACACCAGAAGCTGCAGTTTGGTCAGCAAAACCATTGGAGCAGCTGAAGTGTTTTTCTCTTTTCCCCCATGCCTTTTCATTCTTGCTGACAGAGAATTTCAACCTGTGTGTTACTTTGCAACAACAGGAATGTTTAGATTAGGATCTGTGATATGGATCTGCACATACACATATAAATACCCAACAGCTCTACTGGAAACTGCCTCCCTGTCTGGAGCTGGATTTACAGTTGAATAACTGCCTCTGCCGTGAAGACAATACGTAGGTTTATTTGTGGTGTTTGCTCTGGTTCTTTGTTTCTTCTCAGATAAGCATCTTTCAGTATATCAGAAGTTTTATTTCTAACCCACTCAATGGTGCAAAAAAAAAAAAAACCCACAGAAAAACTCTTGTTAATGAACTGAAAAAAGAGAGAGAAATCAATGGGATTTCACACTGTTAATACAATATTTGAAATATCAGTTATTTCAATGGGATTGCAAGCATTGGTAGACTGAAGAGTAAAAATTTACCCTTCACCAACCATCCATCACCTTCATGTGTGTATAATTCCAATAGTGACTTACGGTAGAGTAGAGAATATCAAATAAAAAGAATAAAGGGAAAATGGGAGTGGGGGAGAGAAGAAAGAGAAGAAAGGAAGTTACTGGTAAAAATAAAATAAAACAAAAAATAAAAACAAAAAAATCCTTCTAGTAGCACCTTAGAGACCAACTAAGTTTGTTCTTGGTATGAGCTTTCGTGTGCATGCACACTTCTTCAGATACACTGAAAGAAGTGTGCATGCACACGATAGCTCATACCAAGAACAAACTTAGTTGGTCTCTAAGGTGCTACTGGAAGGATTTTTTTGTTTTTATTTTTTATTTTGTTTTGGCTATGGCAGACCAACACGGCTACCTACCTGTAACTAAAAATAAAAGAGTGAAAGAAGGAAGGAAAAAAGAAAGAGAAGTAAAAAAAAACCCACGACATCTGATTCTCTGTTAGTTACTTTTAAAAAGAATATTCAAAGTATTTGCTCCAGTGTGACACCCAGCTGTTCCTCCTTCTGCCAAGTGATATTTTTCCAATCTTCAGACTCAGACAGCTCACATTCATTCATTTTCCCTTCCACATAAAAAGTTCAAAAGGGGTTTTCCAATTATTAATTTCCATAAATGTCAACGATGATTCCACCATGTTGAAAAATAATAAACCCTTTTGCCTTTGTTCACACAAGAGCCTCTCCACTGTGGTCATATATTAAAACAATATTTCATAGTTATTTACGTATTGTATATGCATTAATCCACACCCAGTTCCATATCTTCTGAACCCACTCCCGTTGTCTGTGGTTTTTCATGCTAATTTAGAGGTGGATTTTAGACAGTGTAGGTGGTTCCAGTGCACTAGATGCTGATACTAGAGAGCGCTGCAGGGTTTCACCACTATATTGTACTGAATTGAGCAGAATGGAAGGTGACAGGTGGGGGTGGGAGTGGGGGTGGCAAATTTTGGCCTGAAATTTTAAAGACAAAAGTCCGCCACTGAGTTCAGAAGTGATGGCCCAAGATGGTCCAATTCTTATGATTAATAACAATTGATTATATTGAGCTTCATGAAGAAAGGTGATTTGCAACCCCATCAAGTCAACAACATGAATTAAGGAAAGGACACCTGAAAGCCACTGAAAATGAGGGGAGGGAATCATTGGATAGGCTACCGCCATATCTTCCGCGATCTATTCCTTTCTACCGCCTGCCCGTTCTTCTAACCCAACCAACCCAACCACCCCCCGTTCTAACCTACCCGTTCCTTACTCCATCTAACCACCCGACTATCTGCCCAACACGGGGAGCCGCAGCCTTATATTGACAACGAACAGACAACATCATGCTCAATACTTTTACCAATCAGAACACTGTTGCTGCCCTTGAAAAGGGCGGGAAGCAGATTAACTGACCATTAACAAGTTTAAACCTTGGAGCCAAAAAGTCTAAGCGGAGGGATCTCAGCGGCAAGTCGCCCACTGGATCCTACTTTCAGTTTCACTTTAACTTGGAAGTATACATCAAATAGTGCACATACCGGTAATTGACATTTAAACAGGTACAAACGATCGTAGGTGCAAGTGCACCCACGAAGTGTATTCCCACACCCAGAAGCAAATACACACACACACACACACACACACACACACACACACACACACATATATATATATATATAATGGTTATCAGCAGCCTAAAATAAAAAAAAGCTCTCCTCCTAAAAAAACTCAACTATTGGTCTTTCTCCCCCTCCCAAAATCTCAATAACAATTGAGCTCTTGCACCGACACACATCTGGCCACTGCATGTGTGTGTGTGTGTGTGTGTGTGTGTTGCGCCAGCTGATTGTTGCAAGGGAGCTAGGGAAACTGAGTTCCCTTGCATGGTAAGTAGTTCCTTTGCGAGGGCAGAGGATCCTGGGAAACTGAGTTTTTCAGCCATTTGGGGCTTTCTGTTTGGGGGAAAAGTTTTTCTGTTTTTTGAAGATGTTTTTGTTTGCTGTTTACATAACGTGGTCAGTAATCAAATAATTCAGGATTTAGTGTGCTCTTGCTAAAGTTTCCAGTGCTAATGCTTAGAAAAATAATTAAAAGGAATAAATAATTTTTTAAAAAATAATCATTGTGCATTTTAAGTTATCAAAGAGGGTAATTGAGCTTGTGTGCAGCTTCTTCCTTTGGACTATGGCATTTCTGACTTCTGGCAATTGATTTCTGCAAATTAAAAAAGAAAAAACACCAAAAAACACCTGTAGACAGCCAGGTGATTAGTGTCAGGCTTCAATCCTATTCACTCTTCCTTGAAAGCAAATCCTTACTTCTGTCCCTTACCTCTGAGGGGCAAAGTGGGGCATGGCTCAGCCAAGATTTGGAACCCTCCAAACTCTCCAAGCCCAAGGTCCCATCCTTCTCCTGTCACCCACAATAATGCCAATGGATCTCCTCTGCTTAGTCAGTCATAAAAAGCACTAGCAGCAGATTCCCAACCCTGTCTCCAAGGGGAGGAAACAATTGAGAAAAGGCCCAAGCAACTATCTCACATAGAAAGGGCTATGGAGGAAGAGAGGAAGATTCTACTCCTTTTGTGCTGCTGTTTTTTCTCTCAGGCACCATGTCTCCATCGAGCAAGGCACAAACATCAACCGGGAGATAAGCTGCCAGTGGTTTGGTCACCGGCCCCTCTGCTTCATTGTGTGGCTGTTTGATTTTTTCCATCAAACAGATCTTCTCTTCCAGCCATGCATGTTATTGTGCGCATGTGTAAGAGAGGGAGAGATGGGCGATAGAGAAGATATCCAAGTCCAGCAGCTCAGACCCTCCAAGTGTCCCTATTTTCCAGGGATGTCTCTGATTTAGAGAAGCCGTTCCGGTTTCTGATTGGATCCCAGAATGTCCCATTTTTCCTTAGGGAGCCCCTATTTTCATTGGAGAAATGTTGGAGGGTATGAGAGCTACCAGCTGCCCTTGGAGAGAATTGAGGTAGTGGTGATGGAGGGGGGCTAATTTTGATGGTATGTATAAAATTGGCAAGTTATCCCATTCAACTTCTTCTAACCAAGTTGAATTTATGAACCTAAGTTAAATAGGTCTATTAGCTTCAGTGGATTCACTCTGAGTGTGACAAATATTGAACCCCACCCAGTTAAGCCAGAATACATGTGTTGATAATGATAAGGGGTGTGGGGTGCAGAGCTAATTAGAATCATAGAAACTTAGAATTGGAATGGACCCCAAAGGGTCATCTAGCCCAACCCCCTGCAATGCAGGAATCTCAGCTACAGCATCCACAGCAGATAGCCATCTAACCTCTGCTTAAAAACCTCCAAAGATGTCACCTTCCATTGGAGCTAGTTCTACTGTCGAACAGCTCTTGCTGTCAGAAAGTTCTTCCTGATCTTTGGTCAGAATCTCCTTTCTTGTAACTTGAAACCATTGGTCCAAGTCCTACACTCCAGATCAGGAGAAAACAAGCTCGCTCCCTCCTCCACATGACAGCTCTTAAATTATTTTAAGATGGCTATCATATCTCCTCTCAGTCTCCTCTTTTCCAGGCTAAACATGTCCAGCTCCTTCAACCGTTCCTCATAAGGCTTAGTTCCCAGACTCTTGGTCATCTTGGTTGCCCTCCTCTGCACACATTCCAGTTTGTCAATATCCTTTTTAAATTGTGGTGCCCAGAATTGGACACAGTATTCCAGGTGTGGTGTGTCCAAGACAGAAAAGAGTAATATTATTCCTTCCCTTGATCTGTACTGGCTTAAGGTCAGTGTTTTCAAACTGGGCACAGGACCACTCCAACCTCTAGCTCAGAACCAGTATGTCAGTTGCTGGTCCAAGCACAACACCCCAAAAGCTTCGTCAATTGGGCTGTCCCCATCTCATCTTCAACACTTGGGCTTCAACCTAGCCTTTAAATCACTAAAATCACGACGGTGATCTGCGGGCCCACTCCTACCCATCCTGCTCACCAAGGGATGTGAGTTTACAGTATGCTGGGACATTTCACATAGCTGAATATCTAAAGAATTTGGCAGTGGTCAGCTACCACAGACTTTTTACTAAGGCCAGACTGAATGTGTTTCCTTCTGATATGCTCCTTCAGTACAGCTCCAGTGCAAATCAGAAATGGGCACTGTGTTATCAGGTGCAGATTGCCCAAAGTAGCAACTGTTGGGTCGAAGGGGGTAAGGATGATGATACCCCCAGGCATAACGCGGGAATGTTTCCAGCCTGTCTCTGATCAGCGATGAGCCTGCAGCTCTCCAGGCAATTCTGGCAGCCTTCCTGACGTTTGTATGACCCATGCCTTATGTGGACACTGGGCACATTTCAGATATCTTGCAGAGTAAAATGCAGACGGATTGAGGCAGAGGTGTGTGCTACAAACTACATTTATTGCTGAGTAAAAGGCAGAGTAAAAGAAAACCTAAACATTAGGAAGAACTTCCTGACAGTAAGAGCTGTTTGACAGTGGAATTTGCTGCCAAGGAGTGTGGTGGAGTCTCCTTCTTTGGAGGTCTTTAAGCGGAGGCTTGACAGCCATCTGTCAGGAATGCTTTGATGGTGTTTCCTGCTTGGCAGGCGGTTGGACTGGATGGCCCTTGTGGTCTCTTCCAACTCTATGATTCTAAAACATAGAATCCTCGCTCTGAGAGAAGTCTGAATAAAAACAACAACTGGAAACAGAGTACAACAGACATCCGCTCCCTGTGATTCCAACAATCAATCCTGGAATGTGCAAACAAAGTCTTGTGAGTGCACAGTGAGAGGAAATAGAAACCAAACAGCAACATCATTGATATAATTTTGATACCATTTATCTTGATACCATCAAACATGGTACCCTCCTGGACCAGCTCCAGGCAGTAGAGGACCTTCGCGTCCCAAAATTTGGTGCCCCCTGCCTGCCTCTCACCTTCCATTCTATATCATAGTTGCAGCGACACCTGTGGCACACCTGAGACTCCCCACCCCATGCAACTAAACCAGTCATGCTCCCCTAAAACCTCCCTTGCCTACATCAGCTAAGCAGCAGAGGTGCTAGTGTTGGAAGGGCAGTTCCATCTCACCACATGTCCTCTTTCTGCCAGCATCTTGTTTCCAAAATTGGCCAAGGGGTATCATGTAAAACATATCCAAACTTAGAGGGAAATTGGCCAGAGAACTGGTAGAGGAGAGGCAATGTTGGTATGGATTATACATGGGTGACTAATAAACAATGGCATAAGGGATGGAGAGAGATGCTGGGGTGGTTAGGAAGGAGATGAGGCAGAATTCACGCCTCACAATTGTAAGTGTGATTCCTCAGTTCTGAAGTTTTGCACTATGGTGGTGTCAGGGTTGAGCCAGATGAGGAGGAGTGGTGGCAAGCCCCCCCCCCCCAAGTGAGGCTGCACCCACAGAAGAACCTGGGAAATGGAGGAGTTCATACCTGGAGAAGACTTGTGGCAGCACTCCTCGGAAGAGGAAGAGTCAGATGGAGAGGGGGAAAGACCAGAACAGGAGGAGGAAGAAGTCGAGCCAGAATCAGGCCCTTGTGAGGAGAGGAACCGGCAGGGTCCCTCCCCTCCTCCCTTCTCAGCTGTAGAGCGTAGAGCTGAGAGACGCAGGGAACAATTAGGGGCAGCTGCAACTCGTAAGAGACGTGGTTACAGGCCGGCTACTTAAGAAAGGCCAGCTGTTCCTTTCGCTAGCACCTGCACCTGCTGTGCTGAGTGCGTGGTTGCTCTTGCTTGTTTTCTTCCTGACCCCTGGCTTGTTCCTGACCCCGTGTTGGTACCTGACTTCACCTGGCTTCTGACCCGGACTGTTCGACCTCGGCTTATCTGACTCTGACTGCTGCACTTCAGTACGCCAACTTGTTGGCGCCCTAACAGAGGGTTGCATCATCCATCTTTTTAAAAGGATCAAGATCTTTCCAAACTATTGTGATCTCTATAGAATGAATATTGCTACAAAAGGCGAGTGTCTGCCCCTCTCTCTGCCGAGTGGTGGCAAAAGCCCATGGGGTCCCAGGCACCCACTCAGGGTGTATGTTTCTTTGGAGAATTGAGGATGCAGCGGAGACTGTCATGGCTTTAAGAAATGTGGTTTATTAAGCTATGTGCCCCTTCAATCTGCATGGAGGGAGTCCAAATCTTACAGTTATGGATCTTTCAGAAGTAGCTTGTATCCCACAGCAGCGAAAGCAGCCTTCAGCCAGTCTTCCCAAGATGGATCCCAGTTCTTCTTCCTGCTTCTTCTTCCCAGCAACCTTTGCTTCCAGACTCCCTTTTTCAGTCACCTCAAACACACACTCCATCACCTTGTTAACATCCACATCATGGATTCCTCCATGATGGCCCATCAACGCCTTTTGTCATGTTAACAGGTTTGCTCTCTCATAAGCCAACAGCTTTCTCGAAGCTACCAACATGAGTCTGACCAAACTGCGGGAGGCTGTGGAAGACAGGAGTGCCTGGTGTGCTGTGGGCCATGGGGTCACGACGAGTCGGACACGACAAAACGACTAAACAACAACAAAAAAGCCAACCAGGCTGGTTTGGATAAGCCAGTCCAGGAATTCTTTGTCTGGCACAGCCCTGCAGTTTGTATTTTAATCCATTTCCCAATTAATCAAAATCCAACATATATTCATTTCTAGGGTTTGGGGGGGGGTCCCCCTTAAATCTATGGCAATATGCTGCATCAAAGAGAACCGGAAAATGTTGAAGATCACCTTGAGGTAATACTCTGAGCATCGGAAGAACTCAAGAATACACATGCTGGATCGTGCCCATGTCTCTTCTGAGCATCGGAAGTGTGGTTTAATCAGAACATACGAATAGTGCTGGTGGATTGTGTCCATGTCTCTTCTCTCCCAGCTTCCTGTTCTCACAGCTGACAACCAGATACCTATGGGATGCCTGCAAGCAGGACCTGAGGGCAACAACACTGGACCCACCTGCTGTTTTCCCAGTAACTTGTATTCAGAAGAAAATTGCCTCAAACAATGGCAATCCATGATGCTCACACCACACATTCATACCTTGTTTTCTCCTATCACCAAATCTTGTTTTCTCCGTGCTTGTTTTCCACTTCTGTGCTTTTCAAATAATTAAAGATCATAAGTGTTTTTGACGTATATAACGTGTTTGTATTACTTTCTAGGACAACAATACTTCTTTTATTTTATAGCTTACATGCTGAACAAGTAAGGCTCCTTTCTTTTTCTTTGTACTAAAACAACTGCCTATGATCAAAAGAATCCCAGCATTTCTAAAACCGCTTTGTTTGTACCTCATTTCTTGTGACCTGCAACAGCAATGTAATAATCACACCAGAAGCCGTATTTCGTAAGGAGCTGGTTGCCAAATGTTTATTGCATACATGTGGAATGTGCATTGAAAGGGAAACCATTAAAATTGGTACAAGACATTGCAGTCCTCTGTAATCTCAAAAAATTGGGAGATTTCATCATCAAGGCTGCAGAAACTTCCATAAATACAAGGAAGGGATACCAGATCTCATCCGTAACCAGTGGAATTTGAAAAGCATCTACTGCTTGGAAAAGCACTAAGAGGCCAACAGATCCAAACCCACAAGCAAAATCATGAAGCCAAGCAGCTTTCTCCTCCTCACTCTGATGGTCTTCTTTTTGTACTCAGGTAAGTCATATTTCATATTGCAAAATTTCTCTTTCATGGAGAGGTGTAGGGACCAAACAGACTATGGACTATTCATGTCTTCAAATGAGTGTAGGAAGGCTCCACCTGTGTTGGCTAAATCCAGTTAAAATCTCCCTGCAAACCATGGTGTTCACTGTCTGAAAGCTTACGGAAGGAGGGGACATTGTTGTTAAGCATAGGGACACTGGGGGGGGGGAGGGACACACATCTCCCCAAAACACACACACACAATTGAGCCTCCCCACTTTTTTGAACACTGAAACAAGCCTGTTCTCAAGGTTCCTCCTGTATGAAATTATACATGTCAGGGAGATCCAGAATGAATGTTTGGCTATGTGAGATTTACTCTATGAAATACTCTATGAAAGATACATCAGGGCTCTGCATTGCAGAATACACCCACCACTATTCACACAATAGGAGCCTTTTTGAAAGCTGAGGTTCAAAACACTAATGCTCCCTAAAAGCTACCACAACCTTGCACCCTCCTCCTTTCATGGTCTCCACATGGCTCTTGTGACACAAAAAGTGGACCTAGCCATGATTCTAAACACGCAAAGCACCACAGCTGGGCATTCAAGGGAAATCAACAGAACTGGGTCCCAGTTAGTTATGGACTAAATCAGTATATACAGTTTTTGTACTTAGTATAGTTAACGGATTGAACCATTTCCCATTGATTTCATTGTCTTCCTATCCATGCTCAGTGACATTTAAAGGAAATTGCATATTGCCAAGGCACTTTTAGGATCTCATCGGATGTAAAATATACAATGCATCTCACTTTTCAATTCCTAGAAATAAATGTTATCAAATGGACTATTATTCAACATATGGATTTGCTAAATATTTTTACATTTTCTATGTTTGGCATCTAGATGTTGTTGTTAAAGCATCATGGGAAGCGGTAAGTGGGAAATTATTTATTCTTATGATAGAACATGGAAGTAGCATGGAGTTAAGATAAGTGAATTTATATTTCTTGTGGAATTTTTAAATATTCTCTTTCTCTCCCCCTCTCTTCTCCCCCCCCCTCTCTCTCTCTCACTGTGTGTGTGTGTGTGAATTTTTAAAATAGAATTTAAAATACAGGCAACAAAAACACCTCTACACAAATATAACATACAAGAGTTGGGTTTTCCCCATGATTTCACATCTGTAGTCCCATCCCTTAAAAAAAACTAAAACTCAGTGGTATTATTATTAGTTCCAGTTGCTACCCATAATTTGTAGGAAAGTCTCAGCTTGTGTTCTGTAGCAGCCTAGTGGGGCTATTCTGTTATTACTAGATAGACTGCCCAACCTTGCAGGCATATTATTTAGCTACTGTATTATGAATTCAGGCACTCACTGTGTTTTTTTTTTTTTTTAAAAAAAGAAGTATTTATTTGCAAAAACAACCGTTAAATGTGTCATGAAACCCCTGGAGCTTCCCACTCCCAATGTGGCAGGATTAATCTTCTCAGAAGGCACTACCATGTCTGCAAATTTTGTCTGGCAGTGTGAAAAACTTTGTACCTGTTCTAACCCTGCAATATTTTAAACTTTAAGGTGTCTTACATGAAATCCCTGGCACTGACGATCTATAATTTGACAGGTTTCAGTCCCCACAATGGGGCCTTACCATGTCACCAAATCACATATAACCCAAGTGGTAACATGGGATGAATAGAGAACAAAATTATCACACAATCCCCTGCTTGCCAGGACAATAAATCAGCATTTCCTGTACTTGAATGCATACCTGAATATAACCCTTGGTGAATTGTCATTTGCATTCCTCATCTTTGCCTCATTATTAAGCATGTCCTAATCAGAAAGACCTTGCAGTCCAAAGGTAAAGTGGGGAGGACATTTAAAAGTGTTGTGTCCTTCATCTTCAGAAATATTGCAAAGGGTATCCAAAAAGCGTATGCACTAAGGAGTACCTTGCCCACTGCGGTTCTGATGGCAAGACCTATGACAACAAGTGTTACTTCTGCAATGCATATATGTGAGTATATCATAGAATCATAGAGTTGGAAGGGACCCTGAGAGTCATGTAGTCCAACCTCCTGTGGTGCAGGAATCTCCCCCCCCCCCCGACATCTTTATCGGAAGTTTAAAAGTACGTGATCATATTTGCACTAAGCATGGTGAGAAGCAAATAAAAGGAAGGAAAAGAAAAAGAGAATCAGCACGTATGTAGAAGGGAAAGTCAAGCGGGGGGGGGACCCCTCCCCTGGGCAGTGCAGGAATCACTTTGCACAACTTGGGGTTCTAAGCCATGACCCTGAGTTATGTCTACCTTATGAGGCACAAATGAAGATGGTGAGCAGAGCTAATCAGTAGGCAGCCCTGAATTTTAAGATGGAGTGGGTTGGGAGGGCTATTCACATACACCACCCTCCTGACACTCTTCTTGCTGCTGCCAAGAGCAATCCAGGGGGGACAGGGAGGGGAAATATGCCCAAGTGGGCTCTATTGCCACCCCACCAGGCCAGACACAAAACAAAACGTAGTAGGTTGGCCCAGAAGAAAAATAACAAAAAGCCCCATCAGGGAAATAGGGGGTAGTATGAACATTATTGTGAAGGTAACAAAGGCCTCCACTAAGTGTTTGCTTAATGTGGAACTTGCAATTGCTCTAGCTAAAAGTCTTAATATTTACCCCTAGAAAATTTTGACACAGATGTACAATGAAGGCTGGAGAAGGGGGGGTCTTCCACAAAGTGGCAGACCTGAAAAGGACATTGGTCCCTCTTACTCAATATTGGCTAGGCTGACAGGAAGCAGTTTTCCAGGGTCTCAGACAGGATTCTTCCGCAGCCCTTTCCCGTCCCCAAGGCACACAGCAATGATGGCATAAGCTTTCCCACCTACAAAGTATTTCTCTTTAAGGAGTTATAATGAAAGTTGCATCTTGTGAATTCTCATATTTCTTTACTTCTTTTTCTCATCAGTGACAGTAAAAGAAAGCTGGAACTGAAATACTATGGAGAATGCAAAAAAGTTTAAGATACACAAGACTATGAAACGTCTGCAAAGGAAGTCTCATTTCTATTCAAGCTTCACTCATTGCATCACTAAAAAAAATCCATTTTTCTCTTTGCTTATGCTCTCTGAGCCAGTGAATATCTTGCAACATCTTAATTCGATTTATCAATAAATAAGCTCAGCAACAGTATCAAACTCTCCATACATTTATTTGTGTAATATCTATTCTTAAGAATATTATATGATTTGGGCAAGAGAACGATGTTGATGTTTGTTACTAATAATACACAACCAAGCAACTGAGTCAAAGAATCAACAGAATCTTCTTCCTTTGGACTATGGCATTTCTGACTTCTGGCAATTGATTACTGCAAATTAAAAAAACACACACCAAAGGACACCTGTAGACAGCCAGGTGATTACAGGCTCAGATTCTTCTCACCCCCAAACGTACCATATCATCCAATTTTCCCCATGGTGATCACAGTGATCCCATCATAGGATTCATACTGTTACATACTGGATCTCCCAATTCTAGCCTTTTCAACACATGCAGGCAATATGAAACAGGTACATGACTCCTAGACAGTTAAGTCCAGTCAAAGGCGACTATGGTGTGCAGAGCTCGTTTTGCTTCAGACTGAGGGAGCTGGCGTTTGTCCACAGAAAGCTTTCCAGGTCACGTGGCCAGAATGACTAAACTGCTTCTGGTGCAACGGAATACCATGACGGAAGCCAGAGCACACAGAACAGCTGTTTACTTTCCCTTCGCAACAGTACCTATATATCTACTTGGCCTGACGTGCTTTCAAACTGCTAGGTTGGCTGAAGCTGGGACTGAGCAATGGCCACAGGCTTATACATGGGATCTTGACCAAGCTGAACACTACCTGTTAGCTGTGCGGGCTTGGGCTTCACAAGCTGCTTGTTTCTGAAGTCCCAGCCAACCAGCTAAACTACGGATTTTAATGACCCACAGGTGGGCTTCCATGCAGGGCTGGCAGATGGTGTTGGCAAAGTGAGCATAGGTAAAAGAAGATACAGGTTAACTCTAAAGGTTTCCCAAATTCACTGCTCTCCACTTGTAGGGAATTTTTAAGGTGAGCCCCCAGCACCAGAAGATGTCCTCAGCCTCCTTTTCCTTTCAGCTTGACTCCAAAAAAGCTCAGGCATAGTTTGCCCTACTCCCACCTGGCCCAGGGGAGGACAAAAGATACAATCTTTCTGTCTTGCAGACCTATTCACAAAGGCAGCAGCTGAGCTGTGAACCATAATTTCACACTGGGTCATGCTTGTGTGAACATCTGACCAAACTACGCATTCACAGCGTTGAGAAGTGGGAATCTTTGAAAGAACATTAAGACTAACTCTTCTCCCGCTTCATTATAGTATTAAAGGAGACAAGCATAAGGAAGATACGCAGCAGCACCCACTTGCCCCCCAAATACATATGTAGTATAAGTGTTAATCCAGACACGGATTAATATTCATTTCAGGTTCCTCAGTATGTACAGTAGCTTGGTATTTTGAAAATGTCATTTCCTATCAACTCATCCATGTGACTTTTCAGCTTTGTCATATGACAGTTGTATGCTGAAAAACAGCATCTTCTAAAAATTCAGTTCCAAAGAATGACACGATTTAAGGAATAAAATTCAATTTTTAAGACTTTGTAAAAGAAAGGGGTTGAATAAACCATAATAAGTCCTTTCGTCTTTGTTCACACAAGAGCATCTCCACTGTGATCGTATGTTAAATCAATCTTCCACTGCTATTTACTTAGTGGATATTCAATAATTCACATCCAGTTCCATATCTTCTGATTCTCATGCCTTCTGATTCTGGCAATGAGAAATTAAATTTCTTCCTATATAATAAGCAGGTATGAATGATTTTTTTCATTATTAGTTTTAAGATTTCTCCTCACCAAAAAAAGACAGACAGAAAGAAAAAGTGATCTATACTCTTCCTTAAATACAGCCTTGTGCAATGTACCTTCATTCCAATGTGATTCTTGGAAGAACAAAGGTTTAACTATGATTTGACAAATAAATAATCTTATTTTATTTATATAATTCAGAAATGAACCATTTTGTTTGGCACTGGAGAACTGGCAGTCGGACAGGTTAACTCAGATACGTTTCCTCTCCATTTTTCCATCATTGTATATGCTGTGTAATTCCCTTGTATTTCAGGTTGGGCTGCCTCTGTATCCTTAGAGCTACTGTACTTTTTTGTTGTTGAAAGAAAACATTATAGCTTCCAGAATCAATCAGCATAAATATCAAATCCTTTCTCTCACACATTCTCAAACAAACCACTATTGTCAGACACCTTCTTTCCAGCCTCCACTCACTTCCGTAGTTCCAACATTTCCTTATCCTTTCACCAGCTCTTTCACATGAGAAAACTAGCCTTTGTCAATATGGTTGGTTCAGTGTATTATTATTTTTTATCAGGCCTCTGGCAGGTGCTTATGCTCACTGAAGTCCTATTGATGAAATGGCAGGTAGACCCAGAGAACAATGAGTGAAACCACATGCCTGAACCACATGTTTGCTTTTTCAGGATAGCCACGTGTGAAAGAGCAAGGGTTAGTTTTGCTGCAGTGGTGTAGCCTTGCAGAAGAGAAGGGGCAAAGGTGTTTGGTGGAAGACAGAAAGACCAGCAGTTTGCAGAGGAAGAGCCAAGTTGACAGGCTGTGGACCCTCTGTGGACTGGTTTTGCTACCTGAGGCAAAGTGGGAAAGTGTCACCCTGCCCTGCTGCTGCAGTGCCATCCCCACCAATGCCTCCCTTATCCCCAAACTGCTGCTTAAATCTCACAAGGAGCTCAATGAGATCTTATGAGATATCTGTGAGATTTTTCTGTCATTTCACCACTAGCAGCAGCACCGCTTAGGCTTCCTGCACCCACGGCAGCTACCTCAGCTAGCCTCATGGGTGGGCCAGCCCTGAGCATAAGGCAGCTTCCTGTGTTACTATCATTTTGAGTACTTGAAAAATATATTTCCCTCTCAAAAGCAGTGCTAGGAAGCTTCCTTATCCAGTCAGACTCCTGGGCCATCTAGCTCAGTATTGTGCTCTTCGTGTGGCAATGGCTCTTGTGTGTTTACATCTAGATCCTTTTCCTACCTGGAGATGCCATGAATTGAACTGGAGACCTCTGGCATTCAAAAGAAGTGCTTTGCTATGAGGGAGCTATGGTCTGTCATTGAGACTGAGTTGTATCCAACAAAGTGGTCCCATTAGCTCAAGTACTTCTGTTTGCGGGATTTCCTCTCCTTTCGCAGTCCCCGCCAAAGCCAAAAATCTTTTCTGTGTTTCAACCCACCTTCCAGTGATGATTTTGGAGGGTCACAGAGGAAGAGGAAGGTGAGAGTAAGTTCCTTAGATCAGATGGAAATCCTTGTGTGAATACAACCATTGGATACAACTGTATATCTGGTTTCCTTCAACAACTGAGCAATGAGTTCTTACCAAAAGCCTAGTTCTCTTAACCATTGTTTACAATTTTCTTCTTTTTCTTTCTCCTTATAAAAACCTTTACTCAGCTGTAATACTTTGCTGAACTTTGGGCAGGAGAGGAGACATCAGCAGCCATGGCAACCAAGATTGTTATGGGATTAGACCAATATGTTCCTATCACTGTTGTGCTCATTGCACTGATAAAGAGAAAAGTTTACCTTAGAAACCATTCTTCTTACAGTGGATTCTCCCTGCCCCCAGAAGATTTCATTTCATTGGAAAAAGACTTCTGAATGGCTTCAGAACAGACGTCCCACTCCAATTGCTTTTCTCTTAAAAGATATAGTAAATAAAGTACTGTACATCTTATATTGGCGGCAGGAAAAGCAAATTTGAACAGTAAATTAGGTGAGAAGAGAAGACACCATTGTGCTTTCATCCTGTCATGATCCTTTGGGTGTGGAAAGAATCCCCCCAGAATGTCAACTCTTTATGTTATGAAACTGTCCTTCGAGTGCCAGGTCTTTCACAATGAATAAATCTAAAGTAAACTCCTGTGCATATATATAGAGGTGCTTGCATGTGTGCATCTGATATCCTGTTCTACAAGACAATCTTCTCATCTGAACATTGGTGCATTCAGTGCTCAGTGAAGAATGGGTGCATTTGTGGTTGTTGCTCTGGCACTTTGGTGCTTCACAGGTGAGTCACTCAGAAAGAAAGAAAGAGAGAGAGAGAGAGATTCACACTTCTTAATAGTTGAACTGAAACATGGCTATCCTTGAAATTGTATATAAAAATGTGCACAAGAATGTTTCTACAGGGGGAGATTGTGCATGATAATACAAATATTAGTGAAAATAACTTACAAAAATGCATTGTGCTGGGGAAAATTCCTGCAAAAGTGTGTATTTTAGGACAGATACACACTCAAATGAGGTGGACTTTTAAAATGCAAGCTGAAACACAAACTGAACATAAGATTGGGAAAATGGCACACTGAGAAAGCAACATGGACAAATCCACCCATCCCTAGAACAGGAAAAAATATTATAGACCTGATTAGAGGCACACATTTATAATTATATGAAATGGCTGGCGCTCAGCTTACCAACTGCTGATCATTCTCCCATCTCTTTATAATCTTTTGAAGAAGTTGTTATTAGGTCTATTAAAGCATTAATTGGATATTCATAGTAGCGGTAAAAATGTCTCATACAGCAAAAAGTTAATACAACTGAGTAACTGGGTAATCTGAAATAGTTCTAGTAAGTCTTATAATTAATTTGTTCTTTTACAACACATTCTTAGTTTTTAAAAAAGGAGAAGCCATTGTGCAGCTCTTAATCTCTTTAGAGATTTCCTTCTGAATTTTTTAGAGCTCAGATATGGCATCCATGTGTTTTTGGTCTCCTTTCAGGCATCTTCGGGGACGAAGTTGTTCAGGCGAACACGGTGAGTAATGCCGTATTACCCTTACAGCCTTCTGCAGTTGGTTGTGTAATACAGATAAAGCTGTAATTGCAAGTTGGCAGGTGGAGAAGAATTTGAATTGTGTTCCTCAAGTGTAAGTGGGAAATGCTGGTGTTCTCACTACTCCTTCTCAACAACAAAGCTGACACATAAACACACACACAGCAGTTCTCCTCTGTAATTAGAGTGAAGGAGAGCTGTGGAAGAGCACAGTTATTAGCAGTGATATGACCACTCATTTCAGTGGGATGTGAGACCTTCTCTTTGAATGGTGCTTCGTTTTTGTGATTGCTGGGGTTGGAGAAGGGCAGGAGGAAGGTGCAAGTCCTTCAAATGCACTAGCAAGACCAATCCTTTGCTCCCCCCAGTGCAAAGACCTCCAGCCTGCCCCAGGCCCAGCTCCACCCATCCCCCTCCCCCTCCGCATCCAGGAACTACAGTGACAGTGGTGTCAGGAGGACAATTCTGCAGCTCTGGCTCACCGTTCACACTGCTTTTGGAACAGGAAAGACATTCAAGAGCGGAACTGGTCATCTGGATGGCCATGCCCAATTGCAGAAAAGCCGATGGAAGTGTTGTACAGCTGTCCCTGCCTTGTGACTGACCACCACAGACCATCCCACACCTAGTAAATAGCATTAAATCTACAAACCATAGCATCAGGTAGATAAGATTTCTTTATTGTCATTGTACAAGTACAACATTGTACAAGTGCAATGAAATTGGATGCCATCCCATAAAAACAGCACAAAAAAAACAAAAAAACAAAAACACATTGTCAGCCACACATGCACATACATACACACCCATCACAACTCTCCAAGGTCATATTATCTGGTTACAGCATTTAAGATGGTTCTAGCTCTTGGGTAGAAACTATTCTTCAATCTATTTGTTCTTGATCTAATTGTTCTATATCTCTTGCCCGAAAGCAGTGGTGCAAAAAGACTATATCCCGGATGACATGGAACCTGTAAAATATTGTTTACTTTTTTAAGGCAACGGGAGCTGTATAGTTCTTCCAAAGATGGGAGAAGTAATCGGGAAGCCTGTGCTTTTATTTACACACAGGACTAAACTATAGAGCTGCTAATGAAACATTTAAAGTGTGTTGTAAAGTGCATTATGCAAATGTGACGCTAGATGGCGATGGTGAGCTATGGCAAATTCAATATATATATTTTTATTCCAAGTTTCAGTTTTTATATGCTGCCTTTTGTACAATGTTGCATGCCCTAGGCAAGTCCACGCTTGAGAAATTTATCAATGGGAAATGTAAAAAGGAAAGGTAGATTCATAAGGTACCCTCTTTTCTCCTATGGTTATAAACTTTAAACTTTAAAGGATGAAAGCCTTGAGAGGTTATGTAAAGGATAACTGTTGTGTAGACATATAATGTTGTTTGTTTTCTTTTTATAGTTGGATTGCAGCCAATACCTCCGGGCAACTGGCAATGGACTAATAAGCTGCACAAGGAATTATGTTCCAGTCTGTGGTACAGATGGCAACACTTATGCCAATGAATGTGAACTGTGTCGCCATAACCAGTAAGTAGCGCAGATGCAGATGGTTCTTTGCTGGGCAACAGATCATGGCTACAATTAGTTATACTGATGTCTCATCAAATTTGTTTTATCTGTCCCTTTTCCATCCCACCCCACTTCCAAGATGCGGACATGTCTTACATGGGAACATTCCCATTTTAGCACCATTCCCCTGTGGTTAGCCGGAGACTGAGAGATTCTGGGCCAAGGTAACCAGCTGAGGTTCAGTGCTCAGTGATCTCTGTGTAAATCCAGTGTGCTTACAACATAACATTAAACTTACTCTCTACTCTCTGCAATTCAGTTCATGTTTTAATGTACATCCAGCTAATTTGTACATCCCAAAACAGTATGTGATCCAAAACACAGATATCGTTCAAAATATATGTACAAAAATCATTATATTAAAAATAGTGTACATAACGATAAGTATATTGCTGAAAATAACATATGCAAATGCACATTAGGCAAAATTGCATACAAAAATGTATTAGGACAAAATGCATGCAAAAAGGAATTCCATAAGATCTTTTCTTTAGTTAGTTTTTTAAAAACACAAAACAGATGTTGAAATGGGGTGAATTAAGCATGAGACTGGAAAGATGAGGAACTGAAATTTTATCCAGTGTCGTCCCCCCCCCCCCGGTGATACTCAAGGTTATGCAGTACTGGCACCTTTCCCGCACAAATGTTAAAAGTGTGGCACTTACTGTAACAACTTCGTGGTGAGTACCGGCACCTTCTTTCTAAAAGAAGAAGAAGAAAGCACTAGATTTATCCATCCATATGCTACATATTTTTTACTCCATGGCTCTGACTGTCAGCAGGGTGCATAGCAGAACTAGTTCAATGGGGCATTTGCCTGTGACTTGCAAGGTCTACTAGTGCTGACCAATGTTTATTATGAGCATTATTAACCCAGAATATAGGAAATTGTATACTAAAGTTCCCTAAATTCTTCTCTTACGCAGGGAAGCAAACAAACTTGTTCGTAAGAAGAATGTTGGAGAATGTGCAACAGTAGGTATAAGAGTTTTGTGGTGAGAAATTGAACCTGCAGAACCAACTGGGCAAAATTGTCATGTGATTTGGAGGGAATTGAAATGTCTTAAACTTATGAATCGCTTTTCATCTCAAAGTAACTGCAAAATTCTCTCTCTCTCTCTCTCTCTCTCTCTCTCTATATATATATATATATATATCAAAACAAACTAATTAAAAGCAACTTCTGGTACAGTGGTACCTCAGTTTTCAAATGTTATCCATTCCCGAAGACCGTTCGAGTTCTGAAACATTCGAAAACCGAGGGTGGTCTGCAAATTTAATAGAGAAAATTGAGAAAAAATACAGTGGTACCTCAGCGGTAGCCACTCAACTTCTGAGCATAGCTGTCAACCTTCCCTTTTTTGCGGGAAATTCCCCTATCAGCACTATACTATAGACTATAGTACTGATAGGGGAATTCCCCCCCCCCCAAAGGGAAGGTTGACAGCTATGCTTCTGAGGCATGTCAAAAACGGAAGCATTTACTTCCAGGTTTTCAGCATTCAAAAACCGAAACATTTGTCACCGGAGACGTATGAAAACTGAGGTACCACTGTACAAGGTAACCAGACCATAAAGACAACCCCACCATTCCCTAACCACCAAAGACAGAAACAGACAGACACACCACACAAACATGTCTGCAAAGAAAAAATAACAACACTTCAAACACCTGGGGGAAAGGAAATGTGCTTGTGCAACACGAGCCTCCCTTGTTGCCACCCGGAGCCATAGCTACGGTGGAAACCTCCAGGAGAAACCTCCAGAGGAGCACCACTGATGGTCCCAGCCTGTCTATGTGCAAAATGCGCATGGGATGTTTTTTTTTTTTTGCCAAACTGGGTCTTTGACCTGGGAGAAATAAAGCCTTGTTTTGCCCCTGTTGCCACCCTCTTCCTGATAACTGCCAGAGGGGAACGTAGAGAAGAGTCTTGATGCTGACCTCAGGGCACGGGCAGGCTATTATGGGAAAAGGTGTTCCATAATGTGTACCATATTAGGGCCCTGAACTACGTAAGTCTTCATAGGTGAAAACCAGCACCTTGAAATGGGCCTGAGAATAAATGGCTATTAGCTTCTGTGAATAATGGGATCAAACCTCATTTACAATTTCCTAAGAGGTATTTGGTTTCCCATAAACTACATGCAAGTCCATTTGCCTTGAATCCTCGGTAGGGATGCCAGTTTTGTATAGGCAAGCTACATGATCCTGAGCAAACCCATCTGATGTAGTGCCCCCAAAACTAATTTTTTTTAAGGATACCTTAATAGAACCATAATTTCTGAGCAGCTGGAAGTAATAGTTTCACATTATTCAGCACTAGTCAGACCTCATCTGGAATACTGCTATTTTCTTTAAGATTTTTATTCAATTTTCATAACTTGAACCAATTAATTGCAAATTGGTTATACATTTCTCTTATAATTTGACTTCCCACCTTTCCTTTCGTACTGTTTTTGTACCCTTCCTCCCACATACGGCATAATATCACATGTTCCATGTAATGGATATTCCTCTGTTTCATGTATTATCATTTTCTTCCTCTTGCTCAAATTTCAAATCCTGCCCTCCGATTTCATTTGGTTATGATTTTGTTTTTCAAATAATCCCCTTCCACTCTTTCATAAATAGTCCATCGTATTGATCCGTTACGTTCACTGTTAGCTTTCCAGTTCCGCATAGACCTCATCTGGAATACTGTGTCCGCATTTTAAGAATGATGTAGCCCAATTGGTACAGGTTCAGAGGGTGGCAATTAAGAACATAAACACGATGGAAAACAGGTCCTACAAGGCCAAATGGAAAGAATACTGGATAAGTTTAGCTTGGAGCTGAGGAGGAATATGATATGATCCTTGAAGGATTGTGGCATAGAAGAATTTTGTGAACCGCCCTGAGACCCTCGGGTATAGGGCGGTATATTTTTAATAATAATAATAATAATAATAATAATAATAATAATAATAATAATAATAATAATAGAAGAGGGCAAAGATTTTTCTTTGCTGCCCCAGAGAACTAGGGCAGAACTAGATTGAATGTGCTCTAGTTATAGGAAGATAGGTTTTAGTGGGAAATTGGAAGAAACTACTTGATGGTAATAGCAGTGCAACAATGAATGAATTACTGAGAAGGGTGGTGGGCTGGAAGCTAGACAGGTTGAGGATGCTCTGGCCCTAGATCCCCCCCCCAAAAAAAATCCCTATGATTCTAGGACCAGCCACAAACTGCTTTTATACACAGAAGAAAATACTGCTAAACAGCTATCCTAATAAAACGCTAGATAAAGGTAGGTAGCCGTGTTGGTCTGCTATAGTCAAAACAAAATAAAAGCTCATACCAATAACAAACTTAGTTGGTCTCTAATTTTTTTTTAATTTTTTTTTTAAATTTTGTTTCTAATACTGTAAAATGCATTACTGATGGTGGATAACAGTGTGATTCATTAGGACCAGACATTTAATATCGCTAATTCTGAGTTTATTCTTCAAAACAATAACTTGGCAGTCAGCTAAAGATCCGCACTGGATAATTTCATTCAATCAATGTTATTTGGTCCAGTGATCCATATGTTCCTTCCTTCTTGTATGAAATAAAAAGGCATGTAAAAGGAAAGGCTAGGTTCTTCTTTTTCCGTATTTGGAATTAAAAACATCAACTGGAAACATGAATGTGCAGAGGTAATTATATAGGGGATTGCTGGGTACAGAGGTGTGCTATAAAATGCTCCATGGTTCTTTATTTATAGATGGGTTGCAGTGAATTCACACAAGCGAAAGGACTCGTGCTGTGCAACAAAAGCTATAAACCAGTCTGCGGAACAGATGACAAGACTTATGCCAGTAAATGTGATCTTTGTCGTCAAAACCTGTAAGTAATGTGGATACTGAACATTCCCCCCCCCCCAGCAATGGATAATATAATGATATCTCATTATATTTATTGTATGTGGGCCCTTTCCACTCCGCCTTCTTTCCAAGCTTACACAGTGGCTTACATGAGACCAATCCCATTGAATCCTCACAGTCCAATGATTGGTTATCTAGAGAATGTTAAATGATGATTGGCCCAATGCAATCCAATAAGCATTAACGTAACGCTGATCAGAGATGTGAAACCAGTGCCACATGCTGTAGATCAGAGGTGGCCAACTCCCAAGAGACTGTGATCTACTCACAGAGTTAAAAACTGGCAGTGATCTGATCTACCCCCTTTTGGGGTGGGGGGTTCAGGTCAAAGTTGTTGAGTTTTTTTCAGGGAAGAGGTAAAATTTTGAGCTTTTTTAAGGGGAGCCACAGTTGTTCAGCTTCTTTAGGGGCAGCCAATGATCTACCAGTGATCTACCACAGACGTCCAGTGATCTACCGGTAGATCACGATCTACCTGTTGGACATGCCTGCTGTAGATAAAGTGAAACTGGCTCCTTATGTACCTACAGAGTCTATTTTTATTTCAAGTCTATTTTTATTTCTGGTTAGGGGACTCATAGGAGTCCCAATAACCTCCTGTAGCAGGAGGACAAAGGATCTGCAATAGATGAAGGAGCTCAAGGATACAAATTATAGAACCAGCTCAGTCAGGCTTTCCCTGCAGCAGTTCTGAAGAGCTAAACATAGTTTGTTTTCATAATGTGAACTATAGGAAAGAATTTGTCAACTTTTCTCTCTTTCTTAACCAGGGAATCCAACAAAAATGTGGGTGTGAAGTATGAAGGTCAATGTATTCAGATTCAGGTAAGCAGCATGATTGTGTTATTCTAGATATTGGGAGTGGCAGGTATCAATTCCTCTCAGAACAGCAAAAAACCCTACATTTTTGCAGTTATGGAGATTTTTATAAGGTATCAAGGGTGAAAGAAGGCATAAACTTAGTATGTTTAGACAGAATTGGGCAATGTTTATTGAATACTGACATAACAAAGCACATGCTTCACATGAACCAAAATATTTATTTGAAATAATATAAAGCATATCAAATTATGACTGTTGTATTTCCTATTTCTTCATTTTTTTGGGTTTTTGTTTCTTTGTTGCAAATATGTTTGACTTTACAAACTTGAATACAAATTGCACTTTAAAAAGAAGTTATGTTGAACTGGTGAGCAAATTTAAAAGTTTGATGGGCACATCACTACTAATTTTTTAAAGTGGAACTTAGTTTTATTTAACAGGATGACAGATTTAAAATGGCATTCTTTTTGCAGGACTATTGCAAGAACTATAGTCCAGACCAAACCTTTTGCCCCCTTAACCTAATGCCTCACTGCGGTTCTGATGGGAAGACCTATGCCAACAACTGCCTTTTCTGCATTGATGCCCTGTAAGTATAGAAATAATTATTTCTTTTTAATAAAAAATAACTAAAGTGATTATAAAATGATAGAAGAGAAAAATATATGAAAATCCTCCAAGCTGTTCCCATATCTACTTACGATGGCACTGGGATAGTTTTCATAGGATGAGAAGTAAGTCACCCTACATATATTCTTACTGTGTTTTTATATTTTGTTGGAAGCTGCCTAGAGTGGCTGGGGCAACCCACTCAGATGTGCGAGGTAATAATAATAATAATAATAATAATAATAATAATAATAATAATAATAATAATAATGTAAAGGATTCTCCAGAGCTGGGATATTGTCACATATCAAAATTCCTTGATTTACCTTTGTCAGTTGAAAGCATTAAAAATATGGTCTCATAATCATGCTTCCATCCAGACTATACTTTAAAGTTTTTTCCTAATTTGTAAAGTCTCACAAATATATGGTCTCAGTGTTAATGACTGATCCATGATCTGCCAAGGAACTATGGCATCACCCAGACTATACATACCACTTTAAACTATGGTTTCTCCTAAGGAATCATGGGAAGTGTAGTCTGTTGTTTGTGGCTGAGAGTTGTTAGGAGACACTATTCCCCTTACAGAACTACAATTTCCAGAGTTCCCTGGGAAGAAGGAATTCTCTGGGAATTGTAGCTCTCTGAGGGGAATAGGGATCTTCTCAGGACCTTTAACAAAGTACACTTCTGCATAGTGCAGATGTTGCTGAAGCAAGGAACCCTAAACACCGCTGTTCATATTGACAGTTCCATTTGCAATGTCTGTTGTGTTTATTTGAATGGGATGTTTTTTCTAGTCAAAATTGTGATTGATTTTCTGTGGTGAAAATGGCTTACATTAGGAAGCAAAATGTTCCTTTGCAGTTCTTGGGGACAAGACGGAATGCAAGTCATTGCAGTTTTGAAACTAAGAGCTGCTCTTAAAAACCCGCACAAAAATCCTTATATAACTTTGTTTTACGATTCCAGTTACCCACAATAATAATTTCAATATATGTTACCCTTTTCTTTCCAGGAAGAGCAATGGGGCTCTGTTGCTCCAGCATTTTGGAGAGTGCTGAGAACATGACAGATTTCCAAGGGACCTCTTTGCCTTATACTCTAATAGCAAATGTTGCAAAAGAAGGTCTGATTTGCCATTAAAGATGTCTAACCTGCAACCATGTATTGCTTTGATCTCTCCTATAATGTCTCGTTTTATGCCATGGAATGCATTGCTATTTTGGTTGTTCTCTCTTTCAAAGCAGGCTCATGTATATCTGATTTAGTTTAGTTTAGTTTACTTTAGATTTAGTTTAGGTTTAGGGCTTTAAGCTTAGGAAGGAAAGCATATTTGTCCTGTGTCCCTGAACAAATAGTCTATCGTTTCCTAGAATATGTCACTCACAGAAGCAAACATGTCACCAGATTTGAGCAAGTGGGGGAAAGCAGAGAGGGAGAGAGAGTGATAACACACAATAATGGATGTTGAGAAAAATAATTCAGGAGTTACTCCCAGGCAAATGCGAAGGCATGTGGGACAACAGACATAGAACAAATACTTTTTTTGGTGACTGTTCCTTCAGAGAAACAAGAAAAAGATGTATTTGAGATAGTAGGATAAAGTCTAGCTTGAGGTAGATATGGGGTGGGCAATTTGGCTTGGAAAACCTTGAGACCAACATAACAGGAAGTTCTATATTCCCAATTCCATACAGCTCTAAGAGACACCTCAGATAGTCTCTCTCTGTCATGAAATTGAGGCTGTGTACACATTACTGTTTTCTCTGGCTCCAGTATGCTTCATGACTGGTGTGTGAAGCTGAGTATGCATGACATTAGTCCAATCCATATGTATCCTGTAATATCTTTGAGAATTCCTGGAGAACAGGCGAAGTCCCAGCAGACTGGAGGAGGGCAAATGTTGTCCCTATTTTCAAAAAGGGGATAAGAGAAGACCCAAACAATTACCGCCCAGTCAGCCTGACATCAATACCAGGAAAGATTCTAGAGCAGATCATTAAGCAAACGGTCTGTGAGCACCTAGAAAGGAACGCTGTGATCACTAAAAGTCAGCATGGGTTTCTGAAAAATAAGTCATGTCAGACCAATCTGATCTCATTTTTTGACAGAATTACAAGCCTGGTAGATGAAGGGAATGCTGTGGATGTAGCCTATCTTGATTTCAGCAAGGCCTTTGACAAGGTGCCCCATGATATTCTCGTAAAGAAGCTGGTAAAATGTGGGCTAGACAATGCTACCATTCAGTGGATTTGTAACTGGCTGACTGACCGAATACAAAGGGTACTCATTAATGGCTCCTCTTCATCCTGGAGAGAAGTGACTAGTGGGGTGCCACAGGGTTCTGTCTTGGGCCCAGTCTTATTCAACATCTTCATCAATGACTTGGATGATGGGCTTGAGGGTAACCTGATCAAGTTTGCAGATGACACCAAATTAGGAGGGGTGGCTAATACCCCAGAGGACAGGATCACACTTCAAAATGACCTTAACAGACTAGAGAACTGGGCCAAAGCAAACAAGATGAATTTTAACAGGGAGAAATGTAAAGTACTACACTTGGGCAAAAAAAAAAAAAAATGAAAGACACAAATACAGGATGGGTGACACCTGGCTTGAGAGCAGTACATGTGAAAAGGATCTAGGAGTCTTTGTAGACCATAAACTTGACATGAGTCAACAGTGTGATGCAGCAGCTAAAAAAGCCAATGCAATTCTGGGCTGCATCAATAGGAGTATAGCATCTAGATCAAGGGAAGTAATAGTACCACTATATTCTGCTCTGGTCAGACCTCACCTGGAATACTGTGTCCAGTTCTGGGCACCACAGTTCAAGAAGGATACTGACAAGCTGGAACGTGTCCAGAGGAGGGCAACCAAAATGGTCAAAGGCCTGGAAACGATGCCTTATGAGGAACGGCTTAGGGAGCTGGGTATGTTTAGCCTGGAGAAGAGAAGGTTAAGGGGTGATATGATAGCCATGTTCAAATATATAAAAGGATGTCATATAGAGGAGGGTGAAAGGTTGTTTTCTGCTGCTCCAGAGAAGTGGACACGGGGCAATGGATTCAAACTACAAGAAAGAAGATTCCACCTAAACATTAGGAAGAACTTCCTGACAGTAAGAGCTGTTCGGCAGTGGAATTTGCTGCCAAGGAGTGTGGTGGAGTCTCCTTCTTTGGAGGTCTTTAAGCAGAGGCTTGACAGCCATCTGTCAGGAATGCTTTGATGGTGTTTCCTGCTTGGCAGGGGGTTGGACTGGATGGCCCTTGTGGTCTCTTCCAACTCTATGATTCTATGATTCTATGATCTTGAGATATACGGCTCTTTCCCTTGAAATAGGCTTCCACCTGATTTGAAAAGTAAGCTGTGGTTAAGCTGAAGTGTGTGTATTTCAGACATACACTGCACGCCCAGATGACAGCTTCATGGAATAGGAGTTTGGGGGAGAGTTTCTGTTGTGAGGAAACCAAACAACTAATGCGGATCCCCTCCCCCTCTCTGGTGTGTACAGCAACATAACATTGTGACTTGAAATGCAGCAGGAGGAAACAACCTCACTGCATTGCAAACCACTAACAAATACCTAGCCTAAATGTTATAAAATGCATATTTTCCGTTATCCGTCTCCGCTCCCTTCCCCCCCCCCCCAAAATGTGAGAAGATGAATAGCCTACATCTCTTTCTTCTACTCTTTCCCATAAGATCAAAGTTCTCTCTGGGCATTCCAGTCCCATATAAAAGCAATGCATGAGGTTCTTCCATTGCTGTCCACATCACACTTCCCAAGCTGGAAGATCAGTAAGATCAGTTAGAAGATCTATGCATATAAGTTCACCCTCCAACTCACAGAGGATGATGGGGAAAGCAGTGGGGCAAAGCTTAGTGTGCTTCTTCCTGCTTGCATGTTGTTTTTGCAAGTGAGTGGAACACCTGAAGAGGGTTAGATCAGCCCAAACCAGAAAAATGATAAAGGCATGGTATGGAGGAAATCCTTTCGTAATAAGTTATTCCTTACTTTTTATTCCTATAAGGTATATAAGATACAACATAGTCCAGAATTTAAAAGGATGTGATCATCTGCACAATAATGCTCCAACTCTGTATGCTATTATGCCAGGGGTCAGCAAACTTTTTCAGCAGGGGGCCAGTCCACTGTCCCTCAGACCTTGTGGGGGGCTGGACTATATGTTGAAGAGGGGGGGAAATGAACCATTTCTTATGCCCCACATATAACACAGAGATGCATTTTAAATAAAAGGACACATTCCACTCATGTAAAAACATGCTGATTCCTGGACCGTCCGTGGGCCAGATTTAGAAGGCGATTGGGCCAGATTCGGCCCCCGGGCCTTAGTTTGCCTACCCATGTATTATACTCTAATCCTAAGATTATACTGAACCTACTCAGACCCTGAGATCATCTTCTGAGGCCCTCCTTCGTGTGTCGCCTCCTCAAGAGGTCCGGAGGGTGACAACATGAGAACAGGGCTTCTCTGCAGTGGCTCCTTGTCTGTGGAATGCTCTCCCCAGGGAAGTTCGCCTGGTTCCTTCAATAGGCACCTTTAGGTGCCAGGCAAAAACGTTCCTTTTTAACCAGGCCTTTGGTTGATCTTATTGACATCCAACACCCTTTTAGAATGTGGTTCTTTGGGGGGGGGTTTATTGGGTTATTGCTTTTAGTTTGATTTTATATGTTGTTGTCTTGTTGTGAACCACCCTGAGACCTCCGGGTATAAGGTGGTGTATAAGTTGAATAAACAACAACAACAACAACAACAACCCTGGGCTGACTGTAAGTAAGAAGGTGGGAAGATGGGGCTTTGAGTGCAGACTGAGGTTGGTGAGGCCATGCCCTGCTTTCCCAAACAGACCAGCCTCCATTGCTCACTGGGATCCTTGGGCCGTTTGTCTTCACCTTAGGGGTTCCCCTCCACCTCAGATGTTCTGTACTTCTGAAGACCTCAGGATGCCCCCCAATCTGCTGGTTGTGTATGTGTGTTGCCATTTTGGCTACACAATGATAGGCAGTAACATTAGCAATAAAAGATAGATAGTCCCCCTAGTGCACATGAAATGACTGCTCTAAAAATGTTGTTCCTGCAACTAGCGCAGAGGGACACATTAACTCTCAGTTCCTAGACGACTCAGGGGTGTTTGCAGCTCCCAAAGGGAGGGTGAGGGGTGAGGGGTGAGGTCCACCTGGCGGGTTATCCACCAATCAGAAGAGGGTGGGAGCATAGCTTTATAAGCTAGCCCTTCCCCCAAGTCTATTTGCTCACAAGTTGGGTACATCTGCCATTGCTGATAGCAATCTTCTGGAGTTGTGCAGATGTGAAAACTTTTTGGAACACCTACATCAAAATCTGAAGGTTTCCTAAGCCAATAGTAATGTGAGGGAGAAGATTTGGTGTGCTAAACAACCCCCCCCTCTGTGTGTGAATGGGTTCTGTGTGCTCTCTCACTCTACACACACACACACACACACACACACACACACACACACACACTATTACCCCAACTTTATACGTGATCGGGTCCAATCCCCATTCAAAGGGGAAAGCCTGCACCAGTGTCTTCTCATGAAGAATGCTTCTTGCTCATAGGTGTGTAGCAGCATGCCAGCAGTGGGAACTGGTGCCCATTGGGACTGGTAGGGCAGAAAACAGGGAAACCAACAATTGATGGATCTGGAGCCAATCACAAGAGGAAGCATCTTCTGGGTGGTTGTAAGTAAGAAGCCAAACGAAGGGAAGGAGGGTAAAGTTGGCACCATTCGTCCTAATGAATCAGTGGTCAATGCATACTAGGGAGAAGGGGTCTACCCTAGATGTCTCCCCAATGAGCTGGCCTTCTACCAGCAGGGAGGTTGTTTGTGTGTGAGAGCACAAATCATATTGACAGGCAATCTAACAGTCTGAAGTGTTATAGTTCATGTTGAGCATATTCAGCTGAGCAATTAGCTTTACTCTTTTGTGTGTGTGTGTGTGTGTGTGTGTGTGTATTAACAAACTTCAAATATTACATTATCCCCCAAATTCCATAAATATATTACCTTTCTGCATGGTGCTGAAAAATGGGGGGCTTATTTATTTATTTTATTAGATAATAGGCTAAACAAACAAACAAACAGAACATAAATAAATATACTGAGAGATGTTTGTCCCAAGGGAACAATACAAGACTTATAATGCTGCTTAGCTTATTTATTGATTAATCAAATTAAGATCTTGCAAGATATTCAGTAGCTGGCTAAGCAGAGTACAGTGGTACCTTGGGTTGCAGACGACTCAGGTTACAGATGCTTCAGGTTACAGACTCCGCTAACCCAAAAATAGTACCACTGGTTAAGAACTTTGCTTCAGGATGAGAACAGAAGTTGTGTGGTGGCGGAGCGGTAGGCCCCATTAGCTAAAGTGGTACCTCAGGTTAAGAACAGTTTCAGGTTAAGAATGGACCTTCAGAACGAATTAAGTACTTAACCTGAGGTACCACTATATAAGCAGAAGGAAGAATATATTTCTTTGTGGTGATGGTATGGGTGAGGAGTGAAGAGAAAGTGACATTTCCCTTCATAGATGTTCTTTAGTCTTTAGCACATTCGCCAAGGTGCCTCAGTCTCAGTACTCTTCTACTTGCGCTGACAAAGGAAAGACAAAACCAGGAACTCAGTGAGATTAATCCAAAAGATGCATGCTTCATCATTACTCCGTAAACAGAAATAATACAATGATGAGTAGAGATGGGTTTCTCTCATTATCTTATTTCTGCAGTCTTAAATCTAGTGCCTCATATTACTGAATCAATCTGTGATTTTCATAAAAATTGCCAACATTTTTGTGCAAACTTTCCCCCCAAATTTTTATTGTTTTTTTCCCTAATAAGCACATTTTTTGCACAGTTTTTTAAGCTGGAAACCTGCACCACAAAATTTAAAGACGTGTGAATTTTGAAGGATAGCAGCTTTGTTTCAGTTTCCGTATTGGTTAGTGAAGTGTGAATTAGGTAATTTTGCATTAAAATGTGAACTGACCTGAAACCCCCCCTCCCCCCGCGCATCATGATAGGTGAATAAGGCAAGTTAATTATTGCTGCAGCACCACTTTGTAAAACATTCTCCTTTTTAAAATGTCATTTTATGTCAGTTTTTTTGTTTTTTGTTTTTTAAAGTTGAGTTGAAACTTAGTAATTCCAAAATCCACATTAGGGCAACACCTGTATTAGGTCATTATTACCTTTGCAATGATGTATTATTGCCCCACCAGGGATTTATTTATTTTTCTTATGGGTCAATATGGCTACCGTTAATATCTGTGAAAATGGAAGAAGGATTACTTGTAGAATTCCCTTCAAATATTTTACAAATTCTGGGCTGCCTACAAAGTAGCTGTGCTCACCCTTTTCAATTTGTACTTTATAAGTGAAATGTATACTCACATATATGCATTGCAGAAAATACACTTGTTGTCATAAGTGATGCCATCAGAGCCACAGTGGGGATTAAACTCCTTGGTGCATGCCCCTTTTGGATACCCAAGGCAATACTTCTGCAGAAAAAGTAAATGACACTGTTGAATTATTCCTTCCTTGACCTTTATATTGCAAGGGTAATTCCATAGTGACCATTGTGACATTTGTAAGCTTCTTTGCATGATATTTCATGTTTTAGCTCAGGCTTCCTCAACCCTCCAGATGTTTTTGGCCTACAACTCGCATGATCCCTAGCTAGAAGGACGAGTGGTCAGGGATGATGGGAATTGTAGTCTCAAAACACCTGGAGGGCCGAGGTTGAGGAAGCCTGTTTTAGCTAATACTCTTCAACTCCAATTATTATTAAAATATTTTTAACTGCCTTGAGCTCCCCCTGCAAAAATTATAACAGAGTATAACACAGGTAGCTTAAACACTTTCTCTGTTTTAAAAGCTGTGACCAATGCAATGTGTCTTTATTCTTTTAGTGATTGCTTTGTGTTACGTATGCGCATTGCCTGTATTTTTAACCCTTTATCAAAATAAAATAAAAATCCATGAGGACTGCAGTGTCACAAAGCTTAACTCTAAATAACTAAAGAGAAATGGCATAAAAATAGATAACTAGCGCTCACCCGTTCATTTATTGCTTCAGTAGCAGCACCTAGAACCAAAACACCAAAAGCATAAACATTATAAAGTCAATCCATATTTATTTATTTATTCATTATTTGTTTGTATCCTGTCAATCCTGCATCCAGAGGGATCACAACCTAGTAAAGTGTGCCACAGGCACACATTAAAAGCTTGAATTAGGCCAGCAAATTTGAGCCAGTAAATAGATCAGGATCTCTGGGAAATCTCAGTGATTTGTAGTAGCTGAGCAATGACTTTTTATTGAAAAAAAAATTAAGAATACTAATCATTATTTTTTTCTTTCAAATTAGGCTACTGAAACAAATAAAACTTTGAAGAAAACCAGAAATGTGTGTTTGTGCGTGAATGAACAATGAGCTCAATTCCGGCATTGAAAACAAATTTCTGAGCAGAGAAGCATTTTGCTGGATTCTCAGTGTATGTCCCCTACCCCCTCTTTTCAAGCCACTATGTTGACTTGACTACTGCTGGTGAAATTCAATAACTTGCTGGTCGATTTACGCAGTCCTAGTTAGGGCCTGAAGTGACAAAGACGGATTCAGGAGTATCTGCAATCTGTGAACATTGTTCAGGGGGAGTGTGAAATAATCTAAAAGAAGATAGCTCCCCAATTCTTAGATACCACACCTGCCTATCAACAGTATCTCCATCTTATCAGGGTTCAGCTTATTGCCCCACATCCAGAACATTGCTGGCCCCAGAGAGTGGTCTGGAATGGCATGGCCTCACCTGATTCAAATGGAACAGAAAGAGTGCTGGGTATTATCAGCATACTGATGACACTAAGCTCCAAATCCTTGAGTGATCTCTCTTAGTGGCTCCATGCAGATGTTAGGCAACATGGAGGACAAAATGGAACACTGGGATCCCACATACTTGATTTTAGTCCAACAACCACCTATGTACATGTGTACATAGACATCTACCTAACTTCACTTTCTGTGTTAGGGGAGCCACGTGGTAGCTATCAGAAATGAGTGTGGTGATGGCTCTAGGCAGTTATTGTTTGAAAGCAAATATGGATTGCCCTTTGAGGACCAAAAGCACCTGAAATGTACAGTCATGGTCCAGAGTATTTGCATGTGATAGCATCAATCCCATATGGGATGCCATTTTGCTTTCATTATGGTTCCTCTGTGGAAAACCACAAGATGTGGAATAATTTCATGTGGAAGCAACCTTGAAAACAACCATGGGTCATTGTGTTCCTTTCTGAGATGGAACATATAATGGGAATCTCAAAATGCAAATCTCTCCAGAAGGGGAACCTTTACAATATGAAATATGACTCACCTGAGTACAAAAAGAAGACCATCAGCGTGAGGAGGAAAAAGCTGCCTGGCTTCATGGTTGTGCTGGTGGGTTTGGATCTGTTGGCCTCTTAGTTCTCTTCCAAGTAGCAGATGCTTCTCATGTGAGATCTAACCTCTCTCCCACGCATATAAAGAAGTCTCTTGGCCTTGATGATGAAATCTCCCAGTGTCAAGAATTTTTTACATTTGGAAATGTATTATTACAAAGGACTGTGGTATCCTGTACCAATTTTCACACTTTATTTTCAGTGCGCAATCCAGGATTATGCAAGAGACATTTGGTAACCAGCTTGGTAGTTTAGTTTCTAGACCATAAGACATAGCAAAGCTAAAATATTAAACACAGAAAGAAATTGAATGAAAATGAGCTAAAATACAAACAAATTCTTAGTTCACTTTATAACAATTCATTGCTTTGGTTTCCAGAGATGAATGATATAATTTCACTGCTTCGGAAGTAAATAGAGCCCTATTCTTCATGACAATCAACAACTCTGCTTTTTGTTTATTCAAACTGTTTTTAATTAAAAAACCACAACTGTTCCACTTTAAAAAGTGAGCTGGATACTTGGTACTTGGTTCCTTGAGAAGTGTTTATTTTCAATGCCACAAATGAAGTAGCTGTTGAAATGGGATCAAAAAGGGGGCATGGAGGAACTATTTAGATCATACCCGCAGGCCCCACTTCCAGCTACCATGTAGGCCTACTAGTTTCCACTTCTGCCCATGGGCTCATATGCCCACATCTCAACATTTACAGGCTCTGGACATGCCATTTGTACTGTTCAAAACTGGAGAGGGTTTTGAGAAGAAGAGCCCTGTTGGATTTGGTCAAGAGGTATAATCTAAAACAAACACAAACCTAGAGGGAAATTGGCTAGAGAGCTGCTAGTATGTTGGATGGAGAGGCTATGTTGGTGTGGACTATTCATGGGTGGCTGACAAACAAAGGCATGTGTGATGGAGAGAGATGCTGTGATGGCTGGGAAGGAGATGAGGCAGAATTCATGTTTCCGGACTACCTTATAACTGTAAAAGGGACTCATCTGTTCTGTATTTCTGGAGCATGCTGGTTGCATTGTCCTTCTTTTGAAAAGTATCAGTTATTTTGCAATATCTTTGCATACCACTGTGTTCTCAATAGAATGAATATACAGCTTCAGACAGGGTGCCGGGCGGCGGGGCTCCCCTTGGGGAGTGGCAGGAGGGGCCGCCGCTTGTCAACCCCCTCCCCTGGTCCCCGGGGTGTACCACCCCCACTGCCCCCCTAGCGACGCCCCTTGTCCCAGCATCCTGTTCTCACAGTTGACAGACAGACAGGCCTATGGAAGCCTGTAAGCAGAACCTGAGGGCAACAGCAGCTGCTGTTTTCCCAGTAACTCATATTAAGAAGAAAATTGCCTCAAACAATGTAAATCCAACTTGCTCCTGCCACACATTCATGGTTTGTTTTTCTCCTATCAATCAGATCTTGCTTTCTCTGCGCATGTTTTTCACACCTGTGGTTTCAAAACTATTGGATAGAATAGGTGTGTTTGATGTATATAATGTGTTTGGATTGCTTCCTAGGACAACCTTTACCATATCTATTTTATATTTTACATGTTGAACCAATAAGGCTCTTCCTTTGTTTTTCCCTTGCACTAAAATGTTGGGAAAGCTGTTCTTTCGTACTGCCCTGCGGTCAAAAGAGTCTCATCATTTGTAAAACCGTTTTGTTTGTACCTCCTTTCTTGTGACTTGCAACAGCAATGTCATCATTACACCATGAGCTGCAACATTCTTGGCAAAAGATGCACATGGCAAAAGCATGCATAGCTTCTGAAACTTTGGTCAATCAGGTTGTGTTGCACGTGGGATCCCAGATCTGCAAGATTGTACCTGTTTGTCTTTTCTTTCTTTCTTTCTTTCTTCCTTCCTTTCTTTCTTTCTTTCTTTCTTTCTTTCTTTTGCACAAAGAAGCTTCATCTGGAGGGCAAATCTTAAAGATGGTGGGTGTTGTTGCTGGATCAAGGTGATTACTTTCGAAGTTTATAGATGATAGATAGATAGATACAGTATTCTTAAGTTTTCCTATTAATGATCCCTCCTCTTTCCACCTGCACACTTTGCAGGGTCCCCCCCAACTTACCCCCTGGCAAGTTTCACAGGTGCAGAGGGTGTGCAGGAGGAGGGGGAGGCCTCATTTTGCAAGCACAAGCACTTGCATGGACTTCTCTTCATGGGAATCTTTCCCATGTGTTTTTCACAATTTTCTATACTGCAAGAATTCCAGG
The DNA here is from genome assembly GCF_009819535.1 of Lacerta agilis. NCBI lineage: Eukaryota > Metazoa > Chordata > Lepidosauria > Squamata > Lacertidae > Lacerta > Lacerta agilis. The sequence goes on from NC_046313.1 coordinate 64,169,733, forward strand.
GGGTTGTTTGTTTGTTTTTTGAAACGGATTTGTTGGCAAGAGTTCTATATCCACTGTAATTGCAAAACTGCTTTGTTTCTTGGTTTCACAGCCCCCCAAAACTCTCAGCCCCAGCTTTTGTCCTTCTCATTATTTGTGAGTTGAGGGAGAGGCCCCACTCACCTGCCATTTCCCATCGAACCCCTTAATCCCTTTTAATGGCTCATCACCCAACCGATCAGGATTAGTTTTTAACACTTGCTAGATTCAGGGTTTCAAGGAGTCTGGCAACCAGTTTAACACTCCAAACTCATAACAATATTGACAGAAGCCAGTTTTCTATGTGAAGGAGCAGGAAATGTTGTGAAGGTAAGGAAATGTTGACATTATGGAAATGGGTGGAGGCTGGAAAAAAAAGTGGCTGACCATAGGGGTGTGTTTGTGAACTTGTGTGGGAAAGAATTTGCTGTATGATGATTGATTCTGGAAGCTGTCATGTTTTCCTCCAAATGAAAAGCACAGTAGCTCTAAGGATACAGAGGCAGCCGAGCCTGAAATACAAAGGAATTACACAGCATATACAATGATGGGAACATGCAGAGGAAACACACCTGAACCAACCAGTCAGTATGCCAGCTCTCCGGTGCCAAAGTCTACAAAACGGTTCATTAATGAAATGTATAAATAAAATGAGATTATGTATTTGTCAAATACCAATTAAACCTTTGTTCTTCCAAGAGTCACCTTGGAATGAAGCTACATTGCACAAAGCTGTATTTACAGGGACAAGGAAGAGTATAGATCACATCTGTTTTTGTGAGGAGCAATCTTTAAAAGAATAATGAAAAAATCATTCCTACCAGCTTATTATGTAGGAAGAAATGTAATTTCTCTATGCTACCTTTGTGAGTAATCCAGCAATGCAGAAAGAAGGTATCTTCTCCCCACCCCCAGCTTCTTGGCCAGTGGGGAGAGGGGCAAGCTATGCCTGAGGCTGGAAAAATGAGTTCGCTGGAAACAACATCTCCAAAGGATCTGATAATGCTGGTGGTTCTCCTGAAAATCTCCTAAAAATGGAGAGCAGTGAATTTCGGACACCTTTGGAGTTAACCTGTACAGTGGTACCTCTGGTTACGTACTTAATTCATTCCGGAGGTCCGTTCTTAACCTGAAACTGTTCTTAACCTGAAGCACCACTTTAGCTAATGGGGCCTCCTGCTGCCGCTGCACCGCCAGAGCATGATTTCTGTTCTTATCCTGAAGCAAAGTTCTTAACCTGAAGCGTTATTTCTGGGTTAGCGGAGTACATAACCTGAAGCGTATGTAACCCGAGGTACCACTGTATCTTCTTCTTCACCTACAGTTTCGCTTTGCCAAAACAGTCTGCCAGTCATGCATGGAAGCCCACCTGTGGCTCATTAAAATTCCTAGTTTAGCTGGTTACCTGGGACTTCATAAACAAGCAGATTGTGAAGCCAAAGCACACACAGCTAACAGGCAGTGTTCAGCTTGGGCAGAGTCCAAGTGTGCCACACACACACACAGGCCTAAAATGTTTCATATTGCCTGCATGTGTTGAAAAGGTTAGAACTGGGAGGTTCAGCGTGCAAACAGAAAAGCTGAAGCCCATGATGGGATGACTGTGATCACCATGGGGAAGATTGGAGGGTGAGAAGAGTCTGAGCCTGTAGCCTATCCAATGATTCCCTCCCCTCATTTTCAGTGGCTTTCAGGTGTCTCATTTGAATTATTTCCGAGTCCTTTCCTTAATTCATATTGTGGATTTGGTGGGGTTACAAATCACCTTTCTTCATGAAGCTCAATATACCGGTAATCAATTGCTAATTAATCAAAAGAAGTTATGACCCATCTGGGGTCATAACTTCTGAAATACAACCAGATTAATGAAAAACAGCCACTGAGTTTGCTTCAAGAAATTTTATTATGGAACAAGCAAACAGTAAAGAACTGTCAACAATAATTAAGGTAATATTGTGGATAGAGTGGGTTGTCTGTAAAGGACAGCAGACCAGTAGCAAAATCTTGGAGCAAAATCTGAATTTGAGATCATTGTTCACACAAAACAAAATTTAAAGGCGCATAGCCAATGCTGTTCCTCTGCTGACGGAAGACTCTTTGATCCAACATTGTGGAATGGGAGGGGAGGAGATATTTTAAGATTCAGACTCCAGCTTGCAGCCTTTTTGCTACCTCTCATAACCTCCTTAAGCAGATACCTCTCTCTCTCTCTCTCTCTCTGTGTGTGTGTGTTGGGAGTTGTAGGGTGGCGTGGGAGGTTGAACAAATTTACATTCATTTCCTGTTTTGCTGATGGAAACCTCTAGTGGGTTAAAGAGCCTTCTGTCATTGTAAAGACACCATTAAATACAACTCAAATTGTAATGTTGGATGATCGGAAAGTATACAAGTTAGCGTTTGGAAACCAATATTTTGAACAAGTATCTTTGACTAGGATCCAAAGAGGTCAGCATGTGTACGCAAAGCGTTTCTCTGTGTGTACATGACATTCCTGATGGTCTTTTCTGGAAGTAGATTTTTTTTACCCTAATGAGATTATAATGACCTTCAATCACCTTTTGGGGGAGCCGGGGAGACTGCTGTTGGTTGAGAGTCTGAAAAGCCCCCTTATACAAATGTAAGATGACATGTGAATCCTTGGATTCTAGTCTTCTTTCATTATTGCTGCTTGCATATAGTTGATCTATGAGGGTCTGGTGGGTGAATGGTCCTGAGATGTAGCAGAGAGATTAGACTAGGAGGTCCCACCCATTGTTATCTGATTACCGGTATCTGATTCCTGGATAATAAGTCAGCACTTAACATTCTCTGAAATGCTGGAAGGTAAGAGTCTCTTCATTATTTCTACAAAGAAAGAAAGAAAAGCTCATCATTAGTCACTTTCTTCATTTCACTGGTAGAAGAGAAAGCTGAGAGGTTTTTCTACCAGAGTTATCTAGATGGATTGCACTGGGTTTTTTTATATAACAAAAGAAGCAAGGAAGAATAATTACACTTGCTGAAACTTTGTTCTGTACAGATGAAAGAAGTCTTCTCTTTGAATTCACAAAATGGTAATTCTACCATCATGATAAAGCAGTTATTTTGAATATATATTTTTTACCCATAATCTTTTAAACATTTTTGCTTACCCTCTTGCAAGCTCCATAATGCAGCCTGCCAACATTGTCGTCAGCTTCTCTGAAAAAGCAAGAGAGAAGGAATGTGGAACTCAACAAGTAAACACATTTATTTTTTATTTTTTTAATATTCCGCTGGTTAAAAAAGACTTTACATATGAATGCTGTGGTGATAGGGTTGTAGGATCTACTTTCTTTTTTAAATACATCCTACACCTACGAGAACCAAGTGTAAAACAGTGTATGTGGGGGAAACAGTCCTGTTTCACAGAAATCCACTCCTCGTTTTCTCCTCCCCAAGCTTTCCTTGTCTTCCAGAAGTCTAAGAGCAGGGGGAGCATTTTTGTTGTTCTATTGCTAAGCAATTGGGACTCCAAATCCTTACTGCTGTATTACAAGTCCCTCAGAGATGCACCAGTAGATCCTAATCAGTCTTTTGCCTACCCCGGTGTAGACTTCAACTAAGGCCCCAATAGAATCTTTCCCATATTTATTTTCTGATCCTAAGGCATTATCATGTTGTTTCTCAGTTTACCCATTAATAATCTGCTTCCAATGTTTCCTCTAGGATTTCACGATGTTGTCTCCTGCTATACCCTATCATTTTTACCCTGCTGAACCCTCTTAAGTCTTCCAGTACACATACTGCCACCATGCAGTCCAGAAGGGGATAAAAAGAGAGGAGGAGGAGGCGGCAATTTCTATTGCATTTTATTACTCCTCCTCCATATTGTTTGTTACCCAAAGATGAGCATTCCATTTATCTATTACACTTACAGGTTGTGTTGGCAGATCTTGCATTCACTGGTATAAGTTCTGCCATCTGTGCCACAGATTTGGAGAAAGATGCTTGGGCAAGCTAGTGTTATGCCACCAGGTCTCGGAACCCTTAGATATCTTTCACAATTGACCTGTAAAAGAAATATTTCATCAGCTGACCGTTTTTTTAAATACTAGCAGCTTCATTCTTTCATCTTCTGGAGCATGGGTAGGCAAACTAAGGCTCAGGGGCCGTATCCAGCCCAATTGCCTTCTCAGTCCAGCCCGTTGACACTCTGGGAATCAGCGTGTTTTTACATGAGTAGAATGTGTCCTTTTATTTAAAATGCATCTTTGGGTTATTCGTGAGGCCTGCCTGGTGTTTTTACATGAGTAGAATGTGTGCTTTTATTTAAAACGCATTTCTGGGTTATTTGTGGGGCATAGGAATTCGTTCATTTCCCCCCCCAAAAAATATAGTCCAGCCCCCCCCCCACAAGGTCTGAGGGACAGTGGACCGGCCCACAGCTGAAAAAGTTTGCTGACCCCTGTTAAATCTGGAGCCTCTGGGATAAACAAAGGTTGTATCTGAGCCTTTCCATTTATACATAACTATGATGTTCAGCAATATTGCCTAGCTCTTCCATGGCAAGATGCATATGATTCTATGGAACGGTTTGATGTGCTGTTGTTGCAGGCTGGTTTTAGGTGGTTCTAGTTGGTGGTCCAGGACAGAGGCCACCACAAAAGAGAGCTGCCTCATTTTATACATCTGTGAATGAGGAGAACTAGGCATATACAAATTTGCTAATTTCAGTTTCTCTCTCATTTTTCCCCAATCTTAAATTAAGTTCTCCGTATTTCTGCATCAAGTTGCAGGTTTATTCTCACAAAATAATAATAATAATAATAATAATAATAATAATAATAATAATAATAATTCAGCATTTTCATGCAAATTTCTCACAACAGACAATTTTTTCCTTCAGTTTTGATGAATATATACATTTTTGCAGGCAACTTTCCTTAATATAATATAATATTATTTCCACTCCTATATGCATTTTAATGCACAAATTTTCCTAAAATATGCATTCCTGTGCACAGTTTGGGTTGCAGAACCACATTGCAAAATTTGGGGAAGTGTGAATTTCTAATGCTAGCCATGTTTTTGGTTCACTTACTGCTATGAGAAGTGTGAATTAGATAGTTTTTTGTCTACTCACAATTTCTACAAAGATATCACAGTGAAATGAACCTCTGTACTAAGCATGAGTGTCAGAAACATGAACTATTATTTTTTCAAAGTGTGTGCAGCTCTTTGTTCTGTGCTAATACCTGTGCTAATACCCTGGAAAAGACCCTGATGTTGGGAAAGATGGAGGGCACAAGGAGAAGGGGACGACAGAGGATGAGATGGTTGGACAGTGTTCTCGAAGTGACTAGCATGAGTTTGGCCAAACTGCGGGAGGCAGCGGAGGATAGGGGTGCCTGGCATGCTCTGGTCCATGGCCTCACGAAGAGTTGGACACGACTGAACGACTGAACAACAATACCTGTGAGATATTACCTCATCCTCCTACTTCTTTCCCCATTTTAGCTATAATAGATTTATCCAAGCATTGTTTAGGTTTTTGGAGAAAATTATAGATAAAAAATAAGAAAAGAAGAGTTATTCTATTGTCTGGAGAGGTCACTTCCTGACTTGCATGGAGAAGCTGTTTACAACAGAAGCACGTAGCTGTATTGAGGCAGCACCAAGTGTTGAAATGTTGCGCCCCTAACAAATTTTTGTGTCTGGGGCAACTGCTCCTGTGCCCCACTACTGCTGTGCTGCACTACTGACTGGAGGAGCACTGGGAGCAGGGGTGTGTGTGTTGAGAAGCCTTGTAAAGAACACTGGTCTGGATTTGTTTGTTTGCAGAGCAAGGCATTCATACAAAGTGTGTTCTCCTTCATGGAGAGCACGGGTTGCGGGCGAGCCAGCAAATTACCCCTGGGTTGCTGGGCGGGATCATATTGATGGCCACTGCTGTGATTGGACTCAGGGTGTCATTGGGGAGAATTGTATGTTGCAATTTATTGATGGACAGCCCAGCGTCTATATAACTGTTTGCACTCCGTGTAATCTCCCTCTTGGCTGCATGCTTTGGATCACCCGCCCTCCCTCCCTAATTTTAGGCCTCTGTTCATTTGACCTTGCTATGCCTGTCATGAGGTCGTCTGCTTTTGGGGCAGGGGCCTAGTAGGAATTTTTCCATTTGGTTGATTGGCTGGTGCCATCTGGTTTTCGCCTACTGCATAGCAATTAGTCACAACTTGTAAGGTTGGCGGTTAGGCATTGGTTGTTATTATGTTGGTTTGAGGAGGGGTTATGATTGACTGTGTCTGCCCCTCCAATTAATGCTGGTGTATGGGGAATTCCGTTAAAGGAATCCAGGGGCTCGACATGCTTTTGTCTGTATCCCGCGGTTGGGGGCCAGGGCCTTGCAAGAGCCCCTGGGAGCCTGTGGGGAGAGGGGAGGGTCTGATCCCCCAGCTCCCTTTCTCTCCCAAGAGTGTTTCCCCCTTACTGACGGTCGCCAGTTCTGTCCCCAGTGGGACAGATAGTCTTAACCAATGCCTAAGCAACCACTCACATATTGGGTATTTTAATAAAGTTGTGGCCAAAATTATGCCAAAAACCAAAACTAATATTCTGTCTGAAGTGTGAATTTATTGAGGGGGTGGTTTGTGGGCCTCAAAGTGCAACTGCCACAAAACATGTAAAGCACAATAAAAGGAAAAAGGAAAAGGAACGCACCTCACTTCCAGTGTCACTGTCAACACCTAAGATAAAAACCACACATCAACACACACAAAAATACACAGTTAAGAGCAAAGCAGTCACTGAAGGAAACTGAATTCAAGTTGTTAATTACCAAGTCTGCAGTCTTATAAATGAAGGAGAGTAAGCCCCACTGAGATCAGTCAAACTTTCTTCTGAGTAGATATGGAAAAGATTTCACTGTAAAGGTAGTTGAAGTTTCCTGAAAAATGATTTCTGCACCCTGTACCGTGTGCTGCCACATCTGTTTTACACTTTTGCAGAATTGTGGCAGCTTGTATAATTGCTTAGAGGTTTTTTTAAAAAAAAAAAATTAAGTGAGTTATTAATGTTTTTGAATGAATGAATGAATATGCCTTCACTTCTGCCAGAGTATTTTGTATTAAGATACTAAGCACAGTATAGTATACTGTTTTCTGTGGATTTTAATTCTATGTGAGCATGCTTCGAGATCACAGCCTAAGGCAAAAGGGAATGGCAAAACTAACTTTGGTTTTGTTTGTTTTTTGTATTACCATTGTCCTAGGCAGATCACACTCTTCTCTGGCACAGTACATAATAGTATATAGATCATGTTGTGAAGGAAAGGATGCAAAGTAACAGACAAATAGTGCTTCCAAATTAGAATTTCTTTATTGGCTTCTGGTGCCATTAGCTAACACAAAAGGGGCATCACATGGCAGATAATAGGATATGGGGATGTTAGCACTAAATAGGATGAAGCAGGAGAGAAGGAAAAAGTTTACATTGCACAGAGTTTTCTGCAACATTTTCCCATCCTTTTTTAAAAAAACGAAAAGGCGTCCCTGGAGATGGCCACTAGTAATGGCAGAGAAAGTTCAAATACCGAATTATAGTGTTATAATGAGGCTATTATTGGATTGTAATTGAAAACTAATAAAATTATTACCCCCCCCCCCCAAAAAAAAAGGAATGGCAGAGAAAGGTAGGTGGAAAGAATCCCATTCTCTCAAAATCATTGTCCCTCACAGTTAGTTTTCGCTCTCCGGGTGAAAAGAAATTGGGATATCCAATTTTTATAAACTCTTGATGGGAGATGGAGTATCCATCCCATTTCATGTGCCCCACTCTTAACACAATTTAGACATTGCCAAGGCTCAACCATAGGCTTTTGGGAAGATTCTAGGGAGCCAGTAGACACAATCCAGTGATGTCTGGCTTGCAATCCCATTGAATATTGCACAACAATGTGCAATCCCATTGATTTCTCTCCCTCTTTTCAGTTGATGAACGAGAGATGTTTTTGCACCCATTCTGTGGGTCTGAAATGCAACTTCTGATCTGCCAAAAAGTGCTTACCTGAGAAGAAACAAAGAGCCAAGGACAGCACCACAAATACACCTACTGTCTTCATGGTGGTGGCAGTTATTCAACTGTACATCCAGTCCCAGTAAAGGAGATAGTTCCAGTAAGGCAACTGGGTATTTATATGCATGTGTGCAGATCCATAATGCAGATTCTAATCTAAAGCAACCCTCCCAGTCTTTTGTTGTTGCAAACAAATGGAAATATTTGTTGAGGTCGGCAGTAACCCACAAGTTGAAATTCTCTGTCAGTAAGAATGAAAAGGCATGAAAACAGAAAAAAAAACATTTGAGCTGCTCTGATGGTTTTGTTAATCAAACTGCAGCTTCCGGTATCTGTAGGTCTTGGGGGCAATAGCAACTCATCAAGCGAAACCTCCAACAAGGGTTGAGGGAGATGTTCCATTCAGTTTGCATGTAAAGGCAAGCACACCTAAACCACACTTTGCAAAGAAAGATTTGAGCCGGAAAACAGCCATCTTTTGAAATGCACCCTTCTCAGGATTTTTCAGGGCAGTTCTGCAGGTGAGTAATGTGTATAAAAAAAACATGTTCGGGTAAAGTGCACATCTAAAATCACAAAGTCATGAAAATGCATTATAGCTGGGGCAACTGCATATGAAAGTATGCATTTTAGGACAAATTCACACTAAAATGGTGGTGATTTTTCATGCAGACATTTTCTTTGAAACATATGTGGATATGTGGACAACTGATTTTAAGAGTGGGAAAAAGAAGAAGCCAAGGGGAACCAAAACGGACATATTTATTCATCTCTACCTCTGAAACATTAATTAAAAAGAGGGTGCCTGTCAGCTTTTTTTTTAAATGCAGAATTCAGTAATTTGAAGATTGCCGTCTGCAGGCAGCTCTTGGAGGTCTACAAAGAAGCCCTTCGCTGATGCCCCTCCTCCGAATCCCCCTGTCACTGGACTTGGCTGCCTGCTGGGTGACTATCCTTGCACACCACCCACCCTTCATGCATTGGTACATATGTGCTGCCTCTGCAAACTGACCATGCTGCGTACTAAGGGGGGTGTTGCAGTGCAAAAAGTTTGCTCCTGCTTTTTTAATGCATTTATTTTTGAGTTAAATTAAATAACTTCAGTGGAGCTCCAGCGCAAATCAGAAATGGGCGGATTGCCCAATGCATCATCATCATTTATTGCAATGTGATACCAATTATATTGATACTATCGATCATGGTATCCTCCTGGATTGGGGGCACTGTATTGCAGTGGCTCCAATTCTGTCTTCAAGACTTAGTCCAGAGAGTAGCACTGATAATGTTTTTGAGCCCCTTGGGAGCTATGTTATGGGGTGCTGGAATGGATCTTATTTCCAGTGCTATTTAATATCAATCTGCTGGGAAAGGGAATTAGGATTTTCAGGGCCAGGTGCCGTCAGTATGCTGATGACACTCAGCTCTACTTCTCCATAAGATCTGAATCTGGAGAAGCCGTGCAGTTTTCCATAAGATCTCCATAAGATTTGAATCTGGGAAATTTTCTGGACACTGTGATGAAATGAATGGATAAAATCAAGCTGAGATTGAATCCTGGCAAGACAGAGGCACTGTGGGTAAGTAGTTGCCATGTCCATTAGAACACTCCCCATGAAGGAGCAGGCCTGGAGTTTGGGTGTTGCTTCTGCATCCAGCTCTGTCATGGGACGCTCAGGTAGCCTCAGCGGCTAGAATTGCCTTTTACCAACTGTGGCTGGTTAGACAAGCTTACTCAGATGTTTAGAAAGCTTGTAGGGATTTTAATTTGCTTTAGTTTACTTAACTGCAGTTTTAACCTTCTGTATGTTTTATACTACATTTGTAATTATTTTTTGTGATAATTTATTGTTTTCCCTTTTTTGTAAACTGCTTTGAGGTTTTTCCTACAATCAAGCAATATATACATTTTACGATATAAATAAATAAATGTAACAGATCATAGAGAAATTCATTGGTGAGTTCACATTCTGAAGGAAACAAGTTTGTCTATCCAGATGAAAATCTGACCACTCCAAACTAAACAATTAGCTATCCTGTCCTCCAGAAAGGTTCTGTCATCTTCCCTCGCTCCTCCTTATGGCCATGAATTCAAATCATGAATGGCAATGGCATATATAGTAAGCAAGCAAGCACAGAGGCAGACATCTGTCATCTGTCAGTTAAAGAACTGAAGGATTCATTTGGTCTGGGCAGTCTCTAAGCTTTGGTGACATCAGTTATCATCTTTTTCCAGATTTGTTCAGTCTTAGCTAAAGAAGAAGAAGCAGTGCTTTATTTGCTGTTCTCATGTCAACACGGTTGTGGTATAAGAGATATAACAATGGTCTCCTTCAAGTGGTTCAGATAGACAAGTTTGTCCTCTCCTGGAGGAACTAAAATCAGATGGTGTGATTTGAAGGTAAAATAATTATTTGGTTTAGATATTTGCCAAGGGTATGTCACGAGCATCTGCCACATTACTTTTTATTGCCATAAATTCTGAACTTTCAGCCAGGAAAGAAAATGGATAATAAATCTTCTGAGTTCGTTACAAAGTTCATTTGGAGTTACCCTGAGCAAAACACTGGAACACAGAGCTCTTTTACTTTGATGATCATGAAAAAAGGAAATTAGACTGCTGAACACATATTATATCAGTCTTCCTCAACCTGGCTTCTCCAGATGCTTAGGGACTACAAATCCCATAAGCTCCTACCATTGGCCATGAGATTGATGGGAAAAGGAATCCAACAACATTTAGAGGTCCACAGGTTCCCCATCCCTGATCCAACACACTCCACTTAGAAGTAATCTTCATAACATCCCATGTTGCTGCATTACAACTCCCATAATCTCAAACCACAGCCCATGCTAACTGATGTTGATGGGAGCTGAAGTCCAGAGACCTGGGGATAACTGAAATTTGGGAGATGAGGTGCTTGGGAGACAATAGGCATACAGATGGATTTTCCTTCTTTCAGGACCCCCCCCCCCCCCGGTGTTCTTTCTTTTTCCTAAACAAATGATCTGATGACCAGATCTAGGAAGCAGCAATTGCACCATTGTAGTTATAATATAATAATAATTATTATTATTATTATTATTATTTGTACCCCGCCCATCTGGCTGGGTCTCCCCAGCCACTCTGGGCGGCTTCCACCAAACATTAAAATACATTTAAAATATCACAGTTTAAAAACTTCCCTAAACAGGGCTGCCTTCAGGTATTTTCTGAATGTCAGGTAGTTGTTTATTCCCTTGACTTCTGATGGGAGGGCGTTCCACAGGGTGGGCGCCACTACCGAGAAGGCCCTCTGCCTGGTTCCCTGTAGTTTTGCTTCTCGCAGTGAGGGAACTCGCAGTGACTACCGCTGTGGATATAAACCAGTAATCCCGATTTACCAACTTTCCATCCCTGATCTATTAATATGAGTCTGTTACCTAACCTTGGGGTGTATTGGGTGTTAGGAGAGGGGTACTACCTCTTGTGGGGGGCACGTCGTGCTCCTTCTGGGTTAGTTTGCGGCTGCTAGAAGCTGTCAATGTGCAACAGTGGCCACATTCCAGGAAACGGTTTTGACTGGCTGACTAAACCAGGTGAGGGTAGCCAATGGGTCTCAAACCCTCAGTGAGGTAGGAGCTTCCCCTGAATGTGAAGACAGGCTCCAGCAAATTGAGTGGATGAGACTAATAGTGGATCCAATCATCAAAAAGGAGGTTTCTGCATGTACTGTAAAGGTTAGTGAGGGGCAGATGGTGTTTGTCCACCTAGGAAGGTTATCCATCTAGGAGAAGGAAAACTTTGATCTTAAACATCTGCTCCTTTGCAGGATATCTTTGGGAGAAGAAAGGACTAAGGACTATGCCCTACACAAATCCGGAGTGGAGTCCCTAAAATGGTTGGATGGTGCCTTGTACGCCTCAATCAGCAACTGCAGCAGCCAAGCTGGTGCCAAACATATTTATCTGCTTTCCTTTGGACCACATCAGCGAGCCCAAGGGTGTTGTTGTCTATGCAGCCCAGGACTTCCATAAACACTGCACGGGTCATGTTGGTGCTGCTAATGCAGTGGTTTGACTTCAGCCCCAGAGGGACACTTCATTGTCTGTTCAGATAGTTGGATGCCAACAGCAGCCAATCTAGACTAGGAATGTGGCGAGTCTGGGATCTGCTGATATTCTAGTTCAGGTATCCCCAAACTCGCCCCTCCAGATGTTTTGGGACCACAACCCCCATCATCCCTGACCACTGGTCCTGTTAGCTAGGGATGATGGGAGTTGTAGTCCCAAAACATCTGGAGGGCCAAGTTTGCGGGTGCCTGTTCTAGTTGATATCCAAGTGCAACAGGAAGGATTTCTGACTTCCAGTTGTTTTAACAATTGCAACAAAATGACTTCCCCCACAGCCTAGACTATACTGCTGAAATGAAGGAAACTGAGAGTGTGGGGAGGAACCAGAAAGGTCTGTGAATGCAGTTCATTTCTGGGGCTCAAAACAAACTGCTGGGTGAAGGATTCTTCCACTTTAAGTGTATATCTTTTGCACCTGGCTCCAGTTAGTGGATTTAAGGTCCCAGTAATAAATAGCAATTATAGATTCCACAGAGCTGAAGCCACTCTGGTGGTGACCTAAACAGGAATGGAAGAATCTTTCCATTTCAGTTTCTTTTTTACATACAACTCTCCACATTTCTATAGCAATTTGCTAATTTATATATTTATTAATCCTTATGAAGATTTGCCAACACTTTTGTGAGATTTGCACCCACTTTATTTTAAAGTTTTGACTAACATACATATCTTTGCAAGCACTTCATTCTGTTTATGAAGATATTTATTTTCATGTACATTTTTCATGAATATATGCATGTTCATGCCCATTTTTTTGTTGTTGGAGAGCTGTGTCACAAAGTTTGGAGAGGCAAGAATTTCAAAGGATAGCTGCCTTTTGGTTTGAGGATGGGAATTGGATTGTTTCTCATTAAAATGCAAACAAAACCAAATTTCTCCCCATTCCCTAGACCTAGGCAAATATACAGTCTAAATATAGATCTTCTGGTTACATTAATGGGTGTGATAACCAAGAGGGGAAACATGACTTCCTCCCCCCCCTTAATTTATCTTAGTGTATGTCAGTAACAACCCTGAGCTGTGCAGAGTCTTCTAAAATAAAAGATTTGTAACAGTGTTCCTCCATTATGATGCTTTTCACATCTTCTTTCCACTCAGCAACAGTTTTATCTATTTTTAGGTTTTGGGTTTGTTTCCTACATGTATATCCTGACTCTTCATATATAATTTTAAGGCAACATACTATGTCTTCATGGATACTTGGTATCCATGCACTTAAAGCCATTGAACAGTTACCGGTAATGACACAATGCACAACTTCAATAAGCATCTGAACAAGAACAATTAAAAGTATTTGAACACATACACCAATAAGATAAGAAAACTACTCAGAGCACTACTTTGACTGCCAGTGTCTTAGCTGGAGACCTGCAGCCACGTTCATCACATTTATAAAAGTCAGCTGAGAAATACAGAGGATGTGCAAGATCTCTGCCAAAATATACGAAGAAGGCTGTCACAAGAGGGATTGTTTACAGTCCCCATCACAGTTAAAGGAAATAAAATCACAATGTTCTGCCAATATAACTTCATATCACACACACACACACACACAAACTGATTCAGTATGAACTAAGGGAATATTTGCTTTGAGGCACCGCCATAAATTAAACAACAGCATGCCTAAATCTCACGGCTTTCACCACAATTTCCCAACATATCCAGCTCAGAAACTGAACTGTACAGTCTTGAAAATATCAGTATTGTGTTACATGCAATGTTCCACACAAGTCTTTAAATGGAGACTTAGACTGTGGAGGCAAGAAGAGATACAACTGCTCAGTATTCTGTACTGCAGTAACTCCTGCTTGCCAGTGAATTTTGCTTTTCCTATGGCATGAGTGATGTATTTTCCCTCCTCTCCAACACCCCTTCTTCACCTCTTTGGAGGTTTCTACTACTGTGGTTGAGAAAGCTGGGGCAGGGAGCAAAAAGATACCGGTAAAAGAAAAGAAAAGAAAAGCTAAAGAGAGCAAAACAGGATGGGGGGGGGGATGATTTCCTGCCACCTATGTTTTTGGAATCTAGATCCAAAAATGCACTAAAGATGTTAATAGTGATCAACCTGCCATTGTTAGAGAGTAGGGGCCTCAGACCTGGGTTTTGGCTATCCTGCTCCTTTTTAAATCTTTTTTTTCCTGAAGGATTAACTTTTCCCCTCTGAGAGTCAGCTGAAATTTGCATCTACATACAGAAATTAGTTTATGCACATTTTACACACGTTTGTTTCATGGGCTTGTGCCTTGGGTCTTTTAAGGACCAAGCAAGGACTCATTTTTCTACCTAATATATCAGATCAGTGTTTAATAATAATATTACAGTGGTAAATATCATTATTATTAGTATTAAAAAAAATCTACCACTATTTTCAGAAACATCAAAAACAAATATTATTTTACATACACATATTTTGGAAGAAAATATCTACACATAATATTGAGATTTCAGAGCTGGAGGGAAATGGAGAATAATAATAAGAATAATAAGAATAAACCATAAGCTGTATGTTGCCCTTCTTAGTCTAATGAATATAGAGCAGCCTTTGCCAATCTGGTACCTTCTGGATGTTTTGGACTACAAGTCCTGTCAGATGCAGCCAGTATCTGGAGGGCACCAGGTTGGCAAAGGCCGCCATCGTGTCAGTGGTTACACATGCATAAATGACTGCACAAAAAGTGATACACGCCATTTTACCAGACATATCCAGAAGCCAAATTTGAATACCAAAGACTCACTCCAACTACTGGCCCAACATCTCAGCTGGGAAAAAATACACAGCTGTCACATTTAACAGAGTGATTTACAATGATGTGGTTGACTTGAAAGGTAAATGTACTGGAGAAATTTTTATAGCAATATTGCTATAAAGGGTGATTACAATACAGCAGGCTCTAGCCAAAATGCCCAGAAAAAGACATAGGTAAATTACCCTCAGTTCCCCATTCAACCACACACATACTCAGTAGCTTAATACAGCATTGTTGCACACCTAACCAATGCTGGTGTCAGCATTATTCTGTTTTGGAATGCTGTGATGTCCTCAAAAGAGCAACGCAACATCACAACTTTTACACAGCAATTCTGCACATCTCATCAGAAGTTAGTCTCATTGAAGTCTGTGGGACTTATTCCTAGATGAGTGTGTACAGGACTGCACCATCAATGAGCCATCCACCTCCCTCTCTCTCTCTCTCTCTCTCTCTCTCTCTCTCTCCCTCCCTCCCTCCCTCCCTCCCCCCTTCTTTTCAACCCTATGAGCTTGCCCATTGTTTACTGTTGCTGATTTTGACAAACAAAATAGAGCATTAAGTGGAATTGTACTATTTATATTAGGGTTTGCAACCACATTGTCAACTTGGGGAACCATCCTATGCCCACCTGAAGGTTGGTTGAGGAGGCCACAGAAAATGGTATGAGTGCTACTCCCCCAGTGGAAAGAGAGAACAACTTCATACCATACTAAGTCAGATGCCTGCAAATGTTAAGTGTTTTGCAACTAATACTTATGACTTGGCAGAAGCCATATATGAATAAATGTACCCACTTAGACCTCACAACAACCTTGTGGGGTGGGTAAGTCTGGATTTTTGCTATGGGTAAAGAAAACAAAAATGGAGAAGGGCGTGACTTACGCAAGTCACAAAGTATATTGTATCTGTAGTTGGTATCATGCCTGATAATTAGATATGGCCACTCAAGGTTTTAGTGTGCTGAAGGATGCTATTAAGGGATCTGGGCATCTCTTTATTTGTTAAGTAAAACCCTCATTGGGTTTAAGAACACTAAAATTTGAATCAAATCAAGATTAAGAAGTCAACCTACTGTCAATCAACTAACTTACCTGTTGTTCCTACTGAGAAAATATAGGACAAAAAAAAATGTTCTTAACATTAAATATATTCTTAAACATGGCCAAAAGGAATGATTGGCAGAGATCTTCTTAGTTGGGTTTTTTATTGAAGAAACTCAGTGAGATTGGTGGAGGTGAGAAAATGTTCTGGAGCATCCATGGAAGTGGGAAGAATGAAACTCAATAAGGAAGCAAATGGAAGAGTCTGTCTGATGACTGGGTCATCAAGGTCTGTCACCCTGTCCCCATGCAGAGCAGTTCAGAGTTGTTGCCCATGTACTATAGACATGGGATAGCTCCTTGAATATAGTATGAAGGCAGGCTTTGCAACACTTGGGAATGCAGCTGTTTCCTTGATTCTGAATGCCAATTCTTCCATCACTTGCTCTGGGGAAAACAGAATGAATTTAGTCTGAGGTTCTGAGAGGACAAAATCTCTCTAAATAAATCTTTATGAAGTTTACTACTAGGATAACAAACTATACTGGTTACAGGTAGGTAGCCATGTTGGTCTGCCGTAGTCGAAACAAAATAAAAATTTTCCCCTTCCAGTAGCACCTTAGAGACCAACTAAGCTTGCTATTGGTATGAGCTTTCATGTGCATGCACACTTGGTATCTGAAGAAGTGTGCATGCACACAAAAGCTCATACCAATAACAAACTGAGTTGGTCTCTGAGGTGCTACTGGAAGGGAAAAAAAGTTAAACTATACTAGATATGTACTTAGGTAAATCCAGTGCCTTTTCCCCTAAAAAAAATGTTTAGGGATACTCTCATTTTGACTCAAGAAAATCACCATTTTATAGTTCAAATCGGGAAAAATAAATACAGTAAATGGACAAAAGTACAAAGATTCACAAAATGTTTAGGGGTACCCCTGCATACCCCCAGAAAAAAGCACAGGGTAAATCACTTTGATATGAAATCTATGCTATCTGTTGATTGCACTGTGGAGCAGACTGGCTTGCAAAGGTTTCACAATTTCAAGAGGCTGAACATTGCCGGTTGAAACATGCCAATGATCTTTGAACTTTACACAGCATTATTTTCTCATAGTAATTTTTTTCTGCAAAGTCTATTGACAGTTCACAATTGTTCTCAGAGAAATTCTGTTTAAGAAAATAATTAAAAATTATTTGTAAAAATAAAAGTAAGCCACATTCCTAAATTCTCTGGGGCAATAGGAACACATATTTAATACTATGACAACCTAGGGGCTCTAAAAACACACATACAAAAAACACAAGGCTTGGATGAGGTGGATCAATTTGATATCTGAAAGTCAATAAAATGGCAAATTTTCAGTTATCAATGCACAGAAATTTCTAATATTGTCTGCAGAGAGAGGGATATTCTCTGGGAGGTACATGGCACTGCCACAATTATTTCCAAAGTGGTCATCATTACTGTATGTGGAAAGAGGAGCCCCCTCCATAAGTTCCTAAATTCTTGTATGTTGGACAGAGTTCTTGGGTTCTCTGACTCTGTGAATTTGGTCCTGGAAGCATCTGAAATGATGTTTGACTGAGGCTTACTCCTAAGTAAAGAGACAAGTGATTGTAGACTTGGTGCTTATAGCTTTGGATCAAGCTATAACAAAAAGCCAATGTGGAATTTCTTGTTCTGTATTATGGCAGAGCTAGGACAACATGGAGTTTCAAAGCCACTTCTCTCCTGGTGACACTAATACAGGAGCCACATTTGCTGGGTAGTACTAATGGATGAAATGGAGCGAAGCCAAGAGATTTTCACATGCCCAAGCCATCTAATGAGTTCATGGCAAGAACTTCCTGATTGGACAGTCTCTTCGCCACCACACTGCAACAAGTTTAAGTTCTCCTCATAATTCCCATTCCTCTCCTGTGCCTGCATGCCCTTACGATAGGTAAAGGTAAAGGTAAAGGATCCCTGACAGTTAAGTCCAGTTGCGGACGACTCTGGGGTTGCAGTGCTCATCTCGCTTTACTGGCTGAGGGAGCCGGTATTTGTCCGCAGACAGCTTCCGGGTCATGTGGCCAGCATGACTAAGTCACTTCTGGTGAACCAGAGCAGTGCACGGAAACGCCATTTACCTTCCAGCCAGAGCGGTACCTATTTTTCTACTTGCACTGACATACTTTCAAACTGCTAGGTTGACAGGAGCTGGAACTGAGCAATGGGAGCTCACCCTATCGTGGGGATTCAAACCACTGACCTGATCAGCAAGCCCAAGAGGCTCAGTGGTTTAGACCACAGCACCACCTGTATCCCTTACTCTAAATTCCCATTATTTGAGCAACTGTGAGTTTAGAAACATGCATATACTGGGTGTGCATCTGGTTCCTTCCTTAGACTGCAAGACACCATAAAATTGCTACAGGTTTTTTCTGCAGTGTTTGGTTGTTGTAATAGCCCTCATCTCCCTCATTACAGCCATGTGACCTTGGCTTCTTCTTCTTACCTTTGTCACGCTTTCTTCCTAAAGCTTTCTGGCAACCTGAACACCTTTATATCTGGGAAGAGAGTTGTAGTGAGAGGGTGGTGTTACACATCTGAAGGCCCATGTGCATCAAAATGACATCAACTGGGGTGTGTGTGTCAAAGCAAGAATCCTGACACAAGGGCAGAAGGGGTAGGACAGAAACTGACCGAGCGCTGAGAGGACCAGTTCACATTTTACACAATTGTTAACTTCTTTTCCCCCCCTTCAGTTTTATGGCTACAATAAATGGGATGATGAAGAGTTATTATTACAAACTTTTCTGGTGTCCAGTTGCAATCTATATATAGTAAGAGCAGAACAAACCTTAGGGCAGGGTCCGATATTTTTTATACCAATTTCAGATTTCGTTTTCCTAAAAAAAGGAGAGAGAATAGATTGGTGTGAACACACATACAGCCCTAATAACTTCGCTGGTGGAAAGACCTTCATAGTAAGGTCACAGAACATTTCACAGATTAGATGTGATGCTAAAAAGAATTCAGAATATATATAATCTGCTGCAAAGGCTGAGAAAGAGTTTGTTTTCTGTCTCAGTACAAACATTGCCATTATATCTGTTGCTGATGGTTCTCTCAGCTCCTTTTTAAGCACTGCGCAGAAACATCTTTTACAAATCAGGATACCTTAAGAAGCACCACACATTTTCCTTCACCTGGAAAATGCAACAGTTCTGATGAAGTTAGCCCACTTTATTGTAATCCCCACAATTCTGTTGAAAGTAAAAATGGAATGGTACCACTATGAATGTGTGTGCAGAGTTAAAAGGATCCTTCGCTGCTGGTCACTTCAGTGCATGAGAACCCCTGGTGGGAATATGCACTTCAGTTTAATTAATGAAAAAGTTGTATGCCTTTCAATATTATTATGGGCAAGGTAGGCTTGGTTTACTCACAGGATTCTGTCACAGAGCATGCACTCACTGCCGTATGTCTCGCCATCTGTTCCACACACCTCCTGGCTTCTCCTCTTGCAAAGGACTTTCCCTCTCGTTTGGGGGTATTGACTGCAGTCAGCCTAATGAAAAGGCAGCAAAAATACTAGAATGGATGCTTGGAGAAGACAACTATACTCAGTTATTACCTCCTGGTCACCATAGCTGATTAACCTTATATTTTGATAAAGTTTGGAAGAGACAATGATAAACTGATATTTGGCAGATCTGGAACCCTAAGGTGGCATCAGACAAAGTCATACTCAGAACAGACCCAGTTAGTCTTGACTAACTTAACTCCATTGATTTCAATGGGCTTACTCTGAGAATCACTTAGTCAGATACCATTCCTTTGGTACAGCGATCTACTCCCACTAAAAAAAAACCTGGCAGTGATTTACCCATTGTATTGACCAAAGTTGTTGGCTCGACCAGGGATGCCCTGTGATCGACCAGTAGATCGCGATCAACCTGTTGGACATCCCTGCTTTAGTAGTTCCATTTGACTCAACAGATAATTTAATGCTAGCCCCACCCTCAAACTATTCAGAGTCTCACCTTCCCATGACCAGCTTGACATTCACCTTCATTCTTTAGCGCAAGGGTATCTTCAGCTTTCCTAGAAATAGTAGAATAAATGTTATATGGTGCTCCCCTATCACTCCCCTAAAGTGAGTAAACCCTATGGTCAAATTATGGTAGACTGTGTACAGAACAGATATAAGACAACATATAGACATAAGGTAAAAAATGGTCATGATTAGGGAGAGGAATCACATGATGGCTCAGCCAAGGCATTCCAAAGCAGGGCAATACACTGTTGGTTTAGGTTATATTTGAGTTGAAGATGGAACCCTTAACAACGGCCCAGCCTGGCTGACTGCATGGACTTTTTAAATGTCCACCAACATGCACCTCACAATGGTTGTGTGAACCTATACAGAATCTATACACAACAGCTTCGGACACCCTTTGGGAACCTGATTACTGATATATATGCTTTTTATGATGAGATCCTGATCAATTAACGCAGAACACGAGGCAGTCGCTCTTCATACATGCTGTCACAGTTTGGCCTCACTGTTTCTTGAAGACAGGTCTTTCAAGGTGTGTTAGGATTATGAGGAACTCTCTCTCTTTCTTTCACACACACCCTCATTCACTCATCCCATTATGAATGAAATGCTATCTTAATTCTTGGCTAGGTGATCATTAAACATGGCTAGAGTTTCCAATGAATGATGACAAAGATGCATCCATATAAGCATTGCCATTATCCTGAACTAGCTGTCATTCCTTTAATTGGGATCTTGTTGATCTCTGTGTATGTCACTGGAAAATCACTGGGTAGCTTGCTATGAAGTAAACACAATTACAATCCCACAATGAAGTCAGAGTGCATTTGCAATGTCCCCAAAGCAGCTGCTAATACTCACACAATTGCGGAACACAGGAAACATTTATTGCTATATGTTTTCTCATCAGTGCCACAAACAGGAGACCACAGAGCATTGCACGAAGTCCCTTCCTTCTTTATATCGGCTAGAATTTGATCACAGTCCAGCTGGAAGAAGAAAACAGATATAAGTAAATTAAATAACGTAATATAAGGTAACTTACTTAATCATAAATGTTTTAGGACTGACAGAATACATATAGGGAGGCTTTTAAATGTTTAATTATGTCTTTATATATGTTGGAAGCTGCTCAGAGTGGCTGGGGTAACCTAGTCAGATGGGCGGAGTAACAACAACAACAACAACAACAACAACAACAACAACAACAACAACTTGTTCCATCGGCCCACAGCTCTTATAGTGAGGTGTTTCATGGCCAAATTTCTTCTCAATAGCTTTTTGGGCCTCTTTGATAGCCTTTGCTTGGATCATCCCTCCACACCATCACACCAAAGGGATGGGTATGACAAACAATACAGTGGTGCCCCGCTAGACGAATGCCTCGCTAGATGAAAAACTCGCTAGACGAAAGGCATTCGCTAGCGGAAGGCTGCCCTGCAAGACGAAAATGTCAATGGGGCTGCCTCGCAAGACGATTTTTTTTGGGGGGGGGGCGCGAAAACCTCCGTGCTCCATTGCCGCTTCGCTAGACGAAAAATTCGCTCTACGAAGACACTCGTAGAATGAATTATTTTCATCTAGCGGGGCACCACTGTACAGAAGGAAACTGAATGTAAGTCCTGCACTGTACAAACAGCAAAAAAGAAAAGAAAAAGCTGGAACTGATCTGATGTGTAGTGCCAGCTAGCTAAGACCTGCTCAATAAAAGGACATGTGCAAGGCATTCTAGAACATCTGAAGGCAACCCTGTTTAGGGACATTTTTAATGTTTGATGTTTTATCGTTTTTAAATATTCTGTTGGGAGCTGCCCAGAATGGCTGGGGAAACCCAGCCAGATGGGTGGGGTATTATTATTATTATTATTATTATTATTATTATTATTATTATTATTATTATTAACAGGTTCCCTGCACAAGGCAGGAGAATCAACCCATGTACCTGCCACCTCATCCAAGAGCAGCCTGTGCATTCCTGAGTCAGTTTGTCAGCATGAGGGAATCAGTTCTGTTATAAGAGATCACCCTTCCTGTTGATCTGCTACATCATAATAATAAAAACAATACCTGGGTTGATCACTGTGAGTATAAACATATATGAGCACACCGCATGAAAGGCTCATCCATCTGTTCTTTTCATTTACACAACCATATATTTAGGAACAGCCGCAGGAACCCTTCCTTGTAACAAGGGATTTATTAAACAGTAGCTGATGTAACTGTTTTGTTTGTTTCCAGTCACTAGAGGGCAATGTCTCATTCCAACAAATTAACATACATTACTTTCCTGATATTCATGGAGGTGTGCTTATATGTGCAGGCCCGAAGGTACGTGAGTAATTATGAGCAGACAAGCAGAGAAAACCTGAGTTTTGTCTTTCTACATATACTGTACAAGAAAGAAACTCATATAGCTATTTGCATATTAGCATGATGCACGGAGAAATATACATTAATGTGTAGCCTTTCTACAAAGAATTCAACAACAACAACATCCTTATCTTTATTACCTGCCCTTCACGTGAAGGTCCTGAGGTAGGCTGCAGAAAAATAAAGTACAGCATTAAAGACAACTTAAAACAAATTTTGGTGGGTTCTAATATTAATATATATATGAATTGAAACATTAGAAGTGTGCTGTATAAATATGCAAATACTGTATATACAAACACTGAAGTTCACATATCAACAACAACAACAACAACAACAACAGCATCCTCATCTTTATTACCTGTCCTTCACCTGAAGGTCCTGGGGTGGGCTGCAGAAAAATAAAGTACAGCATTAAAAACAATTTTAAACAAATTTTAGTGGGTTCTAATATATATACATTTGAAAATATAAGTTTTCAAAGACAAGGGTTTAGATGTGTATCTGCAACATTTACTGAAAAATATATAGTGAAGAAGAGAGAAACACCTCTGTGGGGAGGGGATTCCACAACTTATGGGCTGTACAGAGAATGCCCTCTCCCAGACCACCACCACCACCCCAAATTTCTGAAGTAAGTGGAGCTCTTTGCTTGTGTAGAGCCCCTACACCTAAGAAGGGTGATGGAAAGGAGGCAGTATTTCGGATATTTGGGGCCAAAGTCATTTAGAGCTTTAAACATTAGCATGAGCACCTTGAATCAGGCCTAGAAATGAACTGGTAACCATTGTTGCCGTTTTAAAACAGGAGTTATATGAGTTCTAAATGGAATGCAGTCAAAAATCTGGCAACTGCATTTTGGACCAATTGAAGTGAGCAAGCCATCTTCAAGGTCAGCTCCACGTGGAATTTACCAGAGCATGGAGTACCACAGCCAGGTTGTGGGCAATGCATTAAATGCAGAACCACTCCTCACAGCATATTTTGTACTTGGGCACATAGATGAGTTTTATTTAGCAGCAGTACAAGCATGGGACACCATATCCTTCTGTCCCTACTGTAGTGCCCACATAGCCACTACTGCTTTGTGACAAGGATTTATTCTGTTGTTGTGTAGTAGTGGTTAGAAGATTGGACTAGGACCAAGGAGGCCAGGGATCAAATCCCCCCTCAGCTTTGAAGCTCGTTGGATGACTTTGGCCAGTCATAATCTCTTATGGGGACGACAGAGGATTAGATGGTTGGACAGTGTTCTCGAAGCTACTAACATGAGTTTGGCCAAACTGCGAGAGGCAGTGAAGGATAGGCGTGCCTGGCGCGCTCTGGTCCATGGGGTCACGAAGAGTCGGACACGACTGAACGACTGAACAACAACAAAATCTCTTATCCTAAGATTCTTCATGGGGTTGTTGTGCAGCTACATTGAGAAGGGGCAGAACCATATACACTGCCTTGAGCTCCTCAGAGAAAATGTGGTATATAAATCTAGTAAGTAATGTATCCAATAATACTGTATGAGGAGGTGATTTTTTACCTTCTTGTCCCCAACAGCAATTTTCTTCTGCCTATTGCGGAAGGGCCCTTTCCTACAATTTTCATTGTAGTATGATGACTGTCCTGCCCTGGAAGAAAAGTGACAAAAATATAAGTGTCAGTAGCCGTCACAACATCCGGTGGCAACAAATCCAACAACTTAATTACTAGGTGTCGCAGGAAGAAGCAAAGCGCTTCCTTTTGTTTGTGTAGAACTGACAGCCGATCAATGTAACTGAAAGATCTACTGTTCTGAGAGACGGAAAATAATTTCTTTTATCCTTTTCTGAACTAAAAAGCCTCAATTTCTTTTGAAGGCTTTGTTGACATGTTTTACTCTTTATCATTTTACTTACTCTTTCTATACCATTTCCATACCATTTCTATTATGCAATATCCATTCTGACAGTATAACCAGACTATAGCTGTTACTATAGCTATACGGGAGGCAGTGAAAGATAGGCATGCCTGGCGTGCTTTGGTCCATGGGGTCACAAAGAATTGGACACGACTGAACAACAACAAGCTGTTACTCCCAGAGCTGTCAACCTTCCTTTTTTTTTGCATTGGGAAACGGCCATAGCTGTCAACTTTCCCTTTTTTTGCAATGGGAAACGGCGCTGGAATAAGGGAATTTCCCGCAAAAAAGGGAAAGTTGACAGCTATGGAATACATCATTAAGCACAATGAATGTTGCAGAGCACAATAAAGTCTGCGGACTTGACTCGGCGGCAAAGGAAGAACACATCTATATGTATCGCTTTTGTGGATCCAGTCTACACCTGTTCAACCTCATTTTCCCCACCACAGCCTTCAAACACTCATTTAGAACTGAAAACCCTGGATCTCTTCTAAGAAAAGGCAGAGCTGAGCATTAGCAACGGACTGGTGATTCCACACTTCCGATAGTAAAGCCATTGTCCCTAAGAGAAACCAGCAAGTCATACCCAGGGTCACTGAATATTTGGTCAGACATTTGCAACCCAACTACCTCATTGTGGCAAAGCATTGATAAACTCCCACTTTGGCAGCATAATTGCTGTCACGCAGATCTTTGCATGTCAAGTATACTCACCCTCCGCAATTGGTATATGATCTGTAATCCCCCGATGCAATCTTATATTCTGCAGGGCAAGGATTATTTACACCATTTTTTCCATATGGATTGCAGTTTTTCTGTCAATGGAGAAGAAGCAAGTTTGATAAGAGGGTGACTTCTTTTCTTGTCCACAAAATAGAGACCGTGGTTTGTGTGGAGGAGATCTACTCTTTTCCATCAAGAGAGTGGTGAACTTGGAGGTTTTCCCCATCAAAATCCGTGCACCCTTAAACTCATATAAATCAGAACAAAATAGGCTGGGTCAAAGGTCATGAGGAAGGACACAAGAAAAAGTTTCTGCAATATGCAGGCACAACACTTTCTAATGGAAAACAAAGGCTGAGATAGTGTACTAAAACTCAAGTCCAATAGAAAGAAATGTGTTACCATTTCTAACTACCTTATTCCCATCATTGGAATCATTTAAGTGGGTTAGATCCATTGCAAGTGTGAGAAGGACAGGTTTAGAAGGAATCTCCTAGCTTAGCTTCTCCCTCTTCCTCTCCTCCCCCCCCCCAACCTTCCATTCTCTCAGGCTGTCTTCTCTCCTAGCTGACAAGTCCCAACTGCCGGTGAAGCTGTGCTTTTCTCTCTCTCTCTCTCTCTCTCTCTCTCTCTCTCTCTCTCCCCCCCCCCCAATCCCTTTCTAGAATTGATTAAAGAGGAGGGTCCTCCAACTTGACAGGCAGCTCACAAGGCCTAGCTGTCAAGCCTGCCTGATCACTTTGTCACAGAACGCTATTGAGCTGGAATGCTCCTCACTTTTTGATAATGAACTATACACAGCGTGGAGGCAGTGGAGAATAAACTTTATGACAGTTGTTTCTAGTGTGATCACTATCGTGGGATAAGAAGAGTTTGGATTTGATATCCTGCTTTTCACTACCCGAAGGAGTCTCAAAGCGGCTAACATTCTCCTTTCCCTTCCTCCCCCACAACAAACACTCTGTGAGGTGAGTGAGGCTGAGAGACCTCAGAGAAGTGTGACTAGCCCAAGGTCACCCAGCAGCTGCATGTGGAGGAGCGGGGACGCGAACCCGGTTCCCCAGATAACGAGTCTACCGCTCTTAACCACTACACCACACTGGCTCTCCATTCTGGATAGCCAGAATGTGTGCATATTTTGGTTTTACACAGTCTTTTCTCTTTTCACAAACTCTTGTTGAGCCGCAGCTGGCACTTCTGGTAGTATTTTAAAGAAAGGCTCAGTAACAGAAATTGCCATAAGTGTTACAGTACCAAATAAAATGATGGGAACCGGAGAGCAAAACAATCAAACACAGTATTAATCCTAAGGCAGAGGTTAAGTCCACTTATTGCCTGTCCTGGGTGATGCAGACAAATCTGAGGAAAGATGCAGCAATGCTGAACCACGAGAAGTGTCTGGAACCACGAGAAGTGTCTGGAACAACCAATGTCCTCAGGAATGTGCTTTGTGGAAGGCAAAGGATCAAACCCTCGTCAGAGAAAGAGACAGACCTTTGAGTAGAGATGTTAGAAAATTCAGTTGGAAATGAAAAGAGATGTGTAAATTGCTGGTGTTCATTTACTCATCCGCATATGAACAGAAATCCACCCAGGAAATACTATCAGTATTCGCTGATGTTGTTGCTTTCAGTGCACAAATGATTAGGTTTCACCTCCATTTGCATTGTGTTTCCTTCATATCAAAATGAAGGGTGTGGAGTTACACAATGACCATGTAATATACGTAAATTACATAATTTTACCACAGTGGGCAGTGATACAAATACCGTAGTATTTGGTGACAGACAAAACTGCAGCGAGACAGAAGCAATGCTGCATGTGACCATACAGGGCAGAATAGGGAATGATGCCTTCTTACATTCCTACATCTGAGTGACAGGTGAGAATCAGAATGAGATGCAACACGATGCTTTGAAAGGGGGGGGGGAGGTCACTATGCTTGAATGGCTTGTAATTTGGGAGTAACAAAATAATGATGCATTCTTTAAAACAGGAAGAGGGTCAAGTTTTTGAGCCACCAGATTTTGTCCAACTAGAACCAGTTGGCTCAAGACGGAAAGAGGCACCGTGCGTGATTCTTTGGACCAGAGGAGGCACAGCATTTGAAACCACCTTGCTGGAACTGCATTGATTGGAACCTACATCATCAGAGATTTCAGCACTGCACCAGTGGCATAGCGTGGGTTGCCAGAGCTCAGGGCAGCATGGAGCATGGAGTGGGAGGCAGCGAAATGGATTGAGTACACATGCACATTCAACTGCCTAACACAGAGGTTTTCAACCTTTTTGGGTCCATGGCTCCCTTGACCAACTACATTCTTGCTGTGGCACCCTTGTGGGGCTCAGGAGCCCAGTTATGTCACTCCTTGCCTACACACCCAGCAGCCCGTCGCCACTTTTTGAACTCACTCCCTTGTAGAGTGTTCCCTCAGTCTCCTCTCCTCTCCCCTCTGCTTGGGAGTCCTCTAGGCAGCCAGGGTTGTCACCCCTGGTCTCTGAGCTGCCCACCCCGCCCCAAAGAGAGGTGCCTCCTCACACTGCCCCACAGGAATCTGGGACGCCCCCCCCCCCCCCGGGCCAGCCCAAGAAGCATCATTTGCCTGTGGAGCTTGTAGCCAGGGATGCTGCAACAAACAGCCACACAAGCCTTTGCAAGAGAGCATCACAGGAGGGAGGGGAGGAAAGAGGGACAGAGGCCAGTGTTGCCTGCAGCATCCCTGACCATCATTCAAGCCACCTCAGGGTGCCGTGGGACACTGGTTGAAAACCACTGGCCTAACAGCATCTGTGTCACCCGGAAGATCACAGCTGCAGAGATAAGAGTCATTCCATTCTCTGGAGAGGTCACTTCGTGGAGAAGCTGTTTTCAATGGAGCCCAGCGACGGAAGTGTGCAATTGTATTGAGGCAGCACTGGGTGCTGACATTTCGTGCCCCTAGGAATTTTGCCTCTGTGGCCCCTTCCAAGCAACGCCACTGCATTGCACCCCCACCCCACCCCGAAACTGTTGGCAATCCTCCCATACTGAAAGCAGCTAGCACAAGAAAAGAGTGTGGAGACTAGTGATACGTAATGCACCTAATGCAATGGACGAACAGTTTTCTTAATCAGTCCCTGCCTAGAAAAAGTGTTCAGTCAGTCTTCTGAGGTCCCTTGTACAGCAACATGCTGAGAAACCTTGCCACTGACATCATGCACACCGGGTAACCCCTCTGGCATCTCTGAATGCAGCATGAACATCTGCAGAAGGGGGGGTCTCTATATGTAAAGCTGAATACACAAAGCCCTCCCCTCCTCTGCAGATACCTGCATTATGTGTCCCTACTCAGTGCATGCAATGTCAGAGGTGGGCCTATGGAGTGTGGCCCCACTTCCATGTTTTTTTACACAGGAGTTTGAATGTCTGAACAGGACTAATGTAGCACACAGTACTGGCTCCCCTACCATGTGGAAGGGCTTCACAGCTATAATCTCTGGGCCACCATTCAAGCTTCACAACACAGGCCTAACCTTGTTTATTCACAAGTAAGCCTCAGTGAATTCAAAAATATTTTCTTACAAGTCTTAACATGTCGGAAAAACCTGTTGGCTGCAAAATAGAAAGTTTTATCCTGAAACAAAGGAGATTTTTATTTTATTTTTTACTGCAGAGCTAGGTTAATGAATGGTCTTCCCATTGAAAACCATGAGGAGAGATTGCATTTTTTTCTTTTCATTCTTAAACAGTTGCTGATGTTAGTCAAATCATGAAAGCCTTATATTAAAAATATGAAAACTGTTTATTTACAATTCAAGACACCTCTCTGGGGTGGCCACTTATGCACCACCCCAAAATATGACAAAGATATGCATAAAATTAGCATGTACTGATTTATATGTATGAACGCAAATTTAGACAGGCTGGCTAATGCAAATTCAAATGAAAACACATCTCACCATAGTGATGAAGGCTGTGAACAGGTGAGCTGCTGCTAACTGTTGGTGGTAACTTCAAGGTCTCTGCTGCTCTCCCTTAGGGTTCTTCATCCTTAAACCAGGCTTGGACCAGACAGCCCTTCAAACAGAGGACTCCTTCAAATAGAGGGCTATCCTCTGTTAGCACTTCAAATAGAGAGTTGTCCTCTTTAAAGCAAGATGCATGGCCACCCTAATCATATCTCTGGTTGGTCTATATGAACTGTTGATGGGTATGATTAGGGATACGTTTAACATGCATAAGCTCCCCACCCCATGGATGGGAATGGCTCATTCATGATTGGATGTGGGCCAGATCAGAGCCTGGTTAGGAAACCACTGGGAGTCTCATGAAACTACATCACCTCTTGTAAAGGAAGTATAATTAATTAGTAAACAAACAATGTGAAGACCACCAGCCTGACCCAACAATGGGAAGCCCAGCTAATACATTACCAAATTGTCCAGAAGCATTTCTTGCTGAACATCCCCAACAAAGGCCACTAGTTTTGTGACTAAAGCTGGACTAGGGCCCTCATATTTGGCACATTAGAACCTAAATGCCAACATGCCATGTGTGAAAGCAAGTTTTCATTGCTTATGTTGTTATCTCTGTAGGTTTCTAGCTTTTACCTCCGTTGACATTTTTTTTGTTCTAATAATGGCTTTCCTTAAAGGAAGTATAGTTTTGACTTGTTTGGCTATTTGATTTGTAAGTAATATTACTGAAAGCTGGGCTAGATCTAAGGCAGCACTCAGGGGAAGTGGGGGCTTAGGCAGTATCCTCCTCAGACCACTAACAAGTTGTTCAAACCACGGCGCTAACTCTGAGGCCCGACTGGATGCTCAGGACTAGATGGATGCTCAGAACTCAGCCTAGATCGTACACTATAAATTTGGAGCTTCCTTCATTCTCCATCTCATGGCATTCTTCTTTAACATCAGAGACCTCTTTGTGATTGAGCCATCTCCATGACATGTTGCAATCATGGATTTGCTATCTTCCTGGCTCTGATCCTATCAGGCAACTCCCACGCCACACAGGAGCTGTGGCTTGTGTTCAGAAATGATTTGCATGTTGCTTTCTACTATGTTATCCCAGGCTGTTAAAGCCTTTGGACCGAGCACAGCCTGGATGTTTTACGTTTATGTTTCTGATTTGCTATGAGAATGTGATCTCTCTACCCAATCATGCTTTCTAGGCTATGAACATTACAGCACAGTATCAGATACAGGATAAAGCATCCCTTTTCTTGAGTAGGAAAGTAGTGGTCAGGTAGCAGCTTGCCTGACATTTTTCCTCACCTCATTGCTGTTCCCTGGGTTGAAATTCCCTTGAACGATTCTGTTCCCATAGGTATCCACAGCACCGCCGCCGCCTCCGCCGCCTCCTCCTCTTCCTCCTCCAACGATCCTGCCTTCTCGGACTTCTTTTTTGCTAAGAGGCATGGAATGTAGAAGAACGTGAGTAACAGGAATTGGAAACTGGAGTCCTTGTGTTCAAACACTTGCTAGAACTTGTACATTCAGGAGAAGAATGAAAGAAGAAAAGAAAACCAAGATAGTCAAACAAAAATGAAAACATAAGGAGAGAACAAACCCACACCCATGTACAAAGAAGCGAGCAGGCTGCTTTGTTTTAGTATATCAGAAATGTGGAACCTTTAGCCTTCCAGATGTTGTTGAACTACAACTCCCATCAGCCCCAGCCAGCATGGTCAGGAATGATGGGAGTTGTACTTCAGCAACACCTGGAAGGACAAAAGTTTCTCCACACCTGGTATATAGCACCCTATCCCAACCTGGTACTCCCTAGATCCTGGGTGGAGGGACCTGTCACCCTCCATATGCTACTGCACTATGGTGCTCATCATCCCTGACCACTGGTTGTGCTGGCTGGCCAATTTTTTAATAATGCAAATTTAGTGAAGGTAGGAAGGACAAATACACATTCTTCAAATGTGCATCCTCCTCAAGAGGTTTTGGCTGGCTGGAAAGGCATCCTCAAACTGTTGTAATGCCCCTTGCTTGCCTGAATGGAAAACATTATATGTGGAAACATCTGACTTTGCATGGCAGTCACACCAGCTGTTGCACCCACCACTGGCATGTGGCCCCCAGAAGGCTGCCCGCTGGGGAATGTGGCCCTGGGGATAAAACCCTGGCCTAAGTAGCTAACATTACATAAACTATATACGTTAAACACAAGGCATTTCTTCTGATAACCTTTAGGTCACTTTGTTGAGTTCAATGACTGCCCATAAACTTTGGAGAGTACCGGTACATGCCAAAGTTTGCTATTCACGACAGCACATCATTTCATCTTTGAGTTAGAGCACTCACAATTTCTCTGAGCACATGATACACTTGTTGTTGTATGTGTAGCCAGTTGCATCCCGCACCGGAGCATTCTCACGGGTGCAAGTGAGTTCTCCGCTGGGTCCCATCTCTGATCGATATTCATCACATCCATCATTCCTCTGCAGAGAAAGAACATGATTTGCTTTGCTGGTCTGATTTTTTGGAAACTCTGGAGGATCGTCATTCACTGCGAATGCATCACGCAGACACTGATGGTGTCAGGGTGTGACAGGGTGAACCATGTCACCTATTACCTTGTGTCTGGCTGAGGTGTTAGTCAGAGGAATCCTGAGTGCCTCTGTCTTAGAAACATTTGTTGGGTGTTGCCCTCTATGGCCGGCCTAATTATCATTCTTTAGCAGGGATATTCAAAGCATGCAATTGATCTGGATGATAAAAGTGATCTCCCCCACTTTTCCCAACAATGTGCTTAAAATACTGTCAACACCTTACCAGATCACAGGCAGACAACTGCACTAGAACAATTCAGAGAATACTCAGGTCCCTGCATCAACTGCTGTGGAGCATGATGAAAACTTTTAAAAAGTTGCAACATGCTTTCAATCAATAGTGAATAAAGCCAACAAAGGTGGCTGGAATGCTGGCAAGAAAGGGCCTGCCCTTGATTCCTCAGTACTATTTCATGAACTGGTGTTGCTTAGACATCTCACCAGTGGGAAACTTTTCATATAGATTCTCTTTAGCATTAATGAAGGCAAAAGAATGATGTGAACATGTGCACTGACAACCCATATCCTCTCCTAGCTGGGTCCACATGATGGAACAAGGGTAAAGTGAGTGAATGAAACATACATACATACATACATACATACATACATACATACATACATCTATGAGGATGAAATGACTTTGTCGATTCAAAACAAGGCATGTCACAAACTTTTCAGGTTGAAAGGAAGGTAAGTATAAGTTTTGGGTTGTTGTTGTTTTTTTTAAAAAAAAGTTTCTGCAATAACCAACTTTTATCTGGAAGGTTCTTTACTATTTTGTTTGCTTGTTCAATTAGATGGGTAGAGGACCTTCATTAAAGTCTCCTTGAACTATTTCTTCTTTATGAGTCATTGGAATGTAGATTCTAAGTATGCAATTGATCTGGACACAGATGATCTGAAAAGTTCTCTCTCTCACTTTCCCCAACATGCTTAATTACAGTATGGGCATAATTCACATTCCATTATAGTCAATATAAAACTTCATCATGATCATCATCATTTATACCTGACTCGAGGCAGCTTACAGATAAAAAATAATCTCTAAAATGGACATTGTCCTCAAATGTGATACAGTAATTTAAACATTATGCATATTAAGATAACCTCTTTATGGACTAAATCTGTTATCCAGGGATGAACATTATCAATTAATGTAGATATGGATTTGGCTAGGCCTGAAATATAACCTTGAAGTCTACTGCTTTCAAGCTTTTTAATGAAATCATTAAAAGCTAATCCAATGACTGAAATGCTGAACACAATTTTAAAAAACGGCACTACAGGCAAATGTAGTTTCTATGATTTGGGCAGAGATAATGCAGGTCAATATAAGATAATGCAGGTCAATATTCTGTGCATGATGCGGTACTCTACCACACACATGACTTTTTGCGTACGGAACAAGAGGCTAAACTGTGCGTGTATGTGCAGGATGCAACAAAACCTTGGATCAACAGAGTTGGAACCTGTTTGGAGTGAAACTGATTCTTCTAATTCTTAATCACCATGGGCAAGAAATGCAGAATGTAAATGGTCAGATAAAAGTTTGGATAAAGCTTTGTTTCACCTCATTTTTTCCATTTTGTGGCTGGTCCTTTCCAACAGAATTCATTGTACCTCCATTTTTGCTGCAAGAAACAATGGATAAAGTTTTACTTTGTTGCAGACAGAGAGGCCCAATTTAATTAAAAAGCAAATATATTATGGCATACTCACAACTTCTGTAGACACATCATGCATTTATTGCTATGCTGCTTGCCAGAAGCATCGCGAACTGGATTATTCTCTCTGGTACAGGAAAATGACCCATCTCTGAAATAAGGCCAATATTCACTGCAGTCGTCATCCTACAGTGGAAGAAGAAGATCAATTTTCCTCCTTGAAGTCTCACTGAAGATAAAGTTCATCATGAGTCATCTACAGGGTGCCCATATCTAGCATTTAAGGTCCCTTTTAAAAATCATGTGATCAGCAGAATGTTCAATCACTTTTGACTGAACCAAACCCAATGGAATAAGTCTTTTATAAGGAATGAAGCGCACTGGAAGTAATCTTCACTGGAAGTAATTAAGAGAATGAGCACAAACCAGCAAGTTTCCAGGGGTGTAGCTGTGTTCATCTGTTGCAGCAAATACAGCAGTTTTGTAGCACCTTAAAGACTAACAAATTTGTGATAAGAGCTTTTTGCAGACTACATTCTTTTATCATATGCATCTGATGAAGTGGACTACAGTCCATGAAAGCTTGTGTTTGTCATAAACGTGTTAGTCTTTAAAGGTGCCATAAAACCAACCAAATGGTAGCATTGGTTTCAGTGGGGAATTGCCCACCCAGAATTCTTTCCCATGTAAATAAATCAATACAGCAAATGTGCTTAATAGCCAATACATTATGTCTAGCACTTGAGATTCTGTTTTCTTTGTAGATGTGTGGTGTCTATTTTGGACTTTATATTAAGCAAGATCTTAAAAATATGTTAGACACAAAAACCTAGTAGACACACTAACAACAGAACTGCTTGCCGTGTTGCCAGCTTGTGTTCGTCTATTCCTCTGCTCATGGGTGGGAACAAACTCAATGGGAAAAGCAGCAGAGTTTGTGCTTTACCCTTCTCCCACCCTTTCTCCCAGCAGTTTCTCTCTCTGAACACTTCCCTCTCAGCTGGAATGCTAGACACAACCTTACAAAGTCTAACCTGCACAAGTGTAAGTCACACACACAATCTAGCATTATGATTTTGAATTAAGCCAAGCAATTTGAGCAAGAAACAAAGATATCATTTAGGAATGAAAAGCCTGTCAATGAAAAGATTTGCTGCCTATAGAAAGAGGTGTGCAAGAAATGGATTGGCCAAGATAAACAAGGTGCAATTAAGGCTTGCTTATGCCTGGTCCCACACCTTGCCCTAGCTGGAGCGCTCTTAGGTGTTATTACCCCATTAAACAGTAATTGAGTGCCAACAACGTGCTTGGAATGTTCCAAACAGGGAAGGCAGCCCAGGACCCGCCCTGGAGAGTTTACTATTTCAGTCTCGGAAACACAAGAAGGAAAAGATACAAACTCATCATGGCACACTAACTTGGGCCTGTCAGAAACCAAAACACATAGTAGCCTACTAGTAACGGTTCAATTGTGGTTTTCAATGAGACCCTACAGTGGGTGAACTTGGATAATTTTAGACCCTGGACTCAATGGTCTCATGAAGACCTTCTTTAGATAAGTAATGAGCATTACTTCTTTTAACGTGTTTTTTTTTGGGGGGGGGGCGGGCAATGTTCTATCGGTTCTATCTGCCCTTCCGGAGCCAAACCGGAAACTAGAATTACTATTAATACTCACAGGCAGGAGCAGGTTTGGAGAATCAGAGTGGTACAATGGTTAGAGCAGGGCTGGTGAGCCTGTGACCTTCTAGATATTGTTGGACTCAATTTCCCACCAGTCCTAGCCATCATGGCTAAATGATCATGGGAGTTGTAGTCCAGCAACTTCTGGAGGGCCCCATCCCTAGGTTCCTCACCCTTTGGTTAAGCTAGGACCAGGGATGCTTGGGTTGAAATTCCTGGTGAGTGATTAACTTTACTGGATGATTTCGACCCATCACAATCTCTTAGGTCAACCTACCAGGTTGTTGTGAGGATAAAACAGAAGGAGAATGGAAACTGCTACTGTTGTAATGAAGCATATTTGTACATATAAGAAGCAGCCAGAGGGTGTATGATGAAAATCAGCTCTTCCTGAATCATATTTCTAGTGAACCAGCAATATGCTGTGGAGGAGGACACCACCCCGAATTTCCATGAAATGTAGCAGGTCTCCACTTGTGCAATTTCTGTTCCAGAAGTGTTTTCACTATAATTACATATAGTATCAACATTGTAACTCTAATCTAATTTAGTAAAATAAGATTGGGCTACAATCCAAGTGACAATGAAGACTGATATCCTCCAGCACAAAAGCAAAAACCAACTGCTGAGCCACTGGGTCAAATGCAGGGCTTAAACACACAATATCACCGTATTTCAGCTATACCATTTTTCATGCCTCACATGCAATCCTGCACATGTCTACTCAGAAATTCCTCTCACCTTGTTGGTGGGTGTTATTTGTATCCCCATACAGCTCGCTGCCAGTGCTGGGCCACCTAAGACCCCCAGATTGACAGAATACAGTCTCCCCCTTTTTGCCATGGGGAAATCCATTTTTACCCACTCACAATAACCGGCCAATCGCGGATAGACTTTAGGAGGTGGCAGCAGAGTCAGGTGGAAACTTTGTGCTGGTTTCCACTTGGGTCCTCTCCTTCAGGATAAAAAGGGGCGTGCCTTCTCCCTTGGCACTACAGTCACCCTTTTGGTCTCCCACCCTCATTTCTGTTTTTATTTTTTTCCTCTTGTTTATTCCTTTGTTAATGACTTTGCTATGTAATTTTTTGGTTGCTGTATTTTTGGGGGCCAGGAAGAAATTTTATCTCTAGAAAAATTGGCTGTTCTTGCGGTTTTTGCCACCCTCACAGCAATCATCACCACTTGAGGGGTTAAGGCATTAGGTCAGATTCATAGTAATTACTCGTAAGGGGAGTGTATTGCTTTAACTTCCCTTTCCAGGAATTGGGGTATCCCATTAAAGGGATCCTAGGGGAGGTGTTTCTGTCCATAAATCCAGATGGGGGCTGAGGACCATAGCACTCCCCAAGGCAATTTCCACGGGCTGCTTCTTTTTGATGGAAACCATAGGGCAATCTTTTCCTGGAATAGATGCCCTAGGAAGCAGGAAGCAGACAGGCTGACCAAGTGGGAAATCACCCAGAGCCTGAGACAAATCACCTACACCTGTAATAAATAAAGTTGTGGCCTTTTTTTCTTATTTGGATATATGAATGTAGCTCTGTGTATCTTTATACATGGTGTGAGACACCAGGCGGCGGGCTTGCTGTGCCTGAGCATGAAAATATGATCCATTAGCCTCAATGGGACTTGGAAGTTTGCACAGGATCGCACTGTTAGCAAGAATTGCAGGTTGTAGCCAACAATGTTGCTCAGGTGTTGGTAAAGCCACATAAGAAGAGGAGTAATTTTCAGTTATTCTCCATCTCCTTCAAACTCCTGAAATACCGTAATCCAAAATTGTTTTCCTCCTTGTAACACTAATGGAACGCTATTAGATGCCATTGGATAGCTTTAAAATTTCTCCTCACCTTTGCTGAAGAAGGATTTTTGGGCCAATCCTTACCAGCAATAGCTCTCCTTCTCCTATTAATGAAGATAATAAACAAAAACAGAGAAGAGATTATGAATGGAAAATGTAAATGGCGCAACACTTTAGTGTAGGGTGATATAAAGTTCAATACAAATTCCGCAATCTTTTTTCACACAAGAGGTTCTTTTCTTGGAATGCAAGAGAACTGCTCACATAAAAGAGAACAGAAGAAATCAAGACTTAAAGTAGGTAAGGAATGTTATTTGCTTAGAATCTCTATATCTAAGGACTTTTCTCTAGATTCAGGTAGGTAGCCCTGTTGGTCTGACGAAGTAAAAAAAAAATGTCCAGTAGCACCTTAGAGACCAACTAAGTTTGTTGTTGGTATAACTTTTGTGTGCATGCACACGGAAACTTATACCAAGAACAAACTTAGTTGGTTTCTAAGGTGCTGCTGGACTTTTCTCTATTTTATTTAAACAATAGAGAAACTATTGACTTTTCTCTATTGTATTTAAACAGGATCTGATAACAAGTGCCTTCAATAATTTATAGCCCCAATTCATAGAAATCCCATTAAAATCAATCAGACTTACTCATGTAACTACGGTAATTTGTTTTACTCATTTCAATGGATAGAAACCATTGTTGCACCAGTGGATTTCCTCTCACATACCAGGACTTGATTTTCCTCTCCTTCTGTCTGCAGTTCCCCCATGCACTTCCAAATTCTGCCCCAGAGTATTTCTCAGTCCACCCCAAGCAGATTTTGTGGGTGCACAGGAGGCGAGGAAGTCCCATTGCACAAGATGAAGTCTGCTCTACTTATACACGGGGAGCATTGGATACAGCTTGATGGGACTGAAGTGTTGCCAGCTTTCTCTGAATTATTGCTTAGATGGCCATTTACACAAACCACTGATATGAAAAGGATCTTTCAGAGCCCATTTGTATTGCTGAGAATCATATTCATGGAGACTGATTAAACCACTCATCCCCGAGCACCTTCCAAATCTGAAATGAATCTTAGGGAATGAGCACAGGTCTCATCTTAATATTGATGCAGACTCCTGCTCACTAAATCTGAATAGCTTCTCCTTCATGGAAGGAATCTTGCATGCATTGAAAGCCCTGTGTGATTTCTAATTTGTGCTAGATCTTAACTGCTGCCTTGATGGCCTTGATTTTTGGATCCACTTTTGGTGTTGATCTTGATGGTTTAGGGGAACAGCAGGGCACAAAACTGACCTCTCTGTTCTGGGGGTTATAAGTTGCAGTGTTTGCCTCAGCCAAGGGGTTTCTGCCATAGAGATGGAACTAGGAAATTGTCTGCAGGAGGAGAAGACATAGGGGAAACAGCCAATATAATAGCTCTTATCATGGCATTAGCATCTCTGAAACGAGTGGTTGTTTCTAATACTCACAAGACTTCCCGGCACATGACACACTTGTTCATATGTCTCCTGCCATCAGGACCGAAAACAGGGTCTATGTCTCTGTTGCAGTATAAATTCCCATCCTCTAAAAATGGTTGGAATTCACGGCACATGCCCTCCTAAAGGGATAAAGGAACGTTTAATGAGGCCTGCTTGCCTTCTGCTTCTGCAATCCTTAAATTGCTTCAGTTCTCCAGTATAATCCTGTTTATATGGAATGGAAGTGAGTAATATGAAGGTGGGAATGCAACCCTCTTCTAGTTTTCGCTTTCGCTTGTTCTGTCACTGAGTTTCAATGTTTATTTCATTCGAATGGAAAATCCCACTCAAATTTCGACATTTCTGGAGGGGAGTGATAACAAAAATGGAGCTCAGATGATAGTCAAACTCTGGACACAATCCACCAAGAGGTTCAGCTCTGCAACCCCATTAAAATGGGTGAAGGTGAACTTGCAGAGAGATGGAGCCCTCTACCTGGGCATTTCAATATGATGGTCATAGGTAGCTGAGACAGGGATTCTGTAAGCCTTGTGTTTAATGCTAGTGTAAGACTAGAAGCTACATTAGATCAAGCTGGACCATTGGTCCACCTAGCTCAGTACTGTTTACACCAGAACTAGCCAAAGTGATACCCTCCAAATGTGGTTAGACTCCAACTCCCTTCATTCCCAGCCCACATGGCCAATGGTCAAAGATCATTGGAGATGGAGGGCATCACACTGGTTATCCTTCACCAGCAGTCAAGGTTGTGGTGGAGTGGGGAGACAGCGAGCAGTGGGGTGTAGCAGTGGTGGGGCTGGTGCACTGCAAGCACACCAACAGGAGCAATCTGGTGCTATGTCAGTGCATTTACACCACACTGACTTCACCACCACCACATTCTTCCCTTCACAGTTTGCTGCTGCAACTCAGCTGAATAGAGATCAAGTGGATGGCATAGCCCCACCACACTGTCTACTGCTGCTCGTTGTTTACAATGACTGGCAACAGCTCTCCAGGGTTTCAGTCTTTCTCAACCATACCTGAATATGCCAGGAAGGAACCTGGGACCTTCTGCATGCAAAGCGTATGCCCTTCTACTAAGCCATATGCTCCTTAAAAAACCATGTGCCACCATGTTGAATATTTCTACCACTATTCCATGTTGGTTAGAGCAGGGAGGCCCCATAGAGCATTGATTCCCCCTCCAACCTACTAATATTGGGCAGAGACTGGGGAGTAGCACTAAGAATCCACCAGGATTGCTTAATGCAGAGAATCCCAGAAGGATCTCTGTTGATGAGAAAGCATGATCAAATGACTGGGCAATGGGGAAGATGGGTTGCCAGGAGGCAGTGTTAACCAGGCTATTATGTAGTTTCCAGGTGCATTTTTGCCTTCTTTTTTTTTGGGGGGGGGGAATCCTGTCCTAGGCTGCAGGCCTTTTGGAAAATTGGGCAACAGAGATGTTGGCTGAACTGCAACAGTTAAACTCCAGCAATGTTATTCATTTCACAAATGACGTGTGAAAATTCATTACCAAATGCAAGTGAATTCTCAGCACCTTTAACAAACTACAGTTCCCAGAATTCTTGGTGGGGTGTTTTAAATGTATGTTGTGTACACAGCCTGGTTTAGGAAAAATAAGAGAAAAGTCTGAACTAACCTGGTATCTCATTTGACTGGCAACATCTGCAACAAAAATACACAGATTGTAAATTCTTGCATTGTTATTGTACAAATTCAAGTTTTAAAAAGACGACTGCTCAATCAAAGAGGTGGTTACAGTTACGTGACCCAACAAACCCTCCACCCTCACAAATGCAAGCAAACCCCACTACAGAAGACAACCACAGACAACCAACTACACCTTGCCCCCAATCCCTCTCACTACAAAAGAAATGTAACAAGCGAATAGAAAGAGAACCTACCCAGTTGATGCTGACACAAAACCCCACACGTGCACTATAAAAAAGAATATAAATTTCACCACACCACCCCTCCTCTCCCCCACTCTCTTTCCCCAACCTTATACTCTACTCAACACTAACATCTCACAACAAATGTAACTGATCTATAGAAAATACTTTACAACCTGAACAAGAGACAATGCACATACTTTTGATAGTAATTTTTATTAGTTTTCAGTTACAACAATCCAATAATAGCCTCTTTATAACAATGCCAAATTATAATACAATTAATAATACCAATCATTGAGGTGCCGTATGCTAGAATTAATGGTTTGGTGGTTTTCTTCGTTCCAGCGTTTCAAATGCATGTACTTTTGTAAACCAAGAAAATCTTTAATAAAAATTACTTTTTAAAAAGGAGATGGTTTCAGTTAATCTGAATTTCCCTGATCCATATAGCCTTCTGCTTTCTTGCATATGGTTAGTGGTCCTTGATAGAGATCTGCATAGCCATCCCCACCAGATGTACCAGTGGACTTCAAAGGGGGGGGGGGGTCAGATGAGCCTTATAATGCAAACTCAGGCCAGCTGCTTGCACAGAACACACTTGCTGGGTTAATGTGAAAATTATTTACACTGAATTACCCTGTAATCCTAAGCATTAGAAATAAACCTTACTGAAACCAGAGGGACTTATTTCTTAAGAAACATGGCTTGGGCTTGGGCTTCCAGTCCTGCTTTCTATAATTTTGAGGCCCATGCTTGCCTGAGTTACCGGTACTTGTCGCCGCTTGTAGTGACACTTTGTGCACAACATGATCATATAGATCTCTCCTCTCTCTGCAAGTGATGATGATGGTGCACCTATGGAAACACAGTCCTGAGCATGGCTTTTAATGGGAGCTGTGTTAAATGTAAGCGCTTTTATTTAATGAGATTGTACATCGGGCTGCTTGCCAACTAAACTAATTATATAATACTACTAACTGCAAATTCCTTGATTCATACCACCCAGATATTTCTGTGTGGTTTCCAGAATGTTGTGACTGGGCTATAGGAAGTTCTTAGCAAGGATTAGTTAATGTAACATTTGTCAGGAACACCTTACAACCCAAATCCAAGCCTGAAATACCTGTCCTTAACTAAACTGATTTAGATATTTAGAACAGCATGTCATACAGCCTCTTTTTTGTTTCTTTTTCTTCCTTTCTCTCCTTTTACATTTCTTTTTAATGGAACTTATACTGTATTATTCTAGTATTTCATATAAATCAGCCTAGTCAATATGTGGGGTGTTTGGGGAGGGGTATTGCATCTGATGGGGGACATGCTCCTTCTGGGATAGTTAGTCCTCCCTTGGTCCCCACCCTGCACTTAGCTCTCAACTGTGGTTCCTAGAAGCTGTCAGCATGTGACAGAAGCCACACCCCAGGAACGGCTTTGACTGGCTGGCTAAACCAGGTGAGGGTAGCTGCTGAGTCTCAAACCATAAGTGAATTAGAGTCTTCCCCTGCATGAAAAGACAGACTCCCGTGGATTGAGTGGACAAGACCAATAGTGTGTCCAATGGTCAAGAAGGTGGTTTCTGCATGTGATGTAGAGGGAAGTGAGGGGCAGATGGGGCTTGTCAACCTGGGAAAGTAGTCTATCTAGGAGAAGAAAACTCTGATCCTAAACCTCTGTTGCCTTGTGGGATATCTTCAGGAGAAGAAAAGGCTAAGGCATAAACCCTACACAAATCCAAAGCAGAGTCCATAAGACAGTTGTACGCCTCCTTCTGGCAATTCCTGCAGCTGGTGCCAAACATATTGCTCTGCTTTCCTTTCAACCACATCAGCGAGACCAAAAGGGGGGACTTGTCATCTGGGCAGCCCAGGACCTCTATACACACTGCCCAGGTTTGCACCCTGTATGTTCACTTCGGTGCTGCTAATGAAGCAGTTGACTTCAGCCCCAAAGGTGCACTCCATTGTCTTTCAAGACAGACAGATACCAACAACAACAAGTCAATACAAAGCAGTCAATTATTGGGGGAGCTCTCTATATGAGGGGTGGGGAACTTGTGGCCTTCCTGCCAGTGTGGCTAATAATAAGGGATGGTGAGAGTTGAAGTCTACCCACATCTGGAGGGCTAGAGGTTCCTCATCCCTGCCCTAACTAAACCACAGACCTGAAGATTACCATCTCTCTTTAACACCCCACCTCAGTAAACAATCTTTGGTGCCACTACTTGTTTCCACTTTGGTCTGTGGATCAGAGGTGACCTATGCTGGTTCAGTTGATTATGTCAAGTCATCTTCCTTCTGAAGTCACTTTGTGATGGGCACATCTTGCCACTTACCACAATTTTGGGACCACCTGGGAAGCTGTAGCGGTTAAGATTGCAATGGTTGCACAGAAAAAATTGCTGCCCCCACCCCTCCACACCACAAGTCTGCTAGATAAGGAGACTCCACAGGCCACAAACAACAGACACCCCCTGATGCCAATGAGAACTGAAAGCAAATCAAGATGTACTGAAAACTAGCACAGAATGTCCAATCTGCATGTCACTGGAGGTGACAGGTCCTTCAGACTGGATCACTATCAATCTACCCGACCAGTCCAGTTGTTACATCCTGCCACTTATAGCCACTGCTTCTGCAATTCCTTTGGCAAATCAACCAGCTGATAATAACTTGCCCAAGAGGCACTGATAGGCATTGGGATAAACAACTCAAAGAGCAAGGAAAAAAATTACAGACACATTAAGTTCAACTACTTGCAGATGACAGGATTCTCTAGATTTTATGACAATGAATCCAGAATTATATTTATATATACCTAAAATAACAGCCATTCTGAACCCTGATTGGTTGGTCCATATTTGCGTGCTCTCTCTCTGCAAAATCACCCTATCTTTATCTTCATTCCTGTTTAATGTCATCTCTGTTGAATGAGTTGAAGAATTCCAAGTCTGCCCTATGCATGGATACAAACACTCAACCACGTTTTGACAGAAGAATGCCATTTCATCAGACAGTCCATTTGAATTGTCCACCCAAAAGGCAAAATAGATGAAAATAGATATTGCTTTCACCAAAACAAGGAAGCTCTCTACCTTCTTCACTTGCAAACCTTCAAGGTATTTGACAACAACAAAGGTATGCCCACCACCAGTTCCATAAATCATCTTTTAAACATTGATATTATCTTGAATGAAATAAGAGTACTTAGTATTTCCTAGTCCTTGGCTTTCCTCAGTTTTCTCTTCAAATAAGCTACTTCTCTTGTTAGGTAATGTCTTAGTTATCATTATTTTTAAAGGACTACGTGGTGCCCATTCCTTAGGCAAAGATGACACCCCCTGCCACAGAC
Source organism: Lacerta agilis (assembly GCF_009819535.1). NCBI lineage: Eukaryota > Metazoa > Chordata > Lepidosauria > Squamata > Lacertidae > Lacerta > Lacerta agilis. Next base: position 64,213,153 of record NC_046313.1, read on the forward strand.
ATTGGTTATAACAATGTAGCTTACCTTCAAAGTGGCTGAAAACTGCCAGGGCCACAAAGACCCCTGCTACCTTCATGGTAAGGATAATGGTGGTAAACGTGTTTTGATTCTCTTAGCTCATTGCTCACAAGAAGCCACACAGATGAAGCTCTGATTGCATATGTTCATATAGGAGACAGGTTTCTCCGCCTTCCTTGTGACATAACCTTCAGAACAGCCATCATTAGCCATGAAAACCAGTCTGATGAGGGATGGTTTGAATTCTAATGATTCCTTCAACATAACTTTCATCAGGATGGGACTGGCTGGGAGCCACACCCTGGATTTTGTCAAAATGAGACATTTACCAATCGGTCAGCTCATTTTCCATCAGCAGCAGAGCATCCTGGCTGAAGGATGCTGCATCCAAGAGGTACGCTCAAATCAAAGACCTTCCTGGGACTATATCTGAAGGGCAGTATAAAAATACTTCTGTTACCAGCAAACAGAGCCATCCAGATGCAATATCTGAATAGCTCAGCATTGCTGGAGTTTGTGGGCTGCATTCAATGCTAGTAGACGCATTTAAGTTGGTAGAAATGACTAACTTGGGGCCCTTAGTTTCAGAGAGTCTGAGCAGAATTTAGTTGGCTATAACTCCAAGCTAATAATGTTGCTAATAAGGAATTACATTCCTAGCTGGGAGCTCCCAAATATAACAATAGTAAGTCTAGTAGCATGACAGTATTTTTCAGACTTTACAAATTGCTTCTGCACAGAGTTCAGCTACATGCTTTGCATACAAAAAGTCCCAGGTTCCAATTCCCAGCATCTTCAGGTAGGCTAAAAAAGGACTATTGCCAGCACAATAGTATCTCTACTCTGGCATAACCTATTATTGGTGGAACAAAACAGAATCTATTATACAGCTGTAACCTTTTGTTCCACCAGTACAATAGATTTAGTAGTGAGCAAGCCTATCTTCATCCAGCTGGCATAACTCAAGGACAGGATTGCAGTGCTAGTCTCATCCCAGTTTCCAATACACCCTTCAGTTGGCCTGCTGTTTGCAGGATTCCTGAATGGCTGATTTTGTTTGGGGAAAATGTGAATCAGGAGAACAATAGTGACAGGTGAATGTCTCAAGGCTTGGTCTAAGTGCTTTTAGATGATGACAGCAATAATAATAGCACTTAAGACTTCCTGGTTTCCAAGTTCTAACTAATCTATATCAGATCTCTCCAAGTATTATTCCCATTTGAAAAACAGATAAATATGATCAAATGATTTTCTGGATGACATCAGGTTCCTACACTGACAGCTATCACCGCTGTTTTGAAATAGCAGCTAAGTGCACAACCAGTGAGGCTCAATGTGCAATTTTCATTTCTTTTGCTGTCCAAGCTTGCGAATAACAAACTGAAAATATGAGAATTTGGGCTGTTATGCTGAAATGTACAATGCGTTATACTATTGTGGAAGAACATTGGCATGGAAATATATTCAGAAACTGCTGTTCCAGTGAGTTTCAAAGTTTAGTCCACACCAGCTATATCATGAAACATATCCAGTGGAAGCTCAAACTGACTTAGGAAAAATACACTAGCTTGTATTACAATGTCCGGTGTTAATTTGGAATAAGGCTAAGATCACAAATACTTCAGAAATAAATCATACCAAAATGATTTTTGTGTCTCTGGAGGTTTCAAAACTCTATGTTGTCCAGAGACATAGGGGATAATGCATATTTGCAAACGAATCTTTATGATTAGCTCCCCTACACACTCAGTTTGTAAGTTTTTCAGCCAGTGCTGTGTCCCAGACCTTTGTCTACCACTGCAACAAAAATGGAGTTTTGCACCACCAATGCTTGGCTAATTCCAGACAAACTGCAGCCAGTAGTAAGGCTATTAGATCCTTATACATAAGTTTGTCCATACGAACTCTCTATGCTTTCTGATTAATCTAAAAATTGTATTTTTTAAAGGTGCATTGGCAACCAGCATTGATTTTCTTCTTCATCTTCTTCTTTGATTGCTGAGAGCTAATTGAATTTCTATTCTTCTTCCATGGTGCATATTTTTGCCCAGCTCGGAAGGCGGCACACTCCTTTCATCAACAGATTTCACTCCCTTTACTTCTTTCATTCCTCACAGGCTCAAACAAAGTGACAGCATTCTGAAGCCATGAACGAAATACCGCTGGTGGGGCAGCTGCTCTGCACAATGAGCTGTTTCACCTACAGCAGTGTGCTTTACAGATCAACTGCAACTCACCTGCATGGAGGGTTGTGTTCTGCCGCACAAATTTCTAGTTGGAATGCTTTGTGATAATAAATAAGAGAACAAGCACATGGTGGAAAGCAGCCCCCGTGGTTTCACATAACCAACATGTTGCAGACATTACCTGCGGTGGCAGCTGGTAGCCCCTGGACTTGGTGGGGTGGCCTGTGGCCAAGGAGGTCATGTAGGCAGGGCCAATAAGGCCACATGGGTGGAACAAAGGGGAGTCACATGGGTGGGGCCAAGTTGTTCTGGTTTTCTTCCTCCCTTGCAAAGGTGTGGATGCCAAGGCATTGCAGCTGTATAAATACTCAGTAGGCCTACCTAGCTAAACTGAAAAGTGTTTAACCTTGTTTTAAGAGCTCCTGCTGTAACATATTCTAGCAGTTTGAAACCCCCAAGAGCCGCTGTCATTAAGGGCTTATTTACACTTAACTTTCCTCTACACTTTAAATATCCCTGTCCTAGTTCTCTTTTTTTTCACTCTGGAGCTTTCCCTGTAAAAACTTGCTCTTTGCCACTGAACTGGAGCAAACAGCTGTCCATGGAAAACCTGAATTGTCATTTGTTGCACTTCAGCTATAAAGAGCCAGATCTGAGTTAGTGAGTCCTCTTATTGCACGTAAAATATAATTTCTTAGAACTAAATCACACAACCTTTTCGTTGTGGTTGAACTAGTCTGCCAAACCCAGAGTTCATCAGTGGTGGTGAATCTGATGGAGAATCTCACCATGAGCACAGATTATTGGCCACCACATGCAGAAATCCAAATCATATGGTATATCAGCTCAACTCAGGTTTAGGAGCAACCTTACAGTTGTGGCGAACCACTCCAAAAATCTGGTTTGCCTTAAGGAGTATGCCCCCTACTACCCCAATTTCATGCAAAAAAATAGCCTTCCAATAAAAGCAAAACCACTGATTAGTGTTCATTCATGGTACTTTAATTTTGGTTTGGCTACTGTCATGTTCTAATTCACAAAAAAACCCTGTGTTGCGAAATGTGAGTCAGCAATATCAAAAGCAACACGATGACCAGAAACAAATACAATATGAAAAACTTTATGGAATGATTCAAAACTAACAAACTGAAGTCTCTGAAAGTCTCTGAAAGTCCTTAAATGAATCATAATGCCAGACTTTACCCAGCGGAGAACAAGCTGTGAAGCTTTGTTTAATCAGCGAATGTCCAATTCTGATGTTCAACTCAACAGTGTTTCCGGATAACAACTACTGTTTTGTTGAATTCTTCTTCAGCGAATTAGTTCAACACTCGTTAGTAGAAAGATATGTAATTTCTTCATTAACCAATCTTTTTTTCGAATAGATATAATATACATGAAAATGAAAAATACTCTGGAACAGTGCTCATGCAATTATGTAGTCACAACAGTCATTTGCAGCTTTATTGGTTCAGAGTGATGCAATTTTTGACGGAGACAGAGATGGGGTAATGTTCAGGAAAATATGTAAGTCAGCATTATTATGGGCTTTAAACGTGCCAGGGACATCCTGTAACATTATATTTTACAAGCTAACAGTGAGAATTAGACTAGGATGATACATACTTATGTTATTCTTCCACAAAATCTTATGGAGATGAGACAGAGATGCCCAAATAATTTGTTTTCAGATTTACATTTACGTCATATTTATAGGATACCAAAGAAATCCATACTAATTCTAAATCCACGCAAGAAAATAATATATATACAATATTGCTCTGATCCAGCTGGGAGACACTATCTGTTGAAGCAGAAATGAAGTGTGTATTCCTAGCTTGTTGAGGAACCAGGTTTTTTTCTTTAAAAATGTATAGGGGTACTCTAATTTTGGCTGCTCCTCCTCCCCCTTGCCCCCTTCCTCCCCCACCCCCTCCCAACCCCCGGTTGAAGGACTTGAGGTGGCGGTGGCAGCGCTGAGAGAATGGGAAGGCCCCCAGGTGGTGGCGGGGTCGGCTTGAGTGAGCAGCGCTCGCCAGCTGGCTCTAACCAGAGGAGGAGGAGGAGGAGGAGGAGGAGGAGGAGGAGGAGGAGGAGGAGCAGGAGGAGCGCAGTCACCTCCACCATGGCCATCCCAAACTCCCCTCCACAGGCACCGGTGGGGAGAATGACGGAGCTCCAGTTCACACTGCTACTGTGGAAACAGCTGGCATGTCAGTCCATCCATTGGTCAGTCGGGGCAACACAAAATGTTTAGGGGTACACAGAAAAAAGTACTGTGAGGGACCATGTGCTCAAGAAAAGAACACCCCTATATGGCATTAACATACAGTTTTGAAAACAGCGTATTTCATAAAAAGAGTTTTTCTCATTTTTTTATTCAAAGTTTCCAATTTTCCATATCAGGAATACACAAAATTTAAAATGTGGTAAGTATAAAATTAAAATGCAGCCTGCCATCAGCCTAACCCACTTTAAGATGCCATGAAAGAGGGAAATGCACACCTCATGTGTCAAGATGGGGAAGAATGCCTGTGAATAAAAGTCAGCCACAGCTTTGGATGGAACATAATTGTTTGTGAGAAAAATCAGGGCAACATCTAGATAGTGTGCAATATTCACTGCCTCAGGAGACTACCGACTCATTTGCAAGAGTGGGTTAATTTCATTGCATCTAACAGCATCTGTATCTTAGATAAGAGTAATCAAAATCTCATAATTCAGGGCGTAAACTGATCGCCTGCAGGGGTTAAGAAGGGATGCATTCCATTCATGGGATTGCACAACCTTCGCAGTGCACTGGGGTATTTTACGCACGATGCACAGAACATCAGATAGAGCAGTGTTTTTCAACCACTGTTCCGCGGTACACTAGTGTGCCGCGAGATGTTGCCTGGTGTGCCGTGGGAAAATTACTTTATATATAGTCAATATAGGCACAGAGTTAAATTTTTTAACATTTTCTAATGGTGGTGTGCCTCGTGATTTTTTTCATGAAACAAGTGTGCCTTTGCCCAAAAAAGGCTGAGATAGAGGGCACTTCTGGGAAGTAAGTAGTAACTGGCCAGAATATAAACATTCTGCCATTCTTGATCTTGATCTGTTTTAGGTCTTACCCGCTTCCCCTCAAGGAAATGAAAAGTGTATCACCTATTGGCTGAAATGACAGACTTTCATCAGCGGGGAGAATTTTAGCTGAACATTTCTTGTGAGTTTGGAGCCACCTGGCACAGTCTGACAAGGAGATAAGGTTTTTTTGTGTGGATTAGTGGAACTTTTCTGAAGTGCTGATGACTCTTCCTTTTTACGTCTGCTTCTCATGGCCTACCCTTGGCTCTTAACTTCATGTCATGGTGTTGGGAAGAAGTGTTGTGAATAACAAGCTAAAAGATAAGAAACTGACCGTTCTTCCTCTCCCCTTCCATGTCCTGCTGTAGAACATCATGTGTGATCCATTCGCTCCTTAAGGCAAATGAAAATGTTCTGCTGGTTGCCTCTCTACACAATCATTGTGTACACATCCATGGAAAACCTCCTTAAACAAAACAATCATTTGTGTGTAGGTTTGTGTGTAGGCTGAGCTGCCAATCACCATATCTAAAGCACAGGCAGAAAGCCAAGATGTATTCAATCTGTATATAAGCAAGTCTCAGAAAATGGTATCGCCACCACACCCTATTCTTACTTAGTGTCTTGGAGTGCTGTACAGCCATTTTGAAACTTACTTATAGAAACTGCCAAAGCTAGTCAAAGAACTGGGCCATTTAAATGTAGGCATGGCAAAGTCACACCAAGGGTCTGGGTTTCTGAACAGAACAGAACAGAAATGAAAATATACAGTGTAGTAAAGTGATTGAAGAACCATGTGACATAGATTTTGGTAGAATCTATGCATGCAGCAGAATGAGATGAAACTGAAGGGATAAAGTGCTGAGGTGACAGAATAGATTGTCCCACTTCAGATTACTGGAGGAGAAACCATGTTTCTAAACTGGACCCATTAGCTTGGGTTATGAGTTTCTCCTTTTCTTCATGGAATATAACTAGCTGTCAAATATCAAGTTGGACCATTGCTTCATCTAGCTCAGTATTGTCCAAACTAACTTTCCTGAGTTCCAGGCAGGGTTCTCTCTCAGCCATACCTGGAAATGCCAGAGACTGGACCTGGGACCTTCTGTATGCAAAGCAAATGCTCTGCCACTGAGCAACAGCCCTTGCCTCAAAGTGAAAGGATTCTGATCCAACAAAACCTTCTGATGGCAGAACAGGGTGGGTAGGAAAACAATGTTCACAGGAGGAAGTGGGGAGATTTTTTATTTTTTTGCTGATTCCACCTTCCTTTTGCAGCCCCCAGTGCCACTTCCCATACTGTTTCAACCATCCAGAGCAGATTTGCTTCCTTCCACTTGCAACTCCCTGTGCCTCTGGCCTAGGGTAGAAACTGCAATAAAAAAATGGCCCTGGAAGATGTAACAGATATTGTCTCGTATAGTCTCTCTAGGTGACTGCACCAAGAGAGGGAGCTCCATCCTAAGAGCATAACCACTGAAAAGGCCCTTTGTCAAGTAGGTACGGTGGATAAATTCAAATCAGTTTGTATTTAAAAGCAAATTTATCTAATTCACACTTTCAAAAAAAAAAAAGTCACAACAGCCTTTCTTCAAAATTCGCACTTCTCTGAATTTTGAAGTGCAATTTTCCATGTAAGTGATGTGTACAAAAATGCATTTCCTAGGACAAAGCTTGTATAAAAAGCATATATTAATAAAAAAAATAACACATGGAAGTGCATTATACTAAGGAAAATTGTTTTGTGTAAGTGGATTTTTTTTTGCAAAATTCCTGTGTGTGAATATTAGGGGGGAAGTCACACTAAAATTTGGATGAATTTTATGCGGACCTTTTCTTTTCTTTTCTTTTTTGAGGGCAGGATTCAGTTAAGTTGTGTGCTTGGACTGAGGTCTGCTTGCACAATGGGACTTCCCCGCCTCCTCCCTGTGTGTGCCCTCACGCTCCTAAATCTGCTCTGGAGTGTTGGTGAACCTCGTAACACCTTTAGAGGACACATGGGGGAAGGAAAAGTGGAAAGCCCCATTCTGCAAGCAGACCTCATTCCCTGTGCTTAATGCTACCTTGAATTCCACCCATGATTTGCAAACTGATGTGGAAATGTGGAGAAGTGAGCTAAAGATTGGAAAAATGGGAAACTGAGAGAAACCAAAAATGGTGTGTTTGCCATTCCTAATCACAAGTAGCCACCCACCCTCCCACCCTCAGAGACACTCAGTTCCGCGGCAGTGCTTTTGCATTCAGCCAAGGCAACATCTCTTTTAACACAAAGCCCATTATGCCTGACCACAGGCCATGCTGGCTGGGGCTGATGGTCGTTGGACACTTGAAAGGTAGTGTGTTAACCATCCCTTTAGCCTTGCTCTAGAGCATGATTAATGTGAGTATTAATCAGATCATCCACTACAGGTGGGGTATTCAATAGGTCAAAGTGATAATAGCTTCTCAGGTTTTATTGCCTAATGTGAAGTTCAGATGACTGGTTCTACAAAATATGAAAATGTATCTTGTATGTACTGGTGACCTAGATATTCCAGAGCTTCTGTGTCTGCCACCGAAAACAGCAACCCTCCCTGCTCTGTAACATCTACCTACTATTACAGAATATGCAGCATGAAATCAACATGGCGCAGTTTGCCTCTACCCCTGGTTCAACATCAATGTCTGCCAGTGCTATCTACCTAATGATATAAATCACACATTTTGTAATAGCTGATGTTACCAGAGGTTAAAGGAGAGAAAGGAGAGGTGGAGGAGGTATTGAGCTGCATGTTCAACAGTGTCCAATTCCAGCCTAAGCCACCATCTATATTTTCCTAAACATTTCCCTCCCTAAATTTGCCTGAGAGTAAACTTCAAATTGTAATTGTGACATATTTTTTCCAGTGACTGATTTACCACATGTCAGTGTCAATGGGATTGTGTGGATCACCTCCGGAAGACAATTTGCAATCTAACCAATATTAATGCTGAATCAAACAAAAATCATCCTGAAAATTGTTTTTAATACTTTTTGACATTAAGTATTTTCCATATGTGTGATGATTGCTATTTACTGATAAGTAAACAACAAATTAGATTTTATGGGAGAAAGCATGGAGAACAGTTCACTTTCCACCTATGGAAATTTGGAGGGAAGAAGAATCTGGAAAATCATGTCTGGGAATGAATTCATGCGTTATGAGCAGCTGTGCACAGGGAACATCCATACACTACCTGGATTAGTAAAGATCCTTTACTAATGATTCCCAACACTGAATTAATCTTGTTCACAGCAGCCACACATTGAGTCACCATTTTCATTTACCTCTCCACCACAAAACCAAGATCCTTTTCCTGGTGAGTCACTTCCAATGTAAATGAGAAGTTGGGGTTTATTTATTCTCCCTTATTCTGCTTCAATTTACTGTTGCTTACATTGAACTGCATTTGTTATTTTAATGGCCATCCTTGCAGCTAGGAGAGATCCTTTTGAATCTGTACAATACTGGAACCAGATTAGATAGAGAGAAATTGTAGCATTGAACATACTGGCCATGTTGTAAGAGTTGAGTTGATTAGTCTTTATGTATGTGAGATGTATGCTTTGCATTTTTAAGTGTTAAATAATACTTACAAATCATCCCCCTCCCCAATATTCTCTGCATACTATGAAAGTCTTTGAATATTTGATGCCTGTATTTGACACCCAGTGATTTTTATTTCAATATTTTGTATCTGACAGTTGATACTTAATGGGGCTTAGTAGTCAACACACACTGCTATTTACTATTTGTGATAGCTGCCTTTCAGTTGTATATCACAGTGGTTTTCATGAGCACCAGTGTTGGGTCTCACTGTCTTGCCAAGTTTTAACTTAGTGTTCAACCTAGAATTTATTTACAGTGGTACCTCGGGTTACAGATGCTTCAGGTTACAGACGCTTCAAGTTACAGACTCTGCTAACCCAGAAATAGTACCTCGGGTTAAGAACTTTGCTTCAGGATGAGAACAGAAATCGCGGGGCGGCAGCAGCGGGAGGCCCCATTAGCTAAAGTGGTACCTCAGGTTAAGAACAATTTCCGGTTAAGAACGGACCTCCAAAATGAATTAAGTTCTTAACCCGAGGTACCACTGTATTTATTTATCACATTTATATCCCACCTTTCCTCAAAGGAGATCAATAAGGCAAACACAGTTCTCCTCTTCCTTATTTTATCTTCACAACAACCCTGTGAGTTAGTTTAGGCTGAGAGATTGAGACTGGCCCAAGGTCACTCTGTGAGTTTCATGGCTGAGAGGAGATTTGAACCAACACTCTAATCACCACTACAACACACTGGTTCACACCCCCAATATTCCCTTGTGGCTTCATGTTATAGAAGTAGATCAGTAGCTATGGGCAAACTCTTCCTTAGCTGTTTATTTTCAATGAACCACTGACAAAATTCCAAATAATTTATCCAGGACATCGTTTGAAAACCATGACTATATCATACTTGCCAATATTTGACGACTGACCTGCAGCAGAATGGAGCAGTAGGTAATATTTGATGGCAGCCGTGTAACTAATTGTATTAGTAGATCACATGCAATGGTGAGCAATATTTGATAGCTGACAGTTTATGCAATTTCATAGCTAATGAAATAAAAACAACCAAGAGATATCAACAAGCCTAAAACATTTTAATTCCACTTCTGAGTCAATGATTTTGGTTTAAACAACATGTTTTGAATTTTTATTAAAAGCGCCAAATGTCAACATGAGAAATCAAACCATAGATCTGGAATGTTTGCAAATATTTGTTTGGAAAGTTTTTGGTGCTTAATCCTCTTGGCATCTAGTCTGAACAATTCAGGAGTAGCCAACTGTTGCATGTCCTTTGTTTCTTCCTGGTATCCATTTACCTTTATTTGACCTCAGCTTACACTCAGCTTCGGCACGCCTGACCTATTATCAACCGAGACATCCTCACCCCCAGTGTCTGACTCCAGTGCAAAATGCAATTAAGTGCTGAGATTAAACCATTTTAATTTAGCTACAGCTATTGCCCTCTGATCCCCAGGCTATTGTCTTTTTGTGTTGGCTTTAGGGACTAACCTCTGGCTGACTAACTAGTCTCAAGGGAAGATGCTGCCTTCTTCAAGAAAGAAGACAACATCTTGCCGTGTAATCTTACATCTAGAGCTCAAGATATAATGGATATAATGGAAATAACTCAATTTAAAAGCTGGATTAAGGCCACCAATTTATTTCAAGCCCAGAAATAGCCAACGGTTACATATTGCATAACTCTCTCCCAGCTGTGATTGTATTCTGAATGTACTATTGACTAACTTCTCTTGCAGCAGTCTGGGGCAAGATCACATCTAGGATAACACATGTTTTGGGAAGAAATACATTGCTTGAATGCAATTTTATGAAAATAATATACAATGCTGGCCAACTGCTTACCCTCCCCACCCCCACCCCTGAAAGCTAACCCTGGCCAAAACTCTTTATGAAAAATATGCCAATATATAGGTTTGTGTAGACAGGAAATAAGATCAGCCTTACGGAAATGAATAGGTACAATCTCCATCAAGAGGTCCTAATAAATCCATGAGCAGTGTAACAAACACATGTCACAACCACAGGTCCTGTTGATCATACGTTTACATTGAACTGCCTGCAGAGTATATTCATGTAAAATTTGTCATGCTCACATAAGTAGTAATAATAATTCACCCTTTATTATGGTTTAAAGCGATACAATGAAAGCTGTTGAAACAATGGCAAGAACTGAAATGGACAATCAATGATGCAGGGTGAAAAGCAGACTCAGTGTTGAGTGGCATTAAAACACAAGAGAATCCATTAAGTCTGAAGTCTAATATTTACCAAACACACCACAGTTGTCGTGGAGGCGGTGATGTCTTTGAATAGTATTTGCTGGAACCCACAGGTGCGGAGAATGCTTTTGTGCTCGAAGCCTGCTTGTGGCATCTGGTTAACCACTGTGAGAACATGATGTTGGACTCGATGGGCTCTTCTTATGTGATCTTATGTGATCCACCCACCTTCTCCTTTCCTTCTGTAGCTCTCCTCCTAATTTCCCAGGGGAAGGAATCTGAGTTATTATTATTATTGCACTGGCTTAGGAATATGCAACTGACTTCCCACATAAGAATGAGCAGGTGAACAGAAGCAGCTCACTGGGTGGCAGGGGTGTACCCAGGATCAAAACTAGGGGGGGGGGCAAGCCATGGTCGTTGAGGTTGTGACATTTCAGCACGGAAAGGTGAATGAAACCAAAATTTTAGGAAAATTATATATAATTATAGCAGTGCTTTATTATGGTAGTTATTACAATTATTTGCTTGATTTTTTTTTTAATTTTTATTCTAGTTACATGTCTTATACCAGGGGTGGCCAACTCCCAAGAGACTGTGATCTACTTTCAGCAGTGATCTACCCCCGTTTTTTGGGGTTCAGTTCGTTTTTGGTTTACTGACCATATTATGTAAATAGCAAACAAAAACAGCTTCAAAAAAACAGAAAAACTTTTCCCCCCAAACAGAAAGCCCCCAAATGGCTGAAAAACTCAGTTTCCTAGGATCCTCAGCCATCGCAACTCACCATGCAAGGGAACTGTTTCCAAAGCTCCTTTGCAACGATCAGCCGGCGCCACACACACACACACACACACACACACACACACACACACACACACAGTGGCCGGCTGCCGGTCGGCAGAGCACAATTGTTATTTAGATTTTGGGAGGGGGAGAAAGACCAGTAGTTGAGCTTTTTAGGAGAGCTTTTTTTTCTTTTTAGGCTGCCGATAACCATTTTATTATTATTATTATTTGCTTATGGGGGGACAGGTGCCCCCTCCTGCCCCCCCCCCTGGGTACGCTCATGCTGGGTGGGGTGGAACTGCTATGCTAGCTTTGTGGTTGCTTCCCATAAGATAGAGGGGCGAGGTGGTGGGAGGTTACTCTGCTGGTGCATTTGCACCATGCTGGCCTGCCCACTGTGATGCACCTGCTGGGAAGCTAGCATGAGTCACATGGTCCCAGTATTGAAGGGAAGCATTTTCAGACCTTCCTTGCAATATGGGGATTTCACATCTCATCTTTTTATGCATTGTGAAAGAACCTTTATTGCTTTGATGAGAAAATGCATTGGGGAGGGGGGGGGGAAGAAACATTCATTATAGGGGAAAGCCTAACTTAATTACATTCACAGCCAAACCTCCTACTGACTTTGCTTAACCAGGATGTCACCTTCATGACTGAGATAAAATGGAGATCATACGTTTCGGGGGTGGAGTTTTTACAGCCTCATTTGATCACAAGTGCTGAGGCAACCATTGTGCGAGCCCACTCACCACCCAATAATGAAGGGAGGAAAGTCATCATATGGGTTTAACTAAAATATTCATATTCACATTCATTTTAATACAATACATATTGTTTGTGGCTAGCAACCACATGTTGCAGATGTTGTGGTTTCACATTGCCTTCCAGAATATTCTTCACAGTGTTAGCCAGCCATTGGAGAAAAAACTTTGGTTTGGGAAAGTGTTGTGAAAACAGAGGGAAAGCATTTTTTTATTTTTTTATTTTGGTTTCATAACAATTTATTAGAGTTTGAGTATGGGGAAATCAGATGAAATTAGCCAGGCCTCTTCTTCCTAAAAAGAAAAGATTTTCTTATGTAATTTTCAGCTGGTGTCAAATGTGAACACCAGCTATATCAGAGATTCCAATGAAGTTATTTCAATATACCTCAATAGAGGATTTTAAGCTATCATATTGTAGGTCTAAGAAAGAAAGAAAGAAAGAAAGAAAGAAAGAAAGAAAGAAAGAAAGAAAGAAAGAAAGAAAGAAAGAAAGAAAAAGAAGTTCAGCAGTTTCCTTGTTATTGGAAGAGGTCAGTTGTGTCTTTGAAAGGAAAGGATGTGGTTTTCATGTTAGGAATCATGTTCGTCTCATGTGTAATATGGTTCCTCAAAGAAAACCAGGCTGAAAAAGTCTTTTGAAAGGAAAAGGATGAAGATCATAGTTAATCGTTTTTATATACTGTTCTTCCCCCTTAAAGAGCGCATGACAGTGGGAAGCATAAAATGTGACACAATAATTAAAACATCTACATTTACAAAACCAAGATCAATTGCATGGTATAACATTGGCACAGCAGGAAAAGAGCGTGGCTTGCATATATCAGATGGCCTCCTAGGACTTTCAGTAATGGCTGCCGGTCATGTTAGATGTTAGGTGGACTCTGATTGCATCAGTATAAAGCTGCTCCTTACACATCTGTAAGCAGCCCAAGAAAGTGGTTTTTGTCTAGCGCACAATGTAGAAAACAAGAGCCTGAAATTCATGTGGGTACCTCAGGTTAAGAACTTTACCTCAGGATGAGAACAGAAATTGCGCGGCAGCGGCACAGCGGAAGAGGGAGGCCCCATTAGCTAAAGTGGTACCTCAGGTTAAGAACGGTTTCAGGTTAAGAACAGACCTCCAGAACAAATTAAATTCGTAACCAGAGATACCACTGTATATACATGTGTGGTCATTGTGCTTCCAGGCCCAAACAAGACCCTTGGGTCCACATCTCACTATTATGGGTATCTCCAGATTGTGCAGAACCCTTGGAGAGATTCCTCTAAGCTTTTTATAATCATCTTTTACTGCAAGAGAAATTCCTCCAAAGTTTTACCCAAGCAGCAATCTTCAAAATTCACTGTAAGTAAAATTCCATGACAACGCCACCTGTCTGTCTCTTCTCTTACACTTGGCTCTATGCTGTTTCCTTTTTACTTCCTTGTTTTTATTAAGTGCAGACTCCTGGTCTCTGCTGCATGGCTTACAAAGCTAATTGATTGATCGCCCACCCTCATTCCTTTCTCTGGACACAGACAGGGGTTGTGGAGGAGGAGGAGGCAGCCTATGTAAATTTGTTCCCTTTTGTTTAGTCCAGACTTGAGTCATTGTTTGCCAGTCACTGTCTCCCCGTTTTCCAGCTGATGCAGCTGATTTTAAAGCCACTGAGCAGGAGCCACAAGGAGATGGAGTCATCAGTCATCTTGGTCCAGCCACCTAGCTGTCCCCATCATGTCACCTGCTCACTTATCTCAGTTCCCTACTTACAGATTCCACCACACCTTACTAATCTTCCACCCTTGTCTACTCACTCTACTTTAGATTACTAAGAGTGTGAACTGAGAAACCCCAGGTTCAAATCTTTGGGTGGGACCATAGACCAGTAGCTAGAGGACATGCTTTGCATGCAGAAGACCTCAGTTTCAATCACTGGTGTTCTACTTTTTAAAAATTCCAGTGGGTTGGGAGCAGGAACAGGCCACCTATGTAAATTTGCTCCCATTTTATCCCAGACAATTCACTGTCTGCCTGTCAGTCTCTGTCTCCTTATCTTCTTAGCTGATGCAAATGATATTAAAGTCACAGAATTTGCAAGTGGGACCTCAGATCAGCTGGAGAAGAGATGCAGGGAGCCTCATGTTTAATGCACTTTAAAAGATCCCAAGGAAAGACTCTGCCACAACATTGTCATTCAGAGCAGACATTAGTAGGTTAGAGGGACCTGCTTGGACAAGGCAGCTACATATATTTATATGTGTGTTGATTTTAACACCCCCGTGTCAATACTTAGAACGGACAAATATTTGCCTGAACTATAGTTTTAGCACTATTTTCATACCAGTGCTACCTATGGCTATTGTTACCCAGCATCTCATCCTGGCCCCAATTTCGAATGAGGGTTTGAGCTGCATTTGTAAACCCTGGTCAAGAGGGAAGCCGGTTAAAATTAAGCATGATTTAGATTTAGATGTAACTCTAAGCTGTGATTAAGGAAAACAAGAGTCAAAGGGGGGATTTGGGCCAGATAAAGAGCCCATTTCTTAGGTTAACTTCTGGCATGAAAGCCAGTTTTACAGCTTGACGAGACTCAGCTGCAGGCAGATGCCTGAGGAAAGCAAGGAAGCAGGAGTTCTGTTAAGGATTAAGAGAAATGCCACTTCCGGTGTGAGTGCCATTCTGAGCAGTTGGGAGCTGTCTCTGCTCCGAGACAGCTCCGGTGCCTTCGGGGATTGGAGCTACCGCAACCGCACTGCGGGCTCCGTTAAACCGCGGGAAGAGCGTCCCACGGTCCTGGGTTTCTAGTGGGTGCCAGAAGTCCCAACCCTGCTCTCAACCAACCCTTCAGCTCCGGGACGGCGCTGAAGAAGCCATCTCTAACCGAAGGCACGAAGCAGCGTAAACTGCCGGATTTTGAGCGCTCTGCTTTTCCTCAATTTGGATCCAAAACAAGGACTCTGTAAGTACGGAGCTTAATTTGAACCTAAAAGGCTAAAATTTAAAATGAGAGATTTAAAATGAGAGATTTAAAATGAGGAAGTCCGTCTCTCTCTGACAGCGGCAAGATCAAAGTAACGTCAATGGAGCTGGAGCCGCTTAAGACTTGCTTTAAAGTTTAACACTGATTTTGTATACTTTAGAAAACCCTGTTTGGGGGGGCAAGATTGAGAGCTTGATTGACTTCTTCTTGTGGATTACAAAGTAAAAGAGTGACACCGTTAACCCTCTGGCCAAGGAGCCTGGGTCGGTCAGGGAATGGCGGCTGTGGACCGGCTGGCGCAGCTGGAAAAATACTGAGACCCTATCACTTCCTGCCTACTCAAATCCCACCGTCTCCTTAGACTCAACAATGACACCAATCCAGGAAAGACTATTGTTTGAATTACAATTACTTCAGCAGAATGTTATAGAAAAGTTTACCCAGATTGGAGCTACTTTGAAAAACTGTACTATATATCCGCTTGATAGAAAGGATGGAAAGAATGTTGAGCCAGTGGAATTTTTAGAAGAGGAACATACACAGGCTGGTAAACAAGAAAGGCTTCCCTGGCGTGAGAGGCAGGGAGCCCTCAGTGTGGACAGTACAATGAACTCTTGGGGTGGCAGCCCAGAGGTTCGAGAACAACACCCATGGAATGTGCAACAAGAAGTTGAGAATGGAGGAAAGACACTTTGTGATGAACTTATTGCAACTACTTATCAAGAAGATTGCTACATTCTGGAGAAGAGGAAGCTACATCTGAAGGGAAGAACAGAAGGAAAAGAAGTAAAATTGAACATGAAGGAAATAATAGAAGAAGGAGAACCTGGACTGGTGGAATGTTGGGGGGGAGTCTGGTGGGGGATGGGAAAGGTAAAGGGAAGGGTGATGATGGACAGGAGAGGGGTGGGGTAAAATATGAATTATTGGGGAATGAAAGGCTGACCATGGTACTCCGACACCAGAGGGAAAACGGACTATGAGAATGGAAGAAATATCTAGTTACTTGTTAAAATGTGATCTTTTTTATATATTTGAAATTGGAATCAGAAGAAATATAGGCCACAGCATAACAAAGTTAAGTGAAGAGAAGATAAAAGAGGTTGAGATGTGTAATTTGATGTTTTATTTGATAAAAATAAGATTTTAGATTTGAGATGTTGATAAGAATAAGATTTAAGGTTTAAGATATATTGATTATAATTGTAAGATTAAGATTAGATGTAAAAAGTAGATTTTACAATGTTACAAAGTTACTAAAGAAGATTAGACATGAACGCAAAAGAGAGGATGTGAGGAAGTCCCAAGTTTAGGATTACAAAGAAGATTAGGATGAGGAATTAATTGTTTTGTTTGTGTGTAGTTTGTGTAGTGTTTGTATTTTGTGTATTTTTTATTTTGAAAATCCAATAAATTCTTATTAAAAAAAAGGAATAAGAGAAATGCACCAGAAAGATCATTGCTAATCAGGCAAATGCTCAGCCCAGGAAGAAAGCCCATTATAACCCTTCCTGTCCAGAAGGGTCCAGACAGGTAAGATTATGGAGGGCAGCGAATCCCTTTTACCTTACCCACAAAAAGCCCCTGGGTTCATTTGTCTGCAATTTGTCAGGATTAATCCACTTGAAGAGTTTCCCATGCCTGTAAATTTCATTCATTCAGTCAAAAAGAGAGGCAATTATAGCCATTTTTAGACTCCCTATTGTAATGAATGGGGGACACACAGCTTATTTTCATACACAGCAGTTTAGAGCCCAAATTCCAGATCCATATGGAAATGGCATAGAATGAATCAAAAAGAGATCAGTTTTGTTTTGTTTTTAAAGCACAGATACAAGGCTAATCTTGTGGGCTGCACACCCCTATATGCACATCTTTCCTGACTATTGGCCATGGTGGCTGAGACAGATGGGGGGAGGGGGAAGCTGAGGAGGAACTTGTAGGAAATTAGATGAGTTACACTTCAGAGAGGGATTAGAAGGTTTGTGAGGTCATCACTACGAAGGTGTGTGTTTGACATGACAAAAAGCAGCAAGCAGGCTGCACGGGTGCATACCTGTTGTGTTGCAAGCAGCTGACACTGGATGAAATCCAGACTCCTGAGTTACTAGCTAAGTAGTGAGAGTGAAACCTGCATGGCAGGGCAGAGCAAGGTATTAGGGATTGTGGAACCACTTCCAACTTCAAATGGACTCTCCGCTGCCTTGAGTTTCAAAGAAATGCCCCAAACAAATGTTTGCTATCAAAACAGATCCCATGAACAAAACAAAATAAAAAATAAAAAAATTCCTTCCAGTAGCACCTTAGAGACCAACTAAGTTTGTTCTTGGTATGAGCTTTCATGTGCATGCACACTTCTTCATATACCTGAAGAAAGCTCATACCAAGAACAAACTTAGTTGGTCTCTAAGGTGCTACTGGAAGGAATTTTTTTATTTTTTATTTTGCTTTGACTATGGCAGACCAACACAGCTACCTACCTGTAACTAGATCCCATGAAGTCGGGGAACCTGCAGCCCTTCAGACATTGCTCAACTCCCATCAGCACCACCAAGCACAGCCAGTGGGGTCAGGGATTATGGGACTTGTAGTCTACACTGGTTTACACTGACTTCAGCTCCTCAGGTTTACAAACTGGAGTCTTTTCCAGCCCTTCCAGGGGTCACCAGGAATTGAACCTGGGACCTTGCAAGCAATACATATGTTCTACCACTGAGAATACACCTAATTCCCAAAAAGAAACCTCTCCAAAGGAGCCTGAGCTTTGTTACTAATGAAGCAGTCATTGGGACACAGCTAGTCTCATAGTTGCTGGGTGAAACCATCATGTCCATTGCAATAGACTTATAGATATATAAAGGTTCAAGGGTGTGTCCACTTCAAATACTTGTGGTCTCTCTGACTCTATCTAATTACTGGATGATCCTTCCTTTGTTGCTAACCTAATGATGAGCACCAAGCCATCTGTGATGGGCAAGATCAACACATGCAACAAGGTGGTGCCTTGAATTCTACATGCCTTGAAAAAAATGTTGTTTTCTCTTGCTATGGCTTGGACCATTTCTAGGTTATCTAAAAGACACCACAGCTCTGTTGGTGGCAACTCAGTTGCTTAGAGAGCCTGCTTCACATATTGCTTAATGTTGTAGCCTATTAAGTAAGACAGAGTGGGCAGACACACACCCATGCTAACTGCAACTCTTAACTACTACCGCCTCCATTTGCAATGTGTCACTCACATCCCAAAACACATTCCAGCTTTGGGCACATGGATTCACATACTCCTCCCCTGGCAGAGAATCCCTCATTGTGCAAGATGGCATTGTGTCTGCCTTATAAATGCCATTTCAAACAATGCTGCCTTCATAGTTGCTCATGAATACCAACAGCTCACATTTTTAAAGACATACTTTTCATTATACTATTTCAGTGTCATTGGGTTGGATCCAGACTAAGTTAGTTGAACTTCGTTTCCATTGAAGTCAATTAGGCTCAAGTCATGCCTTTAATTCAACTTAGTTTAGCTCCAAGCTCCAGCTGTTTTTCAACGACAATTCCCATCCTCCCTGACCACTGGTTCTGCTAGCTAGGGATGATGGGAGCTGTCGTCCAAAAACAGCTGGAGACCCAAGTTTGGGAAACACTGGCTTAGAGGTTTTCTTGCAATAAAGTGGCATGTACATTTCATCAAACAAGATCAATAAATAAAATTATGTGCCATTTCTATTCTTCTAAATGGAGGACCCATTAAGTGACCAATGGCACAGTCTCACTGAGTGGAACACTAACCTTGTACTTTCCCTCATCCAACCACCATGACCCACTCTTTTGAGCCCCATGGCTTCTTTGAAGTGCAACAATCCAGCTCATTGTGATGAAACTTTTCACCTCAAACATTTCAGAGAAAGGAAAGGCTTAGAAGTGCATTCCTGGCATGCTCTGTACTGTCATCAGACACCACCCATCTCTAATAATTAATAGCAATAATGCTTAGCAGTTAGGACTTTTATATCTTCAAAGTGATTTACTAACTCAAACTAATTAATCCTTTCCACACCCCAGGCAAGTTAAGCGTAGTTTCACTGATGAGGAAACTGCTAGAGTGAGGCTGCACACAGCATGGTACATTGGAGGGGAAGGAAGTGGCTTTTTTTTACCTTCAATTTCTTTCGTGCATGCGCGGGGGGAGGGGTTCCCTCCAACCATCATTTCTAGCAGGGTTAGCCTGTCCTCTTAACTGCAATAGCTGCAGCCTAGATCATCCTCAACTTACTTCTTAGGAGAATTTCGATTCTGCTGAAGGACCTTGTGAATGTTAAAGCTGCTTTTAACCTGAATACTATCCAGGTGGGAACTCCAAGGATGCACAGCACCTGTGTATCAGGACTGCAGGCTCATTGCCTGGTGCCACCATCACTTAGTGCAAGTGCCAGAGTGCTGCAGATGGGGCCATACCTTCCCCTTACCATTCACATTTCTTATTAAAGGCCGGGGGGGGGGGGCAACCAGTTGTGCTTCACTTGCAGCCTCTCCAAACTTGAATGGGGTGGCCTTACTTAGGAGACTGGCCTTAATTAGGTGTCATGAATTGCTATTTATATTTGCATAATAGCTGTTTGCAAGTAATTAACATTGCTGTACTAATCAACCCTGAAAACTTCATCAAAATTGAAATCAGGCACAACTGAAGCTGTCTTTAAATGCAGCAATTGCATTTCTGTTTCCCTCTCATCCACACTCCCTTCTGCTCCAGAAACTCAAGCTTTCCCCTTGAGTTTCTTGCCTGTCTTGTTTAATGATAACTGGTAGGAACCAAGAGGAAGCTAGATTCAGATCTATCATTGTTATTTTGGGATATATTACCTAAATGGTGGTAGG
Organism: Lacerta agilis; assembly: GCF_009819535.1. Taxonomy (NCBI): domain Eukaryota; kingdom Metazoa; phylum Chordata; class Lepidosauria; order Squamata; family Lacertidae; genus Lacerta; species Lacerta agilis. The sequence continues at coordinate 64,233,631 of NC_046313.1, forward strand.
AATGGACTTGACAACCCCATGGCCATTGCTACCTCTGACCTTAGATAACCCTCTGGCTTTCTTAAATCACATCCCTTGTCTTTTTAGTTGGTCTTCTGTGCCTATCCATTAAACCAGGGATGAGAACATCTGGCCCTTTATATGCTGATAGACTCAAGCTCCTATCAACCCCAGAGAGCATTGTCAACTGTTGTAGTCCTACAACAACTGGAGGACCATGTTGTTGCTCAGTTGTTCAGTCGTGTCCGACTCTTCATGACCTCATGGACCAGAGCACGCCAGGCACACCTATCTTTCACTGCCTCCCGAAGTTTGGTGAAACTCATGCTAGTCGCTTTGAGAACACTGCCCAACCATAGGTCCCCCATATCCCTGCATTAAACCACGCCCTATCTCTTCACCCTATAAAAACAGTCTATTGTTGCTCCAAGGAGGAGGGGTTCACACCCCAACCCTACACCCAAGATCCCTGTATGCAGAGGGCACACTTACTCAATCCTGACCTTCTTGACTTGACTGGGAAGGTCAGAAGCGGACTTCTAAGAGCATTCAGCTAAATGCTCCCAAAGATTTGAAACGTTGCACTCTCAGGATTACTGATTGTGAGGAAGTTTTTAAGTCAAATGTCTCCTGATTGTGAGGTGGCTTTTAAGCCATTCAGCCAACTACTCTCAAAAAGTAGTTTGGTCTTTCCAACTCTTGGTCTTAGGTCAAGTAGCTATGGATAGGGCACCCTCCTCCCCCAGACTTGGGCCTTAAAGCCTGAAGAGGCATTCCAACAAGGAATGGTTTCCAGATCTCTGGTGATGGTGGGCTGTGGGAAAGAGGGGCATCTAGGTCCCTTTGACCTGTCTGCCAGTTGATCACAGTTCTCTGTATTTAATAACTGCCCAGTTTGCGGGTGGAATATTGCCTGAGTTAATGGCTATTTTTCAAGTGCACCAGCTATTCTAGTCAATTCTAAGAGAAAATTGCTAACCCACTGAGCTTCAAAACACTTGTAATTGCTTTGTCAAATTGAGAGAAGAAGAGTAAACACCCATTATATGCATCACATTTCTGTGACTTTAACTGAAAACAATATACTCTAATTATAATGATACCCTTTAAATCATGGATTGGGCTGGGAATGTGGGGTGGGAATTGCTGCCCAGTATTATTGCTCAAGTACTCTTTATTCATTGTATATCCTTTTAGGCTAAAGCAGCTGGAAACCAATTTGCATACGATTGAGAGGAAGTGCCTGCTACTGAAAAACAACCATTCACAGAATAGTAATGTTCTGATTGCCTCTTTTGACTAGGGGCCATTTCCTCTCTGCTAGTCCTGATAAATCTGGGCCTAGTGATTCTCTCTACCATACCCCTCAGCTGTCCCAGTCAAACTGGGATATTCCTTTTTTCCTTTTTTGCGTGCAAGAGCATGGCAGTCATATGGGGCATTGCGATCTCACACCAAAGAAAGCACTTTTCTGGGGGCCACAGTTTTGTGTGGGTCACATGACTCATGCAGGAATGCATTCTGGTTTTTCGCCTCAACATGTTGGAGGGAATGCTCTATGCATTGTCCATGGGGATATGTGCCAGCAGTATGTTGATAGAAAAGATAGGTGCCACACATCTTTTCTCTTTAGGGTGGTATGTTTTGGAGAAAAGGGTGAGTTTTGAGCAATCAAATAGCTGGTAAGGATACTTGAGGAATTCGTTTATTAATATTAATATTTTTGAGGTGAATTCTGATAAAAGCTGATTTGATCCACAACTCATGGACTCACACACAGATCAGGGTGCCATTTTCCTCTTAATTTCACATTCCAACACAATCTGTTTTATCTGTTTCTTAACTGTTTTAATGGTTATGCTTTTTAATTTATTGTTTTAGTGTAGATTTTAATAAAGGATGTTTTAATGGACTGTTTTTTGTGCATTTTAATTCTGTTTCGATTTTATAGTTGTCAGTTGCTTAGAAGCCATTTTGGCATATAAGTGGTATAGACACTGCTACTTCTACAAGCAATAATGATATAAATTATGTGGTGTAGTGGTTAAGAGTGATAGACTTGTAATCTGGTGAACCGGGTTCGCGTCTCCGCTCCTCCACATGCAGCTGCTGGGTGACCTTGGGCTAGTCACACTTTTTTGAAGTCTCTCAGCCCCACTCACCTCACAGAGTGTTTGTTGTGGGGGAGGAAGGGAAAGGAGAATGTGAGCCGCTTTGAGACTCCTTCGGGTAGTAAAAAGCGGGATATCAAATCCAAACTCTTCTTCTCTTCTTCTTCTTCTTCCTCTGGTGTTTCAAAAGGACCTCACCATGAGCACAGCTGACATGTGGTGTACTATTTATTTACTTTATCATTTCATCAGACCAATGTGATCTGGCAGTATTGGCAGGTCTCATTAATCTTACTTAATGTTTACTTTTTAATTCATACATTTGCCACCCACCCAGAACCTCCACAGATAAGCTCAAAGAAATCCATCTGGAGATATTTGCCATATGCCTGTCCCATTGGCACTGGGGTTTACCTAAGTTTTTCGTAAGAACTTGAAATCAAGTGAAAATAATGCATTACCCTTTACCCGGCATTACTGGAAGGAATTACCGGTAGATGACTGTGTAAAAGTCGTTAGCTTTTTATCTTTCTGAGATAGAAATAAGTCATCCCTTCTGGTGTGTCTCTAGCCAGACAAAGAAACCCCCATGATGACTCCATGTTCCTATATCATAAAGATGCGTAAACCTGACAATGGTGCCATATACAGTGCCATTGCTGCCCCTCCACACTCCATCCCATTCCTATCTGGAAGGGTCAGGATCACGAACAACATATATCATATATCTAGAAAGTAAACCCCATGTCACTCGCTCAGAGAACCATATTTCAAGATGAAAACTGCTTCAACCATATTGCAGTTGGGAAAGGCATTGTTCAGTATCCTATTGGGTCTGAGAAAGTGTGGGTTTGGGTCTTAATGTTTGTGTCCTGATGAATGGCAATTTCTATCCTTGCCTGTAGGTGTGGGTGTGGGTGTTGGGTTAGGAAAATCAAAGACACAGAAACCAACGCGCTAAAACTTTGCAACCATCATGGCCTGGAGAACCTGAAGTCTCAACCATCTTTTACTCTATATTAAAGGACAGTGGGTGGAATTTAATGTTGTACTGGTACAAATGTTCCACCTGTGCAAACATTTCAGCTAGAAATGCCAGCTAGAACAATCTCTCTCGGCTTCCATGCTCTAATGGGGGTACTCCCAGCTCCCCATGCTAATTTCAGGAGGTGCAGGGGGAGGAGAGGGGGACTTCTGTGGATGGGGTTCACTAGGGGAATTCCTTCCACTTTTTTAGTCTTATAAAGGCAGTGTAAAGCATTTATTTCAACAGTAGTTTGCATGGAGACAGCAGGTGTAGGTCAGTGTTTGTTTTCTCATGGATATTACACAGCTGTGAATTAATTTATTGTCTCCATATTTTCTGCTAGCTTAGGTGTGCCTTGGAAGGCTGAATGCAAACAAAGGGGTGCTGATTCAACATCCTTCCTTCTTGACAAGGGTCCTGATACTTTCACCACATCCTGTTTATCCCATCTTGTTTGCTTTGATGGAGGAATCTGCAGCTGGCTAGCAGAAACTGGAAAATGATTCTTTTGGAATGGGAAGCAACCACTTGAAAGGGTGGGATTGCATCGCAATTCCTGGCAGGTGGCGGCGGGAACTGGGATGTAAAGTAGCAACAGAGGAACACACAGAGGGAATAATATAAACCAGTGTTAGTCATTTTCCACTGGGTCATGAGGCAGCAATATGTGAGCGTGGTTTTGGGTCTGGGTGATGCAAGGGAAAACAGATGTCCATTTATTATATTTGTGTTTTTAATTCTCTTATGTGGCAATCGCCTTCAGATGGTGGTTTATAGGGCAATTAATAAATTAATTGTAATAATAATAATAATAATTCATGTGTAATCTGTTGTTGAAATGTGGGGATTTCCTTTCCTTCGCTTTGCAAGATAAGTGGCTATTTTCTTTAACTGATTAATTAAAACACCTAGAGAGCGACATTTTAGCTCTGAAGCAAACTTGCTCTCAACAACTCTCACACTTCTCTTCTGCAAATATTGATGTTGAATATTCACATGATATGATTCACATGATACATGGCAGCATGTCAGGCCAGAAGTCCACCTTGGACAATGTTTCCCTGCTGCCCAAGGTCTACTGAAATGGGCAGCAGCCCTTGGGAAAGTTACATTTCCCAAAAGCTGCTTGTGGTCTGGTGTGTTGAGTAGCAGCAACATGCCAGACCCTGAACAGATGAGGCAGGAGATACCACCCTCCCTCCAGCTTGCTACTGTCAGATTGGGTCAAAAGGGGAAGCAGTTTCTGGGGGTCAAGGGAGATGGGTGGGTTTGGGAACTAGCAGGATGGGAGATTGTTTCTGGTTCAGAATCATAGAATCATACAACTGTAGAGTTGGAAGGGAACCCAAGCATCTTTTAGTCCAACCCCCTGCAATGCAGGAATCTAAAGCATCTATGACAAATGGCCATCCAACCTCTGCTTTAAAACCTCCAAGTAAGGAGTCCACCACCTTCTGAGGGACTCCATTCCACTTTCAAACAGCTCTTACTGTCAAAAAGGTCTGACGGTATTCTGATGTTTAGTTACAATTTCCTTTCTTGTAACTTGAATCCATTCAAGTTCAGGTCTTAACCTCTAGAGCAGGAGAAAACAAGCTTGCTCCATCTTCCATGTGACAGCCCTTGAGATATTTGAAAATGCCTCCTCTCGGTCTCCTCTTTTCCAGGCTAACATACCCAACTTCCTCAACCATTTCTCATAAGGCTTGGTTTCCAGAACCCTGATCAACTTGGTCACCCTCCTCTGCACACATTCCAACTTGTCAACATCCTTATTAAATGATGCCCAGAACTGGACACAGTATTCCAGATGTGGTCTGATCATGGCAGAATAGAGTGGTACTATTACTTCACTTGATCTGGACACTTCTGTTGATGCAGCCTAGAATAGCATTAGCTTTTTTGCTGCTGCATCACTCTGTAGATCACTCTGTGGTGATCTACTAAGGCTCCTAGATCCTTTTCACTTGTACTACTGGCAAACTATCTTATATTTGTGCAGATGGTTATTCCTGTGTAAGTGCAGAACTTTACATTTGTGCCTAATGAAATTCAGTTTGTTAGTTTGGGCCCAGTTCTCCAATCTGTTAAGGTCATCTTGAATCCTGATTCTGTCTTCTGCAGCATTAGTAGGATTACCAAAGTAAAATCCAGGCTAGAGAAGAATTTGAGGGCCTTAATGCTTACATATTTGTGTGCTGTTGCACTCAGATCCTGCTTGCAGGTTTCCTACAGACATCTGGTTGGTCACTGTGAGAACTAGATGCTGGATTAAATGGTTCCACTCTTTCCTCCAGAATAAGCATGTAGAAAAGGAAAACTTACAGGGACAAAGAAAGTAGAAGACTTCCAAAAACAGAAGCACAACTTGTGATAGCTTGTGTTCAGTTTAGTATGAATGTTTCATTGTTGACTTGCATGGATCATTGTATTTTTTCAGAATATAATACTGTGATCTCTTTTTCATTCACCTGCTGCCATCTCCTGGTCATGTTAATACCTGGCTCTCTTAATACTCAGTAGCTAATACCTTTGCTGTTCTTTCCATATCTCCATACATCCACCAGCAACTATTACGGTCTGAGGGTAAGCACATTTTGGCACAAAGGGCAGGTGGAAGGTGAGCCCCTCACCTATTAGGGATCATGATCCAATTTGATAAGCTGCAGGTTCTCTGGGCCAACATGTTTCTGGCAAGGCAATCCTATACTTGACTACTAAGAAGTACAATGGGGCTTATTCCCAGGGGAAGTATGTGTAGGCCAGCATTGCAACCTTAATCTTCCATAAAATGAGGATTGATGTAACCAGGTGGGACTGCTGGATTCCACTCCAGGAGAAGCAGGCCAATGATTCAGATTTCACTGAACCTCCATAACCCCCCCCCCAACGTGTATATCCAGACAAATAAAAATTTTGTAGGTTTGGGAACTGAAGGAAATACCTGAACACCTTTAAAGTTTAGAGAAACCTGATCTAGACTTCCTTTCTGATCTGAAATATGTTCGTTTAGAAAAGTCTCCTAAATATACAATCTAAATTGCATTGTGATTAATGGTAGATTCTGGAGATTTGCAAAAAACCAACGGCTTAACATTTATCAAATAGGCAAAGAAATACTAAGGGCAAAAGCAGCAGTTGCACAGCTGTTCCCTTCAAAGCAAAGGGTATGGCTTAATTGTTTTCCTTGCAATAAAGCAAATGGGTCAGCTGGTTGCTGGCTGATACCAGTGGATGCACACAGAGAGAAAATACATTATTGTAGAGGAGCGCACATAACTTACTGCCTTTGTGGAGTTCCGTGGGTGCCAGTCACAAAATGAGAGCCAGTGTGGTGTAGTGGTTAAGAGCAGTAGTCTCGTAATCTGGGGAACCGGGTTCGCGTCTTCGCTCCTCCACATGCAGCTGCTGGGTGACCTTGGGCTAGTCACACTTCTTTGAAGTCTCTCAGCCCCACTCACCTCACAGAATGTTTGTTGTGGGGGAGGAAAGGAAAGGAGAATGTTAGCCGCTTTGAGACTCCTTCGGGTAGTGATAAAGTGGAATATCAAATCCAAACTCTTCTTCTTCTTCTTCTGTTCTACCAACTATTGCTCAGGTTAGGTGTGTGGCATAATGTCCAATATCTGCCACATCTTAAAAAGCCAAAGCAGAGAGAGGACCACAAAACGTTGCAGGTATGCCGCTACCATTTGCTACTTCCATCTTGGGGAGGTGCCTATATCAGCTTGTGCCACACTCATAAAGATAAGTTCATTGCACCTTTTTGCACCTTGCTTCTGTTCAGAACAAACGGGAGGATAGATGTCCAATCCTGGCATCTGATGAAATATGGGCATGCTTACAGGGTTTGTGAGTTCAATGAAGTTTCTCATGCATTTTGGATTTCTTAGCATATTCTCCTTAGATGATATAGAAAGTACTGGCAAGCACACCAGAGCCTTCAGGAGTCAGGTTTGTGTCTCCTGGTATAAGGCATTTGCATACACCCAAAGGCTCAAGTAATGAGGTGAAACTTACCTCCTGTTTATAAGAGAAGCTAGTGTGCACCATTATTTCCTTCTCCTGTCCTGCTTGCACAAGCCCTTTCTTGGCATAATCACAAGTGAGCAGGAACTACGACTTAAAAGCATGGGGAGAATTAGTTATGGATGACACCAATAGGGAAAGGAAATAAAGAAGATCTGATTATTGTTGGCACCTGTCTGTCTTGAGAAACAGTGGAGTGTGCCTCGGCTGGTGTGTTTGTGTGTGAAGTCAAACTGCTGTGATAGCAGCACTGATGTGATTTCCCCGGAGGAAAAGACTGGGCAGTGTGCATGGAGGTCCTGTGCTACCCAGATAACAAGGCCCCACTCTTGGCCTTGTTGATTGTTAGAGATTTCAAAGTGAGTTAAAAGAACTCTGTATATGTACAGGAGTTAATTGCTTCGGTGACAGCTTTGAGGGGGTGTTAGAGATTTCAAAGTGCCTACGTGCAGAAAGTCAGCTATTCACCTATAGCAATTAACAGTTGGCTGAAAGCCAAGATCTGCTCTCTCTCCAGACCCTTACCAACGACCTGTGATTGGTCAAGGAGTTCCTAAAGAATGAGCTCTGTGTGAGAGCTGGTGTGGTGTTTGTAGTTTGGTTACTGAAGGTTGAGAGAGAGAGAGACAGAGAGGAAAGGTTTTACTTTTGTTTCTTTTATTTCCAAAGTCTGTACATAGTAACTTATGGATACTAGTTGCTTCAATAAATACTGTATATAGTTATCCAAGTGAGTTGCTGAGTTCCTGTGTTGTGCTGTCCAGTCAATGCTCTACAGCCAGGGGCTTCCAGAAAACCTGCGATCACTCTGCTGTGTCCAGGACTACGTTATTTCCTGACACTAAATCTTAAGACACCAACAGGGAAAGGAAATAAAGAAGATCTGATTATTGTTGGCACCTGTCTGTCTTGAGAAACAGTGAAGTGTGCCTTGGCCGGTGTGTTTGTGTGTGAAGTCAAACTGCTGTGCTAGCAGCACTGATGTGATTTCCCCAGAGGAAAAGACTGGGCAGTGTGCATGGAGGTCCTGTGCTGCCCAGATAACAAGGCCCCACTCTTGGCCTTGCTGATATGGTCCAAAGGAAAGGAGAGCGATATGTTTGGCACCAGATTGGCTGCAGCAGTTGTCAGAAGGTGGTGTACAAGGTGTCACCCAACTGACTTTGGGACTCCACTCCCTAGTCTTTTCTTCTCCCAAAGATGTCCCACAAGGAGTTTAGGACCAGAGTTTCCCTTCTCCTACATGGGCTACCTTCCCAGATTGGCAAGTCCCTAATTTCCCTCTATAGCCCTTGCAGAAACCACCTTCTTGACCATGGGTAGGCAAACTAAGGCCCAGGGCAAGATCTGGCCCAATCACCTTCTCAATCCGGCTCGTGTTTTTACATGAGTAGAATGTGTCCTTTTATTTAAAATGCATCTCTGGGGCGTAGGAATTCGTTCATTGTTTTTTTTCCCAAAATATAGTCCGGCCCCCCACAAGGTCTGAGGGATAGTGGACCGGCCCCCTGCTGAAAAAGTTTGCTGACCCATGTTCTTGACTATTGAACCACTATTGGTCTCATCTGGTTAACCCACCGGAGTCTGTCTTTGCATGCAGAGGAAGTCCCTATCTTACTGAGGGTTTGAGACCCATTGGCTACCTCACCTGGTTTAGCTGGCCAGTCAAAGCCATTCCCGTGTGGCCACTGTCATGTGCTGATAACTTCTAGGAGCCACAGGTGCAGGGTAGGGACCAAAGGTGAATGAACCACCCCAGAAGGAACACAATGTGTCCCCCACCAGAAGTGCTATCTCTTCCCTAACACCCCATACACCTCACACAATTCTGGGAGAAGAAATGAAGAAGCTCTGACTTGTTCCAGTTGTATATATAGGTTACTAGCAAAGTGGGGAGTATTTCTTCAGATGCACAAACTGAAATGCACCCATCAAAACAGGGGAAACTGTTCCCAAGGGCATATCCAAAGAACCTATGCTGAAAGGGTCCAAGTCAGGAGAAAAAATAATTATTTTATTAGCAAAGTGTCTGAAAACAGGTCACAGTTGGCTACTGAAGCTCTTCCCCCATCTCTGTTGCGACCAAGATGTAGCAAACATTTAACCAGCCTGGTCACATGAGATCAATTAGTGAAGAATAGATCACTGGACCATTGCTTTTGTTTTCCCTTCCTATAAGATACTCTTTGAATTTATTTTCATACCACAACACAAAAAGGCAGGCTGGAGTTCTGAACAATCCCACATTCATTCTCTGTCTCGGTATGCTTTATTTCATTTCAAGCAAGCAGCATCCCGGGAGGCCTCTCTGAAATCAATCCTCACTCAGAGCAATTCCTTTGCACCGGCTGTTAAGTGCTGTACAGTAAATACATGATGCTTCCATTCCTAAATTGGCATGTAATCTCATTTGGATGGTAAACACTCAATGTAAATGCATAAATAGTCATTCATTTAAATGACTGTGTGCTTAAGGCTGGACACACTACCTCCTATTTAATATAGGCTTCTTGGCTGCAAAAGTGGGACACAAGGACACGCCCGGTGAAATATATTCGCTTGCTTTATTCATGTTTTTTTTTCCAGGTACTGCCATGCACCACCATCCTTCCAGGTTCAGTATGCTCTCTCCTCCCCCCATGAACACACTTTCTTTGGAACGCTGCCCTTTCTAAAACCTGTTTGCAGCATAATTACCTCCTGCTTTGGTGGCATTTATTTTTAAAGGACCCCTGGACGGTTAAGTCCAGTCAAAGGCGACTATGGGGTTGTGGTGCTCATCTCACTTTCAGGCCAAGGGAGCCGGCGTTTGTCCACAGCCAGTTTTCCGGATCATGTGTGGCCAGCATGACTAACCACTTCTGGCACAACGGAACACCGTGACGGAAACCAGAGCACACGGAAATGCCGTTTACCTTCCCACCGCCGCGGTACCTATTTATCTACTTGCACTGACGTGCTTTCGAACTGCTAGGTGGGCAGGAATTGGGACAGAGCAACGGAAGCTCACCCCGTCACGGGGATTCCAACTGCTGACCTTCTGATCAGCAAGCCCAAGAGGCTCAGTGGTTTAGACCACGGTGTAGTATGGGCACAGTGGCATCTGATGCTGAACTCAGCATATCAAGCTCCCCACCGCCTTGCTCCTTCACCTCTCGGTCACTTGCAACAAGATGTGGCATTGAGAAGCTAGGCTAGTAATGCAGCTCCACCCACTCTGCTGACTGCTAAAGGCTGTCAGCCAATCATGTTTTGGCCAGGTGGGCAATGACCTCATTTGTTTGTATTCAGTGAAGACACTACCCAGCTAAACCGAATTGGTGACATGGTGATGACCTCACTAGTGCCAGGAGGAAGGAAACTTTTTTTAAAAAATGAATTGAATTGAAGCAGCAACTGTGAACACTGAACAGCAATTATTTTAGCACTGAAATCTGAACCCTGTGACAATTCAGTGCAGAATTAAGTCACTGTTGTGTGCTTCAGAGCATACCCCCTTTCTGCAAACACTTTCACTAATTGAATTTAGCAATTATGGCTCTCTGCTCAGCTAATTAAGAATACCTGTCTTGTCTTCCCAAGCACCTGTTGTTAACGCTTTGATCTCCACTTTTCTAGGGATTCATGAGAGAGAAATCAAAGGGCTGTAGGAAAGCTAATTAACTGATTAGCCAACCAACATGATCCTGTTGCATGGATAAGACAGCACAGATATACTGTTAGCCAAATAATGTTTCAGAACTAGTCAAAAGTGGAGTTTCCAACTTTTAAAAAGAAAATATTCATTATTATTAATAGCAATAGGATTACTGACAAGCAAGGCTTTTTGAATATGAAACATTATGTTCAATAATTTTCAGAATAAATGTGTTCTACTGTCCTCACTTTATTCTTTCATACAAAGCCATCTTATAATGTTTTATACCTTATAGTCAAGCCACTAGTCCATCTAGCATAGGAATATTTACACTGTGAGCAACAGCATCTTTCAAAGCCTCAGATCTTTCCCAGCCCTGTATCCTAAGACCCTTTTAACTGGAGACGCCAGGACATGATCCTACAATCTGACATTTATCCTAATTGGCAATCCTAATTCACTGACCTGGCCTCCTTGTGTGCTCACCTAAAAGGTGTTGTTGTTGTTTTTAAAAAAAGGAAAGTGTTGTAATATTTCCTTGACAAATGCCTGTCATGTCCTTTTCCATGTAGTTAGACCAAATTGATTAAAGTGCTGGTAGACCTACAAGACAGGTGGGAATGCGGAAAGGCGAGACGCAAAGGAAGAACAAAGTGTTATTGTCAAGTCTTGCACCTATATTGGACTCACAGGGACTTCACAGGTGCATAGTAAATAAAAAGGGAAGGGAACGAAGCCTTTCTTCTAGATGCTAAGCCGCTGATAACATGACACCTGGTGGCAAATATTTGTATAGGGTGTTTGATTATTAGGTGGCTGCTGCAAACCGATACATTTATCTCTTGCCAAACTTTAATAAACTAATCGAGTTATACTGGGATTACAGGCTGCCCACCTTCTGCCTATATTTTACCTGTTCCAAATTTTGCCCTGTGAAATGTGCAGGTGGTATCTCTGCCGTGTTGACAAAGCCAAACCCTCTGCAAGGGCTGCTGGACTCAGGTCTTGTCTTGCTTGTGGGCGCCCCATAGGCATTTTGTTGGCCACAGTGGGAGCAGATACCAGACTATGAGAAGCCCTTGCCCCAATCCAGCTGGGATCTGCTTATGCTCTTATGTGGTTAAGCATTCATTACAAATCCCTATGCATGATTTGTGTCTGATAGCAACTAGTTCAAGACTGAATATTGTAAAATCAATTACCGGTAAATGCCTTTGACAATTCTATATGGCCCAGTGTGCTTTTAAACTATTGGCCCCGCTCTCTGTAAATAATTTTAGCCTGCCCTTTCTATACCATCACACACTCTAGATTACACTTCATAAACCCCTATTTTGTAGAGGCCCTAATTCTGGCTACCTCTTGATGATTGCAGCCTCTCAGCTCCAGAGATTTCTGGATTATACAGATCATCTGGATTCATTTCAGTCTGGCTTCCAGACCCCATTTGGTGACAAGGATGGGTTTGGTAACCCTGGCTAATGACCTACTCTAGAAACTGGAAAGGAGGAGTCTGCATTGCCTGGATAGGATGGGACTTGGAGACACTGTTTAATGCTGCTTCCAGTGTTTCTTGGAGGGGCAATTCCAGAACCCGTTGCCAGGGGTCTACCACTTGTCACATTGATCTGTGCAGTTCCATTGGTTTGAGTCCTACCCCCTCTAGACCAGGAGAAAACAAGCTTGTTTCAGAAAGTGTGAATTCAGATGTTCACTGAATCCATTTTCTCCCCCATCACTGATAGGTGAATGACTATATATATTTCCCATCTAGTTCATAAAGTCTATACATCTTTCCCATCTAGTTCAGACAAGCTGTGGGTATTCTGAGCCAGTGTATGGAGTCAACTGAAACATATTCCAGAGGATACACAATCTATAAACAGGTAGTTTAGCCTGTGCTGGATGGCTCAGCAACCGCTTTGAAAATACAGGTTCATAGCCTAGGGTCCTAGACCCAACTTTAACCCTGGATGATAGCCATGGTGAGAAGTGCCTTTGCCTAGCTTAGTTTAGGTCTAGTTATGCCTGTTTCTGGAGAAGGTAGATCCAGCCCTGGTGATAGATGCCTAAGCCAGTGTTTTTCAACCTTTTTTGGGCAAAGGCACACTTGTTTCATGAAAAAAATCCCGAGGCACACCACCATTAGAAAATGTTAAAAAATTTAACTCTGTGCCTATATTGACTATATATAAAGTAATTTTTCAATTTTTCCCATGGCACACCAGGCAACATCTCGCGGCACACTAGTGTGCCGCGGAACAGTGGTTGAAAAACACTGGCCTAAGCCACTATTTGGTTATTCTACCATATGTTTGCATTCTGAACTTGTTATAAGCTGCTTTGAGACTTTTTCCTGTAAAAAGCAATGGATTTGTTTATTTATTGAAACTACTACTTCACTGCAATTGTCCTGTATTTGAAAAGTGTTCTGAAACTTCAGATGGAGCTCATATCAGGAGCATGCCACCTTCACTGCTGCAACAACCACATCTCCCCCCTACATATTTCTGGGCCCAATTCAAAGTGCCGGTGATGACAAGGATATCTGAAGGACTATTTCTTCTCATATAAGCCTTCCTGTTATTACCATTCTCAGAGGCCCACTTGTTGGTCCCAACCCCACCTTTGTTTGGAAAAATGGGATATGTCTTTTTCTCTCTTCTGCTTAGCTTTGGAACTCTAGCCTAGGGACTGCATCATTTGGTCTTGGCAAACCAGTTGGCTTGCCACCGTTCTGTTTCTTCTTCTGTTTCTCAGTTCTTTTTCATTTGCTGGCTTGATATGTTTCTTGGCTGTTCTCATACTTGTTCAACCATATTCAATCATTCCTGTCATTAGCAGCCTTGGACGTGTTCTCCATTTCTATGCTCAAGTCTTACTTTGGAAAATGCAAAATATTTTCCTCTTGGTCTATGCTTCCCTCTTGGCTCTCTCATGGCTTCCCTCTTGGCTTCCCTCTTGGCTCTCTTGGCATCCCAAGCTGCCTCCATCAAGGAAGAATACCACATGATAACAAAGGCTGCTTCACACCACACAGTGCAACAAAAGATCAGTAGCACCCCATGTTTCCTTTGCAGGCCAGACACTTCTCTGTGGTAATGACTGAAGCTTTGAAAAGAGACAGCCCAAGATCTTTTGCTTCCTGAGGCAAAGGACAAAATGGCACCTTCCCCGCACCCACCTCGTTCCATGTTCCAAAGTCCACCAGGCTGGTAGCTGAAAGTGAGATCTCACGTGCACCATACATTTAAAGCACTATTATGTCCACATTAAATAGTCATGACTTCTCGCAAGGAATCCTGGGAAGTGAAATTTATGGAAGGGGGTGGAAGTTGTTAGGAGACCCCTATTCCCCTCACAGACTTCCCAGGGAAGAGGAATTGACTGCTAAACCACTTTGAGAATTGTAGCTCCTTGGGAAGAATAGGTGTTTCCTAACAACTCGCTGCATGCTTAACAAACTACAGTTCCCAGGATTCTTTGGGGGGAAGCTGTGACTGTGTAAAGTAGTATGATAGTGCTTTAAATGTATTGTGAAGATGGGGGCCTATCAGTGTTTCTCAAACTTGGGTTCCCAGCTGTTCATGCACTACAACTCCCATCATCCCTAACCCCTGGTCCTGCTAGCTAGGGGTGATGGGAGTTGTAGTCCAAGAACAGCTGAGGACCCAGGTTTGAGAAATGCTTTCTTCAACACTGGTAATGGGACAGCGCCTATCACTGCATCTCAGGGCAGTAGGCTAAATTAGGGGCCGAAGAGAAGGCCAAATGTCACACACAGCTCTGCTGGCTCCTTATGCCTTTTGCACCTGCCACGTGAGGTGGTTGTCTCATGGTGGTACTGGCCCTGAGAAGAGCATTCTCTCTGTCTACAAAAATACAGTAAACATGTCAAAGAACACCTTGGCTGGTCACGGTTATCAGAACTATTAATATTTAATCTTGCCAATGCTGTTAGTCATTTGCTACTGTTTTAATATGGCCTTGGGTGAGTCAATAGAAAGCTGCCATATAAACTGTTGACAATAAAACAGAGCAGTAAAATATAGTTCCTTTCAATCTTACAGCATGTGTTTATGGCAAGACTAGAGATATGAAGCAGAGTCAACAGATAATAGTCTGAATTACTTATTGTGGCATTCAAAAGTGGCGGCTTGTATATGAATATGCTCCTTAAAGTGTCCTGGCATTCATGATTTCTAGCATCTAGTTCTGTGACAACACAGATCTCTGAACCCACCAGGACAAATTATCTCATGTGGTTTGTGCTGTGTTGGCTATTACTTCGCCACCCTCTTTCCCTTCAAAAATACCTTTCCCTTTGCGCACGCTTCTTTGGACAATGACGTCAAGGAGGAGGGGGAGTCTGAGGTGCCACAAACAGGTCATATAGAAAAGTTTCTTCTGGAATCTTGAGACATAGCTTCCTCAAAAGGATTGTTCTTTTAACGTCAACAAGCAGCTCTACAATGAGAGTAACTAGCGTATTCCTTCTCCTTGCAGTGGGGATCTTCTGTTCCTCAGGTAAGGGCTACATAAAATTCACGTCTTTTTCCTTGCAGATGCTAAAATTCCCAGTGTAATTGTTCAGTCGATTTCCTATACTCTCCTGAAAAAAAGTGACTTTGATGAGAACTAAAAAGGAACCAGATCTACGTATTAGATCTTCTCCAGATTTTGTATTGCCGTGCTCCAGTCAGGTAATGGGTGTAAAATTCATATACTGTGGTAGTTTCCATTAAAGGAAACACAATTGTGAAAATAACATACAAAAACGCATTATATCACAGGAAATTGCTTCACCAAAACGTATATATTAGTCAAAATTAAATGTTATTTTTTAAAAATCCAAGATTTAAAGATTGCCCGTATTCTATTTTTAAGGTCTAAATATGCAGCAGCAGACCTTGACACCTCAAATCTCAGTGGCATCCTGTGTGAAGCCAAAATCTGCCCCCTTGCCTCTCGCTTTCCATTGAACTTCATATCATGGCACCTGCTGCCCCCCTCCCCCCGCTCCACACCCAGTGTGACTGAACAGGTCACGTTCCCCTAGATCTGCCTTTGAAATTTGCACCCTTGTCAAATGAATGTATTTTTGTTAAATGTTTAAATGTTGTTGTTGTTAAAAAAAATTAGATTGATTTCATGCAGCTATAATACAACCAGCCGAGGTTACAGGCTCTGCTAGAAGTAGAGTGGATTTCTAATTAATAATGTTTTTTCTCGCATTTTTAGGCAATGCAGAAACTGATGGTGGCAACGGTGAGGCAAGAGAGGTAATGGTGTCTTGATTATTTAAGTGCAGTGCATCCTGCTTTGGTGAAATTTTACCCCACCGATATATGGCAAATGCAGTATTGCCACATAGAAGAAGTCAGTACAATACAACGTGTCAGGTACTGACAGTGCTTTCCCCTTTTGGTGGGTAGAAAATGAGGTGCTAGTACACATATATTAATAAAAGTGTCATGGATAACAGCACAAAATGGCTGCCCTGAGTACTGAGCTGAAATTCAGGCAATCCAAACCTTCTGTCATTGCCTTCAAGAGCAGTGCACTGAAATCACCTAGCTACGTTTCTCTGTATATTTCCTTACCAATAAACCAGGAGTGGAGAACCTAAGACCTGGGGTTGGATGTGACCCCCCAGGCCTTTATATCTGGTCCCCAGGACTTACTCTTTTTTTAAAAAAAAGAATTTATTAGACTTACTCTAAGCCCATCCCCAGACTATGCCCCTCATTGGCCCTGCTCTACTCCCTCTTTGAGTGCTAAACTGTGACAATGCCTCTTGGCTGCCCTGGATGGTGAGGAACCATCATTCACATATAGGGAAATTAGTCAACTGCACAGATGCCAGAGTCTCATCCATTGCCCTGCTCACTTTTAGCTCTGGCCCTACGCGCCCCTGGCATGCATCCCCTATTAATGAATATGGTCCTATGAGTGGAAAAATATTCCCCACTGCTTCTATAAACTAGCCACACATATATTTTACTAAGCATGCTGGCTGGGGCTGATGAGAGTTGAGGTCCAACATTATCTTGACGGTAACAGGTTGAGGAAGGCTGCAGTAAAGAAACTCATGCCAAACAAACCAGGATTGATAACTGCAAAAGGCAGCCGCTTTTACTGGGAAACAAATGCCATAGCATACAATGCTTCTGTAGCTATCAGAAACGCTAATGTCTAAATTTCTATGCCATTCTTTCACTCTGCTTCCCCAAGTCAACCTTCATTCTCCAGTATCTTCATTCTTCAATATCATCCTCCATTAAAGAATACTAGGACTGGCTCTACCATTAGGCAGCATGAGGAGTTGATTTTGGCTGTCATGAAAGGGGAGCAAATGTATTGTTCTTGGATTTTTACTGCCAGAAAGGGGGAAGGTGGCTGTGAGATTTTCTTGCCTCGGGTACTGTTCATGGGTACTATGGCTTGATGTGGGGAGAGTGGCGCCCTTTGTCACTGTGTCTCAAGTAAGCAAAATGTCTTGCACCAACTTTGAGGAATATGTTTAGAAGATTGTTGCTGTTCCAGATACTGAACTGTACAGCTTTTATTCTACAGCCAGCCTGCGAACGTTATGAAACACCAGGATGCCCTAAAATTTTCGATCCCGTCTGTGGCACTGACCAAGTGACCTATCCCAATGAGTGTACCTTGTGCAGTACAAATCAGTGAGTATCTGTTTTTCCTTTACCACCTAGTTTCTTCAAAGGAACATGTTTTCTTCAGACCTTTGGCCATCTTTGAAGCCTTCTCTTCATTTTAAGTAGATAGGAGTGCCAGTAGGTCCCACAGGGAAAGAAATAGTAAGTGAGATACCTTCAAATCTCTCCTTTCAATCTGTATGGTCACCCCTCCTGTGAAGAGAAAAGGTACAAATCTCACATCATAAAGATTACCCACACCCACACTCCAAAACAGAGCCGCAACATATATATCAGTCATAAAGTAATTCAAATACTTTAAATTGCTACTTGCTTTGGTATATGGAGTGGTGCTAGATTATCCTCTTTAAATAGGTCCTGCTAAAGGTGGGCTAGCTGGCCAATGCAGCCTTGATGGCAGCCTAACTCACTTAGGTTTTCATAGTATTTTTTATATAACATTTTTTATTGGTTTTAAATGATTTTATACATTTTAACTTTAACCATTTCAAACATTAAAACAAAAGGTTCTTTGGAACCTTCGGAGCTCCTTCCCTCCCTCCATGGATTCCATATTTAAGATTTTTTGTATTCTGCATCCTTTTCCTTTATCCATCTGTTAGATATCTATAGTTACCACATTTAATTCCACATTACATCCCTGCCAATAATTTTAACTGTTTACAGTGGTCTTTTAAATAAATTAAGAATTTACTGCAGTCTTTTAAAAATAATTGATCTTCCTGATTTCTGATCTTCCCCATCAGTTTCACCATCTCTGCACACTCCATCAGTTTTGTCTGCCATTCTTCTCTTGTTGGTACTTCTCCTTCCTTCCATCTCTGGGCTAGGTTCTCCTAGTATTTTTAGTCCCAATAGCAAGGTGGAAATGATAGTTCTGAAGAAGCATCGTAAGGAACAGAAATTGGAGATTGAGGGGAGCTTGTTCCAACAGCAGAGGCAGATCCACACCATACACTTAATGCATATCCGACACGTATTTATAGCAGAGGACTTGCTCTTCAAAGAATCCTGGGAACTGTGCTTTGCTAAGGGTGCTGAGAACAGCAGCTCTCTGTGAGAGGGAAACGACAGTTTCCAGCATTCTTTGCAAGGGACATCATGTGTTTTAAATGTGTGCTGTATGTGCATGGTGTAGAGTTGACTTTCGTTTCTGCCTCTATGCTGTCACATTTCTAGCAAGAAAGCAGAAAGTTGCTAACTTTTCAACCAGCCTCTGTAGCTGTTAAGCAAAAAACTGATGTGCAACATGAGCAGGTGACAATAAGCTGGGGTTCTGCCCAGTAGAAAGGGTATTACTGGCACCTACAAACCCAATTGTCACGTTCCACACTCACCTTCTGAAAATTTGCACTCCTTTCTCCTGCATGGGTGGTTGTGAGAGGTTCCAAAGCAGTATGGAAGGTGGACCAGGAACTGCAAAGATGTGGGAATCAACAAAAACAGTCTCCCCTTTTCCATTAGAACAGGGATTGGATGGCTATCCAGATGTTATTGGATGACACTCCCCATCATCCCTGGCCATTGGCCATGGTGACTGGGGGTTGATGGGAGCTGGAGCCCAAAGCATTTGGACGGCCACGTATTCCACATCCCGGAATTAGCAGGAACGAAATCCAAATCCCTTCTATTCACAGAAGGACTCATTCTATGACTGGAAAGGCACCTTAGGATCCAAATCAATGTCTCCCCCTCCCTCTTTCTCAAGAATGTGAAGTGTTTCATCTAGTGAATTCTGAACATGTAGCTGCTCTTAAAGGAACAGGACAGCAAGGTCTTTTTCCCCCGGTTAGTTGGCAGGCCTTATTTGACACAGAGAAAGTGAAAGTCTGCCTTAAGAGCCTTTTCACTGTTTCAGAGACTGTGCAGGCAGTAGCTCCATGTATGCCTGTGCATATGTCACTTTCAGTATTGATACTTCAACAGGAATTTGCATGTGTGAGTAATAAGGATAAGGATGGGGGGGAAAGTTGGTTTCATTGACACTTTAGGTCAGGGGTCAGCAAACTTTTTCAGAAGGGGGCCAGTCCACTGCCCCTCAGAAATTGTTGGGGGCCGGATTACATTTTGGGGGGAAAATGGATGAATTCCTATGCCCCACAAATAACCCAGAGGTGCATTTTAAATAAAAGGACACATTCTACTCATGTAAAAACACACTGATTATCAGACTGTCCACGGGCCGCATTTAGAAGGCGATTTGACTGCATCCAGCCCCCAGGCCTTAGTTTGGGGACCCCTGCTTTAGGTGAATCTACCTACCGGTAATTTGAATTTCTCAAAAACCACAAGCGGAAACACAGTTCTCCTGTGAAAGCCACAGTACTCTGAATTTTGAAATGCAGTTCTCTAGCTCCAAAGTGTGTGGCGGGGGGGGGGGGGGAAGGTATGCATAACTTGCACACAAATGCTGGTGAATTTTCATGAGGACTTGGCAACTGAGATCCTGCCCAAATTGTAAAATTCTATCTCTGTTAAGTTGTCCATGCCCTGAACACTAGCAGGTGTCAAAACGTATTATCACACAAATGCATTAGCTCTGGCCCTAGCAATGTCTATCTGAAATACATATGCTCAGATTCTCACAAGGCATGATTTGGCAACATCTCAACTTTGACCTGGGAAATGAAAGATACTAATCAGTATGTTTTATACCTTTTTTGCAGGCAAAAGAATGTACAAGTCAAAATTAAGAAGGCTGGAACTTGCTGAGAGTGCTGAACATGCATCATTTTTTTACTGAAGAATTTAGGAGTGGGCTTTCTAGCTTTTTCTGATGAAGATGCGAAGAGTTAATAACTGCTTGTTATTACTATTTTCCAGATTTTATTGTCAATAAAACAACAGCATTGCAGCAACCTGGTTTGGTCATTGTATTTGTTCTTGATGGGTAGTTTTTGGCAAGTGAAATAAGCAACACTCTTCTACTGAACTATATGACAGAAGAGTTTGCACACACATTTTCTGCCAAGTCCTCTTTGTATATGGAACTGCACGCAGGAGGTACTGTATGAATTAGATGGCTATATTTCATAGCGTTTGTCTGTAATCACAACAGAACTGGAATGGGCTGCCCACACCATCTGGTGAGATGTTTTCCATTTATTTACTGCCATAAAAGAAAATGTTGTTTCTTCACTTGAATAATTCATAGCCTGCTCTTCATTAATCCCAGAACAGGCTGCAATATAAAAAATTAAGCAGGTAATAAACAATAAAACCAGTTGCATAAAACCAATAAAGAGAAGATCATCATCTACAGTCATTGAACAAGACAGCAAGCTGCCCAATTCCACATCCAGCTTAACCAACAGTCTGGGTGAATAAATATGCTTTTAACTGGTGCCCCGAACCCATCACAGCTGATGTCAGTTGAATTTGCGAAGAGAAGCCTGGAGTTGGACAATACCTTCATTAGGACAAACCCACCCATTCCCCAAATACAAAAATTCCCCAGAACTCTTCATTAGGCAAGATGTTACACAAAGGAGGTAGTCATGTGACAAAATGGGAGTAATAAAATTAGGCTGGTTGTTATAGCCATGAGGTCTTGCTGACAGAATGAGTTTCAAGATGCAGATTGCAAGCTAAGTCCCTCTGAGATGATGAGACGTCGGGTAATACCGCTGGGAATAAAAGAAAGAAAGAAAAACCACTGGCTGCAGCACTCATGGTTTAAGAAAATAAAGATAGGCTTGCAGCCCAATTCTGCCTCACCACACTTTCAACAAAACCCACAGGTTCCTGGCAGCCAGAACCAAAGAGCAACATGGCCATCTTTATATCAGTAGCAGATGGAGCGCCACCACTCAGGTGACCTCTGGTCAGTTGGGTCGCCACTGTTTACGGGGAGGAAAAGGGGGAGGAACGAGGTGGCAGTGAGTCTGATGTGGTGCAAATGTACTGGCAGAGCCCATTCAGTGTTCCTGCCAGCTGGTTTGCACTGCACCAACCTCCTCCTTGCCCCTCTATCTCCCTGTACACAGCAGCAATGCAACCAACTGGAAGTACTTGATATGCTTCATATCATACACTTTGCATGCATTGTGCTGAGTCAGACTTACTCAGCATTTGAACATGAACAAACTTTTTGCAAGGCAGGAAATAAAAGGAATTGAACAGCCTGAATCAAAGGAACATACTGTTTGACCAGCAGGTGGTGCCCATGTATTACAAAGCTTCAGAGCTGATAAAACCTGAAAGCAGCATTTGAAGTTCCTTCCAGCATCTTCACAGTGCGGGGAAACAAACATTAATGTCCCATGACAACAAAAAACCAGGCAGGTTAGTGCTTAACAGGTGATACTGAAATGCATCTGGAGGGCTGTGTGTTAAATATATGTACATTTGGAAGAACTGCAGCCAATTCACACATCTGCCAAACATTCTCCAAGAAATTGTTCTTGGGGTGGAAGCCCTGCATGCCACTGTCCTACTGATTCAGTCTTCAAGCTCATTTCCTGAAGAACTCTGACTCCAATGCCATGACAACAGGGAAGCTAGAAGAACCAAACAGAGAAGTCTAGGTGGGAAGGGTGTTCCCCATCCCTGGGATAAACCAAAATGAGAGATTAGGGGATAACAGGCTGAAAATTTAGTCACGTGTGACATAGGTGAAGACCTCCTGCTAAGCTCACAGAGTGTTTAGTAACACAATAACAGACCCCTTTTCTGTCTGTTAGCCATTGCAATTGTTCTGCATGGAGCTTGGTTGAGCCTTGAGCCAGATCCACTCTGAATTGACCACAATCTTTCCTTCTTCCTATTGTTGCTCCCATGACTTAAGAGGTGAAACTGTATCGTTTTTGCTTGTGCTGTTTTCCTGGTGGGCGTGACTGTGGCTGAACGATTTATAAAAATGAAAATGCAAAATAGCATGAGCAAAGAGCACTCTGCAAACTGAGTGCGAAATGTTTAAATGCCTATGTTTCAACTATCCATTTTGTACATTTAGACAGCAATTTCAGATTTTGTGACAAGAAAGCTTGGCCGTTGTTGTTTGGAATCCATATTTTGATTGCAAAGGTTTTGTTCTAACATACGGAAAACCATGGGTGGTATTCATCCCTAGTCCTACTCAGAGTAGACCCATTGGGGTTAATGGACATGGCTAACTCTGATTAATTCATTCCAATGTGTCTACTCTTAGTAAGACTTAGTTGACTACAACCATATATGAGACAGCTGCACCATGATGCATGCAAAGGATGGTTTTTGTAATGAATGGCTTGAAAGCCAAGTTATGTAGCTGAGTTTTAACAAACCTCCATCATCTTAGCACAGCCTTCCACAGCCTGGTGCTCAACCTGATGTTGCTGGACAAAAACCCCATCAGTCCCAGTCTGCATGGCCAATGGTCTTCAGGTGATGAAGATGCTGAGCTTCTCTCTCTCATACAAGGCTCTACTGTGTCAAGACTTGTTATTCACACAGGGTCTGCATCGTACCAGTTTCAGTGTGAAGTAGCCACTATTCCCAAAATAACTCTGGAATCCTCAGCATTTGCCAGCATGACAGCTAGCTTCAGCCACGTTTCTTGCTATCACTCTTTAAAAAGGGTGGCTTGCCAAAATTGGATACTAAAGAATGAAGTTCAGGCTCAAAGTTTGACTTTAAAACAAGCAAGAATGTGCTAATGTATCAACAGGAATAAATCCCCTTTACCCAAGAAACAAGGTCATGTATTAGCAAGCATGCAAGAGATGCAGCTTTGACTTGTACACAGAAATCAAAATTTCAGATCTTATCCGCAAGCAAGATGTCCACAACTGATAATCGGTTCATCATTAACATTCTGCAACTTCATTGCCCTTAACTTCCAAACTACAACAAGAGGTTGCACTGAATAGGCCAGTGTTGCACAAGGAGAAGGTGACTGGCGCCATGGATCTTTCTCCTTTCTGCTCTCCGTTGCAGCTCCTTGTTCCAAAGGAAAAGTCTCTACAGAGGATCACAGGGACTTTCTGAACCTTGTAAGCAATCACCTGTAATCAAGTGGATGAATCTTATGCCGCCACATACAAACCTCAAAACGCAGAAGCTGCAGCTTCCGTTGGCCTCTGTGCAATTAAGCCTATGCGGAGGGAGGGAAGGAGGGAGGGAGGGAGGGAGAATGGAGCTACTGCCCTCATTCCCCTTCCCATCACCTTCTCTAATGGCTCTTCTTCCCTGTTCTTCTCCCTGCTGAACTGGCAAAGGCACTCCCCATGTGGCAGAAAACAGGTTTCAGGAGACTGGAAGAGTTGGTGTGCATTTGGCAGCTTTCCCCTTGGCAGGCATGCCTTCTGTGCATGAGCTGTATAGTCTGGTTGTGGTGGGTCAATGGACACAGACCTTGCTTTTTCTCCACATCTTCTTCAAATTAATGACTAGAGGGGTTTCCAGCTGCGATGAGTGATGGGTGTGAAACCCTGGACATTCATTATGTCTTGAGTGGGGTACAATTATCTGCAAAGAGGGCCCACACTTAAGAGAAGTAACACCCACAAAGTGACACCCAAGGGCACTCTGTTGCCTTTTCCTTCAGGCTTGCTTCCCCTTTGTGTAAGAACCAATTGCACAATCTAATGCGTGCTTACCCTAAAGCAGAGGTGGTCAAACCTTTGGGCCTGAGGCCACTTTCAGTCTTGGCCAAGCCTCTAGAGGGCACAAACCAATGATGGGTGTGGCTACCCCACATTGTCATGCAGGAGCATCTCCACCCCATCCCACCCCCCATCATCCAGCCTGGACACTGAGATCCAGCTCTCAGAGGGTCTTCTGGCAGTTCCCTCACTCCAAGAAGTGAGGTTACAGGGAATGAGGCAGAGGGCCTTCTTGGTAGTGGCACCCGCCCTGTGGAACACCCTCCCATCAGATGTCAAGGAGATAAAAAACTATTTGACTTTCAGAAGATATCTGAAGGCAGTCCAGTTTAGGGAAGTTTTTTATATGTTTTACTGTGTTTGATGTTTTAATTTGCTGGAAGCTTCCAAGAGTGGAAAGAAAACTAAATATTTATTATTATTATTATTATTATTATTATTATTATTATTATTATTATTATGGTACATGCAAGCGCAGGACACACACAGGTGCACAGCGCCCCCTTTCTTCAGGTTCTTTGTGCAGCAGATGAGCAAATCTGGGTGCTGGCCTGAGTGGAAAGACTGAAAATATTCTGTCTAACCCAGTGCAGGATTTCTATTCCCTCCACTTTTTGTCGCCATCCAAAGCAGCATGTTATGGGGGGAAGCAGATTAGATACCCAGGCTAGGGGTTTTCTATCCCTGCTCCAAAGAAAATCTGAGTGTGTTCAGTGGGGCTTCCTTCCTAGTAAGTGTCCTCAATAATTGCAACCCCAGTCTCGACTCCCAGCAAGGAACTTGCTTTACTGTTTTCTGGACAGATGGGCTTCTTTCTTGGTATCAGTGTAATGTAACTCACAATGCCACTGAGCTGGCACATTAAATGGAGGGGAAAAGTAGGAGAATTATGGTTGAAGGAATGGAAGTTGCCTCTCGTTTTGTCTGAGTCACCCCAGCCTCTCATCCTGCCTTCCTTCCACAGGCAGCAATTCTGAAAATTATTGTGTAGGATGGCTTTGAATGCAATTTGAACGATGCAATTAGGAAAGGGGGGTGAAGGAGCTTGTCGCTGCTTTTAGGAAGCAGCAGATTTCACCCTTCAGTCTCTATCCCCTCTAACATTTTCGCTTGTTCAGCTACTACTCATGAAAAGAAGCATCTGCATTGTAACAGAGGGGCTATAATTAAACTTTTAACAGGGCCTCAGCACACAAAGGGATTCGAGGCTTTACTGAAATCACAGCTCATCCACACTTTGCCTGGCCACTTTCCTCTGGGAAAACCCACTCTTTAGTGCTGAATTGGAACAAATGGCAATGGGGTTTTAATCGTTCCATCACAGGGGTATTAAGTGGTGACTTGGCAATACATGAAGGAGCCATTGCAGATCAAATACGATGCAGATGGAGCTTTCTTATTGACTTACCTACTGGCAGTGGAGAGGACTTGCCACGGAGCCCCTATTAAGGTGTCACGGAGGACCCACCACAAGCCTTCCTGTCCTTCCTGGCATGGCCAGGCAAGTTTGGGACAGGAAGGGGTGGGGAATGGGAATGAGTTGTGGTGGGCTTGCAAGGGAAGCTTGGGTACGTCTCTGGCATGGGTCAGCCAAGGGCATGCCTGTGTCAACAGGTGAGCCCCCCAAAGCCAGTGGAGAAATGCAGATGACCTCTTTATCTTGAGCATCACAACAAAATTGCCTTACTTACAATAACCACAATATGTAATGGGCAGCAAGCATCACTAACAAAAATCTCAAAGAGCCACATTAGGATAGAACTTGGCATTCTTGGCTTCATCTCTGTACTGCTGTCCATAAATTGGATTGCAATGCAAATCTCATTGTATGTCTCTTTCCCAAAAAAGGAATATATATATATTCCTTGCTGCTTGGAATACAAATGACCCCTCTATAGTCATGGAAGGCAGACGGAAGGGAGCTCTGCCAACATTTCCCATTTATTTTCTTCCCACAGCATCCATGTCAGATGCATTCAGCATGCAAGACTAAACAAGATTTTGTGCATCTGCCGGCACTTGTAAGCTCAACATGGTGTCTGGAAACCAAGATGGACCCTGACTGATTTGTCAATTTTCAGCAGACATGAGGTTGATGGAATAAGGACCGACTAGATAAAGAATTATTTGCATGCATGCTGTGGCAATGATTTACAAAACAATAAACATAAAAATAAGCCTGCATTAAACAAAAGTTTGGCCTTTGAATGAGGTTGGCAAAATAAATGGGCCTTTTCGTCTCTCTTTTCAAAGTTTTGAAAAGTTTGGGAAGGTCAAGTTTTCTCTCTCTCTTTCTCTCTCTCTCTCTTTGTCTCTCTCTCTCTCTCTCTCTCTTTCTCTCTCTCTCTCTTTCTCTTTCTTTCTTTCCCTCTCTTTCAATCTCTCTCTCTCTCTCTCTCTCTCACACACACACACTCTCTCTCTCTTTCACTCCTTAGCAAACAAACAAGTTGGGTGGGACTTTTGTGCATGCCAAAATGTGATCCAGTAGGCTTGATAGGATGAAAGTTCTACATCCTCAAACTGAGTTGTCCAAAGTACAGCTGGAGAGACTTGCATTTTCCAATCAATGCGGCTAATGCATCCAAAAGCCACAAAAGGAACTAAAGATGTTGGAGCTCCCATGTTTATAAGAAGCACTTATGCAAGATAAACAGAACTCTTACATATATAAACAAAAGCACGGCTGCTCCATCGTTCAGGCTGACCTAATGGTTCGGAGGCAGTGAAATCCAAATACGTTCTGCACTTTGGTACTGGGAAAGGAAAAGCTTTCTCTTCCAGAAAGAAACAGTTTTATCTTCTTCCGTTCTTATCTTTAAAAGGGTGTTGGATAGACTGCTCCATTCTATGTACTAATAGCATGTTCTTGCTTATTTTTATTTATTTAGGGGGAGAATATAAATCCCCTTAAATAAAATAACCACACCCTTCCACATAAAACAATGGCCAGTGAAGCACAGATAAGATCAGCAAAAGTTAAAAAGAAGCCTATATAAATAAATTATTCTTCAAGGATCCCCCCCCCTCTATTTAGAACATTTTTACTCAACTCTTTAGCCAAAGAGTATGTCAGAATGGCATACAAACAATCAATTAAAGTAAAGTAAGTAACACAACAAGGGACATGGGTGGCGCTGTGGTCTAAACCACAGAGCCTAGGGCTTGCCGATCAGAAGGTCAGCAGTTTGAATCCCCGTGACAGGGTGAGCTCCCGTTGCTCGGTCCCTGCTCCTGCCAACCTAGCAGTTCAAAAGCATGTCAAAGTGCAAGTAGATAAATAGGTACCGCTCCAGTGGAAAGGTAAACGGCTTTTCTGTCCATAGCTCTGGTTCACCAGAAGCGGCTTAGTCATGCTGGCCACATGACCCGGAAGCTGTTTGCAGACAAAGGGTGGCTCCCTCAGCCTATAGAGCGAGATGAGTGCCGCAACCCCAGAGTTGTCTGCAACTGGACCTAATGGTCAGGGGTACCTTTACCTTTAAGTAACACAACACATAAGGAAAAGGGGATAGGAGGAAAGAGGAATAAAGCAAACAGGCACCAGTTCTTACAGAGTAGTTCTTATAGTGACCAGCTGCCATAGAAGCAGTTCAGGGCAGGAAGTACCTGGTGGAGTTGGTCTTTTTGCAAACAGAATGGAATGAGCCTGGCTCCCTATCTCTCTCACTGAGGCAGCCTGACAGAAAACCACACACCACTTATGTACAAGAGGCAGGAATCAGCAAGGTAAGGGGGATGCCAAGGTTTGCAGAAGTACTATAAGAAGGACTAGAATTCTAAAGGGGGTGATTCCAACAGAGCTCAGTGAGGACTGACCATGTTTAGAGGACATGTTGATGGAGGAGAAACAGAAAACTGGAATGACGTATCCTGGAAACAGGCATGATGATGTGGCTGGGATCCTAAACAGGAGCATTCCCCACTGCAATGTTTTAGTTCAGAACCCGCTTGTTAGCAGCAACTGTTAGACTTGGCAGCTCAATGGAACTTCTGGATCCAGAGGCATTAGGTCTCGGAATAACAGATTATACAAGCAAATGCAAAGGACTGTTTCCTTCATGCCTTCCCTGTGGCTTCCTCGAAGTATTGCTGGAGGGTTGCTGTACTAGACAGAACCTTGATCAGCTCTAGCAGAGCTATCCTTATATCCTTGTGTTGCGGTACAAGGTGCCAAGCAACAGGAGGACAACCAACACCCCTGTAGACAGAGGTCCATTAGAGCAAATGCGTCACTGCCCCACCAACCTCAGTGTTACCCCTCAGCCATTCCCTGCTTGCCTATTTCCCTACTTACAACTGTTCCAAAGGATGAGCTACCTGACCACTCCTCCTCCTTAGTCCCAGTGTTTCTGTCATAGAACTCAGCAGGTGGGAAGAGGGTGGGAGCAAAACTAGAATTAATTGGTTCTGCCCATCATTAGCTCTGGCCCACCTACAGCTGGCATCCCTGTCTTTTGCCTGACTAGTCCCACTGCTACATCCCCCAGACACATTTTTTGTGGCCTCTGATGCCTCCGTAAGTGCCACCTGCCATCTGAGAAATCTAAGGAGAAACAGAACCAGATTTGGCTCCATTTTGCACTTTTATCCATGTTCAGGAGAGGAAATCAGTAAAGCCAAAAGGACTGGTAATTATTATTGGGAGTGGGGGTGCTTAAGCCTGCAAATAGTACACAACTAATGACATATTGATGACAAGGCTGTATATTGTCTCCCTGCTTATTTAACTTATATGCAGAATTCATCATGCGAAAGGCTGGGCTGGATGAATCCCAAACCGGAATTAAGATTGCCGGAAAAAATATCAACAACCTCAGATACGCTGATGATACAACCTTGATGGCAGAAAGTGAGGAGGAATTAAAGAACCTTTTAATGAGGGTTAAAGAGGAGAGTGCAAAATATGGTCTGAAGCTCAACATCAAAAAAACTAAGATCATGGCCACTGGTCCCATCACCTCCTGGCAAATAGAAGGGGAAGAAATGGAGGCAGTGAGAGATTTCACTTTCTTGGGTTCCATGATCACTGCAGATGGTGACAGCAGTCACGAAATTAGAAGACGCCTGCTTCTTGGGAGAAAAGCAATGACAAACCTAGACAGCATCTTAAAAAGCAAAGACATTACCTTGCCGACAAAGGTCCGTATAATTAAAGCTATGGTTTTCCCAGTAGTAATGTACGGAAGTGAGAGTGGACCATAAAGAAGGCTGATCGCTGAAGAATTGATGCTTTTGAATTATGGTGCTGGAGGAGACTCTTGAGAGTCCCATGGACTGCAAGAAGATCAAACCTATCCATTCTCAAAGAAATCAGCCCTGAGTGCTCACTAGAAGGACAGATCCTGAAGTTGAGGCTCCAGTACTTTGGCCACCTCATGAGAAGAGAAGACTCCCTAGAAAAGACCCTGATGTTGGGAAAGATGGAGGGCACAAGGAGAAGGGGACGACAGAGGATGAGATGGTTGGACAGTGTTCTCGAAGATACTAACATGAGTTTGGCCAAACTGCAGGAGGCAGTGAAAGATAGGCGTGCCTGGCGTGCTCTGGTCCATGGGGTCACGAAGAGTCGGACACGACTGAACGACTGAACAACAATGACATATTGGGGATGTTTCCTTTGCATCGGGGTGGAGGAGAGCATGAACAGAATTGAATACATGGGAGGTGGAGGTTAAAGCCAAGTTTTCACAGGTTTAAAGTGTGCAAATGGATCTCTTAGGCCAGGCATCCCCAACCTGCGGCCCTCCAGATATTTTGGCCTACAACTCCCATGATCCCTAGCTAACAGGACCAGTAGTCAGGGATGATGGGAATTGTAGTCCAAAACATCTGGAGAACCGAAGGTTGGGGGTGCCTGTCCTAGGCACATAGGCAGCCAAGAAGGATTTAACCCCCACCCCAATTAACCACCTGATGTGAGAGTGAAATCAATAACATCAACACTAATTGTGGCAGAAATTATGAAAAACTATAGCAGAACAGTCAGCATGATGAATAATGAAGTTATCTGGTGGAAATGAACTACAGCAGAACAGAAACAACAGCTAGTTTTTATCAAAAACAGATCACAACAGAGATTGCTTCCTCCTAACATCCCTGATACCATCACATCAGAATTCCTTCTTTCCTGTTTCTTTGCTTTACATTTTTCCTGACTTTTAAGAGTGTCGCCTCTCTTCTTTCAATGTATTTTCAGAACAATAGGAAGGGGCAAGATTGTATTTGATTAAAAAAAATAGAAGGGGACCTTTATTCTGGCTGCATGGCTTTGGGAAAATATGTTTCTCCCCAACTCCCAGCTGTCTGAGAGGCAGGCTTCCACCGTGTGTGTGTGTGTGTGTGTGTGTGTGTGTGTGTGCAGTACACAACACTCAAAAAGGAATTCCTTTAACTTGATTTCCAGAACAGCAGCTGTACCGGTGTGTTGTACTAAAGAAATACAAATAAAACTCTGTGTATGTTTGTTTGTAATTCAATCAAAACATCCAATGAGGCTTACTTCTGAGTAGACTCAAAATTCTAATATGGTGTAGATATGGAGAAAACTGAAGCAGGATAAACCTTTATTTCAGGTTAGTTAATTCAGGACCATTTTGTTTTTGGAACTGCCCACTCTCAGTTCTGGCTGTTGGTATGGGGCCCCTGAGAAATTTTCCCCGTGGGAAATGTTGTGCTCGGCAGGATAAAAAAAGGTTGCCCACCCCTCCTGGAGTTAGTCAGTCAGCAGAAGCTATTCCATAAGCAAAGGGTAAAGCAGACTTCTGTTCTCTTAAGTGGAATATTTCCCTCAATTCTCAGAAGATGGACCTGGGAATGGGGTTTTAATTTTGTGCATCAGTACGTTTCCATTTAGCCACTTGATGTTAGTCCCCTTTTAGTCGTCACAAAACGACTCTGTCTCTGCATTTTAAGTAAGTCCTGGGTTGTGGCCAATGCTCAAGGTTGTTGAGGGAAGTTGGATCCTTTTCCAGGAAGCAAGTAACTAAGCCTCTTTTGCCATGACTGAGCTTTGTCCCAGATAGTAGTCCATTGACATGGCACCAGAGAAAACTCAGTCAGAGCATTTAAGGCCCAAGCTTCACTCCTTTCACCTGCAAAGCCCCGCTTGGGTCATTCTAGATAGAGCAACTCAACCTAAACTGGTGCGAAGCCAATGGTTAGGGACACTGGGAACTGGTAGACTAAAGCAACTGTAAAACACCGAGCTGAGGAAGGCTGTTCGAAAAGATGTGACAGTCCCTTGGGAGTGTGGGAATGTTGAGGAATGTGGATGAGTATATATTATTTATATATCTCAATCCCAGCTTGTGTGAGCAAGCTCCAAACTTAGCAGAGTTTACATTCCCTTTTAAAACACAGCAAAAAACGTTTGCATAGGCTTGCTTAAGCCAGCTATATTCCTGGTATATTCCCCTTGTTCCCTCTTAAAAGTAAAGATACAAGACAGCACTGATTATTAGATTTAAAAGTGTTTACTCACGGACATCCAAGAGTCACAGTACAGGCTACAAGGAGGCAGACAAACTTAGATAAATGTATTTACATGTGGTGAAGCTGATTCCATGAGGAAAGAAGCTTCACTTCTGCTTCTCTCAGCTGCAGGCTGAGAGAGCATCCTGCTTCTTCAAGAGATGAGGCAAAATGGAGAGTCTTCTTTGGGATCTTCCTCCCAGGTAAGACCACACCTACTTCTGGTTCCTGTAACTCAGTCCAGGTGAACAGGATGTTAAGCCTGGAGGACTGAGTTACCTTCATGTCCTCTCTAGGAGTGTTGTGTTTGGCTGCTCTGTGTTTACATCCCACAAACCCCTTCTCAGACGAACACAACATACAAAAATATACTTTATTCAACCACCCAGAGTCCCAGCTTGACACGTAGATTCTGGAAACTCTCTCTTGGGAGGGGCTTCGTCAGGATGTCCGCAGCCATCTCATTGGTGCAGCAGTACGACAGTTCCACAAGTCCATCCTGGACTGCCTGACGTATATAATGGTACCTCACACCTATATGTTTTGTCCTGGCAAGGAACTTTTCACTCTGAGTCAGTTTTATGCAACTCTGATTGTCCTCCAGCAAACTGACAGCTTGCTTTCTCACCAAACCAAAGTCCTTGATGAGTTCATCGAGCCAGGCAATCTCTCGGCACGCTTCCGATGCAGAAATATATTCAGCTTCTGTGGAAGATAATGCTACACAGTTCTGTTTATAACTGCCCCACACAACAGGTCCATCCCCAAACATAAAAACATGACCACTTGTTGATTTATAGTCAGCATTATCCCCAGCCCAATCTGCATCAGTGTACCCCACCAACTTAGGGTCACTGACAGCTGGCAACCTTAATTTACAGTTCACTGTACCCTTCAGATAACGCACCACCCTCTTCACACCAGCCCAATCATGCTCAGTGGGAGAACTCACTTTCCTGCTAAGAATCCCCACTGCATTGGCTATGTCAGGTCTACATGTGGTAACTAAATACAAAAGTTTACCAATTACCGACCTATATTCACTGTTATCTGGCAACAGCTTCGAATCCTGCTGATTCTTCAGGAAGTCTGTGGCCATGGGCGTTGCAACTGTGTTTGCATCTTGCAACTGCATGCATTCAATCAGTTCATTTATTTTCTGTCGCTGGCTGAGAAGAAACGATCCGTCTTCTTCTCTTTCCACTTGGATTCCTAGGTAGTACTTGACATCTCCTAGTTCTTTGACTCCCACCTCTTTGCTGAGGTGTTTCACAATTTGCACATAGTCTCTGTTATTAGATGTTGCGATAATCAAGTCATCAACGAAAGCCAATATATAAGAAAATTGTCCATTATTTGACTTACTGTACAAGCACTTGTCAGCGTTTCCTTGCTTGTATCCAAGTTGCACCAGCATACTGTGCAATTTCTGATTCCAAGCTCTAGCAGCCTGCCTTAATCCATAAAGTCCTTTTTCTAATTTGCAGACTAGATGAGCCTCATTCGGTTTTATAAAACCCTTAGGCTGTTTCATATAAATCTGTTCTGTAATCTCCCCATGCAAAAACGCAGTCGAAACATCGATGTGACGTACGTCCATTTGCTTAGAGGCTGCTATGCTCAAAAGCATTCTCACGCTACTGTATCTTACAGTTGGTGCAAACGTTTCATCATAATCTTCACCATATTTCTGTGAAAAGCCTTGTGCTACTAGTCTTGCTTTGTAGCGTTGCACTTCCCCTTCTGACCCCTTCTTAACCTTGAAAACCCACTTGCAGCCAATGGCTTTCTTACCCGGAGGTAGTTCTGTGAGGGTCCAAGTCTTATTTTGATGCAGTGCATCCATCTCCTCCTGCGCGGCCTTCTTCCAGAGACTGGCTTCTGCAGTTGGCATCTGCTGAATCTCTTCCCATGTGGAAGGTTCCTGTGGTGACACCGACCCTGCAAGGTAGGACAACCTTACCGGTGGAACACCTCTGTTGGTTCTGGATGAGCGTCTGACCTCTGGTTCTGGTTCCTGAACCGCATCAGCTTCTTCATCATCCTCCAACGCTGGCATGTCCCCTTCTGGATCCTCTTCGTCTCTGGAGCCGCCAGGATTCTGGTCCTCTGCGTCTTCTGGTGCATCACCTGTAGGGGGCGCTATGACACTAGAAGGCAGATTAGTACTTTGTGGGGTTACAGAAGGAAAGTGTATAAGTTCTTGAGTCCATTCTGACTCTTTGGAACAGTCAATGACAGTCTTCCTTGTGTCAACCTTTGCAGACTGGCTTTCTGAAAGATCAACCTCATAAACATTATTGATTAGCTTTCCTTGGATATACACTTCACCATGCTTGGTTACATTGCATTGTCCATTTTCAAATGTGACCTTGAATCCTTTCTTTTCAAATGTGGATACACTAAGTAAGTTGCAGTTCAATTCTGGTACAAACAGAACATTAGACACTTTGGTTCTAAATGGTTCATTGTCTACATTGAATTCCAAATGCACAGAACCTGCACCTTTTGACTTCAAAATGCGGCCATCTGGTATCTGAATTTCAGATTCTTCATTATTTAGTTCATCAAAGTAGTTTTCATTAAAACAAAAATGGGAGCTCGCTCCAGAATCTAAATACCACTTATTATGCACATTTTCATAATTCTGGACAGCTAAGCTCCTTTCTTGCAGCAGCATGTTGCACTCATGCTTCCCCTTTTGTCCCCTTCTGGCTTAAAGGGGCGGGGTTTGTTCACTTTAGGAGATTTACAGTCCTTTGCTATGTGACCTCTCCTCTGGCAGTTAAAACAAGTTATTTCTTTGGCCTTTTTAAATTGCTTTGAAGCATAATTACAGTCACTTCTCCTAGAGTTGCGTTCTTGAGAATCCAAGCTTTCTCTGCATTCCTCTCTTAAGTGGCTGATTAATTCATTAAAAGTCAGATCTTTTGTGTGATCCATTAGGCTTCTAAATGAAGAAAATGCTGGTCCTAGCGATGCTAGCAAGAAAGTCACCTTAGTCACTTCATTAAGAGCTTCAGGAGTGAGAGCAATTCTTTGCACAATCTCTGAAAAACTCTTAACATGCTCTGTGAACTGCTCTCTGGAGTTCATCTTTAACTTGAGCAATTTATCTAGCAAATGCCTGTAGGAGTTCTGTGTAGATGCTCCATAAATCCGCTCAATGTCTTTTAAAATCTGGGATGCATCATCCTCAATGTTTATTAAGGATAGATGCTCATCGCGAAGTGCACTTAAAATTATGTGCTTGGCTTCGCTATTCTTCCTTTCCCAGGCTTCAATTTTGGCTAAATCTTCTTCTTTATCTCCTGTAGGCTTTTCATCTTTTATAGCCTGCAGAACGTTCCTTGCACTCAGATATACCATTAAGCGTTGCTTCCAGTGCACAAAATTATGGTCGTTCAGCAGCATATAGTTTGGCCTTGCTTCACTAACAAAAGCTACACTAGCCATCTTAAAATTCAAAAAGTTCAAAAAAAATCCAAAAATCCAAAAATTTGTCAAAAATTCCAAAAACAAAAACTCAAAAATTCTCAAAAATACAAAAACCTCAAATAAATCTTCACTGCCTCTGAGTACTGTAAACTCTGAGGGAGGGGAGGGGGGTTAATCCCTTTTCAGCACAAAGAACAAAGACAAAGAAACATGTGCTCACCAGGAAGTACTTTAAAAAAAATCTAACTCAACTCAAAAACACAATCCAATGCAATCCTTCAAAAATACACAAAAATATGCAATACTGGGGCCAATAACCCTTTGTGGGAATGTTGAGGAATGTGGATGAGTATATATTATTTATATATCTCAATCCCAGCTTGTGTGAGCAAGCTCCAAACTTAGCAGAGTTTACATTCCCTTTTAAAACACAGCAAAAAACGTTTGCATAGGCTTGCTTAAGCCAGCTATATTCCTGGTATATTCCCCTTGTTCCCTCTTAAAAGTAAAGATACAAGACAGCACTGATTATTAGATTTAAAAGTGTTTACTCACGGACATCCAAGAGTCACAGTACAGGCTACAAGGAGGCAGACAAACTTAGATAAATGTATTTACATGTGGTGAAGCTGATTCCATGAGGAAAGAAGCTTCACTTCTGCTTCTCTCAGCTGCAGGCTGAGAGAGCATCCTGCTTCTTCAAGAGATGAGGCAAAATGGAGAGTCTTCTTTGGGATCTTCCTCCCAGGTAAGACCACACCTACTTCTGGTTCCTGTAACTCAGTCCAGGTGAACAGGATGTTAAGCCTGGAGGACTGAGTTACCTTCATGTCCTCTCTAGGAGTGTTGTGTTTGGCTGCTCTGTGTTTACATCCCACAGGGAGTAGATAGATAGTCAGCATAGTAAGGAATGAGTAGCAATAATGTACGGAAGTGAGAGCTGGACCATAAAGAAGGCTGATCGCCAAAGAATTGATGCTTTTGAATTATGGTGCTGGAGGAGACTCTTGAGAGTCCCATGGACTGCAAGAAGATCAAACCTATCCATTCTTAAAGAAATCAGCCCTGAGTGCTCACCAGGACAGATCCTGAAGTTGAGGCTCCAGTACTTTGGCCACCTCATGAGAAGAGAAGACTCCCTAGAAAAGACCCTGATGTTGGGAAAGATGGAGGGCACAAGGAGAAGGGGACGACAGAGGATGAGATGGTTGGACAGTGTTCTCGAAGCTACTAACATGAGTTTGGCCAAACTGCAAGAGGCAGTGAAGGATAGGCGTGCCTGGCGTGCTCTGGTCCATGGGGTCACGAAGAGTTGGACACAACTGAACGACTCGTCTCTTGTGTTGTTGGAAAAGAGTGTTTGTGATGACCAGCTTGTTCTCCTGACAGAACTCTATTAGCCTTTGCCCTGCTTCATTTTGAACTCCAAGGCCAAACTTGCCAGTTGTTCCTTTTATCTCTTGACTCCCTACTTTAGCATTCCAATCCCCTATAATGATAAGAACATCCTTCTTTGGTGTCATTTCTATAAGGTGTTGTAAGTCTTCATAGAATTGGTCAATTTCAGTTTCTTCAGCACTGGAAGTTGGTGCATAAACTTGGATTACTGTGATGCTAAAAGGACTGCCTTGGATTCGTATCGAGATCAATCTATCATTTTTGAAATTGCATCCCAGTACAGCTTTCGCCACTCTTTTGTTGACTATGAGGGCCACTCCATTTCTTTTAGGGGATTCCTGCCCACAGTAGTAGATATGATAGTCATCCAAACTGAATTCGCCCATTCCCGTCCATTTTAGTTCACTGATGCCTAGGATGTCGATGTTTATTCTTGCCATCTCATTTTTGACCACATCCAGCTTTCCAAGGTTCATGGTTCTTACATTCCAGGTTCCTATGCAATACTTTTCTTTACAGCATTGGACTTTCCTTTCGCTTCCAGGCATATCCACAACCGAGCGTCCTTTCGGCTTTGGCCCAGCCGCTTCATCAGCTCTGAATCTACTTGTACTTGTCCTCCGCTCTTCCCCAGTAGCATGTTGGACGCCTTCCGACCTGAGGGGCTCATCTTCCAGCGTCATAACTTTTATATGCCTGTTGTCTTTGTCCATGGAGATTTCTTGGCAGGGATACTGGAGTGGGTTGCCAGTTCCTCCTCCAGGTGGATCACGTTTGGTCCAAACTCTCCACTATGACCTGTCCATCTTGACCTGTCCATAGCTTCCCTGAGTAATTCAAGCCCCTTCGCCACGACAAGGCAGTGATCCATGAAGGGGACACCGGGCAATAGATATTGGTTATAATATAGATATGGAAGCATGGGAACGATTGTGGAATATGGATGTAAAATTTACAACATGCTATGGTTTAAGATAAAATTATATGAAAATGTTATATCGGTGGTACCTAACACCGAGTAAATTGGCAAAAAATGTATAAATCAAAATCAAATAAGGTTCTTTTTATCTTATGTGGTGGTCTTGTAGTGAGGTTAAAGCTAACTGGTAAATGATCTATAATGAATTGAAAAAGATGTTTAAAATAACGTTTGTAAAAAATAAAAATAAACCCAGAAGCTTTCCTTTTGGGAATTATAGGGACAGAACTACCCAAACTGTATAGAAATGTATTCATGCATGTGACTACAGCGGCAAGAATGTTACTTGCTCAAAAATGGAAAGAAGAAGAAGTCCCAGCAAAAAAGAATGGATACAAAAACTTATGGAGTATGCAGAAATGGCAAAACTTACCGGAAAAATAAGAAATCAAGATAACAAACTTTTTAAAAAATAAAAGAATGGAAATTGTTTATTGAATATTTACAAACAAACTGTAGACAGGTAAGAACATTGGCAGGATTATTGTCATAACCTGCAGTTTTATAAGAGTATATATTAAAAGTAGAGGAATAATGAGGAAATTAAGTTAATTTGGAATATGCAGAAAATTTAAAAAAAAATTAAGGAACCGCAGAAAGAGGAGGAAGTCAAGTTTTGAAATGTTAAAATGATTGTAAAAGTACTGAAATGTATAAAAAGGGATATCATAAAAAAAGAAAAGAAAAGTGCACTTTCAGGGATGAAGTCAAACTGTTGGGAAGCTACAGCCCCTGCTGAGCTTGTAGAGACCAATATAGGAGAGAGATGTTTTGTTACAGCTGGAGCAGGTGAAAGTGTCTGGTTGTGCTGATGCAGGTGAACGTTTGGATGCCTCAGAATGATGGATATACAGTAGTTGTCCCTTTTACCCTTCCTAATTTTAAGTACAGTGTGGTGTCAGATGTGTTAACTAAACTGCCCTTAGTGATCTTGAGTAGGCCTCTCTCACCTATCCAGTGCC
This sequence comes from Lacerta agilis, assembly GCF_009819535.1. Taxonomy (NCBI): domain Eukaryota; kingdom Metazoa; phylum Chordata; class Lepidosauria; order Squamata; family Lacertidae; genus Lacerta; species Lacerta agilis. The sequence goes on from NC_046313.1 coordinate 64,271,949, forward strand.
AAATAGACAAGCAATGCCATTAGAAATGAGGGAATTCTCTCCCTAGCGAAGGAAGCTGATATAAATGAAAGCCATGTCTTTGTGCACTTTCCTGGGAGTAAGCCCCATGGAGTTTGGTGAGGTTTAATTCCAAGAAAACAGGATTGTGCTGTCATGGTGGAAGTCTCACACAAACTCAAAAGTCCAGGTCTGCAGCAGCACTTGTCAGCTTCTCCAGTTCTCTAAAGAACAGCAGCGTATGTTGGACTGCAGATCCTCTTTTTAAAGAACAATAAAGCACTGTAGACGGGGGATAAATGCTTTTACATCTGTTGAGATAAATCTATCCCAAGACAAGAGGAGCATCTGGCAGAGGATTAAAAATACCTTCACAAACTTGTGCTCTAGCATTAAGGCTAATTGTGCAGTGTTGGCATCCGGAGCTGGTGCATCATTGCAAAGTGGCTCATGTTTTGTAATTCGCTGGCATGAGCCCCCACCAACTCTGTTACAGACATAGTTCATTACCCCAAAGCCTAACTTCTCAGAAGGTGGAAGGGGAGCAAAACGTTACTGGAAATGACACACAGCACAGAAAATTAAATTAAACCACCTGCCTTTCATAAGGTATGCCAATGGGAAGGGAAGGGAGGATACTGCACTCTGCTCAGGCAAGGCTTCCCCCCATCTGAAACAGTCTTTGCCTCGCTGATGCCACACCTCCCTGTCTTCGTTCTGTGCTAATGGCCTACCTCTCAGGCATTTTCCTGAGCACTGGTTCAGCCTGCATTTTAGCACTTTGCTAAATCCAGCATCTGGCAGCCTATCTCAATCTTCCAAGCACTGATTAAATTCTAACATTTACTACATCCAGGAATTATGGGTGTCTTGCTCTTTAGTGCTCAATTGGAGCAAACACCACTGTGGGTTCCCTGCCCTTTGGGTTTGCTCCAGTTGACCATGAAAGATTGGGTTTTCAGAGGGAATGAAAGAATGGAGGAAAGGTAACTGTAGATAAACTCTAAGTCCATCGGGAGTGGATCTTACTGCCATGGTGCTGCACCCGCCCACAAATATTAATTTAATTTGTGAATAACATCTGCATGGCTCCTTCTCAATAATTTTTTAGCTGGTGTAAAATTTAGATTTCTGTTCTCCGAAATGGGCAAGGGGGGCAGGCAGGATTGGGGTGGGTGGGTAAGGGAGCCTATGGGCCTATCTCAGAATTAGCTGGTATTTATTTTGTTCTTCTGTGCAGCAATACTTTCTCCTTGGCTGAAAAAAAAACAAAGACAAAGAATCCAAAACTATAAATCTTCCATCTTATTTTTGTTTTCTTGCAGGCTCTCTTATTTCCTTCTGAATGTCTATTTCCTCCATGGGAATCCCTTCAAAGTGGCTTCCGGTACGCAGTCCCTGAACCAAAGTGGGAATTGAGAAAAACATTCTTCGCTCTCTCTCCCACAGTCAGGCCAAACGGGTACAAGTGCACCACTCTAAAGATCATCTAAGGAATGTGATACTATGGGAACTCAGTAAGAAAGCTGAGCCGGACAGGCATAATTTGTAAAAGTGTTGGCCCGCAGCCTCAAAAAGATTAGCATTTAGCACCACACTTAGCTAGAGATTAGAGGCACGAATGAGCTTTCAATTGTGTGCAAAGGCATCATAAATTTCAAGAAGCTGGCTGGGTGCTGCTTGCTTGTTTACCTAGTTAGGCACTTTTTCTTGGTCTCTATTCCAGGGAAATAGGTTGCCAAAACCAAAAGGAAGCAAGTGAGAGGAGAATGAGCAGTGTCTATGTGTGTGGGTGGCTCATTGCTTGGGACTCACTTTGCCCACATACATTGTCTAAGCCAGGCGTCAGCAAACTTTTTTTGCAGGGGCCAGTCCACTGTCCCTCAGACCTTGCAGGGGGCCAGACTATATATTGAAAACACCCCCAACTCTCCCCTCCCTCCTCCACAGCACCGGATAAGTCCCGGTGGCTGCTTACCTGTGCCTTGCGAGCGGCAGGGGCTGGAAGCAGCGGCAGTGGAGGGACGATGAGTGGCGCGAAAGGGCTGGCTCCAGAGAGGGGCTGCTTAAAATGGCAATCAGCCAACTGCGGCTCAACAAAGCCCAGCCCCCTTCCTCCTCTAGGCAGGGCAGAGAGAAGCCAGGAGGAGGGAGGGAGGACGCATTGTCGCGGTGTGGGGGGGGGGATGGCACAGCCTGAACAATCAGAATCCCCACGCCAATCCACGTGGCAATTCCCAGACCGTCCACGGGCCGCATCCAGAAGGCAATTGGGCCAGATCCAGCCCCCAGGCCGTAGTTTGCCAACCCCTGGTCCAAGCCAATGCCACCACTGTAACAGCCTGCCCCTCCGCCTGGACCATTCAGCTTCTCCAGAAACATTTTGTTGATGAGTATGATCCTACGATACAGGATTCCTACAGAAAGCTAGTCATGATTGATGGAGAGACATCTTGGTCACAACAGACCATGAAGGGTACAGACCGGTACATGCAGACAGGAGAAGTCTTCCTTTGGGTCTTTGCTATTAACAGCACCAAGTCCTTTGAATACATTCATCAGTAGAGGGAGCAAATCAAGAGGTGCTGGGGCGGGGAAATTAAGTGTGACCTTCCAGCTCCAACTGTGGAAAGCTGGCAAGCCTAGGAGCTGGCTTGGATTCCCTGCACAGAGATGTCAGCCAAAACTAGACAGGGAGTTTAATATGGCTTCTACACTTTAGTGGGAGTGATCTGGCAGCACAAACTATGCAAACTGAATCCCCCAGATGAAAGAGGCCCAGGCTGCATGAACTGTAGATGCTTCATATCATGAGGAAGCTGAACTGACTTGGAGGGATTTCCACTTTGTGTAGTGCAGAGACAGAGGCGATGTGAAAGAAGAATCAATGGGATTCAAGGGGACAGACAAGATGGTGTCTGCAGGCCCCAAGAGCTCTGCTGAACCTTTCTCAAAACCTTGCCAAGGCCTAAAATGAACTTTTTTTATTTTTAAAAACAACACCCTCCTCTTCTTGCCTCCTCCCCCTCATGGCAACATATACAAAGCCATAGATTGAAGTAATTTTTTGTATGGTGGTCTTGAGACTGGTTTCTGCATCACTCTCCCTGCTCCAGAGGATGGGTTGGCGCCGCCTGTTCTTCTGGAGCAGGCACTGGCAGAGGGGAGGGGAGGCCCATGCAGAGAAGCCAGGCAAGTGGTTCCTTCAGCCTCTTTGAGCTCCCCTCCTTGGCAGGGGCCAAAGCCTAGTTGGACCTGGGGCTTTGCCCTGGCCTGCTGCTTTTCTTTCATGAATCTTTTAATACAAAAGGGAGCAAATATATAATACCTGGGTTGTGTGGCTCCATGAACGTAACTCAGAAAAAAGGTTAGCTGTTGCCTGTGGAAGATCATTCCTCTTTGGAAGGTGCTGCCAAGAAAGTCCATCCACCGACAGTCTGCCATTCTATAGTGATAGGGAAAGCCTAGCTAGGAGCATGCAGCCGGTGTGTGTGGCCTCTTCATCTGGTGTTTCTTTGCCCAGCAAGAGATACAGCAGAAGGGATGGCAGATGTCTAGCTTAGTAAGAAAAAGAGTTAGCTACCTTTTCACCTCAAGACCTCTTTTCTTTGTTTCTTTGCCTTCTAGTTTTCATTGAATTAGCAGTACAATGTTCACGGATTTGCAGGGACTAATTAGCAATTAACTCTGCATTCTAGAATTTCAGCCTCAATGAGCAAACACAAGGTTCCTATAAAGTGAAATCACAATTCTTGTTTCCAAAAAGAGTTGTGTAATTCCACACACCCCAGTGCACACAGTTAATGCAGTTGCATAAGTGCATTGTTTTGGCTTGATTGCAAGTTCTTAAGAAAAACCCAGTTCCAAAGTGACAGTCATATTCAAATTCCCAGCTGACCGATCTATTTGAGCTCATATCCCACCCTGTTGTGAAGACTCTGAGTTAGTGGCAAATGTGTGAATAAAAAAGTAAACATTAAGCAAGATTAAATAGACCCAACAACACAGCTTCCAGTTGAAGCCAGATCACATTGATCCGCTGAAAAAAAAGCAAATAAATCCTACACGTCTTCTCAGATGTGCTCACAGTAATGTTCTCTTGAAGCACCAGAAGAAGGCAATTTCTACTATAATTAATTAATTAATTAATATACTGCTTACACAATAACAAATCCACTGGGGCATTAAAACATCCTTCCTCAAAATACACTAAAACAACCAATTACAAAGCGTAACAATTAAAACAGTTTAAGAACGGATGAAACAATAAAATCACAAGTTCAGTTTAGGGGGGTGCTGCAGAGCTGAAGCGGCTACAGAGAAGAGCGACTGTCTTTCAGTGCCAAGACTTTACATGTAGTCCTACAATTCTTTTTCTGATTATTTTTAAAGGTAAAAACAAAAAACATGGGAGAGTGGAATCTGGAGAGGGAAACCAGGAGGGGGTGTTTAACTTTTTCCATCAATCTGGAAAGAGTTCTCATCAGTTGTGCAACTTCTGCATGTGTTCATTCAAAAGTCCATTCCATTCCCTTTGCACAATCAGGAGGGGGGGGGGGAGAAGAAGAAGAAGAAGAAGAAGAAGAAGAAGAAGAAGAAGAAGAAGAAGAAGAAGAAGAAGAAGAAGAAGAAGAAGAAGAAAGGCACATGATAAAACACACTTTGGTCTATCTTTCTTTGAGCAAAGAACTACACTGCAGAATGTGGAGAAGTGTGAGTTCCAAGGGAAAACAACCTACTGCATGAGTCTGTGAGGAGTGGATCACATCAATGTGTATCAGAATTCACACACACACACAAATCAAATTTCCTCACGTATCCTTTCCAGCCACTTGGCTGCTCAAAACCCACCCTTTCCTCAAAGCTTCCCACCTTATAGGGAAAAGATTTGAGCCTAGGTTTGAGAGGTCAAGGAAGCTGTCTTATACCAAGTCAGGCCATTGACCCATGTAGCTTAGTGCAGACTACACTGACTGCCAGCAGTTCTCCCAGGTTACATAGGGGAGCCATTCCTGGGAACACCATGAAATGAACCTACCACTGAACTACATTCTTATCTGTCTACAGTTTCATGCGTGATTTGTAAAAACAGGTGCTAAATAGTCAGAAGGACTGAATTCCACATGGACTCAAAACAATGAGCCACTCTGGGCAGCTTCCAACATATATAAAAACATAATAAAATATTGAAAAATGTAAAAACTTCCCTATACAGGACTTGAGATGTTACTTATCTCCTTGGCTTGGGGGGTTGCATAACTCCATACCCTCCAACATTTCTCTGATGAAAATAGGGATGACCTGAGGAAAAGCGGGACATTCCAGGGGCAAATAAGAAACCGAGACTCTCTCTGTAAATCTGGAACAGCCCCTGGAAAATAGGGACACTTGGAGGGTCTACCACTAGCTATCCCCACCTGTAACTCACACATGTCAGGTGCACAGCTGTCAACTTTTCCTTTTTAAGGGAAATTCCCTTATTCCAAATAGGATTCCTCGCAAGAAAAGGGGAAAGTTGACAGCTATGGTCAGGTGTGTGTCCTGTAAAGCCCTGTTCAGAAAGAACCAATTGGGATCCTTAGACTGCACTCCTTACTGTGCCTTTGCGAGCGTGACTTGCATTTGGTGCAGTTTAAATTTGGCAGCAAATGCAAGCCGTACTGTCGGGGTTAGAACCACTCAGGAGCGCCTGATGGGATGTTTGCCAGAAGCAGCAGGGCTTGCAATCAGAGCTTTAAATGAAACCAGATGCAGCTTACATTTAACATTGAATGCAAGCTGTGCTGCTTTGGCCAGGGGTCAGATCCATTTCCATAAGGTGACTGACAGGCAGGGCTTTTTTTTCCAGCCAGAACTCAGTGGAACTCACTTCCGGCACCTCCCAGGTGGGCGCCATTGCCTTTCTAAGAGAACGTCTGTTCATGATGAGTTCTGGCACCTATTTTTTTTCTAGAAAAAGAGCACTGCTGGCAGGTAGGTGGCTTGCCCACCTGTCAGATGTGGCCCACAGATGGTTGGGCACAATTGGAGCTGGCCTGCCCACCAGAAGGGGTTTCCCCACCCTTGGTCCATAAGAATATGCATGCACACCCAATTTGGGATGGAACCAAGGACCTTCTGTGTGAAAAGCAGATGATGTACCACCAGGCTGCAACAACTCGCAACGATAATATTTGCTTTCTGCTACAGAGAAAAATGTCAGAGGTAGCATACAAACTACCGAACACAAAGAGCAGCTTTTTGACCTTCAGTTGCTCCCCAGGATCCAGCTGCTGCAGAAGAAAGTCAGGCTAGGCTAAAAGTACCCCCTTCTTATTCCCCCCCCCTTTGGTGATTAAATTAAAAATTGACATGGCAACGTACCCTGCTTGTTGCTGAAATACCAGAGGACCACCTGCCCACTACGATCACTGTGTGGATCCTCTGTTCATTATTACCACTAAAACATCCACCACCAATTCCCCTCGGCCCCCTGACCAAGTTACGGGGGCTTAATTAGACCCAGTAATGTGTCCCACCAGCTCTTTCTCCCCTACTGGCTGCCCTTCAGAGCAAAGGCACAACAACACAGTGACTAATGATGCCTTGGGTTTCCAAAGGAGGTGTTTACTATAATGGCAATTATCCTTTCAGCTCCCGCTCCCCCCTGTGAGCTTATTGACAAAGAAAACACACCCCTCTGCTTAAGGCACTACAAAGAGATGTACAAAATAAACCTGGCATTTCCTAACCACCATCTCCTGGAGTCTTTCCAAATCAAGCCAGAGCCGGTCGCTCGGCCCAATGGCTGAGGCTCTCCCTTGCTCATGTCACATTGCACTCTTGTCACATTGCACTCCATGCCTCCACTGAGGTAACACACAGATGCAGCACGAGTGAAAGCCAAACCCCATGAGCAGAATAAATTGTGCACACCAAGACAAGTTGCATAAATGCACTTGTTTTTCATAGATTGGTCTCCACTTAAACCTAAAGCTACAGTCTGATGTATATTTCCACCAGATTCTCCCCCCAGTAATAGCGCCATTTGCCTTTGGAGAAGCTCGTTTTCTCAGAATGTGCTGTTTGGTTGTATCTGTGCAAAGATGCTGCTAGAATATCAAAAGTGAGTTTATTAACTGAGAGCTATATATAATATTTCCATCCGCTAATAAGTAAAAGCCCACCGTCAAGGTATCCCACACAGTCCTCCAGAGACACAGTTCCTCTTAATGCTAGTGATATGGGGTGGGGGGATAGGCAAACCTGTTCCATAAATTTGTTTGTAACAATGAATGGATACCGACCATGAAAATACAATATCAGGCAAACAGGCAAACGCAAAAAAAACTTTAGCTTTGTTTACTCAGGAGCAAAACTAGGTTATATTTCATCCGGGTGGAAGACCCAGTTTGGCACCCTCCATGTGCATTTGCATACATACACACAGACACACACAAAGGCTGGGAGCCTCAATGGCACCACCTGGAGGCTTCACCTGGGGCAAAAAAAACCAAAACAGCTAGCCCCCCCCCCCCGGTAAAAAAAACAGTCCTCATGGCCCCTTCCTCAAGTGCATTTGCCTGGCTGGAATGTGACTTGTAGTGATAAAGCTTCTTGGTTACCTTGATGGAGGAGCGTAATGTGTTGGAAGCAAGTTTTTGAAAATATCTGACTTTAGCACGGCCAAAACGTTGCCCACTGTACAAAGTAGAGGTAGCCCCACTATTTTGCTTCTGGTTCCGCCCACCTTGCAGCCTCTGGAAGCTTGCCCACAATGGGGCATTGGAAATTTGTCCAATGGAAATAGCCCTATGCAAATTGCTGTGTGAATGACCCTTAGTGAATTACCAATTTGACATTCTCTCCCCACCCCCCATCCCATACCTGTGCCCAAAGTGACAGGAGCTATGAGCAAATGCAACTTTGGGGCATCTGGGCTGCCCTCTCCCAACTCAAACAGGAAATGACCCAGCTCAGAAAGGGGGCAAGGAAGCAACATATTCAGCAGCAGCAGCAGCAGGCAGCTGCAACACATCCAGGCCCATTATTAAATGTTTATCAAATCCAAGCATTCCTTGAGCTGTGTAGCTCCCAGGACTGTTCTCTGCACCTGGGATCCAAAGAGCTCCCAGTTGACTTTCTATCAGAACGAGGGAGTTTATCCATGTTTTATTTACTTTTTTTGTATCTTGCTCTCTGGCCGGTTAGAAATGGCTCTGTAGAAAAGGCATTTGTCCTATAGTCTGGAATCATGCAATGGATGCTTATCTCTGGCAAGGATTAAACGGAGCCAGAAATATGTATCACCTTGGCACTGCCAGGATTCAAGCCACACACACACACACACCAACCCAGGGCAAAGTCCCAGCATTTTCTCTAAGGATTGACTTACAAGAAACATCTGGCAACCCCAAATAGCACAGAGCACAGTGTGTGTTTTAAATCCAGAACCCTAAAGTCTTTTTATCTCTGCCCCATTGTGTTTTGTTATGTAATTACTGGGTTCTAATGTATCTACCAGGGAAGGGGCAGGATACTGAGCTGAGTAGACTAAACTCTGATTTGGGAAGGCAAGGATCAGAACAAGTGCACCAGCTGAGGTAAAGGTAAAGGACCCCTGGACGGTTATGTCCAGTCAAATGTGACTATGGGATTGCAGCACTCATCTCGCTTTTCAATCCGAGGGAGCTGGTGTTTGTCCACAGACAGCTTTCTGGGTTGTGTGGGCAGAATGACTAAACCACTTCTGGTGCAACGGAACACCGTGATGGAAACCAGAGCACACGGAAATGCCATTTACGTTCCCACCACAACGGCACCTATTTATCTCCTTGCACTGGTGTGCTTTCAAACTGCTAGGTTGGCAGAAGCTGGGACAGAGCAACAGGAACTCACCCCGTCGTGCAGATTAGAACCGCCGACCTTCCGATCAGCAAGCCCAAGAGGTTCAGTGGTTTAAACCACAGCACCACCTGCCCCCAATTAGCTGAGATACCCTTCCCCAACTGGGCCTTTCCAGATTTTTGGACTACAGGTCCCATTCCCCTAATCACTGGCGAAACTGGCTGGGACTGATGGGAACTGTAGTCTAGAACAACCTGGGGAGTGCCCCAGGTTGGAAGAGGCTGGTCTCATGAGTGCCGCTGGATCTACCTATGCTCCTAGGGATCTACTAATGGCAGAAGCCAGCAGCATCTTCAATTTCATTGTGTATTTATTTATTTAGAATTCTTATACCCTGCTTTAAAGCCTTGAGAGGCTCTCAAGTCAGTTTATCCTTGGCTCCTAATGGTCAGGAAGGAACATGTGGACCAAGGCACTACCAAAATGTTGGGCGCCCATGTTAGAAGGACAAGAGATTACCTTTTACCAGGTCAGTCTATTTATTAATCAAGTCCCACACTAACTACTCTGCCTGACTGTGGTTCATCTGTCTCAGCAGAGAAAGGTACTTCACAAAGCTTGTTCTCAACCACTGAGCTGTGGTCCGTCCACCAAGGGCTTTCAAGGAGAGCTTCAGCACCTTAAATTTAGTAGTGCAGTTCTTAGCCTGCTTTGTTAAATGACAACCAAGACATTCTTATTATAAATCAAAGGAATCTTGAGGAACACATGGCAGTGTCTCTGTCTAGCTCTTGCCATTCCTTGGTTGAATTAAAAACATTCTATCCAGGGAGGGGGTGATATCAGTAGTTATTTGTTCCGGTTGAGTATACATCATTCAGTTTGGGGTTTCCTCTTTCTTCAATGTTCCCGCCCAATATGCCTGTTGATGGCATGTTGAAGTTGTAAATAGCTTATATGCAATGTTACTAGTTCCAAGCAAATGGTGACAAGGGGGTGTTGTGGGACTTGCTACCAGATTTTAGCTTGCTGTGTCTCTAATGAGGTTCTGTTCAGTGCCAGATTCACGTACCTAAAACATTAACCAGAACCAGAATCAATATAATCTTCCCAGGAGGCTCAACAGTCACAGAAATACTGCACAATGAAAGAGGGAAATGGTTATTACATTGCCTGTGTTCATGAGGGTAGGTGCATAAGCACAAGACATCAATAAGCATCAGCAGCATAAACGGAAGGCAGATCTTGACAATGAAATGCTTCTGTTTGAATAATGGGTTGCTATGCTTCTTGCAAAGTGCAACAGAGAAGGAATGAGATTCAAACTATGATATGTTTCTGAACCAGATTCTCTTCTGGTTCTTAAGAATTGTTTACTCTCTCTTTTTCCACCCATGCTTTGTCCTCACAACAATTCTGTGAGGTAGGTTAGACTGAAAGATAGTTAGTGGTCCATTGGTCCAAAGTCACCCAATGAGCTTTCTAGCCAAGGGGAGAATTGAACATGGATTTTAATGGCACTAGTCTGACACTTTACAAATATTAGATAGTGTCTAGCTGCTCAGCCACACAAGCCAGATGGCCATCCCATTTGGTGAAGCTGGTGGAAGTGAAGAGATTACTGCCAAATGCTTCACACTTCTTCACTGATGATATCAATGCAGAGCTATACCTTGCTGCAGCTAAAACTGGCCAGTGGGGTGCACAGCTCAATCAGTAAAGAAATCCAGGTCCTATGTATTGCTGTCAGCTAGTGGAGCACATTTATGATAATCTCTTATCCAGGCTAAATATACCAAGATCTTTCAATAGAATTTTGATGTGCTAGTTCTAGTCAAACTGCAGCTAATCAAATTTACTTGCATTTCCAGTCACCACTTTCAATGAACCATCAGTCTCCACCAGAGGTGCCATCCTGGGCCCCAGATGGTGGGTGTAATCCGGGGGTTGTAATTTGTTTTAAACTATCTTTAATGTTGTATTTTTGTGACATGCCCTGGAACCTTAGGGTGAAGGGCAAATAATAAATCAAATTATTGAACTATTACAATAGTTCTGAAAATCCAGGGGTGGAAGTTGAGGGAAGTCAGTAGAGAAGGGGGAAATTGAATTTTGAATGTAATGTAATGATTGCAGATATTGTTATAAGAGGGAAAAAATCTAATAAAAATGATTATAATAGTTCTGAAAATAACGTACGGAAATACAATATACCAGAGAAGATTGATTGCAAAAATGTGCTTATTAAGGAAAATTGCAAGAAGAGAGGGATTTGTTTAGAGAACTGTGCACTGCATGCTGCATAATTTTTGGGAGGACTTTAAAATTTAAAATAGGAAATTAAAACAGGAAAAACAATGAACAGAGAGAAACTGAAATTGACAGATTCATCCAACCTTATTAATATGCATGATTCCCATTGATCTGTCTCAGGGGTGCGGATGCGCGGAGGGTGATCTTTGCGCTTGCTCGTCCCTGCTGCCACCCGTTTCCTGGGCTCCCAAGCTGCCGGGCATATGCTGGGGTGAGCAAACAAAGATCTCACTCATCCCGCCACCTGGTTCCTGGACTTCCTGGTGGAGGTTGGGGCTGGGGCGTGTGGAGGGTGCCTGGTAGTGGCAGTGGGGGTGGCAGCCCCCTGAATATTGGGGGGGCGCTGCCCCCTGCCCAAAAATATTGGGGGAGCCGAAGCCACCTCTGCCTCCTATACCCGGCGCCACTGATCTGTGCCAAGATAACCAAACAAATACAGATCCAGGCCAATGCCCAGAAATTGTCATTTCCCATCCATGATAGAATAGAATGTCCTGGATAGCTGGTTAGAGTGTGGTGCTGTACCCGTAAGGGACAGCTGCATACTCCTACATTGCAGGGGGTTGGACTAGATGATCCTCAAGGTTCCTTCCAGCTCTATGATTCTATGAGCTCTGTTCTATGAGTTCTATGTCTCCTATGATGTGCTTCGCACCCCCCCCCCCTCCGATACCATCCTACTTAGCCTCCCAAATCAGAGCTGACAGCCTTGAGTTTATTTGGCAGGGCACGTTTCCCCAGCCAGCTTCCAAAGGTTATGAAGAATTGGCTGAACTTGAGCAATTTGGTCCCAGTCCAAGATGTTGGGTTTCAATCCAGCTCTGTCAGGCTGCTGCCGGTTTGCCAAGGTGAAGTGCCAAACTCCTGGCACCAGCGGAATTTATGGGATGCAGAAGCAGGTGTTTAATGTGTGATACTCAGCGGAGATTAGCTGCCTTTTTTGCAGGGAAGCTGGTGATTAGCATGGAGCAGGCAGCAGAAGTGCAAAAGGAGCAAAGCAATACAAAGGAGAGGCATGCAGTTCCTTGTCAATGAAAAGGCTTAGCATTTAGCACAGCATCAGTTCCCTCCTTCCCTAAAATGTGCCGTACAAAATTAGCAGCAATTTGTTGTCCTTGGGACTGGCCACCAGCCTATTTCTGTAGCACGGCTGTCATTTCTCATGGGAACTTGTTGAGTGGTTTTATGGCCACATAGCTGCAGAAGTGCTTTCCTGCATATGTATATTTTACACCAGGGTGCACTTGATATCATGGGACTTGGTGAGATTGTGAGGGAGGATTTGGTGAGAAACAGCCAAAGTGTGTGTGTGTGAATACTGGAAGAATCCCAATCGTCTGGCATGAAAGGGTTAAAGTATCCCGTCCAAAAAAGATCGTTTGGTTCAAACGAGATGACGTTTGAGGATGCAGCCATCGCTAGAATGCATAATTCCCATTCCTTTTGGCAAAGCATTTATGCACTTTAAAGGAAATGAACAGCTCAATGTAACTGAAAGCAAAATACAGTAAACACACATGGGAATGATGAATGGATTTCATAGCCAGAAAATGACAATATCCATGAATGTGAATGGTCATCCAGGCTTCCTGTTGAAACTCCAGTGTTCAAAACTGAGCAAACATTGAAAAAACAAAGATTTTCTCCACCAAGCTTCATGCATATTTTAGACTGTTACAATGTGTAACTGTTGTAATGTTTCTTGGTCCAATGGCCAAGTGTTACTGGGTGTGGGGGGGGCTGTTATTGGGTTGTTGTTTTTATTTTGATTATATATATTATGGTTTTTATGTTGATCTTTTGTGTGAACCGCCCTGGGACCTCCGGGTATAAGGCAGTATATACATTCAATAAAGAGGAAGAAGAAGAAGAAGAAGAAGAAGAAGAAGAAGAAGAAGAAGAAGAAGAAGAAGAAGAAGAATGAGGAATGAGGAATAGGTTTTGAAAAGGAGGTTTATTCTGAGGAGCCTCTAATACCCTCTGATGGAACTGGAAATAAAAGCTAGCTGGTCACGTAACTCCAAGGCAGGTCCTCAAATTGCCAAGTCCTTAGCGTTAAGAGAGTGCCAGCAGATTACAATTGCTAACATTATAGTGTTGTCTAAAGCAATATTTTGAATGATGGTCATAGTCTGTAGTTGCACAACAGGAATGTGCAGGATAAATTCTAAGCTTGGTTCTTGATGCAGTTGTTCCCCCTTCTCCCTACTCTCATGGTGCAGACAGAGCATAGCTCAGCAATCAGAGATCCTAGTTTAAATAATCCCTTGTATCTCCAACAAGAAGGATCAGATAGCAAGTGATGGCAACCTCTCTGCTTGAGACCCTGGGAAACTGCTGCCAGTCAAAGCAGGCAGCACTGGGCTGGATGAACAAATAGCCTGGCCTGGTTTAAGGCCACTTCCAGTGTGGGTTGTAGTGGTACATAGCACTTTTCGTATTAGGTCCTAGCAACCTTTAATGTCAACAGCTGCAGACCCTCCAAGTGCCCCTATTTTCCAGGGATGTCCTTGATTTAGAGAAGCCGTCCCAGTTTCTGATTTGATCCCAGAATGTTCCTTAGGATGTCTCTATTTTCATTGGAGAAATGTTGGAGGGTATGGAGTTATCCGACCCCTGAGCCGTCTGAAGGCAATCCAGTACAGGGAAGTTTTTTAAATGTTAAATGTTTTGTTATGTTTTTATATGTGTTGGAAGCTGTCCAGAGTGGCTGGAGAAACCCAGTAAGATGTGTGGGGTATAAATAGTAAAATTATCATTAAGGGATGGGAAGTCCCTATTTTCATTGGAGAAATGTTGGAGTTTATGCAGCTGCCAGAACCCCTAAGGACTTCCAGAACCCAATGACCGTCTTACATTCAGGACTCTGGAACCAGGATGTCCATACATCTTTACCAGCAAGCCATTTCTTAAGAAAAGCCATTGTTAAGGCCTCTTGGGTGTAATTAAAAGGCAAACAAATGCAATGTAGTTTGGCGCCGTTCACGTTTGCTCTCAGCCTGCCGAGAAATACAAAACTGCGAGGAAGAAATCCAAGGCAGCAAAGAGCATGTGAAAAGACGACCACATTGATCCCGTTGTTGGAGTAATTTGTACAGGGCTAACCTGGGTTCTCCAAAGGAACACCAATAGAGACAAGCTTTAAGTGAAAAATTAGGCCTTCATTAATACAAATTTATGTAAGGTCAGTCTCCAAAAAAATAAGAGAGGTTGCACTTTGATGCTGTCAAGCATCATCTTTTATCTAACTGCATGTGGGATTACCACTTAGCCAATCAAACTTTGTCTTCTAACTAATTGCTCTGTTTATTAGTAGTCTGCCAATGTCTGCTTTCAGTTTTCTAAGTTGATAATGTTGTATTCTTCTTGACCTAGGACTTAGCGCAGCTACCATACTTTGGCCAATCTCCTAGGGTTTCATTCTCCATACAGTCCATTCCTTTTACTTGTGCTAGGAACAGTAAATGAAAACAGGCTTGTGCATATTTCTTCTTGAAAGCAGTTGGTTTGTTCTATAAGGAAAGATTTAATAAGGCTCATGCACAGACTGCAAAGCTCCAATGGATTCAGAAATGGAATAAGATGGGGAGATTCTCCTACACATTCACACCAATGCATCATCTAGGGCAGAGAAGATCCAGGGCCAGTTGCAGATAGTTGTTGTTGTTGTTGTTGTTGTTCAGTCGTGTCCGACTCTTCGTGACCCCACGATGGAGCAGAGGACGCCAGGCACGCCTATCCTTCACTGCCCCTCGCAGTTTGGCCACACTCATGTTAGTAGCTTCGAGAACACTGTCCAACCATCTCATCCTCTGTCGTCCCCTTCTCCTGGTGCCCTCCATCTTTCCCAACATCAGGGTCTTTTCTAGGGAGTCTTCTCTTCTCATAAGATGGCCAAAGTACTGGAGCCTCAACTTCAGGATCAGTCCTTCTAGTGAGCACTCAGGGCTGATTTCTTTAAGAATGGATAGGTTTGATCTTCTTGCAGTCCATGGGACTCTCAAGAGTTTCCTCCAGCACCATAATTCAAAAGCATCAATTCTTCGGCAATCAGCCTTCTTTATGGTCCAGCTCTCACTTCCGTACATTACTACTGGGAAAACCATAGCTTTAACTATATGGACCTTTGTCGGCAAGGTGATGTCTTTGCTTTTTAAGATGCTGTCTAGGTTTGTCATTGCTTTTCTCCCAAGAAGCAGGCGTCTTCTAATTTCGTGACTGCTGTTACTGTTTTCTAAGAATTGAAGGGCTTATATGGGGGGCATTCAGGCTGGACTGTGACTATGGCATAGGCGGGTGGGGCTTTAATACTTTGTCCCCATCATGGTCACACTAGGTGACAAACAATATTTTACCTAGTTTGGCCACCAGATGAGAAGATAAGGGTTTTCATTCCCTACTAATTGCCTGGAGGTTCATTTCCTGCCTGCCTATTTGTTTTATTGAGTATGTTTCCCACCGTTCCTCCCGAAGGAACCCCAGGCAGCAAGCAGATATACAATTTAAAAACCAAAAGCATTCTAAAGCAGATTAAAACATTCTGCAATTGCAGTTAAAACCATCTAAATGTAGTTGCAGTTAAAAAAAACATTCTGCATGCAATTACAATTAAAAGCATACTTCCATCCTGTGATGTCAGGGTTGCCAGGAACAACATACTTCAGCCACCAAATGCCTAGTTAAAGAGAAATGTTTTCAAATTCCTTCTGAAAGTGAATGATGGTGGAGACAAGCGTGCCTCACTAGGCAGGGCATTCCACACTGAATCGCTCCAGATACTCAGATATCTCCTCTCCCTTGGAGATGTGAAAACCTCATTACATAGATAATGTGCATCTATTTTCAGTTGCCTCCCCCCCCCCCACCCAGCCTGTGGAATGCTGTCCCGAGGAACGCCTGCCTGGCACTGACAACAGGCACTTTTTTTGCTCACCAGATTAAGATTTTCCACTTAACCCTGGCATTTTATGCAATTCAGTCTGTGGCAGCTGGGATGGCTCAGTGTGTAGATCATGAGATCTGACCACGTCAGGCAAAAGATTCCTGAATTGCAGGGGGTTGGACTAGAATGGCTGGGGAAACCCAGCCAGATGAGTGGGGTATAAATATTATTCTTATTCTTATTCTTATTCTTATTCTTATTCTTATTCTTATTCTTATTCTTACCTTCATGGTCCCTTCCAACTCTACAGTTCTATTATTCTAATCCAGCTTTATGTCACACTGCTCTGAGTTACTGATTAGTCCTTTCATCCCCATGAAAATTGAGAGTTTTAAGTATTGGTTTGACTGTATAGATTTTGGATGGTGGTTGTTTTTAACAATTGTGTGTGTTTTAAAACTCAACCATAAATTGCCCAGAGACACAGCTAGAGGGGCGTAGCAAGGGGGGGTGTAGGGGGCAGACCGCCCCAAGTTCCATAATGGAGGGGGTGACAAATTATCAAGGAACAATTACTAGGACAGTTCATAAAAAACCTGTTTTTGAAAATGCCTGCTCCAAAGGTCTTATCTTACTATACTAGTGATTATATAGCTGTATATGAAATTTCTTGCATATCAGTTAATATCTTGACCCTCCTCCACCAAAATAGCTGTTTACTTGGCTGTTTTCCTATGTCGTGAAGGCTGAAATTTCAGTTCAGTGGAGCACTTACTGTTCCCGACCCTAACCCTGTGGAAAGCCATTTAATTAGACTTTAATTTGATTTTGAGATGTTTTTAGGAGGTAATTTGATTATTGTTTGATTTTATACCAATGTTATGTATGTGATGTTAGCCACCCTGAGCCTGACTTCAGCCGGGGGGGGCGGGATATAAATAAAAGTTTTTTATTATTATTACTTGTTATTATTCCTTTGTGAGAAAATATGAAATAACATAAAACCATTTTTGCAGGGGGGGGATCAATGGGGGGGTTGACAAGAAATTTTCCACACCGGGTACCACCTGACCTTCCCATGCCTCTGCACAGCTATAAAAAAAATATAAAGTAACAACTGAGCAATGCGCTCTAACAATTTTCTAGAGAGTTGGGGAAAGCTTGTCTAAAAAGAAAGATTATCAGTCTCCTCTTGAAACCCAGCACGGCTGATACTTTCTGAATTCCAGAGGGAAGGTATTTCAGAGAGTAGGTGCCAGAACAGAGAAGACCTGCTCCTGTAATGCATAATAGAACAGTCTGCAGATTGCCATCCATTTGGGGGTTGATGTGAAGACTGAATTATAAAAACCCAGGCCTTCCTCACAGCCAGCATAAACTCAGCCAATGGTTTATCGGTAAGTTCTTTGTTGTGGGAAACACTTTTAGAAATGCCAATAGCCATTGTTGATTTCTTTGGATTGATATCCCATCCTAATCAACTCACCTTCTCAAGGCCCACTGCCATTTCATGCAGGCAAATGAAAGTACATCTTTGTCTCAAAAGCATCCCATCTGAATTAAACAACTCTTTCGTTCATTCTCTTCTGTCCAATCCAACTAAGTTGCATAAAATCATTTCACGGCAGCAACACACAGGCCATTCATTTCTTCCCATAATGAAACGATATTACATAACTTGAAAATATGACTGGAAACAAAAGCCCAATCTTACTGTTACATCTGACAGCTGATTAAAATAATGGTACAGAACAACATTGAATATGTCATTCTGGGCCACGAGAATGGAAACACAAGCATGCTAGATAAAAATTCACTCTCTGTTACTACCCCATAAAGGAGAACATTGTGGAATCTTAGCATGGCCTTCTTGGCCAAGTTAGTAGCAAAAGACCAGATTCCAACTGATTGATCACGTGAGAAAGTTTCATGAGGTCTGATCCCACGAGAACTGGACAAATGTAGCTTACCAACCTCCCTTTACCTGATGTCCTTCAGAGGTTTTGGAAGGTGAGTCTCATCAGCCCCAGGCAGCACAACCATGCTGTATGAGGCTGGTGGGAATTGCAGTCTGAAACATCTGAAGGGCACCAGGTAGGGGAAGACTGAGATGTACCTTTGTTTTCTTTATGAAAAAATAGAACATGCTAGGGTAGCTGTAGTAGCCCTGTTCCACACTGACTTCCTGAGTATCCACCTTAATACTTTTCAGATGTTTGGCACATCTGTCATTGATGCTTTCCTCTATTGCAGGGGGCTGGAGTAGATGACTCTCAAGGCCCCTTGCAACTCCACAATTCTATGACTCTATATAATAAGAAGGCTTCTTGCAGATACCATCTTATCAGGAAGTCCATTCTGCACAATGTAGAGGAATTGGTTCTTCAGTGTGGTGGCACCTGCCCTTTGGAATTCCATCCCAGTGTCTGCTGCCCTTTCGGGATCCACTGAAGACCTTCTTCCAACTAGACTTTTGGGAAGAGATCTTTCCCAGTCTGCATCTGCACTGGAGTTTTGTTTTGTTTTTAAGACGTAGAGAATGTTCTCTACACAAGTGGAAAGACCCCAAAAGCAAAGTTCTGCAAGTGTAAAGTTGTCTGCATGCATAGGGGCATGTAATGAATGTGTGTGGTCGTTGGTCCCACCTGTGACCTCCATCCCCACACATCTGAAAGGGAATCCCTCTGGCTGCTATATGTTGTGCTGACTTAATTCAACATTATCCCTTCTTTCACTGAAAGCAGTGTGGGTGTGTGCATGGGTGATGTGTGTCCCTGTGTGCATTTCCCTCTCGGTTTGTCCTTCCCCTCTGGGGGATCTCAGAGAGTTGATAGGACAGAACACACAACCTCCCAGAGACTGGAAGTGTGATGCACAGTGTTAAGCAAGAGCCACACACGGTCATGGTTTAAGCAGGAACTCATGAGTGAAAGTGGAAGAAACCAGAATATTTGCAGCACAACAACCAGCTGCTTATTCCTGGCGAAAGCATAAATCAACAGCCTAGGCATTTCCTGTGGCCAAAAGAATATATCTATAGTGATGCCAAAATTAGTTTTAGATGTGCATCATTCATTACATGCAGAATTATTATGTTCCTCTAGGGAATTTTATAGGAATGTGTGGCAGTAGAGCCAGAAGACTGTTGAAAATATTATTATCCCACATCATACATTTAAAGCGTACACACACACCCTGAATCCTGGAAACTATAGTTTACCTCTGAGCTACAGTTCCTAGCATCCTTAACAAGCTACAGTGCCCAGGACTCCTCAGGGTACTTTAAATGTGCTTTAAATTTATGGTGTGTTTGCAATAAATGAAAGTGCAGCTGAAATTTGAGCATTCAACCCTACTTGAACCTTTCGTTTCTTCTCATGGAATCTGGGAAAAAATCAGCATGCCCAATGTTAAGAGTTAGCATCTGCAGTCTGATAGTGAGGTCAGAAATGCCAACTGGACCCTTGCCCCCCGCAAACTGGAGCCCATAGATGCTACTATTGGCTGTTTTTTTTGTCATTTGTTCACTTAGATGTGTCTGTCCTGGTGGGCCACCAGAAGTAAGGGGAGACCACAAAAAATGTCTTGTCCTGCAAAGCCTAAAAGGAAGATTGAAGTTATAACTGAGAACCATAGCTGCCCCTATCACCACATCATCCTAGGCACAATAGTTATATCCAATCTGGTTCATTGCCAGACTATTGGACATAACCCTTACAAGCAACACATGAAGACTAGCTTCTGAATTTGGGTGGTGGTGGTGGGGGAAATACCACTCACTGATTTTAGAATTTCAGAAAATGACTTTGGTTGGTACAAACTCTCTGAAGACAGGGAGCATAGCCTTTCTGCATTTAAAATGTAAACAGAGCAAGAATATGTCCCCTGAGTTTACAGAGTTTGTTGCAGAAGCCATGGTTATTTTCTAGACTGGAATTCTAAAGTGAATGGTATTTTTTTCCACATGCTAAGGTTGCTTCCAGGTGACTTGTTTACGGGGAGGTAATACAATGGCCGTCATTTATGGAGTATTCATCCTGATTTGTTTGCAGGGGGTTACACAATGTCATGTCAGGCATTTGTTATCCCACACCTCCCAGTATATTTTTCCATCACTTTTCTTACCACAAATCATCCAACTTTGGGCTGGGGTAGGGGAGTGGGTTTGTTGTGCAAGCGTTTTTCCATATGTGCTTGAATGCCACCCACAAAATAGCAATGATTTGGAAGTGACCTGAATAACTTGGCATTTTATCCGAGAACTCTGGGTTCTCAACTTTATGGATTACACTACTGGCACTGTGTTCCAAACCGTGCAATTTTTTTCCTCTTTTCTCTAGAATTCAGCTGATAATTTTCCCATTTCTGAATTGCTTCCATCAAATACGAATCCCATGAGATGTGTCCCGTTCATCTTGTGCTTGAGCAAGTCCCCCACTGCAGAAGCTTAAGCTGATGACAACCTTCTGGGATGACGTTCTGAGAGAACCCTCAGTTTCCATATGTGCACTTATCTCTCTTTTGTCCCACAGTTGTCTTTAGTCAAACAAGTTTTGTACAAAGTCACAGGTTTAATTCCCATTAGCTCCAGATGGAGCTGGGCATGGCCCATCTGAAACCCTGGAGAGCTGCTGTCAAAGGGAAAGTGTGGGGTGAAAAAGCAGGCAGAAGAGGTATCTGTACAAGGAAGAGAAGGGCGGAAAGGCGAGGAACTGGCAAAGGGCAAGAAGATAAAAAATACAGGAAAGAAAACACTATGTACAAGTAAACAGACATGGTGGCATCCTGTGATGAAAGGGGACAATTAAACCCTTACAGTAAGGTCCCCACAAGGAGGCACTCTGAGAACAAGAGACCGCCTGAGGTTCTGAGGACTCCTGGGACTGAAGACAGGTATGGAGCTGACATAAGAGTTTGGAATTGTTTCCAAAGCAAAGTCTCTGACTTGAGTGTAACCAGGATTGGCCCTATAAGTGCTCCAGGAAAGGCTGGGGTTGCAAAGGCAGTGATAGAAGCTGTTATTTGCTGCCTACACCTTGTTGATACAACATCTCTTCTGACCAGCCTCCAGCTGTAGCTTCCTAGGGACACGGGTGGCGCTGTGGTCCAAATCACTGAACCTCTTGTGCTTGATGATCACAAGGTCGGTGGTTGCTCTGTCCCAGCTTCTACCAACCTAGCAGTTCTAAGCATGCCAGTAAATAGGTACTGCTGCAGTGAGAAAGTAAATGGCATTTTCGTGTGTTCTGGTTTCCGACACGGTGTTCCGTTGTGCCAGAAGCAGTTTAGTCATTCTGACCACATGACCCAGAAAGCTGTCTGTGGACAAATACCTGCTCCCTCGGCCTGAAAGTGAGATGAGTGCCGCAATCCCATAGTCTCCTTTGACTGGACAACCGTCCAGGGGTCCTTTACCTTGTGGAGTAGCCCCCATGCTGCCTCAGCAGACTTGTGATAGAACCTTCTTCTTTCCCTGCTGGACAGCTCCCTGAGCACCAGCTGTGTCTTCTCAGAAGAAGGTAGGAGCTCCACACCACCTGACTCTCCTTCCTGCCTGATAGCCCATCTCTGATGCAGAACCTCGTATGATGAATGCCTCCACACAATGGCTGTTGAGTGGAGGCATCAATCCTGCATGACACAGGGTGTTTCTTAAGGAGTACCCTGCAGGATGCACCTGTTTTGCTCTTGATCCTGGGTGGGGACAGGGTGGGGAAAGAAGCAGCATCCCCCTCACCCCTCTCACAACTATGTGTTTAAAAACCCCATATAAAACATTAGCCCTGACACCAAACTAATTTGGGAAGAGATCCTGGATGGTAGCCTCCAGATTTTTCTAGGGTGTGTTGTCCTGACTGGGCAGCTTGTGGAGTTGTGTGCAGCCCTAGTAGTGATGATCATTAGCTTCCCAAATGTTTTTAGATTCTCTAACTCTCATCAATCCTGATAATTGACTATGCTAGTTGAGGCTGGTGGAAACTGGAATCCAACAATACCTGGAGGACCACAGGCCTACAGTCCTGGACTGGTCAATCATAGGCCCATAGAATGGTAGGGTGGGAATGGATCCCAAAGGGAAGCTGTTCCACTCACACAATGACATAATTGGATACAAGCCTATATATATCTTCTTAAGAAACTTGACCTGGGATTCTTTCCTGAAACGTTTTCAAGGGTCTATTACATTACACAAGCTATTGGACTTAGCAAGAAAGCATTTTCTCTAAATAATACACTTTCTACTTATTTTAAACCAGTCTCCAGATGAAAAAAAATCTTCCAATAACCTTATCTTTTGACTATTTGCATAGCTAAACTATAAACAGGTGAGTAACTTCTCCAAACCAAATGTCTCTTCTTCCTTAGTAAATTATGTCTTTCTGTAATGAATTGCTCAGGAAGAAGAAGAAATGGTTGGTGCTGGCTTCCAGGAAAGATCCCAGATGCTAGGAGATAAGAAAAACATAAGATTGCATGATGAATAGCCTGAATCCTTTAGATCATTAATCAGGCATATCTTTTGAACTAAACATTACCATGTAGGGATTTTGATGAGGACAAATGTAAAATGAGTGTATAATCAAGTATCACAGTGTTATGCACATCCCAGGCTGCAAGTGCCTCTCTGTCAAATTTTGCTGCTTTGTTTCAGAGGGTCAGCATTTCAGAGCTGGAAGAGTAAGGTGACAAACAGCCAACCTGCAAGTGTGCTCTCTCTCCATGAGGGAGGCAGTTCATATAACAAAGGCTATTGTTGAAATGCATAGAACCTGCATGTTTCATGACTACACCTTGCTGAACAATCTTGCTTCTTGTGCCACTTCTCTCTCAGACAGGAATGCCTTTTTTTGTAATCAGCAGTCACTCAGGAGTTGGTTAAGCCTTTAATTTCGGGGAGGGGGCGAATCACAGCATCTGGGGGCTGCATTTGCTGCTGGCAAAGGATAAAGAGTGCATTCAACGGAAGAAGCTGGAAGGGTGGAAGACAGCGGTGCCATCCCAGCAATGTGAACATCATGTTTCATGCATGGCACAGACTGTGGGTTGCCCGCTAATTCTGAGGAAGTGGCTAATTTTTTCACCTTACGTCAGTCGATATGTATCTTAATATTCCCTCTGAGTCCGCAAACACTAACAGCAAAGGAAATAACAAACTGTTGTATCTGAATTGATAGGGCTCAAGTGTGTGCAGCAGCTGTGAAAAGAAAAGCAGGGGAAGCAAGTTAGAAATCACTAGGCAATGGATTGCCAGTAATAGCTTTCATATTGGCGGTGGGGAACCTTTCTCAGCAAAAGGGCCACATTACCCAATGGGAAACCCTCCAAGGGCCACATACCCAGGGGCAAGCAAGGAAAGAGGCAAAGGTAGGTAGAGCAGCAGATATGACTCCTATCTTTGTACAGTAGGTTATATTCTCGCTGTGCAGAAGGCAAAGGTTTCTATGCATACCTTTTTACATCCAGGCAAGCAAAAGGATTGCAGGTCAAGCCTTCTCCCGTCCTGCAGTTTGCAACAACTAGGATTCGGAAGCATACACCTCTGTCCATGCAGGCACAGCACAGCCATCATGGCCAGTAGCCCTTGCTGACCTTTAACTCTGTGAATTTGTCTAACCCTCTTTAAAAGACTCCCATCCTGTGCGAGCAGGTTCCATACCCTAATTATGATCTGCATGAAGAAATACTTTCTTTGGTCTGTCCTGCATCCTCCAATACTCAGCTACATTGCATGTCCACTAGTTCTAGTGTTATCAGAGATAGAGAGAGAGAAACTTCCCCCTAGCCATACCATGCTTAGGCACCAACTCCATGGGGCCCAGACCCCTTCACCTTCCCAAAAATAATTTGGGAACGCTCCCCCAAAATTGACTGTGCCGAGCCACCCCAGCCTCCTTCTCCACTGCTTCTTGAAAGCACAGGTAAGGTGCCCAATTGCCCGCTCACCTCCCTCTCTCCCAGGGCACGCTCCCTCCTCTCCTCCCCTCCGGCTGCCATGGCCCAGACCTGGCACCCTGCAACCTCCCTCCCCGCCATGGAGGTGACTTGGATTCCACTGCCTGCTGACTCTTAGCATGGGATTTGTCTTTTTCTTTTTCTTTTCTTTTTTAATAAATTTATTTATTTGGTTTTTCAGATTAAAAATTTACAGTCACGTATCCAACATACAACATAGAAACAAGATTCCAAAGAATCTCCTGGACTTCCCTCCTCCCCTTTGCGGGTCCTATTGTTAATCATTTCCTCCTGCATCTTTTATAATAATACAATTCTTTTACCTCTCCATTGTGTCCAAAATTCACCCTTAAACTACAAGTGTTATTCCAATCCTACTAACGATTTTAACTGTTTACAATGGTTTTTAACATAAATTATTTTTAAAATTCCCATTCCTTATTAGAATTTTGGTCTTCCTGATTTCTGATTCTACTGGTCATTTTAGCCATTTCAGCATAATCCATGGATCTGCCATTCTTCTCTAGTCGGGACTTTATCTTCTTTCCATCTCTGTCTTTTTCACAACTGCTGCACACCTCTTCATTAAGCTGTGCATTCTGACCTCAAGGTCTCATACCTCCCTGTTGTTTCATACCCTGCGGTTCTGTATGTGAAACTGAGATTTTTTGACCCATCTGCCATCACTTGTTTACAGTGAATTGCATTTTCCATTTTACAGCCCATTAACTCAGTATAGCAAGATCCTTTTGGAGCTCCACAAAATCATTTTTTTGGTTTTAACTCCCCCCCCCCCCGTCTGTTCTTGATCCTTTTTGCCTCAGGGCACGGACATCGATTGTACAGTTTAGTGAGCTATTTATTGATAGGTACCTTTGAGAGATACTCAGAGAAGCATTCTTATAAAATTTATTTGCCTATGTAGCACCATTAAAAATTACTACCTCACCCCCCCCATATATCCATTTGCAATTAAGTAATAATGAGCTATATAGGCAGGAAGACAGGATAATAAACATAGCCATTAATAGCTGTCTTCTTCAGAGTTCAAGGGAATGCATATTTCAGCACATCAGATCAGACAAATGCCATTCATATAATGGCCTGGGTTCGGAAACACTGTTACCGGGTAAGTTTGTGGTTTTAATATCATTAGCACTTGCATGAAACCTAACCAGCTCCCATGGTTGGCAAACGAGCAAACACAGCAAGAGCTTACACTGAAGGTCAAACCCAGCAGAGCTCGCATTAAAGGTCGATTACTGCAAAAGTCTCCACTGTCCCAGCTGGTCACCCTATCTCAGAAAGTACTAGAAATCAAAGAGGTGGAAAAGACAGGGGAAAGGGGACGACCAAAATGAGAATGGAGCACATTTTCCACAAGGAAAGGCAGTTGGGGCTTTTTAGATTTAGATTAATACCGTAGATAATCTAATGAATGGCAACATAGCAGATTCAGGAAGGATAAAGGAAAGGCTTTTTTTATTGCACAACATGTAATTTAACTTCTGTGCCAGCTATTAAACGCCTGTTGGAAATTTTTCTCTGCCGCCAGGCCTTTGCAGGGAGTACATCCCCCACAATGGGTTCCTGATCCTTTTAAAAAACATTTTTGTTCTTAACTTATTAAAAAAAAACTTTGTATGCTTTTATTGTATGGTTTCTTCTTATTTTTACTGTTGTAAACCACTTTGACATATTTTGTGATATGGCGGTGTATAAGTTTGTTTGTTTTTTTAATGAAGAAGAAGAAGAAGAAGAAGAAGAGGAGGAGGAGGAGGAGGAGGAGGAGGAGGAGGAGGAGGAGGAGGAGGAGGAGGAGTTTGGATTTGATATCCTGCTTTATCACTACCCGAAGGAGTACATTAAATGGATTATTCTCACTATCTCAGGATGCAGTGATGGCTTCTGGTTTAGATAACTTTAAGAAAGCGCTAACCAAATCAATGTAGGATGGGTCTGTCAACCATTGTTGACCACAATAGCTAAACAGAAGCTCCAGATCTAGAGGCAGCATGCCCTTTTAGAACAGATGCCAGAGATAGGTAAAAAACAGAGAACCCTTGTTTATCTTGGGCATTTCTAGGCGATTGCAGTCAGTTGGGATATGGGCTTTGACTCTGTGAAGGGAGGCCTTCACCATGGGAATGAGGAAGCGGAAACTGCTTATCTAGCAGAGACAAGATTCAGCAAAATCTTGGTTGGATATATATGGTTGGATATACTGTATTTTTCCGTCTATAAGACGCCCCCATGTATAAGATTCCCCCCTAATTTCTGACATTATTTTTTGACATGGAAAAATGTGGTATGTGTAAAGTGCTGTGTTTTATGAGCATTTACTGTGAACACATTTCCGTCATTTAAAAAAAAAAATACTAATGAATGGGACCACAGGAAGAAATCTCATTTGCTCTTTTGGTTTTTAGCTGTGAAAAACAACTAACCATTTGTGAGAGAATCACAGAGTTGGGAAGCAGCCAAGGGTCATCTAACCTAATTCCCTGCAATGCAGGAAGCTAAAACATCCATGACAGACCTCTTAATAACCTCCAAGGAGAGTCCACCACCTCTCATGGGTGTCTGTTCCACTGCCAAACACCTCTTACTGTCAGAAGGTTTTTCTGAATGTTTAGTCAGAATCTCATTTCTTGTAACTTGAAGCCATTGGTTCAAGTCCTACCCTCCAGAGCAGGAGAAAACAAGCTCCCTCCCTCCTCCATGTGACAGCCCTTAAGATATTTTAAGATGGCTATCATATCTCCTCTCATTCTCCTCTTTTCCAGTCTAAACATACCCAGCTCCTTCAACCGTTCCTCAAAAGGCTTAGTTTCCAGACCCTTCATCGTCTTGGTTGCCCTCATCTGCACACATTCCAGAGAGCGTTGAGATTAAATTTAGATTAGATGTCTTATCAGAGCTTGACAAATACTCATCTGACCCAGTTAATAGTGACAATGTATGCAGATGATAGAACAGCTCTATACTTTCTGATACTCTTATTTGTTGTTGGCAGGAGAATTGTATCTTATATTTCATTTCATTCCTTTTTTTTTAATCAGGGAGTTTCATTGTCACTATTGTTTGCGTATGAACCCTAAAAATACCAGGTTCCGCCTTTTCTTCGCCTTCCTGCCTTCCAACCTATCAGAAAGCACTGTAAAAAAAGCACCAGAAAGCAGCTCTCATGATAAACCCATCCAGTGGTGGTTGACTAAGGACTTCTCCCCTGTTTGATCACTCCAGTGCCTCCTCCCATTTCAAACCCTTTGTCCTTACCTCAGTAGAATACCAAATTGGCAGGTAAATGGTCTGCTGTTTGTTTGTTTGTTTGTTTGTTTGTTTGCTTGCTTGCTTGTTTGTCTGAATGGGTCATGTTAGACTTCATTTCTCTTAATTCAAATATCACTTTTTAAAATGCACTGGATGCCATTGAAAAAGTGAAGTGGTTGAAAGAGAACTCTTAAGGCACATGATATTGAGCACATGGTCAGAAATATGTCATATTCAGATTGAAAACAGGATGTAAAGTGTTCTTAAACCACAGAATTCGGGCAGCATGTTGGTGTTCAACACCTCCAGAGAAGCATGTATTTCTTGCCTCCCAACTTCACCGCAACAGGTCTAGTTTTTGAGTGACCTCACATTTTTTCCTGAATGCTTGGTAGTTTTACACACACAGTGAGAGAGAGAGAGAGCAGCAGCAGCAGCAGTTTTCAAACCACAGAACTCATACTTCATTACCTTACACTGAAATGTGGGTATAAATAACTGACTTTTAAAATGTAATTCTTTTTGCTTGTGATCCAAAACACCTGGGAAGGCTGTTTTCGACAGGGGGGGTGAACTGGGTGGTCTCCCCCAGCTCCACGCATCATGCCAGGCTCTGCAGAAAGTGGCTTTTGTGACCCTGTTGCTGCGGGTCACAACATCAGGCATGCTTTGCTGCCTGTGTGCACTGCACCCCGGGGCATAGTGTGCTCTTGTTCTCTGTGGTGACTGCTCAGCTATACTGCAGCTTGTGGCCATTCTAATCTGGCCCACTGTTTCTCTGACTCAAACTACAATCAGACAACCCGCTAGCTGTTTCAATATGTGTGGGGAAGTGGGAGGGGAGAGGAAAGGGGAGGGGAGGGAGCTACTGCACACTGTAACAGCCCTGGAGCATTGGCTTCTGTGCTCTTAGAAATTCAGCGGCAGGCTAACGGAGAGACAAAACTTAAGAGGGGAAGCACAGCAGAGGAGAGATACTCCAGCTGATCGCCATCTCTTGCCTCTTCTTTGCTCCCTTCTCCTTGCAGGTAATGCTATGACTCCTTCTTTTCCTGGATACTGCCTTCCTTGTGACTTTTTATTTATGAGTGGGGAACAAGAAAAATAAGAACCCATTTCTTTGACATCTTGTGTGTGCCCAATCGCCATGGGAGCACACTGGTTGTGTGTATGTGTACGTATTGCTGCAGACCCTTCTCTTAACTATAATGGGGCTACATCTCACCTCTTCTCTTGACAATATGGTTGTCAGACTATTTAAGAGGGAAAAGTTGCAGAGGGGACTGTCTCCCTCAGAAGCTAGCAGCACAAATGGAAAGAGTGGTGGGGTCAGGCTCACACGTGCCAGTTTATTTTGATTATAAAATAAGCAGTGCATGCGTTGCTTTGAAAGCCTCTTTCCCCAGGGTTTACGCTTCTTTGTGGATTTTGTGATGGATTTTATTTGTTGTAATACTGTCTGCCTTCGTTTCACGGGAATTGCCCTCTATGCAGCATAAGCAGGGGTGCCTCAGCTGTTGAAGGTATAGTTTCTGTTTATCTTTATTCAGTAATGCTTGTGTATTTCACTGGACATTGTGTTTCAGGTACACTAGGGAAAACACAACAAAAATACTTTTTAAAAAGAAAAGGAAAGAAAGCATCTTTCTCACACAGTCAAGGTTGCTCTGAGGAACACTCATCTGCTGGTATTCTTCAGAAGGGTTTCTGTGGTGCATCTGCAGGTGTGTGTGACAATTTCATGATTTCTAAGAGGCACACTGGATACTACCATAGGATCTTGTGGTGGGATTTTAGTAAGCACTTGTGCTGGCTTCTAGGAATTGATGCACTCTGAGGCCATGGAGCCGTGCAGGTTAGGAGAATTTACTGCTATCGTTTACTTTGACCACAAGCACAGAACTCTTTCCAACACAGCATGGCTTGTCCACTTGGCTGAATCAGCACCTTCCAGAAGCAGCAGGAAGGGAAAGGGGAAATTAGAAAGTGCCTTGAAAGCAAGAGATAGTATAATATGGGGCAGTCCAGCAGAAATGCATGGCAACATTATAACCATAGAACCCATGTTTATTGCAAACAACAGTCAACATTTTGGAACTGATTCGCAGCACACAAAAGAAGCATTTGTAAGTTTTCCTCTAGAACCGTTTCCAGTGTGGTGTAGTGGTTAAGAGCGGTAGTCTCGTAATCTGATGAACCAGGTTCACGTCTCCGCCCCTCCACATGCAACTGCTGGGTGACCTTGGGCTAGTCACACTTCTCTGAAGTCTCTCAGCCCCACTCACCTCACAGAGTGCTTGTTGTGGGGGAGGAAGGGAAAGGAGAATGTTAGCCGCTTTGAGACTCCTTCGGGTGGTGATAAAGCGGGATATCAAATCCAATGTACACTAGATTTTTTTTCTTAATGTACACTATCTCATTCTGAATATCTCCATATAAGTCCTAACAGTTGAGGGGGGGCTAGAAGGTGCGAGCAGATCAACAGCAAATTAAGGAAGGGATAGCTTTGTTAGGATGGGAACAAATTTAACGAAATATGTTATGCTCCGTCTTTTAATCAGGGGCCATTACAGTTCCAGTTACATGATAATGGACCCTTAAGCATACTCTTCGTAAAATGCTGGTTTATTTCTTTCTCATTTTGCGCTTCCCTGCTGTTCCTATAGCAAGAGAAAAAAATATTAAGCACCTCCATCCACTTTCTCTAATGTTTCATGCTCTAATTCCATATGGAACCCAAGATGCCATGGTGGAAGCTATTTGTTCTGGCAATGTGGGATAATGAGGATTGAGGGAAAGGCAAATGTGATGCTCCAGACATCATGGGCTGGTTGTGGAGGGATGTGTGCTGGTAAACATTGATGTCTACACCACAATGAAAATATATTTCAGCTGAGAGTGCTGAGCTGTGGCTGCCCAATGCAATTTGCTTGCAGTTCCTGTTGATTGCCCCAATGTGGAACCATGCTGATTCACAAAGCTACCTGTCTGGAAGTTGAAAAAAAGAGCGGTGGGAAGAAGGGAGGGAAAGAAGGGAGGGAAGAAGGGTAGGAAGGAGGGAAAATCCAATGCTCAATAGATATTGGCATTGATCAAGCTATAGTAAGGTAAAGGTAAAGGGACCCCTGACCATTAGGTCCAGTCGTGTCTGAATCTGGGGTTGCGGCGCTCATCTCGCGTTACTGCCGAGGGAGCCGGTGTACAGCTTCCAGGTCATGTGGCCAGCATGACTAAGCCGCTTCTGGTGAACCAGAGCAGCACTCGGAAATGCCGTTTACCTTCCTGCTGGAGCG
Source organism: Lacerta agilis (assembly GCF_009819535.1). Classification (NCBI taxonomy): domain Eukaryota; kingdom Metazoa; phylum Chordata; class Lepidosauria; order Squamata; family Lacertidae; genus Lacerta; species Lacerta agilis. The sequence goes on from NC_046313.1 coordinate 64,302,486, forward strand.
GTACCTATTTATCTACTTGCACTTTGATGTGCTTTCAAACTGCTAGGTGGGCAGGAGCTGGGACCGAGCAACGGGAGCTCACCCCGTCGTGGGGATTCGAACGATTGACCTTCACCTGCGTCAAGCTATAGAGAAAGACAAATAAGCCAAAGGACCCCATCCAACACTGCAATTTAAAAAAAAAAAACTACAACTGTGTTTTTATGAGCATAATAAACTATCCTGGATTTTGAATTAAAGTGTGATATAAAAATGTTTCCAATAAAAAGATTGCAATTGTGGGGCATATTAAATCCACAGCTACAGGAGTCTTCTGAAAAGGTCCATATGAGTCCAAAGCAAACCAGCACTATTTAGAGAGAAGGTCAAAGCATTTACTCTTCAGGTGTCAAGTACATCAGGAGTGCAATGCTCTTATATCCATTAGTGACCAAGAACCATGGAAGCTTAGCAGGGTCTCCATTTTTAACTGCGTCTGTGCATAAAATCCTTTGTGGGTCAGCTGGATATTGCCTGCTCCATTCACAAAATGGTGCATTAATGAGCACACATACATGGGTATCCATGTGTGTCACTTACAGACACATAATTTGCAAGCTCATTTCCCTAGAGCCATGTTGCGTCCCAGGGATGTTGCCCTCTGCACTGGTATCAAGGGAGAGATCAGCACTAGGGCACAGCCTCCATTTAAGGTGAGAAGCACAAGTTTGCACTCATGGCAAGATAGAAATCAGTTAATAGATGTGGAAAGTGCGTACAGCTAAAATAATACAGGCAATGCAGATAAGGCACAGCCTATGCCAACAGCAATTTGACATATTCTACAGGGTGGGGAGAGATGAATGGTTGCCTAACTTTGGTTTCCCCTCAGAGTCTTTTCTCTGGTTGTTTGTGGAGGACAAGGGCAGTAGCACAGTGGTGGGGCGGGGGGGGGGCGGTCCGTTGTCCCGGGTGCAAAAATTTTCAAGGGCAAGGGATGCTTCCTCACCTCCAAGCATGTTTACATTGACGACCCAACCTACAACCCTTGTTTGCCTAAAATGGCCGTGTATGCATGCCCAAGGAAAACAACCCAGATGCAAGAGCCGCAAGGGAAGGTGAGTTGCAGGTGCCCTCTTTGGGGGCTGCACCCCTCCCAGGCTTTTCCTACCTGCAGCTGCCGGCCAGGGCTGTCCTTTATGCGCTCCTCCCAGGCCTCGCTGCTGCTGCTTTGGGAGTCCAGAGGCTGCCAGGCTGAGCCAGCTCAGGTCTTGTTGGCTCAGTTGGCACATGGCATAGCAAGTGTGTGTGTGTGTGTGTGTGTGTGTGTGTGTGTGTGTTCCTTCAGTTCTTTCATGACTTAACATTGCTGAATAAGATTTGCACCTTTTAAAAACAGAAAGGCAATTTTAAATGTGGGGAATCAGCTATGAAGGAAACCTGATTGCTGCAGAGGGGGTGCAATACTTGCCCTGCCCCGGGTGCAAGCAGGCCTGCTATGCCTCTGGACAAGAGTCCTGTTGTTATCAGAGAACCAGAGGGACTGATCCCCAAGAATTTGTACCAAACCACTCCAAGAATCCTTAGTTTTAACAGGGCTTGGGGGTTGCTACAAACACCTGAGAGAGACTCCTACTCCTTCTACCTTCTTTGGAATGGGTAATCATGTATCTCTGTCCCTCTCATTTTCCTAATGTTGCTCTCCTCAAAGTAGTTGTTGTTGTTGTTCAGTCGTTCAGTCGTGTCCGACTCTTCGTGACCCCATGGACCAGAGCACGCCAGGCACGCCTATCCTTCACTGCCTCCTGCAGTTTGGCCAAAGTAGAGTTTATCTCTATTAATGGTCTGCCAGGCCCCTACTGTCTTTCCAAGTGATCTGGACTGCAACTCCCATCAGCCCCAGCCAGCATGACCAATGACCACTGTTGATAGGAAATGTAGTCCCAAATGCCCAGGGGGTACAGAGCTGAGGAATACAGATGTCTGTTGGAAAGTTTGGTTTTCTTTGGCTGCGAATGCCATAAAAGATGCTGTGGTTGACTAGGCCAACATGGGCATGGACACATTGCTACTGGGAAAGGTCTGCTTTAGGAAACTGGATGGTGATAGTTGAGTTGAGGTGCTGCATTTTCAGACCCTCCAAGTGTCCCTGTTTTCCAGGGACAATTCTGGATCTACAGAAGCCATCCTGTTTTCTGATTTGATCGCAGAACGTCCTACTTTTCCTTAGGACATCCCTATTTTCATCAGATAAATGTTGAAAGGTATGGAGTTATGCAACCCCAGAGCCAAGGAGATAAGTAACTATACAACCTTTAGAAGACATCTGAAGACAGCCCTGTCTAGGGAAGTTTTTTTAATGTTTAATTTCTGTTGTGTGTGTGTGTGTGCGTGTGTCCAAAGTTGCCCAGAGTGGCTGGGGCAACCCTATCAGATTTTCCCCCCACAAATAATAAAATTATTATTATTATTACTATTATTATTGAATAGAACGTCCCTATTTTCATCAGAGAAATGTTGGAGGATATGCATTTTAAGCCCCCTGGGTTAAGAAGAGATTATATCAAGAAGCTGTAGCCTCATCTTTGCACACACAGTTTCCTGTCTGGCAGTTGTAACTTGTTTCTTCACTGTCACCACTGTGATGTCAACACCTCTGTGTGGGTGTAAACAGAAGCCTTATTGCACCTCACACACACCTCAGCCACTTAGAAGTAAGAGTAAGTTCTCATTCTCTTGGGAGCAAAACAAGGCACAAGATGGATTCATTTTGCTAAGGTGTTACCTCAACTTGTTTTGATATCTGACAGCGGAAGGCAAGTCATTTTGAAAATACACCACTGCCCTCTTTAAGAGCACATTCACAGTTAGAATTGTAACCATGTCAACATGTGAAGTATGTGGGACAAATCCCATGCCCGTTACACTGACATTGTTAACCTGCCTCAGAAACTTTGTTAATATGGGGATCTAAAAATAACCTAAGTAAATAAATACAATGTTATATTCAGCAACCCTGTAACAAGATGGCAGTCCAATGAAAGACTGCCATGTGTAGAATACGGCAGAAGTATGTTTGCAAGCCAGTTATATGATGCATAGTTAGGGCTAATTCGTACAACCGTTATTGCATTTCAGGGATATAGATTAAATGCATCCGACTTAACTTGAGGCTATGGAGAAGCAGCCCACAGCAAAGCCTGTGTTTTGCTTGCAAAGATTCCAACACTAGATTGACAACGAACTGGTAAATGTTGCTTAAGATGCAAAGTGTAGGAAAACCAGCACACAATTGCTGTACCAAGATCCCAGTACATCCTGGATACGCTCATTTCAAAATTTCTGCCTCATTAGAATGGTTGGCTTCTGTTAACTTTTACTATGTACGCAGGTCAACTCCTCACTGTATTTGAATCGTACTTTGCATCCTGACAACCTGACCTATGAATTCCTCAAAAAACTTCATCTCTGCTCATGGCAGGATCTAAGAAGACAATCTTGCACAGCTAGCAGACAAATGTTCTCTGTGCTGTTGAAACATTGGCTCAGTTTTCATGAAATGCTCAATCAAATCACAGCTTAGTATGACTCCTCAAGTCTGTAGGATCCTAGAGAAGAGATGATGATAATAATAATAATAATAATAATAATAATAATAATAATAATAATAATAATAATATCCCACTCATCTGGCTGGGTTTCCTCAGCTACTCTGGGCAGCTTCCAACAGAAAACTAAAAACAGAATAGAACTTCAAACATTAAAAACTTCCCTAAACAGGGCGGCCTTCAGATGTCTTATAAAAGTCTGATAGTTTTTTATTTCCTTGACATCTGATGGGAGGGGGTTCCACAGGGTGGGCACCACTACTGAGAAGGCCCTCTGCCTGGTTCCCTGTAGCTTTGCTTCTCTCAGTGAGGGAACCGCCAGAAGGCCCTCGGCGGTGGACCTCAGTGTCTGGGCAGAACGATGGAGGTGGAGATGCTCCTTCAGGTATACTGGGCTGAGGCCGTTTAGGGCTTTAAAGGTCAGTAACCAACACTTTGAATTGTGCCCAGAAACGTACTGGGAGCCAATGTAGGTCTACATATAGATTACAGCTGCTTGGCTTCCCATCTGGTTCTGCTGCTGTGCTCTATGCCATGGTTTGGCTGAGCATGCTGTCCAAACTTAGACTCATGGCTTTTCTCTGCCATACAAACCACAAGCTGTGAACCAAGAACAAACCTTTCTTTGTTTGAAGTAAGGTAAACGACAAGCCCAGGTTCAGTTAACACACAAAGCCAAACCACAGTTTACCTCTCTGGGAAACTGCACACTTAAGCCATGATTTGTCTTAGTGTTATGTGTGAACTGGATCTTTGTCTAGGATGTGCAATATTAGCTAGCAGCAGGCAAAACAGTAGTGAGTGCTCTTACTCAAATATTGCTTTCTCTCCCCCCTCCCTGCCACTACAACATATAAATAATGCCAATGACTGTATGTGATGGCTGGATTCTTTCTACTATGGATGGTTAAACTCAGATTAAATACACAGGATTTATGCACACTAATACTTCTCTACTTCCAGAGAATATGGAAGTTGTGAATTGTTTTATGCTGACTCACACCAAGGTTATCTCTAGCCCTGTATTGTCAGAAACTCTCAGTCCCCGATAGTAATTTCCACAGACTCAACAGTGTGGACATCATGCTTCATGAAAGCTTTGTTTTTGCCCTTTCGGAAATCGTATGGAGCATAACCTTTCAATATGAAATGCCCATATCTGTGATGGGAGAAGAGAACGACAGCAGCCCATATGCTTTCCCCCCATTTCTGATTATCCTACAACTTTGATCATTGACTGCTTTCAGGAAAAAAATAATCCCAGGCTTTCTGCTCTTGGCCATTGAAGTCCCTGAGATTAAAGGAACCCCCTGGAGCCCTGAGACTCAGAGGGCATCCATGCTTTCAAGTCTGCTCAAAGCATTCCACTGCTCAGGCCACCAAGGCCAGCCCCCTGTTCAATATGGCCCCTTTGCCATACTTTCACGCACTATGTATAACCATTAGTACACCCTTCCCTGTTCCTTCTGCCCTTCCTCTTGGGGAGTTTATCTGCCTCTGATGAGAAACTCCCCAAGAGGAAGGGCAGAAGGAACGGGGAAGGGTGTATTAATGGTTATATATAGCCCATGTTCAGCTGGAATTGCCAGTAATTTGGATCATGATTTCCTCACCAGGGCTAGAGTTCAAAGAGTATTGCAAGATTGTGCAACACTGGTGCATGCATCTGGGTTTCTCGGTTCCTTCTTTCCTCATTTCAACTCCATGCAGGGCACTTTTAAACATATTTTTACATGCCATCCCAGTCTCTGCTGGGTGGCTGCACAAGAGTCCAGGCCCTCATCCAGGGTTGTGATTCCATTGGCAAATCAAGGCACAGCGAAGACTGGTCGAAATGTGGCTTATTTGCACATATTTACACCTGAAGTCTTCAATGGAGAGAGTTCAGATGCACCAGTGCAGCACTGGAGTCCAAGGCATCCTGCACACCATCTCTGTGCATCTGTCCTAACCTGGCAAGATGGTTCTGCCCTGCATGGCCTCCTGCCTAGAGTTCTGGCTCCAGTGGCAGAGCTTCATGCTCCAGCACCGGGGGCAGGAAACAGGTGGAGGCTGGACTGGTGTGCGTTCTGGGGGCGGGGTGCACATTCTGGGGGCATGGCATGCCGAGATGGAACCCTATCGGGGTCCCACTGCGTGGGGCGCCCTGCCCCCTACGCCCTGCCCTGGTGATGGGTTCATAATGACTTGCTTCAACAGCTTTTGTCATTCTTTAGGACTTCTAGCCCAAGTGGGGTCCTGGCCTCGAAAATAAGCTTAGCCTGTGTTTTTCACTGATTGGGCATCGTCCCTTCAATAATTTCTGGCATTCACAACAGTTATGGGTGTCCTTGAACCACCCCCCCCCCCAAAAAAAAATCTGTTACTCCAAATCTGTAACAATATAAAGTGCAAGGGAAATCCTCTCCCAGTCCTCTTGAATCGGCCACTCCCCAATCCAAAATTTCCTCCTGAAGTTCCCTTTTAATTCCTCTTGGCCTGGGTTTAGGGAAAACAAAACACAAATGTAGATGCTATCTGTATTTTCCTCTAGACTCTGTGATTTAGGATTTGCCATCCTTTTTCAGCCCATATGGGGTTGTTCAAGGTGCACTCTCTCTCTCTCTCTCTCTCTCTCTCTCTCTCTCTCTCACACACACACACACACACACACAAAATTTTTGGAAACATCAAATGCACAAGGCTGTATTTGACAAGTGTTGAGTGTGTGACAAATATAATGTCTAATTTGACCCTGAGCACCTCTGTTAAGTAAGCACTGAAGATAACATTATTTATTTATTTATTTATTTTCTATGCCACTTTATATTTTTAAGAAACACCTCAAAGCTGTTTACAGCATATTAAATTAATAAATCAATAAAACAATCTGAAGAAAGTCAAATATAGAGTATTTAGTCAAAGCAACAAAACAGAAAATTAAAATATTATCTTAAAGACTTCAAAACAGAACATTACAAAGGAGGTCAACTATAGAATACATATTTAACATGGTAGGGCTGGGTGAGTCTAGGCCCCGCCACCTAGGCCAGGTGGAAATGGCCTTGCAGGAAGCGGTTTTCATGCCTCAAAGCCAGGTGATGTTCCTCCAGCCTCGTGAGGAGACTCTTCAGCAGAGTTGGTGAGTCTGGGCCCCGCCCAGACTGTTCTCCTTGATTTCAGAGGATGAGAGGTGTTTTTGAAAAAAATGTTCCATCCCCCATTACCCCATGTGTGTGTGTGTGTGTGTGTGTGTGTGTAGCCCTGAATATGTGCTGAGTGCATTTCCACTTAACTGAGTAACAATGTAACCAGGCCACATTGATTGGGCTTTCTGAACTTCAGACCCTCGGATGACTGGAAGGCAAGTTCTTATCCTTACTCTAAATGGCTTAATATAATCATAAACAGTGGAATCAGGAAGATAGCATGGCCATTTGATGTCCATTTTTGCAGGGGAAGTCCCTCTGGCCACTTGGAAACAGCACTGTGATTCCTTCCCTTAATTGTTCCATTATTATGAAACATTAAACACCTGTTTTTAGTGAGCTTCTGTATTCTTTCCCTTTGCCCTGACTTTCCGCACTGCACAGTGTCTCTGGGCAAGTCAGCATTTTCCTTTCACTTCACATACGTGGATTATCAAAGAGATTTTTTTGCTTACATCAGCTCACCGTTCCTGTTTTGTGTGTGTGTGTGTGTGTGTGTGTGTGTGTGTGTGTTTCATCATTCAGCCCCATTCCATTGACTTCCTGATGCTAATCTTGAACTCCTAGAACTTCTGGTCATTTTCAGGAAATGCAAAGATTATTGAGGCCCCTAGGAAACAAGGTGAATGAATACTTAGCAGAACACTCTAAGAAGAAAATGCTCAAAAGCGAATGTGGCTTTATTTCCCACATCCCTTTCTGCACCTTTTGGCCCAGAGGTTCAGGAGCTGAAAACAAGAGGGTCTCAGGGACAGAAAGGTGAGAGTTTTGATCTTGGCTATTTTTTATTCCTTCCATTTTTGTTTAACCTTTATTTCTTAAATGTTTTGAATTACATAGAAATGCAAAAAAAAAAAAACCTTTTCTAAAAATACCGGTACAAATACAAATACTGACTTCAGTTTTAGAACAGAATGCAATATTTTGTTTAACTTTTGAAGTCACTTTTTTCTGTCAGGAATGGAGCTGGTATAAAGGTGGCCATTAACAGGACTGTGAGCACAAGTCTGGGCAGTACAAGTTATGGCATAAGTGTGGTCTTCTCTTGTGCCATAAGCATCTCCATCCCATTATGGATGTTCTGCCTACATATCTTCACCAGCAGAACAGCCCCAACCCTGGAATATTCTACTGGCGTGTCCTTTGAGCTGGCAGTTTATCTCAAGGATTGGGCCCTAAAGCAGAAACAGCAAACTTGGGAGCAGCTGTCTGGCAGGAATTGGACTCCTGTATCACAAGGGGTTGGACTAGATGACCCCTGGGTTCCTTCCAACCCTACAGTTCTGTGGTTCTATGATAGCTTCCAGATGTTGTTGTACTCCAGCTTGCATCAGCCCTGACCATTGGCCATGCCAGCAGGAGTGGAGGAGAGCTGGACTGCAACAAATTCTGGAGGGGACCACTTTGACTACCCCTGCCCTAAGGAGATTCTGCTGCTGATTTTATAACCAAACATGCATTTCCATACAGCATCTGAAACATACTTGCAATAAAAGTATTTGATGTTCTTCCTTCCCAGTGTATACTATAGGTCAACCCTTTGTGTTCTACAAGTGCATTTTAGCTAGAATAAGACTAGGAACCTCAACTGCTACACTTAAGTTTCCGATACAAGAACCAAATTCTGAAGAACTTGCTCTTTTTTCTGACCATTAGTCAGAAATGATCATTAGTCATTCTTCCTTGTATTCTTTGTATCCTTTTCTTTTTGTTTGCTTGCTTGTTCGATGGGCTGGTGTTATTTCTGTGTTACTAGGACAGAGGAATGACGTTCCACGTGTTTAATTTAAAATATGCATCACTAGTGAAGCTATGTGTATCAGTTTGGAAATGGGACTATAAGGATGGGTTGCAATGCTCTAACAATCTTTCGTCCTCTCTTTGCGACTGATTCCTCTCTGCCTCCACTGGATTCTCACATTTGTTTATGGTTGTTTACTACATGCCCCCTCATTCTTACTTCCAGACTTGTTAGTTATAGCAGTCTTGGTAATATTCTTTAGCGTTGGCTGCTAGGGAGTGCAAATAGATTTATGATGAGGGGTGGGAATTGGAGTAATAGCTGCTGATATCACAGAGGCATTGATTCTTCCCTTGACACTGATCATCGAGGGTAAATGCATGCTGACAGCTCTATACTTCAGACCTAATGTATTACCTTCCTATTCTCCCCATCATTCAGACTGTACTGTTCCCACCATACACCTGCCAAGTGACCTAGGAAGAGAAGGCAATTGAAAGATCTCATTCATTTCCTAAGATTCCTCATTTCCTGGGGTTTCTGTATGTGCTTTAGAGCAAAGTGAGGGGCAGATGGGGCTCTTCAACCTGGGAAGGTAGCCCATCTAGGAGAAGGAAAACTCTGGTCCTAAACCTCCCCTGCCATGTGGGATATCTTTGGGAGGAGAAAGGGCTAAGGAGTAAACTCTACACCTATCCTAAAGACAGTTGGATGGTGCCTTATACGCCTCTTTCTGGTAATTCCTGCAGCTGGTGCCAAACGTATTTCTCTGCTTTCCTTTGGACCACAACAGTGATCCAACAGCAACAGCAGCCCATGAGCTCCATAGACACTGCCCAGGCTTGTGCCCTTAGGACATCACTTTGGTACTGTTAATGCCGCCGTTTCACTTTATCCCTGGAGGCGCACTCCATTGTCTCTTGAGGCAGACAGATGCCAACAGCAACAGGTTCCTTGATTGTGCTCTGATTTAAATAGGACTACACCAAAGTAAACAGTGGCTTCCTACATAGTGGCATGTTAATGTTTTGCTTCTATTTATTTATGTCGTCAGAACATTGTATTTGATCGGTTAAGGGGATACGACTGCAATAGGAGAATCTTTCAATAAGAGCAAAGTGCTGCATTTATCTATGCAGCAGAGGGTTTATGAAACAATTGCTTCTGTATTTGAGAGCCAAGAGTATTCAGAAAGGTTATTTGTACAGTGTGCAGGTCTCAGTCAATCAGTGGAATATGAATTTCTGTTGAGATATGAAGTTGGTTTGCTTTTTTTTAAAGGCTGCTTCCTTCCCAAGGCTCCCCCTTCATACATCTATCTATATATCTAGATCTAGATCTAGGCAGAGTGTAACATTTGCTGGTGACAATTCTCATTCTGATCCCAACTAATCCACCCTACATTCTCATATTATTTCAAACTATAACATCACAACTTCATTGATGCTGTTGGAACTGTTTCCAGCATTGCTGGACATTGATTTGGCTTTACTTATTGTAGTGGAGATATTGGTGTTTCTCAAACATACTCTTGTTTTATAAGAAAAGTGTTGAAATCACCAGTCATTTGTTAGCTCTTTTTTAATTTTTATTAAAGATTTTCTTGGTTTACAGAAGTGTGTGTAATGTCTCTCGTTTTTTTCCATATAACATTTTTACAGATCAGTTTTGGTTGTTGAGACATTAGGAAGAGAAGGGGGAAGCAGGTGGGTGGGATGGGGGAGGGTGGGGGTGGGGAGATGATGCTTCTATTTTCCTTAATATATGTAGGATTTGGTGTCAGCGTCATTCGTGTTGGTTCTTTGTTGCTTGCTTGTGTTTCTTTGGCAGTGAGAGGTCAGGATTGGCGTAGGGTGTGATTGTTCCTTTGTGGTTGGCTGTGGTGATCTTTGGCTTCCTGTGTGAGTGGGGTGGGTGGGTGTTTTGGATCAGGTTAGCCATATTGATTTGTATGCTGTCGGTAGATTTTTGTCGTCTTGTTGGGCTGTGTGTGTGATGTTTTGTTAGCTCTTTTAAAAAAAGAAAATGAACAGAGCTTTTTTTCAACTTCATACCTTTCCAAATTACAAAATATTCTACAAAATTCCTTCTTGCCGGCCCTGTTTTGCATGCAGAGGGTTTCAGGTTCAATCCCTGGCAACTACTACTGGAGAGCTACTGTAAATCTGTGTAGACAATACTAATGGACCAGTGGTCTGACTTGGTATAAAACTGCTCCCTGTGTTCCAGGAACAAATAGCACAATTACCATTCAAAGTAAGGAAGAAAAGAGATCAGTTGCTACTAATTAAATTTATTAATTTTTAATACTAATCTAGAATCTACCTGTTAATGATGTTGGAAGTACCACAGCAGAGATGATTCAGATTATGATTTAAGACATGGGTAGGCAAACTAAGGCCCGGGGCCCGGATCCAGCCCAATCGCCTTCTAAATCTGGCCCGTGGACGGTCCGGGAATCAGTGTGTTTTTACATGAGTAGAATGTGTGCTTTTATTTAAAATGCATCTCTGGATTATTTGTGGGGCATAGGAATTTGTTCTCCCCCCCCCAAAAAAAAAATATAGTCCGGCCCCCACAAGGTCTGAGGGATAGTGGATCAGCCCCCTGCTGAAAAAGTTTGCTGACCCCTGATTTAAGAGTTCACTTGTCATTAGAAGCAAGGATGGGGTTCCTGTTCCTGTTGTCATAGACTGATGAAATAAAAATTATGAGTTTATACATAAGGGTACCAAAAATATGATAAATCATTTGGATTGTTTGAACTCAGTGATGGTGGGCAGCAGCTTGAAGGCATCTGGAAAATTTGTATGCTGGCAAAGCGGCAAATTCTAGCATGGACGTTAAGCGATTGGGATTTGAATTACAGTATTCTTTTATTCGGTGCTTGTCACTTGGTCCTTGGTCTTAACTTTCAGCTAGCTGGTAGAGAGATCATACAACACTGGCATCAGATATATTGAGGAAGATCGCTTGGCTCCTGCATTATCTTATAGCTCTGGTTGTCATAACTCTATTGTGAACCTGCAGATGACTGGAGATGGAAGTACAAACACACGTGGCCTCAGTTCCAGAACTGTGCACATGAAGGCAGACTCCCTTCGAGTAAAGTCAGACTTCTACAAATCCATCAGAATAATTATGGCAACAGGTACCCCCTACTCATACCTACTGTTTGTGGATATTATTACTTAGATATTACTGAAGGCTTTTCCATTTGCCTTCTCTCTGGGGCAAAGCTGGGCAGCTGCTGCAGTAATAATAATAATAATAATAATAATAATAATAATAATAATAATAATAATAATAATATATTTCTAACCCCCCTCACATCTGGCTGGGTTTCCCCAGCCACTCTGGGCAGCTTTCAACGGAACATTACAAACAAAATAAAACTTCAAACATTAAAAAACTTCCCTAAACAGGGTTGCCTTCAGATGTCTTCTAAAAGTCAGGTAGTTGTTTATTTCCTTGACATCTGATGGGAGGGCGTTGGTGGGCGCTACTACCAAGAAGGCCCTCTGCCTGTTTCCCTGTAACCTATCTAACTCTTGAACCCTTGCCACATGCTTAGGGAGGAGGGGCAGAACCACCACACCAAAGCTGGGGGAAACTGCCTCTCTGCCTCAGAGGAGGAGGAGCTGTGGCAAGAAAACTGGCGAGGGGATGCATTGTGGGGCCAGTCTCACACGCCCAAGAAAAAAGAAGGCCTGTCACCTCCTCTCCTCTTCTGGCCCCCACCTCTCCAACTTGATGGGCTACTCCAATGCCACCTCAGATCCCAAGAACAGCATTAAGGCCGTAATGAACTGAGTAACAGACCCTGAAGCACGAAAGGTCAAGGGCTGCTCATGCATGAGTTCCTTAGGGAGAGCCTTTCCGCCTCTTTTCCTTTCCCACCAGCTGACACAACACTCCCTTCCCCCCATCCAGCCCTTTAACCAAGCGATAGAACTACCACAGAGCCCTCCTTGTGGCACCACTAGCACGCAGCTCACCATCTCAGCTCCTCCCCGCTTTCCTCCTCCCTTCAGCCAGCTGGGACAGGTGCAGCCTGTCACCGCCCACCACCCCTTTCCTCCGACAGTACTCAGGCAGCAGGATGTCTTGGGCCAACCCTGGCAACTAATATTTCAATGCATTGAGTGCCAATACTAATACACAACACGTTCAGTTGCAAGGGCATTTGAACTGAAAGCAATTGGAGGAAACCTGTTGAAAAAGCCAGCTTTAAAGCAAGTGAAGTAAAAGATCTTTCAAAGCTCCATAGATTCCATTGATTCCATCTTGTGCCACGTCAACGCTGAGCTGCTTGTTGCATCCTGTGAACTAAGGTGCTGGCTAGCTCCCACAAAACTTAACATCAGGCATGATCTAAGCTACCGCCTTCCTGAGATTCCAGCTAATACCACGCCTCTTCTCCTTGCTTCTCATAACCATGTTTTAGTTCTCTATCAGAGTATGCCAGATGCGAAGGAAATCTGAGCTGACCTTAAAAAATAAAGATCTTGCTTGTATTTGTTTGGGGATTATGGGGTTAAGCTGTTGTATGACGTGAATCTTTGCTCATCCAGAAAAAACAAGTTGATAGGTGACACAGTTTAATTTGAACAGAATGTTGTAGATATAGTTTAGTGGCTACAGCTAGGTTGTGGGTGTGGCCTGCCTTGCCCTAACAAGCTCTGACACACTTTCCCCCTTGGAGAGGGAGGGGCAATTCATGCCATCCTGACTCCTGTCTCGGCTGCTTTCCCAACTAGTAAGATTCCGTGTGCCTGTTTTTTGACTGCATCAGTTAGTTTGTTCTGTGAGGTATTTGCCAGCATGTAAGAGAGTATTCGTGCTGATTGCAGTGTTGGGCATTGTCTGATTGCTGAGTAGATACAGCAGGGGTTTGGGTGTGGACCAGGACCCGCCTTGCTAGGAGAACAAGCTTTACCATGGACAGCGAGGTCAACTGTGGCAGAATTGTCCCCAAAAGGGGTGACTCCAAACACATCAGGTAGGTCACACCCTGGATGTAGTCTTTGTCCCAAGTGATATGAGGAATGCACTGTTATCTGGTACAGTTTGGACGGATGGTGGCAGTTTCCTCCTGAAAGGGAGGTGGTCAAGTTTGGGTGGCCCACCCTCAGACCTGGAGGAACCTAATGTGTTGCTGCATACTCGGGGGGGGGGGGTGTTTCCAGCAGAGAAAGGAGACATTCCTGTCAAAGCCTTGGTCTTGCTATGGAACGGTGAGGTGAAACAACTGGCTGACATGATTGTGTCCAAGCATCCTTTCTGGCATTGTGGAGCCCAAGTGGTCCCTTGGTATTCTGAGGAGCTCTGGGCTATGAAACAAGCAGTACAAGTCTCAATCTGATGTCAACCAAACATTGGTTGGAGCACGTAATTGTGGCTACCACATAGCAGTGGAGGGTGCAAAGAAGGCTCATTCTGCAGCTTGCATTACATCCTCTAGTAGCCAGCTGGTGTAGTTGTTTCAGATGGTTTGAAGGTGACTGACTCTCGCTGTGGGAGAGGAACATTTGGAACATTGGAAGACCTACTGTGCCCCACTGGCTACACATTTGGAGGACAAAGTCACTCAACTTTGGAGTGACCTTGACTCTGCTTGCACAATACGGTAGGACTTCCCTCTCTCCTCCCCCTGTACCCCCACGGACCCTCCAATCTGCTGTAGAGGACTGGGGACCCAGAACAGATTTAGCAGGCAGGGAATGGAGGGAAATCTTGTGTTGGGGGTTGGAGGGGTGAAGTCTTGTTGCACAAGAAGACCTCTTTCTGTGCACTCATACCCCACTTGGCGCTACATTGGATTCCACCCATTGTGCTTTACACTGCATTTGCTGTCTATATGGGGTACAATTGCTTTAATTTCCTATTGTTATCCTTCCAGGTGTTGAGTGGGCGGTAGGTGAGGGTTCCATAACCTAGAATATGTTCCTAGCTCTATCCATTATTTCTTTGATCTCAGCTTGTAGCCTAGGAGTAGTTAACCTCTGGCCCTCCAGATATTGTTTGACTACAACTCCCATAATACATGAATATTAGGCATGTTGGCTGGGGCTGATGGGAGTAGGTGTCCAACATCATTTGGAGGACCACATATTGGTCACTCCTTGATTAACCCCATCAGGCTCTCTTCTGATGTCATCAGTGAAGCAGCTGTTGATGAAACCAGAAACAGTGTGTTGAATATTGAGGCATTCTTTGTATGAATCAGCAACTGTGTGGTCTTAGCACTTTCAGGGATAACAGTGAGTCTCCAATGAGAATTTTCCATGTCTACAAAGTAAAGTCCTAAGCTAAGTCATGTTGAAGGAAGAGGGGACACTAGTTAGTGGAAGAGCACATTCATTGCATGGGAAATTCCCACTCATATTTGCTCCCTGGATTTCCAATTAAATGACTCAGCAGGTAATGGGAAAATCATTTTCTCCATCTGAGAGTCTGGATAATATGCATCACAGACAAGGAGTAGGGAACCAGTGGCCTTTTGGGTGTTGCTGGGCTACAACCCCCGTTATCTCTGACCATTGGCCATGCTGGCTAGGGCTGATGAGAGTTTGAGTCTATCTAGAAAGTCACCCAGAGTGGGTCATTCTGGGCTAATATCTTGACCTGATATAAGGCAGCTTCATATATCCTATGTATGTCATATGACTCTTCATTCTTCCTTCCAGATTCTGACCAGGAAAGCGTGCATATCCATCCCTCTTCTATTTTGATAGATACCTTCAAGAGATGTAAATTGAGACACAGTCTAAGAATAATGAGGTTACTAGGACTCTTCCAGCCCTTTTCTGGCCTGACCTATAAAACCACATGTGGTGATTAATGCATCGTACAACTTAATACAGCCTAATGATTTGTCTGAAAGGAGGAAGAAGAGAGGGAAGAAAAGGGAGAGGCCGAAACTAGGCAAAACTGACTTGGTAGAACATAAACAGTGTATGAAGAGCCCTTCTGGATTCAACTAAACTTCCATCTGATGCAGCATCCCGCTTCCAATTGTAGCCAACTAGATGGTTCCATGAGGTCTTCAAAAGCAGGACATGAAGGCAACAACCCTACTCTGTTACATGTTCCCAAAATCTTTTATCCAGCTATCTACTGCCTTTGAACATGGATGTTCCAATTAGCTATCATGGCTAATAACTGTCTAATAGACATGTCCTCCAGAAATCTGTCACACCACAACATTGTTAACAAGGAGTCTTAGTTTGATATTTCTGCTGCAAGTTGCAGATCTGAGGGTCCTTCCAGCAGAGAATGAATTTGCTCAGATTTGGGAATATATTTAGACTTCAGTCTTTCTGTAAATATGCAGCCAGAGGTGTTGTCTGATTCCTAGCATCTTTTCACAGCCATGATGCAGGGGCCTCTTGTGAAAGGTGGTGAATGAAGGCATCTGGACAAGCTCTTCAAGGAATCAGACCTAACCACTTCTTCCAGAGTACCTGGAGCAGCAGCTGCCATGTGAGTCTGCAAAATGATACTTCCCAATCACACCACCATGAATTCCACAGTCAGTACAATAGGTTGGGGGCAAGTGCCAACCGCAATTGTTCTCACAGTCCTCATTATTGGGACTGTGTTTGGAAATGTGATGGTGTGTCTAGCTGTCTATTTCAACCGGCGGCTCCGCAACCTGACAAACTGCTTCATTGTCTCCTTGGCCTTCACAGACTTGCTGCTAGGCCTCATGGTGCTACCCTTTTCAGCCATCTATGAGGTCTACTCCCATGAGTGGAAATACAGTGTCACCTTGTGCAATATCTACATCAGCTTGGATGTCATGCTATGCACAGCATCCATCCTCAACCTCTTCATGATTAGCCTTGATCGCTACTATGCTATCACAGCACCTCTCCGCTACAACACTATGGTCACTCCTAAGCGAGTGGCTGTGGCTATGTTCCTTATCTGGGTGGTGTCACTGATGGTCTCGTTCCTACCGATCCACTTGGCCTGGAACACCAATGGCAGCACTGTCCAGAACACACACAAAACTGACGGGAAGCAGGAGTGCAAGCTGGAGGTCAATACTGGGTATGTTCTGGTGGATGGTTTGCTTACGTTCTACCTCCCTCTGCTTGTCATGTGCATCACATACTACCGGATATTCAAAATAGCCAGGGAACAAGCAAAGAGGATCAACCACACCAACAGTTGCACAACCATCAGAAATGCATTACCCACTGTGAAGGAACACAAAGCCACTGTGACTCTTGCAGCTGTGATGGGAGCCTTCATTATATGCTGGTTTCCTTATTTTACAGTGTTCACATATCGGGGCGTGACGGGTGAAGCGTACAAAAGCCTGATGACCATTGTCATGTGGCTTGGTTACGCCAACTCAGCACTGAATCCAGTTTTATATGCTGCACTGAATAGGGACTTCCGGACAGCTTATCAGCGGTTACTCAGGTGTCGGAGAGTGGGACCAGATGCCAGAGAGGTGCCTCTAACACATGAAATGAGAAATAAGACTTGCAATAAGGAAAGTAAACTTCTACAGCTGCATGCAATGAATGGAAAGAACCCTGTTGTCCAAGATGGCACAGACAGGTAAGCTTTCTCTTACCTTTGAGGGGGAATTGTTGTTGAGAGGGTTTTGGTGGTAGAAAAAGGGGTTGGAACAGGCACTGTTTAGAGTCAGGATGCATGCAAAATATATTTAAAGTTGCATTTGGTGCTCTGTGGGGCATGCATCCACTGGCAGACTTGTTGAGAGCGATGAAATAAGTCTGTTTTTTCCTAACTCCAGCCCTGATTAGTCTCACCAAGGTACTGAACAACTTTTAAATGTTGTGATTTTTCCCCTGCCAGGAAGCACAGAGAGAGATTGCCTCTGCCTAGGTAATTTAACTTTGGATATATTCTGTCAAACAGAGGGAACTGTCAGAGATATGCTAAGCACACAAACACCTACACTACTAAATATATTGTTGCATGCCACCCCAATCTTCGAGCGGTGTGAGATTCCAGGGGTTCCAGGCACTTACCCAGGGTCCTGTTTCCTTGGAACATGGGACAGCAGAGACTGTGGTGTTCATGATTTATGGTTTATTTATACATATATGCAACTTGAGCATTAACATTCCCAAAGGATCTGGTTTCTCCCATAGTCACAGGCTTGGATTCAAACAGACATCAGATACTTCTCTCAAACATTGCTCGACTCTCTTTTTCTAACTACCAGTCACTTCAGGGCAGGGCCCCCACCCATTTGTTATCTCACACAGATCCACTTCCTTGGTTCCCTTAATGGCCAATCACCCAAGCTATCACCTCAACAGGAAGTTAGCCTGGCTTATATTTTAACACTGGCTCCGGGAGTCTTTGCGCACAGTCTACTTGCCCCCACCCCAAACTCATAGCAACATAAATATACATAAGAGAAATAAAATATTTTTTAAAATCCTGCTAGGTGCATTGACAGAAAATGCTGAGGAACTAATAAGATGTATCCGTACTAAATGAAACAACAGTCACTTGGGTTTGAAAGTGACTGGCGAAGGGGGAGGTAGACTCCTGCACTGCTGAACACTCCTTTTTGCAACTTTGGCAGTCACTGCATTTCAGATCCACACATGTTGTGCTTGCATGTGGCTTGAGTGGCAGCCAAGTTCATTAATCAGTACAAGCTCCCACTATATCTGCTGATTAAATTCTAGTCTGGGCTCTTCCTTTTCAATAACATGCAAGATAATACAACTATTATCTTAGTTATTAAGAGTTAGTATATGGGAAAGACAGGTCTCTGCAGTACTGGCTGCAGGGGGATTGGGGGAGGGGGTTGCCTTACTCTGTGCAAAGATACCCAGGCTATGTCTCTTGTATTTAATGGCCCACTCCTAGATTACTCCAGCATGGCAGGAATACATGGTGAGAACATAATAAGAGCCTGGCTGGATCAGACTAAAGACCCATGCAGTCTACCCCCCTGTTTCCCAGATTCCTGTGGGAAGTCTGCAGCATGGGGTGCAAAGTTCTCCCAGGAATTACAATACTGCCATGGCAATCCCTTCCACATGATCTAGGATCGTGATATTATTGGGAAGCAATCACACTTCAGAAGCATCCACACTGCTGAGGTAACATAGGGATGGGCCCTAAAGTATATAATTCTTCATTATAACTGTCTAATGAGAAGCAACTGCTCTACATTAAGCCAGGTTTCTCTTTCGCAATCAGCCACTATTTCTACATGAAATAGTCTCCAATAGCTTTGTTTAGTCTCTGATAGCCATTTATTTTCATCATTTCGGAAGCAATGCAGAGCATTGTGTGCCTTGATTGTTGTTGTTGTTGTTGTTGTTCATCATACAAAAACATAGACAGAGATTAAATTGGAAAGGTACCAATGTATCTCAAAATCAGAGCCTCCTGTCATTAACATTTGGTACGTTCAGTTCTACATCGATTCGGTTGTGCCGTGGAATGAATAAAGAACATCCCTAGTTCACTAGTTTGGGGGAGGGGTTGTTCTTCTGAAGAGACTAGAAAGTGTGATGTGCACATACAGTAGCTAAGTGGATGTTTGAGATAAGCAGTAACAAATTTGCGAAGGTTCCCAATGTAAGATGCAGAAAGAAGAAGCAGGGTAATCAGTGTCAGAAGAACTTAGGTAGCTCTGATTACCCTGGTTTTAAGGATTTACACTCCTAAAGGCCAAAGAAAATAGGAGTGTGGGTATGCAGTATAATTTCATTGTTTCCTATAAGCAATTCTGACTTTCACCTCCTTCCAAAGCTTTGATCTGATCCCATGGCTGCAACTTGATAAGCAGCAAGGAAACTTTCCATCTGGCAGATAGCACTTACTTTCACTGCCATGGCTCCAGGAAGTGCCAACAAAGGGTTGATTCTTTTGTTTTATCACGACTGACCCTGGGATAAGGTAGTGAGGCAAAAGGATTTATCAACAGCAATGGTACACCTTGGACTGGTGCTGCTGCCTCGTCGTATGTTACAATGAAAATGTCTCCGAAGCACAGATTTGTGGCACAATTGTGTCATTTACAGATGCAATAGCACCGAGAGATTTTATCTGCTGCTCTTTAGAAACCATGATGACTCACTCTGTTTCGATTCCTTAACAGTTTTTTTAATGATGGCAAGGGCAAACTTTAAATATACAGGGAGGAAGCTTCTGTTCCGTGATGTATTTCTGTTCCAAAAGTTTTGTTCAGGTTACTATGGACTGTGGTTCACCTGATGGTTTAACCACTCAGCACTTTAATGGAGAGAGAATGATTCTTATGCATTTGAAACAGTATGTGTGATCTGCATAATCAGGACCAGCAGGACATAGCTGACTTCCCAGAGTAAGCAAAAGGTTGTTGAGGGTAGTTGTCAGTGCTGGATTTTGAGTGGAACAGGCAGTTCCTCCGCACAAGGCACCGAGCCAAGAGGACATGAAAGAACAAGAACAACACAAAAAACAACCCTATATTTATATGGGTACCTATTCAATTATTGTGAAAATAATAAATATTTTGTGGGGCACCAAATTTTGTCCTCGCTCAGGGCACTGTATTACCAAAGTCTGCCCCTCGTGGTTGTCTCTCTAGCTTTGTGTTATATACTGTGCATCCTCCATGACAGCCATTTTGTGACTGGCATCCCTAACGCTCCCTCAAAATTTGAAATATGTCCACTAGTCCAAAAAGTTTGGTGATCCCTGCATTACTGGCAACCCCTGCACCAATCCACTTCAGCTACATTTCCGGTATGCACTTGAATCTGTACCCCAAAATACTGAGTCTGGAGGTGACCAGAATACATGTTGGAGCTCCCTGTGGCTGTCATTTAAGCATTTAACAGCATACGCCTATGAATGTCTACTTGGGAGTAAATTCCACTGAGTTGAATTGGACTTACTCCCAAGTATGATTGCAGCCTAAATAAGTGGCTCAATTTGCAGAGTAATGTAAAAGTAAATGAGCTACACTCACTGAATCAGCAGAGTAATTTTGATAACATGAGTACTTTGCGTAAATGAGAAAACTCCTTTTTTAAATAAAAATCTCTTAGAAAACTCTGCCTGTTGATGCAGACTATGCATTTCTGCAAATCAGGCCCATTAGTTACTGCCTTAGGATCTTCTACAGTGGTACCTCTGGTTAAGAACTTAATTCGTTCTTAACCTTAAACTGTTCTTAACCTGAGGTACCACTTTAGCTAATGGGGTCTCCCACTGCCGCCGCCCCATGATTTCTGTTCTCATCCTGAAGCAAAGTTCTTAACCCGAGGTACTATTTCTGGGTTAGCGGAGTCTGTAACCTGAAGCATCTGTAACCTGAAGCGTCTGTAACCCGAGGTACCACTGTACTGCCATCTTCTAAATCAAAGCAACAGCTTCATTCTGAAACTCTCGTAAGCAGCAGTTTCTCAGTCTTTCCTCTGCAAAAATAAGATACCACCAGAGAATAAAGGAGTCCAGGAGATGGGAAATGAAAGTGGACGTGGAGAAAGTTCATTGAGGAAAAACTGGCTGCACTGGAATAGTTTAATAAGCAGCAGAGGTGAATGGGAGAAGCAGCTTATGGCTGGAAGCTAAAATGACACCAATTCCTATTGAAACGAAAGGCAAACAGGATAGGTAATTTGTCACCAAGGCCTGATCTGCAGAAGTATTTCACTATCAAATAGGTTTTTTATAGGATGTCCAACAGTCCAGACAGAAATTAGACCATGGACAGGTTTTATTGTTGAATATAAAATAGCATTTACTTTGCCTGAATGTTCCCTGCAACATACTTAGGCAATCCAATTCAGAGCTCTCCATTCTCTACAATGGAGTCACATTGTCTTTGATACCTGAAAAGCTGCCACGCGACTTGCAGCCAGGCCCCAGTCACATGCAAGTGTAAAAGCCAATGCTTCCATGTAGGTTTTAGGTTGGCTGGGATCTGCTTCATATAGAGCATGTCACTCTGGGGTTATGTGAGCTACACTGGCTTCTAGTTTGTTTCCAAATGCAGTTTCAGTTGCTGATGACTGTAGAGCTCTAAATGGTTTGTTATATGGATGGCCTTTGGGTGGACTCTTCTACATTAGATGTTTCTAAGCAAAGGTTGGATGGCCATCAGTCAGGGATTCCTTAGTTGTGATTCCTAGTTGGACTAGATAACCCTTGGGTCCCTTCCAACTCTACAATTCTAAGTCTGTCGGCCTTGTCATCTTTGTGTTCAAAGGCTCTGTCAGCACAGTACAGGGTCTTCTCAGCAAGGGCCTTCCTCATTCCACCAAGACTGTAGAGTGCTTTTACCTGGGACACCAATTTGGTTCTCTTTCTTTTAGCCTTTAGGTAAATGGTCACGGCATACCTCTTTTTCACCAGGCTTTTGCATTGCACCCTGCTGCTACAACTGGTTTTTAACATTGTTCTGTTTTTTAAAAAAACTCTCAGTTCTTTTGTATGTTTTATTGTGATATTATTGTGATTTCCTTTGCATTTATTTTTCATTATGCTGCAAGCTGACGTGGGGACTCTTGTCCCTGAAAGGTGAGATATCAGTCTTCCAAATAAATATACAACCACTACCATTTCCGTGATGGCAGCATCCCAAAGAAGCACCACAGAAATCTCAGCAGCCACATTAATGCTACTCATGTAGTGGTGTCAGTTCACACAGATAGCAAGTCCGCATGAGTCAAGGATGGAGATGTCACACACACTCTTCCTGGGTTGACCCTGGCAAAGCTACCCTGTATATATGGCATCAGCACTCATTCTTTGTCTCATTGAATGAACCTGTTTGAAGGGGGGAAATAAAAGGAACAACTGGCAAGTTTGGCCTTGGAGTTCAAAATGAAGCAGGGCAAAGGCTAATAGAGTTCTGTCAAGACAACAAGCTGGTCATCACAAACACTCTTTTCCAACAACAAAAGAGACGACTCTACATATGGACATCACCAGATGGGCAGCATCGAAATCAGACTGATTATATTATTTGCAGCCAAAGATGGAGAAGCTCTATACAGTCAGCAAAAACCAAGACCTGGAGCTGACTGTGGCTCAGACCATCAGCTTTTATAGCAAAATTCCAGCTTAAACTGAAGAAAGTAGGAAAAACAACTGGGCCAGTAAGATACAATCTAAATCAAATTCCTTATGAATACACAGTGAAAGTGAGGAACAGGTTTAAGGATTTAGATTTGGTGGATAGAGTGCCTGAAGAACTATGGATGGAGGCTCACAACATTATACAGGAGGCAGCAATGAAAACCATCCCAATGAAAAGGAAATGCAAGAAAGCAAAGTGGCTGTCCAATGAGGTCTTACAAATAGCAGGGGAGAGAAGGCAAGCAAAATGCGAGGGAGATAGTGAAAGATACAGGAAATTGAATGCAGATTTCCAAAAAAAATAGCAAGGAGAGACAAGAGGGCCTTCTTAAACAAGCAATGTAAAGAAATAGAGGAAAACAATAGAATGGGAAAAACTACCAATCTGTTTAAAAAAATGGAGATATGAAAGGAACATTTCGTACAAAGATTACCATAATAAAGAACAAAAGAGGAAAGGACCTAACAGAAGCAGAAGACATCAAGAAGAGGTGGCAAGAATACACAGAGGAATTATACCAGAAAGATATGGAGGTCTCATACACCCCAGGTAGTGTGGTTGCTGACCTTGAGCCAGACATCCTGGAGAGTGAAGTCAAATGGGCCTTAGAAAGCCTTGCTAACAACAAGGCCAGTGGAAGAGATGATATTCCAGCTGAACGATTTAAAATTTTAAAAGATGGTGCTGTTAAGGTGCTACACTCAATATGCCAACAAGTTTGGAAAATTCAGCAGTGGCCAGAGGATCGGAGAAGATCCCAATCCCAAAGAAAGGCAGTGCCAAAGAATGCTCCAACTACCGCACAATTGCACTCATTTCACACACTAGCAAGGTTATGCTTAAAATTCTACAAGGCAGGCTTAAGCAATATGTGGGCCGAGAACTCCCAGAAGTGATAGCTGGATTTCGAAGGGGCAGAGGAAACAGAGACCAAATTGCAAACATACGCTGGATTATGGAGAAAGCTAGAGAGTTCCGGGAAAACATTTATTTCTGCTTCATTGACTACGCAAAAGCTTTTGACTGTGTCGACCACAGCAAACTATGGCAAGTTCTTAAAGAAATGGGAGTGCCTGATCACCTCATCTGTCTCCTGAGAAATCTCTATGTGGGACAAGAAGCTAAAGTTAAAACTGGATATGGAATAACTGATTGGTTCAAAATTAGGAAAGGAGTACAACAAGGCTGTATATTGTCTCCCTGCTTATTTAACTTATATGCAGAATTCATCATGTGAAAGGCTGGACTGGATCAATCCCAAACCGGAATTAAGATTGCTGCAAGAAATATCAACAACCTCAGATATGCTGATGACACAACCTTGATGGCAGAAAGTGAGGAGGAATTGAAGAACCTTTTAATGAGGGTGAAAGAGGAGAGTGCAAAATATGGTCTGAAGCTCAACATCAAAAAAAACTAAGATCATGGCCACTGGTCCCATCACCTCCTGGCAAATTGAAGGGGAAGAAATGGAGGCAGTGAGAGATTTTACTTTCTTGGGTTCCATGATCACTGCAGATGGTGACAGCAGTCACAAAATTAAAAGACGCCTGCTTCTTGGGAGGAAAGCAATGAGAAACCTAGACAGCATCTTAAAAAGCAAAGACATCACCTTGCCGACAAAGGTCCGTATAGTTAAAGCTATGGTTTTCCCAGTAGTAATGTATGGAAATGAGAGCTGGACCATAAAGAAGGCTGATCGCCAAAGAATTGATGCTTTTGAATTATGGTGCTGGAGGAGACTCTTGAGAGTCCCATGGACTGCAAGAAGATCAAACCTATCCATTCTTAAGGAAATCAGCCCTGAGTGCTCACTGGAAGGGCAGATCCTGAAGCTGAGGCTCCAATACTTTGGCCACCTCATGAGAAGAGAAGACTCCCTGGAGAAGACCCTGGTGTTGGGAAAGATGGAGGGCACAAGGAGAAGGGGACGACAGAGGACAAGATGGTTGGACAGTGTTCTCGAAGCTACCAACATGAGTCTGACCAAACTGCGAGAGGCAGTGGAAGACAGGAGTGACTAGCGTGTTCTGGTCCATGGGGTCACAAAGAGTCAGACACGACTAAACGACTAAACAACAACTCACCGCAGCATAGACATGCCTGTCAACAGTCCCAGAAAAACCAGAACATCCCATTTCCCCCTGCAAGAATACAGCCATATTGGGCATCTTGCTGTTGCACAATTTTTGGCTCCGAAAAAAGCAATCTCACACAGGGCCCCCAAACACGTGTTTTTGGGCACTGTACCCCCAAATACCTCTTTTTTCAGGTCCACAATCTCACATGATTTCAGACCAGGAAGATGGTACCCTGGATCTGGGCCACGTCGTGTTGGAGGATATGCATAGGGTATTATGAACAGGGTGGCCACTTACATACTGCAAAAAAGAGGACAAATGAAGGCACATATTTGCATTAAAATGCATATGCTAATTTATATGTATAGGTACAAATTGAAGAATGAGTACTATGATTTAAATAGAAATATAGTGGTAGGGAAGATTGTGACCAACTGACTAACTGATGAGGGACAACTTCAAGGCCCCTCTTACTCTTCCTTCTTAGGGTTCTTCGACGGCCCAGCCTTTCAGATAGAGGATGCTTTCAAGCAGAGGACTGTCCTCTGTAATATACAACACATGACCACCCTAATGATTAAAGTTATAGGGTGAGTAATCTTGAGAATCCTAGAGTAAAACAAGAAATGCACATTCTTGCTTTGTTTCACAGGCATTGTGATCTGTGCTTATATTTATTATTCAGCCAGTGTGGTGTAGTGGTTAGGAGTGGTAGACTTGTAATCTGGTGTACCGGGTTCGCGCCTCTGCTCCTCCACATGCAGCTGCTGGGTGACCTTGGGCTAGTCACACTTCTCTGAAGTCTCTCAGCCCCACTCACCTCACAGAGTGTTTGTTGTGGAGGAGGAAGGGAAAGGAGAATGTTAGCCGCTTTGAGACTCCTTCGGGTAGTGATAAAAGTGGGATATCAAATCCAAACTCTTCCTCGTCTTCTTCTTGAGATGGTATATTTTGAAATCAAATATACTAATCTGTATTATATGAAGAAGCAAAACTAGACTCCTGTCTGAGATTAATTTCAGATCAGATTTTGAACCATTTTTCCACCAGAAAGTTCCACACCCTTTTTCAGTATTGTTTTTACTTTAAACCAGAGGTTTCCAAACTGTGGTCTGTTATAAGTTGCATCCAGGTGTTCCATGGCAAGTCTGTAAGATCACAACTAAAAATAATACAGCATCCAACACAGCACATTATGATTGCTGCAGCAGACAGAAAAATAATTAAGTTGGCCACCAACCTTCAGTAGTTTTCAAGTGGACACTGGGTGGGAAAGTTTCAGTACTACTACTTTAGACAGACCAACTGCATATTCTCTTACCAATGGACAAGGAACTACATGTGACAAAAGCAGACTGATGGGAATCTAAATTTAAAACAACAAGCTAGCATCAGTGTGTAGGGGTGGTATGGAGCTGAACCATTCCTCTGGTTATACATTTTTCCCAATAACAACTGCAGCCCAGTTGTTTCCCCCCACCCCCAGCCAAGCTCCAAAACCAGACATGACCACTGGTGGGAGAAAAAGTGGTTGAAGCATAGCAGCTTGAGGGCAAAAAGTGGGGATGTGAGGGTTAAGTCCTACCAGCCACGTCCAACCAAACTGTCCTTTCGATCCCAAGACCCAACCCTTTTCTATAATTCGGCAAGACCTCAGCTGGGTCTTGTCCCTTTCATGTTTACATTGATCCTGGGGGTGAGCTGCAGGTTGCTGCTTGGACCTGTCAAATATGAGGAGAAATATGCTCATTTTCCCTGCAGAAGTAACTGCATTACCGGTCGCAAATGAGACTGCTTTGAATTGTAATTCTGGTTTTCCTTGCCTGTTCACCTCGGAACATAAACCAGAGCACATGGAACACAATGTGTTATCGTGCAGCCAAGTAACAGGATAATAACAGTATGACTAGCGCGTGTGTGTGTGTGTATATATATATATATATATATATATATATATATATATATTCTCAGCATATTGTTGTCTTGTGTCACTGACAAATCTTTCTTTCTCTTTCTCTCTCTCTCTCTTTAACCTTTTCAGCTCTGGGCCTTTTCCCTAAAGTGCACACAGGCCAGGCCAGGCCGTTAACAGTGGTCACTGTGACATAGCTCTCACTGTCCTCTTCCAAAAAAAACCATTGAGGACAGAAGGACAAAGTTAGATTTTCCGCTGGGGGAAGCTTAAAACCGGGGGCACTTGGGTGAGTACAAGGGGTGTCGCGTCTAGAAAGGGATAAAGCTGTTCTGCATGGCCCAATTGAATTTCCTTCCTTCTACGGCCAACAGGAATCCCTGGATTAGGTAGGGTTGCCTCTTTTCCCCAGAGAGACATTCCTTCCATTTATAAACAGCTGCCAGGCATCTCCATGCTAGGGAAAACGGCACAGCTTATGCGATCTCTGTCCATTGCACAGCTGCTAAAAGGTGCAGAATCTCTGTCAAGAAAAAAACACCAGATTGGCTCGCAGGCAGGGCTCAAAGTGGAATGGAGCCACCCCACTTCTTTTCAGTTCAGGCAGATACAATACCGTCCCACTTTTCCTGTCCCTGGAGCTGCTTCTAGTGGGTGTTTGTCATGTGATCGGTGCAGGTTTTCTGCAGCATCCCCACAACATAGTTGGCATTAAAGTATATGCCTTCTACCACTTATCATGATAGCTAAATCTTAAAAGTAGTTGACAAAGATAGAAATAAATCAACATGGTTGCAGCGCTGAGTTGTGGAAGGGTCTGTGGGTAGGAGGAGGGATCTTGGGACGAGGCCTGAGAGAAGAGTTAAAGGCAGACAGGAATGACTAATGTTGATTTCTTAAGAAAGGCCCACTGTCCATCTCTACAAATAATTGCCTGTCTGAGTTACTGGAATAGTCCCCCAAAACGACATCCCAGTATTTCTCTTGCTTCATATTCTGGGCTCCCTTTGGTTTTGCCCCCTGAACAACCTTCAGGAACTTCCCCTAGGTTCCAGTAACATTCCGTCAGCTGCTTACTCATTTCTCACAGGAACAAGGGAGAAATGACCATTTTCTCCAAGTTTCTGATACTGATAAGATGAAAATAGCTTTACATGTTTTCATGAGGAGAAAGAATGTTGCTATGCCCCTAAGGGGAGCACTAGGCCGATGTTTCCATCACAATGGTGAGAGAATGAGGGGTGCAGAAGGATTTGAAAGGCTGGATGGTCATGAGTGCTTAACCCAGGGGTCAACAACTTTTTTCAGCCGTGGACCAGTCCACCATCCCTCAGACCATGTGGTGGGCCGGACTATATTTTGGAAAAAAATATGAATGAATTCCTATGCCCCACAAATAACCCAGAGATGTATTTTAAATAAAAGGACACATTCTACTCATGTAAAAACATGCTGATTCCTGGACCATCCGCAGGCTGGATTTAGAAGGCGATTGGGCCGCATCTGGCCCATGGGTCTTAGGTTGCCTACTCCTGGCTTAACCCTTTCTGGATCAGTCCCCAGTTCATTCCAACATTGTAAAATGAGTTTTTCCCAACCAGAAACAAACACATCCTGAGCAAAAGATGGAGAGAGCAGCCTGCCCATGCAAGCACCCCTTGCTGTTGCGTTCATAACATATTTGTCATCAGAACAAACAATTGCGGAAATAAAGAACACATAGTTCTGCCCTGTAGTACCGACTAAACAAAATGAGGAATCTGCTTTCGCTGGGCTTATCTACAGTACCTCTTGTCCTGCTGCTTCCCCAGGGGGGAACTGCTCTTTTGCACTCAATCAGAGCAAAGCGAAATTCAGGTTTTCTGCAGGTTGCCATTTGTTCCGATTTAGAGCTAAAGAGGTATTCCTTGGGAAAGAAGCGGAGTGACAGGGAAACTGCTTGTCCTGGGATTTCTTAGCATAGGGCAAGTAGAAGTGTGGATAAGCCCATTGACTGGCAAGACTCACTCACTAATGGATTTTGAAAAAAGTTTCTTTGAAAAACAATGTATATTTTCCTGTCACATATTACAGTACATCATAAGGAAGCACCCCTAAGATGCAGGCTAAATCATGTAAGGATTTGAGAGCAAGGGCAGAACTGACACAAAATTGTTAAGATGCTTGAACAGGCAGTGTCACCACCGTCGTCACATTCCCTGTACTTTCTCTGCAAAGCAAAGAGTGAGATAATAGAAAGCCTATCACAGGTCACGTTGGCAAGGAGAAATTTTATCACTCTGCTTCAGCATGTACAGGATGTGATAGAACAGCACAGCGTGTAACTTAGTGAGAGAAAGACCCGCTCTCTCATTTGGATGTGCTTCCCCTACATGTGATAGTCCTTGTGCAGCTTTTAGTTTGCAAGATATTCTGCTCATTGCAAGACAGGTACATTATATGTAAACACATGTATAAATATACTGAAGCAGTCACACGTATGCTTTTGTCTTGCCTTTGAAATCATTTCAAGTCAGTTTGCAAGAACATTTTAAAATAAATAAACAAACCATATCCAAATGTCAAAAGTCACCAGGGGATTCCACCCCGCACAGGGCAGCTAACGGTAGATGACCCTGTGGGGAGAGGGGATAGTCCTGCAGGAGCAAGCTGTAATGCAGGCCTAGCCAAACTCCGGCCCTCCAGATGTTTGGGACTAGAATTCCCATCATCCCTAGCTAACAGGTCCAATGGTCAGGGATGATGGGAATTGTAGTCCCAAACATCTAGAGGGTCGGAGTTTGCCTATGCCTGCTCTAATGCCTTCTATGCCTAATGTTAGCAAGGAAGAAACCGTACTGTGAAATTTCCACCTGAGCAACTGCTTTCTGTTGACTTCACAGTTGCCTTTCCAAGTGCTGCTGTTCTTTTTCATTATTATTTCTGCCAGTTCTTATGGGTGTCCCAGAGGTGGCTGCATGTCAGTAGCTGCCTTTGTGAAGATTCCATCTTTTACATACTTTTCCCACAAACTCATTTCAGCTATCCAAGAATGCAAATGGCTTCCGTTTTCAGCAAGTATTCGTAGCATGGCAGTCACTGCATTGTTATTTAACCCCCCCCCCGACATGTTTTTGATTCACAGTGATGATGGAAAGTGAGTCTGAGGACTTAATCCACATGTCCCTTTTGCCCCACATTTTCCAGACACAGGTCCTCACTTTTAAAGCTCCATGTTGGAACACTCTTTTTTTCCCCTTTGCCCCAGAGTTTTCCCCATAAAAGCCCACTCTTTCAAGCTGAAGGGCAACAAACAGCAATTTGGGTTTTTCGCGGATTGCCGCTTGCTCTGATCTAGCTTTAAAGAGTGGGTTTTCACAGGGAACGAGCTGGAATGAAAAAAGGTGGGGAGCTTGGTCCCAGAGCTTTAAAGTAGCTGGAAAACAAGGAGGAGGAAAGGTAAGCTTGGATAAGCCCTGAGTCATACATGGAAAGTCAGACTTTGAGATTATTTACCGTGAGTCTGGAAAACGTGGGCAGGGCTTAGCAAAGTAAGGACAGAATCACCTCTGCATACCGTCCCACGACCCTCTCTTGCTGATAACATGTCTCAGCTTTATTGACTGTGTCACAAGAAGGGGGGGGGGGGACTAGAGGTCACCTGACTGCCAAAAGGCAGATACAATTGTTGTGCTGGCTCCACACAGGGCACTTATAACCTTGCACAAGATCACATGCAAACAGCCGGATGGAGACTTGAAGCAGCACTGCCCACAAGCAGCTGCGCCTGGCGGATTTACAAGCTAAGAAGTGCAATCAACTCACCTCTTCAGGTTTGAAATGAGATTTCGCTGCAAGTGTCTCTTGGCCCCACGGTAGTGATGTGACAGCCAGTGACCCTTGAGTGCATACATCACAGAGGCATAAAAGCAGCAAGATGGTAGGGGCACTTAAGTGGTTCCTTTTGAATAAATATGAAGGCCAGGCCTGGCTGAAAGACGAAAGGGAAGAGCTTTTGTGCATGACCAAGCTGACTGGTAGGCATGTAATTGAGCGTGTCGCTGACAACCTCATTCCTGAGGCCTGCTCAGATCTCTCACCCAGAGCATTAGCTTTCTTTTCTTATTAAAACCTTTCATATTGGCAAAATGGCCAGATGAGAACTTCTCAAGTAGTTCGGCTGACATCTAACTCTAGATTGCTTTCGGGGTCTTTCCAGGTTGTTGACCCTGGGAAGAAAGATTACAGATACATTCTGCTTCGCATCAGTGTATCTATCCCATTGACAGGGAAACAGAAGAAGTTAGCTTAATAGTACAACATCCGTCTAACGCATATGTGCATGTTACTATGCAGCCTAAACACTTTATAGACAAGCAGGCAAATGGAGTTGAAAATTGAAAGCAAACCCTTCAAACAGTTTGAGCAGGCCATTGTTGCATTTTGGCCTACAGAAAATTCATATGAGCCGGTGGCCTCCATAAGTGCACTTTGATAACCCAGTGCCACAAGAATGTTTGATGCCTCTGTGGGACAACTCATGCAAAGGGACTGATCAAGATGTTCCAGAGCAGCTACATGAGGGCTGTGCTCACCCTGCTGCCATTTGTGCAACCGTGGTGGCTGAGCAAGGAGTACCATACTTGTGGGAATCCTGGCAGATATATGCATAGCTTCCATGTGAATATGCTGTTTTATCCAGATGACGACTCCACGCGAGCGTCTTTTGAGTCAGAAGCTTTGCGCTAAATCACTTTCAGAGAGGGGCTGCAGACTAGTTTGAACTTGCCCTGCAAAGATGCCTCTGCCTGTTACAAACCCGTCAGCCAGAGAACCTCAGCTAAAATTCAAGCTATAGTTGTGTATGCATGACATTTCCCTTGCGTTAGCAAGGATAGCAGGCACCAGGCCTGTAGGGATGCCAGCAAAACTTCCCTGAGTGACCTTTGGAGGCTCATAATGCTCAGCTCTGAGAAGAGGCAGACATCACATCCCTGAATTCTTCCTGGCTTGGTTTAAAATATGAGGCAGAAAAGAATTACTTGCTTACATAGTCTCTCCTGCCCAAGCAGCAACTCACTTCCCAACTGCCCCCCAACCCCAGTTCCCTTTAACTGGCATTTACGGATTCCAGACATGGTGAGAAGGAGGGAGGTTGGGCCCTTCTAAATGTGGTTTAAAGGGAAAGGGGCAGGGGCTGGGGACAAGTATGTCTCCCTGGCCAAATTTGGCCTGAACTGGAAGTAAAGCAAGTCATTCCCACAGAAACATAGGTCAATCCAACAAGGGTGTGCGAGTTTAAAATGAATATGATAGGGAAGGAATAGGAAGGATCGTGCTACATACCACACTGCAGTTTGTCTCTTTTAAAGTGACATGCATATTGCTCTTAGAATCATAAAACTGTAGAGTTGGGAGGGACTTCCGGCGGCGACGCCATCGCCGGGTGGTCGAAGGCTGCTTCGGGTCTGAAGCGCCTTGTCCATCCCGGGGGTTAGGAGCCGCGCTACCGCAGCGCGCGGCTCCGGTTGGGGTGCGGGAAGAGCGTCCCGCACCCTGGGCTCCCCGGCTGCGCCCGCGGAGGCTCCGAACCCTTCCCCTGCCCCCCTGTAAAGGGGGAGTGGGGGTGAAGGGACAACGGAGCCGGGCTTACGGGGATATGCCCCAACCGGGATGCAAATGCGGCGGCAAAGCCCGCGGTGAGCGTCCAAGTTCTACCTGTGAAGAATGGAGCTAAAGGAACCCGGTGGTCGTGAGTAAATAATCTTGGCAGAAATCGTGTTTTTGGAACGATCCGGGGGGAAGGAGAAAGGCAGCCTGCCTCCCTCCCTTCGAGTCTAAGAAATTAACCAATTTGAGGGATTGCTGCCACAGAACTGGTTATAAAGTATCTAAAATCGATACATGAGACTGGCAAACTTTTTTTTCTTGGGAAGCTAACTAGCGGAAAATATCTCTATTTAAAGTTGCGGTGTTTGCGCTCCAGCTTAGGAAAATGGCGACGAACAAAGAGACAGGAGAAGAAATATGATACCCACTTCCTCCTCCTCTACCAGTATGCTGGGTTTCGTCCTTGAACTGGTATTGAACTCTGGACTAACAGATGAACAAAGGCTCACTGCCTTGAAGGTGGAACTAATTTACAGAAAAGTCAAAGTCTTGTGTGGGGGTCTGAAATGGAACCAACTGCCCACAGAGGAGGCTAACAAAACTTTTGACACTTTGGAAGAAAATCTTGTCAAAGAGCTGAGAGGATGGATGGAAAGACGGGAAGAAATGAATGAGCTACTTCGGAGAGGAAATTCGCTTGTTGGGGGTGGCAGCCCCAAGGCGATGTCAAGATTTGCTATATCCAGTCCCCGAGGTGTGAGCTCGGGGGCCAGGGACAGAGAATTAAGGTATTTACAAGAAGAAAAGGAATGCTACAAAGAACCGGAGAAGCTGAGAGAGGGAGAGTTGGATACCTCGGAGCTCGTGGCAAGGAGAGCTTTGGACTGTGCCTGGATCTGTGGACGTTGGGAGAGGGAAGTTGCATGGAAGTTCAGTGCTGATGCCATCAGGAGAAGAAGAATGGACAGAGGGGGTGTGGGGTGAAGTATTAAGTAAAATCTAAAGCAATCTGTTATGGTATTTTGAAATCGGAGGGTGAACATTGTCAACAATAGTTTGTTTTATTATTTGTTTGAACATGAAAAGAGATATTTCAAGTTTCTATGTTATTAGCAGCAGTTCAAAGGATAGAAGAGATAGATTTGATGAGGATGATTTGTGAGGATTTATGAGGATGTAGTATAAATGAAGTCATTTTAAGTGGTTTAAGTTTATAAATTAAGATGATTAAGATTAAGATGAAGATTAAGATGAATGTTTCACTTTATATATATAATTAAGTTTAATTTCTTTAAATGAAGAGGTTAAAAAGTAGATTATGGATATAAACTCGAAGGTGAAAAGGCAGGGGAAGTCAACTGTCAAGATTGGAAAAAGAAATTTTTTTTTGAGATGTTTAATTAAGAAGAAAAATCATGGCAATTTTTGTATTAGATGTGTAATTGTATTTGTTTTGTATGTGTATAAATGTAGGTGTGGTTAAGGTTGTATGTTGTTATAAGTAAAAATGTCAATAAATTCTTATAAAAAAAAAAAAAAAAACTGTAGAGTTGGGAGGGATCCTGAGGACCATCTAGTCCAGCCCCCTGCAATTCAGCAATCCTGCCCACAACTGTCCCTGGGTGGGATTGAATCAACCTTCCAATTAACAGACAAGACATACTGAGCCATTGAGCCAAAGAAAATGAATATTTTTGCTTCTAGTTGTCCCCTCCCCACCATGTAGCAATAAAAGTTGGGGTGGGGGGGCTTTTCAGGCATTTACCTCTTCTTCTTGGTTTCCTTTTTCTTAATGCTTCATTTCCTCTACTGAAATATTTGCTGCAGACCACATACAGCTCATTGCATCTGCGGAGGTTTCTTCTTCATCATACATCATTTCCCTTTTGCAGTTTTCTCCTGTGGTTTCAAAATACACCCAGATGCTATTCTTAAAGGCACATTTGCCTTTTGATCAAGTAGTCTCCAAGACAATTGTTCTTCTCCACACGTCTGTTGCAAGACAACTGGCAGTTGGAGCAGAACTCTTCAGCCAGGAAGAGGGAAGCAAGCTTCCTACAGCTGCTTGTTCCTTGGCCTATGTCTGTGGCCAGTCTGGTCTTCCCATTGCCATGGTCTTCTTTCTGGTACAGCCTCACTCTGGAACTTGTTCCCCTTGCTCATCTCCATTTTATGCATTATATTTGGTTTAATGGGCAGGTCTCAGTTGTTGTTTTTAAAAAACCGATCTACAGCAGCTCTGATAATTCTGTGATTTGACCATATAAAGCCTCAGTCTTATTCACACAGACCTGATAGTAAGTCCCATTGAACTCAGGGGGACCTCTGAGCAGAGCTGTGTAGGATTGCACTGTAAATGTGCCTTTGGATCATCATCCCCGACGGCAGCATTTACATCATCTCACTTCCACAGCTGTACAGTAGATGAATAGGTAGTTAAATGCTTTTATCCTTATAATACATGGCTTAGATTTACTGAATGCCGTTCTGTCTCAAACAGCACTATAATCTGTGGCTTATAGACATTCTTCATAGGTCACTTCTAGATAGTAAATCAAAACTGATTTCTGACATCTCTCCATTTGTAAACTACACTAGTAACTACTCGTTTTCCAGCACTAAATTTTTTATCATAGAAGAATGTAACTGAGTAATTGGAGAAATGAACCCTGTATTTCCTCGCAGAATATACATTCTTTTGATCTGTTCTGCTTTGTTTTTTTTGTAGCCATCAACATGTCTAGCACCATCACATAGCCTGTTGTGTACTTGGAACAAGGAAGCAGATTCTAAAAATGGGAACATTGGGGAATCATTGGGAAAATATTTAAAAGTATCTTCTAATTGTGAGTCTGAACTATTTTCATTGCTGTTCCCCTTGTAGGAATCTGAACCCACCATGTGATAAATCACCCTGTCCTATCCTGCCCTGCTGTCAAAGTCTCTGTTTGGCCAAGGTTCTTCCCAAGAGAGATGTGTGGAGCCCAATGTTTGATGAGCCAGTGGCAAATGCACGGAAGACAAGGCAACCTTCTGCACCCCATACAGTTATCTATTGTGTCTTCACCTGAGCCAGGACCTGCTTTCTTATGAAGCTGGATGTAAAGAATTATGACCCAAGGTAGCCCAAAGATTGCTTGAAGGTTGCTGCATCGGGTGCACCATCTAAGTCTTCTCAAGATGGTTCGATAGAGGGCTTACTATGCAGGGACTTCGATTTCCCTGAAAAACTCTTGACTATAAATGTGGTGTGAATCCAAAAGTACTTGGAGATGGGTGACTATGTGTACCTATAGGATTATCTGTTCACATCTAGGACAGGAAATAACCGTGGGTTGGGAGGAAGTGACAAAAAGGAAGGACTTCATTCTTTTTGGTATAGTCATTACACTCCAAGGCGTTTATTGCCCTGTTAGCCTATAAATGTCATATTTATGCCCTGGGGATATTTCTTGCATTGACAGTATTCAATATGGAGTCATCTTGCATTTTCAACATAGTTTGTGGTTTCCAAAACATCTGATAAAGTGCATTTGACAAATGTTTTGAATATTTAATAAATGTTAGCTTTCAGGATTCAACAGTGTTTGGCTTCTATTTATCAAGTCTTCAATTTGGTCTTCAGTGTATTTCTATTCAAAAACAGTAGGGAAAAAGAAAGGCCCCATAGTTAAGCAGAGATGGTTAAGGTTAAGCAGAGATGGGGAAACTCAGGCCAGGGGGGTCAATGGAGCACTTCAGGTCCCCTGGACCTTTTCCCCAGTCCACACACCCTCTCCTGCCACACAACTCACCTGCCCTCTTTTGCACCACCCTTGAGTGTTTGTTTGTTTGTTTCTGAGCAGAATGAGTCCTTGAACTTTGATAATGCTTCTTGCTTGCCTGGCTGGGGAGGAATGTACAATTGTGTGTGGGGGGGGGAACTAACCTACTGTACATCGTTCCAGTTACAGGTAGGTAGCCGTGTTGGTCTGCCATAGTCAAAACAAAATAAAATAAAAAATTCCTTCCAGTAGCACCTTAGAGACCAACTAAGTTTGTTCTTGGTATGAGCTTTCGTGTGCATACACACTTCTTCAGATACACTGAAACAGAAGTCACCAGACCCTTAAATATAGTGAGGGAGTGGGGAGGGGTATTACTCAGAAGGGTGGTGGGAATGGGTGACCAGCTGATAGGTGTGGAAAACCTGTTGACGACTCTTAACGACTGCAATTGGTCTTACAGGAAAAAGCAAGGGGTGAGATGGCTAAAGATAGCTTTGTCATGTGTAATGAGATAAGAATCCAATGTCTTTGTTCAGACCAAGTTTCTCCATGGTTTAAAGTCTGGTGATTAGTTGCAATTCAGCCACTTCTCTTTCCAGTCTATTTCTGAAATTCCTTTGTATTAAGACTACTGTACATTGGTAAGATTTGCACTCGCTGTTAGGCCCACTTTTGACTCTGGCTTTGCCTACTGCTGGCATGGGGTCCCCAGAAGGTTGTCCGGAGGGAAAGTGACCCTTGGAGTGAAAAAGATTCCCTGTCCTGCTTTAAAGAGGCAAAATTGCCGGTAATGGACAGCTTTCAGGTTTGGAAATCATGAGCAAAAACTTGCAATGAAAGGCTTAGCAGTGCCACCTACCTGCCAGATACAAATCTGGCATTGCTCGCTCAATACGTGAGACTTGTTTCCTCATGTCTCCCAGAAACTGCAAAATTTACTTTCAATGGAACAAAAATAATTCTGATGAATCAGGAAGAGAAAGAGAGAGGATTTTGTTTTGTCAGTTCTTGGGAATGTGTTGCAATTTTTAATATGTGAGGGAATACTCTCATATAACTATTGCAACTTTTGTCTCTTTTTCTTTCCCAGGAGATTTATAGGAATTCAGTGTTTTGTTCTTCTTGGATCTCTCCCAATTCCTTGTAGCAGTATGTGACCACACTCTCTTGACACCTGCTGACATGCTGCAAAATACACACAAGTTCATATAATACATACTTAACAACTGCACACAGTGTTAATGCTTTTTTATGTAGAGGATCTTTTCTCAAAGGGAAAGCACAATGCATGAAGCAGTCCTCTGAGCCTGAGTCCACAGGCTGCATTGAAACTGGATAGACCAAACTGGATAGACTTCATAATGAATAAATGTGAGTGAAGCAGGTAATCTAAACTCAGAATCAGCAGCTATCTTATTTGAGTGAACTGTCTTGATCAAAGTAGCTGCAACACTTGTGCGTACAAGTTTTGGAACCAGGAGTATCCATAGCTGTCAAATTTCGGATTTGAAAATAAGGGATCAGCAGTCTCACCTATCCCGGGGACAGTCACATGTCAGTGGTGGGCGGAGCCAGAAGCAAAAGTGGGTGGAGCAGCAATGTAAACTCCAAGCGGGCTCAGGCTTGGAGCGGAGCAAAGAGGAGGGCAGTCATGTGCTCCGCACGATGGAGCCCCATCGTCTTCTTGTCTGATCCCATCAAAACAGGACAGGAAGCAGCAGCTGCTCAAAGGCAGCCAGGCTCCGCCCGCCAGCTAACCCTAATGGCCAGCTGAGGGGCTCGGTGGCAACGGATAGGGGCTGATGCAGGGGGGAGGAATACACCCCCCTGTAAGCACAGGAAACGGCTCCCACTTGCTTTGAGGGCTGAGGCTTTTCTCTCCAAGTAGGCAAGGTCTTCCCACCCAGTCCCTGGCCAGCAGGGGAGGAGCTGTTTCCATTAAAAACGGGAAATTTAAGGGAAATAAAAAATAAGGGAGAGCAGCGGGAAACTGCTTGAAATAAGGGAGAATCCCGGGGAAAATGGGATACTTGACAGCACTGGGAGTATCTCCTTTTCAACATCCTTCTGCTGTATTGAAGTGTTGAAATGTCGTCAATTCCCAAAATTCACAGAGCTGTTTTAGAATGGGGAGGAGCAACACAATGAAGACAATCGTATTTTCCCACTTTCTCTTCCTCTGCTAATTCTGCTCTTTTTGATGTCACGTGGCATGTTCTGTGCCCAAAGTTCAAAAGTGAAAATTCAACTCCTACACTATTGTAAGCACAAAGGAAAATGAGACATTTCCTCATGCCTTTGTCTCATCTTTACCCCACCCACATGGTTCCTTTAGACTGGTAGGCCTCAGCAGAGCATAGGAACATGAGCAGCTGCCTTAAATCAAGTCAGACCACTTGTCTATCTAGATCAGTATTGTCACTACTGACTGGCAACAGTTCTCCATGGTTTCAGGTTGTGGACCTTCCCAGCAATACCTGGAGATGCTGGGGAATAAACCTGGGACCTTTGACATCCAAAGCAGATGCTCTACCACTGAGTTATGGCCCTTGGGAAGGACTCACTGGTTAGCATCCTCTAAACTTCTGTGTATACATGGAATCTGATCATTTACTATTATTCTACTCTTTAGTTGTAATTTGTGCATTGCAAGGGGGTGGACTAGATGACTGTACAATTCTGTGGTTCTATGATTCAATAGGCCTAATTTAATACAGATGCTGTGTGTGTGTGTGTGTGTGTGTGTGTGTGTGTGTGACTTTTAATCCATAAGGTCCCTTTAGCTATTACAGTATGGAGGCTTCTTCCCCCTGGCTTCACCCTACAGTGCTGCCCGTGTGATTTAGCAGGGTTTAATCACATGAGTACTTCCCACCAAACCCTCACCTGCAAATCTTGATCAGGTAATGAGGGTGTGGGAAAATCTGTGCGGTTGACTCTGTTTCATGTGGTGCCATGTTTTTTAATATTACAGCAGCCATTGGATGAAGGTGCAGAAAAATAACTCACACATTGTTGGGCCTGGGGCCTAGCTTGCAACAGACTATGATTGAGTTTGGGTCTGGCACAAGGTGATGGGGACATCGGCCAGAAGCCAGAAACATTGCCATGAATAGGCTGGTGTGTGTCTTCTTCTTTGGTGATCACTTGTAGGCAAGTAAGATTGTCTTCCATGAACACACAGTCGCGGAGGAAGGGGCATCGGTACTGGGGGGATTGGGGGCGTGGCATGTCTCACATGGGGGTCATAACAAGGGCACGACGCCTGTGCGAGCGAGCTTCCCAAGGAGGAGGTGCCTGCCCGTGCGAGTAGTGTCCCAATGGGGCGGTGCCCGCCGGGGCAAGCATCCCAAGGGGGAGGTGTCCACCCATGGTGATGTCACACACACACCCCGGCTGGCACCCAGGGCGGAGCCCCCCTCCCCCTTCCTCCACCACTGTGAACACAGTCTTAACAGTGAGTCTGTAAGTGACTGTGGAGGCCAATTCTGGATCCACAAGTCCTTCCACAGTGGGGGCATAGGTTTCCGGGTGGGAGTTGATCATGGTGAGGGTTTGCCAAACGTGCCTTCCTCTTAGCACGTTGCTCCTTTTCATCCTGAGTTCAAGCATCTTCAAAGTCCACGACACCTTTGGTAAAGGCTGTTCTCCAGTTGGAGTGCTTGCAGGCCAGTGTTTCCCAGTTGTCAGTGTTTATACTACATTTTTTTTAGATTTGCCTTGAGAGAGTCTTTAAGCCTCTTTTGTTGACCACCAGTGTTACACTTTCCATTTTAAAGTTCAGAATAGAGTAGTTGCTTTGGAAGACGATAATCAGGCATCTGCACATGATCAGTCCAACAAAGCGGATGTTGAAGGATCATTGCTTTGACACTGGTGATCTTTGCTTCTTCCAGTACACTGGCATTGGTTCGCCTGTCTTCCTAAGTGATATGTAAAAATTTTCAGAGACACCATTGATGGACTCTTTCAAGGAGTTGGAGATGGCATTTAT
Source organism: Lacerta agilis (assembly GCF_009819535.1). NCBI lineage: Eukaryota > Metazoa > Chordata > Lepidosauria > Squamata > Lacertidae > Lacerta > Lacerta agilis. The sequence continues at coordinate 64,342,428 of NC_046313.1, forward strand.
AAGTGGTCCACATTTCACAAGCATACAGTAAGTTGGTAGTACAATAGCTTTGTAAACAAACATATTGGTTTCCCTGCAAATGTCCCAGTCCTCAAACACTCTGCACTTCAATCGGGAGAATGCTGCACTCGCAGAGCTCAGCTGATGCTGGATTTCTGCATCAATGTTCGATATATGATTTCTACTCTGGTGGGGAGTTTCCCTTCGACAAAGTGTAGGATCATGGCAATGAAAATAATAAATAGAGTTGGGGCGATAACAGAACCCTGTTTAACACCAGATCCCACTTTGAATGCTTCACTTTGAGAGCCATTGTTATCTGTGATTGTTGGTGTCATATTATCATGGAGGAGCTCAATGATGTTCACAAATCTGATGTGTGTATCAGGTACCCGATCAAGCAAACAGGAATGGAGGGCAAGAAGAGACATAGTCACAGACAAGCTGGACGTCAAATGCTGGATAGGATAGATGACTGGATGCAAGATAAAGGCAAGGCACTGTTGTTACTCAGTGAGACAAGTTGCTTAGATAATGGGGCATGCAGCTTAGCCCAGAAGGAAAGGGACTGCATCTCATGCCTGCTACTACAAGGAAATGGTAATGTGCTGGTGCAAGAAGCTTATTGGAAACATCTGTATGATATAATGGATCCCACCAGTCCCTTAGCAATTAGGAAGGGCAGGACTTCAAAATATCTGTGAAGTTTCTTCCCATTCGAGCCCATGGGAAATCATTCTGACCCCCAAATAAAAAAAGAAAATGAAAAGGCCTGCTACATAAGATAACAATTACAGACTAATCTAATTGCAGAAATAATTGCAATTGAAGTGTTTAATTACCGTGCAAAGCAAAAAAAAAAAAAAAAAATTAATGGTTACAGCAGTTCTCCTGATTCATCAAATCAGGTTGGGGGGCTTGGTTTTGGTTTTTGATTATTAGATTGTAGCCCTGGGGGATGAAAAGATTTGCTAATTGGGGTCTTGGAAAAGAGCTCCCAATTCTGAAATGTTAACTTTTAATTTTCATACTAATGCGCTTGCAAAGGGTGAGGCTGGGACAAATCTGCAACATCTGTGCCAACAACTGTTTGTACTTGTACTGGCCCAAGCTAACTTCCCACCCACGTGAAAGGCATGCCGTCTTCTCCACAGCAATTGACTCTTACTCCTTACTGCCCACAACTCCATTCCAGTCATTTCACTGCCAGTGTAGTTTCACTGCTAGAGCTGTTCTGCCAGCAAAGTGTTCCCCTGGCATATCTGGATAGTTCCACTGATGATAAGGGGCTTCCACCAAATCCCATAGCCAGCACTCAAGTACGGAATTGCATGCTAAATCATGTATCCATTATAAACTGTCATTCTTTGTTGTACATTAGTGATCTGGGATATACTGTATAAAGCATTATTCACTATGGTAATGATGAAAAGAAAGTGAGAGAAAATTGAAATGAGGACATTTTAGTCAGTTCATAGAGTACTTGACTTACACAAAAGATCTGATGAAGTGGACTCCAGCCCACAAAATGTTTGTGCCATAATAAATGTCTTTAAAGTGCTACAGAACTATTTGTTATCAGTGTGGGAGAAAGAAATGATCATGTCCTAATAGAAAGTTCAGCTCTCCTTTCATATGCCTGACACCTTGTGGGCAGAAAGGCGATTCATGAATACTTTTAATAAATAATGACAAATCATACCAGCTGAACTATAAATGGGCTGGAACATCCTGTAATAAGGCATTCACTAGCATTATCTGTAAATTTGAGTTAATGCCCTGTTTCCTTTCACTGCTGTAAGGTTGCATTAAATATCGACAATAAACAGGAGTATCAACGCACAGAAAATGATGGCGTGAAGTAGTGTACTCACAGATCCACAAGGGGTCAGACGTAAGAAAGGAAAGCTTTCTGTTTCTTGGATGCTAAGTGTTTGGGAACAGCCTGCACAACCAGTTACAGAGAGGAAAAGGGAGGGGGGGTAATGTAGGATTCAGAGATACCTGTGAGATGGAAAAGAGAGAAAGATTTCTCTTTTGAAATCCAGTGGAAGCATGTTATGTTGTCATGGCAATTGGCCAATTACTCGACTATTTAATTTATTAGCACCATAGCCACTGCTTCCAGTTGCTTCAACAACACCAGGGAATTTTGCACCAGGTCCTGGGAACCACTCAAGATTAGGCTCATGGTTGCCACGACTCTGGTCGATTCCAGCAGCAACTTTGGTTATGGTCATTTAGCGGAACAATAAATTTCACCTCTTTGTCATGACTGGAACACATATGTAGCCAGTCTATGTGAGAGTAGTTGAAGTCACCCATTGCTACAATATCTCATCTTTTCGATGCTTCCTTGATCTCAATATCTTCCTGAGTGTTTTGATTAGGGAGAACAGTAGCACAATCCCAGTACTATATTACTATTGGGGGCTGGAATCACCACCTGCAATGGTTTCGTGGAGGAGTATGCGTCTTTGGGCATTTCTAGCTTGCTGGACTCGATGCCTTCTTTAATATAGAGTAACACCATCTCCTGTGCATCCTTCCATGTCCTTCCTATAGAGTTTATATCCTGAGAAAAGGTTGCCCCATGGGTTCTCTCCACTCCACCAGTTTCCATGATGCTCACTATTTATTCCCATATGTGGGCTCCTTATTGGGCTCTGCATGCTCCTTGTCTAGACCAGAATAAGGCTGGTGGTGTTGAAGGAAATTGCTCACTTGGAGCTTTCCATGGTGCTGCAATTACCAACCTACCTTGCCCCTATTGTCCTGAGTGGTGTTCATCAAGACCAGGATAGGGAGGTGGTGTTGGATGAAGTGGTTCACTGGGAGCTTTCCATGGTGCTGCAGTTACCTGTGTACCGTGTCCTATTTGCACCCTGTGGGCTCCTTTTTAGGAGCAGAATATGGAGGTGGTGCTGAAGCAATGTACTGATTTTTTTAGCTTTCCTCACTCCACTGCACCTTGTGGGCTTCTAGTCAAGGTCATGAAGCCCCTCACAAAATCCATACACATCAACTTGGTACACATCAACGCTGGTTCAGTCTGGGACACAATGTGCTGCCATTTGAAAGCACTGCATAGCCTAAGCTGGAGGAGGCTAATCGCAAAACTGTTGCATTAGTCACAGAGCCTTTGTTACCTCACAAGGAATCTTTTAGTTTTGAGCACTTCACACTAGGTTTTCAATTACAGCAGCAAATAATATAGGCTGACTAGGAGGAAAGCATGTGTGTGCTGATAATAGTTGTGTAGGAGAAGGAATGTGGACTGGTGCAACTTGTCACCCAAGAATAAAAATGTGGACCATATTGCAGGACTGTCATAAGTCATTCTCTCTTAGCCATAACCTTCCTCCCCTGATATGAAATATAGAGATACGGTAGCAGACTGTGTTTGCATTGGAATTTGCATTGATCAGGTGATTTTTTTAACTGCTTTAAAAATAAACTTTTCACGTGAAATAAGACCTGTGGTTTTCTTTTTTAAAAAAAACACACCACCTCATGTCTCCACAGCTCTCTCTCTCTCTCTCTCTCTGTGTGTGTGTGTGTGTGTGTGTGTGTGTGTTGTGTGTGTTGTGTGTGGACACAATGATGCCCAGTCACAACCATGTTAAAATTCTGGCTTTCTCCATTACTTACTATGGCCAGCTCTCACTTTCACCCCAGGGGAAATTTAAAGCTGTCTTCCAATATAAACCCAGAGATTCTCTATCCACAGATGGTTCATGGTGTTCTTCTTCTATCTGTGTGGATGAGAAGTGAGCCAACCAAGGGCTTAAAAAACAACAGTGGGGAGGGCAATTTGGTGAGATGGGGAGAAAAGCACCTGCCTCCTTCAAATAGTAGATGGTAGCAAATTGGAGCTTTCTAAGCAATTGTTATTTTACAAACAAATCTTCAGTACCATGCCAGCTGAACTTTCTGAGCTTGCTGTCAGTTTGTGTGTGAGAGGGGAGGGGGGCTGAACACACACACACACACACACACACACTAGCTTCTTGACCCAGGACTCACTTTTGTTTCCAATGAAATGAAAGACAACTTTAAAGTGCCCTGTACGATCCCGCAGACCACATCTCACTCCACTGGCTGCTTAATGCTTTCTGAAATAAACCATGGAAATGGTTTTGCTCTCTTTGCACTGAAGGTCAATCCATTTCCAGTGCCAGTGGGACCTATGGTTGACATTGTAAGCGCAAGCTGTGCTGCTGGAGAAAATTTTCCAGAAAGCGCTTTTCAAAAACCCATGCCCTGATCTTACCAGCAGGCAAAATTGTGTGGCTGGGAGCTTTATTAAGATCATTTTTTATAAGTGGATTCAGCGCATTCACTGCGTCTCCTGAGGGGCAGCAAGTACATTGCTCACCCAGCCAAGAGAACGGGAAAGGAGTTCAGGAGAGGGATGTTAATCTCAGATATCAGGGCCCCTCTAGAAAATCAATTGGAGGAGAGCCTGCCAGAGGGCAGTTGTGTTTGCCCAGGTTCCCTTGTGTGCTCCTTGAACATTATCACTGGATATGCACAATCTGAGCAGCAGCAACGCTTGTCGCAAGTGGAGCTTGGAAGTGAATGACTCCTCCAGTAGCATGGCAATAATTCCCTGCATGTTGAAGTGGAAATATTTCTAATGCCAGAGACTCACAGCTGTGGGGAAGCAGCACTGAGAGGAGTCGCCCCAAACAGCGATGAAACTTATGTCTCCCATGTGCCAGAACAATCTGTAAGTGGCCAAAGGGTATTATTCAGAGTCACATTAAACATGACACACATTTGTGTGCATCTTTTCCACACTTCTTCTGAACGTTATGCTTGGAAGGCTACATATTTAAAGGGAAGACGGGAGGGAAGGGGGAGAAGGAGGGGGGGTCTTATCCTTCTGACTATTTTCTCAGTGCTTTTCTAAGCTGTAGAACAAACTGTCCTGGGAGGCTGTAGGCTCTCATCTGCTGGGTGGTATTACCTGAGCACAGGCTGGATGACTGTTTGTCAGGAGTGCTATATCTGAATCTTATATCGCAGTTCCTGCATTGAGCATGGTCTCCAAGGTATTTTCTAATGCTACAATTCCTATTAATTCCATGGAAGACATGTGTGCATTAATAACTGCTTAAAGCACAGTAGCCAGATAATACAATTTAAGAATGGATACAGGTGTCCAAATGTTTCTGTTGTAGCAAAGAGCTCACACTGAGTTCTAGACCAGCGTTTCACATTCGGGGGCCCGGGATATTCTAAGGGGGCCACAGGTGAAAAATGTGTTAAGGGGAGCAAAGCAAGAGTGTTGTTTACCTTTAGTAATACATGGAAAATGGATCTCCCTCAGGAGGTTCTGGACTCTCCTTCCTTGGAGGTTTCTAAGCAGAGGTTGGATGGACACTTGTCATGGATGCTTTAGCTGAGTTTCCTACATTTCAGGGGGTTGCACTAGAAAGTTGACCTGTGGGGTCCCTTCCAGCTCCATTATTCTATGTTTTTCTGCTTTAACAATATTCCATTATGTTCCTATCATAGTGGAAACAAGATCAAAAGGGGCCCACGGTCAGAAAAAGGTTGGGAAACACTGTCCTAGACCATGGGAGAACAATTAACATAGAACTTCAGCTGCCAAAATGGCTAAGGATTCATTGTCCTAAAGCAGGATTGGGAAGCCTGTGCCTCCCCACCCCCCTGATGTTGTTTGACTACCATTCCCATCTTCCACAGTCATGGCTTTGCCACCTACAGGGTGGAACTGCTATATAATTGCCCCTACACCCTTGTAAACAGCCCCTGCCTGGAAGAATGATGAGATAGAGAAATGTCTGTCTGTGCTGGTTTGCAATCCGCATCCTAGTTCTGCAAACACCTGAAATGACAACAAAGTGGGGGTTGATTTGTGATGCTTTGCATCAATCATAGGAAAGCCACCTGACTAGCTATCAAACCCCCATCATTGCATGAAACTAAAGATCACAGCACAGCACATACAGAACCTTAGCTGATACTTCCCTATGGGGATGCAAACCTAGAGAGAAATAGCCCTCATATTTGGAATACAACCATGATAGCAGAAGTACTTTTAGCATTCCCCATACATTGTATGCTCCCAGAATTCACTCCACCAGCCACTGTGAGCTTCAGAAACATGAATCATAATCTGAGTTTATATCTAAGCATATGACAATGCCTCTGACAGCCTCCTCTGTTGCACACATCTGTATCACTGGGAACAAGAAGAAGGATCAGCTTGTGTCACAATGCCTTCCCTACAGGTAAGTGTCAATAGCCAATAGCCAAAGAAATCACCGAACATCAGGAAGGCTCCAGCCAAGGAAGTGAGAGTTCCTGAAGATGAAAGTCATATCTGTATAGTAGGGAAAAGTGTCCTTCTGACACACCGTAGCTCATGGCTTCCAAAGGGGTCTGTGTGCCCTGGGATGGGGGAGCATATGCAATCCAAGTGAGCAGCTAACTGAAGATGACAAGACAGACCCAAACAGCTCCTTGTGAGAAGCGTTGCCCAGGAACTATGTCATCTGCGGAGCAGACACAGCCTGTCACAGTCAGCATTCCAGCTCCCCAAACCCTGTCAGCTCTGGGGAAGATAATATGAGGAGACAGCTAGTGCATTAACTGGGGTCATGATGGCAAACGAGAGCTTGGGTAAGCAGGATCCTTGAGAGCGCAGTCCAGCCTAACAGTGGGAGAGAAGAGCAACAAAAGGTGCTGCTAATCTGACAAACCAATTGCTTGTAAAAAAGCAACGCCAATGTTAGAAAAATTGATTCAGTTCCACTTTCCGGCTTAGAAGCCACCTTGGCCGTGCCTGAACTCAGCATTTTCAAAGAAAGTTCAGGTCCTCTGATTCAAATTCTAAAGACTCGGTGTCAGAACTTTGAATGTGCGAAGCTGACAACATTTTTGAAAGGAATGCAGAGTTTTGATATTGAGAAACACTGAACCCAATGTGTCTGTGTTAGATGGTCTGTGTTCCTGACCACCGTTGTTGTATTTTTAAGTCAGATTTGGTGAAGCCACATTTAATACTACCTTTTGAACAACTCAAGAGAACTTGCATAAGGTAGCACCAGCATTGGTTCCCCTCTCCACACCCCAAAAGTGTCAAATCTAGTTCTTTGGTAGTAAATAACAATTTTGTATCTTGGAAGCCTCTCTTCCAGGCCTCTCTTTCTTCCCACCACTGCCATGCCTTTCCTCCTTCCTGAAGCAGCACTATGCGGGATCAGATTTTCCTGCTTATTAGCTGTTAAGCAGGAGGGTCTGATCCTGCACAGTGCTGGTCCTTCACAAGCAGCTTCCCTTGTGTGCAGGGAAGCCACTCAGAAAAACGAATTATCTATTTTAATCCTTAGATGAGCCTTTCAAAGGCTAAGCACCTTAGTCTACATTACAAGGTCCCCCTAATCTCTTTGTAGCCAATCATCTTTGTCTTCCGCATTTCTCTTGGATATCTCTCTGATCTTCTGCCTCCCTCTGCCTTGCACCCAAGGGTGCCACTCAGCCACATGGACTTTCTGGTGTATTTGCCATATGAAGGTGTTGACTGCTCTACCCAGAGTGAGCCAATCCTACACTAAACACCTTCATGGGCCTGTATTCAGTATGCTTGACTGGAAGGCAAAATCTGCACGCTATTCATCACTGTAATATTACAACTCCTAACAAACCTTTCTGCTTCAGGTCCACCTGGGGAAGGCTGACAGACAAGCAGACAGCTCAGGCATGGAGCCATCTAGTACATTTCTGAAGACCTAAAGGGGGGAGCTTTCTACTTTTCTTTCCAGTCTTGTATTCCAATCAATTTCCCTCCCTTCCCTTGTCTCTCCAGCAGTCATTGCTTTGATTAAAACCCTAAAACCAAACCAAATGCTATTTGTCATCAAGATGGATGTCAGCACTGGCCAGAGGGAGGGCTTTCAAACTCAGTTCCTATTTTCGGTCTCTCATCCCTCTCCCAACAAATACATAGCCCAAGTACATGTACTCACAGCTTTTGACACATGCATACTTTGTATGCATAAAATTATGTGTACACATATATGTCTCCATCATATTTCTATATTTCCTTTCCCTTCCTGTGATATTTACTTATTTTTTTCTGCATTTATATCCTGCCTTTCCTCCAATTTGCTCAAGGCAACCCTCCAAGGTAGGCTGGGCTGAGAAAGTGACTGGCCCATGGTCCCACAGTGAACTTTATGGCTAAGGGAGTGATTTGAACCTGGGTCTCTCGAGTTCTAATCCAACACTGCACCAAACCACTTCCACAAATCTCTGTTGTTTCCTATATGTGAATTGTAGAAGAAGTCACGGTTTTCTCTTCTTGTTGGACAACCTCCACATCCTGCTCCTGGGACATGCCAACATGGGAGTTTACTGAATTTAGCAACTGAACACAGAGCCCAAAGTTTACCCAAGACTGAGTGGAGATCTGGTCCTGGGTCTCCCAGGCCCTACTATAGCACTCTAAACACTACGCCACACTCTTTAGCACAGAGGTGGCTAACCCATGGCCCTCCAGTTGATATTGAACTCCTTTCAGCCCCAGCTAGCATGTTATCAGAGCTGTGGGTGTTTTGGTCCAGCTATGTAGGAAGGACATAGGCAGCTGACTTATACAGAGCCATCTATCTATCTACCGCTGGCAGGTTCTCCCAAGTTTCAGATGGGGGGCATTCCCAACCCTATCTGAAGACTGAACCTGGGGCCTTCTGCATGCAGGACAGATGTTTAATTCTGAGCTATGGCCCTTCCCCATCCAGAACAGCTAGAAGTCCACAACTTTTCTACCCTTGCTTTAGTGAATCAGTTCAGAAACTCTATTAGGTAGGTGCTGCCTGAGTGAAGATGCAGGTGGTGAGAGTATAAGGACCTGTAGAGCTGGAATAGGGAACCTGTAGCCCTCTTAGTATTATTGGATACCAGCACCCATCAGCTCCAAGCAGCATGGCCAGTCATCCTAGGAGCTGAAGTCAAACAACATCTGGAGGTTCTCCATCCCTGTATTAAAGGGACCCACCCAATAGAATTCTCTTGTCAGATTCTTTTGCTGTATTGCTCTCAGCTAGAAGCCTCCTAGAGCTTCATCACAGAGCTAGGTATTACATTTGTACATCCCCCAATTTACCAGACAAAGCCTTTGGAGGTTTTCCATGTCCTGGCTACACTGTTAAAGGACAAGAAGGATACTTCCAAGAAGAACATACAGTGACCTTCAAAACAACATTTGCATGTAATTGGCAAGTTGTTTCTTTCTCTGCTATCTTCTTTCCACCTGGATATTTGAACAGCTGGTCCATGTGTCTCCTGAGGCCAACTTCATTTCCCCTCCCTTTTCAGTCTGCTGTCAGCGTAGCAATGGCTGATAGATGAGAAGATGACAGGTTGACATCCTGGCTTTCCCCAGAGGTGAGGAGGAGGGTGTATGTACTATGGCAGGGGTCTGCAACCTTTAAGACACAAAGAGCCACTTGGACCCGTTTCCAAAGGAAAAAACAACAACTGGGAGCCGCAAAACCATTGCGACATTTAAAACAAATATAACGCTGCATATATTGTTTCTTACCTTAATGCAATAATAATAAATAACGTATAGGAGCCAATGCAAAGTATAATTAGTAAAAACAACAAGAATAAGTTCTTACTTTTTTGCATTGACTCAGGGGCGTACCCAGGATCAAAACTGGGGGGGGGGGCAAACCATGGTCGTTCAGGTTGTGACATTTCAGCACGGAAAGGCGAATGAAACCAAAATTTTAGGGAAATTATATATAATTATAGCAGTGCTTTATTACAGTAGTTATTACAATTATTTGCTTGGTTTTTTAAAATTTTTATTCTAGTTACATGTCTTATACCAGGGGTGGCCAACTCCCAAGAAACTGTGATCTACTTTCAGCAGTGATCTACCCCCGTTTTTGGGGGTTCAGCTCAAAGTTGTTTTGGGGGGGTGTGGTGGGTGGGAGAGAGGGCTTCCCCCTCTAAGATAGGTTGGCAAGCGAACTAATAAAGAAAGAAAAAGGGGGGGGTGGGAATGGAAAAGTGGGGTGGAAAAATATAAATTGGGGGTGGGGTGGGGTGGGGTGGGGAGGATATCTATTAAAAATATGCAGTAGTTTAAAAAATAAAAATAAAGGGGTTAAATCTTTTTCTTCTTTTTCCTTTTTTTGAAAACAAAAACAAAAGGGGAAGAGAAAAGAAAAAGGGGGGATAGAGGGAGAAAAGTGTAATAATAAAAATTCAAATAGAGTGGCTGCAGCAGCTGTGGGGGGTGTTTGTTTTTCGTTTGTTTGTTTGTTTTAAAAATGGGATTTCTCCCCTTGGATTAAAAAAGGAGGGGAGGAAGAAAAAGAGAGGGGGGTGGGAGAGCAAGGCAAAAAGCAAAAAAGCAAAAAACAGGTTTGGGGGGGGGGAAATCGCGCCAGGCACTGTAGCTCGCTGGCCTCGGGGCTCCGGGCCCCCGAGCCGCCCTTGGGGCCGTCGTTGAGCATGTACACCGCCCGCAGCGAGCGCTGGCGAAGCACTGGTTGGCAGAGGTTTCAGAAGCAGCCCGGACGTTTTCGCCGCCGCCGCCCCAAAGCAGCTCTACTTCATCCTGTCAGCGACCATCACCGCCCTCCCGTCACGGTGACGCCTGGCCCGCCTGCTCCGCCCTCCGCGAGGCCGCTTTGAAAAGGATTCCGCCCGACAGGGGCCGCTCAGAACAGGGGCCACTCCAATCGCCGCCGCCACCTCCTGCCGCCTTTATTATCCCGACTCTTTTCTCTCTCTCTCTCTCGATAACTCGCAAAGCCCAGCTCCTTCTTCTCCCCGCCCTAACGCCACCCTCATTGGCACGTTCCCCTCAAACAGGAACAGGCATCCCGGCGGCTCATTGGCCGGACGAAGCGTCGCTCTCCCGTGCCCGCCTCCATCCTCAGTGGCTACCTCGGCGGTAAGGCCCCGGCTCCGAGCCTATGCGCCAAGGCGGGCGATCTGTCCTGCCAATCGGCACGCCGAGGTGGTAAAAGCTCAGCCCTCCCCACACGCTTATTGGTGTGAAGAAGTCGCTTCCTCTCTCTGGGAGTGGTCAAGGTGGACATCAATCTTGGGTCTGTCCTCGGGAACCCCGAGAGGGCTGAGAAAGACCGCCCAGCTCTTCAACGTTGATGCGGATTATTCATGGTTTTTTTGGCCCCCTTTTTTTTTGCCGATAACCATTTAATTATTATTGAAAGGGCATTGAAAGGGGGCATGCCGGAGCCGCGGGAGACCTGTCAGAGAGCCGCATGCAGCTCCGGAGCCGCAGGTTGCTGACCCCCGTACTATGGAATCTTTTGTCCTCCTGTCTTCTATATCAGAGATGGGGAATCTCAGGTCTGAAGATAATTGTGGCCCTCCATAGGTATATTTGTGGCCTTTGATACTCTCCCTCAGCCATACACTCTCCTCAGCCACACACACACCCTTCCTAGGACGTCTGCTTTACCTTTGCACCCTCCTTGCCTGGCTGGACTGTGTCCCAGAACTCTGGTTGATGCTTGTTGCTTGCCTGGATGGAGGACAGAAAGAATTGTGTGAGTGTGTGGAGGAGCTAGTGGACAAAGGTGAAATTCACATTTATTTCTCTGCCCTCTGTCTCTTCTGCTGAGTGACCCCTGGAAGGTTACCCATTAGGAAGTGTGGCCTTCAGGCTAAGAAAGCTTCCCCATCATGTTCTGGGTAGTCCTTCTATGTCCTATAGAATTGGGGCTTTGAGGAAAGGTTTCAGGTCTCCTTAAGGAGCCTTTGGAAACTTTAAGACAGAGGTGAGGAACCTGTGGCCCCAGTGGTGTAGCGTGGGTTGCCAGCACCCAGAGCTGCAGAGAGAGGGATGGGAGGGGAAAAGAGGCAGGACGCATGCACATTCAACTGCCTTATGGCATCCACGTCACCCAGGAGATTGCAGCTGCAGAGATAGGAGAAGAAGAGTCGTTCCACTGTCAGGGGGAGGGTCATTTCCTGGTTTGCATGGAGAAGTCATTTTCAATGGAGCTCAGCGACAAAAGTGAGCAGCTGTCTTGACGCAGCACTGGGTGTTGAAATTTTACACCCCCTAGCAATTTTGTGCTTGGGACAATCGTCCCTGTGCCCCCCACACTGTGTGGCCCTCCAGTTGTTGCTGGATTGCAGCTCCCATCACTCCAAACACTGGTCTTGCTGGCTGGGGCTGATGGGAATTGGATGTCTCACAATATCTGAAGGCCCACAGATTGTCCACCCCTTCTTCAAGAGAATGTAGCTCCCCCAATTTTATTTATTTAATAGATTTCTGGCCCATGTTGCAGGGTAAAAACAACCCTCACAAACCAGATCACTTCAAAAGACAGGGCACATAACAAAACAATTAAAAGCTATGAACAAGCTGTGTCCGGATCATTAAAATTACAAACAAGAAAGCAGCAGCAGAGGAAAAGTCTGTTTAGCAGGACACTAAATTGAACCAGACTGGAATGAAGAAGCCCCAATGTGGCAAAAAGAGGAAACAAGGAGGTTACTCCAAGGAATGCAGGGACACCACAAAAAGGCCCTGCCCCAATACTTGCTAATCGCTCAGCTCTTATGGGTGAACAGGGCCTCAGAAGCTAATTGTAAATACTGTATCTTTATTTGGAAGAATAATGTTTCTTCCAAAGACCTCTTCATAATCGCACCAGCAAAGACTGCATCAACCCCAGCCTTTTACAGGTTAATAGAGCCATTAGGAAAGACTTAAGCCTCTGCCATGTTAAAGCCCAGAAGAGGGGGGAAATGGTAATCCTCTTGTCAACCTTAATTACACCCTAGAATACAACTCAGCAAATATGTCTTTCAGGCACTGCAGGCAATCAGCATCTCAGCTTGGAGGCAGACCAAACAGGAGACAGAACAGACACAGGCAGGGATCTGGAATGGGGGTGGTGGTGGTGGCTTGAAGGCAGGGCTTTGGAATGCAATGCTTTTCTTCTCTTAACAGGTAATGAATACCACCTTTTAAAAATCTGCCCTTCTCTTAACAATGTGCTAAGAGCCATACAGAAGATAAGCTTCAACTTTCTGCAGCAACAGCTGAATGAGCTGGAATGGTGGTTGGCATGTCAGACTAAGGCCGGGGGGGGGGGGGGGGGCTGGGTTCAAATCCCCACTCAGCTATGAAGCTCACCTGTTGACCCTGGGCCAGTGGCCTTCCCTCAGCCTAGCCTACCTCACAGGGGTGGGGTTTTCTTGAAGATAAAATAGGGAGGGGAAGAAGAATGTGTGCCACCTTCAGCTCCTTGCAGGAATTGAAACAATCTAAAAAGGACCCCTGACAGTTAAGTCCAGTCGCGAACGACTCTGGATTGCGGCGCTCATCTTGCTTTACTGGCTGAGGGTGCCGACGGGGGAAGCCCTAGGCTCAGTGGTTTAGACCACAGCGCCACCCACAGCCCTGAAACAATCTAGAAGAAGAAGCAGCAATCAAGAAGAAGAAGAAGAAGAAGAAGAAGAAGAAGAAGAAGAAGAAGAAGAAGAAGAAGAAGAAGAAGAAGAAGAAGAAGAGTTTGGATTTGATATCCCGCTTTATCACTACCCGAAGGAGTCTCAAAGCAGCTAACATTCTCCTTTCCCTTCCTCCCCCACAACAAACACTCTGTGAGGTGAGTGGGGCTGAGAGACTTCAGAGAAGTGTGACTAGCCCAAGGTCACCCAGCAGCTGCATGTGGAGGAGTGGAGACGTGAACCCGGTTCACCAGATTACGAGACTACTGCTCTTAACCACTACACCACACTGGCTCTCTAGTGACAATTTGAAAAGAAAACACTTAAAAACAGCAAAATAAAAAAGGAAAGAAACAGCCACTAAACTGGTTTTCATTAAGACACCTTCCAGCATATTTAAAATAACTCTTTTTTCCACCCTTTAAGGCTAACATGATGTTGGCCCAAAACCCTTTGAGGGCAAATAGTGGGGATACAGGAGTGCTTGTTGATTGGAAAATAGTGTGGGATGAAAGGATCAGGGATCAAGTACACTCTACAGGGAGATCCACCCAATGATGTTAAATGCTATAAACAGAGTTGCTACCACAAGTCCACAACATGATAATAGAATTACAGAGTTCAAAGGGCCATCAAGTCTTTGTTCAGTGCAGGAATCTTGCTGCAACAACAGAAAGAGGGGACCTTTTCAGCCTGAGGGCCATATTCCTATCTGAGCCACCTTGCCCGTGGTGGATAGGATGCTGAATGTATGATGACCTCTGCCAAGAGAGAGACAGGGGAAATGTGTCCCTGTCAATTCTCTTCAACCTCTTTGCAGCTTTCAATACTATCGACCATGGCATCCTTCTGGAGTGGCTGCGGACCCTGCGACTGTCATCTGAGGCCCTATCCCTGCCCCTGCTGGAGTTTTGCCCATCATGCAGCTGTTGAAGGCAGAACAGCTCTGCCAGAAGAAGGTGGTGGTTCTGTTTTTAAGCATGTGTGTGAGGGAGAAGTGGGCATTGTCATTTCAATCTTTTGCTTTTTTATTAAGGTGCAAGAGCTAGTGAGGCCACGGCAAGAAGCCCAACTAAATATAGCCAAGTATAACATTCAGAATTAGGAGGCATGATTTGGAGCTATGATCCAGATCCACAGGAACTCCAAGCCAAGTAGCGCAGACAAATAAATGAATAAAGAAATCCCTAGAACCATACATCAAATTGAGTTTGTGCCATCAGTTGTTTAGTATGGAACCAAGGAGGGGGACTTGCTCCAGATTTGATTAATTAACTTGGAGTACAAAAGTGTTGTCCTGTGCTATGTCATGTTTGAATAATGCCCTGGCTGCTGAACTGCAGATATGAGGCTGAACGTGTGAAATGATATACAAGATAGGAACTCTACTGAGGTGGAGGAAACTGTCAAAGATAGTCTGACACCTCATAACTTTCTAAATGCAAAGTAAGCTGGATGCTAGAATCCCAGCAGCGGCTGACAGTCTGAGGGCACCCAGTGTCTTTCCCCCAAATTGCCACTCCGTTCCTTCTACACCTTATGGCTCCTGGCAGTCATCCCCAATCAAGTCCCATACGGCTGCTCCTTGTTTTTCGCCCCCCCTATAATCCTTTCATGGGTGCTCTGTTCCCCTCACCCCTTTTCCCCACATAGGTCTTCAGCAAAGGTGTTTGTCACTCATCATAGCTCACATGCTCCCCCTTACATCATCATCATCATCATCATTTTTTAAAATTTATTTATACCCCGCCCATCTGGCTGGGTTTCACCAGCCACTCTGGGAAGCTCCCAGCAGAATTAAAATCACAATAAAACATCAAACATTAAAAACCTCCCTAAACAGGGCTGCCTTCAAATGTCTTCTAAAAGTTGTGTAATTCTTTATCTCCTTGACATCTGCTGGGAGGGCGTTCCACAGGGCAGGCGCCACTACCAAGAAGGCCCTCTGCCTGTTTCCCTGCAACCTCGTTTCTCGTGGGGAGGGAACCACCAGAAGGCCCTCGGAGCTGGACCTCAGTGTCCGGACTGAGCAATGGGGGTAGAAACGCTCCTTCAGGTATACTGGGCTGAGGCTGTTTGGGGCTTTAAAGGTAGCAACACTTTGAATTGTGCTCAGAAACGTACTGGGAGCCAATGTAGGTCTTTCAGGACCAGTGTTATATGGCCACTCCCAGTCATTGCACTGAGGCAATTCCTTCTAAAATTGCACATTGTTTGCTCCTGAAGCAAACAACTAACTAGACCCAGCAAGCCTATCTCAGCTTAAAAGAATTTCCAAACCTGAGGATCTGCATATGTTAATTGTGGAGGTGTTGGGGGGGGGGATAGTCAGTGACAAAATCATTTGTGGTTTGGGTTTTATTTTTTTACAGTTCGTGTGCAGTGAAGGAGAAGCAGAAATATAACGGACACTGCAGCTAGATGCATTTAGGAAAAGATTTATTTAGAAATATAAGCTGGCTTGCTTAAGCATTGCATAGATACCTTGTACTTTGTTATGAGATACTACTGTTTTATGTCCCAGCTTCACATAATTACAGTCCTTAAGTTGTTCCTAAGTCTCTAGCCAGGGCGTGAACACCTTTGCATAGGGTAAAGGCATCCCTGCCCAATCAGCACCCCCTGGGGTTTACACAAAGAGAAATAAATTGAAGCTGTTCTGAAGTGAATAGTTGGTGGGGGGGTGCTGTGAAATGTACTTCACTGCTTGCTAAGGCGATAATATGAACAGGCTTGCAGTTGTATTCTATATTTACAAATGCTGATTCAGAATTTGTAACAGGAAATTTTCTACTAATAAAACAAAACGCAGTGCTCTATTCTACTAATTGAGTTCTCCAGCTACTCCCATAATTTAAACCAGGATTATTGGAACTTCAATGTATGGCTCAATACTGTAGACCCTGTATATAATGAAGTGTGAGGCTGTGCAGGTTTCCAGTTACCCAAGCCCAGCAGTTATTTATTTTTATTTTTTTATTTTATTTATTATTTCATTAAAATTTATAAACAAATTATATTTATAAATTTATAGTTGAGAAAATATAAAACAGTAAAATAAAGGGGGGAATCACAACCATACTTTAAAACACACAAACTTTAAAATACAAAAGCATTAAAATTATGTCAACTTTCCAAGCATCTAGGAACAGGAACTACTCACCCCCAGATATGGGGCTTTGGAGCCCCAGACCCCTGAGTCAGGAACTCTGGAGTCTGTACTCTGGGACATGGGTAGGCAAACTAAGGCCTGGGGGCCTGATCCAGCCCAATAGCCTTCTAAATCCGGTCCACGGATGGTTCGGGAATCAGCATGTTTTTACACGAGTAGAATGTGTGCCTTTATTTAAAAATGCATCTCTGGGTTATTTGTGGGGCATAGGAATCCGTTCATTTATTTTTTTCCAAAATATAGCCTCCCCCCAAGGTCTGAGGGACAGTGGGCTGGCCCCCTGCTGAAAAAGTTTGTTGACCCCTACTCTGGGAGCTTGCACTCTCTCCTTGGGAACTAATCCTGCGTGTCAGGGATTCATATCCACAAGTCACAAGTCACTACATAAAAACAGGCAACATGCCAGAAGGAACTTACTGGAAAGGAGAAGTACTATACCCCAGTCTTGAGGGGCAGCACCTGGGAGAATGATCTGGCTGTGGGAGCAGGGAAGTTTTCAGTCCAGCCTTATGGCTCATTCACATTTCTGGTTGCCTAGAAAGCATGGGTCCAGTTGGCTTTGCCTTTGGGCCACTGCTTTCCCCCAGAAAAGCCACTCTTTAAGCACTAAATCAGAACGAACAGGATTTTGCAGGAAACCCAATTTCTGTTTGCTCCAACTGAGTGCTAAAGATTGCGTTTCCCAGAGGAAAGCAGTGGGGCAAATGGAAGTGTGGATAAGACTTCATTGAAAAATGTTGCTCAGTGTGGAACTTACCTAGGTACTGAAACTACCAGCATGCTCTGATGTCTTGACCTCTCATGGCTTGTGGGTCCTGCTGTAGAAAGGACAGCTCACTATGTAGGCGTCAATCACTAACACAGAGACAATACCTAACCCATGCTTCTTCCTTTCCCTCCTCTTAGAATCGTAGAGGTACCTGAAGGGCATCTCCTCTAAGCCCTCCTCAATGCAGGATCTGCAATGCAGGATGCAATTACAGTATCCCTGACAGGTGGCTGCCCAGTTGCTGCCTCCAGCAGAGAGCCCACCACCTCCTGAAGGCAATCTGCTGAACAGCTTGCACCACTAGGAAGTTTCTCCTCATGCTGAGCTGAAATGGGCTTCTCTGCTATTTCCACCCACTGGTTCTAGTCCAGCCCATTAGAGCAACAGAGAATGTCTGCTTCAGCTTCTTCATACCTTGATCTGCTTCTCTCCAGGCTAAACATATCTTTCAAATGATTCTCAAAGGACTTGGTTCTTCTCACCTTCCTGGCCACTCCAGAACTTCCGAAAGATCGGTGACCAAACAACACTGGAACCTAAAGCTGTTACAGAAAGAGACACTAATCTCCTCAAACCCAAAGGGAGAGTGGTGACAGATGCTGATTGAGCACAATGTCAGCTCTGGTGATTAATTCATCTGAAGGAGGAATTACCACTGTATTCCTCCAGCTTGAGAAAATTCCCTTGTTTTGTTGTCACAAACGTCCCTCGCTGCTCCTGTCCCATCTCTATTTCCTTGCACTGGAAACAAGGAGAAAGAAAAAGAAGCCCCTCCATCCAATGAGCAACTTTAAATGCATGCTGTCCTTTGGCTGTTAGCATCCTTCACACTACTTCTCCCCATTGCTTTTGGCCCAGACACCCCAGGGAAGGGCAGTAGCAGAGCACATGCACTGCATTTCAAACACTTCTCAAGTTTAGTCCCTGGCATCTCTCTGGAGAGCCACAGCTAGACAGCTGGGAACTAACCAATCTGGCATGGCATATGGCAGCTTCCGATTTGCCTTCTACCTTAGGAAACACATTTGTCTGTGATGCTGATGCCCACAATTATCCCACCCATTTAGAACAGGACAAAAAAAAAATTCCTTCCAGTAGCACCCTAGAGACCAACTACTAAGTTTGTTCTTGGTATGAGCTTTCTTTTTTTTTTTTAACAAAATTTTATTAGCATTTTCATAATATAACACAAACCCAACCCCACACCTACAAATACAAAAACAAATACAAATACACATAAAGTCAGGATTCTTCTTCTTGTTTATATACCTTGCACACAAAAAATTCTAGTTCCGAATCTTGACGTTTGACTTCCCCCGCCTTTTCACCTTTGATTTTAATTCAATATACTATTTCCTTAACAACTTTTCTCTATAAAAAGATTTAACTTTACTAAAAAAAAGAAAACATACTTATCTCAATCTTTGCATTATAACCTAAATCATAACCAAATATTCTTATAGCTAAACTTATTTCTTCTGTCCTTTATCATGCTGCTTTTAACTTAAAATTCAATATCTCCTTGCTTATTTAAAATAAACTTATAATTAACAGACTTCACACTCCGATTTCGGATACCATGGCAGACCATTCAAATTATACATTTAAGGCTTCAACCCACTCCCCCTCTGTCCATTGTCTTTTTCTGTCTTTCTTCACAGCCAAATCTCTCATTGTCTTCCTCTAAGTGTCCGCAGATCCAGGCAGCATCCACAACAAACCCAGCATCGAGCCTCAGGGCGTTCCTCATCTCCATTCTGGGCTCCTCCGATACTTTCCCTCCTTCTTCTTGTAAAAATCTTTTCTTTTCCCGGGTTCGCCCAGCCATTTCAGACCATCCTCCAAGCGCCCCTCCCAGCTCTTTGCCAAAGCTTGATTCCATTGTGTAGAACTTTTGAAAAGCCTCCTCTGTGGAAAGTACATCCTTTTTATGAATAATTCCACTCAAGACCTGTAGTTTCCGATTAAGCAATTCCATCTGCAAAATAGTGAGCCTTTCCTCATCGCTTAAATCAGAGTTCGATGCCAGTGCAATCGCAAAGTCCAGCATTTTAAGAGAGAGGGTGAGTATCAGATTTCAGTTCCTGTCTCTTCCTTCCTTTGTTTCAGTTTTTCCCCACGACAAACCAAGTCGCCGCCATTTCTCCGAAGCCGGAGTATAAAGACCAAAACTTCAAACGGAGATATTTTTTCCCCAGTTAACCCCCGAAGGGAGATCTCAACAGACTCAGTTTTCAAATTCCAAGTACTTTCTATTGATTGTTGTGGCAGCAGTCACTTAAAGGGTTAATCTCTTTCCCCGCTCGAAGGGAGGGAGGCGGGCTGCCTTTCTTCTTTCCCCCAGAGCGTTCCAGGAATACAAAGAGTCAAACAATTACTCACAGCCTCTGGGTTCTTATCAGCTCCTTAATGACAGGTAGAACTTAGACGCTCATCACAGGCTTTGCCGCCGCATTTCCATCCCGGTTGGGGCATGTCCCCTATAGCCCGGCTCCGTCGTCCCTTCACCCCCACTCCCCCTTTACAGGGGGCGCGGGGGAAGGGTTCGGAGCCACAACGGGCACAGCCGGGGAGCCCAGGGTGCGAGACGCTCTTCCCGCACCCCAACCGGAGCCCCGCTATGCGGCTGCAGGGCTCCTGACCCCCGGGATGAACTGGGTGCTTCGCAGCCGAAGCAACCCACGACCACCCATAATGGCGTCAGCCGCCGGAAGCCCTTGGTATGAGCTTTCGTGTGCATGCACACTTCTTCAGATACACTGAAACAGAAGTCACCAGACCCTTATATATAGTGAGAGAGTGGGGAGGGCTATTACTCAGAAGGGTGGTGGGAATGGGTGATTGGCTGATAGGTGTGGAAAACCTGTTGACGACTGTTAACGACTGCAATTGGTCTTACAGGAAAAAGCAAGGGGTGAGGTGGCTAAAGATCGCTTTGTCATGTATAATGAGATAAGAATCCAATGTCTTTGTTCAGACCAGGTGTCTCCATGGTTTTAAGTTTGGTAATAAGTTGCAATTCAGCAACTTCTCTTTCCAGTCTATTTCTGAAATTCCTTTGTAGTAAGACAGCTACTTTGAGATCTTGTATAGAATGTCCTGGGAGAGTGAAGTGTTCTCCTACTGGTTTCTCTGTCTTGTAATTCCTGATATCAGATTTATGTCCATTTATCCTTTGGCACAGGGTTTGGCCTGTTTGTCCAATATAGAGAGCTGAAGGGCACTGTTGGCATTTGATGGCGTACACAATGTTAGAAGATGAGCAATTAAATAGTCCTGAGATGGTATGTTTGATATTGTTGGGGCCAGTAATGGTGTTGTCCGGGTGAATGTGGCAGCAAAGTTGGCATCTGGGTTTATTGCAGGCTCTGGTACCAGTGTCCATGTTAAGTCCTGTTGTTGTATTATTGTGGGTGAGGAGTTGTTTAAGATTGGGTGGCTGTCTGTAGGCGATGAAAGGTCTTCCTCCCAGGAGGGAAGGAAGACCTTTCATCGAAACCAGTAGGAGAGCACCACTTGCTGGGAAGAAGCATTCACAGAATTGTAGAGTTGAAAGGGACCCAAAGGTCATTTAGTCCAATCCCCTGCAATGCACCTAAACCTTTCAAAAGGATAAGATAAAATTTGGATGCTGGGCTAGATAGATTTTTGGTCCAATTCAGAAGGTTTCTCCTTATGCTTTTATATCCACTTCTCCTCAAAGATATCTCCCTGGTCAACAGTTAACAGGAATGCACATGTCTCAGATTGCTTTCATCAGGCTGCAACTCTGAACACACTTACCTGGGAGTAAGCCCCATTGCATTCAGTAGGATATACCTCTGAGCAAATCTGGTTAGGAGTGTGCAATTCTGAATATGCTTACCCGGGAGTAAGCCCAAGTGAACTCAGTGGAACTTGCTTCTGAGTAGACATGCCCAGGATGACACTATGTTTATTTAAATAAAGAACATTGTCTACTTGACATCATTCAACAGGAACTGGCTACAAGGCTGGCTGGTTCAGATTTGCCATGTCATCCGTAGCATGGCCAAACTGTAACTTGTTTTTGCTGGCACTACTGCACAAAAAAGCATATATATCATGTGTTATGTCTCCCTTTCGGCTCTGGTAATACAAGGCAGAGCTCAAAAAGACTCCTAGACAGCCTTACCGCACACCACCACAAATCCTTTATTCTTAATGGAAGTCATTTTTCTGTTTCATTTCCTTTCCCTTCTGGAAATGAATGTGGCTTTCTATGCAGAATATGAAACTGCCCAAATAAATAGTCCCTTTTGGCAGATCTCTCTCCTCCTCTTCCCCCACAAGCACAGAAAATGAAAGTTCCTTCGCCTTCCTTTCCCTCACTTCTAATTCATATCTCAACACACCTGAAGAGCTTTGATCAGACCTGGCATTAAGTAGCTAGCCTAGTCGTTGCACCTTGTCCACAAAGGTGCAAAATATTCTTGCTTGAAGTCCACCACATCACACTGGATCACACATTCAAAATATGACCTTTTTTTTTTTATCCCATCCATAGTCAGAACCAGCCCTCCCATTAGACAAGGTGAGCCCCTTGTCTCAGGTGGTAGAGCGTGTAGGATGGCAAAACAGTTGCCCCTATCAATCAATCACTGCCTCCGCCCACTCACAGAACCACCCACCATCACCCGGCACACGGTTGCCACATGGGTCCTCTTGCATGCTGAGGTTGTGATGTTTCCAGTTAGTGGCTGATCCTGCAAGCTAGGAGGGGAACTGTCCAGTCACAACTTAAACTGGGTGGGGAAAATTGACTTCAAAGGACATGCTGACATGTTTTTTATGCCCAACTTCTAGCACACCTGGATGATTGGAGACAGTTAAATGGGTTATACCTCCAGCTCAGCATCCCAGTGCAGAGCTGGAGGTATAACCACACTGCACTGCAGACAATGGAATGTGCACAGCCAAACTGGCATTCCAAAACCATTGATACATACAAGTGGGATCTGCAAGAAAATGTTGCAGTGTGGCGTGCTCCCTGTTCAGGATTCTGGTCACTCAACTCCATCTCATTTATTCCATGCTCCAGCAGTCGGTTAGTATTCTGTGAGCACTTAGATTTCACTTAGCGCACTTAGGCTTCATCAGGGGGTTGGGTGGGTGTCTCCCAGCTCAGGAAAAGAAAACACACAAAGACACACACACACACTATTTTCTGCAAAAGTACTAGTCTGCCTTTTGTGCATGGATAGCATTATTTTGGTTGCATAAGCAACGGTGCTCACCTCTGAACGTCAGGAATGGAAGGAGTGATGATAGATCACACACACACACACACACACACACACACACACAGCAGTGCATTCAGATGGTCACCCCTACACAACTTGGCCTTGTCAGCCCTGGTTTTTGTTTTTCAACTCTGGTCCATATATCCTTTTAGTAGCCCAATCTGAGAAAAGAAATTGTTGAGCGAAGAAGAGGCATACGCTGATTAAGGCATGCTTTAGAAGAATATTGCTAATGGGATTCCTACCAGAAAAGAAGTCCCCCTAAAGTGAATCTTTGGCTCCTGAGCATCAAGTGCATGTATCCCACATGCAAAAATGTTTTTTTTTTTTTTTTTAATAAGAATTTATTGACATTTTTACTTATAACAACATACAACCTTAACCACACCTACATTTATACACATACAAAACAAATACAATTACACATCTTATACAAAAATTGCCATGATTTTTCTTCTTAATTAGACATCTACAAAAAAAAAAAATTTCTTTTTCCAATCTTGACAGTTGACTTCCCCTGCCTTTTCACCTTCGAGTTTATATCCATAATCTACTTTTTAACCTCTTCATTTAAAAAAATTAAACTTAATTATATATATAAAGTAAAACATTCATCTTAATCTTCATCTTAGTCTTAATCGTCTTAATCTATAAACTTAAACCACTTAAAATGACTTCATTTATACTACATCCTCATAAATCCTCACAAATCATCCTCATCAAATCTATCTCTTCTATCCTTTGAACTGCTGCTAATAACATAAAAACTTGAAATATCTCTTTTCATGTTCAAACAAATAATAAAACAAACTATTGTTGACAGTGTTCACCCTCCGATTTCAAAATACCATAACAGATTGCTTTAGATTTTACTTAATACTTCACCCCACACCCCCTCTGTCCATTCTTCTTCTCCTGATGGCATCAGCACTGAACTTCCATGCAACTTCCCTCTCCCAACGTCCACAGATCCAGGCACAGTCCAAAGCTCTCCTTGCCACGAGCTCCGAGGTATCCAACTCTCCCTCTCTCAGCTTCTCCGGTTCTTTGTAGCATTCCTTTTCTTCTTGTAAATACCTTAATTCTCTGTCCCTGGCCCCCGAGCTCACACCTCGGGGACTGGATATAGCAAATCTTGACATCGCCTTGGGGCTGCCACCCCCAACAAGCGAATTTCTTCTCCGAAGTAGCTCATTCATTTCTTCCCATCTTTCCATCCATCCTCTCAGCTCTTTGACAAGATTTCCTTCCAAAGTGTCAAAAGTTTTGTTAGCCTCCTCTGTGGGCAGTTGGTTCCATTTCAGACCCCCACACAAGACTTTGACTTTTCTGTAAATTAGTTCCACCTTCAAGCAGTGAGCCTTTGTTCATCTGTTAGTCCAGAGTTCAATACCAGTTCAAGGACGAAACCCAGCATACTGGCAGAGGAGGAGGAAGTGGGTATCATATTTCTTCTCCTGTCTCTTTGTTCGTCGCCATTTTCCTAAGCTGGAGCGCAAACACCGCAACTTTAAATAGAGATATTTTCCGCTAGTTAGCTTCCCAAGAAAAAAGTTTGCCAGTCTCATGTATCGATTTTAGATACTTTATAACCAGTTCTGTGGCAGCAATCCCTCAAATTGGTTAATTTCTTAGGCTCGAAGGGAGGGAGGCAGGCTGCCTTTCTCCTTCCCCCCGGATCGTTCCAAAAACACGATTTCTGCCAAGATTATTTACTCACGACCACCGGGTTCCTTTAGCTCCATTCTTCACAGGTAGAACTTGGACGCTCACCGCGGGCTTTGCCGCCGCATTTGCATCCCGGTTGGGGCATATCCCCGTAAGCCCGGCTCCGTTGTCCCTTCACCCCCACTCCCCCTTTACAGGGGGGTAGGGGAAGGGTTCGGAGCCTCCGCGGGCACAGCCGGGGAGCCCAGGGTGCGGGACGCTCTTCCCGCACCCCAACCGGAGCCGCGCGCTGCGGTAGCGCGGCTCCTAACCCCCGGGATGGATCGGGCGCCTCGCAGCCGAAGCAGCCCCGACCACCCGCTATGGCGTCGCCAGCCGGAAGTCCCCCCACATGCAAAAATGTTGCCTTAGCTCAGGAAATCAGATTAGATCTGACTTTGGGAGTTGAGGATTAACTGCTGCCTTGGTGCATATGCTCTAACTCAAGGGAGTGCGTATCTATTTCTGGCTATGCCAATGCTCAATCAAACTGACAAGCAAGCCTAAGAAAATGAACACCTTTTTTTCTAGTGGAAATGAAGAGTCAGGTATGCCACAGAGCTCAGACCGAGTGTCTTGAAGTCAAGCATTAGGTCTTGACTCCCTGCACTGCTGGGGCTGCTGATCAGAGGATTAGCCAGGACATTATCTCCACAGCCCAGTTGCATAGGTCAGCTACCAAATCTACCCAGAGAAGCCTCCAGCCTCTGCATCTGGCACCTGGGTGCCAGAGAGGGAAAGAGAGATTTTCACCAATTGACACCTCAATGTCAATCCTTTTCAGTCCAGTGCAGGTTGCACAGGAGCAACACACCACAGACTGTACCAGTTTTGAATATTGGTATGTTTGACTGTGACCACATTGCAGAATATATTGGTGGATGCTAGTTTTCAAACAAGGATGAGTAACCTCAGGCCTAGGGTCCAACTGCTATCCTCCCAGGACTCACTCTCTCTCTCTCTCTCTCTCTCTCTCTCTCTCTCTCTCTCTCTCTGTCTCTCAGGACTCTCCCCAGTTTGCACACCCTTCTGAGCTACACTGCTCACCAGGCCTACTTCACACCCTCCTTGAGCGTTTTGGCCTAGCTAGAACATGACCTTGAACTCCTCTGATCATGCTTATTGCTTGTCTGGATGGAGCACAGGGAGGAGTGTAGAAACTAGCCAACTCTACAAAGGTAAAATGCACAATCCTTGATCTGCCTGCTTTTGTTTCCAGCCCTGCACATCACAGGCATGTGGCCCCCAGAAGAGAATGTGGCCCTGGAGCTGAACTAGTCCCTTACCTCTGCTTTCAGCAGTGGCCATGTGCTGTAGCCTAATCTTGCATGACAAAAATTCACTTGACTTGGATGCTCTTTAGCCCAATTAAGTGATGTATTCACGATCAATGTTTAGCATGTAATATCCTTATGATATTCTTTTTTAATCAGTCTCTGAGAAGTGCTCACAGGTGATGTTTAATGTTCCAGGGCTGGTGCAGCTGGGCAATTAAAGCAGTGACGCTCCAAGTATGCCCAGCCTTAGTGCCGCTGATTTTGTGTCTGTCAGAAACCAATTTACAAGGCCTCCGACATCTGCTCCAACTCTGCGCAAGGGCAACAGTAATTAAATACAACAGGTGGGAGAAACAAATCAACCTGAGGGGACACAATGAGGTGTTGTAAACTGAGCTTCATCTTGTGCATTAAATAATTGGAATAATACTTTTCTTGCCTGGATACTGCAGGCTGGTGTTCTGAGCCTTTTTAATTATGCCTTGCGTAATATTTCATCCTTAAGACTCTTCTTTAATAGCCAGTTCAGATGTGTAGCCGCTTGTATGATAGAATGCTTTCACATGACTGAGCCGCTTCATATGCCTGCAGGATGTCACTTGTCTGAGAGCATCACACACATCTCCCTCCACTTGACAAGGCTGCAGAAAAAGGCGCCATAGGACAGGGCGGTTGTTGATCAGAGGTATTTCAAACAAACAATTCCCCACATGTGAGTTGATGGCACCACACGCGTTGCTCTCGCAGAGTTGAGGCAGCTTCCAGAAAGCTGGAAGAAGAAGCTTAGAGCAATCATTTCAGCAGGGGTGGAGAGCCTGCGGCTGTCCAGATGTGGCTGCTGCCATCATCCCTGACTGGAGTTGATGGGAGCCCAGCAACATCTAGAGAGCCACAGGCTCCTCCTCCCTAAGTTACCTTGGATAAAGACTTCATAATTGCTTCCAACCAATGAAAGAATAAGTTGAGCTTAAGAGAGTGGGACTGAAGAGTGGCCAAGGCAATTGACTAGAAGACCATTGTGGAACATGAAGCTGGTGATTCAGGTTTGCTGGTCACACTTGAAGATACTGTTCTGAGTTGGGGGTGTGGACAGGAAATAGGGCTAGGAAATAACTGGCAATGTCCCTTAACTGACATTTTTGACTGAGACACAGAGAGGGAGGGGAAGGGAAGGGCCACAGCTCAGTAGCGAAGAATTACTTTGCCTGAAAAAAGCCCCAGGTTGACTCTCCAGGTAGATCATGGAAAGGCTTTTGCTTTTGAAACCATGGAGGGCTGTCACTAATCAGCGAAGAGGCAATACAGTGGTACCTCAGGTTACAGATACTTCAGGTTACAGACGCTTCAGGTTACAGACTCCGCTAACCCAGAAATAACGCTTCAGGTTAAGAACTTTGCTTCAGGATAAGAACAGAAATTGTGCTCTGGCGGTGCAGCAGCAGGGGGAGGCCCCATTAGCTAAAGTGGTGCTTCAGGTTAAGAACAGTTTCAGGTTAAGAACAGACCTCCAGATTGAATTAAGTTCTTTACCCGAGGTACCACTGTACTTACTTGGATGACCAATGGCTGTCTCCATATAAGGTAGCTTCATGGAGAAGAAGAGAAGAGCAAGATCTGGAAAGTGCCTTTGAGGGATTTGCTGCTCTCTGGATATCCAGTGTGGAGTAGGCAGATATCCAGTGTGGAGTGGCTGTCTGTTAGTGCGCCTAAGCTGTGCCCACACCTATTGCTCAACCTGTATGTTTGGAAAGCAGCTCAAATGTTACAAAACACCACAAAGTCCCAAGCCATCTCCTTCCAAAAGAAACCAAGCCCAGGTAAAGTGCTGCACCCCGGAGTTCCTCACTACTTGAGAAGTGGGACAAGTGAAATTTTAAAATGGGTTTTGCAGGAAGTGCTTCTCTGTCTTTATTGCCACTGTGAGAAATGACAACGAAAGGTAAAAAGGTTTTTTTCTAGTTTCTCCCTTGCCAATACTTCCACCATACTCAATCCAAACAGCACATTCACATGACAAGGCAGTGAAGATGAAGTGGTTTTGCCTCAGCAGAACTTTCTACCAGAGAGCCCACCCACTCAGCACCTTGGAAGGGTGATCAGGTTTCACACTCTCCTGAACTTTGCTCTCGCAGCTGAAAGGGTTGGTTAGGGGTCTCCCTACACTGACACCACACACACACACACACACACACACACACACACGTTTAAACAGCTAGCCTCTCACAACCCTTGGAAATTCCTCATCTTAAAACATGGCTCCAAGGCTAGTGCTCCCTCTCGGAGAAATGTGTCTGCTTCAGCACATCTGCAAAATAACATACCAGGTGTGTTTTTGCCCTTGAGAAAAGGAGCAAGAAGGATCATCGGGAAATGATTGGAGGGTGAAGGGCATCCATGACTCACCTTGGAGCAGCGGCTTTGTGAAATAAAGCAATTGAGAATGATTGTGTCTGGATAAGTATAGAGCAGTATAGGATAAAGTGCGCATCAGTCTGCATATTTGTCCTTATATAAATGCAGCTATAGACAAACCCTTCTTCAACAGTGTGTGGGGTGGGGGGAGAGATCGGGATAATGGCTGGTTCATTTACTTTGCCTGCTCTGTGATTCAGCCATGTCCATCCTCAACTGTTTGATTAATTAAGCTATCATCATTATCGGTACGTTGCTGGCAGCCACTGACAGCACCATGCCAGCATCGCTTGGTTTCCAGTAGTTACGCTAGACTTGATATCCCTTTTACCAGCCTACTCCCCTCACACAGAGATCCTTGCAGGTGAGAGGAGCTTAGCTGGCCTTCCTGATGACTACACAGTGGGATGCTGAAGGAAAAAGCAAGAGATCACTCTACAGCACAGGTGGGGGAAATCAGGCCCTTCCGGGCAACATTTTGTGGTCCGCATGCCAGTTAGTTGTGGGCCAGACCAGAGGCAAAGTGGGCAGAGCAATTGATGCAATATTATCCGTCTTTTCCGATACTGGAAGAACAAAGATATTGTCGCTTCAGCTAATTACCTAACCCATCTAGAGATACCATCTCACAGAAGGGCGTTCACTCTGGCCAGGTTCCATATTCTGCAGTCAGTGGTTTCTATATGGGAGTATAGACAAGTCCCCCTTAGAAGACAGACTCTGCCGGTGTAATTCTGGAGAGATTGAGACCATCATCCATGTATTTTTTTCGGTTGCTCCCTTTATAAAGACCTGCGAAATGAATCTACCCTAAAGATATTTGACGAGTTACCTGGACGATCTGAAGAACTGCAATAAATAGCTCCTTTCAGACTCCAACCCAAAGGTCACCGCTATGGTGGCAAGTTTCTGCGCCAATGCTATCAGAATCGGTGCGCCTATACAGGGAGGCATTCAAATCAACTCCTGATCAGAGCCAGACAGACTCCGTTTTAATTTAATGTTGTTGTTGTTCTTCAGTCGTTCAGTTGTGTCCAACTCTTCGTGACCCCATGGACCAGAGCACGCCAGGCTTTAATTTATAGTGTATAGTAAATATTAATATAAGGATCAAACGATGATTGATCCCTTTTAGTTAAGTTATTTTAGTTTATTTCAAAAAAATTAATATTGACGATGTAATGCAATTTATTGTGCTGGTCGGTGACTGTAATAAAGAATTGATTACCTTTGTGTTGTGGGCTAGCCACACACTCACATTCTCCACCCCTGCTCTCCATCCAGACAGGCAAAACATGCTCAGAGTTCGAGGACGCATTTCAGCCAGGCAAAAAACACTCACAGATGGTGCGTAGCAGGACCAATGAGGGGTGTGGGCTGGAGAAAAGGGGTGTGGCTGGGGAGAGTCTTCGGGGCCAGAGAAGAGAGGCATGGAGGGCTGCATTTTGGGCCCTGGGCTTGAGGTCCCACCCACCCATGCTTTACAGTGCCTCTCCTTCCCTTCCAGTGCACTTCCTGTGCAAGTTTGATTATTAAAGCCGAATAGCTTCCCTAATTGTCTTTCAGCTTTGAGGAAGCAGCCTGCTTCCCGTGGCGGGTGTGTTAACCACATAACTAACAAAATGGGTGGGGGCGTTTTAATAATCTAACTAAGAAAATGCTCAACGTGAAGAGAATTTGTAAAAACGTTTATCATTATCTGTCAAAGGTATTTTTATGCCATCCTTTGGTTCTGTGTTCCGGGCACTTTATGAAAAGAACAAAACAACTAGCATGTAAAACGTACAAAAGAGCTAAAACCCGCAAAATTTTACAAGCAGCCTCAAACGGTAAGCAGGAGTAAATCTACATCTGAAAAACTCAGGGTTTGTTTGTTTTTTGTAATGGGTGGTATTTGATTAAGTTTTACTCAGATCAGCGTAGACCTACTGTAATTAATGGGCCTAACTTAGAAAGGTTCGTCCATTTCATTGAGTGTGCTGAGTAAAACTTTTGACTACCTGCCTCACGTGAGGTCCTCTGTTGAAGATATGGATGTTTGTGCAATATTGATAGCTGCAATGGTGGATTGTTGCTATTACTGCTGTTCATTACATAAGGAATATTGCCTGTCCTTTTCATTTACCTCTAAGCTCACCATAACCACACGACTCGGGATAACACTTCGTGCACTGCAGTCTACAAAAGCTGATATTAACCTTTGCCAGAACTCATTAATAAACTTAAGAAATAAATTTAAAAGAGAGGGTATAAAAACTGCCAAGTCTGCAGACCGTGGTACATTTGCAAGGTTTCTGAACCAATTGCATGCTATTTGCTATAAGAGAGGCAGGTCTCCTTTTTCTCCAACTGTAAAATCTGAAGGACTTGCCGAGTGGCATAGTTTTAAGCCATTGTCATTTGCATGTCACTTCTTGATTCGTTAAGTCACTGCAGTCTGGGGATTGGAAAGGAAGAGAGAGGAGAGACTTTGGCTAAGTCTACTGGGAAGCTAATTCTGTTTTGTCAAGGTTTATGTGTGCAACTGGCAACTGTCTGCTCAGGGAGATTTAGGAGAGAGCAAGCAGCGTCTCTGCCAAGGAGGCTGGTTGTTTTTCCTGGAATATGGCTGAGGTGGAAAAGCATGTTATGCTCCAAATACGAAATTCATATCTTTTCTTTGTCTCTCTTGGAGCCCATTTAAGAGCCTTGAGAAACACTTTAGCATACTCTTGTTTGTATGAAAGCCTATTTATTTTTTTATTAAAAAATACGTTACAATCACCTTTTAGAACCAAACCCTCACAAGGCATCATATAAACATTATGGGTTTGGGATGTGATAAAATATTAAGTATCTTAATGCAATTACCAAATTAAGAGATCATACACTTCATATATACCTTCATTCCAATGTTGTTTTATTCAAGTTCCTAAAACAAAAGTCCAAGGAGTTCTCATTTTGATTTGATACTTTAAGGCAGGTGTGGGAAATCATTTGGCTTGCCAGATGTTGCTGAACTACTACAACTCCCATCATCCCGCATTGGCCACGTTTTCTGGGGCTGATGGGAGTTGTAGTCAGCAACATCTGAAAGGCCAACCTTTATAAATTATTGGAAGTGTAATGAAAAAGACGGAGATTTTTACCATATGTGGCGGACTTGTGACAAGGCAAAAACATTTTGGGAATTGATATACAATGAACTAAAAAAGATGCTAAAATATACCTTCCCTAAAAAAAACCCAGAAGCATTTTTGCTCAGGTCGATGGGAGAAGAAATTGCAAAAGTAGATCAAAGACTATTTATGTATGCTGCCACTGCAGCAAGAACTTTGTTAGCCCAAAGGTAGAAATCACAAGAATTACCAACGATTGAGGAGTGGCAGATGAAGATGATCGACTATGCGGAATTGGCCAAACTGACTGTGAGGGTCTGAAACCAAGGCGACCAGAAATTCCAAAGAGATTGGAGTAAATTTACTGAGTATGAAATCATTGCAAAAATGTGAAGACACTAGCAGGACTGACATGAATCCTGTAACATAACATAAAAATAGTATCTGAAACTGGATAATAAAAGGATTGGATATATGTTGAAGAACAGAACCTGGCAGCTAAAATGTGCATACAATACATTAGGAAATGGAAAACCAGTTGAAGGGAGGGAAGGAAGTCATGAGCTCGGAGGAGCAAATGAAATCGATTTGTTATTGTAATGTTATTTTATGGGGTTTTTTATTAAAGAAAATAATAAAAGTTATATTAAAAAAAAAAGAAAAAGTCCAACCGCTCCCCATACCTGTTTTAAGCCAGTGATGCTCAACTGCATGGCCATAATAAGAGTCAGTGTGGTGCAGTGGTTAGAGTCCAATAGTACCCAAGGGCCACATGTTTCCAATACCAGATTTGCAGAATTACAGTAGGCAGGCAGTAAAAAAAAGGGGGAGGGGAAGCATGGGGTCATTTTAATTTTTTTACTAATTGGTGTTATTAATGTATTCCTCTCCAGTCATAACAAAAAATATAATGTGATTTATGTGAACACGCACACCCCTTCTGGAATTTCAGCAGTTGCATTTCCAGCAGTGAGTGATACAAATGCAGGTGCATCATTTATATATTAGCACATTTTTTGTTATTAGCATGGCCCATGGGAATGTGAGCATAGAAGATGAACATGATGAGCATTTGAGCAAACTCTCGCCCTCCCATCCCCACCCCAGCACTCCTCTTGTCACCCCCTTTTCAGGTAGATTTTGCATGCCTGGCATGCAGCTGTCAGGAGGGTATCACAATCCCAAGAGGCTTCTTTTTCATGCAGAGAGAAGGCAGGAGGACAGGAAATTTGCATTTCAAATAACAGAACTCTCAGGTGTCACCCAAAATGATCCCCCCCCCGCGCGCTAAATAAACAACAACAACAAAAATGATGGAACTAACATTGTCTGATGGAAAGGAGCCTGTAGCAGAGTTGGGGGGGGGGGGATAAATGTAGGCAGGAGGGTGTTTGATTTGGTATTAGATTAAGGAAGCAAGTAAATACCTTTGTGACCTTCTCTCTCCCCTCCCTGACAAATATGGCACTCACAAGAACAGGTGGCTATGATTCAAGCCTCACAGATCAAGCGTTTTGTAAATTCCATGCTGGAAATTTTGTTTACACTCTTAAGATTCAGAGCTTTCGCTGCCCAGAAGTGTAGGTTGACTCTTGCTGAGGGATTAGTGCTTCTAATGCAGCTAGCGTGAGAGACTATGAATTTGAAGGGAGATTCAGAGAATTTCCCACATTAGTCACTATGCAAAAGAAAAGATCCATTGGCTCTGTTTGACTAAAGCCACACGTCCCTAAGAGGCCTGCCTGCCACAACCTCCATATGAAATGTACATGCACAATGGGACTATGGAAGCAGGCTGCAAGATGGGTTGGCCTACCACGGAGGGTCATCATTCAAGCACGTTGTGACTGCCATTGTCTCCATTAGTGCCTATCTGCCACTCTTCATGCAATGAAAGAAAGCCAGGAGGAGCACCACCATTTTTATATAGCCAAAGCTGTACCATCCATGCCCAAGAGGGATGAGGATGTGAAATTCCAATGTTTGCAGACGAAGAGGAGGGAATCGGGGGGGGGGGACACTCAGGTTAAGGGAACTGAAAGCAGATAAATTAGGACAGTCAGTGGGTATCAAATGCTTAGTATCTGTTGGGGAGGTTGTTGGAAAACAGGAAGGGTGGGGGAATGAAAGGGCAGGTGGAAAGCAGGCAAAGTAGCATCCTGAAGGAAGGCATGGCTGGCATTCTAGACAGGTGCAGGTGCAGGTGCAGGACTCGCTCGTCCCTATTCTGATTCTTCCCATGTATTTCAACGTGATCTGGGTTGGAACTAGGGCAAGCTAACTGGGGAGCTAAGAACTGGCTGGTGGAGGTGCCTCAGAATAGCTGGGTTGGCACCCAGGAAGGGACAGATGGAGAGTCTTACCATTCAGGGACCAGTGGTGTCCACTTGGATGTGGGATGATGAAGCTATGGCTGCTAACATAAGAGCCCTTGTGGATCAGGCCAATGGGCCCTTCTAGTCCAGCATCTTGTTCCCACAGTGGCCAAGCAGATGTCCATGGGAAGCCCGCAAGGAGGACCTGAGCACAACAGAAGTCTGCCCTCCTGTGATTGCAATTGGCATTCAGAGATAGAATGTTTCTCTGACAATGGAGGTGGAACATAGCTATTGTGGCTACTAGCAGTCGAAGACGAAACTGCCGTGCAAAGATGTCCTTGTCTGGGTGGGAAGGGGTGACAAAACGATGATAATCATAATGATAATATAGAAGTCACAAACATATTTTTATATCAGGTTTACATTATGCTCTCTCTCTCTCTTTCTCCCCTCCGCCTGTCACAAACAACAATGCTAATCTCTCAGCGGGAATAATAAATCAGATCGATCCCTGCATGGACTGAATATCTGTGTAGGTTCTTCCACTCTGAATTCTTTTCCCACCTCAGCTTTCACACAAATCATCAGCAATTTCTCCCCCTGCAGATAGATATAAAAAAGACCCTTTCATTCTGACAAATGTTGTTCTGCAGGGAAGTGTAGTGGAATGGTGCCAAACAGTGGGCTGTTTCCTTATGATTTTTCAGACTTGATCCCACAGAGGTTTTGCCATCATATTCCCTGTGGGGAATAAAATAATTTCCTTTATAAATCAGCTCCCTGGGAATGCTTGTGAAATACAGGAAGGGAGGGAGTAACACTGGGGGGGGGATCTCTTTTATGGAAAGGTTTTCTCTTGTGTTCACCCCATGGCATTCATTGTAAACCAGAATATCTGTTATAAAACTCCCATCATCCCTAGACATCAGCCATGTTTGCTGGGACTGATGGGAGTTGTAGTTCAGCAACATATGGAGGGCCAAACGTCCCCCACACCTGTTGTTGACTATGGGGCAAAGTGAAGAGGAAATGTCGGAGTCCTCGAGGCAAAAGAACAATGTAAGGAAGTCAGATGTTATGGCCTTGTCAAGACTGCAGAGACAGTCCTACAATTAGGCAGAGTGAGGTGGCTGCTTCAGGCCAGAGTGCCAGCAGCCTTCCCCCCCCCCCCACGCAAAAAAAAAAAACTGTTCCCCTTAAGTCCTCTAATCTAGCCTGCTGCCCTAAGCTATAGTGGAAAAAGTTGTCCCATTGTCGGGGTTAAAGTAAGATGCAGCTGCCAACCCAGTCTGATACTCCGTTCTGAATGGAAGGGATGCCACGTTGTTTTTCTTCTCCTTAAGCAGCAAAATGTCTTGGTCTGGCACTGCAAGACTGGCACCAGTGGAAAATTCTTCAAGATAAGGACCCAAATGGCAAATAAACCCAAAGAGCAGACAAGATGAATGCTTTCTGAACTAAGGAAGCAGTCCTGCAAGCTGAGTGCACAATCTAGGCAGGCAGTACAAATGAAGTGAGTTTGAAAGGCAATGATCTGAATTTAGTTTATCATATTGCTTCCCATCCTTTCTTCCAGCGAGTTCATGGTGGCATACATTGGGATTCTCCCATTTCATTTGCACAGAAATATTGACCGAGGGGTGACTAATTCATCCCAGTCTCCCATTGAATGCCATGGTGAGAAGATGCCTAGGCATTTCTGGTCCAGGTTTCACACTCTGTGTTGTAGAGTAGACAAAACCCCTTTCCTTAAATCAAAAGCAGACGTGTGTGAGGGTGGAGGATGCATTGTAGCTTTCCTGCCCTGGAATATATTTTGTGAAGGGCACAGCAGAAAGTTTTTAATTGCTAAAATGCTTGGAGACATCATGAAGAAATGTATTTTTTTTTATTTGCCCTGATCAGCATGAGTGCTTGTGATTGATCCACTTCTTCATCTCCTTGCACAAAGCGAGAGGGGCCAGGCTCAATGTGGCAAAAGGGAATGTGACGAGGCTGGTGCTTTTACTGTTGCCAGGACCCCAAGCAAGGAAGTTTGCATTTTTTCCAAGTGGTGAAAAAGCCTTGAGCTAGCCATGAGCAGGGTTAGGGCTGATCCAACACCTTTTCAAATCTGTTTGGAACAGAAAAAAGTAAAACAGTGATCAACTTTGGAACCAGCAGCAAGAATCATTTTAGAAGTGCTGCATTTGTGTGGGTACTGTACTATTCGTGATGCTAGTTGTGATTCCCTTTGTTTCTTACTTCCTAGGCATCCTTGTTGCATCCTCTGTCGAGAGACAATAGAGTGCACCTCCGGGGCTGAATTCAAACACTTGGAGAATCAAAGCACCCTGTGGGGCTGCAGAGACCGATAATTCGTAACTGTTGTCTCCGCATTGTTTTTGCTGTGTTAGCAGCACTGAAGTGACCTCTCAGGGGTGCAAGTGGGAAGTGTAAATAGAGGTCCTAGGCTGCACATACGACAAGACCCCCCTCTCAGCCTTGCTGATGTGGTCCAAAGGAAAGCAGAACAATATGTTTAGCACCAACTGGGCTGCAAGTGTTGCTGGGAGGAGGCATACAAGGCACCATCCAACCGCCTTAGGGACTCCACTCCAGATTTGATGATGTCCTGCAAGGCAGTGGGTACAGAGTTTTCCTCAGAGTTTACTCCTGAAGCCTTTCTCATGAATGAGTATAGCCACAAGGCAGTGGAGGTTTCCCTTCTCCTAGATGAACTACCTTCCCAGGTTGATGAGCCACATCTGAGCCCCATTTATAGCACACCTGAGCCCCAGCAGATGCAGACACCGCCTTCTTGACCACTGGACCCACTATTGGTTTCGTCCACTCAATTTGCCAAAGCCTTTCTCCACGTGCAGGGAAGTCCCTATATCTCCGAGGATTTGAGACCCATTGGCTACCCTCACCTGGTTTAGCCAGCCAGTCAGGGTGTAGCCACTGTTGCATGCTGACCGCTTCTAGGAGCCACAGATGAGAGCTGAGTGCAGGGTGGGGACCAAAGGTGGACAAACCACCCTTAAAGGAGCACAATGTGTCCCCCACCATAGCTACTAGCTCTTTCCTAACATCCTAGTAGTTTAATAATAATCACCCCTCCACCCCCAAATAAAAACCCAAGACTCAGAAGACAGCACCCCACTGCCTGGACTTATTTAAGATTGAAATTATTTTGCTTCCAAAATGTACCTACTTACTTATTTAAAGGCATATTTTAGAACCTCTTAACATTTAAAAATATCTAAGAGTCGTACAAAAACACAATAAAATAATCTTGTAAAAACAAAAAGACAACATTAAAAGCCTGGGAAGCAAAAATTGGCTGCCAGGAAATTGGCTGCGTCAACCCCATACAGCTAGGAAAAAAATGTTTTCCTTGTTGTGGAACCATAAGAGCGCATGTACGAGGCAGGCACATGCATTCCCCAGCTACCACACAGCATTTGGAGGAAGAAGCCCCTGCCTGAGAAGAGTGGTTTTGATTTCCAGCAGCACCAGCCACCACCAGAGTTTTCCTGCATGCTTGCAGCATATGTGCAAATCAGCCATTGAATCAGTTGTAGATTTATTCAGCAAGGGGTGGGCAGAGAGAGAAATAAGGCTCTGGGAGCCAATTGTGCAGAGCAGAATACCTCCTTGGCAAGTCACATTCATATTTACTCCAATGTTGCCTTTCAGCCTACCAAAGCTCTGTCATCTACCCCAAAGACACACATACAAACCCAGAAATTATAGCACTGTGCCAAGAAAAGGAAAGCCAATGGAGACAGACCTCCCACTATCCTGTGATAGCAATGTGCAGCTGGAGGCAGTGCTTGCTTGGGCATACAGGATGTCTCCATCCTCACTACAGCAAATATTAAAATGTGCAGCCCCAAGAATAAAGCAAAAGTTGACTTTCAAGCTTATCTGGCTGCCTGCAGTTCTTGGAACTGTTTTCTTCCAGTTTTCTCTCAAATATTTTGAACGTGGTGCTGAATGAGACATCAAACTGGATGTTTTGGAGCTGTTTGCAAGAAAGCATGTATGTTGTAATGTCTGTACTGTGGTACCTTGTTTACAACTAATCCGTTCCAGAAGTCCGTTCTTAAACCAAAGCATTCTTAAACCAAGGTGTGCTTTCCCATAGCAGCAGGGGACTCAATTTACAAATGGAACACACTCAACATGTTCTGCTTCCAAGGCTCACAAACCAAAACACCTCCTTCTGGGTATGCAGCGTTCTTAATCCAAGTTGTTCGTGAACTATGCTGTTCTTAAACCAAGGTTACCATTGTATATGGAAGAATAAATATTGTTTAGTGTTACTAATAAGAGTTTTTACTAACAAGAGTTTTTAAGAGAAAGATGTCAATGAGGGATGTTTATGATGAGGGCTTTGTTTTAAATATGATTTTTGAAATAGTGTTTAAAAGTTTTTAATATATATATATTAAGCATGGTTTAGTGATTGCTGTCCTTTCTTTCTCCCCCCCCCTTTTTTTTTCCAAAACAGCCTCCGTGGAAGACATTTTTTGGCCAAAACATGCT
Source organism: Lacerta agilis (assembly GCF_009819535.1). Taxonomy (NCBI): domain Eukaryota; kingdom Metazoa; phylum Chordata; class Lepidosauria; order Squamata; family Lacertidae; genus Lacerta; species Lacerta agilis. Next base: position 64,380,463 of record NC_046313.1, read on the forward strand.
GAGCATTACTCTTCAGACTTCTTGAAACTGATTTTCCTTTTTTGGTCACTGATTGAGACTCTTCACACTACAGGAGAACAATATTGCTGGAAACAGAACATAACCTTTTCATGTCCCTCAAAGGAGCTGACAGGAGATCGAAGGGGAGACACACTAGTTAATGGGAGTTTCTTGGCTGTCAATCCCTCTTGAAGGAAGGGGGGGGGAGATGTGCCAGCAAGGAGCTTATACTGCAAGGCTGAAATTCTCATTTTTCAACAGAGCCCCTAAAATGGCCATTGCCCCCTAACTTATCAGTATGTGCCATTCTGAGGAGGGGAGTGCGGAACTGTGTGTTTTAACACCCAAATTGGGAAACTCAAGCCACATTTTGTCAGGGACTTCAAAAGCCAAACCTAGCCCAAATCCCTGTGCTGAAGCAGGATCCACCACAAATCTTTTTAAGGGCATTAGAAACAATACTTGGGGGTGGGAAGTACTGCTGTACATCTGTGTGACAGGAATGAGTTATGGTTGCCATGGAAACCTTAACTTTTGAGGTCCCAATTTTGAGAATTGCACAAGCGTATAATTTGCCATTGTCATGATTGTATGAGAAATCGTTGGTGCTGTGCACACACAGAAACAGTACATTCACACTGATGGCTGGCATTTGCAGGCACCATGACTTGGGCTTGTTATCCTTGAAGGAGCAGGCCAGGCCTCCAGGCAGAGGCCAAGTCAGAGATTTGACCTTGAATTCTTAAGCTTTTTAACAGGAGATACATTTTGAAGGCCTAAAGGGCCAAAAACATTGGCTGTAGTCACCAACTCATTTCTGTGAGAGTCGGCACAAAGGCAAAGGGCTATTTAACATCTTCCATTCCAGGGTGAGCAGCAACAGAGACTTTCACTGAATTATCATGTTTATTATTATTTCTTATTACTAATCGCCCACCCTTCGCTACAAGCTCCAAGGATGGGTCACAACAATACAAAAACCAGGAATGTTTCTGGTGGGTGGGGGTATATGGGACAGCCAGTGTGGTGTAGTGGTTAAGAGCGGTAGACTCGTAATCTGGTGAACTGGGTTCGTGTCTCTGCTCCTCCACATGCAACTGCTGGGTGACCTTGGGCTAGTCACACTTCTTTGAAGTCTCTCAGCCCCACTCACCTCACAGAGTGTTTGTTGTGGGGGAGGAAGGGAAAGGGGAATGTTAGCCGCTTTGAGACTCCTTCGGGTAGTGATAAAGCGGGATATCAAATCCAAAAACTCTCTTCTTCTAATAAATATTTTCAGAAAGTGAAAAATCAAGTTTTGAAAAGCAGTATTAAAATTAGTTAAAACAATTGATAATCAGATGGATAAGGCTTCTATTTTTGTGCCCCGTTCTCATGGTACTTTAAGTGTTTTAGAATTTTTAGAATTTTGGTGGGTGCGAGGTTTTGAGCTCACTTTATGAGGTGGCCAAGGGTGATGTCTCTGTGTTTTTCTCTCCTGTAAGCATTCCGGTTCTCCACAGCCTCCCTGACTGCTCACAATCTTCTTCCATTTAGATGAAGTCTGATTCTTCCTGATCTGAAAAAGCCGCATAGGAAGAGTGGGCACCTAGGGAGGCTACAGAGTTCAGACCACCCGTAAGATGATCTGTAGAATGAAAAGAGGGATGCCTGTAAACACCCTTTTGGTTTCCTCCAAAAGATATGCCCTCCAAAAGCATGCACATCCCCACACATGAGACGTTCGCCAACATTTTCTTTCACCTTTCATAATTTTCAAATGCAATTTGTTTCCTCAATAATTGGTGACGCGTTGATTAGAAAAAATGCAGGAGACATTTCTGGTCTAATTCATTACAACTCCCCAAGCTCCTTTCAACAGGAGGTACCAATGGCCTCCTCCTTCATGGTATATGTCTTATTAGAGAACCACAATTCAGGAGTAGAGCATTTGCTTTGCATACAGAAAGCCAAGGTTCAACCTCCAGCATCTCTAGGTAGGGCTGCGAGTGTCTGAAATCCTGGAGAGCGGATGCCGATCATTGCAAGCAATACCCAGCTAGATGGACCAGTGGCTTTACTCAGTGTAAGGCAACTTCCAATGTTCTTATATTCTGAGACCTACTTCTATGTGCCAAGCAGGTGCTTAAGTCCTTCTTCCCTTCTAGTTCAGGGTTTGCCTGCCTGAACCAATGCAGAAAATGCCTGGGAATTAAGGATGATCTGAGAGGAGTCCATCTCACAACAGCGCAAGGGAGAGTGCTACTAATAGACCAACATTTATTTATTCCTGTTCCCATTTGCACACTTCACTGGACTTGCATCTTTACAAGTGATAAAGCATGCTTAAGGGTCCACTCTGCTCTGTTGGTTTTTTTTATGAGCACGGCCTAATGGGATTCTCGTCTTAAATGTGTTTCCATTAGGAACTTTCCAATGACCTTTCTTCAAGTGGTTTCAAATCAAATCAAAGGCACATGGCAACACTGCAGCCCTGTGTGTATAGTGGCAAAAGTGTGCCATGCAGCTAAACAGGATTACGTAACATTAAAAATATATTTGGTCGGAGTGGAGGATGGGGGTAAGGGACTTGTAAAGAGAATGCACTTGCAAATCTGCTTTTCAAATGGCAGCGTCATCATCTCCTTTGGACGGCCCATTGCATTAAGGCAGGCATAGGCAAACTCCAGCCCTCCAGATGTTTGGGACTACAATTCCCATCATCCCTAGCTAACAGGATCAGTGGTCAGGGATGATGGGAATTGTAGTCCCAAACATCTAGAGGGCCGGAGTTTGCCTATGCCTGCATTAAGGGCTTTCTCTCCCTCGATAATGTCATTTTCAAGCCATTCGCAACTGATCCTGTTATGAAAGAAATTCTTAATAAAGAAAGCAGGAAATGGACTGTGGTCACATTTTTAAAGATACAGGATTCTGTTCCCATACACATTTTTCGGCTCATTGGGTTGCATTCATTGTTGCAGAAGCAACTCAAGCAACCGATCTTTCCCTGCCCCTTCCCAGGGGGTCGCTGCAGAGGTTCAAGGGATCTACTAACCATTGTCGGCTGTGGCTTATGAGGCTGCAGTGGGTGGTGGGTGCTTGGAACTAGGAACCTTGCATTGGCTGGCTGCTTAAGCCAAGTTTAAGGTGCTGTTGTTAACTTATAAGGCCCTGAAAAGCTTAGGACCAGACTTACTGAGGGCACCTCCACCCATATTCACAAAGCCTATAAGAGGAAACCTGTCTAGTTGTGTCAGGTCCAGCAAAAGATTTCTCTTGTAGGGACTGGAAGGAAGGCCTTTAGTGAACCCCACATCATAGAGTGGCTACCCATAGATATACAAGAAGTGCATATGATATCATGCCGGCTGTTTTGCTGGTTGGTTAAAAAACAAAACACACCCTACCTTTTCATGTGGGCACCCCCGGCACTGGTCCTTAGGTACTGGCTTTACTGAGGTCTGGTTATTCTGGTTTGTGCTTTATTATTCTGGTTTTATCTAATAAACCATCTTGGTATTTTACACAGTGAAAGGTGGTCTAGAAATAATTACAGTTGGAGAAATAATTATAGTTGGCATCTGTCTGTCTCGGGAGACAATGGAGGAGTGCGCCTTTGGGAGTGAAGTCAAATTGTTGGAAGGTTGCAGCGCCTGCTGTAGAAGAAGAGGAGGGGGGGAAGGGGAGGAGTTGGAGGAGTTTGGATTTGATATCCCGCTTTTCACTACCCGAAGGAGTCTCAAAGCGGCTAACAATCTCCTTTCCTTCCTCCCCCACAACAAACACTGTGAGTGGTGGCTGAGAGACTTCAGAGAAGGTGACTAGTCCAAGGTCACCCAGCAGCTGCATGTGGAGGAGCGAGACGCGAACCCGGTTCACCAGATTACGAGTCTACCGCTCTTAACCACTACACCACACTGGCACCGATGCAGCAGAGACATGTTTCTTTGCAGCTGGGGCAGATGAAGGCGTCTGGTTGTGCAGGTGCAGATGCACCACGGTGTTATTAATAGATAATGAAAATAAGATGCCACTGCCTGGTTTTGGCATCTCTCCCACCACTACCACCACCACTGCAGCCCCATATGATGAAGTCCACAATCTGCTGGAGGTTTTCCAACTCTATTCTTTTGGTAGGGTATAGGAGGTTCCAAAAGGGGAAGAAAGGAAGGGAAAGATAAGTTGCACAAGCTGTCTTCCATTCACATGACATTGGATACAGCCCATAGTTGGTATGGTATGGAGCTTAGCTGTCCATGCAATATATTTCTAGGACAAATGGACTGTTCCAAAAGGTGAATAAGAGTAATCTGGTTTCTATCATCCTGTTATGTCATCTTCCATTCTCACTTACTATTTTTAAACAGGTGAGAATTGGACAGTGTCTGTTGCCAAAAAGTCCTAGACAGCAAAGGCACCTGCTGATCTCTTCCTTCCTTCCTTCCTTCCTTCCTTTCTCTCTTTCTTTCTTCTCATCACAGAGACTACAGCAACTGAATCTGCACAAGTGTGCAAAACATCATCGATGAAAATATGTCTGATCTGTGAGATTTTCATCCACACATTTCTGTAGCATGAAAACTTGAATTGGTGAACATTATTAGGGATACATGAAACCTATGGTGGGGTGGACGGAATCCATTGATAATTCCATTATCTTGGTTCCAAACCAAGGAACCTCCAATGGAAATCTATTGAACAAATAAAAATCATGCTGGTTCCATGGGGTTTCTCTTTGTTTACGCTTCCTTGCCTTCTAGCCCTTATATTTTTTTTGTACATGCTTCTTTATTCATGGTTGCACTGCACCATATGTTTTGTAGTCTGAAAGTACATAACATTTCAGCTGCAATTCTAAGTACATCTGCTGAAAAATAGTAAGTTTCGTTGAACTTAGTGGGATTTCTTTCTGTGTAAACATGCTTAGGATTAATAAGGTGTTTCTATTCACTTATTCAAGTGAATTAGCATTCACCATTTTAAGTGGTTCTGGTGCATGCAAAAGTTTTCTTGTAGTATTTTAGATTTTTTTAAGAATATGATTTGATCCCAGTGAATTGAAACACTGTAAGAATGACAATATCATGACAACATCAAATGTGCATTGACATGGCTCAAACACTGTAGAAAATGTCTTGGAAAAACATACCACACGTTTTCTGGAAATGCTTCATATTTGACTAAATCTGTCTTGTCTCCTTGGAACACTATCCCACTCTGATGGACCTGTACATTTTGCTGTTTTTAATGATTTTTGGAAGCAAATCTACATATGATGACACCAGTCCAATGGAGGTCAGATGTCGATTGCGATGATGCAGCAAACCAGCTGCAACCAGCCATGATCAACAACTGGAAGAGGCACATCTGCAGTTCCTGGGAGATATAATTGTACATCTTGGACTTGCCTAAGACAGCTCAGCCTCCTTTGCAAATGAGCTTTCCTCTTGCTGCAGACCATATGTTGTGTGCACTAAAAGTGGCTGTGGAGGAGTGACCTGATTAGCAGCCCCAGCATTGAGAGACTGTATCCTTTGCTACCAGTTTTTCGGCATGCAGCACAGCCACATTTGATGGCTGGCCATGCTTCAGAGATGAAACCACTCTGATACCCCTGTATGCACATCAGGGGGCTGGCAGGGTCCTGGATGTGCAGAAGTCACCCACCTCTTTCCTGTAGCTTTCAAGGCCTATTGTGGCCCATTCAATGCCATGAGCTTTTTGGAAAGAACAGCTCCTCCTCCCTCCCTCTCTCCCACCCACTCCCTTAAAGCTTCTTATACTAAATCTATACAGACACAATTAGCATTATTCATATTCCATATGCACAGATCGTTAGTTATGAATATTAAATTGTTTTCAGCCGCCGGGCATTTTTAGATAACAGCATTGCACAGAAATGTGCTGGAACAGCAAAGAGTGTCTGAAAGCAGCAGGAGGCTGCCGGAGGATCTGTCCTCGCTTTTCTCGAAGGAGAACTCTGCTTCTCAGTGCAGTCAAACTTCAAACAATGCCCAGACATTTGAGGAATCCTTTAAAACTTCATCTCCTGACCTTGCTTTTCAAGGCACACTCAGTTACTCTTATCATCCCTGACCCCTGGCCAGGCTGACTAGGGCTGATGGGACTTGTGGTCTGGAGAGCACCAGGTTGGCTTCTCCTAAAGCAGAGACTTTCCCTTGTGAGGTCCTGGACTAAGCAGATCTAGGGCTCCTCCATACTGCCATTTAATGTAGATAGTATGCTTCCTGTACTGCCATTAATCCTCCATTGTCCTGCACACTCCTTCGCCAGAGTGATACATGCTTTGATTATCTCCTGCTTGGACTACTGTTATTCGATCGATGTGGTGATTCAGAAACTACAACTAATCCAAAATGTGGCAGCTAGACTAGTGACCAGGAGCAGCTGCAGGTGCCACTACTGAGAAGGAATTCTGGCAGTTCCCTCAATGCAAGTGAAGTTACAAGGAACCAGGCAGAGGGCCTTCTCAGTAGTTTCTAATATTTTGCTGGGAGCAGCCCAGAGTGGCTGGGGCAACCCAGTCGGATGGGTGGCTAATAATAATTCATTCTCCTTTAAATCGCTGCCTTCCCACATTTTCCCCTCCCTCAATCTGGATTTTCTCATACTAGGGATACTTTGAAAAAGAAAGGGTATGAGAAAATCCAGACTGAGGGGGGGGGGTGTGGGAAGGCAGTGATTTGGAGGAGAACATCCTCTGGACAACAAAGAATCAATGGCTGCATTGAACAACAGTATGGATGAGCCATAATCCTCCCAGTCTCAGAACATGTTTGTTCCTAGGAAAACTCCCTCCCTAGGAGGGTCTCCGTAGGAATTACTAGAAATAGCCTGTCCATGTCCCCCATAATTTTTATTTCTTACCATTGTTGAGCTCAGAGAAATAGTTCCGTCCTATTTTTTTTGAGTCTTCTTGTCACTCAGAGGAGCAACCCTCTAAGCTGCAGCATGATTCTTGAGTTCCCTAAGGATGCTCCACAGGGGTGTGCTATGAGTTTAGGTAGCCCTGTTCTTCCCCCCCTGTTATGATCCCTCCATTCTTAAGGACAAGACTGGAGAGGCTAATTATTTTCCTGTGTTCCACTGTAAATTCTGTCTTTAATGGGAGCGTGTTAATGGGAGGCAATTAGTTCCACTTGGAAAAGCTCAAACAAGCCGTATCTTCACATAGGGGAGCTCATTCTATGTTTGACAACCGATCATCTTCGCTTTGAAGACAGGTGGTGTTTAACTGAGGGATTGTGGGTGTCAATTTTCTTACAATTTAACAGCGCCAAGCTGAGACTGCAAATACTGGAGCAAAATGGGAAGTAGGAAATGCCAATGCCATACAACGAAGTCCAGTCTGATGTTAGGTTGCCTGCTCTTGATGGGGTTATGCTTACTCTGAAGGAACAGGTACACACCTTGGGGTTACTTCTGGTTCCTTTGCTGTCTCTTGAGGCTCAGGTGTCCTTGGGGGCACAGAGTGTCTTCCATCAGCTTCAGCTGTTGGCCCAGCTGCACCTCTATCTGGACAGGGATAGTCTAACTTCTGATGTCTATGCTCTGGTAACCCTTAGGCTAGATTACTGCAGTGTGCTATACGTAGGGCTGCCTCGAAGACTGTTCACCGGGACAAGACGGTTTGAGCATATCACACCAATCCTGGCGAAACAGCACTGGTTGCCAATTAGTTTCTGAGCCCAATTCAAAGTGCTGGATTTTACCTAAAAGCCGTAAACTGCTCAGGACCACAATACCTCAAGGACCACCTCTCCCCATATAAACCAACCCAGACCCTGCAATCATTATCTAAGGCCTTTCTTCATGTTCCCCCCTACATGAGAGGGTGGCAACACGAAAACGGGCCTTTTCTATGGTCACTACCCATTTGTGGAATGCTCTCCCCAGCATTGTATATCATTTAGGTGCCAGGCAAAACACTTCTTTTCAACCAGGCCTTGGGCCGATTAACATTCTATTCGAAACAAAATAGGAAATTCTTTCCAGTAGCACCTTAGAGACCAACTGAGTTTGTTCTTGGTATGAGCTTGGTATGAGCTTTCGTGTGCATGCACACTTCTTCAGATGGTATCTGAAGAAGTGTGCATGCACACGAAAGCTCATACCAAGAACAAACTCAGTTGGTCTCTAAGGTGCTACTGGAAAGAATTTCCTATTTTGTTTCGACTATGGCAGACCAACACGGCTACCCACCTGTAACTGGAACTATAACATTCTATTGCCCTTTAAATGTGTCTGTGGGAGGAGGGTTATTGGTTTGTTGTGCTTTTGTTTCGTTTTTTATGAGTATTTTGTGTTTTCATTTTGCATTTTTATGTTGTGAACCTCCCTATGATCTTCGGCTGAAGGACGGTATGCAAATTTAATAAATAAATAAAATAAACATGAGCAGGGAGAAGGTGAAAACATAAAAAAGAAACGGATGAACGTTTACCAATCATCTTATGGGGCTGACTAGGAGTTTCTTGGGTATGTGTATCTTGATTGGCCTTTCAGTAGGTCTTTTGCCTACTTCGCACTGGTCTTAATTCAGTTGGCATTGGGTTGTTATTTGGTTGTTTGGCTGATTTGGCAAGTAAGTGGAGTAGCACATGGTGGGCACCCTGTGGTATACTGGGCAGAGGGCACTTCACTAACCACCTCCTATTGTCAGCCAGCTTAGGGGGATTCTTGGTTTAGTTCTCTTGGAGCCTGGTAGGTGCTACCCACTGATCGCTGAACAGTGGGGGCAGCTGTCACCTGCCAGGTAACATACCCATGATTTCCATTTATGAGAAGATGGCTATTTGGACCCCAACAGGCCAGCTTGGGTGATGAGTTTACCTACGTCTGTTGTCCCTTAACTACAAGCAGACATTTTTTTCCCTTGCTGCATTTCGATATAGACAGTTTTTCTACCAATACCTGTTGTTGAGCCTTCATTCCAAACTCACAATTTTGCCCCTGCCTTCAGCTGGGATTCCTGCATTGACCCTTAGGTCCCTTCCAACTCTACAATTCAATGATTCAATGTATGAAGATCTATACTGAGCGCTCATGTCTCTAATAGACGTCAGTGTGGTCGTATTTTAAGATCCCTGTCATGAAATCCTGTTACATTTTGATGGAATAGCAGAGGACTGTTACTTCTTTCATTCTGACATTGGAGTGGTAGTCTCCCTTTAAAAGGGGGAAGTTGTTCTTGCTGGCTGGTGAGACGTAAAAGGGGAGAAAATGTGAAGAAAATAATTTTCCTTTCTTCCGTGGAAATCTTGGACACCTGCCTGTTCCTTGGTAGACTGTTCTCATGACTCCCACACACTGCCACCGAAGGATACAAGGGGGCAGCATCCCCTGAAGAGTGCAGGGGAGACCTGCCATGTCAGGAATGTGCCAAGGCTTCTAGTGCCACCGTGATCTAGCAGAGCCTGTAATTAATATGTAATCTGCAGTGTCTAATTAAGTTGTTCTTTCTCTCCCCCCCCCCCCACCTCTCCCTGCAATTGATGAAATGGCAGCTGGGTCGTATGTGTTTTATTTCTGCTATTTTACCCAAGGAGCTGTTTCTAGCTGATCTACAAAGGAAAGGTTCTCCCACCTCTCTGGGCTGATGTGATGGTTTTAGATTAGAACTGCACTTTTCTTAGGCAGAAAGCAACCTGCTGTGAGCTCCTCTTGGTCTCTCTTCAACAAAGGTAAACACAGCCTTGTTGGCTCGGAACGGGTGGATTCAGACGTGACTTGCATAACCACACACTAATGTCCAAAGAGGAGCTTCAAAAGACCCCTGCTAGATCAGACCAAAGCCCCATCTAATCCAGCATTCCACTTCCAATAGTGGTAGATGAGCTACACCTGAGAAGCCAACAAGCAGGACGTGAGGGCAATTGCCTTTCCCTGCTGTTGCTCCTCAGCTATTGGTATTTGCCACCCGCAACCCACCCAGACTGTGGTTTTATTGCAGGTGTATTCTGCAATGTATTCATGACACAGTGCATCAGTGGTGGGTTTATTCTGCTTTCTTCATTATGACCAGCCCCCCCCCCCAAGAACTTTTGCAAATAGTATTGAAAGTGGCATTGTGTATAACTGCACAGAGAGCACCATGAGCACAAATCATCATGAATGTGCAATAAAAAGGCATGTCTTAACAGGGACAATTTACCCACTTCTATTTTTTAATATCTACAGTCCTGCCTTCTCTAAGAGATTAATATTTAGCGAAACATAGCATTAATGTTCTTAATTATAATGCAGAGAATACCAGGAATAGACTATGTTGCATAAATCATTTTCTTTCCTCTTCTTCTTCTTTTACACATACATAAAATGGCAGAATTTGCCTTGAGGGAAATATTCCAATGACAATTATCATTGCACCAAATCCCACTTAAAATCTAAGGAGATCCTTAGTTTTGGCTCCAGTACTGCAAATGGGTTTGAGCAGCCCCACAGCAAAATGTTCAAAGCAGAATGCACAACAGAAACCAGACAGAGGTCAGTATATAAATGGATTGATGCCGATTGATTGTTTAGTGCCTCCTTATAAGGAAGGAACAGATCCTCCTGAGCAAATTGAATACACACCCACAAGGAAAGCATGGGCAGGTGAACAGCTTTGTACAATTCATTGTGTGGGCTGGTAATATTCATTGCACTTATCTGCAAAACTGCTTGGGTCAATTTTTTAAAGGGCATTGAACCAGTCACCAACGATCCTGAACATTTTTCACCCAGATAAAATCATGTCTCAGGAGCCAATCTTATTAGATGAGGTTATCCACTCTCCCAGAGAGAAGCAACAGTGATATAAAGGCTGTATCTTCCTATATTCAATTCAGGATAGGGCTCATATTCACTTATTGGTTAAGTGAAAGATACTCGGAGTCGAGTGTGAATTTCATGCTCTTTATTCAGCTCATAGTAGTGAGGAATGTAGTTCCCCCAAAACGTTTGCTTTATATACACTATTTACACAATGGGCCCCACGTGATTGGCTAATTCCGGGATACTCCTGTATGCCAATCAGAGTGCAGATTCACTTCCACCTGGAGCTGGATTGGGTGGCTCCTGCGGACCAATCAGACTGCTGCAATCTCAATCCTATTGTTCTGGGACCAATCAGACTGCTGCAATCTCAATCCTATTGTTCTGGGACCAGTCAGACTGCTGCAATCTCAATCCTATTGTTCTGGGACCAGTCAGACTGCTGCAATCTCAATCCTATTGTTCTAGGACCAATCAGCCTGCTGCAGTTTGGATCCTATTCAACTCAGTACATAACACCCCTCCCCTCTAAGTTCCAGTCCTGCCTGGGAGGTTGCCCCATAGTCCTCAAGGTACGCTGGTCGCTACGTGTGCGTTGCGGCCTGGGCTGTTCCCTGGTCAGGGGTTCTGGTTCTGGCTCGTGTTCCGAGGCTGCTGTTGTGATGGGGCTGTTTGGTCTGGCGCAACCAGCTCGCTCTGTTGTGGCTCTGGTTCCGGTGCCCTTTCGGCCTCGCGGTCCTCTCAGTATTTACTGATTCTGCCTCCCCTGCCGGCCCCTCCTGCTCTACGGGTCTCAATGCCCCACTGTTCCCTTGGGACTCCTCTGACCTGTCCTCCTCCTGGTTTTCCCTGGAATCGTCGCCGTAGCTGGTCGCAGTGGCGGCGCCAGCATTGCCCCCCCTGTTAGCACCTCGTATGACACAGGGCCCGTCACCCTGGTGACTGTGGCGGGTACCCATGCTGGGCCTGCCCCAAAATTCTTTGCGTACACTGGATCCTGGGCCACAAAGGTCCGGGGGTTCCTGCCTTCACCCCCACTACCTCATCCTGAGCTCTGTCGGGGTGGAGGCGGTCCAGTCTGATTGCAAGGCGCCGGCCCATTAGTAGTTCAGCGGGGCTCCGGCCAGTCGTTGAGCTGGGGTGCTGTGCTGTGCTAGAAGAAATGTGGCAAGGCGGTACTCCCAGTCCCCTTGCGTCATGCGGCGTAGGGTGTCCTTGGTGTCCGCACCATGCACTCTGCTTGGCCATTGGTGGCAGGTGGAATGGTGCTGAGCGGATGTGGCGGATGGCATTCTGCGTTGTGAAGGTCAGGAATTCTTCTGACGTAAATGCGTTTCCGTTGTCTGAGACGAGAGTGTCAGGGAGTCCATGGGTTGCAAACAGCCTGCGTAGTACCTTGATGGCTGCGGACGTAGAAGTGGATGGTACCAGTGCGACTTCCAGCCATTTGGTGTAGGAGTCCACCACTATGAAGAATGTTTTCCCTGGAAGGGGCCCGCGAAGTCCATGTGCAGCGTGACCATGGTGCTCGGGCGGACTCCCAGGACTGCACTGGGGACCTTGGGGGATCTGGGCGGGATTCTGGCAGGCCTGGCAGGTTTGTTCTTGTACATAACTCCTGGCGAGGGCCTTCATTCTCACTACCCCTGGGTGTGTCTCGTGAAGGGCTGCAAGGACCCTTTTGCGAAGGGCTCAGGAACGACGACCCTGTTCCCCATAACAGGCACCCCTTGTGGGCCGACAGTTCATGTTTACGGGTTGTGTAGCCAGCAAATTCTGGCCCAGGCTGCTGCTGGGCCATCCCCTCCACACCCAGTCCAGGACCCGGGAGATGGCCCTATCTTTCTTGGAATGGTGTGCAACTTCTTGTGCCTGAATAGGCGGTCGGGAAGCAGCTCCAGGCTCATAACCTCTTGTGCGGGTGCTGGGTCGGGGCCTGTTTCTGGTAGTGGTAGCCTTGAGGCGTCTGCGTGGCCCATCGCTTTCCCAGGGCGTGAATCAGTGCATACTGGTAGCCGGCAAGGAAAATTGACCACCTGAGGACACGAGGAGACAGCACTTGGGGGGTCTGCTTTTCGGGGGCAAACAAACCAGCAACGGCTTGTGATCAGTCACCACGGTAAAGGGCCGCCCGTACAAGAAATCATGGAATTTTTTTACGCCCTTCACGATTGCCAGACCTTCCTTGTCGATTTGCGAGTAGTTCCGCTCGGCTGCGGTGAGTGTCTGGGAAAAGTATGCCACTGGCACCTCTCTTCCATCTGGGAGTTGGTGTCCAAGGACAGCGCCAATGCCGTAGGTGAGGCGTCGCATGCTAGCACCACCGGCAGCCTCTCGTCGAAGTGTGCCAAGACCGAGTTTGAGACGAGCAAGTCCTTGACTGCCTGGAATGCGGCCTCCTGGCGCTGGCCCCACACCCAAGGGGCCCGCTTGTCCAGGAGTCTGTGTAGGGGCTCTGCTACTGCTGCCTTATGGGGAAGGAAGGCATGGTAAAAGTTCAATAGCCCCAAGAAGGCCTGAAGTTCAGTCTTGCCCTTGGGCGCTGGGGCATCACAAATGGCCCGTACCTTGTCCCCAGTCGGGTGGACCCCTTCTGCATCCACCATAAATCCCAGAAAGTCCACCTGAGGTACTCCTTAGACACTTTTCCCGCTTCACCTTGAGACCCCCGTCTGGAAACGGTGCAGAACGGTGCGAAGGCGGTCCTCAAACTCCTCTGCTGTGGGCCCGGCAATCAACACATCATCGAAGAAGGGGGTGACGCCAGGAATCCCTTTAAGCAGCGAGTCCATTAGATTCTGGAATATGCCTGGTGCCACGCTGACACCGAATTGCAGCCGCTTTACCTTGAACGCTCCCCTGTGCGTCACAATCGTCTGTGCCTCTGCTGTGGCTTCATCTACTGGCAGCTGTTGATAGGCTTGGGCCAAGTCCAGCTTGCCAAAAAAATTGACCCAGCCAGGGTGGCGAGGACATGGCTGACCACTGGCACTGGGTATGCGTGGGCCATGAGGGCCTTGTTTATGGTACATTTGTAGTCTGCGCAGATGCGGACTGAACCATTAGGCTTGACGGGTGTGACGATCGGGGTTTCCCAGGTGGCATTAGGCACAGGCTCTAGCACTCCTTGCTCCACGAGCCGGTCCAATTCCTCGTCTATACGGGGTTTCAGGGCGAACGGGACCCGGCGGGCCTTGAGCCTGACAGGTCGTACTGTGGGTCCAGCTGTAGGCAACAGGGGGGCCCGTATACTGTCCCAATTTCCCATCGAAACCGCCGGAAACTCCTTGCATATGGCGTCCACATCCATTTGTAAGCTAGTGCGGTTCACCCCGGTGACGGCTAGCCCCAGTGGTCCAAACCATGCCAATCCCAGTAAGCTAACATAGAGCCCTTGACCACAGCAAGTCCAGTTGCCGCGTCCGCCCTCGATATTGCACCCTGAAGGTCCCCACCCCCATTGTGGGGACCTTACGTTTCTGGAAGTCCCGGAGGGTGAATGGGGCCAGCCTGAGTTTGGGACCCCCACTAGGCACAGTTTCCTTAAAGTCCGTGCCGAGATTATGGATAGGGTTGAACCTGTGTCCAGCTCCATGCGGCATGGGACCCCCTCTATCTGTACCTCTACATAAATTTTCTCTATGTTGGGGTGGGGCAACTGGTATGCCTGGTAGTCCGTGGTCTCCGTCGAGTTGCCTTGGTGCGTTGGGCCCCGGGACCTGGGGCTCTTGGGGCGGTCATCTGATGCTTGGCGTCGGGTGGGCCGAGCCCGACACACCCGGGCGATGTGCCTGATTTTCTGCACTGCCTGCATTCGGCATTGCGGAAATGGCAGGTCCTCCTCTCGTGATTCTCACCCGCAGCTTGCGCAGTTCCCTCCTTCTGGTCGAGGCAGCTGTGGTGTGTGCACGGCTTGAGTGCGCTGCTGTACTCTGTGCACCTCCTCCCTGTCTGATCCTGAATCGTCGATGAGGTCTCCTGGTGGACCCTTGGTTGGGACGGCACGCTCGGCCCGTGCCTCTTGCATCGACCTCTCAGCGGCTTCTGTTGCCAGGGCCTCCTCCAGAACGACCTGGAACGTTAGGTCCTTCTTGGCATAGAGGCGTCGTTGCAGCTTCTCGTCCCTCAGGCCACCGACGAGGCGGTCACGCAGCATGTTCTCCAACTCTGAGAAGTTGCAGAACGAGCGGCTTGGCGGAGGGAGGTCACAAACCCCGTTATGGTTTCCCCAGGGGCTTGCCGCTTTGCATAGAAGCATTTCGACGAGCCACCACCGAGGGCTGTGGGCGAGAAGTGCCCCTTCAGCCGTTTCCACTATTGTTTTGTAAGGAACGGTAGCGACATCATCAGGCGCAAGGAGAGCCCGGGCGATTTCGAATGTCTCCTCTCCGCAGACGCTGAAGAATATCGCCCTCTTCTTGGCATCGTTGGTGACCCCTTTAGCTTCTAGAAGAAAGGTGAAACGGGTGGCATATCCTTCCCAGTCTCCTGATGCTGGGTTGATGGCGAGAAAGCTGCTGTCTGTTGCCATCTTGAGTTCCTTGGGACCCGGAGCTGAAGCCTGGATACACGGTGCGAGGCAGCTGTGCGGCAGGTGGCGTTGCTGCGGTGCTGTTGTGTTGCAGTCAGCTCAGCGGGATCCCACCCTCGTCGCCAGTGAAAGATACTCGAGTCGAGTGGGAATTTCATGCTCTTTATTCAGCTCATAGTAGTGAGGAATGTAGTTCCCCAAAACGTTTGCTTTATATACACTATTTACACAATGGGCCCCCACGTGATTGGCTAATTCCGGGATACGCCTGTATGCCAATCAGAGTGCAGATTCACTTCACCTGGAGCTGGATTGGGTTGGCTCCTGCGGACCAATCAGACGCTGCAATCTCAATCCTATTGTTCTGGGACCAATCAGACTGCTGCAATCTCATCCTATTGTTCTGGGACCAGTCAGACTGCTGCAATCTCAATCCTATGGTTCTGGGGACCAGTCCAGACTGCTGCAATCTCACTCCTATTGTTCTAGGACCAATCAGCCTGCTGCAGTTTGGATCCTATTCAACTCAGTACATAACAGTGGAGCAATTTCAGTAAGCAAAACTGAATACAAGGTTGGATCAAGCTCCAGTGCTCCTATCATTTTGTGTTAACATTTCCAGTTCTTCCTCTAGGCCAGCCTCCCGCAATCTGATGCCCTCCAGGTGCTGTTGGACTCCAACCCCCAGTCGATAAGGCCAATGGTCAGGGATTATGGGTGCTGTAGTCCAAAAAACAAAAGGTTACGGAAGGCTGCTGGAGACTGGAATGGTTGAAGGTGGGCAATCATGTTTCACTTTCCCTCTCCCTTTGAAACCCGACAGACTGCTTAGTGAATATTTCCTCCCCTTTACAGCACCCTGACTGATGTGGTTGATTCAGCCTCTGTGGAGACACCCATGCAGGTTTGTAAAAAAGGCCCACACAAAATGCTAGCCTGAAGAAAAAAGTCTAGCCTACCAGGAGCTGGAGGGGGATTGAACCTCTTTTTGCACTTGCTGTACCCTTTGATACTCGAGATATTTTAGGACCCACTATATTCTTTGGCCACCTCATGAGAAGAGAAGACTCCCTAGAAAAGACCCTGATGTTGGGAAAGATGGAGGGCACAAGGAGAAGGGGACGACAGAGGACGAGATGGTTGGACAGTGTTCTCGAAGCGACTAGCATGAGTTTGGCCAAACTGCGAGAGGCAGTGGAGGATAGGGGTGCCTGGCGTGCTCTGGTCCATGGGGTCACGAAGAGTCGGACACGACTGAACGACTGAACAACAACAACATATTCTTTTGAGCATAATATTATTAAATTGTTTTTTATATTGTTGCAACCTGCCCTGATGGTGGTGGCGATACTCCCCCAAGTGCTTCTCCCCCTCCCCCCTCTCGACCCATTGAGTTCCAGATATGTGGGGTGGGGGGGGAAGGAGGCATATGCATAGGGGTGCCTAGTTTGTTGCTTGGATTAATAGTAAGGAGATGAGGAATGTTATCTCTTGTGTGCCAGGATTCTGAGAGAAGATTGGGGTTGCCATTAAAATGAATATGCCCGTTGGCAGATGGAAAGAAACAAAGAAGTGCCTCTGTGCTTCAGATCTGGGATGTCTGTCTCTCTCCTCCTCGACATATTCAGCTATTTTCCTATCCTGTCGGGCTTCTCAGTCAAGCTGTGAATTGTCTAATTTGGAGTACACAATTTGTCCCTAATGTGCAGTTTAACAGCCAGATTTTGTTTTCAGGTGTGTAATTAATTTCTTAACGCGATTACTCTCCTAGGAAACTGTGAACAAACAACTTCTATATTCCTAGCTTAAAGAAAAATGCTACAGATGCAGGCCAACAAATAAAAATAGAGGAATCCACGAGGACTAGGTGGGGGGAAAGAGGACAGTCAACTGCTGAACTGCTCTGACTTTCAACACTTCAGCAAAGGTATCACCTGAACCCCATATATGGAGATGCAAAGGTTAAGCAGAGCAAAGGCTATAATGTGCTACAAAGGATACAAATGACTGCATTGCAGGATAAATCACAGAAAAGAAGTTCCATAAGTAGTCTCATATGCAATTATATATATAACACAATGGGCTGAATTCCAGCTGAGTTGCATTTAGTTCTCATAGAAATTAATGGTGCATGTAATAACTTTCTCATTGATTGCACTGGGACCTAAACTCAGTGAATGGGCAGAGCAACTTGCACCAGGCTGGGGGAGTGGATTGGATGGAGGCATCCCTCCATCCAGCACTCCTCGTTAAACCAGCTTCTCCCCCTCTATCAAGCATCATTCAGGCAGTTTGGTCCTCCCCTTCTGCCAACTGAATGAGCAGGTGGTCCATTGGCAGTGTGTATGCTGGCTGTAGCCAATGGAAATCCCTGAAATGGCTCTGTCTAGAGGTGGGGAACAGGCAGGACTGAGCTGGCACAGGATCCATTGGATCCTAAAGCAATCTCATTGGTGTCACATGGTTACATCAGGTCTGGTCCAGGTCCAGTCACTGCAGGCTATTACAGCAATCTTGCTACCCCCCCTCCTCTCTGGTCCCCACATGTGGGAGGGATGTGCATGCAGCAGTGGGTCCACTGTTTCTTAAAGTCTAGCCAGTGGGAGGGAGAAGATATGGACTGCAGCCTTAGGAATAAGTCTCGTTCAGCCCAGTGGGATTTACTTCTGTGTAGACAAGGAGTGGCACTGTGGGTTAAACCACAGAGTCTAGGGCTTGCCGATCAGAAGGTTGGCGGTTTGAATCCCCGCGACGGGGTGAGTTCCCATTGCTCGTCCCTGCTCCTGCCCACCTAGCAGTTCAAAAGCACGTGAAAGTGCAAGTAGATAAATAGGTACCGCTCCAGCGGGAAGATAAACGGTGTTTCCGTGCGCTGCTCTGGTTCGCCATAAGCGGCTTAGTCATGCTGGCCACATGACCCGGAAGCTGTACACCAGCTCCCTCGGCCAATAAAGCGAGATGAGCGCCACAACCCCAGAGTCATCTGTGACTGGACCTAATGGTCAGGGGTCCCTTTACCTTTAGACAAGGAGAAGATTGTACTGTTTGGATTCTGCCTGGTATATAAAACAATGGATGGGATTCAGTCTTGTATCTTTCCGTCCTAACAAGCATTATAGACCCTGGTGTTGGGAAAGACCCTGGTGTTGGGAAAGATGGAGGGCACAAGGAGAAGGGGACGACAGAGGATGAGATGGTTGGACAGTGTTCTTGAAGCTACTAACATGAGTTTGGCCAAACTGCGAGTGGCAGTGAAGGATAGGCGTGCCTGGCGTGCTCTGGTCCATGGGGTCACGAAGAGTCGGACACGACTGAACGACTGAACAAAGTGACATATAAAACATCACATGCTGTGATTTAAAAAAAAACCCCAATCTGTTAAAGATACCCCACTTGCAATAGTGTCCAGTTCAAAATATGCTTTGGTCAATTAAAATTGACTTGCAATTCAGTTTTCTTGCTTCAGTACCACTTCCAGTATACTGTCAACTGTTTGGTTCTGTGTACTGAAAAGAGATGGAGTACAAAGCCACATTTGAAGTTAAATGCTTACTGTATTGAAGGTGCAGTTTTTTAAAAAAAAATATTCAGATTGTACCAGTTAGGGAACTGACAATTAATGGTATCAGAGAGATGGGAAATTTAAACCTTTCCTTCCCTATTGTCCTAAGGAAAATCCCTCTTCTGGTGGGATGGGGGTCCCTCATTGGCACAAATATGGGATTTTTGCATACATGCACCCCAAAACAACCCAAACACTACCTTTAGACACCCCAAACCAACTAACAAGTACCTTAAACCAGACAGCTAGCTTTATTTGGATTGAGGTCATAGATCATTCTGCACCTTTTCCCCAATTCAGCTCAAAACTGTGGCCAGCATTTTTTTCCCCTTTCCCAAGCAACTCTTCTGATCACAGGTTAAGTCTTTAAATGGGAAGCAGCGAAAGCCTGAATCCCATAGTGCTTCTTTTTGGACAACTTTAGACACTGACCTTTTCACAACCACTTAAAGAAAATGAGCATAAAATTTAAGACACACTGTAATATTTCCACTAATCTGAAATGTGCTGCATCTACCCACATTTCATTCTTATTACTGTATCTGTTGACTGGTATGTTTCCAGACCGGGTGGGGGTGGATTCCCTAATATTATAACAATGCTATACCTATTCAATAGTATTAGCACATTTTCCAGTCCCCTTGCAAAGGGTGCATTTTAAGCTACTGCACACATGTTTTCTCTTTCCATCCACAAGTCATCCTCTGATTCCTCCCCACTCCTGTATACTCACAGTCCAGATGATCCAACAATTAAGGCTATGTGCATGGATACTTTTGCAAAGTTAAAATTATGCTGATCATCTGTTTGGAAATAGAAGGAAAGGGGTGGATTTAGTCTTATTCCCTGTCAGGCAGCTGATTTCAAGGCCTGTTTGAATGGCCCTGCACATGGTACCATGATGTTGCTGGCCTGTTGTTGTTGCTGCTCCTGCTGCTTTGAGGGGTATGGAGTGTTTGCATTGCATTTTGTTCAAAGAGCCATTTGTACTTCCCTGTGCTGGAACAAACAGAAATAGATCCAGGAAACAAAACAGACAAGCAGAGTGAAACAGACAAGAATGAAAGGCGCTATAGATTGAAGTTGGCAAGGGATGTAAAAGCAGGTGAGCAGGTGGCCTAAAACAGAAGAGCAGGATGATGCACTGTCAACAAACACATCAACAACCTCAACTCCACATCAGGTGAGGCAGCCACCACCAGAAGAACCTCTTACTTGCATCTGAACAGATTCCAATGTGATTGCGGCAGAAGTTGTAAATATGATGATGATAAATCAGCATTTGGGGGAAATGGGGGGATTGTGTGTGACGGGGTGGAACATAAAAGCAACAGTTTGGGATGAAGTTCATCTGCAATCTCAGGAACAAATAAGTGAATAAATGATGTCAGTACTGGCAAAAGGGACTGGTCTATAAGCATTCAGTGTTGACCAGCTTCATGCTGGAGCCAATTTGGTTGATAATCAAGTTTTCTAAGCTATGCACATTGTATCTGGAACATTTTTGTATATTAATCAGACCAGACCATGTCATTGCCGAGGAGGCAGGTTTAGTCGTTGTCTGAGGACTATTCCTGCCTCCGGGTCTGGTCCTGACCGGACGGATACTGGATTCAGCAAGGGATACCCACATGACCTGAAGATGCTGCTGTGCAATGCCAGGTCAATGTTGAATAAAACCACTGCCATCCACGACTTGATTGTGGATGGTGGACTTGACCTGGCATGTGTAACAGAGACTTGGTTGGATGAAGCGGATGGGCCTGTCCTTGCCGCTGCTTGTCCACCAGGTTTCTCTTACGCACAGCAACCCAGGCCATCTGGGCGGGGAGGGGGGGTTGCAGTGATTTTTAGGAAGTCATTAGTTTGCACCAGGCGTCCTATTGGGAAGACCCAGTTCTCTGAGTGCATGTTCTGGAAGTTGGGCAATAGGGGCAGTACAGGATTCCTTTTGGTGTACCGACCTCCCCGCTGCACCAAGGATTCCCTGCCCGAGCTGCTTCAGGTCGTGGCGGATGTTCTCCTGGAGTCACCTAGTTTGGTCGTCCTAGGGGATTTTAATATCCATGCCGACACGACCTTACAAGGGGCCGCTCGGGACTTCGTGGAAAGCATGGCCTCCATGGGGCTGTCCCTGAATAAGTCTGGTCCAACTCATAGCCGAGGACATGCCTTAGACCTGGTATTCACCTCTATGGATGTTGGTGATCTGACATTAAAAAAAAGTGAAACTAAAGAAGTGCCATGGTCAGATCACTTCCTGGTACAACTGGACTTCTCCGCAACCCTTCCCCTCTGCAGGGAGGTGGGACCAATTCGGATGGTCCGCCCCCGCCACTTAATGGATCCAAATGGTTTCCAGAGAGTGGTAGGGGATACTTTATCCCATGTTGATGGCCTTTCAGCCGATTCCCTGGTGGCCCGCTGGAATGTGGAGCTAACCAGGGCTATTGACTGTTTGGCTCCGAAGCGCCCTCTCCGGTTGCATGGAGCCCGGACAGCCCCGTGGTTTTCCCCGGAGCTGAGGGCGATGAAACAATCGTTGAGACGGCTAGAGCGCCGGTGGCAGAAAACCCATTCTGAATCCGACCGAACACAGGTTAGAGCTCAACGTCGAGCCTACCAAGTGGCGATAGCGACGGCGAAGAAGACTTTCTTCACCGCCTCTATTGCATCTGCGGAAATAGCAGCAGGAGACTCTTTCAGGTGGTTCGGAATCTATCGGAGCCACCTTCGTCATCGGGGCCTGGTAGGGACCCCAAGATCTCCTGCAATGCGTTTGCAAAGTTTTTTGCAGATAAAATCGCTCAGATTCGGAAAGAGATAGACTCCACCGTGGGAGCAGGGCCAGGGCGGGAGAGTGCCAGAGTCCTGTCTAGTCCAGTTGCGTGGGATCAATTTCAGTCTGTTACCTCCGAGGATGTGGACAGGCTGCTTGGACGAGTGAAACCAACCACCTGTCTCCTTGATCCTTGCCCATCCTGGCTTATAAAGCTAGCCGGGAGGGGCTGGGCGATGGGCTGCGCGGGGTGGTGAATGCTTCCCTCTGTGAGGGAGCCTTCCCAGCCCCGCTGAAAGAGGCGGTCATTAAACCGCTTCTTAAAAAAACATCTTTAGACCCGGCCAATATGGCCAACTATCGCCCAGTCTCAAATCTACCATTCTTGGGCAAGGTGATTGAGAGGGTGGTTGCTGAACAACTCCAGGCACGCCTGGAAGAAGAGGACCATTTGGATCCCTTCCAATCGGGATTCAGGCCTCACCATGGGACTGAAACCGCCTTGGTCGCGCTGGTCGATGATCTCCGGCGGGCTAGGGACAAAGGTGAGAGCTGTTTCCTAGTTCTGCTGGATCTCTCAGCGGCCTTTGACACCATCGACCATAACATCCTTCTAGACCGGCTAGAGGGGTTGGGAGCTGGAGGCACTGTTATACAGTGGTTCCGCTCCTTCCTCCTGGGCCGTGTTCAGAAAGTGGTGGTGGGGGATGAGTGTTCAGACCCCTGGGCTCTCACTTGTGGGGTGCCTCAGGGTTCTGTCCTCTCCCCCATGCTTTTTAATATCTATATGAAGCCGCTGGGAGAGATCATCAGGGGGTTTGGGCTGGGTGTTCATCAGTATGCGGATGATACCCAGCTCTACCTCTCTTTCAAATCAGAACCAGTGAAGGCCGTGAAGGTCCTGTGTGAGTGCCTGGAGGCGGTTGGAGGATGGATGGCGGCTAACAGATTGAGGTTGAATCCTGACAAGACAGAAGTACTGTTCTTGGGGGACAGGAGGAGGGCAGGTGTGGAGGATTCCCTGGTCCTGAATGGGGTAACTGTGCCCCTGAAGGACCAGGTGCGCAGCCTGGGAGTCATTTTGGACTCACAGCTGTCCATGGAAGCGCAGGTTAATTCTGTATCCAGGGCAGCTGTCTACCAGCTCCACCTGGTACGCAGGCTGAGACCCTACCTGCCCGCGGACTGTCTCACCAAAGTGGTGCATGCTCTGGTTATCTCCCGCTTGGACTACTGCAATGCGCTCTATGTGGGGCTGCCTTTGAAGGTGACCCGGAAACTGCAATTAATCCAAAATGCGGCAGCTAGACTGGTGACTGGGAGTGGCCGCCGAGACCACATAACACCGGTCCTGAGAGATCTGCATTGGCTCCCAGTACGTTTCCGAGCACAATTCAAAGTGTTGGTGCTGACCTTTAAAGCCCTAAACGGCCTCGGTCCTGTATACCTGAAGGAGCGTCTCCACCCCCATCATTCAGCCCGGACACTGAGATCCAGCGCCGAGGGCCTTCTGTCTGTTCCCTCACTGCGAGAAGCAAAACTACAGGGAACCAGGCAGAGGGCCTTCTCGGTAGTGGCGCCCGCCCTGTGGAACGCCCTCCCATCACAGGTCAGGGAAATAAACAACTACCTGACATTCAGAAAAAACCTGAAGGCAGCCCTTTTTAGGGAAGTTTTTAATGTTTGATATTGTTGTATTTGGTTTCTGTTGGAAGCCGCCCAGAGTGGCTGGGGAAATCCAGCCAGATGGGCGGGGTACAAATAATAAATATTATTATTATTATTATTATTATTATTATTCCAAACTGCCTCCTTCCCAAAGATGCTATTGGGTATTAAGATAAGCAGAGGAGGCCCTTTTGGTAGTTCTTCTGCCCTCAAAAGTTAGGAGGTGACAGCCCATGAGAAGGCATTCTCTTCACCCTCACCTTTGACTATATATATATATATGGTAGTCTTAAATTGTTGGGACCCACACGGAGACCTTATGGGGAAGGGTGGGTAAGAAATCAAACTCCATGTCACCATCCCATGAAGGTTGGTGTTAATGAGTGAATTTACCAAGCTCTATGGACTGAGCAAATGTAGCAGCCTATTGATAGGGTCAATGCAAGTTCAAATGGACATTTTGAAGAGTGCTGTAAATTAAGGCACAGTGGGCACTTGCTGCTGTTCAGCATTGCTGGTAAATGCGCTCAAACTCAGCTACCAAACCTGCCAAATGAAACAAAGAGAGAGTTGGCACTGATTCTGATTCTGTTCCACTTCTTTACTTTCACATCCAGTCGTGTAAGCCCAACACTTGGCAACCAATATGTAAATGAAGTTTACTGTGGGGAGGGGGGAGAGAAATGGAAGGGAAACTTGCCACAGTCAAAGTGATCTTTCCAGGGCCGATGAGATGAAGCTGTATGGGAAGCAAGATAGCACAGATGACACATGGAGAGTTGATTTGATTTGCCTCCTGGACCAGGATAACATTTTGCCTCTCGTCCTGTTTTTTCCCTCAGCAACGGTCAGCAAATAGTACTAAAGACAATCAGTTCTCCATGGTGCTGTGCAGGCCAATAACAGAGCAAGACATTAAGTAGCCTATCTCTTGTTTCATCCCATTACAGCATTTGCAAAACCAGACCGATTGAAAGGGATTATCTTGGATTCATTGGGGCTTTACTAGATTCCTTTGAAGCCAGCCTATGTGCTCCACTCCCTTTCCAGCTGTCCTAAGAAGACAGCTGTGCTTGGGGAGCAGGGAGCTTATGATCCAGTTATTAAAATACCCAGTCCTAAGCTTTGTGTGGCACCATGCTCCTTTTAAGTGGTGTGTGTGAGACATATGCACTCATTTCACACAAACGCCTAGAATAATATATTTGCGAGGTCGTCTACCCTGCCTTCCCGTGTATCGTACACATATGAGATTCCCTCGCTCAGCATCTCTTTAGCAGCATCTGCTTTAGAATAAAAATGTATGTTTAAAAAGGAATTTGGTCTGCATAAAAAAAAACTAATCATGGCATCAAGTCAAATTTTCCATTTAATTGCTTTCTTTGTTTTCATCAATAAAGTCTTTGGCGGAATTTTTTACGGGTCAACGTTTCAATACCTAATCAATTTGCCTTTTCATTATTCTATTTTTGTCTAAGCGAGGTGAATAAGGTCAGTTTGTAACTCACCATCATTATGTCTCCTTTGCAGCCACCTGATCCTCCAGGAAACTCTTCAACCACCTCTGCAACCACGACATCATTCAATCTCTCCCATTGGTAAGCCCTATGTGACCATCTCTCATATCACTCTCTTTTTTTCACATGCTACCTCTTCTCACAGCCTCCTGCTTTGTCCAGAAGCTGAGCCACTTCCTGCCAGAGACTTCACCACCAGTACAAAAACCTCTTACTGCATGCTTTTCTCTCTCTGTTATTCCCTGTAAAAGATCCCAAATTAATGCAGACAATGCCTTTTATAATCAAAGAAGGGGTGGCTTCAATATACCACAACACTATTGAAGCTACTTGCATCACGCTCTCCTTCAATAACCCTTCGTTTCCACTGTGTTTAGGGTTAAATCTTAAGATTCACCTTTTGGGGGGACCAAGGGCTGCAATACTGTGAGGGTGAATGTCAAAGTGAGCATGGCCAAAATGCAAAAGTGGGAATGATGTATATTAAATGACATATGGATGATATTAGAGACTCACAATAACCTTTTGGCATCACTGTGCCAAATGACCTATGAGAGCAGTCAGTTTTTTTATTTTTTAAAAAACCTTCTGGCATCATGCCATCACAGCAGGGGACCCAGCAACCAACCAACCAATCAATCAATCAATCAATCAATCAATATGTAATGACTAGAATTGGGCTGGCATGCAAAGAACTCTGGCAGGGGGCATAAGTCTAGTGGTGGCCTGTCTTCTCTGTTTCCAATTGAGCTGCAAAGACAGATGAGATATTTGGATAGAGTTCAGAAAACCAGTAGGCTGAAAGATCACCTTGCATTTGTGCACATTGTATGCACCCAACAGTCCAGAGAGTTTTGCTTGCATCAAGTGAGGTTGTGACTGTTTTATGTGGCTATGCATTGGATATACTGGTGAACCTTCCAGCTAGTCGCATTTTCTGTGCACAGTGCTTCATTAAGGCAAGGTGTCATTTCAATCTTGTGGTGGTGGATTGGATTCTGACTACCTCACCCATCTGTCTATCCCCCTCCCACTATACCTTTTTCTCTGCCACCATTTGACTTCTTGCCGTATAGCTAGTGTAGCTACCCAACATATATTCATCATCTTTATTGAGTTTTAGTAAAGATACATGTCAGGAAAAAGAGTTAACATAAGGAGTGGTGGACAATGGACTAAACAAAATAGAATAAAAAACAAGATGCATATAGCTGAGGTGGAAAACTCAGGATATAGATGCAAGATCATAGTGGTAGATATGAGTAGAGAAATCTTCCTCAGTGCAACAGGATACAATGTGTAAAAGATCAATAAAACATTAATCCCTCTCAGCCAATAACCCCTGCCTCCCTCTGCTTCCTCAGCTTTATTATTTATCCATTTTTATTATTTTAATTTATATCCTGCCCTTCACCAAGTTTGTGATCCCGGGGAGAATTACACACACAAAAAACCCTGCATTTGATTAAAACAATAAAACCATGAATCTAAAACAGTTGCACAAACCTGACTTTATTGAAAAAGGCACACACAATTTTGTTGCCTCGGTGTATTTTCTTTTTCATCAAGAGACTTACGAGGGGTGGGGACAGGGGCAAAAAAAGAGGAACCATATATTGTTAAAGCGTTTCTTATGATAGGCTGTCCATGGAGCTGAACCAATGGTCTGAATTCAGTAAGACAATTTCCTGTGTTCCAGAGGGAACATTTGAGGCAGATTAGTGTTTGGCTGCTCTTTAAGCAGAAGGGTCATAGCTCAGTCACAGAACAGATGGTTTGCATGGAAAAGGTCCCAGGTTCAATAGCCAGCATTTCCCGATTGGGCTGGAAGAGACTCCTGCCCAAAATCTTGGAGAGCCACTGCTATTTGGTGTTGACAATAGTGAGCTAGATGGGTCAACTAGATGGGACACTAGTAGTGCTGTGGTCTAAACCACTGAGCCACTTGGGGTTGCCAATCAGAATGTTGGCGGTTCGAATCCCCACGACAGGGTGAGCTCCCGTTGCTCTTTCCCAGCTTCTGCCAGGCTAGCAGTTCGAAAGCATACCAGCGTGAGTAGATAAATAGGTAACCCTGTGGCGGGAAGGTAAACGGCGTTTCCATGCACTCTGGCTTCCATCACGGTGTCCCATTGTGCCAGAAGCTGTTTAGCCATGCTGGCCACATGACCTGGAAATGCCGCTCCCTTGGCCTGAAAGCAAGATGAGCGCCGCAACCCCATAGTTACCTTTGACTGGACTTAGCCGCCCAGGAGTCCATTACCCTTTACCTTTACCTGCTTAGATGGATCAGCTGTGAGTTATCATGAATAGGGACAGGAAGGGACACCAAAATCAAAGATGAGGAAACATTTGAACAACAGGGAGACTTTCTTTTAGTGCTGGAACATGGCATTGCCCTCTGACTTCACTATTAACCACAACTCCTTTTGCTGGGTCATCTTCATTCCCCCTAGCCATGGGAGTAATAAATGCCCATTTATATATGTAGACAAGAGCCCT
The DNA here is from genome assembly GCF_009819535.1 of Lacerta agilis. Lineage (NCBI taxonomy): Eukaryota > Metazoa > Chordata > Lepidosauria > Squamata > Lacertidae > Lacerta > Lacerta agilis. The sequence continues at coordinate 64,407,780 of NC_046313.1, forward strand.
GCATCGGTAACAGTCGAAACCTGACTTCTCACTTATTGCCATATTAATCTTGGGGGTTCCAATGCAAGTTCATAAGAAAAGGCTGAGAATGTCCTCAAGTTGCTGGATCAATCTGTTGGGAATTACCATTTTTATTCAGACTTACCCATGTCACTGCCTGCAAGGAATTTGATTAGCTCCCAGAATGAGATTAGGTTAGGGAGCTGGTGGTGTCGACTCCAGAGTAAACATTGGCAGAGTCCGTTTATCTCTCTTTGCAGCCCTCTTGGTTTTGCTTTCACTCCCTTCGTTAGACCCTGCACCACACACGCACACACCGTAGTCTGAGGAAGCCCTGCATGGCTTGTTCCTGCTAGCAAGTCTGAAAGTAACATTTTTGCCTGTATCAGCACTTGCTCAACATCACCAGTGGTGCTTAGGGATACAGTGGCAGCTGAAAAGATAGCATACATAAAAGGAGACCTAAAGCTGTGGTGGGAATAATTTTCTACTTGGATAAACCATGCATACCTTGTCTCATGCGATGAGTGTAAGTGCCTATTTTATTGTGCAAACACGAGGAACCCATGCATGGCAGGGCAGATTCATATGCCATTCTGAAAACTAAGTAAGCAATATGACTGGGGCACAGAGGAGGGAAACCAATTCAACGGTATATTATGACAGTAGGCAGATAGGGAGAATACATTTTTTGTGGCACAGTAGTATCGGCCATGACGTGTCATACACTAGGTGTTGTTAAATTCACAATGGAATAGGCAAGAATTAATGTAAACTGTAATAAAGAAAATTCATAAGATTCTGAAGGCAGCAAATCAAACAAAAGTAAGACAGAAAGTGGTGCGTATTTTTTTAAAATGAGAGCTTTAAAGGTCAAAATAGAGAAAACGCTCTGAGTTTGCAGTCTGGGGATTAGAGCAAATGGTGGCTGCCATTGGGACTTGTGGGCCTTGGTTTTTGAATTACAGTGGCTTAAGTTCACCAGACTTAAATAGGTTACATTTCTTGCAGAATTTCTTTTGAGTTCCATCCCTTTCTTCTTTCTTGGGGAAGCCCCTCCTACAGGTATAGCAGATTTTCTTGGCACAGCAAAGCAGGAAGAAGAAGAGAGCCATTTTTCATGCAATATGCAGCTAATCAGTGTCACTTTTTTCAATCAGCTGTGGGAAATGTAAAAATGAAAATTAAGTATCACTCATGAAAATGGCTCTTGTGCACTCCTTTTTGGGATGCTACAAAAAAAATATGGAACTCTGATTTGCACTTGATGCAAGTTTCATCCCCACCCCACACAAATAGCCAGATCAGGACTCTGGGGAGGGCTAGGAGACTTTAACCCTTTACCTCCCACTATAGTTCCAGTCTGGATCGGTGATCCTGCACCTTCTATTTGCATGGAGGGGGCTCCCTTTGTCTGGTTTGTGGGCTCCATTGAGGCTCACAGGGCAAGCAGAGAGTGTCCAGTAAAGGCAAATCAATTAGTCTGCAGACAATAACAGGACCTTGGACAGCTCCAAGGGGGCCCAGCTCTCTGGAGCTCCAAAAACAGTCAACAGGTTTTCCACACTTATCAGCCTATCACCCATTCCCACCACCCTTCTGAGTAATACCCCTCCCCACTCCCCCACTATATTTAAGGATCTGGTGACTTCTGTTTCAGTGTATCTGAAGAAGTGTGCATGCACACGAAAGCTCATACCAGGAACAAACTCAGTTGGTCTCTAAGGTGCTACTAGAAAGAATTTTCGATTTTGTTTTGACTATGGCAGACCAACACGGCTACCCACCTGTAACAGTAACAGGAAGATTTGTCTCAGAAGGGAGCTATAGTAGAGCTCACTCTAGGTCACTGACAAGACCAGGAATGTAGCACTCCGATGACTATTGAACTTTCATGTTTGTCCCTGGGTTGTGTACCTCCAAATCTGCAAGCGGGAGATATCCTCATGTGTCCCACTCAATTCCCAATCCCCTCTTTGCTGCATCAGAACAAAGGAACCTAAACTGAGTCAATTGGTGGTACAGTAAATGGGGGTTTTATGTCCTACCTTTTTCCTCAGGCTGAGGTTGGCTTTTACAGTATCTTAAAACAGTAAAAAATAACTATGAGAAATTGATAAATGACTAAGATAATACCACGCTGACTTCCAGAGGTCTGCAACATCAGCAACATCAAGTCTTTTATAATCAAAACAAATACATTCAAGCCTGCTTCTCATTTTAGATTTTTTTAGAAACTGGGTACACTATTAACTGGCTACAAAATATGCATGCCTCAAATATGTTGGAAATGGTTTGAGCTCATATAAGTCAATTTCTGTTTCCTGCAGTAAATATGCAAAGTCCTTTTCTGATTGCTGTTTTCAGTTACTGGCTGAGAAAATAAATGCTAACTTTTTATATTATACGTATGCACCATTTTCAACCAATGATTTTTGCACATATATTTTGTATTCAGGTATCCATTTCCCCAGTTCCAAATCCATGAGAAGCATTGATTCTGTGCAAGACTTCAGTGTTAAGGAGATTCCAGAGTTGGAGAAGATAGAGTTGAAGGTGATAGAGGTGGATGGCAGGGCCTGTTAGCTGCAACTTCTTTGGCCCTATCTGAAAATCTACTCATTTTGGCCAAGGCACAGTTGCCTGAAGATCAAGGTAAAAGTTAGATGAGAATATTGAGCTCCAGCAGTAAGAAATAGTGTATGGCACACAAGGACTAAAGAGTTTCACAGATGAAACAAAGACTACCAAGTAATTTCCAGAGACCACAATGCATCTCCACCCAGCTCTTTTATCATTTTATGTCAAACTAGCTGTCTAAGTTCCAAGGCTGGGCAAGGTGGTGAACTCTCTCACAATTGCAGGAGAAATGGAGCAATTTATTTCTGAAGAGTTGGAAAGAGTTTCACCTGTTGGGAATGCACAATTCATGTCCATTCACCTCTCCCTCTGCCAGGGAAGATGCAAGATTATTTGCTGGTGGTTTTCCAGATGAAAGGAAGCGAAAATCGTTTCCATTAGCTGGGTAGAGTCATGCGAGAGAATCTGCTGAGAGCAAGCTTTGAAATGGAATGCGCATAACTCAGCTCAGCCAGTCCTCCAGCTCTGCCTCCAAGGAAGTGTCCTCTCTCACACACACACAGGCAAAAGGAGATCCCCTGAGCAATAATGCGAAAGAATAAAACGGTGAACAGGGAACCACCACAGTCATCAACCCAGGGTTGACACAACAACCATAATAAACAGCATCTGCTAATTTTCTGTCTTGTTTTGGATTTTCAGTTTTGAAAAACAAATCACACACACAAACACACCTTAGATTGCAGTGAAGGTCAGCTCAATTCAGTTGCCTCCTCAGATATGCTCACAGACCAAAGTTAGTGCTTTGTTGTGTACAGAAGCTTTGTGGCAGTGAACACGCTGTGCTTTTATGCTAGCAAAGTTAAAATGAAAACCCCATAAATTTGTAATAATAATAATAATATTTTTATTTATACCCCGCCCTTCCCAGCCAAAAAAAACGGGCTCAGGGCGGCTAACACCAATTAAAATCACAGCAAAAAAACATAAACACAATCAATTTAAAATAACAGATTAAAATACAAATTTAAAAATTCAATTAAAACTGCGGTCTCAATTTCAAAATAACCCACCAATAAAAGAATGAAGCATAAATATTAAACAGAAACCAACCCAAAGGCCAGGTGGAACAGCTCCGTCTTGCAGGCCCTGCGGAAAGATGCCAGATCCTGCAGGGCCCTGGTCTCTTGTGATAGACTGTTCCACCAAGTCGGGGCCAATATTGAGAAGGCCCTGGCCCTAGTTGAGGCCAACCTAGCATCTTTGTTGCTCGGGACCTTGTGCATGTTGTCAACAACATTACAGCTTTTAGAGGTATATCTGTGTTAGTCTGTTGTAGCAAAAACAGCAGTGTCTTATGTCCCTTCAAAGGCCTATTTTCTTCAAATGTTATTTGACCTAGAAGCTTCCATAGACTAGAGCCCACTTTATTGGAAGTGGGATATGTTATTCTCAGTTGACATATATGTATGCATACCTAGGCATATAGAGAGAAAAGGTGTTAACTGTGGGGCCAAACAGCCAAACACAGGGGTTATTCATAATCAGTAGAAACCGTCATTAATTTGTTATTCATTTCAACAGTTTATATACTGTTTAACACAGTAGTTTCCAAGCAGTACAGAATAAGGGTACAAAAGATAAATCAGTTAAAATTAACCATAATTTTAAAAGAAAGAAAAAAGAAACCTTCACATGCTTGCTGAAATAAAAAGCTATTCGCCAAATGCTGGGCATTCAAATGGGAGGGGGCCTATCTGATCTCAACCAGAAGGAAGCGCCACAGCATTGGGTCCACAATACTGAATGCAAGGCTTCTGGTGGATACAAGCTATGCATCCATAGAACCATAGAATTGCAGAGTTGGAAGGGACCACAAGGGTCATCTAGTCCTGCAATGCAGGAATCTTTCACCCAACATGAGGCTCAAATCCACAACAAAGCCATGGAAGACCACTAACAGTGACTCCCCAGAAGATTTCAGTGGCTGGGCAGAAATTAAGGAATATAAGGAAATAAGAAACTTATAAATGAATACCAAATGAATCTGTCCCAGCCACGTATAGGCAATCAATTGGTCACTGTTGTGCTCTCTCGGAGTGTCATTGTTCCCAGCATCTCCCGAGACAAGGAAAACATTCCAGCCACATAGGAGCAGTAGGGCAAAGGACTTGTTCCATGCCAAGCTTTCCTTTCATGGATTGTGTAGAGGCTGCAATGCTCATTGTGCCTTAGCTATGCAGCTGCTATTACAGCTGCCACAAGCTTTTGCCTAATATAAAACACAGTAACACTGCAGCATGGGCATTTACAGTATATCACAAAATAAGCAAGGGGTTGTGCGGAGGGCAGGAGGGAGGGTGGAACCTGCTTAGCCACACTGTGAAATATAATGGTGTGTTTCTCATATACGAGAACACTTCTGAAATGAATAGACAGCTGTTTCGGTAGCTGCAGAGAAATACACAGGGAGTTGGTGATTATGGATGTTGCCCTTTGCTTGCCAGTCAGCAGGACCAAGATGATCCTTTATAGCTCCTGCAGTGCCCTACAGCATTTTACATCCATCCCAGGGAAGTTGCCCTGCAGCTGACCTGCCTCGGTTCTGCCTCTGGGTGCTGGCAGCCCATCTACTCAGCCTCTCCCTCCTTCCCCAGAGAGATGACAGGCAGGCCTGACTGGAGGCAATTACCAGCCAGAGACAGGATGTCACATTTTGGATCTTAGCATCACGGTCCTGCCTCAGGTAATATCTAAAGGAGCAGTGGCCTTGCTCCCAGGGAGACATTTATCTGCTCCTAGACCTGCTCCTCAAGCTTTCAATGGAATATTTGGTATTCATGGAAAGTCACCAGGCAGTTTTAAGGCCCAAATTTGTGTCTTGTTAAGAAATAATAATAATAATACATTTCATGAAGCCTAGTATGAAGTGACAGAATTTCTGTGACTAGCTTCCAAATGCCAGTGAAAACCCATTTCTCAGAAGTCTCTCAGCCCCCTCACACCTTCCATTTCCCTCGCCTCTTTTCAAAAGCCAGACATAGCAGGAAATTATCAGCCAATGCCCTAAACCAGGAAGTGGACAGAGCAGTCTTCATAAACAATATTTCCCAGAATTCGTTGCCCCGTTCCTTTTGAAGTTCCACACCGCAGCCAGGCCTAATTATTTTTCTCATGACTATTGCCAAATATTTGATTCCTGATAGATTAGCTTTTCGCAAATTAGGCAGTGGGTGAAATATCTACATATCCTTCCCAATTCTTGCTGCACTGTGGTGGGAGGGCAGGTTAGGAGCCACAAGCTGCAACCCTCCAATTTCCTCAAAGTTGCTGTAGGTTGGAAGGGTGATTCAATACAAACCAAGATATGGATCCTTAATAGCCTGGTTGGCAAATCATTGTGCTATGCCTTCTTTGAGAAAAGAGTGCTGTGTGGCAGACCAAGGCCAGTGGCACTTCACATGAACCCTCTGGCCATTATTGTTTTCCCTTTTTGCCTCTGGTTTGGGACTTGTGGGCTATGACATTGCCTGCAAAGCTGCCAGCTGCCAAGCCTTACTTTGGTAGTTGTGCAGAAGTTGCCATTTAAGCAGGTGCAGCTTTCAACCTGTTCCTGCATGAGAAGTTACTGTTGGAAAAGGCACTGGTGTGCCCCTGCAGCCCCCGAACTCCGAGCATCCTCCGGTATGCGCAGCTCTGGAAAAGGCATTTCCCTTCTTCTCCAGTGCACTTCATCCAGTGCCGTAGCTAGCCTCAGTGCTGCTGGGGGCGGCGGCAGCACAGAGGCACCCCCCCTGGGGGAGGGGCACGACGCATGTGTCATGACGTCATCATGACGTCACGATGCACGTGTATGCAGAAAGGGGGAATTTCCCCCTTTCCGAGGCTTTTTTTCGGCGGGGGGGGGTGGCCAGCTAGGAGGGGGTGGCAAGCGTGACACCCCCTCCTCGCTGGTCGGCCCCCCCACCGGAAAAAAAGCGACGGAAAGGGCAAAAAGAAGCAGAGCAAGCGCTTGAATGCGCCTGTTCTGCTTCCTTTTCCCGCCCCCCCCCCAGCGTTTTTTTCGGCGGGGGGTGGTGGCTAGCGAGGAAGGGGTGACAGGTTTGACACCCCCCCTCGCTGGTCGGCCCCCCCCCGCCGAAAAAAAGCGGAGGAAAGGGCAAAAAGAAGCAGAGCAAGCGCTTCAATGCGCCTGTTCTGCTTCCTTTCGGCGGGGCGGGGTGAGAGGGGCCGGCCAAAGTGTCACCCCACCTCCCCTTGACCTAGGGGTGGCCCGCCCCCACCCTGCGACGCCCCTGGCTTCATCAACATATATCAATTGATCTATGCACACTAATCTTCTAGCACAGGCATATCCAACTCCCAAGAGACTGTGATCTACTCCCAGTATTAAAAAAAAACAAAAAACTGGCAGTGATCTACCCATTGTCATTGGCGGGAGGAGAAGCGTGTGTGGGGTGGGTGGATTGCCCAGAATTGTTGAGCTATTTTTAGGAAGGAAGTGCCCAGAGTTGTTGAGCTTTTCCCCCATACCTTTTTGTGCATGATAAGGATCCCAAGATCTACCAGGATCAGCTAGGGATGTACCGGTAGGTCACGATCTACCGGTTGGACATCCCTGTGTATCTAGCATAAAACAGCAATAAGCGGGAGACATTGTAGAGCTAATCTACGTATTTATTTACACACTATGTACAGACAAAGGAATCATGGCGTCCTCTCTGTACGGCTCCAAGAGACGTACAGGAACAAGTAAAAGCAAAAGTACAGTACAATATTACATACAGCGGAAGATAAGACTGTCTTCCATTCCCACACTCTGCCTAGACAGGCATGTGATTTACACCAATCTCATCTGCAGCATCGGAGGCGTGAAATACTAACATCCTCCCCCATTTCAGGTAACCGATGCTGCATAGGCTAACGCAGCAGTAAGTGAAGTAAACATACAGTTGTCATATACATAGTATACCCCTGTAGGACCCATTCCACCTTTGGAACTACCTGCAACTGGACTGGCCTCATGCCTGACCACCTTGCACTAACATTTACATGTCTCAAACATCTTGCTCCTTAAAAAAAGGTAAAGGTAAAGGACCTCTGACAGTTAAGTCCAGTCGCAGACAACTCTGGGGTTGCGGTGCTCATCTCGCTTTATATGCTGAGGGAGCCGGCGTTTGTCCGCAGACAGTTTTTCCGGGTCATGTGGCTAGCATGACTAAGCTGCTTCTGGCAAAACCAGAGCAGCACACGAAAACGCCGTTTACCTTCTCGCCAGAGCAGTATCTATTTATCTACTTGCACTTTTTTGTGTGTGCTTTCGAATTGCTAGGTTAGCAGGATTTGGGACCGAGCAATGGGAGCTCACCTCGTAACGGGGATTCGAACCGCTGACCTTCTTAACAAATATGAAAAGAACAGGAGCCCAGCAGATCTTGTGGAAATAATCTTTGTGTGACATCTTTAGGAGAAGAAAAGCCTAAGGATCAAACCCTACACAAATCTGGAGTGGAGTCCATAAGACAGTTGGATGGCACCTTGCATGCCTCCTTCTGGCAACGTCTGCAACCAAGCTGGTGACAAACATATTCCTGCATTGCAAGGAGTTGGACTAGATGATCCTCAGGGTTCCTCCCAATTCTATGATAAGGTTTACCAGAATGATGTGGGAAGAAATGAGCTCCAAAATGTGTCCAACCTATACTTTTCTTGTTTTTCAGCTTCACCCCTAAATGAGAGGAGTTGGAGTGCATGTACAGCAGCAGGATAGTTTAAAACAAAGGGTTTCTGAAAGCTTTTTTGTTTCATTTTGCAAGCACAAACCCTCGGGATAGAATTTCTCCATTTTACATCAGAATGTGGAATGCCTTCTTGAATGCCATCTGTTCAGAAGCACCTTGAATTAATTGCCTTTAACATACTTTAATCCTTGTTTTATGCTCATCTTCAGGCTGGTTAAGGGTGGGGAAAAGTGTGATCTTTCCCCCACAGTCCTTCAAGACATCCATGCTTATTGATCAAGTGGTGATTCTTGTAATTGTCACTATGAAATAGAGGGCAAAGGAGTAGTTTTTCACAGATGAATAAATTCAAAGCAAAAAATAAAAAAGGTTCAATCCTAAGTATGTGCCTTGATTTATATGGAGCAGAAATGTTAAAGGTAAAACATAGCAGCCTGAAGTTCTAGTTGCTACTTTGCAGCTAAAACCATTAGATTTCATTCCTTTCATGTTATGTGGAGCATCTTGTGCCATGGTTTGCTGTCCTTCATCTCCTTCATTTTAAAAATAAAATAAAAAAGCCTTCCTCTTGCAATATTTCCCATGTCTTTAAATGCTAACAAAAATTTTTTAAAGGAAAGTGTACCACCCTCATTCTATTGATTTGCATTTCACCCGCTTTGCAGAGAAGTTAAACTCCACAGGTAACTAACTGCAGCTATGGCATGCTCCAATCTGTAGAATAAATGAAGGTCCTTAGGCTGTCTGTTGTAACTTCCTTATTATCAGGCTCACACAGCTGAAATGGAAATAGGATGATAGCAGGGAAAGGCGAAGCTATCCAGGACGTGCAGAAGTAGCCGAATTGGAATGCGATGAGTTAATGGGAGCTGGCAGCCTGAATACCGCAATGAGGTCTGCAGGCTGGTCTGAGCACTGCAATGATGCAGGCAGATATTCCATCACTGTTGTCACCTTGAACCTTGTGGCATACAGCAGTGTCATGGGTGTTATTTGGCATATGAGAAAGGGAAAGTGGGAATAGACTAGGTTATTGCATGGAATCACATAAGGCTGCATTTGGGAAAGCATATTGCATGAAATGGAATAAGGAAATGGTTTCCATCAAGCGAAATGACAAAAAAACAGAGCTTGGAAAAATAAGAAGGGGACGCCAGAGCTTTGCACCCCAACCCTTACAGCCCATCTACATTTTTTAAACATTAGACACACTCAACAGTCAGCTGAGCAAATGATATATATCTCCAGTAACAGATGCAGAGAATCTAAAAAGCTAGCACTGATGCCAAGCCTTCACCTCTGGGCTTACCAACACACCCTTACAAAGCACAGAAGGGGTTGTGTAACCAATGAAATCATCCTGTTAGTGCAAAGACTTCCACCTTCACAGCCTTCCTCTCCTTTTCCTCTCCCTGCACCACCACCCCAAATCTGCCTGTGGCTCCCCAGATGTTGTTGGATTCCATATCTCATCAGCCCGGCCAATGAAGATGGAACAAGCTTGCTTTCTCCTGCTCTGGAGGGTAGGACTCAAACCAATGGCTTCAGGTTACAAGAAAGGAGACTGACTAAACATCAGGAAGAACTTTCTGACAGTAAGAGCTGTTAGACAGTGGAACATACACCCTCGGGAGGTTGTGGAGTCTCCTTCCTTGGAGGTTTTTAAGCAGAGTATGGATGGCCATCTGTCATGGATGTGTCAGCTGTGATTCCTGCATTGCAGAGGTTTGGTTTAGATGACCCTTGTTGTCCCTTCCAACTCTACAATTCTATGATTAGAGGCGGCAGACACTGTAGTCCAATAACACCTGGAGGACCACAGGTTCCCCATCCCTGATTTAGAAGGTGCTTTTTCAACTGAGGAGGGGGGGACTGTCTACTAGGCTTGTGGTGTAAATAAAAAAAAAATCCATTTCATGTGTCTCTTTGCCCTGTCTAGCTTTTCTGGGCATTCAGTGATCCTGTCACATCTGTCAGAGGTAATAATGTTTTTAAATTCCCATACAGAGAAGGTTACACTTCACCACAAACCATGGCTGACTCTGGATAATGCTATTAGAGGGGAATTGACATAGAATACATTAGAGTGCTACTTGGCCTATTGTCATTCCCTGCCATGCCCAGGGCTGTTAATCCAAGAAATCAGCAGCCAGGTCAGGTGCTTTGTGCTGATTTCTTTCACAATCAACAATAAGAAAAGCGATGTTGGCCTGCTTGTGTATCCCCCCTTTCTTCCTCACTGCCATTTATTTACGTAATCGCAAAATATCCATCATTGTAATGGGCATGATGTGTTTGGAGGAAGGGGCTGGCGGGTGTAAATTATTGGTGTATGTTGTGCTCATAGAAATGTACTGTAAGTGCACCTTGCCCCCCAGTGTCAGGGGAGATGAGGAGGTTCTGCTGTCTATAATGTCCCTAATTGCAACCTTTGCCTTTTCTTTCCCCTGTAGGAATGAATTGTTACAGTTATTGGAAGAACGTCCTTTGTTAAGGAGGCTATTTGTTCACAGCCCACGGTGGTTAGCTGGTGTTTTCTCAGTTGAAGGGGTGGGGAGAGAGAATGTGACCCACCCCAGCAGCTGCAGAAGATTTTGGCAAAATCACCGAAGAAAGGATAATCTAATAGCACGTCCCTCAACTTTCAAGATAGGCACCCTCCATCTCGAACATTAAATGGTGCATTGCAGAATTCCTGTAGGCTGCTTGACAAATTCCTTCCTTCCTTTGCATGTGGTCAAAGAGACTATAGAAGAGAGAGGGTTCTCTTGAAGTTCTGAGCAAGCTGATATCTCCATCCACCTACCATCTTCCTGATATCTCCATGGCCCTGCTTTCCTTTTTCAGGTGCTTCATCTCAATTTTCCATTGACAAAACCTTTAATTTGGAAAGAGGTTTTTTCGGGGGGGTTTGGTTTTTTTGCACACCTCCTGTCAGGCCCTGTGATTATTATAAGCTCATCTGCCTAAAGGGACTGGCTGATTTATCTGCTTCTTCTCTCCTGATAAAGGCTCATAGCAAAAGCTCCCAGCTGCCAAGATAATATTTAAATAGCTTCTTTCATACACACTGTGTGCTTTTGGAATTTGATGTGTGCGCTCTTCACTCTCTCGCTCTCGCTCTCATATATTTCCCTCTAGATGTACAGGGGAAATCCACACATTTCATGTGGTCCTGGAAGCCATCAGAGTAGACATCAGCTTCCTGCTGGGTTCCGCATTCCACTACTAAGAAAAACCCTGTTTTGTATGAGAGGAGAAACATTCCACACAAATCAATGTGTTTTCGGGTATTTTGAAGGTGTTCTCCTACCCAGAGGTCATTTTGTGTATCTCCTATTTAAAGATGCTCAACGATTATTAGACAAGTTGCATCACATTGTAATGCTCAGCAGCATGCTATGCCTTTTGGCGCAATCTTCTGCATGTTTACTTGGACGTAAGCCTTACTTTCTTCCTTAGGACTTACTCTTGTCCCTGGTAGGTAGAATTGTGGCCTCAAGCTGCCAACAAGCTGGAAGTAAAGAGGAAAGGAAAGGGAATGGTTTGTGCAGATGGCTGTGTGGCACTACTGCATATGTGGCGTGGGAGGTGAAGCAGGCCCATCAATATCAGATTCCTGCAATCTTTGCATGAGAAAAAAGGTTACATACAGAGTTGTGCATATGTGGTCAATGCATGGGGGATGCTTGCTAAGAATCCTACCATTTGAACAGTAGTTCCACAGCAAAGACTGTGCACTAAGTTTATAAACTTTGTAGAATGATGCTTGGCATGGAGACATTGGATGGAGAAAAGTTCTTCTCCCTCTCTTATACCACTTGAACTCGTGGGTGTGCAATGAAGCTGAATGTTGGAAGATTCAGGACAGCTAAAAGAAAGTACCGGTACTTCTTCATGCAGGATTTCTGACTCCCAATAGTTTCTCTCTCCACCCTGAACTATAATGTTAAAATAAAGAAGGGGGAATGATGGGGGGGAGTTGTATAGAAAGACCATAAAATCCTAGTACTGTACTCAAAACAAATTCCTGGACTCAACAGTATGTTACTTGGTGTGTATATAGCTCAGTTGGCTAGAGCTTGGTGCTGATAACACCAAGGTTGCAAGTTCAATCCCCCTATGGGACAAGTTTCACATTCCTGCATTGCAGGGGGCTGGACTAGATGATCCCCAGGGTCCCTTCCAACTCTACAATGCTATGAGTCTTTGTATTTTGCACCTGATGGGTGGACCTCAGATTCTAGTGAAAGACAAAGTTGAACCTGCAAGGCCAACCAGAGTTAGAACTTTTGTTTGGGACGGGCGTGAAGGCTTCTTGTGTGGATCTAGAAATGACACTAGGTAAAGGTAAAGGGACCCCTGACCATCAGGTCCAGTCGTGTCCGACTCTGGGGTTGCGGCGCTCATCTCGCTCTATAGGCCGAGGGAGCCGGCGTTTGTCCGCAGACAGCTTCCGGGTCATGTGGCCAGCATGACAAAGCCGCTTCTGGTGAACCAGAGCAGCGCACGGAAACGCCGTTTACCTTCCCGCTGGAGCGGTCCCTATTTATCTACTTGCACTTTTGACGTGCTTTCGAACTGCTAGGTGGGCAGGAGCTGGGACCGAGCAACGGGAGCTCACCCCGTGGCAGGGATTTGAACCGCCAACCTTCTGATCAGCAAGCCCTAGACTCTGTGGTTTAACCCACAGCGCCACCTGGGTCCCAGAAATGACACTAGCAGCAAACAAGATCCAAGCCAGCCCATTTTTTAACTTCTCAGTCATCATAATCCTGTGCATGTCTCCTCAGAAGTACCTTCCATTCTGCTTCATGGGGCTTACTCCCAGATGGCTGGGTACATTTTTGCAACCTAAGAAATGCACCTCCTTCTTTACTTAATGAGGACAAAGTACCTTGGTGCATGTAATCGGCATAAGGTGATTCATGCCACCTCAGTCTGCTAAAAGCATGTGTGCCTGAATCCATTTGTAAAGATTGCAATGAGATCTTACCCAGTAGCAAATGCACTGGCAGGCTGCTCAGCTGCTTCCAATTTCTCTTCTAAAGGCTAATGATTCCCATTACAACTCACAATTAGATCAAATCTAAGTGTCTAGACAAGCAAACAACATCTCCATGCTGCCTGACTGATCAGAGATGAGGAGGTAGCACTTGGAATGATCCAGGAAAGCACTCGCCAAACATCTAGAGTCCAGCAGGACATCATCAAAACTTAGCTGCTTCCTCTACCCCTGAAACAAGCTGACATAAAAAAGTGCTATGAAATCAAGCTCCAAATATGATTGATCCTCAAGGGTCATTAGTCTGTGGACGTCCAGCAGCGAAGACATGCTGATTATCAGAGCAATAATCCTAATTAAAATGGAAATCTTGCATAACTGCTGGTTTTTATTTGCCTATTAGAATAAAGAGAGTGGATCATTTAATGTTCATAGTCATGTACAGACACCAATGAACATTTAAGGTAAGCTTACATAGGACGCGGGTGGTGCTGTGGTCTAAACCACAGAGCCTAGGGCTTGCTGATCTGAAGGTTGGTGGTTCGAATCCCCGTGACGGGGTGAGTTCCCGTTGCTCAGTCCCAGCTTTTGCCAACCTAGCAGTTCAAAAGCACGTCAAAGTGCAAGTAGATAAATAGGTACAGCTCTGGCAGGAAGGTAAATGGCGTTTCCGTGGTTCGCCAGAAGCGGCTTAGTCATGCTGGCCACATGACCCGGAAGCTGTCTGTGGACAAACACCGGCTCCCTCAGCCTATAGAGCGAGGTGAGCGCCGCAACCCTAGAGTCATCCGTGACTGGACCTAATGGTCAGGGGTACCTTTACCTTTACCTTTAAAGGTAAGTTCATATAAGCAAACCTTTCCAGGGTACTTTACTGTCTCTTGCTGAAATCAGTTGGACTGAAAATCATTTAACTGTGGTTAAATGCCCTTAAATTTAAGGCAAAGTGGAAAAACGTATTTGCTTATCCACCGTGGCCTTGTACCCATTTCAAAGCATTCTAGGGCCTTGTTGGAAACAGTTCATTTAGTTAATCAGAATAAGGCAGATATGTCTTTGTTGGAAATGCAAGAACTTGATGCTTTTTGTCACTCATGGTGGATATGTCAGTTGCACAAAAGTAGTGGTCTAATATCAGAAATGCAACCTGTAGAATAACTAACTTTTATATTGATGGGCAGAGCAATTCCAAACCATCACCCCAGCCATCAACTGGGAGTGGGCGGGGAGTTGGGGTATGATTTCACTCTTAGATCCTGTTGCATTCCTTTTGATTTATATCCCAAAAATTACCTATGGAGATATACAAGATGTTGTGACACATTATCACATCAGCTAGAATCTTGTTTGTGAAATACCGGAGGCTGGCAGAAAACCTAAACATGTCTGAATAGGAAAGCAAAGTGCATGAATGTGCTGTTTTGTCAACATTAATTCGCTGCGCAAAACCAGAGAAGGAAGACTGTGCTGCAGTGTTTTTTTTTAACGGAACTGGCAACTCTCTATTGTTAACTGGAGAGCAAATGTATAATTATCTGTAAATTCTGAACACATATTTGATTTATTATGACAGTTCAAATGAAATTCACTGATGTATTAGTATTTATGTTCATAAGATGTGGATTTACTGTTTGGGTGGAACCGAGTGTTGCACCACGCTGAATGTTCCATCTGCACAAACAAATCAGCTTGTCAGACACACACACACACACACAAACACAAACACACACACACACACTTCTGGGGGTTCTCCTAACCTTCCAAGCCAATTTTGGAGGGTGTGGTGGGGCACAGGAGAAGGAAGAGGAGGAAGGAAACCCCTGTTGTGCAAGTGGAACCCCTTGCCCAGGGCTCTCATTGGAGGGGGTTTGTTAGGCAAATCCTACCCTTTATGTTTTAGTGTTTTGCATATTTGTAACACAGAATCATAGTATCACAGAATCGTAGAGTTGGAAGGGACCCCAAAAGTCATCCAGTCCAACCCGCTGCAATGCAGGAATCTCAACTAAAGCGTCCATGATAAATAAAATAAAACACTATAAATAAAATCCAATGAAATGATTAACTTTGTGAACCTGTATAGAAAAAAAAATTTAAAATCAAACATCTTTTAAGAACCAAACAGGTATTAGTGCTCTTGAGATTTGGAGGTGCTGATTATGCAGTCTAATCACCCCTCCAAGTGAGCCTGAATGACTACTCCTGCTCATTTCCCTCCACAAAGAAAAATGAAAGGGCCAGTCGCTCCCATTAGCAGGGTAAAGACTACAAAGAATGATGATTATGGATTGCCTCTCACAGTTTGTCTGCAACGTACACACACCCCATTGCCAGGATCAATAGAGGTAGGAGACTGTTTCAGTGCATGTAAATTCAAAGAACAAAAATCCTCACTGCCCCACCTGAGAGCTCAGCATTAACTCAGCCCTATGGGATGATGGGTCCTCTGAACCAGGTATATATTTCAGCACTTCTTTAAGTCCCATACATTGAAGCCTCTTTGCTAGGGCTGCTATCTAACCATGAATGGAGTCAGAGCTGGGCAGGAAGAGGTGGCCCTACCATCCTACCTTATCAGCTCCAATAGCTCCTTCTCCCCCTGCCAATGCGCATCACAAAACCCTTTTTCAGAATAAATGTACAAAATACGCTAGCCATTTAGGACAGCATCCTGTCAGCCAGCCAGGCACTACTGGGACTGTTGTTGGCATCTGTCTGTGTCGGGAGGCAATGGAGGAGTGCACCTTTGGGGGGTGAAGACAAACTGTTGGAAGGTTACATCACCAGCTGTGGCTGTAGAGACTGATATGGGAGAGACATGTTTTGTTGCAGCTGGGGCAGATGAAGATGTCTGGTTGTGCCGCTGCAGGTGCACCATGCTATTTCTTCTCTCTGCGCTCCTCCCAGTGGTCATTCCTCTTCTGGTCACTGCTGTGTATACACGGCCTGACTGTCTGTCTCCAGGCACTGTAGTCATCTGCAAGGGATTCCCACACAGCAGGGTTGATGCTGCCAGCCTTGTTGTCATGTTTACAGACAATGCAAAGTTGGTCTACCAACAATCCTGGTGTCTGAAGCCAGCTCCCTGTAAAGCACATCCTCAGGGGATCCTGCCATCTTCCATTTTATGGACATAGCCAAGCCAGCATAGATGCTGCTGAGAAAGAAGCAAAGGTACAGCCCTTCCTTTGTCGTTTATCCCTAGGCAGCATATGGTGTTCAAGGCAGTGTCTCTGAAGATAGGGCAGGGATGGGGGGGGGACTGGTTCTCTCCCAATGGTGTTGGATTACAATGACTATCATCTCTGTCCATTGGCCATAGGGGCTGGGGCTGATGGGAACTGGAGTCCAGCAACATCTGGAGGGCCCCAGCTTCCCTATCTATCTCTTGACATAGAGGTTTAATTTAATTATCTTCCATGAATATGTCTAATCTCTCTCTCGTTCTCTCTCTATTTCTGTGTCTTTGTGTGTGTGTGTGTGTGTGTGTGTGTGTGTGTGTGTGTGTGTCACACACACTGATATGCATACATACTATGGAAGGAAGTTTGTGCTCCTAGCAATCCAGCCATTCACAATTATAGGTGTCAACTTGAACAAAATATTGCCCCTCCCCGTTTACCCTCTTACACTTCTCTGGCTGTCCCTGCACTCCTCTGCTGCATGCAACTGGATGCAAGCCTCCCCGCTGTGGCCCCCATCTGCTCACCTCTCACCCCTACCCACCTGCACGCAATAAATTTCTGCCTGCTTGCCCACTCACCTCTCCTACCAGCCTGCCCGAATGCCTCTCCCCACATGCTCAGAAAATTTAGGGTTGCCATATGTCCTCTTTTCCCAGGACATGTCCTCTTTCACATGGGTAAGTAAAATGAGAGTCGTCATGGCGATCCATAGTTAAAAGTAAAAGTTGGCAAACGTGTCCTCTTTTTTTGCTCTTCAAAATATGGCAACTTATGTAAACAGAACTTCAACAGTCCAAGCTCCTGTTGCATAAATGTTGGTGCTTGCCTTGTGCAGCAGCATGTTTGTTTGTTTGTTTATTCGATTTATATCCTACCCTTCTTCCTTAATAAGCCCAAGACAGCCAACACATTGTCATTATCATTATCATTATCATTATCGCTATTATAATTTTAAATCATTCTAAAAGCAGTTATTCTAAAAAACAGTGATCTCAAAGTTTCCAGGAACAATGTATTTCAGCCATCAAATGCCCAGGTAAACAGGAATGGTTTTTTCCTCAAATTCCTGTCCTAAGTATTATCTGTTAGGCTTATATAACAATAAAAAGGCCCATTTGGTGAACCATTCCAGTAATCAGAGGACGGGGCAGGAGGAGCTTAACTACTCCAAGATGCAATTCATCCTTCTGATTTAAAGAGAGAGAAAGAGATGCATATATCTTTGGCTCAGACTTTTCTTCATCATAATAGTGCCTTGGGCTAGGTTTCTACCAAATCTCACTTTTCTAGCCAGTATGGGGATAGTTTAACCATCCTTGAAATTGTTACTCATGGCTTCGAAGTAGAAATAAGATTTCCCTTTTCCCATTTCCCTTCTGCATAGTTTCCCAGCAAGTCTTTCTTTCTTGTCCACCCAATTTATTCCAGGCAGGCAGCAGCTGACCACAGGAGGTCCAAGATTACAGGAAAAACTGGGATCATTAATCAGATGAGATGGCTGAGCGAAACATGCATCTTAAAGTGCAATGTTTCAGGGTAGGAAACTAGCAGTGGGAACTAGCAGGCATTTAGAAGACAGCTGGGACCCCAAAGGTGTAAATGGATGTGGATGAAACCAAACAGTGACCACTCAGGTAATGAGTGGAATTGGCTGGCATGGAGGTTAGAGGCTGGCGTCGGGTGTTGTGCCTCTTCAGTCCTTAGAAACCGTTGAGTACAGTTGAGTTCAGTATTCCCTTACGTGCAAAGTATCCCTGTAATCAATTTAATCAATATTTTGTTCCATCTCCAGTGTTGGTATCAATTTCAGCCTGCTATACCAAGCTACTAGGAGGTTTTGAAAGAATTCAGAGGGAGCAGATGGCAGAAGAAAAGAGTTACATGGAGGAACTCCGAGCTGTACTAGCAGGAAGTTCCCTGGACCTTGAAATGTTTTAAAAATTCGAAGCTTGTGTTTGTACAACCTGACACTGTGGGAACTATATAGTTGGTCACGGCAGAGGGTACCATTTTTCTATAGCAGGGTGGTCCAATGCATGGCCCCAGGTCCACATGCATCCCTCAAGGCCTTTTTTGTAGCCCTTGGCAACATTTGATGTCCCCCACCCACCCTTGCACTTCTTTCCCAAAGGCAGATAAGTGAGGCACTGGGCTTTGGGAAGGCAATATGAGGCCTCCTTCCCAAATCTTAGTTAGCACTTTTCCAGCTTTGGGGAGGAAGTGGGAGGGCTCTAGGACCCTGCCAGAGTATTGTGCCTTCCCAAAGCCCAGCACCGCCCTTAACCAGCTTTGGGAAGGCAGCTCAAGAGCCGATGGGGTGTCAAATTTGGTTCTCGCTCCCCCAACCGCACAAGGCGATGTGTGGCCTGCAGGTTCTGCATCAAAGTTTTCTTGCAGCCCACTTGGCATGAATAGTAGTCGGACTGCCATATTCTATCTATAGTATCTTCAAGAGATGAAGCTCTTTTGGATCTCTCTCTTTGATGGGCTTTCTTTGCGCACCCTGCACATATCCATACCCTCAGCAATTCTTCAATTGGGCTGCTTGGTTTTTCTATCCTTTCCCCTATTAGTTTACTGCTAGAATTGCTTGGCATGTTCATGATGGACCATTGGAGGTTTGGGAACAATTCAGACATTTATGATCATTTGATAACTAGCTTGGAGCCTTCAATCCTGGCACTTTACTGCTAGACCAGGGGCATAGCAAGGGGGAGCGTAGGGGGTGGACCGCCCCAGTTTCCATAATGGAGGGGCTGACAAATTATCAAGGAACAATTACTGCCCTACTAGGGCGGTTCATAAAAAACTTTTTTTAAAAAAAAAAATGCCTGCTCCAATGGTCTTATCTTACTATACTAGGGATTATATAGCTATATATGAAATTTCTTGCATATCGGTTAATATATTGACCCTCCTCCACCAAAATAGCTGTTTACTTGGCTGTTTTCCTATGGCGCGAAGGCTGAAATTTCAGTTCAGTGGAGCACTTACTGTTCCCAACCCTAGCCCTGTGGAAAGCCATCTAATTAGACTTTAATTTGATTTTGAGATGTTTTTAGGAGGTAATTTAATTATTGTTTGATTTTATACCAATGTTATGTATCTGATGTTAGCCCCCCTGAGCCCGACTTCGGCCGGGGAGGGCAGGATATAAATAAAAGTTTATTATTATTATTATTATTATTATTATTATTATTATTATTACTTGTTATTATTCCTTTGTAAGAAAATATGAAATAACGTAAAACCATTTTTGCAGGGGGGGATCAATGGGGGGGGGGGTTGACAAGAAATTTTTCGCACTGGGTACCACCTGACCTTCCTACGCCTCTGTGCTAGACTTATTGCTGGACACAGAGAGCCGTGTCGCTGCAGGGGTCTCACTCACCCACAGACGTTTGCTGTTCAATTACTGACAAAGCAACCAGGGCTAGACATCTGTTTTCCTGTGATGTTTGAAAAGTAGCGCACACAGCTCTGAAGCACATCCAGCCAACTGTGCAAACATGATTGGGTCGAGTGTCCTTTACGTGCCCATATATTCCATTACTCACTGCAAAGGGATGTGGAGCAGCTATTGCTTTGCTTCTCAGCAAGTGGCCAAAGCAAGCAGAAATTATTTAACGTGAAAAGGGCTGGAGGGAACGACACTGTTGATCTGGGAGGACACAAAATGCTAACACAGCCGTTCTCTGCTCCCTGGAGTCTGAAGGGAGGGGTTGTAGCTCAGCGCTAAATCACACACTTTACAGGCAGAAGGTCCCTGGTTCAATCCCTCGTATCTCCTAATGTGGACCTAGACGGACTAATGGTCTGCCTCAGTATCATAGAATGGCATAGTTGGAAAGGACCACAAGGGTCATCTAGTCTAACCCCCTGCAATACAGGAATCTTTACCCAAGGTGGGACTCGAACTCCCAACCTTGAGATTAAGAATCTCATGCTCTAGCAACTGAACTCTGTTTCTAAGATGGGGCTGGAGTTCCTGCTGCCATTCCTAGGAAGGTGTGATGTGAAGGGCACACACAAACTCATCAGCCTATGTTTTCTCTCATGAGAAATTATAGAGAGAATCATTCTATGCCACAATGATGCGAAGGGGCCCTTAGAGAGCCTGAAGTGTTTTTAAAATGCCGGCTTTAATGCGATATGCAAAATAAAAGTCTGTTTATTATAGCCCAGCTATGAGATGTTGAAGGCATTGCGTGAGTTATGAAACGGCCAAGGAACATCTCTAAACCCCTGGCGAGCATCATCATTTGTAGTCACAGTGGGGCTATTTAGTGAAGTACTCTTCTGCATTGGTTAATACCATTATATAAATACATTGTATTTATGTTTTTAATTATGGTAATGAAAACTCTGTTTCATAGCAGCAATGTAAGGCAAGAATGTGCGCCCTTAAAATTGCAGTCTCTGCACGCTGCCATTTTTGAATGGGATCTCATTCTGTTATTTCCACAAAGCACTCAGGGCTTAAACCCAGTTTGTGTGATACATGGAAAGGAAGGACTGCAGTCAAAAGGAATGCCGTGATTTTCCAAGCGGGGTGGGCAGGCTCCACCTGGCTTCTTCAACACATAGAACCAGTGAACCACATACACCGGATAAATCATAGAATTGTAGAGTTAGAAGGTACCCCAAGAGTCATCTAGTCCAACCTGCTGCAATGCAGGAATCTCAGCTAAAGCATCCATGACATCCCAGTCCTCAGTATCAGCAGTTAAGAACTTATATCACACTTTCCCTTAAAAAAAAAGTATTGTAGAGGTTTATGACAATAATGTGCAGCAAAATACAACCAAAATATAAGATTAAAACAACAATAAATTACACAAATATAAGCAGGCTAAAAGCAGCAGCTGAAACCACAAAGGTAGAGGGTCTCAAGCATTCATTAAAAGCACAAGAGAATAGGAAGGAGGATGCCTGGCACCTAGGATATAGCAGAGGGTGAGCCACACGAAGCCATCTAAGGGGAAAGTTTCGCCATTTGGGCAGAGGCAGAGCTAGCTGCTCTGGCACATGCATCCCAGGGGAACAGGGAAGCGATTTCACCCCCTCCCCTCAGGGATGACACCTGGGGAGAGCCGCACCCACCGCACCCTCCTTCCTCTGCCAATGCATTTGGGTACTGCCAAAGAAGCGTCCTCTCCCAGTGGTCACTTAGACATTACCCCCCCCCAAAAAAAGAGGACACCGACCTGCACAGAATTTGCAAGTGCTAACTTATATGTATAGAGGTTACTTTTGAAATAATTGCTTTAATTTAAATAGAAATCTTCTCACTATAGCAGGGAAGATTGTGACCAATTGATCTATGTGCCTGCTCAGTTGGCTCCCCAAGTGCTACCTATTGTTCTCACTGGACATGGACAGGACAGCCCTTCAAAAAGAGGACCCCTTCAAACTGAAGATTGTCCTCTGGCAACTCTTCAAATAGAGGACTGTTCTGTGCAAAGTTGGACATGTGGCCACTCTCCCCAGCCTGCCCTCCCACTTAACCTCCAGAGGCAGGAGAAGGACCCCTTAATATGATCTTAACTGGCAAGTAATTCCACATGAGAAAAAGTGGTCCACCAGACTGAGGCTGGAGAAATATAGTGATGGGAGACATTTCTATAAGCAAAGGTAAGAGAACAACACAACAGCTGATCTTATTTACCTGTGAACTGCAGAGAAGTTATTCCTTCCCATTACCTCCTATAGATATAGCTCTGCAATTTACATGATCAACGGGACTAAAATAAGCATGTATTTACCAGTGGTAGCACATTACTGGATATGGGGCTTCTATGAGAGAGAAGAAAAAAGGGAGAAATGGGGGTTGAGGAAAAGAAAGAGGTTTTTCAAATAAAAGGAAAAGGACAGGGAAAGGAAAAGAAAATCCTGCATCTTCTCCCACCAGGCCTGGCACATTATTTGAAACCTATCTAGCCATGAATTTGTCCTTCTGAGAATCAGCAGCCCAGATTAATTTGTGAACATCCTTCAGCTCCTCCATGATAATATGACAGCAACAATCACAGATAACAATGGCTCTCAAAGTGAACTATTCACAGTGGGATCAGGTATTAAACAGGGTTGTGTTATCGCCCCCAACTCTATTTATTATTTTCGTTGCCATGATCCAACACATTGTCGAAGGGAAATTCCCCACCAGGGTAGAAATCATATATCGAACAGATGGAAAGATTTTTAACTTGACTAGGCTGAAAACAAAGAGTAAGGTAACCATAACTTCCGTCATAGAGCTTCAATATGGTGATAACAATGTAGTGTGCACACACTCAGAGGATAACCTCCAAACCATCCTAAATATCTTTGCAGAAGCTTACGAAAAGCTTGGCCTACTCCTCAACATCCAAAAAACCAAGTGCTGCACCAACAAGCACAAAACAACCCCTCTGCAGTGCCACAAATCCAAATGCAGCTTTCTCCCAGTTGAAGTGCATAGTGTTTGCGGACCAGGACATTTGCAAGGAAACCAAGATGCTTGTTTACAAAGCTATTGTAATACCAACCTTACTATATGCTTAAACATGGACCACTTATAAACACCATCTCCAACTCCTCGAAAGATCCTATCAACGGTGTCTCCAAAAAAAATTACATATCACTTGGAAAGACAGGTGAACTAATACCAGTGTACTGGAAGAAGCAAAGATCACCAGTGTCGAAGCAATGATTCTTCAACATCAACTTTGTTTGACTGGTCATGTTGTTCGGATGCCTGATTATTGTCTTCCAAAGCAACTACTCTATTCCGAAAAATGGAAAGCGTAATGCTGGTGGTCATCAAAAGAGGTTTAAAGACCCTCTCAAGGCAAATCTTAAAAAATGTACCGGTAGTATAAACACTGACAACTGGGAAACACTGGCCTGCGATCGCTCCAGTTGGAGAACAGCCTTTACCAAAGTTGTCATGGGCTTTGAAGATGCTCAAAATCAGGATGAAATGGAGAAACATGCTAAGAGGAAGGCAGGTTTGGCAAACCTTCACCATAACTGCTGGAAATGTCCCCATTGTGGAAGGACGTATGGATCCAGAATTGGCCTCCACAGTCACTTACAGACTCACTGTTAAGACCATGTTCATGGAAGAGAATCCTACTTGGTTACAAGTGAGAAGAAGAAGAAGAAGAAGAAGAAGAAGAAGAAGAAGAAGAAGAAGAAGAAGAAGAAGAAGAAGAAGAAGAAGAAATTGCTAAATAGTAATGATAACTGAAAAGGAAGCACAGTTGCTCTGTCTTGCCATGCTGGAAGAGCCGGTCTCCCATTTCTGCACAGCTGTGGTGGAGGGAAGCAGTTTGCAAGAAACTACATTTGCTTTGGGTTCCATATTTATTTATTTAGAATATTCCCTGGTTCATTCACAACATGCACACAGTAATTTATTATTATTATTATTTTAATTGCTGGAATGTTTCATTTTCACAGCAGGGCTGAGCGGAAAGTGGTGAAAGACAACAACAACAAAAGATGCATTGCAATTCTTTGCAGCATGCCACTGCAGACCCTGAGCATCCAACTGGTTTCGCAAGCATTTGAGGGCCAAAACTGGTAGGAGTGGCAAGCAGCGAAGCAGAAGATCAGATACCGCAGCGCCAGTAAGAAGGAAGGAAGGAGTGTGTGGGCTTTGAAGACAGAGACAGAAAGACACACATACTTTTTTTTATTGCCATATCGGAAAGGACATAAACTCTTTTTTTTATCACTATCTGCAGTACAATCAGCTTTTCCTTTCCGATGACTGTGAAAGGATGGGAAATAGTTTCCAAATATACAGCCCTTGCAAGCATCAAGGTTATTTATTTGTATACGAAATCCATATTGCATAGTGCATTATTAGATCACGCTACTGATTTCATTCGGCTGCATTCAACTGAGGCAACAGGGACCGTAGCAGAGCAACCTGCAGTGAAATCAACCTGGGCTCTCTCAGGGCATTTGTCAGAGTAATTGTTCCCCTCGCTGGCAGGTGAATCAGTAACACAACCAAGAAGCAGCGACATTTCATTTGCACACTGAGACTTTTAATAAACAAAACCTGTAGCATTAAAGAAATCAGCATTGCCCAAATCTGTTGCTGATTCAAACGCCACATCTACACCAGGGTAATTTATAAGCAACATTTCTGTTGAATCTAATATGAAGTCTAGGGCAAAGCTGACTTGGGTGGCTTCTAGGATTATGCACTTGTATTCCAGTCTTTGTTGATTTAGCATCAATGGGGATTGTGTAATGCAAGCACCTGAACTTTCAGCAGCATCCCAGCAGATCTGGACAGGCCAACTGTCCCTAATATATCTGGATTCCTCATTCTGAGTCTACAAATTTCAGCACAGCTCAGGTAAAGAGAATACTATACTACAGACCCTCTGGTATTTCCCTCCACATGCCACATTTGACATCTCCAACTGCCTGAGACTTGAGCTGTCTCATCATCACCATGTCAAACACACTTAAGACTTGTGCTCTGGCCATTTCCTGTAACCATGACAGCAGCTATTTATTTATTTTTGCCATTGGCCCTCTCTTGTCATGCTTGTCCTTGCCCCCAAACCCATTACCAAAACCACTCATCCCCCCTCCCTCCCTCTCATTCCCTAATCCAGCCTTCCCCAATCAGGTACATTTGGACTACAATGCCCATCAGCTGCAGCCACTGCAATGCCAGGCACTGTAGTCCAAAACATCTAGAGGGAGGGCTGCCTCAGATCTGTATGACGCCCCATCTCAAATCCCTCCATAGACTTGGATCTTAAGGTGAGCCAACTTAATGAAGTCCATGGCAGGAAAAATTCCCACCCACTCGTTCTCTTCCCCCTGAAGCAAAACATCTCCCCCAAAGAGCTCCTCTGTGGGGTGTGTGTGTGCATTGAAGGGTGTGCGATGGGGGTTGCTGCTGGGGCAAAAGGAAATCTTTAGGATCTCAAGGGAAAATAAGGCAGTTCATGGAAGGAAAATTTCCACCTCCTCTTTCCTGAGCTCCCCCTGTGCCCATCCCACATTTTTTCAGGCAGGCCCCACAACCTTCCAACCCCCAAGAAAGGCCTTTCATGGGGTACAGGTTCAAGCCCCAGATATAGCCTCCCACTAGATGGGCAACCTGGTCCCCCCCCCCCGATGTTGCTGTATTCCAACTCCCATCAGCTTCAGTCAGAAGAGGCAGTGGTCAGGAAAGGTGGAGTCTGTGGCCCAGCAACACCTGCAGGGGACCATGTTGGAAGTTGCATATGTCATAGTATCAGCTGTTCACCCCCTGGCTGGGAACCCCCAAGTTGGACATGGCTTCGCCTGTTATATGGCTGTGTGTCTAGCTGCTTGCAAAGGCACCAGAACCAGCTGGAACAAGAAGACTGGCAACCCTGCAGTGGAGGACACTGCTGGCTGCTGGTCTCACAATGGACCTTGTTTCTGGTCTGCATGGTGTTGGGAGTGGAGTAACACCGTACACCATCCACCTAGAGCAGAAGTGCTTGTAGACAGCCAGGAGAAAGACAGAGTACAAGGAACAGTCAGAAGCTGTTTTAACACATGGCCTCTGGAACCAGAAGCACAATAAATGTTGGGAAGTGAGTGATTGAATGAGACTATATTTAAGATAATCTACAGCAGCCATTAAAATTCAAAGTACCAAATCTAATTAGATACATGCAAGAAAATTGCACACAAATTCAGTTGTATCATTCTAATTTTCATAAATTGCACAATTTATTCCAATCAAGGACATTGTGGTTGCAATAGCTGTATGTTTAGTACAAGTTTCTACTACGAAATTATGAGAAGCTGTGCTGGAGGTGCAGGGAAACTTTGGCCCTCCAGATGTTGCTGAACTCCCATCAGCCCCTACAAGCATGGCCCAGGGTGATGGGAGCTGTGATTTAGCTACATCTGGAGGACCAAAGGTTCCCCACACTTGCTATAGGTTAATAGAAATAATCTTTAATGGGCCACTATGTGCTCTCTCTATACCAATAGGCTAGCACTGAGAATCACCCAGCAAGTAGCATCATCTGTTTAATTTTCAAATATAATATTTTCATGTATTCATATCCTACCCCTTTTCCATCATGGAACTCAAGGCAGCACACACACAGTTCTCAGAATGTTTCTCCCCAGACACTGGCCAGACTCAGACTTGCTTTGCCATGGGTGTTGCCAGTATTTATTTAGAGGGGGGGCATGCTTAATGTTGGGGCACAGAACTGAGATATCTGTGGTGCAATTGGTCAGTTAGTTAAGTATTTCTATTTATTTACTTGATTTGGGGGGGCAGCCTACCCCCGCCCCCTGGCTACGCCCATGTGCTTAGCTTTACCAAGGTGATGGCATGTAGTTTTAGACTATACCTAGCGAACAGATCTAACTAGTCTCACTGATTTTCAGAGACTGAGCCATAATACTGAGCTTCACTAGCACAATTACTGCTTTAAAGTACAGAGCAAGAGCACAGTGTGCCCTGGTCAGCATTGATATTCTTGCTATGTAATAGTCACTATTCCTAATGTGAAATAGCCAACAAGTAAGAGAGAGGAAGGAGGGATTTGGGTGGCGCTGTGGGTTAAACCGCAGAGCCTAGGGCTTGCCGATGAGAAGGTTGGCGGTTCGAATCCCTGTGGCGGGGTGAGCTCCCGTTGCTCAGTCCCAGCTCCTGCCAACCTAGCAGTTTGAAAGCACGTCAAAGTGCAAGTAGATAAATAGGTACTGCTCTGGCAGGAAGGTAAATGGCGTTTCCGTGCACTGCTCTGGTTTCGCCAGAAGCAGCTTAGTCATACTGGCCACGTGACTCGGAAGCTGTCTGTGGACAAACGCCGGCTTCCTCGGCCAATAAAGCGAGATGAGCGCCGCAACCCCAGAGTTGTCCGCGACTGAACCTAATGGTCAGGGGTCCCTTTACCTTTACCTTTAAGAGAGAGGAGGGGGGAATCTGTGAATAATGTTGTGGACAGTCTCGGAAGTTGATAGCAAGTCCAACAGCATTATGCCCTGGAGACTTTAACTCTGACCAATTTAAAACAAACAAACAAACCCAGAGCACCTTGTTGGATGTCTCAAGCCCCTTCACAAAACTGCAAGGATCAGACTCAATAAGCAGTGAAATGGGATTAACTGTTAAACCAGTTCAGGGGTGTCAACTTGAATAAGATATTGGGTGGGCCCAGGTAAGTCCTGCCCCGCATAATCTATGATTGCAGCTGCACTCTTCCTGGACACCACAATTATTTACTATATTTATGAGTTTACTTAGAACGCATGTTCTGTAGGCAGCATACAAATCAAAGTAGACAATAAAAGTAAAATCAAGCAAGCAAAATCTAGCACAACAGAGCCATAATCATACTATATCACAATATGAGTGCAATCTCAGAGAGCTATATAACACACGTCCCAGCTGTTTTATAAACAGATTGAATTTTTTTAAAATATGAATAATTCAATGCTATTAAAAATGTAACAAACATTAAAAAGCCAGGGATATTTTTTTTAAAAAGAATTTGCAAGGCACCAAAAAGAAAGTAAAATCAGTGCCATAGCGGTTGTGGATGGAAGTGTGAAGCCTGTGTCCTTGGAGAGCAGGGTTCAAATTCTCACCCAACTATGAAGTTAACCGAGTGACCTTGGACCAGTCACTCTCGCTCGGACCCACCTATCCCACAGGATTGTTGTGAAGATACAATGGGGAAGAGGAGAATAAAGAACATTACTTTGCAAACTAGCATTTTCATTGAGAAAATGGTGTGGTGCCTTAGAATATCATAGATTAGCATTGGATTAATAATACGTATTATTTATTTCATTGTACTGATGAATCACTTTCTATTAAACCTCAACAATAATAATACCAACAATAAAAACATATATAAAGCGATTTCGATTCTGATACAGACACAGACTGGGATAGAAGAGAAAATCTCCACTGAAAAGGCTCATTGAAACAGGGATATTTTTCAATAGGCACCAGAAAGATAATAGAGATGGGGGTCTGTCTGATATACAACAGGAGGGAGTTCCAAAGGGAAGATGCCATCATACGTAGCAGGACCAGATTCTTGCTTTCCATGTTTATAACATCGTCTGCTCCCAGTGTAGGTTCTCACTGTGTTTGTTCAATTTTGACAGCCAACAAATGCTCATTTTTCTTCTGAATCTGTAGTCTTCCTTGATCCCTTGGCAACGAATAACCCTGACAGAATATAGCAGCAGAAGATATTATGTGTAATCTACCAACATGCAATGACATTGTCCTTCCTAATATCTCTCGGGCAAAGGGAAAAAGCTGTTTCTGTCCCCCGAGTTCAAGTTCACTATGAAATTTGTTACAGGTTTATTGGCATCTAAAATTGCCCAGGGAGAAGTACTAATGTACTACAGTACTTATATTAGTAAGAAGAAGTAGAAAGGAGGGTGAAGGCTGAGATCCCTAAGCTCGGAATGGATTTTTGCACATCTTGCTTTTGAATATATTGTGTACAGAGGAGTTGTCGTCAGCATATATTCTGTTAGGGACAGATTCTCACCTTGATCTGTGTTTTCCTTTTGGAGTAACCCCACTGATCTCATTCAGTTGACTGAGTGACTAAGGTGTTATCCATCACACAGGTATAGGTGGAGGAACACAGCCTTTAATGATCTGAGTTCTGAAACATTTCCTCTTTTTAAGAAAAGACTTTCAACTCAAGCCTGCAGAAAGCTACAAAATTCCTAATAAATGTTTTAGGTCACATTTTCTCTCCTCCCCCACTCCCACCCGCGCAACTTAGAGGCAGCACTCTTTGAAATGCAGGGAAGAGAGCCCTGCCTGCTTGCTGGTAAGCTTTCTAATCATGTTTTAGAGCTGTTTGCAGATATGAAATCTGTTAAGGGGGTGCTCTGCATTAGCTCCAAGTTGGCACATATGCCAACCACATCATACATTACTAAAGTAAAGCTTAGATCAATCACAGATTTTACTTTATGGATCAGAAACTGGTCAAACAGGAAGAAGTGAAAATGAATAAATGGACAGTTCAATGTCTCACAGTAGACGAAAGAAGCAAGGTCCTTGAGTATCCACACTGGGACCAATTGTATTTAACTTGTTCCTATGTTATCCAGGCTCAAGGGTGAGCAGGGAGGTAGCCAAGCTTGTGAAAACCCCAAACAATGGTGAATTTCTCCAAACCAGAAGAATGCATAATAAATCAAAAGACGAAGTTCAGTGCAAGTAAGTGGAACACTATGGACATTGGAGCAAAAATACTAATACAGTACTACTAATGATCATAATCCACGAAGAGATTTTGATGTTGGAGTGGATATTTCAATGAAAATGTCTACTTATTGTGTGGTACAGTCATAGCTGGAACACTGTGTGCAGGCATGGTCATCACAGGACACCACAGAACGGGAAAAGGCGTAGAAAACAGCAGTCAAAATGATCAAGGCGCTGGAGCAATTCCTTATGAACAAGTCATTGGTGCCTCTGTACTTTGGAGGGGAAGATAGCTATGGATGTCCTAGAGCAGGGGTGCCCAAACTTTTTTTCAAAGAGGGCCATGTGTGAAGGCCGACCAGAGCTTTTTTGGGGGGGATGAAATTGCTGGGCTTTTTAAAAAAAAAGAAATTCAATTCTACCCCAAATTTGTGAGCTTTTTTTTAGGATTTTACCCCATACTGCCTCGAAGGCTGGATTTAATTGACCGGCGGGCCGGATTAGGCCCCTGAAACAGACTTTGGGCATGCCTGTCCTAGAGCCTTATAACTTTATGCAGAGTGTTGAGAAGGTGGGAAGAGAACTGTCCCCCTTCTCCCATAATACCATACCAGAATTTAGGCTCATCCAGTGAAATTTAATAGGAGAAAATTCAAGGCAGACAATAAATAAATAAATAAATAAATAAATAAATAAATAAATAATAAAATTTATACCCTGCCCATCTGGCTGGGCTTCCCCAGCCACTCTGGGCAGCTTCCAACAAAATATTAAAATACAATAATCCATCAAACATTAAAAGCGTCCCTAAACAGGGCTGCCTTCAGATGTCTTCTAAAAGTCTGGTAGTTGTTGTTCTCTTTGAAATCTGGTGGGAGGGCATTCCACAGGGCAGGTGCCACTACCGAGAAGGCCCTCTGCCTGGTTCCCTGTAACTTGGCTTCTCGTAGTGAGGGAACTGCCAGAGGGCCCTTGGCGCTGGACCTCAGTGTCCGGGTAGATTGATGGGGGTGGAGACACTCCTTCAGAAAATATATATACCTCTTCCCACATTATTTTATTAACATGGAATTTGTTGCCACAGGATGCAGTGGATTACACAGCTTAAAAAGGAGCTTAGACAAATTCTGGGAAGAATGTCAATCAATAGCTAATGCTATGAGCGGTGATAAATAAATGAGATTCACCCAGGTTCAGAGGCAGTAGGCTCCAGAATCCCAGTTGCTGGGGTTAACAGCAGTTAAGGGCTTTTGCCTTCATGTCATGCCTGAGGCATTTGGTTGGCCACTGCAGGAAGCAGAATGCTGGACTTACCTGATAGGCAGAGGGCCTTCTTGGTGGTGGCACCCACCCTGTGGAACACTCTCCCATCAGATGTCAAGGAAATAAACAACAATCTGACTTCTAGAAGACATCTGAAGGCAGCCCTGTTTAGGGAAGTTTTTAATGTTTGAAGTTTTATTCTATTTTTAGTGCTCTGTTGGGAGCTGCCCAGAGTGGCTGGGGAAACCCATACAGATGGGTGGGGTATAAATAATAAATTATTATTATTATTATTAGGCTTTCGGTCTGCTCCTACAGGCTAGTTCTTATACTCTAAGGGGCCTCCACACAAGTCGTTTACTTTGCATCTGCAGTGCCCCAGACACTCATTTTCAGGTGCATGACATCATACTGGCACTGAAGATGTCCTGATTCCCCCCCCCCTCCCACAACTTGGATTGTTTCATCTAAATGTGGAGGGACGCAATAAGTAAATGGTATACTCATGAAAAGGGACGCACATGGTGCTGTGGTCTAAACCACAGAGCCTAGGGCTTGCAGATCAGAAGGTCAGCGGTTTGAATCCCCGCAATGGGGTGAGCTCCCGTTGTTCGGTCCCAGCTCCTGCCAACCTAGCAGTTTGAAAGCACGCCAAAGTGCAAGTAGATAAATGGGTACTGCACCTGCAGAAAGGTAAACGGTGTTTCCGTGCGCTGCTCTGGTTCACCAGAAGCGGCTTAGTCATGCTGGCCACATGACCCGGAAAAATTGTCTGCGGAAAAATGCCGGCTCCATTGGACAGTAAAGCGAGATGAGTGCCACAACCCCAGAGTCGTCCGCGACTGGACTTAACGGTCAGGGGTCCCTTTGCCTTTAATAGTCATGAAAACTGGCTGTTTCAAATCCAGCTGGAAGCATAACTATTCAGTGTTTGGAGGTGGTGATTTTCTGACACCTTATATGATGCTTTTGGGGGTATGGCATACCATCACGGCCCTTCTGTTCTGTTTTGGTTCATCACAGCACACCTGGGCCAATCTGTTTCTGGGAGCAGCCACAGCAAGTTGCCCGATTCTTTTCACTTCGAAGCAGCTGCTGCTGAGAATGCAGCAGCAACGAGACATTCGGTCTCCTTGAGAGGGTGAGCATGAAAATTTCAGGAGCAGCTCCACAACAGCCACAGAAATATTGTTTTGAGTGTATTTCTCAAGGCATAACTGCATGGGGGCTCCATCCAGTGTTACCTGTAGCTTAAAAAATAATAATCTTAGTAGTGGAGCTGGTCTTCTGCACCACTGTAAAGCCAACCCTACCCATTTCCAATGCTACTACAGTATTTTTATTTTTATTTTATCTGCTCTACTATGGAAAAGAAAAAGCAGGTGGAGCTGTTACACACAGCATAGGTGCTGTAGGAGTTATTGTACTGCTCCACTATGCAGCTTCACACATACGCCATAAGCACTGTGGGAGCTCGAAGTATGCAGGCAGCAGCAACTGCACAATGGTACACTTTCTGTGGGTGTAGAACTGCTAATTCCTGCTTTGTTATTAGTGCACATGCTTAGTGAAGTGAAGCAGGTAGTGCATGGGAAACAACAAGAAAAAGAAGGGTGTGAGCTAGGCATAGGGAACAGAGGTGGTTTAGGGTGATGTGATGTCGGGGTTTGGGTGCTGGAGCTCCTCGTGCACGGCCTTGGGCTGGTTATGCACGAGGTACCAGTTGCGGGGAAAGCGGCCAGCGTTCCGCGTGCTTTTGAGCACGGTCGCCGGCCAAGCCTCACAGTCTGAAGGATGATGAGTAAGCCAATTGAAGACTCTGGTGGTGTGTGAGTTCCTAATTGCCTTCTTTAATGAAAAGTTGCCTCGTGAAATAAAATATATACCCTGACTCTGAATAGGCGGACCAAATTAAAGAAATTAAAAATTTTACTTTACTCCCCCCTTTAACCCCAAAGGAAGACAGACACCGGTTGTATCTTTAGTGGCTTCGGCAGAACCCGCGTAGGCTCGTCCCCTAAGCTAAGTTCTCCTAAGCTTAAAGACCCTGCGCGCCCAATCTTCCGCGAGGCTAACTAAATAAACTAAAACCGAAATATCTTCCGCGGGCCTAACCCTAGGCTAACCTAAAAGAACCTATCTAAAACTAAAACCGAATAATCTTCCGCGATCTAACTCTAACTAAAGAAAACCCATCCAACCCGTCCAGCCCGCTCCTAGTCCCTTAAACTAAACTTGACTTCAACTAAAACCCAACTAAAAGAACATAAGAAGAACGTGCCTAAACGGGGTGCCTCTGCCTTTTATTAGGGAACAAACGTGACATCATCAATAATGCCTTAACCAATAAAATCACTGTTGCTGCCCTCCAAAAAGGCGGGAAGCAAGTTTAACGCTCATTAACAACTTTGAACATGACCGGATCTATAAAATAAAGGCGGATTAATCTCATAAGTGAACCACACTATTCATTCATGCTTTCACTTTCGCTTTTGCGCGCAATTATACCAAAAGTAGACCTTGAAAAACTTATAAAATAACCAAATAAATGTGAATCCATGGCGGATCCGTGAAACGTATTCCGACAATGTGACCAGCATGGCGTCCGCGGGCACTGCGCTGCAGGGGGCACCACAACAATGCTGTAGAAAGGAGTGTGAGAGGTGGGGGGGGGGGTGCCCACCTAGGCCAATCCTGGCCCATCAGGCCTCCCCACTTGGCCCATGAAGCTGCTTTTCTCCGGAAATTACACCCACCTTCCCCATACATGGCATCACACCTGACCTTAGGTGTGATGCAGGTGGAGAGGCAGCAGCAGAAAGCAGGATTGAACTCCCTACATAGCAGTGGATGCACAAGAAGTTCAATCCTACCCTGAGCTATATCTTCCCCCCCACAAGGGAGGCCACCTATCACCAGATGTCAATGGCAGCTGACTGACAGGTAGGTGGTCCCAACCACCTGTCAAAGTTGGCCTGCCAGGTACACTGAGTAAAAAGGTTTCCCCTCCCTTGGTCTATGCATAGACAAAATATGCACATTCAGTTATATAGTGACAACTGATGTGGACAGGATATCACAGATGTGAATGACAGAGGGTTCTATCCATCTAAGTTCTACTAAAATTAATGAACGTTAGTAATGCCTATTCACTTCAGTGGGTCTACTCCAAGTAGGCCTGCCACCTGATATAATCTAGTCCCATTGCCAATGTGGGGCTCAAAGCCACAACCCTGAGATTAAGAGTCTCATGAGCTTTGTATGTCTTGTCAAGGAAACCCCACACTCAAACTGATCAACACAGCATGGAGATTCCATTTAGTCATGTGTGAGATCTACCAAAGATCTACTCTGAACACATTTCAGTAATTCAGTTCTGAATGCACTTTTACAAACCATGAACCTCTGGAATAGGGATACACATCTCAATTGTCTAGGGGAAACCTTGGGCCCTCCAGATGTTGTAAGTCCAGACAGCATTGGGGCTAATGGGAGCTGTAGGCCAACAACACCTGGAGGATAAAACCTAAATAAATATCCTCCTTTAATGCCCCCCCCCCCGTTTCAATTTTCTAACCCACTAGGCTACTGTATTCTTCAGGAGGAAGCAGAAACCCATTACAACCAGCCAGCGAAAAGCAAAAGCTGGCAGCCCAAGATTTGTCTTGGTTTCTGCTCAAATCCAGCTCCTAATACCTTAGGGCTTGACTTCCCATTTTAACTAATGACCTCATCAAAATTCTGTGAAAAACTTATTTATTATTTATTGTCTCATTTCGCTCCTTAGTCAACCCGACTTTCCCCTCAAGTGACGAGAACCTAAAGCCGATGACAAACGTCCTACCCGGAGGATGCAAATGAATGACCAAAGGGGAGCGGAGGAGGGGACATTGATGTACACTCCCCCCAAAGGCTCCAACAACCCTCATACAGAGAGAGAGAGAGAGAGAGAGGGAGGGAGAGAGAAACCAGCCTTTTCGCACGGTCAAAAGCGGCAGGTTTGTTCGAAGAGGGGATGGGGAGCCTCGCTTTAAGAACTTGAGCTCTTGCATAGAAAACCAAGCGCGGCTGTCGCGTTTTAACAGGAGCACAGAATTGTAGCAAAGGAGCCAACTTCTAGAAGCCGAGGTCCCTTCGCCCCCCTAAAATATTTGAGGGTCCCTCCCCCCAAAAAAAATCGTCATGTGAACGATTATGCGGGGCGGGGCTTTCCGCCCCCCCCCCAATATTTTATTCAAGTTGGCACCCCTGAATTGTGGAGTTGGGAGGGTCCCACGGGTCATCTAGTCCAACCCCCTGCAATGCAGGAATCTCCACAAAGTATCTCAGGATAGCCAAATCACGCGGTCGATCCTTCTTCCCTCTGGAGGGACAAATAAGTGCCTCTCCCCCCCCCCTTCCGCCCGCAAATGGGTGGCTCCGCTCTTCTCTCCCCACCACCTTAAACGTGCTTATTCCCCCCCCCCACACACACAAACCCGACCCAGCTCTTTCCAATCCTGTCGCTCAACCCCGAGCTTCCCCGGCCCCCGAAACTGCTTGTGCGGTGCAGAAGCGCGCCTTTCGCTCTGCCCCGCGCCCTCCCCTTCTATCTGCCTGACACGTCTGCTCGCTCTCCAGGAACGACGTGAGGGAGGGAGAGAGAGAAAAGCGCGCCTTCTTCGCCACCTCGCCTCGCGGCTCTCCCCCAGCGGCTGCAAGGAAACAATGGTCTGGAGCCCTCCGCCGCCGCCGCCGCTACGACCAATGTATAGATAATGTGCGAGCCTCCCTGCCGGGCTCGAGGCGGCTATTTTTAGCAACGCCCGCAAGATCCCCCCACCCGGCGCGCTCTTCCCTCCCCTCGCCCAAGCCGGGAGTGGAAGCGCCGCCGTGCAGGGCAAAGGGAGCCGACGAGGCACCGGCTGCTGCTGCTGCTGCGACTCCGCTCCCCGCCCCCTTCCGCGGAGCGACCCGGGCGGCCGGCGCCGCAGGAGCCCTTCCTTCCACACGCTGCGCCAGGCGCCCAGGTGGGTTATGGCTGTTTGTGGTGTTGTTGTCTCGGTCGCCGCCGCTTCTCCCTCAGCCGCCCCGCCGGCGAGGCCCAGCGCCTCTTGCCCAGCAAACAGCGAGCGAGCGAGCGAGGGAAGCGTGCCTCTTTAACCCCCTCGGGGCTGGGCGTGTCCGCGCCGCTGCCGCCGCCGCCGCTGCTTCCTGCTCCCCGGCTCCGAAATGGTGGACGCGCCGAGGATTGGGACGCAGGTGGAAAGGGCGACTCTTCCAGCCAGTCGGACGCCCACCTCCCCAGTCCCCCCGGCGGCTTTTCCTGGCTCTGCTTTCCGGCAGTGGCAGGAAAGGGCCTAGCTAGTGTCGCTGAGAGTAGCCACTTCTCCACCTCTCTCTCTCTTCCTATCTCTCTCTCTCTCTCTCTTCCTTCCTAGCGAGCCAAGCAGCCCCATCTATTCCCGCCTGTGGTGTGTGCACGGGGGAAAGAGCTCCAGGCTGTTTTGCCTTTTATTGAGGCTTCACCAGACACTCCAGTCATGGAGGCTTCTGCAAAAGCCTCCCATTTCCTCTCGCTTCCCCTCCCAGCTCCTATTAATAGCAGGGATGCTTTTGTCTTTCCTTTCGCATCCGTTAATTATTCTCATTACTGGGACGGGGTAGGGAGCGGGGTAGGGAGCGCTCAGGAAGGAAAAAGAACAAGAGCTGGCACTGGGTGATGAGAGTAAGCAGCCGCCCAACCTCTTCTTATATAATCAGGGTAATAAAGGAGCTTTAGGCAGCCTGGTGGGCGATGTGTGGGGTGCTGTGGGATTCCCCCACGTACAGACACGCACAAGTCCCTCACCCAGCCGATGCTATGCTATAGGCGCAGGCCGCGAGGTGGGCCTGCTCCGGTAGAGCCGAGGTCAACAGGTAATGCAACTGAGGGGCCTCTCACCCAAATCTGAATCGATGCCTTCTGCACTCTCACACCCCCAGAATCAAATAGGGAAAATCTGTAAGGGGGGAATGGGGATTTGAATACAAATACGTAAAGGCATCTTGAATTTAATGTACTGTATAAGGAGATCTGCCCCCAGTCCCTGGAAGGATTTTTAAAAAATGTACTGGCTTTGAGGTCTATACAGAGGCTGGAGTCCCAAAAGGCTTTACTGCATAGATAACACAACTATATTGTGTCTTGCAGAAGGAATGGCAATTCTGTTTTATTTAGTTTCGGTTATCAGATCTGTGCATTGGCTATCTAAACATGCACTGCAACAGATGGCTCGTAGCTGAACAGGACTGGTGCAGCACCATGCATGGTACTGTGGTGCTTTGTGCTCCAAACTTGGTTGTGTGTCACACAACCTATCCCTGACCTTAATAAATAAATAAATAAAATTTCAGTGTATCTGAAGAAGTGTGCATGCACACAAAAGCTTATACCCAGAACAAACTTAGTTGGTCTCTAAGGTGCTACTGGACAATTTTTTAATTTATTTCGACTGCGTCAGACTAACACGGCTACGTACCTGAATCTGGTGCACCTTAGGAGGCACACAGGGCCTGAGCAAAACCACAACCTCAAAAATGTCCCTGGATGTCTCCGATCTCAATAGTGGAATAGCAACTCTCGTGTGTATGTGTGTGTGTGTGCTTTGTTATATATTTTAAATGTTTTATTCTGAAGCTGTATCTTGGTGTTTTTTTTTTTTGTTATGTGTATGATCTGCTTTATTTTTTAATTTATTTTTCTTATGTACATTGTTTTGAGATATATATTATTATGTTACTTAAAATGTGGGATTTTGTTGTTATTAGCAGTAGCAGTTGAATATGGAATCTGTATTTTAAAAATTATGTATAGTAGTTTTTGTTGAGAAATGCAAATTGCTTTGATTTCTTGAAATTGCAAGATTGCAAATTGGAGTTTGCACCAACATCATTTTTTGACCATACCCATGTCAAGCCATTTTTTACAATGGTGTATTTATAAATCAAATACTGTTCTTTCTTTGATCAATGAGAATAAAATGTCATCCAGAGTAATATGGATTACTTTCCCCTTAACCATTCTTTCACCTTTATTAAGGGAAACAGAAGAACAGCAGCAATTTTCTCTTTCCCCCCCCAAAAACAGTTTGGAAGGATGGGGTGGTTGGTTCAATCTCTACAGTGGTTGCAATAGGTCTCTCTTTGTTTATCCATAATAAATTAAGATGATTTATTTAGGATTGCACAAATCTACTTAATAAAATGCATTAAAAGGGAGCGGTGTGTCTTCTTTTCCCTGATACTTGAACTTAGCCAGGTCAGATGTGGCACTGCTGAGCACTGAGTGTCGGATTTGACCTTATGGCAAAGGTCTGACCACCTTTTTCATTTTCAGAGTGTGGCAGAGTGCTTACTCATGGTAGCTGTTGAGATAGTGGTAATGTGGTATTGTTTAATTGTGGTTTTCATCATGTGACTACATCTGTTAATGCATTCAGCATTTTGTATATAGGATTGGAGGGAGGGGGAAATCCTATGGTAAGTAGGGGTACAAGAGTGCTAGAATTATTCCAAGTAGTTTGGATCACTCTATTCTCTGCTATTGTTCAGAAGGATAAAAGCCCCCCATCTTGACCCGGCTTTCTTTACTTGCTATTTCCAATACTGTGGGCTACACCTGCTTATCCAGTGGGATGAGAAGAGAACAACAGAGGAAGGGGGAAGGAAGGGAAAGCCGAGGTTGATGAAGTGAGAAGGGCAAGCACATATTTATGTGGAACAAAAATATTTGGACAGCTGGTAATTTTTGGAGTCTTGCCTTATTGTGCCATTTATCCCAAACCATGTTCCTAAGCTGGCCGTGAACCAGAAATACAGACATGTGGCAAAAATCTGTGGATATTTTATGGAGCGCATAAATTATGGTGACAACATGTTGATGCTTTCAGCAGAAAACATGATAACTGAATGCACCTGTGGCAGTGAACAAGATGATAAGAGTAGTGAGTTGTCTGTTGTACAGATTATGTGGAGAGCAACCTATTTCAAATACATAGAGTATATATGCTCTGTATTAGTGATCTTCAAATTGTGTGCCTTCAGTTTATCATTTCATCCTCATTGGCTTGACTGCCAAGGATTTGCTGTAAGATGCTTCTACTTTGATTTGGACCAAGATTTAAGGTACACAGTCAGCTCTCACAGAGCACCAGCCAAATGCAGTGAACCTCATTTTTGTCCTCTCAGGACTGCAACACTTAACACATCTAGTATTCTTCTCTGGCTGTGAGAACTGCAGCTTAAGGTTGGTAGCGGAGTCATGTTGCAATTTAGGGAAGCTTTTCCATCTTTACTGATCTTCTCATCTATGATAGGGTACAATGTTTAATCAATTAATCTGTTAAGATTAATGGATAGAAAACAATTTTAATTAACTAAAACAGTGCCCTCCAATAAACCAGGCAGCATATTTTTAAAATAAACAAAGTTGTTACGGGTACAACCAAAGCTTATTAAAGCCACAGGTGGCAAGTAACGTCTTGAAGGAGGCATTCCTTTCTTTCACACAGGAGACAATGTTTCTCCTTAGAAGGCTACCTGCTAGGACACATGTATACATCATTAAAACAAAGCATGTGTCTTGTTTCAGAGCTATTGTTTTACCTACTTTCAAATTTTGGGGCTAAGATTTCTTTAATCATGTGCCAGCCCCACTTGCTGAGCTTCCAAAGAACCCCAGCATTTCCCGGAACAAAGTTTTAAAAGCCAGTGTTCCATAGTGAACAACGAAAACCAGCCATGGTTTGTAAGATGGCTCAAAGCTTCTGCTTGAGGAATAAGATTTATGCCTGGAGATGGGGAAGCACACAAAAATTCTGCCAGAAGTCACTGTCCACTAATCCTTCAGGTGTTAGCACCTTGGTAACCCTCCAAATGTTATTGGATGCCAGCTCCCATCAGCCCCAACCAGTTATGGTCCAACAGCATCTGGGGGCTACAGGTTCCTCATCCCTGTGTTAGAAAGCTTGCATCATCACCCTTGTACCATTTCTGGGATACTGATAGCACCATTATTTCCTGTTCAGAAGAATTCGGAAGCATCACAAAAGATAACACTGTACATATAAAGATGGAGCTTTGAAACTTCTTTGAATGCAGCTGGGGGTTTGTTTCTTCCAACTGCTGTGTGCACCAGCATTAGTATTGAAATCATCCCAGCTAGACATAGCTATTAACACCTTGGAGAGGTAGATGAGAAATTGAGTTCACACCTTAACCCTTCCTAGTGTTTTATTTGGAGCAGTTGAGATAGCTAAACAGGCCCAACAGGATTTTCATAGATTATTATTTTTTACATGAGAAAAGGAGATAAGTCAGATTGTCAGATCATTATTGTTTTGGTTCCATTACAGTAGCACCTAGAATCCCCTGTGAGATGAGTAATGAACACACATAGTAAGAAAGAGCCACACATCTTGCCCTGGACAGTCCTGAGAGCAGAATATAAGCAAGGCCAATATCATTGTTTGAAGAGACACGGCCAGATCAGTGACGGGGGTGGGGGGAATCCAGATTTCTTGGTTCTTCTATCATACTTTCTGCACTGACTAGCCCATATGCTTGTTTTAAGAAAACGTTGAACCATGTACAATAAAATCTTAAGACACAATCCAACAGAAAATAAGCATTTTTATGTAGAGTTGTATCCATGAGAAATAACTATGTGTGTACTTACCTTCCTCCATTGCCTTCAGTGTTACTTGGCTGTCCTGGGAACAAGTCTACTGAACTCAATAAGACTTGCTTCTGAGTCAATGTGTATAAAATGTTCACTGTTAACTGCTTCAGATTGGTTGGATCTGTTGTGGGCAGAAGGTAGATTGGGATCTACTCTGGACTATTCAAGCTTTGGTGTGTGGAAGAAGGGTTTTTCCTACACTGCTGCAGCTGGTTGCTATAGGTAGCAGAGAAGGGCTGTAGCTGATGTTGTGGTTTCTGCTGATTCTTCTTACCTTTTAGTGCAGTGATGGCTAAACTTGGCACTCTAGCTGTTTTGGGGCTACAGTTCCCATCATCCCTGCCCACTGGTCTTGTTAGCTAGGGATGATGGGAGTTGTAGTCCCAAAACAGCTTTGTTTTAGTGCACTAAAACAGTTTGGCCACCACTGTTTTAGTGCAAGTGAAGTTGTTTGTGGAGAAGCAGGTAAGCATCTTTGTCCTGTTTCTCCCTTGAGCTGTCTGTCTGTCTACAGGTTCCTGAACCCTCCCTGCATCGCCCTTTCAGAAAAGATGGCTTGTTTGGGGGTGAAAAATGAACTTGCAGGAGGAAACCCTGCTGAACCTTATTGTAGCACCAGACTAATGTGGTTGCATAGAAGATCTGGCTTCCTTCTGGCAAGGGTGATTTATACTAACTCCAGTTTTATACTTCGAGAGGTTTAGGTTGTGAAATGCAGTAATCGATACCTAAAATAAGAAGGAATCTGGTTCTAGATTAGTCCCACAATTTCACTTTCATTAGGGTTTGCAGCTGATTCACACATGCATATGTTGCTGACTTAAGAACTGCAAAATATATGAAGTAATGAGTTGCCAGGTGTGAATGAGGCTTCACATATACCTCCATCCAGCACAGTGGTTTTCAGTGGAGCCAGTTCAAACATTCAATTGTGAGCTATTTCCATGCATGTGCAGGGTATCCTGCATGCTCACAACCTGGCCAGAATCAGGTAGACATTCCAATTTTATGAACTGATGACTCTACATGGGGATCCAGGCATGCATACATTGTAACTTTGCAATTGCAGCAATTATTCGTGTTAGCACCTTGTAACCCTCCTTAGAAGATTCTGTGTTTGACCAGCAGATTTAAATCTCACAATGGATTGTGATGTTTAGTTGTATTTGGATTCCCTGTCTGTTTGTGTTTTCATGTAGTTGGTTTGCTGAATCCAGTGCTAGGCATGGATAAAATAGTCTCCAAGAATTGTCTTTCAAGGTCAAAACAATGTACAGGTAGCCAAAATAGTTTCTGACAGTGGCTAAGCTAGGTGCATGAGGGGAAATGTATAAGGCACTGGAGTCGTTATTGAATGATCCATTTTTCTGTCATTTAGTCACAGCTTCTGCAAGGAGAGGAACATCTTGATAATGAGATTGTATTCCCTGACCAACTTGGCTTGACGCCATTACTGGATTGACTCTCTCTATTTAAAAAATCTGATACACTGTTTAAAGCCCAGTTTTATTCTTTACTTCCACAACATCCCAAGCAAATAATTCCACAGATTAAACTGCAGAAAGCTATGGTCCAAAAGATTAAGCAATAGAAAAGATAGTATAGGTACCTTCAGTTCCATAGTCTTGTAGAATCATAAGGCTGAATAGCATGTTAAAGTCTGCTCAAGTAAGGCAGGGTGTGATACACATAAATCTTGTCCTTTGGGGACCCATGTTTTGTTGTTGGTGTTTGCAATCTGATGGAGGTGACCTTGGTTCGTGAAAGGTTATGCCATAATAATTGTGTTAGTGTCTAGGGTCCCACTAAAGTCTCTTTTTGTATACAACTAACTGATAATTATAGGACTTGCTCCAGAGATCAGCAGTTTTGTAACTTCTTCAGTCTGTATGAAATTATTCTCATTAGCCGTATCACCCAGCAAACTTCATGATTGAACAGGTATTTGAACCTGAGTCTTCCGTGTCTAAACCTACTAACCCACCCTGACTTCCCCGTTGCCTTCCTAACCATCATCACATTCCCATAGACAGGCAATTGGCTCATTCTAGGCAGAGTTCATCAGTGGGACCAGAAGAGCACACAGGAATTCAGGCAAGAAACAGGACCTTGGAGAGCTCCAAGTGGAGCCTGACAAAGTTGAAGCTGGATACAAACCACCAAGTTCCGCAAAGATCTGGAGCTCACTGAAGGCTGATAAATATGGGCATTCAGTTCAGGTGGTGAACTCTCCAGGATTTCAGACATGGATCTTTCAGTGATCCTTTTAACT
This sequence comes from Lacerta agilis, assembly GCF_009819535.1. NCBI lineage: Eukaryota > Metazoa > Chordata > Lepidosauria > Squamata > Lacertidae > Lacerta > Lacerta agilis. Next base: position 64,450,727 of record NC_046313.1, read on the forward strand.
AGAGGTGTCAAGGATTGCTCCTGGGAGTTTCCATGAGCAAAGCATGTTGTCCACTCCTCCATGAAAACAAGGGTTCATAAAACAAGTGCTTGGTCAAGTCTCCTATAATTTTCAGAGCATTTGTATATAATGTCCAAATCAGAGTACCACACACACACACACACACACACACATGTATATGTCTCAAAGCTCCTAAGTTTGTAGCTAAAATAAATTAGAGAAAGTTAATACATTTATGCAAAGGAGTAGACTGTAATGGTGAAGAGACACAAGAGCCTCACACTCATACACATTCACAGGGTTCTACCAGCTTCATCTGTGCTGATCTCTTTCTGACTAATGGGAACAATTCTGGTCATCCTCTGTCCCCTTTTCTTCCCTGGTTTCTGTGGTGTCAGTGCAGACAACACTGATCATCAATTTAGAGGTGGGGGAGATCCTTGCCAGCAACATTATGGGAACAGTCCAGTGTACAACATTTGTCATATTTGAGAACTTAGCAGGACTCTCAGCAGAGATGGAATCTTGCCAGCCAGAGTGTTCGTGGGGAAGGAATGGAACCAACGTGATGTAGCCACTGCTGCCGTGAAATACTGGGACATTGAAGGCAGAATCAATACACATATGAAAATTCTGAAATTTAGGAGGAAATGTGTTTTAAAAACTGATATCTAAAACAATGTGGAAATGACCATGGAAAATAATCTGGAATCAATTTAGCTTATCTTTCCCTTACCACGTAGCATACCCGTCTCTGTGACTAATCTGTCCGAGTGGCTAGGACAGGAGTCTAGGGATGGTCTACGTGGCAGAAGGAAAGTGGAATGAAGCCCATTTGTAATGGAGGTTGAGTAACTCTTAGGGGGGAGAGCATGGAAACCAGAAATAAAAGGCAGAGACAACACTGGATGTTAAGGGGGGGAGAGATGTTTTGAGGGAATAAGCTACACATGTTTGGAACTCCTGGATTTTTTCCCTTTTAAAACAGGATAGGAGTAGACTTTATTGGATCAGAGCAGTTGTGCCTGTCCCCCTGGAGGACTAAGAAGCATCTGATGGGGTGGGGAGCATGTAAAACCAGGAAAACAACATGAGGGGAAAGGTCCAAATATCCATCCGCCCTCCTTTCCAGCAGCACTGCTCCAGTCAATTGAAGTTCACCATGACTGCTTTAAAGTCATAACAATGTATCAGGAGATTAATCATGGATCTCTCACGTGATATCTCATTTGGCGCTGAATAGATGGCTGAACCAGAGATTCTGGAGAGGGAACCGCATTTGGAAAATAATGAGATGGTCTCCTAAGGGAGTCATTGCTAAGCAGAAGTGCATGTGATGTGCTTTCTAGTCTTCTGTTGTGGCTGTTGCCTCTTATAATGGAAGTTCTGGCTCATCGTGTAAGTTATAGACTGTTGCTGCTGCTATAGTACAGGTGATGGTTTCTGCTAGCTAAGGTCCACTGAGCTAGGCCAGGAGTGGCACCAAAAGAAAGAGCAGGAGTGCAAGCCCAAACTCTCTTTATCTTGTCCTCTTCATCTAATGCCTTTCTAGGGTCTGTGCTGCCTTTGACATGCACTGCCTGACTGAGGAGCCCTGGTTTTAGTTACCTGAAGGAGTACCTGCCTGCAGATCAACAGCAAGGTAGGTGCATTTTCTTCTGCTTCCAAGTTGCTACTTACATATTTATTTGTTGTATGAATCACCTTTTGCATACATCTCAATGTGCTTTACAAATATACAATAAAAACTCAAATAGTTTTTTAAAAGAGTGCAAAAACAACTAAGATATGTTTTTAAATTGATACAAAATGGCCATGTTGATCCTCTGCAATTTGGTATGGGAGTGAGAACGTTTTCATGGCTGACTCCATTATCATGTTTCAGTGATTATCCTTTTTTTCACTTTGTACACTTATTGTTTTTCAAATTGTTGCCGTGATACTATTCTACTGAAGTTAGCACAGTTCAATGAAGATGTCAACTCAGTGTGTGGCAGTTGTGGAAAAAGGTGGGTTTCATGTTAGGGGATCATTGGGAACAGGACTGAAAATGCAAATGCCGATATCATGTTAAAAGGGTAAAGGGTAAAGGGACCCCTGACTATTAGGTCCAGTCGTGTCCGACTCTGGGGTTGTGGCGCTCATCTCGCGTTACTGGCCAAGGGAGCCGGCGTACAGCTTCCGGCTCACGTGGCCAGCATGACAAAGCCGCTTCTGGCGAACCAGAGCAGCACAAAAATGCCGTTTACCTTCCCGCCGGAGCGGGAAATATCAAACGTAGAGAAATTAAGATGGTGCCTTTTATCAGTTATGCACCTTTCTTAGGATAGTGTGGCTAAGTTGGTGGTTTTCTTCAAAGCCTGATGCTGATGCTTTTTGTGCCGATTTCTAGATAGCTACAGGGAAAATCACTGTCTTTAGTTAGGGGTCTCCTGAGTGCTTCCTTTGTCTGGCAGGGGAAGAGGAAACTTAAGTGACAACTGGCATTCTTCTCACAGCTCCTTTTACCCAACTCCTCCACATAGTGCATTGCATTTCCTTTGCCATAAATATTTATGGGCCGGAGTCACCAACATGTGCATTTATATATGATATTAAGGATGTGGATAAACACCAGCTGTGCAAGGATAGGCCAAAGGGACCTATGGTGGCGGTGATGGCATTGAGGCCAAATGCATTACAGATCTTTAGTGGAGAATGGAATTTTGGACCCATTTGCAGGAACTGGGAAGAGAGAACACAGATGAATGTTGAGAAAAGGGTCTCAAATCTTTGAAAAGAAGCTACCCTTCAGGCTGAGGCCTTCAGTGTCTGGTGCAGCAACTTCTCAGCTGGGAAGGATGGTTGTATGAGGTGTTTAATACTCCATGACATGGAGACTTAGGGCTTTGTTCCACTCTGTAGCAAATTATAAAATAATAATATAATAATGGAAGAATAAGAATAGTCTCCCCTTTAGGGTAGCTAGAACTAGCGAGCAGCCATTCTGTTTCCTTGGGATTACATTCACAAGTTACTGGCATCTAGTGACCTGTCTGACTAAAACTGGTTTCTGTTTTTTAAGTAGTTTCCAAGGATGCCAGTTGTCAGGGATGCTGGGAAATGTAGTCCAGTAACACCTAGAGGGCCACATACTCCACATCCCTGCTCAATGCTCTCACTTAAATAGTTGTCTTATTCCAGGCCCATGTAGTCCAATATTTGTTTCAATGTGCCACACATCCCTATGGTAATGCACACTGTGATTCGGGAACCTGCTTTGAGAGCTGTGGTGCCAGTTCTCTAGAATTCTCTTCCATTAGAAATTAAACAAGACCCAACCCTGTTATACTTTCAACATTCACTGAAAGCTTTTCTCCCAAGTCTTCCCAAATTTGTCTACTGTACTTTGTTTCTTTGGTTTTAATTATTGCACATTTTTTTCCTTCAGCTTTAATGCTGTTATATGGCCTGTGTTGTGCATCATTTATTTTATATAAATCAGTATAAAAATTTGTACTTTTTATACTGATTTATTTTCCCCCTCAAGAATTCTTTATTAAATATTTTTACATATTTTACATATTACTTTTGCATATTTTTACATATTTTACATATTATTCATTCTTATTCCACGAAATAAGGAAAGAAAAAAATGTCTTAAAGAAAATAAATTATAACAACATTCTTCCAATTAATTAGACTTTCTATCTTTTCCCATGAGCATTCCTTTCTGCTTGTGAAAGTACTCAACATTTCCCCCTTTATCCTTTATAACATTTGAAAAACAATCTAAAATCATAACATAGCCTCAACTTATACCATACAATTATTACATCTCCAGGGTCACTCAAAGGCCACCATAGACTTTATACCATTGTTAATGCCTTGTAAATACATTCTGCATCTCTCCCATTTTATCACAAAGACCTGTCTGTTATTTCCTCTCAAACTATTGGTCAGTTGGTCCATCTCAACATACTCCTGAAACTTATTTTGCCAATCTTTTACATTCGGAGCGCTCTCCCCCTTCCAATTCAACGCAATCAGTGTTCGTGCAGCAGTTGTTGCTTATCGTTTGAGTTTTCTGGGATATCACTGCCTAAAATGCTTAAGAGGAAAGCCTCTGGTTTTTTGACAAAGTTTACTCCCATGAAACATGTTTCCGTTGCTTTCCCCACATCTCCAGAAATTATTGGCAAGATTTTTATACATTTTGGAAAGCCTTGATGGGGTTAAGTACCATCTGTACTGCATCTTAAGTATATTTTCTTTGATGTTATAGCATGCAGTGAACTTCACCGTTTATTTCCAAAGCTTTTCCCACTGACTTAACATTATAGGGTGACCGATATCCTGCGCCCATCTGACCATGACTTCCTTAATCTCCTCCTCGACTTTCCATTCAAGAAGGATTTGGTACATTTTAGATATTATTTTGGTATTTTTATTTAATATTTCTGTTTCGAATTTGGATAAATCTTTCGCAAATCCAATTTTCCTATCTTGTTTAAAAGTTTCATGTAATTGATGATAATCAAGCCAGCCAGAAAGGTGATCTTTAACCTCCTCGTACTTCCTAAGTGTCACTTGATTATTTTCCTCTATCAGTAAAGAATCATATGTTAACCAGTTCCCTTTCATGTTTTTCTTCTTTACCACCTTTGCCTCTTCCGGGGATATCCACTTGGGATTTATTGTTTAGTTGTATTATAGTTCTTTTTTCTATTTTATTGTCAAGTGGAGTTGGGTTGTAGAGGAAATTCCTCAAAAAGCAGGAATATATCAGCAACTCTCCAGAGCCTTTGGCAGGGGACTTTCTCAGCACAGGCTGCTTCACGTCCTTTTAACTGGAGATTTTTTCATGGCATACTTTTCTTGGATTTATTTATTTACTTACTTATAATAAGAGTTATATGCCCCCCTGCACATAGCATACCAAAGTGGCACATAGCATGTGATGTGAATATTTGTTCCTTCAAAAACTGTATGCAAAACTTAATTGCTATGGCATAGCACATGGGCCCAGTTAAGCCCATTGATTTCAGTGGATTTTAGCATGCCTAGTTTGTCTGTGCTGGATTGCATTAATTCATTCTTCCTAGTGATAGATTAGTGAAACCTTAAGATATGGGCCATTATTTGAAGGTTTCCGCTCAATTGGTTGTCTTAAGTTTCACAATGAAACCAACTAGGGTTGCAATTCTGAACCTGCTTAATACAAGCTAATCTTAATACAGTGGTACCTCGGAGGTCAATTGGAATCCATTCCGGAAGTCTGTTCAACTTCTGAAATGTTTGGAAACCAAGGCATGGCTTCTGATTGGCTGCAGGAAGCTCCTGCAACCAATTGGAAGCTGCAGAAGCCGCATCGGACGTTCGGGTTCCAAAGAACATTCGCAAACTGGAGCACTCACTTCTGGGTTTGTGGCGTTCGGGAGCCAAAACATTTGAGTCGCAAGGCATTCGTCAGCCAAGGTACAACTGTAGTTACTTCTGAGTAAATCTGCACTGAGTACATGTTTGCACTGTGAGTAACCAGTTAAAATGCTAGATGCACATCTACTAAAGGTAGAATGTTAATTTAGACTAAGTTACACAGCCAGATAATGTATTATTTGCAATACGATCGTAAGCATATAGCCTTTAGCTCAAGCACACGAAGCTGCTTTTTGTCCCCCTTTGCGCAGACTCACGCATTCACTTCAGGGGTGGAGGGTACCTCTGTATCTGCAGCCTTTGTATGTTTACATTTACCTTCATAATATGGATGGGAAAGTCCTTATAGGCAAAGGAACTTTGCCTTCTGGATCAGGCCTATGGCAGCCTGTTCACACAGTAGCCAATCAGATACCTGTGGGAAACCTGCAAGCAGGATTCAGGCAAAAAGGGGTACTCTCCCCTCCTGTGGTTTCTAAAAACTGGTCCTCAGAAGCACCACTACCTCTAACCATGAAGGCAGAGCCGAGCCATCACAGCTGGTAGCTGTTGATAGCCACACACACCCTCCCATGAATTTAATCTACCGTAACTCTATGTATCCATCAGATTATTTATGGCAGAGGCACTCACATACACATAGACCACCTTTCTTTCAGAAGACAGCTCCAAATTCAATTCCACATTTAAAAAAAAACTGACTGAAACAACTCATTTTATTGTATTGATCCTAAGATGTTTGTCAGAGCTGGAGATAATACATGCATCTCATAATGCAAGTTCTGTTATTGTGGTATCTCTATATGCCCCAAGTGCATTGTTGCTCCTGCACAATACTCCCGCAAGGCCCTCATAATACAATATGGTGGGATGTACAATGTACAGTTCTGCTACTTTACATCCCTGTACAGCCTTAAAAGACAGAGATATTTATTTATTTTTGACAGCAAAATTGTTTAAGCTTTCTGAAGTGGAGAGAAATAAAAGGGAAAGGAACTCTGAGTCACTTCTGATGAGATAACAGTGACAACTGAAGCAAGACACCACCACAACCCCTGCTCAGTGCAACTTGCCATTTTTCTTTGCACAGAAGAGATGGGATCTTGCATTAGTTTACAGCTTCCACATTACACTACACATTCTAAGCAATGTGTGTGCATGTGCACCGCATGTTGTGCAGTGGCTCTAATAGCACAGTCCTCAGACATAAGTTGCACTGTTTTCGATGAGGCCTACACATAGGTAAGTTTGCATAGAATTGCAGTCTCAAGCTGCAAGCTTATTCACACTCAGTGGGAGTCAGCTCCACAGAACTCTTTAGGTCTTAGGTAAAGGTAAAGGGACCCCTGACTGTTAGGTCCAGTCGCGGATGACTCTGGGGTTGCGGCGCTCATCTCGTGTTACTGGCCGAGGGAGCCGGCGTCCAGCTTCCGGGTCATGTGGCCAGCAGGACTAAGCAGCTTCTGGCAAACCAGAGCAGCACATGGAAACGCCATTTACCTTCCTGCCGGAGCGGTACCTATTTTATCTACTTGCGCTTCGTGCTTTTGAACTGCTAGGTGGGCAGGAGCTGGGACCGAGCAACGGGAGCTTACCCCGTTGCGGGGATTCAAACCGCCGACCTTCTGATCAGCAAGCCCTAGACTCTGTAGTTTAACCCACAGCACCACTCGCGTCCCCTCTTAGGTCTTAGGATTGTGCTTTAAATTGCTAAAGTAATAAGGAAGTGCTTCTTCTCACCTCGCACAATCAAAAGATATGCTGGCCATGAATTTAGGACAGCTTTAAAGTGACAGTAGACAGATTAGGGGAGGGGCTAAAGCTTTCCATAGCTATTTTTTATTATTTCAAATGTATAGCTTTCCCTTCCTCCCTGAAAGGAGCCCAGGGCAGCTCACAGTAATGAAATTACATTTTTAAACAACAACAACAACAATGCTCTTAACATGTTGCAGGCAGCAGTTTAACCCAGAGTATGAAAACTTTGTAAAAGCCCCAAACCCTGGACAAATAAAATATTGCTACATTTCCTGAATGCCACTGACTGCCTGGTTTCCCTTGAAACGGAGGTCCATATCTCAGGTACCGCCATTGAGATGGCATTCTGGTATTTTGAGGTATACCGTCTCTGATATTAGAGGTAACATACAGCTATCATGGTTAGTATTTCTGGCCTGAAATTGGAAACTTGGAATGGGGGTGGGGGGTGGGTAAGGACTTGTCTCAAGTCATTGTTCATCATGCTGCCTTGTACTGATAGGGACCACGAGCAGGACCTTCACCTTCAGATAACTCTGCTATGCTTATCTTATTTGTTGAGTTTCTTCCCGAGTGGTGGCACTTCGTCTCGGCCCATCCCTGCTCTACTGCACTGCTTCTAACTAAAGAAGAACCAATTTTCCATCATGTCCCCAATGCCTAACTTTAGCTTCTCTGGTTTAAACAAGCCTGTGATCTTTTAGAGAGTCACTGGGTGATGGGGATCCCATTGCTGACTATCAGTATCTTTAAAAAGAAGGAAGATTAGACGTACACTCGCCTGCTGAAGCTGCAATGCAAGAAAACACATAACTGTCAGATACCTTGAACTGTCAGGATCAAAAATATGGTCATAACGGGGATAGTTGTGGAGCTTCTCACTAGTCAAGTTGAAAGCCATATTCATTAGGGGGGGGGGGCTGTGACAGTTTCACAACCACATGCTGTATGGCAACTCTAAGGGAAATGGATGCATGCTATCTGCGAGAAGAAGAAACTCATTTTTCCCAGTGACAAAATATTGTTTTGAATGCTGGGAAAACATATTTGCTCCACAATAAAAAGGCATAGCCTCAAGGGAAGACAAGCGGGACAGTATGCTACAAATGAGAAACAACTGTTGTTATTTATTTATGTAATGAATGTGCATGGCAGCCCTTGACAGAGCAACAGAAGTGCAATTGACAGATCCCTGCCCTGAGGAGCTTACATTGTAAATTTAGACATGACAGGCAAAGTAGAAGTAGGATGAAGCACGGGTAATAGAGATGGATATGTACAAATACATCTCCGTGTATTTTTGGAATCATTTCAATTGGACACTGGCAAACTAGGTGCTGATTTATTTTCCTAAAATGATAAGGAGCTTGATCATGCTAAGAGACCTATAGAGTGCTAAGGGTTTCTTAGAATGAAATTTCTGTTCTTGAGGGGGGGTGCAGTGCCTAAGGACAGAATATTCCTTAATTAGCATTGTTCAGACCTTCAGAGGAATGCTGAAGTGAAAACCCAAGTAGGAGTGGTTGGTTGACGAGAGAGCACGTGTGTAGCATATGGAATAGATTGGGAATAGGGAAGCCTCTGATCCTCTAGATGTGTTGAACTACAACTCCCATCAGTGCAGCCATCACAATCAATAGAAAAGAATTATAGGATTTGTAGTACAACAACACTGGAAGGACCAAAGTTTTCCCAACTTAGTGTAGAAAACTGACACCCTCCTTTTTTCATTCTTTGCCTGTGAGCAGCTGTTGGAGAAGTCAACGAATTTTAAATTGCCCTGTGGGTACTACAGCACCATAAGGCCATCCTAGGATGCTTCCAGATAACCTGTTTATTGAGCATTCATTCTGATTTGTTTTTGTGGAGGTTTGGTGACAGTTGCAACAACCAAGTATTATTACCACACTTTCCATTGCATTTCCCATCACTTTCCTTATCACAAAAAGTCAGTTTTGGGGGGGGTGGGGGAGAAGGTTTGTTGTGCAAGACCACCCCATCAGCTGTAATTGCACAACCTGAATTTGCCAATATTTGATTGAAGCCTAGCTGAGAAAAAAAGCAGCCTGGAAGTGCTCCTACTATTAGAAGAGAGACTCATTTGTTTTTAATCTGCTGAATAGACTTATTCCCTCAAATATGACACTCCCAGGCTGTTGCTGCATGGGGGGTGGGATTCTGCACCTGCTCAGCACCTGTCAGTTGTGCACCAACACAAAATTCTCCAAGTTTAAAAATTAAAGAACAGAGACAAACGACTGTGCTTCGCTGGTTTAATATTTAAACATGAAGGCAGTGAGCTTGATTCTGATCTCAGTTGCCTTTGGCACCACCTGCAGCAGCAGGATCTGCTCAGTTGCCTTTGGCACCAGGATCCAACCCCACCCCTAATGTGGCATGCCTGCACAGCTTGCCCTGAGGTTATGCTGCAAAAACAGCCAAATACAATTCCTCTTCTGCTGTGTTTCCCAACTGCCTCCATCACTAGCTGGGCCCTGCCCTCGAAGTCTTTAAAAGCACCATTTCACTAAGTGATCTTCCAGAGGTTATTGTTACTTTACACCACTTCTTTTTCTTCTTCCTGTTTTTTTTTTAAAGCAAACTAGAGAATTAGAACAGCAAGATTGAAACCTTTTAGAACTGCAGCCATTATAATGTTCCCACCACATGAGCAATTCATCAGAGAACCAACTTAGCAACGGAGGCTGTGGATTTCCTACCAGTGGAAGTTTTTAATAATAGATCACAGACATTTTTTAAAACACACACACACATTGGATATAATTAATCCTGTCTTAATGTTCAAGGGGGCTGCCCACTGAGTGACCTTGTAGGATCCTTGCCATCTTATTTATATGAATATATATGAGTTTTCTGCATATTTAGTAAAGCAGTTTTTAAAAAAAAAGTACATGGGAAGCTACTATATACAAGTAAGACTTTTTATCCATTTGGCTCAGCATCTTCTACTCTGCCTGGCAGGTGCTGTCCAGCATCTCTGGTAGAGAAGGACTTTTCCATTGCCTGTCCCTGCAGACACCAAGGTTGAACCTATAACCCAGTTCTGCCATTGGGTTGTGATTCCTCCCTAAAGCTCTGCTTCTTTGAGCATTAAAAGGGGGAATATGGGGGGGAAAGTTTACACCCAAACATTTTTTTAGGTTTGTTTGTTCCAATCTGGAAATTATTTGCAGGCATGGAAACTACAGTGTGAACATGGGCTGCCCAGCCCTGCCAGGGTTCCACCATTCATAGTATCATAAGGATTGGGAAGGAACTCCAAACGTCATCCAGTCCAACCCCTGCAAATGCACAAAGCCCACTGCTGTAGCATTTGCGATAGGTGGCCATCCAGCCTCTCCTTAACAGCTTCCAATGGGGAGCCAGCCTATCTAGTCACTTCAGATCAGTGCACACAAGGGATTGTGATCCAGATGCATGGGTTTTTAAGAGTATGAGGAAGCACTGCCGTCCTGAGGCTGCAATCCTATGCACACTTAATAGAGAACATGTCGTGAAACACAGTAGGACTGACTACTGAGCACACATGCATTGGTTCAGGATGCTTCTGAACTGCATGAGGTTTTCAGTTTCTGGCAAACCCCATGGTTTTGACAGTTGCCTACTACCCACATAACTGTGGACAGGACGGATGATAACTGGGAAGGTTTGCCCAAAGAAAGTAGGGTAGCAACACAGCACAGGATCTTCACAGGTATCAGCGTATGTAGTGCAGATCTTCCTGTGAGTGTGGGGTTTGTGGCTTTGCAGCATTGTTCACATATAGTGCCTTCTATTTGGCTGCTTTAGACAGATTGTTGCATTTCATTCTCTTGTTTTATACTCCATGGTTTAGGATTATCTGCATTTACATTTAATCTAGGATCAAAACAACCCCTTCAGGTTAAGGGGCTTGCAGATTCACCCATGCACCATAAAGCATGGGCACTGAAAGTGAAGGCGTTTGCCTTGATTTCTGCATCCTGTAAGCAGCAAGCACATCCTGCTGTCTCAAAGAATGTGCTCTCTCTTTTTTACTATTTGCATATTTTGCCCAGTAATTCAAATAGTGAAGTAGACAGCCTCATACAAGGCATGCAGCTGTTGTTTTACCTCTCAGGAATTTGGGAAGGTGGGTGACTAAAGCTGCGACAGAGGGCTCAGCCCCACTTCCGCTTGGCCTGCTGCTTCCCCCCGGGGAAACCCACTCTTTGCTGCTAAATTGAACAAACATCAATCAAGTTTTCCATGGACTGACATTTGCTCCAATTCAGTACTAGTGAGTGGGATTTCCTGGGGAAAGTGGCAGGGCAAATGGAAAAGCTCTCAGACCCGTGCTTTGTAGGCACAGGACCGCACAAGTGTGGATGAACCCAGAATACCGTACAACAACCCTGCGATGCGGGTCATCCTGCTTTGTTAACTTGGGAACCCTGTGGTTATGTGGAAGAGTTGCCGATGCAGTTTTGATGCAGTCCGAAACAGTCCAAGTGCAGGCATCTTTGCTGCAAAAGGTGTGATTAAAAAAGAACCCTCCTGGCCACTTCAGTTGAAATTAGATGAACACCCACAGACAGTTTTCCATTGTAAGAGATATTAGGGTCACTGATTTTGTGTGTGTGTGACATGTCTTGGAAGCTGAAGAGACCCCTAGCATGTATTATATTTACTGCTGCTCAGACCTTTTGACTGATCTTCTCTCCCTAGTTACTTCTGCACATAAACTTGCCCTTCAAGAAGAGCCCGTTCTGGTCCCATCCTTCCTGCTTTCTAGTCCAGTCCAGCATTTAATGCCAGTAAGGAGCAGCTGGAAGAAGGTGTTTGCCCAAGACAAAATGGCCCATGTGCCTCACAGCTGCCACAGAGTTTCTAAAGCATCCACGGACAGGCAGCTATGACTAATGGGCTCCACAGGCATCTGACAGGAGCGGTGCCTTCTCCAAACATACCTCAGGCCAGGCTCAAGCTGTGATGTCACTCCAGAAAATCTCTATTAGAGTCAATTATGTTGCTGCCGCTGCTTCCCTTACTCTGCTTCTCTCAGTGTGCCTCTGATGAATCACCTGCTAAGACTGAAACATAGCTGCTGGAAGATTCTTGATCAATGCTCTAATCTGGAATCAAGCTAGCACTTTTGCCAAGCCTTCCAGTCTTGAGTGCGTGGCCTCCGTCCCACCTGCTTTCTCGGGAACTGGTGAACATCCTCTTCCCCAGCTTCCTTTTCCTGAGCATGAATCAAGACAAAACAATGTCAAGATTCTGTCAAAAGCAACAGTTTACAAACCAGTGGCTGGATGTGAATGGTGCTTTGGGAATATGTGAATCAATACTAGGAGCCTGGCATTAAAAGCCAGTTTAGGATGCTGCCATCTGCTGCTGCTCATTTCCAAAAAGGAAAAAAGAAGTGCTTTGTCCATGCCACACGGGCCTGTTAACAATTTGTTGTTGTTGTTTAGTCGTTTAGTCATGTCCAACTCTTCATGACCCCATGGACCAGAGCACGCCAGGCACTCCTGTCTTCCACTGCCTCCCGCAGTTTGGTCAGACTCATGTTGGTAGCTTCGAGAACACTGTCCAACCATCTCGTCTTCTGTCGTCCCCTTCTCCTTGTGCCCTCCATCTTTCCCAACACCAGGGTCTTTTCCAAGGAGTCTTCTCTTCTCATGAGGTGGCCAAAGTATTGGAGCCTCAGCTTCAGAATCTGTCCTTCCAGTGAGCACTCAGGGCTGATTTCTTTAAGGATAGATAAGTTTGATCTTTTTGCAGTCCATGGGATTCTCAAGAGTCTCCTCCAGCACCATAATTCAAAAGCATCAATTCTTTGGTGAACAGCCTTCTTTATGGTCCAGCTCTCACAATTTACAATTTAACAATTTACCAGAAAGTAAATTATTCTTATTCTTAATAGCAATTGAGAATATTCTGTGCCTTCAGTCACATCCACACTAAAAGCTTCCCCAAAAGAATCATGGGAACTGTAGTTTGTTAAAGAGTGCTGGGAATTGTAGCTCTATGGTGGGTAAACTGCAATTCCCAGGATTCTTTGCGAGAAGCCGTGTGGTATAAATATGTGCTTTAAGTGTATCTTGTGGGTGTGACTACAAGGGTAGGAATCCAGTGTAGCACAGTCATTCTATCAGTGCAAGGATTTCTGCTTGCATAAGGGGATGTTCTCCCCCTCTCCTACCCCTGCAAGCCCCCTAAATCTGTCCTAGGGGTTTTCCCCAATCCTCTGGAGCAAAAGTAGGGAGGATATAGGTGGGAGGGGGGGAATTCATATTGTTCAAGTGGAAATCCTTGCACTCATTTGTAGAATACACACCCCAAGTCAAGAAGTTGCAGCCAGCTTTGCATTCTGAGACCCAATTCACACTTTGTCCCAAAGAGGTGAAAGAGAAAGTATAAGTGACTTAGGCATCCTCTATACACTTTTCTGAGTTTCTTGTGACTTGTGCATATTCCCCCTGATTAAACATTTTGCCTCTGACAAACCAGTCATAATGAAACTTTCCCTCCACTGTCTCCTAACTCTGGTGCTTGTTCTACCCCATCACTCCACCCTAGCATTATTCCTTTTATGGTAAATTTAGAGACTTTTGCTTTTAGTGGGCCCTTGTCTGCAGCATTTTTTGATGCCTGGATTGCCAAGACACTAAGAAGGGCTTCAAAGGGTCCTTGCTTCAGCTCATAACGTCTTGTACAGATCCCATTTTGCCTTGGACACATCCCAAATCCTTCTGAGACAGCTCACTTCATCTTGGGAGTCAGGAGTCTTTCAAATCTGACACACACACGTCTTCTTTTTTTAGACAACCGTAGCATGAAGTGCACTGCCACAACCTGCAGCGGCAACTTCGTTCTCAAGACTAGCCACTTAAGAGCAGTGGTGTTAAGAAGCTGAAAGGGTACTTTGGTACGAATACAGTAAACAGCTTATTAACCTGCGCTTGTGGAGCTACACTCTTCCTGCCTAAGATTCTTTTCTCATGGATTTTGTAGAATGGGTTGTTTTGCTCTGGGCAGTGCACACTTTAGCAGCTGTCTCTGCTGAACTAGGTATGTTCGCCTGAGCAAACAGGAGCACTGTGAGCAGGTGGTTAAACATTTCTTTGCCACTTTGTAGAATACATCGTTCTTCTATCTTTGACCAGTTTTACCACATGAACAGACACTATCCATTTCTTTCATTATATATATTTTTAAATCCTACTTAAAATCAGTTTAAGCAAGAAAATAAGTCCATGAGCAATCAAAGCCCTAAGGTGCAATTGTGCCCATCCGCTAGTGAAACAGACTCATGTAATGGGACTTAGTCAATCCTTTCCCCTGCAGCCTCCCACACACACACCAAATGACTTCAGAAGTTTGGCAGATCCTCTGGAGCAGATTTGGGAGGCAAATGGGGCTGCAGGAGAGAAGAGGAAGGGGAAATCTGCTTGCACAATACTGGAGGTCACCCAGACCATGCTGCATTGTGCTACCAATGTGCATGAGATATGTTTGTTTGTCCAAAGCGTCTGAAAGGAGCTGCTGGGGCTGCTGACAAACAGAAAAAGAAGGCACCAGCATCCCTGGAGTGAACCCCAAAGTTTTGCAGAACTAGGAAAAAACCCTTACGGGGTCAAGCACCTAAGGGGACAACCTCCCCCAAAACAGGCCAGTGAAAAGTGAGCTGCTGAGTCTCTATTGTAGGGGGGGGGAAGTGGAGGGGCATGGGAGGAACTGAGTTTCTGAAAGAAGGTACAGTGAAGATGTGCATCCCACACTGCTGCAAGCCCCCTGTGTAGTTAATAGATTAATCAACTAAAGTAAAGACAGTCTGCTTAATATTCATATGACTGCACCAGACAAATGCAAAATATGTTGCAAAAGATATGGAAGAGATGAATGAAAAAGCACTGCTGCTACTACTTACTAGTGGTGTTAGTGTTGTTGTTTAGTCGTTTAGTCGTGTCCGACTCTTCGTGACCCCATGGACCAGAGCACACCAGGCACTCGTGTCTTCCACTGCCTCCCGCAGTTTGGTCAGACTCACGTTGGTAGCTTCGAGAATACTGTCCAACCATCTCGTCCTCTGTCGTCCCCTTCTCCTTGTGCCCTCCATCTTTCCCAGCATCAGGGTCTTTTCCAGCGAGTCTTCTCTTCTCATGATGTGGCCAAAATATTGGAGCCTCAGCTTCAGGATCTGTCCTTCCAGTGAGCACTCAGGGCTGATTTCCTTCAGAATGGATAGGTTTGGTCTTCTTGCAATCCATGGGACTCTCAAGAGTCTCCTTCAGCACCAGTGGTGTTAGTAGTACATTGCTAATGACATAGCTACTATATCAAGTGTACCAGTAGGCAGTGAATATTGACAGATACAATTGCCTGTATCTAAGTTTCATCTTTGTTAGAGGTGAAGACTAAAGGCTCAAGCCTTGTGTCTCTGGGGATATGCTTGTACCAAGGGTTGGAAAGTGAGCAGCTGCCTACTAAGCAGGACTGCAGCCTAAGTTGGTTGCTGAAGGGCAGTACCAAAAGCATTCCTGCTTGGGAGTTTGTTGTTGGGTTGTTGGTGTTTAAGTACAATTGCAGAAGCTGCAAGAAAGTGAATTTGTGATTGAAATTTAGGACAGAGCTTATTGAAGGTAGCTGTAACATTTGGGGAGTGGTTTATTCTTTAATGAAATAATGTGTTTGGGGTTTTTTAGATTTGTATTTTATACATTTGACTTCACACACACATTTCTAATGTGGAGCCATCTTTTTAGCATAGTGATTTAACAGTCAGTCCCTCTTCCCAGGGAACATTGGGAATTGTAGCTCTGTAAGAGGAATAGGGGGATGCGGGTGGCACTGTGGGTTAAACCACAGAGCGTAGGGCTTGCTGATCAGAAGGTCAGCAGTTCGAATCCCCACGACGGGGTGAGCTCCCGTTGCTCGGTCCCAGCTCCTGCCCACCTAGCAGTTCGAAAGCACGTCAAAGTGCAAGTAGATAAATAGGGACCGCTCCGGCAGGAAGGTAAACAGTGTTTCCGTGCACTGCTCTGGTTCGCCAGAAGCAGCTTTGTCATGCTGGCCACATGACCCGGAAGCTGTACGCTGGCTCCCTTGGCCAGTAGCGCGAGATGAGCGCCACAACCCCAGAGTCGGACACGACTGGACCTAATGGTCAGGGGTCCCTTTACCTTTACCTTTAAGAGGAATAGGAGTCTCCTAACATCTCTCACTACCCTTAAACTACAATGACCATGATTCTTTGCGGGAAGCCATGACGGTATAAAGTGGCATGATATTACTTTAAATGCATAGTGCTGAAGGGTCTAAGACTGGGCAAAAGGGATTCTCTCCTCCCCTGGATAAGGTACAAATGAAACCAATTGATTGCAAACTTCATTATATGATCGGCGCTCAGCTCTCTTTAATACTGTTAGATTGTGTTTCATATTTTGACTGCCATGCATGTTGTGCTTTTTTGTGTATTTGCTGCATTTTGAAAATTGCAGTGTTAAAAAGAAATTTGCGAAGTTGAGCCCACCTAGTAGATGAAATGCAGATACTTTTCAAAACAAAAGAAAGTACTTTGCATGCAATATGTAATTAGTCCTTGGACTTCATTGCCCTGGAGGCCAGTTCCCAGAGGAATGATCCCATCAAGAGTTGCTTATTTATTGCTTTATATACAGCAACTGTTGCTAATCACCACTAGAAGCACTGATCTCGTTCTACTATAGTAACTCTTAGATTTTGCTGGTGTCTTTCTTCCTCATACTGTATGACAATGGGATGTGGGTAAGGAAATTCAGTGACATGACATTTCTGTCTTGTCCAAAATAGGAAGGGCATATTGATGCCTAGTGACTGATGGGCAAAAGGCTTGCACACACTTTATGTTTCTCTTTCAGAGAAAGAACTTTAACATATTGTTGAATGTATGTGTTATTATAGAGCAAGGATAGCCAGTTTCTGGTTTGTTCATTTTTAAGGGTTGTTCTCCAAACAGAGAGTGAGGGCCCAGAAGTATACCTTCCCCAGCTCATGACAAGTTGTGTTTTGTAGTAAAGTTGATACCACCTGATTCATGCAACAGATGCATTTAAGCATACTATTAAATTCCCATAAATGCATATACATATAGCACACACATTTCATAGTCTGTTTCCTTCAACCTTCAAACAATATTCTTTCCCTTCTGTGTAAAAGTATGGGCTCACTTTTCACCATATGTTGATTAAAATTTGGTAGAGCTGTCACAGTCCAGATGATATTATTATTATTATTAAAATTATTATTATTATTATTATTATTATTATTATTATTATTATTATTATTATTATTATTATTTTATTTCTGCGCCGCCCATCTCGCTGGGTTTCCCCAGCCACTCTGGGCGGCTCACAGCATATATCAGAACATACTGAAACATCAAACATTAAAAATTTCCTGATACAGAGCTGCCATCAGATGTCTTCTAAAATTCAGATACTGTGTTTCTCCTAAAATAAGACACAGTCTTATATTTTTTCCCCTCAACAAAACACAGTATGGCTTACTTTCAGGGGGTGTCTTATTTTAACCGCATCGCATCAGTACGCTGCATAGCCACGCCTCTCAAGGCTGTTTTAATGGGAGGTGCCGCGTCACTATGGCTTATTTTCGGGGTGTGGCTTATTTTCGGGGAACAGCTTATATTTCGCAAATGCATAGAAATCATGCTGTGGCTTATTTTATGGCTATGTCTTATTTTAGGAGAAACACAGTAGTTGTTTATTTCCTTGACATCTAATGGGAGGCTGTTCCACAGGGAGGGCGCTACTACCAAGAAGGCCTTCTGCCTGGTTCCCTGTTACCTCACTTCTCACAGTGAGGTAACCAGCAGAAGACCCTCAGGGAGGACCTCGGTGTCTGGGCTGAACAATGGGGGAGGAGACACTCCATCAGGTATACTGGGCTGAGGCTGTTTGGGGCTTTAAAAGTCAGCACCAACACTTTGAATTGTGCTTGGAAACACCTTGGGAGGCAGGCTGGAATGAGTGCACAGGTTCCTAGTTGGCCGTCCCTGTTGAAAAGTAGGCTGAGATGCTTGTGTTCCAAAATATGTTTTCAGACACAATTCTGAGCACAGACTACCGGTATGTTAGAATCTTAGCATAGCATTTTTAGCAGAGATTTAGAGGGAGGGATTCTTGCTTCTGTAACCTCTGCTCCAAAGTAACATTGAATTTTGTCATCAATTACACATGATGGGCCAATACTACCCACTCTTTTCTGTAAAACACTCTGAGCTAAGCTTAAGGTCATTACAGGATTTCATTTCATTCTGCTAATGCAATTGTTCTTGGGTTCCCACCCATCCCCAGATTGATATCTGATGCAACTCCAATTTGGGAGCACAAATAGAAGCAATTGAATTTCTTTGTCCCTTATGTCTGTCTCCTCTTATTGTATTGGTTGATCTCAAATATTATAGCTTTGCAGAAAGCAGTTTTCTGTTTGTGCTATTAACAGACAATAAAACGTTAATGAAAAATAGTGAGCAAGGGGAATTTAAGGAACACAAAGCTGATTCTTAGCACAGTTCTGGATTGCTGGCTCAGCTTTTCTCTTCCTACAGTGGAAGGCAAGATTGGAGAATGAGGCGGCACTGGTGGGGTTCTAAGGGGGCTGCTCTTTGCTCAAGTGAAGGTTTGAACGGGAGCTGATTGATTGCTTGTGCCTCCATTAAGCCTTTTGCAGCCCTTGTGAAACACTTCTTTTGAAAAGTATATGAAAAGGCTGGAGTGATCCTTATTGAGGAGGGAAGTTAATCCAGAATATGCAGATCAGTAGAAATGGGGCAGTTTCTATGTTATTCCATTCTCCCAACTTGACCAATTGTGAATTCTCAAATTCTTTTGAGAGCAAAACTTCTTCCCGTTCACTTCACTTGCCATTAAATTGCTGCTGTTTTGTGGTCCTTTTGCTTCCATCGTCCAGGAAGAATGATGAGATCATATCCAAACAATCTCTCCGAGCTGTCCTCACAATGGAGGAGCTTGCTTTAGATGACAGCCCAGTAATTAGCATCAGAAAAGCGCCTGTCTTCTCGAGGGTTCTCACCAGGGGAGTTGCTACCCTCCTGGGGCTCTCTGCCTAGTGGAGTGCTTTGTTGTTCCAAAATAAGTCTCACTATTGATGTGTCATCCATGCGAGTGAGTGCCAGGTGTAAGGCAGGGCATATGCAAATGTTTATTTAAAGATTTGCACACCTGCGCAGGATCTCTCTGGGCCTTTGTGTGGTGTCAGAAAGTGGGGAGGACGGGAGGGGTGTTTGAGGAGTAGTGTATCGCCACAAACATACACTTTGGAAGAAGACTGCCTTTTCTCTGCTTGGGCTATCAGGTGAATGGATGGATCTGCACTGTGCTCAGTTTTTCAGCACAGGTGATATACAGGAGTAGACACGTTGTGCAAAACCAAAGCATAAAGGATGTAGCTTCCCCCTCAAACCTTGATGAAAGGCCCAGGAGACAACCCACACAGACATTTCCATTTGCTACCATGTTGGCCCAAATATAAGCCGCACTCGAATATAAGCTGCATCTTTAAAATTCAAAGGGGGGGGGGAAGACAATACCCGAATATAAGCCGCTCCCTTAAAATTCCGCAGGCATTCACACCCGTTACGTTTTACCGTATGTCTGTTACAGCAGCGATATCATAAAAGCCAGTTTTTGTAAGGTCGTGAGTTTAAGCCACATTTAACTTTTCACAGTCGGAATTTGGGGGGAAAGTGAGGCTTATATTCAGGCCGATACGGTATTTATAGACAGGTTTGAGGGAGCAGCTCCTTTTCTCTTTCCTATACTTATTTTGAGCCTATCTCTGCCAACTGCATCAAGAAACCACTGTACTATAAAATGACATTATGGAGCAGCTATGCTAATGCATTCAGAGCATGGTTTCAACCTGATATTGCTATGTTACTGGAATAACTGAATGTTCCAACAAATATTTTTTTAAATACACTCGGTACCAGACTAATTTTGATAAGGATATAACAAAGTTGAAATCCATGTACTAGAAATTTATTTAATAATTAGTATAAATTTAGGAGATAACTGAGCCCAATGCTGTTGCCATTAACTGCAATTAACTATAATGAATAAATAAAAGATGAAACATTGTTGGCCACTTTGTCATTATGGAAACAATATGGGTTAATTGAACTAGCTGAACTAATGAATGAAGGGACATTTAAAATATATGAAGAAATTATGTTTTAAAAATTATTATTTATTAAATTTCTATACCACCCTATACCCACAGGTCTCAGAGTTGAAGTGCAGCAATCCTAACAACTGTTTTTTAAATACCTGCAACTTTGAAATATAGTCTTCAGGTTATTGAGAAAATATGAATTCATTTAGGGAAAAACCACTTCTGAAACTTCAAAAGATTCAAAATCATAAGAATTTATTGAATAGGTAATATAAAATCCTTACAGATATAAATATAACAACTAATACTCACCAAAGACCTGGGTTTTCAGATTCCAACAAGAGTTTCGAACTGGAAATAGCAGTTTATCTGACAACAAACACTTAGTTTAAATGTGAAAGAGAATGTTTATATTTTTATTTTTTGATGGTATCTGACACCTGTAAGGCTTAATCTTATGTATAATGATGCCGATAATACATGTTGGAGATGTAAAACAGCAAAACAGATATGGCTCACATGTTTTGGTTTTCTCCCAAGATAAGGAACTTTTGGAAAGAGATAGTGAAAAATTGAAATAACAACAGGCCATAGATTATCATTAGACCCTTTAATTGTACTTTTTGGCTTTGTAAAAAGGCTCAGTGCTGCCTCTAGATACAGAAATTGTGGTGCATCTGTTAACAGCTGCTCGAATGCAGATTTCGGCAAACTGGAAGAAAACAACAATTCCAGCTATAGAGGAATGGATTGAAACTCTGACGTAGTATATATTGTAAAACTATCTAATACAGTGAGTGTTAGAAAGGGTAGGAGACAGAATAATCTGTGAGGAATGTTTCTTATGTACTACAGCAGCAATATTTAAGAGAAAAATGCAACCTTTAATGTTATTGGGCTTACTCTAATATGTATTTCAGATTTGTGGGTAGGAGTCACCTAACAAGTTCCCTCAATGGAAGCCTGGCACAAGGACTTTGGCTTGCGCAACAGTGCTTCCCCCACCCCCACTCTTGCACCCCTCAAAATTGGCTTGGAGTGGGTTGGGATAACCCCCACAACAGAGTGCAGAGGGAGGATCGTTCCATCTGGCAAGCTATCATCTTAGCTTGATCTTGAATTCCTCCATATGTAATTTTATCATTTTACAACTTTTATGATGCGTATGGTGTTCAAATAACGAAATTCTATTATTTAAAAAGTGACTCGAAAGACAGGTTGCTCACCTGCTTTCCCACCCACTAAGCATCGCTGCCAGTTCCTGAGATGGTGAGCGGCAGGGGACTTACCGGTAGTGCAGTGCAGGCACAGCAACAGAGCTTCCTGTTGAGCCTTGCTTGAGCAAGAGGGTTTTCTTGGTCATTCTGCAACCCTGACTTTTGGCTTCCTCCTTGATCCTGCTTCCTAGTTTGCTCTTCAGTCCTGGCTTTCCTTCACAGTCCCCTGGCCTGTTGTTTGGTACCCTGTCCTTCTTTAGTCCTAACTACCAACATGCCCTTTCAACCACCAATTCTGGATTCCCAGCTCCTTGCTCACTTCAGACGGCTGATCACAGCTCATATCTGACAGAGGGGGACAGAATAGGACTGAGTTATACCTTGCAGGGGTCCCTCTGCATGTAGCTGCTGTGGCTCTGACAGACTCGGCGAAGCCTCTGATGTGTGACTTCCCAACCCAAAATGCATGAAACTCAATAAGCCGCTGGTGTGGAAAGGGCACAAAGCAACAGTTGTCCTCATAATAAAAATTCTGGTACTGCTTCCATATGATGCTGTGGGGCTGTCAGTCAATTAAAGCTTTCTTAGTCAATTAATTTTCCTGCTTCTAATCACTTAATCATTAAAATTGAGCAACTAAAGATCAGCCTTACTGCGGCTCAGTGCCAGTGACATTTTGGGGATGCTTAATTCAGATAGCATTGCTCCCTCTTCGCTAGTAGAAAAAATGGAAAAAATACTGGTTCTTTCTCAGAAAATCTTCTTAAATTTCATAGGACACAATCCGCTTCTCTTTTGCATGCCCCAGTAGAAATTACTCAAAAGCAGAGGACCAGCAATATGACTGCCCTTGACAGCTGAGCCAAAATGTTTTGATACCAAGGCGCTCTCTCCCCCATTGGACGCAATCCTATGCATGTCTACTCAGAAGTAAGTCCTGTAGCGTTCATTGAGCCCTACTCCCAGATAACTACACATATCTTGGAGCACCTCTACCACCCACCACTGAAACAACCAGCTGCATGTTACTCTGCAGCTTGTTGTTGGAGAAGTAGTAATGGATCTTTCCCACAGCTCAGTACGACTGAGGGAGGAATTATCTAAGCCCCTCTCTAACTCCATGGTTGGGAAAGAGTGTGGGCTCCCTTATTAGCCTCCCTACAGGGACAACGAAACACTACGGCAAGGGTGAGGCAAGAAATGTTATTTTGCATACCCGTTGCCTTTAGATGCACAAGAATATAGGAATTCACCTTATACCGAGTCAGACCATTGGTCCATCTACCTTAGCATTGCCTGCACTGACTGGCAGCAGCTCCCCAAGGTTTCTTAAAAGGAACATTTGCAGCTCTACCTTGAGATGCTAGTAATTTATTTATTTAAAAATAACATTAAAGGAAGACTGTGAACGACATAAAACCATCAATAAAATCACATCAATAAAAACTAATTAAAATAACAAACCAGCAAATCAAATTAATCATCAACTTAATTGGATCACCCCTTAGGGAAAACCGGGCTGAACAAATGTGTTTTAAGCAGCCAGCTAAACACCAGCGCTGTAGGCACCTGCCTGGCATTTACTTGAATGAACCTGGAACCTTCTGCGTGGAAATTGGATGCTCTACCACTTCCTTGTGTATTGAGCATACAAACGTGCCACGCCTATCACCTGAACCAGAGCCTATCCGCAACTTACAAGTTGTGACTATTTGCTACGTGGCAGGCGAAACCCAAATGGCATCAGCCAAGTGGGGAAAATTCCTGCCATGCCCCTGTCCCAACGACAGACGACACACACGGCATAGCAAGGTCAAGCGCAAGCCCTAAATATAGGGAGACGTGGGCAGGTGTTCCAATGCGATAGCCCCAAAGAGGAAGCCCAGTAGCTTTGCATGGCCTTATATAGGTCCTGTGTTGCTGCTCTTTCTCAGGACCCCATTGGTCAGATTGCACCCCAGCAACACGCGATCCACCTATCGGGTTGTGGCTGATCCAAGATTACCCACCCACAACACCAGGTCAGGTGGCCAGGTCGCACTGCAACACGTGCCTTCTTTGATGGAGGACATGCGTTACCAATAATAATAATAATAATAATAATAATTAATAAATAAATAAATAAATAAATAGCACACAAAACAAGACTGCAAATCTGCTTTGGGAGCACCCCATTCCCACAGTTTCCAGCAACTGATACTCAGTAGGATATTGCCTCTGATCGTGGAGGCAGAGCATTATTAAATTATCCTTTTTTCAGTGTGTCATTCTCTGCTCCAAGTTTAGTTTTTCCCATACCCTTCTTTCTGTGTCACACACACACACACACACACACACTCACACAGCTCTTGCCTACATACACTTAAAAGTGCATACCCATTTGCCCTAAACACCACCAGAAACAAAGTCATACACCAGCTTCCAACTGGCCAAGTGTGCAGGTGTTTTCTGTTGGGGATATATTGATTTCTTGCCAGTCTCAGGACTGAAACAGCGGGGAACACTCACATATAGCCTCTAGGGCTACTTTTTGAAAAATCAGCATCACAGCATTCCTGCCATTGCATACTGCAACCAAACAACACCCAAGGAACTGTTTCGTCTGCTTGGCTATTGGTTTCTCTGCACCGTTCACCTTGTTCTTTGTAACACCCTTCCCAACAGAGCAAGGCAAAGGAGATCTTAGGGCTTTCGGCTATTAATGAAGAAGACTTAACTGAGTGCCATTTATCATGAGTGCAGATGGTTCAGTCTCTTAGAACATCTGTGATTCATATGAAGAGAAACAGCAACTGGTAACACATTTAGCAGTAGTTGACAAAGAGCTCAAGTATAAACAAGAGTAAAGAAATGATGCCTGTTCTCATTTTTTTTTATAGAAAGGGTGCATTTAAGCTAAAGGTTAAGGAAGAATTTACAGTATAGAGTCCTTCTGCAACTGTTGTCATTTCAGATTGTAGGTAAAGATAGATCACATTTTTTGAATACACCCTTGTGTTACATCTCCTCTGTGCCCAATCTGTATTCCACCATGCTCTCTTTACTACTGTTCCTCTGCAAAGGAACCCCCAATACTGTCATCTCCAGGTTTCTTTATACATGAGAAGCAACTGAAGACCCAGCTCTTCACCCGCACCCCTTTTATGTTACATGCTGTTGGGAATTTTAATGCTTCTATGGATACTTTCCTGGAATACATTAACCCACCCCCGGGGGGGGGAGAGATTGGAGGAGACCCTCATTCAGCTTGGCAAGTATAGCTGCTTTTCCCCCAACCATGGTGGTTACTGACCCCAAGAGGGAAAAAGATGTTGCCTGATAGTACTCTTAAAAATAGTCATGTGGCTGTCAGCCTGTCACTCCAAGCACATGCCTTATATATGCTTTGTCAATATAGGATCTCAACTGTATGCTCAAAGCTACAAACCCCAGACAGCCTTATCAAACAATGCCTTAATTGCCTGCACAAATTCTCAATAGGGAGAATGGGAGGAAGCAAATCAACCACACATGATGACAGATGTTAGTCACAATGCTTAATGCACTGTTGAAAAGCACTCCAAATATGCAGGGGTGAGGTGAGAATGATGGCAAGTACAGAACAGAGCCCCCATCAGCTAAAGATCACTTAACGGTGCCTTACTGCAGCATCCCATCCAGGGGTTAGGTTGGTTGCAAGGAAAAATAGGTATATAAAAAGACCCAGGTTTGGGGCAAGTACTCTTTGGGAAGAGAACCCCAGCAGAGATCATGAAACATGCAGCAAAGTAAATATAGGCTGTTAGGCCTTTCAATATGCCCTTCTAAGTTCCTTCCAAAGCCCCCTTCTTCCCTTAGCCTAGGAAAAGACCACACAGCAGCTTCGTGTACTTTTCCATACCGCAGTCAGAAAACACAAGCAGTGACACTTGGCTTGGTTACAGTGATGAAAGTTCCTAAATTATTGGCATAGGAACAAAAGAAAGACTTGTTAGAGCCATGTAGCTAAGCTTCAGCGACCAACTTAGCTTCTTCAGTTGAGGTTCTCAGGTAGACTGAAAGTGAACAAAGGTCTTGATTACCTTCCTCCCAAGGTGAGGGGGGGATGACCCAGCTGGGTCTGGCAGGACAGCCTAGTCTATTGGTATTAACTCCTTCATGCATTAGACTTCAGCATATTGGTTTTATGAAGCTGGTTATCCCATAAATAGGAACACTATTTGATCCAGGAAAGTTCAGATTAGGGCTGCTTGGTCACAACACATAGAGCTCTTTGCTCTCCTTAATTTGCAGCGAAGAACAAGAATGCAGCCACAGTTTCTCCCACCCTACTCTTCCTCCAGTCTCATTCCACATACACATGACCATCCATAGAAACAGCTTTTCCATTACCTGCTGCTGTGACAATGGGAGGTATCTAATGCTGCAGTTTTGCTTGCGCAGCAGGCTTCTGTTTGCGCAGTGAAACTTCCCTCCTCTCTCTCAAACAGCTCCTTCTCTGTGCACCCTCAAAATCTGATCCCAGAGGGTTGGAGTCCCTCTGGAGCAGATTTTGGTGGCACACAGAGGAGAAAAGGTAGGGGAAGTCCCATTGTACAAGCAAAACTCCAACTGCAAAGGGTTGAATACAACCCAGCCATTGTAAAACTTCATATGAAAAAAGACAGGAGGCTGTATTTATTAAGTTGCAATAAAAATGAACAATTCTACTAGCTTCAGTTCCTTTTAAGAGTACACGCACACACACGCACACACATTTCCTAGATGTTCCTAAACAGAGTGCTTGGGAATAGCCTTCATGAGAAAGTTTTTGACTGTTCTGGAGCCCGCTACCTCATTCCCCACTGTACAGTGAATACAGAATCTGCAGAATTTCTGCCTCTAAACAAACTAGGAAAATGGCAATTGAAAAAGCACATGGTGTCTGTTCACTGAGCCAAAAATCAATTTTAGGGTGCGATCAGTGGAGTGCCAGTGGCAGATGATCCAGCTCTCAATGACTCATTCCTATCAGCTCAGTGATGCTATTTAGCAGCATTTGCTATATCACACTTTTCAGGCAGCAGAGTGAATGTGCCCACTGAGTGTAAAGGAGGGGATTAACACATGGATGCAACCAGTGGCTTAGTGGAGCATGGACTGGCAGGGACTAAGCACTGCCACTTATTTCACAGCAGGGACAATGATTGACATTTCCTGGGGTACTATTTGCCCAAGCTCTGCATGCCAAATAAACAATTTTTAACAGAAGAGTTAAACCCACTAAGCAGGACAGAGGTAGGTTACATTAGCCTGCATGGCTAAGGGTTAAATTTCTACTTTTGTTTAGAAAAATCCCAAGGTTATTTTCTTAGGACCAACCAAAATGGCTTTTGAGGCTTGGAATTGACCTAAGGGGATGTTTGTTAGGAGATGATGCATATGAAGGACAGCAATACATTTTCCTGGGGGTCAAACTGCCAATGGTGCAGTGCCCTTTGGGCCTAGGTTTGAACCTATAATATGTCCGTGTGAATACCCTATCTTTGAAGGCAGCCAGGTTGCTGGTACATCCGTATCTTGGGTCCCCTTGCCTGGGCAAGTTCCACTCTTCCTTCTCTTCTCATCTCTTGGAGTGACACTGGATGTTATTCTGGTAGGTTGTGGAAGCCAAGGTCTTTCCCCTCAAGTTCTCCCACCCTCTGCTGGTTTGATTATCTTTATCAATCTGTTCGTCCATACCTATATTATGCATTTGAGATCTTTTGCTAGTCGGACAGCTGCCTATGTTGTTTTGCCAGCCTTTTAGCTCAAAGAGCAGCTCTCTGTTTGCGAACAGGTAAAGCAACAACCAGAATTTGTCCTGAGCCAGAGGGTCTTGAACGTTCAATACAATAGTGGTTTATGTGTATCCACCCATTTGCAGCGGACCAACCAAAATGTCACAAAATATGGAGCAAGCTTTTGAGTCCATCATCACGCCAGATGTTAAGCGAAGCAGGGGGGTGAGAAAAAAGCTGGCTTGGTACTGAAGTCATAACATCTGAATTGGTCAAAAATGCATTTTTTGCTTCTTGGTATTAAAAGGGGTGTAGCTATGGGAATTGCACTTTACCATTGCACCAGTTGATGTAACATAAATCAGGAATAATTTAACCAAAAATGTGTGCTAAGTCAACTCAGCACATGAAGCAATTCAATTCATTTGGAGCAACTGGGATCACATCAGGAATATTTTTAGTCCACTATCAACTTTCCCTTGGCTGTAGTCAAAGTTCCACAACCTTTATCTGAGATGTTTTTGTTTTATTAAATACATTTTTGTCAAAGAGCATGATTGTCTTCTTCCATCAACTCATGAAGCTTAAAATATAATATCACTCAGTGATATTATAGGTTGACAGAGTTAATACTTTTCCTTCTCCTTATGCTTGGCTAGCTGATTACTTCTGTGATGGTTCCCTGATTGCTTAACTTAGTGTTAGAATCATAGAATTTTAGAGTTGGAAGGGATCCAGAGGGTAATCTAGTCCAAACCCCTGCAATGCAGGAATAGCCCCAGCCCTAACTGGAGAATCTGGGGATTGAACCTGGGACCTTCTGCATGCAAGGCAGATGTTCTACCACAGAGCTATGGCCCCTTCAGTGTAAGGTTGCTTGTGTGTAATAGATTGCACATTTGTGGAATGTTTTCTGTTGTTTGCTCATATTGCTGTTATGTCTGTCTGGTTACAGCAAGCATAAGAGCAAAATAAGACATATGAGCAAATGCTCTGCATTTTTATTACTTCTTGGCTTTCCCCCCTTGGTATGGAGAGAGAGAAAGAATAAAAGAGAGAGAAAAATCACAAGCTCCTTAATAGTAGATTTCCAAAGAGCTGCATATAACAGTATGTTAGCTTCTTGTCACTGATGAATACAAATAAATAGGCTAATGGTCAGAGCAACCCTATCATCTTGCCATACTGGTAGCCATCTCCTGCCAGTGTATCATCAGAGTAGGGTAGTAAGGATCCCCTGTGCTCCTCGGGGAAATGTTGAGAAGAGAATGAAATCAAAGCAAAAAACCACTGCCCCCCTGGCACAGATGGTTAAGAGTTTCAAGACCTCAATTTGCAATGAGGGTGGCAGAGCTTTCAACACTGCAGGAATACCAACACCCACGGAACAGATCAACTTGTGAAGGGTAGAGCCTGAATCGGATAGACCCCCACCATTGTTTGAGCAAAGGACAGAGAGGAGACTCCATTGTAGCCCGCTTTTGTGGTGGAGATTATGTAAACAAAAGACAGCAAAAGATGAAAGTCAATGATTACTTCACAAGAGAGAGGAGAGAAGGAGAGAGCACATGCATGACTAGGTACTGAGATTAGCTTGCTGTAATGACTCCCTCCTACAGTAAGCAATGTGTGCACACAGAGCACAGAGGTCATTTGAAGAGCAAGGGGGCTGTCACACATTTCATTTTTTAAGCGGCCGAACAAGCCGCAAGGGATCAAGTGGCACAGGATTCCATTTACTAGTCTTTAGCAACCAAAATTATACTCCATGAAAGGACCTCAGGATGGTGTAGGTAGGGGAACAAACAGGAAATGGTTTGCCCCCTTGCTAAATGCACCCTCTTCACTCCAGAGCACTGCTTTTCTTAAAAATAAAAAATGGGTATTTAAAAAAACCCCGAATATACTTTGCTATTTCTAGTGCCACCTGTAAGAGTAGCATTCAGAGAAATTGCTGGGGGTGGGAAGATAGTCAGGGAGCACAAGTGCCTTGCAAGTCATGTTTCTGTGCCTTGATTGGAAGTGAAATTGTAATGCTGCGCCCCTTTTTATGGTGGGCAGCATAAGCTTCCTGTAATGGAGGCACCCCAGTGACTGTATGCTCTTCAGATATACAGTGAAGGCATAAGACGAGCCACTTCACTTCATAATGTACAAAACTGAGTGGAGTTTAACCTTTGGTGTAGATTTTTAAAATCTGGCTGTGGTTCAGATTCTGAATTTGGGTTTGAGAATTTCAAGCATGATCACATTTCACTTTTGAAATTACAAGTTGTTGGGTTTTATTTTTATTTTTTTTTAAAAAAAAAACCAACTTTCATCTTACCTCTTTTGGATGAGTTTTAAGAGAATGCTATTACGCGGCTGCTTGCCAGGTGCAGCATTTTTACACGTTTGAAAGAAAGAAGCCTCAAATCCCAACGTACAAGCAATTGGAAATGTTGGGAGGGGGAATCGAATTATAATATACATTAAAAAAGCAATTGTGAATTAGAAGAATTGGCTTGAGATACTGTTCTTCAAATTGGTTTTGACTCTACTTTACGCACCAGTTAAAAGCAAGGCAATTAATGAAAACTGTTAATGAATTGACAGGCCTGCTCTTTTTTGTGTGTGAGCATGCCTTTTATCATTCCGTCCCTTTGTTCCTCAACTTCTGACACCCCCAATTCCCAGCAGAACAGATGAGACACTGAACTAACATTGCAGTGCGGGCTGTGTAAACACCATGGAGAGATTTCCCCACCACCTCCAGCAACTTAAAATGATCGTGAATCCTAGTTCTTCTCTAAGTGTCTTGGGTTGCTAACGTGTACACAATGCCTCTTTGCCATTGGGTTTTGTGCTACAGAGATGCTTTCAAAACCAGTGGTGCAGTGGTAAATTCCCAAGTGCATGATAGCCTATTGTAGCCTTCTAAGACTATACAACAAAAGATGAAGTTTTGACCAATACAAACACTTTGGCTTAAATTCCAAACCAGCTTTTTCCCCTCACTCTCCATCCCCCACTTTACTTAACATCTAGTCTGATGGTGATGATTTATTAAATTGGTATACCAGTCTTCATCCAAAGATCACAGGGCAGTTCACAACATCAGAATACAAAATGAGAACACAAAATACATAACAAAACAAAAGAGCACAGTGCCTGATGAAGAGTTCCAGCAAACTCAAAACCTTGGTCACTATCTTATGATATTACCCCCACATAAAACTGCAAGCCCAAAAGACAATTTGCTTATGTATTTTCAGGGAGTTTCCTCATGTTCTCCACATATGCCTTCTTCAATGTATCCCTGGACACATTTTGAGGGGTAGTACTCAGTTGACATTAGTGCTGCCATATCACTTAACCAATTAAGGTGAGAAAGAGTAGTAATTAAAAAAAAATACTTATAAGCTGCACTTACATATAAAAGACCATAAGTGTTTTTCCTACCAAAGAACAATCTAGGTTCTTACACAACCTAAAAACACAGTATCTACAGTGCAAAAAAAATTAAAATGTCAAACATATTGGTAAACTGGTTGGCAAAGAATCTCAGGTTTGAAAGGCCTGTCTGAATAATACTGTTCTTAGAAGGGGTCTTAAAAGGAGCAGGGATGGCTCCTGCCAAACCTCTGTTGGCAGAGAGTTCAACAAGTCAGAGCCTGCCATAGTAAATGTTCATCTCCTGGTAAGAGCCAGCTGCACCTCACAGGCATGTGAGTCCACCAAAAGTGCCCTATCAGAAGACCTTGGTGGAGCATAAGGAATAAATGAAGGTACTTTGGGCCCAAGTTGTTTAGGGCTTTGTGAATTAACACAAGACTCTTGGACCTGGCCATGGGTAATTTGCTGCACACCTGGTTCCCAGTTAAGAGATTTTACACCTGCTTCAGCCCTAACCACCCACATGTCCAATTTGATGCACAATGAGAAAATAGGAAAAATGGCCCAGCTATTTGTAAATCTGTAGAGTAAAGTTGAAAAGACACTGCAATTTTCTTTAACTGAATTTTCTTCTCTACCATTCTAACGTGCATTAGGCTAACTGGTTGACAAGTCGCCCTCCACTTACAGAAATTCCCTCCCAGGAGAAAGTTGAAAGAGACTTGGACTGCAGCTTGCCCTGCATGTAGGGAACCTTTATTGTACATTCCCTGCTCTATCATTTCTGGAAAATGCAAAGATCTGGGGTTGGTGTAGCATCCTGAGTTTGTTTGTGCCGCTGGAGGCTTCCTCTCCAAATAGCAGCTTCAGAGCTGGGGCTGGCCACATAAGCACCGCCAAAAAAGAGGAAATTCATCAGTCAAAAATAGGGGCACGGATTTGCATAAAATTGGCATATGCTGATTTATATGCATAGAAGCAATTCCTATAATTTCAATAGAAATGCAATATAGTGAGGAGAGGAAGGTGGCCTGTGATGGGAAATGCCAGGGTCCCCCTCCTGCAATTCCCATTTTATAGTTCTCTATCTTCAAACCAGACTTGGAGCTGACAGCCCTTCAAAGAGAGGACTTTTCTACTCACAACCCTTCAAACAGTGAGGTCTTTCAAACAGAGCTCTGTTCTGATATCCCTTCAAAGAGAGGACCAGGCTCTGTAAAGTACGATGCACAGCCACTCTATTCACAGCAGCAATTTTCATTGGGGCTATGCTTGGGAGACACATACCTTCTGCCTACCCATTGCCTGCAGTCCAGACCCACAACTTCTTGCTTACATTAAAAAAACAAACAAACCACCATGCAGGTCACATCTAGTTTGACCCTGAGAGCAACAGCTTACATGCCTGCAAAAAGGAGCCACTCTGAAGCCTGTTGCTTTTCCATGTGAGTCTTTCCTGAGCTGCCTCCCTCTATGCTCCCTAATCAGTGGCATAAAGGTTTCGCTTAGGCGACAGCCCCCCAGAGGCAGGCTGAGGAGATCATCTAGCTGCTGACAGCAGAGATTGTGTTTATTCCGCACTGCCTTTTTGCCTGTTTGTTTTGTTTAAGAGGCTGAGTTACGCATTTTAAGCAGGCGTCTCCTCGAAACCCAATTACCTCCAGAAGCCAACCTGATAAAAAGCAGCATAAGTGGCTGTGTGAAAATCTCCTTGTGTAGCAGCCTAGGGGAAACCCGACACAACAAAAGCCTCTGAAAATTGAGTTAACCGGCTTTAATCCTTCTGAAAGATGAAGAGCTTTGATAATTATTTTCTGCAGAGGTCGCCAAGGGAGGGAAAGGAGAGGCGTAAATAAATACATGCCCTGCACTAATGGGTTTGGACTGACCTATAAGGTTGCAAAATCCTCAGGCTTTAATTATTTTCCTGCTTCACCCATCTACCCCAGAGGGAAACTGGCTGGAGAGGTTGGCTGTGCTCCCAAAAGACTACATAGTCATGAAGAACACCTTATGGGATTTGAGAAGGGCAAAAAAAAAAAAAACCCAATTGATGAAACCTAGATAACAGCTGCTGTAAACAAACAGGTCATGAAAGCTATAGGAAAGAGCCCAGGAGGATACTGGCACTTTTACCTGAATGCCACAGTGAGCAAGTAGCTTCAAAGTTACTTGTTGTTTTTTTAAGATGCTGTAAAGCATTTTTTCTGCAACATTTAATTCTCCCGTTCAATTTATTTTGTCATTCTTGAGGGTCTCTCTTTATTAGCAGTTACCTCAGTGGTACTGTAAGGGCAGGACTCTGGGGGAAGATGTCCAGCAGTTACCTCGGTGGTACTGTAAGGGCAGGACTCTGGGGAAGATGTCCAGGCCCCAGTGAGCATGAAGAGACTTCTGCCAGCAGGGTTGGCTGGCTGACCACATTTTAAGGCAGGTGAAGGTAATGCATATTGCCATTTAAAGTGGCGGGGAGGGCGGGGGCTGTAAGGCCATTAAATCCAGAATCTAAACTTGCCTAAGCGCACCACTGCTTCACCTACCTGGGTACATCTTTCTACATAATAAAAATGTAAGGCACCCCACAAGTGAGAGCCCAGGGTCTGAACACTCATCCCCCACCACCACTTTCTGAACACGGCCCAGGATGAAGGAGTGGAACCACTGTATAACAGTGCCCCCAGCTCCCAACCCCTCTAGAAGGTCCAGAAGGATGTTATGGTCAATGGTGTCAAAGGCCGCTGAGAGATCCAGCAGAACTAGGAAACTGCTCTCACCTTTGTCCCTAGCCCGTCAAAGATCATCGACCAGCGCGACCAAGGCAGTTTCAGTTCCATGATGAGGCCTGAATCCCGATTGGAAGGGATCCAAATGGTCCGCATCCTCCAGGCGTGCGTGGAGTTGTTCAGCAACCACCCGCTCAATCACCTTGCTCAAGAATGGTAGATTTGAGACTGGGCGATAGTTGGCCATATTGGCCGGGTCTAAAGATTTTTTTTTTAAGAAGCGGTTTAATGACCACCTCTTTCAGCAGGTCTGGGAAGACTCCCTCACAGAGGGAAGCATTCACCACCCTGCGGAGACCATCACCCAGCCCTTCCCGGCTAGCTTTTATTAGCCAGGATGGGGAAGAATCAAGGAGGCAGGTGGTTGGTTTCACTCGTCCAAACAGCCTGTCCACATCCTTGGAGGTAACAGATTGGAATTGATCCCATGATGTTATGACTAGACAGGGCTCTAGCACTCTCCCGCCCCGGCCCTGCTCCCACGGTAGAGTCTACCTCCTTCCGAATCTGAGCGACTTTATCTGCAAAAAACTTTGCAAAAGCATTGCAGGAGATCTTGGGGTCCCTACCCGGCCCCTTTGACAAAGGTGGTTCTGATAGATTGTGAACCATCTGGAAGAGTCTCCTGCCGCTGTTTTCTGCAGATGCAATAGAAACAGTGAAGAAGGTCCTCTTCGCCGTCGCCATTGCCCCTTGGTAGGCTCGAAGTTGAGCTCTAGCCCGTGTCCAGTCTGATTCAGAATGAGTTTTTTGCCACCGGCGCTCTAGCCGTCTCAGTGACTGTTTCATCGCCCTCAGCTCCGGGGGAAACCACGGGGCTGTCCGGGCTCCATGCAATCGGAGAGGGCGCATTGGAGCCAGACAGTCAGTAGCCCTGGTTAACTCCACATTCCAGTGGGCCACTAGGGAATCAGCTGAAAGGCCATCAACATGGGATAATACATCCCCTACCACTCTCTGGAAGCCAATTGGATCCATTAAGTAGCAGGGGCAGACAATCCGAATCGGTCCCACCTCCCGGCAGAGGCGAAGGGTTGTGGTTTAGGTTACAGTAAAGCAGGGATAGAAGAAACTAGGAGGGAAATAGAAGTTTTAACAACAGTGGAGGTTTGAGTAAAGTACTGTGAAATATTTGAGGACACACACTGTGTCTTTTACCTCTCTCACATGAGGCAGCTGAGTTATGGAAGAGGGAGAAGTTTGAATACAACCAGAAGGTAAAGGCACCGAAAGGGAGATGGGGGGAAATGGCTGTTTTAAACAATGGCAGAAGTTTGAGTAAAGCACAGGTGGCAGATCACTGAGAGGAAAATGGTGGTTTTAAACAGCAGCAGAGGTCTGAGTAAAATCCATAATTTGTATATCCATATTGCAGAGTAGGTATTGTGGTTGAGAAAGCATGGGTTGGATCAGCTCTGCAAAGTAGCCCATTGTTGTTATACTAATATTATCAGGGCAGGACAGCTAAAAGAGAGGAATGTATGACAACCAACCCTGCAGTGTGGTCCAGTGTTATCTAGTCTCTTTTTTAAGAGAAATGACTGTAAGAGGTTTTTAAAGAGGTTGATTGTAGCAGCAACTGTGGGTGGAGTGGTAAGACTAACTGCTTTCCCACCCATGAGGGAGGGAATGGGAGGATGCTTGGGGGTAGGTTGTTGTTGCTGTATAAACTCCTAAGCGGGTATATTCATATCAAAGGCTTAAATCCTTTCTGCTCAAAAGAAGAAAGAAAAGGATGGCTGTTTGATCTTGGCTGATCACTTTGCTGTAGCTATTATAAGGCATAAATAAATAACTGCAACAAATGCTCTTAGAATACACTGCTTCCTTTTTAACAATTCAATATTGAAATTACCCAGACATGGGCAACTGAACCTTGGATGCTTTAAATCTCTTTCTCTCTCTTATCTCACACACGTTGCCAACTGAAATACCACACTGGGTATTGCACTGAAGGTAGTACAGGTGACAGGCAACGATCACGTGCACAGCGCCGAACCCAAAAATGACCCAAACCATCACAAAATATGTCACTAAAAGGGGGGAACAGGGATGGGGCAGGGGCACTTATACTTACGGTACTCAGGTACCGGGAACAGAACCCCCATGCAAAATGATCATTGGCTGTATTGCCAGTCCAAGATCAATTGCTGAAAGACTTCTAATAACATAACTAGTTTACAACTCATGAAACTTTAGTTCCTTACATGGTTCATAACTAGTCCCCGGGGAGAGCATGGCTTTTGTGACTTTAATAACTGTGGGGCAGGCAGGAATTCAGCAAGCTAAGCTTTGTCTAGTATGGAAATACAATTATGGAGAAGCTTCACATGTTAACATTCTGTCGGCCGTAATATCACTTGTGTGTGCCCCTGATATTTTGGGGGCCATAAAAGAGAATACAAACTTGCATATGATGAGGGATTCTGAGCACTTCAGAAAAATCTTAAGATCCAGCAGGTCCTCTTCGGTTTAGCTGTGTTCTTTCACTGGGCTTCCAAGGCCCTTTCAATCTCAGTGTAATTGTGGGGGCATTTTCCATCCCAACCTGAGCCCTGGATCTGAAGGGGGGGGAGTGAAATTTGACACTCTTCTCACTTCATTTTGGAAGCCTAGTGGGAGGTGGGGGAACAATACCACCTTCCTTGAGCCCCTTGAGGACTCTAGCAACCACCAATGTTTAATTGGCCGACCAAAATGTGTTGACTGCTGCTCATTCAGCCGCCTCTCTGAATTTTGAATTCTCAGCAGGAATTACCCATATATTTTCAAGAATATCTTCACTCCATAAGGGCTAGAAGCTCACTTTCAAAATAATAAAACTCTGCATCCAATAGCAAATTCCATTCTCCCATACATATACACACCCCTGACTATTGACCCAATACTGGGGTAAAGGTGAGATCTGCATACACATATACCACAATGCAACACAGCTGACAGAGAGTGATGACAGGGTTTTCTGCAAAGAGATGACAAGAAGGTGGAAGAAACTTTAGTGCAGGGCATCCACATGACGGGAAAGGAAAAAGGAGGAGGAGGAGAGGTGAAAGGACCAACAGCACAGATCTTCTGCTTAGGGAGAGCAAAGGATGAGTGACTCACCCTGCAGATGGCAAGAAACAAAAAGGGGAAAGCTAAGGTTGGCATGGTGGTTAATTAAACCCAGAGCATGGCAGAGTCAGGTCTGGATTATGACTGCAAGCAGAGCCTCCAGGCTGCAGGATCAGAGACTAAAGCAATATACAGCCAAGCAGCATACAAGTCATGCATTCATATTGGATGAAACTATCAAGGCAGCTGAGCCAGAAGGAGTTCAAAGTCAGGATGGCATTGTTGATAATGTTTGCAATTATCCTGGGCAGCTTTGAACTGGCTGCCGTATATGGTAGTGGTAGCATTCCTTGTGAGGGGCTCCCCTCATTTTATTTTATTTTTTAAAAAGCTTTGCTTCCCCTTGACACACTTGCCCCCACCCCTCAATTTCATCCAATGGCAAACCCTTCCCTTCCTTTTTCACATAACTTGGCTATCTCCCATGGCTAACCTGTTGCCCTGTAGATGTTGCTGGACTGCTGAGCCACCCTCCATGCCCATTGGCTGTGCTGGCTGGGCCTTATGGGAGTTGAACTCCAGCAGCATCTGGAGTTGCCACATGCCCTACCCCACCCCTGCCCTCCCAACACATGCACACATCATTGTGGTGACCTACTAAATGGATAGGTTATGATCTACCTCAACTAGGTGGCACAGACCCAGACTGGTAGTGAGCAGATGCAATGTTTGCTAAACTGGACAGTTTCTCAAGAAGTGTGGGAAGGGGGAGCTTTCTAGTTTGTTCAGAATCCATCCTGGGAAGAAACTATCCAGTTATATCATAAACAGTATAAAAAAAGAGGCAACGAGCTTCTCTCTTCCAGCACTGCTTACTCTCCCATACTTTTTCTAAACATACCCAACAGGTCAAAGCAGCCAAATGCAGTTAATGGAGCTTAGAGTAAGGAGGAAGAACTTGGCAATACCTAAGATTTTCTCCCATAGCTGGCAGAGTTCCTGGTCTGCCCCAGCTCTGAACAAGCAGTCCTTTTATCATTAAATCAATTGTGTATTTGTTCCAAGAACACGCAGGGCTGTGCTCTAGTATACCTCTGTGTGAAGGGCCAGAGGATGGAGAGATGTCTAATTAGCCATCCTGCAAACATCAATGTGTTCCCCTCAGATTAGGGGGAAGATGATCTATCGTTGCTGGCTCCCCACCCTGGCACAGGGCCTGGGAGTTGCGTAGCCTTTGCCATTAATATCAATTGGATATTTTCACGAAGGTGGAATATAGCACTGGAGTTCCTGTACTATAGATTTTCCCATGTATCCAGGGCAGATATGTTGCAGTTCAAGCTCTGCCTAAGTTCTGTTAACGGGAATATCCAAAATATGCAACTGGAATCAATTATGCAAGTCAGTCAAGTTAGCTTCAGCTCATTTATTCCAACCTTAATGATTCATGGTTTATTGAAGACCTCTGCTTACACTAGAGTAAAGACAGTTTCATGAGCAGAGACTAGACACAAGACGACCTCACTGCTGAGTCTGAGAAAGTCTTCTTTATTATATATATATATATATTGCCTAAACACCAGCTTCTGGTGAGATGTTGTAGTGTGTTGAAAGAATTTTAATTTTTAAAAAAACTTTCTGCACTCTCACCTGCAAGCAAATATTTTTGTCTTTGTAATGTCCAAACTGCGAGAGGCAGTGAAGGATAGGCGTGCCTGGCGTGCTCTGGTCCATGGGGTCACGAAGAGTCGGACATGACTGAATGACTGAACAACAACAACAAATGTTGCCTGTAGTGGGGCATAAATCTGAAATGGATGTCAAAGAGATTCTGGATGCTGGGGCACCAAATATCTAAGACTCCCATCTAACTGTCTCCACCCTGTCTTGAATTACACTTGGGATACCTATTGGTTCAGTTGAATTGAAGTGGTGTTGCAGGATGTTCATAAACATTCAGACTTCTGAGGGAATGAAGCTGTCAACAACAGAAGGTTTACAGTCCACCTTCTGTGAGCAGGGACAGCTGCTGGTTTCTCTGTTTAAAACTTCACACAACGGAGCTGTGCGAGGGCAGGCTAAAATCTGAAAAGCCTTCTGGGAGAAGGCCCTCTACTGAAAGAAGGAGGACCAAGCTCTGAAGCTGTATGTCTAAGGGGAAAGGACATAGGAGCAAAGCCAGGCTGAGAGCTAAAGGTAAGGGGTAGAACAGAGGCCTGAGGGAAAGGGTTTGAGGTAGAGGGCTAGAGATCTTCCAGATGTAGACTCTGAGAGAGCTCATGAGCCCTTTAAGAACTGGGCAACCAAGAAATGCTGGTACCTCTAGTGTTTTTCCCTCTGTAGCACATTGTAAGGATCAAGAAGCAGTGCAGTAGGGGGCAAAATGTCACATATTGATTTGAACTAACCTGCTAGTTCATGAGCTTCAGGCTTCTAATACTAGAAACCAGCATCTTTCATCCCAAACTACAGCTTAATTGACATTTTGGTATTCTGTAGCTGCTTGGTCTTACTGTAGCACTCGAAGGTACTTTATCTGCTACGCTTCTAAAATACTCAGCCCGGAGAAATAACAGAACTAGTTATTTTGGATTTGTGAGCTTGATCCACTTCTAAGAATGTAAGAAGAGACCTTCTGAATCAGACCAAGGGCCCATCTAAGTCCAGCAGTTGGTCCTCAAAAGTGGCCAACCAGATGTCCATAGGAAGCCTACAAGCAAGTCATGAGTGCAATTGCCCTCTCTTGCTCATGATTCCCAGAAACGGGTATTAAAAGGCATACAGCCTCTGATGCTGGAGACTGTACATAGCCATCATGACTAATAGCCATTGATTTTCATCCTCCATGAATTTATCCAATACCTTTTATCAGCCATCCAAGCTGGTGATCACTACTATACAGTGGTACCTCTAGTTAAGAACTTAATTCATTCTGGAGGTCCGTTCTTAACCTGAAACTGTTCTTAACCTGAGGTACCACTTTAGCTAATGGGGCCTCCTGCTGTTGCCGCGCCGCCGGAGCACGATTTCTGTTCTCATCCTGAAGCAAAGTTCTTAACCCGAGGTACTATTTCTCGGTTAGCGGAGTCTGTAACCTGAAGCGTCTGTAACCCGAGGTACCAATGTAATTCAAATGGCATGGGGATTTTGGTGTCTATTCCTGCATCTAGTGCATCTGTTGTACAGAAAGCGCATTTTCACAGTAATAAACTGCAGTACGTTGGCACATGGCTATGATACAACTGATTACCCATGACACATTCATCCTCACACCATATCCATACCATTCTGAGATCCTTTGTAAAGCGCGCACTCTTTTAAAATGATATAATATTATTATCACCCTCTGTATTTAAAGGTGAGTGCTCCCTGTTGTCTGATTCCTCAAGCAGCTTGATTCCTTAGTACACACACCTGTAAAAAATAAATAAATGCCAACATAGTTATCCCCTACCATTTAGCATGGCCCATCATTTTATAATGTTACCTTTTTAATTTTGTTTTGAGACATGCACTCCCCCTTTCTATCTCTAGAGTACTCATCTGCTCTGCTTAATTGAGAAAACAGAGCTTTGAGTAAGTGATCCTCCAGCCTCCACATTCCTATTCCCTATACAGCAAAATAGTTCCCACTTCCACCACCCCTCACTCAAGTGGCAAGGAGTTGTTTTACAATGACATGGCCTGAAGCTAGGCATATTTGTGTCTGCTCAGTACCTGGGTGGGTGACCAACTGGGAACCACATGTAAGCCATTTTGGGTACCATAACCAAATAAAGGTGGATAGAAATAGAATAAAATAAAAGAACAATATACTGGAATTGGGCTTTCTCTAGTTACTGCTTAGAAACCACTCCCAGTTTATTGGAAAGTCCTTTATTCTCAGACAATCTATCAGGCTACTGCATATCTGGACTTCAACCAGAAGAAGAAGAAGAAGAAGAAGAAGAAGAAGAAGAAGAAGAGGAGTTTGGATTTGATATCCCGCTTTTCACTACCCAAAGGAGTCTCAAAGCAGCTAACATTCTCCTTTCCCTTCCTCCCCCACAACAAACACTCTGTGAGGTGAGTGGGGCTGAGAGACTTCAGAGAAGTGTGACTAGCCCAAGGTCACCCAGCAGCTGCATGTGGAGGAGTGGAGACACGAACCCGGTTCCCCAGATTACGAGTCTACCACTCTTAACCACTACACCACACTGGCTCTCAGAAACTTACTAAGAGAAGGGGAAATGGGAGTTGTATAGCATTTCTTCTTAACGTATTTTCACAAAAGAAAGCATGCTGGGCTTCAAAAGAAACAATATCCCATCTTGTGACATTCTGCAGAACCTAATTAGAAAATTTGGACAGGGAAATTATTCCATACTGGAGGGCTCTTTGCACACGCCATCTGCCATTCAGCTTTCCCTTTGGGAAAGTGGGGGGGGGGAGTGTGTGTGTGTGTGTGTGTGTGTGTGGAGTGGAGAAAGAAGCAGTGTTTCTCAGCAAGCTACTCAGGC
The DNA here is from genome assembly GCF_009819535.1 of Lacerta agilis. Taxonomy (NCBI): domain Eukaryota; kingdom Metazoa; phylum Chordata; class Lepidosauria; order Squamata; family Lacertidae; genus Lacerta; species Lacerta agilis. The sequence goes on from NC_046313.1 coordinate 64,491,748, forward strand.
TTGGACAAGATCGGTTAATAGAGATGTGAGAGAAAAGCGCGGCGGAAAAGTAGCTGGGACTTTTATGTTGATTCACTGGCGACTCACCACCATCCATCACTGAGTAGTAGGGCTCCAACTGCCCTTGCTAGAGCACAGCAGTGGATGTGTAGTGTGGTGTAGTGGTCATAGTGTCAGACTAGGACTTGGGAGACCAGGGTTCAAATTTGCACTTGGCCATGAAGCACATTTGGCGACCTAGGGCCAGTCACTGCCTTTCAGCCTTAGCTGAACCTTACAGGGTTATTGTGGAGAGTAAATGAGGACAGGGGACAACCATGTTCTCCACCATGAGCTCCTTTGAGGAAAAAAGAGGGGCTATGAATGCAATAAACTATGGGCAAGGACCACTGCTTCGTTCAGCACCAAGCAGGAGCACAGTGCTTGATATGAACCACTGATGTTGTAACCTGTGCCCATGCTGGGCCTTTCTACCTAGTCAGAAGATGCATAAAAGCTTTCCAGTAGGACCATTGGCTCCCCAACACACAAACCCATTCAAAAACAGTTGTTGGTATAAGCCAGTGGACTACCACCTTACCAAGCAACTTCTGGGTTTCACTTTCAGCTAGCCACCTTCAGTTCATTTACATATGAATGATTAGAATATTTGGAATGTGGTATGTGGTGCTCCATACTGGAGGGCTCTTTGCATACGCCACCTATCATTAGGCTTGCCCTTGGGAGAGGGGGATAGAGAGGGTGGGGGAGAAGCAGTGTCCTCAGCAAGCTATGGGGTCAGCCATATCAGTTCCTTGCATGCTGTAGGTAAGAACATAAGAGCCCTGCTGGATTAGGCAAAAGGCCTATCTAGTCCAGCATCCTCACAGTGTCCAACCTGATGTCCATGGGAAGCCCACCAGCGGAACATGAATACAGTAGCGCCCGCCCCACTTGTGAGATCCAGAAAGTGGTATTCAGAGGCTGACTGCCGCCAACATTTGAGATAGAGCAAAGCCACCATGCTGACTAAAACCAATGCATCTTAACCACAACTGTTCAACGAATTAGAAATGGAAACTGCTTGGGGTAAACCTTGATTTGACTTCATCTGCAGCAACCTTTCTCAGGTGAGTATAAGAAATGTCTTTTTGGAGCCTCTTAACAAGGAAGGAACCTGCAGCTTCCTATGTTTGCAGCACTTCCTTGCAAGCAAATCTGCTGGCAGTCTGAGTAGGGAGACCTATTAAGGACATAATAAGACCCTCAACTGATCTAAAACAAAGAATCCATTTTGGATATGGTGGGGGCCCAGTCGCATTGGCTGTGATCCTCCTGAAGGTAAGCACACATGTCTGCTTGTATCATCAGCTGAAATCATTGATATGCCAAAGTGCTTGATCATGGTTGCTGTTTGCCACTTGATTTCCATTTGCCCTCTTACACTTCTGCAAGACTGATCCTAGGATGATCTATTTTAAAGCCAGTTTTTCATCATTTTTTTAAAAAATGTTTTTTTCACTGTCCCAAACAACATTAGGAAGCATTGCGCTCTCATACAGGACACAGGTGTCTCAGTCTCTTCTTTGACCTCTAAGATACCTGTTCTAGTTAGTTAGTTAGTTAGTTAGTTAGTTAGTTAGTTTTTGTTTGTTTGTTTGTTTGTTTGTTTGTTTGACTCATTTACAGAGCACTTTTTATCCAGTTAGGATTGCAGAGTGGTTCGCAGTACAATAATAAAGCAATAAAAATACTGTCCATAGAACCACTAGCCAATTATCATTAGATAAAACCAGGAGCTTAAGGCTCCTCATGCCAACACAGCAAAAATGATACAGATGGCCCAACCAAGCTATCAATCTCACCCCGAGGCCTGGGTGAATAGATGCACCTTCAGTTGGTGACAAAAATTCAATAATGAGGCTCAATTATGCAGTGCCAGAGCAGCCTTCTCTGGTGTTCTACAGGGTGCTTCAAAGCATCCTCCCACAGAGGATATGCCTCCCCTTTTTAGCCTTAAAGTCATTGCTTCTCAGTATTTCTGCCAAGATAGCCTTCTTGTGTAGGAATTCTCCTGCAAAATTGTGTAGCTCCTCAGCCTGTGCTGTGCTACCTAAATCCCACACACTCAAAACTTTAAAAATGTACGTATGTAGCCCACCTGTCTTCATGACACTACATTAATTGGTGTGAAGGACCAGGCGTTGGCTGGTGCTAGAACATAAGAAGAGGCCTGCTGGATCAGGCAGCTTCTTGTTTCTCAAGGTGGCCAACCTTATGGCTGTAGGAAACCCACAAGCAAGACGTGAGGGCAATTGCCCTCCCTACTGTGGTTTCCCAGAGGCTAGTGGTATTCAGAAGCATGCTTTCTGTAATCTGAGTTGTTGCAAATAAACACTAGCAGAGATCTGACCTGGCTGTATCGGTACTGCTACTAATAGTGGCACCATCATATGACAGACGTAGGGTGACAAATCACCTAATGAGCTGAGGCAATTCCGAGAATGAAAGACTTAAGAAACCAGCTCGGAACAAAAGAGGCATGTGTCAGGCGATGATCGATGGGCTCTTTAATTCTACCCGGCTGTCATACTTATCTGTAATGAATTTCTACTCAGCTGCATTATTTTTAATACAATAGGAGGTGAATACTCCCCTCCCTCCTTGATGGTGCTTGGGTAGCTGGGACTTAAAGTGCTTTCAGCTCCACCACAGCCATGTTGGAGAGAAGGTCCCTTGTTCATGTTACCCAGCTACTCAGAAGGAGCATTCAGCCGCTTGGCTTCTTCTGGCATGTGTGACCTTCTGCCCTTTGTTAAAAAAAGAAAGAAAGAAAGAAAAGCCAACCAAAACACATTGCTGGACCTTTTTTGAGGGTGTTGGGTGCCAGCCAAGAATATTAGGTCCATAATTCTCCAATAGCAGAACAAAACTTACCACAGCTTGAGTGGTGGATCATTGGAGCACATTTGTCAGTGGCCAACACAATAACATAAAAGAGCCTACTTGATTGGGCCCGCCTATCCAGCATCTTGGGCTCACAGTGGCCAATCACCTGCAAGCAGGACCCAAACATTACAGCACTCACCCCACTAGCAATTCCTAGCAACTGCTATTGAGGAGTGTGCTGACAAGCTCAGGTTTTATACTGTCACTTGCCACCCCAGTCTCTGCCGAGTGGTGCAAGATTCTAGGGGTCTTGCCATTTAACCAGAGTTTGTGTCTCCTTTGGGGAATATGAGGCACAGTGGAGGCTGTTATGTCTTGATGAAATGTAGCTTATTTGCACATATTTACACCTGAGTCTGGATGGAGAGAGGCTTCCGATCATCTCAAGAGGGACTTGCTCCCCACAGCAGCGCGGCATTGGATTCAAAGGCAGCCAAAATGCCATCTCTGTGTCTCCTGCAGACAGCTTATTTGTCCATAAGCCTGCATGGCATCTGGCCCCACCTTTCTTCCCCAAAACCCTTGCTAAAACAGCAACCCAAGTATCGTGCAAAAAAGGACACTTTTTCTGTGGTGATGTCATGCCTCCTGTAACCCTGGCAATCTCCCCTTCCCAACTCTGCTATTGTCTTTTGCTAACTCACACACAGCTGGGGAAGGGGCTCTACCCCATTTCTTGTCTGGCACTTAATGTCAGGGTAATGACTCTGCCATCACCATCTGCCATTTTGTTCTTTGATGGCACTCTCTCTGGTTCTCTCTCAACCAGTCCCCTGAGGAAGCTGGCTTGACTTATTTTTGTCCCTTACTAAATCCATTTATCAAACCCCCCACCACATTTGCATATTTCAGAAATTATGGGGAGAGCCTGGCACCCAGGAATTTTAGGGGACCCTTGCACCTTGCAAACCCACTTTGCAAACACTACATTAAAATAAAGCTGGTTTCTAGTACTCATGTTTTTGGATATCTTTTTTTTGGGGGGGGGGGTTACCTTCTGCTACTGTAGTTATTGCCGTGAAGAAATCGTTGTTGTTTTTTAACTGACTAAAGTATAAATATTGAATGCATACAGTCTGCCAGCATACATACTTTAAAGACCAGACATAGAATTTTAAGTTACCTTGCTGAGTTACCTTTAGAATTTTGCCGGTGTGGTGGGCCATCAGTTGGTATATGGTTATGCTCTAATGTTGTGTGCAAACTTGATAAAGCAATCTGAATTTGACCATCTGGAGTTTTGGGGCCAGATGGTGCCATGAGAATATCTATCTTGACATAGCCAAATGAACCTGTAAATCCTGGGTGGGGAGCCTGAGACCCAGGGGACCAAATACAGCCCTCCAGGCTTCACTATCTGGCCCTTGGCCTCTTACCTGGCCACCCACCCTCAGCCACCCACCCTCTCCCCAGACCACACTCGTCAACAGCCCTACTGTGCATTCTCCTTGTTTCTGACTGGCTTGAATGCAGCCTTGAATTCTGATCATGCCTGCTTCTTGCCTCGATGGAGGGCAAAGGGTGTGTGTGAGAGAGAGTATTGCGAAACTATCCTAGTTTATAACCATGAAATGTGCACCTGTTGCCCTGCCCATTTTTTTGCCTCTGGTGCCCCCCCCCCACTGGCATGTGGCCCCACCGGAGGTTGTGCAGGAGGGAATGTGGCCCTCAATCTGTAAAAACTGTCATATAGAATAGCCCTCTCTTGACTTGGATGGCAATCTGTTCTTTTGACCTGAGTCGTCATTCTTTCTACTTTGTCAGTGTTTATTATAAACAAATATAAACACCATCCATGTTGGGAACGGTAGAAACTGTTCCCTCAAGAGAAACATCTTCCCATGAACCCAGACTGAGAGTCGAAAGCTTGGACTGTTCCTTCGTCAATGATCCAATCCAGAGTACATTGGCCCTGCTGTCGCAACCTTCTCTTTGAAAGCCTGCCCTGGGCCCCTCTGTTCCTACATCTTGACTCGGCTCGCCAGATAATTATGGCTAATGAACATCTTGCAGCTTCTTTATGCCCTCCTTTTTCCTTCTTGCCCATTTGCCAATCTGTGGCATGGTGGCACACTTATCTGTCATGCTTCCAAGAGCAGACCTTGTTGCCTTGGCACATAGATCTGGGTGCCCTGTCCCACTGTGCTGGGTCTCATTCCCATGCCCTCTGGAAACCGTTGGGAATTCATTAACCTGCCTGTACTGCATTTAAAACAGGTAATCCATAAGTAATGATCACAGGAGAAGGTGGGGGAGGCAGCCGCAAACTGTGTTTCTTAATCGCAGGATTAAAAACCCCAGCAAATGTTGTGGGGGAGGGGAAGGATGGCTCATAGAACAGGCTGTGCCCAACTCCCACCCCCGAACCAGTGAAAGGTTTAACTTTTTTTTTTTTAACTTGGCCACATTAAATGTGCATCCCATAGTTGATCCCCTTTGTAATGTTTTGTATTGAAAACTTTACGGTGGTATTTTAGTTCCCTGTTAATTATGCTGCTTTGAATGTTTTATATTTGATGTTTGATTCTGGATTGTTTTATTTGATGTTTTAATTTGTTGTAAACTTCTTTGAGGTATTTTTTTTTCTTAAAAATATAAAGTGATATAGAAATGACATGAAGTAGTAGTAGTAGTAGTAAAGAATGCAACTTTCACATTCTTTGTGGGAACTGAGGCTGCTTCCAGAGCTAGGCTACTTCAGTGGGAAAGGACCAGCAGTGGATTTTATTTCAGCATGTGCCTGGATAAAAAAGGATTGCCCAGTGATGTTGCCTGGGGGTATCTCATTCAATGTTTGCAGCTCTGCCATAGCTTCTGTGTTTGATCAGGGCAGGGCAAGAGATTTATTGAGCCTGCAGACAGAGTAGGATTCAAAACTTGCCTTGAAGCTCCTATCACAAGGCCTAGCACTGTCAGATATGCCAGTTTTTTTGGGGGGGGTGCACTGCACACACACACACACACACACACACACATGGTTCATCCTCAATGTTGGCTGGTGTGTAACCTGACATTTGCAAGTAGACAGTGACTGATTTTGTTGCATTCCTGGCAACCCTCAATAAATCTGGACAGGCAAGAAATGTGAACCTAACCTGGTAGCTTGCAGCTGATTTTTTTTTTATTTTTATTTTTGGCAAGCCACCCTCTTTTGCAAGCCAAAAGAAGGGAGGCACTGGAAAGCAGTCTTTGCCTTTGAAAACAGACCTGCCAGTTCCTCGGCTTTCCATCTGTAAACCAAAGATAATGGTTCTGCTCTACCTTGCAGCTTCATCTGTAAGCAGATACATTAAAGGGCATGCATTTTTTTCAGGCCAATAGTGGAATTTAACTGTCTAACAGCTTAGATGCTTTTAAAAACTCAGTTTGAGAGAGGAAATGGTGAACTCCTTGGCCTCAAATGTTGTTTAGCTTTGGTCCTCCTGTCTCCAATGCTGCTACATTTTCCAAGGCAGCTTAGGGAGAAGGCTAAGGGCCAGCTCAGAGGGAAATGCACCCAGCTGTTCTCCAGTCATTTTGTCTTGCTCCCATCCTTGAAACAGCAACTGAAAGATCCATGGGAAACGGAGCTGATATCTCTCTGATGCTGTCCTGTTTGTAAGGCATCCCTTGCAGATAAAACACCCTCCATGCAGAATTTACAAGCGAACCTTAATGATTCTTTTCTTCCCAGTCATGTTTGTCTGCTTACACTGGCATCCCATAATCCATCATTTGGACACTAAAGGCCCAATATTTCTTGTACACCTCAAGGTCACATGCCCAACTTTTGGAAGTACAGTGTCACTCTCCACGGCTGCATAATTTCCCCTTTCTCATCCATCCATCCATCCAGCTGTCAGTGCTGCTTGATGGCTGCCTTTTCCTCTTCTTCATTAGTCTTTGGAGGCAGGGACAGTTAGAGATAAGAGATAAGACTGCAGAGATAAGGCATGTGGAGGGTACTGTTCTACTGAGTGCTCCAAGCTTGATATTCCTATGTGTCCCTCACCTTAACTGCCCCGATCTTAACACCTAAGTATAGCATCCCATGCCTTATCTTGAGTTTATTATTTGCCTTTCAAGCCTGAACCTGAAAATGAGCCCTAGTACAAACCTCTGTTTTTCTCCCAATGACACCTGGGGATCTGGGGGGGTGGGTGGGACTAGCTGCTGAGAAGACACTGACAAGCAGGTGATGATGGTGGTGATGATTTGTTAAATAAGTATATACCGCCCTTCATCTGAAGATCTCAGGGTGCTTCACAACAGAATAGATGGCAAATTATCCTGGCAGGGAGAGATTCTTCACTTGCTGCCCTTTTGCTTTCATAGAAACATAGGAAACTGCCTTATACTTTAGTCAAGGCCATTGGTCCATCTGTTTCACACTCACTGTCTACACTCACTGGCAGCAGCTCTCCAGTATTTCAGGTAGGAATCTCGCCCAGCCTTACCCGGAGATGCCAGGGATTGAACCAGGGACCTTCTGCATGCAAAGCAGATGCTTTGCCATGGAGCTATTGCCCTTTCCCATTCACAGTCTGCTTATGAAGTCCAGTGTAGTGTAGTGGTTAAGAGCGGTAGACTCGTAATCTGAGGAACCGGGTTCGTGTCTCCACTCCTCCACATGCAGCTGCTGGGTGACCTTGGGCTAGTCACACTTCTTTGAAGTCTCTCAGCCCCACTCACCTCACAGAGTGTTTGTTGTGGGGGAGGAAGGGAAAGGAGAATGTTAGCCACTTTGAGACTCCTTCGGGTAGTGAAAAGCGGGATATCAAATCCAAACTCTTCTTCTTCTTCTTCCACCAGGTCCTTTCTCCCCGCCCCCCAGCTGTGTTAAAGCTAAAGCATGAAATTAAAGAGCACTGGGTGCATTTCCTCTTAGCTGACACTGCTTTTTCCTTCCTTCCTTCTGCCTTTCTTTCTTTCTTTCTTTCTTTCTTTCTTTAGAAATCCATAAACATCAGCAAGGGACACCACTCATAAAATTGCATGCAAGATGCATAAGGCAGGCCAAATAGGGCTGATTGAAATGGAAGCTCTGGGCACCCAGATAGTGGGCCCCATGATGCTGGTGCACAGTGCTTGCACACAGCTTGTGGATTAACCTGCCCGTGTTTAAAGTGATTGCAGAGAGCTGCCATCCCTTGCTGCCTTTCACTGTAGGCCCCAGTTCCATGAAGCATCATCTCAGTTTACTCACCAACAGGCTAATCCTCTTACTGACTGGAAGCCAAGCATTTTCAAACAGAGTAGCAAATATACTTGGAGTGTTCCCAACAGCAAACCCCATGGGCTCTTCATTGGTCAGTCTCTCTCATTTATCCTCCCTTCTTGGTACCTTCACAGGCACATCAGAAAATATGTTTCCACAGCTCTCTGCTGTAAACCACCTTTTCGGAGTTATAGAAAACTCTGGACAAGGGAAAGCAAATGTACATTTTCATGTAGAAAGGTGCTATCTTCATACATAAATAAACAATAATAGTTGCATTTGGGATCTTTCAGGATGGAAGCGTTATTTCATTCCTGCCTCCTCACCAAACCTGTTCATTTTCACTTACAAAAGACAAAAAACGGGGGGGGGGTTTAACATTGTCTGCACTAGAAATACAATTTTTTAGTTGTTTTTTTGTACTTTCTAGTTAGGGAAAACCCAGAAGTTTTTTTATGAATATTCTAACAAGCAAAAAAAAAGCTTTTTTAAAAAAAGGAGTAACTATATCAAGAGTCATACATGCAACCACCACCCCCATATTGCATATTGTTTTCAGGCTAGGAACAGGATGCAGTGTGGTGAACAGAAGACTTCAAGTTGAAATTTACATTTTGTCCTAGTGACCAACCCTACTGCTGAGACAAGGGCTTTTTACTTAATTATTTCACAGCCACCCTGCTAAACGCAGGCTTCTTTGTTGACTCCCACACATACTGTAAACGTTTCACTCTCATTCGCACATATGCACACCCCTCATGAGCATGCAGTTAACTGCCCTTTGCTTATGAGACCTCAAAACTTCACTCTTTCGCTGCTCTGAAAGCAGCATCACCCACTGGGGAGGCGGTGGAGGGGGAAGAGACTTCAGACCATATTCAGCTAAAGTTTTGTGTTAGCGGAAGACAACACAAGGATTTCCAAGAAATTCCGCGATGGGAATTTCCCCCATCTCCTACCCTGCCCCAGGCGTGCCTCACAACACCCTCAAATCTGTTGTGGATGGTTGGGGGAAAACCCAGAGCAGATTTAGGAGGTCACAGGGATAGGAGATAGGGGGAGGCTCTGTCATGCAAGGAAAATCCTGTGCTGATGGAGCCTTGGCCTTAGCACTAAGTTGAACACAACCTTTCATGTGTACAGTTCCATAACTGTGTAAATTGCTGCGTATATACAAAATTGTCAAGGGCTATAAGCTACATGGCAATACTATGTATACCCAGCAATACATGTTGTGTGTTGATTGCAGTAAAAAAAAAAATACATTCCATGTATGGGTTTTGCAACATATTAAGCCACACTCACACGAACCAATTCCTGCCATTCTGTCGGGCTGCACTTCCCTGTTTGCACACTAGAGGCACTTTCCAGCAGCATCAAACAGAGGCAGCAGCTTTTATTTGAAATAATTAAAGTAGCATTTGTGCTACTGTCTATTGTGCTATTGCTATTGCTATTGTGCTATTTTTAGCCTGTCAGATGTATCCCTCCTGGTTCCCTCAGAGCTTCTCATCCTTTTACACTTTACTCCTGAGTTCTCTCCATCACCTGGTCATGCTTCGGTGTGGTATAGTGGCTTGGGTATTAAACTACAGACCAGCAGGTTCTTAGTTTGAGTCTGTAAGGTGTCTGGTACAAGGCTGTTCTTAAAAGGATTATGACAAATGCGTGAGAGATAATCTGAATGTTCTCATATGCTAAGCATAATGATGGTGATGAAAGTTTTCCCTGACCATTTCTTCTTTGCAAAATTTGGATAAGAACACCTGTCTGTTGCACCTGCCTGCCAGAAATTGTGATTGGAGTGAGAAAAATGAAATCTATAAGACAATCACATCTCGTCAAGGATCTAGGCTGACCCTTGGATTTACTGGAATATGACCCTTTTACCTTAATTTTATTTCAGCACACTGAAGATAATAATATTGCACATACTTCACAAAAGGTTGTGGGTGTCAGTGATCTGATGAGAAGAAAATGTCAGGGCTGGTTTCCCTTGAATGAATGATAACCATATGCTACTACAAGGAACCACCTTCTGGTTTCTTGGTCCCAGCACGAATGGGAAAAGTAACAGGAGAGTATAGAGTGCCTTCATTGTCTACCCTCCTGTGATGAATTTTGGGGTAGGCAAGAAAAGCTGGAATTCCTTGAATGTTTGACTAGGTTGCCTTCTCTCTCTCTCTCTCTCTCTCTCTCTCTCTGCACTTCTACAAATCCCAAATCCCAGGCCTTCTGAGCTTCTGTGGTGCCTACTCATTTCCCTGCTGCCAGATCAGTCTCTGAAATTAGCTCAGTACAATTTCCCATTTGCACTTAATGAAGCCAGTGAAAGATGTTTTTCCCCTAGTAAGCCCGAGGCTCCAATAACCAGAATATTAAATAATAAATATTTGCCACTGGCCTTCCCTGAGCAGCCTTAATCTGATTTGAGAGGGCTTTTTTTTTTTAATATCCTGGAGTTAGATTAATTAGGAAGCACTAACCATGTTCCTCTTCTGGGCACTTATTAGATTGGCCATGACCCTTTTTCATTACATCAATGGCTTCACTTCTTTGCTTTAATTTAAGTCAAAGGGAACCAAAGTCATTGATTTCCTATTTACCCTCATATGCCATAATACAATTTTGATAGAATCAGAGACCTTAACTGGGATTTTCTACTGGGGCGTCAGCCTCATAAGAGTGATATGGCTTTGGTATCTATTTGAAAAGCTGTCTTTCCCAATAGATAGCTTTTGCGGCATGTCCTAAGAAGCAATATGTAGCCCTGTTGACATAGTACCTGGGTGTACGGGAAGGAGTAGGGGTGTCCTTTTAGCTCCGCTCCAATGTTACTGCTTTTTAACTATGCGTTGCATGCAGTTTTGTGAGCACGAAGCCAAGTTTGTGGGCTCCTGCTCACAAGGAGCGGCTCCAAGCAATTAGGACACCCAAATAATCAGTTGCCCTGATAGTGCAAAGTCCTACTCCCAAGCAGGAGCTCATGCATTCAGCTTTCTACCTACACAATTGTGCACAAAATTGCTACTATTATTGTTATTAAGGTCTCTATCCCACCTTTACTCCTAAAGAAGACCAAGGTGGCAAATATCAAAAACGTGGCTATTAGGGTGGTGGGATGATGTGAGGGATGAAAAGCACAGCCCTGTTCCTTGCTCTGTTCCACAGGTGGGAAATCACTTTGGTCCAGCTGACCAGATCCTAAAGTGGCCACTCTTCCCCTCTGCAAGGCCACTTTTGTCTGCTAGGCCGGCCCACCCAGCTCTCAGTCTCTGGATGTCATATGACGGGTGAATCCATGCCCACTGGAGAGCAGTCTATGCTGCATATATGAATAGCATGTCATTCATACAATATTCCTCCTGGCCACCTGTGATTATGTTACCTGTGTGACCATTCATCTGTTCATGGCAGTGATGGGTCTTCCCTGCCCCTCATCTGGAGCATTGGGATAGGTTACAGGGCTGCCTCCCAAGGGATTTTGCTGCCTGAGGTGGGAAATCCAAAGAGCCATGCCTTCCCAGTCACCAATGAATATGGAGCACAGTCCCCAAGGAGTTCTCCTGTACAGGCTTCATGGAATGGGACCCACACAAGAGTACTTCTTATTTGTTTACATACCTCAGATCAGTGAGGCTAGTGCAATAGAGCTTCCTGGTGGATCTCCATGGGTCAGATCTCTCCCTGCACCTGCCACTCTTTAGTCTCACCCAACAAAGCCAGGAAGTGACGGGATGGGGAAGACAGGAGAACCCGCAAATCACCCTGCCAAAGCTCTGCACCCAAAATTCCATTTTGGGCTTCTTTTGGGGTGCACAGAACCCTTGTGCTCTCCCCAATACCCTCTCGATGATCAAGCTTTCCCCGGAGGCTAAAGCTCTCACTCCGTCTCCATTAGCGGCCACCCTGGAAGTCCACTAGAAGTAAATACTAGTTGCTGGGGAGTGACAGCAGGAGATGAGTTGTTGCCTTCAAGCCCCGATTTTTGGTTCCCAGAGACAATTGCTCAGCCACTGTAGAAAGCAGGATGCTGAACTAGATGGACCCTTAATCTAATCCTGCAGGGTTCATCTTTTATGTTCTTAACCAATCCACATGTGCATTCCTTTCAGTGATGATTAGCCTTTTGCCCTCCAGATGTTGTTGGACTATACCTCCCATCATTCTTGACTGTTGGCCATGTGGACCAGGACTGAAGGGGGTTGGAAGCCAGAAACATCTGGAGAGACACAGGTTAGCCACCCTTGTTTTGCATGTACAGACAAAGACCCCCTATTTTCATTAACAAGTAAGCCTGCCCCATTCAAGAGAACTGTGTAGCATTCTTTCCTTCATCAAGAGTATTGTACTGATTTTCTAAAAAGATTTGCACTATGGAGAACTGGGCATATAATATTCCTGAAGCTGTTTTCCTTAGAGTTAGTAGCCTTATAGAAAATCTGCACAATAACCCTGATTTTAAAAACAAAACCTTCAGCATGTCTTTATAGTTAATTATCTAATGTTGGTTGCTAAATAGCTTTTTTACAGAAGCAGATTTTGTGGATCTTGAATCCAAGTCTCCTGGTTCCCAAATACCTTATCACTCCAGCAGATTCAGGCAGGGCTAGAAGCAAGATAGTCACTCCTTCTCCTCTTGAATTCTTTGTACAAAAAAGCCCCATTTATGAGATGACCACCTTAAAATAAAGTGGTTTTCAAACTATATCATAAAAAGCCATTAGCTGCGTTATTAGGAGATCCATAGACCAGAAATGAGAAATTGAAAGACGGAATCAGCCACTGTAGCTCATCTAGCTCAATCTTTTGTGACAGTCATCATCACCTAAAGAATCTCTAAAGAAAGCGGGAAGAATATTTCATCTATGGGGAGGAAATCTCCCAATGTTATTTAAATCAGAAGAAATGAATAATATTGTACTGTTTTCAGGTCAGTTCCATTTTGTTTCCACATTCACCATGGGCTGATTTGGGGAGCTGTGTAAGGAGAAAGCACATGTCCATAATACCTTGATTTTTTGATCCCCCTCCAGAGCCCCCACCATTATGCACTGCATCGGAAGCAAAGTTTTAAAATTCAAAGGGTTAACTAACCCTCTTGCAAAGCACATTAAGCAGAGGGGAGAGGGAAAGTTGCAGGTCATGCAAACCAGAGAGAAGCTTTAGTGTTTTCAAGGAGTACTTTCAAGGAGTTATAGAAGACCTTCAAATCTGAATTGGCTTTTTAAATGGCGGGATATAAGCAGATGTTTGGTCTTTTCTTCTTCTGTATTTTTACTGGATGTTCTGCCACTGTTATGATTTACTATTACAAACCATGAATGAATGAGCAAATGAATAAAACTGTCACACCTTTGTCTGTTACAGTAATAGATGGTCTTGTCATTCCCCTTATTTGCAAATGCTGTCTTTAGTAGCATCAAAAGGCAGTGAGTTCCACCAGCAATGGCATATCTCAAAAAACTTTTACTTTTGCCAGGCTAGAACTGAGAGCTGTCAGTCCTATTAATTTCTTTGTTGTTGCTCAACATCAGTTTTACTGAATTTATTTATCCACTCATCAATAAATACTCCCTGAATGTCTTACAAACAAAACAGTGCTTGAAAAATGCAATATATCATGATTATTATGAGATTGTGAGAACAATGCCTCTCTGCCTCCTGCCTCTTCTGCACCATTCATTAGTTTCTCAACTTGTATCATAGTAGCCCATCTTATTTATTTCCTCTGTAAGGGAAGCAATCTCTCTTTTTTTCCAGCTCCTCTTTATATAAGACTTTCTCTAGGCCCTTAATCATTTTCATCACTTTGCTCTGAGACCCCTCCAGTTTTTCAATATCCGTTTTGAGGTGGCTTACACTGAAAGATATATATGTCCATCATCACTTACAGTGATGTTCTGATGCACTTGCCTGGTTAAATTTGTGGTTCTTGCACACACATAAATAATACACCTCACCTCAGGGGCCCCTGCAATGCAATTTCATTCCAATATGGGGGGAGGGGGGGACTGTTGTTAATCCATCTCACTACTGTTCTTTCAAAGTAGTTTAACCAAGTATATCTCTCCTTTTCTGCTATCAGTGAATTTCTTCTAATAGTCAAGAAAACATTGTTTTCTACTATGTACTTTAACTACAGATGCACTTCAACCAGCAAACAGATTGTTCCACTTCTCCTTGTAAGGTTTGTAAATGCTGCAAGACAGCATTTCTGGGAAGGGGAGGGAGGTGGTAGTGTGTGTGTTTTCAGGTACTGCATGGATTATTTATACTGTACAAGAAGAGGTTTTTCATAAAGGCTGAGGGTTGGTTTTTTTTTACTTTTGAAAACACCAATCACTTATTCAGCACCCTGGACAGCACCAGACAGCATTCTCAGTGACTTGTACTGTATTTCTCTCTCTAAACTGCAAGTCAGCAGATCTGATGTGATGATAACTTTGATTGAACCATTGGACAGATGTGGGGGAAGTGGGGGGGAATAGATTTATCTTTTCCTTGCCTCCTGGTTGCCATTCCATTTTATTACAGATTGTAAAGCAATTGCATCTAACTGCAGGTACCTTTCAAAAATCTTCTCTCTCTTTCAAGGCAGCAGTTTGCATTGATTTTTAATTCATTCATTCATGTTTGTTTGTTTGTGTGTGTGTGTGTGTGTGTGTATGTATATATGGCATCCTTTTTAAATAGCTGCCTAATGGCTATAGGCATGTTTGTGATCCAAGCTGTGGTCACTTGCTATAAACTAGTTGAGGGAGTGTGACTGTTAATCGTCATGCAGATTGCCCAGTTTGCAATACCTTCCAAGGCTTGTTGTGCTCGGAACCCCAAATAAAGCAGGTGCATTCCAAGGCAAGGCACGGTGTGCATTCCAGCAGCATCACACAGATACACGGCAAAGACCTGAAAGTGGTTTTTGTAATGCCCATTTATTCAAGGGCAGTTTTTCTTGTTTTTCTAAGAACTACTACATGGAGGGGGTGAGGTCTGCCTTCAATTCTCTTAGGATTGCTCCCAAGCCCTCCATGAATTGCTTTTTGATATTACCTATTCTGCACTCCTCACTTTGTCAAAACCATCTAAGTCTATCAAACAGAGAAGGTTGGGAGCCAGTTCTTGGAACCAGCAATCTGAAAAACAAATCAGCTTCCAAGGGAGTCTGCCAAGGACAACTCTAGTCTGCAATGGTCCAGCTGGGCTCTGGAGTTGCTAAAATTCTGCTATATGAAGAAATATCCTTGATGCCTTGCTAAGAAAATTGCTAGAGTGTAGCCCTTTGTTTACAGATTGACTGGTATGCCTTACCCTGAGTCAGACCAATACTCTGTCCAGATCAGTGACCATGACTGGCAGCAGCTTGCTGGAACTCCAATTAATGCCAGATTCTAAAGGTTGAACTTGTATTCTTATAAATACTATTGCCAAGCATATACACTACCAGTGAGTTACAGCTCACCCAACTCTCCTTACTTTCTTCTATATACAAGGGCCCTTATTCCTTCTCAGGCTTACTTTGTATTAGACCTGTCAAACTCTTACACTGTCAAACTATCCAGAAGTCAATGAAGTGTCGAACATTTTTAATAACCCAAAAGCAATCTCAGAAATACTGTGCAAGCTGGCATTTGCAGATCACTCTGGGATTTTGGGCTGCAGCTGCTAATATCTAGGAAAGGTTCTCTCGGCCTTAAATAAGGTTGTGTGTTTCCTCTACCTTTTTCCATCTTAAATTGGTCAGTGATCCAAAGACAAAAATACATGTGTTTTCTCTCACAGATATGCACAAGAATCTCTTCAAGGTTTTACCATTGGCACCAGCATAGTTGGGAATCTATGTGCAACAAGCAGAACATCAGAGCAGCCTGCTGGGTCAGGCCAATGCTGGGCTAGATGGGTCATTGTGGCCAACAAGCAGGATCAGAGCACAACAGCACTCTCCCCTCCTATGGACTCCAGCAACTGGTATTGGGAACACTACTGCCTCCAGCTGTGGAGGCAGAGCATAGCTTAGTATCCTTTTTGAGGTGAGGTGATCAGAACTGTACACAGGACTATACACCTACTTCTGAAGAAGGACCAGTAAGTGATACTCACACCCCTTCATGCTTCCCATGCTGCTATGAACCCCTTAAGAACTCCTTTTGAGGCTGATCTGGGTGTAGTTCTTCACAAACAATGGGCCTTGCTGGTACAGTCTATGAAGATGCAACTTGGGTGAACAAGCATTATGGTGTGACCAGATTAAAAACTTCCATAAAGGAATTGCTAGGAAGTATTTATAGAGGTAGACTGCTGAATTTAGCAGGGTGCCTGCTGCAGCTAAGGTGATCAGGCACTGTAAGCTATCTGCATAGGAGTCTTCCCTGTTGTCCCAATGTCAGTCCTTCTGAGACCATTGCCAAATATTACATGTATAAATTTGCCTTTCAGCCTTTTGATCTGACATTATGATGGGGCTCACTACTGAGGTTAACTCTTGCATTGAATTTCACCCCCTCTCTCCTTGCTTATTAGTACAAACACAGCACCATTTTCCTCTATGCTGAGTACTAAAAACTTGGATCAAGAGTTTTCAATAAATAGTGCTCTATCAGTCAGCCACCTCCTTTCAGCTCAGCAGTGTAGTTTGTTCTGCAGTGTTAACATTTCCTCTCCCACTCACTCCAAGCCTCTTGAGCTGCCTGAGGGTGAGACAGTTCCACAGCAAAGTCCAACAGAATCTTAATTGTGTATGATGATGTTGTTGTTGTTTGTAAAATATGCTAAAAGCAATCCCTTTAATACCAAATTTTCCTAAGTCTATTAGAAACTTTAGAATGCTCCAGCAGGCTTAAATATGAACAGGTAGAAGCCCCCAAGAGCTCCTTAAGAACTCAGAGCTTAATTTGAAGCCAACAGGCTGTTTGCATTGTGTGGTTGATCCTTCCTGCATCCCTGTAATCTCCTGTGCGACAAGTGTAAATATTTGCCACAGAGAGGTCACAAGCACTTGTGCTGAGTTCAATGTGAGGTTATCCATCCCAAACATTACAAGCCTGATTACATTTCCAAGAGTTATTTGCCAGCACTCAACAACAACAAAAATACCTTGGTCTAGTCTAAGAGGAGCTGTGATTGCACTCTAAAAAGGCATAAGTAGGGGGAGAAGAGAAATTTTGGTTGAAGATGGTTGTAGAAGGAGTACAAAAAAAATTGTTGAATATTAGAACAAACTTTCCCTGTACATTTTCCTTTGTTTTGTTTTGTTTTGGGGGACACCTTGCTCATCAGTAGCACATGTGAAAAGGATCTAGGGGTCTTAGTAGACCTCAAGCTTAACTGAGTCAACAGTGTGATGCAGCAGCGAAAAAGGCTAATGTTATTCTAGGCTGCATCAACAGAAGTACAGTGGTACCTCGGGTTAAGAACTTAATTCATTCTGGAGGTCCGTTCATAACCTGAAACTGTTCTTAACCTGAGATACCACTTTAGCTAATGGGGCCTCCCGCTGCTGCCGCGCCAGAATTTCTGTTCTCATCCTGAAGCAAAGTTCTTAACCCAAGATACTAGTTCTCGGTTAGCGGAGTCTGTAACCTGAAGTGTCTGTAACCTGAAGTGTCTGTAAGCTGAGGTACCACTGTATATTGTCCAGATCAAGGGAAGTAATAGTTCCACTCTATTATGCCTTGGTCAGACCACACATGGAATACTGTGTCCAGTTCTGGGCACTGCAATTTAAGAAGGATATTGACACACTGTAACTTGTGCAGAGGAGGGCAACCAAGATGATCAAGAGTCTGGAAACTAAGCTTTGTGAGAAACTGTTGAGGAAATAGGGTATGTTTAGTATTTATAAACATATAAATACTAAACATAGTGCAAAATATGGTCTGAAGCTCAACATCAAAAAAACTAAGATCATGGCCACTGGTCCCATCACCTCCTGGCAAATAGAAGGGGAAGAAATGGAGGCAGTGAGAGATTTCACTTTCTTGGGTTCCATGACCACTGCAGATGGTGACAGCAGTCACGAAATTAGAAGACGCCTGCTTCTCGGGAGAAAGGCAATGACAAACCTAGACAGCATCTTAAAAAGCAAAGACATCACCTTGCCGACAAAGGTCCGTATAGTTAAAGCTATTATTTTCCCAGTAGTAATGTACAGAAGTGAGAGCTGGACCATAAAGAAGGCTGATCGCCGAAGAATTGATGCTTTTGAATTATGGTGCTGGAGGAGACTCTTGAGAGTCCCATGGACTGCAAGAAGATCAAACCTATCCATTCTTAAAGAAATTAGCCCTGAGTGCTCACTAGAAGGACAGATCCTGAAGTTGAGGCTCCAGTACTTTGGCCACCTCATGAGAAGAGAAGACTCCCTGGAAAAGACCCTGATGTTGGGAAAGATGGAGGACACAAGGAGAAGGGGATGACAGAGGATGAGATGGCTGGACAGTGTTCTCGAAGCTACTAACATGAGTTTGGCCAAACTATGAGAGGCAGTGAAGGATAGGCGTGCCTGGCATGCTCTGGTCCATGGGGTCACGAAGAGTCGGACACGACTGAACGACTGAACAACAACAGTATTTATAAATTGAGTATTTATAAATGCATCTGTCCACCAGCCATTTTACTGGAGTGCAAAAAAGGTGTCAGCTTATTTTCAGTAGCACCTTAGAGACCAACTAAGTTTGTTCTTGGTATAAACTTTTGTGTGCATGCACTTATCTGAAGAAGTGTGCATCTTAAGTGTATCTGAAGAAGTGTGCATGCACACAAAAGCTTATACCAAGGACAAACTTAGTTGGTATCTAAGATGCTACTGGACAATTATTTATTTATTTATTTATTTATTTCTATTTCTATTTCTATTTCCAACACAGCTACCTACCTGAATCAGAACTTATTTTCAGTGGATTTCAGCAGTAGCTGGGCCTATGCAATATCAGGGAAAGGAACTGGTTCCACTATCTACCAGTGTCTGTTGGTGTAATAAGTGAAAATGAGCATATTCAGCATGACTTGATCCAATTTTGTTTTTTAAAAAAATCCTCTGATACTGGATGATCAGTGAAATGAAAGGAGCACCCAGACGTATAGGGCATCATGTAAAGATTAGTACCTGTTTAATAAAGATTAACTTTCATGCTGAAGAGTCTGAATGGGCAATTTAAAAAACAGCAAATTACACCATAGCCCTGATGTCTATAATCTCTCTCTAGGACAATTGTGGAAATGAGGAGTCACTTGCTTTATTGTTTTGTTCTGGTGCCTCAGTTGTCCAGGAGTAATAAAAATAATGATGTTATTATTTATATGCTGCCCATCTGACTGGGTTGCCCCAGACTTATTCTTCCTATCTGAAATGTTTCCCCTTTCCTATGGACCATCAAAAGCTAGGGATGCCGTATAGTTTTGACCTTGTACCAAAATCACTTTGAAGTTTTTTCTACAATCAAGCGTTATATAAATTTTATGTAATAAATAAAATTGTCCCTTGAGCAGGATTGGTGGGAGTTGATTGCCCTTTTCATGGTCCCTCAGATAAAACTGGCTAGCGACCCTGGAGATTTTCAGTAAGGAGGAAATTATTTGTGTCTTTGGTTGTGGGGGAAGGTTGCCTTCCCTCAAATGTTGGCCTCATTTCTCAATTCTTCTAGAGCTGTGTGTTCTGCAGGTGCCCTTCAAGTGATTCGTGTTGTTCACTGTGCGTAATGTTAGTAGAGTAATTGATTTGTGGAGTGTCCTGCATTAGAGCACAAGGTGTAGCTCCCTTCCCATCCTGCTGCTCTGATTGAAGACCCTGCATGAAGAATTGTCAATAGCCACTTCCAGCTAGTCGTATTACATGTGAGGGCCTTACCAGGTGGAGAGTCCCCACACTAGTATCAGCAAGCACCAGGGACATGCAACACTGCTTTGGAGATTACAAGCTTTGCCCCCAGAGAAGCAAACCTTGGTGATCTTCACATAGAGGCCATAATCTTTGAGTCATCCATGAGTAACTCCATGATGCAACTTAAAGAGGCAAAATTATTTCTATTCTTGCATTTTTTGCATAAAATAAGCTTTGCCCTTTTATATTATGCATGGGTATCTGTGTGTCAGGATCCTGCCCAACTAAGACACCAGGGAGACCTCCTCTGAGGAAGAGATGTAGAAGAGCATCCCAGGAGAAGTAGGGAGCTGGAGAAGTCCATTGTAATCTTAAGGCAGCTCAAAGTACCGAGTCTCTTGTCTCACCTGGGCCTCTTGATGCAGTCCTTTGTAGGAATATTCATTTAGCTGCCAGGAGGCTTTATTAGCAGGGGTGTTCTTGTCAGAGGCGTACCTAGGCTCCCTTGTGCCCTTGGCAAGGAGCAGCAACAGCAGCACACACAGACACCCCAATCTCCAGAAAGAAACTTGACAGGGGAATGGTGGGAGACACCACAACTACGATTGAGAATGGAGCATGAGAAGCAGAGGGGCGCTGAAATTTGGTGTTACATCGGGCATTGCTGAAATTTGAGACCCCAAGATCCATCACCAAAACAACCAGTAAAGGAAGCATCAGGCATTGAGGATATAAGTCTCCCAGTCTCTTCCAGGTCTTCACTAGGATAACAATTCCCTATTGAGCACCTTTGTTCAGAGTCCCCCTAGAACTTGCTTGTTCAATGCCTGATCTGTTGTGGGTGCTGGCCATGCACACTTTGTCTTTCTGGAACAATTTTGGCTTAATCAGACTGAATTGTTTCCAGTTTGATTTAAGTGATTTATTTTTTTTGTTATAATCAGAGTGAGTTGTCTGTGAATTGGTTTTTCAAAATTGTTCATGTCCATGACGTGAGCCCAGTAGGCTTGGAATCTAACACCGCTCAACTTTCCCTCCACGTTGTATAATGCAAGGGAGAAAAAACTTCAGGCTTGCAGGATCTCTCTTTTTTTTTTTTTTTTAGAATCCTGAGGTCTACCAACTGGAGCCAGGTGAAAAACAGTGTTTCATGGTGTCGGCATAAACTTATACACCTAGAACTGAAGAGCAGGGTGCCTCTGTACTACAAACCAGGAGTTCATTTCCAGTGCCAGGATTGAGCTTGCATAAGGAGCTCCACTTCTGCTCTTCCTCCAAACCGTTCTTCATTTAAGCAGCCTGATAGAGAGAAGCTTTTAGCTGTTGCTGTTGTTAAACAACTGGCTGATCACCAAAAGATCCCATTACCAGTAGATCCAGTCTACCTTCCGCTGAGCCCCACTATGTCTGAAGAAGTGTGCATGCACACGAAAGCTCATACCAAGAACAAACTTAGTTGGTCTCTAAGGTGCTACTGGAAGGATTTTTTTATTTTTTATTTTGTTTTGACTATGGCAGACCAACACGGCTACCTACCTGTGACCCCACTATGTCGGTTTTGGAGTCCAAGCTTCTCAGAACAAGAGCAGTGGCTGTTCTCCATCCATGTATTCCAGTGCTGTATTTAAATTTGGGTGGTAGGTAGCTGCTGTATATTTTGAACAACTAAGCACATGCTTGATGAACGTGGACTTTCTCTGATGCTGTTCAGACTGATGAGAGGAATAAGCCTGATAAGAGCTAGGTATTGTTAACTTACAAAGGATATCTGGTGTTAAGACTGTAAAGTGATTTCCATACTTCACCTCAGACAGCAAAGCTTATTCACATTTGACAATGCAGTGTTTTCAGGTCAGTAGGAGAGAGAATCAGTTTGCACAAACAAGAATGTTGTTTACATAGGACAACTTTGGTATGCTAGGATACTGATACAAGGAAGACCCAGACTGAGCTTGGATGGTCAGGAATTTCAGATAAGTAAATGTAGTTAACTGGATTTCTATGGTAGCCATATCTAGGGGGCTAGTCTTTGAAGCTGCCCAGTCAAGACCGATAAGCATGATAAAGAGCCTTTTGTTCTGCTCATTAAATGTTTTTGATTTATAGTTAAATAGGAAGGGTGGTCTAATGCAGAATTAGCAGACAGAGTTGAATAGCCAGCCACCATCAGAGGGCCTTTGATTCTAGGGACAGCCCAGTCCCATAGGGAATAGCACTGGAGCATTGATCTTCTGTCCCTGAACTCTGTTAATTAATTGGCAGACCCAGGTATAAGTATTGTGCTTTCATTAAAACCGATGAAGTATTTCTTTTTTGGTGTCCATTGAAGAGAGAATGGAGAGCCTCATGTTCTAAGCAAGAGACAGGGTGGGATCAAAAGCAAGAGACCCCTCCCTGTTCCTTCACACTGTTTTGAACTGACACATTTTATTCCTTTGATCAATTAGGTTTTAATACCCACTAACCAACTTTGACGAAAGCACAGGGCGGTGGGCCTTGGCTTCCATCTGCAATGGGAATGTAACTCTGAACTTTTGCCAGCCTCTGTCTTACCCTAAGGCTACCTTAATGAGGAACAGAGAGCCCCTACTTTTGGGTATTCATTGGGGCTTTTATTCTTTTCCCTTGATCTAATGCCAGAAAAGCAAATGAGGTTTATGTCCCAGATTGGTGGATGCTGGATCAGACTAGGGAAGCTTTCCATTCTCACTTGCTGTCACAGCAGATCTGCCTCTCTCAGCTAACAGGGAAACTTGGCACTTAGCCTCCCTCCACCTGCAAGTGTCTTTGGATAAGTTTTGCTTTGTTTCACTCTCTGGGGGACAGATTTCAAGCCAAGTTTCTGACTGCAGACCAAATACATTCCACCCCTGTTAATCTAAATTCTCATCCTTTGTATCATGCTGGAACTAGGGACAAAAGCGGTCAGATTCTCTAGACCATAGAATAAAATTTGTGCTGTGTTTGCATCACTGGTGCAGATACCTGGGGAGAAATGGAAAATTACTTAGTGAATTCCAAACCTCCATCTGAGCAGTCTGGGTTGTGGTCATGGAGATGGATGGTAATTTAATGTTTCCTGCATGGCAGAGGGTTCCCTTGGGGTCCCTGCCAACGCTATAATTCTGTGATACTTTCCTACTCAGGAGGGCTTCCGGGCTTTTGGAGACATGACATTGGTTTGCATACACCAGAGATTGCTCCAAATCTCTAAACCTAAGCCCTATTTAGGGGTTAAAAATAAGCAGCAATAATTATGTGAGGAAAGTGAGTGAAACCACATTTCCATCCTCACCATTGCACACTCCTCCAGCTCCTCCCCAGTGCTGTTGTGCTCATTCTGCAGTAGGACAGGCTACTGAATGCTCAGGATTCAAGTTCACAGGGACAGCCTATGTATGTTCAGCTGGCTGCCCTGCTCAGCCCATGGGCAGTATTGAGGAGGGGCAGTGCAGGGTGGAATAGTGGAGTGGGCGAGGCCCCACTCTTCTCCCTCATGCAATTATTGCTGCATGTTTTTGAGTGCCCAAATATAAAGCTAAGCTACTTTACACATAATTCTTTTTTTAAAAAAAAAACAGATGCAGTCAAAATATCCTGCATCTCTACTTTGCATTCTGAAGCACTCGTGCCAGGGGTGGCCAACGTGGTGTTACCCTCCAGATGCAGAGAGCTACAAGTCCCATTGATCCCAGCCAACACGGTCAGCAATCAAGGATCGTTGGGGGTTGTAGTCCACAACATGCAATGAGGGAGAAACAGAAGTACAAGCACACTAGCTTCACACACCCAATCACTGTCACAAAGTGGAGGGATAACTTTTTACCCTGATCTTCCAGTGTTCTAAATCATGCAGGGGGGCTACACGAGCACAGCAGGCTCCCCACTTGTTTTATTAAAAATATTTCTATACCACTAATTCATAAAGAAAATATCAAAGTGGTTCACAACAACTGTACACAAAACCATGCAATAAAAACGATAAACAGAACTTAAAATTGGAAATCAGATTACCATTGTGGGAAGATTTGTCCTTAATTACCTGCATAAGCCTAGTGGAATAGAAAAGTTTTCAGCAGGCATTTAAAAGTCAAAAGAGAAGAAGCCTGCTGAATTTCTTTTGGCAAAGTATTCTACAGAGCTGGGCCGATGATGCTAAAGGCTCAGTTTCTTATGCCTCCAACTCATGGAAGATGTGGTTGTCTCCACTCTCTTGTATTATGAGAGGGGCTTAGAATGCTAGAATAAGGCTAATAACTACCAGTAGAGACTGTAAAGAAGAAGAAGAGTTTGGATTTAATATCCCGCTTTATCACTACCCAAAGGAGTCTCAAAGCGGCTCACATTCTCCTTTCCCTTCCTCCCCCACAACAAACACTCTGTGAGGTGAGTGGGGCTGAGAGACTTCAAAGTAGTGTGACTAGCCCAAGGTCACCCAGCAGCTGCATGTGGAGGAGCGGGGACACGAACCCGGTTCACCAGATTATGAGTCCACCGCTCTTAACCACTCCACCACACTGGCTCATGGACATAACATAGCAGCATCTGTGTTACAGGCTACTTGTGTACAAGGTCACATGCCAGGGAACTGGATTGTTTGCTGCTTCCTGTCATCTGTGCATGTCACAGCAATCAAGCACTTGTCACTGCATAGTATGGAAAAAGTCAGCTGAGGAGAAAACAAGCTTTTCACTCTCTTTGGCACTTTTTCTGGAAAAGCTGTTGACAGCTTGAAACTATGTGGACCACAGTTCCTGCTCTAAGATACCAGCGTTGGTGTGGAATCACAACTAATGCTCTTGGGTCCAGACTCCAGACTCCCACAGGTGGCTCTTATTAGCTCTCTGGTCTTGGCACCTGCCCATACATTTGTCATGGTGCTGCTGTCAGTGCGTTTGAATGGTGAGCTGGCCAGATCTGTGCATGAAGCTGAATGAGGTTGAAGGAAGCTGTGAGAACAGCCTTTGTCATCTTGGTGCCCTCTGGATATTTTGGACTTCAACTCCCATCAGCCAGTGCCAAAACATCCAGAGGATACCAAGATGGCAAAGGCTGTTCTCAGAACACAGAGTGAGCAGCAACACTAACCATTTGTGCCACAAGGTTGTGCAGTATTAAAAAGCCCCTATGAGCCTTTCTTTAAAAATATATAAATCTGCATTATTTAACAGGAGCCAACATGCACTTGGTTGCTTGAATGTTTGCCTTTGTGGCACAAAGTCAGGGTTGAGTTCTTTTCCCTGTGCATCATTCAGATCAGTTTCTAGCCTCTGGGCACGGCGAAGCACTGAAAACACAGCCCTTCATCAAATAGCAGTCATTAGCGCTGGGGCACAGAGACTATTTATCAGGCCTTTTAATAATTCCTGGAGCGACCCGCCATCTCTCCCCCCATTAATCACCATTAGGTTTCTTATAGCCGAGCACAGATTATTGAGAGGTACCAAAGGGCTGGCTGAGCAGTTGGAGGCTAATGGGCTCCAATAATTTGAAGCATTCCTCCTAGTCCCAGCTGCTGGGACAGACCCCGTGCCTTTGGAGATCTATAATATCTGCACAGTACTCCACTTTTCCCCTCTTGCCTCCTTTCACACTCTGTCCTTTTGCCCTTGTCTTTTTAGCTCCTCTTTTTAAAAAAAACAACAGCACCATAACCAGAAGAGAAGTCATATTTCACCAGCCTCAGGAACAGGACTGTTTAATTCAGACAGATTTCCCTGGGAAGCAACTTCCTTTGCAGAGGAAGTGAGCCGCAGGTTCCCATAGTTAGCATCATTCATGAACAAAAAAACAAAGGACCATGTTCCCCTTCTGTTGGGAATGGCACCTCCTTTATGTTTGTAGAGAGGTGGTTAGAAGCTAGGGATAGAAGCCAGTTTGCCAAGGTACTCCCAGTCTCATGCCAACCTGCAACTAGTGTAAACAAAGCTGGTTCCACCAAGCAATGCTCACACCACTTCTCAAGCCCACCTTTGTTCCTACAAGGTCTAGAAACTTGATTCCAGGGAAGTGAAACATCAGTATGCTCAGGACACCTGAATTTCACACCCAGTATCACATTTTACCTGCAGTTGCACAGAATTGTAAAGTACATACAACCCTGACTATATAAAATAAGGGCACCAAAACTGCTTGCAGAATGTTTGGTCAAAAGAATCCCAAATGTTGTCTTTTGAGAAAACCAGGAATGAACTCTGGGACGTGGAAGGATAGGAGATTATAAATCTCCTTCATTCCCACACAAAATGCCTACTTGTCACCACCTAAAGGGGAATGTGCCTTTATGTCCTGCCTGTCTTCTTAGGCTCAAATTAGATGAGATGGTGGCAGACGTGGATCTGTTTCTTATCCTCCTGTTCACATATCAAGTTTCTTTTTCAGGGAGCACATGAGAGAGAAGTGCTGAAGCTTTCCTCCTCTTACCTCCTTAAAAGGGTAAAGGTAAATGTACCCCTGACCATTAGGTCCAGTTGCAGATGACTCTGGGGTTGCGGCGCTCATCTCGCTCTATAGGCCGAGGGAGCCAGCATTTGTCCGCAGACAGCTTCCAGGTCATGTGGCCAGTATGACTAAGCCGCTTCTGGGGAACCAGAGCAGCGTACGGAAACACCATTTACCTTCCCACCAGAGCGGTACCTATTTATCTACTTGCACTTGGCGTGCTTACGAACTGCTAGGTGGGCAGGAGCAGCAGGGAACGAACAAATGGGAGCGCACCCCGTCATGGGGATTCGAACTGCCTACCTTCCGATCGGCAAGCTCACCGGTTTAGACCACAGCGCCACCCACGTCCCTTCTTACCTCCCCTCAAATCATCATTGCTCAAGGCACCAGATTATGTCTAAAAGGCAAGGACGTGAGAAAAGTGCTTTGAGTAAGAGACCATGGAGGAAGTAAAGCACAAGAGGGAGGAGGAGTCAACGTCTCTCTCCCATATGCTCCCGTTTTAAAAATTCTGTCCCTGAGATATTTTTTGGTGGGGGGGGGGGGAATCTGCTTTGAATGTGCTTTAAAAGTCTCTTGTGGATGCAGCCGCATGTGCCTCTCGGAAAGGACTGAGAGATGCTTTATTTCCAGAGGGTCTTGCATTTAGCGGTTGCTTTGTGGGGAGCTCTGGGGATAAATAACTGAAAGAGAATGTGGCCTTGGCGGGCAGCTGCACCCAGGCTGCCAGGATGGGCTGGCACGCAGTTGCCTCATTTCAGCTGCTAATTGTCATCAAGGTGAATCATTAACAGTGCAGAAGAGGCCGGACACAGCAACCCCATAGAGCTTAGAAGCAGGGAGGAAAGGGGGAAATGGGGAAGTCAGGAGCAGAGCAGGCAGTTCAGGTGGGGATAATTCAAGTCTGTTGCCTGGATGTAGCAGATGGAGGTGCCTCACAGTTCGGCAAGGTGTTTAATGGGCACATTGTGGGCCTAATGAAGCTAGAAGAGAGAGCTAGAAAAGATCCATGAAATGTGTTGCTCTCATTCCCAGTAGGGCAAAGATAGGGAACCTGCAGCCCTCCACATAGTGCCAGGCTACAACTCCCATCATCCTTCAGCATTGGCTGTGCTGGTTGAAACTGATGGGAGTTGGAGTCTGACAACATCTGGAAAGTCATAGGCTCCTCTTTGCTCCAGTACAGTGTACCAATCTCTCTCTCTCTCTCTCTCTCTCTCTCTCTCTTTCTCGTCCAATTTCCTCCTTTGCAGTAAGATCCCCTGGCAACTCAGTTTACCCGTGCCCATCCTTCAGTTGCACAGCCTTCCTCAATTTCTTATCATTTTAGAACTTGCATATTCCAAATACACAGTTTCTCCTCCCAATCTTGTGTGCTGTTTATTTCCTGCCTTACTGGCTAAATGCACACATTTGCTCACAAAATGCACACATGACACACACGCACACGCATACACAGATGGAGACACGCTGAGAGAAATACAAAGCCCCAGCCTCACAAAGACAGCCTAGCGTACACCTGTAATCCCGCCAAGGCAGGTGGCCTCGAGGAACAAACCAATCGCACAGCCCAGGCCCTTCTCCAGCTGGCTGGTGCTCCCCTCCTTGGTGCGAATCCAATGGTCCCGGCTTTCTCATCTGTTTTGCCTGCTGATTCAAATGAAAACCAGGGGTGGAGCATGCCCAGGCCAGCAACAGGAGGGAGGGGGAATAGAAATGGACTGCTGTTGCAAATGGCAGCTGTGGTGTAGGAAAGATTGCACGGCTGCAGGCCAGAGCTGATTCAGAGTTACTGTTGGGGTATTGTACAGGATACAGTGATGTGAAGGGCAAGGGTGTACCTATCTATCCGAGTTAAAACACTTGCATTGAAATGAAGGTATAGGTGCAAGGTGTGAGAGTTCTTTCCCCCCCTACCAGCTGAACATCCACCATGAAGTCCTAGGACTATAGTTTTATAAAGAGGCAAGTGTTTTCCCGCTTACTTATACTGCCATATAACACAAACACATTTACCGGTATTCAAGTGCAAAGAAAGGAAAACTGGCTGTTTTGTCCTAAAAAGGGTCCAAAGTTCCCAGGAAACTTTTTTTTTTTCATTTCTGGTGGATCCTCCCTGTCATGCTGTCCACATTCACATGTGCCTATCTTGAAATCTGAAACAAATTCAGTACTGAAACTGACTTGTCACACACTGCACCAAACCTGATTTAAGCAGTACAGCATCCTTCAGTGAAGATATAGATTCTACCCATCAAATCATATTCTATTATAATCATAAGATGTTGCATTGTATAATATCATTTCAAATGATAAAGATATGTACTTAAACAGGGGTCGGCAACGTGCAGCCCATGGGCTGGATGTGGCCCATGAAGACCGTTTTACCGGCCCACGAGTCACCCCCCCCAACCGAGCCACCCATTTGGTGAGTCGTCGTCGTCCCCCCCGCGCGCGCTGTGCTAAAGCAGCACAGTGTGGTGCGGGGACTCGCCGAGCGGCGCTGGAAATTGCGTCTGCGCATGCACAGATACCGGAAATTGCGTCTGCGCATGTCCAGACTCCAGACGCCAACCTTCTGATCGGCAAGCCCTAGGCTCAGTGGTTTAGACCAGAACACCACCCACATCCCAAGCGCATAATTCCATCTAAATATCTAAATATTTGTTGAATACATAAAATAATCAAACCCTATGAAACAAGCAACATCTTACTCATATGTATCTCAATCGCTTTACTAAATAATAAAAATTCCAGAGAAATAAGACAATAGGTTGATAGTGTTTTTATACTGTTCAGTCACCTAAGTTCAATATTATGGGAGGTGTTAAGAAGTGAGTCAACCTCTATCTTCATATTTGGGCTGTGGCAGGGTGTGAGCAGAAGATAGATCCCTCAGTATGGGCTATTCCATATATGTAGATCTGGTACGTGGCAAATAGGATAGCCTTTGTTGCCTTCTAATTCTGTTAGACTGAGCTTGTCCTTTGAGCATTTATTTTTCCATCATAAAGGCCGCAAGAGTCTAAAGCTTTGTTTTGTAAAGCAGTCCTCAGGGAGTGCTGAAAAAGAGCCCTCTTCCACTCTTGGGCTTCCTGAGGCTGCCCAGTAACAGCTTTCACCTGGCCAGCATTGCTTCTTAGTCCCTGAACCTTTGGCAGGGAGAGCAGAGGGGATTAGATTATCAATGAGCCTTGGACAATAGTGTGAAGGGGAAGGAAGCAATTAGCATGAGAGCAGGAGGGAAATATTTGCTACACAAGAGAATAAAAAGGCCTGTAATTTCCCACCCAACATGCAGCAGAAGAGAAAGAACAACAATAATTATCATAAAAAGCACCCGCATGGCAGCATTTGCATGACAAAAGGAGCTCATGCTGGGCAGATATATCCCCCCTCCCCCACTGAGCACTGGGATGGGATAGAGGAGGAGGAGAGCGTTGTCAAAGGTGGTGCTGAAATTTCTCCTTGGCTTCATTCATTTGGCACCATGGTTCTGGTTTGAGAATGATGGTGCCCCTAGGGCGTTGCTTGCTAGATGGAGGTGCAGGGAGGCAGAGGGGTAAAGTCTCAAAAGGGAAGGGAAGCAGGATGAAGAGATGAAAGAGCTTGTTGGTAAATTGCCTGGTGTTAGGGGTGGGCAGTGAGGCAGCCACGTTCGTTGGCTGATGAAACCAAATTGTTCAGGTTGGTAAGAACAAAAAGCAGTTGCGAGGAGTTCAAAACAAGATCTTCCGAAACTGGGTAAATGGGCATTAAAAGCCAAATGCCATTCAGTGTAAGGAAGTTAAAAGTGTTGCAGATTGATGCAGAATATCGTAGCTTCACACATACATGGTCATGGGATCTGAACTGGAGGTGAAAATACACCTTAGGGTCATAGTGAATAGCTCAATGAAGACATTCAGCCAATGAATGGCATCTGTAAGAAAGGCAAAGTCCATGTTAGGGATCATTAGAAATTAAAACTCTCTTAGTACCATAATGCCATTATACAAATCTATGGTAAGACCACACATAGAATACTTAGTTCAGTTTTGGTTGCTGTACCTCAGAAAGGTGATAGAGCTATAAAAGGTTCAGAAAGGGTCAAGCAAAATGATCAGGGGGGTGGAGCCTGTCCCCCATAAGAAAAGATTACACATTTGAATATTTTCAATTTAAAGAAAGGGCAAGTAAACAGGTGGGCATGATAGTGGTGTATAATAAAAAATATGCAGGGTGTGAAGTAAGTCCCCCCCCCCCCGTTTCATGTTATTAGAAACCAGATTCATCCAATGAGCACACACACAACACAAAAATACATAACAAATACAGACACACCTACATCTTTCTTACAGAAACACCCATCATGCACACATCTGTCTCACACGTACGTACAGGCCACATGTGCATTTCACACCCACCTCTCACACACATAACATCTCTCTCTTTCTCTTCTCTCTCTCTCTCTCTCTGTCACACACACACACAAATACAATTCATCTCTCCCACATACAGCACCCAAACACAAATGAAGTCTTGATAATTGGGAAGATGGTATATTTAACCCTTTGTGGCCAGTTTTCCAATCAACACCCCCACAAACATTGTTTGTCCTCTGGAAGAATGTATCCTCATGAGGCAAACAGCAGTCTGCATGGGAAAGTTTTGATTGAGAAAAGCAAAGAGTCAAAAACTCTTCCCCCCCCCCAGATACATTGCAGGCTGGGGGGGAAATCAGGAAATCCAGTTAAAAATCTCCCAGGGAACATGTCAGTAGGCCCATAGCTGTCTGGCTGTGAAGTTACAAAATATCCCAGAGTTCAGGGCTGGAATGTGAACAGTAGCACAGCAGTGAGTGATGCATCCAGGCAAGACACCCAATCCGCTCTTGCAAAGGTTGTCAGCCCTGCAAAAACCGAGTTTTGCCATTCATAGCAATGAACGTGTTGATGATTGCTGGATTGATTTCTGGTTTAGGTGGGTTCTTCTATGCAGTGCTTTCTGTTCTCTTGCTCAAATGGTCTGGCATTGAAATACGGCAAATGCAACACCTATAGAATCATAGAATTGTAGAGTTGGAAGGGACCCTGATGGTCATCTCATCCAATCCCCTGCTGTGCAGGAATCTCAGCTGAAGCATCCAGGACAGGTGGCCATCCAACCTTTGCTTAAAAACCACAAATGAAAGACTTCCAAGGGAGTCCAGAAAGTTCTTCCAGATGTTTAGTTGGAATCTCCTTTCTTGTAACTTGAAGCCATTGGTTCTGCTCCTACACTCCAGAGTTTCCATTAGAATAGCACATCTACCTATTTCAGTAAAAGCTATCTTCGCTATCAGATTAATTCATCTGTCCTTTTGCAGATTTGAAAGCCACCTGAGACTCAGAATTTTGGCATGAGATTAACAGAAGGGAGAGAAGCAGTAGACATACCTACTGTACTGAAAAGAAAAAGGCACTAAAGGACTAATGTTGGGGGGCTTGGCTTCACTAAGTTGTGAGTTTAGTTTCCATTTTCCCCATCCTTGCTTTCTTGCTTCCATTTGTAACATGTAATGCCTGATCATCTTAAGTAAAGGGATCTGCTTTAACCTTACAGCTGTGCCTGCCTGCCTTGCCTTCCAATAAAACAAAGGGCAACACCCTGCAACACCCACTCTACCACCACCACTACTCCCTGCTTTCAACTTTGAAATGGGCCAACCACATGAACAACAAACATAATTCTTTATGGGTGAAATTTACCCAGTCACTGCCTGAACTACCTCA
Organism: Lacerta agilis; assembly: GCF_009819535.1. NCBI lineage: Eukaryota > Metazoa > Chordata > Lepidosauria > Squamata > Lacertidae > Lacerta > Lacerta agilis. Next base: position 64,523,888 of record NC_046313.1, read on the forward strand.
CAGGATTTTATTGGGGATTAAATGAGGAGGAGGAGAACCATGTACACCATCACAGGATCATTTGAGAAAAGGTGAGGTGTGAATACAATAAATAGATACTAAAATCACTGCCCCGTCATGTCTAGTTTCACCCTAAGTGTATCTGAAATTGTTCCAATTTGGATTCTCCTTGGGGAGGGGTTGAAACTGACACTGCTTTAGTGACTGCTTCACACTTTTGATCTAGAGATGGGTATAAGGGGAATGCAACCCTGTAGATACTCCTGTGGACCTCTCAGTTGGCATACTGGACATTATTTGTCAATTGATTCTTCTGGGATGCATGTGTGAGTTGTTCGGAATTCAAGGCAGCAATCCATCTAAATTCTAAAGCATTTTGCAGGCTCACTGAGACGCTCACATTTTGCAAAGGCACAGAAAGTCAGAGGACACTGGTCTCTTGCATAAGCCTGCCTGTCACCAATGAGAGTTACATAACCAGGTGGTTCTCACTTCAGCCACTTTTCAATCAGGGGAGACTCCCTTTGTACACTGTGACCAAACCCACATTTTGAAAGTGTTTGGCCAATGGGATGCAAACTTAACATAATCCAATCCTGAGTGGCACAACCCTCATCCTGTTTCTTCTTGATGCTGCTTCCTTCCCTGGCCAACTTGTCTCTAACCCATTCCCAAACTCTGCCAAGGTCACATTTCCCTGCACAGCTGCTCAGCCAGTGCCTGATCCTGGGACAGAGGAAGGAGATGGCATTTAAGAGTGTTTTAAAAAATTAAGAGACAGCTAGAGAGACTTTTTTGCCAACAGCCCCTAATGTGTCTTGGAAGCTGACAGAGCAGGTAATTGCAAGATCATTCCCCCACTTGTCCCTGTGATTAGCTTCTTTCTGTGCTATTTCTGTTCCATTAAGTATGTGCAAAATGGAACCCCATCTCTGGCCCTCCTCCTTTTTCTCCCTCCCTCCCTCCAAAGTTTCTCCTATTGCCTCTGAGCACTAACTGTTCTGACACTGATTTGCTAGTTCAGGAAGATTATAGCCTTTGTTAGACTGATGTTTTCCGACAGTTCAGCCTGATAGCCAGAGAGGGAGGTAGTGAAGTGGCAGTAGTACTCTTGGATACTGTGCAGTGCTGAGACCCTTCCCCAGTTTTAACAATCCCCCCTTCACGAGTGCACTGTCACCATAAATGCTTTGAGACTTCAACCATTCCCAGCAGGATCAATGCTTCCATTGCCCACTGATTGCTCTACCTACTCAGCCATGCCATAGGCACCTGTCATTAAGCAAAACGCTCCAGCAGCAACAGTATCATTGGCTGAAGATAGAGAATTGAGATGTTGGTAAGCCTGAGGTTACAGCACTAACTAATGGAGTCCCTTTTCCAATCTCCCTCTTGCCTGCCCTAGAAAAATAAATATGATCCCTGGCTCCTTCTCCTTTATTACAGAGTAGCCTTTTCTCCATATCATGGTTTCTCATTAAAAAAAACTGGCTGATAGATGACTAACAAATTATTTGCTGCTGTGGTATGTCTGTGTCCGGGATGTTTGAGAAAACATATTTCACTTCATCTCATTGGTGTCCCTAACAAGAGCTCAGTTTCCAACCTTTCCCCCGTGAACTACTAACATTCCCACTTTGCCATTAATTTTATGCCAGGTCCAGGCAGAGATTCTGTTGTGCTTTTGCTTGTCAAATGAGCTGGCAAGCTTGAATCATCAAATTGTAGAGTTGGAAGGGATCCCAAAGGTCTTCTATTCCAGTCCTTTGCAATCCAGGAATCACAACTAAAGCATCCATGACAGATGGCCATCCAGTCTCTGCTTAAAAACATTCAGTGAATGAGAGTCACCACCTTCCATTCCATTGTCAGACAGATCTTACCACCGGTCAGAAAGTTCTTGCCGATGTTTAGTCGGACTCTTCTTTCTTGTACCTCGAAGCAATTGGTTAGGGTTCAGCTTGCTCCATCTTCCATGTGACAGCCCTTTTAGGTACAGTATTTGAAGACAGCTATCCTATCCCCTCTCAGACTCCTCTTTTCCAGGCTTGTTGTTGTTGTTCAGTCGTTCAGTCGTGTCCGACTCTTCGTGACCCCATGGACCAGAGCACGCCAGGCACGCCTATCCTTCACTGCCTCTCGCAGTTTGGCCAAACTCATGTTAGTAGCTTCGAGAACACTGTCCAACCATCTCATCCTCTGTCGTCCCCTTCTCCTTGTGCCCTCCATCTTTCCCAACATCAGGGTCTTTTCCAGGGAGTCTTCTCTTCTCATGAGGTGGCCAAAGTACTGGAGCCTCAACTGCAGGATCTGTCCTTCTAGTGAGCACTCAGGGCTGATTTCTTTGAGAATGGATAGGTTTGATCTTCTTGCAGTCCATGGGACTCTCAAGAGTCTCCTCCAGCACCATAATTCAAAAGCATCAATTCTTCGGCGATCAGCCTTCTTTATGGTCCAGCTCTCACTTCCGTACATTACTACTGGGAAAACCATAGCTTTAACTATACGGACCTTTGTCGGCAAGGTGATGTCTTTGCTTTTTAAGATGCTGTCTAGGTTTGTCATTGCTTTTCTCCCAGAAAGCAGGCGTCTTCTAATTTCGTGACTGCTGTCACCATCTGCAGTGATCGTGGAACCCAAAAAAGTGAAATCTCTCACTGCCTCCATTTCTTCCCCTTCTATTTGCCAGGAGGTGATGGGACCAGTGGCCATGATCTTAGTTTTTTTGATGTTGAGCTTCAGACCATATTTTGCGCTCTCCTCTTTCACCCTCATTAAAAGGTTCTTTAATTCCTCCTCACTTTCTGCCATCAAGGTAGTGTCATCAGCATATCTGAGGTTGTTGATATTTTTTCCGGCAATCTTAATTCCGGTTTGGGATTCATCCAGTCCAGCCTTTCGCATGATGAATTCTGCATATAAGTTAAATAAGCAGGGAGACGATATACAGCCTTGTCGTACTCCTTTCCCAATTTTGAACCAATCAGTTGTTCCATATCCAGTTCTAACTGTAGCTTCTTGTCCCACATAGAGATTTCTCAGGAGACAAATGAGGTGATCCGGCACTCCCATTTCTTTAAGAACTTGCCATAGTTTGTTGTGGTCGACACAGTCAAATGCTTTTGTGTAGTCAATGAAGCAGAAGTAGATGTTTTTCTGGAACTCTCTAGCTTTCTCCATAATCCAGCGCATGTTTGCAATTTGGTCTCTGGTTCCTCTGCCCCTTCGAAATCCAGCTTGCACTTCTGGGAGTTCTCGGTCCACATACTGCTTAAGCCTGCCTTGTAGAATTTTAAGCATAACCTTGCTAGCGTGTGAAATGAGTGCAATTGTGCGGTAGTTGGAGCATTCTTTGGCACTGCCCTTCTTTGGGATTGGGATGTAGACTGATCTTCTCCAATCCTCTGGCCACTGCTGAGTTTTCCAAACTTGCTGGCATATTGAGTGTAGCACCTTAACAGCATCATCTTTTAAAATTTTAAATAGTTCAGCTGGAATATCATCACTTCCACTGGCCTTGTTGTTAGCCAGGCTTTCTAAGGCCCATTGACTTCACTCTCCAGGATGTCTGGCTCAAGGTCAGCAACCACATTACCTGGGGTGTATGAGACCTCCATATCTTTCTGGTATAATTCCTCTGTGTATTCTTGCCACCTCTTCTTGATGTCTTCTGCTTCTGTTAGGTCCTTTCCACTTTTGTCCTTAATTGTGGTAATCTTTGTACGAAATGTTCCTTTCATATCTCCAATTTTCTTGAACAAATCTCTGGTTTTCCCCATTCTGTTATTTTCCTCTATTTCTTTGCATTGCTCGTTTAGAAAGGCCCTTTTGTCTCTCCTTGCTATTCTTTGGAAATCTGCATTCAATTTTCTGTGTCTTTCACGATCTCCCTCGCATTTTGCTTGCCTTCTCTCCCCCGCTATTTGTAAGGCCTCATTGGACAGCCACTTTGCTTTCTTGCATTTCTTTTTCATTGGGATGGTTTTCGTTGCTGTCTCCTGCATAATGTTACGAGCCTCCATCCACAGTTCTTCAGGCACTCTATCCACCAAATCTAAATCCTTAAACCTGTTCTTCACTTCAACTGTGTATTCATAAGGGATTTGATTTAGATTGAGTCTTACTGGCCCAGTGGTTTTTCCTACTTTCTTCAGTTTAAGCTGGAATTTTGCTATAAGAAGCTGGTGATCTGAGCCACAGTCAGCTCCAGGTCTTGTTTTTGCTGAGTGTATAGAGCTTCTCCATCTTTGGCTGCAGAGAATATAATCAATCTGATTTCGATGTTGCCCATCTGGTGATGTCCATGTGTAGAGTCGTCTCTTGTGTTGTTGGAAAAGAGTGTTTGTGATGACCAGCTTGTTCTCTTGACAGAACTCTATTAGCCTTTGCCCTGCTTCATTTTGAACTCCAAGGCCAAACTTGCCAGTTGTTCCTTTTATCTCTTGACTCCCTACTTTAGCATTCCAATCCCCTATAATGAGAAGAACATCCTTCTTTGGTGTCATTTCTATAAGGTGTTGTAAGTCTTCATAGAACTGATCAATTTCAGTTTCTTCAGCACTGGTAGTTGGTGCATAAACTTGGATTACTGTGATGTTAAAAGGTCTGCCTTGGATTCGTATCGAGATCATTCTATCATTTTTGAAATTGCATCCCAGTACAGCTTTCGCCACTCTTTTGTTGACTATGAGGGCCACTCCATTTCTTTTACGGGATTCCTGCCCGCAGTAGTAGATATGATAGTTATCTGAACTGAATTCGCCCATTCCCGTCCATTTTAGTTCACTGATGCCTAGGATGTCAATGTTTATTCTTGCCATCTCATTTTTGACCACATCCAGCTTACCAAGGTTCATGGTTCTTACATTCCAGGTTCCTATGCAATACTTTTCTTTACAGCATTGGACTTTCCTTTCACTTCCAGGCATATCAGCAACTGAACGTCCTTTCGGCTTTGGCCCAGCCGCTTCATCAGCTCTGGATCTACTTGTACTTGTCCTCCGCTCTTCCCCAGTAGCATGTTGGACGCCTTCCGACCTGAGGGGCTCATCTTCCAGCGTCATATCTTTTATATGCCTGTTGTCTTTGTCCATGGAGTTTTCTTGGCAGGGATACTGGAGTGGCTTGCCAGTTCCTTCTCCAGGTGGATCACGTTTGGTCCAAACTCTCCACTATGACCTGTCCTTCTTGACCTGTCCATAGCTTCCCTGAGTAATTCAAGCCCCTTCGCCACGACAAGGCAGTGATCCATGAAGGGTTTTTCCAGGCTAAATATACCCAAACCCCTCAACTTTTCCTCATAAGGCGTGATTTCCGGTATCTACCCATGCATGACTCTATTTGCAAATAGGTGCCCACGGTCAAGTAGGAACCATCGCTTGCTGCCTCAAGCATCACATTTCCCCCTCGTTATGTTGTAACCCTTGTCATTCCTCCCCTGGGTCTTATGCAAGCATGCTGCACGTGTGCAAAGAGCAGTCCAGGAACAAAGAGGAGAGTGATGAGGAGGCAAACTAAGAAAGACGTGAGATGGAAAGTGACAGCATGCACTGATACAGACACATTCTAAGTAGAAATCTCAAGTAATGATTATGTCGAGGCAGAAAGTTGGAACTGGAAGCCCCTTACATGAAAGAAGAGCAGCCAATTTCCCTGCTGAGAAAAGCAGGGAATGTGATTTGGTTTTGTTTTTTATATGTATACTGAAGGTACTGTGAGTTTCTGGGTAAGAGCTTCCTTGAGCCCTGTGGGGAATAGGTGGGATATAAATTGTATGAATAAATGAGTGGATGATGACTAGAAGCCAGGATCCAAAGAACCATGAAACAAGTTGCACGAGCCCAAGGGGGCTTTAGACTTGCCTTTTCTTTTAGCAGTAGTCTGCTCTGCTGTGTGGCAAACTGCTTTTGAAACTGGAGGGACTTCCAAAGGCAGCTTGTGACATGAGATGAGAGTCACCTGTTCAAACTGTGGAGAAGTTTGAAATTGCACCATGCTAGCACAAGGCATTGGCATGCACCTAAGCAGCTCTTTGGATCTGGGTCATATCTAAAGGCCAGCTTGAACCAGCAGCTTTTTGCAGAGTCAGAGGGAAAGCCATTTGGGGGGTATGGAGATAGAAGCCTGCTCCACTCCTGACCTGCCTTTTAGCACAATCCTCTGTGCTCTTGGGACTACATACAATGCTAGTGAGGAAAGTCAAAGACTCCCCGGTCTTTCACTCAATTACACCCACTCCTGACACTGAGTGAACTGCCTCTTGGGGGCTCGGGAACTGTTTTACTCAACAAAGGGTATCATAAAACACAGTAGCATATTGGTATAGAAACTTCCATAGCATACTCTGTTTGCGTCAACAATATATACCGCAAATGTGGGTATGCAGTACCTACTTAAGCATGCATACATGCCTACTACTACATTCATATAGGGCCATCAGTGTGCATGGTACTTTAGATTCACAGAATACACTGCAACCACAACAACTACTACGACCACAATGTTATTCATGTAGTACTACAAATTAGTAAGCACTTCATCATAAAGAACTGAAGTTTGTTTCTTGGATTAATCCATCAATTAACTGAGTGTATTTTGATTTGAGTCACAGATGGTGCCTGGGGAAAGCAGATATTGTAAGCAATCTGTGCACATTCCTTGGAATTTAAGACTTGTTTCCAAATGGCATATGATGTTGTCTGTGTTCCTCGTGTCATGTTAAGATACGGCATTTACAATAGCTCATTAACCATTAATGGCATGCTCTAACCCTTGCAGCATGTACATCCAGCCTGCCTGTTTGGGATAAGATGCCACAGAGCACTATGGAGCCCTTTCCTCACCCTGTCCCTTCCCAGCTAGCCCTTGGCCAACAACATACCCACCCATTACTCCCACTCAGAGGACCATTCCCATCATAGCTGTCAAGTTTTGGATTTGAAAATAAGGGATCAGCAGCCTCACCTATCCCGGGGACAGTCACATGGCAGTGGTGGGCGGAACCAGAAGCAAAAGTGGGCGGCACTGGTGTGAACGCGCGCAGTAGGCTTACTGTATTTTGGAAATGCTGCCCATGGGCTACGACGCCTGTAAGCACGGGAAATGGCTCCTGCTTGCTTTGAAGCTGCAAGGAGGCGAGGTCTTCCCAGTCCCTGGCCAGCAGGGGGTGGGAAAGGAGCTGCTTCCTTTGAAAAAACGGGAAATTAAAGGGATATAAAAAATAAGGGATAGCAGCGGGAAACTGCTTGAAATAAGGGCGATTCCCGGGGAAAACGGGATACTTGACAGCACTGATTCCCATCTCCCATAGGTAGATGCAACAGCTCTGCTTCTCCACAGGTCTTAAGTATGCAGCAATAAGAAGCCTTCCCACTGGAAAATCTGCCGTTATCCTTGCCACTAGGTGCCTACACTCCAAACAGGGACATGGGAGGATATAATGTTTTTCTTTGTACAATACTTCATCTGCCATATGCAGGATTTCCTTCACACACAGAGAGGCCATCATAGTGATGGTCATTTTTTCAGTCTAAGTACAAAAACCATATACAGTCGTACCTTGGAAGTCCATTCCAGAAGTCTGTTTGACTTCCAAAATGTTCGAAAACCAAATTGCGGCTTCTGATTGGCTGCAGGATGCTCCTGCAGCCAATCAGAAGTTGTGGAATCCCCATCGGACGTTTGGCTTCCAAAAATAGTTCACAAACCAGAACACTCACTTCCAGGTTTGCGACATTCAGGAACCAAAACGTTTGGGAACTAAGCTGTTTGAAAACCAAGGTACAAATATATATACGTACATTTCTCACAATTAATGTAAACAGGCACTCGCATCATCATGCACTCTCACAAGGACACACCCTGTTACCTGGGAACAAGAAGAGACCTGCATTTACAGGTCTTCAGGTCTGCATCCTTGCTCACAAGCTCAAATGATCAGAAATGTACACAAATGCACATAGCTCATCACAAATAATGCATTGTAGTGATGTGGTTGCTGAGTCTCCTGGCCTTGGCAAATGCACTCACTGGGTTTTTTATCTGTTGTAGTGAAATGCAAATTAAATGACATGTGGGAACACAGCAGGTCAATGTATAAACATCATTCCCTCTTTATCAACAGATTTGCTTTCTTTGACATTTTAATTCCGTCCACATTTTTTTTTAAAAAAAAAAGGACCCCCACATTGTCATTAGCTTTACTGATTAGCTCCCAGTGTCTAAGGCAGGGCCATGGATCATTAAAAGCATCTGAAATACGGGCTTTCCAGCAAGTTGTTAGTTCCGCTAGTAAATAAAAATTAAAGCTGGGGAATATCCAGTATAAATCATTGTAAAGTACAGAACAGCCGTATTTCATCACAGTGACTCAGCGGTGTGTCTGTTCAGAGGATGATGGGTTTTAAATATAAAAGGACTAGCATGTATATAACATTTTCTGCACAGTCAGTTGGGATATAAATTTAGGGAGGGAAGCATAGGGCCAGGGAAGGCAGACCAACAGAGGCTGGTATAAAGTCTGGTTAATTCATGTGTTTTTGTTCGTAAGTTGGATTGTAGCCATGCTCTGTAATAGAAATGTCAAACTCAAATATTAATGGGAAGCTATACAACCTGTCAGAATTATTGAAGGGGACGAACAGAATAATTATCTAACTCCTGCATCATCATCATCATATTTTATTTATTTATTTATATTTTGTGCAAACTGAAAATCTTGCTTTAAAACTTTTTGTTTGGTGTTGGGGGGAGAGAAAACTCGAACCATGTTATCCAGGATTCTGCTGCTGTGCTTGACAGTGCTTTTGTATTAACATACCGTATATACTTGAGTATAAGCCTAGTTTTTCAGCACACTTTTTGTGCTTTAAAAGCTGCCCTCGGTTTATACTCAAGTCAACCATTCCTTAAGAAGTGTACAAGAACGGCGGTTCTTTACTCTCCCCAGGCAGCTCCTTCCATACCTGAACTGCTCACATAAATGAAAACTTTAGACCCCAGAAGGCAGAAAGCCTATCAGTTAAGGAAGTATTAAAACCCCACAGGTGCTCACTTTCCCTGGCTCCTGCTTAAACAGGACAGGATCCCAGCCTTCTCTGTATAACACAAGGGAACATTGCGCTGTGAGTTAAACCACAGAGCCCTAGGGCTTGCTGATCAGAAGAATGGCGGTTCGAAACCCTGCGACGGGGTGAGCTCCACAGCAGCAAAGGAGGAAGAGGAAGGAGCAGCCCAAAGGGCTGCTTTGGGCTGCTCGTTCCTCCTCTACCACAGTGGCAAAGGTGAACCGGCTTATACTTGAGTCAATAAGCTTTCCCACATTTTTGTAGGGAAATTGGGTGCCTCGGCTTATATTTGGGTCGACTTATACTCGAGTATATACGGTAACTGAATTGATCAATGTAGTACACTTGGCTCAGCTCATAGACACGAGGAGATTATACTCTATGGATTAATTGTCAGAAAACCAGTGTGGGAGGTCCAAAGGTTGCATACCTTTCTTGCCTAATGTAACTTTGATTATTCAAAGTTTGGAAAATAATCTTTTGATTGTAAGACACTATTCCAGATGGTCCATAGTGGAACAGCAAGATTTAGGAGTTGGTGTATCAGGAATGTTGAGTACAGGGAGTAAGGGCACTGAGAGAGAATGTTTCCCATTTAATAGGGCAGGTAAGGCGTATTCTCCAAAATTTTGTCATAATGGCACCGTGAACACTCAATAACTACATCCATCCAAAAAGAGTTTTCCATAGTACCACTTTTGCATGAGCAATTAAAGATGCTTCTTCATTCGGTGGAACGCATCGGTGGCAACCTTTGACAGCAGCCATAGGGAAAGAATTACTATAGAAATAAAGGGTTGCTCATTTGATGGGACACTGAGAATAGGCTGTGGGGCTACAGATAGAAAGATGTGGCTTATATTCTGTCTCATTGAGCCAGGATCTGCTGATCCTAGGATTTGAAAGAGGTTTTTGTTCAGAGGTTGCAGCATCTCACTTTGTGTTCTGTACAGACAGCAATATGGAATGGATAGCACATGTAATACCATGGGTTCTTTTCTATCCGAACACCTCTGGCAAAGTACCGGTAAATCTTTGTTTTTTGCCTGCTTAACAGTCTATGGACTTGGAAGTGTTGTTTTAGATCTCACTTTGTGTGTCGAAGTAGACACATACTGTATTTATGCTAAGTACACTGTTGTTGATAGAAGAGGAGGAGGAGGAGGAGGAGAGGAGTTTGGATTTGATATCCTGCTTTATCACTACCTGAAGGAGTCTCAAAGTGGCTAACAATCTCCTTTCCCTTCCTCCCCCACAACAAACACTCTGTGAGGTGAGTGGGGCTGAGAGACTTCAAAGAAGTGTGACTAGCCCAAGGTCACCCAGCAGCTGCATGTGGAGGAGCGGGGACGGCAACCCGGTTCACCAGAGCCCACCGCTCTTAACCACTACACCACACTGGCTCTCAGTGTGCCACAGTCGAAGCTATGGCTCTTGCTGTCTAGGGGTTCCTGGTATGCAGAATGAGCCCATGTCAAGATCTCTATATTGGCCCTTCTAAAATTCAGTATGATTCAGAAATTTGGTGACAGTGTGGCATGACGCAGTGAAGCCAATTGCATACTGTTGCCATTACATGCCTGCACAGCTCCAAACTCCCTAAACCTCAACCCTCCCCTTCTCCCCGCTGTTAGTGCCAGCAATGCATTGTGTTCAGAAGCTGGGAAAGCAGTGGTGCCCAACCTATGCCACTGCATGTGCTATTGAAGTTGCCTTTGGAGGTGAGGAAGGGACATAGCTCAGTGTATGCATAAAGCCCCAGGCATCTCTGGCTAGAGCTGGGAGAGACCCGTCTGAAACCCTGGAGAGATGCTTTCAGTCAGTGTAGATAATACTGAGCTTGACTTGGTATGAGATAGTTTCTTATGCTCCTATGCTCATTCTACAGCTGCTATAGAAGCCTTCCATGCATCCCAGTGTGGCCAGAAGCCTTGTTATCCTTTTAGTAAGAGGGAATGAATAGCCCCTCAGTAAAGAAAATGGTCTGAAATTACTTACATAGCACTTTCCATGGTGAAGTGTTCCGCATTTGCCTTCTTATAATAACCCTATTATAGTGTGAGCATTTATTACTATTCCAGTTGTACAGATTGGAAACTGAGATTGAAAGATAATGGCATGCCCAAATCCATCCAGTGAACCCTGTTGAATTGGAACTCATTGGCTTCCCATTTTAAATGTCCAGATAGTACCTTGAATTTAAATGGACAGAATGCACTCTTTCCTGTTTGGAAAGAGTTGTGTCTTGTTTGGTAGGTTTATTTGAATCGAGTGATTCAAGGAGTAGAATACCAACTCTGAATCGTTTCATTTCCTTGGAACCTTCCCCCTCCTTTCTTTCTGATTTATCCTAAATGAGATCTTAGTTTTTCTTTAAAATCACTAGCAGACTTCCCAAATCCAGCCAAGCAGCTTGTTTCTCCCCTGCCTCCCTTTTTTCCTGTTTCTTTCCAAGAGTATTTTCGCAATACAAAGCCATTTTTTGCACTCAGTGTTTACCTTTTGTAAAGAGACTAGGGTTTACCTTGGTACTTTAGTCGCTGGAACAGTTGAATTCTACCAGCTCTCTAAACTGTTATCCAACACCGAAGATAAACTGATGGTCCTTCCCCCACAAAAGGTCCCTGCCAGATCATGATGCCCCCCCCCTTTCTTCTCAGCACCTAATTGCTGGACCAGCAGGGGTGAGAAAAGTAACCACCCAGTACGAGGTAGACGCTGTTTTTGCTTCTCGCACCGGAGCGTGATTAATATTAGTCAGCCAGATGGGTGGAGATGACAGGAATAATAAAGTAGCTCATTAGGGGACGATGCTTGGAAGGTCAAGACAGAGCCGCGATGCATTTGTGGTGAGAAGGTTGGGAGGGGTAGATAGGGAGAAGGAGGAAAGCCCTCCTTTGGGTAAACACTGTCGAAGAAGGTAGCGGGGCGGGGGGAGAGGGAGAGAGAGAAAGACACGCGTTGGTTCCCAAGCAGAGGAGGCAGAGGAAGGTTCCGCCTGTAGGAACCTGAGCGTGAGCCGACCCACTCCGTCAAGGAGCGCGGGGAGAGACGGGCAGGCGCGTCAGGGTTTGAGAGGAGTGATTCGAGAGGTACCGTCGTCAGGCTGCGGGAAAGAGGCGGGAGGCGGGCTTTGCGCGCAGGACTTGAGAGAGCAGCACCTCTCCGCAGCTGGCCACGGGCTTCTGGAGCGCCGCGGGTGAGTGAGCCCGTCTGGGAGGGGCAGGTGGCGTGGTGCTGAAGGGTCAGCTCCCCGGGCTCGGAGGGGAAAACGGGATCCCGCAGGGGCTGAGGAGGAACCGCGAGGATCGCGGGTGGTGGTGTGGTCTTGGGAAACTCGGTGGGTCCTCAGCAGCCGGTGGGGTATTCTTTCTCCAGCCACCTCTATCTGCAGCCAAGAAAAGGAGGGTGGGATCTGTGTGGGCGCAGCAAGGGGCACTACCCTACTAGGTCTCCCCGTCTGCCTTGCATTCAGAAGGAACTACGAGCGTGACCCTGCTTAAAAGAAAAGGTTGGCCTAGGGAGCCAGCTGCCCCTGTCTCCCCTCAGTCTTCGCTGCGTTTAGGGATCTGGTTTTGGGTATTTCCCCGGAAGCATGCCCTGTGTGAGGCAGGGAGGTTTCGCGGAGGGAGCTGTCCAAGTGCTGATTTGCCCTCTCCGGGCTTCGCCCACGGAGCGGAGGCTTCAGGGACTCGCCGCGGCAGGTGGCGATCTCTGCCCGCTGCCCAGCCCTGAACGTCCGAGCGGAGCCGCGGGCGCCCGCCTGTCTCCTGCTCTGCATGTTAATAACTCGGCAGTGCGGATGACGGTTGGGTAAGGTGGGGTGCGCGGGTAGAAGATCGGGGACAGCCGTGCGTTATTCGCCGCCCAGTCAGAGCGGTAGGGTTTGTACTAGGGAAGGGGGTGAACTTGGGAGTGAGGGGGTGCCATGTGGTGCTAAACCATACGCGAGCTAAGTCACATACACACATGCGTTCTTCCAGAGACGCCCGCGCATGGTACACGAGAACCACCTCAAGGAAATGCGGAGAGAGACCCACAAGTGGGTGCGCACACGCCCACGCCACGCCAACTCCCAGGAATCCTGGGAACCCTCTGCGCCCATCGCCTGCCTCTGGGACTTGACCCACAGGCTGCGTGCGCATCTGTCTCTGCCAGGAGACTAACCCGGACCGGACCAGGTCCTTGCCCGCTTTTGCAGCTGAAGCAAATCCGCCGGGGATGATCGCGGTCGCACCTGATTGCGACCAAGTGGTTGGTTCCTCGCTCTCTGCCCTTGCCTGGGAGATCTGTGTTTGCTAGGCAGCCGCGCAGCTCCAGCGGTCGAGTGGGGCACGAGGAGCCCTCCTCGCTCGCTGGCTCTTTGTGGGCTCTGTCGCGGCGGGGCTGGGGCCGGGGAGCATCCATCCATGTGTGCTTGAAGGGATGAAAAGCAAAGCAAGTTTTCTCGTGGCTTCCCTCCCGCTCGCCGGCGCAGGGCACGGTTCGGGGTCTAGGATGTTCGGCTTTCGGGGTCGTCAGTGTGGTGTCATTTGGAAACGCACCCTTAACTCGGGCTCGGGTCCCTTGCATGTCCTTCCCGAAGCAGCTGGTGCTCCTTGGCTAGCGCTTGGCACAGCCGCAGCTCCGCTCTGCTTCCCCTCTTCGGGATCTTTAGAAACTCAGCGGAGGGCAGCAAAGCGTGCAACGGCAGGGCAAACTCGACAGCCAGCATTCATTCATCCCCGGGGCAAGGAGGGGGCTGCCGGAGTTCCTGGCTAAATGCACCAGGTGCCAGAACCAACAGCCCCAGAAGGCTGATATGCTAACCAGCAAAGAATTCTCTTTACACACACACACACACACACACAAACAAACAAACACATGCACGCAGTTTTATACACTGTGTGTCTCAGGCACACGCAGGCATTACAAACACTTTGCAGGGACTGATCCCTAAGAATCCGCTTAAGCCCAGGTTCCCATTTAGATGCATTCAGGTTAATTGGACTAGGTGGTTTTATTTCCAGGGAATTAAAAGTTGTGGAATGTGTTTGTGCACATACACAGAAGGACAATTTTCAATACCGGTAACCTTTGAGCCTTTTCTTTTTAAAAAAATATATGAAAAAATGATGCAAGCAACACTTATGAAAATGTCCATTAAATCATACATTTGACTCACAATATCAAGCAGAAACATCCCTAGCTATATCTCTCCAGTCTTTCTCACTCTCTCCGGGCTGCTTGTTCCATTTTATTTCGCCTATTTCTTTCCCCCAGCACACATAATCCTCTGCATAATTTCCTTGAAAAAAGAAACATCTCACAAATGCACATCTAATGCAGACATAATTCCTCAACCATTTCAGCCCCCCTCTCTTCAACATCAAGATACCATTGTTCCACAGAGTGCACAACAAATGACAACCTATGAACACAGCTGCCATACAACGCAGATGTGTTACATTTTGTGTGCATGTAGTCCCATGTAATGCTGCACATCTCAGTCATGCACATCCTGTTTTCTGTGGCTTCCAATGCTCAGGGACACTCTTTGTACCTCCAGTGTCAAAGTCAGTTAATATAACCTGATCTAACACCTAACTCCTTTGCATTGTTTTAAATTCTCCCATGCATGCTTCCTCACATGTCCTATGGTGGATAATTTACAGGAGGTATACAACTGCTGTTTTTATATAATGCTGCATACATCTTTCTCCCACTCACTCTGACATGTCATGCACCACTCTTGGAATATGTGTGATATGCCATTAGCCACTTTTGCTGTTTAACAGTTATCGGGCACCATTTGGCATCTGGGCACTGTGTAGGTTCCTTGACGGGATCCTTGTGTCGCTTGTGAAACTCTGGCTTACCACTCTTAATTTTTGGGGTGTGGAGAGAAGTCCTGGGGCTCAAACCTACCTGGAAACTCTACTTTCTCGTCTAGAGGTCCTTCCCTTGTAATTCTGGAGATGCAAAGATGTGGTCACTTAGAGCTGGTTCAGACATGATAGCAAGTGCTGACACTTAGGCTTCAGCTTTTCATGCACCCACGTTGGTTTTCTGTGCATGCATTTGTCAGCAGTTGCTGTAACATCAGTTGTGGTTTTGTGTTCTGTTCATGCTCAGAGGCCCTCTCCTTAATTACATCTTCTAGAGCTTCAGCCCCAGCACTGAATATGGGATTTGGAGCTGAGCTTAGTGATTCCTTACTTAAACTAAGGATCGTGTATCTGTCTCCATCTTCCACCTACCTCAATTCCCTTTCTCTCTCCCTCTCTCTTTTACACACCCACACACACCCACACACCATATAATCATTTATTTGACGTAGTTTCTGTAATAGTTTCTCTGTTACACATCCTGATTGTCAATGCAGGGTCTCCACTATTTATGCACCACTTACACGCACGTGTGTTTGTATTTCCATATACCACCACCTGGATACATTATTAAATACACATTATGGCTCCATCACACCTGGCCATATGCTTGTCTCCCAAAATGTAAACAAAGCAAGCTTATTTAATATAGTCTCATCCTAGATTATTCATGTGGTGCAAGCCACAAACACTAGTCACAGCTTGGCTGGTGACTCTTTCCAAAAGTAGTTGATTGTGTCTTTGTTTCATTTACCATCCTTTAACTTCTGTCTGTAGAGAATCAGGCTGACAGTGAGATCACTTCTCATTAGTGGCTGAATTAAGGTGCATAGATGGAAGATTAAAATTAATTTAAGAATAGCCCTGCCAGATCATACCAGTTGTCCATCTAGTCCAGCATTCTGTTCTCATGGTGGCCAGCCAGATTTCCATGTGAAGCGCACAAGCAGTACCTGAGCACAACAGCAAGGGCTCCCCTCTTATTATTTCCAGCAACTTCTCTGTACTGGGGACAGTAGTACTAGATGGGCAACAGCTGTGGCAGCTGAAATAAGGCAAATTCAAAGGAACCAGTCAGTCATGGATTAAAGAGCTGAACTCAAAATAATGTGACTAGTATTCTTTCTAAAAGAGGGAGCCTGCATCCAGGTCCAAGTGGGTCAAGAATTTGTTTTTCCTATTCTGCCCATCCTGTTAAAAGAGAAGGACAAGGACGGACTCACTCACTTGCAAGACACTCTCTTACGCAGAGTGCATCTGTTGGTGGCTGGACAGACCTGTCCTTAGAACAAAACAAAAAAGAATTCTACAAGGTGGTTTGGTATAGTAGTTGAACATTTGTAGTGTAGGCATAGTACTTATTGCCTTTCTCCTTTGTAACTTTTTGCTGAACTTGGTGTTTGGTGCAATGCGGTGTGCCAAACAACCTCAAATCTACCTATGCTGAAAATTCAAATCTTTCTGGCTTCTTAAGCTCTCTTCCTAGAGCACCGAAATGAAAGATTCCTTAAGAAGTCTGGGCAGGTGCTGAAGGGCGACATTACTGGTGGTTCATTGGGGATTAAAGATTACACTCAGACCACTGTGGGGCTGGTTTCCAAATGGAGTCTCTCCTCCCACACCATTTTGCAACTTGTACAGTGTGACCAGATGGTGCTTCTCACTCTTATGAGCCCTATTTAGCTGGACTCACAGGCTCACAGAATGTCATGAGGTTATAGAATCATGGGATTTTAGAGCTGGAAGGAACCTTGGTGGCTATCTAGTCCAACCCCAAAGTGCAGATTTTCACATCATCCTGGACTTCCAGTTTTTACAAAGATCAATTTTCACAGCCATTGAGCATGTGGTGGCTGAAAGAAATCCACTTGAGATAGTTCAAAGGTGGGTTGTCCACCCAGGATGAACTGTTCTTGACACAATTTTATATTGATTTTACACCACACTGAAAACCACTCTCAATAGGAATCTGTGGCACAATGTGAAACATACAATCCTTGTCTGATTGTACCTTTGCATTGCATAAAAGCCACAGGCAGGGAGCAAGGATCGCTAGGAATTTTGTGATGGTTTCCACCCATCACCATTTGCCTGATGGTCCTGTGAATTGACCCTCAGGCTACTCCTTCACATGCACCTTCATGCTCTTCCCCTGCCCCCCCCCTTTGGAATTTTAGTGGCCTTAATCCATGTATGCTCACACACACACAAAATGAAGCTTAAGAGACAGTGGAGCAATTCTAAACAGAGGAAGGAATGAGAGAGGGTCTCTTTCTCTACTAATTGTGGGGGAGGAAGAGAGCTTGCTGTGCTTGAGATAATCGGTGTGGGAGAAACTGTGGGTGTGCATGTCTATACGTGTCCGTTTTATGTGAGAGAGCCTGAACATATGGCTTTTGGTAGACTCTGTGTGGGTGGGTGAAAGAGAGAGAATTGCATTGTTGGAAAAGAATATATATTTTGAGGCAGAGAATACAATTATTATAAGGAGAGCCTGGTGGCCTGTGCATGTCAGTGAGGATGTGTGTGTATGTGTGTTTGTATGAGAAAGAGAGAAAGGAAGTATGTGCATGAGTGAGAAAAACTGTGTTTGGGATATAATGTGGACTCCACACTATTTGATGCAGGTGGTGTGTTTAGAAACTTTTTACAACTGAAGGCTTCTTTGTGCAGGATGTTTTTTGATGTAATTTACCTCCCCCTTGGAAAAACCATAAGGACCTCATCACTTGCACATGTACCTGTTTTGCCACAACTATCTGACCTGGGAAACCGATGCCAGCAGTTTCCTCTTTCCATATTTGCAGCAAATTAATGCTCACCTCCCACTTTGCAAGTGCTGATGTCCTTACGAGTATTCCTCATTCCATTTGTTACCAGCCCTTCACCCTAATATCCTAGTTATTTAAAATACACTAGAAAAACAGTCTGAGACAAATTACAGTCACATTAATGGGGTCGGTCCTGCAAATATCACTCTTAGAGTTCAAAGGTCAGGATAAAAAAGTGTGCCTTCAGCAAACTGCATAATGAAGGTGCCAGGTACATGGGGGGTGAAATCTGAGCCCTAAGGACTGCCACAGAGAATGCCCTCTCCTAGGCTGACACACACACACTCAACCAACTTCTGAGGGTTGGTAGAACTATGAAGAGGACCCTCTCTGCTGGTTTTAACACCCAGAAGGGTCTGCTCTTTATGTTTATTATTCTAAGTGTATGTGGTCTTTGAGGGCCTAACTTGATGTGACTGTTAAACTTATCTTTGCATTCCCAGCTGCTTTGGAGGGAGAATTAAACCTTGTCTTCTCTTTCTCTTAAGGAAAACCTCTCCCCTTAAGCTGGTATTTATCTGAGGGGAAATTCTCCCACTGACACCAAGGAAAGCTTCCTTCCCAAAGCAAATACCAGCTTTGGAGGAAGGGGGTTCCCCAAGACTGCAGTAAGGGAGGAAAGTGTTAAAAATTCCATCTGCTCCAGCTGTGATCCTGTTAATGATGAACCCCTACCCACCCAACTGGCGCTGTATGCATCTTTTAAAAAGACCTGCATGTTAAATACAGATTCACTTAAGTCACATCTAGTTAGTCCAGGGCCAGCACAATACATTTTGCTACCTGAGATGAAGGACAAGATGGCACACCCCCAACCTAATTTCATGAACTGACTGTTGAATCTTAATTTCAATACCGGCAATAGGCTTCTGTCTTCCACCACACCTGAGGGCAGCAGTTATAAGGGTTCAAGTCAGGTCCTATGGCACACACAACACACAGCTCTGTCCCCCAGAATTAGGGTACAGCCAGGAGGCTTTCTCCACTGCCTCCCCCCTCTAGCATTTGCTGCCTGACACAGTCACCTCACTCTGCCTAATGACAGGACAAGCCCTGAATTTGACCCAGCGGAGTATGTGACTGTTTTCTCAAAACCTTTTTCTGGGAGTCTCTAACATGGTGTGTGTGTGTGTGTGTGTGTGTGTGTGTGTGTGTGTGTGTAAGAGAGAGAGAGAGAGAGAGGTTGTTTGTATATTGAGCAGAGCAATGCAAATAAAGAGCTCAGTGGTGCTAACTTCTGAATGTCTTTGCAAGAACCAGCGACAGCCAGAGTATCTTCTTTGTCCAGAGGCCAGAGCAATTGGCACTATTGTCAGGTCTGCACAGGGGCTACACTGTCACTGCCCTACACAGGGTTCAAGCTGTTAACTCTGCAGATGGGACTCCATATGGCACTTGGTTGGGAGGTTGAGTATTTGTTTCCTTTGTTGGAAACCTGCACCTTACCATTCTGCTGCAGTGATCTGAGATGTTACTTCTGCTTGTGTCCAAGCAAAATACTCAGTGCAAGGGGGAGGTGTGTTTTTTTTGTTTGTTTTTTTACAATATTTCTTAGCATTGCACAATCCCCTGATTTTAACATGATGAACAGTCATTGGACCTCAATTCCCATTCATTCTTGTGTATATGTAACTGTTGCCTTCTCACTCCATTTTGTGTGCATAATGAAGTATCAGCAGGGAAAGCCAGTTTGGTTTTGATGGAGCGATGGCATTCTACTGGGGTGATCTGGGCTCAAATCCCATTACCATTAGTAGGCTCATCAGATGGCCTTTTGTGAGTTGTTGTCTCTCAGCCTCTATTTCCCAAATGTATAAGAATGTAAGAGGAGCCCTGCTGGATCCCACCCATGGACCATCTAGTCCAGCATCCTGTTCTCACAGTGGTCAACCAGGTGCTTATGGGAAACCCACAAGCAGGATTTGAGCACAAGAACACTCTTCTCTGCTGCAGTTTCCAGCAACTGGTATTCAGAATCATGACTGCCTTTGACCATGGAGACAGAGTATAGCCATCATGACTATTGGCCATTGATAGCTTTATCCTCCATGAATTTGTCCAATCATCTTTTAAAGCCGTCCAAGTAGATAAAGATACTTGTGATCTACAACAGCATGAAAAATGTGACAAGGACTGTAAAGCACTTTGACATGAAAAGTGATATAGATGGTGACGGTGGCGGTGAAGAAGAAGACTCTTGCCTTGTAAATCACATCGCAAATGAAATGAGTGCCACCTCTGAAAATTCACAGGGATTATTGTCTTCCCCTTGCAGTGGATAATAAGGCTACTTGTATAAAACAGTTTTTGCCTTATAAGGGATCATGTTGGCCTAGTAATATTTAAGATGGGCAAGCTGGTTTATTTATATCTCTTTGGGGGAAAGTTTTTTTTGTATTTTGCTTTAAACAGTTGGGGAGGGGGGTCTACCTTGTTTCTATGAGGAATGTAACCTTGTTTCTCCAGCAATGCCAGACAGTTTGTAATCTAACTAGAGTGCCTGCTTGCTGTTCAACCCTGTTTCTTTCTGAAAAACTGTTTAGCTGAACCAAGCTCATGTTGACTGGTTGACTTTGGGTTAGAAGGGTGGGAGTTGATCTTGGAACGCTTGAACCCTCAGGAAGGTTCTATATAGCTCACAATCCTATGTTTCCCATGTCTTGAGTACTAGTCCAAAAAACGATAGCCCCTACAAGCCCTGTGTTTTTCCCTTCTAGAATGCATCATTAATTGCTTTATTGTGAATTTTGATTTGTATCGTTTTCTCTTTTCTGCAAGTTGCAAGATGGAAACACTGCTGGTTGCAAGGGGAGGGGGATTATAGCCAGCCAGATGGTCTGTAGGCTAGAAACATGATCAGCCAGTTTTATTCTGCATTGGTGGGCAGTTGTCATGGATGAGCTCATCAGCCTTTTCCATCTCCGATGGCTGTGATTCCTGTGCTTATTATTACTACTAGCATTTATCTATTACTGGATGGGAATTTTCCAGCCAGCGTCGTTTTCCAAGCCTCATTTACCCCGATGCATACTCACACCTCTCGCACTACATGCTTTACAATGGAGAAGACATTCCACCTTTGAGATCTCCTCCTGCCTCCTTACAATGGAATTAATCTTTCAATGAAAGGTGATTCCACCCACTTCTAAAGCTGTGGTTCTAAAAGAAATTCATCTGCAATTGTGCAATTGCAAAAGTGTTTAACCCAGAATAAATAAATGTATACCAGCAGGACTACTCCAAAATGAAGTGGCTGGAGGACTATCACTTAATAAAGGTAAAGGTAAAGGGACCCCTGACAATCAAGTCCAGTCACGAATGACTCTGGGGTTGCAGCACTCATCTCGCTTTACAGGCCGAGGGAGCCGGCGTTTGTCCACTTCCGCAGACAGTTTTTCTGTGTCATGTGGCCAGCATGACTAAGCCACTTCTGGCGAAACCAGAGCAGCGCACGGAAACACCGTTTACCTTCCCGCCAGAGCGGTACCTATTTATCTACATGCACTTTCAAACTGCTAGGTTGGCAGGAGCTGGGATCAAACAACGGGAGCTCACCCCGTCACGGGGATTCGAACCGCCGGCCTTTTGATCAGCAAGCCCAAGCAGCACAGTGGTTTAACCCACAGCACCACCTTAATGATAACTTGGAATTCATGAAGAGATCTTGCTTCCTCCCATCCCTGGGAGTTGTCACACCCCTCTCAAAAGGAAGGGTTGTAGCTCAGTGGTAATGCATTTGCCTTGCGTGCCGAAGGTTTGATCTTTGGTATCCCTGCTTGGGCTGCAGCGGCACAGCATATGCCCACACTGTCCGGGGCGAGCGCATGGGGCATGCCCCCAAGGGGTGCCACAGTTCATGCCCCCGAGGGGTACCACAGTAGGAGAGGGGTGGGGAAGCTGTTGCTCACTCTCCTCCTCTCTGCGGTCAGGTCAGGCCTGACCTGGCAGGGGAGATGCTACGGCCAGGTCGTGGCTGAGGAAAGCAGGCAGCAGCTTTGCCACTCACTCTCCCCTTGCTCTCCACTACCGGGTCAGATGTGACCCGGCAGTGGAGCTACTGCAGCCGGCCGCATGCTGCCTTGCGGCCAAGGAGAGTGGGCATTGCCACCGACTCTCCTGCTCTCTGTTGTCAGGTCAGAAGAGTTGCTGCCGCCGGGTGCCAGGTGTGCCACAGTTGAGGAAGGTGGGCAGCAGCGCTGCCGCCCACTCGCCTGCTCTTCTCCCCTGGTTCAGGGTGGAGCTGCACAAGTGCTGCAGCCAAGGCAAAGCTCCTTCTGGCATGGAGCCAGACTCCGATGAAGGAGCCTGCTGTGGGGGTGCCTGTTTGAGCCTTCTCTCAAAATTGCACCTGGGGCCATGGCACCCACAGCACCCCCCACGCTATGCCTCTGTTGGGCTGGAAATGTCCCTAGTCTGAACTTCAGGTGAGCAATTGCCGTTCATTATGGGGCTACGCCCAGCTAGATGGACCTATGGTCTGCCTTAGTAATAAACAGCTTCCTCGTTGTTCCTAAATGAGTTTCACCCTCTTTGATCTGACTGTGTCAAAGTGTAGCATCAGAGCTCAAGAGGGGAGAAGTGCCAATGGGCTAGAGGTACAAGTGCTGCTTCTGCAATGGGCTTTGAGAGCCCTGTGGGGAGGAGCTAACTCAAGTTCTGTGCAAAGCAGAGAAATACCTCTCATCCTGCTAACAAGCTATTTATCTCCCGCGACTGAGGCCACAGCAGTGTTCTCTGCCTTGCCAAAATGAACTTAATTATCAAGAAGCAACAGTGGCTAATTTATGTGAGATGGGGCAGGATCAATCAAGTGGGGATGCCACCTGATTAGCTAGCAGAAGCGGGAAACACACACATGCACAGACGATTCCCAATGAGATCTGTAGAGAGAGGTTCTTATTTTCTGTTTCAGCGGCAAATGCACACAGTTAAAGATACAGATACCTCACCCCAGCACGCCCCAGCAATTACGGGCTTAGACAGGTTGGAGTGACTTGTCGACGCAACATCACAGAGATTGGGTAGTTACTGCAGCAACCCACGTCTAGCAGTGTGACAGGCTAAGGAAGATATCCCAACAATCCCATACTTTTCCAGATTAGGGCAAATGAGCCAGGTTAAGCTCTGCCAAATCAGTTTCTTTCATTATCAGGCTAGTGTTTGTTACTATGGAGCCACACTAGTTTTGGAGTAACATATAACTCCTAATCAAGCTTCCTGTAAGTGGAATAGGGGCCGCTCCAAGCAAATGGATCTACATTGTAGCTCTTATTGTTTAAAGCTGCTGGTTTTTATTTTATTTTTCTGGGAATGGAAGTGTGCCCCCTAGAGCTGAGTAGCATATGAATTTTGACTGTCCATATGAGCTCTGTGTTCCATAGCAGTGTCACTGGAGCAAAGCTGATGGTCTGCAAACTGAATCATGTAGGCACAATGATTGCCAAACTAATCCTACTAGTTTGACCAATGAGGCATTAAAAATGTGTTGGGTGCAGCTCCTTTGTTTATTAGGAATCAGGGGGCAGTGATGTATTTATTTAACTATACAGAACTGCTTTGCATCAGAGTCACTGGAGGCTAAAGATTAGGATTGGTTGTGTTTAAAGTGCCTTCACTGAGGAAGAGATCTCTACCCACCCCTCTAGGTCATTGGTTCCATTGTCAAACTGCTCTTACCATCAGCAAGTTTTCCCCTAAAGTTCTACCAAACTCTTCCCGTAGAATTAACAAACCCACACAAAACCCGCAAAGTGTTGGATTTTTCCTCAATAATCACCAGAGTGGCCATAAAATGTAGAAGTACCAATCAAGTTTATTGCTGAGGACTAAGTGCATAAGCATTGCCTACTCAGACACTTTCTGGTCTTTTACCAGCATACGCTTTAAGTCTTCCTGGGGGACCAGATTTTGCAACTAAATGTACCTCATTCTCTGGAGAATGTTCCTGATAAATGTTTCCATTGTGAGTTTAATATTCCCGTGGCTCCTAGCTGAAAGATTGTAAGCCAAAGACTGAAGAAGTCACTCAGTAGGAATGCAGTTGATGGGGATTTAAATGGAGCAGGGTTAAGTATGTTCACTGTCAATGGAGATGATTTTGTACCTCAGAGTGGTGGCCAGTGACTGGTGGCAGGAGGAACCTTCAAATGATTGGGGAGTTAAGCAGGACTTTGTATCCAATGTTGATACAGATCCTTATCCTGAGAGAAAGAAAGACAATGACACTGTATACAACTTTAAAGTCTCACATCAAATATAACTGATCTGTAAGAATGACTCTATTATCTGAAAACAGAAACAATGTATATACTTCTATAACCCAAGAAAATCTTTAATACAGTGGTACCTCTGGATGCGAACAGGATCCGTTCCAGAGCCCCGTTCGCATCATGAGCAGTCCGCAACCCACAGCGCCGCTTCTGCGCACGCGTGGGTTGCGATTCAATGCTTCTGCGCATGCGTGTGATGTCATTTGGCACGTCTGCGCATGCGCGAACCGCCGAACCCGGAACTAACCCGTTCCGGTACTTCCGGGTTCAGCACGCTAGTAATCCACGCCGTTCGCAACCCGCAGCAAACGCAACACAAGGTACGACTGTAAAAACAATTTTTTAAAAAAGAAATGGGATGTAGAATTAAGATTTGGCAGTGGTGCAGGAATATTGCTATTAGTTTTCAGGTTTCCAAAATGTTGTGTTTTTTTAAGGCAGAGATTTGCATGGGAGCCCCACTATCTGTCTCTTAAGGGAGGCCTGTGCCTTGATTCTCTATGTGTGTGGACAGGCTGCAGTGACTCAGTAGTGAGAGGGAAACACTTTGTACATGTTCAGAGATACCTTTACTCACATATATAATACTACTTGTGCCTGTTCCTTTTAAGAAGAGGCACGGCCTCAGGTTTGTGCTGGTAGTACTAAATGGGTCCACTTAAGTAAGTCGAATGTAAGTTGTCTGATACAGAGTCAGAGCTCTCATCCATCCAGCTCAGTATTATCTTCCCTGACTAGCAGTGTCCACCGAGTGTTTCAGACTGGAGTGTTTCCCATCCCTTCCTAGTAATGCCATGAATTGAACCTGGGACCTTCTGCATGCAGAGCATGTGCTGTTGGCCCTACCTCAATGTTTAGCAGGCCCAGCAAGGGTGGGAAGGGCTAAAGCTCAGTGGCGGAGTCCATGCTGTGCCCAGCTTGAGCATATTTTGTTGGGCTGAAATCCCCAGAAAGCCAGCGCCAATCAGTGTCAATAATATTGAGCTAGATAGGCCAGTGGTCTGACTCAGTATAAGGCAACTGCCTGAGTTCCTTTGTACTTACAGCACTGGCGAGAATGAATATGCCAAGAGCTGTAATCCTATGCTATTATTACTTTGGAGTAATTCCATGGTACTTATTTCCAAGTAAGCATACATATGATTTAGGATTAGTCTTTGGCCAGTACACTTATCTGGAAGCTGACTCCTGCTGCAGCCACTTCCAGTTGTACGCATCAGGCTGGAGGGAGGGGTGTTACAAAATACACTGGTATAGAAGACATTTTCACATGACAACATGCACACGTCCTCGTATATGAGTATGGGGCGTGTTGTTTAACCTCACCTTTGATCTCATAAAGAGGTTAATAAAGAGGGAGAAGCAGAAATTGGAGGCTGCTGATCTGTGACACAGGCTCAGTTGCTGCCTTTCCAGGCTGCACCCCCTGCTAACTTGCATCCTGTAGTCCCTCTTGCATCAAGCAGAATCCTCAGATTATGCGCGCAGCAGGAGTCTTCTGCAAACTGTGAAGCATCTTAAACTTGGCTACAGAAGTACAGTGAGCAGCTCACTGGTGTTGCTGTTCAACCTTTTGGGGTTTTGTTTTTAATGAATACGGCTTTTAAGTGAAAGTAAAGGGAAATGTGCAAAGGAACAAAGAGGTTAGTGTATTGTCATCTGCCTGCGTCTGTAGTAAAAATACATTAAAATTGCCTCCCTTCAGCTAGTAAATTTACATCTGCAGCTATTTTAAAAGACTACTATGTAGG
The DNA here is from genome assembly GCF_009819535.1 of Lacerta agilis. Taxonomy (NCBI): domain Eukaryota; kingdom Metazoa; phylum Chordata; class Lepidosauria; order Squamata; family Lacertidae; genus Lacerta; species Lacerta agilis. The sequence goes on from NC_046313.1 coordinate 64,549,671, forward strand.
CGGGATATTTCCAGTGGCATGTGCAACTATATTAGGAACCACATGAGACTAAGCCATCTAGCAATATAAAGTGTTTTAGCAGTTTAACCCAGGATGTAATTCTTGTCGGTTTTCAGTAGAAGAGTGGACATCTGCACAAGGTGCTTTACGTTTAGGATATCCTGCTAAGTGAGCTAGGTGACCTAAGGGTAAATTCCAAAACTCCCCATCCCATTCAGGCCTATTAAAGCAAATTAGAATTTGGCAATTGACTCAAGTGGGAAGTGGATTCTTTCCAGCTCTAGAGTAAGTCAATATTCAACTCTGCCAGAGGCTAACTCCTAAAACAGGAGATTTCAGAGCCCACATGTATCGTGAGTGTCACATCAATTGACCAGGAGTCCTTCCCCTTGATTCCAGATGTGTGTGGGTTCATTGAGGTTGCTCCATGGTGAAAAAGAGACACACACTCTCCACATGTTCAAATACAGAGTCTTGCGGGCATGTTCCTATGTGGGATTCTGGAACTGAAGATAGATCTGGAGATGAAATTTGTTTTCCATTAAGACAGGGATGGGGGACCTGTTGCCCTCCAGATGCTATTGGACTCCAACACCCATCAGCTCTAGCCAGCATAGCCTATAGTTGTAGGGAGGGGAGGTGTAGTCCAGCAAGGGTCACAAGCTTCCAACCCTTGAATTAAGCCCCAAATATAAGCTTCTGTGCCGAGGTTTTGGACTTAAGAGACATCTGTTTCAACTCAGAACTACTAATGCACAGTTAATTAACTCGACCTGAGTTTTGGCTCAGTCAGAACATCCTTTGAGTCCTCAATACTAGATGACTAATGACATGAACTGCTTCCACTGAAAATGTGCCACTGAGAGGTGGCAGGAAATCCTTGCCTGTGGATAAATAGGTAATCCTTGCAGGTTTACAATGACTGATTTCTACAAACCTGCATGTTGTCACTTGATGCTGCAGCTGCTGAGTGAAAGCCACACAGGCACAAACCAGCCCTTAGATTTGTTCTGCCCCAGAAGCAGAAACATGGGAAGGTGCATCTGCTTTACCTCTGCACTCATGTGGCGCTGTGGTCTAAACCACTCTTGGGCTTGCTAATCAGAAGGTTGGCAGTTCAAATCCGCACAATAGGGTGAGCTACCTTTGCTCTGTCCCAGCTTCTGCCAGCCTAGCAGTTCGAAAGCATACCAGCGCAAGTAGATAAATAGGTAACACTGTGGTGGGAAGGTAAACGGCATTTCTGTACCCTCTGGCTTCCATCACACTGTCCCATTGCACCCAAAGCAGTTTAGTCATTCCGGCCACATGACCCAGAAAGCTGTCTGTGGACGAATGCCGGCTCCCTCGGCCTGAAGCGAGATGAGCGCCGCACCCCACAGTTGCCTTTGACTGGACTTAACCGTCCAGGGGTCATTTACCATTTACCATGCTGAAATGCAGCTGTGGTGCTTCCTATTAGAGAAAAGGGAATGCTCATTATATTTTTGTTTGCAGCTATGGCACTGGCCCAAACAAAAGCCAGTTACAGCACATTTCTGTACAGTTCTGTTTAAAAGTGCAAACCCCCTGAACTGAGTTGGGCTTACTCCTGGGAAAGTGAGCATAGGCCTGCTCTCTTGGGCAGGGTGCACATTGCTCCCACCCCCTGCATTTTATATACTTTGCTTGCCTGTTTCAAATGTTGTGCATTTTCTGTTTCTTCTGGAACTATAAGCACCAGTATTTATTTTTCCTAAAACTTCGCTGAATTTGCACAACTGCGCCCATTAAATAAATTAGGTGCAGTGCACTGGAAAAAGTGTGCTCCAAAGCAGGGGAGGGGGTGGTATCTTAAGATTGGGTTATGAAATATCTGCGTTCTATAAGCATGAAGCCACTGACTTAAACCAAGTCTTATGAGGAGCGATGGAGGAAGATGGAGCAAGCTTGTTTTCTCCTGTTCCTGGGGTAGGACCTGAACCAATGGCTTCAAGTTACAAGAAAGAACTTTCTGACAGCAAGAGCTGTTGGACAGTGGAACAGACTCCCACAAGATTTGATGGACTCTCCTTCCTTGGACATTTTAAAGCAGAGGTTGGATGGCCACCTGTCATGGATGCTTTAGTTGAGTTTCCTGCATTGCAGGGGGCTGGACTAGATGATCCCCAAGGTCCCTTCCCACCTTAACTCAGTTCTATGGTTCTATGATAGATGAATCCACAAAGGACAGCGCTGCTCAGTGGCTGCAGTAGCCCTGATATCTAAGAATTGGACTTGCTAATTTTACACTGTCAATTCAGATGCTAGTAGATTCAGGACACCAGAGTCAGGTGAGATCAAATAAAATTACTTCTTCACACAATGCGCAATCTGGGCAATTAATTGATTAATTTAACTCACACAACACACAATTGGCATTCACTACCACTAGATACAGTGACAGAACATGACTGATATAACTTTGAAATAGGAGTCATTAGATACTTCTGTGGAGAATAGATCTATCAGTGGCTTTTAACCCTAATAGATAAATTGCAGTATGTAGCTGTAGGTTTGGAATTTGGGTGAAAGTGTGACAAATGTGACTGCTGTCACGCCCTGCTTGATTACCACTGTGGGAAGCTTGGCTAGATGGATGCTTGGTCTTACCAAGAAGTGCTTTCTTGTGTATTCTGATGCCATTTTCCCTCTACACAGACAGCACTTCAAAGCCGCTACAACTAACAATAACAGGAAACAGAGGACAATATTATCAAAGGTAAACATTGAAATTGCAAAAAGTCTATGCAATCCCATGTTTATTGGCCTCTGATTCTGTTTAGATGTATCTCTGATTATCGAATTTGGAGAACTTGCATCTGATCTAGCTATCTCAATCAGGCTCTGCTTGCAAGCTTTCCAGGAGTTTCTGGCTGGTCACTGTTGGTGACAGAAGGCTGGGCTAGATGGACCTTTGGCCTAAGTGATGTTCTTGATGTTTCAGTTTTAGTACACAAATCAAGCTAATGGTTGTCTTGGTGGTAGTGGTATTTTCTTTTTCTTTTTATGGCTGCCTTCAGTGTTATATATAATATAGAAAAGCAGAATTTTAAAAAAAATTAATGTCATAAATGTCATTTTAATGTCATAAAAACAAGGCTAAAATCTGGCATGGATTTTGTGTCTCTGGACTGATGTGTGCAGTATCACACACACACACACACACACACACAATTAATATATGTTTAGGGTTCTGCATTGGGCTAAGTGTTCCTCCATATGCAAAGTGGAGAGACAGATAAATCCATTGCCTGGCTGGGATTGTTTTACTCTGACCCTAGTCAGTCACTCTCACCTGATTTTCCCCCTTTCCTTTCCAGGTAGCACCTGACCCAAAGAGTCCCACTAGCAACACTGAATGAGAATTCCACCGTTGCCTAGAGCTCACTAATTCAGTTGGCAATATGGATTTCGTGATGAAGCAGGCCCTAGGGGGTAAGTCTTCCCTTCTCAGCATCCATTCTTAGCCCCATTATATTATGCTCTTGCCACTGGACCTCTAGCTTGAGACAGATTATTTGGGATGGGTGTTCCCAGAGAGGTGAATGTGGTTTACAGGAGAGCTCACTTCTCAGTGTGTTTACATATACTCAAACCAGTTTTGCTTCTGGTAAACAGGGTTTTTCAGGTCTCTGCCTAGAAGGAAATGGGACCTTTCAATGTCCCTTCCGATTCTAGCATTCTGTCAATGATTCTGTATCCTGTGCTGATAAGCAATGCTCAATGGTGGCTAAGTTATGCCAAACAGTTTAGGTGTGCTGAGAGTGCATGGGTGACTATAAAGGCCCTTTAAGCCCCACAATCCTTGCTGTGTAGACATCAGAATCTGTTTGTGTACAGATTGTTCTGTTTGTGTAGAGATCAATCAGTCAGAGCTTTATACAGGAGGAGCAGCAAGTGTTCCCATTTTGTGCATTCCCAAATATTTACCGAACTCTTCTTACCAAGAAACTTTACTAAGGAGTCCACTGCCTGGAAGCTCAGAAGCTTCAAGCAGTGTTTATTAAGACAAGGCACTTGTGGGGAGATGGGCCGGCTGAGCATGCAGGCTAAAAATCTTGTTACCCACTGGTCACCTCCTCCCTGTCAAGCACAGGGGGCCATTCCCTCCTGGACAGTCAACCAGGCAGGCAGCTGGGCACAGTGTTTCTCCGCTTGCTACTCCCTTTGCTGCAACCTGTCCTCTCGTTGCTTACTTCTGCTGTCAGAGCACATCAAATCTCACTCCACCTCCGCTGTATTCCTTTCTGCAAAAAAAGAGGAAAAAGAAAAAGAAGAGTGACAGGTGTCCCACCAGGGAAAGAAAGCATTCTCTCAGCTCACAACCCAAATACCTGTCACCTTTCACTCACTCACTGTTTCCTCTGTCTTCCACCTTTGCCTAGCTCGTTAGACCAGATTCTGACTCCCAGGAGGTGCAAACCAGAAACTCAAGGGTAGACCAGCAAAGTGCTCTCCTCTAATACATCCTGACTAGAGGAGAACACAACCAGATGCTTAAAAGGTAGAAACTGCAACAAAATATTGCAGCATGGAATGCTTCTGCTCTGGTTTCTGACCACTCTGTCCCATTCCACACACACACACACACCAAGTTTTCCTCCACACCCAACCCCAAACCCAAACAGTACATCAGCATTCTGTGCCCACTGAGCATGCTCAGTCCTCATTGGGCTTAGAAATTCTTTCTAATTTCTCCCCTCTCTGTTTTCTTTGTACTTCTGCAAATATTGTAGTACCTCCAAGTCTGCTGACATCTCCTTCTTGTGCATGAATTGTGCTGCTTTGGCTACATAAAGAACCCTACTTAGAGTACGTTATATAGATAGAGATACTGTATAGATACAAATGTATATATATTCTGAGTGTATTAATTAATTAATTATTCTGAGTGTATCTTTGGGAGCCCCGTTTTTTATCCAGAGCAGCTTCACTGCAGCTCCAGGGAGTGCAGCATCACCTTTTCCTGTCATTTCTGCAAATCATAAGGATTGTAAACATTTTTTTAAAAAAATGGCAAAACTCGGCTTTTGGATCAGAGGCTACAGGCAACATAAGAAATAAGATGGGCATTACTAACTCCATTCACAGGCCATAAGTAGTGACAGTGTCCAGTTCATCTCCTTCTCCATCATTCTAAATGTGTGAAACTTGGTTGTGGCTCCTCAGAAGTAACAGGCACTCTGCACTTGCTCAAAGGCACTGTCACCAGTTCTGACAGCTTTACACAAAGTGGTATTAGAGCTACACCCTAGAAAAACCTCTGGATCAGTGCCCTTCCTGGGGTGGGCAACTTGCTTTGGCAGTTTGTCATCTCAATTATCACCCTCTGTGGAGCTTTGCTGTGTTTGAATCTTTGCTGTGATCCTTTGCTCCCTCTGAGGAACATAAAGAGATGCCTTCTGCTGAGTGAGACCAAAAGTCCACCCAGCTACAGTGGCTGACATTGGGTCTCTGGGGTTTCAGGCCAGGGACATTCCCAGCCCTTCCTGGAGATGGTGGGAATTGAACCTGGAGACCCCCTGCATGCAAAGCAGATGCTCTGCCACTTAGCTATGGCCCTTCCCATTCTGGGTCCTGAATAACAGAGCCAGCACGGGCACTCAGAAGGACCAGTATCCACCACAGCCACTCCCACTCCTGGGTGGCATTCCAGCTGATCCAACCACTACATTGGTTGTTGTTGTTCAGTCATTCAGTCGTGTCCGACTCTTCGTGACCCCATGGACCAGAGCACGCCAGGCACACCTGTCTTTCACTGCCTCCCACAGTTTGGTCAGACTCATGTTGGTAGCCTCGAGAACGAACACAGTCCAACCATCTTGTCCTCTGTCGTCCCCTTCTCCTTGCGCCCTCCATCTTTCCCAGCATCAGGGTCTTTTCCAGGGAGTATTCTCTTCTCATGAGGTGGCCAAAGTATTGGAGCCTCAGCTTCAGGATCTGTCTTTCCAGTGAGCACTCAGGGCTGATTTCCTTCAGAATGGATAGGTTTTATCTTCTTGCATTCCATGGGACTCTCAAGAGTCTCCTCCAGCACTGGAGACCCCACTTTTTGCTGCTACACTTTGCCATTTCCACTCAGCTCCCCCCCTGGATAGATCCTCGGCTGGTGACAGCAATGCTTTGGAGTGGGAGTCAAACTGGTGCTCAGCTCTGGTGCACAATGGCCAATGGCCATCCTCGATCGCTCGAAATGCAGCACTCATTGTTGACATCAGGCACTGCATCTCGAGCAACCTAAGATACCAGGCAGCTGGCACAGACCAAGCAAGGATAAGCCCTGCTTTCTCTACCGTACATGGCTGCCACCCACCAGGTAGGCACATCCAGGCCCAGGGCTGGGGAAGGAAGGGAGTAACTGGCAGTGGTGGCACCTGCTGCAGCAGCAAGAGGCAAGGAATACCCACTGGGGATAGCAGCCATCAGCAGCACTATGCCAATGGCCCTGCTGAATGACAAACTGGATCTAGTAGAGAGCCTAGCCTGACACTCCTCCAGGCACGTCCTATAACGAAACTGCTTTTATTTTTCTTGTCTGTGCCTTTGCAGCCAACAGGACACAGTGCCAGCACTGTTGCTTTCCCATTTGTATTTTAAAGGATGGCTAGGAAAAATGTCTGCCTGCTGTACACCATGCCTTCATCTCCTGGCTACAAGTGACTGAGACACAACAACCTGCTTTTACCCAGAGCACTCAAACAGGGTCATTGCCATGTGCAGGTTCCCCCCCTTCCCTGAGCAGCGACCAGCCACTCTACTGCTTCTGGCTGTGTGAAGGGCTTGGCTGGTTTGGGCAAAGTGGAAATGAGTCACAGAAGTAAAGAAGGAGGGAGATGGAGCTCTGGAAGATGAAAGACCCTGAAGTCTCCTGGGGGCCTGGAGAGCCAAGGCTGGTTTGTAACTCTAAATTGCTGACAAACAGCAATGGGAAATGTTGCTGCCGAGCTCTTAGCTGAGCTGCTCAGCGTGGCACAACACATGCCAAGCCTCACAGCTCGTTGCACAGAGGTGCAAAGGCTTGGGGAAGAGGGAGCAGCTCCACCCCATGGCGGAGAATGCTCATAGCATCTGATTCAGAAGACGCGTGCTATGGACCTGCTACTTCCAGGAAGGGCTTGTAAGGAAAGCTGGGACTGCTAAATCCACAGCCAACATCTGCTAAGGAACAACTGGTTCACAAAGCTGTCCAAATGCCCTGCTTAATATGCATCAAAAGCTTTCTGGCTCTCTCCATAGGAGCCAAAATAAAGCTGGTTCTGTTGTTAAGGAGGGGGAAAGGAGGACAACCTTGGGTGGTGGATTTTCGGCACCATTTCTCAGTGTGTATCTTTTTCTCACAGAGAAAAGCACTAGTTTATTAATTGAAAATTGGGAATGCCATGTGAACTGCTGCTCCACAAAGTGCACCACAAGAATTGGTTGGCTAGTGCCCGTGGCATAACTGGTGACAAGAGACACACTCTAGCCGCAGGCGTCGGGAGGAATTTTTCAGCGAGTGTGGGGGGCTGCAAATACTCCAAATAAACAAACAAAGGCTACTTTCTCACAACACAAATGAGGAAAATATTGCCTGTACATTTTGCCTCATATCACAGGTTATGCAAATGCCAGAAACATACTTACATAAAAAGAAAAGAAACCTTTTTACTGAAATTTTTACAGTAGATGAAAGGGAAAAGGGAAAAAAGAGAGAAAAGGAAAGGAAAAGAGGGGGGAAGGAAACAAAAGAAAACAGAGTTTAACAACAATAATGAAATAACATTAAAATGTAATTAGAGTTACAAAACTATGTAATATATATGTAAATATACCAAAAAAGAGAAACCTGTGAATCTGGGGATCATGGTTTATTGGGAGGTAGCACTGCCCCACCCCCAAGACACCCAAAACTTTAGCCTGTACCACTTTGTAATTTTACAGAAAGTTAATTTATGGTTTATTCACTGCTTAGCAGCTGAGTGTCCCCACTGTGTCATTTCAGGAGGAGTGTTTTATGTAGCTTTTGAAAACTGGGGATGGAGGATGGAGAGAGAGTGTGTGAGAGAGAGAAGGAAAAGCATTAAACAAGGTATCCTTCTCTGTATAGCAGCTAACAGACCAATAATATTTGGTGCTCCCTTTGTTTTCACTCCCTCTTTCTAGTACTGGAGTGCATAGCTTCCATTTTTAAAACTCAAAGTTGCCAATGGGTGCACATAATGGCCTTTGCTACAGTCATTCCTGCAGCAAGGGCGATCCCTTCCTGTGTTCCACCTCCATAGCACTAACTTGCAGTAGTACTACTTAACTAAGGGAGAACAAGGATCTGGGATTCATCCTCTGTCTGAGAGGCCCCTTAGTACAAGTTAGTTACGTCTGAGCTCCCTCTAGAGATCTGTCAAGGAAATGTGCTAGTAGCTGTCCAATTAGCTAACATACAAGTCTCCGGCAGAGTGAATGGCCTGCTCCTGACATTTTCTTTTAGAAGACCACCTTCTTAAGTTAAATGTAAATATTGGTCTTATATCCACATTCTTGTTGCACCCCTGACAAAAAGCCCTTTAAATACTGCATTAAAGGACTGTCCAGCTTATTTCAGCTCCCACTCAATCATCAGATTTCACATTGTCCAGAGGCAGTACAGGCAGCAGCCAAAAATTAAACAAGGAGGAGCTATTGATTGCTGAATCTGTGCTACTCTGTCTTCCCCGTTACTATCAGACATCAGCAAAGGTCTTGACTGGGAGTTTAGAACTTGCTCCCTGCAGGCTTTGCCACCTGATTCAGACTAAATCTTGCTGTGACTCAGCATGGAGTGGGTCATTGGTCCTGTAGGGCCACCATCCCCAAATAGCTAGATTTTTTACCTTCCACTGTCAGCCAGTGAGAATCATGCTGGGCCTGGGGCCCTTGCTATGCTGAGGCATTTCATCTGGGATAGAGAACTGTCAAATTTCTGGCCCTGAGATCATCTAACAGATTTTAGCTGCTTTGCAAAGCAGATGGAGAGGCTGGTGGCTGCTTTGCATTGCCCAAGGAACTCCATCCATCAATCCATCCTCCCGTTCCCTTCAAAAGGTGTATTCAGAACTCCCAGGAAGAGATGGCTTATCTTTCCTTAATCCTTTTGCCTCTTCCCAGTCTTCTATTCCTGCATTTAAATTCCTGGTTTTTAAGAAGAGGGATCGAAGACAAGACAGACCATGAAATATATGGCTGAACTTGGACATGGAGTGGGGGGAATCATAGCAACAATTGGACTGCAGCCACTGGAAAATTATGTGGCTACACACCTTCTCTCTGATGACTAGAGGGTAGGGTAAGAATTGGGGCAAACAACATTTGTGGCCATCAAGAGTTCAAAGGGATGCTTTAAAACCACAGTGTATCATGTCCTGGTCCCAGCTGGAGCCTGCAGTCCTGGCCATGCATAACAAGGATCCAAGAGAGGCTGCAAGTAGGACCATGGACAGTTCACTGCAGCAGGTGATGGCAGTGATGGTAGCAAGTCAAGCCAAACCACACCACAGCTTGGACTCTTTGTTCCAGCAATTGTTTGGAACCAACTGTCAACTTAAGGGCCAGTCTGCATGTGAGACATACTAAGCACATCACCTGGAAGCACTCCAGAGTTTTTAAAAAATAAATTAGTGAGAGGGAGGGATTTCCATCAGGACTGTAGCATGTGGGGATGGGAGGTTTAACCCTTTCCCACCCAGTCATGAACCTGATGAAAAGTATCCTCACTCCCCTCCCACAACAGTCTTTGGCAGGGCAATTGCTGCAGAGGATCTATCCTTTAACCTAGTCTACCCATTCTCCATGTTATCAGGCCCCTTCTCTGAAAGTGGGGAGGGGTTTGTGTCTCTCTGGCTATGGTATATCGTTAAGTTGGAAGCGATTTAGGACAAGGGTATGCTTGAGTGGTCACACTACATTGGCTCTATTGAGCTGTACTTACATTGCTGGAGTGAACAATTGCATGGTATTTACCAGAATCCCTGAACCATGCTGGTAACATTTAGATGAGCAGAAGAGGTGGATCTCGGGGGAAGTCTCTACATTAGCTGCTTTAGACACCCCAGAACTGTAGGGATTATGTAGGAGTTTCCCATATGATCTCCTATTCCCAAGTGTTCTCAGCTGATCACAGCAAGCCCTGTGCCTACAGAAAAATGAGTCCAATAATCCTCATTGGACACCAGGGAACAAAGTCTGGATTCCCAGGTGCATTCAGCCTATGATAGGCTCTCACTTCCTATCCTGAACATCATCTGAGATTGAGGGCAGTGGGGTGACCTGAAACTGTTAACTCCACACCCAGAGATGGCACACCCAGTTCAGTTCCTATGAACTCATGCTGACCCTGAGTATGCAACAGTTTATTCCAATTTCAGTTTTTGGTGTTTGGGTGAGTGGGGCAGAGCCCACACTGCATGAGAGCATGGCTGTGCGAGAAATAATAGCTGAAATGCTGTGCTCAGGAGTCACTGTGGTTTCCTAACATCACTTGCAGGGGCCACCAAGGACATGGGTAAAATGCTAGGAGGCGAAGAGGAGAAAGACCCCGATGCCCAGAAGAAGGAAGAAGAGCGGCAAGAAGCCCTGCGGCAGCAAGAGGAAGAGCGCAAGGCAAAGCATGCCCGCATGGAGGCGGAACGGGAAAAGGTCCGACAGCAAATCCGTGATAAGGTGCGTAACACACACACACACACACACACACACACACAGGCTAGAAGGGAAAGGCCATATTACGTATGTATGTATTCATTTATTTACAGCATTTATACCCCACCCTTTAGCCAAAAAAAAAAAGACTCTCAGGGCAGCTTACAAACATCCACTCTTAAGACAGCCCCTGCCCTTGGGCTACCAATCTAAAATAAGACATTACATGGGAGGAAGGAGGAAAAAGCAAGTGCAGTCACAAGTGCTTCAAGTTGCAGCCTATGTCCATGACAGTTCTGGTAGAAGTGGCTCACCATGAGACTCACCACAACACTAGCTTCCAGTGGGTTAACATGACTAAGGGTTATTTATGCAACCCCATGAATTTTGCCCCTGTGGCATCCTCCCCTTCCCGCTTACTGAGCCAGTCACTGGAGAGGGAGAGGCAGTCTTTGGTGTGCTGCAAAGTTACTGTCTTCTTCTTTCAGTGAAATGGCCTTTGGTCACCTCTGATCCCCAAATTTATTACACAAATGCTTTGGGGGAAAGAGGTTCCTTACGACTGACAGCAAGTGCTCATCCAGCAGCTGAAGCACTGCCTCAACCTCTCCTGCTACCACTAGCTCAGTGTGCATCCATTCTCGCCTTCACAGTGCTGCTGATGTTTTCTAAAAAGGCTTTAGGTTTCTCCCTCCTTATCCCTATGGTGACCCCAAGACCCTGTGCCTGCAGAAGTAACAGCCTGTTAAGCAGAGATCACTTTAGCTCAAGCACAGGCCTCAAAGACTGCCATTCCCTCCGGGACATCACACGCCTGCACACTGATGAATGATTCTGCTCTCATCTGCTCTCGCCTTTTGTGCTGCAGAGGAGAATCATTCATGAGTCTATGGCGTGTGGTCCCAGTGGGAAGAGCAGCCTTCACACCCAGCAAAGAGCCGCTACAGCCTGCCCTATACAGTGGAAGCTCGGGTTGCGAACGCGATCCATACGGGAGGCACGTTTGCAACCCGCAGTGTCCGTAACCTGCAGTGCTGCTTCTGTGCATGTGCGGGTTGTGATTCAGCACTTCTGCACACACGCGGGTTGCGATTCGGTGTCTCTGCGCATGCGCGAAGCGCCGGATCTGGAAGTAACCCGTTCCGGTACTTCTGGGTTCGGTGCATTCGTATCCCGTGTCGAACACAACCTGCAGCAAACACAACCCAAGGTATGACTGTACTTTGCATGTCTGCTTTGCCCCTTCTGTCCTTCCCTCTCTTCCCCCACCCTCCAGCTGTTGCTGGGATCCCTGCTACTGTATTTGACATGTGGCAAGGGGGAGAGAAATGGTCATTGGAGGTCATTGATTAGTGACCAATATGTATCAGGCATATGGACTGAAGATGTCCAGGACACAAAGGCAATTCATCAACTGTGTGTCTGCGGATTGATTCAGGTCATCAAAGGAGTTCTTGATGATTGGCATGTTGGAAGGACTCAACTCCTGATTTTGTTGTGAACCCAGACCCCAAACCAGAAGGATGAGCAGAGGGATAGCTCAGTCAGTAGAGCATAAGACTCTTAATCTCAGGGTCATGGGTTCGAGCCCCACATTGGGAGAAAGATTCCTGCATTGCAGGGGGTTGGACTGGATGACCCTCATGGTTCCTTCCAACTCTACAGTTCTGTGATTCATCACTACCTGGCAAATCCTTGCCCTGTCCTCTAGGAACTAGCTCACACTGCATTTGATTACTACTATATACTGGATAGGGACACGGGTGGTGCTGTGGTCTAAACCACTGAGCCTAGGGCTTGCCTAGGAAGGTCAGTGGTTCGAATCCCCGCGAAAGGGTGAGCTCCCATTTCTCAGTCCCTGTTCCTGCCAACCTAGCAGTTCGAAAGCACATCAAAGTGCAAGCAGATGAATAGGTACCGCTCCGGCGGGAAGGTAAACAGCGTTTCTGTGCACTGCTCTGGTTTCACCACAAGTGGCTTAGTCATGCAAGCCACATGACCCGGAAAAACTGTCTGCGGACAAATATCGGCTCCCTCGGCCAGTAAAACGAGATGAGCACCGCAACCCCAGAGTTGTTCGTGACTGGACATAACTGTCAGGGGTCCTTTACCTTTACCTTTATATACTGGATAGCTGGACAACTGAATATGTGAACAGACTCCATTCAAAAGCATTGTGTGTGATAGAAATATATGCCTGTGCTGGATCATGCTGACATGCCAGTTATTATTTGATGCATTGCATGCTCACATAGGGACAGACACACATGTGTAAAGTAGACCTTAGAAGCACGTATTTGCTGCAATACCTTTATATCCACGTCTGGTCTGCCTGTATGTCCACCTTCTTCTCCTGAGCTGCACTGTCCACAGAAGCAGGAAGAGCATCACTAGAATGCTGAACTGGAAGGGAACGTAATCATCTACATTGGCAGAAAATCTGAACTTTGATTTGTGGGGAAAGGCATGGAATGGTCCACCATAATTCTGTTTTGAACAAAAGCATTGAGAACCAAAGTCTCTAGGGACAGATCCTCTCTCTGTGACACTCAGAGAGAACCAGCATTGGGAGGAGGATTAATCAGCCAGGGCGCATCCTGCACCTCAGCGCTGAGAAGCTTTAAATGTGCCTGTTGAGCCCTGAGCAATTCCACTGGGAAAGCAAGTGTCAAATTTCAGCACAGACACAGTATTCCGCCAAGAGCAAATCAGCCAGGCCGAAGGAAGCAGCTAAAGAGATGTGAATGGTGGGAGGAGGATAACAGGGGCATCAAGAGGACAGAAATACTGTATGTGGGGAAATTGCTGTGAATGCAAAGCGACAGGAGGCCAGGGGGAGAGTGAAAAAATAGAGTCAGTAGGCAGAAAATGAATTTTGTGCATTCGTGCAAGGTTGGAGGGAAGGAGGGAGGGAGAGCATTTCAGAGCCTCCCTGTTCAGAGGCAGTGTACCTCTGCATACCAGCTGCTAGGGCTGGACAACCAACAGGAATAACTGGTTGTCTTCCAGATGTGCCAGCTTCCGCCTAGCATTGGGGGCAGGACAGCACGTGTGTGTGATGTCACACCCATGGTGTGTGTGATGTCATGGTGGGAGGAGACCCAATGGGGCCCAGCGTACCCTCCAAAAGTCATGACAGGGCCTACTCCCAGCCACGGGAGGGCTTCTCTTATCCTGACTCCCCCAGCATTCAGCTTACAGTAATTGGATTTTCCCAGGTACTAGCATGTTGAGAAAGGGAGGCAAGCTTCTCTCCATCCACTTTCTCTAGAGCATGCATAACTTTATGCACCTTTCTTATGCCCTCTTCCCCCCCCCCCGTAGCGCACTTTTCCTCTGAGCTAAAAGGCTCTAGACATATGATCCATGCTGCAAGATTAACATCAGCGCTGGGAGCCGGGTGGGTGGGTTCTGGGAGTCTGGCAGAAAGGAACCTTTCCAAATATGTCTCTCCCCGGTCCTTATCTCTCTCTGTCAATCACTGTCCAGTTCCTGGCTCTCACTGTCCTCACATTATTAGTGGGGGTGGTGTGGGTCTCCCTTTATCACCCACATTGTAAGTGGCTCTATTAGGGACCTGGTGCTCATTATCTGCAATCTTCAATATCCTTCTGCCGAGGCAGATAGCGCAGCAACCGGCGCTGCCTCTGCCCAGCCCATAATATCTTGCTAGCAGGGGCAGATGGGAACAGAAGATTCCAGCCTTGTGCAAATGAACACACAGACTAGGCTTCTTTCTCAGCTTACTTTTCCATTTGGCACCTGGCCCTGTTCACCACGGGGAAGTGGCCCTCAGAAGGCTGCCTCAAAGGAAGTGTGGCCCCAGGGCTGGAAAAGGGTTCTTTAGCTCTGCCATAACATGTTTCCAATTCCTTGCTAGTGTCTGTAGCTCTAGGTAGCAGCAGCCACTTGCATCCTTGCCTCTCCTGTTGTTGTTGTTGTCGTTGTCAGTTTCTATACCACTTTATATTTCAAAGGGGAAAATCTCAAAGAGGTTTGCAACACATTAACACATCACATAAAGCAACCCAGAATCAAACATTGCTGAAGAAAGTCAACTATAAAGTATAAATTCAAAGCAACATAATTAACAGGAAACTAAAAATGTTACCTTACAGATTGGGGGGGGGGGACCAAAACATTACTAATGGAAGTGAAATATAAAATGCACAGTTAAAACAGCGTATTTGCCAAGAGGATACTAAAGCTTGTCATTCAGCCATATCCTCATGGAGCCAAGGCAGCAACAAGAGTCTGGCTTGAAATGCAGCATAGGAAGCCTCACGGGGACATTTGTGGGTGCTGCGATGGACCCGACAATGCAGCTGCATACGGGTTTACTCAGAAGTAAGTCCCAAAGGGGCTTAACTCCCTGCTGAGCATACTCAGAAATCAGCCTGCAAAAATAATGGCAAAAATAATTCTTTTTAAAGATACACTTTAATAATTCTTTTTAAAGATAATTAAAATAATTCTTTTTAAAGATAATTAAAATAATTCTTTTTAAAGATACACATGATGTAAACCCAAACTGCGTCAAACGCCTGGCGTGCCTGTCTCTGACCTCTTGTGGGTGTCTCCCGTGCAGTACGGCTTGAAGAAGAAGGAGGAGAAAGAGGCGGAGGAGAAGGCAGCGCTGGAGCAGCCATGCGAGGGCAGCCTGACGCGCCCCAAGAAAGCCATCCCTGCAGGCTGCGGGGACGACGAGGACGAGGACGAGGAGAGCATCCTCGACACGGTGCTCAAGTACCTGCCGGGCCCACTGCAGGACATGTTCAAGAAGTAGCCCAGCCCCACCAGCCCCCTGCCCTGCACTGCCCACCGTCCCTGGCACTGCCAACTCAGAGCTTGGGTTGAGGAAGGGCGGTCCCAGTGGGGCGGGGTGGGGGGGTTTCATTTATTTATTTATTTTACTTCATTTGATTCCTTTTTTTCTTTCGTTCCAAGGGGAGACCCCACACGTGTCCTTGTGCCACGGGGCCCCTGCCGAGCCACCGCACTGCCCCGCCCCACCCCTTTCCCCCCCCCCCCAGGAAGAAGCACACCAGGCACAGGGCATGCTCCCCCCCCTCGCCGCACCTCTTGCTACCCATAAGACCAAAAACCACTCTCACCTGCTCTGCTCCCTGGAGCTGCAGGCTGGGCCACTGCCGGGAGCCTGCCTCCCCCTTTCCAATCCCTGCCCCCTGCCCCGTGGCAGAGCTGGAGTTCTGTTGTGCCAAAGTGCCAGCTTGCTACATGGGGAAACGACCCCCTCTCCCCCACCCCACAAAAAAAATGGGCACAGGGTGAGGAACTTGGACCAAATTCACTGATGCAACCTCATGGGGGCACTGGGGAAGGGGCTTGGGCTCTGCACAATGCCGTGCCGCCGCCCCCCCCACGCACATTCCTGACCCCCCCCCCCGTGTTGACTGCCAGGGAGGGACTGGGTGCCCATTTCCCTTCACACCTTGGGGCAAAGCCAGCCCCTGCACATTCCATCTCTTGACTAAGAGAGCCACCCACAGGAGCGCCCCCTGCCCTCATCCTCGCACCCAAGGGCTGCTGGGTTGTTTCTCACATGCTTGGGGGAAAGGAGGAGCTTGTTTCTGGAAGGAATCAAACTCTCACCCCCCAAACACTAATGCGGAGAGACTTACCTGCACCAAGAACTACGTGTGTGGGAGGCAGGGGAGAAAGCTGTCCCTGCTGCGACGACTTCCATTTCAAGCACGCACATTCAGACACACCTTCCACAGCCCCACTACAGCCGGCCAAGGGCCAAGGTTGAGCATCAGCTCTTCCTTGCAGGATGACCTTTGGTCTTGGGTTCCAAGACCTGTTGGCTCCTCATGGGTGTGGAAGACAAGAGGTTGGGAGGTGGCACTGTCACCCTAGCTGTCTCGGCCATCTTTTTCTGATCCAGTTCATCCTTTGTCATTTGAGCTGCAGGGGGTGAACTGGGGCAGCTACAGGCTGCAGAGTATGAGGACCAGGGCCATCATCTTTCTGTCATTTTGCTCTCCAAAGTGGAGGGTTTAGAGTCTTGATTTGGGGAGCAGGGGATCAAGGGCGCTTGCAGGCAGGGGCTTATTGTTGTGAATGGGTTGCTCAGATGTTGTAAACGGGTCAGTGGCAAGAGGTTTACCAGGGTTTTCCCCAGAAAGGGTAAATCTGGGATAAATAAAGGGGAGGGAACACAGACAGCCTACGTGAGGAGTACCCATTCCATAATAAACACTGACTTCAGAGCACCCAAACTCAAAGAAAGGGGAATAGGGCCAGATGCACCCAGCAGCACATGGAGGATGGAATAAGAGCTCCTTTTTCCAGCGTGGGAATAGCCAGCTGCATTTGTGTTGCTGGAGAACCTGAGGGTCATCATCGTCACCTTCTTTGAAGGGGGCTGATGCAGGGACCCTGGAACAGAACTGCCAGCGTGTGTGGCTAACCCCTGGCTGGAAGATCAGTCTCTTGGGATGAGCAGCCTCAATTCATCTCTTAGGCTAGGATTGGGAGCCCATTTCTGTGGCTATATTTGTCCCCCAGGATCCTGCTACAGGCTCCTGCAGATGCAAAAATGGTGCACGGAGCAGCACAGACACAAATCTTGCCTGCACTACTCTTGCTTCCATGACCTAAACATCTCTTTCCTTCTCATGCTGCCCCAGTTTTCTCCTTAACTGAGAAATGCCAAGGACCCCCACCCCAATATACAACACTGATTTCTGGGCGGGGGTTGAGGTACTGTATGGTCTGTGGGAGAATCTTCCGCTCTCCCACCTCTGCAGCCCCTATCCTGCCCATGGGTGTGGCGATCTCCAGATCCCCCACCCCCCCAAAAGAAAAACACCCAGTGACTCTCCTTTGCTGTGCTATTGTTGCATTTACTCCCTGCCTGCTAACCCCATCCTTTCTCCAGAGCCACAAGATTAAGCAAAAAGCAGTGACTAGGAGACAAGGAAGGGCGGTTTGGGAGTGGGGGGAGATGTATCCCTGCTGTTGGTTGGCACCCTGCCAAACGCCACCAGACCTTGACCACTGCTGAAAACAAAGGCAAGGGCCCAGCCTTCCTTGGGGAAGTCCTGTGGTTCTCATTCTTCTGTATATTTGTTTGGGAAGGAAGGTCCCAATTGTTCCCCTGCCCCAAGAATCCCCGGTGCCCCTGGGGGGCTTTTGCTTTTATGTTGGGGTTGAGTTTAAATCTGAAAAAATCTCCCTCCATTGAGTGTCCTTCCTTCCTTCCTTCCTTCCTTCCTTCCTTCCTTCCTTCCTTCCTTCCCTAATAGTTAAAGCCATATCAGTTAGACTGCAATACTATCAACACTAAAAACTCTGCGGGCCGCACTCTCTCATCATGTACAAAGGAGTGTCCCGGGGGGGACCTCCCCCCCCTTGCCCGTTTGTCTGTGTCTCTGGCCACCCACCATGTGGCCCATGTGTGTCTTTTTTGCATTGGTGTCTCTGTAACAGGGTAATTCACCCCAACGCCTGCCATCTGTCTTATTGTCTCTGCTAGTCACTCACGAGGTGGTCACTGTATGGCTCCATGGAGCTCAGGGGTTGGGGGTTGGGGGCACAGGATATTCGGGCAGGGCGGAGTAGAGAGAGCCAGGATGGAGGTGGCAAAGGGGAAACAGCCCATTCAGCACCTTATTTGCTCACAAGCCGTCTTTGCCATGGCCGACCATTGTGTGTGCAATCACCTCTCACCAGACATAGAGCATGACTGTGGCATGCAGGGACTGGCCAGCGGAAATTCAGGATGCTCTCTGCTGGCTGCTGGCAGGTGAGCTCTGTGGCGAGGTGGCACTGCTTTGTCCTGGGCTCTCACACGTCCGCTGTCTGCTGCTGGACCCTGCTGGCTGAATGCTGAAAACTGCAATAAGTCCACTTCTCACATGGGGCAAAGGGCTGATGCTGAAGCCAGCTTCCTGCCTTTGGGGTGGTGTTGCTGATGCTCTCGGTTTACTTTATTATTTTTAATGCTACAGCCACACGTTGGTGGCCCGATCCCACACAGTGGGCTTTGAAAGCCCTAGATCCCACTGGCCGCAAGGCTTCTGCTGGCCTCTGTGGACCCATTCTGGGCAAGACCTAAAGGTAAAAAAAAGATAAGAGTCAAGGGGTATCAGAGAGACCTGGGATGGCAGCACCCACAGCAGCAGAGAAGGATTAAACCTGGCTTCGCCATGTGGGAATCTCAGTGCTGCCATCGTGGGACTCTTCTCTAGTTACCACTGCAATGCGGGAACACCAGCTATTTCCTGCTCCACCAAAGGAACATCAGAAACCGCAGGAGACATGCCCATGCTTCAGCTCCTTCCCAAACACCCCACAACAAGCAGAGGCAACACTGGTTGGGAGAGGAGCCATTGTATGGGCTTTTCCTATATCATGACCTTGAGCTTCTGATGTTGTCTTTGCGACACTGGAAGGCACTGCACTGTGCAGCAGTTCCCAGGCCACCACCAAGGTAGCCTGGAAGAAACCCCTTGCCTAGTGCTTCGTCATTACCACTTTTAGTAAATTGAGAAGAAGCTGCTTCTAATCTGATGGTGTATGTGCACTTCAGTGTGTGTGTGCA
Source organism: Lacerta agilis (assembly GCF_009819535.1). Classification (NCBI taxonomy): domain Eukaryota; kingdom Metazoa; phylum Chordata; class Lepidosauria; order Squamata; family Lacertidae; genus Lacerta; species Lacerta agilis. The sequence continues at coordinate 64,568,908 of NC_046313.1, forward strand.
CATAAGGGGGGGGGAATAAAAGTTGTAGCATATACACCAGTAGGTTTAAGCCAGCCTCCCTCCACCATCCCATGTATAAGGCAAATAAATCTGGCCACTTCCAAGATCCCTAACTCCCTTTTTCTCCTACACGTTTTAAGGGTCAGAATCACACATATGAGTGTCTGTTTACATTAGTGCATGCCTGACTCTGTGTGTGTGTGTGTGTGTGTGTGTGTGTGTGTGAGAGAGAGAGAGAGAGAGAGAGAGAGATGGTTGGAAGGAATGCTCCCTATTCCTTTATGATGTGGTGCATATCTCTGTGAGCTAGTGGATGCATGAGAACGTGGGCAAAGCCAGTGGTGTACATGTGAATGTGCCAGTACTTGTCGCGAGGGCAGATGTGTGTGCATTGGCACAAACCCAGGGGGCGTGCTGGAGTCTCCAGTGTGTCGGTTCCAACGTGTTCCAAGTGTGCAACCCATTTGTTTACAGATTGCTTTCAGAGCAGGATATCCCTCAGGGGCTCCACATGGGCACAGAAGATCCCAATCCCCTCCGGAACCCAGTCAAGAGCATTGCCGGTGGGGCCCTGCATCCTCCCCACCCCGCCATGCATGCATTCCTCTTTGTCTGCTTGCCTGTCACTGCTCTGTATTGGGAGGCGGCAGGCAGCCCTACTGCCTTGTGCACTAACCTGCCGGAATGTGTAAACCATCCTGCCTTGCTTGTGCCATCTTTGCTTTCTAGGGTCATTGTGTCTACCTGGCTAGTCCTCATCCCACCTGCACCTGGGAAGGACATTGAACACAGCGATGGGCCTAAGTGTGCTGAAGGGGTTCCCCAATGGAAAGATACGGGGCAAGCTGAGCACCCTGCAGGCCCTTCAGGTTAAAGCTGCTGGGGGACACCTGTCTCCCGCCAGAGAGATGAACACCTTAGGCTACGGAGTGCACCACTTCTGAGCCATTGCCCTCGCACCCCACCAGCCTTTCCATTTAACCTGGAGGAGCAAGCAGGGAGCCGGTGACACCCCTTTCCCTGCCTGGGTGGGATGGAGGACACAGGCAGAAGGGGACAGCAAAGAGTCAAAGAGGCTCCATCCAGCCACCCTATGGTGACCATCCTGCTCTTACTAGTCTTTGAAGAAATAATAAAATAAAGAAATTTGTACATTGCCCTGTGTCAAGCGTCTCTCTGGCTGCATGTTTGGGAGGAGGGATTGCAGCAGTAGCGGCAGTTATAGAGAAGAGAATTGAGGTTGACACAGGAGCAACACTTCGTGGAAGAGTTGTGGGACTGCCTCTGGTGCTCAGATTGCAAGGCAGACCCTGGAGACCCTTTTGTAACAGCTCCCTTCCCTACAGCTTTTAGACAGCTAAGGTGGGAGCGTCTTTTGTCTAAAACTGGGATGGGGGGTCTGGGGAATTGGATTGGATCCTTCCCTCCCCATTAATTCAAGTGTTGCCTCTCTTTGCAGAGAGACTAGCTACAGAAAAGGAGAAAGAATTTTGATAGAATGAAACACTTTGCTAAGTTTGCTGTAGGCCCGGGCTAGAGAGCCAGTTTCCCCCCCCCCATACACACACACACACACACACGTGATGTTGCTAGACTACAATCCCATCATTCCTAACCATTGGGCATGCTGGCTGAGGGTTGTGGAACTGGAGACTCCCACAATGTCTGGACAGCTGCAGGTTAGCCACCTTCGCTGGGGGCCCAAATAAGGGTCCCTGCAGAAAAATAATTCATGGGCAGGGTTCACAAGGACCTCCCTTCCCCCTGCACACACCTCCAGAACAGTGCAAAGTGGGAGATGAGAGGGGCTGGTTCTTTCTGGCAAGCAAAAATGCTTGTTCTGACAGAATGCTCTCCCAGGTTTTGGGGAAGTGTACTTAACATGCTTCCTCCCACTCCAGCCTCTGCTCATTCATTAGGACAGAGATAACCCACTTCTGGAGTGGTGAGGAACCTGTTTGACCTAAAGCTGTTCAAGAGATGGTTCATTAAAAGTGTTGATACTTCCTTCCTTACATTAATCTCAGTGCTGAAGAACTGCTGCATACTCTCTTAAACCTCTCCTTCAGGCCCCAAGGAAAGCTGGAGGCAGGGGGAAGAGTTTTAGTCATTGCTGGTGCCAGCTTCCTTCAACAAACGTGACAGTGATTCACAGCCTCCCTCTCTTGTTCTCTTCCCCTAGGAAGGGGCAGAGCTAGAGAGAATAATCTCACAGGATCACCAGGTGCTAGCTAGCTAGCCCTACGTTATTGCTGTTCATTGGTCGCATGTCAGGTGGGAGTGGCAGCCATGCTCTTATTTTAAATACTATGATCTGCCCCCAGCAGTTGGATCAGAATGGCAATGCACTCTCTGTACAGTACTAGTAAGCAAACAGTTTTTTAGAGCCAGCATTACTGGCAACTGCAGGTTATTTGTGCCAGACAGAGAGAGCTAGGAACAAGCTGCGCTCGTTCTTTGGGCCAGATCCCTGCTGGGCACTACAGTGCTTGCCATATGGTAATGACTGGCAGAAAGTGCAACCCTCCTTCGGCAAAGGAGCCAACACCCGGGGAGCTCAGGAGCTGCTTGGCTTGGATACAGGCTTGCTGTTTGCTGCCGGGTGACCTTGGGCAAGTTGCTGCCTCCCTGCAAACTTCACTTCTCCGTCTGAAAAGCAGGGTAAAAGTTATTGCAGCCACCAGTGAGTACACACAGTAAGGTTAAGATGGCTTTGGGTCTTGTGAGGTCGGTTTACAGTTGATCATTCAGTGTATGCAGTAACATAAAGCAAGCTCAAAGATGAAGGCCTACCAAATGTAAGTGCTGCTGCAATCCTTCATAGTTTTCACTCTTATCAGGACATGGTCCCAGATATATGTATCTATCAGGCACTGCCACAACAACCTGAGGCCTCTGACTAATTCATCCAGCATGTGGATGACAGTTCCCGGACTATGCACAGGCCTTGTCATAAAGACTTGAGTGTGAAACATCTCACTGGCTGCTTTGAAGGCTGTGCCTTTCCCTTTTTAACTTTTAAACAGGCCCTGCCCTTGCAATTTACAAGGCCTGTGAGTTCTAGCTGTCCAGATAAACTGGATTTTTGTGAGCAAGCTACCATTCTTCTATATACCAAGGCACTTTCCACACCACCCCCTGGAAATTAAAGGAGTCCATCTTATTTCCCTCTCTCATGGATTCCTCATATTGCTTGGTGCTCCTGCCCAAAACAAAGTGACCAAGAAAAAAGCCGTGGCACCCAGGTTCTGTGGAACCATTGTCCCTTGCCTCACCATTCATAGTGGGTAGGTGACCCTTAGTATGTCTTTCAGACATCCAGACAATGCAGATCCTTACCCATGCTATACATAATATCCTGGAAGCCGCCCAGAGTGGCTGGGGAAATAAATTATTATTATTATTATTATTATTATTATTATTATTATTATTATTATTATTAATAATAATACCTGCACTCAGAATCACATTGACACTGCTCTGCCAGTGAAGGTGGCACAAACTTAGTCTTGGCACCACTGCCCTCGTGAATTTGAGGTCTGCATTTGGCAGTTCAAAGGAAGAGGGTGAGGGCTGTGACTGGAATATAGGAAGCTGACCCAGACTAGTCCATCTATGCGCAATGTTGTCAATGTATTGGGAGTTCCACAGTTTCAGGTGGGATTGCTTCCCAGCCCTATGTGGAGATCCCAGGAACTGTACCTATAACAAATTACAGTTCCCATAATTCTTTAGTGGCAGCCCTGAGTGGTATCATAGTGCTTTAAATGTATGGCATGAATGTGGCCTAAGTTAGGTGTGAGAGAAGGCCTGCATGAGGGCCATTGCTGTCTGATGTAAGAGGAAGAAATCATGGCAGCTTTGCTCCTCCCAGGCACTTTCCTGAGGTAAAATGTCTTAATAGTGCTGATGTGAGAGAAAGGGGAGGCTATGACTGGATTCTCCCCAGAGAGGCTTCCCATCCTGACAGGTAACAACTTTTCTTTCCCAGGTATTTCTCTCTACCTCATTCTTGCCCCTAGCTTTCAGCCACATGATAGTGACACCATATATATAGCAGGGCTGGGAGACCATTTTCTGCCTCAGGGCCATATTCCCTTCTAGGTCACATGCCAGTGGGGGGCGGGGCTAGAGGAAAACATGTATAGAGCAGCAAGTGTAATTTTTACCTTGGAACAAACTAGTTTCTATGTGTCCTCACACACCTGTCTCTATCCCTCATCCAGACAAACCAGAGGCATTACTAGGGTTCAGGAATACATTCCAGCCAGAGAAAAACACTTCAGGTTTGGAGCAAGGGCTGTCCCATTGAGGATGGAGCAAGCTTGTTTTCTCTTGCTCCGGGGGGGGGGGGGGGCAGGACCCAGAACAATGGATTCAAGTTACAATAAAGAAGATTCTGAATGAACATCAGGAAGAAGTTACTGACAATGAGCCGTTTGATAGTGGAACAGGCTCCCTCGGGAGGTTGTGGGCTCTCCTTCATTAGAGGATTTTAAGCAGAGTTGGATGGCCATCTGTCACAGATGATTTAGCTGAGATTCCTGCACTGCACTGGCTAGGGCTAGGTGACCCTCAGCATCCCATCCAGCTCAACAATTCTCTGCTTCTGTTCTGGGATTCTGTAACTCTGGTGCAGTTTTTCCCAGTGCTACTTTTCTAGAAAAAGAGGTGTCAGAACTCACCATGAACGCCTCCCTTGTTCTCTGAGAATGGCAATGGGGCCCATCTGAGAGGTGCCAGAACTGAGTTCCAATAAGTTCTGGCTGAAAAAAGTCCTGATTTTTCCTCTGCTAATTAAAAGGGATTTTTCACATGTATCTTGCTTCATTCAAGTCAGTAAGCAGTTCTACTTTTTTGCTTTCCTGGACTGGAAGGCAAAGGTTTCTTCCCAGTAACAGCACCTGCCAGTGCATAACTGGAAAAGGATAGCCCATGCATTCTGGAACACTCTTCAACAGACACTACTTATTCTTGGGAAAGGAATAGGTTTTATTTTTCTAATTTCTCTCTTTCCTTTATGTTGGTGATCGTATGTGTCTTATATAGAAAAATATGTTATAGAATATTGATTATTAATCATTTATAAGTATGTTCCCATGTGACTTACAGGGGAATCTCCAAATCCCTATCAACATGCAGAACAATATGTTGTGGCAATGTGGTCTGTGTCCATATCAACAATTGCTTAAGTTCAGTAAAAACTCAACATGCTAGAACTCCTACATCAATTGAAAGATTTAAAAGGGTATAAGGCTCCTGTCTGAAGAGGACAAAATATGCTTACTCTGGCCCAAACCATTTATTTCCATGAACACCAAACAGCACACTCCTTGCATGCAAGATTTCAGGTTCCAAGTAAAGCATCTTTGCCAGTTAAAGGGCTGGCAAAGACCTCTGCGTGAAATGTTGGACAGCTGCTGCCAATCAGAGAATACTGGGCTAGATGGACCTGTGGTCTCACTCAGCATAAGGTGTGCTTCCTATGTTCTTAAGTCAAAAGTGAGGAGCCTGTGGCCCTCCATATATTGTTGATTCAAACTCCAGTCAGCCCCAACTGGCCTGACCAATATGGTCAGTCGTAGTCTAATTCCTCCCCAGATGCTGCTGAACTCCCAACTCCCATCAACCCAAGCTAGCATGGACAAGGATGATGGGAGCTGTAGTCCAGCAACACCTGGGGGGTGGCACAGGTTCATTAAAGGGGCCTCCATGCTGAAAGCACTGCTATTGGTGAGCACAAAGCAAATAAGGGAATGCAGAATCTCTTCCCCGAGTGATATCCTTTGAGAAGAATGGTGCTCTTGTGCATTAAGAAGGCTGTGACTAATGCAGGGGTTTGCCCTCGTGAATAATGCCTACAGGAGTACCCAGGAGTACCATCTGTCTTGACCCACCTGAACACTGCAGAAGAAAAGCTTTGCAGGAGGGGGAGGCAGAAACACTGGGTGCCTAAGCTTGGCAGGAAGCTCCCTTAGCTTTGTGTTTACTTGCAAGTTCCCCAGGGGCAGCACTATGGGCTGGGGGAAGACAATGGGAGCTGATTGCTACAAGGACTAAGGCAGCTTAGCCAGAGAGGATAATAGCAGCTCTTTGGTCTGGAGGGCTCAGCCCTGCTTGGAATAGAATTAAGTAATCGCTATGATTAGTGCCATGGAGAGGAATGGAAGACGGGTCGCCTGCTGAGAATCCCGGCAGGCTTCTGGACAGAGCTGGAGCTGTAGCAGCCCAGGGCATCTCTCTCTACATCGCCACCCAGTCTGTCTCCAGCTTGCCACCCACCTGCTGCCTCTCCTGTGCCATAACAATGTAATTGTATAGATCAGGGGTTTTTTTTAAGACTAAAGGAATTCATAGAGGGGAAGTTTATCAATAACAATTAGCTGCAGTAATAAAATTGAACCTCCAGAGTCAGGGGCAGTGTACCTCTCAGCTTGTAAACTTCCCAAAGCATCTGGCTAGCCACTGTTGGGAACAGAATGTACTGGACTAGATTTAGCCTTTGAGTAGCATAGTAGGGCTCTTCTCATATTCTTGTTGCTACATCCCCACTGATAACAGCTATCCTTGGGAAACCAGCTAATTGAGGAAGTTCATCCATTAGCCATTACCAGCAGCCCTGCTCACCCTCAATTCTCCTTTTCCCCTGGGCTCATTCTAAGAACTGACAGTCAATAGCCTTGTCTAATCAAATATGTCTGCAGTAATTGACTGCAAAGTGCATTCCATGCAAGTTTATCATCATTCATAATTTTTATTTGTGCTTATGTGTGATACTAGATGCCTAGCATCTACACAACCAGCCATTCCTGGCATTTAGCCTCCAATTTTTTTAATTTCCTTTGCCTAAAATGTGCCAGTCTCATAGGTATCATCAGTGCAATTCTAGTCCACTGTTAAAATTTGAGGTCCTTCAAATGTTGCTGAACTACAAGTCCCATCATCTCCAATCACTTGCCACGTTGGCTATGAATGATGGGAGGTGGAGTCTAATGACATCAGGAGGACAACAGGTTCCCCAACACAGCTCTGGGTCTCTCTCCAACCTGTGCCTACCAACTTGGTTTGTCAAGACTAATATTGATCCATGGCAGTTTTAGTGTCACTAGTAGAGCTTAACTTGTGTGAAACTCTCACTCCATGCAAATCAACTAATTAAGTATTTTAGTGCCCCCATAAACAGGGTGTCTGGTGGATTCCCCCATTCCCTGCAGAGATCAGTCTTCCTTTCAGAAAAATGGCTGGGTACCAGACTGTGCCAGTGGAGCTTCCTGCAGGCTACAGCATTAGCATCTACATAATTCATGGACTGCAGCCGTTTGATCTCAGCCTTGAAGAGGCTCCAAACAAATCTTTACTAATGTAGCAGCTGACCTGCCAGGGAACAATTGGTGCAAAATGGAGAATGGGCTTTAATTGGCTGGGTGTTGGAATTGCCAGAATCACTTCTTCTACTACTAAAGCGTCAAACTGCCCTCCAGTGGAAATAATATGCCAACACAGGCATCATGAAGCTTGGATCCAGAAAGGACTTCAAATTTGCTGATTAAAAAATATACAGCACTACTAAAAAGGAATGAATTTATGTTATGATCTAGGTTCCAGTGTTTCAATCTGAAAATACTTGCTTACCCTTCTCACCATCATTAATAGGATGTTTATGTTCATTTATATAAAATGCTTATATGCTGCCCTTCAAACATAATTCGAAGGCAATGTTCAATATAAAATAAAATTACAGGCAACAACCAATTAATGAGAGTCCAAATGAAGTGTCACTGCACATGCATGCACAGCACCAAACCCAGGAGTGACCCGAAAACGTCATAATAAGCACGTCATTAAAGGGGTGGGAGAAAGCCTTAACCAAGAAGAATGGTGTTGAAGCACCAGCAGCTAGGGTGCCTGTGGCAGGAAACCTGAAGGATTAGACCAAATTATCATTCTACTTCAGCATCCCAATTTACAGCAGCCAACCAAATGCTTCCAGGAAGCCCCATGCAAAACAAAATCATCCCTAAATTTGCCTTTCTTTGCACCTTCCAGTTTCATTATGCTGTTCTTCAGAGAAAACAGTGGCACCGAAGGGTATTCTTGGAATTGCATTATTTGTACATCCTGGTAGTTCAATATATTGGCTTTTTAAAAACTACAACACAGACAGGTTTTATGTTTTTATTTACTGAAACGAATTAACCAAATTACAAGAACAGGTTCAGACAAAAAAATAACCCTATTCCCAATCCCTTGTCCTTTCATTACCCTAAGGTGCAAAAGGAATGAAACACACACATACAACCTCCAAAGGAGGCAAGACGCGCACTCCTCCAAAGGGAAAGGAGGATTCCAAATGTGACAACAAAAAAACAGTATATTCCCGTCTTTCCATCTTTAAGGGAGACACAAGTCATGAGAATGGCAGTGTCACATGGATTTAGAGGGACTGCCTGCTACATCCTGAGAAACTAGAGGGCAGGGATTGTTTTTCTAATTGAATGCACAGCACACAAGACACTCAAATCCACTGGCAGCTGTACCTTCCTCTTTGCAGTAAAAAGCAATTAATGGCCTAGAAATTGGAGAATTTAGTCAGCCAGTCAGCCTCTGTGCCTTTTAGAATGGTTGGGCATTTTACAAAAACTTCAAAAAGCAAGCTTTCTAGGCATGGGAATGTCGAACCACGGTGCTGCTCCTGCTCAAAAATTGGAAACAGAGAAGCAATGCATACGTGGCCTTGACTAGGAATACCAGGTTACAAATGCAGTCCCCGGGAGGCTTCTCTTATGAGTCATTGGGAAGACCAAAGAGCTTCACGGTTCCAGCTTCTCTGCTGCTATCATATTTGCCATCTTTGTCATCGCAGGCGAAGGCCAACAGGGGCCGCTTTGGATGCCAAGCCACAGTGAACGTTGAAGACTCGCACTGCACTTCCCACAGCTTCTCGCCTGAAGTATAAAAACAGAATTAACCCAGGAAGCAAGACAAATGCAGCTGAGACACCCTGTCCTTGGCTCAGCTCTGTACAAGAATGCAGTTTAATGAGTTCCATCGAAGAAGAATTTCACACCACAATCTTTTTACATAAAATTACAAGTGCAATTCAAAGCCAAAAGCTCTCAACCAGCAAGAACAGAGGAGGGATTTATAAAATACTGGTGGTCCATAAAATTACAGGCACTATTGCTTTGAGAACGAGAAGAGCTTAGGCTAAGGATGGGGCACTTTCTTCATAGGCACATTACATCATGGGAACTCTTCCAAGGGATGTGTGCTAGCAGTGGCCACGAAAAACAAAAATGGGCATGGTTAGCGTTAGCAAAAATGAATCACACAAACACTCATGTTTCCATACAGTGCACCCACACTCACTCTTCTCACAGCACCCTAGCAATTCGTTTTTCCAGCCTAAGTGATTACGACTCATAAGGTCGGCTTCTTTCGAGCCAAATTGCAGAGCGGGGTTAATTTTGGATGGGGCGGGCATCACATATAGGAAAGAAAGGCTTATCCCTTCAACCCTCCCCCCACAAATGCCCCGGTGCAGCAACTAAACTTGAAAGAAGATTTTTGGAGCCTATAAGAGACTATTTTCAATCCTAATTGCTGCAGAGAACAAATGGGAAGGCCCCGTGGGCTGTCAAGTTCCCCACCTCTGGTTGAGACAATATCCTCCCACTCCTGCATGTTCTGCCTGGATTCCCCCACACCAGATATGTGTAGCTTTGCCAAGTTTTTAGGTCTTGGAATGGAACAAAAGAAATTTAGGGAACCTCCAGTAGATGACCATAGCTGTCAACTTTTCCCTTTTCTTGCGAGGAATCCTATTTGGAATAAGGGAATTTTCCTTAAAGAAAGGGAAAAGTTGACAGCTATGTAGATGACAGGAAAAGTGTAACACACATTGATAGTGAATGCTTATTCAAAACCAACATGATCTTCACCCGAGTTCATTCCCTTGTATGTGTTTTTAGAATTGCTTTGACTTTCTTGGTAGATGGTGAGGAGAAGAAGAGCACTGACCTGTTTCTACCTCAGCAATGTCAATGAAGTGATCTTCAGAGGCTGAAGCCAGCATCTTGCCATCATGGCTGAAACTCAATGTCCTCACAGGCCAGTCAAGCCTGAAATATAGGAGCAAGTGGAATAAGGGCCGGGGGTGAGAAGACAGATACCAGTCAGATGCCTCTTGGAAGCATGAAAATAGCATCCAAAGCCAAGAACTCTCCCTCTTTATTTCTTCCTAGCAACAGGAAGATTGTTGATAAAGCAATCCTCCATTAATTTGTCTAATCCCCTTTTAATGCTAAGCCAGAAGCCATAATATCTTGCGGTAACAAACGTTGTACATTAATTACTACACTCACACACACACACATACATATACATAGCTACACACAGTCTGTATTTTCTCGGACTTTTCTGCCAATAGATTGTGTTAGCCAGAGTTAAAGTATTAGGAAAGGCATAAAATTTTCTCCTCTCTTCTCAGGCCACACCACTTATTTTAAGTTACATATAAAATAATAAGTGTTCTTGATCTTGAACATATCCTCCTTAATCTTTTTTGTTCACCATATTCCATATGTGGCTGCACATCTAGCAGTTATTATATAAGTCATTTAATATCCAACTGCTTTCCTAATAATCCTCCAAGCTTGCTTTTCCCACTGTCACTCAGGTTTGATAGAACATCACGATTTTTAAAAGGGTGGGAAATTGATTTCTACACACAATGTTGTAAAAAGGTTGTATCCAACTTAATCACAACATGCACTGAACAACTTCCAGAAGTTCAACAGATAAAAAGACTTAGTTAAAGGCTGCTTTACTATGTGGGAAAAAAATGAGCCATGGCGAAATTCTGACTTTTAAAATTAAGCATTGGAAATCACACACTGACAATGCTATCCATATACCCACCCAACTACTAGAACTTTGCAGTAAGTTCAGTACTCAATTTATTAGATTATTTATTAAATTATCATAACTGAACACAGAGAAAGACAGTATCTTTACAAGTCATTGCTTCTCACCCCCTCCTCGCTGGTCACCACCCCCTGCCGAAAAAAAGCCTCGGAAAGGGGGAAATCCCCCCTTTCTGCATACACGTGCGTCGTGACGCCATGATGATGTCACGACGCACGCGTCGTGCCCCTCCCCCAGGGGGGTGCCTCTGCGCTGCTGCCGCCGCCCCCAGCAGCGCAGAGGCTAGCGACGCCACTGCAATCATGACCTCCTCCCACTCTATTTCTTCCAAGAACAACAGCCCATTCAGAGCACTTCAGTGTACAAGTGGTTAAGAATTACTTATCCAATCTACATACCTAGCTGCAGGAGTACAAAATAAGGTATGGTATAGACATTTTGACAACCCCTAGGGTCAAAAAAGGTCATTAAGTTCACAGATCAAGATAACTCACCTAGAAAAGCATCGCACACATACAAGCTCATCCACATCCCAGAGGCTAACCAAGGCATCAGCACTTCCTGTAGCAAAATACTTGCCCGTTGGGTCAAATTTGATACAGATGCAGTTTGAAGGATGGGCATTAATTGACTGGATGAGCTTCAGCTCTGGGTAGCTGTAGAAAGTTAAAGAAATGGAGTGAGGTTGGGGAGAAAACAGCCCTTTTACTAGCTATGTAACATCTAAAAATGTCTTCTTACTGGTCACAAAATGGAAGCTAAAACCTGCTTGTATAGTAGAGGCAACAAAAGTTGCCCAGTCTAGGGAGGCTTTGTGGCAGCTGTAAGTCACTGCATAATAACAACAGGAATAACACAATTTTTTTTGTATTCCACTTACAGAGTTTCCCGCAGGAATATGAGGTTGTTTAAGACGTATCCAAATGACAGGTGTAGATGTCCAATTTAGAGGGAATGACAGATATAGAGGGGAGGGAAGGCACAAAACTACTTGTGTTTCATTGACTGGAATGTAGGGATAAAGCCGTAGGTCTGTACCAACCAAACAAAGGTATGAGCTGGGACATAGGGTGGCATCAGGGAAGAGTTCATACTTATTGTGCCTCTATGATGGGAAACCTAGGCCTAAGTAGGTCCACGAGGCAGTTTTCCCTTGTACACCCACCTGGGTGTAAACCCCACAAGTATTTTTCCCCACCCACCACCTACACAAAACTCAAGACAGCCAACTCACTTGCTGCCCTTCCCAGTAAAGGCCATGGTGAGGGTACCTGAGGATGTTGATGCAACCGTTGCCATTGGTGAGGAAAAACATGTTGTTGTCATTGTTCCAAGAGATCTCATTCACCTCAAACTTGAACTGTTCCTCAGCTTTGGACCGATATGTTTTAGCATCAATGAAGGTGACCACATCATCCTTGTTCCCTACTGCAATAGTCTGTCCATCGGGGCTCCAACAAATGTTAATATTCTCCCCTGTAAAAGTGAGGAAGGGGAAATTGAACCTACTGAATTCCTTCCTGGGGCAGGAGTAGTTGAGTCAACACACCAACTCCTGCATTTTTAAGCCATGAACTTCTAAAATAATCACATATACCCAGCCCTATAAAATGCAGCTTATCTACCTATACTCTCTTCACCAGAGATATGGAGCCTGTGGCCCTCCAATTACTGTTGGTCTCCAACTACCAGTCCCACGCAGCTCAAGATAGCTGCATTATAAACACCATTCAGAATCTCATCCCCTGCTCAACCCTCTAAATGGTTTCTAGTGGTACTGATAAAATGGTATCTGTAAGTTATACCTTCAACTAACGCTTTTGAAATACAGTCACAGTACAAGTTAATTTCGATCTCATCCCCTTCATGAGCAACAAAGATGGACCTGGATAATAGAAAAAGAAGAATGGTTCATGTGGGCTAGGTTGCCAGTGGAGATTGACTGCCTCTCAGGACCATCTTGCTCGGTTTCTTGTACTTGCCCTCCATTAAAAGCAGTAAACCCTTGCAAAATACAAAACAAAAGCATAAAGGACAGCTTTGTTTTCAGTGAATATTAGTGATACCTACCCTTGGTATTCACTGAGGCAATACATTTTGTAGTGCGGACATCCCATATACGGATGGTTTTGTCGCCAGATGCAGTGACAAATAAGTCCGGGTTACTGGGGTGCCAGCACAACTGGTCCACACTGTCTCCATGGCCACGGTAATTATTTTCCTTCACCTAGGGAAAACAGTAAAGTTCTAAACTAGTAATCAACACACACACATCTTTCAAAAGGGAAATGTTATGATGACCCTTTGAATTACCATTGAAATACAAGCAGCCTAACTAGACTTAATAATCATTCTAAGCACACTATCATCCAAGCCTAAGTGCTCAGTTTTCGGTTCAAACCTCTTTTAGGAATAAGAACTCCAGAAAGACCTGCTGGATCAGACCAATGGCCCATCTAGTTCAGCATCCTGTTTTCAAAGTGGCCAACCATATTAGAAGCCCAAAAGTAGGACCTTGTGGTTTCCAGCAACTAGTAGGCTATTCAGAAACATACTGTCTCCAAACATGGAAGAAGCATGTTAACCTATCCAATCCTCTCTTAAAAGTCATCTATGTTTGCAGCTGTCAGGGACGCGGGTGGCGCTGTGGGTTAAACCACAGAGCCTAGGGCTTGCTGATCAGAAGGACGGCGGTTCAAATCCCCACGACGGGGTGAGCTCCCGTTGCTTGGTCCCAGCTCCTGCCCACCTAGCAGTTCGAAAGCACGTCAAAGTGCAAGTAGATAAATAGGTACCGCTCTGGCAGGAAGGTAAATGGCGTTTCCGTGCGCTGCTCTGGTTCACCAGAAGTGGCTTAATCATGCTGGCCACATGACCCAGAAGCTGTCTACAGACAAACGCTGGCTCCCTCGGCCTATAGAGCCAGATGAGTGCCGCAACCCCAGAGTCGGACACGACTGGACCTAATGGTCAGGGGTCCCTTTATCTTTACCTATGTTTGTAGCTACCACGGTTACTGGGGGCGGTTCTATAGTTTAACTATGTGATGTGAAGCACTTTTTTTCTGTCCTAAATCATCTCCCATTCAGTTTCAGTGGATCCCCACTACTTCCAGTGATGTTATGAGAGATGGTATCTACTTTCTCCATGCCACGCATAGTTTTATGCACTCCTTTCATGACCTCTAAACCAAAAAGCCCTAAATGCGGCGACTTTTCCTCACGGATCCCAGAGATCCATATGCCGGGGAGCGAATTCACCACTGCTAATCAGGCGCCCAAGTGACCAGGATTCACCCCAGCCTCCGGCTGTGGAAACTGGTCTCTCTGCTCTCCCTATTTCCCCGCCTGGCTAAGGGCGCCCCCAGCACTGACCAGTCGGTCCTTGTCGAGCACGAAGACGCTGGCGGTCTTGTCGAAGGAGCCGGAAGCGAGGCGGCGGCCGCAGCAACTCCAGGCCACCGAGTGGACCTTGGCCACGTGCGCGGGGAACTCGCGGATGCGCGTGTTGGCCCGGAACAGCTCCTGCATGGACTGCACGTACGGGGAGAGCGCCATGGCAACCGGGCCCAACCGAAGCGGGTGGAGCTTTTGTCGGCGGCGTTCTCTTCCGGGTAACAAAGTTAGTGCTTCCGTTGCCTGTTCTGAAAAAGATGCGCGCGGAGGAAAGACGGGGCACGCGCGCAAGCGCGGCGGGGCTGGAATTTAAATAAATGAAACGGACATAAATAGAAGAAAATCCCTTTCGCTTTGACGGAAATATTTTGGGGGCAAGAATCGACCCTCACAGACTGCTGTGACAGGATGGTGAAGATAGTAAGATAAGATAAGATAAGATAAGATAAGATAAGATAAGATAAGATAGAGTGCTTTTTTTCTTCAAAAAATGTTTAGGGGTACTCTCATTTTCCTACTCATTGAAATACTGCCCCTCAATGAGGCCAAACTTACAGTCACAAAATGTTTAGGGTATGCGTACCCCTGCGTACCGCCAGGGGGAAAGCACTGGATAGATAGATATGAAGAAAGAAAATAGTTGCCAAGGACCACCCAAAGCTATCATATGTCACATATGTCCCTGTTTAGGGAAGTTTTTTAATGTTTGATTTTTTTTATTTTTATTTTTTAGTATTCTGTTGGGAACTGTCCAGAGTGCCTGGGGAAACCAGTGGGTGGGTATAAATAAATGATGGTAATGGTGGTGGTGGTGGTGACAGAAAGAGGTGGTCTCCAACAGAGTATGTGTCTTGTATCCTGTTTGCCAAGATATATGATAATGTAAGGCTTGATAATGCCTTATTTTGGTCAGTCTGGATATGTTATATACCTTGGTTCGGGTTCCTCAATCCACTATTTACAAATTTGTACCTATTGTTGCTCAGGAGATGCTCCATTGACAGTATGCTCAGTTTAACAAATACTTCACATACTGGTATTGCAGGGAGGGGTAAGCCCCTACATTCTAAGTAGTTTATAGCAATTTCATTACAGGATTTGCAAGTGTAAAATAACTTCCCCCTCCCATAAAGGTAAAGGTACCCCTGACCGTTAGGTCCAGTCGCAGACGACTCTGGGGTTGCGGCAGTCATCTGGCTCTATAGGCCGAGGGAGCCAGCGTTTGTCCATAGACAGCTTCCGGGTCATGTGGCCAGCATGACTAAGCTGCTTCTGACGAACCAGAGCAGCGCACGGAAACGCTGTTGACCTTCCCGCCGGACCGGTACCTATTTATCTACTTGCACTTTGACGTACTTTCGAACTGCTAGGTTGGCAGGAGCTGGGACCGAGCAATGGGAGCTCACCCCGTCACGGGGATTCAAACGGTTTAACGGGAGCCTAGGGCTTGCGTCACCCCCTCCCATACTTACTCCTAAGAGAAATATTTGAGGTAATTTAGGAGAGTTAAAATGGCTTCAGGATTGCTCACCTAAAACATTTCATAGTGTGGTTTATGTGCCTATGTATATACACCCACTCTGTGTATTTTCAGTTACAGGTAGGTAGCCGTGTTGGTCTGACATAGTCAAAACAAAATAAAATAAAAAATTCCTTCCAGTAGCACCTTAGAGCATAGCTGTCAAGTTTCGGATTTGAAAACAAGGGATCAGCACCCTCACCTGTCCCGGGGACAGTCTACGGTTCTCAGGGACTGTCCACGCCACGGTCACCCCCCCCCCCCAGGCTACAAATTAATTTGCGCCAGGAAAGAGCTCTCAAGAAAGAGGAATCAGAGCAGAGAAAAGAAAGCACTTATTCACGCAGCACACGGTTAACCTCTGGAACTCCCTGCCACAGGGAGCAGCGATGGCCACCAATTTGGATGGCTTTAGAAAAGGATTAGGCAAATTCATGCAGGAGGAGAGGACACTGCAACCAGGTCCCATCTGTAAAAGAATAAAAACAAAACAATAATAACCTCAATGAACAATTGTGTGCCATCCCAAAGCTTGCCTCCTGCATTTACCAAAAGAAGTTTAATTCCTCCCCAATCCGTTTTAGAAATTAAGAAAAGTTAAGAGAGCAGCATCTCTTAGAGATGACATAGGTGTTCCAGAGAGGAATTCAATTGCCCACTCAGCCATGAAATTCCCCGGAAGGCTGTTGGCCAGTCACTATCTCTCAGCCTACCATACCTCAAAATAGTGTTGTATGGATAAAAGGGGGTGCATGAGAACCATGCTTTTGAACTCCTGAACAACAACAAAATATGGCTCTGAGGTTTCAAAAGCAACTTAAAAAACCCAAACCAGAAGCTTGTTTGTTACAACAAATGAGGAGGAACAGGAATAAGACTGGGCAGGGAGGAAAGGCAGAGAGAGTATGAAAAGTTTTGAGAGAGCAGAGCGAGAGAGAGATCGATGGTGGGGGAGATGTTTAAGAGAGGAGAGACGAAAAAAGAAACTTTTTTTAAAAATCGGCACTGATCGAGGGAGGACCTCCAGGGTCTTTCCAGCGCTTCTCCCCCCCCCCCCGCACACCCTCGCTTTTCTTTTGAAAGGCATTCCGAATGATTGGAAAGTAATCACCTCACCGTGTCAGTTTCACCTTTTCTCATGCAAAGTGAGTGTCGCAGGGAAGGCTCCTGGGGGAAGGAGGGAGGGGGAACGAGCGAGCGAAAAGTGTGGAGAGGTGGGATCGTTCAAGGCACAAATCGGAGAGAGACTGGAGGGAGAGGAGCTTAAAATCCCTTAAAATCGGGAATTTTAAGGGATTTCAGCAAACCGGGAGAGCAGTGGGAAACAGCTTGGAATAACGGGGTTTCCCGCAAAAAACGGGAGACTTGACAGCTCAGCCTTAGAGACCAACTACGGTAAGTTTGTTCTTGATATGAGCTTTTGTGTACATGCACACTTCTTCAGATACACTGAAACGGAAGTCACCAGACCCTTAAATATAGTGAGGGAGTGGGGAGGGGTATTACTCAGAAGGGTGGTGGGAATGGGTGATCAGCTGATAGGTGTGGAAAACCTGTTAACGACTGCAATATTTACAGGGTCTTACAGGGCCTTTCCCTGTAAGACCCTGTAAAGGAGAAGGGGACGACAGAGGATGAGATGGTTGGATAGTGTTCTCGAAGCGACTGGCATGAGTTTGGCCAAACTGCGGGAGGCAGTGGAGGATAGGGGTGCCTGGCGTGCTCTGGTCCATGGGGTCACGAAGAGTCGGACACGACTGAACGACTGAACAACAACAACAGGGAAAGGCAAGGGTGAGATGGCTAAAGATAGCTTTGTCATGTATAATGAGATAAGAATCCAATGTCTTTGTTCAGACCAGGTTTCTCCATGGTTTTAAGTTTGGTGATTAGTTGCAATTCAGCCACTTCTCTTTCCAGGCTATTTCTGAAATTCCTTTGTATTAAGACAGCTACTTTGAGATCTTTTATAGAATGTCCTGGGAGGTTGAAGTGTTCTCCTACTGGTTTCTCTGTCTCGTGATTCCATTTATCCTTTGGCGTAGGGTTTGTCCAATATCAAACCTTGTCCAATATCAAAATCAAGTTTGTCCAATATCAAAATCAAGCCTTCAGCTCTCTATATTGGACAAACAGGACAAACCCTATGCCAAAGGATAAATGGACATAAATCTGATATCAGGAATCACAAGAAGTTTGCATGCACACGAAAGCTCATACCAAGAACAAACTTAGTTGGTCTCTAAGGTGCTACTGGAAGGAATTTTTTATTTTATTCTGTGTATTTTGAACATTTATTTTTATTTATTTGACACCTTAGAATCAGGTGGGGTGGTACACTCAGTGGCCAGTTCCCTGGTAACAGCTTCTAAGAAGCATTTCTGCTTAACAATAACCTACCGTCCGCTATCAGTACCTAGCAGGACAGCAAGAAGAGCCTGTGCCTGGTTTGGAACGCAGAGAATCTGCCAAGTTTCTTCTGGCTAAGCTGGAAGGTGAAAGGCACAGCACAGCACACCTATGCTCACATCATCTGTCACTCTGCTTACACAGAACATGTTTCTGATACCCGAGAGGTATAACTCAGGATTGCCATACCCGAGTGTTTTAATTCAGGGGCGCCACTACTCTGAATCGATCACATCACATACACAGCTGACTTCAGCCTGTTAAGTGCTGAGTCTGCAGAAACACCATCCCATAGCTAAACTGCAAGGTGTATCCTTGATTGCTTAGGCCGCAAGATGTACTGTATCTACATTTGCAACTGCAAGGCCAGTTATGCCTAGTTTGGCCTGAACTGGATGGAAGCGTCGATGAATAACTGTCCTGAAGCCAAATACAAGAACCTGACTCAAGCATGCCTTGATCACACACTTTCCTAGCCATGAATGACACAGAGGATCATGTGTTTGTGTTTGCTACAAGCCCGTAGCTGCTTTGTGCCTGATTTGTCTGCGCCCGGTTCCTTTGGGAGTGATCCAGGCCGGGGACTCTGGACTGCAGCCACAACAAACTATTTTTTCCCCCTTTCCACCTGTTGAGAAATACAGCCAAGGTCGTTAACCCCCTGGTGTATATTTGTGAAGGAGGCGGCGGCGGCGGGGAGGAACTCCCTGGGGCTCCGTTAAGCCCCGCCCTCCCGAATCGGAGTTCGCAACGTAAGCGAGTCGCGGAAAGGAAAACAATAATATCGGGGTCGGTCGGATCCCAACGGAAGCAACCAGCCCCGCTCGGCCCTATAAAGCAGCGGAGCTCGGCTCAGCCTCGCCCTTTCCGCTTTGCCACGCCCCCCGACGGGCGGGACTGAGCAGAAGGGGCTCGATGGCCGAGGTTCTCGGCACTGAGTCGAGCTCCGATGGGGAAAGCGGATATGATTGGTCTCCCCACCGGCGCCAGGGCGAAAAGAGGAAACGGAGATGGCGGCGGCCGCCCGCGGAGCCCCCGGTGAGTTTCGCCGCGAACTGGGGGACGCTGTTTTCTGGTTCCGAGAGGGACGGCTTGGACTTGGTGGCCGCTGCCGGGGTGTCTCCTTTCGTTTCTGCCATGGGGACCCCGAGTCATTTCTCCTCTCCTTGCCCTTTCACTTCTGCCCTCGCGCTCCCGCAGGCAGTGGCGTCTGTCGGGGTGCCGGGAGGCAGGCGCCGTCGGCTGGGCACGCGCAGGCTTGTTCGTACGCGCCCGGATCGCCAAGCGCAGGAGAATATTGTGCTGGCTGGGAACTAGATCTCTAGGGCGCGCAGATAAAGTCGGCGTTTACAGAGGGCATGACTGACGTCCGAAGCTGCAGCCTTCGGGTAAATATGTTTTTGGTAAAAACAACTGTGCCTGAATACATTTTAGTGAGGCTTGGAGAACAGGAGTTGGTAAAACCAGCTTTGTTATCCGTGGGATCCTGACAAATAACAAACTGCACGCGATCCTGCAGTGCTCCCTACTGCAGAAATTCATTATCTCGCTCCTGATTCCCATCATGTGGTGCTGGAGCTTGATCACGATGTTGCTGGCATGACCTTGCTCTGCCCACTTAGCCATGAGCCGGATCTGTTTCAGGAGGATACCCATAAGGAAAAACAGATGTGCAGGAAGCTGCCTCACACCAGGGCAGATCAGCCGTTCTCAGCTCTGACAACCGAATCCTTTGAACTGGGGATTTCAGAGATCAAATGCTTTGTTACTAAACGGTAAAGGTAAAGGGACCCCTGACCATTAGGTCCAGTCGTGTCCGACTCTGCGGTTGCGGCGCTCATCTCGCGTTACTGGTCAAGGGAGCCGGCGTACAGCTTCCAGGTCATGTGGCCAGCATGACAAAGCCACTTCTGGCGAACCAGAGCAGCGCATGGAAATGCCATTTACCTTCCCACCGGAGCGGTACCTATTTATCTACTTGCACTTTGATGTGCTTTCGAACTGCTAGGTTGGCAGGAGCTGGGACCGAGCAATGGGAGCTCGCCCCGTCACAGGGATTCAAACCGCCAACCTTCTGATCAGCAAGCCCTAGGCTCTGCGGTTTAACCCATAGCACCACCCGCATCCCTCACTAAACTGTGGTGCCTCCCAAACTCCAACTGAGTAGTAGTTGATATTTAAAACAATGGAAATGGAAGTTGAATGCTAAAAAGGGAGTCTGTGTGTGGTCAGCTAAATCAAGGGAAAAGGTCCTGTACTGCACAAAGCTATAAACAAGGCCATGAGTCTCTCCTGACATCATAGGCAGTGCTGTAAAGCAGAGATATGTGTCATAGTAAAGGAATGGAGAATGAAATTAAAATAACCGGGAAGACGTGGAGCAATCAAATGGAGTTTTCTATGGCTAATGGAGGGGATGAACGTCCAAAGAAGAAATGGTAGCCCCCAGAGTAGAACAGTAGCTCCTGTAACACAGTGCAGAGTGAACAACAATGGGATGTGCAGAGGTGAAACTGAAAGAAATTCCATGCTTGTTGAATAACTGACTACGTAGTATGACATCATCATGTCAGTTACAAGCCACAGTTGACCATGTTCTAGTAACATCTGGGCTAAACTATTATTGTGTGTTGCATGTGATTTTGAAAAACATTAAAGAAGCATCATTGGTTTTGAGCACCGCAATTGGGTTATTAATGGGGTTGGTGGCTGCTGTCACATCACCCCACTACTAAAAGGTTCTCACTAGTTGCCAGTTTGCTTCTGGGTTCAGTTCAGGTGCTTGTATTGACCTTCAAAGTACTAAACAACTTTGGTATTGAAAGGGCTATTCTCTCCCACATGAGCCTGCCTCCCAATTAAGTTCTGCTTTGATGGTCCTTATCTAGTAGCCCCTGCCTTCTCAGTGTAGGAGGATGGCTACTGGCAAGAGGGTCTTTTTGCTGGTGGCTCCCAAATTGTGAAACTCCCTTTCCAGACCTATTAGCCTGACACATTACATTATTTGGTGTGTGTTTTAGGTTCTGGGTGAAATCCAGCCTGGGTGCATGTGGTTTTAGTAGAGATTAAACCACTTAATTTATCTGCTGGTTTTTATGTTTTAATCCAGCCTTGTGAATAATTTCCCTCACCCCACATTACCTATCTTTACTAGCTTATTGGAGGCTATCAAAGAAGAGGCAAAAGCTGTATTTCTGTGGAGAAGGGAGGAACCCTCCTCTAGCAGCCCATTTGCTTTTTATGCTAGGCACAGAGGAGGGACCAAGCTTCCCATCTCCTTTGCCAACTCACTCACTCCTCTACATGGAACTCTGTGCACTAATCTGCATGCAGTTTGTGTTCATCTATGACAGGGTTGGGGAAACTCAGGGCCAGGTGTTGAAAGTGGCCTCCAGGAATCTCTGTCTGACTATTGGAACTTTGCCCAGGCCGCCGCTCATTGGCCTTGGTTTGTACTCTGCCATGTTTTGTCTGATTGGAATGTGTCCTTGAACTCCAGTAGTGCCTCTTGCTGGTTTGGATTAAGGATAAGAGAGTATGTGGGTGGGTGTAGAAACTAGCCTAAGGTATAAAAAATATAATTTACATTCGTTGATCACTTTAGCCTCTGGTCTTTCCTACCACTGGGATATATGGCCCTTGGAAGGTTGCCCAGAAGGGAATGCATCAAATTGCTTTGTGCAACATTTCCCAAATGCTAGACAACTAGCTGGTTGTCAGGAAACTTGGCTGCACAAAGTTGGCCTGCAGGCTAGTGGATCCCCACCCCTGATTTATAGTAACCCATGATCCCTGACCATTGGTGATGCGTGCTGGGACTTGTAGTTCAGCAACATCTGGAGTGCCAAACGTTCCCCACCACAGCTGCTATATGGTACCAAGGCACTTGGATCTGTATCAGCTATGAGAAGCCTGGGATTGCCATGCTTTATGTCCCAAATTGGCAAACCGCCTCAGTCCTCTTGCAGCTTGTGACACTGCTCCTAGCATGGAGCTAAAGCCACTGGATACGCCAAACCAGCTACCATGTCATAACCCTGCACATGATCTTGTTGGGGTGACTGGCTGGCCACCTGATGTTTATGCCTTTCCCTTTCAGGATCTCTTCCCTTTCTGAATGCTGCTAAATAAAGGCTTTACCTTTGTCTCATATGTTGTTTATTGATGGCGATCTCATTTCCCTCACCCTACTACGATCTGGCCTCATGTGAGGTCAATAAGGGACTACAAAGGCAGGGGAGGGTTCAAGGAGCTTGATGGCTCTGGGGCAGCACATCCTCCCACCCTGCTCACTAAGTCCCCGGAACTGTGAAGGAGCATTAATCTTAGGGTATGCCAATGAGATGGGTGCTGCTGCCAGGATGTGCAAGATAATTGTGCAGGCATGTGCACTGAGTCCTGCTAGGATGCCAGCTGGCAGGGCCAGCCTTTCTGATGAAATGGAAGGTGTGGATTGGTCACAAGCGTTGACTGGGAAATGTGAAGCAAAAGTACTGGTTGGTCCCTGCAGTGCTTATGTGGATTGGCCCTGTGTGCCTGACTGCGGACATTCCCCCCTGATCCTGGATTCAAATTAAGGATCTCCAGTATGTAAAACGTGAGTTGTTTGAGTTCACCTCACACTGGTTGCAGGTAAGGAAAATTTTGTGCCCATTTCTTATAACTCCAACCCATAATGTGGAGGGCACACTTCAGGCTACAGTAGTTGTCTGCTTTCTGCTGTAGACAACTCTTACTTCTTTCCCACTGTGCTGCCTTTCATTACTCCATTTGCTGATTCTACACAAACTCTAGCAGTGGAAATTGAACATAGCTGCCATGATTAGCTGGCAATTGATTTTTTTAAGGATTATGAACTCTGGAGTCTATAGGAGCTTTTATGTCTAGTTCAGTAGTTTTCAAGTGACAGAGGCTGGTAGTGACTGGAAGTGTGTAGTTTACAAAGAAAGGCTTACTTATAGTATTCATGAACTCTGGCAGGAGGTGGTCTCAGCCCAGTTCCTGAGAGTCTGTGCTTCACATTATGCTACTTTTATTTGTTTTTAAAGTAGTCAGTGAAAGTTGCATCAGCCCCTTCCTTGGAACACACAGTGCATATTGAGGCCAGAGCCACTTTGAGAATTGCTTTATGCCCCTAATTTTGGCACAGTTAGAAAATGGGTGAAATGAATAAGGGCAAGTTGTTGAGCTGAGGGAACTTCCAAATCATAGCAGAAATGAGTCACTCTGTATCTCAGACTCAGAAATAATAAAAGAATTGCACTCAGACCACATTGGTTCCCTGCACTCTGGTCACTGGTGTGGGGCTTCACTTCCTCCTAGTAGGCCGAGGCCTGAAACGTTCACTAAGGAGGGTGGCAGGGGGTGTTGGCAAAAAGGAAAATAAATATGCCTATGTAAAATGTTGTGTGTTGTGACTGTTTGAATCTTGCTAAAGATAATAAGATTTGCACAAATTTGCAATTTGTTGGTTATAAAAGGAAAGAGAGGTTATTTCCTCTCAAGCATGTTGTGGTTAAGCAGAAGAGTGAGCGGCAGTTGGAACATCTCCCTCTGCCACATGTTTCCTCTTGTGTCCCCTACAAAAAGCTACTAGAAGCTTTGAGGGGTATCAGCGACAGCCCAGGAAAGGAAATTGCACCCTGTGAGGTACTCTAATGCAGGGTATAAATATTGTCAAATAAATAATAAAGGAGTTGATCAAAGAAAAGCTAGGCCCTCTTGCCCCATAAGTAGTCTCCAGAATCCTTGTTGTTTCTGCCAGGTTGTTTTTCCGTGTATAAGACGCCCCCTATTTTGGGGGACCCCAAATCAAGACAACACCCCTCAGCACTACCCGTGTATAAGACAAGCCCCAATTTTAAACCTAATTTTTTGGTTTATAAAACCCTAGTCTTATAGACGGGAAGAATACAGTATCTTGCAAGGGTTTCAGGAGCAGCTTTTAGCCATCTCGTTTGTAACTTTTAAAGAAATGTGGCCTCTCTAATCTTGAATACCTCTGAGCTGACTTGAGGAGTATGGGTTGTAAACAGTGCTAGTCCTCCTTAAAAGTTAACACATTGAAGCTAATGGACATAAGTTTGGTTTATTAATTTCAATGGGTCTTCTCTGAGCAGGACCAGAGTTGGTTACAACCTTGTTTTTATGCAAGCAGGGAGGCCTCCAGCCAAAGTGGAATTCTGTTGGCCATTTAATTCTGATGCTACTTTCAAATATCCAGAGGTTCCAGCAGGGAGAATTGAAATGGTAAAAGGAATGGCAGTTAGGCACTTCCTTTTAGGTTTCAAAACTTGTTTGTAGGAAGGTGGTTTGAGCTAGGGCCCTTTATTCAGAACAGCTTTATCTCCAAATGATGTTTCTTGCTCATGCTAAGTAGCAATATCTTATTCGCTTCTGCCATAATTTTAAACGTTCAACCTCAGTGCCATATTTGGGGTTCCAATATGAAAGTCACATTGTCACTTCCTGAATCATAAATTTCATACAATAAGTCATTTTACTGATTTGCCTGGTACAGGGTGTGTGTGTGTGTGTGTGTGTGTGTGTGTTAAGCATAATTTTCTTTTGAGATGCCTCACCTGGGACTATTTTTCTCCCCTCTGGAACGTTTGTCAAAGAATGCTCCAAATAGGCTTTCAATATTTAAAATCAACTTGCTATATCTTGAAGGGGAACGTAGAGGAAGGACTGTGGCTCAGTGGTAGAGTGCACACTTTGCATGCGAAAGATGTTAGGTTCAGACCTTGTTATCTACAGGTAGGGTTGGGAGAGAATAGCCATCAATCCTCTCCCCAGCATTTGCCCTTTGCTGCTTCCAGCCTTCTCTGGAGTAAGGATATGGGAGCCATCTATATGGCATCTATGCTGGTGAGAGGACTTCTCCCCTCTGAACTACATTTGAGTAAGGCTCCTTGGAATGCAGGAAGACCACAACTTTATTGTCAGTTAACTCTTGTTTTGTATTTATGTACTGAAACCTAGACTGGGTTTGGAGGTGGGTTTTTTTTGTAATAGTGAATTTATTCTGGGTTTGTTAGATTGTTGATTTTGTCATTTTTGAATTTACTGACATGCTCTGTATTTTGATATTTTGAATGTTTGCTTTGGGCACAGCTGATTCAGTTTACTTATATGCTGCTTTTCCACAATCGATACAGCAGAGCTAAAAAGCACAGGTATGGCATGCCTGCTAAAAACCTGTTTCAGGCTTCTTGAAACAATTAGTATCCTTTGCCTCTGTGTGTTGCTATTGCTTTATATTTATTGCGCCACAGAGGATTGCATGCATAATCTCCACTGTCTTCCCACCCCCCACTCTTGGGGCCTGCTGTCCCGACTTCTTATAACAGATTCAAGTGGGTATGTACTACCCTGTCCTTGTTGGTTTAATGTGTCCCACCTGGGACAGCTTCATCCAGCAGTTGCACCATTCAGAGTCATGATTCTCGCATCATCAGGCTGACTAAATTTTGAAGTGATCACCAATAGTAGTCATAATCCAGAGTGGTAGCATTAGACAAACAGGACAGCAGTACATCTCTGTATCCCAGTGCAAAATGCTCCCTTTACTCCCGTTTGTCACGTTCATATGAACATTTGATTTTGCCACATGATAAGGAAATGTATGTGTGTCTAGGTGCATTAATTAGAGAAAAAGTTTTGCTTTCTCACCTGTGGATAGTTCAGTTGGCTAGAGCATGATGCTGATAACGCCAAGGTCACAGGTTTGATTCCTTTACAGGACAGAAGCATGATAAGCAGGAGATTACACACCACTGGCATTTTTTTCAGCTGTGTAAATTCCCTCTGAGGTTTTTTACTTTAATACTATCAAAATACAAAACCCATGTATTTGAAGCATGAGCTTTGTGTGATTTAGTACTGGGAGAAGGTGGCCAGCACAGACCAAGAAGGGTTGCAGAGAGCTAACTGCTGCTGTTTCTGTCATGGGATGAATTATGCAACTAGGCGATTAAACATCTTGCCATGGGTTAGTTGAGGTACATGGTCCTTGGGGAACAAATACAATAAATAAATAGTAGCAGCTGAGACCCATGTCTGTGGGGTGGGAGAGAGAGCTGTGCACTACTAACTAATAACCTAAGTCAGCAAAGTCCATCCAAAACCAGAAGATCTTGCTGCAATTCCACAATTATATATTCAGGCTTTATCATGGATGAATCTCCATGATAATCACGGGAGCAGTGCAGCCACTGTTGACAATAACTTTTCTCCATTTACCCCATCATCTAATATTGGCATAGGATAAGTGCTATTGATTGGTTGGAGGGGGGATTCTACAATTTCCAGGGTGTTTCCCCAAACCATTAAGGATTTATAGTTTTAGTCAAAGCTGTGTCATGCAGTGATGAAAATCTTTTTCTTTCTCCCAACCCTCACCCCCCCCCCTTCTCTCCTTGTAGGAGATCATTGATCTCACTGGGGATGACCTGACTGAGATCACTGTAATCGATCTGACGGGGACTGAAGATGACATGATCAGCCCTCTTCATGATAGTTGCAGTACCATTCAAGGCCTGAAGCACGCCACTCCAGTCAGCATGCACTCGGTGTGCTGTCCGAAAATCCTCACCACTGTAAGCGCTGAGAACAAAGTTGATGTGCCAATCAGCATGTGGGACGGAGACTGTGAGCTGCCTTCCCCCAAAGAAGATGCTATAAAGAAGAAGCCCTTATTTCAATGTAGCAGCTGCCCCATCATCCCCAGCTATGGTGGGGACTCTGAAAACAGCAGTCACACCACTTACAACAGTGATCTGGGCTCCTTAGGAAGCCCCCAGGTGGGGTCTGATGTTTTCTCCTTCTCTTCAACCCCCAGCAGCAGTGAATGTCAAGCCCCCTTGGACTGTGTGGAAGACGTTCCTGGTGCTGGCCCGTCTGTGGAAGAGCCCAGCCCCCAGCATTCCCCACTACATCAGAGACATTCTCCAAGCCCCATCCCCTCCTGTTCTCCAATGAGCACATCTCCATCTCTAGCAGAAGCTAATCAGCATTTTCTAGAGGCAAATATCCCAGCACCAAATGCTGTAAAACCAGATGTTTGGGAGCCACCGAAGCAGATCGACATCAAGGTCTGGTTGAAAACATTGCAGTATTTCCAGGGGGTTCCTGTACATTACCCCTTTTTCCAAAATGTGGTGCAGGAAAAAGATGCTGAACAGGTAATTGATGGAAGAGACCAGTGCTTCAGTAGTCTGAATAAAAAGAGATGGAAAGAACCAGGCTATACAAGAAAGAGCAGGAATGAGGTCATGCAGTCTGAAATGTCCAACATCAACCAAAGCTCTAGTATGTTTAACTTGATTGTGGGTCTCGCAGCACTGCACAGATTTGACAGCTTCACAATTAAGCATGTGTGAAAGAGAGAGACTCTCTAAAAGTGCAGTCCTATGCATGCCTACTCAGGAATAAGCTGCACTGAACTCAATGGGGCTTACTACTTAAGTAGATATTTGCTGTAAAATAAGGAGGCCATTTTTATTTTACATGTTTAAATATCTGAAAAGTGTTCTCTCCCTCAGTTGGCAAAGACAGTTGAGCAGAAATAGCTTATTAGGGGGGGGGGGGACTGCAGCTGTGTGTTTAATGTTCAATCAAATTCAAATCTTCATTCAGAAATTATTTTTATTGGAATACTTACTTGTATTTTAATTTGCAACAACTGAATATCATACTTTCCCAAATATTATTTAAATTGTAAGTAAGCAGTTTTCACTGCCTTTTAATATACTAATTTTAGGATGCCTGAAGTGCTGTGCGAATACATGCATGTGCTTCCTAAGTAGTCACCTGGGAAAAGTTAATTATAAATTTGATCTAAGATTGGACTAGTATTGTATCCATTTCAGCTGCCCAGTTTGCCCTTCATTGCGTTCATTTGTTAAGTTACCAATTTTATGAAATGGGGCATTTTGGAAAATTTTCTGTAGAAGAAAATAGCAATAGAAAATTTCCTGCAGAATTTTTTACTTGTGCTCAGTAACGTTATGCAATGTTTATGTTTCACTGTATGCGCAGAAGAAGCAGCCTATCCCATCCAGGAAACTAAGCATGGTGTTCAGCACTATCGAGGAGAAATTCTACCAGGGAACCTTGGACTTCCTTATGGATTATGTAACCTCCCAGCACTACCCGCCAAAGGAGATCACATTGTGTGTGATCAGGCAGATTCTCTTAAGCTCAGATCAACAAGATGTGCAACAAGAAACACAGAAAGATGCTTTTATGTTGTTGATGAAAATCCAGTCGTATGTATCCCATGAATTACTATTCTTTTATTTTGTGTTGCCTTACATAGGACCATGATCCTTTCTAAGCTTTGTAGTTGTGTTGTGAATTATACCATAGTTTTGTGTGTAAGTGATTGCTTAAGGAAACAGATAAATAGCTGCACTTGCAGAAACATACTCTGCTCTTTTAATGGTCTGATCTTTTCATTTCTGTGAGGCCTACGCTTTATTAATTATGAACATTGATCATGAGCCCTTCACTGAACAGTGGTCTCAGGGCAGAAGATATATCAATATTTAAATAAAAAATGAGCAATGTAGAGACTATACAAAATAAAACGACATCGATAAAATTCACAATACGATCACAGGCAGCTGCAGTGCAAAATATATTTAAGTGATTAAGTGATCAAATTTAAATTGCAATGGAAACAACTGTATGTATTAGCAGCTTGTTCATACAGTCAGAACATGCGCCCCAACTGCATTTTATCATTGGTTAAATATTGCTACAAGTCCCCGTTCAAAGGCAGTAAGTGCAATATAAAGAATGTGCACAACTGGGAGAGTGGTCGCCTTGCTCTAGTGAAATACAATGTCTCTGTTTGCACCTTTTAAAATAAACAAATAACCAGAAGGTTCACAAGAGAGCAGGGTACTGCTGCAAAGGAAGAACTGATACTTTTGAAATGTTTTTGAAAAAGCCTAAATGCCCTCTTCTACTTGTAAACGTTAGTGACTTAAACAGTTGGACCATAGCATGAGCTTTAATAACAGGAGCCATCACTAGAAATGGTCCAAGCAATGTGCTGCAGGTGTTTATGACACTTCCAGGGCAGGATACAACTAATGAGTCCTATCATCAGTTGGTCATGGTTAATGTGACATGTGTTTTACTAAACTGCATATTAACAATTGCCACTCTTCACAAATTAGCACCATGGGACCAATAGACTGGATGTTTGGAATGTGTCTTTGATTTGCTATTGCAAGGAACGTTTGTTATAAAGATTTGATGGTATAACAGACCTACTTCTTAATTTTAGACTTCATCCAGCAAGGGCTGACACTGTGGTATGGGACTGGCTGCTACTGCAAGTGGTAATAGAAGAGCAGGTATGTTGATTACATCTCACTGCATGGGATGGGTGGTTTTTTAAGAAACTAACATTCATGCCAGCCTTTGCTTTGCAACAAATAGAGGGGTTCCCATGCCAGTAGGTGTTTTGAGACAGGGGCCCCACAGCTGGCTTTTTTCCCAAAAGCAGCCAAATTTTAAGCACGCTTGTTTAAACACAGGACCAGCATCATATGTAAGCCAGTGTGGTGTGGTGGTTAAGAGCGGTAGACTCGTAATCTGGGTAACCGGGTTCGCGTCTCCGCTCCTCCACATGCAGCTGCTGGGCGACCTTGGGCTAGTCACACTTCTCTGAAGTCTTTCAGCCCCACTCACCTCACAGAGCGTTTGTTGTGGGGGAGGAAGGGAAAGGAGAATGTTAGCCGCTTTGAGACTCCTTCGGGTAGTGATAAAGCGGGATATCAAATCCAAACTCTTCTTCTTCTTCTAAGCTGACCCTCATGGATATAGCCATTTTGGGCTAGCTACAATCAGGACTGTTTGTATTCCAAAATCCCATGAAATAACAGAAATCAACATACTGAAAATCTCCACTTTTGTTTTTCTCCTTTAAAATGAAAACATCTTTCTAACCTGTATGCTGGTGATGGTTGCTTGAAATGGGTGGGCCTCAGAGTTCATATAGGTCACAGAAGAGAGATCTACAGGGTTAAGCCTGGAGAGGAATGAACTTCCCCAGCTACTATGCACACTGGAGTGCTGCATGGGCCAATCCAGTCACGGGACTCTCATAGGGTGGGGTTATGACTAAGTTTCTTGTCTTATTCATATGTAAACATTGCCTATAATTTGCATAATAGCACATGCCTGGCAGTTTCAGCCCAGGTTTTTAGGTTTGTAAGCTCATCATACAGAGTAGCGAGGGCTTATTATAAATAATTCTATGTTTAATTTTTTCTGGTACCCTTAGGAAGGAACGTTTCCTGGGCGACTCCTCTTCTTGCAGTATGTGATCCAGACCTTGGAAGATGACTTCCAGAGGATGGCCAGAACAGGCACTCTGCACAAATCCATTGCCAAAGCAGTGCTTTCCTGTGACCAGTGCTTCAACAATGTCAAGTAATTAGCACCTTAATCTAGAGAGGCTTCCTGTGTGCTAAGCAACTAGGGCTTGAGAAATTTCACTTGTTGCGTGGTCTCTGCCACACGTGCCCCTTGGCCACTGCTGATCTTAAGAGCCTGCACTAAAAATACTAGTGACTCCTCACTGTGCCTATAAATAAATGTGGGTGACATGCAAGTCCACTTGCCACAGATAAGCACCTGAGGTCATGGCAAGAGGATACACAAGCACATCCTTGACTAATACTCGTTTCTGTTGCAGGGAAGTGATTGAATGGCTAGTAGCTGCAGTTATGGGTGTACGGGTTAATCAGTACAGAAGACACATACAGAAAGCTAATCCTTCACTACAAATCTCCAGAGCTGTGAGCAGCAGCTCTGTACCAGAATTGAATTTAAACCAGACTGCACAAACCGATGACGTCATTCCACAATTTCAGTCCCAAATGTAAGTAGGGGAATGTACATTTTTGTCTCTTTTGCACTTTACATTGTAGAGAGGGGTTTCCTCCTAGAGATATTTTAAAGCAAAAATCATACCTATTCAAGTGGTTAGCTAGATGTATTTTCCAATTTAGGATGACCTACCCCAGAAACAGGGAACCTGTGGCTTTCCATGTTGTTGGACTCCCAACTCCAATTGGCCAGTGACCAAGGAGGATGGGAAATGTAGTTCAACAATATTTGGAGGCCCACAAGTACCCCATCCTTGGCCCTGTTGAACTAAGGAAGGATGGATTTTCATGTAGGTTGAGTTCATTTGGTTTTGATGATGATGATGATGTAGTGATAGTGGTGGGTGTCTGTCTATCTCAGTAAGCCTGGGATCTGAGCCTGATGAGCCTCTTCCTGTCTTCAGTAGATATCAACAGAAAAAAAAGATACAAGTGTGCTCTTGGACTGTACCTCTACCATTACTAATGTTTACACTGTAGAAAAGATGTGCATAACCTTTGGCCCTCCAGCTGTAGTTAAACTACAACTTCTACCATTCTGGGCCATTGGTCATGATGTCTGGGGAGTTCTAGTTCAGCAACTGCTGGAGGGCCAAGGGTTCCCCAAACTTGTGTAATTTTTCATTCGGCTGGGACTCCATGCAGTTGTGGGAACATGTGACACATCATGTGACTCAACCAACCAACCCCCATAGGAAGCAAATTCAAGCATTTCTGTGGCTGGGTGGATTATCAGCAGAACAGAAGCAATTTGGACAGAAGCTGCACCATTGAGAAAATGGCTTGAAACAGGCCTGGAGTTCATTAGCTTGCTACTCAAATGCCCATTAAGTATCATCAACAAGTTCTGAACATTTCAGCTCTATCTCAAGTGAGGCTGTACATCAGAATTTTCATCTTCCCTGATATGGTAGCTATGCTCTGATGGGTCTCTGTTGGTTTGGGGGCACGGAGTTTGATACACTACAGTGGGGTAGTGTTGAGGTGATTAACACTTTTGTTTCCTGTTTCTCTGGCTTAGGGAGGTGGCATTTCTGCAGAGGATGCTTTCTATAGCAATAGAAGTGGACAAGTCTCCAAACTGCAGCGCCAATAAAACTGTAGATATCGTGTTTTATTCATTGCTGAATATTCCCAAGCGCTGCCAAAGGTAAGGGGTGTGTGGGTGTAAAAAATCCTTCTGTCCTTTCCCGTGTCACTACCCAACTGCCCTCATGCCCCCAGAAGCGCCTACTCATTATATACCTGGGTGTTCAACTGTTTCTGGACAAAGAGCAAGTATTTGGTGAGACTGTGCCTAATCTTGGGAGGACTAAAGGTCCTATGCAGATCTAGAGAGCCAGCAAAAGTATTTCGCTGGTGTGTCACCCAGCCTTCCCATCTGTTCTGAACAGAGAGGCAATGAGCTTCTTTCTATAAGCAAATGCAGCAGTGGTAGACATGGGTGCATTTTTCCTGTTGATGGGTTGCTGAGTGGGAGCATGCTAAAAATATTTTGTGGTCCGCCTCTTTCAGTTCCTTTAGATATGGCAGCATTTTGTGACTGGCATCCACAGAACTTTTGCAAGATTCCTAATTTGCTCACTGGCCCGAAAAGGTTTATACATGATGGACAATTGGATTTGGCTTGGGTGAAGCAGCATCACAGACAAGATGTGGTGGCCTAGTGGGCCTAATTAGCCTGTGGGCAGGACATTCCCCACCACAACGACCGAATATGCCTGCTGGGTTAAACCAAAGATCCATCTAGTACAGTATGCCCCTTCCAAGCTTCTGAAAACCTTCCTGAAGGCATTAACCCTCTCCCACTGTTGCTCCCTTGCAGTTGGTACAGTAGTATACTGCCTCTTGAATCTGGAAGCTCCATATAGTCATTATGACTGATAGTTGCTGGTAGTTGTCTGCTCCATTAAGTTACCTTAATCATTTCAACATAAATATTGGCTAGCATTCATTACTACATCTTTTGACAATGAATTCTATAAATTAAGTTTTCATACAATATAGTTTTCTTTTGGCTGGCATGAACCCATTGCCAATCGATTATTTCTTTATTAATGTCAAATTCTAGTATAATGTAAGCAGGAAAAGAACTTCACTATGTACTTTTTTCTACTCCATGCTTAACTTCATAAACCTACATGAAGCCTTCACCTTCTTTAATAGTCCCTGAGTGTAGTTTAGAAAACAAAAAGGACAGAATCAGAGGAAATGCATGTCCATTACCAGAGGTGTACCTGGTGGGGGAAGCTGTGAGCGAGAACATCCCTCCCAGAGTCGGCCATTGACTTCAGGTGGTCTTACACCCAAGCAAGGAAGTTTAGGATTGCAGTCTTAATTTGTGAATGTTATCCCAATGTTATTAATGCTAAATTCTAAGTAGCAGAATAAAATAAAAATAAAAAAATTGCTATGCTTTGCATGTTTTCTTGGATATCACTAAAATGAAAATGGTGTTACTTCAAAGTAAACTTGTTTTAGGTTTTCTGCTTTTAATGTAGAAAACAAAGAGCAGGGTCTGTTCCAGATGGGATTGTGCTTTGGGAACAGTTCTGGACTCAGCCCCCCCCCCCCAATTTTCCCAAGTATGGCTTGGCAGTATGTTTCTCGAGCTACTTCAGGGCATTGACATATGAAGCCCAAAATGATCAGTATCACGCATAATCTTTGGAATGCCTGTTCCCATTTGAGCCTCTGCTATTTTAGAGTAGCTGAGGAAATCCCATTTCAGTTCCATCTACTGGTCAGGTTGGCCCACATAGGCTTTCTATGTGCTGCTCCAGAGCTATGGCATGCATTGTTTAGTGGTCAAGAGCGGTGGACTCGTAATCTGGTGAACCGGGTTTGCGTCCCTGCTCTTCCACATGCAGCTGCTGGGTGACCTTGGGCTAGTCACACTTCTCTGAAGTCTCTCGGCCCCACTCATCTCACAGTGTTTGGGAGGAGGGAAAAGAGATCATTAGCCGCTTTAGGACTCCTTAGGGTAGTGATAAAGCGGGGTATCAAACCCAAACTCTTTCCATGGGAGATAAATTTAGCATGTCCCCCCTTCCAATGTTCTACAGGCCGGTGACAATACCCCTGTTCCAGTGTGCTTTTGATAGGTGTACAACTGTTTCACAGTTGATTCATTTTGCTCTTCCTTGGTTTTATTTAGATTAGTAAAAACAGAAACCTCTTATTGGGTAACAGGTGGTATAGAAAATCGTGTAAAACAGAGACAAGTCATTCCATTGTTGTCTCCTCACAGGGAAGCCTTCCTAAGCAGTATGGAATGCCACCTCTTGCGCTGCAAAGTGTTAGAGCTCGTTTTCCACCACAGCTGCAAAATACCCCCTGATCTGCCCTCCTTGTCTGTGAAAAAGATACTGCATTTTCTGAACCACTGTTCTCTGCTGCTGACATACCAGGTACAGCAGTGTTCCTTTCCATCATTTATCCCGAGAACTAAAAAGTTAGCATTCATTGTTCCCTCCTGTATTTATGTATTATTTAATACTAGTCCAGTTTCATTCCAAAGCCTTTAAGGGACATGGATCTACCTCTTGCACTCAGAACAGTTATTAATGTATAGAATCGTTCTAAAAACCAAAGTAACTTAAAACCTATCTGTTCACAGGACAATGAAGCAACATGGCAGAGGTGGGATGAGATGCTTCACCAACTGACTTTATTGTTGCTGAGCTACCGCAGAGTAGTGCTAGGTGAGCAGCTTGTTTACAGCTCATTAGCTTGTCTCCATAGTAGCACTATATCTTGATCAGGTTATGTAAGTGTCAGCTAGCAAACTACTTGGGCCATTTCACAGTCTTGCTCACTCATTAAGTTATGTACACATAGGGGGGTGGTATGTCTAACAAAAAAAACATCATTATGGGTCCTTAAAATAGCCAAATATTAGCATTTTTAAATGTGTTTCCTGCAAACACTAGGATAGAATTTGATGGAGAGACTCCAGTTTTGCCTGCAGGTGTATTTGTCGGGTAAAAATGTAACAGGTCCCTATCACACTGCTAAGCACAATCCTTACGATCAAGTGTTTCCTATTTTTCTTTTTTATAGGGCACTTAAGAAGCTCTGTGTGTGAACGAGTAAATTTGATTATCAAGGCTGCCAGACCCAAACTACAGATCAGTGATCTTGTTGAAAGAAATTCTGTAGAGTGCCACATTGAAGATTTCCAGAAGATTCTCTCTCTGACTCTGGGGCAGCCACTCCCCCAACCCATAAAGGAAAAGACTGAGCTACTCCAAGAGTTGCTTCTCGCTGCTATGAACTAACACAGGAACTATTGGAGAGCTGAAATATGGACTTCCTCCCAAGTATGAGGAATGAATTTTCAGATACGATCTTTCAAAGTAACATTAAACCCCATTTTGTATTCATTGGTGAACAGGAGGTTGTACAACTTGACCTTCAATTTCTGTTGTCATGCAGATCTGTTAGTCTGTTCTGAGTTTCATATAGTTTTTATAATAAATTATTTTATTGAGAGGGGTGAGAATTTTACATTGTTTCACTGGAAATTGTTTATTCAGTAGTAAGTTGAGAAGGGCTTACTCCCCAATATGTAGATTGCAGTCTTAGGGATGTGGTCATCACTGCAATGGCAGAATCTGTCACACATCACTAACAGTCATTCTCTAAGGTTTTTTAATTATTGTGCAGAGGTGTTAAGCACAGAGACATGAACACAAAATATCACAAAATAAGTTAACACTAAACAAAAAGCTGGATCACTGTTTATACACAGCAATAGTGATGACTAATAGGGCAGAAAAAGCCCTATTGAAGCACAAGTCCAAATGTTGTCAATGTAAGTAAAGGATTAAGATGATGCTGAGTGAGACACCACTAAGTCACTCAGCTACAGAACTGCCAACAATCTGTAGAAACAACACAGTTCAGAAGAGGACAGATCCCATTTAGGACATAAAAAAGATTAGTGAGGACTTCTTAGTAAACATGCTGTTAAACAAAAGACCTTTTTTCTCTGCATAAAGGATATAGTGATGAGATGGCAATCTTGGAATAAAGCCAACCAGTGACTTGACAACCAGTTTAGGACAAGGACAGTACCTGCCCCGCTATGTCTTCAAGCAATCACAGAACCATCAAGTCTTCCACTGTCTGATTGCTTAAATAGAAATTAGCAACAATTTATGCAAATGTTTATGTTCACATCTAAGTTGAGATGCTAGGTTAAAATCTTCCCTATGCTCTAATGACTTATTTCCCTCTACCCACTAAGAAATATATAAATAAGCATAACCACTGTCCCTTTAACTATAACTTTATAGTTATCTCACATCTTTTCCCCTGAAAGTGCTACTAATGAAACCCCAGGGAAACAGCTACAAATCCCTTTGTTACCTCTAGGAAGGAAGGAACTTTTCCATTCTACTGTGGCTCCAGCTTCATGGTATGCAGAACCGTTTGATGTAAAGAGCAAAGGCTTCACAAACAGTATTTCATAGTACAAGTCTAGAATTAGTACTGATCTTTTTTCATGTTTGAAACATTTAGGTCCCTAAGACACAAATCCTCTTACATGTGGAAATCACCAAGCAGGGAGTCTTCAACTTTCAAGCATAGTACTAAATTTTCCAATATTCTTAACCAGAACATTAGACTTCAGTTGATGCTAGATTCCCTCAAAAGGTTCAAAGACGATACTAGAAAGTTATATATTGTCCTTCCGTAATCTTGCATGAATAAGTAGATGTCTACACAAACAGCAGCCCAAATATTCAAGCAAAAAAGGTCCAATAAGTTGATTGTTTCCCTTTATAAAACTTAGGTATTCAGAGAAGCACAGAACTGGATGTCAGAACTCTTGTTGGCAGCATAGTTATAATTTTTGTGCTGCATAAGAGACCTTTGGAAGGAAAAAAGAGCAAGAAATTCAGAAAGTTGCCCAAATCTTGTTTCACCACCATCTGTAACTCTGACCTAGAAGAGACCTTCCTATGTCAACTGTATGTGTGGAATGTGAAAGACAGCCTAGGACAATGTAGTCCATCAGATTCAAGATCATCCTGCCTATTAAGTGGAGGTGTCCCTAGAACCCAGTAGGAGTAAGCACGTTCATGTCCCGGGGTCTGAGGTTATGAGAACGTGGGGACCGCTTCTTTTCATCCATAGCTGGAATGTC
This sequence comes from Lacerta agilis, assembly GCF_009819535.1. Taxonomy (NCBI): domain Eukaryota; kingdom Metazoa; phylum Chordata; class Lepidosauria; order Squamata; family Lacertidae; genus Lacerta; species Lacerta agilis. Next base: position 64,606,219 of record NC_046313.1, read on the forward strand.
CATCTTGGGAGGCTTAAAAGTTGCAGGGTCCCTCAGCCATCCTGGTGGCCTGGGCACGCATTAGTTCCATTGGGTTGGTTTCTGGGCACCCTTATATGCCTGGACGGTAAGCCCCTGAGGAAGAAGAGGATACAAAAGAGGTAAGAGAAAGGCAACAGCAGCAACCATTACACACATCTGTGCAGATGTACAGCACAATCAAGACTCTAAGCAATTGCCATTTCATCAAATTCTAAGCACTAACCACCACCAGTCATATGGCATGTGGCAGTTGTCAACAAAAGATATTTGCGTATTCCTATAGTGATAGTCATATGAGGAAGCTATACCTAAAACTGCAACTGAAGTATCCCTTGCAATAAGCTTTTTGCACGTAATCTATGGCAACTTTGCCTTGAACAGAATTTAATTGTCACTGGAAGATTCAGGAATAGTTCTGGCAAATCAGCATTAAAGGAGCAATGCAAATGGTTAAGAGAGTCAGAATAATATTCACTATACAGTGGTGCCCCGCTAGACGAATGCCTCGCTAGATGAAAAACTCGCTAGACGAATACATTCGTCTAGCGGAAGGCTGCCACGCAAGACGAAAAAGTCTATGGGGCTGCCTTGCAAGACAATTTTTTTTTCGTCTAGCGAAAACCGTGGTTTGCATTGCCGCTTCGCTAGACGAAAAAACCGCTAGACGAAAATTTTCGCAGAACGAATTATTTTCGTCTAGCGGGGCACCACTGTATTTTTTCTGAAGAGAAATAACTAGGCAGAGCATCTTTGCTTATTGGCAACGTATGGAACAGACAATTCTCTATCAAACATGACTGAAGGCAAAACAAAACACTAGTAGTTAACACTTAGTAAAACCACAGTAACTACAAATTTAGGATTAACACTGCTGTTACAAAAGCACAATAATGTGCATGGGGGAGGGGTTCAAGACTGAATCCAAAGTTTGCTTTTCAGACCTTTGAATGCACCATTCAAGTTCTACGCCATCCATAGACTGCAGAAAGTTGTGGACACACATAGTACTATATGCCACACCTTGATAAATGCATTCTCTTCTGTAGTCCCAATTCCAATTGGCAATAAATTCTTCCCATTTACTTTTAAGTCTCTTCATAATTTTAACTTCATTAGAGCAGGGCTCAACTAATACATCAGTTGACTCCCATCAGCAGAATTCTAGCACAACGGCTTTCACTTGTGCTATAGGACTTTCCCTCCTCCTCCCCATACACCCCAAATTTGGCTCTGGGGGCATCAGGAGAAGCCCTGGAGCAATATGCAAGGGGAGGGGAGGTGGGATTGTTATTTCTGGCAAGCCAAAATGCTTGCCTTGACAAAACAATTACCATAGTGTGATGTTTAATTTCTCCTTTAATCTTTAAAGCCAAAGCTTGCTACTCCGGTCTTTTGTAAAATGAAAACATATTTTTGAAGCATCCTCCAATAAAGACTGTTTTCTTAAAATGTTGCTATACCTGAATCAGTGTGTTTTTGAAGAGCTCTAGGTCCAAAGAAGCTCCATTTTTCAGACGGTACTTTATCGCCATCCCCACCACTGGAATCCATGGCAGCAAGCTCAGGACCAGTGATGGATGCGGAGGACCCCTGACTAAACCAACCCCTAAAGAGAGCAAATCAATTAAGAACTGAAACCGGATAGGCAGACCATGGTAGTATCAGACTACCACAAACATTTAATCCCAACTGAACAATTCTCACTCCACATAGGTTTACACCAAAAGACAAATCCAGAAAAAATTATGTGAGCCACATTACCCACCCACAACAGAAAGACTGGGTATCTTTAAAAATGCAGCAAAAAAGCATTGGACAGATTTTGCAAAACCCAAAAGGAAGCTAGGATTCCTATTAATTTAGACACATAGTTAAGTGCCCTTTGTTTTCCTCTTGGGAAATGTACCTGTATGTGCGCTTGGGAGAGGAATGGGGAGTGCTGCTTGGAGTGGACTGGGTGGAAGAGGCCTGTTTATCTTCTTTTGCCATCTCCCCACTTTGCATCTTTAGGTTCTGTTAGAAAGGGTAAAGATGTACAGTTGGAAGCTTTCCAATTCTAGCAAGTGAACAGCGAGCAGCCACAGTTTAATTTTGTTTCTTTCATTGGTAAAGCTTAATAAAAGCAGGATGCAGCATATTAATGGGACTTGCATGCAAGATTGTATGGAGACATTTCAGCCTTGATAACAGCTACCTCTCAGACATACCATCTTTCAAGTTATCAGCCTCTATTACTGAACTTTGTATTCCGCTTCAAAGTAATAGTAAATTCTATGTTCAGTCTCAGAAAGTTAGGCTTTTGGTGCAGGGAAATAAATAATTTACATGAATTACCTTCAGTGCCAATGCCTCACTGGTACTGATCAAGAACTCAATACAACTGGCACTAGATTCAAGCACTCTTAACACAAACTCTGAAACAGGATGCAAACGGGGAAAATCCCTGATTTGTGCCAATGGCACCTATTAGCAAACTTTCCACACTTAGTTCTGAAAAGTAGTAATTTACAACCAATACCAATTTATGTAATTCACTACTAAAGCACAGTGAGACCCAACACCTTACATGGAGTGACTCAGCCACACGATGGTATTTAGTCTCCTCTGCAGTGAGGCCTTTGTGGGGAGTGTATCCGGCATCTCTCAACCCTGCCTGCTGCTCAAAGCGTTGAATGCTCTCCTGAGTTTGCTCTAGAACGGACAACAGAGTAACATACAGCACCGTTCAAAAATGTTCTGGAACTTTAATCATTCCAGCAGATTGGAAGGGGAGGGGAGGACTAAAGTTAAAAAGAGAGACCAGTAGAGTAAAATAATCTAGGATTGCTTTGTTTGTTTATTAAATTTGTATACAGCCCTTCACCCAAAGATCAAAAGGTGGAGAATATAAATAGTCCCCTTCCCACAAACACATTTAAAAGGCCACAGATTGTTTAATCAGCTAAAGGCCTGGCTATACAGAAATGTTTTCCTTTGCCCTGAGCTCTTCCTACAAGTGATCTTACTGTATTTTTTTGGTTCCAGAACCCAACTTTCTAAACCAGGGATGGGGAACATGTGGCCCTGCAGGTGCTGTTAGATATTGTTGCTGCCTATTGGCCATATTGGCTAGATGATGGGAGTGGTAGCACATTATCTTGAGTCACAGGTAGGTTCCTCATCCCTGTTCTAAACCTTTCCTGCAACACCTTTTGATATGTTCTCATGAATGCAGCATAAATTCATACATAAACATACATACATAAGCTGGGCCCAAAAAAGAAACCACCAGGGTTTAGGAGGAACACCTTCAAAATGCCTTCCTCCAATCTACTGTTATTCAGAGCAGAAACTTCAACCCTATCCTTTAGTAGCTTTTTTAAAAATAAAAATGAGGCAATAGTAACCACTATCTTTAAATATTAATAAAATATGTTTCCAGGAATTATTTCTTAAACATAAAGGAAGCTTCTTTCATTGCTTTACTATGAGAAAGTACCGGTAAGTAATATACATGAACCAGACTTCCATTCTGCTGTGATCACTAGACTTCCAAAACAGAAAAACTACAGGAGTTTTTATATAGTTTTATAGTATATATTATATATATATATATATATATATATATATAATATATATATACACACACACCACACACACACAGACACAGTTGTTGTTTTGTGTGTGTGTGTGTGTGTGTGTAGTGAAATATATGTCACATCCAAATCATGCTGATTCAAGCATACTGTCTATGTGCCAGTTATCTGCCCATTAGTAGGAGGAGGAAATGTACCATTAGGAACCTAATGAAGTTGTTTAATTCACTGCAAATTCAATGGAAGTGTGTATTCTGAGTTTTCCCAAAAGATTTAACAGCTACAATTAAACATACGTAAGTGCCAACAAATTATCTTCCACAGCCATTCATTTTAAGACACTGACTGGACAAATGGAATGACTTTGCCAAGCTAACAAGTAAGAGCTGGCAGTACAGTCCCACTACCACAAAACACATAATGAAGTGCTGCAGGACTTAAGAAGAACTAAATTTCCATGCTGTTTCCCTTAGGTTACATGCTAGCATTTAGGTACTAAAGAGGATCAGAATATGAAGGCAGAGCATCAAATTCATTCTTACAGCATTTTGTTTGACCCTTTCCATTAGGGCACCCAATCTCTTTGTGGGCCTTTCTGAATGGACACAACTATATCACAGAGAATAAAAATAACCCACATAGTAACGGGAAATAATCCATATTGCAAAATTTGATCTCCAGGTTAACTTGCCTACTAGAGGAACACAAGAGCTCTTACTTGTGATGAGAGAATTCATGATGATGTGGGTGGCCTTGGCCTTCACTATTGGAACCTTGTTCACAGTCTCAGTGGAAGATGAGGGGGTAATGGCAGGTGGATGCATGCTAGTCTTCCCTTCCTCATCCTGTGCAGAGGAAGCCAGGGACAGTTTGAGGAGAAAGGGGCAAAATTACCTTAGGAGAATCTCACACACTACTCCTGATCCTCAAGGGAAGGGGTCCTGGAAACATACTTGAACTGTACAGATTGAACATGGTGCTCTTGCCATTTTTCCACACTCTCATCTATAACATTTTGATTCTATATAGTATTTAGAAATCTTTGGTCTTGCATCCAGCAGATAATCAATCTTATAAGATCACTATATGAGCCACAACAGGGGCGAGACTACTGCTGGCACAGGTCTGGAAACAAAAAACAATACCAACTGTGCAGCAGTGGCAACAGAAAATCACAGAATATATGGAAATTGCAAAAATGACAATGAGAGTCAGACAGCAGGGGGATGAAATGTTTAGAAAAGAATGGGGAAAGTTTACAGAATACTTGGATAAGGTATGCAAGACGTGAATATTGACATATAACTCACGGCGTATAAGAAATGAAGAAGGTATTATAAATAAATGTCAGAAGGTGAAAAAATGTAACATGGGAGGATATATAATTTGGAAGTGAGATTGGTAAAATACTGAGAATGGTGTAGAGGGAAAAATCTAAATGTGTGGAAAGGAATTTGACGTGTGAAATACAGATGTAAGATATAAGGAAGACATAATATGAAAGAAGGGAAGTGCATGGAATTGAAATTTAAATGTTTTGTGTGATACAATTTTTATTTTTTTTACAATTCTTATTTGTAAATTTATTGTAACATTTCTTGGTTTAAATTGAGTTAAAATCAATAAAAATCTATTTACAAAAAAAGATCACTATATGAAGCTATAGATCACTATTTTCACCAAAAACCAGATCCGCTGTAGTCCATGAAAAAAGGTGAAAAGATTCTCTCCTGCATAGAAGATAACACCAATCCCAAGTCTAGTTCTCCTCGTAAGATAACAACTATGGCTTTCTGATTACTCCCTGCTTTTGAAGAGTAAAACCATGGTCACAATCTGTTACTTGCCACCCACCCATTAAACCCTAATAAAAATCTATATTTAAAAAAAATCAATCATATCAGCTCTTCATTGTGACACTTACACTTTTTGTCAGACATTTCACCAGTTCTGACCAGTTGTAGTCATTGTAATGAAAAGAAGTGTTTCTCCCTCAAGAATTGTTGCTATAAAAAGTATCAGAAGAGCATCTGTATTATTGGCATCTGCTTGACTTGAGAGAAATGGAATGTGCCTCTGAAGTGAAGCCAAGCTGCTGTTAGTAGCAATGAAGTGACCTCTCAGGGGCGCAAGCCTGGGCAGTGTGTATGGAGGTCCTTGGCTGCCGAGTCAACAAGACCCTACTCTCAGCCTTGCTTAAGTGGTCCAAAGGAAAGCAGAGCAATACGTTTGGTACCAGCTTGGCAGCAGGAGTTGCCAGAAGGATGCATACAAGGTGCCATCCAACCATCTTAGGGACTACACATTCTGGATTTGTATAGGGTTTACCCTTAGCCTTTTATTCCCCAAAGATATCCACACAAGGCAGCAGAGGTTCAGGATCAGGGTTTTCCTTCTCCTAGGTCAGGGGTGGCCAACTCCCAAGAGACTGTGATCTACTCACAGAGTTAAAAACTGGTCAAAGTTGTTGAGCTTTTTTAGGGAGGAGGGAAGCCCCGCTTTTTTGGGGTGCAAAGCAAAAAAATTTTTTGGGGAGCCAAAGTTGTTGAGCTTATTTGGAGCCAGTGATCTACCACAGACATCCAGTGTTCTACTGGTAGATTACAATCTACCTTTTGGACGTGCCTGTCCTAGGTGGATGAGCCCCATCTGCCCCTCAACAGCACATGCAGAAATTGTCTTCTTGACAGTTGGACCCACTACAGGTCTTGTCCACTCAATCTGCCAGAGCCTGTATTCACATGCAGGTGAGGTCCCTAACTCACCGAAGGTTTGAGACCACTCAGCTACCCTCACCTGGTTTAGCTGGCTAGTCAAAGCTGTTTCCCAGGGTGTGGGTGTCACATGCTGATAGGTTCTAGGAGCTACAGGTGAGAGCTGAGTGCAGGGTGGGGACCATAGGTGGACAAAGTACCCTAGAAGGAGCACAATATGTCTCCCACCAGAGGTACTACACCTCCCCTAACACCCCATACACCCAGAAGAGCAAAGCAATGCAAATTTGATGCCCCCCAGCACAGTTAATTTCAGTGGTTGATTTACTTCCTCAGTGGGACAATAAAAGTGGTATTTACTTGACACCTCATACCACCTCTATAGTAACTCTAGAGACTGCATACCTTGGAAAGATCTTCATATTTGCGTTCTGGGACAACTGGCTGTTTCCACAGGATATTGGTGGACATATTTGAAGGAGGAGGGGTCATTGGTGCTGTATCCTCAAGGGCATCATCATAACTGAATGCTCGACGGTTCATTCCAATGGGTTGGGACATCTTTCCTAGAAAGCCTCCAGAGCCATGCTCAATGGCTAAGGACAGAGATGCAAATTTCACAGTAGGCTGCACTTTTAGAATGTCAACTTTATACATGCAAGTAGTACAGATCACATTAGCACTTATTTCATTAAGATAATCTTCTAGCATCAGTATCACAGGATTTTAGAACATTGTGATGTAACTAACTCTTTCAGGCCCAAGGCCACATCACCGTATTCCAACTCCGTCAGGGCCACATGCCACAAGTAGGCATGGCCACCTTATAGCAGACAAGTAAGAGCACCTGTGCACAAGCCACCATATGCATACCAGGGAACACGCACACAAACAGCAAGCAAGGTGAAAAATGAAATTGACAATAGCTGTGAGGGTAGTTTCAACCTCTCTGCCCAGTACTATGAGGATGAAACTCAATTAGTGTACTATGCCCCCCTCAATTTCAAGACAGCACCACACAGGGTCAGAGAATTGGGGGCTACTGGAGAAGACTTAGTGGATTGGATGAAGCCCATTGGCCACTGGTTCACCACCACTTGATCCATTTCAACCAATACAGTCATACCTCTGGTTGCTTGCTTCAGGTTGCGCGTTTTCGGGATGCGAACGCGGCAAACCTGGAAGTACCGAAACAGGTTACTTCCCGGTTCAGCGCTTCGCGCATGCACAAAATGACATCACGCACATGCACAGATGCGGCACTTCAAGTTGAGGACCTTTCAGGTTGCAAACGGGGCTCCGGAACGGATCCCGTTCGCAACCAGAGGGAACACTGTAATTAGAGAGCTAAAGGTGCTACTAGAGCTAGAAATTCTTAGGCCAAAGCTCCTAGAAACACTGTTACTCAAACAAGTCTACTGCCTATTAGTTTAGGCACTTATCTAGTCCAGAATTACTTTTCATTAAAAGATGTTCAAACAGAATAACCCCAGAAAACACAAACTAAAAAAACCAGGCTAGAAAATGTTTAGGTACTTAGGAAGGTCATTCTATTTCATAGGGATCTGAAGAATTTTCCATCCCTGCCAAGATGACTTCTCCAAACTAATGGCAAACAGCCTTTTCACTCATAATCAGGTAAATAGGCACACAAACCATCTGATTTCAATAAATTCACTCAATAGCAAATTAAAAGTCAAGTAATGGTAGCATGAAATACATAATCCTGAAGGCAATCTGAAAAACTAATTCCAGGAACAGATGGAAGAATTCCTCTCAGGGGAGAACTCCATCAATTTAGTAATTAATTCATCATTATCTAGTTAGCAGTTGTTGGTCATTAGCAGGGAAGAAAACTGACAATGGCAACCATAAGATGCTAGGTCACCAACAGGTGTATTGTTGAAGCACAATTACAATTGTCTCTAGAGCAGAGTCAGATCTTTATATGTGTCTGCATTTAGTGTGGTACAGCTGGACAACACAAACAGACTTGGGAGATTTGAATAAAGGGCCTGATTATATTTATTACAATTACTGTACCACTAGACACTTTTACACCAGACACATTTAATTTAGAGAATTAGTTTTACCAGGAACATCTGTTCGTCTTGAAGCCATGACTGCAAGTCCAGGTGTTTCAGTATATGGAAATCCAGAACAGTATTGCTGTTACCTAATAGAAACAGAGGGTACTTTCATCTGCAAAAGTTACACCACAGCAAAGGATCCTGGTTTATAATAAAACCAGAGTATGTCAATGAAGCTCCATATTTTACTTTGCTCCACATATTTTACTTTGCTTATTAATCTAGCAAGATGTCTAACATTTTTTTGATGATTTAAATAAAGCAATGAAAAAGTATTATGATATAACTCACTTTAAATTAATCAGCTTGCATATCATTGTAATAAGTTTTTATGATAAGAAAAAAACTAATAGAGCTTACCACAAATTATGATGAGAGAAAGATGTAAAAAAGGACCATTCTGTTGCCGATGCTGAAACTAGCAAACCATCCTCACGAGCTTCCATGCAGACAGACTAACAAAAATTCAGAAGCAATAAATCTTTACTAAAGTAAGACAGCCTACAATTGCAGTAAAACTGTATTCATAACCACCTAATTCAATACTAGAAAGCCACTTCAACCTTCATAAAGGAGAAAATAGTGCACAAAGCTCAAATGCCTCGTCTAGCTGTTAACCATTAGGTTGGTGGTTCGAGCCCACCCAGAGACAGCTGTGAGCAGAATTCCTGTATTGCAGGGGGTTGGACTAGATCCTTGGGAATATTCCAACTCTACAATTCTATGTGGGAATTCTCTAACATTTGAAGTGGTCTCAACTAGACACTACATCACACCAAAGAAACCTTCACTCAGTTGGACTGCCAAGTACTTGCAAAAAATATGCCCTGAAGTTATGTTATAATTTTATTTATTTATTTATTTATTTGTACCTCGCCCATCTGACTGGGTTTCCCCAGCCACTCTGGGCAGCTTCCAACAGATTAAAAATACATTAAAGCATCAATCATTAAAAACTTCCATAAACAGGGCAACTGCAATGGTAAATAAATAATGGTAAATGACCCCTGGACTTAAATTAAGTCCAGTCAAAGGTGACTATGGGGTACTGCGCTCATCTCAGGAGCCGGTATTTGTCCACAGACAGCTTTCCATGTCATGTGACCAGCATGACTAAACTGCTTCTGGAGCAACAGAATACCCTGACAGAAGCCAGAGCACATGGAAACACTGTTTACTTATATACTTGAGTATAAGCCTAGTTTTTCAGCACATTTTTTGTGCTGAAAAAGCTGCCCTCGGCTTATACTTGAGTGAGGCGGCGGTGGGGGGCGGCGAGAAAGAAGCCCTTTCTCTCCGCTCGTGCCGCCACCCGCTCACCCCAGTCAACCATTCCTTAAGAAGCGTACAAGAATGGTGGTTCTTTACTCTCCCCAGGCAGCTTGTTCCATTCCTGAACTGCTCGCATAAATGCAAACTTGGCAAAGGAGGAAGAGGAAGGAGCAGCCCAAAAGGCTGCTTTCGGGCTGCTCGTTCCTCCTGCTCCTCCACAGCGGCAAAGGTGAACCGGCTTATACTTGAGTCAATAAGCTTTCCCAGGTTTTTGTAGGAAAATTAGGTGCCTCGGTTTATATTCGAGTCGGCTTATACTCGGGTATATACGGTACCTTCCCACGGCAGTGGTACCCATTTATCTACTTGCACTAGTATGCTTTCAAACAACGAGATTCAAACTGTGGACCTTCCTACTGAAATGGCAACAACACAGGGTCAAAGAACACTCCACATCTCAATCAACATCTAAGTTAGCTACAATGGCACCTGGTTTCAAGGTAATGCGAAGTTTTCCAGCACAATATAAAGCAATCAACAGTTGTAGTTTACCTTTATACAATGGTCTCAAAAGGTAATCTGGTGATTTACCCAGACAATCAAAGGTAAGCATCATATAACTCAGGAGAGGTAGGTATTTCCACAAGGGAAATGCAGTCTTGCCATACATATAGTCTCCACAGCAGTAAAGTTATCAGTGGGTGAGATATAAATAAGATGCTACAAAGTAATTTATATTAATTTTTCTAACCATCATCTGTTGGCCAGTTCTAAGCATTTTACTCTTCTTCCAACTGCAGAAACTGCTGACCTGGAAAGCAGCCATACAAACACCCACTAGCTCATGCCAGCATATTCTCCCATATGGTCGCAATTAAGAGTAGACAGATGCTGTAAATGCAGCTGTAAGAGGTACCGAGTCACAGGTATGATAGGAGTGGCAACGGATCCTCCAAATGGCCACTTAAGTCTTGTCCAGCATTTCTCACTAGAGACCAAAAATTGCTACTTCTGGCAGCCAAGCAAGCGGTTTAAACCAAAGTGAGCCTATTTTCCTCCTCCAATGAGAGAGTATGCGGCGGGTAGTGGCATTGGCTGCTTTTAACATACATATATCTAACTGGTGAGCGCTTTACATATTATGAATCACTTTGAACAACCATCAACATGCAAGGAAAATAAGTTTTGCTGTAGGCTCAAAAGGTTTAGTCCGCTAACAATTATTCCTGTAAGCCAGTGTGTAAGGGAGGGAAGTACACCACCGACAAGTGTAGGCAACAGGTCCGTCTCATAGCTTAGGCTACAACCCTATACTCGCTTTCCAGGGAGTAAGCCCCTTTGAGCTCAATGTTTAGGAAAGTTTTTAATGTTTGACGTTTTATCTAGTTTTTAATATTCTGTTGGGAGACGCCCAAAGTGGCTGGGGAAACCCAGCCAGATGGGCGGGATATAAATAATAAATTATTATTAGTATTTGGCTTGCTTCCGAGTAGACATGCATAGTTAGGCTGAACACAGACAGGGAAAGGCGAGGCGTTAGTTTACAAAACGCATGCAGTGAGATTAAAAGCGCGCTTAATATATTTTTGCATGTTTACTCGAGAGCAAGTCTCACTGGGGCCTCCAATAGGCCTTGCTTCCAAGTAAGTGTTTTCAGGATGGCAGCTTAAGAAAAAAAAAAAGGCGGTTGCCTCAGATTTCACCACAGGCAGCATCTTCCGTCCACGTCCCTCCCTGTCCCCGGGTCAGGTATTTTCCAAATACTGTAGGCTTCAGGCGCTTCCAAACAGAAAGGTGTCGCGCAAAATAAATTCCGCCGGGGCCTTTCATCCCCGAGCCCAGCCTCCTCCTGATGGTCTGCGGCGGTTACGCGACCAGCCTATCCCGCCCACTACGCGCCGTAAACAACAAGGCCGCGCTCGGCTGCTTTGCCTGCCTGCCCGCCCTCCCGCCCGCCCGACTCTTTCCCTTACCTCCTCCTCTTCCTGGGCCGCCCGCAGCCCCTAGACTGGGTCCCCCGGTACTAACAGGCCCGCTGCGCCCACGAGTCGGACGAGAGCAGGAGGCGGAGGAGGCCGCCCGCGAGCAGACGCCGGTCAACGAGATCCGGAGGCGCCATGGCGCAGCCCGAGCCGGAGGAAGAGCTCAAGCCAGACCAACCCAGATGAGCAACAACGGGGCTGACGACATGCAACTGGAAGTACGCCGGCGGAGGGAGCGCCATATATAAGCTTAACGATCTCGCGAGAGTTCAAGCTCGCGGCGTTTGAGAGGCGAATGCTGAGAGAACTTAGCGGTTGCTATTCAGATGCATAAGGGCTCCGGCAACGGAGACGGGCAGAGCGCAGGGGAAGTGTGGGCATTGATACAGCCTTGTCCTCTATGAATCGGTCTAATCCTCTTTTAAATACGTCCACGTCGGTGGCCATTAGTGCCTCCTGTGGGAGCGAGTTCTATAGTTTGTGTTGTGCGAAGAAAAAGTACATTCTTTTGTCTGTCCTGAATCTTCCAACATTCAGCTACATTGTATGTCCACGAGTTCTAGTGTTACCAAAGATGGAGAAAAATTGTTCGTTTTCTCCATGCCATGCATAATTTTATATCTTTCCAGTGCTTTTTTTCTAAAAAGAAAATGTTTAGGGGTACTCTCATTATCCTACTCATATTGAAATACTGCCCCTCAATGAGGCCAAACTTAGATTCACAAAATGTTTGAGGTATGCGTACCCCTGTGTCCCCCCAGAAAAAAGCACTGTATTTTTCTATCATGTCACCTCTTCTCTAAAAAGCCCCAAATGTAGCAGCCTTTTCTCATAAGGGTATTGCTCCATCTCTCGGATCATTGTGGTTCCACCTTTCTGAAACTTTTCCAGCTTGAAAATACCGGTAACTTTTTTGAGATGAGGCAATCAGAGCTGTACACGGTGTTCCAGGGGCAGTTGCACCATTGATTTGTACTTGTATCAGCAGTTTTATTTTCAATTCCTTTCCTAATGATTTCTAGCATGAAATTTTCTTTTCTTTTCTTTTTTCACTGCTGCCACTCGGTTCACTCTTTTTCCTGGTTAGTCATCACCAGTTCTGACTCCATAAGTGTTTATGTTAAATAGGATTTGGGGCCTCAGCATGCATGAGTTCACACTTGTTTACATTGAATTGCACTTGTCATTTCACCACCCATTCACACCGTTTGGAGATGTCCTTTGGAAGCTCTTTGCAATCCTTTTTTGTTTTCAAGACTGAACAATTGAGTATCATCAGCAAACTTGTCCACCTCATTGCTCACCCCTAACTAGATCTTTAAAAAGAAAAGAAAAAAGTAAAAAAGCACAAGCCCCAATACTGATCCTTGAGAAACTCCACTTTCTACATCTCTCCATCAGAACTATCCATTTACTCCTACTTTCTGCATTGTTATGTAACCAATTCCTAATCAATAATATGTATTCCTCTTGTCCTGTATCTGCTTACTAAGCAGTCATTGGTGAGGTACCTCCTCAAAAGCTTTGTGAATATCCAAGTACACTATGTCAACTGGATCACCTCTATCTATTTGGTTGTTGACACTCTCAAATAACTAATAGGTTAATAAAACAGGCCTTACTCTTGCAGAAGTCATGCTTGCTCTGCTTCAGCACAACTTGTTCTATATGATTGGTCACGGTGTTCTGTTCCACTAGAAGCGGTTTAGTCATACTGGCCCCATGATCTGGAAAGCTGTCTGTGGACTGGACAAACACCGACTCCCTCGGCCTGAAAGCGAGATGAGTGCCACAACCCCATAACCCCATAGTCGCCTTTGACTAGATTTAACTATCCAGGGGTCCTTTACCTTTTTTACCTATATGATTGGTTGTTTTATCTTGAACAATACCTCCCACCAGTTTCCCCAAAGCAGACGTTAAGCCAATCAGACTGTAATTTCCACAGTGCTATTGAGGAATCTTTCCCTTTGGGGATTTCTGGCTTGCTAATTTGATGCTTTAACATCCAGAGCAACACCAGCTCCAGTACTGGTATGTCTTCCCTGTTCTTCCTTTAGTATTTATATCTAGACTAGTGCTTTAAACCCGTTAAATTAACGGGCGCTAGAACATATGTGGTGAAACATTTTTAAAAACAGACTGCTCGCCCGCCGCCACTTGTAACGGCCGCTGCCGCTTAGAAGTACGTCCACGCGAGCACACACCCGCCGTGTGCCCGCGCACACCCGCCGCTTCAACAGCTTCGCCCGGCCGCCCAAAGTCTCTGCGTTCCAAGTCCCAACGGCTGTCCGTGGGCCACATGCGCAGTAGCGCAATCCCACGGACACAGGGACTGGACGCAGAGACACTTGCACTTTATTAGTATAGATATAATCATGTCCTGCTGGTTCTCTCCTTTCCACCAGGCTAGTCATGATTGGAAGGCCTGTTATGAAACGATGGAAATTGTGATTCTATGCTCTAGTTTTGTGTAACGTTGGTGAATTGCCAGTGTATTCCTGTAATACAGGAGCAATTTAGTGACAAATCAAATGACAGGCCTTGAAGCCACATTTCAAGGCTGTAATTTGCCCCCACCCCAAAGTCCCTGACACGTGCACACCCACACACCTCTTTGCGGCAGACGAAAGTTTGCTGAGATGTGGAGGGGGCAACTTTTGCCAAGCTCTAGTATGCATGTGTACTTAAAGGCAGGGGAGGGAGGAACTGTCCAGAAAAATTATATAACTTCAATAAGTGATGCCTTTCTTCTTGTTTTCCTCTTCCCTCCCCATTATGTTTTCCTTTTGTATGATGTCTATTAGTTTCAGTTACAGGTGGGTAGCCGTGTTGGTCTGCCATAGTCGAAACAAAATAGAAAATTCTTTCCAGTAGCAACCTTAGAGACCAACTGAGTTTGTTCTTGGTATGAGCTTTCGTGTGCATGCACGAAAAGGCAAGGGACTGGTTTGTCTTTTAATCTCTGTACAGCACAAAGAAAAAAGTAGGAACTTTAGAAGTAACATTGTTGTTGTTTTTGTAAGAAGAAGAGTGAAACTGGAACCTTGCAAACATTTGTGTGGGGCTCACAAGGATTTCATATGAACATAATATTCAACCGGTATTCCAAAGCATACTGCCTCTGACAGTGGAGATAGAACATGTTCAGGGTTAGTAGCATCTATCTATATCTATCTATCTATTGAACTTTTTTTTTGAAAATATAAATTAAAAATAAAACAAAAACAGATGCAAAAGGTGAGTACTAATATAACAAGTTTAAGACAATTCAGTAACTATGCATACTAACAACCTTAACTCTTTCTCCTTTAGATATTCTTTAAAGGGTTTCAGGATGAAGGAGAAAATAACTCAGAAAGTCCATAGTCTAGAGTACATGGGTCAGGGCAGAGGGCAACAGCCACTTTCCATTGAACTTTAGCACTTATAGCTGCAGAGAAGCCCTTGAAAGCAGGTTTGGGTTGCATCCCAATAACCCCATAGAGAAAACAAAGGAAACTGCACACATATTGCAGTATTGTTTTGTGACCTTTGGGAAAGTCAGAATTTTCTGAGTGCCCTGAAGCAGCAAAGGATTGTTGTTAGGCAAGGTATCTACTTGACACTGCAGTTCCAGGAAATAATGCTGTTGCTTTTATTTTTTAATGCAAATATGTCAGAGAAGGGAGATGGAAATAATTCTGAAAATGGCAATTTATTCCCCCCCACATAAAGGGTGCTTTTCTTCCACAATGGGCTGGATAGTTATTCAGTACCATGACTCCAGGCATCTGTTTGGCCACTGTGAGAACAGGATGCCGCCAACATGCTTTTAATGCTGCAGAGGGAGACCAGTTCTAATCTGCATTTTGCTTGGGCATGGAAAAACCCTCAGACCATTTGGTCCATCTAGGTTAGTACTGTCTACACTGACCGGAGGTAGCTCTTAATGGTTTCAGGCAAGCTTCTTCTCCCTTTGCTCTACCTGGAGATGCCAGAGATGCAAAATGTCCTGTCATCTTGGTATGAGACATGAGCAAGGTTGGCCTGAGACATTTTGGCCTCTGGGGTGAACCACAAAATGGCACCTCCCCAACAGGGAAGAAAAGGTGAGTGAAGTTATACCTCAAGAACAAGGTGGGATTAAAGATCTACATCCAGATCTGCTGCCCTTGTGGATCCTGCCACTAGAGGCAATTGCTTCACCATGCCTCATGGGTGGGCCAGCCCTGGATATGGGTAGGGGGACTTGTGGCCCCAGATGTCATTGGACCCCAGCTCCCATTACTGTGTTCCCAGGCAGCATGACCAATGGTCAGCTATAACGACAATCGCAATCCAGCTATCGTGAGAATTCCGCCCTCTTGATATAAGGCAATATTACGCTCAGCAATGCGTTTTCTCTTTCTTTGTCACGCACCGCTCGCCCGCCGCCTGGGCAATCTTACTAGGTGGAGAAACAGAGCAAGTCCCCTTTAAGGCCGAGAGTGACGTCAGCCGGACTCCGTCCGCAGTTTGCTGGGGCTGATGCTGCCACCGGCCGGGGAATTCTCTGGCTGTTTAGATGCGCGCGCGCACAGAGGCTGTTGCTGGTCAGCTGGGCGCATCTGCTGTGGATCGCTGCACTTGCTAGTACACAAGCTTCTTCAACTCAGGTTGCTAACTTGCGAAATATGGAAGCATAAGGATTTAAGGCAAGCCCAGGAGGCTGCAGGGGACTTTTCTGTGCTGGTTCTTTCGGAGTGAGGCGCTGCTGGTGTTGCTGCAGTTGCCTCTCCGCCTGATTGGAAGTTGTTTCAGTCCAGTTCCTTCGCCAATGGCTCCGGCTGGCGCCTTCAAGCACCTGAGCCTGGCGCTGGGCGCAGCGGTGGCCGCCCTGGGCTCCCTCCTTTTCATAGCCTGGAAGATCTACTTCCGAGACGTCAACGACAGCTGCATCGGCTGGAGGGGGCGTTGGGAGCAGCAGCTGGAAGCGGAACTGGGGCGCAACGCACCCGGAGGCGAGGAGGTAAGATGGGTGGAGGCTGGGAGCGCCCTATACTCAAGGCCAGTGCTACTCTGTCAGCCTCCCCTGGGACAATTGCTGCTCAGTTGCTAAAAGGAAGGAATGTGTTTGGATCCATCCAGATCAGTCCTTTGCCTTAGGGGGACAGGTCAGATGTGGCAGGTGGGGTTGTGATTCCAAGAAAGGTCCTAGAACAGATAATTCAACAGTCGGGTCCTTGAGCACTGGGAAACGGATGCCGAGAATCCTAAGACCCAGTATGGGTTTCTCATGTCATGCCAGAAGAATTTCATTTCATTTCATTTTTCACAGAGGATAGAGGCACAAGCTTGGTGGATCAGGGGAATGCTGTGGACATAGCGCTTCAGACTTTTGACAAAACCCCACCCTCCTATTATTGTGAGGAAGCTGGTAAAATGTGGACTGGATGAAGTAACTGTTGGTTGAATTTGTAGCTGGTTAGCTGACTCAACCCAAAGAGTACTCATTAATGGTCCTTTGTCATCCTGGAAAAAAGTGACAAGTGGGGGACCGACTGCAGGGATCTGTCCTGGGCCGATTGTCTTTATAAACAACTTGGATGGAGGAATTGAGGGATGCTCATCAAATTTGCAGTTGACATCAAACTGGGAGAGGTAGCTAGTGCTGCAGAAGACAGAATCAGAATCAAGTATATTGTTTTTGGATGCTTAATCTAAGAACATTTGTTGCTTAGTCTAAGAACTTTTGCTCCATAGGTTGCATATGTTTGTGTATAGTACCAAAATAGCTTGATCTTCAATTTGGCTGGTATCTTCCTTGTTTGGATGCTTAATCTAAGAACATTTGTTGCAACTGCATCTAACAGTGCATGCCTATCCATCTCTTACATCTCTAAGAGACCTTCCCTGACAGCCTAACAATAACGGCTTTACACACAACCCAAACATGAAGTCTGGTTTTGCAGACTTGGCAAATAGCCACAGGTGAGGCTGCCAGTCATTAAAGTCCCTCCTTCAGCTGTACTACTGCTGTGCCTCAAAGCTTTTCTTCTCTTTTCAGCCACCTTCCTGTGAGTATCAGGTTTTGGTCCTTGGTTTGGATGGGGCTGGAAAAAGCAGCATTATCCACTATATCTGCAGCACAGAAGCCAAGATGCACATAGCACCCACTCAGGGCTTCAACTCAGCACAACTACAGGCCAGTGGGCTCCAGATGGACCTCCTGGAGGGTAAGTCCTACCACAGCCTGCTGGAAGCAAGGCAGTCTGGGACAGTGGGAGAACTTTGGAAGTGGCCTTGTATCATTGCTGTGAGAGAAATGTGCAAGGAATTCTCTCTACGCCATTGCATCACAAATATTTTTTGAGGAAGAATTTACTAGAAGCTCTATGTGCCTAAAACAGAACTGAGTGTTCCATGCACCTCTTTTCTTTGGCAGTGCATGGGCAGTGCATGGGTGCCGAAAACATGCCATATACTCAACATGTATGGTTTTTAATTTTTGTCCTTTTTGTGTCTCAGTTGGTGGCAGCCAGAATCTACGTTCATACTGGAACCACTACCTCAGCAAAGCCCATGTCCTAGTGTTTGTAGTGGACTCTGCAGATGGCCTGCGCCTCCACACTGCCCGACAGGAGCTCCATGGCCTGCTAGCAGAGGATCCTCAGTTGCCTCTGATAGTTCTCGCTAACAAACAGGTGGGCCTCTTCTTTCATCTGGGACTATCTACAGAAGCCTTTCTCAACCTAGGGCCCACAGGTGTTCTTGAACTACCAACTCCCATCATCCCTGACTGCTGGCCATTCTGGCTAGGAATGATGGGAGTTGTAGTCCAACAACTTCTGGGGATCCAAGGTTGAGAAAGACTGGCAAGGCAGAGGAACCTTTTACCAGATGGAGGACGCCATTCCGGATAGGGATGTCTTCCCCTGCTGGAGACAAGCAGGATCCTCAACTTGCAACATCCACTGTATCTCTCCAGACCTGCCTGCTGCAAGGGAAGGTTGGGTCTTTGTGTCTCTCTGTGTGTGCTTGAGTGGTGTGGGGTCAGAGGCAAAACCGGGCATGTTAACTGATATTAGTAAGCAATGCATAAGTTATCTTTTGTATAGTAGGCCACACAAAGGTTAGCAGTGTTTATGTTTACACACACACCTCTCCATCCTCCAGCCAGGCAAGCAAGAGGCATCACAATCCAAAGATAACATTCTAGCTAGGCAAATGCACACAAGAAATGTGCAGAGCAGGGCTGGTGAGAGATGTCTTGGGGAAGAGTTCCAAGGGCCAGATGGAGATGCCCGGAGGGCCACATTCAGCCTAGTTTACCACCACTGATCTGGAGATGGAACCCTGTAAGTGCAGAGATGGAAGGGACCCCCCCCCCAAGAGCCATCTAGTCCAATCCCCTGCAATGCAGATCTTGTCTGTGCTCTTTACATCTTCTGTATATCATTTGCTTATACTGACATGACTACGTATTGGATAGCTTATGGTGTCGTCATAAGCGTTTAATGTCAAGTATAACTGTCTCCTTCCCAGCCCTCCTTTTCACACAGATCCTTGTCTGAGAACGAGTGAAAGTAGATTTAAAGGTGTGCTTAAATACAGTTCTCTTAAGGACGGGTGGGGAAATGGTGTCATTTGTTCAACCTGTGATCTATGTCCACTCTAGGACAAGAGTGATGCGCTGAGTGTGGCAGAATTGCACGAGGAGCTGGCACTGCACACCTTGAAAAATCAAAGAGAATTCTTTCTCCTGCCCACAAGTGCTACTGATGCTGGCCTGGCCACCACAAACAGTGTTCTCCACCTGAAGAACCTGCTGATCAAACTCCTGGCCTAGGTCTGAAAGTTCTTCAACATCTCCAGGATATTCAAGCCAGGTGGAGCCAACCGTGGCATCATTCCTCTTAAGTTTCTTGAGATCTTATCCTCAGAGAAACAGGCTTTCCAGGTCCTCAAAAGAATTTTTAAGGTGTTTACTAAAACCCCTTCTGGAAAGAAGCCTTACCGCCAATATGACCATCGAGACCTTGGCTAAAACAGGGGCAAAATTATTGACCGTGGGGGTAATACAGTAGTCTTGGGGGTGGCTGCTGGGATCTGCTGAACAGTCCTAGGGAACTGCACTGTCAATACTTGCACTAAGAACTATCACTTTGTCTTCAAGACTCAACACATCAGATCTATAGGAAAAGTCTGCCCTGTGCAGGCTGGAATATCTCACTGCCCTTTTGGGAAGCTGGGGATTGACTGTGTCCCTATGAAATACTATTAAATCCTCACTGCAGTTAGTGGGGAACAGGATGTAGTCTCAAACTGCCATGAGGGCTAGTCTGAGAGTGGGTGTTATAGGGGCATCTCAGCACAGCATGTGCAAGCAGCTATTCTGTTGAGATGTCCCTGATGGCTGTTAGGGCTTTAAACGCTACTTATTAGTGTAATAAAATCTATCATACCTGATAAGCAACTTGATGTCTTAGCTGATCCCTTTCCAACATACTAGATGCCCTTGAATTACAGCCATTTCCGTAGCATGTTGGAACAATTGTGCTTCTGAGGCACTAGCTCCTTGAGGCATTTTTACAACCAGTGTACTTGCTCAACTTCCAAAGCAAAGTTAGCCCCCAGTGAATTACTACTCTTAATCCCTTTCTGAAGAAAGCAAGAGTTGTGAATTTCAGTGAAAGGCTGCAGAAGGAACTGGGAAATTTGAGGTGCCTAATATGAATTGCTGTGCCCAGGCTAATGAATCTGCAAATCCCTTTCTCAGTTTGGTGCTATGTTTCATCTCAGTCACCTGACTCAGGACTCATTCCTATATTCCATATTCCTCCTGAACTGGAAACTGTACAGTCAGATAGTGGTGGCTGGGATATGCCAAAGGCCGGCCTCATAGTTTGGGCTGCCCGTGATGTGGAAGAAGTTGGTCTCGGACAAAATGCCAATCTTACCTCTAGAGAAAGGAATAGTTTTACATGTTCAGCCAGGCAGTCCTGCAGAGGGACCTTGTGCTTACAAGCACAGAGTTAACCCAGCCCTTGTGTGCTCTTTCTCAAACAGTACACATGCCAACTTCCTGTTCCCTTTCCTCACAGCAGGAAAACAGCAGTATTGCTTGAGCTTGGGCTACACACCTTTTGCAAAACCTGACCACCTCTCCTGTACCATCAAAGATTATGGGAAACTTCGTTTGTGCCTGTGGCTCCTAGCCCTAAGTTCCTCTTGCCTGCATGAAATGGATAATTGGTGACCAACTGTTTACACTATGACCCCCCTCTGCACTGTATCAAATAAACCTTGAGTTGTTTGTCTCAGCTGTAAGGGATCTGGTTGTGTTTTCCATGCAACTAAAGGTATCACAAGGCCAGCAGTGTCATGTGTTATTACTGTTAAGAAAGGCAGAACTCAAGGAGTGTAAAGGCCACTGCCAATACATGTACATAATTACATTTAAGTGCTCTCTCTCTCTCTCTCTCTCTGTGTGTGTATTTTCATAGGAGCCTTCCCAAGGTCAGCTTCCCTTTGTACTTGTGTAATGTCATCTCACGGGTGGATCTGTTGATACAAAAAATATGACTTAAAATAATACAGCTGCAAAAAGAAAGTGAGAACCTTTCCATAGTAAGAGACCGATTTTTAAAGAAACTTTTTTAAAAATATTTTACTCTTCATAAAAGAATGCTTGAAAACATACTGACTTTTGATTACATTGGTTTACCACAACTTCTTGTTTCCATAGCTGAATGATGCACCAAAATTTCCTTAGGACAGTCTTCCCCACCTGTTCTCCAGATGGTTTGGCAAAGCTGCTTGTCACACAGCAAGAACAGGAAACATCCTTTGACTGTGCTTTGTTACTGATTCGGGGCTTGGGAAAGAAGTTTATTTCAACTTGGATCTATCCCAAAGCTAAGATGGTGCAAGCAGAATGCAGCAAGGGCTCTCCAACAATTAGAGGTCAGACAAAGTCCCATCTACATAAACACCTTCCCATTTTCTCTCTTCAAAGGGCACAATTATAGATAATCCAACATTTCAGTCCCTGTCGAGAAGTCACTTGAGGGCAAACTAGCATCTGAAATAATATAGGTGCAGCTGCTTCTGCCTATTTATTTGGCAAGTAAAATCATTGTTGTTCCATCTTCTCTGGCTGCAGAGAGGCAACAAAGGTCTGGTATTCCTCAGGGTAGAAGCGTTTATATACATTGATTTTCCTTTTTATTTGCTTTGGTGTGTCCTGGTAATAGTTCTTCTCATCACGTGCCATAGCCTAGGAGGCAAAGAGTAAAGTTGTAATGAGCTACCTCAGCCTTAAGGAGGCCTCCCACACCCAGAAAGCAAGCAGTATAGTGTACACCAAGAGTCAACAAGTGGCTGTGCACAAAGCAAATGGAAAATTACAGCCATAGGAGTGCAGTCAGAAAATGAAGACGGAGTTCAGCTCAGGGTACAGGAAAGCACTATGGATGAAAAGAGGAAGCAAACGGCATTGAGCATGCTCAGCAGTTTTTGTTTTTTAAAAAAAACAGAGAAACCAGGAAATACCGAAAATTGGACATTCTAATGCTAGCAGCTGCAACCATTCACTGTGGAGCTTCTATAACAAAGAGTGCCTACCTTGTAGTTCTCACCATGGCTCTGGATCATGTGCTGGACATAGTCAATAAGATCTCGGGAGAGTGTCTCTGACTTCTTCTCTGGGAGGCTGGCCTCAGATTCCAACTCTTTAAGTGTTTAAAAAAAAAAAAGGCAGTGAAGAAGAGGGAAGCGTTTTTGCACCCTGTGTGGCCTTTTTCGAGCAGAATAAATACAGCTAGATTCAACTAGTAGGATCACTGAGGTCACCCACGTTCCCTCTTGCAAACCAGCAGTTCACCATGCTCCAAATGCAACTGGCATGATCCTTTTGTGGCCGGCCAGCCTTTGGGGTCTAACAGAGGATTGGGGGGGGGGGTTCAGACAGAAGTGGCCTCCAAGATATAAAAACTGCACACAACAACAAAAACTATGCATGATATCGCCAGTGTTTCCTTGACAATGAGAGCTGATACACTCCAGAATACTGCACTTAATTTGAATAGGATAAATGGTGGCTCTCAGGATTTAGTTACAACAGTTCAGGTAAAAGGTTTCACTATGAGGCATCAGGCCAACACTGTACATTGCCAATATGAAGCTATTACCAACCATTTAGTACATATGGCTTCCGTACAGTTTTCACATTTGCTTGTCCATCCACTTCCATTTTCAGCACCTGCATTTTAAAAGACATGGTAGATCATGTTTTATACAAATACATTTATTATGCATGGCTTTGTATGCTCTAAAATAATATCTAACTTTATAAATTCCTTAGCTGGCATGTTTTCATCTTTCCAAAAGGATTCCCAACTACCCTATTTGTTTTTCTAATTTCATCATGCTCATTAATATTAACTGGAGAAGATAAAAGCACAGGAATAACAAAATTTCACTTGATTTGTCTTTCACAAAAGGGCAAATGTGATAATACTTGAGGCAAACATGATGCAATGGTACTTCACCAATGCAGTCCTTTCAGACTACTAAGTAACTCAAATTTTGGTAGCATCCCTAGAATAAGTTATCATTGGGAAAATCATTCTGCAGTACTTCCACAGACCCACACAATTTATGTTCCAAGGAACCTTGGGATCATAGAATCTTAGAATTGGAAGGGACCTTAAGGGCCATCTAGTCCAACCCCCTGCAATGCAGAAATCTCACCTAAAGCATCCATGACAGATGGCCCTCCAGCCTCTGCTTAAAAACCTCCAAGGAAGGAAAGTCCACCACCTCTCGTGGGGTGTCAAATCTATCCCTCATCAAGGGTGCTACAGAAAGATGCAGATTTTTACTAAATCAGCAGAAATACCATGGAAATATCCCAAGGTTTGGAATTCACCAAACTCTCCACCTGACCATTTGTGTTTCTGACCATTGTATCTAGTATGAAGGGTGAAGTGGGAAAGCGTAAATGAATTTGAATGCTACCTTTTTATGTTGACACAAACAGGTTTGAAATAACATTTTAGCAACTGCTTTCATGCATACCTTATGTCTAGCCAAACACCATATGAGACCATATGTCCAGGCATAGATGTAGCATTTCCTTACTCTATTTCCCCAGCTATTTCTGCAGCTTCCGTTTTGTATATATTGTCTTGCTGGGACTGCATCCATCACCCATAAACTGGTATAACCAACCCAGTTTTGGCTGAACTCCCACCCTGGAAACTTTACCTACATATCACTACTCACCTGTTGCATTGTTTTTGGAATGGGTATAGCCTTGTTTGGATCAGCAGCCAGGCCCATTTCTGCCAGGTTCTGCTTTACAGTTTTGGTCCTATCCCATGCATGTCGGATTTGGGTACTGGACAGAGATGGGGGTTGAGAGGAGGAAAGAATCATACATTAATATTATGCATTCTTGAAGGGGTTTTCCCCTCTCTGATAAGAATGGTCACACAACTAACTTAGAGGAAAAGATTAGCCACATTTGTCTACTCTAGACAGTTCTACCTGATTTCATTAATTTTAAAAGCCTGCTTGTTTCCTGGAATGCCTGCAATCTTTCAACACATGGAAAGTAGGTGGAATGCTACTACATGGGGAGGGGTCTACATGGTTCCACAGGAGTACTTTTAATTCTGATTTACTGATAGGTCTAGCTTGGGAAGGGTCTTTGAACTACGGTACCATTAACTTTGCCCAGTGGCAATTCAGTACTTGATCTGGAGTAATCAATACCCTCCAGAATTGCTCCCAAGCATTACGAACAACAGAAAAATATTCTGTCTTCCATGGGCAGGATATGTAGAACACACCATACAGCATTTACTTGTCTATATTTCATTGGTTGGTTTGTTTATATTCCACCTTTATTCCCCCTTGGAGCTCAAGATTCACAGGATTCTCAGGTGGTCACCCATCCTGATGCTGATGAGACCTGCTTAGCTTCAGCCAAATGGCTGCATTATATACCCGTAGGCTATGCCCTGCATGGCGCTATAGAAGGGATTACAGAACAGCCTTTCTCACCAGTAATGGCACAAATGAAACAAACGGAGGATTGTACTTTTATCAGTTTTAACTTCGGTGACTGGCTAAAGCTGAAAAAAAGGTGGCAGTGCATAACCACCAGGTTCTGCTGTGCTTCTAGAGATAGCCAGTTCCTGCATTGCAGGGGGTTGGACCAGATAAGCCTTGGAGTCCCTTCCAACTCTACAATTCTACGATTCTATTTTAATTCCTGAGGCATCCGGATCTGCAGGGACTCCGAGAGGGCGCAACATTTTGTGGTTCACCTCAGGTGCCAAAATGCCTTGGGCCGGTCTTGGGTGAGTGAGCCCTCCTGACTGAGATCCGACATTCCCTATCCCCACCCGGCTAAGACGCGAAGGTTGGTCGGCCAGAGGAGCCCGGCTCCTCTCTCTCTCTCTCTCTCTCTCTCTCTCTCTCTCTCTGCCGCCCTCTCTCTACTAAGCCCCCACCTGGCGCCTCCACTTCAGCCCAATTCCCGGCCACTCACCATTTTATGCGGGGCGCCGCGCGCTTGCGAAAGCCCTGTTCTGCTTCTTGCGGTCGACATTATAGTTGTACTTTTGCCGCCGGCTCTTCCCTTTGGCTTTCGGGCATCGCGGCGACTCGGCGTAATAACGGCCGCAACAATCCAGCCACACGCGGCTTCTAATACGGGTAGAAGAAGCCCGAGCCTCTGGGAGCGACAGAAGAGGAAAAGACCTGTCGCCCCGATGCCCGATGGGAAACGTAGTTCTACGGACTCGGCAGACGAGGTTGCGTTCCTGCAGGAGAGAAGAGTCAGGCGGGACTACGACTCCCAGCAACACGGCGGGCGGAAATACACCTGCTCGTATTGCGGTTCCGGCCCAGCCAAGAGCACTATTGGGCAACGGTGGGTCCTGTGTGCCGCCTCTTTTGTACGGTAACCGAAGAGGGTCAAAGCATAACTTAGCGCGAAGCAGCCTGTCCGCCTTTCCCGTGTTGTGGCCTCCTCCGGCGCCTGTTTGGCCATGGCTCAGAGCGCGCCGCCGCCCTTCGACCCCAACAACCCGCCCTTGATCGAGGGCTTCACGCCAACCGCCTTCCACCCGGAGGAGAGGTTCGGGGACAAGTTCCGGCGCAAGATCCGCGAGAATCCGCTCGTGCCCATAGGTTAGAGGGAGGCCAGGGACCCGGGAGGGAGAGAGGCAGGGACCCTAATTCAACAGGGAGAGCTTTTTCCTTGCAGGTCAAACGGGGGCGCCCGGGCCGGGGTTGTGGGGCGCCGGCTGTTGCAGCTCAGGCCCCACCAATTATGTCTTGGGTCACCACCGGTCAAAGAAAAAAAGGGGTCAAATCCAGAAAGAGGGAAAGCAAAAGTGGTTTGAAAGATGAGCAGGAGTTCCTGAGGATAGGAAGCTGATAGAGTAAGGCTGCCATGTTTCTCTTCCCCAGCCCAGTGTGACTGACACCAGCCAGACGTTGACGCACGGAAATGTCTCCTGCGAAACTTTCCTTGGCAGGGAGAGGGGTGGAGTAATCTCCACCAGTGAAATACCCTGTGTTGGGGGTATTCATCTACCCCCAGACACAGGGTGACAATTGGAGTTGAAGATGGGAAAGATGGTGAACTTGATTAAAGGGTTTGGATCTCTTTCTTGGTCTTGAAAACCTCCCTGGGTGACCTTGGGCCAGTCGCTGTCTTCTCTCAGCCCAATCTACCTCATAGGGTTGTTTTGGTTAAATGAGGAGGGGGGAGAACAATGTACGCTGCCTTGAACTCCTTGAAGGAAAAAGATGGGCTATGAATGCAGTAAATAAACAAATAAAAAAGAATAAGAGTCTTGTGGCACAATTTTATTGTGTTATAAGCTTTCATGGAGTATACTCACTTCATCAGATGCATGGTGTATGATCCTTGTACCTGACAATGGAGGATCACCTTTTTCAGAGCTCTCCAAACTTTTCAAGTTGGTGACACACTTTTTGGACACGCGTCATTTCATGGCATTCAGTTTTGCATCATTTCGTGACACAGTAATTCAGTTTTACTAGCAAACCAGAGATTAACGCTTTCCTGTCCCAGGAGGGGCAAGGGGAGCATTCATGCAATACCTCTACACACTAATGTATTGCAACACACAGTTTGGAAAGCTCTCTGTCTGATGAAGCAGGCTGCAGTAGCACACAAACAATTTTTCTAATGTGTTACTTTTCAAGAGGTCACAAAGCTATGAACAGTAATCTATATTTTGGGTTTGCGGATTATGTTGAGATGGAAGCTTGTTGGAGGAGAAAAATAAACAATGCAGCTACATAAGAACATAAATCTTTCCTAAAATATATAATAAATGAGCCTTTTACATATGTACTTTAAGGATGTATACAAACTCAATGAGAGGTGTGAGCCTGCAGTTTCACATGATGCTTTTGCTCTCATTTTGAAAAGATATCTATCCATATTTTATACTACACTACACTACACTGAAATGTTTAAATGTTTCTTTGATTGTCCTTGAATCTTCCCACAGCATTTGCCACCCTCTCCTGCGACAACTAGTGTGGTGCGCCATATCCTTTGGAGAACCACTGACCTAGAGGAAGGATTGTGGTTAGTCCAAGTGATTCCCAACTGAAATTACATTTAAACCACTGTGTTAGGTGTATTCCTCACTCAGGTGGACAGAGTAGTGAACGTTCTGTGCAGCATTGATTCCCACTCACACCTGCCTAGGGATATATGGGTCAGATGTTTCCTCTTCGGAAAACAGTCTCCAAGAGAAGAAGGGCTTCATTTTCCTAATATTTTCCTGTTATAGAATTCTTACTATCTTTGTCTTGAGTTTCCCCCTGTGATGTTATTTCCTATTTTACCAAGGAGGAAGTGAGATTGAAAGAAAATGTTTAGACTTACACCTCTTTGATTAAAACCTGACTTTCAGTATCACGGGAAAACATGGTCACATTTCCTTCTTTCTCTTGTCCTGCCCCTAGGATGCCTTAGCACAGCAGGAGTTTTGACCTATGACTCATCTGCTTCAAGAAGGGAAATACCCAGCAATCCCAGAGGATGAATGCGGGCACGTGTTGTGGCCCAGGGCTTCACTGTCGCGGCCATATTTGGTGGGTGTGGTGGTTACGGCAATGAAACCAAAGAAGTGAACCTGCTACTGTTGTGCAGTCACGTGTGGCTAGCCAATATCATACCGAGTCTTTCTGCATGGAGAGGGTGCTTTCTACACCTTGTGGGGTGATGTTTTGTAGTGACCATCAAGTGCCAGATGGTTCCGTTAAATATATATATACACATAAAACAGTGTTCACTTATTCAAGTAAGTAAACCTTGTCACTGGTATATAAGGATTTTTCTGCATGATGTTATTATGACAGCAGTGACTCCCCAATCATCACTCTTGGAAATGACCATCCAAGTAGGACCAGAACCACTGCAAGTGATGCTATCCACCCCTAAGTCAGACAACCACTCCAGAAGGATGCCACTGAGAAGTTAAGGAGAATTAACACGGACACATGTCCCCTGTCTCTCTCCCAACAATTAGGGCAAGGCCACCCCCAAAGAAGATGTTATGGGGGGTGGCCCTTGCTCTTGCCTCCCCACAAAGGGGGTGCCACCATTGGCCCAGGTCTTTATGTAGCCCTTACTCCTCTGCTAGAATGAGCCCAGGTGGGTTTTCAATCAGTCAGTCAGCAGAGAGTAGTGTGTTGCAAGCTTCCCTCTGTGTGTTTCTATTTGACTGAACTGAAAACAAAAATGTAAGCTTATTCTTTGCTCTCTTCTCTTGCCAGTTGTTGGTATCTACAATGTGCTGCTCTTTCACATGCTGGTTGTTTTGTTATTGGTGCCAGCTTCTAGCCAACTGTTCTCAGTTCCTCATGCATTCGGTGTCCTGCTACCACTCAACACACACACACACACACACACACACACACGAGTTCTTATGTGTAAGAAAAAGATCTTTATCCGGGTAACTAATAGCACAGGCACAGCAGCTTGACATAGAGCTCAAGAGTCATGATTCAGGAACAAGGCAAGACATTCAGAACTGGACACAAGTGATGAAGACGCCCCCAACAAGTTTCCATGACTTGCCCACCAGGCTTTTAAAGACAGGGCATGTTACACTCACTCGTAAGACTTGGCTTGCCTTGCATGCATGTCCAGAATCCACATGTGTACTTTGTTGTGGAGAGGGGAGTCTGCTCCCATCTGCAAAGATGGCACCTGCTTCTAGGTGACAAGACTGCACCTTCCCTGTTCTGGCGCCTGTGCGGTTGCTGCCACCTATTCTGCCTCCCCAGCCTCCACTCTGCAGGAAGCTGGGGGATGTGGGCAGCCCTGAAGTAGCTGACATTGGGGTGAAAAGGTGAGGTTTTCCAACCCAGGTTCCCACCACTGAGCCCCCACGCACCCCAGTTTCTTTCTCCTATATCAGGGCCTGCTAATCAAAATTCAGTTCCAACATTCAGGCTGATGACTTGAAAAGCCTGGGTATGGAAATGGATACATGACTTGGACTGCAATAATCTACCCCCTTACCCTAGAGTAAGCCCCATTGAATTCAGTAGGACTTATTTGGGGTAGATCTGTATAGGACTCTTGCTTATGGTTTGTTTATGCTGCACGGTTTGTGACGGGGTGCTACACTGACATTTTGAAAAGGGATGTAAACATGGCTGATGCAAATTGCAGGAAGATGGTTATGTAAATAAAGCAATTGGGCATCTTGGAACACATGAAGTTTTGAAGACACATGAAGTGGAGTGAGTGGAAAAACTTTATTTTCAAAGCATTATTTCATAACAATGAGTTAAGTATAGTGATGGCTGTCCACTGAGTGCATTTCATTTGCTCTGATATAACCATTAGTAATCTGGAACAGTCTGATTTATAAGACAAGCCATGTTAGGCAGATTCTTGGCAGCTTGCTCTGCTGAATAAGGCTGTTGATATGTATTAAGCTATTATAGGATTAACTATTTTTTTGCAGAAAAACCTCTTTGATTGTCCAGTTATTGCACTGTAGAATCAAATTTGTTTACATTTTCTGACTGATAATTAAATGTAAGATTGAGGAAATCTGGTACCAGAAGGAAGAGGTTTAGCCTAGTTGCCAGATCTGCTGAGGACAAATTATTCTATGAACAAATTCTTCATGCCAGTCGCTAAGGAAAAAACAGATGCCACTAAAATAGTTTGAAATGGGGCACATGCATTCAAGAGCTGTATGGCCCAAATCATGTAGATGATCCACTTCATTAGATGGGAAGTTTGATACTGGATGAAGAGACATCAGAGAAGAATATGCAGAATGTTATTATCAGATTTTTGGGAGTACCGGTAATTGGCGCAACCTCTGTTTTGTGTTGTATAAGCTCAGCAAATTGAATAGGTGCTGTGGAAAATACTAGGGAAGCAAACAAGTTTCAACAAAGAGACTTCATAGAAATTCTTTCCATTATTCTTTCTGCACTGCACCCAATATTTTGTTACTTGTTCTCAGAGTTGTCATCACCCAAAGTAATAGTCCAGCATGGTTCTTTTACAGCTCAATCTGTTTTGAGAACTGGTCTTAATAGGACCTGGATTCTGTGGCAGCTGGATTGAATTTTTAAAATTCAATTTAAAGCTATAAGTACCACCATTGAAGTTAAAGCTCTCAGTAGAGCACTGTGTTTGTTTCCTTAGAAGTGCTGCTAAATACACAGTGGCCTACAGCAAGAATAGTACTACACTTGGGCAAAAAAAATTGAAAGGCTCAAATACAGGATGGTGACCCCTGGCTTGAGAGCAGTACATGTGAAAAGGATCTAGGAGTCTTGGTAGACCATAAACTTGAACATGAGTCAACAGTGCGATGCAGCAGCTAAAAAAGCCAATGCAATTCTGGGCTGCATCAATAGGAGTATAGCATCTAGATCAAGGGAAGTAATAGTACCACTGTATTCCGCTCTGGTCAGACCTCACCTGGAATACTGTGTCCAGTTCTGGGCACCACAGTTCAAGAAGGATACTGACAACTGGAACGTGTCCAGAGGAGGGCAACCAAAATGGTCAAAGGCCTGGAAACGTTGCCTTATGAGGAACAGCTTAGGGGAGCTGGGTATGTTTAGCCTGGAAAAGAGAAGGTTAAGGGGTGATATGATAGCCATGTTCAAATATATAAAAGGATGTCATATAGAGGAGGGAGAAAGGTTGTTTTCTGCTGCTCCCAAGAGAAGCGGACACGGGGCAATGGATTCAAACTACAAGAAGATTCCACCTAAACATTAGGAAGAACTTCCTGACAATAAGAGCTGTTCGACAGTGGAATTTGCTGCCAGGAGTGTGGTGGAGTCTCCTTCTTTGGAGGTCTTTAAGCAGAGGCTTGACAGCCATCTGTCAGGAATGCTTTGATGGTGTTTCCTGCTTGGCAGGGGGTTGGACTGGGATGGCCCTTGTGGTCTCTTCCAATTCTATGATTCTATGAATAGGGAACCTGTCGTCCACATGCCATTGGACTACAATTCAACCTCATGACTGGGGTTGATGGGAGTTATAGTCCAGCAAACATCTGAAGGTCCACAGAGTATCTTCAATTCCCTACCAACAGAGATGGGGAACTTTATGCCCCTTTGATGTTGGACTTTCAACTTCTTTAGCCCCAGTCAACATGGCCAGGAATGATGGGAATTGTAGTCCATCAACATCTAAAGGGCCACAGGTTCCTCATCTAATATACATCTAATGGCACCTACTGGTATGTAATGGTATACTGTACAGTATAAAATTGTATTGTGAGGTGTTAATGGCCAGCTGTAAACTAGTCTTGTGTAGATAAATAAGCAGATACTGACATAGCCAAGCAGTTCCTTTAGAGGCATGAGCAACCAGCACAAAGTCAAAGAATTTGCCACCAAGTAACAATGCTGTATGCCCCTCTCTCCCTTCTAGTTATGTTTGTATATTAATAACCCCAAATCCTTTCACTGAAGCTGTTCTGTATTTTGGCTTTACTATTGTGCAGCCACAAAGTAAGAACTCTGCAATAAACGATTGCAACTATAATGGGGCAGTGTTAGTTGATAGCCTTTAATGTTTAGCCTGTTGCTCCTAGCTGCTCTGTCACAATGGCTGCTTGGACATTAAGGATTTTAGATTCTCCAGCAGACTGGGCTTCTCCTGAATTAGCAGAAAGGCAGAAGTATCAGAACGGTTAGCTTTTCCAACAAAATTTCAGGGTGCAGAGGTTAGAAGCAAGATGTCTGGGCAGAGTTGTCTTACAGATTCATCCCGCCCCACCAGCAGTAATTCATTCTTGTCTTTTTAACACACTAAGTGATGTTTAAAAATGAGAATTGCTCCAACTTTATGAGAGATGCTCAGTGCCTTGCAGAAGGAAATGTAGAACATAACTTATTCATGCCTAAACCCAAAATATGCTTGGCTTATGTTGACAGGCAAACATTAAATGCAGTCTGTTGCTTTGCTGACTGTCAATGCAGAGTGCATAATTTTAGTTTTATTTGCCAGTGGGGAAAGGAGAGGCATTTCCAAGAACACTTAAGACTAGCTACAACAAACTTGCTTGTAGTTAGCTGCTTTCTTAAAGTGCATTACAATTCTTTCTAGTGAAGTGCGTGGATATAATTCTACCTGCCTCAGACAAATGTACAGGCAGGCAACTTTTCATCAAGGTAACAGAATGTACCTGCCTGAAAAGATGAGTTAAAAGCTAATCTTGAACCACCTTCTATTTCATAAAATTGGGGATAATTAGAGTGTGCTAAAGAAGTGGATTTTCCCTTGTTGTTTCAGAGTGTTTAAAATGAAAAATGGAATTCAAATCTGTGTCCGTGAACATAAGAAAACTACGGCTCATTTAAAAACATTCTGTATTTACTGCTTAAGAAAAATTTGCCCCATAAATGTCTTATAAACCAAGGCTAGAATTTTTAAATATAATATGGAGTAAGAAAGATCAATTATTAAGTGTGCCTCCCAAACATTGCTGACATACTTTCTTTCATAAACTTCTTATGTGGAACTTGTCTAAGGATGCAACACCATGAATGCTTACCTAAGAGTAATTGTCACTGGAGACAGTGGAACTTCCAACTAACCATGCCTAGAATCAGTCTCTACGAGTCTAAAAACTCCCAGTGCTGCTTCAGAGAAAAGTATTCAAAATGGTCATCTCCCTCCTGTAACACAGGATTGCAAGGTTTCAGCCTAGGACAGAGTTGGGGAACCTGTGGCCTTCAAGCTGGCCAATAATTAGCCCCAGCTAGCATGGCTGGTGTTCTTGTAGTCTTGTAGTCTGGTGGATCTTGTAGTCCAACAACAACTCAGAGGGTCACATGTTCCCCAACTTTGGCCTAGGATATTAATTGCCCCAAATACTCTCCTCCCCCATTATTTCAAAGAAGCATGGAAAGAAAGATTCTGCGGCTCCTTAAACTGTGAATGTAGTGGCAGTTTATTGATAATAGGTGGTTTAACAAAGTCACAGACTGTAATGTTGGGGGACAGAGCAGCTGCAGGCAAAGCTCCCGCCTCCCCCAAGTGCCACCCCAGCTTGCAGCTGCCGCCACTTGGGGGTGCCAGACATAGTAGTGAAATTCTGGGCTGACTGGGTGATTCCAAGCAGGGGCTGTTTCTTGCTACTGGATTCCGGTGCAGATATCCATCCCAGGGTACAAAGCAAACAGCTTGGTTTCCAGAGGATATGGTGAGGAGTGGTCAGACCACCAATGCTCCCAGCTGTCTCCTCTATGCTGTGAAGTTCTCCGTAGCTGATGGTGGAAGAGGGAGCTGCCATCAGTCTGGAATCTGTTGCTCATGTCACTGTAGGCCCTTCTTCTCATCTCTAGCTCTTCATATAAACTTGAATGTGGATTGTTCCAGAGGAAACATCCCTAAAACGAACCCTCATGAAGAGATAGTTTTCTCTGTGCTTTTCTTAGCTGGCAACAACAGCCCGCCAACAGAGAGTTGTAATGCAGTTTGTCACAAACTTTACATTGCAAATCAGAGCATCTTTGGCCAACATGGCATGTTGGACAAAGACCGGGCGGGGCTTTTTGAGCTGCATATACCACAAGGCTCCCTAGCATCTGCAAGGTTTTTGTACTGCATAGGGTTTGTTTCCAAAGCTGTTGGGCTCCCGATTAGAGAAAAGCATGAACCTTATTAAACATTTTACCTAAAAGAGCTGCCTTTCCCCATGGGAGCACATCCCTTTTTCTGGAAGCTGCCAAGGCCCAGACCAACCCACTTTTTAACACTGTAAACCGTTTCCCCTGCACGACACTTATCACATCATTTTTGAAGAGCAAGGTCCACATGTGGAAAATTCAAATGTTGTCAAAAGCTCCTTGAAAGAACTGCCTTTCCTGGGATGGGAACTTCCGCTTCCTCTGTGCATCTTTTTTTCACTGTTCAAAAATGATACGGTGAGCTTAGTGCACGAGGACCTTAACACATTAAATAATATACATGGACATAAGCAAATCACAAAAGCAGCTCCCTGCAAAGCCAACCCAAGTAAGGAGGTGAACCCTGATAATCTATGTATTCTGTGCTTACAGTTGTTTCTGCGGTCTTGAAAACTTCAGCAACAATGCACAACCAGCCCAGCTCCCCCTCCCCCAAATGGCCCTATATTCCTGAGACTCCAAAATACGCACTTGCAGCCACATGTGGCCATTGTGCTTTTCTGCTACTGTATTAGGTTCACATTCACTCAAGGTGAAGAACCTTCATTAGAGGAGCCAAGCAGCCCCTCACTGCAGAACATAACACCCAATGGGAAAATGAGCAATCTGTTGGCTCATTTCCTGGTACAAAGGAAGAGACGGCAGGAGCCTAAGATACAGGCCAGCAGTATGGAAAGGGACAAATACTACAGAATCATCACTTACTCTTCACACAGCACTGGGAGAGTGGACTGCTCTCAGTGGAATTTCAGCTCCACGTTTGTTTGTTACCTGGGCTGGGGAAACCTAATGGCAGCAAGGTCATCGGCTGCACCATAAGGTGTCCAGCAAATCTCTGAATCTTTATAGAGGGAAATCAGCCTTCAAATCAAACACGTAGGCTGAAATCCTACACTCACTTAGCAGTAAACTTCATTGAACGCCATGGGACTTACTTCTGAACAGAAATGATTGTGCTGGTGAAGTGTTTTTAAAACTGCAATGCTGTGCGCATATATATATATATATATATATATATATATATATGGAAAAAAGCCCTGTTGAATATACTGTGGCACTTTGTTCCAAGCTGCACAGGAATGCGTTCTCAAGTACAGTATTTGATTTGGGGGTGTTGACTTACTGGGTGGCGGCAGTAAGAGAAGCCCAAAAGGCATAGACAGCTCCTAGTGGGAGATGAGTACAGAATTGACCTCCTTTCATCTACCTTCCCTTTGAAGAACACAAACTGAAAGAAGCAATCTCTCCGAGAAAAATCCAGTTAAGCCCATATCACGTCCCTGTGCTTAGTGTTGCCTTTGCAAATACAGAATAATATGCCTTGAGGGGCACATGTGTGCATGTAAATGAGAGAGGTGGGGAATGAGAATATGAAGGAAGTGCTCAGGATTCTCTCTTATATTCTTCCCTTTCTACATCACCTAAGCCAAAACAGGCTTTTGATTCAGGAATAACTGGTGGTGGTGGGAAACAGCATTCCACTCAGTGGAAGCAAGTCTTAGCACAATGGCTTGTTGTCAGTTCCCCCTGCAGCTCTTTCATGACTTCAAATAGATCTTAAGTTCAGACCCTCCATTACCATTTCAGCACACCAAGTCTTTAGGTCAGTTTCCCTCATTGCCCTCTCTCCCTTTTGCTCATCCCTCCCCGCCGCCCCCTCCCTGGGGCTTGCAGACAGACACCCTCCTCTTTCTGTCAGGCACCAGCTCGGAAGCACAACTCGGAAGCTCCAACACTCTACCTACTCGAGGGTCACCGCTCACTATCGCTGGGGGTAAGCAGCAACAAGAGCGGAGCCCCTAACTCGGGGAATCCTGCATGCAGCCTTGGGCTCCAATTGAGTGGTGCCTCCTGGGTCTGGTACAAAGTACTGGGAAAGTGAACTGTGTTTTGCCTACTCTACTGGCCAAGTCTGATGGGATAAGCAGGGGCCAGGGAAGCCTGTGAATGCCCCTGACGCTAAAACAGGGAGTGACCTTTCTCGAAGGCAACAGGTGTGGGAACCAAGAAGGGCAGCTGCCCAAGGAACCACGCAGTTAATAAATATGTGGGAAAAGATACCAATGCACCCTTTAAGCAAAGTAAAACCAAGGGGGAGGGGTACAGGCAACCACTCGGCCCGAGTGACGCAAACGCACAGAGGAGAGAGGAAGGGGCAGGGGTGGGATGCTTTTGGTGTCCCCTACTGGTGGCCGTCTAAGCCTGTTGTTGTGCAGCAGCGAAATCCGCTAGCCAAAGAGCAACACGGCATCCTCACCCCGGCCCCCGGCCCAGCCCCCAGCCCCTTTCCGGCTTGGCTAGCGGGCCAGGGGTGTCTGTTTCAGAGAGATCAGCACGGAGCGCATGCGCGACACATCCTTGGACTGCTTGCTGCTCTTGGGGTTGAAGTCACAGAGTTGGGCCACTTTCTCCCATTCGGTGCCAGGCATCTCTTCCTTGGACTCCTTCATGAAGGCTTCCTCCGAGGCCCTGGAGAAGGAGGCAAGCGAGCAAAGGGTCAGGCTCAGAAAAAGAAGCAGGCCAGCACCCCCTTATCTACTATGTCAGTCAGGTGGCTAAGAGGAATTGCTTGGTTAACTGGAGATTGAAAATAGATTGCCTTTCACATCAAAAGAAGATTAAAGGGCACTGCCACTTACTTATCAGGAACAAACAATTAACAATCAAGGAATGGCCTTAAGTGGCAGAGAAACACAAAGCACAATTAGTAATGGAAACACTTTCCTCACATGTCATTATGTTTGCTATTGCTGCTATAATGTCTAGTTGCTTTAATTATGTGCAAGTTATTTCGGAATATGTTTGTACATGTGAAACTTGAAAAATTAGAGTATCGTGGAAAGGTTCATTTCTTTCAGTAATTCAACTTAAAAGGTGAAACTAATATATGAGATAGACTCATGACATGCAAAGCGAGATGTGTCAAGCCTTTATTTGCTATAATTGTGATGATTATGGCGTACAGCTGATGAGAACCCCAAATTAACAATTTCAACTTTGGGGTTTTCATCAGCTGTACGCCATAATCATCACAATTATAACAAGCAAAGGCTTGACATATCTCGCTTTGTGTCTCATGAGTCTATCTCATATATTAAACTCCAGTAGCTAATGAAAACAATTGCTTACATAAATGGATTTTTCCACGATATTCTAATTTTTCGAGTTTCACTTGTATTTCTAAGTCGCTTTGAGTTCACCTTTGTGAACTCAAACAAATTAATATTATTTGTTTCCTTTTCTGCAATAAAAGTTCTCAAAAGAAAAGAAACAGCACATAACCCTCTTGGGATAGGAATGGCTCTGAGTACAACTATATCAAAGAAGCACTAGACTTTCTAAAGGAAACTGGGGGAAACTACCCAGTCAAACGGCTGCACTCACGCTCTGAATATATGCCTGGAAACTCTCTGTATAAAAGGGAGGAACCAATGCAGCATTAGCCTATCCTGAAACATTTGCAGAAGCCCTTTCTTGACTTGTAAAATGTCTGGCAACCAAGAGACCCCCAAATGCACACCTGAGCTCTTGTGTAACTAGCAAACTTAAGCTTAGAGAACAGAGCTCAACAGGAGTTCCATTTAGGAAAGGACCCAGAGGGGAAAAGAGCAATAGAGAGACGTACACGTAGCCAATCACATCGGCATCCGGCTGCTGGTAAAAGGCTTTGTCAGCAATCCTACGGTGTGACCCAGAGACAGAAGAAAGCAGCACAGCAGAGAGGCAGCAAAGAGTTAAAGAGAGAAAGGCAGGTTAGTGCCCTTGGAGGAGCAACAGAATCAGACAAAGCAGGAAGCTCCCATGGGTTGGTTAGAGATTAGTTAGTCAAAC
Source organism: Lacerta agilis (assembly GCF_009819535.1). Lineage (NCBI taxonomy): Eukaryota > Metazoa > Chordata > Lepidosauria > Squamata > Lacertidae > Lacerta > Lacerta agilis. Next base: position 64,643,913 of record NC_046313.1, read on the forward strand.
ACTTAGAAGTGACAGAAGGAAGCCCCCTTATGGAGATGAAATATTTGGCATGGTCCATAACCCCACAAAAACAGAGATGGCAGCTTCTAGGAAGCAGCGAGCCCAAATCTCAGATTGACTGCAAGGGAGTCAAAGGAAACCCACCCAGGATGTTTGCAGTAACTAGTCTGACAACGCCTTGAAGTCATGCAGCAGATAATGTGGAAAGGCAGATCTGAACGCAAGAGTGACTGACCAGCCTTGCTGCCTGGTGAAGCACTCTCACCAGAATCCATTATTTGGCCTGTATAAATTTATTGCACAGCTGTGATGGTGTGGCCTGGTAGAAATACGGTTCAGGGTTTTTATCTCCAAGCTCCCTTACCAAGCCTGCCCCCAGGGATGCGTGGGAGCCAAAAGAGCGAGGTCCCTTTTCTCAGGCTGCATTATGGCTCCCAGGGGCAGCTCTGATACTTTTGCAGGGGCCGGGGGGTGAAGTGAGCTATTTTTGGCAGGGGCTAAAGGCTGTCACTCCCAGCCATACCTGTTGTTGGCCCGGTTCCTCTCCATCTGTTCGTTCTGCCGCAAGTTCCACTCCTCCAAGTCCTTCTTGGCCTTTTCACGCCATTCCTGCTCTAACACCTTGGAGGTCACATCTGAAAGGAGGAGGACACATAATTACTGGGCAGAAGGATAGCGACAGAGAGAAGGTCTCAGCTGCAGCCCAGCACCTCACAAAGCTGACTCTGAGGAGATGCTGAGAATAAAACCTAGGACCTTCTCCATGCTAAGCAGATGCTGTACCAGTGAGCTGCTGCCCTTTTGCCACAGTCCTTGGAAGGAAGCTGAGGCAGGGAGCTGCTGGCTGTAACGATATGGAAGAGCCCCTTCATAAAATATAGCCCAAGTGCTGCTCTAAGCAGTCACGAAACAGATAACAAGGGCAAAGAAGTGGGCACACAGGCAGTGGACTAAGTGGAAATGAGGGAGGAGCATAAGCACTAGAAGACAAATCAGTGTACACCCAACTAGTCAGGCTCTGTGTTATGAAGGAGGCCTACTGGTTCTGTATATCCAGCTGAAGCCCCATGAAAATAGCTCTCCTGAGGTGAAGCTTGTGGCTAAAATTCTGTCTGGAACCCCTAATGTATATGTCTTTTCCTGCTGCCTTCTCACTATATTTGGATGTTTTAAGTTCCATTGCCATCTTCTTAATTATTCTATGTTTCCCATCTCCCTCAGCACCAGCCATATCTATGTCCTTATTATCCTAGGGACCTTCCTTCCCCCCAACCCTCTAAAGCCCTACAATGACTTTTTCATTTTACCCTTTAAATTAGCCTTTTCTCTGACGAAATCCTCCTACCCCTCATTTTAACATTCACAGGTTTCTGATCCTGGGAGCTGGCTCTCCCATTAGCCAGAGTGAGGAAGCTGATTTGGGGTGTCAAACTGTTACTTATTTTAATTTGTTGTATTTTTAGAGCCATGGAGGAGATACACATTTGGGACAATTTTCTGCCTCTGGTGCCCAAATAACTTGACTGGCCATGGGTACTCAGCACTGCCTCAGAAATCTTTGCTGGCTGGGGCTGATGGGAGTTGTAGTCCACAGCACCTGGACGGAGCCGGGTTGACAAAGTATGTCATAATAGCTTGGGCCTGCTCTGTCTGCCCCTCAAAAATCTGCATTAGAAGTACAAAACAGACATTTGGACAGTTTATATTTGCTCCTTTTCATTCCTACCCAACTCCTGCAGTCTCTTTTTCTGCTCCTCTCGCCATTTGCGGATGCTCTCAGGCTCCTGCGTCAACCGGTCAGCTCTAGCAATGGCTGCATAGGCATCCGTGGGCCCATTGGATTCCTTTAAGCAAAAGCAACAGTTTGTGAGATCCAGGCTCTCTTTCTTTATTCATAAAAGCATTTATGTATCACTATATCATAAAATATATCAAAGCAGTTTACAATAATATCTATATAAAATGAAAACACATAAACTACTAATGAATAATAATAATAATAATAATAATAATAATAATAATAATAATTTTTACTTATACCATGCCCATCTGGCTGGGTTTCCGCAGCCACACTGTGTGGCTCCCAACAGAATATTAAAAACACGACAAAACATCAAACATTAAAAACTTCCCTAAACAGGGCTGCTTTCAGATGTCTTCTAAAAGTCAGATAGTTTATTTCCTTGACATCTGATGGGAGGGCGTTCCACAGGGCAGGTGCCACTGCAAAGAAGGCCCTTTGCCTGGTTCCCTGTAACTTCACTTCCCGCAGTGAGGGAACTGCCAGAAGGCCCTTGGAACTGGACCTCAGTGTCCGGGCTGAACGATGGGGGTGGAGACGCTCCTTCGGGTATACTGGGACGTCAGAGACCATCAACTAACTGTTATGGAAAGATGCATTCTGAATTGCCTGCATAAGCCAGGCAGAATAGAGAAGTTTTCAGCAAGCATTTAAAGGTTGAAACAAAAGGCACCTGCTGAATCTCTATCGGCAGAGAATTCCACAGGACTGGGCAAACAACACTAAAGGCTCTATTTTGACGTGGATTTGATGTCAAATGAGCCCTGCCAACTTGGGAGAACTTTGGCAACTCACCCAAAACCACAGTTCTGGGTTCCTTCAACCCCAGAGCCAATACAACCTCTGTTGGGGAAGCTTTGGAGCAGTAGGGTGGGCATCCCTAACCTGTCTCTTTGACCCAACACCAGATGCAGGCCCCCCAAGAGAGAGGAGTTTTCCAGTGTTGGGAAGTGAACTCCTCTCCCATACCCACCCATAGTCTTAGTCAACCACAAATCTACGTGGAATAAGAAGCAGCATGAAAAGTCTTGCACCAAATTATGGTGAAGTCCTAATCCAAGTTCTCCAGCAGGTATAAACAACCTTTTCCCAAGGTCCATTCCGTGAACAAGGTGGAAAAGAATGGAAACTGTGAAGAAGGTTCAAGAGCCCTAGCACAACTGCCTGAAAATTATGGTTCTATTTACAGTATTTATTTATTCATTCATTCATTCATTCATTCATTCATTTCATTTACAAACTGCTTCCCATGAGGCATCCCAAAGTGATTTATACATAGATAAAACATATATAAAAGCAATTCTTTAAAATGATCATACATATAAAAAGAGCTTAGAACAACAGCACAGGCCTAAAATCAGTTCAATTCTAAGAGAGATACCAATGGGGTAAAGATTTCAGAAGGCTTGTTGAAAGAGGAATGTTTTAGCAGGCACCAGAAAGACAATAGAGAAGGTGACTGATGTGCAATGGGAGTCGGGAGGGACTTCCAAAGGGTAGGTGCTGCCACTCTAAAGGCCCAATTCCAACACCATGGGGAATGAACCTCCTAGTAGGATAGTTTTTGCGGGATACAGTGATCAATTGGGTATGTAGAGGGCGAGACAACCTTTTAGGTATCCTAGACCCAAGCTGCATAGGGTTTTCTGCATCAGTACATACCAGCACCTTGAACCTAGTCTGGTATAAGCTTATAGGAACAGGTCCTTCTGAAAGCTATACCCTTCATCAGCCATGTACCTGCCCAGCCTTATCCAATGTGCCATTCGCGGACAACGTGATTTTCATGTCTGTGCGACAGGCAAGCACCTGCAGTTCTGAGGAGGAACGGCTGCAAGCTGCTCCTCTGTGATGTCATCCCTCTGATGTCACAGTTGGTCTTGAGAAGGTTAGTGCCTTCTTGAGGAGATCTTTCTCTGATCCCAGCCGGGCACTTGTTTCAATCGGCTCTAAAACCACTTTGACGCCATCCAGGGCCATTGTCATGGCAATTACTGCAGCCTCACGCTGAAATCATGCGGGAAGTGCTAGAAGTGGTCACCTTTATTTAAAGGCTAGTAATCATAGTAATTAAATAAGCCAGCTGCAGCATTTGAGAAGGCCCACAGTATCGGTTCCATTTACATACGACATTTTATTGGTCCACAGTCGGACTCCTTGCAGTAATTTCATAGAAGGCTGTGCAGTTGGTTATTTACTGGCTCTCAGTGAAGCAGCTCTCTCACCTAGCCTTTCCATCTCATTCCAAACATCAGAATCAATTGAAGCCTTTATTTGAATTTTAGATTCCATTTCAAAAAGAAAGCAAATTTCTGTGACCAAATTTACACAAATCAAGTGTGATAAAATTGTTTCTGGACTGGGCCACTGAAGGTGGGGAGGGAGGAGAATGAGATTTCCCTCAAAGCAACAACAGAGTCTTGCTCCATGCAAAAAGCTAGTGGGTCAGGGAGAAAGGTTCAAGTCTAGTATCCCCCTCACCTCTCTAAATGGTTCAGTCCAGGAACAGTATTACTACGCTGAGGAACTGTACCCTGAAGAGTTTTTCTGTGATATATAAAGATAAATGGGAGTGGGTGGCAGGTGGAGGCTGAATCTAGTGAGACTGCAGATCACACCCAAGCAGAGCCCCCCCCCCACTACATCAGGGATGTGGGTGACCTGTGGCCTTATGGGTATACTTGGACTCCAACTCCCCTCAGCTCCAGCCACCATGGCCAAAACAGTTCAAAAATCCTTAGGGGGTGAAGGGATAGGAACTTGCAGCCAATTCAGGAAAAGGCTAAGGGCTTTTCCACAGACGCCACAAGATTCTCCTTCATTTTTGCACCAACAGACTAACACAGCTAGCTCTCTGGAACAGATACCTGAAGATAGTTACCATAGCTATTCAGTAGTCAAGCTATGCAAGCAGGGGGACAGGACTGGCTGAAAGCTGAAAGAATCCCACTATAAGAGGGAACAGCTGACCTTACCATTAGGCAACGTGAGGTAGCTGCCTGATTTTGAGTGTCATGAAAAGGCAACAAGCCGCTGGCTATTTTATTGTGATTGCATATGTTAGCTCTTGTGCCAGAATAACTTGTGCAGCCTTACCATTCTGTGGGATGGGGTGCTCTTTCCTACTCTGGGCTGTCCCTGAATTTCCACAGAATGCGCTTTCCCCTTAAGTTTCATGGGGCACTACAAAATTAGCCTATCTAATTCTCCCAGTATGCCCGGTTTGTTTGCCGTTCCTTCTTGCAATGTCCGTTGTTGCAACAAAGCTGCAGTGCAGGAATAATTTGATAATGGGGTAGAATTGGCCACACCTGGTTTCTTGTGAGAGGCAGTGAGGTAAAGACAAGGAATGTGTCACTAGAGAGAAATGTGATACATGGCTAGCAGCCACAGGAAGGGAAACATTAAAGTCAGATGAGGTGGGGTGTGGCAAAAAGGCTGCACTTGCATCTAGTCCTCAAGGGAGTTTTTATCTGCCACCCAGCAGCCTACAACATAGGAGCCAACTCCTAGGGGCCAAGGAGCCTGTGCCTCCCCCAATTAAACATTTGAGCCGCCACCCAAGTTGATGGGCATTGCCATTCAACTGGTGTCTGTGCACCTTGTCATGTGATGGATTGTGCTGGGCAGGGCTTACCTGCCCCCCATCCAATATTTTATTCAAGTTGGCACCCCTGGCGAACAGGTTGTTGCCTCGAGTTTTGGTTTGCACCAAATCAGCTCTATATTGGGGGCATCACTTTCTTCTTACTTCTCCTGTAACAAGAGGACTCCACACTTTCCCCTCAAATCCTAGGCACTTTAAGGGAAATTACTCCAGCCCTAAAGCTGGTGTCCCTCGTGGAATGTACAAATGAACACATCCACACCTCCAGCCTGAAGAAACTGGCTAAGACTGCCTTAAAAGTCTGTCTGGACTATTTCCCAAAGAGTAAACATGCTTTGACAGATGTGCATGCAAACATTATTCAGATGCTAGTACTGCCACTGCAATATAATTCCGCAAGTATTTCCCAGCATGCCTCAAACTCTCTCTACAACCTCAAGTTCGCTATTTCAGCCGGCTCTCTGGCCATATGAAAGCTTATGGTCCACAAACTGTTTACTTGATTTGTTGTGTCTGGAAGCAAGTAAGAGAAAGTAATGCCATAGCTCAGCAGTCCAGCATCTGCTCTGCATACAAAAGACCGCAGGTTCAATTCCCAGCTTCTCTAGGTAGGGGGAAATTCCTTGCCTCTAGGATGGGGGAAATTCCCTGCCTGAAACTGTGGGTAGCTGCTGGGAAGTCCTTGTAGACAACACTCAGCTAGGTGAGCCAATGGTCAGACTTGGTATAAGGCAACGCCCTATGTTCCTAAAGATAGGTGGGTTGCTTATCCGGAATCAGCAGTCAGACTCCAAGGGCATTCAAGTTGGAGAGCAAAAGGCAATTAAGCACAAAGCTCTCTCAGCTTCACAACTATTGCTGCTTGTCGTAGGTTATAGAGCAAGGCTATTGGATTACCCTCCACCCGCACACGAATCCACTAATCTAATTAAGTCTACCCATCTCCAATGAGATTATGCTGCTATAAAGCAAGTCGATACCACAACAAGGAGGGAGTGAAGCACTCCACAACAGCCGCTGCCTCTCCATCTACCCGAGCAGACCGGGCTTGTTCCTACGTCATGGTGTGGGATGGCATCCGAAAGGGCAGCGCGTGTTGAATTCCTCCTTGGCAGCTTGTAAGTGGTTGCCCACACACAGCATTGTAAGAGCGCTAAGCAACTGGAGGCTAATGTCAGCAGGAACGGGAGGCTAAAGGGCCCAAGTGGAGGGAGAAAGTGTGCTCACGGAGCACCATCTGACTAGAATGCAAAAGGCAGCACAAAACTATTCAATCACAACAGCACAACATAGGAACCATGTGTGCCCGCCAGATAACCATTCAGTTTTCAAGACTAAAACAAAACAAAATCCAACCAACCCACAGACAGACAATGAAAGCCTCTGACTTCTAGGACTTTGGTCCATTTAGCTCAGTGTTGTCTACACTGACTGGCAGCAATTCTCCAGGATAGCAGGACCGGGGACATTCCCAGCCCTAGTTGGAGAAGCAAGGGGTCTTCAGCATGCAAAGAAAGACAGGTCCTCTACCACTGAGCTGTGGCTCTTCCCCCATGGTGTAGTGGTTAAGAGTGGTAGACTCGTAATCTGGGGAACCGGGTTCGTGTCTCCGCTCCTCCACATGCAGCTGCTGGGTGACCTTGGGCTAGTCACACTTCTTTGAAGTCTCTCAGCCCCACTCACCTCACAGAGTGTTTGTTGTGGGGGAGGAAGGGAAAAGGAGAATGTGAGCCGCTTTGAGACTCCTTCGGGTAGTGAAAAGCGGGATATCAAATCCAAACTCTTCTTCTTCTTCTTCATCTAGATCCATATCCCTGCTATATGTGATGCCCATAAGCAGCTGCAAAGGTTGAATTATTCTAGGGGAAGAGAATGTTATAGCCAATCTCAACTGGAAACAGAAGGGCTGGTGGCTAGTATTCCAGATCACCCGCAAACCTGTCCCCTTTTCTTTGAGAAAACTGCAAAGAAGCCGATAGTATCAAATGAGATGCCTCAAAAAACCTGCTCTGAACTCTGGGGGGGGGTCTAGTAATTCCTGCTGGGCATCTACTACACAGGCTACATTTATTGGCCCCATAGACCACAAGTTTCTCTCAGAGGATCTCACCTGATAGAGGTCTCCGTTCATGGTGGCCCCATTGCTGTCAAAATCAGCTGCAGAAGAAAAAAATAAAAACATGTTAGTAGCCATTTGTGCCACTTAGGCTAATGGAATCTGTAGCCAAAAACATCTGGAGGGCAGCAGGTTGGGGAAAGGCTGGTGGAATGGGTTAAATTATGGGACCAGCTGTCTGCCTCATGGTTTGACTGGGTTACAAAAGTGAGAGGCCTGTGTCAGACAGGTAAACACAGCAATGTGTGGAAGCTGGAAGACAGAAAATCTAGAGTCTCAGAATCTGAGGACAGAAAGTGCAGAAATCTGGAACGCTCACCCCTATATTCCAGCACCCCAAAATAAGTCCTAAGTAGCCAAGCCAATGGTTATGGTTGCTGTTAGAGTCTTTGGTGCAACCTTCTCAGTAAAAGTCAGTTCATCAATTTGCACCTCATTTTCATTAATCTCTAAGCTCTTGGATAAGGACCTCTTAACTGTGGCACCTGTGAGCAACTGCTGAGATCAGAAGTTATGCAGTTATTAGAAGCCAGAAGCCCCCTTTCCTCAGCACTGCAAGCAAATCTGATAGCAGGAGGTGATAGGAATTTACTTCGAAATAAGTCCCCACTGAGTTAAATGGGACAGTGTAATTTTTGCACTGAGGGTAAGGCACAGTGGGATGTTACTAAGAAAAGCTGGTTAGATGAGGATGCAAATTGTGGGCATGGATTTCCGTAAGCTAGAACTCAATTCATCAGATGCATGAACTGGTGTGGGAAATAGTGGGAATATAGGAAACAGTGGGTGGATGTACAATGGAAGAAACAAAATTAAGTTAACAAATCAGCAGCCTGATCCCATACATGTTTACTTAGAGGTCAACAGAAATATATACAATCCTTGAGATCAGCCAGTCCACAAGAAGAAGGGGGCTGACTCCATATATTTAATGGGCTGCAAAGAAGCGGGGAATCCCTTGTCAACTGTTTAAACAGGTTCTGAGACTCTAGGCTGCTTACTTGGAGCATGCTTGGAAAGGCCAAATGGGGACAGTGTGTTTTCAGTTCACAAGGGCTTTGAAAACAGCAACTATGGCTAAAGAGTGTAACTTTCTTGCTTGGGAAGAAGATCATTTTCAGGGATCCTGACTAAGCAGAGCCAAGAATGGACTTGTCTTTTTCACTTGTTCTGCTTTCAACAGCAGCATGACATGCAGAAATTAAGAAGCTTTTCTCGGCAAGGAGATCCAGCAGTGGAAAATTCCCACGAGCCAGGCTGATGGCAAAGGCACAGGAGCAGGCCAGCTGAAAAAGTTGACAACCCTCAGCAGAGCTAAGGCAAAGGAGGAGAGTAAAGTCAAAGGACAAATGGGCAGCATTCCTTGTCCTTTTCCCATGGTAAGAGAACCTATTCCTTCCTTTCCTTATGCCACTTCCTTGTAGATGCCCTTGCTTTTCCTTGGCACCATGCACACACCCTGAATATTTGGCTACACCCAGGAAGCCTGGATCTGGTCTGGCAACATTTGTAAGGACTCCTCCCAAAGTCGGCCCTGAGCTTCAGGAGGCCTAAGAATGGTCCCTTCCTTCTATACTGTCTCTCCCCAGCCTAGCACTTGGGCCTATTACTTGCCTGCCCAGCCAAGGAAGACTACTGAGAGCTCTCTCTCTGTGGGTCATGCTGGGGCTGTTCTGCCCTGGGCCAACTGTTCACACCTGGCCAAAAGATGCTAACCATTCAAAGATCTTAGGTGTAGAAGGGAGCTTCTGCATCAGCAGCGGGTTAGCCCAGATGGTCTTTGAGACCTCTCCCAACTCTGATTCCCTTCCTGTGGCGGCAGAGGTTGTCCTGAAGAGTAAAAGGCCTCTGTTTCCTATGAGAGTCCCAAATCCAAAGCACACCTGCTTCCTGACCTAAAGGGCTGAGCTAGATAAAAGGAGGACAGTGCTCTACCAAAGACTGCACCAAAAGCAGGCAAAGTTATAATTTGTAGCAGAGGCAAAGACATCTCTGCCAGGCTGCTGATGGCCAAGGCCTCGGGGAAGGCGGACAGGGAGTACCACTTCCTCTTCTCCCACCCCAAGGAGAGACAGGGGAACCTCAGAGGCTCCCTCCAAGCCAGCCTTCTGTCTGCCTTCATCTTCATACCCAGGCTGAGGAGGAATGCACAGAAACACGGGGAGCTGCCCCAGCCCCCAGTCCGGCAACTGGTCCACCTAGCGGGGGTACTTGCAGCAGGGTCGTTCCCAGCCCTACCCAGAGATGACTGGGAGGGAACCCGTGACCTTCTGCATGCCAAGCAGGTGTCCCGCGGCGCCTTCCCTACGCGGCCGCGGCGCCTCCCCCGCCCGCACCCCCGAGAACTGAAGCCCGGCTCGCCCGCCGCATCTCGGCGCAGGCCCGCGCGCCGCTCCTTTGCCCTTCGCCTCTCCGGCTCACCCGGCGCCTCGGCTGCCTCCTGGCTGCCTCCCGCGGCCCCGTCGGCGGTGCTGAAGCCCTCGTCGTTCTCGATGCCCGCGATCTCGCTCTCTTGCTGAGCCAGGAAAGCGGCGGCCGGGTCCTCTTCGGCGGCCTCGGCTGCTCCGCTCTCCGACGAGGAGAAGAAACCGAAATCATCAGCCATGTTGCCTTCCCCCACCCCGCCAGCCGCGCCTCCCCGACCCTTTCCTTCCTCGAGGACCACGGGCAGGCGACCCGAGCTGCGCCGACTGCGCTCCTTGGCTGCAAAGGTACGCGCAAGGAACCGCCGAGCGACGAGGAAGCCCGGGCTCAGCTGTCACTGCGGTGGCGGCGGGAGGAGCCTCGCCGCGATAGGACGGGCGAAGGGAGGTGACCTCACCAGCCAGGCTGCCGAGGAGCCCCGGAGCCGCGAGGGGGAAGCACTGCAGCGCCTCCTGCTTGCCATCGGGCTGGGCCGACGGAACCACCGCCGTCGAAAATCAGAGCAGTTCCGCCCAGGGAGAGATTTGCCAGCATCGTGACGACGGCAAAAGATGGCATCTTAAGATTGAAGCTTCCCCCGCCCCGCGGCCGCCGGACTTATTTTTCGCTAGTCAAAATTTTTGGTCCAGGGTAAAAGGCGGATCTAGACGGATCCTCATGAATTCATATGATTTTTTCATTCAAATGAAAAAAAACCACCATGATACTGTAGACCACATCTCAGTCTATATGTAGCATCAAAAAAATCATGCATCCACTGTTTTGTGGGGCCACAATGGTGCAAAAACTTGTTTAAAAAACACGGATCCTCATGGATCCTCATGATTTCTGCATTGGGACACCCCAAACTCACCGTCAAATCACATATCATGTCCAGGGACACAGCCTCCACCACAAAAATCTGGGATCCATGGCTTCCTCACGACAATATGGCGCAAAAACCTGGTTTTGAAGCACGGATCCTCACGGATCCGCACCCTTTTTGCATTGGGCCACCCCTAACTCACCGTCAAATCACACATAATGTCCAGGGGCACAGGCTGCACCACAAAAAACACGGATCCACGGCATCCTGGCAACACCGTGGATCAAAAACGTGGTTCTGAAGCGTGGATCCTCACGGATCCTCACCCTTTTTGCACTGGGCCACACCAAATTCACCGGCAAATCAGACATCATAGCAAGGGGCACAGCCTGCACCACAAAAAACACGGGTCCACCGCTTCCTGGCGACACCACGGCCCAAAAACGGGGTTCTGCACCACAAAAAACATAGATCCGAGGCATGGATCCACATGAATTCATATGATTTTTATATTGAAACAAAACAAAACCACCATGATACTCTAGACCAAATATTAATCTATAGGCAGCACCAAAAAAATCACGTTTCCACTATTCCATGAGGCCGCAATGGCGCAAAAACATGGTTCTGAAGCGCGGATCCTCACGGATCCTCACCCTTTTTGCACTGGGCCACATCAAACTCACCGGCAAATCACACATCATAGCCAGGGGCATAGCCTGCACCACAAAAAACACGGGTCCACCGCTTCCTGGCGACACCACGGCCCAAAAACGGGGTTCTGAAGCGCGGATCCTCACGAATCCGCACCCTTTTTGCACTGCGCCACATCAAACTCACCGGCAAATCACACATCAAAGCCAGGGGCACAGCCTGCACCACAAACATCATGGATTCACCGCTTCCTGGCAACACTAGGGCCCAAAAACGTGGTTCTGAAGCACGGATCCTCATGGATCCGCACCCTTTTTGCACTGCGCCACATCAAACTCACCGGCAAATCACACATCATAGCCAGGGGCACAGCCTGCACCACAAACATCATGGATCCACCACTTCCTGGCGACACCACGGCCCAAAAACGGGGTTCTGAAGCACGGATCCTCACGAATCCGCACCCTTTTTGCACTGCGCCACATCAAACTCACCGGCAAATCACACATCAAAGCCAGGGGCACAGCCTGCACCACAAACATCATGGATTCACCGCTTCCTGGCAACACTAGGGCCCAAAAACGTGGTTCTGAAGCACGGATCCTCATGGATCCGCACCCTTTTTGCACTGCGCCACATCAAACTCACCGGCAAATCACACATCATAGCCAGGGGCACAGCCTGCACCACAAACATCATGGATCCACCGCTTCCTGGCGACACCACGGCCCAAAAACGGGGTTCTGAAGCACGGATCCTCATGGATCCGCACCCTTTTTGCACTGCGCCACATCAAACTCACCGGCAAATCACACATCATAGCCAGGGGCACAGCCTGCACCACAAACATCATGGATTCACCACTTCCTGGCAACACTAGGGCCCAAAAACGTGGTTCTGAAGCACGGATCCTCATGGATCCGCACCCTTTTTGCACTGCGCCACATCAAACTCACCGGCAAATCACACATCAAAGCCAGGGGCACAGCCTGCACCACAAAAAACACGGGTCCACCGCTTCCTGGCGACACCACGGCCCAAAAACGGGGTTCTGAAGCGCGGATCCTCACGAATCCGCACCCTTTTTGCACTGCGCCACATCAAACTCACCGGCAAATAACACATCAAAGCCAGGGGCACAGCCTGCACCACAAACATCATGGATCCACCGCTTCCTGGCGACACCACGGCCCAAAAACGGGGTTCTGAAGCACGGATCCTCACGGATCCGCACCCTTTTTGCACTGCGCCACATCAAACTCAATGGCAAATCACACATCATAGCCAGGGGCACAGCCTGCACCACAAACATCATGGATTCACCGCTTCCTGGCAACACTAGGGCCCAAAAACGTGGTTCTGAAGCACGGATCCTCATGGATCCGCACCCTTTTTGCACTGCGCCACATCAAACTCACCGGCAAATCACACATCAAAGCCAGGGGCACAGCCTGCACCACAAAAAACACGGGTCCACCGCTTCCTGGCGACACCACGGCCCAAAAACGGGGTTCTGAAGCGCGGATCCTCACGAATCCGCACCCTTTTTGCACTGCGCCACATCAAACTCACCGGCAAATCACACATCAAAGCCAGGGGCACAGCCTGCACCACAAAAAACACGGGTCCACCGCTTCCTGGCGACACCACGGCCCAAAAACGGGGTTCTGAAGCGCGGGTCCTCATGGATCCGCACCCTTTTTGCACTGCGCCACATCAAGCTCACCGGCAAATCACACATCATAGCCAGGGGCACAGCCTGCACCACAAACATCATGGATTCACCGCTTCCTGGCAACACTAGGGCCCAAAAACGTGGTTCTGAAGCACGGATCCTCATGGATCTGCACCCTTTCTGCACTGCGCCACATCAAACTCACCGGCAAATCACACATCATAGCCAGGGGCACAGCCTGCACCACAAACATCATGGATTCACCGCTTCCTGGCAACACTAGGGCCCAAAAACGTGGTTCTGAAGCACGGATCCTCATGGATCCGCACCCTTTTTGCACTGCGCCACATCAAACTCACCGGCAAATCACACATCAAAGCCAGGGGCACAGCCTGCACCACAAAAAACACGGGTCCACCGCTTCCTGGCGACACCACGGCCCAAAAACGGGGTTCTGAAGCGCGGATCCTCACGAATCCGCACCCTTTTTGCACTGCGCCACATCAAACTCACCGGCAAATCACACATCAAAGCCAGGGGCACAGCCTGCACCACAAACATCATGGATCCACCGCTTCCTGGCGACACCACGGCCCAAAAACGGGGTTCTGAAGCGCGGATCCTCACGAATCCGCACCCTTTTTGCACTGCGCCACATCAAACTCACCAGCAAATCACACATCATAGCCAGGAGCACAGCCTGCACCACAAAAAACACGGATCCACCGCTTCCTGGCGACACCACGGCCCAAAAACCGGGTTCTGAAGCGCGGGTCCTCATGGATCCGCACCCTTTTTGTATTGGGCCACCCCTAACTCATTGTCACATCACATATCATATCCAGGGGCACAGCCTGCACCACAGAAAACACGGATCCACAACATCCTGGCGACACCGTGGACCAAAAATGTTGTTTTCAAGCGCGAATCCTCATGGTTTTTGCATTCTGGGACCCCAAATTCACCCTTAATTCAAATATATTGTACATAACCACAGATCTGACCACAAAAAGCATGGATCTACTGCTTCGTGGTCCTGGCCAGATGCTGCCCTGGATATAATGGCCAATATTTAGGTCTGTGTGCTGGGGTGCAGGAAATGGAGTCGGCTGAATCTCAGTCCATTAAAGATGGGGGTCCAATGGCTTGGCCGGAATGATTTTGGTTCGGTTTGCCAGCTCCCAGCTCTTGATGATGCACAATAGTCACCTGTACCCGCCATCAGGAGTCTGGGTGTGATCCTGGATGCTTTTGTCTCTATGGAGGCACTGGTCACAAATGTAGCCAAACTGGCATTTTAAAATCTTTACAGGTTAGGCAATTGGTACTGTACCTGTCTCTTTCCAACCTAGCCATGGTGATCCATGAAGCAGTCACCTGCAGTCTAGACTACTTTAACTTGCTCTACGCCTGAGCTGGGGTGGGCGGAGTATAAATGTGATAGATAGATAGATAGATAGATAGATAGATAGATAGATAGACAGATGATAGACAGAGAGACAGATAGATAGATAGATACGCAGGGCTACTCTTGAGACTACTCTAGAAACTCCAAATGGTCTAAAATGCAGGTGCATGAGTTCTTACTCGGACTTTGTGGAGAGCCCACATTCAGTTGGTGGTTCATCAGCTGGATTGGCTCCAGGTGGAGTATCAAATCAGGTTCAAGGTTTTGGTGCTAACCTTTAAAGCCTAAACAGTCTGTCACCTTTCTTATCTGTGGGAATTATCTTCCAATACATCCCCCAAAGAGGGTGATGCTTATCTAACAGCAACCTACTGGTGGTTCCTGGCCCAAAACATATCCAGCTGTCCCAACCAGAGCCAGAGCCTTTTTGGTGGAACGCTTTGTCTAATGAGACCAGGGCTCAGCGCAATGTATCTCAGTTATCTCACTCGCTGGGTCGTCACCTTACAGTGGTGAGTGGGCTTGCACATTCCTATGGCCCTTGTGAGCGAAGCAGGGCCTCCCAAGGCGGTAAGGTCAAAGGGAAGGAGCTAGACAAAGAATGATCCAAGAAGTCCTCATTGGCAGAATAGGCGGATGTAAACAAGCGGTATGTTACAACGGCTGTGAAGGCAGATGAAGGCTGCAGCAGATAAGATCTACCAGTTTGTCATGACTACTCATGCCATTGGAACAGAGCCCTACTGCAAAGACACTGCGTTGGTCATTGTGCACTGATCTACACACCTAAAACAAATTCAGGCACAGGCATCTTCCAAAAACCCAACCCAAACCCCAAAAGTCCCATGGTGATTGGCAAATGGTAACGGGGGCAGGATCATTAAATCTGGAAGCCCCTAGTCATGAACTGGCACATGGGCGGTAGATACAGATTCAGTTGTTCTGACTCAAGGAACGAGGCAGTTGAGCAGCTCTGCAGCTGTATCCATGACTGAGCAGCCCTTTTAGGATCCACTCTGCTCACCCCGAAAAGGGGGAGGGGCTAGGAAAGGTGGCCTAAACATAGTCTGCTTCCCCTTTTCCCTGTCTGGATTACTGCACCCAGTGAGGTCACCACCCAGTGGTCGTAAAAGACAATCCAACTTTGGAACATGGAACATACGGACTTTGTCAGATAATACAGATAACGAGCGTCCTGAATACAGAACTGCCATCATTGCAAGAGAGCTGCAGCGTTTTAACATCAATATTGCAGCGCTTCAAGAGATTCGAAGAGCAGGCGAGAAACAGCTGAAGGAAGAAAAAGGAGGCTACACATTCTTCTGGAAAGGTCTATCTGAACAAGAACATTGAATACATGGGATAGGCTTCGCTATCAAAAACGACCTTGTGAAGCTCCTGTCAGAAGTCCCTACCGGTATTAATGAGCGACTCTCAACCCTTCAAATAAAGCTCACCAAAAACCAACAGGCTACTATTATAAGCGCTCATGCACCAACACTGGATGCTGATGAAGACGTGAAATAAATTTTTTACTGTCAGCTGGATACCATCCTATCAGAGACACCTAAGGAAGATAAAATTATCCTCCTGGGTGATTTTAATGCAAGAGTTGGGCGAGATTTCGATCTGTGGCCTGGGACTATTGGGAAAGAAGGAGTTGGCAACAGCAACCAGAACGGAATTTTACTTTTGATGATATGTGCAGCGCACAACCTTGTTATTACCAACACACTCTTTCGACAGAAAAATAAATTTAAAACTTCATGGAGGCATGAAAGTCTTCTTCACCGTCGCTATCGCCACTTGGTAGGCTTGACGTTGAGCTCTAACCAGTGTCCGGTCCAATTCAGAATGAGTTTTCTGCCACCGGCGCTCTAGCTGTCTCAGCGACCGTTTCCTCACCCTCAGCTCTGGAGAACACCATGGGGCTGTCTGGGCTCCATGCAATCGGAGAGGGCGCCTCAGAACCAGACAGTCGATAGCCCTGGTTAACTCCACATTCCAGCGAGCCACCAGGAAATCAGATGAAAAGCCCTCAACATGGGATAAAGCATCCCCTACCACTCTCTGGAAACCATTTGGACCCATTAAGTGACAGGGGCGGACCATCCAAATCGGTCCCACCTCCCTGCAGAGGGGAAGGGTTGCGGAGAAGTCCACTTGCACCAGGAAGTGATCCGACCATGGCACTTCTTTTGTTTTGCTTTTACTTAATGTCAGATCACCAGCATCCATAGAGGTGAGCACCAGATCTAAGGCATGTCCATGACTATGAGTTGGGCCAAACTTATTCAGGGACAGCTCCATGGAGGCCATGCTTTCCACGAAGTCCCGAGCAGCCCCTTGTAAGGTCGTGTCGGCATGGATGTTAAAATCCCCTAGGACCACCAAACTAGGTGTCTCCAGGAGAACATCCGCCACGACCTGACCTGAAGCAGCTCGGGCAGGGAATCCTTGGTGCAGCGGGGAGGTCGGTACACCAAAAGGAATCCTGTACTGCCCCTATTGCCCAACTTCCAGAACATGCACTCAGAGAACTGAGTATTTCAGGTAGGACACCTGATGCAAGCTAGTGACTTCCTAAAAATCACTGCAACCCCCCCTCCCCACCCACATGACCTGGGTTGCTGTGCATAACAGAAACCTGGTGGACAACCAGATGCTAAGACAGGCCCATCTGCTTCATCCAACCAAATCTCTGTTATACATGCCAGGTGAAGTCCTCCATCCACAATCAAGTCAGGGATGGCAGTGGTCTTATGAATCATTGTCCTAGCATTGCACAGCAGCACCTTCAGGTCGTGTGGGTTTCCCTTGTTGAGCACAAATATAACATTGAATCACAATGGTACAAAATAACTCAGCAAGCTGACATTCATAGAATCATAGAATCAGAGTTGGAAGCAGAGGCGTAGCATCCAGGGGCGGCATTGCCGTGGAGGCACCCCCTGGGGGCGGGACATCATGACGCCATGACGTCATGACATCATGATGCATGCGTCAGGACCTGCCGAGCGAACGCTGGCTCCTGGGGCTTCCCTGTCTATGCTGCTTTAAAAATCCGGGCATGCGCAGTCCATCTCAGCCGGCGCTGCTGCTCCAGGGGCGACCCGCTAAGCGAGTGCTGGCTCCTGGAGCTCCCCCGTCCGTGCTGTAGCAGCACGGGTGGGGGAGCCCCACAAGCCGCCGATCTCGCAGGGCAGCCCCATAGCGGCAGTGACGGGTGGACCCCGGATGGGCCGCAGGGCAGAGTGACTTCACTCTGCGGCTTTCTCTGGGCCACCGGCGGGGCGGGGCTGGCCCAAGTGTCACCCCTGCCCTCCCCTGGAATCTGGGGCAGACCGCCCCCCGCCGCCCGTCTCTACGCCCCTGGTTGGAAGAGACGACAAGGGCCATCCAGTCCAACTCCCTGCCAAGCAGGATACACCATCAAAGCATTCCTGACAGATGGCTGTCAAGCCTCTGCTTAAAGACCTCCAAAGAAGGAGACTCCACCACACTCCTTGGCACCAAATTCCACTGTCGAACAGCTCTTACTGTCAGGAGGTTCTTCCTAATGTTTAGGTGGAATCTTCTTTCTTGCACTTTGAATCCATTGCCCCGTGTCCGCTTCTCTGGAGCAGCAGAAAACAGCCTTTCTCCCTCCTCTATGTGACATCCTTTTATATATTTGAACATGGCTATCACATCACCCCTTAACCTAATCTTCTCTAGGCCAGCTCCCTAAGCCGTTCCTCATAAGGCATCGTTTCCAAGCCTTTGACCATTTTGGTTGCCCTCCTCTGAACACGTTCCAGCTTGTCAGTATCCTTCTTGACCTGTGGTGCCCAGAACTGGACACAGTACTCCAGGTGAGGTCTGACCAGAGCAGAATACAATGGTACTATTACTTCCCTTGATCTAGATGCTATACTCCTATTGATGCAGCCCAGAATTGCATTGGCTTTTTTGGCTTCTGCATCACACGGTTGACTCATGTCAAGTTTATGGTCTACCAAGACTCCTAGATCCTTTTCACATGTACTGCTCTCAAGCCAGGTGTCACCCATCCTGTATTTGTACCTATAATTCCCCCCCCCCCAAGTGTAGTACTTTACATTTTTCCCTGTTGAAATTCATCTTGTTTGCTTTGGCCCAGTTCTCTAATCTGTTAAGGTCATTTTGATGTGTGATCCTGTCCTCTGGGGTATTAGCCACCCCTCCCAATTTGGTGTCATCTGCAAACTTGATCAGGATGCCCTCAAGCCCATCATCCAAGTCATTGATAAAGATGTTGAATAGACTGGGCCCAAGACAGAACCCTGTGGCACCCCACTAGTCACTTCTCTCCAGGATGAAGAGGAGCCATTAATGAGCACCCTTTGGGTTCGGTCAGCCAGCCAGTTACAAATCCACTGAATGGTAGCATTGTCTAGCCCACATTTTACCAGCTTCTTTATAAGAATATCATGGGGCACCTTGTCAAAGACCTTGCTGAAATCAAGATAGGCTACATCCTCAGTGTTCCCTTCATCTACCAGGCTTGTAATTCTGTCAAAAAATGAGATCAGGTGAGTCTGACATGACTTATTTTTCAGAAACCCATGCTGACTTTTAGTGTTCACAGCGTTCCTTTCTAGGTGCTCACAGACCATTTGCTTAATGATCTGCTCTAGAATCTTTCCTGGTATTGATGTCAGGCTGACTGGGCAGTCATTTTTTGGGTCCTCTCTTTCCCCCTTTCTGAAAATCGGGACAACATTTGCCCTCCTCCAGTCTGCTGGGACTTCGCCTGTTCTCCAGGAATTCTCAAAGATTACTGCCAGTGGTTCTGAAATCACCTCTGCCAGTTCTATTAATACTCTTGGATGTAGTTCATCTGGCCCTAGAGACTTGAATACATCTAAACTAGCCAAGTATTCCTGTACTACCTCCTTACTTATTCTGGGCTGTGTTTCCCCTGCTGAATCATCTGCTCCGTATTTTTCAGGTTGGGCATTGTTTTCTTTTTTTGCAAGCAAGCCGCGGAGCGGGGCCGCTCCACCCCGCGGCCTGCCTGGGACCCGCCCACCAGCGCCACTATGGCGCGGCACGCATGCGCTGTGCGTCGCACTCAGCAATGGGCCAGCGCCAAGAAAATCCTGAAGAAGAAGAAAAAGGAAAGGAAAGCAGCACAAGCGGCTGCTTCCCTTTCTTTTTTCGTTTTTTAGGAAGGGAGAAGAAAAGCGTGTGGCGGCCAAAGAGCAGACTGTGCTCCATAGCGCATGCGCCGTGACGTCGCCACAAACAACAACAAAATAGATACAAAAAAAATACACAAACAAACTAAAACTACAATACAAAAAATCTATCAAAAAATAAAAACAAAAAACAAACTTTCGTATTAAAAAAGCTCCACTTTCCTCACATCTTTACATGGACTTCCTCCTGTTTCCCCTTATTTGCGTCCCTTAAAAAATATTTCACGTAACTTCCCAATTTAAATTTATCACATATTCTATACACACTAGTAAATGCAAAACAATTTCCAGATCTATTTCTATACTCTATACTCTCCTAAAATTCGTATTGTTAATTCACATTATATATTTGACAGCCTATCCTTTTCCTTCAAACAAAAATCTAATTTTGAATCTTACAATACTTTTTTAGATACATTTTAAATTTTCCCCATTCCTTCTCCACCACGTCGTCTCTCTGGTTACGGATTCTCCCGGTCATTTCTACAGGCTCCATGTACTCCAACATCTTCATCTGCCATTGTTCAATAGTAGGCAATTCCTCCAACTTCCAGTTCTTGGCTATTAATACTCTCGCTGCTGTTGTGGCATACAAAACTAAATTTCTATCGCATTTCAAAATGTCTTTACCTAAAATGCCTAATAAAAAGGCCTCTGGTTTTTTCTTAAAGGTATATTTAAGATTTTTTTTCAGTTCATTATATACCTTTTCCCAAAAGTCTTTCACCTTAGGGCACAACCACCACATATGAAAAAAAGTTCCTTCTGATTGCTTACATCTCCAACACTTGTTACTTAAACCACGGTAAATTTTTGCCAATTTAACAGGTGTCAGATACCACCTGTAAATCATCTTCATAAAGTTCTCTCTTAATAAACTGCACACTGTGAATTTGATATTTTGACTCCACAACCTCTCCCAATCTTCCATCATGATGTTGTGCCCCAGGTCTTTTGCCCATTCAATCATTGCCGATTTTACCAACTCATCTTGTGTATGCCACCCCAATAACAGATTATACATTCTGGAAAGATTTTTCCTTTTCGGCTCTATTAATTCCGTCTCCAACTTGGATTTTTCTATCTGAAAACCAACTTTCTTATCTGCTTTAAATGTTTCATTGATCTGATGATATTGTAACCAATTTGTGACTTGTTCTTTCAATTGTTCATAAGTTTTTAATTTAAAATTCTGACCTTCTTGTATCAAAATGTCTTTATATTTCGGCCATTGTCGGTCCAAATTTGCTCTTTTATGTGCTTTAGCTTCTAAGGGTGATAACCATCTGGGTGTTTTGCTTTCTAAGAAAACCTTATATTTCATCCAAATTTTAAACAGAGAATTTCTAATTATATGTTTCTTAAATCCACTATTTACTTTGCATTTATCATACCATAAATATGCATGCCAACCAAAAACATTGTCGTGACCTTCCAAATCTAATACATCAGCATTATCTAATGTAAACCATTCTTTCAACCAACAAAAAGCAGCTGCTTCATAATAAGTTCTTAAGTCTGGCAGGGAAAATCCCCCTCTGTTCTTTGCATCTATTAAAATCTTATATTTAACCCTGGGTTTCTTTCCCTGCCAGATAAATTTCGTTAAATCTTTTTGCCATCTTTTAAAACATTCCATCTTATCAATAATTGGCAACGACTTAAACAAAAATAGCATTTTTGGCAGAATATTCATTTTTATCACAGAAATCCTTCCTAATAATGACAATTTCAATCTAGTCCATATTTCTAAATCTCTCTTTATCTCTTTCCAGACTTTCTCATAATTGTCTTTATAAAGGTTTATGTTATTAGCAGTCATATTAACACCCAGATATTTTACTTTCTTCACAAAGCTAAGCCCTGTTTGTGATTCCAATCTCATAATCTCTTGTTTACTCATATTTTTGGTTAAAACTTTAGTCTTGGTTTTGTTTAACTTGAAGCCTGCAACCTGCCCGAACTGTTGAATTGTTTCCAGTGCACACACTGCACTATTTTCAGGATCCTGTAGGGTTAGGACCAGATCATCGGCAAACGCTCTCACTTTGTATTCTCTTTCTCCCACTCTTATTCCTTTAATATTCTCATTCTGCCTGATCATATTTAAAAGGACTTCCAGGACCGTAAAGAAAAGTAATGGGGATAGGGGGCACCCTTGTCTTGTTCCCTTCTCAATCCTTATTTCCTCTGAAACCACACTGTTAACAATGATTTTTGCTTTCTGCTCTTGATATATTGCATTTATTCCGTTCATAAAAATTACCTCCCATCTCCATTTTATAAAAGTTTTGTTTCATAAAGTTCCAAGATATGTTGTCAAAGGCCTTTTCCGCATCTACAAACATCAAAATAGCTCTTGTATTGCTTCTCTTTTCTAACCTTTCCAGCACATCCACTATATTCTTTATATTTCCATTGAGGTGCCTTTCTGGCAAAAAGCCTGCTTGATCATTGTGGATGTACTCCTTCAACACTCCTCTCAGTCCCTTGGCCAAAATACTTGCAAATATTTTGTAGTCTACATTCAATAAGGAGATTGGTCGGTAATTTTTAACTTGTGTTTTTTCTGTGTCCGGCTTTGGTATCAGAGTAATATAAGCTTCCTTCCAAGACTCAGGTGCCTTCTTCCCCTGTATTATTTCATTGCAAACCTCCATCATTGGTTGTATCATCCAATCTTTTAAAACTTTATAGTATTTTGCTGTAAGTCCATCCGGTCCTGGAGCCTTATCCAACTGCATATCCTTTATTGCTTCTTCTATCTCTTGCTTTGTGATGGGGAGATTGAGCATAGTTTTCTTTTCCTCTGGTATCTAACGCATTCCATTTTTCTCCAAAAACTGTTGGATCAAATCACTATCCTGTTTTTCTTTCTTATATAATTGCTTATAGAATTTTTGAAAACATTTCCTAATATCCTTAGGATCCTCGATGCTTTTTCCTTCATAATTTAGACTTGTAATAGTGTTCTGTTTCTGACGCTTCTTCAATTGCCAAGCCAATAACTTTCCGCATTTATTCGCCAACTCAAAGGTTCTCTGTCTCAGCCATTTAATTTTCCACTCTATTTCCAAATTTATCAAATTTGAAAATTGAACTTTTAGCGCTTTGATTTCTTTTTGTATCTGCTGGTCTTTTGGTTTACTCCTCAATTTTTCTTCTTTCTCTTTAATTTTTGCCAAGATTCTTTCTTTCTTTTCATTTTGTTCTTTCCTTCTGATCGCATTTTGCTGAATCAGAAAACCTCTCATTACGGCTTTGCTCACGTCCCAAATCACCCTCTTTTCCAAATTCATATTTAAATTGATTTCAAAATAGTCTTTTAGGGTTCTTTGGGCCTTCTCAATAATTTTATCATTTCTTAGAAGCGAATCATTCATCCTCCATCTGAATGAACCTTGCAAAGTCAATTTTAATTCCAATTGAACCGAATTTTGGGTCTATCTGTACCTTAGTGATTCTTGGTGCCAAATCCTTTGTAATCCATATATAATCGAGTCTGCTCCAAGCCAACACCGCCTCTGAAAAGAAAGTTGCCTCTCTTTCCAGAGGATTGTGCAGTCTCCATGAGTCGATTAAGTCCAAGTTATCTGTCATCTCAAAAAATGATTTTGGTAGTCTTCCTTCATTCGAAAACTTGGTTCTTTGTGACCGATCCATTAATGTGGAGACCACACCATTCAAATCTCCCATGCAGATAATTTTGTAATCCAAATAGTCCAATAGAGTATCATGGATTCTTTTAAAAAAGTCCACTTTAGCATCATTCGGTGCGTAGATTCCCAGAATTAAGAATTTTTCTCCTTGCATGTTTATTTCTATTGCCACGTATCTTCCCTCATTGTCCTTGAAAAGTAATTTTGGATTGTACTTTTCCTTTGCGTATATCACCACTCTTTTTTTAACTTTGTCTGATGAAATAAAGTCCTGTCCCAGCTTTTTGTTCTGTAATACTCTTCTGTGGATTCTCACAACATGAGTCTCTTGCAAACAGATTACATCCAAATTTTGTTTAATCAATATATGATTTACCTGGTTCCTCTTGGCCTTTGAGTTAAGACCTCTTACATTCCACGTCAAAAACCTTAGCGCCATTTTTACTCTTTGTCAGGTATCGGTGCTGTTGCTCCCAATAGCTCTTTGTCGTCGTCCTGTTCAGGTCTAGCTGGTGGTCTTGATGACGGTAGTCCCAACCTTCCCAGAAGTGCTTCTTGTTCTTTTCCTGCGTCAAATTCCTCTGAATATGTATCCAGAAACTTTTGTTTCTCCTCCACTGATCTTATTCTTATCTTTCAATCTTTATACTTGAAGGAAAGGCCTTATGGAAACTCCCACCGGAAAAAGATTCCTTTTTTCTTCAAAACTGTGGTCACGTCAGTATATCTCTTCCTCAGGTCAAGGAGGAGTTGAGGGATGTCTTTAAAAAGTATAAATTGCTGGTTGCCAATCACCAAATTCGTTGCGTAATGGAGTTCCAATATTTTATCTCTATCTTCCTTGGTTCTAAATTCGATCATACAGTCATTTACAGTTTTCCTTTTCTTACTTTTCCCACCAAATCTGAATGCTCTCACCACCGTTTTATTCAGCTCCTCCTCATCCAGATCCCAAAATTCTGCCAGCTCTTCAATTTAAAAAGTTTTAAAGTCCTCTTTTTCCAGTTCTGGTAGCGATCTGATCCTCAAATTAGTCTGTCTCTCCTTCAACTCCAGCATAGCCATCCGAATCTGCAATTCCTCCTGCTGTTGATCCACTGCCTTTAATTTGACATGTTTGATAGTATTGACTTGTACTTGCACTTCTGTAAGTTGTTCCTTAGTTTGCTTTATTTCTGTTTTCATAGAACCCACCTCCTTACCCAATCTGTCAAGTGTCTGTGTATTCTGACGCACCTCCTGAGAATTTTGCTTCAATTGTTCTGTGTTAGCATTCACACTTGCTGTCAATACTGCCAGCTGTGCTAAAATTTGCTCCTCAAAAGATTTCACAGAGCCTTTTCTTTGATCCCTTCTTTTCACTGTCTGTGCTGGTGTTGTTTTATCATCATCCATTCTCAAGGTCACCCAGCTGCAGATGGTTTCCTAGGCTCTGAGAACTCCAAAAATCACTTTAAACTGTCAAAAGCACTATTTTTATGGCCACTAGAGGGACCCTTGCTGTTCAGTCTGTAATCCCAATAGATAACCACAGAAGTCGTACTGTTTCACTTTCAGTTACAGGTGGGTAGCCGTGCTGGTCTGCCATAGTCGAAACAAAATAGAAAATTCTTTCCAGTAGCACCTTAGAGACCGACTGAGATTGTTCTTGGTATGAGCTTGGTATCTGAAGAAGTGTGCATGCACACGAAAGCTCATACCAAGAACAAACTCAGTTGGTCTCTAAGGTGCTACTGGAAAGAATTTTCTATTTTGTTTCACTTTCAGGCAAAGTCAAAAGAGTTACCAAAAGTTTTTGTACAAATCCAAAGTGTTTCAAAGTGGCTTTCTGCTCCTTCTAACCCTTCAAAGTCCTCCCAGGGCTTCCACAGGTTTCAAAGCAGCAGTAAATTCAAGTCGGAAACAATGTATCCAACAGTATACTCAGTTCTTTGCATCACAATGGCTGCCCGCAGACTGACCCGGCTTCCGTATTCCAGAGGGCGCGTGGGGCTTCCTCTTTCAATTTCGCCTTCAAAAACACTCTTAAGTCCCACTTTCTTGCCCCCCCCACTGGGTTTTACCCCTCAGGGGGCTTGCTTTTCCCAAACTTTAAACTTTTTATAAACTTCAAAAAGTTCTCGGCTGTACATTAAGTCCCGTTACAACAGTCCTATCGCAAGCAGGGGGAGACGGACTTCCTTTTTACGTCTCCCTCCGATCCAAATCTTCTAAAATTTTCAAATAATGAATGCTCCTTACTTACAGAGTCCAAAACTTTCAAATCCAATTTAAGGAAGGATGAGGCGCTCTTAATCCGCCGGCAACGCTGCTTCACAATGTCAGGCAAGCGGTTGATTCAAGCGCCCGCGCCTACCACCTCACCCGCTCTCGGCAGCTCTTATTAGAGCTTACCGGGGGGCAAAGGAGGCGCAAAGGGCATCAGCCGAATCTCCAAGTCTGCAGAACTCTCAATCTGCAGTTTAAACGGGGCCGTATCGCAGTAACGGTACCCCAGAAGCCTGGCAACGTTGGCACCCCCCAGACTGGGAAGGAACCCTGCCGATCGGTAATGGCGCTCACCGGAAGTCCAATAGTTTATAAATTTTACCCAAAAGGTAGACCTCTATTATGATGGACTCAAATTTTGTCTTTTCAATGATTGAACTGTCTTTCTTGAATCTGGATATAAGTTGAGAGTAAGCAAGCAGATTCATTGTAGAATTTTACAATTTTAAAATTCTACAAGGCAGGCTTAAATTTTAAAATTCTACAAGGCAGGCTTAAGCAGTACCTGGACCGAGAACTCCCAGAAGTGCAAGATGGATTTTGAAGGGGCAGAGGAACCAGAGACCAAATTGCAAACATGCGCTGGATTATGGAGAAAGCTAGAGAGTTCCAGAAAAACATTTACTTCTGCTTCATTGACTACGCAAAAGCATTTGACTGTGTCGACCACAGCAAACTATGGCAAGTGCTTAAAGAAATGGGAGTGCCGGATCACCTCATCTGTCTCCTGAGAAATCTCTATGTGGGACAAGAAGCTACAGTTAGAACTGGATATGGAATAACTGATTGGTTCAAAATTGGGAAAGGAGTACGACAAGGCTGTATATTGTCTCCCTGCTTATTTAACTTATATGCAGAATTCATCATGCGAAAGGTTGGGCTGGATGAATCCCAAACCGGAATGAAGATTGCCGGAAAAAATATCAACAACCTCAGATATGCTGATGATACTACCTTGATGGCAGAAAGTGAGGAGGAATTAAAGAACCTTTTAATGAGGGTGAAAGAAGAGAGCGCAAAATATGGTCTGAAGCTCAACATCAAAAAAACTAAGATCATGGCCACTGGTCCCATCACCTCCTGGCAAATAGAAGGGGAAGAAATGGAGGCAGTGAGAGATTTCACTTTCTTGGGTTCCATGATCACTGCAGATGGTGACAGCAGTCACGAAATTAGAAGACGCCTGCTTCTTGGAAGAAAAGCAATGACAAACCTAGACAGCATCTTAAAAAGCAGAGACATCACCTTGCCGACAAAGGTCCGTATAGCTAAAGCTATGGTTTTCCCAGTAGTAATGTACGGAAGTGAGAGCTGGACCATCAAGAAGGCTGATCGCCGAAGAATTGATGCTTTTGAATTATGGTGCTGGAGGAGACTCTTGAGAGTCCCATGGACTGCAAGAAGATCAAACCTATCCATTCTTAAAGAAATCAGCCCTGAGTGCTCACTGGAAGGACAGATCCTGAAGTTGAGGCTCCAGTACTTTGGCCACCTCATGAGAAGAGAAGACTCCCTGGAAGAGACCCTGATGTTGGGAAAGATCAAGGAGAAGGGGACGACAGAGGACGAGATGGTTGGACAGTGTTCTCGAAGCGACTAACATGAGTTGGGCCAAACTGCGAGAGGCAGTGAAGGATAGGCGTGCCTGGCGTGGCCTGGTCCATGGGGTCACGAAGAGTCGGACACGACTGAACGACTGAACAACAACAACAACAACAACAACAACAAGCAGATTCATATTTCTCTTCTTCTTTAATACTTCAGCATGAATTTGATCTGTTCTTGAAGACGAACCATATCTTGGTACAATATATAGTCGTACATTCTCCTCTTGGCTCTAATAAAAACGTTCCAGTGGTCACATTAACAGTGCAGGAGAGGGTATTTTTGTGTTTAATGTGGTGCAACATGATTTTTGTGGTGCAGGTTGTGCCCCGGGCTATGATGTGTGATTTTCCGGTGACTTCTGGGTGGCCCAAAACAAAAAGGGTGCGGATCAATGAGGATCCGTGCTTCAGAACCAGGTTTTGGGGCCGTGGTATCACCACGAAACGGTGGACCCGTGTTTTTTGTGGTGCAGGCTGTGCCTCTGGCTATGATGTGTGATTTGCCGGTGAGTTTGATGTGGCGCAGTGCAAAAGGGTGCGGATTCGTGAGGATCCGCGCTTCAGAACCCCGTTTTTGGGCCGTGGTGCGGCCAGGAAGCGGTGGACCCGTGTTTTTTGTGGTGCAGGCTGTGCCCCTGGCTATGATGTGTGACTTGCCGGTGAGTTTGATGTGGCGCAGTGCAAAAGGGTGCGGATTCGTGAGGATCCGCTCTTCAGAACCCCGTTTTTGGGCCGTGGTGCGGCCAGGAAGCGGTGGACCCGTGTTTTTTGTGGTGCAGGCTGTGCTCCTGGCTATGATGTGTGACTTGCCGTTGAGTTTGATGTGGCGCAGTGCAAAAGGGTGCGGATTCGTGAGGATCCGCGCTTCAGAACCCTGTTTTTGGGCCGTGGTGTCTCCAGGAAGCGGTGGACCCGTGTTTTTTGTGGTGCAGGCTGTGCCCCTGGCTATGATGTGTGACTTGCCGTTGAGTTTGATGTGGCGCAGTGCAAAAGGGTGCGGATTCGTGAGGATCCGCGCTTCAGAACCCTGTTTTTGGGCCGTGGTGTCTCCAGGAAGCGGTGGACCCGTGTTTTTTGTGGTGCAGGCTGTGCCCCTGGCTATGATGTGTGACTTGCCGGTGAGTTTGATGTGGCGCAGTGCAAAAAGGGTGCGGATTCGTGAGGATCCGCGCTTCAGAACCCCGTTTTTGGGCCGTGGTGTCGCCAGGAAGCGGTGGACCCGTGTTTTTTGTGGTGCAGGCTGTGCCCCTGGCTATGTTGTGTGACTTGCCGGTGAGTTTGATGTGGCGCAGTGCAAAAGGGGTGCGGATTCGTGAGGATCCGCGCTTCAGAACCCCGTTTTTGGGCCGTGGTGTCGCCAGGAAGCGGTGGACCCGTGTTTTTGTGGTGCAGGCTGTGCCTCTGGCTATGATGTGTGATTTGCCGGTGAGTTTGATGTGGCGCAGTGCAAAAGGGTGCGGATTCGTGAGGATCCGCGCTTCTGAACCCCGTTTTTGGGCCGTGGTGCGGCCAGGAAGCGGTGGACCCGTGTTTTTTGTGGTGCAGGCTGTGCCCCTGGCTATGATGTGTGACTTGCCGGTGAGTTTGATGTGGCGCAGTGCAAAAGGGTGCGGATTCGTGAGGATCCGCTCTTCAGAACCCCGTTTTTGGGCCGTGGTGCGGCCAGGAAGCGGTGGACCCGTGTTTTTTGTGGTGCAGGCTGTGCCCCTGGCTATGATGTGTGACTTGCCGGTGAGTTTGATGTGGCGCAGTGCAAAAGGGTGCGGATTCGTGAGGATCCGCGCTTCAGAACCCTGTTTTTGGGCCGTGGTGTCTCCAGGAAGCGGTGGACCCGTGTTTTTTGTGGTGCAGGCTGTGCCCCTGGCTATGATGTGTGACTTGCCGGTGAGTTTGATGTGGCGCAGTGCAAAAAGGGTGCGGATTCGTGAGGATCCGCGCTTCAGAACCCCGTTTTTGGGCCGTGGTGTCGCCAGGAAGCGGTGGACCCGTGTTTTTTGTGGTGCAGGCTGTGCCCCTGGCTATGTTGTGTGACTTGCCGGTGAGTTTGATGTGGCGCAGAGCAAAAGGGGTGCGGATTCGTGAGGATCCGCGCTTCAGAACCCCATTTTTGGGCCGTGGTGTCGCCAGGAAGCGGTGGACCCGTGTTTTTTGTGGTGCAGGCTGTGCCTCTGGCTATGATGTGTGATTTGCCGGTGAGTTTGATGTGGCGCAGTGCCAAAAGGGTGCGGATTCGTGAGGATCCGCGCTTCAGAACCCCGTTTTTGGGCCGTGGTGTCGCCAGGAAGCGGTGGACCCGTGTTTTTTGTGGTGCAGGCTGTGCCTCTGGCTATGATGTGTGATTTGCCGGTGAGTTTGATGTGGCGCAGTGCAAAAGGGTGCGGATTCGTGAGGATCCGCGCTTCAGAACCCCGTTTTTGGGCCGTGGTGCGGCCAGGAAGCGGTGGACCCGTGTTTTTTGTGGTGCAGGCTGTGCCCCTGGCTATGATGTGTGACTTGCCGGTGAGTTTGATGTGGCGCAGTGCAAAAGGGTGCGGATTCGTGAGGATCCGCTCTTCAGAACCCCGTTTTTGGGCCGTGGTGCGGCCAGGAAGCGGTGGACCCGTGTTTTTTGTGGTGCAGGCTGTGCCCCTGGCTATGATGTGTGACTTGCCGGTGAGTTTGATGTGGCGCAGTGCAAAAGGGTGCGGATTCGTGAGGATCCGCGCTTCAGAACCCTGTTTTTGGGCCGTGGTGTCTCCAGGAAGCGGTGGACCCGTGTTTTTTGTGGTGCAGGCTGTGCCCCTGGCTATGATGTGTGACTTGCCGGTGAGTTTGATGTGGCGCAGTGCAAAAAGGGTGCGGATTCGTGAGGATCCGCGCTTCAGAACCCCGTTTTTGGGCCGTGGTGTCGCCAGGAAGCGGTGGACCCGTGTTTTTTGTGGTGCAGGCTGTGCCCCTGGCTATGTTGTGTGACTTGCCGGTGAGTTTGATGTGGCGCAGTGCAAAAGGGGTGCGGATTCGTGAGGATCCGCGCTTCAGAACCCCGTTTTTGGGCCGTGGTGTCGCCAGGAAGCGGTGGACCCGTGTTTTTTGTGGTGCAGGCTGTGCCTCTGGCTATGATGTGTGATTTGCCGGTGAGTTTGATGTGGCGCAGTGCCAAAAGGGTGCGGATTCGTGAGGATCCGCGCTTCTGAACCCCGTTTTTGGGCCGTGGTGTCGCCAGGAAGCGGTGGACCCGTGTTTTTTGTGGTGCAGGCTGTGCCCCTGGCTATGATGTGTGACTTGCCGGTGAGTTTGATGTGGCGCAGTGCAAAAAGGGTGCGGATTCGTGAGGATCCGCGCTTCAGAACCCCGTTTTTGGGCCGTGGTGTCGCCAGGAAGCGGTGGACCCGTGTTTTTTGTGGTGCAGGCTGTGCCCCTGGCTATGTTGTGTGACTTGCCGGTGAGTTTGATGTGGCGCAGTGCAAAAGGGGTGCGGATTCGTGAGGATCCGCGCTTCAGAACCCCGTTTTTGGGCCGTGGTGTCGCCAGGAAGCGGTGGACCCGTGTTTTTTGTGGTGCAGGCTGTGCCTCTGGCTATGATGTGTGATTTGCCGGTGAGTTTGATGTGGCGCAGTGCCAAAAGGGTGCGGATTCGTGAGGATCCGCGCTTCAGAACCCCGTTTTTGGGCCGTGGTGTCGCCAGGAAGCGGTGGACCCGTGTTTTTTGTGGTGCAGGCTGTGCCTCTGGCTATGATGTGTGATTTGCCGGTGAGTTTGATGTGGCCCAGTGCCAAAAGGGTGCGGATTCGTGAGGATCCGCGCTTCAGAACCCCGTTTTTGGGCCGTGGTGTCGCCAGGAAGCGGTGGACCCGTGTTTTTTGTGGTGCAGGCTGTGCCCCTGGCTATGATGTGTGATTTGCCGGTGAGTTTGATGTGGCGCAGTGCAAAAGGGTGCGGATTCGTGAGGATCCGCACTTCAGAACCATGTTTTTGCGCCATTGCAGCCTCACGGAATAGTGGAAACGTGATTTTTTTGGTCCTGCCTATAGATTAGTATTTGGTGTAGAGTATCATGGTGGTTTTATTTTGTTTCAATATAAAAATCATATGAATTCATGTGGATCCATGCCTCAGATCTATATTTTTGTGGTGCAGAACCCCGTTTTTGGGCCGTGGTGTCGCCAGGAAGCGTTGGATCCGTGTTTTTTGTGGTGCAAGCTGTGCCCCTGGCTATGATGTGTGATTTGCCGGTGAGTTTGATGTGGCGCAGTGCAAAAAGGGTGCGGATCCATGAGGATCCGTGCTTCAGAACCCCGTTTTTGGGCCGTGGTGTCGCCAGGAAGCGGTGGACCCGTGTTTTTTGTGGTGCAGGCTGTGCCCCTGGCTATGTTGTGTCATTTGCCGTTGAGTTTGATGTGGCCCAGTGCAAAAAGGTTGAGGATCCGTGAGGATCCGCGCTTCAGAACCATGTTTTTGCGCCATTGCGGCCTCACGGAATAGTGGAAACGTGATTTTTTTGGTCCTGCCTATAGATTAGTATTTGGTGTAGAGTATCATGGTGGTTTTATTTTGTTTCAATATAAAAATCATATGAATTCATGTGGATCCATGCCTCGGATCTATGTTTTTGTGGTGCAGAACCCCGTTTTTGGGCCGTGGTGTCGCCAGGAAGCGTTGGATCCGTGTTTTTTGTGGTGCAGGCTGTGCCCCTGGCTTTGATGTGTGATTTGCCGGTGAGTTTGATGTGGCGCAGTGCAAAAAGGGTGCGGATCCGTGAGGATCCGTGCTTCAGAACCACGTTTTTGGGCCGTGGTGTCGCCAGGAAGCGGTGGACCCGTGTTTTTTGTGGTGCAGGCTGTGCCCCTGGACATTATGTGTGATTTGACGGTTAGTTAGGGGTGGCCCAATGCAAAAAGGGTGCGGATCCGTGAGGATCCGTGCTTCAAAACCAAGTTTTTGCGCCATATTGTCGCGAGGAAGCCATGGATCCCAGATTTTTGTGGTGCAGGCTGTGCCCCTGGACATGATATGTGATTTGACGGTGAGTTTGGGGTGTCCCAATGCAGAAATCATGAGGATCCATGAGGATCCGTGTTTTTTAAACAAGTTTTTGCACCATTGTGGCCCCACAAAACAGTGGGTGCATGATTTTTTTGATGCTACATATAGACTGAGATGTGGTCTACAGTATCATGGTGGTTTTTTTTCATTTGAATGAAAAAATCATATGAATTCATGAGGATCCGTCTAGATCCGCCTTTTACCCTTTTCCAAAATTTTTGCAGCCCTTCTGGAAATTCCAAAATCCAGACAATAAGGGCAATTAGGCCAAAAATTGATTTGATTAGGCCAAAATGGCACAAAATAGCTTTTGGGCTTGCAAAGTTCTCCAGAGCTCTTCATCGGGCTATGAAGTAAAGCTAAAAGGAAAAGATGGCTGATGGTGAAGCCGAGGAGTCTGCAGCTGGGCTGAAGGCTCAAGCTGGAATGTTAGCTAGGGAAGGTAGCAGACATTCCAGTGAAGCTTGGTTGGGTGTCTTGCATGTTTTGGTGTGCACCAAAGGTTGGTTACCAGGAGGAAGAGACAAAAAGTAGTTGGCACATACACACACACTGATGGGAATACAGTGGTACCTTGGTTTACAACCATAATCCGTTCCGGAGGTCCGGCTGTAAACCAAAACAGGTTGTAACCCAAGGCGTGCTTTTGACAATAGGGCCTCTCCAAAAAAAATTGGTTGTAAAAAAAAAAAGGTACATGCACTTCTGGGTTTGACATGGTTGTAATCCAAAACGGTTGTAATCCAAAGCGGTTGCAAACCAAGGTACCACTGTATAAAGTCCAGCTGTCACTCAGGCCTGTCTACGTCCTTAAATGAAAAACACAGATTCCTTGTTACAGGTAGGTAGCCGTGTTGGTCTGCCATAGTCAAAACAAAACAAAAAAAAATTCCTTCCAGTAGCACCTTAGAGACCAACTAAGTTTGTTCTTAGTATGAGCTTTCGGATGCATGCACACTTCTTCAGATTCCTTGGTAAGTGAAACCGGGAATAAAGAGAAACTTGGCAGTTTGTGTAGTGTTATGAGTTTGCAGGTGCCAAACCTCTCTAATCTCCAGATCCAGTAAGTGTTAGAATTTAATCAAGGGTTGGGGTGTTAAGGTGAGTACGAGGCACTTCTAATCGTTGGATTCAGCAAGTGTTAAAAGCTCATCAAGCCAGGTTAACCTCCTGGGTGATGGGCCCTTAAGGAAATACAGGATTAAAGGGCTTGTGCTAGACAGCAAATGGATAGGACTCCCTTCCTCAACAGACAAAGCCAGAGTTCAGAGTAGAGAGATTAGGAAAGATGTGACTTAGAAAGAAAGCAGCAATCTGGATAGAGGAGAGCAGTGTTAGAGACCAATGTTTGCTTTCTGTCTGAATCCAAGACTGCAGCTATGGGAACAACATGATCCTCTTGGGGTGTTGATACTGTGAGCCCTTCCATTGTAGGCTCAGGTTACACATTTGTTGTTGTTTAGTCATGTCCGACTCTTCGTGACCCCATGGACCAGAGCACGCCAGGCACTCCTGTCTTCCACTGTCTCCCGCAGTTTGGTCAGACTCATGTTGGTAGCTTCCAGAACACTGTCCAACCATTTTGTCCTCTGTCCCGTTCTCCTTGTGCCCTCCATCTTTCCCAACATCAAGGTCTTTTCTAGGGAGTCTTCTCTTCTCATGAGGTGGCCTGAGTATTGCAGCCTCAGCTTCAGGATCTGTCCTTCCAGTGAGAACTCAGGCCTGATTTCCTTAAGAATGGATAGGTTTGATCTTCTTGCAGTCCATGGGACTCTCAAGAGTCTCCTCCAGCACCATAATTCAAAAGCATCCATTCTTCGGCAATCAGCCTTCTTTAAGGTCCAGCTCTCACTTCCGTACATTACTACTGGGAAAACCATAGCTTTAACTGTACAGACCTTTGTCGGCAAGGTGATGTCTCTGCTTTTTAAGATGCTGTCTAGGTTTGTCATTGCTTTTCTCCCAAGAAGCAGGTGTATTTTAATTTCGTGACTGCTGTCACCATCTGCAGTGATCATGGAGCCCAAGAAAGTAAAATCTCTCACTGCCTCCATTTCTTCCCCTTCTATTTGTCAGGAGATGATGGGACCAGTGGCCATGATCTTAGTTTTTTTGATGTTGAGCTTCAGACCATATTTTGCACTCTCCTCTTTCACCCTCATTAAAAGGTTATTTAATTCCTCCTCACTTTCTGCCATCAAGGTTGTATCATCAGCATATCTGAGGTTGTTGATATTTTTTCCGGCAATCTTAATTCCGGTTTGGGATTCATCCAGTCCAGCCTTTCACATGATGAATTCTGCATATAAGTTAAATAAGCAGGGAGAGAATATACAGCCTTGTCCTACTCCTTTCCCAATTTTGAACCAATCAGTTGTTCCATATCCAGTTCTAACTGTAGCTTCTTGTCGCACATAGAGATTTCTCAGGAGACGGATGAGGTGATCAGGCACTCCCATTTCTTTAAGAACTTGCTATAGTTTGCTGTGATCGACACAGTGAAAAGCTTTTGCATAGTCAATGAAGCAGAAGTAAATGTTTTTCTGGAACTCTCTATCTTTCTCCATAATCCAGCGCATGTTTGCAATTTGGTCTCTGGTTCCTCTGCCCCTTCGAAATCCAGCTTGCACTTCTGGGAGTTCTCGGTCCACATACTGCTTAAGCCTGCCTTGTAGAATTTTAAGCATAACCTTGCTAGCGTGTGAAATGAGTGCAATTGTGCGGTAGTTGGAGCATTCTTTGGCATGCAAAGAGCATTCTTTGGCCACTGGAAAAAAAAAAAAGCTCGGTCTCTCTCTGGGCCATTTGGATGAGAAGCAGCCTATTTCTTACTTATCTGCAGAGGCCAATGTATAAGGCAGAGACAATATCCTTCAAAGAATCCATCTCACAGTCTTATTTCAACTCAATGAACTTTGCACTGGTCTATCTTAATTATTTATCTATCTATCTATCTATCTATCTATCTATCTATCTATCTATCTATCTATTTAATTGTTCAATTCATTTCTATACTACCAGGGCATTGTACACAAAAATCCAATAAAAATGCATCCCATGAAATGTTAAAATCATAGGCCATAAAATCATGCCCTCACATCATGAAGCACTGTTGTAGGTGGGACCACAACCAGGAGTTCCCTTTGTGATCTGAAAGCTCAGTCCAGCAGATATTTGGAGAGGCATTCCATAGAGAACTTGGTTCCCAGGATGTCCAGGGTTTCATACACCAGTATGAACTCCTGTTCCTGGGGGAGCAGATCTATCTATCAGGTTACACCAGCTCCTTATCTCGTGGAAATCCACTATGTGGAATACCGTAGACTCCTCACAGCGGCTAGATTAAATGTCCTTGAATCTGCAGTATTGTGGGGAAGGTACAAGGGAGTCCCATATGCCCAGAGAACTTGTCATTGTGCCCTGGGAGAGGTAGAGTCCACTGAACACATTCTCTTGAGCTGCCCTTTCTATACAGATTTCAGGCAAAATCTTATAGCCCCACTCTTATCTCAACTTTGCTCTCTATCCAGAGAAAGACAGGTTTTATATTTGTTGAATAATGTTACTGGAAAAACAGCTTCCTTGGTGGCCAAATTTCTTTTTCTAGCTCTTAAGCGCCGTAAGACTAAGATTGATTGCATTGACATGGGTTTATCTGTATAGCTTCATCTTAGTGCTGGCTATGTTTTATTCTAAAGTTCCTTTACATGTTTTAATTCTGTATGGATAAATGTATCTTTTCTGACTGACGGTCGAATAAAGAATGATGATGACTAGTGTGAACTCCTTAAATTGGGTTCAGAAGCTCAATAAGGATCAGTGAAATAGGATCCCCTTTCGTAACACTACTCAAAACCCGAGCAACTGGATTCTGCACCAGCTGTAGTTACCAGACCATCTTCAAGGGCAGCCCTATGCATTTATACCCCACCTTTCATCCAAGGAGCTCAAAGTAGTGCACATTGTTCTTCTCCCCCTCCATTTGGACCTCAAGGTCACCCAGCAAGCTTCATGGCTGAGTGGAGTGGGATTTCGAACCCTGGTCACCTGGTGACCTAGTCCAACCCTCTAACCACTACACCACATGGGTGTAATTTGATTAAAACATTTTTGGTGTTCTTTTCTTCCAAACTGTCCTTGCCTTTGCACTTCACTGCTCAATCAAGGAGGAGAGCAATGACAGGTAGTCATTCTGTAGCCACTCTGATTGTTGCATTAAGGATGAGAGCAAAGGAATGGAGCCGCTGGATAAAAGTTGGCTCAGCCAGTTGTTTACATGTGGGGACATTCCAGCCCAGTGAACTTCACTGCTGCTTATAATAAGAGTTTAGTGGCAGAAAAACCCAGATATTTGCCTGCCATCCTTCTCCACAAGTCACCTGGCATGTTAGAATGTGGGTCTCCTTATGTAATGTCATCTGTTTTCTGCAAAGTAGGGAACTGAAAAGGCCTTTTTCTGAGCTTGTTTATTATTTTTGTAAGCAAATGTTGGAATTATATAGATCAGCTTATCAGTGTACATAAATTGTGATGTGCATGAAATATATTGGTTTCCCTATGCTTAGTTAGTGAAACCCTCCACAATTGCATCTATAGAGAATCCCACAAACATGGTGTTGTTTCTCTGCAGCGTTGCATTGCAACTCAGGCACTGGTGCTCAGTAATGATATACTTTCACAAGCCTTAGTATGCATTCCATATCATGGCTCTGAAAGGCATAGCTGGCTGCAGGCAAGATTAAATAACAATTGTATGTTACTGACCTCTAGTGGTGGCCTATTTTGTGATACATAAATACCGGTATTACCGGTGGCAATATATTGTAGGATTTTGTTTATAACAGGGCCTCTGAAATATCACCGGGCCTCATCTGCTGCCATCTTTCAAGGAACTCTCTAGGTAGTTAATTACTACTAAAGATTAGCTTGTTGTTTTTTTAATGCAGTCAGTCATGTAATTATCAATTCACGTGCTGGACACCTGGTGAATGGCACCCTTTGATGCCAACCCACCATATGTTATGTGTTATATAGACATAATACATTTAAAGAAAATTCCCCTACCCCAAGAATTTAGGGAACTGTAGTTTGTTAAGGTGCTGAGAACTGTAGCTCTGTGAAAGGTAAACTATAGTTCCCATGATTCTTTTTTTTGGGGGGGGGAGGAAGGGATGTGCTTTAAATGTAAGCAATTAGCAACATCAGGACAAATGTAAGCAATCAACATCTGGACAAATTTTCATTAGTTCACAAACCATAAAAATCACTGCATCATTATCATGATAATAATGACGATAATAATGATCTAGATAAAAATACTAGAATGTGAAAGGATACTTTCTAAGCTATAAGAAAATAGAAATTACAATTTCCAAAATTAGTTGGCCACCAGGCTTCATGGAAATGGCTTTCAATTGGTTTACCGACTATGAGCCTCTGATTCCCCTTTCACTAATATAGGTGCATTTACTTATTTATTTTCCTCTGCCAAATGTTGGCAGGCACAACAGAAGTAACTATGATTTAGTTTAGATTCTTGCATTGCAGGGGGTTAGACTAGATGACTCTCAGGGTCCCTTCCAGCTCTACAAGTCTATGATTTTATGAGCTACTTCAAGATCACCTTGACTTGCTTATCAAGATGACTGTTTGGCTCCAGATAAATAAAGGGTACTGATGCCAATGGAAGCTTTCTTCCCAATTCAAATAGTATCTTCAGAGGAGCATGTTTTGTCAATAACATGGCAGGGGAGGAACGGGTTAAACCTTCCCTCTGTATCTGCTGTGATTCAGGTCATTATCACCCTACCCCACACCACTGCTTTTTAAAAAATGTGCACATTACTTGCAAAGATGCATTTAACATCACAAGTCATTTGACCTTAATAGACCAGGAGTGCATAGCTTTAAAATTTCTTAATCTGACTTTTACATTTCTTTTTAACTCAGGAGAACCACACTGCTACATTAATCATTTGAAAACGGTGATTTGAAAGAAAAAGAAAATATGAGCCATTCAAGGTTGTAAAAATTATATATACAGTACAATGTTCATAAACCTTAGTTATTACAAAAACCCTACCATTTTTTAGGCAATGCAAGCAATACAAACATGAAATACAATACATGTTAAGTACTTTGTCACATTTTAAATTTAGTATTTCCTTCTAACTTTTTTCCTCTGCATGACCTCTTCTCTCTCTCTCTCTCTCTCTCTCTCTCTCCTCTCCCTTTTATCTGTTCAGTTTGTTGTTGTTCTGTTTGCTGCTGTTGTTCAGCTTCTGTCTGCTTTCCCCTTTCTGCTGAATTCAACATCAATAGAACACAAAGCTTTCACTCTCTCAGAAACTGACAACAAGTGTGGTCTATGCAGGGGAGCCAGTGGGCTGCAAGAGGCACCCGATAATCTGGTACCAACTCACCCACATGTGCCACTGAGTCCAGGGAGAAGAGGGAGGAATAATGCAGATATATAGTGGTGCAGTTACCTGTGCCCCTTGGCCAAATTTTAATATTCCCACAAAGAAGTGATAAACGCTTGCAAATAAAGAGCATTTGGAATTCTGCCCAGGAGGTGGGGCTACATTTCAAATTCCTGAGCTCACCTTTCATAACCAGAACTTTAGAAGCTACCCCAAACAGACAGGTAAAATATTGCAGACACTCCCAAGTGTCCCTATTTTCCAGGGCCATCCCTGATTTAGAGAACAGGACACCCCTATTTTCATTGGATAAATGTTGGAGGGTATGGAATTATCTGACCGCTGAGCCCCCTGAAGACAATCCTGTGAAGGGAAGGTTTTTGTTTTTGTTTTTTTTTAAAAAAAGTTTAATGTTTTATTATTTTTTAATATAAGTTGGCAGCCGCCCAGAGTGGCTGGGGCAACCCAGTAAGATGTGTAGGATATAAATAGTAAAATTATCATTATGGAATGGGACGTCCCTATTTTCATTGGAGAAATGTTGAAGGGTGTGATATTGGTCATATCACAACATGGTACGCTTGCAATAGCAAAGACTTAGGTCCAAGTTTGTTTGAGAAACTTGGAACTAAGGCAAATTATTGAAAGGTGAAAGTCTTTTCATTCTGAGTGGCAGAAATGGATGTTTTAATTTTTTTAGTGCCATTTTATCTCTGTTTTACTCTGCATTGTTGCGTTATTGTGGTTGCAAATTGTCATATTATTGTAAGCCTCCTTGCAGATTGTAGGGATGGGTGCTAGCTCAACTTTAAATCTGTTTCCATGCCTACATTATTCAAAATCAACACGCTGTTCCGATAAAAGCAGGCAGTGTTGCATGATTTCCCTTGCAAAACAAATCTGATATGGATGCAGTGTTGTAGTCGGGAGTAAGAGCCTCTCTGAACTTAATGGAATTGCTTCTGCTCTGAAGAATAGAGCTGTCACCGTACTAAATGCAAATACCCCTCGCGTTTCGCTCACTGGCAAACAACCACGTGGCTCTTCTGCATCTAGGGTGTAAAATGGAGATACCAAATTAAACCGGAAGCCAGATGCGGGCGCGTGCAAATGTGACACATGGGTGGGAGCACAGACTTCTAGAAATTGGCCTGCGCATACGCCCAGCTTCCGAGATTAGTCTGAAATCCTTTTCGGAGTGTGTGTTCCACCTGGCACGTGTTTTTAAAACTCTCCCCCGCCCCCTTTAGCGTAAAGATTATAAAAAGCCCCAGCGCAATGTGTCGGTATTGCACAAGGATCCTGCGTGCATTGCATGATTTGTGCTGGGAGGGAGCAATTTAAGATTGACCTTTTGCTGCTGCTGCTGCTGCTGCTGCTACCTGAGGGGCGTTTGTTATGGGGTTTTCTTTTGGGGGGCTGTGGGGCTGCGAATCCAAACCAGCCTTGTAGCCCCACTTTTATAAACTGCGGTACCAGCAGCGTGCTACATTGCAAGACTGTTGCCAGCTGCTGTTCCCCAACCACATCCCTCCAAGCCGCAGCAGGGATTTAACAGGGAGCATAGCTACTTCTAAAATACTTTGAAACGAACACACACAATTTCAGACGAAATTGTAATGAGAATAAGTTCCTGTCCTCGCTGCTGCCTTTTATTGCTGGGTGAGGAGGCTGCTGGAAGTTAGATTTCTCCAAAGTTTTAACATTTGGCAACTATTGACTTTTGTCTCAGAGGAAACAAAACACCCCCCTCCCTTTTTATTTTATTGTTGGCGGCGGCGGCGCGCTCGGAAGTTTCGAATTGTCACGTCACTTCCGCGGACTGACGCAACTGCGGGTCAGAGGCAGCAGCAAAATGGCGGCTCCGGAGGAGCGGGAGCTGTCGGCGGAACAGACCGAGAAGCTGCTCCAGTTCCAGGTGCTGGACGCGGGTGCGGCCGGTGGAGGGGGGCGCGGCGGGCTGAGCCAGGCCGGCCGCTTCGGTGGGAGGCCGGGCCTCCTCTCAGCCCTCGCGTGGGTTCCCGGCGCGCCGGGCGGCCAAGAGGAGCGGGCGGCGCCAGGGGTTGGGGGGCGGAGGAGAGCAGCCTGGCCGGCCTGAGGTTTCTGTTGGGCGGGGGCGGCGTCGGGGCCAGAGAGCGGGGCGCGGAGGGTGCGCTCGGCGGAAGCGGCCACGGCCTGACCATCGGTGGCCTGGTGGCTGCCAGCCTAGGGGGGCCGCCGCCTGGACCTGCATCCCACCCCCTGCAACGCGGGTATGGCCGTGGGGTGGGAACCAGCAACGTATAGTCCGTGGGGTCGGCCTGTGAGCAGTTAAGCTTGCTTCGGTGTTTTGTGCTCTTCCGCATCGTACCATTAAAATAAATCATCACCGGCAGATATTACGCGTTGTGATGGTTAAGAGCAACAAACAGGAAATGAGTCAGTGTACACCTGTATGGGGGAGGGACATCCCGGTTTCTAAGCTGATTATTAAGAAGGAGCTTTACCCTCCTCCCTTATTTTTAAAGGTTGCTCTACTGAGAGGCAGGGAGAATCCCAATTACAAGCTCCTATAGCGCCCAGTCATGCATATTTTCTTGGAAGTAAATTCCACCGAGTCCAGTGGTCTCCACTGCCAAGTATGAGTGCATAAGATTCTGCCCTGTCTTTAGAACACTGAGCAACATTTGCAATTCTTTGTAATTGTTTTTAAAAGAGATTGTTTCCTCCCTCCTCCTGCACTTTAGTATTCCATAGAGAGCCTTAAACTATATTTAACCACTTGGCATAAACAATTGAGAGAGTATATTGTGGACTTTCCTAAAAGTAGAAAGCACTATGTTGGGGATTCATTCCCATGATGGTTTATAACTTAAACTGTGGTATTTCTTCACACAAGTGGCCTTCTGTTTAGCCAAGGTTGAATGCTTTGATTGCCATTTTCCTCTTTTTAAGTCATGGGCAAGACTGCCTCCTGCACCATTCAGTTTCTATTAACACTATAGCCTTTCATACATGACTGTAGTGGAGAATGCTAGTACTGCTCTGACATTTTTAGCATGGTTGCAACTTTTAATTCTCTCACTGCTGACAGAAGTGGGAGCTTCCAGTAAGAAGGAATTATTGACGGTGAGTTGAGCATTTCATCAAAAATCCACACACTGTTGTAGGGGAGCTGGATGGAGATGGGGCTGAGGAAGGACAGCAACAACTCTGTCTCGTTCCCCCCCCCCCAAGCTCCAATTTTCTCTTGTTATACCTAATATTTGACATATCTTTGTCAGGGGTCTTAGTCAATTCTTGTCTTCTGGAGGAGGGTTGGGTTTTTTGCCTTTTGGGAGAGCACATTGTGGTCAAAGCACTCGCTTTATTGTTTTGAATAATCACAATATATTAAAAATTAAATCAAAGTGTAATGTTCACTATTTCTTAAATGTACTAACTGCAAGTCTAAAGTACCTATCCCACACACAGAAGTACTCTTCAGACATCCCTCATTCTTCTAAGTTTCCAATCCTTCTTTTCTCTTTGCTTCTAAAGCTGCTAAATTACTTTAGTTGTACTATTTTGAAGAGATTATTCGGTTTAAGCCATATTTGGGCATTTGATAAATGCCACATACTTTGCAGTGTGTGTTTGTTGCATTTTGAAATGCCAGTTGGTAGGTGGCAGCACTTAGAGCCATAGTTGCTTTTGACTGGACTTCATGGTCCAGGGCTCCTTTAGGTGCAATTTGTTGTTCATCTGCTCACCTAGAACAAATGCTGAGCAGATGACTGTACTGCTGATCTGGTGTATATTGAATCTCTACATGCATTTGAAATGATGGGAATTTTGAAAATATATGGTTTTGTTAAGACTTCTTCCAGAAACATAATGGGGAGAAGAAAGTGACCATATATGCATTAAGTCTAAAGTAACCTTGCTTCAAAAATATTTTATCTCCTTGAGCCCAGGAGATAAATGTGGCCTCTCTGACTCCTAGGCCTGCCTAGGCCATACTCCACACTGGCTCTGATCCCTCCTCAAGTGCTTTTGTGTGGCTAGAATGTGTCCTAAGAATGTCTCTTGGTTGCCCAGATGGAGGTGTGTAGAAACTTCAGGTTTTTTACTTGGCTGGAATGTAGCCTGTTGTACAAAGATAAGATTCACATCTGTTGCCCTGCAGACGTTTGTTCTGGGTCCTGCTTGTCACTGGCATGCAGCCTCTGGAAAGCTGCCCCTGAGGGAATGTGGCCCTTGGGCTGAGAAGATTCTCAACCCCATATTACAGAGTCTGCATATTACAGGCTCAGTTTCATGCATAAGTACAGTGTTCCAGATAAATGGAATTTCATCTTCTCTATACATCCTATGTTGATGCTATTTTTTGTCTCTGTGTATTTCCCTCATTGTTTAGAATGGAATGGTCAGCTCTGAACCAAACAAGTGTCAGATGGTGACTTGAAAAATATGTGAAACAATTCTTAATTAGCTATTATTAAAATAGAAATTTGGGGAGAGATTTATTTATTTTTAATTAAAGGGCTGACAACATTTTCTGTCAAATCCGGTGTCCCACGATGCGGGCGGGGGGAATGAGGCCCACATCTGTGCCTTTCAAAGTGAAAGTACACACTGGGTCAGCTGTTGGCCAGTCTGATCTGTACCTTCAAAGGTATCCTCCTTCAGGCAGCAGACTGTCCAGCACTGGATTGCCTCCTACCTGTGGAGGTGTTGATTGGACTGGCTGACAGCCAGCCAGCCATGTATGTATGGTCTTTAGGTTCACCACAGAATTAAAGGATTTGGTGCCCTATGGTAATAAGTACTCTTACTAATAACAAAGAATAAACACTTGGAACTTTATTGATAATACCATTGTATATCGCATCTATAACTTAAAGTGAACCTGCAGCTGGTATCCAGAAAAAAAAACTTTCTTAAATTAACTACCCTATGAGAAACTTTACCAAATTGTATCTGTCATCTGTATCATGTTCGGTCTTTGATTGCTGCACTTGTACAAGAACAAATTCTCAGCCTGGCAAAGGCTTTTGTTCTGTTAGAGTCAGGTGCTTCTCACCTTGGAAACATAATTCTCTGGAATTTGGCAGTGGTTTGGGAGTTAACAGCAGAGCTAGTTACAGGCTTCTTGGAAATGTTTCACTTGTATGACATAGAGCAAAACCAGACGTGATGTTAAATGTATGAATGAATTTAGCATGTGTAAGTTTTTACTAAACACCAATTGCAAGACTGGTCAGGTTTGGGTCCATGGCATATGGGGAAGACGGACTTGTGGGATTTTCTGTCTCTAACGCTAAAATAACTTAAAACAAAATAAAAAATCCTTCCAGTAGCACCTTAGAGACCATGCTTTGCACTGAACTACCCTGGATAGTTCAGTAGCTGCTTTGTGTCTACTATGGGTCCACTCTCCTTTCTGCTTGGCTCAGTGGGTCTATCTAAGCACCTTCTGAATTGTACCGCAAAGCAGTAAATACTCTAGTGTTAGAAATATACATACAATGGTATTTATTCAGCTTCTTTATTAGTAAAATCATTTGTTGGACATTTAACCTGAAAAACCGTTCAGAATGAATGGTACAGTTGACCACAAGGGGCATATTCTACTGCGATGTTAGAACATTTTCATTTACTGCAAAACTAAAATGAACAAAAAGCATTATTTCAAGCAATTAAAATGCCTTTTTTCTGTCCTTTGAAAATAGCTGGTGATATGCCAGTTATTTTCCATGGCTGCTGTAAAGGGGGTCCTGCTGTATGTATGCAAGAGGCCCTTCAAGTCACCGGTGGATAGGCGAAATTGATGACTGGAATCTCAGGTGAGAATGCACCCATCAGATTTAGTGATCTGATCTTATAGCCATCTTTAAGCCATGGAATATATTTGCAGGAGTTAGCTGAGACAGAATTCTGTTTTGGATTGCATCTTCACAAACAGTAGTGTGGGAAATGTTTCAGTACTTCACAAATGTTGTGCAGTTCCATGGTTATAACACTGAAGAGTGCTTCTGGTTCCACTCTGCCTTAATGGAGGCAGCCCCCATGACAATGGGAGATCATAGGCAAAGGAAAAACACCTCTGGCATGGAATGTGGGAGGTGCAAAAGACCTAG
Source organism: Lacerta agilis (assembly GCF_009819535.1). Taxonomy (NCBI): domain Eukaryota; kingdom Metazoa; phylum Chordata; class Lepidosauria; order Squamata; family Lacertidae; genus Lacerta; species Lacerta agilis. The sequence continues at coordinate 64,688,704 of NC_046313.1, forward strand.
TCTGCCGAAAACCCTCCAATGCCGCCATTAAGAAGCAGAGGTTCTCCTGTTAATTAGAGCTTAATTGGACTAAAGTACAGGCACGTGCTAGAAGAGATGAGATCACAAACTGCAGAACAAACCAACTGCAAGGACTTTAAGGTTTGAATTTGAGATAAGACTTCATCTGATGCAAAAGACAGTGGAAGGGAGGGGAGCCTACGGTTTCTTTATTTAAAGTTTTCTTCTCTACAGTTATGATTCAGCAACCCTCCCCTGAATGTTGGTTCAAATTATATTTGTACAAGTGATGATGGAAGAAATTGGATTATAAATATGGTTTATAACATCAAATGGAACTGTGTATAAAAAAAGGAAAAGGGGAGGGAAGTTCTATTTTGCAAAAAGTTTACGATGGAAACTTAGAGCTGACTCTTCCCCATCTTTTATTATCTACAAAGTGAACTGAATAACGCTAAGAGGACTTGGAATTCAATTTAATTGGAAGGATAACTGGCCATATATCTTCAGCTGGAAGGAAGGATGAAAGGAGTCTGTGAGCTGCCAAGGAACTGATAAGGTTCTTTATTGAGTCATCGGCAGACTGCTCTTACTTCCAGACTGAGAAGAAAAATGGTGAAAACAGTTTATTTACTGGGACAGAGCAACTTTTGCAGGTGTTGTTAAAGTTCTCGGTGCAAAACAACGAAGCGTGGAACAGAGTGATGGAGAAATTTCTGGAACAACAATGGGATATCAGCTCCACCCTATGCATGATGTATTACAGCAACAATCGGGGGGGGGGGGGAGATAACATCTTACAAGGACAGGAAGAAATGCTACGGAAAGAATAATTGCCACACACGGGAAGAACAAGGATATAGTCTGAGTTCCTCACTTGAAGCTTTATAAATCATTTAATGTGTCAACACAAATAGAAGTTATTAATATTGCAGTTGTTGTATAAGGGATGATTATTATAACTGGAATGTAATTGAAACTAGTTAGATTTTAGAACACAGAATTAAAGAAAATCATAAAATCTAGCATGTGGGGCCCCACTTTAACTAAATTATATAATTCTGTAATTGCCAGATTGGTATTAATAATTGTACAGTGGTACCTCGCAAGACGAATGCCTCGCAAGACGAAAAACCCGCTAGACGAAAGGGTTTTTCGATTTTTTAGGTGATTCACAAAACGAATTTTTTAATGGCCGTGACTCGCAAAACGAATCGTCTTGCGCGGTACCACTTTAAGAAAAAGCCGGAACCTGCTGCTGCAAGGAGAGCGGCAGCAGTGGCGGGAACCGGAAACGGCAGCTCGCCTCCTCCCACCGTAGAGGCTCACAAGTTCCAAGGTGGAGCAGCCGAGCCTACCCTCGGCTCCCGAGCCTGCCCTTTGCTCCCCGCAAACCCCAGAACACTCACCGCTCCGGGAGGGAGGAGGTAGGTCCGGCGCCATTTTAGCCTCGGCTTCTCCCTTACTGCGGCCCCTGCTCCCCACACCCAGCTTTCTCCTGCTGCCGCCGCTCACCCTGCTTGCTCCGCTGGCTTCTCCCGCCGTGGATCCTGCTCCCCGCTTGCTCCCCTGGCTTCTCCCGCCGTGGATCCTGCTCCCCGCTTGCTTTTCTGGCTTCCCACTGCGTTCCCTGCTTGCTTTCCTGGCTTCTCCCGCCGTGGATCGTGTCCCCCGCTTGCTTTTCTGCCTTCCCCCGCTGTGGATCGTGTCCCCCGCTTGCTTTTCTGCCTTCCCCCGCTATGGATCGTGTCCCCCGCTTGCTTTTCTGCCTTCCCACTGCGTTCCCTGCTTGCTCCGATGGCTTCTCCCGCCGTGGATCCTGCTCCCCGCTTGCTCCCCTGGCTTCTCCCGCCGTGGATCGTGTCCCCCGCTTGCTTTTCTGCCTTCCCCCACTATGGATCGTGTCCCACGCTTGCTTTTCTGGCTTCCCACTGCGTTCCCTGCTTGCTCCGATGGCTTCTCCTGCCGTGGATCCTGCTCCCTGCTTGCTTTCCTGGCTTCTCCCGCCGTGGATCGTGTCCCCCGCTTGCTTTTCTGCCTTCCCCCGCTATGGATCGTGTCCCCCGCTTGCTTTTCTGGCTTCCCACTGCGTTCCCTGCTTGCTCCGATGGCTTCTCCCGCCGTGGATCCTGCTCCTTGCTTGCTTTCCTGGCTTCTCCCGCCGTGGATCGTGTCCCCCGCTTGCTTTTCTGCCTTCCCCCGCTATGGATCGTGTCCCCCGCTTGCTTTTCTGCCTTCCCACTGCGTTCCCTGCTTGCTCCGATGGCTTCTCCCGCCGTGGATCCTGCTCCCTGCTTGCTTTCCTGGCTTCTCCCGCCGTGGATCGTGTCCCCCGCTTGCTTTTCTGCCTTCCCCCGCTATGGATCGTGTCCCCCGCTTGCTTTTCTGGCTTCCCACTGCGTTCCCTGCTTGCTCCGATGGCTTCTCCCGCCGTGGATCCTGCTCCTTGCTTGCTTTCCTGGCTTCTCCCGCCGTGGATCGTGTCCCCCGCTTGCTTTTCTTCCTTCCCCCGCTATGGATCGTGTCCCCCGCTTGCTTTTCTGCCTTCCCACTGCGTTCCCTGCTTGCTCCGATGGCTTCTCCCGCAGTGGATCCTGCTCCCCGCTTGCTCCCCTGGCTTCTCCCGCTGTGGATCGTGTCCCCCGCTTGCTTTTCTGCCTTCCCCCGCTATGGATCGTGTCCCCCGCTTGCTTTTCTGGCTTCCCACTGCGTTCCCTGCTTGCTCCGATGGCTTCTCCTGCCGTGGATCCTGCTCCCTGCTTGCTTTCCTGGCTTCTCCCGCCGTGGATCGTGTCCCCCGCTTGCTTTTCTGCCTTCCCCCGCTATGGATCGTGTCCCCCGCTTGCTTTTCTGCCTTCCCACTGCGTTCCCTGCTTGCTCCGATGGCTTCTCCTGCCGTGGATCCTGCTCCCTGCTTGCTTTCCTGGCTTCTCCCGCCGTGGATCGTGTCCCCCGCTTGCTCTCCCCGCTCACCGGTCGCTCTGCCGCTTGCTCTGCCGCTCGCTTTCCCCGCTCGCCGGCAGGAGGCTTGGACTTTTTTCCCATAGGAACGCATTGTTTAAATTTCAATGCATTCCTATGGGAAACCGTGCTTCGCAAGACGAAATTTCCGCAAGACGAAAAGACTTGCGGAACGAATTAATTTCGTCTTGCGAGGCACCACTGTATTATAAATTGGTATTGTTATATTGAGGCTATTATTGGAATTTAATTTAAAACTAATAAAAATGTTATTAAAAAAAACCTGAAGAGTGTTTAGCAGATAGTTTTGTGCGTTTTTCATTCTGACCTTGAGTAAAGTAGTTACAGATAACTGAAAAATGTTAAAACAAAATAAAAAAATAAATAAAAATCTGAAGAAGTGTGCATGCACATGAAAGCTCATACCAAGAACAAACTTAGTTGGTCTCTAAGGTGCTACTGGAAGGAATTTTTTTTATTTTTTATTTTGTTTTGACTACGGCAGACCAACACGGCTACCTACCTGTAACTGTGAAAAATGTTATACACACAGACACATTAACACAAAAGCTGAGATTCTCAGAATGCCAAATTTGGCAGAAGATATACCAGGTCTGACACTTCCATGGCAGTCCAGTAGACATGGAAACGTAGGCTGTTGTCCCCATTTGTTGTAATGGTGGTTCTGAGGAAGAAAGCTTACAGGACACAACAAGTACTTTATGTTACACCTATAGGGAGAAAAGAGGGTTTTGAAGAGAGATTCTTGCTAAAGTGTGTATAGTTTGAAATGCCCAATGCCCCTATTGAGACCTATATGAAAACACTGGTGTGTAGAATTTGTTTTGTCACATAAGGCTGCTACAGTCCTTTACGTACTTTTAAACAGAGAAAATTCTGGCATTCAATTTTACTGCATATTGCAGCAGTTCTATGTGTATGGGAGTGCAAATGAGCATTTGAACTTTGTAGATTCGAAAACAGCAGTACCATTTTAAGCACACTGAAAAGGTCAACTGTCAGTCTAGAAATGTGAAGAAACAGTAGGTGCACATGCCCATTCAGGAATATGTTTCAGACAGGCATCTAAATTAGTTGAATTTTTAGGGAATGAGCATTGTAAATCCTGTTTGGAGGCTTATTTGTGAGACTTGCTCTGTCAGTGTTGTGAGAGGAAGAATTACGCTCTTCTAAGTATTATGCTGCTAACTAGGAATGTTATAAGAAATTATCTCTGAAGAACTAATTGGGCAATAATTCACTGGTTTGCAGAGCAAAGCTTGTTACACCTATGGGGAGAAAAGAGGGTTTTGAAGAGGGATTCTTGCTAAAGTGTGTATAGTTTGAAAAGGGATTCTTGCTAAAGTGTGTATAGTTTGAAATGTCCAGCACAATTGAAGGTTGAGCAAAGATGAAACAAGACCAGGAATACCAGCCTAACTAGCTGAGTGGCATGCTACAGCCTGAGGGCTTCTGTTGAATTATTTCTCTGTGCCTGCATGCATTCTGTTAGTGCAGTGTGGCATTACATATAGTAGCAATATATCCTTGGTTGAAAGCATACCTACTGTTATTCTGATGATAAATGTATGAACTCACGTCTGCAAAGAGCAGATTGGAGATGAATCACAATTTGGACAGAGAATGCTAATAAATTAAAAGCTCAAAATAAACTGGAAAAAGAAGTGCTAATGAAAAGCAGTAAAGTGTTTAATCACAGTGCTGTAACTCTAGTAGGACTGTTCTTTAGAAATAAGAGAACTCAGAGAGGTGAAGGAAAAATCAGAATAATTTTATTCTATTGATTGATTGCACCTATATCCCACCTTTATCTCCAATGAGTTTGAGGTGGCGTACATGGTTCTCCCCTCCGTTATTTAATCCCCACAACAACCCAGTGGGGTAGTTTAGGCTGAGAGGCAGTGAGTCAGAATTTGTGGCCGAGTCGGAATTGTTTCTCAGGTTCTAGTATGACCAGCTGTCTTGTGGAAAGAGAATCTCAAGACTCAAAGTTTAATGTTTGCTCCTTTTCTGAGGCAGTTGGTTTACAAATGCCTTGTTGAATTCTGACTTCCGAATGGAAGTGGCTTAAATGAGAAACAAAATTAAATTTGATTCGAGGACTGTATTGTGTATTGTTTTGACTTAAGTTCTCCCACCCCATTTCTTGCCCCCAGGACCTGACTGGCATAGAGTCCATGGACCAGTGCCGCCATACACTGGAACAACACAACTGGAACATAGAGGTACTGTCTCACTTGGGGCTTGCTTGCTTGTTGCGCTTGTTGCTTACCAACAGTAGATGGTATCCAGTGCTTTTTCTCCTCTGACAAAAGGCTCTTTGATCCAATACGCTTCTGTGGCACTTCCCACTATCCCTCTGGAGCAGGGGTGTGGGTGGTTGGGGAAGGTGGATATACAAAAGTTCCTTCCCCATTCAACTAATGGAAGCCTCTGGTCCAGTACAGGCTTCCATAGACATTAGAGCTTAATGTCATTGGGGTGGGGTGAATATACCCCCACCATTGGATACAGCCCAATGACTATGTGCCTCTGAAGTCAGGCCAAAGTCAGAGCCACCCCTGAAAAAGACGCCTTCTTTTGTCACCATCCTCTGCACCACCCTTGCAGAGGGCACACAAAGAAGGGCCTTGGATGAACAATGAGGATCCAAATTCTGCACACACAAAAACCGAATTCTGCAGCCTCTACTGATATTGATTATACAAAATTATCATTTTCCCTTATTTGAATAAATCTGCATTTGTTTATTTTTTGCACTGTGGAATTGTGTTGATCAGGGGACGATGCAAAGAGCTCAGCAAAGCATTTTAGTGTTGCTGTATTCCTGACTATTAGATACCTTGGTTATCCTTTTTTTTTCTATATACTTTCCAAAAGAATTTTCTGTGTGATAGGTAAAATATGCTAACCAGTCATTATTACTCCCTCTGTAGGCAGCTGTTCAGGACCGACTGAATGAGCAAGAGGGTGTCCCAAGTGTCTTCAATCCACCACCTTCTAGACCGCTACAGGTCAACACTGCTGACCACAGGATCTACAGCTATGTTGTTTCAAGGCCGCAACCAAGGGCAAGTTCTATAACTGAGATTAGCTTAACTAGGGAAGCAGGTGTTCTCTCTCGTCAGTTCTATGAAACAATAAAGCACTTACAAGGAAAATACTTTCCTGCAAGTTTTCTCAGTAATGGAGAACACTTGAATGGGAACTTCTTTTCTGCAAGAGGCTGTGTGATTACTTTTGTTGTGCTGTTGTAAAAACGAAAAGCAGAACAGCAAAGGAAGATAATACTTAAAAGCCAAACATTGGTAATTATTTAAATATGCCTCAAGCTGGGGTGGGGGTGGGGGAAAGGAATAGAAAAACACTTGTTGCTGGTGAGAACCAACATCTAGGAATTGTATCTCTGAAGTTAAATAGCAAGTCATCAGTTTCCAAGTGTGTGCTAAAATATTTCATTAACATAGCTGCTTCAAGACAAAATACATTTAAGCTGGTACAGTGGTACCTCAGTTTACGAATTTAATCCGTTCCTGAAGTTCGTTCTTAAACCAAATCCGTTCTTAAATCGAGGCGCGCTTTCCCTAATGAGGCCTCCCACCGCCGGTGCCCCTCCACCGTTCGGCTTCCGTTCGTAGATGAGGTAAAGTTCAACACTACTTCTGGTTTTGGGGAGTTTGTAAACCAAATAGTTTGTTAACATGGCTGTTCGTAAACCGAGGTACCACTGTACTTCAAAGGAATGGCGTGATAAGGACCTAACTCTCTCTTTGTCATTTCAGGGCTTGTTAGGTTGGGGTTACTATTTGATAATGCTTCCATTCCGATTTACATATTACACATTACTTGATATATTTAGGTAAGTGCACATTTGTTTATGTTTGCATATGTTGAGTTTATTGCTTTATTCTGAAGTTTGCCACTACTCCTTAGCTAAGGTAATATTCTATGGCAGAAGTGGGCAGGAGGCTAGATACTGGTTTACTGGTAGATTAGTGGCCAATTTCTGAAGGCCCACTTAGTAGTTCATTTATTTGTTTCTAGTCATTAGATGATTGCAAAACAAAGTTTAGCAGTATAAAATTAAGACAAGTTAGCACTGGAAATCTTGCAAACTTGCTGGGCTCTGTAAATCTTGGTATGGTCTAGCAATGGTTTTAAATAAAGGCGTTTACTTCGAATATCACAACACTTGTGGCATGGTTGTTTTTTGTTAAGAAATCTTTAATATGGGTTTTGTGTTGTAAATATGGGCGATAGAAACATATATAAATAAACAAGCGTAAGACTGAAGTCATCCCACTCATGTTCTGAAGGTGCTAGAGTATCCAGTAGCTGATATTTTATACTCTCTCCTAGGTTTGCTTTGCGTTTCATACGCCCTGATCCTCGTAGTCGGGTCACTGACCCTGTTGGTGATATTGTTTCATTTATTCATTTGTTTGAAGAAAAATTTGGAAGAATACATCCTGTCTTCTACCAGGGAACATACAGTCAGGTTGGTACAAGAGGATGTCAGAGAGGTACATGGTGTTGTCCTGTCTTGAAGTGGAGACTCTTAGAAGAGTAATCTTGAGTTATCCCTTAAGGCAAAATGTTGCAGACATACCGGTACATTGTAGGTAACTTAAAATATAAAATAGTAACCTGAGATATTTAATTGGAAGTTACATTTGTTAACTGTTGTCTGTGTTACAATGTATGGGAAATGGAATCACTCTGCTAATAACTTCAGTTTTTCAGTGCGTGGTTCTAGTAGTGCTAAAAGTAGAGCAGTCTGCCTTGGGTGAAAACCATATCAAAGACTCACTACTTTGTCTAGCACAGCACAGCTGGAGAAGGAAAGCAAGAGTACAGCCACAGTGCTCCTTATCCAATGAGAAAGGTTTGCTGTGCATGATTTGGCAAAAAATTTAGCACAGTTATAGTCTTTGTGTACATGCTATGATCTGATGACCTGACACTACTTTTTTCACTTGGGCTCAGTGCCAAATTGTCCAGATTTCATCTCTCTAAAACATCCTTATGTTTCTTCTCTCAAGGCACTGAATGACGCAAAGAGGGAGCTACGCTTCCTCCTTGTTTACCTTCATGGCGATGACCATCAAGACACTGATGAATTCTGTCGGTAGGTTACTAAAGATTTTTTAATTATAAATGGTGGTGTGAGTTCTTGGTGTGGTTTCAAGTGAGTTAATCTTTTATCCTCTCTGAACAGCAACACCCTTTGTGCACCTGAAGTGATCGCCCTCATAAATACAAGGATGCTTTTCTGGGCTTGTTCCACAAATAAACCAGAAGGATATAGAGGTACGTGTTTTGATTACAACTCTGCCTTAATGTAACATTTTATAAACACTTGCAGCCCAGTCGTAAGCATGTTTACTTAGAGTTATGGTCCACTCTAATCAGTGGTGCTTTCTCTAGAGTATGTATTGGATTGCAGCCTTGAACTATAATCTTACATGATGAAAAAAAAAAAGCTTTTGAACTGGTGCCATATAGTCAAGCAAATGTGTTTAGGACCAGGCTGTCAAAATAAGCTGTTGTGTCTGTTTTGTATTTTATTCTGCCCCCTTTTACTATATGGGAAACAAACCATCTACATGAAACTGCTAGGAGGGATTTGCAGGTGCCAGTCATCAGTATGCTGGAGCCACCCAACTCTACAATGCTCACATGTGAGTTGCATGTCACTCACATGTTGAAACAGGAGCAGGGGCACAGTGTTGGATCTGCCCCCAAAGTTGCATTCCTAGACTATCAACATCTTCATTGTCTGTACAGAGAGTGGAGAAGGAACCCTTGCCTCAGAAAAGATGGAAGTGCTGTTGCTTATTAGGAAATGAGTCTTGATTATGGAATAGAAATACAGCCCGTCTGAGGCACTCCTATTGAAGAACTCGATTTGTGGCCTGGGTGTGGTGCTGGATGCTCAGGTGGCAGTTGTGGCCGGGAATGCTTTAAGTGGATTAGCCTGGTGTTGCAGCTATGTTTGTTGTGGAGAAAGCTTCACACACAGGATTTAGTCATAGGGAGTATGGATTACTCCAGCATACTACACTTAGAGCTGCCTTTGCTGAGTGCTGAGAAACAACAGCATAATGCTTTAGAGCATAGTGTTAACTGAGGCAAGTGACTGAAACCATGGAGCTCCACTGTGTTGGCTTCTAGTTTGTTTTCAAGCCCATTTCAAAGTGCTGGTTGCTACTTTTTAAAGTCATCCGGATCTTTCCTGGTCACTTGAATATGGGTTGGCCTTGCTCTGTGTACCTCTACTGACTGAAGTATTGCTGGTTGAAAGGGACACAGGGCCTTCTTTGTCAGGGCACCCAGACTCTGGAAATCCCTGTCTTGGGTGACTTATATGACACTTTGATGATATTACAACATTGATAATAACCAGAATGTTTTGTAGAAGGTTTTGAATTATAACTGAATTGTTTCCCTTCTAAAATGCTGATGTTGTGTTTATTTTTGTACTGATTTTCATTATATATTCCTGCATAGCAGGGAGCTCTGGTTGGCAGTACCCATGTGAAACCAGTACTAGTGGGGCTTGCATTTGGCATCAAATTTAAAAGGTGCAGATACCAGCTCCACATGCCAAGCAACCAGAAATGCATTTTAAGCCTCAGGATTCTTCCTTTGCACCCCACATCTGCTTCCCGGTGCCATATATATGTAATGGGGCAGGTGGGCATGCCTTGAAGAAAATGGCCTCAAATGCCAAATTAGGACTGCTACTAGCCCCGATTGGGCCTGTAAGTTGGAGGTTCCCTGCTACTGTTACATTAATTTTGTGTCTTAGTTTAATGAGAAACTGGACAGGTAACATGCCATGGTGTGTGGTGGTTCATGGGCAGAAAACTGTTGAATTCTAATTATTCAGTCTGATTTCCCCAATTTCTCATTGAGATGACTCCTTCCTCCCTGCTTGTGAATGAGTTTTCAGTTACTAAAGTCTTGGAACTATTGAGACAATTGCCTTAAGGTTCTGAAGGCTATCCTGAATTATGATCGCTTTCTCTAATATTTTCTCTAGTGCCTCCTTCCTCAATTTTGAAAAGAGGTTTCCTTTTGTCTGATGCTGCTGATCATTAAAAACATAGGTTTTCTAGGAAGGTTGTGTATATGCCTTTGATACCAGATCTCCAGTGTGAATTTGCTGTTGGACTAGAACCTCAAGTGTCGAGAACTGAAGGCCACCTCCTCTTAAAAGTGTAGAAGAACTGTAGAAGCTGAAAGTCCCAAGTTGAATCCCTGACGCCTGGAGATACAAAGATCTATGACAGCAGGGCTTAGAAAGACACTTCACAAAACCATAGAATGTCACTGCCAGAGTAGACAGTACTGGGCTAGATAAACAGTTTGACAGAGTTTAATGCAGCTTCATCTCTTTGTAAATGCCCTGTATGCTAAGATTGCAAATGCTGACCATATTGTATGCATTTGTCTTAGTGTCGCAGGCTCTGCGTGAGAACACCTACCCATTCCTGGCAATGATCATGCTGAAAGATCGTAGAATGACTGTAGTTGGGAGGTTAGAGGGACTCATCCAACCCGATGACCTCATTAACCAGCTGACTTTCATCATGGATGCCAACCAGACATACTTGGTATCTGAGCGCCTGGAAAGGTACTAGGTCAAAAACAAGAGATGCCATCTCCACTCTCCACCTTACAGTACTGTGCTTACCTCTTTTGTGGGAAAACTACCAACTGCTCAACCTGACTTAATGATCTGGGCATAGAGTAAAAGAGAAGAAAAATATATATCCCACAAACTTCAGCTATCTGTTTAATTATATGACTCGTGTTCATATATGTTGCTGGCAAATTGTGTTGCTATGGCAGAAATTGCTAATGTAGGATATAACAGATTGAGAGAGATTGCAGGCTTTCAACAATAGTGTGTTAGTGTTGGATGGGAAGAGATTACCTCTAGCTCTTAACTCTAGTCAGTATACTGCTGATTTCTGGCACCAGGTTGTTTTGTCACTAAGAAGAAGTGGACTGCTGATGCTGTTCACAGGGAGAGAAGGCTGTCTTCTTAGCGATACTAGCCGTTGGGTATTCCCCCCCCCCCCCAGATTCTTGCTTGCATCTCAAAGCACCTTAAGATTCAGGCATCATAGGTCAGCATGGGCAAGGGCCCAGTAGAGGTCTGCAAGTGGAGGTGCTTGCTGCTGCCACCAACTTACTCCACTAAGCCAGCAGTTGGAACAGAAGGAGCACAAGCTGTTTGAGAGAGAGGGCAAGCAAGAAGCTGGTAGAAGCTGCTGCTACTACTTGGCATCAAGAAGGAAAAGGAGCAGCAGCAGCCGCTGTTCCCACATGCAAATAAGAAAATGCTATGACTAGTCGTAATGCTGAACCACTGGGACAACCCTCCCAGTTAGAAATACATCTACCCCCTAGTAAAGATCTGAAATTTCAGGCATCGTAGCAGTTCTTGTCAGGTTGACACTAATACATTTCCCCTTTTATCTTAGAGAAGAGAGAAACCAAACTCAGGTCCTTAGACAACAACAAGATGAAGCATACCTGGCTTCATTACGGGCTGATCAGGAGAAAGACCGCAAGAAAAAGGAAGAGCGGGAAAAGAAGAAGAGGAAGGAGGAGGAGGTGCAGCAGCAGAAGCTAGCAGAGGAGAGACGGCGGCGGGTGAGAATTGAATGTGTCAATAGCAGTGAATCACAGGTCTCGGGTGCAATTTTCATAATAAGAATAGGTGCCTCAGCTATGAATGCAAGTGGGAATGACTGGCTCTTGTAGACGGCATTATATTTCTGCAAATTTAGTTCTGGCACTTTGGAAATGGGAGCAGTTACTAGTTTGTGCAAGAACACTCCTAGTTGATTAGTCTGCATTTCATAGTACAGTATGAGCCAGGATTCAGATCCTGTAAATTAATCCATTAAAATTCTGATCAGTGAACAGTAGTTTATTTTAGAGAATTCAGATCATGTCACAGATAGTGTCTCTCCCCACCCTCCATTAATAGTTTATGTATATTTATTTACAAGTAGCACAGTTACTTGCAGAATAAAGCAGCAATGTTTAGTTGCCAGATCCATTTACTAGTTTCTATTCTCTTGATGGTTGTAATTCAGATCACTTTTTTGTGTGCCTGCATTAGAGTATGAGATTTCAAGTAAGTCTTTCTCTTCTAGAAGTTTCCTGCACTGCTTAGTTCTTTCAGTGACTGTGTGTGGGGCTTGAGGCATGGCTGTTGTTATTACAGAGTTCTGTATGTGTCTTTTAGCAAATCATTTTAGGGAGGAAACGAACTGGTTGGAAGGTGAAGTCCTTCAATTTGCACCAGTGGGTGAAAGGGTGGTGACCAAACAGAGCTGAAGAAGCCAAAGTTCACTTTGAAATAGTTGCTTTAAATAAGGACCTCACTTTCAGAAAGCTTCATATGAAAGCTTGCTTTAAATGCCTCAACTCTTCCACTGATACAGTAATACCTCCACAAATGTCCGCCTTGTCTAGCGTCCATTCCAGCGTCCACAGCAAACCCGGAAGTACCAGAATGGCTTACTTCCGGGTTTGCCGTTCACGCATGCACAGATGCGGCACTTTGCCCTGCGTCCTTTTTGGCTAGCGACCGGGGCTCCGGAACGGATCCCGGTCACAAAACAAGGTACGACTGTAGGTTAGAACATGATTAAGGGTAGTAAGATTCCCATTAACACATATTGTTCTATTTGAAAAATAGATTATTTTAGAATACATGCAAAAACAAATGTTTTAATAGGAATAAACTTTGTGTACAGTTATCAGTTGAAGGTCATTACAGGCACCATTGGGTGGGAGGATGCTCTATATTCGTATTTTCATAATGGGCTTTCCATCCCAGGATGCAGTTCTTCACAATTCCCTTCCTTTGGACCAAGGCATCAGAAACAAGTGTACATACTACACTTTCTGCTGGAAGACTGATAAAGCTTTGGGTATAGAGAGCATCACTCAGCAAGAGTTCCAATGAGTGGTGATTTCTTGAGTGATCTTTCTGACTCCAAATGAATGCAGTAACTGGCTGGGTTATGCCTACTGATGAATACTCCACACCTTCCCACAAACCTCATAAAGGCTCTTGCTGGAATTCTACATATTGGAATATGACTCGGCCATCTAATTTTGAGGCCCATTTGAGATGAGGAGACAGTAACTATTGATATGTTTAGTTCCATTGACTGCTACTGTGCTGATCTAGTGGCTGCAGCTATATTTGGATTTTGTCTTACTGTTGGAGCTGCCGCCATTTATTCATATTTCCATTTTATCCCTGAAGACTCTGCAGGAGGAGAAGGAACGGAAATCTGAATGCCTTCCACCAGAGCCGCATCCTGATGACCCAGAAAGTGTCAAGATTGTCTTCAAAATGCCCAATGACTCCAGGGTGGAGAGGCGATTCCATTTTACACAGTCTTTAGCAGTAAGGATGGGGCAAAATTTTGTGGCTGAAAATTATTTGAGAAGCAGAGATTGAGCTCTGAATCTGCTTTAGCAGCTGGCGATTCATACAGATAAAGGGGAGACCCAGTATGCAGAAGTGAAGGAATGGTGGAGCTGAGCAATGCAGTAATATCCTTACCATTTTTGCAAAGCCTCTTATCTTAACCTAACCAATGGTCTACCCTTAAAGAAATACACCCTGGACTACTCACTTTGCTTTGTAACTTATTAGGGATTCTAACCTTGATCTCCCACATGGAGACTAGGCTGTCTCTCTGTTGCATCATGCAGGCCCTTAGGAAGGAGCGGGTTGAACCCAGTGTGTCCCTTCCATGAATATAAGGACTCCTTCAATTCACGGAAGATCCAATGGAGGCTGCCACTGGAGGAAAGAGGGTGGAGATATTTCTAGTTCCCCCTTCCCCCTATAGGCTCCAGCACCTCCCACACTGTTCATCTCCTCCACATTTCCTGAGTGTTCCACGAAAGGTTCTGCTCTTAGGAACAGTGGATATATGAGGAAACTTACTGCTCGAGTAACATTTTATACAAATTAGGTATGTTGGGATTTCATGGATGTCTCCATCTAAGATGATCATGAAAAGATGGCCATCTTACTAGGTATTCTTTCCATAAACACAGAAGAGTGTTGCATTGTGAGGATCTGGGCATTCATCTGCAAGGCATTCAGTCATTTAGTGAATAACTGTCTACTACCTCCTTAGGTGATCCATGACTTCCTATTCTCTTTGAAAGAGAGCCCGGAGAAGTTCCAGATTGAGGCCAACTTCCCTCGCCGCGTCCTGCCCTGCCGTCCGACAGAGGAGTGGCCCAACCCACCCACGCTGCAAGAAGCTGGACTCAGCCACACGGAAGTTCTCTTTGTGCAGGACCTCACGGACGATTGACATTTCCCCAAAATACAGAGATGGAAAGAGAAATTCCTACTATAATACAATATTTTTTTTAAAAGACTGCTGCGTACACATGAGGGATCAGAGACTCTGTGGCCTGGGCCAGCCACGCCGTATGCCTGCACTGGCGGGAGAAACTGCACACTCACGCACACGCAACCCCTTTTACATCCAGAGGGCCGATGGGAGGGGCCACGGTTTGCCCTCCCGAGAGAGGGGGAGAAACGGCAGCTCTTGGTAAATATTGCTTTTATTGGAAATAATATACCCCAACATTCTGACATTAGAACACCTGACGTTTTGCTGCTTGTGACAGCTAAAGGACACCGTACCTGTGGGCCAGGTTGTCTTCTGCCCAGGTAGGGGAGGGATGGGCAGAGGGTATTTTTTTCCCCTTCCAGCTTTTCACTCTGTAAAAATCTCTTAAATATTTCTTTTGCTTTGTAATGACCAAAGGAGAACGGGGGTAACAGTGCTTTTTGGTTTTTTTGGTTTTATAAGGAGCTGGTTGACATTCTTAACCACAGGGGTTCTTCTCCAGGGTTGTTAGCCTGCGTAGTGTAATAAACTCTGCCTCTAGTGTGCCTGTGCTAACACCTCTGACTGTCAAGTGTCTTACTGGCCCAGATGATGGCCTAACCTAACCTGTGCACACATAGCTGAAGTAGCAAAATTCCCTTGGGTCATGTTGCAGCAGCAATCGGGACTCTACACTGCCTTCTGCACAGCATCTTAGGCTTGCCTTGGCTCACTCTGGAGGAGTGTTTGTGACTGTGCCAGTGAGGGATCTCTCTCTTACAACAGCCACATGAGGTAACTGCAGCAGCGATGGGAAGGCAGGCAGAAAACTTGAGCTAACTTAAAAGGACTGCAGACATTTTTGTTGAGCCAAGGTCGTCATTTTGTCAGTGTCAATGGGGATGGTATCTGCCTGCCTTGAGGACATTGCAAGTGTTAAACGATGAGCTGTGTGTTGCAGCTAGAGCCCACAGAGCTCTGAAAGGCAGCCTGCAGATTTTACAGATCCAGGCAGGCCTCTCTTAATAGCTCCAGCTGTTGTCTGTACTAAGGCAGATTCAGTCTTCTTGCCCTTTAGTGCAATGGGATGTTTATGAGGTCAGGAAAGCTGCCTTCTGATGTCTTTCCAGCTAGCAAGGAGTCCCTCAGTTTTGTAATTTTCTTAGGCATATGGAAGTTGAGAGCACAGACTTGTTCATGGAACTCGCTGGGCTCTTTTCTGTCTCCTTGTGATGGAGGAGCCTCCACTTGCTACTGTATATACTGCAGAAAATATTGCCTCCTGCGAATGAGCATCATTTGGAATCCGAGCTGGACTCATGAAATACAGTATTACTTATTGCCAGACTTAGCTTCCCTTCTCTTTTTTTGATTGATTGGATCAGAAGCAGAATAATACTAATTTTTCTGTCCTCTTTGAGTTAAGTAAGGATTATAAAAGGGAGATGAAAAGAACACAGTCTTTCTGTGGGAATACATGTTCAAGGTGAATCTTCTGTGTGCTCTGTTCTTACACATATTTTCCATAGGTATTGATTCATCTGATGGTATTCCCTGCCTAAAGAATTCTAGCTACTCCCAAAAATTCAGATAATTTCTCAGCTATTGACTTTATGCCTTAAAGTGGTTAGCATGTGAAATTCTTGGATAGAACAGACTGAAGTATAGCCTTGGCCCTCTTCTCTAGAGCATCTGAATGCCTTTTGGGACTTTATCATAAAGAGAAAGCACAGCAGTGTGTGTAGATTGATGCCATTTTCCGTAGAAAGCAAAAACTTGAGAATATTTTCACACCCCATAATGATGTGCAAAACTCACCCCAACCCCTACTTTATTTGTGAATCCTGCAGTTGCTCAATTCATTTTAAACATGCTGCATTGCATTACTTAATATTAATTAGTTATCTAATTAGCAAAATTAGAGCATGAGCAAATATGATTTGGGGGAAAAGGCAAATCATCTGCCAGATGTTCTAGTGGGCACTAGTGTTAAAAGATGTGGTTTACACCGAAAATTTACAGCTTTTACACTAGTATTGCTTTTTGCCAAACTGGAACGAGTTAATACTGAAGTGAATGCAGGATGTAAAGGTTTGACCACTTGCTATTTTCTAATAGAAAGCTTCTAGCCCATACACACACCAAGCAAGGGAAGAAAATCAAGTCATAGTACAAGAGTTCATCATATCACGTAAGCAAGTGTGATGCAATGTAGGTGGGTGGGAGATGCAAATCCTGCTGAGCTGGCAGTGGCTGACCAAGAAAAATTTTGGGAGTTAGAGTGAATGGCTCAATCAAAAATTAACCAGTGGACAGCAAATGCAAAAACTTTCACTGGTAGAGCACCTGCTTTTTACAAGCAGAAGGTTCTCAATCCCTAGCATCTCCAGGTAGGGTTGGAAAAGACCCTGGCCTGGAGGGTTGCTACCAGTCATTGTACACAATTATGACTTTGTTGAAGTCCGCTTTTTGTGTTCCCTAAAACAGACCTATGCTATATTCTGCCTTCATGGTCAGGCCCATGCCCCATCTAGCCTTATATCCTGTTCTTACAGTGGCCAATCAGATGCCTGTGGAGAAACCCATGAGCAGGACAAGAGCACACTCGCATCCTGCAGTTCCCAGCCAAAAGCATTACTGCCTCTGGCCATGGAGGCAGAACATCGCCATTGATAGCTTAATCCATAATTCGTCTAATCCTTTCTTTAAAGCCACCCCAAGTTGCTGGCCATCCCTGCCTCCTGTGGGAGTGAGTTCCACGGTTTTAACTACGTGCAGTATAAGGAAACACTTCCTTTTATCTGTCCTTAAATCTTCCAATATTCAGCTTCATTGGATGTCCACAAGTTCTAGTGTTATGTGCAATGGAGAAAAAACATTTTCTCTAGCCACCACCTCCAGTTATTTGGAGTTTCAGTTAACATGGAGAGTCCTTAATGTAGCATGTTTAGTTTTAAAAACAAAACTGAATAGTAGATCGTAAGGAGTGCTACAGGATCAGGTCAAAGGTTCACCTAGTTGCACTCTTGTTTCCCACAATGGCTAAGCAGACGTCTCCAGAAAGTCTACAAGGAGACATATGCTGTTGCTCTGAATCAGGAGGTCTCCAATAGTAGCAATCACTACTTAACCACTGGTAGACCTCTCTGTGAATTTATCCAAACATCTGTCGTGCTTTTTAAAACAAACACAAGTGCTAACCATGATATTTAACAAACCACTGACACACTGAAAGCAAATCTGCACACTACCATGGGCATTGGAAAACACACACTTTCTTTGTTGAGAGCAAGTTGCTCCAGGTATCACTGGTGGCAGAGTAGATAGTATATTTTAAAAATGCTAACATTCCACTTCTTAGCTTGTACTTGGTTCCTTGTGTCACGGAGCGGCAGCAGATAGGAACTACAACCCACACATCATAGAAGCTGTATTAGTTGAAAGCAAGGGGTGGCACTACCACATCAATCACCGAGAAGCTGGTGGGAATGCTAAACATGCTACAACTTAAAAAGGTTGTGTCATTGTTCCATAACCAAAATTAAGATGGATGCTGAAGTTAATGTTACAGGGGCAACAGTAACTTCCCTGAAGCTGGCGAGGGAACATTCATGTGCCTTCATATATTTTACTGCGGCACTGATAAAGAGCATAAAGCAAATTAACGCACATTTTCTTTACAGCATTTTATCATTGTCACTACTTTTTGATAAGAATGTGAGCCGGGGTCTATGCCATGGCTCTTTTGGATGTGGGAAACCGCATTTCAAACCATTGCTCCTTTCTATGAAGTCTCCCATCCTAACTCAGTTCAAAAGTTGGGGGTGGGTGAGGATGCCATTCATAGCTCCTTGGAGGAGGGTCAGGATACCTCTAATACTACATTTAGAAGAAAAACAATAACCTTCCTGAGAGCACTGCCTCCACCAAGAGAAGAGACTGGCCTGCCCTCATTGGTATACATCATACATTTATTAGTGAATATCCCTCTCAAAATCAGCCACAACATTAAAAAAAATAATGATTGCACTACTTGGTCAAGCAGAACTAGCAACTTTCATTTTAAAAAAAGTACAAATCTGTTAAAAATTTCAATCAGTATAATACACATATATATAATACAACATACTAGTTATGTTAAATGCTACAAACCAATATGATTCCAATGGAATGGAAAAAAACAAACACTTTTTTAGAGATTTAAGAACCTTTTTTTTCTTCTCTATATATTAGCCTTTTTTTCAAATACATACATGGGAAAAATGAGGTAACTGTAAAATGTGCAAGTAACAGAGCAAAAAAAAATTATATATATATATTTATAATATATATATAATATATATATATATAAACTTTCTAACACAGAACAAATGCCCTGGTGCCCTACAGGGAGGCTCCTCTCCTTGTAGGGTGAAGCTGAGCTATCCCTCTGGAGGGCACGGGACTGGTAAAAAAGAACAGTAAACAGTCCACTATCCCACCACAGGAAATCATTGGTAAACAGTGGCATCTACAGCGCAATCAGCAATCACAAACATCCTAAATAAATGTTTTAGTAATTTTTTTGTTGTTTTTTGTTTTAAAATGATAATTTTTTAGCTGCTCATTGGAATAAATTCTGCAGCACACGAGCTTGTGAGCTTTCGAGTCGCCACCAGAAGAACCGTAAGGCTTTTTTCCCTCCCCAACCCCAAGTTATCTTTCTGGGGAAAAAACAAACCTGTGATAGCAGGGGGGAGGAGAAGGGAGCGTTTTTTAAAACAGATGGGCATCGGCACTATTCTGATTGGCTATAAATATAGAAACACCTGTGGTTTTTATATACAGTAAAGACCTTTGGTTATTTGTGTCGCGTGAAATAGGTTGTTATTGTTTTTCCTTTTTTAAAAAAGCTGTGAAACGAGGAGAAAGGCCGGGGCCGGGGTGGAGAGCGGAGGAGGTGGGTCTGACACAAGGCACTGGCTTGACATGTGAGGGAGAGGGGAGAACTGCGTGGTCACAGAAGGACAGGTTACTTGAAAGGGGCTGCTGGTGTCTGTGCAGTTTTATATGGCAAGTGGCCCATTCCTTTGTGTGTGCGCACGCAGGCGCATGGGCCGAGACCTGGCTTAGATGTCCGACTGTGGCTATTCTAACCCTCTGGAAAAGTGGGCTGAGAAGGAAGAAATTTAAATTATTTGACCTGATCCAAATGACTTCACCGTTTTAGCCTGCGTTATCAGCCAAAGTGCAAACAAGGGGCTGAGCCAGGTGGGGACTTAAAAAACATTCAGTTCATCACAAATTCAGGTGATTAAAAAGAAAGCTCCGGCATTCCCAGAGCTCAACAGCTTCCTAAATACCTGAAGGCTAGATGCTCCTGCCAAAACAAGAGATTGCTAAGCAGGAAATGTACCTTGCTACTTCCTGCCTGCGTGGCTCGGCGTCTTTATGCAGGACTTTGAAGATCATCCCTGGACTGTTAACTGAATAAAAGGTCCACGAGACAAAACAAAAGCAGGTTCTCAGGTCCCCAACCTCTTAGCTCCCCAAAGGACTTCCTGGATTCAAGTGGATGAAGAACTCCAGCATCTGGGGTGGGGGTGGGGGTGGGGGAGAAGATTAGCTGTAAGCACCAATGGCAAAAGGCCTGGTGGCCCCAGCTACACCTAAAAACACTCTCCCTTGCTTCAGAGGTAAGTATTGCTGAGAGCCAGTGGGCTCAGGAAAACAACAACAACGCAGACAGCTAGACTGCTCCTGCCCACTGTTTTAAGAGGCCACTTCCCCTCTCCAGCCACCACCTGAGCTCGGAACACCCCACAGAAAAGAGCCAGGTTGGAAGAATCTAGCTTTCCTTCACAAACGCTGCTCCAAGGCTGGCCTGACCAATCTGAGTAATGGGCCCAGGGTTCGTTCCACCCGCTCCGCTCATGAGTGCCCCTCCGGCATTTGTGTGGCTGGGAGAATGGGATTGGGGGGGGGGGTAGTATTGTGGGAAGAGGCTCCAGTTTATGGATGAAGGCCCAGGGATGCTGGATGAGCAGGAAAAGCATGGCGCGCTCTCATCTGCTGCCATCAATTCCAAAAGGGGGTTGGGTACAAGCCAGACCTTGGCTGGCAATAAAAGGCAGCAGGAATCAATGAACCCAGCTGGGGAGAAGATGGAGAATATGCAGGGGGGGGGGAGAGAGAGAGCTCCACCTTGTGGACGGTGGAGGAAGTTGAATTCTGACTGGGAGCCACACTGCCAGACACATCCCACTAGCTGATAACAGGGACAAGGTACCTGTGCCAGGAAGGGATGCAGAGAGGAAAGGGGGCTATGGCAGAGCATGTCAGCGGGTGCAACTTCACCCACCTCTGCAGCCGCTACTAACCGCTTCCCCCACCGCCTGCCAACACTGACCCTTGCAAGCCTACCTCGAGGTTAAGTCCTGTATGTGCCCCCCCCTCCCACAGCTGCCTCCTCCTGGCCCAACCAGGTTTCAAACCCATCTCTAATCTGGAGGGGTGGGGGGGGGGGAAGGGGAGGGAGAAATGCCCTGAAAAGCGTTGACGGTCCTTGTGAGGCGTTGCGGACATGTGCAGTACAGTGCATGGCAGTAATCAGCTGAGCACAAAGAACTCCCTCTTTAACCCCCCCCCCACCCCATCACCCCCACAGCTGGCTAGAGAGTTAGCCAATACCAAGTTCCAAGCTGGTCATAACATGCATGCATAATTTGTGAACATTTACATTAGGTTTCATCGTCCTCTCCGAGTCCTTCTTGCCAGGCTTCCGAACACAAACCAACTACATGGCGAGGGCTTCACTCTCTCTCTCGGCTCCATGGTATAATCATGCAAAACAACTTTTATTTTATTTTTTAATATATATTTTTTTAAACGATCACAGGTTTCTGTAACAGGGTGGCAGGTCGGTTGCTTTCTTGCTTCAAACCAGCAGGTGTTTTTTTGTGTTTTTGTTTTTAGGTAGGATTAGTGTGTGTGTGCACGCACGCACCACACGCACGCACGTGCACAGAGAGACAGCAAGGCACACAACTCGCATGTATGCTCGTCATGGCAAAACAGCCCACCCCACGGTGCCTGACCCAGAGCACAAGCATCAGGCCATGCAGGGGGGAAAAACAACACTCTGTTGGGGGTGGCAGTAGGAGGGCCAAACTTCACATGGGGCCCCCGGAAGGAGGGGGGAGGAGGAGGAGGAGAGGGAAATGGTCAAGCGAGTGGAAAAGGGAATGGAAACGTCTGCCTGGTCCTATGCAGAAAGGAAAGAAAGCTGATGCAGCAGTGCATCTTGGAGGGAGGAGCGGTTTTCGCCAGATGGGCTTTTCTCCATGATAGCTAGTGCAAGGGTAGACAACAACAAGATTAATAAATAATTCCCCATCTGCTCACTGCCCAGGATCCTACTGCAGAGAGCTTCGCAGAGGCCCTGGCAGCTTTCAGGGGCTTAGCCTGGGGTCAGCACAGAAGAGCGGGCAGGATTTACAAGTGGGACTAAAGGCTCCTGCTTCAGTCGGCTGAGCATCTCCCTCTTCCCTGCAGAAGGAAAACAGGGAGAGAGGGAGGCAGAGAAACATGCGTGCCCTCCCCTGAGATATTGAGGAAACAGTGGCACGAACCTGATCTATTATTATTATTTTTTGGAAGGGGGGTGGATTTCATGGAGATGGGTGCTGAGAAAGAAAGGGGACCACAAGGAAAACTACTGAGGTGCAGAAGGGGAGAGAAGTAATTGTCAGCTCTAGCTAGAGAACATGATTCTGAAGACAGGCCTCGCAAAGAGAGCCTCCACCTTACAAACGCATGAAGCAGAGCCAGCTGCTTCACCACGAGGATTCTCACTCACTCAACTCACACTTTCCTCCGCGTCTTTTGAGGGGGAAATGGGTCTCCACACGCCCCTCTACAATGAGAAGGGGAGCGGAGTGGGATGGGATATTGCTGGGCCTTGTGCAGGCCTGTTTCGCCTCACCACCACCCTGCTACGGAGCCCTGAATGCCGCCCAGCATCTCCAGCATGTAGGAAGGGCAAGATGGTTTGTGTGTGTGTAAGGAAAAGCCAGAAGAGGCAGCCCTGGGCCATGATTTGTGTGTGGGCAACCCCAAATGGTTCCGGGAAGGCTTTGGGCCGCCCCTCATCAGTGCTGCAACCAACCACTTCCACTGCCTGCCACACGACAACACTGTGCTTTGGGGGCAAGTGGTTGGGGGGTGGGATTGAAGCAGGGACTTCCTCCCCCATCTCCCCATCACCATCTTTGAGCTGCTCTGCTTTTGAAGGCCCCGATCTGGTGGCGCCAGAAGTAGGTTGGGGGGGGGGAAGTTTGGACTAGAAATACCTGGGTCAGACAGCCACAAAAACCAAAACAAAGGAGAACCAAAACGAAAGGAATGCAAGAACACCTGGAGAGTAAATTGGCGCAAGGATGGAGTCTCTTTGGAGTGCGGAGCACATGGGGAGGCCTCCCCCTAGCGAAGCGTGACACTGCGGAGCTGGCTCTGCCACCAGGCCCAGTCCATGCCACGGAGGGGTAAGGGTAGGGGTGTGTCATACATTGCTTATATTCTCACCACATCCCAGGAGAGTCCCCAGAGGCTTAAGCATACAGGCTGGGCAGAGCCCCTGGGCCAAGGTCCGTATCCTGGAGTGAATTTGTGCAGCAGTGCGTTGACGAGCCTCACTCAGCCTCCCGGTGTACTTCTGAGGCATCTGCCCGGCAGATTGGGCATGTGCGGTTTGCCTGCAATGACCAATGGAAGGATCAGGGAAAAGGGATGTGGTTTTAAGGTCAACCACACCCACTAGGAAACTTTTCTCCTTAAGGATCAGAAGCAGCAGCCTGTATCCATTTATCTGAGACCTGTTGCTCGTTGTAGGTTTGGCATTCTCTCCTAAACTACAGGATGAACAACTAATGAAAGAATGAATGGACTTCTCAAGGTATCAACTGGCACTGGACAAGGACAAGAAACTGGGCTCTATCTAGGACACAGGTGGGGAAACTTTTGGGACCCCAAGGACCACATGCCTGCAGCAACCTTCCATGGGCCACATGCCAATCGTGGGCCGGGCCAAAGGCAAACGTGGCCAAAACAACAGATGCAATTCTCACCTTTGTGCAGCAGGCTACATTCTGGCCTTCCAAAACTCAGGTATTCCTGCACAGATCTCTCCATCCAGGGTGACAAGAGGCATTAGCCTAATGTAAGGATGCATTCCAACCAGGCAAAAAGGACCTGCGCAGCGGGATTGGGGAGAGGCGTGGCTTGGGGAGAGAGGGCGTGGCCGAAGGAGATATCATGAGGGCCGGTTGTCTAAATTTGGTCCCACAAATCTGAGGTTCCCCACCCCTGCTCTAGGGGAACAAGGTAATTACGAGCGAACCTCCTCTTCCAGAAGCCCTCTAGTCCAAACCTTTCCTTCTGACATAATTTCCTTTGGATCAGAAGCTAGGTAAGAAGCAGGAGGCTGACGGTAGGAATAAACAGGAAGGTTTCAAAACAGAGACAAGATATGGAGTACTCCTAGGATTTGCACTGAGACCAATGTTACTTAATTTGTTCATCTGGATTCAGCTGAGAAATAAAGTGGCCATGTTTGTGGTTGACAACAGATTATTCAAGATGGTGGAAACCCACCAACTCCCAATAAAATTATGAATGAGATTCAATATAAGGTCATGTAATGGCGGTGGTATGGCCAATTTGGAATACTATGCACCATTTTGGTCACTCAGTCTCAAAAAGAGTCTCATAGAGCTGCAAAGGGTGAGCAGTTCACACATGAAATTTATAAGTGGCCCACATGTCTTCAAAAGGGCACGGGACAAAATTAATGGAAAATAAGTATATCAATGGCTAATTACGTGTGACGGTTCAACGTTATCTCTAGGCATGCCTCTGAATACTAAACACTGGGAAAGAAAAAGAAAAAAAGGCACTTTCTTTTGTACCCCATTCAGAAGTGGCACCCACCCTCTGGAACATTCTCCCATCAGAAGTCAAGGAGATTTTATGTGTTTGATGCTTTGCTATGTTTTTATACGTGTTTGGAAGCCGTTCTGATTGGCTGGGGCAACCCAGCCAGATGCGTGGGGTATAAATAATAAAATTATTATTAAGGATTTTCCCCACTCCCGTATTTAAATTAGGATTCCGAGTCGCCTTACAGGTGCACAAAAAATCATTGAACAGCCATTGCATTTGCACATAATAAAAGCCAGAGTCCCTACTTAAAGGATTTGCCTGCAATTTACCCACAATGTTGAATGGAGATTAGAGGCAGTGGCTGAATCCCAGATTTCACTCCTGCTGACAGGAGGGGGCGGAGGTGACTTTTTCCAAGTCACTCTTCCCTCTGGAAAAACTGCTCTGGATGGGTGTGAAACTTCCCCAGAACAGCAGGGAAGACTTCCATGGGCAGGAAGAGCCCTGCCATTCCTGCAAAGTCTAGATCCATCCCGCACCGAGTCCCCTTCACTTTCATGGTGCAGTAGCAATCAACAGCCAGTAGAGAGCGCTGTCAAAGCTGGTTCCGATGCTCTGGGTCTCTCAGATCGCTTGCACAGAGGCCCGTTCCCCTCTGCATGCCCGCCCCCCACTCAATGATTATGCACTTCCTAATATGCTCCTTGCCGGTTAAGCCGCAGCATCCCGGACAGAATAATCTTTTAATGCAATGGTTCCCCAGTGATAGAGCCCTTGGCCAAGAGCAGCAGATGTTACCTTTAACCATTTGTCGATGCACTTAGCGTGGAACTCATGGTTGCAGGGCAGAACTCGCAGCAGCTGCCTGACTTCGAAGTCGCTGAAGCACACAACACACCTGGGGAAGGGAGAGAGGAAGACCCAGTCAGCGCAGTGGCAGAAGAGGACAAAAGAGCAGCACACAAGATAGTTATCCATTGTCTTCAAGCACCGCCTACAGGGGCGTAGCAAGGTAAATTGGTACCCGGGGGCAAAAAAATTTTTGTCCCCCCCCCCCAGGCATAGGAAGGTCAGGTGGTACCCGGTGCAGAAAATTTCTTGTCACCCCCCATTGATCCCCCCCCCCCGCAAAAATGGTTTTATGTTATTTCATATTTTCTTACAAAGGAATAATAAGTAATAATAATAATAAACTTTTATTTATATCCCACCCTCCGTGGCTGAAGTCGGGCTCAGGGTGGCTAACATCAGATACATAACATTGGTATAAAATCAAACAATAATTAAATTACCTCCTAAAAACATCTCAAAATCAAATTAAAGTCTAACTAGATGGCTTTCCACAGGGTTAGGGTTGGGAACAGTAAGTGCTCCACTGAACTGAAATTTCAGCCGTCACGACATAGGAAAACAGCCAAGTAAACAGCTATTTTGGTGGAGGAGGGTCAAGATATTAACAGATATGCATGAAATTTCATATATACAGTGGTGCCCCGCTAGACGAATGCCTCGCTAGACGAAAAACTCGCTAGACGAATGGCATTCGCTAGCAGAAGGCTGCCCCGCAAGACGAAAATGTCAATGGGGCTGCCTCGCAAGACAGAAAAAAAAAAAATTCGTCGCGAAAACCTCCGCTCTGCATTGCCGCTTCGCTAGACGAAAAATTCGCTCTACGAAGACACTCGTAGAACAAATTATTTTCGTCTAGCGGGGCACCACTGTAGCTATATAATCCCTAGTATAGGAAGATAAGACCTTTGGAGCAGGCAATTTTTTTAAAAAAGGTTTTTTTATGAACTGCCCTAGTAGGGCAGTAATTGCTCCTTGATCATTTGTCACCCCCTCCATTATGGAACATGGGGCGGCCTGCCCCCTACGCCCCCCTTGCTACACCCCCGACCGCATGGTCCAGTTTCCCCACAGGGGCAAGATTCTCTGCAGGCCCATAGGAAGCTGCCTCATGCTGAATCAGATCTACAGTGATGGGCAGATGCTGCCCAGGGTTTCAGGCAGGATCCTCTCCCAGACCCACGTGGAGATGCTGAGGACCCATGGCCTTCTGCCTATGAAGCAGATGCTCTGCCACTGAGCTACAGGCCTCCCACTCTTTGGGGAGTAGCGTCTCCCACTGTTTCCAGCAGAATCTTATTTAGGTGCCCAATACATACTTCCAGGCGACACTGCATGATCATGCTAGGAAAATGACAATTCACAGATCTGCTCGGGTACAATCTGAACTCACTCCTCAAGGAGCCCTTCTATTCCTAAAGGTGGACCTTCAGAAGCAGACTGAAAAGAAACACACCATTTACTGGGTGAGAGTTCAGTTCCTCGTCACCTTCAGCTGCATATGAGTAGTAGTATACCCTTAATCCAAATATCCCAACAGAAAAAAACAAAATGCATAATAAAATAAAATAAAAAACCAATAACCTTCCTTCTACAAACACACGTAAAAAGCCATAGAACAGCTAAACGCTTGGTTGAAGAGAAACGTTTTCGCCCGGCACCTAAAGTTGTGTAATGAAGGCACCAGGAGAGCCTCCCTGGGGAGAGAATTCCACAAACGGAGCCACCGCAGAAAAGGCCTGTTCTTGTGTTGCCACCCTCTGGGCCTCTTGTGGGGGAAGCACATGAGAAAGGGCCTCAGATTATGATTGCAGAGTCTGGAGTAGTTCATATGGGTAGAGTTGGTCCTTGAAATACTGCGGTCCTGAGCCATTTAAGGCTTTATAGGTCAGAACCAGCACTTTGAATTGGGAAACTAATTGGCAGCCAGTGCTGTGGGGCAAGGATCGGTGTAATATGCTCAGTTACAGGTAGGTAGCCGTGTTGGTCTGCCATAGTCAAAACAAAATAAAATAGAAAATTCCTTCCAGTAGCACTATATATAAGGGTCTGGTGACTTCCGTTTCAGTGTATCTGAAGAAGTGTGCATGCACATGAAAGCTCATACCAAGAACAAACTTAGTTGGTCTTTAAGGTGCTACTGGAAGGAATTTTTTATTTTATTTTGTTGTAATATGCTCAAACTGTCTTCCCCCAATGAGCAACCACAATCAGTGCAGATTTTGGCCAAGACCTCCTCACCCCCATGCTTTGAGCAGGGGTTTGGGTTTTTGAATAGTCTTCCCCACTCTCACGCATTTCTCATGGTTATTCATTTAAATATTTAACAGGTCCCCTTTTTTATTAACCCCCACCACCACCACCAATCTATTATTTTTTTCAAACTTCAAGGACCACTCTGAATGAAAGGGGCCTTTGATTAGCAGAAGGTCAAAGCAATACTTGCAAAATCAGGATTGTATATATTCTTCTTCTCTTGTGTTTTTATATTGTTTTGAATCAGTGTTTTTGATATGGCAACTTTCTAAAAACTATTTATAACCGACTGAGGTGTTTCATTAGCTGTAATTCTTTTTTAATGCATATTGTGAGCTGTCCTGGGTCCTGCGCTATGAGAAAGGTGGGATATAATGAAATGAAATGAAATAAAAAAAAATAGATAAGAAGGCCACAAGAACCAGCCAATGAGCGCTCTGCACAGCTCGCATGCCCTGGGAACAGGAAGAACCAGTTGCTCATGAGCTGGATTCGGTTTGGAAGTCTGTACGTATGTCAAGAAAGAAAAGATAAAGAAAAAAGGGTGAGTGCAACTCGCTCCCCCCCCCACAATACATTTTAGGGTTAAATAATAATAAAAAGGGGCAAGCGCAGATCAGCAGCAGGCCTGCAACTCAAGCTATTTATTTCTCGCTCCACTGTATGTTCCATAGGAGAGTCAACATGAATTATTTTATTTATTAATGTGACATCCCACTAAGTCATACTCAAGAGCAGCCCAATGGAAATCAATGGGCTGAAGTCCACTTCTTCCAGTGGATCCACTCATACTATGACTTAGCCGGGTATCACCCTAGAATTGTTTATATTCCACCCTTTCACTGCATTTGCATTGCTCAGAGAGACTTACAACAGTTTGCAAAATGATGCCGAAGGAAACTCTTTCCTCAGCTGCTAGGAAATGGACAACTAAAGATTGGGTCCCTGCAATATGAGCAGGAGACAGCCAGGACTCCCTGCTGCCACTCACATAAAGTGGCAATGACCACCTGTGTTCTAGGTCCTGTGTATCTAGCGCTAGTTACACCACCACCACCACCACCCCCTCTCTTTTACCCACACACACACACACACACACGAACTGAAACACTAATGCCTGATGTCCCAATTCCTTCCAAATTCAGCTGTGCTGCCTTCTATTCCCCATCTAGGGCTCCATTGGAGGACCTCTGTCCCAACACTTACAAGGTTTGCTCCGACTGATGGCTTTCTGGGTTGAAGCGGTAGGACGGAAGGTGTTCGATGTCTGCTTTGGTGAGTCCCCGGGGTTTGGCCTCTCCTAGCCTCTCGGCCAGGTTCAGTAATGCCTAGTGGAAGATATAGAAAAGAACATACATACACAGCTGATCAGCTTCCTTCTGGGCTCCAATCAGGCTTCCTCCAACACCCTGAAACCAGCTCTTTCAGCAGTACATTCACCACAGGACGGTCCCAGAGAGGGCAGCATCTTTCCGTCCTTCTCCTGGCACTGCTGCCACTTGACCCCATCACACGGCAAACCCTACGCTCTTCCCGAGAGAGCTGCCTAAGCCAAGTTCCACCATGCACTGAGGGCACCACTAACCAGCTGCTCTAGAGCCTTCCCGCCATTCTGACACCCCCTAGGGAGAGGGAGACCAACCCACCTCATAGTTTTCCATCTCCACATCATCCACATCCAAGTCCAAACTTATTGTAGGCCCCACAGCTGTCGGTGACACAGGAAGCATTGATCTAAAGTTCAAAGGCAGAGCGGAGCAGTCAACAGGAGCAGAAAATCACGCAGGCACACAAACCAAGGCAGAAACCAACCTTGCGTTTTGAATGAGTACATGGGTGGGGAAAGGAGGCAAGTCCATATTCCCACTGAGGGGCCACGCTGAAAGAAAGGCAAGGCCCTTAGCTCTCGACCCCAGCAGAAAAGGGGAGGTTTCTTCCTCATGCAGCACTTCCTCCCTCTGTTTGATCAATGGATACTCACAGGAAGTATGGCAGGAAGCTTGGGTAGTATGGAGGCGGCGGTGGGGGTGGAGGCGGCAGTGGCTGCTGCAATCTGTATCGCTGGGTGTTCAGTCGCCGGGGCATCATGTGTGGATATGGCTGTTGGAAACACCAGGAGGTGAGTCAGTTTGATGCGTATCGAGATGGAGCTGACTAATCCCTAGGCAGTATATTCCCCATACCAAACAGGACACAAATAAAAAATCTGCAGCTAGGAAAATGGAAACATTCTGCACCAAGAAAGGCTGAATCCTGCAACATGAAACATTATGTAAACACTATCAATCGCTGCAGATCTACAAAGCCACCTTATACAGGTTGTCTGTATCCCCACGGAACAACGGCACACACATGCACAAGTATTTCCTACATGAGTGGGGGAGTTAAGAGCTGCAAAAGCAAAAGGAAAGCTCCCAAACTGTGAGGAGTCATCCTTTCATGAAAGGGCATCTACCCACCCACAGAGGCTACTGAAAACAGCTAGCCAACTCTGGAGAAAGACCCTGCCCCCTGGTCACTCATTTTGCACCTCATGGTATGCAAAGGGTCCCCAGATGGTCAACCCTGCTGAAGCACAGAGTCCCATTATTCCTGAGCAAACGAAGGACCCTCTAAGAGGCCCTTTCCCCCTCAGGGGGTCCAGTGCTTGAGGCCTCATTGCTATGATCCCAGAACACTCACCACGCCAAAGGGCAGTTCCTGGTGCAGTGGGTCATGGGTGTGTGGAAGGTAATGTAGTGGCATGGAGGGAGACAGTGCAGGAGTATGGTGGGAAGGAGAATAGGAGAAGCCTCCGATAGAGTGCTGTTCACCCCGGAGCTCCACCTCATTGTCTATCCTTTGCAGTGGCTGTGGAGAAAGCAGACAACATAAGGGCTAACTAGCAACAGCTCCCAAATACTCCCATAGAGTTAGAAATGCTATTGTTGCCATTCTTACTCAGGATAGTACAGAACAGGGTGGTCCAATGTGCAGCCCTCAAGGCCTTTTTTGGCAGCCCTCAGCAACACAGGAACCTCCTCCCCTGCCCTTGCGCAACCTTCCCAAAGCTGGATAAGTGAGGCGCTAAGCTTTGGGAAGGAGGTGGGAGGGCTCTAGGACCTTGCCAGAGCCCTACACCTCCTTCCCAAAGGCAGAGTGAGGGTGGGGGTGGGGAGAAGCATCCTATTTTTGCCTTGTTCCCTCCATGCAACAAGATTTTGTCCAGCATTCTGTATCTTGAATTCAAGTCCTGAAAGACCTGCTCCCTGTCCTGCAGGCCTTTTCCCACTGGGTGGAGCCCTGATGGACTCCAGCTATAAAAAGCTGAGGTTGCAGAACACTCTTGGGCTGCAGTGTTGTTTGAGAGGGTTTGTTGCACAAGGAGTTACTGATGTTTATGTTCTGTAACTTTATTTTGGGTCTTATGATAGTGTATTTTTGATGTAGTGTTTATTACTACTTTTTCTATGTTTGTCGCTATGTAATTTTTTGTATGTTGTAAGCCACCTTAAGCATGGATTTAACTTTGGAAATGTGGCATACAAATAAAAGGATTGATTTATTGAATGGACACTGGGAGAAAGTCCACAGCTCAGTGGCAGAACACAGGCTATGCTTGCAAGAGCCCAGTGTGGCCCCCTAGCATCTCCAGGGAATGTGGTGAAAAGAGGCCCTTCTGGGACCTGAGAAAGCTGCTGGCAGTGAGTGGGTAGACAACACTGGGCTACAAGAACAGAGGGCAGCATCCTATTGTAATTTTAAGATGATTACTGCCCCATCCAAAACCCTAAATCAAATCCCTACTTTTGTACTGTACACCAGACACACTCAAACCACTAAGGCCTACTATTACTGCCACAGACCCTTTCTCATAAGGATGCCTGCTCTTTTAGACAAATACTAAATTCTTGGCACTGCTCCCTCTGGCAGCAAGTTCCTAATGCTGACTACAGTACATGAAAAAGCACAGTGCATAGTGCACTGAGTCCCATACTCCTAACTAGTAGCATCGCTGGGAACTGTTGCTCCAAATCTGTCATCTCCATTTCATTTAGTCACCCTCCTTTCCTTGCTTCCTCTTCAAAGAGAAGACACTGAGGGATGGAACCCAAATTATACAGGCAGAAAATATAGGAAGGGTACAGAAGTCACCCAGGGCGGGAGTGTGTGCATAACAGTGTAGCCTGTAAAAATCTATCCCAACACATGTAAGGCTCATATAACTTTGTATGGATTCATCTGATCTGCAGTAAATCTGCCAACCATATCAGAAGGCCAGACAGGTAACAGACCTCAAGCTTCCAATGCCCTGAAGAAGTTCTGGTAGTTGCTGCCTGAACTTCAGTGACCCACTTACAAAATAGGGCGATTAAGAGCCAACTGCACAGGATTCATTGTGTTGCATGTTGGGAGGATGGAATTGTGATGTAAGGGACACCGAACAGTCTATAGCAATGTATTATTTCAATCACCTTGAGCATTCTTATTAAAAATGGAAATGCAATTCATAAATACTGCAAGGAAAATGTGCATGCTAATATTATTTTTATTTATTGAATTCATATACCACCCTATAACAGGGGGTCTCAGGGCGGTTCACAGAATCAAATCAAAATATAAAACCACAAAATACATAATCAAAATAAAAACAACAATCCAATAACCTTCCCCTAAAAAAAAACCCAACCCCCCCCCCATATAAAAAGGGCATAGAATGTCAAGCAAATCAACCAAAGGCCTGGTTAAAAAGGAACGTTTTTGCTCAGCACCTAAAGGTATATAATGAAGGTGCCTGGTGAACTTCCCTGAGGAGAGCATTCCACAGATGGGGAGCCACAGCAGAGAAGGACCTCTCGAGGAGGAGGCACACAAAGAAGGGCCTCAGAAGATGATCTCAGGGTCCAGGTAGAAAGAGGTGGTCCTTGAGATACTGTGGTTCTGAGCCGTTTAAGGCTTTATAGCTCAAAACCAGCACTTTGAATTGGGCCCAGAAACTAACTGGTAGCCAGTGCAGTTGGACCAAGATCAGTTTAATATGCTCAAACCATCTTGCTCCAGTGAGCAACCTGGCCGCTGAATTCTGCACTAGCTGAAGTTTCCAAACCGTCTTCAGAGGCAGCCTTACGTATAACACATTGCAGTAATCTAACCTTGAGGTTACCAGAGCATAGACAACAGTAGTTAGGCTATCCCTGTCCAGATAGGGGCATAGCTGAAGCACCAGCCAAAGCTGATGGAAGGCACTCTGGGCCACTGAGGCCACCTGAGCCTTGAGTGAAAGCAAAGGATCCAGGAGTATGCCCAAACTATGAACCTGCTCCTTCAGGGGCAGCATAACCCCATCAAGAGCATGCCATCTGGTTGCAGTGCCAAGGTCCAATCTGCCCCAGGTGATCAGTGGCAGCGAGGGACCGCTCCTTACCCCAATCTCTCTCTCTCTCTTGTGCATTGCCAGTTTCATGCAGAACCCCCTCCTTGTTCCACCTAGTCACAACAGATGTGGCTTATGGATGGAACTGCTGCCACAGAGGCACTAAGTACCGTCACTCCACACTGTCTTACATGGTACATACTGAGCAAGGTCACTTCATGCCTGCTGATGTGTGCAGCCCAGGCTTGGCTTTGCAGCTAGCCTGAGCCAGACAGGATTCTAGGCAATTGACTGTGGTACATTGGATACAGTGAAAAGGAGACCCATCCATCATACAGACAACCTACCTTCAGTGTTCGAAATCAGCCAGGCACATTTTGCACCTGGCTTCCAGCCACTTACAACCAAGTACACTCAACATGAATTCCAGGAAGCAAAATGCTTCTTCTGTGTAGCCTGAGCAGGAGCAGACACCATTAAGAGAAGGAGGTTGGCATAGGCCAATATGTATATGGACTGTCCCTGGATCAAGTGACTTTTCTTCTTTAAGCTCTCAAAGCTCTTAACCTAACTCAAGGTTGTCATCTGAACTAGTCAGATGTTTAACTGCTAATCAATTACAGTCAGTCCATTGTTTGTGCGGGGGGGGGGGGAAGAGAAGACTTTGGAGCCGTCTTGCAACTAGATGTTCTGCTTTGGCAAATGAAACCTTGGTTTAAGAAACCATTTGGCACCTAGCTTATATATGCGAGTTTCTAGCATTATATGTGAGTTTCTAGCATTGCCTACCTACCTCTGATGATCACTGGAAACCAGGTACAGTTCTCTCTTGTTACAACGGCAAGAGACCTCCTTTGAAGACTGAAACCCGTGTCTTCAAACTGTACGCTACGCTGGAGAATTGAGATCGCACCAGCTTTGATATCCCTCAGAAGAACAGAGCTGAGAGCACGGAGCAGGGATAGGACCCAGACATCCCACCCTTCCCTCCGCCAAGCCCACCCACCTGCCACCCCAAACAACTTACCATGCGAGGGTGCTGGGGTTGGAGTGGGACAAACTGGCTGAGGGGAGCCATGTGTGGAGGCTGGTGTGGCGGCACAGGCGGTGGAGGGTGCAGGATGTAATGGTCGCTGGAAATGAGCGGCGGGAACGTTTGGTAGGAGACAGGGAGCTGCTGCATGGCACAGGCCTGGATCAGCTATAAGAAGGGAAGGAGTGAGGGAGGGGAAGAGAGTCACCACGAGAAGGCTACAACCAACTTGAAAGGCAGCTGACGTCAGTCTGGCTATAGAACAGGGTGGGGAGAATCCCATGAGCAGCAAGCTATATCCTCTCCTCTAAGATCGGCAGGAAACCTGCAGGCCTTTAAGCAGAATGTCAATATATCCTAGCCTCTTTTTATAGGTAACAAAACCAGCCCGGCTGATCAGGTATCAAACCCAAACAGAGAAGTGGTGCAATGCCCACCCCCTTCATGGCAAATTAGAGAACAAGACATTTAACCTTCACTCAGTGCTGTCCCCGGGATTCTCCCTTATTTCAAGCAGTTTCCCGCTGCTCTCCCTTATTTTTTATTTCCCGTAAATTTCCCGTTTTTAATGGAAGTCCCCTGCTGGCCAGGGACTGGGTGGGAAGACCTCGCCTACTTGGAGAGAAAAGCCTCAGCCCTCAAAGCAAGTGGGAGCCGTTTCCCGTGCTTACAGGGGGGTGTATTCCTTCCCCTGCATCAGCCCCTATCCGTTGCCGTTGAGCCCCTCAGCTGGCCAATAGGGTTAGCTGGCAGGCGGAGCCTGGCTGCCTTTGAGCAGCTGCTGCTTCCTGTCCTGTTTTGATGGGATCAGACAAGAAGACGATGGGGCTCCATTGCGCAGAGCACATGGCTGCCCTCCTCTTTGCTCCGCTCCGAGTCCGAGCCCGCTTGGAGTTTACATTGCTGCTCCGCCCACCACTGACATGTGACTGTTGATCCCTTATTTTCAAATCCGAAACTTGACAGCTATGCCTTCACTGCTCTCTCTCCCCATACCAAGAGACTCACGGGGGGTGGGAGGCAGCAGAGTGGGTAGTGCTGTCCGCTGAACATCACTGAGCATGCTGGGAGCTGCTGTGCACTGCAACCTGGGATGTGCTGGCCGGTGTGAATGGGGAAGCCTTGCGTGGTTACCGTGGTCACCGTGTAGGACAGAGGGATGGCTCCCTGATGCACCTGGAGGAAAGAGAGCAGCAGAGGCAGAATCAAAAGTCACACCTCCTTGCATGGGGAAGCTCACATCTGCCTTAGATAACCCCTCGCCTGCCGCCACCGCCGCCACCCGAGAGCCCATGGCTAAAGTATGCCAAAGAATGATACAAGATTCAGATAACCACAAAGTATAAATTGATGAAATGCAATTTGTAAGATTAGCATTCCAAATCTACAGCAGGCCCACAACTAATGCGCATTTAGCTTGTGCAAATTCAGCTCTACACACGTGGCAAAAATAAAATTAAATGGAGGCAGAGTTGTGAGGAAAATGGCTTTGGCAATCCCACCCACCACAAGCAAGTCCAAGAATTTAAGAGTTGGGATGACACGCTCTCTGAAAGAACACTTCCCAAGCTGCTATGTGTAAGTTCTGGAGATCAAGGATGAGTTATATAGTACTCAGCTTCCTCTAGGTACCAGCACTGCAGCTGACAGACACTTGCAGCTTCTCCCTTGAAGAAGCTTTCCCATTATGGCTCTCGGGGCGTGAGGGCAAAACTTTCCGTAGGTCAGAGAATTAATATTTGAACTTATGAAAAGCTCATTTCATTCCCCTGCTGGGAAGCTGCAGGACTCTGTACAATATATGAATTTCTAAAGCTCTGCATTCAAACTGACTCTCGGTGAAAATTTCCTGAGGTGAATCTAGTGACCCAACTACCCATCAAGTGTCTGGAATTCTCCTGGGCTTCTTTTAAGAAATAGATCTTGAAAACTTGTCCACATGCTTTCAATTGTATTTCATCGATTACTATTTTGTGCCTTGAAATATATACATTCTGTTTACGACTTACCCCAAATAGTTTATTTCTCCTGTTTCAAAGTCCCTCATTTTGGGATATGCGGCACACACAGAAAACTGGCAATTTTGACCCTCTGGTCTCCCAAAAGGTTGTGCGAGCTCCCAAACTGAGACATAACCCTCACACCAGAGGACAGATCTACAGTTCAGTTTATTGCCTTTGATGAAAACGATATCCCTGAGTTTTATTTTCATTTTATTTTGCAGGTGGTTAGCAACGTAATTGTATTTTATTTTTATATTGCACAGTGCGATGTGGAGGATTTGTTATTTGAAAATGCACTGGGTTCAGTCTGTGCACCTGAAGGCCTCCTTCCTTCTTTTACTAGTAGACGCGTCGTCATCACATTGTTCCACCAGCTTAAAAGGGTCCCAAGTTGGGGTGTTCGATCCTTAGCCAACCTATTTTGCTTGTGATGGGTGGTTTTCAGATAGATATAGTTAGAATGGAAGGGAGAACAGTGCTATTGTGTTTCCCCCCGGGCAAATGGCCTGTAAAAAAGTCTTCCACAGCCACTGAAGTTTTTTTTGGGGGGGGGGGGGAGTCTGCAGGAATCCCATTGTAGGGACTTGCACTCCGTATTTGCTAGACACACCAGTCCAACCTATTTTGGATCTTACAGCCAAAAGAAGCACATGGTACAAAATCAAACTTCAACATAATGCTCTGACTGAACGTTCATGTCCTTGGGCTTGGGTTGCTTTGTCAGTCAGGAAATGGAAGTTCTGGTGGAGAACAACACGGAGAGCAGGGGTAGCTAAGCTGTAGCCCTCCAAACTCTCATCAGTCCCAGCCAGCATTGGCCAAGGTTGATGGGAGCTGTAGGCCACCAACACATGGGAGGCCACAGGTAAAGCACCCTGATGCAGAAAGATGCCGTTTCCCTGTGCTCAGGCTAGCAAGGAAGGTGCCAGCTTTTTGCTGCATACTGTTGGGAGTGGGCACCTGCCACCAGGCACTCTACTGGCCTGGATACAGCTGTGCCAATCTCCATTGACAAAAACGGAGTACAGTGGTACCTCCGGTTGCAGACGGGATCCGTTCCAGAGCTCCGGTTGGATCCCGAGGTTTCTGCAACCGGAGGTGCCTGTTCTGCGCATTCATGAGCAGCGAAACCTGCAAAAATACTTCTGGGTTTGCCGCTTTCGCAACCCAAAGTTTACATTACCCAAGGGTAACGTAAGCCGAGCTTCTACTGTATATCCAACACGGATATATAGCCTTCCACTTCAGTGGCGGAAATGTGAAGGGAGCAGATCTTGGTCTGCTGGTCTTGGTCAGCTGGGATCTAGGCAAATCCCAGCCACAGTTTCTCCATTGGTGGGACAAGATTCCAGCCCTTGGAATCCACAGAGTTCTGAGCCATGTACCCCCCACGCCTCCCCAGGCACCGTCCTTACCTGCTCATGGAGATCCACCATGAATGGATGCTGGTGGGGTGGGTGTGCAGCCGGGTGAAGCATTCGTGGTGGCGTATTGGCCAGAGCGTACGCCGGGTGCTCATCTACAGGGGTGTGTGGCTGCTGGAAAAAAGCCGGGTGCAAGTAGTTCTCATCCTGGGCTAGGAGAGTTTGCAGAGGTTGCTCACGTCGGCCCCAGTGGTGCCGGGAAGAAGGGCTGTGGAGCCAGTTGTGGGGAGAGAAATATAGAGGGGTGACCCCAGGGGCCAGCCAATTATCTGCGCTGAGCTCTCAGCTACAAATTCGCCCATTTTATTTTATGGTTTTTTTAACAGCAGGGCTAGGCCAGAACAGCAACACAAGGGAGCAACTGTTGGTGCAGCAAAAAAACTAGGACACAAGTTCAGTCATAACACTGAATACAGAGACATAACACGGAACAAAGCCTATGAGTGGGTTCCTTTGAGTGGAAGGCTAAGGGATAAGACAGAATCTAAATATATATTATTTTATTATCATTGCTGCATTCTTTCCCAGGACTCTGGTTTGACCAAACCCTTCAGCATACAAAGTGAATCTGTTCTTCCCGGTATCTCAGGCAGGGCTGGGGAACATGTGGTCCTCCAGATAATGTCCAGAGTGGCTGAGCCTGATGGGAGTTGGAGATCAGCAATATCGGGGGAGACGGGAATAGGTTAAGGTGTCACATCTCAAATAGCCTCCCAAACATGGCAGGTTCCCAGCATCTGGAGCAAAGCTAGCTTAGTATAAGGCGAGTAAATTAATCCTAAAATCATTAAAACACAGGCTTGCTATGGAGGCCTTTCAACTGATGGTTCAACACCTTTCCACTGGTAATCCTGGTCACCCCAAGTCTTTCCTTCTGCACCTGCATCTTGGATGTGCACTGCAACACAGATGGCTACCTGGACTCTGGATGAGAGCAAAGCTTTAAGTTTGCTCAGGCAGTATCTGGTTTAATTTTGTTCAGATACCTTCACAAACACCTTGCATGTAAACAAGCTGTGTGTGTCAACGAGATAACACAAGATGGACAGTGCAAGGTTTTCTTCTCATTTAACTTTATATGAGAAGAAGATGGGAGCTAGCATGTAAAGTGAATTTGCTCCAGAAAATGTTGGTTTACATTAACATGGATTGCACTTTTGCTTTCAGAATTGCATAGGGAACCTTTTGGAAATTACAGGGGTCCACCTTCGCTATCCGCTTCCATATAGGGAGACTCTGGCTTTCCCAGCGCTTGCCCTAAGAAACCTTCAGCGCAGGTGATCTGCACAGTGAAAGAGAGGAAGAGTCGTACCTTCTCCTGAGGTGTGCTGGGCTGTCACAGCTTCCCCCTGAGAATCGTCGCGGGTCAAAGGGGACAGAAGGAGGCTGCCTATTCACTGCCAGTTCCCATGGTCGCATTGGGGACGTTGGCAAGGCAGGAGGGGGTGCTGGATCTCAGACTCCAAACACGACAGCACCCCGGTTCTTTGGGATCTGTAGAAAGTGGAGAAACAGCCAGTGAGCTGGAGCCTGGAGGAAATGGGAAGCGTCAAGCAGTTTCAGTTCAGGACAACAGTCTCCGGATCAGTCATGCCAAAGCTAGGAGGCTACAGCACATCGGCAAGTGGGGGGAGGGAATGCTTCATGCATTCAGCCACAGACCAAGCCTCTTCCCTAATTACATCTCCTCCCACAATGCATATGAGATGCTCTCCCCGAATGTCTACTTCCTCTGCTCAGACCCCTTCCACCAGCCTTTCCCTTCCTCTACCTGTATCTCTCCATGTATCGTATTTTACCCCTGCCACCAGAGCAGCTGAGGGTCTCCCTTAATCCCCACCACAGCTCTGTGAAGTAGGCTAGGCTGAGCCACACTGACCAGTGAGATTTGTGGCTGGGTGGGCATGTGGCAGATTTGCCTTTTGGCTTTGAAGCACCAAGTTCAAACGCTCTAACCACTATACCACATGGACATGTCTCTTCCAGGAGAGAATGTTTTGCAAATTGGACGCTGACCGAGAGGCATGCGAATGTATGGCATCTTTTGAGGGGGGAGGGTTAATATGGAGAAGCGTTGTGTGTCTCCCCGCCCCCGCCCCCCCAGCAATGCGTACAGGCCACTATTGCCAACCAAGTGCCAATCTATGCCTGTCTAATGGGGGAAGCAATCTCAGAAAACCACACTGCTCACAGCCGAGCCTGTTCCCAAAGGTGGGAAGAGGGGGCAAGACAGAGCAGAGCTCAAAGGCACCGATGACAGAGCCATGTGCGCATAAAGTTGCTGTGATAAAAGACCAACCCCCACCCCATGGGAACTGCTCCTCGGCACAAGCTCTGTACTTTCCTGCCCCCATCTCATCAACGGCATCAATTTCATCACCATTAGCGGAAAGGCTGCACGTCCTATTAAGCACACAGCTGGCAAATGACCCAAACAGAGCAAGGCGATGCCCCCAACTGCAATGCTTCTGTGAACAGATGACTTTGTAACAAATCCACGGAATTAAAACACAGCTGTGGTGCTTTTCTACGGGGTCCAGGCCTTGGCATGGGTGGACAGGGTAATACCAAGGTGTCTTGAGAACTGAGCACCACTGGCTGTGTGAGCAGCCCCAAGTCTCTTCAGAGAAAGAAATGTCGCAAGGCTAAGTTCTGTTCCTTTACAGTATCCTTGTTATTTTATTCATTCCCATGAGTAGCCAGAACTATGGACAGGGGGAAACGAAAGCCTGTTTTGAAGAAGCCACTGGGCAGGCTGGATGTGGGCAAGCAAGGTGAAACGTAGCTGGGACAAGGAAACCTAGTGGTCCTGGGGCTTGACCTGGACAGGGCAGAACTCCCCTTTAAAAATCAGGTTCACTGTTTGAGAGTGCTCCAGGCCTCGGCTTTGATCCTGCATGGTCCATGTAGTGGCTCTGGCCATAAGTGATTCTGCTCCACTTCAGCAGATGCCAGACCTGTCCGAAGTCAAGCATACACTAGTAGTACCCACTGGATTGCTGACACACACTTTTACATGGGGCTGCCCTTGAAGACCACTAAAACTAATAAAACAGAATTCTACTAGCCCAGAATGCTGCCAAAGGAATTTTGAGCAGTGTCAGGTTTTAGGGTCACATTGCTACCAGCTGTGCAGGCCAACAGCCTGGTGCAATTTAGTTCTGTGCCATCAGGTAGGGACAAACACACTCCAAAAGTATGGGGTGTGTGGAAATCAGTTAGTCTTCCACAACTCCTTATTCCAGGTATTCCTTAAATGTGGGTGTTGCAGGACACTCAATCCTTAATTTAGGGAGAAATCTATGCTTCTTCTTTTTTACGGCTTTGGGGATCAATTCTACCCCTAACTGGAATGAATGAGAAGGCAAACAAACAAACAACAACAACCCAGAACACTCACTCTAGGGATAAAAAGCTGATGTTCAATGTTTCTGATACTTAACTCAGAACCTATTCTGTCCATTTTGTGTGGAAAATAACAGATGAAAAGACTGTGGGCAACATCTAAGTAAGTAGATCTGCTAGCCCAAGTATTTCCACTTGTGCCACGGAAATTCTCCTTCTCTTCTCTACATATTCCCCTAAATATGTTGTGGGGCTTCCACTAACCCTACGATAGATTTGGAGAGGGCACAGGTGTGGGAGAAATTCTGTTGCACGTGTGGAAATCCTTGCACGAGCGCAGGAATAGCAAACTCGGCCCTCCAGATGTTTAGGGACTACAACTCCCATCATCTCTAGCTAACAGGAGCAGTGGTCAGGAATGATGGGAGTTGTAGTCCCAAAACATCTGGAGGGCCGAGTTTGCCTATGCCTGCAACTAGCGGATCTATTTAGTTGGATATTGCTCAATATGTTGTCTATTTTCATGCGATAAGACAAATCACTCCCTTCCCTTAACAGTACCACAAATGGTAGCAGGGGCCAACAGTACCCCAAAGGCACGGGGAGGATGAAATGTGCCAGAACCCCTCCTCCAACAGATGACACTGACTGAACCCACACAACTGCAAACAGGCCTGAGAAGTGAGCCAGAGTGGCACAGTGGTCACAGAGTTTTGGACAAGGCCTGGGGAGATCCAGGTCCACCTCCCCTTCCTCTCACTGGGTGTCCTTAAGCCTGCCACAATCTCTCAACCTAACCTGCCTCACAAGGTTGTTTGCAAAGATAAAAGGGAAGAACCATACATGCTGCCTTAAGCTCCTTGGAGAGACAGGATGCAATTAAAATAGGAAGTCACACAGGGCAGCAATTTGAAAAACAGCAACAGGGTTACCCTAGTCCAGGCACGTCCAACAGGTAGATCGTGATCTACCGGTAGATCAATGGATGTCTGTGGTAGATCACTGGCTCCCCCCAAAGAAGCTCAACAACTTTAGCTCCCCTAAAAAAGGCTCAATATTTTTTTGCCCTGTACCCCCCAAAACTGGGACTTTCCTTCTCCCTAAAAAAAAGCTGAACAACTTTGATCTGAATGCCTAAAAAACGGGCCTTCCTCCTCCCCCAAAAAAGCTGAAAAACTTTGACCTGAACCCCCCAAAAAGGGGGTAGATCACTGCCAGTTTTTAACTCTGTAAGTAGATCGCAGTCTCTTGGGAGTTGGCCACCCCTGGCCTAGTCTAAGCTTCAGGATAAAGTCCCTTTGCCAAATACACACACATATATAGACACAAACCCAGCTACAAGGTAGGCAAGGTGAAGAAAAAAATAAGGCAATGTGATAGATGGCAGACACCGGCTCCCAGCATTGTGGATGCAGTGAACTGGACTGTTCCCCTAACACTGAATGTAGCTGCCATATTAACCAGGAAGGTAGGTTATATTAGTCTTATCAGGAAAAAAATCTAGTTTGATTTGACTCTACAGCATGGTTGCAGTCGTTCTGATCCCATAACTTCCACAGGGAATGAAAGATAAAAAGCCTTGTCCCCCCCCCCACACACCTCCACAAGCCTGCCACATCTTCGCAGACCTTCTCCCAGCTGAGCAACGTAGTGCCACTGCATCCCTCAGGGTCATTTCTGATCAGCATATGGAGCAAGTCGGTGCCCTCAATCTTTCAGTGCTGCTGTCAGTGCCCTCAATCTTCCAATGTCCCCTAATCTTCTGCAATTTGAGCTCGGCAACCTCATCATCTCCTTAATAAGTACAGGCATGGTCCCAGCCAGGTCCCAAAATTCAGAGCTCCGTGCCCATACTGGGGGTCACCACACTCATTTGCTGAATATATACATACATATATATGCACACACTGAACTGTATTTTCCTTCCAGCCCTGATCACCATAGAAACCTCCAGGCCCAAGGTTTACCAAGCATATGGATGTTATAAAAGGCAAGCTATTCCAAAGGGTCTGCAGCCCAAAAACCCCTTGCTGATCATCTCCCTATAATGCTTGCTCATCAACTTTATTTGCAAACACACACCTATGAGTGAGACAAAAATGAAAACATTTCTCAAGTGTCCTTGGTCATGGTTTCACATGGCCACAGTTTTTATTTGCCTAGCAAAAACCATCTTTATAGGAGGGTGAGGGACGGTGGAGGGAAGTCACAAGGGTGTTTTAATGTTTGTAACCTAGGGTGGTAGTGTAATATGAATTTTGTTTTGTGTCTATGTGTTTGTTTGTTTCTAAATAAAATTTTCTAATTAAAAGGAAAAAAAACCCACAATCTTCATCATTTTCTTAACGTTCTTCACTATTAACCCCTTTTCTTAGCCAGAAAAAACTCCTGCCTACTGCATGGATGGAGGGTGGGGGGAGACAGAAGAGAGGGCCAGCCCTGTTCAGTGATAAATGCGGACAATTTGTTAAACACCTGACTTTATTGTTCAATAAACTAATGCTAAGTGAGTGTTGGCTGGGCTGCAGCACATTGCAGACTCCCAAAGTGCATTTGAATCTGTGTGAATTGTGTTTACAAAGCAGAGCCATCTTGCTAGGATGGACAAAATGTGTAATAAAGCTCTATGCAAGTCAATTTGACTGGCCACCTATCTACTTGACTGAAGCAAATTATTGTCAAAGGCACGACGCTGGTGATATCTGCTGCCTATAAGGCCCAATTGCTTTTAAAAACTAGCTGTTATTATAATAATAATGTGTTCTTTTTCTCTTTTAACTACTTGAGGGGTGGGATTCAGGCTGAGCCTACCCGAAACAGAACTGTTTAACTAATAGTCCACATTTACAGAAATCATTTTAAAGGAGCGGCCCATTAAGAGTCCCAGGCTGGAGCTGGAGAGACTCAGGTTCAAATCTCCACTCAACGACTGAGTGAACTTGGGCTGATCACCTTCTCTCAGTCTCACCTCCCTCACAGGGTTATCGGGTGGATGAGGGTGTGGAAGAGGAAGAACCATGAATGCTGCCTTGAGCTGCATGGAGGATGGGTGGGATATAAATGCAGCACAAAATTATAGCAATTCAACAGGCATTCATGCAATTCTTTTGTAACTGTTACCTATGCATCAAATCTACTAAGGATTTAATTTTTGCTGTCCTAATAAAAGTCAATGCTCAACCGTTATTTCTCAACACCTGACTGGCCCAACACCCAATCCTAGA
Source organism: Lacerta agilis (assembly GCF_009819535.1). Lineage (NCBI taxonomy): Eukaryota > Metazoa > Chordata > Lepidosauria > Squamata > Lacertidae > Lacerta > Lacerta agilis. The sequence goes on from NC_046313.1 coordinate 64,732,487, forward strand.
ATGCAGCTAAACTGAAAGAGCAACTCCAAGGAGAAAGTAGCAGTGTGTGCGCGCACAGAACCACCACCCCCCACCCTCCACAATGGGATGAAGCCTAAGGTCTAAATTGTATAAAACAGCACCAGGCCTCCTGTCTCTTAGAGGAGATGTGCCCCAACCATGTTTAAGCAGTGGGTGTGGTTTAAAGTGCCAAAGGGAGGGCACATAGATGGTGCATGCCGAACACTCTCCCTACTAACCTCAGTCCTTTCTCCCCTAGCTGAGAGGGAAAGTGCCTGGGAGAATAAAGTTGGAAAGAGGGAAAGGAGCTCATCCCCCACATTCTTGGTATTGAGGATAAGGAGGGCACAAGGAAAGAAATGGGCTGACTCAAAACTGCTCTTACTTTTCTTTTGTTACAGTTGATGCACCGTTATTTTAATATATAAGCCACCTTGGTGCTAAAATACATATATACATAGATAACTTCCAAAACAGCACTTAAAAGTTTGGTACTGACGGAGGAGGCATGCCAAACCAGTCAACTCAGGAGAAAACTTCTCAAAAAGCATATAGCAGCATGTCAACTCAACAGACACACACACACACACACACACACACATATATATAGGTAAAGGTAAAGGTACCCCTGACAGTTAGATCCAGTCGTAGATGACTCTGGGGTTGTGGCGCTCATCTCGCTTCACTGGCTGAGGGAGCCGACATAAAGCTTCTGGGTCATGTGGCCAGCATGACTAAACCGCTTTTGGCGAACCAGAGCAGTGCACGAAAATGCCATTTACCTTCCTTCCGAAGTGGCACCTATTTATCTACTTGCACTTTGACGTGCTTTCGAACTGCTAGGTGGGCAGGAGCTGGGACCGAACAATGGGAGCTCACCCCATCGCAGGGATTCGAACCGCCAACCTTCTGATCGGCAAGCCCTAGGCTCGGTGGTTTAGATCACAGCGCCACCCACGTACACACACAAACACACATTCCTTAGCCTATATTAAAAGAACAAATTAAGCCCCTTGTACTTACAGCGATGTTGGGGGCCCCAAGGTCATGGATGGGTTGAACTCTGGTGTCTTTCTTAAAGTGAACATCGCTTACTTACTAAGGGAACTTGAAGGATAAGCTTTTTAGAAAGCATCTGAGCACCAATTGTATTTCCCCCCTGGCTCTTTTTGTTCAAAAATGTCTTCTGAACACTGTAATCCTATATTTACCTTGGCAGTGAGTAAGTTTATGGTCCAACTTCTTTAACCTTGGTCTTGCAGCTTTCAGAATAAAAGATGCCCACTGGTGGAAAACCTTTCCCTGTTGGGGGTATTATTCTCTCAGGGGGGCATCTGCCGTTAGTGGGTAAGGTTCAAGTGAGTGGGGCACCCTTTCCCCCTCCTTGCCAGTCACACTGAGGCCAAGGGGAATAGCACATGATGCCACAAAAGAGCCTAGTGCGCTAGTTCCTGTTTTCAAGATACCATATGGACTACCACTAGATACAAATGCTCTGGTTTTGTTTAGATGGCAAAGGGAAGTAGAAATATATTAATGTTCATTAACTTGTACCACTTGTTTTAAATTTCTGTACAGTGGTACCTCGGGTTACATACGCCTCGGGTTACATACGCTTCAGGTTACATACTCTGCTAACCCAGAAATTTCGCTTCAGGTTAAGAACAGAAAACGTGCTCTGGCGGCGCAGCGGCAGCAGGAGGCCCCATTAGCTAAAGTGGTGCTTCAGGTTAAGAACAGTTTCAGGTTAAGAACGGACCTCCGGAACAAATTAAGTACGTAACCAGAGGTACCACTGTATTTGATTTGTTTGTCTGTTTGTGCTATATATTAATAAAAACCCTGGTGAAAAAAACTGTGGCCCTTAGGTCAGATTCCCCACCCCACCCATCTAAATCAGTTAGCTGTAAATTGCTTTTCGGACCACAACACATGCCGTGGTAAAGCTATTTTCTTTTCTTTTCTTTTCTTCTTATGGAACTCTTACCAGTGTTGATGCTAGAATCTTCCTGCTTCTGTAATGAACTGATGAATTGATTTTATAATGAATTGACTGCAGTGTTCCTCTCCGAGACGTGTTTCATGGAATTATTGTTTTGGAGTTATGCATGGTTTTGTTTTTTTATTATTTATTTCTGATTGAAGTGTATTGTATTTTTATATGCTGTAACCTGTCCTGGGACCTTCTTGTGAAGGACATCTTAAGAAATATAACAAACTAATAGCAGCAGCAGCAGCAACAACATCATAATATTGCCACTCTTCAGTCCACAATTCTGAAGGGAGCATCACAGGAAGTGTTTATAAAAGATAAATGAGATCGTATAGGCAAGATTTACAGTGCAATGCTGTAGATTGAATAACGAACACTCCTGTCACACACTTGAGGTTGTATGTGGACCTCCAGTTCGGCCACTATTAATTTGGAACTGATATGTTGGCAGCAAAGTGCCTTGACCACATTCTCCAACAGGCATTCCATGACTGAAAAGGCAATGATGCCAATCCCCGGTTTCTTTCTACATGCAAAATCTGAACTGTCCTACAAAAAGTCCAGGCTATTTGTCCACTGACTCCAGTATGGTCTACTCTAACTGGCCACGGTTTTCTAAGGTCTCCAAGCAGAGGGAGGTGTCTCCCATCACTAGTTACCTGATCGTTTTAACTAGAGGTGCCAGGGACCGAACACTCAAGGGATATTCCATGCAAAGCATGAGCTCTACCACCAAACTATGGCCCCATACTCCTGGGCTCTGCTTTCTGCCTAGCTGATCAGGAGGCAAAGAGTACCTATAGCCAGCTGAGGTTGGTGTGCCAGCCATGCCCAGTGGCCACAGAAAGAGATTATTTATTAAAATAATTTACCGGTATATATACTAGTTAATGCAGTAGCTTCTAAGCAGTGTGCAACAGGAGACATCATATATCATACACTTAACTGTAAGTTCAGAGAAAACTCACTTAAAATGTCTGCATATTTTAATATAAGTCTTCACATGCCTTCATTACATCCAGGTTGGATTACTGCAACACATCCTACATGGGGCTACCTTTGAAAAGTCTCTGCTTGGCAGGGGGTTGGACTGGATGGCCCTTGTGGTCTCTTCCAACTCTATGATTCTATGAAACTCCAGCTGGTCCAGAATGCACCTGCAAGGATGTCAGTGGGTGCTCAGATAGCTCAGTTGGTTTGGGTGTGGTGCTGACAACGCCGAGGTTGCAGGTTTGATCCCCATAAGGGACAGCAGCATATTCCTGCATTGTAGGAGGTTGGACCAGATGATCCTTGAGGTCCCTTCCAACACTATGATTCTATGAGCTATCCTGTTCTATGTCCATGGCATCATTTACACAGCTGCCCTCCTTAGCAATACGCTTCTAGGCATAATTCAAAGTGTTGGTGATTTACCTTTAAAGCTCTAAATGCTTAGGATACCTTAGGAACTCCTCTTTCCATATTGTTCTGCCCATTCCCTTCTCTGTGTCCCACCTAGGCTGGAAGCATGTTAGAGAAGGATGAGAGGAGAGGCCTTCTTTGTGGCTGCACTTAAGATTATGGATCAAACACCTTGCCCTGTGAAGCACGGGTGGCCCACTCCCTTGCTTCCCCCCCTTAAAACAACTTCTTAATGTTGCTATTTATTAATATAAAAAGGAAAGGGTGGATTTTAAAAAGCCATAATGATGAGCAGATAACATGTAATGCAACAGAAGTACTGAAAGTAGCCTCAGTATGGCATGCAAATGGTGTGAGGGTAATCCCAAGCAGTCATTTCAGAAGGACAGATGAATGTGTATTGGTGTATTGGAGAGACGCAAAATGTTCTGCACAGGGATGGATCAAAGCTAAGCCAATCAAACTTGGTTCCCATTAGTTCCCTTGCTGTTTTTCCTCAGTTACGTAAGACAGTTTTACTCTGCCAGGTCTTTCGTTGTGTGTGGCAGATAATACAACGGCTGTTCCCGTCTCCTTGCTTTATTCTTTTTTAATATTGCTTTTATTAAACAGCAATTTCAAATGTTGTAAACTGCTGAGCGGCACGTTTACACCAGAAGAAGAGGACATTAAACATACAAGTTGATCGCCCCCCTAATCACAGAGATCTGAGAGTGCACAAGAGGAAGTATGTCCTAGTGCATAAGTACTGGCATAAAGCAAGGGTAGCCAAAGTTGTGCCACCCAGAAGTTGTTGGACTAAAACTCCCACATCCCCAGCCAACATAGCCAATGGTCAGGGATGACAAATGCACAACACTGGAGGGCACCATGTTAGCAATATATGGATTAAGACAAGGACACTGCCCCAAAATAACAACAACAACAATAATCACAATAGTAATTCTGCTTCCTTTATTTTACATCTGTAAAAAGTGGCATGGCATAAACCACCTATGTGTTACAGAGCACTTGGTTTATAGATTTAAAAAAGCAATCTGCACATATTATAAGGAAAAGGCAGCCCCCACCTCTCTCAAATGAGGATCATCTGCATCTTGTTCAAAAATCTCATGCCAACAGCCTTTAGCATAGCATCCCTATATATTAATCATACATACATCTCACTAATTATGCAAGGCTATGTGAGCATCACCATCTGCCCCAACAACAATGCCCACATGAGAAGCATGATTCACCCCCAGAGGCTCACACCACAGGGGAGAAGAGCCGCACACAGATCTCACTCAAGAATGATTTTCAAAGCCTTCAAGGGATAGCAACAGAAATCACCATCACACTCTCTGGAAAAAGAGGTAGTCAACAACTGCCTACCAGTTGCTGTTGGACTGCAGCTCCCACCAGTCCCAACCAACATGGTCGTGTCAAGGATGATGGGAGCTGGAATCCAACAACATATGGAGGGTAGCATATTGGCCAACCCAGCAGTCAGGAGGATGGCAAGTCTCTAGAAGAACACCTGTTCCTTAGAATAAGCTGAAGGTGCTACTGCCCAACTAGCTTCAGAGAGAAGGACCTCTCCTTGACATTTGTTGAAGGAAAAAAACAGGAATGCAGGAGACAGTTGGCTCACACATCTCAGAAAAAAACCAAGGAGTACCTTAAAAGCAGAGACACCCACTTTTTCAACCCATCCTGCAAGCAAATAGCTCTTTAAACCCTCCTTCTGGATATCTCTTGTACACTACAATATAGTTTCCTGGACCATGCATGATTAGTTTTGAAGGTTTCTGGCACCACAGGTCTTCTACCCACTGTAGTTAGACTGCTGCTGAAATCAAGTCACAACATGCCAAGCAACACCCTTCCACAAGCAAATGGGGATGTTACAGTGTAGGAAGCATGGTGTATAAATTCAGAAAAATAAATATATGACAATTCACCAGAGAACAGGGGCTGGGAACCTTTTTCGGGTTGCATTCCTTTGTTTGTGACCTTCCAGGGGGGGGGGGTCAGAATGTTTGTGGCATGGGAAGCAAAGGCAAAAGCAAGCAGGGCAATGGAGGCAGCTATTAACCTTTGTGCACATCCAGCCACACAAAAGTCTACACCACACCTCTTCATCTTCCGTCCAGGCAAGCAAGTGGCCTCATCACAGCTGATTAGGAACACATTCCAGCCAGGCAAAAGCCCTCAAGTAGAGTGCAGAATGGGGCAGAAGAGAGGGTGAGGCCTTGGGAGAGTCTCAAGGGCCAAAGAGAAAGGCTTGGAGGCTGCACTTGCCCCGGGGCTCCCCACCTCTACCATAAACACACCCATGAATTTCCACCTCTCTCCCATTTCTCCCACATATGAACATCCATGTTCATTGCTTACTACCTTCTGCAGGATATGAAGATTTCCTTAAAGGACCTCCCCTCATAACACTACTGGTCTCTCAAAGCCAAGTTATATTGCAACCCCCACTACAACACACAAAGAGAGAAATGGCAACCAGGGAAGGCATTCTTTTAAACACACACACACGCACACACACCTACCTCTGACTCAGTTGCCCCAACTTCGTAAAACTATGGATCTGTTATTGTATTCCTGATCAATTAGACCCCAATCTTACCTCTGTTGGTTAAGAACATAAGATGATCCCTTTTAGATGAGGTCAAACACCCATCTAGTCCAACATTCTGTTCTCCCAGCAGCCAACCAGATGTCTATGGAAGTCCGCAAGCAGAGACTGTGCAACAGTGCTCTCCCCACCTGCAACAATTAGTATTCAGAGGAAGGTGCTTTTCTATAATAATAATTATTCTGCTGCTGGCAACTGGGGACAGGGTCTCTAACAGGAAGCAGAGAGTTACAGGTGGGTAGCCGTGTTGGTCTGCCATAGTCAAAACAAAATAAAATAAAAAATTATTTCCAGTAGCACCTTAGAGACCAACTAAGTTTGTTCTTGGTATGAGCTTTCATGTGAAGAAGTGTGCATGCACATGAAAGCTCATACCAAGAACAAACTTAGTTGGTCTCTAAGGTGCTACTGGAAATAATTTTTTATTTTATTTTGTTTTGAGGAAGCAGAAAGCTTGGCATGCCCCTCTTAACGCCCACCTCTTATGGATCATTTTTTCCCATCCCCCTAATGCTTAAGACAGCTATCTCATACCAACTGCTACGTCTGCACAGCATTACAAAAACAGGACAATACTCAAGTGTTGCAGCAAGCTCAAGGCCAACATCTCATACATGCCGGTGGAAAAACAAAGGTACCAACCTTTGCAGTACCTGCCTGGAACAGATTACAGTATTATAGCTGAGAGTTTGTGATGTTAAAGGCCCCACATGAATGCTCTGTAACAATGCACTAAACAAGGAGGCCAATGCAGTTATAATAGATTTGGGGAAAGTGATTTGAAATGACCACTTGTCTGAAAGACAGAGGCTATAAAAGTTCGCCCAGTTATCCAACCTAGACCTTCTGGTTCAGCTGGAACACACAAGCAAGACAAGCAGCATATGGAGATGATGGCCTGTCTTGCTGATCAGCGTTGTCCTAGCCATCTGTCTGCAGCCACCTGTTGTCTTCTTGACTTATTGAATAAGAACATGCTGGGGGGGGGGGTCCTACACAGATCTGTGTTGTCTCTAGGACAGCAGGACAGCAGTCAACAACCACAGGGCTGAACAATCAGAGAAAGAAATATTTGCTAAAAACAAACAAACAAACCCTGAGATCACAATCCTGCTCTTAACAAGGGAGCTGCAAAGTGAGGAGAACTGCACATAAATGCCCTTGCAACACCACGATAGTTAGTCGTCACATAGCTCCAATGTTGGGGCAGAGCTAAGAAATGCAGCAGCTGCAACATGCATGGCCATGTGCAGCTCACAAACGGTTGTAGAAAGAGCACAGAAGCAGCAGCAGCAGTTGCATATCCTATTCATCCCTCCAGGCCAAATTCCACATTACCTTGCTCTTGAATAATTCTGCGTACCTAAAACTTGAGCATCAACTTTTCATACAACCCTGTGAATCTTCCAGCTTTGGATCCAATCAACCGTGATACCTTTCCAGACCAGCTTTTTGGAATGGAAACTGAGGCACATGTTGGCCATGTTCAGGTAATAAGCCAAGATACAATCGTGCCTTTTGCCCACGCACACACTTTGCCGCATGAGCAAACCAAGTGGAAGTGTTCAATCAACTATGATTTTGTCTCCTCCAAATTGGGAAATGATGGTTGTTCACTTAGAAATAAGCCAGGATATTAAAACATAGTTTGAAGGTGCCTTAATATCTCTGATTCTTCTGAAGCTGGCAACCAGTTTACCAGTCTGGGTGAAACAAAAAAAAAAACTATGAGTGGAATTCAACATAGTGCTAAGTGGGGTATATACAAGGGGAATGAAGTCCACTCACACAGTGGGATTCTTCCCCCTTCTCTTCCTTCCTGTGCCCCCTAAACCTGTTATGGTGGTTTCCCCGGTCTTTGAGATCTGATTTTTTTTTGGGGGGGGGGGAGTCCCACTGCTTAGTTGAATGTCACTCTCTGATTAAATAGAGGTTTCCTGGTTTACCTGTAGAGGGTTTATGTTTGAGCAAAAGACCTTTTCATACCTCAGTCTAATAATGCCAGTGACCAGTTATTGTCTAAAAGTAGTCAGAATTACACTTCTTTTGAAGCAACTGCACTACTACCTTGTTCCTAGATGCAATTCAAGGCACTGGTTTTGCCTCCAAAGCCCCAAATGGTTTGGGTCCTGGTTACCACAGGGAGTGTCTCTTCTTACTTTTTGCCGTCCCAAAATTTGGGATCACCCAATTGGTGAGATACACGAATACTAGTTTGTATGGAAACGAAGTATTTTTCTGTACTCTCCATCACAATGTCCATGCCTCCCTCTCCGATAATGTCCATGCAGTTCTACTTTGTTATGCCTTTATTTAATACTTCTTTGTCTTCCTCTTAATAAAAATTAATTTCAAGGTGACTTACAAATTAGAAATGCATTCAACACCCAACCAAAAATAATTCCCTTGGAGAATTAACCTTGTTCTTGCTGCATGGCGTTTCTTTTAGTTTTTGTATCATTTCTAGTTTCTTTTCAATCAGCATTTTAATAGTTTTATCAGTTGGTTTTATTCATTTAAGTAAAATTTACAGACTGCTTTATCAAAGAAAAATATCCAAGCAGTTTACATAAAATAACATTAAATGGCTTCTCCTCAGATTGTATAAATCTTTCGCCTTTTACATTAAATGTTTATTTTAAAATGCAGGTAAAAGTCACAGAATTGGTTTTTTTTTTTTTTTTTTTTGCAAACTTCTTTTTATTTTCGTCCAAAAAAGAAAACAAAAAAGAAACACTCACAAATCCTCATACAAACAATTACAGTAATACATAAACTCCGCCGAGTTTTTTGGACTTCCTTCCTTCCTTACTTTGGTTTTCTAAATTTACATCATTCCTTCGCTTTACCTTCTTTTGTACTTATTTCAATTACTATCTGTAAACATTTTTCTTTCCATGTTTTGTTCTGTTACAAGATTACTATCACACCTGTAAGTGATTTCAGATTTTATATTCTTTCATATAGTTTATAAATTTACTCCACTCCAATTGAAACCTTTGATCTCTTTGTTCTCTTATTTTTCCTGTTAATTTCGCCAATTCTGCATATTCTAATAATTTCTTTTTCCAATCATCTATCGTTGGTACTTCTTTTACTTTCCAATTTTGCGCCAGCAATATTCTTGCCGCTGTGGTGGCATATAGAAAGAATTTTTGGTCTTCTTTTTTAATCTCCTCCCCTACTAGGCCAATCAGGAAGGCTTCTGGTTTTTTGACGAATGTGTATTTAAATATTTTCTTTAGTTCATTATAGACTGCTTCCCAGAAATTTTTCACTTTTTCACATGTCCACCACATATGATAGAACTCTCCGTCTTTAATCTCACATTTCCAGCATTTTTTGTCATATTTTCTAAACATTTTCGCTAATCTTACTGGCGTTAAGTACCAGCGATACATCATTTTCATGATGTTTTCTTTCAATATTATACAGGCTGTGAATTTCACATGTTCCTTCCAAAGTTTTTCCCACATTTCAAATTGTATATTATGACCCACATCCATAGCCCATTTCACCATTACCTCCTTCACTTCTTCATCTTTTGTGTACCAATCTAGAAGATAATTATACATCTTTGAAAGTAATTTCTCTTTTCCCTCTAGTATTTCTGTCTGGAACTTTGACTTTTTATTATCGAAATTACATTTTCTTTTATCTTCATTGAATAGATTAAATATCTGATGATACTGGATCCATCCTGTCAAATTATCCGCCACCTGATCATATGGTTTAATTCCCCATCCTTTTTCTGTTTCAATCAATAAATCTTCATACGTTATCCAGTTTTCCTCCTCTGTATATATTTTTTTGATTGTCAGTATCTCTGTGGGTGACAACCATCTGGGTATTCTTCTTTCTACCAAGTCCTTATACCTCTGCCACACCTCATAAAGTGGTTTTCTAAATACATGTGTCAGAAATTCTTTGTGTACTCTTACTTTGTCCTGCCAGAGGTAGGCATGCCATCCATACCTGTTGTTAAAACCCTCAAGGTCTAACAACTCCTTATCTTTCAATATCATCCACTCTTTTAACCAAATCATGCATGATGATTCATAATAAATTTTGAGATCCGGTAATCCAAATCCTCCTCTCTCTTTTTTATCTATCAGCAATTTGTGTTTAATTCTTGGGCGTTTGCCCTGCCAAATGAATTTTGACAAATTTCTCTGCCAATCCTTCAGCTGACTTGTACCCTTAATTACCGGTATCGTTTGAAAAAGAAATAGGAGTCTTGGTAGGACCATCATTTTGACGCTCGCTATTCTTCCCCACATCGATAGACTTAATTTGTTCCAGATTTCTAAATCCCTTTTAATCTCCTTCCACATTGGCTCGTAATTATCACTAAATAGGTTTATGTTTTTTGGAGAAAGCCATATTCCTAGATATTTTACCTTTTTAACAATCATAATGCCATATTTTTCTTGTAATTCTTCCATTTCCTTCTTTTCTAAATTTTTAACCAGTATCTTTGTTTTCCCTTTATTTAACTTAAACCCTGCCAACTTTCCGAACTCCTCTATCACTTCCAGCGCTTTCCCCAAACTTTGCATAGGTTCCTCCAACGTCATGACCATATCGTCTGCAAATGCCTTTACTTTGAATTCTCTTTTGCCAATCTTAATTCCTTTAATATTTTCCATATCTCTTATCTTTTTTGTTAAAATTTCTAAGACAATAATAAATAAAAGCGGGGATATCGGACACCCCTGTCTTGTACCTTTTGTTATTCCGAATTTGTCTGTCAATGAACCATTAATCACTAATTTAGCCGTTTGTTCTTTATAAATCGCCGATATCCCATTCATAAATTCCCTTCCCACCTCCATCTTTCTTAAAGTCTTTATCATAAATTGCCATGATACATTGTCAAATGCCTTTTCGGCATCGATAAAGATTAAGGCTGCTTTCTTATCTATTTTTAAGTCCAAATATTCAATTAAATCAACGATTATTCTTATATTGTTTTTCATTTGACGTCCGGGGAGGAACCCCATTTGATCTTTATGTATTATTGTGTTTAAAACTTTTTTCAACCTTCCTGCCAATATGTCAGTGAATAATTTATAATCTAAGTTCAATAAGGAAATCGGCCGGTAATTTTTCACATTCAGCAAATCTGTGCCTTGTTTTGGAATTAACGTTACGAATGCCTCTTTCCACGAGTCCGGAATCCTTCCACTGATTAAGATTTTATTCATCACTTCCAACAATCTCGGTATTAATTGCGGTGCCAAATCTTTATAATATTTAGCCGAAAGGCCGTCGGGGCCTGGAGCTTTTCCCCCTTTTAGTTTTTGTATTGCACAGTTCAATTCTTCCTCTGTTATTGGAGCATTTAATTGTTTTTGATCTTCTTCTGAGATTTTCCTTGGTTTGTTCTCCTCTAGATACAAATCCATTTCTTCTTCCTCCTCCTGTTCTCTCTGATACAAATTCTTATAAAACTCCTGAAAAACATTTTTAATCTCTTTTGGATTCTCTATCACAACTTCTTCTTTTTTAATTTTATTTATTATATTTTGTTCTTGTCTTCTTTTTAGCTGCCATGCTAATAATTTTCCTGATTTGTTTGCATATTCAAAATTTTTTTGTCGCAGCCATTTTAACTTCCATTCAATCTCGTAGTTAATCAAAATATCAAATTGGTTTTTTAAATCTTTGATACTCTGTTTCAATTCCTTATCTTGTGGTTTTACAATTAATTGCCTTTCTTTGACTTCTAACTCTTTCAGAATTTCTTCCTTCTTCTTTTCTCTGTCCTTCCTTTTTCCAATATCTTGTGCAATCATAAAGCCCCTTATCACGGCTTTGCTGGCATCCCAAACTATGTTCAAATCAGTACCTTTGTTTGCATTCACTTCAAAATAATCATTTATCACCTTCTTTGCTTTCTCTACTACTTTTTCATCATTAAATAAACTCTCGTTCATTCTCCATCTACCTTTGGCACCTTCTCCCCTTAACTCCATATAAATGGCATTATGATCTGATACAGTTCTCGGGTGAATCTCTATTTTCTGAACTTTTGGCATCACTCCCTTCGTTACCCAAATGTAATCTATTCTTCCTGAGCTTTGGTTGGGTTGTGAGAAATGTGTATATTGTTTTGTTGTTGGGTTTTTTACTCTCCAAATGTCTATTAGGCTTAGATTATTTGTTAACGTAAAAAAGGTCTTTGGTAATTTGCCCTCTGAACCCGAACTTCTTGATGTTCTATCCATCATTGGAGTCACTACCCCATTTAAGTCTCCCATTAGGATTTGTTTTTGATCAGCGTATTCCAACATTATTTCTTCCAGTTTTTTGTAAAATTTGGCTTTTCTGTTATTTGGGGCGTATACTCCTACTAGCTGTATTTTTTCGCCCTGCCATATTATTTGCACGATTATCACTCTCCCTTCTTCATCTTTATAGATTAGTTTGGGTTCCAACTTTTGTTTTACATAAAAAACCACCCCTCGTTTCTTCTTTTTGTCAGCTGTTACAAAATCTAAGCCCAATTTTTTATTTATCAAAATTCTTTTATGTTTTTTGGAAATGTGAGTTTCTTGCAAACATATAACATCCAACTTTTGTTTATACAAAACATGTTCAACTTTATTTCTTTTACATTTATTGTTTAAACCGTTTATATTCCATGACTGAAGCTTTAAAATCATGTCTCCTTTCTGGTTCTCTTGTCCTATAAATCTTTTTATCTAGACTTCTTAAGTGTTGTTATTTTCTGGGTCTTCCTTCTCCTGTTTTTCTTCCTCTTCTCCCTCTACACTTTCTTGATCACTTCCTTCTCCTTCTTCCTCCTCTTCCTCCTCCTCTTCCTCTACTCCTCCTATTGCACCTTCCTCCGTCACACCTTCTACTGCTTCTCTCGCCTTCTTTCCCTTCTTGTCCTCTTCCAGCCCCAATTCTTTCGGATATCTTCTGGTGAATTTCTTTAACTCTTGTAGACTCTTAATCTTAAATCTCTTGTTCTTGAAATAAAAGGTAAGTCCCTCAGGAAATTCCCATCGGAAACTTATCCCTTTTTTCCTCAGAATTCCTGCCAGGGTTAAGTACGGCTCTCTCTTCTTCAAAAATCTTGTGGGAATTTCTTTATATATGATAATTTCCCTTCCTCCTATTATTAATTTCTGTGTATAGCTTAACTTCAAAATTTCGTTCTTAAGGTCCATCGAATTAAGCATTACCAGGCAATCCCCTGGTAATTTTCTCGCTCTCGCTTTCGCCGACTTCACCCCAATTCTGAAAACATTTAAGATGGAATAGTCCACATTTTCCTCTTTAATATTTAACCATCTGGCCAATTCAATCACTATTTTCTTCCTTATGTTTTCGTTCACTTCCACCGGAATCCCGCGGAATTTAAGATTAAGCTGCTTTTGCCTAAGTTCTAACATAGCAATATTGTCCAGCATTTCCTCCTGGACTCTGTTCAGATCGCCTATATCCTCTTTGACTTTCTCTATTTCTTTCTTTGATTGTTTGACTTCTTTCTGAACTCTCTTTACTGAATTTTCTATTGTTTTGGATTTACTAGACAATTCTTTTAGTTGTTCTGACAGCTCTCCTACTACCTTCTCAAATTTTTGATCCATAGACTCTTGCAGGTCCCCAATTTTTTTTTCAATATTCTGTTCACTTTGCCTTATCTCTTTTTTAATTTCTAATAATAAACTCTCCCATTCCTTTCCTTCCTCCTGTTTTGAGGGCCTTCTATCATTTGGTGTTGCGCTCCCTTTAACTGACTTCATTTTACTTTAAATTTACAATCTGCTATTATTTTCACAACCACCAGGGGGCTCTAATCCCTCTTGTCTTGTTAATTTCCACCTTACAACCTTATTTGCGCCTATAGGTGGCGCCAATTACTCTGTGGAGAGCGTCTATCAGCAGTTCAGATCAGCAGTCCCTTCTCTTTGCTTTCAATTTCTTTGTTCACCAGCGTCTCACAGTTACTTTCGATTTCTTTGTTTCAGACCCTTCTCTCTCCTCGCTACTTTGTAGACCCTAAGAAGTCACTTAAATAACCTTTCTAATGTCAATCCAATATCAGCCAGTTTAAGGAGATTGTCCTTAAGAATAAACAAAAGTTCACCTGTAAAGTAAAACCCCCCTCCCTCCCAAAAGGCTCCCCAAAAACGCAGTCCAGCAGTTCGGCAGTTTATAGTCACCCTTCTTCTCCGCGATGTTTTCAACCCCTCTGCGATAGTCCAACAGTGATCAAACGATGTTTGTAATCCAGGGGAGTCAAACGATGTTTGTAATCCAGGGGGTCGGTACCCCTATTTCTTTCTCTTTCGACGCCTGCCGGTTCGGTCTTCTACTGCTTGCCGGTTTGGTCTTCTTGTTCTCATAAAGGGGGGGGAGAGTATGTTTTCCGAGACTCAGCGACCCTCTACGGAGCAGATTTTGAGCTCCGCACAGCACCCTAAATCCAGAGCAGCCTTTCTCTTTCCTCGCCGCTATGCCCGTTTCTTTTTCTTACTCTGTTCTCCGTTCGTGGCGCGGCGGCAGACCACTCTAAAGCTCCTGCAGTTCTTTTTACAGTTTTCTCTCCCTTTATTTGCTTCGCCCCCGTCAGATCTTTGGTTTCTGCTTACTCTCAACCCTTTCTCCTTTATTTTCCTCTGTTACCACCTTCCGATCGTCCCGGTACTTTACCTTCCCGAGTGATCAGTCAGAAAAAACAATTTACTCACTTCACAGGTACGTTACTTTCTTTTTCGCCTTGCACAGTCATGCCCAGCGCCATTTTCACGCCAGAGTAAGGACGGACTCCCTTTTTGCGTCTCTTACTCCCATCCAAATTTCAATGTCCGATCATCAAGTGCAGGCAGCTCCGATCTTTTCCACTGTCCCGCTCTTCTTCTATCTCTTAATCTTTTGTTTGGAAGCGGGCTGCTTTCATCTGGATCTCGAGGCTTTGCGCCGTTGGGGGGGTGCGATGTTCCCGTGTCGCGTCCGCTTCTCACCCTTTTCCTGAAGTCTAGGCTCAGACTTTAGGTACGGGGTGCAGCAAATGACGCCGCCGGGTTCACTGGACCTCAAGGTAACCCCCCTTGAGGTGACCGGGTCCGCGTAGCCCTTGCGCGACCCCTTTTTCCCCCCAGTGCGCTCGGAATTCCCAGAGGGAAAATTCCACGATCCGATGATGGCCGCAGCTCCACCGGAAGTCTTGGTTTTTTTTTTTAAAGCATGCATAATAAAGTTACATGTCTGGGCAGGCTTATTGAAACAATGATTTTTTTTTGGCAGTCTACTAAAATACAACAGTGAGGGCATATTCAATATATCTTTGTACATTATATTTGTACACAATATATGTAATGTATTTGCAGAGAAAATACTTAAATGTATATTGTACACCACTTTGGGAACTCAAGTTGAAAAAGACTCTTCAAAATTATTTCAATAAATTAAACAAAAATGCCTCATTTCCACTCCTGGCTTGTGCTGGACAATCCTGTACATATGAGGCTGCCCTGTACCTAATGAGACCTTTGGTCCATCAAGTTCAGTATGGTCCACACCACGGATGAGGAACCTCAGGCCTGGGGGGCCAAATGCAGTTCCGTAGGCCTCTCTACCTGGTCTGGGCCACATGCCTCACTGGACCTACTTCGTACCCTGCGTGTTTCTGCTTGGTTGAAGTCCTGGAATTTTGATGACGACACTTGCTTGACTAGATGAGAGCATAGCTGTCAACCCTCCCTGCTGTTTCCCAATGCTATAATAAGGGAATTTCCCACAAAAAAATGGGAAAGGTTGACAGACAGAGAGGGAGTGTGAATGTGTTCAGAAGCTAGCCTACTGTACAAAGGTGCATTTGGCACCTTCATCATACAGCTTCCTACGAATGCTGAAGATGCACCCTTTTCACTCTAACTTTTCACACTTCAGGTGTGTATTTCAGGGCCCACCTTGTTTATGGTTGAAGAATATTTTTTAATATTGTGTTTTAATGCTGTGAACTGCCCTGGGACCTCAGGCAGAAGGGCATGTAATTAATAAAAATTTATTTATTTATAAATAACATCCAATACTCTGCCCACTTTTATCTCTAGCTCCATCCAACACTGGAATGTGGCCCTCAGAAGACTGTGCTTCCCTTGGACTTATAGGTTTAACAGTCTTCCAATGTTTCAGACAGGGTTCTCTACCTTCTGCATGGGAAGCAGATGTACCACTGAGCTCCAACCCTTCTCCCGTCTATTCAGCACCAAGTCCACCTGAGTTACGTTGGACTTACTCCCAAATAAGTGCTATAGGACAGGGGTCAGCAAACTTTTTCAGCCAGGGCCCAGTCCACTGTCCCTCAGACCTTGTGGGGCCCCCGACTATATTTTGAAGAAAAAAGAAAATGAACGAATTCTTATGCCCCACAAATAACCCAGAGATGTATTTTAAATAAAAGCACACATTCTACTCATGTAAAAACACCAGGCAGGCCCCACAAACAAATCAGAGGTGCATTTTAAATGAAAGGACACATTCTACTCATGTAAAAACACGCTGATTCCCGGACCGTCTGCGGGCCGGATTGAGAAGGCAATTGGGCTGCATCCGGCCCCCGGGCCTTAGGTTGCCTACCCCTGCTATAGGATCACAATTTGCGTCTCCCTATTATGGTCAATGAGGCTTGTGGCAATAGGGAACTGAATTCTTTACCCTCTGTGCAGGGTTCAAAATTAGCAGGGAGCCAGGTGCATTTTGCGCCTAAAGATTCTCCACTTGCGACCACCTCAAATAGTCAAGGTGCCATTTTTTGCACCTGAATGATACTCAAGGATTACAGAAATGTATGTGCTTTGAAGCCTCAAAGTATATGTTAAGGATAGACAATATGTTAAGGAGTTTAACAATAAAGAGTAGAGTGTTTTGAAAACTGAAGTATGGTACCAATGTTTTTTTATTGTAAACACCAAATTAAACATGTATTAACAATTTCTGCTAAAAATGTGATATTAACAATGTGCCACTTGTGTGTATTGCGTATTTACTCATGCTTATCAAAACAATAAATAAAAAGTGTTGCTGACACACACCCCTAGTGACTAGACATTCTGTTTTGGCACCCACAACCCAGGTCCCAGGAGTCATTCTAGCTTTACTATCCCAGTTTCTAACACCGCCTCTGTGACTTCAGCCCCAACAATGTCAATTTGTGGTTTGAAGTGCTGTACTGTAAAGTGAAATATCCCAGCAGGGTCTGCGACATTCAATTCTAATAGCTGGTTAACTCCTCTTGATAGTTATTTTCCTCTTCTGAGCTCAGATACACCCACAACTGAGTCATTTCACAGAATTCAGAGATGGTCTTAGACTTAGACATTTTTTGCATTTTGCGGGGTGGATGGTGGGGGAGAAAATGGCCTGAAAATGCTCTTTTGCTGACTGATGCAACTGCTCCCACATTGCTTCAAGTGCAAAAGCCACAGTAGAAAGCAAATACCAACTTGCTTGGCCCAGTACATCTGAGGTAGGTTTGACCATCACATTACTTCAGGACTAACATGAACACCAAAAGTGGTGCAGAATGGATCTCTTTGTTAACTGCCCTGTCTGTTATTTGCCTTTGCTTGTAACTTTTTGCACTTTTTATTCCTCATTCCAGTTTTTCCAGATTCAATCACTATTTCTCACTCTGTCTGAAATTACAGGCTTGGGCATTTAGAACGGAAAGCAATTTTTACAGAAGAGAAATTTCTGCTGTGGCTTGGGAGAAGCCAGTTGAAACCATTCACCATTTAAAAGGAGGCCCTTCGAAAATGCATCTGATGTGCTTCATGAATCTCTCTTGAAAGTGAAACATATCACAAACACCCTGCATTTTCTGCCTTACAATTCTGAGGCTTCCTGTTCCACTTGCTTCAGTGGTGCAATACAATAACCTAGGGTCAGCTCTACAGTGCTATTTGTGCTTTCCAGAAAACTTTGAATTGGGAAATTAGGATAATTTACTCAGGGTAGTTTTCAGTTTGTGTTCTAAGATAACATGCTTATTATACCTGCATTTAGCAAACAAAGCTAAAAACCTTGGAATTGCCATGCTTGTCTACCATTTATTTGCAACTCAAATCCATTCATGCCTACGAATGAACTTACGAAATGAAAAATTTCCTGCAAAAATATTAAGCACTGGAAAATGTTCTAGAACGTTTTTACACCATATCACTGGCTCTACGTATTGCATTTACAGCCTCAACGTATTGATTTGCACACATCCAAACACACGTTTGTCTTCCATGTAATCAAAATATTCATTTCTCCCATGTTTATATTTGATTCCATGTGCAAAGTCGGGTTTGCATGTATAGCAATCTTATAAATAAGTCAACAATCGTTACTTGTCCACAACTATTTTTTATAGTCCGAGTGTCCAGACTAGCATTTGCAATCTATCAACGTCCTGAAAGAAAAAACAACCAATTATCTTTGATTTTGCAAAAGCCTTCCTACCTAAGAGGCTCTTACTTGCCACAGACAACCAAGCAAGTGGCTATTTGCAAGCTTAGTTTATATCAGTCACTATCCAGTCAGGCTATCGTGGCTCAGGGGAAAAATTTAAACGCCCATTTTAACAAAAATACCATTATCAACCCATGATAAAACTGCTGCCTGCATTTTTGCTTGAATGACATGAAGGAAAACTTCGTTTAATGCAAATCAAAATCTAAAATTCTAGAGCCTGGAAAGCCAAATTTCCCTGACTTCAAAACAAATAGAATCAATTGTCCAAATAATACATTCCAAGCAAATGTTATTGGATTATACAGTTTAATACATCAAACAGCAATCCATTTAGTATCAAAGGAAAGGGTAACAGGATGAGACATTGTCATACTCAACCCTAACTGCCAACAGCGCAACAGAGAAAAAACAAAAACTTCCTTCTAGTTCTAATGTACAGGTGAGGAGACAGGAGGAGAAAAGGCTATTTACAACAGGGATTCTTAGAGAACTCTGTAGGGTGGAAAAGCTGCCCACCATGACATGCCACTTTTATTTCCACCAAAAAGCTGTCCATCAAGTGTATCTCCCAGACACACTCAAAGTCTTTTAACAAATATCAGTCTTCAGTTTTATAAACATCTGTCAGTATTCACAAGGAATAGGTAAAGGACCCCTGGACAGTTAAGTCCACTCGAATTTGACTATGGGGTGCGGCGCTCACCTCCACTTTTCAGGCCGAGGGAGCCGGCGTTTGTCCGCAGACAGCTCTGACTAAACCGCTTCTGGGTGACAAGTGCCAGAGTGCACAGAAAAGCCATTTGCCTTCCTGCTGCAGCGGTACCTATTTATCTACTTGCACTGGTATGTTTTCGAACTGCTAGGCTGGCAGGAGCTAGGACAAAGCAACGGGAGGTGAGTGGGGCTGAGAGACTTCAAAGAAGTGTGACTAGCCCAAGGTCACCCAGCAGCTGCATGTGGAAGAGCGGAGACGTGAACCCGGTTCACCAGATTACAAGTCTATCGCTCTTAACCACTACACCACACTGGTTAACCTTACGACCAGCAAGCCCAGGAGGCTCAGTGGTTTAGACCACAGCACCACATGCACCCCTAAACGCAAGGAATAGAACGGTTTCAATGCTGGGGAAAATCTGCCACACCTCTACCAAAAACAAAAAAACCAAGAAAAAGACCTAGTGAGGCCCTGCACTCCCACAGCAGCAGATAACCAGTATTTTTCTCATTGCTGCAAGTGAGGGTTGACAACAGGAATTCTATAGACATTGCTGCCTATAGCTGCTTTGGGGATTGGAACCACTACCAGCATAAGGAGGCTTCCTTCAATGACACACTGAGCAGCAAAGGTGTGAAGTGTGGCCATGAGAACACTAACAGAGGTTGCTGTTCAGCTTTTTGTCCCTCTGCTGTGAGAGGGGGCAGAAAAGGGGGCAAAAACGGCAATTCTGGTATTGTCTCCCCCAAAGGCACATCTAGAGGTCACTCTTGTCTACCATATCCAGTGGTCCCTCTGTGCCTGACTCATGGAGCATCCCACTGGCTTGAGACTCATCAGCAGAACCAGAAGCAAGGAGGCAGCACTTTCATCACCACAACCATCCACTCTTCTGCTTCTCCCAAAAGCAAATAAGAAGCCATCTTTAATTATTCTCCGTCGCCTAACAATCTGCCAATTCATCTAAACATTCCTTGGCTGGCCATTGCTATGAAAGCTTCCCAGTATTTCAAATGGAGTTAACTGACATAATAAAAACAAGATTTGCACTGATCAGCACTGTCCACAAAAGCATGGTCAACACTAACTCAACTACTGTAGTGAGATTCTTCACAATAATGTCATGGGGCGATTATATACAATATTGCAGTGGAGCACAGAAACTTCAGGAGGCTTCCTGAGTTGGAAGTGATAATGACTAAGGAATCTGCCTCGCTTTGTCTACACTTCCAAAGGGACCAAGTTAACTTAAATACTTCTCTTCTAACACATTAACTGTGCACCTTCTCCACCATGTTACTACTCATCTAGCAATGATGTTCTCTGGCTTCAGACAGCCAGATCCCTTCACTGTGACCTCTCTGAATGCAGCACATTTCCTCACACACTTTTTATATCAGCAATAGTGAACACTTATAATATCCCTATGCCTAAGGGTGTGGATATTCATGCCGCAGAACAGAGAATCTGCTTTGTATGATGTGTCATTTAAAAAAATGTTACTGGACCTCATGATTGCAGAGATACACTTCAAGATATGCCAATAAATTTTCAACAGATGCTAATAACTTATCAAAGGAATTCAGCCGCTCTATTCGTTGCACAATTCAATGCCTCCTTGGCACATGTTACTTGTGCTTCACCGGCTTACATCTTACTCCTAACAAAACAAAAATCCAAAGTAGAAAAAAACAAAAAAAAATTAAAATAGTTATTATGTAAGTTGATGCATGCAAAATCCTGTACATTTATATCATATCTTCTAACAAACAGGTTTGAGCTGGGCAGAATTTGGGCCTTCTTAGTTCAGCTCCCCCTTCAAAAAAAATTCCAGGTCCCAACTTTGGCTTCTCAGGGCTCTCTCTCTCTCCTTCCATCTCACACCACAATGCAACAGACGCTTCCATGATGAACCAAGGCTCTTCGCTTCTGCCACCTGCAGAAACCTCCCACTTTAATCTGATCTACTTCCAAAAATTAGCCAAAAATGTCTTTGCTTCCTGAGTATATTTTCTATGCCCACTTCTGCTTTCAACACACTCCTTTTCTATGTAGAACAGATTGGGGGGGGGGGGTTATAGTGTATTGACCAGGGTCTAGGAGAGCTGGTCTCGAATTCCCACTTATCAGTGAAGCTCATGGGCGACCTTGGGCCAGTCATTTTCTCTCCGTGTAACCTACTTCACAGGGTGGTTGACAGGATATCATGAGGAGGCAGAGACCCACCACGAGCTCCTTGCAAGCAAAGCATTGATAGAACTGTGATAACAACAAATACAATTCTCTCTTAGGGAACAGCATGAAATGCCATTTCAGTGCTCACGGGCAACAGCAGACACAACAAGCTTTGGGGGCACTACTCTGAGTGGGAGTTGAGAGAGCTCACTAAGCTCCCTTCTTGTCCAAGAAGCAAAATTGTGAAAGGAACAAATACACTCTGAAGGAAGGCCTAACAAAACTACCCTATCATTGCACACAACACCAGTGGGGACTGTGGCAGCAACACTCCTTTAAACACTCACAAGTAAGGAAGCCATGGGACAGGGCTCCTTAAAAAGAAAAATGCATGAAAAAGAGAAAACCCAACCCTACATGAGATAAACTGGAACCAGCATCAGAAAGCCAGTTCGAGTTTTAACTACAGTACCGCCCTCAAAGTACTAGGAAACATATTCAGGCAAGCCTAGAATTAATAGTTCCTGCTTCTTTTGCACCACTGCTCACTTTCATTCTCCACTTCACCTTCAGGAACTTGTTCTTAGAACACAGACACCGGATCATCATTATCAGACACAATGGGGATCCAGAACAAACGTGCCACTTTTCCGTTTGGAATATTGTCATTTCCCCAGACAGCTGCCAACTCCTGTTCAGAACACATTCAGCACTTTAATTACCGCACTGCTATTACTGGGCTTACTCCAGACCGCTGGACAGAACACAGGCGAGGCAATGCAGTTTATTTTAATCCGCGGGTGTATTGTACATTTTCCTCTCTCCTCTGTAACCTCCACCCCTTGCTTTGCTCTGCCTTTTGCAAAAACACACCCACTTACCCACCCAAAAACATTTTAATTTGGCCTTTGTAATTCTTGGTATCGAGGCCCCAAAGGGAACAATTCCCCTCCCGCTTGGAGGACCTAACAATTGGGAATCGATCCGTTTGTGCCAAGGTTGGGGATCTGTAACTTTAAGAGCAGCGAGATCACAGGCCATGTGCTCCGTGCGAAACAAAAGCAATAACAAAGAGAGCGGAGCCAGCCTCGTCCTCCGGCCTGCCCCAGCCAAAACGGAAAAACAACGGGAAGGACAAGCAAGAGGAGCGAGGGAGAGGAGCACACACAAAGCCCCAATCCTACCTCCTGGTAGCAGATCCCAAGGAGGCCCCCCCCCCTACGCCAAGTCCCGCAGAAAGAAATCAACCTCCTCGCCGCTATCAGACAAAGGCATCAACAACATCGGGAAGGAGCAGCACGTGTCACTGAAGCAGGAGAGGCTGCCCGCCTCAGCTGAACTCCCAGCAAGCCAGCACCCCTTTCCTCGGAGTCACAATCGCCTCTTCCTTACCCAGGAGGAAAAAAGGCAGAGGAAACATCGGCCCTTTCAGGGGGTGAGCGGGATTAGGGGCTATTTCGCTATGAGGAACAAGGAAGGTGCCGCTCACCTTCTGCAAGGAAGGGGAGAGGACGACCTTAGTTGCACACCCCCCCGCGCCCCGTCGCTGCAGGTGCAACACACCATCAAAGGCGAGGAAATGCCCCGGGCTGTGTTGGTGTTGGAGGGAAGCCGCAGTTTGCAATACTGGCCCATCCATGCCTCCCCACCCCCCGGAATTGCCGAGCAGCACCCGGACTGGATTTTTATTTATTTAGTGTGGCTAAAGAGGACTTGATCCCCCGAAGCTTTGCAGCTCAACTGTCCAAGCTGCACGACCACCACCCCCTTCTCTTTCTCCTCCCACCCCATGCATCGCCAGCTTGCGGATGAATGCATGCAATCACACCCCTCCGCCCCCGGGACCTACCTGCTCCGCTGGCTGCTCGGGGTGCAAATGCACCTAAATAACACACACCCCTATTCTTTTTTTGTTTGTTCGTGGGCGCCTGCTCTGGGCTCTGGGCCCGCGCCCCCTCCCCCGCCGCCGCGGCTGTTTCCGGTCGCTTCTTTTGTTTTCTTCTACGCTCGGGGCGAGCTGGGACCCTCCCTGAGCTCCCAGCTGAGCCGGGCGAGGTAGAAAGAGGGTGCCCCTGGCCCCAGGGTCTCTGGCCCTTTAAGAACCGCCCGCGCCGCCAGGGTGTAACAAACGGCGCATTTTATTCACAACATTCGGAGCTGGGAAAGAAGAGAGAGGGAAGAAGAGCGCGCACGCGCGCCGGCCTCCAGCAAGCCGAGGGCGGGAGCGCGGGCCCGGGTTATGGACACGTGACCAGGCGCGCCGCCGCGCCTCCCTCCCCAGCCACAGGCCATCTTTGCGCAGCCGCGCTGCTGTAGCCGGAATCAGCTGCACGCGGCAGCAGTGGGGCTTGCAGCCTGAAGAGGAGGTGTTAGGATGGAGCCATGGCAACTGGGGACGGAGCCTGGAACACGTTTGGGATACGGTGTGCCCGAAGTGCGGGTGGGGGCCAGGGAGAGCAGAGCAAGGAAATTCACGGTGCAACTTTATAATAAAGAAAGGAAAGGTGGTGGGACAGGCCAGGGGTGGACTTTGGTATTATGGCGAGGAACTGTGGCCCACAAAAGTTTACACCATGATAAATTTCCTAGTCTTCCAAGACGGCCACAAGACTGTTATACTTCCAGAAGAGACACATTGCTCACTATCAACCACCTACTAGAGCAGCAAGCTCTAAAGATTGCAGCTCCTCCTAGAGAATCATTGCATTGACACTCTGCTACATCCTCTTCCTTGAAACAAAAAAGCAACAGCAGCAACAAGGTAAGGTGGCCACAGAAAGGTGAAATACCTGGGTGTAAATCTGACTTCTAAAAATTTGAATTTATATAAAGATAATTATGAAAAGTTGTGGAATGAAATTAAGAGACTTATATGGTCAAATCTGAAATTATCTCTGTTGGGCCGAATTTCAACAGTTCCAAGTGATTCCTGTAATAGATAAAGTGAAATGTTTCAGTGAATGAAAGGTGTTACCTAAGTTTATCTGGCAGGGGAAGAAGCCAATAATTAAATATAAATTGCTAACGGATATAAAAGAAAGAGGTGGATTCTCCCTGCCAGATTTAAACATTTATTATGAAGCTGCGACATTTTGTTGGTTGAAAGAATGGTTTAGTTTAGAAGACGCAGATCTCATGGATTTAGAAGGTTTTGATAATGTATTTGGTTGTCATGCTTATGTATGGTATGATAAGATAAAGGCCCACAGAGGTTTTAAAAATCATATACTTAAAAAATCTCTGTTTAATGTATGGATTCGATACAAAGATTTGTTAGAAAGAAAAACACCTTTGTGGATTTCACCGTTGGAGGCTAAGGCCCATAAAAGGCCAAATATGGAAGCCAAGTGACTAAAATATAGAGATTTGCTGATTGAAGTATAAGATAAATATAAGTTAAAGCCATATGAACAGCTCAAAGATAAGCTAAATGATATCATCAGATTAATGAAGTGTTTAAAATGGATGTGAAAAATTGGAAATAGAGTTGCTGGATACAAAATAATTTTTTTATCTAAGATGTATAATTTGTTGCTGGAGTGGCACACGAAAGACGAGCAACTGAAGTCAGTGATGAGTGAATGGGCAAAAGATGTGGGGCATAATATTATGTTGAATGACTGAGAGAAATTGTGGAAAAAGGTATGAAATTCACTGCATGTAATGTACTGAAAGAGAATATGTTGAAAATGATGTATAGATGGTACTTGACACCTGTGAAATTGACAAAAATGCATCATACAGCTGATAAGTGTTGGAAATGTAAAGAAAAAGAAGGTACCTTCTACCACATGTGGTGGACTTGTCCCAAGATAAAAGACTTCTGGGGAAAAATTTACAATGAATTGAAAAAGGTGTTTATTAAAAAGCCAGAAGCCTTTTTGCTTGGAATTGTAGGAGATGAGATCCCAAAGAAAGACTACACATTCTTTTTGTATGCCACAACAGCAGCTAGACTACTAATAGCCAAATTCTGGAAAATGCAAGAGATGCCCACAATAAATGATTGGCAGATAAAGATTGTGGTCTACATGGAACTCGCCGAGATGACTGGAAGGATCCGCAACCAGAAAGAAGAGAAGGTGGAAGAAGATGGGAAAAAATTTAGAGAATATATGAAAAAGTATTGCAATATATAATTTACCTTTAAGGAAGTATAGATAGGTTTTTGGCAATATATATGAGTTAACTTTGGGATAGAATGGACTGATTGTCTTTTTATCATAGTTCAAGACTTTAGAAGATGAACCTGCTAAAATGTGATAACAGGACAATGCAGCATAGAGGGGGGGACTGAGGGAAGTCCCCACACAATGGAATATAACAATGTGACAGATTTTGAAATTTTTGTGTTTTGTTTGTGTGTTGTGTTTTGTGTGTTGTTATTTTATAAAATTTAATAAATATTATTTTAAAAAAAGAAAAGGCGTTACAACTGGGGTAGTCTCAGAAAGAGGAGAACCAGGAGGGATCAGTTGCAGAAAGAGTGCATGCAGCCGTCAGATTGCTTTCTGATATAATGTTCCTCTGAGCAAGTGTAGTAAGCCTCTCTCACAATAAAGATGCTAGTTATCCTTGCAGGCCAGAAGGCATTATTTCCCAGTGGCCCAAGTACTTTTTTTTGCTAGCAGCAAGAACCCATTCCTACCTAGGATAGGTTGGTACCCTTTGGGCTTTGCCTCTCCCCCCCCCCCCAGCCAATTGGTTATACTTAATGGGCTACAACGCAATGCATGTCTGGGGACCAGAGGGTGCGCTCTAGCATTAGAGTTGAAACAATTCTCAGAGGGGTAGTCATGTTAGTCTGCTGCAGCAAAAGCAGCAAATATCTTTATGGCTCCATAAAGACTTTTAAAAAATGTCATGGCATAACCATTTGTGAGCTGGAATTGACATATTATGCATAAAGTGTAATCCTCAGTTGCAGGTATATGCCCACATGCTTGTAAGGAGGAAGAGTTAAGCAGCGGGGTCAGGAGGAGATGAAATGCAAGAAATATTGATAGTGGCAATTCAATAATAATAATAATAATAATAATAATAATAATAATAATAATAATAATAATTGTAGCCCGCCCATCTGGCCTGGTCCCCCCAGCCACTCTGGGCGGCTTCCAACAAATATTAAAATACATTGAAATATCACAGATTAAAAACTTCCCTAAACAGGGCTGCCTTCAGGTAGGATTGATGTTGTTAAAAGAGATGTGATGTGTGGCGAATCACCTTGACAGTGCTGATACACTACATGGGTACACTACACAGTGGGTGACATCCAGCAGTAGTTACACATAAGAGTAGGTCCGCTGATTTATGAGTGCTACTTAGATATCACCCAGTGATTGTTGCCTACAGGCAGCCCAGCAGGATGCTCCTCTTTTGCATGAGAAATAGTAGAAAGGAGCACCCCAGGTTTTATTTGCTGCTGAAAGGAAAGCAACCACTTTGCAAGTATACTTGGGAAGCAGCACACATATTTGCATACTTCAGAGTAAGCTCACTAACTTCGCCAATGCTTATTTTTCAGTAAACATGTGATTTGGCTGAATAAAATTTGAGCAGAGGGTGTTTTTTATTTTTTAAGCCCTCTTATTTGAGAAATCAGATTTACTGTACAAGGGTGACTTAGTCCTTTTCATTTGCTCTTAGTATTACACCCACTTCGCTAGGGCAGTAGAACTAGCATATATGAGGCAGGAGAAAAGTTGAAAAGGTTGGTGAATGGTGGCAAAACAGCACCAGGTTACTTTAAAATGGGGGGGGGGCCAACAACCGACGGGCCTTCTAGAAATGTAATGCAAATACGTGACAATATACAAATCTGCATGGCATGCAGGGTAGCAAATACACATTTGCTGCCACACTGTACAAAGCAGCTCCAAGATAGGATGCTTACATAGACACTAGCGTTATTCATCACAATCTGGGACAACTTGAATATTTACTAAGGTGCTCAAGGAGACGGAACACTAAGAAACTCTGCACAGCATTGCAAACCTAGTCCCTACTGGTTACTTTTAAGAACAAGCCGAACAGCTTACGAAACATCAATCAATATGGTATGATCTCACTTTGCAAGCCAATCTAATGGTGCAAGTTTTCTGCAGTGAGAAATCCTACATAATTGTATATTGAAAAACTTTGTACAGCAGAAAGCTTGTTGTTGTTGTAAGGGTCCCCCAAATCAAGAACAAAAATAAGTGATGTGTTTTATGTATTATACACTTTCCTATGGTCAGAAGTTGGAAAACCATGTTTTGCATTGAGCAGAGATGTTAATATGGGAACATAAGAAATTATAAAGTGCTCAGGGTAAAAAGGCTTTTAAAAGGCTGTATGTTGGTATAAAATGGTTAGTGCCAGGATAAAACATAACTGTGATACATTGGGTGCTATTCCACTGTGTTTTACTTGGAGTAGACCTATTGAAATTAATGAACATATGTTCATTCATTTTAATGGGTGTACTCTGAAAAAAAACACCATTATATTATACTAGACACACAATAGGCCTGCATTCTCTTCTCTCTCTCTCACACACACACACACACAAAATCCCTGCATGTATTTTGGAAGTCACGCTGCTCAGCATTGAGTACTTCTGCTAAGTTACCTCTATGGCTTGTTTATAATGGTGCATCTCACGGCCAAACCAGTCACAATGTTAAATGTGTGTAGACCTGCTTTTAATTATTTGTAGAGCAGTCACAGGGTGGGGATGTCCATCAGGATTGGGACTGCAATGCAAGGATGGGAAAGTCTTAACTCTCCCCCCATCAGGTGCCACTGAAATTAATCCCATTACCGGTACACCCTGAGGAAGCTACCCATGAAAAAGCTCACACCCTGGGGCCAAGAGCAGCTTCAGGGTCTCAGCCCTGGGAGAGGAAGTGTTTAGCTCTCCTCCTTGTACCTCAGAGTCTTCCAGCTCTGATCAGAGCCACCTACCTAATATTAAAAGGGCAAAAATGAGGCACATTAAATGCTGCCACATATCCAGTGTGATGCCTAGCTTGGCCCTCAAAAATTTCCAACCAGCCATAGAGCATTCTGAATTACTTAACAAGTGGCAGTTTGAATTCATTTTTGAAAAGTTCCTACACTACCACATCTTTTTATGTAACTGTGCGAAGAGGCCCAAGAAGGAAGCCAGACAACAAGAGGTCATGGATGTGTTTCAGAGTTTGTGGTAATTCCCCCCTCATTAATTTCCTCATAATTAAATGTGAATGCTGGCATGCAGCAAGATTTATAAGCGTAGAGGAGTTTTCAGTGTTCTTTTAGCGTTTTCAAATTAACAAGTATTATCTGGTAAAATATGCCTAGGGCCATTCATGCGTACATCGTTTCTTGCCTGTCTGGGAACCCTCCCCACTTTTATCTCCAAATTTACTGGGGGAATATGGGGGAGGGGGGAAGAAAGCCTGTGGTGAGGACCATAGCCACCATTAGACAGGGTGAGACAGCCCAACTCAGGCAGATTTGGGAGTAATAAAAAGGGGGGGGCAGCAAGTTGTCAATTCCTCTGGTCCGCAGCCAACAAAATTGTCCCGTTCACACAAGGACATCCGCAAATGGAACTTGGTTGGCTACAGCTCTTAATTTACTGCATTTTTATCACCATGAGGCATGCCGTTTGGGATTTTCTGCCTCAGGTATCAAAATGTCTTGGGCTGCCTCCAGCTGTGTCAGGCAGCCACCAGCACTGCTGCTTCCAGTACAGACAGTCTAGCAACCTCCCACTATTCAAACAGCAGGCTGTAAACAATTTAAGCTTGCCCTCACTAATCCCCTTCTGCTGCCCAAGAGCCGGAGTCTATGCCACCGCCTCCTCATTTTTCAAAGCAGGGCTAAGTCCGTGCCACAAGTACCAAAGGGCAGCGGCAGTGTTGGTTGTTAAAGGCTGCCACTCTGAACAGGGCTGGGGGACCATATTCAGCTCAAGGGGTGCATTCCCTTGTGTGGATAAGACCAGGGACAACAGCAGACAGAGCAGTGGATACAGTGCCTTTGTACAGTAGGCGACACTGCAGCCACGCAAGAACCAGAAGTCTCTATACATACTTCAATCTTGCATCCAGGCAAGCAGGAGGCATCAAGAGTTCAAGGACACATTCCAACCAGGCAAAAGCATTCAAGAAGGATGTAGAGCAGGGCTGGAGAAGGGTATGGGGTGGGGTGGGGTGGGGCAGAGAGGGATCCCTGGAGGGCCACATTCAATCTCTGCGTCTGAGCTTCCCCATACCTGCCTTAGAATAAGCTAGACGCACATCCATATGAATTCTCTCTGTGTTGCAGGAGCAATGCTGCTCATCAAAATCTGTAAAAATAGGAGAAAGGGGGTTTTTTGCCTTTGAGAAAACAAATGTGGCATTGAGGTGTCTTAGCAACTAAGACATTCAATTTTTTTTAAACCTAAAAGTATTCTTCTTAGCAAAACAAGAAGGAAAGTCAAATCTAAGAAACCTACACCTAGTTGTTACCGAGGTGGTCAACTTCAGACAGCAGTTTGGAGCTTACATGGGTAAATAGGCCTTTGGGGGCTGGGAAGCTCCCTGCATATAGAAACAAAATAAAAAAAAATCCTTCCAATAGCACCTTAGAGACCAACTAAGTTTGTTATTGGTATGAGCTTTCATGTGCATGCACACTTCTTCAGGTGTCTTCAGTTGGTCTCTAAGGTGCTACTGGAAGGAATTATTTTATTTTTTTCGACTACGGCAGACCAACACGGCTACCTACCTGTAACCAGAACTATACATATAGAAATTTTGGTATCAGGAAGATGTCTCTCTCATCCAGGCAGCTCGCAACTAGAAGTCTGAAATGGTACATACTAGACAGGTCTAGCACCTCTGTGAGAAATACAACAGTGTTGCAAGCAGGGTTGAAGCAGAATCATAGGCATATATCCTGCATACTCTACTTCCCTTGTGTGCACTGAAGACAACCAGGAATCTCCAAAGGGGGTGTTGCACCCCCCCCTTAAAACTGCCATACAATATGAGCAAATCCCCCCCCCCCATGACCATTCAGAAATATGGAGAGAAAGAGAGATCTCCCACAATCACTATTTTTATCCTTGCTGCACTCCCCATAGGATGAATAGGCAAGATCTGTTAGGGGAGGGAGTTATTTAAATGCTATGCAATTGAGCGACTTCAAAAATTCATCAAAACAGAAGCCGCAGTTGTCTCCCAACAAGAAATATAACTGAAAATGCAATATATACTTTTAAAAAGGGCGATTAATCTATTACTTCGCATGATTTGGAGAAGAGGAAGTGAAAGAGGACTTAGGAACATATTAGATGTCAGCTTCTGTCAGCCTCTTAAGAACAACCTAATTTCACCAGAACATGTAGACAGCATATACCCTTCTACTTTGTGAGCTTTGGAAGAAGACAGCTACTACTACTTAAAATGTATATAGCACTTTTCATAAGAATTTAAACTGTTTCACATCATTGTATTAAACCTTGGAGCAGCTGGGTGAAAAAGGCCAGTGTTATTACTGCCCATATCTTACTAATGCAAGCCTTGGCTAAGGAAAGTGTCTTGCATCCTACACACAAGAAGATAAGCTGAGATACTTAAACAAAAAAAAAAAAAAATTAATGCTGTAAGTTCCTGGTTATAATGGCTAATTAACATCATGAGCATTTCATCTCCAACACCACTCATGTGGTTTGTTGGTTTTGTAGAAAGTATTTCCATTTGTGTGATATGTTTTGATAACCACAACAGTGAATGGCTTGTGAGGAGAGTTCCCACAGATTTGCTTTGTTTTATTTTTAGAAATGCTCTCCTAGAACATACACTGATAACAAGGAAACAGGTGGCCACATTCCACATAAAATGGGCTCAACTATGAATATAGCCCGGTTCAGGCTTGGCACTAAACCATGAGGTAACATTAAAACTCTCTCTTCCTTCAGTAGGGTCACAAAGGGATCAGAAGCCTGTTTCAAACCAGAGTTTGGATTTATGTCCAAATCTTGAACTGTTGTCAATCTTAACTGCTGACAGTTGGGAAAAGCCCGCTTCTTAAACTATGGATTGACAGTGGCTTACTTCATAGGTAAGATCATGGGTAGGCAAACTAAGACCCGGCGACCGGATCCAGCCCAATCACCTTCTAAATCCGGCCCACGGACAGTGTGGGAATCAGCGTGTTTTTACATGAGTAGAATGCTTTTATTTAAAATGCATCTCTGGTTTATTTGTGCGGCCTGCCTGGTGTTTTTACATGAGTAGAATGTGTGTTTTTTATTTAAAATGCATCTCTGGGTTATTTGTGGGTCATAGGAATTCATTCTCCCCCCCCCCCAAAAAAAAAATATAGTCTGGCCCCCCACAAGGGATGGTGGACCGGCCCCCTGCTGAAAAAAGTTTGCTGACCCCTGGGTAAGATTAACCAACTTTGCCATGTTCAGATGACACAGCAAGCTATGGAGAATTTAAATGGGAAGTACAAGTTTCTGAACTTATCCTCATGGTAAAAGGAAGTGTGTGCAAGTCCAAAGCTTGCCTAGACTCAGTGTCACCAGCCGCATGCTGAGGATCCTCCTGAAGACCTTTTTATGCCAACAGGCTCATGCAGCCATTTATATTTTTTTCCGCAGCCAGTCATTTTAATGCCCATTTTACAGCGTTTCCCACTGTGCTTTATTGTACACCACCCTAATATTTTGTATGTGTTGGCAGTATATAAATACTTTTGAAAATATAAATAAATATTAGGGACAGCAATGTTAACAGCACACCATGCAGCAAAAGTGGATACCATGGATTTTTAGCAAAATAACAATAATTACAGAGATATGGCCTGTTCCCTCTGCTCTGGGCAACTTGGAAAATATTGTCCCTAAAAGCTAGCGCTGAACTATAGAAAGGGTGTAACCCACTTGATACTCTACTACTGTCAGGCCTAACTTAAGCAAGGTTGTCACCTGGCCAGTTTTGAGACCACGAGTCAGAGTATGGAAAGAATTGCAATTCCAGGGGCAGTACCTGCCACAGATGGAGGTGATACCAAGGTGTGTGAACTACAGAACTAACAATATTGACACTATTTCTAAATATTCAAATGCCAGTACATAAGAAAACGCTTCAATACCAACAGCCAGCTCACAAAGCTATTCATAGGAAAAGCTTTCAGTCATTATCATCTGTGCAGGAGCTGTAACACCTTCATTTTTGCAGACGCCTTTTCACCTATCGTTTACAAAAAAGAACCAAACTCATTTTTGAACCCCAGTATGCTTAAACATGCCTGTTAAACAGACCTATTATTTCAATCCTGCTATTGTACAAAAGTGTATTCTAAGTAGCTTACAAAATGAAGTCTATGATATATCTAGATTAAATACAAAAGCCTGAAAAACACCAAAGTACAAAATCAGCTCTTAACAACTAAGGCATTAAATAACAAAAGACAGACAGCAAACTTAGTCTGAATCCTGGTGATGCGATAACTAGGCAAAATGCACATTTTGGATGGGGTCTTGCTCTTTCCTGAAAGAGCAGGTTTGAAGTCTGTGGGTGCTTCCAAATCCACCTTTTCCTCTAGAGGCCAAGCTGACTTCAGTAACTAGGAGTGCCTTTTATCACCTTTGATTGATAAAACAGCTATGGCGATTTCTGGACCTGATGGCACCCTACCACTGTCATCCATGCACTGATAACCTCCTGGCTGGATTACTGCAATGCACTGTGTGTGGGGCAGCCCTTGAGGTTGGTCCAGAAGCTGCAGCTGGTGCAAAATGCAGCAGCTTGACTGTTCAGTTGGGCAAGATATCGTCACCATATTACCCAACTCTTGAAAGATTTGCACAGGCTGCCAATTAACTTATGTGTCAACTTCAAGGTGTTGGTTTTGATATACAAAGCCCTACGCAGCCTAGGACCAGGATACCTGAAAGATCATCTCACCACTTATGTGCCCAATAGATCACTGCGCTCTGCAAGCAGGGGCCTACTGCAGATACCATCTTATCAAGAGGTCCATTCTGCATTTATTATGCCTTTCGTCTTTGGACTTCCCTCCAAATGATACAATTACCATCTCTGTTGTCTGTTTCTAGTGCCTACTGAAGACCTTCCTCTTGCAACTAATCTTCTAAATAAAGATCTTTCCCAGTCTTCATCCGTACTGGAATAGTTGGGATTCCTTTGGGAGAATGGTTGGGATATAACAACATAAATAAATAAAATAAACCCAGAAAATTGCATACAGCAATCAGTTTACAAAGCTGGTGTACATACTTAGCCTCTTATCAAAAAGTACAACTAGTTTACACACAGCAATGGGAACTCTCCTTTTGTCCTTTTATGCCACATTTATGATTTTTTGGTGCTTATCACAGTATCGGCGTGGTTTAAACTTGGTCTTAAAGTATTATTTGTGCCCGCAGAAGTGTTGGGGTGATCATACTGCTTAGTTTCCAATTGGAAAGCTTCCTGCTAATTTCCTGTAATTTTTCATACCACAGATGTTTCAGGGTTGGGTGGTTTTTTGGAGGTGGGGGGAGGTTATCCACATTTGTTGCACTATAGCTCAATAAGTGTTCCCCTTCCAGATGCCAATAATGTGTAACACTGGGGAAACATCACAGAATAAAGTTGAATAATGTATGGACGTCCAGTATAAACCTACACTCTTAAAGCACTATTGTTGTACAATACACCTTCAAAAAAAACCCACCAAACCCACAGTGCCAGACAAGCAGATTTTTCTTAAGAGAATAAGAAGTACCTTGCTAGATCAAGTCAAGGTCTACCTAGACTAGCATTCTTTGCAAGCATCCTGAGACTCCTTCGGGTAGTGAAAAGCGGGATATCAAATCCAAACTCTTCTTTTTCTTCTTCTTCCTGGCAATCAGGCACTAGCTGATCCACCTTCACTCTCTACCTTAGAACATATCTATACCATCAGGTGCCACAGAAAGGCATTAGATACCGGTATATTAAGAGACCCATCACACCCTGGTCACCGTTTCTTTGAGCGTCTGCCATCGGGACGGAGATACAGAACAATGAAGGCGAGAACGAGACGTCTTAAGAACAGTTTCTTTCCTAGAGCAATTTTGGCCTTAAATGGAAACTCTGGACTCTGAAGTCATCTTATTTTATTTGTTATATTGTCCTGTACTGTATTGTGTTTATTAGTATTTTTAAATTATGTGGAGTGCCTTATTTGAGTTGATATAGTAACCGAGGAATTTCGTTGTTCCCGCAAGGGGACAATGACAATAAAGATCTATTCTATTCTATTCTATTCAAAGGAAAGCAGATCCATCTTCCATGCTGATCATAGAATTGTAGAGTTGGAAGGGACCCTAAGGATCATCGAGTCCAGGTATGGCCAAACTTGGCCCTCCAGATATTTTGGGACTACAACTCCCATCATCCCTAACTAACAGGACCAGTGGTCAGGGATGATGGGAAATGTAGTCCCAGAACATCTGGAGGGCCCAGTTTGGCCATGCCTGATCTACTCCAACCTCCTGCAATGCAGGAATATGCAACTGTCCCATACGGGGATTGAACCTGCAACCTTGGAGTTATTAACACCATGCACTGACCAACTGAGCTATCCAGCATCCTAATATATATCAGTTTTCAGGAATCCACTGTTAACGAACTGAGTGGACCCCCCCTCTTCCCATAGTGATTCTACAAACACTCTGTAAAACAAGAATATGCATCTCAGTTTCCTCAGCAGCTAGAAATAGAAGTCACTCAGTTCCAACTTTCCCTGAACACAACCTCCTTAGGAGACCATCTGCTGCTGCAGACATGTGCCACTTCCCATGACCCAGGTATAAGGCCAGTTCAGCAAAAGGATTAAACTGTTTGGATCCCATCAGCATTTCTTAAGAATTCTCTGATCTAACATGGTTTGTATTTAAGCTCTGAGTTCACAGAGGAAATGTTCAGCCCAATCTCTCCCGTACTCCAGCAAAAAACAATTTATACCAGAACCTCTCCATGGTCAAAAATATTTTATTGGTCCTAATTAAATGCGGGTGGTGGGAAATTATCTTCGTTTTTGCCCTCAAACATGGAGATCTCCTCCTCCTGTTCCTATGTGTCATGCAAGTCAACATTTATCCAATGCATTTTATTGTTTGAAGACTCGGCAAGTCGCTACATAGTGTGGGGACTATAAAAGGAAAGCCAATCCTCGGGTTTTACATCAGAAATACCTTCCAATAGATAACCTAGATGGTATGTGGTAAGCAGAGTCCTTAAAGGAATATAGAAGAAGTGCCCAAAGTTGGGCTGCATATATTCTGTGCAGGCACAGGGAAGCCTATGTGATGCAGAGCACAAAATTCCAGCTTTTTAAAAGAATAGGTAAGTCAAAAGACAAACTTTGGGGACGGCAAGGATAGATTTGAAAAAGGAGGTGGGAAAACCTAACGTAAGAACAATTGTGAAGTTGTTTTTTGAACAGGGAACTAGCAATCATCTTAATCAGTAAATGTAACAAGCAAGGAAAGTTTATATGCCCCTGAACCCTATTATCATGTATCCCCATGACCGGGAGACTAAGAAGACTGACCGTGATTTGCTCCAATCAAAAATGTTCTTGCAAAACTTGCATTAATTGTTTGATGACTCCAGATGACAATTACAAATAAGGAACTGAGGGGAGGGGGTCCCATAAGCATTTTGCAGCTTCAAAGCATTCTCCTGGAGGTTTGGGTAAGTTCTAACTTGACATTTTTGCATGCCTCTTCAGTCTCCCATGAACAGGAGAAACGGGACAAATTAAACAAAATATAATGTAAATGCGCTCAATATTATTTTCCTTATGCAGGTTGCAGGGTTTGGCCTTTTTCTACATAAAAGCTGGGAAACCTTGCCACATAATTATTATTTTTTAAGTGCACACAGCCTTCACATTTAAAAAGGAGAAAAGTGTAAACATTTATCCTGGAACTCTTGCAGTTCAGTAGTTTAATAGAGGATCCTGCCTATGCCAAGTAGTTCTTATTCCAGCAAAGCAGTGGGATGTGTCAGAATAACTAAGGAAATAAGAAAACTGCCTTTCATTAGTCAAGGCCCAGTGCAAACAGGGTGGCATCTGCTGGTGTTATTTGCCAAGCACATGGGGCTCACGGTAGCCAGCATATCTCAACAGCAAGCACCCACATTTCTAGGCTTCTTTAACCATCCCACACTCATCGCTCTTCCATTCTTCCAACGGGTTCATAAAACGGGTTCATAATCAAATCTCTCTTAAAAAACTCCCTTCCACTTAATACCAAGAATTCCACCGTCTCATCCTGCACTGCACCCCCCTCTCTTGTTAGCAAGGCTTTGGGCTTTATTGCTCAATCAATTCCCTGCAGTGGGGCAGCATCTGTCACAGGCAAAGGAAACAAGGCAGTCTCAAGGAGCAAGTATTGCCCCTGCACAAGCCTCAGATCCTCCTCCCCTTGTTTGTTATTACATGTTGCCTGAAAATGGGAGCCATAAACCATGTCGTTCAGCAGCAGCTGCTGAAGGGAACGTCATTTCTACCGCCGTTTTTTACAAGCCAGATTTAGTGCCCAATGAAAGGGGAGACTGTGCCGTTTATCTTTTTTATCAGACTTCGGCATTAAAGGGGTGTGGGGGAATACCAAAGCAACAAGCTCCACCACCACCACCTCCAGTATTCCTCCTCGGCTAAAGCAAGTTGTGCTCTAACAAGCAGGGAACACTTAACCCCCTCCCCAGATCAGCCACTGACAACCTAATGCCCGCCAGATGTTATGGACTACAGCAGTGCTGGCTGGGGCTGATGCAAGTTGGGATTCCAAAACATTTGAAGAGCACCAGGTTGGCAAATGCTGTAATTGATGAATGTCGTATGGGGTCATAAGCTATACATGGAATGGTGCATGGGGGTGAACCGTGAATCCAGACACTTCCTCCAATTGCATCTGGAATATTTAAGTGTGAACTCTAAATATGCCACACCCCATCCCTTTTCTGTAGGTGGCCAGAGGGATCATATGAGTATGGTCTGCGCACATGAACTCAAGTTCATATGGCAAGGTTTGTGCACAGCGGGGTGGGTATATGAGCCAAAGGCTCACTCCCCTCCAAGCCCATCCCATGTGTAAGTTACATAGCCAGGCCATCTGCAACCCAACGCCAACACGGACTATCACTGCTCAGAGGATACACTACTGCTCTGCTCTTCTCACAGGAACAGTGGGATACAAATGTAGCAAACAAATTAAGTTTAACCAGCCTTCCCAGACCTGGAGCCCTCCAGATATTTTGTACCACAACTCCCATAATCCTTGACCACTGGCTACAGGTGACTAAGGCTGATGAGACTTGTAGTCCAAAAGTAGAGAACACCAGGTGGGGGGGGGGAAATGATGTACCCAATTTGTTGTTGTTTAGTTGTCCGACTCTTGGTGACCCCATGGACGAGAGCACACCAGGCACTCCTGTCTTCCACTGCCTCCCGCAGTTTGGCCAGACTCATGTTGGTAGCTTCGAGAACACTGTCCAACCATCTCGTCCTCAATACCCAATAGCGCAATATATTAAGGCTCCTCCTCCCACATCCTTTGTAGTCACACACCTAGCAGCAAGGGGCTTCTCCAAACACTTGTATTATTAGCCCTCACCCCCGTTGAGAAAGCACTTTCCTTTGACAAGTGCATATACCACACACCTTCACCCAGGTAACTGAAATAAGGCCAGAGCACAAAGGCTATTGTTGGCCACCTTAACATGCTCCCAAACTGCTGGAAAGCCAAACCTGGAGGGGCATAGCCAATGCAGTTAAGGAACAAACTGTGCCTGACTATTGGGAAAGAAGGGACAATGAAGCTGACATGCTACACAGCAACTAGCACTAGAAGGGAGAATGGGAGGGGAAGAAGGGAGTGCAGCTTAGGGGACAGTTTTCCTGGCACTTAAACTCACGGACATAGCATTGCTGTGGGCATGCAAATAAGGCTTAGGAGAGCTAGGCCCATGGGGACTGGGTGCTCATCCTGTACAGGATGTGATGTGTACATGCTGTACTGGCACATGTCAAATGAAGGGGAGGAACTCAAGATAAATGCACACTCACCTGCCAGTTCAAACCAGCCTTCTAGACAGGCAGGCCCTGAGAAAATACAGAGTGCATTTACACAGACTGTATCTGAAATATTGAACGCCTTGCATAGTGCTGATATGACAAGTGTGCTAGCTTCTTTCTGTATCGGCATTGTGCCACATTTGTTGCGCATGACAAAGTTCAGAAGGGACATGGTCTCTCTCGGGACAGAAGAGGATGAAGAAGCTGTGGTCTCTCCAGAGATTGTTGGACTCCCATCAGCCTCAGCCCGAATGGTCAATGGTCAAGGATTAGGGAACTGGAGTCCAACAACCTCAGGAGAATCAAAGGCTGACCATCCCTGTGCCATGACCACAGTGAAAACTAAGCACTCTCCACAGCCCGCATTGTGGGTAGAGGCTGAGGTTGGCATACAAGGGGCCCATATGGCTGCCAACACTGAAAGGATACAGTCCATCATGAGAACAACAAAAGCCACAGCTGTGCTGTTAAGGAGCATTTCTGAAATATCCATATCAAGCCAGTGCAACAGGAGGCTCAGCTCTGTTTGGCATTTCTTCCAAGAGGTCTCCTGTTAGGATGCACAGTCAAGTTCTCACAGCTCTTTCCAGTCACTGCTTCTCCCATGAGGACTGGCAACAGAGATGAGAATTCCAGGCATTTCTATCAGGTGTTTACTGGGGACAAAGTAACCTACTATCTTGAACCAGGCTGAAGCAAATTGCTCCCCTTTCAGTTACTGTGCCAGCAGTCGCCCCACAGTTGTTATAAATCATGCCTGGATTTCCCCTGTCCATTCCACAACCTCTTCCAGCAAAATTGAACTTCATATCTGTTTCTTCCAACAAGGACTTCCTTTAGGCTTTCCACAACTTCGGAAGACAGGTAGACATATATACACACAAGAAACAAAGAGAGGCCTGTTACATTTTTAAAGACCAACAACTTGTGGCATAAACTTTTGTGGGTTGCAGTCCACTTCAATGCATAAAGTTTTATTTTTAAAGAGATAGGAAAATAAGAATTACTTTTCAAGCTAAAAACCAGGAGCAAACCATAACAGAAGGTCCAGATTCCCGCTTTGATGGGCGGCATCCTGAAATCAAGCAGTAAAAGATGACATATAATAAAGCTCAGGGACAGGTAGTTGGCACTATCTGTATTTTAGCTTCTGCTATGAACCCAGGTTTATTATTTTAATTGTGATGTGCATAATTACCCACACAGCACTACAAAGCCACCAGAACCCAGGACACTCACCCTCTGAGTAGAGCTGACAAGGTGCAGAATTGCAGCTGCTCTCCCTATTTTGCTTGACAGGCAGTGGGGTCAGATGACAAAACATTTCTTTGTAAGTGCTCTGTTACAGTAGTGTAAAGCACATTCGCACTAAGGTACTTGAGAGCAAAGCACCAATCTATTCCTCATCTCCACCCAGAGAGCCATGAAGGAATTGCTTGCCAACAGCTAGTACTTTCTGGGATGGATCTAGGGTCATGGCCAATCATTTGCTCCACGGCAGGGAGCAAGAAACTTTTTCAGCAGGGGACCAGCCCACTCTCCCTCAGACCTTGGGGGGGGGACTATTTTTTTGGGGGGGGGGGTGTGAACCAATTCCTATGCCCCACAAATAACCCAGAGATGCATTTTAAATAAAAGGACACATTCTACTCATGTAAAAACACGGGCCGGATTTAGAAGGCGATTAGGCTGGATCCAGCCCCCAGGCCTTAGTTTGCCTACCCATGCTCCACGGCATATGGGAGTAACTGGCTGCGTTATCACCCCATGGCAATGAACAGTGGCAGCACATTGCTCGCATGTCATTTGATTGCTAGTTAGAAAAAAACAGCAGCTCTGTTGAGCAAAGGCAATTGCCAAGTTGCCGTGGGGCAACAGATTCCCACTGCGTTATGCAATGGAGCAATAGGGCTAGCCTTAGAGGGGGATGAATTCCCCAGGTAACGTCCCCATACCTTGTGGGTGTTGCCTTAGCCTGGTATGTTGTGAGTGGGAAATAATTCAGAACATGGTGGGTGCTGTGGGAGGGAGGTAGAATATCATACAGACAGGTAAAAAAAAATTAGCTGGTCTAAGGTAAAGATGGCAGGACCATCAATTAACAGATGCCAACAGATACACCAAGCAACTCCTAGTGCAGGATCTAGGCCATAACTTAACTGCTGATGTAGTTTCACTGAAATAAATGTAGAATCAGTACTTCAAACAACAGATTCTACATCATGTATATCCCTACATCATGTTATGATACAGAACTTGATCATATAAACCAGGCATTGTTAGACTACCACTCACCTCAGCCTCAGGCAGCATGACCTATATAATCAGGGATTGTGGGAGTTGCAAGCCCCATTCTTGATCTAAACAAACAACAACAGGCTCAAGATAGGAAACCTTTTAGCACTTTCTTATGATCTGTATCTTTAATATCACAGGGTGGATAAGAGGGGGAGGAATGGACTGAGTGTAGGCATTTGACATTTTCTTGATGCGGACAAAACTTCTTGCAATGCACCTAGCTAAATCTAGAACAGTTTGTGTGGTACTGTTTGTGTGGAAAGTCTGTTTGCTGGCCTACCTTCTGCACTGTGTGTGGTCACTTAGGAAATTTACAAGATCAAGCAAGCCCCAAAATATAGACTTGGCCTTTTGTATGTGTAAGTAAGACCAAAGTCATTATTATGTCAAGACCTCTCTATCACACAACTAGTTTTCAAGGCAGGATTTTTTTTTAATACAAGTGATTCAGAGCTGCCCTCTATGCAGTCATTTCATCTAAGAGCTGCTTATTTTTTAAAAAAATCATTTTCAAAATAATATTTTTAAGCAGCAAAAGAATCTTATTTACAGACCACTTCCTTGCCAAAATACTTGGAACTGTTGATAACATGCTACCATATCAAACCACAATCATTAAAGAGTAAAATCCAACAAAAGAGCTATGATTTTTTCCCCTTTAGAAGGGCAACAACTGATACTAACTCAGGATGAGACCCAGCCAGGCAAACATTCTCTGGGAAAAATAATTGTTGTTGTTGCATGTTTTCCATAGTACTATGCCAGCTCTATAGCAGTATTTTTCTGTTTAACTTGTTTTATTTATTTAAAAGTTTATATATCTTGCCTCTTTTTCTAAACAAAGCGAACATTCTGCAACAACCAGGATGGCTAGAAGAAGAAGAGTTTGGATTTGATATCCTGCTTTATCACTACCCTAAGGAGTCTCAAAGCAGCTAACATTCTCCTTTCCCTTCCTCCCCCACAACAAACACTCTGCATGTGGAGGAACGGGGAAGCGAACCCAGTTCACCTGATTACAAGTCCACCGCTCTTAACCACTACACCACACTGGCTAGCAAACATGAAACAATGAAAGCACTCAACAACCAACACAATGGCCCACAAACCCAATTTGCCAAATCCCCCAAAAGTCTTGATAGAAAAGACTGGTTTTGTTGTCAAAAGCACAGCAATTAATAAGCCAGACATTCCCCATCCCTACAGAAGACATTGCCCAACAAAGGTGCCACAACAGGTTAAGAAACTACCAAACTAAAGGGGGGGGGGGTTAAAGCCGCACATTTATCTAAACATGTGAGGAGATGAACACAGGAAAAGCCAATCCTTAACATTTGGGGGGGAAAGCACAGATCAAAACCAATTTACTTCTCTTTTGTAGGTTTACCTATGTGCTCACTTAGTCATATTCCACTTCATATATCTCAGTGACAAAGTGAGCTCTGACCCACAAAAGACTTATGTCACAATAAGTTTGTTAGTCTTTTCGATGTCTCGGGAGTCTCTGTTCATTTTGCTGCAATGGATTAACCCAGCTACTCCTCTGCAAATTCTCGTAAAATATGGCAAGGCCTCACTGCTGCCAAATGATGCACAACCGAAGAACAGAGAAATATTGAACAAACCACTTTACTGTCACGAGGGGCATTTCAGCCAGTATGCCTTTGGCCTTTCCACAGCATGTTCAACTTTTTATCTAGTACAGGGATGGAGAACCTGCAGCCCTCCAGATGTTGCTGGACTACAGTTTCCTGACCATTGGTCCCTGATGGCTGGACTGGTGGGAGCTGTAGTACAGCAACATTTGGAGAGGCACAGTTTAGCCACCCAATGCCCAGTCCTCCACTAGTATCTTGCCACTAGTCTTCTTGTGTCATATCAAAACTTACACAGTTCTACTATTCCGATTTTTACCTCTTCCATATTTTCTCAAAGCCTGACACAGGTCAACATACGAGTGGGGGGAGGGAACAAAGTACAGAATTGGAAGTGGATAAGCACAAGGGGGATCCTCTTTCCAGAAACACAGCAATGATACCGTCTTTGTAATTGCAACTTATGATTTTGTGCCATCCAACTGCTTGGTGATTTACTAGTCACATTCTGGTCCCTTTTTTTGCATGCACAGTTTACTTTTAAAAAAAACACACAGAGAGAGCAGTGCTATACATACTCGAAAAATAATAACAAGAAGAACATTAAACGAAAGATTTTTGTACAGCCTCCTGATTATGCACCTGAGCTGCTCTGTACTGTTTTCCTGTTACCTTGGCTTCAGTATAG
Organism: Lacerta agilis; assembly: GCF_009819535.1. Classification (NCBI taxonomy): domain Eukaryota; kingdom Metazoa; phylum Chordata; class Lepidosauria; order Squamata; family Lacertidae; genus Lacerta; species Lacerta agilis. The sequence continues at coordinate 64,775,561 of NC_046313.1, forward strand.
AAGTGAAGAGCTGAGGTACTTATTTAAGGATAGGACTTTGCCAAAGCCATTACTGCTGCTTTCACTGGGAGAAATAGAGGGTTAAAGAGCCCAGCACCTGGTATGCTAATGAATCAGTGAACAAGGCCAGTGTTGCCGGCCCTTCAGCCCTTGCTCAGTTGAAAATATAGTCCTCATTAAAAAAAACAACATTTGCCAGCCAGGAATCTATAAAATACAACAGCAACCACCTTGAACTACAAATCCCATCATGCAACAGCTCTCACTCTTTGCCAGAAGAGTAGAAAATGAGGTTCTGTTAACTTAAACCTTCATGTTAAGAAGAAAAGCTACATCTATATGATGCAGTACAGATGGAAGGCAAAAGAATTTGCACTTTTGCCAGCAGTATCCAAACCGTTCCCTGTACCCAAGAGGAAAAGGGGGTGGGGAGGCAAAGCCAAACGTTTCTCAAACTCCAGAAGAGACTTAATTGCATCAGTTCATTAGTGCTAACATAGACAAAGGTACCAAATGCGCACAGCACTGAGCTCATAAGTCACTCTAACAGCGTATAAATAAATGAAAGACGTGTCTGCAGGGGAGTCCTTCCCTGCGGTGTTTTACAACACACACACACACACACACAGGGTGGTGGTGTACAAAAACTTTAGTGGCACCGGCCCCGCCCCCCGCCCGACCCCAGTAGTCACGCCAAGAGTTCACACTTAGTGAAAAACCTTCTAAGTGATCGCAAAGAGATCTGCAGCCAAGAGCCAAGCAATGCATTGCGTTAAATCGGTAAAATGGGTGGTGGTGGGAATTTCACAGTGGCGGTCCACGCCACGCCCAACACAACAGGCCCCTTGAGTGCGCTTGACATTACTGGGTCGCCCAACACCATTATCCAGGCGCGACCAATCGCCCCTCCTCCGTCGCCCAAATGGCCAAGGCAGGTCCCCGCCGACACTCCAGGCCCCCGCGCAACTCCAGGCGGTCCCTACGCCCTCCCTAAACACAACAGCCCTTCCGCTAGGCAGCCACGACGTCCCCGCTGCTCCCCCGGCCTAGACGCTGCACAAGCAGCAGCCTCTCCTGCAGCCAGGGGATCTGCAAAGGACATCTCCGGGGATCTTAAGTAATCGGCCAATGCACGCGTTCGGAGGGGGTGGAGGTGTAGAGGGAAGACGACGACACAGCCCCATAATTCTCTCGTTGTACGTCCCAATCCGTCCCCCCAGAACAAAGGAGCCCGCTGCCGCTCCGGCTCTCTTAGCAGCCTACGCTGCACAATGCTCAAGCGCCAGAGGCAAGCCGCCCCGGGAATGGGGGAACGCCCTCTCTTCGCCCCCCAACAAGCCCCCGCGGAAAGGAACTGCTCCCTACATCACCCCTGCAAGCGGGACCCGCCCTTCAGGCCCCGATTGCCGGGGTAAGAGCACCCGCGGCTCCCGATCCGTTTCTGCCTACGGCTTGGCTCTCCTGCTTCCACACCCCCGGTTACGAGAGAGAGAGAGAGAGAGAGAGAGAGAGAGAGAGAGAGCGTTCACACACACACGCACACACCGGCTCCGTCCATTCCGCCGCTCCCCGCTGCAAGCGGCTCCTGCAGTTACCTCCGCTTCCTCCCGCAGCCTCCGCCTCCCAGCTGCCTCATCCCCGGCCAGCCGCCTGCCTCTCCCGGCGAGGATTGCGAAAGAAGCCCGCGAATCACCGCCGGCCTTGCAGGTGCAGAGCGACCGCCCCGCTTGACCGCCCCGCTTACCTGACGGCACCCGAGCCTCCTCTCCCCCGCCGCCGACTCAGCCACCTCGCATAGCCGGGCGCTGGGAGCCCCGCGGGCTCAGTCCTCCTCCTCGGAGGTCCCGGCTCGGGCCCGTCCTCTTGGATCCGCCTCCTGCTCGCCACCGCGCGCCTCGGCTTCCCAGCCCCTTCCCCCCAGACAGCTCCCCCGATGGAACCGGCCGCTGTGCTCAGCTCGTCGAAGAGGAGGAGAAGCGGCAGCGAGGGCAGCAGCAGCAGCAGCAGCCTCCCCCTCCCGAGGAAGTGGGCTCGTCCGCAGCGGTCTCCATCTGCACCTACGGGCACGGGAGAGAGAGAGAGAAAAGCTCTGGTAGAAGACCGTATTGCTCCTAATAGCCTCGGTCCCTCGGCGCCTACGGAGGGCTTCCGACGGCTGCGCCCGTAATACGCCAAAAGCACGCGCCTCTCGATCCGCGGGAGTGGAAAGATTGCTCGCTGGGCACCGGCGGGAATGTTATGGAACGCGCCGGAAAAAGGAGAGCAGGAGAAGTCTCCAAAGCGCCGGCGGGCGGGAGAGAGCCCCTTGCAAGACCGCTTAGCTCTGCTCTCTTGCGGGCAGGCTCATGCAATTGCTCTCGGAGAAATGGACCTGAGAAAGGCGCCACAGCCCTCGCATCTCCGTTTAGGGTTCTTCTCGGACGGGCTGTCCCGCCTAGGCGTTTAAGGGGAGCGTTCCCAGCAGCCATTTATCGGGCTCAATAAATGCAGCCATTAAAAACACACTACCGCCCGCCTGCTTGCTGGTGCGCCAGGTATTAAAGGCACAAAAAAGCCGGGGGGTGGGGGCGGGGGTGGAGAGAAGTACATTGAAAAGTTGGCTGCCCTGCCCTCAACGGGGCAGAAATTAATTCAAGGGGTTCCTCCTGGCTAACGGTGAAAATCCTCTGAGGGGAACGCATCCCCCCTCCCCTGCAGATGCCCGCCCCACCCTCCCAGTTCCAGGCCTTTGGGACATAGTGACTTTAGCTGTGGGGGTGACTTCTCTCCCCCCCCCCCCCGTTTCCACATTGGAACCTCCAAATAAGCGAATGGAATAAGATTCCTTTCTCTTCAGTACATAGAGGGCTATGTGATGTGTGAATGTGCATGCACAACATTCCCTTTTGCCTGTTTTCGAAAGGAGTTGCCCAATGAGGATTTCACCTCATTAGTCTTTGGTTTTAGTTGGTTGTAATGCATGTCCTAGTGGCTTTCTCTAGTCTATTTAAACATTTCAGCTGCATGTTTGGGCCACCTTTGTTGAGGGAGATTGTCATAGGATCATAGAATTGTAGAGTTGGAAGAGATCACATCTAGCCCAACTCCCTGCAATGCAGGAATCTTTTACCCAAAGCGGGGCTTGAACCCACAACCCTGAGATTGAGTCCCATGCTCTACTGGCACAACTATCCTGGAGTGTTAAAAAGTCATATGAATAATTTCATACAACAATATAGAGAGCTTGTTTACTGTGGGGTTATTAATATTAATATTATATATTCCCTTATGAGTTAGAAGCCATGTGCTTTCTGACAAGGATAAAGATACAGCTGATGCCTCAAAGAAGCCACTCTGAGCATTTCGCCCAATACAATGAGCTGCCCAGCGCACATGCTATCCACTGCCACCGTGTGCCCATGAAGGGACATTGCAGCACAGTTTTCCATCCCCAAGCAGATGTTGCTTTGATCAGGGGTGAGCCTACTAGGAAGATCAGAACAAGATGAGATCAGAACCTCTCATTGGTCAAGGTGTGAATAATGGGACCAATGTGGTCTGTCATATCAGATATCGTGTGTCACAACAGAGTAGCACCAGGTAAAAATAATACAGGCTAGTTCCGGAAAGTTACATTGAGTTAACAGTTACAAATTCCTAAAGAGTTACATTCCTAAACAGTACTTTAATTTCCTAAACAGTACTACTTTAACTAATGTGGAAGCAAGCCCCACTTAAATAAATGGGATTTGTACTTTTGAGAATTGTTCAGTCGTTCAGTCGTGTCCGACTCTTCGTGACCCCATGGACCAGAGCACGCCAGGCACGCCTATCTTTCACTGCCTCCCGCAGTTTGGCCAAACTCATGCTAGTCGCTTCGAGAACACTGTCCAACCATCTCATCCTCTGTCGTCCCCTTCTCCTTGTGCCCTCCATCTTTCCCAACATCAGGGTCTTTTCTAGGGAGTCTTCTCTTCTCATGAGGTGGCCAAAGTACTGGAGCCTCAACTTCAGGATCTGTCCTTCCAGTGAGCACTCAGGCCTGATTTCCTTAAGGATGGATAAGTTTGATCTTTTTGCAGTCCATGGGACTCTCAAGAGTCTCCTCCAGCACCATAATTCAAAAGCATCAATTCTTCGGCGATCAGCCTTCTTTATGGTCCAGCTCTTTTGAGAATACATTTATTTAATAACTACTTTAAAGATTTCTTACCTACCCTTCAACATAAGATCACAGGGTATGTTACTACCATATCACCTTAAAATACAATGAAACAGTTCAAAGCAAACCAAATAATGTACATCAGACAACAGCAGTGGTCCCACAAAAATCACAAACATCTTAACTATCCAAGACACACCTGCTGTTCGTGTCTGTCATTCCTTTATTGCTGAAAGACAATTTGATGCAATTGCAGAGAGGCATGCCAGATCAAACATTAGGCATTGAATTGATTGATCCTGAGTGATTTTAATACTGATTTTATTGTCATTTTACTCTTTTTGTAAATTGCTTTGGGAATTGTTTGAAGGCTTGTATCTAAAAGTAACAAAGGTATGTATGTATGTATGTATGTATGGGCATGCATTTCAAATCAGACAATCAGGGAAGGGCTACATGGGTGAGTGGCAGAGCTTTGCATACAGGTGGTCTTGGGTTCATTTCCTGCCATCTCCAATTAAAGGGACTTTAGGTGACAGACTGAGAAAGACCTCTGCTGGAGATCATTATTACTGCTGCTTAGTAAATCGCGGAGTCCAAAAGTGCAGAGCAGCTTCAACATGTACAGAGGATACTTGTCCTTTTAGATGGGAGTGAAAATACTCTGCAACTAAAAGGCAGAAATCCCACAAGTATGAAAATGACCACATGGCAGGAGTTCAGCAGGAAGCTGTTGACATTCCAGTGGAGAATTTCTTGTGACCATGACAGATTTCCCTTTGCAATTGAGAACATAAAACATAGCTGCATCACAGTCACGATATAACAGTGTAGATGTACATAACAGCATAAAACATATCTCTGCCACACACATGCACATGCATAAATGTTGGTGGCAAAACAGGGGTGATACAGACATGCTGCTCTGGTTCGCCAGAAGCGGCTTAGTCATGCTGGCCACATGACCTGGAAGCTGTATGCCGGCTCCCTCAGCTAGTAAAGCAAGATGAGCGCCACAACCCCAGAGTCGTCCGCGACTAGACCTAATGGTCAGAGGTCCCTTTACCTTTACCTAACCACTTATGCTCAGCTCTGCTCGTCCTAGAGTTGTCGCTGCCTCAGGCTGTGCACAAGAGATAGGAGGAGGAGGAGAAAGGGGATGTGCATAAGATGCACATGCCCTGTCTAGTTTTGATAAGGAGAGGAATGTAGGGGAAGCTGCTAGCAAAAACTGATGTCCACAGATACATAATGGCTTTAAGGAGGGTGGAGAATAGTTACTGAAACAAGAAAAGTGGTATCTTTTGCTTTAAAAGTAATCCAAAGGCGCAGCAGCACAAAGCCTCCAAATGTCTCCGATATCTGACTGCAGTTTTGCCTCTGGCATATTTGAGTTTTATCTGGAACAGGCATAGGCAAACTCGGCCCTCCAGATGTTTTGGCACTACAACTCCCATCATCCCTAGCTAACAGGACCAGTGGTCAGGGATGATGGGAATTGTAGTCCCAAAACGTCTGGTGGGCTGAGTTTGCCAATGCCTGCTCTGGAAGCTTCAGCTTTCACTTGCCCATTCTCCTGTATCTATCCACTGAATCAGTCACTGACCCTTCTGTCCAGCCAGCAGATCCTGTGCTGAATCTCTAGTTGACAGTGCAACCCTCTGCAAAAGTACATCACCCCTTATTGAGTGGAGGATTATTCCTAGGTATGTATGCCTTGTGACTGCAACCTTAGAACAGGTGCATCTGGCTTTGCTGGAAAAAAAACTGAAAACTGTCAATAAGGTTCTTCATGCACATAAATGACTTTGTCACCTTAGTTCAGGGATGGGGAGCCCCTGGTCCTGCAGATGTTGTTAGGCTGCACTCCATCATCCCACACCACTGGTTATGCTCACAGGGCTGCTACCACTCAAAGACGGGTGTCGCAAAATTCCACCATGTGGCTTCTACAACCTTTCCACCCAAAAAGGAGACCTCCTTGATACAAGTCATGCCCAGGGTCAGCCAGAAATAGAAGTTTGAAGGTCATTAGTCTAATGTCACTTTTCAGGTGTACATTGTTTAAGAGAACTAGAAACAGCAGTAAGGTGAGTGTGGGGATTCAGAACAAAATCAGACTGCGAATTCAGACAATGTAATGCTTTGTATTCTAAATGTGTAAGTTTTGGCACGTGAAAGGTCTCTGGGTCAGTACTCAGGAATTACTATTATGAGCTGACTTTCTAAGTCAGGCACCCCCAAACTCAGCTCTCCAGATGCTTTGGGACTACAATTCCCATCCTCCCTGACCACTGGTCCTGTTAGCTGGGGATGATGGGAGTTGTAGTCCCAAAACATCTGGAGGACCGAGTTTGGGGGTGCCTGTTCTGAGTTAAAAAAAACCCACTGCATTCTCCAGAACCAGAAATTATATTTCTAAATACATACAAAAATTCTAAAGTGAGGTAGAAGTAATTGAAACATACATTTGCTGCTTTCTGAGGCATTTGTTTTCAAGGTAATGAAACAACAACAACAGCTTATTATTTATTGTTTAGTTAAGATCAATCAGGTTTTGTTTTTGTAAGAAATCATTCTATCCTGCATTCCTGTTTTTGTTACTATATTTCATACATGGAATTTTAGTACAATTTTTAAATCTAGTAACCTTGTTAAAATCTAAATTTGACTTGACTGGTCTGTTTTTTTTTGTTTCGTTTTTAAAAAGTAAGTACTGTAATATGCTGGGATCCTGCAGGCTGAGAACTGGGAATGCTCTCTGCACCTAGAAAGCAGGAAGCTGTGAGAGGCCAAAGGCCCGCTTGCACCAGCAGTGAGCCTCATCGCCTGTCTCTTTGGCCTCCCCCACCACTGCTAAGGATATCCCTGCTGTGTCCTTGCTGGTCACAGCAACAGGAGTGACAGTACATTCACTAGCCCAAATAACACATCACCAGGCTGACATGATTTCCTTCACTTCCTCCACCCTAACCCATCTTCTGCTTGAATGGAGATCGCACAATCCTCATTTGTTCCTTGTAAGTAGGTCATGGGGGAGGCTGCAGCCACTCTCTCCCGCCTATGAACACACAGATGCCGGGACCCTGTCTGGTGAATCCTCTTGCTTGTCAGTTTCTTTCAGGCTGAATTCAAAGGCAGAGACCAGCAGCACCAGGAAAGGGGGTTCATCTGCCCTGCCAGAGTGCAGGCATCCCTGGGCCTATGCAGGGCTCCCAAATGCAAAGCCCGAGTGTGGAAGGGACCATGAGGCAGGATCAAGCTCAGGAGCCTGGGGTAAGACGGTAGCTTTCTCCCCTGCCTGTCCCATGGGTAGAGCTGTCGTCTTGATCTGCCTTGAACAGCTCCACAGCAGGTAGAAATCCAGCTATTTCGCTACATGCAAAAGCAATCATCAGGGAAGCTGGGGCTGTTGAATTTCTGCCTGCTAGGCAGCTATGGAAAGGGAGAGGAGCCCAACCAGGAAATCAAACCCAACCAAGATGGTAGTCCTAGCACTGGTGACAGCAGCACTCGCATCCTTCAGCAGTAGGCCTACCACAGATGTGCGTTTAAAAGAGCATTCTGAACCTGCAACTTTTTCTTACATCCTCTGCATGGGGCTCAAAAGTGGGCTGGTGACTCGGGGGAAGAGGGGTCTCTCCAGGAAGTCCCACCTCATAGGTTGGTGCTTTCATAGGTCACCTATAAATGCAAGGTTGCTGGGATGCTGTATGGTAAAAAGTGTTCAGAAAAGCAGCTCGCCTCCTCTCTGTGGTCCACCCCACACTTGGCCCTTCATTTCAGCAGCACGATAGATTAATACATCTCCCCTCAAGTGATTCTCCCCACCGCCCAGTAAATCTCTCTATGTCCACCCTGCGATGTGACCTGGATGTCACACAGCAGAAACGGATACTCCAACCGCTAATGAGTCATCATCATGCATAGGCAGCAGCTGGGCCATATAAAGTAGTCTGGACCAGAGCCTCATACAGAAGGTGGAGTGGCAAAAACGGAAAAGCAGGCTTGCGTTTGTTTATTAATTTAAGGCAGTAGTGGGGAATACGGTGCCCTCTAGCGGTTGTTGGATGCCAACTCCCAGCAGCACCAGCCAGGATGGCTAATGGGACCAGAATTACAAGAACTGTAGTCCCAACAGCACTCCAAGGACCACAGGTGTCCTCACCCTAATTTTATGTATTTATAAACCATTTTCCAGGCAGATCTCACAAAGTAAGTTTTTAAAAGGTTATTACAAGCACTGAGAGACAATTTGTTTGTTTGTTTAGAATAATCTGTAGGCACTTCTTCTCCATTCCCTGTAGCAGTGGTGCCCAAACTTTTTTCAAAGAGGATCTGATTCGATGAAGTGAAGGGCCGTGGGGACCGACCAAAGGGCCAACCGAAGTTGTTGACCCTTTTTTAGGATTGAAGTTGTTGAGCTTCTTTTAGGATTGAAGTTATTGAGGGTTTTTTTGGGGGGGGGATTTTACCCTAGAAAATAGGGCTGGATTAAACCGATCGACGGGCCAGATTAGGCCCCCAAAACGGACTTTGGGCATGCCTGCCTTAGAGCAAGGTGTTGGGAATGAGGCCCCTCAGGGTGACAAGCTGTCAGTCATGTTGGATGTGGCCTGTGGCTGGGATATTTCCTTTCCAGAACACCCAGGAAGAATGACAGCATGGACACCTTCTTGGGGGAAGGGGGGTGGGGACTGACTTCCAAGCCTCAAGCAAGATAGATGACTTGTGCCGTTGAGATACCAGAACGCCTGATCCACTAATTTCAGTTAATGATTGATCAGCTAATTTGCAGCAGGAGCCAAAGTCTGAGTGAACTACTCAGATCTCTGTCGCCTGCAACAGAATTGAGCCGCTTTCTCATGGTCCTTCAGGAAACAAGGTAAGGGGAGGGGGCCTGTTACGTGTATCATTGGTTGCCCATCAGTGCTGTGACCAGGGGGATTACAATGACACTAGGGAATTCTGCAGCACCATGTGAAAACATCCCTGGTCCACTGGAGAATGAGTGCTCTGCATAGACCAGCAGGTGCCAGGCCCTGCGAGCAGCTGTGGAGCCTGGGAAAGCCTCCTGCGTTAACAGGATGGGGTAACAATGAAAGCCAGAACTGAGGGAGAAAGGGCTGGATCATGGATTCCTGAAGGCACCAGAGTAGACTGAAGGGCTGTTCATCTAGGTCACCCTAGAATGATGGAAAACAGTACATGGCTGCCTATATTTTGTAATGGCGTCTTCTGCTTAAAGCAGATTCATAAGCTGTCAGTTTCCATCAGTTGTGCTGAATTATGGCTTTCTATGGCCTTTCAAACTGTGTGTGTCGGTATTGTTGTTTGTTACTAGGTTATGCATTTTTGTGTTTTTATATTGTAAACTGCCCTGTAATCCTTGGATGACGGGCAGTATAGAAATTTAATAAATAATAACAAGAAGAAGAACTTGCGGCTGCACAGGCAGGGAAGATTTTGTAAACTGAAAGAGAATGAGGGGTTTTCTTCTTCTTTTGGTGGCATGATGGAGCCATGTAGCACCTTGGAAAGCTCTATCTGAGCTCCTTGGGTGACATGCCATACATTTTATGCAACTTGAACACAGTCTGCCCAATCACAACCTGTGGTGGTTATTGTATGAGTACACCTTCAAAAATCCAAATGTACCACCAGGCCCCCAAAATTTGGCATCACTACCCTACCATGTGTGTACGTTGAAGTTTTCTTAGTCCACTTGCATAATTTTTTAATACTTTGGATCCTTGGGGTCTTTAAACTTAAAGAACATAAAGCACATTTTATATGTCGGCACAGCAGCTTGTAGCATTATGAATGCTGGAATTGTTGTTGTTGTTGTTGTTGTTGTTGTTGTTATTATTATTATTATTATTATTATTATTATTATTATTATTATTTTGTGAGGATTATTTGGGTGAACTTCAGCTAAACATTGAACTGAAGTGAACCAGGCGGGTTCATTTTCGTAAAGGGATGAACTGGAACAAGTTCCTTTTTTTGACAAGGCGAACTTGAAATAGAACTAGTTACTTTTTATAACAGACATTCCAAGCTCTGCCCAAAACGTTTTGGGAGATGGTGAGACCAGTGTGTGTCTCCATAAATTATTGTGTGCAAAGCATTTTGGTGACATGTGGTGCATATTTGGGAGGTTTTGGAAAGATGAGGTAGATTTACAGGGGTGCGTAGAAATTCCACTCTCTAGCAAGTTCAGCATATCTCCCACTGCACAGTCAGTAAAGGAGCTAGATTCCAACAAGGCTCACAGGTTGGCAGCCCCATCCCTGTGGCGGAAGGATATAATGCTTGACAGTCAAAGGGCCATCTATATACAGTTATGAATACAGTTCCTGTAACAGGTTCATGGTAGGTCAGAGCCCAAGCCTAGCTGGGAAAGAAAAATACAGTGGTACCTCGGGTTAGGAACTTTGTTCCGGAGGTCCATTCTTAACCTGAAACTGTTCTTAACCTGAGGTACCACTTTAGCTAATGGGGCCTCCTGCTGCCGCCGTACTGCCACCGTGCGATTTCTCATCCTGAAGCAAAGTTCTTAACCCGAGGTACTATTTCTGGGTTAGCGAAGTCTGTAACCTGAAGCGTCTGTAACCCGAGGTACCACTGCAGTGCCTTTATCTGGCCCCTAATCCAAAGAGCTTGTAGGTGAGGTGGGGCCTTGTTGGTGAGGCAATGTTGTGGCTCAAGGTATGGTCTAAGATGGGGAACCAGTGGCCATCTATATATTGTTGGATTACAATTCCCATCATCCCTGACCATAGGCCATGCTTGCTGGGGCTGGTTTAAGGGAAGAGATGATAGATAGACTGACAGACAGGTTTAATTCTATCAAAGTTAATGGTTCTCTATAGTCCCATTATACTTAATGGGGATATAGTTTCATCTGCACTATACATTTAAAGCAGCATCGTAGCACTTTAAATAGTTATGGCTTCCCCCAATTCCCAGAATGTTTAACAATCAATCCCTCTTCACAGGGAACTCTGGGGATTGAAGCTCTGTGAGGGGAATAGGGGTCTCCTAACAACACTCCGTACCGTTAAGGAACTACACTTCCCAGAGTTCTTTGGGGGAAGCCATGACTGTTTAAAAGCGGTATGGTACTGCTTTAAATGTCTAGTGCAGATGGGGTCATAAGGAGATGCGCAGCTCACAGTGTTCCCAGTCACTGAGTAAGAAAAACCTTCACTTCCAGCTTCCACTGTTTGGTCCAGTGAGTACAAAGCCATCTGGCACATTTAAGCATTCTGTTAACATTTCATTGTATCAAATATAGTCATTGAACATTGCACCAGCACACTATGCTTCACCACACCCTGGGGTCTCTGTACTTAGTCCAGCAACACATGGACCCTCTCCTCAGCTTGCATGACGCACAGCACCCGTCATCAGTTTGGCTTGGTTATGCCATGTGATTTGATAAGAGGAGAAACTGAGTTCCTGGAATAAGCATAGACCTCCTCATTTGTTTATGAGTTACTAAGATAACAAGAGATAGCAGGTTTCTGTTGCTACTTCCTGGATATGTTGCACTTACTCGATCAATGCCACCTGCAGAACCAAGTCATTTATGGCACCCAAGAGGCCTAAATAAGCCTATAAAATATTGTCAGTGAGGAAGTCCAGAGTATGAACAGTATTCTATTGGTATCTGTCCTCCCAGGTGTGTTTTCCTCCCTGTTTTCAGTATGCACAGCACCATGTTTTCCAAGGGAAACCAAGCTCAACATGCTTGTGGGATCATGCAGGCCACTAGGAACTGCTTGTGCACAGTTCATTTAAGAAACTCACTGCCACAAGAGGTAGTGATGACCACCAACTTGGATGTCTTTAAATGAGAGTCAGGAAAATTCATGCAGTGTAAGGATATCAGTGGTTACTAGCCATGATGGCTATGTTCTACCTCAACTCACAGAGGGTGTCTGCTTCTGAAGACCAGTTGGTGGGAATCACAGGTGAGGAGAGCACCATTGCTTTCAGACTTCCCACAGGCATCTGGTGAACCCCTGTTGGGCTAGATGGACCTTTGGCCTGATCCAAGAAGGCTCTTCTTATGTTCAGTGATGGGGAGAAAGAAAGCATATCATTACCAACAATTGATGCTTCCTTACGCTGTGTTTACAGGTCTGTTTGCCCTAGCAGGATGCTTTTGCTATCATGGGCGATACTCTCCATGTTTCTGGCAGTAGGTAAGTTTTTCCATGATGAGGGTTATCCATTTGCTACAAAGGCTCCCTTGCTCTCTGTGTGGAAACGGTGTGGTCTTCTGCCTAGTCATCAGGCCTCCCAACTTGTTGGTGGGTGGGATGACTGCCTCAGAAGGCTAGGGCTGCAATCTTCAGTGCTGCAGCTTAAAACCAGTGGCATTTGCATACAGATTCATAGGACTGAGTTGTAGAGGTCTAGAACGGCACCTGTTTTGTCTACTGCTCCTTAGTATTTGGGGGGTGGAAATTCAGCTGGATGGTACATCTTCCTAAGTCTTACGAGTTAGGATTGGAGTATCGCTACATGGGCTTCCTCTATTAAAGGAAATCTTTCCCAACACTGAGTTCATTGGAAACCAAAACTGTTAGTTTTTATGTAGTGTTGGGAAAGTAAACAACAACAACAATGGCAGGAGATACGCCACAGAGATTGGGATGGGAACAAGGAAAGACTCAGAAGACTGTGGAGGCTGACTTTGGCTCCATGAAAAATGTTAATGCCCAGCTAACTGTTTTCCTTACAGCATCAGGGAACACAGCGCCATACTTCAACATGAACAGAACCTTCACCTTGCCAGAGGACACACGTATAGGTGAGTAAAGGGAAGAATGCTCACCTGGAATGCAGGAAGTACGGTAGTAAAGGGAAATGATACACTTGTGAGAATGGTGGAAAGAGAAGTCCTTGGGTTTCCCTTTGTCTTACCTCCTCCTTGGATCCTTTTTACTGGGGAAGTAATCAGGTTTGGCACTTGGAAGTAGTCTGGGATCTACTATTGTTACTAGAGGCACATGGGGCCTCCATGGCACAGAGTGCTTTTTAACCAGCTTAGGTTGGTAACCTAGCTGCACCCGTATATGTATATAGATAACCTGGCACCAGTAATCTATGCTCTGCTTATCTCCCTCTTGGATTGCAGCAATGTGTTATATGTACCCTTAGAAATGGTCTGGAAAGCCCAGCTAGTACAGAACTTGGTAGTGAGGTTGCTAATGTATCCTGACTCAGAGGTGCTGATTTCAACTAATAAAAGCATTACAAGGTTTGGGACCTAAGTACCTGAAGGACCACTTCTTCCCATATGAGTCTACCTGGGCTTTAAGATCCACTATGTAGGGTCTAGGTGTTTGCTGCCTTTTCTTTGCTGGTAGTTTAACATGGTTCATTGGGGTTATTATCTTCTGAATGGGGACCCCGTGATTATTTGGTCTTCTGTCTAAAGTAGGACTTCATTCTTGGTGTCGGCTTGTGATGCTGATCACATGAAGCCAGATGGGTGGCGTATGTATAAATAAATAAATAAATAAATAAATAAATAAATAAATATTATTATTATTATTACCACCACCCATGGCATTGTCTGTTTTTGTTTCAATTGCAAATTTTCTAGAGGTGTCTTGCGTTAGGTGACCCAAAATTTGAATAATAACAAATAATTAAAAATGATTCAAATATCCAGGCCAAGGGATAGGAAGGGAAGAGGGGTGAAGGAAGCTAGAAAACATTCTGTTACTGGTTCTCCTTTGAAAGGTGTGTCCCTACAGGGATGATGGGTCAGAGAAAAGAGGTTGTTGTTGTTGTAATGATGTGATTCCTATCTGGGTGGTCTAGTCTAGCTAAATCCTCCTGCCTATCTCTCTCTCTACTTCTGGTACTCCTTTCTCATTGCAGGAGCCTTTGTTTTAAGGCTGGTGGCTGTGGATGATGAAGGGGATGTTTTGACCTATAGCATAAGTGGCAGCTACGCCCACTACTTCAATCTTGACAGTAGATCAGGCAACGTGACGTTGAAGCAAAGAGTGAATTATGAGGTAAGAATGGCCAAGCAAATGAAGGAATTCATCAGGGAGAGACAGCTAGCCCTGCACCGCTCTGGGTGCCGGGGCAGGTAGCTCCGCCCCTGCCAATATCCAGGAATGATAGGACTTGTTGTCCAAAACATCTGAAGGGCCCCATGTTGGAAACTTCTCTAAATGGAGTGAACAAATTTCAGCATGGAGAGAGAGCAGAGGGAGCAGCTCAAGCTTGCTATTAATGGCAATGGTTTTATTCACCAGGTGAACCCCTTGCTTCAAGAATTCCATGCCTCTTTCAGGCATGTAAGAAAGGAGGCACCCCAGACTATTCTGATTCTGGGGAAGAAGTATATTGATAGGAAAGGTGGTGGTGTCATCATGCCTCTTTTCCAATCAGCATCTGCTTTGCATTTTCCCTTCCAGGACACAAAAATTATGCTTCTGGATGCCCAAGTGACGGATGGAAAAAGTGTGCCAGTAAGTGAAGAAACATGCTGGGGGAAAGATAACACTGATGCTAAGCATGGAGCAAAGATCCATCAGGGGAGCCTGCCTGTGGAATGGGACATGGAAGGTGGCTGCTCTCCCAGTTCTCAGGTGGTGGTGAGGAGCAACTGCTGGACTAAACTGGGACTCACCAAGCAGCTTTCACTAAACCAATGTCGGCTGAGATCTCATGCTCCTACTTACAAATGTAGGAAAAGCTCAGCACAACCCTGTGTCAGGTGACCAGAAGCAAAGAGGAAAAGGAGTCTTATGCCTTCAATAGTTGTGTAGAAGATATGAGCCTGTCTCCATGATGAGCGGTCCCTGATGAAGCTGCCTCTTCTATCCTACTATAGAAGGCTCATGAGTCCCTGTCCTCCTTTGCATCCGGTAACCTTTCCCCTAAAGCTCAGGTTTCCTCCATCCTTGTATGGAGTCCTCGGGTGCTGAAGCCCCTCTACCTTGTCTCTTCACATTACTGTCTTTTTTCTTCCTTCAACAGGTCGTTATGGGAATCACCATCATTGTAGAAGACCGGAACAACAATAAGCCAATATTCCAGAATGAACCCTATTTTACTGATGTCCCAGAGGTACCTTTGCCTACCTGAGCTCATGCCTAGACTTCTTTTCTTTGTGGTCCATGGCATTCCACAGCTGGTGGAAGACAGTGGAAGCAATACAAATATACCACCCATTTTATAATTTAAGAAACCTGTCCTATCTGGGTGGATTTGCAAGGCAGCCCTCTCTGTGGTCTTAGGGACAATTCACAAAGTGACCCACTGCAACTGCATGCACCTAGTGGCACTTGGGAAACTACTTGGGAGGAGCAACTTCCCACCCAATGTGGTTAATTTCAGCTGACCACAATTGTACTAGTACCACTTCCTAAGCCAGCTTGCATGTACTGAACTAAGGGATCTGTATTTGTTTGCATGTACTGAGCTAAGGGATCTGTATCTCTGTTTTAAGCAAGTGGGTTTCTAGGATCTTCCATGATCTGAAGTGCCAATAACTCATCTGATGGAAATGTCCACACCAAAGGAGTTAAACTAAGGGATAAGGCAGAGATGTTCGCTTGATCAGTTTCCTCTGTGAAATCAAAGCCAGAGTTTCTCTAGCTCCTGCATAATGTTTGGTGCTTTCACTAGTTCCTTCATCAAGTAGTCTACAAGCAAACAAACTACTGAAGGTACCCAGTAGTGACAATAATACTATGTGACCAACTGAGACACCTCTCTGGTCAGGACAACCTGTTGTGTCTGTGTGGAAACAGGAGCCACAATCCTAGTACGCAAGCACCAATTTGTCTAAACAGATTTGTCTGATGCTCTCTCTTTCAGAATACAGCAATTGGCTCCTCAATCTACACAGTCTTAGCTGTAGACATAGACAGTGGAAACGCTGGACGGGTATCCTATTCAATTGAGGAAGTGAGTGTCACGTCGTAAATACTGTACAGATGTAAGGTACAAGGAACTGCTTTACAGAGAATGAGCTGCCCCAGTTCTTTCTAGTCAGCCTAACAACATCTCCCCAGAGGCTCAGACAGAAATATTTTTCTCAGCCAGCTGCCTGAGTTCAGTTGAAACCTGGGATTTTATACATGCAGATAGACTTACCTCATTTCTCTATCCTGCTTGTAGTCCTCTGGTAAGCATCTGGTTGGCAACTGTAGGGAACAGGATGCTGGATTTGTACAGGCCTATAATCTGACGCAGCAGGACTCTCCTTATGTAATGGCTAAATGACAACTAAACATGTCGATTCCAGGGAAGGAGTCCTCCTTTTTAAGTAGGGTGAGGTATACTACCTCAGGCAGCAGATTTAGGCTGCAATTAGAAGGCATCAAGTTTAAAATTTATTGAGGTTCCTCCTACATTTTTACCATCTTCCTTGTGCCTTCTGCTGAGTGTTCTTCCAACCACTCTGAGGATTTTTGTGTGTGTTGAAGTTGTGGGGTGTAAATGTACCAAATAAATAAATAAATAAATAAAACCGTCACCACCTGATCTTTAACACTTGCAGGGATTTGCCACAAGGGGGAGGGTCCTGGGGGGAGGGTCTGCTGTTTTGCTCTGGGAAAAGCTCCCCGCGTTTTAAATTCTCTCACGGCTCACATTTATACACCACATGTGCCATACACAGGTCAACCCAAACGATGCAGAGAATCACGACCTCTTCTATATCCAATACAATGGCACGGTGTTCCTGAATGGTTCACTTAGCTACAACAACAAGAGCACTTTCTACCGAATCAAGATCTTCGCCAGGGTGAGGCTCAGATTGTTCCATGCTGGGAAGAAAAAGGGAGGGTAAACACCACCTTCTCTCTGTGGAGCATTTATCAGAAAAAGAGAAAGGCAGCTAGCTACCATGAGCAGAGCAGCTATGGGCAGAGCAGCCAGGCCCTACCATTAGGCAGAATGAGGTGGCTGCCTCAGGTGGCAGATGCTAGTAGGTGACGAGTGGCAGCAAAGTGTTGGAGGTTTGTGGAGCACACAGAGCCATCACCAGCGCTGAAGTAAGTAAGGTTCAGTTGGCAGTCCAGTGGGCAGGTTGTGGGATGCTGGTGGTGGCAGGAATCTTGTCCTTCACCTCAGGCAGAAAAAGTGATGGGCCAGTCTTGGCCAATTTATATTTGTGGAGGCCTCATTAGCTGCTGGTTTTCAAGGCTTTGGGGATACGATTCCCCCTTTGAAAGCATGCTTGGTGCCTATTCTTTTGTCATTCCAAGGCCAAGTAAAGGGTCAAGGCAGTTTCAGCTTTTCAGATGCATGTGAAAAACATATCTTTTTGGTCTGGTACTCCCCATTTGTTAATGCTTAGTAATATTGTGCAGTATTTTGATATTTTTAGATGGCGATATTTGTATATACATTGTCTATCTTTGTCACGGTCCATAATTCCAACAGTCCTACTCTGAGTAAAACTTACTGGGTAATTGAAACCCACCCAATGATTTGGCTAAAATTGGGAGGTGCTCTTCTGTTATTTCTTTCATAATCTAAGCACCAGTTGATCCAAAACCAGATTTTCAAGCAATGAAGAAAGATTACTAATGCTGTGAACAAACACTCCTGTATCAGCATGTTCTTTCATCAGTATTTTCCATCCTCTTCCTTTGGTTCCTCTCCTTTTAAGATGCATTAGAAGACTTGGATATTTGTAGTACTGGTAGCAGTAGCAACAATTACATTCAAAGAAGTTGGAAGCAAATAAGAGTGTCTACCAGACAAGGGTGTTGTTTCTTTATTGTGCAATGAGCAGGAAGGGTTTACTAGGGACAAAACAGTATGTATTGCTGCAGAGAAGGGATACATTTTGGCTAGGTAGAGAGAACAGAGTTTAAGTGATCATTCTATCTGTGTGTCTCTCCCTCTCCTTCTCTAGGATAACGGGGGATTATTGGATGGCCAGCTCATCTATCAGAACAACACAGCCTATCTGTCTGTGACAGTTGTGGATGTGGCTGACCTGGACCCTGTATTCTTGGGAGCCCCATACTCAGGCTCTGTACCAGAAAACTGCCCTCTGGTAAGGGATGTCTTCAGTTCTCTAGTGTCCTCCTGACCCTCAAGTGATGAAATCCTGCAGCTTCTGACATGGCTCTCTTTTGACATGAAAAAAAATGCAGCCTTTTGGGGGCTTTCCACTTACTTATCAAACCTTTATTAGGCATTTACATGTAAAATCGTGAGAGCAAGAATCACGTACAGGAACTGTAAAATATATATACACAAAGAAACAACGTTTAAACTCATAGGCTGATTGTATGTGTGTGTTTCCATCAAATTGTACCTTGTTGCATCTGTCTGTCTGTCTGTCTGTCTGTCTGTGTCTGTCTAGGTCCTAGGACAAGCATATGAGTGTGGTGAATATGTGGGCTTTACCTTAGCACTTCAAGGGGAAACTATGCCCTTCATGGCTGCAGTTCTCAACAAAGCAGCTTTGAAACTTGGCCAGAGCAAGAAAGAAAGGAACATGGCATCAAGTGTGGAGTGAACACAGGTCACTTTTGCAATGTGCTCCAACTCACTCAGGGACCAGAGTAAGGCAGTTGGCAGCCCCAATGGCTGATCCTTTTGTGCCTCTCCCAGCCTTTGGAGGGCAGAGCAGGGTGTGTGTGTGGGTGTCCCAAAGCCAGACTGCTACATTCAGATGCAATTGAGGATGCTGCTGTATGACCAGTGTTGAAGCTGAGTTGAAATGCCAGTCTAGTTGGCTTCTGTTCGTCGAACTGGGTGGAAGTTGTGGTGGCGGCATCTTGTCCTTTGCTTTAGGCAAATGCCTTAAGGGGGCCTTGAGTTCTTTTGGGGTTGTGAGTTGCCAAGCACTTGAAGTTGGCAAGCAGGAACTTCATACCCTCTAACATGTCCCCGATGAAAATAGGGGCGTCCCATTCCATAATGATCATTTTACTATTTATACCCCACACATCTTACTGGGTTGCCCCAGCCACTCTGAGCAGCTTCCAACACATATAAAAACATAACAAAACATTAAACATTTTTTTAAAAAACTTCCCTATCTGGGATTGCCTTCAGACAACTTGGTGGTTGGATAACTCCATACCCTCCAACATTTCTCCAGTGAAAATAAGACATCCTAAGGAAATGCGGGACATTCCAAGATCAAATCAGAAACCGGAACGGCTTCTCTAAATCAGAGACGTCCCTGGGAAATAGGGACACTTGGGGAGTCTGGAACTTAGGGACACAGAAAGCTGCCTTATACTGAGTCAGACACACTGGTCCATCTAGCTCAGTATTGTCTGCCCTGACTGGCAGCAACTCTCCAGGCTTTCAGACAGATGTGTCTCTCTCAGCCTTACCTGGAGATAGATAGATAGATAGATGATAGATTTATTTATTTTTTAACTCTATTTATATGCTGCTGTAACATAAAGATATAGCACATCTATATAAAAAAACCAAGCAATAAAGTAATAAAAAGTTAAAAGCAAATAAAAATTTGAAACAAACATCAACAGACCATTATGGGGAATGTACTCATAATTGCCTGCATAGGCCTGGTGGAGCAGAAAAGTTTTCAGCAAGTGTTTAAAAGTTGGCACAGAAGCTGCCTGCTGAATCACTTTTGCCAGGGTGTTCACCAGGTTGATGAAATGAAAGGCTCAGTTTCTTGTTGTTGTCAAAGGAGCCTCCTCAACCCATCGAATAACCAAAGACGCTCCTGCAGATAATCTCAGTGATTGCTCTGGAATAGAAGGGTGCAGACTATCTCCGAGGTACCCTGTACCCAAGTAGTTCAATACAAGATGTCGAGGACTGGACCTGAAGCTACGGACCTCAAGCCCCCACTCCCTTAGGTGGAGGCCTGGGTATGTTTAGCCTGGAGAAGAGAAGGTTAAGGGGTGATATGATAGCCATGTTCAAATATATAAAAGGATGTCATATAGAGGAGGGTGAAAGGTTGTTTTCTGCTGCTCCAGAGAAGCGGACACGGGGCAATGGATTCAAACTACAAGAAAGAAGATTCCACCTAAACATTAGGAAGAACTTCCTGACAGTGAGAGCTGTTCGGCAGTGGAATTTGCTACCAAGGAGTGTGATGGAGTCTCCTTCTTTGGAGGTCTTTAAGCAGAGGCTTGACAGCCATCTGTCAGGAAT
This sequence comes from Lacerta agilis, assembly GCF_009819535.1. Taxonomy (NCBI): domain Eukaryota; kingdom Metazoa; phylum Chordata; class Lepidosauria; order Squamata; family Lacertidae; genus Lacerta; species Lacerta agilis. The sequence continues at coordinate 64,795,851 of NC_046313.1, forward strand.
GTTTTGATGGTGTTTCCTGCTTGGCAGGGGGTTGGACTGGATGGCCCTTGTGGTCTCTTCCAACTCTATGATTCTATGATTCCCCTACTTGCTGGGGGCTGGTACAAAGCAGGCCCGGCACTCACAGGCCATTTCCTCATCCTAGGGCACGTCAGTGGTGAAGGTGCAGGCCATTGACCAGGACAAGAATGTGAATGACATCATCGATTACAGCATCATCAGTGAGTGATGGAAGGGTGGATCAGGGCACAATAGGCCATGAAGTGTGCAGACGGTACTTAGTTAGAGTTCCTGAGATCCTGTATCTCTCTTTGTGTGTAGGTGGTTTATGTAATGTCGGGTGGTGCTGAGGAGGTGATTGATGGGGTACCAACAACGAGGGAGGGAAAGGCCAAAGAACAAATGGGCTCTCAGGTCGTAGCAAATGGTGAAAGGTCTGCACATCAGTTTAGATGCTCTTTCTGTCCCAGTGGATTACTCAAGCTCTTTCCCCTGAGACTGACAGCATAACCAGCCATAATGAGCTACCATGGGCTGGTAGCTACATCCATGGTACAACAACCCATGAGGTTGTGCTAGTGATTTAAAGTTGTGTCTAGGCAGAAAACAGCATGACTGGGGCTCCACTCCAGTGTGGTTGATGACGTGTGTCCCCACTCCCACCCCACCATTCTTTTCCCTCTGCCCTAGCTGCCACTAGCTTGTTCACGATCAACAATGCCACAGGAGTCATCACTGTGAGCGGCCACCTGGACCGAGAGGGCATTCCAGGTGAAGAGGTGCAGCTCCAGGTTGTGGTGAGTAGCAGAGCGGTTATGGGAAGTGGAAGATCTCTCTGCCTTCCCCACCCCACGCTCCTCTCGTCCAAGGCCTCAGATTCTCTCTTTCTCTTGCTTCAATGCTCAGGCTCGGGAACGAAACCTCAACATTTACCAGCAAGTGGCGCAAGTGAACACCACTGTGACCATCCAGGTCACCGACATAAATGACAACAAGCCTCAGTTCTATCTGTGCGTGGACTACGCAACCTGTGACTTCACAGGCCCCCCAGAGGGTGACTTTTCTGGTGAGATTGAGGAACACGCTTCTGCCAGAACACCTGTGGCCGGCCTAAACATAGTGGCCTATGATCCTGACAAGGTGAGCAGGGGAGGAGAGTCTGCGAGGCTTCGTGTGGGTGGGATGCAAAGCTCAAAGGACAAGGAGATACTAGGGATGATTGATGCCAGTGCTATCCTGGGATGCTGCTCCCCTTTTTGCCTATAACTAGCATGTTAGTGTTGGGCCATTCATACCATGCAGTGGGAAGGTGGCTCCTTATGATTTTTGGCAAGCATCTGCATCGCTATAGAAGGAAAACAGGTGATGACTGAGTATATCAACTCAAAACATAAGCCAAAGGTCAATCTAAAATGTCTCATCCCATATTGTAAGATGTTAAATGTATATTCAGAAGTGTGCCACAGTCGGTCCAAGACCATTTGTAATGTTTTTCAATATGAAATTTACCGGTATATGGAGAATATACTATGTCAACAACTGTAGTATTTTAGCTACTGGAAAATTCAAGGGTAGGTGGTCCTAACACAGTTCTGTAGCTGCTATCTCCTATTTCCAGTATAGAGCAAAAGAAAGACTGTGATATATCATTGTATGTGCCTCCATGTGTGTATGTGTGTAGCGTACGTGTAGTCAGTATGTGCATTTGTGCATGTGGTCTGTGTGGGTGCATAAGAGTATGAGTGGGGGTGGGGTGGGGTGGGGATGAAGACGACGGATGGTTACTTTTGCTTTGGCCAGGCCTAGCACTGGGAGGCTGGCCACTCCTGTTTGATTATCCGAGCTCCCTGACTTCTTCCCTGAGCAGGGCTCCAATGGCACCTTCCAGCTGTCCCTGCGGGGTCCAGATGCGTTTGCATTTTCAGTCGCACCCCAGAAAATCGTGAATGAAGGCACCGTGCAGGTCCTTGTAAGCAATTCAAGTCTTGTGGACTACGAAAAGACACCTACTATGACTGTGGAGGTGAGTGAAACAAGGGTCAGGGGGAGTCCCATTCCCTTCCTGCCAAGAACTGGGATCTTGACTCAGCAGTTTGTTCCCTACAAGTAACTGAATCTCCTTCTAGGCCATTTCAATGTAGAAGACCTTAGTGAGGATTATGACCAGACACCCCAGAAGGTAGCTTTAAAAGGACTCCATTCTGCTGTCTGCTCAGAGCCTGAAGCCATCAGGCTGTGTGGGAACTGTGTGGTTAGCACTGTGTGACTGACCATCTTCCTGTAGAATCAAAGCATCCCCACCAGCTCTGGATCCTCATCAAGTATGAGCATCCTATTATACCTGACCGGCTGCCAAGGAAATAGGCCCACAATATGGACAGCCTTTGAAGCCCAGAAGACCCTGTTTAGATCCTTCCCACAAAAAGCGGCAGCATGAAGTTTAGTAAGAGTCACTCTGAAGCCACTTCTGCCCCCATGACCATGACCATGCTTGGGCTGAGGTTTACTTGGCTCCTTCTAATCCTGGCAGATTGTAGCAAATGACACTGGAAGGGATATTGATTGCTGCTCCTTTGCCATGGTCACCATCAATCTCACGGATATCAATGACCACAGACCTGAGTTCAACCAGAGCGAGTACAAACTTTACGTACTGGAGGAGAGTCCACCTGGCACCATTGTCTCCTCTAACATCACAGTAAGCAAGTTCCGCAGCTGCCTTGGGACCAGGAGGTGGGGGGCAGAGAGCTCTCTCTCTGTGTGATCAGAAGGACCTGTTTTCTGTGATGTGGCCAGATGCTTCATGGCCATGTTGAGAAGCATGCATCTTGGGCTTCCTCCACACCCCCAATGGGGAAGTCAATTAACAAAAATAACAGTCAATTTGATCCTTCTGCTTTCTGCAGGCTACTGATCCAGACAGTGGAAAGTATGGAGAGATCACCTACTATCTGCTTCCTCAGAGCATGTATGTACATGTGATTGCTAGAGAAACAGGGGGAGGAACAAGGAGAACATTGTGGTGTGGGCCTACTTTTGCTGGGAGAGAACTACAGTATCTCAAAACTAAGGCTGTGTCTTTTCTCTGTTACGCAGCCATTCCACGTTCACGGTGAATGCAACAAGCGGGGCAGTGCTAGTGGCGAATGGCTCTAATCTGGATTGGGGACAGCGTTCTGTCTATTATGCCACCTTGCAGGCAGTGGATGGGGGCGGTCTGTCTGGATCCACACAGTTGGAGATCACAGTAGTTGATATCAACAACAACCCTCCAGTTGTGGTGGGCTCCTACAATGTCTTTGTCACGGAGGGCCAGAACACCCGTGTCCAGATCCAGGTAATTTCAAGGCAACATTTCCCCCTTTATTAGACCTGGGCATTGGGCCTCTTTCCAAATTAGGCTGCTGTGCACTTTAAAGAAGTAACCCTGGCATGATTTACTCTTAGGACAACAAATAATTACTTGTTGCACCTGAAAGTTTATGTGGCAGGAGACACCTTCACACTTAGGGCTCATCCACACTTCCCGTTTGGCTGAAGCAAGCAGGATCTTACTTCTTCTCATTGTTGGCTGAAAATTCCCTCAACTCACTTCCCCAGGCCACTGACCAGGACGATCCAGAGACCAATAACAGCCGCTTGCAGTTTGAGATTGTGCCTGGCGAATTCAGCAGCAACTTCACTATCGACCCAAACACAGGAGTGCTGAGCAGTAAAGAGCCCTTGGACCGAGAAGCCATCCCTGCAGAGCTGGAGGGCAAGATGGTGGTGACAGTCCTCGTGCATGACTTGGGCATCCCTCAGTTGAACGACACAGTGAATGTCACCTTCATCGTGGAGGTAATGGTGAACCCAGTCAGGGCTCTGGAAAAAGGAGACTAATGCATAAAGAGGGACCCTAGGCCCTGCTCAGGTAAGCTGAGCCAGGTTCCAGAGTGTCTGTCGGTGATAGGAACAGGCACCCTAAGAGAGTGTGTTTTGTGGCAGATGGCTAATCCATGGTATTGGGGTCTCAAAATCTGCGCTATCCCTGCTTATTTAGAGGATGTTACAGCCCCACAAAATTCTCCTGCAGCTCTGTCATTGCTGCCAGGATGCCCTATATTATCTCGAGGACAGAGAAACATACGGATGAAGCTGCCTTATACTGAATCAGATTATTGGTCCATTGAGCTCTGTGTGGTCTACACTGACTGGCAGCAGCTCTCCAGGGGTTCAGGCAGGGTTCTCTCTCAGTGCTCCTTGGAGACGCCGGGGAATTGAACCTAAGACTTTCTGCATGCAAGGCAGATACTCTACCACTGAGCTACAGCCCTTCCCCAATTGGATGTGGAATGGCCCCATTACCAGTTTCCCCCTTTTCTCTTTAGGACATAAATGACAACGCACCCAAATTCAACAGCTCCTTTTATGAATTTTCTGTTCCAGAGGGCTTGCAAGGTATGGTGAACCAGTGATCTTTAGTCCAAGGTGGAAAAGAACTAGGATTAACCTGGGACAACAACATGATGCAACAAGAGAGTCTGGCAACAGTGGTGGACCTTGGGGTCTCAAATTTCAGTAGCCCCCTATGCAATGCCAAAATTTGGTGCCCTCCCTTCCATTCTACATCATAGTTGTGGTGCCCCCTGAGGCACGCCGAGGCTCTGCACTCAGTGTGCCCAAACCTGTCGCTCTCTCCTAAATCTGCCTCTGTTGACAAAAATAGTATGCACAACAAATAGGGGGACCCAACTTATATCTAAATAATACCTACATTGTACTAATAGGTTTTTGGCCATATACAAAAACGTTATCCGTTTTGGCAAGCAGTCTTTTTCAAGTTCTTACAGATGAATGATAACTTCTGGTTCCTTTGGCAGAGTGGGATTTCCTTAGGAAATTAGAAATTATCATTCATCTGTAGAAATTTGAAAAACAAACCAACCCCTACTTGCTAAAACAGATGTTTTACCAGTGATCTGTAGTATTTATTGCATTGATTAGCAGTGCGGAACAGGAAGGTGTGGCAAGACATTAAACAGGAAGCATATAATTGCATTTCCTAGTTAGGAGATGTTGCTTTTCATGAGCATTATAAGTGTAGAGGTTGCATTGCTTTTTAAGATCTGTGGGGCTGCGGCGATGTGGTGAAAATGTTGTTATTCTTTCTAACTAACCTTCCATCTCCAGGAGCCTTTGTGGGGAGTGTGGAGGCTACCGATGCTGATCAAACAGAGATAAACAACCGTATCTCATTCTACATTGTAAGCAGCGCAGGTTCAAATAACTTTATGGTGCGTTCGAATCGCCTTGGCTCTGGCTGGTACCAGGGGATCTTGAGTCTGGACTCCGATGTTGCTCTTGACTATGATCGGCTGCAGCAGAAGTTCTTCAGTCTGACCATGCAGGCGGAAAATTCAGACTTTGGGGGGGCCACGAATGCTGACACCGCTGGGGTGAGGGTGAATGTGCTGGATGTCAATGACGAGTCCCCAACCATTGAGCCATCTCCACCACGAGACATCGAAGTTTTGGAGAACGTCACCCTGCATGAGTTAGTTGTCACGCTAAATGCCACCGACGTGGACACCAACCACTCGCTGGTATTCCAGGAGTTAGCTGTGGCCTGCTTCAATCATTCACTCAATGTGGGCAATGTGTGCCAGGAGTGGTTCCTTCTGGAGCCCAATGGCTCAATTTTTGTGAATAGTTCGGAGATAGACTATGAGGCCTGCGACCTGGTGGAGCTCACATTGCGTGTTAAGGATGAGTTCACCGAGAAGGGAGACCCCTTCAGTGGAAATGGTAAGACATTAGGGCGAAGACTCGGTTCTGCATCCCCTCTGAATCTTGAGCTTTACAGCTTCCTTCCTTTTCTCCATCAGTCCTAATTTCTCTTCGTTGCTTGGATGTAGCATTGGGTCCTAGCTGGAGATGCTTCAGGGAGCCATGCAGGACTGCTGCTTGGTGGGCATTGGAAATACCATATGCTCCAGTCCCAGCCTTCCCTCAGAGGCAGTGGGCATTGTATAGAAAAGTTGCTGAAGGAAATGAGTCGGTGGAATAGAAAGTTTGTACCTGGGCAAACCTTCCAGAGTCTCATCTACCTTGTTGTACATTTGACTTTAAAAAAAAAAAAATGTTGTCATTGCATGAGGAAGCAACTAAGTGTGATGGTGGCACAACAACTCAACCTGTGTTCTGCTGGTTTTTTTTTTTTTTTTAAATAAAGCACAGGGTCCTAGAGTGGGGAGATTATGGAAGGGGAGGGGCTGGATTTTCACCACCTGCACTTCTCCTCCTCCTGATCCCAAATAATCTTTTATCTGGAGCCATTTTTCTCCCAGCAGGGGTTACTCGTGGTTCGGGAGGCCCACTGGGAGAAATATGGCTGTGGAGAACCTGTTTTAGAGGGGAAAGCATGGGTGAAAGGATCCCATTCACATTTTCTGTCCCCGCAAGCTATCTCTTTAAGTATCTGCCCCGATCCATATGCTTTTAGATGGATTTAGTGACAAAGTGGATGAACACTAGGTTCTGTCAATGAAACGACTTAATTGCCATAAGCTTATTTTCTTACCTCTGTGGTTCTGCTGCCATTGCATCTACTTTGGATCTACTTTGTGAGAGAAATGTCATTGCTAATCTGGTCTCAGCATCTTCACAGCTGGAGGTTCCTTAGCACTGTAGAATGGAGGCAACAGAACAGTGAACTAATTTAGTAAGCTATGTGAATGGGCTGTTTCTTGAAGGACTTGAGAGACAAACCTTTATAGGTGATGCAGTATTGTGTTACTCACTGGGAACAGGGTGGAGTCTGCAGAGCCACTTCAGCCAGTAACTAGTGCCTCCTCTCTTGTGCCTTTTCTTCTTCCTGCAGAGACCCTGAGAATCTTAATCGCTGATGTGAATGACAACCCACCAGTGTTTGAAGAAAGCACCACCACCTTTGGTGAGAGCAATATATGCAAGAGAAATGTGCCACTTTGTTGTTGTTGTTTAGTCGTGTCCGACTCTTCGTGACCCCATGGACCAGAGCACAACAGGCACACCTGTCTTCCACTGCCTCCCGCAGTTTGTTCAGACTCATGTTGGTAGCTTCAAGAACACTGTCCAACCATCTCATCCTCTGTCATCCCCTTCTCCTTGTGCCCTCCATCTTTCCCAACATCAGGGTCTTTTCCAGGGAGTCTTCTCTTCTCATGAGGTGGCCAAAGTACTGGAGCCTCAGCTTCAGGATCTGTCCTTCCAGTGAGCACTCAGGGCTGATTTCCTTAAGAATGGATAGGTTTGATCTTCTTGCAGTCCATGGGACTCTCAAGAGTCTCCTCCAGCAGCATAATTCAAAAGCATCAATTCTTCGGCAATCAGCCTTCTTTATGGTCCAGCTCTCACTTCCATACATTACTACTGGGAAAACCATAGCTTTAACTATACGGACCTTTGTCGGCAAGGTGATGTCTCTACTTTTTAAAATGCTGTCTAGGTTTGTCATTGCTTTCCTCCCAAGAAGCAGGTGTATTTTAATTTCGTGACTGCTGTCACCATCTGCAGTGATCATGGAGCCCAAGAAAGTAAAATCTCTCACTGCCTCCATTTCTTCCCCTTCTATTTGCCAGGAGGTGATGGGACCAGTGGCCATGATCTTAGTTTTTTTGATGTGCTGCTACTGCCCCCTAATGGATAGATGGGTAGATAGTGGTGTATGAGAGACTGCATAAAAGAGTCTCCTCCAGCTTTCAAAACAAAACAAAATAAAAAATTCCTTCCAGTAGCACCTTAGAGACCAACTAAGTTTGTTCTCTTTTGATAGACATTCCTCTTGCCTGCTAAGCCTCTTTGGGGCTAAGATAATTGGAGCCCCCCCCCCTTAATGAATTAAAAGCAATCGTAGCTCTCAGAAAGCTCCTCCTTCCACGAGAAGGGTATCCTTTCCTCCTCCAGTAGTGTCAAATAGCCATCTTCCCCAGTCACTTGTTAAGGGAGAAGCAGCTGGTTGCCTTCCTGTCTAACATTAGCCAGGACAAAGGAAGCTGGAGCAAGCTCCTAGGAAAGACCTATGTCCAGCATGCCCTGCACTTTGGCACCCATTCTTTGACCTGTATCTGGTGTTTTGTTGCAGTGATAATCCCAGAAGTCTCTCCTGTGGACCTGCAGGTGGCTGTGGTCAAGGTGAGAGAATGCAATGTTGGGGCACGTGTGTGTATGAGTGTGTACTCATTTGGGTACAAGGTGTTATGTATTCAGTGGTTTGTGTTTCCCTGAGCTTGAGTCTGGACTAAGGCTTCTGAGCTCCTGTGTTCTGATTCAATACATGATGTCCAATCACAGAACATTTCAGGATTTGGGCCTCTGCCATTGGCCCTTGAACTCTGAGTCGTGATTCGCAGCTTGGAAGTTTAGACAGCCAATTATGTTGGCAGTGGGAGTGGCCCAGGGTTTCAGGAACGTATATACCTGTAAGCAGTTGCTTTGCCCCTGTTTCCCAGTTATGTAGTTCAATAAAGGTTCTTGCTGTTATCACTATGTCTTGCCTCGTGGGAACCCACCTACACTTCACACAGCTCCTTCCTTGTGGTGGGAACTGGCTCCTAGTTCCCACAGGCTATGTGATGTAGTTTAAAGAAGCAGCAATGATAGTGTCCTCTTCCTCCTCCTTCCAGGCTAAAGATGCTGATTCGGGTGTGAACAGAGTGATTTCATTTGCCATCTCCAGGGTACTTTTCATCCCAGACAATGGACCCGAGCAGATCCGTGAAAATCTTTTCAAAGTGGTGACAACAGCAGAGAAGGACCTCTACATTGGGAGCATCCAGTAATTGATGGGGTTTTGTTGTCTGGGAGCTTTGTGAAGACCACAATGGTGGTCACTGTATTGACAGGGAGAGAAAATCCAGGAAGAATGGAAACCAAGAGGAAAGTGTGGCATTGCCAGTCATTTGATCTTGGGGAAATTCTGATAATAGCTTGAGCATGACCAATACAGCTATACTCCTGGCATCCTATCTCGAAAGAGAGTGTTGCTTCTCAGCACAGACAGTGATAGCAAAACAGATAGCTTAAATGTTAACACTAGTCTCTCACTTCTTCTGTTCGGGGTCTAATACTTCACTATGAATTCCAGTTTGGTACATGTTTTATCTGGTCTCCCTGTGATCTATCCCCAAGCTTGGAGCAGTGTCCTAAGGGCCACATGCACAGACAGGGCATTGTAGAACTCGCAGCTTGTCTGTCCCTGTACAGACTCTGGGATCAGGAACTCTCAGTCCCTCTGAGACCAATTCCTCTGTTTCTGCAGAGTTGCCAGCAGCCTTGACAGTTCATTGAAGGGTCAGTATCGGGTGACAGTGGAAGCCAAGGACCATGGGAACCCTCCACTGTCTTCCTCGGTATCACTGGACGTAAGACAGCTTTCTTATCTACCCAGATTCTTTTCGCAATGCAGACATTCATCATGGCTTTCTTCTGAGAACGTTTGCCTCTCTCTTTCTCCAGATCTACACTGTCGACCAGAGCTACCGTGTCCGGCTGGTGTTTGATTCTTCCTTGCAGGACGTGCAGTCTAACTCGAATGAAATCAATGTGTACGGCATCTTTCCCTTCCCTTCAGTGGGTTGATCCAGGGACAGACTCTGGCGCTGAGCGAGTGGCAAAGTGCACAGAGAGATCAAACTACAGGGGGAGTGGATTGAGGCATTGGTGGATCATTTTGTGTATTTCACAAAATGTGAAATCTGACCCAGAAATCACTTCTTGAGAGAACCTCTTCAAGTTTTAGTTTCTTTTGGTTTAGAATACAAAGCTTCCTTCCCCATCATTGTGGGGCACAGGATGGTGTCTCTGTGTGAAATTGTATAAGTGAATAGTGTGTGTGTGTGTGTGTGTGTGTGTGTGTGTGTGTTTGTGGGAGAGAGAGAGAGAGAGAGAGAGAGAGAGAATGTAGAAGAGAAAAGGTATTGAATGCTGACAAACCCAAGGTGGCTACGGCTTCAGTTACCAAGGATTTGTAGCAATGCCATACAGAGTTTTCCTCTCACTTCACAATCTGTCCCTTCCTTGATAAGCCATTCAACATTCTAAGGAACTCATTTGCACACCACAACCAGTGTGCAACTTCCTTTGTATACCAGTGGTTCCCAAATCAACCCCCCTACACTTGAAAATTGCTGGGGGCCTTGGAGGACCACTTAATGATTTTTCTGCCTGTTGTAGCAATTGTAATGTGCTGTGCTACAGGTGGTATGATCTTTAATTGTATTTTTATTGCTTCTTTTATTTCTTATCTATTGCATTGCAATTTGAATTCCATGGAAAATACAATATAAGAAAGGAAAGAAGCACTGCAAATGTAATTAAAAACTGAGGGCTTTGTGTGCTCTAACAATTCCTATTCTGCTAATGTTTTCAGATCTAAAGCCGGATTCTGAAACTTACTGTCACCATTACTATCTCATGCCCAAGGGTGCAGGGCAGGCCATGCACCACAGAGGAGCTGACCCCTGAACATGAAGTTAAAGAGACACTTAGAGACACTCATTTTCTGTGCTTCTTCCAGGGCTCTGACTATAGCTACCCAAGCAACAGTCTATGTAGCAAACATGAGGTCCATTGAGGATTCCGGGAGCTCCAGATCTGACAGGTAACTGGGACAGAACAAGATGAAAGGAAATGAGTGAAGTTAAAGGGAAGACAGTAGTGCCTGAGAAACATGAACGAAGGGGGAAGTATTTGTGATGCCTCTTGCAATGTGGCTGTATGATGCTGGTAGGAAGTATGTTTGAATGTTTACATGGAGAGGGGTAAAGAATATTTGAGGATTCATGTCCTCCTTGAGGTTCCAAGCACTGAGGTTGTGTGTAGCCAGTGTGACAGATGATGTTGTTGACTCTGTAGTGCTGATTCATCAGGGGTTGGCTGTGTTTGCAAAGCCAGTCGGGTTACCCAATAATTTCCTGGGCGTTGGCTCTTTGATCAGTAAAAGGTCTAGGAAGGGGCTTCTGGCAATACCCCTTCCCCATCCCCACATATGTCCATCTTACACATCACCATCTCAACTCCTCTAGGGCTGTGGAGAAGACAGCAATGGAGGCCTATTTTGTCTATAGCAATGGCACAGCTCTGACGTCCGGAGAAGTACGAACGTAAGTGACGCATCACAGTGGAGCTGGGCTGGGCTGAGGAGCCCAGGCAAAAGTCAGTGTGGCCTTTCCCAACCTGGTGCTCTCCAGATTAAAGCGTTGTAGTCTAAAACATATCCCATCATCCCTGACCATTGGCCGGACTAGCTGGGGCTGATGGGAGTTGAAGTCCAAAATCTCTGGAGAGTGCCAGGTTAGGGAAGGCTGAGCTGAAGAGCATGGGTAGGAGGAAAGAGGGGAGCATCAGAAAGGGGAAATGTGTATCTACTCTGGCAGAGGTTTGCATGGCAAGGAAGTGTTTGAATGATGATGAAGGTAAGGATGGCTGACCCCGACTTAAACCCAGTTTGAATGAAATCATAGCCCTCCCCAGGTCTTCGAAAACCAGTAGATAAGAGGCTAGGCTCCTTCTGCCCCCCCCCCACTCCCAGTAATTTGAATCATGGGGAAAGGTTCCCCTTGGGGTGTAGTGATGGCTACCAATTTGGATGGCTTTTAAAGAAGCAATAGCCAAATTCATGGAGGTTAAGGCTATCAGTGGCTACTAGCCACCCCAATGGCTGTGTTCCATCTCCACTGTCAGGTGCAACACACCTCTTTATACCAGTTGCTAGGAATCCCAAGTGGGGGGGGGAGTCCTGTTGAACTCATTGTCATTCTCCTACTTGTGGGTTTCTTATGATCATCTGGTTGACCCCTGTGTGAACAGGATGCTGGACCAAATGGGCCTTTGGCCTGATCCAGCAGGGCTTCTTATATCCCAAGGAGCCTGTCCTGAACACTTCAGAGATACCTTTCTGTCTTCTTTCCAGACTCATCCAGAGAAACCCTGAGGAACTCTCTCGGTTGCTCAAGCTTGGCCTATCCATCATTGTGAGTGCACATTTCCTGCTCATACTCCCAAACACTGAGGAGCAGCTCTAGTGTCTCTCTGAAGTAAGGTGGCGGCAGTGGGGTTTGTTAAAGCTCAAACAGGAGAGCTCTGTCAGGATGGGTGCATCAGAGGCTTGGTGTGTGCCCCTGGCAGGACAGCAAGCTCTACCTTGCCAGGACAAGTGAGATGGCCATGGGAGAGATTGTGTGGCTGGAGCCAATGCTGGTGGAGAAATGGGCACCTTGGCAGAATGGCACACTGGAAACCAGTATTGCACCACAGCTGGGACTGGCATAGAGAGAGGCTGTGTGCACTGAGGCTGTAGGCAGGGCATAGCTGAAACATCATGTTGTAGACACGGGCGCTTGCTGAGCCAGTGTAGTGACACTCTTGTGTATCCCAGGGCCCTGTGGAGGTGATGCCGTCCAACAAGGAGAATGAGCTGTTCGCTGTCATTGCAGGGCTGGCTGTGGCTGCGCTTCTTATCCTCAACGTCATGATCCTGATAATAATAGGCATGAGGAAAAGGTACAAAAGTGCCCCTCCCCTTATTATGGCAGGTATATGAATGTACTTGCTGCAGCTGATTCAACGCTGCCTCTGTTTGTTTCTGCACACTCAACAAAAAAGGGGCTGGTGCATTATTAAGGGCTTTTTGTGGGGGGCGGACAGGGTTGTTGCTGTTACTGCTTTTTTGTCTCTTTATTTCATGTTATGATTTGTGTGGAAATGGTTTGCTTTTTTATTGTTTGTGGTGTTTGTTATGTAATGTATTTTTTCATGTTGTAAGCCACTTGAGCATGGTTTTAACTGTGGAAAGGTGACATACAAATGAAATTCTATATGTATGTACGCATGCTGCACTGCATCAGCACCTTCCCCAAAGCCAGCATAGCTTGCATCCCTCATATGGTTCCACCATTCTGCTATTCCACATGCTTGGTTTTGTGGCATTCTCATGGTAGGGCAGCACTTTCCCTGGCCTGACCAGTAGCCTTGATGGCTAAGTACTACTTGCAGAGGGAGAGTGCCTCTGACTACTAGCTGTTGGAGATCATGTGTGGTGGGAGTGTTGGCCATGCCCTACTTGAGGGCTTCCCATGGGCATCTGGCTTCCCATTGTGGGAACAGGATGCTGGGCGGCCTTTGGTCTTCTCCAGCAGGGCTGTTCTTAGGTTGCTCACTCTTCTTTCCCATTTCTTTTTGCAGTTATGTGAGGAAGCTGAACGCCTTAAAAGCCCTGAAGGTGGCTTCAAAGTTCTCACCTGGTGACATGGTACAGGGGCCTGCTATCCCTGGGACCAACAGATACAACACAGAAGGGTATGCTTTTGGGGTGGGGTAAGGTTTGCTCTAGTAGAGGGATGTATCCTGGATTGACCCGTGGAGGGGCAAAATCAGGAAGAAACGTAAGTGCCTGTCTGCCTCCTGGTAGACCCCATACCCTTTAGTTATTCAAATTTGTGTTGTTAAACTCCATGTGCTGAACTGGTCTTGTACTGAATTTGCAATATGACAGAAGTATGTCCAGCATTTCGAGACAAATTCAGAAAAGGATTGATCTGTGGCTATACAGTGGAAAGGATGGGATTTGATGCCTAGGGGGTATCCATATTTTTAGCCAGTAACTAGTGAATTTCCTTCTTTGAAGTGTCAAACTCTGCTGTACATGGGTAAGCAAAATTAAGGAGGAAGCTGCTAGTAGCCTTGACTGTAGGTGATACACATTTTATGCAACACCACAAGGCTGTTGCTGCACTGTGTGCATCACACTGACAATTGTTATCAATTATGCATTGCATGTGATTTTGTTGCACTCTGAGTGGTCTTGTGGTTCTCTCCCCTGTCTGACATTCTGTGCTGTTTAGTCAGCTGCCTGATAAGATTCTGGTGGGCTGAATTTGTAGCGATTAAGAAACTCACCATTGGCTATTGTTCCTCAGGGCTAACCCCGTGCTTGGTTTCTCCTTGTACCCCTCCTTGGACCTGGAGGAAAACACCAGCTCTGAAGTGGCCAGGTATGCCTACGAATCCTGCCTTTCAGTCTCACCTCCTGTGTACGAACCAGGTCATGACTGAATGAATGAAACTGACTTGCCCTCCAAAGACCCTCTTTCATGCATTGCCCCAAAGGTCACATTTGCCATGGGGCTGCTGCCAAAGAACCGAGTTGGCCACACACCCATTGTAATATTTAGAATGACTAACCATGTAAGACAGGACCACCACTTTGCGAGCCTCTGTTCCCCTCACTTCACATCCCTTGCTCCCGCTGGTGGGGGCATGGAGACTCGCAGCTAGGGGTGACAAAGAGCTCCCTGATCAGCCCATGCTGCTTTCTCTTTACAGCCTGAACTCCCTGGATGAGAACATGGTTGATGCTCCAGAGGGTGCTCCAGCCGCTTACAAAAGGGTGAGGACCCTCAAACCTGTCACTGCCCCACAGGACATTCTCCAAACCAAAGCATGTTCCTGCCATTTGATGATGACGATGACATACCTTTCAACTTTTTCCGATGCAAAACTGGGATGCTCGTCTTCCGGGGCACGCTCCCGGGCGAGTCACGTGACACATGCCTTGTTCTTGCCCCTAAAAAGCACCTCCCTTGTTTCATTTTTCCTTCTCTTTTGAAGAGCTCTGGACTGTTAACCCAAATGCCAGGCAGTGGCCCTTTATCACCACCACCCTGTAGATGACCCAGTGTGACTTTGTCACGAGGCACGTTCCAGTCTGGTAACCTATTACTGGTGAACCAGCCATACGTATGTCTTCACATTCAGCGAGCCTCTCATGGGGCGTCTCATCTGGCAGCACCACTGTTAACAGGCCTCACAGGGGCCTTCCCAATTCACTGGGACGGGCAGCAAGAGGTATTGTGCAGGTATTCTGTGTACAGCCATGGAAAGTGCCTTCTGCACTACACTTCAAAGGTTTGCTGCAATGTGCTTGGCTCTCTTCAAGTGTAATGATAGGCCTGGAAACCCACTACTATGCTGTAGTAGCCTAGCTGCAACAGAGCTAAGATCAAAGGTATGTCAGCAGACACCCCCCCCCCAGGCTACCTCTTCAAAGTGGATCTGCTCTCTTAGACCTGATAGTCAGCTTTCACATGCAGAGGTTCAGGTTCCTGCACCACAGGAAATGGCTGCTTATGTGGTCTCTTTCTCGACATTGCAGTTCTTGGGAGTGACAGTCCACCCAATAATCCAAGGATACAATGGCAACTAGGACTTTACAAGATAGACGGATCATATTCTAAACTCATACTCTCTTTCATCCCAGGACAAAGCAGATGCTGTACACCAGGCAAATGGCCAGAATGAGCCATTGAAAGCTGCCTTAGAAATTCACAAGAAAGACAAGCCAGAGCAACTGGGACACACCAAGCAGTCTTTCGCCTTCCAGAACACCTCCTTGGACACCAGCGATCTCTGATCACACACCCTGCTTCCTCCTGGCAGAGGAACAGACACTTATGAGCAGGACTTGTATAGCAACACTGGCTCGGAGACATTGCGCCAGCAACTGTAAAGAAACTCACTGGGAATCCTTTTTAATCCATGACTTATGATTGTCTGCAAGCCTGCATCCTAGAGGCAGAAATGAGCCTGGCCCAAACTAGAGAGATCACACTGAACAACAAGAAAGTGGAAGAGGTGGTAAGTGCCTACCATGCTAGGCAACACCAGTATTTTCATGTGTTCAAAAGGTATGATGCAAAATGGCTTGTGGGTTGGGTTTTTAAAAACAACAACAACAACAAAACAATCAAGCAGTGTATAAATTTCATGAAATAAATAACATAATAAAAATTCCACCTCTCACTGGAAACAGGGCAGGGAGGGAATGGGGATTTAAAGAATTAGGTTGTATCCAACCGAACCTAGCACTAAGAGACGGTTTGTCAGCATGAGGATTTCTGCTTGCACACTGGGGTGTTCCCCCCTCCATCCCCTAAATATGTTCACTCAACACTCTGGATAAGATTTGGGAAGGATGCAGGGCATGGGAGAAGGGGGCAAGTTTTGTTGCACAAGTGGTGATGCATTTATTGAATATCACCCAAAGCTACTAATCTCTGGGCGCAGAACCTGTGCTGTGCAGTGCTACCACTATCCCTGCTAAGGTGATGTATCTTACCTTGTTTTTCATGAAATCATGATAGACTGGTGGCCAGGTAGCACATTCAGCTTCCCATGCATCACCAGTGACAAAAGAACAAGCCACTGTCCTGATTCAGCTCCTTGTATCCTGGGCTCACCTTTTCTTTTCCTGGGATAATAATCCAAGCTTGAGTATTCCTCTGGAAAAGCGTATTGTGGGGTTCTAAGCATAGGGCCTATATAATCCTAGTTGTAACAGCTAAGGTCCTTCCCGATTACCAACTAACTTGCAGCTGCTTTGCAGGTCATTTGCAGTGCCTTTGACATGTGGTTAGGTTCATGGAGAAGCAAATGGGGGGAAATGCTGGAGCAAGATCCAGGATCTGCCTAAGGCCTGCATGTCCAAAGTCTGTTTCGGGGGCCTAATCCGGCCCCTGTGGCAGTTTGTTTCCTGGGGTAAAATCCAAAAAAAGCTCAACAATTTCAATCCTAAAAAAAGGATAACAACTTTGGTCGGCCCTCATCGCCCTTCACTTCATCAAATCTGGCCCTCTTTGAAAAAAGTTTGGACACCACTGGCCTAAGCTATCACCTCTTCATGACTATAAGGAAGATGCACCACTACAATGCTGGGTTAGGAGAAAAGTATATTGCCCAGTCAAATGGAAAACATATTAATGATTGCAAAACTAGAAGTGTGCCTCTCCTCTGCTTTTTGCTTGATGGGCATTGGGAGTCTGTTTGGTTAACAGATAAACCCTTTCCCCCACCCCTCAGCCCATGGTCAGTGCTTTCTGAAGTAGGCTTTGAATTGGTTTACCATTTGCATGGCTGTGTGAAGCATGTGTACCTTCCCAATATATATTCAGCAAATGAGGGAGCGTTCACCTCACCGTCTGGAATTACTATAGTGGGAAACCGTGGTAAGATGCTGAAGCTGCTCAGACAAACAAACAGCATTCAGATGAGCAGGTGAATGAATGAATGCGTTCTAAGATATGCAACTGTGTACAAAGCCAGGGTCTCTGAGCTTTTATTACCATCTAAGCTGCCGGGACACAAGCATTTTCTTCAGCTGTGCCAACAGACTTAACACCCACTTAAAGACACCGTTGAAGGCAATGCTTCTGAGGCAGCCATTCGGTGAACTGAATTTAGCCATTATGAAAGAGCAGCAAAATGTTATTTATTAAGACTTTACTTTTACTCCCATAGACAGACAGACGCTTGTGGGGTTTTCTGCCTCAGGTGCCAAAATTACATGGCTGGCCTTGGTTATTATGCACCTTGATGGGAAGAGGGCTCCACCTCAGGCAGCAAAAAGGCTTGAGCCAGCAAGCCTGGATATGGGGAGGACCACAGATCTCAGCCCCTTTTACAAGCCGCCAAGATATAGCTTTGTGAAAGCCCATCCACGTAGCACAGCAGCGTAGTTCCCCACCCCAACCCCACAGTAGAGTGAACCTGTTCTGAGCTGGAAACAGAGCGTGAAGAAAACAACCCTCCTCCCCTCCAAAGCCCTTGACAAACACAAATAAAGCCCTCTTGGGCAGGGGGCATATTGAGGTGGTTGCTTTTTTCTGGAGAAAAATTTTATTATCCAACAGCCAGTTTTACAAGTTTGTACCCTAAACAAATAAAGAAAGGGAGGGGGAGAGAAACCAAAAGGCAAAGTTACTGTCAACAACTCATCATTGCTTGGTACTATAGATCCATATGGCACGTGAACACCATACTGAGAACAGCACACAAGGCAGGGCATAGGAATGGGAAGGGTCCTCCGCAGTTCTGTGAATGGCCCCAGTAACCTGGGGTGGGGGTGGTACTGTCTACATGCTCAACATCCTACATCCCAGGGATGCTGCCAGCAGTTGGATGCAGGTTTGGGTGCAGATGCCTGCACCTTGTGGCCTGACATATCTCAGATGGGATGCCTCTTCCCAGCTCTTCACTTGCATGGTTCTAGATGTGCCTCTTGCAGCATAGTGCTGCAGAGTTGGCCAAGTCCCTCTAAGAAGAATGCTGGTGCCAGAAACTCAAGTTTCTGTGTGTGTAGACCTACTAGCATGCCAGATCCACAAGGCACCTAAACTCTTACAGGGCTTGGCTCCCATGTCTTGCAACTGGAAGGCTACTTGTGAGCACTGGGCACTGTAGAAACCCCTCTATGGTCAGTTCCTGTACATGTCTACTTATTCCCAAAGGGGAACTGCAATAGACTGATTCAGAGCTAGGTTTGGGCAGGCAGAGCTCTTGCTAATACAGTGACAGTATTGGACCAGTTCTTTCCCCTTTTCCATTTGTGGAAGTGCCTTGAACTGAATTTGGCACGAATGCTTGTGTCGGCCAAGTGAACCAGCACATCGATACCACTCACTGGAACCTGGTTGAGGTGGAGATAGTACAGTACACCCTCGAGAGAGAACAGCCGGAAGTCCTACCTCTTCTTGCAGACAGCAGACAAGCACACTCCGTCTCTTCTCCATCTGTATTGGTACACACAGGTCCTTTTAAAGAGCCAACAGTGTGGTTCTTTGTTTGTGGAGAAAAGTTCTCTCTCCCAAGATCTGCACATGATACTGCTGGCCTGTGCAGCCTAGGGGCAATCCAGATTTAAGGCAAGCCCTTCCCAGCTGAATGGGATGGCATTAGAAAGAAAAGCCCCACAGCCACCAGCTCCATCAGAACTTTCTAGCATGTTGGTCAGCTTCACCATGTTGGCCAATCTGCATTGCAAGAGCGGAATGCTAAGCCTGTGTGCGTCCAGCTGGCTTTGGACCTCATCTCCCATCAGGCCCATCCACCAAAGCCAGTGGTCTATGATGATAGGACGTAGTCTAACAACACCTGGAGGGAAGCAGGGCCCTCATCCCATATCTAAGAGAGCACTGAGGAACAGTGAGATTCTTCGGGCCTAGATCCTCTCCTCACAGTGTTGCAGTTAGGATGCTGAATGTTGTCACCACTAAAAGGACATAAATTCTGCCCCCTCTGTGGGGAAAAAGCCCCAAACTTCCTAGCACCTACAATTACAGTAGGAATGCTTTTGGTGTTTTATTTTTAAGTGGGGTTGTTCCTTGCGGAGGAAATTCAGCTGAAAACTCCCATCCTGCTTGGTTTAGATGCAGACTGGGAAAAGCTGAACCCGAATGTCCTCCTTCTGGGCAATGGTTAAAGACACAGAAGCCCAGCCAGATAAAAAAACTTTGGGAACTATAATTCACAGAGAGGTGAGGAGACTTGTAAACAGAAATCAACATGAAGTCTTCTGGCAAAATCAGGGAAGTACTATAAACAGCAGAAGTGCTCTCCAACTCTATCAAAAGTGAGTGTGTGGGTGTCAGTTTTTGGCACTACATTTCACAACTGAAAACATCCTTGAAGGAGGTGTACCTAGTGCAGCTACTCTGGAGGAAGGAGCTCCCCTCCAAAAAACAAGTCTTGGTTTCCACCATGTAAGTGTCCCCTGCTCTCCTTTTACACAGTGTCAAATAATTTCTCATCTATGCCTTCACAGATTTCATTTCTTAGGGGTGAAAGCCACAAAACCCCAAATCCCAATGCATAAAATATTGTTGGGAGGGGGCGGGGAATGGGGGAGGCAGGAAAAGGAAATCAGCATCTTCAAGACACCTTCAGAGAAACAAGAACCTGATTTAGAGTAAACACAACAGAGTAAAGAGTGTTTTGTAAAAGCCCCCATATTCCAACACATATGAATAAAATACCCCACCCTACCCCAGATCTCTTGAAAAAGTCAGGAACATAAAAATTAGCCACGTTTCTGATGGCAACAGGCCTCTTTGCTCCCTGGGGGGGAAATAGCATTGACAGGAAAAGAGGCTATGACACGCACGCTCACATGCACACAAGCCAGAGCACGCATCGAGCCACACTCTCGCACAAAAGACGCCGGGCCTTCCAAATTATTAGTTTCTCAGGCAAGTTGGTCGGGTGGCGGCATCAGCCTGTAATGCAAGATGCCACCACTGGGACTCAGCAGGGCCCTCTAGCAAAGGGAGTGAAGGGACCTGAGGGACCTGCCTTGAACAGACTTGCAGGGCTGCAGGCAAAGGTCGAGAGTGTAATTAAGAAGAGATTAAATATTCCATCCAAATTCTCTCCTGCAGTAGGATGAGCCTGGTTACTCTTACTGCACTTTTCTCCCAGCCCCTGCTTTCTCTTGAAATGGTCCTTTAGAATAGGGAAGGCAGTCTGGCGCTGGACTCAAAGGGCAGTGGACTCTCTCCTGTCAGGGATTATTTAGCTTTGATTCCTGCAACTGGGGGGAGGTTGGACTCGATATCCCTCAGGGGCCCCTTCCAACTCTACAATTCTATGGTTCTATAATGCCCCAAACTCGTTATATTCTAAAAAATTCCTTCCAGTAGCACCTTAGAGACCAACTAAGTTTGTACTTGGTCTCTAAGGTGCTACTGGAAGGAATTTTTTTATTTTATTTTGTTTTGACTATGGCAGACCAACATGACTACGTACCTGTAACTCGTTATATTCTGTGCAATGTAAATGATCAATCTCCACAGCAAGAACACTCAAGTTCTGTGGGCACCGTAAAATTATGCAACTGAACAATATTAGGCGAACTTGCTTATTTTGTTTAAAGTTGTTCAACTGGATGGCTTTCTCAAGACCTGACACATGATCATTCAGCCAAAATCACCTTCAGAATGCCACCATGCTGCTGCCCCTAAGTTAAAACATATACTGTACATCTAGAGATAATTGTGAAGATTTCAGACTGTTTCTTAACCTATTGGCACTGGGAGGGGGGGAATCCCGAACT
This sequence comes from Lacerta agilis, assembly GCF_009819535.1. Taxonomy (NCBI): domain Eukaryota; kingdom Metazoa; phylum Chordata; class Lepidosauria; order Squamata; family Lacertidae; genus Lacerta; species Lacerta agilis. Next base: position 64,816,753 of record NC_046313.1, read on the forward strand.
ATGCATATGTTCTCTGAAAGCTGTGATCTGGCAGCCCCTACTACTAATCCATTCTAGACCCAAGATAGGATACTGCTAGTACAGTGATCTCCACAAACACTACACCAGGCTTTCCCAAACATCTGTCTTCAAAATGTCTGAGAGCCGTCTCCAGTCTGTACCAAACAGACAGGTTGCTGAGAGCCCTGCATATAATCATCTGAGCTTGGCACTGTGAAGACTACATGTCCCAGGATGCAAAGCAGCACTGCCAAGCGTGCGTGGCAGTGTAAGAGCTGCTGGCTGAGACATGTCAGGTGCTTCAGAACTGGGCAAGGTGCTATTTGCTTGTCATATATAGGGTTAGGCCTGCATTTCCAGGAGACGTCAGGGGTGTTGAGCGCCGTAACCCTGGGGACTCGAGAGATTCAAAAGGGACCGTCCCACACATTGCCTGAGAAACTACGTAACATTTGCACGTTCCAACTGCTATAAGAAAACCCTAGGGGGCCCCTTCACTCCACAGTGGGTCCTCCTCGGGAGCAGCAGCGGGGCCGCCGCACATTCTGCAGGAGTGCCCTGAAGACGCTGGGCTGCCTCTTGACCTCCCCCTTGGGGGGAGCCCCCTTGATGGAGCTGGCACGGGTGCTCTGAGGTGTCATCACCATTTGCCGTCCATGCTCTTCAATCTGCTTCTCCAGGTGCTTCTGGATCGCCATGCCCAGCACCTCCACCTCCATGGAGGCGCCGTACACTTCCCATGTCATGCCCTTCTCGTCCCAGCTGACCTCCCGCACTGGCTCGGGTGCCTCCTCCTGGGCCCCTTTCACGTGCACCTCAGGGTAGGATGCTTGGGGGGATTTGGTCACGGGAGTCATGGGCCCCGTGGCCACGGACCTGGTCTCCACTGGGATGGACACCTGCATCTCTGCATCTCTCTTGGCTGGCTTCTGCTCCGGCCCGGGGCTCTTCAGAGAGGAGGCCCCCAAGCCTCTTGTGTGGAAAGTGAAAGCCGAGGAGCCGTCAGGCGGGTTGATGGGGCTGACGGCCACCGACACCAAAGACACACGATTGTCAACTTGAGTCCCAGCGTCGTGCTGGGGGGGAGTGACCTCAAGTGAGCAGGTTTGGGTGAGAAGTTCGACAGACCTCTTCTCGACGTCTGTTGTGCGCTCCTCACTCACAGCCACACTGGTCATTTCTGGCGTTTGTTGTTCCTGAGCATGGTTTTGACCATTGGACTCAGAGGGTGTCACTTCTCTGAGCCCTTCTGCCTCCTTGGTGGCTTCACCTGGGGTTGTTTGTGACTCACCTGATGTGCCCTTGGCTTCATGAGGAACGGCAGACACAGGCTTTCCTGGCACTCTACTGGAGTTCCCAGCTGTGTTAGCTTCCGGAGCAGGGAACCTCACTTCCCTGCTGTGGTCCCCCAACTGGTCAGTTTCTGTCGCTGGTCTGCTTGACTTCCCTGATGTGGCTTCAGCTGCCGAGGGGTCTTGAGTAGACTCCTTGGGAGGTTCTGATGCGAGGGGACCTCCGTGTCTTTCACTCAAGTGGTCCGCTGCTTCACAGACATCACTGCTGAAGTGTGATATATCTCCCTTGGAGGCACCTGGCTGTCCTTGGCTTGTGTTTTTCAGGCACGTGGGAAGGGCAGCACCCCCCTCAGAATGTGCTGTTCCTGCTTGGATGCTTTCAGCCTCAGCGGTTTTTTTGGTTGGTTCAAGAAATGCCACATGTTTCAGGGAGGCTGGTGCACTGGAAGGGTCCTTGTTGATTCCCTTTAGGCAGGGCTCTGCCGGGAGATGCGTACCGGCATCTCCAGGAACAGCTTTACTTTCCAGAGGGTTGCAGGTATTGGATAAGCTACTGGGAAGATCCCTGCAGCTTGAGCCCTGCTTGCTGTTGTGCCGCAAGTCATGATGGGCTGCTCGTTCCCCGTCCTCTTCCAAGGTGGTTCCTCCAGCTGTTGCATCTTTCAGAGCCACGGTACCTGTGGCAGTGACTACTTCCACGGAAGGCTTTGTGGCTACAGCTGGCGCCTCCTCCTTCTGGTCTGGGTTGTCCACCATGGTGTCTTCTTGGCTGCCGTCTTTGGTGCCAAGGTCATTCACACAGCAGTTCCTCATGGTGAGATCTCCTCCGTCACATTGGGTGTGTTGGAGACAGCTGTCTTTCTCCTGACTGCAAGGTAAGCGGCTGCTGGGCTGGGGAACATCTTCTGGAACTGCATCTTGTTTCAACAACTGCAACGCCTCTGGCTGCTTAGCACTGCCCATCTCGAGATGAAACTTCTGCCATGCTATTCCATGCACCTCTCTTGGAGGACTCTAAAAGGGGAGATAAAAAGGGGTGGGGGGGACAGAGTAAAGTTATGCCTATGCTGGAAACTCACTCAAACACACCATCAATTCCGAGCTATTCATGTTTGGAGCCTTCTGTGTCTGAGGTGCCCTGGTATACTCTAGGTGTATCTGGCACATGGGTTTTGTAGTCATGTTCATTTACTTCAATGAGTCTTCTGATTATTGTAGTTTAATAATAATAATAATAATAATAATAATAATAATAATAATAATAATTTATTCATACCCCAGCCACTCTGGGCGGCTTCCAACAGAATATTAAAATGCAATAGTCTATTAAACATTAAAAGCTTCCCTAAACAGGGCTGCCTTCAGATGTCTTCTAAAAGTCTGGTAGTTGTTTTTCTCTTTCACATCTGGTGGGAGGGCGTTCCACAGGGCAGGTGCCACTACCAAGAAGGCCCTCTGCCTGGTTCCCTGTAACTTGGCTTCTCACAGCGAGGGAACTGCCAGAAGGTCCTCGGCACTGGACCTCAGTGTCCGGGCAGAACAATGGGGGTGGAGACACTCCTTCAGGTATACAGGGACCGAGGCCATTTAGGACTTTAATGGTCAGCACCAACACTTTGAATTGTGCTTGGAAACATACCACCCCAAGCACTTCATAGTTGGAAGGCCCCCCCGAGGGTTATTTAATCCAACCCCCTGCAATGCAGGAATATGCAGGCGGCCCATATGGGGATCAAACCTACATCCTTGGTGTTATCAGCACCATGCCCTAACCAACTGAGCTATTCATCCATACACTATTTCATCCAAGATTAGTACTGTTATCCTCATTTTACAGGTGGGAAGCTGAAGCTAAGAGAACATTAGTTCCCCTAAGTCATATACTAAATACACAGCAGAGGCAGGATTTTGACTAGTGGTTTCCTCATTCACAACTCAGCCTTGTAGCCACATTACAACATTAGTCCCTAGACTATAGCCACCTTTGCCTGAATGGTGCAGGAAGCACCCATCACATACAGACAATCATATATTCAAAGGGTGGCAGCTGATTCATCCAGCTAATTGGGTGGGAGATTTGGTGGAGGAAGTTAAGAGATTTGAAAGCTGCTCAGCCATGTCACAATTCAAGGAACTTGATTCCACATCCCCGCCAAAAAAAACCCAGCCTTATAAGTGAATGAACAAGATCAGGTCTATAGTCATTCTAGTGTCACAAGCAAATTGCACGCCTCTAACTAAACTGCCAGCTGCTGTGATAATCTCCTCCAACATTTGCACACAGAGGCTGGCCACACGATTTGTGCACATATATTCTGGCACCGAAGCCTGCAGAGATTCCATGGCGACAACGGAGAAGAGACATTTGGTCTGGAGGTGGTGTGTTAACAGCAAGCAAATAGTAGAAATCCCATTGTAACCACATATAATCAACTGCCGGCACCCACCCATTAGAAGATGCTGCAAACTCTATGGGAATACTTTTGAGATTGCTTAGAGCCTTGGCCACGGCAACTGCAGGAGTAAAACAGCCTGAAAATATAATATAAACAAAGACGTATTATAACTTCAATTCCACACCTCCCCAAAAGGAACGGAAAGGAAGAAAAGAGAATTTATAAAAATTGTAGCGGAAGGTTCAACCTCAGCTCTCCAGCAGTGGGAATAGCAAGGCAGCTCAAGACCACGTGCCACCTGAGATGGCTTTCTCTGGCACCTTCTCTCCCTTCTCAGGTGCACTCATCCCTATGGTTGTTCCTGATGCCAAAGCAGTAGCAGTGCCACAGCAGGTTGAAAGTAGATCTGCCAGCTGGGCTCATTATGTACCATCTGCGTGGCTGGTGTGTGAAAATGTCAGCATGTGAAGGTGAAGTGAGGGGCAGGGTGGGTATGAATACAGGTGCCCATACAGAATCCTGACATATGTGGGTGGGTCCCAACTACCTGCTGCTGGAATTAGAGTATGAGGAGTGGAATCGAATCTGGAGATGGAGCCTGCCTAATTTCATTTGGGCCAGGAATGGGGAACTTGCAGCCCCCAATATGTTGTTGGACTTGACTCCCATCATGTTAAGGGAAGTGAAAAAATTCTCCATGGGTCAGCAGAAATTGTACCCCAGGCATCTTGTGACTATCTTATATGTGTTTCTGGGCAAACTAGCATGTAGCACTACGTAGATAAGAGCTCAAGTTACAGCATCCGTTGTTGGGGAGTACAGGAAAATCTGCCGGAGAAGTGGAGACTGTTGAAAGAATCCTGTGAAAATGTGAAAGACTTTGCGAAGAGCCCATCTGAAGAAAGTTGGGCAACCTGCAAGACTTCTGGACTCAGAGAATTCGGGCAGTTGCAGGACTTTGTTAGCTACTGGACTTTGCACTTGCTGTATGGACTTTTGTCTCATGAAGGACTTCATAAGCTGGAACTCTCTCTGGGCTCAGAGAGTGAAGACTTCTTGTAGCAACTGTGTGTTTACATAGCTCCTGTGATGAGCCCAACTGCTCAACTGAACTTCCATGGTGCATATACAACACCCAACACACCACCCCTGACCACTGGCCATGCTGGCTAGTGATGATGAGAGTTGAGAGCCCAGCAACTTCTGGAGAGCCACAGGTCCTCCATTACTGGTTTAAGCAGAAGATACTGTTTGGTTGGCCAGCCAGCTGCCTTTTATTTTTGCCAGCCTAGAAGCTCATACTACCCACTAGTCACAGGTCTACCACTGGCCTTTCTACGGCCAGCAAAAAAGAAAACAGTGTATGCCAAAAATGCAGATAGACTTCAAACAACACTGAGTCTGAAGCATCTACTGAGCCATTGTTGTGAAGTCTAGCCTTACTCATTCTCTCCCTTCATCATGCTACATTAATATAATAAAGGAAAGCACATGATCATTGGCTATAATCAAGAAGGTATGGAGTAAGAATAAACATCAAAATTCCACACCAAGGCAGCCTAAATTCTCCAGAAACATTTTTTGCACAATTCTCCACAAAGGAGATGCTCAGTCCTGCAACTGCATAAATTACATAATTTCCAACACATCCTCAAGCTTCTCTCTGCAGCCTCAAGGACCAGAAATTTGCTTTAAAAAAATGAAGCATGAGATTCTTAGGTCATAGGTTTCTGTGCCCAACTTCAAATTCCGTAATTGCATAATCACAGAAAACACACAGTCTTGTCTATGCAGGTGGAATATGTATTGTGTTGGTAGTACAGTAGCTAAACCTTTATAACAGAATCCAAACTGATTATTGTTTTGCCTTATAACGTGCTGAGACTAAGAGCCCATGCACTCTCATTCTGACGCCATTTTAAATGGTTCCACATGGAGCTTGTCGCCATGTGGGGAGATATTTGTATGCTGCCATTCAGAATACTTTTCACAAAAAATGGCAAAACCTAAGAGATCTGCCATGTGGAAAGGATCTCAGCAAGTGCTCATACATTGTCACCTGACTCTCAGTGGAAAGTTTCCTGTTTCATAACTATCTACACATTACTTGCAAAGCAGGAAAGACTTAGGGGAGGGATGTAGCAGAGAAACAGTTGATGTGAGAGCTGTTCGGCAGTGGAATTTGCTACCAAGGAGTGTGGTGGAGTCTCCTTCTTTGGAGGTCTTTAAGCAGAGGCTTGACAGTCAGGAATGCTTTGATGGTGTTTCCTGCTTGGCAGGGGGTTGGACTGGATGGCCCTTGTGGTCTCTTCCAACACTATGATTCTATGATTCTATGAACCCTCCCCTTTTCTGTAGCTTCTCTGCTCTCATTTTTTCTCCCCCACTCCCCAAGGCAAATTTCAGTCTTCAAAACAGTGCTGTGTGTGGCTCAGTTAACATATAGCTTAGTCCCATCAGAGAACACTGGCAAAACCAGGGCTCTTTTTTCAGCCAGAACTTGATGAAACTCAGTTCCGGCGCCTCTCAGGTGGGGGTCGCTGCCATTATAAGAGAACAAAGGAGGTGTTCACTGTGAGTTCCAGCACCCCCTTTTTCCCTAGAAAAATAGCACTGGGCAAAACAATTTCCTAGCTGCTTGGTTTTAAGATGGAATGGGTTCTTGGGTGAGGAAAGGGTTTTCAATAAATCCAACTGGCAGGCACATTGCCTACAGCCGGGTGTCTTCTACACACATAGGATATAGACAATCACAGCAGACAGACTCTCACACCCACAGCCCTGTGCTGATGAGGCACAGCAGAGCTCTCCACCCCAAACACATATTCCACTTAAAGCAGTGTCTGCCTGGGACTTCCAGGAGGCAACCTTCCTCGCTTTCCTGCTGATCTGGCAGTTATCCACAGCTGAAAGGCTCATCTTCAGCTCAGTGAGTAAGCCTGCCTCTCTTGTCACTTTATTAACTGTGGCACTCCTTCCCTGCACACACAAGCAAGTGCTATATCCCCCAGGGTAGGGAGTCTGTAAGTCGGGAGAGGCACCTCATTCATCACTGCTTTGTCACACATGAGGAGCTCCTTCTCTACAACCCCACTCCAAGGGAGCCACATACTTGACTGTGAATCCAAGAAGATCTAGGAGAGATTCTTGGGCTAATTATGTTTTTCCATGGGAGGATATCATCCACAGAGACCACTACATCCAGTTGCGAACGCTGTGGGTTACATCTTTTCAGGTTGCACTCTGCGCCGAACCTGGAAGTACCGGAACGGGTTACTTCGGGTTTCGGCGCTCACACAGAAACACTAAATCGTGCTTCACGCATGCGCAGAAACACCAAATTATGTCATGCATGTGCGCAGGTGCAGGATACGAACGCTGCGGGTTGCAGACGTGCCTCCATCACGGATTACGTCCTCAACCCAAGCATCCACTGTATAATACAAACATATTTCTCCTCCTACTTTTTATTTTATTTAATTCATAAAATTTATATGCAACTTGATTGTAAAAAATCTCAAAGGGGTTTACAACCCCCCCACTAAAATCAAGAAAAAATTATACCCCTACTTATAACATACAAAAGTTGAAATACTAAAACAGATTAAAGTTACCTCAGCTTTCTAAACACCTGGGTAGGTTTGTCTAAACAAGAATGTCTTTAGCAGGCACTGAAAAGAGTACAGCGAAAGTGTCTGCTTGATCTCAATAGGCAGGGAGTTCCAAAGTGCAGATGCTGCCACACTATATAATAAAGCTCTTAAAAATATGGAACGGGTATCATGTGGCACCTATAGTGGTGCCAATTCCTCTGATCGAAGCTCTTGGCCTTTTCTACCAAAGCTTTTAGGATAAGCAAGTCTATCAATATTTATACCAGGTTTGGGGAACCCTTGGTCCTCCAGATGTTGCTGAGCTACAACTTCCAGCAGTCCCGGCAATTGTGACCAATGGCCAGGGATGATGGGAGTTGTAGTTCAGCCACATCTGGAAGACCAAAGGTTCCCCAAACTTAATCTAAAACTTATCCTACTAGTGGATATGTTATGAACCCTCCCTTCATCTCTCTGTGCATTAGTTATTTCCCTTCCATCCGCATTTATTATGGGCAATGGATAGGACAGGTATACACTCTGCAAAAAATTATTATTATTTGGTTCCACTAAGCCTTTGAACATCTCCTTTTCTGGCAGACCTATCTTCTTGACTCCAGTAGTCTCTCTAGAGTTGGATATAACCCAAATACATGCAAGTACAACTCAAGTACAAGCAGTTGCAACCCAAGTGGACATTCTTGCCTAAGACAAACAGAGGCAGAGGCTCCAGTCCAACTACAGAGACTGCCAGAGTAAGAGCAAAGGTCTGCCAATAAATGAAGCTCTTCAAAAGCATATTGCTACCCTGGAACAGAATTACATTTTCAATTGCACTTAGAAAACATGGTTGGAAGGGAAGTTGCCAAAATATAAATGTGTGCTTCATTTGCATATTCATTTGCAAATTGTAGATGCTTGCATATATTTGCTTAGTCAAGTAATGTCTTTTGCTGATTGTAAGGACAAGGAGCTATGTGGGATAATGAAAGCCAATTTCCTACCCACTGGGAATCCCAATGATCCGCTTTCTGGTTCCTCCAATTTTACCAGGTGTTCCCCATACACTTTCAAGTCTATCTTTGCAGCAGTGAGGACTATAAACTTACTTTAGGAAGGAAGGAAGATTGATTTTCAGGAATTTTGTAACCAGTACCATATTCCAATCACATGGAATAAGGTAAAGGTAAAGGTAAAGGACCCCTGGATGGTTAAGTCCAGTCAAAGGTGACTATGGGGTTGCGGCGCTCTTCTCGCTTTCAGGCCAAGGGAGCCGGCTTTTGTCCACAGACAGCTTTTTGGGTAATGGGGCCAGCATGACTAAACCGCTTCTGGTGCAACGGAACGCCATGACGGAAACCAGAGCCCACGGAAACACCTTTTACCTTCCTGCCACAGCAGCAACCATCTACTTGCACTGGTATGTTTTCAAACTGCTAGGCTGGCAGAAGCTAGGACAGAGCAATGGGAGATCACCCCACTGCGTGGATTCAAACCACCAACCTTCTGATTGGCAGCCCTGAATATAGTAGTACTGGAAGGGAAATTGTGAAACTGAGGCCACATTTACACCACATATTTAAAGCATTATGGTACACACACACACACACACACAATTTCTTTGTATGCTGCCTTTCCACAAATACCATTTGAAGCAGCCATGACTCCCCTCCCAATAATTCTAGGAACTGTAGTTTTTTAAGGGTGCTGAGAGTTGTTAGGAGACCCCTATTCCCCGCTGAGTTACAATTCTCAGAATGGTTTAATGGACAATCCCTCTTCACAGGGAACTCTGCAAACTGTAGCTCTGGGAGAGGAATAGGGGTCTCCTAACACCGCTTAGCCCCTTTAACAAGCCACAGTTCCTAGGATATTTTAGTGACAAGTGGTATCATAGTGTTTTAAATGTACTGTATGGTGTAAATGTGGCGTGAGTGAAAACATTCCAGCACACACCTTGATTTTCCTTCTGACATGGCAAGAGTGAGACACAGCGGTTTGGCTTCCCCCTGCAAAAAGGAGAACCTGCTTGTTATCTTCTGGTTGTCTTTTACTTTCTCTAACAGCACACCTCTCCACAAGCAGTGACGCCACAGGTATGTGCAGATGTGCTTAATTTGCATAAGTGGATTTCCCTGCTATGTAAACAAAGCAAAATGTAGGCACCAAGCCTAGACTGGGAAACAAAGGCTGTGTACAAACATGCATAATTTGAGCTACAACCTTGCTGTGTTTTGTTCAATTAAACCATCCTCCCTGCTGGATTGAGCTCTGAGGAAAGAGGTTCCAGGAGTTTGCCGCAGGAGACAGCTGTGCAGAGGGCTAAAGGGCTGACACTTGTTACAGAACAAACCCAGCTCTTCTATCCCCTTCCTAGACTAGTTTTCCAGCTTTTTGACTAAAATGGATAACACCTTTAAAATTAATTAATTAATTAATTGGAAGAATCGTGCCTTTTTAATTGAACAAATAAAGATATTTTTTTTGGGGGGGGGGGAGCTTGACTGCCACCCTGGAAGATGGGAAATGATAATAGATTCACAGAATTGTAGAGTTGGAAGGAACCCTAAGGGCCATCTAGTCCAACCCCCTAAAATGCAGGAATCGCAAGATGATGATGAAAACAGTATTTGAATTGCTGTTACATTTTCATTTTTTATTTATTAAATTTCTATATCGCCCTTCATCTAAGGAATACAGAGCGGTTTACAATATAAAAGCACAAACGTACATAACATAGTAGGCAGTCCTAGAGATCCACCAGGAAAAAATAATTAATTAAAACTTTGGATTTTACGCTGGCAGGGTTGTGAGGTACAAGGAACGAGGAACATACTAGCATATGTGGTGGGAAGTAATTATGTACACAAGTTCTGGAATCAGATTGTAATGGAGACTGGTATTATTATTACTGGTAAACAGGTCACCTTGGAGGCTAAGCTACGTCTCTTATCCAGTTTTGATGGTTCCAATGCTCACCTTATTTCTCAGCAATTGATTCTATATCTGTTGGCTGCCGCTTGTCTCTCAAGTGTGGAAGGACACATCTTGTGATTTTATGGATTTGGATTTAGTGTGTCAGCAATCTGGAAGTCATTGACACGACAGAGCGGGGAAAATCATTCCCTGTTAATAAGGAGATTCCCTATTGGCAATAAACCTTCAAAAATCTGGGGATATGGAGTTTCAAAGGACTCTGGCACCATATAAGAGTGTTCCAGGAAGATTCCATACACGGTTTGCAAGGCTCTCTCTCATAAAGATCATCTGCAGTGCCTCAGGCTTGACGTTTGGAAATAAGTCACTTTTGGAAAAGGTTTCGGCCTCACTTCCAGTTAGCAAGCCATTGCAGAAGTGTACAATGAAGTCATTCTCATTGAATCTTGGAAAGGTAGCTATCCATGTAAGCTAGTCACTGTGGGGTGGGTGTGTTTATTTGGGGGAAGGGGAATGCCAGCTGTGCTTGCTGGCTGCCTCCACTCGACCAAAAGGGGCCTGTCATACAAAGAGAAGCCTCTTCTTCAGCAGTTGTCCTGCCTTGCAGGGGTTGGACTAAATCACCCTTGGGGTCCCTTCCAACTCTAAAAATCCATAGTTCTATGAATAATAACAACAAATCCTGTTTCTAAGCTACACCCAAACAGTTAAGTGGCTTCTCAAAAGAACAACTACTTCACTGTAATGTGATCTTCCATGCGCAGGCTAAGTAAGTGTGGGTCAACGGCTTTGCCTTCAGGGCTACAGTCTGGGAGTCAGAACAGATAAGAGGCCTTCATGAAGGAGAGTGAAAAAGTTGGTGCCTATGCGTGTGTGCGTGTGTGTGCGCGCACACACACACACACACACACACAAGTTTAACTACATTTGGGGGTGGGGAACAATTAATCAGTTAACTTAAAGATAGCAGAAATACGCAGAAAACACCATGGCAGGTGGGGGTGAGGATGGGGAAAGCTGAAGATATTACATCCCACTCTGTTTTGGCCAATGGCTTTGAAGGAATGCTGTTCCAGATGTCAAAGAGAAAAACAACTACCAGACTTTTAAAAGACATCTGAAGGCAGCCCTGTTTAGGGAGGCTTTTAATGTTTAATAGATTATTGCATTTTAATGTTCTGTTGGAAGCCACCCAGAGTGGCTGGGGAAACCCAGCCAGATGGGCGTGGTATGAATGAATGAATAAATGAATGAATAAATTATTATTATTATTATTATTATTATTATTATTATTATTATTATTATTCTCCAGTGGCACCATTAAGCAAGTAGGCTGCCCCAAAAAGGTGGGCTTTGGAGTAAAAAGAGCAGTTCAGACAGTCCTGGATCTAAAAAACAAAACCCAGTGCACGTAAACATTCACCTTCTAAAAGAACTATTTCCCCTCCTCCCTCTAGTCACATGGTAAGTGGAAGCTGAATCCATGCAGTGTGTATGCCTTCACCCTCGGGGGTTGTAGCTAAGGAACTCAGCTGGAGCTTTTCACCACATTTCATTATATTTCCCAGGTCTGCAATCTTGCAGCAACTATATGCTGCCACAAATCCCCCGTGAAGAGCCATCAGACAATCTATGCTCAGGCTGGTGAGGGAGGGTCTTTGGCTTTGCAAGCACCGTTTGGTAAGGCTTTGATTGGGGAGTTAGAATCTGGCCCACAGGTGCCCTTGCCTAAGACAATGTGGCTGTTTCTACAAAAGCAGGCCGAGGCTCCAACTTATCTGCAGCAGGGGTGGGCAGACTTCAGATTAGTTGGATCTACACTGTGGTTTTTACTAGAATCCCAAGATCTACCAACCAGAGCTAGGTGCAAAAGCACACAGATAAAATGAAATAGCTGGGTGCCTCTGAGCACATTCTGAGCATAGGAATTTGTTTTGAAAACCAGAACTGAACAGAATAGTCATAGAATCACAGAATTGGAAGGCACCCTGAGGATCATCCAACCCCCTGCAATGCAGGAATACGCAGCTGCCCCATACGGGGATCAAACCTGAAACCTTGGCACTATCAGCACCATGCTCTAACCAACTGAGCTATCTAAGGCATTTAACATCAAAGTCCTTGACTTTGAAGAAGCACAAACTTAGGGCGAAAAGGAGAAACTAGCTAAGAGGAAGGCACATTCGGCAAACCCTCACCATGATCAGCTCCCACCCGGAAACCTATGTCCCCATTGTTGAAGGACATGTGGATCCAGAATTGGCCTCCACAGTCACTTTCAGGCTCACTGTTAAGACTGTGGTCATGGAAGACAATCTTACTCGGCTGTGAGTGATAGCCGAAGACATCAAAGTCCACTCCTAATTAGCTTTCTTCACTTCAGCTGCCTACTTTAGGCTTTTAATTGATAAGCAAATGAGAGTCACAAAAGTCCTTGGTTCTACTGAAAATCACCCAGTAAATCCCAATCTGCCTTCTTCCCACCTCAGATCTAGAGAGATTGCTAGGGCAAAGACACAGATGACAGGTCTATCAGCAAGGGAGCTGTCCAAAGGAATAGTGCTGATTGCTAGACCAAAAAAAGGTTTGCTGTTAGTTGAGAAAGAAGCTGTAGCTCAGGAAGGCGTACAAGAGGATGGGAAAATCAGCAGCAGTGCCACAGTCATCAAGGCAATGCATTCTGGGACCCACATGGAATAACAGTAAAGTCTATTTTGTGGGGCTTTTCTTGGCAGTGGCTGTGGCTGAGAAAGATCAGTGCATTTAGGCAACAGCCTCAACAAATGTAACAAAATACAATGGAACTGAAATTCATGAATGTAAAATAATATAGTACATAAAAAGAGGTGGAGGGAAATCACAGGTGGTGTGCTTTCAGTTTTTCTGAAGTACTAATTACCTTTACCTTTACTAATAACCCATTCCACAATTAATTTAGATGTTTGGATCGGGTGGCAAAGGGGTGAGTGAGGAATGGGAATTACCGGTAGGATTTGTAGGTACCTATTGCAAGTTATCTGGTTTGCAAAACAAGCTTAGTTCCAAGTATACATATATATAAAATGCCAGCTGTGTGCAGAATGTTCCTAGTTCGCATTATATAGTCAGATGGCAGAATCTATTTTGGGAGGGGAGGGAAGAGGATGATGTACAGCAGGTATCTTCAACCTTTTCAGACCCAGGATCTGCTTTTAACCCAAACATGCATTTGAGGACCCACATCTTAATCTTTTACCAAATATTTGCATGGTGGTAGTGCTTCTGTTGCGACTCACATTGGATCAGGTCACAATCCCCTAGTGGGTCTCACCTCACCAGTTGAAAACTTGTGCAGTATGGGATTTTTAGTGCAGAACTGCAGAAGCTCTAACATCTCTCACACAAATGAGTGCAACTCATTGTGGCAGGGCAGGATCTCCCATCAGATCAGGCCAGCTTCTATTACATCTGAGCAGTGACATGTTCTGCCATGTGTTCCCCCTCAGTGTCCATCCATGTTTGAATAATCTGTCTTTTCCAAGAACCAGGCAGCTGCCTGTCCATCTCAATCACCTTCTCTCATTCCACACAATGGCACCAAATTCTGCTTGAACTTCTACATTGTTTCGGCTCCAACACCACAGGGGTTACAGGTTTCCCAGTGTCAATTAAATTCAAATCCTACCACTGCTCAGCACAAAAGAGAACTGCAATAGGGTAGCCTTGTAAGTAAGCCCATAAAAGTTGCTAGTCTGTGGGGTTGTGTTTGTTTCCTACTAGCATGGAAATGCAGTGTACTGGCCTCTTAGTAAGCTGGTAAAAGTTTGTCTTCCACCAAGTGGAATGGAAGAGAAAGGATGGAACTGAGAGACTTGCTTCCTTTACCCCCAGCCTGCATGGAAACCAAGTAGATTGGCAAATAACTCTGCCTTGATCTTAGAAGCCGGCTTTCAGTTGAATAGTAATAAGCTGGCATCTTCAAGGAGGCTGCAATTCTATCTTCAAAACACACCCCAGCAACAAATCCTCCCAATTCTGGGATAGGAATAAAGCATGCCTCACGAGCACTTGCTCACAAAGCTGCTTAATTTGATGCCAAATTTGATGGGAAGGTTTTCGTGTGCGTGCCCTGAGGAATTGTGTGAATGCTGTGCTTTAAAGAAATGGGGTGGGGTGGGTGGAACTCATTGGGGCTCATAAGCAAATGTGGTTGATGGGAAGGAAACCTGTCTCAAAAAATAGACATGAAGCAAGAAAACTTGCTAAGTCAAGCAGAGCGGTGGAGGTAGAATCCCACATGCCAGGACTGGCCCTATCATTAGCCAGAAGAAGACAGCTGCTTCAGGCAGCAGATTCTGGGGAGCAGCATTCCGAGCCCACCAATACCCCTCTGTTGGGAGGACAGGGCTACGTGTGCCCCACAGCCTGTCTTGCTTCCCTCTAAACTAGTCTATTTCCCTTTACTGTGGTTGGGTTTGCTATCCCCTTGCCAGTGTTGAAGTAAGAGACAACTGTCGGTCCAATTGACTTCTGTACATGAATCAGTGAGCACCGTTTTCTCCTTTGCCTCAAGCAGCCAAATGTTTTGAGCTGGCCCTGCCAAAGGCTCACTGCAAGTGCTATCCAGGCCGTTTTGTTTTGGTCTCTCAGCCTTTAACATAGCCTTGTAAATTAGCCTATAAGGGACACTTGCTCACAGATTTTTTTCTACTAGCCCCCAAAGAGACTATTAGCCTGCTGCAGAGAATTCCTTGCGGCCTATGTCTACCAGACAACTTGTTAAATGTGTTGCTCTTCTAATTCTAGATGCCAATCATTCCATCAAAATTCTACCTAGCACTTCTTGGCAAGACACGGGTACATTCCTTTAGAGTGGGGTGGTAAAGCCGTGCCACCTCTGGATGTTGCTGGACTCCAACTCCCATCAGCCCCAGCCAACAGGGCCAATTATCAAGGATGATGGGATTTGTAGTCCAACAAATATCTGGATAGCCATGGATTCCCCACCCCTGCTTTAGAGCCAAACAAAATGTGCAAGTAATCACATATGTATTTTAAGTAAACAGCAAGTACAGCAGTGTTCATCTGGATCAAGACCACATCAGCGGGACAAAGCATTAAAGCACTTAACACATCTCCACACACCTGAGTCCTAATATTTGTATTTTTATGTTGTGAACCGCTCAGTGATCTTTGGATGAAGGACAGGATACAAATAAAATAAATAAATAAAATATGGATTGCTCTCAACCTTCTATTTACTCTAAAACAACAGCAACAACCAAAACCGTTCACACCCTTTGTGTCCAGTTTTGGGTATAGTCCTTTTCTCCTGCCTTCTCTGGGCACTTTATACACTATTCTAATGTAGCCAAAATGTGACTCAAAGATATTTACTTGAGAAATCCATGCAAATGCCATTGGAAGACTTCAGATCATACGTTGTGTGTGAATGTGTGAGGGGGAGGTCTTCAGGTACATCCATTATCTCTAAAATGCTATCTTCCAGGGTCTAGATCAGGGGTCCCCAAACTAAGGCCGTGGGGGCGGATGCGGCCCAATCACCTTCTAAATCCGGCCCGTGGACAGTCCACGTGTTTTTACATGAGTAGAATGTGTCCTTTTATTTAAAATGCATCTCTGGGTTATTTGTGGGGCATAGGAATTCGTTCATTTATTTTTCCTCCAAAATATAATCCGGCCCCCCACAAGGTCTGAGGGACAGTGGACCAGCCCACGACTGAAAAAGTTTGCTGACCCCTGGTCTAGATCCATGAGCTATGCCAACCAGGTGGTGATGGAGAAAAATGTTTGATGCCCATATGGATGAAGATAACAGCCATGGTTATTTTCTTTAAAAAGACTGTGTATAAATGTCAAAAAGGATAAGCAATTGTGCACGCTGTACATTATTTTTGAACACCTGGATGTATGTGTGTCTTTGGGTATGACACATTAATCACTTGGCAGTGTTTACAAAACAATGACAAAGATCCCTCAGCTCTTCCAGAATGCTTAATGAGTGATTCTCAGCCTTTACTGCAAGAGAGGCTGATGACTGTAGGTTATTAGTATGCAGTGCTAGAAGAGGGGTAGCACCTCTGGTAGGGGACAAGTTGTGCTCCTTCTGGGGTAGTTTGTCCACCTTTGGTCCCTACCCTGCACTCACCCCTCACCTGTGGCTCCTAGAAGCTGTCAGCATGTGACAGCGGCCACACCCTGGGAACGGCTTTGACTGGCTGGCTAAACCAGGTGAAGGTAGTTGATGGGTCTCAATCTCCCAGTTTGATTAGAGACTTCCCCTGCCTGCAAAGACAGGCTCTGGCAGATTGTGCAGAAGACACCAACAGTGGGTCCAATGGTCAAGAAGGTAGTTCTGCACGGGCTGTAAAGGGAAGTGAGGGGTAGATGGCACTCATCAACCTGGGAAGGGGGTTCAACTCATCTCAGAGAAGAAAAACTCTGATGCTAAACCTCCATTGCCTTGAGGGATATCTTCGGGGGAAGAAAAGGCTAAGGAGCAAACCCTACACAAATGCGGAGTGGAGTCCCTAAGATGGTTGGATGCTGCCTTGTACGTCTCCTTCAGGCAATTCCTGCAGCCAAGCTGGAGCCAAACGTATTGCTCTGTGTTCCTGTGGATCACATCAGCGAGGCCAAGATGGGGACCTTGTCATGTGGGTAGCCCAGGCCCTCCAAACACACTGCCCAGGATTGTACCCTAGAGAGGTTGCCCTGGTACTGTTAAATACGTGCACTGCATTGTCTCTTGAGACAGATGGATGACAACAACAACAACAACTTATACATACATCTCAGAGACCAAACAGCATCAGAAGGCCCAGGTGCCACATAGGAGTTTCTTAAGGTTTCTCTGCCTGTGCTGATGAAAGACAAAAGTGAGGAGGCACACTGCTATCTCTGAACAGAAGGGATCAGCAGTGCTTCTAAATGTGGCCCACGCTTTCACGGTGTGAAAGACACACACACACCACTTTGCATAATCTCACTGTAACACATCAACCTTGCTTCTGACAGTGCTGCACAGTTGCTGGCTCCCCTTTGCTTTGAACATGAATTCAACTACCTAAAAGCATCCCTCTTTTCCATGCCCCAGACCTCTAGTTCTCAACCATAATAGCTACAAGAAACTTGGCAGTACACTAGTAACAAAACAATATCATCTCGGTCTACCAAATGCCTGGGGGGAAATGTAAGTCTTTACCTGGTGCTGGAAAGATGTCAATGAAGGTGCAAGGTGAACCTCACTAGGAAGTGATGGGGAGCCACAACAGAAAAGGCCCTCTCCTTTGTCACTAGCCCTCGAGCCTGAAGAAAGGGCCTCAGAAGAAGAGGGTCTGTGTAGGTTTATATCAGGAGAGGCATTCCAGAAGATTCTCTCCTTTCTAGAACTATGGTATAATTAAGTGCACCATGGTGGGGGGGGGAGGTTTTGCTCCTGCCCTGTCCTCTAGGACTTATACCTACACCATACCTGGTTGCTGCCTCTCCCAGATAGGAGAGTGTGTGGAGAGAGACTTGGCATGTTTGCTACACACACAAATTTCATGCAATTGCCACATCAGGAATGGGGAACCTACAGTCCTCCAGTTGTTGCTGAATGACAACTTCCATCATCCCTGATCAGAGGCCATGCTGGCTAGGCCAGATGGGATTTGGAGTCCCACGTCATCTGGAGAGCTACAGGACTGCCTGGGTCTCAATCAATATTTATTCCAGTTAATCTTTGGAGCCAAAGAACCATCATTTGCCCAGAGTTCCACAGCCAGGTTCCTACTGATGTATTTGGGCAAAAACAAGTTGCTCACATTCATGCTCAGGCAAACCTGTAAGAGAACCATTTCACACTCAAGAGTGTTGGGCAAGCAAAGCTATAACTGGGCAAGCAAAGCTACTGGTTGCATTTTAGCACAAACAGAAAAGCATTCAATGCAGCATTTACAAGGAAGCTGCATTTTTAATAGGCCCTAAATGCTATCCAGCTGTGTGCCAGTACTTATTTTTACTCTGTGCATCCCTGAGCTGCAATGGTGGTCCCTACTTCCTTAAGCAGAATGCCATTGGTTGGTGGTTCCTGTGGAAAGCAATTCCTGAAGCCTCACATTGTTTTTGTGAGTATAGTTGGCTTTGTCAGGATAAAATGTCTGAGGCAGCTTCTAGAGAGAAGGCTTTGATATGGATGGCTGAATATTAGTTTCTTCCATCTTGCAAAACATTTGAGCAATGACATCAGTGGTAAAAGTCTTTCACTTAACAATGGAGACAAGAGAATCATCACAAGGCTTCCAGAAAGTATAGTAAAAAATGTCCCTTTTAAAATTCTTCAAGAAAATTCACAAACATGCTCAAAAATGCCTTCTAGGCCCCATAACCTTTTAGATACAGTACTTAAGTTTTGAAAATGTCATTCTTCCTTCTTTCAGAGATGCAATGCAGTGATCTACAGCAGGCTTGTCAACAACTTGGTCACCTATGATGAATGCAGAATTGCCCCCAGATGACCAGAAAGTTTTACAAAAGCAATTTCTGTTTCTCTTTCCTTTTAGGTGGCAACTAACTAGTCTGGCTATGCATGGGCAAGTGGGTTTGTAGCTTTTGTGAATTTATTTTCAAAGCTGAACTACAATTAAATTGCTCATGGAGTACTATAACTCAGTCGAATAAATAAAAATAATAAGCCAATCTGAAGAGTTTGCAGCATTTCCCCATCCTCTGATATATTCGCACACTACTCTCAGCATCAGTCAAACAGAAAGCTGCAAAGAATTCCCATTCGGTAACATTAACATTCCTGTCATTTAACCAATGCACGAGGTAAATACACACTTCCTGCACAGAACCTGTGTGAGCAGATATCACCCGCCCAGATATCAGTTTCAATAAGGAAAATGTGTTATCTATGAACACAGAAGCTATGTGCAAGGCTTAGATCCTGTAACTTGATTGCACTGAACAGGCATAGTCCATGCTGCAACCTTTTGTTGCAAATCCTGCTTGTGTAAATAAATAACAAAAACTAAGGGTCTCTGAGCACATGCACATTTTCCTTACATACATGTGAGTAGCTAGAACCAACACATATGGACTCCAAGTATATGATCTGGCATTACAGCTGGTTTGAGCTGCACCATCTCTTATACAGGTATGAGAAATCAAGCACTGCTATGGCCGAGTTCCCCTCTAAACAGATGCTGCTTCTGAATGTACAAAAGTTAGCAAGGCAGCTGAGCTTAGCTGCCTAAGCACCTATTTAGTTCCAGAGTTCAGAGTCTGTAAAACTGTTTCACGGCATTAGCTGCAGTCGCTCCCCAATCCATATCCCAGCTGTTAAATGGCACATCTGCAATATCTTCCCTACAGCGATATGAGCTGCATAGCATCGCCATGGCAAGGCTGGGATCGCACCAGGAGCAGAAATGAATTCAAAAATTCATTTTTGTTGTTGTTCAGTCGTTCAGTCGTGTCCGACTCTTCGTGACCCCATGGACCAGAGCACGTAACTAGCTCTTTTTTCTGCCTTGGCTTTATTTCCTATGATTAAGGCTCATTTTGTTTCTTTCTCCACCAAGCTAGAGGCAGCAGTGCAAGGGCTCCACAAAATCTCCAGGTTAGTTCCCTCTCATCTGTGGGTAGGGAAAAGCAGCTCATTCAACAGGGCTGGCAGAAAGGCCCTTCTTACTGCGCTAAGTTGGGCAGTGCAAAGGCAACCTGAGAGCTGGCCCTGGAAATCCGTGGCATGTCAACGTGCCTGGGGACCCAAGCCAGGACTGACATCAGCAGCAGAACTTGAATGCTGCTTCCAAAGTGCTGCTGCCCCTGGGAGCTGCCTGTACTGTGGTCAAGCCAGCAATCTTTATGATAGGAGTGGGGAACCTTTGGCCTCCAGATGTTGCAGCATATGAAGGGGCCAAAGTTTCTCCACACCTCTGTTATGGAGCAGCATCTGTCTGAGGAAAATCACATCAGCCAGAAGCAGGGACATTTAAGTGGTAAGCTCTAGAAGCCCCTGGTTCAAATCTTGTTCCTTCCATGAACTTACTAGGCAGTCTTTGGCAAGCCATGAAGAAGCCATCCTATACTTTGTTGCCCCTTTGGTCCATTTAGCTCAGTACAGTATTGCCTATACTAGGGTGGGGAACCTTTTAGATCCTGAAGAGCATACTTCCTTGGGGCCAACAATCTGAGGGTCATATGCCAGTCGTGGGCTGGACCATGGGCAAAAGTGAGCAGGTCTATAGATGTGACTCTTACTTTTGTATAAAAGGCTATATTCCAATCACACAAAAAGTCAGGTGTTACTATACACACACACACACACACACACACACACGTCCATCCAGGCACAGTTCAAAGACACATTCCAGTCAGCCAAGAGCACTCAAGGAGGGCATGGAACAGGGCCAATGAAGGATGATCTAATGAGAGTCCCGAGGGCTAGAGAAAGGCCGGGGGGGGGGGTCGCATTCAGACCCAGGGCTTGCAATTCCCCACGCCTGGTCTGCATACTTACTGGCAGCAGCACTCTGGCATTTCAGAAAGGAGTTCTCTAGCCGTACCTAGAGATTGTGGGATTGAACCTGGGACCCTTTGCAGGCAAAACATGTGCTCTGCCAGTGAGCTATGGCCCATTCTTATCCCTACCCTCTTCGTCTATGAAGGGAAAGGCAATGTGATGTAGTGGTGAGTGTGCTGGACTAGAACCTGGGAGATCAGGGTTCAAATCCCCACTCTGCCATGAGTGGGCCAGTAACTGCCTCTCAGCCTAACCTACCTCACAGGTTTGTTGTGGGGGTTAAATGAGATGGGGTGAATCACGTGTGCCACTTTAAGCTCCTTGGAGAAAAAGGTGGGATATAAATGTATTAAACAAACACACATACCTTGTTGTTCTAAAGATTACTTAGTTAAAATCTCTGATGCACTTCAAACACTCTAAGAGCCCTTTAAAATGTGAAGGATTTGCTGTGAAGGATTTACTATGAGCCTAAACTGGGAGTGTATTCCTTGCATCCACATTTAATATGCAACACATCCCTCCCACTACAAACCAAAGGTCTGTGGCCTCCAACTTAAATGCACACAGCCAGTAAAAGCAAAGTCAGGCAAATGGAAGGAAGAGTTCAGTGAAGCGAAAGAGCTGAGAGTCAACGAAATCCCTGCCTAGAGAATGCTGGATCCAGAGTTGAGAAGCAAGAGAATCCCTAAATAATCTGCAGCCCCAGGAGGACAGACAGGGACTTTCTAGCTGGCTGGAGAGAAAGGATCTTGCCATAATGGCTTGTGTGCGGTAGGAAAGCAAGCATGATTCACTGGGGAAGAGGAAGGCGAGCGGGCGGGGGGGTGGGGTGGGAGGCGGTTGTCAGCAGAGACCAGTCGCCTCGGAAACCGAACTGGCGCCGTGGCTGCAAACTGATGAATGGATCCCGCGCCATGGAGGTGGGCAAAACTACGCTGGACCTGATCGCACGGGAAAATGCACATCTTCACAACCCACCAGCAGGGGGCGGGTACGGGCACACGCTCCATCCGCACGCACATACACAAGCACACACATAAACAGAACGAGCGCATGCATGTACACAAACAGGCAAATAACACTAACGCGGCGCCCTGCCCACACGCCTGCTTAACCGCGGCGGCGTGCGCGGAAAACACACACACACACACACACACACAACATGGCCAAATACGCGCGCACCCACCCGAGACAACAACACGCTTTACCTAGTACGCGTGGTCGCACACAATGCGGAGAGCGGGGTGTAGGGGGAAAGACCCGCAAAACACTGGGGTCAAATTTCATCTTTCATAACGACACACACTTGGAGACGGCAGGCTGCTTGAGGATGCCTTCGAGCAGCTTTCCCGGGCACGGCGAACGCATTCGCACAAGCGCGCAGGGCACCTCCTTCCTCTCCCGTTCGCAGCGCACGAGGGTACCAAGCGCGCACGACTCCCGCACCGCGCGCAAATGCAAGGCGACTTCACCCGGGATCTTCACCCCGTGATCAGTAGGCGATGCCACCCTCTGATCACCTGTAGGAGTGAGCAGCTGGAGCGGCGACTCACGTCTGTCCGCCGCCCGCTGCCCCCGGTTAGGTTGAGGTGGCGCCGGAGCGAGCGACCTCCGAACAAAGCCAGCTCCGGCTCGCCAGGGCACGTGCTCCGCCAGCGCCCCTTCCTCCCCGGCGGACAGAGCGCGCCAGACGCTCCCGAGGGTCAAAGGCGCCCCCATCTGGGACCCTAGCGGAGGGGTTCTCCTCCTCCTCCTCCTCCTGGAGTCTCGCTCGGGCCTGGGCTCCGGCCTTGCGCTCCAGAGATTCCCCAAGCCGCGAGGGGTGCGTGCCATTACTTACCTGCTGGAGTCATGCGCTGCCCCGGGGTGCGGAAAAGGCGCCGCAGCTCGCCCTGCGCCGCTGCTCCGGGCGCTGCTGGCGACGAGAAAGTGCCGCTCGGAGCATGCGTGTGGGAACCAGCCAGGCATCTGATGTCGGGGAGGGAGGGAGCGGGAGGAAGGCTGCCTGCCTGCTCAGGCACTTGGAGAGAGAGAGAGAGAGAGAGAGGCAGCGCTCCCAGCAACGGGGGAGGAGAGTCTAGGCTCTGTCAGGGATGCAGCTCTTCAGGAACCTGCACAGGAGCGGGGGGTGGGGTGGGGGGGTGGGAGAGAGTGGATCTCTCGCCTGAGCTGCGATTCTCGTGGCAATGCCATAGCAGGGCGGGTAGACTGGCCACAGATTGCCTTTGCTCTTGGTCCCTCCGCGAAAATACACACAATGACTCTTCTACACAGAGAGGGGCAGTCTCATTAGTTTGTTGCAATAACAAGGGTCTACTGGCCGGGCTCCTTCGAGAACGCTATGGCTGAGCTCCGATACACGTCCACCCGAAAGTGTGCCAGTTTCCAGCTAAGCTTACTCCCCAGGAAAGTGTTTCTAGCAGAGATTGGGTCACTGTGGCCCTCCAGATACTGTGGGACTCCAACTCTTGTCGCCCCTGATCACCGGCCATGGGTGGGGCTGATGGCAGTTGGAGTTCAACTACATCTGGAGAGCAACAGGTTCCTCATCCCTGGTTTGCAGCACAGTAAATGGTGCAAATGCCCCTGCGCAGTAGCACTTACTTCCAAGTAGATGTGCACAGGACTGCCAAAAGCGTGGCTACCAACATCAAGACAGCGTTTTCTTTTCCCTACTCTCTATTTTGCTTACCATCCAGCCTGATGTTCCTTGAGCTCAAGGCTTGCTCACTATTCTGGTTCCTTTTGTTTGGTTTTAACACCAACAAGGTTTCTTTTGGGGGTTTTCTATAAATTGGTTCATATTTGGCAATTCCCCCATTCTTCTGCTCCATCCATATCTCTTTGCCTTGGCTGTTAAGCCTGTTACCCTTCCAAGCTTACACTTCAATGTTCTATATAGTGCCATAGCACTTAGAATAACAGTATTGTAAAGTTGGAAGGGACACGAGGGTCATCTAATCCAACCCCCTGCAATGCAGGAATGACTGTTCCTATGTGAAAAATGACTCAACAGCTACAGGTAGCAAGAAGATTCTATTCCTGTTTGTAATTTAATCATTTCTGAAAGCCTGGTCCTCACAACAATAAGATATATATGCAGCTAACACCAGAAGCAGCTAAATGTCACTTGTGTGCTACTACAAAGTCACTTAAGAGTGTTGTGCCAGCTTCCCAATTCTACTCAGATCACACTTTAAATATATATATATATATATATATATATATATATATATATATATATATATATATATATATATATATATATTATTCTTTTAATTTGCAAATATTGGGGGTGGGGAGATAGAAACATCACCATTTGGCATTAATAAGAATATACCATCAATTCTAACTTAAATGTGTAAATTACTTTAAGCAGTCCATATGTCCAAATAGCCAAACAAGACTGATTATAAGCCATGTAGAAAGGCAGTGAGATCTCTAGACCACCAAGTAATGGAAGGTGCATGTTTCTCCTTCCAGCCTTTGCAACCATCATAGGATTCAGTTTTGTTGTCCATCTGTTAGTCCCTACCACAGGGATGCAATTCAAGGGTGCGTGAACACCCACAAATATCTAGGATTTCTCCTAGACAAAGTTAATGCAAAGAATAATTTCTGACCAGAAAGAAGACACCATAGGACATGCCCACATCTTAGGCCTCAAAGAGATATTTTCAGTGTTACATCACTAGCATCTGTCTAAACTGGCAAATTCCTTCCTATAAAGATGCTGTAGGGTCCACTATACCCAAAACACAAATCTCAATTTTAAATCTAAAGAAACACTGCAGATGCTAATGCAACTTTCCACTGCTAGAGCTGAATGGAACACTCTAACTCTCTGTTCCATTTGCCTGTAAGATCCTGAATATCCCATTTACAACACTCCAATAAACATGTATAAGCAAGTATTATAGGTTAGCTTTCCAATTATTTTTTCCAGAAATATAGGAGAAGCCGAGGTACTCAAAGCTGACGGTCCATAAACAGACACTAAAAGGTGCTGTAGTAGAATATATTGTTATTCAGTACAAGTGGGTAAGTGATATCTATTTAAGTGAACTTAAAACGACAAAAATCTCTATCTATTCCTGCTAACTAATCTAACAAATAAATCTCACTATCAACCCCATTCTGCCACAAAAAGACTGCCTTTCTATTTTCAAATCTTGATTATCCCACAGAGTCAGGTTAGCATGACCATACGAGTCAAAGTGTAAAAATAAAATTTCCACCCTTCCAAGTCAGTAGCTGAAGAAGTCAATGAAATTGCGGGGCATTGTTAAAAGGGATCAGAACCTTGCCAAAGTTACACACCTTGTTTGTGTTCCTACCATTGTTGTTAAAGAATTAGAACAGGTACACCCAACATGGAGCCCTCCAGATGTTGTTGGCCTCCAACTCTCATCAGCTCTAGCCAAAATGGTCTTTCATTAGAAGTAATGGAAGCTGGATTCCAGCAAAATCTGGAGGGCATCACACCGGTGAGCCCCCCCCCCCCCGAGTTAAGAGGAATAATTCCACACTGGAATGTTATACTAGGACAGGGGTGGCCAACTCCCAGGAGGCTGCGATCTACTCACAGAGATAAAAACTGGGGTCAAAGTTGTTGAGTTTTTTTAGGGAGGAGGTAAAATGTTGAAGATGTTGAACTTTTTTTGCGGGAGCTACAGTTGTTCAGCTTCTTTGGAGGGGAGCCAATGATCTACCAGTGATCTACTGCAGATGTCCAGTGATCTACCAGTAGATCACGATCTACCTGTTGGACATGCCTGTACTAGGAGAACAAACTAGGAGAGCAAACAAGTTTTTAAACATGATTAAAAACAGTATGGTTTTTTATAAAAAAAATCATATAATAATATGGGGGGCATAAAGTCTATCACTTGTCCATTGTGTGACCACATACCATACAGTGCTAAATACACCATTTAAATGAGAAAGGAGGAGAGACTGCATTTCTGCAGTGACAAAAGTCATAGTTGGAGTGATATGACAATGATATATTTTGCAGTAGAAACATCTGGATCAAACAACAGTGCAATTTTTGCACAAAAATCATCTGGAAAGTTTGGGTCAACCATAGATGGCTAGGGGAAATGGTGTTTGATTTTGCATCAGAGTCAGTAAAGTTGATTATGGACAACACATTCCTGCCAGCATCATCTCCACAAGACCCCTCAATTCCCCACCCCTCTACTGGAAAGTGAGCTTTATGAAAAGCCAAGAAGCACCCTTCAACATCTGCAAGAAGGGCACAAATGAACTACATCATCACTCTCCTCTTTCAACAGTGACCCGTTCCCTCTCTCCACTCCCTATATGGAACAAAACTGCCATCCCCTGCCCTGCCTTGATTACTAATATTGCCTGGGGGAAGGAGGGGGAAAGAATGAAAACCCACAAAGTGCAAATCCACCCACACCCTGAATCTACAATTGATGCCACCCACTCTGCCAACTCCATCAGAGAAGCCAACATGTGCTGTTGCCAGAAAAAAAGACAAGAGCCTGGATTCTCTGAGAGGGGGAGGAAGGTGAAGCACCCACTGCATGTTCGCCCCCTCCCATTTGCTTCATGCCCCCTCTTCTGCACTTCTGGAGGTATTGTAGATGGGGTGATGGGAGGGGGAGAATAATGTGTGGAAGGCTGAATATTGACGCTACCTGAGACAGAGCGGTTGGGAAGGAAAGTACTCCACACAGAGAGCACAGAAGCTCTGTTGCCGCTGCTTCCCAGCTCAGGCTTTGTCTAACAGCATCCTACGCACTCACTCTCAGCAGTGACGAGGAAACCACTTATACTCATCAGCGGCAGGTTCTTCTCTTCCCACCCTGCTACACTCTCTCCACCTCCACTTTCTAGCTCAGACTTCAGCAACTCAGCATTGCACAGTGCTTTGGTTGATAGCAGGGTCACTTCAGCTTCAAAATAACAACAGATTCAGGACCATCAACTGTGTAGAGCCACCTTACCCAATCCAGTTACCTTCCGGGTGTTTTGGACTACAGCTCCCTATCAGAACATCTTAAAAAGGAAAGTTTAGAACTGTCCAGCAGCATGTGACTATAATTCACACGGCACGCTCTGTTGCAACACACTGGTGCACATGCAATTACCTTGCATGTGCATATGTGTTTTCTTGCTCAATAGCATGACATTTAGCAAATCTACACAGAGCAGGAGAATATCCTCAGGACTGGCAATCTGACTACACCAGGGATCAGCAAACTCACCGGGCCTCGGGCCACTACCTCCAGTGCTGATTGTGCGGTGGGCCGGAGGGCGGGGGAGCACGCAGGAGCGTGCACCCATACGCGTGCACACACGCTATTTCCAGTGCACTTCTGGGTTGGAGGAGCACCAGAAATAGCTTGTGCGCATGGGCCTCCTCCAACCTGGAAGTGAACCGGAAATGACGTTTGCGCATGCGCACAAGCTATTTCTGGTGCTCCTCCAACCCAGAAGTGGGCATCCGCACCACGCTGGTAAGAGCGGGCGGCGGCAGTGGGCGGCGGGGGTACCGCGGGCTGGATAATTGAGTCCCGCAGGCCGTATCTGGCCCGCGGACCATAGTTTGGAGACCTCTGGACTACGCTAATGCAGAAGAATGCTACGTTTCCTTCATATTAGAAAAACTGGTGAATATTCTGTGGGGAGCAGCAGTGGTGTCTGCAAGGGGGTGTCTTTGGCAGGAGAAAGAGAAATGGATATCCTTGATTAGGGCCTGGGGCTCTAGATGAGCTTGGACTACTCAATTTACTTTTCACATTGTTATCAGTCGTTTTGAATCACCAAACATAATGCAACTTTGGCAAACTTTTTTTAACTGCCCAAATGTTATTTTTGAAGTGTCCATTTTCTCCTAGAACTGCCCATTTGGGTCTGCCTGCCCACTGTTTCTCTTTAAAGCGCTGACTCTCCATCCGCCGTATTGGAGAAGGTTCTAATCCTTCTCTTCTGTAAGCAATAGCCAAGGTCTACCAAGAAGCAGGAACTGTCTTGAGGTGTACGGAACTGTACTAAATGATAACTGCCATTCCTAAGCTGCTTGGGCATAGGGCTCCATGGAGTCTACCGTTACGCAATCACAGATAATTCATAGATGACTTCCTGCCTGAGGCGAAAGCATGAGATGGAAAGGCAGTGCAGCTGTGAACGCTAAACCTGTTTTTAAAAACCATTTAAAGCATGTAATGTAAACATACTTGTCAAATAACTGAAGCCACTTCCAAGCAAGTAGCCATTTCCTCCTACTGAGAAGAGGCCACCACCTGTCCCC
This sequence comes from Lacerta agilis, assembly GCF_009819535.1. NCBI lineage: Eukaryota > Metazoa > Chordata > Lepidosauria > Squamata > Lacertidae > Lacerta > Lacerta agilis. The sequence continues at coordinate 64,844,775 of NC_046313.1, forward strand.
TTGCAGCAGGATTCTATGGGAATTGAAGGTCTACATATGGATTTTGGTGTTCAATTTCCAGGAATGGTTCAGATTAATCAGGGAGACTGTCACTGACCCAGGGTGTCAATGCTCATGCTGCTCAGCTCTGCTTTGGAGTAGGACTGACAGTGGAACAGTTTTAAGGAAGTCCTTTCCCCTGTCTGTTTCTCCTTCCATTGAGGTGGAATCTCAATCATGCCTCTTGGCTGTTGCTTTTTAGTTTTGAGAGGCCCTGGCCCAGTGGCAGAGCAGGCCCCAGGTTCAATCCCTGTATCCTCAAGTTAGGGCTGGGAAAGACCTCAGTGTGAAACCTTAGAGAGCTACTACCAGTCAGCGTAGACAATCCTGAGCCAGAAGGACCAATGGTGTCTTAGTATAAGTTAGCTTCCTGTCTTAACATGTGGATTTCCTTAACTAGACTGAGGCAGATGCTGGGGAAAACCTGGCACATGAGAACATAAGAACATCTCCGCTAGATCAGCCCAAAGACCTATCTAGCCCAGTAACCTGCTTTCCCCACTGGGGCAAACCAGCAGAGCAAGAGGGCAATAGCACACCCCCTTTGTTGCAGCTCAGCAACTAGCATTCAGGGTTATGTTGCCTCTGACACTGGTGGCTCCATATAGCCATTGTGAATAATTCTAAAGCTAGCAGTTAGCTGATTCTCTGAGTGTGGAATGTTATGTAACCAAAGCAGCACCATCTACACACATGAGGAGGTACCAGCACGATTAGGGTAACACTACATTTTATAGAAGTTGAGAAAGAGGAAAGAAAAATGAACACCCCCCCCCCAAAATCCCAGCTAGTCCGGACTGAGCATGTTTAATTGGAACAGAAAGGTAAGTGTGTATGACAGGAAGAGCACACACACACACACACACACACACACAGGAGGGCTGGCGGGGTGGGTAGGTGATGGCAGACAGCATGGCTGAGAGTAGTGGTGTGTGTGGCAGTGCAGAATCGCAGTCGCCCTCCTGACACCAGCAACACGGTTTGCCTGTGACTAGGGTGGGTCATTGGTTAAGGTTGGGGCCATGCGCGTGCACTGGGGAGGAGCAACAGATTGGCAGTCCCACCTGATGTACATGCATGGCCCCAACATACCCATGGGGTATGCCATCATACCCTAGATCCATCCACATAAGCAGCAGTGATGGTTGCTTCAGCAGGAGCAGTCCAGATTGCAACATTTTGTTGCAGGTCATGTTGCACTCTTACATCTTTGTACAGACCAGAGAGTGGGTGGGGATGTCCATTATCTGATTTGTTTCGTCATGCTGTACTCCATTTCACTGTGCATGTGCTGTCAGCTGCACATGTGTAATGGCTGCCTGAGCCATACATACCTCAGTTTAACCATGGCTTCTGTTTTCGTTTGAGGGAAAGCACATCAAACAGGAGCATTTCATGAGAAGCTACAAGACCCAGATGTATTGTGGCTAACATAATGTGTACTCAGCCTCAAACAATAGTGGTGCGTGCTGCAGCCAGACTAAGAAGCAGTGTGTACACAGCACTAGTTTCTATGGGTTCTAAAAGAAAGGGGTTTCACTTAGCAATTTAAAGAAAATAGGCTGATTAGAGGCTTGTGAAGCAAAATTAGACTATGGGAATGTAATTTAGGCTCCCTTAAAATAGATTAAAGTGGAATATTTCAACTGTAATAATCTATAGCTGATCACCACTAACAGGTAGGCAAGCCTTTTTGAATTCCTTTTAGGATTTGCAGGACAAAATACAGGAATCATGATTAAAATAATGTCATGATGATTAAGACTACCACTGAAGGAAACAGAATGTACAGGTATACATTTAAAGGACTTACTACATTCTTGTACATACTCTACATTGTCTAAAGAAGGTAATGAATATTTTTCAAAGGCCAAAAACAAAATTCTTGAATAAAGTGAAAATACAAGCTAGCAACGCATTTTGTCTCATTCTGGAAATCTGTGCCTGCTTCTAATATCACACCACAGATTTCCATGGTGAGGTGAGTTGTCAGACAAGCAAAAGACTCTAGATGGGTTATTTTTAATCCATGTTCTTTTAAAATATAAATAGGGATTTAATATAAACATGTAGATTTCAGCTGCACACAGAGGTGATCTAACCATGATGCCTGGTGATGCGGCTGCCATGGATTTCAGGAGCCATTAAGCAAGGGGCTTTCCATCTTCTTGAGCCCATGGGGACATTTGATAACCAGAGACACTGTGATGGCTAGCATGCAGACATTGCAACTATGCACACATCTCAGCCTCCCCCCCCCCTCATGTGCTCATTTCCCCAGCCACCTGCCAGCAATGAGGCTTGAAAAAAGCATTCCATTTGCTACAGAAGGCTTCATTCAAGCCTAATTTCAGTGGGGGAGGGCTGGGACCCCATGGGCATCTGGGAAGGCCTCTGTGAGCAACACAATGGCAACACCTGCTTTGAGTCTTAGGGGCAGCAGAGGTGTTGGGTGCGGGAAAGATCTTTGATGAGGATGATAACACTCCAAGTTGTTTCTGTTTTGTTTCAATGAGATGGATTATGCTCCATATTAGTTATAGGAAAGGAGGGTTTGTCTTTTGGATTTTCTGCCTCAAAATGCCTTGGGCCAGTCTGGGTCACCTCATTTCCTCATAGTTCAAAGACATATTTAAACATGCAGTGAGACAATATAGCTTGATGATTATGCAGTTTCTCTGTTGGAGATGAGCTCGAGTGATTAATAAGTCAATAGGGGTTATTCTGAATGTTAAGAGTCCACTTACTGGTCAAGGATAGCTATTACAACATATGGAAACCCTCTTATCACAAGGTCCTTTGATGCAATGGAGATATCATACTTCAAAGAAAGGAAATGAGCTTAGATCCTAGTGTGCTTGAAATGGACAACGGGAACAAAAGACCGAAACAAAACAAAAGACTGAAACCTTTTTTGAACCTGGTCATTTAAGATGCAAGAATTGTACCTTTGCAGTACAATTAACACAGGTACAAATCTTAATGATACCATCATTGTAAATCTCTTACCAGCACAGTTCCCAAGTCACTGCTCTTATTTCCTATTCTACAATTCTTTATAGAAAACAAAAGAATAAAAAACCCCAACATGACCTTTCTTGGTGGTGTTATCCCTGCCTTGAAACATAACACTTTGCTGCAGGACAAGGAATGCGATCTAGTATGTTAATACTGTATTTACGCGAATCTAATGCGTCATCAAATCTAATGCGCACCTCAATTTTCAAAAGCTTGAAGCCAAAAAACTATTTGCTCACGAATGTAAATGTACCATCAAATCTAATGTGCACCTTAATTCTCGCGACTTAATTTGGCCAAAAAAGGTGTGCACTACATTCGAGTAAATACGCTATTTGTATACACACAGAGATGGTTTGCTTCTGCTTACCTTTCTTGTTTTCTTGTTAACAGTTATCAAAGGGGCCCTTGCCCAAATAAATGTCATTGTCCATTATGTACATGTAAGTAAGGAGGGCTATTCTTACATTTCAGAGTGTCCGTTTGCAGGCCTGGTGTCGTTATTTATAAAACTATGCTTTTAAATTGTAATGTGTGATACAGACATGGCATGGGTGCTCTATTTCTCTAAGATAGCAGTACCCCAGGTCAAGCATCTGAGTTTGAGTCAGCATGTCCCAGACTGTTCATGGTGCCCAAACAGGGTAGATGAATTATAGGCTTTTCAGAGTAACCTGCATCAAGTACAGAGCACTGTACTTTGGGAGAGCAGTCAAGGCAGCCATATTATGCTGGTAAATGGTGAAATGTAAATGGTGATACCAGAATTTCTCCACCTTCATCTTCCTAGTCCTCCATGCAACTACTACTGATCTGCTTGTCATCACTGGGCTGTTATTTATAAAAATACAGTAACCATCTTTGCCCTGTTTTTTTTTTTGACATCTGTGATGTGTGTTCTTTAGGTCCCACCCTATTCCTATGATTATGATATGTCTTAACAGTTTTTAATACTGAATTTAAAACTACTTCAGATCCTTATTCTTCTCACAGAACTACAATTCCCAGAGTTCCCTGGGAAGATGAATTGCCTGTTAAACCCCTCTGGGAACTGAAGTTCTGTAGTGGGAATATGGGTTTCCTAACAACTCTCAGTACCCTTAACTACAGTTCCCAGGATTCTTTGAGGGAAGCCATGTCTGTTTAAAGTGGCATCATAGTGCTTTAAATGTATGGCACAGCTATGGTCTTGGTTTCATCTATCCCCAGCCTCTAATACTTTTGCCTGATGCAAGTCACTTCTCTCAGTTTCATAGCAGCTGTTACCATTGGCTACAGAATACTCGTGGTGTTACAAAAGTGTTGATGGCAAGGAAAAAGCAGGTATAAAATGAGAATACCCTGTTGGGGGCAACTCTTTGGTGAGAGAACCCCAGCAGAGATTTAAAATCAGAGAATACGCAGCAAAGTAAAGTGCAGAAACATAGGCTGTTAGATCTTTAAAATATGCCCTTATGAGTTCCTTCCAAAGTTTCCCTCTTCCTCCAGCATAGAAAAAGACCACACATTTGTTCAGTTAAAAACTGTTTGCTTACAAACTCTCCAAAGGTCAGATTTATGTGTTTTTCCATACAACATTCAGAAAAAGTTCGGCGGGCAGTAAAACTTTGCTTAGTTACAGTGGTGAAAGTTCCTAAATTATGGTGAGGAAGCGGGGTTCTTGCTTTGTGGTTGGGTTTTTTTTTGGTTCTTGTTTTTATTATGTATTTTGTGTTTCTATCTTGTATTTTTATGTTGTGAAGTGCCCTGAGATCTACAGATGGACAGAAGTATACAAATTTAATAAATAATAATTATTGGTATAGGAACTCAAGTGGGTCTTGTTAGAGCTATGTGGTCTGAGCTGAAGCAACCAGCTCAAACTTCCTCACACGCTGAGCTTCTCAGGTAGATAGTAGTAGAACAAAGGCTTGATTACCTAGTCCCTCTCAAGGTGAGCTAAGCTTGGCAGGACAGCTTACTCTATGGTTTTAACACTTTCATGCATTAATTAGACTTCAGCATGTTGGTTATATGAGACTGGTTATCCCACAAGAAGCACATGACAGATGACTGGGTGTAAAAGTGGGCCTTTTCCTCTTCCCCAACATAGGAAGCAACTCTGATATTCAGCATTGCCCAGTCTTTCTTCACTTGGACGAGGGAAGTTGGCAGGTGGACAGAGGTGATCACCTGGCTGTAGGATGCTATGGAGCACCCATAAGGCAAGTTCACTTGCTGAGTGAGATTATGACTTGAAGGCAGCTGATATCCACAGCCTGAAGCTGGCTGATATCTAGGGCTCTAGTCATGTGCTCTAAATGTTTGTTGAATGTGCATTAAATGCATATAATCTATTATTCTATAGTGTGGATCTGCTCTTGGACTTTCCAGAACAGAGTCCTACTTCCTCCCTAATATCTCTATATTGCTAGATCCTCTTTGGTTTCACTTCCGAGCCTGATATTGCCCTCCTGGAGCCCAAGGCAAAAATGCCATGGACTCCAATTAATCAGTGTGAATAGAAACCCACCCAAACCCTGTAGAATCCAAGGAACCCATCACCACATTTGCCCAGTATGAGCAATAGCAGAAAAGCCCTTAGGGGGAGGACTGTAGCTCAGTGGTAGAGCATCTCCCTAGAATGCAGAAGGTCCCAAGTTGAATTCCCAGCTTTTCCAGCAGGGGTTGGAAGAGATTCCTGCTTGAAACCTTGGACAGCTACTGACAGTAAGTGTAAACGTTGAGCTAGAATGGACTAATAGCCTGACTCAGTTTAAGGCAGCATCCTATGTTCCTAAACAGAGGCACCTTGGCTAGTCTGGAATGTTCACTAGTCTAATAGCATGAATGTTAGATCTTCCGGCCATGTTATTCTGCTTACTGTCACTCTCTTTGGGTAGGGAAAGCAAAGGAAGGATACAAGGAAAGGGAACAGGACCCCCAGTACATAAAGGGAGCAAATTAGTGGCTGTATCCCGGCATTTGAAAGAGGCTAGTGCTGGGTGGGTGCCCTATAATTTGCCTGATGCCACCTGTGCTTTGTGCTGTGACTCACACATGAATCACTCTCCAGTTGCTAATTCACACATCAAAATCTCTGTTCCTTTCTGCTGGGTGGGTGGAAGAGAAGAGGCCAGGGTGCGTAGGAAGGGGTCTAACCAGGATGCCCTTTCCCTGGGGAACAGGAGTGAAAGGGATGCATGCACTGTGTCCTTACGACAAATTAAAACAACGCTGGCATGGCAATTCATCACCTCCCTTCACACAGCACTGCTTTGCCCAAGAACTCTTCTGTCCCTCTGTTATTGTGGAGAATGATAACACTGGGGTTTATCTTTAAGCTAAGGCTAAAGCTTAAAAATGGCTCTTGCCCCTTCAATTGGGTATGTAATGCAAACACAAAATCTACATCAGCTAAAATGGTTGCTCACATTACTAACATCCACTAGAATGATGTTCAGAGAATAATATCCCATAACTCCCCACAAGCATTATTCCACAATCTATTGCTGTACCCTGTGGAGCTCCCCACCAATTGCTCTACCCTTTCTGATTTTCACCATAGAGAGTTCATGAGTTGCACATCTTAGAGTCTCCTCTAAGGAGACATGCATATTCCACCCTTGGAGAGCAGCCTTGCATGCCTGACACATGTACAGGGGAGAATCACACATTCTTTCTTTGCACAAGACCCAGAAGCACAAGCACTCGCTTCACGAGACTAAAGTGTTCTATGACCTCATTTAAGAGATCTGAAAAGTCTTGTCCTGTTCAACCTACTATTTGCCTACTATACAGAGTCACAGCTGTTGCTCCATCCAATTTTGGTTCTGGCCCAACCCTCCACTGACATGTGGCTTCAGGAAGGAAAAAACTTTCCATGGGAGAGCCATTGATTAAATCAACTCCAGTCCAAGAAACCTTATGCCATAAATGTGTTAGCCTTAAATGTGCCAAACCCAAAGGGTGCTCATAAATGGCTCCTCTTCATCCTGGAGAGAAGTGACTAGTGGGGTGCCACAGGGTTCTGTCTTGGGCCCAGTCTTATTCAACATCTTCATCAATGACTTGGATGATGGGCTTGAGGGCATCCTGATCAAGTTTGCAGATGACACCAAATTGGGAGGGGTGGCTAATACCCCAGAGGACAGGATCACACTTCAAAATGACCTTAACAGGTTAGAGAACTGCGCCAAAGCAAACAAGATGTATTTTAACAGGGAGAAATGTAAAGTACTACACTTGGGCAAAAAAAATGAAAGGCACAAATACAGGATAATAATAATAATAATAATATTTATTATTTGTACCCCGCCCATCTGGCTGGATTTCCCCAGCCACTCTGGGCGGCTTCCAACAGAAACCAAATACAACAATATCAAACATTAAAAACTTCCCTAAAAAGGGCTGCCTTCAGGTTTTTTCTGAATGTCAGGTAGTTGTTTATTTCCCTGACCTGTGATGGGAGGGCGTTCCACAGGGTGGGCGCCACTACCGAGAAGGCCCTCTGCCTGGTTCCCTGTAGTTTTGCTTCTCGCAGTGAGGGAACAGACAGAAGGCCCTCGGCGCTGGATCTCAGTGTCCGGGCTGAATGATGGGGGTGGAGACACTCCTTCAGGTATACAGGACCGAGGCCGTTTAGGGCTTTAAAGGTCAGCACCAACACTTTGAATTGTGCTCGGAAACGTACTGGGAGCCAATGCAGATCTCTCAGGACCGGTGTTATGTGGTCTCGGCGGCCACTCCCAGTCACCAGTCTAGCTGCCGCATTTTGGATTAATTGCAGTTTCCGGGTCACCTTCAAAGGCAGCCCCACATAGAGCGCATTGCAGTAGTCCAAGCGGGAGATAACCAGAGCATGCACCACTTTGGTGAGACAGTCCGCGGGCAGGTAGGGTCTCAGCCTGCGTACCAGGTGGAGCTGGTAGACAGCTGCCCTGGATACAGAATTAACCTGCGCTTCCATGGACAGCTGTGAGTCCAAAATGACTCCCAGGCTGCGCACCTGGTCCTTCAGGGGCACAGTTACCCCATTCAGGACCAGGGAATCCTCCACACCTGCCCTCCTCCTGTCCCCCAAAAACAGTACTTCTGTCTTGTCAGGATTCAACCTCAATCTGTTAGCCGCCATCCATCCTCCAACCGCCTCCAGGCACTCACACAGGACCTTCACGGCCTTCACTGGTTCTGATTTGAAAGAGAGGTAGAGCTGGGTATCATCCGCATACTGATGAACACCCAGCCCAAACCCCCTGATGATCTCTCCCAGCGGCTTCATATAGATATTAAAAAGCATGGGGGAGAGGACAGAACCCTGAGGCACCCCACAAGTGAGAGCCCAGGGGTCTGAACACTCATCCCCCACCACCACTTTCTGAACACGGCCCAGGAGGAAGGAGCGGAACCACTGTATAACAGTGCATCCAGCTCCCAACCCCTCTAGCCAGTCTAGAAGGATGTTATGGTCGATGGTGTCAAAGGCCGCTGAGAGATCCAGCAGAACTAGGAAACAGCTCTCACCTTTGTCCCTAGCCTGCCGGAGATCATCGACCAGCGCGACCAAGGCGGTTTCAGTCCCATGGTGAGGCCTGAATCCCGATTGGAAGGGATCCAAATGGTCCGCTTCTTCCAGGCGTGCCTGGAGTTGTTCAGCAACCACCCTCTCAATCACCTTGCCCAAGAATGGTAGATTTGAGACTGGGCGATAGTTGGCCATATTGGCCGGGTCTAAAGATGTTTTTTTAAGAAGCGGTTTAATGACCGCCTCTTTCAGCGGGGCTGGGAAGGCTCCCTCACAGAGGGAAGCATTCACCACCCCGCGCAGCCCATCGCCCAGCCCCTCCCGGCTAGCTTTTATAAGCCAGGATGGGCAAGGATCAAGGAGACAGGTGGTTGGTTTCACTCGTCCAAGCAGCCTGTCCACATCCTCGGAGGTAACAGACTGAAATTGATCCCACGCAACTGGACTAGACAGGACTCTGGCACTCTCCCGCCCTGGCCCTGCTCCCACGGTGGAGTCTATCTCTTTCCGAATCTGAGCGATTTTATCTGCAAAAAACTTTGCAAACGCATTGCAGGAGATCTTGGGGTCCCTACCAGGCCCCGATGACGAAGGTGGCTCCGATAGATTCCGAACCACCTGAAAGAGTCTCCTGCTGCTATTTTCCGCAGATGCAATAGAGGCGGTGAAGAAAGTCTTCTTCGCCGTCGCTATCGCCACTTGGTAGGCTCGACGTTGAGCTCTAACCTGTGTTCGGTCGGATTCAGAATGGGTTTTCTGCCACCGGCGCTCTAGCCGTCTCAACGATTGTTTCATCGCCCTCAGCTCCGGGGAAAACCACGGGGCTGTCCGGGCTCCATGCAACCGGAGAGGGCGCTTCGGAGCCAAACAGTCAATAGCCCTGGTTAGCTCCACATTCCAGCGGGCCACCAGGGAATCGGCTGAAAGGCCATCAACATGGGATAAAGTATCCCCTACCACTCTCTGGAAACCATTTGGATCCATTAAGTGGCGGGGGCGGACCATCCGAATTGGTCCCACCTCCCTGCAGAGGGGAAGGGTTGCGGAGAAGTCCAGTTGTACCAGGAAGTGATCTGACCATGGCACTTCTTTAGTTTCACTTTTTTTTAATGTCAGATCACCAACATCCATAGAGGTGAATACCAGGTCTAAGGCATGTCCTCGGCTATGAGTTGGACCAGACTTATTCAGGGACAGCCCCATGGAGGCCATGCTTTCCACGAAGTCCCGAGCGGCCCCTTGTAAGGTCGTGTCGGCATGGATGTTAAAATCCCCTAGGACGACCAAACTAGGTGACTCCAGGAGAACATCCGCCACGACCTGAAGCAGCTCGGGCAGGGAATCCTTGGTGCAGCGGGGAGGTCGGTACACCAAAAGGAATCCTGTACTGCCCCTATTGCCCAACTTCCAGAACATGCACTCAGAGAACTGGGTCTTCCCAATAGGACGCCTGGTGCAAACTAATGACTTCCTAAAAATCACTGCAACCCCCCCTCCCCGCCCAGATGGCCTGGGTTGCTGTGCGTAAGAGAAACCTGGTGGACAAGCAGCGGCAAGGACAGGCCCATCCGCTTCATCCAACCAAGTCTCTGTTACACATGCCAGGTCAAGTCCACCATCCACAATGAAGTCGTGGATGGCAGTGGTTTTATTCAACATTGACCTGGCATTGCACAGCAGCATCTTCAGGTCATGTGGGTATCCCTTGCTGAATCCAGTATCCGTCCGGTCAGGACCAGACCCGGAGGCAGGAATAGTCCTCAGACAACGACTAAACCTGCCTCCTCGGCAATGACATGGTCTGGTCTTAGCGTAACTCCTCCTCCTGCCCGTGATCACTGAGATCGGTTGTCCCAGTGCATCCCACCCTGTGGAACCTGCCCCAGCCATTTTGTTGGCCGGGACCCCCTCCCAGGCAGCCCTGACCCCACCCCTTAAGAACAAAATTAAACCTATATAAAAACAGAAAACAAAACACAACAATACAAACCAAAAACTATAACAATTACAAGTAACCAAAATTATACAAAACTCAAAACCCCACTAAACATCTATCCCACCCCCACAACAAGAAAACTTAAAAAGATGAAAAGAAATAATAATAATAATAGAAACATTTTAAAACATTTAAGGAAAAAAAAAACACATTTAAAAAAGAGCTGGACAGCAGCAGCACTCAGGCACTCAGGCAGGGGGGTCCTCCTGGGCAGCAGCAACCAGCAGCAAAGCAGAGGCAGCAGCAGTCCTTTTATGGCCTTACCAGGCCCCGCCCTGGGCCAGGTGGTGAGTGGCAGGAACGGGGCCCTCAGGCACTCAGGCAGGGGAGTCCTCCTGGGCAGCAGCAACCAGCAGCAAAGCAGAGGCAGCAGCAGTCCTTTTATGGCCTTACCAGGCCCCGCCCTGGTGAGTGACACCTGGCTTGAGAGCAGTACATGTGAAAAGGATCTAGGAGTCTTGGTAGACCATAAACTTGACATGAGTCAACAGTGTGATGCAGCAGCTAAAAAAGCCAATGCAGTTCTGGGCTGCATCAATAGGAGTATAGCATCTAGATCAAGGGAAGTAATAGTACCACTGTATTCCGCTCTGGTCAGACCTCACCTGGAGTACTGTGTCCAGTTCTGGGCACCACAGTTCAAGAAGGATACTGACAAGCTGGAACGTGTTCAGAGGAGGGCAACCAAAATGGTCAAAGGCCTGGAAACGATGCCTTATGAGGAACGGCTTAGGGAGCTGGGTATGTTTAGCCTGGAGAAGAGAAGGTTAAGGGGTGATATGATAGCCATGTTCAAATATATCAAAGGATGTCATACAGAGGAGGGAGAAAGGTTGTTTTCTGCTGCTCCAGAGAAGCAGACACAGAGCAATGAATTCAAACTACAAGAAAGAAGATTCCACCTAAACATTACTCCTGTCAGTAAGAGCTGTTCGACAGTGGAATTTGCTGCCAAGGAGTGTGGTGGAGTCTCCTTCTTTGGAGGTCTTAAAGCGGAGGCTTGACAGCCATCTGTCAGGAATGCTTTGATGGTGTTTCCTGCTTGGCAGGGGGTTGGACTGGATGGCCCTTGTGGTCTCTTCCAACTTTAAGATTCTATGATTCTATGCCATGGGACTCTTCGTTGTTATTGCAAGTCAGAACCAGGCCTTTGGGGCCAGTTGGATCTATGAGCATGTATGATGTTCAAAAATCACCTTGTTTATGGTTTTCTACTTTCAAAGCCAATTGGAGGACATTCCTGCCTATGCTGGAGTGGGTACAGTACCATGCCTGGTTCACTGTGAGTGCTGCTAGAAATAAATACGAAGCATGAATAAATTCATAGCTCTGCTGGACACTACCACATCACTGTGTTTTCGAGTGACTCTTGTAGACAGGGAAAAAAGATTCCAATGAGCTCAGTCTGGTTCACTCACTGAAGGCAAACAGGAGGATTCTTAGGGGGGAATTGATGAGCCTGCTCAGGAGGAAGGGCTTGTCTATTTCTCAGGAGCTTGCTTGTTTGGAAGAGCAAACTTCCTATTCCATGGTATCATCATGCTCTGTCCCTAGACAAGCATTTCTCCCTCCAACCTTGTTATGTATTCAGTGGTCTGCGTTTGCCCGAGCTTAAGTCTGGACTAAGGATTCTGAGCTCCTGTGTTCTGATTTGATACATGTTGTCCAATCACAGAACATTTCAGGATTTTGGCCTCTGCCACTGCCCCTTGAACTCTGAGTCGTGATTTGCAGTTTGGAAGTGTAGATAGCCAATCACGTTGGGAGTGGGAGTGGCGCAGGCTTTCCAGAAATGTATATAAGTAGCTGCTTTGCCTGTTTCCCAGTTATGTAGTTCAATAAAGGTTCTTGCTGTTATCAATGTGTCTTGCCTCATGGGAACCCACCTACACTTCAACCCCCACCCCTAGCATCATTAATTTCAGCAATGGGTGTGTTGAATCAGTTCAAAAAGTGAGATAGGTGGCTGATTAAAAATAAGATGATTCAAGTCAGGAAGAAATATTCCCCCAGGGCACCTAATGGTATATCCACACTACAAGACTTAAAACAGTTTTAACTGCCAGGGCTTCCCCTACAAAGCCAGAGACTTCTCTTAGAGGTGCTTAGCCCTGATAACAGAACTACAATTCCTATGTTATTTGGGGAGAAAGGGAATAACCATTATATTACAGGCTTAAAACATCTCTTTTCTTTGGTTTCTCTTGTAGTGTACAATGTCAATCATTTCATTGGCGTATATGACTATATTTGGAATATTAAAATATCTGAACTTTTTTTACTTTTTCCTTTGGTGGCCTATGGACCCAGCAGGGAGAAGTGAGTTGCTTGCAACCAAATATTGTATTGGAAGAAGGTAGCAAAACTAAATATGCCAAAGATCTATAGCATTTGGTTTCTGTACAGTATTAGGTTTGTAAGAAACGATGTAAGTTTACAAACAACTCCCTGTACAGTATACTCGGGGTAGGATCTTGCTCTAGGTGGTCTACCTTAGTCAGGCTGCAGAGCCTTCTCTGCAGTGGTACATCCTTTCCTTATGAAGCTTGTGCAACTAGTTCCCTTCTGTCTTAAAAGTAAGTAAAGGCAAACCCTTATTACTACTTTAACCAGAAGGGAGCAAGTAACCAGACATCTGAATTATAGCCTGCTGTTGGTTTCCTTGTTCTGCAGCTGTTCCCCCCCCCCCACTCCCTCTCTCCATATTCTATTGGCATTTTATCATTTTGCAAGTTGCCTCGAGGGCCCTCTGAGTTGAAAGGTGGGATAAAAATGGAAGCAAAACAATCGCCATCATTTCCAATGAGTCTGGGATCCTGCAATAATAACAGGTTGGGAAGACTAGGGTGAAGGTTACCAGTATGTTTTCTCAGCATGGTGGAAGAAAATAATCTATCCCTAGGACGGGGTTATGCAGTAGCAAAAGAAGGAATAGGAGATGTAAAGCATGGCTGCAGCAGGCCACAGTGCACTTCACCGAGAGCTGGTGATTGCTGCCAAGGACATGCCTAGCTTGAGTGAATCATGAGCCCAGAGAAGCACCAACATCTCCTGACTGGATGTTCTGTCACCCTGTCTTCCACAATCATCCCCTTTCCCCACCCACACTCCCCTTTCTATCTAGAATTGTATGGTGGGTCTATATGAGGAAGGGAGGGTGGGGGGAAGCACAATGTTTCTAGTGCTGGCTGAACGGCCTCAGCCAATTGGCATCTGCGGTGCACCTGGTTGCTAGGCAACACAGAGGATGCAGAGAAAGAAAATGCTCCTTCCAGTAAACAGTGAGGTAGGAACAAGGGAGGGGGAGGGGAGAGAGAGACCTAAAAATAGGGAAGGAATAAAAATAAAGTTAATTAAAGCACCAGGATAGTGGGGTATCTACAGGATAAGGTGGGCTGGGGGAGACAAAGAATCCTAGTTTGCAGGACCGATGTGTGTGTGAATACTAATGTGCTGGGCTCTCAATCTCTCAACATGATAAGCAGCCCAACAGCTTTCACAGGACTGGATGTATTCCATTTCATTTTTTATCCAATACACTATGACTATGACATTGAAGCCACCCCCCTGGATTTGTGTGTATATGAGCATGCCGATCTCATCATATATTTGTGTGCATATAGGTTTGGATTTTGGGTGTGCTGGCATGCTATATTCTTTGGATTGGTATTTCACCAAAGAGGGTGGTTTGTTGCACTAAACAATAGTTTCCAATAGTTTCTATCCATCTTCCAAAGGACTGGGCTGTGTCAGTCGACACCACTAGCCAAAGTTCTTTCCTCTCCTCTGGCACATCATAGATTTTCTAATCCACCATGCCAAACCTGCTCCCAGATTAGCCCTTGCCCTGAGAATTCCCACTCCAAACCCAGTTATTTCTCACCTTACTTCAACCACCTCTCATCTTCCCGTTTCCTAGCCCAGGCTTGCAAACAGTTATCACCTCGGTTGCCTGTGATAAGCACTGTCTCACAAGCAACCAGGCAACAGAAACTGGTGAAAAACTGGAATAATATCTTATGGTACTTTTATCGCAAATAACTAACGTCGATAAGTATGTATGGGCTGGTGTTCTACTAAGCACCCCTCCAAAGTGGTGTTTTTCGGCAGGTGCATTCTGTAACATGTTGTTGACACACAATAATAATGCATTAGTGATGGATTTATATGCAAGCTGGATGCTTCCCCAATGTTCCCACATTATTGCTGTATGAAGGGGCACTCTTAGGTGAGCAGACAGGTGAGTAGTGAGTGCACAGAGGAAGAGGTGGGGGCGGCACTTTCAGTTTTGCCTATAGTGGCAAAATATCCTGGGTTGGCCCTGGATTTCGCTTTTTTGTTGAGAGCAACAGAAGAGCATATAGTGTTCACCTCATTTTTATCAGCCTAGAGCAGTGATGGTATCTTACTATCATAAACCGCCTCAAACCCAGACTGCCATTCCCACCGCTTCTGATACCCCTTCCATTTTACCTTGTTTTCCTCCCTGTCTAAATCTAGCTCTACGGCTCTGAAAGAGCTTCATATATACTTTCAAAAGAAAGCAACAGGTGCCTTGAGCCCACAATCACCATGACAACTGTGTGTTACACAAGAAGGATGTGAAATTATAAAGTGTCATATACCTCCTGGAGCTGGGAATAGCATCAGGAGATAGATAAACTGGGTTCTGGATAGGGCTCCCAGTCCATGACCTTAACTATCCCTGGAGAGAAGCATGTGTGCATGTGCAAGCATGCACATGCGGTGGTGGTAGCAGTGAAGGAGAACATTGGTATTTGGAGGGAACTTCCTCAATTAAACTATGTAACATTATTGCTCTCTTTTTTTGGAGCAGATAACAAACTGCCTTGATTTATTTGTAAAAACATATATCCCTTGAGAATTAGTTGGCCTTGAATCGCACAAAGTGTATGTTTTTCTATATAAGTGGTCCCCATGTTCAAGAAACGGGTCAGTTGCCTGCCTGATACAGAACTGCCCTCCCCCTGAAGGAGCAGGTATGCAGCCTGGGTGTGCTTCTGGATCCTGCTTTGATACTGGAAGCCCAGGTAGCCACACTGGCTAAAAGCACCTTCTAACAGCTGTGCTTAGTTATACAGGGGTCAGCAAACTCTTTCAGCAGGGGGCTGGTCCACTGTCCCTCAGACCTTGTGGGGGGGCCGGACTACATTTTTTTTGGGGGGGGGGGAATGAACGATTTCCTATGCCCCACAAATAACCCAGAGATGCATTTTAAATAAAAGGACACATTCTACTCATGTAAAAACACACTGATTCTTGGACCGTTCGTGGGCCAGATTTAGAATGTGATTGGGCCGGATGCAGCCCCCAGGCCTTAGGTTGCCTACCCATGGCTTAGTACATCAACAACTGTTCCTGGACCAGAAGAGCTTGACCACAGTAGTCTAGGCACTGGTGACTTCAAGACTGGATTACAGCAATGTACTCTATGTGTGGGGCTTCCCTTATGGTTGACGCAAAAATTGCGGCTATTGCAGAATGTTGCAGCATAGCTACTGACGGGAGTGAGACACTGTCAGCATGTAACACCTCTGCTCAGAGATCTGCATGGGTTGTCGATTTATTACCGGTCAAAGTTCAAGCTGTTGCTATTGGTATATAAAGCCCCTAACAGTTGGGGGCAGTTTACTTGGGAAATCTCTTCTCCATATGCACCCACTCAACTGCTTCAATCTATGGAGCTGACACTGTTACAGGTGCCACATAATACTTGTTCCACATTTTAAAGAAATTGGTCTGTTAGTGTGGCATCTGCTACACTTTGGAACTTGTTGCCTATTGACATCAGGCGGGAGCCTTCACTGTACTCTTTTCAGCACCAGCTTAAAATGTTTTTGCTTAGCCAAGCCTATCCAGACACATAGATTTTGATGTCTTTTAATCTTTTTTTGTCTACTATTTATTTAGCTATCTTTTAAATGTTTTTAATTATGTGTTTTTAACTGGTTCTTATTGGTACTTTTAGTAAACTACTCAAATTTTTCTTGTAAACTACTCAAATTTTTATTACAATCAAGTAGTCTATAAATTTTGTTAAATAAAAATAAAATAAAATATACAGTTCTGTACAGAATCACATACAGGGCATGCACAAAGTTGTCTACTTGCTTTTTCACAAGTGGCACACTGCTCCCAGGTTGAGCACTTGAGTGGTAAAACTCGAAAAAGCAAGAAAGCCCAAATTGGCTGCCTCCATTTGAGGCTGCCTGTGTAATCCTCTTGACTTCTCTTTTGCCTTAAGGGCTAGCAGCCTGACATGGCAACCACCTCTTATGGTTCCTGGCAGATGGTGAGAGAGAATCACTCTGAGGACACAGATGTCAACGGCACCTGTCACTTTGCCTAGACCACTGGGGTCAGGAAAGACAGCTGGGTCACCCAATATCAGATGAAGTGGTAAAATTGGTCCTGGACTGTTAACAATTCTGACTACATGGGAAGGGACTTCATAGATGAATGCTTCCCCATGAAAAAGATCCCTTGTAAAAGAGTTAGCAAATATAAAATTATGTTATAACTTTCCCATGATATCCTGTTGCCTTCATACAGCTAGTTTTATATATGACCCCTCACATGGAGTCTGGTACAGTCCAAGGTTGTTTCCACATTAGAGTGCTTTAGCATTGCTGAGGCATTGCTTTATGGTAAATTAGCTGGATGTGAAATTAAAGCAAGAGGTTCCACACAGAACTTACTATGTCTTTACATTATCCTGCAAAGCATTTCCCTGTGATCAATATGTTTATTCACAAGAAAATCCCACTTAGCAAAGGTCCTTTCCTGCATTAATGAGGAGTGTCCCACCTGTTTTGGGGTTGTTGTTGTTGTGGTTGTTGAGCTCAGCTATAGGATTCATGATGAAATGCCCCTAGTTACTAATTTTGGGCTGGTCTCATCAGGTTTCAACAACACAGCATGCAGCATTACTGGGTTTGATGCATTCACCCCCACTTTGCATTTTTAAAACAGTGAAATAGCCTTGGGTGAAGCAAACCCCTTCAGCCTTGTTAATAATCTTGTTGTTTCTGTACATAGGTCTTCATTCCTCAGTTACACGAGGAAAAACAGCTTTAACTAAAGGTGGGTCTTCACCCCCCACCCCCGTTGAGGCAGCATGGGGCCTTGTACCAACAGCTGGTCCATCCTCCTTTCCCGGCTAAAAGAAGTAAGATTGGCAGGATAACAATAGGAGAAAAGGATGAGTAAGATGTTACTGATTGCCTTGGAAACGCATGCTCCCAGTCCCTGTGCCAGAGAAGGCTGGCAGCTCAAGAGGAATTGTATTCATCCCCCACCCCCTAGCCTCCCTTTTCCCTTGTACTGGAAGAAGCATGGAAACATATCCCCCCCCCCCACGCCAACATTCTTCATTTATGCCAGAGATCACACATAGTGCAACAGTTACACAGATTTTGCACACATGTCTTGCTCCAATTTACCCACAACTGCTGGGTTGTCAACCCTAACTATTCAAACGTATGAGTGGAGACCCCCTGCCGAAAAGCTGAAATAACTGAATGATGAAAAAAACTATTAGGGTATCTTCTGAGAGGGGTTTGTGTGTTCATGTTCTGGGTCTACAGCGAATGCTGTGAAAAGCTTGCTAGGTTCTTTTTTTTCTTTTTTCTTTTAAATCTTATTAGGATTGCAAAATGGGAGGCTTCAAAAGCATATTTCAAAACCATAAATCCACAAATGCAGTTCAGCTCCCATGAGCACATGGGCTGCTTAATTTCCATACCACAGAAAAACGGAACAGCCTGAATTCAACATACTGTAACTTCCATCTTTTACACATCATTCTAAGTACCCAAGGCCCATACCTAATGCCCTGTTTTAGCAATGTGAGCAGGGCAGTTGTCAATGTTGGAGGGGGCTATTTTTGAAATCCCCCCCCGCCCCAATGAATAAATGGGTGGGAAATTTCCTGTGCCAGGTCTGGGGCTGGTATAAATTGCGCTATTGACAGGACATGTGGCTGTAGATTTAAGGGGTTTAAAACACAGCAGAAATGTGGTTCTCCCCCTCAGCTATCCATGTCCCTCCCATAGGTCCCTCCCATTTCAGTTATTTTGGCAGTGTATCTGAGGTGTCCCCTTCATGGATCACTGCCTTGTCGTGGCGAAGGGGCTTGAATTACTCAGGGAAGCTATGAGCTATGCCGTGCAGGGCCACCCAAGATGGACAGGTCATAGTGGAGAGTTTGGACCAAACGTGATCCACCTGGAGGAGGAACTGGCAACCCACTCCAGTATCCCTGCCAAGAAAACTCCATGGACAAAGACAACAGGCATATAAAAGATATGACGCTGGAAGATGAGCCCCTCAGGTCGGAAGGCGTCCAACATGCTACTGGGGAAGAGCGGAGGACAAGTACAAGTAGATCCAAAGCTGATGAAGCGGCTGGGCCAAAGCCGAAAGGACACTCAGTTGCGGATATGCCTGGAAGCGAAAGGAAAGTCCAATGCTGTAAAGAAAAGTATTGCATAGGAACCTGGAATGTAAGAACCATGAACCTTGGTAAGCTGGATGTGGTCAAAAATGAGATGGCAAGAATAAACATTGACATCCTAGGCATCAGTGAACTAAAATGGACGGGAATGGGCGAATTCAGTTCAGATGACTATCATATCTACTACTGCGGGCAGGAATCCCGTAAAAGAAATGGAGTGGCCCTCATAGTCAACAAAAGAGTGGCGAAAGCTGTACTGGGATGCAATTTCAAAAATGATAGATTGATCTCAATACGAATCCAAGGCAGTCCTTTTAACATCACAGTAATCCAAGTTTATGCACCAACTTCCAGTGCTGAAGAAACTGAAATTGACCAATTCTATGAAGACTTACAACACCTTATAGAAATGACACCAAAGAAGGATGTTCTTCTCATTATAGGGGATTGGAATGCTAAAGTAGGGAGTCAAGAGATAAAAGGAACAACTGGCAAGTTTGGCCTTGGAGTTCAAAATGAAGCAGGGCAAAGGCTAATAGAGTTCTGTCAGGAGAACAAGCTGGTCATCACAAACACTCTTTTCCAACAACACAAGAGACGACTCTACACATGGACATCACCAGATGGGCGACATCGAAATCAGATTGATTATATTCTCTGCAGCCAAAGATGGAGAAGCTCTATACACTCAGCAAAAACAAGACCTGGAGCTGACTGTGGCTCTGATCATCAGCTTCTTATAGCAAAATTCCAGCTTAAACTGAAGAAAGTAGGAAAAACCACTGGGCCAGTAAGATACAATCTAAATCAAATTCCTTATGAATACACAGTTGAAGTGAAAAACAGGTTTAAGGACTTAGATTTGGTGGATAGAGTGCCTGAAGAACTGTGGATGGAGGCTCGTAACATTATACAGGAGGCAGCAACGAAAACCATCCCAATGAAAAAGAAATGCAAGAAAGCAAAGTGGCTGTCCAATGAGGCCTTAAAAATAGCGGGGGAGAGAAGGCAAGCAAAATGCGAGGGAGATAGTGAAAGATACAGGAAATTGAATGCAGATTTCCAAAGAATAGCAAGGAGAGACAAGAGGGCCTTTCTAAACGAACAATGCAAAGAAATAGAGGAAAATAACAGAATGGGAAAAACCAGAGATCTGTTCAAGAAAATTGGAGATATGAAAGGAACATTTTGTACAAAGATTACCACAATTAAGGACAAAAGTGGAAAGGACCTAACAGAAGCAGAAGACATCAAGAAGAGGTGGCAAGAATACACAGAGGAACTATACCAGAAAGATATAGAGGTCTCATACACCCCAGGTAGTCTGGTTGCTGACCTTGAGCCAGACATCCTGGAGAGTGAAGTCAAATGGGCCTTAGAAAGCCTTGCTAACAACAAGGCCAGTGGAAGTGATGATATTCCAGCTGAACTATTTAAAATCCTAAAAGATGATGCTGTTAAGGTGCTACACTCAATATGCCAACAAGTTTGGAAAACTCAGCAGTGGCCAGAGGATTGGAGAAGATCAGTTTACATCCCAATCCCAAAGAAGGGCAGTGCCAAAGAATGCTCTAACTACCGCACAATTGCACTCATTTCACACGCTAGCAAGGTTATGCTTAAAATTCTACAAGGCAGGCTTAAGCAGTACGTGGACCGAGAACTCCCAGAAGTGCAAGCTGGATTTCGAAGGGGCAGAGGAACCAGAGACCAAATTGCAAACATGCGCTGGATTATGGAGAAAGCTAGAGAGTTCCAGAAAAACATCTACTTCTGCTTCATTGACTACGCAAAAGCATTTGACTGTGTCGACCACAGCAAACTATGGAAAGTTCTTAAAGAAATGGGAGTGCCGGATCACCTCATCTGTCTCCTGAGAAATCTCTATTTGGGACAAGAAGCTACAGTTAGAACTGGATATGGAATAACTGATTGGTTCAAAATTGGGAAAGGAGTACGACAAGGCTGTATATTGTCTCCCTGCTTATTTAACTTATATGCAGAATTCATCATGCGAAAGGCTGGGCTGGATGAATCCCAAACTGGAATTAAGATTGCCGGAAAAAATATCAACAACCTCAGATATGCTGATGATACAACCTTGATGGCAGAAAGTGAGGAGGAATTGAAGAACCTTTTAATGAGGGTGAAAGAGGAAAGCGCAAAATATGGTCTGAAGCTCAACATCAAAAAAACTAAGATCATGGCCACTGGTCCCATCACCTCCTGGCAAATAGAAGGGGAAGAAATGGAGGCAGTGAGAGATTTCACTTTCTTGGGTTCCATGATCACTGCAGATGGTGACAGCAGTCACGAAATTAGAAGACGCCTGCTTCTTGGGAGAAAAGCAATGACAAACCTAGACAGCATCTTAAAAAGCAAAGACATCACCTTGCCAACAAAGGTCCGTATAGTTAAAGCTATGGTTTTCCCAGTAGTAATGTATGGAAGTGAGAGCTGGACCATCAAGAAGGCTGATCGCCGAAGAATTGATGCTTTTGAATTATGGTGCTGGAGGAGACTCTTGAGAGTCCCATGGACTGCAAGAAGATCAAACCTATCCATTCTCAAGGAAATCGGCCCTGAGTGCTCACTAGAAGGACAGATCCTGAAGTTGAGGCTCCAGTACTTTGGCCACCTCATGAGAAGAGAAGACTCCCTGGAAAAGACCCTGATGTTGGGAAAGATGGAGGGCACAAGGAGAAGGGGACGACAAAGGATGAGATGGTTGGACAGTATTCTCGAAGCTACTAACATGAGTTTGGCCAAACTGCGGGAGGCAGTGAATGATAGGCGTGCCTGGCGTGCTCTGGTCCATGGGGTCACGAAGAGTCGGACACGACTGAACGACTGAACAACAACAACAACAACATCTGAGGTGTTCTCTAGCAACATCTATCACGGTGGTGGTGTACCTGATGTTCTACCAAATCCAGGTCCCATTTCAACTCCTGAGGCAGAACAAGAATGTGCTACGGTACCTGCTGTCCCCTCAAACCATGCCCCCTACGCCATGCACTCCACCCTTTCAACCAACATGCCCCCCCTCACAGAAACTTGGCAAATAGATGGTATTCCACAAGGCCTTGGTGCTTGTTTTCTCTATCCAGGGATGGGAAAGACAACACCACCCACTGGAACACCCACTGCTCTCACCAAACCCGGGGGGGGGGTCTCCTGCGAAAACGTGAAATTTGGCGAGCGGGGGGCATTCTGGAAGTGGTAGGATGAGCATGCTTCTGCTGGAGGCAGCTGTTTCACATGGCCTAATGAGTGGGCCAGTTCTGACCAAATCCTATAGTCCTCCAGCCAGAGGATCTTAACTATAGGATTGTACCTAAACCTCTTTGTTTTATATATTGTGTGCATGCATGCATGCTTACATGTGCTTATCTGTCTTATTTTCAAATATATATCATTCTGCGTTAATATCAGGAGGACAGGAAGCATTTCCTCCCAATAATATATCAACAAAAGTTTAATAAAATATTATAGTTTTATTATAACAGTTTGGAATATATTGTTGATAGAGGAAAAGATGGCCACAATAAGCTTCTTTTCACCCAAGATTTAGCTCAAACCATATACTGTATTATATACACATTCTCACACACACACTCCCTCGAAACTCCATAGTAGAGTTACGACTTCTCAAAGCCAAGCCGTTGCTTCCTTATATGTGCTAATCATTTTTGTTTTAAACAAGCTTAAAACTGCATATATTACCCATGCAAATTTCAAACATTCATTCAGATTGGCTATGTCAAACTTCCTTGCTACAAAAGGAAAGTAACTGGCCATGTCAAACTTCCTTGCTACAAAATCTGCAGTAAAATGATCTACCCCTCCCTCCTTTAACGACCAAAGGCACAAGGTAGAAATCTGCAGTTACAACAGATGTGTGGGAAACCCTTGGAAAGGAAAGGTGAGAAGCAAACAGAATAGGCTTTGCAAGCCTGGAGTGACCTGCGGGACACACATCCGAAACCTTATTTGCTTGGCTGGCGTTGCATGGTGTTAGCACTGAGCATTCTCTCCTGTAGAAAGGCACAGAAATGCCTGAAGCTATGCTCCCCCACTCCACCCCCTTCTTTCACACATGGCTGCCTGCTTTATCTGCAAGAGTGCTCTGCCAATTCCTGCAGGCAGCCGAGCAGAAAGGCCAAGCTCCAAAGCAGATGTGGTGCTGCTGACAGATGAAAAGCAAAGTCTTGACTTCAGGAAGAAGGGGTGGGCTGGACCAAGGAAGAAGGGTTTTACATACACAGACACATACCGTAACCCAACTCCAGCTGCATAAATAACGCACATCTTTTTTGTGCACCAGTGCAAATGGGGAGACCAAGATTAAGGAAGCCCTGCTACTGCGAGTATAATTATCTCTATTTTGCACCCCCCAGTCTCTCCCCATCTCCATTGATTTGACTATTAACAAATCCGCTCTCTAAGTCACATGCCGCTAGAAATACCCTTGAGCTGTTGGGGTTGGGAAAAATGATCCACTGAAAGGTTCACAGGCTAACAAGGCCCTTCTGGGGGTGGGGAACTGGCATTTTGCTCCCTCAGCAAACAAGGTAGGTTCAGCTCTGTGCACTGAGAGCACCCTCTAGGCTGCAGTTGCAGCCTGAGTAAACTAGCCGACACCACAGCCTGAACTGACTTCAGAGCTGAAGGGATGGGAAGGGCATACCTCAGGCTCAGATAAAGCCGTCACATCCAAGGCAAGTTCCTCAAGTCTGAAGAACTCATCTCATGGAGTAGCCACTCCTTTCAGTGACCGCCCCTTCCAGAAGCTGAACACAAGCCTGATTTTGATGACATCTTCTGTCTCAGGCCCTTTTGAAACTTGGTTGATAGAGCACAACTGGACACATACACACCCCAAACTATGGCTGTCTCAGAGCTAGGCCCAGGCCTGACAGGGGCCTGCTCTTGAATATATTCAAGATTAAATTACACACACACACACACACACACACACGATGGCCAGGGGTGAGAGAGGTAGCAGCAGTAAATTTTAAGGTCATTCATTGTGGTTGCTTTGTATACAACATAATAAGCAGATGTATACATACTTCTGAAAAGTATTTTCTCTACTCGTGAAGTTGTGACTGCTTTCAAGCCATTCTGACAAGGAGCTCCCGGAGTCCCTAAAGTGACATTTCTCAGAAAGCAAGCAGCACACAGAGCGCCTGGAGATCTCTCCTGCATCCCTGTGGAATACAAAATATTCTGGCAACGTGTAAGCAAACACATCAGCCAGACCACATTATTACTTCCCTCCTGATCCCCTTTGAGACACCTCTCACTTCAGTTTCTTGGAGAACAGCTGCCCCAAAGGATTAACAGCACATCTTAAGGCTGGAATATGCAGATATATTGAGAAGCAGTTTACACTTACTTTTTAAACATATTCTGCCTCAATTAAAACTTATTGCTCAGAAGGCTGAGCAGAAAACATTTCCGCTTAAGAAGAGGATCACATCCAAGGCCCATCTAGTCCAGCATCCTGTTCTCACAGGAGCCACTCAGATGTCTGTGGGAAACCCGAAAGCAGAACACAAACATAGCTGGTATTCAGAGGCATACCTAACCATTCTGGCTAGTAGTCATTGTTAGCTTTATCCTCCATGAATTTGTCAATCCTCTTTTAAAGCCATCTAAACTGGTGGTCAACACTGCACCACATGGCAGCAAATTCCATGTGCTGTGTAAAGAAGTACTTATTTTTGTCTTTCTTGAATCTTCCAGCATTGAGCTTCAATAGATGACCACAGTTCTTGTATTATGGTGGGGGCATATCCCTATCCACTTTCCCCATACCATGTAGGCTACATCTCTGTTCTACTTGCCCGTTTCCCCCCGAAACTAGGTCTAAAATGGAGAGCCTCTGAAAATATTAATCTTTGTGATGCGTTGGTAAAATTTACACTCATTAAGGACACATTCCAACATGCTCGTATCTTAAGGTTACCAGACGTCCCCGTTTCCCGGGGACAGTCCCCGGATTTACAAATCAGTCCCCTGACAAAATCCATCTATTTAGTAGGAAGTTGAAAAGTGTCCCCGGATTCATTGAAAAAAATCTGGTAACCTTATCATATCTGGCCATGGAGGGGATTAGGTTTGGGACAAAACAGGAAGGAACAAGTTTTGAGAGAGAGGAAGGTCATGAAATTTGCAGAACTCTTTTTGTGACACAACCTTGATGGCAGAAAGTGAGGAGGAATTAAAGAACCTTTTAATGAGGGTGAAAGAGGAGAGTGCAAAAAATGGACTGAAGCTCAACATCAAAAAAACTAAGATCATGGTCACTGGTCCCATCACCTCCTGGCAAATAGAAGGGGAAGAAATGGAGACAGTGAGAGATTTTACTTTCTTGGGCTCCATGATCACTGCAGATGGTGACAGCAGTCACGAAATTAGAACACGCCTGCTTCTTGGGGAAAAAGCAATGACAAACCTAGACAGCATCTTAAAAAGCAAAGACATCACCTTGCCGACAAAGGTCCGTATAGTTAAAGCTATGGTTTTCCCAGTAGTAATGTACGGAAGTGAGAGCTGGACCATCAAGAAGGCTGATCGCCGAAAAATTGATGCTTTTGAATTATGGTGCTGGAGGAGACTCTTGAGAGTCCCATGGACTGAAAGAAGATCAAACCTATCCATTCTTAAGGAAATCAGCCCTGAGTGCTCAGTGGAAGGACAGATCCTGAAGCTGAGGCTCCAATACTTTGGCCACCTCATGAGAAGAGAAGACTCCCTGGAAAAGACCCTGATGTTGGGAAAAATTGAGGGCACAAGGAGAAGGGGACGACAGAGGACGAGATGGTTTGACAGTGTTCTCGAAGCTACCAACATGGGTCTGACCAAACTGCGGGAGGCAGTGGAAGACAGGAGTGCCTGGCGTGCTCTGGTCCATGGGGTCACGAAAAGTCGGACACAACTAAACAACTAAACAACAACAACAAACTCCCTTAAAATTATTAAACCCATATTGGGGGGAAATTGGCCTGGTGTCATCTTTTCATTTTGTACAAATATTTAACAATGTGCATAAACATCTAAAGCTGGATCACACTATAAAATGGTCATGTAACTTCCTCCAAAGTAGCAATGGATAGATACAAGACCTTGGACTACATGGATCATTAGTTTGGCATAGGTACTACTGTTATAATTAGGAGATTCTGACTACCTTGTTGGTCATGCTTGACCATCTAGATAATTGGGAACTAAAGGTCAGAATAGCAATACTTCTCCCTTCGTTGGCAACAGATCTGACCCGAGACCTATGTTGTCACCCGGTACTAATATGCTCTGCAGTAGCATTAGTCAGGCAAACAAATGTATCCGACATTTACTACTACTACTACTACATTTATTACTACTACTATATTTTGGTAGGCTTCCTAGAATTGTATTCACTAACATGCATAAAGCCAATCAAAACTCTCTCTCTCTCCCTCCCTCCCTCCCTCTCCACTAGCTATCCTCTTTCGTAAGATGTGGGAACTATAATACAATAAATATCTATAACTACCTTTTTAAATACATAAAAACAAATATTTCTTGAACTGATCCTGCTATACAGATGAGTGACTGCAAAAGAAAACGAAGTGCAGCAGTGTAAAAAAAGAGGATCATCTGCTTGAGGTTCATCAGGAGAACGGTGAAGCATTTTTGAACTATCCGAAAGTTACCAAGGGGATCTGAAAATATAAATGCCCTAAAATGGCTTGCCCCTTGACGACAGATCTGATGTGGATACATTCATAATGGCCTTTTCAGTTTCTACTTGGGTTGCATAGTAGCCAGTTGCTCCTTGACTTCCTGAGTTCCCTTATCCCACAGATCGCAAGCTACAGCTGCTTGCCAAACACTGTGGCTAGAATGACAAGTGGTGGCAACCAAGAGGCTATGAATGATGAAGTCATTGTTAAGAATAGAATGCCTTGCAGCATGACTGCATTGTTTAAGTGACAAAGCTTGCACTAATGCTGCTGAGAGCTGCTCATCCATCATGGAGTCTGTGGACATTATCTCACACTATAAACGCTGTACTTTCAGATGCGAAAAAAGATGTTCTCGTGAGTCTATTCAAAAACATAGACTCTGCCAATAGCTGGTATAGTGCATGCATGCTGAAGAAATACAATGAGAAACTGGTTGAGTGCCTGATTTTATAATCATATACATGGAGTTTAAGCCAATTAAGCTAGCTATCTTATTATGTGAATGTAAAAGAATGTTCACATTAAAACATAATTTCAAAAGAGGAAACTACAGCTGTATCTTCTAGATTTTCCTCCATAATGTTTTCTGATGGGAAAAATACCTAGCTTTTTTCAGAGTGAGAAACATTATAAAAATTGAAGTTGAGATTCTCACACCTTGCAAAATGAGAACCTCCACATTCCTCTGCAATCATCATAATAAAAAGGTGAGTTGGTTAACATTACCAGTAATATGTTCACTATGACAAAGACACAGACTGATTCGAGATTTCCAGTGACTTAAATTTTGGGAATAGATCTGAGTGAATACCTTCTGTTTCCTGTATATTGTAAAATCAGCAACAACAGGTAGAAGGGTGAGTGAAAGGTGAGAAACTGGGCAAAATCAAGAACTGCCCCAGGAATCTCAGCGCATGCTCCAATACCACCAGCTGTTTGGGGATTCCATCAATGTAGCTTAGATCAGCAGGTGATCAGGCCTTTAATATTATAAACTTGTTGGAGTAGAGCTTATTTCGCTTATTAAAAGTAATTTTTATTCACAAAATTAACAAAAGAAAAAAGAGGGAAGAGAAAAAAATAATGACAGTAAAATAAAAATAGTATAGTAGGAAAAAAAATCAGTTCACAATCTGAATACAATCTGAATTTATATCTCTTGATCTCCATGTTTTGTCTTTTCCTGTCACTTCTTGGTTTCCCCTTAATGCAGCCCCCAATTTAAGAACAGGTCTAATATTATTTTATTGTACTACATTGTATTACCGTAAGTGCTCTAAAGTGCTATTTGGACTGTGTGTATGTTACACACACACACACACACACACACACACACAGTGGGTGGCACTGAATTTGGGATGGGGTACCTGCCTGGATTAAAATTGCAGTTTAACTAGTATATTAACTAGGAGAATTTGAGCCAGGCATTATCTCCCAGTCTAATCTCCCTTGAAGGGTTGTTGTAAGGATGAACTAATCGATTCAAGTGCTTGGAGAAATGCAAATAAGCTAATAAAGTGAATAATGGGAAATAATTTCCATAGGTAAAACTGAATGGTGGTTTTTTCCTTTGTCCAAGAAAGAAACCCTATTGTTTTGCGTTGAGCCTGAGGTTCAGAAGCATATAGTCTCTTGTTCTGACATCATTGCTCTTGTCATGTGGACTATCAGTCCACAATTCCATCTAGCTGGGGATCAGCATGACCTACAATAAGCACTATGCAGACAGCACCATGCAGACAAGCCCTTGGAGTACTGATGGTGAGAACCAGGAAAATGAGCAAACGTGGGATTTAGGTACAGACAGCCGTTGTCATGCCAACTTTTGATTTACACAGAACAATTAACCAGGCACAATGCAAAAGTTGCTCGATCTCACAGAAATCTAACCAGGCACAATGCAAAAGTTGCTCAATCTCACAGAAAGAGAGAGAGAGAGCTCAGAGAGAAGTTTTACAAATATTTTAGCAAATATCATTACAAAGTGGACTATCAAAATACATCAAAATTCTAAGATCCACGTTCTCTATTCAATGTAAAATATATTAACTAACACTTGGTTAACATATTGCATCATATGCAAGCAGAAAGCTGCATAAATATTTATTCAATGAAAAGGGATTTCAAATTTCATTATTGTATCCTGCATACCTTAGAATTAATACATGTTCCATTATGACTTTTGGATAATTCTGTGCAACTAAAAAGCTTGAACATTTAATGCCAATATACAATATCACCTTACCATGTTTGTTTGTCTAACATGCACAACATCATCTTCTTGTTTCTCTTAACATCCATTGTTTATTATTCTAAAACCAAGCAGACTGAAATAATTATTTTTACAGTAGATTCTAGAGGGTTAACCCTTCTCTCCCCAGACAACCCCCCCCCCCACTTAGAATAAAAGCTTCTAATGGTACCCATAGGTTTATGGGGAGAGGGAGATCCTATTTGCTGTGGGTAGGGGTGACAAGGTATAGACTGGAGCCAGCTCAAGGGCCAGAAGTCTTCCCTACATCCTTGCTCTAGTCTAGAACCTTTCAATATTTGCCTCTCTGCAAATCACACCTTTTCTTCCTAACAAACATTAGAATTAGATGAACTGATGTGCAACCCAATACTATGAATATTTATCTTGACATAAATCCTATTTAATTCAACAGAATTATCTCCATGTAAGAGTACATAATATCAAAACCTTAGCATCTAATGCTTAGATATTAAACTCAATAACCTAAAGAAACCCCAACAATCAGTAATAGTGGAAATTCAAGGAAGAGAGAAGATTTTCCCCCAGGCTCCTAAATGCTAGTATGTATTAACAGGAGAATAGCAATATTTAAATAAATAAAAAAACCTCTCCAGCAAGTGTGATTAATTTCTTTGGGTTTAATATTCAGGGCTATAAAATATGCATCACCTACCCTACAGTGTTTGAGATTTGTCAGGTGAATGCCTCATTAAGCTGCTTTGGGAAGCTGTGCTCTCAACTAGTGAGCTTAAATATTTTTGACAAATTTAAAAAACAAAATGAAGCCATTTTATTTATTTTTAAATGTTTTATGATCGACTTAGCATCAAGGAGAGGTGTGCAAACTGACAGTTCTGAAGAATGAAAGATTCCCAATTATCACATTATGCTATCACTGCAGAGCAGGGCAAGCTACTGCAAGCACTTACATGTCACCATGCCTTCCCAAAGGAGCTCTATATACTGATCTCAGCAGACAGCGTAGTATGTTCTGTCTCAGATATTTGAGTAGGAAACTGCCAGTTGCATCAGTTCACATACCCATTGACCCTCCCATCCATGTTTGCTAGAACGATAAAAGAGAATAACTAGTAAATGCTGTTCATCGTTTAACCAAAACCTTTCATAAAATGGCTGGATTTTACAGAATGTATGTTTATATAGGCATTGTGCCCACCTCCCTAAAGAGAAGGAAACCACATATACACTCTGGGTGCTCCAGACAGGCTTCCAGCAACAGAAACTTTGCATTCAGCAACCTTCTGAACCCAAGGAAAATTGATTCAGTGGATCTACACTGGTAAGCCAGTTTTTGTGTACAAATTGTTCTCAGTAGATCAGATCGATGTCTCAGAGATTTATGTGACTGACTGACTGACTGACTGACTTGTCAAACATAATTTAACCAACAAATATGTCAATGGATAATTTCATTAAGAGAGTTTAGCATAGACAGTTGGACATTATTGAATCTTGGTTAATCTAGCATCTTGATCATGGGCAGGGAGCCCTTTCCAACTCAAGGCCGCATTCACTTTGGGGCAATCATCCAGGAGCCACACACAAACAATAAACTTGGCCTTGGTCAAAGGCAAAACTGTGCAGAGCAACAAGTGCAAAGGTCATCTGAGCATAGCAGGCTAGTTTCTACAAACTCCCACACCCCGCTCAGTCCTCCATCCAGGTAAGCAAGGAGCATTATGACAATTCAAGGACACATTCCAGCCAAGGAAAGACACTCAAGAACGGCGCCAGAGCCAGTGAGTGTTGTGGCCTGGGGAAAGGGTCAAGGGCCAG
This sequence comes from Lacerta agilis, assembly GCF_009819535.1. Classification (NCBI taxonomy): domain Eukaryota; kingdom Metazoa; phylum Chordata; class Lepidosauria; order Squamata; family Lacertidae; genus Lacerta; species Lacerta agilis. Next base: position 64,875,594 of record NC_046313.1, read on the forward strand.
ATAAAAGCCAAGAGGGCCACATTTGGCCCCAAGGCCTGCGGCTCTCCACTGCTGATCTAGAGGAAGTAATGGAAAACGTTTTTATTGATTTCTGTCAGTTGTAGGAGCAAAATGTTGCACATTCAATAGCAAGTAAGCAAATAAAAACAAAATTGATAACAATCCTGCTTCTGGAACATGAGTGAATCAGGAAATCCTAAAACTGCCGTCCCACTTTCCAGTCTGTACAACGCTATGTTAAGAATGGAATAAGCAAAGCAAACTGTTGAGGGTCCCAGATCTTTCGAAGCCTCACACCCCAAGGCCTGTTTTCATAAGTAGAGCTACTAGGCCTCATGGTTATAAAGAAAACAGCATGGAAATGGGAGGACTTTGCATACTTACTCTGCTTCACGCGCTCGGTGAATGCAATCTCTGCCTCTGCACCCCGAATTGCATTTAAATCTAGTTAATCGACACCGCCTCCCCGCCCACTTCAATTACACCCCACACCAGAGTTTCAACACCTTCTTCCACAAACTGTCCATAAGAGCCACCCAGTTCACGGCTCCCTCGTTTTCTCCTCCAATGGCCACGCTTTCCTCTCCCTGCTTTCTTTCCCATTGGACAAAATTCCTATCCAATGGGAAACCAATTTGTTATACTCCCTCCCTTTTTAACCCACTTTCTAATGGTTAGGCCATGGTCGCCGGTCCTTTCCCCCCAGTTTAGGGTGCTGGTCCCTTGCGCCGGCTGGCGGATACCACGTCGGCTTCTGACTCCGCTCGGGATGCGGTGGTTGTTAAGGGTGTTAAGGGTTTGCCTTGGAAAGCCTCCAAAGCCTCCATGGGGTAGACCACTTGCGGCACCAAACTCAAGAGGGGCCCCGGTTTGTGACAAGGCTCCAGGGGCACCAGGCCGCGTTTCCATGGCGACCGCGAGAAGCCGTCGCCTGCGGGAAAGTGCTTGTGCTGCGCAGGTGGAAGGAAGAACGCTGCTAAGGCGTGCGGGGCGGAGAGCCCACCTTGGGCATGGTCGAGATATTCTGCGAGTGAAGCTGGTGAAACAGCTCCACAGCCCCAAAGACTAGAATTGGCGGGAGCAGCGGATTCACGGGATCCTCACGGCCATCCGGAGCTGCGGACTCCGGCCACATCCTGGAGATGGTTTTCCCTTTCCGCAGGGATTGCAGCAACTGGGAAGTGATCCAGGCCTGCCGGGCCCAGCACAGCCAGAAGTTCCGCTTGCCCTGCAAAAGGAGGGGGAGCCCGGCTGCGGGAAACAACCTGGGGCTTTCCTCTGTTGGCAAGGATTTCAGAAACAAACCTTCCCAAACGAAGCTAGCGGCATTTGAAAAGATCCTTGTGAAATCCTAAACGCGATTATTAGGAGTGAGCCTCACTGACCACCATGCAACTTAATTCGGAGTGCGCATGCATAAGATTGCACAATTACTGTGGCATGAGTTCTAGCCCCACACGTCAGTAGATAGGTGAAGTGGTTCCCTTCAGTTATCCTGTATCTGATAAAGGAGGACTTTAGACCACAAAAGTTTATGCTACAACAAATGTGTTTGTATTTAAGGAGTCACAAGACTATTTGTGTGTGTGTGTATTTTTTTTTGCTGTAACTGACTTGTGTTTGTTACAAGCAAAGGAAAAGGTCTGCCAGACATGTTACCATCAGGCAAAACAGCCAGCAGCCACGAAAGGGTGGGACTGCAAAAACATGAGATGATTGATCAAGCAGCTGGCAGGCCACAGGACTGGTGAACTGCATTTGTCTTTGCTTTTGCCGCTTATGGCAACAGCTCGACAAGATTCCTGTCCTGCAATGAATGTGAATAAGTATGGTTCCAAGAGTAGAACTCCTTTGAACTGTGGTGTACATCCTGCTTATTTTCTCTTACTTGGTTAATACTACCATCTAGCTCACTATAGAGGCACTACTATCTGTTGGGCTGTGCTTCCTAGTCTGTGGTCCTTAGCACTGTCTTAGTTTTTTGCACCCATCCTCGAAATTGCTCTTTTATAATCCAATCACAAAGTGATAGGTTGTTTTAGAAAGAAGGACTTGACAGAAGCTGACATCTGTATTGAAACTAGCATTATTAAAAACACTTCTGACTTTGGGAAGCCATGGGAATGGGCCCTGGGGGGTGGGGAGACAGAAATTTTGGATAAAATTGTAATATATGTAATGTCTGTCTTATCAGTCCTACACACCAAATGATTACAAATATACCCAGTGTTAGAGATTGGCTTTTAAACCACTACACCATAAGGTACATGAGCTTACTTTTGTTGTGAGCTGACAAATAGCAGGTGTGTGTATGAAAATAGTAGGGATGAATGTGTCCTTTGACACCTCTTAAAAGCAGTCCAGTCTCCCTGTCTCCCACCACCTTTTATTAGCTTAAAATCATAGAGTTGGAAGAGACCACAAGGGCCATCCAGTCCAACCCCCTGCCAAGCAGGAAACACCAAAGCATTCCGCTTAAAGACCTCCAAAGGAGACTCCACCACACTCCTTGGCAGCAAATTCCACTGTCGAACAGCTCTTACTGTTAGGAAGTTCTTCCTAATGTTTAGGTGGAATCTTCTTTCTTGTAGTTTGAATCCATTGCCCCGTGTCCGCTTCTCTGGAGCAGCAGTAAACAACCATTCTCCCTCCTCTATATGACATCCTTTTATATATTTAACATGGCTATCATATCACCCCTTAACCTTCTCCAGGCTAAACATACCCAGCTCCCTAAGCCATTCCTCATAAGGCATCGTTTCCAGGCCTTTGACCATTTTGGGTGCACTCCTCTGGACACGTTCCAGCTTGTCAGTATCCTTCTTGAATTGTGGTGCCCAGAACTGGACACAGTACTCCAGGTGAGGTCTGACCAGAGCGGAATACAGTGGTACTATTACTTCCCTTGATCTAGATGCTATACTCCTATTGATGCAGCCCAGAATTGCATTGGCTTTTTTAGCTGCTGCATCACATTGTTGACTCATGTCAAGTTTATGGTCTACCAAGATCCTTTTCACATGTACTGCTCTCAAGCCAGGTGTCACCCATCCTGTATTTGTGCCTTTCATATATTTTTTTTTTTGCCCAAGTGTAGTACTTTACATTTATCCCTGTTGAAATTCATCTTGTTTGCTTTGGCCCAGTTCTCTAATCTGTTGAGGTCATTTTGAAGTGTGATCCTGTCCTCTGGGGTATTAGCCACCCATCCCAATTTGGTGTCATCTGCAAACATGATCAGGATGCCCTCAAGCCCATCATCCAAGATGTTGAATAAGACTGGGCCCAAGACAGAACCCTGTGGCACCCCACTAGTCACTTCTCTCCAGGATGAAGAGGAGCCATTAATGAGTACCCTTTGGGTTTGGTCTGTCAGCCAGTTACAAATCCACTGAATGGTAGCATTGTCTGGCCCGCATTTTACCAGCTTCTTTACAAGAATATCATGGGGTACCTTGTCAAAGGCCTTGCTGAAATCAAGATAGGCTACATCCACAGCATTCCCTTCATCTACCAGGCTTGTAATTCTGTCAAAAAATGAGATCAGATTGGTCTGACATGACTTACTTTTCAGAAACCCATGCTGACTTTTAGTGATCACAGCGTTCCTTTCTAGATGCTCACAGACCGTTTGCTTAATGATCTGCTCTAGAATCTTTCCTGGTATTCATCAATTAATCAGATCCGCCCAACCCTTCATCCACAGTGTCCTACAAAAAGGGGAGCAGGATCAAATAAGGTCATACCAAGGTGATTTTAGAAGAATTAACTCCTAATTATTTTATTTTATATTGCGATGATGTGGCTGGAACAAAGTATATCCAGCTAACTCAGAAGTTACAATGGCCTGAGCTGCCTTATATTAATCTGATGGCATCCTTTTTATGCCAACACTACTATCTCTTATTTATAGATAGAAATTCAGTGCCCACCATGAGCAGAAAATTGTACATTTTTATATTTGCTGCTCAGAGCCCTTGGAACTGGAGTAGATGGGGAGGACTATAAATGCAAATACATTGATACTTTTCTGTTGTACATTCACTAAGTGCCTGTTTGTTTCTCTTATCTTTCCCCAGGGATTCGTTACAGCAGCACCGTTAGTGTTGATGAAGTAAAGGCCTTGGCTGCTTTGATGACATACAAACGTGCTATCGTAGGTAAGTTTGCACCAAATGTGAAAAATACTAGGACAGGCTCAACAGGCTAAGAGGTGACACTACTGAAATACCATATGGATGAGATACACAGAAGAGTTAATGCTTATCTCAGAAAAACAGTATGCAGTGCTTCTCAGACTCTTTGAACTGGGACCCCTCTACAACATATACCGTATATTTTATATTTTATATTTAATGTCAGTATAAATATGCAATGTGTATTTGAATAGAATTTACATGTATTTTGGGAGAAAGCCTGTCTCCGAAAGGGTTCATATAACTGTAATAGTGCACTGTCAGCCCAGTGAAAGAAAGTTATTTATTGTGTGACACACCCTAGAATATGCTGGGACCAGCAGTTTTAGAAGCATTGTATTATGTACTTAAAGTTACACAATAGAACTGTCTTTGTTGGCATTTCTTGAATTGATGGAGTGGAGATGAGGAAAACAGGACAGAATGAAATGGAGAGAAGATTGGAATGTTGGAGGAAATTACCTCTAGCTTCTATCTTTTGCTTTTATCTGTTACACATTTTATGAAGTTTGTAGCCCACATGAGCACAAGAAGCTGCCTTATACCAAGTCAGACTATTTTCCCAGCTCGCTGAGTACTACCTATCTGCTCTTAACTGGCAGAGCTCTCTAGGTGTCAGACAGAGGTCTTTCCCATCTGTACCCAAGGAAAATAAAGTTCCAGGAACAAATACTCATGGCAACTTTGTCCCCATATCTATCTGAGCAATACCATCCTGGAGCCAACAATATCAGCCATACAATCAATGACTTATTCACATACATGTGTTCTAACATAATATACACCGGCATCTGCCAACAATGCCTTTTTGCCATCTACATAAGTCGAACAGGTCTGTCTCAAGGCAAGAGGATAAAGGGACACAAATTGAATGTTAAGAATGGTAACTGGTATCCAATGTGAAGTCAGCAAAATCTTGGGAATCACCATAAAAGTTATTCAGGGCATAACAAATACAAATACACATAATGTCAGGATTCTTCTTCTTATCTGTATACCTTACTAAAAAAAAAAAAAAATTCTAGTTCCAAATCTTGACGTTTGACTTCCCCCGCCTATACACCTTCGGTTTTAAAACAATACACTATTTCCTTAACAACTTTTCTCTATGAAAATTTAACTTTACTTAAAAAAGAAAAAACACCTTTGTCTTATTCTTTGCATTATAACCTAAAACTTAACCAAATATTCTTACAGCTAAACTTATTTCTTCTATCATTTATCATGCTGCTTTTAACTTAAACTCAATATCTCCTTGCTTATTTAACATAGACTTGTAATTAACATACTTCACACTCCGATTTCGGATACCATGGCAGACCATCTATGTTATACATTAATTAGTTCAACCCACTCCCCTTCTGTCCATTATCTTCTCCTGTCCTTCACCAGAACCAGATCTCCTTTTATATTCTTCTAAATGTCCACAGATCCAGGTTGCAACCACAACAAACCCTGCATCGAGCTCCAAGATGTTCGTCCTCTCCATTCTGAGTTTCTCCGTGCCTTTGTGCCATGCTTCTTCTTCTTGTAGAAATCTTAATTCTATGTCCCTCGACCCCGAGCTGCCACCTCGGAGTCTAGATATTAAAAATCTTTCCGTTCCAGGGCTGCTGCCACCCCCTGAAATCGGTCCCTGTTCCATTCGGATTTGCTCAGCCATCTCCAACCATCCTTCCAACACATCTTCCAACTCTTTGCAGAAGTCTGTTTCCATTAAATAAAACTTTCGAAAAGCCTCCTCTGTGGAAAACAAATTCTTTCCATTTATAATCGCACTCAAGGCTCTTAGTTTTCGATCAAGCAGTTCCAGTTGAAAGACAGTAAGTTTTTCCTCCTCCTCCCAGTCCTTCAATGCCAACATAAGCGCAAAGTCCAACATCTTCGGGGGGGAGGTGGGTATCAAGTTACGTTTCCTGTCTTTTCCTTCCTTTGTCTCAATTTTTTCCTACGCAAGTCCAAATCGCCGCCATTTCTTCCGATCCCGGAGTATAAAGACCAAAACTTCAAATGGAGATATTTTTTCCTCAGTTAACCCCCAAAAGGAGATCTCAACAGACTCAGCTTTCAAATTCCAAATGCTTTCTATTGATTGTTGTAGCAGCAGTCACTTAAAGAGTTAATTTCTTTCACCCCCCCCCCCGAAGGGAGAGAGGCGGGCTACTGCCTTTCTTCTTATCCCAGAGCTTTCCCGGAATACAAAGAGTCAGTTAATTACTCACAGCTTCTGGTTTCTTAGCAACTCCTTAATGACAAGTAGAACAGAGACGCTCATCACGGACTTTGCCGCTGCATGTAAACATCCCGGTTGGGGCATTTCCCCTAGGGCCCGGCTCCGTGGTCCCTTCACCCCCACTCCCCCTTTACAGGAGGAGCGGGGGAAGGGTTCGGAGCGCAACGGGCACAGCCGGGGAGCCCAGGGCACGGGACGCTCTTCCCGCGCCCCAACCGAAGCCCCGCTATGCGGCTGCAGGGCTCCTAACCCCCGGAATGAACTGGGTGCTTCGCAGCCGAAGCAACCCACGACCATCCATAATGTCAGTATAAATATGCAATGTGTATTTGAATAGAATTTACATGTATTTTGGGAGAAAGCCTGTCTCCGAAAGGGTTCATATAACTGTAATAGTGCACTGTCAGCCCAGTGAAAGAAAGTTATTTATTGTGTGACACACCCTAGAATATGCTGGGACCAGCAGTTTTAGAAGCATTGTATTATGTACTTAAAGTTACACAATAGAACTGTCTTTGTTGGCATTTCTTGAATTGATGGAGTGGAGATGAGGAAAACAGGACAGAATGAAATGGAGAGAAGATTGGAATGTTGGAGGAAATTACCTCTAGCTTCTATCTTTTGCTTTTATCTGTTACACATTTTATGAAGTTTGTAGCCCACATGAGCACAAGAAGCTGCCTTATACCAAGTCAGACTATTTTCCCAGCTCGCTGAGTACTACCTATCTGCTCTTAACTGGCAGAGCTCTCTAGGTGTCAGACAGAGGTCTTTCCCATCTGTACCCAAGGAAAATAAAGTTCCAGGAACAAATACTCATGGCAACTTTGTCCCCATATCTATCTGAGCAATACCATCCTGGAGCCAACAATATCAGCCATACAATCAATGACTTATTCACATGCATGTGTTCTAACATAATATACACCGGCATCTGCCAACAATGCCTTTTTGCCATCTACATAAGTCGAACAGGTCTGTCTCAAGGCAAGAGGATAAAGGGACACAAATTGAATGTTAAGAATGGTAACTGGTATCCAATGTGAAGTCAGCAAAATCTTGGGAATCACCATAAAAGTTATTCAGGGCATGTGCCTGGTTCGGTAACTTCATTAGACCTCTGACATAGTGAGTTGTGGCCCATGAAAGCTTTTGTAAGCAATTACTACATTTGTACTGTGTTTTTCTTCCAAGGAGCTCAGGGCGGGATTCACTATTCCCCCCACCCACCCACGTTTTACGCTCGCAACAACTCAATGAGGTAGGTTAGGCTAAAATAGAGCAGGTAGCCAAGAGTCAGCCTGTGTGCTTTATAGGTGGCTGAAGAGGGGATTTGAACCTGATCACTGAAATCCATGATCAATACCTGATTGCTATTCTGTGTCTTGGGTGCTATAGCACTCTTGTTTATGCTGCAACAGAATAACATAGCTATCCCTCTGGACTCCACAAAATTATTTTATCTTGTTGTTTGTGGCATCATTAAGTGAATAATACTAACATTTTGCTTGGTGGGTGGGGGACTCTTGGATACCAGCTTTTCATCAGAATGTGTATCCTGCTAACACATTTGTTTGTGCAGGTTTAGGAGATGGCAGCCTGCCAGTTTCCCTTCAATCCTGGAGAAATACGTTTGTCCCCTAAGCAATCCTTCCCTCAGGTTAAAAAACTTGGCTAGCTGTGCATGTACCAGGGACTGTGTCTAAGTCACCTCTATTGAATTAAGTTTGCTGAGCAATCCCCCAAGGAATACTTCGCTTACTCTAATTAACTTACCAAGAAAATTAAACTGAGAGGGGAAGCCCTCTGGTCCTTGGGGAATGTTGTCTTTGTGAATTGTTTTTCCTTGCCCAATAAATCAAGTTTAAATTTTCCTCGAAGAAATCAAGGAGGGAGGCAGCTGAGGTAGGAGCTGAACTCTGTATGAGTTGTTGCTCCAAGGGGAAGAACTCATCTACTGTGTATGCATTCTGTATTCATCTTTCTCCTATTTATTCTTGGCAGTTAACCTGGAACGGATTGAGCTGTCAATTTGGCTGTTGTCTTGACTGTAGCTCCCATCCTAAGGGAACAACCAAAGTTGTCATGTTTGGTTTTTGGTGCTCCTGTGGAGTTTTCCTTGGTAAAGTTCATTCAAACAACTGATACTTTGATGAAGGCAGGGGCGGACTTTGATAACCTTTTGCAATATGGTGCCCTGTGCGAGGCCAAAATTTAGTGCCACCAAATGAATCTTCTCAAACTTACACCCCCTTGGCTCAATGCCTGTGGGGGGGGGGAACCATCCACACTGCCCTAAATCCAGTGGTGGTGAAGAGAAAGTTAAAATGTTAGATGATACAAGTGGTTTAGATATGGGCCCTTCTGTAAACATTAATAGCAGAAAGGAAACACTGTCCACTTATGGGACAAAGGACAAGCCTTTCTGAGCAATTCAAAGCTTACCATTTTAAGACATTGGTTCAGTGGAAGGTTAATCACATTTTCCCTACTGTTAGGCATCCCTACGACTCCTGCCTTGGATGTCAGGCTAGACAAACTGAAGTGTGTTTCTCATTCCACAAACATGGCGCACTATAGTTGAATTTTGAAAAGCTTAGAAGCTTGAAAGCAGCATCCTCAAAGTGCCTTGCAATATCCTCATCTCGGCTACTATTGAAAAACAACTTACAATGGAGAATGTTCCTCGTTTGACCAGACTGATGTGCTTATATGCATTTATTAAGCATGCAGCAAGTGTATGACAATATGGTGACTAGGTAGTAGCTGACTGATCAAATCCACTCTTTTTATATTGCGTGAGCTTCCTAACAGAAGAAGCTCACTGGGTGGAGCAGAGCAGCTGTGCTAGCTTCCTGTCAGATAGGTCCTTGCTGCTTACCTGGAAGGAGGTGGTGAGGTAGTAGAGAGGTTGGCATGATGCAAATGCGCCAGCAGAAGCACTGAATTGGCTCCGCTAGTATATTTGCACAATGCAACTCTGCAATTTCTCCCCTTTCCCTCCTGTTACCAACAGTGATCTGCTGGGAAGCTAGTTTACCAAGCAGGCCACTTCTGTTCCCTAATGCAGTGTTTTTCAACCACTGTTCCGCGGGAAAAATTGAAAAATTACTTTATATATAGTCAATATAGGCACAGAGTTAAATTTTTTAACATTTTCTAATGGTGGTGTGCCTCGTGATTTTTTTCATGAAGCAAGTGTGCCTTTGCCCAAAAAAGGTTGAAAAACACTGCCCTAATGCACAAAGCTGGCAACAGAAGAAAAATTGAAGTGTGTTCAGGTTCGCAAGCAACCAGTTTTCCCTGTATGAAAATATCCCTAGCAACGGATCACAAGTGATTTATTCTGGAGGCTCTTGAAGCAATCTAATCAAGAGCTGCCAGAACTAGAACTGGAAAATGCATGGATCTTTCTGTTAGGGATGCAATAAGTAACATGATGTAACTCTTCAGTTCTGGGACTGAGTCAAGCAGGAACATGTAGAACAGCTTTTATTTTTTACTTACTTTTTTCGTCATCTCAGCATTGTTTGCAACATTATGACAATAACAGTGAGTAAAAGATTAGGCTCTGCCCAATCCATGTGCAGAGAGAAATTACAGAGTCTGAATATCCGTGTATGGGTTGCTAAACACTTGTGAGTTCTTATCTGTGCTGCAGAACATATGTGACAGCAGATTACAGCTAATGAAAATGTGGCCCCATAATCATAGGAAATACGTGGGCCCTACAAGGTCTCCCCTGTTTGATACAATCTTGGAATTTTGATGGGGATGTGTGTGTTGGGCATACTATTCTCCATGACATTCCTCCTCCATTTAAAATATGTAGTTCAGTGCAGGCTTCTGTATATAAATTTCACCTACTCCTTAGAGCAGTGGTTCTCAAACTCCCCTGCCCAAACCATTTGCAAATTGCTGGGCATCTTGGCCTAATGATTTTTCTACCTCTTTTAGCATTTTAAATTTGCCGTGCTAGACACTGTATGGTTTTCAATTTTATTTTTACTGCTGATTTTATTACTTAAATATTGTATTGCAATTACAATAAAATAAAATACAATTGAAGAAATAAAAGCAATACAAATACAACTAAAAACCATACAGTGTTTTTTTTTTCTTATAGGGTGCCTCAGAGAAAGGAATTGTACACTCAGGATTAGCTCTCACCATGGAATGTTCAGCCAAGGTAGGTGTCTATTCACTTAATATTTTTCTCTTGTTAAAGATCACAGGACAAGCTATCACTATCCTACAGATAGCTTTCTAATACCCTTCTCTATGCTTCTATAACATTCATTATAATATCATCAGAATAGTGCTCATTGGCATGAATTCCTTGTAACCCACCATTTTCTAAGTTTTGGCTTAGGACAAGAGTACTGGGACATGCTAATTTCTATTTATGTTTTATCTTCTAGCAAATCATGAGTGCAGCCACAAGGTATAACCTAGACTTGGACCAAAGAACTGTTGCCTGTTATTGAGCCGTTGAAAAAGTCTTTAGGGTTTACAGTCAGTCAAGTTTCACTTATTGAGACTACCGTCCTATTGACCTTCTGTCTGTCGCCTGAAGAGGAAAAAGTGTGTGTTGCCTGTGAGAAGTTAGAACATCACAGTGAGTGAGGAGACCTGAGGTGTCGCTGTGAATTTCTGGAAGCTTTCCCTTCTGTTTACTACATCTTACTCCTCCCTTTCCTGTTCCCAATTTCCTTGATATTTATTTGGAGAGCTGTTCTTTTTCAGACCTGTAGATGGTGCTAGTCGTCTGGAGAAGCTGTTGATTTACTGAATAACACACTGTAACTGTTCAAATTAACCATCTGTTAGAGTTTAATGTCTTTCTTATCCTTTTATTCCATGTGGCTTTCCTTTACCACACACTTGGAATGCCCTGATCTCCTTGTTTCAGGGTTATGTCCATATTGTAGCTAGCTCAATATTTGGTCCTAAACCTTTAATTGCTTCTTGGACTGTGGTAATGGTGCTTTCCCGTCTGTTCAGTGGCCTCTCCTGCAGATGAGAACAATCTTCGCAAGTGAATCTACTTTATTTCTTCCTGCCATAAAGGAGAGATCCTGAGTTTGTGCACATATTTTATTGCAGGCTTGTCCTAGCAAGCATTATCTGCACTATACTCCCCATATACATACTCTATTTAAATGCCACAATAGAGAATCCACACTAATGTTTTCTGTTCTCTCTTGTGTTGCACCCTAGTCATGGTGTGCCCTTCATATGCATTCCTAGTACCTGAATCTCTTTTTTCCACAGCTATACTAAAGGCTTGCTGTTGTCTGAATAACAGCATTTTCTCAGAATATGTTAGTAAATCTCCACATACACTCGTTTGATACAAGATACTGAGCCTACCTTCCCGGTGTCAGAATCTCTCTTTTTTTTTTTCAAAGTTTTTATTGCTTTTATTAATTACATCAACGAATTCACATAAAATTAAACATAGTTCCGTGACTTATTGCAAACAATTATGTATTCAAATATTTTCTTTATGTATCCCTATACTCTGCCGAGTATTGTGACTTCCCTCCCTTCCATCCCTGGTTTTCAGTCTTCTCCTCATTCTCTCGCTTTAATTATTGTTCATTCCCCATATGTACATTCTTAATTTGTTCTTATCTACATCTGTTATCGAATATTTTCACATTGCAAGTATTTTGTTAAATCCTGTTGGTGTTATCGTTTTATTACCAGACTTTTTTAAATACTCAATAAATTTACTCCAATCTGTTGTGACCTTTTGGTCTCTCTGGTTTCTTATCCTTCCTGTTAGTCTAGCTAATTCTAAATATTCTAATAATTTGTTTCGCCACTCTACAATTGTAGGTAAGTCCGGCGTTTTCCATTTTTGGGCCAGCAAAATTCTTGCCGCCGTAGTAGCATAAAGGAATATCTTTTGGTCATTCTTTATGATGTCACTTCCCATTAATCCTAATAAAAAGGCTTCGGGTATTTTGTGAAAGGTATATTGCAACATCTTTTTTAGCTCATTATATATTGCTTCCCAGTATTGCTTTACTTTCTCACACCCCCACCACATATGGAAGAAGTCCCCATCTTTCATCTTACACTTCCAACATTTCTTATTTCCTGTTCTATACATTTTGGCTAATTTGGTTGGGGTTATGTACCAGCGGTATAACATTTTCATCAAATTCTCTTTTAATACTGTACATGCCGTAAATTTAATGGTGTGGTTCCATAATTTCTGCCATCTATCATACTGAATGTTATACCCCAAATCCACCGCCCATTTTATCATGGCCTCTTTCACAAGTTCATCCTTTGTGTACCACTCTAATAAGTAGTCATACATTTTGGTCAGCAATTTCCCTTTCCCTTCCACAATCTCCATTTGAAATTTAGATTTGCTTTTTTCAAAGCCGCCTTTTCTTTTGTCCTCCTTAAATATTTCATTCACTTGATGATATTGTATCCATCCAGTCATTTTATCCATTACGGCCTCATAAGGTTTTAACTTCCATCCTTTATCTAAATCTACCAATAGATCTTCATATGTAATCCAGATCCCTGCCATATTTACTTTTTTTACTGTCAGGATCTCTGTTGGGGATAACCATTTTGGCGTCTTCCTTTCTAATAAGTTTTTATATCTTTCCCAGACTTCGTACAAGGATTTTTTAAATACATGTGTTAAAAAATCTTTATGAACTTTAACTTTTTCCCTCCACAGATACGCATGCCACCCAAACCTGTTGTTAAACCCTTCCAAGTCCAATATGTCTGTATTTTCCAGCAAGATCCATTCTCTCACCCATATTAGGCATGAGGCTTCGTAATATATTTTCAGGTCTGGTAATCCAAAGCCTCCTCTTTCTCTCCTGTCTACTAATATTTTTTGTTTTATCCTAGGCCGTTTTCCTTGCCATATAAATGTGGATAGTGTTTTTTGCCATTCTTTGAAAATTTTTGTGCCTTTAATTACTGGTATCATTTGAAAGAAAAACAATAGTCTGGGTAACACACTCATTTTGATAGCTGAGATTCTTCCCCAAAATGACAAGTTCAATCTTCCCCACACCTCTATATCTTTTTTAATTTCTTTCCAGATTGGTAAGTAATTATCATTAAATAAATTTATGTTTTTCGCTGTTAGATTAATACCAAGATATTTTATCTGTTTAACCACTGACAGCCCAAATTTTTTTTCTAGCTCCTCACTTTCAGTTCTATTCATATTTTTAACCAGCATTTTTGTTTTTCTTTTGTTCAATTTAAATCCTGCCAATTCTCCAAATTCCTCTATTTTTTCCAACATTTCTATAATGCTCTCTTGAGGTTCCTCCAATGTGATTACCAGGTCATCAGCAAACGCTTTGATTTTAAATTCTTTCTTTCCCACCTTGATACCTTTAATTGTGTCGGTATCTCTTATTTTGTTTGCTAATACTTCTAGAACCATAATAAACAGAAGTGGTGAGAGTGGGCACCCCTGCCTGGTGCCCTTTGTGATATTGAGTGTCTTTGATAGTGCATTGTTAATAATTAGTTTTGCTTTTTGCTCCCGGTGTCAGAATCTCAATTAGAAAAATCAAGTTATTGTTCTTCACCCACTTCTAGCACAGCTTCAGAATCAGTCACACCTTTGGTTTCAGCCTGTGTCCATCCTCATAGCTGGCTAGAAGACATCTTACTGCATTTTTTTGTCTTAACAACATTTGAAGGGTTGGGGAGCTCTTGGTACAGGTTGTATGTATTGGTACCCAAAGCTCTGGATAAGAAAAGATCTTAGCCTTGGCTATATGAGCACCAGTACACTTGTGTGGCTGTGGGGTCTTTAACGGCATATTCTTTACTGGTGAGGCTGCTTACTCAAAAGGATTGAATTTGTTGCAAGTATGCTTGCAAGGCTGGGTGAATAGGTGCCAATGAAGTGTTTGTCTAGAAACAACATCACACATATGTAGTCTAGTCAGCCTGCTGAAGTTACTATTGTTTGTACAATGATATCCAGTCAGTTTGCCTGTTGGCTGAAGGCTGCTTCTCATATTGCAGTAGGCTTAGGACACAGCAAAAGCCAGAGGCAGCTATGGCACCCTGTAACTGTGATTCTCAGAGGGTGAATGACAAGAAAGAGGAACCTCTGCTTCATGACAGACTCCTAGACAATGGGGATTGGACGTTTGGAAAAGATTCACATTGTAACTGTGATATATTGTTTTTTGGTTTACCAGTGATGTGAAGATTATTGGCCCTATGGAACAGTTCAGCCTTTAAAAAAAACAAAAAACTACTTTGAAAGATTGTCGTCCCAGTATTGCTGTTCTAATGAATTTATTGGCTGGAATTTTAACTATTTGCTAATTACTTATAGTGTTTCTATTCATCCAGGTTGTTGGTTCAAGTTTAACTTTGTTTCATACTAGATGGGCACTTCTCATCACAGTTGTAAATGGTGGCTGATAGGAATGCCATATATGCCATAGGTAATGTCAAATTTGGGCCGTATCGCTTTGAGCTTTACTGTGCTGGACAGCTCCTCCTCTCTCCCAGCTGGCACATAGTTTTTCTGTACATTGTCACCTGCAGTTATCCAGCTTCAACCTTACACACTAGATTGAAGAGCAGTTTGAAGCAGATTAGCAATATCATATGCTCACTAGAGAGCGGGGGGGGGGGTTATTTTTGAACCATGGAGCTAGTCTTGTGAATGTTTTAGCATCTATGTTATGATTGCAGATTAGCATGATTTGGACAGGCTTGATTTTTTTTCCATATGGACTTAGGTTGGACTGGGCTGTGATTGGATGTATTGAATAATTCAGAAAACACTGGGATGCCCATAAAAATTCCATTGTGAGATAACTACAAGAATTCACTTCACTGTGGAGGAAAATGCTTGCATATGAATCCTTACTTTTGTACATCTATCCTCAGTTCTTTATTGAACCCTTTCCAATACATTTGCAATCTCTTTGGAACGTGAACCTAAAATTGAGTGGCTAGTGGAGATATTAGTATCAGTTTACTTCATGATTTTACTGAAATGAAGCATTCTGTGCTAATCTGAATTTCAGCAGATTTGGCTGGCTGATCACAAGCCTTGTCACGTTTTAACAGCTTGGGGCCTATTTAATTGGTAGCAGGTGTGCCAGGTTCTGCTGCTTGCTGAAAAGGTTTGCGCTTGTCTGCTGCGTTTCTTTTGGTAAAGCTGGAGGAAGGATCCTTTCCAGCAGATTCAGTGAATACATCACTGGAAAATAACCAGTGCTTCTGGTGACATGCACCCCCCCCCCCATCATACAACTTGGAGTGTTGGGAAGAAGTGTTGTTTGCTGTCGCCCTGAGCTTAACTGCTCAGTCATGCTGCAGAAATCACCCCAGAAAGACATTGCAGTCAGCATGGCAAATGGCTTAGTGCAGGAGGAGGCACTGTTGACTGCCTCACTGCTGCTGGTTTTTGTGCTGGGAATGCACTACACTGGCTGATAAGAAGTTTTTGGCTAATGTGCCAGAATTGGAATCTGAATCCAGACATGTTCCCTGCATGATTTGGACTAATAACAGCTTTCATGGACTGGAGCCTCTTCATCTTGCTTAGGAAGAATACTTTCTAGGATTTTTCTCAGCTACCAGGCAGCTGAATTAATTGTTTTGGATATTGATATGCATAGTGATGTGATATTTTTTTATACAGCAGCATCAGTGGTAGGATGCTTTAAGAGTAATGATCACAAGAGACCTGGAAATAATATTCCAATAAATTAACGTATAGAATTTCCATTGTTTGAAGTCTTCAAATGAAATATGAATTGATCTATTAATCTTAGGGGTGTTTGCAAACCTTCTCTTTATTCACCTAGTCCCTGTACAAAACATGGGTTAGCTCTTTATGTATGTTTGCATTCTCTCTAATACAGTTCCTTGTTCAAACACCTTCACACTGGCCTTAAAAATCCAGAATTGCTTTTTGAGATGGACTCTGCATATAACCATAGTAAGGCTATACAGTGTGCCTTTTTTCCAGCTAAAAAGCTTAGTAGGAAAGCAGACTTGGTAGAGTCAACCCTCTTCCCACAATATACTAACACCGGCTTCATTGGTTCTGACTTTCCTCCTTTGCTTGTGACCTTGCTTTGCAATCTGGGCAGCTTGGCTCTGGTTGCTCTCTGACAGGGATTGCTTTTCTACTAATAGAAGCAAAGTGTCAGGCCACTTTCAGTCTGATAGATCAGGCTGTCGTTGCTGATGTCAAATTAGTTAATGCGACTTGAATCTAAATTTTCTTTGGGCTGAAGAAGAAAGCAAACCCTTTCTTCCCTCCAAGTAGACTTCCTTCTAGCAGTGTCCCATCCCAGTTGCCTGTAGAATGGAAAAGGTGCCAGAGTAGGCAAGATATGAGGTAGCTTCTCGGTTGTGCATTATGTGTGTCTGAGTTTCTTCAATTCTGTGTGCTGGCCATTCAGTGCACAGGGAGCCAGACTTATATGTAAGTTTGTGCATTCTGTAAAAGTTCTTAATAACTGGATTTTCACTGTACTTGAAGTCATCCATTGGCATGCTAGCAGTGTGCAATATTAACCTGTATTTGTGTCTTAGAGCAATTTACAAATATACTCTATCAAGGCCACAAACTTACTGCCTGTTAGTTAAGAACTCTGCTAAAGTTCTTCCTCCTTTCGTGGTACAATGAAATTGTACAGGTACTCGTCTCCGTTGCTGTAGATCTTTTTATCCAAGGGTGTTTTTTTCTGAACACCTATAGGGCTCAGAAAAAAAAACCAGATCACGTAAATGGACTTGGAGCGGGGGCGGACAAGGAGGTTTTACCTCTGTAGCAATGTGTCTGGCAGTGACCGTAACATTTTGTTAACATGCTCATTTTCGGCACTACTTGCAGTGTGCATTTTTTGCTGAATGGCTGTAAGCTTGTCTAGACACTGTGCTTGTTACAAGGATTGGCATTCCCACAGCAACTTTCCCACTCTTATCGTTTAAATTAGAACAACTCACAGCACGAGTCACCACCCTTCACATTGTGAGTTTTCCTACCCTGTGATCTACATCAATGGCCTTCACTGTGGGTGCCAATTTTTTCCAATTCTCAGAATAGTATTTTTGCTTCACTCCTCTTCCCATACTACATATTATGACCATTGTTAGCAAATCACTAATAAACGGGAAAATATAGATATTATCAGCACAGATACTGAATGAATAAAGGAAATTATATTAGTATTTTATTCAGTGTTTTATCTAATAGCCTTAGAGAAAGACCTTAGGTAGGGGTTGAGTTATGTAGATAAACTGACTTCATTTGAAAAAATGCATAAAATGCAGTAGTTCTAAGTGTGAAATTACGCATTTGGAAATAATGTTTACTAGGGACCACCCAGGTAGCTTGATATTAAATTTCTTTTATGTATGCATGTGTGCCACCACTATGACCCTGGTGTATGTATATCAGACTAATTTGTGGGTGCTTTACTGAAAACCACAGTTAATAGCTGTGTACTGTTACATTAAGCCAACAATCAACATAGCATGTACTATGTAAAGCCAGGCCTCATTAGCCAACTTGAATGTTTGAGAGCTCTGAAAAAAATGTAGACTGCTATATGTGTAGGCACTGGCAAAATAAAAAAAAGAGGTTGGAACATGGGCCATGGTGAAAGAGACTGAGACATGTTTATTCAGAAGACCTTTGCTATTGATAAGGGGCATAGCGGTAAGGTTGGTTCTAATATTTTTGTGTGTTAATTAAAAGGATTTTAATATATATGGCTAGAGATTTATGCAATCTCTAATAGACCAAAACAATGTGAAAATGGTCTGCCTCCAGAAGCCTTTTCTAACATTTATTGTAACAATGATACCAGTGTTGGCTGGGCAGCTTAGCAGAGATCAACCATAATGGAAGAGAGCCCATATTTGAAAAGGATGCATCTGACAAAACTGTGTAATATTAAACATCTTTCAATTTTCAGAAGCACAGAATTTATTCCTTCTGTTGCAGCCTGCCTGAACAACAGCTTTTGAGTGGGCATTTCGCCTTTTCCCAAATGTACTGAGAGGTACACTGAATACCTTACTCAGCAAGAGTTGTACGTCCTGTCTCCCCTCATCTGCTACATGGACAGCACTGCACTTGCACATGTAGTCATTAGTGCCTGAAACACCCTCAGCAGCTGCCTTTGTTAGGTTCACTAGATGTAAAGATTGAAAAGGTTCCTGTATCTTTTTAAGTGCCGATGTGTGAGAGAGCAAATTTTGGCAGGTGCAGCTTAACCTAAGAGCCTTGCAGGTGAAGGGTCTGAGGCAAATCACACTGTGTGGGCCTTATGCCTTCATTTCCCAGTATCACTGACACTCTTCCTCTTCATGGTGATGTCCAGACTTACATTTTGCTGCTGTTGTAGCGGTGGCTGTGCCAGCGAGTTCGTATTCTTCCACCTCCTACCTCCCAGTATTGCTATTGGGAGGTGACAGTCCTGGTCTGGCACCAGGCCTGGGGAGGTTGTTCTGGCCTTGAGACAGCTTTGCCTGGTGCATCAGACTAAAGGGTTATCTATCCAGCATCCTGCAACCTTCAGTGGCCAAGTAGACCCCTTGTGGGAATGTACAAGCAGTACACAAAGGCAACAACCCTCTCCCACAGTTATTCCCTAACAACTGCTCAATTCAAAGGCGTACACTTTCTGCAACAGGAGGTAGCATATAGTCACCATGGCTTATAGCCATTGATAAGACTTATCCTCCACAAATCCCCGTTTAAAGCTATAAAGCTAGTAGCCATCCCATCCTGTAGTAGCATATTTCATAAATTAACTACAGTATTCACTGTGTGAAGAAGCACATCCTTTTCCCATCCTAAAACTTGGTTGGGTGACCCTGGGTTGTAATGCTAGGAGAGGGAGAAAGTTTTGTCCATTTTCTCCACACTTTGCATAATTTGATGTTGATCTCTCCTTACTTGCTTTTTAAAAAATAAAAAACCTTCCAAGCCACAAATGTAGCCTTCCTTATAGAAGTTCCAGCCCCAGTTATTTCTGTTATGCTTTTCTGCTTGGTTTCCCACTTCACAATATCTTTTTTGAAATGTGTTGGCTCAAACTGTACACAGTTTTCTAACAGTGACCACAACATAAAAAGGTAAAGGGACCCCTGACCGTTAGGTCCAGTCGCAGACGACTCTGGGATTGCGGTGCTCATCTCGCTTTACTGGCCGAGGGAGCCGGCGTACAGCTTCCGGGTCATGTGGCCAGCATGACTAAGCCGCTTCTGGCAAACCACAGCATCATAGATATGTATAAAAGCCTTTACAATACTATCAGTTTTATTTTATATCTCTTTCCGAGGTTGTATTTGCTGAAATGTCTGATTCATTTTAAATAAAATAAACCTTGTTGTCCTTTGCGTCTGGGTACCTATACTTGAGCCTCCACTGGTGTTGAATCTGTTTTTACTTTTTCCTTGCTAGAAGTGATGCCTCTTCCTACTCCTAGGATATATTTATTGCACTGTTTCAGAGTAGCTACAGGAGACCTGGTCTATAAAAGCCACCCCTGGTTGCTGCACACAGCAAGGCAACTGCTTTCCTCTTGAACTTGTGAACAATGTGGAGGCAGACAAGAAGGTACAGACAAGAGTTGGCTTTATTCATGGACACAGGGGCAGCTGTGTCACTGGCAGTTGCCCCAGGATTGCACACACAGCGACAGTGGGAGGTATATCCATGCCACAGTCACAACACAGAGCGCTGGGGGCAGGAGAGGGAGGGTATTCCTTTTGTTTGGGATACACAGACACAACTTCTGAACCGTCAAAATCAGGGAGTCTCTGTTACAAGGCCAGGGGCGGGGGCTCAGGAAAGGGACAGATCACAAAGGCGTAAACAATCCATTCAGAGATATAAAAAAAAGTTCCACCAATGGTAATGAAGCGGAGTTGGCGTGATTCACGTGCAAGCAAATGTACAGCAGGCCCAATGCAGGGTCCTAGCCGAGGTGATGGAATGCTCTGCTTAAAAACGGAGAAGATACAACATGCTTCTTACTGACACAAGGAAGCCTGGCCTTACTGCGCTGGGAGGGAGGCAGGGCAGTAAGGTTGGGCTCGCAAATGTGCGCACACACAAACCGCTGCAGCCAGGGTTTGCCTTCAAAATTCTTCTCTTAATGCTAAAGACCACGATACATAAAACACAGATCCCGATGAGGTCCCTTGGAGCAGAACTGGAGGAAGAACTCATGACAGGATGGGGTGTTGGGGCTCCTCTCCATCGCCATCTGCATCAAGGACTTCCTTTGGAGAGGTGGAGGAGGGATGGGAGGGGGAGGGTCATTATTGTTATTGTGCTGCTGGTGGAAGTGTCGGGAACAGGGATAGCCATTATGCTTCTGGCTCGTATTCCTGATATTCCTCCTGAAAAGAATAAATGTCATGAATTGAAACGAGGATGTGAGTCAGAACAACCCAGCACTGGAATTGCCCAGTTAGACCCCACATGGATAAGCTTACCTGAGATACAGGCCCTGGGCTTCTATATTGCCCTTGCTAAGCTCCTGTTAGGTTGGCTGTGCCAATTGCATTAACTACCATATGTGATAGCTGTCTCCAAGCTGGGTCCTAACAAGCTCAAACATACAGCATTTCCCCCATTCTGTTCAGTTACATTTATCTGCACAGATTAGACCAGTAAGAGCTCCTGTGAATGCAGCTACTCTTCTCTCCTGCATGACCATACAGACAGTTTGCTTCCTCTAATTCCCAATGAAGCCTCCCAGTACACAAGACCAGTAGCCCATCAAAGTTCAATATTGTCTACATTGGCTTTCAGGTCTCTCCAAGGTTGCAGGCAGGAGTCTCTCCCCACCCTACCTAGAGATGCCAGGATTGAATCTGGGACTTTTTGCATGCAAAATGTGTGTATACTATAGTATTTCCCCTTTCCTCACCACCTGCTTGCTTGTGACCTCTTAATGCAGACCACACCCATCCTGCATCAGTCGTTAGGACGTGTGCAGATCTGTTTCACAGGGGGCTGGTGGGAGGCCGAGATACTTTATTTCCCAGCATTCCCCCCCCCCCCATTTATTCATCAGGTTGCCTTAATTTTTCCACTCACCTGCGGGGGTTCTTCATAGTTCTCACCCTCAGGTTCCAACAGTGGCTCTATCAGTGGCTCCTCCACAGCTTCCTGACCAACCTCCTCAGGCTGTGGAAGGAACAACATCTTATTAAGCACTGACAGTGTCCTTCCCATGTGTCTTCTGAAAGCCCAGCAGAGTCAAAAATCTACAGGCTGCAGATGCTGTGGGAGGTGTATTGTAAGATGTGAGCACCTTTTACAGTGGTATTTTAGAAAACTCTTATTAAGAACTAAAAAGAGCAAGTACTTGGTAGCACTGAGCATTCCTGACACTATGGAAAGGAGAGGTAAGTTAGCCCAGGGGCCCCTAACAACCCTAGTTAATCAGTGGAATACTAATACAATTAGTATATTAGTTGAACAGGAGGAGTCAAGGGCCAGAGTCCACCTCTGCAGTGAAAGGGCCCTAATAACTAGTCCTATGGTCACATAGCTTTTTGCCTTTGGATAGGCACCTGGAGGGAGAGTGCAGATGAGGACAGGGTTTTGCCCAAGGGCTGCCAGTTGTTGCTACCTACCCTTTAGCTTTGCTGACACTCATTCCGACTCTGTTGCAAGTGTTTTTACAGCTGCAGGGAGGCAGGACTTATTTTCTGCCCAGAAAGGTTTATATGCATCAGGCTCCAAGATGTTTTTTTTTATAACAATTAAGTACTCAGGAGCTTTCTGTGAATGCCTCTCTGGATTCTCAGATCTTGTTCTTGCAAGTTTGGCCAGCTGCCTTCAAGACTCACCACCCTGGAGGAATAACTGCCATCATGTTGTGTATTAAAGTAGTCCCATTCTTATAGGCTCCTCTCTCCTTGAGCTCTGGGGCTTAGAATCTCTCTACTGTAGGAGGACAGGTAGTACAGGAATAGGTCCCTCTGGGGCTGGGAAGACTATCTCCCTTTTCATTTGGGGAGGAGGAAGGTCATCTCTTTTCAACCCCCAGGTGACGTCCTGTCTTCATCACAGGCAGACTCCAGCATTTGATGAGAGCCAAGCAGCAGTCGCCACCCATTATGGCAAGTCAAGCATTGGGAGAGTGGAAAAGAGAGACCTCCCATACCTTGTCTTGTTCTGATTCGTAGCTAGGCTGCATTGGCAGGGATAATTTGTCCCCTTGCAACACACTTTGCCTCTTTCCTGCATGACTAAAGTCAGTGGGAGTTTGCAGTCTGGACCACTTCCATAGAGTGCCAAATAAGAGGAAGATATTCAGTACCGCTGTCTATGCTCACTTCCCTCCTAGGCTTTCAAACAAAATGCCATACAGGTCCTCGCTGCAGGAAATATAGTCATGGAAAATCTGCACAGGGACGCCTCAGTGGGAAAAAAAACCCACAAGTGTTGCCGCAATGGGACAGGGTGGGAGAGCACTCAGGCAATCAGTGTCGTCTTCTCCAAGGAAGACCAGAGGGCATCAAGAGTCAAAACACTCCCCTACCCCACTGCAGTGAAGGGGGATAATATCCATCCTCACTTTGAAATTTCTTTGGATTAAAGCAATACATCCCCCACAGGGCTAGAGGGAGATATCCCATGCATAGCAGCTGCAGAGGTTATCACAGCTATGGGTGTCACAATACATCTCACTTCCTCACACTCCAACAAAGGAGACACTACTGCTCTCATTCAGCATCCTTGTTTATTTGTATGCTGGTTTCCCACAAAATTGTGCCCAAAGTGGCTCACAATGTATTGAGTGCTCAATAAGCATAACAATTCAAACGACACATTAGAAGCAGTTAGAAATAATCATAAGTAAATACAAAATGTAAATATATGAACACAAACTAACTCAATTTAGCAGCTTCAGGGTTTCCCAAACTTGGGTCTCCAGCTGTTTTTTGGACTACAACTCCCATCAGCCCTAGATAGCACGGCCAATGATTAGGCATAGAGGGAGTTACAGTCCACAACCTCTGGAGTGCCACAGGATCCCCATTCCTGCCCTATGGAATGATTTGGAGGTTCATCCCACACTTTTAAGAGGAAAGATGGTGTGTTATTACTGCATTTTAAAAAAAATCAATAAATACCTTTTTACTTAAGTCTGTAGTCTGCCCTTCAGAGGCCCAAATGCAATCTGATGCTGCCTCTATGGGCTTATTTGTTCTAATTTAGAGTTGTCATTAGAAATGCTGCCTTGGTTTGAAGTGTCTGGGGGTTGAGGGGAGGGGTCCCTCCTCCCCTAAACATTAAAATTGGAGAATTGCCTTCTTGACCCGGGGGTGGCAATCCCCACACTTAGGAAGAACAGAAATTGTCACTGGTAAGTATAGAATTTCCATTTTTGTTCCATGCCCAGAACGTAACTTCAAATATGTAGTCCGGCTTACCAAAAATGGCAGGCCAGGTGGCCTGTATTACGCATGTTAAGATGTTTGGGTGAAGCCTTAATATATGCTCGGTTATTCTATTTCCTCTGTTCAGTTGTGAGAGTGGCTGGTAGATCTACAACCTTCTGTTTGAGGAAGGGCTGAGTTGTGATTGGCCCTGCACAGTGCTTCTCATCGAGGGACAGGAGCTGTTCAGTGGGGAGAAGGGGGGATGCTGCACAGCTCCCTTCCCCCATGCTGAGTAGAACAGAGTGCCTGCTCCTGCCTGGCTGCGCTGGCCTCATTTCTTCTTCAGCTGTTGCTATTTTAAGCTAAGCTGGAAGCAAACGGCTCAGCTCGTTGTGGCAGCTCGGCTGCAAGATTCGAGAGCCCTTCCTCAGATCGACCAGCCCTGCAGCTGCCAGACCGTTTCAGTGCAGGCTGCCCACCCACCCACCTACTGTGAGAAACACACTCATTCTCAAACGTGCACGTAGGCAGGCTTCGAAGCACATGCCGGCACAAACGTACATGTTTGCACACAACATGAAGCACATCAATGCACACGGAAGTGAGATGCCAACATAAATGTATACAAACATCCCTCTGGAATGTGCAGTTGTCACTGGCCTGGAGACTTACACTGTGCCCATGTGGGCATTCATCGCATGTTATGTAGCACACAGTACACATATTCTCATGCATGAGCATTTGTTCTTGTGCCCATGCATGCCTGTATCTGTCCATAATGCTTATGTACCCTCAGTCTGAGAGGTGTCAGGACAATGGGCACCCTGGACATGTTCATGTCACTGTCGCACAAGTTTGTTGCCTTTCCATCTTCTGCTGCTCAACCAATTGTGCTTATCTTCTGTCAAGAGCAGGATACAGCAAAACTCCATACCATGCCCAAGATTTTGTTTTGTGGGGTGGAGCAAGGCAAGTGGGATCTTGCCCATCGTATCTACTGATCGTCCCAATAGGCTCCAAGGATCAGCTGCCTTTCTATGGGAGACTTTTATATGGCCACGGGCTACGTGCTTTTTCTCAGGGTCACCTGAAGAGTGTGGGGTGCTCACCTTCAGGTCAGTGGGGAAATCTTCCTTCTTGACCAGGCCTGTGGCAGCTGCGATATTGCCAGCCCCTGAGAAGACGGCTCCACCCAGCTGAGATGCCTGTTCCTTCGTCTTCTCAGCAACTGAAAGCCAGAAGAGAGTGACCAACATATTGAGGCCATGCAGTTAGCTCCTTATTCTAGATTCACAGTATGTGGCCTTTCGCATCCTGAATGAGGGGCAAAGGATCTTATCATCTGGAAGGGAGCCTAGCAGGGGTCTGGGGACTGAAGGCTGCTGTAGCAGACATATGAATTGTATCTATCTCCTCTGCTATCTATGTACATGTTTCACAAGGCCAAGCAATAATCCTTCTTCCACCATAGGACCCACCCCCCCTGTTTGGGTCCTCACCCAGCATCACAGTCTCTTTTCCACCAATGTGTGTAAGCTCATTCTTTTACCCGCCCCAGTACTTTGCAAGTTCAAGTTCACCAAGGCTTCCAGGTTTGTATGCCTGCTTCTCCGGAAAGCTGGGGTCAGGTATCTTAGCCAATCCCCACAGCTGGCTTTGCAGACGCGTGAGAAGCAGCTGGAAGGCTTTGTCCCGGGCCCAGTTACATAAGAGGTTTTAATGACAGCGCTTGTCCTGTTAGCCTGTGATCGCTTTAGCACAGCCGCCCACTCAGTGACCAGGCAAAGCATGGGAAAGGAGAACACAAGCAGCCAGTACCTGAGGCCACACCTGCAACACCTTCCCGAGTTTTGCTTCCTAAAAAGAGAAAGAGAAAGGATGCGTAGTTCAAAAATGTGTGAGAGGAGCAACATCACCTGAGAAAACGCGAAGTGCAATAAATAGCCACACAAGGCAAGAAGAAGCAAGTAAAGCTTAGCCAATGCCCCTCAGACCCAGCCCACATTTCCTCAGCATCCCAGCCGCAGACTCTACTCAGAGAAATAATCCTCCTGCAGAATAAAAATTTTTTGAGAGGGAACATTTCTAAATATAGTTAACCTTTCATCCGTATATTGGATATGGTCAATCCTATTCAAGTTGCCTTCTTCAGAACATGGGAAGAAATTTAGGAGATCAACCCTTTAGGAAGCAGGCAGCATTTCAGACTTTGTGCCTATGTCTCAGAAACATCTGCTTCTGACCAACCTTCAAGTTCTGTGCCAGGAATGCGGCCTTCATATTTTGGGTCTTCAACTCCCATCATCCATAAGCAACTGGCTGGGGTTCATGGTAGTGGAGTGCAAGAACATCTAGAGAGCCACAGTTTCTCCATCCCTGTATGTTTTAGCTCAGCAGGCTTGTTTGCCCAGTCAAAATACCTGAGATAAATCCTGAAGAGCCAGCTCTCTTTGCACATATTACTCACACACATTTGATGTGAATTACGACTCCATACTGACCTCCCCCCCCCATTGCTTTTCCCCCCTGGTGGTGTTACAGTGTTATGTTAGGGTAGGAGTAGCCAACATAGTGCTCTCCATATGTTGGGACTACAACTCCCATCATGCCTGGCCATTGGCTATGCTGGCTGGGGTTGATGGAAGTTGTAGTCCAGCAACATCTAGAGGGCCACAGGCTCCCTGATCCTGACCTAAGTGCTCACTCAAAGGAAGGCCCCACTAGTACTTCAGCTGACCAAAAGCAAAGGAGGACACAGATCCTGGGTCTTTAATATTTGAGGAGGGGGAAATGAGGCTGATACAACTTGCCATATAAGGACACAATACGTTCCACATACTGAAATTCTTTTTGAAAGGTAGAACACAACTCTCAAAAGGAGAGGAGCTCACTTGATTTGGACCCACTGACCCTTGTTCATTGTTCTGAAACTTAATCCTCGCCGCTTTGAGACTACACACCTGCTTTTGGCCCTCTTGGAGAGACAGTCACCTCCCCATCTCCCAGAACTTGATAAGCCAACCATACTGAGACCAGATAGTCACCCAAATGACTCCATGCCACAAAGAAGAAGAAAGGTTATGGCACCAAGAGTAATAGAATGTAGGGGGAAAAACCTGAAAGAAGTGAATGCCCATATTTAAAATAATTCTATATTGCCTCTCCTGCTCTTGGGCTGGTTCACAACATGGTGGCATGAAACACAGCCTTCTGTGGGGTATGTAATGAAGAGAAAGGGAAAAAGTGATCAAATCATATCTGTGCAATTATGCACTTATTGTCATGGCCTTATAGTTTAGAAAGGTAAACATGTGAGGTAGGTAAGGCTGAGAAATAGTGACTGGCCCAACATCACTGTTGGGTTTCTATGTACAAGGGTACATCAAAAACCCATGTGTCTATGCCCCTGGTCCTTCTCTTCCTTCACACAAAATAGGCACAGCCACTGGATTGTTTAATTCACATATTTATTAGGAGCGGGTGTGCCATCACACTCCGATTCCCCACTGAATACAATCCAGCATTTCCCTGTTGGGGCACTGGTTAGGTGTCATCTGAGGTATCTCCCTATGGCCTGCTCCTCCTCTAGTTCCTCTCCAGCACCTTCTTCCTGCTGGGCTTGGCTGGACCCTCACGCCCCTTACCTTCCTCCTCAGTTATAAGGAACCGCCCTTTGATCTATGGATAAAGGGCAGTATACAAATTCAATAAACAATAATAATAACTCTGAACCCTCGCTGTCCACACCTCTGTCTCTCCCAGCTGTTCCTTATCAGACCTCACTGCAAGGCGGAAAAATGACATGGCTTGTCTGGCTGCTGGCTTGCCTCTCAGCCACTCTCCACCAGCAAGCCCTACTGACCACCAGGGCCCCCACCCTGCATCCATGCAAGAAGGAACAAGCAGGGCAGTCCCTGGCAGTCGTTCCCAGTCATGAAATGAGCTTCATGGCTCTAGCAGTGACTTGAAATCTGGATCTTTCAGTCCAACACTCTTAACTACTGCACCACCTATGACCGCAAAGTCAGGTTGCAATCCTGAACCCACTGACTGAGACTTAATATAAGAACAGCCCTGCAGTGGCCAACTAGATGCCTACAAGCAGGACATGACTTTCACTGGTGATTACCAGCAGCTAGCAATCAGAGGCATACTGCCTCTAAGAATGGAAGCAATGCAGACATCATGGCTAGGGGTAGCCGTTGTGTGGAATGTGTGTCTTGAACTCTTTCCCCAGCACTTGCTTTTCTGCTCCCAGCTTCCAACCCACCTCCATTTCCAAACATCTCTGGAACCCCAAAGTGAAGGGGTGGGAATATTTCAAGGCAAGTGGAGTCCAGGTTAAGCACTCCCTTTCAGCCTTCCCCACTCCAAATCACACGTAGCTCTCAGGGTTTGAATGGACATGTGTGGTTACAACAAGCAATTCATTCCTTAGGTCCTCCAGATGACACTCTGCCACCGCACAACATACATCATTTAACTACACTCCAATTATCCTTGACCTTTGGTCTTGCTGGCTGGGGCTGATGGGAACTGGAAGTCATAAACATCTTGGGGGGGCCCACAAGTCCCCCATCCTTTAGACTGATGTTCCTAGGGCTTGGTCTAGTCAGACAAACTTGAGAGACAGCGTCTAAGAAGGGAGACAGGGGGCTGCAAAATTACAGTAGAGTGATGTGAGAGAACAGTAGGCAGCAGCTGTAGGGAGGGAAAGGTCCCCGATCTAAACTTGCTGAGCTATAAAAAGCTGTCTAGCACACCTTGACACCACATACACATGGTGCAGCGTTAATAAAAGAAGATAAACCTCATTAACAAAACACAAGGCAGGCAAATGATCAGCTCCCGAAATGTTGCATCGCTCACAAGGTTTTAGGCGAGATGCTACAACTGGGGAGGTTGTGTTTTAAGTTGAACTGCCCGTGCCAAGTGCACAGATCTGACATCACAGCTGACTCAGAGGCACCAAGACAAGATCCAAATACCTGTAAAATGAGGCTGGTTATCTCAAAGAACATGAGTGGTGGCAGCTGCCTATCATTCACCATGCAAGATGCCAACAGCAGGGAAATGTGACAGGCAGAATAAAGCAGGAGTTGTTGGCAAGAGTCATACTCATTATGAGGTCTGCAACAAATACTGAAAGGTGGAGCTGCTTATCCCTTGACAGAAGGAACCCTGTTTACCAAATTTATTGGCCTTAAACTCATCTGACATAATGCAAAAGGCCCCCTAGTGGTGAAATCTGGCTTATTCCCAGGACTTCATGACTGAAATTGCTACCCCTCTGGCCTTTTCTTTTTATTTTTAAGTGTGCCTGTACAAAATAAATGCACAAATGTTACACAATTGTTGCAGGGAACCCAGGTGTGTCTTTCTTCAAGGCAGCACTTGTGTTGAATGTATATTGCCCAGTTCCAACCTACAAACGACAACATTTTGTCACTGAGAAAATAGCCCAACTGGTAGGCAAGCAGCAATGATGGTTGTGAATGATGTGGGTGCTATGTAGGTGCACGAATATCACACGCATTCATTGGCTAATGCCTGTGATATCACTAGGAATAATTGATGCAACTCCCCCTTTCTCGACACATCTTTTTTAAACTAAGGAATCGACTGAGGATGCATGATGCAGCCACCTGCTGAAACACCAAGCTGTTCTTAGTCTACTCAGTGCCTGGATGGGATTTTAATTTTTGCTTCCTTGGAGACAGAGTCTCTACCAATGAAGTGTGTGGGTCCACATGCACCCATTAATTTTTTTAAAAAAGTAACACCATCAAACTCAACAAGATTCCGTTGCCTTTTTAAAAATTGAAGTTTATTACTGGAAGATTGTGTATCCCACCTCAAGGCAGAATATTGTGTTGCCAATGCTAGCACTAACAGAAAAGCAGCAATTCTGCTTTTTTTTATATAAGCCTTTAGCTGTAAATTGCAGCTTGATGCTGAGGGGAATGTGAAAGAGAATACCCTATTACTTTCTTCAGTGTAAATCTTTTGCGAGGGGTGATGATCTTCCACTGACTTCTTGTGGTGGGGTATTCCACAGGTAGAAACAACTATACTGTGCTAGCTCAGCTCTTCAGTGTTGCGAGCCACCTCTTACATTCCAAGTATCCAAAAGAGCAAAATGGAACCTGCTTTATCACATATACATAGATAAGCCTGAGGTTCCTAGCTACGAGATCTTAACAAAGGCCAGATGAAAGTCCAGATATTACAGGGTTCTGCTAGGCTTTCAATTCATGAGGTGCTATCAAAATCAAAGCTTACAGTTAGTCAGTTTCTGTGCTGCGAGATGATAAAGAAAAGCTACACAATAATAAATCTACATGCAAGGTGAGCTTGCCAAAATCCCAAGGACTCCACATCTATCTTCTGGCTGTGCTGTGGATTAGCAGCTTGCATGCACGGTACAGTCATGAGGGTGAGCTTATGCAAAGATGCATGCCTATGAAACAATGTGACTTGCAGTGCCATTTGACACAGGGAGGTTTCACCATTAAGTGCTCTGCGGGGCATCCAATGGCAACCCTGGGGACAGGCCTTGTGTCTCAGGTACAGTGGTATTTGTAGGCGAGCCTTCCTCTGTGAAGGGAAACTGCTCTCGGAATACAACTAGCACATCAACATCTACCTGAATCTGCAGTGACTCATGCAGGAGGCCATTTTAAGTGTAACTCTCAAGGCTTGCCTGAATATGCAAAGAATATGCTATGATAAATTACAGAAACCATAGCAGGAGGTGTGTTGTGGCTTGAGCTCTGCCTGCTCCAGAACCTAGATTTATGGAGGCAAACTGTTGAGTTCTATAACAGAAGGCAAGATAAAAATAAAAATAAAAAAGCAGTCAAGTGAATTCAACCTGTACACATTCAAAAGGCACTCCGCTTTATTAATGTTTCACATATGCCAAGGCTGAGGCCTTGTACTAAAAGAAAGCTGAGCCCCGAAAGTATATCACCGCATCTCCATGGAGCTTATATTCCCCCACTCCAACTCCACTGCTTTTCATGGATTCTCCAAAAACCTTCAGGCAGGGGCAGACAGAAGCTCTCCCAAATCTACAATTCTATACCCAACATTGTTTTAGTGCTTCTGGTTACACCGCCCCCCTGTGGAGCATCCTGAAGCAGCAGCAGGTGGGATCAACTTACCTTGCTAGCCCTTAACTCTGCTCCCCCTGAGCCAGCTCTGCCATGCACCAGGTGAAGCTACCTGCTTCAGGCAACAAAATGGGCAAGTGGGGAGCTGGATGAAGGCAGGAACAGGTGGCCGAGTGGTGCAATAAAACCTTTTAAAATGCTGAACCACCAGGGAGAAAAACGACTTTGGTCAACACACTGTGCTTTTCACATTGCCTTCTTCCAGGGAAGGGTGGCATTAATCATTCCCCCCTCCCTCCAGCAGTGCTTTCATTGGCCATATTTGTCTGGCCAGCAATCCTTTCCAAGCACTGCTGCATCCAGCATTTCTCCCTGAGGTTCCTCTGCCTCTCTGGAGCATGTGCTAGCAGAATCCATGCTTAAACATATGAGGCTACTGCATCTCCTCCTCCTCTGCAAGCTTCCCTGCTCATGCCTGGAGGCTTTGTTCAAAATAAAGATGTGCGCCTTGCCCTTGCAAGCCCATATGTGCAGGCAAATATAGCCTTTCAGGTCCTGGAAATGCAGCTAACACCACAGCACCCAGCCCTCCCAGTAGGGAATCCCATAATCGGCTATGGGAGAGGGGTGCACAGCATTGGAGAGTGTGGTATGTGACGGCTGGAGGCCGCTGTCAGAGCAGTCACAGTAAGTCATCTCTTAGGCTGCGTAATCTGCTATGATCTGATCTC
The DNA here is from genome assembly GCF_009819535.1 of Lacerta agilis. NCBI lineage: Eukaryota > Metazoa > Chordata > Lepidosauria > Squamata > Lacertidae > Lacerta > Lacerta agilis. The sequence continues at coordinate 64,907,272 of NC_046313.1, forward strand.
CCTTAACGGGTCCAATGGGGACATGCTGGGGTCAGGTGTGCATAGCACCTAAAGTATCCCAGACAGTCCTGGGCAGTTGGGGAGGGAGGGCTCCAGCATACCGGAGGCTCCCATCCACTACCAATACCTCCTTCCAGCAGTATAATTGGCACAAGGACACAAGGGCTGTTTTACTCCCTTGGAAGCTTTCCAGCAATAGTCCTGCAGATGCTAAATCCCTCCTTGGCAAAAAGCATTATCATGCTGACGGCCAAGAGGTTAGGCCACAGCCAAAGATTTCACACCCTGCCGACTAGCAATTGAGGTGACCTGAACACTTGGTAAACAACCTCCATTCCAAAATGGATACTTTGTGGGCATCCGTCCCTTGAGGTCAAATTTACACCTCCAGAGCTTCACCAATTTCAGCAAGTATTTTTTTTTCCTACTGCAAACCTGCCTGAAGGGAGATGCACAGTTCAGAATAGCAGGGATCAGGCACCAACACCAGCACAGCATTCTAGCCCCTCTTGTCCAGTTCTCCTTGATCCTGGGAATAGTGGGCCAGGAGAAACAGATGGCTAAACTGGAGCTGAAGTTAAATCTCCCTTTGCATTTAACATGCAGGTTTTTAAAAATGTGGAAGTGGTATCAGATTATGGGGCAGGGAGAAAATGGGACCAGAAATAGGGTGGAGGGCAAGTGTAGCTCTTTTTGGGAGACCTCTTCCCCCAAATGCCTAAAGATGGAATTTGATGGTGGGGGGTCTCCCATTAGCAAAAGTAAGCAAATACACACTTAATATCAAGCATAATTTGAGCTCCAGGCACACCCATAAAAGACCTAAAAATCCCTCATCAACCATGCACTTACTGAAAAAACAAAATCGAAAATTCTTTCTAGTAGCACCTTAGAGACCAACTGAGTTTGTTCCTGGTATGAGCTTTCATGTGCATGCACACTTCTTCAGATAAGATGGTTAAGAATATGCAGAATGAGGTATTGACAGCAAAAGAATCTCTGTTTTCTCTCCTGACTTTTTTTAAAAAAATAAGTACCGGTAAGCATGTTTCCAGAACTTATGGTTGTGAAGATAGGCTTGAACTTATATGTGTAATTCTCAGAAGTCAGAGTTGTTACTGTATTAAAATCCCAGTGTTTAGGGTATGAGGCTTCAGCGCCCTACATAGCTCCTTACTACTCCCCATGGTGGGCAGAGCAGCTGAATAAATTGTGCATAAATTAGGGAGGGGGAAAACTGGTATTCTGCGTGAGTTATACAGGTTGCAGAATTCTACTCTTCTTACTGCAAAATCTGAGGGTCCCTTGGCATAGGATTTTCTCTCAAAGCACACCAAGCCTTGGATGACGGACTGTCACCATTCACACTGTAAAATGGGGATATTCATGACCTACCTCATCACCACCAGAACAGGACACCATCAGCAGACAGGAGACAAGGGCAGTGAAGAATAACAGTGTTTCACAAAAGCCTTCAGGCAGGGGGCTTATGAACATTCAAAGGAGCCTATATTGATGCAGAATATTGGATCTTCTAACCTAGCACAATCTACTCAACTGATAACAGGCTTTTGATGCACACCATCTTATAAGTGGAGACTGAACCTTGGGTCTTCACTTTCAAAGCATGACCACTGCCACTGAGCACTTCTGCATCCACACAGCCCTGGGATGAGAGCCTTGGGAGGCAATTCCAATGCAGCATGCATGCAAGACCTGACCGTGCAGCCTTCCTCTTAGGACATGGTCTTCCAGATCAACGGAAACATTCGCCAGTTTGCAAAGTCTGTAGGGGAAAGACAGCGAAGCACTTTGCAGACTAAGGGTTGTATCCAACTAAGCTCTCCACAGAGGAAACCCACTGGAATTAATAGACCTAAGTTAGTCATGTCCATTATCAGAATATGAACACTGGATAGATCCCTAAAAAAACAGAAATCCATCCCTCACACTTAGGGCCAGTGGCGGACCTACATTTTTGGGTCCCTGAAGCTTGAACTCTTATGGGGGCCCCTTTGCAACCAGCAACAATGTCTAGGTAACCAGTGTTACTTTCTTCAATGGGGTTTTACAACATCTGTGCTACTGACTCTCAAACTATGGGACTGTTGAACTATACACAGCCAAAACAAAAAACAAAAATTGAGTTGTGCGACTCAAATTGGGACTACTAGACCCCCAAAAAAGTTAAGCAACGTATACTAAATTCACTTCTGAGGCTCCTCTGGGAATAGGGGCCCTGAAGCTTAAGATTCATTAGTTTCACAGTAGATTCTGTCCCCGGGACTGAAATGGTGGCTAGCTGCTCTTGCTCTGATTTCTCCAGCATATCTAGCAGTGGGTGGAAAAAGAGTTACTTAGGAGTTCCCTGCAGATGCCACTCCTGCCTTGTTCTACTGTGCCCTCCTGGCACAACTGGAGAAGCCAACTGGGCTCTAAGTACTTCCTTCCCAGCATCTTCTGGGATCTCTCTTTTTATTATTTACAAGCACTGGTTCATAAGGGTAACCGAGTCATTCCAAAAAAAAAAAAAAAAAAAAATCAGCTTTAAGGGACTTGGACTTGCTTCTTTAGGACATTCCAATTAAGAAAGTAGCACCACGCCATATCGATAAAGTGCACAATCCAATGATTAAGTGCGCCGAAACCAGAGATGTCTGCATTAAGATCCCAGAGGGATCGCCTGCAGGCCCAGCGGTCTTCAATATGCTTTTTTTAATCAGCGATCTGGAGAAAGGTATTAAAATCCCTGCCAATAAAGCATGCCCAAGAAACAAAATGGCTAGAGTGGTAATTAATGGGAAGGTCCGGGCGCTTCCAGCTCTCTGAATTGCTTGCTATGCTGGGCCTGTTCCAAGAAACATGTTGCTGCAGCCAGATGCAAGGTCATCCCTCTAGGAACAACGAATGCAGGGCATACCTAGGGAATGGGAGGCTGCCTGGAAAGCAGAAGCTCTCCCTGTTAAATACCCTGCAGTACATGGCATCTGCCCCTCATTTCCCTCTGACATTCCCTGCTTGTGAGAATTACCCTCCCATCAGCCAAGAATGCTCTACATGGGTTAGTTAGGATTATGAGAAGCTGCCTTATGCTGAGTCAGACCTAATGGCCCATCTTGGTCAGGACTGTGTTAACACTGCCTGGCAGCTGATCTCTAGAGTTTCGAGCAGGAGACACCCCAGCCTTGCTTGGAGATGTCAGGGACTGACCATGCAAGGCGGATGCTCTGCCCCTGAGCTGCAGCCCTATCCCAGGTAGTTGCACTAGTCAAACCTTAAGCCTGCTAACCAACATTTTCTTCAGACAACCCTCAATATCAAAAGCTTGCAAGATGGTGTTTTACCTCTCTTTTCTGTTACCCTGCTTGCATGTAGCAATAATGAAGATCATTAATTACTGGCTTGTGGACCGGTTGGGTTTTCTACCTTGGAACAAGGCTAGATTATCCTGTCAACCAGATTCTTTAGCCAAATAGAATTCTGTGCATTTGAGACAGTGATAATAGAAGGAAATGAGTGGAACCTGCAACGAAATGTTGCAGCATGGACTGCTCTTGTTCACTCTTCAATTAGTTAAGTCCTTCCCCATGCTGCTCCATTCTGTTCCCCCAGATAGTCAGCATTCTGTGGCCAATGAGTGTGCTTAGGTGCTATAAAGGGTTTGGTTTTTTTTTATACTTCTCCAAATCTTAAACTTCTCCCAAAGTACTGATACCAGTATGTCCCTTTTGCATGTGGGTGGTGACATTTTGGCTACATAAGCCGCAGAAGTCACAGCCTGATATCAAAAACAGAATAATGGACAGCCTGATCCTATGCAGAGAATTGGACAGGATCTCAAAACTCATCTAGTCCAACCCCCTCCCAAGAAACGCTCTGCTACGGCATCCCCAATAGGTACCCAGCCTCTGCTAAAAAACCTCTAACAAAGGAGAGTCCACTGCCTTCTTCCTAATCCTTTTTCTTGTCATTTGAACCCATTGCTCATGAAATATTTGAAGGTGACTATCACATTACCTCTTCTCCAGGCTAAAAATTAAACATTTATCACCTCTTCACCAGGCTAAACATACCAAACACCCTGGAAAAAACCTCATTGGTACTTACTGGAAATAAGTACTAGTGCATTATACTGTACAGGGCTTACTCCAGGGGTGTCGCTGAGGAGGGGCGGTAGGGGCGGTACGCCCCCGTTGACAGGGGAGGGTGGGGGTGACAAGTGGCGGGTGGGGGTGACAAGCGGCGGCCCCTCCCGCCACTCCCACGCGCTGCCGCTCCCTCTGTCACCCCGGGAGCAGCAGCGCTGCACGGACGGGGTGCTCGCTCGGCCGAGCGAGCACCCCGCCCGTGCAGTGCTGCTCCTCCCGGGGTGCCCGGTGGTGCGTGGGGAGTGGCAGGAGGGGCCGCCGCTTGTCACCCCCACGCACCGCCGCTCGCTCTGTCGCCGTGGGAGCAGCAGCGCACAGTGTGTGCGGTGCTGCTGCTCCCGGGGCGACGGAACGAACGGCGGCCGAAAGAGAAAGCGGGCGGGGAAGCGAAGCCAGCGCTTGAACACACCGCTTCACTTCCTTTTTTTCTCCCCTTTCGGCGCTGGCTGGGCTGTGTAGTCGCAGCCCAGCCAACGGCAAAAGAAGCAGCCGAAAGGGGCGAAAAAAGGAAGCAAAGCGGAGCATTTAAGCGCCGGCTTTGCTCCCCGCCCCCTTTCCCTTTTGGCTTCTTTCGGCGCTGGCTGGGCTGCAGAGTCACAGCTTCTCTTGGCTGCAGAGTCACAGCCTCTTGGCTTCCCGCCCCGTGCAGCCAAAGGGCTAGGAACTCCCCTGCTTACTCTCAGGTAGGTGAACACAGGATTGCCACATTACTAACACCTGTGAGGATCCAGGCTAAGGGTGGAATTCAACGTAGCGCTACGGAGATTGCTCTGTCTGTGCAAGCGTTTCAGCTTTCCTGATGGAATGACCTATTCTCTCTTCCCCCTGCATGCAGACCTGGGTGTTCTCCTCAGCCCCCAGATCTGATTGGGGACATGTGGGGTGTGGGAAGGAGAAGAGGGGGAAAGCCTCATTGTGCTAGCAGGACTCATGCCAGCTCCTGTGAGCACAACTATTAAGCTGACTCCAGCCCTATGTCCTGATAGCCACAATCTTTACATAAGGCTATTCTTTTTTGGTAATGTTCTTCCATATGCACACTAGCATATCAGTGTGAAGGTTACTTCTGGCCATTTTACCTGGTGTGCTAATTCTGTACATGCAGGGAGGTTTGGTTTTAAAAAAAAAATGGGGGAGCATTCAAAAATATGGCCCTACAGGCCCACTCACAATCAAAAATGGTCCCACTTCATTCGAAGTTCATTCATAGTGTCATTCAGGAATTATTAAAATATTGACATCCTGGCCTTCTAGTGTAAATATATTGGTTAGTTTGCTTTACAACACCTCACAACACAATTTCATAAAGCAATATGAAATAAATTATTAAAAAAGACACAGGATCAACATATATGCGCCTCATAAAAGCCTGCCAAAATTAAAATATATTCAGTAACTGGTGAAAATAGGGGAGGTGGCCAACAACTCTTCATAGCTCAGTCAGTAGAGCACAAGACTCTTAATGTCAGGGTTATGGGTTTGAGCTCCACGTTGGGCAAAAGATTCCTGCATTGCAAGGAGTTGGACCAGATGACCCTCATGGTCCCTTCCAACTCTACAATTCTATGATATGGGTGCAACCACTAAGAAGGTCATTCCTTATTCCGCTCAGTTGTGCCTCCACCTTAGGCAGGAGACACAGGAATGACCTCCCCTTTCTGATTATGGGGTATCCTATACCATTTTGGGCTTTAAAAGGTAATCATTAGCACAAAATAGTTGGTAATGGGCAAAATACCCTTAGATTAATGTAATAAATGTTGCAAAGTTGGACCCAGACCTTCCCTATTTTATTCCTTCCCACACAATCATCTTTTCCACAGAGATCTGTGCACATCATTACATGTGTGCAGCAATGGCAGTAGCTTCTATTCTTCCTCTCTATACCTTCAGCCTTTTTCTGCCACCTTGGGGCCTCACACCAAAAGGCCCTGGCTCTTTTCTTCAGGGTAGCTATGGCTACAACAGCAAATCTTAGGTGAAAAGGGAGGGAGAGTTCCACCTGCCTCAAATATTTTCTCTCTCTTGGATTGCCAGTAGTACATGTGAAAAGGATCTAGGTGTCTCAGTAGACTACAAACCTAACATGAGTCAACAGTGTGATGCAGCAGCAAAAAAGCTGGTGCTCTTCTAGGCTGCATCAGCAGAAGTATAGTGTCCCGGTCAAGGGAAGTAATAGTCCTACTCTACTCTGCCTTGGTCAGACCACACCTGGAGTACTGTGTGCAGTTCTGGGCATCACAATTTAAGAAGGATATTGACAAGCCAGAACGTGTGCGGAAGAGGGCGACCAAGATGATCAAGGATCTGGAAACCAAGCCTTATGAGGAACAGTTGAGGGAATTGAGTATGTTTAGCCAGGTAAAGAGGAAACTGAGAGGAGATATGATAGGCATCTTCAAATATATCAAGGGCTGTCACATGGAAAATGGAGTAAGCTTCTTTTTATCCTGCTCCATAAGCTAGAACCCAAACCAATGACTACAAGTTACAAGAAAGGAGATTCTGACTAAACATCAGGAAGAACTTTCTGATGGTATGAGCAGTTGAACACTGGAACCGACCCCTACAAGAAGTGGTGGACTCTCCTTCCTTGGAGGTTTTTAAGCAGAGGTTGCATGGCCATCTGTCATGTATGATCTAGTTGAGATTTCTTCATTGCAGTGGGTTGGACCAGATGACCCTCAGGGTCTCTTCCAACTCTACAATTCTATGATTCTATTAACTTCAGGCTTTTCTCCATGTCACCATGCAACCATTAGGCTGCCCCACCATTTGATAACATGGGGTGAGGAAACTGTAGGATATACTACTTAGGGTCGGTGGGGGTTGAAGTCGAACAACATCTGTGGGGCCACAAGTTCCCCATCCCTGAACTGGATTATTACAGCTGGCTACTGTGAACCCAAGATACACAAGTTTATAACAGCAGCAGGAGAAGCAGACTGCTTGGGTACTCTCTATGTTGTTCTTCAATAGAAATAAGATTCCATATTTGTGCACTATTTTTTGTAATTTAGATACCCTCCTGCCGATTTTCTCTTCCCTTATTTTTATGGTGTTGCTGTTATAAAAATCTGTATTTTATTATATATTTTAATTTCTATTGTTATATATAACTCTTTCACTTTTGATATTGCATAGAACTTTTACACTGTATACATATTATCTATGCATTTTTGTGTTCTATGTTATAAACTGCACAGCAGTCTTCTGACAAAGGGTTTTACTCAGAGTAGACCCATTAAAATTAATGAACATGGCTGAATTTAGGTCCATTCATTTCAATAGTTCTGCTCTGAGTAACTGTTGCATACCACCCACAGATTCAGTGCTCTCCTAGCACCACCAAAATGTTTGGTACTTCCAGACAACCTGTTTGTTGAGCACTCATCCAGGTTTGTTTGCAGGGAAGTTAAGTGACAGTGGCTATTTAATGAGCATTCATTCTTGCTTGCCTGTGAGGAGGTATGATGACATTGCATCAAAGCAAGGCTTACCCCCACATTTCCAGTGCATTTTCCTGTCACTTTCCTTCTCACCAAAAAAGGCTGTGGAGTTGTTGCTGGGGTTCTTTTACGTGGGTTTGTTTGTACAACACCTCCCAATCAGCTATAATGGCATATCCTGTATTTGGCGGTATGAGATTGAATCCCACTCGAGACCTTCTGCATGCAAAGCAGATGCTCTAGCGCTGAGCCACGGCCCCTCCCTAATGAAGAAGGTTTGGGCATCCATTGTTCACTTAACATGTCAGACCCACCCTATCCTCTTCCCCAGGCATTTTCTATATGTTCTTTCTTCTATTGTTAAAAGGGGGAGGAAAGAACAGTAAATACTAAATAGAAATTTCATATCCATGCATGCAACTATGGGTGGGATTCAATCAAGTTACCATGTGCATGAAATGAAGTCTGGTCAAGCAATGGGACTTCCCATTCCCCCGTCACTGTGAACCACTTTAATCTGGTCTGGAGGATTAGGGGAACCCCCCAGAACAAGCTTAGGGGCAGGTGGGGGCATGAAATGGGGGGGGGTCTTCTTGCACAAGTAGACCTCATTCCATGCATGCACACCCCACTTAGTGCTAGACTGAATCCACCCTATGCATGCACATGTCAAAATCTGCATAATCTATTTCAGATGCAGAATTGATTTTGTAGTTGCAAAAGAGTGCTTTTTTAAAAAAAAAAAGCATGCCATTCCACAGCCCCTAATATTTTTTATTTAAAGACATAAGCAGAGAGATACAGAAAATGAGGCAAAGAAAGACTGGGAGATACAATCAGCAAAGTTCAAAGCAGGAAGATCTTTTGGACTACAACTCCCATTAACCACAAGGTAACAAATGCTGAGGCTGATGGGAGTTGTAGTCTGAGGACATCTGGTGGGCCTATACTGTAATATCTGCCCACAACAATATTCAAGGAAGGGTGGGTTCCTAAGTGTTCTGCTGTGAAGAGCCTGTCCAGACTGACATATAAATAACATGATGTGATGTGGACAATGCCATCACAATGTATATAGTTTCCCCCATAAAAGTTTGGACCTCACTAATGGACAGAGGTCTTACCCTCATCTCACTTTCTCACTATTGCTCTGTACCTTATCAGAATCTCTCTTTCTCCCAAGAGCAAATTTGTGCCATTGCACCTGTGCATTTAAATCTCTTGCCTATTTTTCAGCAATGGCTTAATATTTCCTTCTTCCCATTTCCTCTCTTTCGACTACCCTTCCTGATCTAACCTAGGATTTCTGTTGCTACCTTGTATTTGGGGGGGGGGTGAGAGGTGGGAGGTGCAATGCATCAAATGAATTACAGTGGATGCATGCAATTGTACACATTCACATTCACATTTTATTTTAACTGAACCTACAATTCTAGGAGGAAGAAACTCATATGTACAAGAGGACCGCCAACAATGAAGACCAGCACAGTGAGGGATAAAGTGAAATAAAAGTGACAGCTGACAAAAGCGTCAGTGAGAAGATGGTAGATGAAGTCCTGGAAGGAGAAGCACTCTGGATATGCATCTCATTGTCCTGGCTAGAGGGAGTGGTATGACAGAAGAAGATCTGACTTGCCCATGCTGATTGGGGCCATTTTGCTGATGAATCTGTAAGAGGCAAGGTAGGTCCTGAATGCAGAGCAGGCATTTATGAATATTCATCCATCTGGCTCTCATGCAGAGCCAGACACAAAAGCAGCAGACAGAGAGGCCTTTTCCCTACCATGTTGCCCAATAAACTGCAGTGGTACACCCCACTTGTGCCCTGGCAGAAGGTTCTCCGGAAACACCAGCCTCAAGGTTGGGCTGGCATCTGCACACATCTCATCCAGAACCTAAGCAAGCCTTAAATTATTAGGGGCAGGGAGAGGAAAGGAGGACCATAAGTGCATTCCACTATTCTGAGGTCCTTCTGCTTTAGCCGCATTATGGCCCCTCTATTACATCCGAAGGAGAGAAGCTAAGAAGATTGTCCTTCTCTGTTCCCTGAAATACAAATCGCTGCATTGGGGTGTCTATATCTATCGGAAACCGCTTTTGTGTTAAAAGAACATTTATTTTATTGGACCAACCAACCCGTTTAAAAAGATAAGGAAAACTTCCTAGCTCACAATCATCATTAGGCCATGCTACATCATAATGTTCATCTAGGCAGTGGCATAGGAAGGGGGGTGGAGGGGGCAGCCGCCCCAGTTGCCACTCTGGGTGGGGTGACAAGATGGCCCCTGCCTCCCCCAGCTGTAGAGTGGCCGAGGGCGTGGCGTCCGTACGGGCTGCTGCTCTCACGCAGCAGCCCGTACGGACTGCGCATATGCGGCATCCTGTACGGTCGCCACACATGCGCAGTCCGTACGGGCTGCCACTTGCACAGTGTCCATACAGGCTGCCGCACATGCGCACACCGTACAGGATGCCGTGCAAGCGACAGCCTGTACAGCCACCGCACGTGAGCAGCAACCCATATGGAGTGCGCATGTGCAGCATTCCATACGGAGTGCGCCCGCGCGGGATGCCACACATACGCAGTCTGTATGGGCTGCGCCGCCCCGGGTGCCGGAGAGGGTTCCTCCGCCACTGATCTAAGGTACATTTGTTTTGCATTCTGGGAAACTAGAAAGCCTGCACGCCCATTTAAGACTACTATTTCATTTATTTTACATCCAGCTTGCGCTTCGTGCCTGCTTTTTCACATGAGACCAAGAAGGCCAGGAACTTGAGAAGGAACGAAAACAGAATTAAGGGATAACCACGCAGTGTTGGGTCTCGTGTAGTTCCAATCAGCAGCCAGTCCATCCGGCTACAGGAGAGGAAGAGATGGGACTGCAGGGCTTCTGCATTGGCTCTATGAGACCAGCTTCAACAGGTCACTCTCTTAACTGTCATCTTATCAGCAGCTGTTCCATCAGACTATAATTGACGAAGCAATGTTTCCTCCATTGGCTTCTCTTCTCCAAATATTTCCATCCCAGCTAGTCACTACAAAAACTCTGAAACTTAGATCTAGTATCTGAGGTGGTTCCCCCCCCACACACATTTCTTTTCCTTTTGTGTCACATCTTTAAAATTGTGAGCTTGCAGGCAGGTACTGTTTTGTCACTATTTATAAACCACTCTGGGACGCTTTTTGGCTGAAGAGCAGGATAAAACTAATTATTATTATCACAATCATCCTATGGGTATTCCTAGTTGTGTCATAGACCCCATATGCCACTATGGGCATGCCATTCATTCTGTATGCCTTGGTTAGAAGAAGATTACAGTTCAGGTCTACCTGCCAGCAGTGCTTTAGATACAGTAAAGGTGAGATTCTTGGATAACCCAAGGACTGTGCACATATTTGAAAAACATAAACAGAACCCCACAGGTAAGTCTAAGAAGGTGATACCTTTTGCACGTTGAGGGACTTTTGACATCAGAACCCCAGGGGGTGGTGGTGCTCAGGAAGGAGGATGCGGAGCATTGCTTTGCAGATACTGCCCCACAGCATCAGACTCCAGTTTTCTAGGTCTGCTGTCACCCTGTAAATTGTGTCCCTTCACCATTGAGGGGAAGAGGGAGGAATCAAACTGGGGAAGGGATGCCAATTTGCCAGCTTTGAAGGCCTGGCCAGAATGATACAAAAACCCAAGCAACGGGAACCATCTCTCCTCCTTCCCTCCCTCCCTTGTTTCCTCCTGTGAAAGGCGGGCACAGCTAGCAGGGCAGCTCTGCAGCTGTGCCTGCAGCAGCCTTACCGACATAGAGCACGCCTTCCTTGGTCTTCTCTGCTGCCACCGCTACCCCTTCCTTGGTCTTCTCCGCTGCAGCAACGACCCCTTCCTTCGCCTTGGACAAGCCCTTCATAAACGCATCCATCCCGGCACTGAGCTCTGTGTGGAGGAGACAAGAGACCAGGCAAGATGGCTTCAGCAGAGGGCTCTGCTGCTTCCAAGGAAGGGGAATGGTTACATGGACTGCTGGGAAGAAGGAGCTAGACAGATATGGGCTTTGGAGAGAGATGGAGGAAATCGGGTATGGCTCCGAGGAGGGACTTCCCTAGGCTGGAGCCACAGCGTTCCCAACAGCAAAACAGCGTTCCTAACTCAACAGCCTCAGGCTGTATCTTACTGCAGCCACAACCTCTCAGCTCGCTATCGAAACAGGCAGCAGATTTCCACTTCCCAGCGGGCTTTCCCAAGGTGGAACGCAGGGGGATCGTCTCGGTGCCATCGCAAAAGCAACCTTCTGCCCCAGATTCAACAAGTCTGGTGACAGCTGTTAGTGCTGCAAAGGCCGCCGTCACCCTCCATCCTCCTCATCGGCTGCTGCCATGACCATCCCCATCCTCCTGGCCTACCTCGCCTGCCCTAATGGGTGCAGCTGCTCCCTTCCTGGGCATTTTAACGCGGGGGTGGAAAGCGCCGCTCCTTTCCAGCCCCGTTCCTCAAAAGCATCAGCTCCCGCATCCCCCGAGAGACAGGAAGAGGGAAGAGAGGCTGGGATTTAGCCAGGATTAAAGCCGTCAAAACAGGGATGACTCCGTGTCCTTGAAACCGGGGAGGGGAAGGGAAGGAAAGGGTGAGGACAGGAGACGCTGCTGCGCTCTCCTTTTCTGCCAATATTTGGGGTGGGGATTTTCTGGGGTGTGGTGTTCCTATCCAGGAATATAAACCATCTCTTTTCTCCATCAGTATTCCAATTCCCATGGGGGGGGGGAAACCACGCTTACCGGAGGTGGTGTGTGGGTAGATATCCCACCCCCCTCCCGAAAACAGGGATAGCGGCACCGTCGCCCTGCGCACTGATGGAGGGGGGAATTCACCTCCAGGCCAAACCTTATGCCATCGCCCGCCGCCCCCAATCCGATCTCCAGAGGATGCCTCCGATCCCGCGCTCTCCAAAGGGGCAAGCGAGGGGAGCGCGCCCAGGCGCTGCTCACCTGCGATCGGCGGTAGCGCTGGACTCGGGTGCGTCTCCGCTGAGGGGGTTCAGATCATTCCGGGCCGGGGCGAGCGAGCCGGCTGGGCAGGGTCGGTGGAGCAGGCGGCGAGGTGCAGCGGGACACTCAGGGCAGCTCTGCCATGGAGCAGCTCGGCGGGGAGGAAGAGGAGGAGGAGGAGGTGGTGGAAAAGAGGAGAGCCGGGGAGACGCCGGCGCCTTCGCCCTGCTGCTGCTGCTGCCGCCGCCGCTGAATATTGCAATGAGCCGCCGCGCGCCCTATACCCGCTCGGCGAGGGGATTTCATCATAGCGCGCAACTCGCGCTCCCCGCCCCTCGGCCCTGCCCGGATGCAGCGGCAGGAGCCCTGGCGCGGAGAGGCCGCCGGCCCGCTGACCTGGGGCGGGGCATCCGATAAGGCGCCAAAGGAGCCTTCCTGCCCCGACGCATAGGAGGAGCTGTGGAGCCTGCCGCATGGTTGATGGCGGCGGTGATTTGGGGAGGTGGGGGGCAGAGAGGAGTAGAGGGCTGGCACATACAGAGAGAGGGGGGGCACGTAGTCAGTGGATCACAAGCTAAGAAAGCAGAAGGATGCAGAATCGCAGACCACGGATGATGCCACTTTTCTGGGTTGCCACACAAGATGCGATGTGCCCTTGCTTAGATCGTGGCTTTTGGAAGGGATTAGGTACATGGAGGAAGGGCAGCATTAGGCACTAGTTCACAAAACATATTACTGTAGTTATGTATTTATTTATTCTTTAAAGCCTAAAATACTCGCCCAATCAAGTGAAAGAGCAAAAGAACAAAGCAAGATAGAGAAGAGGACTCAGGAACAATGTAGTACATAGGACAGACTGAGAAGAGAAAGTGATAAGGCACTACCTGTGACCACCTATAATTCCCAGCTAAAGCCACTGCAAGTTATCATCAATGAATTACAGCCCACCCTGGTTAAGGACACTTCCTTCTCTCAGATGACAACATCAGGGGTTCATTCACCTGCTCATCTTCTAATGTGACTTATGCCACCACCTGCCAATAACACCCTACTACCTGTATACTGTATGCGGGTGGCGCTGTGGTCTAAACCACTGAGCCTAGGGCTAGCTGATCAGAAGGTTGGTGGTTCGAATCCCCGCGATGGGGTGAGCTCCCGTTGTTTGGTCCCAACTCCTGCCAACCTAGCAGTTCGAAAGCACATCAAAGTGCAAGTAGATACAGAGGTGTAGGAAGCCTCTCGGGTGCCCGGAGTGGCATTGCCACGCCGAGGCACCCCCTGGGGGCGGGGCGACCTGACACATGCGTCATGACATCACGACACATGTGTCAGGACAGACTGCGCATGCGCAGAAATCCGGGCATGCGCAGTCCATCCCGCTGGCGCTGCTGATCCAGTGGCGACCCGCCGAGCGAGCGCTACTCCTGGGGCTTCCCCGTCTATGCTGCTTTAAAGCAGCACAGAGGGGGAAGCCCCAGGAGCCGGCACTCGGTCGCCGCTGGAGCAGCAGCACCAGCTGAGATGGACTACGCAGTACATCCCGCCAGCGCTGCTGCTCCAGCGGCAACCCACTGAGTGAGCGTGGGCTCCTGGGGCTTCCCAGTCCCGATTGTGCGGGGCAGCCCCATAGCGGCACCGGCTAGGCCGCGGAGCAGAGCAGCTTTGCTCCACGGCTTGCTCGGGGCCCGCCGGCGGGGCAGGGCTGGCCCAAGTGTCACCCCCCTCCCCTGGAACCCATAGCGGCGCTGGCGGGAGGACCCCGGACGGGCCACAGGGCTTCGCTCTGCGGCTTGCTTGGGTCAGCCAGCTGGGCGGGGCTGGCCCTAGTGTCACCCCCCACCCCTGGAACACGGGGCGGACCGCCCCCTTGCGACGCCCGTGAGTAGATAAATAGGTACCGCTCCGGTGGGAAGGTAAACCGCGTTTCCGTGCGCTGCTGTGGTTTGCCAGAAGCGGCTTAGTCATGCTGGCCACATTACCTGGAAGCTGTACGCCAGCTCCCTCGGCCAATAAAGCAAGATGAGCGCCGCAACCCCAGAGTCGTCCGTGACTGGACCTAATGGTCATGGGTCCCTTTACGTTTTATACTGTACCTAGGACAAACAGGTCTATGCAAATAATTAAAGGGGCACAAATCTGACATCAGGAAGGACACTATCCTGATTTCAAAACAAAGTAAAATAAAAAATTCTTTCCAGTAGCACCTTAGAGACCAACTAAGTTTGTTCTTGGTATGAGCTTTCGTGTGCATGCACACTTCTTCAGATACACTGAAACAGAAGTCACCAGACCCTTAAATATAGTGAGGGAGCGGGGAGGGGTATTACTCAGAAGGGTGGTGGGAATGGGTGATCAGCTATCAGCCTTATTGCTTATATCCTACTCACTTGTCCTTTTGCTAAGCTAAAAAGCCCCAAACATTGCAACCCTTCATCATAGGGAAGTTGTTCCAGCCCTTTGATGATTTTGGTTGTCCTTTTTTGCAACTTTCCCAGCTCTACAGTACCCTTTTTGCGGTGTGGCTGTATCAGAGCTATACACAGAATTCCAAGGTTACTACACAGATCTAAGTCATACTATAGATTTGCCAAAGACCACCCACCCACCCAAAAACCCTGAGGGCAACACTAATGGAACCTAGAATAGCACACTTGGAAAATTATCTCCTCTTACAAGCTAAGATTTTTAAGGCCTGCTTAGTAAGGTGGAGCCAAGCCAAGCCCACCTGGTTGCAATCTTCAGCAACAGTTGTCCCTTACATTACAGTGACTTTGGAACCACCTATTTAAAAGCAGCCTTGGTTACCTATTGGAGGTTGAGCTTTTCATGATACCTTAGTTCCATGGAGACAATCTCTCTGGTGGCCCTATATTGTTTGCCTTTTAATTTTGACATGAACACAGTGATCTTGTACAGGGATGGGAAACCTGTGGCCAGCAGTTGTGGTGCTCTAACTCCTGTCCAACATGGCCAATGAATAATAATGATGATGAAGATATAGTCCGGCAACATCTGGAGGACAAAAGGCTCCTCACCTCTGATCTAGTGTCTTGAACTCAGTGACTTTTAAGCAACCCAACTGGCCTAAATCAAGGATGGGAAAGTTGTGGTCCTCCAGGTGTTGCTGGACTAAAACTCCCGCTATCCCCAACCTTTGGTCATGCTGACTGGGGATGATGGGAACTGGTCTCCAGCAACATCTAGAGGGCCATGGGTCCCTGTTGTGTTCCAGGCGAAAAAGAGGGACGGGGCTACAGTTTCTACAATGGCAGCATTTGAAGGAATGACAAAAGAAAGGCCTGGCTCTTTAACAAAACCATTTTCAAGGTTAAAGGCGGTGCTCAAAGGTGCTTTCTATATAAAAATGAAGCCTGGAGAGGTGGACTCAGTTATTTTCTTGGAAGGTCGTGGCAGTAGCACTAATGATGGTGAGTAGTAGTTTTCTTTCTGCTGAGGTCTTTTTCTTCTTTCTCCCTAGGGTATAACCCTGCATCTGTGAGGCTGTTTAATAATAATAATAATAATAATAATAATAATAATAATAATAAAAATTTATTTATACCCTGCCCATCTGGCTGGGTCTCCCCGGCCACTCTGGGTGCCCTCCAACAAATATTAAAATACAATACAAAGTCACAAATTAAAAACTTCCCTAAACAGGGCTGCCTTCAGGTATTTTCTAAATGACAGTTGTTTATCTCTCTGACCCCTGGTGGGAGGGCGTTCCACGCCCTGTTGTGTTCCTGAAATATAGTTCTAACTCCAAAGCTCCTTGTTTAGTTTTCAGGGACCTTATTGATCTTGAAGGGTAGGAAAAGCTAGGCTTGGATGTAGCCAGGTGTTTGTTCTGGTTGTTGAACATCTTGTCTGATGCAAATCCTGCAGTTCTGTGCATGCTTATGTTAGCAAGTTATATTGAATTCAATGAGCCTGGCTTCTCTGAGCAAGTGTGCACAGTACTGAGCTTTATGCTGGGATGTGTACAAGAGTGCCCGTTTCCAGTAGAGTGACCACTTTACTTTTGATATTGTGATGAGTCCCTGCTATAAAATTTGTAGGAGGCCCATCCATGGCTTGCAGGGCTGCTTCTTCCAGGGCTCCTGTACCTTTAACAGTAGTCTGAGATGCTCTTCCCATAATGCATTGCATGTTGAGAAAGGGAGTGTCTCCTACAGAATTTCTGCTTGTCATGCAGCTATTAAAGGTACACAGTCCCTGCCAGGAAAAAGGGGGGGGGGAGTTGTCAATCCTTGGTCTGCCATGTATTGATCTTGGTGACTCTAGTCCCTGGAGAGCCTACCGTAAATGTGTCTGCTTATGTATGCGATTTTCACACGGTTGCTCGAGGGCACTGCAAGTATGGCCAAGACTGGTCTGGCTTTAATGCACTTGGTTGTGAAAAAGCTAGGCAAATTGGCAATAATTTGCCTAGTTCTCTTAAGGACCCAAAAGCTTTTTTTGGTTGCTCTACTTGGCTTGGCAAGGTCTTCCTCTTTCAAGTTATTATTCTAAATGTAATGCTGTATAGCATTATTTGTTCGCCCTGAGAGAGGGCTTTGTGAAACCAGTGTGGACAGGAATCATTGGAGCTGGCAGGGGTGCCCATTTCACCATCGCTGCAATCCTGAGTGTGGTAAAGGGCAGAAAATAACATCAGCAGCACTTGATCTCGCTGATCTCCGTTTATCAGGCAGCAAACAAGTGCCCTTTTGAATGGTCTGTCCTGTACCCTAGAGCAGGCTGAAGGAGGAGGAGGCAGCTGGTGGCCTGTCCTGTTCTGTGGGGGGTTTTGATCCCTTTGCCCCAGGTACTGTCAGCTATTTACTGGGCCCTAGGGAAGCTGGCTATGTTCCTCCTTGAAACCAGAATAAAGCTGGGAGCAGCTCCTCTTTCTCTTGTGAAGCTTTTTTTCCTGAAAGCTGTGTGAGAATATACTCACTTTCTGAATTCTTTGCAAAACACAGATGATATATGTAACATGAATGTCCTCTATTTATAGCAGCGTGTTTCAGATGAAAAAAAAAAATCCCCAGCTTTTATTGCTGTCCCTGAGAGAGATAAAGAGCTCAAACAAAACACATAGCTCCACCAACTTACCTGGATTTGCTGTTTGTCCAGCCAGTTGTAGCCTGTACAGGGGACCACATGCCTGGGGGTGAATGTGTACAAAGAGCCTGTAGGGCCTGCAGTTGTAATGAATTGTCCACTTATCCAAACGTCAGGCAAGCCCTCATGAGGAGCAGTGGATGCGCAAGGCCAGGAGAGGAGAGGGGGCTGTGGAATGCATCAGCAAGCACCCCCTGCAGAACAGGTAAGTACATTGGGCCAATGACACATCTGGTCCAGCATCTTGCTCTCACGGTGGTCGACCAGATGCCTGTGGGAAGCCTGCGAGCTGGGCACGAGCACCACAGCACTTGACCTACCTGTGATTCCCAGCAACTGGTAATCAGAGGCATAATGCTAGCAGAACGCCAAAATGCCTGGATCTCCCAGTGTGTCCGGATCTCCCCTCCAGTGCAATAATGTTAATGCTCACTTTCCCCCTGCTTGTTGATGGCTGCTAACCAAAAAGATCCTGGCAAGGTGCATCCAAATGTGGCCAATGGAGCTTTGCTATGATACAGCAGATTCTCATTGCCAAGAAATCCTTGCTATTTTTGGTTTCAAGGAACACTTCCAATGCTGTGTGCTTCCATAAATCACTGTTAAACATGAAAAATCATTTACTTCCACCCTGTTCTTGCTTCACCCTTTTCAAAGGAGGGAGGAGTGGGGAATGCTCTTAAAGAGTCCTACTGGATCAGATGAAAGGCCCATCTAGTTCAGAATCTTGTTTCCCACACTAGTTAACTAAGATGCCTATAGAGAAGCCCATACGTTGTACATGGAGGCAATAGCATCCTCCTGTTGTTGCCTAGCAGATAATTTTCAGGGGGCATATTCTGCTTCTGATACTGGAGGTAATATGTAGCCATCATGAGTAGTCACCATCAATCACCTTATCGTCCATGGATCTGCCTAATCCCCTTTTAAAGCTGTCCAAGTTGGTAGCCATCACCTCTTGTGGCAGCAAATCCTATGTATTGTGTAAAGAAGTTATTCAATTCTTCTGTCCTGAATTTCCTACCATTCATCTCTGAAAACCACTCCTATTTTATATTTCCTTGTCCCTTCACTGGGAGAAGGAGAGAGAACCTGCATCTGTGTCTCTGGAGCAGTTCAAGAAAGTATTCGTTTTACTTATTTATACAAATATTTATATACTGCTGTTCATACAAAAAAATAAAATCAGAGTGGTTTACAAAACCACATTGTTTATCAGTGCAACCCACATCCCACCTTAAGGTTGCCTTATTACAGTGGGTCTAATCAAATGTGAAATGAGAAGAGCACAGCACCTTCCAGTCCAAACAGGCAGCATTCACACATGTGGCAAGATGTGCTGGGTGTTTTGTGTGTACACAGAGCCTCACACAGGGGAGTGTTTATGTTCATAGCTAGTGGCTTAATTTTGCCTTCCATTCATCTTCGTAGGTGGGCCCTTTGGTTCTTCAAAAATGACAAGAGTAAGACCTGGCAGGATAACTTGCGTCTTATCACCAAATTTGACACCGTGGAAGACTTCTGGGCGTGAGTGCATTCCAGTCCTTCCTCTGACAGCTAGAGTCCCTGGAACAGCCTCGCCAGAAGAAGGAAGGCCATTGTGGGATTGAACCAACAGTGGGGAATATTGTGTCCCTCTGGATGTTGCTGGACTCCTCACTCCCATCAGACCCAGCTGGCATGGTCAGGGATGATGGGAGCTGGGTTCTCCATACCAATCCATTCACTTTTGAAAACCATGTACTTGTATCTGCAGGCTAAAAAAGTCCTAAGCAGCACTTGAAAGTTAAAAGTGGTTGAAAAAGATGTGTGCTGCAGGGAGCTCTGAATGAACCATAGTTTCCTGTGGTATTTGCCTGGATTTAGTGGAAACTCCTCTCAAGGCAGTTTCCAGGGTGGGCCACCTGCTTTGGGGCTGTTCGTGCAAGATACCTTGCATCAACATCAGGAGCAGTAGGTTCCTTACACAAGTCCACCCATTCTGTTCTCCTGATATGTCTGTCTTCTCTCCTTGAGACTGCAGGCTGTATAGCAACATCCAACTGGCCAGCAAGTTGACATCAGGCTGCGACTATTCCCTTTTCAAAGTAAGTCCTGCTGGTTATTCCTGTTCTGTTAATGCTGCGTGCCTCCTGTAGGGAGGGAAACAGGCTCTCAGGTGGTAGTCTTGGGGTCTCTTGTTATATGGGCTTTCCCACACACCATAGGACTACCCATGGCTTGCTGTGGATCTAGTGCATTGTGGTGGACTAAGAAAGCCTTGCAACTTCGTGTAGTTTTGTATGTGTGTGTGTGTAAGAGCTGTATATACTGAGATCCTGCATTTCCTGCAGGATGGCATTGAGCCGATGTGGGAAGATAACCGGAATAAGCGTGGTGGGCGTTGGCTTATCACATTGTCCAAGCAGCAGCGGCATGCGGAGCTTGACCATTTCTGGCTGGAGACTGTAAGTAGGCAGAACGCTGTGTGGGTGCTTCTCCTTTATGAAATGTGGCATTTGCCCTGCTTTCTGGCCATGTTTCTGGGCTGGGCATACAGCACTTCCCATTCTCTCTTGGGCAGGTGGGAGCTGCTCCCCAAAGTGACCCTCCTTCGTTAGTTCCCCTTCTCAGCCAAGGTCTTTGCCCACCTGCTGCTCTCCAGGTGTTTTGGACTACCAACACCCATCACCTGTTCTGCTGGCTGGGGCATTGATGGGATTGGTAGCAGTGTTAGAAACTGAGATATGAAATCTAGGAGCTAAATGGCACCTTAAACCTAGGTTATGGGCACAACAACGGAATATCTAGGCACACTTTTTTATAACAAGAATACAAAGCTGAAAATGAATGAACTGCAGCTAAAATATTGTGTTCATTTCTCACATGGTCTTTCCCTGCCCACCCCTTTAATATTCTTAAGAGGCTCTCTTCTCCAGTCTGTAGAGAGTAGCTGGAAGTGGGGAGGCAGAAAAAGGTCTTCCTTTTCTTCCATTCTGCAGTTTTAATCTGAATTCTTAGGTGCAGTACTGTGCCCAGAGCTCAGAAACTGCTCACACTAATGAAATTCCCTGTCACAAAATGTGCCTAGAACAATGGGAGTTTTGAACAATGGGAGTCCAAAGCATATGGAGAATGTCAGGCTGGTGAAGGCTGGCTTATTGTGTTCAGGCAACTTGCAACACATGGCAGCATGAGATGAAGGGGAAGAGGAAAGGATGCATGGCATTTATCTGCTCAGATGGACTTTCCTATTTCCACACACACACACACACACACACACACACACACCCAATCCTCAATTCCTCTGATGCCTGCTGGATTTCTGAGCTGAGCCAGCTATTCTGATCCTTCCTGAGTAGTGTAGCTCTTGTCTTTGGGCAGCAAAACATCTTAAAGACCCTTAGGAGGCAAGAAATATTCCCCACTGTATTTAACCATGGTACATCAAGCAGTAGCTTGCATCTGGTTCCCTGTTCGCTTCATGGGTTTTCCTCTTCTGTGTAGCTGCTGTGCCTGATTGGAGAGATGTTTGATGACTACAGCGAAGATGTCTGTGGGGCCGTCATCAACATCCGTGCTAAGGGGGACAAGATCGCAATCTGGACCCAGGAGGCAGAGAACCGAGATGGCGTAATACATATCGGGTAGCTGACAGACAGTTCCCTTTGTTGAGATATGTGTGTGAAATGCTGAGCAACACACAGGAGGGCTAATGCCAACCACTTTATGTAAGGCAGAGCATGTTTGTATAATTAAACACAAACAGAATTACTAAGGGGTGTGTGTGTGTGTGTGTGTGTGTGTGTGTGTGTGTGTGTGTGTTAAGAGTTTGAAGTCTTTATGCATGAGGAATGCCAGCTATACCATGCAATGAGTTTGTAGGTGTCTATAGCAGCCTAGGGAAAGGACTCTTTGGTGGAAATGGATAATATGTGAGTACACACTACAGAAGAGAGATGAGCTAAGATAGCCAGCTGTCTGGAGTACAACTTAATTATTATTATTTTCTCTTTCAGGCGTGTTTACAAGGAACGCCTGGGCCTGTCTTCCAAAGTGGTGATTGGTTATCAGGCTCATGCAGACACTGCCACCAAGAGTGGCTCCCTCATGAAGAACAAGTTTGTGGTGTGAAGCCACTACGATAGACCCTTGAAGTTGGCAGGATCTTTGGGGAAGCAGGATGGATGGGTATAGATTGCATAATGCTCCCATGGCTTTTGTTGGCTCTCAACATTATTAAAGAATTGAGGCTAAACAGGTTGTATTTTTTTGGTCCTGAGTTGAAACTTTGGGGGAAACCACCCACTCTTGGAGTCAACATCCATCTTTCTGTTTCTTTGCGCTGAGAGGGTTTGCCTGGAACTGAACTTCATTACTAAGTGTGCCATTTGCACATAAGTCTGCTGTTCTTACTGCACCCCTGACACATGGTTGGGATCTTTTTTGACACTGAGATAGTGGCATGTCTGGAAACCTAAAGATTTTTAGAGTAAAAAAATACCAATCACAAATTCTCTTCCCCCCCCCACGCCAAGTAGTTGGATTCTTCCTAGCTTTTCAGGTTTCTGAATAAAACAAATGGATTGCTTGGATCACCCTGATTTTCATGGAAGGAAGGCTGACTTCTGCTGCCCCCATAAGGAGAAACGTAGAAAGAGTGGCCTACCCATGCTCAGTTATTTCATATGAGCAACTATGCATTTGCTAAATGCAAAAAGACTTAGAGTCAGTTCTAGTATAAATAGTTTTTAGGTGGTGTATAGTCCGCAGCATGGGCGTAGCCAGGATTTTTGTTGGGGGGGGCACGACCAACGTGATTGGTCAGTTAAGTATTTCTATTGTTTTACTTGGTTGAGGGGGGCAGCTGCCCCCTGCCCCCCCTTCGTTATGTCCAGGGTCTGCAGTAGAGGCTGGTCTGTTAAGGCAGATGCAACACTGCCCCTCCAGCCTCAGTCTGCCCTTAGCAAGCCCCCACTTCCCTGCCTGCTTCCTTACAAACCAGTATAGGGGGTAGCAGTGCATACCAATTCCTTCCTCCTTAGACTCAGTGATGTCCTTTATTAAACTCAGCAGGAAGGAGATGGGGGCAGAATTAGAAGAAGAAGAAGAAGAGTTTGGATTTGATATCCCGCTTTTCACTACCCGAAGGAGTCTCAAAGCGGCTATCATTCTCCTTTCCTCCCCCACAACAAACACTCTGTGAGGTGAGTGGGGCTGAGAGACTTCAAAGAAGTGTGACTAGCCCAAGGTCACCCAGCAGCTGCATGTGGAGGAGTGGAGACACGAACCCGGTTCCCCAGATTACGAGTCTACCGCTCTTAACCACTACACCACAGCTGACTGTCTGTCATTGACTCTGGTTCCACCTGTTGTTGCTTTCCCCTCCTAACCCAATGGGCAACAGCCACCACTGATCTTGATGGAGTCTAATCTGCTGCTGCCAGACTTCAGCCACCAGTCCTTCAGACCTCCATGCAGCCTGGTGCTAATGGGCTGGCCTCTGCTGCGAGCAGGAGCTGCTGAATTAAAAGGATTGCAGTGCCTGCTTCCTGTTCTGAAGCAGCTTGTATGACTCTTAAGGATGTAGCAGAGCGGACTTGAAAGTCAATGAGGTTGCTTCCTGGGATTAGCCTCTGTAATAAGAGATGATATCAGGCTTGCTCTTGCAACTCAGAGCTGTGGCTACCACAGCACTATCCCATTCATGGCAACTGACCAAGTGAGCAGCAGGATGTCTGGTCATAACAACTAGCTCTGGATGGTTCTCTTCAGTGAAAGTATCAAGAGCCCAAGTTCTTCAACAAAACTATGATGTCTTTGTGTGTTTGATGAGGGGCACTGGGTAACTGTGGTATAGGAGGCCCCTTGTTGGGTGCTGTTACTGAGCAATGAGTGTCAATGCAAGAGCAGCTTTATCTTCTGCAGAGGCAGCCTTTGTTAATCCTCTGAATATAGAGGTGTGCGAGTCAGGACAGTGGAGGCTGGTGCATTTGGGTGAATGGGTCACTGCCCCACCAACCTTTTTCTAACTCCTTTTTCCTTATTATTATTTGCAGTCAGTGCATAGAGGGTCACTCTGTGTGTTACAAAGCTATTGTTGCTCAATAGGCATCATAGCAAGTTTTAAAATATACTTTAACTGAGTGCAGTCTGCTATTGCCTTAATTGTTGGTTACCCAAATTCTGTACGAATGATCAATTAAAAAAACACCACCACCCATGATCCATAGGCAGCAGGAGTTTGTTGGATTTATTGGGTTGAATCTAGGCAGGCATGCTTTGAGCGGATCTATAGAAACCAATGAAAGTTGAGTTGGTAATTATTTGGGTCCTGCTGACTTCAATGGGTTTACTCAGAGAATGACTAAGCCTGAATCCAATCCATAAAAAACACAAGAACTTGCTTAAAAGATTCAGTGACGGCTCCAGGTGCATTCTTCCTCATAAAAAGGAATGTCTCTAAGATGCATCTACAAACAAATCATGTTTTTTGCTTCAAAATTACTGCTTTGCTCATGCACAAATTTAATTGAGTAAAACCCACACAACCAATCAACCAATGCTTCTCTAAGTTGGCCCATGCTAAGGTTGACAACAATTGAATGTTAGCACAGCACATAAAGAAATTGGGAGATGCAGCAAAAGCATGTATTATGGGCAACTTCAGTTACCAGCAGGCTTAAATGTCAATTCAGGTCATGACATGGATACAATTTCTAGATTCAAAAGGAGATTGTGCTTTGTCACAGTTAATTATAGAAGCAGCAAAAGGAGATGGAATTTGATTCAGCTAACAATGGATTCCTGCATGTAAACTCAGAAATGAGCCCCATTTGGTTGAATGGGTCTTACTCTCTCAGGTAAGTGTGACAGGATTTGCACATTGTGGTGGGCAAAACATGGTACACAAAATTTGTGCTATCATACACAAAGAGAGAGAAAAATAAAAAGCTGTGCTGTGTTTCTGAAAACGGAGCACACTCATATTTAGTGTTGTGAGAGAATTTCTCCAATAAGAGGATTATGTAATAAGAGATGAAATGATACAGTTAGTGTCACATTCTTTAGGCAGCAAAGCAACAGCATAATAGAGCCTGAACACTTAGGCTAATCAAATAGAAATCTGCCAACAGGCAAGCTAAGTAGAATTTGGAAGACCAAATTGGTGGTAATAAAGTAACAAAATAAAAACCCTTTCAGTTAAGGAGGAAGAAGCTGGCCAGAGCTGTTAGATGACAAACATGTAAAAGGGAGTGCTCAAAACAGAAAGATTGGAATAGCAGCCCCTGGCTTCAGCTAGGGAACTGGGTCTGTGTACAGTATTTGCATCTTATCCTTTATATGTTGACCCCTCTCCTTGTTCCAAGACAGGGGTGTAACTTGCAGGATTTTGAAACAGGACATTGTTATATGACGGTGTGCTCTTTAAGGACAGCTGCGGAAAGAGCACACAGAGTTCTTCAAATAACTAAACAAAAGAAGAAAATCAAAACCAAGGGAATCACTAAACAGGAGGGGGTTGGTTTTGAGGGCCAAGACAAAAACCATAAATGAGGCGCTTCTGAACCAGAGGCCTTGAGCTTCTCCAGCAGCCTTGCAACTTGCCACGGGAGAATGTGTGAGTGCAAACGGTGGCAGCCTCCATACCAGAACGCTTTGTATTTAGGACAGAGCCTGGTCTTGGAGATTCTGTATGTTTAGCTTTCTCCTCTGTTCCCTAGTATTTTTATATTTTTATTTTAAGTCAGCACATCTTTAATACTGCAGGCAATGCAACAGCTATGCACACATTCAGACCCTGTGCATCAGTTGTGAGTTACCGGTAAATGCAAGGTTCAACAATGTCTGTTAAAAGTGGAGATAGCTTTGCTTCATGTCAAAGTGCCAGGTGTTATTCAATGACAGAAGAGAAGGATCTGGGTGAGTCCAGTTGTGAAGTTCTGAGGTTGGGCTTCTACTCCCAGTCCTTTTTTAAGAGAAGCAAATGTAAATAAAAAATAAACTTAACCTAGCATGTGGATACAGAGAAGTACTTAAAATGATTACTATTTCAGATAGTGTCTGGCCACATTGGTAAATGCAATGTTTGTGTGTCCCGGGGGAAAGCCTTTGCTCCCCCATTACAAAATTATGCATTTTTGCATGCTTGAAAAATCCTATCGCTGCAACAGAAGTGCTAACTAGAGTAAGGATGTTTGAATTTCATACAACAAGCAGCTAACATTTATTAAGATTGATTACATATTTTATCATCTAGACAGGAGAATGCTGAGTGATTCCACCAGAACTTCAATAGCTTTCACTTTATCATCAACCTGAGTCTTGATCAGTCCATGCAAAAGGTTGACTTTTTGGACACTGCAGTGTAATTTTCTAGTGGACATATAAGCACCACCTTATATTGACCACTATATATACCTACATGCTTTCAGCTTTCACCCAGAGCATACCACAAAATCCACTATATACAGTACAGTCAAGGCCTATGATACAATTGCATCTGTTCAGATGCACAATATTCTTTTTTTTTTATCAGGTGTCCCTCTAACTACAATCCCCACCCAATGAAGAGGTAAATCAGAACAACAAGGGCAGACATAGGAATAACTTAATATAAAACCCAGAAGAGAAAATGCCAGGACACCAGTTCTTATCTCTGACAGTTCTTAGCCGAAACCACTCAAATGTATAATTGATGATCTGCAGCCCATTCTAGAAAATGACACTCTCCTCTCACAGTCCTGAGGTGGGAAGCCTGTACTTGCTTATACAGAAACCAAGATATGAAAGCTAGAAGCTAAATGGCACCTTAAACCTAGGTTATGGGCGCAACAACAAGATGTCTAGGCACACTTTTTTAAATAACAAGAATACAAAGCTGAAAATGAATGAACTGCAGCTAAAATATGTTCATTTTTCACATGGTCTAGATCTTAAGAAGGTCTCTTATCCATTCTTAAGAGAGTAGCTGGAAGTGAGGAGATAGAAAAAAAGTCTTATTTCCTTCCATTCTGCAGTTTTTATCTGAAATCTTAGGCACAGTACTGTGCCCAGAGCTCAGAAACTGCTCGCGCTAATGAAATTTCCTGTCGCAAAATGCACTGAGAACAATGGGAATTTCGAAAACTGCTTATATACAGTCCCCTGCAGAGGAGCCGAGTCCTAGGGGCTGTGGGGGCTTCAGCCCCACAATAAAATATTTGAGAGGACCAGGCCCCCACAAAGTTGATGGAAATTTACATTCAAATGGTGTGTATGCACTGCACCATGTGATCGATTATGCAGGGCGGTGCTTAACTGTGCCTCTACAATATTTTATTCAAGCTGGCATCCTGGTCCCTTGATCTAAAAGAGCTAATTGCCAGCAACAACAGATCATGTGACATATGAAAACAGGGACCAGCTCTTGTAGCAGACCCAGATGTGTTTACTCTGGCAACACCATTAGAGCAGCTAATAATGTAATCAGAGGTTTATTTACCTGTTCCTGTTCTTATGTTATAATTGCCATTGCCAGCAATGTTCTTCTGCATTCTAGAGAGGGGAAGCGGGTCAGTCTCTGTGCAAAAGA
Source organism: Lacerta agilis (assembly GCF_009819535.1). Taxonomy (NCBI): domain Eukaryota; kingdom Metazoa; phylum Chordata; class Lepidosauria; order Squamata; family Lacertidae; genus Lacerta; species Lacerta agilis. Next base: position 64,934,506 of record NC_046313.1, read on the forward strand.
ACAGATGAGAAGAAATCTAACATCACAAATGGCAACATTTGAAAAATAAATAAATAGTGGACCAACATTTCAGCATTCCAGGACACTCTCTGTAAGTGACTCTTAGAGTGGCCATCCTGGAGCAAAGAAATTTCAAAGGGAGAATGAAACATGAAGCTGCTGAAACACAATACAGCAAGTTGTTCAATGCTATCTATCACTTGTGGACTGAACCGAGACAAAGGATTCTTAACACAATTTTTGTGCTAATTGGCTTACCAATGCAACAATGCATGTGTTATCAACAATACAATTGTGACCAGAAAGTAAATAAAGAAGAAAAGGAAATAGGTTATGTGGAAAGGGGAGCTGCTGAAAAGGAACATACCAACCACTGACAACACAGTGCTATACTGTGCCTGCCACTTTGGTTTGGACCAATTTGAGGTTGATAGTACAGTGGATTTTTTATTTTAGTTTTGCATTTTCTGGTTGGGGAAGGAAGTTTACTGAACCAAGCGAGCAGAATGCCACTTGGATGAGGAAGATGTCATATATATGACACTAAATAAGCTGGCATACAGGTAGATTCAAAGCTACATTAAAGCCAGGGGTGGGTAAACCTGTATTCTTACCTCATGTGCTGCAGCAGTGTCAAGCTTCCTTTTACAGTAAATGACACATCTAAGTATCTAAGGCCAGCCAAGTTATTTTACCTCAGGAGGGAAATCTCACAAGCGCCTCTCCCTCCTCCCTGGCACTAGAGGTGCAGCAACAATAAATTAGATAACACACAATTTCCTGCTCTTCCTTCCATGACACCCCAAATCACCTTGCGTGAGGGGCCACCGCCTCTCCCTGCCCAAGGGCAGGGCCAGCCTTGTTACTGAGGTAATGTGTGTGGAAAGTGTGGAGTACTTATACTGCGCTACGTTAAATATTTATTATTTTAAAAAGAAAAAAAACCCCAGGTCATGCGAGTTTAGGTTCGTGTTCCCTCCAAGTCAGAGGGGGTGTGTGTGTGCGCGCGTGCGCGCCTGCCTGTCTCTTTCTCTGTCTCTGTCTGTTCTACATGCGCGCGCACAAGCAGCAGCCGGTCCGCCGCTCCCGGAGCCTGGCTCTGCAAGCCGCAGCGTCCTCTCCTTTCCTCTAGGGGGCGGGCTAGACGGGGCGGAGCGGCGGCGGCGGAGCTGCTGGGCCGCTGGCTGGCTGGCTGGCTGGCGGGCGGCATGGGGCTGTGAGCCGGCCGGGCAGCGCCCAGGCCCCGCGCCCGCCATGCCAGGCAAAGCCCAGCACTTCCAAGGTCCCCAGGTCAGCTGCTGCACCAAGTACCTGCTCTTCGCCTCCAATGTGCTCTTCTGGGTGGGTGAGCGAGCGGGCGGGCGCGCAGGACGCGGCCCGCCTCGAGGCGTCGGGGGCGCGCGGTGGGGAGGGGGCTTGCGCCGCCCGCTTCCCGCGGGGGTGCCGAACTAGGAGTTGGGTGGGGGGAGAGACGGACGGGTCTCCCCTTATATTCGGCTGCAAGGTCCGGGCCTGGCTCGGCGGTCGCTGGCCTGCCGGGAAGCAGAGGGGGCTCCCCCTCTCCCCTCACCCTCCTTGCGGCGGAAATAATGGAGAGCCGTCTCTCATTTTAAGGGTGCTCCAGTGGAGAGTCTGCAGGAAACTGAGCTTGGTACGGGGGTGGTGGGAGGTGGGGAAGGTTCCTTCTTAGGAGCGCCCTTTCCCTGGGACGAAGGCGCTTCCAGCTAGGGATGGTGGTCATTATACCTGGTTTGGTACATGAATGTGCGAAGCTAGACTATGATCCGTGTAATCCTGTATTGTCTGACGGGCAGCATATTCCCATACACTTTGGGCAGAGCAGTGGTTTCCCCTACCGCTTACTACCTGAGCTTTTTGTATGCCGAGTATGTGCTCTTCCCAGATTCTTCCTGCTGGTAATGCTCAGCTGTATTTATTGCCAATAGAGTGTCATTCCCTTGCCCCCACGCAAAAAAAGTTATTCTCTGGCTCAGAAGGTTAGAAGAAATTCTGCACATATGTGATCAGCGTGCAGCAAACCAGGTGCCCAAAGTCAGCTGCTTTGAAGGCACGTGCGCCAATGTTCTTTAACTGCTTACTGTTGGTGAAACTCCGACTGAGGGCTTCTTGCATTGGTTGGTTACCCCTCATCCAACTGAACCCCCCCTTTCTTGTTCTCAGGTGTGTTTGTTGGGAAGGGTAGTTGCCTTTGCAAGCTGCCATCCAACAAAACTACAGTTCCCAGGGAGCAATAGGATGATGTGAGTGCAACCAGCACCATCAGGTCACACGTGCCACCATTGTGAGCTTGACTAGGAAAGAACTTGCATGTGATGCCTTGGTTCTCTTCCATGAGGGTAAATGCATCTTCCAGCTGAAGAAGGGCTCTTTATGTCATGATGGCCAACATGGATGGCTTTAAAACGGAAGCAGACAAGTTAATAGAGAATAAGACTGTCACTAGTAACTACACGGAACCGCAATTGGGGAAGCGTGCTGTTGTGCTCAGATGGGCTTCATGCAAGGATTTGCACGGCCACTGTAAGAACACGATGCTGGACTTGATAGGCCATTGGTCTGGTCCAGCAGAGCCCCAAAGCTTTTCCTAAACGTTCTCTGAGAAATCTTGTAAATACCGAGGCCATTTGAGACAAGGGGAACTTAGCCTCCACTGTTTTCAGCCTCCGCTGTTCTTGCTTGCTTCACCACCCCCTGGGAAAGGAAGTTGTGCTATGGGAAGGTGCATCCATCTGCCTGTTTGGTTGTATCATATGCTTGTGGTTTACCAGTTGCAGCACTGAGACTCCCTGCATCTGTTTGTTTGTGGCTTTTGCCATTAACTGACATAACCCCCAGAAGGCTTTGTGGTAAAGATGGGAGTGGCCTGCGATGCTAAACACCAGACTTGCCCTCTTGACTCATTTACCACAAAATTGTGCTAACAAGTGCATTTTTCTATATAAGCCAATGTTGTGGGTTTAGTTATGGTAGTGTGTGTCTGATTATGACAATACCTATGTATGCTTGGTGTAAAATTGTCCGTAACAGGGCTGAATAGGCCCAGAGGGGAAGCCATTTTGCAGCAAGACTGTTGTTTTTACAGGGAAGTTATCCCAAATCCCTGATACACATCAGGGCACAAGCAAGTTACTCCTTTGGAAATACAAAAGAACTTTGCTTCCAGCTATAATCTGTAATGAGACTTGGGTCTGCTTCAAAAGTGACAAAACTCTTACACAGAAAGTGCTTCCGTGTAGGAGACATTTTGAAACTATCCCCAGAATGTGTATATTGCATATACAGTACATCATACTGAAGAGCTACATACTGTATGTGCATATTCACATGTGATGGTCAACCCCATGGGTAGGCAAACTAAAGCCCGGGGGCCAGATCTGGCCCAGTCACCCTCTAAATCCGGCCTGCGGACAGTCCGGGAATCAGCGTGTTTTTACATGAGTAGAATGTCCTTTTATTTAAAATGCATCTCTGGGTTATTTGGGGGGCATAGGAATTAGTTCGTTGTTGTTTTTTTCAAAATATAGTCCGGCCCCCCACAAGGTCTGAGGGACAGTGGACCAGCCCCCTGCTGAAAATGTTTGCTGACCCCTGGTCTACCCATAGGTTGCATTGCCTCCTGTTTTGCCCACAAGACAGCATTCCATGTTGGAATTTTGTCACATTTGAAGCTGGCTTGTGGCTTGTTTTGACCCGCTGTGATTGTTCCAACCTATACCAGTCACATTTGGGAGTGAAAATAAACACAGTGTTATTAAGTATGCCTACAGTTTCCAGGGAAGCTGGGATTAGCTAGAGTTGCTTCCCTTATCATATTGCCTGCCCTGATGGGCATTGGACCCCTGCACTTCCTGTACAGTGAATGTTGCTGTTTGTGAAATATTTATTTATTTTAAAAATGTGTCTGGAATAGTACTCTCTGGGCAAGGCCACACGATGCAGTTAAAGACAAAAACCTACATAAATAATAAAATCACAGAAGCAACCATTAAGTCAAGAACATAGGGTGGAGAAAGAAGTGAACCCAAGAGTTCTCCAAATTAAAAATTCCTTCAAGCTTATCTGAAGAAAAAATGGTATTGTCTTGACACGTTTTCTGAAAACCAGTAGGAAGGATGACAGATAAACCTCTTGTGGGCAGGGAGTTCTACACTTGGGTACCACCAGAGAAAGATCTAGATAAGGGGTGGGGAACCTTTCGGCCTCCAGGTGTTGCTGAACTACAGTTCTCAGCAGCCCCAGCAAGCACAGCCAGTGGTCAGGTATGATGGGAGTTGTGGTCCAGTAACATTTGGATGGCCACAAATTCTGCATTACTGATCTAGATCTTGTAGGTGGCTAGATATACCTCAGGTGGCTGGGGGCATTCACAACTGATTCTCCTTGGATGATCTATGTGCAAAGTGGTAGGAAGCATTCCTTCAGATAATAACATCTGGTTCATGCAACAACCGGGACTTGATTCAACCTGTTGAAGGATGAGGGTGAGTCATCTCTGATAGTTTGATAAAGCAGAAAACCTGACAGAGTGATCCAGAAATGGGTTGTGCAAAGGTACAGGTGCTGTTGTTTAGAAATAAGTTTCCTTGGATTTTGTGAGTGCTTTGCTTGTCCAGAGTTTACTTAAATCCTGGTGTGTTTACAAACCTGTACCAGTAAGTTTGCCAGATACTGAGTTGGGCTGCTGTTCCATCTAGCCCAGTACAGTACTATCTATTGTGACTGGCAATGGCTCTTCAAGGGTGAAGAGAAATATTTCCCAGCCTTGGTACCTGAGATCCTTTCACCTGCAGAAGCCATGGATTGACTTACTGTTTACAAAGCAGGCACTCAACCACTGAGTTATGCTTTCTTTTCAGGTGTCCTCCAGATTACTTGTTTATTGAGCATTCATCCTGATTTGCTTGCACAAAGCTTATGCGGAGGTTAGATCATACCTTGTTTTTACGGGGCGGTTATACAACAAGGAACATTCCTCTTGATTTGCTTGTGGGTTGTTTACATGTCTTCCTGTGCTTCATTCATCCCTTACGTTTCGGTGCATTTTCTGCCAGCCAACCACAAAGTCCCCTTTTTAAAAAAAAATTCAAAGGTGGATTTGCTCTGCAAGGGACAGCAGCCTTTTAATCCACTTTGATGGCACAAACCCAAGGTTTTGGTATGCACCTGAATCCCTTTCACAGAATAGTAACCATTTGGAAGCCACTTCAGTTAATTCAATTTCTTTTAGTTAATTGACTTTTCTGCTCTTGGCCCCTTCCATGTGGGTTTTGCAGGTCATTGTGTACCATGGCCAATTCCAGCTCTATCACACCATTTCCATGTTTCTAGAATATGACCGCCTGTCTACAACAAGGTTAGCCAACAGAGTGCTTTTAAATGTTTTGGACTGCAACTTCCATCAGCCCCAGCCAGCATGACCAATGGCCAGGAGTAATGATGGTTGTAATTTAAAAGTATCTGGATGGCATCATGTTGGCCAGCCCTGTTGTATACAAACAGTTCTTTTCCAGAGACAGTGTGGTAGCTTGTATTGGCCATGGTACACAATGACCTCCAAAACCCACAGAGACCAGCTGAAGAGGGGGAAATGTAGCACAGGACACTCTCAACTTACTTCCAGAAATAGTGCGTAAAGCCAAAATTGAGTTCAGTGGCAGGTGGGATTGCTAAAGTACTTTTCCCTGGATGCCCGCTCCCTTTTTATTTTTTATTTTTGCCAAGCACGTACAGCTGAACGAACGCATGCTAAAGGCACATAACCTGCGAGTTACCAGTACTTTTACGTTACCTTCTGTGTGTACACAACCCTAATCAGTGTCTCCTCTAGGTAGGCTGGTGTCTTAACTATCTCCATTATACACTGCTAGAATTCTGGTGCTGGCTGCTGCATTTTGGGGCCAAACAACGAAATGCCTGGCAAAGCTCCAAATGCAACAGCCCCTGGTCCTGGAAACTTTTCTTGGCTTTTCATGAAGTCAGATCAAGGGGTACTCATGCTGGGTCAAAACAGAGAGCCAAATTGAAGTGCTAATTTTGCATTAGGATATTCCGTGATTTGTGGGGTGTGTGTAAGCAGCGAGTGTGTGGGTTGGGACTGAGAGGTTTTATTGGCATGACAGGACCTCCCACCTGTGTATTATGCAAGTTTGATTTGTGTTGCTTCCAGAACTTTGATATTTTTCTTTGGGAAGGGTTTACTTGTCTATCACAGTACCTTGTTTGATCTGTCTCCCACCCCTTTTTCTTCTTCTCCTCTCCAGAAGAAAAAGCATTAAAAAAAAACCAGAGAGGGAGGGGAAATCACCATAAATGAGACACAAAGAGGATCACCTGGGTATGAGTATTGCATCAGCAAAAATGGTTCAATAGAGAAGGTTGGCATGGGAGAATCAGATTCACTTCATACATCAGTTAATGCAGGATTTGGGGAAATTGTATTTCCTCAGACCTTTTTGTCTGCATTAGCTTTCCTGATGGAAATTGAGAGATAAAGGTAACTAAAGATGGATGCTTATCCTTTCAGAGTCCTAGTTTATTTGAAACATTTTTGCTCCCCTCTTTAGCCAAAGAGGCTCCCCAAGTGGCTTACAAAAAACTGGGGTAAGACATTTGCTTGCCTCAGACTTTTAATCTAAAAGGCAAAACACACAAAGAAAAAGGGATGGGGAGGGGAGGGAGGAGGCCTTGGGCACCAGTTCTTAAAGTTATTGTTCTTATTTTTTAAAAAAAACGATTTTTATTAAAGATTTTCTTGATTTACAAAGGTAGTGCAATGCCTCTCTCGTATTTTTCCATATAACAATTTTACAAATCAGTTTTTGTTGTTGAGACATTAGGAAGAAAAGGGGGAGAGAGGTGGGTGGGATGGGGAGATATGTGGGGTGGCATGACCATGTTTTTATTTTATTTAATATGAGTAGGGTTTGGTGTCAGTGTTGTTTGTGTAGGTTCTCTGTTGTTTGCTTGTGCTCCTTTGGCGGTGAGAGAGGTCGGGGTTGGTGTAGGGTGTGATTGTTCATTTGTGGTTGGCTGTGGTGATCTTTGGTTTCCTGTGTGAGTGGGGTTGGTGGGTGTTAGGTTATTGTTCTTTATAACACAGTTATTTAGTTCTGTTTGTGTAGATTTTAGCTGTCTAAGAGAGCAACTGCTCTCTGGAAAAAAATCTATTCCTTCCCCACCACCCATCAAATCTGGCAGCTAAGCAGGTAACACACAGTTCAACCAAGTTCAGCTGTTGGAACTCAATGGCAGCTGAAATCTGCATTGAGGGCAGGACTTGATGGAGTTGCCCTCCCTTGCTCATGTAATGGTGATGAAAAAAGCCATACTTCATTGTATTATTACCTAGTCCTAGTGGGTGGCAAATTGATCTCCTGAACAGGATTTGTTGCTGGCATCAATCTTTGGAGATCTTTAAGCTATAGCATCCATCATGTTAGGTCAGAAGGTGGTAGAAATAGCAAGATTGAAGTGTCCAGGTTGACATTGAGGGATAAGGTTGTACAGGATTGTAGGGGGAACCATAAGCAGCACCCTGGAAGGCCTCGTGACTACAGGCCAGGATGCTATTTTTTTAACAAGCTAAAGTCATCATTACAGCCGTACCTTGGTTGTTACCAACATAATCCATTCCAGAACTCCATTCGACTTCTAAAACGTTCGCAAACCAAGGCGCGGCTTCCGATTGGCTGATTGGCCCCAGAAACAATGCCGACAGCTGAAACGGACATTCGGCTTCCAAAAAACATTCGCAAACTGGAACACTTACTTCCAGGTTTGCGGCGTTCGGGAGCCAAAATGTCTGCGTTCCAAGGCGTTTGACAACCAAGGTACAGTGCTTTGGTGTAGTCAATAATGTATTTGCATGAGTCCCCAAGTAGTGACAATTAGCATTACCAAACCAGGGCAAACAGTGACTTGATTTCCGAAAGTCACTTTGTAATGCTTTTACTGTGCCAAAAATGTGTCAGAAATTGGGCCTTAGCCGAGATGGATCTGAATAGCCCTAGCTTTGCCCAAACTCTGCTTGTCTTTGTTTGAGGCATGCAAAATCATTGAGAGACTGTGGCAGGCCAGATGTGAGGCTGGCTTTAGGCAGAGGGCTGGTTCATATGTAATGATCACAGCTTAATGAACCATAATTTATTAAGCCAGGAATGAGTGCTTTGCTTCCTCCTCCTTTAGTTCATAGACTACAGTTATCCTATCCTGATTTGTTTAAGATTTAAACATTGAGCCACAGGATATGATCCTAGCTGTTGCGATTAAACCACAGTTTCCCTGTTCACATGCAACAGGAAACTGCAGTTTAAACAAACCATGATAAAAAGGTGAAGTCCTCATGCAGGGTTGGCGGGCTCAGGCATGATGCTTGTTCTTGGCTTAATACATCTTGTTTTATTAAGCCAGAATCTTTATGTCTGAATTGGCACAAAGTTAAACAGCACTCTGACTACAGTACTGATGTTGCTTCTTTTGCATATCATCACCTCCATGTTGGAGCATCCCCGGAACTCCTGAGCCCCTTGTGTCCCATCACATAAATTTCCTTTGTGGCACCTACATGCAGCTCCCCACGGACAGTGGGGTAAGCATGCAGCAATTGCCCTCGGAAAGGGGCAGGGCCTTATCTGTGGGCAAGGGGAGAGCTCTGATCAATGCTGCTGCTGTTTCAGGAACGTTCCAACTCCTACCACGGGAACAGAGCAGCCATTGTCTGCACTGTGCCAGGCTTTGAATTGCTCCAGACGCTGTGTCTCCAGTCTTCTGTTTTCCAAGAGTGACAAGCCAGGACCCATATCGGAGGGTGGGGTGGCCTGTTAGTGTCAGTGGGACTGGAAAAGTGTGGCAGTTCAGTGTGTTCTATCCTGCAGTGGTGTAAAGTTGGCTTTGTAAGATCTCTCTCAGAAAGAGAAGTTGATCCTCTTAATTAAGAGTCTTGTTTAGGTGTTGGCTCCAAGGGTGCAGGGCTGGGAGATATTCTAGATCAGGGGTGGGAAACCCTTCTCAGCCTCTCATGCACAAAGCATCAGTGGCAGGTCCCAGAAGCAAACATAGGCAGAGCAACTCGTGTACATTTTACCTTTATTTGGCTAGACTAGTTTATACAGGCATTCACATGCCCCATCTCTATCCTCCATCCGGACAAGCAAGAGGATTTATCAGAGTTCAGAGACACATTCCAGCCAGGTAAAAACTCTCAAGGTGTGAAGTAGGCCCAGTGAGGGGTGTGGGCTGAGGGGTGGGGAAAGCCAGCTAGAGAGACCTAGAAGGCCGCATTCAATCCCGAGCCCTGAGGTTCCCCATCTCTGGCCTAGATGTCTCATTCAGAGTGAGCCTCCTCTTAGCTGGGGAGCTGGTCGTCTGGGGATCTAAACAGCTCCATGCCTTTGATTGAGGCACACAGGAAGTAGCTGCTGCTCCATAACAAATTCATGGAGGAGAAGGCTATCAATGGCTACTAGCCACAAGGGCTGTATTCTGCCCCCTGTGTCAGAGGCAGTAGGCCTCTAAATACCATTTGCTGGAGCACAGTAGTGGGAAGAGGGCTGTTGCCTTTATGTCCTGCTTATGAGATTCCCGAATTAGATTGGCGAATGTGAGGACAAAGATGATGGACAGATGGCCTTTCGTCTCATCCAGCAGGCCTGTTCTTAATTGTGTGAATTCTGTGCCCTCCGATTGCTCCTACTTAATAGGTACAGCATTTGCTTTCTTGCTGCATGTTCAGAATGGGTACCTAATGCTGTAATATATTCACCAGACATCTGGACGGTAGCGGAGCTTCATGCTCCGGCACCGGGGGGGGGGCAGAGAGCAGGTAGGGGCGGGGCTGGCGCGCATCCCGGGGGCGCGGTGCACCGCCTGCAGGAGCATGGTGAGCGTCTTGGTGTGGTGTGCTGCCCACAGGGGCGTGGCACGCTGCCTGGGGGGTGTGGTGCCCTGTGGGGGGGGGGCAGCCGCGATGGCACCCCACTGGGATTGTGCTGCCGGGGGCAGTGCACTCCCCCCCCACTCCTCTTCCTCTGCCAGTGCATCCGGATCCAAGGATATAACAGTGACCGCAGTATAGATTTGTAAAACTGTATGTATGTCCTGGCCTCCATGTTTGGAAGTTGCATTTCAGAAATATTCAGGGAAGCATGTGGCGCCCCTGTTTTCCTCTGTTACATTCTGAAGTTTGGAAAATCAAAAAGTCATTTTGTGAAAAGGAACATTAAAAAACAAAACAAAAACGAAGCATGTTTTGAGTTGAAGCTTCTCTCACTCAAAGTTCCAGTCTGCTAGTCATGACCTCCATACCTCTTCCCCTTTGTGCCTGACTCACCCTTCCCCTGTCTCAAGATGTGGCAGTGAGCTGAAATGAAACCTGTTTCCTTATCCAAAACCACAAATCAAGCTGCTGTCCTAAAAACCCATCAGAGAGTAAATCCCTCTGGACAAAGTGAGGCCTACTTTAGAATAAAGATGCATAGGGTTGTGTTGTCAATTATGCAATGGAAATAAAAATGCTGAGTGTGTGTGAGAGAGGGAATATGAAATGTTTCCACTTTCAAAATCCCCCCCCCCCGGCAGAATATAGGCCTATCTGATTGCTAGGTTCTGGGACCCAAATCAGAAGAGGATACACACTGTTTTGGTCCTGCTGGTCTTCTAACCAAAGTCCACTGAAATGCACTGTCACTCCTAGGGATGGATTTAGTTAAGTTCATGCACCAGCAGGAGCCAGCACAACAGAGTCCTGCTAGTGCAACGGGACTTCCCCCTTGCACTTCCACCCCACCCCCATTGGCTCTGGAGAACCACCAGAACAGCACAAAGCAGGAGGAGAGGGGGGATCATTCTGTCGGGCAAGCTGAGATGCTTGCGCTGATGGAGCAATTAGAAGAGCACAACTCTGAATTCTTCCCTCAGTCTCAACCATGCTGCCATGCCTGGGAAATGCCATGCATTGCTAATGAGTTGCAGGTGGCTGCAGTGCTTAGAAGTGGGCGTTCATTGGGGAGTAGGTGCTGGAGAGACTGGAGGTCCCGTTGGTGGGATAGAGTGCAGTTCCTTGGCAACATCTTCACCTAGCCTGGTCCTCACTGATCCCCTGCATCTAGGGGAACTTGAACATACCTTGTCAGGTCTTAACTGACTCTAAAAGCTTCAAGCCGCGTGGAAGACGATAGAAGATGGATACTTCTTTGTGTTATTTCTCAGCAGTTTGTGCAGCGCATGAGAGATTGCTGTGTGTTTTCCATGGGAGGCAAATGGTGAAGTGGATCCTGGTAGACTTATTGCCTTGTGCAACATCTTTAGGAGAAGAAAAGGCTAAGGAGTAAACCCTACACAAATCCGGATTGGGGTCCCTAAAGTGGTTGGATGGCTCCTTGTACACCTCTTTGCGGCATCTCCTGCAGCCAAGCTGGTACCAAACGTATTGCTCTGCTTTTCTTTGGACCGTATCAGCAAGGCCAAGAGGGGGGTCTTGTCATCTGGGCAGCCCAGGAAATCCATATCCACTGCCCAGGGGAGGCCACTTCAGAGCTGCTAACGCAGCAGGAAGCGGCCGTTGCGAGTTACTGGTCTCTGCATCCACAGCAGGCACTATAATTCTCCAGTGGTTTGGCTTCACCCCCAGAGGTGCACTCCATTGTCTCTCGAGACAGATGGATGCTAACAATGCAACAAATTTGGTGCAACGATTCCTGTAATGTGGGTAAGTTGTGCTCCTCCTCCTTGCTGTGTTCTCCATAACACTCTGCTCTTTCCTCTTTTTCAGTTGCTGGGGGCTGCCTTCCTGGCCATTGGTCTGTGGGCCTGGGCAGAAAAGGTAAGTGTGGCTGCTGCCTTGGACCATAGTAAATGATGAATTTTCTGGCTGGTGCTTTTTAATGTTCTCACTGGCGTTCAGGATTATAGATGGCTCTAGTTCTCCTAGCCGTGGTGTTAGGTTCCTGAAACGAACATGCCTGTAAACTAACCCAGGTTCACCAAGTAAGTAGCTTATCCCCTCTGGCTAGGTGAAAAGTACAAGTGATTGACAGGCCTCTGCCTCTGAGCGCTTTGTGGCACATAGCTGTGCTGCCAGCTCTTGACAAGTGAGCTGAGGTAACCAATCATTTTCTTCCAGCAGGCAAGGATACTCCAGTTTGCCAGTGAGCAACGTTCGTTACAAACACCAAGGAAGGGGTTCAACATTGCAGCTTCTCTGATGCTTCTGTCAGCACAAGCATTTCTGCTTGCTGGGTGAAATTATCTCCCCTCTCTGCCATGCAGTGTTCTGGGGACCCTGACCCTCCAGAGTGGATTTGGGGGAGATGAAGGTGTGTGTGTGTGGGGGGGGAGAAACCCCATTGCACTCTTGTAAGCCCTTGCTCTGACTTCTGCTAGCATGCCAGGCTAGTTGGATCCAGGCCCAGATCCTCTATTTCAGTTTACTAAGGACTCAGTGTTGGAATGAAAATACAGGCTTGTGCAATGATCTTAAAACATACTTCTGGATGTAAGTTTCATAGAATCATAGAACTATAGAGTTGGGAGGTATTTCTAGGATCATCTAGTTCAACCCCCTACAGTCCAGGAATCTTTCGCCTAACATGGGGCTTGAATCCTTTTGAAATAAGTGTTCCTGCTTTCCAGGTAAAGTGGGTGGTATTCAGCTACGTTTTACTAAGAGTAGGCCCACTGAAATTAATGAACATGACTAAGTTGAGCCTATAAATTTCAGGAGGTTGACTGAGTAAAACTTAGTTGAATACCACCCAGTGGGAGGAATTCACCATAGAGCTATGGCAATCATTCTGCAGGGTCTCTCTACATCCCCTTGAACCATTTTTGGGGGGTAGGGGGCAAGGCCCAAAGCACTAGAAGGAGCCCTTGTGCTGGCTTCCACTAATGAGACTTGTTAGTTGAATCCTGCCCAGTATATTTGTGGTGCCAGCTTATACATCAATTTGAATTTCCAAGTTCCAAGTCCTTATCAGGTATGCAGCAGGCCTGTGTGCAAACTGAGGACTTCAATACCAAGTGACAGGTTGCATGTTTGAAATGAGCTGTCTGTCAGAGTTTATGACCACAGACGGGCCTTTCATATGACATGACACCACCTCAAATACAGCGCTTTTCAGTTGAGTCGGCTCAGGCTGCCCACTGTTGGAAAATCAAGGGGTGTGCTCGCATGTGTTTACTAGTCCTTTGTGAAGGTGATCGATTTAGGGTGCACGGCAGTAATGCCTACTTCCATTCTGAACCCTGATCCCTTGTTTTACAAGCTGTTTTAGCCACGTACACCAGAGCTCCCAGTCCGAAACATCACTTTTATTGTACTTGGCTCAGCAGGATAACTCCCCTGGGATTTGCAGCAAATCCCTTCCTCTCCCTAGAGTCACTGCACATTTATACAGACAGCCTCGTCTTCTTCCCCTTCTAACCCCAGTAAATCATCCTAAACAGAATGAGTGGTGTCCTATCTATAAAGAAGAAATATTGAGTCCTGTGACTTGTGAATTTCAGGTCCTAATGCTCAAAGAAGGATGCTCCTGTTCCTTGCAGTGCTGGGAAAGGGTTGTGGGTAGCAGATTCTGTATCCCAGTGGTGGCTGACCTTTTTTTCTTTTGGTTCAATGGCCACATTTACCCTTGGCCAATCCAGTGGTGGAGGTGACCAGAACAGGGTTGGCCACTCTCTCTCACACACACACACTTTCACATGCACACTCACATGTGGGAGACCGAGAGGCACACAGCATCCCTACTTGGCTGATCTAGGCAGAGCAGCTGAAGAGGAGGGTTTACTGCCCTGTACTACTGTGTCCTCTTCAATCCCATTTTTTTACTTCTGCCACCCAAATTGGCCACATCAGCCCCTTGAACTGCTTCTCCTGTATCCCAAAGATTTAGGGTGGGGTTAGAGCAAAAGCATCAAGAGGTTGGAATCACGCAGCACCCTTTGAGCCTAGTTTAGACATAATTAGTAAGCCATGGTTTGTTGTTACATTTAAGCAGGGACTCATGCCAGCTCCTCTGAATCTAAATAATGGACGTGAGAATGTAATAATTCTTCGCCCTCCCATCAGGAGTTAGAGAGATAAACAACTACCTGTCATTTAGAAAATACCTGAAGGCAGCCCTGTTTAGGGAAGTTTTTAATTTGTGACTCTGTATTGTATTTTGGTATTTGTTGGAGGCCGCCCAGAGTGGTTGGGGAGACCCGGCCAGATGGGCGGGGTATAAATAATATATTATTATTATTATTATTATTATTATTATTATTATTATTATTATTATGCATCAAACCCAAAGGTCCATCTAGCCCAGTAGCATCCTATTTCCTTCCAGCAGTGGCCAGCCAGGTGCTTCTGGGAGCTCCCCAGCCTTCAGCTGTTGTCCTTAGCACCTGCTGTTCAGAGGTATGCTGCTGCTGTCCATGGAGGCTTCATTTGTCTATAATAACTAATATCCAACACTACACTTATCCTCCATGAATCTGTCTAATCGTTTTAATGCTGTCTTGGTGAGTCATTGCCACATACCCTAACCCTGTTGCTGTTCCTGGCCTGCACAGTAGCTTCCATATAAGCCACAGGAGTAGCAGTGTTGGTGCATTAGCACTAATATTACTATAAATTGCAATAAAACTCCTATTGTGTGTGTATCCATGCTGATACACTCCCTTGAGAAACAGACTCCTCTCTTCCCCTGCTCTGCTCTTGGAACATGGCAAGACAAGGGATGTTCTCCTTTCTGCTACAGTACCTACTCCTCCATCTTCTCAAAGAGTATTTAGCTCTTCAGAGCAGGTACCACACCTGCCTTTCCCAACCTGGTGCCCTCTGCAACAGTGATGGCTGGGGGTGCTGGGAGCTGGAGTCTGAAAATATCCTGAACTCACTGCATTGGGGAAGGCTGTGTTACATGATTCACAAAAGTGGGCTTAAATCAGCCACTTCCGCTTTGAAGAAAAAGCAGCCAGTTCCTTCCTGAGATTAGTCTCTCCCCCCCCCCCCCAACCCCTACTGTTTGACCCCAAAGGGGCAGTTTACTGCACACAGCTCGTATTCTTTTAAAGCCTCAATAACATAACAGGTAGTTTGACCTTCACTCTGTTACGGTTATTACTGCTAGTATTTAACCAGTGAGTCATCTGCTGTAATAACTGTTGTGATTTACATGATCGTAGCATTAAAAGTGTTACACATCAGTGCTGTGAACTTGGGAGTCATCCATCCCTTCTCCCCTCAGGGTGTGCTTTCCAACCTGTCGTCCATCACAGACCTGGGTGGCTTTGACCCTGTCTGGCTCTTCCTTGTGGTCGGAGGGGTGATGTTCGTCCTGGGGTTTGCTGGCTGCATTGGAGCCTTGAGGGAAAACACTTTCCTGCTCAAATTTGTAAGTCTTTGGGTCTTCCTTCCTGCTTTCCCATTCCGGGTAGTGGCAGCTGAATAACGTGAGCTGGGCGCCTCTTGCTCAGATCTCAGCTTGGCAAAATGCAGTGCAGCAATACCTAGGAGTGGGGTCCTTTCTGTCTCAGCCTCCTTGGGCCTTAGGAACTAATGCTGGAGCCTGGAGGGAGGCTGAGTACAGGCATTGCTGCACAAGGACGACCAACTTCAATCAGGGGTTTCCCTAAACTAGCGGTTGCGAACCTATGGCACGCGGAGGCCTCACTGCTGGCACACACGCCACCGGCCCATCCGCACTGTTGTTTTTTTCCATTTGTGCTGCCGCTCTTCCCCACGCTACTGTGTGCATCCACTCCTTAAACCCCAAACTTTTTTTTTTTTTTGCTGTTAGCCTGTGATTGTGTTCAGCAATTGGTCTGTTTTCCAATTGGCTGCAGCAGTGGCTGTTTCTGATTGGGCGTAACAGCGTTCATTATTATTTGACCCTCGTGATTTTTTTCTTGCACTTTTTTCTGTGCTGCGTGGTGGTTCCCAGCTCCCCCCTCCAAGCCAGGCCTCAACCCATTCCCTCCTGCTCCCCCCATCTCCAATCTTCCACAGGCCCCTCACCTCCCATGGGCCTGACCTGCCTGGGCTAGGAGGGCACTTGTGCCCGCCGCCTCCCTGCACGCCTGGCCCAACCCAGCCTCACCCCTTTGCCACAGTGATGTTGCCGGATGGAGGGAGGAAGATGGGGAAGACCACGCCAGGATCGCAGGCGGGGAGCAGGCAAACAGGCAGCCGTGGCCGTTGGGCTGGCTGGCTGGGGTGGGGGCTCTTCCTCTCCTCCTGGCCGCCGCCGCTCACCTGGCCTCAGGGCTGCTCTGTCCTCTCCATCGCAGCAGCCCGAGAGCGAGCCAGCCAGCGATAAGTACCGTAAGTCGGTTTTGGTTTGCAGTTTGGGCACTCAGTCTCTGAAAGGTTCGCCACCACTGCCCTAGACAGTACAAGGAAGATCAGGGCAAGCTGGGGAAGGAACACTGGATCTACTGCTTGGAATGGAAGGGCTGAGCAGGGAGCCAACATTTTTTGGGTGGGCTACGGAGGTTAGACTGAGAAGTACGGTTGGGATTGAAACTGGAATACATGCATTCTGTTCTTAGTGCTGCTGCTGCATTTTAACCTCTGTTAGCTTCCGTTGGGGAAAATATTGTAATAACACCTTGATTTCTTTCTACTTCAGAAGACGTGGGCAGCACTAGTACTCAGCACAGTATTAGCATAGCATTCTTAGGTTTTTGATATCTTAGTGTGATTTAAGAGACACTTACTGTCTTTCTTACTCTTCTGTATTTATAATCTGCCTTAACAAACAAGTTCTCAGGGCAGCATACTTCCCCTGTGGCGTGTGACTATCTGATAAGTGTGAGGGCGAACCTTATCCTGCAGCCATGTGCTGCCTGGACATCCCCAGGATTCCCCAGCCTTACTCTCTGGCCTGTCTCTGCTTTGCCCTCAGTTCTCTGTGTTCCTGGGGCTCATTTTTTTCCTGGAGCTGACGGCTGGTGTCCTGGCCTTCATCTTCAAGGACTGGATCAAAGATCAGCTCAATTTCTTCATCAACAATAACGTCAAGGCCTACCGCGATGACATCGACCTGCAGAACCTCATAGACTTTGCTCAGGAATATGTGAGTTGTACGATCGCCCTGAGCGATCTGTTTGTTCTAGGGCTGGTGGAGTGTGAGGCGCCGTGGTGTGGAAATGCCCTGCTTGTGCACATGAATGTTTGGGAAGCCATCCTGGCCACCTGTGGAGATACTAGTTGGCCTGTTCTTTCTCCCAAAAGTTGGATTTTCTGCAGTCAGAAAAGAGATGGAAGAAACATAGGGGGGGGAAGGAGATCTGTGATGTGAAGACAGTGTTCCATATATACCTATGGCAAGCGAGTGAGCAACTCATGGTGTTTCCAGATTAATAGGAGATGTAAAAGCATCTCCTGCTCCCAGTGGGATTAGAGTGGTCATGGTTACCAAGCTCACACCAGAGCTGACTTTGCCATCTGGTGGCAGCTGATGAAGCTGCAGGGTTGCAGAAATGCTTCCTGTAGCCTGTATCTGAAAGTTACAGGGACTCTGTGCTGTCTTCCGTGAAAGGCCTCATCCTATATAGCCGGGGTTGGAAACCTCCTGCCCGTGGGCATAATTAGATCAGCCAGGTCTCCCAATTTGGCCTGCTACACTATTTTGCCCAAGCCAAGCCTATGTGCCCCTACACCTGTCCTCATGTACAGAGCATGTAAAGATGCAGCTAGGCCCAAGGAGGTTTACAGGCACTGCAAAGCCCTGCGCACAATGCTTTGTTTGTGCTTATAAAGTGCTGTGCACAGACCTGTGCAAGCCCTGCCGATCAGCTGATCGTAAACATAGGCAAAAGCAGGTCACACGACACCATTGGGATATCAGGTGATTGGCAGGTGGACAGTCCTACCCACCTTTCAAATTTGGGCTGCTGGGATGCAGAAGATAAGGATTCAGCCCATAGGTCAGAAGATCCATTTCCCCACTCCTGCTGTGTAATATCTTGCCTGCAACAGGTCCTTCCTTGTGACCACACCTGTCCCTTTTGTCCATTTTTGTTCCTTACCCAATCTGATGCTCTCTAGATGTTGATGGACTCCAACTCCCATTGACCCCAGTCAGCATGGCCAAGTAGTCAAGAATGGCTGTAGCTGTAGTCCAAAACATATGGTGGGCACCCATTTGAGGAAGGCAGCATTGGTGTTTCTGTGTGTAATTGGTTGCTGGACACTTAACACTGGTTAAAATTGTCTCCCTGTACAGTGGTCTTGCTGTGGGGCTCATGGCCCTAATGACTGGAACCTCAACATTTATTTCAACTGCACTGACTCCAACCCCAGCAGGGAGCGCTGCGGAGTGCCCTTCTCCTGCTGTGTCAAGGACCCTGCGGTAAGGAGCTAAAAGGAGAGGGGGGTGAATAGGCCTTAAACCTCAGGAACAAGGGGCTACAGGATAGGGTGAATTCTGTGCTGCTGATCCGCTCCAGACCCATGGAGGGCATGCTTAAGCTGAGACATTAATAGAGCAATTGCTCAAGTGTATGAATCATTGCCTAATGGCAGAGATGAGGAACCTGTGACCTTCGAGATGTTGTTGGACTCCCGTCAGCCCCCACTTTTGGCCATGTTGGCTGGGGCTGATGGGAGCTGGAGTCCAAGAACATTTGCACCTAGTGTACTGTCAGGAAACCCCCCCTCCCCGCGGGTGGTAGAGTTGCAGGGGCGTTTGGAATATAGAGAACCCCCGAAGCTGTTTACCAGTTCCTCTTCCCCTCCTCAACCGGAAGCGACCATTCCTCCAGTGGGGAGGGGGAATCAGAGGCAGGAAGGCGGTGCAGGGGCTCTGAGAGGATCGCGGAGCCTCAGCACCGAGGGGAAAGCGGGGAACGGGGTCAGGTTCCCACGCTCCGAGGGCGCAGACAGGAAGGACGTGGAAGGGGGAGGTGGGGGGTTCAGAATCCTGCGCCTCTTTTGCTGGACAAAGAACAGGAAGAGCTCATTCCTGGACTCTGCGGAGGGATGAGATGGACGTTTGATCTTTTGCTCCACTGTACATAGCTGTGCACAATCAAATCGAAGCAAACTTTATTCACGTAGCCAACAGGCCATTGCGACTAAAAATACAGATAAAACAGATAAAAATACTGGAGAAAGACCATTCAAGTACACAAATATATGCATATACTGATAAATCATATGAAACCCCCAGGTTAAAAGGTCGTTCAAATAGTGACCTCGTTCTCAGAGAGTCAAACGATTTTCTCTGTTACCGTTTTTGTTCCTGCTAGAAATAAGGTAGACAATGAGTCCCTAATTCCCTGTGCACAATAAAGAACTTAGTTTTTAGAAGTTCTGCGTCTGGCGCTTTACTCATGAGCAACCACTGAACGTCCCTACATGTACATAGGAGGCCAGGTTAAAAATACAATGCTCCAAGTCTAGACCAAAATATTTATGATTGGACAGGCACAACTTTCTGTTTCATGAGCTATATTGGGTTGGGTTGCAGGGTAGATGGTGGAACCAAGGGCTGCAGCCGAGGTATTTGGGAAGGTGTGTCATGTAAAGCCAAGTGTTGGAGAGATTTAGGGGGCAAAGTAGTGAGACCTTTCTCGGGAAAGTGGTTAGAGAGCTTCCCAGTATGGTTTGATTAGCTTTGGGTCTGTTGTTTCCGCAGGAGGATGTTCTCAACACGCAGTGTGGCTATGATGTCCGCCTTAAACTGGTGAGAGTTGGGTTGGTATGTCTGGGCTCTGGGTGGGAGGAGCCAGGCAGATGTGCTTCCTAGAAGGCACATCATGGGACCAGGCACAACTGGCAAAGGAACAAGTTAGCATTCTGGAGAAGAGACGGTTGAGGAAGATTGGAAGAAATTTAAAACTTATTTGAATAAGTATTATAATACTTAGTGTCGTCTTAGGAGGTAGCTATAGGTTTTTGCTATATTCTTTTGAAATAGGTTAATTCTATGTTTTAGAAGTATAAGGGTTAAGATGTTAGTCTATAGAAACTGCTAGAGATTATTAAGGATATGAAATTCAGGGGGGGGGGGCCGAGGGAAGTCACCCAATAATGTGATGTAAGTTATGTATGTAAGAAGAACCTATTGTTCTTTTTTCTTTTTTCTTTTATCTCCTTTTTATCTTCTGTATAAATGTAGTATATTATTCTCTTTATAATCTTACAAAATTAATAAAATATTATTATTTTTTTAAGTTAGCATTCTGGGTTAACGGCAGAAATAATAAAGCAAGGAGTGGGCCTGTGCATGTTCTAAATCAGGGATTGTAGAAGTGAGACCAAGTGGCTAGGTTTTGGTGGGCTGGGACTAGTGGCCACAGAGCAAATATTATTTTCCCCGCTGGGCACAGAGGATTGTAGCATTTTTGCTGAAGTGGTTCCCTCGCCTCTGGGCAGAAGATGGTTCTATGCATCCCTACTTCCAGAGCTGCTCACCTGCTTGCCTTTGCCTTCTCTGCAGGAGCTGGAGCAGCAGAGCTTCATCTATACCAAAGGATGTGCTGGCCAGTTTGAGAAATGGCTTCAGGACAATCTCATTGTGGTAGCTGGGACTTTTGTGGGCGTTGCGCTGCTCCAGGTATATAAGCTGCTGCTGCTACAGCTGAGGTGGTGGTTGTTTTTGCAGGATAAAGTGCCTCTGAACTCCATATTGTAAACCAATAAGCCGCAAAAAAGGCATCCCAAACCCAAGCCCATCCAAGCCTTGTTCAGATACTTAAACTCACATGTTCTCTATTGTGCGAGGGGGCAGGGCAGGCAGGCATGCACTTGTTAGCCCCGCCTCCTCTGTCGCATCCCCATTGCCAGCCCCTTCGTCTTCCACACGTTGGAAGGCAAACGTCTGCAATGGGGATCCTGCACTCACTCCACCTCAAACTGCCTTTTCTCTCCTCTGCACGTGCCTCTCGTTCCATTTGCCATTGTACTGCAAAGGCAAAACTGGCCAAGACTTCCCCCTCACCCCTGTCAGTGGCAGTAATATAATACTGAGTTGAGAGCTGTGAAAAGATGGAATCAATATCCTTCCTGATGGCCCCAGCTTTGTAAAGTGCTTGTGTGCATGTACGCAAGTGCTTCTCATTCTCTTTAACGTGCATCACCCTCAACCTTGTATTTCAGATCTTTGGTATCTGCATGGCACAGAACCTCGTGAGCGACATCAATGCCGTGAAAGCCAACTGGTGACACCAGAGCAAGGCCTGTGCCGCCTTCCCCAGGCCCGCAGCGCCCTCCACAGGACTGAAGCCGCAATCCTAGCCACGGCCACAGGATGCCGCTGTGCCATTAACCAGCTGTTTTTGTGTGGGTAGACAGTGCTACCAGTATTAATGGCTCCCCGGTGCCCTTCCATATCATCCTCTTCCTGGTTGGGGCGCACATGGTGTATGAGCTGCAGGTGGCCAATGTAAATAGTATTTATTATAGGACTTTCTGGACAGGACTCCTTCCACTGCTACCCTCACTGCAATATTTGTGGAGCCTCTTGCACCTGCAGGCCAGAGACTCTGAAGGCCAAATGACACAGGGAGCTCTGGGGCTGAGTAGGTGCCACAGGAACCCCAGGCGGATGAGGCACAGCCTGTGCGGCTTCTCGATGGGAAGCTGGTTGGAACCACCGTCTTGTTTCTGCTGCCTGGTGCAGCCCTGACATTTGTACCCTCCCTTAAGTCTCTACTTCTAGGAGGGGAAGTCTGTGGCTCATCTGACATTGTTGGACTCCAGCTCCCATCGGCCCTAGGTGGTGGGCAAGGGATGATGGGAGTTGTAGCCCAGCAAAAGCAGGCATGCCATGAGATCCTCATCCCTGCTGTACTTGAATTTTCTGTGCTCCCCCCTCTCTCTCCATCTGCTCAGGTCTCCTCTCTGTTGGGGGATTGGATTAGGAGGACACGAGGTTATGTACCCTGCTCCCCCCCCCTTGCAAACCAATATGTCTGCTGGCTTATGTGGGTCACACTGTTGGTCTCTGCCCTCTCTCTTTCTTAGGATCAGAATCCAGCCCAAAGTATTAAGCATAGGACAAGACCCGCTGCTGCATCCCCTTTCCCATTACAACTCAGCCCTCCCTGCTTTGTTTTCCAAAGGGTCTTCAGAGCCCCGTTTCGACAGCTATGCACACACAGGCAAAGCTGGACATGGGTTCAGCTGCTTCACCCAAGAGAGGGAGAGCCAATCTGTAGAAAAGCTGTGTTGGGTATAAAACACTGGAACATGGCTAACACCTGCTCTGGCACAAAGAGTCAGACTCCCTTGTGTATCAGAGAGAGAGAGAGAAACTACATGTTTCATTATCTCCAGGCGTAGCTGGATTCACTTGTGTGAGAAATATGCAAACCTTTGTATGCAATTCCATTTCCTTTCACGTATTTGTCTGTGGGACCCACAGGGAGCGCTCCTGGCTAAGCTGAACAAAGTTTTGGCCTTGCCTGCGCCTCATGCTCTGTCCACCCCACAAGTCCTGCAGGACCCCTGCCCCACCCCCCACCCCCAGTGATTTTTCCAGGGCTGGATGGTGGCACTTCTGAGAGGGCACATGGTCGGGAAGGTGCATTTTGTTCTGCGCTCGGATTTGTTGTCATTTTCTCGCTCTCTTTTGGTTGGCATTCTTCCCAAATCCCCCTGGACTCTGCTGCTAACAGGACTGATCCGACCGTCTGGGATTTTGCTGTACCCAATAATAAAGCAACCCCTACCAAATGATTGTTTTGCTCTTTTTACTCTAACCCCCCCCCAAAAAAAAAACAGGATGGTCTTTGTGTTTAAGCAGTGGTTTCTTTGCTGTTTTTAGGAGCATACAAAGCTGCCTTATACTGAACCAGACCTTTGGTCCATCTAGCTCAATACAGTCTACATCAGTGTTTCCCAAACTTGGGTCTCTGGCTGTTTTTGTACTACAGTTCCCATCATCCTTGACCATTGATTCCTGCTAG
Source organism: Lacerta agilis (assembly GCF_009819535.1). Classification (NCBI taxonomy): domain Eukaryota; kingdom Metazoa; phylum Chordata; class Lepidosauria; order Squamata; family Lacertidae; genus Lacerta; species Lacerta agilis. Next base: position 64,957,423 of record NC_046313.1, read on the forward strand.
CTAGGGATGATGGGAGTTGTAGTTCCAAAACAGCCCGAGACCCAAGTTTGGGAAACTCTGGTCTACATTGACTGTTATGCCCTTTTTACTCTTACCGTGCTCTTGGCAAGGTTTCCCTGCTGTGTGAAATGGGTGGCAGTGTCTCCTTGTCTTCCTCTCCACTTAAGACCTGGTGCTCTTTCAGTTGCAGTGTCAGCTTCTCTCCACACGGGGGTGCTCCTGGCTAGCTTTCCCCCAACAATTACAAACACTACATAGCTCTTGTTCTTATTGCTTGCAGCGTGGGCAAATTATGCTTTATGCAAAAGTTGGGGGAGGTGCTGGTGGAAGCCTGATGCCCAGGCGGTTGCTGCCTGCTAGGCACTTCCAGGTTACTGTCACTTTTGGCAGTGACAGTGGAACGGAAGGTGGTGGGCTCTCCTCCACTGGAGGTTTTGAAGCAGAGGTTGGATGGGCATCTGCCGTGGATGCATTAGCTGAGATTCCTGCATTGCAGAGGGTTGGGCTAGATGACTCTCATGGTCCCTTCCGACTCTACAGTTCTATGAGTCTATGCATGATTACGTACTTTCTCAGTAGCATTCTCCCTGCACCCAGCCCTCAGAAAAAAGGGAGAAAGCTATTATGAAGCTGTCAGCGTTTATGAAAAGGAAAACTAACTACTGCATATGCAAAAGCTACAACCTATCCATCTTAATCTGGGGGGAAAGGATAACTTGCTAAGCAGATTTACTTTCAACTCCGAAAGTCTACGGCATGCTTGACTGTTTCAACACTTCTAAGGCATAGTAATACAAATATGCTTCTAGTCAAACTACAGGCTGCCATGTCAGATCACATCCGACTGCTCTTTCTACTTAGGATTTCTTACTCCATTCATTTGCATCCTTGCTGCTTTTTCCAGTTTATTCTTTCTGCACTTGGTTATTTATGCTCTTTTCAGGTGAACTCTTACTCATTCCCTTATCTCCTTCAGCCCTGCTGCCAGTTGTACTCGGTTTTGCAATGCAGGATTGTCATCTGCGGTTATTTGGTGGCCCAAATAGGCAGGGGATTATAATAAATTAATAAACCCACTTCTGCTGATGAACTGTTTTGGGGGTGCATCTTTGTTTGGTACAGACTCTTCTCAAGAATGTTTTTCTACATGCATGTCTTTATCAACCACCCACCCATTTTTTTAAAGCCTTGTGTAGTAGCTCACATTATGCAGCACTCACTTTATACTGTGGCATCTGCAGTTTTTCTTTATATCTGAAAAGTTCTAAACTGTAGATTGGTTTGGTTGTCCTCTGTCCTATCTGCTGCTGTCCTGTCTCGTTCTGCTTAAAGGAGAATAGTGTGCAGTGACAACTTTGTCCATAGACATGAGAGAAGCTAATTATATATACGTGTGTGTGTGTGTGTGTGTGTGTGTGTGTGTGTGTGTGTGTGTAAGAGAGAGAATATATTCTCATTTGGGCTGCCGCCAAATAATAGCAGATGACAATTGCATGCTCCTGCTTTTACAGTCAATGTTGTAAGCCACCCAGAGATCATTTTAGTTGTCAGATGGCCTATTAGTTTATGTACATAAAATAATACAAACCCCAGCAGGCTGCAAGCATATTTTAAGGCAACCTTCCCTAATCTGGTGTCATTTAGATGTTTTGGACTACATCTCCCATCAGCCTCAGCCAGCATGGGGGGACACAGGCAGCTGACTTAAAGAAATAATACAAAGCGTAGTTGAAAATTAAATTATAGAGCGATGGCTGTGTTAGTCTGTGGCAGCACCAGAGCCTTGTGGCACCTTAAAGACAAAAGCTGCTATCCTGCCCTGTTTCCCAGGGGAAAGTGCTGCTGAACTCAATGGGGCTTGCTTTTGAGTATGTAGAGCCTACTATTGTAGGCTGGAATTAACTTCATCAGATGCCTTATCCTTTTATGCATCCAGGTGTATAAGAGGAAAAGCACACTTACAATGAAATGTAAAGTATACGGTAATAATTCAAGTAAAGCTTTAAAATATGCAAAATAAGCATTCACCTTTCACAACAGCAGTAACTGATGGGACATTGTCAAGTACAGGCATAGGCAAACTCAGCCCTCCAGGCAAACTACAATCCCCACCATCCCTGACCACTGGTCCTGTTAGCTAGGGATCATGGGAGTTGTAGTCCCAAAACATCTGGAGGGCCGAGTTTGCCTATGCCTGGTCAAGTATGTCATGGTTAGTTTGCTATCGATAATTTTGAGCTCAAAAGGCAACCTTCACCTCCCCCACCCCTCCAAAAATCTGAAGCCACCCAAGTTGCAAAATATAAATGGAGCAGAGAAAAAAGCAGGGAGGATGGAAAATGGTTTGATAAAGACCACACAGGACACACACTAAGGAAGCATCTCTCATTTTTACATCTGATTCAGTCATTGTCCACAGCAAAATGCGGCATCTTCACGACTCTATCCTGTACCAGGAAAGAGAGAAGATAGGCACATCGGGTGAAAGTTGGTGTTTGGAAGAAGTCCTGTGATGCAAAGGAAGAATAAACCAGGAATAAATCCACAAACAATTTAAACTGAGCTCAAGCTCATTCAGCGTCTCCAGAACTGTCAATAGATTTGGAGGAGGGGGGGTGAAATGGTCTTTTAAATAAATATTTGTGTTAATCCAGTTGGAAGAATGGAATTCAATAAAAGTTTAATACACTCCACTAATGCAATATAGTGGTTGCATTACAGCTGGTTATACCGTATGTTGGTAACAATCTGTCATAGGCAGCAATCATCCAGACTGTTTCTGGTCCATCTTGGGAAGGGCCTTAGCTCTGCTTTTCATGCAGAAGCTCCCGGGTTCAAGCCCCAACATTTCTTGGTAGGGCTGAGACAGACTCCTGCCTGAAATCCACTGCCTCTATGTTGACAATACTGGGATGGATGAATCAATGGTCTGACTCAGTATAAGGCAGCTCCTTGTATTCCTAACCACATGTAGGAAGAATAAACTATGACGAGTTAAACTAATAAATCATGCCAAGTAAACATGCTTTCCTGCCGACAAAGGTCCGTATAGTTAAAGCTATGGTTTTCCCAGTAGTAATGTACAGAAGTGAGAGCTGGACCATAAAGAAGGCTGATCGCCAAAGAATTGATGCTTTTGAATTATGGTGCTGGAGGAGACTCTTGAGAGTCCCATGGACTGCAAGAAGATCAAACCTATCCATTCTTAAAGAAATCAGCCCTGAGTGCTCACTAGAAGGACAGATCCTGAAGTTGAGGCTCCAGTACTTTGGCCACCTCATGAGAAGGGAAGACTCCCTGGAAAAGACCCTGATGTTGAGAAAGATGGAGGGCACAAGGAGAAGGGGATGACAGAGGATGAGATGGTTGGACAGTGTTCTCGAAGCTACCAACATGAGTTTGGCCAAACTGCGAGAGGCAGTGAAGGATAGGCGTGCCTGGCGTGCTCTGGTCCATGGGGTCACGAAGAGTCGGACATGACTGAACAACAACAACAACAAACATGCTTTCAGATAAACACTGTTTTAGACAAGGCTTAGTTAAGCCTATCTGCTTAAATGATGACACACACGTACCTGCTGAGGAAATACAGGCAGGATTCTGAGATACAAAAGTGAGATGCTGAAATAATGTAGCAGGTTACTTTGGGTTACTCCATTCCCAATTTTAGGATTCTGAGGCCCATCTACACTACAAATTCTCTTGGTTTTGTACCAGCTGAACTTTCATAGCTTCTGGCAAGGAACCTTAGCTGTTGCATACCTGCAACTCAGGATAACATTGCATGGTAGTTGCTATGTGTGTCCATGAAAGAATCGTGCATACGGGTGGCCCCTTTCCATTTCTGGAAGTCAGTGCTTTTCAGATAGTGAGATGAAATCAATATACAGTAATTGTGTTCCAATAAATTCAAGAGGACTCATTCTACACAATGGCTGTAAGACAGAATTCTTTTACACACATACTTTCTCCCTGATTTCCCAGCGGGGTGTGTGTGTGTGTGTGTGTGTGTGTGTGTGTATGCACTAATCATTAGCATTTCAAAGTGGTGTATGTAAAAATAAACCATGTGGAGATTAAAACAATAAAAAGTCATTATCAAACCAAAAACCACTTTAAAATGTTCACTGCAACAAGAAAGTCTTTGTAATTCCCCTTCCTTTTGCTGCATTGTAAATGGTATTTGAGGGACGCGGGTGGCTCTGTGGGTTAAACCACAGAAGTTTAGGGCTTGCTGATCAGAAGGTCAGCGGTTCAAATCCCCGTGCTGGGGTGAGCTCCCATTGCTCGGTCCCTGCTCCTGCCAACCTAGCAGTTTGAAAGCACGTCAAAGTGGAAGTAGATAAATAGGTAACGCTCCGGCGGGAAGGTAAACGGCATTTCCGTGCGCTGCTCTGGTTCACCAGAAGTGGCTTAGTCATGCATTTAGAACCAAAGCATTGAAAACAAACACATGCGCTTAGTCTAAGCCAGAGGTCAGCAAACGTTTTCAGCAGGGGGCCAGTCCACTGTCCCTCAGACCTTGTGGGGGGCTGGACTATATTCTAGAAGGGGGGGAATGACGCAAGAGCACCACGAGCCCTGGTGGCGGCTTGCCTGTGTCTTGCGAGTGGCAGGGTCTGGTGGCAGTGGCGGAGGGACAATGAGCAGCGTGCAAAAGGGCTACGGAGAGGGGCTGCTTAAAATGGCGGCCGCTCAAGCACTGTTGCTGCTGGCACCAACAAAGCCCAGCCCCCTCCTCCTCTAGGCAGGGCAGGGAGAAGCCAGGAGGAGGGAGGAAGGGAGGAGGCAGCGGCAGCAGCACCGTGTGAGGGAGGGAGAGGAAATGAATGCGCGCACTGGCGATCCACACGGCGATTCCCAGAGTGTTTGTGGGCCGGATCCAGAAGGCAATTGGGCCTGATCTGGCCCGCGTGCCTTAGTTTGCCAACCCATAGTTTAAGCTGGTTTTTCTAAAGACAGGTTTAGAAAAGAAGATCAGTTGGGTTTTGTGGACAAAATATATATATATACGGAAAGGTGATTTCATCTGCACCGAATGATTTTGCTCTCTCTGTGATAAGGCAAATGATGTTGGCTCCTGCTGCTCAGCTGCTGCTCTGAGCTGTTTTCTTCCTTTTCTCACATGGCCGGTACTTCTGAACTTAGGGCTGCTGCAATTTAAGAGCCTGGGGACTCCCATGAGTCACTCATATGTCTCAAAAGATGTGCAGCGTTTTATTAAAAGAAGTAATGCACGTGACTGACTCCCAACCATAAACTCCTAGGCTCCAGGAACTCGCTTTTACCAAGGAAAATCCAGATTTTGTTTTCTGGCAAATCCTTGTTCTGCCTGCGCGAAGATGGTGGCGAGCTATGGGGTGGGTGGTGGGTGGGGAGTGCTTCTTAAAATCCTGCTAATATGAATGCTTTTTTCCAGATTCCCGCTTGCCAGAAAATCTGAAGGGCAGATGAATCTTGTCTCTAGTGCACATGCCAGCAAATGCACACACATATTTACTTCACGCTTAGCAGGAGGTGACATTTATTTTGAACTGCTGATAACATGATGGGACAGCTTACCCCTGCATATAAAGGTAAAGGGACCCCTGACCATTAGGTCCAGTCATGTCCGACTCTGGGGTTGCGGCGCTCATCTCGCATTACTGGCCGAGGGAGCCGGCGTACAGCTTCCGGGTCATGTGGCCAGCATGACAAAGCCACTTCTGGCAAACCAGAGCAGCACACGGAAACACCGTTTACCTTCCCGCCAGAGCGGTACCTATTGATCTACTTGCACTTTGATGTGCTTTCGAACTGCTAGGTGAGCAGGAGCTGGGACTGAGCAACGGTAGCCAACCCTACAGTACTCAGTGGGATGAGATCAGGAAGGCAGTGTGCTGTGGGTACCCCATTTTCATATTCGAAATGCTGGAGGAAAATAATAATAATAATAATAATAATAATAATAATAATAATAATAATAATAATAATAATAATTGCCCCGCCCATCTGGATGGGTTTCCAGTCACTCTGGGCGGCTTACAGCATATATAAAGTATAGAAAAGAAAAAGAAACAGCCTTGCTAGAAAAGCTAACCAATAGACTGAAACTGACATGGGGAGAAATAGAAGACGACTTCACTCTGGTATGGCTCCCCTTTATCACATAAAAAGGTAAAGAAGGTAAAGGACCCCTGACAGTTAAGTCCAGTCACGAATGACTCTGTGGTTGCGGCACTCATCTCACTTTACTGGCCGAGGGAGCCGACGTTTGTCCTTCCGATCGGCAAGCCCAAGGCTCAGTGGTTTACACCACAGCGCCACCCGCGTCCCTTATCCCATACAGCATACAATTCAATATGGCTAACACTTAACCCAACAACACCCCCCCACACACACACCTCACACAGGCACAGACAAAGCCCACTGCAGCCCACTAAAGAATCAACCACACCCTAGGCCACCCCCACCTCTCTCACCATCAAGGAAACATAACAAGTGAATAGAAAGAGAACCTACCCAAGTGACGCCGACACAAAAACCCTAGCATACACTAAGTAAAAGAAGAAAAGCTTTGCCACCCCCCCTCTCTCCGGTCCCCCCCCCATTTTCTTCCCAACCTATATTGCATATAACACCAACGTCTCACAACAAATATAACTGATCAGTAGAAAACACAACCTGAAGAAAAAGACAGCGCTTGTGCTTTTGTAAAGGAGCAAAATCTTTAATAAATAATAAATAAATAAAAAACAGAAAAACATCAATACAGTATATCCAGCCCTGCTGTTTCTGAAGCATAACACTTCACCGGTCTCCTTATATGGTGGTGAGATGATGGGATATCACATGGAAGGTGGAGCAGCCCTGTTCTCTGTAACTCAAGGGCAGAAATGGTAAGGGGGCAGACTTTGACAAATGCTAGGAGCAATGTCCTCTAATGGAAAGGGCTGCTCAACAGTGGGCTCCCCTTTGCTCAAGGCATTTAAGCAGAGACTGGATGCTGGAGTCAGCATCCTACACCGCAGATCCTTTACTGAGCATGGGGTTGAACTGGATGACCTCCAAGGTCCCTCCCAATCCTGCAGGCAAGGTCCATAGACTACAGTTCTGTTTGGTACTGTGCCTAGATCGTTTGGCTATTAAGAAACAATAACCATGATTATGGTTATTCTGTGTTTCCGACAGCACGCTGCTTTGCCTGTCCCATCTTTTCAGCGTGGGAGGGACTAACTGGGTGTCACCTGGAGCATTGAATTTTTAAGATAAGGAGCAGCCCATTCTTCCCCCTCCCACAAGACAGATGACTGGGAGCAGAAGCTGCATGGTGCTGCTGGCTGTTCGAATGCAATTGTGTGGTGTGTGCTGAAGGGGCTGTGAGGCAGAGATAGGCTCAGGTGTCTTGGTGCCCAGAGCTGAACATCCAAAATGGCGTCCAATAAATCTAAAATAAAAGAAACGGCCAACGGTATTCCTTCATGGGAAACCTTCCAGGGTCCAAAGGCCAGGTGTGAGTGAGACCAGAGGCAAAAGTGAGCGGAGAAACAAGTGTGACTCTTACTTTTGAATCATGTAAGTGAAATGTCCCTACACACCCCCTCACTCCACACCCATCTCTCTGTCCTCCATCCAGGCAAGAGGCACCCTCACAGTTCAAGAACACATGGAAATGCGCTTGAGGAGGATGCAGAACAGGGCCACCTGGGAAGAGTCCCAGCAGAAGTGGCTTTAGCACAGTGCAACAGACTCAGCTACCCTGGGCACAATGCTGCAGGAGGCAGCACAATACCACCACTGTAGAACAACGTGTGAGAGGCGGGGGTCACACAGCAAGCCGCTAAAGTTTGAGAGCCCAAAGTCCGCCACTGGTCCCGAGGGCCAGGAAGAAAGTCATGCAGGTCCAAATTCAGGCCCTGGACCTGAGGTTCCCCCTTCCCAGTCAAAAATAAAACAAACTATATTCATTGTATTCCCAATGGTCTACCCTCAGGCCCAGCAGTAGGTCAACTCTGTTGTGAAGAGACTGCTCTGAGGCTTCCAGCTGCCCATTGAACCCTGGAGGTTCTCCTTCCTCAGGTGGCTGAGCAGAGAGGTTTGCCTGGGATTAGCCCTCTGATCAGAGACTGCAGGGACTGGTGACCCCATGGAGTTACAGAGGTCAAGCGCTGAACTGGAGTCCTGGTCCTGGTCCGTACAGTTCATCCCCACAAGTGTACTCAGAAGGGGAACTCTTTACTTCATGCCATGACTGGGTTTATGGTGTCCTGCTAAATCTAAAGTGTGATCCGTGCAATGTGACTGTGTCTCATGGCAACAGCTTTTAACCACCCTTTTTATAGATCTGAACCTTCACTTAACGTTCCTTACCATTTCAAAGACTGCAATTATTTTCATAATCTCTGTTCTGTTTGTCACACGGCATTTGTTGTTTTGGAACCTGAAAAGTGAGGGGTTTCAGAACTGGGATCTGGAATCCTGCAGCAATTCTGAAATGTTTTATCTTCTCTGTCCAAGAAGCCTCCTTCTATGGCTTAAATGTCCACAGAAAGTATATTGAAAGGGAGGGACTATCAGCCACGCCCATGCTTTTTTTTTAAGGCAATATCATCCTAGGGAGATATTTATGTGTTGCTTAGAAAGAGATTCATCTGGACTGAACTTCCTACCGGTAGCTCTATCATAGGGGTAGGCAGCCTAAGGCCCATGGGCCGGATGCGGCCCAATCACCTTCTCAATCCGGCCCACGGACAGTCTGGGAATCAGCGTGTTTTTACATGAGTAGAATGTGTCCTTTTATTTAAAATGCATCTCTGGGTTATTTGTGGGGCTTGCCTGGTGTTTTTACATGAGCAGAATGTGTGCTTTTATTTAAAATGCATCTCTGGGTTATTTGTGGGGCATAGGAATTCGTTCATATTTTTTTTTTCAAAATCTAGTTTGGCCCACCACATGGTCTGAGGGACAGTGGACCAGCCCACGGCTGAAAAAGGTTGCTGACTCCTGCTCTATCAGATGCAGATGGAGAAATTGCCCAGTAAGAAATATGCAATAAAGCATGACAAAAACTGGACTGGGGCCTCTCTGTTTAATATAGACACACATTACATATGCATATAGTTAAAAGATAATGGAGGTAGAGCACTCTACATTTAGAGTGCAATTCTATACGTGTCTGTTCTGAAGTAAGCCTTATTCAGAGGAGACCCACTGAAATTAAAGGACCTAAGTTAGACATTGAATCATAGAACTATAGAGCTGGAAGGGACCACAAGGGTCATCTGGTTCAACCCCCTGCAATATCCATTGATTTCAATGTGTCTACTCTGTGTATGTCTAACATTGGATGCAACCCATAGAGTTCAAAGAGACTTACTCGCAAGTAAGTATGTATAGGGTTGCAGCCTTAGGGATGCTACAGTCCTGAACATCACAGTATATCACAAGTTTGAACCTTTGCTACTGCTTTTGGCCTATCAAACATTAGCAGCTGCTGTTGGATTCACAACTGAATTCGCAGCCAAAAGAATGTTCTGAGAATATTTGCCATCAAAATCCACAAAGGGGAATGTTGGGAATTGTGTGGGTCAATTTTGTATCATTCCTAAAACATCCCGACACTCAATTTAAAACCAAAATAAATACTGTAGAATAGAATGGCTCTACGGTAGACATTTTGTTCAAGAGTGTAAAATTATTTAAACTTGAAAAGTGGGGGTTTTAAAGTACTGAAACCTCACAGAGGCTCACAGTGGCTCCAATAAAAGGGAAGAAAACAGCTTAAATCACAAGCAAGCAACACCCCACTCCAAATATTCAAATGTTCCCACTGATAATGCAGTGGTATAGCATCGAGCTTGTGTGCAGAAAGTCCCAGGTCCAATCCCTTTCGTCTCCAGTTAGGGCTGGGAACAGCTGCTGCCAGTCAGAGTAAACGATACTGAGCTAGATGGACCAACAGTCTGACTGAATGTACGGCAACTTCCTATGTGCCTCTAAGACTCTGTTGCCTAACCACTCAAAGGATGCTTCCTTGAGACTGGCTGGGCTGAATAGGATGATAATCCCAAACTCAGCAATCTACCTGCGCCCTGCAGCCAAGTAACTGCAGAGCCACACTGTGTTATCGGTGGATGCAGCAGCCAGCCCTACAGCTTCCTCAACAGAATAATAATCCAGCACCTGAGGAACTGTTGCTGTTATAATTTGTGACTGCCAAATTGGTTTCCTCTTTGGCAAGCCAACTACCAGCCATGTCTTCACACTACACATGCTCATTAGCAAACATGTAAGTAAATAAACAACAAAGAAGGGAAACATATCTGCTTGTTCCGCTGTCAAAAAAAGGAAAGGGAAAGCCTTTTGGTTTCCACCTGATGCCCAGGTTTGAATGCTAAATTGCTGCAACTTAGAGCAATTGCTGTGAACACCTACAGCGAGATCATGGAAGGCAGGATGCAAACAAATGGGCAAAGGGTTTATTTAAACTAGGAAGAATAAAGCAGGGCTTCTTTTCCCAAAGGAATTCATCCTATCCCTCGGAGACCAGCCCACCTCCTGTACCTTTTAACAGTTGGACAGAAGAGGGTATTTGCCAAATATTTACAAAACTTCCTTCTTCTATGCAGCTATTAAAAGGCACAGACGTATCCTGTGACTCTTGTTTTCTCTCTAGCCAGCAAACATAGAGCGAAACCTATTTTGAGAAGCTAAGCTTTGGCTACAGCGCTGTGCATGCTTATGTAGGAAATGGCCTGCTGAATTTAGTGCAATTTACTTCTAATCAATTTACTTCTAAGCAAGCACGGTCCTGCTTATGGGCTTCTCATGATTCCTGCTTGCAGGATAGGCACCCGGTTGTTGGCCACTGTGAGGCCAGGATGACGGATTAGATGGGGCTTTGGACCAATCCAGCAGGGCACGTCTTATGTATACGACTGGGCTGTCAATCTGCATTTCTGGCTCCTGGAAGATCTTGCTCTGTCTCTTCCAAAAGCTAGACATCTTTGCAGAGGGATAATTGCCAATCACTTCTGGATTCCTGATAACTGATTTGCCCTGCCAAGTGCTGGACTACTTGAAATGGGGGGGGGGGGATCTCCTTTAGAACAGAAATCTGGCCTTCATTAGCTGGAATCAGGAGAATGGTTACCTCTGTGATTTCCCAAGCAATGGAAAGGGCATACAGGGCACGCCAGTGATCATGCTGCTGGCAGAGAGAACTAGGGCACACAGCCAGAGGCAAACAAGGCCAGAACTACCGTTACCTTTAATAGTTATGCAGAACAGTGGTGCGCTTAGGACATTTTAGATTCTGGACTTAATGGTCTTCCAGGAGTGGGGGCTCTTTAGATCAGGAGTTCAGCTCAGGATCTACTAGCAGACCTCTGGGAGATCTAGAACGGGTTGGCAAGGGTTGTATAGCAGCAGCAGCAGCAGCAACAACAACAACAACAAAGCAAACACTTTCCGCACCTGGTGAAGTGGAGAGAGCTAAGCAGGGTTGGACTTTTGTGTAAAAGGATTGTGAGCTCAGTCCGGTTCAGACACTGAAAAGAAATTTTCTAAGCTCAGAGGCACCCTGGTCTATAACTGCACATCTTTTGTACCCGGCTCTGGTTCGAAGATCTTTGGGTTCTAGTGAAAAGCAAAGTAATGCATCTTACTGGGGACCCCCTTTATATGTTAATTGTGTAGGCCTATTAATTCTGCTGAGTTTGGGACCCAACCCCCCTGCTCATTGGGCTGAGTGGGCCCTGGACATCAGATCATGCACTGATGGTACAATTGATGCAGAAGAGGGGCTTTCAGCAGAAACACAGGGAGGCCCTAGTATTTGTCCTTTTAGGCCTGAATTGTCTGCTCTGAGTGGCTGTGAATGTCCTGGGCCTCAATCAGGGAAACCTTTTCACCACCTGCTTCCTGAGCAATTAACTGGAGATGCCAAGGGTTGAGATGCCAGGATCTGCAGACTCTCATATATATCTTCCCAGCCCGATCCAACCCCAAAACACACACACACACACACACACACACACACACACACAATCAAGCTGCCACTGTCAGGATCCCTTCTCCTACAAAACTAATAAAAGCACAGGAACTCTGACTTCTCTTCTCCTCTTGCCACATCCCAGCAACTCAGGTTATTTCAGTAACATTTCAGCTGCTAATGCTCTCGCCACAATTAAATCTAGGTGCATAAGCACAAAGCTTACTTAAACTTTAGACACTAAACATAATAATTTTGGGAGAAAAAAAACTAATATAAATTCCCTCCTACATCATGTACTATCACTGTTTGGCTAAGCGCCTTCCTCCCACCAGCAATAGCAATGAAAAATAAGCAATCAAATATAAAAGATGTTCCAGTGAATGGACCTAAAAAAGAGAGCTGCTGAGAAAAGCAAATCAAGCAAGAAAGCTAAAAGTTCCTCAGCAACAATTATATTTAGAGCTCACTTGTCATAGTGACATGCAGAAAACTAAGCCAGACCCTCACCATAAAGGGCATCTGTAGCAGACCACACAACAATAAGGGATTCTTGAAGTTATGTAATGTACATGCAACAAAGACTCAAGAGAGAGACAACCAGCTTGTTTCGAAAGTGTTCTCCTTTGCTTGCTCCAGTGCTGGTCACCTGCCCATGACTTACGCTACTGCCGCTTAACTATTTCATGTGTGGATGCTGCAGTCAGTGAGGAAGGCCAGCTTGTGCCGCTGCCTCAGATTCATGCATGGAGAAGCCTAGCGACTGGTTCTTCCCGCAAACGTCTCATTCCATGGAAGTAAAAAGTGACCACTAGGGGGCAAACATGCTCTAATCTTGAGTGTCCCATCTCCTCCTCCCCCCCACCCACCCACCCCCACTCCCCCAGCATCAGTACAGCCCACGCTAGGAGAAGTCCTGTTCTTTGGCACAAGGGTTGATTTGCTAGAGAACTCCGACACACCAAACATGAGGGCCAGGACCCCCTTTCATTATATGTGTATATGGTGCCTCACTTGCATCTTGCCTGCAAATATCCTTTTTGGCACTGTCCCCAAATAAATGCTTGTGTGCTTTCTCTCTCTCCCTCTCACTTGTTATCAATGAACTCTGCTTTCTCTCATTATTACTGCGATGTGTCACACAACTCAAGAGTTATTGTCTCACCTGAAAACATGACATTACCGAGGAGCATTACCAGAAAGAATGTGGGATATTAATGGCTGTCAGCAGGGGTAGCCAACCTGCTGCCTTCTGGATGGTGCTAGACTACAGCTCCCATCAGCCCTTGGGCAAGCCAGTGGTCATGGATGAGGGGAGTTGTTGTCTAACAACATGAGAGTCAGTGTGGCATAGTGGGACTGGGACCTGGGAGACCCTTGGGCAGGGGCAAAACTAGGCATTATTTCACCCAGGTTAAAGATCCAGTTTGGCACCCCACCATGCGCATCTGCGCATGCACACCCTCAGGCTGGGAGCCTCAATGGTACCCCTCTGGAGGCTTCACCTGGGACAAAAAAAAACCCTGGCTAGCCCTGCTGTCGCTACAGCTCTGCCTTGGGTCTCTTTCTCTCTGCCACAGGGTTGTTGTGAGGATAAAATGGAGAGGGGAGAAACTTGTGTGATACCTTGGATGAAAGGTGAGGTATAAATATGGTAAACAAACAAACAAACATTAAGAGGCTACCCCAATGGCTACCTCTGGCCTATAGAAGTTGGTATTTTCCATGGGCCCCTGCAGGACAAACTGCCTCAACTTGGCATATCCTATGGCGTTGTTGTTGTTGTTGTTGTTGTTGTTGTTAATAATAATCAAATTTGTTAATCGCTTTATCTTGCCCAGGGCAACCAAAACAGCTTACAACCAAACAGACAGATAACCCCCCCCCCGAGATACATTAAAGCCAAGAGGAAAAAGAAAACATTCCACCTACATCTAAAAGTCCACAGATAGTTAAGTGCCAAAGGTTTGGTTATAAAGGAAAGTTTTTGCCTGATGCCTAAAGATATGTAATGAAGGTGCCAAGCAAGCCTACTTGGGGAGAGCTTTCCACAAGCCGGGGGGGGGGGGGAGGCACCACAGCAAAGGCCCATTCCCATGTTAGCACTCTCCAGGTGTCTCATCAAATGATGATCGCAGGGTCTGGGTCAGTTTATATGGGGAGAAGTGGTCCATGACGTATTGTGGTTCTGAGCCGCTTACGGCTTTATAGGTCAAAACCAGCACTTTGAAGAGGGCTCATAAACTAATTGGCAACCAATGCAGTCGGGCTTGGATTGGCGTTATATGCTCAAACCATCTTGCCCTGGTGAGCAACCTGGCTGCCAAATTCTACACGAGCTGACCTGCGCATGCCCCCAATATCCAGCAATATGTGGTCCGTGCAGTCAAGCCTAAGGAGGACAGTCACTAGTTAATTTTCAAAAAGAGCGGTGCTGAGGCTTAGGGCTGGCTAGAAGCTGCCCTGTCTTTCTTGGAAGCCTGAGTCCTCAATTGCAGAGATATCAAATTGTGAGCTCTGCTCTCTGGTTGCTAGGGAAATGCACTTGGGGCCTACTCACAGGCACTGTCCTTTATTATTATTATTTCTTTACATGCACCAGGCACTGAAAATAGCTTTTAGAATTGATTCCTCATTACACAAGTTAAACCCTACTCTTTATCCTCAACACACACACACACAACCCTCCCTCTCTTCAGTAGGGACCAGGGAGTCAGGAGGTCAGGAATTAAGTGCTCCCCACAAAGTGAACACTGGAAGCCAGATTGCTGGCAAACAAAGAGGTTCTCCAAGGCAAGTTAAAGACCTTCAGGTAGACAAGAGATATTATTTCCTGTCTCCCCCCCCCCAACAAAATGTCCCTAGACTCCCATCAGTCCTCATAACAGCAGCATGGCAGGGTAGAAATTCAACAGGTGCAGCTCCTCTCCTAGGAGTGAGCATGGACAATAAAAACCATAGAAAATCAATAGAATAGACCCAGCAAAACAGCAGCAAAACACATTGATTTTCTATGGTTTTTAATGCTTTTCTGATTTTATATCATGCTTTACAAGTTTTGTAAGTCACTCAGAGACTCTTCATATAGCAAGCGACTAATAAATCAGTGCCTGGTGCATGTAAAGAACAACAACAAAATTTACACATTGCCTTCCAGACTCCATCTCCCAACAACACACTGCGGAAGGCCCCTAGGTGCCCAAAGGGAAGCATCATAGCTCAATGGTAGAGCATCAGTTTTACATACATATGGTCCCTGGTTCCATCCCAGGCTGGACGAGAACGCTGCCTGAAACCCTGGACAGCAGCTGCCAGTCAGTGTAGGCGATATTGAGCTAGATGGACCAGTGGGCTGACTCATGATAAGGCAGCTTCCTGTGTTACACTGTACAGGGCAGGGGCAGTGAGCCTGTGGTCCAGCCGGCACAGCCAACAGTCAGGGGTGATGTAAGCCGAAGGATCCAAGCAGAGACAGCGCAGAGGAGACTGAGGGGAAATGTCCGCCCTCTGTGGAGAGGGAGAATCAGAGTAGTACGCTCTGAGGGGTTTGCCCTAACGAGAGAGCAGCCGCCACGCTGCCCTTCTCTGTGCGCGGCCTACAAAACGTTTGCCCGGGTCCACAGAGCAAAGCGAGGAGGGAGACTTGCTGAGTTGAAGGCGGCAGGCTAAATGCTGGCAAACCGGATTGTCTTCTGTCATCCATGGCTTCTCCCACACACACCCTTAGCCCATTCGCTATGCCAGCTCCTTCACACTGACCCCGATGAGTGAGGCTGGCGCTGTCAGAGTTAATTTGCTGCTGGCCCCTCTCAGATGTGCTAAGGAGTCCCCCCCCCTCCCTTTCAGCCCTTTTCGCTTTGCTTGTCATTTCTGTGTCCCAGCAGTTAGGCTTTTAAGACTCAGCCTCCATTTCAGGCTGTTTCGGCGAACGGGCTGCTGTGCATGAGGAATTCTTTGGCCGTAACCAGTCTGTCTCTTGGGAGGCCAGAGAGGGAAGGACTGTTGATGGAATTCCTATGGGAGAAAAGGCAGAGGCCAAAGGAATCGGTTCCCTAAAGGAGGACAACTGCTCCATGCCAAAACAGGAGACAAAAGGGTGAGGGTAAGTAATAATCAGAAGTTCTGTCAGGCACGAAGCAAAGCTCACTGGTTGAAACACGACATTCAAAACACAGGATGCCTGGGCCTCCTTTGGAGCAAACTAAGAACATATTCATCTGCTGAGAGGCTTCCCACAGTTCTTCCTACGCCATCCATTTCAAGTTACTGCCACTCTTGCCTCACAGACCCCCCCACCTCACACCAGTCCAAGCAGCAGTTCCCGCCCAACGCGATCGCATGAATAGGATGCAGAAATGCAAAGATAGGCCGCCCCCTCCACACAAATTGCACAAAGTCAATGGGACCCTTAGACAGTACAAGAGGGAATCAGGATGATTGATAGAAAGAACAATGCAATAGGCCCTACCCCTCAATTGTCCCAATAAAACTGGGCTGTGTGTTTTTGGGGGCCGCCATCTCAGCACCCAGAAAGTGCTTTTGGAGTAGCCACAATCTTGCGCAGATCATGCGACTCGCTCAGGAGTGCAGCCCTGGAAGATGTGTGGCCTGGTTTTTCACCTCAACATATTGGAGGGAATGCAATATATGACAACAAAAGCACATAAAACCGCTTATGAAATAGACTCATGTTATAACGTACGCAAAATAGACTCAAATCATAGCTTAAAAAACTAAATAGACTGACCCAAAATGATGGCAGTGGAGCGCATGCATGTGTGTGCGCTCTCTCTCTCTCTCTCTCTCTCTCTCTCTCTCTCTCTGCCTAAAATCAGCTGGTTGAAGGGCTGTGACCCTCCAGCTTCTGCCATCATCCCTCACTATTGGCTGTGCCTGATGGGTGTTGTAGTCCAGCAACACCTGGAGGTCCATAGGTTCCCTGTTGCTAACCTAAAACAAAGCATATTTTCTTTTCTGAATGGGCTTTTTATAGCCTTTATAGTAATGATAATAAAAAGGTGTGTGCTGATAGTGGCTGAATGAACTTCTTTTGGGAGGAATTATCTCTCCGTTTGAAGTGAGGGGTGGGCAGCTGGGGGAATAGCAGGACTACTATTAAACTACTTCTAATAGTTGCATAGAAGAGGGGATTTCAGCTGTTGTCAGGTAAGCAATGAACACCAGCTGAAATCCCCTTTCCCTGCCCTCCTCCTCACCTGGCCACCCCTGATTCAGAGGTCCCAGAATTTGTTTTGCTGCCTCTGGCACTTTGTGAGGGGACAGCCTTTGTCCTTGGCTGGCAAGCCTTCCCCCACCCGCCCTGTCCGTAACTATAGTGAGCGAGACTGATTGGATTGTTACTGGGGCAACACCTTCACCTGTTTCCATTACTACAGGTGGAGGCTGCGTGCTGAAGCACTGCATGCTGTGGCCCATCTGGAGGCATTTGGGTTCTCTTGTTTGTGCCTGAGAAACCAATTCCTTGATTATCTATATTGTCCTTGGCTTATGTGTGCATTTGGAAATTGCTTGGAATGTCCTCTTAGGTGTATTGGAGCTCACATGGTTTTGTTACGTGTGATTACTTGCATGGGATCTGAACTGAGGGGTATTTTTTTATTGTTATTAAAAAAATTGCATTGTTTGGGTTGAATAATAACTCAAAATGTTGAATGGTGGACCAATTGTATTGTGACCTGGATTAGCTTGTTTTTGTTTAATGAGACAATTTGCATGTGGTGGTTGGTGCCCCTTGTGGCTGCTGGGGCAGCAGGCAGGCTAGTTAAAAATAGGTGGATCCAGCTATAACAATAGGCAGAGCACTGCTAGAAGAAGGAAGGATCCTAAGGCTATCAATGGCTGCTGTTCATAATGGCTGTGTTCTGCTTCCACTGCTGGAGGCAGTGTGCCTCTAGATTCCAGCTGCTGGGAATTCGAAGTGGTGAAAAATGATACCGCATTAAGGTCCTGCTTTCAGGCTTCCCAAAGGCATGTAGCTGGCCACTGTGAGAACAGGATGCTGAACTATAGGGGCTGCTGGCCTGATCCAGCGGGCTATTCTTCTGCTCTTACGATGGAGCCAGTGTTCAGACTGCAATCCAATTGTACCTGTCCCAGTAAATATCCCAGAAACATTCTTCTGACGCTTTGTTTGACAATGACTGGAATAATTTAATCTAATTTATTGTATGGCAGGGACCTGACTTGATGGTTGGTCAATCCTTAATTCATTTCCCGAATGCTAAAAAAGAAAAATCAAGTGAGCTCTGCAACAGAAACAATATTAATTATCCATGGGTTTTCCCCTTTAGATTAATTGACTATTTTATCCAGGAGTGAGATAGCAATGAGAGGAAGAATGCTTAAAAAAAGAAGAAGAATTAATGTGTCAAAAGAGTGCCCAAAAGTAGGTCTGATTTTAACTAATGTTAGTTACAGGTAGGTAGCCATGTTGGTCTGCCATAGTTGAAACAAAATTTAAAAATTCCTTCCAGTAGCACCTGAAGGAATTTTTCTGGTATGAGAAAGCTCATACCAATAACAAACTTAGTTGGTCTCTAAGGTGCTACTGGAAGGAATTTATTTTTTATTTTGTTTTAACTAATGTTGTTATTCTTTTGTTTTAGCTGTCCTGAATCTTTCAACATTTAGCGTTGAGAGGGAGAAAAACTTTTCTCTATCCACATTTCCCAAAATATGTGTGTGCGTGTGGAATATGCCAAAAGTAGCATATTGCTGTAGAGAAGGGAATAGTCAGGCGAGCGCTTTCAGATACGTGTTTGGCACAGCAACTTGCAGGAAATTTGCTGAACATGTGTTTCAGCTGTGTGCACCATCTGACTATTTGCAAGTGACAAAGGAACATCTTCAAGGCCTTCCTTGCACGCATTCTCAAGAATGCATTTTAACAAAAGTAACTTGAAGAAACGCCATTTTCAGGCCAATTCCAATGCTAGAGCCATCGGCCTTGTTGGCCTCTAGAAATCCTTCCATGCGGAAAAACTCCAGTCATTGCATGGAGAATATTCATTCCTGCGCAAGGAGTGTGCAATAGGAGATATTCCAGGATAATTTGATGTGGGGAACAGTGCTCAAGTATGACCATGTAAGGCATGTTGTGTCGTGTGGCATTGTGGATAGTGTCCTCCCAGTAGCAATGATTTTGTACAGTCCAGTAGTGCTCAACCCTGGACTGTCTGGGAAATTAATAACTGAAGGTATTGTGGGAAATGGGGCAATTTAGGGCTTGTGAGATGGGCATTAACAGGGCTGACTCCAATAACACAGGAAATCTGCCTTCTACCAATTCTATCTAGTACAGTATTGTCAACACTGACTGCCAGAAGTTCTGCAGAAGAAGAGAAGAAGAAGAGTTTGGATTTGATATCCCACTTTATCACTACCCGAAGGTGTCTCAAAGCGGCTCACATTCTCCTTTCCCTTCCTCCCCCACAACAAACACTCTGTGAGGTGAGTGGGGCTGAGAGACTTCAAAGAAGTGTGACTAGCCCAAGGTCACCCAGCAGCTGCAAGTGGAAGAGCGGAGACGCAAACCCGGTTCCCCAGATTACGAGTCTATCGCTCCTAACCACTACACCACACTGGCTCAAGCAGAAGTCTTTGCAGGTTGTGGAGGGTTGGATGGCCTTGGCTAAGTGCAGTCTAGTGGACTCCATCCTCTGTTGGGCTGTCACACCAGCTGCAAGCTTACTTGGTGGCAGCAATCAATGGGTGTCTAGGAAGCTGCCATTGCAAATTTCCCATTAACACTCCAGGGCATTTGGGTAACTTTTTACAATGGTGACAACAACCCCAGGGTAGGTGTCAGTGCTGTTGGGCCCTACTGGGACACTGACATCCCTAGCAGCTGCCTGAAGGCCTGCGGCCACAGAAGACATGGCAACATGCACACCCACGTGCTCCTTCCTCTTCTTTTATCAAAGACTAACAGAATGTAGCTCAAGGAACTCCACTGTGGCTTCTCTCACTTACCCTTTGTGCTAGAATGCTTGTGCAACAGCCATTAAGGCAGCAACCATTTACACCTCCTCCAAAGCCATTAATACTTCATTAACACCACCCGTTTCTGTGGCTTCCTTCAAAGTGCATTAGAGTTTATTGAACAAATTTGAAGTACATTGTCTGGTTACTTTTTTTTAACTGTCAGCAGGTGCAGCTGCTGCTTTTTAGTTCACTCTGCTGTAAGGAATTTGTTGGTTAAAGAAAAGCAATGCTGGCACTTTTCCCTTCTAAAGTTGTAGAGAATTAGCAGAGGACAGGAGGAGAAGCTGAGTCGTTGCTCCATTGTGCCATATGGGCCTAATGGCAAATGTTCTGATGCTTAGTATGGGCACCCTAGCACCCTCTCCTATAGTTACTGATATCCCTATATTCCATAAATGTGTCTAATTTTTCAATTTTTTTAAAAAATACTATTATTCTTCAACAATTCCTACTTCTGGAGGCAAAGGCCCATGAGCACAAAATACATTACTGACTTAAAATCTGTGGCATGTTGGCATAGCCAAGTACCTTCTGGTTCTACCCTTACAACGTCTAAGAGGAACATAAGAGACTGCCTTATAGCAAGTCTGTACTGGCCTATCTAGCTCAGATTTGTCTGCTCGGCCTGGCAGTCTCTCTCTAGGGCTTCAGACAGCGGCCTTTTCTAGCGCTACCTATGGATGCTGGGGGCTGGACCCGGGGGGGGGGGCCTTCATTCTGCACATGCTCTGTCCATGAGATGTGGCTCTCTCTGTTTCAAAACTTGCCTTGATTTACAGAATATGCAAGGCCGTGGCATGAGTGGTGACGAGAGCGCATAGTGTGCAAGTTAGCATAGTGTGCAACTAAATAGGTGTGGGTGATGTTGCGCAGTTGTGATTGAAAGACCAAGCGGTATGGAAAGCAAGCATGACTAGGTATGTGATTTGGGGTGACATGGAACGGTGCTTGCTTAAGAATGTTTTTGAGATTTATGTGTATATAAATGTGGCATCCCACCCCCCACTCCCCGCACCGCATCCCAAGGAATGGTTTCTTTCATTGTGCTCTACTCTTAACTTAACTTATTCCAACATAATGGGATGCTATCCTCACCTTGCTTAACACCAGAAATGGGTGGCATAGCCAGGGTGCTCTTTCATTGCCTATTCCAACCATGCTTCAATTAAAGGCTAAGTTGAGTTAGATGTTAAGTCTTTGTACTTAACTGCATTGCTTAAGTGTCTGCAGTATCTTTGAGGATGGGGAGAGTTCATAAAACTTAGAGCTTCTGGTAGCCTTTTCACCCTGTTGTCCCAAGACTCCAATTGAGTGACTTTCCCCCAATCCGGAGAAATCAGGTAGATGTTGTGCCCTACTCAGAACAGCCAGATCTCCTTTTCTGATTTGCCTTGTGTTTGGGGCATTCTGCCACATGTCCCAGGTTCTCCCCCCTACCACTCATCATAGGCACTGGTCTGTAACAGAAACCAAACTTGGAAAGGTAAGTTCCAATCAAGCCTGCATTATACTGGGACAGGGGAGGCTAGAGGACAAACTGCTGACTTGGCACTTCAAGGGGTTAGAAGTGGTCTTGAGACTCAGAGACGGTGGGAAAGCAATGAGCTCTGCAGCTCAAGGTTACCTCTGGTATGCAGGCACGGACCATTGCTGACACGAGCACTAAGTGCTTGTTTGTTTTGGCTTATTATCATTCATATAAAGTCATAGGCAGGGATTTCAAGTGAGTGGGAACATCATAGCCACTACCTGCTCCACCACAGTTTCATAGCCATGTTTTTTTCAGGGAAGACCACGTGGCTACAGAGAGCCCAACTTTTCTTCTTCTTCTTGAAGAGGCTAGTGTAGGTGAGTAGACACTCTGATTAAATTCCACCACACACATCCTAGGGTTGAAAGATGTGGGTTTGGCTAGCAGAGATACCCCTTAGGGCACTTCCATAATTCCATTAAACTTCTTGCATTAGGAAGAATAGGAGCAAAGGAAGCTGTCTTACATCACAACAGAACATTGATCGGTTAATATAGAGAGCTTAGTATTGTTGACGCTGCGTGACAGCAGATTTTAGAGTTTCAGGCAGTGGCTCTCAGAGCAACCCCACCAAAGTCATAAGAAGAGCCCGCTGGATCAGGCCAGTGGCCCATCCAGTGTAGCATCATGTTCTCACAGTGGCCAACTGGATGCTTGCAGAAAGCTCACAAAAACAGGACCTGAACACAACAGCACCTCCTCACTTGTAGTTCCCAGCAACTGACATTCAGAGGCATACTATTTACAGGTAGGTAGCCGTGTTGGTCTGCCATAGTCAAAACAAAATAAAATAAAAAATTCCTTCCAGTAGCACCTTAGAGACCAACTAAGTTTGTTCTTGGTATGAGCTTTCGTGTGCATGCACACTATCTGAAGAAGTGTGCATGCAAACGAAAGCTCATACCAAGAACAAACTTAGTTGGTCTCTAAGGTGCTACTGAGAGGCATACTATGTATCTCATGGCTACTAGTCAATTCTGCCTGGAGATCCCAAGGGTTGAACCTGAGACCTTCTGCATGCTAGCCCACTGAGCTAAGACCCTTTCCATTATGGACATGGGGTCTATAATGCCCCTTGATGCAGGAATGAGTGAGAACTGGGGCAACAGGGGGTGGGGAGGGAGAAAACCTGTGGTGGTCCCAACCCTCCATGATATCCTTAGGAAGCACAACATTTGAATACTGAATTCCTTCACATTCTCCAAAGCTGCTGCACTTCCAGTACATTACACCAGTCAAGAGCATCCACACAAGACCTCAATTACATGTACCTAAAACTATAAACCTTTCTTCCATCATGGAACCCAAAGCAGCATGTATGCGGTTCCAGGTGGTCTCCCATCCAGACATTGACCAAACCCAGGGCTGCTTAGCTTCAGCAAGGCAGTGGCCTTGTGCGCATTGTAAGGCACCAGCTCCTCCCGTGGGGGACAACATTTGTTCTGTAGCAAGCCAAAGAGTATGTACACGCGCACCCTCCAATCCACACACCAGGAGGCCCCTACAACTCAAGCCTATTCCCATTGTGTTGTGATATCTTTGCCTGCCTGTCCCCAAGGCATGTGGGTGCACAGCAAGCAAGTCGCTTTCAATCGTTTCAGCCATTCCCCATCACACATTGAACATTTGGCTTTAGTACGTTGTAAATGGTTTTTACATCTGTGCTTTATAGAACCACTAAGTGGGAACACTTACTGGCACTGAGGCACCACCGGCTAAAGTGGTGCCACGGTCCTGGGGGTGTAAATGTGACCTTTGCAGCACACATCCCTCCATGGAAATGGAGCTCTTTAAGAACCCAGTAACTGCAGTGATATTGCTGGACTCTGCTTATGTACAAGGGCCAAGGGACGCTGGATGCTACTGAGTAGGTCAGGGCAAGATGTCCTATTTTGCCTGCCCTGGGCGCTCAGTGGCATTCATTTGAGATGCATGAGCTCTGCTCCGTGGAAGCATTCCAGACCTGGGCATGAAAGCTGTTGCTGAACATGCAAGATTATCCAGCTGCAGTTCCAGGCTCAATCTGTTTTGGCCACTGCAGTGCTATGGTGCTTCTTCTAGTCTCTCCCCCCACCCCACCCCCACAACCTGTTCTCAGCCAACAGAGCCAGGGTGTCTTACGCCAGCCTGTTCCCCACATGCTCCACCATGAACTGCAGGATGCAGCGGGTTAGAAGGTCCCATTACAGTGCAGTTCATCAAAATGTAGCTGCTAGGCAGGGTCCCACAGGCCACTGAACATCATATGCCACAGTCTGTGGCTGGCCTGTGCTTAGGTGGGTAGAGGGACTCCGAACTAATGTTTCTGACTTGCTCATCCCCATAAATTTCCCAGCCTGTTTCTGGGGAATAGAAAGTGCTGAGCATGAATGCAGCAGCCCATCCATCTCAGAGCCAACTCCTTGCCTAGCATGGCACAGGTAAGTGGGTTGTAGGGAGGGAGATGAAGGGAAGGGAGCCGAGCAGAGCAAGGAAAGGCATCCACATTCAGGTTTATGCCAAGGCCCCTGCAGAGCTCTTTATGGAATAGAAGCCCACAAAGCAGGGGTGGCAGGATGCTACAAAGCTCCAGCAAAACATTTTCCTCCATTTTCATTTCTGTGCGAAGATTTGCATGCAACGTCGTTTGAGTTTGAGGCACTGGACACAACCACCCATTTTTACACTGCGAGTACCTCACCCTGCAGCTTGTCTCGGGGAGACTGCAGTCTGCTGTGGCTGTGAGTGTGGGTGGCTACGCATGTTGAGCATAGAGACCCTGCACAAAGGAGGCCTTGAAGAAAGGAGAGTCAAGGGATGAACATGGCACTCTTACCTCTTTGGTCCTTGGACTAAAGGGCTGGTAGGCACAGTGAAGGCAGGTCCAATAGGCCAAATGGGGCACTGTCCCACCAGCCTTAGCCTTCCCTCAGCCAGCCCCCACCTGCCTGCCTTCTTACTTACAACCAGTCCAGGGGGTAGCCAGCTCCATCCTCTTGCTTGTCTCAGTGTTGCCATTGTAGAACTCAGCTGGGGAGAAATCTAGAATGGGTTGGCTCTCCCTTTCATTGGCTCTGGCTCCACCTGTTGTCTGTCTCCATGCTTTCCACCCTACCCGTCCCACTGGGCACCGGATGCTACTAGAAGTGGGATGCTAGTGCCATTTCTAGACCATTGGCCATTAAGTTCTGCAATGGCTTCTGCTGCAGCCGGGACCATTTACTCCTTAAGACTTCCATGCAGCATGCAGGACCACACACACACATACACCCAATCTGCCTAGCTGCCTCCCCCCACGCCACCCTGCAGGCTCAGATGGTGAGGGGCCCTGCATCGTTGCCTGGAGTTGGTGAAGTCCTGCTGCCGCACAGGCTGCAGAGATTCAGTCTTGTCAATAACAACAATAATGAAGATCTTCTCCTAATGAAAGAGCGAAGCAGATGGTGTCGCGTGTGGCTAGCCTGGCACAGGAAGTCAGTGGTGCGGGTGGGCGCTTTGCGCGGCAGGCAATGTGCCGAGACCAGACCACACTGCATGCACCTACTGGGAAGGGAGTTATTGGCATCTTGAAGAAAAAGAACAGGCAGCAAATGGTGGGGAGGGGGGCACCCCCCCTTTGCTGGAGTTGTCCTTCCCCGTTCTGGCATCGGAGGACACAAACTTTGTCGGGCTTTGCAGAGTTCTTCCACTGAGGTTTGTGTGGGCACAACAGCCCTAGCCCCAAGCAAAAGTGAATGGGAAATGGGGAGTACCACTGAACAGAAGCTGGGCAGTGCAAGGGGCCGAGCAACAGGAGCCCCCAGCACAAGTGAGCAATGGGGCTTAGCAGCTGGAGACAGATCCCACTTCTCTTGGAGCTGTCTTATCACAAAGGCAGGTCAGCCCCTCACAGCAGCCCTTTGAGGGGTGTGGGCAGAGCTAGCCTGTCAAATGGTAAGACTACCATTGTGGCTACGATGAATAGAGCCCTGCCACTGTCCGTGGTGCTGAATTGACAGACTCTGCCCCCAGAAGCTTACAAATTGATAGTTTGGCTGCAGCAGAGAAATCGGAGAGCGTGGGGAGGCAAAGATAACAAGAAATTGATGTCATGAAGTGCAGTTACATGTATTTATGTTTATTGCTGTTTGCTGTACCTGCAGACAACACCAACACACACACACACACACACACACACACACACACACTCCAGCTCTACAGTGTTCACAGGGTGGGAGTGAAGTGCCTTGCGAGAGGAATTTGAAGGAAAAGAGGGGAGGGGAGGGGAGGGGAGGGGAGGGGAGGGAAGGGAAGGGAAGGGAAGGGAAGGGAAGGGAAGGGATGTTGTCATCTAGGCTCTTTTTGGCACATTATTCCTTAAGGACGAAGCACCCTCTGCAATGAGTTGGGGGTTCAGCGGATTCCCACCTGAATGCAAATATGGGCTGGCAATAATGTGCGTGCATGCCTATCGACATCTCACAGCAGCAGTCAGCGCAGGTCCATTTTGCCAACCCTGTCAAGCGGCTGCTGTCAGCATCCACGCTAAAAGGACTGGTCAGTTGTCAGCATTAAGCTAAGGTGTAGGACTGCACAGGCGAGACTGACAAGAATTTGAAGGGTCTTTTCTCAGTAATCCCGACCAGGTGGTCTGTAGCCAGTGCTTGGCTGACCGCATCAGCCATTGCCTTTCCTTCTTCTCCTCGCCCCCGCCCTGATGGGGGGTCACCTTGGTTGGTTGCCGGCAGCCAGTGAGAAGCTGGCTCATGGCCAAGACTGGGAATGCTTCTCTGGCCTCCCCCCACCCTGCGTTGCTGCCTCCTTGCTTGCCTGTTCATTAGGAACACTGCCAGTGCACCCTCCCACAGCCTTATCCCTGGCTGCATGCTCTTTCTTGCTGCCTGTGATTGATGGGTGGAGGAGCTGCAGAAAGGACATCCCCCAACCCCCCACCCCACATAGCTCCATGAGAATCACACACAGAGTGAGGAAAGGCACACTGTTTGTGGACTGGGCTTCACCCCGGTCATGCAGTTGATGGCATGGTATGCTCTGTGCATGGGACCAGGCTGGGGATTTTATGGTGCAGTGGTGGCTAAGCATGAGGTTATAGCAGAGGTGTTGGGGAAGGGCATATGGAACACAGCAATGGGTTTAGTGGCAAAACCATAGCAACTGGTGACTACTAACAGTAGTGTCTCTGCACAGGACCAGGTTGGAAAAGAGTGTGGTCCTTTGTTATTTGAGCAGTATTGGGACTGTCTGATATCTATGCTGCTTTTGTACATGCCTGGGCTTGGCTTCACCCCAGAGGCACACTGCATTGTCTCTTGAGACAAATGGTTGCCAACAATACATACATGAAGTGCTTTTTTTCTATTAAAAAATAATGTTTGGGGGTACTCTCATTTTGACTCAAGAAAACCACCATTTTATAGTTCAAATTGGGAAAAATAAAAACAGTAAACGGACAAAGATTTGCAAAATGTTTAGGGGTATGCGTACCCCTGTGTCCCCTCAGGAAAAAAAGCATTGCACACATGCAGGCATAAATGGAAGGGTGCTGCGCTCCAGGTTTCAGATTGACCCTGCTCTTCTTGTGGAGCATTTCTTGCATGAGATGTATTACTTTGCAAAGCTAGAACAAGAGGTTGGTGGGAAGCTAAGCTCAGTGGCACAGTGCGTGAACACAGCGCACATAATATGCCCCAGGTTCAGAATCTGGCACGTCCAATCAAAAGACTGGTCTGGAGAAGCCCTCTGTCAGACACCTTGGAAAGCTGCTGCCAGTCCCTTCCCCAAATTGGTGCCTTCAAGAAGTTTGGGACTACAAGGCCCATCAGCCCCAGCCCAGCATAGTCAGTGGCCTGGGGTGAAAAGAATTGCAGTCCAACAACATCCAGAGGGCACCAGTTTGAAGAAGGTTGCTATAGGTGGTGTTGGCCAAGACAGGCCAAAGAAATTCCTTTTTCCCTGCAAACAGGAACGGCAGGTGCAGATTTTAATACTGCAGGACAGAAGAGCGCTGCAGAAGTTGTCCTCCTTTTGGAGCCAGCATGGGCGTTGTCAGTCGGGTGTGCTGTGATCCTGGAGATGATCTGGGGAAGCAGCCAGCTTAGTGTGAAAAGATGAAAGACAAACATTTGGATGTAGCTTGATCTTTCTGAGCTGAGGTCTGTGCTAGGTCTGCTGCTCCTCCAGTCCTAGTCCCCAGTCTCAGCAGCATGAGCCGTACGCACCTGGTCCGGGAGGGCCGTGCAGGGCTGCTGCGGCTATGCTTCATGCTAAACCCTTTGGCAGCTGCAATGCTGTAGAAAGCTTTGGTACAGTTAAGTGCTCTGGATATCTGCTCCCCCTTGTGCTGCAGAGGGAGGGGGCAATACCAGCCTCTCCTGCCTGCCCAGTTACTGACATCCTCCCCGCTTGTCTCGCCCCTGCCTATGGCCATGCAGCTTTCCCCAACCTAGGCTGGCATGCATGAGCAGCTGGTTGATTTTGCCTGCGCCAAATCGATGGCTAAGCTGCGGCAATCGTTTACAAACATCTATTGACAAAATATGAGCAAATCCATTAAAGCAGCGTCTCTGTAACAAGCGCCCACCTGATAATTTGATTCTCCCCTCCCTCCCTTCTCCCCAAAGCTGGAGTGACACAATCAATCCTGCCGTTTGCAGGCTGCCTCATTACAGCTAAGCCCAGTTTTGCTGTAGCCCCTGATGGCTCCAATCAACACACTCAGCGAGGGAGCTGGTACTGGCCTAAAGAAGGCCACATGCCAGCAGGAACCCTCTCGCGGGCTGGTTTATCCAGAGGCACGAAATCTGACTACCAAAACCTGCGTGTAAAACCTGTGTGCAGTGGTACACATGGATACATCAGAGTGCATGCATGCATGTGCATCCCACACCTGTGCTCCCAAGAGGCAACCCTAATCAAAGGTGTGGGGGGGCAGTAAAGTTCAATTAAAGCTCCACCTCTGTTTGTAGGCCACCATGCTTGGACTGAGTCTGACCTAGATGCTGTGCCTGTGAGAAAGATCCTGGCTTGGTGACTGTAATGACCCAACTTCCCCATACTATCCAGAACTAGGGGAGAAATCCTATAAAATCTTCAAAACCTGTGAAGCCATCTATAACTAGTGTTACCTATTGTCTAGTTGAAAGATTTACACCGATGTTATTGTCACGTTGTGGGAAGTAGACTCTGTTCCAAATTGAAGAGTTCTGTATAATTAGTTGTTGCAATTAGTTGGTGTTTATCAAATAGACATGTCTGGCAAAGGAACTCTGCCCCCCTCGGCTGCCCTCCCCTCCTCATCAACTGGTTATTTGTAGTCGTTAGCTGTTGTTATCAAGCAGAAAGAGCCTCTTTTAATTAATGAAATACCTAATCTCTTTTCTCCATCTGCATGCCTTGGGGAGTCCTGACGCAGCTTCCTAGGTGTGGCAGCCCATTTGGGGGCTTCCAGGAGGGAGCCTGATACTTGGAATATTTCTGAAAAACAATACCTAGCCCGTTCAGAGGGCTTAATGTGTAGTGTCACTGCAATCCTTACAGTTGTAAGGTAAGTCGGTGTCATTGAGTATGGCAGGGCTGAGGAACTTTTTTGGCCCAATGGGTCAGATCATTAATTCCACCCACTGCATGGATGGGCCACGCTGACTGGTGGAGGGTCCTGCTCCTGCCTCTCTCCACCTAGGGCAGGGCATGACAGCCTACAAAAGGACTGCTGCTGCCCAGCAGAGAGTACTGTTTACATTCTTTTAAACTGCTTTTTATTGTGTTTTTCATTTTTTAAAAATTGTAATTGTTTTTAACAGTTTTTATGTTTTATTGGGGGGGGGTGTTATTTGGCTATTTCTGTTTATATTTAGGTTCTGTATTTTGTGTTCTTATATTGTAATTTTATCTTGTTAACCACCCTGCAATCTGCGGGTATAGGGCAGTATATACATTTAATAAATAATAATAACTTTGACGGGTGGGCGGGATCACCCACCTGTGTAGTCATTTGACATCATAATGACACCATGTGACTGACAGGTGGGTTGCCCCACCCACCAATCAGTTGGCCTGAGGGAGTGGAGGGAGATAGCCATAAAGCAGGACTGAGCTCGTCATGCATCAGCTGATGTGTGGGAAGTTCGGTCTTGCTTGCTGCAGGATTTGGGTGTGCCAGCAAGCTCTTTGGAAGTCATCTAGTCCAGCCCCCTGCTCAATGCAAGAATCTTGCACATCCAGCATCCTTGAGAGAGAGCTGCCCGGCCTCTGCTTAATTACCTCTAGCAAAGAAGAGACCCCACCCCAGCCCCCAAGGCAGAGGCAACCAGAAACTTCTGCCTGTTTGACAGCTGCTGGAGCATAGAGGCAATGTTGCTCATTTCCCTTAGTAAACATGTTCTTAAACAAACAAGACGCAGCACCCGGTGTGAATCTCAATGTGCTCCCTCTTTTTGTTTCTGGCCACCTGAACGACTTGATGATTGCTGCTGTGATGCATGATGCAAGACTAGCATTAATGAATGACACCTTCTATAAATAAAGTTAACCTGGAGGCTTCTAAAAAGCTAGTGTATGTGTGTGTGTGCGTGCACACACACACACACACACACACACACACACACACACACCACCTGGTGGAGTAATGGTTTCTCGAACTTCTGAATTGCAAAAAAAGGGTGGTGGGTGTCCCTTTGAAGGACCATCTCTTTTCAGGCCAAGAAACACAAAAGTTCATAGTTAGCCATTACTGAAGCTCTGGGTTTGGGGATGTGAATGGTCAGGGGGGGGAGAGACTCTGCGTATGCCTTCAGGGGGTGGCTGTTTCCACCTGCCCCTTTCCCCACCTTCATAAGGGAGCTGCTGCTGGAGGAAATGTGAGGGGGCTTCCTGACCTCTTGCATCTAAAAGTTGGGCGGAGGTTGCCACCAGCTTTGGCTCCGCTTTGGAATGTGGATCTTCTGAACGGGCCCGTGGGTAACCTTGATGCTCACTTACATTTTCTGGTATATTTTAACTGAACTGTTCCTTATTCCACTGCCTCCCTTTCAGGGTACTGATATTATGATAGTTATTTGTGTACTGTGATTATTGTATTTGGCTGTTCATTTTCTGTGAGCCCGTGCGCGCGCAAATGCTATTTGCAGACCATGCGGCATATAAATAATCTGACTTCTATGATCAAGAGATGCGCTGAATCTGCCAAGGGCTGGTTGAGTGCACTGGTTTCAGGTGCCTTTTTGCCTCCTGCGTTGTTCCCAGTCCCCCCCTCCCCACCCACCCCTCTTTGGCTGCGGAAAGTAAAGGGGACAGAGATAGCACTAAGCCCTAGGCACCTGCTCTGGCATTTTGAAATGTTAAGATTTGCTTGTGAATGCCATGTTACACACCGTCTCTGGTATGTTATTGAAAGATGTCCTTTAAGACCCACTGAAGTAGGCAGGCATTGCCTTGTAATTACAGGGTTTATTCTAGCATGCTGGAGTAGAGAAAGACACTGCTCTGTTATTGTATGGCTGCTTCGGGGATAGCAGCTGCTATATTACTCTAGGTCTCTTCAGGGAAATGGATGCTGCCCTCTTTCAATAGGGCTTGCTCCAAAGTGCTGGAGTAGGCATGGCTCCATTATTGTTTGTGCTGCAGGTGAAGGGGCGGGAGGGGGTGATAATCTGTAATTATATGTGCGATCAGGGAGGGGTAGTGCCTGGCAATGCCTTCTCTTTGCAGTCTGCTCCGACAGCTACTAGAGGGGATGGAGGAGTGGGGGGCTTGCATGCTCTGCTACCATACAATAGCTTTTTGGGTGGGCAGCACCACGACCAGCATTGCTACTGCTAAGTGGGCAAATGGATGTGTTTGTGTGGAGTGGAAGGAACAGGGTGTAGGAGGAAGAGGATGGGTGTGAGGAAGATATAGCTGGAGTGATAGCTGGAATGACAAGAGTGGTCAGCCTTGAAGTGGGGCAAGGAGAAGTCTGGACATGATGCAAGAAGTGACTAGGAGCCGCCACCGCCACCGCCATTGCACCTTCACAACCAGACTGCCGGTTTGTAACTCATCAATACTAGATGGGCCAATGGTCTGACTCAGAATAGGGCCACTTCCCGTATTCATATGGCGCTGTGCCTTCCTGCTCCCTGCCTACTTGACCTGCATCTTTGCACATAGGCTGATTTGCAAAACACCATCCAAGTCTCTGGAGCTCTTTCCTCCAGCAGAAACAAAAAAAAACCCTGCCACCCTGCAGCCTCTTACAGAAATGCAGGACTCCCCCTGGCATAGGAACATAGAACACTGCATGGGGAAGGGCCATAGCTCAGTGGCAGTGCATCTGCTTGGCATGCAGAAAGTCCCATGTCCAATCCCTGGCATCTCCAGGTAGGGCTGGGAATGTCTACCTCCTCCTCCTCCTCCTCCTCCTCCTCCTCCTCCTCCTCCTCCTAATAACAATAATTCTATTATTTGCACACTGCCCATCTGACTGGGTTGCCCCAGCCACTCTGGGCAGCTTCCAACATATATAAAAACACAATAAAACTTCAACCATTAAAAACTCCCCTGAACAGGCCTGCCTTCAGATGTATTCTAAAAGATAGGTGGTGTAGTGGTTAAGAGTGGTAGTCTCGTAATCTGGGGAACCGGGTTTGCGTCTCTGCTCCTCCACATGCAGTTGCTGGGTGACCTTGGGCTAGTCACACTTCTTTGAAGTCTCTCAGCCCCACTCACCTCACAGAGTGTTTGTTGTGGGGGAGGAAGGGAAAGGAGAATGTTAGCCGCTTTGAGACTCCTTCGGGTAGTGATAAAGCGGGATATCAAATCCAAACTCTTCTTCTTCATCATCTCCTTGACATCTGATGGGAGGGCATTCCACAGAGTGGGTGCTACTACTGAAAAGGCCCTCCATCTGCTCCCCTGTAACTTCTCACAGTGAGAGATCCGCCACAAGGCCCTCGGAGCTGGACCTCAGTGTGCAGGCTGGACAATGGAGGTGGAGACGCTCCTTCAGGTATACAGGGCTGAGGCTGTTTAGGCTTTAAAGGTCAGCACCAACACCTGGAATTGTGCTTTAAAAAGGTAGCTTAAAGCACTACCTTGGAGAGCTCCTGCTGTCCAGGCCCGGCAATATTCAGCTGGATGTCCTCAGAATAAGACAGCTTCCCTAGGTTCCAATAGTGCTGCCTTGCACCAAGCCCATATAGCCCAATACTGATAACAGCAGCACCACCAGTCTTTTGAGCAGCAGCCCTTTCCCAGTCCTTCTTGGAGATGCCAGGGAACTGAACCCAAGACCTCTTGCACGCAAAGCACTAGCTCTGCCCCTGAGTTTGGATCCTACCTCATCATCCCATGACGAGCCGCGAGCTGCCGCCCCTGCCAAACTGATGGGCACAGCCAACAGAAGCAAGGAAGGGGCTGAAGGCTGCTCTGCAAACATTGTACTTTGTTGGGGAGTTAATAGCTCTGGATGGATGATGCTGGCTGCCTGGCAAGCAGGCTGCCTCCCTCCCCCCTCCACCCCATCTGGGACAGAACAGGTGGCAAGGCACACACAGAGCAGGGGAGGGGAGGGGAACGGGGCTGCAGCGCTGACGACTGTGCAGTGGTACCCATTCATCAGCCAAGCTATTTATAGGCAATATAACTCCACATGTGCTACCTGGCCCAGCACGGCAGCTGCAACAGAGAAGCAGCCATGAGAACGGGGGAGAGCGGGGAGCTGAGCAAAGCTAGCAGCCACCTCTCTCTCCCCCCCCCCTTTCTCCTGTGGCTTTCCACTATGCAGAACAATGAGTTGAAACCTCTTCTTACCCCACTGCCTCTCATTTCCTGCATTTGCTCCCAAGGAAATAAGGAGACTGGGCTTATCTGTGTGCTCCACTGAAAGTCTTCAGCTGAAGGGATTCCTTTTGGTGGCATTATCGGCATCGCCAGAGCTACCGCACAGTTGCATGTTGAGTTGGAGTCTTAGAGGGCTCTCTGGCCCTTGCCAGCAGGTTCCATGTAGGCGAGAAGGACAGAGCATGGCTTTACATGCTCCCAGTTCAATCCCCAGCAACTTGAGGGGTTGCCTGGAACCCTGGAGAGCTACTGCCAGTCAGAGTAGACAATACTCAGCTGGGTGGAGCAATGGTCTGACTCGGTATAAGGCAGCTTCCCCTGTTCCTGGCTGTAGGATTTATGAGCTTTCCCTTCTGCCCAGGTTTCTCTCAAATCCTTTAGTAATGCCAGTTACATGTAGGAAGGGAGCAATATTGCTGATTCTGTTTAATGTGCTGAATTTTTAAATTGCTCATTGCCTAGCCAGGCAGAACTGTGCATGTTGCAACACATTGCTCCCACCCGAAACGGCATCCCTGTGCCAAGTTCTTGGCCCTTTTCCTGAAACATTTGGCCACATGTACCCATGCAGTGATGTCATCATGCTGTGCATTCCCACATTTCACTGGCTGACTTATCGATCTTTTAAGTTGTTCCCCAGCCCCTTAAAAAGGAATTCCTTCCCTGAACCCAGCTGCAAAGAACAAACCCTGGACAGGACAGTTTTAATGTGGCGCTGGAAAGGTTTTTCATTTTCACCATAGAGGGGAAATGACAGTTCTGGGGGTATCTCAAGCACACCATATGCATTGCAAAACTTGGTAGTTTATTCCCTCCTGCTAAATATATTTATTTATGAACTTATAAGCTGCACTTTCATAAAAGATAATAACAGCAGCAAGGCAGAGTACAACATATAAACACAAAATCAACAGCGATATCCATAAAAAATGTCATTAAAAACATCAATAGATACTGGCCGGACTAAAAAGAAAATTCACATTGCAAAGGCCTGTCCAAACAAGAATCTGAAAGATGGGATGGATGATTCCTGCTGAAGTTCTACTGGCAGGGAGTTCCACAGGGCAGGGCCTGCCAACTAGACCTCAGGGGCATTGGGAACCACCAGAAGTGCCCCATCAGAGCATCTCAGTGATCAAGGTGGAGCATAAAGAATTTTGGGCCTGAGTAGTTTAGGGCTTTGTACCTTGAACCTGACCTGGAAGCAAACTGGCAACCAATGCAGCTCTTTCAGCAATGAGGTAACATGTTGCCAGTAATGTTCCTGTGAGTGGTCTGGCTGCTGCAACATGAAGCTTGAAGAGCAGCCCTACATAAAGCATGTTGCAAGAAGCAAGCCCTGAGGAAATAGATGAGACCTTGCTCCAAAACTCCTAATGACCACTCCCAACGGCTTCATATAGATGTTGAATACCACTGGGGACAAAATGGTGCATTGAGACAGTCTCTGGACACAACCGTGCAGGTAGGAATGGAGCCATGCAGCATGGGGCCATCAACACCCATCCTGCAGAGTCAATCCAGAAGGTATCAAAAGTCGATGAGAGATCAAGCAGGGTTGCACCTTCCATCCTTCTATCTATAAAGGTCATCCACCAGGGCAACCAAGGCTGACTCAGTCCTGAACCCAGACTGGAATGGATCCAGATGAACAGTCTCACCCAGGAATGTCTGTGCTTGTTCCACCACAACCCTCTCAATCACCTTCCCCAGAAATTAAGTGTTTCAACTGACCAATAGCTGTTCCAATTCATTGGGTCCAGGACTATCCCCCCCCTGTAGTGGTTGCACCACTGTCTCCTTTAAGATGGCAAGTCCTTCCACCCCACTAACGCAAGACATATTTACTTCTCCCTGGACCCACCTGATCAACCCCCCTCCTGGCTCGATTTCACCTGTCATAATGGGCAGGGATCAAGAGGGCATTTAGTTGGACGTGTCCTTGTGAGCACCCAGTCCATATCCTCAGGCCCCATAAACAGAATTTGTTCCCACAGCCACAAAGGCATAGCACTGGAGTGTGGCTAGAACAGTAGCATCTAAATTGCTGTGGAGTCAAGTGTCTCAACCCTCAAATTAACCACAAGCCTTTTTTTTAAAAAAAAGCAATGATGACACACTATAAAATGGGGATCTGGGGACTAGGGTGAGTGTGTACCCGTGGCTCCACTGCAGGCGCTTCCTCTGCTCCCCCCATCCCACTCACAACATCTCCCCCCCCAACTCCACAAACACACATTTTCTTAGTTCCTTCCAGGATAGCACTCTGTTCGGTCACTGCAGATGCTGCTGCTGGAGCTGTCAATAAAAGAGGCACATCCCTGCAAACGGCACAATTGTCTGCGACGTTAATTAACTTCAGAGTCAGTCCTTCGTCTCCAGAGACACAGGTGAAGAGCTGGGATTTAGGTCACCCGTGAGACGAGTTTGGTGGCCTCTGCTGCTTTTTCTTTTTCAAATGTGGCTGTTAGAGGGTTTCCCCCTAGAATTTAACATCGCAAGGCATCCTGATGCAGGACTGTAGTCAGTGGTAAGCTCTTCGCTGGCACCAGAATAAGCACAGACACAGAGAGAGAGGGAGGGAGAGGGAGAGGGAGAGGGAGAGGGAGAGGGAGAGAGAGAGAGAGAGAGAGAGAGAGAGAGAGAGACTGGGTTCAAGAAGCAAGGGCAGCCCTTGATGTGGTGAATAATAATAATAATAATAATTTTTTATTTATACCCCGCCCTTCCCCGCCAAACCGGGCTCAGGGCGCCTAACACCAATAAAACCACAACAAAAACAAGAAACAATTCATTAAAATACAGATTAAAATACAATTTAAAATTAAATCTAAACTGCAGCCTCATTTTTAAGTAGCCCACCAATCACACCAAAAAAAACGAAACATCAGGGTTAAACTGAAACCAACCCAAAGGCTAGGTGGAAGAGCTCTGTCTTGCAGGCCCTGCGGAAAGATTCCAAATCCCGCAGGGCCCTGGTCTCTTGTGACAGACTGTTCCACCAAGTCGGGGCCAGTACTGAGAAGGCCCTGGCCCTAGTTGAAGCCAACCTAGCATCCTTGTGGCTCGGGACCTCCAACAAATTATTATTTGAGGACCTTAAGGTCCTACCCGGGACATACCAGGAGAGGCGGTCCCTTAGGTATGAGGGTCCTAAGCCGCATAGGGCTTTAAAGGTCAAAACCAGCACCTTAAACCTGACCCTGTACTCCACCGGAAGCCAGTGCAGCTGGTAAAGCATTGGATGAATGTGGTCCCGCGGCAAAGACCCCGTGAGGAGCCTCCCCGCGGCATTCTGCACCCGCTGGAGTTTCTGGGTCAGCTTCAGGGGCAGCCCCGCGTAGAGCGAGTTACAATAATCAAGTCTGGAGGTGACCATCGCATGGATCACTGTGGCCAGATCCGGGCGAGAGAGGTAGGGGGCCAACTGCCTAATACGGCAGAGATGGAAAAATGCCACCTTTGCTGTGGCTGTAACCTGCGCCTCCATAGAAAGTGAGGCATCAAAGGTTATACCCAAAACTCCTGACAGAAGGTGCTGGCACTAATTGAACCCCCGCAATTGATGGGAGTTGGCCCCCCGACCCCATGTCGTGAGAGGAACATCAGAACTGGGACAGGCATGGCCCATAGGCGCTGAGCCACTAGTGGAAGGTGTCAGCAGTGCAGCCCTGCAAGGGGAGAGAGCCTGAGGGTAAGGGGGTGCGAAGCATTGGCACTGAGCTCAAGATGAAGCAGCTTAGCTTTGGGTGCTCTCACACTAGAATAGATAAAAAAATTACAAGCAGGGCTGCCATCTGCATTTGAAAAATACACCATTGGTACTGGGCACAGAAGTCAGGACCCAAAGAAGCTAAGCTTTTTATTTTTTAAAAAAAGCCAGTTTTTTTAGTACTGAAGGCTGTGAAATTAGGCTGGAAAGCCTAACAACATTTCAGAAGGGGGAGAGGAACATTTCCAGAAACCAAAGAACAGGACCTCAGTCTCTCTACAGCCCCTTGTCCTTCCCCCTTGATGTGCAGAAGCAGAATCAATGTTACAAAATGCCTGCAGATTGGCTTAACTTGCCTCATTTATTGAAGTCCCAGAACTCACATTCTCCCCCCCCCCCGCACCTTATTATTTTTTAAGATCAAAATATGCAAAGCCCAGGAGTGCGGGAATCAGAAAGGAGAAGAAAAATGACCCAACGGGGTGAATATTGAGCATAGTACCTGAATCTGCCTGTTGGTCATTGGCTGAAATGAGCACCTGGGGGAAGCCACGTCTGGGGCAGCTGAAGAGAAGAGGCCAGGAAAGGGCTGGGGGGTGGTCACTGGGGGTGCAAGCGTGTGATCCTAGCAGGGGTGATGGAAGAGGCACAGCAAGCCGGGATTGATGTGCTGAAGCAGAGCCGTTTCTGTATGTTTGGAGATGGCAAGACTGGAATAGTAAAAAGTGCTGCATTGAGAAGTGCATTGGCAAAGCTGCTTTAGGGAGGGGCTGGAGTGTGACAAGGTGTAGTAGCAGCAGCAGGTCATGGTGCAGATGGAGCCGTGTGTGGGCTGCAGCTGCCAGGGTCCTGCCCCCAGGAATGTTCAGCCTCCTGCCCTCCTGGATGCTTTTGCTTGGAGCTGGGAGTCTGCTCAAAAGCGGCCTCTTTCTCCATCTCTTCCCCACTCCCAGCCTTTCTCTTTTGCATACCACCCTGTTATCAATAGGGTTGCCCTCGGAAGGTGCCAGGCAGCGAGTACCACTTTGTGTTTGTCAAAAAATAAAGCTTCTACACAGCGCAGAGGGAAGCAGTTAAGGCTGCTGGGGAGCCAGGAGGGGGATAGTTGAGGTAGCTACCTCTGATGAAGGAGGCACCAAATGCTCTAGGTGTTGTTGGACTACAACTCCCATTAGTGCCAGGCAGCATGGCCAGTTGTCGAGGATGATGGGAGTCGTAGTCCCGTGACACCTGTGGGAGGCAGGCACACAGGGTCCCTTGTCCCTGCTGTAGGGGATACCGCCCTCCATTGATCTCACAAGTGACTGAGCCAGTGACTCCTGAATCTTTCCTCAAAGCATGCTGCCCGTGCACTCACCAGGTTATTTAGGCCTCTTTAAAGAGTGTGTTTAAGGGGAGAGCCATCACAAGGCAGTTTACATAAAATGTGTGGTACAATATAATCACAAAATGCTATATTGCGTTACAGTAAAGCAACCACTTCAAGCAGCAGTAAAAACCAACAACAAGCTTGCAAAATACTGCTGTAGATCAGCTAAAAATGCTTAAAAACCATTTCAAAGCAGCAACGTTCTGAAACATTTAAGAGAAAGCAACCTGAAAGAAACAGGTTTTTAAAACTTTTTTTAAAAGTCTGTATTGATGAGGCCATATGTACACTGATTGAGAGGGAGGGTTCCACAAATGTAAGGCCACCACTGAAAAGCACCTGTCTCTAGACCTTGCCCAGCTTATTGATCTGATGGGCAGGCTTACAAGCAGGACCTCTGAACTTGATCTTCAAGCACAGGTAGGTTCATACATGTGAAGGTGACCCTTTGGGTAAACTGGCCTTACAGCACTTTGAACCAGTCAGAAAATGCATTGGTAATCACAGACCAGCCAGCCTCATTCCTTTCTCTTGTGTGAGAAACTTACAGTCAGGGAACCGCCAGAAGGTCCTCAGAGCTAGACCTGTGTCTGGGCTGAATGACGGGGATGGAGACGCTTCTTCAGGTATACTGGGCCGAGACTGTTTAGGGCTTTAAAGGTCAGCACCAACACTTTGAATTGTGCTTGGAAACATACTGGGAGCCAGCGAAGATCCTTTAGGACCAGTGTTATATGGTCCTGGCAGCCACTCCCAGTCACCAGTCTGGCTGCCACATTCTGGATTAGTTGTAGCCACTGAGTCACCTTCAAAGGTAGCCCCGCCCACATAAGAGTGCAGATAGCCAGAGCATGTACCACTCTGGCGAGATGGTGTGTGGGTAGGCAGAGTCTCAGCCAGAGTACCAAATGGAGATGGTAGGCAGCTGCCCTAAACTTCCTGACAGTACAAGCTATTCAACACCAGAGCAGACCTGCTTTGGAAGATGGATTCTCTTTTGCTAGGTTTTCAAGCAGGGGCTGGGCAGCCACTTATCATCAGGGATGCTATAACAGTGGATCTCCCGCATCAGCCGGCAGAGTGGGACTGGACTTTGAAGTCTCTCCCAAGAGCAAGATTGGAGAGAATGTCCAGCAGGATTGAAATGTGCCAGGTGAGCGCTACGTATCAATAAAGCACCAAGACTCCAAAGTGAACAGATCCAACTGGGGAGAGATGGAGGGCAGCACACCCAACAAGTTCCCCTAGTAGGCATTGAGCCACTTATTGTGCCTGGGAGCTGTCTGTCATGGCAACAGCAGTTTCCCCGCTAAGCCCACCCCCTCTTTCGTATGCACGCCCCACCACTTCAAGATCGAGATCATCACCCTTGATGGGCACTTGCCTCGCCTCACTGTTAGGGGAGTGAAGCAAGCTGCACTCTGCCCCGGGGTGTGTACTTTTCCTGATGTTCATTTGAACTCAGAGCCTCTGGGCGCTCCTCTGATTTCCTGAGTGATTCAAGCCAGCTTTGTTAATCACTTTGCATTCAAGTTTAAGTGGGGTAGTATGCCATGTTCCCATGGCAACCTCCCCAAGCCATATGAGAGATGAGGAGCTGAGTGGTTTTGCAGAGAGTGTGTGAGAGAGAATTATGCCAAGCCTGCAACAAGGAAGTCTAGGGAGAGTGTGGGGAGGGCCAGGACAAAAGCATAACACTCTGTAGAGAGGTTGGGACCAGAATGCGCAGGGACTTCAGTTTCTTCTGTTCACATCTGGCATCTTCATTGAGCAGGGAGGGAGGGAAGAGCCTGCAATCCAAAACAGGAGTGGTGTGGTTAGGGATGCAGGAGAGGATATATTGTTTATTATATCCTATTCCAACTTGTGTTAACAAGTCCCAGAACTTAGCAGAGTTTTCATTCCCCTTTTAAACACACACAGCGGATAGCTTGCTCAGGTTTGCTAGAACCTCTATAATAATACTGTCCTGCTATTTTCCCCTTCTAATTCCCTCCTAAAATAAGACACGACATAGCCTTCTATAAAAGCATAAAGAGTTTACCTACAAGTATCATCTGTTCACAGTCAGATCCCAGAAGGCAGACTTTTAGCTTAGAAAATATAATATACATTAGGAGACTATTCCTTAAGGGCGATAGCTCCTTCTCCTCTCTTGGCTGGAGGCCAGGAGAGCATCTTACCTAAGCACATGTTGCTCTGTTGAAAGCGAGTTGAAAAGAGAGAGAAATGGTGGCTAGCCTGTGGTTTTGTTTTACCTGCACAGGTGAAGCCACACCCATCTCTAGTTACGCAGAGGAAGTCTGTTTCAGCCCAGGAGAAACAGGAAGTTCCGAATGGCTGACTCAGAGATCCCCTTTCATGTCCACTCTAGGGATGTTGTATTTGACTGCTCCCATGTTTCACATCCCACAAGTGGAGTACGGGGCAAAGTAGGTAATAGAGAACATGCGGGTCCCATATCAGGACCATGGACAGTGTATTGCATGACCCAGAGAGAA
The DNA here is from genome assembly GCF_009819535.1 of Lacerta agilis. NCBI lineage: Eukaryota > Metazoa > Chordata > Lepidosauria > Squamata > Lacertidae > Lacerta > Lacerta agilis. Next base: position 64,998,307 of record NC_046313.1, read on the forward strand.
GAGAGTCTTCTCGGATCACTCCTAGCAGAGTAAGATTGTCTTCCATGAACATGGTTTTAACAGTGAGTCCCGTAAGTGACTGGAAGCCAATTCTGGATCCTCATGGCCTTCCACAGTGGGGGCATAGGTTTCCAGGCAGGAGTTGATCACGGTGAGGGCTTGCCAAACATGCCTTCCTCTTAGCTTGTTTCTCCTCTCCACTGAATGATTTCAGCCAGTTTACTTGGCTGTGAGTTTTAGGAGCAGTGTTTGCAGGCAGATGAAAAATTCAAAGCAACTTGCCATGCAGAGGTGGTAGGTTTGAAGGATGCCCTCCCTGAAATACTTAAGTGGAGCAATGATACTGAAGTTGGAATGAGCTCAGGAGTCAAGCCTGTGGTCAAAGACTCTTCCTGGCTCACTTCATTTTCACTCATGGGAAAAAAGAGGCAAGATTGTTTCCTTCAGTTGATGAGAGTACAGTGTACAGTTCCATGGAGAAACACAATGGCTTGTGAGTGACCAGAAAGCGTTAGCAAGAGTTATGGGTTGAACCCCCTGAAATTCCTTCTTTCTATTGACAGGGTTTGTTATCCAAGGCTAACAACCCTGGGAGAGTAAATCTAAGATAGCAAGCTCTATATCTTTGTAGAGTAAACAAGCCCCTCCCAAGTCAATTCTTTCTCTTTGCAAGCCCTCATGAAAGCAATTGTGTGTGTGTGTGTGTGTGTGTGTGTGCGCACACACACACACACACACACACACACACACACACACACACAAAACAATTCCACAGGGATCATAGACAGTATGCCTGGCATGGATATATTATCAAGCTGAATTTCTGGGATCTCTTTGTGTGTGTGTGCATATTTATTTCCAACCTTCCCACATCTACATGCCAGACAACTCACACACAGAATTTCAGACATATATTGTTTTTATTTTTAAAAAATTATAATGTAGAAACATTTACCTCCTGTTAGAACCCTGTTCAGTTCCTAAACGCCTTCCTAAAAAGACATCCGTGTTGTGCTCTTGCTGTGGTCAATCTAACCTCACACAATGGGGGTAACTCAAAGCAGGGTGCCCAAACTAGAATTTCATTGGTGGTGAGTGGATAAATAGGGGGAGACGATAACTCTGGGGTATTCAGAATTTTGACACCAAAACCATAGCATACAGATTTGGGCCTGGAAACTAACCAGCAGCCAGTGCAGTTGCCACAAAACTAGTTGCATATACTCCCTGTTCTCAAGAGCATGGGCCTCTGCTCACTTTTCCATGCCACCTTCAGCCTGAGTGGCATTCAAAAGCCAAGTGGCAGCCCTCCTGCCATAGCATCCCACATGTATGGAACTCTCAAATTGCTGCATCATCCATACATGACACCCCCATCTTCCTTTTCCACCTTTTCTTCCTTGTATGCAGGCCCCAAGTCTCCAATCCTTGGCTCAGCATTAGGTATGGCAAATCGCCATTTCCCTTAAGAAGGTAGGAGATTTATCCAAAGGACATTTCCCAGCTTGCGACCGTGAATCCATCAGCTGCCTTCGCTGGCCCACTCAATCTTTCATAACTCCCAGTTAAGGACGTGGCATGACAGGTGGATAAAGGATGAAATAAGAGGATGATAAGTGGGATTTACAGGGATCTCTGCGTGTGTGGCTGGGGCAAAGTTGCTTTTATGCATTGAGGAAATGTACTACACCCACAACATACTTTTCCATGGGCAGAATCACAGCAGGTGGGTTGACCTGGATTAAATATGGAACCAGGGCCTTCCTCATTTAGCCCTCTCCACAGGTTCTACTCACCTGTCCCAAATCTCAGTGGGGAGGCTCCAACCCCTCTTTCCCAGCCCTATAAGGAACATGGCCAAATACCCCCTGTCTAGGGGCCACCAGCCCTTTGGAATGCTGAGCCTGAAACCATTTCCTTTGACACAAACCCAAATGAGGCTTTTGTTTGTTTGTTTGTTTTTAGCAGGAAGAACAGGGCAGGCCTAGAGTTGAACACCTCATGCACTGCACAGGTGTCTTACCTCTGCCCTCCCTGCAGAAAGGGCAAATCCTTGGGCAGTGTGGAAACCAGGGAGTCTGACTGTTCTACCCAACTGCCTTTTCTGGCTCCCACTCAGATCATGACAACAGAGGCTCTTACTTGAGAGAAAGGAAGAGATATTTACCGAAGCTTGGGAGAGACACTTATCTACAATCCTGGAGAGCCACTCTCAGTCACTGTAGATAATACAGTGGTGCCCCGCTAGACGAATGCCTCGCTAGATGAAAAACTCGCTAGACGAAAGGCATTTGCTAGCGGAAGGCTGCCTCGCAAGACGAAAATGTCAATGGGCTTGCCTCGCAAGACGGAAAAAAAAATTTCCCCGTCAAAACCGCTATTCTCCGTTGGTGCTTCGCAAGACGAAAAATTCGCTATATGAAGACACTCGCAGAACGAATTATTTTCGTCTTGCGAGGCACCACTGTACTGAGCTGCTATGATGATGATGATTTATTAATTAAAATTTCTATACCACCCTTCACCCAAGGATCACAGGGTGGTTTTCAATGTAAAAACACAAAAATACATACATACCATAGTAACAAACAAAAATACCCCCCACATACACACAGTTTCATTGCCCTGACAGTTATATGAATGCAGCCCAAGGGAAGCAAATTTAAATTCCTAACTTTCAACATGGAGAGTTGCCATTGACAACTTCAATCTCCCCTGTTTTTGTGATGCTTCTTTGAAATCACATGGTCAGCAATAAATCCTGCATCAGTGAATTCCATAGGTTATGTGTTGTGTGAATAAGTTATTTTGTCTGAATTGATTACTGCCAGTCAATTTCATTGGATTACCCTAAGTTCAAGGGGGGGGGGGGGAGAGAGAGAGACAGAGAGAGACAGAGAGAGACAGAGAGAGAGAGATCTCCCTGTCCAGTAAAGTCGAGACCCCACCTTTGCGGTCCCATTCTTTTTATCCACTCTTCATATCCAGCTGCATGATGTGGTGTAGCCTTTGGCTGCCTCCGATGTTTCTCTTCCTTCCCTCAGGATCAGGCACAATCCTTCCCCCCCTTCCCTTTCAATGTGAAATCTTGTACAATCACTGATAGCATCTCCTGGCTTCCTCATACATGGGACATTGTGGCAGACAATGCCTCTGTGTTTCAATCTCCTCTCAGTCACGCTGATTGCACAGCCTCTTCTCTCTGGGTATGCTCTGTGTCTGCGCTGTCTGGCTTCTGTCAATGGATTGCATTCCGAGTCTGTTAAGCATTTATCCTGTGTTTCCAGAATGTCTGTCTAAAGGACCTTCAGGTATGTGGCACACTCACAGGGTTCCCCAACTCTTCTGTGAATTGTGTGTGAATAATCTTTCCTACTGTATTCCCTTCTTAGCAAAACAGCTTGGGTTTCACATTTCACAGGAGTGCACTTCCAGAACCCGGATCAATTTCCTCTGTAAGATCCAGTGCATGGCATTCTTAATTAAATCTCCATTTTATTAGACAGCTGGCCCTCTCTTTATTAACAGCTTGGCTCTATGCAGTTTTATTTAGAAGGAAGTCCTACTGAGGTCAGCAGGGCTGACTCCTCAGCAAGTCTGCATGGTGCAGCCTAAAGCAAGTGCGATGATATATCAAGACCTATAGAGATGAAGGGAAGGGTTTGAGTGTGGAAAGTGCCAATGACCACAGTGGAGGAAAAAACCAACAACCCTGAAAATGAATAGACTTGTTCAGGGATGGAGTTGCTCCACCAAATATGCACAGCACAGGTTGGGTGGTGGTGTTAGGCCTTGGTGCTCCACAGACCTGCAAAATAAGTGTGTATTGTATTTTTGTTCCCTTGGCCAGCTCGTATCTTGGTCCCATGCAGGTAAGACCAAATAGTATGGAATAATACACTAAAAACCAAGCAACACAAATTAGGAGACAGATGTTATTTACCCATTGCTATTCTGTATTACTTCAAACTGCAGGTGCAAGTCTGCTGTTTCTCCCACCCTGAATGCGGTGGCTCAAAGATGACTTGATCTTGCTGTGCACACACACCCCCCACCAACAAGTAATGACTGTTTTGGTGAGCTACAAGGGCTCACTCTCTCCCAAGCAGCACCAGCGCTGCCTGTACCTTTGAGATAGCATCCATTGCTCCCGCCAGATCCAATGGGGTTGGCCACATTGGGGTGTCACCAAGAGACACCACCCACAATTGAACATCAGGCAGTAGGGTGCTTTCTCACATGCCTGCCTGCTGGGCAAGTACAGTCTCAGCTGGTGATTATGGGCTTGATGAAGGGGGAGGAAGCTGGATTAAGCAGCCCTGAGTTAATCAGGAAGGGGGAGAGCTGAGTCTAACATAGCCTAAAACTAGTGGCTGAACTCCCTCCAGGAGAGAAAGCCATCCTTCAAGACAAGCCCTCAGCTCATAGACCTCCCCAGAGAAGACTGAAGGCAGGCACCCTCCCTATCCAGAGGGATCTGGTCTATTCCCTCCAGCGCTCCCACGGCCACACCTGGACTTCCGGCACAACAAGAGGCAGTGCTGGATCTCTCCCTGAGGAAACCCTGGGATCAGTGTTGCCCTGCCTCTGGCTGAGGTGGAAAGGGACACCCAGGCACCATCACTCACAGCTAGGGGAAAACCAGCCTCACCTCCCCAAATCCCAAAGAGGATTCTGAGATGCAGACTTTAAAAACCTCCAGCTGGTGGGCTTTAGAACCAGGTGCGAACTGGGAAGGAAACTGTGTGATGGAAGCAGGGCTAGAATTGACTCAAAAGCATTGGTGGACCTACATTTGGGGGCCCTGAAGCTTGAACTCTTAGGGGGGGTCCCTTTGCAATGAGGTCTGGGTAACCACAGTTATCTTCTTCAATGGGGTTGTTCCATGACAGATCACCACACCTTTACAACATCTATGCTACTGGCTCTCAAACTTTGGGATTGTTGAAATATATACAACAAAAAATTAATCAATTTGAGCCGTGTGACTCAAATTGGGCCTACTAGACCCAACATTTTTAAGTACAGTGATACCCTGGGTTGCGTATGTAATTGGTTCTGGGTTACAGTTCGTAACCCGAAAAGTACACAACCCGAACAAGCGTGTAAAAAACCCGGAAGTAGTGGTTTGCGCATGCGCAAATGCGCCTGCGCATGCGTGAACTGCACAGATCGCTTATGTGCATCCATGCGTCATGCGTGCTCCGGGTTGCACTTCCGGGTTACTGGAGTTCATAACCTGAAAAGTATGTAATCCGGAGCGTACGTAACCCGAGGTACGACTGTAATGTAGACTTAAGTCACTTCTGGGGCCCCTCCAGGATTAGGGGCCCAGAAGTTTAAGCTTCATTAGTTTCATAGTAGATCTGCCCCTGCTGAAATGGAGCTATCATCTAAAATTACCTGGCTGCTATGGACCTTTGACTCACCCAGGCTTCTATTCCAAGCACAGAGAATGATTTTATGGAGATCTGGGGCTTATGTACAAGGAACACAGGAAGCTGCCTTGTACACTGGTCTATTTTGCTCAGTATTGTCTACCTCAACAAGCAGTGGCTCTTCAGTGTAACCTAACCCTAACAAAAGAGGCTTTCTTTGAGCAAGCCTGGTCTTCCAACCACTCTTGCTATGGATCTGAAGAAGTGGGCAATGGAACCGAAGGGTCAAGGGGCGTATCCAAAAACTGCAGGTGGAACAGCTGTCTGGAGAAACCTTAAGCTGAAATCCTGAACCCACGTACTAGCAGGGAAGTCCCATTAAACACCGTGGGGCTTAGCCCTGAGTAAACATGACTCTGGTGGTTCTGTCTGGCTCCTAACGATCGCTTCCCCTGTGCACACTCCATCCCCAACTCCTTGTGGAACGAAAACAGCTGCTGCTGCAGAGTGGCATAATTAAATGCTGCCATTAATCCTGGCTCCGGGCTGGAGATTGCTGCTGTTCTTTTCTGCTAAGACAAGGTGGGGGAGCTCAAACATGTGGGGTGCATGACAACCATTGCTTTTGTTCGCAGAGCAAAACAAGCGCCTGCTTTCCCTCGGCTTGTAAGGCTCTTGCTGCAGACAAGTGTGTTTAATGGCACTCCATACTGCGGCAAGAGTGTCCAGCCTCTGTTGTTTTCCCCAGCAGAAAGCGCCATGGGGGCACTCATCCACACCACAGCAGAGTGCGTCTGCTTCAAAGGATGAGTTTGCCCCCCAACGGGAGCCAAGTGTCTTGCTAGCCCAGTATTTCCGTGGTCCTTGCTCAGGCTTTCCCATATTGAGATACCCAATTCTGGCGACAACTGGGGTGTCTTTTAAAACCTCCAATTTACAGAGCTGCCTGACCTTCTAGAGGCAGCTGCCTCGATTGTAGCAGAGAGCTGAAACCAATATGCTCCCTACAAAGAATGAATATCACAGGTTTGGTTGCAAAGGGTAGAGTTTTCTGTGGAGGCTAGCGCTACACATGCAGGGGCTGATGTAGGAAGGATGCTGTTGGAATGCTAAGTACCGCTTCGGATTGCAGGGGGCAGAATGCCAATCTGAATGCTCCCCAATTTGAAAAAAAAGCCTTTGCTGCAAGTAGGAAACTAGCATGTAAAGGAGGAAGTTTCTAGTCAAGGCTCAAGCCTGTTGTGCTGGTTTCTGTTTCAAGGGAAGACTGGAAAAATGGGGTCACTCACCTTCTGTCTACAGTGATCCAATTCATTCTTTTTCTTCTGCAGCATCTCACATCTGAATTTGGATAAATACCTCTTCGGGTTCTCTCCATCATTTCCTGTTGCATGTTTCTTGCATCCACGTAAGCCCCACTGCTAAGCTTCAGATCGTTCACCCAATTCATTCCACTGCATGCGTAAGCCAGGCCTCGGCGGACTGGAATTTGAAGAACAACTTTAAAACAACAAAAATAATTTGTCAGCTTTTACAGAAAATAAAAGGGGAAAAACTCACATGGCCTTCAGGACATATCGCTCCTCAGTCCCACTCTCCACACACTCTGGAAGTGCTCTTGCCTGTCTGGAATATGTAATGATGATGATGATGATGATGATGATGATGATGATGATTGATAATATATTACTTGTACCCTGCCCATCTGATTGGGTTGCCCCAGCCACTCTGGGCAGCTTGAATTGAATTACGCTAAGGGCACAGTCCCTCCTCAGAGTGGCTGCATCCCACAGTTTTGACCAACAGCAACTGCCTACTCTTGGCAAACAAGCCCCGTGACTCACCTGCCTTGAGCAGAAGTTGCGATGTTGCATGGCACAGATCAAATGCTCATGCTGAGGTTTGCTGTCATGCTGCCACAACCACAAGCTGCTTGTCACAAGTGGGAAGCCACTTTGAGGAAAGGAGGGGGGAAAGGTTGCTGTGCGAGCAAGGCCACAGTGTATTTGTTGGCCTTGTATGTTGTATGTTTTCCCTATCGCTTTTGGCACAAAGTGTTGAGCAGGGAGCCCATTTTTCTATCACCCAAACTCAGGTAAAGAGAACAAGGGGGAGCTAAGCCAGCTGCCTCTGAAGCCCATAATAAGATGTCTGCAAAACCAAAGAGGAGTTTCCAAGCACACGCTCGTTCGAAGTTAGAGTGGACCCTTCTCCCACAAGCAGGACACAAGTGCAACGGCATTCCCTAGCTCGTGATCACCAGTGTGTTCCTCAGGCACCTTCTGTCACTGAGCTATAGTTCCTCCTGTTCAAATGGTTGCTTCCAGAATGCAATACGCCCATTCCTTGCTTAGACTTAGGTCATCAAGGCTACAGTCCTAAACGCACCTTGTCAAGCTAAGTCACATGCACTTCTGAGAAAACATGGGAATAAAAACTGGGAGCAGGATGGGAGAATCATATACCTAACCATTCTCAAGACTGCTCAAGCATGATACTCTTGGTTTTAATCATATGGTCTGACTTGGCATGAGGCAGTTTCTTATGTTCCTTCATGGTCAGCCATGACAGTGCCAAGCAGTAAGTCAAATGTATTTTCTTTCTTTCTTTCTTTCTTTCTTTCTTTCTTTCTTTCTTTCTTTCTTTCTTTCTTTCTTTCTTTCTTATTGATATCCCACCTTTTCCTCCAGGGGGATGAAGGTAGCGAACTTGGTTCTCCCCCTCCTTATTTAATTCCCACAACAACCTTGTGAGGTACGTTAGGCAGAGAGACAGTGACAAGCCCAGGGCCACCCAGTGAGCTTCATGGCCAGGTGGGGATTTGAACCCTGGTCTCCCAGGCCCTAGTCTTACACTCCAAGCACTATGCCACTCTGGCTCTCAGTAGAAGGAACAGAAAGACAGGGGAGATGTATTGGTTACACAGTCGCTTTGTAAATAAAATCTGCATAACCCTTGGAGATTCCCTTACCATCGATCAGCTTTCAGATTCCTCACAATAGCTCATGTCCTCCCTGGTGCTAATCAAACACCTTTGTAGGTTACTTTCTCCAACCCGCGTAGCACATTCACAGAGAGGAGCCTTATGGATTTCCTCTCTCTTGCTTTGTCACTTGCAGTCGCATTGTTCTTCCCAAGCTGGGGACTCAGCATTGATTCTTCTTTGTATTTTTAGGCTGAGTAGTTAATGCTCTGTTGGTCCCACAAAAGGAGATGGAAGAACAGCCCAAAATGATCCTTTTTAAATAGGCACACTCTCTGTTATATTCAGATGATTGTTAACAAAGCCCTGACATTTTTTCAAAATGAAAAGCATTCTTGGGAAGCTGCAGTTTTGAGTGGAAGAGCAGCAGCAGGGAGGGGTGCTTAACCACTTCCTGTTAGCCATTTTTCCTTCCAAATTGCCCCACTAAACAGCTTTTCTTCCTATGGCAGAAAAAAAACAGCTTGGGGAGGGAGACGAGCAGAAAAACAGGTGGTGGGGAAAGGGTTAAGTGCCCCTTTCCCCCATTGCTCCTAACCTTAAAATTAATGCCTTCTGGTGTTGCTTTTCATTAAAACAAAAAACAAAAAAAACAGGGCTTTATTATTTGCATTTGCATGTAGTTTCTCTCTAAATTCCCTAATCCAAATGTATTTTATTGTATCTGCACAGTCAAATACCAGTCAGCTTGGTGCGTAGGAGGACTTGGGAGAATTCCTAGACTTATGAGTAAGTTTTGCTAAATTTAACTGTATAATCTTTGCTTGGCCACTATGGACTTTCAAAGGAAACTGGTTGAGCAGTTTGGGAAGCTTTCCATAAAAAGAAAGAACACTTGTCCCCCCCCCCCCCCCGGTATGTGGTTCTGAGTAAGAATCAACTCCTATCATTACAGCAGTGTCCACAGCCTCATTTCCTGTCTAATGATGTCACAGGTGTCTCTATTCTTGCATTTTATAGTTTGACTATGGGCAATTACACACAAACAGCTGCCCTGCAGTGCAAGCGCTAAACTCTGTCGCGTAAGACTGCAGTATAGCAGCTGCCTCGTGGTGGGGAGCCTTTCTTCTGATATAGCCCATGTCCCAGAAAGGCCCACAGTTGCCACCTGTATGCATACCTTTGTGTATCACTTGGGAAGAATGGCTTTCAACGCAGTGATTTAAAGTGGCCACACACGCAGTGTCTGCTCAACATGTGTAGCCATCCAAATGAATAACCAGAGCACACTTGGCAGGGCAGCAGGCCGTAATCTCCACTAAGAGCTCTGCACTGGGTCCTGCTGCATCTCCATCCCTTCCCAGCCCACAACATTGCACACACCATGCACTGGGATATGCACTGGCATGGCTCTGAACGACCCGCCTGCCTGCTCCTCCGGCTTCTGTGGTGTGAAAGTACAGATGAGTAATTGGTATCACTCTGGAAACAGCCATTGCCCTCTGACGCTTCCCTAATGACAATCCTGAGTGGCACTCCATTGTGTGCCAAAGAGGGCTTTTTGTGTCCACATTCGTGCTTGCAAGGGAGCTAAGTGGCACTCTCCACCATGCCAACAATTCATAATCCCATTGGGATTTCTCTTGACATTTGGTAATCCATCCTTGTCATTGCTCATGTGCTCAGACTCCTTGGCGTTCAGTACCCTGCTCCCACCTTCCTCTTTGGGAGTATCTAGGATACGGTAATGCTCTTGGGCATCCTACCCCAAAAGAAGAACCTCTTGCATCTCTCATGAATTTATCCCATCCTATCCCTTCCAAGCAGAGTTTTGTTTCCAGACATTCCCTCACTGCACCAGCATTCAGTCTCATGTGTCGGTGGAATTGCCCTTTCTGTGTGGGGTGGTGGTGGTGGTGGGGAACACTCTGTTACCGATGTAGCTAAACTTACAAGACTGCCCTCCATTCCAGAGCATAGCCCAGCCCAGCCCAGCTCCAGGACAGAGTTCCTACAGCCAGAAGCTGGTCCTGTATCTCTACATAAGGTCCTCCAACCAATAATATCTCCATATAATAACCGACCATCCTGGGGACCCCGCACCAACAATGAGCAACAACATGGCAGAAATCTTGCTAAATTAAACCTGCTCCAGTGGGGTGATCTGGCTGCTCTGAAACAGTCATCTATCAATCTCTCTCCACCAAGCAGGAGCAGAATGCCCCACGGGAATGACACAGATAGTACCTAACTGCGTCATTTCTCAATTTCATCAAACTCAGGTGAGGCAGTGGATGTGCTAGATCAGCGGCAATTGACTGAACAGGACCAACACACTGAAGCTCAATCTGGACAAGATGGGATACTGTGCAGAAGGTGAGGGATTGTCAGTCTGGCCAGGCAGTTTCAATGGTGGTTGCACTCCCCCTAAATTCACAGTTCATGGGTGCTCATTGATCCAGCCCTGGCACTAGAGGCACCAGCTATTTTTATTGTAAGCACCTAGTTGTTGTGCAGCATATAAAGATTGTAAGTAAAATAGATATAGGCCCTGCCTTTGTAGATAACAATCTCCTCTCCCAAGAGGACAGAATCTGTTGCAGGGTCTCCTAAGAGCTTTGCGGTGTCGTTTGAGAGAAGGCTGCATAGGATCAGACTACGCAGGGGTCTAAAGGACAAAAGCAGAATGTTACATTGGGCCTCAAAATGAACTGGCAGCCAGTGCAGATGTTTAAAAAATAGGCGTAATATGTTCTCTCTGACTTTCCCACTTAGCCTTGCATCCAGTCAGAGGCTGAAATGTTTTGTCTGGGCATATACCCCAGCCCTGTTCAGATATTCATCTGGAAGGGAGGTGGGGTAGGGTCTCGGTTGCTGGCCTCTCCCTTATGTGACTGCGCCTTGAAAAAGCCTCCCTGGTCTTTGCCAGCACAATCCTGACCCTGGCTATTTTAGGATCTGAGACTGCACAGGCAGAATGCACATGCGTAGGATCTCTGCTGAACATGAGAAAGGAGGCACTGGATTAGTGGGCAAAGAGGAATGCCTAAACAGGGCTTGCATCTTTTCTGCTTCACAAATAAGCTGCTTACTCTGCTGACTTGCTCTGCACTGATGTTGTCACAGTGACTTTTTGTTAGGGGCAGCGTTGCTGGTTTTCTCTGGCCAGTAGTGAAGAGAGTCTGATCGGCATCCCTCCCCCGTCTTCATCACCACAGCCTGCTCACTTTTTAGAGTTCTTCCTGGATGCATAGAGCCAGCCTGATCAGCCGTCTGCCTCCCAAACCGAGTCCCCTGCTGTGTCTCTGCCTGGCTGCACTCAGTGCTGGAGCCGTGCATATTCCTGCTGGCTCCCTGGTTATGTCGCACAGCTGGCACCTGTCCTCCTTCCCCATTCCATATGCCTGTCATGGTCTGAGATGAGCCTGTGACAAGTGGCTGTGTGTGCAAATGTTTCCCCGCCCACACTCCACAAACACACACAAACAGCCATGCCCTATCATGTGTAGCCTCTGTATTCCTGTATCCATCCTGGGAGCAGCTCATGCCCAAGAGAATTCAGTTCTGATTGGGCTCCTCTCCAGATCACGTCATCTCATCAGGCCAGAGATTTGACCCTGGTTCCTAAACCAGAACAGCTATTTTTACACACACACACACACACACACACACACACACACACACTGTAGGGAGAAACCTTCCCCACATTAATGAAAGCAACCCCACACAATGATATGAGGTGCTGAGATATTTCTACAAACATTAACCAAAGCAACAAACTGGTCCTCTCTATTTCTGTCCATAAATACTCAATGACATGTTCACTAGCTAGACCAAGCGAGGGTTTTCCACGCTTCTGCTTGTCCCCTGCCTAGAAAGCATGGGTCCAAGTAATTCTGCATTTGCCCCACTGCTTTCCCATGGAAAACATACTCTTTTCTGCTGAATTGGAACAAACAGCAATCCATGGAAAACCTGATTGCTGTTTGGTCCTATTCAGTGGTAAATCGTGGGTTTCCCGGGGGGAAAGCATTGAGGCAAACAGAGATTAGACAAAACATGCATCTCTTCACCAGCACAATGATGACCCTACAAATTCATTGGTCTGAGATTGCATGGACATAGTCTACATGTGGACAGTATGAACATGTGCTGGTTTTTCTGCTGAACTGCTCCTCTCTATTTCTTTCCATAGATACTCAATGATAAACGTTCACTGTCTGGACCAAATGAGACAAGACACCAGATTATGTCTTTTTAAAAAGCATCTAGAACAGGGTGGGGGAAATTGGATCAGGGCTCTGGTGTGGTGCTGGAATAAAGGAAGATTTAGCCCTTTCCTCCCCTATCATTGTCTCAATTTAAACCAGCCTCTTAACCTGCTAGATGACTGGAGGGGGAATGTACAGGTACCAAATGAATAGATATGTTTTGTCCTTCTCATGGGGTAAATAGCAAGTCAGGGGGTGGGTATGGAAGAGGGCCAATCCCAGATATGTTGGTGTCTGAAGTGGAGCACAGATGATGCTGTGCCCACACAAGGGCTATCTCTTCATACAGATATGCTGTACCATTCAGAAACCAACCCCAGTCTTTATCTATGACACAAACCTTTGTGCCACCTGAAGCAGGTCATTTCATCCTGCTCCATTGTAGAACTGGCCCTGAACAGTGCATTCTGAATGGGGAACATGGCTAACACCTCCTCCCCCAGCACTATTGTCCCAATCATATGAAGTTGGGGTCAATAGAATCACAGAATTGTAGAGTTGGAAGGGACCACGAGGATCATCTAGTCCAACCCCTGCAATGCAGGAATCATTTTGCCCAACAGGGGCTCAAACCCACAACTCTGAGATTAAGAGTCTCACGCTTTACCAGCTGAGCTAGTTGCTATGAACTTCTTTTGAAGGAAAAAATACAGCAATCGGGAGTCTCCTCACACCCAAAGGATTTCTTATCTGGTTACTAAGTCAGCATTTTGTTATTCAGGTGTGTCATTTTCACTTTATATTAATGAACAAGACAGTCAGGCATGGAGCATAGCTTCCTAAGATCACTAAGTAAATTCCGCTTCAGAAACAGCTAACCATTTTTTTTGCTACTTAGGACCCATTTGTAGAATAAACAAAGAGGAGTTTCAGGTCTTGCTGGACATAAGTGGAACAGACTCCCTCACAAGATGGTAGGGTCTCATTCATTGGAGGTTTTTGGGCAGAGGTTGGATGGCCATCTGTCATGAATGCTTTAGTTGAGATTCCTGTCTTGCAAGGAGCTGGACTTGGGGACCCTCAAGGTTCTATAATTGTATGTTCTCCCTTGGACCGTTCCCTATTGCTGGGGTTGCTAATCCACCACCAGTGTGTGCTATGACACTCTTGAGGACTTATCCTCAGGGGCATGAAGCCTTTGAGCCCCTCTCCTGCTCTCCACACATACACTTCCCCCTTTGTCATGAGATGGCAAGGGTGATTACCACCAGCCCCAGCCCCAAAACTACATAGAGCTGAAGAAAGAAGTCAGAAGAGCAATGCTCTTTCCACACTTCCTCTTTCATCTCAACGTGCTTTTCCCAGGCTCAGATCAGCACCTGGGCTAGCGGAAAAGGGCACAGTGGACTCCAACTCCCTATCAGTCCTAGCCAGCACGACTAGTGGCCAGGGATGGTAGGAGATGGAGTCCAACAAAATATGGAGGGTCACAGGTTCCCCATCCAAAATGTCATGTTTTGCTTACTTCTCTTCCTGTCCTGTCTCACAGTTTCGGCCTATTATCTTTATTCTCAACTCTTTTGCTTGTGTATCTTTTATTCCCTGCACTTTAAACATGTTACGTGTCTCTGTTTCCCTTCACTGACTTCCTCTATTGTTCCATTTTAAATTTAAACTTTTGACCTTTAAGCCTCCTCACGGTCTTGCTCCTTCTTCTTTATCTATCTTCATTGCTTTCTGCCTCTCCTCCTCCTTAGCTGCTCACTCTATCAAATACGCATCTCACTTTATGCCTCCCCACTTCTGCGGCTCAGGTTTTTCTTGGCCCCTTGTGCACTGAATTCTCTCACTTCAGATACTCAGCTGGCCTCTTTGCCTTGCTTTAGGATATTATTAAAACACTCGCCATGCTCTCTCTTGCCTATTTGTGTATTTCCTTCTTTTCTTATTGTTACGATTATTAATTGAATAGTTTTTAACTCTGTCTTGTTTCCTTTTGCTTTCATCCAGCAAAGTTCTTTCTTCCCCGCCTTGCAACTCCCCTCTCCTTTGGTCTCATGTATTTTAAATCCTGAGCCTCAGGGAAGAACCTCTGCTCAGGTACGGTTCTTAGTATATATTAGGCATTTTATAAATAATAAACAATGACGACGCTGTGTGAGCACTCGGAGAACTTCGATGCAAATGGCTGCAATGGTACAAAGTGGGGCTGGGGCAGAGGGGGTGACTTGTTCCAGGATCCCAAAGCCCATATGCACAGACCTCTTTGCTTGAACATGGGGTATTCTGCTAGGTGTGCAATGGAAATGAGGCTGTGTGCCCTCAGAAGTATCAAGATGCAAAGTCCCTAACCCAGTGCAGAGCTCTTTGGTGAGGGTCTTCCAGGTGGAGGCTCCTAGACACAGGGCTACCGACTTAGTGCTGTTACAGGCCTACACTGAGACAGAGGTCCCTGTTTTTCCCTGCTCCAAGGCTAGGCGTTTCCTCTGCACCCCCTTTTCCCTGGCAGGGACTTCTTTCCAAGCCTGTCAGAATTATTTTGTCTGATTGTACCTGCTGCAGAAAATCAACCTGATTACCTTCCTTGATGTAGATCTATCTGAACAGCTGGGGGCGGGGGGACTCCATTATCACCAGCCCAGCTCTCCCAGAGTGCATGTAGCTCCTGACAGGTGAGAAGCTGTGCGCTGCACAGTGCCTGCAATGGCTGGGAGCCAAAGCCCAGCAGTGCATACAGAGAGAGGGAGAGCGAGCTGCATGTGAGGGTTGGAGCCATCAAGGCACGCAAAGGCCAAAATGCTGCTGGAGAGGAGCCCGTCTTGGGAGAGCTTCCACTGGGCACACCGCATGCTGGCATGGACACCACGCAGCCTGCTTTTTGCTCACCATCTCTCTTCTTTTGGCCCCATAGACCATCAGAGGTTCCATGTGGATGGCTACATCTGAGCAAGGGTCCAACACATGCCTGGAGCACCACCTGGCTAACTCTTGACTATTTAGCATCGTTAAATGGTAATGAGCTGGTAGCAAAGCCCCACCATGACAGCCAGTAGTTAATTGTGCTACTTAATACCAAAGCAATGCCATTGAAAGAACCCCCAGCCTCTGAGTGAGTAGAGGAAGGCATCCTGTAGGGTTGGGGGTCTTCTAGTAGGCAGGGCACTTCCAGGGATGGTAGCTGAGTGTGATGTGCTCTATCATGCCTTTGGATGTGGGTCACCAGTGTGGCTGCCCCATGGATGCACATCTGCTTACAGAGGCTTTCCCTGGAGTTCCAGCCTTCCCAGTGTGGAAATTAAATTTTAAAGAAGACTTCATTAGCCAAGAGAATTCTTTTCATGAGCCTAATTGTGGTGCAGGGAGCAATAGGGTGCAGGTGGGGAGGGGAAAGCTGTGGCTCACTTGTGGTGCCCACAACAGTTCCTCCAGGTTGCAGATGCACCCATGGGTCCAAATGGGTTAAAGATGCCAGTTTTGGGGGTAGGAGTGTCCTGTCCCCCCACCTTCTTCCTACCACCAAGAGTCAGGGTTTGCCTTCTCTGGGTCATCTGAAGGGCTTCTGAAAGGTAAGTTGGGGTTTGTTTTGTTTTGTTTTTTGTTTCTGGGCCAGGAGAGCTTACTGTTTGAAGTGGAGCAGGGAGGTATGAGTATTTATCATAGAGCCACAGGCAGGCATTTAATCATGTTACAAGAGCAGACAGCAACACTTTATGGGGTAGGTGTTGCATAGCCAGTTGTCCCCCTGGGAAACAAGCTGCAGTTGGTCTTTATCCCAAGCATGACCTGGTTCTTATCCCAGCCAGAGACAAAAGCCTGGGAGGGAGGGAAGAGAGTGTGTTTGTGGTAGGCAGTGAGGGACAGGGACTGGGGTTAAGCTGGATGGAAATAGGCCAGCTTTGGACTCTGTTAAATGGAAGGGGAGAAAGAGAAGGGAGGAGGAGTGGGGCACAAAGGGGTACTAGCATCCAGCTGAAAGCACAAAGTGGGGGAGGTGGTACGGTTTGGGCTGGAACAACCCTTCCACCAGCCTCATTTGCACTCCTGAAATCCTTCCCTTCTGCTGCTCTGCATCTGTATGTTTCCCTCCACCTCTTCCCTGCCACCTCCTGCAAGATCAGGTGTGCTTGCTTCAGGGATGGAGTCTTTGTGTTGAACTGTAATGAGATTTCTGCTTGGCTGAGTGGAGAGACGATCCAAAGCAGACGTCTTGCACTGTCTCCCCAAGCCATGCTGCAAGCCTGCCCATTGTAACTCTCCCTCACAAGCGTTGGCCCAGCTTCTGTGAGATGAAAAACAATTCTTTCTGATACTGATGTAGGCTGGGGCCAGGAGCAAGCACCATGAGGCTGGCTACCCTAAAAATCTATCAGAAACACTAACATGTTTCGGCCGTGATGCTACACCATAGTTTACCATTACCTGCATGAACCTGCTCCTTCCTCGCACGGCACAGGCACAAGGGGGAATTGTCCATTTCCATTTTTCACTAACCACAGGTTCTTGTCTCATCCACATGCAAACTGCAGAAAGTTTTAACTGGTTTTATTGAACAAACCAGGATCATAAACCAACATTTGAAGGTGGCTTGTTTGAACCAATCACAGTGAAAACTAACTAGCTTGTCCTGGTTCACAGAAAACAGCACAATGGGTGGGATTCATCTAAGTTACTGTCACAGAGCATGCTGGTCAGTAAATCACACAAAGTTCAAAGTTGGAGTTAACTCTTTATTAGCAAAACCATGATCTTGGCAGACTTGGCTGAGCATCACACCTAATGAACACAACAGCTCATTCCCTGTGGGTCTTATTCCATGAAATCAGTTGCCGAGGCCTTCCCACAGCTGTCTGTGTTTCCTCCTCTCCAGGGCTTTTTCCAAGCAGTCAGAGACCGCGCCTTCATGCAGCCTATCATTGTTCTGCTCTTTTCAGTCCTCTTCTTGTTCTGGGAGACAGGGGGGAGGGGGAGCTTCCTACAGCAGGAGGGGGAGACATCTGTGACACTAGCCTGACTCATCTCTTCAACTCTTGGCCTCCCTCCTTCCACTCTCTTGCTTCAGCATCTGCCTCTGATTCTGGACTTCTCTCTGCCACCAACTCCCCAAACTCACTCTCCCAAACCCTGCTACCTCTTCAGCTTCTGACCCCTCCTCTTCCCAGTATTCTCCCTTTTCACCTTCTGACCATTCATCGCTGTCCCACCACCACTCCCAGGGCTCTGAACCTTCTTCCCTTGGGTGTTCCCCAGCTGGCTCCTCTCACCATTCCTCTGTGTCCAACCAGTCCATGACAATTACTGTGTGCACAGATGTCCAGTCATGCAATGGTGCTTCCCCTCCCCCCTCCCACACCCCCTAAATCTGTTCTGGGGGGGGGGGTTGGGGAAACACCAAGAACAGATTTAGGAGGTGCACAGTGGGAGCAAATTTCACTTTGTGAGTGGACTTCATTCTGTGCACCCATATCCCACTGAGCATTAATTACCCTGAATTCCACCCAATGTGGTTAGCTGAAAATGGAAGAACTTGCCTCTGATTTCTTCACATGAACCAGGATTCAGAAGCATATTGCCTCTGATACTGGAGGCAATATATATATATATATAGCCTTTGTGACTAGCAGCCGTTGATAACCTTATCCTTTGTGAATGTGTGTAATCCCTTTTAAACTATGAAATTCATTACCAAAAGATGTAGTGATACATGCCATCAGTATAACTTGTGGTGGCAAATTCCATGATTTAACTATGCATTATGTGAAAAGAGAGCCAGTGTGGTGTAGTGGTTAAGAGCGGTAGACTCGTTATCTGGGGAACCGGGTTCGCGTCTCCACTCCTCCACATGCAGCTGCTGGGTGACCTTGGGCTAGTCACACTTCTCTGAAGTCTCTCAGCCCCACTCACCTCACAGAGTGTTTGTTGTGGGGGAGGAAGGGAAAGGAGAATGTTAGCCGCTTTGAGACTCCTTCGGGTAGTGAAAAGCGGGATATCAAATCCAAACTCTTCTTCTTCTTCTCCCTTAATCAAATTTTGACAATATGCTCTGTCAGGGCCTGCATGTTGCAATGCACACACAAATTCCCATTGCTCAGATGTGGCTGCAAGAACGGGGGTGGGTGGGTGGGTGGGTGGAGGTCCTGGTGAACTCCTGCCTGTAATCAAGCATGACATGCAGACTCCTATGACTACTCAGCAAACTTAATGGCAGAATCAGGATCTGAACTCTGGTCTTCCTTGTTCAAGGTTTAACACTATCCACGCTGGCACAGTTTGTCCTTCACTGGAGGCTGAGCAGGGAAAGCAATGGTCAGGGATATATTAAGTCAATGTGACAGACAGCGGTATATCTCACCTCCATGTAGTGGATTGGACAGATGACCTGGGATCACTTGCAGCCTCACAATGCTTTGATTCTGCTGTGACTCAGTGCTTGTTAAACTAAAGGGCAATTTATATGGCCATGGTTATGGCTTAATTCAATCTGTGCAGCCACTGTTTTCTCCTAGCACGAATGGAACATGCGCATGGCAAACTGGTCATGTGCATCAGACCTCCATAAGCACAAACTGACAGCATGCCATCGATAAGCTGTGGGAGAAAATCCACATAGCTCATTGTGAGCACGCCAGCGATTTGTGCTTGTGCCAGGCCAATGCACATGACCAGTTTGCCACAAGCACATTCATTCAGCTTATGCAGGATTGGGGTGGCAGGGGAGGTGGTCTGCACAGTTTGCAAAACAAGCCCCCAAAGACTTGAGAAAATATGTGTAAAGATTGTTTCTCCCTGCAGAGTGTTCTGCTGAATTTTGTACAGTGATAAGCAACATGGATTCCCTCTGTCACAATATAATTTCTTTTCTGACAGCCCCCAGGGAGGCCCTTCCATCTGCATGCCTGCCCAATAGGCTTAGGGTGTTCTCACAACTGATGCTAAAAATGGCTTCCAGTCTGGAATATGTCATTTGTGAATGTTATTAATGTGGAATACGAGGGGAGAGAACCATTTTAAAAATGAAAGTACATTCTAGCCACTGTAGGCTTTATATTTGTGTTACGGGTGCTTAAACTAAGTGAAGTGAATAGCATCTGTAAAAGAAAAAGAAAAAGAAAATTAGCAAAGAGGATGGATTTTTGCAGATACCAAGGAAGAGATTGTAATCATCACTCTGTGTGAGCATGCATGCGATTTCAATTTAGAGATCTGCTCCAATGTGTTTGTGTACTTGTGCGCACATTTATCATTTTCACCCTTTCACTAATTTCCCTTCAACAGAAGCTAAACCGATTATTCATGAACTGTCAATCCAGCTACTGCATGATCTCCCCCCCCCCCCCGGCTGCTTCCTTCTTCTTTTGGGGTTGGGCAGAAGACATAGGTACATTTGCAAAAATTCATAGAATTGTAGAGATGGTACTGACATTAAACTGACCTGCCAGTAGTGGGTCTTATTTTTTCCACCTCCTTTTTGCCCACCTCACCAGTCTGCAGGGACCTCACCAAGAATATCATCAAAGAATATAGACAGAGGCTTTGAGATTATACCTGCAAGCTCCTTTAGCACCCTTGGATGCAGCTCATCGGGCCCTGGATATTTGAATTCATTTAAAGTAGCTAGATGTTCCCTTACCACCCCTTTTCCTGACTTTGGCTGCAGCTCCCTCTTTGCATTGTTTATGTATATACTTGAGTATAAGCCTAGTTTTTCAGCACATTTTTTGTGCTGAAAAAGCTGCCCTCGGCTTATACTTGAGTGAGGCGGGCGGTGGGGGCGGCGTGAAAGAAGCCCTTTCTCTCCGCTCGTGCCACCACCCGCTCTCCCCAGTCAACCATTCCTTAAGAAGCGTACAAGAACAGCGGTTCTTTACTCTCCCCAGGCACCTTGTTCCATTCCTGAACTGCTCGCATAAATGCAAACTTGGCAAAGGAGGAAGAGGAAGGAGCAGCCCAAAGGGCTGCTTTCGGGCTGCTCGTTCCTCCTCCTCCTCCACAGCGGCAAAGGTGAACCGGCTTATACTCGAGTCAATAAGCTTTCCCAGGTTTTTGTGGGAAAATTAGGTGCCTCGGTTTCTATTCGGGTCGGCTTATATTCAGGTATATACGGTATTCTGTTATCACCAAGTTGGTCACTGCTTTCCTTTTGGGTAAAAACAGAGACAAAGTAGGTGTTGAGCAGTTCTCTTTGTCCCCCAACAGCATTTCTCCATTTTCTCCATGCAGAGGACCGCTTGTTCTTGCTTTTGAACATAGCCAAAGAATCCTTTTAACTTTATTTTTAACCTCTCTTGCAAGCCTGAACTCATTCTCAGCTGTGGCCCACCTGACCTTCTTTCTGAAACTGTTGGCTACTCGTGTATACTCATCCTTCGCGATTTTCCCTTTCTTCCATTTCTTCTACATGCCCCTCTTACATCTGAGCTCATCTGTAAGCTCCTTAAGCAGCCACACCACTTTCTTTAGATGCCTCCCACTTTTGTTTCTTGTTGGAATTGTCTGTATTTGAGCCTTCAACAGTTCACCTTTAAGAAACTCCCATCCATCTTGGACTCCCTTCTCTTTTGAGTATTTCTGAATATAGGATCTCATCCAGTAGTTCCTTAAGCTTTTTGAAATCAGCCTCCTTAAAGTCCAAAGTATAAAGAGAAGATCCAACATCTTTGATTCAGGGAGGAGGCAGATCATAGGAATAGATTGCACTCTATATTACTAAACTGGCATCTGTCGGGGTTCGGGTGCTGGAGCTCCTCGTGCACAAACTTAAGCTGCCCATGCACGAGGTACCAGTAGCGGGGAAAAGCGGCCAGCGTTCCACGTGCTTATGAGCACGGGCGCCGGCCAAGTCTCACAATCTGAAGGAAGCTGAGTAAGGCGGAAAATGACTCCGAAGGTGTGTGAGTTCTTGAATGCCTTCTAACTAAAATAATGCCTCGAAAACTAATGATTGCCTCGAAAACCAAAGGACGCCCTGAATCTGAACCATATAAAGCAAACCAAGGACATTGCGTTGAAATTAAAATTCTTAAAACCTTTACCCCCTTTTCCCCAAATGACGACAGACACTGGATCTTTCTTTTTTGGCTTTGGCAAAACCCGCATAGGCTCGTCTTCTGGCCCTAAGCTAAGTTTCCCTGAGCTCTAAGTCCCTGCGCGCCAATTCTTCCGCGATACTAAATTAATCTAAATCTAAACCGAATATCTTCCGCAATTCTAACCCTAGGCTAAACCTAAGAAACCTAACTAAGGCTAAACCGAATATCTTCCGCGAACTAAACCTAACTAAAAGCAAAAACCCATCCAACCCAACCAGCCCGCTCCCAAAATCCCTTAAACTAAACTTAACCTGAACTGAAAGTAAAAGTTCCCAAAAGAATAAAACGTTAAGAACGATTGACTAACCCAAACTGAACGTGCCTAAGCGGGGAGCCTCAGCCTTTTATTAGGGAACAGATGTGACATCACGATTGACACTTCAACCAATAAAACCACTGTTGCTGCCCTCCAAAAAGGCGGGAAGCATATTTAACGTTCATTGATAACTTCAAATGTTGCCGGAACTACAAATAAAAGGCGGATTAATCTTATTGGTAAACCAACTATTCATTCTTACTTTCACTTTTGCTTTCACGCGTAAAGATACTAAAAGTAGTTCTCCAAAACCCATTAAAGCAAATGAAACAACCGCGGATCTTTTGACGGATCCACGCAGCGTATTCCGACAGGCATCCTTGGTGAATTTTACCTCATTTCTGCAATACCTCTGTATATTCAGTAGCAGAGGGATACAAAACTAAAATGAAGTGAAGGAAGCACTCTTACTAATAGGAGTGCAGTGCTGGCTGCAGACTTGAGTGCAAAATCTGAAGTGGGGAAACAGGGCCTAGAGAAAAGACACCAAAAAAATGCTAGGGGTTGCACAACAAAATCTTGTCTGGACTTTGCCACAAACACGGAACCTGCTAATTGTACCATTGGGACAAGGAAGTCAGTAGCACTGGGGTTGACTTATGTGCTTGGACACCCACATCCAGCCAGCTGGATGTCAGCAAAAGCCATCACCTGGAAATGCCTCCACATCCCAACCCACCCAAAAAGAACTGCAGGCATCGAGTCAGTGGTTCAAGCATTCACGAACATCCTTTAATTACTCACCAGGATGATTTGCAGCTGAAAGTGAGAACCAACTCCATAAAAAAGCAGAGCAACTGATGTGAAAATTCTATGTGGCTCATTCACATGAGCAAGTCCTCACTTGATGCTGCAGTAATGAAGAATAACCATATCTATGTGAACTGGCCCTTAATTTGCATTTTATGGCTTCATTCATCTAATGTTCACCTTCCTGCTATCATTGCAAGGAGCCCCTAACAACAAATAAAAGGGTGTTGCTTCTCGTTGCTCTTTACACTGCTCTCTGGATTCCTCTATACACAATCTCTGACCTCAGCCTTCCACTGCTCGCTCACATTTCGGATGCAACTGAGGCAGGTCCAATGTAGGATTTCCTCCAAAGAGGTCAAAATAGTTTTCAATGTCCCCACTCCACCTCCTTCACCCTTCAAGGTCACCAGCAGATTTTACAACAGTGCTGGGATTTGAACTCAGGTTATCTCTCCAGTACCATCCCTGTGCAAAGCCAAGGGCACTGCGCAAAGCATGAGACACTTAATCTCAGGGTTGTGGGGGTTGGGCAAAAAGTTCCCTGCATTACAAGAGGGTTGGGCTGGATGACCCTCGCGGTCCCTTCCAACTCTGACATTCTATAATGCCAACCCCAGCATCACACATACCAAGCAAGGTATACCAATCCTCTGCAGAAGTACCGGCAGTGGCGCAGTTAGGTACTTTTAAACTCTGGGCGCAATTGGTCTTTTTCAGATGTTGCGTTCCTTCAAGTCGCTTCAGAACGTGACCTACAACGTTTAGGGTCCCCCAGGAGTGAGGCTGTGGACCAGGGCAGGATTTAGCTTTGATGAAGCCCTAAGCTACTGAAGGTAATGGGGCTCTTTATATGTCCTTTATCAATAACAAATTTGTCACTGTTTTTGTGTTGAATATATGCTATACATTAATTTATGGACCTAATAGGTATCTAAAGCCATTTTGCACATAACAAATAGGAGCCTACACAACACAAAACACTGTTGCTCTGTGTAGGTTTTATTTTATTTGTTTTTTATCTTACATTTTGGAAATGTACATCCAGGGTTGTTGTTGTTTTTTTTTTTTTTTGCTTTACATTTTTGGGGGGGGCCCAAGAGAGTGGGACCCTAAGCTATAGCTGTTTAGTTTATACGTAAATCCGGCACTGCTGCGGACTTGTGGCCCCAAAGTCCGGCGCTGACGCTATCCCTAGTTAGCCCAAGTGAACTCAGCGAGACGGGCGGGCTTTTCCATCCCTGTAAATCGTGCCCCGGCCCGCCAGTCCCTGCCAGCGTGCGAGCTTGTCATAGGCGGCGTTTCCTTCCCCCATCGCGGGGAGGCCGGGAGGCTGCTCGGGATAATTGGCTTTGAATCTGTTTACCTCAGCACTCGACGTCTCTCTCGCTCTCTGCTCCCACTTCGCCGCGGCGTCTCGGAAGCCACCTGGAGCTGCGCCCGCGTCCCCTTCTTCGCGTCAGCGGAAGAGGCAGCGAGGGACGCAGGCACGGAGGTGGAGGAGGAGCAGCCGTCGGGCAAAGCCGCCACGGGCAAAGCCGAGCCGAGCGCTTTAATTAGCGGGCGCCCCCCGAAGAGGAGGTAACGGCCGGCCGGCAAGGCGGCGTCACGCAATTGGCGGCGCCGTGTATTTCCGTTATTACGATTGTTTCTACCGTATTAACCCGCCTTGCACCAGAACGCCCCAGGGCGGCCTACAGCAATAGAACGAATGCAAATTAAAACCCAACCCCGCTTGCTCGATCCCCACATATTCATGCTTTGCAGAGGGTGTTGAGCTGCTAGATGATCCTCGGGGTCCCTTACAACTCTACAATTTTATGATTTTAAAAGGGAATAGTTTATCAAGGGTGTTTCCCCCAGCCGTTTGGAACAAAGCAGGCGGTGGGGGAACCCCAGCAAACCACCATGTCAGTTAAATGAACAACGTTCTTACTTGTTGGTTCTATAAATTGCCTTTTTTATTTGCCGCCTACAAGAACAGGCGTTTCGCGTTAAGAGGCTCCTTGCGCCCCCTGCGAGCGCCACGTGCTTCATTAGGGCCTGGAGCGTAGAAGAGAGCGGGGGGAGCGCATCCTGCTGCCAGCGCCGGCCCTCCGCGCGCTCCTAGGTGACCTCCTTTTGAATACCTCGTGGAAACTGGGCCAGATTATATGCTCATCAAACCATCAGTCGCCGCAGGCAGCGAGGGGACAGGGTGGCTTTCTCTTCACCCAGTTTCCCACCAAGCACACAGAGCTTGCCTTGCACCCCCCGCGCACCCCTCAACAGTGTCACCAAGCCTCCAAAAAGCTCTTCCCTTTCCTGGCACTTTCTTACTCCTGCGACGGCATCAGTGCGGCCTGTGCGATTTAGACGGTGTCTTGGCGGGAGGCGGAGAAGAAATGGATGGAGAAATCGCGAAAGCCTATGGCTGGAGCCCATGGATTCCTCCCCCCCTCCCCCAATCCCGAAACGCTGGATCGGCGGCAGCGCCTGGATGGGCGACGGGGTGGCCAACCTGTTGCCGCCGTCGAAGAGCCGTAAAGAGAGCCGAGAGGGCCAATTTCACCCCTGGCACGTCATTTCCCGATGCAAGCCCTCTTCGGCCGCTTTTCTCCCAGCTCGGCGTATTTCTGGACTGGGGGGGGGGGGGCGGACCGCGGCCGGATGGGCGAGGGAGCGCGCACACACACACACACAGGCCCTTGCAGAGCCAGGCAGAGGCCCGGGCCAGGTAGATAATGTGCCCCCCCCTTTTTTACCCCGGGGATCTCCGAAGTCTTATAAATAAGTAAGTATATAAATAATTTTCACATTTTCATATACAATAGTGTTTTTTAAAAATACATAGGGGAAAGGATTATTTTTAAGTATTTACATTTAAATAATGGTGAGCGATTGTGAATATGCTGACCCAGGCCCCCTTTGGAATTGGAGGCCCGGGCCAAGTGGCCCATATGACACCCCCCCCCCCCCGTTTGGGCCTGCACACACTCTTTATTGTGCTAGTAGACAATGGATTGGGGGCATCTCTGCGTGCTCGTGAGGAAAATGCTGCTGCAGCTGCTTGGCCCTCGCACAAAACCCACGCGCTTCAAAGCGATGTGTTGCACGGCAGACTGCTGTGACCATGTTGCTGGAAGCCAAGGAGGCGTCCTTAATGGAGCCCCTCGCTGTGTGGCAGGTGCATGGCAGGAACAGGATGATCGGTTGCCTATCTGGGCGTAAGGAAGGGAATGAGACTGCGCCTGAAATTCTGTAAACACACTTACCTGGGAGTATGTGCCATAGAACACCACAACACACAAGTCAGCATCACTCTCTGGGTACCGGTAATACTTCACAAAACAGGAAGCTCCTTTCACCTGAAAGGGGGCGG
Organism: Lacerta agilis; assembly: GCF_009819535.1. Classification (NCBI taxonomy): domain Eukaryota; kingdom Metazoa; phylum Chordata; class Lepidosauria; order Squamata; family Lacertidae; genus Lacerta; species Lacerta agilis. Next base: position 65,024,332 of record NC_046313.1, read on the forward strand.
GGAGAGGGAAAGATCAGTCAAAAGAGCATGAGACTTGATCTCAGGGTCATGGGTTTGAGCCCCAAATTGGGCAAAATATTCCTGCATTGCAGGGGTTGGACTAGATGATTCTTATGGTCCCAACTCTACAATTCTGTGAAACCCAAAGGAAAATGAGAAGAGTTTCCACTTCTCCCTTTGGGAACTTTCCCCCACATTGGTTCGTTGGGTCAGTTTCCGTTCATGAACCAAGAGTTTGCCCTGGAATGTGCCCACCTAACCTGCCTCACACACATTGCAGGGAAGGATGAGTTACAGACTAGCTTTCCAGAAGCTTGTCTGCTGTGCTGAATGTTAAGTCCAGAGCCGGAGCTGGTCAGCAATAAAACACTCGGTGTCCATGAAGTTAACCTCCTTATTCAAAGAAATCAAAACAGCTCAGTCCTAGTGATCACAGCAACTCTTCCCAGTAGGTCTTGCCCCAATGAGGCGGTTGCGAGGATTGAAGGACCCCTGCCTCCCACAGCTCTCCGAGTTTCCTCCTCCCCCAGGTCCTTCCTCAGCAACCTGAGGCTCCTTCGTCTTGTTTCTCTTTGCTCTGCCTTCTTCATTTCCCCTAATTCTAGGAGACAGAAGGGAGGGGAGCTGGTCACAGCAGGAGCAGGAGACTCCCTGGCTTCTTCAGCAGCCTGCCTCCACTCTACCTCTTGCCTTCCCTTCCTCTCCAGCTCTGCTTCTGCCTCTGCTTCTGGACCTCTCTCTGCCACAGCCTCTTCCTGCTCACTAACCCCTGTTGCCTTTTCAGCTTCTGACACCTTCCAGTCTGCTCCCACTTCACCCTCTGACCACTCTTCTTCATCCCACCACCAATCCCTGGCTCTCAGTTCCCCCCAAATGGGGGTTCCCTCACCACCATTCCTCTGCATCTGGCCAGTCCAAGACACATTCCCTGAGAAGCTTCCAAGGGACCCTAGGGAGGAAGAATCCACTATCCTTCCCCTCCCCTAGGAGCCAGAGGAGTACCCAAGCGAGATTTCCTGCAAGAGTTGGTTTTTGGAGACCCAGTTATCACCGGAGGTTATTCAGCAGTCCAGGCTGTGCTCAAAATGGATTCCTGTCTTTAGGAAGTCCCTGGACCTCACTTCCACAGATTGACTTGCCCATTAGTTTTCTCATAGACGGCTTCCCCCACCCTTTTTACCCTTTCATGGCTCCCCCAGCTCTTGGAAAGCCTGGACTGGCCACATGGGCTCACAGCTGTCAGAGCCAGCAAGAAATTTCAGGCCTGATTGATTTAATAAGGAAAAATCCCTACCATGTTGACGAGTGACACAGCATCGATCGCAATGGAGGGAAAGTGGCCCATCAATCACCAAGCTGCCTGCCTACTGTGGGCAGTGGGGGGGGGGGGGAGGACAGAAGGAGCCTCCTCCTCTTAAGGATGATGCTAAGAGAAGGAAACCAACAGCAGAAAAGGAAGCACACTGGTGTTACCGAAGATAAGCAAAGCTTGGCATAACGGGGGCAGTTCTGTGTGCTTCGACCCAGAACTGTCCCACTTGCTTAGAAAGAGGAGGAGTGGTATTTCCAATAAAACCAAAACAAGAGGGGTGTGCAGGTGAGGAAGTGGACTGTGGAAACTATTCTCCATATGTTTTTCACAGCCAAATGCCAGGTCCTGGAATGGCTGGGAGAAAAGTGCGGAGAGATGCCGGGGCAGAGAATGGAATCAGAGTCCGAGGCCACAGTCTGAGATGGACCAGGAGCTATGGGGTGAAGAGTAGGTCACAACTGAAGGCAGAGCCATTGGGGGGTGGGTGCCAAACTGGGTCTTTGACCCGGGGGAAATAAAACCTAGTTTCACCCCTGCTGAAGGTCAAATACAGGGTACAGCCAGGAACAAACCAAAGGCCAACCACAGGATACAGGCATTCTCCAATTGTGTGTGGGGAAAAGAGTGGGAGGACCTACTGGATCACCACCTCGTGTCTATGCTGGATCTTCCCATGCTGAGGGATGACAGGATCATCCACATGTCTGGAGGAGGAAACCTATATAGACTGTGAAACACAGACACACACACACCCCACATGCATGAAATAGGGCCATCAGCATATTACCTCACAGGTCATCAGTCAATGTGAAGCACACAGGTCAAGAGTTGAGCCCAGCAAATGCACAACAAAGTCTGGTGCGGTCTGCTAAAGTCTGTTTAATGGTGTGTGTATATAATCTTTTGATAAATAAAAGTAAAAAAATCTGAAAGTTTACATTCCTAAATATCACTGTTGTTTTCTGTTAACCCAAGTAAAAAGATAAACAATGAGACCTGAATTCTGCACCAGCTGAAGTTTCCGAACTGTCTTCAGAGGCAGCCCTACATATAACACATTGCAGTAATCTAGATAGGCCAGTTGCGCCTTTTAAAAATAAGTAGGCAGGCCAAGGATGGACCTGAACTCCCCCACTGTGAATACAGTGGAGTAGAGAACACCTGTAGGAGGCTCTTGTTGCTCAAACAAGGCTTTATTGGGACAGGAAACCCCCTTTATGTCCAGGGGTGTGTGTGTCCTATGATCAGCATGGGTGTGTGGGATCAGGCCAGGACCTGAGGATACAAAGCTGCGTAAGGAAATACTATCATTCAGTGGCTCACTACATGGAACAGCTGCATACAGATCCAAAAGTTCTTAGCTTGAGCCCCACCCAGAACTTCCTGACAGATGTGCACGTGCACACACACACTTTTTTCTGGCATGATGGAAGTCATGTAACATTTAATGTACCTCCACACACCTAGTTTGGTTCTTTCCTCAGGGCTCCCATAAATTCCTCAAACAATGCCAACCCCCATATTGCCAGCCAGTGGGGGCTGGTGTCCTTTGGGGCTGCCTGGGCAGAAGGAAGGGAGGTCAACAAAAGGCAGAGCCATAGACATGGGTTCTAGTTTTGCCCCCATCCTCCTCCCTGCTGAGCCCCTACAAGAGGCTGAAGTGGAGGAAGCTGACAGGTGGTGCACCACCTGAGCTGTTCATAAGGTGGGGTGGTACAGCTGGCTGAAGGCAGGCTGAGCTTGGTGGGGCAGTGCCCCCATTTGCCCAAATGGGCCAGCCTCCACTGCCTGCAGCTTTTGCTTGTGGGCTACATGGGCACCAATGCATGCGGTTCCCTTTATGCTGCCTCTCTTCTGCAAGATGTGCCCTGCTATGCTGCTTTAAGCTGCCTGGTGCAGATGGGGCTGTGATGGGAGAAGGGACCGCTTTCATGCAAAGCTTCTTGGTGCTCTGAACACAGCCTTGATGAGGAGCTTCCAAAGATGGCTGGTGTCTCTGAAAGGGCAGATCCCTCAACCCCTCAGGCCGTAACTGGGGCCTCCCATTCCCCTTAGCTAGCAAAGCCCAATCCCGTACTACAGCTTCCTCGCTCTGTGATTCTCAAAGATCAGTTGCTGCCCTACGCTTCATCGTCCTTTAAAGAAGTCCTTTGGCATCCTATCTCACATGGTGAACTGAGGGCAATTCTGGGCCCTTGCCAGCAGCTGGCTTGTTTACCAGCAAGACAACAGTAAATTAGTGTCCTCAACCAGCACTGTACACCGAGCCAACAGTGTGTGCAGAGGGCAAAACGACTGGGCCACATGGAACGGCTGCAGCGGCATTTGCTGCATATTTTGATAGCTGCTTTCCACCCCCAACGTTAAACGTATTTAATCTGCTCTTGCAAATGGCTAATTTTGAAAATCCTCTTATCAGCATTAGCTCCTCAGCACTGGTATTTATTTACTGTTCATTTTCATAATCTCCACCCCACCCCCTCTATGTTTGTATGACTGAGTGCTCTACTCAAATGGCTGGCTCCATTTCGGAGAATCCTGGTGGAGGAGAGAGGTGGGAGAGGAAGACGGGCTGGTCATGGACTGTGATGTCATCCCAGAGATGCAAAGAAAATGAGGACAATGGACATAAAAGAAGAGACCGGCTTCTTTTGTGCTGGATCAAGCAAGAAATACAATGTGTAATGGCAACCTTGAATGCACTTGGGTTTTTGGAAGGGTGGAAATGCAACATGTTCTTCATGAACAACTGCATTCCATTCTAAACTTTCCCGCCCTGTGAGTTTTCTGCTATAGAAATATAATGTGATTCAAGGACAAGAACACTGGCCTTCAGTCTATACATTTCTTCCAGCAGTGGGGTTTCGGTGTATGGCTTCAGTGGAAGAAAAGTGGAATGCCTTCAACCAGTTCTCCACGGCAATGGCATTCTTTCCTTCTGTCTTTAAAAAACCCCAATCGTTCCTTTCTTTTGAATGAGCTAATCTGGACCAAAGATTGCTACCAAGTTTGCAGTAGTACCATTTTTAAACCATCCTTTGACAATTGGGATGCTTGAAGGTACAGCACTGCTGTTTCCTCACATGTTTCTGGGAGCACTCTCACAAAGCACACTATTCTCAGATTTTGGTTCACTTCATCAGGAGAGTCCTAAAGGCTGCTTTCATGGAATACAGTAGGCAAGTCCACCTACACCACAGGGCAACACTCTTCATTCAGCCATTTTTTAACTACTTTAACCACTGCGTGGATAAAGATACTGATTGTTGTTGGGGGCAGTAGACAAATGTGGCACAATCCTATGCATGTTTAGGCAGAAGCAAGTCCCACTGTACTGAATGGGATTTACTCCCCTGTATGTGTTATAGAAGTCCTAGAATCAGAGTTGGAAGGGACCCCGAGGGTCATCGAGTCTAACCCCCTGCAATACAGGAATCCTGTCTACAGCCATCCCTGGGAGTGGACACAAACCACCTGTCTTCTGCTTAACAGCCAGATGCACTGACCCACTGCACCACCTGACAAACAAGACTGCAGCCCAAAGGGATCTTCCAAATGCTTCCTGTGTCTCTGTCCTAGCCAGTTCAGTCCATTCTGGTTGAGTCTTGGGTTCTGAGTGATTATAACAAGGTATTCGCCCATATGCATAGCTGTCAACCCTCCCTGCTGTTTCCCAATGCTATAATAAGGAAATTTCCTGCCAAAAAAGGGGAAAGGTTGACAGCTATGCCCATATGCAATCTGCTCTTGTATTTCCTTCCTGGGTAAGTAACCTGGCTTGCTGAAGTTCCTCTAGCCCCTATTCAACTGTTTCTGCTCAAAGAAGGAGAAGAAAACTACACATGGCCTCCTCGACTGGTAAGTGGCAGGTATACTTAGCTCTTCTCCCCGCTGTCTTGCTGGAGCCCTGCTATTCTGTCTGTGGAATTCAAATGAATGGAAGCACCCATTATTTATTAACTCTCACCCCATGTAGCTTCCTCTCCACTCCTGCCTTGGGTTAAAAAAAAAAAGGGAGAAGATACACCTTGTATTTCCTGCTCTATTCTCAGTCAGCTTGAAAGAATCAGCCAGTTCCCTGAGCAGCAGAGTGGAGTCTGAAATATTAACACATAATCCGGCAGATCACAAAGTGGTCAGTCAAGTCACAACCAGGCAAAGCAACAACAGCCAAGAGTCTGGGGTGTGGGGTGGGGAGAGAGACACTTCTAAAACATTCCTTGTTCCTTATCTTTCGCTTGCACGATCCCTATCCTAAAATATGCATTTCAGTCAATGAACAAATGCTGCTACTGCCTGCTTTGGGAGGCAGGAAGATGAGACCGGGGATCAGGAGGCACAAGCCTTACCAAAGCTCCCTAGCTAAGCCATTGGTAATGAGCAACGGTGTGAGAAACACTCTGGCTAGGCAAGTGGTTTAGGAAGGAGCACAAATGATTATTCCACTGCTGAATATTATCTCACATTTTCTGCCCCCATCCATGGTATAATTTTTTTGAATTTCAGCTGTGGGCCTAACAATGAGGCCAGGGGCTTCTGGAGGTGGATCTGGAGTCGCATTAAAAAGTAGCAGACTGGGAGTCAGATCTGACCCAAGAGGCACAATATAAAAGGGTTTTCTCCTGCACATGCTACATACGTACGTCATAGTGCAATTGCTGTTCATTTCAGTTAGGCTTGTGCAGGAGAACTTCCATAAGAATATAACAACCACCTTTTGGATCAGGCCAAAGGCCAGCTTCTTGTCCTCACAGAGGCCAATCTGGGAAACCCATAAGCAGAACCAGGGTGCAATGGGTCTCTCCCCATGTATTGTGACCATTGTTGATTTGTGTGTATGTGTTTTGTGGGTGGGTGGGGCTGCCGTTTGGATTTCCACTTCAGGAACTGTGTAAACTTCTGTTATTGACAAAATGCACAGACAGACAGACAGACAAACAGAAGCAATTCAAAAGCATTGTCTTTCATTATTACTCAAGGGTTTTAACAACCTCACGTAACAGAATGACTGTTTCCTCACCTTCCTGATGCCTTCAGTGCAAAACAGATTATTGCTTCAAAAAAAAAACCAAAACAAAAAAAACCCGTGTTCCTTCTTTGCAGCTACCATCAATTCTCTTACAAAAACACACAGCTCTTAGATGTGTCTATAATAAAGCCACGTAGAGGCTTATTTAACAAGGTCTTTGATAAAGATTCAAATAGCAGTAAGCAGAAGGATTGGAAACAGATGGTTACAGAGAAAGGAAAAGGGAGGGAAAGCACCATAAAATGCACTTCAGAGCCCCTGCTTATTAACAAGATTCTTTCCTGACTAATAAGGTATGTCTCATCCAAATGGTCAACTCATACAGAGCTTACTCAGCCAAGTGAACTGCAATCCAGTTCCCCCCAAGTCACGCATGCTGGCAGCCACAACAAGTCAAAACATGTTGTCATCCCACCAGCAAGTGAAATCAGATATCTGCAGGCCTGATCCTGCCCACGGCGTCCAACTGAATTCAATGGAATTTCCTCCCTGTGAAATGTGCACAGAAATTCAGCCTCCGTCTTTTATGAAACAAGAGTGTTTTGTTAAATTTAAATAATCTGCAGTGTGGCTTCACCTGCTGCAGACTCATTTCAGCTTTATAGCTAGGACAGATCCAGCCCTGTTTTGAACGTAACAGAAAGTAAGAATGTGAGCTAGGAAAACTCAAGGTGGAAAACCCAAGTGAATGGAAAGGGCAGATCCATAATAAATTTATCAGGGCTTAAGGCAGGGGAAAGGTATTGCTCCATCCACAGTTTGCCTAGAGTAGAGCACCTGAGTTGAAGTGATTTGGCTGCCCTATGCTGGAAGACAAAAACTTCTTACTCTACTTTTTACTAGGTGTCGCACATGACTATCTTCAATTGCAACACAATTGTAGATGACTCATCTTTTAAAGAATTTTCATATAATACCCTCATATTATCTATGTCAAAGTGTTATTGATCTTTAGCAGGAGGGGGGAACCTCAGGCCCAGGGGCTACAAGTCGCCTTCCAAGCCTTTATATTTGGCCCTCAAAACTTTCCAAGGCTTCTCACTCTCAATGCCACATCCATTGCCAGCCGAGCTCTCCGCTCTCCTTGAGTACTTTTGCCTGGTTGGAATGTGTCCTTGCACTGTGATAATGACTCTTGCTTACCTGGAGGGAAGACAGACAGATGCAGGTGGCTGGGAGTGTAGAAACCTCTCAGAGATTTTTTTGCAGTTGAAATGTAGCAATGAAAACGAGGTTCTTAAATTGCTCCAACGGGCAATTGGGTGGTGACCAGACATGATTAGAGAGGCTAAAAGCTGTTTAGAAACATTTATTTTAAATACATTATAGCAGAAGACCAGTGAAGAAAGTTCAGTTTATGAAAGATATAAGCATAATAGTATTGAGGAGAAATCAACAGCACAGTATACATGAATGAATCTTGGGGAAGGGAGAAATAAGAAACAGAAGAACATAGCTGTCAATCCAGAATGAAATTATAGGTAACAGGCTCCCATGGATGCATGTTACCAGACACCAGTGGTGTTTAGGATATGGGATCCAGCAAAATCAAAACAGAAACTGTCCAGGTAAAAATTAAAGAAAAATGTTTTAAAATAAAATAGTGAAGTCTGAACTGCACCGGGGGGGGGAGGGGAGGGAATATCAGAGCTGTACAAAAAGTATGTGGGAAAGTCATCAGAAAAACATTTTCTTGTGCGCTGATTGGTTCCTTTTAATTTCCCCGTTGTTTGCAACTAAAATTGGTTTTGTACTGGTAAATGACAGGTCACAGGACAAACATCAGCAGAAGCAGTCTTCCATTGCTTTAAGGGTTAACATGACTCCAAGCCTTTTTGAGGTTCAGGGAGACTCATGAAGGTCACCCAGCACTGGTAATCACATGGAGTAACACATCTTGTACCTTCTTCACACTGGTGCATTGCCTTAGCTCGACTAAGGCCTTGTGCACATTTCTGCTTCTCACACACTGCAGACAGAAAACAGTTCCACCCTCACGACAGGCATTCAGGCCTTTTCATCACAAACCAGAGTCAGTCTAGACCAAAGTTTTATTCTGTTCCATTCCATACCTTCTGGGGTAATCACCTTCACCATGAACACAGATATACCCCCCCCAAGCAGAGCTCATTAACATAGTGCTGTACCATTGCTGTGCCCCCCCATTTGCTTTTTGGCTTCAATTTCCTGATAAGTCCTGCTCCAAGGAAAAGTGAGAGCATACCTTTATTGTGAAGGATCATCGCTTAGTGCTAGAGTGTGTGGTCTGCTAGACCACTGGGTTCAATCCTCACCATCTCAAACGAGAAAAGGTTCACAACTAGCAGGTGGTGGAAGGATCTCTTCTGCAGCGAATTCTGCCTGTCAGATAAAACAACACTGGGCTATGTGGACCAGTGATATGATAGGTAAGACAGCTTCTTGTATTACCTTTGGTTCTCATCAATACATAATTCAGTGAGAGAGGTTTTAAGATTCACAGAACTCTTCCTCGGAGCTTAATGTCCATTACAAGAAAAAGCTCTGTGGAACTCAAAAGCTTGCTCAACTTCTAATACTCATTCTCTCTAACAATGTTTCATTTTTCATAACCTAAGCCCTTTGCAGTACAGGACATTACATACTGCTAAAGCACAACCTCCTTTGGCTGAATAAACCCACCTCAGAAACTCCAGGAAGATTATTATATACAATATTCATTTATACCCTGCCTTTTTCCCTGTTGGAATGCAAGATGCACTTGATAGTTTGCAGACCGCCCTCCACAACCAGGCCCAGGATAGAATCACAGAATGGTAGACTAGGGAGGACCCAACGGGTCACCTAGTATAACTCCCTGCAATGGACGGTGTCTGGTTCCAGCACTGCTTGATTTGCAAATAGAAACTCTCCCCTACTGCCATGCTGGCCTGGCCGGATGAGCTGAGTGTAATTTAATTGGGGAGAAGTTTCAGCAGGTGTTGTTGTGTGTCAGTGGTTCAGTCGTGTCCGACTCTTTGTGACCCATGGACCAGAGCACGACAGGCACCCCTATCCTCCACTGCCTCCCGCAGTTTGGCCAAACTCATGCTAGTCGCTTCGAGAACACTGTCCAACCATCTCGTCCTCTGTCGTCCCCTTCTCCTTGTGCCCGCCATCTTTTCCCAAACATCAGGGTCTTTTCCAGGGAGTCTTCTCTTCTCATGAGGTGGCCAAAGTACTGGAGCCTCAACTTCAGGATCTGTCCTTCCAGCGAGCACAGTCATTCCTTGCCTTTCCTTGATCAAGGGGATTCTTCCCTCGCCTCGCCTGCCCGCTCGCAAAGCTGCAGCAGAAGCCGGCGGCCTGTCTACCCGCATAATGCGTTGTTTATTAGCCCGCGCGCCCTTCTCCGCTTATAACTCCGTCGGGCCGCCTGCAGCAGCTCGGCTAATACAATGGCGTTTAATAACAATATTCCACTTCCTTAAACAGTGAGTGAGCGAGCGGGCAAACAGGTAGGCTGGCTGGCCGGCAGGCGCGGGACCGAGTTATTCATTATACATGAGCGCAGATACCTAGTTAAATATTTGATAGGAGTTTAGAAAAACCTCGGCGCTCCGCGGCCCCTTTCTGACCGCCGCCGCCCGAGGGGAGGTAACAGAGAGAAGTCAGGGGGGCTGAGGACTTTTCATGCGCGCACAAGATGCTGAAGTTTGAGCCCCGGCGAAGCCCTGAAGGCCGACATGCGCCTGGGACTTCTGGCTCTCGGTAGCTGCCGAGCGGCGTGCTGCACAGCCAACCTCCTTCCCTTGAATCCGGTGCTTTGCTGAGAATGAGGAGGCTTCGCGCCATCTGGGCAGCATTTCCAGTTAAGCGAAAGGGGCAATGACTGGCTGGGCCTTGGGACCCGGGTCGCCGTCCGCCCCACAGGCTGTGCCCCACACAGTTCTGGGGTCTCTGGGGCTGGCTACTCCTTCTCTCGGAATCGGCTCTCTCTCTGCCTGCGTGCTGCTGTGGGAATGATAATGGCCTCCTTCCTCAGGGATGAGCGCCACACTTTGCAAATGAGGAGTTCCACATGCATGATTAATAGAGGCTAAACTAGTCAAAGTAAGGCCAGGAGGAAGGGGCCGCGCAAGACGCGCTAATGAAGGGGCGACCTTCCAGGTTAAGGAATCAAAGGCAAATATTGCTGTAGACTTAAATCTCGCCCGTAGCCTATAGACTAAACCCAAACGGAGGCATATGTAAATACTCGGCCGCCGTTTCGAAATCAAAAGGCCCAGAGGTGTTCTGCGGGAAGTGGCGCCGGTTCAGTGGGACTGGAGGGAGATGTTATGTTCTGGGGGTAAGTGGACATTTCACCAATATACTCAAGACTCCCAATCAATTGGAGGGAGGGCCGTGGGCAGTGAGGGTACCTGGGAGTCTCCAGTATGAGGTAGGCATTCATCTTCATTTAAAAATCCCAGCACATATTTATGTATATATATATTTAATCTACCCTTCCTCCAAGGAGTTCAGGGTGACAGGTGTACATTGCTCTCTACCCACTCTCTTCAGTGGTTTCACATAGATGTCAGACTGGGTGTGGAACAGGATCCTGTCCCAGTTTCTCTACACAGCAGGTTGCTAGCGCTTACCAAGAAGAGAGGGGAAAGGCCTAGGGAGCTTGGCACTGTGTGGTCCGTAATGTTGGCATCACTCTGATGGTCTCGGAACCAAATGCTGCACTGCGTCAAACTCCTTGTGCCCCTCTCCTCCCCCTCTTGGTAAGCACTAGCAACCCACTGTGTGGAGATGCCGGGAGTGCCCCACTGGCCATTAGAATAATAGAATTCTAGTGTTGGAAGGAACCCTGAGGATCGTCTAGTCCAACCCCCTGCAATGCAGGAATGTGAAACTTGTCCCATAGGGGGATTGAACTAGCAACCTTGGTGTTATCAGCACCACATTCTATCCAACTGAGCTATTAGTGGTTGGGGGCTTCATTAGTGGTTGTTGCCTATCTCCCATTATGTCTGCATATTATGTCCCCAGAATATGATTTACCTGAGGCCTCCCTCTTATGTTCATTAATTTGGTCCCATGAATAAGTGTGACATTTACATTTAATACTGCCTGGCTACTCTATTAAAGCTACAAAATCAACCCAAATACCTGCCACTCTAATCTGCAGCACTGCATGGCATCCCAGCATCACATGTGGAGCTGCATTTGAGTTGCTGGCTGCATCTGATCAAGTCATTCTCTGTGAAGATATGCCTGTAGATGCATGCAGACCCAAGAGGGGAATTCAGCCTGGAAATCCAGGTTCCAGTTGGAGCAACAGTGGTTTCTGGAACCAACTCCAAAACCTACAACATTTTTGGCAAACTCTGTTTCCAATAATAATAATACTAATAATAATAATAATACTAATAATTTATTTATTTATACCCCACCAATCTGGCTGGGTTTCCCCAGGACACTCGGGTGGCTTCCAGCAAAATATTAAAATACAATAATTCATCAAATATTAAAAGCTTCCCTAAACAGGGCTGCCTTCAGATGTTTCTAAAAGTCAGATAATTGTTCATTTCTTTGACATCTGGTGGGAGGGCATTCCACAGGGCGGGTGCCACGACTGAGAAGGCCCTCTGCCTGGTTCCCTCCCTGTAACTTTGCTTCTCGCAGTGAGGGAACCGCCAGAAGGCCCTTGGCGCTGTACCTCAGTATCTGGGCTGAACGATGGGGGTGGAGAAGCTCCTTCAGGTATACTGGGCAGAGGCCGTTTAGGGAGGATCATGGGAGGAGGAGGATGGCCTTTGGCGATGCTTGCTAGGTCTTGCTTTGCAATCCAGGTGGCTTGATAATGTCACTGACTCCTTGTCATCTTCATAGTCTCAGAGTGTGAGCTGAGAGGACTTGTGCAAACTGAGGAATGTCCCTCAAGTACATGATGCTACTGCACGTCCCTGGCTGGAGTAGATTGCTGATTGCATTCTAGATTCCATATTGCATCCCACTCCAGAGAATGAATCCATTCTCAACTCCACAAAGCTTTTTACAGCAGAGCTACAAGTGGTGGCGCTCATCTCTTATGTAGATGAATAATCATTGCAGCATATATTTAAAAAAAAAAAAAAAACCATCAAAATCTGGGCCAAGAAAGCTGCATCCTGCAACCTGTATGTATTATGCAAATCAGCACAATTGCAAGGATTTGCTTTGGCAAGATTTATTTGGCCTTCTGTTTATCATAGAGAGAGTAAAGAGCTATGTGGGGCACTGCAGATGTGCTCGCTGATGGACTGAAAATCCTATTCAGATTTGTCAGATGATTGCTGAAACGATGACACAGGACTTCTTTTCTACACACGGTGCCTGGCTATGGCACTAGTTGGTGCCTGGCTGCAATAATGGACTGGACTTGGGTGAACATACTGAGGCTCAATCCAGAAAAAAGATGAAGGCATTTGGGTGCAGTTTGGAAGATTCAGGGCGTACAAAAGAAAGCACTTCTCTTCAAGACAGACAAAAGAAAGTAGATTGGTGGTTGCCAACTTGGATGGCTTTAAAAGAGGATTCGTCAAATTCATGGAGGATAAGGATATTCGTGGCTACTACTAGCCATGTTGGGCTGTGCTCTGCCTTCACCCTTGGAGGCAGTATGCTGACTATCTTAAGGTTGCCAGGTTTTTTTCCAATGAATCTGGGGACACTTTTCAACTTCAGTTGAATTCAGTGGAATTTTTTCAGGGGACTGATTTGTAAATCCGGGGACTGTCCCTGCCTGGGAAATGGGGATATACCTGGTACACAACATTGCTAGAGTGGACATAGAAAGGGAACTCTAGGCCAGCCAGTCGGAACTCGCTGTTTCCCCTGGGCTGGATGACTTCCTCTGTGTAACTGGAGATGGTGTGGTCTCACCTGGGCAGGTTAACACAAAACCACAGGGGCGAGACTCCATCTTCTATTTTTTTTTTTTTGGACCACACTCTCAAAGAAGCTGCTTTGCTAAAATGCTCTCACCACAAAGGAACTGTTTTCCCTTATGGAACAGTCTCCTGAGTAAATGTTACTTTTACTAAGTTTAAGTCTGCCGTCTGGAATCCAATTGTGAACAGATGATTTCCCGTGAGTAAATGTTTTATGCTTTTATAGAAGACTGTGTAGTGTCTTATTTTGAGAGGGATTAATGGGGAAAAATACCAGGACATTTATTACAGAGGTTTTAAACAAACCTGAGCAAGCTTTCCGCTGTGTGTGTGTTTAAAAAGGGGAATGAGAACTCTGCTAATTTCTGGGACTTGTAAACACAAGTTGGAATAGGATATCTTAAACAATATATCCTCTCCTGCATCCCAAAACATTCCCACAGCCTCAGGGTTCCGTCCTCTCCCCCATGGTTTTTAACATTTGTATGAAGCCGCTGGGAGAGATCATCAGGGGGTTTGGGCTGGGTGTTCATCAATATGCAGATGATACCCCGCTCTACCTCTCTCTCAAATCAGAACCAGTGAGGGCAGTGAAGGTCCTGTGTGAGTGTCTGGAGGCGGTTAGAGGATGGATGGCAGCTAACAGATTGAGGTTGAATCCTGACAAGACAGAAGTACTGTTCTTGGGGGACAGGAGGCGGGCTGGTGTGGAGGACTCCCTGGTCCTGAATTGGGTAACTGTGCCCCTGAAGGACCAGGTGCGCAGCTTGGGAGTCATTTTGGACTCACCGCTGTCCATGGAGGTGCAGGTCAATTCTGTGTCCAGGGCAGCTGTCTACCAGCTCCATCTGATACGCAGGCTGAGACCCTACCTGCCTGTGCACTGTCTCACCAGAGTGGTGCATGCTCTAGTTATTTCCCACTTGGACTACTGCAATGCACTCTACTTGGGGCTACCTTTGAAGATGACCCGGAAACTGCAATTAATCCAGAATGTGGCAGCTACACTGGTGACTGGGAGTGGCCGCTGAGACCATATAACACCGGTCCTGAAAGACCTACATTGGCTCCCTGTATGTTTCCAAGCACAATTCAAAGTGTTGGTGCTAACCTTTAAAGCCCTAAACAGCCTCAGCCCTGTTGGGAAAACGCCCTGGGGTGCCTTCAAGCCCCCAGATCTCTGAGCGTCCTCTGGTATGCGCAGCTCTGGAAAAGGCATCTCCTTTCTCTTCCATTGCACTTCTAGCGACATACATCATATTGATATATGCACACTAATCTTCTGGCATAATACAGCAAGAAGAGTGAGACATGATATAGCTAATTTACTATTTATTTACACACTATGTACAGACAAAATGGCGTCCGTTCTCTCCAGCTCCGAGAGAACAAACAGAAATAAATAAAAGTGAAAGTACAGTGTAATAGTACCCGCAGTGGAAGAGATAAGACTGTCTTCCTTTCCCAGAGTCATCCCAGATAGGCATGTGATTTACAACAATCTCATCTGCAGCATCAGAGGAGTGAAATTGCTAACACCCCCTGTGTATCTGAAGAAGCATCTCCATCCCCACCGTTCAGCCTGGTCCACTGAGGTCCAGTGCCGAGGGCCTTCTGGCAGTTCCTTCACTGCAAGAAGTGAGGTTACAGGGAACCAGGCAGAGGGGCTTCTTGGTAGTGGCTCCTGCCCTGTGGACAGTGGTGTAGCTAGCCTCTGCGCTGCTGGGGGCGGCGGCAGCGTAGAGGCACCCCCTGGGGGGAGGGGCACGATGCGTGTGTCGTGACGTCATCATGACGTCACGATGCACGTGTGTGCAGAAAGGGGGAATTTCCCCCTTTCTGAGGCTTTTTTTTGGCGGGGGTGGTGGCCAGCTAGGAGGGGGTGACAAGCGTGACACCCCCTCCTCACTGGTCGGCCCCCCCCCCCCGCCGAAAAAAAGCGGCGGAAAGGGCAAAAAGAAGCAGAGCAAGCACTTGAATGCGCTGCTCTGCTTCCTTTTCCCCGCCCCCCCCAGCGTTTTTTTTCGGCGGGGGGGGTGGCCAGCGAGGAAGGGATGACAGGTTTGGCACCCCCCCACTGGTCGCCCCCCCCCCGCCGAAAAAAAGCGGTGGAAAGGGCAAAAAGAAGCAGAGCAAGCGCTTGAATGCGCCTGCTCTGCTTCCTTTTCCCCGCCCCCCCAGCGGTTTTTTGGGGGCGGGGGGTGGTGGCCAGCGAGGAGGGGGTGACAAGTTTGACACCCCCCATCGCTGGTTGGCCCCCCCCCCCGCCGAAAAATAGCCGCTGGAAGGGGGAAAAGGCGACATGCCCTCCATTCGGGTCCGCCAGGCGGGGCGGGGTGGGAGGGGCCGGCCAAAGTGTCACCCCCCCTCCCCTTGACCTAGGGGCAGCCCGCCCCCCCTTGCGACGCCCCTGCCTGTGGAACGCCCTCCCATCAGATGTCAAGGAAATAAGCAACTATCTTACTTTTAGAAGACCTCTGAAGGCAGCCCTGTTTAGGGAAGTTTTTAATGTTTAATGCTGTATCATGTTTTTAATATTTGGTTGGGAGCCGCCCAGAGATGGGTGGGGTATAAATAAATTATTATTATTATTATTATTATTATTATTATTATTATTATTATTATTATTTTATTCCCAAATCAAAGTGCTGGTTTTGGCCTTCAAAGCCCTTCACAGTTTGGGACCACTGATGTATTTGAAGGAACACCTCTTCTCTCGTGTAGCTCCTTGAGACTGTCATCCGACAACCTTCTCTAAGTGCCCCTGCCAAGTGGGGTAAAAACCATGAGAGAAAGGGTCTTTTCAGTAGTGGCCCCTCAGTTGTGGAACACTCTCCCATGAGACTCCCATCTGACACCTTATTAATGTCCTTCAAAGTGCCATGCAAAGACTTCTTAATTTTCTCGGGCTTTGTAAATTATGTTTACAGTTTCATACTACTTTAAATCTCTGGATTTTTATTTTTCTTCTTGGAAGCATAGAATCATGGAGTTGGAAGGGATCCTGAAGGTCATCTAGTCCAACCCCCTGCAATGCAGGAATCTCAACACATGGTCCCCCATCCAATTTGAAACCATACCGGACTCAGTTTAGCTTTGTAAATGTGCTAGCAGTTTTAGTGCTTCACCCTTGTTTTAATTGAGTTCTGCAAATTCTCTCTTAGCGTTGCTCTAAGTTTTGAAGAATTTTAAAATAGCTATACAGTATTGTATTAGCTGTGTTTTGATGTAATTTTGTTTGTTTCAATCCCTGTAAGCCTCCCAGAGAACCTTTTTATAGGATGGTCTATAAATCGTTTGAATGAATAAGTGTTTCTTTCGTCATTGGTATTGGATTGCTGCTCTTAGGAAGAACTTGGAGCCCTGAAGCTCTAGTTTTGCCTCATAAAGGCTGATAGGATATGCTATAGTAGATAACGTCCCGCTTGGGCCAAGAAGGGATGACTACACCACAAAGCCCAGACAAGGAAAGGATGGTTGCTAGCCAAACAAAGAGAGGCCCCCGCTGAGTATCTCATCAGACCAAGACATCTCAGTCCATGCTCATTCTCATGCAAGTCGTTTAACAGGCGGTTAATCCCCGTCCAATCTCCCCGCCCGACACAATCCAATTTAATTTAGAGGAAAAATCACACAAAGGCTGTAACATCCAGCTTATCCCTTGAAATGCAATCGCTCTGTAGAAAAGAATTAATTTTTAATTCCATCTTAATTACTCGGAGTAATAATCCATTTACACAGACCAGTGCGGTCAGCCACATGCATTCCATCGCTCCGGAGAGCTGGAGTCATGTGACTAATGCCCTTGTCAGCTGACCAGCTGAACTAATCAATCAGAGGCGATTATTATGCCAGGTACCCTGAGAGAGTCTGGAGCCTTCGATTAGTCCCTTCGGATTGTGTGGCTGCCTCTTCCCCATTGCTCACATTTAATTAGTAATTATTTTGGCACTAAGCAGCCCTGTGAAACTGCCTTTGCTGTGATGACCCAAGCCTTAGCTTTGGACAAATAAACCTCCCTTTAATAGGAACCAGAATTGGGACAATACTATTTCTCCTCATCTATAGCATCTCTCTACATTGCTCTTTAAACTTGACCACCAGCCTGCCTTTGCCATTCTGTTTTTGGATCCTTCAACTGACCACCTCTGTGAATGTTCTCCCAGGTTCCCTCTCATTCTGCTCTCTTGCTTCTTTGACATGTCGTATTTTGGTTCCTCCATTTCTCTGCTGCTCGCAGGCAGGCTGGTAGCTGTGAATGTGATGCAGGCTGATGTTTAGGGTCTAAACCAGAACTTTCCAAACTTTTCATGTTAGTGACACACTTTTTAGACTTGCATCATTTTGTGAAACAGTGATTCAGTTTTACTAGCAAACCAAACTATCCCCCTTCCAGCCCCTGGAGGAGCGTGGGGAGCATTCACATGACACACCTACACACTACAGCCGACACACTAACGTGTCACAACACACAGTTTGGAAAGCTCTGGCCTAACTGAGCTGGAACTTGTTGCTATAGTTCACACCGGCAGGCCTTCGCTCTGGCAAGCAGCCCTTACCTAAATTAATTGTTGGTGGGCCAGGTTCTGACAGCCATAACTACATCACAAACAATCAGCCGTGGTGTTTTTAAAATATAGATGGAAATGCAGAAGGTGTCAGTGCAGCAACCAGTATGGAAGATGTAGGTTTGCCCATTTTTACTTTCTGCCAAGACTGCTACAAGCATCTCAACTGTGATCCAATCAGTGCAGACTGGAAGTCTCCAGCCCCAATACAGGGGGGTTGGTTTAGTTCTTCTGACCCCATTCTTCAATTAGTCTTGCCCCATGCTTTCCTGATTCCACTGTTTGCCAAGGGAGATAAACCACATACAAAATGTGTTCGCGCCTTGATCCCACATCCCCATGCATGCTGACAATAACAGTGAAGGGTACCTTGTTAAGGGAGCAAGGGGGCTTGTTCACTGCTCCCTTACCTGGCCTTGCCTGCTCGATTGCCCTGTTTGACACTCTTGGGTATAGTCCTTGGAGCCAAAGATGAAAAGCAGACCTACATAGGGTAAAAGATTAGAGGCGGACACAAATCTGTTTCTGTGACTGTAATTTATTTTCAAAGTTCTAAATGCTGAATTTTAAATTCCTCCGACGTGCCCTATGACATGATAGTGAAGGGTGGGTAATCAATTGAATCATCACTATCACCTGTGACTAGTCTTTCCAACAACACCCCTCCCTTCAAAGCAAGCTGAGGTGGGGAGGTGGGGTAGTTCAGGGCTGTGGTGGTGGGAGGAGATTTAACCCTTTCTTCACCCAGCTTTCCAGTTCCAAATTTTCCCCTAAAGCTACTTTTCTCATTGGGGCAAACGTAACCAATAGCTGAATGTGGCTTTGGATAGGGTGAATTAGATCAGGAAAGTACACTGTGCAGCATTCTCCATTTCTCCCAGGGGTGATAAGTTCAGTGGCAGTGTTACAGGGTTTACTTTCCTTTGGATGAGAGACAGAGCCCTGGAGAGTAGTGGTGTCTTTGTAATACTTCTGTTATTTACAGGAGTACAAGCTGCACACATTGTGGAAACAAATAGCCTCCTACAGCACCAGAGCTACAGCTGTACATACACCAGTTGATCTAAATAACAGAGTGGATCTCTGCACTCCCACCAGTCTGTTTCCAGGCCAGCTAAACCCACATCTCTCTCTCCTACCTGATTGAGACTTTCATAGAACTCAGGAGCTTGCTCATTACATTGTGAGGTTTTGGTTGTTGTTGTTGTTTTTTAAAGACTACTGTCCTAGTAGGTTGATTTTGGATTTTCTAATAGACCAAGCAGCTCTGCAGCTTTTCTCTCTGCATCTCTCATATGTCTTCTTCTTTCCTTTCTTTCCATGCCTGAGCACTGATCTCAGACCTCCTTGCCATGCAGATAAATTGCCCATTAAGGAAAACATGTCCAATCATTAGCTCTCATTGAGGAAACATTAACCAATCATCCCTGACTAGCAACAAGCAATCAGGTTAACAAAGGATGGACACCCAGAGGCCACAACAACACTAATCCCAGGTACTGGTCTATGGCTGGAAGCACTTTTTCCTATTGAATTAAAACGTGCTCTGCACTTGCTATGGGTATGTGCATGCAGGAGCAGAGCTGATAAGGGCCAGGAAGCTGTCACCTTGGGTGGCACTGCAAGCATGTCCTTCCCTTCATCCCCACTCCAGGCTGCTGCACAAAACAACTACCTGGGCTTCCATGCATCCCACTGATAAGCCCTCTGAATGCTCTCTGTAAACAGGCAGGCCTTGCTACCAAGGGGGAAGGAAGGTGGGGAGCAGCAAAGGGAGGCTCAGAATGGGCAATAAAATAAGACCAACCCCTGAGAATATACAGCCACCATGTGACACTTTCTGCCTCAGGATAGGGCTTTTGGCCCCAGACTGAAAGTTCCTAAAGTTGTTTGGGGCTGGCGAGGAGCACTCATCTCCTCTGAATTGAAGAAGTGTGCATGCACACGAAAGCTCATACCAAGAACAAACTCAGTTGGTCTCTAAGGTGCTACTGGAAAGAATTTCCTATTTTGTTTCGACTATGGCAGACGACTATGGCAGACCAACACGGCTACCCAACTGTAACTCCTCTGAACTGTATTTGAGCCAGGCTGCCATAGATCCTCAGAGTGCAGTAAGGCTGGCACCGGAGGCCAAGGAAAGAAGATTAAGCATCATTGTCCTCCCCAGCACATCCCTCTTATATGAACAGTCAGAAGAGCCTTGGTGGTTCAGGCCAAAGTGCTATCTATTCCCCACACTCTTTTCAGTGGCCAACTAGATGCCTCTAGGAAGTGCCCAAGCAGAACCTGAGCACAACAGCGCTCCCTCTACCTGTGATTCCCAGGCTAGGAGCCACCATAGTCTTATCCTCCATGAATTTGTCTAATCCTCTAGTTTGTCTAATCCCTCCTTTTTGCTTGTGTCTGTGTCTTCCAAAGGAGAGATGGAATGTGGGGGAAGCCAGCTGTGACTCATCTGGCCTGGTCAGAAGACCCCAGTCTGAGCACATGTTGCGGAGGCACTCTTTCCCTTAATTCTAAGACTATGTTGTCCCACCCACCCCTGTTTTGCACCTGGCTGTGGTAGGTGTACCTAGGGCTTCTCGTTCGAAACAGATCCCACAAGCCTGAAACCTGCCCGCCTCTTGTAAGAAGCCAGAGGAGGAGAGACAGGCTTCTCTGTGTTTGGCACAATGCACAGATCAACAAGTGACAAGAGTCCTGGGCATTGACTGCCATAATGCTAATAAAGAGAATAAAATAACCATGGCGAGAGTTCGGGTAGGATTCCCAAAGAAGCCACCAATTACAGTTTATGGCTGCAGTGGGGCTGGGGGAGTCAGCTGCAACGGAAAAGATAAAAGCCTTCTGCCTCGGTGGATCAGTCTGAGTTGAATTGGTGGACCCAGAGGGAGCTACCAGAAGTGGCCACTCAGGACTTTTCCCACATTGCATGATGGGACGCTGGATGAAACACTCCAGCCCTGATTACTTCTGAGCTATGTGAGGAGGGGGTGGTGTTGGTAGCTGAGTAGTAGTTAATGCTAAACTTTTGCGTAGATCAGCCATTCTGCAGTTTCCATGGTCATGCGCAATATCTGATCAAAATGGATGGCTGCAATGGAGCTCTGCCATCTAGCAAGGTCCATCTGGTTCCTGGCACACTAGATGCAAAGAAGTCTCTCTCCAAGGTTCCCCCCTCCCCCTCCCCTCCTCCTTCTGCTCACAACAGGGGAGGCAACTGCAATCTGCGAATCTTAGACAAGGATGTTGTTGTTAGGAAAAGGAGCAGAGAAAGGAAACAAATTGGAGTTTAATGATGATGACCTTCTTCGTCATCAAAGTGCCTTCTAGGAACTGTGGAAAAACAGAAGAATTTAAGCAGCCTTTTCACTAAAGGTTTTTTCCCCACACACACAATCTAACACAGGCCCATGGGTCAATTATAGCTCCCTCCTTGCCTAATTGCACCTCACTATGGGAATTCATTGTTTGTGGCCCTTTCCTACAGCTCTTGGCTGGAAAAATAGAAGCTTCTCAAAGGGGGAAAGTGGCTGCACCACTATGTCTGCATTGATTCAAAGGCACATGGAGAATTGGCACCAGTTTATCCAACCTATGGCAGTGTGTGTGTGTGTGTCTGTGTGTGTGTCTGTGTGTGTGTGTGTGTGTGTGTGTGTTGGGGGAATGGAAATCTTGTGGGCCGTTGCTGCCAGTGAAGTGAAAGTGAGGAGGAAAAGGAGAGATAAGGGGCAGAGGTAAGAAATAGGACCCAAAAAAGCTGAGATAATGCGGTGCAGAGAGACTGAAGGCGAGGGAGACAGCACTATTCATCTGTTTGTTGGTTTCATAAAATTTATATGCCACTTGATTGTAAAAAAGAAAAGAAAAAAGAAAACCTCAAAGTGGTTTACAAAAACGGGATGCAGTGGGGAAAGAGAGTATTTATTGTGCAGAGACTTTTTTTGTTTTTTTGTTTTGCTGAGCTCCTCCAAATAAACCACAATGTGAAGTTGACATTTGTTCTTGGCGTGCCAGAGGATGTGCAAAACCAGAGTGATCTCCACGTTTGTGGTAAAATGTGCCCTCTGAACTCAAGTTGAAGAGATTTTCACTGAAATGTGCAATTTTTTAATTTGTGCATTCCCAAAATCTCAAAGAGTTTTAATTTCCAAATGAATTTACTCTTTTGGAAGAATGAGCTTCTGTACCAGCACACAAAGTAGGTTTTAAAGGTTTGTGCATCAAAGTTTTTGCACTCAAAACATCCTAAACATGCTTAGTAGTAGATCAGCTATGAAGAGCTGTCACTGACTTATTTGGTGAAATTTGCCTGTCACTTTAATATTCTCATGAAGAATTAAAAAATGTTAAAAGAAATTCTCAGACTTTTAGTACATAATTTACTCATGTAAGGTGTTTGGAATATTTTTGTAGTAGATGAAAAATAAGCATAAAAGGAAGTGTGGAATCTGCCTTATACTGAATAGACTATTCGTTGGCTCCGTATCGGTCTACCCTGGGTGGCAGTGACTCTCCACGATTTGAGACCGGAGATTTGGACCTCAGACCTCCTGCATGCAAAGTAGATAATCTACCACTGAGCTAGAAAAACCCTCAAAGGGAAAGCTTTGGAGAAGGAGGGATTCTTCAGGAACTGCATCATGGTAATATTCTAATCTTCATAGCTCTGTGTATGCCTGCCTATTGTTTAGCCTTCAACATTTTAGCTATGACAGATTATTAGTGAGAATGCATATTTGTTTCCTTTCACTCCTGAATTTGTGTCCTGTTTTCAGTAAATAAACCTCTTTTGTCATGCACGATTATCCACTTTGCCCCCTGGGAAATTCACAAACTCTGTCCTAAATCCACATAAGCTGTAAACTCTTTGGTTTTCCCTAACTTCAGTAACAGTGTTTGTGAAAGGGTGGGTGGTGCAACAGAGATCCCTCTAGGTTAAGGGAGAATGAAATACTTAGACATCAGATCAATTCGGCTCCAGTTTTTACAGGGAAGGGCTGTATTATTATTATTATTATTATTATTATTATTATTATTATTTATTAAATTCAACAAATCAGTGGTGGAGCATTTGTCTCCAGCATTTCTAAATAGGGCTAGGGAAGACTCCTCAGTGAAATTCAACCTCCCATCCCATGTATGTAGGAGAAATACAAAAGTAAGCAGGCTGTGAAGCGTTTCTAGCAGAGTAAAAACACTTATGCATTTTGCACCTTACAAAAGCTAAGGAATTAGGCAGTTATACTTTTTTATCCCCTTTTATTTGTGGTCTGCTGACCTTCCCCCCTTCATCCCCCGTTGCACAGAATAAACCACACCTTTTTAAGTAAGATAAACAAAAAGGTTTACTTGCATTTCAATGCAGACAGCAAATACAACAAAGTAGTGTGTAGAAAAATGCTTCTAAGTTACAGTAAAATAGAAGTTGGTAGTCTTAGCTAACATGGCTGAAAGCATGAACTTTAGCCATGCCCATCTGGTCAGCTTGGAAGCATGGTGGAAAGAGAGAGTCTCCTCACAGATGGAAGGACATATAAAGGATTGTCTTACTTGTTACATCAGTGATGGCCAAACTTGGCTGTTCTTGGACTACAACTCCCATCATCCCTAGCTAACAGGACCATTGGTCAGGGGTGATGGGAATTGTAGTCCCAAAACAGCTGGAGGGCCATGTTTGGCCATCACTGTGTTACATAATTCCGACCCAGAGGAAGCAAAGGAAGTGGCCATGCACAGAGGGTCCTCTCTAGGAAGTTTAAGAACTCTGTGTACTAGCCCTGTGCTTGTCTAGCAAAACATGCATTTGTGATTTGGCTGCAAACCCCACAAATTGGACTCCAGTGCCCATCCTCCCTCACTACTGGCCATGCTGACTGGGACTGATTCAGGTCTGGAGGGCCTGGATAGCTCAGTTAGTTGAAGTGTGGTGCTGATAACACCACGGTTGCAGGTTCAATCTCCATATGGGACAGCTGCATGTTCCTGCATTGCAGGGGACTAGATGATCCTCAAAGTCCCTTCCAACTCTGCAGTTCTTTGATTCTATGAAGTCCCTGTCCCCTGATTTAGATGCTTTTATTCTGTTTCTCCAGCTAAAAGCCATTAAAGTCAGCTTACAGTTCAGTTAATATTTGTTTACCACTCCTGGAAGTGAAAGTTCATTGAGCGACGCCAAATGAGGTGCCAGTGTAAAAACTCCATACTCCTATTGTTTTAAAAGTCACCCTTGGGCTGGATCAGCTGCTGGATCAATGAGAGCTACGTTTCCAATATTTGCCTAATTTCTGTTTGCGTCTGATTTCTAGATGACTGCACCAAAAGAGGGGAGAAGCTCCAACTTAGCAAGGACAGAATGAAGAGATGCACCACATCTAAGGGCCTCAATTTTAGAATGGCTAGGGAACCTGTGGCCCTCCAGACATTTTTGAATTATGGCTCCTATCATCCCTGACCACTGGTCATGCTGGCTACAGCTGCTGGGAGCTGAAGTCCTGCAGCATCAGGAGGTCTGCAGGCTCCCTAGCCTGGTTCTGGAGAGAAAATCTTTCCCCTTCCTGTCTTGGATGCAGAAGAGGCTCCATGCAGCTCTTTCCCCATAGCCTGGCATTCCACCTGACAGTTTCATAAACCAGACTTCCATGCACTTGATGTCCAGTCTCTTGGCAAGAGCAAGTGACACAGATGCCAGTGATGTGCAGGACACCTGACCTTCTCACACAACCTTGGGCAGACAGACCTCTTCTGTGGCCCTTGTGAAAGCCAAGAATGCAAGACTAGGCTGAGTGAAGAGGGAGGCCTAGTTATGCATTGAAGCCTCTGCAGACACTCCAGCCAGCATCCTCTGCGGCTCTTCAGTAAGAGGGAGAGCTGGGGAAATTGAAAGTGATCTCCCCAATCTGTATTAATTAGAGTCTATTAACTCATCAGAGCGCACACAGGCGGCTGCACGGGCCGCTTCTCCCATGAAGGGAGCTGCCACCACCATCTATTGGCAGAGGGGGGAGCTGAACTGGAAGGAGAGCGCTTGTGGTCATGTTCAGGACTGGACCTTGCTCTCAGGTAGAGGCAACCTGGACATAAAGCCCCTAGGGGGTGGAGAGGAGCCTGACAGGTTTCACTGCCATATTGCTATCCACCTCCTGCCATTTGGCTGGTGGGAAATATGAATGATGAAAGCAATCTGTGTGTGCATGTGTATATATACTATGTGTGTGTGAAAGAGAGAGAGAGAGAGAGAGAGAAAGGAGAAAAGGAAAGAGATGTGCAGAAGGATAGTAGGGTGGGAATGACCTCAAGGTGTGTTGGTCCTCCAAACGCCACCTAGCTTTGCCCAGATGAGGGCAATACCTGAGGCATGAGAGAACATGGTAGGATTGGCACACATTTGGCCCTGGAGGAGTGGATGCAATGGAAATGTATTGGACAAAAGTATGAGGCAGGTAGCTGGGGGTGGGGTGGGGTTCTAGATTGTGAGTCTGGCCTTGAGGAGAAGATTATGGTGTAAATCCACCGAGCATTTTACCAAGTAAGCACATACATAGAGACCTGCTGGGTCATGCCAATGGCCCGTCTAGTCCAGCATCCTAATGTCACAGTGGCCAGCAAGATGCCTGTGGGAAGCCTGTAAGCTGGGCAGGAGCAAAACAGCAACCCTCTCCCAGTTGTGATTCCCAGCTACTGCTGTTCAGAGCCCATGTCCAGTTTTATGTAGCCCTTGGATTTTTTTTTAAATGAAGGATTTCAGGAACTGACACACAGCCAGAGTTATCCATCCTCCAACTTCTTTGCTTCTCTTCCTAGGCTTATTTCCTTGCCTCTCCTCAGCCACTTTAAATTGAGGGTGGGAAAGGAAGCCGCCCCCATTGTTTCCTCTCCTGTAGCTTCCTAGTGCCTCCACAAGTAGAGAGAGAGAGAGAGAGAGCCCTTCCCCATAGAGCTGAGCGCCTCACAGAAGGTACAGAACGCAATGCCTCTTGAGCAGTTCAGGCCCTCCTTCCTCCTCCAGGCACAATGGCCCTTGAGAGCTGCTCACAAGGAGTTGGCAAAAAAGGAGAAGCCTCCCTGTAGGCCTGGTTCAGGCCCCTTACAGGTGCTGTGGTGCCTATGGAGGAGCAGTTAGGGATTCAATTTGCCCACAAGTAACCTCCAGGCAATAATAATCCAGCAGGGCTAAGCCTCCCATTAAGTAGAGTAAGATAGCTGCCCTGCAGGATGCTGCTTTTGGGTGTTGCAAAAGGGCAGCAAATTATTAGTTATTTAATTGATTATTGCTGTATTTTTACTGGCAAGGAGCAAGGGGAAAGGCGTTTGTGAGATTTCCTGTTTCAGGGTCCTCAAGCTCCTCTGCTGGCCTTGCTTACAATGCAACCTAACTGTGATTTTGCTGCTCTGCTTCAGGCAGAAAAAAAAAAAATCTTGGGCTGGCCCTGGTGGTAAGGAGAGCAGGAAGTCATTTGGGAAGCCACAAATGCAAGCCTTTCTAGAACCTGCCACCTAAAACAGAACCAACCTGCTCAAAAATTGGGTAACAAAGCAGTCAGTCAGCTGATCACATATATTAGACTATTTTCTAATGGGAGAGGGGAGTCTTCAGCTCAGATCCTCCTACAGCTTTTGTGTCATGCACTAAGGAACAATTCTGTGCCACTCAAGAAGCTTGCATATGCTTGTCCACAGAAATTGGGAGTGAGAACATCATAGCTGCCATGCTGATTTAGACCAAAGGACCACCTAGGCCACTGGTGCTGCCACTAGGCCCTAGGGGATAGCAAGATGGCCCTGGCAAAATGACAAGGAGGGCGTGAAGGACACATTTAGTGCCAACCACTGGTCATCAGGCACATTGCATCTTAACCCTGGAGTTCTGTTTTTATTGCTCGTAGCTAAAAACCATGGCTGGGGCCCATGGATTTGTCTAGCTCCCTTGAAACCGACATATCAAGTTGCGATCACCATATCTTGTCTTGGCCCAGTATACCTGAAGGAGCGTCTCCACCCCCATCGTTCTGCCCAGACACTGAGGTCCAATGCCGAGGGCCTTCTGGCTGTTCCCTCACTGCGAGAAGCAAAGCTACAGGGAACCAGGCAGAAGGCCTTCTTGGTAGTGGCGCCCGCCCTGTGGAACGCCCTCCCATCTCATGTCAAAGAGATAAACAGCTACCTTACATTCAGAAGACATCTGAAGGCAGCCCTGTTCAGGGAAATTTTTAATGTGTGTGATATTTTCATGTATTTTAATCTTTGTTGGAAGCCGCCCAGAGTGG
The DNA here is from genome assembly GCF_009819535.1 of Lacerta agilis. Lineage (NCBI taxonomy): Eukaryota > Metazoa > Chordata > Lepidosauria > Squamata > Lacertidae > Lacerta > Lacerta agilis. The sequence continues at coordinate 65,051,394 of NC_046313.1, forward strand.
CTGGGGAGGCCCAGCCAGATGGGTGGGGTACAAATAATATATTATTATTATTATTATTATTATTATTATTATCATCATCATCATCATCATCATCATCATCATCATCATCATGGATTCCACAAGTTAATTGTGTGCTGCATGAAGCTTGCACCTATTTAAACGGCAGCTCCCTTTCTCTCTACCCTCCGCCCCTTGAGCCAGTCAGGACTTCTTGGGGGGGGGGGGCGTCTCCTTATCCCAAGTGTTCATGGCCAGTGAGATTGTGCTGCTTTCCAGCAGACCGAGCACAAAGGTTTGGTAATGGAGCTGTCAGCCTCCAGTGTTGTGTGTGGTAGTGAAGGAGAGCAGGCATGCGGCCCCATTAAAGGCGGTGGTAATTATGGTAACGAGGGGAGCATAAGTGTTCAATTTTCTCGATCAGACACTGTGCTGTCAGCACATAAAGGCCTGCTTTGCTGCCCATGCATTCTGTCCTCCTTTCGCTCTTTCTCTCCCCCCCCCACCTCCCCCCCCCCACTTTCAACGCTTTAAATGCTGGCCCCTTGTCTCCCGGGTTGCCTGTTCAATATGTGGGGGATGAGGCTGGGCATTCAGAGTCATCATATCAGAGGGGCGTTCCAACTTGGCATGTGGAAAGTCTCAGGCCAGAGGGACGCAGCAGGTTGGCAGTGTTGTGGTGCAGTGTGCACCTTTCAGAGAGCAAGCTTCAGTTGCCAGCCCTGTGCCCAACAGTGTTGGGGACAGAAAGCCTTGGCTTTCAGAGTTGCCAAGGTAACAAGGATGGGTTCAGACCAGAATCGGGAAAGGCTATGAGGAATTGACTAGTTTCTTAGCTGGCTGGGCTTTTTCTACCCCTGCCATTCTTGATTCAGAGAGATTAGCTCTGTGAGTGTTGCTTCTCTCCAAGGTAAATATATATATATATTAAAAAAAATTAAAAGCAGAAATAGAGCATGGTTGGTTGGTTTTTTTCTTTAAAAACAAACAAACCATACATGTGTTCCAGTTCCCACATAAAAATCTCTCTCTCTCTGAAAGTTCCGAACTAGATCTACAGAAACCGCCTGCACAGAATCCAGAGTTTCCTCGGAAAGTCCCGTTTTTTTAGCTCAAAGACAGATTTCTTGTCTAAAAACTCAAGTTTTATTGCCTAGAAAGCAACGGTTTGCACCCAAAACCTAGGATTCTGTGAAAGTTGTGATCATTTGCAAGCGCTCAAAATTGAATTATATGCTTGCAAATAAGGGGGAATTCGCTCAATTTCCCGTCCTTTGCGATGTTTTGTTCTAGCGCTAATATAAAAAGCCACACACTTTATCAGTTGTAGGCAAGACGCTGTTCCCGGCGCCCCTCCCCTCATCCCCGCGTGGGGGCGTTTGGCCAGCTCTACACTTTGCTGGGTGTGTTTTTCTTGGCATCGGATTGGTAGCACCAGAAGCCAGAGCTGGAGATCATCCTGAACGGGGGGCGGCGTCGTGCGGGGCGGGGCGGGGGGGCGGCGGGGAGACAGAGAATAATAACAGAGGGGGGAACAGATGGAGTGCTTGAGCGCTGGCCGCTTTGGCAAAGAAGAAACATACCACAGCGCTTTGCCCCAACCAACATAGCCCCATTCTGCAGTTTGCGTGTCTGTGTTGGGGTGAGGAGGGGGGGTATTATGTATGTCGGCTTGGGTGCCCGATGTTTGCATGCAGAGTGCGGACTTTGGGCACGTGTGTGTAAAAAAAAAAAGCTTTGATGAGTGTATCTACATGCAAAGCCTGTTTCTGTTTATCCTTTTATGTCTGCATTTGATGTGTATGCATTTGCGGGGAAATCTATCCCTTGCCGTGTTCCTTGGCGCCCCCTAGTGGGCGAAAGAAAGCAATGGGATTCCGCTTGCCCTCTTCCAAGGGCGTCCGGGGGTGTGTGTATGTGTTTGGCTCGGATTGCTGTCGCAGGACACACACGTGGGGTTCCCTCGGAAGAGGAAGCCCACTGGCTCCTCTGGGCTGGCTGCACCCTAAAAAGCACCTAGCGCAGGCCAACCCGACCGACTCTGTCTCTGCAGCCACCTGTTGGCTGAGTACAGGAGCTGGAATGCTGAACAGCTGCCTGCCTCCCTCCCGCCCTTCCTCAGCTCCGTCGCCTTTGATGGTGCTTTTTCAAAGGCCAGGCTCAGCTGCGCTCAGCAGGACCAAGCCCGGAGGCCAGCTGCCTCCCCCTGTGCACCTTCTGTGCTCGAAGATAGCGATGGGCTCAGTCTTCGTGCTACGCAGCGTCTTCGAATGTGGCTCCCATCTTCCCTAGTGCTTGCTGCAAGAGCTTGGCACTAGGACTGGTGAGATAGGCAAGCCAGGGTGCTGGTGAAGCTGGGAGGAAGGTGGTGCCCACCTGGCAACGAAGAGTAATGGCAGGGAACTGTGGCAGTCTGCGACTGTGAAGGAGAGAGCTCTGACGCTGGCTTGCAGGTGGGAAAGAGGAGGGTGAAGTGAGTGAGCAATGGACAAAGAAAGGGCAAAGTATATTTTGAGGGTTCTGACTCACATGCATGATGAGCTGGAAGGGAAATGGCACTTTGCAAGGAGAGCAAGGGAGGATTTTTTTTTTTTAAAAGAAAAAGATGGGGATGGAGCTTGCCTGTTGTAACCACCTGCTGTAACCGCCTTTGCCTTCCACTGTGGGAATGTTTAGGGATGCAGGAGAGGATATATTGTTTAAGATATCCTATTCCAACTTGTGTTTAGAAGTTCAACAATATCAGCAGAGTTAACATTCCCCTTTTTAAACACACACAGCGGATAGCTTGCTCAGGTTCGCTAAAACCTCTGTAATAAATGTCCTGGTATTTCCCCCTTTTAATCCCTCTCAAAATAAGACACTACACAGTCTTCTATAAAAGCATAAAAAGAGTTTACTTACACATCTGTTCACAAAAGGATCCCAGAAGGCAGACTTAAAACTTAGTAAATAGTATACATGTGGAGACTATCTCCATATGGGAGGAATCCCCTTTGTCCTCTCTTGGCGCAAGAGAGCATCTTTGCCCTTCCTTGTTGCTCCCACATCCACTACAACTCCCATTGGACCCAGGCATTCCCAGGAGCAGGAACAGCTCCTACAGTCACCTCTTTCACTCTCGCTCTGGTCAAGTGCAAAGGAATGATCTGGCGTGCAATGAGGCCTGAACAGAAACCTGGAAGCTGCCTGCGTGGCAGATTGCACCATGACCTTTTGCTTGCTTTTTCATATCACATAAAAGAAAGGTCAAGGTGAGCTTCCCTGGGGAGAGAGTTCCATGACTCTGGTGCTACCAGTGAGAAGGCCCTGTGCCTCATCACCACAATGTTGACATTTTTTGAGCTTTGAACTATAATTTATAATGAAGGGCAGAGAGTGGCAAAATACAGCAGCCATTTTGTCATGTTCCAGTCTACATGAGCATTGGTGTTCTAAGTTGGCTCAGTTGGCTCTGGCCAGGTGTGTCTACTAACTCCCCCTTCCTGGTCCAAAGCTGCACATGTGAGATCACAATTGTCACCATGGCAACCTGCCATGAGCTCATGCGCAGGGGCTATGACTTCAGCAGGAGCAGATGGAACAGAGCGCTGCAAAATATCCTGTTTTTATGCAAATGCTGTTAGTAATTTTTTTTCAAAATGGAGAGAGGAGTGTGCCAGGAGAGGCTGTTTTTCCCTGTATGCATGGCATCTGTGTGGATGCACGCTGCTTGTCACAGATTCCCAAAACTGCACAGGCAGATACTTGAAATCTTCCATGTAGTTGGATCTCAGCATCCATATCATGATGCTCTCTGCCTATCACTTATCCAGATCAGCACCCTTCTTGCTCTACATCATTCTCTGGCAGCCACCTCCATCCCACGTCCCACCTTCTAAGAGGGGATTGTTATCATTCGCCATCTCTTCTTCCAGCTTCCTCCAGCAGTATTGTGATTGACTATGCACCTGTTGCCAGTGGGTTGGTGCTGAAGCTGGAGGGATGCTTGTGTAGGGGCATCTTATTGCTCCTCCTCTTCTTCCCAAGGTGATCTCTGGGCAATCCATCCAGGTGGTGACTAGCATGCCTTCCCTTGCAGAAAGATGGCACAACTTTGACCTGCTAATCATATTTGCCTTGGAATCTAGGAGCACTTCATTATATCCTTTCTTGGGGGGGGGGGGAGAGGCACATGAGTTTCTGTCTGCCCTAATCCCCCACACACAACACACAACACATCTCCTTGAGCATGGCACAGGCTTAATTGACGTTCCATCCTGATAGGTTGTTAGTGATCAGGTAATTTTAGGAGAAACTCCTGCTTATTAAAATCAGACACATTAAAATCAAAGTCTGTTGCAGCCAACCTGGTGTCAGAGATGCTATCCCGTCCTCTCAGAGACTGCATTGCTTTCTGGCTGCTCTCACCTAATTGCTAACACCTTGCCTGGTTTTCTAGTGGTTTCTTCCCATTTTGTTCAAAGCGGGATGCTTGTTGTTGGGATCTTGGTGATAGTTTGAGCCAGCCGCTGCGTGTTTCCACATAGCTGTGAGAATGGCAAGAAAAGCTGGTTGCTTTACTAGTAAAGGCCAAGTGAGCGGAGGCTGGAGATGAACTAAAGTTGTGGATTGATGGATTCCCCCTGTGAGGCCAGAGAGCGTGAGGAGAGCCAACCCCCCCCCCCAGTTGCTGCATGGATCACTGTGACTGTAGTGCCCTTGTGCCTTGTTGTCTAGAGCGGAAATGAAACTTTGTGCAACTACGAAGTGTCAGTTTGCAGAGGTGGGCCTGGAGATTTTGAAGTGGTAATTTCTGCATGGAAATTAAAAGAGACTTTGGAGCTTCTTTGTTTCAACTCTGATCTGCATAATATGGAAGTGCCAAGCAGATCACAAGCAAAAAGAGACACGCTCAAAGAAGGTCAGAACTATGATAAAGATGGGCTTTCTGGGAACATTTGATACTTAATGGCAGAGTAAGTGAATATCCCTACTGCTGATACCACTTCACACACACACACGTAAGTAAATCCTTTAAGAAATGTCAGATTTTGGCCTTGAAGTGTGAGCTACAGATAATCATTACAATCTCAACATTTGGGAATGTGAACGAACATCCCCTCCATTCCAAGTGGATTTATTTCAGCTCTGCCCTCCACTACTACTGAACTCAAGCAGTAGGGAGAGACAAATTGTCCTCATTGGCCTTGCTAAGGCTAGACACTACAGAGTTTCTGCCTTCCTTTTCTGGTGAATAGCATGCAGGAGATTGTTCTCAGCCATCAGTGGACAGTGTTCTTACTGGTGGGGGAGCCTGTAGAGCAGGGGTAGACAACCTAAGTCCCATGGGCCGGATGCGGCCCAATCGCCTTCTCAATCCGGCCCACGAACGGCCCGCACGTTTTTACGTGAGTAGAATGTGTCATTTTATTTAAAATGCATCTCTGGGTTATTGTGGGGCATAGGAATTCGTTCGTTTCCCCCCCCCCCAAAAAAAAATATAGTTCTGCCCACCACATGGTCTGAGGGATGGTGGACCGGCCCACGGCTGAAAAAGGTTGCTGACCCCTGCTTCAGAGGCAATGTCATGGCTGTTTCTTTCCACCATATCCTCAACCTGCTGAATCAGGCTAAGGAAGGTCAAGTGCTGATGGCTTTTGTAGTCCCCCAGGCTCCTAAATATTTCCTTGCTTCTTCCCAAAACATGAAGGGGCTCCCCATTCACTTCACAGTGGCTGGACTAAATTGGCCTTCCTCCTAAGCCACCTGGACAGGGTTCTTTTTAATTAAAGAAAACTTTTAAAAACAATGTCTGTGGGAAAAAACAGAAGGTGAAACTTGAATGGAATTACTAATATTTAAATTGTTGGTCTCCGTCTGCCTCAAGAGACAGTGCCTGGAGTGTGCCTGGGGGTGAAGGCAAACCACTGCAGCACTGAAGTGACCACCACAGGGTGCAAACCTGGGCAGTCTGTATGGAGGGAGGTCCTGGGCTGCCCAGATGACTTGCCCAGATGCGTTGCTGATGTGGTCCAAAGGAAAGCAGAGTAATACATTTGGCACCACTTGGCTGCAGGAGTTGCTGGAAGGAGGCATACAAGGTGCCTCCCACTATCTTATGGACTCCACTCCTTAGCTTTTTCTTCTCCCAAAGATGTCCTGCAGGCGGCAGAGGTTTAGGGTCAGAGTTTTCCTTCTAGATGAGCTACCTTCCTAGGTGGATGAGCCCTATCTGCCACTCGCTTCCCTCTATAGCGCACACAGAAACTGCCTTCTTGGCCATTGGACCCACTATTGGTCTTGTCCTCTCAATCCACTGGAGCCTGCCTTCGCATGCAGGGAAAGGGTTTGAGACCCCTCGGCTACCCTCGCCAGCCAGTCGAAGTCATTCCCAGGGTGTGGCTGCTGTCACATGATGACCGTTTCAAGGAGCCACAGGTGGGGACCAAAGGTGGACAAGCTACTTCAGAAGGAGCATGACATGTCCCCCACCAGAGGAACTACCCCTGAGCTAGCACCCCATACACCCTGATTTAAATATACCCCTCTGTTTTCATGGGAAATAGCTGTGTGCATGCAAAGGGTATGTGAGTGTCGGAGGCGGGGCAGGTCCAGCCCATACCAGTACCTCTGGTTACGAACGGGATCCGTTCCAGAGCCCTGTTTGGAACCCATGACGTGCATAACCTGAAGCGCCACATCTGCACATGTGCGCGATGAGATTCGGCGCTTCTGCGCATGCGCGTGGCGTCATTTGACGTGTCTGTGCATGCGCGAACCGCTGAACCCGGAAGTAATGCGTTCCGTTATTTCCGGGTTCGGCGCGTTCGTAACCCGTGTTGTAGGCATCCTGAAGCATTCTTAACAAGAGGTACGACTGTACTGGTATATGGCCCAGTCCTGGCATGATGCCTCTGGCAACTTTCCACTGGAGTTGGGTGTGTGTGTGTGTGTGTGGAATCTGGCCCTTAGCCTGATAAAGCTTCCTGCCCCAGCTGCATTAGCTAATCCTCAACAAAACCAGTTGGTTTCGCCCTGCAGTGTTTTGAGAGGAGCTGCCTCTGGGACAAACTGCTTTGGAGAAGGAAGAGCTGGCAGTGGTTTTCTCCCCCTCCAAGAAGCAGGCAGAGGGAATAACTGCATGAACAAAGCCAGTGGGGAGTAGCTTGGAAGTTTGGTCTTCAAAGCAAGTCAGAGAAGTGTGGTCTTTTCATCTGGAATAGTTGCTGGGCTGCCACCTTTGTCATGAAAGAAGAATCCCATCTCCTCCCCTCAGGTAACTACTATATTCTTTGCCGAGTCTGGAAAAATCATGTGCTGGCTGAAATGGCATTCACATTCATTTTTCTACAACCTTGCCATTCCCTCCCACACTTATTCAACTGTTTTCCCTACAGTATTGATTTAATTTTTTATTATTGCAACTTGCACTCTCCCTTTTTAATTTTTTACAAGGAGCCCTGGCTGGTGAATATGGAGCTTTATCCTCACAACAAGCCTGTGAGGTAGGTTAAGCTGAGAAGTGCTGACTAGTCAGAGTGCTTTATAGCTGAGCAGGAATTTGAACCTCCTTGGACCACATTGAGCATGTTTAGCTGTCCATTTGGCTTACCTGTCATTGGATGTGAAACGCTGAGTGGGAACTGAGGTACGGCAGTAAATGCAGAAGAAGCTGACTTTAAGGAGACATGTCAGTCGTTCTCTAATTCTTCTTAAGCCCCCTGAAAGGCTCTGGACTTACAGGCAGGCAGGCAGGCAGGCAGGGGATATGATAGCCACCTTCAAACATCTCAAGGTCTGTCACATGGAGGTGGAGCAAGCTTGTTTTCTCCTGTTCTTAAGGGTAGGACCTGAACCAATGGCTGCAAGTTACAAGAAAGGAGATACCAGGAAGAACTTTATGATGGTAAGACCTGTTCGACAGACTCCCAGGAGACGTGGTGAACTCTTCTTCCTTGGAGCTTTTTAAGCAGAGGTTGGATGGTCAACTGTCATGTATGATTTAATTAAGATTCCTGCATCACAGGGGGTGGAGCTATATGACCCTCAGAATCCCTTCCAGCTCTACAGTTCTCTGATTCACGAAGATCAGATGAGAGGGGAAACAAATTTTCAGAGAAGTGTCTATTGAAGATACTAACAATTTCAATATGCAAAGAAGCAAAAACGCTTTGTCAATAACTCCACAGTAAGACTGTTCTGGAATTGGGCAGTCTGTGTGTTTCACATCGGCATCAGTGGGAGCTTTCCTCTCAAGGCAAATTGCAGCGACATACCTATGCACATACCCAATCTGGATAGAGGTCCTCTCATCCCCACATGCTACAGCTCCAGTCCAGCTCGCGTCCCTTGCAACTGCTATTTCAGAGAACAAAAACAGGCATGATTGGCCAGTGACATGATTTACATCCTCTCTAGCCTGGCCCTTAGTTTTGCCATTTTAGCTGTGTGCCAAAGCTTTAACATCCAATTGTCTGTGGCTTCAAGCTAAGTCTAGTCTGAAGTTTTAAAAAGAGTTTCCAGCCTGAAGCTTGAAACAACTGGGGTCAGGATGCTGATACTCGAAAGAGAGGAAACGCAGAAGCTTTTTCATGCTGGTTTTGGAAGAGCAGCAGCTAGGCTGACCTGGAGATGGAGTACCATCCAGACAGACCTGTGATGGCACCAGATCCTCCGAGGGAAGGTCTAAGGTCCTCTGCTGGCAATGGAGGGGACCTGTATGGAGCATGTGTTATGATAGGGTGAAGGAAGGCAGCAGCTGGCCCAGGCCTTTTTTCGCCCACTTCAGCTTTTAAAGGCATCAGAGCATCTTGTTAATTGTTCATTTCCTGGAGCTACAAATGAAATTAGCTCTGCAGAGCATGCTGGCACATGCAAGGAGGAGATCACGTCCCATCACAGGCTGCAAAGCCTGCCTTTTCTCCTCCGCTGTCACCTGCTTCTCCTTAACCCTCTCAACTCACTGTTTCCCCCTTTGGCTGGCTTCTTGGCTTCCACCTGGCCCATACTGAACCAACAGTATGACAACTGGTCATGCTAGCTAGGGATGATGGGAGTTGTAGTCCAAAAACAGCTGGAGACCCAAGTTGGGAAAACCCTGGTCTAGTCCCAACACTTTAACCACTGTGCCACAGTGGCCCTTTCTCCTACAGTATGAAGTGTTGTCCAGCACTTGTGGCCCCAAGTAGACTCTGTTGCCCTAAATGAGCAAGAGAGAGCTTCACTTGCCCTCCAACACACCAACAATTCTAGACAGCAAGCAGATTCCTCTTGAGCTACCTCAGCCTTACTTCCGTTTCCCCAGGAATCAGAGAAGCTGTTACATATTGAGTCCTTTTGGATCCAACTTCTTAGGACTCAGTTCTCTTGCTTGAGGTTTGAGACTTAATGCTATCATGGAGTCACTGCACCGAGAGTCGGCTGGTCTGCCACACTGCACTTCAAATAGAATTTATAGTGCAACATCAATACGTTTATTAAGGGAAGACATGAGGTAATCTGAGGTGGGAATGAGGTTTGTGCAAAGCAAAATGGCTGTGCAGAAATAAAGTGCCAAACAATTTCTAATTTAAGATTGAGATTCCTAATTAATATTAATTTCTCAGAGATGCTCTAAGATTTCCTTGGGCACCTCCTTGAGTTGCCTGCTGAAAGACCAACTCCTCATACTGCATGCAGTTCAGAGCTCGTTTTTGGTCCTTTGAGAATGCTCCATAAAATTCTTTGTTCTTTGCTAAGATTTGATAGGAAATCCCCCAAACGGGTTATGTCTTCATTCCATGGTCAACCACATCAGGCAGATGTGGTGAGAAACTGGTTGTACCTTAGAAGCTCTTTGAGAAGAGGAGATGCTCACTGCACAGGACCATGAGCAAGTCCCATGGTCACAGCTGCTGCATCCACACACTCCCATTTGCCGACTGATGGAAGCCCTTAGGGTCCACTGTTGGCCCACAAAGCCACTTGTTGCTGAATCCCATCTTAGACCCTCCATCAAAATCCTTCTTCCCCCCCACAAGAAATTGACAATCAGAGCCTATTCTGACTGCATATTAAAACAAACCATTGCCCCCCTCCCTCCCTGAAGCTAAGGAGGGGATGGGAGACCATCTGTACACTGCCCTGGGTTCTATGGTGGAATAAAAGTGGGATTTAAATATATGGAAATTTCAGTAATAAGAGGAACATAACAGAGCTTCTTTCATGGACACTAAATGAGCTACTATAGCAAGATCATTTTGATCAGAGAAAGGAAAACATAAAAACTCCAGTTTCTAAAGAGCCAGGCTGATACACCTCCCCTGCGGTGCATTGTGAAAACCCGATAAAGTTTTTGACTGTGAGCTGTCTGATGAATTGCCTTCACCTATACCACCCTGGAATATTATGTCGTTATCAGAGTTCTGAGTCAGTTTTTATTTTTGTGATTCTGTTTCATTATTGACTTTGTATGGCGATGGAGGGGTGATATACTTGTAGCTTTCATTGTTATAAACTACTTTGGATAGGCTTGCCTGGAAAAGTGGCATATAACTATTTTAAAAGAAAAAAATATTTTGAAAGAAGAAGGAGAGAGAGAGAGAGAGAGAGAGAGAGAACGAGAGAGAGAGAACGAGAGAGAGAGAATGAGGCTATAAGTTTATGGGATGGTGATGATTAACAAGCACTATCTTGCATATGACATCTTTGTGGGAACGGGTCCCACATTGGGCAAAAAGCCTCCTGCCTCACAGTCCCTTCCAATTCTACAATTCTACGATTCTATTATTTTGACTGTCAAGTTGTTGCGATGGTATTCTGCACTGAATAAGTCCTTTTAACAGAGCTGAGAATGGCAGGCAACATGGAACTGCCTCTTACATCTGCAGAAGCATTTCTACTGGGTCATCTGTTCTTCTGGTTCCCTCTCTGTTCTGGCAGCCAAGGCCTAAAACACAGCAAGTAGGGGAGAGGATAGTGTCATTGCTAATAGGGCACCTTGACTGCAATGTTAACTGTGTCCAGCAACTGGCTGGGACCACTCTGTACTCCTGGGAAAGAGCTTGCCTAGGCAGCTGCATGACTGATAATAAGCCGAGCCAAGAAGGAGCAAGTGCTGCTGGGAAAGACAAGCCCAGATGTGGCACGAGCATCTCCTTTAGGACTATTTATCGGCTTCATGCAAATAGAAGAGGCTAATGAGTCTCCAACTTCGCGCTGCCAAGTGGATGTAAATAAATATCCAAGGGACAGGACTAGTAAGTGGGAGCAAGTATGGCTTTGTCTCATTCTCTTGCTCTCTTGCCAACCACCAAAGTGTTCCAGAACAGCAAGGTCTGTGCCATGGCTGGGGCCTGCCACATTATTTGCAGGAGTTGATTCCTGGCAGGTATATGGCAAGGTCCCCGAGAAAGGCTTGGCAATTGTACGTAATGTTGGAGGACAGGAGTGAATGGGCAGAGGAAGGGGGTTCTGGGCATAGCTAACGGACACCCAGAGGGAAGACTCTGCAGCAGTTGTTGGCTAGGGAAACCCTAAGTTCTGGGGAAGAAGAGGGACTGTGGGTCCATCTGATGGTGTGTAAAGGTGTCATCCCAGTGCCCAGGATTACATGGAGACAAAGTAGCACAGGAGAGGCCTATCTCTGCAACCACGTTCTTTGCCAGCCGACCTCATGAAAGCCACTCTTGATCAGTTGTGCCCTTGCAGCACACAGTTCCACTTTTCAACTGGTGACATAAGTACTTACTCCAACAGTAAGCAACCCTCAGCCTAAGCTAAAAGATGTGTTTCCCCTAACCCTAGCCACACTCACCTGACACCAGGCCTGTTCTGCCCAGTTGCCAGCTCAGCAGAACAGTGAATGCCTGCTTCCCAAGTCTGTCTGTCTGTCTCTCTCTCTCTCTCTCTCTCTCTCTCTCTCTCTCTCTCTCTCTCTGTGTGTGTGTGTGTCTCATCCTATATTTCCTAAACTGCCTCTAACATTATCAGAATGTGTTTGTGTGGGGGGTGTGGGTGGGTGTTATCTGTCACTCTTGGGGCCATTTGCTGTCACCTTTCACTGACATCAGAAGAGCAGCCAAGTAACCAGAACATGACCACAAGCAGGGATCAGTTATGCATTCACATTTACTTGATACTGCTCAGTACCTGAAATTCCTCTCCCCGTCAAAACCATTCAGGGGATGATGAACACCTGCTGGCTCATGGCCAGATCTTCCCCTCAGCCTCCCATCAGCTCTGGTCAATGTGTGTTGAAAAGAGGGGGGTGTTTCTATGGAAACCCCAGTGCTGGGCAGTGATGTCACTACCGAGGCAGTGCCTCGTGCAAGGGGGGGCTGTGGCTGCCAGGATGGGCATCCCCTCAGAGAGCATCACCCCCTTTTTTCCCTCTGACATTTAAAGTGTGCCTGCGCTGCTGCATGCTCTTTGTAGGATGCTGAGACCTGCGGTGGCAGAGGTCAAGCAGTGCTGTCAAGCAAACCAGGCTCAGGCCTGGGATCTCTGGTGGGGAAAGCACCCTCCAGCGAGACTCTGGGGGGTAGGGCATGGGCCTCACAAAAAAGCTCTCAAGATAAGCATATATACACGAACACAGAGCACAAGAGCATTCTGTAGGAGGCTGCAGCAGGAGCAGATTTATTCAAAGTTCTACTGTATAACAGACAATTCCATTCAAAAAGCCCAATGCATTCTGGGCCACAGGGGAGTTGTGTGTGTGTGTTAAGAAAATACAAGCTTTAAATAAGCAGAAGAAGTGTGTGTGTGTCTGTGTGTGTGTGTGTGTATTTAAAGGTTGTGAACTTATTAACTTTGGCTAGATCTGCTCCTGCAGCTACTTCCAAATTGCTCTTAGGCAGCCCACTCTGCTTAAGGAGCAGTCGAAGGGTGAGGAATTGGGGGTGGGGAAGGGGTTACCCTCAGCCATGTGTTTTGCTTATTCCTTGGAGTGATGGGATGAATGTATTACTGGCAGCAATGCCTGGCTGGCACTTCCTGCTGCAGAGAAGCTCACTGTGGCCAGCAGTTTCCCTCTCCACAAAGTCAGGGTAAAAGATGGAAGCCCTTATGCAGCTGTCAAAGAGATTCCCGGAGGCTGGATCTGGCCCCACTTCCCAGCACCCACAAAAAAACACAGCAGTGCGTGTCTTGCAGATGAGCATGGGAGACTCAGGCAGAAACCTCACTCGTGACCTTGGGCCAGTCCTTGCCCTTCAGTCTGACCTACCTCGCGGGGTTGTTGTGAGGACGGAATGGGGATGGGGAGAACCATGCAAAACACTTTGAGCTTGGAGAAAGTGTGGAGCATAACCAAAGGGTGGTATTCAGCTCCGCCCTACTCAGAGTAGACCCATAATGAATCTGAGAGTTCGGTCCAATTCATTCCAGTGAGACAACTCTGAGTAAAACTTAGTTGCAGGCGCCACCCTAAATAAACAAAGTGTAAGGGGGAGGCTCCTGCGTCCTGCCCTCCTAGTACCGTGTGGTTAACGTGGGACCTTGTGTGTTGAGTTACGAGCACCGCTCTATACAAAGAGGCAGCGCTGTCTGTGAGGGTTGTCGCCCTTGCATCGCGTGTGCGAGATAGTGCCCGGGGTCTGATCATGTTCCATTTGGTCTTTCTGCGCGAATTGTCTGTTGTTCTTTGTGTTGCTTTGTGTCTCCGCCTCCCTCCCGCTCCCTTCCTTCTTCGGCGCGTCTCCGTTCGCCGTGTACATATCCTGCGTTGTGTTGACATGCGATGTGCATGCATGCATGTGGCTTGCGGTGCAACTCTCCCCGCGATCCCATGTGCCCGCCGCCCTCCGTACGTGCGCCGGAGTCTGCCCGTATTGTTCCGCGCCTGTTTTGTCCCGTCTTTTGTGTCTCTTCCTGCGAGAGCGGCTTCTCTCTCCTCCCCCCCCCCCCTGTCCCTGTGCCTCTCCTTCATCCCTCCCTGCTGTTCCTTACTGCTATATGTGTTGCAAGAGGCGCGGGCTTCTTCCTCGCCAGCCGCCGCCGCGGCGACCAGCCCCCTCGCCTGACCCTGGCGCCCTCCTTCCCCGCCCCCTCGCCGGGCAGGGTTGCCCCGCGGGCTCCTTCACACCCTGCGCCCTTCTTTCTTCCGCCCACCTCTGCTCCCCGCCCTGCTGCGGCAGAGACGGCACCGGGAGAGCGCGGGGGTCCCAGGCAGCTCCTCAGGGGACGTTTGTCCAGAACATAAATGCCGGTGATTGGCAGTCCCTGCTCCCGACAAGCCCAGGACTGGAGTCCGGACGAGGCGGCAGCCGGACGGGACTCTGGACCCCTTGGGAATGATGCCTTGCGCCCTCAGAGACGTTGTGGCCGCAGGGGGCCGGGGGGGGCGGGAGACTGGAGCCCTTTATGAGGGGAAAGGTCCACTCTCCTGGAGCTGGGGGGGGGGGGTTTCTTCCTCCCTCCCTCCCTCCTCCCCGACCCACCTCCCTCCCTTCCTCCCTCAGCCCTTCTCCCGCTCTTTCCCTTCTTCTGAGATGTGTGAATGCTGCTCGCTCGCCTCTCAGGAGTGCAGTGGAGGTGTGATGATGTCTCCCAGAAACAGCAGAGATGGCTAAGGGGGGCGGCGGCGGCGGGGTCGCTGCGAGGCGGGGGCCGCTGCGGGGCTGAGAGACCTTTGGCCCCGTCCTGTGTGAAGAGTGGGCTGGCGGGCAGTGGGCGGAACTGGGGGCTTCCTTCGAGGAAGCCTGCTCGCCTCGCCTCGCACTGCTTCTACTGCTGCTGCTGCCGCCTGTTGCTCCTCCGGGGGCGGGTAGGGAAGCCGTGGGCCCGTAGGGAGGGAAAGTGCTGCTGTGAGGCCGGGCAGTCGAGAGGATTCCTCGCGGAGCCAGCCTCCTGCCCACCCAACGTCCCTATCACGCCATATAAAAATAACAGAATACCAAGCGCCGGGCGCCGTTGGCCCCCAAGCCCACCTCCCTCTCCGAGCCGGCGGCGGGCTTTCCCTCCCTACCCGGCGTTGCCGAGCAAGCCCGGCGCGGGAGGTAGGTGTGCTGGGCTCCGCCTGGCGGCTACGGCTCCCTCTCCTCCCAGAGGAGGGCTTGTTTGCGTCTCCGGAGCTTGTCAGTCTGGAACCAGCTGTTGCTCCGTCCCTTCCCGTGGCGGATTCCAGTCCGGGTTTTGCAGCCCCTTGCTGGCTCTTTCTTCTTTCTCTTCTGCATTGCCGCGGACAAGGTGCTTGCAGCCAGCCCGGCGCTGCCTGGCAGTGAGTAGGAACGAGGGTGAGAGAGGGAGAGAGACACACACACAGAGAGAGAGGCGCGCGCACACACACACACACACGCAAGACGCACCGTCGCGCCGCCGCCACCGGCCGGCGAGGGGGTCTCTCCCGGCACGGAGCTCCAGTGCTGGCTGCCGGATCGAGCCCCCTTCTCCTGCCGCCGCTCCCCGCCAGCTGCCCCTCGAAGCCCTGGCGGCGGGTCCGTCCGGCCATGAGCAGCAGATGGAGCGCGCAGGGAGCCCGCGGCGGGCTGGGGTACTAAGTGCCCCCGAGGTGCCTTGAGGAGTTGTTGCGGCGGCGGCAGCGCGGAGCAGACTCCAGCTGGGACACCCCCCCCCTCTCCAGTGCTCCCTGGGCCGTCCCCATCCCCTCCCCCCCTTCCTCCCTCCCTGGGCCGGATCCTGCCCCGTCCTCACACGACGACCCTCTAACCTAACGAAGGATGACTTTATGGCAGCAGCTGGGAGCCGGTGCCCGCCTGGGCACAAGGCTATGGCATGTCCTACTGGCTGGCACGATCCTCACTAGCCACATTCATCCCAACGGTGAGTCAGAGCGCTTTTTACGCGCGGTGGCGTCGGTCTGGTTGTAGCAGAGTGAGCGGCTCTCGCGCTCTGCTCGGGTGCCTTCCTTGACGGGTGGCATCCTCGGGGACGGCGGGGGGGGGCGTCGGCGGCGTGAGGGGGGGGGGCTGGAGCGGAAGATGCATCTGAGTTCGGTTCGACGGGGAGTACGGTGGGCACTGGCGGAGGATACGGCGCCGTGGCTTCAGCCAGGGGGGAATGGAGCCGCCAGGTGGCATCGTCGTAGGAGTGTGCACGAGATGTGTGTTATGGAAGCCAGGGGCTCAGCAAGCGGGAGTGGGCGCGGGTCGTCGTCGTCGAGGTGCGCGGGGAACCCTGGACTCGAAAGGGAGCCACTTGGCATCACCAAGTGTAATCTCAAACTTTCCAGCCCGACTGCACCCCCTGCTCTAAAGCAGCCACTGGGCTCGGTGCCATGTGCAACGCTGCCACCCGCTGCCCTGGCACTACCGAAGTGTGTCTTGCGTCTGCAGCAGAAGCACCCTCTTTTCCGGGGCTCCGTCTTGATCTCTCAATGCTTGCGTTTCTGCCCATTGCTCCTGCCCTTTGAGTTTAAGGCAAGAGCTGGGGAGCGTGGGGGTGTCTGGCTGCATCTCTGCCCCATCCCCACCCACCCTCTTGCCACTCCTCTTGGCTTCAGTGGAGCTCACCGTCTTATTTGTCTTGCTTCTCAGATCTGGCAGGCAGTTCTCTTTTTTTGCAAGGTGACCGAAGGGTTTTGTAGGAAGGATGTGAAACAGAGACGTCTTGACTGCTTTGGCCTCAGCAGGATAACTGGGACCTCTCTGTACAGGAGGAATACTGGAAGTGGGACTTCCAACAACTATGGGGGCAGCTGTTCCTAGAGGTTGGCAGGGGAAGTTTGTGGTTGGGGGAAGGAGAGAAGATTGTGGTACATATATTTAACCTGAAAAGCCCTGGGTCTGTGATGGGGACCCCAAGCTGAGGATTTGACGAAAGGTGGGAGCATGGGGCCTAGTGGTGCAGCTGCGTTCAGTTTGCCCTGTGCCAAAGAGAGGAATATTAATGTAGGAAGGTGTGTGTGTGTGTGTGTGTGTGTGTGTGTGTTATTAGGATGACAGAGGGTGTCTTCAGAGGGTTGGCTAATTGTTTTACATTCCTCACCAACAAAGACACCCATCTGCTCACCCAGAGTTCACTGTCCGGCTGGGCTCAGAGGCAGTTAGTTTACTGATCAGAGCAGCATCTAAGGCTTGAGCAAAAAACAGTGCAGCCCTCCAGCCTCCATGAGGCCTGGCAGGGCTTTGATTCCCAAACTAAACTGTGGCGAACTGAGGCCCAGAGTCTTAGGGACATTGCCAAGGTCAGCCAGCAGGTCAGTAGCAGAGCATGGAACCAAAGGAGGACAGCCATTCTCATTCCTACCACCCTCTTTCTCTAAGCGGAGTCTTGGGGAAGCTAACCTGGCATGCACAGGTGTGTCTCTGGAATTGCTTCTGGAGCCTCATCAGCAGAAGGATTTCCAAGCTTCAACTCCAGCCACTCCGTCATAATGCACCAAAGAAACACACACACACACACACACACACACACACACACACATGCACTCATGGATGCACACTTTGCAGGATCTCTTGAGGATTAGAAGGGTCCTTTTCAAATTGTTTGCAGCTCCCACCGACCCCATACAGCAAGAGGTTCAAACATATGCTAGGCACTCGTGTGCACGCACGACAAACACACACACAGACACATTCACAAATGCAAAAGATAATGTGCACATACACAAACACACATGCACAGACAGGGTGATTGCATTGCCAGCAAACATTCACACAACTGCACACATGTTATGCTGCCTTTGATCATAACAACTCCTCTCTAGGCAACACGCCTCCTGGCCACACACTTGTATGCCACAGAGCCCTTCAGTTACGCACCTAGCCAGAACACCTGGCAATGAGGAATACATGCCCTCTACAGAGCAGCCACTACCAACTGCACAAACAAGCTGCCTATTGTAGAGCTGCACAGTGATTCTTTGAAAACCCGCACATGCCACAGGCTGCTTTGAAGGATGAGGACCTGGACCTGGCAGCAGAGAGGAGCATGAGTGGATACTGTTTTGTCTTTTCACTCCGCTCTTCCCACTGATCTCAGTGCCAGCCTGTAGGGAGACAGCCAACTTTCAAGCCAAGCAGGGGGTAAGTCTTCCCGTCTAGAGGCACAGTCACAAAAGGGGCCCACATAGAGGGGGGCCTCTTCCCTGCTGAAGATGGTGGGCGTTCCACCTGCCTGGAGGCTGTGGCTCATCCTGGCAGCGTAGGAAGCCTTTCGCCTATGGATGAGGGCAATTTGACCCCTTTGCACAGAGCGGGCAGGCAATTCCAGAATGCAGACAGTTTGTTCTGTGCTCTTCCAAATCTACAAGAGCCCAAGCCAATTGCATCATCCCACATGCCCCAAGTTATTGTGCTGTTCTGAGGACTCAGGGAGCCATGGCGGTATCAGCTGTAGCCAGGCACAGTGTCAGAGCTGAAACAAGCATTGAAAAACTGCTGGACTAATTGTCTCCCCCCCACCACCACCACCAATGCTCCATAATCCTGACTTTCTCAGCCTGCTCCCTTAGGATCACACAACTACCTTTTTGTCTCAGATTGTCTTTGTCCCTTAGCTCTCTTTTTGCTCCCATGCATTTCCCCCAAAGTTGTGTCTCTTGGTTTTCCTCACTGGCTTCTTAAGACTAATGGCCCTCAGTTCAGCTCTATGATCCTACACTGCCTTGATGGCAATTTCCCTCCACAGTTCTGTTTGTGGGGAGTGAGCAAGGAGATCATATGGAGTGAGGTGACCCAATCACTATCAACACATAATACAATTACACCCCACCTTATACATGAATCCAGCATAACTGCTAGCCTATGGTTGGGTGCATTCCCTGCACAACACCAAAGTGGATTAAAATCCCATTTTCCTCCATTTCATTTCCTCCAGAACATGGAAGGGGTCCACCCATTGACTGTCTTGGGCTGCCCTGATAGCTTGATGGTTTGGTTAAAAAAAAAAGGAGTAAGGGGTAACTGATCTCTATTGAAATTGATATTGTGACCTCAGGTGAAGGGTGCATGTGCTCCAATGGAGGGTTGATTGGAAACCTCACGGTGGACTAAGATGTCGGAAATCAACAGCTGAAGATGAAGGATGCCTCTGAGCTGTGCCTGGGGTGGGACATAAGGGGCCAGTGGATGTAAGTGGGAGGGATCTGAAGCCTGCAATTTAGTTGGTGTATTACTGGACTGCCTCTCCATTAGGCAGCCACGTCTGTGATTTGCCCTGCCAGTAGTGAGATAAGAGAAGGCATCATCTGTTTATTTTCACAACACATGGTGCCCCCAGAGTGCCCCTTGCCTAAGTTAAGGTACAAGTTAAGGAAGCATACAACCCCACTTCCTTTTGATAAGCAAAAGGAAAGGACAGGGTTGTCAGATCAAAATAAAAACAAAGGACACCCCGGAGATGTGCCTTGTGCCCCACAGAGTTATGCAGAGGTGAAATGTTCTTATATAAAAGGGTTGACCTGTCTGCTTGGTGTTCTTGATTTGCTCAGATGTGAGGTGCAACCCTTTATGAAGCATGAGATTTGGAACAAGTGAGCTAGTGACAAAAGACAACCCATGGGAGAATCCCATGGCAAATGTCATACATACGCTAGCGGGTCTGGCATATCCTATTCCAACTTGTGTTAACAAGTTCAACAATATAACATTCCCTTTTAAACTTACACAGTGGATACATTGCTCAGGTTCGCTAAAATCTCTATAATAATATTGTCCTGGTTTTCCCCCCTTTATTCCCTCCTAAAAGATAAGACACAACACAGTCTTCTATAAAAGTATAAAAAGTTTACTTACATTACACATCTGTTCACAATAGGATCCCAGAAGGCAGACTTAGCTTTAAAAAGTTACATGCACTTGGATAAGGGAGATAGTTCCTTGTCCTCTCCAAGAGAGCATCTTTGGCTAAGCATATGATGCTTCCTCATCAAAGTGTAGTCAAAAAAGAGAGAGATGGCGGCCAGTCCTATGCCTTTCGTTACCTGCACAGGTGAGGCCACACCCACCTCTAGTCACATGTAGAGGAAGTCTGTCCCAGCCCAGGAGAAACAGGAAGTTCCGACTGGCTGATCCAGACATCCCCTTCTATGTCCACTCTAGGGATGTTGTACTTGACTGCTCCCGTGTTTCACATCCCACAATGAGAAGGTGTTTTCTCTCATTCACTCACTAGAAGATGCTGTCTTCATAAGGACCTTTGAGTCTGGACTCTGCAAAGGCAGAGAGAAGGACGTAGGAGGGGGCATTCTCTTGGCAGAACTAGAAAGGTGAAGGATTGGAGAGGTGAAAGAAAAGACTGTGGTGGCAGGCGCCAGGTCCCTATGTTCCCATAGTTACATAATTAAATACTAATGCAGGAATGTGGAACCTGTGGACCTCCAGATGTTACTGTACTACAATACTCAAAACATCTGCAGGGAACCGGATTGTGGATGCCAGAGCTGTTGTGCCCATGAATACCAGTTGCAGGCATGCTCCAGAAGGGCTGATTGCAGCCAAGAGACATTTCTAACCACTACGGTGGTTTCCACAGTTTTGGAAGCCTTGGTTTTGATAATGTCAGTATGGCTTAGGTAGGATGGGGCAGCTATTGCAACATGAGAATTGTCAAATTTGCACCTTTCTGGAGCGGGAGGGAGGCAGCAGTTCAAAACCAGGGTGGGCTTTGAGAAGCCTTTCCTATGCTGATTCCCTCCCATTGCCTCTATGGGTTTTTGTCACCTCCATCCCCTCTTCCAGCAGTCTTGGTGGATCACCAGCATATAACCTTTCTGCCCCCACAGCTCCAAATCAAAACCAGCCAGCCTACTCAGACTGACAGCTGAATGTCACCTTTCCCAGAGATGAAACTTGCTTGAGAGTTCTCTATGAGTCTCTCTGAGAAATACATATACAGTAACGATAATTTAGGGGAGCTATCATAAAGTAACACATTTTTATTCCCGATTAATCACAGTCACCAATGTGGTTTAGCATCACCACTCTAGCTTTTAATGCAGACATGAGGAAACCACCTCTGTCCAATGGCCACATTCCTTCCAAAGGGCCACATGCCAGTGGTGGGCGGGGCCAGGGGCAAAAGTGGGAGGAGCAAGGGATGTAAATTTTGCCTTTGCAGACCTGGACAATTTCTAGACACACTCACACACCCAGGCACCCAAGAAGCATGATCAAAGCTCAAGGACACATTCCAGCCAGGCAAAAACATTCAAGGAGGGTATGGAGCAGGGGAGAATGCTGAGGGCCAGACAGAGGGGTTTGAAGGGCCTGAGGTTGCCCACCTCTGTTTTATTGTGTGTTCTCAAGATTACTTAATGTGTGTTTAGTCATCCTTTTGCTTTGCATAATTGCAGGAGCTAAAGCATAGTAAATTGATGGACTCCCACCTCCTCTTTCAGTGCATCTTCCTGGGAGTGTACTCCCAATTCTGTGCTAATCTGTGCTTTTTATTCTGGGCTAATTAACACAGAGTGCTCCTTTATAATCCTCAACAGGTAGTACAATCACCTTTCCATTCTTGGAACACTCTTTGGAAGAGAAAAGAGGGGTGGTCCACCTTTTACTAGTCTTCAAGCATTCTGGTTATACCTGTAGAGTGGTTTTTCATGCGTTTTAAAGTGTGTGGAAGGTTGGCCTTATATTATCTTGTAAACAACCCCTTAAATAAGCAGGGGTCATTGCAGCAGGAATGGGAAGACGGTGACGTTACCTTTGTGTGAATCGTGAAGACGAACGTTGCTAAAACCTGCATCCTGAGCCCTGCTTATATTGCAGTTTTTTATTTTTTATTTTAAAAGTGTCAGTAAAAATGTGTTCATAAATCAGAGGAAGTCAGGGAGAAGCAGTAAGAATGACTGGAGGGCAGGGAGCCCTGCCTTACCAAAGCAGTTCGATCTGTTTAGTCTCTCCAAGAGAAGGGTAAAGGGTGACTTGATCACAATCTCTAAGTACCTACATGGTACGGAAGGAGATTTCTGACGGCAGGCGGCTCTTTAATGCAGCAGACAAAGGCAGAAGGAGAGCCCCCAGCTGAAAGCTGAAGGCAGACAAATTCAGACAAGAAATTAGGTGCAGATAAGCTGCACCCTCTTAGCATGTGGAAGAAAGAAAGTAACCATTGGAACAATCTAGCTAGGCAATTGCCAGACTCGCCTTGCTGCTGCTGCTGCTTTTTTTGGGGGGGGGGGAGCCCTCCTTCACAATAGCCCCTTATGGCAGAACGAGGTATGTGCAATATCTTTCATTATCTCTGCGTTCCAAGCAGTGTGAACACCAAACGCTTCCTGGTGACCTTTGGGTGACATCAGCTGGGCAACTTGCACTGAGCTGTTTCATTTTGTTTCTTACCAGCTCATGCTGGGGTCAGGTGCGTTCAGCCCCTTCCTTCAATATCGCAGGAGAAGGAGACGCAAGGGGCACTTCCTTCTCTTCTTGAACCAGAGAGGCGTTCGTGTGAAGTGAGGCTAAATGCCACCCAACCTTTCCAGAAGCTGTTTGCCAAAGTCCCTTTGAGTGTTTGGGCTAGAATCTCCAGCCCAGCAGGTGCAGAAACTCACAATGGACACTTCCAGTGTTCTGATATTGGGGTCAGAGCTCCGTGGTAGAGCTCATACTTTGCATACAGAAAGCCCTGGGTTCAACTCCTGGTATCTCTATGCAGGACTAGGAAAGACTCTGGGAAGCCACAGTAAGGGTTTTCACAATACTGAGTTAGCTGGACCAATTGTGTGGCTTGGAATAAGGCAGCTTCTAAGCTTATACCTATGTCCCTACAGTTTTCTCATCTACAGTTCACACCAAGGATAGCTACATTGGCTTTCCCAAAATTGTTGGACTACAGCTCCTATAATCTTTAAGTATTGGTCATGCTGGCTGGGGCTTATGGGAAGAAGAAGAGTTTGGATTTGATATCCCGCGTTTCACTACCCGAAGGAGTCTCAAAGCAGCTAACATTCTCCTTTCCCTTCCTTCCCCACAACAAACACTCTGTGAGGTGAGTGGGGCTGAGAGACCTCAGAGAAGGGTGTCTAGCCCAAGGTCACCCAGCAGCTGCATGTGGAGGAGTGGAGACACGAACTCGGTTCCCCAGATTACGAGACTACTGCGCTTAACCACTACACCACACTGGCTCTCTGGGAGTTGGGAGTCCAAAAATATCTGGTGTGTTACAGTCTCCACCTTTGGTCTACCCCTGACTGGCAGGAGATCTTCAGTGTTTCAGGCAGATATATCTGGAGAGATTGCAAATTGAACTTATGGAAGGGCTTTGCTTGTTTCACACCAGGTTTTCCTTGTCCAGGTAGATAGAGGGAAACAATACTGAGTGAACTACTCCTGAAACAACTGCAGGCACTCATGTTAATATAATCACACCAATATAAGAATAACAGAAATCCTGAAGTGCCTCTAGATATGAGAATTTTGGCAGTGGTGTGACCTTCAGTCCCTGCCAGCATCTGCTAGTATCTCAATTTAAGATTCTGCCTATGCAGGCCTTTCTTGTACTGCCACCCCAAGTCTGACCCCTCCAGGGTTGTTCTGATTATGCACCCCTCCAATAGCCTACTACTGTAATTAATTATCCATAATTGTAGCTCCCCCACTTCCGCTGTACCCGAACTGAGCTTCAAATGTGACCATAAGAACATAAGCAAAGACCCACTGTCCCTAATGCTGGAAACTCAAATGACCTTTGGATGATCACAGGCAGGTCATAATGAAGATTTGTTTGTCCCCAGCATGTGTTAATTAGAAGTAAACCGTTTCTGAATATAGAATTCCTTTATTCATTCTCATGGCTAAGACACATTGATCAAACTATCCACCATTATTTTGACTGATCCTCATGGCCTCCACCACATCTTGTGGCAATAAATTCCACATGCTAATGATGTATTGCATGGCTATACTCTTAAGTATCCTGAGTCTGCTGCCAATCAATTTTATTTGGATGATCCAGAGGTCCAGTATTTTGAGAGAGAAATCTCTCTATTCATTCTATTCACACCATTCAAAATTTTATAAACCTCTATTATGTTCTTTCTAAGTCATCATTTTTCCTAAACTAAGAAGGATCTCCTTTTTTAGCATTTCCTTTTAGGGAAGATTCTCCAACTTCCTGATTTGTTCAGTTGACTTTTGCTGCGTCTCCTCCAGCTGTGCTGAGGATGTCCCTCATCAAGTCCTCCCTATTCAGACCAAGTAGGCTGTCAGAAATTAGGGCATGTTTTTCCCCCTTGTAAGCAAATATTGATTAAGGATTTTTTTCACTCATGACTTAACAGTACATGTGTGTTCATATACATCGGGTTTTCCCAAACTTGGGTCCCCAGCTGTTTTTGGACTACAGTTCCCATCATCCCTGACCCCTGGTACTGCTAGTTAGGGATGATGAGAATTGAAGTCCAAAAACAGCTAGAGACCCAAGTTTGGGAAACCCTGATATACACAGACACACAATGTATTCAAATGGGGGGAAGGCTCTTTCTGCACAGTTAATTCTACCTCATACCCCATCATAAGAACAGCTCTGCTGGATCAGATCAAGGACCATCAGGTCCAGCATCCTGTCTTCACAGTGGCCGACCTGATGTCTATGGGAAGCCCACAATCAAGACCTCGTACCTATTGATAGCCTCATCCTCCATGAATTTGTCTAAGTCTCTTTTAAAGCCATCCAGGTTGGTGGCTGTCGCTACCTGTTGTGGGAGAAAATTCCCAGGTTTGCCTCTGTGCACTTTTCCCTGTCCTGAACCTTCTAACATAATTATTTGTATTTGTTTATTGCATTTATATCCCACCTTTTTCTCCAAGGAGATCTAAGCGGCATGTATGTGAGGTAGGTTAGGATGAGAGGCCGTGAATGGCCCAAGGTCACCCAGTGAGCTTTAGGGCCAGGTGGGGATTTGAACTCTGGTCTCCAAGATTCTAGTCTGACCCCTCTTAACCACTACACCACACTGGTTCTCCATTAGGGACAGGTTGCCTTATACTGAGTCAGTCAATTAGCTCAGTGTTGCCCACACAGGTTGGCCACAGTTCTCTAGGGTTTCAGATGAGTCTTTGTCCTACTGTCCCAGCCCTACCATGAAGATGTCAAGGACTGGATCTGGAGCCTTTGCCATGGGCCAGGGGTCAGCTTTGCCTGCTGAACAGCAGCCTGAAGGGGGAGAAAGGGGAGTGACTCCACCTGCAGCTGATCAACCTTCAAGGAAACAGAGGAGAGGGAACTGATGAGAACCAGCTGGCTTCAGCCTTCTTAAGCAGAGCTTCAAGCTGTAGGCGGGTACTGGTAGCAATGCTAGTAGTTCCTGGCCCTACCTTGCTTCTTCTTGCTTGTTGTGACCCTGGACCCTGTGATCATCGGGTTCCCGGACCCCTGAACCATCTGACCCCATAGATTGCTGTTTGCCCGCCGGCCCTAGGACTGGACCTGACTTTGGATGCTGCCTCTGTCTCCAGGCATGTACACCTCAGAGACTCTTCTAGTTGGCTGATGTCCCACTCCACTGAGCTCAGCAACAAGACCAGGACAACCTTCTGTATGCAATGCAGATACTCCGTGGTGGAGCAAGGGCCATAACCTAAACATTCAGCTTCACTGATAGCCAGGGTTCTGCTGTTATGAGAAAGGGAGAAAAGCTCTCTATCTGCTTCCTCCACACCTTGCATGATTTTTTTTGTGCCTCTATTATGCCTCCCCTCACTTACTTGCTCTCTACTCAAGTTTTGGAACAGAGGCAAATCTTTCCACAAATACAAATCACTTGGGACTGAACCACCACTTCAGAATGCAGGACAATATTGTGTTTCA
Source organism: Lacerta agilis (assembly GCF_009819535.1). Taxonomy (NCBI): domain Eukaryota; kingdom Metazoa; phylum Chordata; class Lepidosauria; order Squamata; family Lacertidae; genus Lacerta; species Lacerta agilis. The sequence continues at coordinate 65,077,068 of NC_046313.1, forward strand.
ATGTCCCGTCCCCACCGTCCCCCACATGCAATCAATTCTTGCACATAGAAAATGAGGAACATAAGCACATGCAGAATTTAAATGGTGTTCTAACAGCAGCCAACCTTTGGGAAAGACACAAGCAGAGTGTAAAAGCAGCAGCCCATTTTGTACCCCCCCCCACAAGGAGTATTCAGGGGCTTCTGATCTGTACCATTCAGAAACTGAGGGGAAAGCTTGCGAGAATCCTCTCTGGCATCCCTTTTTTTCCCTCCACAGGCAAGAGATGCATGGTGTGTTTTGTTTTGTTTTGATGATGTGGAGCATTCACTCCTGTGAGCCCCTCGCCTGCATTCCAAAGTGGTGGACTCCTAGGACGGCAGCACCATGTGTAGTTCAGCTTGGAACACTTTCCCAGTCTTTCTTAGGCTGGATCGATCTTGCTGCCTGAGGGCCCTTTCAAGTGCTAATCCTGTCCGAGTCTTGGATTTTCCTTCATTTGTCCCTGTATTACAAAACTAGTCCCATGGGTTGTGGGGCTTTGCATAATAGGCGGCTATGGGGGTTCTCTATAGGAGAATACAGGAAGTCAGACCATTGGTACACCTCACTCAGCATTGTCCCTGCTGACTGGCAGCAGATCTCCAGGGTTTCAGGCAGGGTTGCAAGGTGGTAAACAGTTATCTAAATCTTCCTAGGGGTGTCCTGGGAGCAGCAGAACTCCCTTCTCAGACAACCTGGCCATCGATCCTCATATAGACATGGCAAGCCCAGCTCCAGGTCAGACTGGGCTCCCAGGAGGGATCTCCTAGGCAGCTTGCCCTCTGATTTCTGGCTTCCATATGAAAAACCACAAGTGTGCTTGCCGGCCCAAATGTGTTGAACAAGGCAAGTTGGTGTGTTTTGATGTGCATCGGAATAAGGTGTGTGTATGGGGGGGGGGAAATCTGTGTTGGTATGGTGCCTGGGGGTCTCTAGCAGTTTGTGCTTGTATCTCTGAACTGGACTATGGATTATCTTGCGGTGCTGAACGTCAGCCCAGGAGCAGGGACTGAAAAATGGATACTGCTCCAGAAGGGGGACTTCTATAATTTCCAGAAGATACACCTCCCTCAGTAGCTGACCCACATGGTAGCAACCTAGATGCTCCACAGCCACTAGAGTAAACCTAAGGGGCCGTGAGAAAGTCCCACATCCATAGCTGTTCTCTGGACAAGGTGGTTGGTTGTGCGCGCGTGTTTTTGAACCCCAGCTTGCGTCAGCCAACAGGGCCAACGGTCAGGGGTGATGAGCACTGTCATCTGGCAGCAGGGTGGCTCATTCCCCACCCCACCCCCCATCCCGGCTATGTGTGCATGCATGGTGGAAGCAAGGGCCAGGGAGGAAGGATCAGTGACGTTTGAGAAAGTCTCCTGCGGCTGTAATTATGTGCTTGGGTCATCAGACAAGCGCTGGAGCCAACCCAGCCATTTCGTGGAATGAAGCAAGGAGACCCCCTACTGGGCAACTGTAGACTAACTGGCCTGGAGCTCCCTCCACTCACCCTTTAGGAGTTTTCCCCAAATGTCACTCAAAGCCATTACGCTGCTATTTGTGTGCACATGCGGGCACTGTTTATGCAGGCTTGAAAGCGGAAAAAGGAGCATTAACACCCCCCAACAACAACTAAGTAGAAATTGCATTTGAATTGCAGAAGAGATAAATAGGTACACATCAGATGTGTGAGAAGGCCATAGAAGAGGCTGGCTGGCTGGCTTTTGCCCTGGAATGGAAAAGGAATTGTATGTTAGGTCCGTGGCTGGCCATGCCCGTGTCAGGGATCTATCAGAGCTTGACAAGCCCCAGCCACACATAATAGATCTATATGGTTTTGCGTTTTTGTTACTGTGACAATCACTATGGCTCACAGAACCGGCAGGGCTGGAGCAGACCACAGAGACAGAACAGCTGAGGAAGGTGCTAATTGTGCAAGGCCTTACCTGCCAACATTTCCCTACTTCACAAGTCTGCTTGCTAAATAATTGCCCCATCTCCACATGGATGCATTTTGTGAAGGAGGCCAGGAGACAGGAAATGTGTGAGGAGCTGGAAGTCTCCCTATCTTGTGGGGACACACAAGAGGCTGAACTGGGAGAGAGATTGCAGCGGGGATGGGTTTGTGATGGTGGTGTGGGGGCACCACCACCTCTCAAAATTACACCCCCCCTTCCAGGCCGGGCAAGTTGCATTGCACCAAACACAATTTGCCTCCAGGGAGGAATAGGCAGAGGCAATCTGTGCAGGGCGGGAAGAGCCGAAAGCCCTCTTCCCTCATTGCATGTTCCTTCTAATGTGGGGCAAGCTTGGGATCCCATTGCTGTGTGTATGTGGGGAGTCTACAGTGGCTGCCTCTGCCTGCTGCATCCCCCCTTCCTCCTCAAGGCCTCTGTCTCCTCCTCCACTCTGCAGCTGGAGGGACCAGGGCTCAGGGTGACCTTGAGGCTCCAGCAGGAACGTTATTGAATCCAAGCGTTTGATCCTCAGTTGCAATTAAAGGAGAGGCAAAGAATTTGTTTGGCCTTCTGGAGCCACCTTGACACTCCTTGCTGGAGCAGCTGCTATATGTAGTCTTGCCCCAGAGGGTTGAGAGGAAGAGAGAGAAGGGGTTCACAGGAATTTTCAGTAGTGTGGTCCCTTCCTACCCAGAACCTCAGTTTCTTCTCCTCCCCCAGCCCGACAAATGCCCCACAGACCCCACCAGGCACACCCCCATGGCCTCTCTTCTTGCACAAAGTCTTGCTTTCATCCTTCTGTCTGAAGCTGGCCCTCTCCTGCTCTGCCACCACGGTGATTTCGACTCCGAGCTCCATCCCCCTCCCCATCTCCAACTCTGCAGCGGCCCCTAAATCTGGGACAGGTGGAAGTGGCTGTGGCAAGCGGTTGCTGAGGTGAGTGGTTGCTACGGCAGCACGGCTGATGCCTGACGACCGGGAAGCATCTGCCATTAATCAGGGCAATAAGTGGGTCTCTCAAGGCAGGATGCTTGGTGCAGATCAGCAATTAGCAAGGGCAGCCTCCCCGTAATGAGCAATTGTGGTAACAAGGGGGTGGGTGGGGAGAGGCAGGAGAGAGGCAGCAGAACGGGAGTACCTGGCAGCCCCTTTCCCTCCCCCTCCACCACCCCATGAAATGCCTCTGTGCAAGGGAGCTGTTAGCGGCTTCTGTGCTGAGCTTGTTGGAGCCCAGCTGCCTCTGCCCCAATTAGCCCAGTGCCCTTTCCGCTATAAGTCAATGTTACCAATGTTGGGTTTGTAGTCTGGCCTTTTAAAGAAGGCGCTTTAATGTATTCAGTGACAACTGGGGAGCTGTGTTAAGATATTGCTGTCAGAGCAGGAACGCAAGCTCTGGATCTTTGTTGACCTAGACACCGTCTTGCACCCCTGGCAAAATAGCAGAGAGGTGAGCTGGTGTGTGAGCGAGGCTGGCAGGCTTATAGATGCTCTTATCTGTTCATCCTTCCTTATGGCCAGGCTCCTCTGCTTTCTGCTGCTATTCTTGATGCACACTCCCTCCAACGTATGCTCTGCCCCAGGATTCAACAATGAGTTGGTCCAACTATTGAAGTGCTGTCCACGTCCGAAATACTGCCAGGCTTCTGGTCCTAATTTGACATGACGTGTTAATTCTTGGACCTGATTCTCCTCCTCACTCAGGTGGTACCGTAAATTTGTGTGTACTTCAGACTTCCTCAACCTTGGCCCTCCAGATGTTTTGAGACTACAATTCCCATCATCCCTGATCACTGGTCCTGCTAGCTAGGGATCATGGGAGTTGTAGGCCAAAAATATCTGGACCAAGCTTGAGAAAGCCTGGTCTACTTTAAACCGCAGGCGGGAACTTGTGCAACTGAGTGCCATTATTCCGTACAAAATACTCCCTGCACATAGAAAACAAGCTGTCAAGTAGAGAAGTGTTCTAGCCTAGACTTTTCAGCCTGGCTTCCAGTCCCCCCCCCCAAAAAAAATATGCAGGCAACGTTAGGAAAACACTCCACAATTTAAGTTCCCCCCTGCAATTTGAAGTGGTACAGTCACATGTTCACCATCTTGGTGAGAATTAGGCCTAAGAAAGGTTAGTAGAAAAAAAGCAACAGAAAATGGAGTATGGCTGTTCCTTGGGCACAAGCACAGGAAGGAATGATGGGTTAAAAATGGGAAATGACGGCCTCTACTATCACAGCTGTGTCGCTTCAAAGCGTAGACCAGGGCTCCCGCAATGAAATGCTCTTCCACACAAACAAAAACTCCCTGTGTATAAAATGGTCGTATGTAAGGGAGGTTCCTGTCGTTAGTAGACCTGTTCCCTCTGACAAGCTGGCTGGCCCCAGCTGTGTGGTTGGTTTTTTCATTTGATAGCTTTTCTATGATCCAGTTACTAGACCCACACCACTTGGGGTGATCATATGGGACTTGGCTTCCCAAGATGCAGAACCAACTCAGTAATTCCTATAAGACAGGAGCTCAGTCATCGTCACCATCACATTCCATAATGATGCAGATGCATTTTCCTGTATCAGGAATGAAGAAACTGTGCCCCCCCCCAAAAAAAATTTGTTGGGCCCTAACTCTGGTTAGTGTCAACCAGCATATCCAGTGCTCAGGGATGATGGAAGTTGTTGTCTTGGTCAAGATAGCAAATTTAATTTAAAAAAAAATTAAAAACAACATTTGGAGGGCCACAGGTTTGCTACCCTTACACCATACATACCCCCTACAATGCATGTTCTCCTATTTTGCCCTGGTATTGAGGAATGGGGTGGGATCTGATTATGCTACAACACAAGCGTCAAGGATTTCTGAGCAATACGCCCTCCATTTTGGGATTCTGGGTGGTCTTTTTAGCCCAGCCCTAGCCCTGGGGATGTGCTTGTTGGCTGGAGGGGCGGCAGCAGAGATCTTTGCAGCCTCTAGTGCTTTGCTAATTGCATGTAATGGGAGAAGTGTTATCAGCTGAAATACTTAATTAGCTAAATTCCATTGTGATGCAAAACCGCCACTGACAAATTCATTTATAACAATCACTGACTTAATCAGCACTTGGCCCTACCGTTTATTGCGAGTACAACATGAGGCTGGGAACTGGGAACCAACTTCAGTCTCATGAGCGCAACTCCGTTTGGCTTTCCAGCCGAGAGCCTGGCGGCAGGGAGTGTGCTAGGAGCTGTGTGTGAGAGAGGCACTGGCTGAGGAAGGAGCTCCTAACCTCCTCAGGTGGCATGGCAAACATTATACCTTTGAAGCACATCCTTTCCCTCAGAGAATTCTGGGCACTGTAGTTTACCCTGCACAGAACCACAATTCCTGGCAACCCTTAATGAACTCCAGTGCCCAGAATCCTTTGAGGGAAAGAACATCCTTTGAATGTGCTTCAAGAGGCATAGAATGTGCAGAGCCAAAGTTGCAGCATCCCAAATTATGACAGTTGGGTCTGAAAAATAAAACAAAAGGGTGGTGGTAAGACAGAATCAGATACACAGTTCTGTGATGCTGGGTATGCCAAGAACTGCTGGGTTTTTAACTATGGTTTTAAGGCAGTTTCCCCCAGCCTGGTGCCCTCCAGATGTATTTCGACTCCCAACTCACATCAACTTCAGTTAGTATAGATAGGTGTGATAGAAGCTAGAGTTTAATAACATCTGGAGGACACTAGGCATTGGGAAAGTAGATTTACATGGGCACTTTGTGCCCATTGAGACTGATAGGGTGGAAGGCAGGGAGGCCAACAGCAGGTGGCGCTAGAGTCAATGAGAGGCAGAGCCAACTAATTCCGGTAACTTCATCTTCCCTGCTGAATTCTATAATAGCAACACTAAAGGTTTACCCACACTTACCTCTTACCCTACTCTTTTCAGACACAGGGACACTCTTTAATGCTACATGCATTTAAGCATTTTCTTTTTTGCCCCAAGCTTTCCCTGCAAAAACACACTCTTTAAAGCTGAATCGGAGCAAAAGTCAGTTCAGGTTTTCCACAGATTGATGTTTGCTCCGATTGAGCTTTAAAGAGTGGGGTTTTGGCAGGAAACACTCTGGAGCAAACAAAAGGGTGCTTTGACACAGAGCTTTAAACCATGGACTACACCTGGAAAGAGCAGAGGAAAGGCAAGTATGGATAAGTCCTGAGTCTAAGGAGGAAGCTGATAGCCAAGGGTGCCCCCTGGATTGGATGCAAGAAACGCATAAGACTTCCCCAATCTGGGTTCCTTTAGGATAGGCATGGCCAAACTTGGCCCTCCAGCTGTTCTGGGACTACAACTCCCACCATCCCTAGTTAACAGGACCAGTGGTCAGGGATGATGGGAATTGTAGTCCCAAAACAGCTGGAGGGCCAAGTTTGGCCATGCCTGCTTTGGGAGGAAGCTAAGGACATAAAATTAGTAACAACAGCAGCAACAATAATTATTTAAAAGGCAGGCAAGTGGAGGCTGCTTAGGGCGGATTGAGGTTGCTGGGGTTAAACCAGCCTCCATTGCTGATTTATGATATGACTCCCAAATATAGGTTCTAGCCGGGGTTAATTTATGTCAGGACCCAGCCCTCCCTCTCAATATATGTTCAGCATCATGGTTGAGTAATAAGCATTTCTTGAGCATGTGCAGAGTGCCGCCTCCCCATCTCTCTCACCCACCCCAAGGAGTAAAAGATAAGGAGCTGCTTCAGCCCCGACCTCTCTGTTTCCAGAAATGAAGCACCTGCTCTTGCCTGGTTCCATCCTGGGTGGGCCGTGCTCACTCTTGACAAGCCCCCTCATGGGGAGCTATATTTTGGAAATGGCACATCTTATCCTGTCAGTGATATTTCTGGCTTGATTTTGATAAGAGTGGGAACTCTGGCTTGTTTTGCATCCGACCTCTGCTGTATGGCTGCTGCAAAGCCCCTTCTCTGTGGCTGCTTCTTACGAAGCATAGGTTACATGTCCCAAGTGCCACTCAGTCGGACTCGCCCAGGCCCCATAGGCACCGTACATGCCAGGGATCACCCCCTGATTGGGGCTGCAGGTGCCTGGGACTTTTACATATTTCTGAAAGATTGCAAGGACCAGCCACAAGGAAGCTGCTTTGTGGTGGCAATCACACTTCAGAGGGACTTCCTGATGACAGTGACAGCAGCAGTAGGTCTTGGGTAACTCAGACACTGTCAATTTTGGAGTTGTTTGGCACTGGGATTCTCAGGGATTCCTCCAGGCAGGAAAGAGGCGAAGGTGGGTGAGGGAGAGAGCAGCTCTCTGTAAACCTCTTCATGGCTGACATGTCCTCCCACCCCTTTGATGCTCCTGGCTTCAGTCTGGCTGGTGGACACAGTTCCAGTTCCGCCAGCCAGGACCTCCTGCCAGATCAGCTTGGCCCAGGTGTGGTGGATGTGAGCTTGCTGCTCATGCAGAGCCAGTGGCATAAGCAGTGCATGGATCTTGCAGAATGAGGTTCAGCCTGCCCAGTGCTCAGTGCGTAAAAGGACTTGGGGGAACCCAAAGGAGACCAGGAAGAGGCCCACAGAAGTAGAAAGATTTTAGATCTTTCTCATTTTTTTCAAAGGAAGACCTGTGTGTTTGTGTGTAACAGAAGCAGGGAACCTGTTGGGAGGTGCTCACGTGGGCAGCTGGGTAAGCCTGTAAGCAATGTCTTGCACCTCTCTGTTCTGTTTTTTTAATGTCCAATTTTGCACAGTGCCGATCACCTAAGCAAAAGTCTTTAAAAAAAAATAGTAATACCGTAGTCCAGATATTGTTTTTCAATCTCACCCAGTTATGACTTCCCAACCTACCTCTACTCATTGGGGTGGGGGCTTCAGGTTGATGAAATCTTATGTAGAGAAGAGCCACTTTTGCAAAGAGCATGACTGCAACACTGTTTACAAAGAATTAGGAAATTAGTTATCAAGTTCCTCTTTTCTTTTTGCAAAGGCATATAATAGCTTTTGCAAATAGCATTAGAGAAACCAACTGTCCCAGAGGCTACCAGTTACCAACTAGTGCAAGTGCTCATCCCACTTCTAGTTTATGGGACTGGAATATCCAGAAACCACCTTGCCCTAATACTACCCCGATATATCCCAATAGTGTCATCAGGTGTAGTCTCTTCAGCTCTAGTACATAAGGAACCGAGGACCTACGATCAACATCCTCTGTGGAATGAAAGCCTTGGAGATAGCAGAAATGTTGCCCATGGACTGGTTCATGCAGAGTCAGGTCCCCTCCTGGGTTCTCTCCTAGTTGTGGGAGTGTTTGTTCTGCAGAGATCAGTAACCTGGCTTTTGTTTGCTTCGTAAACCATCTAATGCCTTTCTCATTGATGTACAAACAAGAAATCAGTCTAGAGGTCAGCGCAGTGGGGACTAGATGTCAGGACTCCTGGGTTCTTTCTCTGGACATGGATGGATGAAAATAAAGAGGGGGAGGTCCCTTTGGCCATTTTCTGTTATGTGGCTTATTTTCTTTACTTAGGTTGGGAACGGGTTGTGCACTGGATCTAACTGTGTGTGTTTGTGTGTGGCTTCTGACTCATTGTGGGGAGAGCATACATGTTTCTGGAGTTTTATAAAGCTGAACTTCTTGCTTTGGGGCACTTAATTTCTCTCATGTATCTGACTAATAAATATCACTTGCCCAATGATTGGCTAAGATTTGTCTTGGCCAACAGGGAGGTTAATATTATTTTCATTGGTTATGCCACAAAATGCTGAGATTTAGATATTAGTTTTAGGTCCTGTGGCTCCTGGCCAACTGGTGTCCTCTGATACTGCTCCTTCCCATGAGCAGACACCTACTTCCATCTCAACCTCCTTCCCCAACTTGAGTTTCCTTCTCTGAAGGAGCACAGGTGATCCCACAAAGGTACCTCATTTCGAATAAATTTGTCCAGAGCCAACATGTCTCGGCAACGAAAAGTGCCAGTCCTTGTTGGCTGGCCCAGCTAGCCTTTCCTAACCTCACTTCCCAGTGGTCTAGAGACACCAGCCACAGCTTGCCAGGCCTAGCCTGTCTTTGGCTGCTAACTCACTGGAGCTCAGCCCAGGTAGAATTGGTGCTTGACAACTCCAGCTGGCATATCCCAGTTTTCTAGTATTTGCCCAGCTGGATAGCCATCAATATTGCATTCCAGTGTCATTAGCAATAATGAATCGGACTTCCTTCCTGACAGTATGTATCTCAGGATATATCTTCTCAACTGTCGTGCAGATTTCACTCCAGGTGCTCTACAAATGATCTGTCTTGGGGTTGGTATTATTGTGGGGCAGTGTGGAATTGGCTGCATGAATGTGGAAAGGCATATATTGGCTAGTGACCATGTCATCATTAATGATTAGCAACACCACTCCATTCCTCATGCCATGCATTAGTTGTAAGTACATTTAAACACACCCTTTACTATACAATTGTATAGTAGCAGTGAAAAGCCCTCACTCTGGGCCTGTGAAGTGGCAAAGACCAGCATGGCAAAAACCAACAACAACCTAATTCTACATATACATTCAGAGAGTCTGAACAGGAACGAGAACCAGGTTGTAGTGAATAGCTCAATGGCGATATTAACCCAGTGTGCATCAGCTGTGGAAAAAGTGAATTCTATGCTAAGGGACTGCAAACACCCATACCCACACCTGCCAATATCATAATGCCTTTATACAAATCTCTTGTGTTATTGCACTTGTAATACTGTGTACAGTTCTATTTGCCTAACCTCAAAAGGGATATTGTAGAACTGGAAAAGGTTCAGAAGAGAGCAACCAAAATCATCAAAGGGATGGAGCAGCTCCCCTTTGTAGAAAGGTAGATTTGGATCTTTTTACTTTAGAGTAAGAGGCGACATGATAGAGGAATGTAGAATCATGCGTGGTGTGGACAAAGTGGACGGGGAGAAAGGAGACGTTTTTTGCCATCGCTCCCAATACTATGACTTGGTGCCATCCAATGAAACTCAGTGTATTGGAAGATTCAGGACAGACAAAAGAAAGTACAAATTCTCAAGAGTGCTATGAAATTCTGACCCACAAGAGAGCAATGGCCATAGACCTGGATGGTTTTAAAAGAGGATTAGGCAGATTCATAGAGGACATCAAAAACGACTAGCCACAATGGCTCTGTTCCACCTCCACTGTCAGAGGCAGCATGTCTCTGAGTACTAATTGTTGAGAATCACTAGTGGAGAGAACCCTGCTGCACTCGGGTCCTGCTTGTGAGTTTCTCATAGGCACCTGGTTGTGCACTGTGGGAACAGGATGCTGCTCTACTAGGTGGGTCCTTCTCTTGATTCAGCAGGGCTGTTCTTATGATCCAGATGGTACTACTCTTTCTTTCTGCACTCCAGTGATTCAGTTATTTGTTCTTTAGTAAGGTTCCCTACCCACCCACCCCCACCATCTCCTCGATTGTGCTAGAAAAGGATATGATGCGGTTGATTCTGAATTTTAACAAGCCACAAACGTCCGCTCAAAATGCAAAACATTTAATTCTCTAGGTTTACAGGTTGTTCACAAGAAAGCTCAAGGTATCCTTGTGTGCTGTTCTATGTTTCTTACATACCATATTCTAGATTTTGTGGGTAAGCCTTTAGGAGGTGGGAAATCAAGTGCGGATTTCTACCTCTATTAAAGGTAGGAAATGGGTGGATTTCTTGCCTCTTCCAGTGCTAGAATGCTATGCTTAATATAAATTATGCAAAGCAGTAATATGTATGCAATAATATGTATGCAAATACCTTTAATTAACATAACTTGCTCAATTGGCATATTTTCTTCTTAACCAAATATTTGAGTATTAGGAGAATTTACAGTTCTTTTGGCAGAGAATGGTGGAATGGCTGGATGAAATGCATGCATGGGTGGCAATAGGAGAACAAAGAGGAAGGGCACAAAGGTGGACCAGGAGGCTAGGAAGAGCCACCCAAACTTGCTCCCCTAAGAAGTGCAGCATTCTGGAGATAAGTGCTCCAATGCAGAAATTTATTGTGGGTGCAGAAGCCCTGGCGCTCCCATGGGTTAGCATGTTCTTTTGAGCACATTGATCTTTTCTCTCTACTGAAATTAGTGGAGCACCCTTTGCTTATTCGAATTCTCTGTGTGCATCACATCTCCAGGCTGTGGCTCAGTGGCAAAGCATCTGTTTTGCATGCAGAAGGTCCCAGGTTCAATCCCCAGGATCCCTAGATAGGACTGGGAGAGACTTCCCACCTGAAATCCTGCAGAAGAGCCACTGCCAATCGGTGTAAACAATACTGAGCTAGATTGACAACCGTCTGACTATGTCTAAGGCAGCTTCTTGTGGTCTGGGTGGGTATTTTTGGATATTCTCTATGAGAACTAGACACATGTTTTAGAAAAAAAATCTAAATTATGCAACTGATGCCATACATACTTCTGTCCATGCATAACTAATGATGTTGGTGATGATGGAGTCATATTTATAGTGGATCACAAACTGCATGTGCCAGAAAGTGTCATGTGCGATTGCACTGACTACTAGAGCACCAAGCCTTAGATACTATCACTTCACTTGGCACCAGATAGGTTGCAGCTGGAGCATGGTATGTCCAGTTTCAGTCACCGGATTTTAAGAATGCTGCAAAGAAACTGGAGGGAGTTCAAAGGAGGGTAGCTAAGATGATAAATGGTTTGGAATGCGAGACGTATGGGGAAAAGTTGAAGGAATTGGGGATGTTCAGCTTAGAGAAAAGAAGATTAAGAACATGATAACAGTCTTCAAATATTTAAAAGCCTGCTACAAAGAAAATGGGAAACAGTTGTTTTCCCTCACGACAGAGCAGGACAGCAGAAAATGGCTTTAAGATGCAGGGAGGTAGATTTGAGTCAAATAGTAGGGGAAATGTCTAAGTTGGGCAATTGAGTACTCCCGAGGAAATAACAGAACATTAAGTCCCTATGTAGGGAAGTCATGGAACTGCTTTCATTTGTGATTTATAGAAAGTGGCTAGATAAACACCAATCAAATATGATATATTGGATTTAGATTGCCAAATGTGGCTGATTCCCCCCCAAGAATAACAACTAACACCCTTATTCTGAAAGATCACAGCTCCATTAAGCTTAATGGATGTGCCGTAAGTTATTCCAGAACACCCCTATGCATCTCTTAGGAAAGAAACCCAGAACTCCACATGCCTCCTCCTTTTTTAGACTCGCATCTGGCAAGTGTAAAATGCGCTCTCCTTCGTTGTGACAGGTGGAGCGTAGACTGAGTCAAACCGTAGGCTGATCCTTGAGGTTCTTTGCAGCCCATTGAGTCTGTGTAGCTGTATGTAGGAGCCCACTTCTCCCCAAAAGTGTTTGTGAAGCTGGTGGGGAGAAGGGAATCTCCAAGGCCTTCTTTCCTTGTCAGATCAGTTGTAGGGAAGGGGAAGAATAACACTTTCCATCGGGTATTGAAGCTGGTGCTGCAGTTTAGAGGGAGGGAGGCTGGTAAGAGGTAATTTGTGTATTTAAGAGGAAAAGAAGGTTGGTCCATGTGTATTGCCCGAAACCTCAAAAAGCTGGTGCTATTTGTAACAGGCTGTGCAAGACCTGCCTCAAAATAAGGCCGCCTCATATGCCCAATATTCATCATCTTTTCTAAAACATCTCCCAAGGTGCTTATACTTGAATTCCTCTAAGGTTACCAGCTGATTAGAAAAATGTTTGCTCTTGTACCTTTAAGAGCAGCTTGATCTGTATAAATCGGGAGAAGGTGCTTTTTGATGGTACAGAAATAAGCACCATCACCCTCTAATGCCTGTAGATGAAGCTGATGTTAAAGGCAGAGGAGCACAGGATGATAAAAAAGTTGATAACCTTATTCCCCCACTTTGCCTAATGCCTATTCTACCTGCCACAGCAGGTGGGCACATCTCAAGACAAGGCTATTTCCCAGCCTTGGAAGTTTGCTTTGCTTCTTGGTCCCTGCAGAAATATGTAAATCTGCAATATGTGCAAATATGGTGCCTCCATATAGCATTTTAATCACATCTAAGAAGACAATTGGGGATGGGGAAGAAAAGTGCAAAACACAGAGTTGCCTTTTTTGGCAGGGGATAACCTGCTGCAGCGTAAACACTGGATGCATCTTTAATTTGGCAGCAGTTAAACCTCATGTCCAACTATGTGCTTTAGGAAAGTAAGATGAATACATTTCCTAAGCATCCTCTTGGGCAGGGGTCAACAAACTTTTTCAGCCATGGGCCGATCCACTGTCCCTCAGACCTTGTGGGGGGCCGGACTATATTTTGAAAAAAAATAATAAAAATGAATGAATTCCTATGCCCCACAAATAACCCAGAGATGCATTTTAAATAAAAGCACACATTCTACTCATGTAAAAACACCAGGCAGGCCCCACAAAAAACCCAGAGATGCATTTTAAATAAAAGGACACATTCTACTCATGTAAAAACACGCTGATTCCCGGCTGGATTTAGAAGGTGATTGGGCCGCATGCAGCCCCCGGGCCTTAGTTTGGGGACTGCTGATCTTGGGGCTTCAGTGCTGAGGGATGGCAGGGGAAAAAGGTAAAGCATATGAACTTGCTGGGTGAAGCCACTGAGTGACTGAAGCTTATGGGGTCTCCTTGGGCCAATCTGTATTCCTTCTCAGCCCAGCCTACCTCAAAAGGTTGCTATGTGGATACAAAGAGAGAAACTACCAGGCCACCTTGGAGAAAGAGGTAGCTCAAAATGGAGTACATAAATAAATAGAACAATAGAGCAACTTTTGTTGTTGTTTAATCGTTTAGTTGTGTCCGACTCTTCGTGGCTCTGGTCCAGGAGAGTAACTTTAGTTAAGTCAAATTACCCGTCAGGAGTGGGGGCAAAGGGAGAAACCACCAGGCCACCTGGTGGGGGGGGGCAGCAGGGCTTTCTTGTGATAGTCAAAATTCTGCACTTACTGTATTTTTAAAATATAATGTCACTTGCACATTCATCTTACACATTCATTTTAAACGCAGTGTTTACAAAGGCAAGCTTTGGGCGGCGGCGGCGGGGGGGGGTGTTGCATCCAGCTCCACTTTGTCTCACATATAAAATAAAACGTATGCTATAATAACACATACGTTGCTCAGACATCACTGTCACTCAAAATAGAACGGTTTTCGCGTAGATGGAAGAACACACACACATTGCACTTTTAAAAAATATAATCCTAGGGACTCGCGCGCAAGGTTATGATCCCGCGGGGCCACCGTGGGGGCGGAGCCCTCGCATTTCCAACCTCCTCCCCTCCCGGGGTGACTTGGCCAACCCCTCCCCCCCACCCACAGCCTTTTCGCTCTGCAGGGTTAACACCAAAGTTTCCTCGTTTAGGAAGCGCCATCAGAAGCAATTATTGCTTTAATTACCTGCTGTCGGCGCGGGCCGGGGAGGTTGTAAAGTGCGCTAAAATCTTTCATTGTAATGGAGTGCCAGCCCCGCGGCGGGAACTCGATTTATAAGGCTCCAGATGGTATCTTTAACTCCGCCGTGAAAACCCGCAGATTCTTAAAGGGGCCCCTGGGAGTGGGCGGGCCCGATCCGGGGGGTGAGGACGGAGGGAAGGTGGCGGTTCCGGCAGAGTTAGCCAGAGGCGTAGCTCGGGGGGGGGGGGAAGGCAAGGGGTACTTAGCGCGGGGCCTGCAGCGCGCCCGAGCCACGCGTCTCTCCTGGGAGTGACACGGTGGCTCGAGCGCCTGTAGGCTCCGCGCTGCCCGAAAAAGCAACGAGGGCCTGCAAGGCAGGGCGCCGGAGCGGAGCACGGCTCGGGTGCTGGGATTCTGGCGCGCCTTGGCTTGCCCCATCCCGTCCCGCGGGCACCTTGCCCCACATCCTGTGTGCGCCGAAGCAGCTACCTACGCCGCTGGAGTTAGAGGCATTGGGGTAAGAAGAGCCAGGCTGGGGGTTGGGGCCCGGGGGTGAGGAGAGGAAAGCGGGAGGGAATCCCGTTACAATACGCTGACCAGTGCTTTTAACTTCCTAACCTAGAGGGAAGGCTGATTCAAAGCCTTTCTCCGCAACCCCTAATGAAAGCCTGCAGTCTGGTAAGGTAAATAAACGCTCCACAAGTTTTCAGAGTTGATTCCCCTGATTTATTCTTTCACCGGTATCCATCCAAATAAGAGTTTATAAACGCTTGGCGCAGCCTGATGTCAAAAGTAGGAAGGTGGGGTGCAGACCCCAAAATGGTCACACCAAGAGTGTGTGGAAACGGCAGAGAGAGATTTCTAGAAGCCAGCCGGCAGGGAGGGAGCTTCTGCTGCCCAGAAATGGAAAGGAAGGGAACTGATCAAGGTCATACACCCCTCCTTTAAAGCAGGAGGGGTGCCAGAGAGAAGGAAGTTTGGGGTATTTGGCGAGGAAGAGGAGCACAAGCCCTATAAGTAAGTGTTGCTGTGAGGTGAGGAGGTGCACCTCCCCATCAAGAAGATCTGAAGAAGTGTGCATGCACACGAAAGCTCATACCAAGAACAAACTTAGTTGGTCTCTAAGGTGCTACTGGAAGGAATTTTTTATTTTGTTTACACTGGGTGTAAAAGGGTGCAAGGAAACCAGTAGTACTTCCTATTCACAAAGAGGCCACTAGAGGTGGCAGTGAGGGGGACTGCTGAGGAGGAAGCCGATCAGGCCTCCAAGGAGTGCTGCTGCAGTTGCCACTGCCACCTTGACAGCAGGAGCAGGCAATGCCTTCCATGGAGGCCAGATCATCTGCCCCTGTGGATCCTGCTGCCTGAGGCAGTTGCCTCATACTGACTTATGGGTGGGCAAGCCCTGGGTATAGCATCCGAGGTTCAGTCCCATGCATCTTCAGGTGGGGCTGAGAGATCCATCTGATATTTTGTGGAGAGCTGCTGCCAATCAGAATAGACACTGCTGAGCTAGATGGACCAATGGACTGATTCATTAAAGGCAGAACCTATGCTCCTAATGTAGTTTATAGCTCACTGAAGGCTCAAAAGGCACTCTCTGGGCTACTATTTCTGTGCTGGGAAATGCAAAAAAGGAAGCCTTTGTTCCTCCTAGGAGGTGGTAGGGTGTGAGTGGAGTAGGACATAGAGACACCCCAACAAGGAAACCTGTTACATTCCCTGCTTTCCATCCTTGGGCATAGCCAGGATTTTTGTAGGGGGCGGGCCTTTTGTTGGGGGGGAGTAGAACCTCAGTTAGCTATGGATTTACAGTGGTACCTCGGGTTACATACACTTCAGGTTACATGCTTGGCTAACCCAGAAATAACGCTTCAGGTTAAGAACTTTGCTTCAGGATAAGAACGGAAATCGTGCTCTGGCGGCGCAGCGGCAGGCCCCATTCAGGTTAAGAACAGTTTCAGGTTAAGAACGGACCTCCCGAACGAATTAAGTATGTAACCAGAGGTACCACTCTATATGGATTTCTATTGATTTAGAGGGGGCAGCTGCCCCCCTGGCTACGCCCATATTTCCATCCCCAGAGAGTCTCCCCACACCCATAGGGGTTTCCTATCCGGTTACTGAGCGATGTGAGGTTGGAGGGGTGTGTGTGTGAAAAAGCCTGCCTACCACTTAAGGCCTTGGTGTGCTGCAAGGAAAGTCAGTGTTTTGTTACTCAGGTGGATCGGTCTCACTTTATATTAATGAACAAGACAGTTGGGCATTGGGCATAGCTTCCTAAGATCACTAGGTAAATTGCACTAAAGAAACAGCTAACAATCCCCCCCCCCAATCTATGGCCTTTTGTAGAATAAACGAAGGGGGGTTTCAGGCCATTGCTGGACATGAAAATAACCTTTGCAAATCTGGAAATGAGAACAGCTGAAATGCATTGTTTAAACTATGTGTCCAACTACAGGGCACTCTTATATTCTATGCTTTCTTGAACCAAAGCCATGAAACAGATGAAATGACACCTATTTGTAGTCCAACATCTAATCCAACACATCCTTTTTGAAGGACACACAATTCTTCCTCAAGCAGCTCCTTTACTTTCTCATCTGAGTTTTGTGGTTGAATATTCTTACACTAATGAAACTTGATATGAACTGGATCTACTGGAAGAAAGGTACTGTATAGCTCAGCAGCTTCCATATTGCCACATCAACATACTGTAGAGTATTTTATGTGGCATCTATTCTGCATCTTATTCTCTTGATTCTCTGAGACTAACAGAGCAACCAGCAACAATACCAGTCATAGTATTATGTCACCAGTAGCATAAGCAACCACCTTGCATCATATTGTCAAGTTGTGAGTTGCACAGTTCAGGCTCTACGCTGCCTCTCCTGCCACCACATTTGGAGGCTGGCCCAGTACCTATCTGGAATCTCGGCCATGGATCTTGGATTCTTTGGTGCATTCCATTGGAGGGACTATTGATTTATTGCTTGTGAATCACTATTGTCAAAGAACAATGGCATCTTATCTTATCCATTCTTTATAAACAGGTGTCCACAGATCTTTCTAGCTGTAAACTGCACTTACTGAGAAATCTTGGACTGTACTTCAAAGTCAGAGGCAATGTTATTTGTCTACCTTTAGATTTTAATTAATAACAAGCTGAACCCCTCAGGGCTGTTTCAAGACTTATTTTTGCCAGCAGAAAAGGACTTTGTGATGGAGGTGGAGGAGGTGGATGCTGAGAACATAAGTCTTCATAATGCCAGAGTGGTAAGGCACGCATCTGAAAAAACGGATGTTTATGCGATGTGCAGGTTTTCTTTTTGTTTTTTAGTCATATGAATTTATTCTCTCTGCTGGAATTTTTTATTGCAAGTTGTTCTTTTATTATATTGGTATTTTATGACATTGTATTTTAATTGTATTTTCTCACTTTATGTTTGTGAGATACCCAGGGAACAATGTTATTGGGTGGTCTCTTATACATACAGTAAATAAATCAAATCAATTAAGCTGCAAGCAAGATCTGGAGTGCTTCTGTTCGTAGACCTACCTTACAGTGTTGTTGTGGAAGCAAGCAGGATGAAGACAGTATAGTGCTTGTGCAAATTAGAAGTCCTTAAATGGGAGCAATGGCAGTGGTATAGGTCATTTGTTCGAACCACAGATTATATCTAGAGCAACAAGTTAATCTCCAGGAAACAATCATAATGTGTAATAACTAAAACTGCAGTTCCTTCCTTAAAGCTATTATACATCATAATGCTGAAACAATAAAAATGATAACCACAAATACAGTCAACAAAATTTAAACTGAAAGGCACCAAGTTACACTTTTCCACATACTGTGCCTTTGCTTTAGGTGCAGCAGCAAATGCCACCCAATAAACAATTTTCTGATCCACAGCAATAAGCAGCTATTTGATTATTTGAATTCCTGCCAGATGCTGCTTGTCTTTAAAAAACAACAACCCAACAACACAGCCTCCCAAATAAAACAGGAGTAGCTGGCTTTGTAAGATCTGCTAGTTCTATGTCAGTTTGACATTTAACTGCTTGAACATTACAAAATCTCATGCCCACTTTTTCCCATGCTCTATGTCCAGATAAGAGTGGGAAAAGCTACTAGCTGGAGAAATTGATATAGAAGTCCACATACCTGGTTGTTGTTTTTTGAAATTAAAAAGGTAGCAGCAGGGTATGACTGTACAATGCCTTACTCTAATAATAGATTGGCCTCAAGGCTTAATTTGTGCCAAGGCCAGAATCTATTTCTAATCCTAGGATCCAAGAATACACAAAACAATTAGAAAGCAGTATGATTCTGAGCACATGCAGTGCACCAAACCCTAATCTGTCCTCACATTTTTAGGCTTGAGGACCAAGGTGGGGACTTTCTTTCCAGAAAGTAAGCACCCACACCATAAGAGCCCAGGATAATTTTAAAATAAACCCACGTTTAAAGCGAGGGAAGGCCTGGAAGACACTGGGATGGGGAGGACATCTTCCTACATTTTGCTTCGGTGTAGAGACACTTCCTGGCATTGAGAGAGGCACTTGGCCTCCAAAACCATACCACACCAATGGACGTAATTACTCGAAGTACACTTGAAAGCGTTCACACAGCCTTCCAAATCCAAAACCCTGCTCCAGTTTCCACGGAACGAAGCGCGGTAGGAAGCAGGTCAGGCCAGGCCCGGCAGGCCCTGTTCCCGGGCAGGGCGCCCTTGCTCGCTTCCCGCCCGGAACAGGGCCGCGTTTTCCTGCCACTCCATCACTCTTCCACAGCTCAACACTCCGGCGCGCTAATAGATTCCCGCGCGCTTGTTAGGGGGCAATTAATTAAAAGCGTCTCGCCCGCGGGGCTGTCCCCGCGAGGGCGCTGGCGGGAGAGGAAGAAAGCAACCGAGGGAGGCGGGAGGGGTCGGCGCTGCGTGTCAGCTCCCCGCTTCTGGTCCCGCGGGAGGCTGCTGCTGCGCTAATGGGCTTCCCAGCTCCAATGTCTACGTTTCCTTCTACCTGTCTGTACGCATCGCATCAGCCCGTCTCCCCAGGTCACGGGGGTGGGGAGCGGAGGAGCGGCTGTTTTTCTCCTCTTCCCCCCTCGCTTTCTGCAGGTGGCATCGGGATCTTGCTCAGCCTGCAGTTCCCGGCGTGACTCCACGTCTCGAATGTTTTGGGAATGGACCCTGGCCAGAAGGGGCGACCATCTCAGTAGGCTAATTCAGCAAAAGGGGCAGCCGGCAGAGAAGTCCCAGAAGCGTCTGAGGAGCGAGTTTCTTCTCAGTTCACGGCGTCCCCCACCCCCGTTCAGCGGCCACGGCCTGCAAGGGGAGGGGGCGTCTTAGGGGTGACCCGGGTGTCAGGATGCGCGCGAGCGGCCCCAGAGGAACCGAATGGATCCGCCTGGGCAGGAGGCGAGAGAAAAGGAAAGAGAGTGAAAGGCAGGCGGGCAGAAGCGCCTTCGCTTCTCATCTCCCGAGCGGCAGGCTTTTCTCTCCGAAGCCGGGCGGCGGCGGCGGAGCTTAAAGTCTACGAACTGCAGGGGCTGAGGAAGAGGCAGGCAGCTGCAGCGCGCGGCGGCTCCGGGGCCTCCCTCGTGGCTCTCGCCGGAGAAAGCCACGTGCCAACATGGCGCTGAGCGGCCACGTGCGCGTCTAGACGGAGGGCCATTTGTTATCGGTGGTACAGAGGGAGGAAGAGCGAGTTAGGAAAGTGCGCCTGGTGGAAATCATTTGAACTAGATTCGGGCTCATCCTCCAATGAAGGACGACTCTCCGTTTAAACGCAAGACAGGCTTGAGAGGGGAAGCGGGGCGATTCAAGGACGCCAGACAGGGCGAGCCTCAGGAGGACGCATCCAGGCAATTGCTTCCACCTCAGAGGGGAGAAAATAACTTATCTTCGGCCTTGTCACCATGCTCACCTTAGTTACCCAATTAAGCTGTGCTGAATATTGGGCCCAGGCAAAGCTGGGTGAACAGGAAAGGGTCAAGCAGCATACTTGTGCCCTCCAGCCAGAATTTTGTGACCCACAGGGGCGGACTTTGGGAATATGGAGCCCTGAGCGAGGACAAAAATTGACGCCTTCCCAAAAATATGCCTTATTTTTGCAATAATTCCTTTTTTATTTTATTGTTTTGCGCTGCTCTAAATCCAGTGTTTGTGGCTGTGGGGGGCTAGGTAGAAGTCTAGGGCAGCTTTTTCATTGTTGGGGAGCAAGTGCAAAGAGCTTTGCCAGTCCACTAGTATGGAGCAAAGAATCTGAGAGAGAGCCTGATGGGAGATGGAGCTGAGGAAACATTGGCAGACAGGAACAGAAAGGGATGATGTGTCAGGAAAACAATCGTATTTGGGGGAGTAGGGGCACCAAAGATTATCTATCATTTATATCCCCATTTTATCCTCACTACAATTTTATAATATATAGTCCTTAAGCCACATCACCAAAACGACAAATTCTTACCATATGGGATGGAAAATACTGGATGTAATTTTGGTAAGGAAATAAGTAGTAGACTTAATCACAAATTATATACATCCATCCCATTTCCCCCCAGTATAAAAAGAAAGGTTAATGCTGTAGACGCAAGTCAGTGACAGGAGAAGGAAATGGGAGGAATTCAGTAATCTGGGATTGAAACCTCAAGCACCTCTCACTAAGTCATGGGAACAGGAGCAAACTAGTCTCTGGCAGGGAACGACTGTCTGAGTATGGCTGTGGGAACATCATCAGGGCTCACAGAGCCTGGTGAGGTGCCCCAAGGAGTCCAGTGGTTCCAGGAAGTAGTACACAGAATAGATTTTAACATTTCAGCGTGGTGAAGAAAATACTTAAGACTGGTGCCAACCTCAAACCTTGCATAACGATCAAGTTTCCTCTAGTGCTGAGATCCTGTCTGTATTCCACAGAATAAGAATAAGAGTTTTTGTTTGTTCAGACACGCTAGTACATGCTTTAGTACTTTCCAAGTAGACAGCAGGAGTCAAGATTTATCTTGCCTGAGGTGCCTATAGGACAAAGAATATGATTGTAACCACCACTCTATGTAAGACTTAAGTGGCTAATGCACTTGCCTACTTGATAATGTTTTGTGTTATGACAGCCATGTGTGTAATTCATGCTTCACTTGGCAGTTAGTTGGAATTTGTTTACCTGTTCCCTGTCTCCCAGAATCTTTTTATCACACACCCATATATTCTTGGTCTCCCCTAGCTCTCATTGTGTCCTCTCTGTTCCCCTATTAATATCTAACTTGGTGGTCTTTTATGCTGTTCTACATCCTTCTGAGACATCCTTGTGGATTTTCCAATTCTCCCTCTCAAACATTAGGTGTACTAGTATTGAGGGGACTCTAGTCAAGATCTCTGTAACAGAATACTCTACAGCCCATTTATTAGTTTCCTTCTCATTACAGAAGCACGGCTTTGGATTGGAGTGGTTACACAAGAATGTAGCGAGTGGCTATGCTGAATCAGACCATTGTCCATCTAGCTCAGTATTGCCTACACAGAATGGCAGCAGCTCCCCAGGGTATCAAGCTGAGAATATCTACCTGGAGATGTTGGGGATTTATTCTGGGACCTTCAGCATACAAATCAAATGCTCTGCCACTGAGCTATGGCAGTTTTTTTTCCAACAGCCAGCTTGTTTCATCAAATTTTTTCGGAGTTTTTCAGACAGTTTAGATGCCATACATCATTGCTTCACGGTCTTGCTTCCTTCCACTTCACCTGCTCTCTGGTTTGGCCAGGCAATGTGCAGTCCACCAGGGGAACCCATTTCAGGAAGATCAACACAGATGGTGAACCTCACCTGTGGACAGCTCACTTCATCCATCCACTGTTGGCTGTTAGTAACTAGTGTTTGCTTGGTTCTGTGTTTTAGTGATGAACTGCAAACAGCTTGAACCAAGCTCCATAGAGGCATGGCTTGGAAGCCTCTTTTTCTGGTGCTCAGCCAGCATGCCTGAGCCATAACCTAGAGGGACATCCCCTCTGTGTGTTCTTGGCTGGGCTTACTGTGTATGTCCAGTTGGCTGCTTCCTTTGTCACTGGAGCTGTCATGTGCTGGGGATCTAGAGGTCTCAGCAAGCCACTTAGAGGACAATGGCCCAATCACATAGATACAGTGTGGAGCCTGCACACTGCCAGACCATATGTGCCTGTTGGGGACAATAGCCCTCCAGTTAATATCCCTGCCAGACGGGCCTCTCCTTTCAGAGAAAATGTTTCCTCTCCCTTTATCAACAAATTCAGAGCATAACTGAAAGGGCTGGAGTCTAAAATAAAGATTGCACCAAAGAGAGCACACTTGGAACATGGAGGCTGAATTCTCCGCCAGCTGAGACTTCACTTATGTGGGCAGAGGCCAAAAGAGCTCCAGTTAAATGCACCATGGCCCAGCAACCCATAGCTAGAGTAATGAGAACCATATCAGCACCATGGACAGGTCAGTATGCAATTCCTAGTATGCAATTAACGTAAAGCAGCTTTCCATGAACAAGAGTCTGGGTATGCAAAATCCCTAGGCCAGGGGAAGGCAGAAGGCAAATCGAAATGGACTAGTAGGACTGGATGGTCTGAAGTAGATTGACAATGCTTTCAAACTCCCTATTTGTTACACTGCTTAAATTAAGGAAGCTTGGGAAGGGGTTTGCCACAAGTGGAATTTTTGTGTGTGGAAGGACCATGAGCTCAGTTCAATTCTGGGATTCAAAACCAATCACTTCGGCTCAGATTTGATTTTTTCTAAGTGATGTATCTCTGGTTGGTGGATCTGGAGTTTGTAGAACACAGCAAAATAGATCTTCCTCTTTTCTAGGCTGAATAGGTGGCATCCTAGGAAAATACAAGGACTCGGCGCTGAGTGCAGTCAGAGTTCAAAGCCAGTGTAGCTAGCCTGAAATTCATTGAAAACTAGAGGATGGGCAGTAAGGCACCCTAGAAACCTTATTGAGCTCTTCAAAAGGAACTGTACTCTGTGAACGCTTTCACACTCCACTGCCCATGGCAATAGAGTGCCAAAAACCCTTCCCCCTGACTGGGGAAATCATAATCTTAAGCAGTCAGGGGTGGTTTTGAGAGAGAGAACCAAGTGTTGCAGGATGTGTCATGAATGAAGTGTGAGAGTGAGCTGCTTCAAGCAAGGATTCCGGAAATGGTTTTTGGAAAGGAAGTCCAGTGGCCCAGGACTCTTTTCTGTTCTGCATCTGCATGACCCCACTTTACATGGGCAGAAATTTGGTGATTGGTACACTAAACAGCATCCAGAGAATCTGTTTATATTTTAAAAGCACGTTTCTAGTCCTTAACAGACGAGAGATTTGCAAGTGTGGGAGTTATTTCGGAACCCTCAGAAATGAAACAAGGGCTTTGTAGAATTCCCAGTCATCAGAAAGCAAGGCCTTTCCATAGCTCCTTGGGATGAATAGAAACAAATAAATTATGCAAAGTAAGCAAATTGGTGCAGATTTGCTCAGCTTGCAAAATTGATATAGGATGCAAAAGTCAGCTTTTCTTGACACAGATTTGGGGGCAATTTGGCACTGAATGTTGAACCCTTCTCATATACACAACCTTACCTATGATATGGTAGAATGATGAACCTTTTCTCCGTTTTGGCTGCAGTGTGTCACTACTTGGAAAACCTCTCCTGGGAAATTAAGAATAGCTACTGCTTTGCTTAGATGGCCTTGTGACACGGGCAATGTCCTTTCTTCCTGGGCTTGAGTGATGTCAGCTTGGGCACAAGAGAATAATAGGTTCCATTTGAGGGTTGAAGCTTTTCTCCACCCCCTCCATTCAGCTCCTCCAACCCATCCCAAAACAGGCTCCCAAGGCAGGGCTTCCTAGCATCTCCTTTTACCCAGCACATCAAATGTGGCGTAAGAGGAGCTGTCTGCCCATTCATAAATGGAACATTCCCGCAGTGCTTAATTAGGCTCAGCAGCCGAGGCAAGCAGTGTGTTCCAGGCCTGATCTTTTGTTAACAAAGTCTGAGGGGACAGTAACTGTGGAGTGAGTGATGGCCACATGCCTTCAGACAGCAGAATTTAGAGACGCTGCAACTGCTGTCTACATCAGGGACAGGCTTCGGAGGGGCTAGAGAGGCAATTTGCTTTGGAACAGGTAAAGCGCCAGATTTGTAATTTTGCCTTCCTTTTAATGTCTCTGACTCTTCCTCCATGGGACACACACACAGAGATAAATAGTCCTTAGCAAGCATGGTAACTGCAAACTGACTTGGGAAGGGGGTAGGATTGGCTTCATAAATCTCTTCTGCCGATGATGCTATAAAAGGATGCATCACATGTTCAGGTCCCGTCCCGTCCCCCCCCTCACACACATGCATGCCAGTAGCTCCACAGCACTGGCAGAAGAAGCAAAACACCCCTCTGCTGTCTCGGCCACATCATAGTCCCATACTGAGCAAAATTACCAGGGTCTTGCTTGCAGCAGAAAGGGCTTGATAAATGGTCTGTGTCAGAGTCGCTCAGCTCTGTGCGCTAACATTGTCACTGGAGTGGACACGTTGGGCTCGGATGCTGATCTAACCCATCAGAGTAAAGCCCAACATGGTGTCAAGGCCTGTCTGCTCCCAGAAGCCTCACATGGCAAGATCCTCCCTCCCTGCTGGAGAAGTAGGAAGCTTGTTAGACCATTGCTTAAGTGAAATCCCAGGAAGCTTGTTCTTGGTGAACTCTGGCCACACATACGAAAACCCCTTTTGTGTTCTCAGACCAGGGGTAACAAGTTTGTTCACATTTTGCTGGGTTTATGACTCTCTTTGGAGTTTCATTTCTGGCTTCCCCCTGGATGAACACTACTTGAGTTCTGGACTCGTGTGGAGAGTGAAGGATTGAGGGAAACATTCTGCTTGTTACAAGTTCCTTGCAGATGAACTGGGACAGTCTTTTGATTCTCTACTACTGCTCCCCCTTAGATGAGAGGACAGGGCAGTGCACTCTCCTGCTCTTTCTCAGATCAGTGGGAGAGTTGCTGCCTTGACTCCTCATGGCTGTTTTCTTTCTCTTGGTGCTGGGCCCCTAGCTGAATAGTGTCCTGTAGCCCATGAGCATTATGCAGGTGGAACATACCTTTTGGGGCAAATCATAGTTCTTGCTGTGCCTATCACAGTGGTCTTTGGCATGTAAAGAGAACAACAGCTAGATTTTCAGTGCAGACTTTTATCAGGAGAGATCTGTTGACAACACTGGATGATGGATGGTGGGCTTATAGTAGTAAGGGAGGGAACCCTCCCAGAATTCCACTTCTCAGGCACTCAGATGTGCCTCTGGAGTAACGGTATGTGTGCAGTATTTCAACCCTTGTTGCTAAAGATTATTTTCAGATCTGGAGCACATGTGAACATAATAGCCCTGCTGGATGAGGTCAGTGATTCATCCAGTCCAGCATCCTTTTCTCAGTGGCCAACCGGAAGCACAAGCAGGACCCAAGCGCATATCCTGCCCTCTTGCAGTTTTTATCCACTGGAATTCAGAAGTATCCTCCCTCTGACTGTAGGAGCAGAGTATAGCCATCATGGGTAGCAGCCTTATCCACCATGAATTTGTCTAATCAATGGGATCTGGAGAAGGGGGTAGAGCGGTTGTAGTATCCTGGTTAAGAGCCTGAGCTGTGAACCAGAAAATCTCACCTATGGCAAACCACTCTAGCCCTTTTCAAGCACGGAGCCTAGGGCTTGCTGATCAGAAGGTCGGTGGTTCGAATCCCCGCGACAGAGTGAGCTCCCGTTGCTTGGTCCCTGCTCCTGCCAACCTAGCAGTTCGAAAGCACGAAGTGCAAGTAGATAAATAGGTGCCGCTCCAGCGGGAAGGTAAATGGCGTTTCCGTGTGCTGCTCTGGTTCGCCAGAAGCGGCTTAGTCATGCTGGCCACATGACCCGGAAGCTGTGCGCCGGCTCCCTCAGCCAGTAAAGCGAGATGGGCACCGCAACCCCAGAGTCGTCCACGACTGGACCTAATGGTCAGGGGTCCCTTTACCTTTACCTAGGGCATTACCATGATTACTCTAGAGTGGGGCTGTGCTTTTAGCCCTCCCTTGGTCAAGGCATCTGCTTCCTAAAAGCAGCCACATGTTGCCCATGGTTGTGAAAGTCTACCATGTGAGATCTTGCTCAAGTATGGGGCTATGTTGATGTAAGGGTTGCTGAGGCAAATATATCCAAAGTGCTTTGGACTCTCCCAAGCACAAGCTGGTTGGTGCAGAGGAACTTTGTGGTGCCACTGTTGAAAAGGTCCAACCACACAGGGGCAGCTGTGACACAAATGGGTATATGAAGAGTGAGTTGTAGATGGTTCTATTCTGCCTTATGCTGATAGCAGAAGGTCCTATGTTGAAAAGGCTTGCCTTCTCCAGGGATCAATGGGCTGCCCATCTTTTTTAAGGGGTAGAGGACATTGTTCTGGGCTGTAGTGACTACTGTGTCAGGTTAATGTGCTTCTGGTTTGTTAAATCTCATGAGTACAGCTTGGTGGGATCCAGCTGGTGTAGAGTAATAAGCCAAAGCAGCCGCTGGGTCTGGAGCACACACATTTATCACCCTTATCCATCCTCCCCCCCCCTCCCCGCCAACCCCTGGTCTCTTCCAAATGCTCAGCAGCTCTTTGAAAATTGGCTGCTGCACTGGCTGCAAGCGGGATGTTTCTGAGGATCTGTGGCATTGTGCCTCTTGTCTGAACTGTTGCTACGCGCTACCTTGATTCTGTCAGATCCCTCATTATTGTGACTGACAGCAAGCGATTGGCCTCTCCTGTCTTTCATTTGCCCCACTGCAGGGGGAGACATACACATGCCTACAAAAGCAGCAGCCACTCACCTGAAGGAGGGGTTAGTTCCAGAGGGTCTCAGTCTCTTTCTGCCATGATAGCCGAGAGTTCTTTTGCTTTGCTAGCCAAAGCCTCTACGTTTCTATCAGATTAAGAATGTCTGTGTGTGTGTGTGTGCACATGTGTGCGTAAATGTTTGCTTAAGTGTGTGTGTGCCTGGCAGGACCCTCCCGCAGTGTGTAGCTGCAGATAATATTTGTGCCTCTCTCACAATGCATCCATTTCCCTAAATGAGCTCACACTCTGGATGGCAGTTCTCTCCCCCTGTCAGGGCTGTAATAATAACTAACCGGGCTGGGAAGAGGTGAGCTTTTTGATGCTTGTCTCCTTTGCTCAGATACATACATTACCATAGCCAGAAATAGCCACGTTAAGCAGCCCCTGAAATGGCAGGATCTCTAGCAGTCTCTGGGGGTTCAATTCCTGAGACATCAGGAGGGCACAGCAGAGGCCTGTTGAACCCAGATGTGTTCTTATAACCTCTTGGACAGCGCCTCTCCTGATTCTGAGACTGAAGTTGCATCTTAGATGAGCATTACTGCTACTCCTATTACTACTACCTTATTATTATTATTTTCACTCATGAATCATTTCCCATGAGGCAACCTGAAGCAATCTGATATATCTGTTAAAGCAACTGCATATATAAATACAATTTTAAAAGACATATATAAACAACAACATATACATAAAATCAATTCAAATCCGAAACAGATACCAATTGGGATAAATATCTCCATTCAGAAGGCTGGTTGAAAGAGAAACGTCCTTAGCAGTTGAGAAAGGCACCTGTCTGATTTATAATGGGAAGGACACACTAAAGGCTTGATTCTGACATCACGTGGGACAGAACTGAAAGGATGGGTCATAGCCTCAGCGCAGGGCCACAATGCCCGTGGCTTGTTCTTTTCCTCCTAGAATTGGTGTGTTTGTGTGTGTTGGAGCAGCTTTATTGGCACCATGGCATTAGGCTGTCAAACTCGAGATGATCTGTTTCAGATCCAAGCTAGGTTTAAACTGTAGCATGAGAGAAGCAAACAAGCCGGTCCTTTCCATGCCCCTGCAATGCAGCCGCCTACTTTCCAAAGTATCTCAGAGAGGCTGGCGCAGACGCCTTGTCTTTCCCATTATGCAATTGTGTGCAAGGAGAGGGGGTGATGGATGGTGCAAGAGGCACTCTGGGATGGCAAGGATGGCAGAAGGCGGTGCATGCCTGCTTGGATCCTGCCACCATTAATCCAGATTTTGTTCTGGAACTAACCAATGGGTCACCAGGCTGCTAGCCTAAGAATAGGCACCAGGTCAACTGGTCTCTAAATACAGTGGTACCTTGGTTCACGAACTTAATCTGTTCCGGAAGTCCGTTCTTAAACCAAAGCGTTCTTAAACCAAGGTGTGCTTTCCCATAGCAGCAGGGGACTCAATTTACAAATGGAACACACTCAACATGTTCTGCTTCCAAGGCAAAATTCACAAACCAAAACACCTACTTTCGGGTTTGCAGCGTTCTTTAATCCAAGTTGTTCATAAACTAAGCTGCTCTTAAACCAAGGCACCACTGTATCTCTACCACCAGAGCACCTGCATATAAGAAAGAGTCCCCGCCACCGCCACCACAAAGCTTCCTATCTGCACTATGCATTTAAAGTATCGTACCACTTTAAATAGTCATGACTTCCCCCCAAGAATGCTGGGAACTGTGTTAAGGGTGCTGAGAGTTCTTAGGAGATGCCTTTCCCCCTCAGAGTTACAATCCGCAGAGCTCCCCATAAAGAGGGATTGTCTATTAAACCATAGTTGTAGCTCTGTGAGGGGAATCGGGGTACCAAGTACGAAGGCAGATAATGTACCAGAAGGGTCGGCAGCAGAGAGCACTCTTTGAGGATGCAGAGCTGCAGTGAGCACTCTCTTCACTCATGATTTAAAAACAACAACATGATAATTAATGTTTCCTTGGACTTGAAGTCTGGTGGGGAGGCATATAATTAAGCGACACACACACACCGGTTTTGTCCCAAACAGTGAGGGCCAGAAACAACCTCTTTTCTGCTGGAAGTGATGAGCACATTCAGGGGATGCCAAGAGCTGGCATCCTACAAATAACAAATGCCAGTCAGCATCTCCTTGAAGTTGCCAGAAGAGGCAGCTGTGAGACTCTCAGACACCCACCCACTTCACTGGGCTCAGCACCCTGGAACCATCAGCAGTAAATGCATTTTGGCCATGCTGTTCCCCGTTACTCACAGCTACAGAATGCATAAATGAAACGGGCTGAATACAGAGCAAACAGCCATGTTGACGCCATACTTCTGGTGCTCATCAAAGTGAAATAAGTGGAATCATGTGCTTTCCTAGGAAAGGTTTGTTTGGGGGAAATGAGTTATTTAAGAGCAGGGATAGTCAACGAGGTGCCCTTGAGATGTTATTGAACTCCAGTTCCTATCAGCCCCAGCCAACAGCAAATCGTCAAAGGTGTTGTAGTCCAGAAACCAGTGGTGGTGGGACCGTATTGGCTGCCTCTGAATTAAGGCAACTGGTAGCCATTTGCAAGGTGTTTTTGTACTAAGGTACAAATACCTGAGAGCAAAATAGATTCATATCTGCATGTTCTGTTTATTGTTTTCATACTGTATACTGCTTAGAATTTTTTGAAATATTAAGTGGTTTATAAATGCTTTTAAGTTAAATAAAATATGTTTTTTATGGCCATCCCAAGCATTTTTGGCACTTTCAAAGGACCCAACCTTTCTGTAGCTCATAATTCACAATCCTTTATGGTGCCTCAGATTATTGCCAAAGGTGTATGGGCTTGTGCTGTATTGGATCTGTTGTGCTGTGTTGGTTGCTTGTGTGGGAATGTTTTGGGATGCAGGATAGGATACCGGTATTGTTTAAGATATCCTATTCCAACTTGTGTTTACAAGTCCCAGAAATTAGCAGAGGTCTCATTCCCCTTTAAACACACACACAGCGGAAAGCTTGCTCAGGTTCGTTAAAACCTCCGTAATAAATGTCCTGGTATTTTCCCCATTAATCCCTCTCAAGATAAGACATTACACAGTCTTCTATAAAAGCATAAAAAGAGTTTACTCACGAGAAATCATCTGTTCACAATTGGATCCCAGACGGCAGACTTAAACTTAGTAAAAGTTACATTTACTCGGGAGACTGTTCCATAAGGGAAAACAGCTCCTTTGTGTTCTCTTGGCTGGAAGCCAAGAAAGCATCCTTGCAATCTCGCTTCTTTGAGAGCGTGGTCCAAAAGAGAGGAAGATGGAGTCTGGTCCCTGTGGTTTGTGTTAACTTGCCCAAGTGAGACCACACCCATCTCCAGTTACACAGAGGACGTCCATCCCAGCTCAGGAGAAACAGCAAGTTCCGACTGGCTGGCCTAGAGTTCCCCTTCTATGTCCACTCTAGCAATGTTGTGTTTGACTGCTCCTGTGCTTTACATCCCACAGCTTGCTGAAGGTAGGCCCTGCTATTGCATCCTGGCTTGCATTGTAGGCCCCGTGGCTTGCTTTTGAGATGATGCAGATTAAACTAAATTGGCCAAAGCAGATATCAAAATGGAAGATTGCTCAAAATGGCTGATTGTGGGAGCTCTGTGAGAGAGAAACCCCGATCAGAGGCAATTCTGAAGGGTGACGCAAGCAAGAGAGAGATAAAGGAAGGACAGACACCTGCTTAAGCTGGGAATTTTGCCCAGTTAGTTGTGGTTAGATTGTGGTAAAATGTTCTGAACTTTGCTATTTGGAGAGATTGCAAAATATATTAGTGGTTTGGCTGTAAAACAAAGGCCCTCTATGAGGACGCTTTGAGATGGTGTGGACTTTGACGGGAATAAGGGTGGCCCCTCTCTTGGCAGAAGGACCTCCTGAAGATAAGGTAGCATAATGTTGGTTTGGCCTATGTGAGTGTTTCTGTGTTTTATTCTCATCTTTTGGCTGTTGTTTTTTCTTTCCAGCCTAAAAGACCGTATATTTGTATAGCTGCTCTCAAACCACACTGTTATCTGGTAACCAGAGCAACTTCAAGAGGTGATGAACTTGTACTAAGGAAGTAGAGATGGGGAGATGTGCTTACCCAAAATTTGCATGTTAATTGAGACTTACTTCAGTGAGATTTGTAAGAACCAGTGTCATCAATTATGGAGGAAGGAGCTATCAAGTGCTCCAAGCCCTAATGAGGGATCTTTACACTCAAAAGGCTGTCTGAGAGGACCCTTAATGGGAAAGTTAGCCCCTCTCCACCCTTCCTGCCCCCTCCTCAACACCCCGCCTCTAATGTCTACTTATACAAAAGAAGCAGCACGTTAAGCAGATGTGCTTACGTAAAATTTGCATATTAATTTGAGTTGTGGTTCTTGAGGTAATTAGTTTTAATATCCACCTGACCCCGTGCCAAGATTAGCTCAGGAAGGAAGACACCTTATACTGAGTCGGGCAATTGGTTCCTCTAGCTCAGAATTGTCGCCGGGCAGCGGCTCTCCAGCCAGTCCCGCCAGCCCCACCTGGAGATTCTGGGGAGTGAACCTGGGACCTTCTGCATGCGGAACACGTATTCTACAACTGAGAAGCACAGCTTATGGAGCCACCGCCATAAGCTCTGCATGCACTGCCTTTAAATAGAAATGGTTTTCATAATATTGTAGTATGAGTTTGTCAGTGATCTTTGAACTATGTGAGCGTGTGTGTGTGTGTGTATATATACATATATATGTCTAATCCTGTTCCTAACACAACTAAGCACGTCTGCTGCACTTGGCATAGCAGCCCAAATCTAGCTAGGGTATGTTTCATCAGTAGAAATATTTTGTTTGTTTGTTTTCTTCTCATCCTAGTATATATGTGTAGTGAACTGCTCTCTATTGTGCCTGCATCTGGAAAAATTCGAACATTCTGACCTTCTCTGAAATCTCATTTAATTGCTGGCTTCTGCAATAGGCAGGAAGCTCCAAACCCCCTGGTGGCTATGGCTAGTGGTGCAACAATAAAACTGCTAGCATGTTTGCAAAGTTAAGCAGCGTCCGGTATGCTTTCAAATTGGATGGGGAACGGTGTGTTGAGATTCTTGCATTGCAGGAGGTTGGACCAGATGACCCTTGGGGTCCCTTCCAACTCTACAATTCTAAGATGAGCTTCTCTTGATATGCCCACATCCCCAGCTCTCTTTTGCAGGTCTCTTAACCAGCCAATGTACGGTATTTGTAATAATAATAAAAACTGTTGTACCATAAACATTAATCAAAATTATGATGCAACAATAATATTTATTACAATCGAACCTCGGGTTACGTATGCTTTGGGTTGCGTACTCTTCGGGTTACGAACTCTGCTAACCTGGAAGCACAACCTGAAGTGTGCACGATTCGTGCATGCGCAGACATGTTTTCGCGGTCTGCGCATGTGCAGAAGCGGTGCTTTTTGTGCATGCGCAAACCGAATTTTTTGGGTTACGTACTTTTTGGGTTACGTACAGCGACCCAGAACCAATTAAGTACGTAACCCGAGGTACCACTGTATTTATAATCATTATGATTTGCATTTGTTTGCCACTTTGAAGCAACTTAACAAAAAGAAGAAATACAAAACAGGTAAAATCAATTAAAAACTTAGCAAGAAAAAGAAAACAATGTACAATACAAAATTCCTAAAATGCCCATCTGACAATACAGTATGAAGGAAATGTCCCACCCCATGCATTCTGCAATGGCATGCCTGATTTTGCCACTGTGGGAAACAGAATGCTAGACCAGATGAAGCTTTGACACTGGGCCTCAAATGTTAGCTGGCCATAATTTTGGTTGGTTCAAGGAAGAATAGGTATAAAATTAGGAAATCCTGGGTACCAAGATCCAGGTTTGGAGCAAGTACTCCTTGGTGAGAGAACCCAATCAGAGATTTAAAATCACAAAACATGCAGTAAAGTAGTGTGTGGAAATATAGCCTGTTAGACCTTTAAAATATGCCCTTCTGAGTTTCTTCCAAAGTTTCCCTCTTCCCTCAGCACAGGAAAAGACCACACATTTGGTAAATTAATTTCCTTACAAACTCTTCAAAGGTCTGGTTCATGTGCTTTTCCATATATCTGCACAGAAAGGTTGCACAGGCAGTAAAAGTTTGGTTCCAGAATGGCAAAAGTTCCTAAATTATTGTTATAGGAACTTGAGTGGTTTGTGAGGGCCATGTGGCTAAGCCGAAGCAACCAGCTTTAGCCTCTCCACACTCTGAGCTTCTGGAGGGAAATAATGGCTTGATGACCTAGTAGTCACTCCCAAGGTGAGCTAAGCCTGGCAGGACAGCTTAATAGAGTCTATAGTATTACCGTAACCCAGGCGTAGGCAAACTTGGCCCTCCAGATGTTTTGGGACTACAACTCCCATCATCCCTGACCGCTTGTCCTGTTAGCTAGGGATGATGGGAGTTGTAGTCCCAAAACATCTGGAGGGCCGAGTTTGCCTATGCCTGTATTAACCCCTTCATGTATTAATTAGACTTTAAGTGTATTGGTAAGCGCACAGTCTTTTTCTCACCACTGACTCTGACCCTTGTGGCATAATTTCTGAGCACCTCCAGGCCCTGGAGCAGGGGTGTTTCCTATGGGCATCTGGTTAGCCACTGAGCGAACGGGATGCAGGACTAGATGGAACTTTGGCCTGACCCAACAAAGCTTTGGCCCTGTGCCCGATGTTATGCCACTTTTATGGCTTACTTTCAAAGTCCCTTTGCAAACCACCAGTTTCAGTCTTAGGCAAGAGCATTCTGTTCCTCCCTTGGCAGCCCACTAAGCAGGTGTGGGGGGAACCTCTGGCCCTCCAAATGTTGCTGAGCTACAACTCCCATCACTCCTAGCTATTGGCCATGCTTGCTAAGTCCGGTGGGAGTTTTGGTTCCATAACATCCGGAAGGTCAAAAAGGTTCCCCCCACACCTGTACCAGAGGAAAAGAGAGGGGAAGAGAAAGAAGGGAAGGAGGTGTCAGGAAGAGAAAGGGCAGGGAGAGAGAGGGAAGGGGTGGCTGGCTTTGGACCTGAACACAGTTGATATGCAGCCACCAACGGGGTACCCCCAAGGGAATGGGGCCGTTGACAGAAAAAAGAGAAAAGGTTGGTCTAGTGCAATTGAGAGGGCAAGCTCTGGTTCTCCTTACCCCACAAATCCAAGCTGGGTAGGTAGGAGCATCAGGGACCCTTCCTGCTGCACTGAGAGAGTTGCACAAAGCAGTAAAATGCCTCACTGCTTTCTGGGTGGCTCACTGTGTCAGATGAGGGAGACTTCCCCATTCTCCTTCTGAGCCTGGAGGAAGGCAGCAGAGTATATTGAAGCCCATGCTGGGTTTGGGAAGGCTCCAAAAGGGCTGAGACCCCTGGCTGCTTTCCTGTCCATTCTCATACCAGCACTAGGTCCGTGAGGTCCATTATTTTTCTCCAGGCTTGAGAGAAGGGGCAAGGAAAAATATGCTCACCAGCAGTGGCAGGTGAGTGAGCTCATTTGTGGGGTGCTTGACTTTCGATCTAAGAGGACTCTATTCAGGTTCTTACATTGGTATGGATCAGAGTGCGATGGGTAAGAATCCTGCCTAGTAAGCTGAGGCAAAATGATACATTTCCCAGGTGATTGTGTGTCTTGGGTTTTTTTCTTTTCTTTTAGAAATAGCTGTGGGGGCTTGATCCAGATCACTAAAATAGTACCTCAGGAGAAGGGATTTACCCCTGAAGGTGACATTTCCTTCAATAGCACCTTTGAGCCAAATTATAGTTTCAGGGGGATTATTTTTTTGGGGGGGGGGGAGCTGCATTTACTGCAGCTCCAATCCATTCCCCCCCTCCTGCCCATGGCTATTTCTGAAAGAAAAACAAGCCTGGAATAAATGATCTCATGCCAAGCGTATTGTCTAGTCCAGGACTTAAATTTCCCTGTGGGTTGAAAAGATTTTAATCTTTCTCTCTCTCGTACAGATTTGCTCACTGATAATTTTTGAATTATAACACACCTGTCTTCCATATCAATATATCTGTACGCTTGCTATCTTTGGAGATAATTAGTTGGATCCAAACTCAGGTAGGTAGCCAAACTGAGGCCCAGTTGAAATCCGTGTGGAAAGTTAATAATGATTCATTATGCCCAATGGACTTCAGTGAGATCTAACTAACTTAGTCTCGATCCAACCCAATATCTCTTCCTGATTGTGAAACCTTCATAATAAGTGATTCCCATTCCAGAGCTGGTCTTCTACCAGAACACAGCTGTAGGAACAACAGCAAATGAGAGAAAATCTATGCATTACTGTTGTTTTTGTTAAGGGAGGTGTCCTCTGGAACCACTAGTTTTATCACCAGGGCCTCCATGACCAGTTGTGATAGTGAGTTTGTCGGACAGCATTTCTTCACACAAATGATTCTAGTTGTGCACAGCCCCTCTTCTCCCTTCATTCACCAGACAAGGATGTACAAGTTGCAAATGCTGGAGCATCCTGGGAGATAATGGAAGCCAATGTTGGGCAGGTGGCAATAAATTACCATCTGGCAGAGTGGAGTCATATATGTGAGTTACACAGTCAATATCCTAGGAGAGTAATAGTCTACACCAGGCATGGCCAAACTTGGCCCTCCAGTTGTTTGGGGACTACAACTCCCATCATCCCTAGCTAACATGACCAGTGGTCAAGGATGATGGGACTTGTAGTCTCAAAACAGCTGGAGGGCCAAGTTTGGCCATGCCTGGTCTACACAGACTCCTTGTATAAGAAGGGCTAACTTTGAGAATTCCCAGCTTGCTGGGCTGATGGGAGTTGTAGTCCAAACTAGCGCCATTCAGATAACCATTCCTGTCTCTGCCTCCCTCCCTCACCCTGGAACATAGGTCTCTCTCAGAACTACAGAAGCATAGATGAAACGTTTGAGAATTGATGTGTCATGGTTAAAGCAGTAGAGTTGGACTTGAGAGACCAGGGTTCAAATCCCCACACAATCATGAATCTCAGTTAGGTACTTCATGGGTCATTGACTGAACCTCAGCCTATCCTATCATGCAGGATTGGATTTGAGGATAAAATGGGGAGTGGGGTGCCTGCCCTGAACTCCTTGGAGGAAAGGACAGATACACATGTAAAATGAAAATAGCTTGCATGCACCATGGTGATTAAAACAATTAATTGGAAAGTCCAAGAGGACATGGGGGTGGTGCCCTAATGTAAAGCAAGACAGCAGGGCATGGGTTTTGCTAACAACTTCCTCCCATCTGGGAAGAGAGTCAGAATGAGTGCAGTGGACATCAATATCGTGAAGGTGAGGAGATAGAACAATTGGTGTTGCTTTATGGATTAGTGTCTGGTGACTACTGGGGATAAGCTTGGTCCTAGTGCAGAGAGACCCAGCAAACCTAAACTCAGTCATATAGTGTCTCATCTGCACAATATATGCAGCTTCTATGAGGACTGGGTGCTATCCATTTATGGCATGCTGAGCAGAGCCTGATATCAAAATGGAAAGGCTGGAGCCCAGCTGGAAGTTACACCAGCTGACCTTGAAACCTCTCCATCTCTGTGCAGGGGCTGATTATGGACTTGTTCAGTGGTGAGAGGAAGGCTCTCTATACATGCTCAGAAGCACACTCTCATTTCAGCAGTTTCCATCTTCCTGGCTCTAGAGGCAAGCAGTATATTGGACTACTAAAATAAGCAACCCAGTGTATTTCCACCTCCTTCCGCTCCTCACAGCCTGATCAAGTGGCCGGTCTGCCACTAAGGCTGCTCCCCAGCTTTTACCACCACCCCTGCCCTTGAATGCCTGCCTCACTGGCAATATCCCTGTTCCCATGTTCCTGGGGAAAGTTCTTGCCCTTGGGCTGCTCCTTCCCTCTTTCCACCTGAGGCTTGGGGCAAGAACAGCCAGAACTCTCTCCCCCACACCCCACCCTGCAACACTTAAAGGCATCACTTTCTCTATTCAACACTGCTGGGAGGGATAATTGATACTAAAGCCCTAGTTAATGCACTGGCTTTGCTGGGGGATTTATCGCTGCCGATAGCGTCTCCTGCTCCCAATTACCCATTTAGCTGCTGAGATAACAGGCTGCTCAATCAGCCCCATCCCCATGGTTATATACTGCAGCTCGATGCTCATAAATACTGTCCAAGCACAGCTGCAGGCACCTCCTTGCAGGGTCATGGTAGGAGCTGCTGGCATCCATTCTGCAGAGTCTTGCCTCCCTTCCACCTGGCTCAGCCCTTGCCCTCCCCCAAGGCCCCCCACCTCCCTTTTCTGCTCCTTGTCTGGGAAATGTAGCTCAGATCCATCACCTAGGTGACTTCAAAAGCATTGAGCCTGTTTCCATGACAATCCTGATGCAGGTGAGCAGGGCAGCAAAGGCAAGAGGGCAATCTGAGCCTGCCTCCCATTGCTCCCAGGTGTGCATGCCTCCCTTGAGGGTGCCAACCCTCTGTCCTGGGAAGTCTGGGGCATTGTTTCAACTTGGCAGAGGCTGCGGTGCTGGAGCAAGTCTGCCATAATGCCACTTTTATGTTGCAAGGTTCCCTCCCTGTTTAACACCCCCCTGAACACCACTGTCTCTCTGGCACAGTCTCAACCCCATCATCTGTAAAATGGGGATAATTGTACTGATCCCCCCCATAAAGGATCTAATAAACAAATACAAAGGTTTTTTAAACACCACAGGAAATGCTACACAAAAGCAAGGGCATAAATGTCTCATCGCTGAAACACTCCCTGCCCCGAATTCAAACAGGAGGTACCCTTCAATCTTACAGCCAAAAATATTTATTTTTAAAATGTGGAAGTGGAAGTGGAAGTGTTGCTCACCTCCTGAAGCCTACATCTCATGTAGGAAACTACCTTCAACCAGGTCTAGCTCAGTATTGTCTCCTCCTCCGATTAGCAGCTGATCTCCAGAGTCTCGAGGCAGAGGCTTTTGCCCCATTGCATGCTCCTGGTTGTTGTTTTCAAACTGAAAATGTCAAGGGAAGAACCCGGGGCCTCCAGCACACAAATGTGGGATCTGCTATGGAACGGTGGTCCCCTTCCTCTCTCTGTTCCTGCATGGGTCACTACGATGAGAGCGACTCCTGGTGGGAAGAAAGCACAGGAGCTGAGGGCAGTCACTCATACAGGCACAGAGCAGGCAGCCTCTTCTGAGAGCAGGTAACTGCTGAGTCTCTGCGTCAGGAGCGATTGGATGAACCAGTCACACCTGCCCTGCCAGCAGAGAATGATCGAAAGCAGGCATGACTGGAGCAGTAAAATGTTGCCAGATGTGGCAGGTAACCTCTATGAATGAAGGCTTTGGGCTTTGGGCTCACAAGTGACTGTATTTCCCATGGTACATTGTTTGGGGATCGCAGTGCTAAGGATAGTGGGTTATATCCAATGCCAGTCCTACTCAGAGTAGACCCATTGAAATGAATGGGCCTATTCATTTCAACTGGTCTGTTTTTAGTAGAACTTGGCTGGATGCTACCCAGCGATGACAGCTATACCTGCTACCCAGGCCCTTGCAGCATGTTGCCCCACAGAGCTAATTCAGGGGCCCTTTCCCCTCATGGCAACGAGTCTTTCCCTGCTGCCCCAGCAAATGCCAGCTCACCCAAAATGGCAGGCTCCTCTGCAGCAGAAGGGCTTGGATTTTGCATGTTTCCCCGCCATGTGTTCGTCGCTGTGTCGAGTGGTACAAAAGGAGGAGTTCACTATTACAACCATTAGTGTAATGAAAGGTGGCAGCCCCTTGATGTTGCAGCAGCCTGGCATAAGGAAGGGATTCGCTGAGCTCCCACTCTCTGCCTCCACAATCTGTGCCCCCAACAACACACAGCCACACACACATACACACACAGCCACACGGCCACATCCCCAGCTATTAAAGGGGCCGGGAAGATAATGAGCTGACAGGGAAACACAAAATCAAGGCAGCCCCCAAGCTCCTGTTGTGCTCATAGAAAGAAACAAGATTGTAATTACAGGGACAGCGGGCAATTAAGTGGGTTGAGGGCTAATTAGTACCATCAGGTGGAGGCCTGCCACAAGGGACTTTCCCCACCAGCTCTGCAGGGATAGCTGTGATTGGGGCAGTTTGCTAGGAGCAGGAGGGGAGGCAGGGGGCAGCACTCTGGCTTGCGCTGAAGAGCCAGCCCCAGAGAGGTCCCTATCCCAGCCCTATTGCTGCAAGAATAAGCCATGGTCATAGCATCTTTGAATTTGTAGAGTTGGATAGGGTCACAAGGATCATCTAGTCTAACCCCTTGCAATGCAGGAATATTTTGCCCAATGTGGGGGCTTGAACCCATGACCCTGGAATTAAGAGTTTCATGCTCTACCGACTGAGTCATGCAAATCTTTTGCCAAGTTAATATCAGGGTGTTGGTATGGACCCAGTCATTAGTGCTCCCATATGCAGGTGTACCCTAGGGGTGTGTGTGTGTGTGTGTGCACTAGATCCACATTTGTTGTCAATGAGGATTCTGTTTCCATGCTGGGGTCAAGCTATTCATTTGAGGCACAACCTTTATGAATTCAAACCTTCAGGATGAATGTAAAGTTACTACATTTGAATTCTGCCTTCTTTCCCTTAAATAAATAAATAATATTTAAATTATACCCCACCTTTCCCAGTTCAGAAACCCGGGCTCAGGGCGGCTAACACCAAATTTAAAACAGAAATACAACATAAAAGCAGCATAAAATACAGTATAAAAGCATGAATAACAATAAAATTCAAAACAAAATAAAATAAAAAATTCTTTCCAGTAGCACCTTAGAGACCAACTAAGTTTGTTCTTGGTATGAACTTTCGTGTGCATGCACACTTCTTCAGATACACTGAGACGGAAGTCACCAAACCCTTAAATACAGAGACGGAGTGGGGAGGGGTATTATTCAGAAGGGTGGTGGGAATGGGTGATCAGCTGATAGGTGTGGAAAACCTGTTAACAGACTCTTAACAGCTGCAATTAGTCTTGCAGGGAAGGCAAGGGGTGAGATGGCTAAAGATAGCTTTGTCATGTATAATGAGATAAGAATCCAATGTCTTTGTTCAGACCAGGTTTCTCCATGGTTTTAAGTTTGGTGATTAGTTGTAATTCAACCACTTCTCTTTCCAGTCTATTTCTGAAATTTCTTTGTATTAAGACAGCTACTTTGAGATCTTTTATAGAATGTCCTGGGAGATTGAAGTGTTCTCCTACTGGTTTCTCTGTCCTGTGATTCCTGATATCAGATTTATGTCCATTTATCCTTTGGCGTAGGGTTTGGCCTGTTTGTCCAATATAGAGAGCTGAAGGGCACTGTTGGCATTTGATTGCATACACAATGTTGGAAGATGAGCAATTAAATAGTCCCGAGATGGTATGTTTGATGTTGTTGGGGCCAGTAATGGTGTTGTCCGGGTGTATGTGGCAGCAAAGTTGGCATCTGGGTTTATTGCAGGCTCTGGTACCAGTGTCCATGTTGAGTCCTGTATTATTGTGGGTGAGGAGCTGTTTGAGATTGGGTGGCTGTCTGTAGGCGATGAAGGGTCTTCCTCCCACACCTATCAGCTGATCACCCATTCCCACCACCCTTCTGAGTAATACCCCTCCCCACTCCCTCTCTGTATTTAAGGGTTTGGTGACTTCCGTCTCAGTGTATCTGAAGAAGTGTGCATGCACACGAAAGCTCATACCAAGAACAAACTTAGTTGGTCTCTAAGGTGCTACTGGAAAGAATTTTTTATTTTATTTTGTTTTGACTATGGCAGACCAACACGGCTACCCACCTGTAAATAAAATTCAAAGTTCAAAAATCAACTGGGGAAATCCAATAAACATAGTCACCAGGGCTAGCTGGCTAAATTAGTTCTACTTGGGCCAGCGAGGAGGCCGGGGGAGAATTAGCTGTGGGGTCCCAGAGCGGGTAATCATAAAAAGGGGAGGGGGGAAAGAGAAGGGAAATAAAAGATCAAGCTGAGTTCACATTAAAGGCCAGGCGGAATAGCTCTGTCTTACAGGCTCGGCGGAAGGAGGTTAAGTTCTGTAGGGCCCTAGTCTCATGGGACAGAGCATTCCACCAGGTCGGAGTGATCACTGAAAAGGCCTTGGCCCTGGTGGAGGATAGTCTGACTTCCTTAGGGCCTGGGACCTCTAAACTATGGTTATTCATGGACCTTAAGGTCCTCTGCGGGGCATACCAGGAGAGGCGGTCCCGTAAATACGAGGGCCCTAGGCCACAAAGGGCTTTAAAGGTCAAAACCAGCACCTTAAACCTGACCCGGTACTCCACCGG
Organism: Lacerta agilis; assembly: GCF_009819535.1. NCBI lineage: Eukaryota > Metazoa > Chordata > Lepidosauria > Squamata > Lacertidae > Lacerta > Lacerta agilis. Next base: position 65,118,529 of record NC_046313.1, read on the forward strand.
GAGCCAGTGCAGCTGGTAAAGCACTGGGTGAATATGCTCCCCTGGCAGGGACCCCGTGAGGAGCCTCGCTGCAGCATTCTGCACCCGCTGGAGTTTCTGGGACAGTTTACAGGGCAGCCCCGCGTAGAGCGAATTACAGTAATCACTAAAGACTTCAGTGCAGCAGCAGCAACACCCCTCCCCATTTTATCCTCACAACAACCATGCAGGATAGATCAGGTTGAATGCTATGACCTGCCCAAATCCATGCAGTAAGCTTCGTGGCTCAGTGGAGATTTAAACCTGGGTCTCCCTGGTCCTAGTCTGGCGCTCACACTCTGCTGCATTGACTATCAATGATCTGAACCCAGACCTCCCCATTCTTAATCTGCCACTCAAACTAGTACACTGCAGGTAGCCTAAACATTGTCCTGATTCCTGCCTAAAGAGATTGGGAATGGGCCCAGAAGGACACAACTTGTTCCAAGCCAACACCCCAGTCTTACATCTATGTTGGTATTGTGGGTTTGGCATGGATTCCTACCAGGGAATGGTTGAGGAACAAAAGAAGATCCTCAGAGTTAACATGAGAAGGTGTGATGGGTGCTTGTGGAAACCTGCCGTTCTGCTCATTAATAGTTTGGGGGCATGTCACTGAAATCAGAAATCTGACAGGTGTTTATACTGCAGTATGAGGTGCAAAAGTTCTAGTGGTTACAGTCCAGCTCTGCTAAAGTGAAGGGTTATGAACAACCAGTGTACGGTAGCATTGTCACTTGTAGTAGGATGTCCCTAATTTCTGTACTGAAATCCTGAATTCTGCAATTGAAATGAAATCTGTTAATCCAGATCCATTTATGCATATGCATGTGCATATCTGATTTTAGGCTGCTGTCATAATCCCACTTACCTGGGAGTAAGCCCCATTGAATTCAATAGGACTTACTTTTGAGCAGGCATAGTATCGTGTTGTTAGTCATCGAGCTACTCTAAAAACAAACAAACTATGGCTATGCAGTGTATAGTTCCTCTCCACCCAAGCAGAAGTATGCCATAAGATCTATTTAGCTGACCAAGGGTTTCTGTGAAAAAATTTCCCGGTCTCAAAGTCCATCTGCACTGTTTTGCTGCTCCGTACCTCCTACATTAAAACTTTACTGTTGCTGCTGTCTTGTTACATTTATACCCCACCTTTCCCCCAAGGAGCTCTATGGTTTTGCCTTTCCCCATTTTATCTTCACAACGGCCCTGTGAGGTAGGTTAGGCAGAGAAACAGTGTCGGGCCCAAGGTCACCCAGAGAGCTCCATCTCTGGCCCAAGGTCACCCCTTCTCCCAGTCCAGCACTCAGGGTGGTCACACACAGTCTCGCTTTCAATACTATTTGCACATGCAAAGTTTTGGGAGTGACCACATTGCTTCATTTCCAGTCAGTGCATTTCCTGTAGCTTCTTGCAGAAATCCCATAACTTTTTATACCACAAATGTTCTGGTTTATTTTTGTCCAGCTTTTGGTGCGCTATAGCCCCTCTGGACAGCAATAATGTGGTTGAGTTGGGGAAGCACTGCAGAACCAACCCAAGTAGAATAAATCCACTACTATGCATTATTATTGTGTCCAGGGCTTTTTTCTGGGGGTACACAGGGGTACACATGCCCCTAGCAACCTTTTTCAGCCATGGGCTGGTCCACTGTCCCTTAGACCATGTGGGGGGGGGGCGGACTATATTTTTTTGGAGGGGAAATGAACGAATTCCTATGCCCCACAAATAACCCAGAGATGCATTTTAAATAAAAGCACACATTCTACTCATGTAAAAACACCAGGCAGGCCCCACAAATAACCCAGAGATGCATTTTCAATAAAAGGACACATTCTACTCATGTAAAAACACCAGGCAGGCCCCACAAATAACCCAGAGATGCATTTTAAATAAAAGGACACAATCTACTCATGTAAAAACACGCTGATTCCCGGACCGCCCACAGGCCGGATTGAGAAGGCGATAGGGCCGCATCTGGCCCATGGGCCTTAGGTTGCCTACCCCTGCCCTAAACACTTTGTGAATCTAACAGGAAAAGAAATTAAGTTTCTTCTCTAGCACGATGAATCGTCAGTTTTGTTTTTACCACCTCTGATGGCAGCTTCATTTCCTTTCCCGGTGATTTTCAAGAGTCAAAATGAGAGTACCCCTAAACATTTTTAAGAAAAAAAGTACTGATTGTGTCTATAACATGTTGCAGAGGACACCTGCAATGAAACATCTGTCGGGGGGGCAAGTCCCTCTCCAGGCCATGCCCCCCACTCTCCTTAAGAACTTTCCCTTGACTCCTACTAGCCTGGATGTGCAGAGGGGTGTAGGGGGTGTGGGTGTACAAACCGTTGACTTTATTATTATTATTATTAGTAGTAGTAGTAGTAGTAGTAGTAGTAGTATATGACAGAAGTGCAGACTATATAATTGTAAGAATCACCTCCCTTGCTATGCCCTCTTTGGTTTCTTGCCCTGCACATCATTGGCATGTGGCACCTGCAGGGGTGCCAACTTGAATGGCAACACCCATTAACTTTGGGGGCCTCCGGCTCCCTCAAATATTTTATTGGGGGGGACCAAAGGGACCTTGGCCCCTAGGAGTTGGCTCCTATGGGTGCCTGGGAAGTCCACCACAAGAGGATGCTCCCCTTGGGCTGGGAAAAGGTTTGCCACACCTGACGTAGCCCGTCGTATGTGGGAATGGTTAGCGAATTAGTCACCGAAGTACTCATCCTAGAAATTGACTAATATGTTTGAAAACATTTGATACTCTGTTTCTGTAACAGCTCAGGAGGTTGGATCTAGGATATTATCATCTTGTTAATGAAAAGGAATGGGGTGGGAACACTTCTATTATGCTTAAGAATCTCAGAGCCTTTTCAAATCATAAAAATATGGAGGTTTACCTGTAGTGCTCTCTTTGCAATAGTCCTGATCCGGTGCCACTTGCACAATCATTCACCCCCACATAATAGAGGAGGGCAGTCGTTTTGCGGCTGTTTGCCATTTGTTTTTGCTAAGTAGAAGGCTGGGCGAGCACTCCAGGGCTGGCTTTGCACAGCAGGGGAGCACACAGGCAGCAAGAAAATGGGGGGGAAATAGCTTCCACGCAAAGGTTCCTGAAATGGCAGTGAAAGGAGGGGGCCATAGGGGCAGATGTCAGCTTTTGGGATGTTAAAAACCAAGTGAGTGCTGGATGAGCTGTTACACCAGGGCTTACGTTGTGCATCAGGGAAACACGTAGCCATCAGCAAGATAAATTATTATCTATTAAAATAAGAAGTGCCTAAAATAGAAGTTGGCAGAAGGATCCAATCACGAGGCAGAGGAGTAGGGCATTTATTGTTCAGCACTGGCACTGGCAGAGACAGGACAACAGAAGGCAGGTTTGTAAGTAGCCACTCACCTGGTTGACTGTAGTGAAGGCCAAAATGGATTTGCACACTTCCTGGTGGTGGTGGTGGTGGTGGTTGTCGTTTTAAAGCAAGGTGCATGTAGCTATCTGCACACATGCCCTACTAGTACTTAATTGGCATAACAGAATCAAGAAATTAGAAGGTAGCGACACACACAAAATGGAGTGCCTACTGGTATGAACAGCAAAGACAAATCAAATATATGCAATATACAAATTCATGCAGGTGCAAACTACTCTTTTCTAGTTCAAATGGAGAAGCCTATAGTTGTATAGCTCAGCCCTACTATTTGTCCCTCGTTTGCCGCTCAAGATTGCTTGGGAGATCACAATGCTGCAGAGACCATTGAAGCCATGACTGTCAGAGTACCCTGTTAGGGTTTAGAATCCACATCTAGTACCCTGAAGCTCAGGTGTGAGAAACCTATGGACCTCCAGATGCTGCTGAACTATAGCTCTCATAATCCTTGGCCACCAGCCATGCTTTCTGTGACTGATGGGGCTGATCTGGAGGGCCAAAAGTCCCACACATCTGTTGTCCTCTCCTGGGCTCCTTGGTCCAGAGTCCCCAAATCTCCCACCTGCTTCCTTAACACAAACAGTGTTCAGTCCCAGTCCTGCTTTCTCCTTCCTTCTACTTGCTTGTCTTCAGCACCCTGTGGCGCCCAATGTCTATGTTCGCCTTCCTTGTCTTTTCAAACTGCTGCCTAGTCAGCCCCTTGGTTCTGCTTTCGCTGCTTAGGGGCTCCCTGCACCTTAGCTTTCTGATATCTTTTCTTGTACCTCTTGATTCCCAGCCAAAGTGACGACTTTCCTTTCCTTTGTAGAAAATGGATTGCAAATTGTTTAGTTCCCCAAGCAGGTAAGCAAACATTCCGAGTAATCTCACCCGCTCAACCAATGAGCGCCAGGTGCTTCTCCATCACAAGTGCAATTCAGTATCGATGTGTTAGTTGAAGGGGAAATTCCGTTTTCCTACAGGCAAAATGCATGCTCCGCAGTTTGGCTAGAGCAATTCTGTTTTCTGGAGCGCCGCCATTCCTAACTTGTGCGGCGCATTGTTATCCCGACTTCCTCTCCCTGCCGCCTTCACCTCTGCTAACACCAGACCCATTGCTGATCTTTCTGCACCTCTTCCTAATCCCAGGTCTGTGTTCCCATATGCACAGCACTGCAGATATTCCCCACCTTCACCCCATCTCGCAGTGCTTCCAGATAAGGATATATGGGCAATGTTCAGTGCTGCCAATGCACCAGCTACCAGCCAGCAGCAAACTGGTGGCTTGTATCTGGGCTCCCTCTCATTCTGCCTCACCTGCTTCCCTCCTTCTGCACTCTCCCCCCTTCCACCATCAGCTTCTGTTAGCACCCTCAATCTTCTACCTCCACACCTCTAAACCTCCCATTTAGAGCTCTCTCTCAACAGGGACCGTTGCTTGCGCTACTGTGCTAGATTGTGTGCATTAGTTTTTGTGACAAAGCTGAATGCCCAATTTTAGAGGCTGCTAAATTCACTTCACCTGGTGGGATTAAAAGCGCAGGGCTCTGCAGCAGCAGCAGCAGCAGCAGCAGCAGCAGCAGCAGCAGCAGCCCTCTTGCATTGCCAGGTGCTCTTTCCCTGTGCCAGGCCCAAGAGGCCTTTGGCTGGGGACGGAGAGGAGAAGAAAAGGGCACATTGCACTTTATTGCCATAATGTGGCTTAATGAGGAGTAAATGGAATAAATAAAGTGGTTTCCAATAAGATGATGTTTCTGGCCCTAGGTGGCTTGCCTGGCAATAGATGAATTGGGCAGATGCACAGGATATGTTTGTGTAAGACCATAGGAGGCTGCATAATCCAGGATTACAACCAGAGTATTTGATATGTGAGTGGAGTGGCTGTCTGGCAAACTGATGTGTATATTTTAAGACACATTTTTGATGCATCACATGTGCATCTTGCAGAGCAGTTGCATGGCAATTGCATTTTATTTCACAAGCCTCTCACTGGCATGTATATACAGTGCTGTGTTTCTACGTGCATAGATTCTGGGTACCATTTTTCGAGTTTGCTGCAGCTAAACGGGTATGAAGGAAGGATGCAATGTGTACTTGATGGATTTTCTGAGTTTGTGCCTCTACAGGTGCATTTCCCCGCAGGTACAGCGGCATGCTTGCTGCATGTGTACATTTTATGGCACATCTACCTGACAGGATTAAGTGTGCACAGTTACTTGCACGTGCAAACATACCTGTGCTAGTGTTTGTTGGACCCAGATGCCCCCCTGCTTGAGCTCCAGGCAGCTAGGCTAGGGAGTAGGGTGGGGGGGTTGAGAGTTGTTAAATCAGTGAGTTATGAAATGCCTTTATATCCAGGACAGGGGTTTTAATTAAATTAATTGCCAGCAACGCTGTAAAAGTGCTGAGGGGTAATAACCGGAGCGTTATGGCGCCGTTTATCTTCCCCACGTAAATTAGCTGCAGCACCTTACTACTCTCGGCAGCCAGACGTGAGCAGGGTGCAATGCCTGGCAGGTTGAGTCTCTGGGAGCTGCCAAGGGCAGGGAGGGGGGGAGTTCTCCTGCCCCAGGCTTCTCTTTCCCAGCTGCAGTAAGTGGTCTGTGCCATCGCACATCTGGCTGACATGGGGCCAGTTGTGGCGGGGGGGGGCGTGTTTGACTCAGCAAAGGCATTCTCTCTGCACCAGTCCATACTGCCCTCTTCTGGCTTGCTGGGAGGCTGCAGGGCACAGAGCATCCTTCTGACCGATGGGAGAAGTGGGTGAAAGGAATGCCTGTTCAGTGGCTGCTATGCCTGGGATGGGGCTTGTAGGGCTTGGTGCAGGAGCAGGTGGAAAGGGCCTTGGGACACTTTGCTCCGTATCAACAGGGGCAAGGGAGGAAAGAGGTCTCCCCAGTGTTGCAGGCAGGACAGGAGGCCAGGGACCTCAAAGACAGGGAGCCAAGATCCAGGGGGCATGAATGAGGCTGCCAATTGGCCTAAGACTGGACTTGGTAAAAAAAATATGGTAGTACACCATCATTTTCAGGGCTGGTAGCTGCATTCCCTTGGGTGGGGAGTACCGGTAATCTAGGGCTGCATACTGGCAGTGGGCAGAGCCAAATCCAAAAACAAGCAGGGACAGCTCTTTTCTGTCTTGCCTTATCTGTCTGTCTCCTGCATTCATGTATCATCTTATGTATTCTCTCTCTCTCTCTCTCTCATATACTCACACTGTTAACTTGCACCCATTTTTACACGGATAGACACAGGCTCCCCTCACCCTGCAAGCCTGGCTCCCTCCTTCTGGGACCCTCAGCTTTCACTCACTCCCAGCCTCTCACCCATTCATTCATTCATTCATTCATTCTCCATCCATCCATCCATCCATCCATCCATCCTTCCATCCTCTCTCCACCCCGCCTCACACACACAGGTTCCCCCCTGCCCACCAGCCTCCATCCCTGCCAGGTAGGAGGAAGAAAGTAATGTTGGGCACTTTTTTTGCCATAGAAAACTGTTGCTACTGAAACTCGCTAGCTTGCTGGCCCCAGATCTCAGAGGCTGGATCATTCCCAACTGCCAAGGCACCTCTAGGCTCGAACTACACAAGGGAGGTTGATGGGGAAAGTGCAGAGCTGCTGCTCTGACTGCCTTCCCTGTGGGCAAGAGGGTTTCCTCATTGCCCTGCCCTCCATTTTGGGCATAGCAGCTCTGATACACAGCTGAGAAATCTCAGGTTAAATGCGGCCCTCAGGCCTCTTTATCTGACCCTGGGGTTTCTCTGAAGCCAACAGCCTTTCCCCAAGACATGCCCCTTACAGTAGCCCTGTTTTCCACCCCCTCGGACTGTTTTTGCCTATCTGGTTTTGCTCTGCTAATGCCTCCTGTCTGACTGGATGAAGGACAGGCAGGCACCATCCACCACCAACATGTGGCCCCCAGAAGGTTGCTCAATGGGGAATGTGGCTCCTAGACTGAAAATGATTCTCCACTCCTGCTGTAAAAGCATTATTTACAACAGTGTGTGAGGGCACCACAGAGGTGGAAGCTGAGGCAGCTCTGCTCTTGTGGGAGCTGGTCAGAAGGGGAAGGCCTGGGCCCTGCCCTGCCCATGTCCCGGCCCTTCGCCTTGTCCTCCATTGTGTTCTGGGCCTGATGAAGCACTGGTGGCAGCAGGGGGCTGCGGTGGTGGGGCTGCATGCAGCTCCCTGCCATGGAAAACAAAGCCAGCGCTTGATTTGAGATGGAATTTGCCCCTTGTATATTATTCCAGCAGTTCAGAAATAATTTCCACTTACTCACAGATGATGATTCTATATTTAATCTCTCCTCTCTCGGATGAACATAAAATGCCAGTTTCTACATCTCTGCAATTTCTCACTGTTTAGTCAGCCAGTCTTTCAGTGGCAGCGAAAGAGACTTCCTTGCCTTAGCCATGATGGTTTTTTCTGCTGTCAAAAGGTTTAATAAACAATTCTTACCCTCTTGGCATGCATCACTCAAATAAGCCAGAGCTTCTTATCTGCACATTTGACGGAAGGTTTTGTTGTTATATTTCCATTGTGAGTCAGACCCTCCCCCTCCAAAGCTCTAACATTTAGCTCTTCCTCCAATGGATGGGGTTCTCTGTCTTCTTTCTTGCCCACGCTAGACTAGGGGGTTGCAAGACTTTCTCTCATTCCCTCTAGCTGTAATTCTAGGGGTTGCCAGAAGATTCTGGAAAATCTCTTCCCTTTGCAGAGCCCAGGTGAGAGTGAGTTTGAGGTGACAGCTCAGTGGGATCCATGGGGCTGAGCTGTGGAGTAGAAGCTTATTTCTAGACAATGAGATTCTTTCCTTCCCTCCAAGGGAATAACTGTTTGCTGGGGGCCACAGTTATAACTGTGTGCTACTTGCAAAATCACCATCCTCTGGATTCAGTCTCACAAAACCATCTCTTCTTCTTCTTCTTCTTCTTCTGCCGCCAGAAGAACTGTTGGCATATGTCAGTGGATCTGCTAATTTTGACATCATTTAGATATGGATTTTCGAAGTCTACATAGAGGTTTGGCTTTGAATGCAATGCAATGGAATGGAATGGGTGATGGACACAAAATGGTTGCAGAGGCAAGGGCTAATGAACCATGCAAAATGGAGATGGGGCCCATCTTTGGGGGGGCTTTAGTATGGCCTGGTCACTGATGGTGGACAAATGGGAAGTAACATCAGTTTGTCTCAAAGCCCTTTGTTCCAAGCACCTGAAATGTACCTGGAGTTAGATCTTCAGCAGAAACTAGTTTTTACCTGGCAGTGTGTGTGTGAAGGAAGACCTGGCGGGGTCATCTTGTGTTTTAAGAATGACTTTGCTTTCGCTTTGGGACTGGTACTACTTGCACTGTGGACTTGCTTCTGTGGCCCTGTAATACCCATTCAGCCTTTACAGATTAGTAAGTAAAAAATAATGATTACAACATCACAAGTCTCTAGGGCTCTTTTCTTCAAAGGAAGCTGCCTATGTAAAAGCTGCTCTGAGCATTTTTAGACAAAGAATGCTGGACTAGATAGACCTCAGTCTGATATAACAGGCTGGTTAAGAACCCGAGGACAAGTACAAATATTATATTTTTGTGGCGGCTTCCCTCTTTATAGCTGTCTTCAGATTGTTTATAGCTCTCTTCAGTCTCATCATTATGCTTGGGGTAGATTCCCATTTACATCTAGTTAGTTGCTTCTAGCAACAGTTTAGCTGCCTATTAATTTTTTTATATCCTACCTTTCCTCCAAAGAGCTCCAGGTGACATATTTGGTTCTCTTCCCCTCCACCACCCGCCCCTGAGGCTAAGCTGAGCAAGAGATTACCCTGCGACCTGCCTGGCAAATGAGGATGTGTGAGCCAGGGTCTTCCCAGTCCTAGCCCAACCTTTTAGCCCAGGGGTACTGAAGGAGATACCGGTATCTCCCCAAACCCTCTCTGGCCAAGTTGGACAGACGGGAAGAATCACCTATCAGTGATGGCAGGTAACCTTTTTTGCCTACGGGGGTCTTCAGAAGTCCCTATCAAAGGACTCTCTCAAGCTGCACTTTGAAAGAGCTTCAGGACATCTGACAACCAGCTGATTGTTGAGTCTCCAGAAGCTGCTTTTGAAAGGACGGGCACTTTGAAACGGACTTCTGAAGAACTGAGAAGTCAATCCAGTCTAGCACATATTTTAGTGCAGAAGCCCCAAGGAATAGCCACATGATCATTAAGGGGGTCCAGCAAATTCAAGAAGTACAGTGATGCCTGCAAGGTATTCAAGAGCTGGAGGTGTCTTGGTGGGGCATGGGGGGTGTCATATGAAGGCATATAGTGAATGTGTGCACATTCTGAAATTTGCAGGTGAGAACAGGACATAAAAGAAATGCAAGCACAACAGTTGTGTATGCGAAGGATGCACTGGTTTATTTTGCATTTATGTCCCACCTTCCTTCCGTTCCATGATGGAAACCAAGGTGGCATACTTTGGGTTCCCAGAGGAGTCTCCCTTCCAGGCACTGATCAAAGCCAGAACTGCTTGGCTGCAGCAAGGTGCTCACCTCATGTGCTTTTAGGCCGAATGCCAGGAGTCCGAGAGGTGCTTGGGGCGGAGCGTGAAGGGAGCTCAGGAAGTCATGAGCCACTGGGAGACAGGCAAGTGAGTCCAGGGATATTTGCATTGAACATGCGAAAAGTCTGGCAAGGAGAACCTGTAGGAAGCATGTAGGTGGATCGAAAATCTTGGAAGCCTGACAGGAGTGTGAGGGAAATCACTCCACTATCAGGCTTCCAATCCCTTCTGGCGCAAGTGGGAATTTTGGCATGAGGGGTGCATGTGGGAAGCCCACAGACGAGGACTGGATATGTGGGGGGCTTTGTGGGAGGCAAACGGGTGGGTGTGGAGCATGTGGGGAAGGGGGTATATGTGGGGAGCAGGTGGAAAGTGTGCAGGTGGGCGGGGAGCGGGCGGGGAGCAGGCTCGGCGTTAATTCCCCTGCATTCCATTCTGTTTAATTGCTTATTAAATTCTAAGCAGCCAATTATCAGCAGCAATTACAGCTCCGCGCAGTGACACAATCGCCGCTTTAGCATTTGTTAATCAAATGCTTATTTAGGAGTCCGCTTTATTAGCTGTTGTTGGAAGGAGAGCCCAGTCCCTGAGGCTGGGGGAAGGGAGCTTCAGGGTTCCCCCCCTCCCCACATTCTCTTGCCTTCCATGATGTGCCTTAACTCTTCTCTCCCTCTGGGTTTCAAATGCCTCTTCTCCTGAGATGCGCCAGATAGGCAGCCCAATCATCCAGAGTGTGTAGAAGCCAAAGCAGCCGCCGCCATTTGGTGCCTCTCCATGATGGCATCGGTTCAGGACACTGGGAATGAAGTGTTCATGCACCCATCACTGGGGGCCGTGACTCAGTGGCAGAGCCCATGTTTTGTACATAGAAGATCCCAGTTTCAATCCAGGTGGAAGAATCCGCCATGCAGCAGACTGAAGCAAGCTGATTCTGGAGGCCAAGCAGGGAGTGGGGGGAATAAATGAGGCAGGAATTTAATGTCTGCATAGCAAGACTTTTAAAAAGTGATGGCTAGGGCATCCTTTGGGATCTGCTTCAGCTAAAGTCTTAGTCCAGTGGTGAAGATCCGGTAGCAGGTGATGGGGAAAGCCATTCCTTGGAAAGCTGATGCCAGTCAATGAACAAAGAGTCTGACCTGGTATAATCCTGTTTCCTATATTCCTATGATCTGGAGTAACGCACCTGTGAAACTCTGCTTTATACAGCCGGAAGAAAGGGCCTCGGGGATCCTGACAGAAAACAACAACCCCTGCCCCCAGTCTAGCCAATGGCATTATTGAACATTCACTTTGAGTGCTGTAGCTGCATTGCCTTGGGGAAGGGCCCTGTCTCATTTCAGTCACATCCAGGTAGCCGCAACCAATCGGGGACAAGGAGATTGCCCAGTCAAGAGGCAGGAGGATGAGATAGGCAGCTACTGGCAACTAATTGGCTCTCTTTTTGCAATAACGGTACATGTTTTATGCATCTGGGCATGAAAATAACCATTCCAGATATGAACAGAGAGATGGGCAAAATGTACAAAGAGATCGTCCTTGTAAGTGTGTGGTGTAGAAATTGAGTGCATGATTTGATGGTATGTCTGTTCCAGGTCAGCACTGAAACGTGTGTGTGTACCCGTGTGATTCATTGGCTTACAATCAGAGTGATTAAATAGACTCTCACATAAACAAAATGTCAATCTAGGACCCTCTTAAGGGCAAGTGAAGGAAGGATGTTGTTTCTTTTAAACATGCAAGAAATTTCAGTTCAATAAACAAAACTACTGCTATGTATAATTAGAGGGGGAAATGTATTTCTCTTCAGTTTCGCTTGTCTACCAAGTAATCCCTAAGACAGCAACACCCTACAGCCAACGTGGCTTTGGAGGGGGAATTCAAATCTCATCCATGCTAAAGACCCAAATTATAGGAATGCATTGGCACTGATATTAGCTGTGCACTATCATTTTTTGTGATTACAATGGTACCTTCGTTCTCGAACTTAATCCTTTCCAGGAGTCCATTTGACTCCCGAAACCATTTGAAAACCAAGGCATGGCTTCTGATTGGCTGCAGGAGCCTCCTGCACTCAAGTGGAAGCCGCGACGGACGTTTGGTTTCCGAAAAGCGTTCGCAAACCGGAACACTTACTTCTGAGTTTGCGGCGTTCAAGAGCCAATTTTTTCAACAACAAAACCATTTGAGAACCAAGGTACCACTGTACTATTAGCAGTAGGTAGAAAGGCTTAGCTATGGAGGTTTTACCCTGAAATGCTCGTTTTGGATATGGACTGGAAGAATTTTATTTATAAAACTTATACCCCACCATAGGAAATCAAGTCAGCTAATGAAATCAAGCAAACAAATATCATATACACACTCATTCAAAACAGCAAGAATAATAAACCCCGTGTTAATATAATAAGCCAAAAATAATGACTGTCATTATGAGACCGATGAATAACATAGAATAAAAAAAAAAATTCTGGGAACAGCAGTCAAACTGCAAGTAGCAATATCAATTAAATCACATAGTATTTATGAAGATCCAAGTTTCACCAACTGCTGAAAACATTATTATAGCACCTTGGGGGCCTTGGCAGAAAGGTGGTAAATAATTGCAAAAAAAACAAACAAATAAGAGTGCCAGGGCCTGACTGATCTCAGCTGGCAGGGCGTTCCACAGGGTGAGTGTCACTGAAGAAAAAGCCCCATGTGCGGCAGCTAAGCTGTTTGCTTCACAGAGTCAATGAATCTGGAGCAGTGTGTCAGGTGATGACCAGAGCATGCAGGGAGAACCATATGGAAGGAGGTTGGTCCTTCAGAAAAAAAAAACATATTGAAGGTTCTTTTTAATCAGCTTTGCTGCAGGGAGAAAGGAGCTAGTATGCTGATGCGGCTGTGTATTGCATGTGCACTTTGCAGGTCTTCATTCAGAGATGAAAACTGTCCTTTGAAACTATCCACACGGCAAGAGGGGGTGCAGCAATTGAGCCAGCATCATTCCTGTTCCACTACTCCCTTTGCACCTCCCTCTCTTCTGCTGGAGGGAGGGCAGAAAGATCCCTGCTTCCATGTCAGTAGGAAAGGAGAATGCATATCTCAGCCCCACCAATTAATGCTAATCTTCAATTAAAGCTTTTGTTTATTGATCAATTGATCATATTGATTTAAGCTTGCAGTGTATAGTGTATTGGACTGAGAGACCTGAGCTGTCTTAGGGTCCCACTCAGCTGCAGATTCTCTTTCTCTCTCTCCAGTCATAAGCAAGTTGTTATTCCTTGGCCTCAGTTCATGATCTGCCCAATGGAAATTTTAAAAATGACTACCTCACAAGATTCTTGGATGCATAATGACCAAATAGATTCTTGTTATTTTTGCTTATTATAGATTTATCCCAAAATGGTCAAAGGCCTGGAAACGATGCCTTATGAGGAACGGCTTAGGGAGCTGGGTATGTTTAGCCTGGAGAAGAGGTTAAGGGGTGATATGATAGCCATGTTCAAATATATCAAAGGATGTCATATAGAGGAGGGAGAAAGGTTGTTTTCTGCTGCTCCAGAGAAGCGGACACGGAGCAATGGATTCAAACTACAAGAAAGAAGATTCCACCTAAACATTAGGAATAACTTCCTGACAGTAAGAGCTGTTCGACAGTGGAATTTGCTGCCAAGGAGTGTGGTGGAGTCTCCTTCTTTGGAGGTCTTTAAGTGGAGGCTTGACAGCCATCTGTCAGGAATGCTTTGATGGTGTTTCCTGCTTGGCAGGGGGTTGGACTGGATGGCCCTTGTGGTCTCTTCCAACTCTATGATTCTATGATTCTTTTCACCCAGGAGTTCAGGGTGTCATACGCAGGTTCTCACAACAACCCTGTGAGGTAGGTTAGGCCAAGAGATAACAACTTGTCCAGGTCAGCCAGTAACTTAGTGTCATACATAGGGATTTGAACCTGGGCTTCTCTGGTCTAAGGGTCAAAGAAGATGTGATAGCAGAAAGACTTTGATCAGATTTCTAGCAGTCCCGTCCCCCGTTTAAGGGGGACCGATTCTGAAAAGATGGTCCTCTCTTGGAATTGCTACTCTCCTTATGGGGCAAAACATAAAAAGTAACATACAGTGATCAGGTGTATGTGCAAAGAGTTGGGAATAATATTGCTTTATTATTTTGTTTGCTAGTTGACTAATGCCAAATGATCTTTAGGTGACACACAACAATTCTAAAACTTGCAAAATTTTAGAACAACAAAGATAAAACAACGTTATAACATTTCACCGACCACCCCACCCCAAAACCAACAGCTCAAATTTGAAATAATTAAGGCGCAGGAACTGGCACATCACATGCCTGCGAAAAGAGCAGAGTGGGAGCACAATGCACTGAAACTGCTCCTATCCAATTTGGTGTGTGGATGAGAGGTAGCAAAGGGTAGGTCAATTAAGGCATGGGAACTACCTGCATATTACAAATAAATCTAGATACACCAGGAAGCTTAGGAGGTACGGTAGTGGTGGTGATGGTAGTTGTTGATCATGCCGCTGCAGATCCTTAAGGCACGAGTTGGACCAGGGGAGGAGGAAAGCAGCAGACTGGCCTGGGGCCATGGAGTAAAGAAGCAAGTGGGGAAGAGGGTGAATCTAAGGGCGGATCCACAACATACATTTGTTTGCAAAGTTTTAAAGTAATTATTTCATTTTATAATGTATATAAAACGAGAGAGAACGGTTATAACAGCAGACGGAAATTAAAAGATGAAAAACAAAACTATAAAAAGGCACGTAGAAGATGACCAGTTGCACGTGGGTTAAAATCACGAAGTCCAAGTAAAGACTATCGGTAATCATAGTTTGTTAAGGTTGCTTGGAACGGTAGCTCGGTGAGGAGGGAAACTACCGTTCTTAGGCTTCTTTGGGGGAAGTCATGTGCTGTAAATGTGCACTGCAACGGGTGGGACGGAAAGATGAGTAAAGGAAGAAGTCAGGTGCCGAGGAGGACAGGACACCCCTGTAGCAGTCTTCAGTGGTGGTGTGCAGTACAAGACGGCACTTGGGCGGCTGCCGCTTATCTCATCATTGTAATGCTGCAGGAGTGAAAATCCCATCTTCTTGCGCGCAACCCTAAGAGGTGCGGAAGCCTGCGCTGCGCTAAACCGGCCCTTCCTGCTGAGGAGGAAGGGAGCAGCAGCAGCAGCAATGGCAGAGCTTCCGAGGGGGCTCTTGAAATGGGATGCAGAAGGGCCCGGCGAGGAGAAGCGCCAGCTGCTAGGAAGGGGGCCCGTCCGAAAGGGGCTAGAGAAGCGGCCACGGGAAGTCCCCGCGTGTTTTGCTCAGGCTCGCCGAAATCCTGCTCCTGCTGCCTGCCAGAGGAGCAGCGCGGGGCCTCCATTTCGCCGCGGCCTGTTTGCCTCCGCGAGCAGGCCTTCGCCGCCCTCCCCGCACGGGCCACGGGGCCGGAGCTGGAGGAGGCCTCGGGGTTGCCTGCGGTGGCGCTGCCCTTGCGGAAAGAGGCGCCTCGAGGCCCGGCGAAAGCGCGGCTGGGAGGCGGAGGGGAGGGAGCGGGATCAGCTCAGCGTGGCATGACGAGACGAGGCCCCCGGAGAAGTGAGCTATGTCCCTTATTGGTCACACTACATTTCTTTTTCATTAGCAGTTAAATGCAGACATGAGGGATCGGCGCAGGTTCACTGGGCGCGCGCCGTGCGGCATTTCCGGCCGTGATGGATTAGCCCCGGTGGAGGCGGCGGCGGGGACGAGGGCGGGAAGGGGGGGGAGAGCCTGCTGTCAGCAGCCCCAGCTGTGGACGCCTGTCATGGCGGGAGGTTGGGGGGGGAAGACGACACCGTGACACAAATCTCAGCAAATAGGAAGGACCGGGAGAAGAACCAGGGCCTCGCATTAGGGTCCAGGGATAAGGGCTCAGTGGCACATGAGATGGGACAGGCTGTTTGGGGAGTAATTTGGTTGTATATATCACAGGCAACCAAGGGACCCAGGTGGCGCTGTGGGTTAAACCACTGAGCCTAGGGCTTGCCGATCAGAAGGTCGGCAGTTCGAATCCCTGCCACGGGGTGAGCTCCCGTTGCTTGGTCCCAGCTCCTGCCCACCTAGCAGTTCGAAAGCACGTCAAAGTGCAAGTAGATAAATAGGGACCGCTCCAGCGGGAAGGTAAACGGCGTTTCCGTGCGCTGCCCTGGTTCGCCAGAAGCAGCTTTGTCATGCTGGCCACATGACCCGGAAGCTGTCTACGGACAAACGCCGGCTCCCTCGGCCTATAGAGCGAGATGAGCGCCGCAACCCCAGAGTCGGACACGACTGGACCTGATGGTCAGGGGTCCCTTTACCTTTTACTATCACAGGCAAGTGTACCTATTGGCATTTCCCCGTTGTGTCTGCTAGTTGCCGCCACATTCTCCCCATGTATGTGTTTGGCTGGTGAGCACTACTGGCTTTCATGTTTTGTGAATGAGTCTGGAACCATCCTCAGCAAACACTTGTGCTTCAGAAATTCTGGAATTGTAGCATCCAGGCATGTGGGCGAAGCAGAAGAAAATGTAGTGTTTTAAGCATTTGCATATACATTTTAGATGATAGGGCAATTGACATTTTGAAGGGAAAGGTTCCAGAATCCTTAAGTGTCAGACAAACTGTGTGCTGACCCCCCCCCCCCACTGAAGTGGCTTGTAATCTCTATGTTAGCATTTATGTATTTTTTTTTAAAAAAGTGTTATCAGCGTCATTCTAGCCCACCCCATTCCCAGGACAGCCAGCAATGTGATATTTTACTGCAAAATCGCATCGCTTTAACCTCATTTGTGCTATCCCAGCTCAACACAGGCCAGTGACAAATGGGAAGCAAGTGCAAACATTGTGAAGATTTTTACCTAACACATATTGGAGGCTATGTGGGTTGGCTCTAGTGAGACAGAAGGCGGAGGGTTCTAGCTCTCCATATCTGGAGCAATGTGAGCTACATCTAATAATTGGTTTTATCTGAGCTGATCACCAGATTGGGCTTCCCGTTCCTCAGGTGTAGGAAGCTGAATTTAAGGCATAGAGGAGGGAGTTTAAACCTGAGCACTGTTTCTGTCCATACATCACGGGCTGCCCACTTGTCCCAGTAAGAAACTAAAAGGGTGTTTTTAGACTCAAGTTTAAATTTAAGAAGGAACCCCAAGTTCATCCAGGAACAGTATTAACAAAGCAATGAGATGAGATGGGGGGTGATTGTAGGTTAAAGCCAAAGGGCATTGCTAGTATTTTGCTTGGGAACATGCACACAGCCAAGTATCACAATTGTTAGTAGCGTCAGGCATAACCAAAAGTTATTCCATATTGTGAACAGTCAGGAAGTAAAACAAACCTACACACAATCAATCAGCACCTGCTTCACATGCAGAAGGCCCTGGGTTAAGTCACTGGCATCTCTACCTGGGGCTGGGAGAGTGTAGGCAGTTTTGAACTAGATGACCTAGTGGTCTGACTCAGTATAAGGCAGCTTCCAACTACCACACCATCTGTAAGTGTGCATTCCTGTTGAAGTCAGTATCTAGAACTATCGCCTCTGATTATCCCTGTTAATACACAAGCGTGGGATGATGTATCATGTGGCATTGTAATGCTCTTAACTTACTCCTCTGAAAGTGTTTTCTGACATCTCCCACCGGCCTCTTAAACTCTTAAAAGAGTTACTGGTAAATGTCAAATGGTGGTGAGCTTTTGACACTTGCCGGAGCATACACTTGTCCAATAAAGAGAAAGTACCTGGGGGGGGGGCGCATTCTGTTGGCCCTTACCCCCAGTGATGTTTGGTTGGATGCAGCAGGACTGAGAACATGGCCATCTGAGTTGGCTGTGGGGACAGCAGCATGGCTGAGAGCTCTTGCTGCAGTTGCTTTCATTAATGTTACAGACCAATTAACTGTGTAATTAGCCGAGATCCCCAAAGAGCTGCTGCTGCTCTGATTACAGTGAAGGAGAGTTGAAGCCTTGCCCTTTAACTGAAGAAGTTTGATCTTAGAGGACTGCGGGGTTTGGTGGCCAGCAGAGCAAAGGCGTTTTGCATGTACTGATTTAACCTTGAGGTTTGGAATGAAATCCACCTACGCAAAGCCCATTGTGGAAGCCTGACTCCTCATGGCCTCTGTGAATGTTGTGGTTGCTAGTTGTGCCAGTTTCTAACCCCCTCTCCTCTCTGCCCAGGTGCCCAGCAGAGTGCCACGGTGCCCATCCCTTTGCCTGGCTCTTCCTCTGACCTGCTCCCTCACTTCCTGCTGGAACCGGAGGATGTTTACATTGTCAAAAACAAACCGGTGACGTTGGCCTGCAAGGCCACGCCTGCCACCCAGATCTACTTCAAGTGCAATGGCGAGTGGGTGCACCAGGGCGACCACATCATACAGCGCAGCATGAACAAAACCACGGGTGAGTGCTGGAAGGGGTGGGGCATCAAAGGGCAGCAGAGGAATCTTGTTTTTATGGCTGCAGGGCCGACGCTCGGCTCCTGTCCCACTGCTGACCTGGAGTTAGGAGGCCTCCTATTTACACTGTTAGCATGGCTTTTGTGTTTCTTTGGCTGCTGTGGTCTCCTGAGATTTCACTAGAGATTTCTCACACGCTTCTGAGCATATATTTGCAACATTCAGAGCCAGAGACATATTTGGGTCCCCCCCCCCATTTTCTCATGATACTTGAGGTTCTCTGGAAACTGAACACAGCAGCGTTCTGCACACTTACTGCACTTCCACAGAATTGTGACACCCATGCATGTAGAGCTCCTCCACCCACTGATCTCTCCCCCCCTTCCCTGCTTTCCACCTTTGCCTCTTTGCCCCCTGGTGTTTTGGCAGGCCTGCCCCTCATGGAAGTGCGGATCGACATCTCACGGCAACAGGTGGAGAAGATCTTTGGCTTGGAAGAGTACTGGTGCCAGTGTGTCGCCTGGAGCACGTCTGGCACCACCAAGAGTCAAAAGGCCTACGTGCGCATTGCTTGTGAGTGGCGCCCTGCTTACCATCCTGTCTGCTCAGGGGACCCCTCTAGGACTTCAAGCCACCCATCGTCCCTCTCCTAGAGCCTCATTGTCATTCCCCCCACCTACAGCTGAAAATCAGAGCCTGTTCTTTCATGTCTGAATCTACTACGATCAATTGGCCGCTCATGTTGGCAGGGAGCAGACAAGGCTGTGGCCTAGTATGACCGGGGGGGGGGGGGTCTTCGATGTCATCTTGACAGCGCTCTAAGCCTCTCTTCTTTCTAGATCTGCGGAAGAATTTCGAGCAGGAGCCCCTGGCCAAAGAGGTCTCCATTGAGCAGGGAATTGTGTTGCCTTGCCGCCCTCCAGAGGGGATCCCACCAGCTGAAGTGAGTACTGGCCCTGCATGCTTAATCCTGGGCAGTACTGAGGGAGCCATTGGGGAGAACGGTTGAGGAAGCCCACCAGTAGCACAAAACCAAACCAAACCACTTCATGGGGACCACCCGACGTTGGAACCCGCATCTCACCAGTGTTGGCTTTGCCACCCTGCAGTTCCTGCAGACGATCTAGGTTGTGTTCGTGGCAGCCCATTCGCCCTCACCCTCATTGCAGCCACTTGATTGACACCGGCCTGTCTCTCTGCAGAGCTCATTAACGCACATTTCGGAGCCTCCCTGGGCTGCACTGGTGCTGAGTGGCCTGTCAATCTCTGTCCCTCACTAGGTCAGTGCCAGAATGTGTTTTCTTCTGAGACGCGTTGCAGTCACAGTGTCCTTAAAGGCTACGCGGCCTGACCCAATCCTCCTGCCCCATGTGTGGCTTGTGTCTCCCCAAGGTTGAGTGGCTGCACAACGAAGACCTTGTGGACCCAGCACTGGACCCCAACTTCTACATCACGCTGGAGCACAGCCTGGTGGTGAAACAGGCCCGCCTGGCGGACACGGGCAACTATACCTGCGTGGCCAAAAACATTGTGGCCCGTCGCCGCAGCTCCCCTGCTGCTGTCACTGTCTATGGTAGGGCCCCACCAGATGATGGGATGGGTGGTCCCCAGTAAAGGGGAACCAATGGGCGAACATCAGGTCTCTCCATAAGTCTTATGGGTTGGGGGCAAGGGCAGGAATCTGGTTTCTTTGGAGGCTTGGCTGTAGCTCAAAGGGGAAGATGGAGCAGTGACAGGGCCGGCTCTACCATTAGGCAGAATGAGGGAGCTGTCTCAGGCAGCAGATGCTGGTGCAGAGGTGGGGAGTGGCTGCCTGGTGTTAGGGAACAAAGCTGGGTGTGCATCTAAGATCACTTGCTGCCCTCAGATGGGGTGGGGGATGCTAGCCCACTGCCAGCACTGAAGGAAGATTTGAACTGCCGGAGCCAGCCAGTTTTCGTAAAAGCAAACGGGAAGAGTTTTGTGTGGAGGCCAGCTTGTCCTTCCCTTTGGGCAGCACCGTTTCTTGGGCTGGCCCAACTGTTTTGGGGTGTGATGAAGAGGGGACTTTGCTAAGAACATGCACCTCAAAATGGAGGAAAAATCCATCCTGGAGGGAGAGGGGGGGTGGGTGGGGCAGCCAGGATGTGTCAACATGACGTCGAGAAAGCGATGCTCCTGCAGAATCCCACAGGAGAAAGACCCCCACCCCACCCCCTCCTCCAAGTGTCCGCCCCTCTGCTTGTGACTCCTCCTGCATCCCCCCATGTTTTCCTGTGTATTCTCCCCAAGCTGCACACACATACCAAAAGCAAGAGGGAAGCTCGCACCCCAGAGCCGTCCGTTTTGCCCCAGGAGAACCCTGGAAGCGCTCGGCTCCTTCTCCGGGCCCAGAGAGAGAGCCCCACCTCCCTCCCTCCCTGCTGCCAACGACTGGCCCTCCCAGGGCGCACCGTCTTTGGGAGCTCTAGCTGATGCTGTCCCTTCCCCCCAGTGAATGGCGGCTGGTCGACGTGGACGGACTGGTCAGCCTGCAGCACCAGCTGTGGACGGGGCTGGCAGAAGCGGAGCCGGACCTGCACCAACCCAACACCACTCAACGGGGGGGCCTTCTGTGAGGGCCAGAATGTGCAGAAAAGTTCTTGCGCCACCCTGTGCCCAGGTACTGCCCTGCCACTGCTGCGCACCTGCTCCGGCGGCTCTGTTTTGCTGTGCTCACTCGCACCCTTGGCCCCCGCCCCACCACCCACAGCAGCGGGGGAAGACTCCGAAATCTAACACACCTGAAGCCCAGAGCAGGCTGAGCCACACAAGTCTCCCACTCTCATTCCACTCCAAGCCCCCTTTTTCTGTTTCAGCCCGGAGTTCGCTGCTCACACAGCTTTGCCTGTGCACTATCCCATCACTGTTTGGATGCCCCTTCCTTTCCCCAAAGCAACCTCGAGCCCAGAATGGTGTTCCTGTGTGTTCCTGGGACTTGCTTTTTTCAGTGTCTTCAGCTCTGTTTGAGCTACCGGTCCCAAGAGAGCAGCTGGCCTTTGCCTCGCCTTCCCCTCTTCGCTCTACCTGTCTTCCCCAACCCACCCATGTGTCTGTGTTTGTCCCTTCCCATCTCCGAGCCCCTTCCAAGGCATGTTACAAATATGGGAGGGGCCCCCTTGCCCCATTAGGAGTGGCTTCTGCGGTGGCCAGCAATGGGTCAGCCCTGAGCTACTACTTCAGCCCGGTCCCTCTTCTCTGTACCTGATGTAGCCCAAGAGTGTCTTCTCGACCCACCAAGCTGCTGCAAGCATCCGGCTAGTGAGATACCTGCTTGGGCAAGGCGGGGGGTGGGGAGATAGAATTTATGCTGAGGATGAGGAAACCGTTTGAGATTTGGGATTTTGGCCCCTAAGCCTCTGTACTGCCTCCTCCTGTCTGGCAGTGCCTGGCGGTTGGTCAACCTGGAGCATGTGGTCAGTGTGCGGTGCAGACTGTACACACTGGCGAAGCCGTGAATGCTCTGATCCGGTGCCCCGGAACGGCGGGGACGAGTGCCAGGGGCCTGAACTGGAGACCCGCAACTGCACCAGCGAGTTATGCACTCACGGTGAGTTCCTGCTGCTTTGGGGAAAATATAAGACTCATGTTGCGGGTGGAGATGGAGGGGAGAGGTGCAGGTGGTGGCATGAATTTGACGAGCATCTTCTCTCCGGGGTGGTGGTGGACATAGGCAACTGGTGCTGCCTCCTGTTGCGTAGCTTTTTTTGAGCGACCTTCCGTTGCAGGCTGATTGAGATGTAAGGGCATTGAGGCCTGTCAGTTCTGGTCTGCCTATCTGTCCACGTAGGAACTAGCAGCCGTCTGCCCAGCACAGATGGAATCTCTGCTGCCTGGTTTAGCGTTGCCTCATAGCCACAGGCAAGAAGGCAGAAACCCACCTTGGCAGCAGCACCCCCTGGCCCATGCATCCCGCCACAGGCTCCGTCCCTTAATGAGGAGGCCCCAGAGCTCTCTCCTGAAAGATCACAACTGGTGCGCACTGGCCCAGCAAGCGGGCTGTGTGCCACCCCCACCCCAAGGCAGGAGAGCTCTGTGCTGGCCCTGCCAGGGTGGAAGAGTGAGTGACAGGCCCCATCCTGGCTCATTAACTATCCTAGCTTGTTAGGCCTCCTAGGGGTTTTCTCTTCCTTTTACATCAAATTAACCATTCTCACAGCTGAAATGAAGCAATGGCCCCCTGCCCTCCCCAGGGGGACTCAGGCTGACGGTTTGACCCAGCTGGCAGTGGGGGTGGGGGAGGGATTCAGAGGGACAGCATGGCAAAGTGCTGGTTCACAACACACACACACACACACACACACACACTCAAACTGGTTCATTTGTTCATTCTTCCTCCCTTACATACAATTCCCTGTACATATGTTGCCTCATAAACCAGACTAATGTGTGTGTGTGTTTGCTTCTGTTAACACAGAGGCCTTGTTTGTTCTCTCTGTCGCACCCACATCAGGCCTGCATTCTTTCTTTCCCCCCTTCCCCCTTCGACCCCCACCAACCTGCCTTCTGCTGTACAGAGGCTTCACACAAAGGACAACACACACTCACGCACTCCTGCACAGCTGGGATTTTGGCCATGGAGCTTTGAAGGTTTCTACTTACTCAACCTTCAGAGATCATAAGCAAGATCCCAATTCTCCCAATTAAAGACTGTCTGCCTTTACTTAAGAAATTATGAGATGGGAGCAGAAGGGCTCCCTGTAACCCAAGCTGCAGCCTTACTAACCCTGCCCAAACCAACCTCTGCCACAGAACTTTTCCGACAGAAGCACCCTTTGTGGAAGGCTGCATCTAGTTCTCCCCTACACCACATTTCAGATCCCCTTCCAAATTATTACTTCTAGGAACATAAAGATTTTTTAGCTAACACGCTGGTTCGACAGACAGGGTTATTGTTCTTATGAACAATTAAATGGGCTTGTGTCCCAGGCACGATCTCACACTTACGAGACCCCTTTTCTGTTTCAGTCCTGGGTTCACCATTCACACAGCTTTGCCTGTGCCTCAGCACCCACTGTTCCCCAAAGCAGCTCTTTTCTTTGATAACATGCTGATAACATGGCTGTAGTTATTATAAAAGGGAACCACAACAGATGCTCATAAAATACGCTGCTTGTTTTGAATGTCATCTTGCATTTATCTAAAAAGAGAATCTTATCCTGCCACCACCACCCCGCCTAATTCAGACCCCTGATTCCCAAAGGTATCGCTCATACTTTCCACCCATTCTTCTCCAGTATGGATTTTGCATCATTTTTTAGACAAGAACTTGAAGAAGACTGTGAGTTTAATACTCTGCTCAAAAAGGAGGGGGTTGGATATGTGCCTTTGCACTGAAAGACAGGGAAAGGGCAGAGGTTTGGGGTTGGGTTTTTTTTTTAAGGGATCACAGGTTTTGGTTATCAATTCCTTGATGACCCTCAATGCAAGAAGGCCAAGGGCGTTTCATTCAGTGTCTCTTCCTTGCCTAGAGACGTTGGCGGACTTCCATAGATAATTGCACGCCATGCAGATGAGCGGTGCACTCCTTCTCCAGAAGGAGATGCCGTTATTTTGTACAGGGCAACAACTGCCTCAGAATTGCAAACCTCTCTGTTCTCTCCTGCTTCCCCTTTTAGGAACGAGTGGCTCTGAGGATGTGGCTCTCTATGTGGGCCTGATCGCTGTTGCTGTCTGCCTGGTGCTGCTGCTCCTAGTGGTAACCCTTGTCTACTGCCGCAAGAAGGAAGGGCTGGATTCTGACGTGGCTGATTCTTCTATTCTCACTGCTGGCTTCCAGCCGGTCAGCATCAAGCCAACCAAAGCAGGTGAGCATCACCCCAGTCTTGGGGCATCCCGGGGATTTTTGGAGTCCTGTGCGCACAGCAACCTTCCTGGAGCCACAGTCAGCTGCCAGGTCTCGATGTGGAGACGGTGCTTGTCTCTTCCACGACTGCAGAACGGTTAGGCAAGATACAGCCACAGTGTGTCTTACCTTGTAGCAAAATAGGATGCTGTCCGCCGTTTTAAGAGTCCTGTGACTACTGTGCCAACTCTTAAGGTGCTCTTCAGTTTTCCTCCCCTACTCTGGTTCTCCTTCCTGCTGTCACAAGTGCTACAAAAATAAATAAATACGAAATGGTAGAATTCAACAAACTTCACGTACTAGCTCAAGGGGATTTCCCACCCCTCTATTCCATCTGCACTATTCTCAAATTTATTCCAGAGGGTTGGGGGAAACCCCAGAACAGATGGTTAGAGCTTGGTGCTAATAACGCCAAGATTGCAGGTTCCGTCCCCGTAAGAGACAACTGCATATTCCTGCATTGCAGGAGGTTGGACTATATATGATCCTCAGGGTCCATCCCAACTCTATGATTCAATTCAAGTCAAGTGAGCAAATGGGAAAATTTCTGATAACAGAAGACTAAAACTGTTTAAACACCTACAGTAGGCAGCGTAAGCAGAGGATATCTGCAGAGGGCTACGTAGGAAAAACCACAGACACAAAAAAACCCACCAAAAATCTCTTACAAAATAATTATAGCCAGAGAGTCACCTCTACCCATGCATTTCAACACTACTAAGCATTGCCTTTGCTAAAGAAAGATGCAACACCAGAGGGTTGGAAACATGCCATCTGCATATTTTGTGAGAACCTGATAAATTACCCTTTCCAGTTGCTTCCTGCCAGCCCTCACTGGACTACAGGACACCAACCAGTAAGGGCAGCCCAGCACTGGTCAGAACAGGAGACTGTAACAGGAAGGGTTTTCTAATCACCCCACCCCTGCCCCCAGCTCATCTGCCAGGCATTCTTAACATATTTCTGAACTAGTTAATTAAAGTTGGTTCCCCACTAATCAAGAAACATGAACTTCTAGAGGAAAAGTAGTTGCTGGAATGGAAGATGCAAGACCTTGCTGGCACATCTCTGTCACAATGACTGTCACACCCCCAGGAAGTTAAAAATGTAGGGAACCTATTATGTAATGTAGAAGAAGTCAGTAAAATCAAATGGCCTTGAAGTCATCATAGGTAGTTGTATAGTAAAATGACACTTGTGGATAAGCACATCTTTCATCCTAACCACTCAATTTCTGTCATTTTGGAACTGGTTTATAAAAAACCCACTAGCCTGGTTGGCAAAGCCATGGTCCAAAGGTTTTAGGCCCTAAAACAGACCATGGTTTATTTTGAACACAGAGCTATGGTCTAAAATGGCTGATCATGAATGAGCAGAGTGCTAGAGTGTGCTGCTCTTCCTGCTTGCCTGCTTCCTTCCATGTGTTGCTTAGGAGCTGAAAGAAACCAGATCCCTGGCCTCATATTGCATGCAAACCAGCACTTGTGGTTTTGTTTTTCTCCAAACAAACTATGAGCAGTAACCAAGGTTTTTCCTTAGCTTACTGTTTGTGGTTTGTTGGGAGGGAAACAAACCACAACTGTTAATTTGCATGTAAGACTAAGCCAGTGCTCTGGTTTATTTCCACTGCAAGGCAGCCCAGGAAGGAGAAAGGCAGGCACAAAGAGCAAGGGCTGGTCTGTTTTAAACCATAGCTTCACATACACGTGGACTGGGTCATTTATGAGCATCTAGGTGTAGGTGGAAGAAGTATCCTACCCTCAATCCATCAGCTACTTAACTGTCTCATCACCTCATGATGCGACCTTTGGCCTTTGAAGGTCACCTCTTTGCACCCTGACAAGTGGTGGGGCGTTAAAACGACAACTGTGTCATGCAGCCAGCTCCTTTAGCCATTCGGCGTTTGGATATCCTGCCCAGATGGGTTGTGTGAATTAGCCCAGATTCCTGGGCTCTGCAAGGGAGACTGTACTGCATCTTTAGGAAGCTGTCTCTGGGAAATAAAATACATAACCTTATTAATACAAAAAGTGACGGTTTGAACAGGGATCTTTGTTTCTCGGGTCATTGCAACAGTCTGTTACCCCTGCTGGTTAATGTATTTTGTGCAACATTGTCTGATGAGATGATGTTTTGTGATTAGGCTGCTATCTACCTGAGGTGACTGAAAATACCTGCATTTGCACCTGTAAGCAATATAGGTCTGTATATAGTGCTAAGAATGAACTCTCTTTTCCATTCTGCCTAGAGAAGATCTTTCAATACGTTCAAACAGCACATGTACTTTGACTGGCCCAGTTTGTTGGCTTATTGACATAAATCTCTCTCCTTCTTTGCAGATAACTCCCACTTGCTTACTATCCAGCCTGACCTGAGCACCACCACCATGACCTACCAGGGCTCGCTCTGCCCACGCCAGGATGGACCCAGCAAGTTCCAGATTGGCAATGGGCACCTGCTGAGCCCCCTGGGCAGTGGGCGCCACACCTTGCACCATAGCTCACCCAGTGCGGACCCTGTGGACTTTGTCTCTCGGTTCTCCACCCAGAGTTTCTTCCGCTCCTTGCCCAGGGGTGGTGCCAACATGGCTTATGGAACCTTCAACTTCCTGGGTGGACGTTTAATGATCCCCAACACAGGTGAGATGGGCTGGGGATTTGGGAGGCTGAGCTAGGTAGGGAAATGTGTAGATGCTTTTGATGCTCATAGTTCTCTTCTGGACCAGCACTCAAGCACACACATGCAAGGGACAGAGGCTTCCTGTGTGGCCTGTACAGGAATACAATAAGAGATCATTTTGTGGATAAATTCCAAATATAAAACACATACTGCATAGCTGTCAACTTTTCCCTTTTCTTGTGAGGAATCTTATTTGGAATAAGGGAAAAGTTGACAGCTATGATACTGTATACCATTACCCCACTTTACGGGGAAATTGTCCCGATCTTGAGCAGCCCCTTATTGATACCCAAGGGTCAGCTTGCAAAAGAGAACATGGAATGTTTCTTTCAAGCCTGGACTCATAGGAAGGTCTGCCAAGGGCTAGTCCACCCATGAGGCGACTGCCCCTGGTGTCAGGATTCACAGGGGGAGCAGATCCTGATGTTGATCTTCTCCCCTCGTTATTGGAGCTGACTCTTCCCTCACATCTTCTATGTTGGGGAGCGGGACATCATTTTGGGGTGTGCCTAGGGTGCAGAAATGTCTTGGGCCACCCACAGGCACTGTATGTTGCATCCCCTTGAGCAATAATGTCTGTGTCCTTTAGGTGTCAGCTTGCTCATCCCACCTGATGCCATCCCACGAGGAAAGATCTATGAAATCTACCTGACGCTGCACAAGCAGGAAGATGTGAGGTACCCCTCTTACCCCTGAAATCCTTCAACTATTCCATTAGTGGCCAGTGGGACCCCTAATTTCTCATATACCAATTTGACTCCAGTCCACTGTATGCCTGCCTCGTATGCCCCAGACCAAACCTGTGGCACATAAGTACTCTCCTACAGGTACCTGCAGAATCCACAGGGAGTTCTTGGACAACTGCATCCCGGTAGTCCTTGTCATGCAGATGGGCTGCAAAAATTTGCCTCCACTCATGAGGTGGAGGGAGCAGCATGAATTGAATGCCACTGTGGAAGGTCAGCTACAGCATCCAGAAAGGAAACAAAAGTCTTGACATACGCATTACTCCTCTTGCTGGAAAATTCTCAGTGTAACTCTATCCCTTCAAGATACACAACTCCAGATTATGCCATATGGCATTTCAATCTCTTACCAGGCACACACTTGCCTGAAGGAAACAAAACTGATTGGAAATAGGCAATAGGACTCATCTACTTGTTCTACATGTACAGAGGCTACAGGGCCAGCAGCACCCCAATCCTGAGCATTTTACATCAAAGCTCTAGTAATATAAGTGAAGCACTTCCCACATCATGCCCATAAGACTGAACTATATAATCAACAGAGATCACCCGCCATTTCTAGGCAGATTTCTCTGTCGCAATCTTAACTACATCCTAAAATGCTACCAAGCATGTTTCTGATTTAATGTTTTTGTGCTGGCCCTTGACAACCCACTCTTGCCTGCATCCCTCTGCTCACAGCTGCATCAACAGCAAATGGAGAAAGCATGCTTCTGTCATGGCACATTTAGTGTCAAGAATCCCTTTGGTGCTGGTTGAGGATTGAGGTGGGAGATTTGATTAGGACATCTAAAGCAACCTGGCCTGGAGCATGAAGGATAAGTCATGTTAGCTAAGCGGGTGAGATCTGCCAGCCAGAAAGGACCTTGCCAGGCTGCTCAATGGAGCATCACCCTCTGGCTAGTCATCCTCTAAGGAACTTGACTGCTGCACACTTGTACAATTCCCGCCCCCGCCCTATCCCTGCTCCCTTCCAAAGAAGGATACCTAATGCAACTTATTCGTCTTGGATGTATTCTCAGAAACGTTTTTGGAATTTCCACTTTGCAGATAGCTCCAATAACAGCTGTCTGCCATAAGTGAGGCATTTCCACTTTTTCCATGAGCCTTATGCCAATTCACACAGAGTCCCATCTAGCTCTGCACTGACTACACTGATGGGCAGCAGTTCTCCAGGATCTTCCTGGATTACCCAGAGACGCTGGTGCTTGAACCTGGGACTTTTCTGCAAGTGGATGCTGTGCTACTGAGCCATGATCCTTCCCCATTCCCTTATGTCAGCATCCATTTCTGATGCACTTACTGAAGACTGCCACCTCCAATTCTCTGCTTGAATTGCCAGTGGTACATGCTGACTATAACCCCACCCAGTTTCTCCACTCTGCTTCCACCGCGCAGTGGTGAGAATGCAGATCCTGTTTGCTTTCTGTGCCCATTGGCATGATAACCAAGGGAAACCAGCTAATGGCAATAGTCAGGTGCGTCCATGCTTGACTTTGTATGCCCCTTCTCTTTCCAACTCATGGTTTTCTCTCCCCCCCCCCTTTTTTTTAGGCTGCCCCTGGCTGGCTGTCAGACCCTGCTGAGTCCCATTGTCAGCTGTGGGCCGCCAGGGGTGCTGCTCACCAGACCTGTCATCCTAGCTATGGACCACTGTGTGGAGCCAAACCCAGAGACCTGGAGTCTCCGCCTCAAGAAGCAGTCGTGTGAGGGCACATGGGAGGTGAGTGCTTGGCATCAGGCAGTTGCAAACCAATCTGAAGGCTTTAGGCAAGGCTGTATTGTACTTTTTGCTTTACAAAACAAACAACCTTCTGGGCCAAAGTAACCTAAATTATGAAACCTGCTTAAATTATGCAAATCAGTCATATTGTTCATTATAATTTTTTTGCTTGCTTTGCAAACTCTATACTGTTCCTGCTACCTCTGAGAAAGAGGAGGAACTATGCGTGATGCTGAAGTCTCATCCTTGGGGGGAAACGGAAGTCTTATTCAGCTATCCCTGTGGCTTTCTCAGGACTTGGCCATACACTCTCAAGCATATCTTTGCATCCAGATGTTATAGAAACATGCTTTGTAAAAAGAAAAAATGAAAGCTGGATTCTGCCTCCAGTATTACAACCTTACATTTTTCTCCAGAATTGTAGAATATACACTGCCCTATTTTCAACATTAGCAGAATCCGATGGAGTGTTTACTGCCCAGCACTGGCACATCTGATTCTGATTTGTGTTCTACAATAGAGGCTGTGATGGATCCCTCAGACTAGCTGAGGAGCATAAGACTCTCAATCTCAGGGTTGTGGGCAAACGATTCCTGCATTGCAGGGGGTTGGACTAGATGGCCCTTGTGGTTCCTTCGAACTCTACCATTCTACGATTCCAGCTTGAATGTAGTGCAAGTGTTCCTATATGTGCCTAAAGAGCAATCTTCCTACCCTCTCAAACTCAGTACTTCATCCCTGGTCCTATATACTAGCTGTTTCCTGCTGATACCCCACCCATACAGATTCATGCTCCCTGTGTGTTGGCCAGCTATCCTTGCTTTACAGTGGTACCCCGCTAGACGAATGCTTCGCTAGACGAAAAACTCGCTAGACGAAAGCATTCGTCTAGCGGGAGGCTGCCCCGCTAGACGAAAAAGTCTATGGGGCTGCCTCGCAAGACGAAAAAATTTCGTCTTTTTTTTTTTTCGTTTTTGCGGAGCGCGGCTCCCATTGCCGCTCCGCAAGACGAAAACCCCGCTAGACGAAAATTTTCGCGGGACGAATTATTTTCGTCTAGCGGGGCACCACTGTATTTTTATTTCAGAATTCATAAACTGCTTCAGATTCAAGGAAATACCCAAGCACTATATTTCTAGCATATTAGTCAGCCTTCTTCTTCTGACACCTGTTTGTTTGCCAACAGACCTTTGCAGCTGCTTAATTTTTGATTAGCTGGTCACCTTAATGATTATTTGTTCTTTTAAAATGCAATTTAATTTTTTTAATTGATGCTTTTGCAGTGTACGCCACCTTGTACGGTACAGAAATGCTTCTAAAAATAAGCCATAATCTGCACTGTCTCCTTCATGCAGCTTCTGTGCTCATTGTGCCAATAAGTGTTGATCAGGGTGGTTTTTATCTCTCTGCCCACCCCTCTACCGCCTTTCCCGTTTCCTCAGGATGTGCTGCACCTGGGTGAGCCCGTGCCCTCGGAATTCTTCCACTGCCAGCTGGAGCCCCAGGCTTGCTACATCTTCACAGAACAACTAGGCCGCTTTGCTTTGGTGGGGGAATCGCTCAGCATGGCGGCTTCAAAGCGCCTCAAATTGGTCCTCTTCGCACCCACTACCTGTACTGGGCTGGAATATGATGTCCGTGTGTATTGCCTCAGCGACACGCGTGATGCACTCAAGGTATTGCCCCACAAGGCCAAAATACTGCCCTGGAAATGTCCCAAACATACACACCTTGAGCCTCTTTCCCACAAATTTCACACCTGCTCCAGTCTCAATAGCCCATTATTTGCTCAAGAATCACGGTTGACCAGCCTTAATGCTCTAGTAGTACAGACTATGTCAACACTGACCACATGCCCAGTATGTTGCTCTATAGTTGCAGGGTGTCCGGCCTCACCCAGGCCTCTCCCCTTCCCCACCATCCAGTGATTTTTCACAACAACCCAGATCAGTCCCTTGCAACTCCATGCTGTGCCTCCACAGAAGGCGGGAGGCACCAGGAAATGGGTGTTAATGGTTCTAGTCACTCAGCCTCTGCTTTGTCCATGCAATTCCAGGAAGTGGTGCAAGTAGAGAAGCAGATGGGGGGGCAGCTGATTGGCGTGCCGCGGATCCTGCACTTCAAGGACAGTTACCACAACCTGCGCCTCTCCATCCATGATGTGCCCAGCTCCCTGTGGAAGAGCAAGCTTCTTGTCAGCTATCAGGCAAGTGTGCCCATGGGCTCTGGGAGCATTCTGTATTCAGAGTAGGTGCCCTCTTCTCCTGCCTGCTGTCATCGCGCTATGTCACCTCCCTTTTCCTTCTCTTATTTACTGGGATTCAGTGCAAAGCCCCATATCCTCAGGACCAGGAATACCCCACTTGAAAGATGCTAAGCTCTTATGAAGCTCCATCCCCTAGCTGTAGTTGTGGGGGTGGGCAGGTATTTATCAGTCTGCTTCTATAGTTTGCCTAGTTCCTAATTGTACTGGCAGTTGCTGACATCTTAGGCCTGATCGTTGTGCAGGAGCCTCATTATTTACCACTGAGGAAATCCATGCACCCCCAACCCAAGCCTGCTCCCTTTCTCTCTCTACAGGAGATTCCCTTCTATCACCTTTGGAGTGGTCTGCAGCCTTACCTGCACTGCACCTTCACGTTGGAGCGACTTAGCACCAGCACTTGCCAGTTGGCTTGCAAAATCTGGATCTGGCAGGTGGAGGGTGATGGGCAGAGCTTCAATATTGACTTCAACATTGCCAAGGTGAGGGCAAGGAGATGGCCATGGGAGGGTTGGTCCAATGACTTCTGCGGTACCCTTCTGGGTGGGCACCCATCTAGCTTTTGAACGGGTTTTAAATACTTTATGCGCACTTGCGGTTGTTGTGTCGAGGACTGTTTCATATAATTCCCATGGAACAGAGTCAGAAGTGCAAATGCAAGGTAGGGCGGCATCAATAGGTCTTTCCATCCTAACATGAGGATAGAAAACTATCGCAGGCTGGAATTGTGTGCATGTTCAGAAAAAGCATAGAATGGGCCAGTTCAGACATAGCTTTGTAACAAACCATAGCTTATGAAGCCAGGTGGAGTGTTGGCTCTGCATGTCCCCATCCCACTCGCCCTTCCTTCCCTTGCACACAAGCTTTGGGGCGGGGATTCTGGAACTAGGGCTGCCCATTCCATTTGAAATTGGGGTTTTACAATTGTCCTTTTTTATTCTCATTGCACCCTGTCTTGGGACTTTTTGTGAAGGGCAGGTAACAGGTATTATTAATTAATTAATTAATTAATTAATTAATTAGTTAATTAGTGGGGACTTCTAGTACAGTGTCAGTTTACTAACTAGAATATTAACCAGGGTCAGAGCTTGCTTTAATTATCCTGGTTAACAAACCAACACTGGTCCACCTCCCCATCTGAGATATTAGGGAACTTTTAAGTTCCAAGTTCTGTGCATCAACACCAACATGCAATGGGAAGAGGAGAGTGGCAAGGAAGAAGCATGTGGGCCCATTGCTCCACCATGGCTTATGAGGCTGGGAAGACTACATGTGAAGTAGCCCATTGTTATGTGAGGTGTGAAATTTAACATCTTAAGAACCTTCTTTCATAAAAGCAGGGTTTTTTTAGTTCTTTTAGGGCTGTGAAAGTGTGGCCAGTGATTACTGGGATCTCAGAAGCCAGAGGCGTGGCTAACTAGCAATTATGCTCAATTTCCATAATCTGTAGAAGTCACAGGATCCCATTTTTTCTTGGTGCAAAATACACCCGGCCCTGCGCATCGCTGCTCTTTATGTCAACAAAAGCCTCCTTTCCCCCGCAGCACTGAGCCTACCCTTTAACTTTTCGTTCCCCTTCACTCCTCCTTTCCCAGTCAAGCGGGAGATATTCTTTGTGATCTTTAGGTATCCTCCTTCGCTAAACCTGTCAAGTAGACAGAATTACCCTTCTGGGGAATATCTGAGAGAAAATCATATTGTGTCAGGGAGGCCTCTCCACCTTACTTAAAGCAGCATCAAACTGAGAGAGAATATAAAGCAGAAACAGCCTTGTCTTCACGGGCACTCTCTCCTCCATTCCCTCTTCTCACCATGAAGACTTTGTTTGCCCTATAGGTCCTAATAGCTGCTCTCCTTTTCCCAGGATGCACGGTTCTCTGACTGGCTGCCCCCAGACAATGAGGTTGGCTCCCCTGCCCTCGTGGGCCCCAGTGCCTTCAAGATCCCCTTCCTCATCCGCCAGAAGATCATAAGCAGCCTGGATGCACCAGGGGCCCGTGGGGCTGACTGGAGAGCATTAGCCCAGAAACTGCACCTCGACAGGTAAACTCTATACCAGGAGAAACAAGCTGCAGCTAGCATAGACCCTACCAGGTGGATGAAACTTGTTTTAGCAGGAACAGGTGAATAGGGTGGGAGAAGGGGTTTCTGTATGGAGGGCCAGCAGGAACAGATGCAGTCACATTATTTTTTCCTGTGACATAGTGGGGGCAAGGAAGGAGAGGAAACAGGGGGCTCATCTGGACTTATTTTTGTGCTCCATTTCTATAAATGTGTCCCTGTGAAAACCCGCTCTTTACTGCTGAATTGGAGCAAACAGCAATCTGCAGAAATCCCAAATTGCAATTTGTTCCAATTCAGCATTAAAGAGCAGGGTTTTTGCTGGGGCAAAACAAAAATGCTCAGACACAGAATTTTAAAGAGCAGGCCTGTGCCTAGAAAGCATGGGGCAAAAGGTGTGTGTGAATAAGTGCTGCCTTGGGGCTTTTTCACCTGGGTAATAATGGCCTCTCCTCTTTCCACAGCCATCTAAGCTTCTTTGCTTCAAAACCCAGCCCAACGGCCATGATGTTGAACTTATGGGAAGCCCGTCACTTCCCCAACGGGAACCTCAACCAGCTGGCAGCTGCTGTGGCGGAGGTGGGCAAGCAGGACAGCTCCCTCTTCATGGTGTCGGAGGCTGAGTGCTAAGGCACTTGGTAGGGGCAGCACAGGCCTTTGCTGGGGGATGGCAGAGGGCATCTCCCCTTGAAGGAGGCAGTGTTCCCACACTTGTCCTGCTTTGAATACGCCTGCGTGCTCCGTCAGAGGCATCCTAGCCTCACGCCCTCTGTTCCTTGTGCCAAATACAACTAGAAGGCAAGCACACCGGGCTCAGTCTCTAGTAGCCATTGGGTGGTGGGGGAAACTACTGAATGCCTGCCCTGCCACTGCCATGGAAGTTCTGGGACTGGCCGAGGGAGGCTTGCCCCATATACTGGAGTAGGCGGGCAATGGATATGGATTCTGATGTACTTCTGTTGGGCTTAGTCATATACCCAGGGCCCTCTTCTTCCCCAGCATGGGAAGAAAGGGGAAGGGAGATGGCTGGCTTGGTGCTTGTGGGGAGTGACCAGGACAAAAAGGTAAGCTTGGTCCTGGAGCTGAGAAGCCTGTGCCTCTCCCACTGCAGCCCCCGGAGATGAAGCAGAGCCGGGAGGGGGGGGATCCGACAGGTTGTTTCCAGAGCCATCTCTGTATATTTTTGCTCCAGCCCAAGATATACCTGTGACTTGGTCATAGTGGGCCGCCCAGGGGTTGGTGGTTTGCTGACACTGGGGACCCCGAGGGAATAAGGAGAGGAGATGGTCAAGGGCAGCCCAGGGAGGTGGGCCATGCTGTGCTGGATGACAGGATCTGTGCCTCCTTAGTTCTTGCCCAGTGTATATGCAAAGGGAATTGTGCGTGTGCGTGGCAGTCCAATCCGTGCAGTGAACGTGTGCTGGGCCAGGCGGGCCCATGCCGTATTGTGTAAAGATCGTTTTTTATTCTGTATTCAAGTGCATTCAAGTATTTACACTTGGCCTTATGTACATATAAGCGTCCCGCACAGGGTTTTAGCGGGCAAGAATGTAAATAAATTATATATATATATTGCTACACGGGACTTCTTGTGTCTGTACTCAACACTAAGCCAATGGAAGCATTGCCAGATCTGGAGAAAAGCAGAGAGATTCCAAAGTCACAGCAGAGCTTCCCTGACAGCTTTGTAGGTGTCCAGCGTTATTAAGAAGGCACCTCCATTTTAGCCCTCTCAGTCAGTGTTAACTTTGGGCTTCGCTTGTTGGGAGAAAATATATATAACCTGGAAAACCAAGTGGCAGCAGGAATTTGTTTTATTGTTTTCCTCGCTTGAACATGAATCAGAGATGGTAAAGAGAGCTATAAAGATGGAACACCACTGCTGACACAACTTGCCTTTCCTGCAGTTTGGCCACAGAGGAGGGTGAAACACATTGCTGTGGGTCAAGGTCTGGACATTGTAGAGAATGCCTTGGTGTCCTGGTTACTGGGACATCTTTATTCAAGTCAAGTGGATGGTTTGGTTACTTATGGGTGGCCACAGCAGCAATCAGTGCAGCCCCCTTCCCTGAACCATCCTCTGACAGCAAGAACTTGACGTTGCAGTTTGGAGCTATCATAGCCACCGTCTTATGAAGCTTTGTTGCAAAGCTGAGAACAGAAAGGGAGAGTGTCTGTGAGCAAGAGAAAGCAATGTTCAGCCAGCATCACCCCCTCCTCTGGTTACATGGTACTTGGACGCATGTTATTGCGGCTTTCTCCTCTTTCCCTCACCCAAAACAGGGGCAGCGTTCAGATTTTCTAGGCAGGTGCTGCAGAACCCCATACTCCAAAGAAAAACAGGTACTGCCCATACAGCAGTTTAGGAAGAACCACCCTTTACCATGCACTGTGTCTCCCAATAAGTACTAAGGTCCTCCAGCCTAGCATGGATCAGTAATGGCTGAGTTTCTCCCCATGCATCAAAACACAATTGTTGTCATGTCTGCACAACCTGGTCTTGCCATCCACTGGGCAACCAAAGTTTCCATCCCCCTCTTTGCACTCTGTTGGGTTGAGGCCTTGCTTGCCCCACAGCTTAATGAAGCAAAACTGACTCACTAAGGATGCATCTTGTAGAGTGTCCCATCCACGCCAACTGTTATATCCAGCTTTGACACGCGCCGGTTCTCTCGGATCTTCTCCACAACTGCAGATATTCCCACTGCACACATCTTAGCAGCACGTGACGACACAGCACGGCACACATCCTTTACCACCAAGGCATCCTCCGTAGATACACTCAACCCATATTCTTCCAGAATGTTACACACGAAATGGTGACCAGGAGTGCTGCTTACAGAACATCATAATCAGTGGTGGAACTGCTTGAGGCACCTATTATATTCAACAAGAGCTGTTGCGCTCTTAGAAGCTAAGCATTTCTAGTCTCTCAGTATTTGCAGGTGGGATTCAATCACAAATGGGCAAATTCAGGCTGCACAATTTAAGTTGATTTGGTGCTCTTGCACAACAAACCAGCTTCAATCCCAAATCAGTTTTGTTTTTGCAATATGGAAAGTGGGAGATTGTCTGGTGCAATGTTTTATAACTTCCCCACAAATAAAAACGGATGCTTAAGAGCTGATGTCATCTAACCTCCCCCCAAACTTTGTGCAAACAAATCATTATGGATGCTGTATAAACAGGTGGTCTGGAAGCAACCACATTCATCCTGAAAGAACCCATTGTTCCCCAAAGGGTTCATGCGGCAGATCATGAAGGTTTTCACATTCCACAAAGCAGGGAGGGGAATCCAGGCAATGCCAAATTACTGAGAATTCTGCATCATAAAGACTAAAACTTGGTGCTCAGAATTAAAATAAATACAAAATATATAAATTGGCTTACTTTCCATAAAAAATTTAAGTTTGCATGCTTGAAATATAATCTGGGACAAGCGGTACTTGCTTGTCAGAAAGTGATGCAAGACTAGGTAAGGTGAAGTTAAGGAACTTAATCAAAGAATGAGGGGTGAACAGATAATCAAGTAGGGCTAAAAGACACCTTGAACAACAGAGTCTTTTACAGGTAAAGACCAAAAGTAGCCTCAGGAATTTGATTTCTGCACCAAACCTAAATTCTATATGAAATGGGAATGTTACGGATACACACTTACTCCTCAACATTTGTTAGGAATTTGGTGGGGAAGATGTTTTTGGTCTTGAGTACTTCTGTTGGTCGACCCCTGAAGATGACCTTGCGCATTGTTAGCTCCAGCAGAATATAGCGCACAATCTCGCCCAAGTACATGCCACTGATGAGCTTTTCATACCTTTAGGGGAGATGGAAATGAGTGTCACACAAGGAGACCCTGGAGGCAGCCATCACCCCAGATCACTCCCAGGTACCCAGACTCACCTTTGCTGGCCAGCATTGATGGATTCTGCATCCACTTTCTCATCAAACTGTGTTATGTAGTGCTCGAGGCAGCCATTGTCTCCAAACGCCCCCCATTCCATATTGATACACATTCTGCCCTCGTCCCCCTCCACAGTGCCCACATTCCTCATCTCCTCCATGTAGCAGGCATTGGTACCCGTACCTGAGAGAAAGGGATGGAAATGAATCACTGATGAAAATGGACTGTCATACTTCCCCCTGCTCTGAGCAAGGGAAGTCTTGGGATCAAGCCTGGAGGAAGAATCTTCAGCCCACTTGACGGTCCATTCCAAATGTCAAAATTACAGAGAAAGGCTTACCTGTCAGGGAGCAACCCAGGTTCTGGTTATAGATCCCCCAAAGAAGGTAATGGTTTCAAGGAGAAGAGTGGAGGAGGGCATCCGCCGTTGGAAATATATTCCCTTGGAAAGCACCACCCTTGCCCCTAAAAGACGGATCCCGCTCGCCTATTCCCAACCACCCTAGGAATTTTATCGAAGGGCAGAGCTGTATACATTTGTAGAAAATAATAATAAAAACCACCTTACCGACGATGAGGCCAATCTCACAGTTGGGGTCCACATAGGCACATGCCATCATGGTTCCTACAGTGTCATTCACTATGGCAACCACATCTATATCAAAGTCCTGGGAAGAGAAAGGGAGGGAGAGACAGAGAGCAGCAAGATGTGTTACCAGGCAACACGATTCCCTATTACCACAGTAACCAGCAGAGACCCATAGGCCCTGTCGCTTGGGAAATTGGCCCCCAGCCCCCCCACCTTCTGAAGGCCCCTGGGGGCATCAACCCGAAGGGAGCTCTCAAACTCGGTCACTGCTATCCAGCTGGCTTACCGAATGGCTGCTGTTACGCCTTCCATTTTCTCAATGGGCTATGTAGCAAGTGACCCATCATCACAGAGTAGACCTAGGGGTGGGGGTGGGGGCTGAGAATATGGAGCACCGTGATGCTTAGAACACACAACACAAACTTCTCGGGCCTCCTTGACATACAAGTTGGTTCGCCTCAGAGTCGTGAGGGGCTCCTTACGCCATATCCAAACTGAGTGAACTCTGCCAGACACGTACCCCATTTCCCAGGTCTGACAAGGAATAGAGATGAGGCCCTTTTCTACCTGATGCACGCTGTTACTCGCTCACCGATAAACATGGGAGACCTGTTGTCAGACTAGAGGTACTCATCACACATATGCAAGGGAAATACACATGAGATGGCTGCTTTTCCTTGGGACTGGGGAAAGCAAATGTCTGGAGGCATGCTTGACCATTTGCCTGCTGCTTCTCTGCTTCAAATCGCTGCCTGCAAAGCCATTCCTTCCCAGGGTTCCACAGAAGGCAAACCCAGATTTGGTGAGGGAGGCATTTGGAGGTGAGAATTAAGAAGCAAGAATGCGATTAAGCACCCATTCCTCCTCTCCAAAATCACACCCTTTTGAAGCTGGATTTCCCTAAGAAAAACAGGTGCCAGGTCTGCCTTGCATGGATATGCATGGTTAGTACCTACAGTATATGTATAGTATATGCATGGTTAGTACCTAGAGTTAAGGTGAATAAAAAAAAAGAGGTTCTATCATTATCAGCTTCAGAATTCTACAGCTTAATAAATATGGTATCTGTTTGACTAATAACTTCATGATTTGCCTGATGAGGTACGCAAAAGTGCCAACTTCCACATCAATCTGATAAAAATTGCCAGCATACAGCAAGTTTAAAGGGTAGGAAACTGACACTTTGGCCCCCTATCCCCCAGTTAAGAAAGCATATAATATAGTTCTTCCTAATTTTCGCAAAAACTACTGAGAGCGGTTATTCTCTTCCAGTATTTAATACCACAATGACCCTATAAGGTAGGCCATGTTGTGGGGGGTGGGGGGTGGGGTGGATTAGCAATGCATCCCAATGAGATGCATGCCATGTGTTTAACCAGTCAAACCACTAGAAGAGACTGCACCCCACATATACGCTGTGCTGAAAACCTCTGCTCCCACCCCATGCTGCAAGCCTCCAAATGCCCAGATGAACCCCACACAACCCCTCCACACCCAAAGGCGCTTGTACACATTCTGCCCTAAGCTTGCCACACACTCCACCCAACACAAAAACCCAAGACTCACCTTACCCCCTGCACCGAACCCCCCTCAACCCCCCCTCCCGGTTACATACGCACCACCTCACACTGAAACCCACCCTATATCGAACCTGCTCCCCCACACCCTGCTCCACAGTGAACCCGCCCAGGAGGATTACAAAGAAGAGAGCAGTGGTTCTCTTCCATTATTTAACCTCACAGTGACCCAGGGAGATAGATTATGTGTCGAGATAGCAACAGTGGCCATGTGTTTAACAAGGCTCCTGTCCAAAACAGAGATATGGGGTGGTGGTTGGACTATTGGACTGGGTGAAAACAAAGAACGCATTTCACAGGGATATATCATCACAGCCACTATCTCTGGGACAGAAAGGGTACACTTGTCTATACGCAGGTGGAAGCGGTCAGAGTGCTGGCAGAGGGGAAATGGATGCATTGAGAGTTAATTAAGCTGGAATTGATTGGAGGGTGTCCCTTATTTTGTGACTGGAAAGGTCCGGCTCTGGCAGCCATTTTGTGCTGTTGTCTATGAGCTTTTCAGATGTCCAGATGTTCCCATGGGTCCAGAACGGCTAGTTTTTGCCAAGGTCTAGGGGCCAGGAGACAGATGTTAGAGAGCTGGGAATGTTTTTTTTTTAGTGTGAGCCAGCCAGTAAATTGCCTAAATGTCATTGTGATTAGGTCACAGGTTATTTTTCCCCTGTGGCCCCATCCCTTCAGATCAATGGAACAGATCTAGAGCTGGCATTTTTAGGAGTGACAGTACTACTGCCAGTTCAAGGCAGCAAGCACCCCCCCCCCCATTGTGCAATGAAGTATTATGGCATACGACTTAGGCCCAAGTCATCTGAAAGACCATATTCCCTCAGACGAACCTGCCCAGGTTATGAGAGCTTTGGGGGAGGCCCTTTTCTTGGTCCCACCACCCTCACAGGTATGCTTGGTGGGGATGCAGGAGAAGGCCTTCTTGGTGGCTGCTCCCAGACTTTGGAACTCCCTCCCTAGAGAAGTTACTGTAGACTAGCTCTCTCCTTGCTGTCCTACTAGCAAGTGAAGAACCTATTCCAACAGGCTTTAAGGAACTGACTGCTTTTAATTAATTGGGTTGTGTGTGTTTTTTAATGATGGGAGGCATTTATTTTCTATGTTTTAAGCTGTTCTTATTTTATCTGTAAGCCGCCTTGAGTCCCTGATAGTAGGTTTAATAAACCAAGAGGAACAGGGACCAAAGGGGCACACGATCAAGCATATCGCTGCACACACCTTATTCATATTATCAGTTGCATTAAACAAAAGGGATCCCACAAGGCAGCACTGGACACTTGAGTTGGAAGGACTGCAACTGCTGAACCAAGGTCTCTTTGAAGTAGTTTTGAAAATAATCCACCTGTTTCATAGATTTTAAAGAGGCAACAATAAAAGCTGCATTTTGGCAGTGTGGAGGTGGTGAATGTACTGATTCTGAGTAGGAATGAATTGTTTTCATTCATTTCATGTTATTTCAGTGCATTTGTAGGCCACTGCCTTTTTCACTAAAAAGAAAAAAAGAAAAAAAAAAGCCTCCAACAGGGACTTATATAGGACATCATTAGACAATTGAGCTTACAAATCTTAGCCCACACATCTTTTCTATTACAAACTGGTGTTGGGAGGGTGCAATCAGAAGCAAAGTGGTGTGTTGGAAGACGGTGCTTAACCCTTCCCAGGCACTGGTCCAGGCATAAAAGCTCTGTGTCTGAGCATTGTTGTTGTTTGCCCTGGAGATTTCCCAAGGAAAACCCACTCTTCAGCACTCAATCAGAGCAAATGTCAGTTTGGGTTTCCTGCAGATTGCTGTGTGCTCTGATTGAGCTCTAAAAGATGGGTTTTCGTGGGGAAGGCACTGGAGCAAAAGAAGAAGAAGAAGAAGATGCATGAACACAGAGCATTAAAGTGTGGAACATGCCTGGAAAGAGTAGAGGAACGGTAAGTGTGGATATGCCCTTATTGTAGCGACAATTTTCTTGTAAAATGCTTAGAGATTTTACTACTTTGACATGGTATATAATTTTTGATAAATAATTTTAAAATAGAATTAAAAAAACCCTCCTCCCCATCAGGATTTGGGCTTGAAAGACCAAGGAGAAGTGTGGGTACTTAGGCGGTGAGTTGTACGCAAGCGCAATTTGTGTCCTTGAACAACAACTTTGCTGATTATGGGGCATGTCTGTTAAAG
Organism: Lacerta agilis; assembly: GCF_009819535.1. Classification (NCBI taxonomy): domain Eukaryota; kingdom Metazoa; phylum Chordata; class Lepidosauria; order Squamata; family Lacertidae; genus Lacerta; species Lacerta agilis. Next base: position 65,160,481 of record NC_046313.1, read on the forward strand.
CATTAGCCTCAGCTTCCAGTTTTCTGGCTTTGTGGAGCTTGAGCCAACATAAGATAGCCTTAACTCTGATTTTAAACCAGCAGGTTTTGTGATAATTTAATAGCCTTTCAAAAAAAAACTAACATCAAAAAAACTAAGATCATGGCCACTGGTCCCATCACCTCCTGGCAAATAGAAGGGGAAGAAATGGAGGCAGTGAGAGATTTCACTTTCTTGGGTTCCATGATCACTGCAGATGGTGACAGCAGTCACGAAATTAGAAGACGCCTGCTTCTTGGGAGAAAAGCAATGACAAACCTAGACAGCATCTTAAAAAGCAAAGACATCACCTTGCCAACAAAGGTCCGTATAGTTAAAGCTATGGTTTTCCCAGTAGTAATGTACGGAAGTGAGAGCTGGACCATCAAGAAGGCTGATCGCCGAAGAATTGATGCTTTTGAATTATGGTGCTGGAGGAGACTCTTGAGAGTCCCATGGACTGCAAGAAGATCAAACCTCTCCATTCTCAAGGAAATCAGCCCTGAGTACTCACTAGAAGGACAGATCCTGAAGTTGAGGCTCCAGTACTTTGGCCACCTCATGAGAAGAGAAGACTCCCTAGAAAAGACCCTGATGTTGGGAAAGATGGAGGGCACAAGGAGAAGGGGACGACAGAGGATGAGATGGTTGGACAGTGTTCTCGAAGCTACTAACATGAGTTTGGCCAAACTGCGGGAGGCAGTGAATGATAGGCGTGCCTGGCGTGCTCTGGTCCATGGGGTCACGAAGAGTCGGACACGACTGAACGACTGAACAACAACAAAATAGCCTTTCATTTTGATAAATCAGATTAAGTCTGAATAGTCCAGCCCAAACTAGAATCCCTGGCAAATCTATCCAGAGCTCGTGCCTCAAATCCCACACATACCGTTTGACGCTTTACAGCCTCTCTTAGCAACTCCACAACATCTTCTCCCACACAGCCTGTGGCACTGAACCCCTTGGTCCATCTCAACAAGATGCCCTGTGAAACCAAGAGAAACAAGGAATTGTGATACACATGTAGATGCAGCTGGACTGCTTTCCCTGAGCTGCTTGCCCTTCATATGTTGATGGATGATTCTACTGTAGCTAAGCTGCAACAGAGAGATGGAAGTAGGAGACATGCAGCTAATGCAGGGACCTGCCTCTGCAAAAGTTCTGCAGGTCCTCTAGCTTCTGAGTTTTCTTTAGGCATTGCTCACTCAATCTCAAGTTTATCCTTGCAACTATATGGGCTAGAAACTTGCAAGTGCCAAATTGTGCAGCTTTTCTGCACTTGCACAGAATTGTAGCATGCACACTAGGACAGAGACTGGACCTATTAGAGAGAGGTGCCTAACTAGTGGGGGGAGGGGGTTCAACAGGGGTTTTCCTCAATGGACAGCTGAATTTCACAATTTAGAAATCCTACAAGCTGAGCTTTCATTTCAGTTATTTGTAAATGGTTTGAAAGCTATGTTGTTCTCATAGTGTTTGGGAAATTTTCTCTTTCTATCTTGGGGAACACAAGGTAGTTCAACCCCATTTCTCTCCCTTCCCATCTACCACAAAAATACACTCCCAGCAGGGGGCTCCACCCAGGTAAGGGAGGCAGCAAAGTCCTAATTCCCAGCATCACCACATGAGCAGCAGATCACTTCCATAGATGCTTCATACCTTGTCCAGGCTCGTCTGATTGCAGGGAAACGAAAAAGTGAAGCCGAGTGGCAGTGTTCGTCCCACAATGCTATGCTTGTTACTGAAATCCATAATGCATTGAACAATGTGATCAAAGAGCTGCAGGAAAATGGGAGAAAGCATGAGGCCTTATGAGGCAAAGACAACTTTGGAGAGGAAACGCCATCACTAACAGTATCGCCCATCCCCACAGTTGCCAGTGTCACAGATTTAAGACCCAGCCAGATTGTAACAGAGGCCAGTTCAACCCAGCCATGTCTTCCCTTCTCTTGCACCTACCTCTTTTTCATTACTCTGGGCCACTTGGGGTGGAATTGTGTAAGACTCAGAGACCATGTGTACACCACCCTCTTCTTTGCTTCGCACCTGCACCATAAGCACTCGGAAATTGGTTCCACCCAGATCCAGTGCAAGGAACTCCCCTCTCTCTACAAAATGTATAAGGGACAAGCGCTTGAGTGAAAGAGACTCTCCCCTACAACCCAACACAGTCACCGCAAGGGTCTCTTTCTTTGGCCTCTTTGCCTGAGGCCAACATCATTCCCACCAGTGCTGGCAAATTTAAACTATAAAGCCTTGGGAAAGCATCCCACCAGCCCTCTAGAATACTGGTTGTCAACTGAGGGGTCAAGACCCACTGGCACCATACCAATATTTGCTAATAAAATAAAATGCATATTTGTGCTATAGGTGGTCGCAGGATCTGAAAAGTTTGGAGACTCCTGTTGTTACTAGCACTGGTTATGCTGCACCCTTCTCAGTGAGATGAACATAAGTAACAATAACAGCCCCAGATCAATTAAAAGACTTGGGCCCCCAAAACTCGGAAGGTTTTCTCTGGACCAAACACAACTTCCCTGAGACTTTTAAAAAAGCCCCCTTGAGCTGTCCAAAGCTCTTCCCTCCCAAGATAAAGGCCATTCCCAAGATGTTGTTCTCTGGCTCTCACCGCTGCCGTCAGGCAAATGACGGACGTAAGTGGGCAACATGCGGACAGTGGCTGTACTGTTTGTCTCCTTTGACAGACCCTTCTCCATTTCCTGTCTCATCATGGTCCGCAGTGTGTCCATGTCGGACATAGAAAGTCGGAAAGGCGCCAGGACCTGGGCTACTCCTTCCTCTTGGTGTTTGAGCCTCACTGTCGCAGCTGCCACTCTGGCAGCCCCAAGAACACAGCCATGTTCTGATGTGACAAAGGTGGCAGTGCATTCAGGAGCCAGTGATTTCAATGTTTCTTGCAGTATCTGACTATACCTGGAGGGAGAGGAAATGTCAGCGACCTTGAAGCAGGGTGACTGGAAGTAAGTCATAGTGCTGGCCTTTCTGCACCTTACTATGAAAATTTGCTGGAAGAATGAGTCTTTCTGACAAGACAGAAGTACTGTTTTGGGGGGACAGGGGGCGGGCGGGTGTGGGGGACTCCCTGGTCCTGAACGGGGTAACTGTGCCCCTGAAGGTCCAGGTGCGCAGCCTGGGAGTCATTTTGGACTCACAGCTGTCCATGGAAGCGCAGGTTAATTCTGTGTCCAGGGCGGCTGTCTACCAGCTCCATCTGGTACGCAGGCTGAGAGCCTACCTGCCCGCAGACTGCCTCGCCAGAGTGGTGCATGCTCTGGTTATCTCCCGCTTGGACTACTGCAATGTGCTCTACGTGGGGCTACCTTTGAAGGGGACCCGGAAACTGCAATTAATCCAGAATGCGGCAGCTAGACTGGTGACTGGGAGTGGCCGCCAGGACCACATAACACCGGTCCTGATAGATCTACATTGGCTCCCAGTACGTTTCTGAGCACAATTCAAAGTGTTGGTGCTGACCTTTAAAGCCCTAAATGGCCTCGGTCCTATATACCTGAAGGAGCTTCTCCACCCCCATCGTTCTGCCTGGACACTGAGATCCAGCGCCGAGGGCCTTCTGGCAGTTCCCTTGCTGCGAGAGGCCAAGTTACAGGGAACCAGGCAGAGGGCCTTCTTGGTAGTGGCACCCGCCCTGTGGAACGCCCTCCCATCTCATGTCAAAGAGATAAACAACTACATTCAGAAGACACCTGAAGGCAGCCCTGTTCAGGGAAGTTTTTAATCTGTGACATTTTAATGTATCCTAATATCTGTTGGAAGCCGCCCAGAGTGGCTGGAGAAGCCTAGCCAGATGGGCAGGGAACAAATAAATTATTATTATTATTATTATTATTATTATTATTATTATTATTATTAGGGCCCGTTTACATTATCCACATTTTCTAAAATGGCTGAACTCCCTGTAGTTAACAGCCTCCTAATATGTAACAGACCCCCTAGCATGGGAAACTCCAGTAACCAATTTGGGAGATTCAGATGGGTGGATGGATGGGTGGATGGATGGATGGATGGATGGATGGATCCATTTATCTGAGTAGTACAGATGGGTTACTGTCCTGGAAGGAGCTGTTATGGCAAGAGAGAGGATTAAATATGCTGCCTACTGAGTTGCTGGCAACAATGAATAGCTAAGCTGACTTAATGGTTCTCTGGGTTGAAGGAAAATATTTGGATACCTGGAAGAAGACACTGGAAGAAATGCTTTCTTGGCTAGTGATTTCTTTCCAGGAGCAAGCTTGCTCCAATAACCTGCTCATGAAAGGAAGTCAGGAAAAATTTGATGGTTAGTCCAGTGGTCCATAGGAAAGTGGGACTGGTGGGTCTCTTAGTTTTAATTTAGATGAGGGGCAGCCAATATGATGCTCTACAGGTGTAGCTGGGCTATAGTTCCCATCATCCTTGATCATCGACCATGCTGGTGGCCATTGTAATCCAACAATATCTGGAGTTCACCTTACTGGCTACTCACGACACAAACAAATATTTATATGCCTGGTACAGCTCCTTACTGTGGTCGGCTCTTGTACAGGTCCCCGTCCACAGCCACAGTGATTTTCAGGTGTGGCAGCCCTTGAATGGTCCGGATATGAGTAAGAACGCCAGCCAGTCCAGCAGCACAGAGCTTGGCAGAACGGACATAGACCGCTTGGCATATTTGCTGCACGTTGAAACAGTCTTGGTTGCTTGCCACCATTCCCAGGCGGACAAGGAAGTTCTTGGTATTGGACAGGCCAACTTTTTCACTGCAGTTAAAGCATACATGAGTTAAAGCAGGGTGGCAGCAGCAAGAGGCATGAGAGAGACTCTCTTTAACTGTTAATTGATCTCAACAAAGAATAATATTGATTCCAAATTGAAATCACTGAACTCTCCATCTATAATGAACTGGCACAAGTGTGTGTGTGTGTTTAGTTTTGTTTCTACCCATGCTGACTTTTTAGAGAAGGACACAAGAGCTGTAACAAGATAAATATTTCAGAAAGTGGACTTTATTAACATCTCGTTGATATTTAAGGTTTTGATTTTAACTTTTGTTACTTGATTATGCTTTGTTTTATTTTCTTTTTTTATCTGCACTGCTGTACAGGCCCTTCTTACAGCCAAAAAGCATTATAAAAACTGTTTACAAATAAAATAATATCACAAGGGTCATAGCTCAGTAGTATAGCCCTTGTTTTGTATGCAGAAGGGGGCAGGCAGCATGGGAATGCATCTGTTGGTGCTGAATAACGCAGAGTATTACATGATTGTACTGGGGAAACAAACAGTGACTTGTCACATTTACCAGTTCTGATTCTTAGCCTTGTGACACCTCTACCTACTTGATGAGAGATATACTTAATGAATGGCCCACTATACCTGTAGATGGTTTTCTTTTAAGCCTTCTTCTTTCAAGACAACTTATTTGAACAAATATGGCAGTGTATCTTGGACATCCTACGGTGTATTTAAATGTGCAAGTTGATTCAATCATTCATTCATTCACCTGCTTCAGTGTTGTTTTTTTATGGGCTACAGGTGTAATTAATTTGGTGGGCCCATTCCTCCTGGCTGTTTTTCTAGGGCTAGGCTAACAAGGCCTGCCAAGCCTCACTCTGCTGCTACTGAGGATATCAGGATGACCAGGTCTCCCAAGATGGGTTTGAGGAACTGACTTACTCTATGATGTCCACAACATCTTGGAGCTCCATTTTTCCCTTGGTAAGCAGGGTGGGAGTTAGGACACCACTGAAGATATCACCTTTCTCAGCCAAAGTAGCCAAAGTAGTACGGATAGTATCACACAGATATATGCTACTGATCAACTTCTCAAACCTGCCAGTGAGAAGAAAGAAGTAAATCAGTGCAGAAAGAGAAGGAATTGGAGTGAAAGGGTGGTTGGCAGATAACTGGTCAAGCCATCCTGTCTATAGGAGAAATTTTGGCCATTTCTTACAACATTTGCTGCTAAGTCAGACAATACAATATCATAGGTTGCTTGTTTGTAGACCACCTGTTCATAGGTCATTCATCCTGACTGCACAAAGTTCACGAAAGGTTACACAATGTCAGCATTCATTCAGAACTTTTACAGGAATGACCATTCCCAGTGGCTTCATGTCACCCTAATCTGTGAACAGAGCAGGATTCCAAAGGTACCAAGTTTGCTGATCAGGGTCTGTGTTTCCTTTCACACAGCAAGGCACAGCAGAGACTATGTTTTCTTTATGATACATGGCTTGCTTACACATATATGCAACCTGAGCCTAGGATGGAAGGGCTTCGAGCATTACCCTCCAAGAGGGCTCCATTTCTTCCACGGCTGCCACCTTAGATTCAACCTGTCAACCCACATTGCTCTGACTTCTCCAGCTGGCAAACACAACCATTTTTTCTCCAGTCTACGTCAGGCAAACTGCAATCCTCCAGCAATTGCTTGCCTTCCTTGACTTTGTATTTCTAACTAATTCTGAGTTGAGAGGGAGGGGGCTTCACCCATTTCCCAGCTGGCACAGTCTTAGCTTTGCTGATTGATTTCTTAATGGGTCACCCTTCACCTTGTGCTCTTTCAATGGCCCATCTCTCCACACTGGTGTCCAAACTTTTTTCAAAGAGGGCCAGATTTAATGAACTGAAGGGCTGTGGGGGCTAACCAAAGTGGTTGACCTTTTTTTTAGGATTGAAGATGTTGAGCTTTTTTAGGGTTTGAGTTGTTGAGGTTTTTTTTTTTTTTAGGATTTTACCCCAGGAAATAAACTGCCACAGGGGCCGGATTAAATTGACCAGCAGGCTGGATTAGGCCCCCAAAACGGACTTTGGACATGCCTGCTCCAGGCGATTACTTCATCAGGAAGCCAGCCTGGCTAATATTTTAACATGCTAAATTCAGCGCCTGACACCCAGGAACTAGAAGGGGAGTCTAGGAACCCCACAAACGTATGACAATATGTTAAATAGCATTGGGGATATAACTGTGTCCTGAAGCACCCCAGGGGGCTGAGAAGCACTCTCCCAGTGCTCCTCTCTGCACCCAGTACTGTAAATAGAACTGGAACCAAGGTAGCACAGGGCTCCCAATTCCCATTCCATGGAGCCGGTGGTCAATGGTATCGAAAGCCACAGACAGATTGAGATGCAGGAGCAAGGTGACCCTCTCCTTGACCTGCTCTTTGTGAAGGTGACTGAACAAAGATGGGCACTGAACAATTGCAAACACAGGTTTGGAGTTTCATTATGCAGATTAAATGCATTTTTGGACACCGAGCACAACTAACCTTGATTATTCCACTGAATCCTGGGCACCAGTAACCAATGACTCATTTTTAAAAACAGATTGTTACTTCCTTTACTGTGACTCACTTGTTTTTGCCTCGGTCCATGGACTGCTTATCCATTTGCAGGTCAAACTCTGTCGTTATGTCATTCAACTCGCCCAGCTTCCCAAAAGAGCCCCATTCGATGTTGATACACATGCATCCAGCACCGTGCTCCAAGCCTCCTATATGCTGCGTCTCCTCCACATAACCGCAGTTAGTGCCAGCATCTACCATACGCAGGAAGGCAGGACACAGGGAGAGAAGCTCAAAACAGGAGAAAAAGCATTTTAATAAAGCCTCCAACCACACGGCAATGAGAAAGTGCAACTGTCCTGCAACTGTTATACTGTATAAGACACAAGAGTCCATCTATGCCAGCATCCTAACTCTCACAATGGTTAGGGCCTGCCATTTTGATGAAATGCAACATCTTCCTAGAATGTGTGCTTAGACTCCACCTACCTAATTCTTAATCGCCAGGGATTAGTTTCTAGCCCTGTGATGTGGCTACATACTATGCTGAGATTCTTCCAATCTAAGAAGAATAGCCAGCTTCTTGGCACCTCTGCCTCCCACATCTACTATAAGGCAAATACAAGCCTTCCAGCTCAACAGCATTGCTAGCAAGTCGCCAGCACCATGCACGGTTTTGCTTTGCTTACCTATCACCAGCCCAACCTCACATGGCTCTTTCTCAGAATGGCAGCTCAACAAGGTTCCCACAGCGTCGTTTATTACACCAATGACCTCGATCTTGTAGTTCTGGAGATAAAAAGATTAAAGCGACTCTCTCGTTTTCTCACCAGAAGCACACACACACACAAATGCATGCTTCTGTCACAGCTGACCCAGCCGCTGTCCTCACCTTGCAAGTCTGGTTAAGAGCTGTTTGGAGCAGTTGTGCCACATCATTCCCCTCCACACCTGGCCACCGGCAATCCTTGATCCATCTGATCAGCTTACACTAAGGGAAAACCAAGCAGGAAGGCCACTGAGAAACTTCAACAAACTACTGCGAAACCCAGCCCTGCTTCCTACAAGCAAATTATTCAAGCAAATTATTGGTCAATGGGGTTATTTATGAAAACATGTCCTGTGATCTTTGAGAAGTAGAAGAATCCAAATTGGAGAATGACTTTGACAATTCATTTTCTCTATATATTCATTCAGTAACAAGCTCTATATTGGTTTAATCAGCTGCCACCAGTTTTGTATTTGGATAATGGGTTTGTGTATTTTCTAAAGAGCTGTGTTATGTTTTATTCTTTTTACGTGGGCTGCCTTGGGAGGATTTCCCCTCCGAGGCAGCATACAAGTTCTGAAATAAATGAATAAAACAAATAGTGCAAAATCAGTATGCTGATGACACCCAGCTCTATCTCTCTGTTCCATTTGAATTTGGAGAGGCAGGACAGGTGCTGGGCCAGTTTGGAGTTGGTAGTGAACTGGATGTGGGCCAATAAATTTAAAATGAATCCAGACAAGACCGAGGTGCTGTGTCTTCCAGGTTATTGCGATCCGGATGTGGGAAAACAGCCTGTTCTGGATGGGGATGCACTCTCCCTAAAGGAGCAGGTACTTTGCCTGGAGGTGCTCCTGCATCCAGCACCACCAATGGAGGACCAGGTGGCTTCAGTGGTAAGAACCACCTATTTTCAGCTCTGGCTTGTTTGCCAGCTAGTCCTTCCTGGACGAGGAAAATGTGGCCACAGTGAAGTGTATTCTGGTAATTTCCACCCACCCAGGGGCGTCGCTGGGGAGGGGCGGTAGGGGCGGTACGCCCCCAGTGACAGGGGAGGGTGGGGGTGACAAGCCGCGGGTGGGGGTGACAAGTGGCGGCCCCTCCCGCCACTCCCACGCGCCGCCGCTCCCTCCGTCACCCGGGGAGCAGCAGCGCTGCACAGACGGGGTGCTCGCTCGGCCAAGCGAGCACCCCGTCCGTGCAGCGCTGCTCCTCCCGGGGTGACCGGTGGTGCGTGGGGAGTGGTGGGAGGGGCCGCCGCTTGTCACCCCCACGCACCGCCACTCGCTCCGCCGCCGTGGGAGCAGCAGCGCACAGTGTGACACTTGGGCCAGCCCCACCCCACAGGCGGGCCCCGAGCAAGCCGCGGAGCGAAGTCGCTACATCCCGCGGCCCGACCGGGGTCCGCCCGCCGGCACCGCTATGGGGCTGCCCCACGCGATTGGCAGCTCGTAGGGCTGCCCGGTCAGTGCGGCTTTAAAGCAGCACAGACGGGGAAGCCCCAGGAGCTGACGGGTCACCGCTGGAGCAGCAGCGCTGGCGGGATGGACTGCACACGCCTGGATTTCTGGCCATGTGCAGTCTGTCCTGACGCATGCGTCAGGACGCCCCGCCCCCCAGGGGGTGCCTCCATGCGGCAACGCCGCCCTGGGCGCCCAAGAGGCTTCCTACACCTCTGGCTGTGCATGTGGCTTCCCCTGAAGGTGGCCCAGAAGCTGAAACTGCTGGAGAATGTGGAGAATCTCTGGAATGTGGAGAATCACTGGCCAGATGCACATTTTATCATTTTGAAAGATCTGCAGTGATAGCCAGTTTGCTTCTGGGCCCAATTCAATGTGCTTCTGTTAACACAGAAAACCCTAAATTACTTGGTCTCAGATATCTGATGGAGTGCTTCTTCCAATGTCAATCTGCATGAGCATTAAGATTTGCAGGGGAGACTCTAGTCATGCTGCTATTAGGGAATGTGGTTTGAGAATAAGTGGTGAGCAGAAGGACCTTTTCAGTGGCAGCCCCTAGGCTTTAAGAATGTGTACCCTTCAGAGGTGCATATTGCACAGATATTGTACAGCAGCAGTGAACTCAATATGGCTCATGAGTCAGTTTTCTCCAAACCCAGTGCTGGATTTACGTATAAGCTAAACAATATATAGCTTAAAGGTAAAGGTAAAGGGACCCCTGACCATCAGGTCCAGTCGTGTCCAACTCTGGGGTTGCAGTGCTCATCTCACTCTATAGGCCGAGGGAGCCGGCGTTTGTCCACAGACAGCTTCCAGGTCATGTGGCCAGCATGACTAAGCCGCTTCTGGCGAACCAGAGCAGTGCACGGAAACACTGCTTACCTTCCCACTGGAGTGGTCCCTATTTATCTACTTGCACTTTGATGTGCTTTCGAACTGCTAGGTGGGCAGAAGCTGGGACCGAGCAACGGGAGCTTACCCCGTGGCAGGGATTCGAACTGCCAACCTTCTGATCAGCAAGCCCTAGACTCTGTGGTTTAACCCACAGCACCACCTGGGTCCCAATAATATATAGCTTGGGTCCCCCCCCCCAAAAAAAAAATTTAAAGAGAAAAAAATGTACATTTCCAAAATATAAGATAAAAAGCAAATAAAATAAAACCTACATACAGCAATAGTGTTTTGTGTTGTATAGGCTCCTATCATGTAAGTAATGGACCCCGCCTACTAGCCTGCTCCCTAAAATATCACATATAAAGGGCCCCATTACTTTCAGTAGCTTAGGGCCGCATCAAACCTAAATCTGGCCCTGCCCAAACCACACCCATATGCTGTACCCTTGACATCATGTTATGTCAGGTGTGTGGCACATAAATACACGACTGCAAAGGGGAAATGGGGAGTCTTAAAGTGCACTCCTGACCATTACTTGGCAAACAAAGCTTGTTCTCACTGCCGGCCAGCTGAGTGAAGTGGGGCAAGGGAAGTGGGTACAAGATCATAGCTTTAACGTTTCGTTTGTATTTCCTTCCTATCTCCAGTCTTCCGTACAGCCTGCTGCTGGGCCAACAAAGTATTCACCTGGTTCAGCGCGATATGTTCACAAGGAAAGGGAAAGCAGAAGCACAGCGGGAAATTTTGGGTGTTGAGGCTAAGTCCGTCCAAAAACGTGCCCACACATTTTGCAAAGAATTCAAAAAGCTGGAAAAGAAAGCACAGTATTTATGAGTACATTCCACGATACCAATAAATGACGACAGCAAATACTTGCTAGCAGTGTAGAACCTGAAATTTCACTATATCACCCAGTAGGGTTTTGTTTTTTTACATCAACCTCTACTACTATATTATTAATTATTAATTAAAAACCAAATGTACACAAGATAGAAACAAATCTTTTAAAAAGGGAATGGCTCTGACGATGCTTAAGCAGTATAACTGAAACCAGCACCAAGACAGGTTCTGCCAGGTACACCCAGAATATGACTCAGTATAAGGCAGGTTCCGATGTACGTGGCAGAATCTTCCAGAGAAGGCAGCCTCAACCTGCCCCAGGAATGCCCAAATCAAATCAATGAAGAGGCAATGGGGCAAGGGGTATTTCTTTCTCCCATGTAATTCTCCCAGTCTAAATGACACACACACACACACAAACACACACACACACGGGGGTGGGGGGTGGGGACACATAGGTTTGTATTTTACCTACGGGGACAAATAGCTGTTTTGGGTAGGGAATTTAATTCAGAAAAAATATTTTTGCAGGGGAGAGGGTTAATCTGCCCATTACCCAGCATCACAGTCACAATATGATGGGGGGGGGGGGCTTGTAGCTACTTTCCGCATTTAAATGCAGGAGATACTGTTAACTGTCAAGGTTAGGAAAAGTGTAGGGAAAATTAATAAGGTAAAGGATGTAGAACAGGAAGACTAAGGAAGAGCAGGAGGAAAAATAGAGAAGAGGAATCAGAATACATGTTAGCCCCTCAGTGTATTCATTGGGGCTGATTCCTGTGTGTGTGTTAGATGGCAGCTGATGTGCCCCTGGAAGAGTAAGTCAATTTTAAGGAGCCAAACAGCTGATAGGCTACAGGGAGCAAAGGTGCTCTCAGGGCACTGGGCAGAAAAGAGTGCCAGAAGAGTAGAATGATCAAGGATGGACAGGGTTAGATGAAAGAGCGGCTAAGTGGGAACATGATGAAAATCAATACAATAATTTTAAATTCAAGACAAAAGAAGCAGCTTGTGAAAGGAGCAGAAGGTGCATTCATGATTATTTGTGCTCATGATGGTAACTGGTTGGATATACTGCTTCATTTCCAATCAGTGCATGTCCCATAGCTTTCTGTTGTCATCCTGTAATTCGTCATACCACAAATGTTTCAGTTCTGGTTTGTCTTGCTTTTGTTATGTTACAGCCCTTCCAGGTGGCAATAATGCAGTAACAGTGCAGAAGCACTGCAGAGCAACTAATAAAGTGGAATGGTGTGCAGACGGTCCAGTATCAATCCAGCACTAATGCATTGCTATTCCAACCCATAATAAGAAGGGAAATGGATTAAGTAAGCTGAAGAACTCAAGACAGAGGAATTATACCTGCTCCCCACTGCCATTGACAATATTCTCAGTAATTGGAAAGTTCTTTTTCTTCATCACCACAGGCTCATCCTTGTTATCTGATAGTTGCAAGAGCATGATGTTCACAAGATCCTTCTTCATTTCTAAACCCAAAAAATCCCCCGTCTCTGAAAAATAGATGTGAACATTAGGATATATAGTGATCAAGACTACCCATGTCTCATTCATATGGTTGCCATTTAACTTCTTTTTAAATTGCTATGGGGGGGGGAGCGGAAACTGAGGTGTGGGGAGGTGTCTGTCACCAGGACCGTTTGTTTGTTTGTTTGTTTGTTTGTTTGTTTGTTTGGCCCAGCTTTGCTGCTAATAAATGGGCAATCTTAAAATAGAATATGAATTATTATATAGTCCAGGGATCAGCAAACTTTTTCAGGAGTGGGCCGGTCCACTGTCCCTCAGACCTTGTGGGGGGCCAGACTATATTTTTTGGGGGGTGGAATGAACCAATTCCTGTGCCCCACAAATAACCCAGAGATGCATGTTAAATAAAAGGACACATGTTTTTACTCATGTAAAAACACGCTGATTCCCGGACCATCCGCAGGCCGCATTTAGAAGGCGATTGGGCTGGATCCGACCCCCGGGCCTAAGTTTGCCTACCCATGATATAGTCAATAAACATTGATAGATTATTTTCCATGAGGGAGAGGAAGCAACTGTCTAGGGTTTCAGTGGCACACAATAACAAATACAAAATGCAGTAGGCCAATCATCACTTAGGTTCATCATCATCATCATCATCATCATCATCATCATATGTGACTAGATGCTGAATGGTAATAGTAATTACTAAGTCACCAGGCTCCATGTATAGGTTTATAAACTAAAACCAGCTCAGTTGGTTAGAATGTGGTGTTACTGGTGCTAATAATACCAAGGTTGCAGGTTCAATCCATGTATGGTACAGCTGCACATTCCTGCATTGCAGGGGGTTGGACTAGATGAATCTCAGGGTCGCTTCCAACTCTGCAATTCTATGATTCTATATAATTCCGTTGAAGCAGACTAGTCTCTTGGCTAGTCTGTGGAAGTGATTTCAACCTAGCTGCTTCTGCTGTTGATGCAAAGGCAGGAGCTGTCACTGCGCACACATTATTATGATTATTATGATTATTGTTACTATTTATATCTCGTCTTTCCTCCCAAAGGGCTGGTAGTAGCATCTGTACTTTAGAGGGCATATGTGTTTTTAAGGATTCTACTGAGCTTCTTCTACAACACAGTTCTGCCCCTTAACAAGAAAGGTCATAGCTTAGTGGAAGAGCAACTGTGTTGCATGCAGGAGGTCTCAGGTTCAATTCCCGGTATTTGCAGGTAGGGCTGGGAGAGTTGGTTCCTTGTCTGAAGCCCTGGACAGCTGCTGCCAAAAAATGTAGACAATACTGAGCTAGATGGACCAACGGGTCTGACTCAATGGTCCAAGAAATGTACAAAGGTGGCAGGTGCAGTTGTATGTATTAGCCTACCAAGCCACACAACCCTAAGCAGAGCCCAAGCCCTTCATCCTCACTCAGATGACTGCCTGCTGTCTCATTCCACAGGCCACCTCTCAGCCAACACCAGCATTGTTACCACTAAGCTAGACAGGCGAACTGTGGACAGATGCAGATTACCAGATTCTGGGTCATTCTTGCACATGCTGGACAAACCAGGAAATCGCTCCTTCACAAGACTCTGTGCATGATTTAATAGCATTTCATCTTTCTCTTTGTCCCCCCCCTCCCAAAAATGTGCATCCCTGTGTGTGCTCAGAGATTCACAAGCCAGTACTTGGAAGTTTTGAAGCCAAATGTGGCAATTGGGAAGCCAGGGTGTTGTGGGAAATAATGTGGAGTAGGAACAAAAGTGTGGAAAGGAATGGTATTCAAAGTACAGCTACATGGGTTGTTTAAAAAAACTGGCAAGCTGTAAAGGAGTCTGGAGTCAGCCATTGGTTTTCAACTGGTGGGTCAACTCAGGACCCATTCAGGACCCCTAATCCAAGGTGAACCACAACAGCAGCACTATCACCAAACAGATATATTGGGCGGAAATTAAGGAATGGGGCCCTCAAATGCATGTCTGGGTTAAAAGTAAGTCCTAGGTCTGAAAGGTTGAAGACTATGGGTCTAGACTAGGTCTCCAGCTGTTTTTGGATTACAACTCCCATCATCCCTAGCTAGCAGGATGGTGGGAATTGTATTCCTAAAACAACTGGAGACCCAAGTTTGGGAAACACTGGTCTAGACAACAGTTCGGGCAAACTGCCAAAAAGAAAGCACACTTACCAGTGCCATCAGTCAAGGTACAAACATAAGAAGGTAGCATGGGTAAAGCAAGGCCATCTTTAACCTTCTCCTTGAGGCCATCCTGCATGGCTGAATACACAGAATCCCTCACATGTTCAAGCTGCTCCTTGGGTAGATGAAAGGCCTGTACATGTTTCTGGATTTGGTCAGAAACAGGAGCATTTTTAGAGTCAGCACGGTGGGGAAGCAGTTTGTGATCTTCCCTGCCCTCAGTACTGGACGTGCCCACACACGAACTTCTCTTTAACCTGGGAACAAAATTCATCTCCCTGGAGCTTTGTGGTGAAGGTGAAGGTGTATGTGTACCGGTATGTGTTTGTGAAAAGGCGACAGCTAAAAAAGACGACTCGCTGGCATCAGAGTTTTGCTTGGGAAGAGGAGAAAAGCTTGAATTACGTCTGGAGGCTGAGGTGAAGGAACTAGGTCCCGAATTAAGAGCGAAAAAAGTGTTGGAGCCCGAGCTGGATTCCTGTGAGCTATTTACCATTAAGGAAAACCTACGCTGGTCCTCGGAAGCTGGATTGGGACCTGACATGGAATTTAGCAGAAAGGAAACTTTAGAACGCAGATCATCGTCACTATCTCTCCGACTGGCTCGGCCGCGGTCAGACATGGTGTCATCGGTCACAAAAAGCCCTCGTCTGTCAGGTCAGCAAAGGGTGGAAAGCATGAAGGGAGAGCGGGGGCGAGGCAGGCCAGCATGTGGGGCTGGGAGTTGAGCCCAGTTCAGGGTGGGGCGCAGAGTGAGGCCGAATGTGAGCGGGCCAGTTTTGAAGCTGCGCGAGCGAAGCATGAACAGAGGCAGGGTGCAGGAGGCAGAAGTGAAGTAGAAAGAAAGCAGAGAGGGAAGGGGGGTGGCAGAGGAGGAAAGGAGAGAGAGGAGGGCTTGGAGCAGGAGGCAGTTGGAAGAGCCTCAAGAGAGAGAGTGGAATGGAAGGCGGGGGGGGGGGAGTAGAATGTGGGGCCACAGAGTTATAAAAAGGGCAGAGGAGACCATATAATTGTCTGCATAGGCAGTTTCATGGTTCATACTGGAAAGCCATTTTTTAAAAATAGCCTCAGCACCTGAGGGCTGGGGAGGAGAGTCCCCTGAGGAGATTTTAACCTTGCTGTGACTAGACCCCAGCAGTCCCCACCTCCAAATAAAAGATACTGGTAGTTGTGGAGTTCACACACTTTCTAATTCAGGTCTTATCTTGTACGAAGATGTTTTTCTTTCTTTCATTTGTTTTCCCCACCATTGGAAAAAGTAGCCTTGCCAATGGAAATTCCAACGCAAGTGCAGGCTTTTGTCCCAATTGGTTGGTGGGGCAGAGAGGCCCATGACTAGGAACAGGGGAGCAATTTTCAGTTTGGATTTAAAGCCAGATTTATCAAAGTCGCGCTTTCCAAAGCAATATGAGGACTGAAACATAGCTATCCTTCAAGCTTCACACTCATCTGAATTTTGTGATGTAGTTCTCCAGTCAAAAACATTCACAAAAATGCATGTGTTGGGGGAATGGAGTTTATGATTTGGAAAACAAGAAACAGAGAGAACCAAAGCTGACAGATTCTTCCATTCGAAACTATGTCAGCCTTTCATTGAGGTTCACTTTGGATATCACAGGTTGAGGATCAAGAATGAGACTAAGCCTGCTTCCAGACTGTCACCATTTTGTTCCAGTGCATTCCAAAACTTTAGGCTTGCAGTATCAAAGCAGATTAAATATTTCTGTCACAGACCACTTTTAACAACCCCTGCTTCCCCTTTGTGCAGCCCGCTCTACCATTACAGTACCAACATCCTAAGTGCAGACCTTACTGAGCGTGAAACAGTTGCCTCAGGAGGCAGTGGGCTTTTCACCACTGGAGGCCTATAAGCAGACGGTTTCCCATCCCTCAGGTGAAATTTGACTTAGCATCAAGTGGGGAATGTGCTTACTGAATGAGGTCTGATTGTGCAACAAAATTTTCGCCTCCTCTCCTCTCTCTGCACACCCCCTAAACCTGCCCTGGGGTGTTCTTCAAACCCACCAGAACAGATTTAGGAGGCACAGGGAGGAGGAATGGGGGGAAGTCATGTTGCACAAGAAAACCTTGTACCAGAGTGTGCAACAACTTAGTTGAACACTGCCCAAAGCAACAAGCCCAAATTTATGGCAAGCTTTGAGGACAAGGATAGAACAGCTAACCAAACAGGTCCATGCTTTTATTACCAATTGATTGGCAGCTAGAGAGAAGTGCTCTTACCTTAGACTCATTGCACTGGCTTCGCACAAGAGCTGCTTCCAGGAGCTTTTTCTGCTCAGAGTTCATTAGAATTGAGCACCTGGCAGGACACCCTGTAAGGAGACAATGGACTGGGTTGAATTCAGCATATGCTTTGCATACAGACAATCTCAGATTCAATCTCCAGGTAGGAATGGGAAAGGTTGAAGCCTTGCGTGGTCTAGACCTGTTCTTGGCTTCCTGCTTGTGGTTCATCTGTCCATGAATCCAGGTTTGCCTGTCATGACCAGCCAAACTCTGATTTTTTCCCAAGTTTGTTTCCTCTCCCATGGGGGGTGAGCAAAATGTGCTTTAAAGAAACCACGGTTTAATGTTGTGTGCACAAGGACCACCTTGTTGCCAGTGTAGTAGACAATACTGCTAGATGGACCAATGTCTGATTAACCCAGCAGATGGCAGATTCTTCTGTGTTTCCTAGTCATCCTACTAGTTCTAGATGCTGGTATCCATTTCGAACAGCTCGACAAAAGCCTTGTAAATGAGTGATTGCATCATATCCCACTCACAAGACTCTGTGTTGGTTTTGCTGCAATTGGATAATAGCATGACTACCTCTGGAAGTTATTCCAGTTCCTTGAGTCAAGGGGCTGGTTGCTTTAATAACATTTTTAATCTTTAGAGATGCAAGTTAAGGCCAATTGTCCAAGTTCTGGTCACAACAGAGCCATGGCAAGTCTGTGGAGCTGTGCCATTTTGATATATGTTCACCCTTATCCATATAGGATGCCTGATGGTAGCCAATAATACCCTAGCTGAGATCATTTTCAAGGATGGCCACTGGTGTCAGCCAAGATCTCATCCCTATGACTTGCACTCAGCAGGAGTGCAAAACTTCACACCTGAATGAAGCACATGGTAGTTGCAATTATCTGCTGCTCCACCAACACACTGCAATTAGAAGCAAATGCAAAACACAGCTAGACAGAGTCACGCTGCTATGCATACCTTAGGATATAGATAATGCATAGTGAGGCAGAATTATCCAGCCACACTATTGCTGGGTGATCTAGCTCATTAAAGACAGTTATGAGGTGGCTTTCTACCATAACCGGCCAATTATTAGAAGGGATGAGATGTAAAACGAGTTGCAAGGACGTGAGTCTCTCCATGACCCAGTTCACACATAATGTTAAGCAAAACCATGGCTAAGCATGAATGCACAAATGTTTCCCAACCAAAAATTGCTGAAGTGGGACCCATCAGGCAACAAGCAACAGCACACTGTTCTTTCCTGATGAAACACAATAATCCAGAAAGCTGAGCGTATCATTGGTTGCCAATGCAGCGATAGTGAAGACTGAGAAACTCATGAACAGTGGCCAGTATCCAACTAAACCTTTACATGAGTGCAAGGACTTTCAGGTGTATAATGGAACTTTCTCACCGTCTCTTCTCCCCTACTCAAACCCTAAATCTTTTCCGGGGAGTCCCCCAACCCTCAGGAGCATATTTTTGGATCACATGGGAAGAAGAGAAAGTAGGGAAGTCCCATTGTGCAGCTAAAGGTCACTGTGCCAGCATAATAACCTAAGAATAGCTTGCTGGGTCAGGCTAATGGCCCATCTAATCCAACATCCTGTTCTCGGCCATCCAGATGAATGTGGGAAACCCGAAAGCAAGAGCCAGAGCCACATACAAGAGCCCTCTCCCCTCCTGCGGTTTACAGCAACTGGTATTCAGAAGCATTAGTGCCTCCTACCATGGAGGGAGAGCATAGCCATCGTGGCTAGTAGCCTCACCCTCCACAAATTTGTCCGATCCTCATTTAAAGCCATCCAAGTTGGTGGCCATTACTGCCTCCTGTGGGAGGGAGTTCCATTATTCAACTGCACACTACAAGAAGAAGTGCTTAAAAATAAAAATAAAAATCTGTCTTGAATCTTCCAACATTCAGCTTCCTTGGGTGGCCATGACTTCCAGTGTTATGGAAGAGGGAGAAAACTTTTCTCTATCCACTTCCCCCCTGCCATGCATAATTTTATAAGCTTTCATCATGTCACCTCTTACTTAAATTTTCCCTAAACTAAAAGGTCCCAAATGCTGCAAACTTCATAGGGGAGTTGTTCCATCCCCTTGGTCATTTTGGTAACCCTTTTGGGTGCTTTTTCCAATACTACAATATTCTTTTCGAGGTGAAGCAACCAGAACTGTATACAGTACTCCAAATGCGGTTGCACCATTGATTTGTATAACCAAACAGTTGCATACCAACCAGAAATGTGAGAGCTCATTTATATTGGAATGGATTTAGACACTAGGAAAGGATATATAGTTTAGTTATTATCCTTCCTTGCTCATGACTGAGAGTACCATCCTTTGCAGCTTTAAACTTGGAAGCTAAGACAAGGTTGATTTAACCTCTTAGAAACAATAATCCCAGCTGTTTCAAGGCAGACCGGATTTTCCCTGATGTTACACCTTTTCTCCCTCTTAAGAAACAACAATCAAACATACATTGTTTTGTGAATAAATAAAAGTATTATTTACTTACATAATCTATGTCTTGAAGCAGCAATAACAGTAGCAAAATGAAGGCAGGTTTATAACTACTATCTAAGTTACAAAATGTAAATTCAAAAATAGTGTCTGAGATGCAGAGCTCAGACACGCAACTGCGGTCAGCTTGGAAGCATAATGAAGAAAGTGAAGGCTGCCCAGACAGGAAGTATGTAGTGTTGCAGCTCCCTGCCAAGGCAGACAAAAGAAGTGATCTCACAGAGTTCTCTCTATCAAATTTTAAAGAAAAGGTCTGTGAGCCTCAGCCCCTTCATGTGCCTATCTAGCAAAGCATGAATTGTTGATTTGACTGTAATAATGTCCCACAATTTAGGCTAGTGACTGAGTGAACCCTGAGTTGGGAAGTTAATGGTTTGTTTAGTCCTCAGATGAGCTACATCCTCACTAGGCAAACAACTGCATTATGGGGGGAAATAACATTTGGCCTCCTTTACATGCTGTTGCAATGATTACCAAGATACTGTATGTGAAATACTATTGACACTGAAATATATTGTTGTAGTCATGCTACACTTTAAAGGTTATTTTATATTCTCTCCATGAAGAAAAGGAAAGAACCAGCCAGCAATGAATGATGCAAAATGAAGGCCTCTGAAATCTATAAGAAAGGAAGGTGATCCTAAGAGAGACATTAGCAAAAAGGCATCCTGATGGAGGAAATGTGAGACTGAGACGGGGACAAGATACAGGGTGGGCACCTCCAGCTGGAGACAGGATACTTTTTTCAGAGGCTGAGAGGTAATTTATAAGAGAGATTGTGTATACCCATCCTATCTTTGCCTCTGGTAAACAAATTTTGCAGCTTTATGTTTTTCCAAAAACTGAGAAAAGGCTATAATGAACAATGTTTGATTTAGTCATGTTTTTTAAACTGGGTATTGGCATCATTAAGCATTTGTTTTATTTGTTCCAAAGTACTGGAACCAGTGCTATTTTGTGTGGGGTCTTTTTTTTCAAAAAGAAGTGTCAGTACTCAAATCTTTATAAAAGTGCAGTGGGAGCCAGCACAAAATAGTTGCCATGGGAAGCAAAAAGAGAGGTGACAGCACTCTGCACCAGTGAGTACTATCACAAAAAAGCTCTGATTGCAAAGTCTGGAAATTTTAGTTTACAACTGAAATTATATCTTTGCGGTAAAGGACAAAGTGAAGATCAGAGGAGGGGCTGCACCTCAGTAACAGAGCCTATGCTTTGTCCCAGGTTCAATTCCTGGAAGAGACTGCAGAAATTAATTACCTTTAGGGTCCCTTCCCCTCCTATGATTCAGTGAGGAGCAGAGGGTCTTGATGGGTGCCAAGGTGGCGTTTGAAGAGAGGGTGGTGCCCATGCTTGCCACAGTGAGGCCTCCTGTTGTAGTCAGGTCATTGAAAGTGCTTGACCAGAAAATAGCAAGCAACGTAACAATTAGATGAGGACTGTTATGTATTGAAGTTCTCACCTTGGCCACCAGGGGTGTGTGTATATAGTTTATTCTGCTGCGGTTTTCACTCAGGTCAGCTTATGCAAATGAAGGATTATAAACTGACACTCAGGGATTGGATAGCTGCAGAATATTGTTACTGTTGCGTTGTAGCTGAGTTCTATATAAGCAGGTGGCTGAGGCCTTCAGCTCAGTTCTGTTCCAGCCTGCAAATAAACAAGAGCTGTTTGGAAATCGCTGTGTCGTCTGCTGTGTCCACCCACAACTTTACAAGGACTTTATGATTGCTACCTTTATATCTGACTATTCTTTTAACTGCATCTGGATTACAAATGAACCCTGTTTAGACAGCATTAGACTACCCTGCGTCAAGAGAGCTGTTCCCAGCTTTGGCAGAGTAATTTTCTTCCTTCATCCAGTTAGCAATGGTTTGACTTGTTGTCACCTCTGTAGAGCATCACATTTACATTATTATTATTATTATTTTTAAAAAAATAGTCTAATGGAGAAGAGCGCATTTACAACAAAAGAAAACAAAATAAAAACATGGATAAATCTGACACGCAATTGCAGAAATCACCTTCTGCTGAAAAACCCAAGCGAACAACAAAAACACTCACCAGATGGAAACAAGTCTTGTGGAGTAAACAAAGACAGCAGAAGAGAAAAAGAAAGGAAGACTGACAACACATGAAAAACTTGATTGATGGTCAAGTACCATGGAGTCCACTTCCACACACTTTTGTACCTTGGGAAGAACAATAGCTTTTTACGAGGCATTTGCCCTTTTGCCAAAGTGTAGTTTGAACTGTTACATGCTGAGAGACTTCAAAGAAGTGTGACTAGCCCAAGGTCACCCAGCAGCTGCATGTGGAGGAGCGGAGACGCGAACCCGGTTCCCCAGATTATGAGTCTACCGCTCTTAACCACACCACCACACTGGCTCTGTTTATAAAATGTTTGCAGCCATATTGATCTATTAAACATATAAAATAAAAATATTGATGGGATAATATCTATATTATGAACAATCAAATAGAGGTTTGGTAGACAAGACCCAGTATTGACTTGGATGTCATGTCAGAAATGTAAAGAAAGTAATTTCAGAATTAAAATATAAATTTTTCTTTCATTATTTATGAGACTATATTTATGGTATCATGGCATGTGTGTAGGAAGGGGTGCATGTTAAAATTTTTTACAATGCTGGGGGGCCCTGCTTAAATCACAAAACCCCTGCTCCAGAACTTGAGATGCTCAGTGGACCAGTGGTCTGAATCACTTTATAAGGCGGCTTCAGACTGACTTTAAATCAGCAAAGAGCCACAGTAGGGTTGTAATCATATTGCAAATAAGTCCCAAGGTAGCAAAAGCTAAAACACAATCCCCCCCCCCCAATACAACAATAATGATGAGTTTAATTGTCCTCGTATGGATTAGGCAGGTGATGCTAGAGAGAGAAAACTTCCCGAACTCGTGGAAAAAAATAAGATTCCCAGAACTCCTAGTTCTGGGACACATGCAAGGAACATTAGTTCTTGATTTAGTCTTATGTGAAGCACAGAGATTGGATCAATAAATAAATATAGCTGAGCTGCTAGGAAACAGCAATCATAACATTGTCAAATTCAACAACTTGGTGTGGGGGGGGAGATAAATGCCTCTTCAAAATGAAAGAACTGGAAACTAAGCAGGAATTAGAGCCTTTAATAAGGCAAAGAACGCTCTGGTGCTATTTAAAAACACTGGATCAGAGGCACCCATATAAATATGAATAAATGTGCCAAATCAAAAGGGATTAAGGCTGAAATGAGGTGTTGATGATTTCTCACTGAGGAGACAGGTAAACAGCTGGGTATTCTAGTTATCTGTTTTGGGCCCTGTTCCTTCCAACATATTCATTCCTGACCTGGCAAAGGGAGTGAGTATGTGGTAAAATAGGTAGGTGCATATGATGCCACGATGTCAAATCAAAATTGGAGATTTCATAACACTGTGAGAATGGTCCTGCTTTTGCCACGCTACTTGGACTAAGGCAATAATAGGTTGGCTTAGCATTATGGCCAAACCCAGGCTCATGGTTTGTCCCTCCTGAGACAAATCACAGGTGGTAAACCAGCAACTCTTGGTTTATCTGGAACAGGACAATTGTAGAAAGGCAAAGACCTCAGATTGGTGTAGAGTTATGTGGACTTACGGTCCACTGATTTAAATGGCACATAAGCAGGCCAGCCATGGCTCTTTGCTGCACCATTGCTAAAGAGGTGGCTAAAAGAAAACCCCAACTGTTCCTTGAAGCTTGTGGGGAACTGGTTTATGTTTCAGCCACACACCCCACACAAGACAAAAGCATGTATGTACACCTAGGAGAAAAATGTACCTCTCTAGAATACTATTTTCAGCTGTCTTTTAAACAGCTGTCCCTCAGACACTCTCCTGTTTTTAGCGTGCACAATGATGTCCACCTCTATCCAGTGGAAGGTGGTCTATTCAGGTGAAAGGAGCTGACTTGCCTGCTTCCTTACTTACAAACAGTCCCGGTGGTGGCACAGCCTGTCGTTTTCCTCCTCCTTAGCCTCAGTGCTGCAATTCTAGAACTCAGCAGGGAGGAGGAGGAGGGAGACAAAACTATAATTAGTTGGCTTTCACTTACTCTGGCTCCACCTACTGTTGGCCTCCTGCCTTCCACCCTACCCGCCGCGAAGGGGCACCAGCCACCGCTGCCTCTGTTGTACTGTTTCCAGCTCTCTTAAAAACAATTGTGGGAGCCCAACCACAGACAGTCTCCTGCTCTTTTCAAAGAAGTTGCAAACTGAGACGCTGCTTCTGACTTCCACCTTCAGCATTGCCTGCCCAGTTGACTTATGGTAGGTTGTTTAACTTTCTAGGAAACGTGATCCAGACTTTAGGAACACAGGAGCCTTCTCTTGTTTATTTGGTCTTTCTGCTTCAGGAGACCAAACTGCTTCTTAATGCTGCTATTCCTCATGTCACAGGCACTTAATCCAACCTCATGCAAAACTCAGAACAGCAGTTAACTGGAATGGGCCAGCTCTGTCCTTGCTGTCCCTTGCTGTTGGCACAACTGCCTCTGGACACGTACATAACTTTCCCAATCTCTGCTACACACTGTGGTTTTTAACAATTTGCTTAGCACCCACAGTGCACTAGGCTAACTTACCAGCAACCTACTAGTAATACAGAGGGATGAGAAAATGTCACAGTACTTCTGGGGTCAGGTAAGTTACCTCTCATGCTGCTTCACACTGTTGGAGATTGCAGATAGCGCAGGTTGTTCTTTCAGGATGAACTTTGCATTCTAGACAACCTACCGGTAATTTCCTTTCTGACATGCAGAAGGCAAGGTGGGAGACAGTTGCTGCATCTCCATTTGCATAGATTTGGCTTTGGGGGGCAGAATACAAAAAACCTCCGTTACTACCCAGAGTGTGGGAACCATGAGAATTTAGGGCCAGATCCCATTTATAAGATAATATACATGATCTTAGGGACACGGGTGGTGTTGTGAGTTAAACCACAGAGCCTAGGGCTTGCTGATCAGGTCGGTGGTTCGAATCCCCGCAATGGGGTGAGCTCCCGTTGCTCGGTCCCAGCTCCTGCCCACCTAGCAGTTCGAAAGCATGTCAAAGTGCAAGTAGATAAATAGGTACCGCTCCGGTGGGAAGGTAAACGGCATTTCCGTGCACTGCCCTGGTTCGCCAGAAGCGGCTTAGTCATGCTAGCCACATGACCCGGAAGCTGTACGCCGGCTCCCTCGACCAGTAACGTGAGATGAGCGCCGCAACCCCAGAGTCGGACACGACTGGACCTAATGGTTAGAGGTCCCTTTACCTTTACACATGATCTTAGCCAAAAGGCTGAGAAGCAATCCAGTTCCCAGTTATAAGAAAGAATGATGATGTAGGTGTCACACCTGCTTTCGAATAGATGTAAGATTAAAGTGCAAGAAAAGCAATGTATTTAGAGAATATTTGTTTGGCTACTTTTTATACCTCATAATAACTACTGATATAGTTGCTTCAGATACCACTAGTCAGAAGCACAGGTGAAGCAACAGTCCCCTTTTCCTCCCTAAAAGGAGACAAATGCCACAATACCTTGGTGTCATGAGGGCAGGATGTTGGGGCAGAGGTCCAAGGCATCACTCTGCAGAATGACCCACAGGGTTCCCAAACACAGAAGAGCTGGCTTGTCACATTTTAGCTGTGTGCATATTATACATTTAAAGCACATGAGTGTCTCCAAAAAATCCTGAAAATTGTAACTCGTTAAGTATGCTGGAAATCGTAACTCTGTGAGTGGTAAATTATAGTTCCCAGGATTCTTTGGCTCGGTTGGTTAGAGTATGGTGCTGATCGATCCCCATATTGGACAGCTGCACATTTCTGCATTGCAGGGGGTTGGACTAGATGATCCTCAGGGTCCCTTCCAACGCTACAATTCTATGATTCTTCGTTATGTGCTTTAAGTGTGCTTTAAATATATGGTGTGTATACAGCCTCCAAGACGAGTAAGTGATGCACATTACCATCAAAAGGGGGTCCCCTATAAAATCAAAGAGGGGATAACCCATAAGACTAATAAACATTTCCATCTTAAAAGCCCCGCCCCACCCCAGTAAGTCCAGTGTGTAAAATTCAAGGCAGAGTCTAAAATTTAGGGCTGGCCCCACAGTTGCATAGGTTGTAGAAACAAATTATCACTCCACATCTTAAAGTCCAGTTTACAGAAATGGACAGTGCAACTGACTGACTTGATGTTACAGAAAATGAAGGTGTTAAACACAAAAGAGCATCTTACACAATTTTCCTTACACTTTTGATATCTTTATACAGGAATCATATGCTAATTTGATTTAGACTGTTATCTCAATTAGCTTCATCTCAGAGTCGATTATTCTTTTCCTCACATAGATATCGGATGTCATAAACATGTCTTTCCCATTGGCAAAATCAGCCTAGAAACCCTTAACATCTCTCCAGTGGAATAGTGTATTTGAGAACCCTTGTACCTCTCACTTGAGCACTGACTATGCAAGCTTATGCACGCCTAAGAACATAAGAAAAGCCTGCTGGATCAGGCCAATGGCCCATCTAGTCCAGCATCCTGTTCTCACAGTGGCCAACCAGATGCATGTGAGAAGCCCCAAAGAAGGACTTGAGTGCAACAGCACTTTCCCCTCGTGTGGCTTCCAGCTACTGGCATTCAAAAGCATTGCTGCCTCCAACTGTGGAGGTAGAACAGAGCCATCAATAGCCATGAATTTATCCAATCCTCTTTTAAAGCCATCCAAGATGGTGACCATCACTGCCTCCAGGGGAGCAAGTTCCAGGTTTATTTTATTTTATTTTATTTTATTTTATTTTATTTATTAGCTGAAGGTCAGTTCCAGCACCTCTTGGGTGGGCGCCATTGCCATTCTAAGAGAACAAGGGAGAAGTCTGTGGTCAACTCTGGCACCTCTTTTTCTAGAAAAATAGCACTGGTTTCAGTGCCTCTGAGGAAGATTTTTCTTTCACTCCCAAAGAGGTCAGGCCTTAGTAAACTGCTTTCTTGTACTGTACAGAAATTATTCTAACCATTGCTGTGTGAGCTTTCATAGGTAAGGGCCTACTACATCAGATTCATCATGATTGTCCTTCACTATCCACTTCAACACTTCTCATCAAGTGAGTGTTTGCCAAGAAAATATCTCCTTATATGAAGGATTCATCTGACAATCACAATGTGCACTCTGCTAAAAATCACCAAGCACAACAATGATATCATGGTTGGTCCATTAAGAACGCAAGTGCTATATTATCATTTTAGGGATGTTCCCATCACCATCATCATCATCATCATCATCAGTGAATCCATAACAGCAGCAATTCCAGTTCTTCATGCCTGGCTAAAGTCTTTACTGGGAAGTTGGGAACATAATTATATTAGCTAGGCATGTAGAACTGGAATTGTTGTTATTGTGGACATTTAAATACAGAGGGCCCAGACCATAGGCAGCCATTTTAGAAGGGCTGTAGCTGATTCTGTTTCCCAGACATTGCTAGGGAGCAGGTGGCTCTTCTATAACATTAACCCTCAAATAGCAAGACACTTCTGCATATACTTTCCTACCTCAGGAAAGATAGGAGCTGAATGCTCTCTGGATCTTGTTGGACTACAATTCTTATCAGCCCTAGCCAGCAGGTCAGGGATGATGGGAGTTGTAGTCCAGCAACATAATCCATAAACCAGCTTCTAGCTGTGACCAGCCACATACCTCCAGGAAGCTCAGAAGGACATGAAGGCAACGGCTCTTCCCCATTGTTTGTCCTGGGCATCACTGCTGAATGAACCACTAATTAATGACCAATGCCTTAGGGCTACCTCCTCCACCCACCCATCCCACTCCCTTCCCAACCTTACTGTGGGGTCTTTTCCAACAGGCAAACAGCTTTGGGAAACAACTTGGGCATCCATGACTCATCATGAGGCTTTAGATTTTCACCTGGCTCTCAGAAGAAAATTTTCCTGGGTATGGGGACAGAGTTAGATAAAAATTGTTGTGGTGAAGCTTTCAGAAATGGTCTCCACTTCCTTTGTAGCCCAGCAGTGTTGTTTCTGTAGCTGATGCTCAGTTGGCACAGCTTCTTGACTCGGGTTTCTTATATTCAACAGGCTGCTGGGAAATAGGGAAATATTCTTCATGTCCCTCAGTTATGTCAAGATTGGATTTGAGCGCTGGAGATGGAAGAAGGTGATAAGCTACATTACAAGAATTGGATTTAGTTAAGTGTGTGATTGTGTCTTTAAAGGGGACATTGTGTGTGTGTGTGTGTGTGTGTGTGTGTGTGTGTGTGTGTTTTAGTTGGTTGGTTCGCATAATTTATATACTTCTCCATATTTCAAAGAAATCTCTGAGCCATTTGCTATTATTATTATTATTATCATCATCATCATCATCATCATCATCAAATAAAACAAAGTCTGTATGATTACAAACAGCTTTTAGAAAGATTTTCCAAGATCAGTTTTGATAATACATACATTAATCACAATGGCATAGTGAATCTGATCTATATTTAGGAAAGTGCTTTGTCTGTTCATTCTCTATATCGCCACCAAATGGCACAAAGCTTCCCAAGGTGGGGATAGTGGTCTTCATACACATTGGGATGCCATGCGCCATTTTGAATCAAGATGGCTGCAGCAATATAGGGAAACCAAATGAAGCTGGTAGGGCTGTCTGCTGGATCCAAACCTTTGAAATCAGCTGACAAGAAAGGACTGTTTCACATTAACTTATTCAGCCCACTCCCTGGTTACATACATATATTCTTTAATTCAACCATCAGTCAGAAAAAATACATTTGTACAGAATTAAAAAAAAAAAAACATCTGAAAGAACTTTGAAGGGGGGAAAAGGAAAACATAACCCACAATGGAATGGAGCTAAACAGATAGCCCCATATCAATACAATCAACGATTGTATTGCTTGCGACGCTTAAAAGCTAAAAAAAGAAATTTAGCCACCTGGGAGGCTGTTTTTCTAGTGACATTGTTCAGTAAGTATAAAACCTGTCTTTCTCTGAATAGAAAGCTAAATTGACGTAAAAGTGGAGCTATAAGGTTTTGCCTGAGTTCTACATAAAGAGGACAAGTCAGAAGAATATGTTCGGTAGACTCAACCACGCCCATAGTACAATGACAGGTTCTCTGGGTGTATGGAACTCCCTTGTACCTTCCCCACAATACCGCAGAATCAAGGGCGTTTAGTCTAGCCGCTGTAAGGAGTATTCCACGTAGTGGATTTCCGCAAGATAAGGGGCTGGTGTCAGTTGATATATCTGGTCCCCTAGGAACATCCCTGGTTTCACTTGGGCTATGTCCTCTTGTCTGGCAATATCGCTCAGTCTCCAGGAGATTGCAGTTCTAGCTTGATTGTATGTATGTCATAGACTCCAGGTAGAGGTGTGACAATCCACAGGACTGAACCTCTTTTATGACCTCCCTTTCCCACAATGACTGGAAATCATCCCTCAATGTCAAGGGGGCGATGCCCACTGGCTTAAAACAAAGCTCAGCCATAGCCAAAGCTTCGTCTTCAAGGCCACATATCATAGAGCTTGCCAGCTTGCCAGCCAAACTCAAGTCTCATAACCGCACCCGCCACCGAGGGGGGGGGATCCTAAGGATGGTTCTAAGAAAGTGTGTTTGGACAGAGTCCAGTTTCAGGAAATCCCTACGGGAGCCTAAGAAGATGCCCACCAAAAGTGGTGCCTGCAAAAGGCAAGGAGTGTGGTGGAGTCTCCTTCTTTGGAGGTCTTTAAGCGGAGGCTTGACAGCCATCTGTCAGGAATGCTTTGATGGTGTTTCCTGCTTGGCAGGGGGTTGGACTGGATGGCCATTGTGGTCTGTTCCAACTCTATGATTCTATGATTCTAAGTGGGAGGACTTTCATTTGGAAAAGTCTCAAGGCAACTTTCACTGATTGAGCCTGGTTCTTAGCATATAGAGATCTAATCTGTGTAGCGGCTTTAGATGCATTAGCAGTTATATAGTCTCTATGGGCCAGAAAAGATCTGTTTGATCGAATTATTTGTCCCAGATATTTAAAGCAGTTAACCTGCTCTAGGGAAATCTTTTTAAGGGGTTAAGAGTCCACCGATGGCAGAGCACAAGAAGCACTGTGCAGGGGGCTTGGCTATTGCTGATCAGTGGTGCCTGCAAAAGCCCTTTTCGTTCAAGCTTTGCCTTTACCTGAACCTCACCTGATGTCAGGCAAAGAGCAGATGGGCGTGGCTTGACCAAATCCACCTTGTGGGCAAAATGGGGAGGCCTGGTGGGTCACCAACCCTAAGGAGCAGCTTGGGGAAAGCACAGAGGGGTGAAGTTGGGGCAAGGGAAGCAGGAGCCAGAAAATCCCCCACTGCATGAGCAGACTTCTGATGGATCTTCTGTGGATCTGGTCCAAACTGTCCAAATCCAATTTCCCCCTCTCTTGGCACACAACTTCCCAGGCAGAACACTGCTTTCAGCCCCACTCTTGCTAGTAGGTGGGACCTGTACTCCTAGCCAGTCTTGATGACCCCATAGTTAGTTTTCATGTTTTGTGGCCTGGCCAAGCCGAAGCTGAAATGTAGGCTTCTGCTGTGTTATTTAGCTCCTTTTCAGCTGAAATCATTTGTTCAAAAAAGAGAGAAATTTATTAGGGTGTATGTGTGAGTGTGTGTAAAATCCAAATAATTTCTCCCATTAGAGTTCATTCTGTGCCTAAAAATAACTAAGCAACAGCTCTTGGAAGCAACTGCACAGAGCATCTCTCTCAAAGAGGGGAAGCTCCTAGCTGGGGTACTATACAATTAAACATTCACACACACACAACTAGCACTTATACAGACACAAAGAAGGTGGGCATAGGCTCTGCCTACACATCCCTTTTATTACAACAGAAATTATAACAAAAATGTCACAGCATCCTTTTTTTTAATTAAAGTTCTTTAGAAACAAAAGCATATGTGTGTTTCAAACATGCTTTTATTTTCTTTACAGCTTTCATCTTGCTTGCCCCCACAACCACCCTGCAAGGTAGGCCAAGACAGCGCTGTTCTACTATGTTGACGAGATATTGAGAGAACAAGATTTGTTCTAAGTTCCCCAGTGAGTTCAAGGCTGGGCTGGGATTTGAACCTGAGATCAAAGTCAACATTCAAGGACTGCAGATGTAAACAACCTTTTCTCCACATCTGCAAATATACCGTATATACCCGAATATAAGCCGACCCAAATATAAACCAAGGCACCTAATTTTCCCACAAAAACCTGGGAAAGCTTATTGACTCGAGTATAAGCCGGTTCACCTTTGCCGCTGTGGAGGAGGAGGAGGAACGAGCAGCCCGAAAGCAGCCCTTTGGGCTGCTCCTTCCTCTTCCTCCTTTGCCCAGTTTGCATTTATGCAAGCAGGTCAGGAATGGAACAAGCTGCCTGGGGAGAGTAAAGAACTGCTGTTCTTGTACACTTCTTAAGGAATGGTTGACTGGGGAGAGCGGGTGGCGGCACGAGCGGAGAGAAAGGGCTTCTTTCTCGCCGCCCCCCACCGCCCACCTCACTCAAGTATAAACCGAGGGCAGCTTTTTCAGCACAAAAAATGTGCTGAAAAACTAGGCTTATACTCAAGTATATAAGTACTCTAGTACCCTCTTTTAACTTTAGATTGGAACAGCTCATCTGAGACCCCACATACTCAGAACAAAGCCATTTTATAGGGTCTACTGAACCTACCTGCCTACTTTGATGTCCAGTCCTTGCCACTGGAGCACCAAAGTTGCAAGAAGCCTTGCCAGTATGATCCTCTAAAATACCTAAGCAAGC
This sequence comes from Lacerta agilis, assembly GCF_009819535.1. Taxonomy (NCBI): domain Eukaryota; kingdom Metazoa; phylum Chordata; class Lepidosauria; order Squamata; family Lacertidae; genus Lacerta; species Lacerta agilis. The sequence continues at coordinate 65,192,038 of NC_046313.1, forward strand.
AGAGCCTGTGCGTATCTGTGCAGGAAAAACCAAGGTAGACCAGTCAAAGTTGGCAGGGTTGTGGCTGGCTAAATTCCCCCATGACCAATAGTGAAGAAAGCCAAAGGAACTTCACCCAGCCCAGAATACCCTGGACAGGAAGATCAAAGTCAAAAGCAAGCAGAATTGCTACAGGCAATCCTACTGTAGCAAGCTGATCACCTGAAAGGAATGAAATGTGCAAAATTCAAACGGACTCCGTCATGACATTCTTGGTGCTGAAAGTGGAATGCCCCAAGCTCAAGGGTGTATTAGATGATAAGCTACATGTTGAGTTTAAAAAGCATCATCTGTTCCAGTGTTCCCAATATCAAGGAGTGCAACGTATTAGTGACCATACGTGATTCCCCATCAGTGATGCTGAAAAAGAACACAGCAAGTGTCATTCTCCTACAGAGCCACCACCTGCCACTGGGTTATAAATGAACCGTGATGAATCATGAAAAGAAAAGACTCATCCCAACCATGTGATCCAGACCACTATGGACTGCCACTCCCTGCTCCCCGAGTTCCCATGGTCTCGCAGATACTTTAATTACCCATCCTTCCTGTATTCTTTAGCAAGAGCTATATACTTTTCATGCCAATTAAATGTAATTCAAGTGTAGTGGATTTCCTCTTTTCTGGCCCTCCCAAGAGATTGAAATGTCATGCTGGTTCTGCTTACTAATACCTTTGCAGACCCATTCTGTGGCTGCCCTACCCCCCCCCCCATGCAGTAATGTGGCATAGCCTGGAGTTGGGAAACAGGGGGCCTTGCAAGTGTATTTTCCCTCTAGTCAATTTCAGGCAAGGACCACTGGCATTTTTATGAAAGAGCCGGGATAGGGACCCTATAGCCCTCCGCAAGTTATTGGCTTCCAACTCCCATCAAGAGTGACCCAAGTGGAGCGGCACCGCCACAGAACCAGCCTCCTGGCAGCACAGTGGTGAGGTTGGCACAGCATAGGGACGCTACCAGGGTCACCAGATTGGCTCCACCATCCTGCTCTGCCCCACACACAATCCCAGGAAGCAATGCCACAACTGGGTGGCCCAGTACATGCTGCCAACCCACTGCACCAGCTGCTCCTGGCTCCCCATTATTCCTGACCTTGGTCATGGAGGCCAACCACATGCAAAGGCCCACAGATTCTTTACTGTGGCCACGCTGGTCAGAAAGCTGGACAAGCACTTTATTGTCTCTCTTTTAAAAGTACAGAATAGCAATGGAGAGTTCCTGGTTCCACCCAGCTGCAATTAAGACTAATAATCAAATAGAAAGAAAATCTACCCATGTGATGCTGACACGAAAACCCCACACATACACTATGTAAAGGAATTAAAAACCTGTCCAGTAGCACCTTAGAGACCAACTAAGTTTGTTCTGAGTATAAGCTTTCGTGTGTATGCACACTTCTTCAGATACACTGAAGCAGAAGTCACCATATATAGTGGGAGGGTGGGGTGGGGTATTTCTCAGAAGGGTAGTAGGAGATGGGTGATTGGCTCAATGGGTATGGTAAACCTGTTGACGATTGTTAATGACTGCAATTAGTCCTACAGGAAAAAGCAAGGGATGCTATGCAGACGACCAAAAACAGCTTTACAGTAGCATGTGTAATGAGATAAGAATCCAATATCTCTATTCAGACCAGGTCTCTCCATAGTTTTCAGTTTAGTAATAAGTTGTAATTCAGCAACTTCTCTTTTCGAGTCTATTTCTTGAAATATGTAAAAGAATGAAAGTATACTACTCTCCCCTTGTTTTCTCTTCCCTCTATTCTTTCCCAACCTTATACTGCCTATAACATTAGTGTCTCAGATCAAATATAACTGATCTGTAGAAAGGACTCTATGAACTGAAAGCAGAGACACTGTATGTACTTTTGCAACCCAAGAAAATCTTTACTAAAACTTTAAAAAAAAAAAGTCCAGTGCTGCCTAATGACTAAGCTGCAATGACACTATCCACACAGGTATTTTTGAAAAAATGGCTCAGCTGCACTGGGCAAGTACATCACAAATGCCACTTTGCTAGATCAACACAACTATTTGGTGAGTCTCTTTGATGAGAACAGAGGCAAGGCCACAGAATGCCGGTCAACTATCAGTTGAATGCAACATTAGAAGTAAGACCTTTTCTTCGTATTTCTGAGGCAGTCAGTGACATGAGTAAGAAGGTTGGTTCAGAAAAGGAACAATTACACAGTGTGTGGTACACAACACCCCCATCCAACTAGCGCAAGGGATGTTGCACTATCAGAATGGAACTTTCCCTTCATATCCTCTGCAGCCCCCTGTACCTCCTCAAAATCAACTCTGGAGGGTTGAGGGAGCCTCTGGAGAAGATCTTGGGCATGTGCACAGAGAGGAGAGAAAACAGAAGTGCTGCTGTGCCAGAAAAACTGTGTTGGTGCTACTCTGGATACAACCCAGAGTGAATAAAATAGTTCTTGTGGGCGATATCCAGTTAGTCATGCTCAGAATTTAACTTAGTTGGATATAAGTCTATGACTTGTAAAACACATCTATGTTTATGAACTGTGAGGATAAGCACGTGGCTTATGGTAGATTTCAAATTAATTATTAACTATATTAGTTATATAATTATACACTATTATTAACTATATACAGTAGCATAATTTGCAAAGCCTTTTAAGTCATTCACAATTTATGGAACTACTGAAATTAACTTGAGTGTTGAGTTTCATGGGATTTATTATTCAAGTCAATTTGAATTAATTTACCTTGTGCACAGACTTCACTTTATGAAAAAAAAATCATTGAGTAATCAGCAATTTTAGATGACATCCTGAATGAAATTCAGCATATGATCTGTGGTAGAATTTCTAAAATTGTACTTCATAAGCAGTTCAAGTTGTAATTTATATAACAGAGAATTTCAGTGAATTTAGGAGCACAACAAGTATACGTTTTCTGACTAATTAATACTTTTTGTATCAACTGGAATGACTATGATTGGATTTAGGCATGTGTTTGATGTGAAAGTCTAGTTATCTGAGACTAACTGAATATATTGCACACAATGAGTAGAGAGCAAGAAGGTGTAATGTTCTAGAACATGGGTAATTCTTTACAGAATTGATATTACAATTGGAATTACTTACGAGTAAACGTATGCTTTTTGGTTAAAACTTTAGGCCAGAGTTCTTATTTGGATTCTAGAACATGGGTAGGCAAGCTAAGGCGGTCCGGGAATCAGAGCGTTTTTTACATGCGTAGAATGTGTGCTTTTATTTAAAATGCAATATTGGCTCCCAGTACATTTTCAGGCAGAATTCCAAGTGTTGGTGCTGACCTTTAAAACCCTAAACAGCCTCGGCCCAGTATACCCAGTGTCTCCATCCCCGTTGTTCAGCCCGGACACTGAGGTCCAGCTCCAAGGGCATTCTGGTGGTTCTCTCCCTGCAAGATGTGAATCAGGCAGAAGGCATTCTCGGTAGTGGCGCCCGCCTTGTGGAATACCCTCCCATCGGATGTCAAGGAAATAAACAACTATCTGACTTTTAGAAGACATCTGTACAGGCAGCCCTGTTTAGGGAAGTTTTTAATGTTTGATTTTTTATCATGTTTTTAATATTCTGTTGAGAGCTGCTCAGAGTGACTGGGGAAAACTAGCCAGATGGACGGGGTATAAATTTATCATCATCATCATTCTGTTTCGCTCCTCACCTCTGGTGGAACACTGTTGGTGGGACATTCACAACCACAAGGTTTTCCATGGGTGTTCTAAGGGACGTCCAGAATCCTAAGTGCTGCCCCCACCATCAGGCTTCCCTCTATCCTAGCTGAGTGGTACACATGCCACACTGAAGGGTCCCTCAGCCACCCTTTGGGGGATTTTAGGTTTGGGCCCTAAACCTCCTGCTACAAATGTTTAACAAATTAGGTTAGAAAAGTCAGTTTAAGAGCTTTACCGCAGTTACTATAATATTTTCTATGAACAAAAAAGGAGAGATTGAGTTAAAACATATCATACTGCAAGTTGATAAAAGGAAAGGAAGCTTGGGGGTACTTGGACCTGAATTACACCATCATGCACATGGTTTACCGTGATATTCAGAAAGGTTGTATGAACCACGGAAAGCTGAAGGTAGAGTGGAGCAAACACATTGCTCTGTCAATTTGCAAGCTGTGTAACAGACTAATAATAGATAATGATAAAATGCTGTTAACAAACTCATACAATTACTAATTTGTTAAGAAACTAGGACATATTCAATTAGATAATTAGTTCAGCTAGGTTTCCCATAGCCACCATTATATACTGTTGCACGCCACCCGAATCTCCGAGAGTTGCGAGATTCCAGGGGTTCCAGGCGCTTAACCAGGGTTCATGTTTCCTTTTGGGAATGAGGCGCAATGGAAACTGGTGTCTTTATGCTATACAGTTTATTTACAACCTGAGCCTACAAAGGAGAGGTTCACAGCATTAATACCTCTGTGACTACAGTAGAAACAAGGGTCTTGTTTCTCCCAGAGCCACAGCCTTGGAGTCCAACAAACATCCAACATTGCTCTGTGTGTGTCTCTCTCTCTCCCCCCCCCCTTTGCTGCTTTACTCTCTAGCTCACACCACTGCAACTCAGCTGTAAACTCTGGCTTCATCCCTCTAACCTTGAGCTGCGGGGGGGGGGGGGGGAGGCACCCATTTGCCTTCTCACACAGACCTCCTTTCCTTTGTTTCCCTTAATGGCCCATCACCCAGGCAATCACCTCAGCACAGGAAGCTAGCTTGGCATACGTTTTAACACTTGTTGGATCCAAGGGTTAGAAAGATCTCACATACATCCTACCATACTATATTAATTTTAACAGAAATGGAAATTTGGGCCTCTTTTAATCTGCAGAGGAAATATAATTCATTCAGCCAAATTCAGTTACAGAGATAGGATGATATCAAGCATCACATAAATAATCAATCACTTCCATGGTTTCAATATTTACAACATAGGAAATGTATTAAGAAATTAAATGAGGAGGCTAACATGTAAGACATCTAGCTATATTTGAAAGTGTTGCAGCATCTGAAGATTATGATAAAGAGAATTGTATTTCCCAAATGTAAGAAGTCCTTTTAGACTACTGTTGCAAAGTGGGTAAACTATATAAGCAATTAGGGGCAGAGTTTTGGAAGGTCTATACAGTTTGGTATATGGGATTATACTTGTAAATATGGAAATAATTTCTTGTTATGTGCCAACATGAGATGAGATGGTTTTAAATCTGGCACAACATACAATATATTATCTAAACAACAACAACAACAACCCCACAACCCCCTATATGATAATAGGTATTAATGTGTTGAAAATCTAAAAAAGAAAGAGGGAAACTGTTTCCATTAATGGTGGACATGCTTGGTGGCTAGGAAAATTTTGAATTAGATAAATAAAGACATAAGGCTAACATTAGACCACCAATTTTCACTAACTAAAGAGATGCCAGTTCATTTTTGTAAACATATTTTTATATTATAAAGTACCTGGTAAGTTGCAGGTAGGATATGCAATGCAAAGCACTGGAGAATCTGACCTCTCTGGTACAATTAGAAAAATAAGTTACATTGATATGCCCTCATGTCAAAATGTACAAATTATATTTGGGTGAAGGCAGGGAGGCAGCTCAGGAATTACTTTGCTCAAAACTGGAATAGTTTAATTGCTTACTGGCAACAGAACAAGTAGGGCTCTAAAACAGTGGCCACACATTTCATTTGTTGCAGGAAGTTAGACAGACAATAAGTGCATTGTAAAGTAGTCTTCAGCTCATATTCTGTCATTTATAGTTGTATGTTTCCCTGTCTTGATGAAATTAACTTCTACAAACGCTTAAAAATAAAAACAAACATGAAGCTGAGTGTGAAAAAATACTATGCCCATATGGCGTTCCATGCTCCCAGTGTCACATTTAACGTGACTACCTCACCTGCGTATACCATTCCTGCATGCCAGAAATCTGTGGCAGTAGTGGGCACCCTGCGGACATGCTAACATAAACAAACTGACTGACAGCCCGGGTTAAATATGAAGCCAGGCTTGTGGAAACACAACATAGGTAAGTTTTTCGTGCAGACCCAAAATCTCTTTCCCCCCCCCCGCCCCCACCTTTAAAAAAATTGAGCCTGATGCGCCTGTGTGAAATGCCAGCAAATCCTTCAGCTCTTGCATGAGAGGATCTGGCTAAGCCAGATGGGCGCATCCCAGATCCAGCACTCTCTCCGACCAATTTGCATTTATCTTTCTCTCTCCCAATTAGCACATGTAGGCTTTAATTAGTTCAGAGACAGCATGTGCCATTAATTAGGCACCCGCATTAATAAGCCCTTCTACCTCCTTAGGAGGAGTTTTGGCACCACAGAGGTAGTGGGGCTCATGCTCCCCTGAATGTTGCTATGACGAGGAGGGAATGTACGGATTCTCTGAGCCGACCTCAGTCACATTATACAGCTCAGAGTCACTGAGGTCACATGGGTAGGTTTGGTGCTAAGGAAGACCCAGAACTATAGTCAGAGAGGGCTTAGCACAGGGATGAGAATAGAGCCCTTGTGTGTGCGTGTGAGAGAGAAGCTGTTACTTTTCCTGAGTTAGCTGTCTGTCTCACACATTGTGAGTGAAACTTGCCCAAGGATGCTTTTTCCTCCAGCCACTTTATGGCTCTCTTACCAGCCTGAGGATAAAAATTCCTTATGATTTAAGAACACAGACTCAAAAGTGCAAATTCAAAGCTTTTCTTACTTACACAGAGCAAAGTACAATAAAACATGGCATACATGAAAAGTAAGTCCTAATTTGTTTGTAACTTCCGTCTGGCACTAAACAAGAAAACAAATAATTCTGTGTTGATGTTGGGAGACAATGGAAGAGTGCGCCTTTGGGGGTGGAGTCAAATCATTGGAGAGTTACAGCAGCTGGGACAGATGAAGGTGTCGGTTGTGCTGCTGCAGATTCACCATGCCATTTCTTTTCTCTGCGTTCCTCCCAGTGGTCATTCCTCCTCTGGTCATTGCTGTGGATACATGACCTAACCGCCTGTCTCCAGGCACTGTGGTCATTTGCAAGGGATTCCCACACGGCAGGGTTGATGTTTCCAGCCTTCAAGTCTCATTTGCAGACATCTTTGTAACACAGCCAACAGGCCTGATGCCTGAAGTCAGCTCCCCTTAGAGCACATCCTTGGGGATCCTGCCATCTTCCATTCAGTGGAAATGACCAAGCCGGCACAGGTGTCACTGAGACAGGCGAGCAGACATGCTGGGAATGTGGGCTTGAGACAGCACAACTTTGCGTGAGACTCTGTCCTGGAATGTGATGCCCCCAATCTTCACGCAGCGCATGTGGAAGGCATCGAGGCCTTGTGGGTGCAAGTTGCCCACGTCTCACTACCACAAAGCAGCATGCTCATCACACAAGCCTGGCAGACCTTCATCTTGGTATCGGTTGTTGGCATCGGATTTATCTCTGCAGAGCTTCCTTGGCGTGCATTGTTAAGGCTGCATCTTCTGCAAACAACACACTTTTGTCTTGGCATGGAGATGTGCTAGGTTGAACAGACCCCTGTTGCTCCTTGAATGAAAGTACACATTGCCTTCAGTCAAGCTGAAAGCATATGAGAGAACCAGGAACAAGAATGTGCCTAGGAGAGTTGGGGCGAGAACACAGCACTGTTTTGTACTACTCTTTATGGGCAAGACATCTGAATATAAGGTGTCATACTGGGAGGTGCTGTGCATGTTCTCTTGGAAGGACATGATCATCTTGGGAAGCTTAGGTGGGCATCCTTTCTAGCTGAACAGGGTGAAGAGGCCTTTTCAGCTGACAAGCAAAAAGGCCTTCATCTGGTCTATAAAGGCAATGCAGCAACTCTGCTCTCAGCATTTCCCCTGCTGCTGAGGCAATGAGAAAAATCATGTCAACTGTTGACCTCTGAGTTCTAAAGCTGCACTGTTACGCAGGATAGACCCTGCCAGCGAGTCACTGTAATCCGTTGATTACAAAGGCTTGCCCCACAGTATTCAGTAGGGAGATTGCATGGTAATTCTTACAGTCATTGCAGTCACCTTTGTTCTTCTGGAGGGTTGCAATGCTGGAGTTACACATGTCTTGTGGCACAGATCCTTGTTCCCAACACTGCAAGAGGAGGCGGCAGAGTTGTGTCGTGAGGGATTCTGTCCTGTCCTGGGGCTTTACCACATCCCTGAGAGTTGATGTTCATCAGCTCGTCAAGAGAGGGAGGGACATCCAGCTCTTCCAAGACGGGCAGCGTATGAACACTGTCAAACAATCTCAACTGAACTGCCCCAGGGATAGCAACAAAGCAAGGAGGAAACTACATCAAAGAGGCAACCTGCAACACAGCTATGTCCTCCTTTGGCAAAAGAGAGTAACAGATCCCTGTCTGGTTTGCGACTGGCATAAAGGACATAGAGCCTTTTATCGCTGCAAAGCACAAGGCTCTTGCGAACTACAAGCATGAGCCTTGCTGAAATATACTCGGAATCAAGTGTGAATTTCATGCTCTTTATTCAGCTCATAGTAGGGAGAATGCAGTCCCCCCAAAATGTCTGCTTTATATACACTATTTACACAATGGGCCCCACGTGATTGGCTAATTCCAGGATACTCCTGTATGCCAATCGGGAAGCAGATTCACTTCCACCTGGAGCTGGATTGGGTGGCTCTTGCGGACCAATCTGACTGCTGCATTCTGGATCCTGTTGTTCTAGGACCAATCAGACTGCTGCATTCTGAATCCTATTGTTCTAGGACCAATCAGACTGCTGCATTTTGGATCCTATTCAACTCAGTACATAACACTTGCAAAAAGACTCTTGCTACACTGAGAAAGGCAAGGAGCGATGCTCAGCAGATGGCCAATGACTACTAACAAAAGCTGTGTCAGAACATTCAGCTCACTGTTGACACCTGCAACACTCACAAAATGTATGAGGGCATGAAGAAAGCCTTTGGATCAACAGTCAGGAAAACTGTACCACTGAATACTTTGTCTACAAAGCTGCTGTGTTAGGAGCTCTTTTTTCTCTAGACTGGCTTCTGTATTGAGTACCATTCTATCAGAGCCAGACTGATATACCCATCTGTGATATGCATGGTTTTTCCAAACAGTTTAATTTTCCTTTTTTATGAATAGTGGTATGCAAATATTTTTCTATATAAAGAATAAATGAACGTTGTTATATTCCAATAACCCATGTAATAAAATCTTCTTTTGAAACAGTAAAAAAGAAGAAGTTTGCTCTCTTCAGAATATGGCAACATCCTGGCTCAGTTCGCACGTCACATAGAATTATAGAGTTGGAAGGGACCCCAAGGGCCATCTAGTTCAACCCCCTGCAATGAACCACCAACCTTCTGGTTAACAGAAGGTTAGCTGATAACCTGTGCCACTGGGGAGGATTAAACCCTATGGTTTAACGGGCTGGCACGTGCTGCTTAAAAGTTTCAAAGGTGCTGCTGCCGCCACTGTACCATAAGTGAAATAAGCCAGAGTTTGGTTTGTGTTGTTTGCCCTCCCCACCCCAGGTTCATAGCTTGTTTCTCTCCAAACCAGCCATGTTCTTTGCTTGCTGCTTGGAGTCTGTTTTGGGATCAACGTGGTGAGACACTTGCCATCAACAAAAAACCCATGGGGGCCCCAGGACTGCCTCCCAGAAATCGCTGACCCAGCTTCTCTTCTTTGGCGTTGCTGCAAGCAAATGGACTGGACGTTGGTGACAGTGGCAAGCAGGTGAATGCTCAAGGCATTTGTCCCAAAGTCCCACAAAACCTGGAGCTGATGTGTGCTACCTCGTCTCATACCCAAATCTCTGTTCCATTGTATTTTACATGTTAGGTATACACCGAAGTTGTGATAAGGGAATACCAAAGAATTAAATGTGCAACTATGAAAACAGAAATAGAATAGAAATACTTTATTGTCACTGTACCACATGTTTACAGTGAGATTAAATGAGCCCCCTGCCCCCCACAATCTCTTAGTCCTTGTTACACTCTATGTGCTGTCGAACGACCACCAACCCTGAATGTCAGCTGCAATGTTGGTGTCTTCCATTCAGCAGCCTCACGGCCCACAGGTAGAATCTGTTCTTTAACCTGTTGGTGCGGCATATCATGCTTCTATATCTCCTGTCTGAGGGCAGGAGATTAAAATGGTTACTGTATGTGTAAATTGACTGGAGATGGTGGTTTAGAAGGCAATTAATAAATCAGCTGTAATAATAATAATTCCTTTCAGATACAGCTATACTCAACAACCATCATATAATGTGTGAATTGGCTCACAGCGGTTCCTTGCGGGTGCTGGTTTGCTGGAGAACATTTGAAATATGGCCCATAGCTTCAGTGCAAGGAAAGAACATCCCAATGGAAATGAAGTTGTTTCTATAAAGGAACTGCAGGAACATGAGGCCAACTATTCAAGATTAATTCTCTTGTGAGCCCCATGACTGCACCCCTCTCTCATCCAGCATAGAGCTGGCATATTCAAGGAGGTGGAGCTCACCCTCCCCTCTCTAGCATATTTACTGCTTCCCAGAGTCTCACCAAGCCCTGGCTCTTGCTTTTGCTCTGCTTTTTTATAGCTGACAGCAAGCCCTCTGTGGTGATTGATACTCGCTTGTTGTATAATGGACATCAAAAGACTGCAGGGAGTCCCTAGGAAAAATGAATCCGTCAAACACAATAGCCCACATGGGACATCCCCTGGAATGTGCCCTGATGTCTCTGGGTTTGTACTGGTTTCCTTGAGGTCAAATAAACTGAAGTCCAGCACTTGAATGTGTTGCTCTGTGTCTGTTTTTGGGACTGGAGGCAGCGCTCAGAGAAAAATGTTACAAGTGCTGTGCAACCAATGCATTCCGGCAGCTGATCCAATGCTCCTCTAAGGTGCAGAACAGCAAGCTAAATTAGGAAAAGAGGGCCCTACCCATAGAGGCCCCATCACTGACCCACCCACCCCAGCTTCAGGGTGGGGAAAGGAGGAGAGTATTAGCTTCCCCCATCTACCACCATTTCTACCTGGCCTTATTAGTTTCAACTGTTTTTTAAAGAAACCTAAAGGCATCTAGCATCTCTGGGTATTGTCCCAATCCACAATGAGCAGAAGGGCTGTGTCTCTGTGGTAGAGCATCTGCTTCGAGTGCAGAAGGTCCCAGGTTCAATCCTTGGCATCTCCAGGTAGGAGATTCCTGTCTGAAATCCTGGAGAGCTGCTGCCAGTCAGTGTAGACAACACTGAGCTAGATTGACCAATGGTCTGACTTGGTATAAGGCAGCTTCCTATGTTCCTAATGGTGGTGGCTCCATTATTCAACTGGACAAGGCACTTTGATTATCTCAACATTTGGAGCAGGGGGCTTTAAAAATCTAGTATTTGGGCACAAGAGTTTTCCCATTTATCACATCCCTGTTCTGCTTCAAACAATTTTTGCCAGCAAGACTAGACACATTTCAGATGGCTGAAGGTCTGGAGTTACACAGGGTCAGTTTTCAGCTCTCTGAAAACACTCTGACCCAACTCCTTGTCTGTACCCTTCCATGAAATAGCACATTTTCTTGTTTTATGGAAGAGGGAATGCCTTTTTCAAACTATTAAAAAAATAATAGTATGGATTTGAGCTATGAGCAACAGAAGTAATTAGTGGTTATGATTTGATAGAAGATGCAGCAGAAGGAGATAAAAAAAACTCCATGGAAAAGGGGATGGGAAGTAAAAAATAAAAGACAAAACTATGTTATGACTGTATATGTTAAAAATGTTGAAACTTAATATAATTTTTTAAAAAGAAAGAAATCGCACATGTGCTTATTGCTTTCAGTCCATGGAATCTTTCCTTCCTCCTCACTCTTCTCCGCCCCCTGCATCCCTGGAAAAAGTCAGAAATGTCCCATGATAGGAGACAAGATTCATAGGCCAATTCTGCCTTGCCTCCCTCCTCTGCTTCAGCTTATCGTTCAATGATGGAATGGCTCTGTTGCCCCCCACCAAAACATAGGAAGCTGCACCATACCGAGTCTGGTCCATGTAGCTCAGAACTGACAGCAGCTCTCCAGGGATTCAGGGAGGTTTGTCTCCTGGCCCTCCCTCGAGGTGCTGGGAAATGAACCCAGGATCTTCTGCATACGAAGCAGCAGCTCTACCACAGAACTACAGTTGTTCCATGCCTCATCCACCCACCAGACCCTGGGAGATGCAGAGTAGGACCCTGGTAGGCTTTCTCTCTTGACATCAGCTGCCTGATGCTGTTGCCACCAACAGCCGCACACACTGCCCTGAACAGGTGCCGTAGGTTGGGCTGTGTGTTAGCGATATAAGCAGTGTCTTGGCCACAGTTCCATACTCCCTGGCATGGTTGCAATCTGGCAGAGAGGCTTATCTGACAGCACAGAAGCTGATACAACCAGGGAAATGCCACTTACCAGGGATGAAGTGGGCACTAACATGCGGCTGCTCCTGGCTGAGCTGGGCAGGTGTGTCCTGTTCTCCTGAATTCACTGGTTGCTGGAGAGAAGGCTGTTGGGGAGCCCACACAGATGGGACACTAAAAATGAAAGTAGCTCACAGTCAAGTTATAATGTAAGGCTTCCCTGCGCTCCACCCTCTTCCGGGCCACCTGCCAACAAGCAGCTGTCCAAGGGAGAGAAGAACCACTGTCCTCAGCTTCCCTTCCTAGAGAGCAAGAGATCCACGCTTGTCGCAAGGGTTAGGACAGGAGGCATCTCCACCCGCAAACGAGATGGGAAGCCACAGTTTTCACATTTAATCAAATAACTGGGATCATGCAATCTTTATGCAGTAAGAAACGGCAGGGCCCTTCCAGATTGACGTTTTATTGCGGGCATATCCTGCAACATGTTTTTTTTGCCACAACAGTAGTGCATCAACGGTAGGTTCATTTTGCTTTATTAGTTGCTCTGTGGTGTTTCCCCAATGCTACCACATTACTGCTGTCCGGAGGGGCAACAAAAGCTGGAAAACCTCCCCCTCCTAATATTGTGGTATGAAAAGTGACAAGATTTCAGCAGGTATAGGATATGCACTGATTAGAAATGGAGCAGCATCCCAAAAACTTTTGCAGCCACAAATATTATTGAAGATTGGATCGCATAGGACTGCCCCGATAAGATCACGATTATGCAAGGGAAAGAGTGTGGGCGTCTTAAGGTTCCACAAGACTGTTGTTTCTCCTTACACAGACTTGCAAAGCTATCCAAACATTTTCCACATCTGATGAAGTAGCCTCCAGTCCACAAAAGCTTGTGCCATTAAAAAAAAAATTAAGTCTTTAGGCTCACTTGGTAGAACATGAGCTTCTTAATCTCAGGGTTGTGAATTCGATTTCCATATTGGACAAGAGACCTGCATTGCAGGGAGTTGGGCTAGATGATCCTTGTGATCCCTTCCAACTCTACAATTCTATGAATCTATATGGTACAGCAGGATTCTTGTTGCTTTTGGAATCACTGGACATCCCAGGTTTCGTTTTTCCTGGTGCTTCTCACTTTCCCCCTGTCCTGTGCATTCTCCCCTCAAGGCTACTTGTAAAGAATTTAGCAGAGTTTTACTGCACAACACCTGAGACAACACTACCTTCTTCTCACTCTGCAGATAATTAAATGCACTTGCACTCAGCCCCAGACGACATCTCTCTCTGCTGCACGTACTGCGGTAGATGGGAGGCATGTGTACCTTTGCAAAACTGAGCACAGCTCAGCCACTCCACATTCATCCCTCTGGAAATCACACTCTAGTAAAACAACTACTATTTATCTTTTATACAGCGCCATCAATGTGCTTTACGGAACAAAGTAAGAGGGGCTCCCCTGTTGAAAAGCGCTTACAAGCGAAAAGGGGGCAAAGAGACAGGAGGGAGAAGGGGAAGTGGATCTATGTAGCAGTGCACTCACAGGCGCACAGAGATGGAGCTGTAGGCATAAGTTGGAATAGGAAAAATGAAGGCGTTCAGAGAAGGGCTTTGCTAAAGAAGTGGGCTTTGAGGGTACAAAAAAGAGATGTCAAAGTACCAGTACCTTATCATGACTGTCCTTACAAGATGCTCAGGTTTGTACGTCAGTGAATCTCCAAAAGGTTCGCTGCTTTCTGGACGTAGTGGAACATAGGAAATCATCTAATAACAAGAACAAACTTAGTTGGTCTCCAAGGTGCTAATGGAAGGATTTTTTTTGTTTTTTATTTTGTTTTGTCTAATATTGAGTTGGACCAATGTCCCCTGTAGCTCACCATTGTCCACATTGCCTGGCAGCTGCCGCCTAGGGTTTCAGGCAGCAGAGAAACTAGATTCACATTGCATTTTAAAGGCACATCTGTCAAAGCCACCCTTTCCGAAAACGACTTGCAAACCGAAAGACTAGGAAAATAAAGAGAAACTGAGAGAACCGAAATGGACAGATTATTCTATCCCTAGGGCAGCCATCTCCCCCAGCACTAGGTGGAGATACCAGGGATTGAACTTGGGGCCTTCTGCATGCAAACATTTGCTCTGCCACTGAGCCCCGGCCCTTTCTCCTTGTGCCATAATGCTAAGATAGTAATATTAAGAGTGTTTCCCTGAACGGAATTAATGGATTCTAACGGGCAACAGGGGAGGAATTTTGTGGCGAGGTGACAGTGGGGACTGGGAATCAGAGTTGGAAGGGACCACAAGTCATCTAGTCCAACCCCCTGCAATGCAGAATGATTTTGCCCAATGTGAGACTCGAACTCATGACCCTGAGATTAAGAGTCATGCTCTACCAATTGATCTAACCCAGTAACTCCATGAAGAGTACACAGTTTAATGCATACCCCATCCCCTTAACAAAGAGGAATTGTAGCTCTGCGAGGGATAAACTACAATTCCCAGATTTTTTGTGTTGGGAGTGCAGTTTAAATGGATGGTGCATGTGCAGGCTCCATGAGAACAGATATTTTTCTCTCCCCCTTGGAAGGAGAGGCTGTGGGAGGATGCAGCTTGGTCCCCGGTTGACCTGTAGCAAGTAAGGTAAATATAGGGAGATAACTGATAACTGCCTGATGCTCATCTGTTGCTGCCCAATAAATCTGAAGCCATTTCCTACTGGGCGCTGCTGTTCCTGTCAGCAGAAACATTTGATAAGAGCCTCTCGACTGAGACTGAAGTCAATGCATTTCAGATTAGCATGTGCTTCTCCGCTCTCGTCTTCTGGGGATCAGCAGCTACCAGTTCTTGAGATCGGTTTCTCTCATTACCACCCTGCTACTGCAGAGAGCATCCAGGCAAAGGGAAGATGGCTATGCTAAGCAGTTATTCCTGCCGATGGGGAGAGAGTGTCTAGTAGGAAATGCCTATGGCTTCCTGTACAGCTACAGATGGGAATCAGGCAGCTCCCAGATTCCTACAGTATTTCGACCAGGTTCCCCTCTGGATTCAGATCATGGGAGGACGTGGTACATCCTTTGCTGAGAAAAGGGATTTTTCATACATGAGCAGGCTGAGGAGAGGTCAGCCTCATCTCTGCTCCCTCATACGGATGCCTCAGCTTATTGCGAGCTCCCTTTCTGCGAAGGACAATCCTGCCAGCGGGCTGAGGGGTGGGGGAGGACAGGCTGTCTGTGCAAATGCGCTATGTGCTGAAGAATGGGGAAAGGGAGATAGTTTAATGAATAATAAAACATATTTGAGGCCTCCGTGACAGCTGGGCAGAGGTTCAACAGCAGAGACCGCCACAAGCTGTCTTTGGGCAGCAGCCTCTCCGTGACCAACAAGGGCGAGCACAGGACCTGACAGCAGCTTTTCTGGAAAACGCACTTGCTTTCAGCCTCTGTTTCGAACAGAGCTGGTGAGTGAAAGGTTGAGGCTCTGCCATCTCCCAGTCCCTCCCTGTCCGGTCAGCCCCAGGAAACGCATTTTCTCCTACCCTGTCAGCTCTTTGCCATTTCAGCAGCCAAGGGGCAGGCCTGAGGCCTGCATAGTCTTTAGTCTGATGTCATGCAGGTGGGTAAGGAGTTGGGGGTGGAAGCCGGGGGGAAAGGGGGTGGTAGAAAAAGAGTGTGGGGGGGTTCTGCTTACTTTTGGCTCTGATTCCAGACACTTTGGGCCCTTGCCCTTGTAAGAAATGGAAAATGTCACTTTTTCATAAAAGGCCGAAGGCCTCAGACAGTTGCACCATCTGATCAGAAGGTTGCAACAGCTAAGGAACCACAGACTCGCTTTGGGGCTTATCTTTACTGGCTTGTGGCTACAACGCCCGAAAACAGGGCGGCTTGCTGCTAAACGCCTGAAAACAGGGCGGCTTGCTGCTAGAATGTGGTTTATCTAGACGCTTCAACACGCTTCAGCAGGGGTGAAACTTGTGTATGCCTAAGGGGTGGTCAGGAAATGGCTTTATCGCTTGGGTAAATGTGTAAGACCATAGGAACATGCTTCCTTATAAGGACAAGTGTAATTAAGGGTGATGGTCTCTGAATTCAGAGGAATGGGAGGTGTCAACAGAGGTGGAGAATTTAGTATTTTAATTAGGCACACACACCCCAACCAATGGGGAAGCAGGGGAGGGAATTTCCACTCGGTTGAAGGGAATACAGTAAAACCTCCGTTCTCGAACAGCTCTGTTTTCGAATGTTTCAGCTCCCGAACGCCAAAACCCGGAAGTAAATGTTCCAGTTTTTGAACGTCCGATGCGGTTTCCGCTTGAGTGCAAGAAGCTCTTGCAACCAATCAGAAGCCGCGCCTTGGTTGTTGAATGGTTCGGAAGTTGAAAGGTCCTCCAGAACGGATTACATTCAACAACCGAGGTTTGACTGTATATGCTTGTGTTTTACTGAACTTGGGTGTGCCTGCTTTTGGGACACCCTGCTTCTTGCAAGAAACGTGTAATCAATAAAACTTTTTGCTGCTTCACCAATTTTGCTCAGACTTTATTTCAAGGGTCTCAGGACCCAGTCTCGAGACCGGCGTTTTTATATCTCACAGCCCTACCCACCATTGGATCTAGCCCTGCCTTCCTCCCCCCTGCAGTTGTCCTGAACCCCTGGCCTACCTGGCAGCAAGTCAGTGCACCAAGTCCAAAGTCCAAAGTCTAAGGGTCGATCCATACAAGTAAAGTCCAAAATTCAAAGTCCAAAGGTCAGGAAACGAGTCAGGGTCAATTCAAGCAGCCAAGTCCAAAGTCCAGCAGGCAGGATACAGTCCAGAGTCAAACCCAAACCATGGAGGTCCAGGAGCCTCCAAGTCAAGGTCCCTCAACATGGGCAGTTGAGCAGACACAGCCCCTCAGCTCTGCTTCCCCTTTGTCCTTTGCATGCTTATTGCAGCATCTGGCTTGATGAGGCATGTGACACTCACCTGTCCTGAGCCTACTCCAGCTGAGGAATCACAACGCTCCTCCCAGAGCTAGCGAGCTGCACCTGGCCAGCTAGGGAGCTGGGCTGTGGGCCCTTGCCTGCCTCAGCCACCCCTCCCCTGCTCCCTATGCTTCAGAGCCCTCCATGTTCAGGGAGACAACTTGCTCTGGTGTAGCTAGACACCCTTTGTCGGGATCCTCTTCTTCCGTTGTCCTGCCCGTTCATGACACCAGGCTGGACAGGGTTGGCAGTCCAACATGAGATTGACAGCAAGTGTTGAGAAAAGTGACCAAACGATTGAGAATGTTAATTTGAACTCTGGGGATTTCAAAACACCAATTTCATTCTGGAAGTTAACATTTAAAGTTTAACAAACGTAACCATTATTAATATTATTAATATTATTAATATTATTAATATTATTATTATTATTATTATTATTATTATTATTACTGTTATTTTACTACTACTACTACTATTTATATACTGCCCTTCATCGAAAGATCTCAGGGTGGTTCACAAGAACCTTAAGGCAATAATGTTAAATTGCTTACTCCAGTGTTTTACACCTTCACAAAAGCAAAGCAGTATCTGTAACGGGGAATGTCTGGGCTTTCCACAGCCATATTGCTACCACCAAAACTGCAATTCCTCCCCCAACTGCACTTGGGAGGGAGGGCACCTGGGAGTGATCTGGGGAATGGTCTCAGGGAATAATCTTGAGTTCTAAGTATACATGGGAGGTGATCCTTTAGGTGGTCTGCCTTCTCTTCATATGATTGCTTAAATGACATATTACGTGTTGCGTGATCTGCTCTCAGATCCCAGTTTCTCTACCGCTATTGCCACATATTCCCTGATTTCACTTAACACTATCATGCTCTAAAATATTCCTTAAGGAATTTGTGTCTGAGTCCAGAAAAGTACCCAGCTAACAAATAAAAGTGTTGCATAAACCACCATATAAGCCCTATACTACTTGGTGATTTCTCTATTGGCATGGAATAGAAAATAAAATAGAACTGATGGCTGGTTGCACCTTAGTAGCTCCTTGTGGAGATCCGTGTTGACACCGAAGAACTTCGCCCAATGCTGGTTTTGTATAAAGTACACGCCCAGTACCATGCCAGAGTGTGGTCACCACCCTAGTTCTGCGACACCTGGGATCAGGATGCTCAGAACATCATCTCCCTCTTAGCTTTTTTGAAGCCAGTCTGCCACACAAAAGGAGACAGACACGGCTACAGAAAAAGGTGCAGCCAGGCTTGCAAAGCAGAGATTATTGCTGCCCAGACTACAGAGCCAAGCTTTCCTTTGTTTGCTCACTGCTATCAAGTACCCCGAGTGAAAGTGCTCCAATTGAGCGGCGGTACAGGCTGACAGTTTCCATGAGACGTCCGCTAGACACCGTGCAGAGAGACGAGTGGCTCTGTCCCAAGGTGACACCGTCCGCCGCACACCCTGGGACTGTGTCAGCTTTGCCTGGAAGGCGGCTTGTGGGAGCGGCTGCCGGTGGGATCCCCAGCCTAGCGTGGCTGCTTTCGTTGGTGTCTCCTTGAGCCGACCCTGAGCATCGGTGACAGCCGAGCTTGGGAAAGTCATTCTGCTCTTTCCTTATCACCAATTGAAAAGATAAACAAGGGGTTTTGCTTCCAGCGGCAGGCCTGCAGTGGATTGACAGTTAACGAGGAAGAAACCAGGAGGGTTTCTTTTATGCCGACATCTTTTATGAAATGAAATTGGAGAAAGATCTCAGATGCACTGAAATTTGGTGAGTTAACAAGGGAAGGAGTGAGTGCCAAGGCAGTGGAGGACATGGCAGCACCAAAAACAGCCTATTGCTTTTTTATTCATTTTTTACCTTGCCTTGCCTTCAGCTTCAAGCAGCAAGCAGAGTGATTCTAAGCAGTTAAGTTCCACAGAATTTAATGGGCGCCACTCCCTAGCTCAGGCTGCTTGGATTACAGACACTGGCTCAGGGCCCATTTATGCACTGCACAGAATCAAGAGGGGAAGCTTTTCCTATACTGCCCCACCTCAGACAACAGGTGGCAAATCATATCTGAATCCTACACATCTAATCGATTGTAGGAAACAATAATGTCAAGAAGGGTTTATTGAGTCTTTCTGCCCCCCCCCAATGCATTTTTTTCCTCCGTAAAAAGAGGTGGTTCCCCACAAAAACATCTTTCTTTACAGAGGAAAGAATTGCATTGGACATGCAACCTCCTCACTTTTCCAGAGAGAGCCAGAAGTGCCCAGTTCAAGTAAAGCTTTCTCACTGAATGTATGAAATGGGTTCAAACAAAACTTTGAGGAGCCCACGGGACTCGGGGAGCAACAAGGCTCCTTATGGTACTGGGTGAAGGTGAAGGGTAACACTACCACTGTTTGGGCCATGGCAAGCTCTAAATAAAGCCCCCCCCCCCAATTCTTCCAACCAGGTAGGGTTGGAACTCAAGACGCCTGAAGCCCAGATAAAGGAAAATCTATCCTGTATCATGTTTTTTTCTGAAAAGGAAACCCCTTCTACCCCTTCCTTTCTCTTCTGCACACGCAGAATGCACATATGCCTTTGCAGGACACCTCTAGGCCACTAAAATCCTTCTGTCTTTAGCAGGAGTCGACACCAGCATTTTCACAGTAGATAAAACAATGTCCCATTAAGACAGCATGTCATCCTTTCTTTAGTTCTCCCTGGCCTCTGTAAGCAATTTAGAGACAGGGATTTCTTTGTTTTATGTGTAATTGCTGTTACCTGTAACCTGCCCTTGAGCTCTTGCAACAGCGCAAGCTCTGCATCAAAATAAAATAAAGTCCCAAGAATGCACAGTATTTTGTAGGAACATGGAACAATTAGGTAATAACAGAACATCAAGGTGTGGGCTGCTCGCTTTTGCTGTGCCACAGGCCATGTTAGATACCCCTTGGGCCTAATTTTTAGATTCGAAGCTCTTTCAGGCAGGGACTGAATGAATTATATTACGGTACAGTACCCAGCACAACAGAGCTCAGGCTAAATGTGGCCTTCAATTAAAATTAAAACTGCAGCCGAGAGGGGATTGATCATAGGACAAGCAGGGGAGCCACACCATTGATACCACAGCCTCACAGACCTGCTATGTGTGCGTGTAACTCAGGGTAGTGCTTGGTAGCCTATGGACCCCATTTGATACCTGCCTTGATTTTTCCTTTCCTATGCCAGATTGGAAATCTACCCCAAAGCACTTTGGCCAGGGATAATCCAGCCTGCCAGATTTAAGAAGTTGGCCATTTCTGATTTAATTTAATTTAACCTAATATATTAGGGCGAAAACCCAATTTTTGTCCTTTTTCCTCTCCTCTTTTGTATTTATTGATCTGTGTGCAAGTCATGGTACCTGCCTGTGTACAATGTAAGCCGAAGACTGGCTAATCTTGTCCATCACACTCATATTCCGCCAGCGGTGTGAAGTTAGTGCAAAACACGGCAGGCTATAGCCAAAGCTATATACACCTCTTAAGAATCATTGTTTTTAATGGCAGAAGGACACCTTTATGTCTCTCTCACTCATATAACAGGTCTTGAAAATGCTCAGCTTTGGCTGGACCGCTCACCAAGTTTTTGACGTATGCAATGAGATGCCTCATACTGACCAGTGGGCTTTTTTATGGATACATAGGTAATAAAATAAAACAATAATAAAAAGGATTCTCAAACAGCAGCAGATTGCAGATTATAAAAACATAATAAATATATTTCATTTTCTTTTATAATTGAAAAGCAAGGTTGAAGAGACATCTATAAAGTACACAACCAATTCAATACATGACAAATCCTGTATGGTTCATCCAATATGTACAGAAGAGGGATGTCTGAAGCTGGTAGAGAAGTTGCGCTCTTCCTGCCAGACAAAGTCGGTGGAATGGAAGGGCTTGCTTCCTATTCCATTTCCAGGCCCTTTTTCCATTGTGCAATGATCAGTATTTCTTCCTGCTCCTGAGGCTGGCTTTGGCTTGTTTCTGACTGCCAGAGCCAATGGCAAGCTGTTTTTTGAAGTCCACTAGGCAGTCTTTGGCTTCAGAAATGGAGGTGAAAGATTTAATTGGAGAGTCACTACAACCTGCTTGAGGAAAGCTGCTCTGGACATTGTGACTGCACTTTGCTTTCTTGTCCGCCTCTGCCAAGCTGCGCCTGATAGGAGGGAAATACAAAAGAAAACAAAATGTAAAACCAGACAGCTAGTCTTACAACATGAGTCTGTAAGCCATAGTCTTACAAAATGCAACTCATCCAGCTTCTTCCTCTTTATTTATTTAATGCATTTTACCCTGCCTTTTGGTCCCCTTCAAGGTGGCTCACAACCTAAGTTAAAACGTCCTACGAAACACATGCAGTAATAAAGATAAAAAGAGAAGAGAAAGAATATTGCACAAAATAGAGCAAACATATAAAACAATGGGGAGGAAGAGGAATTGTACTAAAGGCACGGTTGAACAAAAAGGTCTAATCACCAATAATGAAAGCCAGTGGGACACCCTGGAGGAGGAAGCCTCAGACTCTGGGCACCAATGCAGAGAAGGCCCTGTCTCCGTCAACTTGACATGCAATGACAACAGGGTGCAAAGCAAGCCTTCCAATTATTAATGCAGCAAGTAGGGCCAGGTCATGTAAGAGATTCTTCAAATATTCTAGTACCGTTTAGGGCTTTTTAGGCAATCAGTAGCACCACAACCTGTGCTCCTATACATACTGGCAACCAATGAAGAAGATATAAAATGAAAATTCTACTGTCTAATGTAGTCAACACCTCCTAGTGTTGCACTCAGAGTTATTTCCTTCCTATTCAGAAGTGGCTGAGTTCCACCTACAGGTGGTACCTAACACCAAGAAAACTAGTGCTAATACGCCCAGGAACCTCACCAAAATGCTGGAGAGGGTGCACCTCCACAGGCACATACCTCCACATGTGGAGGGAGTGCCCCAAAATCCAACTATTCTGGACAACAGCCATACGATAAATATGTAAAATAACTAAGCAAGTATTAGAAATCACCCCAGAATTGGCCCTACTAAACTTCTTCCAAGACAATAATGCCCATTTACACCACAAAGAACTCATAACCCACCTACTTTCAACAGCCAGAAACACTGGGCCATGCTAATCTTCTCTGTATCATTCCAATTTTAGTATATGTACTGCTGAAGCGAGCATGACACTGGAGTGATCTGTCAGGAGTAAGCATGGACCAGTGGTACCAAATAGTATGGGAAACAGCCTTACTAGAAAAATTAACCAATAAACTGAAACTGACACGGGAACAAATAGAAAAAGATGCTTCACCCCGGTATGGCTCCCCTTTATCACATACACAGCCTGACAATACAATGACAACAAAGATCACCACAGCCAATTACAAACAAACAACCCCACCCTAGGCCAACCCCAACCTCTCTCACCACCAAAGGAACACAAGTGAATAGCAGAGAACCTGCACAAGCGACACTGACACAAAACCCCACATATATTAAGTAAAATAGAAACAATGCCACCTGATTCCACCCCCACTCACCTCTCCCCCCTCCACCTCTCTCCCCCTTTTCTTCCTAATGTCTCAACAAATGAAACCGATCTGTAAAAAATGTTACTTGAAAAAAAGAGAGAGATTGCACATACTTTTGTAAACCAAGAAAATCTTTAATAAAAATACATTTAAAAAAGAAAGAAAGAAGTGGCTGAGTCCCTTGTCCATCAACCGCAGAAACTATTGTTACATACAGTCAACTTTCTACCTTACTAAAGCCTTTCCTTTGGCTTTGCTGATAGCACAGTGCTCAAAACCTGCACTAGGGTGATCATACTTTTGCTATGGCAGGTGAAAGACCCTGTGGCACTAGCTCACCTTGAGTCATCTTCTCCAGATAGTGCGGCAACCTCCTCTGCATCTGAAATGAGAGTGCATCACAGGATCTTAATCCCACCAGCAGTGGTCCAAAATCCCAAGTCATAGGAAGTGCAAGTTCTATTTTATTTTGGACTAGTGACTGCTTAGAAGCCATTATGGCAAGTATGCAGTTTATATATAGAAATACATAAAACCTCATCTGGAGTATTAGTTGTCCAGTCTGAGCATTACACTTTAAGAAAGATTTTGTAGACAAATTAGAACAGGTTCAGAGGAGATCAATCAAGATGGTCAGTGGTATGGAAACAAGGCCTGTGAGGAAATGCTGAAGAAATGAATGCTGTCCTGACCCCTGTACTCCTGTTTTGAAACCCACTGTGAAAGAAATAGTCATTTTACTGTGAACATGTTGCTTGGTGGGGGAGGGAGGGGAGAAGAACTTCAGTTTTGTGTGTGGGGGTGTGTGTTGTCTTTCACCATAAAGTAGTCTTCCTCAATTTGGTATCTTCCACATGTTTTGGACTATTCCCATCGTCCTTGACCCTTGGCCCCAGCCGGCACAGACAATGGTCAGGGATGATGGGAATGGTAGTGGGCACAAGATTGAGGAAGGGTGCCTTAAGGGTTCATAATGTTACAAGGTGACTGGTGTGGGGATGGGGGTGTCTATGAGTGTGTGGATGTTCTTGCTTAAACAATCCTTTTGTGCTCCCTGAAGGCCTTTCTACCCCTCCTCAAAGACAACTGGTCAAATAAAAAAGGGGCAAAAAGGAACCAGGTATATTTAGCCTGGAGAAGGTTGAGGAGAGACACAATCAGGGGCGTCGCAGGGGGGGCGGGGGGGGGGGCGGGGGGCCCCAGGGCAGCGCCCCTGTTGGGGTGACACATCGGGGGCGGCCCCGCCCACTGGGCTTTTTTTTTTTAAAAAAAATCTTTTTAGGTTATTTTCGGCACTGCCGGGGTGGAGCCGCAGGGGCGGCCAGCGAGGAGGGGTGTCACCCCCCCACGCTGGCCGCCCCTGCGGCTCCGCCCCAGCAGCGCCGAAAATAGCCCCCCCTTCCAGCGGCGCAGCTCGGCATGGAGGCAAGGGGCGGGCCAGCGAGGTGGCCCGTCCCTCTCCCTGCCCCGACTTGCGCTCCGCCAAGGGAGCCCGGGCGGCGGATTTGGGAGTTTGCAGCCCGCAAAGACTCCTGAATCCGCCGCCCGGCACCCCTTCTTGCAGCGACTGCTCACGCAGGCACGAGCAGCCGCGGCAAGAAGGGGTGCTGCCGCCGGGCGGAGGCTTCTTCAGGAATCTTTGCAGCCCGCAAAGACTCCTGAATCCGCCGCCCGGCACCCCTTCTTGCAGCGACTGCTCACGCAGGCACGAGCAGCCGCGGCAAGAAGGGGTGCTGCCGCCGGGCGGAGGCTTCTTCAGGAGTCTTTGCAGCCCACAAAGACTCCTGAATCCGCCGCCCGGCACCCGCGGGGCGGGGCGTCGCGTGCGTCATGATGTCATGACGCACGCACGCCCCGCGATGCCCCGCCCCCAGGGGTGCCTCTTGGCTTCCCCGCCCCCGGCAGCCAAGGGGCTAAGAACGCCCCTGGACACAATAGCACCCTTCAAATACCCAAAGGGTTGTCACACAGAAGAGGGCAAAGCCTTGTTCGCTGTTACCCCATTGGGCAAGACAAGATCTAATGGGTTTAAGATTGAGGGTAGAACTCAGTTGAATGTTTGGGGAAGCCTCCTGACAGCAAGAGCAGCTTGAGAGTGGGATAAATTACACAGAAGAGTGGTGGGCTCTTCCCCTTGCAAGAGGTCTTCAAGCAGAGGTCTTCAATGTCCATCTATTGATGATGCTTCAGTTCTGCATCATGTGCACTGAGCAGGGGGGTGTACTGGAAGGTGTAGAAAACCCCTCAAAACCTACAGCTCTGTGATCATGGCTGGCCACTCTTTCAAGACAACGTTCATTCCAATGAGAAACTGCATCCCTTGGAAAACACTGCTCAGCCAAACTGGATTTGGCAGAAGACGGGGAACTCTACCTTTTCTGGTGTTGTAATCTTGGAAGGAGCCCCATGGCAACAGATGGAGCTTTAAAAATGATTTTGTTTTAGACTTCTATCAACTGAACCTACATCTTTTACAGAGACAAACTAAAACCAAATGTTAGCAGAAAAACTGGTAATGAAAAGATTTTTAAAAATATAGCTGAATAATTCCCATGCAGGGAAACGGAAGCGGATGGGTTTCTGCTGCCTTGTTTCAAAAGAGACCTCTCACAAAGCTTCTGGGGATGTTCCTTCAAGAATCAAGACACCCAGTAATGACTTTTGCCCTCATTATGGCCAGAGCAACAGAACTGCGGTGCGCAAAGCCCTGGGTCTTTCTTCAGAAGAAAACATGCATGTGGGGGAGAATAGCAGCAACCAAAGTTGATCTATGCTCTATAGATAGAAGGCAATCATGTTCTTATACTAGGTTAGGGAACAGCAGTAGAATCAATATATAAGCAATAAGGCAAAGGTCTGGTGAATCTCAGGCCCGGGGGCCAAATGCAGACCTCCAGACATATCTATCTGGCCCATATCTCTCGCCAGCCCTGCTCCATGCCCTCCTTAAGTGCTTTTGCCTGGCTGGAATGTGCCCAGGAATGAACTGCAATGGCTGCTCTTCTTTGCTTGCATGGGAGAGAAGTGCATGGGTGGCAGGTTAGAAACCTCTGGTTTGGCTGGAATGTGGCCTACTGTGCAAATAATCTAATGCTCTACCCATTTTTGCGTCTAGTCCTACCCACCACTAGCATGTGGCCCATGAAGGCATGTAGCCCTCCAGCTGAACGAGGTCTCCCACCCATGCAATGAAGTGTGCTGGCTCTCCTACCTGAAGCCTTGTGTTCGGATTGCTCCAGCATGCTCAGGAGGTGGCCTTCCGTTCTTCCCTTCTCCTGTGGCAAAGTAAGAAAAAACATCATTAGGTCCTGCACGAACAGAGCTTCTAAGGCAGAACATTTCCTACTATGCCTTCAGGACAGGGGCAAAAAGGCATTGGGAGAATGTCACAGAGAAGACTCCCTGAGTAGAAGGCACTTGGCAATGTAACACTGGTTTCAAATTTATGTCAATCTGAAACACAAAGCATTCTGGGAACTGTACCTTATTTCAAAACTTGCACATCTCCTGTGGCTCGGGGTCCATGGCCAAAATCTTTGTCAGAGCATGGGAAGAAAGGGGTGGGTTTCATAGAAAGCTGGTGTGTAAAAGTAGGGGGAGAGAGGAGCAATGGACAATTTGCAAGTGTACTGAGCAAAGAAGGCCATCCCTTTGATCACTACCTTTCCCATTTTATCTTGTTTTCTTTAGTAGATACTGGCACAGTGTTTTCAGGCACTTCTTTGCAACCCTAATGTTCAGGAATACGTGTTGTTGTTTTTAAGACAACTTTGATTATTGGAGATTGGCACAACTGGCTTTGAAAGCCATAATCCACTTCCCCCCATGGGTCATCTGAGTAAACAAGATTCCTAGACATCCTGTTTGTAGGAGCACTAAGCAGAGAATAGTCTACTGGAGGTGTGCCATAAGGATCGACAGGCAAGGGCTCCAAGTCTAGACTTTGCAAATAATCTTGTCCCTTGTTTTGTCAACTTTCGTATTTTGTTCTGTAGACTGAGGATAAGCTCAGCTTCTTGTCTGAAGGAAGCACCATTTTGACATATTCTCATTGAAGATGTCTAAAATATGCACAAATCAAGCCAGGTAAAGAAGTTTCATGAGCTGAGATGAAAGGAAAAACAGAGAAATGATTACAGTATTTGCCCAGATCTTCCAAGTTTTAACAGCTTGTGGGGAGAGAGATGACATCTTCTGGGCCTTAACACTCTAGCTGCAAACTACTTATTAAGTTTAGCAGGGCTAGGTAGAGGCAGAACTCCACAATCAAGGTGAGACCTCTATGCAAAATCCCTGCACCAACCTTAGACACTACTAATTCTAAAGGGATGGAAGAGAACATGATCAGGTTGCTGAAAGGAGATGCAATCTGTTTTGGACCCACTGGCCTCCTGTGACACCCTTTGCTATGCAGATGAAACTTCCCTAAATGTCTCTGTCACTTCAAAATGTTAATTGCCATGGAAGTCATCCCAGTTTATCTGTCCGTTTTCCTCTCTACCCAAGAAATCCCCTGCCTGCCCATCCCGGCAGCAGCATACAAATCAAAAGCCAAAGATGGATGGGAGCATCTAGCAGTGGCCAAAAATATGTGTTTGGCTGTAACAAAAGAAGGGCTTAGCAGAACAGATTTGGTGAGAGGTTCACAAAAAAGTCACTAAAGATTAGAAAGAATTTGGGGATTTATCATCTGGATTACATGCTATGGCAAACATAATTAAGATGAAACAGACATACACACACATCCCATGATGGTATGCCAGGAAGTAACAAACAAGAACTGTGTTGTTATGTTAGAACTGAGATGAGATGTTATGAGAGGTCCCTGGCTGTCACAAAAATGAAAATCCCCGGACCCAGCAAAGGGAATGATGGTAAAGAAATGCTAAGTATAGTGATACTGAATCCTACATTTTAGGTTATTAGCTGTGCTGGGGGAGTAAGCAGGCAGAGGGGTTGCAGGATTGCTGCTTTTGGTGGTAGCTGTAGGACATCTAGTTTCAGTCTGGGAATCAAATGGAGACAGAAACTGCATTCTGATTCTGTTATGCTGTGCATCTGTTGGCTAAATAAATACAATCCACCATTAATCAAACTCTTTTAGTTTACTTTAATTGCTCATCGAGTTCTATGTGGTAATCAGGTAGAAAGTAAATTTGTCAACTTTGAAGGTTCCAGATTCTTTAGAGATTATGATTTTTCCTTTTAAAAAGAAACTCAGAAAAATCTTATGTACATCAAAAAAATTCTGGGCAGGCATTTCTCCAGCTCCCCAAGGAATACAGACAGGGGAGAGAGGGAGAGAGAGAGAGAGAGAGAGAGAGAGAGAGAGAGAGAGAGAGAGAGCCTCAGGAGAAGCACACTTTCAGTTCAGAACATGCAATGCCCAGGTCACGTAAGAGCATGTGGAAGCTCCTTTGTGCAGGTACTGAGGAACAAGGGAGATGACCTGGACCTGGAACGCCAAAGGGGTATGTAATGCCTCCTGTTTTAGTATAAGACAGGCTCTGTCCACATCGGAAGAAATAGATTTGAAGTCAGTGGCATTAACAGAGGCCTCCCACAGTGCTGGAAACTGCATAACGCTTGGCTGTGTCCCAGCCAAACTCATCAACAGGCAATCTCGTCATTTGCATGCGAATCCCTGAGGGCCTGGGGTATGTGATGGATTTAAGGGATTAGACAAAACTGAGACATCATGTTGCATCTTCCTGCTGAGAAATCACATTGCCTTAGCACTCTTGCTGCTGCCATGGATTACAACCTCCCTGTCAGAAATAAATCAGCAAGGAGGCTGCACGCAGACCACTACCGCAAACGAGATGGGCAGTGCGCATAAGGGAGCAGGCAAGTGCATCAGAGGGTGCCAGGGCACCAGGATGCTGATCCCCATTTCATATGTCGGAGGTTAAATGTCCACAAGGCATTAGCTGGAGGAACATCAGTGACCAATGCGAAGGGAGAGGGCCAGCTAAATTATCATACAGTATACAGACCACGATTAATAGTGTTTTGACAAAATAATTATATACCCAGTTTGTCGTTACTGAAAGATGATAGTATAATTGAAAACTAAGGGCTGCAGCAAACTGGGGTCCAGTGAATGATTCAGGAAAAGTGGCCAGTTAAAAATATCTGAAAGTCTGCATTCCAGTTAATACTGGGAACACCCATAAATTTTAGTTAACTATGGTTTACACCTATGTAGTGTAGTCTTCGTGGCAAAGGGGTTCTCTGTAACACATACTCTGCACTCAGGAGGTGGCACAGTTACCTTTTGAAAGAACAGGACACTCCTGAGAAACTAGCTCTAAGAGGTACAGGTGTGTAGTATAGACCAGTGTCTCTTTTTGCCAAAGGAGAAGTATGGTTTGAATCTCTCTCTCTCTCTCTCTCTCTCTCTCTCTCTCTCTCTCTCTCTCTCTCTCTCTCTCTCAGAATATGGCACTCTAATGCACACTCTTCTAAAGAGTGTCAACTCAGACTCTTTCATGATGCCTGCAGACTTGCCACGTTACAAGCAGCAGGCAAAATGTGAATTAGAGCTTGTCAATGTCAATACCTTTATTCTATGTTTTTGCCTGTGGATTTAGTTTTAAATGTGTCATGTCTGAATACTGCAATGCAGTACTTTTAAATGTACATATGTTCCTGGAAGCAAATTTGTAAGTCATTTTGGTTTGCCTTGGACAAGATAAAGTGAGACAAGTAAGTGTAACAAATTTAATACATGATGGTGGTAATGATGATGATAAACTATTTCTGCAACTGCCCCCTTTGTGGCCTTTGGTGTGCATGGCATGGCATGGCATGACATGGAAGCATTATGCGTTCCTGGATCATATGTGAAAGATGTTCCCCCAATTCTCATTGATAGGTTCTGCAATCTGGGGAAAAGCAGTAGGGTAGAGCCTGTCCTTTCTCCTCAAGGTCCCAACTTTGGGCTAAATCAAAACATATTTGCATTTGCTGTCTGTGGCACTGCAGGAAAGAATGTATTCTTCTATTGTGCTGTCTACAAAAGGACAGGCCATAAATGTTCATAAACAGACAAATAATATTATGAGATGAGCGCAGAGATGATAACAGCATGCATTTTCACAATGTAGCTATGGTGCAGCTGAAACAACAAAATATACAAATTGCAGGTGAACATGCAGCTAGAGGAACATATAACAAGAACTCAAAAAGAAAGAGCTGTCTATGTGGGGACTGAAGGACAGCAAGGCATGCCTCTTATGGATATTCAGAGATTTGGTATCAATTTTGACTTAGCAAAACACATCCCTGTGAATGTAACACTTCTTTTGGGATGAGACAAATATGCTGCTCCAGCATTCAACTTGCTGGTGTGGCACACAACTTCAGAAGCGGAAGCAAGTACACAGGTTGTGGGAGATGCAAAGGCGGAGATGGAAACTTATTCCTGAAACAGACATTGTTTTGTTCTGGCTTAGCAGTGTAATCCCCAGCACGCACCACTGAGAAATGTACAAATTTTGGTGCTAGGAAAGGAGATAAAGACTTCCTGCTCCTGAGAGAGAAGCAGATGTCCTTGATGCCCTCCCTTATCAACTCCTGCAAAACTACTAGAGAAGGGTTGTGGGCTGGGGACCAATATTGGGCTCAGGCCTTCAGCTCGCCCCTTGGTCATGCAGTGACCTTTCGGTTGGCAGGACAGCAGCAGCAGCAGCAGCTCTGCACATGTGCGGTGCATAGGAACTGGTCAGAGAATGAGGCTGGAACATGGAGAACTGGAAGGGAAGAATGGAAAGAGGAGAAATGGACCACATGGCTGGCTGAGCATGAGGAAAGGAAGAGAAAGAATGGAAAGGAGGGAGAGGACAGGGAGAGATGGGCTGAGGGAGTGGGAAAGGGGGCGCCTCTTGGGTGGCCCTTCCTCCACTTCACAGACACGCTCCAATCTCCCTTCCCAACTAGTCACCAGCTGAGCCAGGAAGCCTCTTCTCCCTCCTCAGAAGGGAAAAGGCAAGAGCAGGAAGGAAACTAGAAAGAGATAAAATGTTTTTCAAATAATAATATGTGACTAAAGAGAGGGAAGCTGTTACAGGTGGTGGTGAAGGAAGATTGCTGAAAGCTGGCAGTATGGGGGTGGGAACAGGGTACAAGCTAACTGTGGAAGGAGATGGGTAGAAGACATGACAGAGATTAATAAAAAATATTTGGAAAGACTTGGGGAGGTGGAGGTGGGGGGGAAAGAGAACTATGAAATAAAACTACACTTATGGAACTGTAGGAAGAAATTCTTCCTAAAACTGGATGACAGGGCTGAGTCCAGACACCTCCAGAGCCAACCCTGTATTTAACTTGAGGAAACCTGACCTATGGAACTCCTTGCACAAGGAAATTGCTGTGATAATGAATCCAATGATTTACAGAAGAGGGGATGTCAATAGAGAATTGTGCCAGTTTACCATTGGCTGATTATGCCAATCGCCACTGTCATTTCATCACTGGCTTTGCCCACACACTGCCACTTTGAGACTGGCAGATGTCAGTAAATGTTAACCTTCTCAAGTGGGCTCAGGGGGAAGAAAGTTTGAGAGCCCCTGTACTACAGTACAACACAGAACAATGTATATATTTGTATGCAAATCATCATCATAATCTCAGGGGAAAGTAGCAATCTGAGAGTCACAGATTTTACCTATTTTCCACATCCACAAGGACTAGAAAGATACTTAGCATGCAGTGCCAAGTCAAAAACAGGAGGGGGCCAGGAGAATCGAGACTTCTCATCCCATTCCAAGAATTCAGGGTGAATTAAAACAGTCTAATCTCAGGTGCACAATCCTGCAAGAAAGATTAGGCTGAAGAGATAACTTGCTAAAGGGTATTCAGAGGCTCGTGGCTGAGCAGGGATTTGAACCTCTCTACATGGGATCATGTTGTGGAAGAGCAGCTCTCAAGCAGCAGGTAGTAAGTCTTAATAGCATCACAGCCAAGCTTACTTTTGTTGTTAGAGATATCACATTCAGCTGTCCCACAGAAAGTTACTTCCTCTCCCTGCTGACCATTTAATCCTCACCCACTGCTGCCCACTGTTACACTATGACGCTGAGCACAGTGCTTCATTTTTTTGGTGCGTAAGTCATGCTAGGTATAGTAGATATGTGCTGCATCTGATTGAGGCAACCAATTGTTTGGGTCAAACCCCTAGAATATCCACCCTCCTGGGATGCCAGGTTCCATGCAAAAGGCCCATGAGAGCACAGCATCTGCACAGTTACATCAATTGTGTTTTAAGGTTGGGACTTTAGGGCGAAGGGCAGGTAATTAATAAATGATAAAACCCAATTCAAAGTGCTGGATTTGACCTATAAAGCCTTAAATGGCTCAGAACAGCAATATCCCAAGGACCAACTCTCCCCATATAAACTGTCCCAGACACTGCAATTATCATCTGAGGCCCTTTTTGATGTTCCTCCTCCATGTGAAGTCCAGAGGGTGTCAATACAAGAATGGGCCTTTTCTATATTGGCTCCACATTAGCGCAATGCTCTCCCCAGGGAGGCTCACCTAGCACTTTCACTATACATCTACGTGTGCCAGGTGAAAATGTTCCTCTTCAACCAGGTCTTTGGTTGATTAATATTCTACGGACTCGAAAATGTGTTTGTGAGAGTGGGGCAGTTACTGTTTTTGTTTAACTATTTATTTTGTGGTATTTATTTTGTGCTTCTGTCCTGTATTTTTCTCTTGTGAAAGATTTATACGATCTGAAGAGAAACCAGAGTATGCAGAAGAGCCCAGATTCAATTTCTGGTATCTTCAGATAGGGCTAGGAGAGCCTCTCTGGAATCCAAGAGACACTGCCAGTCGCTGTGGTCAATGCTGAGCTAGATAGACCAACAGTCTGACTTGGTATAAGACAGTCTCTTATGTTCCTAAGAGCAGCTTTTAAGCAGCCGGGGTAAGTCTTACTTTAATGCACAGCCTCCCTTTAGAAAATCATATGCACTAATGCATGAATAGAGATATAGTCTATTCTCACCTTTGTGCGCCTTGGCCTACTGTCACCCTGGGTTCCATTAGCAGTCCGACTCCAAAGACAGTCGTCCACATGCCTGTGATACTCTTTCCATGGCACCAGAGTCTTACAGAGGTAACACTTCTCATACCTACCAGGCCAGAAGAGAAAGAATCACATTAGGATTCACTCTGCCTTGAGTGCTTTTTGCTTCTCCAAGCCATTCTGTGGTGAAGGCTTGTCAATGGAGCTGGATGTGCACAGCAGGATGACCAATAAAACTGGCCTGATGCCAATCAAAAGGATGGAGTGATTAGTGGTTTCCCCCCAACTGCTTTTCTGTGTCCTGCTGCTGCAGCAGTGGGATGGTAATGAAATCAGCTCCTCTAACTATCTCAAACAATGCCCGTTTCCCTTCAGACATAAAACACCCTGTCAACACAGCTGAAATGAAGTGTTATGCTTTTGGAAAAGGGAGTTACATTTCGCCTATGAAGCATACTATGTGCATTAAATCAGAGATATGTTTTCCTGGGTTTGAATGAACTCATCTAAACTAGCACATCAAGTCTTCCAGGGCACCGGCTCCATTTTAGAACTCACAAGATTTGGAAGGGAGAACTGAGCATCGGCCAATTTCCAGAAAATTTGGCAGAAATGCCATCCTCTCCCAACTCCTTTCACTCCAACCTCCTAAACTGTGTGCACATGTTTCCGTGCTACGAAACTGACTGTGCCCACCAAGCAGGAAAGACAGCTAGATTGCAAGAACAACATGAATGCAAGTGCAGAACTGGAACAGGGTGCAGCTGCTGAACTGTGGGGTCCTGAACTGGAACAGCTCAAAAAGCCTCTGAAGAGCCCCCTCCATGCTAAATTCTGCAGTACTTTTCCATATTTTCTTTCCAGTCGTTGCTGATTACCAAGATAATGTGTCTAAACAGAAGCTGTCCTCTCTATAATTAGCCTAATTCCATTAGTGATGTTGCCATCCAGTGTTTGTAACAGCAAAATTACTTCCATGGCAGGGATTTTTACTGTCAGATCCTTTCTTATGATGCTGTGTGGGTGGGAGGGGGAGGAGGGGTGGCAGCAAGAAAGATTAAACAAAACCATCTCCATCTGAACAAAGTCTAATTTCATTAAGGATATCACTGCAGGTACCATCCTTGCCAGCCTTCTTCATCAAGCATCTCTCTGACATGCAGATCTGCCACTCAAAACTAACCCACTCTTTCAACAGCTACCTGCTCTTAGAGCTTGTCAACAGCCCAAGGTTCTGCTGCTTGCAGGGATTTGATATATGTTCACTTTAGCAACTGTAGCCACTGAATTATAACTAAATTGCATGTTTTGTCCCAGGGCAAACAAACAAACAAACAAAAAATGCTGCTCAAGCTTTGTGGGTGCAATTTTCTACCACTATAGGATTTTGCTTGTCAGCTACTGTTATAGATTACTTTGAAAACAACAACACACAAAAGCAAACCTCAGAGCAATTGGAACCTGCTCATTTCCACCAAAATGAAACACCATCATTACTGATTTGTGCAGTTGTACAAGCAACCCCCTCCAACACCTTGGTAGAAAATGGGCATACTTGTTGTATGATCTTTCTTTGAGACATGGAATGGAGGGAGAGGGAAAGCAGGGCACAAGGAAATGCAAGCTCAGATGAAACATGGCAGCCACAACAGGCAAGCACAGTGTTAGCACTTGAGTAGCAGCTCTATGTGGCTTTTTGCATAATGAAAATGGTTAGAAAATTTGACTCATTCATAATGGTTTGACTTGAACCATGTAAATGCAATCCCCAGTGGCACTGTCTGATTTCCAGATGATTTCACTGTATAGTGTACTGCAGATCACTAGATGGTTGAATCGTAATGAACTCAGCCATGATCTGTCGAACATTTATACAACTTAGATGCCAATCCTAGCATTTCATGATCCCTTTAGTGCTGAAATGGGCAACCTTTTTCTGTCTAGGGCTGCACTATCTCAGGAGTAATGTGTGTGTGTGGTGGGTGGGTGTTTGTGTGCAGAGCTGAAGACACCAAATCAGATTGTCAGTTACCCCTTTTCCTCTCTTCTCCTTCTCTTCCTCCCTGCCCAAGAGATTGAATGTGACAAGGACAAAGAACCAAGGGCAGGGATTTGAAAGTTCAGAACCAACCTTCGTATCACCCTCTGAGTTTTATGGGGGAAATTATTGTTCCATGTGTGGCAATGGCTTTGGAGATGAATGGAAGGGTGGGAGAGATGGGGAGAGCAAAGCACTAAAACAGAGAGTAGCATATCAAAAGCGCCTCAGCAAAACTTGACAGAATACAAACAGAACACAGAGCCAGTCAAAAATAAGTGAAAGGGAAGCCAAAGGCAAAAAGAGGTAAGAATCAGCTGGGCTTTTCTTTCACAGGAGTCTCTCAGATGGTGGAGGCAGGCAGCAATGCAATCATCTTCAAGCAGAGAGAGACAGTGCCAAAGCTCCATGGAGTGGTGCAGCAAAGGGACCCATAAATGGCCCAAAAGAGAGTCTTCAAAGGAAAGAGGGGAAAGTGCTGTAACATGGCAGCATACCTACTTACTTGTCAGTGTCAGCAGGTTCTGACGACTCTTTGCAACTGGTGACTTTAGTCTTGGCTGCTCTCTGTCGTCGGGTTAACACTTCAAAACAAGAACAGAACAGTTGTTCCACCTCACTTCTTAAGAACCTTAGGAGGCTTGTCAAGAGTCCCAACAAAATACACAGTGTGCATTTGGA
The DNA here is from genome assembly GCF_009819535.1 of Lacerta agilis. Classification (NCBI taxonomy): domain Eukaryota; kingdom Metazoa; phylum Chordata; class Lepidosauria; order Squamata; family Lacertidae; genus Lacerta; species Lacerta agilis. The sequence goes on from NC_046313.1 coordinate 65,227,718, forward strand.
AAGCATTTTCAAAGCTCTCCTACCTAGGCAGCACCAGTTCGTTTGGGGACATCACAGTGGGAAAAGTAAAAAATAGGACTCTTTTTTTAATGGCCTAGTCTTTCCTACTGTGAAAGCTGCAGCTGTAAAGCTTCCGCCCAGAAAGAATATTTGCTAACTTCTTTGTCCTCCTGACATAATATAACATAAAAAGATAATGACAGCAGCATTTAGATGTTACTTGCCTCAGCTGACATAAACACTTTTTTGAGCAAATAATGTATAGCTCAGTTTCAACATTCACATGGTCTCCATTGGCAGCCTTAAAAATTAAGCTAAAGAGCTGTTTCAATGCCTGAAATGAAGATTATGTTTGCTTACTTGGCTGCACTACATAGGCCAGAACTTATATGGAAAACCACAAAACACAGGATTCCTGTATGTAGGTTTCAGGCTCTCCATCTTTTCCAGAACTGTGATTCAATCCGAGGAAGTGCAAGACCCTTGGTCTCAGTCAAGGCTTGGCTGGATAACCTCAATGAGTAAAGGTGAACACTATTACAGAGGCTTTCTATACAGTGCATAGCTAAGCATTGAAATTATGGGAGTGAAGGGGGAAGGCTTGAACTGTGGGCAGGATTTGTTTATTCAGTGTGTAATCCAAAAATATCCTATTTCTATATTCAGAATAAACCAGGTACATTTGCTTGCTCTGACTTAAGGTGCATCGTCTATTTTGATTGAGATCCTGGTTGTTGTTGTTGGCAGACTTTGGAATCCTTTGGCAAAGATTCAGTATCGGAAGGAGAAGATTGAGAATAAGGATGAAGATCCATGGGGGCAGAGGGGAAGACAGGCAGGTATTAAGAAATGGCATAAATCCTTTGCCTATCACTGGTCAGTAGACATTCTGCTCAATTTGCTGTCTTCCATTTAGATTCCACACTTCCAGCTGAACTAACCAGGTACTTCGAACCTGTAGAATTCAGAATGGATAAAATAAAGTACTCCATCTCGCAATACATAGTTAAAGTATGGAGATTGCTCCCCCAGGATGGCCACCAATTTGGATGGCTTTAAAAGAGGACTTAGACGAATTCACGGAGGAGAGGGCTATTGATGGCTAGCAGTCATGATGGCTATGCTCTACCTCTACAGCTGGAGACAGCAGTGCTTCTGAACACCAGTTGCTGAAACCATGGTTTCCAGTTTCTGCTCCCTGGTTTCCCACAAGCAACTGATTGGCCACTATGAGAACAGGATGCTGGACCAGATGGGCCATTGGTCTGATCCAGCTGGCTATTCTTATGTTCTTAGCACCCACGAGGACCAGGAGCACACTTTTAACAACAACAAAAAAGGCAGATGCTAATCAAGCCAAATTTTACACTGCACTTAAGTACACATACATACACCCTCTCAAACAATGGCTGACTTCTTTTTTTCAATCAGAACTGGTGATGAGGGTGACCCAAAAAATAAAATAAAATAATAAATCAGTGCTATGTGTTTGCCAGCAAGACCAGCCAAATGCTCCAGCTTTTCTTACCAAATATATGCAAGGAGAAACTTAAAAGTGCTGTTCCATACAGTTGAATTCCTTTCAACATATTCCTGTTGACAGGCCACCAGCTATGCTACTTGGGGAACATATCAGATATCCTCAGCCATTTCCACCAGGGTGCTGGAGTTTCTAATGCAGAAACAGATGTTGCTTTAAGCACTCTTGGGCAATTTAGTGGAGGGGACAGTGTATTAGAACACTTTTACAGCCTTGTATCAGATCTTCCTGTGCTCAATATTCTCATTAGGAGAAAGGTCTGAATCAGTGTTATAGGCACTATAAAACTGTTACTGTTTGCTCAACATCTGCTGTAAAGTGGGTGCCCACAGAGTTCAGACTAGAAAGATGCCTTATTGGTGCCAGAGCAGTCTGGGGCCTTGAAACATACATTTTTGCTCCACAGTTCTTTTGTCCCTATTCCCTTGCTGGTTGCTATAATGGACTGGTTCATCTGCTACTTTTCATGGGTGGATTTGCCCCAATGTATCTACTACAATGACCAGTGTGTAGTCTGTGCGCTCTCTTGGTTGAAGCTTGTGCTTGCAGAGGCAGAGGATTCTGGGGTGCCCACTGTGTGTAAGTCAGAGTGGAGCTTCTCTCTCTCTCTCTCTCTCTCTCTCTCTCAATTGCTGACCAGTCAGTTATCAAAAGAGGGCACCCTTGTTTCCGCCAGCCTGGCCTGGATGTGAATAAGTGACCTGGGTGCATGAGGCTTCCATGCCCTGCTGTTAATCCCCGAGTCACCTGATGCTCCCAAAGGCTTTTTAACAAGCTCGTTTGCAGCAAAAGCAGAGAAGATCTCTAAGCCAGTGCACAGTTGTTAATATTCCTGTAACAGTCTCTCTCAGAGTGCCTTGTGCACAGCTCAGGTGTTAATCAGTGCTATTTTTTTCCAAGAGAAAGGAACACATCTGGCACAGCAATCCTGCTAGAAACCTTTGGGACTGGCGCTACAGAAACACCAGAAAAGACCTGGTGTGACAGCTGTGCTGCCACGAGCAGCAAGAGAAAGTGCAGGGGTGGCATCACCGGTTGGCTCAGCCCGTCGCAGGTGACCTGGCCTGCTCCCGTTCCAAACGCTCAACCCAAGAGTGCTATTGCCGGATTGCGCCAGCAGAGCTCAACTCCAGCAGAGATAGCAAGCCTAGAACAAGGTTCCCAAGGAGGAAGCCTAGTGGGGGGAAATCTTAACAGAAACTACAACAAGATAAATCTCCCCTTAGAGCAAGAAAAGGAGTGGGCAAGCATGCCTCTCAACCATCTATACAAAATGTGCACAGCATCTCCCCTCAAAACATGCTGAGCGAAGTCAGACATGTTCACAATGCTCATTGTAGTCAAATTAAAACTTTATCAGCTTCAGATTTCTTCTTGTCAGTACAAAAGAACCTTGGCATCCTCCTGGCTTCTCTAGATATAATCTAAACCATTTTTTTGTGCATTCCACATTGCCTAGGCTTTTCTGTCCATACTGAGATGGTCCAGGAGCTCAAGGCAGCACATCACAGTAAGAATACACCTTGAGGGGTCGATACGCAGCTCCCCTGCAGCGATTTGCATAACTTGATGGGTTTCTGAGGATTCCAGCATTCTTTTCTTTAAAAAATTGTGTACATTTTGAGCTCTTTTGGTTGCTATGAAACTTGACAGCTCAAACTGCTTCCTGAGTTATAGAAAAAGATAGATCTTCCAATATGGCCTTGGGCAAATCACATAACTGCAATGATTTCCCATGACCTTACCTCCTTGAAAGTACATCGTCTTATTACTTAAGAGTTACAGGTGATCTCTTGGAAATCACCTTCAGATTTGAAGAAACATGAAACCACAAGCAGAGAACTAAATATTGTCTCAGGGTGTGTCTGCATGGGCCATTCTGAGGGAAGCAGCAGTCAGGGGCACAGCAAACAGACAACAGGACTCCTGTAATCCACACTGTAGCTGCATGCAGTCTGTGCTGGTCACCTGCCTATCCGCAGTCCAGGGAGATATGGTTAGGGGGCTAACTTAAGTGATGCAACCCACACCACCCAAGAAATGCAGAGCAACTTTCCATTCCTACTTTCTGAACAACTTGGGACCAGTTTACACATGAGATCGCCTTATCCTACATGTGTCCACCCAACCACTTTGACCAGCGGAATGGGCACTACAGGTGCCACATAAAACATTGGTAAGAACTCAATTGTTTAGTGTGCCATCACCTGCTGTCAGGGGATCCTCCGGAGGCAGTGGAGAGCTGGCTGAGGTGGAGGGAGGGACCCCTGATGTTGAAAGTACCCAGCACCGCCAGAGAAGCCTGTGGGAGTGATAGGCAGGGAGAGAGTTCCATGGCGGAAGGGCAGTCAGATGTTGCAGGGTCTCGACACCAACTCAGCAGTTCAGGGGCGGAGGAGGAATTGGTAGTTCCGTCGCCCCAGCTACGTAGGGGGCTTGCGACGAACCTCCACTTCACACTCTCCCCTTGTTACTAAGTGAATTTCTAATCAGGTGTTCTGGGTCAAATTTCAACCCACCCCACCTGTCCCTCTGAGGTCCGTCTGTTATGTCAATCCCCTTTTATTAATAATCTGGGGATGTCTTAGTAACGGGAGTTTTCCTGTCCAGCGGCCGTGGCCGGTTATATCCTCTGCTCTGGGCTTCAGGGGTTAACCTCTTCTTTGCCTACAGTTCGGGGTCTCTCTTTCATTAGATCCCTCACTATATCAGTTAGCTAAGCCTTCTTAGCAACTCTGTGGCAATACCAGGGTTTCCGCCCGCTAGCCCCTCCTGAGGGAACTCCAAGACACAAACTATCACCCTGCAGGTCAGTTTTGTCCTTTCCCTGAGTTCACCTCCTCATGAGCATACATAACTCGCTGGACCAAATGAACGATGATATTTTCTTAGCTCAACAATAAGAAGTCTTTATTTCTTTCAGAACATAACAGTTTCAGTAATGGTTTATAAGCTTAGTTTCATAACAGTGTAAACTCTTTCTTTCAGCATCATATACACATCTTCAACGATCCTAACCTAACCTAACCTACCCACCACTATCCTGGCCCCACGCCCTCCTTCTTCCAGTCACCACTCCCCTCACTAAGGGCTGCTCCCTCCTTTTAAAGAGCGGAATGTCCCACCTCCCCTGGGATATCTGCCACTCAAACTGGGGTGCCCATTAACTCCTAAAACACCGTGGGTTTCTGAACATCCCTTAACTTAGATCCGATTCGTTACAGGGCTCAAACGAAAGAAGGAAAGGAGGAGACTTGGGGTCCCCAGGTTGTTTTGTTGGAGGCGCTCTCACAAAGCGCCAATTCCGGAATCTGAGAGTGACTAAGATGGTCATGGAATTTGAGCTCTGACTTGTACATATCTGTATAATAAATTGATGTAAATATACAGATCCTGAGTCATCGCCTTTTACTCGTGAGGAGCACCACTGGACCCTTATACCTGCACTGTGAAACTCCCTGCCTATTGAGATCAAGCAGGTGCCTTCACTGTACTCGTTTTTTGGCAGTTGCTTAAAATATTCCTCTTTAGACAAGTCCACCAGATGCTTAGAAAGTTGAGGTAATTTTAATCTGCTTTATTTAGTATTGTGACTTCTGTATGTTTTAAAGGAGGGCTGTAAATTTTTCTTACAGTTTTATCTTTTGATATATATTTTTTTTACAATCCACTGGTGTATAAATGTTATATAATAATTTATAAATAATACTTTCTCTGAGATGCCTCTCTGCACGACTATTTCTATGATAAAGCACTACAGCCAAGAGTGCAAGAAATCCCTCAGAAGATACCCTTTGGACGAGAAGTAGATCCTTTTGGTTCAGCATATTTTCCTAGCATCAAAACCGGGTATAGCTCACATCCTTTACAACTATTGGGGAACCATAAACGAAACAGATTATATCAAGTGTCTAGGTATACTGCTTACATTTTGCAGCAGACTTCCTATTGCCTTTATCCAGGGCTTCTTCCCCACCCCGCTAAATATCTATTCTCATTTACCAGCCATGCTATTTTTTGTGTGAAGGATCCTATTAATGGAAATAATTTATTGTACGTTGGCCCTTCCAAGAAGTGATGAAGCTTTTCGCTGCGCCAGTTCTGTTACTTTTTATGCTGCATCAGTGCCACTTCTCTTGGTGTTGAAGCTTTTTTAAAATAAATAAATAAATAAAACAGCATCAGCACCAGCATGGCTGCAGCTCAGAATACTGAAGACTGTGTCACTCTGTGCACCTGAGATGTGGCTGCAGGAAGGAAAAGAATGGTACCCTGCCTTGACCTATTATGGAGCTGGACAGCTTTAGCTTTGTGGTCACTGCAGCGGAGGAATAAAGCTGGAGGGCATGTTGAGAACAAAAAGGCTTGGGGAAGGTAACAGCCAGTCTGTTGCAATGTTCTTGTCTGAACAGTCCTTGGAAATATCTGCAGATTGGAAGGGAAATGAAAGGCTTCTTTCTGTTTTATACCAAGGCTGGGGCAAGGGATCAGGGCGTCTGAAGGGGAAAACTGCAGCCGTGAGACCTAAGTGTCTTGCTCTCTGCCCCAAGTGGTAGCTTGCCCAAGGGGGAGCTACTGGCTTGCACTTGGCTGCACTTCAGCATCACTACAAATGCTGAGAGAAAAGAGCAAGACTAACTCATTTGCTGCCCCAAATGGAGACCAAATGGTGCCCGTCCACACCTTACCAGGCAAACGCTTTAAGAGGACTTACTGCACCATTCAGATATTTACAGCGGTACCTTGGTTCCCAAACGTAATCCATTTTGGAAGTCTGTTCGGCTTCCGAAACGTTAAAAAATCAAGGTGTAGCTTTCGATTGGCACGGGCACCCCGGAATCAATAGCCGACAGCCGGATCGATGTTCGGATTCCGAAAAGCGTTCGAAAACCGCAACACTTACTTCCAGGTTTTCAGCGTTCAGGAGCCGATTTGTTCGTCAACTAAGCCATTTGAGAACCAAGGTTCCACTGTATTTTATTTCATAAAATGTATACATAGGATTGTTTTTAAAAAAAAAAAAAAAAAAACACCTTCAAAGCCGTTTACAGAAAGCTAAAGCGAGAAAATCAAGGAAAAAATTACAATCCTACTTTAAAATATGCAAAAGTTATAATACTAAAATAGATTTAAAAATTACCTCAATTTTTCTAAGTACCTGGGTAAAAGGTAAAGGGACCCCTGACCATTAGGTCCAGTCGCAGACGACTCTGGGGTTGCGCCGCTCAACTCACATTACTGGCCAAGGGAGCCGGCGTACAGCTTCCGAATCATGTGGCCAGCATGACTAAGCCGCTTCTGGTGAACCAGAGCAGCGCACGGAAATGCTGTTTACCTTACCACCAGAGTGGTACCTATTTATCTACTTGCACTTTGACGTGCTTTTGAACTGCTAGGTGGGCAGGAGCTGGGACCGAGCAACGGGAGCTCACCCCATCGCGGTGAGTACCTGGGTAGGCTTGTCTAAACAAGAATGTTTTTAGTAGGTGTCAAAGAAAACACAGTGAAGAAACTTGTCTGATGTCAATAAGCAGGGAGTTCCAAAGTGCATACGCTGCCACACTAAATGACTGAGTTCTTATGAATGTAGAACAGATATTAAGTGGCACCTGTGTGTTCCACCAATTGAAGCAGTCAGGTGGGCACATACAAGGTAAGGCAATCGTGTAAGTAAACTGGTCCCAAGTTGTTCAGGGTTTTATATACTAACAGTAACACCATGAACTTGGTTCAGTAGCAAATGGGCAACCAGTGCCAATCTCTGAGCAAAGGTGTTGTATGCTGACAAGGCCTCACTCCGGTCAGCAATTGTGCTGCAGCATTCTGCACTAACTTCAGCTTCTGAATCAAGCATGAGGGAAGCCCCGCATAGAATGCACTGCAGTAATCCAGTCTAGAAGTAACCAATGCATGAATTAGAGGGGCAAGGCTTTCCTAGTCCAGGAACAGCCATAGATGTCAAGTTAAGTTGGGAAATAATGCTTCTAGCCACTGAGGCTTCCTGAGTGGCAGAGTTGGATCCAGAACATCAGTTCCTGCCTGCCCTCATCTATTTCCACATGGAAGGTGGAAGCTAAATGGAAGGAGCATTCATGTCCAAGGGTGGAACTGCAGCTATCTGATCAGCAGAGGCCAAGTGGCACAAGGGGCTAACTGAGCCCCACCTGGTCCTGTAAGGCTGCTGACTCCAGCCTGGCTGCTCAGTCTGAGCAATTCTTTTTCCCAAGCACAGACTATGCTCTCAGGTGGCCTATTCTGGTACACCTGCTTTGCTGTCTGCTTCCCAGCTTGCCTGCAGGCTTGATGAATTGCAATAGTGCCTATGAAGGTGCTCTGCATGTTTCCTAAATATAGATTCCAGATAGACTTGCCATAGAATAAATGGGTCAGCTTAGGGCAACATCTCCAAACAACTTAAATGGGCAACCGTGCCTGTGCTCTGAGCCACAGCAACAGTGTGCAGACAAAAGACATGTCAGGGCGACAACAAGTTGGTGTGCTGCAGCGCAGCAGTCAGGACGAGATAAGCCAAGGTCAACAGTCCAGGTCGGAAGCCAGCCGAAGTCAGGTAACAGTATTGGGGTCAAGAGAAGCCGAAGTCAGAAACAGTCCAAGTCAGAACAAGCCAAGTCAGTCAGATACGAACCAGGAACACAGGAACAAGACGAGTACAGCAACCACGCGCCCAACACAATTGTTGCAGACGCAATGGAGTAGGGGAGTAGCTTTCTTAAGTAGTCGGCTCACTCCCACGCTTCCTATGAGCTACAGCTGTCTCTAATTGCTGCCTTCGCTTCTCAGCTCGTCGTTCTACAGCTGAGAAGGGAGGAGGAGAGGGGATCGGCTGATTCCGCTCTGGACTGGGACCTGCTCCTGCCCCCACTTCTTCCTCTAGCCCTGGTCTTTCCTCCTCCTCCCTATCAGATTCCTCCTCTTCTGAGGAATGCCGCCACCAGTCTTCCCCAGGTACGAATTCCTCAGATTCCTCTGTGGGTGCTGCCTTGTCAAGGGGGGCTTGCCACCACTCCTCCTCATCTGACTCGACCCTGACATCACCCCCCTCTCCAGAGCAGCTCTCCTCCTCCCAATCTGGTGGTCTAGGCCGAGTTGGGTGCTGCGCGTGGAAGGTTTTCTGTAGTGCTGGGGCATGGACAAGCTCTGCATCTTCCCAGGAGTTTGCCTCCGGCCCATACCCCTTCCAGGCAATGAGATATTGCAGCTTCCGCCGTCGCCACCGGGAGTCCAGGATCTGTTCCACTTCGTACTCCACTTCCCCATCCACCGTGACGGGCGGTGGTATCTCTTTGACAGGTTGATAGCGGTGTGCTGGTATCGCTGGCGATAACAGTGAACGGTGGAACACCGGGTGAATCCGCATTGTAGCCGGTAGGCGGAGCCGGAAGGCCACAGGGTTGATCTGCTGTACTACCTCGAATGGCCCCACTCTCTGTGGAGCTAACTTCTTGCAGCGACCTTTCTGCGGCAGGTCTCGTGTAGACAGCCATACCTTGTCCCCCACCTTGATATCTGCGCCAGGTTGGCGGTGAGCATCCGTCGTTCTCTTATAGTTCTCCTTGGCCCGTTCTAGCTGATCTCGTAGAAGCCCTTGTATAGCTGATAATTCTTCTACGAATTCATCAGCGGCTGGTAGCGGCAGTAATGATTCCGGAGACGGGAAGGCACGCGGGTGGAACCCATAGTTGGCAAAGAACGGGGACTGTTGTGAGGAGGCATGCAAGGCATTGTTATATGCAAATTCCGCCAAGGGAAGTAGACTCACCCAGTCGTCCTGCCGATAGTTAACATAGCAGCGCAGGTATTGTTGTAGTGTGGCATTGGTCCTTTCCGCCTCGCCATTGCTCTCAGGGTGCCGCGCGGAGGTCAAGCATACCTCCACCTTTAGCAATTGCATGACTTTCCTCCAGAACTGGGAAGTGAACTGGGCCCCTCTATCTGACACAATTTGACGGGGTAGCCCGTGCAGTCGGAAAATGTGATCAATGAACAACCGGGCTGTTTCTTGGGCGGTCGGCAGCGCCTTACAGGGTATGAAGTGGGCCATTTTGGTGAAAAGGTCTACAACCACCCAGATTACTGTCTGTTGTTGTGAGGCCGGGAGGTCAGTAATGAAATCCATAGCTATCGTCTCCCACGGCCCCTCTGGAGTAGGTAGTGGTTGTAGCAGCCCCGCCGGCACTTCTCGGGGTCGCTTGGCGCGCTGGCAAACATCACAGGCTCTGACGTACTCCCAGACATCCTTCCGCACTTGCGGCCACCAAAACTGATGCGTCACATGGTACAGTGTCTTGTACCTCCCAAAGTGACCAGCTGTCGGACAGTCATGACACTGGCGTAGCACCCTGGCTCGCAGTTCTCCGTCTGGCACATACAGAGCGTCTCTGTAATAGAGTAGACCATTTTCCTCCGAAAACAGTTCCATCCCGGGATTGCCTTCCCTTAGTGCTGCTAGTTTGTCCCTGGCGAACGGGTCTGCTGCTGTGTGGCATTGGAATTCAGAGATGGCCACGGCTGATCCCGTGGCTAACTGCAACTGGTGGGGTTGCAGAATGTGCCTCAATACCTGGTCTTGACTGGCATCCCCGTATTCTGGCTTCCGGGACAATGCGTCAGCTCCTTTATTCTGTTCGCTTGGCACATATACTACCCTAAAATGGAACCTGGAAAAGAACTGAGACCACCGGATCTGTCTCTGATTGAGGTGGCGGGCTGTCTGCCAGTATTCTAGGTTACGGTGGTCGGTACGGACCTCTATCAGGTGCTGGGCGCCCTCCAGGAAGTGCCTCCAGGCTGCGAAGGCATCTTTGATGGCTAATAGTTCTTTATCCCAGATTGTATAGTTCTTTTCTGAATCGTTCAACTTCCGGGAATGGAAGGCGCAAGGCCGCAAGAACCCTTCTTTGTCAGCTTGCAGCAACACTGCTCCAATGGCTCTATCAGAGGCATCGGTCTCTACTATGAAAGGCCGTCGGGGATCTGCATGGGCCAGGTACGCCTCGGCTGAGAACAAGGCCTTGAGGCGTACAAAGGCTTGTTGCGCCTCTTCAGTCCACTGAAACGGTTTCTTACCCCTCAAGCAATCAGTGAGGGGTGCCGTGAGCCAGGAGTACTTGGGCAGGAACTTCCTATAATAATTCGCAAACCCCAAGAACCGTTGAAGGTCCTTCTTTGTCCGCGGGGCCTGCCAAGAACGCACACTTTGTACCTTGGCAGGGTCCATTTTTATGCCCTCTGGGGTCAGACGATAACCCAAGAAGTCTACCGAGGAGACGTGAAATTGACACTTTTCTAACTTCGCATACAAGCGATGTTCCCTCAGCCTTTGCAGCACAGTCCGTACATGTTGCACATGCTGTGTCAGATTTTCTGAATAGATCAGAATGTCATCCAAATAAACCACCACAAACCGGTCTACCAGGTCTGCCAACACGTGGTTTATGAAGGCCTGGAACGTCGCAGTTCCCGATTGTATTCCGAAGGGCATCACCAAGTGCTCGAAGCTACCGTACCGAGTATTGAAAGTGGTTTTCCATTCATCCCCTTCTCGTATACGGATTAAATTGTAGGCACCTCGTAAGTCCAACTTTGTATAAAATTGTGCATCACGCAACCTCTCTAACAACTCACCAATGAGCGGCAAGGGGTAACGGACTGGAACAATGATGCGGTTCAACTTCCTGTAGTCCATGCAAGGCCTCAACTCAGAGGAGCCTTTTTTCTTCACAAATAGGACAGGCGCACCGCCCGGTGCCTTTGAGGGCCTGATGAACCCTCTGGCCAGATTTTTGTCCAAGAATTCCCGCAATGCCACCAGTTCTGTTTCGGACATTGGATAAAGCCGACTCGTGGGCAGTTGTGAGCCTGGAAGGAGGTCAATTTTGCAGTCGTACGGCCGATGGGGTGGTAACTGGTCTGCCTCCTTTTTGCAAAACACGTCTTGGAAGGCGTGGTACTCCACTGGTAGCTGACTCTCCATTCCTGTGAGAGTTCCCTCTTGTGCCCCCTGTGCTGCTGTTTCCCTTGCGACATTCCGCTTTCCCAGGCAATGATGCCGACAATACGCTGAAGCAAACACAAGGGAGCGCTGCCCCCACGCAATGGACGGGTCATGTTGCGTCAGCCATGGCATTCCCAGCACCAGCGGAGCCGCAGACATCTTGGCTAGATACAGGACTATTTGTTCTCGGTGTCCCGGTAACTCCAGCATCAAGGGTGCGGTGGCATGGGTAACAGCACCGGAGAGCAGGGGACGGCCGTCGATGGTGTGCACAGTCAATGGTACCTCCAACTTTCGAGTCTCCAGCCCTAGCTGCTGGGCTACGCCCTCATCTAGAAAGTTGTTTGAGGCACCTGAGTCGACCAAGCCCAACACTCGCACCTGGTGCCCATCTGGAAATCGTAGCAGTGCATTCAAAACCAGGCTTGGAATAGTTAACGGAGGAGGCGAAGGGGTAGGCCATTGTGGTTCAGAGATCCAAGCCCTTCCCAGCCCTGTGGCCTCTACCAGAGCTGGGAGTTGGTGTTTCCCTGTGGCTGGGGATTAGTACCAGACCCTTCCCCCACACCGGCTACAGGGCGAGAGCTGGCAACGCTCTTTGCTGGACAGTTGCGAACAAAATGACCCCCCTTGCCACAGTACAAGCAAAGTCGCTCTCTGCGTCGCCGCTCCTTCTCAGCCCCTGTCAACGTCCCCCGCACTGCCCCAAGCTGCATGGGTTCTTCAGCTGGCGGGTCAGAAGGACTTGCTCTCACCGGGCGGGGAGGTGCGAAGGGAAGAGGTTCCCCCTTCCCTGGTGGCCTGTGCGCCATCCTTCTTTCTCTCCTTCTCCCCTGCAGGCGTTCATCGATTTGGGCACTGAGTTGAATGGCGGCATCCAGGGAACTAGGGGGCCCGACCCTGGCCATCTCATCCAGTATGTCATCCTGGAGGCCCGCCTTGAAGTGCGCTAACAGGGCCTCTTCATTCCACCCCAGTTCCTGAGAGAGGAGGCAAAACTCCGTAACATAGTCCATTAAAGGCCCATCACCCTGCTGGAGCTGCAAGAGCTTCCGGGTGTTGGCTGCTTTCCTCTGTCTGTCCTCAAACATATTCGTCATGTCCTCCAGGAAACGGTCATAGTCCCTCAAGTGAGGGTGATTGCCCACCAGCATAGGTGTCACCCAACGCCTGGCAGTTCCTTCCAACAAACTGATCAAGAATGCCACTTTGGCCTCAGGAGAACCAAACTCTGCTTCCCTTACTCGAATGTACAGCATGGCCTGTGCCTTAAAAGCTGGAAACTCTTGCCTGTCCCCCTTGAATTTTGCAGGTGGTAACACAGGGGGAGGCCGAGGAGGTAGGACTCCTGCTGAGCCATGCTGTGCTTGCTGGGTGTTCACAGCAATAGTCAACTGTTCCACATGTCCTTGAAGCACCAGATTAGCTCGTAACAATTGCTGTACAGTCTCCTGCAGCTGGTCTATCTGTGCTTGTGGAGAAGGAGGAGGGGTTGTGGGAGACCCCCCAGCAGCCCCCTGTTCTGTCATACTCACAGAGCAAGAGGGTTTGTAGGCGTCTGCAATCTGTCAGGGCGACAACAAGTTGGTGTGCTGCAGCGCAGCAGTCAGGACGAGATAAGCCAAGGTCAACAGTCCAGGTCGGAAGCCAGCCGAAGTCAGGTAACAGTATTGGGGTCAAGAGAAGCCGAAGTCAGAAACAGTCCAAGTCAGAACAAGCCAAGTCAGTCAGATACGAACCAGGAACACAGGAACAAGACGAGTACAGCAACCACGCGCCCAACACAATTGTTGCAGACGCAATGGAGTAGGGGAGTAGCTTTCTTAAGTAGTCGGCTCACTCCCACGCTTCCTATGAGCTACAGCTGTCTCTAATTGCTGCCTTCGCTTCTCAGCTCGTCGTTCTACAGCTGAGAAGGGAGGAGGAGAGGGGATCGGCTGATTCCGCTCTGGACTGGGACCTGCTCCTGCCCCCACTTCTTCCTCTAGCTCTGGTCTTTCCTCCTCCTCCCTATCAGATTCCTCCTCTTCTGAGGAATGCCGCCACCAGTCTTCCCCAGGTACGAATTCCTCAGATTCCTCTGTGGGTGCTGCCTTGTCAAGGGGGGCTTGCCACCACTCCTCCTCATCTGACTCGACCCTGACAAGACATACAGCTGCAACTAGTGAACAAATGGCTCTAAGTATCATCCAAGCTGAAACAGCTTCTTTAGGTTACAAGCTTTAAACAATAGCCAGCAAATTTACCCTAAGAAGTAACAGAAATGTAGGCGGATAGCCACAGAGGTTCCTTTATAATAGAAAACACTGAAAGATGATAAGAGTTTATATAGTACCAGAGATCTCTGGAGTAAATCCAATTAAGAAGTCCTGAAAGTGGATCACTGACCCTTAAGCCAACAGAACGGAAGAACTGCAGCAGCCCTCTTGAAGCAAATCAAGAGGGAGGATGGTGCACAGAGCTTTGATTTTCTCCCACACTGTGCTACTGGCCTGATCACAGGGCAGCCAAATATGAGCATGTAATTCTGAAGGAACTAATCAAGTGGTGGGGATGCAAAACACAGAATACCAGTCAAGCTCAGCTCAGCATGCTTCAGGCAAGGCTGTGCCAGCTTTTCAGGGAACATAGGAAACTGCCTTGTACAGAGTCAGATCATTGGTACATCTTGATCAATATTGTCTACCCTGACAGGCAGCTGCTCTCCAGGGGTTCAGGCAGGGAGCCTCTCCCATCTCTACTTGGAGATGCAGGGGATTGAACTCAGGACCTTTTGCTTGCAAGGCAGATGCTCTACCACTGAGCTATGACTCTATGAAGACGCCCCAAGTAACTTCACAGATGTAAGCTTACTAGGATGGAGGAATCCCAGCCCCCCTCATCCTCAACTATTCCATGAAGATTCCGATTTACCAGGTTACAGATACAGGTGACTCCCCACTTACGTGTGGGTTATGTTCCAGTGCCCCACATGCATAAGTGGAAATGGCATAAGTGAGGAAGCACCCCCTAAGCACCCTTTAGATGCCTTCTCTGCCACTCTCTGTTAATCCAGATCAAAAATACTGTACCAAAAATATCCACAACAGGAACTGAAGCTCTGGGGCTGGCTGGAGGATGCACAGGAAAGCAGCTGCTGCTGGTGTGCTACCACGCACACCAGCAGTTAGGCGGGGAGGCTGAGCAGCCTAAACAAAGCCCCACTGCGCCTCTGGTCTCTTAGGGGCTTCCTCCATCCTCACTGATGTCCTCTCTGGGCTCCAGGGAGGTTCTCCTCACGAGCCACGAGAACTGCCCAGCTCTCTCCCTCCATTTCCTGGTATGAATTGAATTATTTAATTATTTCCAGGCACTGTGCATAGACATGGTTGCGCACAAGTATGTGTGAACATGCCTGTATTGTGTGGAGGACCAGGGGGATATCTTTGCTTTCAGCCTTAAGGGAATAAGTAGTCAGGAACTAGGGAGGTCATGGGAAGGGTTAAGAGGCATAGTAGCTTTAGCCTCTTCAAAGGGAAAGGGATGGTATTAGGTGGAGAGAAGGGAAAGGCTCTGGAAAGGGAAAGGAAATAGGGGGTATGAAAAGGAGTGAGAAGTAGATTGGATTCTATTTTGGTTTGGGAGATAATTTCTTAATATTGCATTTGCCGAATTTCTCCGATTTCCAAGATCCCAAACCCATGCATTAAATTTCATTCTCTGCATGTGATTTGTTCTCATTACTATTACAGCACATTGTTTTAGGAGCCATCAATATACTGATGACACCCAGCTCTCCTTCTCTTGAGTCTATCAGTATCAGGAGAGGCAGTGAAGGTGCTGAGCTGGTGCCTGGAGGTGACAGTGGGTGGGATGTGGACAAGCACATTGAAACTGAACCCAGAGAAGATGAAGGTCATATGGGTGGGTAGTTCCCAAGTCTGAGGTTTTGTGTGATGAGGTTGCACTGTCCTCCAAGGATCAAGCTCACTGTGGGTGGGTGCTACTAGAATGATCATTCCTAGGTGACCTCAGTGGCTACGACTGAAAGAATGCCCTGCCCTGGATCAAGCTGCTTCTGCTTTAAGATCAGTGAGTGAGGCTTTCCTTGTGGTCCTTGCCTTAAATTAGGTCTGTTGGGGGGTCCATGGGAGAGCCTTTTTGGTGGCAGCTCCGCATCTGTGGAATGATCTCCCCAATGAAGAGCCTCTCGTACCAACTTTATACACCAGGTAAAACTCACCTTTTTTACAGCCTTTTAGAGGCTGATGCATTAGGTTATTTTGTAATTATGATGCTGCTAATTATGTTTCTTATATATATAAGAATTATATTTAATGTTCTTGCATATTATGTAGCATATTGTCTTATTTTGTTGCAAACCGCCCTGTGACCATTTCTGGTGAAGAGTGGTACAGAAATCTCTGAATAAATAAATAAATATTGTATTAATGGTTCCAATGAAGACCTGCTTAGATGCTGCACAGCTTCCCCAGGCATAGTGAAAGTGAAGACTTTCTTTGTGTTGCACTTGGGATCTCTCCCTGCATCTCAATCTGTGTTTAAGGTCTTAGAAATGATAATGCTACATAACTAAGAATTGTTCTCCCTGTATTATTATATATTGTCCTTTATCCAAAGATCCCAGGGTGGCATGAATATCAGTGAGCATGTGTTGTATGCAGGGTATAAAGGTATACAAAAAGTACACAAGATGCCTCAACAGTAGGAAGGCAACAGGGAGGCAATGCGACCCAAAGGCACCTCCTTAGAGACCACAAACACTTGTTAGGATTCCTTTTTAAAATATATATATAATATTGCTTTTATTAGAAAATTCCTACTCCTTGTTGCCACAGAGAGATATCTGAATAATTAACGGCAAAAGAGTTTAATGGCAGAAAGCAAAGTATAAAAAGCAGCCTCAATTCACTGCATTTAACATTTGCAATGTCTAATTCTGCACACCAAGGTGTCTAAAGGTGAAGTCAAGTTTTTCACATTTGAGGTCAACAATTTCGGAATAGGAATCATGCCTACTAATAATTTATTTCAGCTTGGCTCGACAAATTTAACAAAAAAAAAAAAGAAGCTTTGCCAATTATGTTAATCACTTGCTATTAAAGATGCAAACTGGCAACAGGCCTTTGGCTTATGATGTATTTCTAGTGTGGTCCTCAGGTTTTCCCTACCTTAACGAAAGGAAAGCCAGGCACTGCATTAGCAGATTTCATATAGTGACTAATAGCTCGACATAAAATCGCCATGTCTGTGGGAAAACGGGATTGATATCCTCGTTAATTAAAACACAAAAAGTGTTACCCCATTTGAGGTAGATAATTAATAGTGAACAGTCTTTCTGTGTACGTATTCGCATTCAATCTGCTCAAAGCTATATTTGCTGGGGTACCCGAAAGCCTTTCCCGGCATTCTACAAGCTGAAAGATTACAAGCACTATAAAGGATGTTGTCTGTTTCCAAAGGGCACAAAGGAAGTGAAGGAGTCTAAAGTTGCAATCATAAGTACACTTGCAAAGGAGTAAGAGGTTCTGAATAGACGTGCCCAGAACGGCACTGGAAGTATTGAGGCTGCTCTTTGTAACAGGAAGAACCTGCCTGCCGTACTACTAGCAGCTGTCTAGAGAAACCTTTCACAGGGAGTAGCTCTTTTACCCCACCAGCAGAAACAGGGGATTTCTGCCAGAACTATGGGCAACATTTCTCATGACAGGAGGAAGTGATTGGCAAGAGGTTCAGTGGGCCTGGAGCCAGGCGTGAGCTGTGAATGAGAAACAACAGCCAGCCAAGAATGAAACACCAGGGCTCACTAACAGGCACAACAGAAATGATAGGAGAGGATGTGACAGAGCTATGTTGAACAAATCACAGGTCCTGAAGGGTTGATTGAGATGCTGGGCCTCAGAGGCCCAGAGCAGGATGCACGTGCATGCAAACTGTTAGGTGCCACAGGGCACTGGCTCCCTACACCACCAGGGTTCCTGGTCAAATGAGGGAACCGCAGGCTGAGAGGTTCACTGCACAGGACGCCATGCAGCACTGGGCAGCCAATCTGCTGCCACTGGCGTTTATGAAAGATTCTCATTTCCCTCTGTGTGCGCAGCTTGTATCTGAAGGAGGCTGCTCAGTCCTTCCTCTGCACGCCCAGACTATGGCCCTTGTCTCCATCCTGCCTGCCTCTGGGGTACTTGCATGCACTTCAGAACTGAACACATAACCCACACATACTCATGACTTGTCAGGATTTCTTTTTAAAGTATAGAATATGCTGTGCTAGGATAAGCCATCAGACTAGGTGACACACTAGGTCCCTTTTGACTCTGATTTTAAGAATTTGCCTAAGACTAGTCCCAAATGGACTACTCTAGCTAACACCACAACTGACAAACAAATACAGACGTATGGGGCAAGATCTCCAAATGACCAGCATGAACAAGTGGCACATAAGAACAGGTGCTTAGCAAACCTGGAGCATCTTCAGTTGGGTCCTCTCTGGTGCCATTACAATACATGGCGTGCACCTCAATTTCCGAAACTGGGAATGTGCGATCACACAGTGGACATGGAATAGGTTCATCACCAAGAAAGCTGCCGGCAGATGCTGTTTCCCCAGCGTCTTCAGCTGCATCAGCCTGAGAAAGAGAGGAAGAGAAGGAGCAAGTTGATCTAGTTGCAGTTTTAACAATCATCCTAGTTCCCTTGATCTCCTGCAGTTTCTGAATCTCTCCAGATTCTGGGCTTCCATCACCAGTTTTCATTCCTACTGAACAGGTCAGATCTAAGAACCCTGCAGTGATGAGCACACTCAACAGTCCTAATATCTAATGCTTACTTCAAAAGGCACCATGCCCTCCCAAATCACCATGAGGCTCCCTCTGGAGAGCCGTATGTTCTGTTTAAAGCATGGATCACCTGCATCGCCACTGTGGCTCTCTTGGGAAAGTGTAAAACATTCTTAAATTGAGAAAGTCAGAGTGCCAGTGAGGAAAAAACAAACACAACTGACAGAAAACTAAAGCACCCAATTCAGAGTCAGTCAGTCCCTTCTTGGCAATACTGCCTTCAGAGTGTGGACCTGTCCAGGATGAAAAGAAACTGCCAACTTCACACTCATGGCTAGCTTGAGTCACTGAGAAATGTTCACTGAGTTAGATCATGGTCTGCATAGCAGCAAGTTGCATGTGTGTTCGTGAGGTGGAAGCATGTTGCTGTCTATATACACAAGCTTGGGCATTTTATTTATTTTTACCAAAGTACAGCCATCTTATATGATGTCGTGTTTTCTAAATCCAAAGGTTAAACTACAAAGACTGAGATTGTTGCAATGGAACATATACTTGAAATTACTGGCTAGTCCTTTGATCACAATTCCATTCAACGATGTTTCCTGGAGGAAAAGCGACTCTGGGTATCTTGTGGCTCCCACCTGTAAATTTTCCCTTTATTGACTCCCAGTTAGGTTAATGTACAACAAAAATGTACAATTTTTGAAATGTTGCTAAAATGCTTTCTCAAAGCAGCTTGACCCAGAAAACCAAGCTGTATCTGAATATGGGAGATTCCCCAACCAGCCTGCAAAAGGAGAGTGTGGCTTTGTCCCTGGGAAAACAACACCTGGACTTGACATGCATCTTACCGAATGTGGTGAACAAGCGGCTCATTTGGCCCTCTGATGGAGATCAGTACCAAGGGACTGATAATTTAAAGAACTCTGGTACCTAAGAATTGCATGTGCTATTTTTACACTTATTTTGTTATATTTTACATTCGAGGATTTTCTCTCAATAAACCCTGTTTAAAGATTAGCTTTTTGTTGCTTTTCAATAAAACATAGCTGCCACTAGAGAGAGAGAGCTAGGTATCATCTTGGGACTGTGCTACTTGGATATTCTCAAGGCAGGGAACTATGAGGGCTCGGAGCACAACAATGTAAAAATTGTTGTACAGGATCAGGCCAGGTGCTGCTGCTGCTGCCTCCTGCCCTGTTGGTGGGTTTCCTAGAAACATCTGGAAAGTCACAGCTGAAAGTAGAAGGCTGGATTAGATGGGCACTTGGCCTGATCAGCAGAGCTTCTCTCACATTCTTAGTAACTGTCCAACTAGCTCTGCAGCCTGAGCTTCCCACGGGCATCCGGGTGGTCTCTGTTAAAGCCAAACCAGACAAGACTGAGATAGCCACTGCTGCTTGCTCTTAACAGCTGTTAGTCATAATGAACTGGCTCTGAATATCATCTTCAACTGTGTCTAACTGGAGTTGCAAATGTTTGAAACAATCCTGAGGTCAGTAAGAAAGGGAAGAATAGTTTTCATGACTGTTCCAGGTACGCCTGTTAGCCTATATGGGTGTATACTTTTCACCTTTGCATCCCAACCTGTATCCCAAGCAATTCAGGGCTGATTACACGGAGCAGAGGTTCAACTTGCCCAAGGCCATGCTCTGAGCTCTGCGGCAGATTTGACTCAACTCTCCCTAGTCCAGGTCCAGCACTCTATCTACCCCGCCGACTTTCTAGTGACAAATATGTGGAAGAGTTACAGCAGTTACTTTGAATTAACTCCCAAATCCTTGCTGGGCCTTGGGTTTGTGAGTGAGAAGCATGCTGGTCCAACCAGATCAGCCCCTAGTTTTGTGGCAGGGATACAGGATGAAAGAAAACACATGGGAGTTCTTTCTTGGCTTTTTTGTAGGATAAAGTTAAGTACTATTATCTGCATGTCATTAAATACACCCATTTTTTTAAATATCCCCAACAGAGTCTCAGAGCCACAGTGCATTTCTCCCTCTGAAACACACAGCCTCTGCATTGAACTATTCATGTCTGAAAGAGGCAGAAGGCTGACTACTGCCATCTTATTTCTTAATACTGGAAGACTTCTACATAATGTCACCCTATCTCAAAGGTTCCTAAACATTCAAAAGCAAAGAAGATTTGCCAGAACCATTAAAATGTCTGTTTAAATATTAAACCAGCTAGATGGAACCTGTGGGAAATATTCTAGGATTGGTGATTTTTATTGGGGTGAGACAAGCAGACACACTCTCTCTCTTACACATACACAGAAACTGTCATCTGTGTCCTTATAACTGCACAGTTCCAAGGAAACCATCATTAGACGTGAGCCTGACTGACTGCTTAGGCATGCTTCATGTTTTGTTTTATGAGTGGTCCCCATTATGTAGGCCTGTTGCTTAGCAGCTTCATTGCAGAATCTACATTGTCAAGCAAGAGCCTAATTCTATGTGAGGAATTTCATTGACTTATTGAAGACTGCTTTGTATATGTGGGGGTGTGTATGATTGGCTGGTGTTTTCTTAAGGCCCAATCTCAAATGTGCCAAATTCCCTGCTGACAGGTGATCAGTACCAAACTGCAGGGACCGTCAACAATTGTTTCAGGCAAAAGTCATTTAAAAAAAATCCTTTTCTAAAGAGACCTGACTCCAAAGTGGAAAAAAATGCTCTGTGCATTCTGCAGTTATTAAGCTACACTACAGCTACTACTGCTACACCATACATTCCTAGTATTTTGCATCTCGGCATTGCTACATCTTGCTAAGTGCTCTGAGGCTGTGGTGTGTCGTGAAGACATGCCAAACACAAAACAAGACATGCCAACAATAAGGAGTTCTGATCAAATCGGTGTTAATCTAATAAGATGACACATATACAGATGTGAAGAGCTCTCCGCTCCTTCCCATTTCCACTTTACACAGCCTTGCAGATCACATCCTTTCCAAATACCAGGTGTCCAAATAAACTGCTTACACTCCCACAGTAAATAACTCATTGTAAATGTAAATGTGGCATTGTGTAGCAACACATCAGCCCCCTCTCCCCGAGAATGACTTTTGACAAGCCCTAGGAGGACGGCTGAGAGAAGCCTTAACCGCATGACTGGCTGCCCACCCAGCAAAGGGGAAAGCAGAACCATCCCACGCCGGCACTTACAAGAAGAGATGCCCTGAGCGACTGAGGCCGCCTCCGTTCAAACAGGGCTCGTGCCTATGGGCCAGCAGCAGAGGCAGGAGATCAGGCTGGCTGGTGCATGGCTCAGCTCCCATTATCCACTGAGCCATATAATACAAGGTTCAAATCCTACCACAGCATTCAAGTCCTTCTGATCACCCAAGTTAACACCGGGAGGCCTAAAATGGGCTACTGACCTATCCTTGAGGCCTTTCTGAGCACTTGCTATCTTTCTGCCTGGATAGGTTTTTTAAGGCACAAATCCCACCCAAGAACTAGTCCATTAACACAAGAGACAACTCACTAGTTATGGTTTCCCTAGAGGTCCCTAAGTTTCATAACCACTATGCAAACATAGCATAGGCTGTGAGAGTTCAGATGCTGCCTAACTGATGAATGGCACACAACGTAAAAAACCTGAGCTATTATGAAGTTCATTAAGGTACCTGTTACAATGTGATGCTGCTTCTACATGTTAACAGTCATCATCATGGAGACAGACAAGCCTGTACAGGCTGAAGACTCCAAGAATTAGCCTTTTACATATGAATCATCTTGTCAAGTGCTCTCCAGTTCACCTAGATTTATGTATCCTGCCAGAATAGTACTTGAAAATCCCTTTTATATTCCCACCACCAGCAACCTAAATAGGCATTATTTTTATATTACCAGAAACAGCCATTGAAGTCAGATGTCACTGTTGTGACAGCAGCAGGGTGACTGCAGCACAGGTATGGTGATTCAGGAAAGCAGAGCAAAGACACCAGCATTCATTTGGCAATGAGACAAGCAAGAAAGGCCTTTCTCTGGATTAATCTAGAGGCGCATACAAGATAAATCATGACTGCAAAGACTTTGTTTAAGGTAATAGTCAGAAGGCCCACACGAGCACAGTGAGCACCCCAAAATTAAGCAGCAGCAGCATTCAGACCAGTGCCAAATCTTAAAGGCCTCTGCCCACTCCCCTCTTGTGTACACATGCTCTACTGTCAAAGCCTCAAAGCTGTAAAGAGCCAACAGCAACAGCTTAATCACACTGCAGAGTCACAGTTTTGCCAACATGCTTGCAACCTCTTTGTTCAGTCAGACACGTGCAGCTCGGGGACAAGCAACTAGCTCCCTTTCCTTCGTTGGGCCCAGTGGTGTCCTTTGGCACATCGCAACCCATGTAGCACATTGAATAGGTGTTGCCCGCAAGATGACAAACGTGAGAAAGTCAACAGCAATCCCTTCCGCTAACAAAGGTCCTAGGCTTGTAGTAGTCCATGACTGCATAGATGGAGGAAAAGAAACGAATGGGAGGAGTTGCTGACAAAGGGAGGGAGAACAACAGGAGGCCCAACACCGACACACACACACACACACACACACACACACACTCCTACACAAACATTTCCTAGCAGGTTGCATAGTTTGCAAAGCAGCTCATTTTGGGAGACAGGCAGGAAATGAGACTCTGCATTCCAGACGCTTCACTGGCTGTTATCCCTTAGGGATTTGCTTACCTGCAGAGAGACATCTTTGCTGGATGAATGGATTTCTCCGCTCTCAGGCTCGATAGCTTGCAATGGACTCGGCTGGGTCTCTGTAACAGAAGCCTCCCATGTTAGCAGCAGCTCAGCCCCTCCCTATTTTCCACAAGCCCCCCTCCAACCCCCCAGCACATTCCACACTAGCTGATAAAACTTATCCCATTTGCTTTACAGTGTCTTCACAGTTTCTAAACATTTTTTAGACTTGTCACGAATGTTAGCAGACAACGTGCAACAACATAACTGGAGTAGAAGTTTAAAGCTATAGTGCAGCAGTGTGTGGATAAGGCTACTGCCACGCTACAGCTTAACAGGGAGCAGGAATCAATAGGGCATGTAGGTTGTGCACCAGGGTAGGTTTTGCTGGCAAGCAGCACAATGCAGGAGCAAACACTTCAACTCGGGAGAAAGGCAACACACCTATTGCTTTGCTGTACAGCTTGCCTTTCCTTTGTACCCGCTCTGCCTCTTTGTTAGAACACCACCCCTCAGTTATTACCAACAATGAAAACCTCATCCAGTCTCCTGCAGGGAACCTCACAATTAAACCTGTTCCTGTATGAGATGTGACACTGAAAAAAGGTTTGCTTTAGAAAAATAATTTCAAAATCAGATTGGGTCTTGAAGAGAACAATTTAACCTTGAACAATTTTCTTGCTTACTGAATATAAGAAAATTCCTTTCCCCTAGCGTGATTTTGCAAATGTATGCTCAGGGCAGATGGATTTGTAAGCATTGCTGTATGACTGATTTGCTCTGAACTGGGGGGGGGGGGCGGGGAAAATACATCATTCAGGATGTCACTGACAAACCCAGCAGGTGGGGACCGCTGGCTCTTCTAACAGGAGGTAACCCTCCTGTTAAAGCCATAGTAGTTGACACCCCTGGCTTTGAGTGTCCAAACAATGATTAGCAATTGCAGCCTCATTAAACACAGGACTGCAAAAGGCAGAGGAGGAAGTTCATTTGCTCATCCTGAGAGGAAGACATATTTCATTCAGTTTCTAAAAGATAAGCTCAGGAGTCCTTCTCCCAGTATGTTTAACCAAGGAATATAAACTAACATAAACACTCACATAAGTGCTTCTAGGACAAAACTAAGAGGCTCAGCAGGTGGTGCTCACTGTCACCCTTGTTCTGAGGCCAAGCAAGTAAATGATGGCAGTGCCAGCATACTAGCAGCATCCTTCATGGTGCTCCAAGGGAGGCATTCCAGTGAAGCAAGAAGTCCACAGGAAACAGCATGAAGCCCCTCTCCAGGGTACCATTGATGCAACCGCCCAAATGAAAGAGCAGAAATGGAGTTGAGTCAGCCACCTTCCTCCTGCCTGCATCTAGACACACTAGGGCTGGAATGGCAAGGGACCAGCAGGATTTTGCGTTTTCGAAACCACGTCAAAGTGCAAGTAGATAAATAGGTACCGCTTCGGCGGGAAGGTAAACGGCATTTCCGTACGCTGCTCTGGTTTGCCAGAAGTGGCTTAGTCATGCTGGCCACATGACCCAGAAGCTGTACGCCAGCTCCCTCAGCCAGTAAAGCGAGATGAGCACCGCAACCCCAGAGTCATCCGCGACTGGACCTAATGGTCAGGGGTCCCTTTACCTTGACCTTTAAGGAACTGATCAGGCCTTTTTCAAGGGATCTACCTACCAAACCTACCAGTTTGACCTCATGATTTACAACCTGCCAAGCAGCACAGCTTTGTCTGCAACTAAAGAATGTTGATTTTCTTGGCTCAAAGCCACAAATGAATTGTTAGAGGGCTCATACCAGGGCAAAGAGTGATTTCTTCCTCAGCTTGATTCTCTGTGGCCATGTCTGGGCTTCTCCTACTGTCCAACGGGGTCAAGGCAGAAATGCTATTGAAATGCAAACACAGAATAAACCAGTGTCACAACATGCAGGCCTGTGAAAGTCAGCTGCAGCCTTGGGAGCTCTGATTATCCAAGAAAGGCAGCAGGAGAGAATGCAGAAAGTTACTGGCTTGAATGAAGCATCCCAAACAAGATGACCGTGGAGAAGCCCTTCTTCTCTAGAGACACTTTCTAAAGCAAAAGAAAGGGTCATTGTGTCATGCAAGAGAAGTAAGAATATCTACTCAGAACTGCAAAGGCTTCTTTGATGCTTTCTGCTTTTGGTCACAGGAGTACTGCAGGTAGAAGAGCAGCCTAATCCTTAGCGAGGAGTGGGAAGAGGTGGAGATCTGTTTGACACTGAACTCTTCTCTCTCCCATCCTTTACTGCTATCCCCCCCCCCCATTTCATCACTGCACACAGCTCTCTAAAGCAGCAGGAATCTGACACAGCTCAAAGCTTCCCTACAGCAAAGTTCTGCCAACACGAACCAAGCAGCTCTTTTATGCAGCATTTAACTGTGCCTGGCTCCTCTCATTTTGACCTTCCAGTGCCGCCATTTTCTCTGCAAAGCACAGTCGCTCCACGTCACGGGAAGACACAGGCTGAGCCACTGTGACATTGCCACCCTGTCAACCTTAGAGTTCTATGTAGCTTTCCTATTGGATTGATCAAGTATGCAAGTGCACACTTGAAAACACGAATCCCCACACTGACAAAAGGGAAGATTTATTAAACTCGGCTATGAGCCTCAGAGAGTAGGGAACAGCCACCACAGATTTATGATAAATAAGAAAATCCTGATGGGAAACCACAAGTGACTTCTCTCGCTCTCTCGCTAAATAAACCATC
Organism: Lacerta agilis; assembly: GCF_009819535.1. Taxonomy (NCBI): domain Eukaryota; kingdom Metazoa; phylum Chordata; class Lepidosauria; order Squamata; family Lacertidae; genus Lacerta; species Lacerta agilis. The sequence continues at coordinate 65,253,476 of NC_046313.1, forward strand.
TCAAAGCATTTGTTATGAGCCCAAGCTGAGGACAGCTTATGCTGTGTAAACCATCAAGACACACTTCAAAAGGCCTCACACTAAACAATTTGCTATGACATTTATAAAATGGGCTAATCAATTTGAAGTCAACCCACATTGCTTGCTACACCAACTATCTCCCAGTAATGAAGCATATAATCATTTATTAAAATCTCAATCTAGCGTACTTTGCACAACACAGGAAACAACAAAGCTGAGTGGCCCACGGAAAATGGGGGAGGAAGATGCCGTTGGCTAAAGCTGCTTTCAATATTACTCCAGCAGCATCAGAACCGAAATCTGAAGCCCACTGACCAGGTTGCCTGTGCTCTGCCCAGCGCAGGGCTCTGCTGGCAAACTGCCATGTGCCAGATGGCCACACTTAATGTGCACAAAACTGAGAATACTGCAGCCCCTGTCATCTTAATGCAGATGTGCCGTCTGATCAAATTAGATGTCGCAGCACGTAATGGTCAATCTTGATCCTAGCAGCCTGATGAGGGCAGCCGCCGGCTGCATTGCAAAGTTCCCAGGGTCACAGTGTGGCAAGTGGGATGTACTTTGAGGTCCCTGCTTGTGGCTTGAAAAATGTGCAAGGCACCCAATGTAAACAGAGGAGACTAATCCTATTACCTACAGTCTGAGGGGGGAAAGGGAACAAGCCTTAAGGGTAGAAGCGTCACACCAGTGCCACTTGTTGTTTATATGAATGCTGTCTCTGGATGGAGCTAGGGGGATTTTTCTCCAATCAAGCTCTGGCTAATGAGTACTTGAAATATTATGCCCTAGTGAGGAAACAGGGGCATTATCTCTCTCTCTCTCTCTCTTTCCCCACGCAGTCCCAGAACCTCCTGACAGCTGTGATGGCAAAGAAAGGCATCTGCACTTGAATCTCTCCTCCCAAGTATGATCACCATAAGGGTAAAACTGCCATCCTCCTTATTAGACTATGTACATAGGAGAGCTTACCCCACTGCAGGGTGGGAAGAGCTATCTCTGCTCCCCTCATTGAGCATTCAGCCAAAATGCTGTTGGATCAATGAGAAGAGAGGATATCAGGCAGAGAAAAACTAGTGGGCTCATGCCAAGAGCATTTTAATTATAAAACCTGGGAAAACTAACCCAAGAATCAAGAAACTTCTCACAGCTAGACTTGTGGCTGAGCAGCAAATACTGAAATCTTCCTGGCAAATTATTTCATGAATCTTCCTCTATCTGCGCCATCTCCTACCGTTTCCTTCATTTCCTGATCTCTACTGCAAGCCATCCCAGCCAGTATGCTTTACTCCTGGGCTCCGGGAACCTTTAAGGCGGCAGTCCACCCAGGAGGTATTCCAGAAATGGCCGCCATGCTGTGCCCTGCCAGAAAAAGCAGCAGCAGCAGCAGGGGCCCAAATGCGAGACACAGGCAGCAGCCTCCCCAACTCGTTATTTAATCATCTGAAGCAAACAGGGTTTGGACCCTCCCCTATAACACATGCTACTTGCTCATACTTGAATTGGTTCTCCCGGAACATGGCTTGCTGTCTCAAGGAGATAAATGCACTGCCACTTTTAGGATATGCTTTCTTGGTCTTGTCTTCTGTTCTTGCCTCTTCAAAGAACTGCATATATATATTACATATTATATATATTTAAATACTGCTCCGCCATGCTGTTTGCATACCCACTGAGACTCTTGCTGAAACTCATCTTTCAAACAGCCATAATTTATAGCTTTGTGGTGTCAAATCAAATTAAATTAGCTCCTTAGGCCAAGGATTGAACTTTATTATCTTTACTGCAATGGCTACTTTTTGCTTTACATTTTTAAGACACAGGTACATACTTCTCTGTTTGATAATAGACACAAATATATTGCAAGAATGATAACGCATGCTGAGATTTTGGGCAGAATATCCGTTCAAGGCCCTGAGTTGCATATATTTGACACTATACAAACAGAAATTAGGTTCCTATGCCCGCTTATCACATTCCAGCACAGTATAGTTACAAACTGAACTATACAACAGCTGCAGGCATTAAAAAACTAAATTTCTGTGCAACAGCTTCTGAAGAAGATCCCAGGAAGACCAGGTCATTCCAGCAGGCTAATTATCTCCCATAATGAACTACTTTGATATACACCTACTTACCTTTGGGTAATCTGCATGGGCTCCCTTTCTTCAAGCACATCTTCTGCAAACAGCACTTGGGTGGCCTAAGGAGAAAGAAAATAATCAAACCACCCAATCTTTCAATGGCAGCTTGATACTTCTAAGCTGGCACGTCCAATGTAAGAAAAAAGTAGGGCAGCAACAACATAAAGTCCTTCAGAGACCGGAAATATATCTGTGCAATAAGAATCAGCTAACCGTGTAAACGTGCATCTAAAAGGGTCTGAAGGTCATTTGGTCATAGAATCATAAAAGTTGGAAGAAACCAGATAGCTACCATGACCAACCTGCCACTGTAAGGTAGGATCCACATACCATACCATAGAATCATAGAGTTGGAAGAGACCACAAGGGCCATCCAGTCCAACCCCCTGCCAAGCAGGAAACACCATCAAAGCATTCCTGACAGATGGCTGTCAAGCCTCTGCTTAAAGACCTCCAAAGAAGGAGACTCCACCACATTCCAAATCCAGACAGACTGTGCCACAAGCAAAGAGTTGCATCAAAAAAGGCACATTATGCTGCTTGAAGCAGGAGACAAAGGCAAAGATGTTAGGCCCTCTGAAAGCATTAAGCTCGAAGGGTTAACTTCAGAAGCAAAACACTTGCAAAATTCACAGCTGAGACAGAAGCTGTCAGGAACACACTGAAAAGCAAAGATGTTGGTTGCAACATTGTCCTTAGCTGGAACATAAACAGAAAGAACTATCTCACAAGATGTTCTGAGAACTTGTAGCTCAGAACTAACTGTAAACTAGTCCTATGCCAGAATTAGCCAAGTAATTACATTACTAGGAAATGCATTACCATTACATGTCAATGGAAGCCACTGAAACAATTAATTAAGTAGCACTCTAACTGTACGAACCGTGTGCAAATATATTTTACTCTAAAAAGCTGTGCATTAAATGGCTCTTTGAATTTCAGAATCCTACCCATCTTCCTGCAAAGAGATCCAGGTGTTGTATCTTCCTTAGGTAAATAAAAAATTGAATCACACCTGTCCATGCTCTCTCACATGCCACTTTCTTGATATAAAAGGGAAAGAGGGGGGGGGGGAATCTGTAGGTGGAATCTGTAAGGTTCTTTGGCATAGTAATGTTCAACCTTTTAAGACCATCTTTAACCTCATCCAGCAATACAAAACCAACTTTTAATTTTTGACTGTAGTTTTGCCTCTTTTCTTTCTACTTTTCTCTTTCGCTCTTCCTCTCACTTTCTCTACATCCCATCTTTTTCTTATTCTCTTGCCTACTCTTGGATCAGGCACAAACCACAACTGAAGTTTAATGCTTTTGCCACCACTTGGTGCTCTTTTCTAATATGCACCAAGGTTTTTAAATAGCCAGCAGCATTGTAGGAGTGCAGGAAGTTGCCTTATACTGAGTAAGTTGCCTTATACCTTATACTTATACCATTGCTAGTTAGCTCAGTATGGTCTACATCGGGCATAGGCAAACTCGGCCCTCCAGATGTTCAGGACTACAAATCCCATCATCCCTAGCTAACAGGACCGATGGTCAGGGATGATGGGAGTTGTAGTCCCAAAACATCTGGAGGGCCAAGTTTGCCTATGCCTGGTCTACATTGACAGGCAGCAGCTCTCTTCAGACAGAATCCCTGCCAGCCCTTTCTGGAGATGCTGGAGAGAGCTTCTGCCTTAAAAACAGAAGCTCTACAACTGGGCTACAGTCCTTCCCCAAATAAGAACTCAGATAAGTTGCCACAGGAAAAGGGGTCAAGAAATGAAAGAAAGGGGATGCTGGTAGACTCCTCTAATTTTTTCATTCTATTTCCTGTGTTGGACTCCAAATGCAGTTGTCATGGGGTTTTGCATTCTACTCCCACTCATTCCATATTAAACTAACTTCATCTTTCATACTTCATGCACAAATAGATAATTTCAGACACATCAAGAGCATCTAGCCTCTCTGGTCTTCAACAGGTGGGTCAGGACCCACTAGTTGCTCATGGCTTGATCGAAGGTGGGTCGCAACAGCAGTACTACCACCATGCAAATAGAATCACAGAACCGTACATTGGAAGGGAACACAAGGGTCATCTAGTCCAACCCCCTGCAATGTAGTAAACTCTTGCCCAACGTGGGGCTCAAACTCACAACAGTGACATTAGGAGTCTCATGCTCTAGTGTCTGTCTAAGCTATCAAGCCACCTTGTGGGCTTATATAGTACAAGATTAAGAAATGGCTTCCCAAATGCATGCTTGGGTTAAAAGTGGGCCTGTGTGTGAAAAGGTTGAAAATACCTGATCTTCTACAGCTTTCTTCTACAGATGCTTCTATCTTATTGATGGCTCTCCCACTTTTGGCTCTGGACCCTAATAGATTTTTCCCATGAGTCAATAGTCATTGATAGAAAAAAGGCTCCCCTGAGCAAAGGCACTGTATATATATAAGAATTATATATAAGAATTTCTGCAATCTTATAACTCCTACTCTTCAACTGTTAAAAAGTAGGTGCATATTGTTCTTCAATATTCACCTGTAGGAAATATTGACCTGTAGATCAAATATTAATTAAGACAAGAATGCAATGTTCTATGCATTGCTTTAAATAATTGGTCTAAACATCCCAACCACCATCCACACAAGCATATATTGACTGCATTTACAGCAATCTCACAAGAGACCTGTAAAGGTCTATGCTTATGTTTACCGGTATTTTGTCCTGAGAACATCTGGTCTTATGTGTTGGAAGACCCTCCCATCCAGTGCATGGTATATGGGGTATACAATTTGGGGTGGTTTATTGCGTGGTGCACATTCCAAGATTTTTATTCCTTTCTACTTACACCAGATATTATTGGAGCACTGTGCTAAACCCAAATGAAGCACTGGAAGCTGGAAGTGATGCTGTGGCAACCATAAAGACATTGCATGGGAGGTGTGGGTAATCACACAAAGAACTCTGGCTTAAGCAAATAGCCTCGCCTTGCTGCATGGCAGGGCTTGCTCTAGATAAGATGTATATAAATTGTGATCATACACAAAGCTATGTGATTGCTATACATCTCCCATTTGTTTCCAACTTTTGGGGTGTTGACTTTACCCAAAATTGTATTGAGCATTGCTTGTTATTTATGGGAAGAACAAGAAGCGGTCAATGAAGTGGTGGTGGTGGTGGGAACTTGCAAGGTAATGATGTTACATCAGGCGTGCAGTATCCCTAGAATTTACGAACAACAAGAAAGGAAGAGACAAAGACATGGGGTTGTTGTTTTCAGTAGAGGCCCACATCTGCCATAACATCTAGTTTCAATCTATTCTAGGCAATGAATCATGAAAGCCGCTCATCTAAAGAGACAACAGAGGTAAATATTGTTTCCCAAAGAACAGCGGGAAGCAGAGTCTGAAGGGGTAGCTCAAGCACACTGTCCATTTTAGCAGCATTTCACTGTAGCCGGATGGAGCGAGGAACCACTAGGGAGGACTTGAAGGAAATGGTAGTTACTGTCTTGATTAACAGCTTTGCAATTCAGCAGATGCAAGGGGCATAGTCAAACAGCCTTGCCAGCAGCTCAAACCACCAGGAAAAGCAGGATGCAGATTTAACATCCCAGGCTAGAACGGATTCAGCTGTACTGGAATAGCAACAAGTCAGAAGTGGGGGGAGGGGAGAGGCAGCAGCCACCCGGACTCAACAGCTAAGGAGACACTTTGGCACCTTAAATACATTAGGACTTACACTACTGTCAACACAAAGGGTGCTGAAACAGTGACAAAGAACGCCGGTGGGTAATTATGGCAGAGAAAAATGTAGTGCTCAAATGAGGCTTAAAACATGGGAAAGTGGTCTTTGAATTACCTGCTATCAGCTCCATGTTCCATTACATGGCGGAAGAAAGAAAAGGGGTGTTAAGAATCACCTGCCGCAAAGCATATTGTCATACTCGGCTGAAGCCCTGCCTTGGCTTCTCTGCTATACCTTAAGGTGCTTTAGTGTATATTTATGAGTTGGAACTTGAGCTTTTTACATTTTAATTGTGTTTTCAGGTTGCCCCAACAACCCCATTTGTTTCTCATGGCCCTAGAGCCATTTTAAATGTCAAATCTATTACTCTCCATTTTTGCTGGAAGACTGCTTAAGACTTGTGCACTAGAAGCCTGCATTCCTTGAGGATGTAGTCGAAAGAGACACTGAATCTTGCGTTACAATGCACCTTCTTCCAGGAACTTGTTTAGGGCTCAAAAATAGAAGGGCTGTGGCTCCGTGGTCCATGTAGCTCAGCATCGTCCACACTGACTGGCAACAGCTTTCCAGGATTTCAGACAGCTTTACTTGGACCTGGGATTTTTTTTAATGCAGAGCAGATGCTCTACCACTGGGTGGTGACTCTTCCCCAGCTGCTTTGTGTACAGAAGGCACTGGGTTCAGTTCTTGGCATCTCCAGACAACGCTCAGAAAGACCCTTATCAGAAACTCTGGGGAGCTGCTACCTCACAGTGTAGAGCTGCAATGAGGAACCTTGGTCCTCCAGATGTAGCTGAACTACAACTCCCACCAGCTGTAGCAAGCACAAAGTCGATGGTCAGGGGTGATAGGAGTTGTAGTTCAGCAACCTCTGGAGGATCAAAGGTTCCCCACATGTAGACAATGCTGAGCTAGACAAACCAATGGTCTGACTCTGTATAAAGAGTCTCCCTGTGTTTCTAAGAATGGCTTTGAAGAAGCTGGGGTACATCTAACTTCTGTGCTTAGATGTATCAGCTCATCACAGTCTCCCATTTGACAGTTTCCTATATTATTAATCCCCTTTCTTGGCTAGCAGTGCTACCAGGCCTTTGGGGTTTTCCTACATTTTCATCAGAACTTCACTTGCCCCCCCTACACACAAAAATCCAGGCTAAATAAGGTCTAGATTTCCAACAATAGGGGCAGGGAGATAAAAACAGCTTTGACACAAAAACACTCGGTCATCTCGGTCATCTCCATCTATCATAAATGAGCAAAAATAGGGCACAAGTCCAACATTTTCTCCTTTGCAGGTCACCTTTAAGGTGTGTTTAAATATAGCCTCTCTGGATCCAAAACTGTGAAACCAGAAGCAAGGCTGCACTGCACTTTTGCTTCTGAAAGAAAATGCAGACATGACAGTTTTTGCTCAGAGCGTTCAATATTACAAGACAGAATATAAATATCACAAAACAAGTTAAGTATCTTTCCATCACTAGGGTAAACAATCAAATACACTTGAAAATAGTAACAACAAGGTTGAGCTTCAGTCAGAGCGAAGATAAAGTTATACAATGATCTAGCAGCGAAGTCATTATGAAAAATGAGGGTTGGAAAAGGCTGACACAAACCTAAAATACAGCAGCAATAAATACTTCATCTGACTAGCAATCTGTTTAAACAGCAGCAATGACCGAAAGCTGCTTCTAGCTCCTGAAATGAAACAAACACTGACACCTAGTGGCTGTCCGAAACCTTGAAAAAAAATGGCACACAGAGACAACAATTAAAGCAAGAGGAACAGGTTAATGTTTGGCTTGGCTGCGCATGCTACACCAATGAGGAAGGATTATAACATTCTCCCTGTCACATCTCATCCTCTGTCCAGCGACATGATAAACACATAGGAAAGCTTGCCCATTAAAATCAATCACTGCTGCTTAGGCGCCCTTAAAACCTAAGTTGTGCAACTGGCTAAGAAACACAGAGAAATCCTAAGAGACTGTGTAGTCTTATGAATGGCACATCTCCCAAAGAGCAAAATAATGTAAAAAATTCAGTGCAAAATAGCAAATGTTTTCCTGCTGAAAATATATTTTAGAACTAGGTCACGTGGCACTTTAGTATCTCTGGTAGCATATGGATTTACCTAGTAAGGCAGAGAACAGGCCACGCAAAACAAACCATTTTTTTAAAAAATACAGCAATCCTCATGCCAGCAATAGGAGATGACTTGCTATACTAGAACTCTTTGTGTATAAACCACAATTTTCAGTCATACGGTTGCCTTCATAGCTAATATATTAGCATAACCATCAAGAGCTGAAAATTTTGGCGGTTAGATACATTGGTATATGCTTTCTAAGATTTATCTTGCAAAGGAAAGTCACATTTGTTACAATTTAGAAAACAGAGAGCACAAACTGGGGTTCAAGTCTATTATTTAATCTCTTGGCAGAAACAAGCTATCTCAGTGATGGGGAACCTGAAGCCCACTGGCTCAGATGCAGCCCATGAGTCCTCCTCATCTGACTGCAACATGCCCCACGCCCCCAATATTCCCCAAGTGACAATTAGGCTTGAAAAAATGACTTCCATTGGCTCCAATGCTTTTTTTCAAGTCTGATTGCCACTCTGGGAAGAGAGGGCAAGTTCCTGGAGACTGAAGCTAGGGAGAGAGTCTAGAAGTGTTTGTGTTCATGTAAAGGGGGGGTGTATACCCACGTTTTGCTTTGGCCCTGCACACAGCTGGCATGTGCCCCCCCAGAAGGTTAAGCCACAAGGTTAGCTTGGGGCTGAAAAGTTTCTCTACCCTTGCTTGAGCAGCCACCTACTAGAGACTCAGTTCACTATAATGCTAGATCCTACAAATTTCTGAGTAGTCCACTATTCTTTTAAAAAGCTGCAAAGTTCACCGAATCTCTTTGACCTTAGAAGTGTGGTAAGTCGTAGTGAAACAATGTAACCCTAAATACGCACCAACATTCTTGGGGTCTAGTCTGTTGTATAGATCACAACATCAAGCAAGATAACTAGCCACTACCCCTCCTTCATTCAGAATTCACCAGACCGACAAAGACAGCGCAGCAAATTTACCTGAAATGAGCTGCTTGCTGGCTCATCATCACTCTCAGGGTTTCTTCCCCCTGCCATGTTCTGCTCTCCATTTATTGGGGACAGAAGCCAGGCTATGCTCTCAGGCTCCTTTTTCTCATTCATTTCTTCTCCCTCCTGCTCATCTGTACCTTCATCTCTCTTAGATGCTTCCTTTGCTGCTTTGCCACGGTTACTTCGCCTCAAGGGACACAATTTGGGGACAACGGGCTCCCCAAATGGTTTCTTGTGTAGAAGCTGTCGCTGAGCCTGTTTCAGGCTTTTCTGGTAAACCTCAAGCTGACACAGGATGACTTGGGTATATTTGTTGGGATCCACTCCTTTAGGGCAGAAGGGAACACCCCAGTAATAGTGCACCATGTCTCTCTCTTCGCCTTCTTGGCACTCCTCGTTACCCCTACGAAGTGTGCAGAGTGGAGGAGCGTTTCTGGGCAATTCAGTCCTTTCCACCAGCCCAGGAGAAAGACATGCCTTCTTGATGGGCTCCAACTGATGTCCAAGCTCAGACCCTGGTCTGCTGGAGTAGTCCAACATGCTGTGCTCCAGGGCTGCTTTCTCCGGAGCTTCTGAGCAACCAGGAAGGGAATCTCCTCCCATGTAATTTTGGGGATGCTTTTCAGTTTCCTTGCCTGTTGGCTTTGGAGGGCTAAACCTTTCTGCAAAAAGTCTCTGAGGTGCCAGTGACAAAGTGCCCCGAGGCCTTTGGGGAAAGGTGGGACTTAAGGCAACTGATGTCCCTTCTTCTAGACTGGGTGGTGTATCGCTGGAACTGCTCCTTGCTGGTGGGGAAAGGTTTTCATTTGACCTTGCAGAAGGTTGGCTCTTCCCTGGAGATACAATTATGCTAGAGACTAGTGAGCTCTCAACTGTTGCCTGGCTTAACCTCGTCAGTACTACTAGGGGCCTCTTGGCGACATCTGTCTGTCCATTCTTATCAGTTTTGTCACTGTGTGAGAGGGAGCTGTACTCGGAGCAAGGAGACTCAGGGCAAGGCAGTAGAGCTGCAAGGAGCTCAGGATCCTCTTGCCCAGCTGGGTAGCTTTGTGCTGAAGACACTGGTGCCTTGGAAGGAAGGGGCACAGCAGCTGCAGCAGAAGACTCAGAAGGCTGGCAGCTCTAGAAAGGAGGGTGGAAAATGCACACAAAGACAAGTGATTTGCCTTCGAAAATGTACGTTCCTAATTATTAAATCAAACTGACTGCTGCTCCGCAGAGTAAAATATATAAATGGACACTTCCATGTTAATCTACAAAATGATAGCTAAAGGTGAAATCATTCATTAGCTGTGTTTGGGGCTGTTAACATGGTGAAGATTAACAAATGTATTGTGAGCTCACCTTGTCAGATGCATTTATGCCTTACAGAAGACTGGCTAGAATTCCAGATGGAAGCCTGTCCCATAAAAAACACCTCATTTGAACTGCAGAGGGGGAGTGCGGGGCAGGGAAGGATGTGAACGGGCAATTCTGTAGCCCAAGTATTTCTGCTTCACTTACACCAAGGCTCTCAGCAATGGCCTTTCTCAGAAGCTCTTCCTCTTCCTCCTCTTGCGAGTTCAACTGCCTGGCTTCTTGCTCGCTCATTTTCAGAGCCAGGGCAAACTGTTCATCTTCTGTCATCTCTGAAAAAAAGTGAAAAAGAAAAGCGTAACACGATACAATGCAGCAGGCTCTCGTTCCTTATGCCCCGAAGAAGGTGCCTGGGGACTTTCACCTTCACAGGGAAAAAAGGCCAACTAAATTGGATCAAAGCTGTTACATCTCAGCTTACCTTGCCGTGTGCCTTCAAAACTGGAACAGACAGTGCTAAATGCAGAGTAATGCATTTTGTGCAGTATCAAATCACTGAACCAAGTCAGGGCATTTAGTTAAGGTTCCCATAGTGATCTCAGCTTTGACTCTTTGGTGAATTCATCACAATGAAATATTTTATCACATAATCATCTGGCAGCGACCCTGTTTTGTACTTCCACATGCAATACTATCATCAAAGGGCACAAAGGAAAAGTGGTAGACTTTGAACACTGAACTGTGCATGAACAGACTTTTTCTAAAAGGCACAGTCTGCTGGTAGAGCACAATGAAGTTAGTTCCTTTCCACTCAACATTATTATTAGCTTTAAAAGTCATAGTACTCTGTGGTGTATACTGCCAAGCCTCCTGAAATGTAGAAGGGCAAAGGTCACGAGCCACATTCGCCTGGACTGGTGCAAATTAAAAAAAAAAAATAGAAGAACAACCTGGAAAAAGCAGAGAATGATCTTCAGATCAGAAACTGTCACAGCCCAATACTCCTTTGCATGCTTTCCTACCCGGGATGAGACCACTCTCTCCCTACCTATACAAAGTTGTTCCCTAAATGATTTTCTGGAACAAACTAAAAATCACAAGTGTTGCAAAAACAAAAAAACAAAGCTGTTCTGGAAAACACCAGGGTTTTTTTTTTTTATTTCTGACCCACCACTTTCACTTAGCTAAAAATATCCAAGCCTGAAAACCCAGAATGAAAAAGAAACTCCAGCAACTCCCCTGCTTTCTGAGATTTTGAAGAGTGCATTGAAACGCTCTTCAGTCAATCCATTGTAGGTTGATTCTGAGCAGCACTTCCTGAGAAATCCTCTCTCACACAACAACTCTTAACCCAACAAGTGCACCTGAGCACAAAACACCATATTCAGACGTTTAGAAAAAACTAAAGAGAAGGGCTCTGAAGGAACAGATCACCTTCCAGACACGGTGAATACCTCAGATTCCTTTACTGAAAAGTGTTTGGACACGAAAGCAATTAGGATGCCATCACAGCCTCCTCAGGAGCATCTTCTCAACACATGAGAAATGCCTCCAGGGGAAAGCTCATTTGTGGATTACTGAACCTCATCAGTTGCAGGTGGGTAGCCGTGCTGGTCTGCCATAGTCGAAACAAAATAGAAAATTCTTTCCAGTAGCACCTTAGAGACCAACTGAGTTTGTTCTTGGTATGAGCTTTCGTGTGCATGCACACTTCTTCAGTGTGCACACGAAAGCTCATACCAAGAACAAACTCAGTTGGTCTCTAAGGTGCTACTGGAAAGAATTTTCTATTTTGTTTGAACCTCATCACTCCCTCTTCCCAACTTCAAGAGAAAAGCAGCAGGTCTAAACTGAAACATAGACTTTGCAACACCTCTTGGATATGGTCACAACTATGAGTAAGCAACTATGTGACACAATGCAGTTTCATTTTGCCCTGCTTAATGGGCATTACCTTTCCTGGAGCTGAGTTTAAGACAGAGGGGTGGGGGCAATGCCCCACTCATGGGTACAGTATCAGGAAACAATAGCCTAAGTTTATTTTTTATTATTTTCTTAAGAAAATCTCTAGCCCTCCTAGAAAGAAACCTATGAAGCAAAATATGTAGGTATCCTTCTAAGCAATTTCTGTGAAGTGAGCCAGCCTGACTGCTCCCAGCTGTCTGTGATTTTAGCCAATGAGTGATGTCAGAGCTGTGACTGGTATGCGAGTTGTTTGGACACCAGGCAGCAGGAATACTTGGGGTTCTTTAGTGCACTTTCATGCTTCTGTCCTATTCTATAGTAGTCCTTGATATTTCCAGAGTTTGCCCTTCCTTTTTTCCTGGTAACCAGGATGCACCTGTGGTGGGTTCATATGAGATCAGGTATTCCTTAGAGGTGATGATCTGCAAATACTACTACACAGTAAGTGCAACTGGTTGTGAAAGAATCCCTTTCCTGAATAGCAAATACAAAACGTGTAAATTTTTCAAATATGCTTAGGTGTGTCTCCTGCTGTGCAGGGCCTAAAGCCAGGCACTCATTATGTTAACTTTCAGTACAATGCTACTGAAAAGTAAGTCTCTTTGGGATTAATGGGGCTTATTTCTAGGTATGCGTCTACAGGATGACAGCCTAGGCTTTGGTTTAAGTTCTTGTGCCTTTAACAGCTGTATGCAGAAATAAGCTGCTGAGTTATGCCCCCCCCCCTTTCTTAAAAGCAACAGTGCTTTGAGCGGCCATATTATAACTTTACCACTGGAATGTGTATTCTTGACATCCTCAAGTACCAGCAAAATATTTTATAATAACTAGAATTCATATAATTAAGATACTGGCGGCAAGACTGCATTATCTGATTTCAAGGGATCTAAGCAGAAATTAATGGACATAGGATCACAATCATCGGTTACCTGTTCTCAATCTCTCACTAAAAAAAAATAAAACATGACTGCATAACCAGACTGTCGACAACTATAAAACACAATGCAAATGAAATTCCATCTATGAAGCAATATGGTGTATCACGCTGCCAGAGAGTGAAAAAAGGGCATAGTAAAATGGAACACGGAAAAACTCTAGACAAGAATCCTTCTGGCATATCAGAGAGAAAAATAAACAACATTTATTCCACTTTCCAAATTCACGGGTGCATTGAAAAGGATAAATCTTTCCACCCCACCCATCATGAAATACATACAACTTGCACGACAGTGAAAGGAGCAAGCCATCTCCCTGAGAAAAACAGGGCATCTGTTCTGTCAAAGCCATGCGGCGTATCTCTGGCTATCATGTATTATTCTGCTTAACATCTGATCATTTCTAAACGCTGTCTGCAAACGCTCACAATTTGTGTGCGCTTGATGTTGATTACATTGGTCATAATTTATGATGATTAGAAATTCTAAGTATTGCGTTAGCCTCCTACTGGTGTGGGCAAACAGACTATTTAAGAGCTCCAAAACACAAAAATAGAAGCTGAGCTCTCAGAAGCAAGCATAGTCTGAATGGTTTGGCAGGTAGTCTATACAACCAACGTCTAGCAGACAGAAAACCATTTGCATGCCCTTTCGGACACAAATTATGTGCTTGCACATATGTGCCCACGAATTCCGAATAGCTCCATTATAAAACTTGAGGGGCTTTTTTTGTTTGTGTGCTAAAGTCAGCATAGTTTCATTGTTCCAAAGCTAGGCTCCCACTACACTCCTAGTTCTACTGAGAGGTAGAAATGTCAGTGTCATATGATCAATCCCACCAAGAAAACATGAGGAGGGGGTGTGCACTGTTTTTAAAGACATTACAGTCTTAAACAAATTAAACTAGTTCTGAGTCTTTTTACATGCTAATATGCCAATTTACTACGCAATTCATGTTTCAGTTCATGAATTAGATGCAAAGCGCCACCAGTTCCGAGTTCTCTTGCTAACAGATTCCCCCCACCCCCCAAAAATGTTGGCTGTATTACACTCACAATCATAGTGAAATTACTGTACAGTGAAAAGAGATTTACTGTTCTAGAAAACACACATCAGAAACATTCCAAAGAAAAGGATTTATGTAGGTTTGTATGTTTTAATCTTAGCTTGTTGAGAATATAACGTCACGGGTACATTTGAATTATAGCTCAACGTTAAAAATGATTAAATATTACAAAGTCTGAAAGGAACAATGTGCCTTAAACACTAACAATATGAGAAATGTTCCAGCTTTGGAAATTGGCAGCACATGCGGGTCTTATTTCTCCACACATGATGAAACCAGACGTGACATAATTCACGGATTAGTAGTTGGGCGAATGTTTGTTTTAACTAAATAGTGGCCATGGGGAAATGGGCCAACTGCAGGGAAGGGGACTTTAACCCTTTGCCCATACCCCAGTTCCAGCCCCTGCCCCCCCCCCCCCCGATGAACGCTGTTTGCATTGGGAGGAAAACAGCCTTTTCTTGAATAAAAACATCACTACCACTACACACAGTTATTAATTGCTTGAATAAGTCTCAATTGGCCTAGACAGGAGGGGCCAAACAATCCCACCCTCCCTAGGCAGCCTCATCTCCAAGAGGCCAATTTGTCATAAAACCCAAGCAACCCTTTAAAACACTGACAGTGGTTTTCATTTCAAAGAAATGAACCTTAATTTGCCTAAAAATAAACACTAAAAGGCTAATTATAGTTCTAATAAATAAAAGAGCAGACATGTAAGTGGATGTGCCTAATTAATTATTGCTAATTGGCTGCTCTAATGTAGTAGGTATGAGACCTGCATCCAAAGGAGCAAACTGACGAGGAGACTCACTACCTTTGCTCATGCCAATTATCAAAGGCAGCTCTAACACCACATTCTGCGGTATGCTGGACTAAGGATCTAGTCTTGTGCTGCCAGCGGCAAATGGATTCTACACTTTACAGTTTCAACACTAAACATGGATGGCTTCATGTTAATCTCTCTCCTAGGTATTCTGTACACACAGAGGATTTCACGCCTTCTTGCTCACATATGTGGGCCTTTTGCTTGTTTGGAGTACTGAATATGCACTTCTTTCTTCCTACAAAGGGATTTGCAAAGAGGGCTATTTGCAACCTACCTGCCATCTCCTCCATTTGGAGTTTATCAGGTTACAACCACTGCTTGGGGTCTATTCAGAAAGGTATTCCATTATATTTCCAAATCAGATGCTCCTTGTAAAACCAGCACCGCTCACAATAAATCTTGTGAGTTGGAGCATACTTATAAACCGCTACTGCAAACTTACAGCAATGGGCTTAGCTAAGGACATCTAACCAAGACTACTTCTGTGAAACAACATGTTTCTAGAAGAACAAGATGCTGGAATCACAGCAAAGAATTTCATTTCACCAATGAAGTAAGTTACAGAGTCACTCAGACGGCTAATTACTGAATAACCCGCATGTACCGTACTCTTGCCCCAATAACCAATCAAGCTACAAGCAAGAATATTCTGTCCGTGAGACACTCACTGTAACTCTACACACCAACTACAGTTGTCTCTGGATAAAGCTTAGATTCAAGGTCTTCTTATCCTTTTTCTCATCTCTCAGCTGCCATATAACATAGCCATTGTTCCATTGTCTTCATAGAGGAAACGGATAGTAATGTTGTACAGCCATACCTCGGGTTGCAAACATGATCCGTGTGGGAGGCACTGTCTGCGCATACACGTGATGCAATCCGGTGCTTCTGCGCACGCGCGTGATGCCATTTTGTACTTCTGCGCATGCGTAAGTGCCGAAACCCAGAAGTAACCCATTGTGGTACTTCCGGGTTTGGCACAGTCCACAACTCGAAAACGCGCAACCCACAGCGTTCGTAACCCGAGGTATGACTGTACTTTGCATAAACAGTGACAACCTTGGCACCCGTACAAGGCTCTTCTGCTATATGCCAATAGATATGCACAATGACACTTAGCTGTATCATATCTATATGTATCTGTGGTGACATTGTTTATCCGCATACAATATCAGACCTCATACAAAGCGGCTACTTTTAAGTTGGTAGGCCCCGGCATATGTGTCGTGCAAAGGCATATGTAAGAAACTCCGTACAAAAAAACCAGTGTACTGCTCATTTTCCAGCTCCCACATTCCCCAGCGCAGATAAGACCTACGTGCTATTTTCCTTTTTGCGGCAAACTTCAGTCTATCCAGCTGCTGCTTTGTTCTTTTCTTCTGCAGACCATGTTCCTCCTTGGACTCCTGCTGCAGGAGAAGAAATATGGTAAATACATAAACTACAGAAGATGCTACCATTTGCCACCCTTCCCCCATCCCTCCTGCCTCAACCTTCATCCAAATCTCCAAGCCCAGGGAAGGGAGGGGAAGAGAGAAAAGGAAAAGCTGGCACAAAGGCAGACTCCTCGACTGGTAAGAAATGTGACTTTCAGACACAAATAAAAGAGTACTTTGTAGCTATTAAAGGAGCTGTGTGGTAAGTATAATGAGCAATGAGGGATGCAGGCAAACGTGTAAACAGATTAGCAGCAAAGGACAATAGACCTCATGTCAGTCACTGCCATGCAGAGTACCAGCTGCATAGGATTTTAACAAGAAGTTGTTTGCTTTTACATTCAGGAAGTCATAAAGAGTGGAAATGCAAAAGAAAATCCTGATTACATCTTCCAGCAGGAACATCTAACAGGGCAGGGTGCTTTCTTAGTACAGCTGGAAAGGTATCATCCAGCAAAGTTGATTCCCCAAAGGTAAAGGGCACTTGGTTAATAAGAAAGAAAAAAAAGAACTCCACAATCTAATGCTGTTCACTATGAGACGTCACCCTCCTATGTATCATACTTCAGACTGGTAACTTCTTTTATTTCCCCCTGAAGGGAGGGGGGCACATCTATCAAAATGGCTATCATGCTATGGCCTCCCTGAACTGACAACTAGGTACATTTTTAAAAGTCAACAGTATGAGCATTTGTCAGGGACAGTTAAGATTTAAAGGATGCAACAATGGAAGCACAATTGCAAGCCATATCCAAGCAGAGAAAGAACAGGAGAAATTGAACATGACACATAACAGCGACGCAGGAATCTTTTTAATGACTGGAGAGTCTAAAATGGAAACTGACCAAAAGGAGGAGGAGAGACAGACTGCTAAGGTCAAGAATACTGATCCAGCACAGGAGTGTAAGGCTGGAAAAAAAGTCAGAAAAGGAAAGGTACACAATGAGTTGCAACCAGCCAGAGACAGATATTTTTATGTTGCAAACAAAGAAAGGCATCTCAAGTGTGTTGTTTACCTCAGAAAAAGATACCAACAGAGTATACAATAGAGTGCAACATCTATTTTAAAAAGGTGAAGTACTGAAACAACTAATGATATTAATAGAAACAAAAATTGAAGAGAAACATTAAGTCAGTAGCAGAAAAGAGCATGTAAAATAATATTTGGGCAATCTGAATGGGACATTCTATACAAATTTGAATTCACAGAATTGATATGATTCACAAAGCCTACTACAGTGGAACTTCGGTTGTTGAACACTTTGGAAGTCGAACATTTCGGCTATCGAATGCCGACAACCCAGAAGTGAATGCTTCCGTTTTTGAACGCACCTCAGAAGTCGAACAGCTTCCGAGGCGTGTTTCTCCATTTTCCTCTATGGAATTTGCCGACTGGCAAATGTGCCTCGGTTGTTGAATGTTTTGGAAGTCGAATGGTCATCCAGAATGGATTAAGTTCGACAACCGAGGTTCCACTGTACAGGGTAGGTTTTTTTAAAGGGCTAAGGAAGATAGAGCTAGGGATTCAAAATGAGGAAAATATTGGTAGAATCGTTTAGAGAGAAACAAAGCCAACTCCTCATAGCTATTGTAGTGATGTTGCAGAATAAATTATGGCAAACTGATGGGCAAAGCTGGGGCGGGCGGGCGATGAAGTGGTGTATGATCCACCATTTCCAAAGCCCTGCAGGATTGCACTGGTCAGGACAGGACGTGTGTGTGTGTGCGCGGATTCATGTTTGTACAATGTATGTCCTGTTTTGTTTTAAAACCAACAACTTCTCATTGAAATTAATGGCAAGGGAAATGGCTCAGCTGGCTGGCCTAAGTAATGGGACTGATCCTGTGCTTCTTAGGGGAGCACTGGGGCTTTAGATCCAGTGGGTCCCGGGCTGACTGTGTCCCACTTTCATCTGTCCCCATGAAACCAAATATTGGGGGCTAATAATGGCTTCCACTAGCCAAAACACAACTGGCAGATCTACAACCATGAGCATGGTAGGGCCTCTGCACTGAGCATGGTCCTCCCCTGGCTGAGAGCTACCTCTGTCTCATCCTAAACCATGCCTTATGAGGAACGGCTTAGGGAGTTGGGTATGTTTAGCCTGGAGAAGAGAAGGTTAAGGGGTGATATGATAGCCATGTTCAAATATATAAAAGGATGTCATATAGAGGAGGGAGAAAAGTTGTTTTCTGCTGCTCCAGAGGAGCGGACACGGAGCAATGGATTCAAACTACAAGAAAGAAGATTCCACCTAAACATTAGGAAGAACTTCCTGACAGTAAGAGTTGTTTGACAGTGGAATTTGCTGCCAAGGAGTGTGGTGGAGTCTCCTTCTTTGGAGGTCTTTAAGCAGAGGCTTGACAGCCATCTGTCAGGAATGCTTTGATGGTGTTTCCTGCTTGGCAGTGGGTTGGACTGGATGGCCCTTGTGGTCCTTTCCAACTCTATGATTCTATTATTCTATCTCTAGCCAGCAGACCTGGGGATTAGAAATGCTCTGTTAGTTCTCTTCTCTTGTCAGTTAAGTATACAGGTGGAAAGTATCTAGGCTGCGATCTACAGCCCCAAAACTGCGGTAGAAGACCCACCAGCAGTACAAGGAGTTTCCTCGCACTCTTCAGCCAGGAATTGGAAAGTCCTGTTAGTGTTCACCGAGCAGCCTCACAGCCCCAGATATCAACAAGGATATTGATCCAGCCCCAAATCGCATCCTCTTCAGTGAGGATGAATTATGTGAACTAAATGAAACAACCATAAAGTGGGTATGCAAGTGTCTAAAAATAACTGCACTCAGTGGATAATAATGAATTGACATAAAAGAGAAAAGAGGTGGCAGGTGGAGTTCTGCAGTGAGTTCTGGGGCCTGGGCTGTTTAGCTTCATAAATAATGTCAGGGAAGAGTTTCCAGAGGAGCAGTCGTATTCATCTGTTGTAGTGAAAAACAACAAAGAGTCTTTTGGCACCTTAAAGACCAACACATTTATTATGGCTTAAGCTTTCATAGACTACAGTCCACTTGGTCTATGAAAGATTATGCCATAATATCTTTGTTAGTCTTTGAAAGCACTACTAGACTCTTTGGTTGTTTTTGATGCAAAAGACTAACATGGCTATCCGTCTGAAAAGGTTGAGGCAGTGGCATTGCTGCGAAGGCAGTCTTAAGGCAAGTAAGAATACAAACAAGAAAAACTGGGGAGGTGGGGGGATAAAAATTGCCCGGAACTCCTCAGGCAGTCATGTTCCCCTCTCAGCATCTGGCAAAACTCATCTCTGTGGCTTCCCTGCCCACCCCCTCTTCAAGTGCTGATCCTCACAGGCCTCACCATCTTGGCGCAGCAGATGCTTCAAACACAGGCTGTTTCCAACATGGCAACAGCATCACCTGCAACAAGACAGGGCTGCTGTACTTTTAATACAAGCACTACAGGAAGAAATCCAGCAGGTGAAGCTCTTGTGACCAGGACTTGTAAACAGGGGCATTTGCAAGGATGTTTAGTTTGAGGGGGAAGCCCGGAGTTGTCTCACAGTGTGTGTGGGACCAAGAGACCTGGAGAGCAATGGAGCTGCTGCAATTACCAGCAACATCTGTGCCATGTTTGTCTTCCTGCCTAAGAATGGGCAAAACTACACATGTAGCAAGTGCAAGCTGATTACCTTGCTGGAAGAGAAGGTACAGCAACTTGAGGCCTGCCTATCCACACTCTGAACTATCAGGCAAGATGAGGAAATTCTCACTAGACCAGAGGGGACTATCTTGGAGCAGAGATGCAGGCGGGGAACCCTAGGGAGGAGCAAGATGACCCAATACAGGAGGCAACCCCCTGAAGGAACATAACACAAAGAAAGCAGGACTGTCAGGAGCCATGTTTTGTCTCTGGAGTGGCAAAATCAATTCCATGCCCTCACCTTGGACACCGATTCTCAGCCAGAGGAGCAAGAACAGCAGTTGCAAACCCAAAACACAATGAGGTGACAGAGAAAGGTACAGCGAACAGAACAATTTCTGCTGCTCTCCACAGAAGAAAGAGATGTGTGGTGGCAGCAGATGACTTCCTACTGAGGATGTCAGAAGCAGCAGTGTGCAGAGGAAAGACTCATTGTTTCACTTGTCTCTACACTAATGCACAGAGTATGGGAAACAAGCAAGAAGAATTTTCACTCTTAATACAGGTTGGCAAATATGACCTTTTAGGCGTTAGTGAAACCTGGTGGGATGAAACCAATGACTGGAATGTAGAAACTGAGAGGTATACCCTATTAGGAATAGCCCATACAAGAAGGGAGAGGTAGCAAAATTATATGTAAAGAATGTGTACACTTATGAAGAGATCAGATCCATGACTTGAATGATAGGAGGCAGACAGAGTATATAATAATAATAATAATTTATTATTTATACCCCGCCCATCTGGCCGGGTCTCCCCAGCCACTCTGGGCGGCCTCCAACAAATACCAAAATACAATACAGAGTATATATGAGTGAAAATTGAAGGAGAGGGAAACAACAGTGACTTGACTGTGGGTATAAATATATTTTAAAAAAATTAAAAATTGTCCAGTAGCACCTTAGAGACCAACTAAGTTTGTTCTTGATATGAGCTTTTGTGTGCATGTACACTTCTTCAGATACACAGTGGGTGTCTGCTATAGCCTGCAAAGCCAGACTAAAGGCTTGGATGATACCTTCCTAGATCAGATTACCAAACATTCAGTACTGAGAAAGTGATCCTGTTCTCTTGGGTTTCATTACACATAGACAAGGGAAATCTGAGTGTAGTCAGATATGCACTCTGGACTTTAAGGAGGCTTATTTCAAAAAGCTTGAACTACTGGGTGAGATCCTATGGTCAGAAATATTCAAAGAGAAGGGAATTGTGCTTAATGTATTGCTGGTGCATAATGCATTGCTCACATCTATAAGCTATATTTTTTCAGATCATGCTTGATTTTGTGATGTTCTGTTCATGTTTTCTAAGTACTCCTGGCCCCTTTGGAATGTGATCCTGCTATGGTGTGTGCTTGCAGCTCCTCACTATTTAATCTCATCTATGGATTTCATTAGTGCGTAGATTTTGATAATTAATTTAGACGTTAAACACAAGCAAACCCAACACCAGTCCCTTCCTCTCTGTGTTGTTACAGTGGTACCTCGGGTTAAGAACTTAATTCGTTCCGGCGGTCTGTTAACCTGAAACTGTTCTTAACCTGAGGTACCACTTTAGCTAATGGGGCCTCTTGCTGCCGCCGCGCCACTGGAGCACGATTTCTGTTCTCATCCTGAAGCAAAGTTCTTAACCCGGGGTACTATTTCTGGGTTAGCGGAGGTACCACTGTACTCAGAACTGAATTCACTGCTGTTCTGTGCTACCCTTCATCTTGAGCTTTTAAAAATTTCATCCCAGGAGCATGCCTCACAAACTAAGTGCAAGGCATAGTATTATATGATTCTCCAAGTCCCATAATGCATTTTCTTTCACTGCTTTTAAAATAATCAAACAAGCAAGCCATTTAGTACAGAAGTAGTTATTCACCATTTCCTTTCCACTCACTTAAGAGATAGCACTTCCATTTATTTCTCACAGTACTTCCCAGCTTTAATACTAATGCTTTTTAAAAAGGCCTTATTCCCTGTCATATACAAATTCAAAATATGGTTCATTCACTCTCTGAAAAACAGGTTCTTCTCCCAACACAGTTTACACTCCATGCCCCGCTTAGTCCAAGAGCCTTCAACCCGGCATCCCTTGTCCTCTGAGCTGAGCTGCTTAATCTCCCCTACCAGACCTGGTGACACCACCCTGCTTTCACCTGCTTGTAGGCTGCACACTCACAAGCTCTAGTCCCCCATTGGCTCTCCTCTTCCTACAGTTTCTAGAAATATTTCCCCAGCCATTCATTTCCTTTGACCTGAATAAAACTGCAGAAAGCTTGCCTTCGGGACTACTTTCTTCTGCTGCTTTATTTTATTTGTTTGATTGTTTATATTCTACTCTTTAAAATATTTCTTCCAAAGCAGCTTAGAAAAGTCGTAACAGTTAAAAATAAGGGGGGGGGCAATGGGAGAGGTAAAAACACATCAGCATAAAAATCCAGTAGAAGGGGCTTTTCATAGCTCTTTAGGGAAGGAACTCCTCAGATGCTCTGTTACCACCAAAAATGCTCCATCCCTGGTATCTGCCACTCAGATTTTGCGAATGAAGAGCAAGAGAGAATAGCCTCTGATACTGAGCTCAGGCAAACTAATATTGATACAAGCAGTTCTTCCACCAGATAACCCTTCAACACTTAAATGACCTAAACAGTGGTTCCCAATTAGCTAAGTACTGCGGAACCCAGTTTTTCAAAAGCCAAGCCATGGAACCCCTACTTTTGAAAGTGTTATATCTGTGGTAGTTTTTGTTATGTGAATGGTGACACTATACCCTCCAACTTGTCCCAGTGCAAAACTGGGAAGCCTGTCTTCTGGGCTGCACCCCACATGAGTCACATGACATGCATGTTTTGGCGTTCCATACTCTCACACGAGAGCATGGCTTCCCAAAACAGTTGGGATGTCCCAGACAGTTGATGGATATGTGCCACGGACCCCCTGAGGAGGTTATGCGGACCACCAATTGGGAACCACTGACCTAGAACAACATTAACACCAGCTCTTAAAACTGAGCCCAGAATAACTGGCAACACATGTAGCTGGTAAAGAATCAGTAAAATAAGTCCCAACTGCCTTGCTGCTACCGTACCACATCCTGCCAGCTGTGTTCTGAAACAGTTCTGGCTTCCCAGGCCATTTCTAAAGCCAGCCCCATACAGAGAGCACTGCAGTGATCCAGGCAGTTACATAGGGCCTTATCTAAACATATGCCCCCCTCCCCGCCTTCCACCTGCAGTACTAATGTGCAACTGTCAAGGAAGGACTGTATTACTTGCTATTTCTGCATATTTGAGTTGACCCATTTGGAGGTAGGTAAAGGGTTCTCTGAAAAACCAAGCAGACTGAACAGGTAGTGACTGCTGATCCTGCAACTTGGAATTTGGTAAGTATGTAATGCAATGACTAGATGTTCACCTAGTGCACATCTGATCCCTTTAAAAAATCTGCTTGCAGACCACTCAGAGTCTACCTGCTAAAAGGATTAAGAGAGCGCCTGGAGGTACGTTTGCTTTCCATGTTTAGCTTAATGCGTTAAAGAGGACAGGCAGCCCAAGGGCCTTGGTTCTATCTAAGGGAAAATATATTTTTATGACATAAAACTAGAAAGAAAACTAAAGATAGGCTTTCCTAGAATCAGATAAATTTGGAGCAGAAAATGAATATGTAACCTATTTGGGGGGTAGAATAACAACAACATATAATCTGTAAGTTGCATACTTCTTTGCTGTGACCCACCACCTAAGCAGCAATTTATATACAGGCAGTGACCATTTCGCACAGGGATTCTGCTCCCAACCCCTGCCCCACCTTCCATTCTATTCTGCTCTGCCCCAAGAGGCCTACAAGTTGGCAATTGTATGTCAATTGGACACACCTAAAATGTACCTACCTACCTGGGATATATACAGGGAAATTATCTGTCATTTCATTGCTATTGATTGATCCTTGACTCTAGTGGACCAATAAATGAGCATTGCTCAGTAGACAGCAGATGAGTTGGTTTTAGTTACCAATTTCTGATTTAGACCCATGCCTACCTTAAGTATGATCATTTCTACTTTAACTGCACCTAACTGATCTTTGTCTCTACTGAAAAACATCCAACGGTCGAGGTATTCCCAAACCTCTTATTGAGTTCTTAACTTTTCTCAGTTTTGAACGTGATGTTAAAAATCTTCCCTCCTTCAGCAAAAGTCCATTACTTCCTGTCAGTTGCATTTCTGCTTGAACAGCTATAGAAAAAATGTACATCTATTAGAAAGTGGTTGTCATCTCCAGACTCCACCATCAGCCTTTTCTACTAAATCTTATTTTCAAAAGCTTTATCCTTTTTCTGCTCTTGGTTTTTCCTCCCAAGTCCGTACTAAGGTCTGACTAGTATGGAAGAGAATGAAACAATGATTTTCTGTCATATGGAAGCAATGTTTAAAATTCTGCTAGTTCAAGTTGCCTTTTGGGCATATCACCATCGCAACATACTTATTGAGGCTATACAGTAGTTCCCTAGAACCATGCAGATTTTTCTAAGTGGAGCAATTATCTAACCAATTTTGTTAATACAACATTGATTTTTCTCTTGTTCATATAATTATGCTTGTCTTAGGTGAATTTTTACTTCTGCTCTTCCATTTCCCAATGTGTTAAGAACATTTAGGGCCATGATATTGTTCTGGGCTTGTGGTTGGCTGAGCTAGTATAGTAACAAGGACACTAAGCCAGCTATAGTCTAACTTCTGTGAGGGAAAGTAAAGCTGTCAGTTTTGCTGGAATCAAAACATTACTTGGCTAGGCTGAGGACCCAGGACAAAGACAAAAAGAAGCCCAGAGGCAAGGAAACTGAAAGAAGGATACAGAGTATAGGGAACAGACTGAGAAAGTTGAAAATGTGGTGTTTTGAGAAAAAGGGCAGCGACGACACAGAACTAATGCAAGAAGAAGTGAGTCAAAGAGAAGATCAACAGGAGCAGTATGCTATGCAGAATGACAGAAGGAGTGCTAGGGAGGACTGTCAAGAAATAAGGCATGTCGAAGTAGTGGTAGAATCTTAACTTTGATGGGGGAATTCTGTCAATGGTGACTTCTACTAGAAAGCAGGGTGATGAATAGTCATGTGGAATTTATTCTGGCTTTGCATTATCTGAAAATACTTCAAGAGTGACTATCTATGAGCTAAATTTTGGGCTTCCAGATATTGTTGAAGTCCAGCTCCCATCAGTCCAAGCCAGCACAATGGGAGGGCCACAGGGTAGCCACCTCCTTCATCTAACCGCCTGCCCCTTTAGAATTCTGCAGTTCTGCATTTCCTCCAAGCCATGATCAGGTGTACAACATGTGAGCCACGTAAGACTAATGTGCGAACATGAGAATCTGCATGATTTATTTCCAGGTGAGGGGCAACGTAAATATTCCAACTAAATGAATAGCACCAGAGAAATGGTCTACTATTTCTGGTAGATCTGGTGAAATAGCAGTGGAGAGCCCTTGGGAATCCAGGGGATATGGCTCTGGAGGAGGGAACTACCTCCCTAGCAGACACTTACAATCCATTATTTTCCTAATTGCTTATGAGAAGATATGGTGGGAAATATACCAAATATCCTAACACTGGCTAGAAAACCGCTTTATTTATTTATTTATTATTTTTTTAAAAAAAACAGCATTAGCTCGCCATGATATGTGTGTGTTTTCTCTCCAGACAAATCCATCTAGCCTTCTTTTTGATGATCCTTTTTTATCAAGGCGCTCACAAACGGACTGTTTTGTTATTGGCTGTAGTAACATGATAGGTGTTAACCATTCCAGAGACTCCCAGATGGTTCTTTACAGCATGACTAAAGCAGAGCAAAGCTGCTGCTGCTTGATGCTGTGTGGGTGGGTTTGAATAGCTACACAGCCATCCTGTTTTATCCCCCTTGCTGTGCTCTCCCCTCTCATTCCCCCTGTTTACACTTTAATATTCTTTTTACAAGCTTCATCGTTTTGCAGTTGCATGAAAAGGAAGAGCTAGCCCCTGTCAGTGCCCTATATTTGTCACTGGAAAGCAGGTCCTCTTTAACAAACTACAGTCTGATAGGCAATTACCCAGCATGGACTCTAAGCTTGCACCTATTCTTCTCGTGACAAAGTTCAGACAAACCCCTTGTCACTTTTACTCCTGGCAGCCAGACTTCTGATTTTGCCTTGATACTTTAGCTCAACTCTCTGTCAAGGTGACATTAACAAAAGGCTTCTTCAGACTCCCTGTGAAACAAGTTAGTTTCAGCTCACTGATGAGTCCTTGCTGGTGGCTTCTTTTCTAGGGTTCCCATATTTCAAACAGGGAAAATCCGGACAGAAAAGTTGTTGAGCTTTTTTTAGTTCTGCCCAAAACCACAAAAAAAGCCGTTTTTGAGCAGTTTTTATAGAGAATTGGCAAAAACGGAACTGCCGATATGGGCTGCCATACGTACAGATTTTCTCATACATTTTAGTGATTTCCGCCCAGACAGGGACGTATGCCAATCCTATTCTTTTCTGCTGCACTGGAATACAGGCCTGTCTTAAGAAAAATACAGTGGTACCTTGGGTTAAGAACTTAATTCGTTCCAGAGGTCCATTCTTAACCTGAAAAACCCTGAAAAAGTTAAAATGAAATAAGGTCACCAGGGCAAGACAGTTTGAGCATATTACACCAATCCTGGCCCGACTGCACTAGCTGCCCATTAGTTTTTGGGCCCAATTCAAAGTGTCAGTTTTGACCTATAAAGGCTTAAATGACTCAGGACCGCAGTACCTCAAGGACTGCCTCTTCCCATATGAACTGCTTCATAAGGTAAGGAGGGTGACAACATGAGTAGGGGCCTTTTCTGTGGTGGCTCCCAACTTGTGGAATGCTCTCCCCGGGAAGGCTCACCTGGCACCTTCATTACATATCTTTAAGCAACAGGAAAAAACATCTAACATTATCTGTGTTTGTGGGTTAGTGGTTTTTGTTTCTTTGTGTATTTTGTGTTCTCATTTTGTATTTTTATGTTGTGGACCACCCTGTCATCTTCAGATGAAGGGCAGTATACAAATTTAATAAATAATAATGATAAGGCAT
Source organism: Lacerta agilis (assembly GCF_009819535.1). Classification (NCBI taxonomy): domain Eukaryota; kingdom Metazoa; phylum Chordata; class Lepidosauria; order Squamata; family Lacertidae; genus Lacerta; species Lacerta agilis. The sequence continues at coordinate 65,280,718 of NC_046313.1, forward strand.
GGTGTTACTACAAAAGTTGTTTTGTCACTGCTCTCTGCTTATCCGTATCTCGGATGCGCCTGAGCTACTGAAATAAATTTGCCTTAATCTCCCCCACTATGCTTGGCTTGTCTAGAGACTTCTTATTTCTTCTTTAATCCTTCATCTGCAGGTTTCATTTTCCCTGATATGACCAAAGATTTTCCTGATTATTTTGTTTTCAGATATCATCAATGTGTGTTTCTCATTTTTTCATTGTTACCCAAGATTCTGTCCTATACAGCAATACTGGATGTATTAATATTGTGCACATCTAGATTTTAGATAACTGAGTTATGTAGGCTATTTAAGATGATCTCAATGGTCCTTATTTTCTAGTCACTGCACATAAGGTTGTTTTGTAAGAATTCATTAACAGTTTTCAAATCATCTAGCTTGAAACAGTGGTAAATTAATCAGTTCCTTTTGAATGAAAATACTGGAGTTTTTAGGAACAAATCTCTTTCTGCAGTCTTTGGACAAAACTGATGCTGCAGTTGCTTGTAAGCATAAATTAAACTGCACATCCCTATTTGAAAAAAGCAACACAGATGATGATATTCTCAAAGCTTTTTAACCCAAAGAAAGGGAGACTCTATCCAGAATTCTTCCTGTGAACAGAGGAATACAGCACAGAGATCAAATCAAGCATAACTATTAGTTTTCCTTGTAAGTTTTGCATTAGGAATGACCTTGTAGCAGTGTTGGAGATACTTAATTGATTAAGATTATTTTTGGACTAGCAGTCTTATTAAAAAGGCAGTTGGTTGAATGGTCCCTTGAGTAGTTGATATTCTCGTAGGCGGATGAGCATTATTAAAAGGCTGGGTCAGATTAGAGCAGCCCCACTGCCTTTGTTGATTTCTTTCCTTCTCTGCATTCAATGAAGGTATCTCAAGGCCATTCTCGCCAGCACAGATATAGAGTATTTCTGGATTAAGGGGTTTGCTCCCACTAGAAACAAAATCTTCCCATGAGCAGATCTAAGACCTAATTAAATAGTGTTTTTCATTTTCTGGTTTTATTAAATAAGTATGCTTTTAAAAATCTTGAGTCACTGAAAACCGCGCGTGTGTGCTTAGGCCATGAGGATTAATTGGATTCACTGCAGAAGCTCCCTGGACTGCAGCTATCCAATAGAGCAAATCATACATAGGGTCTATTGAGGCTATCACTATTTTGCTCACTTGTTTTGCACATTTCAGGGGATTTAAATGTCTTTCCAGTATTGTATCTTCCAAACACCCAAAGAACTATATATTCTCATTGAGAAAATGATTTCCCCCCTCAAAACTCTCCTATTCTAATCACTGGAATCTTCATGTAGCCTTTTTCAGAAGTGGCAAATACCAGCAAGACAAGCCCTCTCCCTGCAGCAATGAATTGCACACTTCCTTCTAATGCATAGGAGTCCTGCCAGCACAGACCATCTAGCCCAGCAACCTGTCCTCACACTGACCAGCAACCCGCCCTCCAAGCATTGCCAGGTACCAACTTTAGTTATTATTATTTTTGCACCAGCTGAAGACTCTCCCCTGCTGTCAGGCCTTCTGAATGAGCCATTATATAACCCAAAGATACTTGACTGTTTATTGTTGTGGGCCCAAGATCACATATGATGGGTGCAGGATATAAATTATATAAATAAAAAATAAAATAAATAAAACTAAATGCCTATGAGAAGCCCACAAGCAGTAAACATGCTGGATCAATGCTAGTGGGGGGAAAGTGTTTTATTCCATGAAATAATATTCTGGAATGACCAGTAGTCTTGACCTGTTCAGGACTCATCCAATATATTTCTTTCAAGCACTTTGACTTTTGAAGCTCATAGCTTCTGTACTGAAGAAGAGTAAAATAAGTGCATGTAGTTAACGGAGGTAGCTGAGAGATTTTAATAGTCTCTCCTCTGTCACAAAAACCTGCACTCTGCTTGGGCTTGCAAATAATATGTAAGATAAGAAGAGCCCTGCTGGTTCTGGCCAAAGGCCTACCTAGTCCAGTATCCTGTTCCTACAGTGGCCAATCAGATGCCTATGAGAAGCCCACCAGCAGGACCTAAGTGCAACTATAATCTCCCTGTTTGCGATTCCCGGCAACTGGTATTCAAAAGTCTACTGTTTCCAACAGTGGAGATAGAACATGGCCAATATAATGAAATCGTATCCTGGCAAGATGAAGGCACTGCCGGTAGGTGGTTTGGGCATCCAGGAAACTGCCCATTTGCTTGTTCTGGACACTCACTTAAAAGGAGCATGTTCGTAATCTGGGGGTACTCACTGATTCATGTGTCACTAGAGGCTCAAGTTGCTTCAGTAGTGAGGGCTGCCTTCTACCAGCTTAGCCTGGTATGCCAGCTATTGACAGTCCTGGACAGGGATAATCTCACGACAGTGGCACATACACTGCTCACTTGATTACTGCAATGCATTTTATTGGGACTGTCCCTGAGGCTGGTTCAGAAGTTGCAGTTAGTGCAAAATGCTGCTGTGAGCTTGCTGTCTGGAGTTAACTGCCATCAATATATGACACCTTTGTTAAAGCAGCTACACTGGCTGACCATATGCTTCAATCTAGGCCATGTTCAATGTATTTATTTTATTTTATTTTATTTTATTTATTTATTTATTTATTACAGTTGTATACCACCCTTCATCTGAAGATCACAGGCCAGTTCAAAATACAAGAGCACAAAATACATAATAAAACGAACACAAGCCAGTAATGCCTCTCCCATCAACACATTTAAAAGACTATAGAATGTTAATCAGCCAAAGGCCTGATTACAGAGAAACAGTTTTCACCTGGCACCTAAAGATGAAGGCCCCAGGCAAGACTCCTTGGGGAGAGCATTCCACAAATGGGGAGCCACCAAAGAAAAGGCCTGTTATTTTGGCTGTTTTTATTGGAAAATTAATAAAATGTTTTTTAAAAAAGAAAAAGAAAATGCCTGTTATTGTGCTGCCTCCCTTTTGTGGCACCAACAATCTGCTGTTTCTGATGCAGACCTTTTTATTTACCCGGTTTCTGAATGCGATTTTTAATTATTGTCCACGGATCATCTCTTGGAGTTATCAGTATCAGTATTTTAATTGTATTATTTCTGATGTGTATTTTATACTTATTTCTGGCTTTCTCTGCGCTGCTTTGATATTCTATAATGTAAGTGGTGTATATAAAATGAATAGGAAGTCGCCATGTGGAATGGTTGAGGTACAATTCCTAGCAACAGAGGATGACAGCAACAGAGTAGGGAGTCACTGCAAGTTGAAGGAGATTGTCCTGAGCTACATGGACCAAAAGGCTGACCCAATGCCAGCTTTCACACCTTCTTTCTTATACTTAGAAAGCTGTACAGATTCAGCTCAACAAGTTGTCCTAATGAAATATGTAAAACTACAGAAGAAAGTCAGTACAAAGGGTTGTATCCGACAAAATCATCCCATTAACACACAGACCTCTGCCCGTGCAACAGGACTTCCTTTCCCTCTCAGTCTAATTTACTTTACTGGGTAGCACTCATGAGTTCTCTGAAGAAGGGTGTGATAAATGTATAGCAAATATGTTAGAGTGAATTCAGCTTAACATCGCTTCATAATCTACACACACTCTACTGAGAAAAGAAACCATTTTTTGTCGATATCAGTAAAAGGCTGATAAAGGGTCTAATCACATATGCACAGATAGCACAAGTTGAAGACAAAAGCAACTCGAGCCTATGAGGCAATCAGTATTGATTAGACAGGCCACTGGGCAGAAAAGTTGCTTCAGATTAGCCTTCACAGATGCTGTGGCAAAGCCCACTATAAGAAGAAGTTTGCAAAATAGCACAGAGGAGTTTGACAACAAAGCATGACTGAGAAACACCAGGGAGACTCAGCCTGCCAGAGATAATCAAAAGCGAGTTGCTGGAGACTTTCCAGCTGCAACTGCTACAAAGCATCCTGGCTCAAGAGGAGGACGGGAGGCTTGTTCTAAAGATACCTGTCAGGAGGTTGCCAAAGAAAGAGCCCAATGAACTTCTGGTTTCCAAGTCTGCCTTATAAATCTGTGTATCATAGGGAACCACATGTGAGCAGCTGCCAGAAGAATTGAGAATCTACTCCTCTCTAAAACTGTCATTTATCCAGACTATTACATGCCTTTTACGTTAATGCAACAACGGAATTCAGAACTTGAATTTTGTATTGCATGCCTGGCAAATCTGAGGAAATGTTTCAGGAGTCAGACACATTTTTCACAATTCCCAGGAAAGGTATTTTTTTGCAGGAGAGAAAATGAGAAGGCAGGGTTATAGCCTCAGATCTGAAAACAGAGCAAACAGAATAAATCCATTTACTCAACTGGCTGTGAACTGTTTTCACTTAAACAGAACCTAATTGGCTCTTTAATGGCCTCCCTGAGCACGTCCTGTACTGTAATATGAGAGATTACGCCACCAGAATTTATTGTTTATAGGTCTGAACGTATAGTCAAGTGAAAGTGCCTAATATTTTTACAGATTCATTTTAAGAGTTATTTTGTTTCTCTATTTTCAAATATATGCACACTGAGATAAAAGATTGTGGCCAACAATAGGTCCTGATCTTGCATGCATTGTAGACTCTCTTGTCGTTATTGGTTTTGTCTTTCCTTGCAGATTTCAATATGAAGATCGCAACACAGCACAAATCTGAAGTTAGCTTAGCATATTTGCCGAGATCGGGGTTTAACAAAAAGGAATAATCACTGCTGTATGATGTATTTCTTTAAAGAATTTTCCCAGCAGGGAAGCTCTCTAATAAGTATGCAGATGTAACTTTCAATATCATCTGATGTAAAGGTCCCCCCCAACCTCTGTTTAGCTTATGTGAGATTTTTTGTGTTTGTGTTTTGTTTTTGTGTTTTCAGCTTTGTTTTTAGTCTTTGCACATAATAACTATCTGTTTATCAATACTGGCCACTAAAGGAACTAGGCACAAGATCTATAATCAGTAGGGAAGTCCTAACATTTTAAAAGTACTGGGTGAGGATATAAAAACTGCAAATATACAATGGCAAATGAGTTCCTCTGGTGGTCATTTTGCTGGACTTGGCTTTAGCTTACAAGGATTTGGACCTTGCCTAGAATCAGTAAGCTGTGTAAATAATGCTGTGTAAATAATAGTAAAAGGTTGTCATTAGGGAATTCTGTGGAATGCCCCCAAGCTTGACATTTGGTTTCTATTAAACATAATTATGTCACACTGGAGAGAATGAGATTCATCTCTGAACAGGGTCATTTGTTAATCTTCTTAAAGTTCAGCTGAACAACACTTTGCCATCACTGCAACATATTTTAAACAAATAGATACCACAACTGGAATAACTTTGGAGTGTCATCCCCAACACCTTAGACACCTACCATCCTTCTTCAGCAGCTTACAGGGCAAGTTCTCATAACATGGGAACATTTTCAGGGGTCATGTGCACTTCTGTTTTTCTAAACCACCCTGGAAGTTTCCTTAAAGGGTGGTATCTAAAATATTCTAGATAAATAAATATGAAATGTTGCACTTGGAGAACAGGGTATATGGGGAAGCTTTTATCCACCTCTGGCCACAACCTTATTTTACCTGTTTATATCTACTGGCCTTTGTTCATCCCTTCCTAAGCTTCCACAGGCATCTGGTTAGACTGTGAGAACACAATGCTGGACTAGATGGGCCATCGGCCTTCTCCAGCAAGCTATTCTTAGATTCAAAGCAGGCTCCTGTAATTAACGGTATACAGAGCACTGAGGACTGCTAGGTGACTGCAGCTGATGCAGAACACATTCACCCTCCTGACAGAGGTGTTTCAAGTCAGCTTTCAGCTACTTTCTGCACAGAAATCAAGGTGGCAATTTTGAGCTATACGAACTAGGACTTGTCCTGTCAAATTACATGAGACACAGATTTCTTCCCCCTATGAGAATACAGCTATTTTAGTTTAAAGTGTTTTCTTTAGTGTCTAAAATATACTACAAAGAGCCGTGTGTGTGTGTGTGTGTGTGTGTGTGTGTGTAAATAATTTTTTTAAAAAAAATACAAACCAAAAAAAGGATATACCGTATTGGCCCAAATATAAGCCGCACATTTTTCCCCCAAATTCCAATTGTTAAAAGTTAAAGTGTGGCTTATATTCGTGACCTTACGCCACCGTCAAAGCGGTGTGGCTCCCCCCCCCCCCGGAGAGCAGCCCAGGGGCAGAGGGCAGCAGCGCCCATCCCTTCCGTGGCTTCCAAGCCTCCCCCAAGCCGCCTAATTTTAAAGATGCAGCTTATTTGCGGATGCGGCTTATATTCAGGGCAATACAGTAGTTAGAGGAAACTGGGGATGTGGAGAGTTTATTTCCAATGCCAAATGCCTATTCTTTCCATGTATGATTACTTTCCAAATATGATTACTTAGAGAAAAATAAATCAAAGCTCTCCTAAAAATACATTAAGCAGAATAAAGACTATTGTGCCAAAGTCAAGCTACCTAACTCCAGATAGAGAGGTAGAATAAACTCTCCCATAAAAATAAATTAGCAGATTGATTAAATTTGGGGGACCATGATTACGTATGAAGTTGCCCAATAAGGAAGCAGCTGTATTGGGGGGGGGGGGAGTGTTCTGACACCATGGTTTTTGTTTATAATATTCTGTGGTGTTCTTTCATTCTGTTGCTTGTATTTCCAACTTGATTTCAAAATAGAATTTTATGGGGGAGGGGAAAGAAAATGCACTGGTATACAAATAGAATTCAAGTCAGAATTTGCATTGTTTGTTCTTGACTACTCACCTCTCCATCACTGTCAGATATGACAATACACGCATCCACAACCATGGCATTTGATAATTCCCTTGACTCTTCTCCCTGATCCTGGCTCTGGGAATCTGGCCCATCTGAAGTTTTCCGCTTTTTCTTTGGCATCCTTTCCACTGGAACAAACAGAAATATTTATTTGTCTGACTGATCCTGCTTCAGTTTCCCCTCCTAATTGATTACTTGGAGGTAGAGCACCCTAGGCAATCCATTCTTGTCTCATAGGTGTGGAGACCTGAGACTTATTGAGGCACATTCATAAATCCCCGCTCACCCAATTAAGACTACCTTATATAGCTGATTAAATCAGGAAGAAGCTAGATAACACAGACTTAACAGCAGGTTCCAAAGCAATGAATAGAAACAACAAAAACACATTTCCAACTTGCCCAAAGTTATTCATGCAACATCAGAAAACATCAGCCTGCCATCCCAAAACCCTATTAGCCTAAACCTGGCTCCACTGCTGATGCAGGAAAAACTGAGAAAGGGACAGCGGATCGTGCTAGACTCAGCACTACAGAAGGGGGAAACCAAAGAATCAGAAGCAGTTGCCAGCTTTCATATTCAATTAGGCACAGGAAAGGAACTGCATTTTTCAAGCAATATGCTCACAGAGCAACAGCTTGGAAGTGTACTGTAGAAATAAGACAAAGGTCAGAAGAACGGCAAAAAGACTAAATGAAAACGAGAGAGAAAAGTCAAGGACACTTGGCTCTCCTTTTATAGCCTAAGTTGCCCACTGAACAGCATGCTCATAGTGCCCTCTACTGGGACAAACCATGGCTACCTGTTCCAGAAAGGGCATTCTGCAGCTAGAGGGGGGAAACTGCTGAAAAGCCAGAAATGCTAAGAGTTATGAGAAACAGAGGGGAGGGCAGGTGCAAGTGCAATTAGAGCTGGCGCTTCCGGCAAAGTCCTTCATTGCCACACTATACATAGCAAGAGAGCTACATAACAAGCTTTAACAGTGAAAGCACAGCCAGAAAAAGCTGATTAGGGCTCTTGGCCAACAGAGAGAAGCAGCAACACCGCAAATCCTCCCCATACCCACCCCCGCACTATGTTCTCCAAAGCTTTTCTGGCTATCAGCTCAGCGTCCTAAGTGATAACAACACGAACAGGAAACCAAAAGAATGCATAGAGAAAATACAAGGTCCCACTGCGTAAAAGCTATCATGGTAGGAATGACTTTCTGGGTTATCTTACAGCCAGCAGAGATATTTGCATGATGATGGTCAAGGGCCATACTGGTTAGGTTTGGCTCGCAAAGGGCTGCCCTGGTAGGCCGTGTTGAATTTTTCAACTTTCAAATTCCAAAAGTGAGGGGTGCTAAAAAGTTGTAGCATCACTTGGGAATTCAAATGATATTTTGGTTAAATTAATGTAATTTAGTTTAGTTTGGTATATAGCTACATAAAAAATAATGACCTTTTAACATTTTTGTGGAATTTCCAATAATTTTAAAATTGTCATATTAAAAAACAAATGGGAAAAATGTTTGTAAAATTGCATTAAAATCATTAAAAATTATTGGATCACATCAGCCTGGCTTGCCAGATCTGCCTGGGTATAAGAGACAAGACAAAAAGCAAGTGGCAAGAAGATGAGAGGATAAGTCTTGCTGAATATAAGCAGAGAAGTAAGCAGGATGCTTCGATACCATCAAATGAAATAATTTTCTCTGCTGATGAAAATGAAGAACAAATAGCTGATGCCCAAGATGGAAATGATGGAAGTTATTAATTGACATTAGGAAAACCAAGTATACCTTCCACTTCTAATACTTAAAAAATAACATTTTAATTAGAAAAATGAATACAACACACTCGAAATATATAATGTTGTTATTCATAGCATTAGATATGGTGCTGGCCTACATGCCACAGCTGCCATCACCACTGCTGCCTTTGTGGATGCTGGCTTGATCGCTGAAGAACACAAGAGACTTATAACGGATCAAAATAAAGTCAATAGGGGTCAAGAAAAAGTAACAAAATCCCTGGATCAGGAATTTTGATTACCGGGTATCTTTGTCAGAAGGATGAAATTGACTACATCTTTTTGGATGGCTGCGAAGATATAACTAAAGAAATGCTGAAAGCAGACAGTTCAGATCAGCAGTTCCCCAGCATCATCACGGAACAGCATTATTCTGTGTGCAGTGAGCCAGGTGGAAGATATCTCTACCACTTCACTCCAGAGAAAGGCTTAAAGAGGGGAAAACCAGCTGACATTATAGCTACTAATATTGTAGATTTCATGAAGAAGAGCCTGCAGGCCATTGGAGGTGATTCTACAAATGCTAACACTGGGTGGGTGGGTGGTACCATGCACTGGGTAGAGGTCAAGCCAGGTCGTAAGCTGCTCTAGTTGGTTTGTGTTCACACCAATGAGTAACCCCTGTGACACTTGATCACAGCATTTGATGGGAAGACCTTGTCTAACAGCAAGTGGACAGGTAGCAGTGGCAAGATGCTAGACACTGCTGCAGAACTTGAAATTGATCCTTCATTCACCCAACTCTCAATTGGACAGCCTCTGAGTGTCAATGTTGTTAAGGATCCGTCCACTGATTAAGTGTACAAGTATCGGATCACACATAAGGACAGAAAAACATCCCACAGATCTGGCTCTTGTAGACATTGGTCCAGTGAACCATTCAAGGTGGTAACAGCAGCAAACAGGCTTTGTTGCATATGGGTTTCAAAAAAGAAGGCAAAACCCTCAACAATTTAAGACTGATAGTGGAATGCATTGTTTGTGTATACTACCCCTGCTGGTTCAACATCACAGTAAAACACTATTGGGTGGAGGGCGCACGCTGCATTTTGTTTCAGCTACAAAAGAAGGCTGTAGTGGATGCTGTTTTGCCAACCATTTAGTGCTCAGCATGGTATGCATTCAGTGAAATGATAATCCAGACACTCTTGTGCTCAGATGACAGTGAAGAGAGGAGAGCTGGTGTCTAAAAGATTGTCAACTTAAGGGGCGGAGATGATGGCATACTGGGAGGCATTTCTGTACGTCCAAGGAAGATGTATTGCATCAACCCCTGTGCTTTGTCCCTGTTGGAGCTGATAGGACTGGTCTGACTGGGTATATGAACCTCCTTTGACATGTAAACTTACTATAGCCAAAGTAAAGAAGTCCACTGACAAGCCCATGCAAGTTCCATAGTGGCCCTGCCATGTTCAGTCTATACAGAGGTATGTGAAACAAGTCACAGAGCCAGTAGGCAGGGTGTATACACATGAAAAGTGTGAGAGCTACATCAGTGGCATAGAAGCAAATTGGCGATGGATGTCCAAGAACAAATCAAAGCAAGACTTGATTAAACATCTTGTTTGCATTTCTTATTAACTGATGTCATTACTTTCTAACATTGTTTTATGATTACAAGGTAATGTTGTATGCTTAAAAGGATATGTTTTATGCAGAGAAACAAAAAAAAATTATAGCGCTTCCTGACATTTTCAGAAGGCAAAATAAGTTCTTTGGCTTTCCGAGAGAATAATTTACCAAGCAAAATGTAACTCAATCAAAAAAACAGAAGAAAATAATAATATTTATTTATTTATTTATTTATTTATTTATTTATTTATACCCCGCCCATCTTGCTGGGTTTCCCCAGCCACTCTGGGTGGCTTCCAACAGAATATTAAAATGCAATAGTTTATTAAACATTAAAAGCTTCCCTAAATAGGGCTGCCTTCATATTTTAAATACCCCTCACTGAAGAAATTTGCAAGTTAACTTTCACCCCCTAAAATGACATGCCCTACTGCACTAGCCATGGAGGGCTTTGTGCACCTCACCATATATCTAATGCCGATGTTACCATGACAGTCTCCTCCCATAAAAACAGCTTCCCCAGTACAGGTAAGTGTTGGTCTTTTCTCAACCATCTTCCTGGATGTATCATAGAATGCAATGAAAACCACTAATAATTAACACTATTCCAATCTGCATGGCTCTGCTTTTCATTTCCTGATCATGCTAGAATGCAATGAAATGTTGGAAATTGCTTTTATATGAGAGAATGTAGCAATAATGCAAATGATGCTTTACCGCATAAGTAGAAAGAAAGGAGCCTACAATCTAAAGCCGGGGTGGCTAACCCATAGTCCTCTAGATGTTGTTCAGCTCCCACCTCTCATCAGTCTTAACCAGCATGGTCAATGGTCAAGGATTATGGGAGCTTTAGTCCATAGAGGTCTGTAGCTGCCACGTCTAAACTAAAGCTCAACAATGGAAGAGGATGAATAGGAGGGGCAAGGGCAATAAGAGCTGGACTTGAGCATGGGCAGTAACACACATTTAAGGATGACTGGACAGATACCGTAATCAAGAACTATATGGAGGAAGGATTTGGAAGAAGAGAGAGGTAGAACCAGAAGATTGTTCTGGGTGGGGCGGGGAATCCAGGAACAAGGGACAGCAAGGAGAAACACACAGAGTTTTTTAAGAGAACAAGATACCTTCAGGCAGCAATGACAGACAGGAATACCTGTACAGTACTAGTTCTGTCTGAGCTATTGCTTTAGCAATCAGGTTATTAACAGAAAGAAATAGGATAGAGATTTGACATTAGGAAAAGAAGATTAATGGAGCAGACTCATGTACTCTACTGGGTTCAGAACCAGTGCTGTCTGCACTGGGTGCTGCAGTTCTCTATCCTTTTCTCTGAAATTGTGAGAGGAATTTAGCAAAGCCTTTCAGTTTACCAGATGAAACAAGTCCTTCTCTCCTTCTCCCACAGGCTACAGACTAGGGCTATGCAGCTGAATAGCAGTATTGAAATAACATTGTTATAAGTTACAGGTAGGGAGCCGTGTTGGTCTGCCATAGTCAAAACAAAATAAAAAAAAAATTCCTTCCAGTAGCACCTTAGAGACCAACTACGGTAAGTTTGTTCTTGGTATGAGCTTTCGTGCGCATGCACACTTCTTCAGATACCAAAGCTCATACCAAGAACAAACTTACCGTAGTTGGTCTCTAAGGTGCTACTGGAAGGAATTTTTTATTTTATTTTATTGTGATAAGTGTTTCAACAAGGCAATATACTGGTGAACAAAAGGCTGAGACTTGACAGCTTCCCAGGGGGTAGCTCAGCTGAACCAATACTTTACAGATACTTAGCATATCGTGTGCTGGCTTTGTTTGCTCTCTCCCTCCTCCCTCTTAACTGATAAGAAATGAGGATAAGCCCTCACATAAACCAGCAAACTCTTTCAGCTTCACCTGTATGTTTCTTGCTACTTTCCCCAGCAAGAAGACAGTCACCTGTCTCTCTGCTTTATTGTCCTCCCCTCGCTGATAGAAGTTCTCGGCTGCAGCCAACTTTAACCCCAACTCTTTCAGCAGAACTTCCTGCTTTCACCCCAAAAACTTTCAGAGCTCAGCTAATTATGCAAAATGGGCTAACAATCCAGGAGCAACCCCCCACAATCAAAGATCTAGGCAAAGTAAACTAGAAAGTGCTGCAGATATATTATATAGTGATATAGACTGCCCCACAGCCAGTACCAGGCTCTGCATAGAAAGGAAAGGAGGAGAAAGCTCTGATGCACTAGCACATGGGTAGGCAAACTAAAGCCCGGGGGCCGGATCCGGCCCAATCACCTTCTAAATCCGGCCCGCAGATGGTCCTGGAATCAGTGTGTTTTTACATGAGTAGAATATGCCTTTTATTTAAAATGCATCTCTGGGTTATTTGTGGGGCCTGCCTGGTGTTTTTACTTAAGTAGAATGTGTGCTTTTATTTAAAATGCATCTCTGGGTTATTTGTGGGGCATAGGAATTTGTTCTTTTTTAATATACCCCCCCCACACACACAAGGTCTGAGGGACAGTGCACTGGCCCCCTGCTGAAAAAGTTTGCTGACCCCTGCCTAGCAGAAGTCTCTGTGCAGGCTTCTGTTAGCATGACTCATTAGTTGAATCCTGCCCTGTATGTTTGTTTGTAAATACAACAACCCTCTAAAGTCTCAAATGCTCTCACTTTGAAGGGAAAACAACCACTGCTTACAGAAAGGGAAGCAAAAACACTCAAATATTTACAAGTTACACACTTTGGAGCAATAGGCAAACACAACACAAAAGACAATTCAGAGAGATTTGTTTGTGTTATTACTTCATATTCAATAAATCAGATCACGTATCTTAGTATGCCTGTGAAATACATGGAAGCAGATTGGGGAAGAGCATTTGCAAGCTTGCCCCCCCCCCAAAAAAAACATTCACACCAGCACTCAACTTGCTCAGATTGTGCAGTCTATCATCTGCCTGACAGATCACATTCAATATGGGATTGCTATGAAGCACAAAACACAGGTAGGATGACTCACTTATCCCCAACATTTTAACAGAAGCAACACTATACATGTCTACTCAGAAAAAGTCCCATTGACTTAAATGTGGTTTACTTCCAAGTAAGAGGGTTTAGGATTGCATACTCAACCACACAACTGTCACTGGTGCTCTGAAGTCAACAGGACTGATGTCCCAGCAAACATAAATTAGAGAAACCAATTCAAGTCAGGAAGCATTTCTTTCTTTAAGCTGAAGAGGGTAAAGATGACCCATTAATAAGCAAGCCCACGTGTGTTTCATTTCAGAACTTGCACTTTTCAGGGGCATCCTTGAAAATTCCCCATTTATGCTTTTTTGCCATTTTCTTTCATCATCATCTATCACTTTGATGAATCAGAAAACAATTACCAGCAGGATAATTCACAATCTTGACATTGCAGCCACTAGACCTGCCAAGCTGTGACAGCTTAAAATGTTCAAAAATAAGGCCAAAAATGAATGACTCTCATCCCCAAATGAGTTAGAGGTTCAGGCTACAGACGGCTGTTTGTAAGCTGCTATCCAAAATTTAGGTATGAGAATCAACACCATGGACTCAAAATTTGTGGTTAAACACAATACGTAGTGCTCTCCTTTAAAAATTCTGTTCCCAACAGTTTACCATGTTTTCTGAAAACTAACGAATTTACAACAGCCCCAAAAGATTGGGTTTATTGTACCCACTGTTCAGAAAACTCCTAAAGGGGACCTGCACTGCAGGAGCCTGGACTAAATTACCCTTGGAGTCCCTTCCAACTCAACAATTCTGTGAGTTTATGACCTGGGTAGCAAGATGAAAGGAATACATAATGTTACAAATTTTTCAGAAAGGATATACACTATTGCACTCTGAATCTCTGCTGACTGCTCAAGATTAATAAGACTCTTACAAGAGCCAATTGCAGGTCCTTCTGTGTGTGTGACTGTTGTCTGCATTAAAGGAAAAAGGAAGAACCAGAGGGTGTACCATAAGGTTGACCCAAATCTGGTAAAATCGAATGGATCAATTTTTAGATGCACTCGGCAGTTACAAGGAAAGATGAATTCAGCTGAGTCTCCCAAATGTAGAACAGATCCGTAGAGTTCATGTTGCAAGCACAGGCTCAAAGAACAAATAGTAGCAAAGTGGGAATAAGGATTCAGAAGAGTAGAGCTGCAGATTCATACCTTATGCATCAGACAAGTCTTTTTTATGCAACGACTGAGAGTCTAAGCATACCTTGAAAGTACCACTGAAATCAAAGGGACTTGCTTCTGAGAAAATGTGTTTAGGTTTAAGATGGGTTGCTTGTACAAAAAAAAAAAAATCTCTGGCTTGAGGCTGTTACCTTTGAAAACACATGCACCAATAATCAAGTCCGCCTCTAGGGGGGCTGCAACTATTCTGTGCTGATTCAGATCTACTAATGCCACAAGTGGAGACTACTATAATATATCTGTACTCCGCACAGCAGAAAGTAAAGTTTGTATTAGGCTCAGCACGTCAGTCATTCCAATTGCATGGAATGTCACCTTATCAGTGTTACAGAGCATCTAATACTGGCATGATGTTCTATGAGATTCTGCCAATTTGGTATGTGCAATATGAACTTTGAATGCCACATGGAAACATTTCCTCCACAATGAGCAAGTAAATAATGTTCAAATCAGACCTGACCCTATTACAGTTCTGATACAGACAAAGACTAGATACAGCAGCAATAAAATATTTCCTGCTAGCCAGGAATTAAGGTTCAACTTGAAAGTCATCAATTATTGCATTGTATTCCTGTACAAATCAACCTATGGCCAAGTTAAATGATTGCCATAAAAGAGTCCATAAAGGAATCCCATCCCAAGGCACACTTATGCTACCCTATTCAATTATACACAACTTTACAGAACAGAATTTTGACAATTTCCAGTTTTCCAGAAATCCACAGCTTTCTAGAACACACTTTTCATATGGAACACCCAATCCCTTATATTTCTTCCTGACCAAAATAAGAATCTTCCATATTTAAAGGGGGGAAACTTACGCTAAATTCCTTCAAAACCAATCATTCCTTTGTCTGAATACAGGCTGCAAACCTAAAAGCTGCCCAACTCCACTATTTTTTTCTCTGCACTATTTCCAGTTCCCATGGTAAAAGTACCATATATACTTGAGTATAAGCCTAGTTTTTCAGCACATTTTTTGTGCTGAAAAAGCTGCCCTCGGCTTATACTTGAGTGAGGCGAGCGGTGGGGGCGGCGAGAAAGAAGCCCTTTCTCTCCGCTCATGCTGCCACCCGCTCTCCCCAGTCAACCATTCCTTAAGAAGCGTACAAGAACAGCGGTTCTTTACTCTCCCCAGGAAGCTTGTTCCATTCCTGAACTGCTCGCATAAATGCAAACTTGGCAAAGGAGGAAGAGGAAGGAGCAGCTCAAAGGGCTGCTTTCGGGCTGCTTGTTCCTCCTCCTCCTCCACAGCGGCAAAGGTGAATCGGCTTATACTTGAGTCAATAAGCTTTCCCAGGTTTTTGTAGGAAAATTAGGTGCCTCGATTTATATTTGGGTCGGCTTATACTCGGGTATATACGGTACCTGTATAGGTGTGGGGTGCTTTGCTACAGAATACTGCTTGTTGTTAGAAGACAGCCATGCTGCTCTGTGTCTCCCCCTTCTGCACATACATGCTTTACTAACCTCGTATGTGATACCATAAGCAGATGAGCAAACTAGACAAGACTTTCGTTTAAAAAAATTAAATAAGAGAGCTTTATAACCCAGAACTGGAAAGGCTAATAACACACAAAGCATGGAAACAAATCTAAACTAAGAAGGAAATGTGAATATAATTATGGCCAAAGAATTGCAGGGGCAGGGCAGGGCAGGAAACACAGAAAGCTTTATTGGTATTTTGTCACTGGGAAATTGTTTCTTTAAAGGAATTATTATTAATAATATTAATTTATTATTTATATGCTGCCCATCTGACTGGGTTGCCCCAGGCACTCTGGGGGGCTCCCAACAAAAAATAGTAAAAGCACAATACAGCATCACACGCAAAAAATTTCCCTGAACAGGGCTTCCTTTAGATGTCTTTTAAAAATCACATAGCTGTTTGACATCTGCTGGGAGGGCATTCCACAGAGCGGGCACAACTACCAAAAAGGCCCTCTGCCCGGTTCCCTGTAACCTCACCTCTCACAATGACGGAACCACCAGAAGGCCCTCAGAGCTGGATCTCAGTGTCCAGGCTGGAAGATGGCAGTGGAGATGCTCTTTCAAGCATACAGGGCCAAAGCCATATAGGGATTTTAAGGTCAGCACCAGCACTTTGAATTGTGCTCAGAAACATACTGGGAGCCAACACACTACTTTTAGGGCTGGGGTTATATGGTCCTGGCAGCCTCTCCCAGTCACCAGTCTACCTGCCCCATTCTGGATTAGTTGTAGTTTCCAAGTCACATAGAGCGCATTGCAGTAGTCCAAGTGGGAGTTAACCGAGCATGTACAAGCCAGACCACACAACGCATAGACAGGTCTCAGCTGTCATACCAGCAGTATTGTCTCAACTTTACTGCATTTGAAAGAGCACTCAACCTCTAAGGACAGAGACAATGCCACAAATAAATTCTGGGAGAATTATGGAACTGTGATCATGTGTCCACACAACACTCAAAACTGTACGAGACACTAAAGTATGGATCGGGATACCGAGAGCTGAAGATGCTATTTCTATTAAATATATATGGTAGCTTGAATAAAGGTAACTATCAACAGTGACTTCCAAAATATTGAAAAATAAATAAATAATAAATCCTGGTAAGCACTCCTACCGGTATGCCTGTTTGTGGGCTCTTTTTATACAGTCTGTTCTGAGGAATGCTCAGTTATCAAGTACAAACAGGACTAATCTGCAAGGCTGCGGACATAAGTAATTTTTTTAAAAAGTTCTGCATCCTCCAAGATCAAGAACCTGAGGTAGAAGGTACTTCTAGAGGAGTGCGTAAACTAAACTGAGAAGAGAACTGAAAACAGACACATAAAAAAACCTGCAAAAGAAAATCAGAGCAGGCAGGCCTCCTGTGAAGAGGCAGGGCCTTTGTAGAGAGAAGGAAGTTTTTGTCAGATTTCACTCTAAGGTTGCAAACTTTTGAAAGGGCTCCTGAAGCTCTGCCAGCTTGGTAGGTATCTCCTGGCCATGAAAAACGTCCCATGACGATTTCTGCATATTAAGCGGCTGTTAAAAAAGTGGAAGAACAGGCCAGCCCGGGTCCTACTGAATCCTCCCCTACTTTAGACGTTTCAACGAAGCGCCACCCAACCACCAAGACTCCCCGCAAAGAGGCTGCTAGATCCACGGGGCGACCCTGCGATGGGGGGGGGGAGAGAGGGAGTGAAGAGCACCCACTGGGGAAGCATAAAAAGGGTCCTACGGGCCCCACGGAGGGAGGCAGGCAGGCAGGCGGGCGAACAAGGCTACTCACCGGGGGCGGCTCCTCCCCAAACTGGGCCACTACCCCGCCCTCTCCTCCCACCAGCGCAGCGGAGGCAAGTCGGCGGCTCCGCTGCCCCTTGCAGGGAGTGACGGAGGCTCGGCAGCGGATATTTTGCCCGCACTCAAGCTGGCGCCAATAGCTTCACTTCCCGGAGCTAAAATGGAAATAGTCGGCGGCCTCGCTTGAGGGGAAGGGCGGGACTTGCGGGGGTCACGGGAGCCGTTCTTCTCGCGCCGTCCCACAGCCCGGTCCTTCAGTGTCATCCTGGGTGAAGGCGCCTCAGCATTGGGCAGGCGATCGGGTAGCCCTGCCTACTTCTCTCCGGGCCTGGATAGGGTCAGCGCCGCCGGCCGACACAGAAGCCCCTTCGTCTTCTTAGTCACTTCGCTCGACTCTCAGCTGTGGTTTCCTGCACGCGCGGCCCTTCCAGTCGCCCTCTGGGGGCTCTGCCTTTTGTTTCCCACCAACCGGATTGAAATCGGGTTTTCCGCGAGGGGGCTTTCCATTTAAGAACACGCATATCCTGCAACCTCATTCGGCCGTAGCGTAATTATTAGTCGCCTGCCATGTTCCCCTACCCAAGAGAGGGGTGTGTGGTTTTAACAGAGCTGCTACTCTTGTGCACAGAAATGAGGTGTGTAAATGCGAAATCATAGAAATGAGTGGGCACATACACACACACACACCAGTGGGAGGCATTTTGGGGTTGTTGTTGGTTGTTGTTTTTTTGCAGCATACCAAGGTAGTTGGGGGGGGGGTGGAATGCGTGCCGGTGTTTCGCCTGCGTTGGCGCCTCCTCACGACAGCGGCCATGCCGCCAGGCTCCATCCCCACAGCAACTGCTCCCCGCTCGGTCCTCCCAGTGCCCTCAAGAGAAATGGACGCCCAGGGAAGAGACCGCTTCGATCACGTGCAAACCAAATATCGCGAGGCCGTTCGATTTTCCTCGCGGTTCCCGATCTTTTCGGTTCCCGGGCTGCGGGGCGGAAGAGGTCTCGCGATACGTGTCTTGGAGAGAGGAGCATCTCGCGGGATCCACGAGAGGTCCGGGGGAAGGCGGGTACCTCGGGGGCGGCGACGCGGGGATAAGATGGCGGACGAAGCGGATAGCAACGGGGACGCTTCAGCCTTACCGGTGGGGAAGGAGGCAGGTGAGGCGGGGGCGCTTCTGTCATCTTCCTTCTGAGGGAGGCGGGGGTTTGCCTCCTCCTTACTCTGCCCCGCACGGCTCTGCTTTACTGCGCTGCATCAGGAGCGTGGTGGGTGGGGCCTGTTGGCCTCTCTTCTCCCCACCTCGACCCGCGTGTGGCTGCCAGTGGCTACCGATTCTTTTGACCCACGGAGGCGGAGCGAGCGCCTCTTTAACTCTGCGTTCTTTCCGCCACCTCCAAGAAGTCCTCCGCTGCTCGTTTCGCAGCCTGAAGCTTCCAATTCCCATCGATCCTGGTTTTTAAATATACACACACTCACAAAATGTAAGATTTTGTAGGCTAGGTCCCACAAAAGCTTGCATCTTACATATTCAGGTCTAGCCATCACTTAAGCTGCCTCAGGGCTTCAGTGTATGATCTTCGTGCTTATTGAGCTGGCGTACAAGAATGTGTCGTCCTCCCCCTGCTAGTGAAATCCTCGTTAGAGTGGCTTTAGATCTGGCTTCTCTGTCCCCTCACATGCCATTTGTTTCTTGCTCTTCTGTGTGATGAGGGAAGTGAACTTTCCTTTCTGCTTTATGGGACAGTGTATGATTCACAGATTGTGGCACATATGCAGCTCTCCCCTTTGTATGGTTTGAGAATGTGTGGCTGTGTGATTTCCTAAATCCGCTTGGCTTGTGTGTTTTTTTACGAATGGGATTAGATTTCTATCCTCCTTGTAATGGGTAATGCTCTCCTTTCTTCCTTAAATTTCCAGAGTGGTGTCTTAAAGAAACAACAAACTTTATAGCGTCCAAGTTTTGTACCATACATTTCAGTTATTGATGTGCATGCAGTTCCCAGTCAGCACAATAAAATTTATGAATAGCAGCGTGAATTCAAGATAAAAGCATCACTAACTGCTTGTGGAAATGATATTAACCTAGATTATATAAAATCTGTGAGTTTAGACTAAGAGTGTTACTTTAGGAGATTACCTTAATTTAGTACTTGGTTCCTCAAGACGTAAGAGTTGTATACTTCTGTGTGAGATGGGGTGGTGGTGGAATAAACTTAATTAAGTTCTGTATATGCTATACAAATAATGATAATGAGATTAAATGCACTTGTGGATTCAGCAAAGGTGCCACAAGTCTTCTGTCCTAACCTTCCTAAGGATAGCCTATTTGATACCGAGTTTTGCCTTTCTTTCTTTCTTTCTTTCTTTCTTTCTTTTTTTTTAGTAATTTAAAGCATTTTCACCACATACTTCAGCCAAACAGAGTCCCAAAGTAACTTCTGAATTTTATATATATATATATATATATATATATATATATATGTCTTTGCCTTCAGACTTACAGTCTAAAAGACAAAAGGAGCTGGTCTCTCAGCGGAGTTGGTAAAATAACTATACTTCCCTTCTCTCCCTCTACTGCAGCCTCTATGATTGTGCAGAATGGGCTGGAAATCATTGAGAATATATGATTGAGAGTTTTTATCTGGGATGTATAGATGAGGCAGATAGTGGTGATGAGAGGCCTAATAGACAAAATAAGAACTGACGAATTGCCAGGTCCAGATGGCAGCCACCTGAGAGTTCTCAAAAGAACTCATATGTGAAGTTGCTGATCTTCTAACAAAAATATGCAGCTTGTCCTTCACACCCAAGGACTGGAAAGTAGCCAATGTAACAACAATTTTGAAAAAGGAACCCATGAGGGGGGAATCTGGGAAATTACAGAGCAGTTAGCTTAATGTCTGACTGGGGAAACTTGTTAAAATAACCAAGCATATAGAAGAGCAAGCCTTACTGAAGCAGAGGCAGCATGGCTTCTGCAAGGGCAAGGCCTGTCTCACAAACCTATTAGAGTTATTTGAGAGTGTCAGCAAGTATATGGATAGAGGTGGTCCAGTTAACATTAGTATACTTGGATTTTCGAAAAGCTTTTGACAAAGTACTTCATCAAAGAGTCCTGCATAAGTCAAGGAATAAGAGAATAGCTCCTCTAGTGGGTCAGGAATTGGTTATGTTGCAGGAAGCAAAGAGTAGGAATAAATGGACATCTCTCCAAATGGAGAGATGTAGAAAGTGGAGTCCTACAAGGTTCAGTATTGGGACTTGTGCTTTTTAACTGGTTAATAAACAGTCTAGAGTTAAGAGTGAGCAGTGGGGTGGCCAGGTTTGCTGATGATACTAAACTGTACTGGGCCATCAAAACAAAAATAGATTTTCTTCCCCTGTTGTGCCTAATGGCAGTATTTGAAATGCACTTTGTCATGTCAATATAATGATTTTGAATTTGTAAAGTGAATGTAAGGGATGTGTTTTGAAGACAATTACAAATCAATCACAGCTGTGATTATTTTCTACCCTCACATTTGTATATTTCCAGTCTGCCTCTTAATCAGTGTGTAAATAGCAACAGCTTGCTTGTAAGATCATTGCCTAAGAGATCTGCATACATGCACACCACACTGACCAAGCTGCTGACCACAAAGTGATACTTACCATCTTGACACTGTTGAAGCACTAAGCATTGCAACTTTGGAAATGGAAAACAATTCCAGACATTCTGTGTGTCTCTAACTGAAAGACCCATTAGGCAATTGACTGTTTAGCTGAAGACTAATGAAGGCATTGGCATTGTATTTAAAATTGGGCATGGATCAATGGTAGGAAGAAATATCGAGCCTTTCTGTGTAGTGTTCTGTGCTGACTTAAACGACGTTATTTACATGGTAAATCATTAATTGCAGTTGTTGGAAATGGTTTTATTCTGCAGCGGACTCCTGGCATGTCGCTTAACAGTAGAGTTACTTCTGCCTTTGCATGATTCCTTATTGTTAGCCTGTCCTTTATGTAGCAGTGTGGAAACCGCTCAATCCTATACTCCATCCCTGATGGAAACAGTAGCCATCTCATTCTTTGCTATGTTATTACTGGAGGACTCACACCTTGTGCATTTTCACCCTTATTTGAATGTGGGATAAGGGGGAAAAAACTGCCTTGATGTATTTACATGTTTTAAATTATGTCTCCCTGATCAGGGAATTAGAATTGTCATTATCTGCCACAAGACCTTTATTTAACCAGTGTTCAAAGTTGGTGCGAGCACTTGTGTGATGCTGGCAAAACCCCTAAGAGGCAATAGCTGGGCCCTTGGCAATGTTTCCTGTATTGTTTACTTTTTAATATTGGTGTGCTTGCTTTTTGCAGTGGATCGTATGATCAAAGAGAACAGCCACATCTTCACAGATGCCCATTGTAAAGTGTGTAGTGCAGTGCTCATCTCCGAGTCACAGAAGCTCGCTCATTATCAGGTATGCTTAAATCTACAGGCAGTTACTGAAATTTGCCCTGAGTTTGTGGGGTTCCAGAGGTGGTTATCTTGCTCTTCTGTGCTGTTTCCTTCAGAGTAAGAAACATGCCAACAAAGTTCGTCGATACATGGCTATCCATGGTGAAGAGGAGGTCTGCTCAAGCAAGAAAATAAAGCTGGACACAAAGCAGGTAATGCCAGTCAGGCCAGAAATCCAAGGACAACAAGTTAAAAGAATTTAATGCACTAGAAAAATTTGGCAAATAGCGTTTCTTGGATTGTGGAATAATGAACCAGTGAGGATTTTGAAGATCAGGCACTGTTTGCAAGAACAATCTATGCATTGTTCTGCTTCGGCAAATGCACATTTAAACTTTGCCCGCCTAATTGTATGTACCTGTACACTGAAAAATGAAGAAGCTGAGTTCAAGGAGATAACACATTCAGAAACCATTGGGAATAAAATGGTTATCCGCTCTACTTACAATAAGCCCTTTTCATACTAAATTTATTTGAAAAGTAGAATTCAGCCTTGGCACACTATTGAGAATTCTGTTTGTAGTTACAGAAACTACTAACTGAATGGCAATTGTATCTTGCTACATAACATGTCTTGAATAGCTTTAATAGTCTTCTCTAGCTTCTTTCAGTGTGTTCAGTAAAGGATAGGGTGAAGCTGAACAAAAGAAATTCCAGTTACTGAACTTGGAACACTTTGCTGAGCCCCAGTAAATTTTTTCATTCCTTCTTACAAACAGGAGGGCAGCAGTGAAGAAGACAGGAACAAATGCTGCCCCATCTGTAATATGACCTTTTCATCGCCTGTTGTGGCTAACTCCCATTACCTAGGCAAGACCCATGCCAAGAATCTGAAGCTGAAGCAGCAACCTCCTAAAGCAGAAGGTACAGAGGAATTGTCTCCTGGTGCTGTGCTGAAAAGTCCAGGTCAGAATAGGCTCCTGAGTATCTATTGTACAAACACAGAAGAGTGAACCCTGCGTCACATATATGATAACGAGGCAGACACTGAGGGAGTTCAAGAAAACATGTTTTCCAGTTGAAAATTGGAATTTTGGTGTGTTTAATTTTCTTGATGATCCTGGTGGTCAGAGATAGATAGACATAACAAACCTTACACCAAAACATTTATTTGTTATTTTTGATCACTGTTTTGGTAGCTAATTTGTGTATATGCCCACAGTAAGCTCATCCAAATCTTTTATGTAGAAAATAATTCTCCTAAGTGGGATGTTTTAGCACAATTGAGATTATTGTGCTTGTTCTGATTACATGAAATTGTGCCTTAGACTTTTCTGATTGGATTTTCTTCATATGTTTTGGGGGGTTGATTTTACAGCAGCTGTACCTGCTCAGAAACAACCAGCTAATCCTCCTCCCACTACTGTGCCCTCTAATGAAGAGAACCAAAACACTTCTGACCCAGACAAATTCTGCAGTCTCTGCCATGCCACATTCAATAATCCCCTGATGGCAAAACAACACTACGTGGGCAAGAAACACAAAAAGCAGGAGACTAAACTTAAGCTAATGGCACACTATGGGAGAAGCCCCGATGAACCTGCAGCTTCAACAGGTGAGTTTTTAACAGCAAGACTTTCCAGAATAAAGAGCGTGAAGAGTTGTAAAGGTTTGCAAAGCCACAACTCGCCTTCTGTTGGAAATGCCCTGCATGGAAACAAGCTCTCAAATAATTCACTACATTAGGTATACCAGCTGTAGAGGGAATGGGCTTGAATTGATCCCTTCAGATGGGGACAGGCAGAAGTAGTCAGGAAAATCGTGGTTTGGGGTGGGAAAGACTCCCAACTCCTCAAAAAATCCTGAACACAAGTAAGAACCTCCAGCCACACATGTGTACTTGAAAGGAGGGAGGGCAAGAGCTTTTGCTGAAGGGGCAAAGAGAAAGGCCCATATTTTTGTAATGTTGGAAAGGGAGAAGCAGGATGACTTGGAATTGGACCAACTTTGGGGGGCAAGAGTTGAAAAGAAAAGCAACAGTTTATGCCTGTGGGTGGTGACAGTGCCAGTTGAAAAAGAACGTGAATGGGTAAATAAGGGCTTCTGAGAAAGTACGAGAAGTTGTCTTCAGGTTATATTGAAGCATTCAAGCAGAATTACCAGGTAGTTGGAGGTATGGGATTGAATGGAGAGCAGAGAATTGACAGTGTATTCTCTCTCTTCTTGGTTTTTTTTTTTTAATAGTCTGTCTACACCAGGCATAGGCAAACTCGGCCCTCCAGATGTTTTGGGACTACAACTCCCATCATCCCTAGCTAACAGGACCAGTGGTCAGGGATGATGGGAGTTGTAGTCCCAAAACATCTGGAGTGCCAAGTTTGCCTATGCCTGGTCTACACACTTTGAAAAGGAAACTTTCTGAATTACATGAGAATGGGGGGGGGGGGAGAACGAGACAAAGCTTCACTGTGGTTCTGTGATAGTTACACTGTAATCAATAGGTCAAATAACATACTGAAGACGTACAGTACTGCATATCCAGCAGAGAACATTTCTCCTTGGCTTTGGATAAAAATCCAGCTCCCAACATGACATAGTAGTTCACAACACGTTTATATTCAGTACAAAGAATATAGAGGACATCAACCATAGCAGTAAACAGTGCTATTACACTGATCATTTCCAACATAGTCACCTGTGTTGAAACCTCATCAGCATGTAATATGTTGGATGCAGGCCAGGTTTAACTCCTTGCTTGATTATCAAGATGCTAATTGAGGTCTGATCACTTCCACTGAGGCACTCAAAGAGGTTACCCCTAAAGTGGTAGAGAGAGAGAGAGAAAACAATTGGTCTTGGTACCATGTATGGAGTCTGCATTTAGTTACATTATTAAGATGGAATGTGGGAAGAGCTAGTAAATGAAGGTCTGATAGATGCTTTGCAGGTTTGAGGTTGCATCTACGGCAATTATAAGGAGAAACATACAATGACTGAGTCCCCATTTCTGAGAATATAAAATCCACCTGTTACCTGGATCTGTCTTTCTGTACTGTAGATAAGCAGCTATGAACATTTAAAAGGAAGCAATAGAAAAGGGTATATGGAAAGGCCGCTGAAGAAACAATATCTTTCAAAGTGCCTTTTTGATTAGGGCAGATGTTTGCATACATTGTGGATTTGACAACCATCAAATGAAGCTGACCTATGGGAGGGAATTAATGTATTTTCAGAATTGCCTCAGCAAGGTAGTTAAGACTATGGAATTTAAATAAGTAACATCTTGGAAACATATGGTTTAACAAATGAGTCTGGGGTATCCAACCCCAAAGCTTGAGCCATCTGCAAATTATTCTGTCAGTGCAAACACTGGCAAATTCAAAGCCATTTGAAGAAGCTGAAGTTTTATTACATCACTTAAGTCAAGCCACAGTTGGTTGATAGGGAAAAAAGTTGAATATTCAAAATATACATCTGTAGGAAACAATGACAACCAGTTAAGGTTTGCACAATATCTCTCTGGATTAGGAATAGGAACCTTTATTACAGCTTGTATCAAGCAATGATATGCAGTGCAAAGCATCCAAGGAATTTCTTTCAAAGTAGTGACTTAGCTATGCATTAGCTTTTGTTGATAAAAGACATTGTGGTGGTATTAAGGTTAATTAACACAAAGTGGCATAAGTGGAGCGCTCAACTGTGTGTTTTGAACATGTACAAAAATTGTTCACTCTTAAAGATTGCAGAATAAGCACCTAAAGATGGATACTGAATATATATGCCAGAAACTTTATTTGTTTTTAAATGCATTTAATTGGGAAAGTAATTCCCAAGTAAAAACAGCCTCTGCATTTCAACTTTAATAATGTGTAGTGTGATTCTGTACAGAGTTGGATGTGAATAAGTTCCATGCCCCTCAATAGACTGGCATGCACAACTTTGCACAGAGGAGGGCTCAATAGGGACATAATGATTAGGAGCTGGGTATTTAATGTGTCAATGTGCTTTTCACATGCCTAGCAGATAGTAGGTGCAGGAGCAGTTGGGCAAAGGGTAGAAGTGGGGATGGAGAACTGAAACGCAGAAGGAGAGTTTAGTATCCAAATGAACACAAGCAGATTATATCAATTTAATGTGAGTCAAAACCAAAAGGCTGAACTAGAATAGCCTCTCCATATGCAGGCTACTGTACGAACTCACTGTTAAGACCATGTTCATGGAAGGCAATCTTACTCTGCCATGAGCGATCGCCAAAGAATAAAGAAGAAGGGTGGGTGGGGTAATGTTTCAGAAGATAGAGGGCAAAAGTCATTGATGACAAGTCCATAGATGCCCTTGTCAGAAAGATGTTTCATCATTGCATATTTTCATTTTAGCAGCTGTGGGGATTTTGAAAGGTAGCTAGCATTGCCAGGAGGAGCATTGCTGAGTTTTTGCCACCTAGCTTGAACTTTGCTCATCTCATTTCCCCCCCCACCAGTCCTGCCCCCTTTTAGCTCCCTGATGCCTGTAATTTGGGGGCAGTGTTCTCAGATAAGAACTTTTCTCTTAAAACAAATACAACTTTATCGAAGTATTTGGAGCAGTGGAGAGGTTTGGTAATTCTACATTTGTGCTGATATTTTTTATTGTGCACTAGCCTCAATTTTTTGAGGGTGTTTTTTTATTTAAAAAAAAAACTTAAGAATGAAAAGCAAAAAAAATGGGTGACATCCAGCTGCGTCAGAACAGATTTCAAGTTGTGCAAATGGGACTTCCCCTACCTCTCCAGCCACTGCACATCCCAGGAATCTCTTCCAAAGGGAGGGGGACCCTCTGGAAGAGATTGGGGGTACAGGGGACTGTGGGAGGGAGGAGAAGAGGAGGAAACACTCACACAAGGTTGACTATCGCCCAGTGTCCTTTTACAAAATCCAGGCAAACTATAATAAGATCCTCAAATACTTCCTGAAGAAGGGGGGAAATAGAGCAATGCATATTTAAGAGAGAGAGAGGGGAACAAATAATACACAAAACAATGTATGCATAGAGGGTAAGTTGCAGATCTAAATATTTTTTTAAAAAATAGAAAAGTAATAATAACCTTTATTTAATATAGATCAAACCCAGGGGGAAACCCAGAACCAAAATCTTACCAAGGACCAGGGAACTTATCTATGGAAGGAGAGCACAAAAATACTCTTGGTAAGAATCACAGAGTGGGGGAATAGATATACAAGAACATGGATACAGGTTACACTATTTTCAACAAATAGCTAAAATGATAAGACAATAGCAGCAATGTTATAGGGCGTGGAAGAAGTGGTGAAAGAGAAAAGACAGTGGAGAAAAGAAATACATATGTTATAAAAAGCAAATGATATGTGATCTCCAATTCAAAATTGCTTTGTTTGGAAACAAGCAGAAGCACTAGAAGAGTTTAACAATAATTATAAATAAACTAGTACATTAACCCCGTTAAATTAACGGGCGCTAGAACATATGTGGTCAAACTGTTGCCCTAGCAATGTCGGGGACATGCGCAGAGCTGACTGAGCGGCGCTCGCTTATCTCGTGTTTTTTTCTAACAACGCGAGAGCCGCATGACGTAGCCAGCTCTGCGAATAGCGTCCCTGTTGCCCTAGCAACATCGGGAACACGCGCAGAGCGTCTCTGCGCTCCAAGTCCCAACGGCTGTCTGTGGGGCACATGCGCAGTAGCGCAATCCCACGGACACGGACTGGATGCAGAGACACTTGCACTTTATTATAGGTGATAAATCCACTGGATTCTACCTGAATTAAGAGTCCTGGTTTTGATGTTCAGGGCTTTAAAAGGACTTAGATCAAGCTATCTTAAAGACCACCTATGTCCATACAAACTTCTCAAGCTGAGCTCATTAGAGGTCCTGTTCTAGATGCCTCCACCTTCAGATGGATGGCTACTATAGGCAGGAATTTTTCCAGTGGAGCTCCTTCCTTAGAACCCCCTTTCCAAGGAGGCATAAATGGTATGCTCTCTCCTTCCAAAGGTCCCAAGACTGATCTTCCCTGGAAAAGGCCCTTGAGGATAGTGCTCTGGGCTGTTCTTCTTACTACTGCTAGCACTATTGATAATTACAGGTAGGTAGCCGTGTTGATATGCCATAGTCAAAACAAAATAAAAAAATTCCTTCCAGTAGCACCTTAGAGACCAACTAAGTTTGTTATTAGTATGAGCTTTTGTGTGCATGCATACTTCTTCAGATACCTGAAAGTGTGCATGCACACGAAAGCTCATACCAATAACAAACTTAGTTGGGTCTCTAAGGTGCTACTGGAAGGAATTTTTTTACTATTGATCATGTTAGGGCAACTTTGTGATTATATTTTACACTGCAATTTTCTCTTGTTAGCTGATGTAGGGGCCTCTCGCTTGAAATATACAAATGAAATATACAAATGAAAAAAATGCTGAATTCAAGAAGAAACAAACATTTGTATGATGTGGCTGTATTAGATGTATACAGTTGGTGTAAAGTTTAAAGAATATTGGTAAAGTGCAGAAAACGTACTTACTGAAGAAAAAATAGCAGAGGGTATGAATGAGATTAATTACCAACCCATCACCCTAGCATCCCAGTGCGGGGTTACAACATTAAACCACAATACAGTCATACTTTGTGCTGCGTTAGGTTAATGTTGCATCTTTTCAGCTTGCAAAACACGGCAAACCTGGAAGTGTATACTTCCAGGTTTCGCCGCGCATGTGTGCGCAGAAGCGGCACTCTAGTTACGAACTTTTCGGGTTGAGAACAGCACCCCGGAACGGATTGAGTCCGTAACTAGAGGAACCACTGTATTTAAAAGAGTTTAAAACACTCACAGAAGTAAGGTGGGTCCTAAAAATATACATCTCACTTTTCAAAAGCCAGAGTAAAAAGGTATGTCTTCAGCATTTGCTGAAATCTGTATAATGATGGTACCCTCTATGTGGCAGGAGCTCCACAACATATGGGCCACCACAGAGAATGTCCTCTCCCAGGCCGCCACCCCCAATTGAAGTCTTCAAGTCATCTTCAAGGGCAGCCCCACGTAGAGTGCTTTGCAATAATCCCATCTTGAATTTAGGAAGCATGGAGTACAGTAGCCAACTCATCTCTGTCTGAAAGGAGCTGTAGCCAGCAAACCAGCCAATGCAGGAATACATGACTATATATGTTATACAAATATGACTACAATGCAAGATCATATGAACAGGCTTCCCCCTTATTTCCTTCCTCGGAAGCCCCATGCACCATTCAGGGCTGCTCTGGAGGGGTCCCCCAACCCTTTGGAGCAGTTTTGGGGAGAATGCAGGAAGAAGAAAGAAATGGGAAGTCCTGTTGTGCAAGTGGGGAAATCATCTGCCCTCCTGCAAACAGATATCCTGTATATAAAGACTGTGAAAATACTATTCAGTGTTAATGAAGTTCAAAAGCAGACCTTGGTATCGGTTGCTTGGTTACAGGGAAATGGCAGCAGAATGGTGTAGTTGGAAGGTAATCATCCTGCCCTTTCCCTTTTTGACAGGCTTTTAATCCCCCTGAAAAGTCACTGTCAGTTGTTGGTAGGCACTCCTGAATGCTGTGGTGTGGTGAGCTGAAGGAGGAAAGGGTGGGTAGAGGCAGTACCCCTTTCCCCCACTGCATTCAGTGTCCCCCAACCCATTTGTGTAGGGAGAAGACTGTTGATGAGAATCGCCATACAATACCCACAGACAAATAGTGTGAATGAGTTTTTAATTTGAGGTATGCAGAAAGGCATAGTACTTTGACTTCCAACTCCTCAATAGGGTTTGGCATTTCAAAATTAAATGAATCGTCATCATCTGATTACCTTCACTTCTGTGGCACAACGTATTAGGAATAAGAATTGCATTGTCATTTCAGTAAATTTAACTAAAATCCCAAATTTTCCTCCATCAAAAGACAGTGAAGTTTCACAGTTCTGCAACAGTGTTGTTGTACCCACGGCCTTTTTTTTCTTTTGTTTTGAAATCAGTAGATCTTTTTCATAGGCTAATAATTCACCTTCTCTTCCAGTACATACAGAATGAATCCTTTGTTCTTGATGTTTGGCTGCTGGGTGGGGGAGACTAATTCAGTGATGGGGAATCATTAGGAAAGAATTTGAAAAGGAAAAAAATGCAAGTATCATAGTGCTTTTATATAAGTCTATGGTGTGATCACACTTGAAATACTGTGTACAGTAGTAGTCACTGCACGTCAGGAAAAATGTTGTAGATATGGAAAAGGTGCAGAAAGAGGCATCCTGAATGATGCTGGTGGAGGAGAAAATCCCCTATTAGGGAGGATCACGTTTGAGGTTTCTTATCTTGGAAAAACTGGTGTGTGAGAGACATGAGCATGACAGAGGTATATAATTCATGCATGATATAGAGAGGAAGATGTTTTCTCCCAGGGTCATCTAATGTTGAATGGTGGGAGATATTTCAAGTTTTATGTGTGTTGTTTTTTGTTGAAACCTTTAATGTATTTTGTTTCTCCTTGCTGAGAAAGCTCCTCTTGAGTCTAAAGCAGTGTGATTGGTGAGCCAGTGTGCAGAAGCAGTGTCATAAATTCGCCATAGTGTGTTCAATCCTTTTGAGAAGAGTTTTCATCAGGCTGTTCACAATGTTTGGGTAAATAGGCCTTGATTAAGCCTTTAGTGTTGTTGTGTTTATGATAAATTGACTCCCCTTCTAGCTGACTAGAGAACCTTATTTTACATTTCTCATGATCCTTGAGTGAAAAGACAGAAAATTCATTTTCTTGGTTTGGATTTATTTGATTCATTGAAATGGGAACAGGTGGGAGTTAAGTTAGAGGCCCCAAAAATGTTGGTTTTATTAAGATCTGGAACTCCCAAACTGTCAACACTTGCAAATTAGAACTGAGAAAATTATTCACAGAAATTGCATAAAAACTATTTCCAGCTAAGATAAGTTGGGGGAAGTGGAAGGATGCCTAAGACTGATGTCTGCTATTTCATAGTCATACAGCATTAAGTAGCCACATCACACGCTTGTTGACTATGCCTCGGTGTGTGCTGCACCTCCTCTCATGTGGATAATAATAATAATAATAATAATAATAATAATAATAATAATAATATTTATTATTTGTACCCCGCCCATCTGGCTGGACTTCCCCAGCCACTCTGGGCGGCTTCCAACAGAAATCAAATACAAAAATATCAAACATTAAAAACTTCCCTAAAAAGGGCTGCCTTCAGGTTTTTTCTGAATGTCAGGTAGTTGTTTATTTCCCTGACCTGTGATGGGAGGGCGTTCCACAGGGCGGGCGCCACTACCGAGAAGGCCCTCTGCCTGGTTCCCTGTAGTTTTGCTTCTCGCAGTGAGGGAACCGACAGAAGGCCCTCTGCGCTGGATCTCAGTGTCCGGGCTGAATGATGGGGGTAGAGACGCTCCTTCAGGTATACAGGACCGAGGCCGTTTAGGGCTTTAAAGGTCAGCACCAACACTTTGAATTGTGCTCGGAAACGTACTGGGAGCCAATGCAGATCTCTCAGGACCGGTGTTATGTGGTCCCGGCGGCCACTCCCAGTCACCAGTCTAGCTGCCGCATTTTGGATTAATTGCAGTTTCCGGGTCACCTTCAAAGGTAGCCCCACATAGAGCGCATTGCAGTAGTCCAAGCGGGAGATAACCAGAGCAAGCACCACCCTGGTGAGACAGTCCGCGGGCAGGTAGGGTCTCAGCCTGCGTACCAGGTGGAGCTGGTAGACAGCTGCCCTGGATACAGAATTAACCTGCGCTTCCATGGACAGCTGTGAGTCCAAAATGACTCCCAGGCTGCGCACCTGGTCCTTCAGGGGCACAGTTACCCCATTCAGGACCAGGGAATCCTCCACACCTGCCCTCCTCCTGTCCCCCAAAAACAGTACTTCTGTCTTGTCAGGATTCAACCTCAATCTGTTAGCCGCCATCCATCCTCCAACCGCCTCCAGGCACTCACACAGGACCTTCACGGCCTTCACTGGTTCTGATTTGAAAGAGAGGTAGAGCTGGGTATCATCTGCATACTGATGAACACCCAGCCCAAACCCCCTGATGATCTCTCCCAGCGGCTTCATATAGATATTAAAAAGCATGGGGGAGAGGACAGAACCCTGAGGCACCCCACAAGTGAGAGCCCAGGGGTCTGAACACTCATCCCCCACCACCACTTTCTGAACACGGCCCAGGAGGAAGGAGCGGAACCACTGTATAACAGTGCCTCCAGCTCCCAACCCCTCTAGCCGGTCTAGAAGGATGTTATGGTCGATGGTGTCAAAGGCCGCTGAGAGATCCAGCAGAACTAGGAAACAGCTCTCACCTTTGTCCCTAGCCCGCCGGAGATCATCGACCAGCGCGACCAAGGCGGTTTCAGTCCCATGGTGAGGCCTGAATCCCGATTGGAAGGGATCCAAATGGTCCGCTTCTTCCAGGCGTGCCTGGAGTTGTTCAGCAACCACTCGCTCAATCACCTTGCCCAAGAATGGTAGATTTGAGACTGGGCGATAGTTGGCCATATTGGCCGGGTCTAAAGATGTTTTTTTAAGAAGCGGTTTAATGACCGCCTCTTTCAGCGGGGCTGGGAAGGCTCCCTCACAGAGGGAAGCATTCACCACCCCGCGCAGCCCATCGCCCAGCCCCTCCCGGCTAGCTTTTATAAGCCAGGATGGGCAAGGATCAAGGAGACAGGTGGTTGGTTTCACTCGTCCAAGCAGCCTGTCCACATCCTCGGAGGTAACAGACTGAAATTGATCCCACGCAACTGGACTAGACAGGACTCTGGCACTCTCCCGCCCTGGCCCTGCTCCCACGGTGGAGTCTATCTCTTTCCGAATCTGAGCGATTTTATCCGCAAAAAACTTTGCAAACGCATTGCAGGAGATCTTGGGGTCCCTACCGGGCCCCGATGACGAAGGTGGCTCCGATAGATTCCGAACCACCTGAAAGAGTCTCCTGCTGCTATTTTCCGCAGATGCAATAGAGGCGGTGAAGAAAGTCTTCTTTGCCGTCGCTATCGCCACTTGGTAGGCTCGACGTTGAGCTCTAACCTGTGTTCGGTCGGATTCAGAATGGGTTTTCTGCCACCGGCGCTCTAGCCGTCTCAACGATTGTTTCATCGCCCTCAGCTCCGGGGAAAACCACGGGGCTGTCCGGGCTCCATGCAACCGGAGAGGGCGCTTCGGAGCCAAACAGTCAATAGCCCTGGTTAGCTCCACATTCCAGCGGGCCACCAGGGAATCGGCTGAAAGGCCATCAACATGGGATAAAGTATCCCCTACCACTCTCTGGAAACCATTTGGATCCATTAAGTGGCGGGGGCGGACCATCCGAATTGGTCCCACCTCCCTGCAGAGGGGAAGGGTTGCGGAGAAGTCCAGTTGCCCATTTTGGCTCCCATATTCCACACAGGGTAGCATGGTAGACTTGTACTGTGGAGGTGGCTTTACAGAAGGGGATTAGGCTTTTGCCAGTGAATGCCTTCCATCCATTAGCCTCAGCCAACATGGTCAATGGTTAGGGCTGAGGAGAGCTGTAGTCCAAGAACCATCTGGAGGGCACCACGTTGGCCACCCTTGCCTAGACGAACTCAAAAATTTCCTACTACTGCTGTGTAAAAAGTTGCTTCTAACCATTGGGGAACAGATATTCCAACAGTGTTCAAGTTACTTACATAACTGCATTTCCTATAATTAAAGCTCAATGAGAGAGAACGCTGGGGCTGTTACAGCAAAGGAGATGGTAGTTACAGGCAAGAACGCTTTAATATGCTTCCCAAATGAGAATTCTGAGGCATCAGATGGTTACAATCTGCATTTCCAACCAAATTGATTCTACAAGTGGCTGATCCAGTTTCACGGTTAGGAACCTTTCTGGAATGTAGCCTTAACATCATTTTTCTCATCTAAGCAGATATTTTGAGCCTTGGAATTCTCCATAGTGCACAGTTGCCATTATAATCTACCCATTCTTCATTCTTTCCTGCAATGTGGCACCCATATTTGTGCAGTATTAGCATGAAGACACTGGTGTATTCCTTGCCTCTTAAATTCTCCTCTCACTGATACCAATCCCCTAGATAAAACAGACATATGTGTCTTTACTGGAGAACCATACTGAAGAAAATCCACCAACATAGCTTGAATACATTATATACCATACTTACAAAAGGTGGTTCAACAGTACAATCCTATGCATATCTACTCAGAATTGGGTGTCAGTGTGTTCTTTGAGACTTATGGTAGTCCCTTGCAAGCTGGTTTAGGATTGAAGCCCCAGTAACTATAGATGACCTGAAGCAGATGAATCACAAAACGGAATACTACTTTGTTTCTTTGCTTTAAAATATTCTACTTTTCTTCTGGTACAATTTAAGCATCAGAGCAAAAGGGACAAATATAGAGAATAAAATTGTAGTGGGAGTCCTGTGAAGAACAGGAGATCGATGATCAGATCTTCCTGTACAGTATTTCTGTTTTTACTTTTTCTAGAGGGGCACTTACTTGAAACTGTTGCAGCAAAACCAACAAAATGTATTGTGACACCTTAAACGGTAACATTTATTAGCACGTAAGCTTTTGAGAACTAGAGTGTTTGTGCTGTATTAAATTTGTTATTCTTTAAGGTGTCCCAAGACACTTGAAGTGGAATTCAGCACCACACTGTGCCGGTCGTTTTGTCAGTGCAAGCATTGCTTGCCAAATAGAATAACCTCCTCTCTCCTTCCTTCCCTCCCACCACACCCTGTTCTGGTTATTTTTATTTTAAATGCCCCCCCTTAAATTTAATAGGAACAGTGGCCCTAGGAAAGCAGGGGGTTAGGCCTAATCCCTTCTATGCCGTTTTTTTTTATCTAACACACCCCCATGTATTGCAGCAGCAGCTGTTTACTGTGCAGGGTGAAAGATACCTGTGTGTTTTTTCCCAGTGGGGCAAACAACAGCTGGGGCAGAAACATTTAGATAATAAAAATGGTGTGAGGGAGAATTACCCAGCACCAGTGCTCCACTCAGATTTTGAAACTCCCTTCAGTAGTTGTCAGCAAAAATAGATATATTTGGAGATCTAATCCTGGATCTCCCACATCTTCTGTAAGTGACCCTGAGGGAATGTTCTTGGAAACATTGTTGATTAAGCTCACTGTGTGCTGAGAGATCGTTTTACTGTGCAACTTAAAAGTGGCAGCTAGGAGTTGGATAGCAATCCTTAGAGCAGTGGTGGGGAAGCTCTGGAACTATGAGGTCTGATATGGGCCTAATTAGGCCCAGCAAGTTCCCCCCAAATCAAGCCCACCTGCCCCACACTTGACATCATATATGGCATCAGTTGTGGAGTAGGTACAGATGTGCACTCCTGGTTGTTCCTTGATAAGCGGGGCTTGTATTTGACACCTTTTATATTTGGTGCCCAATGCAAGCCATGCTGTGGCTGATTCCACTCAACTCCTGAGTGGAGCCTATCTCTGCAAACCCTAGCTAGGCTAACAGGGGAAATCATTAGTCCCTCATATTTATCCTTTGAATTTTTGTCACCTGCTGTCATGGTGACCTGCCATGGGGCAGCCCTTCCCACTTGTCAAGTGACACATGGGGGAACTCATGATCCAGCTATTTGGCTGGATCCTGTTCCTCTCCCCTAGCTTAGAACTGCTCACATCATCTTGGGCTTAGTCACTGTGAACAACACTTCACAATTGGTAATTGACATTGGGGTGCTTGTTTCAGTGAATTTGGTGCTCACACTTGTTTAACCCTGTCTTTCAGCTGGGAAGGGATATCCATGTGAAAGCTGTAACATAGTACTGAACTCCATAGAACAGTACCAAGCTCACATCAGCGGCTTCAAACACAAGAACCAGTAAGTGTTTAAATATTCTTCTACATTGTATAACCTGCCACTGAATAGGAAGCATTGTCTCACATCTGGTTTATAGTCTGGATTTTTACCAAAAAAAATTCAGATTCATCTGCAGGCAGCTCTAATGTGTAAAAGGTCTATGTTGCTACTTATATACCAAAGGTAATAAGCATTTTGGGGAAAGAGAGGTTTATGAGTCAAATGACACATTGCGGATTTTCCAAATGATGCTGTCTGGTGTGGATCCCCTTCACTTGGTCAGAACCAAATTGATGAAGCCAATTTGGCAACTGTAACCTCTTACTTGGTTTGGGCCTTGTCGTAGTAGCCTTTCCATAGATGTGCTTCAGACAGACATGTAGGGGTCAACAGCCCTCTTGACTTCTCTTGTTATTCTGGTCATTAACATCAAGTTCCTAGGTACCATACCCAGCATCTACTACTCAAAAGTTCTGTTTTGTTTTTTGCTTTGTTTTTAATTTTTAATTTTGATAAAGTTTGTAGAGAAATTAAAAATAACCTCCGATATATGTCGCTGTCAAATGGGTACAGGTTTTCTTGGAGAACTCCATAAAGCAAAATATTTTACATAGAACATGTCATGTGGTTTGTTGCCTGTCTTTGGGACCATGGGGGTGGGGTGTTGGCAAGGAAAAATATTTTCTACTATATCATTTTACCGCACAGATCTGCAGATTGTTCTATTAATTTTTTTGTGTGTGGGACCAGTCAAAGCCCCATGGAATCGCCACAAAACATGAAGACTCACGGGGTATGGCATCAAAGAAATCTTATGACCTTTTCTGTATGGCATACATTAAGCACTTGGGTGATGCTATATCCTGGTGGTGGCATTGGTCTTTTCAAGTCTGTGCAAGCACGTGGATGCACTCAGCTTGCTGGGGGAACTCTGTTTGCCAAATGTGCTGAACATGGCATTTACATGGCATTTTATATGACAAACAATTTTTCGGGCTGTGGCTTCGTGCTGCAGTTTAGGCATTCTGCCAAAAGTGCCTTGATGCATATAATCCTGTTAACTTTTAGCAGAAATCATCCGAAGATTTATAATTCTTTTCCATTGGGATGAAGTTAAATCTACAACTGTAGATCTTGTCAGATTGCTATCCCCACCCATCACACACTTGCAGGGTGTTTTATTGTGGTGAATGGAAGTGTGATTTTTCAAGACAACTGGATTTTGCACAGTATTGGTCCAGCTTGAGATTCCACAATAAGCAAGTGTTCATTTCCTGTACACTTTGCAATGATAATTTTTGAAGCGGTTTCAATAATCTATCCCATCTCTGTCTCAATCAACAGTATACCAGGAGGAGTACCTGTTACAGCACGATACCAGAAGCAGCTGTACACACGAGAGGAGACAACGGGCCCTGATGGCTACAGCTATTTTAGCCAAGACCTCTAGAGAGGAAGCTCCTGTGCTCTTTTTGGATTGCCGATGGCCCAAAAGTGAACATCGCTTATCAACCCACTACGGTTTTATTGTTCCTCTGGCTGAATGAAACCCTCCTATCCTGCAGTGTGCAAGTTTAGCTGATTCAGAACTAACTATTGGCTAAAGGATCTAGAAGGGACTGATATACTAGTTGGCATTTGCAAAGACCTTTAGAATAGTTTTCATTGTGTAATCTCTTGCTGTAATGGCTGATGGGTGAGGTGGGAAGGAGAAGGAATGGTGTCTGGCACAAGTAAGACTTGGCCCCTACCAGTGTTCTATCTCGAGCCCATCCTTTTCCTCTGCCCAGAAGAAGCAGACGGGAGTTCTACACCCACTACCAGCCAGAGAAGAGCAACTTTTGGAAGAAAGTTCATAATTTTTGGTTATGGGGTGCTTGTTAAATGTGAGGTGTGGAATGGGCATAATGGACAGACTGATGATCTCCTCCTTGCCTAGAAATGGGGTGTTACACCGCTGTGTTTGTCGTGCCCCTTTCTGAATTAACTGGGTTTGTGTGCAGAGTTTCTTAGGTCACCAATATGCCATTTGCATCCTTTTTGTAGTTCTGCAGATGTTGGTTCTGGAACATCTGGTAATCTGTTTAATAAAAAGCTGTTTCTGTTGGTAGTATGCATAATCTGCTTCAGAAAAGCAAGCAGAAGGAGTGCCTCCAGAAAACTGCACTTCTCCCTCAGTTCCTGGCATACTTGTGGAAACTTGTGCTTTTGAGTCTCACTATGTACAGCTTTCTGTTGTGTTAAATGTTCATCAGAAATCTTTTTTTGGTATGATGGAAGGTTTAAAAAAATGTCGTTTTTCAGAACCTTAAAGCTTTATAATTAATTTGTACAAAGGTTTAGCAAGGGTGAGAGAACAAGCAGCTATGGTCTGACTTTGAGGCAATTCTAAGCTGAAAAATAGTGCTTTGTATAGCGTTGTGGGCCTCCCACTTGTGAACTTTGCAAGTCCATTAACTAGTTTCCATCCATGTGAAACCATTTCTCAGAGACAAGACATTCTTTCCAATTGCTTCCTGAGACTCTGAAAACAACATAGGTAGCAGCTGGGAATGCTGCTCGAGGCAAACTTACTATGCTTTGTTTGGACAGAGGTAAAATTAGTTTGCATTTTGGTCATTTCCTTTTCCCTTGTATGGATATAAGAAGGTAAGCTTGAAGTCTCCTAACATCTGAGTTTGTTTCAAGTCTGCCAGATGGCCTGTTTCCAAAACAATCAGTTGAAATGCTAATCTTATTTGTAAAAAAAACCACCACTCACATAAGCATAAAGGCAAGAGATGTGAGATACTCCTCTCTTGCCTAGCTCATCGTTAAACTGCTTTTCTACTCTGGTTCAAAACAGGATGTGGCTCTTTTTTTCCTTAGTGCTTCTCCCTTCCTACCTAATTGCTTCAGTGTTATTGATCAAAATGGACATTCATTAAAACTGGACACCTTGTACTCTTTAGTCTTGACTGACTACAGCTTTGGAGTCATCCCTGCTTGTAAGTTTGTTTAGCCCATGAGTCCCCATAATTAGCAGCAAACCAGTATTCTGTGTAGACGTTTCAATTCTATGTATCATAGGGCCTCTTGTTCTTCATTACATTCCTGACCTAATCTTCTGGGTGGCAGTTATTTTTGGAACCTAGGTATGGGAGATGGACTGTCCTATCCTCTACCTTATCTGGCAGCTTTGTGATTTTGCTCCCCTTTCCATTCTGACTACAGGAGTGGGGCAGGGTATTGACTGGAGATACTCTCTTACTCTTTTCTGATAGCCTCTGTGCCTCCATCTGCAGTATTGCTCCGATGGAAATGAGTGAATATTGCTACCTGTATGTACACTTAACATGCAGCTCCTCTTGTACTCCCTCTGTACCACCCTA
Source organism: Lacerta agilis (assembly GCF_009819535.1). Classification (NCBI taxonomy): domain Eukaryota; kingdom Metazoa; phylum Chordata; class Lepidosauria; order Squamata; family Lacertidae; genus Lacerta; species Lacerta agilis. The sequence goes on from NC_046313.1 coordinate 65,320,018, forward strand.
GAACACTTAAGGGAGTCTTTGTCTGTGCTTTCCCAGCAGTATTGTTAGTCAGGGTAAGGTTCACGTCAGACCACACCATTTTCTTGCATTCCCTCTTATCTTCCCTACAATGACGATTAATTACCGCATTCCAAGTAAGCAGTCTTTCTTACAATAAAAAGCTTATCTTTCTCCTTTCACCAATGACAGCTTTATTTAGCCTCAATCAAACACCATGACTAAGGGGGAGATATTAAAGTAACCTTGTGCTTAAGGCTCTGCTCTTATAACATGTGATGAAAAGCTCTATCTGCATACATGCACACGCTATGCAGCTTTTCTGTAAATAATTGATGGGACAAATAATGTATCTTCTGACTTAAACGGTAGCTATGTGTGCCTAACCCTTTATTTTAACCTTCATATTTTTCCTGCATTTTACTTTTCTGTTTTGGCGTTCTCCAATGTCTTGTGCTGTACTTGGATTTTAGTCTTTGAGCTGCCCAATGAACTTTCGCAGCCTAGAGTAGAGATTTGAGCAAGATGATTGCCTCCATGAAGATCTAACCTTATAATTTGATTTCTGTTGTATATTGCATTCTGTTACAGTTGCTAGTTGCTAAGAACAGATATTTATGGCAAGTCCAAAGCTGAGTAAGTACTCTGTTACATCATTAACATGATGACTATGCTGGCTCAGCCTGATATGGAAGTGTCATGATAAATTCATGAATTTCCATTTGTCTCTTGCCTGTTATTTGGGTTGGGTTTATATATATATATATATATATATATATATAGAGAGAGAGAGAGAGAGAGAGAGAGAGAGAGAGAGAGAGAGCCAGGTACACTCCGCCTTATTCTAGAGATTAAAGTTTTGTTTTTCTAGTCATATTAACAGTAGATGTTCTGTTTCTGTTTGTGTCAAGTTTTTATCCTAGGAGCTGGGTATCAACATACAGGGCTGGTCTTAACATGCTTCCAGGAAAACCCAAATTCTGCACTTGAAACAAATTATGTAAAATGAGGAATTAGCATAAATACCATAATTTGATGTGTGTTAATTGCACTGTATGTGCTTGAACAACTTGCTTGGGGCAGCATTATGGATTACAGGGAGAAGGGAGAGAGACTACTTTTAGCCACAGCCACTGGAGTTGAATCTTGCTTTAAAGCATGCATAGAAGTGAAGCTATGGCAGTGTGTGCTATAGCCCATGAAGATCCACTTCTCAGCACAATATGCAAAGAGGTTACCATGATTTAGTAACAGCAGATACCTGTTGGGTTTTTGTTTTGAGGGCTTGGGATGAGGTGCAATAGAGTTAAACTGAAACAGAATTGCTGACAATATTAACTACTGACAATATAGAAGTGACAGTGTGAGGCCTGTTGATATGTTTGTGGCATATTTGAAAGATGCCAAGAAACCGCTCATCTGTCTGGATACTACAATGTCCTCTACAAACACTGCTAAAGTTCTGGCTTTCAAGAAACTTCAGTGAGCTACCTGAACGTTGTCCTGCTTCTTGGTTGCTTCTGTAGCAGAAGACTAGCTACTACAGTGCAAATTCATATTTTGATGCATAGAGACTCAAGGGATCTCTTTGACGAGAACCAAAGATACAAGTGGTCAAATTCAAATCAAAGAAGATTATGATTATTAGCAGAATGGTTCTTTAAACGTGAAAAAGTTTGTCATATGACAGGTAAAATTTCTGCAGGGTTTGCTGTGTCTTTCATAACTTTTCCGGTGATGCACAAGTGAATGAACTTTGTAAGAATGTAGGGGCCTGAGGTTAGTCTAGTACTTGCTTGCTCCCTTTCTCCCTCTCTGGTTGTTGTTATTATTATTATTATTATTTAGAAATAATTGAATCACTTGTCCTAATCATTTGTCCTTTTTTAAAATAAACTCCCCCCCCCCCAAAAAAAAAAACACTATCAGATAATATATGCTCTTGCTATGATAGAAGTGTGAAGATTCAGGATAATGGTGGAAGTAAGAAAAAAACAAAGTGTGTGTGAAGCAGCATATTTTACAGCAAAGGCATATGTTCTGAAATGGTTAAGAGTTTGGTAAAAGCAAGCACTAGATTGGATGACCCAGTTATATTGTCGCTTGCTAAACTCGCTGTTCCGTTGTACCAAAGAACCTAGTTGTTCCTCAATGTGGTGTTTCCTCTGTCTGCGATATACACTCATCGTTGAAGCTGCTGTGGAAATATATATATTCTGAGATCCCTGAATATTTCATGTGCCTGCAAATTAGAGGAAAGTGTCTGCATATATTATGTCCCGGGGCAAGTTTTCCTCATTACGAATGGAGCTTTACCATCAGGTGGCAGCACAAAGCCTTGCTAATGCATGGCTCTCTGTGTCATATTTAATCGCAGAGAAGGAATCTTTGGGTCTTTGCTGAATCTCCCCAAGTAACCATAAATACTTCCCAATTTAGAGAGAAATTGACAAGCAAAGATCACTTGCATCCCAGGAATTGGACCAGCTGGATTACAGGGGAAAGGATCGGAGCAGGGGGCGATCAGGGAGGATTTTGCATCCGTCTTTATCAGGGCACCTGTAAGCTGAAAACCATGGTCTGTCTGGCTTCTGTTGCTGTTAAAGTCAAGGAAAAAAGAAGCTTTCTGCCCATAGCATAACTTGATTGTCTGCTTGAACAGACACATTTGGTTGTATTTGGCTAAGTGATACACAGAGTAGACACATTAAAATTAATGAACCTAAGTTGTCCATTAATGCCAATGGGTCTACTATGAGTATTCCTGCTATGGGTCTGCTATGAATACTATCTTCAAGGCTGCTGTTGCACAGAGTGGAGTAGCCGTATCATCATCCTCTTTGAAGGACACAGCCCTTCTGTCTGAGAAGCAGCAGGGATGTGTCTGACAGAAGCTTGCTGAAGTGTAAGGACGTTTTTGAAGCACAGCATGGCCCTTTGTATACTATGAAGAAGCACTTCATCCATGTTGTAGAACCTGCTGAAGCACGGCATTCCCAGAGGGTTTCCACATAGATGCAAGATGTGTAAATAAAATACATTTTCAGAACGACACAATTCTGTAATTGTGAGTGCTGAGAAAATATGACAGTCCTGCTGCGGAAGCATACTTTGAGGAAAGACAGCAGGATGCCCCTCAAAAAACAAGTTGACTGGTTTTATTGCATATAAACAGACACCAGTTGTTAGGCGTGGAATAACAATTATTCCTGTACATCTGAGTGCAAACAGGATGATACCTACATCCTTGTAGGGAGCCTCCATGTTTTCTCATCCAACATTCCTTGTGCTTAGGAGTTCAGTGTGACAGCTTTTGCTGTGGAGGAAGAGGTCCTCATTGCAAAGGCCCTGGACATCTTTCCCTGGAGGAAATAATGTTTGCCTACCTGACGTCCTCTTAAGACTGGAACACTGGCTCCTTCCTATGTCAAACACTAAATTTACCAGACTTGCTCACTGAATTCAAGTCTTGTACACATCTGGAATACTTATTGCTAACACTAGATTTTTATTAATTTAGCTGAACAAAGTTGAACTTCATTGCTTTCCAAACTTGTGAAAATCAATTTTGTCCTGTTCAAATCACACCTCTTCTGTGACTACGTCTAGAATCTAGGGCCTAGATCGTAAAATGTGTGAGTTAACTTAGGAAAATGTGGTCTTCCTTGGCATTTGCAAATTAAAAAGAAAAAAAGAAAAGCTAATGTGTTTTCAGTGATCATGCAATAGGGTCTGAGTCATGAGATACTTGTGAACAGGTCCTCAGGCTTTTTTTTAAAAAAATGCAACTTATCTTTGGGCTTCTTGTAAAGAGCTCCTGGAGAGACAGAGGTCTGTGTGTATAAAGTCTGTATTCAACTGGACAAACATGGTTTCTCCAGGGAAAATCCCCATTGCTGGAACTTGGTAAAAAGCTGGAGTCATTCCTGTTCATCTGTTACAGTTTTTAGGAGCACATGAAGGGAGAGCAGCTTACACCTAAAAGCAAACACAAGGTGTTTATCCTACATGCACTGGTGGCAGTCCAGTTTGGCTATGGCCCCCTCTAATATGTAGATATGGTGGCAAACACAGTCTTGCTGTTGTGTAATATGTGAAATAAGCTCTGTGTTAGGGTCACTTACTGAATATAGTTTGAAAGTTATTTCCTGTGATCTTTCAGCCCTTGAAAGTTGAGTGTTGCTTCCTTGACATGCCCGGGTTTCCATGCGCCTCCCTGGTGAATAAGGCAGACCAGAAATTGACTTATTTCGGGCCCTCCAAGGCTTCAAGCAACAAGCACATCAGAACATCAGCTTGGTGATACATAGAGCTATTTTATCAGATGAACTGCATGGGGGAAGGGGGAGGTAGGAAAGAAATATCTGACCTACTACAGTGTTTTTAAAGCAGGGGTGGGAGAATCGGGTCTTCCAGATGTTGCTGGTTGTTGGCTATGCTCACTTCAGCTGATGGGATCTGAAAGAACACCAGTTTCCTCCTCTCTATTTTAAGGGGCAGGGAATGCCTTTGGTGTCTCTGTCCTTCTGTGCCTTATTACAGACTTGTAAACTACAGTTTCCAACTAGGACCTGCTCACAAAAAGCAAATGAGGTGGGATGCCTCTGTCTACATTGTTCCACTCCATGCAGCAGCTGGGGGGCTCACATGATTGACTACTTCTCTACATAAAGAAAAGAATGTTTCTGTGTATAGGGAAGGAGCCTTCTGCCATACCGCTGTGTTTGTGATCTGAAATCAGTTCCATTTCTTGCCGATGAGTCTCTTCATAGGCTTACCACCTCATCTGTTGGCAAGCACTAGCCCCAAACCATGTTCTGAGTTCAGAATACAGTGTGTTAAACAGCTTTCCAGCTGCCTGAACAGAAGAATAAATACAGAATTCTGGGTTTTTAACGTCTCTGACCACACGGGGGTGATGAAGGAGCACTCAGGCGCCCACAGCTTTAAAACTGCAATCCAAAACATGCTTGAAAATGAGCACCATTGATTTCAGCGTACTTCTGTGGAGTAAACAAACTTGCTGCTGTGCTAGCTTCCTAATCTGATGTGGGCTGTTTTCCTTGGCTTTGTTGCACGGAGCACACTCCTCACTGGCTAGCTCAATGATTCATAAAACGTAGTTGTGCTTTTCATTGCTGCAGTTTTCTTTCTTTGAATAAAGTGAGTACAGTAAGCTGAGACTGGAAAGGGGGAAGGTTAGGCATTGGTTATGTGTGCTCCGTTTTATAAAGCTGCTTGGTCCTCTGTGCTGTCTCTGGGTTTGTTTCTAGAAATATCTGACATTGTGACTCAAATGTCATTGGAGCATAAGGGTCCCAGGTTCAATCCCTGACACCTCTAGTTATAATGGCTAGAGAGCTGCTGCCTGTCAGACTGCACTGCACTAGATGGGCAAACAGCCTGAGCTGCTTACAAGGCAACTTCCTCTGCTGTACTCTTGCCTCCATCCCCTTGCTTTTTGCTAGCTTTGGCACATAACTACTGTTGCCGCAGCTCCAGCTGTGTTTCCTGTTGTTAGTGACATACACACTAATGATTGGACGCTGCAGGTAAACAGTTACATCCATGCATATCTGGTGGACGTGCTTGTTGGCTCAGCAGGCATGTGGATGGAGTCTCTTTTGCAGAAATGCAGGGTTGATAGATAGCAATGCTTTTGTGTCAAATGTTAGTAGGACTTTCCTAATGCAGTTTTGTTGCATATGTGGTTGGAGCCACATATTGCAACAAAAGTGCCATCCTACCATACATTCTGGCTCTGAATGAACCTACCTTTCCACTGCTAGATTTCACAAAAGGTTTATTTAATTTATTTGCCCACACTTTCCCACCCAGTGCAAGAAATACACTTTTTGGGCACTACTATAAAAATACAGGATGGACACATAGACACCACCTTATACCGTAAACCAACTGACCGACAAACATATCTACATGCTTCTAGCTACCATCCCAAACATACCAAACAATCCATTGTATATAGCCAGGCCCTACGTTACAGCCGCATCTGTTCCAACTCTACAGACAGAGACTCTCACCTAAGAGATCTACAGCAAACCTTTTTAGAACTTACCGGTAAATATCCACCTCATGAAGTTAAACAACAGATCAACAGAGCCAGACTGATACCCAGAGAGAACTTGCTGCAAGACAGACCCAAAAAAGAAAATAACAGAACACCACTAGTAATCACATACAACTCCCAAATTAAAATAGTACAACGCATCATCAGAGATCTACAACCTATCCTAGACAATGACAGTTCTCTTTCTCAAGCTCTGGGAGGAAGACCTTTCATCGCCTACAGACAGCCACCCAATCTCAAACAGCTCCTCACCCACAATAATACAACAACAGGACTCAACATGGACACTGGTACCAGAGCCTGCAATAAACCCAGATGCCAACTTTGCTGCCACATAAACCTGGACAACACCATTACAACACCAACAATATCAAACATACCATCTCAGGACTATTTAATTGCTCATCTTCCAACATTGTATATGCAATCAAATGCCAACAGTGCCCTTCAGCTCTCTATATTGGACAAACAGGCCAAACCCTACGCCAAAGGATAAATGGACATAAATCTGATATCAGGGATCACAAGACAGAGAAACCAGTAGGAGAACACTTCGATCTCCCAGGACATTCTATAAAAGATCTCAAAGTAGCTGTCTTAATACAAAGAAATTTCAGAAATAGACTGGAAAGAGAAGTGGTTGAATTGCAACTAATCACCAAACTTAAAACTATGGAGAAACCTGGTCTGAACAAAGACATTGGATTCTTATCTCATTATACATGACAAAGCTATCTTTAGCCATCTCACCCCTTGCCTTTCCCTGCAAGACTAATTAAGAGTCGTCAACAGGTTTTCCACACCTATCAGCTGATCACCCATTCCCACCACCCTTCTGAGTAATACCCCTCCCCACTCCCTCACTATATTTAAGGATCTGGTGACTTCTGTTTCAGTGTATCTGAAGAAGTGTGCATGCACGGGAAAGCTCATACCAAGAACAAACTTAGTTGGTCTCTAAGGTGCTACTGGAAATATTTTTTTATTTTGTTTTGACTATGGCAGACCAACACGGCTACCCACCTGTAACTGGAATAAGTACTTTTTTCTATAAAGCAACATGGACTGAGGGCTGCATCCACTCTTTTTCAGCCTTTGTCACAAGTGCCCCTCCCTTTTCCTGGAGCTGCTTTCCTCTTCTTCTCCATGAAACTAATTCCCTCTCTTCTTCTGAATTGCTTCTTGGCATCCTCCTCTCCACAAAGCCTTTCCTCCTTCACTTTCAACTTAGCTACAATGTTTGCTCTCACTTAAGCCTTTACCTCCCCTGTTATTACATGGGCAGTCATTAAATAGTTTTCAGAGCACAAGGAAGTACCGGTAAGCAGTGGGGTTCCCCTAAAGACCTGTCTTCAGACCAGTGCTATTTAAATTACACATAAATGATGTGGAGCCAGGGTGATCAGTCAAGTAGCCAGGTTTGCAGATGATACCCAAGTTATCAGGATGGTGAAAATTCCAACAGACTGCCAGGAGCTCCAAAAAGAGCTCTCTGATCTTGGAGTTACGATAAACAGTTCACTTTAAAAAAAAAATCAATGCTGTGTAGAGCAGTCAAATAGTCAAACTCAATGTGGAAATTATTAGGAAAGGGGTTTAAAACTGCTAGTTGATATCATAATGCCTTTATAAATCTATGGCGGAACCACATATTGAATACTGTGTTCAGTTCTGATAACTCAATCTCTAAACAATAATCTAGTACTGAAGAAAGAATTTTGCAGCCTTCCAGTTTAGAAAATGGCATCAATGATAGTAGAGGCTTCCAAAATTAGGAATGTTTTTGAAAAAGTGGTTAAAGATTCTTCTCCCTCAATATTAGAACTTAGGATCACCCAGTTAAATCAACCAGCTCAGAACAGATAAAATGAAACCCTATTTCACATAATAGCATAGCTATAGCTAATGACACCCACTCCCAAAGGGGGGGGGGTCACTAGCTTAAATGGCTTTTAACAATATAAATCGTATACAGTGGTACCTCTGGTTACGTACTTAATTCGTTCCGGAGGTCCGTTCTTAACCTGAAACTGTTCTTAACCTGAAGCACCACTTTAGCTAATGGGACCTCCCGCTGCTGCTGCGCAGCCAGAGCACGATTTCTGTTCTTATCCTGAAGCAAAGTTCTTAACCTAAAGCATTATTTCTGGGTTAGCGGAGTATGTAACCTGAGGTGTATGTAACCCGAGGTACCACTGTATAGAAAAACTATTAAATTAATAGATTGATCAGTGGCTCTTAGCCATCATAGCTAAAGAGAATCTTCATATCCAGAGATAGTATATCTCTGAAAACAAGAGCTTGGAGAACAGAAGAGGGCTGCCACCTGCATCCCCTGCTCTGTACTAGGTGGGCCCTAGTTCTGATCTAGTGTTGTTGTTTAGTCGTTTAGTTGCGAGTCGATGACCTACCCTGGCGTGGAGTAAATAAAACACACGGACACATGATTTTTGGTTAATGGGAAGAATAAGGCAACAACTTTATTGGTTACGGCGTGTGAGTGGTATTGGCTTAGGCATTGGACAAGAGCGCAACACTTTTGGGTTAACAACGAGTGGGAGGAGCTTGTTGATGCAAATTCAACTGGAAGCTTCCCCTGACCTCACCGGGGGTCGTGCCATGACCCTAGCCACTAGCAGGGCATCGGACAGGATCCACGACCGCCGGATCCCTTTAAAGGGATACGCCTAGGAGGTAGGTGATAGCCACAACCTGACCTCCAACCACAACACATATTACATCACCTAATGAGTATTCCAATGCCTAACCGCCACCCGAGCCCAATTTGATGGTGAGCAGGGACAGAATGAGGAAGATGGCAGTGCCCAGGCTGGTGACTGCAGCCAGGCACCGCCCCCCAGCCAGTCCTATTGGCTGGCTATGGGACTTGTGCAGCAGCAAGGAGGGGCAAAGGCGGGGCGGAACACGCCCCCCTGCCAGCACGAGAAATGGCCCCTGTTCACAAATTCTCCCCTCTGGGATGAGGAGAGGTCTTGTGTCCGACTCTTTGTGACCCCATGGACCAGAGCACACCAGGCACTCCTGTCTTCCACTGCCTCCCACAGTTTGGTCAAACTCATGCTAGTCACATCGAGAACACTGTCCAACCATCTCGTCCTCTGTCGTCCCCTTCTCCTTGTGCCCTCAATCTTTCCCAACATCAGGGTCTTTTCCAGAGAGTCTTCTCTTCTCATGAGGTGGCCAAAGTATTGGAGCCTCAGCTTCAGGATCTGGCCTTCCAGTGAGCACTCAGGGCTGATTTCCTTAAGAATGGATAGGTTTGATCTTCTTGCAGTCCATGGGACTCTCAAGAGTCTCCTCCAGCACCATAATTCAAAAGCATCAATTCTTCGGCGATCAGCCTTCTTGATGGTCCATCTCTCACTTCCATACATCACTACTGGGAAAACCATAGCTTTAACTATACAGACTTTTGTCGGCAAGATGATGTCTCTGCTTTGTAAGATGCTGTCTAGGTTTGTCATTGCTTTTCTCCCAAGAAGCAGGCGTCTTTTAATTTTGTTGCTGCTGTCACCATCTGCAGTGATCATGGAACCCAAGCAAATAAAATCTCTCACTGCCTCTAGTAGGGATGTCATATTCTTGCTTCCTTAACATTTTCACACCTGCCATCATCATTTTGGTTTTGTCCATGTTAGTAAACTTGGTAAAGGTAATGCAATACCTAGTATACTGTTGGTTCTAAATCAGTTTTTGAAACTCCTATTGTTCTAGGCACATTTTGTGACAGGGACTTTTATCACTCGGCACAGTACTGTGCTGAAGATTTCAAATTAAAACTGCAGAGTGGAAGGAAAGGAGGACCTTTTTCTGCCTCCCCACTTCCAGCTACTCTCTGAAGGCTGGAGAAGAGACCCTCTTAAGAATATTAGGGGGTGGGCAGGGGAAGGACTAGACCATGTGAAAACTTAACATAATATTTTAGATGCACTTTATTTATTTTCAGCTTTGTATTCTTGTTATAAAAAGCATGCCTAGAATTCTGTTGTTGTGCACATAACCTAGGTTTAAGGTGCCATTTAGCTCCTAGCTTTCATATCTCAGTTTCTAACACTGTTCTAAAGGGTTATTTAGAACAAACAACAGAGACTTGCGTGTGAGCCCATAACTGTCTAACTCAAGCAGTCACTCCAGATTGCATCTTACTCCACCTAAATGCTTCCACTTCTGGTGCCTGGGACCATTTCCTGTTTTTGTTTGTGTTTTTCAGCCAGGCAGCTGCAATGTGACTTTCAGCCACTACTATGCCACTCTTTGTCCTACCTTCTGAGCTTCATTCACAAAATTCCAGCCTCTGAAAACTTCCAGGAGCCAGTGAGAAATGCAGCTGCTTATTACTCTAACCTCAAAAACTGAGTGGGAGTGAGCTGAACTCTCTAGCTCAGCCTGTGTCAAACCCCAAGTGGTGGTGTCTTGACTAAGGCTTTGGACTGTCAGGTTTACGTATGCTGAGCACCTCTTAGCAGGTTGGGCAGACAGTAGGCCTCTTAATTTCCCTAAATACCTAGGATAATGAATGGGGAGAATGCTGTTACATTCTCCTGCCCTGCTTGTAGGATTCCTGGAGGCATCTGGTAGCCGGCTCTGAGAACAGAATACTGGACTGGATAGATCCTTGGTCCAATCCAACAGGGTTCTTCTTAGAGTTTTATGACTATAAGCTTCAAGAGCTGTTGTCCTTGGGAGCAGCACCTGCATAGAGCCAGGACAGGTAAATAAAATCTTAATAATGAAGCTGGTAGTGGCTGATGCAAGAGGTGGAAGTGGCTTGGGTTGGGTCTGCCTGAACAAGGAGCTATATACAGTGGTACCTCGGTTTACGAACTTAATACGTTCCAGAAGTCCGTTCTTAAACCAAAACCGTTCTTAAACCGAGGCACGTTTTCCCTAATGCGGCCTCCCGCCCCTGGTGCCCTTCCACCATTCAGATTCCATTATTGGACCAAGGTAAAGTCCTCAAACCAAGACAAATTTCTGGTTTTGCGGAGTTTGTAAACCAAATCGTTCTTAAACCGGACTGTTCTTAAACTGAGGTACCACTGTATTCACAAGGGCATGACCTAGCTAGTGAATAGAAAGCTTTAAAACTTCCACTGGGCCAGACGTACTGCAGGAGGGCCATATATATTAGCCAAAAGAGCAATAAAACACTTTTCTCACTTTGGCCTGTGTTAGGTTTCTGCCATTCTGCCCACTGGAATTTGCAATCATGGTTCACTAATGATTCCTCACTAGATGCTGGTCTAGTGTTACGTCTTACTGATAATTCACACAGCCACATGCCACTGATAAGTGCTAATGGCAACAGATGGGCAGGGTGGAGTCAGCAGCATAGCTTCCAGGTACGAGTTGCTGCACTTTGCTCTGAAAAGTCATTATTCCCACCACAACAGTAGGAACCTCAAGGCAAGATCAGTAAAATCCTGGGCAGACAATAAACAGTGAATGCACGTTTATTGTGCCGCAAGCTGAGTCCCATCGCGGTCGTGGTCCTCATTATTCCCATCTTCCACACTAGTGTTCCTTTCGCATTTTTCTATTGCAGTGGAGTCTTAAATTGCTTCAGCCTTTTTCTCTCTCCTTAGTCTTTTGCTTGCCCCAAGCCCTAGCTCTTCAAGTGCCTACTGAGCCCACATAATGCTTTTGTCTTGGTTCTGGAACTTTCCGCACCCTTCCTGTTGCCTCCTTTCAGCACCCTAAAGCATCCCAGAGCACAAGACCCCCCCAACCACCCCCCGCATCCCATGCCTGCCTGACCTCTTCCCAGAGACAGATCAGACAACCCCTGCTCCTGTCCGTGACTAGAATAGGCCGCCTGGATTAAACATTCCTTCGGCTTGGCTGGGAGGGGGGTGGGCTGGGGTTTGCAGTACTAGGAATGGGGAAGCCTGACAGCTACTCCTGGAAGGAATGGAACAAGCTCTTAATTTCTGGCCATTTCTGCAGTGGGAGAGGGAAGAGGGATTAGCATAATCACCTACAGCATTTCCCGGGTAGGCACAGATCTGCGCAGGCATGTGGAATAAGGAGCCCAAGAGGTGCCGCTGGCTGCGGGTCACCCTGACTCACTCAGTCCATTAGAAACGGGGAGAGGTCAGGTCACTCTGCCAGCTGCCAACTCCAGGCTTCTCCGCCTCAAACGTTCCTCTTTGTGGAGGCCCCAGGTCTGTGGCTGCAGTGACTGGGGAGATGGAGCCAGTCTCCGGCTTTCGCAGGATGGGGTTGTGTACCGTGTAAGGTGGAACATAAAGCTCCCTTCTGTGTCTTGGCGTAAAGGGTTGCATAAAGCAGTTGGCTGGACATAGAGGAATGTGCAGCCTGGCTTGTGGGGGAGGGGATACACACAAGGGAAATGGAACGCTTTCCACCCCCCCCCCCAGGGCCACATTGTTTTCTGGGAACATGCCACTGGTGGGTGGTGTTGTAAGAGTGCAGAACAGCCCACACATGAACAGAGAGGGGATCTTGGTTCCCCATTATAAACCCCCATCTTGACACAAGGGAAGCCATGTTCGGAGAGGGGAGTTGGGGAAAACGACTTGGAAAAAACCCCCACCTTCACAATACCTGACCTGAGGAAGAAAAGGGAATGGAAAAAACCCACCACCACCAACACCTTCCGCCATCAAGATAGAATCTGCATAAGGAACTCACCAATCTGAGGATTTTCCTAAAAACACCCCGGTATGTCTATGCCAGGAATTAACTCTTAAAAGTGCCCTTATGGAGGAATGCGCCCTTCCTGCCTCCTTCCACAGAAGGAAATTATGTCCTAATGTATTTTTACTGCACGGAAATATCATTGTAAAATGTGCTTTCATGTCACTGTAAAATGTGCATTCAGTTCCAAGGAAATTAACTTTCAACAAGTGTAGAAAACTGACTTGCAATAAATGTATCTTTATAATTGTTGTTGTTGTTGTTCAGTCGTTCAGTCGTGTCCGACTCTTCGTGACCCCATGGACCAGAGCACGCCAGGCACACCTATCCTTCACTGGCCTCTCGCAGTTTGATCTTTATAATACATCCTTATGAATGTATCTTTTGCCTCCAAGTTACCGTGACGAATGTATCTTTTTGTAATCTATACCAGTAACAAAGTGTGCCTAGGCTCATGTTTTCGTTTGCCCCTTTGAAAACAGTTGTATTTCTCTTGTGATACGTAGTTAGAAAACGTAGAAATTTAGAAATGTGTTCTTTTACTGAAATGCCTAAAGTTTCCTTCCTTGCCATTTCACGAACTGTCAAAACTTATGCTGCCGCAGCGCCACCTACTGGGCCTCCGAATAATAACAAGAATACACAACACACTCCATTCATAAAAATAAAAAATAAATCAGTTTATTCTGTGGGGTGTGCAAGCGCTGATCTTCACGCTCCAACTGATAGTCATGCAGAGCCATAATGTGCGCGCTGATTACTAGCATCTCCGGGTTCCGTCCTGTAGATAAAGGAAAAGCAGAACCATTACCTGAGTCCAAAGATACAGAGGAAAACAGCTCAACGCCTATTGTCTCGATATCCAGGCAAATTGACATCCCACACTTACCTTATGCTGATCCTCTCTTTCCGCCGTCTCTGCCGCTTCGCGCCCTTTTTTGTACCATTAACCTGTATGAAGAGAAAACTCTATATAAGAAAAACCAGCTCTATTGTTCGGGGTTCTTCGCTCCGTCTTTGCTACGTGAGAGGAGGACCCTGTTAAAACAGAGGGGGAAATAAACTGTCGGGAAACCGCCTTGCTTTGGAAGCCTTGGTATTGGTCTCTGTGTTTTTTTTCCCCGCTGACGGTAAGAGCCTCTAAATTGCACGCTCTCTCTCCGGGGGTTTTCGGGCTCCCTCCTGGAAACGGAAACCATTTCTTTAGCGGGTCTAGGGAAAGACCCTATTTATCACAGTGGCGCCATAGCCAAAAGTGGGTGGAGCAACAAATGCTAATTTTCTCTCTGTGCAATAGGCTAGTTTATACACACACACACAACACCTCTGTCTTCCATTCAGGCAAACGAGCCATTTTCATAGTTCAGGGGTGCCTTCCAGCTAAAAACACGCAAGGAGGGTGCAAAGAAGGACAGCTGAGGGGAGAGGCTGCAGAGAGTCCAAAGGGCCACATGGAGGCGTTGTGGGGGGGTGTCAGGTTCAGCCCCTGGCCTTAGGTTCCTCACTCCACCCCACAAAGCAGACTATAGAAATCTATTCAGAAACAATACATCAAAAAGACTGAGACGCTCTTCCAGTTAATAACAGAAATACAAAGCACAAAGATGCATACTTGCATCACCACAATTAATTAATTATATTTCTGTCCCACCATTCCTCTCAAAAGAGCCCAGGGCAACACACACATATTAGAACAATAATGTGTGTGTGTGTGTGAGAGAGAGAGAGAGAGAGAGAGGTTTAAAAACCTATCATTTGGGGTGTGAATGAAATTTGTTTGAGACTAATGGCTGTGCTGCTAATGTCTGATGAAAGTGCAGGAAGGCTGACAGTGGGTCTTCAAGAGTACCGGTATATGTATCCTGTGGTCAGGCAAGGCATATCACACTGGAGGCCAAATGTAAAATGGCCCTCAGCAGATTAAGGGTTTTTTTGTTTTGGAGGGGGGACCCTCAGTTGGAGCCCTACATTCACAGACCCTCCAAGTGTCCCTAGTTTCCAGGGACATCCCTGATTTAGAGAAGCCATCCTGGTTTCTGATTTGATCTTGGAATGTTTCCTTAGGATGTCCCTATTTTCATTGGAGAAATGTTGGAGGGTATGGAGTTATCCAACTCCCAAGCCATCTGAAGGCAATCCTGTATAGAGAAGTTGTTTTTTTAATGTTTAATGATTTCTTATGTTTATATACATGTTGTAAGCTGCCCAGCGTGACTGGGGCAACCCAGTAAGATGGGGGGGGGGTTATAAATAGAAAAATTATCATTATGGAATGGGACGTTCCTATTTTCATCGGAGAAATGTTGGAGGGTATGCATTCAGCATTCCTTCTCCCTACTTAAAGGAAAGTCTTGCACCTGACAGCCGTTGGGAACTATGGCTGAGTAAGTGGAACACCAAAACCTCTGGGATAACTTGAGGCACATAGAATAAATATATCCCTCCTGTTTCCTTTGAGCTTTCTGCTCTAAATAGCAATGGAGCTGCTGGACATCAGCTACTTTGTTGACAGTTCAGGCCCCAAAGTGGCCTTCATTACCATTAACTGTAGCTCTTTAAAGCCAGCAGTACAGGAACACACAGGAACACACACAGGGAAAGAGTATTAAATTGTAATGAAAGAGCTTTAGGGAGAGTACCATGCAATGAGGGATGTTTGAGGGCTGTATCTGAGGCTCGTGGTAAGCTATCTATTCTATAGACATCAACTTCTTGTACTTGCCTAAGCTTAATTCTCTAGCATTCCAGGCACTGATGGTGCTGATTATGTTATTGTGGGGTTTTTTTTACACAGTAGAGTCTGGTACAGACTGGAGCTGGCGTGAAAGAGAGAGTTGCCCCCCAAAATATGACAGTGACCATTTAATTTGAGGAGCAATTGTTTCATGAAATCATCCCACACACATCCCAAAAGTGGGCAATGAACTCCTTTTAAAGCTTTGGATCTGTTTTTAAATAAGGTTATCTTTGGGGCTTTGCAAGGCATCAGCTGCATATCGAATCAGCAGTAAGGCCCGTTGCATTCAATGAACCTAGTTCCCAAAATTAAAAAAAAACCCTTCAGAACAGGGATTTCTGGGGAAACAAAATGGCAGCTGTTCCGCTTCTCTACCTCACTCCGCAAGGTAGGTGAAACAGCTGAGAAATGTCCCCTGTTGGTTCAGTAAACCCCCACTGTAGGCTGGAATGGAAATCAGTCTGAAACAAACAACCTTCCCCAAGTGTACAGTCATGTCCCTGCCTTCTGGCTATCTCAGTTTATAATTCTGTGCTGCACGTTGCTTCTCCCTCTGATGCTCTTCCCTTTGCTCTTCCTTCTGATAGCAGTTACTGCTATTTGACAAATAGGTCATGTTTACAATGCACCAGACACCATATGAAACTGGGCCTTTCCAGCTTCTGCGGCTTATGCTTTCTTGAGGATTGTGTAACTGTCACTAAATCAGCCAGATGACCAGCTCAGTAAGCATTTCTGATATGGCGTAACTGCTGATTGCTCAAACCCTACTGCCCTGGAATAAAGCTGAACTATGGTGGCTGCCTCAGCAGGTGAAATGCCGTTATTTACTAGCTGCTAAGTTTGGGGGGGAGGCAGTTGCACAGTATGCTAGTCAGCACAGCAATAGACATTCTGACTAAAATCGAAACTGTTTTTCTACTCTTCAGGCATTCAGGTGCAATGCCTTGTACAGCAATATCAATAAATTACTTGCTACCTTACTGTGGCGCTGTGGGTTAAATCACAGAGCCTAGGGCTTGCCGATCAGAAGGTTGGTGGTTCGAATCCCCACGACGGGGTGAACTCCCATTGCTCAGTCCCTGCTCCTGCCAACCTAACAGTTCAAAAGCACATCAAAGTGCAAGTAGATAAATAGGTACCGCTCTGGCGGGAAGGTAAACGGCGTTTGCGTGTGCTGCTCTGGTTTGCCAGAAGCAGCTTAGTCATGCTGGTCACATGACCTGGAAGCTGTACGCCGGCTCCCTTGGCCAATAAAGTGAGATGAGCGCCGCAACCCCAGAGTCATTCGTGAATGGAACTAACGGTCAGAGGTCCCTTTACCTTTACCTTACTGTCAGCCTTCAGTGTTACAAGGACAGGGTTATCACTAGATATGGTTACTGCTCATAGAACTCTCAGGTGGAAACAAGACTGTTGGTCTATCTAGCTCACCAGGTTTTCAGACAGAAGTCTTTTCCAGCCTTACTTGGAGAAACCGTAGACTGAAGGTGGGGCCTTTTGCTTTCAGTCTACCACTGATGTACAATCCTATTCCCCTCTGGGAAGTTGTTGGTCTGGACCCTGTGCTCCCTTTCTGTGCATGATGAGACTTAACCAACAGGAAGCACATTTGCAGAGCTAAGCAGGGTTTGGTGTGGTTTCAAATTGGATGGGGGACTGTGTGGAGATTCCTGCATTGCAGGGGGTTGGACTTGATTACCCTCAGGTCCCTTCCAACCAAGGGAGCCAACTTGCCCCCCATATTGCAGGGGAACACCATGTGACATATCAATGTGCATGTCATGTGACATGTCCCGCCTCCAACTAACGTGCGAGCGCTCATGTGCCAGGTTGGGACGCGTGGGCATCCCGCCGCCGCAATGCCGGCACTCGCACCGCAGGTGGGGAATGGGGAGCATGGAGCTGGGCCCCTCCTCCCTGCATGACATCAACTGGGAGGAGAAGGTGGAGTAGGGCCACAGGATTGTGGGGGAGCCTAGCACCTTCATTTATAAATTTGGAGGGGCTGAAGGCCCCTCAGCCCCCACCACTTGGCACGCCTGCTTCCAACTCTATGACTCTGTTGAAGAATATTGGGAAGAAGGTCACACAGAACCTTGGTCTTATTTCAGCCAGCCTTGAAAGAAGAGGAGGAAATTGGGAATAGCAGCAGCAATCAAGGAACACTTAAGGCGGTGGACCTGGGCAACCTAAGAAAATAGTGAAGAAAAACCTAGAGGGCTATGGGAGAAAGGTCATCTGTGAATACCTGAACCTGGTATTATTCCACTGGGAATAGCATGAAAGAAGTGTGGAGTGTGCATATTAGTCTATGTAAAGAAACCTAAAGAAACTCCTGAGAAATCTCTATGTGGGACAAGAAGCTACAGTTAGAACTGGATATGGAACAACTGATGGGTTCAAAATTGGGAAAGGAGTACGACAAGGCTGTATATTGTCTCCCAGCCTATTTAACTTATACGCAGAATTCATTAAGCGAAAGGCTGGGCTGGATGAATCCCAAACCGGAATTAAGATTGCCGGAAAAAATATCAACAACCTCAGATACGCTGATGATACAACCTTGATGGCAGAAAGTGAGGAGGAATTAAAGAACCTTTTAATGAGGGTGAAAGAGGAGAGCGCAAAATATGGTCTGAAGCTCAACATAAAAAAACAACTAAGATCATGGCCACTGGTCCCATCACCTCCTGGCAAATAGAAGGGGAAGGAATGGAGGCAGTGAGAGATTTTACTTTCTTGGGTTCCACGATCACTGCAGATGGTGACAGCAGTCACGAAATTAGAAGACGCCTGCTTCTTGGGAGAAAAGCAATAACAAACCTAGACAGCATCTTAAAAAGCAAAGACATCACCTTGCCGACAAAGCTCCGTATAGTTAAAGCTATGGTTTTCCCAGTAGTAATGTACGGAAGTGAGAGCTGGACCATCAAGAAGGCTGATCGCCGAAGAATTGATGCTTTTGAATTATGGTGCTGGAGGAGACTCTTGAGAGTCCCATGGGCTGCAAGAAGATCAAACCTATCCATTCTTAAAGAAATCAGCTCTGAGTGCTCACTAGAAGGACAGATCCTGAAGTTGAAGCTCCAGTACTTTGGCCACCTCATGAGAAGAGAAGTCTCCCTAGAAAAGACCCTGATGTTGGGAAAGATGGAGGGCACAAGGAGAAGGGGACGACAGAGGATGAGATGGTTGGACAGTGTTCTCGAAGCTGCTAACATGAGTTTGGCCAAACTGCGAGAGGCAGTGAAGGATAGGCGTGCCTGGTGTGCTCTGGTCCATGGGGTCACGAAGAGTCGGACACGACTGAACGACTGAACAACAACAAAGAAACCCAAACTCTCTTCCATCTCTCACCTGCTGGGACACAGTAATGCTTTAAAAAATAGTCACCATTGTTAGATACGCTGCTGCATACACTGTTGTGTATTATTTGTGAAAAGGGATTGATCAAAGGGGTGTGTTTGCACATCTCCATGCATACACATACCAGGGGGGAGGTGATGTGCTACCCCATCCCAGGAGGACATACGGACAATCACTTGCTTGGGTTTTTGTTTGTTTGTTTGTTTTGCACACTTGAGCTACAGAACTTCAAATCCCAAGCATAAGGGTGGGGAGGAAACCTTTATTATGGGGTGGGAGCGGGGCAGAGCATGGGCGTAGCCATGATTTATTTTTTGGGGGGGGCAGCCTTTATGTTGGCGAGGGTTAGAACAGAGTTAATCTGCAGCGCAATTGGTCAAGTGTTGGATAGCCGGAGTCGGGCTCCATGGAGCTTGTCATTTATAACTGACTTCTTTTGGGGAATAGCAGACTTCGTAGTTATGTTTTTCCAGAGCATTATTCACCCAGACGTGACAAGGAGAGGCTACACATCTTCCTCCTCTTCAAGATATGATGATGGAAGGGGGCCTCCAGGGATTCCTCGTCGCAGAATGGGTCGAATAAACCACCTTGGAGGAGGTCCAACTCCTCCACCAATGGCTGGAGGTGGATGAGGAAGGTAAATGCCTCTTTTGAGAGGCAGACAACTGGACGCACGTTTGCAACACTGGAATGACCTCCTGGGGGATGGACCAAATGGGTCTGAGTGTTGTGTATGTGTGTCTAAATGATTCACTGCTCTGTTGATTAGCAGAACAATGAAGTTGTGCTGGGAATTCCAACTTCAGGATCCAGTGTAACTGAAATGCAGTTCTATTAAATTAAATGCGCCTGTTTAATGTCTGTTTTAAGCCTTTTTGTATAGTTTGTGAATATTTTGTTGTAGCTGTAAAGTTATAAGAAATAAATATAGCTTTGCAAAAAAAAAAAAAATCCCAAGCATAATTTCTCCTCACCACTTTTTAACAGAAAAATGATGTGCAGACTCTGATCAGTTGACACTGCATTCCTTTATATTTCCTGCATTTACTACACTGGAACAGGGAGTGCCTCAGAGTTCAAACTCTCCTCTCTTTTAAGATTGGCTATAAGCTGCCTGATTTTAATCAGCATTCTTGTTGCAGGAAGTGTTTGAGCAGGGATGGGGAATGTGTGGCCCTCCAGATGTTGGATTCCAGCACCTACCATCCCCAGCTCTAGTGGCTAACCACCAAGGATATTGGGAGCACCACAGGCTCCCTGTGTTAAGAGGATGCATTTAAATAGAAGGAAAATAACATATGCAGGACTGTTTATAATGTGCATGCAGAGCTATTCACAGAATGAATTTTAGCAAAATAAAATTACCATGAAAACAGTAAGACAGCAGCCTGAGCAGCCTGGGGAAGTAAAAAAAATTTGCCTGACTCAAAAAGGATATCAAGGTGGCCAGGAAGCAAGTCCTCGTGGGGCACTCCCACCTGCACTACTCCTTAGATGGAGGCCAGGGGTATAACTGAAGGAGAACATCAGCTTTGGTTAAAATATTGAAATGGTTGTGTGGGAGAAGTTGTGGAATGTCGATTTAAAATTCACAGCATGTTACACACTGAAAGAAAACTTTATGAAAATGATGTGTAGATGGTATCTATCGCCTGGTAGACTTGCAAAAATGTACAAATAAAAAACAACAACTCATGCTGGAAGTGTAAAGAAAAGGAGGGCACTTTCTATCATATGTGGTGGTCCTGTAAAAGAACAAAAGCCTTATGGGAAATGATTTATAATGAATTGAAGAAAATGTTTAAGATAACCTTTAGTTAAAAAAAAAAAAAACACAAAACACCCAGAAGCTTTTCTTTTAGGGATTGTGAATATACAAATTCCAAAGGACCTTAAAAATTTGTTATTGTATGCCACAACAGCCATAATCGTGTTTACCCAGAGGTGGAAAGAAGATGCTATATACCAACCAAGGAAGAACAGCTGATTAAATTGATGGATTATGCCGAAATGGCAAATCTGACGGGTGTAATAAGAAACCAATAAGGGGCGGGGTATTAAAGAATGGGGGGGAAATTGTAGAATATCTGAAAAGTTCTGGCATACAAATAAGTTCATTAGTAGGATTAATTTAAATCAAGTAGTTAAAAATATTACTAAGATAAAAGGAATAATAACTTTAAAATGGAGTAAAGTGGAATATGCAGTGTTAAAAATCTAAAGTAGAAACAGAACCACAAAAGGGAGGTGGGAGGGAAGTCAAATATGTAATTGTATTCGAAATATGTGTTTGTAAGGGAGAGAGAACATTAGCTGGTTGAGTCAGAGTTCCAATTCTTTTTGGTACCCAGATCTTTGACAGCCTCAAAGTACCTGCTCAGATATGAACTACCAGCCAACAAATATCCTTTTAACACTGGCATGAGAGATGCGTGCCCAGTGAGTTGCCTAAGTTGAAAGGCTCGCAGGCTTCTGTGCTAACTGGTTTCCAGCAAGCAGCCAGGCTTGCACGCTGTGATAGCAGATTCCTTGCTCCAATTCGTGGGTATCCCACAAACGCAGGATTAACACTACTGTGGGAGCTAAGCTCCTTTCAGCAATGCAGGAATACCTAAGTCAGGCCTGGGACCCATGGGAGACTATTTGCTTCGTGTATATATGGTTGTGGGGGGGGGGGGAGATAGGTTCTTCCACTCTCACCCCCTCTCACCCCAGTGCTAAATTGAGTTGCAAGGCATGTTGGTCCCATCTCCGGTGAGAGCGACGGGTGAACAATGGGGGCTTTTCAGCTTGACATCTCAATGAGCAGGAGATGGAGAGAGAGCCCCTCCCGCCCCCTCAACTCTCCCCGCGCCCAGCTTTGTTTGGGGAGCAGACAGCAACCTCCATCCCCGGAGCTTTTCAGTACCTTGGGGCAGCCATTCGTCATGGATTAGAGCCCCCTCCCCACTGCCTCAGCTGGTCGTCTGGGCAGGGAATTCACACACTTGTCAGGCCTGGATAGGGAGAGGCGCCTTTGTGCTTAATGGGGCCTGGACCTGGAGATGGGTGAGATGGGTCAGGAGGTTGGGGTGGGTGGGGAAAGAATAGAGAGGAAAGAGTGGGGGGAGATGGGTTGGGGCTGATCCTGATATTGTACGGGAAGCGTCTTGGAAGAAGTGGCTTCTGGAAAATTACTCTCTTTTGACTATTGACAGCTAAATCCATCAAAGAGAGGAGGGCCGTTTTTGATGACACTGACCCTAGGATTCTCTCTAGGACCAATGGTGAAATACGCCATCCTTTGTGGAGAACATTGCAACTCCCCTCCCTCCTCTCCCTCTCTCTGTGAATATGATATCAAAACTGACTAAAGGTGTAATCATAGGTACGTCCCTGAATGCAGTTGGATTTACTCCCAAGTAAACATGCCTAGCCTTGCTCTGTGAGAGGGGCAAAAATCCCACACTGTGAGAGGGGCAAAAACCGCCTGGGTTTGTGGGGTGCAGCAGGAAGGCAGGTCGTACTAGCCGGGAGTCCACAGCCAGGTAGATTTCAGTGCACAAGTGTATTCTGATGGGTAGGAAGCTGGACCAGGCAGCAGAAGTGCTGGGTTCAATTCTTCCCTCATTTCACAATTCATTAGGCAAGTCTGAGCAAGTCATTGTCTCTCCGCCTTTGTTTCTCCCATCTCATCTGCACAATGGGAATATCGATGACCTTTGCCAGAGGCGGAGTCATGAGAGTGAACCTTGTAAAGTATTTTGCATTAAATGCTCCATAAAAATGAAAAGTATTACTAAATCAAAAGATGGGAGGAGCAAGCTGCTCGTTAGCTTAGTTTGTGAAGCAGTAGGATCTTCGCCTTTGCAAATGACTAACCCAGGCTCGCAAAATGAACAATTTGAGCCAACCAATAAATTCCCTGCAGATAAAATCTGGTCCAGGTCCCCATCCTGGCTTCCTTCCCCTTCCTCAGGCCTGCAGGAATAGATTATTGCCAATTTCCTGAAGAACAAGAAAGGAGTGGAAATATGCTGCACCCAGGACCTAGGCGGCCTTATGAAGCTTCCCCAGCAGGGACAGTGGGCTCTCTGGCTCATTGTCTGACAACCGCTGCTCCTGCTCCTGCGAGATGGCAGCAAGCCCTCCCACCACACTATCCCCTCTTGGCAGACAAAACTGGGGCCCAAAGAGAGGCGGGGGCAGCAGACGGGACAGTGTGCCAGAAACACTCCTGTCCCTTGTGGCTTCATCGTCGCCAGCATTAAATTGTGTGCAGATGTGTGTTCAAGGGAGGGCGCCTGGTTGTGATTAGAGCCTTTAATTACAGGCACCCGTGCAGCCCGAGCTGGGCCCTGCCTGGATCGTAAGGAGCTGGGTCCATGAAGGATCCACCAGGGGGACCAGGAGCAAATGGGAAGCCTGTGTCTCCTCAGCCATAACAGATGGGACAGGGGTCCCACAGATGGGCAGCCAGAGGCACACAGCCCGCAGCAGACAAAGGGGCATCTCTCTAGCGGGTGCATACCCATGAAAAGATTGTAGTCCTCGTTCTATTAAGTTGTCCTTTGCGTCACTCCTGATTGCTCGAGTGGGTAGGGACAGCTAATCTTTGTAGGGGATCCTGGGATATGAGACTCCCTATGCCAGACTATTTCCCTCATTTTCCTTTTTCATGACGCATGACCAGACTCCGAATTTTATTGGCCTCAGTCCCTGTGGCAGAGCAGTTCAAACATTGGGTGCAGACTCTGGATCCAGATTTATAGCTAAGTTTTTGTTCACCTAGTCTTCCTCCTCAGCTTGGAAATGTCAACACAAAAACTGGAAGGAACAGAACTGGTTCACGTGTGCAAACCAGCTTGATGGGGAAATGATTTGAACAGATCTAAATGAGTGGGATGACTGCATCGTAGTTTGCAACTCAGCCCACACTGACTGCACCCACATTTAACTGCTTTTGGGTGAAAAAGACTCAGGATGAAGCAAACAATCACATGGTTGTAGATTTCAACAGCTGAAGCTCTCCCCATTATTGCATCTCCAAGCCAGGAAGAGATTCAGTTGCTGAATATCTGTCACACAGTTTTTGACTGAGCAGCTTGCTTGCTCGCTTGCTTATTTACTTACATGTCTATCCCATGGATCTCAAAGCACTGTGCACGATTCTTCCGCCACTGCCCTCCACTTTTAGCCTCACAACAACCCTGTGAGGTAGTTTAGGCTGAGTGAGTGGCCCAGGGTCACCCAATTGGCTTCATGGCTGAGTACAGCTTTGAACCCAGGTCTGTTCATTCCTGGGCTGACAATCCACCATATTGCATTTTCACCTTGTCTATGAATTCTCAAGACTACTAACAATGAATCAGACATGTTCTATATATTTCTCTCCCTCTCACGAAAACATTTTCAAGACACTTACATATAAAAAATACCAATCAGCAAAAAATAATAATTTTAATAAATCACAATTCTGCAGCAGGAGGAGCAAAATCAAGCATAACCACCTAGGCAGGGAACCCAAGATCTTGGCTCTGGTAGCTGGGGTAAAAATAATCAGAATAAAATCAATCCAACAATCAACTTCCATACATGTCAAAAGAATGTTGAAATAGTCATGTATCTTCTAAACTGGCTGATAAGAAAGGAACCAAATGGATACTTGGAGGAGAAGAGTTCACAAAGACGGGTGCAGTCACCAAGAAGGTCCTTCTTTTGGATGTCCAGCCATGCTATATCAGTCAGTGGTGGGACCCAGAGCAGGACCTACCTAGGAAGCTGCTTTGTTCCAGGTCAGACCATGGTCCATCTTGCTCAATACTGTCAACACTTACTGGCAGCCGCTCTCCAGGGTTTCAGACAAGGGAACAATCCCAATCCATACTGGAGATTGAACATGGGACCTTCAGCATACTAAACAGATGTCCTACCCCTGAGCTTCAGCCTTTCAAATTGTGCAGGTAGAGTCATTGGGATGTATTTAAAATATCCAGGGGTTTCCGTCATGGCGCAAGAAGCCTGCCACAGGGGTGGGGGGAGTTGGCAGCCCTGTTGACCACCATGCATGGAAATACAGCCACTTCTAGGAATGGCTTGACTTTTTACAGCAACCCAAAGGAACAAAGTGACAGAAAGTATGGAAATGTTCAAGGACAGGATGTGGAAAAACATTTTGGGTTGCCAAGTGCCAACTGTTTTTTGTTTATTTCCTAGTAGGACTCTTCTGTAAACAGAAATTCAGCTGGGAGATGCAAAGTATCACAACACAGGAGCAAGGAGTGCAGCCACACCTAGCGGTCCTGTCCCCAACACCTGTGTGTACTGTGCTAATGTCTTCCCACTGTGGAAGGATGTGCGGATCCAGAATTGGCCTCCACAGTCCTTTACGGACACACTGCTAAGACCATATTCATGGAAGACAATCTTACGTGACTACGAGTGATCAACAAAGAAGAATGTTTCCTAAAGCAGGGACCCCTCGCATGTATAGGTATACACTCAAAGTCTTCCCTGGAATATGAAGCCTTCCTGCATACAATTATATGCACAAGAGCCTCCTCCATTTACATCAGACATGCGGACTTTGGGAAGGCATGCACAGCAGGGGCCACTCAGCATGGCTCCATTTGGCTCAGGACAGCAATACCGCAAGGACCGCCTCTCGATATGAACCTATCCGGACCCTGAGATTGTCATCTGAGACCCTTCTTCATGTGACCCCTTCACAAGGGGTCCAGAGGATGGCAACACAAGAACAGGTATTTTCTGTAGTGGCTCCCCATTTGTGGAATGCTCTCCCCAGAGAGGTTTGCCTGGTGCCTTCATTATTTATCTTTGGGTGCTGGGTGAAAACATTCCTCTTCAACCAGGCCTTTTGATTGATTAGCATCTTTTACCCCTTTTAAATGTGTTTGGTGGAGGGGAGGGGGTTACTGGTTTGTGTGTGTGCTTTGTTCTTGGTTTTGTCAAGGATTTTGTGCTTTTATATTGTATTTTTATGTTGTGAACTGCCCTGACATTTGCGAATGAAGGGTGGTATACAAATGTAATAAATTAATAAATAAATTCCTCCTCTCCACCCCCATCATTCAATACAGGAGCAAACAACTGTTTCCTCCTCCCTCCCTGCATCCTTTCCTCTTCTGTTGTGGACTGCACCTCCATCAGCCCCAGCCAGTATGGTCAACAGCCAAGGATGGTGGGAGCTGTACTCCAAAACATCTGGAGGGCAAACCAAGTTGGTCCCCCCTGGGCCTAGAGGCAGGAGTTTTGCCAGGAAAAAGTGCTGGCCGCTCCAACAGGGGGTCTGAGCCCTACTTTGAGAGCTAGCTGTCTCTTCTCTAGGGCATAGAGGGCTGTGGCTGCCCTGTGTCATGCTGTATGAAAAGGCATGAGGTGATGGGGGATGAGGAGGCTGACTTGGGTACCAAAAAGAGAGAGCCTGCGCCTAAAAACAATGGGTTTCAGAAGAGGCCAAGAGAAACTTCCAGAAGGAAAGAGCCCTCTAGTGCCGCTCTTCCACCTACAGGTGCAACCCTGGTGGGATTCAGGGACACAGGCAGCCAGAGTGAGTCTACTACAAGGGCTCTGTGTTCCCTGAAGCCCGGCCACTGGCCAAGAGAAATATTGTTGGCACCAGGCAGGCTCGCTACTTTGGCAGCCAGACACGGGGGCTTTCATAGCTGGGGGCAGGCACTACTGTACAGGGGCAGGGCTGAGTTGTTAGCCCCCTCCCCTCCCCCCACAGTACTCTGTTCCAGGCTGCCTTCCCCTTGCATACTGATCTGAATAAAACACACACACACAAACTCTGCTGTTCCATCAAAGACAAGCTAACTTAGGCCACCACCACACATTTATACACCCCCACAGAGGGTGCTATGCTTACCTACCATATGTGTACACTTGAATAGAGATGTACACACAAACGCAACTGCACACAAAACACTGTTCCTTTTCATGATGATACACAGGAGCATTTATATACAGATGCACGTATACATACAGAAAACACCAGCATAAAGTCACATCTAACTTATGATACTCATATATGTATACGGTCATGTTCTTATATAATTATGTTTTAGTTAAAGTGGAATAATGACCATATCCTTATTCTGTACTGATTTTTTTAAAAAGAAAAAATTGGTTAAATTCATTTTATTAACAATTCTAGGGTTGTTGTTTTTTTGTTTAAAGAAAATACTAATGTGGTTAAGCCAGGTCTGCAACCGCCACCATACACTGGCGCTTTTAACACACCACTGCCAAGCTCTCTTTGGCATGCAAAGCTAAACCCTGTGCTCTCTTATGCCAGGACCCAACCAGAACACCATGGGCAGGCAGCCAATACAGGCGTAACTTGGTAAGACTGAGAAAGTCATCCTTGAGTGTTTGATCTCAGATGTGGGACCGGCTGGCTGTGTTTAAGCAGTGGTGGTAGGAAAGCACTCATCACATGTTCAAAGGCACCCCTCTCGGAATAACTTCACAGGAAAGGTACCAGAAAGTGGTTGCAGGTGAAGCCTGCAGGAATCCCTAGCTACAGTTACACCCTTGGAGTTGAAATGTCTTTGCCAAAGAAAAAAACACAGCTTAACCTGAGGAGGATCAGATCCAGAACCCTGTATTACTTTCGGGTGGCAATTCACCCTGCAAGCATGCAGTGTCACATAACTTCTCACTCAGCCTTTAGGCTGTTTCCCTGACCCACCCCCATCCCAAAACTAAAGCAGGGGGGAATTGGTCATGTGAAGTTGTCCCAGGCTGGAGATGCACCATATGTTGAACTTCTGCCTGCAGCTGTTTTCTGGGGATTGTAGCGGAAGGGAAGAGCCGAGCCAGTGGAAGTCCTAATGCTTCTGCCCTCAAGAAGACCAATCATTGCAGAGGCTGCAACCCTAAGCACACTTCCTAGAAATAAAAGCCTCACTGAGCACAGGATCCCGTTGTGCGATGCACACGGAGGAGACCTAGTAGGGTGGTGGTGGGCAAGGGTCTTGATTTGGCGCAAAGGAAACGCAGAATGGAGCTTCTCTCTCCCTTACCCACCTACCCGCAACACCCACAACTTTGTCCTTCAGAACCGTCGGTCTGGGTTTCATCAAGAGCCCCCACACCAAATCTCTCCGCACCGCGCCAGCTTTGGCGCCCCCCTTTTCCCGCACTGGGCCTTCCTCCTCCTCCTCCTCTTCCACATATGTGTGGCAGGCGAAGCCAGTCCCCTCCGAGCGACCCCCATCCCGCACGACAAGGCGCCAGGCTGCGATTCCTCCGGTGCCGGAGACGCCGTGTCTCTCGCGGTTAGTGTGACACAAGCGTTTCAGCATCCACAGCTAGGCCTCGGCCAGACGCTGCCAGGCCGCCTCCCGCCTGCGCGGCCCTAGCGCAGGGAATCCCGCGCGGCCGCCGGCCGAGGCCTTCGAGGAGGGGACGGAGGGGAACCAAGGGCTCGTCCTTCGCGGGGACCGGGCGGCTGGAGGGGGAAGGAGGAGGCGTGGGCGGGATGTGCGAGCGAGCGAGCAGGCAGGCAGGCGCGCCGGCATGGTTCGTTGACTGAGGTATTTATTTTGCAGATTTATTTCCTCCCCGTCGGCCTCCAGTCAATGCAAGCATTTCCAGAGCGGCGGCCCACAGGCAGCAATCGCAAATGAAATCAATAAAGCCGAGAAAGAAACGTCGGAAGTGAAAACAGCAGGTACAACAGCAGCATTTGGGGGGGGGGAGAGAGAGAGAGAGAAAGAAAGAAACATACCGTCTTCAAGAGGCTTAAAAGGAGTACAAGTAGTAATTAAGAGAGTCACACATAGGAGCCAACTCCTAGGGGTCGAGGTCCCTTTGCCCCCCAATAAAATATTTGGGGGGCTGCCCCCCAGTTGATGAGCATTGCCATTCAAATAGTGTGCATGCAGCGTGGCAGGTGAACACTTATGTGGGGCGGGGCTAGCTTCCCCCCACCCCCATACAGTATTTTATTCAGGTTGGCACCCCTTGTTTCACACTAGGGCCTGGGAGACAAGGTTCAAATCCCCAACTAGTCATGAAGTTCACTGGGTGACCTTAGGCCAGTCGCAGGATCTCAACCTAACCTCACAGGGTTGTTGCAAATATAAATAAAGAGGACGGAGAACTATGTATTATTACACCTTGATGGCATTCCATCCCATGAAAGCCACATGAGCTTCCAGTGACACAGCTGGATTTATAACTACCCCTCATACGTCAAACACTGTCTAGAATGCATCTCTGAGACAATGACCCATAATGCTTTCTCTGCCAGTTTATTAGGCCACATCCAGTCCCATTACTGATGCCTGATGCAGATTTAGCGCTTCCACTGCCTCACTTAAATCAGATGTAAAGGAGAAATAGGTATCAGCCAAGTACTCCATGCTACCTGATTCCAAATTTCCAGATGATCTCATTCAGCATTGTCATGTAGGTGCTGTAAAACATGGGAGACAAGATAGAACCCTGTGGGATGCTATAGAGCCAAACAGCAACCACCTAGCATCACGTTATGGAATTTGGCTTGCAGGTAGGACTGTGTCTCCAGTCCCAACAACCTATGCAGAAAAATAGCATGCCTGATGGTATCACAAGCTATTGTCAAAGAGTACATGGTCACACTTGCCCTGTACTTTTCCCAGTAAAACAACAGGGTAACTAAGGCAGTTTGTGGGCCTGTTTCTGAGCCTGTGAAGTAGTTATGAGGAGTGTCTTTGAGCCTGTGCAGAGTACTTTGCTCTCCATGCAAAGTCAAAGGAGTGGTTTCAAGGTAGGTTTCAATCCTAGCAACTTTCATTTTGGAAATAAAACATTGATCACATGATCACATACTGGATTTCAGGACACTTAAGGTCTATGGAATCCAAAAGAGATCTCACCTTGGACTGCAAAGCCAAGCGCAACCCTTTCACATGAAAATTCATTTGTAGCTTTTCCTTTTCCTTGAAATCCTGCTAAACAAAGGATTCTGTGTTCTTTTAAAGTTTACTTGTATTGTCAACAATATTTACGGCAACTCTGTACTTGTCTACTCAGAATAAAGTTCCATTGAGTTACCAGGGCAGGTGGGAATAGAACTGCAGTCTTAGTCCTAATAAAGTTATGATCCCCCTGGCTCTGTATTTTCAGATCTGAAAACATTTATTTGTTTATGTTTGTTTGTTTTTTCTGGCAGTGAGAGAGTTCTCACTGAAAAGAATATGTGTGTGAGCAGAGGTACTTATGAGATGTTTGAGGACAGAGGTGCATAGAATTTGTGCTGGACCATAACGTTATTTAGGTGGGCGGGGGAGAGAGGGAATGATAGATCGGGATATGAGATTTGTGTTTGTATTTCAAGGAGGAAATGTGAGGCTATAGTGCAGGATTGGCTGCATCTTGGGAAGTAGCAGGTCTGACAACCTGGAAAGTGTTTGGATAGTCAGAGGAGAGTGTTTGGTATTTGAAGGCTGATGTTTGGGTGGGATATGGAGCTTGTGTAGCGGCAGTGAGTATTTTGTTTGCGAGGTGGAGTTAGCTGTTTGTATCTGGGGAGAGCGGAGAGTAGATGGAGGGTCTCAGTGCACAATTCCCTGTTGTGCTGAACTGTGGGACGCGGTGGGGGTGTGTGTGCACGGGAAGGGGGTTGTGGTCAGAGGGATGTGGTGATGCTGGTATGTGCTGAAACCAGGGAGGCAGCAAGCTTGCCGCGCTGCCATGAAGGGCTTTTTGTTTGACTGCAGTTATGTACTATAAATCAGGAGCAGTGCCCCAGCCCTGGCCCCTCTTGCAGGGGAGGAGAGAGGAAGAGACCACATCCAAGCCCTGAGCCTGCAGCATCTAGAAAGAGCTGTTAGGCCCTTTGCTTTGCTAGACCCTCGCTGGGTGGCCTGGAGGCAGAGGTTCTCGGCAACGCAGTGTGCTGTCGACAGATGGGATGCCTAAGCTGAGGGAGAACCCATTGCAGAGCTGAGGAAATGGCATTAAGAGGGACTCTGTTGGCACTATACCAAAAGGGAGTATGCTGGCGGGGTTGCCAAAAACTAGCAGACAAAGCTGAAGATGATAATCTGCTAATGTCTGCAGATCAAGCAGCCGTTAATGTCACAAGATCAGGGACCAGTCAAAAGAATTGGCAACCCTATATGCCAGGGGTTGGCAAGTCAAGTGGCAGTTCAGGAACTGCAGGGAAGGGGATCTGCACACTCCTTCCCATGGCATTCATACAGTAGCTCACAGCAGTATCACTCACATTGTGGCTCATGTTTTCCCCTAAGAGCTTGTTCCACCCACCCACATTATTAGGCACAGCAAGTCTTTATTCACACATACTAAAGCCAATGGTGTCTCACACCCTTTTGAAGAGTCTTCCCCCACCTGGAAAGTTTGCTTTACTTCTTTGTGGATCCATTATGTTAACGGAGAAATCTAAGGGCTCTCTTGGACAAAAAACACAAGGACACCAGCCAGGAATGCCAGAGCAAATCAGCAGCCAGTAGGCTTGGTCTTTATTGAAGACTGTCGCAACAGGGCTCCCACCCGCCACAAGATGAAGCAAGACGGAAGGCCCCGAACAGGAAGAGACCCCAACTTTTATTAGTTACTAATTCCCCAAGTTACACCCCCAAACTACATCATGGATACATCAGAACTACATCACAAACTGGGAGGGCCAGAGGAGGTAACCTGAGTGTCCTGACACCTGTGTCATCCCTCCTTTAACCCCTCCCAGGCACACATTTCTGCAAGACAAAAGAGGGTTCCAGAGTTCCTGGGTAGGGCTAATGACTGTTCTTGGCTAATGACTGTCCTTTGTAAAATGGTAAAATCCATTTTCAAGTGGTGGGTCCTTTGTGAGGAAAATGACCCATTATCTGGCAGCTTTGGGTTGGCACATCACCTGGCAGGGCTGGTATGCTTAGGGGATTATGGCTGCCTTGTGAGCACACCAGGCCTCCCCCTTCAATAGCCCTCCTAATATGGTGAAGAACAAAAGTGGAACGGTCCAGATCTGACATACAGTTGGATTTATAGGAATTTATAACAGAAACACCATAGAGAAAGAAATATTTTCACTCAAGTGTGTGTGTCAGTGTCGTGTCTGTGGAACCTGGGTGGCTCGGGGAAATTCCTGTAACAATTAAGACTAACAATATATAGAAGACTGGTTCCCATCCCCAAAAGATTTCTTGCAATTAAGGTTGCCAACTGATCAGATGCATAATTTGCCTAGACAGTTCCTGTACTCTGGCAGCAGTTTGATCGGCAGAAATGTGAAGAGCTAAGCATGACCTCCTGTTAATGTTTGCAGGGCAAGCTGCTGTTAATGGTACAGGAGCAGAGGCCAATAAAAAAGCTGGCAACCCTACATTCAGCAAAGTCATGACATTCTTTTTAAGTCTGTTTTTTACAGCGACTACCGTATATCCTCCATGATGGGCTATGCAGCTCAGGAAGGGGAATAACAAGATAGACAAACAGTTTGGGGAATATGGACTTCCGCTCCTACTTTACCCCATCCCCCACCAGCATGGTTGTTTATTAAATTGGAGGCAATTTTTTTTTCATTTAAAGGAGTCTAAAATCACCCACTGCTTCTGACTATGGTCCATTAGCTGGCTGTAAAGCCAGGGTGAGAGGCCAGCAGCAATGCTTAGAGCAGGCTCTCCATCACAGAGTGAAAAATTAGTAAGGGTGGAAGCAGCTGGGCTGGGAGCCCACATGTCCCACTGGGGTGAGGTCCTAAGGGTAGTGAGCAGTAGCCAGAGCTGGCTGGTCCAAGGAAAGACTCCAGAGCCACAAGCAGCCTTCGTCTCCCACTCCCAAAGAGCAGACCCTTTGCTTCTCCCCAGCCAGAGTGGCAGTACCCATCCAAGGGCAGGCATAGGCCATGCAGGAACAGGCAAGAGAAAACTCAGCCACTCTGCGGGCAACAGCAGCAGCAATCCAGGAAAAAGAAAGAGATGGGGGAAAGCACCCCCTCCCAGTCCCCTCCTCGCATGCCCCCCTTTCTCTCCCACCCCTGAGCTCAGCCACAGGCGCCTGGCTTCAGCTCCAAACAAATGATTAGAAAGCTGGTTATAATTGGATAGGGGGAAGGAGGAGGGGCTCGCCTGCTGAGAGCCACTTGGATCCAGGATGGGAGAGAGACAAGGGCTGCTGGCAGCTTCCCGAAGGAGAAGGAAGACTCTCTGATCCTCCTCTAGGCAGAGACGGAGCCAGCCACAGGGTGACTGAGCCGGCAATTGCAATGGAAAAGATGCTGGCTTGTGTTTTGGCTTTCACCAGCAAATAGCTGTGCTCCCTTAATTTCCTCTCCTGAGTTGGTGGTTGCACTGGGAGCCTTCGTGTAAAGGCCCCAATTATCTGTTTGAACATAACGGCTTGGCTGTGGATGCCCCTCAAGAGAACTGTGCAGTTTGCAAATCACAGGATGCAATGCTGT
Source organism: Lacerta agilis (assembly GCF_009819535.1). Classification (NCBI taxonomy): domain Eukaryota; kingdom Metazoa; phylum Chordata; class Lepidosauria; order Squamata; family Lacertidae; genus Lacerta; species Lacerta agilis. Next base: position 65,353,306 of record NC_046313.1, read on the forward strand.
CTCCAGGGGCACAGATAACATTCATACCCAGCAGCTGCTGTAATCCAGAAGTGCGTGGCTACATCCTCAGGCAGGCTAAACCACCCTCTGGTGCCAGGGAGTGTTCTCTCTGTAATGAATAGGGGGTCATTGCTTACCTAAAAGAAAGACTTGTCACCTTCAGCTCATGCCAGTTGGGCTGTAATCACACCTGGTGCAAAGCAGCTTTGCCCATAAGGGATTCAATAAGCTGAAATGCCTAGCCAAATTGCCATTGCTCAGATAGCTGGCAAAGTGCTAGATTTGCCGCTGGTTTAAATTTCCTTCCGCTGGTGTCAACCAGGATTGCATTTTGTAGGAATCAGGTGGAAGTCTCCAGCATATTCAAGGTACGAGTAACACTGTTCTTGGAACCAGAGAGCCAAATTTGCCAGCTAGTACCCTGAAGTCATTTTCACAAGTGGCATGCACCACTTGATCCAGTGAACATTTACTCCAAAGCAGGCCTTACTTGCTCCCACTTAAGTGTTCACAAAGGATTGTAGTCTTCAAGCATTTTTTCCTGCTTCTGTAACTTGAATGCACCAGCTCTTCTGACTATAATGTACATATGTGCATGTAAAAATTAGCTTTCCATCACACAATGAAAGCATTGGTGAAAGGTGACTTTCAACTAAAAGGTGACTTTAGGATCAATTGTGAAAAGTTGGGAGCTATCCCAGTAAGTCATTTGATCCAGAGCCACACATTCATTCAAGAGACCAGGACACGGGCTGCATCTATTTTATTTTAATTCTGAAAACTGATGCCTCAGGATGGTGTAGTTGAAAGCCTCCATGTGATGTTTTTAATGATGTCAAGCCCAATTACAGTGGTCATCTCGCTTGGCTCTGTTTCTTAAGTAAAATGCCAATATCAGTGCGAATCCAGCATTTCTTGAGACCTGAGAAAAGACATCCCACAACCTCCATTTAGGTAGCTTTTTCTGCCTGCCTTAGTTTTCTGCACTTGCTAAATCTACATTCCTGCTGTTTAAACCTATTATTTTCTTTCCTGGTCTGATAAACAGTGTCCCCTCCTTCCCCATGACATCCTTTTAAATGCAGAGCCTCAGTCCAGCTGTGATCATCAAACCAACCCTTCCAGAGCAGGCCTACTGTTTTCTAAAAGCCTGCTCCAGAGCAAAGAGACTTGAGAGCTGCCAGTGCACCCATTAGATTCAATGAATGGGGTTGTGCTTAGATGTGCAGGTCTTGATTAATGTTTAACAAAGATCCTTGGATTATCTCTTGCAGAGGGGTGTAGCCTAGTGTAGTTTCAGTTCCAAAGGAACTGTGGTTTGACCTGGTCAGGACTGACTTTGTCTCTCCCCCCTTCTTATTCTGTGGCGTTTCATTCTCTGTTCACATGGCTTGATGTATGGGCTGCCTTTTGCCATATGATTTCTGTGGAAAGGAGGGACCTCTCTCAGGGATCCCTGGTGGACAGAGGTGCCTTGGGAAGCTCTTGAGCAGGGGTCAGCAAACTTTTTCAGCCAGGGCCCGGTCCACTGTCCCTCAGACCTTGTGGGGGGCCGGACTATATTTTGGGGGAAAAATAAATGAACGAATTCCTATGCCCCACAAATAACCCAGAGGTGCATTTTAAATAAAAGGACACATTCTACGCATGTAAAAAGATGCTGATTCCCGGACTGTCCGCAAGCCGGATTTAGAAGGCGATTGGGAAGGATGCGGCCCCCGGGCCTTAGTTTGCCTACCCATGCTCTTGGGTACACGAAGGCTGCTGCTGTTGTGTTGCAAAGGGATCTGGGTTGCTCTGAATGGATGCTGGCTGGCAGGGATAAGGGCAGAGTACAGACCAGGCTCTTTCTAAACCCTTTCCCCTTATGCCGCAGCTTGAGAGCACAATCCCCAGAAGACGATGCAGAGCCAGACCCTCCCTGAGCAGCCTGTCCTCCTCTTGGCCCTATTTGCCTCTGAAGATCGCCAACAACTTAGGGCTTTGAAGTGCCTCCCACTATCCCCCCTGCCCCCATCCCATCCACTTGTCACAGCAGCTGCCTGCCCTTTGCTCTGCTGAGGTCAGAGTGCTGGCTTAGGGCGATGATGGCCACATCTGCTGCTCTCTGCATGGCCCAAAATAAAGTGAAGCAATGATTTTATTTTTTATTTTAAAAAGGAGCAGGGGAGAAGCAACAGAGGATGGTGTTTGTAGTCCTGCAGCTGGACTGCACCCAGTTCTCTTTGCAGCCCAGCAGCATTTGTGGGACAGAAAAGATTTCCAGCCCCAGAAAATGTACATGGCATGAACAATCCCAACCTTTTAGGGAAACTGGTTGAAAACCTTTCACATTCAGAACTGGGAATTAATGGCTAGGGTGCTGATGCTTTGAGCTTTGAGCTTCTGCTCCTTTGATTTGTGTTCAGCTTGTCTAACCAGAAAAGACAGAAACATAAAATTACTCTAGACGTGCGCTAATATCACGAGAGTTTGCAATGCCAGTATTGCACCATGATGTCACATCGTCTTCCAGTATTGCACCATGAAAATAACATCGTCTTCCAATCTGCTGCTTGGCAACAGGAACAAAGTGCTCGTTAAACACTTATGTTCAACAAGGATCAGCAGATGGGAAACCTTGGACGAACAGAGGGGAACCTGCTTCTTACCACTTTCTGACTGTTTCCCAATCTTTGCCAACAGGAAAACAGTAGCAGAGTCTCTTCGGGACTGAGTGCTACTGTCCCATCAAGCAAGTGCTGGAAAAAAGTCGGAGCAGGAGCCTCGCTCTGTTAAGCTGAATTTTAAAAAGAAAAGAAAACATGTTTATTGCAGTAAGTGCTGAACTAAAGAGCAACACCTCCCTCACATTAAATCAGGAAGATTTAATAATACAGTACTGTAACTGATACCCACATTTGGAACAGTGGAGGAAAGGAGTGTTAAGAGAAGCCACTTCTTTATCCTTTTAAAAAAAGGAAAATCTGGGTTTTAAAACACACCCATGATGTGGGGATCTGGCTCACTAACTCTTCTTAGTGCATACTGTCCTGCTTTATACTTTTGGGGGAGCCATGATTGACCAATTTGATGCATTGCATAGAATGGGCTGATGAAGGGACTCACACCAGTCCATAATGCAAAGGGGAGAGCAAGAGGGGCAAATTATATACAGTATTAACTGAAGAGCAGCTTCAGGAACTTCCAATTTTGAGAGCAGGGATGAAAGGGAAGGCTGTTTAACAGCTGCATGTAATTTTGCTCCCATAAGAAGTAGTGGTAGCCACCAACTTGACTTAAAAAGAGGATTAGACAAATTCATGGAGAATAAAAGCTATCAATAGCAACTGGCCACAATGTCTTTGTTCCACCTCCACTGTTGGTGGCAGGTTGCCTCTGAATACCAGCTGCTGGGATCACAAGTGGGACGAGTGCTGTGGTGCTCAGGTCCTGCTTGCAGGCTTCTCGTGGGCTTCTGGTTGGCTGCTGTGAGAAACATGATTCTGCTCCGAACGCAGTCTCTGGATCTCTTTTCCCCACCCCACCCACCATGAGTTACTGGAAACAGTTTTAGGAATATAGAAAGCCGCCTCTCACAAAGTGAGTGGTCCATCTAGCTCAGCAATGTCCACACTGACTGGCAGTGGCTCTCTAGGGTTTCAGACCCGGGGCATTCCCAGCCCTACCTGGAGATGTCAGGGATTAAACCTGGGACCTGCTGTGCATGCAGAAGGTCCCAGGTTTAATCTGCCACTGAGATGCAGCCATTCCCCACCCCAGACAACTAACACCCTTCAGAATGTAAGAAAAAAAGCCCTGCTGGATCAAGTCAAATGCCTGCTTCACCCAGCATCCTTTAAGCAGAATTTGAACGGCCACCAGTCACATATGCTTTAGTTGAGATTCCTGCATTGCAGGGGTTGGACTATATGACCACCAGAGTCCCTTCCAGCTCTTTAGTTCTATGATTTTATAAGTAGTTTTCCTCTGTACTCCTCCATTTTCAATTGTCGTCTCTTGAGGCTGCTTTTTTAAAAAAAATCCCTCCAACTTGGTTACATCTAAAATGTATGTGGCTCATCCCAGATACCTAGGAAGGCTTCTGTTCCCACTTGGGAGTGGCCTGCTAGCTTCCTAAACCAGCTCAACTTTGCTGGGAATGACTGATTCAGTGGCAGAGTTGATGCCTTGTGTGCAAAAGGCCCCAGGTCCAACCTTGGTAAGGTTGCGAAGGATTCCTGCCTGAAACCTCAGAGAGATAAGACAGTACAGAGTTGGTGGACCAATGGTCTGACTCACTATAAGCCTTTTATCTTATCTATCTTCCCCGCCCCAAATAGATATTTGGGAGGTCCATTGATTTATTTATTTTTTGCTGTAGAAGGAAAGCCAGCTGAACCCCGGGATTATCCACTAGTCCCTGCATTCCCTCACACACTCTGTCCCCTCATGTTCATCCCAATGGGGTGTAAATAAATACAGATCAGGGAGAGAGATGTTAAAGGAGTGTGCTTTCCCTAACCCCCCACCCCACCCACTGTCCCCTTCCCTGGTTGTTTACACAGAGCTGTCTGAATCAAACAAATTCCATCCACCTTAAGACACTCCACTCCCACTGCCCCTCAGCAAACACCCAGCCTTACTTGCCCATGGCCTGTTAAACAGTCAGGAGGGAGGCCTCCTGCAAGCCAGCTAAGCTTTGCATGGCCTTTGTGAACACCTAGAAGGGCCCAGTTTCCCAGGACTTCACTGAGCTGACCAGGTTTTAGAAATCAGGTCCTATGAAGGACCTATTGGATTGTTAAGATGAATTTGGACCATGAAAAATGCTTGCCAAAGTCAAGCTTTGAAAAGTGGACAGCACTTGACAGGGAAGAACTTAGAGGTGGGTCCGTATGTCTGCGTGGTGCTCACTTCTCCAACTCTTCTTGTAGTATCCCAACAAAAGTGGTGGCCTCCTCTTGGGTGCATTAAGCTTTGGGATTTGCTGCCACAAGACATAGTGACGACCACCAACGTGGATGGCTTTAAAAGAGAATTAGACAAATCCATGGAGCATAAGTTTGTCAATGGCTACTAGCCAGGATAGCTATGTTCTGCCTCCACTGTCAAAGGCTGCATGTCTCTGAATACCAGTTGCTGGAAACAGCAAGTAGGGAGAAGGCTCTTGTGCTCATGTCCCACTTGCAGGTTTCCCTTAGCCAGCCCCACAGCACCACCCGCGCTGTTAAAAGCATATAAAATCAAACAAGTATCAAAATACACATAAAATCAACAGCAAACAATAAACAGCATCAGGGAGGTGCACAATGAATTGTCTTCTACGCTCGTCTGATCAAAGTAGACCTGCTGAAATTAATGACACTAAATTTCTCATGTCTGATAACTTCAGCACGTCTCCTCTGAGTAGGACTGGCGTTGGATACAAGCCAATATCTAAAATGGGCCAATAACCTAGTCTGGGAAAACCTGAGTAAACAAATGTGTTTTAACGGTGTTCGGAAGCACCCTACTGTGGGTGCCTCCTGTAAAGTGGGGGTGGGTAGAGTGTTCCAAAGAGTGGGCACCACTACAGGAAGGCCTGTTTCTGTGTCGTCGCCAAGCAACATATTGTAAAATGCAGTACGGCTAACAGGGCCTCCTCTGAATATTGGCTCAGGAGATCCGCTCCACCTCCTCGTGGGGAGGAGTTGCGGTGGACCGCAGAGCCGCTCTCCACACTTCCTGTGGGCGGGGGACTTTGTCCCTCGCTTCTCGGAGGAGTCCCCGGCCGCGTCAGCAGGCAACCGGCCAATCAGCCGGCTGGGGGCGTGGCCGGGGGCTCCCTTTCAAAAGGAGAGGCGCGAGCCGAGAGACCTCCTTTCGGCTCGCTTCCTCGGATCTCCCACCCTCCCTCCCTTCCCTGTAGGCAGGTTTCACCCTATGGCCTTGCTTTGGACTTCGGTTGGTCGCCTGCCCTTGTCGGGGGCCTGGTAGGAATTTTTCCACTTGGCAGATTGGCTGGGCCATTTGGTTTTCGCCTACCACTTAGTAATCGTCACAACTTTGTAAGGTGGCGGTTAGGCATTGAGTGACCTAATGTTGGGGGAGGGGAGGCCTGGCCATCGCCTGCTCCTCCAAGCTTAAGGGTAGTCCGTTAAAGGAATCCGGGGGTGTGGGATCTTGTCCGAAGCCCAGGGCGGGGCTAGGGCCATGCCACGACCCCATTGGAACCCAAGGGGAACTCGAGTTGGTCTGAATCGACGGGGCTCCCCTTATCAGTGGTTTACCCTTACTGGACTTCCTGCTCTGCGGGCAGGAGTCAGATATAGTCAGGTCCACTCAATGCCTAAGCCAATACCGCTCACATGCTGTAACCAATAAAGTTGTGGCCAAATTTTTACCCAATCACATTAACCTTATATTCTGTGTCCTGGTGTTTTTATTTCATTCCCGGGAGGGCGGCTTTGGGGTCTCGACACGCAACTGACAGGCAGCCATCGCAGTGTAACACGCAAGTACAGCCAGGTACAACACACAGGGCCCTTGCTGCTGCATTTTGCACTAGCTGCAGTTTCAGAACCAGTCTTAAGGGCAATCCCATGTACAGCATGTGACAGTAACCCACATGGGAAGTTCCCAGTGCACAAACCACAGCAGCTAGGCTATTCCTGTCCAGGTAAGAGCAGACTTTTGACACCAACTGAAGCTAGTAGCAGACCCTTGCAGTCACCGAGGTTATTTGTTCCTCTAGTGACAGTGATAGTTCCAGAAGCACCCTCAGACACCCACTTTCAGAGGGAGCGTAACTGCACCCGGAACAGTCCCAAATTCCAGATCTATGAACCACCCAGCCACAAGCACTTAGCCTTACCAGGATTCAGCTTCCCTTCACCACATCCATCTCACCGCTATACCCAGAAAACAGCTCATGTCATGCACAACCTCTACTGACTCAGAGAAATAGAGCTGAGTGTCACTGGCATGCTGGTGACCCCAGATCTCCTAATGGCTGTTCCCAACAGCTTCTTATATATGTTAAATAGCATTGGGGTCAAAATAGCAGCCTGAGGCACCCCACAGCATAACGGACAAAGCTAATCTGGGAATGCAGCCCCACAAGTAGGAATGGCGCTGCTGTGAAACCTACAACATACAGAAACGGAGTGGAGGAGAAACTTTTATGCTACTTGGAGGAAAAGTGGGATACAAATGCAATTACAACTGGTGTGGTGATTATTCACTGTGAACATTACACACAGAGAGACTAGCTCAAGTTGAAATATCCAGATGTGCAAAAAAGATGTGCCCATTTCCCCTTTGTACAAACATCACAGGCATTAACCAGGACTAAAACATCTTGAATGCTAGCTTGATCCCATTAGATCCTTGCTATAATTCCTTGTGCTCTCGACTCTGAGGCTGTTTTTGTTATTATTATTATTGCGTCTGGCCCCACGGATATAATCCTCCTATAAGATTGTTCCGTTCTGCTCAGCACTGGTTAGACCACAGCTGCAGTACTCTGTTCAGATTTTGAACATTTTGATTACTTGAGACTTTGCCGCAAAGAATGAGTATACTGTAATGATAAAGAATATACCAAGGGAGGAAAGAATGAGGGAGCTGGATGTCTCTAAGGGTGCATTAACGCAGCACTTTTCTCCTGTGGCAACCATCCTCTGCTAGGAGGCTGAAAGACCCAGATGCATAGCTAGGGGGTGCAGGGGGGAGGTTGGGCACACTAGGGGGTGGCACTCATCATGGGTCCTGCAGTGCACCCGAGCCACACATCTCTCCTGGGATTGATGCAGTGGTTTGGGTGCCTGCAGGCTCTGCACTGCCCAATATGGCAGTGTGAGGCTTGCATCAGCCCACTGCCTCCACCTCAGCCGCCCTACAGCTAAGGGGGAAGCGGCAGGTGGATTCCTTGGAGGCTACGTGGCATGCACCGCGACCAAGCGGCTAGCTACACTGCTAGAAAGACCCCTTTTTGATTCCCAAGAAGTCCATGAACCGATGACTTCAGATATTCAAAATGCACAGGATTCTCAGGGAGAAAAACAAGGCTGCTGCTTTCCTTTAATTTGGCAACCCACACCATGCATGCCGTCATAAGATGAGTGTGGACATCAGGTCACTAAAGGAGACAGAGATTGTGCAAAGGCATCTTTCATGAAATCTGAAAGCCTCACCTCTGACTCCTGCCAATTTTAGCTAAATTATGTCCCCACCCCACCCCCCAGCCTTTTCAAAACAGTGGCTAAGGCAGGCTTTCTCAACCTTGGCCCTCCAGATGTTTTGAGACTACAATTCCCATCATCCCTGACCACTGATCCTGCTAGCTAGGGATCATGGGAGTTGTAGGCCAAAAACATCTGGAGGGCCGAGGTCGAGGAAGGCTAAGGAAACAGTAAAAAAATAATGGCAGGGCTTTGGCCCACTCTCAGTTTAAACAACCACATCTCCTGGAAAGGATCCTTTCTGAGATGCCCTTCCCTCAGTCCCCATGACCTAAGAAATTGGATCTTTGACCAGGATGCCAACCAATCAAGATAGAGCATCCATTATGGCTTCCCATTATTCTATTTGGTACCCCCAAATCATGATCAACCACTTAAGGCACCATTACCTTGAGACACAGACTTTCCCACAGCTGCGTAGGGTGTTGGTTGAACTAAGGCTCCAACAGATGCCCTCATCGTATTTAGAGGGGAGATACCTGGGAATTCCCCATGTGGAACGCAGGTGCGTTTATGGATGCAAAAAGGTTGAGGATGTCCTACATTACCTACTGCTTTGCCCCTTATATTCAATGCCCAGAGGGGGAAAAATTATCACCTGTTCTTGACTGCCTCTCAAGCCGATTCCCCCCAGGAGGAATATCCTTTATCCTAGCTGATAAAGATCTACAGATTACACACCTGGTAGCCAAATTTGCTCTGGCAGCTAAGAAGCTCCTTTCCGAATACGCTAATGCTCTCTAATTTAAACTTTTTATGCTGTAATTTTTTTATAGGGTATGTCATGCAATTTCAGAGGAAAACCTTGTCTTGCCCTCTGCAGTACATTGTAAAGGCCTTTGGCTATGCACAATAAATTGACTGACTGGTTGAGACGCTCTAGCATATCCAAACTGGAGGAACTATCTCACCTATGAGGACATGTGGGACTTTTTAGTTTACAGGGGACAGTGGTAAATGTGTTTAAGACTATGCATGGTGTGCACAAAGTGGCTAGAATCAGGTGTAATGTGCACATCCAGATCCTCTGCTGAACATCCTGGGAGCTGTTCCTGTGCAGTTCTTCCATGTTCCTCTTATTCTATCCAGCTGGTCTTTCATATCCTGACTGTACTTCCTGGACTGACACAAATTCGACACAGACTGTTGTGTTGTTACCTGGTACGGATGGAAACTGGTCAGCTGTAGAAATTCTGATTCTATGGAGGCAGAAATACTTAGGCATCTTAAGGGGCTCTTGGTTCAGGGCAGACACTCCTCTGCCACTGCCCCCACCACCACCACTGAAGGGACAGAGAACAGCCTGAGTGCAGTTTGCTTGCAGACTGAGGTGCTGCTGATGTCAAAGACCTGAACTTGAGCAGCTGATAAGGTATAGTGGAAAAGAGGAGACTGAGAGGAGACGGATGGTGTGGAGATCTCCAGTCTTGAGCATCTGCAAAGGGACCTGTAGAAAGCAATCACTTTGATGGTCTTCCAAGACTGTGCTAGCTTGAACAAAACCAGAGGGTTTTCCCCCCTGAGGAAATATTCGTGGGATTGGCTTATGTGAACCCCAGCAACCCCCCAACAGAAATTTCTTACCACCTTGCATGTGTGCTAGAATGTAGCAAGCTCTTCTCCCTGCTTTACATGACAGCAGTTGAGATGCTGCAGGATGGAAGGGAAATCTGGTCAGGGTGGCGGGACTAGAGACAGGAGCCTGATGGTACTGGGTGGTGTCCAGGGGGTCGCTGCGTCCAATTAGCCCAAGCAGAGAGCTCTGAGCTGTAACTGCAATGACAGGAAATCAGCCTCAATGTGTTTACTGTGGGGGGATTAGAGCTGTTTAACCCCAGGCTCCCACATTTGCCTAGTTTTTTTATGGCAGTCTTTAAAGACCCTCTAATGAGGGTCACAGCCACTTTATGGTGTTGCTGGCAGTGATAACACCCAGCTACTTACAACAGCAATTTGCAAACAAGCTGCCTCCACCACAGGGCACTCCATAAAGGACAGGAAGGATAGGTAGACCTGATGTGCAAGACCTTGAGTCAGAGCAAAGGCAAAGGGAGAGAGATAATGTGAGCAGTGTGCTCCCCCCCCCATCACCCTTCTTGCTATTCTGCTAGTAGCAGCTTCTTTCCCAGGCTGGAGAAAACTGTATTGGCTGTGGAGTGAAATGCTCATGTGTTAGAGCAGAGCTAAAGGTGATCTGCGGTTCAGCGAACACACAATGTAATTTCAAAGCTAGGCCTTAGCCCTAAAATATGTGGAGAGAGGGCCCCTGGGCATGTGCAGAGTTCATCCCATCAGCATGGACTGTCCATAGCCCATCCACCCTCCATCCAGGGATAGCTGTCCTGGGAGAAGCTGGGAAAAAAGGATTTATTCCATGAACTCCTTAGTGCTGCTGAATCAGATGGGTTCTACACCGAGAATAAGGCAAATAGGGTTCTCTGCCCTGCCCAATAGAGGACAAAACAGAACACCCAAGAGCAGAGCAGAGAAAGTGAAAAGGCAGAGGCGGATTTAGGGGAGTGTGACTGGTTTGCTTGCACTGGGCGCAGAGCCTTGGGAGCACCACAACTATGATGAAGAATGGAAGGCGCGAGGCGGGATGGGTGCTGAATTTTAGTGTCACACGGCACTACTGAAATTTGAGACCCCAAAGTCCACCACTGGAAAAGGGAAGCAAGGAAAGATAAAGGAGGAGACATCCCCTGGTCTACACATTGCATGGTCATGTAGCAGTAGACTGTACCACTTCGGAGTGCAAGTGGGAGAATTACACTCTGAATGCTCCTATATAACAAAACTGGGGCAGGGAGATTTCCTTGCAAGTGATAAACAGCTCACTGGCAGAGCTCATGTTTTGCATGTAAAGGGTCCCAGGTTCAGCACCTGGTATCAGGTGGTGGGAGGAAAGACTTCAGCCTAAGACCCTGCCCGTCAGAGTGGAGGAGATGATACTGGCTTAGCTGTACAGGCAGGCTGATCTAGTTGAGAGCAACTTCCTGTGTTCCAGCCTTTCTCCTAGATCGGGGTCCCCAAACTAAGGCCCGAGGGTCGGACGCAGCCCAGTCGCCTTCTAAATGCGGCCCACGGATGGTCCGGGAATCAGCATGTTTTTATATGAGTAGAATGTGTACTTTTATTTAAAATGTATCTCTGGGTTATTTGTGGGGCATAGGAATTCATTCATATATTTTTTCAAACTATAGTCCAGCCCCCCACAAGGTCTGAGGGACAGTGGACTGGCCCATGGCTGAAAAAGTTTGCTGACCCCTGTCCTAGATGTTCAGGGGACAAAGAGCAGGGTTGTGTTCTGCTTTACTTGATGGCATTTGGAGTTTATGGTTGGTTGGTTGGTTGACTGCATCTATGTCCCAGCTTTTACTCCAATGAGCTCAAGGCAGCATACAAGGTTCTAGTTTTCTTTTAAAACCATCTAAGTTGGCGGCCATCACTGCCTCCTTGTGGGAGTGAGTTCCATAGTTTAACTATGACCCCAATCCATGGACTGATATGCTTATGGCACTCAGCATGCATTATACACATCAATCCTGCAGAACTATATGATCATGAGCAGGCCAAGGGTTGGAAATATATATCCTTGAGTCTGAGATTAGAATTGCGATAGGTACCAAAAGGGCAGCACTTGCAGGATACTGCTGGGTATTGTTCAGGAACAGGAGGTACAGTTGAAGCCATGCATTTGAATATTTGCTTGCTAAAGTTGTATCCTACCTTTCCACCCAGTGGAAGCTAGTGACCATGATGCCAAGACAATAAAATATACCGGTAATAAAATGCATGAAATGACAATAATATGTGATGTAAGATAACATACAAACGTAGTTCATAATGGTTTTGTAACTGATACAATAATTGCAAGTGGGCAATGTGCTGCAGGGATAAAAGTATGCTGGAATGCTGAAACTATGGCCCAAAAAGGCATGCATGTGCGTATATATATATGCAGAGATATATATCTCCATTCCTGCATCTGTCACTGACTGTTTGTGTGCTGCTGCCCTTTCTGTGCTTAGCCTCAGAGTAGTTCACTGGAGGCCCATGCAGCGTATCAAGCCCAGATGGCGCCCTGTGTGCTGTCATAATGTCTGATAATAATAACAAAGCAGGGGCTGTTTACTGCAGCGCTTTTGGCATGTCAGGCCACAGCACTTTAAAGATCACCGGGGGGGGGGGGGACAACCCACCATGCACCATCTACCCAGCAGAGAGATTGCACAGATCACTCTCCTATCTAACACCCAGGGTCTGGGACATTTCCGTAAATAGTGCTTCTATTCTGGAGAGCATGGCAGAGCATGTGCACACCCGATGTCTGCGTGCGAGTAAAGAGTTCCTGAATATCAAAGTAATTATAGCACTTAGCACTGTATAAACTTTTTGTTTTGGAACATGCACTTGGTGAGAGATTGTGCTGCGCCAGTGTCAAACAGTTTATATAGCTTGAGTTTTTCCACCCGGGTTGCTTAAGCCGAGGAGTAACACTGCAGGCTGGTGTTCTCTCCACCTTTTCCACTGTCATTTGCTTCTGGGTCCCATATCCAACCTCCTGTGTCCGCTGACCCATGTGTGTCCCCTCCCTGAGCTGCAGTTTATGCTCAGCCCTTCCCCTTCCCCCTTTCTGTCCTTTGCTGGCGTGATCCTTGAGGTAGGGATTGTGTTTGGCTTTCTTTGTAGCATGCAGTGCCCTGCCACTTGAGTGCCAATCTCAGCGGAGGCCCCTCGGAGCTGCCATAATGTTTGTTAATAATAATAAAGCGCCGCTTGTGTTGAATTGCTTTCTGTGTGTCAGACCCCTACTGGCAGCTCAGCACTTCCTGTGGGATCAGAGCAAAACCAAGCATGGGCTCGGATTGCCCCAGGGCAATGTATGTGGCTTTTATGAAGAACGTGATTTGCATAACCCATGGGGTAATTTGCATTGTAAATCCACGTTGCTCTCAGAGCTAGTGGACAATGCAAGCAAGCAACAGGGCTATGCTGGAATGCAGAAGGCAGCCTCAGAACAAGGCCTGCAAGCTTTGCTGTCCGGACGCGATGGAACTTCCAGCAGCAAACACAAGCCCTGGAGATGAATATGAGCACATTATACGCTTCTCTGCCTCTGTTATTTCTCTGCCTAATTACACAATCCCCTCTGCCTCCTATCCATGTCCATCAGGCAGCTGCTGCAGTTCAGGACTCACATCAAGAAAGCTCTTAACTTCCAGAAGACCCAGAAACGTTTTGCTCTTTAAAAAACAACAGCAGCAAGGGCTTAAACCTGTTAGAAGCAGTTGATGGGGGACAGCACAAGATGCAATGCAGTTTTGCCACTGACTCCATAGCCCATGTTTAGCAGCACATTTTTACTAGCAAAAGGATTACGAGGAACAAAGAACTCTCCGGGCAGAGGTTTTTTTGGGTTTTTTTTTAAGTTTTAAAGTGCTGGGGGTTGCAAGTCAATTTAGTCTCACCTGGAAGTGTTTTCCCCCTTAATCCCAGATGACTGCTCTTATTTACTCAATGGTGAAAGAAGCACATGACAACATTGGGTACTCAGAGGCATTATTACGATTTTTATGCATGTTCCAGAGTTAAGCCCTGGCTGCAGATTCCAGGGCTAAGCCCTCTGGCCCCTTCAGGGAGGCCAATATCACACATTTAGGCTGGAGGGTCTAGAAGAAGGGGGGGGTATTTTCCTTCTCTCCTTTCCCCCAACAGGCTTCCTCTCAGATAAAAATCACTTCATATGTTCTATAATTCCGCCATGGAAGGCAATTCTCCTTAGAAAGGAGGTTAAAACCTACACGTGGATTGCACAAAATGTCAGGGCTGAACCTGCAGGGTCTTCAGTGCATGCACCTTGATGACATTCAGCTCTTATCTCTCATTTTCATTTGATCTGAGGGAGTCAGTCAGAAGTTGAATGGCTCCTTGGTAGCTAGGAAGGACTGGATGGGACTGAGCAAGCTGAAACTTAATCCAGACAAATCTGAAATGCTGTTGCTGGAAGAACCATCTGCCATAGGTTTGTGTTTACACTCTTGAAAGGGGTTCTGCTGCCTCTGAAAGATCAGGTTCATAGCTTGGGGGTTACTCCTTGGCCTGGCGCTCTTGTTAGGCATGCCAGTAGTGTTAGTAGTGAGGGGTGCCTTTTCCAAGCTTTGGCCAGTTCGCTGTGACCTCTCCTGACAATGTCAGACCTTGCTAGAGTCATTCATGCCCTAGTGACCTGCAATACACTTTCCATAGGGCTGCCCTTGAAAATGCATTTGGGGACTGCAACTAGTGAAAAATGCTGCTGGTGGGATGTTGACAGGTGTTAGGCACTAAGTCTATTGCACCAGTTTTCTGTGACCTGCATTGGCTGCTGAGTTGTTTCTGCACTCATTTCAAGGTGCTGCTGTCAATCTTCAAAACCCTCAGTCACTTGGGACCTGTTTCACTGAAGGACAGCCTTCTTCCACCTGCACCAATCATCCCCCAGCTCAGGGTTTCCCAAAGTTGGGTCTCCAGCTGTTTTTGGACTACAGCTCCCATCATCCATAGCTAGCAGGACCAGTGGTGAAGGATGATGGGAATTGTAGTCCAAAATAAAGCTGGAGACCCAAGTTTGGGATACCCTGCCCCAGCTCTGCACCCCTCACAACTATGAGGCTTACTTGGCTAGGGCCTTTTCTGTCCTTTCCCCACCCTGTAGAAAGCCTTTGCCAAGTGAACTCCACCTTTAGATGGCTGGTGAAGACGTGTTTGTTTAAAAAGGCCTTTGGTTGAATATTTCCTCCTTAGGGTACAGTATTTGGATCTTTCCGTTCAGATGGCAGTTTTGTAATTATTATTGTGTTTTGGGTTTTCTGCTCATATTTTGATTTGTGGTTTATTGTGAATTGCTTTATATTTTGTAACGGTTGCTTCTGATTGTTAGCCACCTTGAATTCCCTTGGAAAAGTATGCCAGATGTCATTCTTAATGGTGATGAAGCTGTGCATGTGACAGAAAGGCACAAATGACCTCATGTTCCCAGGGTGTGTATAACCCTGCAGCTAAACAACAATAGCAATAACCTACACATGCAGTTGAGACTCAGTATTAATGTTTCATGCTGATTCACAGACAGGCACACCTAAAATTTGTAACCCATAATGTGATGGAGGCACTTGCACTTTCCCTCTTTCATAGAATCATGGAACTATAGAGTTGGAAGGGACTCTGAGATTCATCTAGTCCAGCCCCCTGCAATGCAGGAATATGCAGCTGTCCCATATGGGGATCAAACCTGCAACCTTGGTGGTTATCAGCACCACACTCTAACCAACTGAGCTATCTCTGTCTGAATACAACCCTTCCCTGATCTCAGGAGGGTGTAAAGGGGAGGAGGGCCTCTTCCCCATATTATACCCCAGGTAAAACTATTGTGCCAGTTGCTCTCACCCTTTAAGAAAAGAAGAAAACCCAAGGAAGGCTGTGGGACAAGCAAGCTCACCCACTAAGCCCAAAGGCCAGAGTTACCTGGGGACTGGGGAGCCAAAGCTAATCTCCCCATTCTGGGAGCCTATTGACATGGAAAGCTTTGCCTGAAAAGGAGGATGCTCCACAGATGAAGATCTGCCCAGGAAGAATAGCTGGGGAGGGAGGGGGGAGTAGTTGCTTTGGAATGTGAGTTTGTTTGGATGCAACTTCACTTTAAGGGAGAGATTTAATCAGCAGTTTCAATAGCCCCTGTTCAGCATGGAAAACTGAGTTGGGAGACTGCCATTGCTGTTGATTAATTAGCTATCTTGTGATAGCTTTTCCATGACAAAACAGGGCAGGGGAGGGGCAGCTTGCCTCTGGCTCATTATATTAACCAGCCTTACTGTTCCCTCTGTGCTTCCATCTGCAGTTTGCCACCAAGAGACAATGGCTAATGGGCAAAGGCAGCAGCAGAGAGAATATTGGCAAGTTTCTGCAAAGGGTGTTTCCTGCAGCCAACCTGGAAGCATCGGAGCTGCTGTTGGATAGATTATGTATATCCCAAAATTGGGTCAATCCATCCAAGTTGTGCTTGCCAAGCAATGCAGTGCGAGTGTTGTAGGAAAAATGGGGGTTGGCTTTTACAGCCCAACTCCCCATCAAGGGACTCTGAGTCCCCCAAGTCCATGATTGGTCAGAGAAGAATGGATGGAGGCAGGATCCAGTGAAAGCAAAGCAGATTTTTATTTTTCTGTTACAACAGAGTTCCCCCCTTCCTTGCAAGGAGGTGAGTGAACAAGAACAAAGTGTGCAGGAACCTTTAAAGACTTTAGTCATTGCCCAACCCCTTTGCCAAGAACCACCCTAAAAACATCATACATGCATCACAGAAAGAGGCGGTCGACCACAAAAAAAATTGAGAGTTAGGCTTCTCTCCTGCCTGCCAAGATACCTGATAATGATTGCATTACCTGGGCAGTCTGGCCATTGTATTGAGATGATAAATACTTTAGTTCTTGAATCCAAGTCACAGGCCCACCCTATTCATACACAAAATATGCCATTCAGACAGGGTTTGAATGAAAGAACTATTGGGAAAGGTTTCTTCAAGGTATTTCCTTCTGCAGAAGAAATATTTAGAGTCACTAGGAGAGCCAAGATGTCTTTTTTGGGATTGTTCTGTGTGCTAAAATAAAGTGTAATTTCTCTCAGGAAGTATTCCTTAAATTTTGACGGGTGAAGGATTGGTTTTCTGTGGAGTGTGTGTCTGCTATATGTCTGCACCCTAAGTTTTTATAGCACAAGGAAGATGTGGGGTGAGAAATATGGATGGTTCATTGCTTAGCTGTTTGGGAAGAGCAATGAGGCAAATTCCTTCATGTGGATAACCGTCCCCACATTGTGATAACAAGCACAGACAATGTGGCTCCTCTGGAGGCTTCCTGGTGTGATAGAGCATCAGAGAAAGCCTCTGCTGGTGTTTTTCTTTTTCTTTTGAAAAGATTGTGTGTGGTGGGGGGAGGGCGGGGTCTGATAATTCACTGTCATCCCATTGTTTCCCTTTCCAAACATGCATCTGAATCCCAGATTATTAGCACCTGGCCATAGACCCCAAGTGTTGGATGGTTCTTACAGCTCAGCATATGAGACCATCTTTCTGGCCCACCATTGAAAGCAGTTAGTTTGGTGAGTACCATAGAATCCCAGAGTTGGAAGGGACCATGAGGGTCATCTAGTTCAACTCCCTGCAATGCAGGTACAGTGGTACGTCAGGTTAAGAACTTAATTCGTTTTGGAGGTCCGTTCTTAACCTGAAACTGTTCTTAACCTGAAGACCACTTTAGCTAATGGGGCCTCCCGCTGCCGCTGCGCCGCTGCCATCCAATTTCTGTTCTCATCCTGAAGCAAAGTTCTTAACCCGAGGTCCTATTTATGGGTTAGCGGAGTCTGTAACCTGAAGCGTCTGTAACCCCGAAGTACCACTGTATCTCTCTGGTCCACTGCTGAAAGTGGTTAGGTTGGTGAGTCTCTAGAGAATCATAGAATTGTAGAGTTGGAAGGGACCATGAGGGTCCTGAAATGCAGGAATCTTTTGTCCAACGTGGGGCTTGAACCCATGCCCCTGAGTCTCATGCTTTACTGACTGAGCTATTCCAGAAGCGCCACGGACAGGGACTTCTTTCTGGTAGCCCCCCATTTCTCTGCAGCTCTCTTTCTAGGAAAATTCATATGCACCCCTCTCCATTGTCCTTTAGCACCACACATAATACTTTTTATATTTAAAAAATCCAGTCTGCACATGGATGATTTTATGGTGGTTGTGTTTAAAGAACTATTCTCCATTGCTGCTTTAACATTGTAATTTCCTCCCTGTTATTTTGTGTAACAGGAATAGTAATTTTTTTTTTAAAAAAAAAAACTGATTTGTTTGAATCTGCCTTGGAAGGGTATATTCTCCAAAACGTGGGGTAGGAAACCATTAAAAATAAGGCTTTTGGTGGCAGCTAACCATGAAGGCACTGTTCAGCCTCCACTGTCGAATGCGGTATGTTTCTGAATGCCAGGTGCTGGAAATCACAAGTGAGGAGAGGGCAGTTGTGCTCAGGGACTGCATTTGGCTTTCCCATAGGCATCTGGTTGTCCACTGCAAAAAGAGGATGCTAGACTAAATGGGTCATTGGCCTGATCCAGTAGGCTCTTATGTTCTTTTTCAAGCATCATCCTCTCAGTACATGCCCATGAGAATCAAAACAATTTTTGCCCAGTCCAGATTTTGAATGAAGGGATAATGTGTGCTGCCAGAAACAAAGATATTGGTAATGTTGTTGTATGGAAATATGCACTAATCAATCAATAAATTTTAAACAACAGTGTGATGCAGCAGCAAAAAAGCTAATGCTATTCTAGGCTGTGTCAACAAATGTCTAGTGTCCAGATCAAGGGAGGTATTGTTCAGCCGACTCCCTCAGGAGGTTGTGGGCTCTCCTTCCTTGGAGGTTTTAAGCAGAGGTTGGATGGCCATCTGTCATGGATGCTTTAGCTGAGATTCCTGTATTGCAGGGGGTTGGACTAGATGGCTCTTAAGGTCCCTTCCAACTCTACAAATCTATTATTCAATTTGTGATCCTGTAGATCAGGGGTGGGGTACCTGTGGCCCTCTGGATGATGTTGGACTCCAAATCCCATTAGCCCCAGCTAGCATGGCCAAATGGCAAGGGATGATGAGAGCTGAAGTCCAATAATATCTGGGGGAGGTTCTCCATCCTTGATGTTGGTTAGAGGTATATCTCACAATACCACTTTAAGAAAGAAGGCCCAAGGCTTGAAGGTAAAAAACCACACTTTCTACTCCCAACTAAGCTAGACATGGTTGCTTATATTGTAGCTGTAATAATGGGGAAGCATTCTTCACACGCTCTGAGACACAATGCTCTTGTGTGTGTTGAGCTCTGCACTAAAACAACTTCTATGCATCTTTCCCCCACAAGAACTTACTCTCCCAGCCCTTCCTTGCCAAGGCCTAGAATTCCTGGTTGGGTTACAGAGGGTCTTGCAGAAAGAATCAGTTAGCTGTGTCCATGTGCAGCTGTCTGCGTACAGATTAACCATTTGCTTCCCGGTAACTGCAGCTGCTTCCAAGTTCCCATAATGATTTTTGGCTTAACGTGCGACAAGTCATCTCTGACACATCCTCCCACTAAGCTAAGTGTAGTTAATTGGGTCCAAACTTTATGCAGCGTTCAGAGACATGCTGGCCTCCTGGCATCAAGCTGAGAAGCTTCTTTTCTGTGTTGCCTCTATCTCTCCAGATGGGATAAAACTCATGTTTCTCACAAGCAGCAGATAACAGGTGTAACTCTGATCCTGCTTACCATCAGACCTAGAAACTTTATGGAGTTGGTAGGTGGAATCTGGCTATTACCAGCACCCTTAAAGAAAGACAAAAGAATCGAATTTATCTCCCCTGCTTAATAAAAAATCATGCAGCTGTGAGTTCCACAGGTAGAACTCCATTCTGCCTACAAATGCAAGCTCTTGCTTTTTTGGCGACCAGTTAAGAAATGCTTTATTGAATGTACACCAGTGCACAATCCTTTTTTTGTTTTTTGTTTTGCCTCTCCCCGCCCCACCCCCGTCGGGTTCCATGGAGTTTTAATTATTTTCACACCCATCCCCGCGCAGAATTTCTGTCTTCAGAGAGGGCACCCCCGTCCTCTCCACGACGCGCTCCTTGTGAGCAGGAGTTTAATGAGTGGTGTCTCCAGTTACCGCTGCCAGCAGAGAGGAAGCAAAGCCCCGGCAGAGAATGAACTCCGCTTAATCCCCTTTGCCGGAGCTTTGGGGGGAGAGAATTTAGCTAATGTGAGTGTGAAAAGGCCCTGGCGCTGGCAGGGGAGGGCGCAGGGGGAGGGGAGGGGACAGGGGCGGGGCGGGGCCCCTGCGACCCTCCCCCTCGGCCCTGGCTCTTTTCGCGGCCCATTGTTGGCTCCGAGCGGGCCGGCGGCGCGCGGCGCGGGGGTGTAACCTGAGAGCTTTCGCTACAAAGTCCCCGCGCCTGTTGCTGGAGCCGACAGAAGGCGCGAGGGCTGCAGGCGGAGAGAGCCGAGCGCGGCCGGGTTGATCGCTCCCACGAAGCCGGCGAAGAACGTTTGTGGAGCCCGCCGCGCTCGGCCGTCGGATTTATTCTTCGGCCGCTTTCCGCGGGACTCTTCGGCACTGGTTAGCGAGGGAGGGAGTGGAGGAGCCTTGCACCCTTTCCCAGCCGGCTTGCCCAGCGAAGGATGGAGCCCGGGCGGAGCGCGCCGCAGCACAGAGCCGCGGGACAGCGCTGAAGCTTTGGCGGCAAGAGGTGAGGTGGGTTCCGTCTACATTGACCGCTTCGGGGCTAGGAATGGCCCCCGGGGAGAGAGATCCGGGTCTCTTGTCCGCCGCGACCCAGGAGGCTCCCCGGGGTGTGGCGGGGCAAAGGGCTACTCTCCCCGCGCCCGGGGAGGCGATGGACTTTGACCGGGAGGGTCTGTAAATCTGTTACCAAACTGTCCGGGTGCGCAGAGGTTCTTTTGTGGCTCGGATTAAAGATTAAGCTGCCCCCGGGAGCCTGTTCTCAGGCGCTGCTCTCTCCACTCGCACCACGTACGCTCCTTTCCCAGGGAACAGGCGCCCAGATATGCAGGTTGCACTCAAGACACCCGTCCATAGGCGCGGCGCACTCACACCGTTCACACCGACACGCGCACCCTGGACGCGCCTACCCATCCGCGCCAATCCACGGCCGCAAGCGCAGTTGGAAATCTTGCGTTAATTGAACTGGGCTTGTGCTCCTAACCGTGCCCTCGAACCTCGTGGCTTTAGACGGCACTTTTAAACCGGCTTCTTAACTTTCCTTTGGACTGTATGCTGTGTGCAGCTGGGCAGTGGAAGTGCCTTTACGTACGCACGCTCCGGCCGTGAGTTTAGTACCAATAAGCACCACGTGTTCAAACTTAAACTCGCTTTCGTCCTACACGATAATTCCTTTCGTTACCCCACTTTGTATTTTTTCTTCTTCTCCTCCCCACCCCATGGTTTGTTCTGCTCCTTGGGTCATTGTCAAAGTGCATGAGAAGGTTGTACCATTGAGATTTTGGGGAAGAAAGGAATAGGAGCAGGAGTTATTTATTTTTATCCATGGCAGGAACTCTCTTAAAATAACCTGGTGGACTTTGGCCATGAAGAGCCTCTGTGGTGCATCTCCCTGGGAGGCCACCTAATGCTCAAGATGAGGGTTGTAGAATTATAGTGCAATGCTGTAGGCAGTGTTCTATCCAGGAAATGAATTTGTTTCACATCAGCATCTCGTAGGAAGCTGCCTTTTTCTAGTCAGAACCATTGGTTCCTCTAGCTCAGTATTGTCTACACTGACTGGCAGCATCTCTTCAGGGTTTCAGATGGAAATCTCTTCTAGCCCTACTTGGTGCAGCTGGGCTTTACCACTGAGGTACAATGGCTCACGAGCAGGAGTGGGCATCTCCTGGGATTGTCGCAATCAGATTCTTCTGTGCTGATTGGCAAATCAACTCCCTCCTTCCAAAGAAAATGTCCAGCAGCCTGGAATGGCTACAGGTCCTGCTGTCTTAATAACTGTACCTCTCCCCCAATGTATTATTGGGAGTTCTTGATGGTTGTGGACATAGGATACACAATCGTTCTACACTGCGATGGAAAACTCAGAGGATGGAGTAACAACCCCTTTCCCTTCTCAATCTAGGCTTGGAGGATCCAAGTGGGAGCCGTGGGACAAGAAGAGACAACAGGATGACAGCCCTGCTGTGTGGCCTTCTCAGGTTCCTGGCAGTGGCAACAACATGTGCTTGGGCAGCTGCTTCTGCTGAAGGAACGATGGAGCCAGGTGAGCAGAAAGATTAGGGTGTTTTTTGGGTGCAAGAGTCAGGGTGGCCATCTATTCAGGGGCTATGACTGTTCAGCCTTTATAGGACACTTTTCATTTTCTGAGGCTTGTATGGTCTTCTGTGTTTGCCAGTGACATGAGAATACAGAGAGACCCATGGCAAGATGGAAACCAGCCCTCCCACATCCAATACACCATCTACACTGGCCTAAGCCATGTTATACCTGTAGTGCCTCAATGTGTTGCAAGCCTGCTCTCCTCTAACCTGCTAGCCTTAAGTTCTCTGTGTGATCAGCACATCCACCCTATTCTGGTGTGGTGTGTGTAGGCGGCGGCATCAGCTTGGAATCCACAGTGCTTTTGAGTTCCCAGCTTCTTCCTTCCTTCCCTCCACCCCTTCCTTGCGCTTACACAGAGCGCAGGCAGCGGTGATGGCTGCAGAGTCGAAAGTACATTTTGAAAGGCTGTCCTTGTGCTGGTGGAGGGGGCACAAAGAGCGCTCACATAGGTGTTTGCTTTGTGCTCCAGCGTATAAAGAGATCCCCTCCTCAAACAGAGACTACTTGTACATTAAGGCACAATCTAAATACCAATTTCCTCCAGATTAGCCCGAATTCCCTGGGAACACTGTGCAAGGGAAGGGGAAGATTTTTCCATAGTAACCAGCCTGTGAGAGCAAGGTCTTGATAGGGCCTAATTTCCCCTTGGCTGCCCTGGGTGTCTCTGTCATGTGCTTTCCTGCTTTACAAACCAGGACTCTGTAGCACCATAGCTCTCCCTTGGGTCTAGTTTTATTTTCCCCCTCCTGATTGTCTAGTCCTTTATTCTGTTTATCAGTTTTAAATAGGTAACTACAAGACGGAGCTAAGCGCAGCCGAACAGCTGTGTATGGATTTGTGTATGATGGGAGTATAGTACAAATACGTTGTTAGACATATATAGCAGGGTTGATGTCGCTTGTACAAGTTGTCTGATCTGGTGTTTTGTCAAAATAACTGTAGTTGTTCTGCTTTGTGGATCCATTGCAAGGGAGCCAGACACACAATGCAGGCATTCCACTTGTCAGATAAACCCCGTAATAAAGGCAACATTTGGAATTTGTGTAGTTTGGTTTTGTTATTTGGCCAATGTGGTCTGCGTTTTTTATGACTGGCCCCTTCGAGTAACCAAATTTGCCAGGACTGCTGATCCTTTGGTATAGCTTTGTACTTTCAGCATCCCCTGGCAAAGTGAGGGTAAAATGCCATGCCAGGGATTTGGCATCATCCCTCATGCCTGAGAAAAGGCATTTATCCTGCTGTTGGCCCTGCCACCAAACAGACGGGGATATTGTTATTTGTGCCTATGTGCCCCTGCTCCTGCTGTAATGCTCTACCATCACCTACCTGGCTATCTGGGGAGTGGGCTTAAGATTAATTGTAGTAGTTGGCATATAGGCTATTCTCTGTATTCTATTTTAAGAAGGCACCCTATATACTGAAGAGAAAAAGGTGGGTGATGAAAAGTGGGGGTGATGTTCTGGACAGGGGCTTCAAATGCCTATCCTGTGTATTAGCACTTGAAATTCCTTTAAGCTAATTTGACCAGGTGCTTTTCCCAGGTGTCAGTATTTAGATTCTCTTAAGCGCTCTTCATGTACTACTCTTGTGAAGGAGGCAAGCATCATGAAAGTGGCTACAGGGTTGCATGTTTAGCCCCCCTCCCTAAAGTTTTGTGGTTTCTCCTGCCGTGTTGAACCATAAACGTCTGAAGTGGGAAGCCTGTTTGGCGTGTGAGGCTTCCCATGTGACCTAGAACCCCATGGTCCAAGGGCAGGCTCCCCTCACTTCTGATATTTATCCCCAGAGATAGGAGGAGCTGTGCCACACAGGGGACAGGGCCAAACATACAACCTTCCTTCACCCTTTGTGCAAGTTATACCTGCAGAACTGGGAGACTCCATATTTCTTCCTGACTTTTCTCATGGGGGCAAGAGGCCCACCAAACTGTTTAGAAGGATGCAGACCCTTCAGTAAATTAAAGTGAGCTATTCTCAAGTGCGATTTTGACAAAGGGTCCTCCAGATGGAAATCTTTTCCAGATTTGTTCAGGATGCAAACTTTGCTGTTTGAACACTCTTTGCCCTCTGAAATGCCACTCTGGAAACAGCCTCTGCTTGCTCTATGGGTCTCTTAAAAGACTCCTAATCAAACGGGCCCTGTATCTATTTAAAGCTCTCCTAAAGGTGGGGGCTTGCTTCCCTTCCAATCAGAATGGTTTTCTCGGTCTGAAGCCATATTCGTAGAAAACTCTTAAATTACCCTTGGCAATTACATTAAGTGCTTCGGTAGTAAAGAACAGCTGTGGGGAACATATTCTCTCCCCCCCACACACACAGGAGCACATTCTCAGGGTCAGTGATGAAGGCAAGCAAGCGAGATGACTACTCCAGGTAGCAATATTCACAAGGTTGCATTAGTTGCTGATTCAAAGCCTCCCAGTCCTGGTTGTGCAAGAGTTTCCCTAAATTGGGAATAGATGTGTCTATGGAGTCCCCCTACACACACCATTTTTTTCTTAGAAGTTTCCAAGCAGCATCTTACCCAGCTGCCATCGGAAGCTGCCCAGTATGGCTGTTTGTTTTAAAATGAAGAAGCCGCAAGGTTCAGGGTGGAAAGAAGAATCTTTGCTGTCCAAGATTTGCAGGGTTACCTTGGCCTCTGATGCTGCTGGAGGGACAGTGATGATGGATGTACAGTAAGAAAGAGCCAGTTCTCTGATAACTGCATTCTCACGGCTGTGTCTTCTGGTTGGCAGCATTTTCCTATCCCCACCTCCCTCCCAGAGCATCATGAAGAGAGGCCAGCATTCATCAGCTGGGAGGACCTAGCATCAGTCAAACTTGAGAGAATGGGTCTGGTTTGTGACTGAGCTGGTTCGAGGCGTTGTGGGGAGGGATGGGGAGAAGAGGGAGCTGGCAGGGCTCCCATGCAACCCAGGCTAACTTTGGAGGAGGAGGATGGGTCACCAAAGCAATTATAGTTCAAATCCAGGTTAGACAAACAGGGAGGTGGGAAGTTGTGGAGTCAGCTGAGTGTGAAACCTCTCACTCCCACTCATGCCATGGGGAGGGGGGGAGGGAAAGCCTTTTGTGTTGAGCATGAGAGAAGCAAGCAGGAGGAATGGAGCTAAATGAAAAGGGGAGAGGGGAAATGAGTCTCCTGTTGGTGAGGACCGCTGGTGGGGGGAGGAGGGGAGGCTGCTTATCTCATTCCCATCCTTCCGGCTCCCCCCCCCATGACCGTTCGCCCAATCCTGCAAAGGCAGAGCCCCGTCTGCTGAAAGGGGGACTGGCCCCTATTGTAAGTCGGGGCAGAGAGAGCACGGGAAAGGAGCAGTATGGCTGGGACAATGGTGATTGGGAGAGAGGGGCTCTGGGGGGGGAGGGGCAGCGGTCACGGGCTTCCTGACATGTTCATTTTGGAATCTGTCAAAACAGTCACTCCGGGCGCTGAGAGTGACCACTCAATCGAGGGCCCCCACAGAGAGAGAACCGGGCAGGGTGGGATGTAAGGGGGGGAGAGAGAGGGAGAGCCAAGCAGAGAAGTCATGCATCAGTGTCCGCCAGGATCCTTTCTCCTGTCCAGGACTGGCAGGAGAGAGGGGCTTTGATGACATCATTGCTCCGTAGAACAAGAGGCGAAGGAGGGGGCGCTGGACAAAGGGGCTTGTGAGCTGAGCTCAGAGGATCCCCAGGAAGGTGGCAGGTGGGGGGGGGCACGCATTATGACTGCATTTTCCCTCAACCTGTAGTCCATACTTTTAGCGATTCCTACCTAGTCCTTAGAAATCCCACTCATTCTTTCTCTATCTCGGCCTTAAACAGTCGCTCGTGCCAACACCCTGTGAGCATGAGCCCCAAATATATCACTTCATGATATCGCTTCCTCCGCCCAAATCAACATTTGTAGATTCTGCATACAATCACTGGCTTTTGTACACCTGGCATCCTATGTTCAACCAGTCACAAAGTGTTTCTAGAACAAGCTGAAATCCCCCTAAAATGGGAGTGTTTCTCCACAGAGTCAGTAGTGGTCAGGGAGGAAGCAGGAGTATCTTCCTCTGAGCCCCTGTCCCACTTTTAATGGTTTTTGGTAAATTTAGTGTTCTAGAGTTATTTCAAAGGCTCCTGAATAAAATTGCAAGTTTTTCAGAAATTTTGAATCCGTGTGTATATTGTGGGGTTAGAGTTAGATCTTTCTTTGGGAGGAATTGAAATTTGGGGGGAAATCGATGGGTATGTGATACTTTAATATTGAGCCTAGCCATCAAGGATCAAGGGTGCAATCCAGTACACACTTACCTGGGAGTACATCCCATTGAACTCATTGGGACTTATTTCCAAGTATACATGCATAGGACTGTGGTGTAAGGATGTAAAATATATTGTATATAACTTGCCATGTAAAATACTGCTGTTTGGTACATATATGAAATGCCTTGGCAATATTATCTATAGGTTACAGCTCTCATTGGCAGTTGTTGCACCCAAGTACAGTATATCTTTTTGTCAGTTGGGAAAATAGGAAAAGTTGTTAATGGATGACATCAACATTTGAGCAAATGAAAAGTAGATTTTATTATCTGGACTGTCAAACAATATCTAGATGTTATCATGCAGAAACAGAATTAACTCATATTTCTAGAGAACCCAAACACCCGTAACATGCAGTTTGAGGACTAGCAATATATTTGGACAGACACATTCTGCAATTTCCAAAAAACTGAAGAAGTTAATGTTATTTCATTATCATACACAATTGTTTGCACATTTACCTGGGAGTAAGTCCCTTTGAACTTGCTTGTAACTGAATAAATACGTACAGGGCTGTGTTAAAAGAGTCCTAGTCATTGTAGATAAAAAGCTGTCCTTATTTACCAGTATTAGTTTCCATCCCAGTTCATTACATATCATTGACAACGACAACTTACCAGTAACTTCATCTCTCTAAGCAGAATAGTGTCTGAAAGATCCATAGTTTCTTATTCTGACCTTACTTTGAGTGTCATGTTCAGAAAACGGAAAAATTGCAGGAATTGAAGCAAACAACTCAACACAGTTTTGTTGCTAGTTCTCTGTGTATTTCCACATACAAGCAGCAGTTTATTTCCCAATGTAGAAGATACAGAAATCTGAAGCAGGAAATGTCAGATACTTTGTTGTGCAAGTGCCACGCCACCATGTTGCAGAAGCGATGGGCTCGGTAGGCTCCCAGATTGCCCTACCGCATCAGATACCTGATCACGTTCTGTTTTGTGAAGCATTTGAGAGTTTGAACTTACAGTGTTGCTTCTTTAGTAATTCAGTTGAAAGTGGCACCACTCCTTTAGAATCTTGGGTCTAATAATTCTGCCTGTGTAACGATTTTGAAACACAGGTTTGAGAAGTGTTTCACTTTTCATGTTGAAGGTGAAAATATTCCATATAGAGCTCCCCTGCCCAAATCACCAATATTTCTAGGTGGGGCCAGGGGTTGAGGCAAAGTCCAGTTCCCCCTCCCCCCTTACTTCAGACCTTCCCATTTCTACTCCAGAGCAAACACTCAGCTCTGCTTAGTGCACAGAGACTCCAAAATCTGGATCAGCTTCCAAGTGCTAGCCCACTATGGGAACATTGAAGATCCGCCTGTAAGGGGCTCCACCAACTTGTGTTCTGAGGCTCCGCCCTGGAACAAGTGAGATAGCAAAAGTTAAGGGCATACAGGCAACTCCCTGTTTGCATGGGGGGTTTGCATTCCTGGCACCTGCCCCACCCTGTTGTACCCCATTGTGCCCCATTTCCAGGCCACTTCTGGGTCTGCGGCAATGAGTATGCGCACAGTCACACATCAATCGGATGCATGTAAAATGGTTGCTGCCTTGTATATGCAGAGTACTTTCCTCTCCCAAATGAAAAAAAAAACCAATCCTGTTCCATGTGGGAAAGGTTGATGAAGCTTCCAGGTCAGAGGATAGAGAATTCAGGCAGCCATGAGCTCTGGCATTTGCCCTTTCAGCATCACCTTTGGGTGCCCTTAGGGTGGCACATTTGGTGGCTGGTTGTTCTTGTCCACAGGACAACCAGAAGCCTGTGAGACCAACCCATTCTTTTTTCTTTTCTTTTTTAAAGAAAATTATATTTATTAATTTTCTCAACAACTATGCAAACAAAACACAACAAACATATACAACTTAACATTATAAACACAAAACATAAAAAGAAAATTAATATCTTCTTAACCTTTCTTCTTCAACATTTTCAGAGTGACTTTCCCCCAATCTCCACCTTCTGAATTTCTCTGCCTATCTACTTTGGCAGTCTCATTTCCACAGTTACATCAAATTATTTCTTTCTAACATCTATCTTATTAAATTCATTTCATACAACGTGAGACCAAACCATTCAGCCATCTCCCGCCCAGAGGGTCACTCTCCTCATGCTCCAGCACTTCCAAGCATGCCTTCTGGTGGTCCAGGGAAGAAATGGGTGTTATATGTTGGTGTCTTCTAGCATCTGCCTGATGTAAAGGGAGTCCCTACTTTTCCCATATTCCAGAGCATTTGAGTTACGGGTGTTAAACACGCGCTGTTTCTAAAGTGAGCTCACCCTGTCATTTGCACTGATCCTCTTTTTTTTGCATTGGACAGAGATGCTTGACAGCCACATGCTGGAGACGGAGGAGGAACACCTGCTGCTGGACCCGGGGAGTCTGCTGAAGCTCTACTGCAGCACCAACCACAGCATTGCGATCATATGGTATAAGGAAGCCAAGCAGCTTTTCCCAAGCGGGCGCATCCACATGCGGCAGAGTGTGCTGGAGATTGCGGAAGCCACCTATGAAGATTCGGGCCTGTACTCCTGCCGAGCACAGAGCACCAGGGAAAGCCTGCGCAACTTCACCATCTCTGTCGTGGGTAAGAGATGTTCCGGCCTGTCTTCAGAATGGCGGCAACCCCTTTTTTGGTTTGAGGGAAGGCCGCATGCCACATGTTCGCTCAGTAATGTTTCTGCTCCTCAGGGCAAAGACCTCTCCTCCTAGTCCAATGTGGAATGGAAAAATGAGAAGTGGAGGAAGGTCTTAAAGAGCTGAGGAAACAGCTCTATGACATTCTTGCCATGTCAGCACCCCAGGGGGAGAAGAGGTCCCTTTTTAAGAGTAAGAAGGGGACAGAAGTGTTAGGGACACCCAGAAGCAACCCAAACGGCTAGCAAAGACTAGTACGTAAGAGAAGTAAGCAGCAAACAGGTGGGTTTTTAAAAATAAAATTAAAAGGGCAAAAAATCTTAGGGGACCCCTTTGGAAACATTTCTGAGGCTTGACATGACCCACAACTCACAGGTCAGCCACCCTTGGTTCATAGTGACTGGGAGTGGGTCTCCAGAGTCCTTCTTTGCCTAACTTGGAGACGCTAGAGAACCAGGGACCTTTGGCATGCAAAGCATCTGCTCTGCTACAGCTCCTAGTCAACGCAGACCTTGCCACACTGCCTTGCATGTCCCCTGGTCAAAGCAACAAGAATTTATTTAACTTGGCACTCCTCCTAAAGGACACTACAATATAAGCCTTGGTTTTCACAATGAAACTAGACGGTTGCCTGGAACAGCTGGTAGATCTCAGATTACACCCATTCTGTGAAGGTTGCACGGGCTGCTTTATCACTTCCGGGCCTGTTCAAGGTTTTGTCTTCAACATGTAAAACCCCAAATGACTTTGGTTTTTAAAAAAAAAACCCTGATAGATTGCCTCCTCCTTTGTACTCTGCCCTGGGACTTAAGATCAGCAGGAGAGGCCTGCTGACACCCTCAGAGGTCCAGGGGACAGTGGCATATGAGAAGACTTTTTTGTGGTGGCCCCCAAACTTTGAATCTCTGCCTCCTGATATCAATTCTGGGGTTTTGTGCAGGCTTTTGGGAAAGTGCACGGTGATTACTTTCTGTATATATTTTTATTGTTTGGTGGTTGCTTTAATTGTTTGCTATCGATTGCATTTTACTGTTCGTATCGCACTGTCCACCTGCCCAGGGACCTTTGGTGAAGGGCAGGTAATTAAATGTACTAAATAAAGAATAAGCAAACAAATGAGCTAGGACTGTAGCAGCCAACCATGTTTCTCCTCCTCTCCCTCCAGTCACCTTTGAACACACTCCAGTTAGCATTTTGCCTGCTACTCTACACTCCTGCTAACAAAATGTTGGTCCACTGTAGCCAGGTGCTCCCTTGATAACTGCCACTTGTTCAGTGCCCTGTGGTTATTTAAGAAGCAAGACTACAAAGAATTACCACTTTGTTTTCAGATTCATTGGCATCTGGTGATGACGATGAAGACAGCGGTGTGGAGAGTGCCCATGCCGATTCCCTTGAGGAGCCCATACATACCCGGCGAGGTCAGTATGCCTACTTGGCTGTGCTTTACTCATTCCTGGGTGCCGCTGCATGCTGGGAGAGGGAACTGGGTGAAGAAGGGGTGCTTAGTAAGAACTTGGACTCACGGTGGCCAGTGTGGTGTAGTGGTTAAGAGTGGTAGACTTGTAATCTGGGGAACCGGGTTCGTGTCTCCACTCCTCCACATGCAGCTGCTGGGTGACCTTGGGCTAGTCTCACTTCTCTGAAGTCTCTCAGCCCCACTCACCTCACAGAGTGTTTGTTGTGGGGGAGGAAGGGAAAGGAGAATGTTAGCCGCTTTGAGACTCCTTCGGGTAGTGATAAAGCGGGATATCAAATCCAAACTCTTCTTCTTCTTCTTCTTACTTCCCAAGCTGCCTCTGCTGACAGTGTGTCCCAAAATTGTTTGATAACGGTTGCCTGCAAACTAGGAAGCTCTGCTTGAGCTTGGAGCATATCCCAAAGCACACTCATTTTTGTGGGACATTGAGGTTCCCCAGTGGAAGGGTTGCCGTCGTGCATTTTGGCACATCCCTAGGTCTCTATGAGACACCCGCTCTTCCCTTGAACTCTCCCATATCCCGTTGGCGCATCCTTTCTCTGAGAGCAATCCAGGGTTTGCCGCCACCATCAGCTAGAGCACGGACCTTTGTCCCTAAAGTGTGAGCCTCTCCTGATCCTGAATTAAAAGCTGGAGCTAATAGTGTGATGCCTTTTTCAGCACCTTACTGGACGCACCCTCACCGAATGGACAAGAAGCTGTATGCAGTCCCAGCAGGGAACACCGTCAAGTTCCGCTGCCCAGCTTCTGGGAGCCCCAACCCGACAATCCGCTGGCTGAAGAATGGGAGGGAATTCCGAGGGGAGCACCGGATTGGAGGGATCAGGGTGAGTGCCCAGCCCCTTAGAGGTTTGCCATCTCTCCCCTTGTCCTCCTTTCCCCTTTCATCCACCTGGCTGGGACCGCAGCTGCCTTGCCCACCAGGTTTTTATGAGTTAGGATTTGAGGGGTGTGTGTGAGAGAGAGAGAGGCACAGGGGAACATACTATAAGGAATCCACAATATTGCACAAGCCACTCAGCA
Organism: Lacerta agilis; assembly: GCF_009819535.1. Lineage (NCBI taxonomy): Eukaryota > Metazoa > Chordata > Lepidosauria > Squamata > Lacertidae > Lacerta > Lacerta agilis. The sequence continues at coordinate 65,384,833 of NC_046313.1, forward strand.
GAGAACCAAGGGGCACCTCTGTGAGTTTGGGGGATTCAGCCTGCAGTCCAAAGACTCCAGGACCCTCTTCAGGATTTGCTGTGCCCCTGATCCCCTTTTGCTCTGGCTGCCTTAGCCTTGCCAGATCAATATACAGTGGTACCTCTAGATGCGAACAAGATCCGTTCCGGAGCCCCGTTCACATCCTGAGCAGTCCGCAACCCACAGCACTGCTTCTGTGCACACACGGGGCATGATTTGGCATGTCCGCGCATGCGTGTGACATCATTTGACGCATCTGTGCATGCGCGACCCGTCAAACCCGGAAGTAATCCATTCCGTTACTTCCAGGTTCGGCACGTTCGTAACCCGTGCCGTTCGCAACCCGCAGAGAACGCAACACGAGGTATGACTGTATTGATTTGCAAAAGTTTGCTTCCATCAAAAGAGCAGCTGTTAGACATTTCCACCTCTTCTGCTTGCATTTCTCCTCTTTCTGCTCCCTAGCTCGATTCGGCGCATTGCTAAAAAGGTCAGCCTATGGACGTGCCCCATGCCTTAACAATGGAGCATGAACACATAATGCAAACACCATTGTTAAAATATCTACACCGGCTGCCCATTTGCTACCGAGCCAGGTTCAAGGTTGATTGGTATTGATTTACAAAGCCCTGAAGAAGGTTGGTCCAGGGCACCTTAGGGGCTGCTGAAACCTTTATATGCCAGCACAATCACTGAGATAAGCTGTGGGAGTTTTCTTAGTTGCTCATTTGACACCAACATGAAATGGAACCTTTAGTGTCATCAGCCCAGGCTTGTGGAATGTTCTGCCAGTAGATTCAGCAGGCAGCTTCTGACTCAGCCTTTAAACACCTGTGGGAAATTTTTCTATTCTGCCATGATTATGCAGGCAATTCAGAATACAGTCGTACGTTGGAAGTCGAATGGAATCCGTTCTGGAAGTCCGTTCAACTTCCAAAATATCCAGAAACCAAAGCGCAGGAAGCTCCTGCAGCCAATCAGAAGCCCCGTCGGGTTCCAAAGAACGTTCACAAACCGGAACACTCACTTCCGGGTTTGCAGCATTCGGGAGCCAAAACGTCCGGGTTCCAAGGTGTTTGGGATCCAAGGCATGACTGTACATCTTTTCACAACAGTTAGCTGATTGTCTCTGTTTTTTAAATTGTTATATGGTTTTTTTAAAAAAATATAGATACTAAACAGCATTGATATGTTACTATGATACAGTAGTATATAAATAGTTTTGTAAATCAAGAAATGTTCCCCGGCCTTAGTATAAAGCTCAAAGGATTTGTGTCTAAAACAAGGAAGTTTTGGCCTATGAGTGCCCTGAGAGAGATGGACAGCTCTTTTAAAAGAAGGTGATAACCTTTGCTTCTGCCTTTTCCTCTTTCCACCCAGCTGAGGCATCAACACTGGAGCTTGGTCATGGAGAGTGTGGTGCCTTCGGACCGAGGGAACTACACTTGCCTGGTGGAGAACAAGTTTGGCAGCATCCGCTACAGCTACTTCCTGGATGTGCTAGGTGAGATGGCCTTCTCCTGCCTTCTCCCTGCCACACTACTCCAAATCTAGATTTGTGGACCCCCACCCCCGGTAGCAACATGTGAAAAAAAAGACAAGGAAAGTGGGCTGCCACCCCACTCCCCCACCTTCAGCCTGAAAAGCTCCTTACTCCTTTGCCAATGAGTGCTTCTGAGTTTGTGTGGGATGCCAGACCCCAGTTCCCTGGCAGCCTGCCAGGTTCCTGTGGGAAGGAACAAGGCTCGCCACCCTGACCTCAGGCACCCCCAAAGAGAAGGAAAATGCACCGAACCCTCTTTCGACTTCAAAGGGAGTTGGAGATCTCCCAGGCCATAAAGTCAGATGAAATTAATTAGCCCTGCCTAGATCTGCAGGACTAGCTCTAAGCCTTTTGCTCCCTTATCTCTCAGCCCCTCATTATCTGTCTTCTCTGGGCTTACTTGTAATCACCGGAAAGAGGCTCTGGAGCCAGTCATGGGTGGGAGTTCAGCCCATGGAATTAAGTAATATCAGATCTGCTGAGCTGGAAGGAGATGGCGGGCAGCGGGGGTCGGGGGTGGGAGAGACATTCACATCCCACCAGGCCTTTAGGCGGGACTGCATATGCTGCTGTACGAGGGAGCTTTGAGAAGAAAGTGCTGCGCTTTGATAGATGGGGTAACTGCCTGACAGTTGGCTGCGCCTCTGTACTCCCAGCCGGCTGCGATAGCATTATCAGCTCCATGCACAGTGATTTATGTGCTGTAGAGCATGACCTTAGCTCCTTTGGGGGGGACTGGACCTGGCAGTCTTCAGCTGTGCTGGACAACAACTTTCCCTGCTCTCTTCCTGGCAGAGAGATCTCCACACAGGCCCATCTTGCAAGCCGGGCTGCCGGCCAACACCACCGCAGTGGTGGGCAGCGACGTTGAGTTCTTCTGCAAGGTGTACAGCGACGCCCAGCCCCACATACAGTGGCTCAAGCACATTGAAGTGAATGGCAGCAGCTACGGCCCAGATGGAGTCCCCTATGTGCAAGTGCTTAAGGTAACCAGAGCCCCATTTTTTAACGGAGATTTCCATTGCCAGAAAGGTCACTTTCCCCACACTTTTAGGCAGGCAACAGAGGTCACGAAGTGGGGGGAGCAGGGGCTGGATAGGAAGTGGCACCTTTCAGTGGGCTAGATTTAGACCAAGGGCCCCTAGTTGCTGACCCCACATCCGTGGAGCCAAGGGCACATATAGCTTATTACCCATATTAAGAACGGCACATTTTGCAATATGCGCCTAAACTAACATTTTCAAACCAAAAGTTTATCTTAAATTAAGGCTTTTACAAGGGTGATTTCTGTGTTTCTTTGCAAAGAAAGGGAGGAGGTCCAAGGCTGGCTGAGATGCTACTTACAATTGCAGCAACTCTGTAAACTTAGAGCGGAGCTTTCCAAACCTTTCATGTTTGTGACACACTTTTTAGACATGCATCATTTCGTGACACAGTAATTCAGTTTTACTAGCAAACTAGAAGTTAAACTAACCCCTTTCCAGCCCCAGAAGGAGCATGGGGAGTGTTTGCGCATCACATCTACACACTGCAGTCGACACACTAATGTGTCGTGACACACAGTTTGGAAAGCTATGGCTTAGAGTATATGTCCAGAAAACAAACACAAAGAGCTGCATCATCAGTCTAGCACTGTCCCAGTTGGGTTGCTTATTCTCACAGCAGAGTTGTTGTGTCTCAAGCCCAGAGGCTTCATACATGATTTTCTGTAGAAGAGTCGCTTGGAAGCAATAAAACTGAGCAATGGCTGTGGCGCACTTATTTAGGGCATCCTCACCAGAGATTGGGGTACATGGCCATCAATCAGGCATTTATGAGATATAAAGATGCACCACTGAAAGATATATTGGCAGCAAGCAAGATGTTCCCCTTCCAATGAGAAGCTTGAATAACCTTTTTGTGTCAACGAAAACTAATGCTTTTCTCCCTGCCTCCCACTGGCAACTTATTTTGGCAGACGGCAGATATTAACAGCTCGGAGGTGGAAGTGCTGTACCTGCGCAATGTCTCCATGGAAGATGCTGGGGAATATACCTGCCTGGCAGGGAATTCCATTGGCCTGTCCTACCAGTCAGCTTGGCTCACTGTGCTTCCAGGTGAGAAAGGACGGTGGATAATAGGATGGGATGAAAGATGGATAATGGTAGTAAGATATTCCTTTGCAGAGCTAGAAGCAGAGATTACCTTTCCTAATGGAGACGCTTGCGGTGGGGGATGGGACTATACTGTACATGTCGTACCCTGTAGAATATCCAATGAGATGAATGTGCTAAAGAGAGAGACAGAGAAATAAATGGCTGAAAAAAATTGCATGACACACTGCCCCACTTGCATTAAGCTGCCAGTCAGTCAGCCAACATGACAGATCTATTCACTGTAGAATTATACAGAACAATCTACTGTTGTCTTTTGTCAATATTTCAATCACAATATGACAGCTGCATTCCATCAAAAGAGATGCTGCACTTCTCAGTGTATAAATCCTGAAAAGACAGACTGGATTTTGGACCCACTTTGTACAAGGAAGAATCCAGCCACTTTTAAGTTCCTTGATTTGAATGGAGAATTAGGACAGGCAGGTGAAAAATCAGACAGGGCCCTTGCAGCTTGAATACAGTAGTTGTGTAGACCAACACTCTATTAAAGATGCAGGTAATATAAAGGGGTGCAGACTAGGTGCTGTTTTTTAATACCCACAAATTAGACATATTCCACTGATTAAAAACATAAAGGCCTAAGTACATCTTAAGGGGTGGGGAATTGGTAATGAAATGGATTCTGCCTAGGCTTTGAATGGATAGAGCTTGAAAACAGCACATTGTATATGTAATTAAATGTGGAAGAGATACCACATGAAATTCCAGGAGCTAGGAAAATTCTGTTTAGCAAAAGCTCTAGGTTTTCACTGAAAGGCATCTGCCTTAAAATGGCTATGTAATGGCTCAAGGATAGCTCAAGGATGGGAGCATGATCTAGCCAGAGTTATCTTTTTACACCCCATTTATGACAGTCACAGTGATCTAAACACATGTTAGGTTCTCTCATTGAAATCAGTGGGATGCCTTTTGTTTACGGTACTGATAGGCTCTGCAGCCGGGTACAGACAGGCTGATGTACACACTGTGCAGCACAACCATGTTCCCTCCAGCCCAGCTGCCTATCTGCTGTGGTCAAAGCAGGCTTAACCCCGATGCACGCTAACTCTGGATTTATTTGCTATTGCAGAAGAAGAAGAAGTGCAAGAGGCGAATGCCCCTGAAATCAAGTATACAGATATAATTATCTACACTTCGGGATCTTTGGCCATCGCGATGGCTATTGTCATTGTTGTCTTGTGCCGGATGCAAACCCAGCCGAGCAAGCAGCCCTTGGAGCCCATGGCCGTACACAAACTCTCCAAATTCCCGCTCATTCGGCAGGTAGGTTCTGAAAGTGGGTCAGAAGGATTCATTGTGCCACTGCAATGGTTTTCAAGGGCCCACAATGTTGTCTGCTGGCTCGGACCAAGAGTCAGCAATGGACAAAGTGAGGTACTCAGATCCTCGGAGTACAACAAATTATTCAGGGTAGTAAAATCCCAGTCGGACCATGCAGATCTCTGAAAACAGCTCTCCAAGTTCAGCTAAATTCACCCTTCCCTGTTCACTGTCAGGGCAGCATCTGGCTGGCTAGATGGACCTTGTTTGCATTGTAGATGGCTCTTATTGGTGTTAGGTGTGCATGTTCTGCCCTGTCCCCTGTTTCATTGTGTCCTTTGTGCCCTTGTCCAGTCCATTCTTGCTCTGGAGTAAAGCAGTGTCTGTGGGCCAGTCTACTTGAATGTTGGGTCTGTCTCCACAGTTCTCCTTGGAATCCAGCTCCTCGGGGAAGTCCACCACATCACTGATGCGTGTCACCCGCCTTTCCTCAAGCTGCACACCCATGCTGGCTGGGGTCATGGAAGTGGAGCTGCCTCTGGACTCCAAGTGGGAATTCCCACGAGACAGGTAAGTCTTGTGAGGTGCAGCGTAGCTTTCCTCTGCATGTGCCACTGAGGGTGCTGGCCAGGCTCTCGCATGACTCACACAAGCCCAGTGTCAGAATGGCAAAACTTCGCCTTCTCACCAAACTCAAGATGTGTGTTTACTAACACCAAAGGGCTAGTTCCCACATGTGGTACAGCTGCCCAATTGATAGTGTCCTTAGGCCCATGCTTGCCTGTGTTCACAGAGAGGAAGCAGCAGGTGAGCTGGAAGTTCACGTGTGCCTGGCTGCACAGGACTCTCAGTAGTTCCCACCAGCACAGTGGCTCCCAAAATGGCATCACAGCCATCTCATACCACCTGGTACACACGTGCTTCAGTTTCACATGCTACTTCCCCCTCACGTCAGGGCAAGCAGAGTGGCCAAGTACCACAAAGAGGGAAAGCAGTAGAGTGAATGAGAGTACCGCTTTCTTCAAAGAACAAAACTGGAGAGGAGTCCATTGTAACCCTGCTTAGCTCTGTGACTAAGGGGCTAGCTATAATACTTGTCTGGTATCAAAAGCCATGCAGTTTGTCTCTTGAATTGCTGCCTGTAGAACAAAGGTGGGGAACCTCAGACCAAGGGGCCAGGTGGGTGTGGGTGTGTTACGTGTACGTCAGCTACTATACAATGGCAAAATTTACATTCATTGCCTCACTCACTTTTACACACACACACACATAATTGTATTGTGTGCTGCCTTTCCATAGTTCAAACCATGCTCAAGGCTGCTTACAACACGGAACAAAATACATAACAACAACACAACAAAAAGTAGTCATAATCAATAAATTAAACATTAAAAAAAACCTGAACAATTTCCACATAAAATGCAGCAAAATCTAAAATAAAATACAAAAAACTAATGGCAACAACCATCCTCTCAAACAATACTCCAGCCCAAGAGTCTGTTCAGCAGCCCCAGCCTTTGTAGCTGGAGTCAGTCAGGGCCCCAACTTCCCAGGCCAGGTGGAAAGGGCAGGCAGAGCAGGGAGTAGGTCTTCCAGGACTCACAGACAAGACGGACTTTTGTCTCTGGCATATAGCCCTCAAAAGATTGCCTAGAACGGAATGCTGCCCTTGTGCTGGAAAAGGTTTCCCACTCCAGCTGCTAGGATCTCTTAGAAATGAACTTGTTAGCAAATTCTTGGAAATGAAAGGAATTTGTTAGCCAATGCGCTGTGTAGACATTGATGAACGCCCACCAATGTTGCTTGTACATACCACCTCACCTCACAACTTGGGATAGTTCATGCATGGGCCTGGGAGAGACCATTGGGTCAGATTTCTGTGTTGTGGTTGAGGCCCTGCAAATGCAGCTGGTTCTAACATCTGATTCTGCCCCACTGCAGGGGACCTGCCAGCTTTCGGATACAGCCATGAGTTTAGGTCCCACCCACCCAAATGCATCTGTACCCATGACGACATGAGATTGTCCTTTTTAAATAGGTTTTCTACCCTTCTTTTTCCCCAGGCTTGTGCTGGGCAAGCCACTGGGTGAGGGCTGCTTTGGGCAAGTGGTGAGAGCAGAAGCCTACGGCATCGATCAAGAACGGCCAGAGCGACCCATCACCGTGGCTGTCAAGATGCTCAAAGGTAACCACAATATACAGGGCTAAGAGAGCCTGAATCATTGGACTTCAGTCCTTCCACTGTTGGATTCTAGTCTAGATCATGGGACACCCTAGTCTGACCTCCTTCTGTTGCCTTGCCAGATAATGCCACTGACAAAGACTTGGCTGACCTCATCTCAGAAATGGAAATGATGAAACTGATGGACCAACACAAGAATATAATCAACCTGTTAGGAGTCTGTACGCAGGATGGTAAGTGACTGCCTCTTTGGACTGGGAAGCAGAGGATACAGGGTGCTGTAAGGAAAGAGGCAGGGATTTTTGGGAAGTCAGGAGAGACCAGAACCTTTGTGGGGCCAATAGGAGGATGCCGCAACTGAACAATGGATCCAGGATAGGTGCAGACATTGTGCGGGATTTATGAAGGCTGCACCTGAGAGCACAGGCTCACATATAACTCCTGACTGCAGGGCCTCTCTATGTGATTGTGGAGTTTGCTGCCAAGGGGAACTTGCGGGAGTACCTGCGCGCCCGTCGCCCTCCCACACCAGACTACACCTTTGATATCACCAAGATGCCTGAGGAGCAGCTGTCCTTCAAAGACTTGGTCTCCTGTGTCTACCAGGTGGCACGTGGCATGGAGTACCTGGAGTCCAAGCGGGTAAGAGCAGCCTGGCCCAAACATCTTGCCCCCTCACCAACCCTAGCAGGATCCTTACTTAAGCAGAAATGACTGGTGCCCGATGGGCAAGTGTCATCTGAAGCGTTGGCAGGTCCTGTTGGATTCCCAACAGTGAAGGCTCTAAGCCAAGCATTGGCACTCTAAAGCTTTTGCTGGGCTCTTGACTAGCCTGTGACGGTCAGAGCTACATGAAGGTTAGGTCTGCCAAAGGAGAGGAGGATGTATGTACCAGGCCTGGGCAGCCATCATGTGATGAAGGAGTGAATGGCAAGGCAGAGAGGCAGCGAAGCTCCTTCTGACTCTTGTGGTAGATGCAGCAGCAACCCACTAGCCCGGATGTGTCTGCCATTGGACTGCAGTCTGGGCTGCAGTGGGCTCTCTGGATCCTCAGAGAGGATTCATCTCCTCTCTCTCTCTTTCTCTCTCTCTCTCTCTCTCTGCAGTGCATTCACCGGGACCTGGCTGCTCGCAACGTGCTTGTCACCGAAGAAAATGTTATGAAAATTGCGGATTTTGGCTTGGCCCGGGGTGTTCATGACATTGACTACTACAAGAAAACCAGCAACGTGAGTGAGATGGTATCTGAGAGGCATGGGAGGGGAAGACTCAGAATTGTCAACAGGCTTTGGAAATACGCAGTGCTGTTGGGAAAAAGAGAGGAGGGTGGGCACTGGGGGAGAGCAATTACTGTGCTCTGTATTTCTTAACAATAAATGGTTAACACGATATGAAAGCCAACTTGGGAGGGTAGCTACCCTGACAGGTGGCATATCAACCTTTTAAATAATTATGTAGTATAAAGTAGTAGAGAAACCTTCATAGCCCTTTGTGTGTGCATACACACGTTCTTGCACTACCCTGTTAGAGAAGAGAGATGATTTTATTTTTACTTTCAAAGAATCCAGGGTCTTGTAGGAAACTAGGATGAGCACATCTATGGGAGTAAATATGTGGCTATTGCTCAGTGGATGCTAGAGGGTAGAACTCGGAAGAGGAGACATTGCCCAGGGAAAGTGTCAATGAACTAAGAGCTTTTCTTTTTCTCCCCACAGGGTCGTCTACCTGTAAAATGGATGGCACCAGAGGCTCTTTTTGATAGGGTGTACACCCACCAGAGTGATGTGTAAGTATGACTCTGCAAGGCTCTCGCAGCCACATCAGCCTACACAGCTGAGCTACTGTATTTTTAAAAGGGAGAAGTTGCCTTATACTAAAGCAGAGCATTGATCCAGTGTTGCTCAAACTTGGGTCCCCGACTGTCCTTGGACTACAAGTCCCATCATCCCTAGTTAGCAGAAGCAGTTGTCAGGGATGATGGAGGTTGTACTCTGGAGACCCACATTTGAGAAACACTGACATACACTAGCTCTCTGGGGTCTTTACTACTTTTATTTAAAGATGCAAAGAATTGAACTTGGGGTGTTTTGCATGCAAGCTACAGCCCTTTCCCAACCATCCTGGGAAATATACTAGATGAACCATAAGTGGCATGGAAAAGCCAGGGCACAATGGCCCTACCTGCCTGCGCAAAGATGACAAGAAGCATAGAATTGCTTGCTCCCTGTAAAGTGGTTGTAACCTATCTCCAGCATATGTAACCTCAATACATTCCACCTCTGTGGTCACAGAGATTTTGCTGAAGTAGTGCACATTTCATGGGGGCAAGGTCCACCTTCTGATGCTTGGTGGTAGTGAAGGGTTAATCTGGACATATCCACCTCAAATTTCTTTATGGCTTTCTTGCCCCTTTATTTTCCCTGACCTTCAACTGTGCTTTCAGGTGGTCCTTTGGCATTCTGATGTGGGAGATCTTTACGTTAGGTGGTTCTCCATATCCGGGCATCCCGGTGGAGGAACTCTTTAAGCTCCTGAGAGAAGGTCACCGGATGGACAAGCCCTCCAACTGCACCCACGAACTGTAAGTGCCACTGTATGTGTGCCTCTAGTGGGCTCAATGTTAACCACAGCACCTGCATCCATATGATGGGATGCTCTAGCCTGAAGCTGAGATTTCCCCATCCCTTTTCCCAAACAGGTACATGATGATGCGCGAGTGCTGGCACGCTGTGCCTTCCCAGCGGCCCACCTTCAAGCAGCTGGTAGAGGGACTAGATAAGGTCTTGGTTGCTGTCTCTGAAGAGGTAAGTTCAAACCACCAGGAAGAGGCACGAATGCAGCTGTTTCAGAAACCCTTTTAAGTTCCCTGAAGCAGAAGTAGAGGGAGCCATGCCTTTGTCCCTTGCGAATGCTGACAGGATGTCCTTTCTCTCTTTCCCTCCAGTATCTGGACCTGTCAATGCCCTTTGAACAGTATTCTCCATCCTGCGAGGACACGACCAGCACCTGCTCCTCCGACGACTCTGTCTTCACCCATGACCCTCTGCCCATCACCCCCTGCCTCTTCCCCTACCACAATGTGCGGACATGAGGAGACTAGCAGGCAGTGGACCCCAGGGCAGGATTCCCTCTCTCTTATTCCTAGAGGATTACGCAGCTTGGGTGCAGAAGTTCCTACATTGCCCCTGATGGAAGAAAATGCTGGGAGCCATATCGGCAGGGGCTGAGAGTGCATCTCATGGTCCTGGAGCCTGCTGGACACCTGCAACTTAAAGGTTCCCTGGCGAGGACTGGATGCCTTCCTTGTAAACTTCTGCAGGTGCTCCCAGCACTCGTGCTGGTGCCTTCTTGCCCTATAATCTCAGGTTCCCTCAAAGCCGTTGCTCTAGCTGAGCCTTGGATGCTACCAGCTGTCTGAGGAGAAGAAGGACCAGATAAGCAGGGAGGAACCTAATCCCAGGGAGAGCAACACTCTCGACATGCCTGGGCTCCCCCTTTACCCAACCCATGGGACCATTCCCCCCAGCCATGGGGTGCCCTGCTTGTTTGTTTGATACTATTCCCAGTTTAATAATATTTTTATGAAATCTCATTATTTGGCAGGAGCCAGTCAGCTTTCTCGGGCCCACCCCATCCGCACCTGGACACACGACCACAAGGACAGACGTTTTGAGCGGGGTGTGGCCTGCCCCTCCTGGCTCCTGCTGTCCCCTGTACATAACCCTAGAGATAAATATTTATGTACATATCATTTCTAATGCACATGAATTATCCACACCCATAAATTATTTTTTTGGAATAGAGCTTCTGCCTAGGGCGTTTCTTTTCTCCAGGGAAAGGTATGGCCTGCTTCCAAGGAAGCGTTAGCCTCTGCTGAGACCCATCTGCTAGGGAAGTGGATCTTGAAGTACCACCATCTCTCCCATAGGGCTGGGAAGGCAGCTCAGACCACTTGGGTCTTGACTTGCCTGGCTGCATCAGTCATATGTCAAGGCCAAGTGGGTCTACTGCAACTTAACTGGGCTTTTGTCTAGGTGAATACTGTGGAGGTGCTCCCTATTTGATGGACATCCTGTGGTTGTTATCCTTTCTGTGATAACTGGGAGAGAAGCCAATTGGCCAGTTGGATCCTTCTCTCAGTGCCCCCATCAAAGCATCAAGATCATGGGCTACCTGTAAACCAAGGAAGTACAGTGCTTGCAACACCCCCAAAGACTAAGGATATAAGCACATCTGTCTAGGGGTGGTGGTGAATGAAGTCCTTGACCCTTAGAAGAGTCATTGCAAGCCTGTTTTACTGGTGGCTGGCTTTTCCTAGCAGTGAGTGCTGCCGTATGGGGCTTCAGCTTCTATGTCCGTCATCAAAGGTTGGGTGGATTTGAGCCCAAGCAGGCACCTGTACTGTCTGCTTGCATGCAGAGTGTGCACCTGTGTACTTCTCCTGTAGCGTGGAGCAGGCCAAAGAAGGCGGGGGGGGGAGGCAGGGGCATTGCTTCCATTCCTGCTCAGCTTGCTCACGCACAAAGCACTCCCCCCATCTGTTCTGCATTAGCCGCTGTTCCGTTTAAGCCACCGTGAACTCTGCTACCAGCATCTCCCTGAAATTGATCCAGCAACTGGCCACTCTTTCAGAGCCTGGGAATCTATCTCTGGATACAGCAGAGCCCAGTGGGAATATTCCTCCCCCTCCCAGCTATTGGTCTGAGCACAATGATCTCAAAGGGAGTCCTCAGAATCCTCCTTTTCTGCCTCATCGTAGTTACAGGGGATCTGGCATGCCAGGAAGCTGGAGGAGGATATTTAGGGGAAGCATTTGACCATTTATTGCTTCCGACTCCAGCCCCCTTTGCATGCGGGATGCCCTGGTGCTTGCCCGCTCTTCCTCCCGCCCCTGAGCTATGCACAAAGCATGGGCTCAGCCCCAGGAGGTAGCTGCAGCTGTCCGTCTCCCCCACCCTGCCCCATCCACTTGGTTTAAAGTTTCACAAGAGACCTTGTGAAGGAATTGCAACCCCTGCTGTCCCAGTGGGGATAGGGTTTCAATGGGCCATTTCCCCCTGCGCTGCTTCCTCTCTCCCAGCTGTAGCCCATCGTTCCCCCTCCAGCTGGGTTGAGAAGGGATGAGAAACACAGCGCCAGAAGCTGCCTGTCATCCTGCGCTTCATTCCCATCAAAGGGGGTGTGCTGGAATGAGGTGGAGCATGCATCTGTATGCTGCTGCTGGCATGATTGTGTGTGGGCAGCTGGAGCATGTATATGGGCCTCTGGGCACAGACAGACTCCAAAGGGCAGCACAAAGGCTTTTGCCCAAGGGCACAGGAGATGCTGCGACAGGTGCAAAGACATGAGTTCTTGCTAATCCCATCAGCATCCTCTGTTACCGTCTTCAGACTCAGTCCTGCACGTACACCAGTATGGGCCACTGCAGCACTTGGGGAAATCTAACCCTGTGCTTCTACTAACGGCTTCCAGAGGCATGCTAATCCAGTTGCTTCTTTGCTCACTCTTGTAAGCCAGCATGATGGATGTTTTCAGCTTGCCCTGTGCCATCTTCCAATCAAGACACATGGATGACATTGGAGGCTGAGCTTAATTGGTGACAAGCTGCAGGGAGGAGGGAGAGAGTCTGGAAATACGTGCAGATGCAACTGCTTCATCCGACACACTCTGGTGGGGCTCTTAAAGAGTCAACACTTCCATTATAATATATGTTTGGATCCTCATTAGCAGATAACAGATCCTGTGAGGAATGTACAGCATCAGAGTTAAGTTACATTTGAGCCAAATTTTGCAGGTGCAATCAATTGTAGAAGCAAAATTCATTGGTGCAAAAGTTGCTTTTTCTATTAAATTCTATTTTTTATACTGCTGAACTTCCCAATTGTGGAGTTTGGCATATCCAGTGCAGTAGTAACAGGCCCAAGTGGTCACACTTGCGAATTGTTGTTGTTTTCATCTCATACTTATGATGAGTGAATGGTTTAATTAAGTTGAATCCCGACTTGGATGCAGCCTATTCTCCCCCATGTGTTTTCCTGGATTCCTACCCAATGCCGGTATTCCCTATTCAAACCGCTGCTGCCTGCCAACATCTACAGCAAATGTATGGGTTACCCCCGTGAACAGACTGGCCTTGAATGGGACAGAAAAGGTCAAGGGCTGCTCCTTGGAGGAGGAGGTATGCTGTGAAACTGGCAACTTCAAAAACGGTTGGATGCCTAGTCCGCTGCAGTAGGCAAGTAGCTTGCTCAGTTTGCGTGCCTCAATGATGTCCAAGACCAAAACCAGCAAGAGTCAGAGAGGTTTGGGGATGAATGGCGACCAGAACTGGTACAGCAAATGCCAGAGGATGTTCACACTCTTGTTTCCAGGCACCTACTGGTAGTTAAAATGAAACCATAATGGGGCAAATTATCAAACATCTGCCTGTGGAGGGGATTTGGCACTTTCCTGAGAGGCTGGGGCCAGCAACAGGCAACTCGCTGCTGGGATCTGCGAATGATCCAACTGGCAAGGGTTCCTCTTCCTGTGACTTTTAACATCTCTTCCAGCACAGATCATACCAGCTCCTAACAAGTCCTTGGAGGCCCTTTTCCCTGAGATGTTGACAGCTCTTACATGGCTTTTTCTGCCAAAACAATGTAACTAATCTGAAATGGAACTTGCAGGGCTTCTGAAAGGCAGACGGTCCTCTGCCCTACGTGGTAGAAGGAAGAGACATGTTAACCTATTCAGAGGAGCCGGCTGAGCATCCAGCCCCTGGTCGATGCCAATCCTCTTAACCACGGAAGCCACTAGAAAGGCCAAACGGAACCAACCAGCTGCCAACCTGCCAGGAAGCAGTGGGTGTTTGGGATAGCACAGCACAAGGAATTAATGGGGCTTTTGCTCCTGTTTCAATGGGTTGAACTGACAGCTGGGTCTCGAAGGAGGACCACAATATATTGGTGGGTTTCCCCAGTTAAATGCAGGGGAAGCACTGGCACTGGGAATCAGAAATTGTTATTTGAAAAGCTGGAATAGAGTGGCACAGGATGCCAAAAACTCTCCAGGGTTGAGGACAGAACAGAGCTGATTTCCTAGAACTCACACATTTATGCCACCCACCGAAAACTTTGAACCTGCGCACCTGGGTGGTATTCCGGACTTGGCGTTTGTCAGCAAGTTTCAGCTTCCTCAGAGGCTCCCCACAAGATGGAGCGTAAGCTATTTGTGCCATGTGGCACATCTTTCCCTTTCTGGTTGGATAGTTCTCACCAGTGGTGTGCAAATGCTGAGGGCATGGGTCCCCTGAACAAATATTCCTCTTGAATATTTGTGCAATCAATCATAGGGCCTCATCCAGCTGTGAGGGGGTTATGTGCCTAAAGCACATTATTACCCTCTGAATTTTCCTGGCAAGTGAGTGAAACAGGCAGAGTTGGATCCCTCACCATGTGCTTTATTAAAATGTTTGATTATACCTTTTGGCAACTGATGATAACGGTGGAATCTCTTGCTTCTGCAAGAACCTAGATTTATTTGTTTATTTTACTCCAGAGCCTTCCATTACACACACACACACACACACACCGAAATCCATTTCAGATTCTATAAGCCCACTTTCCACAATAAACATCTTAAGATCCTGACGGGTTCTGCCTAGATGCAAAGTATTGCTGTGCCACATTGCTACAAGAGGCTATGGCATGTATGTGGGGAAGCCTGTAGAATCTGCAACATGGCGATGGTCTGTGATTAAACTACCCAATTCCTATTAATTCCTTGACCTATAGAACTGCAAATCCACAAGCAAATTCTAGGCTTTTCCTTTTGGTAATTTTGGCAGGTGATGCAGCAGCTGGGCATTTTTAAATTGCCATTATCATTTATTATTTGGGGGTGTGTGTTTTTTTTTTTGCACGCTTCATGTAAACAAGTCTTGCAAATTTTGCTGCTCGTTTATAGTACAGATTCTTCTTAAAAGAGCAGAAACTCAACAAGAAGCAGAAGAAGAGGCATGAAGGGAGCAACTGCTCACAACAGCTTAGCATCATTAGTGATCAGACAAGTATTTGGTATCTGCAGCCCTGTTCTGCCTAGGAGTGGCCCCATACTATGGGACCTTGGGGGACTGGAAACTGCTTTGCCTGCAGATGCATAGGCCCCTTCTCTCTCCCCCGCCCACTGCCCCTTGTAAAGCAGACAGACCACCAGCAGGTGTGACTCCTGCCATGCCCCAGCAGCCTTAGTGGCCCAGTGAAAAAGCCCAGCTGCCTGCTAATGTGCCAGAACCAATGCATTCATCACAGCCAGTGAATGAGTCCATTGAGCAAAGCTGGTGAAATTGCTGCCAGTAGGGGCTTTCTTGCCCAGCCCTGAACAGCTTGCTCCAACCTCAGGCACTCAGGATTGAGGGGAGCGGGGTGAGGGGCTCATGGGTGTTTGCTTAAAGCTTTCTGTGCCATTTTATAAATTTCTGTATAAATAAACTAAACCATGAAGGGCAGAGGTGAAGAGGAAGGTATTGGGGAAGGAGATGGTTCAATATAGCATCTCTTTCAGCATCGTCTTTGCAAAATCCCGCCCTTGTCCCTAAGCTCCTCGTTGCCACACCTCTTCCAGCCTCCCTGGATCTTTGGCCCCCTTTGCAGCACCTAACAATGATGTCTTGTCGCAGTTTTGCGTGGGCCCAGGTGAATAAATGATCTCTATTTCAGGGGAAGGATGTGGTTTTCGAAGCTCGCTCCGCTCACCCTGTTGGTTTGTGTTATTGCTTTCTTTTCCCTCTTTTTACATTTTCTTTCCCTTATTCCCTTTTTCTCCACCTTGCCAAAACCCCTTGGAAAACAGCGCCATGGTCAATTACAGAGGCAAGGAGGAGAGTTCATTAATATTGAAGGCAAGCTCCGAGCCAGGTGGAGGGAGACAAGGAGGAGATTGTGTGTGAGAGAAGCTCGCAGGCCACCAAAGAGTGTGGGGCTTGTGCTCACACACTCCCCATTCAGACCTATCCTGTCCCTGCCATTTTAAGCACACACAGACCTCGTCTTTCAGGAGCGATGCTGGAGAAAGGACGCCACTGACCGGGGAGCTGCTCAGCATCCTCTGCCCACCCAAGCCAGAGGCAGCCAGGACTGAAATGGGACCCGTGTGCCTCCATGACTCAGAATAGAAGGCAGTTTGCCACCAGCCCAGGAATAGAAATGCTATCGAAGCCCCCACTGGCGCCATGAAACTTGCCCCATGCGCACAGATGTGAAGTATTGACTTTGGCAACACGGGTCCTCTGCCTTGTCCCGATTGTAAAGAGCAAAGCGGAAAAGAAGGACCAGTTTATAGATTTCCTCATGACAAAGCCTATGGCGTAAAAAAAAAAATGCCAGCATTTTACGTGCAAAAGACAGAAATACAAATAGTCTATGTTAAGAGAGGGTTCCATACTAGAAGAGAGAGAAAGTCAAATGCCATGGTCATTAAAAACCATTTTGAAATGCTAATTTTAAACATTCGGGCCTCCCTCCAGTTTATAAAGCATGTGTTCACATTTCAGTGTTACAAATCAGCTCATTTTTTTTACATCCCCTCGCCCCCAAAAATGTTCAGTTGCAAAATCCTAAATGCAGACCCTCCAAATGTCCCTGTTTTCCAGGGGCGCTCCTGATTTAGAGAAGCCGCCCCAGTTTCAGATTTGATCCCGGAATATCCCACTTTTCCTTAGGGTGTGTCTATTTTCATTGGAGAAATGTTGGAGGGTGTGGAGTTATCCAACCCCCGAGCCATCTGAAGGCAATCCTGTATAGGGAAGATGTTTTTAAATGTTTAATGCTTTATTGTGTTTTTATATATGTTGGAAGCTGCCCAGAGTGTCTGGGGCAACCAAGTAAGATGTGTGGGGTATACTGTATAAAGGAAAATTATTCTAATGGCAGGGGACATCCCTATTTTCATCAGAGATATGTTGGAGGGTATGTAAATGCTTCTGAATCATAGCATTCAGTGGAGCTACATTTGAAGGTGACTCGGAAACTGCAATTAATCCAGAATGCAGCAGCTAGACTGGTGATTGGAAGCGGACGCCGAGACCATATAACACCGGTCCTGAAATATCTTTATTGGCTCCCAGTACGTTTCTGAGCTTGCGAGAAGTAAGGTTACAGGGAACCAGACAGAGGGCCTTCTCAGTAGTGGCGCCTGCCCTGTGGAACGCCCTCCCAGCAGATGTCAAGGCAATAAGCAACTATTTTACTTTTAAAAGACAACTGAAGGTGCCCCCTGTTTAGGGAAGTTTTTAATGTTTGATGCTGTATTGTTTTTAATATTCGGTTGAAAGCCACCCAGAGTGGCTGGGAAAACCCAGCCAGATGGGCAGGATATAAATAAGAAATTATTATTATTATTATTATTATTATTATTTATTATTATTCAGTATTCACCATCAGAATGATCCAGTCTAACTCCCAAGGTAGGCAGGTGGTATTGGGTGCCTCTCTAAATATTACAGCTTGGAGCAAGTAAGGTCCAGAATTGGATAGAAATTCCAGGAGCCTGCACTGTTCTAAGGAAGGAAGTACAGGTGGGAGAGTGCACGGGATTGTAGTTGGTAGAGCTCTGAGATAAGAGCTCAGCAGAACAGGTCCGGTGCTCCTAGAAAGGAGAGCAGATGTTCTTTCTCTGAATCCCTCTGACCCTGAGCCACAGTTAGGGCAGGAGGGAGGCAATCCCAGCTGCTCCAAGCTGGACATCAAATTAGCTTCCTTGTTCAAAGCACTTTCTCCTTTGTTTCTGCTAGGAGGCACTGATTACTTCTTTGTAGAATATTAATGAGGTGCGAAGAGTAATTTGTGTGGAATAAGAGCAGAGTTGGGCAAAGGGGCCTGGGACTAGAAGACAGAAAGACCAGGAGATCTTTTATTCATTTCCAGAGTTTGGCAGATAGATTCGTTTTAGTTTATATATGCAGGGTACAAATCGCACATAGACAGGCTATGCATGTGTAGCTTCCATGTTTGCAGAAAAGCTAGTCAATCCATGGGGGTCAGTAGCAAAGCCAGCAGGCATGATCCCCATCCTTCATTCATGAATGGTACCCAGTTTATAATCATTTGCATAGGCCTGACCTTAATGCAGCTTTATTTGACACCAACACATCTGTCCCATCTTGCCCAAATGCCCAGCATTTAGACTTCACTCTGTTTGGGATGTGGGTAGCTAATGGCAGCGTTCTTCCTGGACAAGATTCAGAGGGAGGTGATTTTAATCAAAATTGCAGCATTGCAGGGAGGGGTGTTCAAAACATAACAAAAACAAAAGCCTGCCTGCCTGCCTGCCTGCCTGCCTGCCATGATCCAAATCTTGATTACTATGCACCTGCTGTTTTCTTTCTTTGTTTATTGCAAGACATGTGAAATGCAATCACACATTTCTTGTGTTGTCTACTTTGTCCCGCAGAACCTGATGAAAGTAGGCAGGAAGGTAGATGCAGACTACCAGAAAAGCATTCTGAAGTTTCAGACAAATATTTTACCCAAAACTTAGAATACCAGAAAAAATATCACAGGATGTTCCAGGAAGGGGTGGGTGGGAAACATGCTCCACTTTCATCAGTGAGTGAGGGAAGTTGTGTGTGTACAAATGCTGCCCTTGGTGTATCAATGCTAGCAGATGGTTCCAAGGCATGTGGCTTGCAGTCAGGCACACTGGAAACGGTACACTGATCCATAAGCACAGCCCCACAGTAGCCATAATCATGTTTATTTATTTTCATCCTGCTTTCTGCATTCACACCAAGAGTGGCATACAAAAACAAACAGAAATACACTAATTCGTGGTGTGTGTTTTTTAATGCAACGAAACAATCATTGAAGTTATGTTAAAGGAAAAAAACTCAGAAACCGAGGCCGTAGCAGCAACATGATCAATCAACCTTTAAAACCTTGCCAAAACAAATGGGTTTCATCTTCCATCTAAAAGGGCTCGGAGAGGGAGCCAAACACAACTTAGTTGGAAGGGCATTCCAGAACCAAGCCAGAGCCACTAAGAAAAGACCCATCTCTTGACCTCCCAAGCTGACGTCCACAAGATGGCTCTGATTGCAGCCTCTGAAGATGCTCTCTTGGGGACCCCATCTCTCTTGCCCTTAGACTAGATGAAACTTTGCTAGAGCGCAGAGGGCTGTGGAAGCAGCCCTATCATTGATATCTTATAGTTACTGCTGCGACGGCAAGGTAAACGGTGTTTCCATGCGCTCTGACACTCGTCACGGTGTTCCGTTGCACCAGCAGCAGTTTAGTCATGCTGGACACATGACCCAGAAAGCTGTCTGCAGACAAACACTGGCTCCCTCAGCTGAAGCAAGATGAGCGCTGCACCCCATAGTCAAATTCAACTTCACTTAATCGTCCAGGGGTCCTTTGCCTTTACCTTACCTATAGTTATAGTTATATGATGCATAGATAATATTAGTCTAGATGTTATCTGAGGCATTGCTCACAGTACTTTGATTCTTGGTTGTAAGACAGGGAAGGGTGAATGGAACAAGCAGAGCTACGGGCAGTTACCCCATGGCCCTGGGAAAGTAGTGTGTAGCTCAGAGCCACAGCATCTAACTGGAACCCGTGAAGAAGAAGAAGAAGAAGAAGAAGAAGAGGAGGAGGAGTTTGGATTTGATATCCCGCTTTATCACTACCCGAAGGAGTCTCAAAGCGGCTAACATTCTCCTTTCCCTTCCTCCCCCACAACAAACACTCTGTGAGGTGAGTGGGGCTGAGAGTCTTCAAAGAAGTGTGACTAGCCCAAGGTCACCCAGCAGCTGCATGTGGAGGAGTGGAGACGCGAACCTGGTTCACCAGATTACGAGTCTGCCGCTCTTAACCACTACACCACACTGGCTGCCAGCCAATGTGGTCTGCACTGAGCTAGATGGACCACTGGTAGGCAGCTTCCTGTGTGCCCTTGACCCTCCTTTGTTAAGGAGATGCCTCTCAATAGATGGGGAGCTTATTCTGAAAGGAGAGGGCCACTTGGGAATCAGGGCCAAGCTTAATTCCCCATCAGGATGCGTGAAAGGAGAATAGCCAATCTCATTCCAGCTGGAACTGGGAAAACACAGAGGCCTGATTTTGCTCTCTGTCAGACTCCAGATGCCCAGAAACGTAACAAAGGGCTAGTATCTTTTGTGGTGTTATTGCTGCAAGTCCTTCCATCTTGGATGCAGCCTCAGCCTGTATGCATGTATACTGTATACAGTACTGTATATATACACCACATATCACAAAGACACCACTTTCTCCAGTGTCCTTCCTTTTGAGAAAACTAAACCCATGTTATACACCAACACCTCTGAAATCTCTCACCACACTGAGGCTGGGGTTCATGTAACAATAACCTTGTAAATAAATCAGTTAAGTTACCAACACCTGTGTTGAGTCAAAGTTTAACAGACAACAGATGACTGGGCTTCTGTTTCGTCAAATCCTGGGCCGCTTCTGAAGCAGCTCAGATGGAGCCTTAATGCCGTAATGACTGAAGGGCCTGCAACTCCACATCAGCCAGTAGAGAACCTACTATCTAAATTCCACTGATTTAGAGTAATGCCCATTTCTGATTGAAGGCATATCAAGGCCTACACGTGCTTTACAATGTATTAATTTTATTAACAGCGTTTATACACCACCTAAGGCAAATCTTTTCAGGGAGGAAATCCTACTTGCCATAGGCAACCGAGAAACTTCCTGTTTACTAATCTGGCCAATGGTGTGAAAATGACAACGCCAAGATGTGACTTCTGCCTCTTCCACCATTTCTCTGACCTAATTTTGTTTTCAGAAAGTGAAAGGCTTGTGGTTTGCCAGGCTATTCAGCTCCTTCTTGAAATAGCTCTGACTTCCATTCTGCTATTCCTAAATTCCTTAGGCAAGCAAGGAGCCGAAATAAAGTGATGCCATAGGACACCAGACAGAATCTGTGGATAATTAATGACTAGTTGGTGTGAGCAACTCCCCAAAAACTTTAGCCTCAGCTGGAATTTCTTCCCATGAAACCACTGAGTGATTCCAAACAGACCTGGCTTGTTACAGTCTACAAATAATTTACTAGTGAGCACACAACCTTCTCCCAGCCAAAGAGGTAGGTGTGTGTGTGTGTGTTGCATTTGCCTGTTTTGCTCACAACTTGGGAGCAATGTCTTATCTTCTTGACCTGCCTTTGTTTTGAATATTAGTCTTTCAGAAAGCTCTGATTTAAGAGAACTTTGTTTTTTTTTGTTTCAGTTACTATGAGGAAGCTGTTAGTATAAAAACACACACACACACACAATGGTCAACCAAATGGTACCTTCACATACTGTGCTATTGCTTTGATTTCTGTATCTGGAAGTCCACATACTAATATGCTTTATACAATTAGCCTCAAAAGTCACAGCTGTAAGTTTAATTATTATGACCAAGATTCAAGAAACAATTGGCTAACTATTGGCTAGCTGCTTTATCTGGGAATTTCTCTCACAATGTTACACGAAATCTTTTTTTCCTCTTTCCTTTTTTTTAAAAGAGTAGCGCTAATGGAATCTCATGTACTGCATCTTAAAACTTTGAACATTTTCATATTCTAGGTGACAAGGAAGTTCAGTTTTGTTTTATCACGCTAACACCAATGACAAGATAGTGGTGCTATCTATGACTGTTTTGCAAATGGTTCCCTGCCCCACTACAGCTTTTAATACACTAATCTCAGCAATTATCACCAAACTGCTGCTCAGTAAAGGGTGAAAGGTGTGGCTATTTAACATACAGTATATTCAAGCTCTAGTTATCACAGACTAATTTTTATACCTCATTGCCATTTAATTCCCACTTTACAACTGTTTCCTTTATTAGCCTGCCAGCAAAGATTGCACTTCATACATCTAGCGAAGTGGGCATGTATCCATGCCATAATAAATTGGTTGGCCTTTAATGTGCCATAGGACTCTCTTATTGCTTTTGTTACAGAATGTACACATTTATGGCACCCAAATACAAATACTTGCTTTCCGGGTTGTCAAGAAAACCTATAAACTAACATTTCAAAAATTAACTAGCAGAGCAACCTGACCCCATTATTTGACTTGCTTATTACCACTTAATAAACCCTGTCATAAAATAAATGTACCTATATTCCCCTGCCAAATATTGGGACATATTTCACCCCTCCTCTTGGGTGGGTTCACTTGGAAAAAGTGTGCACATTCCTCCTCTGAAAGCAAGAAGAAGAAGAAGAAGAAGAAGAAGAAGAAGAAGAAGAAGAAGAAGAAGAAGAAGAGATTTTTAAAAAACCTCTTCTCTTTCTCTCAGCGCAATATAACACTTCCATAGGTCCCACTTCTGCAAGAAAGACTCCAGTGTCTGAGCAATGCCTATCACAATCCTTTGCTCTCCCAAACCCTTCAGCAGAGGGGCTACATACACCAATTAGCTGGAGGCTGACAACAACCATGTTGCCAGGGTAGCCCATGCTGCTACTCAGCAAAATAATCAGTAAACCAAAAAGAGCAAATGCTGCCATGCTTTCCTGGTGGAAGGGCTGCAGATTAAGCAGAAGCAAGAGGCACATGTGGGGCCTGCCCAGGATAGCGAGGTGGGAGGGGGTGGGGGAGGCCCCTCTGAGCCCACAACAACTGGAGGCCGTTTTATTGTTTAACATTCCTGATATTTTCTGTCAGGGCTGAACCAATTGTCCGTAATCCACCAGGCTCTACTGGCCAAACAAATGCAGCTGAATCCTCTGCATCCTGTTCTCACTGAACAGGCATCTTTTGTGAGGGGGGATTTAGAGCGTAGCCCAGTAAATCCAGCTAGTTTCCTGAGTTGGGGTTCCCACACACACACTCTCCCAGCTGCCAGGTCCTGCCCACCACAAAGGGAACAGGGATGCCCACTAGCCCCACAGAGCAAGGGCCACAGGTATTATTCCTACTCACAATATGCTCTTGGAGTGGAAGGGGTTGGGCCTTATATATATATATCTTTTTGTCATACAGTAATCTGCAGAGTGCTTTGTTATGTGTGCTTCCCTCTCTTTCCTTCACCATCACACCCGCCAACGTGTCAGTTGACTCTTCCCACATCTGTTCTTTCAAGAAGCAACTGCTGTGCTTTTTTACGCTGCGCTTCCCTAGAGAATGGCTGCCAGTGATCAGGGCAGCCATTTTCAATCTGTATAACGCACGGCCTATGCACACAGCAGAGCTGCGATTTCAAAGCTCTCAGAAAAGGATGACCCGGTGGGGTAGCGAAAGCGGACGGGAGGAAAGTACTTTGGGTTCTCTGAGAAATAGGTTGCATTGACACAGACTAGGTCGCTCCGCTCTTTGGGCGATCAATCAGGGTTACCCCCTGGGCAGCAGGAAGTTCTTTTCCAATATTTTTGGCAAGAGGCTGGGCCCAGGCAACCGTCCAAATCACTGTAAAGTCAGCAAACGAGGCAGAAACACGGCACTCAGAAAACAGGAAACGGCTGCTTCATACACAGCATTTTTCTTGTAGGACAACTTACACTGATGAATACAGATCCATACATTGATAAATAATAATAGAAGGTGCCCTGCTCATTGTGTTGAACTGATGACCACTTAAGACAACCCCATGGTTCTCACGGAACCGATGAAATCGTGTGCCAGCACAACAGCTGCCTCTGTGTGGATGTTGTCTTCTGGGGGCCCTCTAAAACCACACCAAGTCATGGTCCACCCATGAGATCACCTCAGCCAGCTCACTCAGGGTGGTTGACAGGCCAGTAGCATCCCCAATCTGTCTCCTTTCAAGTCCATGATCTATCTTAAACTCTAGGCCGACTGGTAAAGGGGATGGTGCTTCTATGGAGAATAACAGCACACACCCCTTGCCCTCTCACCCAAGTCTAGCCTAATGCTTTTACCAAGTACTCAGAGTTAGGTCAGGCCCACCCAGCTCACCCATCCAGGTGTCAGTAATGCATGCCAAGTCAGCCCCTTCAACTACAATCAAGACATGGATGGACATGGTGTTATTGTGGACTGACCTGCCTTTCAAAAACATAGCAATGGGAGGGCTGAAACAGGGGGTGGCCAGCAACCAAACATCTAAGCCTCCACCACGAAGTGGTAGGCCTTTCCACTCAGAGGGAACAGCCCCAAACCAAACTTCCCCTCTTCCCTAGTAAGGTTCACAGGCCTGTCACCCAGAGCATTGGGCCAACATTCCACAAAATGGTGGCAGCCCAAAGAGAAAAGACCCTTTTGGTCTCAGCCCCTTCAGGGACTACACCTGCCCTTACACTAAGGCAGGCTGTGGGCCGCACCCACACTCCAGCTGTGTCCACTGAGTCAGCAACCAAACAATGCCACGCACTGCAATCAGCCCGAAAAACCTCTTACCTGTAGACACTGTAACGGAAAATCCCAGGTGTGGAACTGCCCAGGCACCTGGCCCTTGGGGATAAGCCCACTGGTTTCTGCGGAGTTAAAAGAAGTCCAGCCACTGGAGCAAGGACAAGACAGGGTTTATTGCGCAATAGGTTACAGTCAAACTGCACACCGAGAGCAGCGTTACAAGAACTTTTAAAAACTCCTACCATATCCCAGAATACAGTTTGGAAACATCATTACTACATCACGAAAGGGAGGGTTATACATGATTAACATATAGGAAAAACTAAATTAACATATGGAGGAAATGGAGCAATATCAAGGAGATAGCCATGGGCCAATGTGAATGGGTGTTAAGTATTGGAAAGGATATCTTGAGCACTTATCTGGGAGAGAACAATGGGATTCCAGTTGAGGAATATTAGCCCAGTGGCTTCCTGAAGCACCCAGAGATTACCTGTTGAGGCATTTCCCTGTGTACCTGGTCTCTCGCCTACTGGATCATGGCAGAGAGATGGGTTCCCTTAAGAGCAGCATTTACTCAGGAGGAGACTTTGCTTAGGTGACCCCCCCCCATAATTTCCGTAACAACAGGCATCAATCACACTGAAAAAGACAAACTCTCAGACAAAATTGTTCCTCTCTGCAATCCAGGTGTGAAGCTTCCTGAGGTAAAAATTTAAAAAGTGAGGTCCTGAGCACCTGCTCTGTACATATGTCAGGCTGCGATGTGAAGGGGGCGCCTCAGAATAGATGCTTGGCCCCAGAATGTGGCAGAGGTTGGGGCAAAGGTGCCCATCATATCAGTGAAGGGCTATTTGTAGTTACCTAGCTGTACAAATACAGTTCAGCAGCCCCTCATGGCCTGTGAATGAGCCCATTGTCCCAACTGCTCTCCACATACACACATCACACATAGGTACATACTCATCTGGGACCTTTCTGATTTAACCCTTTCCAGTCCGATTAGCTTCTTCCGACTGTAATGTCTCTTTCCTGATTTTAAATTGACCCCATTCATTCTGGCAGTCTTTTAAAACTGAGGATGCAGCCAGTTCTGACACCATGCAGCATGATCAGGAGCCATTTTATTTTATTTTATTTTTTATAAAATTTTTATTATTTTACCATAAAACAAAACAAAAACATCATTAAACATACATAAACACAATAAAAACATAATACACAATCAACAATATAAAACACAACAATACCATACAAAAAAGAAAACTTATACAAACCTTACCAAACATTTATCTTTTGTTTCTCAACTTGTTTTTAACTTCTTGGGGGGACTTCCCCTGGTCCCTCCTCTGTCTTCAAAAACATATATACTCTTTAGGTAGCTTCATTTCTTTTCCCATTAACTTATGCTCAACATCCTAATGCTCTTTAAATTTATTTAAACCAATATATTTCTTAACTTATGTTCTATATCTTGAAACCTTCTTATACAAATAGATCTATCACATCAAAATTTCTTCTGAACCATTATAACTAACCTTAAACTTCTAAAAGCCGACTCTTTTATATATTTCTGCTCAAATATTCAAACATTCAGTTTAACATACTTGGCTAAATAGTCCTTAAATTTCTTCCAATCTTGCGACACCTGATCAGGAGCCATTTTAGAGGAGGTACAAAATTATTCCCCAACACAGAAAAATGCCACCAATGCTGACCATTTATTTAGTAGGTCTTCGCTTTGGCTATTTCTGGAGGCCTGGAAGCTAGGAAAATAAAACTGGGGAAGGTGAGAAATGCATTGGGGTTTTGTGGCATGACATTAGGCTTTGCGTCCACATTAGCAGCTCTTTCCCTTACAAGCCTCTCTTCTACGATTTGACTGGTGCATTGGTCACCAGGAAAATGTTACTAGTGTCAATATAGTAATAAAATTGAATTCTGCTTGCAAAATCTAGTTGTGCCTATAGGCCAGGCCAGTCTTTTAAAGACGCAGACCAGTTGTCTGGCCCAAGAAAACATCAGCTCCAGACCCGTCTTTGGATATGGTGCCCTCCCCTGAAATTGACCATTTCTGCCCTGTCCATGAAACTCTCTGGCAACCCTTGCTTTGAACCGGCTTCTTTGAGGGCAGGTGCCATTATGGCCTCTCTAGCTGGTACAGGTCAATAGGACCTGGGACAGCTTTCCTTATTGGTTAATAGAGTTTGCATACTGGACTAACAATAAGTGGCTTGTCTCCAACCTGACTGCAGACAAGGATTCGCCAAAGATCTCTGACAAAAACCAACCTTTATCTGTCTAGTCCATGGGTAGCCAACATAATGTCTTCCAGATGTTGTTGACTCCTGCTCCCTTCATCCCTCAGCATTGGGCATGCTGGCTGGGGCTGATGGGAGTGAGAGTCAAACCGCCATGTTGGCTAGACCCCTGGTCTAGTTCAGGTTTCAACAACCTGGTTTCCGATTCCCATCAGCCTCAGCCCATAGCCAATGGTGAGGAACGATGGAAGGTGGATTCGCCTGGAGGGCACCACGTTGGTGGAGGCTGATCTGGTCCAGTTTGATTCTAAGGTAGCAGGCAGCCTGTCTTTTGCTTGTGCTTTTAATGTTCTACCCCACTGTGATGGAGAGGACATGAAAAGGGAGCTCCTGCCCCAGTGGCATCCTGGGCTTTCTTAGCCTTCCCTGGATCTATAGCATCTCCTTCATCAGCACCCCATTTCTCTGCAGCGCAAGTGATGTTCCTGTGAGCCTGCCAGCCAGCACTATTGCCCTCGCTTAGCTCTGGCAGTGTTTTCACATGTCTCGTTGCCGAAATATATCCCTGCCGTCATCTCAGATGGCTTTCTTGCAATTAGCCTGTTTGTACAAAGTTTCAGTAGGACCCCAATCACCATTTGATTCCTCCTTTTATAAGGTGCCAGCGGTGCCTCAGGCACAACCACAGCTGCTGGCCTCTGAAGAAAGCACACAGCTCTTCTTGAGCAGATGGGAGCCAAGAGTTAAGCCGAGAGATGCCCAATCAGACTTTGGAAGCCACAATGCAGCTGTGAATGATAGGCAGAAAACACCAGGCAGCCACCTTCTCCCGCACCTTGCGCTCTGACTTTGTGCAAAAAAACAAAACAAAAAAAACCCTGCACACTTTCTCCTGAAGCCTCTGCCCTCCACCTGCCACGCCTGCATCCTTCACCTCTTGGCACAGCTTCAGTAGGTGCCTTGTGCTGGATACTCAGGCAGTAAACCGAAAGGAACGTCTGCATCTGTTGGAGGGGAATTAAGCTGAATCCCAAGGAATCTGTGTTGCAAGGAAGCATTGGGAGTAGTGTGGGGGGGGGAGGGATGCAGTTGTGTTGCTCTCTTTGGGAATGGGGCGGGGGAGGGTGAAACAGGGCCATTAATCTGAGGAAATATTTCTTTATTTTCCCAGTGCAGAAATTTGAACTCGGGCAGCACCTGGGACAACAGGCTGTTGATTGCTTCAGCTATGCCTCTGGCACATACAGCCTCCTTTTTGGCCCGTTAGTTAATCCTGCTCCAGTGCCCAACAGGGAGGAGAGAGAGTGGCTATTAAATAATTAAATCCTGAAACCCGAGCGAGGGCTTGCTGACCTCTCTTGGGCAGGTAACCCCAGCCCAATTCCCAGGACTCAGCCCCCAGTCAAAACACAGCAATTTCTGACACTTTTGTTTTTAAAGCTGGAAGGGTGACTGTGACTACACCAAGCAGAACCTCTCTCTCTCTCTCTCTCTCTCTCTCTCTCTCTCTCTCTCTCTCTCCTCCTCCTCCTCCTCCTCCTCCTCCTTTCAATAGATTATCAAGGCTCTTTCAGTGGCCAGCAGCTAAAGTGGCCTGCAGAGGATTTATGACCATGGGAAAACCAAGAACTTAGGAAGAACATCAGCTAGGTAGCCAATATGGGACTCTTCAGCTGTTGGGGAACTCCAGCTCCCATCAGCCTTAGTCAGCATGGCCAATGGTAAAGGATTATGGGAGTTGTAGTCCACCAACATCTGGCTGCCCCTATGCTAGAGGGACACTATCAACTCCTTTAATTGCACAAGCTGGCTTTGATGATATTTTGTTGAATCCCACCTGAAAATAGTGCCCAAATGGCTCCTGGTTTTAATAGTTCTCTGAAATTCCCCTTCCAGTACTGTAGGGAAAAACCCCAGGGAGACAGTGGGGAGTTAAGAGGGTAGGGAGGCATACATAAGTGCCAGCATAAAAATATACATCAACTGAGTCCGGACTATCCCAAACTAGGTCCATTGT
This sequence comes from Lacerta agilis, assembly GCF_009819535.1. Classification (NCBI taxonomy): domain Eukaryota; kingdom Metazoa; phylum Chordata; class Lepidosauria; order Squamata; family Lacertidae; genus Lacerta; species Lacerta agilis. The sequence goes on from NC_046313.1 coordinate 65,413,599, forward strand.
CCCATCAGATCCAGCCCCTTTTAACCATAACAAATAGTGTAGAAGAAGAAGGCATGCAGCTTAAGCAGCTGACTGAATCTGCTCGCTTTGCCTCACCGCCAAGTTAAAAAGTAACAAATTGCCAGAGTTGGGTGGTGACATTGACCAAAAGCGTTCCTCGAAGTTCACATCTGTGTGTGTGTGTGTGCGCGCGCTTATAAACATTAAAAAATGATTATGAGACCACGGACATCTATGCTTAACTTCTCAGATCAGTTGGTTAAAATGGCTAAAGTTTTAATGTCCAGGTACGTGTGGGCAACACTACTAGGATGTGGCCTGCCCCACAATACATGCAAGAGTGAGGCCCACCACAGAATGGTAGGAAAAACAAGGAGGGTCAAGCTGAATGAGGAGCCAGCAGGAAAGCAGGAACCATGGAATTGGGGGACAGTTCCTCCCCAACCCTGTTTGGCCACCCCAGGAGAAAGGGAGAAGGGTCCCTCTGGTGGCACAAAGCAATTAAGAACATCAGAAGAGCCCAGCAGGGTTAGGTCAAAGGCCCATCTAGTCCTGCATCCTGTTCCCACAGCAGCCAACCAATTGGAGCAAAGTCCTCCTTTTGAGTAATGGTACCAATAGATGTACCGGTATATAGCCCTGCTTGTGAGTAAAGGCTTCCCCAAAAGTGAGGCAAAATGTGGTTGGGGAATCCGACATAAAAGGCAGAGAGAGGCCTGGGCTTAGTCACTCACCCACCTCATCTCATCCCATGGCTAGAGAAGGAGCTGGGAGTCTCAGAAGAGAAGGAAGTAGGGTCGCAAAAGGACTGGCTATAGAAAGAAATAAAAAAAGAAGCCTTGCTGAGGAGGGATCAGTGGATCCTCTGCAAATAATTAGATACCATTTTTAAATAAAGTTGACATCTGTCTGTCTCAGGAGACAATGGAGGCAGTATGCCTTTGGGGGTGAAGTCCAACCGTTGAAGAGTTACAGCGCCAGCTGTGGCTGTAGAGTCCGATATGGGAGGGACATGTTTTGTTGCAGCTAGGGCAGATGAGGGCATCCAGTTGTCCTGCTGCAACTCTCTGTGCTCCTCTCAGCGGTCATTCCTCCTCTGGTCACTGCTGTGGATGCACAACCTGACTGCCCGTCTCCAGGCACTGCAGTTGACATTGAAAAAGAAGTGATGGCTTCTTGAGGCGAATCCAGGTTCACAATGTTGGGATCACAGTTGCCAGGTCTGCTTCAGTGACAATTCCTCACTGTGCCTTGATAGAGCTGTCCTTTGACATCCAGGGCAGCATAGCAAAGGGGCCCTTCCTTTCACTGAGCTTGGTGCTTCATGTTGCCCTGGGGGGCTCAGAGCCTTGGTTTTGGCATGTGAATAACCTCCCCTCCCACCCCCACCACACAATGAGCTGCCAGAATGGCCCATCAATCAGCCAAGATCAGTGAGGATAAAAGGGCACCCTTTCCTCAAGGACCATTGCTGATGGTGAATTTTTGCAAGGTCTGCTGTTGCTATAAAGCCCAGGGGCAGCTTATACTGCCTACAACAGTTTATTGTATGTCCTTTTCCATTTCCACCTCCGATTTGTACTCGATCACCTTATAAATGCTGATTGATTCACCTAGGAAGGTGCCACCTTGTCCTTTGCTTCAGGCAGGCAAATGTATTGTACCAGCCCTGTTGTACATGGTGCCCATCCACCCCTCAGAGATCAGGGGTCTCACAAATCTTGACACTCAGAATAAAGGCAGAACTCTTTAAGAAAAACCCTTCTAAATTATTGAGTCCCTTGGTCCTAATAATAATAATAATAATAATAATAATAATAATAATAATGGAAGTGTTTAATGTGTGATATTTTTGTATCTAATTTTTGTTGGAAGCCGCCCAGAGTGGCTGGGGAAATCCAGCCAGATGGGTGGGGTACAAATAATAAATATTAATAATAATAGTAATACCCCACCCATCTGGCTGAGTTCCCCCAGCAGCTTGCAGCATATCTAAAAACATAAAACACCAAGTGTTAAAAACCTCCCAGTACAGGGCTGCTTTCTGATGTCTTCTAAAAGTTGTGTAATTCTTTATCTCCTTGACATCTGAAGGGAGGGTATTCCATCTAGCCTAGTACTGAGCTATTACTTCCCTTGATCTGGATATTATGGGTTTTTGAAGGGTGTAGAAAAGCATAACAGCTCATGTATTTGCTTGGAAGTAGATTCCATTGAATTCAATGAGCTTTACTCCTACTCCTTGAATGAAAGGCTTAGCCTCCATCAGACTGAGGGACTGGAATCCATGTGGAAAGCTGACCAGGTTTCTAAGCCAGACCTGGAATGGGAGTCCATTTGTTTTACCAGCCTATAAGAAACTTTAAAACGTTCCATGATAGAAATCTTATGGGAATAGGTTTTTGGCACTATCTCAGATACAGTGCAGCAACTGATACACCTAGACCCAACGCTGGCACTGTTATCAGTCTTTTGGAACCTTCATGATCAACTCCTATATGAGGAAGCTATAAGGAAAGGCTGTAGCTCAAGGGCAGAGCATCTGCTTTGCATGTAGAAGGTCCCAGGTTCAATCCCCAGCATCTCCAGGGAGGGTGGGGAGACAACACAGCATGAAACTCTGTGGAGCCGCTGCCAGTCAGCGTAGACGATACTGAGCTAGATGGACAGATGGGTCTGACTCAGTATAAACAGCTTCCCATGTTATTCCAGCTCACAGCAGCAAGAATGGAAATGGCTAAACACTGGAAGAACCCCCTGGAATGCACAGGTTAGAGCTTATTTAAGAGAATCTGGCAAATACCATCAGTGGAAAAACTAACACCTCACAGCAGACCACAAGAGGCCTAATGAAACAGGATATTCTCCTAGACACATGGGTCCTATTTCTCATGCATATCAGCAAAGCGATTTCTAAGTTTCACCCTTCATTGCATCCCATTCCGCTTGACTCTTATCTGATTTGTGATAACCATATATTGGAAATTTTTCTCTACTTTTCTCAGTTCCTTTTTTAAAAAAATAACTTTTTATTGGGTTTTTTATAAACAAATATAATAGGAATACTAAATGATACAAATAAACAGACCAAGCGCCATGTCATTTGCAGATCACAAAAATAGCACAGTAAATTTGCAGTAATACCTACAACACATTATTGGTGGCCAATGTATAAGTTCTTGGTTCATGAATTGATTTAAACAAAAACAATAACAAAGGGGAAACAGGATAGAACAGTTAACGGATAGCATTCAACATCACATAGCCAAATGCCTAATCAGGAGTCCTTGTGGTTGTGCTTAGATTAAGTATGAGTAATATTCATTTTTCCTCTTATGTTACCAATGAAACAATATAAAGTGTTGGTATAATGATGAACATTGGAGTCGGGGTTCAAGTGAAGATAATGATTTATGTTTAAATTTAAATCAACCAGATTGATCAGAAAGCTGATGGGGGAAATTGTTTTCTCAGTTCCTTTTCATTATTATTTACATTTCCATGCTATTTACTTGCATTACATGTTTTCAAAAACCAATAAAAAATACTGCCTCCCCAAAAGGCAGCTAACTCTTATATAAGTGTGCTGAAGGCTGGGCTGTAAAGATGGCTTCATTTAAGTCAAGGCAATTTTAAATCACTGGTCTAACTCACCATTAAATTAAATGAGACCAATTTCAATAATTGATTTCAACCAAGGTTTCCCATTTCAGTGCACTGAGCAAACATGCATACTAATTTGTTGCTATAACAATGAACACATATTGGTCTGCAACATATTTCAAAAGCTGTGATTCCGCAGCCCACATGACTTTTGCACTGTGGGGACTAATATATAATATTTGGTTAGAGACACAGGGAGGTGGGAGCACAAATGCAAAATGACAACAACAACAGAGTCCAATTTTGCTTTCTCTGTGAACCAAGACCATTTTGGGTGAAAGTTACATGTTGGGGGGGAGGACTTCCCTCCCTTTTGTACATGGCAGCCACTAAAGCTACCATTTGAAACACCAGCTCAGAATAAACATTTTAAACTTATCCTGCAATAGCTCAATCAGCAGAGCATGAGACACTTAATCTCAGGGTCATGGGTTCAAGCCCCACATTGGGCAAATGGGTTCCTGCATTGCAGGGGGTTGGACTAGATGACCCTTGTGCTGCCTTCCAACTCAGCAGTTCTCTGATTAGCAAGGGGATGACAGACTACAAGAAAGAAAAAGGGGCAGTCACCTTTCTGTCATTTATGGTTACGTTGTCCACAGACATCAAACACAGATTTAGGTTAGAGTGGGGCCCCGGATTGAAAACACACTCTTTTACCTGACTTTAACAACACAGGTTTCTATAGGGTGGTCTTTCACCTAAAGTCACTTCAATATGCATACATTTGCATGAGACTATAAAACAGTATATTTCAACAAGGGGGGAGGGAGCCCAGGCTTTTGTGTGTGTTCTGAAATGTTGAATGCCATCCTAGAGTACCAGTGTGGTGTAGTGGTTAAGAGCGGTAGACTCGTAATCTGGTGAACCGGGTTCGCGTCTCCGCTCCTCCACATGCAGCTGCTGGGTGACCTTGGGCTAGTCACACTTCTCTGAAGTCTCTCAGCCCCACTCACCTCACAGAGTGTTTGTTGTGGGGGAGGAAGGGAAAGGAGAATGTTAGCCGCTTTGAGACTCCTTCGGGTAGTGAAAAGCGGGATATCAAATCCAAACTCCTTCCTTCCTTCTAGAGGAAGCCTCTAAAATACAGGTAAGGACAAAAATGGGCTGCCTCTTCTACGACAGTAATTGGCACCTGCAGTTATTATCATTTCATGATCAATAGTTATATTAATTTGCATTATTTGGGAATGTATTTTTAGTCAGTGGATTAACTGAGCCGACTAATCAATTAAAGGTGCGTGTGTTTTTTGAGAGGCAGGGAAATGCCTCCGTTTAACATTGAGAGCCTGCCCTCCTCAATGCTTTCCTGTATTTTTGCTCCACTCTTTGGACAGGCTCACTTTGCAGCCACCTCCAGCTTCCCCATGGCATTTGATGGGCAAGGTTCTGGGAATCTACAGGTCTTAAGCTCTGTCTCCTTCCTTTCCAGACCAGCCTCTGGAGCCCTTCAGGTCAGAACTGGGCAGGCCGGGAGGGGGGGGGAGAGGCATTAGCAGGAGACCTGCTGTGGCCTCAGAAGCCTGGCCAGCTGCTTTGCTTCATGCCAGCACCCAGATCCCATCAAATGCAGGCTGTCACCAGAGCTGTGATCCTCAGCAAGCACTCAGCACTGTGATCACAGCATCCCCTCACACCCCAGTAAGAGCTCTGCGATGGGAGGGTGTGGGGCCAGCCCTTTAGCAACAAGATATGGCAAGAGAACCGGAATGTCTACAAATACTGACGACTTCCCAGGCTGGGTTCTTCAAGCACCCACTTCCTAAGCCACAGGATGTGGGGAGCTTCACAGCTTTGTCTTTGACTCAACGTTGATCCTCCACACACACCCTCTTGAGCAAGAGGCTGTCTGCTTCTTAAGGAGAAGGGAGCAGGAATGTGTGGCCCGCTGTTCAGCTCCTGCCAACAATGACTGAGCAATTGTATTGTCGTGTGGAGCTCCCATTGTCACCTGCTGAAACTAAGGGAGGTCTTGCCCTGAAAGTTACCTCCTGCATGGGAAACATGCCCAGGGAGCTGTGCAAAAGCCGCTCTCAGCTCTTCAGGTAGGAGTATAGGAAGTATGAGGAATAAACAGTGCTATTTTTCTAGAAAAAATGGTGCTGGAATTCACCCTTGCACTCTTATAATGGCAACGGCGCCCACCTGAGAGATGCCGGAACTGAGTTCCAGCTGAAGAAAAAGCCCTGGATATAAATAATAACAACTCCTAACTTGACAGAGGATGAGATGGTTGGACAGTGTTCTCGAAGCTACTAACATGAGTTTGGCCAAACTGCGAGAGGCAGTGAAGGATAGGCGTGCCTGGCGTGCTCTGGTCCATGGGGTCATGAAGAGTCGGACACGACTGAACAACAACAACAACAACAACAACAACTTCACATACTTGGTTGTTGTTGTTAGTTCCAGTTATACTTGTGTAATTAATCCTCCAATATCTAGCATGTTAATGATTCTAGTCAATGGACATGTATGTGAAAGAGCTGGACTATTTGGGCCCAGGCCACAAAAAACTTCCCTCCGCTCTCTTCTTTCACCACTGATACTTTCAACAGAAACTTCATTGCCACGTTGGCAGTAGCAGAGGTGGCTAAAGCGAAATTGCCGGAAGGAGCCAAATTAACACAACTTAAATGAAATTAACACACTCTCTGACAAGCCAGCAACATGACACACTGATTATTGCATCCCAATAGCAATTAACACTTAATACAGCATCTCGCATCTAGAGGCAGCCATGTAATTTTCAGAGGGGGAAGGGAAGCACTTCCTTGAGCAAATAATTAATCTGCTGACAGGAGAAAGCATAGTCTACGGAAGCAACTTTGTTTGTACCTTTCTGGGAGCAAGCCCCCTTGGAAAAAGTGGATCTTGCTTCTGCGGAATCACACCGCAATTATGAATTATGACCCCTAAATCTGAACACACACAAATAAATACCATTTGAAATCATGAAGTGGCAATAATAAATCAAGGAACACAAGTAGTGCATTGGTATTAGAGAACTTCAGTTTCCCCAGTTCTGTTTTATGGAGCCAATGTTCTCTTCTAAGTTTTCATTTCAACTCTTACTTAAAAAAAAAAAATCTTGTGCCTCGCTGGAGCTGCTGAAGAAACAGGCTGGACCAGATTTGAGAGCTACTGCTTCAGTTAATAAAAAAAACACATAAGGAGGGGGGGGGGTTGCTGTGGAAGCAGCATCCGGTGGTGGCCCATGCTCTGAGCACGTTCCTCGTTTTTATTGCACACACATCCTCAATAGCTCATTCAAACATTTTAAAGGGTTGTTTCAACCTTGTTCTTCTTCTAATAGTTTGCACCAGGGGGCGCTAGACTCAGGCTGAACAGACCAAGTACTGTAATTCTTTAAAGCAAAAACCCCATCAGTCGGTCACAATGGTCCCTGGGAAAAAGCCTCCTTCAAGGGAGGCCTGTTTTGTTGTAACATAGCAAGAATGTGACGCTAGTTTGATTGTCCCCTAGAAGTGGTTTGCTCCTGAGATGATGGCATGACTGCTGGTCCTGCCAACAAGGAAACCAGTGCCTTCTCTGTGTGCTTACAAAGGGGATTTCAGGAGTTGAAGACTGAAATACAAGTATGGAGCCATTGGCATTCATGGGTGCTAAAACTGGTTTAATAGACGCAGCTTCTCTAAATCAGGGAGATCCCTAGAAAATAGGGAAATAAGCAGCTCAGTGGCAGGGCATCTGCTTGGCATGCAGAAGTTTCAAAACCCAGCATTTCCAGGTAGGGCTGGGAATGTGAGGACATCTCTGAAACCCTGGAAGGCTGCTGCCAGTCAGCATTGATGGTGATTATTATTAACAGGGCCGGCACGTCCATTAAGGCAAACTAGGCAATTGCCTAGGGCGCGAAAATGGAGGGGGCACTGGCCAGGCTTGGGTGGGGCAGGACGGGCTAGCAGCAGCTTCTCCACTGTAGCGGAGAGGCGCTGCTTGCCCCCTACACCCCCCGACCTCCCGCTAAAGCAGGCTTTGGCGGGGGGCGGGGCGGGCGAGCAGCAGCTTCTCCGCTACAGCGGAGAAACTGCTGCTTGCCTCTCCACCACCCCCACCTCCCGCTAAAGCAGGCTTTGGTGGGGGGCAGGCAGCGGGGGGCGGCAGAAGGTGGTCTGCCTAGGGCGCAAGAAACCCTAGCACCGGTCCTGATTATTAATGATTTATACGCCGTCAATCTGCCTAGGTTGCCCCAGCCACTCAGGGTGGCTTCCAACAAATTATAAAACCACAGTAAAACTTCAGACATTAAAAAACCTCCCTATACAGGGCTTCCTTCAGATGCCTTCTAAAAGTCAGATACTGTAGTTGTTTATTTCCTTGACATCTGATGGGAGGGCATTCCACAGGGCGGGCGCCACTACTGAGAAGGTCCTCTGCCTGGTTCCCTGTGTAACTTCACTTCTTGCAGTGAGGGTGTGGGAATGCACAGAGGGAACCACCAGAAGGCCCTCAGAGCTAGATCTCAGTGTCCGGGCTGAATGATGGGAGTGGTGATGCTTCTTCAGGTATACATGGCCGAAGCCTTTTAGATAGTACTGAGCTCGACGGACCAATGGTCTGACTTAGTATAAGGCAGCTTCCTGTGTTCCTATGTAAATCAAGGGTGGCCAATGTGTGGCACTCAAAATATTGTTGGACTCCCAACTCCTACCAACCTCAGGCAGCATGGCTGACGATCAGGGAAGATAGGAATTGCAGTGCAGCAGGATCTGAAGCGCCACAACTTCCCAACTCCTGTTGCAAATGCTCCCTAGCAGCACATTCCCATTATCCTGGCAAATGGAGGCTTAGGTGTATGCCTTTGCTGCGATAACATCTAGCTCAGCCTACACAGTCTCACCTACCATAATTGCTTTTTTAAGTGTTCTGTTACAGAGGCTGCATACGTAAAGCCAGATTATAAATCAACTGCATGCTTGATCAATGTACTGTGAAGGCAAATCCTCACAACACGGGCAACAGAGAGTTGATGCAGAGCACTCCAGGTGCTCCACTTGCTTTCAGGAGCTCACACACTGTGCTCAGAGTGGATATGTCTGAACAGTTTGTGGTGGTATTGCTACTGACATGAGCAGCCCATGACAAACGCATTTGAGCCTGGATTTCAGGTAAGCAGATGCCAAGTCCATCTGTCAGGAACACAATGTTCTGCTGCAGCTTTCTTGGGGGGGGGGCACATATATCACCCTCCGTGTCTTTTTTTTTTAATTTTTAGGCAGCATTTCTCAACCTGGGGGCAAAGCCTGTGAAAGTGGGGTGCAGGGTTTATAAGTAAACTCCTAATAATAATTGCTTGTAATTCATAACTGGTGTGAGCTATACCTCTTACGACTTTCTGATTCGTTGGCATAGTGTAATGTTTCATTAACACTTGTAACTGAATGTCAAGAAGGCTCTGAGTCTTACATTCTGTCCCTGGGGAACTGTTGTCTGGGGGGCAGAGAAGACCTATGATCCAAAATTCATGTGACAATAAAGCAGTACGCCATCGTACCAAGCAAATTTGGGCTTGTGGGTCACCACACCAACAAAGTTGGGAACCTCTGCCTTAAGCAATGGAAGCAGCTATTACACAAGTTTCATCGTGGCACAATTCCATGTACCTTCATGCTACTTGTATGGTTAGGAAATGATGCCATCTGCTGGCAAATAATCTTAACTGGAGAACCAAGCCCTCGCTCTCCATTCTTCCCAGATGGTGCTTATCAACACTGATGTCCTTTCTTTCATTATCATTACTTCATCCGGCTTCTGGTTTGCTGCGACTTCTCAGGTTTATCTTGCCTCCCTTCTCCTGCTCAGTCTTCAGTAAACCTGGCTGAAGTTTCAAGCAAGGGCATGTCCTACCTACCGGCCTAAAGTGTAGCAAATGAAGCATGGAAGGTAGATGTGCAAAATGTTGGTCTCCACTTCTTCCTCCATCCACCACATCCTTATGTATGATTATTCACTACTAAATTTCAGTGAGAATAAAGTGCACACAGACTACTAGTCCCTGACATTTCTCCTTAACCTGTGGTGTCTCAGCTCCTATTGCTTATTACAACACAGAAGGTAGGACTGTAGGCATCAAGGCTTTCTTATTTGATCTGCCATCTTAAGGGGAACTGAGAACAAACAGAAATGTGGTCCCAATATTACCAGGACCATCCCAGTTCATTCTGCTGAAGGAGATTTGCTTCCTGCTGAATTTAGTCCCCTTATTTCATCACCAAACTTGCACCAGGCTTGACATGATAGAACTGGAAACATTTCCTGTCTCCCACCCCCACCCCCACCCCACAGTGTCAGAGGTGGAGGGGTGTCGGTGTTGTTGAGAGGGTGATAGCCCTCAATGGCTTTTCCAGCTGTTGATTTAAAGGGTCAAAAGTCAACACCTAGTAACATCCTGAACGGAAACAGAAATAAAAACAAGGACTGAACTTGGTGCGTGGGGTCAATGGGGTCAGGGCTACAAATAATAACTTCCTGCACCCAGCGCATGGTGAGAGAAAGTGCTTGCCAACAGATTAATGGCCAATGACATCTGCCTTTGTCCCTCCTGCTGCAAATATTAGTGCCATAGACTCTGGGAATAAGTCTCATCTCTCTCTCCTGGGCATTGCCATTGCCCGTCTGATGGAATACCAAACCTTTCCACCATTGGATGCATGGAAAATATTTTGTTTCTCCACACCCAATAACATAGGAAACTGACTTTCCCCCCAGGCAAATGAAATAGGCCCTTTAGATCAGTGTTCTGTGGCAGAGGTTTTTTTTCAAGATTTCAGCCTACTTGGAGACAACAGGATTTGCACCTGGAACCAGAGGCAGATTTAGGGCAGCGCGACCAGTTTCCTCGCATTGGGTGCTGAGCCTAGGGGGCACTGCGGGGGATCACAATTATGACGGTAGTGAATTGAGCAGAACGGAAGGTGAGAGGCAGGGCAGGGGCACCGAATTTTGGCCTTGCACAGGGCACCACTGAAATTTGAAATACCAGAATCCCTGCCCCCACTGCCCCCGCACTGTGACCTTTTGTGTGTAAAAAATGAGCACTGCCACTAAGTTGTAGCCATTCCCAATCTTAAGTCAGGGACACTTACTGTTGACTTGTTTCCCCAACCACATGAGACATGCTCTTCTCTCCAGTGAATATAGTTTGTAATAATGAGTTGTGTGTGGAAAGGGATTGTATCACTGATGCCTGTTAGATAGTGATCAGCAACCCAGTTTGTTGCTCTCAATCCCCAGACCATTTTACCTGGGGTGCACAGGATAAATATTTAAATTCTTTACAGAAAAAGTGTCCATTGTTGAGGCTGAGCTGTTGGCATTAGGTCAGGGTTTAGCTTATCATGACAAGAACGAAAGTGTGTGTGTGTGTGTGTGTGTGTGTGTGTTTAATTAGTTTAGAACTGAAAGATTAATTGGATGTCCATGAAAAAAGCTTTTCTCTACCCACTTTCTCCATGCTAAGAGTCAGAGCCGTCTTAAGGGGATCTGCCGCCCTGGCGCGGCTATCCCTCCGGCGCCCCCGCCATGCCGCCTCTCCGCCGCCTCCCTCCCGCGCTTGCCGCCCCTTGGGAGGGGGGTGGGCGAGCGGGGGATGAGGGGCGTGGCGCTGGAGCGGCGCGGGGCTCTGTGCGCCCTTCCAGCGCTTCCGGGATGGGAGGCGAGGGCGGCCGGCTCGCGCTCCCGCGCGCATCCGGGTGGCGCGGCGCAGCCGGGCAGGTCGCGCTCTGCGCGCAGCCGGAGGGCGCGGTGCGGCTGGGCAGCTTGTGCTCCATCGGGTGGGCGGCCGGCTGCGCGCGGGAGCGCGAGCCGGCCGCCCTCGCCTCCCGTCCCGGAAGCGCTGGAAGGGCGCGCAGAGCTGTGCTCCTGTGCTCTGCTGGGCAGCCAGAGGGCGTGGCGTGGCCGGCCAGCTCCCTTGCCGGGAGTCAGAGGGCGCTGCCGGCAGGCGCTGCCAGCGGGGCTGGAGGACGGAGGCGCCCTCCAGGCCATTGCGCCCTGGCGCGGCGCGCCACCAGCCCCAATGGATGAGACGGCTCTGCTAAGAGTGTGCTTCTGAAAACGATGTGCTCTAGGGTGCATTTCTACAAAGAATTGCTTTAGCCTTTCTTGCAAAAACAAAACTCCACAAAAAAAATGGACAAGGAAGAAAAACAGAGCTCCTGGAGCCTCAAATATGCTAAGGAGGAAGGAGACAACATTCAAAGCAAATTCCAAGCTAGGAAATGAGTGGCATTCTTAGTGTTTTTAGCATGTGTGTGTGACGAACTAGCAGGGGATGATACCCAGCATCAAAGGAGAAGGGCCGTAGTTCAGTAACAGAGAACATGCAAAAGATCCCAGGTTTGAAGCCTGGCATCTCCAAGCAGGCTCTCTAGAAAGCCCTCCTTGGCCTGAGACCCTGAAGAGCCACTGCCAATCAGTGCCAATACCAGAGCTGTCAACTTTCCGTTTTTGTTTTTGTTTTTGCTTGGGAAACGGCCATAGCTGTCAACTTTCCCTTTTTTTGCAATGGGAAACTGCGCTGGAATAAGGGAATTTCCTGCAAAAAAAGGGGGGGGGGAGTTGACAGCTATGGCCAATACTGGGCTAGATGGAGTGGCAGCCATAAGGCAGCTTTCTTTGTTCCTGGGGACAGTTATGGGATGCTGCCCTCTGCTGGAGACTGATCAATTCAACAATGCTTTCCATATGATGCTGGTGTTACCAAAGCATAAGAAAATAGCTATCGGCAACATGCTTTCTTTCCTTCCTTCCCTTTCTTTCTTTCTTTCTTTCTTTGTGGTATTTAGGCTGCAAAAGTGGGAAGAGAGCCATGGCTGATTTCTGCTTGAATCCAAAGCTGCAGCTATGGGAGAAAGAGGACTTTCATGGGGTGTTGATGCTGTGAGACCCTCCATTGTAGGCTAAGGTTGTATATATAAACCATATAGTATATCATAGGGGACGACAGAGGATGAGATGGTTGACAGTGTTCTCTAAGCTACTAACATGAGTTTGGCCAAACTGCGAGAGGCAATAAAGGATAGGCGTGCCTGGTGTGCTCTGGTCCATGGGGTCACGAAGAGTCGGACACGACTGAACGACTGAACAACAACAAAGTATATCATAAAGGCACCACAGTCTCCGCTATGGCTCATTCCAAAATGAAACACAAACTCTGGATAAGTGCTTGGAAGCCCTGGAATCTTGTGCCACTCGGAGATTGGAGTGTCATGCAACAATACTGCATCCGAAGTAGGGACAACAAACACATACACACATGACGGTTTAAAATAGTAATGGCTGGATTGTGAATATGTTATTGGAATGTAAGGGGATAAGGAACACCAATTAAAAGACAGAAAGCCTGGGATTCATCTTAAACAAAACAATATGACAAATTTTTCCAGCAGGAAATGCATCCCACCTGCTCCAAAAGAAAAAGAGGTCGGCCACTGTTCTATGCAGGAGTGGGAAATGGCACCCTATCCCTGGGACCTTCTAAATCAAAGGGGTATGCATAAGATCAGGGGTCAGTAACGTTTTTCAGCCATGGGCCGGTCCACCGTCCCTCAGACCATGTGGTGGGCCGGACTATATTTTGAAGAAAAAAAATGAACAAATTCCTATGCCCCACAAATAACCCAGAGGTGCATTTTAAATAAAAGCACACATTCTACTCATGTCAAAACACCAGGGAGGCCCCACAACTAACCCAGAGATGCGTTTTAAATAAAAGGACACATTCTACTCATGTAAAAACACGCTGATTCCTGGACCGTCCGTGGGCCGGATTGAGAAGGCGATTGGGCCGCATCTGGCCCCCAGGCCTTAGGTTGCCTACCCCTGCATAAGATCATTTGAAATTGGAGGGGAATGTGGTCTTGAAAAACCACAACAGAAGACTTACAATATTAAAGGAGATTCATCTTAAAGATGAAGCAATTGAAGACTTATGGGAGTGATAGCAGAGAATGCAAGTAAGTTGGGAAATATGGGACAGCAAGAGAAGGGACTTAAAAATATGCTTCGAACATTTGGTATAGCAGATGTGTGGCAAGCAGTAAATCCCCCTCACTAAGACTTGTCTAGCACTTATACGTCAGAGCTCCTTCTTGGGCTCCCCATTTAAAGCCTTCCAAAACAGGTTCTATAGCAGTTTCTGACTGTGCCCCCATTATGGCTACATTTGAGTTTGCCAGCTGCAGCTGCCCAGAGCCCTCCTCGCAGCATTTTTTTTACAGAGTTGTTACAGTATAAAAATAACAATGGACAAACCATTATGGAGGTCTTGACTCCTCTCCATGGCTTTCTGTGGAAGGTGGTTCTGGGCTGACATATTGAGATGAACACCGCTGGAGTGCGACTTCCGCTCGCATCCTGGGGCAAAGGTTACAACAAGGGGCATTTACTTCCGGGTTAGTGGAGCGCGTAACATGAGGTACCACTGTATGTGTAAATAAACCATATATCCTAAGACACCACAGTCTCCGCTCATTCCAAGGAAACCGAACCTGAAACCTCGAATCTCTTGCCACTTGGAGATTGGGCTGTTGCGTAACAATATCACCCTTCCAGCAATCCACCTTCTCTTCTCAGCTCAGGTAATATCCAATATCCAGACCACAAATGCAGGCAATATTCAAGCATAGCAAGATTATGTTTGCAACATTGTGTAAATAGAACCACAATCATTTGCCTCAGTGAGCATTTTTCTCCACTGAATTCCAGCAGAAAGTGGTACTGGAAGTGTCCCAGTAATGCTGAAATTCTGACTCTGCATATCCTGGCATACCCCAGTTTTCAAGAGTTTCCTAGGATATGGGGGTGAGTGATGTTGACCTCATTATGTCAGAGAAATTGCCAGAGTGCTTTGTCAGAGATCTCTTTGGCACACTGTCTTTAACTTTCTGAAATATCCTCCCTCTCTCTGCTATAGCTGCTCAGGTACGGGAGCAGTAGAGAAAGCTTATTGATTTGATGATTTATTCTGATTACATTGTTGCCTGTCACCCCAGGAGTGCAATACAGAGGAAATTTGTTGCCATCACAAAGGGAAGATACTTTTGCTTATAAGCTCAGGAAAGTAGCACTATGCCACAGGTGGAATCAAACATTTTCAAAAGTTTGCACATGCGTACACACAAATACAGTGGTACCTTGGTTTAAGAACAGTTTAGTTTATGATCAACTTGGATTAAGAACGCTGCAAACCCAGAATGAGGTGTTTTGGTTTGTGAACTTTGCCTTGGAAGCAGAACATGTTGAGTGTGTTCCATTTGTAAATTGAGTCCCCTGCTGCTATGGGAAAGCACGCCTTGGTTTAAGAACACTTTGGTTTAAGAACGGACTTCCAGAATAGATTAAGTTGATAAACCAAGGTACCACTGTACACACACACAAACCCGTATCCTCAGAGAGGCTGCCCTTCTGCTTTGAGACACCAGAGGGCAGCAGCTTCAGACAGCAAAAGCAGCAAAACTGTGTGGTGTGTTCTGGATTTCTGTAAAGAACTGCACACAGTAAGAAGCTGTCACAAAATCCAGGATGGGCCGTTTCCTCGGCTTCTGCCTGTGACCAAAACATTGATTCTTCCCCCATCATGTGAGCAGCATAATATATGGGAACGGTTTCTGTTCTGGACAGCAATGCTAGATGAATTCCAAGGAAATACAGTGGGAGCTACAAAAAGCAATGAAGCGCATGCCAAAGAGACAAGACGCCACACTCCCCCCCACAAGGCACATACAGAAACTGATTGCACTGGGAGCAGAATCTTACTCCAGAACCAGTGAAAGGACAGCATCTTCCACTGCACTTGAAGGCTGGCATAGGGGGCACAGGGCAAGCCACTTGGCACTCCCAGCTAAGTCCACTCTCTGCTGCCTGAGACACCAGCCTCACTCTGCCTCATCATAAGGCCAACCCTGCAGTCAGGTAGCTTCTAAAGGCACAGGTACTACTCCAGCGGGTGTGCATGCACGCAGAGAGATGGCAGCAGGGTTGCTGAACATTGCAACCATGTGGCGCTACAAATATTTCCCCCTCTATTTAAAATTAAGCGCTACAAATCACCCCTGCGCTGTTGATAAAGATCAGCAGGTGCATTTCAAATCTGAGGATCACTAAGCGAGTGTGTGTACAGACTCAAGGCTAGAAGCTGTAACCCCTTGAGGAGGTGGTAAAACCATTTGTTGTGCTGCAAACTACACTGCCTACCCCATCATAACCTTTGCCCAGCGAACTGTGCCAGGTACATAACTTATTGTGTTCTTTTGCATTTTTCAACCAACTGTCTCACAATATTTTTTAGCTTGCTAATGACCCAGATATGCTTGAGTCTAAGGCTGTGTATACTATTAGCAGCTCGAAGCACAGCAAGGTTACTCCTTGCCACCACCCCAGTTGCATTTCAAGTCACTCCCCCCCCCCCAATTGCTGTACACACCAGAAAGAGGGAAGGGATGTTTTCACCCAGTGCCCAATACCAGATTTGTCATCGTCCCCCCCACTGAACTCCAATTCAGTGAAGCTGTCCTCTGTGCAAGCAGTGCCAACTGGGCATGTGCAATGGCTGTCTGAAATGTACACACCTCAGCTTCACCGTGGCTTCCATCCCCTAACTGAATGGAAGGCGGTTTGAGGGAAAGCATACCAAAGCAAGAGTATTTCTCAAGAAACTAGGGGGTACAAATGGACTGAGGTGAACATCATGTGTCCTTAGCTTCAAACACTAACTGTGGGAACATGCTGAAGCCAGAGTAAATGGTAATGTGTACACAGCCTAACTCTATAACCTCATGGGCTAGAAACCTGCTTTTGAAAGAACAAATGCTGACATCTTCAACATGCTGAATTCTGTGAGGATACCAAAATTATGCTGGGCCAGATTACCCCTATCAGGTCACAACAGTCTGTAAGAGTGTAGCTTGTGGCTTGCCTTGCCTTTAAATGAAACGGGGTCTTCAATGTAGTGGTATGTTTTTGGAAGTTACCGGTACTTCCTTTTGAAAGAAGCCAGCAGGCACCTATGAGTCTGAGCTTCCAGCACATGCAGAAAGTATATGCCTAGAGAAGCCACAATTTGGTGGGGTTTTTTTAAGGCATTAAGTGTACAGCCTCATCCTATGCATGTCTACATGGCTGCAAGTCCCAATTTATATAGGCAGTGTAATTGTGTTCCCCACCCCTCCCCACCTGACCACATTTAGGTGCAAGGTAAACAGTTTTCTATTTGCCCAGGCCTTTGGGATGTAAGTAAAAAAATAAAAATGCAGATTTTACTGTTCCTGCTTTATTCTGTTTTTATATTTGGATCTGATGTGATGTTTTAACAATATATTCCTGTATATAGGATGAGATTTGAGTAGGAGGAAATGAATAAAAGAACTAATCAAATCAGCCATCAGGATTAAATCAGCTCAGTTCCTAGGCAAGAGAGGTGAAAGAATGGTTGAAGGTCATTTAAAATATTCTCAAGAACCATTGGAAGTTCTCAAAAGCATGAGAACAGGTTGGGGTTGACTTGGCATCCAGAAGATGAGCATGTTTAAGGAAAGCATTCTGTAATTTGGGTGCCATCATGGAAAAGAAGATTTCCCTGGTAGCTACTTACCTGATTTCTGAGCATGGGGACTTGGTGGCTGCTCCCAAACTCTAGAACTACCCCCCCCCCCCCCCCGAGCAGCTAAACTGGCTCCCTCCTTGTTGTCTTTCCCCTGGTAAGTGAAAACTTTTTTGTTTCCACAGGCTTTTGGGAATGGACTGC
The DNA here is from genome assembly GCF_009819535.1 of Lacerta agilis. Lineage (NCBI taxonomy): Eukaryota > Metazoa > Chordata > Lepidosauria > Squamata > Lacertidae > Lacerta > Lacerta agilis. Next base: position 65,431,024 of record NC_046313.1, read on the forward strand.
TTTAATGAAAAGGTTTGTGCTGTGCTGTCTTTATTGTAATTATCTGTATATTTTTAATATGTCTCCCTCACTGAAGCGTCTTTCCTTTTCAGTAAAAAGCAATTATAGAATCATAGAGTTGGAAGAGACCACAAGGGCCGTCCAGTCCAACCCCCTGCCAAGCAGGAAATAGCATCAAAGCATTCCTGACAGATGGCTGTCAAGCCTCCGCTTAAAGACCTCCAAAGAAGGAGACTCCACCACACTCCTTGGCTGCAAATTCCACTGTCGAACAGCTCTTACTGTCAGGAAGTTCTTCCTAATGTTTAGGTGGAATCTTCTTTCTTGTAGTTTGAATCCATTGCCCCGTGTCCGCTTCTCTGGAGCAGCAGAAAACAACCTTTGTCCCTCCTCTATATGACATCCTTTGATATATTTGAACATGGCTATCATATCACCCCTTAACCTTCTCTTCTCCAGGCTAAACATACCCAGCTCCCTAAGCCGTTCCTCATAAGGCAACGTTTCCAGGCCTTTGACCATTTTGGTTGCCCTTCTCTGGACACGTTCCAGCTTGTCAGTATCCTTCTTGAATTGTACACACAATTGGTTGTGTGTATGTGTTTCAACAGATAAACATGGCTAGCCTACTGGAAATTCCTTTCAAATGTTAATTGGAAAATCAGCAGTTAATTAAATTACAAATCCTGTTCATTTTACTGCTTCCTGTTGATCATGGTTGGGAGATGAGTTAATAGCCTCTATTAATGGCCCAATGTCACACACTATTTCCACAGCAGAAATAAAATAATAAATTGTGTTTAAAAATGCAAGGAAAATGGCTGGTTTCCTTGCATTTTTAATATTATTATTAATAATAATATTTGCTAACAATTGAGAGGAAACCAGTAAATGATCTCCCCCATCCCACCCAGTAAAAACAAAAAAGGCAATTAAGAGAATCTATTCATTGCTAATCTCTCAGCCACAACATGCTTGCTATGATTCAACAGTATTGAAATAAGTGGGGTCTACTTTTGGGTATTTGTGGATATCACTGGACTGCACAAGAGTACCAGTAAGCTGTGAACCAGAAGGTCCCCAGGTCAGTTCTCACTTCTCTTAGCATCAACTCAGTTTGTGCCCTTAGACAAGCTACAATACAACAGACTTTTTTCCAACCTGGGTCCCTCCATATTTTGTTGAACTACAACCACTTATACTCAGGGCACTCTCTCTTGCTTCAAATACTTTTTCTCCACAGCCCAATTCACTTCTGGCATGGACCAGGAGAAAAGTACTTGGGGTAATGGTATGCAGTAAGATAAACCTGGGGAGCACAGAGGGTTGTTATTATTATTACTATGATTTATTAAATTTATATAACGCCCATCATCTGAAGATGACAGGGCAGATTACAACATAAAGGGATTACTTTCTCTCACACATGCACTTCTTTAAAAAAGGGGGAGGAAGGAGGGGGAAACTATCCTGTTTTATACACAAACGAGACAGACATAGGCATAAAAAATACACATGGCTGCCCTGCTGTCACACCTCACTAGGCCATTTCAGTATTATCTGCTTCCTGTCTACTCAACCACATCCCCAAGTAGAGAAGTCAAAGTACCGGGAACTAGTCTGTATTTTCCTAGATGTGTCATTTTTCAAAGCCAGGTATATTACTTATGCATTTTTGCTCTCTTCTGGGATCATTCCAGGTTTCCATGAATTCTCAAATGCACGGCTTAGCTAAACAAAATAGTAATTTGGATTACTTGAGGAAAATCAGCAGCTGACACAGACAATCTGAATTACCGTAATTAAATCTATACAGAATAAAATATATTGAGTTGTATCCAGTAGCTTTCCCTCCACAGATGGAATGCTCTTTGATCCACTGGAAATTTCTGTTAGTGGGATCTTTAGTGATTCCCCATTGCCCCTGCACCTCACCACAGCCCCCCACATAGGAGGTGGCATGAGGGGCTGGAGGGAAGAGAGGGAGTTAACAAAGATCATCTTGATCCCTGTTACAGAAGGCTCCATCAGATCTAAGAGCCTTCCCTCAGCAGAGGGATACCAATTGGCTACAACCCCAGGAGAGAAAAATAACAATCAATACCACGAAATTTGTTAAGGTGCTCTGTTTATAGGAGTTATCCATTTCTTCTCTTGCTGGTATCATCTGAGCAGTTTATGGCCAAACAAAGCATTATCCCAACAGTTCTCTGTTGTTGGCATTTGTCCATCTCAGGAGACAATGGAAGAATGTGCCTTTGGGGGTAAAGTCAAACCACTTGAGAGTCAGTGGTGTAGGAAGGTGGGGGAGATGGGTGCTTGCTGCCCCCAGTGCCACCCTGGAGGGGGTGACACTCTGGGCGCCTCTCCCCCCTCTGCCGCCGCCAGCGCGCTCCACTCACGCCTCTACCCCCCACCGCCGCTGCTGCCGCCGCCACTGCTCTTCGCCTGTAAAAGCGGAGCGCGCTGGTGGCGGCTTCGGCGGTGGCATGTGGGGGGGGGGAGAGGAAGAGTGGTGAGCAGGTTTGCGAAGCTGGCGGCAGGGGGGGGAGAGGTGCCCAGAGTGTCACCCCCTCACTTTGCGGCTTGCTCGCAGGGTTTGCCAGCGGCGTGGGGTGTGACAAAAACAATTCCGTACCGGGTACCACCTAGGCTTCCTACACCTCTGTTGAGAGTTACAGTACCTGCTGTGGCTGTAGAGACCAATATAGGAGAGACATGTTCTGTTGCAGCTGGGGCAGATGAAGGCGTCTGGTTGTGCTGATGCAGGTATACCATGGCGTTTCTTCTCTCTGCTCCTCCTAGCGGTCATTCCTGCTCTGGTCACTGCTGTGGATACAGCAACAGTTCTATTTTAAACTGGACAGGCCACTACTAGAGGAGCAATTGGGAGTGGAGATGCGTGTGTGAGACGGGAGCCCTTAACCTTTCTCTGCCTTCTGTTTCCCCACTCAAAATTACCGACAAAAAACACTTCCTCCACCCCACCCACTAGGGAGACACTTAATTAAGGGATTTGCAAGAGGCTAGTGGAATGTTAGGAAATGTTAAGGGTTTGTTTTTTAAATAAAAAAGAACACAAATAAATATAAAAAGGCTTTTCTTATTTTATTTTTTAAAAGGCTTTTAGGTATGTGAACTTGATGCCTCCTTGTCCAGGGACACCAATTTAAACCATAGCTGCTTACACCCACTTACACCTTCATATAATACCACAACACAGGCCAGAACAGATAAAGATCTTAAAGATCCTCCATCCTATCTGCTTGATTATTCCATTTGTTTTCTGTTACAAGGCACTGTGTTTTGTGGAAGTTACATTGAGGAAAGGTTTAACCTCTCCCTCCTCTACAATAAAATTGTTCCACTCAATATTTTGGAGTCTGCAGGATTGATTTTAGATAAAATTGAAAACCCTGGGGGATCTGACCATGGATCTATTCCATCTTGTCTGTATTGGGAAATGGCATGTTATATTTAAACCACTTGCTCTAAAATTGCCATACAGGGAAGTGGCATTTACACAGATCTTTTTTTCCCCTTTTTAGTTTATATATAAGGCTTTAGTTTATATATAATTTAACACTATTTTTAAAAGAGCTACACTGTTTAAAGACACCAAATTTAATACTGTTATTTTCTGCATATATGGATAAAAATGGATCCATAGATGGACCAATAATTGGTCTTTCACAGCCTTTTATTGAAGGGAGGGGTGGCTTTGAAGAGATCGTTTCTATTCTACAGCTTGAAAGGAGTGACATGGTCATGTGATATGGGGACCCTAGAGGTCTTCTATCTAGGGCAGCCTTCCCCAACCTGGTGCTGTGCCGATTCTTTGAACTACAATTCACATCAGTCCCAGACTGATCTAGGCACTGATCAGGCCTACACTTCCTTTGGCTCAGTAAAGAGGTGACATGGGTGGGTCATTTTCTTTGCTGAAAAGAGCCGTACTGGGATGAGGAATTTGGATTGAGGCCACACAGCACGGAAATCGGCCCTGAGTGCTCACTAGAAGGACAGATCCTGAAGTTGAGGCTCCAGTACTTTGGCCACCTCATGAGAAGAGAAGACTACCTGGAAAAGACCCTGATGTTGGGAAAGATGGAGGGCACAAGGAGAAGGGGATGACAGAGGATGAGATGGTTGGACAGTGTTCTCGAAGCGACTGGCATGAGTTTGGCCAAACTGCAGGAGGCAGTGAAGGATAGGCGTGCCTGGCGTGCTCTGGTCCATGGGGTCACAAAGAGTCGGACACGACTGAACGACTGAACAACAACAACAGCACTCAGGAAGGGTTTTTAACTCTTTCTCCTGCGCTATTTAAAACCATTTCTGAATTTGCTACTACTATTCACTGCAAGCGGCAGGTATAATAATGGTGACCTGTTCCCTCTGCCCCATGACTAACAGCAGGTTGCAGGGGTTTGAAGTATTACTATTCTATTTATTTAAAGCCCACCTTTTGGTCCGACAGGGGCTCGAGGTGGCTTTCAGATAAAAATAAGAAACTACTAGAACTGTGCAGGGAATAAGAGTAAAAAACAAAACAAAACCCCACCTTCATTCCTACACCGCAGGCCCAATCCCTTCTCCTCCTCCCCTCCCCTCGCTGCTTTAAAGCAAACAATAAGTTGCAGAGAGACTGAAGTCACGTGGGGCCTTCAACAGGGCCACTGCTTTAGGACTGGTGCTCCTCCCAGAGCTATCACAGGGTCCTGGCTTACCTCTTTGTATACTGCCTATCTTCAGAGTGATAAAGGTTACTAGCATTTCCAAAACTGGTTCCCCAGCCCCCATAAAAAACGAAAGAATGAAGCTGCTCAGAGGATCCAGTAATGCAGACACTTAACATTGTTTGCAAGCAACAAAGATTCACAACACAATGGGACCCCTTATGGTTTTGCAGATATAATTGATCACACAAGAAGACATTTTCAATGGAAATTTAATTTTCCATTCTGGCATCATGTGTTCCAGGTCTGCTGATGGGGTCTTCCTGTTTTTGTCTCAGAGGACTCCGTTCCTAGTGGTACTAGATGCGCCCAACTCTTACTGGGTTTATGGCTGTCCTAAAATCCTGGGGTTCTGACCTAGTTATCCAAGTTTGTCACATGCTTCACAATTTTATGTGGAGGTCCCTCTCCTAAAGTTATTTAATTTCAAGGGAGAGGGATTTATCATCAACGATTCCCAATTATATAATTTTTCTAGTACCATACAAAAGCATTTTCATTTACCCGGACACTCTAATCTTTGTTTGTTGCCTTATTAACGTTTTACTTTTATTTTATTTTTTGCACACAATCCTAACATCCAAAGAGGATGGATGGCAGTATGTAAATGTTTTAAATAAAGTGCACTGGGGAGACAGAGTGTCATTTGGAAAACACTCATTGTAAAAATTGGTTGGGAGGTGGTGTCTGTGTAGCATGAACACTATTGTTTCATAGTTACAGAACCCAAAAAGTATCACATAGTTCATAAGTAGCTCAAATCTGAATGATTGTTCACTGGAGAGCCAGTGTGGTATAGTGGTTAAGAGCAGTAGACTCGTAATCTGGGGAACCAGGTTCGCGTCTCCGCATGCAGCTGCTGGGTGACCTTGGGCTAGTCACACTTCTCTGAAGTCTCTCAGCCCCACTCACCTCACAGAGTGTTTGTTGTGGGGGAGGAAGGGAAAGGAGAATGTTAGCCGCTTTGAGACTCCTTCGGGTAGTGATAAAGCGGGATATCAAATCCAAACTCTTCTTCTTCTTCTTCTTCTTCTTCTTCTTCTTCTTCTTCTTCTTCTTCTTCTTCTTCTTCTTCACTAAAACACACACTGCCTTTAGTTGGTTTCTAGGCCAGTGTAATAAAACATTTCAGATTACTGATATGTGGTCTTGTAATACAGGCTTGCAGTTTGGTCTCAACACCTTCCTCGCATTCCTCATCTTTGACCTGTTGCTGCCAGAGGCGTAGGAAGGTCAGGTGGTACCCGGTGTGGAAAATTTATTGTCACCCCCTATTGATTCCCCCCCCTGCAAAAATGGTTTTACGTTATTTCATATTTTCTTACAAAGGAATAATAACAAGTAATAATAATAATAATAGCTTTTATTTATATCCCGCCCTCCCCGACCGAAGTCGGGCTCGGGGTGGCTAACATCAGATACATAACATTGGTATAAAATCAAACAATAATTAAATTACCTCCTAAAAACATCTCAAAATCAAATTAAAGTCTAAATAGATGGCTTTCCACAGGGTTAGGGTTGGGAAAAGTAAGTGCTCCACTGAACTGAAATTTCAGCTTTCACGACATAGGAAAACAGCCAAGTAAACAGCTATTTTGGTGGAGGAGGGTCAAGACATTAATCAATATGCATGAAATTTCATATAAAGCTATATAATCCCTAGTATAGTAAGATAAGACCTTTGGGGCAGACATTTTTAAAAAAATTATGAACCGCCCTAGTAGGGCAGTAATTGTTCCTTGATAATTTGTCACCCCCTCCATTATGGAACATGGGGCGGAACACCCCCTACGCCCCCGCTTGCTATGCCTCTGGTTGCTGCATAGCTTGTTCTTGTTGCTTAATGATGGCACTCTGGTCAAGTCTAGGATGGCCTTTGCTACGGTATTCCCGGCCAGGGTAGGAGGCTATAATTTAATCATCTCTATATTACAGAAATTTGTGATGCTACATCTTTACAATGACATGCTTAGCTATCCCTATGACTGATATGAACTTGATCAGCACAAGGTTAAATATGCCGTATACACCTCTTATTAATCAGCTGGGGCCATTTAAATGTAACACAATTCAGAGGCAATGCAGGCTTCCTTTAGCTCCTTGCAGGCTCTGACTTGTGATGGTACCCTGGTATGACAAGAGATGAAGAGAACACCCCCATGCACAGAATGGAACCATTTGCCCATTTTTAGTAGATTTCCAACTTGCTCAAGAGCATGTTTTGCAGCAATATTTCCAAGGATGGTTAGGAACCTGCCTAATTCAACCACCAGAGTTATCAGACCAAATATATCACTTTGCTTCTAAGACAGCCTTCCTCAACCTAGTTTGTTCCAGATGTTTTGGACTACAGTTCCCATCAGCCACAGCTAGCATGGGCAATGGTCAGCAAGTTATAGTCCAAAACATCTGGAACACACCAGGTTGGAGAAAGCTGCCCTAAATCATGAAGGCATGTGTGTCCTGGGCATACACTAGGTTTATGTCCTTTAATAATGAATCTGCTATATAAGTTAGTATAACTCACAGGTTCCTTATTTTGTAAAGAAGAGATTTAAACACTGAGAACTTCATTTGCATGGGGGCTCACAAATGCCCTATTCTGCATTTAGTTATGTTGTGAAAGACTAATAAGCCTCATAACCCAAGAAGGACTTAGATATTAAACTATTTTGCAGTGCCATCTTGGTCAATGCGAGTGTAATACTATAACACACTTAGTATTCATCACCTACTAAAACTAAGGCTAAATACCAACTTTGCTGCCACATAAATCCGGACAGCACCATTACTGGCCCCAACAACATCAAAGATACCATCTCAGGACTATTTAATTGCTCATCTTCTAACATTGCATATGCAATCAAATGCCTACAGTGCCCTTCAGCTCTCTATATTGGACGAACAGGCCAAACCCTACGCCAAAAGATAAATGGACATATATCAGAAATCAGGAATCACAAGACAGAAAAACCAGTAGAACACTTCATTCTCCCAGGACATTCTATACAAGATCTCTGTCTTAATACAAAGGAATTTCAGAAACAGACTGGAAAGAGAAGTTGCTGAATTGCAATTAATCACCAAACTTAAAACCAAGGAGAGACCTGGTCTGAACAAAGACATTGGATTCTTATCTCATTATACATGACAAAGCTATTTTTAGCCATCTCACCCCTTGCTTTTTCCTGTAAGACCAATTGCAGTCGTCAACAGGTTTTCCACACCTATCAGCCAACCACCCATTCCTACCACCCTTCTGAGTAATACCCCTCCTCACTCTCTCACTATATATAGGCCTAAGGGTCTGGTGACTTCTGTTTCAGTGTATCTGAAGAAGTGTGCATGCACACGAAAGCTCATACCAAGAACATACTTAGTTGGTCTCTAAGGTGCTACTGGAAGGATTTTTTTTTTTTTTTTGGACTCATATCAAGTGTTTGTTTTGAATCATTCAGAAGCCCTGGCTCTTGAAAGAGGTGCATGGGTGAAAGCTGGCTTTACCCTGCTCTTCTCCTGGCATTTTAAAATAAGCCCTGGGCTGGGCCCGAGCACAAGGAGCATGATGGCTCAAGTGGATCAGCTCCTGGATCCTTGACGGTTACCAAAGCTCTGTACAAAATAAGGCACAACTAGTTTACTCATCTTACAGATAGAAAACTGAAACAAAGAGGAAATGAGGTCAGAGACTGGGGAGCTGTTACTGAGCACAGTTGCCTCACTTCATTATCTAAGGATTACTGAGGGTTTTAGAAACGGTAATTTCTGTACTGTTTCTCAATTACAAAGTATTTTATGTTCCCCATCTAATTTATCAAAGTGTGTTTGCCACTCCCTAGCTCTCAGTGGAGCCTGATATTCATGGGATGGATGTCCACAAATATTCAAACTTATTCAGGGGAAGTTTCTGTGAGGAAAGTGAAAAGGCATTTTGGGCTGAAGGGAAGACCTCACAGGGCTCAGAAACAGGAGGCCTGGATGTGGCCTAAATAAGGAAAGAACACGTAGAGACAAAGGTTGCTGCAGGCGGAGAAGCTGAGGTAAAAGTGGGCCCAACTGGAAGAATTAATGTATGTTAGGGCTGCCATACATGTCCTGGTTCACTTTTTGAAATATGGCAGCCCTAATGTATGTGGGGCCCAGGCAGTAGAGGACAGGAGGCAGGCTGGCTGAAGGAGGGAGTAAAGACCTGAGGGAAGGATGGGTAAATGAGGGAGAAAGAAAAAGGGATTAAATCAGCATGGAGCTGAGGGAAGAAAAGGCTAACAAAAGGAGACTCCTAGCATAGAGCTGAGGCAGAGAAATCTGAACGTGAGGCAGGGACACTGAATTGGAGGAGCAAAGTATTGGCCATGCTCCTGACATCCTCCATGAAGAACGAGAGAAGTAGGTATGCATCTGGGAAAGGACAAATGCCAGTTAGCTTCAGCAGTGGTTATGAAACTATGGCCCATGGCCAAGGGAGCCTGAGCAGGCCCAGCTCCTTTTTGTGAAGCCACAAGACAACACCGCTTGGCCTGATCAGGCTCCTTGAGAAATAACCAGCTTCATTGTCGGTTGTGTTTCTCATGAGCACTTAATATGAACTGAAGTGGGCGGAATGGTCCTGTGCAGAGTTGCTCTGCTTTACAGCAAAGGTTCTCAAAGATACTTCTTTAGGGATGAATGGGCTGTTGCTAGAGAGCTGCTATCTCCCCTTCTCCTTCCATTGGAAGGGTATGTGCATTACTGAGGTGGTGATGTGCAGCAGTATGAGCATGTAAAAGCACTCCAAAAATATTATGTATGATTATCATTATCCAGTGTGTCAGGAAGCAGTGTGAAAACACACACACACACACCCAGCAGTTCAAAAACAAGGAGTGTTCCTCCTTATTCTGGTTGTGTCTGCTATCTGCCCCTGAAAACAATGGAGCAGATTTTCATTTCCTGGGGGGGGGGGGAGAATGAGGGGTGAGGAGGACTGACATAAGATCCATGTAGCTCCTGAGAACGTAAGAAGAGCCCTATTGAAGACCCATTGAGTCCAATATCCTGTTCTCAGTAGTTGACTGTGGGAAGCCTGCAAGCTGGACATCAGCACAAATGCATTCTGCCCACCTGCGATTCCTGGCACCTGGCATTCGGAGGCATGATACCTCTGTGAAGGTAGAACATAGTCCAAATTGCTGGCCATCACCACATCTCCTAGGAGTGGGTTCCATAGTTTAACTACGTGCTGTGTGAAAAAGTGCTTTATTTTGTCTGTCCCGAGTCTTCCAACACCTCCCATTTATCCTTTTTTGGTTAGCCACATTTGAACCCTGCCTAAGGTCACCAAGGAATGCTGCCCAGCAAATCATTGTAATTGCTTGTGTTTATAAGAAGCTACCTAACTGCACCAGACCACTGGTCCATTTACTGCCCAGTATTGCCACCGTGAACACTTTTGGAAGGGCAAGATAGAAATTCAAAAAATAGATTAAAAAAATACTCTGACCCAGAAACTCCAGCAGCTGTTTCCCTTAACTTAGGGGCACTCAGTGATGATCAAATTTGAGCACCTAATTGTGTAAGGGCTCAATGCAGCACTTTCTGTCTCTGATTTGGACTGCACTACCCCACAGTAGTTTCAGAACTGATGTTTAAGTGACCTGCTCAGGCTTGTTCAAAAAGACTGTGGCGAAGGAAGCCTGCAAGTGCACCTTTTCCTAGTTGCAGATTTGCTGTTAATATTTTAGCCTGCTTGGTCCAAGACGTTGCTATGCAGCAAGTTGGCCAGTTTCCTGTACACCCCCCTCCCCTCATTTCCACTGTGCCTGCCTGTTCCTGGATGGCGAACTTCTCAACACACACACACACACACAACTCATCAGGACAGTTTTCTCCCTGCAAAACATCCTACACATTAGTAGCGCTATCCTAAACAAACGGAAGACGGCGATGGCCTTGGGCCCCACACAGCCCCTTTTCTCTCTCCCCCCACCTCTGCCTGACTAGATTCTGATGGAGGAGAGTTTTACTGAAGCCGTGGACGTGTTTTTTTTTTTCTCCTAGAAAAAGGAAAGAAAAAGAAAATAATAATAAACTGGCGATCTCGGTTCCCTCAGCACAGGCTCCTTGAGGACAGATCTGTGGCGAGGATTGCAAGGTAGAATGAATGAACCAATCAACCACTCCCGTCTTCAGCCCTTCTGGCGGGGGCTCTCGCTGCACCGGGGAGGGTGGGTGCGTGGCGGGGGCTTGCCCTGCGAAAGGTTCGGTTTGCCTGGAGGCTCTAATGGCCGCTTGGCGAGGCAGGTTGCACGGAGGGAAGGGAAGCGCGCGGGGGTGGGGTGCGGGTGGGGGGGGTGACACAACTGCATTCTGCTCTCACAAGCCGAGCAGGGGGCAGGGGCTGCAGCAGCAGGAAGCGGGAGGGTGCGCCGCACGGCTGAGGCCCGCCGCTCCTGACCGATGTCAAGGCACCGAGCCTCCTGTGGAGGAGCTGGCAACGGGGCGCGCACAAGGGAAGCTAGGGCACTCGTTCCGAGCTCGGGCCCCCCGGGATCCGGCTTGCCTTCTATGGCTAATCTCGTTATGCTCCCGGCCGCGTTGCCACGCAAAAGACGGTGCGGCGGCGGCAGCAGCAGCAGCCCAAAGCAGCTTGATCTAGGGAAGAGCACGGACGCTGAGTTCTAGCTGGTCCTGAAGACCGGCTAAGGGAGCCAGGAAGGTGGGGGCGTGTGGAGGGCCGGCCTCGCAGTGCCGGGGGAAAAAGGGAACAGTGGGCTTGTTTCCTCCCAGGGGGAGAGCGGCTGCACCCAACCCGACGCGGGAGGAAGAGGAGCGTGTGGGAGGCTCCCTTCCAACCTCGCTGCTGGGCTAGTCAGTGGCAAGGGGCTGGACCCCAGCCTTCCCCGCTCTTGGAGGATCTGGGGGAGCGGCCTGGTCTCCCTCAGCGTCGAGGGGAATCGGCCTCCCCGGTTGCGCCAGGGACGCGGGCCGGCCCTGCCGTTGCCCCCCACGCGCTCACACGAGTTTGGCCCCCTTTCACTGCGGGGGCCACAAAGCAGCAATTTCTCCCTTCCTAGTCCAGCCGTTCGTTTTAGGAGTTCGGTTCCCCCCTCCCCTTAATCGGCGGTGCGAGCGGGGGTGGGGGTGGCGGCGGAAGAAAGAGCGGACGGAGCTTTTCTTCCTTCGTCACCCCCATTGTTGGCTGGAGATAAGGGAACAAGCTGACCCGTCTAGTCTCCCCTGTTGTTTGGGCGGGAATATGGGGATGGCCTGGCTTCGTCCTTCTGGCTCCCAACTTCAGTGGCCGAGAAACCCTCCCAGTTTTCCTCTCCCCCGTTAGAGAGGGGGACAAGGTTTGCGAGGTCGCTTAGGCTCCCAGGACACCACCGTGCCTGAGGCGAAAAGCAGCTTAGCCCCAGCCGCACCATGTGCCTTGGAGAGGACACCGAGGCAGGACTAAGGCCGGTTGGCTGCTGGTCACGGGGCGTCTGAGGGGCTCCCCCTCCCCTCCTTTGGGCTGGCAAAGAGAGCGGCGGCGGCGGCTGCCCAGCGGGTGGGTGGGCGAGCTGCACATCCACCATCTTTGCTCGCTCCTGCTCTCTGCTTGCAGCGCTTGGCGGGGGAGCTAGCAAAGGCCTGGCCTGACAGGCGGCGCCCTGCCGGGGTGGTTTGGTACGAAGCAACTCGCTCAGGCTAAGGGGAAGGATGGTGCTGGGCGCTGGCAGCGAGAGAGGCAGGGCTTGTCCAGCGCGGGCAGAGAAGGGAGCTGCGTCGCCATGTGCAGTGGGAAGGGAGGGAGGCCGAGGCCAGGCCGGGCAGGACGGCAAAGCAACGCCAGCCCTTTGGGACAAGCCGAGGAGCCCAGGGCAAGGAGCAATAGGTGGGGCAAGGGAGGGGGCGGCCGCACTGAGCGCTAGGGGGCGTCCGAAAGCGCAGGGGCCGCGTAAGTGCCCCAAGGAAGGGGGGAGGCCATGCGCAGCGACGGGCAGACGCGCACGCGCGCGCTGATTGGACAGCGCAGCGTTCGCTGGCGCTGCTGAACCCCAAGAGTCAGTGAGGGGGCGCGCGCGCGAGCGCGCACAGGGGACAGCCGCGGGGGCGCGCGTGTGCAGCAGCGTCGCGCGGGAGCGCGCGGACGAGGAAAGGAGCTAGCAAGCGAAAAGAAGCTGGTAGGCAGCTGGGCTGGAGACGGAGCTGGTAGGGACCGGAGGAGCCAAGTCGGCTCTTCACTTTGGCCCTGTGCTAGGGTGGGGAAAACAGAGTCCGACAGGTAAATTGCAGGAAAGACTTTCCTGTTCTCCCCAAAGGCGGAAACTGGTGTCTGCGGGCAGATTCCACCCGGACATTGCAAGGGCGCCGCAACCCTCACCCGGAGGGCCTCTGGAAATGGGGTGGGGGTGGGGAAATGCACGCCAGCCGGTGTGTCGGGCCTAGTGCAGAAGCCGGGTGGGGGCGGGGGCGGAATAGGATGAAAGATCCAGAAGCCTTTGCTGAAGCGAGCCCTGCTCAGCAGCTGCAGATCTCTGAGAGGCGGGGGCGAGGAGGTAGGGGGAGAGTGCGAGGAGCCAGGCCAGGCCAGGCCTGCTCTGCTGCGCTCCCTGCAACCAGCAGCGGCAGGATGGATGCTGCGCTATTGTGAAAGGCAACATTAGGCTGCGCCGATCAGGAGGCAACGTTGCCTGGGTAGCTGTGGGTCGGTGGAAGAGGCATGCAGCCGGCTCGGTGCAGGCTCTCTGCGGCCCCAGAACCAGGAGCGGGAGGCGTTTGCTGGGCCTCTGCCGCCGCCGCCGCCGAGGAGGAGGAGCAGCAGCAGCAGCAGCAGCAGCAGCAGTAGAAGTGGCTGCCATTTTGGAGAACAAGGCCCTGGAGGGTTTGCCTGACCCCATTGTTGCTGTGTTTGCTTCACAGGTTGATGCCCGCCGCACAGGATGGATCAGGCCTGCGAAGTGAGCAGGAGGGGCTACCTGCCCCCCTTCGCCAGCCCTTTGGCGTTAGATGTGCCGGAGAACGGGGACGGCCCTTACGGGGGGGAGGGTCAGAGCCGAAGCCCCGAGCCACCTAATGGGTGCACCATGCAGTCAAAGGCTGCTGCTGCTGCTGCTGCTGCCTATGGCCCAAACCCTTCCCCCTGCTACATCCCGCTGCGCAGGCTGCAGGATTTGGCCTCCATGTTCAGTGCCGAATATTTAAATGGCTCAAAAGATGGCTCTGATTGTTTGCAGGAAGTTGAAAGGAGCGACTCCAGCGCGGAGCTCTGCGATTCTTCAGCGTTAACCGACTCCGAAGACTTCACCCGGCATGACTCGGCAAGACTCCTGGATTTTGATTCCATCTCTCCTTGCTTGGAGGACGACCCGGAGGTGGAATCCGAAACATCATTCCTAAAAGCAGATGAAAACCCAGAAGAGGAAACTGAGTTTATGATGGAGGACAGAGACACCGGCACCTACAGTGAAGAGGTAGACCCCGAGGATGGGATGGAACTGATTGAGGAGATCCAAGGAGGACGCTCCATAGAAATTAGACACAATGAGACAATGTCTACCTTGTTTCCAATCGGCTTTCCTCGAGAGCAAATACAAAGTAACACTTGCAAAGAGGCTGCAGTAGGAAATAGAACTGAAAAACTAGACCTGCGCCCAGTGTCTTATTTTCCTGGAGATACAGATTTAAAAACAGAAAAACGGTGCAGCATTACGAAGAAGGTATCTGAAAAAGAAAATCCAGCCCAGGCTCCCATCACACTAGGAAACTTGATAGAAAGGCTTGAAACTTCAATTACTGCAAAATCATCATCCTCAATGACAGCAGCATTGCCACCTGTAAGCAGTCTTGGGGTACCCGTTAAGTTCTCTGCAAATTTATTTATGGGGAAATGTTCTACATGGTGTTCCTCTGGTCTGTTGCTGTTAGAGAGAGCAAGAGTTGGAGGTGGGTGGAGTTAACAGGTTGTAGAATTTCCATGTGTTTTGTTTCATTTGCAAAGCAAAGTGCAGATAGTTTAAGCAAGGTAGTTTGAACAAGAGCTTTGAAAACAAAATGTTTTGTGGTCATTCTGCCTGGCATACAATCCTAGAAGTTGACACAGTGAAAAAAAAAATCCTTATCACAGAAGCTGAATTGAATATAATTCCCCTCCACATGTTTGAATATAATTCCCCTAAAATGAATTGTCATCTTTCTCTGCTGGTTGTAACAAGAATTAAGATTTGGTAACTTTATAAAAGTGTTTGAAAACATGCACCCCTCACAAACCCCTGCTCCTTATACTTAATTTTTGCACTGTTAGCTGAAATGAGGTATTCTTTAAAAAATTCTATGATAGCTGGAAAGCCAGAACATTTATTCAGACAGAAAACCTGCTCTTCATTTTTCCTTTTCAGCTTATTCTTAGTGGTTTTCTTTTCAAAAAATATTATAGTTGCATCTGCTAAAAATGTTTAGTCTTTGATTTCTGGCTATCTTTGTAAGGTTAATAGGGCTGTTTCCTACAATGTAATGGTAAGAAAATTTGTATACTTTTGTGCATATATTTTTCTTGATGCATGTGCACTCTTTAGAAACTTGCTATCAGTTGTGGCTTTTCAATGCATCTGTATTACACCTACCCACAAATATATATAGAGAATAGCAGCCCTTAAAATGCACATTACATTTTACATGTAGTGTGGAATGCATATGAGAATGCAAGCGTTTGCATCTTATGTCCTGGTATACATTTGCAGTTAAGATAGCATGTGTGAAGTGGCCTCAGTTAAAACAAAACACTCCATTACTAAAATGATATTTCATTTAATAGTTTAAGTGAAAAGTGCGGAGACTTGCGTTGTTTTCTGTTTTGCAGAATGAACTGGTGCATGCAGAGTAATTTTTTATGGTTCTGAATTCTTTTAAGAGGAGAACTGAGGTGTGTTTGTTGACTTTTAATGGTGGTGACAATTGCCTGGTTTCTGCATAAAGCTAAACAAAGCCATGGTGAAATTTCAATACAGTGGTACCTCGGGTTACAGACGCTTCAGGTTACAGATGTTTCAGGTTACAGACTCCGCTAACCCAGAAATAGTACCTCAGGTTAAGAACTTTGCTTCAGGATGAGAACAGAAATTGTGTGGTGGAGGCGTGGCGGCAGTGGGAGGCCCCATTACCTAAAGTGGTGCTTCAGGTTAAGAACAATTTCAGGTTAAGAACGGATCTCCGGAACAAATTAAGTACGTAACCAGATGTACCACTATATGTTAATATGTCAGTACTCACAGTAAAAAAATAAAATGTGGCTAGTTCTCCCTTGGCCTTCCTGATGGTGTGCTACTGAAATTAAGCCATGGTTTGGCTCAGCATTACATCTTAATCTGGGCTTGTGGTTTGTCTGAGGAAGAAAAACTATGAGTCTGAATTTGGAAATAACTGTAAATTAATTTGTACCTTAATCTCCAGGTAGTGTGGCAGTAAGAAGACCAGGCCGTAATTATTATTCTGAGTGCTTGCACATTCACATTTAGCAATGGTTTGGCTTAGAGTTACATGCGAACTGGACAAACAGTAGTTTGAGAATACCTCAAGTCAAAATACGTACATTCAGGTGTAACTTTGTAAATAGTGCATAAAGTTGCAGCAGTCCTGTGTACATCTACCTGGGAATGAACACAGTGGAAATGACTTCTAAGTAAACGTGCATAGGATAGTGTTGTGAAATTATTTTCAGTGGTTACTGTTGGGAAAGTCTACTAGAATATTTTGTACCATGGCAAAAATATATATGGTATGGTAGAACTTTTAGCATTTTGTGCAGTTACATTAGAATTTACCTGGCTTTGGTATTTCAGTTACTCTTCCCAAAATAACGTCACTGCCAAATGGCTCACATTTGATATTATTTCTACTGATAGTTACTAATTCCAGAGTATTGCATAAAGTATTGCCTACATGTTTGTGGAGCAGATAGCATTGTGCAGGTGTTAACACACATATGTGCACCTGAATACAGAGAAGAAATGGGTTGGATCCAGCTTAATATCTGCATGCATGGAACAGCTTCCAGAAGTGCAACAAAACTTTTACTCCTTTCTCCTCCCTTACTGCATCCTAAACCCTCTGGTGTTTTCCCCAGCACTCAGTAGATTTGGGGGTGGTGCAGGGGGAGGAGTTGGAGGGGAAATTATGGTATGTTGCACTCACAGGAGTCATTCTGCAAGTGCAGTGATTTAGCTAAATGCAACCCAATTTTTTTTATTAAGGATATTGTCCCATTAAAGAAATCTTAATATGATGTAAGTTTAAGGCTATTAATCTAGCAATTAAATTTGCATATATGTAAAACGAATGGTTCTGAGGCTAGCAATGTAGGCATTGGGTGATAACCAGCTAAGTCATACTCGATGAGTAGTCTCATGGAAATCAATGGACTGGTCTAAGTATGAGTAACGTTGGATAACCCCTTTTGGTTTTGGATATTGCATGCATGTGTCGTAGCAAGCATCATCTTAGAAGAAGCATCCCCTTCTCTGTGGGACTAAAGTGAGAATACCTCTTAAGTGGTGCTATAAAAAAATAAAATGCATGATTGATTGGGGCCCCAGTGAGGCCATAAGTGATGTCACAGCACTATGCAGATAGCTCTACTTAATAACAGAATCAGTTTTACTTCCAAAATTCATTATTACATTGAGTTACAGTTGAAATGGACAACCAGTATAAAACATTTTCGAAGTGTATGGCATCTAGTTTCTGTTAGGAGTTTTTTTGTTTTTGTTTTTAGTTGTGCAGAATTCTTGTGACTGTCTCATCGTATAATGGCTTTTTAATGCAAATATTTAAAAAATATAATGCTGGTGCATAAATATTGATGAGAAATGCCTTTCTTGAAAGGGGCAATTTGGAAATGAGACCTTTTTTTGTAAGGCGTGTATAGATGGAAGAGAGCTTACCGAAAGAATGACATCAGAAAATCTCAGAAAATAATTTTGTTTGTGGTTTTCTCATAATTCTGGTCTTGCAACTGTCTCTGAGCAAAGGGTCCATTCAAGGTTTAAAAGCAAGCAAGAAAATGCTGTTGGCTACTCTGGTGTCTGAGGTGCATGTGTCAGGGATGGTTTAAGCCAGGGGAGATATTATTGCAGCAATACCTTAAGCAATAATTCTATGACTAATTTTGGTTAGGTCTGAAATTATTGTTCTTTGAAGTTAGCTCAAGTAATCCAGTGATCCTATTATCTCACATTGTTTCATTATTGTAGCCATAACATTCATGTGAAGTTCTAATAGATGACCATTGCATCTTTGCAAGCTGCTAAAACCTGTATGCATTTTGGGGGTTAGGTTTCTCTCCCACCACAGTTGAATAGATCTTCAAGTCCCAACAGCGTGAATCAGTATCACTTGTGTTCTCAAGCACTCTTCTTCTAGGAGTGAGAGCACATGACCAATTCATGCTGTGATTATTGCAAGATAAGAGTTATGTATGAGCTCCTATACCCATCAGTGGGTGCTACTTGCATGTGATGTAGTTAAAATGGATAAAAATTAATGAGCTAAGAATAGTAATAATTAAATATTGTTGCAAGGGCTCCTGCTAGCACAGTTGGGCTTTCCCTCTCCTCCCCCAACACTCCCTCTTCACCTCCCCCAGATCCGTTCTAGAGAGTCAGGAGAACCCTCAAAACACCACATGGGAGAAGAGGGGTATTGTTTCATCTGACCAGTGAAGATACTTGTGCTGTTGGAATGATCAGAATTGTGGGATTTTGAATTGCTCCCTGTAAGTTTCTCTTTTTAGAAGTATCCTAGTATAATCAGACTTTAAAAAAGCATGTTAATCCTACAATTATTGGCTCCATCCAGCTATCAGATCATACCATAGTTTGTTGTGACATGGGCACCCTATGGTGACACTCATGCATTTCTCTTCTTCCTTCCTTCCTTTGGGGGTTTATGGAGGATTAAGGCTTCCATTGCCTTTTGAAACAAACTTTAGCTTCTCATTTCATCTGAATATGGAAAATAGGTTTGTATAATATAGCAGAATCGAACTCTGGTTTGCTATGATTTGTGCAAACCACACTCTCCAATATGCTTCAAAAACTGGGAAAATACAGCTTGCTTCAAAAAACAAGAAAGCTTGCATTAGACACACGAGGAAAGGGAGGCTTGAAATGGTGTGTCTGCATTTCCAAAAACTCTGCTTTGTTGCGGTTATTATTATTTATGAGATTTCTTCCTTGTTTTTCACCATGAGGTCCCATGGTGCGTTACAACAATTTTAAAAATACAATATTAAAATAATTTAAAACAAATTACAGTCGGTGAAATACATTGTAAAATTTCTCAGGTGTCAAAGGCCAGGGTTAAGAGGTGGATCTTCAGCATATGATAACAACCACAAAATTAAGGTGTCAGAATCAGATGCACTTCTGTGGGGAGAGCATTCCACAGTTTAGGGATTGCCACGGAGAATGCCCTCTTCTGAGCTGTCAATCGCCAAACTTGTGAGGGTGACGGAACTACCAAGAGGGCCTCCTCTGTCAATCTTAATACCCAAGGGGGTCTGAATGCAAAACTGTCTCAAAACTGTGTTGATGGGGCTTTATAAAATACATTGAGTTAGGAAAGCAACACAAATGCAAATAAAGAATCACATGGAATATTGCTGTTAATGGCCTTGATGCCAGGGGCAAAGGACTAGCAGGTCATCACAGGTGATGATTGCCAACCTTTGACATATGAAGATGCCATACTGTATATGGCTAAGATACTTCTGTATTCTGTAATTATCTGATATCTATATTTTTCCCCCATACCAAATTATGAGTATTTATAAACAAGGACATTTACTTTTCATCTTATGAAAATGAACTGCTTTCCCCATAACTACCAGCACTTCTGACATATGAAATGGGGGGGGGTCAAATAAACGGTGTACCATGTATAATTTTATAAAATTATGAAAAACTAGTACATTAACCCTGTTAAATTAATGGGCGCTAGAACATATGTGGTCAAACTGTTGCCCTAGCAACGTCGGGGACATGCGCAGAGCTGACTGAGCGGCTCTCGCTTATCTTGTTTTTTTTCTAACAACACGAGAGCCACATGACGTAGCCAGCTCTGCGCATAGTGTCCCTGTTGCCCTAGCAACATCGGGAACATGCGCAGAGCTGTCCGTGGGGCACATGCGCAGTAGCGCAATCCCACGAACACACGGACTTTTTTTTTTAGTGTAAAACACTTTTTTTTTTAATTGCCCGGCTAATGGAAGTTCCAAAGCAAGTGCAATTCATTGTCCCTGCATGGTAGTTTGGAAAGGGCTATGGCTGCGAGAGTAGTTTATGACAGTTCTGTAGTGTCTGAAGGCTAGGCTCTGAGCCATTTACATCATCTTGCAGTGCAGTCCTGAGGTCTTAGAACCCTAACACTTCAGCGAAATCTGAAAGAGTAGCTTACAACAACCATGCAGTAAGGTATACCTCTGTTGCAAGCAGTGATAGAAATTAGCCAGGTGTCAAACACGTTTTGCAACTGACGTGGGTCCAATTGCGACCACTTGGAGATCTCTGGATGCCAGGTTGGCGACTAGGGAAAACCAAATGTCACTTAGAGAAAGATCTGAAATATTTTCCTTGAAGCTTGAATTTGTTTTATTTTATTCTACGTTTTAATATGTTGTAAACCACTTTGAGAGTGATATAGAAATGAAGTGAATAATAATAATGGTGATGATAAACTGCAGAAGAAGATAAAAGGCACCTAGACATTCCATTGTGGTGACTGTCACCTAGGTTTAAGGTGCCATTTGGCGATTAGATTATACACCTGAGTTTCTAAAACTGGTTGCAAGTCGGAATGCTATGCTGAGAGAGAAAAGCTTGCAGCAGCTCTGCAATATAGCCTGCTGTTAATATTGAAGGTCAAAAGTGAAGCTGGAGCTTGTTTGGATTCCCAGTCAAAAGTCCCCTATACCTCTCTGGTTGCAGTAAAGGTGGATGCATTAATTTGCCCCCTTAGACCTCCTTCCAGTCAAATCAGCCACTCAGTTGCATTCAGAAGCCTCATTGGCTTGCGTGAACACTGGTTGTACTTTTAAATGTTTAAAACCCAAAATCATAAATTTTAAGTTTTGTGCATGAAGCAAGAGATTTAATGCTAACTTTTCTTTTTCTGAGAATCCCTCAGCCACATGCACAGGCAACATGCACATGTAAGAGGTATACTGCAACATTTAGTCTGTAGTGACATATGGAAGTTCTGCTAAGCCCATTTTACTTTTTAGAGATTTGCTATTCTCTATCAAGGGTGTTAAATATTACCGTATTCCCCCCCCCCAGTGAAACTGGCAGTTGTCTCAGTAGTGTTCGTTTGTAGCAGAATTGATGGTCCTAATTTAACCCAAAAGCTTTAACCAAAATAGTCTGCCACATGCAGGAGGACATTTTGCAGTACAGTCCCAGGCATGTTTCCTCAGAAGTATCATTTGAGTTCAGTGGGATTTACTTCCTGGTAATTGATTTTAGCATTGCAGCCTTAATTCAATTTATTTCAATGGGCTTAGGCAGCCTAGCTGCATCTAGGATAGCAGTTGATTTATTGGTGGAAGGCAATTTTAATTTATGAAGACAAATGATGATCAGAGAGTTTATCTTTATTTGGTTTTTGGAGGTTCCAATGTGTTACTGTTCATAGGAAATATTATATTTGTTTCTTTGTTTCTTTCTAACAATGAATAGTAGCTTTTGCTAACATAAGTTGCCTCACATTTCCTTCAATAGCTCAAATGGTATCTATCTCGAGGCTTTGCTTACACTCAGATGTAATCAGCTGCAGAATTTTAACTGACTGAAATTCAGTCAGTGGGTAACCTTAGTTCATACCCTTTAGAATCCCAGATCAACAAATACTCCCAGAGCCAAATCCATCCCCCTACGGAATACTCTCTGGTCCCAGCCTGACCCCCCACTCAAGTTGCCAACTTGGAAGCTATAGAAGAAGATGTGTGGAGAAAATTGCAGTTGTGGCTCTGGGGGTGAAGTAGGATTTACCCTCTGTCACTACATCCAAACTATGTGATTACTACAAAATTTATTACCCTCCCTTTACCAGTAGGTCCCATGGAGGGTTGTAACAATTAAAATGAACTATGGTCAGAAGAATAGGATGAGTCCTGAAAAGATATACCTCAGGTGTCAAAGGCCAGGATAAAGAGATGGGTCTTCAGCATGTCAAGTGACAATGCTGGATCCAGGAGTACACCCAAGCTACAAACCTGCTCCTTCTAAGGAAGTGCAAACCCATCAGAAAAGGTGGGCTTTCCTCCACCTCCTGGACTTGAGAACACATAGCACTTTGTTTCACGGTTTAGTTTCACTTTGTTGGCCCACATGCAGCTCATCACTGCCTCCAAACACCTGTCTTGATGCCTCAGCCAGCTCTCCTGATACAGATATAAGAGAGAGAGAGAGAGAGAGAGAGAGAGAGAGAGAGAGAGAGAGAGAGAGAGAGAGAGCTGGGTGTCATTCATATATTGGTGACACATCACTCCAAAACAGCAGATGACTGGTCCTAGTGGCTTCATATAGATGTTAAATTGCATGGGTGACAAGAAGTATAGTGCCCCAACGACCACTTCCTTGAGCTATTCCAGAAGGATGCTATGGTCAATGGTATAAAAAGCCACCAAGAGGTCAATAAGAATGAGCAGGGTTGCATTCTCCCAATCTCTCTCCTGACAAATGACATCAGCCAAGGCAGTTTCAGTGCCTTGACCAAACGATGGCTAGTTGCTGATTAGGATTTTAAAAATGGTGTTGTTAAAGCCATTAATTTTTTGGGGGGGGGGAGAGAAACCATTTGAAATTATTTACAACAGGCAATCCCTGCTGCTTCGGATGGGTGGGTGAGTTTTACGATAAACTTCTATGTCCCATGTAACCACGAACTGTAGCATAAATTGTGAACAAGTCCTGGGGTGTGCTTGACACACATGCAGTCCTTGCTAGAGGCCAATTACTTTCCTTTTAGAGATAATTCTTTTCAGGGAGAAATAAGCTTGGCTCTTGGAGGTGGTGCTGTTGTCTTTGTATGGGAAGATCCCCTGCTTGTCATGAAGCAATAGGGAACATCATACTCAGTCGGGATGAACACTTCTGAGGATGACCATGTTTTGTTTTGTTTTTAAACTTACCTTATGACAGAACTTTTTAAGGTGGTAATTATACGAAGTAAACAATCAGTAGTGAAGTATCGCATCATGCCTGCGCTTGTTTTCATAGGTTATTCAGATGAGGCTCCTTTTCCAGTAGATTAGTTATTACTAACACTACCACACAGTATTCATTAGTGCTATAAGTTTCTTCACGATGCTCTTATCTTGGGAGATGTTATCAGTGAGTTGCTGCATCCTTTAAATTGGCTCTTGAATGTCTGTGTGCCTCACTGTTCAGAAATGTGACTGATTTCATAGTACAATTAGGTGGCAGGAATCTATACCTTTGAAGAGAAAGGAAACATCTTGCAAAACCAGGAATGAGGAACCTCAGGCCCAGGGACTCAATACAGCCCTCCTGGCCTCTCTGTCTGGCCTTTGAGACTCTTCCCAGGCCATGCCCTGACCATTAGGTCCAGTCGCAGATGACTCTGGGGTTGCGGCGCTCATCTCGCTTTATTGGCCGAGGGAGCAGGCGTGCAGCTTCTGGGTCATGTGGCCGGCATAACTAAGCCACTTCTGGCGAACCAGAGCAGTGCATGGAAATGTGGATGTGTAGAAATCCACAATTCTTGCTTGGCTGGAATGTAGCCTATTGAGTAAAGGTGTAAGAGTCATTGTATATCTGTTACACAGAGCAGATTTGGAGAGGAGAGGGGGAAACCCCTGTAGCATACAAGGAAATCCTTGTACTGATGGGACATTGTAGTTGACTACCACCCATAGGGATTATTATTATTATTTATTTTTGTTTATTAAATTTGTTAGTTGCTTCATCTGGCCCAGGACAACCCAAAGTGTCTTACAACCCAACAAACGGACAGTAAATCACACATAGATACATTAACACCAAGAGGAAAGAGAAATACAACAAAAACTTATCACCCATTTTTTAAAGGCCACAGAGAGTGTAAGGCCAAAGGCCTGGTTATAGAGGAAAGTGTTGGCCTAGTGCAGGGGTCGGCAACCTGCGGCTCATGGGCCACAAGCGGCCCACGGGGGTCGTTTAAACAGCCCATGAACCGAGCCGCCCGCTCAGCAGGTCCCCATGCACTGCGCTAAAACGGCGCAGCACAGAGCGGGGACTCGCTTCCGCAGCGCCAGAAATAGCATCTGCACAGACGCAGGTGCTGGAAATCGTGTCTGTGCAGACACGATCCAGCCCACGGAGCGATCTCTGCGGGAGTGAACCGGCCCAGGTAAACCTTGCCGAACCCTGGCCTAGTGCATTAGTAACCCGGTCATAGCCGGATGCCTTCTATTCCATTTTGATAGCATTGGTTAAGGCTTCAGTTGCAGTGAGAGAAGACCAGGTTGTGCCATAGCTCATCAAGTAGTGATATAAGACCCGGCTACTCTGTTTAATATGTACTTTGATAAGGAATATAGTCAACTAGCTTGAAGGTGTAAATATTAGTAGATGTGTGAGTTGAGAATTTCAGCTTACTGTATTTGAGAAATAAGGGTTCCGTATCTGAGAAACAAAACTGAAAATTATTAAATCTACATTATGTAATCCTATTTAGGTACTGGAGCATATACTATATGCTCCATGTAATAAAGTCACCTCAAAGCGATGCTTGTCATACAAACAGGTTTTGCATTTCCTGGTTTCTCTTGTGTTCTGGATAGAATTAAGGATGGGCTAACACAAAGCTCTACATCTTGGAGACTATCATGCTGTTATCACTTGTCAATTGGATATTGTTGTGGTAAATAAGGAGGGAACTATTCAGGGACTACTTGTGTTTCATGTTTGGAAAATAGTAAAATGTCGTTTGAAAATAAACAGGAGGACTTCGCTGCATTGAAAATATAGGATGTGTGTCATAGAAAATAAAAGATAAAGATAACAGATGCTGAATAAATTTATTTGTTAACCAAACAGATAATTATTTTAAATAAATGATAGTATACATTGATTGATACTGGGGATAAACAACCCCGTTTCCTAACTTCTATGGCTGATTAGAATGTTTTGGAAATAATTTTATTAATTTTTATCTAACCAAATTTCTCATTTCATTTGGTTGCATTTAGTTACAATAAGCATGACCTCTTTGTCTGGAGCTGGGGGGGGGGGGCGATGAGGAAGTTACAACATTATGGGAAAAGTTTAAAAAGAGATTTAACAGCAATCATGATAGCCTGAATAGTCTTTCTAAATTAACACAACCTTCTTTTGAGATGTTTTTAAATGAAACAATTATATATAACAAAGGATAGGAGGAGGTTCTTTACTTTAAACGTAACACCATATTGAACTTCAGGGAAGCAGTAATTTATTTATCAATACAATGTAAATGGAGACAGTGCTTCTAGAAATCTAATTTGTTCATATCCTGTTTCTTTTTATGTTAAATAATACCTCCATTTTCACATCATGGCTCATTCTCAAAGTTTATTTATCCAATATTTTGAGCATACAA
The DNA here is from genome assembly GCF_009819535.1 of Lacerta agilis. Lineage (NCBI taxonomy): Eukaryota > Metazoa > Chordata > Lepidosauria > Squamata > Lacertidae > Lacerta > Lacerta agilis. Next base: position 65,456,361 of record NC_046313.1, read on the forward strand.
CATACTTGCTGTGACTATCATGGAAGAAGTTAATTTTCTTTGTTCTCTGTTTATTGAGATGTATAATTTAACAACAGTAATAGGGAATCCGATGGTATTCATAGAGTAATGTTTTAGATATTACATCTTGTGTCTGTTTACTCATACAGTTGTTAACCTGTTGCGATTCACAATTATTCAATAACAAAATATAAATTTGGGATAAATGATATTTAACTTTATAAAAAGTCTCAAGTTTTGTTAAATTCCTTAACTTCCAAATTTCAAAACAACAGGGTTCAAATATTTTCAAAAAAGAGGTTTAGAAACAACATCTCTTTTTTGAAAAACATTGAACCGTGCCAAATCCTCTGGATAATTTCAGGGTTGGATTACTGCAATTGCTGTGTTGGGCTACCCTTGAGGTTGATGTCAAGGCTTTAGTTGGTAGAGAACATGGTGATTGGGTTATTTGTGGGGACAAACTACTGCCAGATAACAATATAACACAATTCTCACCATGAAAATTCTTCCAGATTTGTCAGATCTTCTAATTCCTAAGATTGAAAATCATAATAATTTATGTATAATTCATTAGTTTCCTTACCACTGAGATATCATACAGATTTTTATTTGTAGCTTTATGCAAATTATTTTCTTACTTTTCTCAAATCTGTTTTATATCCTTTTGCTTTATCTTTATATCCAGCTAATGAGCTATAATCAGATATTAGCCATCTAGTCCTGCCAAAGATTGAACTGAGTTTGATGGGGATATTTCTGTCTCTTGTTCATGTGTTACACTATTCATAGGAACATAGGAAGTTGCCTTATACAATGTTAGACTACTTATTCTGTCTGTTCCAGTGCGCTGTCTATGACCAGCAGCAGCACTCCAGGGCCCTGGTACCTTCTAGATGCTTTGGACTATAACTCCCATCAGCACAGCTATTCTGAGTGGGCCCGATGGGAGTTGTAGTCCAAACCACCTGTGGGGCAACAGGTTAGCAAAGGATGATCTAGAAATTTGTTGCTTAAAAATGAAAGAAAGGAATTCTGTCATAGGCCTGGGTCTTGTTTTCTTTATGGTAAAGAAATGGGAGGATATTTTACACTTTGGTATCTGTGGGTATTCAAACACTTGGACTGTGTTCACATACTGTACTGCATTCAACACCAAATGGTTTTGTAAGGAGAAACAGGTAGCAGGTAGCTTTGTGTGTAGTATAGCAAACTGCATTTCGTTCTGCGTTAAGTACGCTAGGTGAAGTCCTCTAATTACACGAATGCTGTTAAGATTTAACAGTAAATTAAATCACTCGTTCATACTTTTGCCATTACAACCCCCCCTCCGCCCGAACATACACTATTACATAGATTCATTACAAAATGATCAAAATCTTATCTTTCGTTTTGCTTCAGAGAATGTTCTGTAATTGAAAGAATTGGATTGTACACATAATTCCAGTACTTTCCCCACAGGGCTGTTAATGAAGTCGCATCTGCCTATAAAGGCAGCAAAGAACCACCATGGCTTTAGAGTGCTGTGAGAGTCAGGGCCTCATCCCTCTTACGACTGTGTTTTTGTTTTAGTAGGATGATGCATAGTACTGTCCCATAGTGGGAGGGGTTAGAGTCTGACATCCTCTCGATGGGAGCTGGAAAATTTGGACTAGGGGGAAAGCTGTGTAGATGAAAACTCTGGTGGAGTCCTGGATTATATTTGGTATTGGTACAGTATCAGGGTGCCAGTATTGTTGTGTGGTGGGTTTTTTTGGTATATTTTTCCTGGGGACTTGTTGGAATAGGTACCCGGTAAGTGTTGGAGATTGCGTTAGTGTTTTTTTGTGTGTGTGTGAGAGAGAGAGTTTGGTTAAATGTGTGCAGGTGTGGGATGATTGGGAAGATAGGGCTCTGTTAGTTGATGTGGAATTGTGTGTGGGTATTTGAGTAAACAGGACCATATTTTATGGTTATTGATGTTTCGTATACTGTATTATACCTTGTAATATTTTATATACAGTCATACTTAATGTTGCAAACGCTGCGGGTTATGTTTTTTCGGGTTGTGTTTGCGCCAAACCCGGAAGTAACGGAATAGGTTACTTCCGAGTTTTGGTGCTCGTGTATTTGCAGAAGCACTGTATCGCACTTCGCCCATGCGCAGAAGTGCCAAATTGCGACCCCTGCATGCTCAGAAGCAGCTCTGTGGGTTGCAAACGTGCCTCCCGCACATCACGTTCACAACCCGAGCGTCCACTTTACTGTATCTTCTGCTTGTCAGTGGTTTCTGCGTGAGCCAGCTGAAAAGCAGGTGGTGGTGGGAAGGGTTTCTGGATGTGGCCGGGCTCAGGTGGTGGTGCAGGAAAGGAACATTCTTCCTGGGTTCTTTTGGATTTCTCATTGCGTGCTGAGAAAAGGGAGCTCCTTCAGCAGCACATGGCAAGGAAATGCAGAGGCAGAGGGGTGTGTGTGAATGGCTGTGCATGGGTGGCATTGGCTCGAACCACTTTCAATTTGGTATCGCCTAGTGTTGGCACAAGGGACGCGGGTGGCGCTGTGGGTTAAACCACAGAGCCTAGGGCTTGCCGATCGGAAGTTTGGCGGTTCGAATCCCCGCGACGGGTGAGCTCCCGTTGCTTGGTCCCAGCTCCTGCCTACCTAGCAGTTCAAAAGCACATCAAAGTGCAAGTAGATAAATAGGTACCGCTCTGGCGGGAAGGTAAAAGGCATTTCCATGCGATGCTCTGGTTCACCAGAAGCGGCTTAGTCATGCCACATGACCCGGAAGCTGTATGCCTTGCTCCCTTGGCCAGTAAAGCGAGATGAGTGCCGCAACCCCAGAGTCCTCCGCGACTGGACCTAACGGTCAGGGGTCCCTTTACCTTTACCTAGTGTTGGCACATGACTTCCAATAATGTTGCTCACAAGGGTACAGCACTGGAGCTGGAAATTATTTCCCACTGGTAGGTGACCTAAAAGCAAGTCTCACTATGTCAAATTGACCTTACACCCAAGGATATATGTGAAGATTGCAGTCAATAAATCTTATTCCCACCCTTCATCTCCCAGCCCTATTCCTTTACTTTTGCTATGGGTTTTATTGACTTTGCCTATTTCCCCACCCTTTTGTTGTGTCTTCCGTTTCCCACTTTCTTCCTGCCTTCACCCCATCAGCATCTTCCATATTGACTTCCATTTGCTGTAAGGAAACAGGCATGTTAGTTCTGGGGGAACTAAATTAATAAGTGGACTCGTGAAAGGCAAGCAGCCCTTTTTCTGGAACATCCCATGTGAAACATTCCAGTTTACACAGACAGCCTTTCTGCCTAAACTGAGTGCCCTGTTTGCAGTCTGTGGTTTGCATTCTGGGGTTTCCCTTCTGCTGTCTCCATACCCTGAGCACCTGGTATCTCACCATTGCCTGTGAAACATCCTTATGGTTCAGAGCCATAATGAGCTAAAATAAATACTTTTATTTTATATGGCAACAACATTAATTAAATACAACTACAACCGTACCTTGGTTGTTGAGCACCAGTACTCAGATGTTTTGAGTGTTCCGGTTTGCGAACGTTTTTTGGAAGCCGAACGTCTGACATGACTTCTGCGGCTTCCGATTGAGTACAGAAAGCTCCTGCAGCCAATCAGAAGCCATGCCTTGGTTTTCAAACTGTTACAGGAGTTAAATGGATTCCTGGAATGGATTGAGTTCGACAACCAAGGTACGACTGTACTGTATTTCACAAACACACTACTAGGTGTGAACAGAACGGAGTTGCATGCCCTCTGAAGCAGGGCTGGCAAACCTGCAGGCCATATATGCCCCTCCCCCAGACGTTTTCTGTGGCTCACAATTAGCTCTTGGCATTTGCCCTCCCCCTTTAATTTTTTTGTTTTAAAATCACAAGTCAGTGCTATTTGTGCCTAGGAGACCTTCCCTGCTGAATAACTCAAGTGATAGTGTTATATTCACTGCCGCATCTTGGTTCTGTTATACCAAAATTTGTTTTGAAGGGCAGGATGCGGTCCTCTGGACCTAGCACAGCCATGGTTCAGCCCCTCTGCCTGAAATACACAGGGGGAAATAGGACTGGGCTTAACTATTTTTATAAGGTAGAAGTGAAGATTAATGAGATAATGTGGATTAAGCACTTTAACAATTAAGGCACTATGCAAATGTTGTTGTTATTGAGTGACCTGAAGAACACCTGAATCATAGCTACAGTTCTGTTTCAAGTACAGTACAACCAATCTCCTACTCAGCCAACAACACCAAAGCAAAGGTCTCACAAAAGGGGGTGGGGAGGTGCCAAGGCCATTTAAAGCCATTCTTGGATTGCTAGGGAACTAGAAAGCGTCTGTAATCTTCCCATCACTTTCTTAATGAGCAAGGAGCATCACGGTTGTTAATGAGATGGAGAAAAGCTACAGAAATGATATTCGCTGGAGATAGAACCCTAGTGTTAATTTGTGCAAGCATGTGATTTATTCTGCTGCTTCCAATGAGACTGGTGGAGCTGAAAACCGCTTTAAAGTGGCTCTATGAAAAAGATAGTTATTGGATATGTGCAATAATTAAGACTATTAATAGTATGACTGTTTCAAAAGGGAGCTTTTGGCTGAGCTTGATATGTCTCTGCCATGACTGAGCGCTTGCGAATTTAATATAATTTGTTTAGCAATTTCTTCACTTAGTGTGATCATCTCTATAAGCTACTTTACAAGAAGAACTGAAAATTAGAACGGCATCTGTGCGTATGTGTTGGATTTTGAAATGTAGGAAGTGAATGTTTTTTCCTATACATCAAAGAAAGGTCTCTCAATAAGACGCAATGACGGTGGGGGGAGGATAAATTCTTTTTTAAAAAAAAACACTTCGAGAACACTGTCTAACCATCTTGTCCTCTGTCGTCCCCTTCTCCTTGTGCCCTCCATCTTTCCCAATATCAGGGTCCTTTTCAGGGGGTCTTTTCTTCTCATGAGGTGGCCAAAGTATTGGAGCCTCAGCTTCAGGATCTGTCCTTCCAGTGAGCACTCAGGGCTGATTTCCTTAAGAATGGATAGGTTTGATCTTCTTGCAGTCCATGGGACTCTCAAGAGTCTGCTCCAGCACCATAATTTGCTATGCTGAAGCATAGCGATAGAGTAATAGAGTTTGGATAGTATGTGGCGATGGGGTGGCGAGATGTGGGAGACAGTGAAAAATGGATGTATTTTGTAGCATGCTTGCCCTGTCCCCTTACTTGTTTGTGTGGGCTGTTTTGTCCTGGCACCCCCCCCCCCCCCAACTGTTAAGAGTGCCGTGAGGGAGTTGCTGCAGGGTTCCTGTGAGGGTTCAAGGAAAACAAATGTTCACGCTGTGCTCCAGTTCCTGGGAGGGTTCTGGGGGGGACACACTGTGCAAAGAGCTCCCTTATTGTGCAGAGCACCACTTCTTCCTCTTTTGTATTGCTGGATTCCCTTCTTGTGAGCCCTGTGTGGCCAGAGACAAGAGAAAATAAAAGCCCCACGTGGCATGACTTGTCATCTTGAGTTATGACCTCCCTGTATGTGGTTTATATATTTGTGGTGGTAGGCTGCATTTGGGCGTTGAGACTACACCGTAGCCTGTGTGAGAGAGGTGCTCATTGAGGCGGGGCGGCGGCTGTTTTTTAATTTGTTTCCCTCCTACTGCTGTAAATGGGAGGAAATTTCTTGCATGTGGTCTGGGGCTGTTGTAAAGCTACGTACATTGTCACTGAGGATGTGGTAGTGGTCTGTGGGGAAGTGCTTCTTCCCTCTGCCATTTCTGTGCCAGTGGAACAGCTGCAATTCCATGGTGCTCTGCTTCCCTATCTGTTATGGCACCAGTGTATCTCCTTCCACAGAGTTCCTTATAGCCCCTCAGCCAGCATAACTCAAGCATAAGATTGTTCTCTTATGTGCAGTGTCTCTCCTAATGTTGTATTAGCCTAAAACTGTGAATCACAATTCATCATTGGGTTGTGTTTTTTTTAAATAAAAAGTTAAATATTGCTTGTTGGACTAGAAAAGGTCAACATTTGGAGGACTTAGATTATGGATTTATAACAATTTAAAAAAGATTGGTCTGTTTAAAAAAAAAAAGGCGTATCCTTCCAGTGAGCACTCAGTAGATCACACTTTAATTCTTAATTAACTTTGCGAGCACGAAGTCTTCCTAACTGCAGATATGTGCCCTTGGCCCTTCCTCTTTCTCTGTATTCTATGTAGTGGAAAATTGAAGTAGATGACTAGTACAACTGTGCTCTGGCTCCAATAATTTAATGTTGAACTCACAACTTTTCACTTCAGAACTGATGATAAATTACACCGGAGCTAAATTTCTGTGACAGATCTTTATCTGAGGACTTGGGTTTCTGCTAAAGAGTTGAAAGCAACATAGGAAGCAGCTTTATACCTTATAGGTCCACCTAGTTCAGTGTTTTGCTACTCTTGACTAGCATCAGAGGTCCAGAGTTGTCCTCCTAAGGCAGAGGTCCAGAGTTGTCCTCAACCTCGGCCCTCCAGATGTTTTGAGACTACAATTCCCATAATCCCTGACCACTGGTCCTGCCAGCTAGGGATCATGGGAGTTGTAGGCCAAAAATATCTGGAGAGCCGAGGTTGATGAAGCCTGTTCTAAGGCCTACCTGGAAGGACCATGGATTGAACGGGGGGGGGGGGGGGGATTTTGTATGCAAAGCAGTTGTTCTAAATAAGTGTTCTACCACCTTGCTATTGGGGGGGTACAATTTGGAAGGGGAGGAGGAGATGCTTTTCTTCTGATGCTACTTTCCCCAGTTTATTTTCCCCTCACCTTGAGTTTCCAAGTGGGTGGTTTTCCTATATGCTAGAGAAACAGTTTAAGAATTAAGCACCCTGCAGTACCTTCCACATCTCCCATCAAATCACTGCCTCTTCCTTCTGCTTTTCAGCTGTTCATCCTCAAATATTAAAATTTAGTTAAGATCAGCATCCAGCATTTTTAACTGGACATTTGAGAAGCACAAATGTAGTCTGTAATTATGGTTTCTTGATTATGCTACACCACCATTGTTTTCAAACCATGGTTTCCGATTCTGCATTCCTGGTTGATTGCAGATCATGGCTTGGCAATCGGTACATCACAACAAGCATTGTTTTTAATATGTTTACAAATTCAGTCCTCTTCTGGGGACTGCAAGATGCAATAAAGACTCGCCCATTCATTCTGTCTTTGATTTTGGAGCAAGCTGAAATGAATCAATATAGTGTATGGGGAGATTTTTAATTCATCAAAGAAAGTGGGTGTGTCTGGATATATGGTTTGCAACTATCTCTGTGTCTTAGGGGACCCAGGTGGCGCTGTGGGGGATTAAACCACAGAGTCTAGGGCTTGCTGATCAGAAGGTCGGCGGTTCGAATCCCTGTCACGGGGTGAGCTCCTGTCGCTCGGTCCCAGCTCCTGCCCACCTAGCAGTTCGAAAGCACGTCAAAGTGCAAGTAGATAAATAGGGACCACTCCAGTGGGAAGGTAAACGGCGTTTCCGTGCGCTGCTCTGGTTCGCCAGAAGCGGCTTTGTCATGCTGGTCACATGACCCGGAAGCTGTCTGCGGACAAACGCTGGCTCCCTCGGCCTATAGAGCGAGATGAGCGCCGCAACCCCAGAGCCGGACACGACTGGACCTAATGGTCAGGGGTTCACGCTGTTTTAATAAAGCTGTATTTAATCTGAGGAATTAATTTTCAATAGTGGCTTCAAACACTTAATAACTTTTGTGTAGCACTTAGTTTTAAAATTATAAATTTCCTCCTTCCATAATTTTACACATAGAATCATGGTTAGAATGCAAAGAGGAACACACATTTTTGGGTGTTGATATTTCTGTTTGGAAGGATCCCCTCACAGAATGCTGCTCTTTGAGAGGGAGGTGGCCTTTCAGAGAGTGAAAGAAGAATTTAGCCCCATGTGTTCCACCTTAAAAGCAAGGTTAGAGCTTGATTCTTTGATCATGTTTTGCAGTCACTAAACCACAGAGCCTAGGGCTTGCCGATCAGAAGGTCGGTGGTTCGAATCCCTGCGACGGGGTGAGCTCCCGTTGTTCAGTCCCAGCTGCTGCCCACCCAGCAGTTTGAAAGCACATCAAGTGCAAGTAGATAAATAGGTACCGCTCCAGCGGGAAGGTAAACGGTGTATCTGTGCTGCTCTGGTTCGCCAGAAGCGGCTTAGTCATGCTGGCCACATGACCCGGAAGCTGTATGCCGGCTCCCTTGGCCAGTAACGCGAGATGAGGGCCACAACCCCAGAGTCGTCCGCGACTGCACCTAATGGTCAGGGTTCCCTTTACCTTTACCTTTTAAGAAACTTTAGAACTGAAAACTATCTTCCTAATGGCAAGGGTCTCCAAATCCTCAGTTTTAGCAATAACATCTCATTTCCTCCCTCCCCCCCCCCCCTTTTTGCCTAGTACCAGTTTGGAGCTTTAGCTGTTTCCTTGACAGGAAAGGGCAGCGATTCTGTTTTTCCATTAGGAGAGGTGACTATTGTGTTCAACTCATCCACATTAAGAGTTCTAAAAACAGCTTATTTACTAGTGAAATAAGTTTGTCCTTGGCAAATGTTTGGTTTGATGAGGAAAAGAGTCAGGGTTGACTGCTGGGCCTGCACAGTGGGTAGGTTGTAGATCTGTTAACTGATTGAAGAATGTTAAGCTGATCTGTCTTTTAACCAGTTAGCTGATTTGTTAGCCTTTGTTTCATTTCCAAAAGGAAGTGTAAAACAACTTGTTTATAAATCTTCACATTATAACGTTGCTGTTTACAGTTCAGTACACAAGAGCATTGGTAGAATAAGAGAACATTTGTGATATTTTCTTTCTCAATCCTTATTTCAGCAATACCTCAAAACCAAAAATAAACAAGTGTGCCCTTCCACTCTTACCCTCTTGCAATTAATCAACTGATTTAAGCCAACTGCAGCTTATAGTCCTAGTGGCTCAAGCAGCTTCCGCTAGAGTGAATTATATATCAATGCAGTTTTTTGTTTTTCTCTCCATAGGGTCGAAATAAGAAGAAACCTGCTCCAGTGAAGTATGAAACTGGAGATCTTGTATGGGCAAAGTTCAACAGACGTCCATGGTGGCCCTGTAAAATTTCCCATGATCCTGTGCTAGACACGCATTCAAAAATGAAAGGTAATAATATATTATTTGCATTACATGATCAGAGTTTTAGTGCTTTGTATTATCCATACACAGCTCACTTTGCAGATTAGCCTCCATAAGTGTGTATTGACCAGGATGGCTATCAAATAAGCTGCCTGGGTGAAGAAGATGATGTTGGGGGGGGGCTGTGTATCTTTAATGTTTGTGTAGAAGAGATACTTTCAGCTGTATAGCTTGTCAGGTAAGCTGCACCTGCTGAAGCTTCCTCTGTCAAAAGTTCTGGAATCCTGTACTCACTCTCTCTACATGTATTTTTGGCTTGGTCACCCTGCCATGAAAAAGTGAATGGGTAGTAACAGGCATCACTGTTTTAGATTGCAAGCCCTTCATTTCTTATTTTAATTGCGTACATAACCATGTGCATTGATGGCATTACATGAATGCTAATGATAATAATAAGGCCCAGCCCTAACCTGGGATAATTAGAATGTTTCATGGAAATCAGTGGAACTTAGAATCATAGAATCATAGAGTTGGAAGAGACCACAAGGGCCATCCAGTCCAACCCCCTGCCAAGCAGGAAACACAATCAAAGCATTCCTGACAGATGGCTGTCAAGCCTCCACGTAAAGACCTCCAAAGAAGGAGACTCCACCACACTCCTTGGCAGCAAATTCCACTTGTTTGCTTAGTGGCTTGTTTAGGATTACAGGTAGGTAGTGGAAGCCTATGTCTCTCCACTTAGAAGCAAGCCCATTGAGTTAAGCTGGACTTACTGCTAGGTTAAGGTATATAGAATTGCACTTGGTCTCATCCTGTGCCCATTCTTCTTGGAGTAAGTCCAGTTAAACTCAAAGGACTTATTTTTAAGTAGACCTGCATAATACTGTTCAAGTATTCGATACTGGGAGATTGTGAAGAAGGGAGCTCTCAAAGTTCTGGAGTTTAGGAGGGCAAGAGGGAGGATTTGGAGGAAAGGGAATATAGTTCAGTGGGTGAGTTTGCTGAAGGAGTATGTCATGAAGTGAAATATTCAGTGGTGAGAGAAAAATGTGAAAATGTTAGAAATCAACCAAGAAGACAGGAGTAGGGAGAGTGGACCAAGTGCAAGGAGTGAGCAAGTGGAGGTGTTATGAAGAGCTGGGATCAAGGGCGGAAATTTATGCTCACTTCTTCACAACAGGTATATTATTGCCTCTTATTGAAATTTAAAACGTGTGTGCCACCATTGCAAGGTCTCTGGTATTTTGAATTAAATCCACTGTCTTTCAGAACTCCATATCCCCCCCCCCAAATACTATGCTTGCATCCCTGAGAACTTCACCCAGGAACCAATTTGAAGAGTAAAACTGTTCTTCTAAAAAATGAAAATTCAAAGTAGAAAAGGCAGTGGTTGAGAGAATGGTACCGAAAGACGCATTGACCTCCTCTCCCAGACTCTTGTCCACACAGTGACCAGATAGCGCCCCAACAGTATCTGAAAGATGTATGCTGAAGTAGGGAAGAAAAAGAATTTAAAACTTGTGCTGTTTACTCATTCATAAGATGTTTCTTTTTGGGGAAACAATTGCTTATCTATCCTATGATGACAACTTCTGAACTCCTTTTAACCCCTGACTCATTCAAAAAGTAAAACACAGGGAGCAGTGAATGCAGAAGGCCAACAACCTCTAGCAAAATTGGGAACTTTGGAGTTCTCTCCAGGATTTCAAGGAAAAGACTGATTTAATATTTAATATAATTCTCTCTGAAAAATGGGTTTTAAATTAAATCTGTATTAAGTTTGCTTCAGTGAGCATGTGGATAGGACCAAATAGCCAGAGCCACACCAAAAGAAATACAGTAGTAAAAATAACTGACACATCATGAAAAATTGTGTATATTTATTTAAGACAGTGAAAGCATAATACAAAATGAACAGTAAATTATAAAAAAATATGATTACACTACAGATGAAATGATTATAATGGGACAACTACATGCACTATATGGGAATATGAAACAACTTGCACTGATTGCTTATATAGTACATGTTATTATAGGTAAAATACCAGTTATCCTTCTAACACCCTCCCTCAAGTCCAGCTAACTTAAAAGCAAATGCAGTAAGAATGTTTCACTATATTATAAACATCTGCTTAAGCAATATATGAAAATTACTCAAGATATGTAGGGGTATTTGGATAGACTTGAGAACTTGAGATGTAGGGATATTTGGATAGACTTGAGAACTTGGGAGAAATCTTGAGTACATAAAGCATTTTACCAAAAGCTCCATATCTATCAGACTTCCTGTGGTGAGGTCTGTTGGTTCCAGATGGAGGATTCCTAAGCAAAAATGGAAGTACAAATCTCAGCAAACATACAAGCTGGCCCCCCAGAAATGCAAAATGTACGGACCTGTTCTACATCTCCCAACACCATCAAGCCAGCGTGCATTTCAGGGAATGTGCTGTTGGGGGAGGGAGAAAAAACAATGTAAACTAAAAGCTGTAAGGAAAAAGAGAAGAGCACCACCCCAGTCTTACTTCTCTGTTTTCCTAATTTTAAACGCCTCCCATTTCAAATCTCTAGCCATACTCTGGTTTTCTCTGGTAACCCCCTTAAATGAAGAGAAGAAGAAGAAGAGTTTGGATTTGATATCCCGCTTTTCACTACCCGAAGGAGTCTCAAAGCGGCTCACAATCTCCTTTCCCTTCCTCCCCCACAACAAACACTCTGTGAGGTGAGTGGGGCTGAGAGAGTTCAGAGAAGTGTGACTAGCCCAAGGTCACCCAGCAGCTGCATGTGGAGGAGCGGGGACACGAACCCGGTTCACCAGATTACGAGTCTACCGCTCTTAACCACTACACCACATTGGCTCTCCCTACACCACACTGGCTCTCCTAGATAAGTTTACCCATTAAAAATCAGTCCTTCATTAAATTATGACTTAAACCAAAATTCTCAGACTTCTTCATTACTCTTCCTTAATTGCAACCCTGAATCTCTCTGCTTTCTTTATCAAAACTAGAAGTCATTTCTGCCAAGCCAGGAAGAAGAACCTTGAAAGCACTTGGTTCTGCCCTGCTTTCACAAACTAATCGTCCAAAACAAAGACTTCAGACTTTGAAAAGGAAATAAAATGTTGGTTGAAATTATCTTCTAATGTAACACACATATAGAATAAAGGCACATATGCAGACAATTACCAGATAACAGGGGGAAACTTCACTCTCATTAAAATGCCTACTTCTTATCCTGCACTCCTCTCCCTCTTCTACCCCATGGTTTATAATTGGCATATTTCCCATTGTACAGCTGCTTCCCAGTCTAATAATACAGAGACATAACTGTAAAACCTGAACAAAAAACAACAACATTTCACATCAAAAGATACCTAGAGTTATTAGTGTATTGAAGTAATGATACATCTTTCTTAATTCAACAAAAGTGCTGTGTTCTTCCAGCTCAGGCTTGAATAGATTACAGGAATATATTTTGCCCTCCTCCTTGCTTTTAATTACATAGAATAGCAAGTAACCAGAATTCGGTCATCTAGGGGCACCTTTGGTGTTGCTATCAGAGAGAGGTTAACCCATCTTCATAGGTTCCATTGCCGTATTTATCACAAAGCTTTTGTCATAGGAAGAATGCTCCCTTTATTCAAGGATGCTTAGCCAGCATCTTTTCTGTTCCTGCAGCCATCGACCTAGGCATAGCGATCATCATGGCTTCCTGAAACCAAAATTTGGTGCATACAATATGTGGATCTGCTCCTTCCGTACGGCACCCTGGAACCCAGAAAATAAGTCCAAAAGGGACTTGACTATCACCCTCTAATGGTGAACTCAGGTGGTGAGTGCCAATAGAAATAGAGCCAAATTAATGCATATGACAAACAAGAGGGCAGGAACCAGTGTGCTCTGGGGAGCCCTGAGTGAAATACAAAACATTTTTAATTAAAAAAAAATCCAAGGGTGCAACACCCCCCCCCCCCATGTTGCATCATTTATTCCAGGTCCTATTTGTTAGATATGCTATAGCAATTATTTTGGGGGCATTCCTACACTTTGACTCAAAATGCTAATCTTGCCAATTTTATCTTTGATAGTGTCCAATCGCAGACCACATCGAGAATACTATGTAGAAGCCTTGGGAGACCCATCTGAAAGAGCTTGGGTTGTGGGGAAAGCTATTGTAGTCTTTGAAGGAAGACATCAGTTTGAAGAACTACCTGTCCTTCGGAGAAGAGGGAAGCAAAAAGAGAAAGGTTACAAGCACAAGGTAAATCTCATGTTCTCATTTGGTTTGTACTTGAGTGTTCCCACCTGAGTGCAAAACCTAGGTGTATGATTCTAGTGGAAGTGAAGTACTTCGTAAAGACCATGGGTCGCAGTTGGAAAAATTTAAACTCTCTCACTGAAATCCATCGGCTTACAAAAGTGCTCCATTTTTTAGGATTGTGTTTCTTATACTTTGAAGCTGCTTTAAAAATGACTGATATGATTTGAGACTTGGAGGCTGCTGATAAAGGAATGTCTTTTGCATTGACTTGTCCATATAGCTACCTGAGAATAGACTGGAAATAAAATCATGTAAATCTGGCCATTATGTTAGATACAGGTACTGTATATAAAGAGAACTTTTGACAACACGTTTCAATGTTATTAATGGAGAAAACATTGTCTCTGAAAGGCAAATGTGGAGTAAGTAATACGGGCAGGAAGGAAAACCTACTGTATGTCAAAATCTTAGTCTACAGCTTGAATTCCTTCTGGAGCCAGCATCCCATTTTGAGGTCTTAGCTCTGTGTTAATATTTCCAAAACTGAGATTCTGGCATAAAACATCCAGGCAACCATTTTCTTGAGACTAGGATCTGAATTGATTCAGCTATATTCCATTTTGGAACTTGTTAAGCTCTCTGGGAGCCAGAATGGAACCAGACTGTTGGCGCTCAAAATAAAAAAAGGTGACAGAGCAGCTTTTCAATTGATTGTGTGGGGGAAGCTGAAAGCAGCTGCAGAGTCCTGTTCAGAACAAATCATGCCCCTGAGAGGAAGGGTGGGGGAGAATTATTATTACAATTTAAATTGGGAAGAGGATAGAAGGTGTCACTGAGAGTGCAGGGGCACATGATAGCAACTGAGAGGCAGGCAGGTGTCAGAGATATTGGGAGAGGGAGTAAAAAGCCTTTTACGTTGATATATTTCCCAGTGTGCATATGTATTTCAATTGTTTTTAAGATGTGGAGTGTTTTATTCCTCATTGTTTGCCACTTTGGACTCCTTTGGAAGGGGAGAGAGAAAGAGAGAGAGAGTACACACACGTGTGTATACACTGGTGCTAGAAGCCTCTGAGTCAAGATGAGTGAGCTGGAGTGCTTGGTCTTAGATGAGAGCATCAATATAGTGGACATAATGGATGCCTGCTATAATGGAGAGAACCACTAGGACACAGTTACCTCTGGGTACAAACTCTGTAAGAGGGACCAAGAAGGGCATACTGGAGGCGATGCCACTCTGTGGGTGAAAGAAGACATAGAGTCTGACAAGCTAGAAATCCCCAAAGGAGCAGACTCTTCCTTAAGTGGCATGCAGGACCTGGTGTGAGATGTAAATGTTATAGTACCTACTGGGAGCAGTGACCATAGTGCTATCAGATTACATATATTTGTGAATGGACAGTTGCCAAGAAAATCCAGCATTGTCACATTTGACTTCAAAAGAGGAAACTTCTCTGAAATGAAGGGATTGGGGGAAAGGAAGTTAAAAGGCATAGTTAAAAGAGCCAAATCTCTCCAAAATGCTTGGGAGTTGTTTAAAAGCACAGTACTAGAAGCACAGCTAGAATGTGTACCACAGGTCAGGAAAGGTGTCACCAGGGCCAGGAGGATACCAGAGTGGTTAATGAGCAGAGGCAAAGAGCTATTAGAGCCAAGAAGGCTCTAATGAAAGTCTTGTCCAATGAGGATAACAAAAAAGAGCACAAATTTTGGCAAAAGAAATGTAAGCAGGCAATAAGGGATGCTATGTACTAACAATAGAATGTTATTTAAATACATTAGTAGCAGAACATAATTTAGGCGCTTGTACCTTTAGATGACAGGGGAGTCAAAGGTATGCTAAAGGAGGATAAAGAGATTGCAGAGAAGCCGAATAAATTATTTGCATCTGTTTCCTTCGTGGATTATATATTGCAGATCCCTGTGCCTGATCTAACTTTCACAGGAAGGGAGTCTGAGGAACTGAGTCAGTTGTGACAAGGGATGATGTTCTGGGCCTTGTTGACAAAATAAAAAATGACAAGTCACATTCATGTTCTCCATGAATCTAGCTTTGATCTGCGTACTTTAATTAGTTATGTGCTGCAGTTACATTTTGTGAAAGAAGATAATGTTCATATCTGTGTGTAATGTCATCTTTTTGTGTGTTATAAGTATTTTGTAACTTGTTTTTGTCCCTTCCTATACTTTTCAGGTTCCTAAGAGGTTTCTGGCAAAATGGGAGATCAGTGTTGGCCTTACAAATGACTATCTAAAGCAGAACAGTGCTCAAAAATACATCCCAACTTCTAGCAAACCGGACAGTGAGAAGGATGTGCATTTAATGGGATCTTGTACAAAGGACTCCTTAAATGAACAGAGCAGACAACTAAATGGATGTTTGAAATCACTAACATTGGACTCCAAACATTTGACCCATGATAAGGGGAAAGTGTTCACCAAATCCCGAAACAAGAAGAGCTCTGACACCCGGAGGAGAACTAGAGTAAGAAAAAGTAGCATCAAACTGGAGGCACCCAAGAGAGAAAGCGGGGGGAAAGGGCCAGTAAGCAAAGCTAAAAATATGGTTGCTGCAGATATGCCAGAGAAGCAGGCTTCTCATGAACTTTGCAGAATAGCAAAGAGCCTAATGGGATCCAAAGGCAGCATGGAAAACTACTTGCTCTCTTCTTTTGGAGAAAGACAATTCGAAAATAAATATAAGAAACCAGGGTTTGATATATCTAATAGCAGCTGCCAGCAGGAAACATCCAAAGCGGATGTGAAGAAAAAGAGAAATCCAGCAGGCTTCACGTGCAGTTCAAAGCTACAGCAGCACTATTCCAGAACTGATGCTGGAGCAGAGAGGAAACAAATAGACTCCGATTCATCGAATAATGGTACCTGTGATCTAGACTCCCTTGACCAAAGTTTAGCGGCAGCAGCAGCAGCGGCAGCAGCTTATAGTGTCTTGAAGAATAGTGACTCTGTAAATAAAAGTGGAAAAGAACTGTCTTCTGGGCAAAGAGCTATTAAACATTCTGCACCTGTCTCAAAAAGCAGCAATCGAAGCCGCAAACCTCCAGAAGGTTCTCTAGACAGGAATATCAATGTTGAAGCAGGAGGTGAGGAATTCTGTGAGCCATCTCTTGCAGCTGAGGTGGCTTCAGTTTACAGGAATGACAATCTTATCAATGTAGATAAGCACACTACACTCCAAAGTAAGGGGTTTATAAGTCAAATGGATGCAAAACAGCCTCAGTTCAGAAGTATAAAATGCAAGCATAAAGAAACTGCTGCTGGGACAGACTCCTCTCTTAAGGAAGATGAATGTAGCCCCAACTGCTGCTTTTCTGCTACCAAAGGTTCTCCTGGGTCTCAGTTAGATATGCCTAACAAAAGTGGGAAGGCTGATGGCCCCAAACCGCTGAACAGCACAAATGAGAAACCTGGTGATTCTGCTGAAATAGAAACGGCAGTTGTGAAACACGTGCTTTCAGAACTGAAGGAGCTGTCGTATAGGTCCATGAATGTTGAAGCGAAAGACTGTGGGCCGCCTAAGACCACAGTGCCCTTACTCTTTTCGTCTGTCTCTGGGCAGAACCATTTGCCTATTGAGCCCGATTATAAATTCAGCACCTTATTAATGTTGTTGAAAGATATGCATGATAGTAAGACGAAAGAGAAGCAGATCATGACAACTCAGAACATAGTCTCTTATAGGAGTTCTCACAGCGATGATAGTTCTGGAAGTAACACTCCAAGTGATTTGACATCTTTGCCTACAATGGGAACCACTCATAAATTAGAAAAAAGCCAAGATAGTGTTCGAGAACCAGAGTGTCAGAAACCCAAAGAAGGTCAGTCCTCTTTTTCACATGGTATCGCAACCAAGTTGATCGATCCCGGTGCTAACAAAAGGGAACTCACAAACGCTACTGTTTCTGGTACAAACTGCACCGCAAGGCGCAGCTGTCCAAAATCTAAGCAGCTATCTAAACTAGTAGCTAATGCAACATCAAAGAGCAAAACACTAAGGCGGTTGTCTAATTCAGCTGAGAGTGTGCCCCGCCAGGATAGAGCTGCCCAAGGCTCAGTTGCTAGTGCTCTAGACAATGCAAAGGAAGATGTTGCAAGGAAAGTGTCTTGGGAGTTGATGGGACACTCCCCTGACGAAGACTCTGCAAGTTCCTCTGATGACAGTTTAGTTCGTATAAGAATGAAGTCAGAATATGATAAAAAGAGAGAGAGCTGCAACTCCTTTGAAAACGGGGAGTTGGATTCAGGACTGAATAGAGAAGGCTCCTTGGGTGATGAGCCTAGAGATGTATGCCACGTAGCGCCCAAAAAGCGATGGCAGCGTTTTAACCAAAGCAGTGCTAAAGCTGGTAAGCACATCAGTAGATCTAGGGAAGCAGAACAGTTACGTGCCTTTGGCCTCTACAGAATAAAAGCAAGCTTCAGGGTGTGGGCTTCTCCCCACTCTTTAACAAGATGGTTAAGGGAGGCACTATAGGCAAAAACTGTGAGAATCACTTAGTTTGTTGGGCAACGTTTTGCAGAATAAGAGGGATGAAACAAAAATACAGTTCTTACAGAGCTGAGAGTTTTACAGTTTTGAGATCCTAGTTTGAGTTCTCTGTACAAGGTAAGGATTCCTTGTGCTGCACCACTGCAGATTGTGGGAGCTGGAACCACATGGTGAAATCTTCCAACCTATAAATGAATGAATGAATGAATGAATGCAAGATCCTAACTGAAGTCTGTAAGTGGTACAGCTCATAAACTCTTCAGCTGTCTTCACCTGCAGGTTGTGAGAACTAGCCCTTAAGAGGTTTTGTGCCATGAGTTGCAGTGCATAAAAATCTTAAGGTTATCCAATTGAAATGCTGGCTGTTACTCTAGCTTTTCTCTTCCTCAGATTTTAATACAGGTTCACTTTAATCTTTTAAAACTAGAAACAGTGCTTAAGAAGGCATAGTGTGATTTGGAAATAAATATATATTTGGTTTCTCTTACCTTGTGCAGAAGCTTTATTTATAAATTAAAATATGATGGGTTTAATTCTAGCATGAAAGTTTATAATATTTACTGCTCAGTGTTACAGGAGACTCATGAGAAGGAAAAATTGCAGCCCAAAAGGTAGATCAAAGTTTAGTAGTACTGAATAATCCGTGTTTGTTTCTCCCTGTGGAAAGCAAGTGGTCTGCTAAACTGAGTGTATTGCCAGCAGCACAATCCTATACATGACTAACTCAGAAGTAGGTCTGTTGGCTTACTCACAGCAAAATAGGTACAGAATTGCAATCTAACACACCTTTACCTGAGAGTAAGCCTGGTAGGACTAACTTGCAAGTAAGCATGTCTAAGGTAGTGCTGCATGTTGGGTTAGGACTCAAGAAGTTACCACCACAAAGTGAAGCAATTTAAACTTGAATCTTACATTCTATAAACTTTTCAATCTTGTTTTGCTGTTCCCCATTAGTAGTTTTTGATCAGCGATTGTGCATTGGGTGGCAACATGAACTAAATTTCAAAATGTAGAGGGCTGGCCTACCCTGTGTGTGAAATGCAAATTGCATGCTATGTGAAATACAAGATAAAGCAAAATATGTGAGCCAAGGATGGCAGTCCTAGTTCATGACTTATCTCTATGTACACTTACATAGCATAAATTAACTGCACTGGCATTTAACTTCCTGCTAAATCTGAGACACATACTCTCGAATGGTAATGGCCCCACCACATTTTGAAAAATAGATTTTGCAACATGCTGTGAAGAATAGGTATATTTGATAAAGGATTGCAGTAATGTTTGTGGATTGCAGTAAAACGCAGGGAATGTTGCAAGATGAGCAATAAAGTATTCTTAACTAACTTTTATGAGAAAAGTATCCAGATCTTGCCTTCTGCAGAAGACAAAAGGTTAATTTGGCAAATACACAATTATAATTATTTTTATTCTGGCCAAGGGCCAAACACACTGCATTCAGCTTCTCCATGCACCTGTACAGAGCATTTCAGCTTCCCTCTTCCAGAGGCAGCTATTCCCAAAGATTTCCAGGGGTTGGGCGGTGGCAGCACTTTATAGAGTCAGAATAGGTAAGATCATTCTGTTTCAGTTTCCATGTACTCACTCACAGCTCCATTCTGTTCTGTTTTTAGGAGGGGAAATTGATTACATTTTAATAATACGCACTTCCCTGTGCTATGCATATTCTATGCATCTTTCCTATAAAACACATTTCTATATGATTTACAATGCATTTCCCCCTGAAATACGCATTTTTGTAAATATTTTCCCCATGAAGCATTAATTTCTGCACTCACTTTTTGAAAAACCAAAACCTGCATCGCTAAGTGGGCAATCTGATAGCTGCATTCCAACCCACCCATAAGTCCATAGACAGCTAATCTGACACTAAAAAATAATAATAATAAAAAAAAACAAAGCAGTTTATAAAAAGAATAAAGAGGGGGGAAATAGTCTGCGTTTAGCTTATTTAGAAAGTTAAAAACTTTAAAAACAGATTACAACACATGTAAACATTCTACGTATCTGAGTAAGCATGTCCAAACAAACATGTCTTTTAGCAGATGCCAAAAGGAGTACAGTGAATGTCCCTGCCTGATGCCAATAGGCAGGGAGTTCCAAATTGTGGGTCCTGCTGCACTAAAAAAATTATTAGAAATGCAGAATGAGTATTGTTTGGCACTTGTAAGATTGAAGTAGCTGAGTGGGCACATACGGAGGAAAGCAATTTCACAAGTAAACTGTGGTTCTGAGTTGTTAAGGGTTTTTATATACTAATAGTAGCACATTGGGACGCGGGTGGCACTGTGGGTTAAACCACAGAGCCTAGGGCTTGCCGATCAGAAGGTCGGCGGTTCGAATCCCCGCAACAGGGTGAGCTCCCGTTGCTCGGTCCCTGCTCCTGCCCACCTAACAGTTCGAAAGCACGTCAAAGTGCAAGTAGATAAATAGGTACCGCTCCAGCAGAAAGGTAAACGGCGTTTCCGTGCGCTGCTCTGGTTCGCCAGAAGCGGCTTAGTCATGCTGGCCACATGACCCGGAAGCTGTACGCCAGCTCCCTCGGCCAGTAAAGCGAGATGAGCTCCGCAACCCCAGAGTCGGACATGACTGGACCTAATGGTCAGGGGTCCCTTTACCTTTACCTAGTAGCACATTGAACTAGGCGCAGTAGCAAACCTGCAGGCCCCTGAGCACAGGTGTTGTATGTTGATGGAGTCTCACTTCTGTCAGTAATTGTGTTGCAGCATTCTGCACTAACTGCAGTTTCTGGATCAAGTGCAAGGGAACGCCCCCCCTCCAATAGAGCACATTGCAGTAATCCAGACTTTCTTACTGACATTGCCTCCGTTTTTCCCTATGCACCTCCTCCTTTTTTTCTTAAGCATCTTTACGTATTATTGTAAGCAACCACAGTAACTCCAGTGTTAGGAAATGCTTTGATTCATGATGATTCACTATGTGACACTCCACCACAAAAACCATGAGATTGTACAGTAAAATTCAGTAATCCAAGTTACAGTCTCTCACATTGGTATCAAAATAATTTTTACTCAATAGCTACAGCCAGAACAAGGATGGGTACTATTTGTGTTATGCCGTGAACCTTACTGAGATAGATAAGGGATAGCCAGCTTCCTACACCCAAGAGACTTGATGCTTTGTGTTCTTGTCATGGCCGGAGGAGGTTGATGCTAGAGGAAATGTCCATAGCTGCTCAATGACTTCATCAGGGTTCGGGAGGTGCCTCTACAGGTCCTCCTTTCCCCTACTTTCAGCCTGATGACTCTCATGCACGTTTATAGTAAAGACAGAAAGCAGTTTGGAAGAAGCAGCAGAGGCATTTTAGCCCTTACCTCATCTTTCCTTCTACAGAGGGGAGAGTACTACTGTTGTAAGGGAACGAGAGAACCAGACACCATTCTGTTGCTTTTGGACTACCAGTTGCCCAGCTCAGAGATATTTACCGGTACTCTTCGTTTACAACAGAGTAATCAAAACTTAAAATGAGAACTTTGCACAATGCTATTCAGTTAAAAAAGAAAAAGTGGAAAGCCAACAGGTGCAGCAGACAAATTTATTAGAATGAATGCATAAACCCCAGTCTGCAAATATTTCAGGCACTTTACAGTTTGCCTCTATAAAAATTAGTTACTCTTATGGAAGTTGGAGCTAAATTTAGCTCTTTTATTACCCCCTGCTTAAACTATAGCTGGGTTGAGATTCATTCTTAGAAAGTTGTCTGTCCCCCCCCCCCCAGTGCTGCTTTACCCCATTGTCTATGGCTAAGCAGGGAACTTTGCTTTTCTGAGTTCCACTTATAAGCACTAGCTGCAGTGCTTCACTGTGAAGATGATATATCAGATTAGACATAGAGTTGTCATCTTTGGCGATCACTCGTAGCCGAGTAAGATTGTCTTCCATAAACACAGTTTTAACAATGAGTCCGTAAGTGACTGTGGAGGCCAACCCTGGATCCACACGTCCTTCCACAGTGGGGACATTGGTTTCCGGGCAGGAGTTGATCATTGTGTGGATTTGCCTTCCTCTTAGCACGTTTATCCTTTGCATCCTGAGTTCGAGTGTCTTCAAAGACATAAGCATACCGTGTTCCACATACTGATTTGGATCCAGCATTCTCATGAGCAGAACTCCACTCATGGAATGCTACTGCTACAGGAGGAGCCCATTTTTCCCAGTTCCACCTTCCTTCCTCAACCCCCTGAAAAGCTGAACCTCCAAGGGGAAGGGAAGGGGAAATCAGGAAATATCATTTAACCAACTTCTTCCAGTATACCTTTGCAGGATCTCAGTAGTACCTCCCACAAATGGAAAAGCTTATCTAATAATGGAAAGGACACACTGGATTCAACATGTTGTACAAATTCTAATAATAATAATAATAATAATAATAATAATAATAATAATAAATTAATTAGAAATGCACGTTGTAAATACTGTAATTCACATTTGCTGAACAGGAAAAGGGACTTGTAAGTTTTTTTCTCTGGATATGTAGCCACTCTTGTTTCAGGGCCAGCTTTATTTCAGAACTGCTTTCATAATGTGTTAGGAGGAGCCACCTGTTTTGCTTTTTTGCAACATTGGATGTTTATTGTTTTTCAACATAGGATTTCCTCGTGGGTTTTTTTTTTAGCAACAAGCAAAAACTTTTAAAGAGGAGAGAAAGAGTTCCTAAGACACTTATAATGGACTCATTTGTACAATCCAGTTTGAGAGTAGGTTAAAAAAGTTGATTATTATTATTATTATTATTTTAAAAAGACAAAACTCAGAGGTTTAGGAGAGTATCCTAGAAGAAAGTCATACTAATTTGTAAGTACAAAAGCAGTTTTACACATACAACTTAATTCCTGCTTCAACCACAATATTTCAGTCCTAGCATCTCACCCTCAAACGGGGTAATGCAGTTTCCCCTGCTTGACTTGCACATGGCACTGCTAGGCCAGACTGGGCACAATTTACTACACTGAGACCCAGGCAAGAATAGCCTGCTGACACTGGGGACAAGACGTTAATGGCAGTCATTGCAGCTCACTTGCTTTCCATAATTGGGCAGGAACCCTTTGTGGGGTGATGGTTGTGGGGTTTGCATGGATTAGGATCACTGTGTGGATTCCCACTGAATAATGAGAGGTGGCACGATGGTCAGGGAAGAAGCTTTGTATGAAAACCTGAAGGAAAGGGCTGCTTTTGAACTATTATGGCAGGAGAGGATTGATTAAAAACTTAAATGACATAGTCAAGGAGTCTCAAGCATCTGAACTATGCACCTCAGATTCATGTGATCATCACTTTGTTGAGGGCAATGGGAAATGGCACAGGAGCTTTAGCAGACCTTGGCCATAATGAAGGGTTCTATCCCAGCCCTTCTGATCTTCTCAGAAGACTAATCCTGAGGCTCTTTCTCCTTTTTTATTTTCTCAGTAGCTCATTCAGAGAAGAAACGCCTTAGGAAGCCAAGTAAGCGGCTTCTGGAATATGCAGAGGAATATGATCACATATTTGCACCTAAGAAAAAGAAGAGGAGCCAGGAGCCATTTCAGAAGGTGGGTATGAAACAAAGAAACGGGTATAGGCACCTGCGAGAAATTGGGAAACTGTCATGTAGGTAGGTTTTTTGTTTTTTAAATAGAGTTTTTAAAACTAGAACTAGGATCCAACATGTGTGTATGCTTTGGGGCAGGGTAGTGGAATTCCACTTCTGGCTGAGGCCCCTTCCACCACATGCAAATGCCACCTGAGAAATTGCCTCAAACTTTAGGAGTAGCTTATCAGAGGGCAGGTGGGTGATTTAAAAAAAGGAACCCCAAAGAACTCTGGTGCTTGTTTGGAATGCTGCAGGTGACTCTTAAGGAAGGGCAGATGCTTAGTGTTGGAGACTCTTGCTTTCCATGCAGAAGGTCTCACGTTCAGTCCCTGGCATCTGAGAACATCCCCTGTCTGAAACCCTGGAGAGCCACTGCCAGTCATTGTAGAGAAAATTGCGCTAGCTGAACCTATGGTCCAATTCCAAACAGAGCAGCTTCCTATGTTCCGTCCCAAGGATCCTAGCCGTTATGAGCCAAGTTTTATTTTTTTGAAACAAAGCACAGACATCTCAACAATTCCACCCCACTTTTATATACCTTCGTGTTGTCTCAGAATGAGCAAAGTGATTGAAGGAAAAACAGAAGTGCCTGGCTGGATCTTGGACTATGGCTTTGGCTCTGGCTTTTCTTTGACTTTCTTTTTTGCTCCAGATGGGCTGGCTATGAAGCGCACACATCAGCCAGGCTGTTGTTGCAAGTGTTGTAGTGGACCTTGGTTATCTGCCTCAAGAGCATCATGCTTAACCCTTTACGCTACAGATTCCTATAGTACTTTGAATTACAAAGCAATATCTATATCTATATATCTATATCTATATATATCTATATATATCTATATCTATATATATCTCTCTCTCTCTCTCTCTCTCTATATATATATATATATATATATATTCATTCATTCATTCATTCCTGGTCATGACTGAAATAAGCAGGTTTTGCTTTATGATTTCAATTCATCAATATTTCTTACTTCAGTTGTGAGAAGGGCAATACCTTGAATAGGTTTTTTTAATGAATGCTCAATAAATAAATAACTATAGCGTATTTTCAACATGAGAAACATTGTATTTCATCAATTCACATACATAACTATGGATTATACAGCTGCCAATGAAAACAGCATCTCCATAGGCTAGTTGTCCCTCACTCCTCAGTGATGTCTAGTGATTCTCACTCAGTGGCATGAAGTCATCAGACTATTCATTTTCCCAACCTTGTCAAACTGTACCCAATGACGTTCCGTCAGGCAAACACTGCACCTGATGGCATGGGCTGCTGTTACTTGGGGGGAGGGAAGCTAGACAAAGGAAAGCCATTTTCAGCAGCAGCGCCATCACTTACACTGTGTACTTTGTAAAATTAAAACTTGGTTGTGTGTGCTTGCGTAAAATGATTTCCTAGCAAAGCCGAAGATGTCCCTTGTTTTTCACCTGCTGTAGAAATGTAGCCATATTTCTGAGTAGCTGTATATTCCCCATTAGCCTTTTCTTCATGTATTGGTTGGACCAGGATCTTGAGTATTTTCTGTTTATGTCTGGCTGCTAATAGGCAAGTTCTCTAGAGAAGTCTGAAATCAAACAGGACTGCACCACTGGCAAGCAAGCTCATAACAAACATCTAGAAAAGAAGCCTTTGGATTCAGTTTCATCTGCTTCTTCGTCTAAAGAGTCTCCTCCCGTTCTTGAAGCTGAGCGGTCTTTGTCAGATGAGCCCGACTCCCATGCCATGGAACCAAGATCAGAAATGCCAGTTTTGACATTGTCGTCACCAAATGTTTTGGAAGTTGCTGCTGCTTCTCCTTTGCAGGGAGAGAGACAGTTGGTGAAGTCAGGTAAGACATGTGTATTGTTAGCATCTTCACCAGAAATAAGCTCTAGTTACTGGAAACAAAACAGGTGTCTTGTTCCTTGGCCCTTGACTCCTATTTCCTGATTCTAGTCTCAATTAACTTGATACTCTACTCTACTCTACTCTACTCTACTCTACTCTACTCTACTCTACTGAAATGTTTAAATGTTTCTTTGATCGTCCTTGAATCTTGCCACCACACTTGCTATCCTCTCCTGCCACACACTTTGAGAACCACAACACAATATGCCATTGCTCTTTGGTCTGGACCTGAAGCTTTTGGCCCTGTCTCTCACAAGGACGGGGGTGGAGGGTAATAAATGATACTGAAGTTTTTGTTCCTCATGAGATCTAAATAGCAAAAAGAAGGATATTTTTTAGTTAAATAAATAAACTACAGAACTTTAGACCTCCAAGCTCCTGATGTCTTAGATCTCAAAGTGGCTTATGACACTAAAATATACAAAGCCCAAACAAAACCTCAAAATTTTAAACCTCAAAACTTTTTTAAGCCACAAGAATTTTCAACCTCAGAAAATTAAAACGAGTTGGCTATAGTTGGGGCTTGCTGGGTTCTACATCCTTCTTAAATTGTGGTTCCCAGAATTGGACACAGTATTCCACGTGCGGTCTGACCAAGGCAAAATAGAGTGGTGCTATTACTTCCCTTGACCTGGACACTACTTCTGTTGATGCACCCTACAATAGCATTAGTTTTTTTTTGCTGCTGCATCACACTTTTGACTCATGTTAAGCTTGTGGTCCACCAAGACCCCTAGATTCTTTTCACATGTACTGCTAGTAAGCCAGGTGTTCCCCATCCTATATTTGTGCATCTGGTTCTTCTTGCAGAACCTTACATTTGTCCCTACTGAAAATCATTTTGTTAGCTTGCAAACAGTTCTCCAATCTGTTAAGGTATTTTTGAATTCTGATTCTGTCTTCTGCGGCATTAGCTACCCCTCCCAGTTTTGTTATTTTTTGGTTTTGGGCAGAGGAGGTACAACAAACAGTACTGGTGTTGTTATACTGATTCTTACTTGGTGCTGATAAAACTAGTTTGTTTCTAGTGAGGAAAATTCATTTTTATTGTAGGGAGTTTTGAGAGTAAGCGCCAGAGGAAACCAACAAAAAAGCTGTTGGAATCCAATGATTTGGATACTGCATTTATACCAAAGAGAGAGTGGACTTCCATAAAGAAGGTAAGTTCCTTCCTTCTGCTTCAAATGTTACCAAAGATCTGCTATGCTCCTGAATGTAAAATTATTTCATCTGCACAGAGTTTTGATTGGCCTTCATTTGGTTAAGGGTACCTAATAGAAGCACTCAGTAAAAAAGAATAGTGATAATCACAGCTCAGCCTATAAAGTTCTTGTTGCACTTTCTTTTCAAAAAGGTGTCATTGTCCAAACTGAGTGAACATTAGGTCCGCAAGCCTTTGAATCTATGGCTCTTTTACAGTGACAAAAGTCATGCTGTCAAACATGCACATATCTCATTATTTTCAGTTGTGAGTCTGTAGGAGTTCTTTTCACTAGAGTGTGCACTCATTCAACAAATTGATAGTGGTTTGGCTGGCTGTGAAGAGAAGAAAGCTTCTGATGTACAAAATATCTCTCTGTGTGAGCACGCATGTGTTTTAAAGTAACCTAAGCACCTGCTGGAACTCCAAACCAGGACTCCTCTTCAAAAACTTTTCCTGTGCTAGAGATCAGGCCTTTTCTATAGGAAATTATGGTTATGGTCCCCTTTGCTAAAATGTATCCAAACAGAGTCCTTAGAAGATTTTTTTCATTTACAGTCGTACCTTGGAAGTCGAACGGTATCCGTTCCGGAAGTCTGTTCAACTTCCAAAACCTTCAAAAACCAAATCACAGCTTTTGATTGGCTGTAGAAAGCTCCTGCAGCCAATCAGAAGCCACATCAGACATTCAGGTTCCAAAACAACGTTCGCAAACCAGAACAATCACTTCCGAGTTTGCTGCGTTGGTAATTCATGACTCAATTTCAGTTTGTTCTGTAACACCTGTTGTGATATGTACAACAATAGAATGTTTATTCTACATTTTATGAAAATTGAATTCAACTTGCTTTTGTTTTTGTAAAACTGTTAAAACAACCACATACAATATGAAAATGCAATAATCATTTGTTTATGTATTGAAGCATTTATGTCCTATCTTTATGTCAGTGATTTATGTCAGGGCAGAAAGTTAATCCATCTGTTGATAAAAAATTAAACAGTAACAATTAAAACAATAAAAACAGCCACACACACACACACAAAAGAAGAATTTTGCTGCAGAGCAGACATTAAGAGCAAAACCCGTTCGTTAAAGGAAAAAGCCAAATTTTGACTGCAAAAAACCACAGAATTGTTGATTTGGAAGAAACTCCCAACAGTTGCCTAGTCCAAACCCTTGCAACACAGGAATCATGGCTAAAGAATCCCTGACAGATGGCCATTCAACCTTTGTTTTAAAATCCTCCAATGCTTGTCTGCATGCAAGAAGCAAAGAATGTATATGGAGCTCTTTAAGGAGGGGTACTCAATAATCTTGGTGTTGCAGTCATGAAAGCCCTATCTCACGTTCCTATTCCTGATGTACCCAGCAATCTGTGGGTCCTCAGGTGTTGAGAAAAACTCCTGAAAAAGCTGATACTAAAGTAGGTGGTCCTTGGTATATTCTGGTTCCAAACCATTTAGTTAAATCTATTTTTGTGAACTGCCCTGAGATCTATGGATGAATTAAATAAATAAATTCAAATAAATAAATAAAAATATAAAAATATAAATAAAGTGAAGCCACAGGCATATGGCACATATGTCTGTGACTTCACTTTATTTTCTTTTGCTACTGCCTTCATGATAATTCATTAAATATATGATTATATTGCTGTAATCTGCCTTGTGAATTGTAAAAATGAAAAGGAAGGGTCTAAATATTTTGAGCTGTGAAAACGGTATAATATGCTGCATTTAGTGGAGGCCCCTCTAGATTTGTTAGTCTCTTACTGTTTTTGTGAATGTTACGATTTTTCTTCTACTTCAGCTGTGCAGAAAGATTATTCAGCAATTATAGCTAAATAAATATGATTCTTCCTACTTCTTGCCACCCAGGGGTTCAGACACTGGGCAATCACCTCCCCATCCTTCTGATTATAGAAATTTGAGGTGCTTCTTCTTGTTGCTGTTTGTCAATATGTTGAAGGTAGAATTGCAATTGAGATGTGGCCAGGGAAACACATCTCGTTGTAGGTGTGCAAATTTGCTTGGTAAATTGTTCCTGTTGCTTGTTCACAGTGTTCTGAGGCTGGTCCTTTGGATACTGAAGTGTCTGAGTTGTATTCCACATCTCAGCTTCTGGACGCTGGTGAAGGTAGGTGGTGCTCCTGTTCTGTAGCATGAAGCTGGCAGTTTCCTGTGAGTGACCATTAGTAATAAGCTAAGCAAGATTCTTCTGTCACGTTACATAATCATCAGCCCACTGCAGTGTAAGTACAGTAGATATTTTCACACAGAGACCAAGTCATAAATGAACTGGGTCCAGATCAGAAAGAAGGAATTGCATCTTTGTCTTATTAGTCAGAGTCAGTTTAAAAAGGAAAACGTACTGGAATTCTTGGCAGCAGTGAGTGTAGTGATGGACTCAGGACCACTCCAAAGATGAAGAAGGTGTGCGGGGTGGATCTGGCCAGAAATCTGTTCAAACAACAGCAGAGTGATAAGAAACAACATGAGACTCAAAGGTGTCCTTTGGCTTGCCTTTCTGAATTTTCAGCTCACACCAACCACATTTTTCTTCATGATCATGAGGGTGAGAAACTAGTTGTTAACCAAGGTGTCTTCTTAGACACCAGTAACTCTGCTGTATGGTGTTCAAAGGGATACCTGGAACCACCCTGTTTATCAACTCACTGGTACTTTCTTCCAACCTATGGTATTTGGGTAATATGGAACAAAGGTGACTTTGTCTTATTTTGGTGAAAACATACTCAACACAATATGAATTTTCATTCTAAACTGTGAAGTCCTCTTGAGAGGTTTGCAGACATTTATCTGAAATTGAATTAAGGGTTAAGGATGGCTATGGTGTGTCCTACTTATCAGTGCTGGATTTTGGGGTTTAAAATTTGAGAGCCATAGTTGTCAGAATTACCTTAGGGTGCAGTTATTTGCTTACAGTCTTGAAACACCTTCCTTGCTGCAGCTCCTGAAAAGGTTCCAGGCAAACAGAGAAGGCGAAAGCGGCAACGACGTACTTTTGCTTCAGCTCCATACAAGAAGGAAAAGGGTGAAGATGTACTGGGAGAAAATGCAAACTCTGAGGTACTGCTGGGCTTTGGATTCTGTAAAAGGATACATGTATGACATCTTTTTGAAGTAGCATTATATATATATAAATGCATAAAACTATTGACTGTGTTGCAAACAAAGGCAGGACTGCACAAGAGTATTGTGTATATCTAAACTAGTAGCTCATGTTTAAAAGATTTGCGTTAACCTAAGTATTCATACACACATACATTTCTATGCCGCTAAATCAAGAAAAATGTATTCATTTTGAATTATACATACAAACAACAATTACAGGAACTTGTTCTCACAATGTGAGATAAAGCCTGGACAAACTCGCCGCAGCTACAAGCTGAATGTCACACCAACTGCCCTGAAACCCTTCCCTGTTCAGAAAATGGTGTATATAAAATCAAAAGTAAAAACATAAAAAGGCAAAGTTCAGAAGCACATAAAACTAGGTTTTAGCGATATTGTTGTGACACTTTCACGGTTGGGAGTCCATTTTAGATTACAGTATACTGAATTTCACTGGGCAGTTGGCTTTAACATTCGAAACGGTATATTCTAAAGCATGTTTCTGTCATAGGCTTGCAATTTTATAATACTATATTTCCATACACATACAGGATGTGGAAATGAAAGCTACAAGTTTTGTATTTCACATGCTGTGTTCTTTCCACAAGACCTAGTATGAAACTGTTTTTTTTTTCTGTTCTGTGACACCTTCATGGTATAGAAATATATGTTCTTTCTTCTCTGAAACCAGTATACTACAGTCTTCTTGGACAATATCCACCAGTTGTTTGAAAGTATATGCCCACAACTTTTTCTTGGTTTAGCACCGACAGGAGGGTTCCTGTACATCAAGGTTTTATATATTTATTTAGTGGTTACGTTTATAACCCATCCTTTTCTCACAGTGACCAACGTGTTCATGCGAGCAGAAGAGTTGCACCTGCTTCTCTTAACACAGTCATTTGCAATTGTCCATTTGCATCTCATTATATAGTCTACACTGTTTGCTGAAGACACACTTCTGTACCCTGCCCTGAAGAGTTGTGTGATATTTGTGAGACCACCCCTATGATTCTTTGGTTTGTTTCAAGTTGCTTTATTTGATTTTAATATTGTATGATATTATGCTTGCAACCCGTCATGGGATCTTGTGAAGGGGGAGGGGTATGCAATCTAATAAATCAATAGCATTGTGTGCCAGATCCTGAGGTTGCGCTCTGGAGACAGTGTGGTGTAGTGGTTAGCGTGTTGGAGCAAGACCTGAGAGATGGGGGTTCTAGTCCCCATCCATGAAGCTCACTGGGTGACTTTGGGCAAGTCGCTGTCTTTCAAATCTACTCAACCTCTCAGGGTTGTTGTGAGGATAAAATGGAGATGGGGGGGGGAAACCATGTATGCCACCTCTTGAGCACCTTGGAGGAAAGGCAGGATATAAATGTAATGAATAAATAAACAAATAATGGTTGTGCAACATAGGTGTTTAGGAAGTATACTGCCACAGGGCAGCAATATAATCATAGTCATGTGTTTTATTAAAGTTCAGAATGTTTATTTCCCTCAGTGAAACCTTAAAAGTAGAGAAGCGTGAGGAGAGTTAGCGGCACAGCATGAGGCACTTTCTGCAGGCAGTGTGATTAGGGCTAGAGGCGTTGCGTGCAGCTCAACAAGCAGGTTGGCAGAACATCCCTATGTATTGTACCCAAAACTATAAGAGCAGCCCAGCAGAGGGGGTGAATGAAAGAGAGAATCTGACTGATCACAGTCTTTCATTTTTTCAAAAGGGAGATAGGACTAATCATGGAACAGCTGGAAGCCCCAAGGAGACTATCGAGGAAGGGTCTGAAAATGACCATGGAGTGCCTTCATCCAAACGGATGCAGGGGGAGCGAGGAGGAGGAGCTGCTCTCAAGGAGAACGTGTGTCAGGTAAAAGTCTGAAGTGCTTCGCTTGAATGCTGGTAATTGTGAAGATGACTTGAAGCAGCCAGACTACTTGGGGACAGGCCATGTTAGCAGGAACCAGATCTTTGCAGAGCTTGCATCCAACGCTTTTTAAAAAAAAGCTTCTGCAAACAAAACTCTTGAGGTTTTTTTAATTAATTTTGACATGAGGGCTTTCTGTCTGTAATCCTTCTTTTGTGTGCAGTCCCAGAACCATTTTGGGTAGACAGGAAGTGTGCGGGGTACAGGATTGCAAAAGTGTGCTTAAAGTGTGCCTTGTAAGAAGGAGCTTCTGAAGTAGTGTAAATCACTGGAAGTTCTAATGTTTGAGCCAAACAATTAGACCACAGCGGCTGTTGCTGAAAAGTACTTCCGAAAATGTGTTTGCTGTGGTTTAGTAGGTATGCATAAACTAGGATTCCCCACTCCCACCTCTTTAATTTCAGCCCATGGCAACACATTGTTTAATTCCTTTGCAGATCTGTGAAAAGCCAGGCGAATTGTTGCTCTGTGAAGCCCAGTGCTGTGGAGCTTTCCACCTGCAGTGCCTCGGGCTCTCAGAAATGCCGAAGGGCAAGTTTATCTGCACTGAGTGTTCCACAGGTACGAAACTGAACTCACTGATGGTGTGGCGAACTCTCGGGTTGCTTTCAAATGTTGGAGCTTGTTGAAAACAAATGGCTTTGCAGCATGGAGCAGAACGGCTCTGCTGTCTACCAGGCTGGAGCAATCCTGATCATGTATGTTGTTGCCTCCAGCCATGATGTCTGCTTGTAACTTTTTTTTTTTTTGCTCTGCTGCTGTTCAAGACTCTTCCACCTTCTGTTCTTTGATTGTGTTTCTTCCACTTTGCTGCCCTCTTCTATTAGGGGTCCACACGTGTTTCATATGCAAGAACAGTGGAGAAAACGTCAAGCGGTGCTTGCTTCCCTTGTGTGGGAAGTACTATCATGAAGAGTGCATACAGAAGTACCCTCCCACAGTCATGCAGAACAAGGGCTTTCGCTGCTCACTGCACATCTGCATGACTTGCCATGCAGCCAACCCAGCAAATGTCTCTGCATCTAAAGGTACAGTAACCTTTTCTTGTGCCCAGAATGGAAGTGCATTTCTACATTCATTTTAACTGTGCTTACAATTCATTGGTGTGTCCCCCACCTTCTTGGATATTTTAAAGGTGGGGTTGGTGTCTAAAACTTGAATTTTAATAAATGATTTTTTTCAGATTTTATTATTATTAAGCAAATGTAACTCCAATATATTTCTCTGCTAGGTCGCTTGATGCGCTGTGTCCGATGTCCTGTTGCATACCACTCAAATGATTTCTGCCTCGCTGCTGGGACTGTGATTCTTGCTTCCAACAGCATGATTTGCCCAAATCATTTTAGCCCTCGAAGGGGCTGCAGAAACCATGAGCATGTAAATGTCAGCTGGTGCTTTGTTTGTTCAGAAGGTAAGGCGCTTTGTGCTGGGCCTGGTACGTTATGAGTGTTGCCATACTTTGAATGAGTACGAGCATAGGAGGATGTTGTTGAAGAAGTGATTTATCTCACTTCTTCAACAACATCTAATTTATCAGCTCTTTACCTCAACATGATACAAATGGTCATGATGCTGTCCTTTGTCTAAGTGAAACATATTGCTGGACTGAGGTATACAGTCAGGATCATCTCTGGGGGTCCCTACTTTGGGCCTAAGAGAGAAGGAAGCAGCCAAAAGAAGACAATGGGCCTTCCATAGAATGCAGTACCTAAAGGCCCTCTAAAGGCAGTGGTCATGTTAGTGGGATGGACCACAGTGATAAAGCCACTAAAACAAAATTTTATATATATGTTTGCTAAGCTTGTTGACATAGCAGGGACAGCAAATGAGACATCGAATATAGGGCTTAAGCCCTTCTTCCATAGAGCTTAGGGCAGTATACATGGTTGACTTTCCCCTTTTCACCATCCCCCTTTCTGTGAGCGAAGACTGGCCTAACTGCCCCCTTGTCATATATAACACCTCAGAAGATGAAGTAGTGGAAAAAGTAAATGTTGTGCCCCGCAGGTGCTTCGCTATGCAAATAGATCTGATTGGGTTTAGCACTGGCATATTGTATTGGTTTTGACACAGTTGAGACCTTTACAATAAAATTGATAACCTGGTGGGTGAAGTTAACCTTATTCTGGAGACCAGCACTATCCTCTTTTGATGCATTTTCCATTTAAAGAACTGAAGTGGGATTTGAGGTCTGGATAGGATGAGCTCCCCTTTTAATGTGATGCTGTGCATGGGTGTTCCTGTGGTTCTGTCCCTGACATACCTGCCTTTCTTTCTCACAGGTGGAAGCCTTCTGTGCTGTGAATCCTGCCCCGCCGCATTCCACAGGGAGTGTCTGAACATTGACATGCCAGAGGGGAGCTGGTACTGTAACGACTGCAAAGCTGGCAAGAAGCCACACTACAAGGAGGTAGTCTGGGTTAAAGTGGGACGTTACAGGTGAGAGTGAAAGAAGGCAAATTCTGTTATATTGAAAAGATTTCAGTTGTCTCTTGTGAAAGCCTGTTGCTACTGCTAATTTCTGCTTTGCTAATGTTATTCATATTCACAATGTCAGGAGGGGACCTCTCCTCACCTTTATGTGTGTTCTTACCAGCATGGCTGCTGCTGCCACCCTTGCATTTGTTTCCACAATGTTAATAGAAGACGTAAAGTCTTCTACCAATGTGGGTTCCTGTTATGCCATGGTTAGGTTAGCAAACACACACACACACACACACACACACACACAAACAAACAAATGATGCATCTCCAAAGGAGTGGATCTAGGAAACAGACATTCCAGAAATTTATCCATGGGCTCATCTGTTTTTCTTGCCTTTGTTCATTTCCAGGTGGT
This sequence comes from Lacerta agilis, assembly GCF_009819535.1. Taxonomy (NCBI): domain Eukaryota; kingdom Metazoa; phylum Chordata; class Lepidosauria; order Squamata; family Lacertidae; genus Lacerta; species Lacerta agilis. Next base: position 65,490,862 of record NC_046313.1, read on the forward strand.
GGCCAGCTGAGATTTGCCACCCTAGGACCATCCCTGTCAACATCCAGAAAATGAAGCATGTCATCGGTGAATTTCCTGTGCTTTTTTTTGGATCAAATGATTACCTTTGGACCCACCAAGCTCGAGTATTTCCCTATATGGAAGGAGATGTGAGCAGCAAGGACAAGATGGCAAAGGGAGTTGATGGCATTTACAAGAAGGGTAACCCATTTTCTTTTACTCTAATGTAACCATGAAAGTTAGCAATGAATCCCATCTTTTTCTGTGTTCTCAGGAAAATAAGATGCTGCTTTAAGGGGGAAAAAAATAGATTCTGGCATCATTATACTTCAGAAATAGCCCTGACTAGAATTATAGATAGAGGAAATTTGCTTTGTCATGATGTCTGAATTGATGAACAGTGGTTTGTGAGTGGTCGGCACACCAGAATTGGAAGCTGTGGTTTGAAATAGGTTTGCAAACCATAGTTTCTGCTAAGCAAACAAACTATAGTTATAACTATTGCTTTGCCTCCAAAGGCCACTGGGCCTAGACACAGAAATACTAAGCAGACATGTAGTTCTAAACTATACTTTGTCCATCCAGAACCTCAAACTGTGGGTGCATTTGCATGTCATGGTAAACAATGGTTAATTCTTTACCATGAGAGTGTAGCTTGCTCCCCATTTCCCCACAACTCTTGGCGTATATGGTTGAAACTTAACACTAAATCGGGGATTATAGTTTGTTGTTCCACTTGCTACTGGATGGAATAAAGTGGGAGCGATTTCCATATTCCTGGTGAACTATTAACTGTGGTTTACTGTGACATACAAATTCAGCTAAAGTGTGTTGAGAGGTCAGAACTGAGTCTCTCTTGTTGTTGTTTTTAATCTTTCCTGAAGTGAAATTTCTTGATGTAGGAACCCAGCATGGAGTAGATGGGGATTGGTGTCTGTCTTGCTTTAAGATGTAGGGATAAAACAAATTATTTCAAGAAGCTTGAGTTACACAAAACAATGTCTTTACTTTTTGCGATCCTGAAACAAAGGTATGCTAAAGTTTTCTGGCTACTGCCTGGGAGTATGGAAATCTCAGTACTGTTCTCAGTTTTGCTACAGACTGTGAATCCTAGAGAATCCTCTTTGTGGCTGCTGTTTCCTGTCCCGTCTGTTACTGGTGCCTCCCTTCAGCATATTTACATGTAAGTGCATATAGAAAAGTGGCTGAATGTCTGTTCATATATAATGAGGAAGTTTTCTTAATTTAGCTCTGCAGGAAGCTGCTGTGAGGTTTGAAGAGCTAAAAACACAGAAGGAACTGAGGCAGCTACAGGAAGACAAAAAGAATGATAAGAAGCCCCCTCCGTACAAACATATCAAGGTGAGGATGCAGGACATGATGACAGATGGTGGGCCTTGTGCACATGTGTTGCCCCCAATCCCTTGAAGGTGGTTGGGCTATGAGACTGTGTGCTCCATCCTTAGCCATAATGAAGGCACAAGTCTTAACCATTGTTAAAGCTGACCAGGACGTGCTCTTAACTATACACTCCTCTTGCCAAGGATTTCTTCATATATTGCCACCTGCCACTACACCACAAAAACTGAAACCTGTACAGTCTGTCCACTGTGAAACATTTCCTTTAGACTTTAAAGGAAGCACACAGGTTGTTTTTGGTGGTACCACAGATTCACATGGCAGGATTCACCTAACAAGTCTCGTCAGTGCAAGCCCTGTGTGAGGATTTCCACTTGCACAAGGGGACTTTTCCATCCTCTCCTCCCCCTCCACACTCGCTGAATTGGGTTTAAGGGGGTTTGGAGAACCCCCAGAAGTGCTGGGGGGATCATTCTGTCTGGCAAGGTGCATTGCTTGTGTTGATGGGGTGTTTACTGTAGTGCAACATTGAGTTTTACCTATGTTTTAATCCCAGTGTAAGCTATGAGGTTAGCTATTGGCCACATGAACTTCAACTCTTTGGTGACCAGCAGTAAACCTTTGGTGTATAAAATCCTGTTGAAAGGAAGGGAGTCTCCTTGCTGTGTGAACGTGTATGTTCTTTCAGTCCCACCCTGGGAAAGGATCACCTCACACTATTGCACACCATTACAATAGCTGATTAAAGTGGAAGGCGCATTTTCTATGCTGGTGGAAGAGTTGCAGTTGAAACAATAATAAAGATTAACAATATACATGAAAGTGCAGTATTGACCCATTTCAACAAGTATCACTGTAGCAAAAGTCATTTCTGATTTCCATGTATGCAGTCTACATTTCTGCATTCCAGTGATGTACAATTTAGCTAGGCCAGCCGATTTACTTAGTGGCTTATATCTGTATTTAAAGGTGAACCGGCCTGTAGGCAAAGTGCAGATCTTCACTGCAGACTTGTCTGAGATCCCACGTTGCAATTGCAAGCCAGCTGATGAAAACCCCTGCGGCCTGGACTCCGAGTGTATTAATCGCATGCTACTTTATGAGTGTCACCCTGCTGTCTGCCCTGCTGGGGAACGTTGCCAAAACCAGTGTTTTACCAAAAGGCAGTATCCTGAAGTGGAAATATTCCGCACACTGGCAAGAGGCTGGGGCTTGCAAGCCAAAAGAGACATTAAAAAGGTATGTTTGTTTTTTTGCTGTCTTAATTCTTCCCCAAGTTTAGTTTCAGCATCCCACACTTTCTATAACTAAATTTAGTTTTTCTTTCTTAAAGCGTAATTTTTTTTAAAAAAACAAGAAATGAGTCATTATTCCTGTCTAAGACATACATACACATGTGGTAGGAGTTTGTTTCCCATGGTTACCTAAATATATAGTCAGTCTTTGCCTTCCCATATATAAGTTGGGTTCCGTGCTAATGGAACCTTGAAACAATCTGAACTAGATTTAGCAGAAATCAATATATGCCAGGATTTCCCCAGATGAGTAGTATTGCTTACCTCTCTCCTTTTCACCCTACACTGCAAATTCTTGAGTGCCCAGTTTTTCATCACACATTCTGTGTTTTAAGAAACAGATGGAAATGACTGCTCATTAGACTGTTTTTAACCACCACATTTTCTTACACCAAAATCATCCTTAATTAATACCCATCTAAGTAAACGGATCTTAAACCCCACATTTAAACTGAGTGGATTACTAAACAAAAATTCTGTCAAGGCGATGTCTGCATTTGCAGTTTTCACTGTTGTAAAAGGTAACTACTGTAAATGCTTGAATTGCTGAATTTCAGCTCTCCTAGGCAAACCATGAGCCCTAAACCTTGGCTACTTCTCATGGTTAATTATGATTTAGCTCAGCACAGCAGTAGAAGGATTAGGGAGGCACTAAGCACTCACAGTTTTCTTTTTTGGAGGCCATGGGTTGGCGAAGTGTGAAAGGCGTACCAGACTACAAAGAGCAGTGGTCTAGGTCAAAAGAAACCAGTTTGTAATAAAACTGATAGTTATGATGCTCTAGTATGTTTTATTAAGGAATGCAGTTCTGTACCTAAAATAGAGATGGTGCGTCCTCAGGCTTGCCTTCCGAAAAGCACTAAAGATTTTGCTTTCCATGAAAAGCTATGAATTAGTAACTTTTGTTTTAATGGGTGTGTGTTTTGTTGGTTTGTTTCCTATGTGTATCTCTTCCCACCCCCAAACCCTCTGAATTTGGTTGGTCTTGGCTTTGTATTCAGAGTACTGTATGTTGTTATCTCATCTCTTCCCACTTCCACACTTTCAGGGTGAGTTTGTCAACGAATATGTGGGAGAGCTGATAGATGAGGAGGAATGCCGGGCCAGAATCCGCTATGCCCAAGAGCATGATATCACCAACTTTTATATGCTAACTTTGGACAAGGTGTGTGAAAACATTCCTGTTTTCTATATCTGAAGTAAAATACTGCTAGTTCATGTACGGTTTGAAACAATAAATTAAGATACTGTGCCTTCTGTTGGCATTAGTTTTAGATTGCAAGACCACCTGATTTGTGTGCGTTCTTTCTTGGAAAGACATCTCCCCCAACCCTCAAATTTCTTAGAGCACTCCATATCTGTATTGCACTGCTTATAGCTAAGAATAAAGTTCTGGCTGTGTTTTGAAAGGCTTGAGTTCTTCCCTGTGCTTTTTAGGATCGAATAATTGATGCTGGACCAAAAGGCAATTATGCTCGATTTATGAACCATTGCTGCCAGCCAAATTGTGAGACACAGAAGTGGTCAGTGAATGGAGATACTCGGGTTGGCCTTTTTGCGCTCATAAATATCAAAGCAGGTAAGGAGCCCTAATGATTAGTAGCCTTGTTTCTGATATTTTGGCGTATCAAGAAATGAAAGTCTGCAGGCTGAGGGCAGGTTTAACTAATAAGTCCCACTAATGGAACTCTGTTCAAGGACTTCTGCTGATTCAATGGCACTTCCCTTCTTTTCCCATCCTCTCATTGAAATTGGCTTTGTGGTGGTGGTGGGGGGGGGGCGGTCAAGAAAACCCCCAGAACTGCATGTGGGGGGGGAGCAGAGGGGGGATCATTTTGTCTCACAATCTGAAAAGCTTGTACTATATTCACAATGTAGGAAATTTCATCCTGCTTGTTGAAATTTCATCCTGCATGACCCTCAGGAGGTAAGGTAATGCAATTGTACTAAGTCATAGACCTTTGTTGCTAGCCAGCACTGGAATTTCAGCACATACAAGGGAAAGTAGAAGCAGCAGATTCTCCCCAGCATTTGCACATCTTTTTTTGGTGGTTGGTTTTTCTTGTTTGTTTTTAATCTTTCATTCCAGTTCTAGAACGTCAGGTTTAGCAAAGCCTATTACAATCCAAATGGGTCTCATTGATTTCTCTGATTACCAGGGACTGAGCTGACTTTCAACTACAACCTGGAGTGTTTGGGGAATGGGAAGACAGTTTGCAAATGTGGTGCTCCAAACTGCAGCGGTTTCCTTGGAGTAAGACCAAAGGTATTGCAAACCCTTATTTAGATTTCTTCCTTCAGCTGCCCTTTGAATTGCTTGGGGTTCATTTTTTTTACTTAATTTAAAGGAATCTTGTTCTCTTCAGTATACTCCTCTCCAAGTTACTATGTGATTGCTACTGCTGTTGATAAAAATGACACCCCTTTAAAGCCCACTCTGCATTGCTTAAATCATATGAAAATGGGGTGGGGGGAAGGGGACTGGAAAAAAGCCAACGCCAGGAGAGATCTGTGCTAATAATGTTAATCACTGTAGAGGGAAGTTTTTAATGTTTGATGTTTTACTTTGTTTGATGTTTTAATTTGTTGGAAGCCGCCCAGAGTGACTGGGGCAACCCTGTTAGATGGGCAGCATATTGTTGTTTTCCTGACACAATAGTCAGGATGAATGTGAAACTTCCAGTGTGTCCAAAAGTGTCCAGTGTGAAAAGGAACTTTCATAGCTGGGGAAACTCTTGGTTTATTCATACTAGGAAAACATAATCTTATCATATGGCCTATTCAGGACTGAACGGTTTACTTACCCCTCAAGAATTGTGATTGCAGCTGTTTTCCTTGTGGTCTTTCATCAAGTCAGCTAAAGAATGTAACAGAAAGAGGTATGAGGGCAGGGATTTGTTCCCTTTGAGCATTTAGCCAGTGGCATTGTTTTGTCTCCAGAACCAGCCACCTGCCTCTGAAGAGAAGTCCAAGAAATTCAAGAGGCGGCATGGGAAGCGCAAATCCCAAGCAGAGATTATGAAGGAGCGCGAGGATGAATGTTTCAGCTGTGGGGATGGAGGGCAGCTGGTTTCCTGTAAGAGGCCAGGCTGCCCAAAGGTGTACCATGCTGACTGCCTCAATCTGACCAGGCGTCCTGCAGGTCAGTCACGTATTCTCACTATTGTTCATAGAAACTTAAGTATAACAGCTGCACCGATAGCACTAGCCTCGAGCGAGAAATGGTGCCTCCCAAGCTTAGCAGCTGGTGACAGTTCATATAATAAAAACAGGAGGAGAGCCCAACTGCATCAGAACAAAGGCCTATCTAGTCCAGCATCTTGTTCTCACAGTGGAAGCCCGGAAGCCCCACCTGAGTGCAACAACACACTCCCCATTCATGTTCCCCCGCAACTGGCATTCAGAAGCATACCATCTCTGAGTGGGGTGCTTGTTTAGTGCAGACAAAAGACCAAATAAAAGTAAGTTCCACCAGCTCAGTTTGAAAACTTGATTTAAATCATTACAGTACTTTGTTGTTGTTGTTGCTTGAACCAACTTGAAACACAGTGGTTAGAACGGAATGAACAAACCAGCATGCTGAATGGGGTTCCTGCATTTTACACAACTGCAAAGTAATTTATAATGGCAAATGGATGCCTGGTAAACTAGAGCTGTTTTTGGATGATACTCCCTGAGCAACCTCCAGGGTTAGTCCAGGCTTGCTTTCTTGTTGATTTCAGCCATTCACCGATCTGACTTTCGCACCTCCTCTTAAGCTGCGCCTTTTTTTTTCTTTGCTGCAGGGAAATGGGAATGCCCTTGGCACCAGTGTGACGTGTGCAGCAAAGAGGCAGCTTCCTTCTGCGAGATGTGCCCCAGGTCCTTTTGCAAGCAGCACCGAGAGGGCATGCTCTTCATCTCTAAACTGGACGGACGCCTGTCCTGCACAGAACATGATCCATGCGGACCTAACCCTCTAGAGCCGGGAGAGATTCGTGAGTATGCGCCTTCCACAGAATCGGCAGCTGGCTGCCAAAACACTCAGCCATCAGACGAGCAGCCTGCGGCTACAGGCCCGAAATCTCAGCCGTCAGAGAGGCTACCTCTGACTGTGGCCCTGAGGCTGCAACCCTCAGATAAGCCACCTTCCTCTTCAATGGCTCTGAGGCTAAAGTCCTCAGACAAGCAGCCTTCCTCTGTCGCGCTGAAGCTGCAGTCCTCAGATAAAGCACCCTCCACCGTGGCACTGAGGCTACAACCATCAGACAAGCTGCCCTCCACCCTGTCCCTGAGTTTAAAACCCTCAGACAAATTGCCCTCCACCCTGTCCCTGAGGTTAAAGCCCTCAGACAAATTATCCTCAGCCCTTGCCCTTAGGTTGCAGTCGTCAGATAAGCCGCTCTCTGCTGTGGCGCTCAGGCTACATCCCTCAGAAAAATCGCCCTCCACGGTGGCCCTGAGGTTACAGCCCTCTGAAAAACAGGCTTCTGCTGTTGCCCAGAAGTCACAACCGTCAGAAAAGCTATCCTCCACAGTAGCTCATGAGTTACAGCTATCAGACAAGCCAGTCACTGGAGAGGCATCAGGACCTCAGGACAAGCCACCTGCTCCGGAGTCATTGGGACCTCAGACAACAGACAAAAACTCCACAGTGAAACCACCAGGATCCGAGAAGTCAGAACCGTCACCTACTGCAGGCATACCCAGGTCTCAGAATTCGGAGGAGCCTCCTGCTGCAGAGATACCAAAGCTCCAGGCATTGGACAAGCCTGCTGATCCTGAATCTCCAAGGCCTCAGCCACTGGACAGGCCCATTTCTCTTGGCCCAACACCCAAGCCCTCGGGCAAGTCTGTTGCTCCACTGAGCCTACGATCTCAGCCAGTGGTCAGACCAGTCACCCCCATAGCCCTGAGGTCTAAACCATCAGAAAAGCCAGCCACTCCTGTAGTCCCACAGCCACAGCCGCCCAACAGGGTTTCTACCCCAGCAGATGCTCGGCCCATGCCATCAGACAAGCCTTCTACTACCACAGGTCTGAGGCCTCAGCTTCCTTCCCCACTAAGTCTGAGGCCTTTGCTTTCAGAGAAAGCACTGAGGCCTGTTGACCAGAATGCTCAGCCAAAAGAAAGAGGCTCTGTGACTGTGGAGCAGACTCCTCAGCAGAAAGAGCGGACATCTGTATCTGAGGAGCAGCCTTGCAGGCCTACAGGGAAATTTTCGGGCTATGGGGGGCAAGCAGCCCACCCTCTAGAGAATTTTCAAATACACGAACAGACCCCTTGGCATAATGCGAAAGGACTGCAATCGGTGGAGCAATCGCTTTGGACAGCTGAGAAACTGCAGTCTCCTGAGCACAGTCTTTGCTCAGGCCAAGAAGCCGCATCTGCGCCTTCCACTGAGCAGCCGTTTTGGCCCACAGATAGATTGTGTGCATTTGAACAACCCCTTTGGCCTGCAAGAGAAGCTCCACTGCCTTCTGGACAGGCATCGTGGCTGCCCAGAAACATTCAAACGTTGGAGCAGATCTCTTGGCTCTCTGGGAAAGCACAAACACCTGTGGGGCAGGACATTTTGCCTTTGTCTGAACAAAACGTGGTGCTAGTACTGAACCAGGATTCCCCTGGCCATGAACCTACTGAGTCTAAACCTTAGTGAAGCCAGTTCGAGGCCAGACGGAGTCACTATTTTTGTTTTGTTTGTTTTTTTATTGTATGGGGAAGGATATTTTGTTTCTTGGGTTGTTGTTTTTTTTAAAAAAAAATCACTTCCCCAGATCCTTGACCTTCAACAACATCCCACCCAAACTACCCACCTACATTTACCTAAATCCAAACGATGCCCAGCCAAGCAGCAAGAATGTAGATGGCCTATTCCGTCTTCATTTTGGAAACAATAAAGCTGAAATAAAGGAATCCACTGTGGATAATAATCTCTAATTCCATTGAAATAATCGAAATTACTAATCTTGCATGTCTGAGTGACAGGCGTGCATTAATGGTGTGTCTCCTAGATTTGCTCCTACACAGTTCCAAAGAAGTAGCTTCATTCCATCTGTTCTCACTAGTTGCAAGCCAGCCATTCTGTACTGGCACCTTACATTTCCAAAGCAATTCAACTGATGGAATCCCGTCATTGGAGAAGCAAAGCAAAGGGACCTGACAGTTTTCATTTCTCAGAGTTCTGTTTTAGGAGAGTGTTTTGCTTGAGAATATGCTGCCAGGGCACAACAAATACAGGTGCTTTTTGAAGAAACATTACTTGAAGTTAGCTGAGAAGCCCAATTCCACTAGGTGGAACGGTCTGCTCCTCTGTGAACAGCTGAAGCTCCTTCACGGACCTTATAATTGGAGGTGGGGATAAAAGAAATTCAGAGATACCATCTGCTAGCATTCTTATCCTGGGACTTAGATCTCTAGCACAGTAAAGTCAGAGCCCCCACATAGGCAGAATTTTGACCACTAAAGGCAACAGCAGGTTAGACAAATGAGTCAATCCTTCTTCTGGATTTTTGTGGTGCATCATTGCTGTTACATAACTTTTTTCAGTCTTTGCAACAAGAATTATTAGTGTTTCTGGACAAATGAAACTAATTTCCCTCCCTCCCTCCACTACAAGCAGTTGCTTAGTAATCATGTTTGCATTGTTTACAGTAGTCCTAACTATTTGGGGTGCATTCCTCTGGCTAAAGTATATCACCTCAGAAGGCGGAACAGAACTAATAGCCCATTTGAGAATAAATGTTTCCACGATAGAAAGTGTGTTTTATTAATCTTACCTTGATTAGTCTCCTGCTTAAAGTATTTCCCATCTTACCAAAAAATCCTGAAACAAAAACTTGAATTTAACTGGGCTACACTGAAGAATATCTGCACGTCAGAAACAGAGGTAGCTGAGGTTATAGTTCTCACACTGGAACACTAAGGGCTGCAGCAGCTGGCTTAGATCTCTCTTCTTTTCTTCATCTCTCTTGCCCAGTCAGTGCAGTGCTTTATGCCTGGTGCGTAGCCAGGCTGGTATTGTGCATAACTAGTGGAAGCAGTTACTGTTACCCAACCAGACATAAATGCAGCTTGCTATGGTACTGGTTAGGTATTGTCGATGAACTATATTGAGGATCAGAGAAGTTACTGCTTACTTGGCCCTGAATATGTCTAGGTTTCTTCTTATCTTGGCTGTAGGAGAGACAAGCAAGCATACCATGCCAATATTTCACATGGTGGTTTCACTTAGGCACTATGATGTCTGGAAGCAGCTTAACCATTTCTCTGTCTCTCTCTCTCTCTCACGCACACACACCCACACCCTTCCTGCTAACTTTTGCCTCCTTTTCATGTTCTATTGGCCTGAATAGCTGAAGTCGCACAGTCTGTCATGCTTCAGCTTCAAGTAGCAAATTTGGCCAGCTCCTAATTTGCCCTTTTGCGATTTCCAGGTTTTTTGGGGGGGGGTTGGTGTGTTTTTTTTTGCACAAAGCAGAAGTTCTGGTTTCTATGTAAACCCTGATCCTCTTACTTTGAAGCATATATCATTGGGGTATTCAGATCCTCTGTAGAATTGCAATAGTACTACAGTTGATCCTATACAGTGGCAGTTCAAATTCTGACCCAATACTTTTTTCCATTGCTGGCTTTCCACAATGATGGTACCTGCTGGGCACTACGAAACATTCCCCCCACACCACTGTGCATCTCATCCTCTCCCCTGAATCATTTCCCTCTCGCTCCAAATCTAGTGACTTTGCAAAGCGTTATAGCTAATGGAATCTTAGTTCTTAACATTGGTTTTCCTCGAAGACCTGCAGGCTCAGCGGTTGCTTATTGCTGAAAATGGGGAAATGCAAGTACATTTTGGTTTCTGCGTGACTCCTGCACAAAGGGAAACAGGACAACTCTTCTGAACGAGACAGAAACAAGAAGCCAAGGGAATTTTACTAAAACATTTTTTTAAAACAAAAAGATCACCTTTTTAAACAAGCAAGCCAAACCAATCACGAGGTTCAGTATGTTAAATATTTCTCATGTGTGGAAAATAATAATAATAAAGCTCTAAATTTTACATATTTAGGCCTTCCCGTGAGCTGGACTTTGTCATGTAGATTGTGTGTTTAGGGCTTCCTTTGTGCCAGACCCCACCCCAAGCCAGCTGTACCTGTAACAAGAAAGATGCCTGCACTGCTTTGTCCAACTCTGTTCTTGCAATGTCATGTGTTTTTAACTAGCTATTTGTTTCATGGGGGGGGGGGGAACACAATAAACTGTGAATATTTTTGGTGGAGGCTGTTTTAAATCTTTAAAACAGAGAAAAGTCCATTTTGCATTAATTCTCCTAAGTGTAGGTGCTAGGGGTCAAGAATACGTGACACGGTAGGGGATCTTTGCAGCAGCACATTCAGAATCTTTTATCTAGGAACTCCTGCTTAAAGTCAGTTGGATTTTTGCATGGCATTTCAGCCCCTGTTGCCTGCTGCCGCCCTGCTTTCTCCTTTCCCCTCAAGAGCCTCTCTGTACAGATTCAGTTTTGCCGCTGCCTCCCTCCCTGAAGGACATGTTTTGTAGAAACAAGAAGCCGATCAATTAAACTGGGCATCTGAAGTAGAAAGTGTCACAGGTGTATGTGTGGAGTGTGTGTACCTGCATGCCTGTAGCACAACTTTATACTGATAGCATCTCTCCAAGTCTGGAGGCTGGTGTCTGGTTTGTTACGGTAAGTAAGGAGAAAACCCCCAAGGTGCAGATTAAGAGAAAATGCTACGCAGGAACCTCACCCAATCAGCACCTTCAACCCAAAGCAGGGGTTGTTTCCTATGTGAAATGGGAAGAGCCAGTCACTCCCGTAAGACGCAACATTCCATTAGGGACACTGGCCAAGCAGAAGCCAAGTGCTGTTGGATCCTGAGGGATCCTGAATGCAAACAGATGCAGGCTAGGAGAGGGCTGGGGGAGATATTTGACCTGAACGCTTCCCCTGTTGTGTACCCTTTTACCTAGTGTGAATTGGCTACCTTTCCAAGAGCTGGGCTGCCAGAAACAAAATTTGATCCTGCTTCTTAAAATGGGTCCAGGCATGTTCTATTCTGCTGTTGCTTATGTGGTACTTTGCTAGGGGTGTGAGCATGGCAAGCGGCTTCTGGTGTGCAAATCTTACACACTCCCCCATCATGTTTCTATATTTCATGCAGAAAATAAGGTGCTATAATGCTGTGGTCTAGCGGGACATAGAGCTTTGCACATTTTGTGCTTGAAAATCTTTGCCAAGAGGCCAGGCCTGTGGCAAGAAAAGCTTGATTGAATACTATGCCATTTTGGATCATGCAGAAAAACAGATTTGTGTATGTTTGCTTATTTCATAACTTACTCTGTTTCTGTTAATCATGGGAAGGGGCAAAGAACTAGGTGTGACAACAAATTTTGCCCAGCAACTCTCCTCCACCCATGAGTATCTGAAATTAAACCAGGAATCCCTCACCCCATCTTTTTTCTTTTTCTTTTGCAGCCTTAGGAACTTTTTTTTTAAACACAAAACAATTGAAAGATGATTCTGCAGCATCCCGAGCTTCTCAAGTGTCAGATTCTACACTATCTTCATAGTTTCACGGAATAATAGACTATAGTGGAGCCAGGTAGTTGTACTTGCACCCTTAACTGGCATTGTTTACAGTGAAGCTAACAAAATACAATTTCCATCCCATTTATAAAATATTCACAGGTAATTAAAATTTTGCCAAATGAAAAATATGTAGTTGCTGTACAGAATGGTGCAGATCATTCTCCAGAAATGTTCTGCCTCTATGCTTTTCCCCATTGGATGTTTCTCCCAAAAGTTAAGGCGCCAATGGGACTGGGATTAGATCAACTGCAAGTGCCTAGATCTGTTAAAATATTTATTTTTGAGCAATCGGTGTATTGATAGCAGCTCAACAGGGTATACCTCTATTCAGTGCTCCCCTCTGCCCCTCTCACTTTAATGTTGCAAGAATTACTTCCCTTTTCCAACCCCAGGGGTGTAGCCTGAAGAGTGTTCTCTTTATGTTAAAATATTTGGAAACTCCCCGTCTGTGCAATCGAGTAACATGCTGCTAAGAGCACCTGTGATGGGACTTTCCTAGAATGCATCACCTTTTGCATTATTATGTGGCTACTAAGGTGGTTATTTGATTGTTTTAGGGCAGGGGTGAAGAGCAGATGTTGAACTCCAACCCGCTCACCCTGACCTTGCTAGCCCGGGCTGATAGGAATTGTACGCCAATGTCTAGAGGGGACACAGGATACCCACTCCTGGTTTAGGATGAATACTTTGGAATGGAGGAGCTGAGCTGTAGGCTTTTGAAATAATAATAATGATGATGATGATGACATTTGGAATAGATTTTAAACATTCTGCAGCCTACATAATTGTGCTGAAACAGAATAAAGCCTTTCTCCTTTCCCTCAAATCTGCATGGCTGGTAACATTTGCTAACTAATGCATTGTGTGTGTGACGTTTTGCAGTATTGATGGATCCCCTTCTGTGGGAGTCAGAGGGCTAGGGATGCTGGGTATGTGATGATTTTAACAAGTACAGTATTGGATTTCATGTCTGAAAGCAAGAGATTTCAGAGCACATTTCTCAAGTACTGAGAGCAGGCAGGAATAGAAGTTATATTTTAAAATGGCCACATTTTTGCCTCCCATGCTCCCAGACTCTCTAATTTTCCAGAAGATGGGATCAGTGTGTACATACGACACTTAGTTCCTATTCTCCCTATTGAGGCAGTGTGGTCTTTTGAAAGTGAGTGCTTGCAAGGGTATTTGTGCATAGGAAACCACTTCTCAGCCTACACAGAGCATCATCTTGGAAACACCTGGAATTTCACTAACCCTATTCCCTTGAGTGGGTGCTGAGCAGATGTGGCAAGGGGCAGCTAAGCGCCATTCCTTCCATTTCTCCTCAGCAGCATCACAGGGCATATTCCTTTGCTGTAGCAGCATATTTCAATAATGTATGGTGTGGTGCTTTTGAATTGTTCAGGTCTGTACAGTGGTACCTCGGGTTACAGACACTTCAGGTTACAGACTCCGCTAACCCAGAAATAGTACCTCGGGTTAAGATCTTTGCTTCAGGATGAGAACAGAAATCGTGGGGCGGCAGCAGCGGGAGGCCCCATTAGCTAAAGTGGTACCTCAGGTTAAGAACAGTTTCAGGTTAAGAACGGACCTCCAGAACAAATTAAGTTCGTAACCAGAGGTACCACTGTAATATGTTGGGAGAGAGAAACTCTTCTCTAATCGCTTGACAGTTCCATCCCCCACCCCCACATTTGCTCCAAAGGGGTTTGGGCAGGGCTAAGACTGGAGAGCTCTACCCACTCATTTAGCTGCTGGTACAGAAATGGAGTAGTATGTAGTGCTAACATGAGCTGGAGATGGAATATTACATTTCTCCAAGCTGTATTGCTTTGCCCTCAGGCAGTATGCTGCTTGCTGACTCTCCCAGACTCTCTGCTGGGAGTTGTGACTGAAGAGAGCAATTGCAAGAGAAGGCCTCTGGGAAAAGTCCTGTTCTGCAATGACACTCCAGTGCATAACTGCAGTATTTCTGCATGAATAATGGGGAAGGAATTCTTTTCAGTGCATATATTGTGGTTACCAACAGTCAAGCATAATGTCTTTTTACAGAGCTATCCTATTCTCATCTACGTTCTCCACAAATGGCCGGCAAGCGAAATGCTTAACAGTATCTACATTAGAAGAAGAGGAAGTTTTGGCTCGTGGATTCTTATTTTTCCTCCCCTTACTCATTTAACTGTGTGTGTGTAAAAACTATGACAATGAAAAACAAAGTTGTCCTACCCAAATGTTCCCAAAATATGTACTGTAATTCTTTGTATATAAAAGAAAGCAATTACTGTAAAGTAAAGTTTAACTTTGCTCTTGACTGTGTGTGCTATTTTATTGAGCCTAGATATGGCAGGTTCTAATCTGCTTTTTAATCTAAAAAACAAATTGGAATCTCTGTAAGTTGGGATAGAGATACGGCTGCCAGGAATTCGTGGTCTTCTGTGGGTCACAGCTGGAGAGGGGGCTGCTCAGCTTGTACCAGATCAAAACAGTAGTTTATAGCTTAGAGATAAGTGGTTTTTCAGAATGAGACAAAGTCTGAGGTATTGCTCTCAATTATAACTTGTGAGGTGCATCCAACCATTTAGCAACTAATTCTGAAAAATCAACTTCCATAGAGACTTAAAGGTTTGCTAAATCGACCTGAGAATGGACCTTTATTACCAATGTAGCAAATAACTCTTAGGAAGCTTTTGGGCTCTTGCTGCTTGTGTAAAGCCTTTGAAATTTGACACAGAGGTAGATGTCAATGGAACTACAGCCCAAAGATCACTTTCAATATTTTTGAAGTGAAAGTGCCTCTGCCCCCAAATTTTAGTGCACTGAGGGGGACCACATTGTGCCTTCCCATTGCCTCTCCCCCAACCACAGTCCACTAGGTTAGCCAAGACCAGAGTTGCACTACGGCAGTTACCTGTAACAATATAGTAAAAAGATATCCAGGTACCGGTATATATATTTAAAGCATAAAAAAACACTCCAGAACATCTAAAGGAAGAGAGCGTACGTTGGAGAAAAACCATTGGTATGTTCCATTCACAGTCTGAGATGATCATGTAAAGGAAAACTGATAGAAATAGCCCACTCCGTCAAATGGCAGAGTATTCTGCAGCTCTGTAACCTTTTCCATTCAGCTGACATGCCATGCTTCAACTTCCACAGTACAGGCCAGCACCGTCCTTGGCACAGGGATCCCCAGCTGCATCTGCCTTCCTGCTTTCCCTGGAAAGAGGAGGGCCTGCTAGCCCAGGTTCCCCTTCATTTTCTAGCCACCTTATAACTGCTGCAAAGCCCATCACTGCTTGTATCTACAACTGTTCTGTGATGCTGATTGATGCTTTTACAGTATTGGAGCAACTGGGCCTGCTTATCACACACGTACACATCTATCAAATTGGCTGATTAAAAAAACCTCAGCAAATTCCTAAGCCTCCTCAGATGCTTGTTTTTTCTCCTGTACCAAATGCATGTTTCAACTGCTGGAACGTCACAGAGAAACGTCAACCATTAGAAGCTGCTGGTCAGCCCATGTAGTAAGAGAGGCACCCATGTTTCTTGCCATCTCTTCTAGGAGTTTAGTCTTGGAAACCAAGTTTGAGCAACTTCAATAAGAACACAAACCTAGCTGTGTTTCTCAACAACACAGGACCACAATGCACTTTTATTTACATTTACATAGCTTATTAGAAGCCATTTAAATAATAAAGCAAAAAAAAAAAATCAGGCGCAACACCATCAAAACAGCAGAACCAACCACTGCCAGAACAAGGTGTCTTCAGCGTTCGAGAGCCAGTTGTGAAAAAGCAATTCCTGAAGCGCGTCAAGAATTTTAAGTCAGCCTCTGGAAGGGATGGGAGCACAAGGCAGTCAAGGTCTCTGGTCAACAAGGCAGCAGAAAATCTCGCAGTGTGTGCTGTGTTCTCCCCCCCCCCCACCATTCCAAGGAGAAGTGCCAGCAAGTGATGCTCCACAGGTCCGAAAGGGCAAGACATTCCATAGAGCAGGGAAACCGCGTGAACCATCCAAAGACAGCATGAAGTGCTATCCCAGGAGGGGAGCACTGCTGCTTTGGCAAAACAAGGAAAGAACTCAATGGTGACAACAGCTATAAAAGTAGGTGGTAGTGTTCTTTTGGCTCAGATCAACTCCTTTCTCCTCTGAAAGCAGAACATATACAAGGGTTAGGCAAGTGGGGCAGATTGGTAGCAGCAGAACATTTAATGGCTCTGTTAAGAGGATTTCTTTCTCCCAGGGAAAAGTCCTGCCCTGTCCAGATCAAGTTTGCATATAGGGGGTAAGGACCAAGACTATTCCCCACTCCCAACTCTCCCATGTTATCAACAATTATTACTATTACTATTATTTATTAAATGTGTATACAGCCCTTCATCCGAAGATCCTAGTGTGGTTCACAACAGAAAAATACAAAATACATAATAGAAGCAAACCAATAACCTTTCCCCCTCCCACAAACACATCTAAAAAGCCATGGACTGTTAACCAGCCAAATGCCTGGTTGAAGAGAAACATTTTCACATTTTGCCTAAAGATATGCAAGGAAGGTGCCAGGCACACCTTCCTGGGGAGAACATTCCCCAGACAGAGCCACCACAGAAAAGGCCCATTCTTGTTGACACACTCTGGACCTCTCATGGAGGAGGCATACGAATCAGGGCCTCAGATGATTGCAGGGCCCAGGCTGGTTCATATGGGGAGAGTCTACAGACTACCACAACTCCCCCTCCCTGACCCTCAAGTCTGTCCTGATGCCACACCAAGTACCCAGGTGGGCACAGACCAACTCCACCCTGCTCATCCAGCCAGGTCTCCGTGATACAGACCAGAACACCCTCTTCATCCACAACCAGATTATGGAGGAGGGAGGTCTTACTCAAGAGCAAACCTGGCATTCAGCAGCAGCAGCAGCAAATCCAAGGGCTGGCTGATAGGAAAACTGCAATTCCCCAGGTGGAGGGAGGGGCTGGCACACGGCACAGTCACTAACTGCCTGTGCCGTGTGCCCCTTACCCAGTCTGCCCCACCTTCCACAACATACTGCCCCCTACACTGAACCACTGCAATTATGTCTCCCCCTGCTTTCCCCAGTTTCTCTCTTCCCAGAGACAATAGAGTTTGTTTGGAAATAAAGTGCATGAAGTCTCTGCTTTCTACACATGTAAACAATCATGGGCATTCTTAGAACACTTTTTTTTCTTATTCAGCGTGTCCCCAAGTCCCACTTTCATGTCCAGGAAATATATTTGCACCAGAGGTTCTATGCATGTTCAGAAGGACATGTGAGCACACACACAGTGGAAGTATCCTGTTCAGAAACTCACCTGTCATCTCCTGAAAGGCAGTAAGCTGCGCATAATCCTCAGCCACCTTCATGAAGAGCTCATCTGTAAACAAAACAGCAACACAGGATTGGTGTCTCGCCCACAGCTGGCTTCAGTAGGAACACCTGAACTGTCCTGAAATTGGGAGGCAACAAATGGCCACTGGCTACAAAATTATGACTGAATGATAAAAGGGAACAGAACTCAGAAATAAGCATCCAGGATATCCTTTGGTAAACACGATGATACTATGAGAGCTACCACCCCGCCCCACTTGCCCACTCTCATCAGATTGCAGCCATATTCTTGAACTTAGTGGAACTTGGAACTGTGGTGCAGTTCCACTTGGCAAGAAAGCATGGGCAAGGTACTCAGCATCCCCCTTATTTATCAGGCGCCACAGTGACGCCATATGCAAACTGTCCCCAACCAAAAGGAGAACAGCAGTCTTCTCACTCTGGGCGTGGCTGTCCAAAGGCATTTGTTGTTGTTCAGTCGTTCAGTCGTGTCCGACTCTTCGTGACCCCATGGACCAGAGTACGCCAGGCACGCCTATCCTTCACTGCCTCTCGCAGTTTGGCCAAACTCATGTTAGTAGCTTCAAGAACACTGTCCAACCATCTCATCCTCTGTCGTCCCCTTCTCCTTGTGCCCTCCATCTTTCCCAACATCAGGGTCTTTTCTAGGGATTCTTCTCTTCTCAAAGGCATTAGGCACACTTAAAAGCACCATAAAGCCTTGCAATGCACCCTGGAAGCAATACTCACCCACATTCTGTCCGGTCTTACTGGAGGTTTCAAACAGCTCGGCTTTGATCTCTGAAATGACAGTATGTCAGACGGAAAGTTTTAGCAGTTTTACTCCACAATGGGGACCGCCATTGTAGATGCACCAATGTTAAGAGCTCTTGGTGCGCTGTGATTCCCTTTCTCTCCTCCCAACAAGCGAAGAAGAAAAGTCTAACCATCCGCATAGTCCTGCACATCATGGAAGTCAATTCCTCGCCTTCTCCTGTCCTCGTCCAACAAATCACACTTGGTGCCACACAAATAGATCCTGCAGTTCTGCAGAGAAAGAGAACAAGGCAACTACTTCCATACAAGGTCAGTCTGGCAAGCAGGTATTGCCAAGAATCCGCGTAGCCAAAGCAACAGGACCCACCCTATTTTTTTGTGATGCTTTTTTTTTTAATTGTAAGTTTTAAAACTGTTTCATACTGTACAGTATTTTATATTGTTGTAACCTGCCCTGGAACCTTAGGGTGAAGGGCAGGTAATAAATTAAAATGTAGTAGTAGTAACAGTAATAATTTGACATGCCCAGAATGCAATCCTAAGGCGCACACAATTAACAGAGCTCAGGGAACGGTTACACACAATGTTGCTGCACTGCTAAATCCACCTGGGAGATGGCCTGGAGACCTCATACTTTTGATCTTCCCAAAAACATGAGATACAAGTCAAGCAACCATGTAACCTATCAACAACTGGCCACGCTCCCTCCATCCCCCGGAGGAACTGCCCTCCAGTGTCCCAGTATACAAATTATAGGACGGTGCTCCTCTGTAAGACCAACATTCCCTGTGGCTCTCCCAGTGAGGTGAATATTCCTTTTCTCCCTGCCTGGAAATGGAGATCTACTTACCTCCTCAAAGTTCTGCAGCTCATTCACCCAGAATTTTGCTCTCTGGAAACTGCTGCTATCAGTAAGATCTGTGGAAGTGGGGAGGTGTCAAGACTAGATCCCACCCAAAAAGTTCATAAAGCAGATCCACTGACCCCTGTTTATAGGCAGAGTAACTGAGGTACTGAAATGAATAGGTTGGCTAGGAAAGGATTGCTCTCTTTCCCTGAACGGCTCATAACAGAGCCACTGTCCAAGCATCTTGAGCTCTTTTGTGGCACATAACTGAAATGTGTATAATAAGATAAACACACACACAAATCCCCTTCCAAGAAGAGTTAAAGGAGAGGCTAATGGGAACTGCCCAGCTTTCTTGACTTAGGCACCAGGGCTGGCCCAATACATATTTTTGCCTCAGGCGAAGGGCAAAATGGCACCCTCTTTCCATGTACAAAAGTTGACTGGACTGGTATTTGAATCTTGTCTCAACAGTGGCAAGAGGACAGTGTCATTCTAGCTTAGAGGACACAAGACAGGCCATGTGGCACACACAGCTCTGCCCTCCAACATCTCACTGTGTCTCTCTTACCACCACCACCCAACAACTGCCTGAGGCTCCTGTCTCACTTCACCTAACTGTAAAGACAGTCCTGTTGAGCAGCCATAGTTTGACTACCTTGGTCTGCCAAACCACAGCATAGTATGACTGGGTAGAGACGTTTCCCCTCCTATTAAGGTAATACCTATGCAGTTTTGTACTTGGGCAAAGAAACAGCAGGAAACCTCCAATGATAAGGAATCTCCCATGGCCAACACAAATTATGTAATTTATCCCAGACTAGTGGTAGACTATTTCAGCAACTCTGCTGCCATCATAATAGCTATTGGGAGAGGAGATAGAACTACACGTGCAGCTTTCACAGAGCTGTCCTCTTAAAGAAAGGAGCACTATAGAGGCACCTCCTTGCCTCCCTTCTGGCCTTTACAGGACACTCTTAAAGTGGCACCATGGAGAGGAAAGGGGGGTGGACACAGATGAAGACAGGAATTGGTGTCTGAATGGTGCAAGGTAAGTGTTGCCCCTGACAGAAGCGGCAGGCTGCCCATGTGGGCTGTATTTGAGGGCGTAAAATGTATTTGGCAGGCACTAGCTCTTTTCACAAACACAAGCCCCAAACACAACCCCCAAAGCAATGCATGAGAATCTCTCACTGCTGCTGGTTCTGAGGCAGAACAAACTGTCTATTGAGGAAGTGAAACTGCTAATAGACACAGCATAGGAAATAAGAAAAGAGGCAGTAAAGCAGGCAGTAAAGCAGCAGCTAAGTGGCCATATCCTGAGGAATTAATATTTCCATGGTGTTCTTAACTGGACACCTGCACATCTGCAGAGGAACCAACCATGTGCATCTAGAACAAGGGTCAGCCAGGTTTATCTTGCCTGGGCTGGATCGGTCCCATGGAGATCCCTCTGTGGCCCGGATTGTGCACGTGCATGAGTGTATGCGCCTGCGATTTCCAGCGTCTGCGCATGCGCAGATGCAATTTCCGGTGCCGTGGAAGCGAGTCCCTGCGCTGCGCAATTTAGCACAGTGCACGAGCAGGCAGCTCAGTTCGGGGCAGCTCGTGGGCCGGTCAAATGACCTCCGCAGGCTGCTTCCAGCCCATGGGCCTTAGTTTGCTGACCCCGATCTAGAGGGCAGTCTGTCACGGTAAGAAAATGATGGCAATGGAGATGGCAAGGGAACCTCAACTAACATACCGATGGAAGGAGGGCCTGAATATGTAGCAAGCAATAGCCCTCAAACAACATCCCAATTACACTCTCTCTGTATTCATTTGATACTATTCCCAAATATTTGCACACAAATCTCCTTCAGAACAATGGATTGGCTAGCACAGCCCTTTCCAAGTCCGTAAGAATGTTCTCCTAGCGTTGGTAGTCCAGAGCTACATGGGTACCTGAGTTGGCATGCAAGTGGACTCTTACCATAACATACAATGGCAGCTTTTGCCCCACGGTAGTATATCCGGCTCATGGCCTCATAACGCTCTGAGCCAGCTGTATCCTAGAAAAGGGAGAAACAGTAAGATTTTGTACCCAGCAGCTTAGAATCCCAGTGGAATTCAACATAGCGCTAAGGAGCAGGTCTGCTTGTCTGCCAAAATGATTTCACTTCCCTGTACAGTGGTGCCTCGGTTTTCAAACGTCTCCATTGACAAGCATTTCGGTTTTTGAATGCCGTAAACACGGAAGTAAATGCTTCGGTTTTCAAACACGCCTCGGAAGTCAAACACGCCACACGGCTTCTACTGAGTGCAGGATCCTGAGGCCTGGCTGTCGGCTATTTAGTTTTCGGTTTTCGAAAGTTTCAGAACTTGGAACAGTCTTCTGGAATTACGTTCAAAAACTGAGGTACCACTGTATATTGTTCTGGGGATTCACCCAACACTCCAGAGCAGCTTTAGGGGAAACACACGGGAATGGGGAAAGCCCAACCGCACTAGTGGGAGCCTTTGTGCTGGCGTCCGCTAACAGAACTGGGCAGTGGAATCCAGCCCCTAGAGCCTGGCATATAGCCCTTTTTCAATGCAATGCAAAACAGGCTGATCAAAGTGAAAGAACGAAAAGAAATACTATCATCGTTGTGGAGTAAATAGAATGTTTGCTCGGCAGCTCAAAAAAAAGAAAAGAAAAGAAAAAACAGTGTGATTCAGCTACAAGTGCGAAACAAATAACAGCATTAAACACACAGAGAGAATACCAGCGTACAACAATAAACACCAGAGATTAAGAGCTGGGATTTGAAGACCACAAATTGTTTCAAAGACCCGACTAAATAGAGAGGTCTTCACCTGGTGCCAGAAAGGTGCCAAGCAAGCATCTCTGGGGAGGCTGTTCCACAGTTGGGGTGCCACCACCAAGAAAGCTCTAAAGTTCCCAAACGGTGCCCCACATACCTAACTCAGGTGGTCTGCAGCATGTCTGTGAACAACAGGAGCAGTGGCTGCTCTGGGACAGACCAGAAGTGACAGGCAGAAGGAAGCGACTTGAAAGGAGTGAAGACCAGGAGCCAGAAAAATATTGTCTTTTATTGCATTACCATTTGTATTACAATTGGAATTGATATTGTATTATGAAAATCATGCAGCATCTAGCATAGTGCATTACAACAGGAAGAAAAATAGTTAAGTAGTCCACCAAGACCCTTAGCAATTTTCAAGTTGTCCATGGAGGAAACGTTTGGGAACCACTATTCTAGAAGCCTCCTCACACTTGGTCCCCCCCCTCCCCTGTACAACCAAAGCATGTCCCATTAGTTCTCTGGTACTTTATATTTGGGACGCGGGTGGCACTGTGGGTTGAACCACAGAGCCTAGGGCTTGCTGATCAGAAGGTCGGCGGTTTGAATCCCCGCGACGGGGTGAGCTCCCGTTGCTCGGTCCCAGCTCCTGCCCACCTAGCAGTTCGAAAGCACGTCAAAGTGCAAGTAGATAAATAGGTACTGCTCTGGCGGGAAGGTAAATGGCGTTTCCGTGCGCTGCTCTGGTTCACCAGAAGCGGCTTTGTCATGCTGGCCACATGACCCGGAAGCTGTACACCAGCTCCCTCGGCCAGTAACACGAGATGAGCGTCACAACCCCAGAGTCGGACACGACTGGACCTAATGGTCAGGGGTCCCTTTACCTTTACTTTATGTTTGCCACACACAGCCAGTGTCATTTGCACCTTAAGACTTACCCAGATTCCCAAGGTTACGGTCCGACCTCCCACTGGCATCACTTTGGCTACAAACGCAGCACCTATTGTCTAAAATAAGAAGAATACATATGAATGCAGCTGCACCACCTCATCAGCTCTTTGAAAGTAGCCACTAGTGGCAAACAAGTATTTCTTCCAGAGGGCCAAACCAGGAAGTTTTTACAAATAGGAAAAAAATTGCTGTCGCCCCCCCCCACTCCTTTTAGGCTGTCAGAGCATCACAAACAAATGACTAACACAGGTACATACTGACAGGCAAGCTAGTAAATATTTCTGTGGATTAGTGACATCAGTGAATCTCTTTGCAAGGCTACCTTTAACAGATAGCAGATATGAGCAGTTTCTTTCTTTTCCCTAGCCAACATGGCCCTTTCTGATATGGCACGTTGTCTTATGGGCTTTCTTAGTTTCACTTTCTTTTAGGCTTCCAAGTTCCTTTGTGGTTACAAACCGCTCACCAAATGTCCATTTCACAACATACAAGATTCACTGATAAAGATTTAAGAAGTGGAGGGGTGGGAGCGGAAGAGGACTACAGATTGCTCAACCCAGATGCCACTTGAAAGGCTCTCCACATCTGCCCCCCCCCCAAAAGGGCACACTCACGTTCTGGTAAGGTCCCACAAGGAAGCGGTTGTGAACGTATCGCTCCACCAAGCTGGTCTTGCCCACGTACTCTTTGCCCAGCATCACAACTTTGGCATCCACACGCTGCCCGCTCATCCTCTTGCCCTGGCAACCGCGTGTTCACCTGAGTGAGTCGCCTGGCGCAGCCTAAGAGAGATGCAGCTCAGGTGGAGAGGCTCACCTGCAGTAAGCAGAGGAGGAAGTACAGCAAGTGACTCAGGAGCAGCACCTCCCCGTTCCCACGCCACCCCGAAAGCTAAGAGGGCTCCAGTAGGCATAAGCCAGAAGGCCTGGCACTGCCCAGAATGCAGGTGTGCCCTGCATCCTCCACAGCAGTTGCATAAAGCTACTGGCACGCAGTAGCAGCACTTCAAAAAATGCAGAAGGGGAGGCAAAAAAGGGCAATTCTATTCACAACGACGAGAAACGTGTTTCTCCAGCACTACCCATTTCTGCGACAGCTGTCCACCGGGGTGCTGTCCTCCGCTCTAAGGGGCTGGACTAGATGATCCTCAGGGTCCCCTCCGACTCTTACCATTCCAGGATTCTACGCTGCTCTGTTCTCAGGGAAGGGGCGCATGGGCTTCCCTTGGTCTCCACCCATGTGGGCACACAGGGGCTGAGGGACTGGCACCAGGTCTGGCAGGATCCGATGACGCGGCAAGGGTGATCCTAACAGAAGGCTCCCCGGAGGCTCCGGGACAGCGCTCAGCGCCAAGCCACGGTTGCCAGGGCGGCAGGGGCTGCCGGCTTCTCCAGGGCCAGGCTGGGGAGGGAAAGGGCGGCGGGACTCACCCCGGTCTCATGGCGCTGGAGCCGGTCGCCGCTGGCGGAGGCGGGAGGGAGTCGGGACGCGGCGGCGGGGGAACGAGCCGCCGACGGACCAGTTCCCGGCCAGCGGTGCTGCTGCGCTGCGGAGCAGCCCGGGGAAGGGGGCGGGGCCGGAAGCGTGCGGCCTCGGCGGGGCGGGGCGGGGCGGGGCGGGGCGGGGCTTGCGTCCCCAAGCTCGCGAGGAGGGAGGAAGAAAGAGGCTCGCGGAGCGGAGGCGGCGGAAGCGCCTGGGCTGCTCCTCGCGGAAGTCGCTGCCGCTGCCCTGCCCTCGCATGGCGGCCGCTGAGCGCCGCTGGCCGCGATCTTCGGGACTGGCCGTGACGCCGGAGAGAGGCCTCCGCGAGGGAGAGGCCCGGGAGCCGTAAGGCGGTCCAGGCCGCCGGGAGACCGCCGCCGCTTCCCGTCGCGTTTCCTCTCCGTCTCCTGCAGGATCGGTAACCGCGGAGCTGATGGGGAAATACTTCCTGACTCTGAGCGTCCTCAAGGGGCCCTGGGACCAAGTCTTCGCCGCCTTCTGGCAGCGCTATCCGAACCCCTACAGGTGAGCGCGGGCCGTGGGGTCTCCTCTCCTCCTCCTCCTCCTTCTCTCTCTTTCCCTCACTCCCCCTCCCCAAGTCCTTTCACTGGAGGAAGTGAAAAGGGCTGAGGGAAGTGAAAGGGAAGTGAAAAGGGCACAGTGTTTTCCTCGTGGGGGATGCTGGGCGACAGTCTGACAGAGCGATGCTTCCTCCCTCCCGTGATTGGCTCCGGAGCAAGCACCATACATTTCGGGTGCTCCCGCACTCGGGGCAGATGCGGCATTCACAGTCCGAGCCTCTTCACGTACATACAGGCTGCTCGATTCGCCGGTGCTTGCCACTAGGGGAGCATGCGTCGGGGCGCTCGCAGCTCCGACTTGGTGGGCTCAACCTGGCGACCTGTGCTGCCCCCTGCGGCGGTCTCAAGACGGGGTAATGCATTGGGGGAAAGTCTGGCGGGAGACGTACGTGCTGGTGAAGCAGTTTGCATTTCTTCTCTGCCTTGGCCAAGGCCGCCGCATGAACCTTTCACCTAGTGCGCCGGGAGAGGCTTCGTGGCCATCTGGGTGTAGTCTTTGATAGCCTCTTCTTTGAGGCTAAGCCGTCGGAGCTTGCTGTTTACCGATCATTTGGATTTTGGGAGGTGGGGCAGGGCAGGGATTTCTATAAACGGGAGTAAATAAAATCAAAAAGATTTGCTAGATGATAGATTAGCATAGGCAGATATGCTCGAGGTACGGGTGTGGTGTGTGTAAAAAATAGCACCGAAGTTAGCTCTGGAAGAGCCATTTTCAAATGCCACAGGCAACCTTTTATCTTTGCCTGTTGCCTTGACTCTTGAGGAGGAAGCCATCCTCTTAACACTGCTGTAAAAGTGCACATGCACAGATTTGTGTTTTTATTAGGGATCAGTTGATTAAAACCAGGGGTAGGCAACCTAAGCCCATGGGCCGGATGCGGCCCAATCGCCTTCCCAATCCGGCCCGCAGACGGTCTGGGAATCAGCATGTTTTTACATGAGTAGAATGTGTCCTTTTATTTAAAATGCATTTCTGGGTTATTTGTGGGATCTGCCTGGTGTTTTTACATGAGTAGAACGTGTCCTTTTATTTAAAACCATCTCTGGGTTATTTGTGGGGTATAGGAATTCGTTCATTCCCCCCCCCCAAAAAAAAATATAGCCCGGCCCACAACATGGCCTGAGATATGGTGGACTGGCCCATGGCTGAAAAAGGTTGCTGACCCCTGATTAAAACCAACTACTAGCTTCTGGTGGTGATTGACTTGCCTGTCAATCACTTGACATCACTGGGACCTCAGGTAATCCTTTTTTCCTTTGCAGAGTGACTTGAACTCATGCTGAGCTACAAAGGAAGATCCCAGCCAATCTAAGCAGGGCTTGAAGTCAGCACTGATTAGTTGAGTGGCACTGTCATTAAGCCTCAACTTTGGCTAGGGTCAGCTACACTTGGGAGCTCTGCAGCTCCCTAAGCCACATGTTAACATCGTACATGCCATCTAGTGGGGGGTGACTTGGGAAAAACAGCCAAACTGGAGCCTAAGTGGGACAGAGGGAAGCAGTCCAGATAGGAATGGCATTCTCCTCTGCTGAGTGACTAGATAGGAGGCAATGTACTCTTGTCACATGATTATACACATAGGAAAGCTTAGAACAGCCTTCCCCCAATCTGGTGCCCTCTGGGACTACCAACTCCTATCTGCCCCAACCAACATGGACAACAGCCCAGGATGATCAGAGTTGTACTCCAAAAAAACAACAACAACTGGAGGGCACCAGTTGAGGAAGCACAGCTTAAAATGAACTCGTCAAAGACTCCTTTCTCCTCCCCAGCAAACATGTCCTGACAGAAGACATTTTACACCGAGAGGTGACAGAAGACCAGAAGCTGCTTTCCAGGCGGCTCCTCACCAAGACCAACAGGATGCCTCGCTGGGCAGAGCGCTTCTTTCCATCCACTTCCGCCCACTCTGTCTACATCCTTGAAGATTCCATTGTGGACCCACAGAACCGAACCATGACCACATTCACCTGGAACATTAATCACGCGCGTCTTATGGTGAGCAGGGCTAGCGCTGCAGCATAAACTCCCTGCTGTGTTTCGTCCTATGGGGGTGGGGTGGGAGTTGATGGTCATTTTGTTGTGCTGTCTCTTGTGCCTTGCAGGTGGTGGAGGAGCGGTGTGTTTACAGAGAGAACCCTGAAAACAGCGGCTGGACAGAAGTCCAGCGGGAAGCTTGGGTTTCCTCCACTCTGTTTGGTGTCTCGCGTGCTGTCCAGGTGAGTGGGTCAGTGACCCGTGTCTCTTGATATACTTCAGCTTCAAAGAGGCAATCTTAGAAGAGCTCAACATGACGGGTACCTTTGGATAGTTTTGTAACTGGGCGATATTAGCTGGGCAATATCAGCTTTTCAACATTGCGGTGTATCACCAGCCAAACATCAGTGTTTGGTGATATACCGCAATGTTGAAAAAACAATATGCATTGGCCTCTGCCCATGAGATACCAGGTGAAACTGCCCCAGCTCTCGCCTCGGGCACAGCATTGGGGATCCTTTGACGGCTTGCTGTGGGGAGGAACTCAAGAGGAGGAGGAGGAGTTTGGATTTGATATCCCGCTTTATCACTACCCGAAGGAGTCTCAATGCAGCTAACATTCTCCTTTCCCTTCCTCCCCCACAACAAACACTCTGTGAGGTGAGTGGGGCTGAGAGACTTCAAAGAAGTGTGACTAGCCCAAGGTCACCCAGCAGCTGCATGTGGAGGAGCGGAGACACGAACCCGGTTCCTCAGATTACGAGTCTACTGCTTTTAACCACTACACCACACAGGAGTGGTGGTAGTTTCACCAGCGATATACTGCTGAGTGAAACTGACATCACGGTCTGCTCCTCATACTGCTCCTGGCCGATATATTAATATATCACACAGGTCTACTAGGAACATAGCTGATGGGCCAGACTGATGCCTCTGAGTTCAGGTTGTGTAAATGAGTGGACTCCGGCGGGGGAGGGGCATTCATTATTCTTTTCTCTGCTCACTCCCCCTGTATTCTTGTTTTAGGAGTTTGGCTTGGCCAGGTTCAAAAGCAATGTGACCAAGAGTACCAAAGGGTTTGAGTACGTGCTGGCCAAAATGCAAGGTGAGTACTGTGGTGGTAATAAAGGAAAGCGTTTGAGAATATGCCACTAGCGAACAGTGGGATGGAGTTCCCAAGCTCCCAGCATTGTTAGTACATTCAGATTCTGAAAAGCACACAGCTCCCTTTCACCAGCGCCAAGATTTCCCCCCTTTAGTTTACTGCACCCATGAAAGCATGTAAATTTTGTTGGGAGAGCAGCAAAATTGCTGCATCAGCCTGACCTTAGGCTAGCAGCAAATAGGGTAGAGCTTGTTCCATTTTCTGCAGGAAGTTCCAAGAGAATTTTGGGTTGCTAATTTCACCAGTCCTGCTCCAGAGTAGTTTCAGCATTCTAAACCAAGGAGTGGGGTGAAGACAGAAAATGCATCTTTAGAATATCTGGAGCTCCCTTTTGGGGGGCAGGCGTCTTCTGTGCTTATTCTAGGTAAACCTGTAGAGTTCACATTTTTAGCTAGTGGCAATATGGACTATTGAGAAAACAGCAGGAGAGTTGTTAAGAGCCATGCCAAACAGCTGGGAGATACATAAAACTCCAGTCTGTTGTTCAGAAACTGAGATTGTAGAACTGATAGGTACGGAGCTGGTAGTAAGTTTCCTTTTGGCTCCCTGTTTCTCTTTTTCCAATTGGTGTTTCTCGTGAACACGGGGGCTAGATAAAATAACACTTCCTTAACTGTGGAAGGAGATGCCCACTGACTGTAGAGAGTGATACCTAAACGAACAGCAGCAGCAAACTAGAACGCTTACTCTGAATTTTTGTTGAGACCTTCAGGCAGTTCGGTGGACATACTTAAGAGCTTTTGGCTTTATTACAGGCGAAGCACCATCCAAAACTTTGGTGGAAACTGCAAAGGAGGCAACTGAGAAGGCCAAGGAGACTGCCTTGGCAGCAACTGAGAAAGCAAAGGACTTGGCTAGCAAGGCAGCTACTAAAAAGAAGCAGCAATATGTTTGAAAAAAACCCCCACCAGTTTTCCTGCTGTGGGGAATGGAATTCAACAAAATAATACTGGAAGGCTTACCTGTCTGTAACTAAGCTTCTCTTCCCTTGGGAAGCATGTCTCTATCTTCTGTGTGTTTTTTTTAAATTGAAACTATACAAATCTGACAATCATCTTCTTTCTAAAAGGTGTAATTATCATTAAAAGAATAGACTTCAAGTTAATCCAGTGCCAGGGCCTGTTTCTCAGGTGGGCACCAATTTTCAAAGCTGTGACTAAGCAAACATACGTCTTCCTGTTTACATTTACCTTCTATGCAACTTGGAGGTCTCTTCATATTAAGGTGTGGGTGGCTGCTGGTTAGCAAGTATGCTGTAAACAGCCTCACCCATGTTTTGCATTCTTAGGATAAAACCAGATGAATAGGATGCAAGAAATTAAAAACCTTTACTAGAATACTGCTGAGTACATAAGCGGATGGGTCACAAAACGGAAGCAATGTTTGTTCCAGGGAAAATCAGGATACTTCAATTGGGTGGAATGTGCCATGGAATGAGAGCCCACGAGGCATTGTCCTAGCTGTTCAGCTCCTCTTGGTGCAGCCCATTCCACATTGAGGAATTAGAGATAACAGCAACCTGGTTTTGCTGGCTTGTTCATCCTGCAGTCCTGGAACTAAGTGCATCTCTGCTATAAAGTTGGAATGATTCAATATGTCATGGTCTACTGTTGCCCTTGTTGAGACTTGCTGCCAGTCCTTCACAGGCTAAGCCTACCTCCTCTTTCTGACTAGGAGATGAGACACACAAGCTTTCACAGTGGGTGGGGGATAGAGAACCATATAGCTACCCCATGCATAGCGTAAGCTGTCTGGTACACATTAAGTGCTGTGGGGATCTCACCCTTCTTTCAGCCCTGTCCCATTATTGAGTAATCCAAGTCTTTTATCCAAGTCTCTAGAAAATATTCCGGCTTGGTCTAGCAGGAAGGTAGAGGTACAACATGGGTAGCACTGTCCTTTGCACCATGCAGAGTCTTGTTCAGAGCCAAATTCCATTCATGAAATTCTGGCTTTGCTGCTGGAAATCCATCTGGGTGAGAGCTGCCCTTATAACTAGGCTTCTGTCCATCATAACCAAAAGTTGCTGGCACTGGAATAACTGTGTTCCTGCCCAGTGCTGAAGGCAGCCACAACATCCTCTTCAACGCTGCTGAATGCCAGACCTTCCACGTCCACCTCTGCATCTTCTGTAGCAGAAAAAAACAGAGTTCTTTACCCATGCAGTATCTAGCATCTTTTACAGACACCCCAGAAGGTTACTAGAGGCAAGGGAGCTGGGACATCTCCAGATGCTGCTGAACTGCAACCCCTGTCATCCTTGGTCATACTTGCAGAGGGCTGATAGGAGTTGTAGTCTGGCAACATTTGGAGCTGTCACAGGTTCCCCACCCCTGCCTTCCACAACCTGGTGCTCCCCATGTTTTGGACTAATAGCTCCCATCAACCTGAGCCAGCACAGCTGTGCTGGCTGAGACTGATGGGACTTATAGTCCAAAATGTCTGGAAGGCACCAGGTTGAGGAAGGCTGTAGTAGGAAATGCCCAGTGTACCCTGCTCTTACACTTATGCCTTCAATAGAACTCATCCAGCCATGGGGACCATGGCACAGGCCATCAGATTGTAGGCAACACCCACCTGAATCGGAGCGTTCGGAAGAGAACCGAGAAGAGTCCAGGCTATCGGTTCGCAGCCTCTCCATGCTGGAAGGAGCCAGCAGCTCTTCCAGCCGCTGGTGCAGATTCTGCTGCTCACAGCGTAGCCTCTCCTTCAGTTGCTGTGCTCTCTGCTCCTGCTCTTCTAGCTTCTGGAAGGGGAAAAGGGGTCAAGGACAATATCCAATAACTAGCAAATGCTTCAGCTCCTTCCAGGTTCACCAGCTTTTGTGAGTTTTTGGGAAGCAACATTGCACTTCCATCACAGCTGTCCTGGAGGACTTGGATGTCTGGATTATAAATTCCCCAGAAACATTTGGGTAGCCACAGCTGCTGGCAAGATGAGAGATCACAGGGGTATGATCCAGCAGGGCCAAATGAAGCACCCAACGTGAATTACTTCATATGTGGTAAAATAAAAGGTATACTCCTTAGCAAAGCAACACTGCTAAAATAAGAGGTTTAGTCACACTCGTGATTTTTCTCCCCTCTGGAGGCTGGAAGCTGTTTGATCCATTTCCAGTCCTCCTCAGTAAATCTGTTGGATCCTGCTCATTCACCTTCTGTCTCGTGTGTTCCAAGTACAAGGCTGGCAAGGCAACATTGAAACATGGCCAGTAAGCAGGGAAGTGTGTCGCTTACCTTAATATGCAGCCTGGCTCTGTGCAAAAGACTAAGGGTTGTATAACGAGAGCGCTCCGTGTTCATGGGGACCTGTTGCTTTAGCTGATCCAAGCAATGACGCAGCTGAGCCCTCCTGCCAGAGAAAAAGATCACAATGTGAGTTCGATGCATGAGATGGCACGGGAGCTCGCCATGTCTCTGGGTAAGGCCTTGAAGCAACTTCCAGGCCCTTACAAAATTGGAAAATGTGTGCCTAAGTCTCCTCTAACATGAGTTTGACCAAACTGCGGGAGGCAGTGGAAGACAGGAGTGCCTGGCGTGCTCTGGTCCATGGGGTCACGAAGAGTCGGACACAACTAAACGACTAAACAACAACAACAAAGTCTCTAGCTAGAGAGCTACCGTGTTTCTCCTAAAATAAGACACCGTCTTATATTTTTTCCCCTCAACAAAACACAGTATGGCTTATTTTCAGGGGATGTCTTATTTTAACCGCGTCGCATGGGTACGCTGCATAGCCACGCCTCTCCAGGCTGTTTTAATGGGAGGTGCCGCATCACTATGGCTTATTTTCGGGGTATGGCTTATTTTCGGGGAACAGCTTATATTTCGCAAATGCATAGAAATCCTGCTATGGCTATGTCTTATTTTAGGAGAAACACGGTATAGTCATCCATGTAGGCCAGGTCTCAGACTTCATTGTAATTTATGTACAGAGGTGGAAACGGAACCAGATCTCGTCATCTACCTGCAACTCCTACATGCCTGTCTCTTGAATCCAAGCAAGCTGATATGGGTAGATGGATAAAGGTAGCAGATGTATACAAATTGGGATGGTTATAATAAGCAGCTTGAACAGAATTACAGGCACCCAGATCCAACCAACATGGCTTTCTTCCCATCTCTCATTGTATAGAAATCATTGCAGAGTGATCCATGGCTACTGCATGCAGGATCTGAGCAGCTGTAAAGCCCCACCATAGGAACACAGAACTAAAAGCTGGCCCAAACTAGTTGTGTCAGAAGATTCATAACACAGTCTTTGTCTATTTATCAGAGGTGTGTGTTTGTATAAGTTTGAAGTGATTTGTGTGTGGAGGTGGTTAACTCCTTCAGACGTCTTTTAACTTCTTTAAAAAAACCACAGGAGTTCCAATCATGGCCTTCCTGACATCTCATCTATTTAGGTATTGAGTTTTATGGTCTAAGTTGAACATCTTGTGATCCTCTATCCCAATGGAAACCGCATGTGAGCATTTAATTAAACCAGGAACTTAAAAAAAGACATTTTGGCAAGATATGATACACAGGGATTGACAATTATGCAAGGTTAATCAGGAATGACAAATTTATCACTTGGCACCTTCATCACAGGAGGTACCAGGATCTCAATGCTTGGAGAGCCAAGACACTTTATTTACTTAGCTGTGGTAAGTCCATGTTAACTTTATCACCATTTGATTGGAAAGTATGTATAGTCCTCCAAATATGTCACATACTTCTTCCCGTACATCTCCTTCCATGGACATTCCCCTATGTGCATCTCCATTTAAAAATAAAATCATATTGAGAACTAGTGGTCAACAGCATGCTAATTCCTTATACAAAAATTTGGTGCACATCTCCTAAGTTTGGCAAGGTAGAAGTGGCCTGGGGCAGCCTTCTTACTCAGCTGTAAAATGCTTTTGCTACTTCATGAATTCCATCTCTCTACTTAGACAGGAAGTGCTCTTATAAAGAGGAGCTGGTATGTTCAGTGCTGTCAACTCCCGCTTCCTACTGAACACGAGAAATGAGAAACTACCCCTCTTCTCCCAGCAACCCCAGCCCTTCCTATATGAAAATTTACCTGTGCTTCTCCAGCTCATTGTGCACAGTTCTGAAACGAAATAAGAATGGGAAATAAGGTTAATGGATCACATTTAGATTTGCAGAAAAATGATAGTTGGTTTTGTTCACATTGTCCACTGAGGCAGAAAATTCTCATTCAATCCCAGTAAAACCCTACCTTGCCCAAAGCTCAATGTCTACTATCCACATAGTGAATATGCAGGACAGGAGAGGAAGAAGAACCTTTTCATTCTCTTAAGTAGTTTATGGAGAAGCCCAGCAACTGGCACTGCACTGGACCAGTCAAGGTCCTCTTTGCTACGTCATCAGAAATCCCCACATCCAAGGGCCCAGGAAACATGTAATAAATAGCACAAGTCCCTATGTCTGGGGTGGCAGGGACAAGCTTGAGGTAATGTAAAACTAAATGCCTACAGTATTAGAGAGGAGTCAGATTTCACAAAGAAAATGACAAGTGCAACAGCACACTGCAAGGAGGCAGCATGGGTGGGTGTAACTATTTCTGCAGTAAGGAAGCCAAGGGGTGGTACATAGCTCAGGGATGGAGCATATGATTTGCATGCAGAAGGTTCCAGGTTCAATACTTAACATCTCCAGGTAGGGCTACAAAAGACCACTGCCAGTCAGTATAGACCAGGGCAGGCAATGTTGTACTCTCGAAATGTTGTTGGATGGCAACATAGCTGCATGGCTAATTTGCAGGGATGATGGGAGATGCAGTTCAACATCAAATTGGCTACTCCTGGCATATAGAGACAGCAATAGAGCTAGGTGAACCAATGCTCTGACTCAGGAAAAGGCCGTTTCCTATGTTCTCATGCTTGTGGTTGCGTGACAGTGGCACAACTGGTTTCAAAGAACCAGATGTCAGGAATAGTCATAACTACTAACCTCTATGCTAGGAATGCAGCTCCTTGGAGCTTGCACAATGTCACAGGAAATATGCAACCATCAATTAAAGCATTTTGTTTCCTGCAATTAGGACTTCTGTCTCCTATTGGATAGTAACGCAGTAGAGTATATGAACCTTGGGGTCCATGTATTGAAACGTGAGCCTTGCGCCAGAGGAAAATGTAAAAGCAAAACTAAACACCTAGTCCAATTCCCGAGCAAGGTAAAACCAATGAAGGAGGAGGTTTTGATTTTCTTAAACCACAAAGCCAAAAACTGATGTCCAGGAGAGAGAAACCAACTCCACTGGTGACTATGGCTTGTATCCAACTAATTTAATTCAGAGCAGACCCACTGAAATTCATAGATCAGTATTAGTCAAACCCATTAATTTCAGCAGGTCTACTGTCCATACAACTAATGCTGCATTCAAACCTGGTTGCCTCATGTAATATACAAGCATTTTGTTTCTGGTGGCGACCCCATCACTTTGAAGAAGCGCTTTGCCAGCCTTGCTGAGATTTCACACCCCCATCTTCTTTATTTTTATTTAGCTATATAGACTTCTGTTTTCAGTTAGTCCATCATCAGATGTTCCACTGCAATACCAATTCCAATGGCAATAGTAGAACAAAACCCGGGAGGTCTTACCTGAGGTTTTGCTGGGCATTCCGAGGCTTGGACCTCTTCCGGGGCTGCAACGAGTCTTTCCCGGAGTAAGGGGACAGCGAAGCGTAGCCATGTTCGGCTTCTGCGAGACAAAATCCGAGGCTCGGAACGATTTCGCCTCCGCACCATTTAATAACCCCCAGCCCACTTTTCTAAGGAAACAACCCACCACCCCACTCACACGGAGGACAGCCAGTCCTGCCTGCCTCCGATCGAGGCAGCCACGGTATGGCCCTCATACCCCGCATAGCCAAACCACCGCCCGTCCGCCCCCGACCCTGAGATAGGCAGGTGGTACCTCTCTCCCTGCGCTCCAGGTACTCCGCCGCTTGCAGCAGCACCTGAATGTTGCTAGCCATGAGCTCCATGACAACAGACTCGGACCGAGCGAAGACTTTGTTACACTGTAACCGACCCACTGCCTTCGGCAGCCAACCCGGCTCCGGCTCCGGCTCCGCCCCTTCGAACGCTCCGAGGTTCTAACCCCGCCCCTTCGAACCCTGGCGGCAGCCGCGGCAGGCCTCGGAACCGAATCCGGTTTTGGCGCCGGCCGAAAGCTTCGCTCCAGGAGCCGAGAGCTGCTTTTTGAACTGCCCGGAACTCCCGACACCCGTGACCCTCTGAAGCTCCGCGAGCCCACCCAGCTGACTTGTTTTGAATCTCACCCTGCGGCGGACGTGGCCTGGGAAACTAGCGCTCTCATTGGCTGAAAGGCTTGACCAGGCGTGGCTACGTCACTGCAGTTTCAAAACAAATTCGGGCGGGAAAAGGACGGGGCTTCAAATTTGAATTGGAGGCGGGGCCATCGCTCTCCAGCGGGAGTACAGTATATTGCCGTGAGGGATTTTTAAAAATAAAGTTTCTAGGAGGAAGTCAGGCTTCTGACACCTCAGAATTCAGAGTAGTTCCTTCGTTCGTAGGTACTGTTGACAACAGAGACTAGAACCCCTCGCTTCATGTATCGCTCAGTAGTCGAGCAGGTGATTTGCATGCAGAAGGTCTCAGGTGCAATCTCCAGGTAGGACTAGCAAAGACCCCTTGTCTGACCCGTTGCAGAGAGTCAGTGGGCAACACTGAGGCAGATGGCCCATCCAGTGCCCTACCTTGGGGCAGCTTCCTATATGTATGCAAATGCATGGGAAAGGTGCAAGAGAGAATTTAAGGCCTCCTTTTGTCACCACAACTCATGTGGTTGGGGGGGGTAAGAAGAGTGCTCTGTGAAGGAAGTAACCTGGGCTCACTATTATAGTGCAACAAGATAATTCTTCATAGGGAAAGCAAAGTTTATCAGTCACATACTGCTGTTATTTAATACAATAGTTTACATTAACAAGCATAATTTAAAGAGTGTGTGTGTATGTGTATGTGTATGTGTGCAGTTTAACATGCATACCCTGACTGTTTTCCAGTCACATAAGATACTCATTTTCTTTATGGAGTTGGGCATGTGAATGTATACCCTTCACCACATCCATACGGTTATAATTTTAACAGACACGGTGGGGTTGATTCACGAGTAGCTGCAGGGAAACATTGCAGTAATGGAAAAGCAGAAATGGAAACACAATTATATCCTCTATTTTGCAATGTAATGTAACCCTATTGGTGCTGGCCGCAAGTAAACCCTGCCAAGTTCAAAAGGGCTTATTCCTAGGCAGGTGTGTACAGAACTGTAGGCCTACCATATATCTTAAGTTATGCCATGGCCTAATCCCCTACTGCCCTCACCCTCACTGATGGAAGCTGTTGTCAGTCTTGCTCCTACACTAGCTCCTAAAGCAAATGTGAGAGGAAGCTGACAATTGTATTATAATGAAAATTCATAATAAATCTTACAAGTGGAGCTTGGCTATGCTTCTTTTAGAATAGTCACCACTCCATATTCAGCTGGGGAGACGGTCATAAGAGGCACAGAGGGAAGGTCTGCACTGGCATATTAGTTTATCCTGACAACCAAGACGGTTAGAGTGAAGGGGATCAGTGTCTCTTTAAAGGTAGACTAGAAGAACTTAAGCTCTTTTAAAATATGTTTAATACTTATACAATAAACGTCCTGGTGTGGGAGCTGCAGGCTTCTAAGTTCCTAAATGTACTAATCGCCCTCCACCCATAATACGTACATGACTGCTTTTCAGACCTCCCTCCTCTCCCTGCCATTAATCAGAACTTTTAAATTCCTTCTTGCACTCATTCGGGGTCTATCACTGGTACCAGCTAAAAGCACTGTATGGGTTTCTGGGATGAAAATCAAGGTGTTTGGTAGAGGCGGAATTACAACCAAAGTGTTAGCAGCATTAACTGTTGAAGGTGGACACCCATGTGCAAGGTTGAATGAACAAATGAATCCCTGTACTGTACACACTTTCAATGTAATCCACCATTCCATTTATATCAAAGAGGTTATCTGTTGCTGGAAGGCAGGTGATGCAGCTAATCAAACCTGCACAGAGAAGTGGGGGTGGCAGGAGTGTGAGCTGAAGGGGGGGGGAACCCCACACACAAACACAGCAGGAAGCTTTAGAGTTTGTATTTGTATTTTCCTGGGGAAAGAAGTTTAGCAGCAGATTCTGCCTCTCAACATCCAACAGCTAAATTCAGCAAAAGCGTTTATTTTTTAACCCAGAGAAGACAAATTGGCAACAGTAACAGATAGCATTTATTCAAGTATTCAGGAGAAGAACCAGCTCTGCCTGGTTTCAAAAAAGAGCTATAAATCTCCTGGAGAAGCTTCAAAGGCATCTTCCATCTTCCACACAACAGTGTGGCAGGAGAGTTTTACAAGAAAATACATTGCATATGAAGATTGTTGAAGCCCTTAGCTGTATCAGAAGCTGGTGGGCAAAATGTCATGGCTATCCTCCACAAGGTTGCTGTTGGACTAGAGATCCTGCCTTTCAGTTCCAGTGAAAGGCTCCACAAAGCCCTTATTGCACATACACCCAAATCTAGTAATGCAACCTCAGAGATTTGTCAAAAATAAATCCACAGGACCGACGACTATCATGGGGCTCTCCCAAAAGCCAGGCAACCAGCACCAGGCAATCCCTACGTGGGCCACAATTTACTCTATCCAAGGAAAGAGTAATGGGGGAAAGATGCTTTTACTGTCATTTCCAAGAGTTTGCTGAAACATCTTCTACAGCAAGCTCTAGCTCCAACCCAGGGAATCCCACTGGGAGTTATTTATATTAAACAGCAAAGAATCAATCCCCAGCTATAAAAGCCTGGCGTTCCCATCTCTTGCCCTGACCACCAAGGCCTTTGGAAAGTTCCCAGGAGCATCCTAATGAGACAAGTGTGGTTGTTCCCACAGTCCTTTGCTGACGGCACAGGCTGTTGCCTCCCAAGTCTTTGGTGTTTCCACAGGCACAGAAGGTGTTTGAGGCAGCTCCAATCAACTGGTATTTTTGCTAGTGGAAGGCAAGTGGGTGGTGTAGCAGTGTGTACAAATGCGGACTGGTTTCAGCTGCTTGAAGTGGGGCAGAGGCGCCAAGTGTGACGAGCAGCGAGAGCAGAAGATCTAGGGAGGAAATAAGATTGTGCATCAAACAGAGCCGAGGGCCACGTGGTACTGCAAGCCCCACTTCACATGGAAGAGATGCGGTTGCCCTAATCCTTTGGCCAACAAACAATCAAAAACATGACTGACCCAGTAGAGGTCCCAACAGGGACTTAGATTGCAGGCTAGTTCAATTACTGCAACCTCTCCCCATCCCTCCCATCTGGAGAGGCCATCCTTTCAGGCACAACCCTTACAATATTTTTTTAATGCATCTTTCCAGGGGAGAATGTAAGCCAGTCTTGCCCAACCAGGGACCCCCCTATATGCTTTGAACTGCAACTTCCCTCATTCCTGACCACTGGGCCATGCTGGCTGGGGCTTATGAGGTTGCAGCCCAAAAGATATGGAGGACACCAAGCCCTGGCCCAGGCCCATGACAAGATACGCTATTGTTAAAGTGTTCACAGGCATGGTCTGCCTGGTGCTTTGGCAGCTGCTGCTTCCACTAGAATGAAAGTCCCAGGAGGTCCTTATTTAGCCCCATCACCTACCTTGCCACAACTTCGGCAGTGGTGCCGTCGGCGAAGAAAGGTGAAAGGCACACGGCAAGCCATGCAGTGGCTGCAAGTGCTGTCTGGCACCCAGTCTGGTGGTGCTAAGGCATCTGGAAAAGAACAGAAGGGCGGTTGGGGACATGGCCCACGTGTCTTCTAAAGTCCGTCAGAGCCATAAAACTTCCCCCAGCTAAAATGTGTTAAGAGAACTCCGATTACAGAGAGATATATGTTTATTCAGTGACAAAGCAGAAAGTAGTTCACGAGGAGTCACAAGTCATCTGCCCAGGCACAAAGCCTCAGGAAAAGCCATGGGGCTCTAGAGCGGGGCACGGTTTGGTCAACACAGCCCCTGAAATGTAAGGCAAGAGAGGGACTGTGCAGGATCTTTTGCTTACTGCAAACCAAAGAGCAAAATTCCTTTTGTCAGCAAGGCCAGCCCAGGGTCCCTGCCTGTGCATAACAGATCCTTTAACATGGGATCAACCTTTCTTGAAGGCTTGGCAGAGTGTGAGAGAGAAGCTCAGACCGAATTCCCCGGGACAATAGAGATGCTCAGGAAGAGGCCTGTTTCACATTCTGGGCTCTCACCTTCTCTCCCAGTGCCTCCCCGGCTTCTGGAGCAGAGAGCACAGTCTGCCAGGTGAGAAGCTGTTGGTAGCACATGGACCTCCACCTCTGAAAAGGAAAAAAGAAAAGCTATAAGCATGCAAGTTGCTACTGCTCAAGGGAAATACATCTGTGCCAGGGCAAAGATACCACTGGCATAGACACCTCAGCTGTATGTTCCCAGAAATGTTCCATTCATTATCCTTAAAAAGGGGTCCAACTACATGTTACGAGGGAGACACATAATCAGACATACCCAACTTTGTTTTAAAGGGGGAGGGAGAAAGAGGGATGATGATGACTAAGCACCAGCCACAATGTGGTGCTTGGAGTGTGTGTTTTCTATGCTTAAAAGAAGAACTAAAAAGTACTCCATGTTCTTCACCTCAATATGCATCCCCATGCTCACTAGTCTAATGCACAACTGAAAGACGAAGGGGCAGGAACCTGGATTGAGCAAAGTCATGCTGCAATTAGCAGCAATCCTTTGAGCAAGGAGAATGTTTTATTGGGCTTGGAGCAAGGGTGTCATTAACAAACTCAGTTCCAGGGACTATCACACAGTACCAACACGTAGCTAAAGGAGCCCTGCTCTCATTCTGAGGTCCATTAGCCAACAAGTAATTAGCACAAGGTAAGATATTCTTTTCAGTTGTGGTGCCGAAAATGAAATTACTTCTCAACAGACATTCATTTGGTCGCCTCTGCCCACAAACCCTCAAGAGTGTTCTCTTGATTATGGTAGGCAATCTCCCCCAGTGTGGCCTCTGATGAAGATTTTCTTTGGGTTGCTGATATGGTTTCCACTAGGCTGCTTTTGCTGCTGTTATTATTTTGCTTTTATTTTGTTTGTGAATTCTGTGATTTTTTTTTTGTAAGCCTGATTTTAGCAGAGAAAGATATGTATGTTGAGATAAATAATTAGAAAATAATGAAACAGCCCCAGAGTCCTTGAAATTTATGTATGATTGATTTAAGTATTACAAACAGCCAGCCCCAATCTGGTGCCTGCCAGTCCAATAAGTTTTGGAATACAATTCCCATCTGCGACCATTAGTCATACTAATTTGGAAAACCTTAGGTTGGGGAAGGCTGCATGGCAGTATAAATGACTCAGTATGTGTCACTAACATGACCGGCCAGCACTTTTAGTAGAGCAGCATTACATGTCCTTGCCATACCTAGCTGCTGCACATGCAAACTAAGGAAACGCTATGGAACCATGCACGAGTCAAGGAGTGTCACTCACGGCCAGTGTCTGTCACCTCCTGTTCCTCTGCCCGGGATGTCACAATTTTAAATACAGTCTTCAGGATGGCACGCAGATCACTTGCAAAGTTGGTCTGGAGCTGGTCTGCCACTCCTACCCAAACACAACACAGCAATTTGAGTAATATCCGTTGCACAATGACACAAGGGCAAGAGATAAACATGTAGATTTTAGCCAACTAACACAAAAGTCCTTCCTTGGAGGGAAACAGTAGTCAACAGCTTCTAACCAAGCAATTCTTTCCATCTCAGTTCTGAACCAACGGGATACTATTCCTGCTGAAGAGACTAATTCTCAATTTAGGTGCTAAACCTTCAGGATTAAGGCTAGGCAAGAGAGCTCATGCAGTATCTGAGCAGAACCAAAACTTACAGTTCAAAATCCTTAGGCGACATGAGGGCAATACTTGCCTGCTTTACATACAAGTTCTTGGGCTTCCTGGCTAATGTGTGTGTGAAGCACTTTCAGCTGAGTCATGCAAAATTTAAGTACTTGCCCCAACGAATATATATTTTATTAAAATGGATGCTATTCCCTAATCATGTAATAAGGCAATAGCTGCCATCTTCTGAGCTATTTTTAATGGCATGTGGAACAACTTGTTCTAACTTGCCATCATATCCAGATCAGGATATTACTGCTTGTAGTTACTGTGATGCTTAACAAAGGAGTCGCCAACCTTTTGTGTGCTAGGCGGTACATTTGGAATTTTGAGGAAGTGCCATGAGTAGCGGTCACAAAATGGCTGTTGTGAGTGGAGGGGCATGCCGCAAAATAGCTGCCACAGCTAATTGATCGGGAGAGGCAGGAGTTCAAAGTGGTGTGGGCAAGCCCCTCCATCAGCCATCCTATCAATGTTAGGGGAGGAAGGCACTTAACATTAGCTACTGCTCGGGCAGAGAAGATCTTTGCACCTCTCCTCTGTTCAGAACAGATGGGAGTATGGGCCTCCACTGCTGGCTTCCAAGGAAATGTGGGCATGTTAAAGGGGGAGCGTTGAAGAGGAACTGTGCAGGAAAAGCAAAGAGTCTCTTGTCAGTTGTGGATTTTTGAAGGGATGCTTTACCGAGACATTTTGCATGTAGCATAAGCAGTATTGGTAGGGACTTTTATCTCAAGCCCTGCTCCCCCTAAAAGCTCATCTAATTCTAGAAAACCAACCGCTTCCTGCCAGGATCTCTTCCCCAACAGGGCAACAAGAAGCTTATCAGCTTGTTTGGAGGTATGATCAGGTACGCCATCCTTCCACTTGGACATATCTGCTCCTTTCCAAAATCTTGACCAGCAGAAAACTCTCCAGTTTTTTCATATGATAGGAATACATTCCAAACATAAGGAACACCTGTTCACTTGTCCAGTTTGTCCAAATCAGGGAATCTACAGAGGCTCATCTGCTTTTTTATTTTTTAAAAAACAAACACCTCCCTTCTGCTGACAACCACACACCTGCCAGCCAATGCCCCAGCTGCATTATGGGATATTGGATGATGGAGACCTCCCTTATCCAGCAAAAACAGGGTACTCACCAGAGATGCAGACAAACAGTGTGTGGATCATGTCCTCTGTAGTGGTATAACGGGCTCGCAGTTCTGCCCAACGAGCCGTCTGTGGAGCTTGTGTGATCACTCCTGCCTTGGTGCTACCAGACCCCTGCCCACGCTGCCTGTTAAGAAGAGAACAAGCAGCATTAGAATGTGTATTAAGGGGTTACTCTCTTTCAAAGTTCTCCCTTCTCCCCCCCCCATAAAAAACAACAACAACCCAAAGGCATCATCTGCCCTATATATATATGAATGCCAGGCAAGCAAATGCCAAGGAAAGGGTAAGCAAAATATACAGTAAATGTTCCCACATGAGCTTTGGGCAAGCTAAGATTTATGCACCCCTTCTTTCCATTTCCAAGAGACAAGAGCCACTGACTCCTCAAACACTGAAAAGGGCAGTGCTCAGACAGGGTTTGTCAACTACCATGGTTCTCTCCGAAAACGTTCGAAAACCAAGGCGCAGCTTCTGATTGGCTGCAGGAGCTTCCTGCACTCAATCGAGAGCTGCGGCGGACGTTCGGCTTCCAAAAAATGTTATCAAACCGGAACACTTACTTCCGGGTTTGCAGCCTTCGTGTTCGAGAACCAAGGTACGACTGTACTGCCACCTAGCTGCAAAGTTTCAATTACTGTACTCCTTTACCTCTCATGCTGTCCACACTCTGCTCAAAAGCTACAAGCGCTCATGATTCCTGCAGAAGTACTGATGAACCCTTTCCATGGTCTTGATGCTGTCATGGATAACACTTAGTGGCTTCCACATTAAGGATTTACTGTGGAAGAGCCATGCCTTGTTTGTTCACTTTTACAGAGCACTTACATGACACTGTCAACAAAACAAACCCTTCTTATGCTTTCCCTGTTTAGCTTCGTTTACCCGAGAGTTTTAAAAAAACACCAGAAATCCAACTTTATTTTAACTCAGCAGAAAAGCTACAAAATTTCCTCAGGTGTATACAGTCATACCTCGGGTTGCGAACGCTTCGGGTTGCGTACTCTGCAAACCCGGAAGAAAAGATCGCCGCACACATGCAGAGCGTTCTGCGCATGCGCAGAAGCGTCCTGTGCAAAATGGACGCTCGGGTTGCATACTTTTTGGGGTGCGAATGGCACCCTGGAACGGATCAGGTACGTAACCCGAGGTACCACTGTAGTGTAGATGGCCTATCGCACTGCTATTCTGTTTGGATTGCTCTAGCCATTTTCTAGATTGTGTTTGTTGTGTCTTGGGTTCATGGAACAATAATTCCAGTGACACTTCCTCATGAACAGCTCTTTTATTGTAAGGTAACCGACAAGACAAGACAAGACTGGGGAACGGGGGCAGGGGAAGCTCTATTTAAGGCACAGTGGTACAGAGAGGATAGATACATTTAAGCGGGAACCAATAATATTCTAACTTTCCGGCGGGACCCAATCAGGCTGTGGATTGTACTTGTACCCTTAAACTGACAAATGACATTACTCCACCCGGCTGACAGAACGTCTTAATTAATACACAACAGTGTTCTAGCATTTCCTTCTCTATGGTATGTCTCTCTCTCTAGGAATCAGCTCAATCACTTTAACCCTCCTCTTTCGAAAAATATTATTGTCATTGTATCAGTCTCCCCACACCACACCTAAATTGTGATCCAGGGCGGTGGTG
Source organism: Lacerta agilis (assembly GCF_009819535.1). Classification (NCBI taxonomy): domain Eukaryota; kingdom Metazoa; phylum Chordata; class Lepidosauria; order Squamata; family Lacertidae; genus Lacerta; species Lacerta agilis. Next base: position 65,534,775 of record NC_046313.1, read on the forward strand.
CACAATCATGATCTGGTGCGCAGTAAAGGGGAACAGAGCAATTAATCTTTTCCACACGGACAATGGGCCCAATGAAATCAGCACACAACCTCAGATTCCAACATTTTGGTGGGTGGGTGAAGAGAAGCGGTTCTTGGTCATACCTTGGGACAGCCGAAAAGCCACGTGGTGTCGCAGCACCTCGGAAGTCAGGAGAATCTATATCCTTGAAGGGCTGTGAATCTGTAGTGCTCTCATTCAGTACACGCTTCTCCAACATGTAAAGTTCTTCCTTGGACAACACACGCAGCAAATCCCTATAAGGGAGAAGGCTCATAAAGGAGGCATCTAGGAAAACAAGACACTGGAATTGCCCTAGAGCAGGCACGTCCAACAGGTAGATCGTGATCTACTGGTAGATCACTGGACATCTGTGGTAGATCACTGGTAGATCACTGGCTTGCCCCAAAGAAGCTCAACAACTTTGCCCCCCTAAAAAAGCTCAATATTTTCCCTGCACCCTAAAAAATGGGGCTTTTCTCCTCCCTAAAAAAAGAAAAAAGCTCAACAACTTTGACCTGAACCCCCCAAAAGGGGGTAGATCACCGCCAGTTTTTAACTCTTTGAGTAGATCGCAGTCTCTTGGGAGTTGGCCACCCCTGCCCTAGAGGAACAGACTACATAACCCAGCTCTCATGTAGTACCCTGGAAGGAAGGTCAGACCTACTCTTGTTATGGCAGGGCTTCAGTGCAATGTGGAAACCAAGCTCGCAAAAAGGAGCTCATGCCTGACACACCATGTGCAAATGCATATAATTTGTACCCCCTGATGAGGCAACCTGCCGCTGCATCTCTCCCCCAGCACGCACACAAACTCTGATCATGTATACAGAATATCTTGCTTCATTCTCTGTTAACTGCATGTCTGCTTGCAGGAGAAAGACTATACAATAATTTCTATTTAACTGAGGGTTGATCAAACATCAGCAAAGTCATGCGGTAGAATACTTCCAGGATTGCGCAGCTTCAGACTGCAGGGTGGCAGGGATTGCATTTTTCAAATGAGCTATATTAGCCCTTCCCATGACTGCACTAAAGCACCACAGTCAGGTGATTTTGCTGAACACGTAGCCTGGGTTCTTAACACAAACCCCTCCAACAAAGATCCAGACTCTTCTTAACCTGGTGACGTTCCAGTTGAGTTCCTGTACAACAGCTGCTTTTATAGTCACTCACCTGATTTTTCTAAGCAAGACATAAAACGGGCTGAAGACTCTGGATATTTCCTCAGGCCTCCGCTCCAAATTGAGGGGTCCATCTGGGTAGATCAGAAGACCACTGTGTACGGGGCAAAGAAATAAAACAAAACAGGTAAGATTAGATTTCCTGATCTACTGCTGCTATGTATGTTTTTCCTAATACTGTACATTAATTATTATTGGAGGTGTGTGTTTTTTTTTTCCAAAATGCGAGAACTTTCAAAATAATAATGGGGAAAGATTAATGGGAATTGCTCATTCCTCATACAGTATCATTTGGGCAGAGAATTCTCAAAATGAAAGCTGGGACACTTTAGTAAACCTTGTCCAAGTTTCCTCTTTTAATTTCTTTTCCGAGATAGCAAAATTTCCCTAACTTTAAATTACTTCTTCGGTTATGTGCATTATTCAGCTCCAATGCCACTGCTCTGCCTATATTTTGTGCCCACCACTCTCTAAATTCCTACTAGCAGCTATGTTTCCCAAGGAGCTTTCAGTGTGTTACCCACGCTGAAGGGGAAACTCAAAAGTAGCACAGCCACTTACTGCTGAGATGGGGACATGGTACCGTACTTTGAAGAACCACCACGAGTGGAAATTGACTAGACAAAAGCTGGTGGCAAAGGGCCACTTGCAAATAACTGTGTGCTGGTACCTCAGGCAGTAGCTGCCCCAATCAGGATCTAAAGGAGCAACAGCTGGCTTTGGGAAAGTCATCCCAGCTATAAAGTAGTCATACACACCGAGAATAGGCAGGGAGGATGGCCATTTGGAGAGAGGGACAGTCCGGAAGTTTTAAATACAGCACAAGCAAGCAATCTTCCCAACTGCATGATCCAGAGCAGTGGTGGGCAACTTTTGGGGGCCTCTGGGACTCATTTGGTGGTGCATCACATCCTCGCCACCACCATGCAGACACACATGAGAGACGGGGAGAGGCACATGTTTGGACTGCCAAGATGACATTGCACGCCTTCCTGCTGCCCAGAAGATTGGCAAGAGCCGAGGAACTTATAGATGTGTAGCTGATTTATGTACCATGAAGGAAGAAGTAAAATGAAATACCTCCTTTTAGACAAATGTGACTTTGCCCCAGTTTCTTCTGTTAAGAATGCCCACCTGTCTTGCCAGCTTTGACAGCTATAATTGCCAGATTGGACATTCCACATGTCTCGAGTTTATGAGCTACCGGGCTCTATACTCAACCAAAAGATGACAGGTAAAACCACATACCTGATAATGGCCAGGCGGGGAATGGTGAACATCAGCTGCGGTTCATACCCATCAATCGTCTCCTGAGTCAAGTAGCCAAGTTTCAGAGCTCTAGATGAGTGCGGGAGAGAAGGGGCAGGAAATGAGGAAGGAAGGCGTGGGCAGAAGTCAAAATCCCTAGTCCAAGTAGATAATTATCCTAGACCTCACTTGAGCCAAGCTTCCCACATCAAAAAGGAGAATTGGCTGGTTTGCGTCATAAGGTTTTGTAAAGACCCATCTTTGTGCCCAGGTTTTCTCTGATCCATAAAACAAGACCCTGCTTATTATACTTTTAATCTCTTGTTTTTTTAAACATGTCTTTATTCTACTGCTTTGTTGGTTCTGGATAATGATTGTATTTTAAAAAAATGATACTGTTTGTATTTTATGTTGTATGTTTCCAAGAAATTAAAAAAACATCAAGTAGTTTATAAATGCATGTAAACAAATAAAATAAAAACAATAAAATAAGAAGAATGTTCATTCAACTGGAGAGGTAGATAGTGCTTGCCCAAGGATTTTTCCAAGCCGCAGAGTGCTGGGGAGATCCTGTCAAAATCCTCACCTAGCCACAGTTTCACAGAAGAGCACAACAATCTCCTGCTGCCTATAGATATCTTCGGGCGACTTCACCGAGACTAAAGATGACACGTAACTGGAAAAGAGAAACAAGCTTTGACACCCAGCTTAGCCACCACTCCCAGCACCTACCTTGCATACAAGCCCAAGACATAGCCCTAATTTTCTGGTCTCCCTTTGCAACTCACAATTTGGCAACATAAACTTGCAGTGGCCCTTTCCAGAGATTCGCCTTGCTGCCCAATCACTACTTTTATTGGTTCTGGCTAGGTTGTTTTTTAGCATCTTTTCATTTTCATATTTAAAAAGCAGCTGTTAGAAGTTTCCTCCTCTTCTGCCCACACTGAACCACTTTCTGCTCCTTAGCTTTGCCTACTGCATTGCCTAAAAAGGTCAGCCTATGGACATGCCCAATTCCTTAAAGCGAAACATGTACACATAACATGAACACCATTGTTGAAACATCTGCACTGGCGGCCCATCTACTAATGAAACAAGCTTAAGGTCCTTGTGATAACTCACAAATCCCCAAACAACTTAGGTCCAGGGCACATTTGGGACCACCTAAACCCTTATATCCCAACCTGATCACTGAGATCACCTGCAGCAGTGTTGCTGGTTGTTCCCCCACGTTGGTGACACACATTTGACATCGACACAAAAGAGAGACTTTAGTGCGATCTGCCTAGTCCTGTGGAATGCCTTGCCAGCACCTTCTGTTTCAACCTTTAAATGCCTGCTGAAAACTCTTATTCCAGACAATTAAGAATGCATATTTCCATAACGGTCAGTTGATGCACTCTGATTTTAACTTTTTGATGAGTTTTTATTATGTATCAATATTATTGTACACTGCCTTGAACCTTTGCATGATAGAGTGGTATATAAAATTTTTTTATAAAGAAACAAATAGAGTGTAAGGAACCTACTGGATCAGCCTGAAGACCTATCTAGTTATACAGCTGCCAATCAGATGCCTCTGAGAAGCAGGTCTGCTCAGCACCCACCTCAGCTCAAACTCAGCAAAGAGCATGTCAAAACGAATCAATGCCCTGCGGATAGGCTCTGAATAGGGTCCAGGTTGGTTCAGGCTTTGTTCCCGGAGTACCGTCCGCACCAACTCCAAGCTGCACAGCAGATCCTTGGCCAGAGGTCGCAGCCGTATCCCATCTGCTTCGTCCACATCAATGTAGGTGCGTGCCATCAAACACTGGAGGGAAGAAATAGTGACAGCTCAGAAACACTCCGTTGTCCTTTGACCGCCTCTCCCCACCATATCACACAAGCTATTTCAGGGCTGGGGTGAGCAACTGCCAAAGCCTAACTCCAGGAACGAAACCACATTACATCCCAACGAAGCAAGCAAAATTCCCAAGCGCTCAGCAATCATCTACTCAGGTGAGCCAGAGAAATCACAGCTAAAGGTATCCAGGCTGTGAGTAATGAAAGAGGAAAAGGAGAAGATGATGACACTAGATGCACAAGGGGTTAGGAGTTTCCCCTATTCAAGGTGTTCATGTTTGTAGCCTAAAATGGAGCTGTACTCAAGAACAGAACATACAAAGAGTGGTTGAATGTTCCAGTCCGCCAAATTAGGTGTCACAGTGGGTCTGGCTGTTAACCAGAAGGTTGGTTGGTTGAGCCTACCCATAGAAGGCTAGGGGCAGGATTCCTGCATTGCATAGGGTTGGACTACATGGCCCCCATGGTCCCGTCCAACTCTACAGCTCAGTGATTGCATAAGATCACATCCAGTAGGCCACAAAAACAGCCAGGTATCCCTCCCGCACAGCTCACCTCAGCAGCAAACAGCATGTGGTTCCGGAGATTGTCCACGAGGAGGTCTTCGGGGAATTTGATGACATAGTCACGGCCATGACGCTCCTTGGGGATACACTCATCCATAATTCGCTCTATGATGGACAGCAGTTCGGTCTAGGAGAATGGGTAGAGCGGTTGTTACCTTCAACACAAGGACATTCTCGAGACACCAAATGAACTGATAAGGCAGGAAGCCAGGTCTTCCCAGAAAATTACCGATGGGCCAGGGTAGATTTTGGCATTTCCATTGCCAAACATCTCAGCCAGAAATGGAACTCAGCGGCGAGGATTTAGCAAGAGAAAACACACTGTTCTGTATTCTGTGTTGATGGGAGGAGGTGAAAATTGGGGGAGAGGGAGACCTTAGACTGCAGCTGCCCCATATTCCAAGAGTATCCCACGTTGTTTTTTTCCTGCCACAGGAAACTTACTCTTAAAATAGGAGGAGGAAATAATTTTCCTTTAAAAAACAACAACAACAACAATAGCCAACATCAAATGCACACAAGCACTGAGGGAGCACTACACTCTGGAAGATTGCAGTGTATAATCTCCATCTTGATCCTTGCCAATCAGAGGCATGCCATTCACACTGCTCCACTGAAGCAGCCAGGGACTGTAGACCATGTACTTTGGAAAGAATCTCCAAAGGAGGGTGCAATGAGACCAATGTGTGTCTTGCCATCTCCTAACTGGAGTATATGTGCACATTTCTGAATGTGATTTAAAGTGAGATGAGTAGGAAGGGGAAGCAAAATCCCTCGACGCACTTCCCCATTGGAAATCTCTTATTTTGAGTTGTGTGCCAAGGTTGCTTTTGGTCATGGAGTTTCCCCAAGCAAACAGCTAGAAGTGTGTCTGTGTGTGTGTGTGTCTGTGTGTCAGCTACTGCCACCTACCAATGCTGTCCTTTGAAGTGCCACCCTCCCTCTCCTTCTGATCATCATGTTCTAGTTTGGCCCTTAAAGAGAATGCCTTACCTGACTAAGGTGCAGCTGATTTAATAGAACCAGGTATTGCTGAGGATCTGTCTCTACATCCAGACAGTTGATCTCCGTCACCACTTGGGTCACTCGCTCATCGGCATAGAAAAACTGTGACAGTAACCTCGGATCAGAGCGCTGAATAGAGATAAGAAAGCATGGTTTATTCACAGCTCATCCCTATGAGGCAATGCTGGTACTCATGAATAGAAGTTGAGGTAGTAAACTGGTTTCTGAACGATACCATTTCAGACTGCAAGTGGGGGAGGGGGAGAGTTCCCTCTGCAGAAAACTACATGATGATGATGATGATGACGATGATGATACCCCTGCCATCTGACTGGGTTGCTACAACCACTCTGGGTTTAGTCTAGCTTTACCCCTGATGTACGTTTTAAATAAACAGTAAATGCAAGATATTTTTTTTTGCAATGGAGGAACGTTCAGTCATGTGAGGTGCTACCTGCATTCCGAAATGGTACAGTCCAGAAACAGGTTTACGTCTACTACATCTTCTGTGTATGAAAATTAGGCCTTGGCTTTGATGCAACTTCCTGTGATCCCTTTCAGAAACGGCTTTGAATAGCTCTAAGGAAATAAATACATGAAGATTTTCAAGATGAGTATCTATTGGCAGAAGACATGGCAAGGGTTAAGTCCCTATTCTCTACAAGATTTAGATCAGTAGAAAGATATGAACTAAAAAGAGTGATGCTAGATGAGACCAAGGGCCCATCACCCAGTAGCCTGCCAGTTTTCAACAGACGCTTCTGAGAAGCCCAGGCATAGTGCCTCTGGTTTAACTTACCAGTCATAGTTAACACCCATTTATAAACTTGTCCTCCACACATTTACCTAATCCGCTTTAAATCCATCTAAGCCTGCAGCCACCACCACACCTTGTGGCGGCATGTTCCATAAGTTAATTATATGTTGTGTTACGTGAAGCCACCTATTTCAAGTTCCTAGACACCAGCAGAATCACATTTCAGGCACCTGGGAGGAAGCAACTTTGCATCCAGTCATTACATACATACAACCATATGCCATTAAGTAACATCTTTTGCAGAGTTTGGGCACAAAAGGCAGCACCTGAATTGTTGTATCCAGCCAAATAGCAAGGATTTAGGTCAAGAATAAAAACAAACAAACAAAGGGCCTTCCAGTTCACCAAAGCGCTAAGGCACACACCCCAGGCCTGTTCTGTGCTATTTGTTTTTGGGAACAGTGATATATCTTATGGAAGAGGAATGACCCTCCAGGCTTAAGATGCCAGTTCCTGACAGGTGGATTCTAAGCCCAATTGTGGCAAATAATAAATGAGGAAAATGGTATCTAGAAGATGGGAGGGTGAGGGCAAGACAAGAAAAACCAAGGAGAGTTCACAGGGTTCCCACAATTGTAACTGTCTATTCATAGGTAATTCCTACTGAATTCAATATGGTTTACTCCCAGGTTAGGACTGCAGCCTTAGGGCTTATCCACACTTACCTTTCCTCTGCTCTTTCCAGGCATGGTCCACGCTTTAAAACTCTGTATATGAGCACCCTTTCCCCCCACCCCCTCTGGATCTTTATCTACAGAAACCTGCTCTTTAAAGCTATATTTGAGCAAATGGCAATCAGCAGAAAACCCAGATTGACAGATGTTCTGATTGGGCACTAAAGAGCGGGGAAAGCTATGGGGCAACCACCACCACCACCATGCTTAGACATGGACCTGCGTCTGGAAAAAACAGGGCAAAAGTTAATTGTGGATGAGCCCTAAGTCCACAACATGGTCCACTGGTCCTTTGCAATGGGACTCTCTGTATCCTCCTCTCAAGCTGTTTTTAACCCTGGGACTCTGACAGTAACATGGCATAGACCTGCTCCTTTCAGTGGGAAGAAAGCACCAGATGACTTTGGAACAAACAAGGTGTGTCTGTACTATAAACCCAAACCAATTTTAAATGGGATCACCTGTCTTGACTTCTTCTGATGAAACTGTGATTCCATCGGGGGTGCTGAAGCTTCTCAGTCCCTTATGTTCTTTCAGACAGCATGCGGATGGCTAAGCTAGGCAGAGTGGAAATCTGTGTAGGCTAATTACTGAAGTCCAGGAAACTTATTTGCAGGACTGTCCTTCAGATCAATGCCACGCAATTGCATACTCTGCCAAATAGAAACCGGCAAAGGCAACAGTAACATGCCCAACATTATCCCCACTCAATGCAGCCTAGTCAGCACATTTGAGTAAATTAACCTTGGGACCAAGCCAGAAGTCTCAAGCTATTGCTTTGAAGCTGCTAGATACAAGCAACTTGTGCTAAACAGAAGTGCCTCTGCATTTGCCTTCCCCTTTTTGACAATTTGGAAAGGGAGAGGGAGACTTTGGCTAAAGGCCTTTCAGCAGAGGCTGGACAGGGATGCTTCAGCTGCACCCTTCAGCTGCAAGTAGTCCAGGGGCTGGACTACTTGATTTCAAAGCTCCCTTTCAACTCATAAGAACATCAGAAGATCCTGCTGGATCAGCCAGTGGCCCAGCTAGTCCAGTATCCTGTTCCCACACTGGCCAGCCAGATGCCTGTGGGAAAGATGCAATCAGGATCCAAGGACAAAAGCACTCTTCCCTCCTGCGGTTTCCAGCAACTGGTCTTCAGACGCATTACTCATTCTGGCTAGGGAGGCAGAGCATAGCCATCGTGGCTAGTAGCCCTTGACAGCCTTGTCCTCCATGAATTTGTCCAGCCATCCAGGTTGGTGGCCATCAACACCTTCTGTCAGAGTAAATGCCATTTTTTAATTATGCATTGAGTGTATAAGTACTTTTATGGCTGTTCTAGCTCCATGCCATGTGCAAATTTATAAGCTTTTATTATGTTATCTCTCTCTCTCAGCTTTTCTCTAACCCAAATGTGGCAACCTTTCCTCTTAAGGAGTTGCTCCACCCCCCACCCCCCACCCCGATCATTATGGTTGCCATTTTCTGAAATAAAAAAAAATCCCCATTCTGTGACTGAATCACTGTGCAGGCTGTCCTAACTGTCCACCCCTGGCTCCACTGAGTGGGAGGATTACTAACGGGTCACATTCAAAGGCTCATGATCTCCACCTTTGTGACAAACAGGATAATGACAGAGTTTGGAAAGGTTTCCGGAAGCACTGGCTCCCAAAGCCCCTCAAGTCATGAGCAAGCATCTTTCTCCATCTACTTCCGGCATATAATGACAGAGGCTCTTGCCTGAGCAAGTCCATGCCACAAATGAACCTTCGGGGAAGGGTGAGGTACGGTGGATCAATTGCTTATTGCTGCTGCTGTTATATTCCTATAGAAAATACATTGGCCTGTTCTAATATTATTTTCTAATGTTGGCTTTCAGTTTATGTATTGGGATCCTCAGGCTTATAAATATGACACATAAATAAATAAAAATAGATAAGTCATCTAGAGCAGTAGTTCCCAATTAGCTAAGTACTGCAGACCCCCTGTTTTTCAAAAGTCGAGCTGTGAACCCTCTACTTGTGAAAATGTTGATATCTCTATAGTAGTTTTTATTATGTGAATAGTGCCACGGATCCCCTGCGTGAGTTGTGCGGACCCCCTGGGATCTGCAGATTATCAACTGGGAACCGCTGATTTAGAGAAGTGCCACAGCACTGCCACTTGGCTGCTTTTGACTAACCCAACTACTCTGGAACTGCCACCCTTTAAGCATATACAGAAACTAGTTCATGAACTGAACCCAGTTCAAGCCTTCAGACTGATCAAGGAGAAGACAGAATGCCAAGCCCAGACCATTTATTGCCAGTCAGAAACTGGCATGATGCTGTGGTTAGATTTTCTGCTCTGTAAATGAGGCAGCACACACCTATACATATACAGAGCTGGGCTCATGGATTACCAAGTGACGGAGTCCTCTGTAAGGATCTTCTCCCACAGTGGGAACAAAAGCCGTGCCAGGACACAAAAGCTAGGATGGGGGGGGGGACCAAAGGACTGTAGGAGTAGATTATCTGTCAGAATCTCTAGCGGACAGGCTGTTTCCCACTCGGTGCAAGCATATCACCAGAACCAGGCAATCACAGCCAACAGGCCAGCCAACCTACTCCTCTGCTCATGAAGGAGTTATGTGGGCACATGGAAAGAGGGTCTCGGCCAGCAACTGTTAAAAGAATAAAGCTCACATCCTTAGAGTACAAGGCCAGTTCAGTGGCATTTAACAACAGAACCTTTTCTGCAGTAACTCCTTGGCTAGAGAATTATGCCTGGTACCTAACATGTTGTCTTTTAAACACCAAGTAAGGACCTTCTCTTCTCTCTTCCCCCCCCCCCCCCCCGCTTTTCAGTTTTTAAAACATGGTTGAGCACTTTCTAGACCTTGTTGCTGGTTTTATTTGGATGCTATTTCTGATTTTATGTTCATATTACATTGTTATATTTTATGGGTTTGGAGTATTGTAAACCACAAAGAGAACTTAGCGTTGATGGGTGGTATAAAAATCCTGCAAATCAGGGGGTGGGGAAGACCTTTGGACCTCCAGAAGACGCTCCCATTCAGCCTTGTCAAGAAGGCTTGATAGCCAGGGATGATGGTAGTGGCAGTTCAGCAACAGCTGGAGGGCGATAGGTTCCCCACACCCGCTGAAAATATTAATTTAAAAAATAATAATTAAACTTTCTTGCAAGTTGTATGCAACTTTCCTCCAGCCCCGCCCCCCCGTGCAAAACCAATAGTGAAACACTAGCTGTTGCATGCCCACCACAGAAAAGCTATCTTCTGCCCCACAGTGCAATGTTGTACAACTGACAATGGATGAAGGCATTCCTCAGTATGGTATCCTTCAGAATTGCCACCATTCCTTACCATTCACCATGCTAGCTAGGGCTAATAGGACTTGTCTTCCCAAACATCTTGGAGGGACTCTAGTCGGGAAAGGCTGTTCTAGAAATATCATTAAAACCACTGGATTTTTAAAAAGTTCTTTTTTCTCTGAAAGGCCTTCAGAAGTTGCCACATGGGTATATTAGCAGACTTGTTGACCACGAATTTCCTTTTCTGTCTCCAATCTGTTGTTGTTGTTGTTGTTGTTGTTGTTGTTAAAGGCCATAAGAAACCAACTTCAAGCTGGGTCAGAGATTCTCATAAACAGGTGTGACGTGGGATTGCTCCCAAACAGCTGACTCTGTGCAGTTGCTTTTGTGCAGAGTTAACACAAGATGCAATCATGCAGCCATCTCAGGATGTGCACAACCTTGTGGAATGAAGTCATATACACACACCTCTCTCAGGTATGCTGGGAGGGCAGGAAGCTCTCACAAAGAAGACGTTAATCTCGGGAGCACAAACATCGCTATGCTGCACCTCTACCAATCACACCGTCAGTTGCCTCCACCCGTCAAGCCATAATTTGCTGGTGAAGCAGCTGAGGCATAGCAGTTTACACCAAGTACCAAAGAAACAGCATGTTCTGAAGCGGGTGGGGGAGACATGAGCCAGCCCTGACTGGGCTCCCGTTAGGATTCTTACACAGATTTTTCTTCCTGAAACCCTAGCTAGGCCTCTCATTAGCTCACTTGGTGCCTCAGTTCCTCAAAAGTTGCAAAGTTTTGATGATCAAAAACTGAGCTCCAAAAACCACTGTCTCTGTCATTGGAAGGAATAATTTTCTGGGCCTTGAGGAGCAACGGAAGGCAGAAGCCGCTGCCATGCCCCAAGAGGCATGACACCTTCACAATACTGCCCAGCTGAGCTTCTCTGGGTGGTGGGTGGCATCCAGCCAGGCCAGCAATGCATATGTTGAAAACCTTTGGAGGCCTGCAAAGACTTGTTTGCAAAGCATTATTAAAATACCTCTGATTGGCATCAACTTAGATGCTGCGTTGACCACAGTGCCCATGACTATGTTCTGAGCACTGTCAATTCAGGTGCTTGGAGGGACTTGCTCTACCTGCAGTTTGTTCAATTCTTGCCCCTCCTCTACCTCATTACATCAGGCAGGAGTGGGCTGACTGGCTGGGTTCAGGGGAAGCGCCTCTTTGTGAGAGGTGGCGGTTGCTTCTGAAAAGGCCTCTCTGAACTCTTGACGATTAAGCTGGTCACATACACACGAGTAGGTGGTTGTTATGCAACCCCAAACACTCTTGGATGACCTCAGTTTTCCAGATTAATTACAGTTTGGTTTCCAGTCTGGTTTTGGAAAGGAAAGTGCTTTGGTGACCCTGATGGGTGACCTATACCAGGAGGAGGAGGACGGGAAGACACCTTGCTCCCTATAGTCCTGTTTTTCCCACTCCCTCCGCTGCTTCTGGCTGCATGGATGAGCAGCACAGGGGGGATGAGGGTGATGCGTGCGCTAGGTTTCAACCTCTGCTCCTTGTGAACTCTCTTCCCAGCTGCTGATCTGGTCTGTGGAATACAGCTGAGGAGCAGAGAAGAGGAGGCATGGCTGCAGGATCCTACTGCTGACAGCTTGCTGGGTTTTCATACTGAGAGAGGTGAGCCCTTGTGCATGTGATTGGGGAATGTCATGTGGGTTTGGCCTCATTCACTGCAGCCAGAAGTCACCCCAGAGGTAAAGTGGCCCCTAGGCTGAAAGCAAATCCTCATCCCTGCTATACAGCAGTGTTCTTCAAGGACCGCTGAGGCACTTTTCTGGATGGTGACCCAATAAAGGGTTCCTTTGGTGTTTGTGGTGCTCCAGTTTTGGGATTCCCTCCCCATGGACGTTTGACTGGCATCAGGTGAACAGGTGATGTCATGCTGGCACCACATGGAAATATTGCTATTTATACAGGTCTTTTAGATGCTTGTACTAATAGCCTGTTTCTTCCCAGCTCAGTTATTTTGATTTATTTGTTGTTTGCTCATTTTTAACGTAACAATATGTTGAAACTATTACTTTTACTGTGAGTCCCTCTATGAAACTGTGGAGGGTTGGAGAGCATATTTAAAGTGCATGAATAAGTAAATAAGAAAGGCAAATAAAGAGGATTTCTTCCCCTCCCCTGATCTTTCTGGATCTCTCCTGGCCAACACTTACTCCAAATCCACTGCCTTCTTACCATCAAAATGTAAGCCACAGAACAATGCAGCAGTTTAGGACTTCTCCAGAGATTACTACTGTCTGGTGGTCAGCTCTGCTTCTCTCTTTGACCACCAATCCCTCTAGTTGGAGCTCATCTCAAGCGCAGGATAGACACACCCATAGCCTGTTTCGCCAAGCACTGGACTCGCAATGACCTGTACAACCAGACCATCAATTTTAGCCAGCACAGTCTCTTCCCAGTCACCCAGAGAATCTCTTCTTCATACATCGTCCTACTTCCTGTGCCAGTCACAGAAATGGATGAGGGCATGGCACAAGGAAAGTTGGTTGTCCAGACTATGAAAACTTGGAAAAAACCCAGCAGCATTAATCATCTCTTTCTCTCACCACCTCCAATTCTGAACCACCAAGAGACAGAATTCAAACGCGTAATCAGCAGGTTCCGAGTAACAAGAATTAATTACTTGAGTTCATCAACAAAGGAAAACTATGGGAAGGAGATAATGCGTCAAACCTTATGTAATATGCAAAATGCTGAAAATTGTATCATATGCCAATATGGCTCACTGGTATAGCACATACTCTGCATACAAAAAGTCCCAGATTCCAATCTCTGGCATCTCCAGTCAGGGTTGAGAAAGACCTGTGCTTGAAACCTTGGGAAGCTGTTGCCAGTCAGTACGTAGGCCATGTGCAGGGTGGGGCTAATCCTATGGCCCTCCCAATGTTGTTTGTCTACAACTCTTATTACCCCTAACCACTGGCCATGCTGGCTGGAGCTGGTGGCAAGTAGATCCAACAACATCTGTAAGGCCACAGTTTAGTCAGCCCTGGTGTAGACAATCCTGGGCCAGAGAACCAATGGTCTGAGTCACCGTGTAAAGCAGTTCCTACATACCTATAGATCAGCAAGACTCATAAGTACATGGATAACAGCAGTACCACATGCAACTCATTACCAGAGTAATTAGGGTGAAAATCCAACACACACCCCAAATTCAATAGGACTCACTTCTAAATAGACATGGTTAGGATTGCATTATAAATTATATGTTTATTCCACAGTAGCAACTGGGCCATATTGTGTTAGCAAACACAAAGCACGTTACTAGAAGACATGGCGGAAGACTTAAAAACTAATGTGAAGGGACACGTGCTTAGCAATATGTGAGTAATCTTGCTCCCATGCAAACATCACAATGACAACCTGTTTTCTCTTCCTGATGGATTTATACTAGACATAAATATACAGGCTTGTTTTATTCAAAATAAGTTGTATCCAAGTACTGTAGTCTGTTCGGACAACACCTACAGATAATTATTACCAAATCTTGAAATACTGGAGAAAAGCCAAGAGACACTCATGTCAATGTTTGAAGAGGACAAGAGGAAGGGCAAGGATTACTATAACGTAATTATTTAGCCCAGTGCCAATCCAATGAAAAAGCAATCAAGGGAGCCAAATGATTTCAAAGAGCAAAAAGATCAGATAAATGTTTTGCAGGGAAAGGTTCTTGTTAAACAAACCCTATTTTAACCTTTTGCTGATATTACAGGTTTAATTGTAAAATGATACCTAGTTAAATGGCCTTGCTAGAACATCTGGAAGATATTGGCTCCCGGGGTTTTTACTGAAGCCCAAGCTAATGAAATGTTGTCTCTCTTTGGAACAGACTTATAACTCCAACCTAGAAGTGAAGCTGCAAGCTTCTGGGTAATGATGCTCCACAACACCCAAACTCCCTCCCCCAAGTTCTCTGTAAATAGCATTGGACTCTGACGCCATCTCTTATGTTGCACTGAGCTTTGGAACAGAGAGAACCTTCTCTGACCACTGACCTGTCTAGCTGCAGCTCATCACAGTCACAAGATCAACACACTCAACAGTGGTTTCAACACAAAACCTTTCCTCTACTCTCTGCCCTCAAGTCCTCTGGTATGGGCAGAAAACTTGAGAGGGCTGGAGGTGGTTCTCTGGTTTCATCATGTTCGGCTTTGGAGTAGGCAGAAGCATCACGAATCTTAACTCTACTTCAACCTGCTCTGGAAACCAACTTGCTGTGAGATAACACCCCCTTATACCTCTCCTTAAAGTGTTTTGTATGAGCACAAGATTTAGAAAAGGCCTTGCGGTGGCCACAAGTAATGTCTGGCTAATGAACAAAGCAAATACTTGTGGGACCCTGTAAACAGGACATTGTGATGCACCATCATACTGACTAGTAACAGACAGGCAATTGGATCCACAAGATCTGTGCAACCCACAGAGTATGCAGTCAGGATAGCAGAAAGTGGTGTTGATCCACTATTAAAAGAGAGAGAGAGATGTATGCTTAAGACATTTGACTTAAAACTACATAGGAAGTTGCCTTGTATTAAGTCAGACCATCTGTCCATGTAGCTCAGTGTTGTCTACACTGATTGGTTCTCCAAGGTTTCAGGCGGGAGGCATTTTCAGCGCATAGCTGTCAACTTTCCCCTTTTCTTGCGAGGAATGCTATTCGGAATAAGGGAATTTCCCTTAAAAAAAGGAGAAAGTTGACAGGTATGTTCCAGCCCAATGTGGAAACACCAGGGATTGAACCTGGGACCTTCTGTGTGAAATCGAGGAGAAGCAAAAAGTTATGTGATGTGAGGCAAGAAAGAATTTGTGGCTAACCAATAAAGGTGGCTGACAGCTTTAAGGAGGAAATCCCTATCAAAAGATAGTGTTCCTTGAAGAATCATCAGTTCAGGGTCCAGTTTTCAGTTAATTTTAAAAGACATAACAAATGCAGCATAAAAATCATTAGTGAGGACGTCTTTAGACTACACTAATTACAGCCTGATTCACTCCGCTGTGATCCTATGTTAAAATAATATTCCATAGTTGTTTACTTATTATGTATTCATTAATTCACACCCAGCTCCATATCTTCCGATCCCATTTCCTGTTGTATTTGCCACGATTTTCCGTCCTATTTTTTTTCAAATAAATTCCTTCCACACTTTTTCCATTCTTTTTCCAAAAAAAGCTTTAATAAAACCTTCTTTTTAAAAAGTAATTACAGACTGATTGTATGCAGATTCAGAAGTCTCTTTATGTTCAACAGGACTTGCTCCCACGTAAGTAGCGTTACAGAATTGCAGCAATGTGGCAAGTTAATACAAGGAAACCTTAGCAAATAACGAATATTCTGAGTATATAACTGACTGGGCTTCTTCTACAATATAAGGGCAAGAAATCCAACACATAGAATTGTAGAGTTGAAAGGTGCCCAAGGATTAAGAATTTCATGCTCTATGGAATGAGCTAACTGCTAAGGTAAAGGTAAAGGGACCCCTGACCATTAGGTCCAGTCGTGGACGACTCTGGGGTTGCGGCGCTCATCTCGCTTTATTGGCCAAGGGAGCCAGCGTACAGCTTCCGGGTCATGTGGCCAGCATGACTAAGCCACTTCTGGCAAACCAGAGCAGCGCATGGAAATGCCGTTTACCTTCCCGCTGGAGCGGTACCTATTTATCTACTTGCACTTCGTGCTTTCGGACTGCAAGGTTGGCAGGAGCTGGGACCAACCAACGGGAGCTCACCCCATTGCGGGGATTCGAACCGCTGACCTTCTGATCGGCGAGCCCTAGGCTCTCTGGTTTAACCCACAGCACCACCCGCGTCCAACTGAGCTATCTGCTTTCAACAACCAAATCCAAGTGGCTACAAAAGTAGACATTGCTTTTTAGGCCACCCTAAAATAAAGTTCTGTATTTATTTACATTGTTGATAGCATGTTTGAGTCATCTGCTCCTTCTGGGGCTCCTATACTAGAAGTGCATTTTGCTTTAGCATGCAATGGGCCATGGTGAGCCACCTGGGCTCTCTCTCCAGGGATGCTTAAATGCAGAGTTAGTTTTCAACAACAGTTCTGCAGTTGTGTACTGTACTTGGCTAGCTATCATGGCACACCCAGGTAGGCTATTGGAACTGCTCTCTTAAAAGCACAGGTGGGCAGCCCATGGCTCCTGTTTGAATTAGAGCAGGCATGGCTGGCTCTAGTCACCCCCACTGGCATTCAGCCCCCCCCCCATTCCCCCAGCAACTGCATGTGGCTGTTCAGGACCAAAAATGTTGCCTATCCCTGAACTACAGAGCTGCACAAGGATCAACAAGATGCAAGCTTTTATCTTTCGAACCAGGGGAGTTCAACTGTCACTCACAACACAAGCGACAATTATGCCCCACTTGTTATTCCCCCTCACACACCCCGTTTTGCAACGTGGCAAATTAATGCAAGGAAACACTCCTTTTCAAAATGCCAGCAATATGCCATTCCCTAAATTCTATTAAGACAGATTGGTCAAGGATAGACGTACGTAACAGATGTTGAATAAACTGGCCTGTGGCCTTCACATTCACTGTCCGCAGAGTTGAACAAATAAAAATGACCCCACCATGAGAGAATCAGAGATATCTTGGCTCTCCCACAGCTGACAAGCAGGTAAACTGAAGCTTCTCTGTAATGCCACAATGAAGTCAGCAAATGACCACACACACAAAGACTTTATACCGATCTGCCTTTTCATCAGTTCTTTATGATATATTTTTCATTCACTCTTGAGAATGTGGATAAGGGCAAGCAAGAGGGGGTGATTCATTGCTGTTTAGGGAAAAAAAGTTGGCCAATAATAAAAAGTTACCTAATGTGATTATGAAATATCTGAAAAGGAACAGAAAAGCAATAATAGGATTCAAGAGCAACTACTGTCACTGGTAAGCAGCTAACTGCTAATTTTGGTTCCTTCTGGATAAACAGCCAACAATAAAAAACAAGAACTGGATTTTCAAGAGTTCATAGCTACTGGATGTATGAGTCTTGCCAGCCACAGGAATGTTCTCTTTCAAAAAAAATCCAGATAATCAGTTTTTTCATACATGAGCAGTTGGATCACAAAAATGTTTGTTTGTTTGTGTTTGTTTGTTTTAACTATGGCTTAGTTCTTACCAATGTGTTAACATGCATCTGCACTGGAACACATCATAATTGAATGTTCCTCACCAAAAATAAAAATCCCTGCATATAGAAAACTAAGAATTCAGTATGAAGACTAGTTTTTGTGTGTGAAATGTGTGTGGTTTTTCCCCCAAGTTGAGGAACATTCACAGCATAATTCTATGCATATCTACTCAGAAGTCCCACTGAATTCAATGGGACTTACTCCCAGGTAAGGGTGTACAGGGCAAAATGGCTTTTTAAAAATAAATGTATCCTTCAATCTCAGCTCCAGCAATTGAACAGCAAGGCCTTAAAATCAGCTTCATATTAGTAGCGTAAGAGGAAACTAAGCACCTTGTACTAAAAGCAAGACCTACAGGTTTTCTCTTCTCAATGCTTAGATTTGAACCCATATGCACTATATCCTTTGTACGTCACCATTGTTGCAACATTTATTTATTTCACAATATTTATATCCCACTTGACTGTAATAAAGCCTCAAAGCGATTTACAACACACTACTGTTCATAGAGTATGACGAATGGATCAGATAGTCCTTTCACCTACCTAACTTAGTATGGAATCTCTGACTTTAAGTGTCAAAAAATTATATATATAAAATGGTCTCTTCCTCTCTCCCTGAAACATGCCAGTCACTTCAACCCCACATTAGAGGGTGGATTAATTCCCAAAGTAGCCTTCACACCTATTCCCCAAATCTGCTGGCATTTTATTATCCCAGCTCCAAGTAATCTAGTCTCACACATAACTGTCAAAATCCATTTGAATGCTGCTCTGCTTTAGGCCTCAAACAAGTTATGAGGCAGAGAATTCCACAACACATTTTTACTTTTATCAGCAAATTGTAGGCTGCAATCCCTTTGCTCCTATTCCCAATTATTGTTTCACTTACATAAAATAATAACTCTCTCAATCATAAAGTGGTTTTTTTAGCTCTGCCCCTAAAATATTGATGGAGAAACAGTGACTTTTTCCTTCCTAGAATACAAGGTGGTTTAGAAAATTAAAGCTCATCCAGCACAGTAAGTTTAGTGTCAACCAGCAATTTCAGCTATCTAGCACACAACATAAACCTTAGGTTTATTCCCTAGACTAGAGCTAGCAACTCCAGTTCTGTTTACTAATTACACCTTGGTATATACTTGACTGAGTGAAATATGAGTCATAAACAAGTCAGCAGGAAGTCAACCCCCTGCCAGCCAATAGATGACACTGATCCCTGTAGAGCCAGTTGCATCCACCCACAAACTTCAGTTTCACCCTTGCAAAGAAGTGATGGCACAACACCTATTTACACACAAACTTCAGGCTCTCAGTTCCATCCACAACTGGCCCAATCTCCCTCTCCTAAACAAGTGGTGTGGGGCAGCTGCGTTTGGCCACAAGGTCTGGCCTACAAGCCCCCTCCCCCATGGACTAAAATAAAGTGAGACTAAAATACTTTCATTTTAGCATAGGCTTTGGCTGACTCCTAAAACCTGCTATCAGTTACCACACGGCTGGTTATTCACTGCACTTATTGGTCTGTTTTGGCTTTAATCTTTCCTGTTGCTGGCTGTTTTGAGCAGCTTTTTAAATGTGTTAGTAAGGCAGGAGATGAGTGTTCTCAGCAATACATACTGTACCTTGATCTGTCACATACACCCTTTTCTTTACCCATATGAAATGTATGTCTCCATTATGGTAGTCACAGACCTGGATGAAAACTCCAGAACAAACCTAACCAGTAGAGAGACCCTTTTTGCTGCCACTAGTGCCACTACTGGCAGAAGGTGACAGACAGGAAAAAAAAGTAGAACATCACAAACCCACATGCTTACCCTGGAGCTTAGAAACAGCATGCCATCTACAGAAGAAGGTGAACTATTTGAAGGGCTGACACACAAGTGGAGCAAATTTGATTTGTTGCTTGAACCCAAAGCAATGGGTTCAAGTTACAAGGAAAGGGATTTCTCAACTAAACATTAGGAAGAAGTGCTTGATGGTATGAGCAGTTCTCTAGCAGAACAGGCTGCCTTAGAAGGTGGTGGGCTTTCCCTTATGAGGTGTTTAACTTGCAGAGGCTGAATGAAGGATGCTATTGAACTGGATTTTCCTGCTTGAGAAGGAAGGGGTTGGACTACATGATATCGGAGATCCCCTCTTGCAAGACTGGGATTCTAGGAAAGTCGAGAAAGAAGCCACCCCGCACCAAAGAGCTCTTGACTGCCAAGAGACAACAGCCACTGAAGGGAGCAAGGTTTCCACACCTCTAAGGTCTTAAGAGAGGACAAAGTGGCGGTAGACGAATGAAGAAACAAATACAAAGGCGTACACAGACACACCTGTGTACACTTATGTCATTCCCGAAGAGCTAGCCTACAACATCAAAGGCTCCTATACTCGGCGAATCACTACCACGGATTGAAACTCTCACCCCCCAAGCGGGCATTGGAAAGGGGGGGGGCTCATTCTTGCCACCCTTTTACCACCCGGATTGTGAAGGCAGCTGGGAGAGGGACGTTTTAAGAAGTTGGAGGCTAACTCAGCTGTAATCCTCGACCCTGATTGGCAGCCTCCGCGCGATCAGGATCGCTGACTGCCGCGAAAGAGAAGCAGCTCCCGAGATGTCCGAATTAAAACGAAGAATTCCTTTCAGAGCCTTAGAGCGAAAAGCGAGGTGGATCGCGGACGGGACGCGGGGAGCGAAGACCGAGGCGCGAATCATGCCGAGAAGAGAGAAAGGAGCCCTCACCGGGCCTAGCCCAGAGACAGCGAATAAGAAACCGAGAGCGAGCCCTTCGGGGAGCCCGTCCCGGGCTGGAAAGAACCCCTTCTCGGAGCCCCCTTCCTCACCTTGGGTCTATGCAGCCATCTGCGGACGGCGGCGGGCAGCATGGCTCGAGCTCGGTGCGCGGCGGCGGCGGCGGCGGCGGGAGAAAGCGCTCTGGCTCCCGCAGACACACCTGAGCCGTCTGCGCTCCGCCGCCTCCGCCTGGGGCTGCCGCTTGGCGCCTCCCCGGGGCGGGCCGAGGCGGGGCTTTCAGGCTCCAGGAGCGGGACACGGGAGCCTCCGCACGCCTTTCTCCCCGCCCTGCTCTGGCGCTCGCTTGGCGGACGAGGCCGACGCCCCCTAGCGCGCGCGCGCGAATTGGCGGCCTCGAAGGGGCGGCGTGGGGTCTCCGCCCACCTCGCAGAGCTGGAGGACACCAGCGGCTCCCTGCGAAACGTGCGGAACAGCACTAGTCGGGGGGGGGGGGCGAGCGAGAGGGGAGGGGGTTAGGTTCTACCGGGAATAACCGGGGAGGGGCCATAGGAGCCAACCCCCCATAAAATATTTGAGGGGGCCGGACCACCCCAAAGTTTATGGGAATTGCCATTCAAATACTATAGTGCGCTTGCACCTCATCATGTGATCGATTACGCGGGGCGGGCAGGGCTTACCTGCCCCCCTATATTTTATTCAAGGTGGCACCCCTGGAGGAGGCCCTCAGTTTGGAAAAAGAGATCCTATTGTGATGATGATCGAGCTGCAAAGTCCTTTCTGTCTGTCCGCCCTCGGGGTCGGGGGGTGGGGGGCTGCTTTTTCAGGGGTGTTGTTTGGCGGGGCTGGTACCCCAGTTGGGTGCGGGGGGGCACCAGGGGTTGGTAGATATGAGAGGAGGCTCCGATGTGCCCGCCTTAGGGACACCATTTCGGAAGGGGGGGCACGATATATTATTTCATTTGCTACCTTTCTGTGTCCTGCTTTTTCTCCAGAGAGCTTTCCCAAGCGGGCTCCCATCCAGGCACCGACAGACTCAATCTAGACCTGCTGAATTTTCACTTTACTGCATCTTGTCCCTTCAGAACATGCCCTGAGGTCTGATTCCAGCTTCAAACTTCAGTTGAATGTTTTAAAAACAGGATTTGTTATTTCCTAGCTTTCTGATCCTTTGTTCTTTTTCTTTCTTTATTATCCTTTAAGATGGCTACAACAACCTTATCAACACAGAATAAACAACCAGGCATACACACACAGAGAGAAGGAGAATGTGAGCGCACACACACACACACACAGCATTTTATTTTGCCAATAGTTGCCATATAAATTAGAGGGAACCAGCCAGAAACAAGTGTGTTTCTTAATATAGGAACCGGATATAAGAACAGTACCCCCAGTTACCTTCTCTTAACTGGAGATGCAGCAACAGGAAAAGTTGCCTCAGTTGGATTTCAGATTCTCTTACAGAGGACTGCCAGTGAAAAGGCAGGAATGGATGAGGTTAGATATTTGATGCCTTGTTGGCTCCCTAAACCAGCATCAGAGGAAGATATGCAGGAGGGAGGGAGAGCCTACAGGTTTGCCAGGGCTCATGTTTCCCTGGAAATGCTTGCCTAGCTCTATGGGGACCAGCTGTAGATATTCAGGTGGGTGCTGTGGGGGCATCTTCTAAAACACTGTATTATTAATCCACATGCTGTGCCTTAGCCTTTAAAACAGACTCTAGAGTAGAGACCTAGTTTAACAAACACACATTGCTGAAGATTCCCCACCTCATTTAGTAAGTCGTTACTGTATCTTTAAGATGAATATACTCTTAAGAACAAGCCAGCTAAATCACCACTGAATTTAGAGCTTCATGTTGAAGACAAGGCGGTACCAGGAGTGAAATACATGATTGTGGGAAGGCACTATGGAATATTTGAACCTAACACAACAGAGCCTTTCCCTTCTTGCTGTACACAAACCTGTTTTAAAGTTACAGGTAGGTAGCCGTGTTGGCCTGATGTAGTAAAAAATAAAAAAATAAAAATTCCTTCCAGTAGCACCTTAGAGACCAACTAAGTTTGTTCTTGGTATGAGCTGTGCATGCACACGAAAGCTCACACCAAGAACAAACTTAGTTGGTCTCTAAGGTGCTACTGGAAGGAATTTTTATTTTTTTTAATTCTGTTTTAAAGTGCCACTCTCCGTTCTTCAGTGTCATTCCCTGCTCACTCTCCTGATGCCTCGACCATTGTTTATTATCACATTTTATCTGTTTCCTTTATTCAAGCCTCTGTTGATGTTTAAAACCCCCGTTTTTAAACCTGTCTTCTCTTTTGTTCCCTCCCCTCCCCTGACTTCATGCAGTTCAAGGATTGCGATGTGGCACAACAAATCCTCCAAAGAGGGTTAGTGACAACAGCCTTACATTTTTATGTATATAGGAAGATATACATATATACAGAGAGGGGGGATTATACATGGAATTATGGCTTTTGGTGTGGTGAGCAACTATAAAATACGTATTTGAACAATTCCAGTTAGGGTTGTGTGGTTTCAAACTACCTGCTGCTATTAAACACTAAAACATTATGTAGCATTTCCTGAAGTAGGCCTAGTTACGCAAGTTCTGCTCCGGGGGCTTTGCTGGCAATGGGAGTTTATTGACCTATTGGATGTTTTACAGATAAGACAGGTGGAAGGAAGAGCTGCTGTCACTACTTTGTGGTGTTATAAACCTCACCACTTTCACTTCCTGTCTAAATTGCCAGACAGGTGCTCTTGGGGGGGGGGGGTTTCCCTGCCCTCCATGACCAGAGGCTGGATCTACAATGCAGTGATGGCACAGCGCAAGTATGAATGTTACTGAAGATGTCGCTTGATATTTTTTATGTAAGATATTTGTATACTACAATTCCATCCAGTATATCTGGAGCAGTTGAGTATTAAGATGATCCTACTTGCTTGCCATGGTATCTAAGATGGTAAGGTGCTACAAGCAAAAACCCCAGCTCATTGAGCCCCAGCTGGAGGAAAAGGCCCGTGAGATAAAAGCTGCCTGTAAACATTTTATGTCCCCCCTCTCTGCACATGTATTAATCAGAGCTGAGGGGAAAATAGGTTGTCACAAATCAAATCTCACCGTTTCTTTCCCTTACCAGACACAATCCTTCTGTTCTTTGGGACGTTAATAATTGCTTCCATTATTTTTAAGGAATCGTTAGCTCCTTGATACATAACAATTTATAATCTGTAATTTAATTTTAGAACTGTCCCACCCGACCCATAACTTTTGGGGCACAATCCCCGTCCCAGAACACTGACAATAACAAGGATCTCCCTTTCCCTGAGGGAATTTCTCAACTACCCATATCTTTAAACAAAAACATATTGGGGATGGTAGTAAGCATATGAAAAAAGTATCACTGAAATAGCAAGAGGTTTCCCCACCCTTTTTTTTTTTTGAGGGAGTAGCTTGAGGATGTTTCTACAAGGCAAGGGTGTTCTTTATCCCCCTTATTATTCAGAATCCCTTTGCCATGACTGTTAGAAAATATATATACATCATCAATGATAACTGTAAAGGGGAAGGAACATCTTACTAACTTTTTTGGGAATGATGTGGCATTAATATTATCAAATGCCATACACACAACTTCATATATTAGGAAGTAATTGGATTTATATGAAGTGGCAGACCTAAAATTAAGTATAAAAATTGCTACCAAAATTCAAACAAATCCAGCAAAGTCTAGATGTTCCAATTTGCTATAAACAATTTAAATATTTGTGAATAATCATTTCTTTTTCTTTCTTCTTTTAAAAAAGTTTGTTTAACTCTACTATTGGGCACATCAAGGGGGGATTTTTTTAAATGGAGAAAATTTAAATATTGGGTATCATCTCTGCTGTGAAAATGAGAAGTCTACCAAAGTCAACCCAAACTAGTTTCAATTCATGCTCATTTAGATTCCTGCAGGAAAAGCCAGTGGTGGGGCAGAGCTGCAGTAACCCCCACCCCCAACATCACTGCGGTTTTCCTTGGGGCGGGGGGGGGGAGTGGGATATAAATAACAATAAAATACCAGCACGTGTCCAGCACACTGTGGACATGTGTGGTTCTTTTGGCTAGAAGCTGAATTCCAAGGAAAGCAATATTTGTGTCTGCTTCTCATATCCTGAGGGTGTGCTTGACAGGAAGTCAGCGTGGTTTATGGGAAATGGTGACACAGGTACTTGTACTTGTCCAGAAATACAACTCAACGGCTGTGCAGGGAGGCAGGAATTAGTTTTCTGGTAGCTGGTTTCAGCTTTCTGATAGGATCTTTGAAGTATCTTTTCTCTACTAATCCCACCCTCCAAACGGCTTTTAAGTCCCATTATGTTCTATCAGTGCACATCATTCCATTGGACTGCAGCTATTCTTTTAAGGAATGTGGCTAATTGGTCAACTTTGAACACCATTGAAACGTGACAGGAGCCTGGGTTGACTTGCCCCACCCCTTAATCTCAGGTGTCAGTTATCAAAATCCTGGCTCAATTTAAGACAGGCGATGTGGTTTCAAAGGAAGATGGGAGCGCATTCTGAAGCATGCTCCCGATCCTTCCTAGCCAGCCCAGTTTGAATTCAAGTTTGACTGCAAAAGCAGAATCTTCCTTTGAACAAACCACACCTGTGAAAGAAGAATAGGATGTGTGTGGTAATTTAGCACATTTCTCCCTCTTTGCAATTGTAACAGCAACTGGAAAGGAAGATTTGGGAGCACATTTAAGAGTGCACTGCTGGTCCTTGCTTTTCAGATTTGCTCTGCAAGTTCAGTAAGGTTAGGTGATGCACAGGTGTATGTGGTTTAGCCCAAACTATGCTGTGGGCCAAAGTGGGAGGCCTGGTGGACTAGAGTTTTCTCACTACCAATTTAAAATGACCCAAGGAATGGTGTCAGGAGGTGAGCAGCTGCTGTAACTGGTAAAATATTATTGATAAAGAGGTTGCTATTCACAATTTTAGAGGTTTATGTAGTACTTTTGTTTTCAGTTTCAATATTGTTAACTAAAAAATATGAGTACACGAACATATATATGCTTTGAGCATGATTACCCATATTTCTCTTATTGCAATTTTACAAAAGCATAGTATTTACATCAGCCTGTGTCTCTAGACGCATCTAAGATGAGCAAAGAATCATCTCCAGAGGCTCATCACATGGTTATGAACCATCAATAAGACACAGCTACTCAGGGCAGGAATTCTTTAATCATTTGTGCATGGTGATGGAGGTTTGGAAAGTTTTCCGTTTTTAGAAATGAATTTTCATAAAATTCATTAGTAATGGGCCAAACACTCCCCAGGCAGGTTAAAAGCTATTCAGTGTTACCATATTCAATGCTACCGTTACCCCTGTTGAAGAAGGCGTCTGCCAGTGAGCCAGCACTCATGATTATTTTGTTGTTGTTATTTAGATTTTTCATTCAGTCCTTCCTTCAAAAGGTGGAGGTAAACAACAAACAAACAAATTATTTATTTATACCCCATCCATCTGGCTGGGTTTCCCCAGCCACCCAACAGAATATTAACAAAACCATACAAAGCTTTTTGAATTTTTTAAAAAACAAAAATATTTTCACAAGTAAATAATTTCAAGGTTGTCCTGTTAAGCTGTAGGCAGTGACATCCTGCTGTTGATGTTCCACCTGTGCTGTGTGTGTGGATCTGGTTATGGATCTGGAAGATCTCCAGCACCCTTCTTGCTCCCATCCCAGTGGAGGCTGGTCCATTCGGACAGTCCCACCAACCTCAGCCTCCCTTCAGTCAGCCTCCACTGACCTGCCTTTGTTACTTATAACCAATACAGTACAGGGTGTAGCACTGCCTTATCAGCTTCCTCCTCCTTAGTCTCAGTGTTTCCCTTGTAGATCTCGGCTGAGGGGAAGAAGGGGGACAAAACCGGAATTAGTCAGCTCTGCCTGTCATTGACTCGGGCTCCACCTGCTGTTGGCCTTCTGCCCTACCAGTCTCAGTGGGCACCAGCCACCATTGTCTCACGCCTCCAGGGAGGGCCAGAAACAACAGAAGCCCTGAGGTTGGCACAGTAATTTCTCTCCCACTGGATTCAACATAAGGCCAGGGAGGAGGAGGAAAAGGATCACCCTCCAGCTCTGGTCACAGCCGGCCAGCAAGAAAGGTTCCGGATGTGGCAATTGCTCTCCCATGGACTCAACCACAACCTCCCTTGGATTGATCTCACAATGCAATGGATATACTGTAGTACTAATCAAAGTTTTCAAAGCTGGCTGCAAAGTTTCCAGTGCCTTCATTTCCCCCCCTCAAAATCTAAATAATATAAAGGAAACATATGACTTTAGGAAGTCTTACAATGATCTGGTTAACTACAATAGCAAGTCCCCCCCTTTTTTGTAATGAACACAATATCTTCGTTGTTGTTTTCTTCATGGGTACTATTTCTTATTTCTTCTTTTTCGTGTCTTACCTTGCTCTGTGCACGCACTTGTAATTTTGTACTTTTCATTTTTCAATAAAGAATTTTTTAAAAAACTAATGATTTTCCAAGTGCTCCAATGAAAACCCAACCAACACTTTAAATCTGTTTGAATATATCATTGAAACAACATGTAGTGCACTTTATTGATTTTATTTCCTATTCAATTATTTCAGTAAAAAATCCAATCCATATAGTGTACAAATGTGGCATACAATTATTATCATTATTTTAAAGTGTGAAAAAATATAGTAGTTCAGATCCCTTATCAGTTTAAGGCAGCAGAAAACTTTCACGAAAATTTTACTGATGCAGCGTTTTCTAGAACATCCACATCCCTGCTTGTGGATAAACGACATGTGCTACAGCAAGGTAACACAACAGATTTCAATCTCTCATCGCTACTAGCCATGAGGGCTATGTTCTACCTCCATTGTCAGAGGCAGTAGGTCTCTGAATGCCAGCTGCTGGAGAGAACAAATGGGAGAGGGCTGTTGTGCTCATGTCCTGCTTACAAGCTTTCCAGAGGCATCTGGTTGAGATGGACTAGATGGGCCTTTGGTCTGATTCAGAAGGGTGGTAGTAACAACAACAACAACAACAACAACAACAACAACAACAACAACATATTATTTATACCCCGCCCATCTGGCTGGGTTTCCCCAGCCACTCTGGGCAGCTTCAGAATATTAAAATGCAATAATATATTAAACATTAAAAGCTTCCCTAAACAGGGCTGCCTTCAGATGTCTTCTTAAAGTCTGGTAGTTGTTTTTCTCTTTGACATCTGGTGGGAGGGCATTCCACAGGGTGGGTGCCACTACCGAGAAAGAAGGCCCTCTGCCTGGTTCCCTGTAAATTGGCTTCTCGCAGCGAGGGAACTGCCAGAAGGCCCTCAGCACCGGACCTCAGTGTCCGGGTAGAACGATGGGGGTGGAGACGCTCCTTCAGGTATACTGGACCGAGGCCATTTAGGGCTTTAAAGGTCAGCACCAACACTCTGAATTGTGCTCGGAAACGTACTGGGAGCCAATATAGGTCTTTCAAGACTGGTGTTATGTGGTCTCTGCGGCCGCTCCCAGTCATCAGTCTAGCTGCCACATTCTGGATTAGTTGTAGTTTCCGGGTCACCTTCAAAGGTAGCCCCACATAGAGCACATTGCAGTAATCCAAGCAAGAGATAACTAGAGCATGCACCACTCTGGCGAGACAGTCTGTGGGCAGGTAGGGTCTCCACCTGCGTGCCAGATGGAGCTGCCCTGGACACAGAATTAACCTGTGCCTCCATGGACAGCTGTGAGTCCAAAATGACTCCCAGGCTGCGTACCTGGTCCTTCAGGGGCATAGTTACCCCATTCAGAACCAGGGAGTCCTCCACCCCTACCCACCTCCTGTCCCCCAAAAACAGTACTTCTGTCTTATCAGGATTCAACCTCAATCTGTTAGCTGCCATCCATCCTCCAACCGCCTCCAGACACTCACACAAGACCTTCACTGGTTCTGATTTAAAAGAGAGGTAGAGCTGGGTATCCTCATACTGATGAACACCCAGCCCAAACCCCCTGATGATCTCTCCCTGCGGCTGCATGTAGATGTTGAAAAACATGGGGGAAGAGGACAGAACCCTGAGGAACCCAAGTGAGAGCCCAGGGGTCTGAACACTCACCCCCCACCACCACTTTCTGAACATGGCCCAAGAGGAAGGAGCAGAACCACTGTATAAGTGGGGGAGGGGCACGATGCGTGCGTTGTGACGTCGTCATGACGTCACGACGCACGTGGATGCTGTTGAAAGGGGGGAAAGGGGAAGCTTGTGCAGATACTCTGTTGTTCGCTTGTGTTCCTTTGGTGGAGAGAGGTTGGGGTTGGCCTAGGTTGTGCTTGTTAATTTGTGGTTGGCTGTGGTGGTCTTTGGTTTCCTGTGTGAGTGGGGTGGGTGGGTGTTTTGGATCAGGTTAGCCATATTGATTTGTACGCTGTTGGTGGATTTTTGTCATTGTCTTGTTGGGCTGTGTGTGTGATAAAGGGGAGCCATACCGGGGTGGTGTCTTCTTCTATTTGTCCCTGTGTCAGTTTCAGCTTATTGGTTAGTTTTTCTAGTAAGGCTTTTTCCCATACTATTTGGTACCATTGGTCCATGCTTACTCCTGACAGGTCTCTCCAGTGTCTGGTTAGAATGATTCGGGCTGCTGAAGGTAGGTGGGTTATGAGTTCTTTGTGGTGTAAGTGGACCAACTCTTAAGATTCTATGCCTTAGTCTGCTTGGGAGTCACTCCCATTCTCAATGACACTTACTGTACCCTTCTAAGCTAATTGTGAGTGTGGGAATAATCCTACAGTTGGGTAGGATACAGCTTGTCACAAGGTGATGGAAATGAAGAGTTTAAAGGCAGCCTATTGGATTTATTTGCTTTACTGAAGCATTAAAGATGTCTTCATGTAGTTGTTACTACAGAGAAATGTGATAGGTATATAGCCAATTAGAAATATGACCGGGGGTGTAATCATCATGGGACAGTTTCAGATAAACACCTAGGAATGAAAAATAAATACTTTGTTTTTGTTTGGAGGAAAGAAGCTATGAAAGTCCAGAGTCTATTGGGAAGCATCGCTACAGAGAAGTTTGGAGACAAGTCACTGCACGGAGATTTTTCAAACTAAGGCCTCTGAAAAACTGTTCTATCAAGTTGGTTATCATTCTCAGAACAAAAAAGAAGCAGGCTGTGTTCACATATTCCTGCATATGTGGATCACTGTTTCTGTGGGCAGGTTTGTGTGCCTTTGTCCACACAGGAGTACTTTCAAAATCTATCTTGGTGCTTCCTGGGAGCAGTGCTTCCTGGGATGTATTTTTGAAATACAAGTTTCCTAATACAGTATTCTAGATTTGCACAAAACTGTAAAAATATTTTTTGAAGGCCTCTGTTGCTCCAAGCCCAGCAAGGATTTGGAGTCACTCACATGAAGGGCTGCTGCTTCCTTTCCTCCCCTATTCCTTCACCGCCTCCTCTACCTGCAAGGGCAAATTTCATTTTTAATACAGCTATTTTGTACAAGATCTCTTCTGTGCAAAACAGCTGTTTTAAAATTTCAAAAACAATGATACTGGGACCATGCATCCTTCCCTATCAGCTGATGGAAGCAAAATGGAAGTGGGATGGTGGCAATAAATGACACCAGAGAAACATGTTGAAGGCCCACTCACACAATGTGCTCCAGGTGCATTCATAATCAGGAAACAAACAATTTTATATTGAAATTACTTTCCCATTTTGGCTTTCACCTTGATCATGAAAATCCAAGTTTAGCGTTGAAGAACTGTAGGCTGTCAGATGAATGGGGAGAACATCATGTGGACAACGCCACATTAAATTCCCATGCGGATGAGCCCCTAGAGTTGCTCTTTCAGGAGATGGTGGATGGCTGGGCTAGTAGGAAGCACTGAAGAGAAGCTGGTGATGAAGATCACATAACCTGAAAGAATTTGAAGGCACTGGCAAAAAGCAAATATTGAAATACAATCAATTCGGCCATTAGGAGGCATGTGTAGATCCAAAAATGTCTTTTGAAACACCTTTTGTACAAAATAGCTAATTTATGCTCATTTTGTATTAAATAGTGCATTTCAAAATAGCCAGCTGCTTCCCAAAATGGAAGGGACAGGACTCTTATACTTCAGTCTGCATTTGGCCAATGTCCATAAAATTAATGAAGGCTGAAAGATACGCTAGTAAGGCAAGTTGTATTAATGTTGCCAGAAGTGAAGGGACAGTGCCCTCTGCTGTATACCAAAAGGCCAGCACACCCATGACAACATGGCCCTCCCAGTCCATTCATAATTCCAAGAGTACAATATACAGCAGTTCTTTCTGGGCAGACTCTTGCTTTTCTTCCGGCTTCTTAATATACAGTATATTGCATTATTTTCATTACACTGGAAGAAATTACTTTAGCTTTTGTTTGTTTTTTGAGTTGCTGTTCAGGATGGTGATTGCTACTTCATTATAGGCAACTATTTTCTCATTAGTGATCACTTTTCTGCTTTCACTCAATATATCTTGTAAGACCCAATAGACACCATTGCTCTTTTGCAGTTTCATGATACTTCTAAATTGTACCTCTCAGTTACCTGAAGCACTAGTTTGGGAGAATGGTTTTATTCTGTAAAGATCAGTGTGACATGGAGCTATTGTTCTTCCTAGTAAACATCTGCCGCTAGTTTGAGTTCACTTGGGGCTGCTTCATATATTGCAGGCATGATTTACAATTATCCTTTATTGCTCTGATGCATGGAGTTCCTTCCAGTGTCAGCTCAGGCAGCCAAACCCTTAGTAAATTTAAGGTGTCAAGATATCTCATAGCCCAGGGTTCAGTTACATAGCAAGTTATCAGTGGCATCTTATGTTTTTTAATTGTACATGTTGAAAAAGGCAGCACATGTTTTAAACACAATTGGGTAGATACTTGCTGCCCAAACGGCATTTCCACTCCACACCACTAGGGCTGCCAGTACACTTTCAAAACTCCACTCCAGCCTTAATCTCTATTCCACACACCCCTCCCTCCTAGGTGCTTCCTGAAGAGGTTAACACTACCATGCTGCATGTCAGGACCAGATCATGGCTGCAAGTGACAGACTCCTCTTGCGAT
The DNA here is from genome assembly GCF_009819535.1 of Lacerta agilis. Taxonomy (NCBI): domain Eukaryota; kingdom Metazoa; phylum Chordata; class Lepidosauria; order Squamata; family Lacertidae; genus Lacerta; species Lacerta agilis. Next base: position 65,566,541 of record NC_046313.1, read on the forward strand.
TGGCCAGTTCATTGCCGCTTACTCAGAAGTCTCAAGTTTGGACTGCAGTTGTAACCACATTTAGAACACACACAGCATACAAATTTCTAATTTTGGGGTTAAGAATGATTATTCCAACTAATCTGCTAGGTAACTGACAACATTAAAACATATTTGAAAAATTACCAGTTATTTCTAAATATATTTGATCATTTCCAGATATTCTTTTATTTCCTGTTAAAATGCAACTTCACAAACCTTTTAGAACTACAACGATGCCCCTCCCTTATTAATTTTATACTGCAGTAGGTATATTGATTCCCCCCCCTCCAAAAAGCCATTCGATTGTATTGTTGACAATTCCATAGGTATTTTCAGATGCATGAAAACTTAATTTACAAAACGCTTATATATTATATGTATAGAGATTTCACTATTCCATGTCGGAGCACCACAGCACTCCGGTGTCAGTTGTTCATAGCTGTCAACTTTTCCCTTTTCTTGCGAGGAATCCTATTCGGAATAAGGGAATTTCCCTTAAAAAAGGGGAAAGTTGACAGCTATGGTTGTTTAACATCCCCGCTTAGACGTGATCCGTTAAGGTTACCTGCTAAGGCTCAGACACACCCGGGGCAGCGGGGTACATCTGCACCTTGTGCCCTCCCTGCAATGCTGGCAGCGGGTGGGGGAGCCGCGAGAAGCAGAGACGGGCCTACATATAGGTGGCGGCACTGGGGAGGCTTGCAGCGAGCAGAAAGGCGAATTGCTCAAGTTTGCAGCACCGCCGCGCTCGCTGGAGATGCTGTGGAACAACGCGGAGGGCTCCAGCTGAGGCTTTCCTGATGCTCCGTATTTCCCTTTAAATGGGCCTCGGTGACCCCAAATGACCACCTTAGCCGCCCGTCGTAGTTGCAGACTACGGCTCCTCCCCGGGCCACCCCCAGCTCCCGCCTCCGGAGAGACCGGGCCCGCTTCGGCTCCTCGGCCAGCTCCGCGCCTCTCGCTGGGAACACGCGCTCTCTGCCAAGGACAGCGCCTCCTCCAGCCGCTGGGGGGCGCGCTGCCCAGGCGCTGCCCGCTCCGGCGATGGCGGCGGAGGCTTCCCCCCGCGGGCAGGGGCCGGACGGGCCGCGCCGCCATATTGGCTGTTGTCCTGTCTGAAAGCAGCAGCAGCGGCGGCGGCGGCGGCGGCGTTAGCGGCGGCGGCGGGAGCAACAGCGGTGTTAGCGGCGGCGGCGAGAGCGCGGCAGCGTGGGGCGCGGGACGGGCATGACTCGCAGGCGGAATAAGGCGGTGGGCGCGGCCGGGGCGCGGCGGGAGCGGGCGGGGGGAGCAGCCCCCCCAGAGCCGCCCGCGCCCCCCGCCGGGCCCGGCCTTCCAGAGACTCCCGAGGCGGCGGCGGCGGCAAGCAGTGCGGAGCAGGGCAGAGCCTCACAGGTACCGGGAGCGCGCGCCCACATCCCGCCCTGCATCCACACCCCTCTGCTGCCCTTAGACCGCTCGCCCCGCATCCATTTGCGGCGCGCGATCCACCCTTCACCCAGAAACCCCGACCGCACACGTCCGCCTGCACGCGGATCGCCCCGATCCATCCACCCACCCATCCACCCGAGGTGCCCCCCGTTCGCCTCCCCTCACTCCCCGCCCCCGCCGACTGGGATCGCCCTCCTGGATGCGGTTCCCGCAGCACATTGCACGAGTGCCACCAGACATCCAGCAGCAGCACCCAGTGTGCGCCGTGCAGTCACCTCAAGATCCACCTTGAATCCAAGCTGTCTAGGGTGTGTGTGTGGCTCGCTGTCTCCCTATCCCCCTCCCTTTACATTGAAGCCACCTGCTTCCCCCACATCCAGCGCCCGTCAGGCCCAGATCCTCACCTCTGTTCATGTCAAAACCTCTCTTAGTCTGCCCACCCCCTTGTTACATCCACCACTCAAATCTACTCTAGTCCAACCACAAATAGTCCCACATCCACAATCCTTATGTGCTCTACTTACCGATACTCCTTCAGTGTGCAGTGGCCACCTTTTTGCTTGCATGCAACAGTCGTTGAGCATTTATAGTCCACCCTAGCCTGTAGAAAGCTGCTAGACCAGGTCCCCTTCTCCTTTACTTAGGAAAGCCCCATTCCATATGTTGGGTGCACCACCAATTCTATAGCTTTTGGTGCTGGAGCACCCACACATTCTGTGATTGCTGTATCTTTTCAGGCTTCTTGTTGCATCTTCCTCAGATATAGAAAGACAGGCCTTCCCCTAAATACTAACCAGTCCTTAGCATATACAGCTTTATCTTCTATTTGCATTTTGAGCATTTCCATTTCATTTGCTCCTTTTGTGGGGCTGAAAATTGAGTGGGGCCTTGCCCTGTGACCATACTGTACCTTGTCCTTCAGATTGTGGCTGGGCCTGTTTTCAGATGTATGCATGCATCCCTTCCCAGTAGGTAGGGGGTGGCAGCCAACTGAATCTTTGTGCAGTCCACATTTGTACTAAACAAGAAAGCTGAGTAGGGAACTATTGCTGCTTGCTCAGATGAACTAGCACCATAGAATTGTAGAGTTGGAAGGGACCATGAGGGTCATGTAGTCCAACCCCCTGCAATGCAGGAATCAACACACCGCCCCATCCAATGTTTCTTGCAAGAAGGTTGCCTTGGGAGGGTAAGGGCAGATGTGTGGACAGAGAACACATGAGACTAATGGCAGAAAGCACTGACCAGTGTACACCACAGAAGGTCACTGCGTAAGTGATGCTCTGCCCTCCAAGAGGAATTGAGTTTCTCCAGCTGGATGTTGGTATTTGGGTGAATTTGCAGAGCTTTGCTGAGTTACTGTGGGACAATTGGACAGGAGCTATGCTGCAAGCAGAATGCAGTTTGAGCCAAGGAAAGAGCTAGAACCTGGCATGGACAGAGGAGGATGTTCAAAATCCAGTCCAGTGTGCCTCTTGGTCCTGAGTCTGCATAGGTAACAGCTACCCTTATGGGCACTGGGAAAACTGCTCCTATCCCTGTGCTGTTAGCCATGTACACTGAGGTGGCAAATCCTCAGGACAGCTTTGTGTTAACTAAGGATTGTAGAATTAGCCTTCTGGGAAGCCAGGCTGCTGTTGGCAGACAGCAGACCTGCAGGAGACTCAGCCAGAGTTACACAGAGTATGTGGAAGTGGGGGCTTGTCTACAGACTTTGCCAGTCGGCAAGGCATTTTCAGCCTTTTTCAGGGGGTGGGGCAGGGAGAGAGTGCTCTTGTTTACACACCTGTTTTTTTAGCTAACAAGCCATTTGGTGGGTGAAGCAGGCACAGGGGCAAATTTGTCCCTGGATAGGATACAGTACACCTAGACAGGCATGTGTCTGACCCAGGATAAAAGAATCCCAAACTATCATCATACAGAGTTGCTAGCAAGTAAGCAAACAAGTCACCAGTCGCAGGAGAGCAGTCAACGTTTTTTGTCTGATTGTGTCACCTAGTCTTTTGCCTGTAGTGGGAATGATTAGAGGTAGTTTCCCTCCATGAAAGTTTGTGTCTCATCTGCTCCAGTGCTCAAGTTATGGACAAAAAGGTACGGGGTCCCTAGTGAAAGTCATAAGCCCACACCCCCAACTTTCCCTGCTTTTAACCACACCATGCCTCTGTGTAGCCTTTTCCCCCTCTTAGTTTTTAAACTTAAATTGATAAAATTATATCATTACAGTTTTAACAAAATTCATCCAATTTGTCTGTTACATCATACTTTGAATCCCTTTTTAGTTTTGTAAAAACTGGCTGAGGGGGATCTCAAAATAAAGAGAGCTGGGCCCCCTCTAGACTCCCTGTAATTCAAGCATTGATCTGCCCCCTTCCCGCAAATATGCCAACTTCATTAGTCAGAGATGAGAGGATTAGAAATATCACATAAATGAGCACCACAATAGACTATGATGTGTTATAGCAGGGTTGGGAATTGGTCGGGAGTGCTTCCCTTGCTGCTTATTAGAGCACGTATTCTCTACAGAGAACTGGGTTGAAGAGACTAGCACATAAGCGTGCAACAGATAAGTCAGTCAGGGTGCAGCACAGCAGCTTTGAGAGTTGCTGGCTGGGGAGAAGAGTGCTGTTTGTCTGTCTCATCTATACCAAGGATGGCCAACATCCATGCCGTATGAGATGCACAGGGCATAATGTCTTCCTCATGGCACTCCTCTCACATGCCTCTGAGACAGTGTTTCTCAAACTTGGGTCCCTAGCTGTTGTTGGACTACAACTCCCAACATCCCTAGTTAGCAGGACCAGTGGTCAGGGCTGATGGGATTTGTAGTCCAACATCAGCTGGGGACCCAAGTTTGTGAAGCACAGCTCTAAGATAAGGTGTGCTAATATGCTAAGGAGTCACTCTCAGCTTCTTGCTTTCCTTTGGTAGATGGACCTGTCACACTGAAATAAAGAACATGACTTTCCTAGCCTCACTTTTCACTTCATAGATAGAAGAACAGCTCCCCTGGCCAAGATGCTGGGGTAAGGGACAATAAGGTAATGACTGGGTACTGGGATCTGGTCCTTGAGCATCTCAGCCACTCCACCCCTTGAATCCACCCCTAACCCCCACACTCAGTAACTTGCTCATCTGTGTAGTTGCTCATCTTCCATAGTTGTGGAAGATGCACCTCGAAGCAGCCCTACTAGCTACACTTCCAAGGGTCTAATGCTAGCTATGACTTTCAAGGCAGAAAATGCTTCCAGGATCAACAGGTTCATGCAGAGGATATTTGAGCATCTTCAGGAGATAAGTACAGCAGTAGAAGCCAGTGGAAAAGACTTAGCGTTGGAACAGTCAGGTACAGGCCAATACAAAACTATTAGTTAAAACCCATTATGATTCACTGTAATCAGTTTCATAATAATGTGATTTCTATGTTTCCGGTGTTTGGGACACAAAATAGTAACTGGAAAGACCAGCTTGTTGCTGGCTTACAAGCAATTGCTGCAGTGGCTTGGACAGAGCTGGTACTCTTACTGTCCCAGTGTAATGAAGTGTGATGCAAACCTGCAGTGGAAACTTAAGCACAGAACAGGCTTCCAAATCCAGTTTGGAGAGGTAGTCTGGGAACAAAGACCAAAAGACACTTTTAGTTGCATGCGGTGTCTGAAGTACCTATGTATTGCAAATAAATCAGAAAGCATTGTTGATAAATGAAGAAAAAGCAGCAGCACTTGAATTCTGAGAGGAGTTACTGTTCCACAAAGCCACTTGCCTCTAGTTAAGACATGGGTTGGGGAGAAGAGAATCACTGAATCAAAAGTTTCATACTTTCTGCTTCTTAACTAAATCTCACATATCCAGCCACGAAGCTTCAATCAGCTGATATGGGAAACCTTGATGGAAACTCCAGAAGAGCTTTCTGGTATGTGTAGTTCTACTGCAGGTTAACCTAAGCCCCAGAAAGAGAAGGCTGAGGTGCTGAGCGCATTAGCATAGATTTGTGCCTATGCTGTCCTTGCCCTGCCTGAATCACAGAGCCTTTGTTCCAATCATAAATAGTTCCAATTGGATAGGTTCTAGCAAATTTTGTTAGGAATATCATCTAGCTTTTATTTTGTGCTTTCAGGTGTTTAAACAACTTTACATTGTTTCATTTACTCTAACAAGTGCTTATTTATCTAATCAGAGTCTAATGCTTGGAGCAAAGCAGAAATGTGGGGAGTTGGGAGAAGACAAACAGTAGGCAGCCTGTTACTTTAGGATGCTGCAAGTGTTCTGCAGAAGGGACAGTGCAACTAGCTACATGTAAACTTTTCAGGATAGCTCTAGGGAGATTTTAGGATAGCTTTTCTGTTCTCTCTGTTGGTCCCTGCAGCACAGCTAAAACTTCAAGTATGTGCATATGAATTGGGCGTATGCAGCTGTACATGTGCACACACTCTCCTTTACAGTTTGCAGGTTTCTGCAGCAAGCTGGAAACTGGCCAGCAGCAAACTGGAAGGCAATGGTTGCCATATACACCAAATGAGACAGAGCTGCTATGCCTTAAAAAGCAGTGTGGCAAGGAGAATCCACAGGTGTATCTGCTTCCACTACCGCACTAAGAGAAACAGTACTTAGTGATCATCTCCCTTTTATATAGCTTTTCAAGGCACCAGAGCCTGGAGCCTGCAGTTAAACCAACAGCCCCACTTCAATACAACGAGGCAAGTTTCTCTTGTCCACTCATTTCTAAGCAATTAGGAATGTACTAATGGAGCTGACCTTCACAGCACTTGTTCGGGAGCTGCATGGAGGGTAACTTACAATAGTCTAATTAAAGTAATTAAAAAGAAAGTTAGTCCTCCAAGCAAAAGCGACAGGGATGCTGCCAGGCAGCACACCAGAGCTAGTATTGTACAAGTTTTGCGAGACAGACTACTAGTAGCAACGCCTCGGGTTCACAAAGTGGGATTTAGACTTGCCACAAACACTTAAGGCTGGGCAGGCATGCTGACATACTTGTCCATAAGTTGGTGTTGCTTAGCACAGCAGCCAGATTTCTTTAGCTAGACTATACAGAGTGCGTTAAGATCTTCCCTGCTTTTGATGTTGACTTTCTGCATTTCTCAGTCACAACTGTCAGCAGTTAGATTCTATGATGCCACGAAATATTGCCACAATAATCCAAGTGTATTGTTTAATGTTGTCTTTTTGCTGCTGGTTTTTATTAGCTGTTGACTACCTGGCTCACGGCAATTTCTGGAAAACTATGGAGTTGTCTTTATCCATCTCCTGGCTTCATTTCCCATTGTACCATACCATATCCTGTCCAGCCCATCTTGAGGTTGGGGTAGCCAGACAGATTTTGAGAATGCAAACTAACAAAACTACTTAACAAACCTTCCCCCCCCCCCCCGATTCAAGTACCAGTTGCAGTCTTGTTACCCAGGGCCATGATCCAGCGGTGCATTAACTGGAGTTATTTTTGTATGTTTCTTTTCAGCAGCTGTCACACTAAGTCAGTCTTGCAGTTAGCAACTGCCTCTTGGTGGACACCCAAATGGCCAACTGCATGCTAACCATAGCATACTGCACAAGATCACCACAGTGCTATGCTGAACACAAAGCCACATGCTGGGAGCTGGATGTGTCTTTCTGCTCTTTAGCATTACAAACCCAGTGGCTCCAACACTAGAAGAGCAAGTACACATAATGTTCAAAGGCGTCACATTATGACATTTTGTTTTGCAGAAGTTACGCCATGAAGGCGACACACTTACTCTTCCCCTTCCTAGTGTTAGGAAGCTGCTGGTGCTCCAGTTTTGCTTTGACAGGATTCTAGGTGATCTTGCAATTGGATATCTAGGACCGCAGGAAGGTGCTGTATACAGAAGCAGCCCATTGTCCCACCCAGCCCATTGTCCATACTGACTGGCTCAGTTCTTCAGGGTTGCAGACAGCAGACACTTCCAGTCTTGCCTGGAAATGTCAATGATTGAATCAGGGACCTTCTGCACTTAAACAGAAGCTCTACAACTGAGATACAATCCTTCTCAAAGTGTTGGTGCTGACCTTTAAAGCCCTAAACGGCCTTGGCCCAGTATATCTGAAGGAGAGTCTCCACCCCCATTGTTCAGCCCGGACACTGAGGTTCAGCTCCGAGGGCCTTTTCAGTAGTGGCACCTGCCCTGTGGAATGCCCTCCCATCAGATGTCAAGGAAATAAACAACTATCTGACTTTTAGAAGGCATCTGAAGGCAGCCCTGTTTAGGGAAGTTTTTAATGTTTGAAGTTTTATTCTGTTTTCAGTGTTCTGTTGGGAGCCACCCAGAGTGGCTGGGGTGGGGTATAAATAACAAAATATTATTATTATTATTATTATTATTATTATTATTATTACTATTACTATTACTATTACTACTACTATTACTATTCTCCAGAAGTAGCAGAAGACACAGGAAGCCAGAGCAAACAGTGAAAGACCCCAGGCTTCTTTCCTAGAAAAAGAGATGCCAGCTTTTTTTTTTGGCCAGCTTTTTTTAAGGGAGAAACCATCAAAAGTTGTTGAGCTTCTCACACCAATCGCCTTGCTGCCTGCAGCCTCCATCACTCAACACAGAGTGCCGTGCCGCCCACAGCCTCTGGCACTCAGCCTCCAGTGACAGGTTGCCAGAACACACTAAAGAAGTGCCAGAATTCGGTTCTGGTGAGTTCTGGCTGAAAAAAAGCCCTTCCCATAGCAGTCACCTTTGTGTAGCCAGCCACTTGTGTGACTGTGGAAAAACATCCCCTCACCAGGTCCCCCATTTGCGGCTCAGGGAAAAGGATAGTTAGCTGCCTTTCCTGCCACTCAGTGGAAAAGGATATCTTGGTAGTTTACATGGCTTTTTTTCAGCTGGAACTCACCAGAACTCAGTTTCATCACCTCTCAGCGCCATTGCCGTTATAAGAGAACGAGGGAGGCATTTGTGGTGAGTTTAGGCACCTCTTTTTCTAGAAAAATAGTTGGTACTTTGGTACTAGTGCGGTGGTTCTCAAAGGGTGTGGCAGGAGAGGGTGGCAAGTGTGGGAAGATTCAAGGACAATCAGAGAAACGTTCAAACATTTCAGTGTAGTATAGCATTAAAAAACACACCACAATTTTAAAACCATGGAATATGTAGCTGCATTGTTTTATATACTTTCCAGATTTCTTATGTTCATATTATAAAGTAGTTGTGTTCTGTGTTATAAATCAAGCATCTAATGTATTTCTTATCAGTAAAAAAATTCAGTGTGGCCCAGAGGAAAAAGTTTGCGAACCTCTGTACTAGCAGATACCCTTGGCAAGGACAAGAAAGAGGGTTTTTGATGCATGCTCACCTCGGGAGCGTGTGTGAGGAAGGACCAGACCATTCTGCTGCCACCTCTGCTTGTCTAGGCTGCAATGAGATGATGGCACACTGCTGACTTAGCTGCTGAGCAACTAAGAGGTGGTGACAGGGATAAGTCAAAATCCTTACTACCATCCTTACTGACACTCCTAACTACTGGAAATAGTTAGTGCTCCCAATGCTGCATGCAGAACAACATGAATAATAATTGAGTGGCTCCCAATCGAGTGTTAAAAACAATACAGCTTGGAGTAGTTGTAGTACCAGAAGTTGTAGTTTGAGGTGAGGGGGCTGAGGGATAAGAAGACTAGACGCCTCTGCTTTCCCTTCCCATATGCATGTGGTCAACTCCCTCACCTTAGTAGGCCATGTGTACATAGGAGCCGAGTAGCAAAGTTGCAGAGCAAGATGCATGGATGCATCTCTCCTTCTGCCCAGTCGCCAGAACACACTTGCTCTTTAGCATTGAGAGATTGTGCCCAACATTTTCTCTTCTCAGATTAAACGGCCACAGCCAGTAGCCTTTTAATGCAGAGAAACTGGACCGGAAGGGAGTTGGGGCAGAGCCAAACTTCTAAACTACTTTCTAAATTCAGTTTCAAAGAGCAGGTCAGGTGCAAGAATTCCTAGAAGGGGGACTGTAGCTCAGATATGCATGTACAAGCATCAGTAGCTCAGATACCAAGATGCTTTTGAAAGCTGTGGGAGTATTTTGAAAAGCATAGCTCAGGTCCTCAGTTGATATACCAGCTGAAAAGGAGCCTCTCACACTTCTGGATTGAGGCCTAGGTTGGAAGAAATGACCCAGCAACAAAGCCTTCAGAATTAGTACAAATATCTCTTCTCTGTCTACACTAAACATTCCATAGCAAGGTCTTAGCCCAGGCATGGCCAAACTTTGTCCTCCAGCTGTTTTGGGACTATGGTTCCCATCATCCCTGACCACTGGTCCTGTTAGCTAGGGACATAGCTGTCAACTTTTCTTGCGAGGAATCCTATTCAGAATAAGGGAAATTTCCCTTAAAAAAAGGGAAAAGTTGACAGCTATGGCTAGGGATGATGGGAGTTGTAGTCCCAAAACAGCTGGAGGACCAAGTTTGGCCATTCCTGTTAGCCTTTTGGTCTTTACATTACTCCCATTCATTTCTCTGGGGTTTTTTTTTTAAAAAAAAAATCTGTTGATTGCTCACTTGTTTCAGAGGTCCTTTTGCAGAAAGGTGTGCGGCAAGTTACTAGTAAGCTTTATTAGTTATCATTTCAGCGGCAAGGCAGTTTATCATGGACTAATTACAAGCATTCTCCCAAAAGGGAGCTTTTACAGGATGTTCCTTCCTCCCCCCCCCCCCCAAGTTAGTCCTTGCTTTGAGAGGGTACCAAGAGAGCAGTTTAGGGACAGAGAGCCAAAAATGGAGAGACTTGAATACAGTAGGGGCATTGGGAACAAACCAGTGAGTGCTGATTTGTTATCTGTGTTTGGACTGCTTGGATATTACACAGCAGGACTGGAACATATTATTTGTTAAATACAAGCTGGATTTCTTCCTGCATCTAACTCTTATCCTCTGTTTAGGCATTCCATACACTATGCTAAAAAAAAGGCAAAAAGCTTACCTATTTCAGCAGCAAGCCACCCACCAGCTTGAGAGTCAGTTGGTCAGATTTTTAAAAACACACAACCACCACCATCCCAATATTTAGACATTATATAACAGCAGTTGCCCGTGTGCCTATTGCTCTGACCCAAACAGATAGATACTGTTCCGTGGTATAAGAAGGTAGGCTTTGCTCCTGTTTTTTGAAAATGTATACTCTGCTTCCAGGCAAGAGCTCTTCAAGACATCACAATAAAAGCTACAATTTTTTTAAAAAAAAATCAAATAATTAATTGTGTAGGGAGGTAATCTGCCCTATTAACTTCTGTTTGTACAGTCACTCCATACTTCTTTCACTGTTCTGTTTAGAGCTGTCAGCTAAACCAAAATGAATTTGGTGTGTCTGCTGTTTAACAACTTACATTTACACCAATTTGCATATTACTAAAACTGCAACAGAACTGCTTTTTTGAGACCTTGCCATGCAAAATATCCTACCATTTATTTCCTTGCTATACATCGGAACCCAAATGCCAATCTTGCTTTTAAATCACAGCCCTACCAATTAAAACTTTCCCTTCATTAAAGTGGCTAAAGGTTTGGGCAATTGATTTATAGATTTAAAAGTTGTTGCCCTAATTCAAACAGATAGCTTTCTATCATGAAGTTTACCATAAGCCCCCACCCCTGTTTTCAGTTCCTCATTTTTCAAAGAGCAAATAAATCATCTATATGTCTTAGAGGGCAGCGCTGGACTCACAGAAGTGACTTTAAAAGAGAGCTTCTAACAGAATATCTACAGGTGAGGAGGGGAATCACAATTAGTTCCAGCTTTAAGAAATGGAAAGATGAGATGCAGCTTCTGTATCTCATCTTGAACAAGTTACTCTTCCAACAAGAAAGTCCCTCCTCTCTGGGAAAACGAGTCCCTTACTAGTCAACCAAGGCTCCCTGGGCTGAATATAAAAATATACTAACCAAGATGACCACAGTACAAGAAGATTTCAGTTACTAGCTGTGAGCACAGAAGGAAAATTTAATTTTGAAGCCTATAGGAAACATATATCTAAAAAAAGAAGTCAGAACTACCTGTGTTATTCAGCACACTTTCACTCTCCAATTACCTGAAGAGGATTCTCTAGGGACTCACCTGCTTAATATAGTCCTGAATGTTAGCAGGAAGAATAGCATGCTATAGTCTGGGTACGCTTAGAACTACCTTTATTTGAGCCATTTTCTAGTTAAGAAGCCTTATAGTAGACAGAGGGGAATCACAGACACATCTAAAATTTGAAACTATGGGGAGGGTGGTAGTGGTGTTACCATTCAGCTCACCAGAAAGCATCCACCCTCTGTCTTTTCCTTCAGTATTATCCTAAAAGATGTCTGTCTGTTTCCCTTATACTGTACAGCACCTGAGGATCTACTACGCATGCTCAGTACTGTAATTGTTTGCTGGTTGGATGCATGACCAAGGAGTGGGTGGAATTGAAACTATAAATACAACACTTCCTGGTTGGGGCTTTGGTTTTTATATGGGCCAATTAGTTTTGTATGTTCTGGGGAAATGCATTAACTAATGATTGAGTGGATTATTTTCTCTTAAACACTTTCCCTTACTGTAGTTATTATTTTCTGAAAGTGCTTCTCCCCCTCCCCTAACATTTTTGGAAATACTTCTTTTCTGTTTTAACTTTAAAGCTGGTAAAAATAAGTCAAGGTGTGTCTTTACAAATGTGGTTCTCCTCATGGCTGAGGGCATCTCCTTTTCATATGTTGTTCAGGTAAAACTTAGCAGTCCCAAACCAAACAAGTTTTATGGTGGTATCTCGATATTGTAGTTGTTGTAGGTGCGTGATATTTTGATAAAAATGCTTCCCTTGGGGTGGCCTTGATTCCCTGTTAAAAACGTTTGTGGGTAGCTTTGCGCTCTGGTTATTTTTCTAGCTGTCACGTTATAAATTGGAGGCCTGCCTCATAGTAGGCCAGGTCATTCCAAGGTAGCTATATCATGTTGCTCAGCCCTTAATGTGCCACATGGTGCAGGTAGGGTTGGAATCCTTTGCAGAAGCTCTTGCCAGAAAGGTTGAGGTAATGTGTGTGGACTTTTAAGTCAAATATCTTGTTAGTGCTGCCTCACTCAGCCCTGGTGGCCCCCAGATTTTTGGACTGCAATTCCTATCATCCCTGATGATTAGTCATTCTGGTTGGGGTTTGATGGGAATTATGCTTCAAACATCTGGAGCAGGGGCAGGGAATTAGATCTGGCTGGCAGGCCTGATCTTTACCTCCCTCACCCCATGACCCAGCTTTGACAGGTGAATATGGCTGCCTATATGTCAAGGTAAAGGTAAAGGACCCCTGGATGGTTAAGTCCAGTCAAAGGTGACTGGGGTTGCAGCGCTCATCTCGCTTTCAGGCCGAGGGAGTCGGTGTTTGTCCACAAACAGCTTTCTGGATCATGTGGCCAGCATGACTAAACCATTTCTGGCGCAACATAACACTGCGACAGAAACCAGAGTGCACGGAAACACCGTTTACCTTCCCGCCACAGCGGTACCTATTTATCTACTTGCACTGGTGTGCTTTCAAACTGCTAGGTTGGCAGGAGCTGGGACAGAGCAACAGGAGCTTGCCCCGTTGCACGGATTAGCTGCTCAGTGGTTACAGCAAGATTGTTCATTAGCTGTTGAGGCTTTACCTGGCCCACAATTGATGTCATATATGATGTTAGGTGGGTGTGGTTTGGGGAAAACTGCTTCACAGGCCAAACTGGAAACTAGTGCTTGCAGGCCAGAAGGCCAGAGGTTCTCCACTACTGGTCTAGAGCAGCCTTTCACAACCTTGGGCTGCCATATGTTGTTGTACTACAGCTCCCGTCACCCCTAGTTAGCAGGATCAGTGGTTAGGGATGATGGGAGTTGTAGTCCCACAACATATGGTGACCCAAGGTTGAGAAAGGCTGGTCTAGAGGTTAATATGTTGTAGATGAAATTTTGAAACTAGATTAGTATTAGTGAGGCTGAAATCTTATGCACACGTACATGGGAGTAAGCTCCATTGAACTCAGTGTGTCTTCTAAATACTTGTATATAGTACTGCATATGATATTGGACAGCAACATGGTAGTTGTTGACCAAAGATGTCTGGAGCAGGAGCAGGAAAGATTCCTGGGTTCCTTCTCTGGATTCCTTCCTCTCCTCCCCTTGTGTGCTGTACTGGGGGTTCTCCTGAAACCCCCAGTTCCAATTTTGGGGCTTGGGAAAGTGAGAAAGGCATTGTGCTAGTGGACTCATTAGTTGAACCCCACCTTTAGCCTCTCGTATGCCTGGTAATACCATTTTCAAACTGAAACAGTAGCATGCTGCGATAGCATTTAATGCATGGTCTGAAAGAGAGACACTTGTAGATCAACCTAATTAGTAAAAAATAAATAAAATTGTTTGTGATTGTTTTCAGCATGAGTAAATCTTGTCTTCCCTACTCTTTGATGTGATTAGTAACATAAAAAACTGCCTTTTACTCACTTGGCCTATCGGTTCATCTCTCAGTATTGTCTACAGAGACTTGGCAGTAGCTTTCCAGGGTTTCAGTGATAGGGTCCCCTCCACCAGCAAATGATGAAATTGTGCATGGTAGTTAAATATATGGCATCACTTCATTTAGCCAGGTTGAACTGGACTATTGTGGAAGCAAGTACTGTACCCGTTCTGATGTAGCCAAGCCATCGGCACTGACAAGTCAGCTTTTCAGGGGAATAGGAGCAGAGATGACTGCTTAACAGAACAAGAAACTTGTCTTCTCTGACAATGCAGGGCACATGCTGCTTAGCCTACGGTCTGCAGGATCAGTATGACCTTAGCGGGCTTTTGTTAGTGATTCATAGCCTGGAGTGTGGTGTCAGTCACAGCACGGTCAGCTTTCAAACCTCCTATTAGCAATAAAGAAGATCTACCTCTGTGGCATTTCCCACATACCTTAAGAAATATGGATTAAATCTCTGAAGTCTGATCCAAAGACCATAGTTCTTAAACGTGCCACTATCCCTTTCTGCCCTCAGCAACTCTGTAAGGTACACAAGGCTGCTGGAGAGCATGTCCAGTCAGAAGAGCAGCGATTTGATTCTGGGGCTGTGTCCAGATGTATGTGACCTTTGTGGCAAGCTTGCAGGGAAAGGGCACTCACTGTGGAGGGGGTCAAACAACTCATTCATACAAACAATGCATGAGGGGGGTCACAGGGCTATGTGGGTTACACCTCTCCCTCCCCCTCTCGTGTGTCCAGAAGGTGGCCTGCCCCACTACTCCGGTCTTCTATACATGTGAAAAGAGATCCCACTCATCTGAAGTACTGTAGTTCTACCTGTGTACACGCTATGTGTACTGTCTCTTTAAATGCCGGCCATCTATCCAGCCAGTGATGGCTGCAGGCTGGTGGAGAGGACCCTGCTTTCTCCCTCAGAGCTTGAGGGTTTTACTTTTGAATGACTCTTAATGTATTGTGCCTTACATACAGACTTCTCTTCAAGATCCATCTCTGGGGAGACCAGCTTAACTTGTTTCTGCAGAAGCTGGCCATGGAGATTGATTGACTCATTCCTATGATAGCACTGCCATTTCTTTCATTCATCCTTCAGTTTTCTTTTTTAAAAAAACCCAAAAACCTAAATAAATAAATAAATAAATAAGGAATTGATTGCTTTTATTCAGATTGGGCTGTGAGTAAACATTCAAGTGACCGGACATAGTTAAGCTATACTGTATTTTAAAAAAAAAATTAAAAGGCAGTCTGCCTGCCCAAAATAGGGAAGGGGTTAAAATGGAGTAGTGAATCAGAATTGGATTCACTGGTAAATGCATGTTGAAAGGGTTGCAAAGGGGTGGTTCAAGCCATGTGGAAAAGAGCAGCTCGCCCTGATTTTGAAGTATGTCTGCACACAGCCTGGGTTCCCCATACTTAAGAGAACTTTCTACCTACATATATTTCATGCGACCTCTGCCACCACGATGGGAAAACTCAGAAGTCAGTATTTGCTGAAGGTGATGCATTTTTTACATAGGGTGCAATTTTCATGCGGGGACTCTTTCTAAACAAGTGACGTCCTATGGGGAATAGCCCTGCAGGAGAATTAATCTGCACCAGACAGTTCATATCTGGATCAGACGCAAGACAAAACAAAGAGATAACTGTTTGGCTGGTAATGTTCTCATCCGAAACCTCAGAAGAGGCATAATGTTTAGAATTCAGGAGTGAGGAATCTGTGGATCTCTAGAGTTGGATTGCAGCATTATTTGGAGGGCCATATCTTCCCCATCCCTTAGTTAAATTGACATGATGGGGCAGGGCCATGTAGGCTCCCAGTGTTTTGACAGAGCAGCATGTTCACTAAAATGAGGATGGAGGACACTGTTGGATGGGTGTAAAATATCGTCAGTGGGCAGAAGAGGAAAAAGGGAAGGTCACTCACACACTTGCTGTAGACTTCTGATCAGAAGGAAGCAAGGAATGAGAGGGCAATGTACCTCCTAACTCAACCTCAGCACTCAAAACGAAGGCTGGACAGGATGAGAGAGAAGCTCTTGCTTCTTTAGGAAGGCCTACTTAAGTTTGTAGAACTACCATGGCTGTGGCACTTGTGGCTGGAAGCTGCAGCAGGGATAGGTGAGAGTCAGGGCTGGCTCATGATATTTTGCTGCCTGAGGCGGACGACCAGCTGCTGCCCTCCCCCAACCAACCAACCAACCAGTCAGTCATTTTATTCGTATGCCACCTTTCCAAGGTTAAAACCATGCTCAAGGCTGCTTACAATTTATTTAAAAATGGCATAACTACAAATGTAATACAAGTAATCCTAAATAATAAACAAAATATCAAGAAGTTCACAACCAAATTGAACAATTTACACATAAATCATAAGATACAAAATACAGGATACAAGAAGTTGACATCAACAACAGGAAAAAAAACAACCAACAAAACTCCCTAAACTATGTCCCAGCCTCAAGGCACATACAGAAGCCAATTGGACTGGCATTTGAAATTTACTCCAATACAGGATCTTCCACTGCACTTGAGGGCAGCAGGCTAGCAGGATGGGCCACATGGCACACACAACTCTGCCCACTCCCTGTACCTCAGTATCTGCCGCCTGAGGCAGTTGCCTCTCTCTTCCTCATTGCAGGACTGGCCCTGGTGAGGGTTGCTGTAGGTGTGTGAAGTAGAGGTGGTGGTGTTAGGGAGCTTATGACAAACTCAGGGACGTGTTTGCTAAGTCCTGGAGCAGCAGCAACAGGCGAAATGGATACATTTCAGGGATCCCGGTAATAGATACTGCTTAAGCAGTAGATATATTTTTCATTAGGGTGTGGGTTGGATAGCTGAAAGTAAAGACCTTTGCTTGCATTTACTCTAAGTGACATCAGGAGTTGTGGAAATAACGATTGCTGTTTCTTATACCCGAGGAGTTACTCCTTCCATCAACAATATTGAAATTTGATCCAGAAAGTTTGGAATTTCCAAACAGGCATGACAAGGATTGGAGTCCTGTGTTCTGAATCTGTCTCTTGCTGTGTCAGTCCTCCTTTTGAGAACCTTGCTCCTTGATAGGGATTTCCAGGGAACAAAGGTATGGTGAGAAGAGGCTTGCCTAGGGAACAAAGATGAGTGTGTTTTAAGGAGATGTTTGTCTGCCTTGCAGTGTTTCATATGGGAGGTGAAAATTGAAATCAGCATCTGATTATTGTCAGTGATAGGTGCATATTCTAGGATTAAAAACAACTACACTCATTTAAGAGAAGATTTAAGGCATTTATGAATTCACTCAGGCACCAAAAAGTATGGAAACATTAAGTTAAGGCAACAAACTTAGCTTCTCTGCCATGGAAGTGGTAAAAACCTATGTATTACTTTACCCTTTGCCAACCCATTGCCTTCCAGATGCTTTGGATGGTATCTCTGGCTGAGGCTGATGGGAGCTGCAGTCTAAAACATAGGCACGATCTGATCTATATGCTGTGCCCACATACAATTTAGCCTCTGTGCACACAAATTTTACCTTGGTTTTTCAGCCCAAATCCTCTATTTGTATTGGTTGGGAGAACTCTGAAGCTGGGAAGCTGGTCTTTAGTTAGATATTTAGTTTTACATTCTAAGGGTTGTATCCAAAGAAATCAAAGTGCAAGCAGAACAGATTTGGTGGACGCAATGAAACCCCCCCCCTTTCTTCCCCCCACCAGCTCCCTAACTTCTGGTTCTTTCCTTCAATTCTCCAGCGCAGATTTGGAGAAGAGTAGAGGAGGAGTAGAGGAGAGGAGAGGAGGACCCAGGTGGCGCTGTGGGTTAAACCACAGAGTCTAGGGCTTGCTGATCAGAAGGTCGGCGGTTCGAATCCCTGCGACGGGGTGAGCTCCCGTTGCTCAGTCCCAGTTCCTGCCCACCTAGCAGTTCGAAAGCACGTCAAAGTGCAAGTAGATAAATAGGGACCGCTCCGGCGGGAAGGTAAACAACATTTCTGTGTACTGCCCTGGTTGCCAGAAGCGGCTTTGTCATGCTGGCCACATGACCCGGAAGCTGTCTGCAGACAAACACCGGCTCCCTTGGCCTATAGAGTGAGATGAGCGCCGCAACCCCAGAGTCGGACACGACTGGACCTAATGGTTAGGGGTCCCTTTACCTTTACCTTTAGAGGAGGAGTTCCATTGCACTTGCAGAAGTCATTCCATGCATGTAATGATTTAGTTGGATACAACCCTAAACTTTTGATTTGCTTACCTTAAGCTGTAAAGTACAAACTGTACATGTTGAACTGAAAGCAAAACCTGCAGAGTAGCTATCAAAACTGATCAGGATATCAGACTTGCACTTTTGCTTTGCTCTTCTTCTGAATTCTAAAGACTTACAAAGCAGTCCAAAGTGGGTGGGAGAGAGAAGATCAAAGGTGAAGGAACCGCTGGGCTTCTGCCAGCAGAGAGGAAGGGGTGGGGGCTGTGAGCTAAGCCCCAGGAGTGCAGTCTAATGGAGTTCTGGCACCTTTTCTCTTGATGTATATATACACACACACACATCTGCTGGAGCATGTCATAATCAGACCTTTTTTTTGTTCCTTGTATTTTATTTGTTCACTGTATTTTTATTTTTGTCATAATCAGACTTTCATAGCAACACACCAAGCACAGTAATAAGCAGGAGCATGCCATAGGTAGGCATTGCAAGGGTATGTCATATGCAGGCATGCACAAACAGATGCAGTAGCCCATTGTACAAGCAGCACACCACTTTCGAACATGCACAGCAGCACAATGTCGCACGCAGAGCAGCTAGAAATGCACACTGCTCCAACCTTTTCCCTCTTGCAGCAACCCTCTTCCTTTGGGGAAGCAGGTTCAACCAGGAGAACTTTAGTCTGCCCAACAGATCCATTTTGTCATACTTGCCCTTAGTTAAATTGTTCATTTAAAACGGGAACTTTAAACTGTCATAACTTTAGGAATACTTAACAGACTTTCATCAAAACAGCAATTTGGTTTTCTTGCTTACATGGAAGGGGAAATTTTTAGGTATGTTTTGAGAAAAGGGGTCTGCAAAAACGGGACACAATTAAACTGCTATTGCGCATTGGCATTCTTAGATTCCCAGTGCCAGATTTCCTCCTGATAAGATAATTTGTCTTCATTCTGATGATTAGCATTTTCTGGTTTGATGATGAAAGAATGCAGAAAAAGAACCTCACCTCAAACTATAGAGCCATGGGATCTGTCATTAATATTCTCTCACATACGCTGACAAGTTGTTGCTGATTGGACTCTCCCCCTCAGGGCTGTGTCTGATTTTCTGGGCGTGCTCTGAGGCTGCCAGCCCACATCCTGCTGTGGAACTTCTCCTTTGTCACTTTCCTCCGTCACCCCTGCCCCCAGCACACCTGTTCCTGCGGTGATTGTGAGAAGGGAAGGCCGGTTCTCCTTCTGTCTCCTCCTCATGCTGCACCCTTTGCCCCTTTGGGGTTTGTCTCACCTTGAGTCTGAGAGTGACCATCTGCTTTGCAGCAGCAGTCAGATGCACGGCCCATTGTCCCGGGCTCCTCAGTCAGTGGGGAAACAATGCAACCCTGCCCCTAACCCTTCGTGCCTGTCACCATCTCTAAGCAATGCCGAAGCCGATTTGTCGCCTGGCTTCCGCCCTGGTGCCAGACAGGAAGCTAAAGGCCTTGTGTGGGAAGAATGAAAGGAGCAGCCAGGAGAAGTTTTCTGCCTTACGTGTTGCAGCTGTTCCTCCGTCTTCAGCTGCACCAGGAGCAAGGGGGAGCAGGCTGCCTGTCTTCTGGGCCCGCAGGGCCTTGGGACAGGGCTGGAAGCATTGGGTGGGGGAAGCAGTGTCCTGTGCTGAGGCAGGAGTTGTCAGCCGGGGGACAACTGTGGGTGGGAGAATAAAAGGGACAGAGAGAACTGGGATACAAATCAGGCACCTTTGTGGCTCTCACACACAAACATACACCCTTCTGCCATCACAGTTCATTCCCTCTCCCCCTGCCCCGGGTCTGCCACTCTGCTGGTGTGCTTAGTTCTGAGGTCGCTTAGTGTGAACAGTATTGTAGTAATAGCAGAGTTAGGAAGGAAGCACTAGAAAATCTTTTATGGGAGCATCCAACTGCCGGCTGTCCGGATGGCCTGTTTGCCCACAGGTTTGCAAGAGCTCTGTGGAAAAGCCATGACATGACAAAAGGTATTCCCCTAATCCGGATTTGGGGATTTTCCTAAGCATATCCTGTCATCATAGCGCATGGCCCAGTGCTCCCCAGGCTCGTGTACCCCATGAGCAACCCTCGCTTTCTGTGTGTTTGCCCTGCTGCAGGTGCTGCCCACCTCCAACCAGTCGGTGCAGACGTGCTGCTTGCTGTGCCACCGGGAGCGTAAAGATTGGGGAGGGCCATCCCACAATGGGCTGATATCTCCGGGCGAGCGGCTGCCTCCGGATTTTGTACCGACGCTGGTGCAGAACCTGCTGGGAGAGATGCCGCTGTGGATCTGCCAGAGCTGCAGGCAGAGCGTGGAAGAGGAAGAAAGGAGGGCAGTCCAGGAGCAGGCGCTGGCGGTAAGCATTTAACCCCACCAGAACACACGCCATCACTCACTACGGGACAAATGTTCTTGGGTCAAGGAGGGTTAACTGCTGTGAAGCCAGCAGTCTACATAAAAGGCCTTCCTGGATTGGTCAAGCTGCACACCCTTGACCACTGTCGGATGGCTGTATTATGTTCTGGGACCCTAACTACTCCCAGCTCTAGGCTGTGGAACTTGCCAGCTTTGGCTTGAGTGAATGCATTGCCTACAACAACAGGGCCTTGACTCTTTTCTTTCTTGTCACTGTCATCATTTGCGGTGGTGGGAAAGGGAATGAGAGTAGAGGTAAGACTAGACAAGCCTGTCTCCTCACCGAGAGTCTGCGTCCTCCTGGGCAAGTGCCATGGTGGGTCCAGGACAAGAATTGGTTGGAGCAAAGGTTAGTCCAATGTTACTATTCCTCACAGATCAGCCATGAGCTTACCCTTCCAAGCAGTCGTGTTGCATTGGATTTGTGGTCTGAGCCGCCCGTTCTCTTCCCAGGTCTCGCTGTCGCATACGGCCTGCAAGTCACAGTCCTGCGGGGCAGGCTCCCACTCCTCTTCGTCTTCGTCATCTTCATCCTCGTGCCACGGGAACTCGGGAGACTGGGACCCCAGCTCCTTCCTGTCTGCGCACAAGCTCTCGGGGCTCTGGAACTCCCAGCATGCCAATGGGGCAGCTCAAGGGAGCTCCCTGGGGGGAACACCTGTTGTACCAGGTAAATTCATGTTGCCCCTGGGCCAATGATGGTCTTCTCCCTTCTAGATGCGGGGTTCTCCCTACGGCTTCTTTATGGAGGCTATGCCAGTAGTCATTGGGAGGGGGCGTGGCAATTGCTTAACTGTGTTAGGAAGTGCTAGCATCTGGCAACCTATATCAATATATTTTGTCAGAGAAGGGATGGCCATACACAAGCCTGTCTTGCTCTTCTCCTGAGGGAGAGTAATTCTTTATATGAAGGTCCCTGCTTACTGAGGTCTTCCCACCAGAGGCCTTTTGCAATCTCCATGGCCCAGATGTGGTACCACAAGTGGGGAGGTGAGCGAGGGGCCTGGAGAGCAGCCAGCTCCATCTCTGACTCCATTTCAGGTGACAAGCACCCCGGCCTCCCTCCGGAGTGTGCCAGCCAGGCCCCTGCTGTGGGAGGTGGGCTCAAAGCCTGCCCTTACAGCCACGCGCTCTCCCCAGCTCCCAGCGGCACCCCAGGCTCGCCTCTGCCTACCTCACTCGACTTCTGCAAAACTCTTCCCAAGCAGTTCAAGAGCATGTGCCGGAGACCCACCCCGCCAGGTCTGTATGGGCGGGGCCTGGGGAAGGCCAGCTGACCACATCCGCAGGGCAAAAAGTGGCACCACATTGCTGGGCTCACTACTGTGGAATCTTGCCTCCTCTCGGGGCCAGCCCCTTAGGGCCCATCATTGGGCTGTGTGGCCTTTTGCCAAGTGAGACCTTAGCACAACCCCAAAGGGCAAGGGTTGCCCCCCCCTTTCCCCCTTCTGAGAGCTGTGGGTTTAAAATGTTAAACATGTCACACGTGTGGCCAAACACCCTAGCATGTTTTGAGGAAACATGTTACGTTGCAAGCCCTTGTACGTTGGAAAGTGCCACAGCTGCAGGGAAGCTTCTAGCTGAGAATATGATCACCAGGTTGGGTTGGCTTGAGCGGCATGCATGGGTGTATGGCCGTAGAGCCTTGGAGGTATTATGGGAGGGGGAATACATCTGGGCAAGAACCTTGTGGTGCAGAGGTCTCCATGGTGGGGAAGCTTAGTACCTGTGGAATGTTTTGCCCCTTGTAGTAGTGTGTGAAAAGTCTGCTGTCCAGGATTGAACCTAATAGCTCTCCCTTTTCCATCTGGCTGCAGGAGAGGCCTTCCACTCCTCGGAGCACCACCGGCATGTGGACCTCACCGCTCCACCCAACAGCCCCACAGGCCTCCCCTCGCAGCCGCCGGCACTCCTCCCGACAAAGCAGATGCCTGCCCACCCTGGGCCTTTCAACTCCCCTCCTCACGTCCACCTGAGCTCCTCACCGCAGGCGGCCCCCTTCCCTGCGCCAGCCCTCAGTCCACACACACCGGCGCCCAAGCCAGGAGCAGACTCCCCTCCCACTGGATCTTGCAAGAACCCACACCTGCCCACTGCCAATGTGCCACTGCTGAAGATACCGCCTCCCGTAGGCTGCACTCATCCATGCAACGGCCATTGCAGCGGCTCCTTGGGTCCTCCAACTGCCTCGCATCAACTGCCCAGCACCAACAGGTGAGCGGAGCCCTGGGCATAGGGTTGCTGATAGGAATTAAAGTTGATTAAAGCTTTCTGTTGGTCTAGTCCAAGGTTTCTCAAACTTGGGTCCCCAGCTGTTGTTGGACTACAACTCCCATCATCACTAGCTAGCAGGAGCATTGGCCAGGGATGATGGGAGTTGTAGTTCAACAACAGCTGGGGACCCAAGTTTGGGAAATCCTGGACTAGTTAGTGTAGCAGATCCACCTTCAAAAAAGTGGACGTTTTGCGCCTTGGAAATGACAGGGAAATGTGAAAAGTATGAGATGGAGGAGTGATTATTGGGAGGATGTGCAGGCATCCTGCAAACAGATTCAGGATGAATGGAGGACAATTGCTCATTGTCATGTAACTGCTCTGCAAACAAATAACGATGAGCCTAATTGCCCTCTATATTTCGTGCAAGCAAATGAAGGTGAATGCTGAACAAACAGGACTTCTGGAGAGGCCCTCTCTTCACCTGTGTTGTCTAGGCAGCTGAATGGGCAACTTGGTCTTCTTTCCCTGCTGTGTTCTCTCCAGCTCCCAAAGGAGGCTTGTGTTCAATCCTGTCCTTAAAAATTGAAACCAGAGGCAGTCTGTGACTTCTGTGCCTGAGGGGATTGCTGTCACAGTAGGGATGGCTTGAGCATTTGCTTGTCCAGATTTAGTGATGCTTACCAGGAACCATTTGGAGAGGGGCCTGTCCAACCTGCTGGAACCACTGCATGAGGCAGGGTTTTCTTTAAGCTCTTAGAAGTGCCAGCTCTGGATAATGTTATTTTGGGCATAGCTATCCCCCCATTGTTGGAGCTTCACTTGCTCTATTAAAAGTCAGTGCTGGCATAACATTTTTCTTTCCATAAAAAAATATAAATGAAAAAGTTACACTAGAATGCAAACTCTGTGTAGTTTTGGAACGATAAAGCTGTGAATGAGAGCAGGCAGGATTCTCTCCCACTCATGGATCTATCCTACAGAGTCCACAAGGATTTTGTATTCCATCGAAACTTTTTTCATGAATATTTTGCCATGAATATTTTTGCCATGAATATTTTGCCATGAATCGAGCTTGGAGACCAGTTCAGCCCATCTGCCTGGCCTGCCTCTCACCTGCCTGCTCTTCCTTCCTCTTGCAGGGACCCTTCCTGCAAAGGTCACAAGTTCCCCAACGGTACAAGCTGCCACGCACCACAGTCCTGCGAAGCGGACGAGGGGCTTGGCGAGGACGAGGACAGCAGCTCCGAGCGCAGCTCCTGCACCTCGTCCTCCACAACCCAGAAAGATGGGAAGTTCTGCGACTGCTGCTACTGTGAGTTCTTCGGCCACAACGCGGTAAGTAGAATCAGAGCCAGCAGCGTCCATGACCTTCACTCACAGACTTGTTTGTATGTGGGCGGCTTGGAAAAAACACCATGCTGACAACAGACGCATGGCATGCATCATTGCTCATCTTTGTTGGCCTTTGTAGCCTTGAGATTAGCTTCTCTCTCCACCCCCAAACCCCGGTATTCTAGCCTTGGACTTCCACACCGTTCTCTCAACCCTGTCATTTCCTCTCGTTCCTGTCCTGAGCTTCTGAAATAAAGCCCCGCTGTTGCATCTTGCACTCAGCTGTTCCGGCTTTGGGGCCTCCATAGTGTCACTGGTTACGTGGATGGAACTAGCTGTGGATCTCAGCTCGGCCTTGGGCCTAGCAGAGGGGAGAGAGAGCAGGAAAGCACCTGGAAGTGGTTTCTGTCTGTGGCAGTTGTAGAGTAGTAACCATCTGCTGCACCCACAGCAGACCAATAGCCCAACTCTGTCCGCAGCCTCCGGCCGCCCCCACGAGCCGGAACTACGCCGAGATCCGGGAGAAGCTGCGCTCTCGGCTGACCAAGAGAAAAGAGGAACTCCCTCAAAAGCTGGGGCACAGCAGCAGTTCGGGAGAGCCGGCGGTCGATCACCGGGACGTGGATGAGCTCCTGGACTACATCAACAGCACAGAGCCGAAGCCCCTGAACAGTGCCAAGGCTGCCAAGCGTGCACGTCACAAGCAGAAGAAGAAGGTGGGCTGGGTGTGCGTGCGTGGATGAGTGTGCAAAAGAGAGCGTACACTGGCCCACAGCTTCTTGGAGATTGAGTGTGAAGGGGAAGAGGGTAAGGATCATTTCAGAATCCTGATAGAATGAGTCTATAGATTAGGGGAAACAGTTTAAATCCTGGTCCTGGCTAGGGATGGAAACGGGATAGAACTTGCTTAGAAACTAACCTGAATTTTTATAGCATGTCCTTTCTTCATAGAAGTGGGGCAGTTATGCCTCAGTTCCCAGTTATGTATGCATTTGGGTAGGCAGATGACTGTAGATAAAAGAGTTAAACAGAAGGGAGGATGAACTATTTGACAAATATCTGTCGCTCCCCCATGTCAACTTTTGACATATTTTCATAATTGAAACAGACGCCAAAATGCATAGTGCCATACAATCATACCTCGGGTTACGAACGTTGCGGGTTGCAGGTTTTTGGGTTGTGGACCACACTGAACCCGGAAGTACCGGAACGGGTTACTTCCGGGTTTCGGCGCATGCGCAGAAGTACAAAATGACACGAAGCGCTGAATTGCGCCACGCGCATGTGCAGACACGACGCTTCAGGCTGCGAACGCTGTGGGTTGCGAATGTCCCTCCCGTAGGGATTACATTCGCAACCCGAGGTATGACTGTAATAAGATCACAAGCTGTTTTCTTTCTTTCTTGCAAATAGATACTGCAGTTTCACCCTCATCTAAGTATTGCTAATGAGAGTTGTGAGTACCTCTGGGCCTGATCTGAGCCATATGACACAGGGCTCTCCCTCCGGTACATCCACATGTGAACATGCCAAGCAGGTAGCTTGGGCTCTTTTGTGAAGGGATTCATTCTGGAGCTTGTCTATGCTGTAGGGGGATTCCTGAACATATGAAACTGTGTTATGCAGGATCAGACCACTGGTCCACCTAGCCCTGCAGTCACTGCTCTGACTTGCAGTGGTTTTCCAAAGTCTTATGCTGATGTCTTTCCCATCCTTGTTACCTTTTTAAATGGACCTTTCGGGGACATTCTGCATGCACAGCCTGTGCTGTCTATGCTACAAGAACATTTCATTGATGTTTACTCGAAGGGTGCCGACTTGGCTGTTAACCTGTCCGAACTGTTTTGCCTGGCATTTCATGTTGTTCACAAGTTGCTATGTATCTGCAAGGAACTCAGTTTCCCTACTACCTTTGCAGACAGGAGATGTGATCTCTTTCACAGAGAGATGAGGTGAATTTAAGCTCTCTCTCCTCAGATTCTCATGCACATTTATCACGCCTGATTCTCATTCTCTCTCTCTCTCTCTCTCTCTCTCTCTCTCTCTCTCTCTCTCACACACACACACACACACACACAGTGTAAACTAGTCAGAAGTTGAAGTGAATTAAGGTTGTTTATACTATTGTTGTTGTTGTTGTTATATCACATTATATTCCACCTTTTCCTCCAAGGAGCTCAAGGTGGCATGTGCATGGTCCTCCCACCTCCTCATTTAATCCCCACTACAACCCTGTGAGGTAGGTTAGGCTGAGAGAAGTCAATGACTGGCCCAAGGTCTCCTCCCAGTGAGAGCTTCATGGCTAAGTGGGGATTTGAACCCTGGTCTCTCCCAGATCCTAACCATCATGCCACACTGGCTCTCTCACATTGGGTTATTAACTGAGGATGCCTGGTCAGTGAAATGGGCCCCTTCAGTCTTTCTCTCTTGTGTTCCTGAGTTGCTGCTGAGCCGGGGCAGGCAGCGTGAAAATGCAACTGTGTTTCTCTGCTCGCAACCTTCCTGCCCCACACCCACCCCAAATGCTCCAGCGCCACATGAACTAAGTTTAGGGCCTGAGGTGTAGCAACCTTTCTGGAGCTTGTACACACAGGGAAATGGTTGTGGGAAATTGCTGGCAGCGCATCTGTTCCTTAAGGTTTGTTACCATAGCACAGGCTTTGTGTATGCCAGTTCCCAGTGCCAATTCCCAAGTGCACGGTGGTTTGCCGTAGTCCCCATGCAGCTGCATAGAAGCAGTTACTGTCAGCAGCTGAGAAGCAGGGGCCTCTTCGGCCAGCCAGCCTGAGTTTGGCTGCCATCCTCACCACAGTCCCTCTTCTCGGTTGCCAGTAGGAATACTAGAACGACTCGAGTTCATGTTGCTAACTTCTGGACTTTCAGGAGAAGGAGAAGGCCCAGCTGGAGGCGGAGGCCCAGAAACGAGTGGACCGGACCCCGCCTACGGGTCAGGACCAGGAGCTGGCTGAAGAGAAGCTTCTGGAGTGGCCCCAGCTAGAACTGGAGCGAGTGAACAATTTCCTGAGCAGCCGACTGCAGGAGATCAAGAACACCATCAAGGACTCCATCCGTGCCAGCTTCAATGTCTATGACCTCAACCTGGACGTCAACGACTTCCCAAAGAAGGCAGCCGTGCTGGAGCAGAAGAACCTGCTCTCCCACCTCAACGGCTCCTCAGAGCTGCAGGAGATCGACCTCGACCTGTCTCCGCTTAGCCTGGGCACACCACACAACCACACGTTGCTGCGGAGCGAGGTGGCCTCCCGATGGGTAGAGAGCCCAGGCGAGGTGCCGCCCCCGCCTCCCCCGGCTTGTGAGAACGGTGTGGTGAAGCGACTCAACGCTGTCCCCAACCTCTCGCGCATGATCTGGGTCCAGTCCCCCAAGCCAACAGACTCTCCCCTGGAGAGTGGGGCCGGCCACGAGTCCAAGGAGGCAGCCCCGGGCAGGGGAGCGGAGCTGCAGGAGCAAGCGCCCACCACCGGAAAGCAGAGGAAGGGCAAGCGGCAGAGCTGCCCGGCCAAGAAAGGGGAGGCTCTCGCTCTGAGCAGTGAGGCTTCCGGCTCCAAGGGGTTGGGGCAGAAGAACCCCCTGAAGGGTACGGCTCCCGAAGCCCCGAGAGGAAGCAGCGCGGAGCACGGCGATGGGGCCAGAGGGCTGCGGCAGGGGCAGGGCTGGGGTTGCAGTGGCTCTAAGGTGGACAAAGAGAAGAGCGCAGAGGGCAGGAGCCGGAGAGGGGAAGGCAGAACCGACCAGGCCGAGCAGGAGTCTGTTTCCTTGGGGACTGGCGAGCGGCATCTGCCCCATACAACTGCGCCAGATGACTTGCCTCAGCCAAAGGGCAAAGGCAAGAAGAGTAGGAACAAAATGGAGAAAGCGAGCCCTTCCATTGGTGAGTATGCGGAAGGCTTTCCCTGTATTTGGACTGTTATTTCTGCTCTCTGGCTTTTTCACAAAAATAGAGAGTTGGAAGGGACCACGAGGCCCCTCTAGTCCATCTGTTGCAATGCAGGGATCTTTTGCACAACGTGGGGTTCGAACCCACATCCCTGAGATTAAGAGTCTCCTGCTCTACCAGCTTTTCATTAAGATTGGGGTGGGCCCCTTATACACTCAGGACGTTGGCGTTTCTGAGGCCCACCAAATGCATGACAGCTGCCAGTCCTGTTACGAAGGCTAGTGAGAGGGCAGGTACTAGCGTACATCCTGAGGGCATGCATAACAGCCTAGAATCTGAGTATGTTTCAGACGAACACTTTAAAAAACTGCAAAAGTACAAGGGAGACTATCCTATCTGCATTATACATTCAAAGTAGTATCACACCACTTTAAACAGTCAAAGAATTCTGGGAAGTGTAGTTTAAGGGTTCTGACAGTTGTTAGGAGAATTCTCTTCATAGAATTACACTTCCCAGAGAGGCTGAACAATCAATGCCTCTTCCCAGGGAACTCTATAGATTGTAGGTCTGAGCAGGGAATGGAGGTCTCCTAACAACTCTCAACACCCATAACAAGCTACAGTTCTCAGGATTTTTGCAGGGAAGCCAGGGCTGTTTAAAGTGGTATGATACTGCTTTAAATGAATACTGCAGATGGGGCCCCATACTGTATCCTGAGCGTGAGCTATGCACATTTTCTGGACCAAGTTTATTCTTCCATATAGGATTGGAATATTGCGGCAGGAGTTGATGTTGTGAAGGTGCAGGAAAGACATGTCTGTTAAACCAGCTGTATGTAGGGCTAAGATTTAATGGGGGTAAGGTGAGACAGCGTTTGTGGCCTGCTCAGCTCCCTAAGGCCCAGCTCAAAACTCTGTGTAATTTCAGACTTCTCCCTGCAATTATGAGAGCATGTTGGCATTGATTAAAATTGAGGTTCTCATATAGCCAGGCTCAGAAGTGTGGGATTTTGCATACCCCTTAACTGCACTTTTCTATGTTCCCACTGAAATTAATTTTTACCCCACCAGTGCTTGCTGTACATCACAAACTTTGGGTAGAGTAGTCACACTCTGTCACACATCTCACTTTCTCTGCTTTGCCCCAGTGGTTGTGGACTTGGGCACCTTGAGCATCACTGCAGGGGAGTCTCCTGGCTTGGGCAGCTAGTGAAGTTTGAGTGGTGTGAGGCATGTGCCTGGTTTGGAAGGGAAGGAGGAGATCCCGGTCGCTGACTATGAGCAGCTCTTGGGCCCAGCTAACTCTTTCTTCTTCCTTTTCACTGTTGTGATTTGTTAGATGATGTGTTCCTGCCCAAAGACTTAGATGGTGTGGAAATGGATGAGACTGACAGAGAAGTGGAATACTTCAAGAGGTAAGACTTGGTCCCGATAAACTGTGGAGTCCTGGGATCACGGCCTTGCAGATGAGAAATAAATAGATGCAATACATCAGGGATGTGGAACCTCGGGTCCGGGAACTAAATGCAGATACTCTCTTGGGGTACTCATCAGACCACACACACCCTCTCCCGAGGCAGCATCCCTTCCTGCTCCCTCCCTGGGTGTTTTTGCCTTGCTGGAATGTGCCTTGAACATTGATAGTGTCTCTTGCTTGCCTGCATGGAGGAAGGAGAGAGGTGTGTGCTTGTGTGTAGAAATCATACAGGGGCAAATTTCAACCTGTGTTGCTTTCTCCACTTTTGCCTCTGGCACCACCCGCATTTGGTACGTGATGCCCATAAGGTTGCCCGGAAGGGATTGAGGCCCTTGAGCTGAAGATGGTTCCCCATTTCAACCACATATGGATGAGACTAGCTCAGGCAGTCTTTCTATTTCTTCCCCATCATTCACAAATTTCCAGAGGTGTCTTGATGCAAATACAACATGGGCCCTGCAGTGCCACATCTTTTGATGTTGTAGTGAGAAGAGGTGCCATCCATCAACATGTTAGAGAGGAGGAGTCCTGATTCAGTGTATTATGGGGAGGAGGTTATAGGGCAGGCTGTTCTCATGGCAGTGATCAAGGCCAAGTTTAGCTATGTGAGAGAATGGGATCATCCTTTCCACTTCACTCTTTCAGAGTCTTGAGAGATGTGCCACCTTAGCATTTTAACCTACTATTGTATTTAGGCAGGGCTAGAGACCTTTATGGGACGCGGGTAGCACTGTGGGTTAAACCACTGAGCCTAGGGCTTGTCGATCAGAAGGTCGGTGGTTTGAATCCCTGCGACGGGGGTGAGCTCCCGTTGCTCGGTCCCTGCTCCTGCCAACCTAGCAGTTTGAAAGCACGTCAAAGTGCAAGTAGATAAATAGGGACCGTTCTGGTGGGAAGGTAAAAAAACGGTGTTTCCGTGTGCTGCTCTGGTTTGCCAGAAGCGGCTTAGTCATGCTGGCCACATGACCCGGAAGCTGTACACTGGCTCCCTCGGCCAGTAAAGCGAGATGAGCACCACAACCCCAGAGTCGTCCGCGACTGGACCTAATGGTCAGGGATCCCTTTACTTTTACCTTAGAGACCTTTATAAGTCAAGCTGTTGCTTAATCAATATTTCCATTAAATTGAAATTCCATGCATATCAACTGATGGTGGTAAAAGGCATTTTGAGCCATTTGGATGTCCATGGGTAAAGCTGGATCTAAAATCACCTATAAGCTGCAAAGTTAATTCTTCAGGGGGAATTTCAGCCCCATCCCAGAGAAATTGAAGACCATCTGCATGAGCTAGCATATCCTCTGCTAACAGCAGTTCAGTTTTGTTGGATTGAACTTCAATTTGTTTGCCCACAGTGGACTCCTTACTGACTCCAGAAACCTGTTCTGGATATCCAGTGCATCTGGATTAGATGAAAAACAGAAGGAGAGCTGAAGTCACCTCACTCCAAGCTACCCCTGTGGTTTAACACATGTGGGACAAGTTCCCTGCAGCACCCCAGAGTACAAGTGTCATGTAGCAGTAGTCTTCAAGCACCACCTTGTGTGAGAGAGAGCCATCAAAGCACGATAGTCCAGGAAAATCTGAAGATGTGGTTCTGCCCACCAGCTCAAGCCCAGAAGGAGGAGATTGAAAACTGGCTGCTGCCTGGGAAAAACATCTTAGGTCCAGAGAGGATTCCTTCAGGAGTGGTCTCCCATTTCCTTTCTTCCAGGAGACCAGAATCACATCTTCTCTGAGCTTCCTATATCAAGTTGTTCATTCCTCTGTGGCTAAAAGGAATCACCAAATTCACCCATACCCTTTTTGATGTGCTACCTGCCCTATAGTCCCTAAAAATCTTGGCTTCTGTGCTGCAAACAGCACACACTTTCTATCTTCTTCCTCAGCTTTGTCCAGCATCCCTGCCTATGTTGCCTGTCTCTGCCAGTAGGACCTAGCCCATCTTTGTGTTGTCCTGCAACATACTTTCCAAAGTATTTTCATCACAGAAGTGGTGCCGCCTGGTGCCATTGTGCTATTGACCCTTAGCCCCTTAAAATCATTAGGATGTATGTGGACATTCCGTGTTGAACAAGCTGAGCAACTCCATGAGGGAGTAGGGGGATGTTCACAGGAGACAGGCGGCTATATTATATGTGTGAATAAAACAAGGGTCCTGCAGCCCCGTCATTTCCTCTCACTGGTTGTTTTTCCCCCTGTACTTGCAGGTTTTGCCTGGACTCAGCCAAGCAGACCCGGCAGAAAGTGGCTGTGAACTGGACCAATTTCACCCTGAAGAAAACCACTTCGAGTGCAGCTCAGTGAGGTGTGCGGTGCACCCCTGGTATATGTGCAGGGCCCCACACCTCGCCTTCCCTCCCCCAAACCCATAGACAGACACTTGGCCTCACCAACCCTTGCTCTTCCCCCCTCTCCCCTCCCCCTGGGGCTCCTATTCCTAGCCTATAGGCAAGGCCTGGACAGCCCTTGCGTCCGTCACCTCTAAGTGTTCGACGTTCGGGGAGATGCTGACTGAGCCGCCCCAAGCCCAGGGGCAGTCTTGATCGGCCAAGGCCCAGCGTGGCACAGGGACCAGGCTGCACCCAATAAAGGACTTTTTAATTTTTTATTTTATTTAAAAAACCCAACTTTTCTGTTGTTTGTTCTGGCTTTTCTGGTCCTTAGGGGAGGTGGGCAGGGCTCCCTTGGTGGTGGTGGGTGACCGCAGCAACCCAGCTACACTTGGCATAGAACCTCTTCCCTCAAGCGCTCAAATTGCACTCACGGCTGGTTTTCATCAGGGCACCCGGCGCACATGGAGCAGTCCAAGGGGTCTCGGTCTCCAGTCTGAGAACCCTGCCATC
Organism: Lacerta agilis; assembly: GCF_009819535.1. Lineage (NCBI taxonomy): Eukaryota > Metazoa > Chordata > Lepidosauria > Squamata > Lacertidae > Lacerta > Lacerta agilis. The sequence goes on from NC_046313.1 coordinate 65,598,840, forward strand.
TCCTTGCACGGTTTACAGTGGCAGAGCTTACTGGTGGAAGACGCAACTCTCTTCAATCTCCTGGAAACTGCACGGGTCATTCAATCCTTGGCTGCGCTACCCCACTTCTCAGGGAATGTTCTCTCGACCGAAATGCCATGCTGCGGCAGCATTGTCTTAAGGAGCCTGCTGTCAGGGGAAAGGCCGCCATGCCTTCTCAAGCAGGCAGCCTCTGCCACAGGGACAGCCAGCATTTTCCTTTGCTTTCATAACAGTTGAGTTCAAGTCCAAGAATGGTAGATGTGCTCTGTGGGAGCTTATGGCCCTTCAGCTTTCCTGTGCAGATATCACTTCCCTGTAGGTGGCTCCATCGACACTGATTGTGTATGACGAGCGCACTCCTGTCTGTTTCACCATGATTGCTCCTAGCAGGACACCCCCAGTTTGGCTGCAGGCTCCTGCAAGAAAATAAACAGGTTTGTGCTCCTCACACATGGCCACAAATGTGTTATTATTTCCTACAGGGAAGTGATATCCACATGGGAAAGTCCTCTTGTGCAAAACAGCTGTTGTTGCAAGTAACGCTGCACATTGGCTCTCGCATCAGGTGGGGAGCATGACTCCATTCCTCCACCACCAGAAGCCTACTATTTTGGACTGCTCCCATTTCTGATTACCTCTCAACAGACTTAAGCCCTGCCTGTAAGGCCCTGTTTATTTCCCCCACTAGAGTGCCGCGCCCCATCAGCCCTGATGATGGTGGGGAGTGACAGCCCCATTATTTCTAAGTGTCTGTGACTTCATAGCAAGTTGGTTGTGCTAGTAGAGGTGGGCTCTCGAGTCTTACGATCCCACAGCTGCCTCAACAAAGCCCTAGGACTGTTCTGGTGCTGGTGCTGGTGCTGGTGCAAGGACCGTAATAATCACAACCCATCTGAAGAAAGTATCTGTGGAAAACCGCCATTCAGTTTCAGGATGAGCTGAGCTATGGCCGTAGCCACTGGTTGGATGTTCCTGGCTAAAGGAGAAACTGCCCCACTGCCATTGAGACCGTTGAGTCTGACTTGCACCTTTTCCTTGACAACCAAGGCAAAAGTCAGGTTACTGCTTGAACTCTTGCTTGAATGGTACTCTGCCAGCCATTGATTCTGATCTCCCCAGTAGCCCAGTTGGGACGATCATCTTCCCTCAAATGATGCTGACCATCCTGCCAGGCCAACCAGTGTGCTTGCACTTCACTTCCTGTTGCCTCAGCTAAATCACATCCCTGTTCATTTGTCACATGCACGACAAACCTAACTGCAGCAGCGACTGAGCCCTGGTGGGTCTCTGACCCCAATTTCTGGTGCTACCCAGGCTCTCCCTACTTCTGATGGTGGTGCCCAACCAACTTCTCAGAGGGATTGGGCCATACCATGCCACCGACCACAAGCAGATCAACTATTTTTGGGTTTTTTTTATTAAATTACTTACTTTTTGATACTGTGAAATCTTTCGTGCTGAAAGATAAACTGACATTTGGACACAGAGTGGCTATGTGTGCTGTGTAATTGCTGCCTGTGGCTAGCACTGGGGTCTCATCTCTGGCTTGAAACTTATTTGAATCCAGAGTAGCTGCTGGTACCAAGAGTCAACATGGGCCACAACCCTTGCAATCCCCCTGGGTGCTTGATCCAAATTGCCCACCTCCATAAATTTCCACCCCGTCTTCGTTTTGTCAGGAACATGTATCTGCGCTGCTGAAACATGGTGGGCACCTTATAGCTTTGTATTCGAACCCTAAATGCACATCAGGATTAAATCCTGTTGGTTTATATGCATGCCACAGAGGGGCCTCTTTCATCTGTGAATCTTCTTTACTTCAGCCAGCTGTATAACAGGAAATTATTTGTAGCGTTTTTCAGGAAGGAAGGCTTAATGCATTCATCCTTACGATGCCTGGTAAAGCAAGTCATTCTGCCTATCAGTCCTACTGAAGAACTGAACATACATTGCTAGTTTGAGCTGGAGGGCAGGTCTCCCAGTACAATGTTATTAAGACTGTGTTAACACTGTTGAGTGGGGAGTGATGGGTGGAAAGAAATAGGCACATTCCTCAGCACATTGACTGCCTTAAACCATGCAGGATGACAACAGAAGCCAGAATCCCCTTGGATTACCTTCTCTACCCATATGGAAGATATCAGCGATTGGGAGACACTGGCCCTGCAGATAGTGTTGCTTTCAACTCCCACCTTCCCTGATTACTGAACATGTTGACTAGGGCTGATGGGAGTTGTGGCCCAACATAATTTGGAGGGCTACCGGTTTCCAAGCCGTAAATGATCTCCACTAGCTCCTTCCCTGTTATAAGATCTGGTAGCTGCTAGCAGTGGTATTGGTAGTTAAGCAAACTGCTATTTGCCTCAGGTTGCCTAGGCTTGAGTGATAGTGATTCACCATGCCATAGCATTGTACAGGGGAAATTATCAGTAGCTGACTAATAGCTACTAGCCATGGTGACTATACTCTGCCTCTGTGGATGGAGGCAATAATGCTTCTGAATACCAGTTGTGAGAAACCACAAGGGAGAAGAGTGCTGTTGTGCTTGGGTCCACCTGTGAGTTTCTCACGGGCATCTGGTTGGCCACTGTGAGAACAGGATGCTAATGGGCCATTGGCCTGATTCATCTGGCTCTTCTTTTCTCTGAGGGAAGTATACTGATATATTTTGCATTCTTTTAGTCTAACCCTTTTATCTAACTGCTTATCGTGCTTGGATCCCCCCACCACCACCAGTGATGTGAGGACTGGAGGAGAGAAGTGAGTTAAGGAAACACAGCTGGAGCAATGAGAGATAAGTTGGCAGAAGAATTAACTTGCTAGTTTAAGCCAAACATACATCAGTTCAACAGCATTATTTGTTCAACAGCAGCCAGTCAGATGCCTCTGGGAAGCAACAAGTGGGGCATGAAAACAACAGCTGTACATTGTTTGTCATCTGAAGATCAGTAGTCTATTCTCTCTTAATTTGTCTAATCTTTTTTAAGGCTATCTAAACCAAGGTGAAGAGAATCCTATATTAATTCTACATGATGTGAAACTTCCTTTCATCTTTCCTGAATATGTTGCCAGTCAGTTTCACTGTGTGACCTCTGCAACTAGTTTTGTAGGAGAAGGTAGAGAATTATCGCTACTCTTTCAGTGCCACTCACAGTCTTCTAAGCTTCTGTTGTGTCACACCCCAGTTCTTTTCTCTGAACTAAAAAAATATCCAGTCACCTTGCCTTACCTCATTGTTAAGGTGCTCCCAACACTTTTCGTATCAGTTGTACAAGGGGCTAGATTCAACTAGATAGTTGTGCTAGCAGGAGCCAGTGCAATAGGGCTTTCCTACTTTTGCCCCTAAATCGGCTCTGGGGGATCAGGAGAATCCCCAAAACAAGGGAAGGGAAGGAGAGAGCATTCCATCTTGCAAGCAGAAATGCTTGAGCTGACAGAAGAATCGTATTAGCATGACATTGAATTCCACCCATCAAGTGTCACCTGCCATTTTGTTGTCTATTCAGCGAGTTTGGTGAGCTTGTCACAGTCTCCGGGGGAGTATACCACTCTGAATAACTTACAGTGCAGTCCTATGCACGTTTACTAATGGGTTCTCTTGTACCAAGTGGGGCTCACTCACTAGCAAGTCTGTTTAGAACAGCAGCTGCAAATCCTAGATCTAGGTCTCCAAAACTTCCTTGCCGGTCGCAAGCATATTTCTGGACCTGATGGCACAACCCTGAAACAGAATGGTACAGAAGGTGCTGATATATACCAGGTCAGGCTATCTGTGCCTCTAGTTCAGTACTGTTGTATTTGGAATGGCTGTGGCTCCCCAGTATCTCAGGCAGAAGTGCTTCATATTACCTGCTACCTCATAACTGTAGGTGCCAGAGTTTAAACACAGGACCTTCTGCATGCAAACAATGTTTTCAACTGCTAAGCTGTGGTTCTCCCCACACCCCAACCAACCATCTGCTGTGTATTTTTTTTTTAAAGGCACAATGCCAGAATTAGTTAAATAATGGAATTGAGCTGCATTCCCAAATAATCTTTTACATTAGTGGCTAATGTAATTTACCATGTGTCATCCACAATCATTTCCCCTTAAAGTAATTCAGAAAACCCATGCCAATTTTCCACGCCTTTGATTTTTGCTGACATATCAATACATGCACCTACTTGAATCTATTTTTGTGTCTAGTCAATCTATGTAAGATACAACATTGCTGAATAAGGTATTTCATGTGCAAATACAGACTGATAAAATCAACCTGAGATTCGGGAGTCACAAGAAAGACATCTCAATATTTTTGTATTTGTGTGCTAATATATCATACAAGCACTTGTTTCAATCTCATAAAAGGTGTTGAACACCAGAGAGAGGGGAAACTGATCTATTTGCTGCCTTGTTTAAATCTACAGTGATAATTTATTCAGTCCTCAGTTACACAGAATTGGACCATTTCTTTATTTTACTTATCCTTTTGAAAATATTTTATGATATTTTAATGTTGTAGTTTAGAAACTCCATTCCATTTTGCACTGTTACTGCACAACTAATGGTTCCATCTGTGCTTGAAAAAATCACCATCAGGAGATGGGAAAGCGGCACTGGAATGCCATTTTTAAAAAAGCATTTTTATGCTGCTGTTTAGCTTAAAGGGACACCAGAGTAGCTTACAAAAATCAATGGTAAAAATATGTGACATAAACACCATGGAGATAAGGAAGTGGTACTAAGTCAGCGGCGCAAACACCTCCACAGTAACAGCGATAAATACGATGGTACATACTCAATGGAAAGAGAAGGAACTCTGCGCACGCTTAAGAACAAATGACATTTACAGGAAAGACGCGTTGCTCGGTCCAGCGTCAGCTCTCTAAGGCAATACCAGGACCTGAAAACTGGCAGCTGCGTCTCAAAAACTACAATCTAGTAATCCCCAACAATGGCTTCCCTAAAACGCTGTCTTGGTGTACTAACAGCACTGCGAACCTGTGGGATAGGGTAAAAGTCCAAGTCCTTTTAGCAGGAATTTCACCGATAATCACCCAGAATAAAATTTATTTGAGGGGCGATTGTATGGGGGGGTCGGCGGGGGGAGATCCCAGTAACCCGAAATCCGAAATGAATGCGATGAGAATTAAATGATCTCGTAAGGCAACTCCCACCCAAGTCAACCCCTCATTCGACCCCCTTCCCAGCTGCTTCGACTCTGGGCCCTCCCTCCCGACACGCTCCTCCGCTCGCCCCCGGCCAGTTCCAGGAAAGGCGGGTGGCTCCTCGCTCAGCTTCCGTAGGAAACGGGAACGAAATGAGGAGGAGCATCAGCATCAGCAGCGCCTTCCTCCTCCTCCTCCCGTCATGTACGGAGCACGTAAAGCTCGTGAGCATCCCTAGCATCCTGCACGCCTCCTCCGAAGGAAGCCTCCCCGCTGCCCCAGACGGAGCTTGTCCCCTGCCTGCGCGGTGGGCTTTGGGACCGCAGAGGAACTGCCCCACTCATTTCTCCCACCAAACAAACGACCAAGCAGGGAAGCCCGAGTCAGTTTTGTTTCATCAGGGACACCGTCGTCGCACCGCCCTGCGATGTGCGGGCATCTAGAGCGCTTTCCACTGCCTAGTTTGTCCCTCGGCGGCTCCCGTCTTGCGCAAGTCCTTCCCAAGGCCGTGTGGGGGCGCGGTTGCTTAGCGACGCAGGCCCTTGCGCGCACGTGTTCCTAGCGGCGGTTCCCATTGGCTCTGCGCGTGTTGTCGTGCGGGAAGAGTCGGCGTGAGGGGACTGCGCTGAGAACATGGAGGCCGGAAGCGGCAGGAAGGTAACGAAAAAAGAAGCTGGACTTGCGGGCAGGTGCTTCCCCAACTCCCGACCTCGTTCCCCACCCCCGAGACACCAAAGGCGGGGAACCCCCCCCCCGCCATCCCAGACCCCCCCCCCCCCCGCGGTGGGACGGGAGCTTCTGCTCTTCTGAGTCGGATATTTTGATTCCCGCAGAGGCAGCACGAAGCGGAGTCGGAGGCGTCGGGCGATTCCAGCGGAGGAGAGGAGGACGCCCAAGACGACGACTATGTGCCCTACGTGCCCGTCAAGCAGCGCAAGCAGCAGATGGTAAAGAGGGACGGGGAGTGGGGAGGGAGGGAGAGAGAGCGAGGAAGGGGCTTCTGGTCTCTTCCCCCCCCCTCCCCCGCCCATTGCTCGCCCCCTGCGCTCTTCTGCCCACCCGGTCTGCAGCCAGGTCATGCGCGCGTTTTACTGGAGAAGAAAGTCTCACTTGAGTTTGTTCGGGTAACTTTAAAGGATCGCAGGCTGAGCAGCTCCTCCCTATGTCCCGTTCTCTATTTTGGCTGACCCCGGTCTTCGGCCTGGTCTCTTCAGCTGGTTTCCAGAAAGAAAGGAGGGATGCCACGGATCTGGTGCCATCTTTGCTATGCAAAGGCTTGAATCCTACTGTTGATGTTTTTACTTATTTATTTGGCCTCTACCCAGTAGTCTTAAAATCCACATTCCGTTGAAAAGAAAGCTGAAAGGACAAGTCAGGGATTTCAAAATTAGCATGGAAATGGGTTATGAGTGGGAGGTTCCACTTCTTTATTTTTTCTTTACTGAGGATTTGTAAGTCTTGAGGAGAGTTCTGAAGAGGATGTAAGAGGATCGCAGTGGTACCTCAGGTTAAGAACTTAATTCATTCTGGAGGTCCGTTCTTAACCTGAAACTGTTCTTAACCTGAGGTACCACTTTAGCTAATGGGGCCTCCTGCCGCCGCCGCCGCACGATTTCTGTTCTTATCATGAAGCAAAGTTCTTAACCTGAGGTACTATTTCTGGGCAGCAGAGTCTGTAACCTGAAGCATTTGTAACCCAAGGTACCACTTGCAGCTAAGGCCTTGGATCCAATGGGTCATTCTAAGCTCCTAACTCTGCCTCTTTTCTATATATTCAGCTGCAAAAGTTGCTGCAGATGCGCCGAAAGGGGGCGTTGGAGGAGGAACAAAGGGACAGTGGTAGTGACTATCATGGCGACGAAGATGACATTCCTCTGGGTCCACAGTCCAATGTCAGCCTCCTTGACCAGCACCAGCACCTCAAAGAGAAAGCAGAAGGTAAGAGTCAGCATGTTTTGATGGATCTGTAGTTAGGGAGGGGATGCTAGACCAAAGAGGTATAACTGACAACTTTGTTTTTCTTCCCAGCACGTAAAGAGTCGGCTAAAGAGAAGCAACTGAAGGAGGAAGAGAAGATCCTGGAGAGTGTGGCAGAAGGACGAGGTGAGTGCCAGGGAATATTTTCCCAGTGATCTCTACAGTTCATTGATACTGCACAGAAGTGATGGTGATGTGGAGGAAGTTTAAAGTGTTTCACCTGGGAATCAACAGTTAATGCCGTTGCCTCCCATCAGTTGCTGCAATCATAAATAAAAGCCAGTGTGACAGAGCAATCCCCTATAGATCCTTTGCTTTGCTCTCCATTTTGCTCTGATGACGAGACCACCTGGTCCTTGACTTTATGCTCACTCATTGTTTTCTTTCTCTCATGCAGCTCTGATGTCTGTGAAGGAAATGGCAAAGGGCATTACATATGATGATCCCATTAAAACCAGGTAGGTTTTGCAGGCCATTCATACAATTTAAATGATGCTGTGGGTAATATTATACCCTTCCAGAAACGTGATCTTGTTAGGATCACCAAGAAAAGGTATCAAGATGTGAAGTCACTTGTTTGCTGAGAAGGACTACCAAGGGTTTTATTTTTTTTATTCGATTTATATAACACCCTTTATTGAAAGACTTCAGAGCAGTGTACAACATTGTTCTACGACAACTTCTACCATCCTTGACCACTGGCCATGGTGGCTGAGACAGATGGCAATTGTAGTCCAATGTGCTGCCCTCCATATGTTGTTGGACTATCTACATTACAGATATTGGTGTTCGTGTGCAATTTTTTTAACTTTGTTAAACTGGGAGTAGCTCTGGACTGTTACGCCATTCATAACATAGACTGCAGCAGACATGATATTCACACTGAAGGAGAAAGTAGAGGATAAGACAAGCAATTGCTATCTGAAAAGCTACGGATAGAGAAACCTCTGGTTCTCCATATGTTATTGGACTCCAACTCCCATCATCCCTGGCCATTGGCCACACTAGCTGGAGCTGCTAGGAGTACAGTGGTACCTCAGGTTAAGTACTTAATTTGTTCCGGACGTCCATTCTTAACCTGAAACTGTTCTTAACCTGAAGCACCACTTTAGCTAATGGGACTTCCTGCTGCCGCTGCGCCGCCAGAGCACGATTTCTGTTCTTAAGCGGAGTTCTTAACCTGAAGCGTACTTAACCTGAGGTACCACTGTAATGACATTTGGAGGCCCACAGGTTCCCCTGCACTAAATAAGCCTCTGAAGCATGTTGCTTATGAACAACTTAATATTTGCTTCACGAGATGATTACACTTGTAATATGACAATATTAAGAATAGGAAAAAGACACCTTTCTGTTCCCTGAAAGACTCAAAAGCAGATTCACTTCATAGCTCTGAGCATGAGGAAGATTGAAAACTAAATGGCAATAAATTGTCACTGCACTCCAGAACTTGCAGCAATAACTTTTAAAAAATTATCCAAGAAAGGCCAAGTCAGGTTTAAAATTATATTAAGTAAGGGAAGATGCAACTTGGGGGAAATGCTGATTGGAGGATTTTACAGTTTGATCATAGAAGATCTTACATCCTAGTTTTTGTCAGCATTGCTTTGATATATTTTATTTGCCATCTGGAGGCTGGCATTTCCAGAAAGGCTAACTTTCTAGTGTTGAAAGTAAATAGGTATTGCCTAGGAATACCTATTTACTTTGTAGCTATTTTATATTCTGGAAACAAAGGAACTAGTCTCTCTCTCTCTCTCTCTCTCTCTCTCACACACACACACACACACATTTAAAAGTTTTTGTTTTCAAAAGGTATGAATTTGCACTGTGTGCAGTCCTTCCCATTACAAGTGGAATATGAAGTGGCTAAGATTTTCTGAAGGGAAAGGGGCTTAGCACTTGCATTTATATTAGAAAGGTACAAGGTACAAGAATCATTACTTTTAAAAGGCTGTGAGTCTTTCTTATTGCTTGAGCAGCTGATCTATATTTTGAAATCACTGTTACATTGACGTGGATAAGTATTCAAACAATGTCCAGCCTCGAGTTAAGTGGGATGCTTTTGTCAATGTAAAAATCAATAAATATTGCCACTGCTTCTCTGGGTAGCACGTCTTGTACTTTATATTGTAACTTCCAAGCAGGAAGGCAGATTCACTCTGGAGCTGAGCTGTGCTAATGGACTTACTAATTTCCTCCTTTGTGAAAAGCCCATGCAGTCTCAGTACTGTTGTCAGAATCACAATCACTTTTTGGAGAGTCCTGTTGAGGGTTCAGCACAGACATAGTTATCTCTGGCTGTATTTTATTTATTATTCCATTTCAGTATCAGTGCCCTGCATCTTGTATTCTTGTTCCCTGCTGAAATTTCAGTGTGTTCTTTTGCCAGCTGGAAGGCTCCTCGGTACATCCTCACTATGTCGGAGGCCCGACATGACCGTGTGCGTAAGAAGTATCATATCCTTGTGGAGGGGGAAGGCATTCCACCACCTATCAAAAGCTTCAAAGAAATGAAGTTCCCACCAGGTAAGTGACTAAGGTGGTGATTGAAAAAAACAAGGAAACCGTTTCTGAGGAGCATTGTTTCACATGGGGGAGTTAAAAGGATTGACCGTCCTTTGACCTTAGAGGTCAGGGCTCTGCTCTCTTTACCCAGCTAATATATTCCAAGGCAATGATGGGGAGCCTGTTACCCTTTAGATGTTTCCCACCAGCAACACTTATCTTGGTCTGTAGTGAGGGATGCTGGGAGTTTACCACAGGTTCCCCATCCCTACTTGTAAGGGCCGCTTCTCATGCTACCTTTTATGCTTGGATGCACAAAGCAGAATCCAAAATATGCACGCATCATTTCAAAAATTAACGATAAAGGCATGTATATACTTGCATTTGGAAAGAGGGATCTACTAATATGTGCATGTAATTTACATTTGACACCGTCTGTGTTCTGAGATAAATAGGTAATAAAAATAAGCATCAGTAACTGCCCTAGGTGTTCACATTCTTGTTCTACAGGTATGATAGGAGATATTTCTGTTCTCTTGTCATCCTGGATAGCTCATTTGGTTAGAATGTGGTGCTGATAATGCCAAGGTTGCAGGTTCTCTCCCTGTATGGGATGGCTGCATATTCCTGCATTGCAGAGGGTTAGACGAGATGATCCTCAGGGTCCCTTCCAACTCTACAATTCTATGTTTCTTTAGCTTAACGTGTGTCCACTTCTTTCTACAGGAATCCTGCGAGGTCTTAAGAAGAAGGGGATCCAGCAACCAACCCCCATCCAGATACAGGGTATTCCCACCATGTGAGTGCTGCTGGAGGTGTTTAAGCAGAAGCTCGATTTGCATCCATCGGGGGTTCTCTTGTTGGATCCTGCAGTGTAGAGATCTTTCATGGTGCAGCGGTTGGATTGGCTGCCCTTCAAGGTCCCTACCAACTCTATGAATCTAGATTTGCACAGTATTTTGGGTGCATATTTTCAGTTTTATGGGAATTCACTATGTACTGAGCAGTAGTGACTGGTACCCATTGGGACTGGCAGGGCGGAAGGAAGGGAAGTCAACAATGGGTGTCGCCAGAGCCAATGACAGGCAGAGCCAACACATTTCTAGTTCTGCCCCCGGTCTCCCTTCTCAGATATAGAAGGGCAACTCTGAGACTGTCAAAGGCCCTGCCCAGCCAAGGAATCCACACAGCAGATAGTTAACTCTTTATCGTCAAAGATAGCACTTACAGTCGCTTCTACAGCTCTGGATATCCACACACACCAGTCTAATAGCTAGGCAACTATTCCTTTGTCCATGCAGTTGCAGCAACAGGGGGCCACTCACCCTCTACCAGTTTATGCACCTTCCCCCAACAGAGGCTGCATACACACAGCCTGAGACTGTGCTTGGGTGGAAACTTCCCCTGCTCATCCCTTTTCAATCCCCTCCTGGTTCTGGGAGACAGTGGTGCAGGGGAGGGTGGGGGTCCCTCACTTGCCTAAGCTGCCTCTTCCTCCTCATCTCCAGACCCATCCTGTGCTCCACCCTCCTGCTCTGAAGCTTTCCCTGTTTCTGATTCTTGTCTTCTGGCTAGTACAAGTCCTCACAAACCACTGCTCCCCTCTCTCAAGTCAGACTCCAGCCCCTCTGCTCTGGTGCACACTTGGCAGCTGCCAGCCAGTCCCTGACAGACACAGAAGGAGGGAGCTGAGGTAGGCAAGTGGGGTTGGTGGGGCAATGCCCCGTTTGCCCTAATAGACAATCTACTGATACTGAGGAATGTACGTCCTGAGTAAAAGCTGGTACCGAGGACCATAGCTGTCCATACATTTCCAGCCTTTTCTTTCTTACCATAAAGGCTAGAAATATGCTTTCTCTAAAACAAAGGCTGTATGTCTTTGCATGTTGTCATAGTTCATAGCCACTGAGTTCCTTTCTGGATGGATGCACTATTTGGGCACCTAAAAAGCAGCAGATTGTAACCTGTAGTAGTGGAGAGTCTCCTCCACACCCATCCCATATCCTTCCTACTGTAGCCTCAACTCCTTCCAGCCTAAACAGGTCCCATTAACTTGCTCCTTTCTGTCCCCCATAGCCTTTCCGGCAGAGACATGATTGGCATTGCATTCACCGGCTCCGGCAAGACACTTGTGTTCACTCTCCCTGTTATTATGTTCTGTCTGGAGCAGGAGAAGAGGCTGCCGTTTTCCAAGAGAGAAGGGCCATACGGGCTTATCATCTGCCCCTCAGTAAGCCTCCTGCCATCCACTTAACTGGCTTTTTTTCACATGCTTTGATATTGGGGGCAGAGGGGAGCAGAAGTGAGTAGTGGTTGTGGCGAGAGAGAGAGAGGTGCCAATAGGAAGCACCTGGGGACTGTTAGCTGCTGGCTAATAGAACTTTTGTTTCTGCAGAGGGAATTGGCTCGCCAAACCCATGGTATCCTTGAGTACTACTGCCGCCTGCTGCATGAGGATGGGATGCCTGCCCTGCGCTGCGCCCTTTGCATTGGAGGCATGTCTGTCAAGGAGCAAATGGAGACCATCAAACAGTAAGACCAACATTGGGGGGAAATAAAGGAGCTCTAGAGTTGCAGAAGAAGGGTTTGGATTTGATATCCTGCTTTATCACTACCCGAAGGAGTCTCAAAGCGGCTAACATTCCCCTTTCCCTTCCTCCCCCACAACAAACACTCTGTGAGGTGAGTGGGGCTGAGAGACTTCAAAGAAGTGTGACTAGCCCAAGGTCACCCAGCAGCTGCATGTGGGGGAGTGGAGATGCAAACCCAGTTCACCAGATTACAAGTCTACCGCTCTTAACCACTACACCACACTGGCTCTCAATGCAGCTAATGCATGTGTCTGTCAAAAAAAAGCAGGGCCTCCCCGCTCTTGTCAGTCACCTATATTTTATCCCAGCCTTCTCAAGCCTGGTATCCCATAGATGTATTGGACCACAACTCCCAGCATCCCTGACCATTAGCTGGGGGTGATGGGAGTTGTAGTCCAAAACATCTGGAGGCCAAAAGGTTGAGGAAGGCTGGTTTATTCCAATCGGTTTGATATTCGCTGCTGCTTATTTCAGGACTTTGTTGTTCCATCTTTATTTTAGTCACCAACATTAAAAAAAACACCACCTTTTAAAAACAAATTGCTCTGACAACCAAACTGACTGTGAATGCATGGCCAACGCACATATCTGACTTGCTCTGCTTTCCTGCCTTCCTGTTTCTCCTGGTAAAGCAGTGAGTCCAACATACAGGCCCTGCTCAGTCTAACCAGTTCTTAAGGCATTTTGAAGTGCTGGGCTTGCAGAGGGAAGGGTTCAGAAGTGTGGAGGCAACGGGACATTGGTCCTTCAAAGGGGAACAGCCATACTCCTACTCCTGAACTCCTTGTTCATGCAGATGCTACCAGAAGAGGGCCTTCTGCAGCTCTGACTCCTTCTCTTCCCACAGCGGTGTGCACATGATGGTGGCAACTCCAGGCCGGCTGATGGATCTCTTGCAGAAGAAGATGGTTAGCCTGGACGTCTGCCGCTACTTGGCACTGGATGAAGCAGACAGGATGATTGACATGGGCTTCGAGGGAGACATCCGCACCATCTTTTCCTACTTCAAGGTACTGGGCGAGACAGACTGTACTTCTGCCTTTATCTCATTGAATTTGGCAGTTGCGTATTACCCTCCTCCTGGACTCGTGTGCTTTCTGGTGCCAGAGGCATGGCCAGTGTGCTATCAGGTAGCACTCCACTAGTTTACTTGAACTTTCCTCCTTGCTTTGGGTACTGATGCTTCTGGCAACAGTGGTGTTCTCCCTGTCAAGATGAAAACATGCAGACTGGTGCTGGGGACAGGACTTAACTGAGCTTGGGGGTTGTTTGGTTTATGCCTTTGAACTTGTTTTCAGACCCAGTAATCTACCCTGGAGCTTGGAAAGAATAACAAAGAAGAGCATGCCTTTGCCTCTTCCTTGCTGCAAATTAGCAACAATTTGGCCTTGTACCTGGAATTGAGGGTGGGATGGAAGACTCTGAGGTTAGATTTTGTGATTTCTAGTCAGGTTTGAGGCCTGGCAAGTTTCTCCTTTGTAGAAATTACCCGCTGTGCAGAGAGCGGCATATGCCCAAATAAACACGTAGGAGTTCACAGTAAGTTATCTTGTGAATCCCTCTTTTCTTAATCCATATTCAGCATGTTAGCTGTTGCAGTGCAATTGGTTGGACTGGTTATATTCAGGATTGTGTATCTATGCTGCCAAGTGGCACACACCTATGTCAAATAAAACTGGATCCTGTGTTTACTATGCATAACATAAATGGAGCAGAGTTCGCATATATTATTTTTGCATAATTTATTATACTTCTGCTGATTATGGGGAGGGGCAAGAAGCTAAGCAAGACACTTATGCCCCTCTTTTGACCTCTAGAAATTCTCCTGTCCTGTTCTTCCCTTCCTACCCTTGCCCTCTAGCTTCTGAGACTTTGCCAACCATTGCTTTTGCCTTTCATGTCTGTCTCTGCAGCCCATAAGGGCTAGTAACATGCCTTTTAGAAATGAAAGCTGAGATTCTTAGCTATTTTATTTTTTTTGCCCAGTACAAAGCGAGGTCCATTTTGAGAATCACATATGTGAATAAGATAGCCCCACAATTTCATTGACCCATTTTTTAGTGATCCCAGGGACTGCTTGGAAGTGGGATTCTAGGAAGTGTAGCATATTAAAAGGGATGTCCCTAGTTGCCCATTTCCCTATCATGACTTTTTCCTGCCTTAGGGCCAGCGACAGACCCTTCTCTTCAGTGCCACCATGCCCAAGAAGATCCAGAACTTTGCCAAGAGTGCCCTTGTGAAGCCCATCACTATCAACGTGGGACGTGCAGGAGCTGCCAGCTTGGATGTTATTCAGGTGCATTGCAGCTCAGAGAGCCTTTTGCATCACTCTTTCTGTCCCACTGTAAAGGGAGTACAAGTGATTATTTTACTACAGCACTTTTGAGAGAAGTGTTTAACGTTCTCACCTAATTTATGTCTATTTCATGCAATGTTATTCAGCAGGTTAGCCTGAGAGATGATAACCTGGCCGAAATAACACACTGAGCTTTACAGCTGCCTATAAATTTTAACCTGTCTGTTTTTCTGTGTCCAAACTCAACATGACACTAGTTCATCTGAGCCCTGATCAGCTGGTCTGTGGCTTCTGCCTTTTCTCACACCATGTGACCTTCGCCATTTTTCTCTTGTATCTAGGAAGTAGAGTATGTAAAGGAGGAAGCCAAGATGGTCTATCTGCTTGAGTGTCTACAGAAGACACCACCACCTGTGAGTACTTGTGCTCAGTCCTGACTCTGAGTCTCAGTGTTAGTTGCATTAAAGGCAGCATCTGAATTTATTCTGAAGCAGGAAATTCTAAAGAAGCAACTGAGTGCCATTCCTGAATTTTGTGGGGCAACCTGGTTCTGGAACCAAGGGTGGGAGCCTTGCTTAGGTGGTGGGAGTGAAGCATGTTCTTTGAGAACCCCTCTTATAGCTTGGCACTTTTGCTTTTTTGTTTGCGTGCAGGTTCTTATTTTTGCTGAGAAGAAAGCAGATGTAGATGCAATCCATGAATACTTGCTACTCAAGGGTGTAGAGGCTGTGGCCATACATGGTGGGAAAGGTCAGTAAGTGTATTGATTCAAATCTGCTCTATATCCAAGGGGAGCATGTACAGGCCACAGATTTGTAGTCATCTGCTAACACCGTAGAAGGAATTGAGAATATACGGCTAACAGAACTATTGGCTTGCCATGGTTACGCTTTTTTATGTCTGCCTTTCATTAATATATGGAACTGGTCAGTTGAATGGAAATGTGCCCAATTTCAAACAGACCAAAAGGCAAGTGTTGTCTTTTGTTGTGGAATTTGCTTCCATTGGGTGTGAAGTGTCAAAAGATCTAGAACAGGCAGTCAGAACAAGGCCAGAGGTACTTAACAGCCCTTTAAAGCTCCTCTGTATTCACAGAAATCATTAAACTACCTTCAGAGCTAGGTAGCTGATGGTTCTAGACAGTGCAGCGTTGGATGAATAATATGAGAACAGATGTGGAATTGAATGTGTTGGTGAGGACTTGTGGGGCATCTCTCCCTTCCAGTGGAGAATTTAGCCCTACATGTGGAGCTGTTCACTCTGGCACTTCATAGATGTGTCTGTGGGGACAATGGTCCTTTTGTCATGGGATTGTGAATAATTCTCGGTAGAGTATTTGAATGGAAACTCTTGTTGTCTTTGGGTTATGGGTGAATGGAAATCTCACTATTGCTGCCTCTAACACCCTCCGTTTCATCTTGCAGATCAGGAGGAACGGACAAAGGCCATTGAGGCCTTCCGGGATGGCAAGAAGGATGTCCTTGTCGCCACTGACGTTGCGTCCAAAGGCTTGGACTTTCCAGCCATCCAGCATGTCATCAACTATGACATGCCCGAGGAGATAGAAAACTACGGTACGTGGAGACAGGCTTGGCTTGGGATGGCTTTGGCTACCTGGTTGCATCCGCTCATATCCTTGCCTGCATGAAGAGCTTGTGAGAAGGAGCTCAGGCATGTGGGGAAACCCTTGTAGGTGAAACGAAACATAAACAAGTCATATTTGGCTGACTGTTCTGTACATAAGCTGCGCGTGAGTCCTTGAATGTGCATGGATAAATGAAGATTGATGGCCCATGGAGAACAGGAATCAAAAAGAGCTAAAAGCTTCTCCCTTAGCTGACTTACATGTTAATATATATGTATCTATTTTCCCAGTTCATCGAATTGGACGTACCGGTCGCTCGGGGAATACTGGCATTGCCACCACCTTCATCAACAAAGCCTGTGGTGAGGAATTGAGAGGGGCTGCTATGGTGAATAGGGGTGGGAAGTAGACTGCATGGGGGTGGGGCTGAGGAGCCGGGTCGGCAGGCCTGAGTCCTAGTAACATAAAGACTTACTGAAGAGCCAGCCAGAGCCATGCTTCCATGTGAGTCACTGCTGAAAATAGAATCCTCCAGGGAGCCAAGACATCACGGGTGGGTGGTTTGGGTCTATTGCGAGTGCCTGCCTTATGGAGACAGCTAGTCACTTCTGCGTGGGCAAACTCCTTTGGCTTCCTGGAATTGAAATCTGTTGTGCTTTCCCTGTGTCCATTCTAACTTGCTTCTCGGTCCCCAGACGAGTCTGTGCTCATGGACCTGAAGGCGTTGCTGCTGGAGGCCAAGCAGAAGGTGCCACCTGTGCTGCAGGTGCTGCACTGTGGCGACGAATCCATGCTGGATATCGGAGGTAAGCGATTGGGACAAGAGGCAACCGTCCTGTCTGAGGCTGTAGAGTTGGCGGGGTTGACTTCACCGGAGAGACAGCTCAGCTATAGCCAGATTGGGGCAATGGCCTCCTGAAAATAAATCGGGTCACGGTTCTTCAAAAGCCACAGAAGTCCTTATCTGGTCATTAGCCTCAAAAAGGAGATCAAAGTACTAAACAATAAAACCAGACCATGGACAGGCCTATCCATTGTTTCTAACAAAAAGGGAAAGGTTTGAAATCAAATTCCAGGCAACCTGTGATTCTGCAGGTGGTGGTGCACTCCCAGTCCCATCACCTCTGACCATTGGCCATGCTGGCTGGGGCTTAGGGTGCTGGAGTCCAACAGCACCTGAAGAACCACAGGCTCCCCGGCCCTGGCTGCAACTGAACCTGAGAGTGTTGCTTAGGTCTTTCTGTCTTCCCTCCTTGCCCCCTTCTTTCCCCCCTCTTGTGCCCCCACAGAGGGCCTGAGCTCTGGCTGACACTGTCCTTTTTTTTTCTCTTCCAGGAGAGAGGGGCTGTGCTTTCTGTGGGGGTTTGGGCCACCGCATCACAGACTGCCCCAAGCTGGAAGCCATGCAGACCAAGCAAGTCAGCAACATTGGGCGCAAAGACTACCTGGCGCACAGCTCCATGGACTTCTAGAGATGCTGCCATTGGGTCCAGCAAAGAAATGGACTTTGCTGCTGCTTTGGAAGGGCAACTCTGCTCAAATCCCGCTCTAGCATACTGTTTGCCAGCTGGAGTGGAAAAAGGGCATCACAGTGGACTTTCTGCATTTGGGAAGCCTAATGCTTCTTTGTCACTGTTGCTGATGCTGCCGCAGGATGGAATGGGAGATGCATATAATAGGATGACTTGTGCTTGTTTGGTGCAGGAGTTTGGTTTTGGCACTGCAGGATGCGAATAGATAGGTGGCGTGTCCTCTCTGTTTTAAGCAGGCTCGACACTTTTTTTTTCTTGAAAGCAGCAGGGCAGTGATGCAATAGGCCATTGCATCAGTAACTACAGTTAGGCTGCATTGGGCAAGCGCTGCTGTGCTCGGCAAGTCCCGTGCTGCTCCATTCCCCAGCTCCGGTAGTGGTTTCCGAGACATTCTGCGCCCCCTCTCAGAGAGGGACGTTCAGCCTTCTCCGTGTGACCCCACCTGTCTGTCCCCAGCCACGTCATGTGCCTCTGGCTGGCCCACTGCAGTTACCCTGCAGCTGCCGGAAGAGAAAGCTGTTAACCCACCAACGCTCATCAAGTCAGAAGTCCCCTGGGAGAGCCCGTGTCTCCTGGGACGGCTCTGCCTGTTGCAGCTCCCTATGTGCATGTAGGCCCCAAAGAGGAAGTTAGCAGGCAGAGGAAGTCACCAGCGCTATCGTACATACTGACTCATCCCTGTGGCAGCCACAACGGCTTGTGGAGCCTTGCAGACTGTCTTGCTCCTCACTGGGCTGCCCCTTCGGAGCCTGCCCCATGGAGTGTCCTGTGAAAGATGGGATCCTATACATCCAGCACCCCAAATTTGGGAAGGTAAATGGATGTGTGTGTCTGATTTGGTGGGTGGAGTGTCTGACCACAGGGAGCCTTTGCTGTATGGGTGGGCGGGTTCAGTGGGAATTTTGAGTCTCGTCAAATGCAGGGGAGCATTTTCCCTAGCTTTGCCTTCTTTAGGGCCCTGTGATTACACCCTCTGTACTGTAAGAGGGTGGCTGCAGGAGCTGTCATTGCTCGGCATCTTTCCCACCTTCTGCTTTGTCATGTTACTGTATTGTGAATTTACAGCCAAACTGAATGTAAATAAACTCAATAACAAATTAAAATGCTATATGAAAAAAGAGTGTACCTGAAGCAAGGTGTGTGGGAGAGAGAGGCGGGGAGAGAGACATAAAATAGGTAGGATTGGCCTGAAACTGCTACTGAGCGTGAGTGTGCAGGGGTTCTGCCTTTTAAAGGGGGGGGCAGTGCCTGGTCTTTCTCTTGCTGCAGGAGGTCTCTAGAGAACTGGGCGCTTGTACTTTGGCCCATTTATAGTATGTTGTCAAGGGACTTGCTTGACCAAGGCAGCCATGTTGCTGTGTCCTATCTCTTGAGGTTGGGGATTGACTTGGATCTCTCTCTGTGTGTGCACGTGTGTGTGTGTGTGTGTCTTTCTGATCAAGTATCATGTTGCAGGTGTTAGTGAACTCAACTGAAGCCTCAGGCTCCCCAATGGTGGAATTGACTGTTGTGCCAGAGCCCCCTTGGTGCCTGCCCATGTGCAGCGGATATGGCAAGGTGGCTGAAAAGAAATGGCTCAGTGGTTCTTTCATTTTCGGTCACCTGCCTTTTTAACGTCCAGGGCTAGCAAATGACACCACCCACACCGAAAGGCAGTCACAATTAGATATTTTTGCATTTCTTGGAGGTGTTCAAATAGGATTTCTTAACATTTCCTCCGTAAGTACGTCAATATTCTCCCCCACCCCCACCCCCAAATCATTCCTGAGGCCACACAACAAGCTAAGGTTTGAAATGAGGCCTTTCTGACTCTCAGCTTATGCTCTTAATCACTGTTCTACATCCATCACACATTGCTAGGAAACCTGGATCGCAAAAGTGGCTATATTGCTTTGTGGCAAATGGCTGCTGGCAAAGCGAGACTGGAAATGTCTCCAGCTGATATATGCTAAGGTCTAAAGGGTTCAGGCAGCATTGCTGACCTGCGATCTTGTTCTTATTACTCAGCAAACTTGACTTTACGGAAGTAGCCATAGTTAATCCCCATGGGCCCTGGGAAGGTGTCCTCCTTCCCCCCGTCTAAAATGAACACTCTAGAACAGAGGGAAGAGAGGAAAAGCCCTGTGGGCGTCTTCCATATTTGGTGCTGAAGTCCTTCTTAGTCCTCCTTGTCACAAGAGTAGATTGGGAGATAGAGCTTCCCCCGCTGATAATACCAGGCCTGCCTTGCATTCTCATGTACGGCTGAAAACTCCCTCCTTCTCCTGACTGTTAAGTCTCTGTACTAACCAACCACTTTAAACAACAAACAAGACCAACCTACCACCATCCAAACCCTGCAGTATGGTCAGCAGGGGCACATAAACTTTGGCTGATCTTGGGAGCCAAGCCAACCATTGTTTCTAGCCATTGCCAGAGTGACTTTCTTACTACTTGCTCCACAGAGACAAAGTGTACCTGCTGCCCAGTAAGGGGGTTTAACAGAGGAGGAGTGCTGTGCATGTGTGCGCCCATGCTTGGCTGCTTGCAATAGCACCTCCAATCGGGTGCTAGGACACACATCTTTAAAAAAGATGTTTTGGCACATCTCCATGGCTTGCTACCGGCTTAGAATTTTATTTTATTTTTTAAGACCAAAGTGGAGGCTTTTTTCTCATGGGCCAGCCAGATTGACATTTCTGTTTTCCACCAGCAACTTGGTGGCTACATTCGTAGACCCTCAGCTGGCATGCCATTTGTGCACTGGGAAGATTTGGTGCTTCCACTTGTCCTGCTGCGGAGTCCCAATCGTGAAAGAAACTGGACTGTTTTGAAAAGGAAGAGAAAGTCAGGTGGGAGTCTGGTGTTAGGTGAGCTGGAAGAGAAAGGGGCCAATATACCAACTGCGAGTGGTTCGACAGCTACGGCTATTCCTGGACTGGGAAAGCCTTGCCACAGTGGTTCATGCGCTAGTTACTTCTAGACTGGATTACTGCAGTGTGCTCTATGTGGGGCTTCCCTCGCGCTTGGCCCAGAAGCTGCAGCACCATTGCAGACAGGAGTGAGGCCTTGTCAGCATATAACACCTGTGCTCAGAGATCTGCTGTGGTTCAAAGTGTTACTGTTTACCTACAATATCACCTTACCCCACATGTGCCCACTTGACCGCTTCAATTGGCAGAATCGGCACTTGCAGGTGCCACATAATGCCTGTTCCACATTTGTAAGAATTCGATCATTTCAGGTGGGGGCGCCTACACTTTGGATCGCCCAGCCACCTCCACTGTACTCTCTTCAGCACCTGCTAAAAACATTATTGATTAGGCAAGCCTACCCAGACACTTAGAAAGTGGACGTCATTTGTTTTAGCGTTTTAACTTCTGTATGTCTTGAATTAGGATTGTGAATTTTCCTGATTTTACTGTTTTATCTTTTGTAAACTCTTTGAGGGTGTTTTTTTTTTTAACAATCAAAGCAGTGTATAAATTTAGACAACAGCCCTGAAACCACTACTGGCTGTCAGCTTTACACATGTTTTTTGGGCTTCTGAGGCTTCTGCCAGACATTTCACACACATTTTCAAGCCACCTTCTACTTCCATGGGGTTTAGAAACCTGCTTTTTTAAAAAAGTATGATTTCAGTGGCTGGCTGCAGGGGGAGGAGATGCTAAATTCCTGCACAATAAGTGCACAACTTACACACATTTCACTTGTGCGCATTTCGTTTTACACACTTGGCAAAAATAAATAAAAATGGGGCGGCCAGGGGAAAAAGATTTTGGCAGTCTCACCTGCCATTGCACCAATGTGTTTTGACTATACACAGCTTTGGCTTTCGGCACAATCCCTGGAACTTAGCCCCTGTGTAAACTGAGAGCTTACGATTTTTATCCCACTGCTTGCAGTCCATACAGATTTGTGTCTATGTATTCAATTGCCTAAGAGGGGTAATTGCCACAGAATTCTTCGTAACCTCTGATTCCATATACTGTACTTGCACCTGCTCTTAGCAAGGACTCTACGGGGCAATAAATCCCCAGAGAGGATCACGTTTCTGCTTGGGTAATGTGCCTTCCTGTGATGATGCTTCTGTTAAAGAGGCCTTTTCCTCTGTATGTGGATTTCCTAGTGCAGACTGTTGTTAACCGGTTCCTGTCCCTGATTGTGTGCTGTCACCCCTTGCCCCCTGCCCACAGAAGGTCTGGCGGAAAGTGTGGGCCCAGCTCTTCGCTGACAGCCCCTCTGGCATCGCACGGCTTGAGTACTTCGAAGGGCGTGAAGGGGCCGCAGCAGAGAAGGCCACCCTGAGGAAGGGCGAGCGGAAGGTGATCCGCCTCTCAGACTGCGTCTCGGTGGAGAGGGCAGGCGAGCACAGCTCCCCCAAGGACACCACGGCCTTCTTCCTGAGCATGATGGAGCGCAACTGCTTGCTGGCAGCGGATCAAGCAGATGAGTGGATCGAATGTATCTGCCAGCTGGCTTTTCAGGTATTGACCTCTTCATGTCTTCAATGGGAAGGCCCTGTGTCTCGCTGAATCACAGGGAGATTCCTCCTGGCCACAAATCAGATGTGCGGAATCTCAGAGGGGAGCCAAGCTGCTTCCTCCAGAGGTGGCTTGCAGTTGCAAGTTTCTGGCCCTCAGCAAGGGTTGGACTTTATGACCTCCAAAGTCCTTTTTGACCTGCATTCCATTGACTGAAGAGGTCCTAGATTTGACTGCTATGGTGGCCAATGTTCCCTGCCCGCTTGCTTAATGATAAGTACTTTTAATTATTTGTGTATTTTTATTTTTATTTTGGTTAGGTTCTGAATGCAAGGGTTTATATATTCTTGCAAAAAACAAACAAACCTTAAGGTTTATTCCGGGAATGTAGATAGGGATGAAGCTCTGGAAATTCTGTGCATGGCCTCTGGGTCTGAAATCTCTCTTGACATGACGTATTGCAGCCTGTTCTCAACCCGTGTTATTCAAAACATTGTCTCAGTGATTATAATGGGGCATACATTCAAGAAAGAATGCATAAGAATTTAACCTTCTAGGACACTCCTATGTATATTTACTTGAATACACAGTGTTCCGTGAGGCTCACTCCCACATAGGTATACACAGAATTGCTGCTTTAATGTGCAAATGATTTGCGCAATCTCTGTTTTCCAATAAATCCTTGGTCATTCCCGTTTGTTGCCACTTAAAAAGAAGAAAATAGCAGCCTAGTTTCCAAGGATGTTAGATGAGGAAGGTAATAAGTTTGTGGTGTTCTTTATGCAGGCAGAATGCTCCGTTAATGATGGTGGGGCTATGGTGAAACTGAGATTGAGCGAGAAAAAGAATGGCTCATGGTATTTATGCAGAGCTGTCAACTAAGCTCTTTGCAAAATAAACAGATCCTTTGTGAGATATAAAGAGAAGGAAAAGGGAAGGTATTAGAGTTGAATGGGAGGGTCCATGTTTTTAGTTGCTCATAAGAACAGTAAGGTGTGGAGCAGCTAAAGGGATGTTTCTGGCCCATAACAATGGAACAAGGGTTGATGGGCACATGGTTGAAATTGGCTTTGTGTTCAGGTTGAGGTTCAGGGGGAATAATCCAAATGTTGGAACAAGGCACCCTGCCTTTCTCCATTTCTGTGACGGTTTTCATCTGAGAAATGCTCTCCTTGCTTCATTTTCCCTTTGCTGTGCTGCACACAGAAGATGCCTGCCCCCTCGTCCACCTCAGTTGGAAACACACCCAGCCCACAGCCCCTCATGGAGGAGAACACCATCTACTCATCCTGGCAAGAAAGTATGTGCCTAAGGGGCAGGGTGGTGGGTGAAGGGCCTGGAACAAAACACCAGTTTCTTGTACTACCAAGTGGCAGCTGATAGAAGGAGAGGCCTTCTGGGAAATTCAAGCTTGTAAGGAGCTTTGGTGCAGCTGCGGGTGCTATATGGTGGTGGCAGTGGGGAACATGCAACCCTCCCAACTCCCATCAACCCCATTCAGCATGGAGGACCACAGATTTCCCATCTCTGCTGCACAGGCCCCAGTCCTGTGCTCAAAGTTGACCTACAGCCTTTCCACAGCCTTTCTCAAACTTGGGTTCCCGGATGTTGTTGGACTACAACTCCCATCATCCCTAGCTACCAGGACCAGTGCTCAGGGGCGATGGGAGTTGTAGTCAAACAACATGCAGGAACCCAAGTTTGAGAAAGGCTAGGACATTTGTGAAAACCCAAACAGCCAGAAAAAAAAACTCAAACAGCCAACCTCCATGCTGGCAAAAATGTGATAAGTTAAATCAGAGGTGAGGAACCTATTTCAGCCTGAAGGCCAGATTTGAACTTAATCAACTGTCCGGAGGCCGTATTCCAATGGTGGATGGGGGCAAAAGTAGATGGAGAAAAACAACACAAGAAAAATTCCTCTGTTATCACCTCCCTGCCCACCCCCACCTTGTCACCTGACACGCAGGCAAACAGCACCCATACATGCACGCACGCAGTCACATATACATGCACTTTCACACACCACACATACTGGCATACAGGCATGTGTTCACATGCACACACACTCAGCATTTTACCAGCCAGTGCTCTCTACCTCAGCACTAGGGTGGCTGGAAAGATCTATTTGCCTGCTCTTTAGATAGGATCTCTCAATCTTGACCTTAGCTCCTTAGCGCTAGGGTGCAAAAATGAGAGTATAAGGCAGCATTTCTTCCCACCCACCCCCTCTAGTACAGGGGTGGGGTGGGTGGGAGGTGGAAACGCTGCCTTATACTCTTATCTCTCATCTAAGTGCGGTGGTGTTCAGCACTAACACTGGAGATAAAGAGATCCCTCTGCCTGCTCTTCAAGCGCTTGTCGCCAATCTATGCAGTTCATCTATTTTATTTAACAAACTCCATATACCCCTAAGTGACTTACAAAACATAATGGTTAGATTCTGATCCTCAGAACGTGATAGGTGTGCTGATTGAGCCAGTAGTCACGCTAAGTTGACTAATGGTAAAAGCCAGAAAATGATGAAACAAGCCAGAAAATGACGGGAGATGAGAAGGGCTTGTTGGGACAGGCCTGGTGGGGCAGATTAGACCCACAAGCTGAAGGTTCTCCACTGCAGAGCTGAATATTTGACAGCATGCCTCCCTTTACTGGTACCCCCCCCCAACCTGCCATCTGAGGTATAGCTGCCAAGCCCCACCTGGAAAGTGAATCCATAGCTAAGCTGAAAAGATTTGAAACCAGGTGTCCAAAGTTCAACGCTCTAATAACTGGAGTCACCCAGCTCTTTTGAGCTGACAGCTTTACCCCACCATTCTTCAAGAGTGTCATGTGCAGTGCTCGCTTTGGCAGCACATATACTAAAAAATTGGGACGATCCAGAGAAGATTAGCATGGCCCCTGCACAAGGATGACACACAAATTCGTTAAGCGTTCCATGATAATAATAATGATAATAATAATAATAATAATAATAATAATAATAATAGAGTGTCATGTGTCCCTTTCAATGATTTCAGCATTAGAAACAAAGGACCCTCTAAAACAGGGACAATTAGAGGCAAAGTGTTCTTGACAAGAAGCGTAAAACAAACAGCTTTGTGTGCTCCTATTATTAGATAGGAGTTTCTCCTTGGCTGTTCCCACACTGTTCTGTCCTCCAGTGACTCTATATTTACTGAGGCAGATGGGCAAGCTAAAGAAGGAGTCTCATTTTGGAAGGATGTAAATTCACAAGCACCAGTGGATGTTCTGATGGAACGGGGGAATATATGTCTGAAGGGAACAGAGCAGTTCTGGAACAAAGAACCTGCTCCAACCATTGTGCACTCCACAACAAGGCAGTTAGGATAGCATGGGAGGAGGAGGGGGAGGGAAGCAGTCCCAAAGATGTCTTCAGCCATCAAAAAAAAAAAAAATGAGTCAGGGCTCTTTAGATAGAAGCACAACAAAAACATGGGGTCCTCTTCAGATTTCTGAATCCCTTTCCCACCAGAGTTCCACTTGCTCCTCCCCTATCAGTTTGCTCCTCCCCCTTGAGCAGAATACAGTTTTTAAAATAAGTTGACACATGTGCCCAGCTACTTAATCTTATTTTTGCAACCTCCACTCATTTTGTGCAGTTTTGGTTACAGTTGTACCTTGGAAGTTGAACGGAATCAGTTCCGGAAGCCCGTTCAGCTTCCAAAATGTTCGGAAACCAAGCCGCGGCTTCTGATTGGCTGCAAGAAGCTCCTGCAGCCAATTGGAAGCCGCGGAAGCCATCAGACAGTCGGGTTCCAAAGAACATTTGCAAACCTGAGCACTCACTTCCAGGTCTGCGGCGTTCGGGAGCCAAAACATTCGACTCGCAAGGCGTTCGACTTCTGAGATACGACTGTACTCTGGTGGTGTGCAGTTTTGATAAGTTTTTGTTTGCTTATTTTTTTTAAAAAAAGTGTGCTCACAGAGTGTAGTCAGAGCCATGGCAGGGTTGGGGGGAATTAAAACTAAGAACACGCATGGCTTTTGAGGGATTTGTTGACTTTTTGCAATGTCTTCTCAACAGCCTGCGAGTTCCCCGTGTCAGTTTTCCCGACAGAGGTGTCTGCAAGATGTCACTTGAAAGGGAACTACCTGATGACGACTTTACCTGAGCACCTGGTGCTGAAGGACGTGCACTCGGGGCAAGCCCTCTATACCTGGCCTTATGCCTTCCTCCGAAGATTTGGCCAGGAAAAGGTATGTTGTGTCTGTTTCCTCCTCCAGTGGCCCAGAAAACACCTGTCCTCTACTGACTACCCTCAGGAATAGCATCAAAGGCAGGGAACATCCTGTCTTGTCCTGCAGCTTGAGGACAGGGAGTACCCTCATTCCCAGTGGGCTGTGTTAGCAGGCCCTGGTCACACTTTCAACCCACAGGATGATTTCAAAACAAGCAGACCTGTCCCCTGTACAGGGATAGCAGATAAGTCTACCTCACACTTCAGGTGATGCTTCTTTCAGTGTGTTGCTGCTGGGAATGGTAGTATCTTTAGTAAATTCCCACACACCCTTTTCTGGCTTGGTGCATTGGGCTAGGAGTTGAAATGCTCACCCTCCCATTATTTCACCATTCACTTGAACACATAAAAAAAAAAAATTGTCCACCCACTCGTCTGATTTGACAACCCTGGAGGCTCCTCCCGCTGCCCCACCCACCTTCTTAATTTTCTGCCTGCTCCCGGAACTTTTTAAACCATCCAGATTAGACTCACTTAGAGCTATTTCATATGCAGGGACCATAGATCAGGTGCTGAATGCGTGCTGCCCATCTCGAAGGTGAAAAGGGATGCAGCAGAGCACATCCTTTGCATGCCGAGGGCCCCAGATTCGATCCCTGGCACCTCCAGTTAAAAGAAACAGGTAGAAGGCGATGAGGAAGAGTCTCTGCCCGAGAGCTGTGGCAAGCTAGACTGGGCATTCCTGGGCTAGATGGAGAAAATATAGTCCAAACAGATGGACCTTTTGCTGCTGGATGCCAAGGACAAGATGACGGCCTTCCATTCCATGCACAGAAGCCACCTGGGCTGACAGCCGAGTCTTAGCATTGGCAATGGCACAGCACCCTCTACCACTCCTGGGGGCAGCAGGCTATCCTGGCAGAAGGGGGTCGAGTGCAGGGCAGCCTAGTTTAAGGGACTTGGAGGAATGATGGTGGACTGCTGCCCTGCCCCCAGTGGTGAATGCTGCCCCTTTGCGACTGGTTGGGAGGAAGGCAGAGAGACCAACAGCAGGTGGCGCCAGATGACAGGCAGAGCCACCTGTGACGGGTTGTAAGTAAGAAGGCGGGTTGGGGTTGGCCAAGGGCAGGCTTAATTTGGTGGGACAGGGCTCCCTTTGCCCTGAATGAACCAGCCTGTGTTGCCTGCCCTCCCCCAGCATCTGGCCCCTTGCTTGGCCCTAATGGTAGGGCTGCCCTTGAGTCTGGCCCAATATAAGGCCTCTTCCAGGGTAAATCTCTGCCATGTCCAGCTAAAAGGATTTTGGGTGGCGTAGCAAGAGGAAATGTCTGGCTGAGATGCTGAAGAGCCACTGCCCATCATAATCCGGGGCTAAAAGGTCCCATTGACTTAAATCAGCAACTTCTATCTAGTCTGGTTTTTTTGGACCTGACTCCAATGAGGCTCAGCATCAGCAGACAACTATGGGCTGATCCACACCATACATGAAAAGCACATCCAATGTGTGTTCAAAGTGCATGGCTTCCCCCAAAAAGGAACCCTGGGAAACGGTAGTTTGTTGAGGCTGCTGGGCACTGTAGAACTACAGTTCCCCGGGTTCTTTGGAGTTCCTTAAACGTTTGTTGGGTGTGCTTTAAATGTTTGGTGTTGCTCTGCTCTGCTTTGCCTTAGATTCTGCATGGGAAACTTGAGCAGAGATATCAATGATGGCCAACTATGAGAATCACCTTAAGAAAGCACCTTTGTGTTCCCCCACTCTCTCCCCAGACGGTGTTCTCCTTTGAGGCCGGGCGTCGCTGTGAATCCGGAGAGGGCCTCTTTATCTTTAACACCGTACGGGCTGCGGAGATCTGCCGAGCTGTCTCGGCCTCCATAGACCGCCAGAAAGCCACTCTTCTGGAAAGAGACAAGAAAGCCAGCATCTCCCCAGCCCAGGACTGTATGCAGAGAGCAGGCGGCTGGTCCTGGCCCACCAGCACAGAGAGCCCGGAGGGAGTGCAGCCGCTGTATGAAAGAACGCCAACGGGAAGTGTGGACATGGGGTTCTCAGCAGCGCCTCCTGGCGGCAGCCGCTCCATTTCCCCAGAGTTCAAGGCTTCCGACTCGCCCATCATCTACGCTTCCATTGGCAAGAGCTTCCCTCTCCCGTTCCAGCCCTCGGGCAAGGCAGAGGCGGAACCCAAAGCGGGAAGAGAGCAGGGCTCGGACCACCTCTATGAGAACCTGCGCAGCCTGGAGCAGCAGGCCCTCTGTGCGGAGCCTCTGAGCCTCGGCTACAGAGACTCCCCGGAGGGCAGCGGCAGCAACGAGGCGTCGCCCATCTATGACAACAGCCCCGTAGCGGCAAGGCGCTCCAGCAGTAACCCTGGCTTCAATCCCAGCGCTGTGGGGGCTGACCCTACCCCTGACAGCCAGTGCCCTCCTCCCTCGCTGGATTGCCAGGGGCCTGAAAGTGGAGGTGAGGGCCGAGCCAAGGCCAAGGTGAGAGGGGCTGGGGCCTTCAAGCACAAGCTGGTCACTATGTTGAGCCGGG
This sequence comes from Lacerta agilis, assembly GCF_009819535.1. NCBI lineage: Eukaryota > Metazoa > Chordata > Lepidosauria > Squamata > Lacertidae > Lacerta > Lacerta agilis. Next base: position 65,627,696 of record NC_046313.1, read on the forward strand.
AAGGAGGAGCCAGCAAAGCAGCCGGAAAGAATGCAGGCTCAATGGACAAAGCATGATGGATCCCTCCAGCTGCCTGGGGTTTGGGGAGTCCCTTCCGCCAATTTAATCTCCTATTCCTCCTCTGCCTCCTCCTTATCAAGACTTTGGCAGGCGGGATCTATGTGACCTCAAGACGCAGCTTCTCAAATCGTTTGATAGTGACACACGTTGGAGGCAACGCTGGTTAGATGCCCTCAACTCCATTGTGTCAGCCTTGGTTCCTCAGGCGAAGCATGTCAAACTTGGGAACAAGGGGGATCCGAGGGACCAGGTGGATGAGGTGTACACTTTGGGTTTTCTTTTTCTCCTTTGTGTCTCAATAAATAAACAAAACAACGTTTCTTGGATGATCAAGTCCCTCTGTTGACACAGACTCTGCTTGGCTCTTTCTCTCTTTGCTCTTTTGCTTTTGAGACCACCTGTCACTGCTGCACTTCCCAGGGAGGGATCTTCTCATGGAAAACCCCCCGGGAACTTTGCTGATGTTATGAGGGCCAGCCTCACTCGGTGGTGAAGGGCATACTTGCTTGGCAAGTGCTAAATCCCCGGGATCTCTAGATGCAGGGCTGGGGATATCTTGGAGAACCCCTGCCAGTCAACACAGTATCACATACCCCTCAACTGTCCTGAAAAAACTGGGACATCCCACCGCCTAAGAGCATGGCAGCCATTTTGGGCATCACAATCTCACCCTGAAAAAAGTGCTTTTTCGGGGCCGTGATCTTGCACAAGTCACATGACTCATGCAGTAGTGCAGCCCTAGGAAGATGGTGTCCTAGATTTTCATCATGACACGTTGGAGGGTATGGTATCAGGCTCTCTAGATAGCCAGTGGCCTGACCTAAGGCAACTTCCTCTGTTCTTATCCATTTAGGATCCTAACACCGTCCTTTTATTGAAGTGATGGGGAACCTTTAACCCACTTGGACTCCATCAGTCCCACCAAGCATAGCCAATGGCAAGTTGTTGTAGTCCGACAACATACCAAAGGCCATAGGTTCCTCTTTTTGCCCTCTTTTTTGTTTGTTTGTTTGTTTTGCTTGCATGCTATAGTTATAATGAGCTTCAAGTAATTGCTCTATTCTTGCACTAGAGGGCAATATGCCCTCTGCATGTAACTGAGCTCCAGCTTGCTCCATGTCAGCCCCATGGAGACAAAGGTGGACCCTGCATGGCTTTCATATTCTGCTGACCAGTCAGTTGTGAGTGGAACGTGTGCTATTGTGAGGAGAGTTTTCTTTTAAATTATGTCTTGGAGTGGCCATTTCCTATTGTAAAGAGTAAATTCCTGAATTGGAATAATGGGGTGACCCTCAACAGAGCTCTAGATCCCAACCTCCCTTTTCCTTCTAATCTCTTCTTCAGTTATTTCTCTGGCATTTCTGGGCATTATGTTGCCCAGAGTATGAATTCAGCAGTACTTAAGAGGCAGGGCCCAACCCGAGGTTTTGCTGTCTGGAACAAGAACCCCCAACCTGGCCCACCAGTCCAAATTGCAAGTAACATTACAGAAGACAACTGTTCTGGCATTTTCTTTCACTATGTATATGCCACACATTTAAAGCACATTGCCTCACCCCGCCCTAAAAGGGATCCTGAGAACTGAGTTTGTTAATGGTGCTGGGAACTGCAGCCAGCTGGGACGTGGGTGGCGCTGTGGGTTAAACCACAGAGCCTAGGGCTCCCAGCTCCTGCCAACCTAGCAGTTCGAAAGCACGTCAAAGTGCAAGTAGATAAATAGGTACCGCTCCGGTGGGAAGGTAAACGACGTTTCTGTGCGCTGCTCTGGTTCACCAGAAGCAGCTTAGTCATGCTGGCCACATGACCGGGAAGCTGTATGCCGGCTTTCTCGGCCAGTAACGCAAGATGAGCGCCGCAACCCCAGAGTCGGACACAACTGGACCCAATGGTCAGGGGTCCCTTTACCTTTACCTTTATGCAGCCAGCTGCACACCAGAGGGCAGCAGGTGAGATTAGAGGCTGTGGTGCAGATCAGATGGTGGCACGCCCCTTTCTGTCTGCTCCGCGGGCCCTCAGTACCTGCCGCCTGAGGCAGCTGTCTCACTCTACCTAATGGTAGAGCCAGCGCTGAGAAGAGCAACAGTTGTCATCAGTGGGCTCCAAAAGTCACGACCCGGAAAGGGTAGCATTAGGTCTGTCACCACATTCTGTGTGGGGTTCAGCCCCAAATACATAGGAGGAGGAGATGATACAGCACCGTGTGTGTAATATCTGAAGGAAAGTTCGTGTAAAATAAGAGAGGGGACTGTGGCATTCTGAAACATGGGCCGAATCTTAAAATGCAATCCATGGCGGCAGCTGTCCAATAAGGAGATGAGGGAAGTGTGTGAGTCTCTTTCACAGCGAGGCAACTCTGTTAAGAGGCTGCGTTGCACACGCAGAGTGGAAGAGGGATTTCCCTTTGGCGCCATCTGAGGATAATAACGCAGCCACTTCCTGTTCTGCTTTGCTAAGCAAATCCAGATGTAGGCCTTTTGAATAGAAGCAGCAGGCAGCTTGCTGTAAACAACTCCAGGCCTCAATCAAAAGGATGGCGGCAACCCCTGCTCTGCCAGCGCAGTAGCCTAACCCTGTGGTTCAAGGGGAAGCTCTGCCTCAAGAATCCACCACAAAACAGATCGGACAACGCCAAGCTCCTTATGAATGCCTTTGTGTGAGGTAGGAGGGTAAGGGTCATGAAGATCTATTACTTTGGTGTGATCTTTGGGCAGGTAGCAATGGAGCCCAGTTGCTTTAGGCTCTCTGAACTCAGATCCAGCAATTCAATCCAAGGCTGGTGGTGCGAGGAGGGAGGGTGGGGGAGAGAGAAAGTTTTATTAGCAGGATGGTTTTCATTTGGGTAGCTCTGAAGCGTAAAATGAAGGCAGGGCCATATGGCTGTTGCAGTGACAGTTTATGTCCAGCAGAGGGAGGCAGATTATCAGATTCCTCTGCTTGTACTTAATTGGACTGTAAGCAGAAGGAAAGTAGGCGGCATCCATTAACTGCTTGCATTTTGGGGTAGCATTTTTCAAGGATGTAAATAAATCCAGGCTTCCAGTAGCATGTTTTTTTTTTATATAAAAAAATGGGTCTGCTGACTGGCAACTAAGTGGGTGCTGTAGAGGGCAGAAAGTGGGTTTTTTCTGCTTTCTCTGGGTTTAGGTCACTTTCTTGCAATCATGTTGTTGTTGTTCAGTCTTTCAGTCGTGTCCGACTCTTCGTGACCCCATGGACCAGAGCACGCCAGGCATGCCTATCCTTCACTGCCTCTTGCAGTTTGGCCAAACTCATGTTAGTTGCTTCGAGAACACTGTCCAACCATCTCATCCTCTGTCGTCCCCTTCTCCTTGTGCCCTCCATCTTTCCCAACATCAGGGTCTTTTCCAGGGAGTCTTCTCTTCTCATGAGGTGGCCAAAGTACTGGAGCCTCAACTTCAGGATCTGTCCTTCTAGTGAGCACTCAGGGCTGATTTCTTTGAGAATGGATAGGTTTGATCTTCTTGCAGTCCATGGGACTATCAGGAGTCTCCTCCAGCACCATAATTCAAAAGCATCAATTCTTTTTACTCCTTTTACTGAGCTCCTTTTACTGAGCTAGAAAGGTCAGTGGGCTCAGTCCACATCTTTATCAGCCTTCTTTATGGTCCAGCTCTCACTTCCATACATTACTACATAGCTTTAACTATACGGACCTTTGTTGGCAAGGTGATGTCTTTGCTTTTTAAGATGCTGTCTAGGTTTGTCATTGCTTTTCTCCCAAGAAGCAGGCGTCTTCTAATTTCGTGACTGCTGTCACCATCTGCAGTGATCATGGAACCCAAGAAAGTGAAATCTCTCACTGCCTCCATTTCTTCCCCTTCTATTTGCCAGGAGGTGATGAGACCAGTGGCCATGATCTTAGTTTTTTTGATGTAATCATAGAATCATAGAAATAAAGTATGGAAATAAAGGTCTAGGGTGGTTTGATTAATCAAAGCAACTGCTCCTGACCTGGACATATGAGCAGAGGCCAGGTGAGCTGTCTTGACCAGGTAATGCACGGCGTTCTGGAGAAACATGTTGTCGTCATCTTTGGCAATCACTCGTAGCCGAGTAAGATTGTCTTCCGTGAAGATGGTTTTAACAGTGAGTCCATACATGACTGTGGAGGCCAATTCTGGATCCACACGTCCTTCCACAGCAGGGACATAGGTTTTCAGGCAGGAGTTGATCATGGTGAGGGTTTGCCAAACGTGCCTTCCTCTGAGCACGTTTCTCCCTTTCGTCCTGAGTTCCAGCATCTTCAAAGTCCATGACACATTTGGTAAAGGCTGCTCTCCAATTAGAGTGCTATCAACGGTGTCTCTGAAAAATTTTACATATCACTTGGGGGGGGGGAACATGTGTAGTTACCATGACTAGGACTGTAATTGTAGGGGTATCTGTAGGAACTGTACTCGGTACAGCTGTCAGCTGACCACTGGCCCAGTTTCCCTGCTACTGCAAAACCAATAACTTCTTGAAAAATCCTCCATGTGCGTAATTGCCAGCAATTGGAACTTCAAAAGAGGGAGCTCTAAATTCCACTCCTACCTAAAAAAGCCCATACACGCTCTGTCCGTGCTGGCTGACCCCTGACCTATGTTGAAAGAAAACCAAATAAATCCAGGTACTGAACTATTTGCATTCATTTCAGATTACATCCCTAAATCTTTGTTCTTCAAAGGAAAAAAACCAAGACCAGGTTAAAAATGAACACAGCTTAACCCTTCCTGCTTTGCTTTGTTTTGCTCTGCTGTCATCCACCAGTTTGTTCCTCTCCCACTCCCACCATGTTTTCTGCTTTTGATGGCACAATAACTTAATAGTATGTGGGATTAAAGTGGCTTAAAGGAAAGGAAACTACTAGGTGTTTTATTGAAAGAGCACTGTGGTCAGTGGTCAGAGCAGTAGATTAAGAGCAGGGAGACGTGGGATCAAATCCCCAGTTGGCCATTATTCTCACTGGTTAACCTTGATTCGCTGTCTCCGCCCCATCCTACCCCCACAGAGCTGTTGCGATGACAAACAGGGAAGGGAGAACCACTGAGCTCCTTGGAAGAGGAGTGGGATAAAAATGAAATAAATCTATTTGTTTACCTCCCGCAGAGAGAAACTTGGCAGCCTCCTCTGGCTGAAGCGGCAAAGCTAAACATTGCTTTCAACCTCCTCCGCCTTGATCTTTTATCCTGTGTGTAGAAATCATAGCTGATGCATAAAGACCGGGGAGCCCTCCTGATCCCCAGCACCTTTTAACAGTGACAGTGCTAAGTAATGAGTACTTCGGAGACCTCACTGGGAAGGAACTGGCTTCTTTCCAGGTTAAAACGTTAAGTTCCATGACTTACACAGAATCTGCAGCTTTGAGATCCGTCAGCCCGCTTCTAACATGCGCTGAGTATGAATCACTGAATTCTGCCTTAAATAGAAGAGAAAGTGACTGGAGATTTCCAGAGAGGGAGAGGGGGCTGAGAAGTTGCCTTATTCAGCTGCTATTTTGCTTTGGCTCAGCGGCTTCCCCTGGCTCTGTGCTGGGTTTTAACAGGCATCCTAAACAGGCAAGTCACAGAATGCTTGTGAGATGTCCTCTGAGGGATTTCAGATGCTGTGAGCTTGTGTACTCGTTCCCCACACAGAGGGGGCATTGCTAAAAAAAATGTCAACTTTGTAACCAGAGGTTCAACTGAATAGAATCTGAATCACATGCACCACAAGGCCTATGCAGCCTCAACTTAAGGTTGCTCCTGGCCTGACTTTTTACAGGCCCCAGCTGACTGCACAACCTGGCCTTTGGAAAGGCCATATAGACAGATACCTTTAGCTTCTGCACCCCCCCTTTGCACACCTGTCAACACAACCACATAGGCATTTCCCACAACAGCTCTGCAGCACAAATCCCTTCTGCAGGGAGGCACCTGTGCGCAAGAAATGCGCTCCGCTCCCCACAGCGGACCCATGCTCCCTCGCCCTCTCGAATTTCCCCTCTGCAAGCTGCACCCATGGATAGAACATCGCACCTAAATATTTCCATCCTGCACAACGCGCAGCATTTGCACGACCCCCCCCCTGACAGCACCACACACGGAGGGATAATTCCAACACACAGCTTGATGGGCACATGTGCAACCCCCCCCCCCAATATATATATATCCAGGGCCGTCTTAAAGGGATCGGCCGCCCTGGCGCAACGATCCCTCGGCGCCCCCGGCGTGCCGCCTCTCCGCCCGCCTCCCTCCCGCGCTGGCCGCTCCTCAGGAGGGGGGGTGGGCGAGCGGGGGATGAGGGGTGTGGCGCTGGAGCGGCATAGGGCTTTGCGCGCCCTTTCCAGCGCTCCAGCTGGGGCTCCGGAGGGCGGCTGGCTTGTAGCTCACCCGCCGGCGCGTGAGCACCCACCCGCCCATGGGGGCGGGTTGGGGAGGGGGCACCCGGTATGCCGGCGGGCTTTTGGGGGCGCCCCTGGGGGGCCCAGCGCCCTGGCGCGCTGCGCCCCCCAGCATCTATGACGAGACGGCCCTGTATATAATCAGATCTGCATCAGAGGGAATGGCACATGCCTCTTTGTCAATTTGAGCATAGTTGCGCTCCGTGGGCGACAACGTACGGGAATAGAAAGAGATGGGCAGGCCAGGTTGTCCTCTGATATACCTGCTGGGATTGACAAGTCATCTGACCCTCACCTGAATCTCATAGCTCTCTGGTAGCTGCCTCTGATCAGTTATCATTTAACTCTTGGGGGAAATAATTAGCATCATACATCATGTGCCTGGAAGTTGCCAAACCAATTAACCAACCAGAAGGATTCCTGTTAATAGCACCAGTTTTCCTATAACTTGATATTGCTGGATAGTTTTGATCAACTGCAAAAGCATTTTTATTTTGCTTTCTGTTGCCACACTGGAATGTTTCTTTATTAGTGCCACTCAGATTGGGAAAACCCGATTTACAAGTGAGAATGTGTGAAATAGGGGCTGAGTGGGGAAGGGCATCATGAGGTCATTGCTAAATAAACAGAGACATAAGCAACCTTAAATTCCCATTAAACTCCAGTGTGGACAAACCCTCAGAGAAGAACATTGAGTTGCAACCACTCTGGGACAACAAAGTCCCTCACCACTCCTTTGAAGGCAGGCCTCTGGTCTTCTGCCTACTACGTAGACCAAACAATATGATGCTTAATGTCCACCCAGTGCTATTTTTCTAGAGAAAGAGGTGCCAGAACTCACCAGGAACAAATCTAGGGGTGGGGGTGGGGGTTAGAGACCCACCAGAGGAAGGAGAGAAAGCTCTCTACGTCTCCCCCATCAAAAAAAAAGCCTCCCTCGCCGTCTCCTCCTGTCTCTGCCTGCTTTTCCCACCCCCCTCTCCTTCCCTGGACGAGCCACACGGCTCTTGCTGTCCCTGCGAAGATGATGGGGGGGGTGATGGAGCGAGAAAGAGGCATGCGCTGGTGGGGTGGGGTGGGAGTTAAAGGTCCAGGTGGCTTCACGGGCAACCCACAGAGCCCACCTCTCGGTGTTTTTCTCCTGCGCTGCACGATAGCTCTCCTTCCCGGACACTCAGCTTGCTGCCCGGCCCTGGTTCCCTGTGCCACTGGCGCCACGGGGTAGAGACGTGCCTGGGGAGAGGAATATTCCCTTTGAAATAAGGGAAATTTAAGGGATATAAAAAATCAAGAATAGCAGCAGGAAACGGCTTGGAATAAGGGAGTTCCCCGCAAAAAAAGGGAGACTTGACAGCTATGGCCTGTGCAGATTCTGGAACTGGAACTTCCTGTGCTCCTGGTCCTTTGTTTTTACAGAGTGCTTTCAGGGGCTGGCTTCACCTGGGGAAAGCTCTGCAAATACGAAAGTAAAACGAAAGGACTTGCTGTCATCAGAGCTATTGACCATGTTTATGGTCCAGTAAACTTTGGATTAGCTGTGGTCAGCATGTGACATCCGGCTTGTGGGTGTCCTACATTTTGGCATAGGAACATAGTGGTCACCCATGAAGAACTATGGTCACTGAAGAAAGCTGAGCTCCATAGAGGGTCCATAACTCAATGGCACTCTGTGTTTATTGCATTTGCATGCAGGTTCAAATGTGAGGTCTCTCTATGTTAAAAGGGAAAGAAATGGGAAAGGCTCCCCATGAGAGTCACACGTGGACTGAGCTGCTTGACGGCTAGAAGCCTTATTTTCAGTGGGGAGAGGATTGCTCTTCTCCCCCATGGTACCAATGTTAAAAGGAGAATTTATGCATCCTTTGCAGGTTCCGTTGTTCATCCTGCCTCCGTGGTTGTGCTTGGCCTGCTATACAGTATTGAACTAGTGAGACATTGGCAGAGTCTGTTAACACCTGTGTTGTGTTGCAGTTGCACAAAACACATTCCTGTACGCTGTAGCGTAGAAAAGTTTGGGCACCGTGCAAAAAAGCATTTCAGAATCCTTCGACATGTTTTGGACAGGAGCTTTTCTCTGTTCTTCCCCTATTTAGGTACAAAAACTCATTTTTCTTTTTTTCAAAGAGAAATTGTGTGTACACGTTTAAAGCTGCTCAGCCCTGCCACTAGTTTTCAAGCATCTTGGCCGTGTGAAGCAGCTACAGTAAAAATAATAACCATGCCGATGGGCCGGGAATTCCACAGTTTAGGGGCTGCCGCAGGGAACGCCCTCACCCGATTAATAAACCGCCTCTTCAGTTCCTGAGCATGTGCAGAATGCTGCGAGTGATCCACAAACACCTCCCACCTCACAAGCAACAGCGAGGAGATCTTTCAGAGGCGAAACTAGGACTTCCAGAAGGAAGGACGGGGCTGTACCAATCCCATTTGGCGGGGCTTGGGCGGCAGCCGCGCAAGGAGACGCCGCCCTCCTGGGCGTAACATCCCTTCTCCTCCTGCCGGGAGACGCGGGCGGCTGCACACCTCCAACAGGAGGCGCCCTTACGCCGAGCAAGCGTCCCCCCGACGGCGCGCATGCGCTTCTCTATCTAGCAGGCGGTGCGCTTGTTGAATGGCGAGGCGCGGGGGCAGCAGGGGGCGGGGCTTGCGCTTGAACTGCTGAGCAGGAGGAGCCCCGCCGGAGAGAGAGATATATAAGGGCTCCGTGGGTGCCGGCGGCGCTGCGGCTGAGACGGGGCGGTGGAGCAGGCGGCAGCAGCTCAGTAGCTCCGCCCTTCTCTCAGGAGGTCGCGCTCCGGGACTTTGCAGGTATTGCATCCCGTCCCTGGTAGGAGTTGGCGGCGGGTGGGGAGGGGGGGAAGGAAAGGGAAAGTGATGTGGCTTTTCTGGGGACTCGTGTGGGCAGAGAAGGGCGTCGGGGTGACATGAGCGCCTCTCTTTCTCCACATATTCTCCCCCCTTCTCCATCCCAGTCATGCTTTAGAAGATGTGAACGAGAGTTTGTGCCTCTCTTCACTCTCCCCCCCCTTCGTACTTTCCCTTTCTGTGTTTTCCCACGCGCTCCTCTCTCTCTCCCCTCCCCCGCTCCCCGTGGCGCAGGAGTGTGTAGTTTAGGAAGTCTCCTGGGTGCGCCCCCCTCCTGTTCTTTTTTCCATAGGGACGTCCTCTTGCCGTGGGGCTGGGGCGTGCCCACTAGCCATGCGTTAGCGGTGCCTCAGCGAGACTAGCGTGTTGCTCATGGCACCAGGATGTAACCGTCATCCTCGGTTTCCTGCGGCGGCTCGGAGCAGGGACGTCCCGTTTCGTGGGTGTGATGACTGGCAGGGATCCTCTCTTGAGCCGAGAAAAGGGGCTGATGCTGGAGGCTCCCGTTGCAGGAGCGAGTCTCTCCCGGGGCTCCTCGCCGTCAAGTGTCTGCATGCGCTGGCACGCGCCCCCCCCCCTGGCTCCCCGCTCTTCTTCTGGACGTCTGTTCTCCTCTTTCATCTAAAAGTGTCTCTGAGCTGTAACTTAATATTGCAGCATGTCCAGGAGGTCTGAATTCCAGAAGGGCTGTGAACAAGCATTGCGCCTGCGGTGGTCAGTGTCGAGATGACACAAGTATGGCTGTTTCTTCAGTGACTTTCATAGGCTTTCTTAAAATTAAGGGTCGTGTTATTGATACGCTTTTTGTTCTGTGTTACCAAGCGCAGCTTCAAAAAGCCCACAGAGGTGCAATTGGCCTGCAGTGCACTAAGAGCTTGGTGGCCTTGTTTGTGGAGATTTGCGGAAAGGATTCCACAATACAGTAGAGAGAAATGTTCACTGGGAGGGGCAGATTTTACATGCTTTTTGGACTTCCAAGTATATTTGGCTGGCTGCTGTTAGAAAGAGGATGCTGGCCTTGGTCTGATCCTCCAGGGCTACTATCAGGACCACCTAGAAATTCTGTGAGAGTTTGCTATTAACCTCCAGACTTCTTCTGTGCATATATATTGAACAAAGGTGTTTCATAATGAAGTGGGCAGACATAACCTGTCATATTGAATCCTTGCCTGCTTTGGATCATGGAGTCGTCTTCTTTGGCGATCACTCGTAGCCAAGTAAGATTGTCTTCCATAAACACGGTTTTAATGATGAGTCTGTAAGTGACTGTGGAGGCCAATTCTGGACCCACACGTCCTTCCACAGTGGGGGCATTGGTTCCCGGGTGGGAGTTGATCACGGTGTGGATTTGCCAAGCGTGCCTTCCTCTTAGCACGTTTCTCCCTTGCGTTCTGAGTTCGAGTGTCTTCAAAGCCCATGACACCTTTGGTAAAGGCTGTTCTCCAACTGGAGCGCTCGCAGGCCAGTGTTTCCCAATTGTCAGTGTTTATACTACATTTTTTTATATTTGCCTTGACACAATCTTTAAACCTCTTTTGTTGACCACCAGCATTACGCTTTCCATTTTTAAGTTCGGAGTAGAGTAGTTGCTTTGGAAAACGATAATCAGGCATCCGCACAACATGACCAGTCCAACGAAGTGGATGTTGAAGAATCTTTGCTTCAACACTGGTGACCTTTGCTTCATCCAGTACACTGATATTATGGAGTAAAAGACCCAGCAGCCCCCGTTACTGATGTGAAGGGATGCTTCACACAAGCAAAGGAGGCAGGCACCTGACTTTATTTCACTCAAGGCTTTTATTTGATGACCCTCTTCATTGTGCAAAAGAAAAAAGTGGCAGGAGGGATGGAGGGAGAAGCAGGAGGACTGAGGGAAAAGAACTTTTCCAGGAGTTGGGGAGAGAGTGAGTGCAGCATTTTCCTGCTGGTCTATTTATTGCTCATCCAGCTCTTTCCTTCCTTGAGGGCTGCCAGCTGAATCCACAAAAACAAAAAATAAACTTGGTCATCATCTGGAGATATGCGCACAAGGGGCAAAAAGGGGAGAAATGGAGCCTGGTGCATCCTCCATTCCCAAGTGACGTTATCCAGAGAGGGTGAAGACAAATATCCTGAGGTTTGCCAGGTGCTGGAGATTTTAATATGGCAGCCTCCTAGGGTGGCATTTGCTTTCCCAAAGTCCAGGAAGATCTGTTGTGCAAAGTGAAAAAAGTTCCCGCTCAGTGTTTCTCAGCAGTGTGATGAAGCGTACTTCTGATTCCTTTTGTGCCTGGAACCAATATTTTTCTTTTAAAACTTGCTTGCTTGTAGATAAAAGTGTTCTTTTAGTATTTTAATTCTGCAAGAGAATTGGCATCTGCTTGTTAAAAATGAGAATTTGGCAAACTTCAATTGAGTGCTGGCAAATGTGTAGAAATGTATCTGGATTTAAAATGACGACAACCGCAGCAGATATTCTTGCTGTGCCATTTTATTTTATTTTGCAGGGTAGTATTTGTTTCAAGAATGCATTTAATTATTCTTGCCGCCCTGGCTGTTCAGTTGTCTAGTAATGGGCTGTCTCCTTTTCTTGGTTCTTGAACTTAATGCACCTCAGCCCTGCCCTTCCCCTGTTATTCTTGCCTTCTGTCAGGCACTTCCAGGAAGTGCTTTATCAGTGCATGTAGACTTCTTATCCTGCATTAACTAGGCAGAAGCCTGCCTGTGTGAGCGTGGCACACAACCTGCCTCTGTTCACTAGTGATCTACTGAATTCAGCTTGATTTCTGTTTCTTTTTCACCATGCCTTGGCTTGTTCCAAACTTCATTTACTTATCCTGAGAGCAGCTAGCTTGGGAGCGTTAGTGCTCTTGATGCCCCATTCATTTCACTGTTTTTCAGCCCAATGGGAATCCCTTGTGGGCCACCTTCTGAGGAGTGGGACGTGCCAGTGATGGGCAGGGCTGCGGGCAAAAGTGGGCAGAGCCCAATGGATGTTTCTCTACACTGGGCTCTGTTCCAGCCAGTGTGGTGTAGTGGTTAAGAGCGGTAGACTCGTAATCTGGGGAACCGGGTTCGCGTCTCCGCTCCTCCACATGCAGCTGCTGGGTGACCTTGGTCACACTTCTCTGAATTCTCTCAGCCCCACTCACCTCACAGAGTGTTTGTTGTGGGGGAGGAAGGGAAAGGAGAAAGTTAGCCGCTTTGAGACTCCTTCGGGTAGTGATAAAGCGGGATATCAAATCCAAACTCTTCTTCTGATTCTTCTTCTTCCAGCCATGCAAAAGACAGAGCGGTTTCTGCATTCCCACCCACACCATCTCTTCGTCCTGCTCCTGGGCAGCCAACAGGCATTGCAGCTCAAGGAGGGTGTGGAGCAGGATCAATGGGGTGTGTGGTTTCAATGGGGGGAGGCATGGGATGGAGAAAGTCCCAAGGGCTGGATAGGGAGCCTTGCAGGATTGCATTGGGACCCTGGGACTCAGGCTTACAGGCCACGCAGCATGGAGTCTAAGCTTTGCTTGCTGTGTCCTCCCTGGAACTGCTTGGCTGAGGTTGCCACGGGTTTGTAGATGCTGCGTGGAAACTTCAAAGCAGGCAGAACAACTCCTGAGCGAGCTCTCGCTTTGAGAGCAGAGGCCCGAGGGGCTGTTACTGCAGCCCTGTGGCACAAGGCTCGGTCCAGGCATGTTTTGCCGACTCAGCCTTGGGAGGAGGAGGGAGAAATCAACGCTCCCTGCCTCTTCCTAGCCGAGCGCATTCCTTTGCCATTCCCATGGAAAAGAAGGTATTAAGCTGCTGCTGAAATCCTCCAAGCTGAAGTGTCCCAGCCTGGCAGGGAGGGATGGTACAAGCTGGTACACTGCCTGTGAGGGTCTCCACCTTTGTCTGTCTGGCAGAGGGAGCTCTCTGGGAAAGCCCTGCTCAGCTCTTTCCTCTGTACTGGGTGGGAAGGGGGGCCCTAGATCCCAGCCCAAAATAACACCGCCTTCCTGGGTTGTGTTTCTGTTTTTCTCTCTCCCTTCCCTTTCTCCTTTCCCCTCCTGGATTGTCCTGATTTCCTCTGTTTAGACCCAGCCAGGAAGTTATGTTTTCGGCACTTATTTGCATCTCTCCCAGTTCTGATGAGCAACCACTGGAATATGGCAGTGCTGCCTTGCATGCCTTATATAGACAACAAACTGCCTGGGGAGGAGGGGAGGGGAGGGTGAAGGGAGTATTTTGTGTCCAGAAGGCAATTTTAGATTGCTTTTGCTATATAGTAGGGGTGCGTTGACTGGAAAACGCCAAAAGCAGTGAAGTGCCATAGCTGCACCTAACAAAAGGCATCTCTTAGGTAATTAGGAACAAATTGAAGGCTTTTCTTTTGGTGCCTTGATCAGCCCAGCAGCTGCCTAAAACACAAAGCGTAGGAACAGAGCAATTATTCTGTCTTTCCATCCTAATCCCTGGATCTCCCCCCCCCCCAATTCTTGAATGTTCATATTATCAAGTTGGAATCTCCTCTGTCAGCTGTGGGGAATGCAGTTCATTTAAAAAATGGCACATGCAGACCCTACAAGCACTTCATGAGTTGCTACTGATTGATATGAGTGGGGTCAGACTCTGTCTTGTCCAGATTAAAATTGTGCTAACGGCCTCTATTTGGGGATGGGGGGGATGATAACTAATTCATATCATCTGTTTTTTTGAGTGAGGGCTTAAATTGGGTTGGCTTGTGGGGAAGCCATTTAGACTCTGGTTGTGTGAATAGGTTTCACATGGCCATTCTAGTGGCTGGGCGTGTGGCAAGTCCATTTACCCAACTACTTCAAATGCTTGGATTGACTTGAACCAACCAAGTTCAAAACGAGCCCACCCAAAGACGAGGTGGGATTTGCCCGAAATATGCATTTCCTATGTGATTCCAGTGTACAGAGGTTCTCGGTTTCACGTATATTGTCAAAACGAGGAAAACAAGCTTTTCTGTGGTATTGGTAGGCCGAGTCCTTGGGAAGGAAATGCCTCCTCAGTATCTTTGTGTGGTGCTTCTGCCTCTGCCAATGATTGCCTGATGCACCAGGACAGCCTTTGGGAGTTTAGACTAAAGACAGTGAAATGTATTCTCTGACATCTCCAGGTAGGACTGAGAATCTGAAACCCAGTGGAGGCCTGATTCCAGTCAGATGTGGCCCTCTGGATGTTGCTGAATTTGGCCTTCCACACATTGTTGAACAGCAACTCCTCTCAGCCCCAACAAGGGATGATGGGAGTTGTCTCCCATCATCCCTTGTTGGGGCTGAGGGGAGTTGCTGTCCAACAATGTGTGGAAGGCCAAAGGTTTCCCACACCTGGTATAAACAATACTGAGCTAGATGGACCCAATGGTCTAATTTGGTATAAGGCCGCTTCCTTTGTCCCTAAGGGAAAAGCTGAAGAGCATTGCTGTGGGTAGGAGACATGGATGAGCTGGCGTAGGATGAAAGGCAGTGCTTTAGGCCTTGGTGCCAACTTCCGGCGAAGGAGCTTGCACTTCCCTTTGCCCACACTTGGGGCAGCCAAGGCTCTACTATGTGAGGCAGATGTTTCAGTTGTGCTTTCCCAGCTCTCCTGTCTCTCGCTGTATCATTTAAAGCTAATAATCTCTTCTCCTCCCCAGAAATGAGTGACATGGACTCGTACAAGGTGCTGCTGGATGGGCCGGCACCTTGGGGCTTCAGGCTACAGGGTGGCAAGGACTTCAACATGCCACTCTCCATCTCCAGGGTAAGTGATGAAGAAACTCTTTCTCAGGGAACTGTCCTAGTCCTTGTTGGTGAGGCATGGTTGCTTTCTTCTTCCGTTGCTTCTGTTGCATGCATTTCCTAGGCTCAAGCACTCTTTCACACTTCCGTTGTGTGCTGGTCTCTTTATCACAAAGGAAAGGAAAGGCAAAAGGTCGTGTGTCGTCCCCCCGCACCCCACCCAGAGCTGCCAGCCTTCTTTGCACTCATGATGTAATGAGAAGGTCCTCAGCATTCAGCCTGCTACTTGATCTTGGGCTCCTTGGGGCTCCTGCGCTCTATTTTTGGATCTGTGGCAATGGCTCTTGCCTGTGGCTGGGTGGAGCTAACTTGGGGTTTGTGGTAATGTGAATACGATATTCTGGCTGTTCCAAGTGTGATGCCAAGGAGTGTAACTTAGTCGATCTTAATGCTAGCTTCTAGGGGGCAGTTATCCGTCTTTGACTTGTAGTTGGCAGCTGATTCTGTTGGTACTTAATCAATCAAACCTCACTGTCCAGATGATGCTTTCTTTAGGCTCCCCATCCCCCCCTTTTTGCATATTCATGAATCTCCTGTTTGGGTGAAGTGGGGCTGACTTCTTTAGGATGAGAAATAAGGCACACAGCCACTCCCCTCTGGGTGGCTTCTTGTGATCCCCACCCACTCTGTGCTGGAGCAGAAATGAAATTCAACCCCACACTCAGCCCAGGCACCAGGGGATGCCAGCAGTGTTTGTTTCATCTTCTAAATGCCTTCTGCCAGAAAGTCAAGAGCTGATTTCTAGCCCTGGATAGTGGAGGGCAGAGTACTGCCAAGCAGGGCCTACTTTTTCATGTGCTGTAAATGAGGCTCAAGGTCATGATGGACCACGCTCTGGTTGACACTGGTTCGAATCTCGTCACATCCATAAACACACTGAACAGCTTTATGGCTTGCGGCTGGATTAGAGCCTTGGCTTCCTGCCTGCTATATAGGAATCATAGGGGCCTACCTCACAGGGTCGCACTGAGGATGTGTGTGAAGTGCTTCCAGCACTTGAGCACCTTGTAGGCAAGTCCTAAGTATTCTACTTCTGTTGTTTGAAATTGGCAATGCCCTGCCGCTTAGTAATAATAAGGACTCCCCATTCTTCTTGGTACTGGTGTCCCCCAAGGCTTTCTTTCTGGGCTCATCCTGGACTGCCAACCCACAAGAGCCACTCCTGACCTGAAAGTGCCTCTCTGGGATGGCTTGGGTGCTCACATGCTGGACGGCTTGCAGACAACTCCTGCTCTCCTCGCCTTTTGCCTTATAAGCCTTGGAATGCTGAGTGCATCAGCCGCTGCCGCTGTTGCTGACGCTTGCAGCCGCTTGGCAAAGCGGAATGTTTCTCTATAAGCAGGAAGCCCCGAGGGCTGCAGAAAGGCACCAGAAAGCCCCCTCTCCATTGCTCCACAGCCAGGCACTCACTTTCCCCACGCACATGCTGCTTATAGTCCTCCACATCTTTTGCAGCACCATCTCTTCCCCGCCCCCACCCCACCACACACTTATTGGTTTTCCCATCAGTTGTATGGCTGGAGGTTTTCTTTGTACTTTCTCTGCTGCTCTGTTCCTATAAAGCTGTTCTTCCCAGCCCATCTCTGGGGACGCTCTGCTTTCCTGCTTGGAGGGCTTTGTGCTGAGGCAGCCTCCGCTGCTTTTGTTCCCTCACTCTCTCCCTTTTTTTAAAAAAAGAGTTTCTCCTGGCTCGCGGCCAATCCTTAGCAAAGCCCCTGCCTAGACAGGGGAGAGCCTCTCTGCAGAGAGACCCCAGCTAGCGCCTCCCGCAAACATACCAGAGGCTAGAGCAGCAGCAGCAACAGCAGCACCCTTCCCCTCCTTTCCCCTGTGCTAGCATGCCACAGCCCATCCCTCTTGCAAGAAGTATGAGAGCTCCTTTGTGGCCAGGCCTTGAGAAAGACTTTCCTTCCTGTGCTCTTTGGGGAGGGTGGCTTGCTGAGTTTGGCTGTGGCTGTCACAGCCAAGGATGGCCAGGGTTTCACTTGTTAGGCCATTGTGCTTCTGCTCAGGCAGCTACAGGTGGCTACAGTCAGCCGGTACTCCTGTGGTTTGGCTGTAGCCCTCCCTTGGCAAGGCTCCTGGCATCTGTAGCAGCTTCAGAGGGAGTGTTGCGCAATGTTCCCTGTCCCACTAAGCCAGGGGTCAGCAAACCTTTTCAGCAGGTTGCAGTCGCCGAAACGGAATGTCTTCTTGCCATTTGGGGGCAAAGTGGCTAAAGTCTTATTTTCTCAGTTAAATGTCTTAGCTAGATCAGACGACAACCCTGAGCTAGGTAAAGAACTTTAAGAACTTAAAGAAGAAATGTCACTCTATCCAGGGACAGTCCGCATATATACTGGCCTATTCCCAACTTTTTTTTCTTAATGTGGACACGGACCATTCATAACGTAAGAATATTCTTCACAACTGTGAGCAGGGCAGTAGGGTAAGTGAAGATAAGCTACAACAATTAGCTATAATGTTGGTCACTGCTCCTGCTCAGGTGGCACTGAAAAAGCATTTTGGTTCCTGAAATTCATTCTGATTGTGCAGATAAAATATAACTGATAGAATTCTACAGGATGTGGTATTAGCGTGTGAAAACAGTACAGATCGAATGATCTCCAGGTATGCACCTCCAGGTGGTGGAGATGTCAGGCGTCATCCTGGCACTCAGGCATCCTCACTTGGTTGTAAGTCACTAATAGCCAGGTACAAAATGCACCTGATAACCTGGCTAATTTCAAACACTGCTTTTGCCCTCCACTGTCCCAGACCTTTGGGGGGGCGGTATTTTTTTACCGTGCAGTGCACTCTTCTCTTCCTAGTTGAGAGATGTGGGATTTAGCATTCCCATTAATAAGAAATGCTAAACTTTTCCAAAAGTGCTTCTTGATTTGATGCTGCATGCCAGATGTCAGCAGACAGGTGTGAGAGAAGAAGGCAGGGGCTTGTAAAAGCAGTGAGAATTGGGTAGAAAGGTTTCTCTTCTGCTAAAATAATTTGCTAGGCCAAAAATAAAAAATAGTGAAGCATATGGTTGCAATTTAAATGAGATATATAGGGGGGAAAGGCAAGGAGAGAAGCTCTGGTGGTGGAGGGGGACTGTTGAGTAATAGGTAGGAAGCACAGCAATGTGAAATGTCTGTCTGGGTGTCTGATGCAAATGCTTCTATCTCATGAGATGAAAGGTCTTGCAGGGAAAATAAACAGGAAGTAGGGTGAAAACCGATCCTGCATTTATTGGGACTGAGCCTCCCCCAGTGCAAATATTAGTAACAGACATTGTAGAGCTGAATACACCTTGAATCTGACTGCCATCTTCAAAACTGCCAGCGGGATTGACTCTTAGTAGGACCTAAATAAAAGGTAGTACCTAAATAAGTTGGACAGTGTTCTTGAAGCGACTGGCATGAGTTTGGCCAAACCGCGGGAGGCAGTGGAGGATAGGGGTGCCTGGCGTGCTCTGGTCCATGGGGTCACGAAGAGTCGGACACGACGGAACGACTGAACAACAACAAAATACAATCTAGAGAATAGTTGATTTCATCCCCTAAAAATGGAAGATCAAATGTCTACAGCAGAATACCTAGAAGAATGTGAGCTTATGTGAGCTCATAGCTCCTTTATGCTCATTCCTGTTAAAACATTAGATTCCTTGCAACCTGGTAATCTCGGAAGGTGCAGGGGATAAAATGGCTTCACTGTTCCTCCAGAGTTGTCTGAAGACTGCCTGGGCTGTGTGTCAAGGATTGTCAACACTTGGCTTCTGTGCCAAATCTGTTCCCTTGAGGGATGATACTTGGCTCCTGCAGTTGTGAACCCAGAAGCAAAGGAGGGATGTAGAAGAGGAGGCACAGCTGCAGCAGTGGGACTTGCCAGAAAACCACTCTAGGGAGGTTGGGTTGGGCATTCGACCCACTGCACCCCTTGCTCAATGCAGGCCTCTGGCAAAACTTGTTGCTGTCCAGGGTTCTATGTTAAACGAATTGGTGGCATAATCTGCAGGAGTGGCAGGTTCCCCATCCTTGATCTGGAACATCCCTCTTGGATCGAAGCGATGGAGGAAACTGTGGAACAGGAACAGAGAGCTTAACACTTGTCCAGCTTTAGCGCTGCAGGGTGGGTATTAAATGAATGTTGGCTAGTTGCGTTAGGAAGGAAGCTACTGGCTCATTAGCTCAATGCCTCCGAATTAACGGTTCATGGGCTGTGTGACTGCTCTGTGCTGCCAGGCTTCCTTGAGCTCATTGTGAACTTGTGACTTCTGCATACAAGAAAGATGTTCTGTGAGTCACACACTGGCAAGTAGGTGAAATATCTGGGGTGTGTGTGTGTGTGATGCAATTGGGAAACCGATGTGTCAGAGTGGTCTTCCAGCTCATGTACAGCCTTAGGAGCCCACGTTATTTTAGTTTTATTCCTGCATATTTGGGACAGGACAGACTGTTCAGGCCTAGAGCAGTGCGGGGTGGCTGAGGACTGATGGGGAGAATGGAAGTCCTCTGCTCAGGTTGCTAGCTGTGTCCATTACAGCCAGAAATGACCTGCTCCTTCTGTACCGAGCACCTATGTCTTTAACTTTTGGAAGATCCTTTGAAGAGCCACCTAGAGACAAGCGACAGGGAGGAGGGTATTGCAGTGGGCACACATTTCAGGTGCCTGCCGTGGTGGAAGGATGAGGCCATGATGGGTGATGGAAAAGAGCAGGTGCAGTGATTGATGCCTGGCTGGTTCAGCTGTCCCAAGGCTGAGTTCTGAAAACCAAGCAGAGCTGCTGAGGTCAGATGGAGAACAGGATAAAAATACACCCCTCGCTGTTAAAAGAGGGATGGAGAAAGGTGAGCATTGTCCAAGGAAGCCCATTGGCTGGGCCAAGAGGGCTGTCTCCCCCATGTACTGCAGCTTGGCTGTACCTTCAGAGGAACTTGTGCTAACTTGCCAGGGAACTGAGTACAAGGCTGTAATTTTGTTGGGATTTCAACGTTTTCCCAAAGGCCCCAGTTTGCTAAGATAGATTCTGAACACTCGCATTTCATTTCAGTACAGCTGTATGAAGAAGAAGAAAATGCAGGTTTTCATAATAGCTGCTGCAAAGCAGGGCTGTGTGTATTCTGTACTCAAACAGAGCAAAATCCTTCACTTAAAAAGCAGAATTCTAAATCAGGGGTGGTGAGACTCTAGCGGCCCAGATGTTGTTGGTCTACAGCTCCCATCATCCCTGACCATTGGCCATGTTGGCTGTGGCTGATGGGAGTTTGGAAGGCCACATGTCTAAAATCATGCAAATCGTGCAATATTGCATTATCTTTGCTGCTTTTGCTAGTCATGATGGGGCATGAAGAAGTCCTTCCTGACCACTCTGCAGCTCCGTGGTAGAGCTCCTCCTTTGCATGCAGAAGGTCACAGGACCAGGTTCAGTCCCCAGCACCTCCAGTTTGGGGTTGGAAAGACTCCTGCCTGGATTGGAACCCTTGAAAGCTGCTGCCAGTCAGTGTAGACAATACTGAGCCAATTGGACCAATGGCCCGACTCTGAATAAGGCAGCTTGCAGTGTTGACTGCAGAACACAGACTACCTTGAAGCAACACGGATTGAGAGTAGCCAGGCCTGTTCTTCTCTTGTTTTGAAAGAGACTGTTTTGCAAAAGTAAGTTGTCAGCTCTCTCCGTGCTTGAGAGTTGGTGGCTCTGTGATTGCTGAGCGGGGGAGTCTGTGGCTTCTTGTTCCCAGCAACAGAGCTGGTTATGTTTGCTGGGAGTGAGTTGGCTCAGGTTTCTAAAACTGAGCAGCAGCAAGCAGGTGTGGGCTGCCCCACTGTGAAGGTCATTGAAATCGAGGGAAGAGGGAAGGCCAGAGGGGTGGAGATTGAAGGAAGGAAACTGCTTCCCCCCCCCCTTTGGTGAAAACCAGACCCTTTTTGATACAGGTTGGTTCCAGGATTGAAACCCCGCCACAGGCAGGAAGTGGGGAAGAAATGCCTGTTCCCACAGTGACCGGCCACCCTCATTTTTTTCCTGTACTGATAGGGTGGGCATGGGGGTGGAGGAGGTCAGCTAAGATTGCTGGCTGGGAATAGACTGGCTGTCCTCTGGGGCCAGGGAACTGCAGAGCCCCGAACTTCCTGCCCAGCCTGGATAAATGCACACACAGCGCCAAAGGGGTGGTCGTTTTTAGACTTGCTCATGTGTAATAAGGCAGGAAGGAAGCAGGAAGGAGGGAGTGGATTTGACTGTGCCAGAAGATGGAAATCTAGTGCATTTCTGGATTAGTTGTACTGCCCAGCCTGATGTGTTATGTTCTCTCTTTCTGACCATATAACTGCCGTGGAATGACCTCTGTCTTTTTATCCCCTGTGATTTCAGATTTTGGGATTGTGGGGTTGCTGAAACTTGTCCTAATCACTGGATGTGCTCTTTGTGTCGTGACAATACAATGTTAAAAAGCAAATTAAAGATACAGGATTTTGCAAAATAATAAATAAATAAATAAATAAATAAATAGGAACAAAGTGTTACAGTGGTGAACCAGATTTAAAATAATAATAGTTTCGGTGTACGTGTGGAAATGAGGAAATCCTCCTTCTGTTTGAATATAGCAGTTTGCCTTGGCCCAGGCCTTGCATTGTTCAGCCTTCTCCAACCTGGTGCCCCTGGGTGTTGTTGGACTCCAACTCCTATCAGTCCCAATCTGGGGATGATGGGAGCTGTAGTCCAAAATGTCCAGAACGCTCCAGGTTGGGAATGGCTGGAGCGGCGGCTTCTCATCTTCCTTAGGGGGAGCCATTTGCATGCTGGGCCAGACACCTTCTTCACCCTGAACAGTGAAATGACCTGATTTCTAGACTTCCCACTACCTTATGCCTGGGAAGCATTTTCCTCAAAAACTCCTGGGGGAAAGGATACTTTGGCACCATATATAAAGTTGGTGGCATTGTGCCCGCTGGGCATGACCTGTCAGAATTGCCTGGTGGGTGAACTGAACAGGTTGGGAGAAGATATATCTTGGTGCACATCGACTCCAGCTGTCATTTCCCCCCATTTGAAAGATCAGACAAATTTATGATCTGGCTGCTCCATCCCTCGGGGAACTTGTGCATTCCACCTAAAGTTACACACATTCCTCCACTTCCCCCCTTGTGTATGGCTCTGTCCCTGGGATTCTTTCCATATAAAAATGAAAACACAGGAGCTGCCTGGAGCAATAGCCCTAGCACCATAAGCCTTTGGCCACAGCAAGTTCCTACATAAATGTCCCTTATAACATGGGAGCCATATATAGCAGCATGTGGTTTTCTTAGTAATTTATCTTTCGTTGCTGACAGTGAATTTGTACTGCTAGGGGCAAACGATTCGCTCTATTCCTGCTCTATTTCACCAGGGGAAACACCTTGGCAGAGCTCCTTTCAAGTTCCATCCATTTAGGGTGCTTCTTTTCCAGCCCTCCTAGAGCATTCTGTCCTCAGTATTTCACACAGGTCTCTTGCGATGGGCTGTCATGGTGTTGGTACAAAGCCCGGATTTTTCATCGGGAACCCTGTGTCAAGGAAGCAAGAGGATGCTGCTGGGCTTTGCAAGAGGGTTTGCCAGTCCTCTGAGCTGCCTGGAGATCTAGCAGCAGATGCAGATTCTCCTTTTATGTTCATGTTGAGCTGGACTTGGAAGAATTATTGGGCTTCCTCCAAGTGCCAGCAGATCTTCATCCCAAGTGAGCAGAGATGGTTGAAAGCTGTATCACCCCTGGGTGCTCTTAACCCCGGATGCAGTAGTTTTCTGCCCTTTCATACAACTAAGAGGATGTATTAGCTGAGTTGGCAAGAAGAGGGAGAGTTTGGCTGGAATGATACTTGAGACATTTTAGTGATGTGCCTAAGTGGCTGGTCCTTATGGTGCAACGTCTTAACCTAAACCTGTGACTGTTTATTTGCCACCATCCTCAAGTCAGGAGGCAGATGGCTAAGGGGGGAATATCTAGAGGATGTTGCCCAGAGAAATGGTTGCACTGTCCTCGGGAGTAACTGGCCCTGCCCCAGAGAAAGTTGGTAAAAGGTAATGGACCCCTGACAGTTAAGTCCAGTCACAAATGACTCTGGGGTTGCAGGGCTCATCTCACTTTACTGGCCAAGGGAGCCGACCTACAGCTTCCGGGTCATGTGGTCAGCATGACTAAGCTGCTTCTGGCGAAACCAGAGCAGCGCACAGAAACGTTGTTTACCTTCCCGCCAGAGCAGTACCTATTTATCTACTTGCACTTTGACGTGTTTTTGAACTGCTAGGTTGGCAGGAGCAGGGACCGAACAACGGGAGCTCACCCCGTCGCGGGGATTCAAACCGCCAACCTTCTGATCAGCAAGCCCTAGGCTCTGTGGTTTAACCCACAGCGCTACCCGTGTCCAAACTCATAAACATAGCAGTAGGCTAACTAGCTTTTTACTTTGGTGAACTGCCACCACTTAGCGTATTTATACCCACAGTGATCTTGGCTTAACTCATAAAGGTAAAGGGACCCCTGACCATTAGGTCCAGTTGCGGATGACTCTGGGGTTGCAGCGCTCATCTCACTTTACTGGCCAAGGGAGCCAGCGTACAGCTTCCGGGTCATGTGGCCAGCATGACTAAGCAGCTTCTGGCAAACCAGAGCAGCGCACGGAAACACCGTTTACCTTCCCGCCAGAATGGTAACTGTTTATCTACTTGCACTTTGACGTGCTTTCAAACTGCTAGGTGGGCAGGAGCAGGGACTGAACAACGGGAGCTCACCCCGTCGTGTGGATTCGAACCGCCAGCCTTTCAATCGGCAAGCCCTAGGCTCAGTGTTTTAGACCACAGCACCACCCGCGTCCCTGAGAAAGCTGGTATTAAATCAGTAAATCAGAAGTGGGAGCACATAGTGTTTCTATTCCAAGCGGCTTCTTTTTGATTCTGGACAAAGTCAATTTCAGCCTTTAGGGGGTTAGGCAGGCAGGCAGGCAGGCAGGAAAGCCCTTGGTGCAGCTTCTCCCTACACATTTGGTCATGGTGTTCAATTGTCCAATTATTGTTTTAAAACATTTTTTAATTCATTTGTCATTTACTCCAAAAATGTATTTCAAAGAGACTTACAATTTTTTTAAAAAAGTTTAGAATACAAATATAAAATACCAAATAAAAAATGATAAAATACCAAATTAAAAAAATGATTTGTTTTAAAAATTATTCACTAAAAGTGCTCATCTTACAGCGAAACTAAAAGGACACATCCTGCTCCACTCAACTAAAAGATGGACACCAGTTCAGCACAAAATTATTGGGTGAACAAGAATATCTTCACCTCGCACCTATTTTTTTTTTTTACAAATCATATTTATTATGGTTTCCAATAAAACAATATCATATGAAACATTCCAAATTACATTCCAAATTATTTCTCCAATTATAAAACAAAAAAAAGGTTCCAAATTGTCCAAATTATTACTTTAAGTAATAATAATAAAGGCTGATGGTACCAGACATATCTCTTTGGAGAGAGCGTTGCGCAGTCAGGGAGCCACCACAGTCGCCCAGACCATCCCTGAGGCCAGACACTGGTCCAGTGCATCCACTCGAGGACCACCCACTCACAACTAGGACAGCCACTCTAGAAGAGCGCCATGGCTGATGGTATCAAAAGCTGCCAGGAGATCAAGGAGAATCAAGAAGGTTGCACTTCCCCTGTCTCTCTCTCTCTGCTGACCAAAGGTTATCATACTGGACAGCCAAGGCAGTTTCCAGCTCCCAAAGCACTGTAGGAAGAGGGTCCCTGCCCTTAGACGTACAATCTAAAAGAGAGTGGCATGGGAAGGAAGCGTTACTGTGTGGGGAGCAAGCTCCAGAACCAGTTCTCATACAGTTATTGTTCTTATAATGACCAGCTGGTATGGAAGCTGTTCAGATCACCTGACGGAAGGGTTGTCATTAGGTAGTAGCTGAGGGAGGGCCAGAGGCTGCTGGTTTCTTAGCAGAGGCAATGGAAGAGTGTTAGAGAGAGAGGGAGGGAGCTCTTGCCTTTCTCACCAGCTGCACGCTGGCCCCTGACCCACCAACCACCGTCCCATGCATTCCTTGGGGCAGAAAGGCTGGCCTCCTCTGCTTGAGCTTGTCCAGCAATGACCCTCTTTGGGGTGAAAAGATGATGTCGGTGGGGCCGAAAGGGTCATGTGAGCCATGCTCTGCTTCCTCTGGAGGCCCCCTTCCCACTCGAGAATTGCCCCGAGAGGTCCTGCATACCTGGGACAGTCTTCCATTTCCCAGTGGGGAGGGCCTCCCATGGCAGCAGGGGAGGGAAGAGCACCACTGCCTGTTGCATGCTAGCCAAGGCTTATCCTTGGCCCCTCTGGCGGTTTCCCCTCTGCTGATCCATGGGCTTCAGCATGCATCTGATGGTGCTGACACCAGGCCCATGGCCATAGCCAAGGGGGAGCGGGGGGGGGCAGCTGCCCCCCATCAAGTAAACAATAGAAATGCTTAACTAACTGACCAATCACGTTGGTTCTGGCCCCTGCTAACAAAAGTCCTGCCCACCCCCCAACAAAAACCTTGGCTACACCCGTGATCCAGGCCTGTTCTGGAAAATTAGTTGAATTCTCCATGCTCTCAAAAGGCGCAAGTGGTTTTTCTGTTTTAAAAATCAACCCTGCCCTAAGGAAGCCACGTGGTAGCCTTCCAGTTGCCAGCATGGATTGCTGTAGCCAAGACCTCTAGCATAGCCTTCTGCTGACCCCTCCCACAGGCAGCCATGATTGCGGCTTGAGTTTCTTGGACACAGCTCCCTTTTGGCCAAATGGTGCAATCATGCTCCGCTTTCCCCCTCTGCTTCTTTCTGCCTGGGACTTGTGGAACAGGAAGACTCTGGGTTAATTAATGCCTCACTGCCCCCAGGGTGGGTATTGCGTTGCTGCTGATGAGCTAATGTCTCTGTCTGCTGACAGAGGGAGATGAATGAGATGGCTGGGAGAGGTGATCCCTGCCGAGAGAGGTGGGCTGCTTGCCTGCCCCCATCTACTCTCTAAGCAGACATACAGGCTTGAGGAATTTCTGTGGCTTTGTAGATCCGACAGGCATTGAGTGTGACACATGGATTGCGTTATGGGAAATGCATTGATTCACTCCAGGCTCTCTCCTTCAGAGCCCTGCTCTCTAGTAAAGTCTCAAGAAACCCTTGGGGATGCTGGAGCCAGTCACCTCCCTCCCTCGCCCCTCCAATCCAGAGATGGGCTTGGGATGAGCGGTGGAGAAAAGAGCACAGGCTCTTTGGATTCCTTAAAACCTGCCTGCTTCTCTCCAGCAAAGCTCAACACTAGGTCCTTTCACCATGAGCGTGACAGGTTTCTCTTGCCTTTGGGGGCTCTGCATGCTGTTGGTGCCCAGTGCAGGGGTGCGGGGCACATGGTGGCTCTTCACCTCTTTGCTGAGTGTCTCAGTTGGCTTACGAATAGAGAAAAGGAATGGGAGGCTGTACGGTGCTTTTGTAACGCTGGGAACAGGCTGGCCCTGTGCCATGGGGCTTTTGCGAAAGCACAACAGGATGACTGGATGGTGGGTGTGTATGGGTAGTTATTCCACAGTTAGCTCCAGCGCAAACTTGTTAAAATGGGGATCGGATGATCCAGCACGTGCAGGAGACTCATGTCGTGAAAGCTGCATGTGCATAGATGTGTGTAGATGTTCAGCTGTATGGAGAGAGAGGAAAAGCTTTGGTAGCGTGGATCCTTCTTTGGTTGTTTGACCTGGAAAATGCCTTTTTGAACTGTGCAGAGTTGAGAAAGAGCCTGGGGAATCAAGGTTATTCCTGGGGGACATGGTCTCCATAAGTGGTAGGCAGGAAGGCAACATGCCTTGCACCTGGAGGGCATATCCAAAGGATCAGTGAGTGCATGCAGCAACTCACAAGTGACCATCCAGCGTGATCACAAAATATCCAGTCCACTAGTAAGGGAACTTATATGGAGGGTGGTGATATTGCTGTTTGTTTCTTTGGGGTGAGAGAATAGATAGGTGTACGTAAAAACAAAAAACAAAAGATGTAGCTGCACGCTGCACATTGAGTGTAACATGTAGTTTGGTTCTCAGCCGTAAATGAGTGGCAGAAACAAAACCTACAAGCCTCAAGACTTTTGCGCATTGTGTCAGAAGATGAATCTGCAGGAAATCCCCTGAAACTGTATTCAGTTGCAGACCAGAGTTGTGCCCCTTGGGCTGAACTTGGAAATCTCAGCGTGATGAACGATTTCGCTCAGAGTGGCCTGATGATAAGTTTATGAATATTTGGGTGTCCCTATACGGTCTCGCACTCTTCTGTACTGTGTAAAGCAGGCTGGATTCTAGAAAGACTTCTGTGTTATCTACAGACTCCTTTGTGTTTAAACTTGTAAATATTTGACCATCCAATACATACCGCCCCCCCCCCCGGCCAGGTTCCTGAATGTACCAGCTCTCGGGCTGATTATCCAAACAACATTTGCGTTAATGCAGTATGGAGGTTACTCAGATAAGGGTTGGCTCGGACTTAGCTGCTTTCATCATAGGTAGTTTGATATTTGTCATTTCCTCTCCCAAACCCCCTTCTCCTTTCTTTCCAAGTAAAGAATAGCACCATTTTCTATTAAGTTTCACAGGCTGTTTCATTACGATGACAAATTGCCCTGTGGCACCTAAAATGCTAGCTAATAGCAGAATGATTATTAGTAAGTTGGAGCTTGCATCATCACCTTTGCAAAAAATGTGGCCCAGTGCAGACTTGCTGTTGCGCAGGGTTAAGGGGTCAGGGCCAAGCTGCAGGACCATGTCTGCCTTCTCCATGCACTTCCCATGGTGTGGATTGTTACACCTGCCTATTCCTACCTCTGTTTTAAAAGCCACTTGGCTGATCCTAAGATCATTCCCACAGCAGCCTTGATCGCACAGCCCTCTTCCAGCCCATTGCCTCTCAGGATCAATCCCCGGTTTCTTCAGGGCTGGGAGAGACCCCTGCCTGACACCCTGGAGAGCCACTTGCTGGACTGTAACTCCTATCACCCCTGACCCATTGCAGATGCTGGTAGGGGCTGATGGGAGTTGGAGTCCCAACAATGTCTGCAAGGTACTACATTGGTTACCCTTGGTGTAGGTAATACTGAGGTAGATGGACCATGGTCTGTATAAGGCAGCCTCCTGTGCTCCTACCCCTTTGAAGCATTTGCATCTACACTGAGGCTATGTATATTGGGTGTCTTTTGCTTATCAGTGATTGGGGTAGGGGGAGTAAAGGCGTGCCATTTCCAAGTGGGATTGCTCATTGCATATGGATTATACCAGTGTTTTCAGTGTCTATGACTGCCTGCCGTTGCTGCAAGCAACATCGTTCTTCAAAGCATCGTTCATAACTTTCCCTTTTTCTGAGATACTCCCAAATAGTTTTGAAGTGGTGTGGCTTTGTGGGTGGGTGTGCTGTTCGCTTTGTGGAAGATTATGCCTGTCCTGCAGTCCTGAGCGTTTCTAAGAAGATTCCAACTAGTACTAAACATATCCAAATAGGGCAGAGGCAGAAGTGGGTTTGTGTGCAACAGAGAAGCCATTCCCTGCAGGCGGTCGGGGTGGGTGGGTGTTTGTTCAAGGCCCATTAGTGCCTGGGCATCTGTCTACAGGGCCAGGCAGCATGTTTGCAAGTGCCTGTGGCATTAAGCAGCCGCTCATGCCTGCTTCTGAAGCTTCTTCCCTGCAGATAACCACACCAACCTGGGGTGGGGTGGGTGAGGGTGACCAGCATACCCATGCTGGGGCAGGACCCAAAGTATGGCCTCAGTCCCCTTAGCAATTCCTGAGAGGGAACTAATATGCCAGGAGCCAAAGGTAAAAGGGACCCCTGACCATTAGGTCCAGTCGTGGACGACTCTGGGGTTGTGGCGCTCATTTCGCTTTACTGGCCGAGGGAGCCAGCATTTGTCCACAGACAGCTTCTGGGTCATGTGGCCAGCATGACTAAGCCACTTCTGGCGAACCAGAGCAGCACATGGAAAGGCCTTTACCTTCCCGTCGGAGCGGTACCGATTTATCTACTTGCACTTTGATGTGCTTTCAAACTGCTAGGTGGGCAGGAGCAGGGACCAAACAACAGGAGCTCACCCCATTGCGGCGATTCGAACCGCCGACCTTCTGATCCGCAAGCCCTAGGCTCTGTGGTTTAACCCACAGCACCACCTGTGCCCAGGAGCCTGCCCAGCAGTAATTGCATGGGCAATGTGCAAAAGGAGTTCTAGGAGCACACTGTCCCAGACTTCCCCTCTTCACTCTCAACCTTGTGGAGGGCTGTAGCTTATTGGTAGGGTGCATGCTGTCCCAGGTTTAATCCCCAGCATCTCTGAGTAGGGCTGGGCATTGTCCCCTGTCTGAACCTCTGGAGAACTGCTACCAGTCAGTGACTGAGCCAGATAGACCAGTAAGTGCAAGCAAGGCAGCTTCCTCAGTTCCTAACTACCGCTCAGCCTCCCCTTCCTTTCTTGTTCTACATATTAGTGCAAAGCAGCCCTGGGAAACTGCTGAAGGGCGTGGTATAATTCAAATAAATAAAAACGGGCTCCTTGTACTGCAAAGCTCTTCTCCCAAGGCTCAGCAGGCAAGATGGTGCAATCAGTTGCAATGCTGTGCCTCTCTCTTACTTCATTTAGCCTTGACTAAAGTTGTTTCTTTTCTTTTTCCTTTTGCCTGAGCACCAGGGGTGAATTTCAGCACCCCCGCCTACTCATTTGGGGATCCCTGAACCCCCTCTAGCCTGTGTTGTGTGTGTGTGTACTGTATATTACAGGTACCACAAGAAGAAGACAGTCGGGGTAAGACTGACAGTTTGGTGCCCTTTTGTAGAAGTTAATTCACTGCCATAATCTAATGGTGAGAACCCGGGCTCAGAGTTCATTCAATCAGACTTTTAATCTTGCCTGCCCAGGGAGCATTGTGAGCTTCTGTGTCCACAAACGCAGCAAACATGAGAGGAACGCCAATACAAGCAGTAGGAGGGAAGTACAAAGCCAAAAACACTGGTGGGTGGAGGGGGTGGTGGAGAGAATGTGTGTTGCTAGACAGGGCTTTTCACCACCTGCTTTTAAAAGCTGAACGACAAGAGTATCGGCAGGTGCGGCTTCACTGGCTACTACAGCATCATGGTGGGAATTGCCATATTCCAACTCAAAGGGCCAAGGAGTGCACTTTGGGTCAGCAGCCAGGCAACTGCAAAGTTATGTTTGGGCTGTTCTGTCTGGTCTGCTGCATTCACCAGCAATTCTAAACTCTCCCATAGGCCCTGGGCCCTTCCAGATAATTTGTTTTTATTGCACAATAAATGTGCAGTCGTTGCTCAACTTCTCTGCAGCGGATCCAAATACGGTGACCGGACGCAAAGCAGGACAGGGCTCTTGTATCGCCAAGCCAGGAGGGAAGGAATTTCTGCAAGATGCGGCTTGCCATGCATGGGTGAGAAAAGCTGCACCTCCCTGAAATTCCCACTTCTGTACGAGTCTTAAAGCTACAGCAGCCTGGTCATTCTGTGCTTTTTCTTCCCCTCACCCACGTGGCACATAAAATTCATTCTTAACCCCTTACTGAATTTGTTTTATGCTGTTTAGGAGCTAGCTTTTGTATTGCAGGTATCTATTTCCCCCCATAATGTATTTGTAAAGCTAACCTGGGAGTTGATTTTTTTCTTTTTCTGGGAGCGCATATTATATTATTCCTCCAGCTTTGCTTCCTTTTGCCCACACAGGTGGGCTCATCTACATGGGAGTTCAATCTGGTTTTGCAACTTCTTGCACCTCATATTTTTTTTTGGTATTGCCCACATAATGACCTCCTCGCTCAACTGACAACCCAGATGGTCAGGGTACAAATAATAAAATTACTGCTGTTACTGTTATTATTATGCTGCCACCATAAAATTCTTATATATCCCCAGCCTTGGGGATAATCTGATAATGAAAGTATATCCAGTATGAAGTTACATCTGGATATACTGAAGCGCATTGTGTGGGGGCGTATTTTTACATGTGTCATTACATCTCACTCATTGCTGTCTGTCACCACACCCCCTACTCCCATTTTGCTTGTCAGCTCAAATGAAGGGGTGTTTTTTTAAAAAATAAAGATAATAATAAAACTGCTTTTTTTTGCAGAACAGCTATATCAAACATAAAAAGGGAAATTGCCTTGTGCCTGAAAATGAGTGCCCATGGTGGTGGGCGATGAGCCATCTTCCCAGCAATGATTATGCAGGTTACAGAGATGTGACCAATTTCCAATTACTTGATTGGCAAGAGTGGCTGGGGAAACCCAGCCAGATGGGCGCGGGAATGAATAATAAAATTATTATCGAAAGATGAAGCAGGGCCCCTGCTTTCTTTGCAAACACGCACACTTTCTCAATGGAAGCAGATTGGAGCCTCCTGTACCTACCAGTACCTGCCAGGCCATTCTTTATCCTTGTACGGTGCTCTTCAGTAACCTACTGGTGGTTCTGGCCATGAAATATCATTTAATAAAATTTGTGCAAATCTGGCAGATCTCTCCTTCTGTAAAGTATGCTTGAAGCACTGGCTTTGGCGGAAGTTTGTTAACACCATTCCACAGATAATTCATTTTTCTTTTCTTTTTTTAAAAGCTGCCCATTTGCCATTATGCAGATACAGATACATTACAGATACAGGTAGAGATGAGGGAACAATAACAACACACAGAAATAGCTCCCATCAGGCACCGCCCACTTGTGCGGGCAGGAAACATCAGCATAGGTTTTGGAGACATAACATTGAAAGCACTCGGATGTCAGCGCACAAACACAAGCCTGGCACCATTCATCCACAAACTCATCCATGACCCAATGTGTGGACATAACCATTGCAAAACATGGGATGTGATCAATGTACCCCTGGAGCTCAGTGAGTGATGGCAGTAATGCAGCACCAAGACTAAGAACTGGGGTTTTAGGTTTTGGGTGTGTCATGATGCTTGGCAAATCTAAACTAATCCAGCTTTGTTAAGGATGGCTGCAGGGCCTGGAATTTTATCAGATCGGCTGTGTTTGCTTGTGGGGTTTTTTTTTTTGGGAGGGGGGTTGAATGCTATGGGACAATGTGAATCCAGACTGATCATTCATACGATTGTTGGCAATTTAAGGTGTGCAACTATATGGTTTTGTGGAGAAGCAGCCAGGGCGTGTTTCAGAGGCCTCTTTATATTACCAGAAAATGATAATGCTGATCAGTGTTGGAAATTCTCCAGGCCACTTGCGACCAAGTGAACATGATGTCTCCACCATCTGGAGATGCATGCCTGCGGATCCTTGGATCTTGACTGTTTTCACGCACTAACAACACATCCTGTAGAATTCTGTTTGTGATATTTTGTTTGTGCAATCAGAATGAATTTCAGGAACCGAAAGGTCGTATTGAAAAATATGACTTTCGAGCCGCCTGGCCCCTACATGGCAACTAGACGTTTTGTTTTGATAACTGTAACCCCGGTTTAAGGAGCCATTTGGCGCCTATCTTATATATCTGAGATTCTAACACTGATCACTGCTGATAAAAGCCAAAGACCATGAGTTAGGCATGAGGAGCCTCTTTGGAGGCCAGTATGTGTGGTGTTGGTGCAAGTCGTTCTCCTTTTAATGGCAGGAGGAGGGATGGGACAGTCTTATGCAGTGAAATAGGTCTCTTTCATAAACTTGTACCCATCTCTTCCTCTGAGTTTTGCATCATCCCTGGGAGGCAGGTTAGACTGGAAGATAGCTGGGTGGCCTTGTTGTTGCCCTTCCTGCTGGGTTAGAACCTGTGTTTCCAACTTCCAGGCCCATTGATAAATCAGTTC
This sequence comes from Lacerta agilis, assembly GCF_009819535.1. NCBI lineage: Eukaryota > Metazoa > Chordata > Lepidosauria > Squamata > Lacertidae > Lacerta > Lacerta agilis. The sequence continues at coordinate 65,660,595 of NC_046313.1, forward strand.
CAGCCACTACCCCACACCACTTTGAGCATTGTTCTCTACAGTGCTGCCACCTCTGGAGCATGCAACATTTACACACTTTGTTTAGCAGAGACTATGGGGGGAAACAAAGGAAGGCAGGACTGGAGCTGATTCCACTACTCCAGATCTTGCTCCGCTAGACATGGGGTAATGCTGAGAACCACATTGCTTGCTTCCTGCCTTTGTCTCTTCACGTGGGTAACTATTCTGTGTCACCGAATCCTCCTCTTCTTCCTCTCCTTGCAGCTCACCCCCGGGGGCAAGGCAGCCCAAGCAGGTGTGGGAGTAGGTGACTGGGTGCTAAGCATTGATGGAGAGAACACGAGCTCCTTGACCCACATTGAAGCACAGAACAAGATCCGTGCGTGCGGGGACAAGCTCTCGCTCAGCTTGAGCAGGTAAGAGGCTCTTGGTGTGAGTTAAGATATTAGGAGCATGGCATGCATTATAGGCATAGCTGTCAACCCTCCCTGCTGTTCCCCAATGCTATAATAAGGGAATTTCCCGCAAAAAAGGGAAAGGTTGACAGCTATGATTATAGGATCGAGAAGTGGTTACAGCTGACCTGCTGTACTCAAGCCCAGTCCTCGGAATAACCACTCACTGGTTCTCAAACTTTTTTCTCTGGGCCACACTTCCAGGATAAAAATTTGCTCACACCACACCATTTTCTTTATTGATAAGAAATACATTGGAAAGCCAAAAAGGAAACGACTAGCAGTGCTTGATCCAGAAAGTATAGAACAATGCAGCTACATACTAACACTTATCATTCCCAAAATATAATGATCAACGAGCCTCTTACATATGTACTTTAAGCATGTATGCAAACTGAATGAGAGTTGTGAGCTTGCTTTTGCTGGTAACTTCATTTATATTAGGTCTAATTTGGGTCAAACAAACTCTCGTCTCATAATCCACACAAAGAAGCCTTTCTCTTTTCTGATCTTTTGCATTTGTCAGAGTTGAATATCCCTGTTCACAACAGTGTGTCGTGGGACTGCAGAATAGCCAATGCTGCTCTCCAGGGCTCTATTCAAACAGCTATCCTGGATCACAACTTGGTGCTCAGTATCACTTGATGCTCTTGCTCTTTTTGAAAAGATACCTATCCATATTCTGTAATATAGATAGATACTACACCACACTGAAATGTTTAAAAGTTTCTTTGTCCTTGAATCTTCCTGCCACCAGTGGTGAATGGCACATGTGCGCTGCTGCTCCAAGTGGCCGCAAAACAAAACGACCACCCTGCGGCCTCCTACCAGGCGCCCGCCGAAGTCCACTACAACGCGTGCAGCCCCCAGGCACACATTACCTCTCCAGCTTTTTCAATCAATCTCTTTGGCTGCTGGAAGGCTCAACCAAAACTGGGAGCCACTCCCGCAGCGGGAAGCGACGGTAGGCAGGGAGGCCACGTTGGGGATCAGGAGTGACGTCCCTCACTGGCCCGCCCCCACCGCTCTGCCCATCCAGGGCCCAGCAGGAAGGGAGAAGAAAAGCGTGCCAGCCGAGTGAGCGAGCAAGCCAGCTGCGGCGGCACCACCATGCCGAGCGAGGTTTTTGCCAGGCGGCGGGGCTCGGCTTGGGAGTCACTGGTCGCGGGGCCGGGGCCCCGAGTGTCACCCCCTCCAGGGTGGAACCCAGGGCGAACCACCCCCAACGCCCCACCCTTGCTCCACCCTTGCTCCACCCTCTCCTGCCACACCAATGTGGCGTCCCACATCCTTTGAGAAGCACTGTCTTAACTCATAAACATATCAGTAGTCTAACTAGCTTTTTACTTTGGTGAACTGCCACCACTTCAAAGCATATTTATACCCACAGTGATCTTGGCTGCATCTGAATTACTGGAGAGTGGAAGAAAGCCTCTCTAACTCTCCAGGGGTCCCTGTGCAGCCAGCCAGAGTGATGCTTAAGTGAGTGTGTGAATGAGTGAGTGAGTGTATATTGACACTGAGAGAGGCCAAGGGTGTGCTCTTAGGACAGAGGGCTTTTAGAGTTTTCTCCTAGGCAACCTAGGCAGGACCAATCCAGTCACTGGACCCTCCGTGGCTGAGCTGTCACCACTGCCTTCCCAGTTCCTCATGGCGTGAAAGGGAGCAGGCTACTTTCCTCATGTTGCTGTGGCCCTGCTCTCTGAGCATAATCTCTGCTGCGAAGTGCAGCTCTGTTGCTGCAAGTCAAAAGCACCTGCTGCCACCTCTTGCCCGTTATTGCTGCCCCCCAGGAGAGCCCCTGCCAGGCAGCGCCTTTCTCCTCCTTAACGGCAGCTTTTCTCTTGCAGAGTCCAGAATCTCCTCGGCAAGCCTCAGAAGGTACGTCTTCCTCCTCCGCTTCTTCCGTGGTGGGTCTGTTCTCTCACAGACCTAGCTGGGCACCAGTTCTGCCACTGGTCTAGGGGAGCTGTGGGATAGTTGAGGAAACACAAGTGCCCTAGCTTGTTTGACACGCCTGGAGTTAGGTGCTCAACGTAAAAGCAAAAATAAATAAATGAGACTGTAGTGGGGTGTGAAGAATCCATTCCGGAACTCAGGATAATAACAAATACCAATGCGTTTTAGGCTGCACAGCCCTTCTCCAGGGGTCTGTTTGAGCTGCACTGATTGTGCTGCATCTGCGGGCCAAACTCTATGGCTGTGTCTGCCATGTGCTTCTAAGGCTTTCAGAGAGCTCTCTTCTAAGTCAGACGTTCCTACTACATTCACTATGCCCTCAAATAAGTGATGTGCAGCTTGCAACTCCTTGGCATTTCGGTTATTTGAAGTTTCCAAGCAAGCAACTTTTGTATGCATCCATAGCTATCTTCTTCCTTTTTACACCTGGTTTTGGTGGAATCTTCCCCCCCCGTTGCAGCTCACTCTTGGAGCTAGCTAGGCACAGTAGCCTGAACCTTGGTTTGCTGGCACTAAAGGAGCTCACCGCTGCCTTTCCACCCAGCCCTCCAAATCTCTGGCAGTTTATTTTCTTGCTGTTCAATGGAACTCCTCTTGATTGCACCCATAAACCTTCAGAAGCCAGAAACTCGAAATGGCCACCACAGTATTGAATTTGTTTGTGATCATCAGAGGCCAGATGGAGGATGAACCGGGAGCTGCCTGCCTTAATTGGGCTGGAGCAGCAAATAGAGCCATTTGCTGCCCTTTCCTCTATGTTCCCTGTATAGTCTGCCCTGTATGGATGTTTATCCTGGAGTCTGAGGCCTTGCCTCACAAAAGAAGTGCTGGGCGGGGGTGAGGGGACTTCCAGGCTGTGGAGGGAAATAGCTTCTCCAAGATTGTGGCCAGAGCTGTCTTCTAAGTTTCCCTCTCTGCTTGGGCGTATCCCTCCTCAGTTTCCCTTGTGGTTGGAGGAGGCAGGGAACGAGATGGAGGGTGTAGAAATGGATATGCATGGTTTACGACACGTGCCCACGCTGAACTGCCTCACCTGCTCTCCAAGGCTCATCCCTGGGTCAGTTCTAGAGCGGCCACATTTGCCCACATAGGGTGCTCAACGAAGTCGGCTGGCAGTAGGCAACTGGGCACATACAGGGTGTGTTTGCTTGTGTCTTGACTACTGTCAGCCAGGAATGCGGACGGCTGGCTGGCTGTGGTTATTGCCCTGGGACTTGAGGAGTGCCCTTGTGGCCAGAATCTGGCCTGGCTTCCACCTGGGGCATGGTGGCCTCTGGCGTTGCCTGGCAGCGGGGGGTGCACTTGCATGCTGCCTGCTGTGCCAGCTTGGGCGTCTGTGTGTTTTGTCTTCTGCTCAGGATGCGCTCCCTTCCTCCGAGCGCCCGAAATATAACTTCACTCCCAGCTCTGCCCTCAACAAAACGGCCCGGCCCTTTGGAGTCAGCTCTGCTCCAAACTCCCAGCCTGGGCTGGTGACGAAATCGGTGCCGTACACACCCTCTGCCTCCGTCTGCACCACACAGCACAATGGGTATGTTGCTGTGTTATTTAGACACCCTGGGGAGTTGGGGGTGGGGGTGGGGGTCAAGTAGCCTCACTGTGGAGTTCTGCCCTGTGCTGTTCTGCCCACACACTCGCCGCCTGCCCGCACTGTGCATGTCGGGTCTCTGCCTGTGTGGCCTTTCTATGGGTGGGCAATGGCTGGGTGTGGGCGCCCCCCCCCAAAAAAAATCTGTATCAGAATCTGTGCTAAAACTTAAGACATCTGGTGTTGCAGTGACCCCTGGTGGCTGGAGCTAATGTTACGATGCCTAGATCTGGCAGGTCTCTTGTGTATTGTTCATTCCGGAATGCCTAATTGAAAAAGCAAGACCGTTTAGCGGCCTGCATTTCATCATCTTTCACTTCTTTCGAGTCCTGCAATCTTATCTCCTGGGCAAAGAAAATGAATAATAATAATAATAATAATAATAATAATAATAATAATAATGCTATCGTAGGCGGCACTCAGGAGCATGGGGCTGCATCCCAGGAACCCCAGCCTGTAGTTCTCTTGACTCACCAACACAAAGGAATCGCTAGATTCTTTGGTCTGAGCGGCAGTGTGCTATGGCGAGTGATCTGTATCCATAGGTATGGTGCTATCTGCTTGTGGTTTCTTCTATGGCTGATTCACTGTGGCAGGAATGAATGTCGCTTATGGATCCCAATGTAACTTTCCATCCTCACCGCCTCCCTAGCAATCTAAGCTATAGTTAGTTTCCAAACTGTTCATCATTTATACTAGGTCCCAGATCCAGTGTCTTCATTCTTACTTGCCCTCCACCATAAGGTCTCGGCACTGGGCACAATAATATGATATGCAAACCTATAATTACTAAAACAATTGATTCACAAAGCTGTCCGCCCCCAGACAAAATACTGAGTAGCTGACCACCAAGCCATTTGGGTGAGTTTCCAGTTCTGTTCAGCCCAGCATAAAATCCCCTTACTAGGGTAGCTGTTCTCAGGCATCCCTTGGAAGGGAGCAGCACTATGGTAAATCCAGATTTCCAGTTTATTAAGGAAATGACTTGGGTGAAATTGTACACCGATTAATCTATACTTGTGCCATGACTATTTCATTTTTTCAAGCCCCAAACTGGTATCTTCTGACTGCTTTCTTCCCATGTCTAGAAATGCAGCCCTAGATTATTCTGTTTATTTTGTTTTATTAATCACCTCCCATGAAACATCCCAAAACGGTTTTAACAGTGCCTGGCTGCATGCAAATTGTGTCCTGCCACTCTAGGCTTTGGATGCTGCTTCTTTTGAGGTGATTCCTGTCTCATTTGGTGCATTGACGTGTCACTGGCACCTTTGTTGGTGGGGACGGAAAAACTTATATCTGTGCTAGATGCGGTCCTGTACACCTCTGACCACTCCTGTGTCTCTCATTGGCCTGTGTGGGGTCCCCTGCCAGTCAGGTGCCTTAGATGGGACCAGCTGTGGGACCACGGTGAGTGTAGTGTACATGCTGGCAGAAATGGTGCTGCTGCTCATTTCTTTCATACTCCTGCATTCCTGATCCTGTGACCTAGAGCACTGGACTTCAACTGGTGGGCCAGGACCTGCTAGGGGGCTGCGACCTGATCCAAGGTGGGTCATAACAGGAGCACTACCACCATACAAATATATGGTGAAATATTAAATGGGTCCCCAAATGCGTGTTTGGGTGTTCATAGTGGGTCCAAAAGGTTGAGGATCCATGACCTAGTTAGGTTAGCTTTGCATGGAATCTCGCCTCTATTCACCCACACTAGGCAGGAAGGGAAGCATGTTTTTTTAAACAAACTTTGTCTAATGGTTCTAACATGTCCTTCACTTTCCTGACTGTCTTTTTGCTCTTTTCCCTTCTCTCTCTCTTTCTCTTTTTCTCTCTCTTTCTCTTGCAGGTGCAGAACCCTGACAAGTCAGTAAGCCTTTGCCTATTCTGTAACTTTAAAGTGTATTATTGCTAACATGCATGACCTAAACATAATTCCTTTTCAACACCTAAGAACCCTCTTCATTCCTTGCCAGTTTGTTGTTGTTGTTGTTGTTGTTGTTGTTTTTGCTTCACTGACTTTTCTACTCCCTATCCTACCCTACCACAGGAGTGTGTGGTTATGGCGGGTTATATCCCCTCATAAAAATAGACACTTGAGGGACATGTTTGGGAGTCGGGGAAGGGGGAGAACAGACAACTTTAGTGTGGGACTTGGGACGTGGAGGTCCCCTTTCTTACAATATGTGGGGCAACATTATTTGTGTCCTCTTGACTTCTTGGATTTGTGTCGGAGCCTGTCTGAATGACACGGTGGCCTGGATCCCATGTCATGCTAAGCTAAACCATGACTTAGCCTGACTGTGTGGACTCTGGGAGAGGACATCACAGCCTCTTTGGTCCTTCCTGGTGGTTTTGCTGCTGAGCCAAGCCACACTTTGGCATAGTGTGTTAATTGAGCCGAGGCTCATAGTTCAGCTCTCTCTTGTACAAACCATGAAGCGTAACCCACACGACAGACCTTGGTTACAGCTCGTAATTAGTCTGGAGACAGCTAGCTTCAGACAATATGCTAAACCAAATGATGGCTTAGCTCAGTATGATGCAGCAGCAAAAAACCAAAGAGTCCAAGATATTCTTTCCAGTAGGCCTCACATACGCACTAAGCCATGGTTTGGCTAAGCGTGAACCAGGCCTGGGGGCTAATCTGAGGTGAAAAGGCCAGTTGGGGGCATGGTGGCTGACCTGAGGCTTTAAATGTTGGCAGTTTCCTGATGCTTCCCCACTCTTCAGATGGTGCCACAACTGTAGCAGTAACTGCCTGACCCAGATAAGGGAAAGGAAGTGGTGCTAAAACTGGCAGGGAGCAGTGTGTGTGTGTGTGTGTTTTTTTCCACTGCACAGTCAAGCTGCTGTTACCTCCAGTGGCGCCGGCTGTTCCCTCAGGAGATGTGACCTGACCTGTTCAACCTTTTCTCTTATTCTCTCACTTTTCGTAGCTTCAGGGTTAGCGCTCACCCCCCTGAGGTGAAGGCTCCACCCCAGAGCAACCCCCCACCTGATTATGGAGATTACTACCTGGAGGACCAGTAAGACCTGGGAGAGGTGGGGAGGGGGAGGGTAGAAACCTTTGGACAGATGTTGTTGTGTCCCTCGTATGGTGTGTGCTGCTGCTGCTGCTGCTGTCCTGTTAACAGTGTGTGAATATCCCTTTGGTGAAGTTGGAATAGTGCTAGAAGCAGTAACAGGGCTTCCCTTGACAAGGATTCAAATTTTTTCATTAGTGAAAAATCTCCTTTGAGATTTTCACCAGAGCAGTGCTGAGGAACTGGGGGCCCTGCTGCAGCTTGACATGGGGGAGGCTTCAGGTTTAAGGATCTCACACAAAGTCAAGGCCCCTTCTGGAAGGGGAAACTTTCATGCAGCCGTTTATTGTGGACTTGGTGCTGCTCATCGTCCTCATCAAAATGCTGTCTCATGTGTGGTTTGAACTATCCAGACAATTCAAATCATAGAATTGTAGAGTTGTAAGGGACCACGAGGGTCATCTAGTCCATTGCCCCGAGATGCTGGAATCTTTTGCCCAATGTGGGGCTCGAACCCATGACCTTGAGATTGAGTCTCATGCTGTACCGGCAGAGCTACCTCAGGCCTGGATAATTACTGTAACTGGCATAGATGGGAGAGAGGGAACAGAAGGGGCTTCAGGATCCGTTCAGTGTGTCTGCAGGGCAGGTTGCTTGCGATCTTCAGAATTATGAAACTATGGCCATGTCCTGATTTGTGCCTCAGGGTGGTTTATCCCCCCCCCCCCGCTTGATGCAGCTTCTTGTGTTTGTGTGTGTCATGCATGCCTGGCAGATGCTCATCTCAGTGCAGCCCTGGCTGAGTGCCCTTGTCTATTCGTAGGCATTCTCTGCGGCTGGCAAGCCTGCCGGCCTTCCTCCCCAATGACTCCAGCAAAAAGAGGCTCATTGAGGACACAGAGGACTGGCGACCGCGGACGGGCACGACCCAGTCCCGTTCTTTCCGTATCCTGGCCCATCTGACAGGCACGGAATTCAGTAAGTGCCTCCCTCCCAGGGGGAGCCACTCCAGGTTGGGAGTGTTGTTCCAAGGTTCCCTGTTGAGGGCTGGCTGGCTGGCTGGCTCCACCTGCGAAGTGGCAGGGAGTCACGAGGCATTTGGTGCCACTGGTGACAAGGAAAAGGTTGCAGAGGCACCTGAGCTTGTTCTGGGACAGCTCTGGCCACTTTCCACAAGCTTTCTGGACCTGGGCCAGTTTGGGAGGGCTGTGCTGGCAGATTGTCCTACAGCAAGTCCCAGGAGGATCCTCTCTCTCTCTCTCTCTCTTCCCCTTGTGATGCTCTGCTGACCTCATTCAGTCTATCTCTGCTCTGCAAAGAGCTCTGCAGGCACCTCATTCTGCTTCCCTCTCATTATTGTTGATGCCCAGGCCCTGTATCCTCCAGGGAATGTTCTTATTTTGTGCCTAGTCTCTCCCTGCCCACCCCACCCCCCCTTCCAAAAACAAAAAACAAAAAAATCCACTTTCTGCTCAGAAAAATAAAACAGCTTGACTGGCTCAGACCATGATATTCTCTCTTTCTCCTTTTCCCGCTGCCAGTGCAAGACCCGGATGATGAGCATGTTAGGAAAGCCAGGTAAGAAGGTCCCTTTGATAGGGCCAGGAGAGTCGGTGGGTTTCTACCTGACTTCTCCCCACTCCCAAAGTGCCAGGGGCTGGGAGCTGAAAGTGCAGAGTCCAGACCCGCTCCTGAGCTTTGGCGGGTGCCCAGGGCCACTGTCCCATTCCTATCTGTACAGGGCGGAGGGGATGAAAGCCTTCTTCCCACCTTGTTCTGGTTCCCTTGACCTTGTGCCGCAGAGCAGTGCATGCCTGGTATGCCCTTCTGGTTTTCTACTTCTCTGTCTCTGCTTTCTCCTCCCATCTCTTCCTTGTGCCTCTTTCTCTCTCTCCCCTCCCAGAGAAAAGTTTGTCTCGGAGCTTCAGAGCCCCCGTTACACTCGCCTGCGCGACTGGCACCACCAGCGATCGGCTACCTCTCTGAACGTGCTCTCCTAGGCTGCCTGCGATGGGCCAGCCTTTCTCTCCTCGACTCCGCTCTTCTCTATTGCATGATGATGTGAATGGGAAGGGCGCGTTTCTGTCTGTCTCCTTCTAACCGGTTGAACAAAACTTTAAAAAAGCAAAACATCCCCCCTCCCTCCCCCCAAAAACCCCCTACTAGAAACCCACAGCAACTCCTGGAAACGTAACAACTGAACTGTGTTGGGGAACGACTTGAGCAGGGGGGGAACCTGAGAATAGTCAGGAGACTTCTGCATTGGTAGCTGCTTCTCTTTGAGCTTCATGTTACACCTCCATCTGTGGAGGGGGAAGAGGGTTCATGTTGGACAGGAGGCTTGACTCTCCCAACTCTAAGCAAGATGCTCTGGTACTACCAGGAAGCTGTTTCTTGACTGTGTTTTCTCTTCCCTGACTGAAGAGACGTTGGCTGTGGAGACCTCTGTATGCTCCTTTCTGGCCTTCATACCGAACCAAGGAGATGGGGGGGAAGGTTCCACCCAATGCAGTATGGCATTGCACTGAGAAAGAGGCTTGCAATCTTTCCTTTGGGACCTGCCTTATTGAATGAGTTGCCAATGCTCTTCTTCCTGGCTGAGCATTTCAGAGCGAGGGAAGTCATTTCCTGACATTCATATCTGGAAGGGCTCCTTTTCAACCCTCCTTGGCTGCATGGGATTTTTTTTTTTTTAACACTGTTCTTGGTAGTGGTTGAACTTCCCCCTCTCTCATTTGTCCACTGTTGAGTGCTGTTTCTCAGCCCATAAAACTTCTTCTCCTAACAGGCGTCTCCATTTTATTTTGCCAATGAATGGTGAATGCATATGTCCTTAGCCCCTAGTCCTTTCCCCGTCATGGTTCTATGAGTGGCTGGTTGTGGCTACCACTTTGAGGAAATGGCAAGCATTCCTCTTCTAGATGTCTGCTAAGGTCATGAAGGCCTGCAGAACTTGCCCACCCGTAACACTGTAATAGAGGGATTCCTTCTCTTCCCCAACCCCTCAATGGTTGTTAGACTTGTCCTCTTTGCACTTGATTAACTCCATTATACCTCAGTTTTTCCAAAGGCTCTCTGATTTGGACAACACTTAATATGGCTGCTTGTGTTGGGCTTGGAAAAAAACCCTAGGGGATGGGATTTTGGGCTCTTCAGGTAACCTGCTTCCACAGCAGGCATGTCCTGTTGCTCGGTGGAGGAAATGCTGTGTGCCCCTTCCTCTAGAAAGAGTGTGTAATCATTGTTTTGACTGCAGGCATGACACTAATTCAGCTGCTATATCTGTATGGTGCTGTAATCCACCCACCCACCCCCTGAGCTGCCTGGAGCTGATGCCCAGGCAGGAGTTTGCAATCTAGTTGGAGGCTGGCTTTACTACCTTTCATTTTGTAGTAAAATAAATGCTCCTATTCTCGTAACTGGCTCATGTCTTTCTTTCCTTTCCTTTTAATCGATGCACACCTGAAGTAGGGAGGCTGTGTTCTTTCTTAGAGGGAAGACTTGTTTTCCAGCTGAGCATAAACCCAGCTGTCCTCTGTAAGGTTCTTTGGGAAGCAAAGATGCAATGCCTTTGCCCACCAATGACTTTGGGGTGCTTTTGTGCCCTGGCTTTCCTCTGGGAGCAGGAGCCTGACTGGCAGGCCAGCACTGAGTTCTCTCTCCTTTTTCTCAGTACTTTTAATTCCTAGGGATAAATACAGGTGAAACTCGAAAAATTAGAATATTGTGGAAAAGTCCACTTATGTAAGCAATTGTTTTCATTAGCTACTGGAGTTTAATATGTGAGATATCGACTCATGACATGCAAAGCGAGATATGTCAAGCCTTTGCTTGTTATAATTGTGATGATTATGGCGTACAGCTGATGAAAACCCCAAAGTTGAAATGGTTAATTTGGGGTTCTCATCAGCTGTACGCCATAATCATCACAATTATAACAAATAAAGGCTTGACATATCTCGCTTTGCATGTCATGAGTCTATCTCATATATTAGTTTCACCTTTTAAGTTGAATTACTGAAAGAAATGAACTTATCCACGATATTCCAATTTTTCGAGTTTCACCTCTATGGGGGATTGTGAACTTCTCATCCCAGGTCCACATCACAGGATAGCAGGCGAGGACCAGGGTGGTGAGACAGGAGACTGCCAGGATCTCACCACCTCTGCCTGCATGATGCACTGAAACAGCTGTTATAGTAATTTACCATACTCTTTTTCTTATTCTGTTGATTGCACCTTAGGAAAAGTCCTTGTATAGGTTGGATGAGATGTAACATGCATATTGGAATTAATGAACACGCGCGCGCACACACACTCTCCTTTAGTCTGCAACAAGCCTTGTGTGCAGAATCTGTTTGCTCCTCTCTCGGATAATCACATAGTGCAGCTCTTGATGAGCTGTATCCTTTCTCATTGCAGGTGGAGAATCTCAGGTTAGAATATTATCCCTCCTACCCTCCTGTCAGACACTTAGAAAATGAGCACGGTGAGAAGAGAGAGCCTAGTCTAGCCTTTCCCCGCAAGATAGCTGCTTCCTAAGTACAGGAAGGAGGAGGTGTGGGGGAATATGTGTACCCTGTACCCCTGCTTGGTCTCTTCTTCCAGCCTCCCAACTGGTTGCCCAAGGGGACCTCAGAAGGTGGAAGGAAGGGGTTCAACAAGGGCAGGCTTTATTTCTCTTCCATTTTCAAGCTTGCTCTTGGAACAGCTCAAGGCACCCTTCTCCTTTATTTGCAGCTCCCCAAAACCCACACATCTCCCGTTCTCCTCCCCGCCTCCTTCCTTGTATATAGGCTTCTACTCCTGAACAGACTGTAGTTTCTTGCTCTTGGTTAGGTGTGTTTGAGTCTCCTCAAACAGCTGGGCTGCTGTTCCTGCCACATCACAAGGTTCCCCCTCTGATCTTCACACTCTTCCCCTCCCATGGATCTCATTCTTGGGTCATGTGACCTTGGAAGTTATCCTGAAGCCCACACTTCTTCTGATGTTTCATCTTGAAGCCATAGGGCTCTCTCCCAAGTAAAAAGCCTTGAATATGTGGGGTGAGTAGCATGGTCCTGTTGCCCTGAGCTAGATGGCCTTGGGGCAATAGGCTCTCTCCCTGGGACCAAGTTGAGGTGCCATTTGTGGGAGCGCTATGTGAGGCAACCTGTCTGTGGGTGTGCTTCATGTCCCTAATATGACGTTGCCTACACCGCACCCCCTGACACACCACATAAACCCTTTGAAATATTTAAAAGGGTCTTGTAGAGAAGAGGACCTTCATGGTAACCTTCAGAGGAAAGAATGGGAAACAAAATGTTTACTGCAAGAAGGTAGGGTTGGGGTTAAACATGTGGAAGAGCTTCTACTGAAGCTTTAAGGAAGTGATTTCCAGCAAAGTTGGGGCAGACCTCTGACAGCACAAAACTCCGGACTCCCATTGGAACAGGTGATGAAATTTGGTGTATGTGTGAGAGAGAACAGCATGTCTTTCTAGTTTTGTGTGAATCTTATGCCATGAGATGAGCACACAGCCCCTGAGGTTTCCGCGGACGCCAGCTACTAGTGCTGAGCTGTGTGTCCGATTGCAAAACAGGCAAATTGCTGTCACTGTTACTCCCTGGCCACAAGTGCATTTCGTGGTTGATAGCGCCTTGTGTCCTTTTTCTGCGGCATCACCTGTCCCGCCACAGGAAGCTGATCATAGAATTGTAGAGTTGGAAGGGACCACAAGGCTCACCTAGTCCAACCCCCTGCAGTGCAGGAATATTTTGCCCAATGTCCACGACCCTGAGATTCTTCTGCCTGACGTGGGGCTCCAACCCATGACCCCAAGCTTAAGAGTCTCATGCTATACCGACTGAGCTATCTCAGCTGCCTTATACTGAGGTCAAACTCTTGGTCTACTGAGCTCAGTATTATCTACGCTGACTGGCAGCAACTTTCCAGGAGTTTCAGACAGGGAATCTTTTCTGCCCCTTGCCTGCAGATGCTGGTCAATTGAGGCTGGGAACTTGCTGCCTACAAAGCAGATATTGTACCCCTGAGCTAAGGCCTGTTCCTCTTATGCAGACCTGCCCTGCAGCCTGGGCCTGGGAGGCTTTGAAGGCTGTGCTGTTCCTTCATGCTGATATTATCACAGTGCTTGTCCTCGCACCATTGCCCAGTTTGGGAACATAAGAGCTGCCCCAGGAGTGCTAGGAAAGCATTCACTTGCCGTGCACAAAGAAAGGAACACTTCCTTAAACGAATCCTGCCTCTCGTTTTCCATCTGCCTCTGACCTGGCTATACTGTACAGTTAACAGGAATGCTTTTGGTGATCCTGTGCAGAACTTGTCCTACTTTTTTTTTTAGGAGAGCAAACCATGCCTGGGAGTCTTTGTTCTTTATCCTCCATCCATGCAGGTGGTGGTTGCGGTCATTGTGCTTGAGAGAGCAGGATGATGCATGTCCTCTCCTCCTCCAGGACTTGTTTGAACTCCTGCTTTAGAGAAGGGAAGATGAATGCTCCCTCTGCACATAAACGATGAGAATGTCTTTTGTGTTGGCTTGTCCTTGCATCCTCGGCAACAGGCTTCGTAGCCTGGGCTTAGCATAATAGGACCTGTTTCTTCTTAATGCTGGTCACTCTGGGCAGCAAAACTACCAGCCAATAGGGGTCACTGCTAACACCGTGGGTATGGGCATATTTTGGCTGCACACAATCTGCTCCAGTGATGCTCTTGTGTGTCTCCCAACTTCATTCTTCCAGTGAGCCCCTTGAGGTCTGTGAAAATATTAAAAACAGGTATCCCCACTACAGTACACTACAGTTGCCAGACCTGGGTCATGGTAGCAGCCTCTGCTGGAGTGGGTGGGTAATGGGCCCAGGTTGCCTGGAACTAATTGGTTATTCTGTAGCCAGGTCTCCATACCGGATGTGTCTTCTGCGCCAGCCTTGAAAGTGGAGCCTGGATATGGTAAGCTGGGAGCGCTGTGCATGCGATGAGACCTCTGGGCAGGGATGCTGGCTGGGGAAAGCTTTGCCGTGCTGGCACCTGGTATCTTCCACAGTGTCTACAGCAAAACCTGTTGTAGCTTCTCGTTGTGAAGCTGTGTTAGCTTTAAATTTTTGAATGCAAGCGTTCATGGAAATGAGCAGCGGCCAGTGGCCTTCCTTTGGGAAGGGGCGTCTGTCCACCCAAGTCCAAGAGCAGAGATTATTCCCAGTGAATTGCTCAGACCCTAGATACAGTGCCAATGCATATGTCATGCAAGCTTCAGATCTTAAGTGGTTGCTGTTGATAAAGCGCCATTGCCTTGTGTGTAACTGTTGCAGGCTCTGCTGCTCCGAAGCCTGCACCTGTCTCCAGCCCGGCCAGCCGCCCACCCTGGGCTGTGGATCCTTCCTTTGCCGAGCGGTATGCCCCAGATAAAACCAGCACGGTCCTGAGCAAGCACAGCCAGCCGGCTACGCCAACACCGATGCAGAACCGCAACTCCATTGTGCAGGCTGCGCAGCAAGCCCCCGAGAGTGCCGACAAAACGCCCATCTGCTACCAATGCAACAAGATAATCAGGTGAGAGTTGCAGCAGTGTGGAGGGATCGTTCTCCTTTTCCTCCCCCCCCCCAATTCTCGGAAGTGGTTCGTGCACATGTACACCTGCACCTCGCTTAGTCTGTTGCAGCCTGGAATATTGGCTGCTGGGTGGGTGCACTGATTCCACCATTGTATATCGTGTGCAGAGGTATCCTGGAAGTTTGGTGCCTATACTTGCAGTGGTTTGTTCGCAAATGCGAGTCCCTTGCTTGATGATGTTGGCATGCTGCAATCATAATGTGCGGACCCAGTGGCATAGCGTGAGTTGCCAGTGCCCAGGGCTGTGTGAAGGAAGGGAAATAGACGGAGTACACAAACACATTCAACTGCCTAATGGTGTCTGCATCACCCAGGAGTTTGCAGCCGCAGAAATAAGAAAAGAAGAGTTGTTCCGTTGTATGGAAAGGTCACTTCCTGGTTTGCATGGAAAAGCTGTTTTCAGCAGAGTGCAGCGACAGATGCACAAAGCTGTATTGAGACAGCACTGGGTCCTGAAATTTTGCACCTTGGGCAACTGTCCCCCATGTTACGCCACTGTGCAAACCAGCCCTTGGAAGTGTTCCCTTTCATGTACTATAGACTCATGCTTCATAACAACAGGTAGAATTGTCTTCTGGCAATGGAAGGGGAAAGACACTGGTCGCTTGTTCTTTCCCTCAATAGGCAAGAGGCCAGGCTCATCACCCACCTCAAAGCTAACCCTTCCTCTTTTTGTTTTTCCACTAGAGGGCGCTACCTGGTGGCCCTGGGACGCTACTACCACCCTGAGGAGTTCACTTGCTCGCAGTGCAGGAAAGTGCTGGACGAGGGCGGGTTTTTTGAGGAGAAGGGCTCCATCTTCTGCCCCAAGTGCTACGACATACGCTATGCCCCCAACTGTGCCAAGTGCAAGAAGAAGATCACAGGGGTGAGTTCGGTTGGAGCGCAGCCTTCGAGGAAGGAGGCCTACTCTCAAGCATGCGGAGAATCAGGGAAGGGGGTGGAACCTGTGCACTCCAAGTAGTTCTGAACTCTGACTCCCATCGTCCTTCACTATTGGCTGTGTTGGCTGAGGCTGATGGGAGTTGGAGTCAGGCATCCTCTAGAGAGTCGCAGGTCCCACATCACTGATGTTGAGATTTCCCTTGCTTAGAAGGAGCCAGCCATTGCTGTTAGCCCTTTCCACTCAGGGGTGATCCTCTCTAGTTCCTTATGTTAACTCAAGGGCTGATGCTTTAAAGCAAGGGTAGGGAACCTCTGGCTGGCCTGTGGGGCCATTTCTCCCCAACCCTGCTTGTGGCTCCCCCATGTGTGGGGCCGGTCTCTGCACAAAGCAGTTCTACCAGCCCTACGGGCTCCTGAACTGCGACTCCCAAGTGGCAGACAACCAGCTAGCTGTTAGGTGCTTGGGAAATGCTGCTCAAGGGACTTTTGACAGGTATATTGTCCTACTCACCTGTCATAGCTGACCCTTGGAGGTGTGGACAGGTAAGGATCTGGACAACTGAGCCAAAAAAGTTCCCCACGCCTGCTCTTGCCATATAGTACAAACCTGATAGACTTGTCCTGCTACTATATTTGAGGCTGGGGACTCCCAGACTCCGGCCTGCTCCAGAGAGCAAACATAGCACAGCAATGAGCACGAGCTGGAACTCTTGTTTCAAATCTCCTATTAGTCATGAACTCACTTGGCAGGCTAGAGCAACCTGCTCTGTATTCCCGCCTTATTCATCCTCCCCAAATATGTGGAGGCTAAATCCTGGCCTACCCTACCAGGTTGTTGGGATGGTTGAAATAATTTATGGTTGGCATGTGGAAAGTTCAGTATTGCCTGTGTAGTGTGCTTTCTAAATACCCTGCATTGTTGGCAAAGGGCAGCCCTACAGTGGAGTGACTCGCGTTCTTGTGTTTCTTTAGGAAATTATGCATGCCCTCAAGATGACCTGGCACGTTCATTGCTTTATCTGTGCTGCCTGCAAAACGCCCATCCGCAATCGCGCCTTCTACATGGAAGAAGGGCAGCCCTACTGTGAGAGAGGTATGGATAATACTTGGCTGTGGTACCCACAAAGTAGTGGGTCTTTCTTAGAAGTCTTTTAGGTAGCCTTTAATTAACATTCTGGATTTATAAAATTGGAAGCATATGGGATGTCCCAAGCTCCCCCTGGAATGTGAGCAGCCAGCACCAAAGCAGCCTTCCTTGGAAGGGGTGGAGGTGGGGATACCCCACAGAAACAGTTCCTAGTACTGACCTTCAGTGGCATGGAGAGCTTGGGCAACAAAACACTTGCAATGGTGGCGTCCTCCTCTGACCCTGGTCTGGCTGCCCCTTGGTAATGGTTGCCGGGCAGCGCCCGTTCTGCCAGGTTGCTATGGAGATTGGTAGAGTAGTACCTGCATCACGTAAGCACGCTGCAAAGCATGCTGGGAAGTGTTGTTCTTTTCCTTTCATTCCAGTCCTGATAAACACAGCCCTCTCTTGGAATATTCCATTGGGAGGAGGTTTCTAGGGGGAGAAAGGCTTAACGAATGGAGTGGCCTCCCTCTCCACCCCCACATAATCTGATGCTGTGAAAGAATCTGGAATTCTCCCAGATGAATGAACAGCTGCCTTTCATCATAAGCCGGGTGGGGTGCGCAGGGTTCTTAACAGCATGTGCAGCCTTGCTCGACATGGCTGGGACGGTTGTCTTCCGTCTCTTCACGGAGTCTTTGGTCTTCCAGCCAGCCCAACAGGCTCCAGGGCAGCACCAGAGCATCTGTTGCTTAGCTCAGGAAGGGCTCTGATCAGAGGAAAGCAAATACTGGGGAGAGGACAGGATTGCGGGACAGAAGCAGAGCTACAGAAACAGAAGGGAACCTAGAGCAGGAGCAGAGAACTGTGTATCAGAGGGGGAAGGCACTGGTAGCCGAGATCACTCAGGCAGTGATCCAGACACTAGCAACCCAATCTGTAGCTGTGTGGTAGAGTGCATGCTTTAAATGCGAAAGGTCCCTGGTTCAATTCCTGGCATCTCCAGGTAGGCCCGGGGAGGACTCCTTGCCAGTTGATATGCAGACAGGCTTGGTGTTAAGGCAAGTGCCTTTGATCCTAGGCTGCTCTTTGAACACGGTGCTGCAATCAAAGCAGCCTCCCTTTGCCAAGCGGGTGAGTGGGACGGGTGGTGCTGTGGCGATGGCTCATGTGAGCAGCGGCGCTCTTCTTCCTAGCTCGGCCTCCAGATTCTGAACACCTTGGCCTAATCTATCCTCCCTCTTCTCCCCCTGCCTCAAGACTATGAGAAGATGTTTGGAACCAAATGCCGTGGCTGTGACTTCAAGATAGACGCTGGCGATCGATTCCTGGAGGCGCTGGGCTTCAGCTGGCATGACACTTGCTTCGTCTGTGCGGTGAGCACCTCTTTCCACCACCCTCCACTGCTCTAACTAACCCTTTCCAGCCTTTGCTCCAGGAGCATTTCGTGACAGAGGGACATCGCTGGCAGGCAGGGACAGCAATTTGCTAGCACGAAGCTTGTCAGATGTGGCTTCTGAGCTTGGTTCTTTCCCTGGGGTTGGAGCTGTCTGGTTTAACCTTCCTTCCTTCCTTCCTTGCCTTTGTGGCAAGCCCTCTCGGGTGCCTCCTGCTGACTGGCAATGCCTTAGGTCTAGCAGGGCAACGACTGTTGGGGGTGAAGCTGGGCAGCGGTGCATTGGGTGATTCCTGTGGCTTTGCCCTTCCTCTTTTGTCCCTGTGGATGAGCTGAAGTGGGTGGTGGGCCTGTGAGCGTTGAACTGATGCTTGCCTCACTGAGTCCTTCCTCCCTTCCTTCCCCCCACAGATCTGCCAGATCAACTTGGAAGGAAAGACATTCTACTCTAAAAAGGATAAGCCCCTGTGCAAGAGCCATGCTTTCTCGCATGTGTGAGGAGGAGGAGGAAGCGGGTGGGGAAGAGGAGATCTGACTGCCCAAGCTGCTGCTCGCCCAAGCCCTGCATTCCTCTTTCCCCCACATTTTGCCCTGTCCTGTCCTGAGAGAGCTGCCCCCACCGCCACAACCCAAACCCTTCACTTGACAACCATTCCCATTGGGGGAGCTGCAGTGCTCAGATTTCCCTTCAGTACTCTGCGAGGATTCAGGTACATGGATTTAGAGTCTGAGCTTCAGGCTGCTGCTCTTTTTCACGTAGAATTCCATTCTGCACCAGCACTGAGTGACAGGGGCAGAATCACCACCACCCTTCTCCATGCTGTGAAGCCATAGTGCCGCCATATGTCCAAAGGATTTGCCAATACCTCTTGTCACTTTTGTGCCAGCTGCAGCCAAAGAGGGGGAGCCCCAGAAATGTAACTTCCTAGCTGAAGGATCCCATACGTTAGTGGCTGTTGCAAAGCAAGCAGAGTTGACACTTGGTCTTACCTAGGAGGTCCGTTACCTGCCACAGGTGTATGTGGATGCTTGCTGCCTCGCCCTCTTGGGGCGACAGCTTTTCCCAATGCCAGGGTAGGGCTCGTTCTTGTGACTTCCTGCCTCCTTTGTGTTGTAACTACCAACTTTGGTGGCTCCTGTCTGCCTTTCCTTCCTTGAGAAGGCATCGCAAGTGATTTCTGTCATCCAGGCCTGGCTCTGTCCTGCCTATTAGTATGTATTTCCACATTCAGTGATGGAAACTCACCTCCAGGTAGACATGTGGCCCTAGTGAAATTGGGAAGAGCCAAGTCAAAAGTCAAAACGAAAAAGAAAGAGCTTTCTTTCCCTCCCAAGACTTAGCCACTCATTTCCTAGAGCTGGAAACAGACTACCTCCAGGGTGTGTAGAGCCTTGTGCTACAAAATTGCAACAGACCTCAAGCAAAGTGATTTTAAAATGCCATGGAGAACAGAGTTTTCACAGGATCCAGCCCTCTTCTCTACACCAGCAGAAGCTGCTTCTCCTTGCACCATGAGATGAACATGTGATTCACTCCCCAGCCATACAACGCTGCGTCTGCTTGTAGCGCACAGCCCTGGGCTGGATGTGGCCCCAGAGCATCCCTACCAAAGAGTTATTATTTCTGATTTGCTCTAAGTGTTTTTCCCAGAACCGTGCTGTCCGGCTGGGAGTCTTCGATTCTTTGCCACCTTGGTGGTGCTTTGAATGCCTAATAAAATATGTCTTTAATTCTTTTGTCACACATGTGAGCTGTGCTGATTTCTTTGCCTTTAAAAGGGCAGTGTGTGGTTCTGCTGGGAGGGGGTGAAAACTACAGGTGCGGGTTATATGGTGTGACAGACACTCCAGAAACTAATATTAGTCCTACTTGGGAAGAAGCAGCCTGAGCCTCCCTCTTAGGCTCAGAGAGGAAAAGCAAAAGGGAATAGTTTCATGAAAATACTTTGCACGCGACTAGGGAACTCAGCACTGCTGAAACTGAATACGGTCTCTCTGTTGAAAAGTGACAGCTGCAGAACAACTTTCAGCGGAGTGGTAACTTTTCATTTCAGAAAATGCTAGCAACAGAGGTGCAGGGAAAGCTTAGCACTGCCCAACTTAGCCGGAACTGCCTGTGATTCCTGTTGGCCGGGAGTTTGATTTCATACCTGTATTCCTACTGGAAATGTTTTAATGGAAAATCAGCCAGTCCTGGAGCAGATTGGGCGGTGAGGTGTGCGAGGCTGCCTCCAGCATAAATAAGCAAAGCCCTTTTGCGGCAGTGGCTGTTTGCAGTTTAATGTGAGTGAAGGAGAGGGTGGTCACAGTGGGCCTAAATGAAAGAAGGCATCTGCATTGGCAAAACCATATATATGAAGCTTCATTGGTCTAAGTTAATGGCTGGTCCCAAAGAACACGGCACCTGCTTAGGGTAGCATAAAGATTGCCCAGAGACCTGTTGGTGACTGAGAATGACTTGAATTCAAGGACTCGTTTTCCGAGATAAACACAGTTGGCAACTTGGAGAAGTATTTCGTGCACTTCCTTATTTGCAGCCTTGATGCAGCTTATGTCCGCTGTGTGGCTGTTTCTGTTTGGCCAGCTATTCAAGGTCCCCCTCCCCTGTGCAGCTTGTAGCATTTGTGCTTTCATTCCAGCTTCTGCTTTGGTGGTTACTGATCCTATATTTGGCGAGAAACTTCCTTGAGGCTTGCAGTTCTTGTTGTAGGGAACTACTTGGTTTGTGCTTCTTGCTAGCTTTGATTTGTGTCTTGCAGGGGGAGGGCGTATGTTAGGGCGAGCGCTGTTGTTGTCCTGTCACACTGTCTTTGGGGTCGCTTGCTTTGCTTTATGCAGGCAGAATGGTTTTTCTTCTTATGGGGGTGTGGGTGTTTTTCCTTTTCCCCTAAAAGGAACAGATTTTTCCAGACAGGCAAAGTATCATCAAAGCCACAGGCTGGATGAATTCTTAAAGGCCATAATCACAAGGAACGTAATTAGCTGATAATCTATAAGCAGAGCTTTAGGACAGATGGAAACCCCAGCTAGACTCCATTCATAAATTGCTTCTTGAAAATAGGGAGGCCTTATGGCATGTCATGACCAGGATTTCTGTTTTGGGGAGAGGTTGCAGAGGCTAAAGCCTTTCCCATTGACTTTTGGGAGTGCCAGGCAAGAACTGGTGGACAGTGACAAAAGCAACAGGGATTATTCTGTTGTTGTTGTTTGTTATAGAGAGGCTTCTCTATCGCCCTAGACTAGGTCACCTCCACAGCTGCTCAAGTCTGAATTGCATTTCTGCTAGAAAACACGTGGGCTTTGCCTTGAAGTGCCAGGTGTCTGAGAAAAGAAATGCAGTGCTAAGAGGAAAAAAACACCTCACACTTGAAGAATGTTGGCACCTACTTCATAAGGTGCCATGGTGGCCCAGATGCTGCCCACACTGTATGGGAGCGAGATTGCTTTTCCAGGCCATTTTCAGAGAAGACCTTGAAGTCGAGAGGCAAAGTGGGATCCAGAAATCCTTAAAGAGCTCCTCTGGATTCCCAAAAGAGCCATTTGAGTAGGGCTGTAACAAGTGGTGGTGGTGGTGGGCTTTGCTGAGAGGATGCTAAGTGTATATGATGGTTCCAGTCTGGCTTGTATGGAGGCGTCCTGGGTACAATGAGAGATGTGCTGGGATTACTACTGTACTACAAAACCATGAGGTTCTGTTGGGCTGGGTATTGTCAATTACTCAAAGTTTAGTCCTGGTTGCTATATAGCCCACTCAGTGTGCTAGCAACAAAATGGGATTCTTCATACGGTTACACCAAGGACACCCACCCCCCTGAGATACGAAGTATAAGAACGTGTTCTGAACTGGAGTAGGCATGAAGTGCATGAGATGAGGATGAGTCAGTTCTGACTGATGCTACACAATATCGATGCAACTGAAGGTTTGGTGTAGATCACTGATGCTGAGGCTGCATCCCTGCTCAGTCGGCACCTGTCATTTGAATTGTCAGCTTCTGCTCTGGTGTGTCCTGTGTGAAGTCTGGCCCTCCTTCCCAGACCTATAACACTTAACCGGGCAAGGCTCAGCTGCCAACTGTGTAAAGTTGCCATGAACGTGAGTGCCTCTGACCGTGCGCAGAGCGCCCCTTTCTCTGGACCCCTCTGCGCTGCCGCAGCAATTCTGATCTTTAAAAAGTGTGAGGGAACTTCTCCTCTATGGAGCTCGGGTTTTTGTTGCAAAAACTTGGGCCCGACGGCGCAAGTGCCTCAAGTTCTAACTTTCGGCTCTCCCTGTCCCCTCGGGCCCGAATGTAAGCGGGAGCCGCCGTCGCACAGATACGTGGTGGTGCCTGAAGTGATCCAGCTCAAGATGGCTGATCCCAGGCAACCCACATGTGGACAAATCGAGAGGAGGTGGGCGGCGGCGGCGCTGGAGAGGCGGCCGAGGGGCGGGAGGGGGATGCTGAGCCGCGGCCGGCGCTAGGACCGGGTGCGCCAGCAGGCGGAGCCTCCTCTCCTCCCCGCGCCGCCCGGCTCCCTCCCTCGGCTGCTACTGCTGCAGTGTCTCCGAGGCAAGCAGGCAGGCGGCCTGTCTCCATCCGAGCGCGGCTCCCTCGCTGCCTCTCCGCCGACGTCCCGGAAAGCAGCATCCCTCTCTCTCCGCCGCCGGCATGGCTGGCGTGAGCTTCGGCGCCAACCGCCTGGAGCTGCTGGCCTCGTACCAGGAGGTGATCGGCGAGGACAGCCCCACCGACTGGTAAGCCCCCCCCGGGGGAGCGGGCTCTTTGTCCCCGCGGTGGGGAGGGGGGCGCTGGCTGCCGCCACTGCTTTGTGCAGGGGGGCGTGGGCGGCGTCTGCCCGCCCGCTTTTCTACGGGGAGTCGCCAACAGCGCTCCCCCCCCCACCGACCACCCTCCCTCTCCCCAAAGAAGTGATCCTGGAGATTCCTCGCCTCCCAGACCTGGGACATGGCTGGGGGGCTGGGGGGGGGGCGGAGAAGCCATTAGCAACCCAAAATGGTGCATTGGCAACGCGCGGCCAGGCCCGGGAGCTGGGGCGAGGCCTTTTTCCTGTGGGGCGCAAGGAGGGCACAGCCCGAGGATGCTCCGGCAGCCTTTTCAGAGTCTAGGGCGGAGGGGGCATATTGAGCGGCGTCCCGCCCTGGAGCGCCACGGAGCTATTTTAGAGGAGAGGAGCAGTTCAGAGAAGTCCCGACAGCGTTTTCCATCCCTAAAATTAGGGGGTCCAGCCCTGTGGGAGCCTCCTTGGTGCCAGGACGCGCCCCCTTTCTTCCCCCACCTTCCCGCAGTATCCTTCCCCGCACCCCATCCCCGGGCGCATCGCTTAGGATGCGGCGGGGGCGGGTCCGCGCGGTGCCTCTTCCACCTGCTCCTCCGCCTGCGGCGCCCTCCCGAGCCAGCCCGGGCCGTCCAGCTCGGCGCCCGGTGCCCATCTGCGCTTATCCCGCGCCTCCGGGTACCAGCCTCTCTTCTCTTCCAGTTTTGGGGTGAAAGTTATCTGATAGAGACGCGCTACACAAAGGAAGGTGGGGCTGGCGAGAGGGAGGGGGTCTGGAGGGGAGGGGCTGGTGGGCTGTGAGGAGGAGAAGAGGAGGTGGGGTTGGAGGGGAGGAGAAGGAGAGAGGCAGAGAGGAGCCAAGGGGGCCCTCCGCAGGCAGCCATCCCCACGCAAGGAGGAGGCGTCGAGGGCCCCCAAGTGTCGCATCCTTTTCTTTTGGGCTGCCGGGGCCTGGCTGTGCACAGGCCAGCCTGTCTCTTTGGCAAAGGGGCTCTCCTTTCTCTTTGGAGGTGGTGGTGGCTGCTGCGAAGGCCCATCCCTGCTCACAGGGGCTCTTCCCAGAATAGACTTGGGGGATGTTTTCAGCACAACCTTTTATTTGCGATTTTCTGGGCCTGCTGCTATGGGGAAGCCTTGATTTGAAGGCTGCCTCCCGAGATGAAATGGGAGCCATCTCCTACAAAGCCCCAAACAATAGACATGTGCTCCATTTCTGCAGTCACCCAAGTGTGTGGGGGGGTTGTTGGGGGTTGTTAATGAGGCCTGCATACTTGGCGTTCCCAGCCAATGAATGTTCACACTTTGTGAGAGGCAGAAGGTTCTTGAGAGACTTTATGCTACGTTTCCTTTGCCTTCCTCATGCCTTGAGACTTCCCTGCAAGCAATGAAGCAGCACCCATATCTGCAGCAATGGCCCAGGCAACTGAAGGTTTCTCCCCGGTAGTTCAGTTTCTGGACTTCTTTTTTCCGTTTGAAGCAGAATTGCACAGAGGGCTTGAGTGATGCTCCCTAAACATAAGATAGCAGGACTCAGTTGCCAGGAAGCACTTGCCACGTTGTCTCCTATAAGATTAATTCCCCCTGCAATTATGGAGCACTTAATCTGGTCCTTAATATGCACCACAAGGGGGACTAATTATTCACAAGTGCTTAGACCTAGGTTCAAAACAGTGGCCACCTATAGCCTCTGTGGGATGCTTTTGAACAAGTCACTTTTGGCATCTGTTCCCCATTTGTAAAATGGGAATCGGAGACAGCCCATACCTTGTTATGCAGATGAGCTGGTTAAAAAGAATAATGGAAATCACTTTGTACTGTACATGTGCTTGTGTGTGACTGATAATAATTGGAGCCACCACAGGCTTCCTGGTCTGTTCCAGAGCAGCTCTTAGGAAATGCTTTTACTTTTTAAAAACCTAAATGACATGTACTTTATGCTTCTTAAAGAAACCAAGTCCATAGTGTGCTTGGAGAATTGTTGTTGTTTTTCCCTTCTCCTTCCAGAGTTGCTAACCCAGAATTTGAAATCCTATGAGATTTCTTCTGCCCTGATCCTCACTTTCTCAGTCTGCACTGACACGCAGTGTTTTCTCTCTCTGCAAATAGTTTCTTGCATCTCCTGGGTCCACTTCATACTATCCCTACCACACCCTGCCCTTTCTGTCTGCCAGGAGCTCTGCTCTCTGTATTGGCTGTTGTGGTTTTTATCTTCCCACTCAGGTTGCTGAAAGCTCATTTGTCTCCGGAAGGCCAAAATGAAAAAAATGAAAAAGTGCCCTGTCGATGTGAAAGTGCTGTTCTCCCTGTGAGCCACCACTTTCACTTCTAGCGGCTATTTCTGACCTCCTTCCTTGCTAACCTGGGGTCTGCAGGTGTGTGGCATCCTTCAGAGACAAGGTCTTTTCAAAAGCTAGTCGCCTTTGGGCGGCATAATAAACCTTCTGATTCAGAAGCTGAAACCCATCACAACTGCTTTCCTTTCAGCATCTCCTTTCACAATGTTGCTGGAGCTGCCCACATCAGCAGCACGTAGATTACAGGGGGGACAGAGGAACGAGGCAGTGGTCCTGGTATGCCTCTTAGTAACTCCATGTCAGCTTGTGGGGAGTCACAGAGCTTGGTTGTGCTCTTTAGATAAAGCTTCATCAGTACTCATACCTGCTGCAGCTTGACAATTTATAACTTTGCTGGTGTAAATGGAGTAAACTCTGCACTGCTATGTGTTTTCCTCCCCTCCTCCCTAGTGCTTTATTTTGCAGTTGAGGTACCCTGCTTCTTTGTAGTTTGCTCTTCCCCACCCGGTTTTTCCTCTTCCTTCTAGACCAGAAGGTCTCCAGCTGCTCCTCTTTGCTTGCTTGCTTCTCTTTCAAAGGCCAGGCACTTCAGACACCCCTCTCTTGTTTCCAGCTTGGAAGCCAGGCCTCTTGGTCTGTTCAGCTGGAGACACATCCCACAAATGATACACACACACACACACACACATATGCAAACAGCAAGGAGTGTGGCGGGCACATAGTATGTGTGGTGGTGGTGGTTGCAGGAAGTGGGACACACACACACACAAATGAGATGGCAGTGTGGGTGGAGGGGGTGCAGTTGTGTGCTCAGAAAGGCATGAATTTGAGAGGTGGGAGGACAGGTCACCCTCAAAGACAAAGGAAAGCTAAGGAAGGCAGAGAGTGAAGAGGAAGTAGTCTCCCCACTTTCAGACTTAACCTATTGAAAATGCCTAGAAGCAGGGGCCTGTCTATCCTCCCTGCCCCCCTCCCTACTGTAAAATTGTCAGTATGTCGGAGCCCTCCAGATGTTGTTGGACTACAACTCCCATCACCCCTGGCTATAATGGCAATGCTGGCTGGGGCAGATGGGAACTGGAGTCCAAAAATATATAGAGGGACATAGGAGTACAATAATGGTTTGGTTATCAATGATGGTGCATAGGAAATTATTGGGGAAGATTGAGAAGGAAGAGCCAAGCAAAATGAGTGGCACCCAATGCTGAGGCACCCGAATCTCCAGGACAATGGACTGTCATTGTGGGATGATAGACGGTGATCGGCAGATGTCGGCCACAGGTGATGGGAAAAATAATCAGTACTGCTGGCAGGGCCTCAAACGGGGGTGGGGGGGAATCTCTTGAATGGAAAATGGGGTCGCTTCTGCAGTGTTGTCTAGTGTTCTGAGTGGGCTAAGTGCTCTGGGTGTGCTAATGGATTTGTCTCCCGGGCAATGTTTTCTTTTCTTAAGGAGAAGAGAGCACAAAGGGAATCCAGCCCGAGTGGAACCTAGTGCCCCCTTGGTGAACTGCTCACCAGAGGGCTGCCCTCAACTCACCTGAATCTGATCCTTTCTGAAAAGATGGTGTCTGTCTGGCAATTGCCGGGTTAGAATCCAGCCTTGCAGCCAATAAGATTCTGTGGAGTAAATGTCCCTAGCGGTTTAGCAATTGGTCTACTAGCCTTTTATGTCTTATTTAGCATCTAGCCCCAGTTTCTGAGCGGCTTGTGAAAGAGATCTTCCAAGTGAGCAGAGAAAGGTTTAGAGGTTCAGCATATCTTGGATCAGAGTCAAAAAATATTCCTGCCAAGGAGCTCTATAGCATTACTCTGATTTTAGTGCTCTGCCCTGTGTCAGTCTGAAGAGGAAGAAGCTGAACCACCCCCACCGCCTCCACAGATGCAGGATATAAATTACTATGCTGCAAGCTGGCCAGAGACTGGATTGGGAATCTAGCCCCCTAACCAGCTTTTTACTGTTCAGACTCACTGCACCAGCTGACTTTACACCTCCCTCATGAAAATATTACTAAAATCTCTCCTACTATGAATCCCAGATTCCCTCACCCCCTTCCTATAATTATCATTCATTTTTGTGACTTTTCCCCCTACTCCTATTGTTGTGCGAGCTATCTCTGTTTTATCATATTCAGGCTATTTTATCCCATGCTTCCTCCAAGAAGCTTTCTGTGGCATCCTTGGTTTTCCTTCTCCATTTTATCCTCACAACAACCCTGTAAGGTGGGTTAAAGAGAAGGTGGGGAGAAGGAGAGAGAGGGATTGACCCAACGGCCTAGCTTTGTGGCTGGACAGGGATTCCAATCTGAGCTCCCTAGTCCTGTCCTGACCCAGGGAGTCAGTGTGGTGCCTCCAGATGTTGCTGGACTTCTGCTGCCATCATTCCTGCCCATTGATTGTGCTGGCCGAGTCTGATGAGAGTTGGAGCAATATCCGGAGTGGACCACATCGGCTTCCCCTTCTCTGACCGCCACACCGAATTGGTTCTTACCTCCTACTGGAGTCTCTCTCTGCCTTCCTGGCACCTTGAAATAAATAAAAATAAAATAAATAAAAATTGTGTGCATGCACACGAAAGCTTATATCCAAAACAAACTTAGTTGGTCTCTAAGGTGCTACTGGACAATTTTATTTATTTATTTCGACTGTGTCAGACCAACATGGCTACCCACCTGAATCTAGATTCCTGGCACCTTGTGTGCGTGTATTTTTGCAACTCAACTACCCTGCCACTGGGATCCCATCTCTGCTGGCTGGCCAAGCTTGCTGTGTCTGCTGCTGCTTCCTGAGCAGCAGAAGTGCTTGCATCAAGCTGGCCTTGGGAGAGAAAGGAAGTCCCTTCCATCTGGTGAAGGTGCTTCCCGCCCCCCTCCCATGCAATGTGCTCCTCCAAGGTGTTTTCTCTCTTGTCATGGTTGGAGGCTGTCCCCACTTTGGGGGCCCAGGGCAGGCCTCTGATCAATTAGCTGTGCCCAGATCTCTCCCTTTGAAAATAATTGATGGCAAAGAGAAAGGGCAACGGCATCAGCAAGGGCCAGAGCAGAAGAACGCTGAACTCTCAGTAGGAGAGGGTTGGGAAAGGGTATTCAGTGGGGCCGATAGATGTGGACTATGGATGAGGGAAGATTGGGCTGCCCTTTGGAGCAGGCCAAGTCACTGGGTGGGGTTTGGGAAGCCATGCAGCTGAGGAAATGTGTAGAGGGGACCTCTGGGATTTGAGCCTAGAGTTGGGAGAACAGGATTTGAAGGTAACAAATATCAAAGGCAAACCTTGTGCAGCTGCCAGTGGCCCACTCCTGCTCTCTGAAGCATTGCAAGAGGACCCCCAGTACCTTGTCCTTAAAACCGTCTTGCAAGTGGAGATTCCTGGCTCTCTCTGACTCTCTTTTCTGGCTCCCTCTGAGTCGCTTCCCCTTTTCTGGGAGAGTTTTCCCCAGCTCCAGCGCGGCTTGAGCTTGCAAGAGCTGTGGCACGTGGGTGGTCTCTGTAGGTCTAGGGTGCAATGTGCAAGGGGGAGCTCTGCTCCTTTGGAGAATAAAAAAATCTCCAGACCATCAAAGTGGATAACTAAGATCAGACCGTGCAGAGACATAGCATGAAAAAGCCCCGCCCTGCCTTCACCCTGTGTTTAATTTCTAATAATCCAAAGCCATGCTGCTTCACTCTAAATGTGTGGTTGGGCCGAGTAGGGCATAGGGACGACACATGGCATATGCACAGAGGCATGTTCCAGGATTCAGCCCTGGCACTTAAAAATGAAATCTGGGCTTGAACTTTTGCACAAAGGAAACCCTGCCTGGGCTTCTAGGAAACGGGGCGAAGAAGCCTGCTCATCCCTTCTTCTGGGTCATGTTCCCTGGCAGGAGCTGTGTGAGGCAGCTGGGGGTGAAGGGGCGGGGCGGGGCTGAACAATAACTTCTTTATGTGGGGAGCCCCACCCTGGAGGGCCAGCAGCTGTCAATGCACCAGCGCATGTGGTCTGAGAAATCCAGGCTCCAGAGAAATCCAGTGGGGAGGGGGGGCACCTGGCCAGCTCCTGTAGCTCAAGGTCATTGGGGTGAGACAGCCTGCCTACCTTTGTGGGGAGCAGTAAATCCCCAGACAGGCAGTGCTTGCTTACTGGGCTGTGGGGCATCCATTCAATCACCTGGCATGAGCGACTCCTGATTGAGAGCCACCAAAAGTGCTGAACATGGCAGAAAAAAACAGCTGGTGGAGGAAGGACAAAGGCCTCTCTCCCTCTCTGCGCTGGGTGGGTGGGGTGGAAAATGCTGGCTCGGCTCTGGCGCTGCTGCCGCCTCCCATCCACCTGTGACCTTCTACAAGACTGGACCTCCAGGGCGGTGGCAAAACGGCAGGCCACTGGCAGCCTTTGAGGAAGCAGCCCAGTCTGAATTGTGCTTTCTGTTATCTCCAGCCGTAGGGATGGCACATGTGGGCCTGCTTGGAAGCTGGCGCCCAGAGAGCTAGCAGGGAAGGGCTACCATGGGGGAAGTGTGTGGGGAGGAGTGCTTAGATGTGGACCTTGGATGAGAGACAGTTGCCCACATTTTGGTTTTCCATTGCCTTGGGATTACATTAGCCCATGTGCTCTTTGTAAGGCATGCTCCCTGTTGCGCAGGTGCGGATTGCATTGGAGTGCAGGCCTGCAGAGGCTGCGCCTAATACTGGGGAATCCAGAGCAAGTTGCGCAGGGGGGGGGGCACGGACGGACCCAGAGCTGCGATCCGCCTGATGACAGTTAGTCCTTGCGTTGCTTTCTCTGAGAATCCCTAGATACGCTCCCCATCCTCAGGCCAAGCTTTGTTTTCCGGCCTTGCCCCTTCCACAAAAGGAGGAGGTTTCATGTGCTTCTTTCCTCCCTCCCCCTCCCCTTTGCCGAGGGTCTGGTGGTCCAAGCTGCCCCTCCCCCATGCAGAGGCTGCTGGGGCCCATTACTCGATCAGAAAGGAATTTGGTGCCGTTTTTCTGCACACGGGTTCCCTGGGGCTCACGGTGCATTAGAAACACATGTGCATGGGCCAGGGGCTGCACAAGGGGGGTGGCGCTGGGGGTGGGGGTCTGCTCCTCTCCCTTTCCACTCTAGGGCTGGGGGTGGGGGTAGGCAGCAGGGATTGGTGTCTTGTTCCTGCTCTGTCTGCAGAAACCTGGTGCTATTGGTGGGCTATTCAGTAAATGCTTGCAGTGGCCCTGGCTGCGGATGGATACTTGGTTAGTGGTTAAAACATTTTTGTTGCCTGGTGCATTCAGCCCTCCCTTGACTGCAGGCACTTGGGATAAGCCAGAAGCCATAAGTACAGAAGGCTTCCTTTTTGAATTGTGGCCTGGTGGGAGAAGGTGTAGCGAGGGCGTCTCTTTAAACACAAGCTGGTCATGTTTCGAGTATTGTGTGCATGTGTGGTTTATTTTTACTCAGAGACAGAAAAGTAAAATTGATGGCTGCCGTGGAATAGGTGAGCTCCCCCTCCTAAGTGGGTGGGTGGGTGTAACTTATCTCCTTTTAGGAGAATTTCATGCCCCCTTTCACATTGCAGGCATTAGGAAACTCTGGAGTCAGTAAAGATCCAGATCAGGCATCCCCAAACTTCGCCCCTCCAGATGTTTTGGACTACAATTCCCATCATCCCTGACCACTGGTCCTGTTAGCTAGGGATCATGGGAGTTGTAGGCCAGAACATCTGGAGGGCCGCAGTTTGGGGATGCCTGATCCAGATGCTCTTGGGTGGGGTTGGATGGAAGTTCTTCTCTGCTGCTGCCGCCTCTCTTTTCAGAACTTCTGTGAGGATGATAAGGGGAGAGCCATGTACATCACTGTAGGCTCCTTGCATAGGTGGGGTATAAACACAATAATACCGGTAAATAGTGGGAAGGGAAGCCCAGGTTCACCCACCGCTTGCTGGTGGCAATAGTGGGTTGTGCTGCTGGGAGGACCTCAGTGGGGCTCTGTTTAGTGAAAGGAAAACAGCTGCTGCTGATCTCCTTCCATTCCCACCCGTGGGGAGCAATTATATTCCGGGGATAAGTTGTATGCAGCCCCTGCTAGTAGCCTAATTGCTCCGTTTGGAGATGGGGAATTCAGAGCTTTTCTGCCCCACTCACGTGATAGGGCTGCCAGACATCCATGTCATTTGTGAAAGGCTCTATCTCTTCCTGTCCACTCAAGTTCAGATGCCTGCAGGTGCCCTTGGAAATGTTTGACTCCAGCTGCTAGCTTGGGGCATGCTGCGGGACGGGGGGGGGGGCGGCAAACTAGCAGTGGCTAAAGACTACTAAAATTAGCTACCCATTGTTCGAACGGAGGTGAGTGTGGGTGACTCTGCTTTTAGTGCTAGGCTTGGCTGCTCCACAAGGTCACCTGGGAAAAGGGGACACAGAGCCGCTCTGGATTCATACAGATAGCTAAACATTTATCAGCCCCATTCATTCCAAAGGTACCAATCGTGTTATGCGGTTTCTCTGCCCAATGCAAGGCAGCCCCCTTTCTCCACCAGAGGCCATAGCTGAACAGTTCAGGCAGGAACAGGACATTCTGCAGTGTGGTGGGAAGGTTAGAATGTTGCACTGAGACCTGGGAGACCCAGATCTTCACTTGACTGTGTGATACTTTCCGGGCCGTGTTCGTAATTCGCCAAGCGCATTTTGCTACTGGTGCGGGTCCAGTTGCAACTGGATGAGTACGAGGAGATTTCTGGGCGCCAGTTTAAAATCCTCTGCCTTAGTCCACAGTCAATTCCATTTCCACTGTTTGTGTTTCTCCTTCTTGCATAGTGGGACGAGCAAATTCTTTTAAGAGCAGAAGCTACTATCAAGCGATGTAGTCGAGATCATAGAATCGTAGTGTTGGAAGGGATCCCAAGGGTCATCTAGTCCAGCCCCCTTGCGGGCAGACATTCCATTGCGGCAACCATAGCCTAGATTTATGGTGCAATTTGGTGCCTAGCTTACCTATCTGATTTTCTAATGCTGTTTCCAGGTGACCTTGGGCCGGCTTCTAGCCATCAGCCCAAAGTGGGAAGGAAGGGCCACGTGCCCCAATCTCCTTGTTAAAGGAAGGGCTGCATAAAAACGCATTAGATAAACTTCTACTGACTTTTTGTTGGATGCTGTGATGTAGAGATCAAAGCATCCTTCCTTCTCCCCGTCTCTTCCCATTGCTTTTCTGACTTGGGCCATTTTTCTCACCGTTTTGTTTTTTAACTGCTTCCCCTGCCCCCATCTCCTTAGTGGAAGCATTGTGGCCATCCTTATTAATGCTGCTGCTATAGCACGACAAACGCCACTGCCGAGGATATAGACATTTCGTTAGATTCCAGAAAGTCTATTTGTGGCTCTTTCTATTTTTATTTGCTTTTAAAACAAAACACACATAAGGGTGCACATGCATTTCAGCCCTAAGTGGAGACTGAAGTGTTTTTTTGATTGTTGGAAACACTTCAAACCAACCTTAGCACAACTGGAGCCCGGCACGCTTCCGCTGCGCGTACCTGCGAGTACCTGCCTGAAGCGTTTTTCCTTGCTGCCGTCTCCTGTGCTATTCAGCAGAGTTTTCTTTTCTTATCTTCTCTCACGCAACGGGTTGTGTGCATGCCAGCATATTACAGACAACAGAGTCCGGCTTCTTTCTAATCTAGAAGCTTTATTTTACAAGGCATAAATCTACATTCCTGGAGAGACGCAAGACATTTTGCCGTCTTCTCCCTTCTCCGTTCTCCGGACAACAGAAACAGAAAGTATCACATTACACAGTACAACAGTACACAGAGCATCCGGTGACGCTCTTCCTCCTGTGGGTGGGACAACCTGGTTGAGCTTGTTAACTCTAAAAGCTCCAAACCTCTACACCCCCTCTTGTCCCGCACACAGGGGCGTTGTAAGCTTGCAGCTTACCTCACACAAACCCTCACAGAACTCCCCATGACGTTGGAAGCTCAGGGGCTTCGTGAACCCAACCCTCTGGTTCACCTGACCAGGACAGTACTTCAGCTTCTCCAAGCCAGTCTGAACGCACACGTCTCGAAAGAGAACGTCTAGGTGTTTGGGTCTGGCCTTGACTTGTCCAGACTCTGCCACCAACAAACAGAGTTGGTTGTCCTCCCAATCCATCACGGGTAGGCAACTCTGAACGCAGATCTCTTGGACCAAACACCTATAGAACTCCAGTTCCCTGCAAAGCACTGACAACGCACTGTACCTGGCTTCTGCACGAGAACGAGCAATGAGGCTCTGGCACCGGGACTTCAGCCCGCCTAGAGCTCCTCCACACTGTACAACCATTTCAGACACAGATTTCCTGTCCTCGGAATTTGCCCAACCGCCGTCGCACCAGCGCGTGAGCTGGGGCTCACCGGTAGCTGACAACTCCGGGCAAAACTCCTTAGTCTCCTGCAAACTCTGGAGCACTCTCACCATGCCATTTCAGGCATGCATACTGGGATTTGCAGCCACCTTGCTGAACAGATCCACAGCAACTGCTATGTCAGGTTTGCTCAACCATGAAGGAAACAACAGCCTCCCAGGAGCTGACCTAAACACCTCGGGGCTCTCGAACTCAGAGCGTTCCCCGGTCTGACTGTCCTCACCTAGACACGTCTCCATGGGTGTTCTGACATTAGCACATTCAGACACTCTGCACTTCTTCAACGACTGCACTACCTTGCCAGTCTGATTGAGCAAGACACTACCGTCTTCGGCTCTGTCTACCTGCACACCTAGGTAAACACCAACAGGGCTTAGGTTCCTGAGCTGGAAAGACCTACCAAGCTCCTCTGCGAACCGTTGCACCTGTCCCCTGGTCTCCACCAGGTAAAGCATGTCCGCACCGGACTGCAGAACTAGCTCCTGCTCTGGGCTTACTCCTGCCAGAAACAGGCAGCTATCAGCACAACTCTGGCTGACACCTAGCTTTCTCAAAGCTTCTTGCACGCCTGAGGACCAATCTCTGGCTGACTCCTTCAAGCCAGTGATTGCCTCGTGCAAACTCCACACCTGATTTGGCCCGTTGTCCTCGAACCCTGGCGGAGGTACCTCGTACCTCTCCTCATCCAGGTCGGAATCCAAACAGGCATCCAAACCAAAGTGGCTCGCCTCAAAGCTGCTTTGAGTCGCGACCAGTACCTCGGAACACTTGACCCCCTCTTCCCGAGTGAAGCATCTGGCTACTGACCTAGCCTTGCACTGCAACTCTCCAGTTGCTGCCGTCTTGAGTCTGTACACCCAACGACCTTCTGAAAGCGTCGTGGTTGTGAACACACCCAAAGACCTCATTGAGCTTACCTGCTCTACCATGGCATTATGCCATTTCTGGGTGTCTCCTTGAGATACCCATTGAACCTCCACAAGGCTCTCCGGTTCACACTGAACCAAACAAGCACTCACGCTAGTGGCAGTGAACCTTTCGGGCAGAATCCTTTCAGTGGATCGTGCAAACTGCTGTGATACCACTTCAGGTTCTCCCTCTGCTCCAGTTGCACTGGATTCCACCTGCACGTCCTTGACGTCAGGCATCTCACCTACACCTTTGCTGCGCCTGTGCACCCTAGCTGAACCACCCAAGGATGACGTTGGCGCGCCTTTGGGCTCCTGCTTCACTGCTGAAGAACCCCCCTCTTGCTCCGGGATGAGACCTGTGCCAGGCTCTCCTGGAGAAGAGTTGCCACACAAAGAAACGCCATGCGTGGCTTGCCTCCTAGTCCTTGACATAGGAGTTGCGGGTGCACTCCCAGGCTCTCGCCTGGGAGTCGCCCCTAGCTGTGCTGCACCCTGGTGATGGCTGGGAAGTCGGCCCGAGCCACCAGCAGGTGCCAAAGTCACAGCAATACCCCCTCTTGGGGCTGGTCCACCTGGACCACTGCCACCCAGTTCCACCCAGAACCCTTGTGGAAGCTCTGCATCCAAGAGCATGTCTTCAGTGGCAGCATGCAGCATCCTTTGCTGCCTCTCTGCAAGACCACATACCTGTGAAGAAAGCAGGTTAGTCACACTGTGCTTACTCCCCCTCTCACTGAGGACCTGGGAACAGCCTACTCCAGTAGAAACCTGCTGTTCCACTGCAACCAGTGGTGCTGCCTCAGTTGCCTCCTTGAGCAACGCAGACCACATGTGGTGAGAGAAAGCATCAGCCAAACACTCAGAACAACACGCTCCCCCCAGGTTAGCTTCTGGCATCCCTTCAGAAACAGCCACATGAACCAGGGAAAAGGGACGCGTGGTTTCCCTTTCAGACGTGGGGTAGCAGGATGTCGACTCCTCGACCTTGCAAACCCTGCAATCAAGAAAGCTGTTACATGCCCTTAACTTGCACCCTTCAGAGAACTCAGGCTGCTTCAGCACACTGTCCCAGTGGCAATTTGCCAGCCTTTTGTGCCACTGACGTAAACATAAGTGGTGCACGGGCACACTGGTGCGCTGAGCAAACATTCCATCAGCGCCACCTCCCCCTGTTCTGGATTGAGGCTTCTTAACAGCAAACAGCCCATCCTGGCTGCCTTTCACGCGTAGAAGCATCTTCTGGCCCCTGCAAGCAGAACAGGTGATAATCACAAAACAAACAGCAAAAACATTGGACAGAAGGTTTGATATAAACAAATACAGAGTTATGTCAACAACGAAAGAAAACGCCAGTTCTGTCCCTTTAAATCCTGCAGAGACTGTCTCAAAGACGACAAACTGTCTCTTGCTTCCAACAGTCACAAACCGCCTCTCGACTGCAGCAGCCAGTACGTTGAACTGCTCTGTAGAAGGAGACTCGCAGTTCCTCACATGTCCACCAGGAGGAACGATGACGATGGCAACCATCACACGCAGCTCACCAGGGTTGGCCTCTCTCAGCGTTGCCTCGGTGACTGCATCACAACAGTAGGGCTTATCTCGGCTCCATCCTTCACACTCAGCTGGGCACGTGACCTGATGGCTGTGAGAAACGGCCTTGCCCTTATCTTCAGCCATGCACGTCAACAAAAGACCAGGTGCAGGCGACGTGACAAAACACAGCTCCACAGTCAAAACTTTTTA
Organism: Lacerta agilis; assembly: GCF_009819535.1. Lineage (NCBI taxonomy): Eukaryota > Metazoa > Chordata > Lepidosauria > Squamata > Lacertidae > Lacerta > Lacerta agilis. The sequence goes on from NC_046313.1 coordinate 65,696,655, forward strand.
CACTGGCTTCAGACTTGGAAACAGCCCCCCCTCTTCTGGGAGCAAAGCCCACGGCGATCTGGCCCCCCTCCTGCTTTCCATGGCACTGTTGCTGCACAACAGCCATAAGCCGAGCTGGGGGCGAGCTTTCCAAAGCCACTTCAGCCAGTCCCTCAGCCCCATGAAACTGGGCTAGGGTCTTCTTCCAGGCTTCACAAGCACTGGCCAGACCTTCCTCTTCACAGGCGTTGGCCAAAACATCAACGCTCTCAGGGAACAGCCCTCTGCATTGAAGCTGTGAGGCTGGAGGTGCTTGCAAACAAAAGCTTCCCTCCTCCTTGCTGGGAATGCTATGGCTCCCTCCATCTTGCCCAGGGGTAGCGTACTCACGAATCTGTAGCTTCTCACCCGGCTCCACAGATGGGGGTTTCACCAGAGAGGGTACACTGCTTGGGCAGCCCTCGATCTGGGCTTCCCTGCTGCCTTCCAACCTCTGGCAGCAGGTTTTAGGCTCCTGAGCCATTCAGCAGACTGCTGAATGCTCCTGCTGGCAAAGCAAACTTCCCTGGATGCTCCATCACAGTCCAAACCAGGGAGGCACTTCTCAGCTTGGCACACACGTTCTGGATCCTTGGAACTGCTCCAGAATCAGTCCAGAATAATAAACAAGCGCAAATATGGGACTGCCATAACCTGAAGTGTTTTTTTGATTGTTGGAAACACTTCAAACCAACCTTAGCACAACTGGAGCCCGGCACGCTTCCGCTGCGCGTACCTGCGAGTACCTGCCTGAAGCGTTTTTCCTTGCTGCCGTCTCCTGTGCTATTCAGCAGAGTTTTCTTTTCTTATCTTCTCTCACGCAACGGGTTGTGTGCATGCCAGCATATTACAGACAACAGAGTCCGGCTTCTTTCTAATCTAGAAGCTTTATTTTACAAGGCATAAATCTACATTCCTGGAGAGACGCAAGACATTTTGCCGTCTTCTCCCTTCTCCGTTCTCCGGACAACAGAAACAGAAAGTATCACATTACACAGTACAACAGTACACAGAGCATCCGGTGACGCTCTTCCTCCTGTGGGTGGGACAACCTGGTTGAGCTTGTTAACTCTAAAAGCTCCAAACCTCTACAGAGACAGTGTGCTGTAGTCATATCTTAAAGTGAGAAGGGGTGAGGGTTAAATAAAAAGACAAAACCATTCAATTGGAAATGGTGGGTAATGTCTGCAATGGAGAGGAGAGAAGGGATGCAAGTTTCCTGTTTCCTTCCTCCCAGACTGTAAAAGTATAGCAAGCACTCCCTGCTGCATTGGCACAGGGCGTTTTGCATCTGTAGAAGTAAAAAAGAAAGAAAGAAAGAAATTGCAAAACAAGTTACTTGTTTTTTTTTAAAAAAAAATAGAATACCAAGTGTTCTTGCTTGGGCTCTGAGGATGTCTCATGGTCCTTTGGCAGCTTGTCCTCAAATTCCTGTGAGCTGGTTTCTACTTCCCTGCCTCCTGTGTCAAGAAAAACCCCTTACCTTCCCGCAGGAGTGGTACCTATTTCTCTACTTGCACTTCGATGTGCTTTTGAACTGCTAGGTTGGCAGGAGCTGGGACCGAACAACGGGAGCTCACCCCGTCGCGGGGATTCGAACCGCCGACCTTCTGATCGGCAAGCCCTAGGCTCTGTGGTCAGGCCCTCCAAAATTGATAAGCCCATGTCAGTCGCCCCCCCCCCCAAAAAAAAGTTTCAAAAATAAATGTTTACTTTTTCTCTGCTAGACAGAACACTAGGCTAGATACCAGCTGGGTGAGACCATTTCTAGAAAGCAGAACTGGGTAATGCCATTTTTAGAAAGTAAGCCCAGTTCAAACACTACTAGGCTCTGTCCTAAAAAGCTAATGCCTTCCCTGTATCCTCATCCTCAAGTTGATTCAAGATGAAGGAGACCAGAACCTGCCTTTCTCTTTGTTCCAGCACAACCCTTCTGCTTTGTCCATTTTTCTGAAGTTTTGATGGTTCTACCAAATTTTACTTTCTACTGTTTGCCTCACTGTGTGTTAATCTTCCTCCTGCTTCTCCTCCAATACGCATTTCAGCCCTTATACCAAGGTGAAGGGGGTGGGTTGTTAGCCAGCCCTTCTGCCCCTAGATGTCTTTGTTGGCACTGAGATTTCCTGGATAAGGAAATAACTCATTTAATCCAGCTTTCCCAACTGGGTTACTGCCTGGATAACAGGGTTGGGTTTTTTCCTTTTTTTTTTTCCTTTTTTTTTTTTTTTGGAGGATGACACAGGTACACGATGTGGAGTCCAGCATATAATGAGGAGTGCAATAGATCATGTCATGGGCGGTAATTAATCACTTCCCCCGCTGCTACTCCTGCAGCAGCCACCAAACCCACAGTACTTTCCAATGCAGTCGGTGTTCTTTCCTGGGAAAAGAATCTCAGATTCCTAGCAGTTGAACTGAGTGGGTTGAGTTCTGGGGAACTACGATTCTTCCCCTACCTTCAGCAAGAGATAACTCTCGCTGGGGCGACGTCATCTGGCAGGAGCCCAGTAAATTAGTAAGCAGAACTCGTTACCCTTCTGAAAACCACATTGTCTGGAAAGCCCCTAAATCCCCTTGCTTTCTGATGCGCTCCCACCCCGAGTTGCCCTGCCAGCCCCTGGTCCGTTGTTTCTTCGTTCTGCAATGCCACATGCGCCGACGTGCTCTTTGTCGGTGTTTAGCTGCCTATGTTGGTTCAGCCTCATTGTTACCATCAAAACGGCAGCGACTTCACGCCTGCGAGGACATTCCGCCCAACTAATCTCTGGCTTTTGATTCCATGTTTGTGTGTGTAATATATAGTATAATTTGAGGGCTATATATATATCTCATTTGTAAGCTGGAAGCCAACATGAAATAATATGGCCCAGGCTGAGGTTGAAGGTGTTCTTTCCTCTTCTCGGTGGGCTGTGAGGACACTCTAAGGAAGGTGAGTCCCCCCCCGCCCCCCCGATTGCCGTGTATGTCTTTCACAGTGCTGGACCTTCCGTGAGCCCTGGAACCGCAATCGCACAATTTCCCTAAGGAACCTGCTTTCACAGGGAGTGTGTCCAGATTCCAAGAGGAATCCGCAATGTGCATGCGAGCTAATGAATTCTCCAGGGACAGAGTAATTCATACTGATAAACCCCGAGCACAGATTGATGTGGTCCCCATCTCCTAAGCCATATAAATCTAGGTAAGAACCCCACAGCCACTTTCTCACTTGCTATTGACCCTGGTGAATATCCATTAGGATGCTAGAGGTTCCTGAGCATCAGAATACCCCTATAGTTCCTTAACCAGTGAGATATAACTATACAGGACAGATATTATACAGGAAAGCAAGGACATCCTCATTGCCTTTTCCTAGCTTCCTCAACCCTTGTTGGCCTCCAGTCCATGGCATCTTTCCCATCTTGCCACCTTCTGGAGCTGGCTTTGAGTATCCTGGCATGTTTGCTGGCGCTGCCTAAGAGCCTGCGTGGGCTGGGCCAGTAAGATATGTGCCCACCAAGGGGACTCGAGTTCACATCCTGCCTTTGTCGCTTGCTGGGCCCAGAGGTATGCTTGATCACGGTCTTCTCCGAAAGCAGCTGCAGCTACATTCCCGGAAAGAGCCTGGTCCTGAGCTGCCAATTAGTGGATTTGGCTTTTTGGATTAGAGTCAATCTCATTTGTGCCATTATCTGCGTCCGGCTCCCTGCAGTGTGGCTGTTGCCTTGCCTAGCCAGCTATGGGAAGGCTGCTGCATGGCACTATGCCTTCCCACTATGGGGATGGTGGCTGTACGACCCTTGCAGGATAAATTGGGTTTGGTGTGAGCCAGAAGCTTAGCATCCCACTATTAAGCTGCCTTTTATGTTGACACCTCTTCTTCAGTCCTCTGCTATTCCCACCTTGGACAGCTTTGTTGCTCCTTTTCCATGCCAATCCCTGCCCCTGCTGTGCCACCCACGGCTCTCTCCCCAGAGTTCTTCCAGGGAGGCATGAGCTTTGCAGAAGCTGAAAAGTATGGCCATGAGTGTGTTAGGTTCTCTTGCCAGTGGTTAACTCATTAGATTTTTTTGTCTTCATACATGAGGGGCTGAGAAGGGATTGTCCATAGCTTGTTTCCCTTCTGTCCTGGCTTGGGCTGGGTGCAGTGCCCACCTAACACAGAAATGGTTAGCCAGCACATTATCCTTCCAGTGTGTTAGTTGGTGCTGCTGCAGCTCTTCTGGTGCATTCGCTGAAGGTGGGGAGAAGAGCAATGGGGCCTTGCACCTTTTCCAACAGCACTAGCACATGCTTGTTCCTGGATGGGGGGAAGGACCCACCAACTCTGAAGGCTTTGGATCATGGATGAGGAACATGAGGGCCTTCCAAATGTTCCGGGACTCCAACTCCCATCAGCCTCAGCCAGAATCACCAATGATCATGGTTGATGAGAGTTGGAGTCCAGGAACATCTAGGCAGCCACAGGGTGCCACCCCATGGTTCAGTTGCTACAGTTTGGGGGTAGGTCTTCTATAGCCCTCTCTCCATATAGGTTGCCCCTGAATGTTTCCCTGTGAATCTGGTCAAAGGTGGAGCTCACGGGCACCACACACGACTTCAACAAAAACCTGTTTATCAGATGTGCATTTGCAAAGGTAATGCAGAGGGAGCTATTTGTAAGGGAGAAACAGCTGGGGTGGGGTGGGGGGTGCCTAACGCTACCTGGAGATGCTAATTTCTCCCTTATATACCCTGGGGTGCAGGATGGGTTGTTTTTCTTCCAGCTGGTTTTCTAGCCTCTGATGTGGAGGAAAAAGCAGGGGGGGGGACTGTTGGGGGCAGGGGCAGAACTGGCTTGCATCAAGTCGGCACTGAAACACCAGTTTGCAATGGAGAAGAGATGTTGGCTGGAAGGGGTAGAGTCAGCCCCTACCAATTCTTCCCTGAAAATGCCCCTGCCTCCTGAAAATGAATGTTACAGGGCAGAGACCCCGGTGTTTGCCTTGCAGTGGGCAGTTTCGCTCCAAATTGCTTCGCAGCGTCTTGCGACGGATGGTGCTATGCGCGCTTGATACCAAAGATGTATAAATTATATTGCGTGGAAAATAAATTATGCAAATCAAACTATTTACATTCTTCTATTTTGCATAGTTCCCCTTCTGCAATGAGCAGGTTCTGAAAAGGATTTAGAGTCCTCTGGCAAGAGCTCGGGTGGCGGAGAACAGAAGTGGGAAGGGATCTGAGAGAAGGGGGAACAGGGGGCTTGGAGCGGGTGGGCAGAGCGCAAGGAGGTAGGTGGCGCCATTTTGATATCCTGCACACACCACTAATCGGCAGAAGTGCAGCCTGACTATGAATATCAGACTCTGCCGACATCATTCCAAACGTGTGTCTGCATTCATGAGAGCTAGAACCTTTTGGTATTCTTAAAAAGCAGCTTGCTGGCAAATTCTGCGTATGTGCAGAATGCACATTATGCTCTCGTACCCAGAGTTTACAAAACCCAGTATCCCTTTTGAAGCATACCCAGTGATGGGGTGGTTTTGCTACATGAAGCAGAGCCAAGTGCTGTGAACACACATATGCCTTCTTTGTTTTCAGTCTAACATCTTAAAAAGTCCTGCTGATGAACCATTCATCAGTTCCTGCTTTCATCAGCCATCACCACCATGGCAGAAGCTGATCACCCTTCTGCATAGTGTTTTCCTTGGGTACATAGATGCAGGAATGTTGATGGGCAAACCAGAGTGCTATACTGTATAGCTCCTGGTGCATTTCCTGTTTTTTTCCGAGAGGTCTGAACTCACTTGCAACAGTAATCACAAGCAGGAGAGAAACTCTGACAAAACCATTTAAAGCTGGGTTAGGGAACCAGATTCCTGGGGATGGCATGTGGTCCTTGCCCTGATTTCAGGCAGCCTTCAACATCCTCCAGCCCTTCTGCCTCCTGAAGCCCCTCTTCTGTTCTCCAGCACACTGTCCATCTGTCCACCCCCCATGGCATAAACACCTTGGCATTGCTTCTGCTTTGGGAAAGGTAGAGTGGGAATGGGGTGGTACAAAAAGAGTGCTATGCCCCCACCCGCTCTTGATGATGGCTCTGCCCACCATTGGCTGTGGCCCCTGTTTGACTTCTCATGTGACCCAATGAACCTTCATCAGAAGAAGGTTCGCCACCTCTGATTTAAAGCAATGAAATGGCCTCTGCTCTCCATGTCCCCATTGCAGATGTTCCACACTGTTTATACTACACAGGAAGCTGGTAAAGTTTCCAGAAGGCAGCCTATTGACATTCTGGCACAGGATCTAGTCAAAGAGAATTAGGGCACTTTCTGTTTAGAAAACAAAAAGGGGTTGTTTGTTTTTTTAAAAAAAATTGCTGACAGTTGTATAATTTATCAGGTTTTTGTGTCCCACTTTTCCTCCAAGGAACTTCGTGTACAGTAGAGGCTGGTCCATAAGAGTGAATAGGGCTTCGCCCCACTAATCTCAGTCTGGCCTCAGCCAAACCCCAAAGCTCTGGTTCCATCTACTGTTGACCTCCTGTCCTTTGCCCTACCCATCTCAAAGGGCATCAGCTTCCATTGTCAGTGTGGTATATGGAAGGTTATCCTATTCAATCCCCTGAGGTGTATAAACAGTGGCCAACCCCAATTTGCTTAGGATAATATGGTGATAAATAACAGAACAGTGTAGTTCAGCCTTGCCCAACCCATCAGCTCAAGCCACAGTGACTGATGGGAGTTGTAGTCCAAAACATCTGGAGGGTGCCAGGGTTGGCAATGCTTGTATAGTCTCTCCTGTTTCTGAAATTCTTGCTATCTGAGGGTATAAAGTGAAAACCAGTGTGGTAGCATAGGGGGTTTGAGTGCTGGGCTTGGATAAAGGAGACCTGGGTTCACATCCATATCCAGCCAAGCAGCTCGTTGGATGGCCTTTAGCCAATCATCCTTACTTGGTCTGCAGTGTCTCCACAAGTTCATTAATGAGGATAACACCAGATAGCTCATATATAGGCTGCATGAGCTCCTTAGAGCAGAGTTGTGGAATCTCTGAGCATTCTTGACACACCAAGGGTTCCATTTTGATGCCAAGTCAATCAGCAGATACCACTCATTGACACCAACTGATAAGCAGAAGGATAGGGTTTAATTCTGCAATGGCTTAGCAGTTGGCCCTGCTTGGCTGAGTGAAGGGGTTTGCCTTTAAATCCCTGCTAAAACAAAAACAGGGGTAGAGAATTAGCTACACGTTGCTGCTTCCAAGGTGAAATCCTGACTTGGGTACTTCAAAGCACCAAATCACCCAATGACATACAATTGACAGGTGGGCAGCCCCATAGAGCCAAAAAGGTTATCCAGCTCTGCCTTAGAGCAGAAGTTTTCAACCCTTTTGAGTCCACGGCTCCCTTGACCAACTACAGTGTGGTGTAATGGTTAAGAGTGGTAGACTTGTAATCTGGGGAACCGGGATCGTGTCTTCGCTCCTCCGCATGCAGCTGCTGGGTGACCTTGGGCTAGTCACACTTCTCTGAAGTCTCTTAGCCCCACTCACCTCACAGAGTGTTCGTTGTGGGGGAGGAAGGGAAAGGAGAATGTTAGCCGCTTTGAGACTCCTTCGGGTAGTGAAAAGCGGGATATCAAATCCAAACTCTTCTTCTACATTCTTTCTGCGGCACCCCTATGGGGCTCAGGAGCCCAGTGATGTCACCCCTACAGAGCTGGTGGTCTCTTCTTCCTTTTTGAACACCCTTCCTTGTGGAGTGTTCCCTCAGCCTCCTCCCCTCTCCTTGGGAGTCCTCTGAGCAGCTGCTGCCCCAAAGAGAGGTGCGGCCTCACACTGCCCCACAGGGGCCTGGGAAGAGGATGCCCCCAGCCTTAGTGGCCCAACGGAGACTGGCCAAAGGTGAATGTGAGGCCAGCACCTCACCTTGGGAGGCAGCAGTGGGCACTGCTGGGCCTGCCTGGCGGAAAGGCTCCCCTTCAGCACTGGGCACTCAGCTCCCAGGCAGGCCTTGCAAACAGCAAGCACAAGAAAGGCCAGTGCAGTGCCTGACTGCCTTTCCCTGCCACTAGTCTGTCCATTCCCAACATCAAGGGCTGGTGGACTAGCTGACTGGGCTCCCTCATCCACTTGCTTGCTTAACTCCAAGGCCACCTCAGTTCCTTGCAACCAGCACCCCCTGGCCAGCCCCAGAGACACCATCCGCCTGCTGAGCTTGTAGCCAGGGCTGCTGCAACAAACAGCTGTGCAAGCCTTTGGGAGGCATAGATGTGAGAGGGCATCAGAGGAGGGATGGAAGGAAAGAAGGACAGAAGCCAGTGTTGCCCGTGGCACCCCTGACAATCATTCAAGGCACCCCCAGGGTGCCACGGCACACTTGTTGAAAACAACTGCCTTAGAGGAAGGGCAGGCATAAGAAGCTTCCTCTATATAAGGTCTCTCTATTTGTCCTTCCAGCTCAGTATGTGTTTACTTTGACTGGCAATGGCTCTCTGGGGGCTTCTCCAGGCAGACTTCTTCTTCCATCATCTGCTATCTGACTCCTGGAGAAGCCAGGAGTTCAACCTGGGATCATCTGTGTGCAAAGCATGTACTCTACAGGAGTGTCCTTCAACCTTGCGTGCCCAGATGTTATTGGACTACAAGTCCCATCATCCCTGGCCATTGGCTCAGCTATCTGGGGATGATGGGAGTTGGAGTCCAACAACAAATAGGCACCCAAGGTTGAAGAAAACTGCTCTATATCACAAAGCCATGGCCCCGCCTGTCGGAATGAGACAGATAGATAAATAAATTCAGTGTATGCTTCATGTGACTTCATGTCTGCATAAGCCATAGTTACCAGACGTCCTTTGTTTCAAGAGATGACCTTTATATCAGAGCATCATAGCTGTATTGAACAGCATAGCATTGGCACCACAGTCCCCAAGTCTCTTCCCTTGTCCCTTAAAAAAAATCCTTTGGCAAATCAATTGCAATACTGTTTATAACATCATTCTCATTTAATCTCATCCAAACATTTGAGTGTCCCTTCAGGTTGTTTGGATAAAAATATGCTATTCTGAGAACCAACAGGCAGCTTACTTTTGGCTGACGTGGGTGCTTTCAGCACAAGATGAACTGTCTAACCATTTGCTGTATGAAAGGCAGCAATAGCCAGTAATAAAACGCTGCTTATAATGCTATGAAATGCTGATGGCTTTGGAAGGCTGAAAAGACACATAGGCAAATATTCCTTCCCAATTTTACGAAATCCATGGGTGCCCTCTTTCATCCAGCTCCATAGATGCGTAGAAGAAGCTTAAGAATTGGGTTTATTTTTTCTGTAGGTTTCTTTTCCAACACCTCCTTAATACACATGTAGTAGGAGCTTAAGAATAGTATTCTTCTCTCCCGCCCCTGCCCCCATCAATTTGGCTGAAGGTACAGTCAAACAACAGATGTCATGTTTTTTCCAGTTTGGTCACTGTAAAAAGTAAAGGACCCTTGGGTGGATAAGTTCAGTCAAAGGCAACTATGGGGCTGCAGTGTTCATCTTGCTTTCAGACCGAGGGAGCTGGCGTTTGTCCACAGACAGCTTTCTGGGTCATGTGCCCAGTATGACTAAACCGCTTCTGGTGCAACAAAACACCGTGATGGAAGCCAGAGCACACGGAAACGCCGTTTACCTTCCTGCAGCAGCGATACCTATTTATCTACTTGCACTGCTTGCTTTCAAACTGATAAGTTGGCAGGAGTTGGGACAGAGCAACGGGAGCTCACCCCATTGCAGGGATTCGAACCGCCGACCTTCTGATTGGCAAGCCCAAGAAGCTCAGTGGTTTAGAACACAGCGCCACCCGCGTCACAGTAACCCTCCCTGAGTCATGAAATAAAAATGCTGAGCATCCTCTATTCTTACTATGGCAAAATAAAGACCTACCAATCAGCAACCTCAGCCCAGGTACAAGACCAGATTTAATCAATGGGAAAAGCCCCAGAGAGGGGCAAAGCTTACCCCAAGCTGTACCTCTTGCCATATTCCTCCAAGGAACATGGCAGCAGGGCCGTCTTAGAGGGATCGGCCGCCGTGGCACGGCGATCCCTCGGCGCCCCCGGCATGCCGCCTCTCCGCCCGCCTCCCTCCCACGCTGGCCGCCCCTCGGGAGGGGGGGTGGGCGAGCGGGGGGTGAGGGGCGTAGTGCTGGAGCGGAAGTGTAATCTGGTGGGGTCTCTCTTCTGTCAGTGGGTTGGAGGTGGGGGCCTTGCCTGGTTGCGGTGGGCAGCCCAAGAGCTGCATTCTTTTCTGTGGACCCTTCCAAGGCCTACATGGCAGCAGTAGGCAGTTTATTGTGTGGAAACTACAAAAGTAAACACACCCAACTTTATTCTCCGTCCAGGCAAGCAGGAGGCGTTATCAGCACACATCTCTGCCAGGCAAAAAGCACACTGGGGGTGCAGAAGGACCAGAAGGAGAGGCCTAGAGGGCTGTATTTGACCCACAGACCCGAAGTTCCTCACACCTGCTAATAGGTTGAGGGTGTTGTGGAAAACTAAAAAGGTGACTAGATTCAGGTACTTGGTGCTGAGCCTGATAATCTTTAAAGTGAGGGCTCAAAAGCAGTAATCAGGAAGAGGCCTTACCAGGCCGCTAGACCCTGGCAGGGTGCCAGGTGCTGATGGCAGCCTTGCTCCCTCCTCCGATATCAAAGGACTAGTCTTATCACAGAGAAACAAAGAGATAACCGATGTTGTAAGCAGCTTCTGCTAAAGCCAATATTGTGATGACATGCGGCTGTGGAAGGTTTGGGGCCAGGGAGTAAAGGTGACCAGTTTATGTTGGGAGTTGAAAACATGTGTCAGGCCTTCTGGATGAGGCCAACAGGCCCATCTAGTCCAGCACCCTGTCCTTGCATGCCTCCAAGCGGGACTTTCGTGCAAGAGCCCTCTGCCCACCTGCGATTCCCGGCAACCAGCATCCTTCCTCCTGCCGGCGGAGTTCCCCTTCCGACTCTAGCAGGATTCTGGCCCAAGGAACCGAGGTCATATGGCGCCCCGGCCTTTACTGGAATGCAAACAGCCAAAGAATTTGGCAGGTCAGCAGATGGGAGCACATGATGCCCAGGAAGAGACACAACTCAGCAAACTCCCACTGTAAGCTGTGGAAAGGCCGGGCAGAGAAGGCACCTCCCGATTTGCCATGAGAGGATGGCGGTGGGTGCGCACAGGAGGAGCAGCATTTGGGGCCAGCTGCCAGCAAATACCTCCCCCTTCCCTCCCACCACCACCACCACCCAGCCTCCCCTGTAAATCACCTCCTTCCTCCTCATATGAACTGTGTCCCAGCTGGATGGCAGTGTGGTTGCCATGGTGACACAGAGATGCTGGTTGCTTTGATAAGCTGAGGGAATTCCCCCCCCCTTTTTCGGTCTCTTCGCCCACACAACCTGGACCAATTCTCCGTGCTCCTTCCTTCCCCCTTCGCATGAGGTCTCGAAATGAGGTTGCAAAGAGAACAGAACCCCCGTGTGCTCTCCTAGGGTGTGAAAGCCTTCGGTTCTGATTTCTGCTGGCTGATTGGCAAAGGATGGCGGGAGTGGCTATACCCCAGCAGAGATGGAAGAGAGGGTGGTATCTTGGAGACGGTTTCCATGGAGGCCCCTTCACACAAGCCCTGATGGCTCATTGATATGCTGCTACTGCTGCTTTAATTTCACTATTTCTCCCTCTCCGCCTCTTAACACCCCACCCCACTCCACCCCTCACATTCTTATTGGGCAGCAGGCAGTTCACTGCCAGAAGTGTGAGTGGGTCTTACTCCCCCTGTGGGTAACAATCATACCATCCTGGAGGGGTGAGGCCTCTGCTGCAGCGCATTCATTTCTCCCCATTTAGCAGAAGCCCCTCCCTCATCCATTTGCATGTGGCCTGTGGGCACATGCAGCATTAAGGAGACAAGGGGATATATGGGCGGAGGGGGATCTCTCTCACTTTAGCACAAAGCACCTGGAACTGATACCAACGGAGCATCTTTCTCCAGCGCGGCCTCTTGCGCATCAACGAAAGAGAGGACAAAGGCAGGTGCTGATTTGCATTTTTAAGAACCGTGTTCTAATAGTTTTGTAGGGAAGCAAATTTAGAAGTAATTCACTGTAATTTAAATAGAAATACAATACAGGCAACTCCCCATTTACGTTCCGAGGCACCACGCATTTAAGTGCAATTGTGTAATGAGAACACAATTTGAAAAAGCCTGCAAACACCACATTCGCTCCCTCCGAACCTTGCTCAAGCTCCCCACAGGCCTCGATGCAAAGGCTTGTGGGGTTGCTAAGCACTGTTTTGTGCCATTTTTGTGCTTCTTTAGGGCTATTTTTGCCCCCTTTGTGCCACTTCTGTGTTGGCGGTGATTGTGCCTGCCCAGAGGCGTAGTGCAGGGGGCGGGGCACACCGGGCACCACACCGCGGGGAGTAGCACTTATCATGGGGCCTGCAGCGTGCCCGAGCCACACACATCTCTCGTGGGAGTGACACAGTGGCTCAGGCGCCTGCAGGCTCCGTGCTGCCCGAAAAAGCAACACGGGCCTGCTGGGCACAGGAGCAGAACATGGCTCAGGCTTTGGGATTCTGCTGTGCCCTGCCCCTTCCCGCCCCGCAGGCACCACACCCACCCACCCACACACCATCTTGGGGTTCTTTTGTCTTTCAACCAGACCTAGACCTAAAGACCTTCCCAGCAGAGGATCCCCTCAAACAGAAGACTGTCCCCCGTAATGTAGGAGATGTAGTACACCCTCTCTTCATCGCTCTTCCCTGCTGTTTCTCTTCTGGAAGTGAAGTTGGGGCGGATGTACCAGCTGAAACCTTGGGAATGTAAAACAAAAAGGGCGGGCAGGATGGGATGGGGGCTTTGTTCTGGGCAGGCTGAAGGAGCAGCCGTGTTCTTTGAAATGCTTGCTCTACATCATGTCGTGGGGGACTGGACATGCTGCAATAACCCACTAGGGGCCGCTTGTCTGTGGAGACTGATCCACCAGTGTAGGGAACTTGCCTGCCTTGGTGATATCAAATATGGCAGCCTGCTTGCTTTACCTACACAAGTTGACAGCAGGAACTGAGAGCCCAGCCGGATTCTGCATGCATGCACAGGGTTGCATCTGCTTGGGTGAGGAACTTTAGGCCCCATGGCTGAATGCAACTCTTCTAGGCTTCTGTATGTTGCCCTCGTAGCTCTCCCTATGCCCTCACTGGCCCTCCTTCCCACCCAAGTGCTTTTCCCTGGCTGGAATGAGTCCTTGAAGCCTGAGAATGCCTCTTGCTAGTCTGGGATGAGTGTGTAGAAACAGGCAACCCAAGTGACCAGGAGGCTGGAGAAACTCCCAAATAAGGAAAGATTACAACATTTGGGTCTGGGGCTCTTTAGCTCTTTAGTGGCAGAAAGTTCAGAACAGACAAAAGGTCTGATTCAGCAGAGCTTTTCTTAGGAAATCTACTGAAAATAGTTTAATTCAAATGACTCTACGTCTGTGCATGCACACAAACCAAATATAGCCCATCTGGGAATCACACATGAGACAGGCAGTTTGCTGTTGCTCAAGGGCATTTTTAATTTATCTGCTCCAGGCGTGCTCCAGGAGGCCTGGTCCTCTGAGGGTGCCTGCTGCCCAATATACTTGGTGCTTTCTATAAATAATTCTCAAATTTGTGGAATGTGCCTCTTTAGGACCCCGGAGCATGCTGTGGATCTTTCCCCACTAACCAAGACACTGGTAGGTGTATCACTCTATGACAGTGAACATCATCTTGGATTTGTGTGGGTGACCCAATTATTACTTCTCCATGACTCCAAATGTGATTTGGAAGGAAGCAAGTTTGGAAATATCTGTTGCTTTCTTTCTGTTTCCTGGGGCACGGCTTTCAGAGGGGTTGAAATATATTATGTTTGTAATGCAAGTTCTAGGCTTTCTCTGGAATGAGGGGTGTTCTCCGGACAAGGCATTGTTGTCCTTTACTCAGGGCTGTGTTTATTGGGCATCATGTGCACACACCACACAAATACAGAATTCAGCATCCTGAGGGTCAACTTTCATTTTATTAAAATAGTATTTATTGTGTTGGTCCATAGACCATACCAGGAAACTTACGTTTTATTTTAAAAATGAAGTTTGTATACCTTGGGGGCTAAGAAGAGTGTGTATCTATCCCACCAAGATCTCTGAAGCCCCACAACAGCAGTGACTACGTGGTTGGGCTTTGTGGTTCTGTGCTGTTCGTCTCCCTGCTGCTCGAGGGCTACAGGAGCAGAACCAGTTCGGCAAAATAAGCCAACATGTGCAAATCTGCTTAATCCAAGCCCTAGCCTCCAATTTTAGCTAGCACTATATCTGCATTTCCTCGGTGCTGGAATTGTATAGTGAAGTATTTGTGCGGTCCTGCCCTTATCTGTACATGCTTCTCCTAACCTGTTTGTGTGATTCTCTGACTTGCAGGGCTTTGTATACTTACGAAGATGACTCTGATAACCTGAAACTGGCTGCTTCAGGAAGTGAGTATTCCCTTGCCTCCTTGCTGGGCAACCTTATGTTGCTTAGCTGATCCAGTCCTGGCAGTTCTCAGTGCTCCACCAAACTTCCCTCTCCTAAAACAAAAACAAAAAACAAGAATCCCCTTTTTTCTTTTTAAAATATATTTCTATTAAGTTTTACATAACAAATTTAAATTCAAACACATCATTCACCTCTTCAATTAGGATTCTCTGAATCCCTTGACTTCCCTCCACCCTTCCATGGTTATCATTATCAATTTTTTCCCCTTCTGCTTATCTTATTTTCTCTAATTTGTTTTTAAAAAGTAGTAATTCGTTTTTCCATAATTTTTTTGTATATTACAAACATTACTCAAATCCTGCCAAAGTTTTTATTTGTTTACATTGTTCTCTTAAGTACATTGTAAATTTTTCACATTCCTTCTTAAAATTATTCTCTTCCTGGTTTCTGATTTTCCCAGTCTGTTTCACCATTTCGGCATAGTCCATCATCTTCATCAGCCATCCCTCTCTGGTTGGAACTTTGTCTTCTTTCCATCTCTGGGCCAGTAGTATCCTCACTGCTGCCATCGCATACATGAATAGATGATGACTAAAAATCCCATTTTTTCCAACAGGGTTAGCGTTGAAGTGGTATGGGGTGGGGAGATAAATGGCCATGAGCTGTGGCAAGGGCACACCCAGTAAGTTGAGAGATTAGTCCCTTTTATCATGTGTTCCCCTGTCTACCCACCTGAAGGGTCGAAGTTCAGTGCTATATCATCTGCTTTGCATGCAGAGGTTCTTGGTCCAGTCCCTGGCATCTCCAGATACAAAGAGTCCCTGCTTGAAACCCCAGAGAGCCTTCTCCAATCTGCGCAGACCATACCAAGATAGATGAACCAATGCCCTGGCTCTGTGAAAGGCAGTGCCCGCCTATCATGTCCATAAGGGAAAGAGCAGTGTGGCCTGTGTCCCATAAAATCTGTCTCTTTGCTTCTTCAGCTGGCGGCCTACAAGAACTCTCCAGCCATTTTGAGAACCAGAAAGTGATGTACGGATTCTGCAGTGTCAAAGACCCTCAGGCCACCCTCCCTAAATATGTCCTCATTAACTGGGTAAGTCCAAGAAGAGTCTGGGAGGCAGCTTGCTCTGTGCTGAAGGGGAGCAATATTAAAGTTGACTGAGCCACACAAAAAGAGGACCTTGGTACTGCATAGGAAGGGAAAGTTCCACCAGTTACAGCTTTTCCTCCCACTATGGTGAGAAAAGCCAGACAAGGAGAAATTCAGCCTTCTTTATGAACAGGAATCATCTCGGCATCTGGAGCTGGCAGCCGTGTACAAACTAGGGTGGAGAATGGGCCGGGTTGAATTATCTGAAACAGCTAAGTATTTCTCAAACCTGGGTCTCCAGCTGTTGTTGGACTACAACACCCATCATCGCTAGCTAGCAGGACCAGTGGTCAGGGATGATGGGAGTTGCCGTCCAAAAAAAGCTAGAGACCGAGGTTTGAGAACAATGAATGGCGAAGGCTGATGGCAGGTCACTGGTGACTCAACTGTAGGGCCTAATCGTGCACAGTATTTTTCTACCTAAAGATAATCTCTGTGTAGGAAAAAGCACCAGCCCATCATTTGTGAAGGCTGGCACGAGTGCTGTTTGGGCTGTGAATACAGGGGCACATAAAGCTGGCTGGCTCTGATGAGGCCTGTAATGTGGAGGTTGGTCTTTCTAGCAGAACCCTTGCTGACAGTTGGTTTCCATTTATTTGTCTGCACTGCCCTCTAGTGGAACAAATTCCATTTTCCTTAATGAATCTGAAAGGGTTGACCACTCTTACGCATTGGGCTGGCTCCTCCTTCCTACTTTCTGTCCAGACTTGCTTCCTATCCTACCTGACATATCCCAGCTTGTGACAATCTTTAAATACTGCTTTTGTGGAAAGTTCCTTTTACTAGGCCTTTTTTAAAATGTCTTTGTAGAAATATGGGTTTAACAGTCTGAACCAGCTGCCTTTGGCCTGATGCCCTCCAGACATTTTGAAATAATATTTATTTATTTATTTATTTATTTATTTATTTATTTATTTATTTATTTATATATCCCGCCCATCTGGCTGGGTTTCCTCAGCCACTCTGGGCGGCTCCCAGCAGAATATTAAAAACACGATAAAACATCAGACATTAAAAACTTCAGATGTCTTCCTAAAAGTCAGATGGTTGTTTATTTCCTCGACATCTGATGGGAGGGCGTTCCACAGGGCAGGCGCCACTACCGAGAAGGCCCTCTGCCTGGTTCCCTGTAACCTCACTTCTCGCAGTAAGGGAACCGCCAGAAGGCCCTCAGAGCTGGACCTCAGTGTCCAGGCAGAACTACAATTTCCAGCATCCCTGTGTATTGGCCATGGTGGCTAAGGCTGATGGGACTTGTAGTCCAAAAGCATCTGGAGAGAACCAGGATGGGGAAGGGTGACCTAAAAGTAGAAACACACTACGAAGTGCTGCCCAGGTTCAGAAATGAACAACAAATATCCAGCCATTTGGAAACCGCTGAATATCGCTACTAGCCCTAGCAAGACCCCCTTTGCTTTCTTGCAAGGGTGAGATCTACTGTGAAGGAGTATAAGATGTACTCTCTGCGTCATTTCCCAGTCCTTAACAAAAAGACACCAAAAAAAACCCTGCCAAGCATTGATGCTCCAGGACTTGGAAGAAGCTGCAGATTTAGGCATGTGGGGCAGTGTTGCTTCCCTACCTTGTTGGCACAGTGATATGTTTGGTCTACATCTCATCCAAAATTACCGAGGAAGACCTTTCTGCAGAGAAAATCCTTGCTGCTCTTGCTTTCCATTCAGAAATTCACAGGAATGTCCCGTTTTCTTGTGTGTTGGTGCCACCCTTGCCCTCCTCCTTCTGAGCTCCCCAGATGCTCTCCCAAGTAGCCTGTGTCTCTATGTGCATGTAGAATAAGCTGCTGTCTGCTGCTGTCTCACGAGAGTGGCGTCTCCCAGCACTAACCTTCCCCCCTCCCTGTGCACCTTCATGCCTGGCAGGTGGGAGAGGATGTAGCTGATGCCCGCAAGTGTGCCTGCGCCAGCCATGTGGCCAAAGTCGCGGAATTCTTCCAGGTCAGTGGCAAACTGTTTGGGTAAGGGTGCGCGGGTGGGAGCGCCTAAGCAACAGTCGGTTCCCATCTTGTGGAAAAGGGATTTGGACTTTGTGCAAGAGGGAACATGGTTCTCCTCCAATGCAGGGGTGGAAAGACCTGTGGCCCTCCAGATGTGGACAGAGGGTGTAGCCCAATAACATCTGGAAGGGCACAGGTTCCACATCTGTGATGGGCAAGGAGTATTGATCGTGAGTTGTTGGCAGGAGACCTGTGCCAGCTGTTGGGTCTCCGCTGTTGTCCTCCGGGGCAGCTGCCTTAAATTCTTATCTGACTTCCTGCTCAATGCAAAATGCAGCTTCAATTGGGGCGGTGAACCTGAGGTCAGCGTGCCAGATGTGGCCCTCCAGCCCGCTCCGCCCAGCCCTTGGGACTCTTCTTAGTCCTTGCCCCTCATCAGCCTGGTTTGTGGCTTTCTAAAGTGCTTTTGCCTGGCTGGTATATGTCCTTGATCATGCCTCCTGCTTGCGCAGTTTAGGTAGTGGGTGCACAGCTGGGTGTAAGCCCCTGGCTTTTGTGTGGCTGGAGTAGAGCCTGCTCTACAAAGGTAAACGTCACACATCCTTTGCCCTGCTTGCTTTTGCTTCTGGCCCTGCCCATCACTGGCAAGCAGCCCCCCCCTCCAAAAAAAAACTACCCAAGAGGGAATGCAGGCTCTCTCTGAAAGGGGTTCCCCGCCTTTGAAGCTACAGTATCCCTGACAAATATGCTCACCCAGACTCCCCTTTAAATAGCTCCATTGGAGGAGAGCCCACCACCTCCCAACACAGTCTTTGTCTATTGTCCAGCAGCTCTCTTACCAGTACATAGGAAGTGTCTTCTGGTGCTGAGCTGAAATCTCATTCCCTGCAATTTCCACTCGTTGGCCCTAGTCCTGCTCCCTGGAGCCACAGAGGGCAGACAGGTCTATTCCATCTTCTGCAGCTTGGTGGCCGGACCCTCGTTTTTCAGTGTGGTTTGAATGTCTCAACAGGGTGTGGATGTCATTGTCAATGCTAGCAGTGTGGAAGACATCGACCCAGGAGCCATTGGGCAGCGGCTCTCCAACGGCCTTGCCCGCATTGCCAGCCCCGTGCTGCACCGTCTCCGCCTGCGTGAGGATGAAAATGCACAGCCGGTGGTAATGCTTCTTCTTTGCCATGCCCCCCCCCCCTTTTCCCTTGCTGGGGAGAAGCAGCACTAGCCACTTCTGGGTTTGGGTGTGGCTGGTCTGCTGAAAGCAGTTTCTACTTAGGGCAGCCTTCCCCAGATTTGGACTACAGTTCCCATCAGCCCCTGCCAGCATGGCCAGGGACTAGGGGAAGATGGGAGCTGTAGTCCAACACCATCTGGAGGGCACCAGGTTGGGGAAGGCTGTTGACGCAGGGTAAGTAAGATGGTTACAGTGGAGTGGATGTTTCAGTTAGCAATAATCGCACCTCAGATTAACCTCACTGGCTACGATGGGTGCACTGCAAATCCTCCATCATACGTTATAATCTGCCTTGAAGAATATTCTGGTCAGTTACCCCCATGCATTGTGAAACACACCAGGGCAGTGAGAACCTGGCAAGTTATCTTGTTATCTGTGTGTCCTCATTCACACATGTACACATCTCTCTCCTGATTTGATTTCTTCGTTCCAGGGCACCACCTATCAGAAGACTGATGCTGCTGTGGAGATGAAGCGACTCAACCGGGAGCAGTTCTGGGAGCAGGCCAAGGTAGAGAGGTTTTACCAAGGAAGCCCTGTCCCTGGGAAGGTCAAGTGTGATTAGCTATCACTCTATCTATCTATCTATCTATCTATCTATCTATCTATCTATCTATCTATCTATCATCTCTCTCTCTCTCTCTCTCTCTCTCTCTCTCTCTCTCACACACACACACACACACACACACAATCTGTGATTAGCTATCACTCTATCTATCTATCTATCTATCTATTTATCTATATCTATCATCTCTCTCTCTCTCTCACACACACACACACACATGTACGTCTTTCCTTACCTTCATCCCTGTTCCAGCCCTTCTGTGTGAAGTGCAGCACCTACCCTCTTCCTCTTTTCTGTCCCTTGCAGAAAGAGGAGGAGCTGCGCAAGGAGGAGGAGCGGAAGAAGGCCCTGGATGAGCGGCTGCGCTTTGAGCAAGAGCGCATGGAGCAAGAGAGGCAGGAGCAGGAGGAGCGAGAGAAGCGCTACCGGGAGCGCGAGGAGCAGATTGAGGAACACAGGCAAGGGACGGCCGGGAGGGTCTGGCCGTGGTGTTGTCTGTGTGCAAAGGGAGCCAAGGAGGCAACACGGGTGGTTCCTTAGCAAGCCAAGATGGGCAAATATCGGTTCATCCCATGGGAGGGAGAGGGCTCTTGTGCTCTAATCCTGCTTGCAGGCTTCCCATCAGCATCTGGTTGGTCACTGTGAGAACAAGATGCAGGACTAGATGGGCCTTTGACCTGATCCAACAGGCTCTTCTTAGGTTCTTTTCTGCAGCAGTGTTGGGTTTCGTTGTCCACTACCTTCCAGCAGTGTCATATGCTGGGTGTGGGATGTTATGAGGTCTTCCATCCTTCTTGCCAGTCATTACTGGGTAACGGGATGGTTGTCTGTGTTATTCCCCCTTCTCCTAAGGTGGGCATCAGTTGTTCCCCATCCTTTCTTGGATTGGTCATACAAGGACGCCTCTTCCGTGTTGCTTCCTTGTTGGAAGCAAAAGTGGCCCTGTTTCATTGGCTGCCCTGTTGCTCCTCCCTCTGTTTGGATAGACCTAAGTGCCTCTTGGTCCTTCCTGAATGTTATGCCACCAGTACTGATGGTGGTGAGAGTCTGCTTGAACTCAGCAGGATTATTTAGTGAGGTTGGAGGTATATATCAGCCTCACCTCTTGCTGTTTTGAATTTAATTGCTCACGGAGCCATATACATGTTTACTGAATGTATTGCGCTGGTAATAGCTGTTTCCTCCAAAACATTCCTAGGAGGTAGGTTCAGCTGGGAGCTAGCGGCTGACCTAAAGTCATTCAGAGCGCTTCATGGGTGAGTGGGGATTCCTCTCCACAATACCAGTGGTTTTCAAGCTGTGTTTCATGGGATCTTGGGGTTCTTTGAAAGCCAGTGAAGACCATTATTGGCAGGCAATTCTCCCTGAAAAATGGCTTGCCCACCGCTGCTGATTGTTCTCTGCCATGTTATGTTGGAGCACAGACTTGCACTTCACACAGAGTAGAGATGAGACCGCAAAGTCCTGGCACAAACCTGAGTATGTTCTTTGGAAGGATTTCATGGCAGATGGGGGGGGGGGCTAAGCAGCTGAGTTTGGAAAGAGCTCTCTCCGGGAGTCGAGTGCGGGAGAAAGCCACTGCACAGCAGCACCCTGGCACAGTGCCCTTTCCCAGTTGTTTGGTCTCCCTTGTTGTTGTAGGTTCATCCAAAGCTTTCAATTTACAACAACAACAACAACAACATATTATTAATAATAATAATAATAATAATAATACCCCGCCCATCTGGCTGGGTTTCCCCAGCCACTCTGGGCGGCTTCCAACAAAATATTAAAATACAATAGTCTATTAAACATTAAAAGCTTCCCTAAACAGGGCTGCCTTCAGATGTCTTCTAAAAGTCTGGTAGTTGTTTTTCTCTTCGACATCTGGTGGGAGGGTGCCTCTACCAAGAAGGCCCTCTGCCTGGTTCCCTGTGACTTGGCTTCTTGCAGCGAGGGAACCGCCAGAAGGCCCTCGGTGCTGGACCTCAGTGTCCAGTCAGAACAATGTTTACTTCTTCTGATGACAGAAGGATTGGCTGCTTTGGTCAAAGCCATACCATTTGCCCTGTGTCCTACCAGAATAGATTGAAGAAACATCAGAAATTATAGGTCTTTGCCACCTCCGGCATATTCATTTGGGGACAGAGGGAACCATGCAACAGTAGCCAATGTGCCTTTAATGGTTTCATATTCCATGTGTGCAATAAACAGTTCCTGTTCTGTGATTTCCTAGGTTTATCAGGACTTCTGCAGCTCTTTGGAGGGCTGTGTGTGTCGGATGGCAGTGCTGTTTCATAACTGCTGAATGATGACAGTCTCTGAAGTGAAGCACTTAAATCAGTTTGCATTTGCATGAGTGGCAGTGATGAAATTTTAATAGAGAGATAGACTGGACCCAGCCTGGGCAGGACATATTTGTGCATACTCTCTCATGTTGTGGTTTATATCCGAAGAGCTACGGTAGGCTGGATTGAGAGTACAAACACGTCGTCATTCTCATACACAACAGTAGCTCCTAGGTGAACAGGCAGCAGACAGAATGCCAAATGGTAGGATAACAAATTGGAACACCTTGGTGAGCTGACAAGGTATGGAATGCAATAGGCTAACATGTAAAGTGTAACACCTAAGAAAGGAAGCTCAGAAGGTAACCGTTTAAAGGTGGGAGGCAGAAACTGGATGTGATTTGCAACTGGACACCCTTGCAAAACATGGAGTGACAGAGGAGGCAGGGCGGCTCCCAGAACACAAGGCATAATAGCCCCTCCAAACATCCTTTTTATCACACAATCATGATGATCTGTGCTCAAGATGGTATCAGGGCAGCTATATGTGATTCCGCTTTCAATGTTGTTTGGGCCTGCGAAAGTTCAGAGGTGGACATGCTGCTTCATTTCCAGCTGGTGCATGCCCCATCGCTTCCTGCTGAAGTCCTGCAGCTTCTGGGATGGGCGGGTTGTCCTGCTTTGGTTGTGCTACAGCAAAAGGGTCGATGGCAATAATGCAGTAGCACATGCAGTAACATTGCCAAACAACTCATAAAGCGGAATGATGTATGGACGGTCCAGTGTAAATCCACGGCTAATGTGTTATTATTGCATCAAAGACACGTTGCAGAAAATACCCACGGAGGGGGGGGGGGAGGCCATGCTATCTGGAGGCGCCCAAGAGATTTTCCTGCTTGCTGGCAAAATAGGCACAGAGCAAGCTTTAGAGTGGGCTCTAGAGACCAGTGAAAATGATTTAAGAGGCCTTGAAATAAGAGGTAATGGGGAAATGGTGCATAATAAGGATTAAGTGAGGGTGCAACAGCAAATTTCAAATATACACAAGTTTGGAATAAAGCTGGAGGTCAGACGGTTCTCCATGGTTCCTGAATGGATAAGGCTCTCTTTTGACTGGTTGGCTACTTCCTGCTGCTTTGCGAGGATGGGTGGGGTATTATTATTATTATTATTATCATTATTAATGTTAAATATTAGAAAGCCAAGTCCGCCTGCGGTCTGTCCTGCCCAGGCCCCTGCATTCCAGTACTGGGATCTCTCAAGCTTTCTTTTCTTCCTTCTCCTCCTTTCCCTTCCCATCAGGCGAAAGCAGCAGACCCTGGAGGCAGAGGAAGCCAAGCAGCGGTTGAAGGAGCAGTCCATCTTTGTAAGTGATGCTTCAAGAGCTTGGGGGAGGATTGCCCAGTTGTGCCACTGGCTCCCCCAAGGAGGTTGGCAGAGGTAGGGATTCAGCACCAAGGCTGGCTGGTGACATTGGGGACCCACTCTGCAGCCAGGGTGAGGACGCCTTGCTGCCCAAGAGCTCTTCCTCTCTCCAGCTTTGTGGTAGGTCAGGAGAATAACAGTAAAGCAAACAGACAGACAGACAAATGTAGGGTCTTCTGGTGTGGTTGAGGTGCCCTGGGGCTGACGCTGACCTCTCTCCCTAGGGGGAGCAGGAGGACGACGAAGACAGGCAGCAGCCCAAAAAGTCTGAGTCAGAGGTGGAGGTGAGTGCGGCCCCGGGGCACAGCATGCGTTGTGTAGGCAGCAGGACCTCCATGCACCCTACAGGGCTGTTGCTGCATGAGGGTTGTCGCGTTTGTGTGTGGAGAGTTTTGGCAGGGAGGGG
The DNA here is from genome assembly GCF_009819535.1 of Lacerta agilis. Lineage (NCBI taxonomy): Eukaryota > Metazoa > Chordata > Lepidosauria > Squamata > Lacertidae > Lacerta > Lacerta agilis. Next base: position 65,720,163 of record NC_046313.1, read on the forward strand.
GAGGCCTTCAATTCTGGCGACTGTTGTCCTGTGGAGAAGCTGGAGTGTGCTGTTGATGAGCGGAAGTCTGTGCTTAAGCAAGGCTGGGCATCAGTTCTCTCTCTGGGGAGCAAGGCGGGATCCCGGCTGTCCTCGTCTCTCCTCCTTTGCTTACATACATGTTCCATTTTGTCAGAAGAGGAAGACAGATTGTGGTGCTGTCACTTTTTCTCTACCCACCCCCCCATCACTGTGGGCCATTGCTGCTGCTGCTGCTGGGGTGGGGGGTGGGGAGGGGGCATGGGGTGGGGAACACTGTTTGTGTGTGGCACGTATCATGTTTTGTCACTGTTGCCCTGGCAGCTGCATGGGGAGGGGCAGCGCTGGGTGTGAGGGGGTTCAGGCTGGGTTTATGACGGGGTCTGTGTAGGCCTGTGGACTGGGCTGCCTTTGACCGTCCTCTCTCGCCTCTTCCCCTCGCATCCTGACAGGAGGCGGCTGCCATCATTGCTCAGAGGCCCGAGAACCCCCGCGAGTTCTTCAGGCAGCAAGAGCGAGTGGCTTCGGCCAGTTCAGAGACACCCCCGCCCATCAACAGAACAGGTAGAGAGCCCTCACCGACGCTTCTTCAGGCAGGGAGTACAGAAAATGGGGAAATGAGGGTTGGTGGGGAAGCGGTTGGGAAGATTTCAGCAACCTGGTTTTTGTTTTGTTTTTGTTTTTGAATGGAAGGTGGGGCAGTATACATCTCAGGGCAAGGCAGTGGGAGCATCCAGACACTTGGAAATGTCTGCCATGGGTGATATGAGCAGATATTGGGGGGGGGGGGTGTTTAAGGAAGCAAAAGCAAAACGCAAAAACCTCAAAAACATGACCAAAGGTCAGTTGAACACAGAATGAGGTGCAGAGAAGAGAGGTTCCCTGCTGCTAAGTCTCACCATTAAAAAAAACAGCCAGCATCCTATGAAAGCCTGAAAAGTGGCAAATGCCTAACTATAACAAAAGCCTTATGTCCTTTCATATAACATATAACCAAGTTTTGCGTCCAATAATTTGATTAGGTGTTGTTGTTGGATATATATAGTCTAGTTCATATCTATTTCATTGTCCAAAACGGCAACAGTTTTGGACAACAGTAGAAATGAGATCTTCAGGTTTATACTAAGTCATTATCTAGCACATGGGGCTTAGAGTGAGACATCTGTGGGGCAGGTTGTCCTGCCTTTCTGTTGTGCAAGGCTCACAATATTGCTCCTGGATCAGGGGTTGCTGCTGAAGCCAATGCCACACAAGGTGTGTGTTTCTGGGCTGTGGATCAAACCTAGCATAGCTTGATTTTCAAGACAGGGTCTGGGGGATCATCTGTCTTTGAGGATGCTATAGTGAAGCTCTCACCCTTTGAGAATTTAACGTGGAAGCAAAAGATCCTTTATCGTGTAGTCATTGATGTACAAAACGTTCCAGCCAGTCATCACCACACCCTGCTTTCATGGTGCCTGGATCCTGCAGACAATTGGCTTCCCTGATGCGAAGTTTCCAAGTGGTGTCCATGCAGCAAAGTGGTCCTCCATCACCTCAGTTGCATCATCCCAGTATGCAAGTGGGTCTGATGTTAGCTAGGCAGTAGGAGCTCTCAGTGTTACTTATCGAATTGGCCACCCTTGTGGGCGATGCTCAGGCCTAGCAACCTGTTTCTGCCCTTGACAGTGCTGTCTGAAGAATGGTACTGCTGGGGTGGGCAGGTGAGCAAAGGGACACTAGGAATAAGCCAATGTAAACAATCCTGCTGCAGTTTTCATTGCATCAAGCGAGTCTGTGTCTCTGTAGCCAGGAGGGAGAACCTGTGGCCCTCCAGGAGGTGTTGAGCTCCTTCAGCCTCAGCCAGAGTGGCTGATGATCAGAAGGGTTGGGATATGTAGCCTGATATTGTCTGGGAGGCCACAGGTTTCCCTATGGAAGGAACCGGACAAAAAGAAAGCCGGGGCAGCAGCAGTGGGTGAGATTTTCTCTTGTACTCCCTCCCACCCCAATTCCTGGCTGCTGCTTAGGACACACTTCCTTGGCTGTTTGTGAGTTTTGTACAGCACACCAGACCTGAGTAGGTCGCAGAACCTCCAGGCATTGTTTTGGCAAGAGGCGCAGAGACTCGGCGCTTTGTTTGCAGCAGCCTCCATGGGTGGTTCATGCTAGAGAACTCCTTTGCACCTCTGCTGTGGCTTCTTCTGGCTCCTTGGGCTGCCCACTGCAGAGGATGGAGCAGCTGTGACTATCCCTGCCTCAGGGCTAAGGCGTGAACTCTGCTCTCTGGAGCCCACTGCATTACGGCTTTGGGTTCACTATTCTGTGTGATAGTTTGGGTCGGCTCTCTATTGGGGACCAGGTTGCCAGTTGATGTAGGGACCTTGGCATGAACTCGTCTTCCCCGGCACCACTTGCGTATCCTGCGTCTGAGCTTCCTCTTTCTCTCCTGCTTCACCTTCTTGCACCGCCCAGCTTTCCTGATGCCATCCTGTTCCACACTGCTCTATCCTGGCCCTTGTGCCCACCCCCAGCCACTGCCTTTGCTTTTCCCCAGCCCCCCACCCTGCACTGCTGCCCCCAGGAGCCTCCTCCCACCCTCCTCCTTGCCTTTGCAGAGACCCGCCTCCCTCACAGTCTTCCCCTGCCTCCCCAGCCCCTCACGTGGGCCTTGCTTGCCCAGTGGCATGAGCAGGGGGGCGGGCGGGAGATGGAGTGGGCAGCTGGAGGGGAGACTGATCATTCTCTTCTGCTTTCTCTGTCTCCGTCCGTCTGTCTTGTCTTTCTCTCAGCAGGTCGTCTGCACTGTCCTTTCATAAAGACACCTGACAGTGGGCCGCCTTCCTTCTCCTCCTCCTCCTCCTCCTCCCCTCCACGGACTCCCTTCCCCTATATCTCTTGCCACCGCACACCAAACCTCTCCTCCTTCTTCCCATGTAGGTAGCCAGGCCCCGGCCGGGCTTTGGGGAGTCGGTTGGGGAGGTAGCTGCTTTGGGGGCCTTGCCCACCTGCCCCCGCACCTTGTACCTTTGGCCACACCCAATCTCACTCCGCAGGCATCTCTGAAAGGAAGGACTAAGAGTCCATGAGTGTCCGAGAAACACTGGCCCCACAGACTGGACCAGGGAAGACTCAGGGCGCGGCCTGCTGTCTCTCATGCTCACTGCATGGCAGGAGTGTAGCCCCAGAAGAGCAGAGAGGGCCCTAGCGTTATGCTTCGGCAGCTACCACCCTCGGGAGGGCTGGCTTTGTATATATGACGGGAACTTCCCCTTTGGCGCCCCACATCTATGCCCCTGCCCGTTCACCTTTTAAAAAACATGTTCGGTTAGGTAGGCCGCAACAGGGAATTCTCAACATCAGTAGCTACACCGTAAATCCAAGCATGGATTTGCAGGCCAGTGTATTGATGCCCTATAGGCAGGGTGGAGGCAGTGAACAGAGAGCCTCAAATGAAAACTAGTTAGGCCGATTGTGATTGTAGAACAGAGCATCCATTTCCCCAGATTAGAAAAGGGGGAGCCTAAATCTATGCAAACAGAAGATGAACCATACACACATATACACACAGAGAGAGACAAACAGTATGCACACAAAATAAAATAAAAAATTCCTTCCAGTAGCACCTTAGAGACCAACTAAGTTTGTTCACACACCATGCTGCAGGGGGCATGTTTCTGCTGGACCAGTTGCACTGCAGAACAGGGGATATCCCTGAACCAGGGTGTAGGATGGATATACTGGGCGATCTGGGTTTGTGATGGGAGTACTAAGTCTGGGACAGAGATGACCTTCTAGAGTTGTCCCTTCACCTGATGTTTGCAGTGGGGAGGGGTGTTATTTTTTCCTGTAGACTCTGCTTCCAAAGATAGTAAAAAGGGGAGGATACGTCCTATTCTATAAAGGAGGGGGTGGCGAAACTGGCCTCCCAGTGTTTCTGGATTACAACTCCCATCATTCCTGACCATTGGCCATGATGGCTGTGGACAATGGGAGCTGGGAGAGCCACGGTTTCCTCATGCCTAATTTTAAGTGCCATTTGACATAGAGAACTTCAGAGCCCCCATGGTTGTACATGACACAAGAGTTCTGCCTCCACCCGCCACAAAAGAGGGCTTTTTTCCCTTCTTCACTCCTTCAGTTTCCAGCACATTTGTCAGCAAAAAGCAAAGCGAAACCTTTATGCCATATAACTTGCTATAGGATTGGGGTTGCTTAAGGGCAGCCAGTTAATTTTGTCGACTGGGTAAGTTGGGGAAATGACACATTTCAGGAGGAGTCGGATCTTGATGCCTTGTTGCCGTCGCTGTTGTTCAAACGAAGCTGCCCTGCGTGCTTGGGAGCGCAACTGGCGGGCCCTGTGGCTAGGGGGGTGTCGTGGCCTTTGACTTGTGGGCTCCCCACCTGAGTGCCCGTGTGGCTCCTTCACAGGCAGCCAGTCGGAAACGCACAGAAAGGTCTCTGCCTCCGCCAGTAGCCCCTGCGACTCCAGCACAGCCTCGACGCCTGTTGGGGAGCAGATTGAGCGGGCCCTGGATGAGGTAACGCAGCAGGGTGCATTGAAAGGTACGTGCAGCCCCCTCGCCCCTATGGCTTGCCCGTCTCCCGGGTCCTCGGGCTGTGGGCTCCCTCCCTCCGGGTCTGCTGAGGAACCTCCTCTCTCGCTTCCTCCCTGCTGCAGACTCCTCCAGCCCCAGCAGCGACGAGACAGCGGTGGCATCCGCAATGAGCTGGGCCCCTGCCAGCGTGGAGCCTCCGGTGGAGAAGGCCGAGGAGCCCCCTGTGGGGGCAACAGCCTGGCAGGCAGGGGACTGGGCAGAGCCGCAGCAAGGCGGGGCTGGCCCCACGGAAGACCTGGTGTTTCCAGAGCCCAAAGACGAGCCTCTGTTCCCAGATGCCCCGCCCCCCAAAGAAGAGCCTCTGTTCCCAGCAGCCCCTCTGCCCATGCAGAGCGAAGGTGCCCTGGATCTGGGCGAGGCCTTTGGGTTCTCGCAGCCCCCCGCCCCGCCGTCAGAGAACATCCTCGACCTGTGGCAGAACGACAGCGCCGCTGCCGAGCCCAACCCTCCCGACGCCTGGGAGCTCCAGGGCGGGCCCCCCACCCCAGCCCCGTGGGACCTTCACGACGGGCCTCCCACCGCCGCGCCCATGCTGGTTGAGGTGGATGCCCCCCCAGGGGCAGTGGAGCCCCCGCCCTCCGCCAGCCTCCTGGAAGATAACCTGTTGAACTTCAACGACCTGCCCGAGCCCCCGGGCACCTTCTGCGACGCTGAGCAGGATGAAGAGCCGGCCAGCATCATTGCCATCGAGGGGCTGCACCAGATGACCCTCAGCTACCAGCATGCCCTGCAGGAAGCTTCCGGGGTGCACCAAGAGCCCCAGCTGCTCACCAACGGGGAGACGGCCCAAAAGGAAAGCACGCAGGTGAGGGGGGGGCGCTCAGGCTGGCAGCAGGGCCTGGTGGGGGGGCGCTTCTGAAAGTTCCTGGCCCTGCCTTGCAGATCAGAACTGGGCCCAGAGGATCGTGAGGTACCACAGCTTGCCACTGTGTGCTCAATCAAAGTGTGTCTCCTTTGGGCCCTGCCACTGGAGAAGTAATAATAATAATAATAATTATTATTATTATTATTATTATTATTATTATTATTATTATTTTGTTATTTATATGCTGCCCAACTGACTGGGTGGCTTCCAACAAGTTAAAACAGCAAGCACAGTAAAACATCAAACATTAAAAACTTCCCTATGCAGGCCACATCATCTTTCATGTCTCCTTTATACATGCACAGGCAAAATATTTGTTTATTAATGTTGAAGAATGATGGTGAACAACTTAATATATGCACCTTGCTGCAGTCTTTAGACCATGCATGTTCCACAGGCATGGAACTTTTTGACCCTTTCACACGTGCTAGCTCATGGGTAGCTTGAGCATTTTACTCCTCAGGCCTTCGTTGTCTGAGAGTACAAAACCAGAAAGTGATCATTGCTCTGGGTTAACTGAGCAGGAAAAGAATAGGGACACCTTCCATGGCACAGCACATGCCACGTTTTACTTTTCTCTTCCAGACCAGCGAGGGTTATTTCAGCCAATCACAAGATGAAGACTTTAACCAATCAGAAGAGCCATCTGCTAAAGCTCCTCCTCCAGTGTTCTACAATAAGCCCCCAGGTGAGGATCAGGGATGGATGGGCAGGTGGGAGGGAGGATGGGAAGATTCACCTTTGCGCTTCCTCTTCTGGGAAGAGCAGGCTTTGGGGACCATCCCTTTTCAAAGGGGGGAAAGAGCCAGCCACCCTCCCTCACGGGTCATGCATTTGATTGCCCCCTCAGAGATTGATATCACCTGTTGGGATGCGGACCCAGTGCCAGAAGATGAGGAGAACTTTGGGGGCAGCGTTTAAGGCCAGCTCCCCTGCCCGACTCCTGTATCCTGCACCCAGCAAGCCCAGCGAGTGCAAGCCTGGAGCAACCGCAGTGAGGGCCTGGTGCCTGCTTGCTCCGTATTGTAGCCCTGCGGTCCAGGGCCCTAAGATTGTGCCCCAGCCAGACAGGATATTCTCCATGGTACTCCGGGGTAACTTTTTCCAGCTCTCTTTCTCTTTCTCTCTCTCTTCTCTCCTTGTTTTTCTAATGTTGTCAAATAGGAAACGTGTAAATCTGCCTGGTTCCCCTCTTCGTTGGTAGCTTCCCTGCAGATCCTTCCCCCCCCCCCAATTGCCTCTGCCCATTGGGTTTTTTCTGACACTCCCCCCCCCATGCCATGTATACCATCTGGGTTGATCTCCTGCGAGTGCTGCTCTTGGGGGTGGGTGGGGAGGGTCGTTTCCTCCTCTCAGACTCTGCCCAGAGTTTTGAGTATTTTGCACGAATTTAAAATAAAATATGGCAATAAAATGGCCCTTGTGTGGGCAAGGCTCTGGCTCCCATCCCCCAACACACACCTGAGGCACCCAGGGAAGCAAAAGAGAGCATCCATCTCTGGGCTCTAGCAGCAAGGAACTTTCCCCCCCTCCAGAGTTCTGCACCCAAATGCCCCTCTTGTTTCAGAAATAAGCCCATTTCAGACCCTTCTCCTTAGGCCTTTATTTGCCCTGAGAGCCTGGGACAAGGGGAGACTCTGGGTGGGCTCTCCCCCCCCTAAAAAAAAAACCTTTCCTCTTTCCCCACCCTCTTTCCTCTTTCATTCCATGCTTGGTTTCCTTTCTCTCACGTACAGTAATTGTTTTTTTGAAAGCACAAATTCTGTAACAGCAATGTGCTTATGTATGTTAATAAATAAATTGATTCCAAGCAGGGCAGCTGGCTTTGTAGTACAGGGTGCATTTTTTTTTTTTTGCTTTCAAAGTTGGGGAGGGAGATTATTGAGGCCACACAAGACCACTGGGGGGGTCGGGTGGGCATATTCCACGGACACAAAATGGCTGGTCTCTTATTCACAAGTTTTTTCAGTAGCTGCTTATAAGGGCCAAAAATGTACTTTGATGGGGTAGGGGTATGAAAGCTGAGGGGAATTATTATTTTAAGCAATGGGAACACACTGAACGTGGCATCGTGTGGTCTGTGGTGGGCCCTGCATGAAGTCATAGCCTGAGCAGGAGAACTCACCCCTAGATGTCGCTGCCAACAAAGGAATGTGTTTCTGGAACATGCCTAGGCCTCCATCCTCCTAATTCTGTGGGATTATTTAGGAATGGAGTTGCTTCACTTCCTGCCACAGTGCACATGGGACTCTTTAAAAGCACACAGCACACCCACCATTTTCGCAGCACCAACTCATCAACCACCCAGCACCAGGTTTGTAATAAATCAGGTTCCACAAACTTTTTATTATTTTCAAAATGTAACAAACGAAAAATAGGAAACAAACCCAAAGGCCCCCTTGCAGTCAGCACCAACAGAGCCTGTAGCGGGCCCAGAAAAAGGGAAGTGGGCGAGATGGGGAGACCAGCCCCAATCTCACCCTGGCCAGGGGGTCAAAGAGCAACTGGGCGGGGGAGAGATCTTTGCACTGTGAGGGCTCATGGCCCAGACATGGCTGGAAGGCTCGGACTGAGAGACTTGGTGGCTCCCGCAGACCAAGGGAACAAACAGGCTGCCGGGATCCTTCAGCTTGTGTGCAGCGGCAGCAGCCACAGTCCCACCCAGGGCGTGGCATGGTGTGCTAAACTGCTGTAGTCCTGCCAAACAAAGGCATTGAGACCGGCAGGTGCCAGGGCCCCGGCTCATAGCTGCCTCTGGCGCTGAATTCTGAGTCTGTCCAGCTGGGGAAGATGCGCTGCGAGTGCTCAGCCTCCAAGTAGAGGTTGGTGCAGGTGGGGCCCCGGCTGGCTGTGCTGGGCAGGTGGAGCGCTGAGCTGTAGCCCCGGTCCAGGAAGAGGGGCTTGTAGCTGGGCGGCTGCTCCTGCTTCTCCGGCTGATCGTGGCTCAGGAAGGGGGTGGTGATCTTGCGGTACAAGCCGCGCGTGTCCGTCAGCACTTCGCTGTAAGGCGGCGGCGGCTCGGCCATCAGCACTGCTTCCTCGTAGCAAGGTGGCTTGGATGGATCTGGCTCTGCAAGCAAAGCAATCGCGGTGACCGAGTGCAAGGGACTGATACAGTTAAGCATGCCACCCCACCATTGCCTGCTCTCTTCCCCCAGGCATACAAAATACAAGCTCACCTGCCCCGAGCAAGGTTTGGGGAGAGACACAGACACAAACACCCTAAGCTCTATTATCACAACCCAAGAGCTGGCTACAACCACAGACCTACACTTCACAGGCAAGCAAATGGAATCGGGGATGGTGCAAGACTTTGGATACACGGAATGGGCATTCTGACCCCACCTTCCTCTTAAATAAACCTCCTGAGATCCTGCCCACTTCAGCCCTGCATACCTGAAAGAGCTTCTCCACCCCCATCATTCAGCCCAAACAGCTCTAAGGGCCTTCTGGCGGTTCCCTCACTGCGAGATGTGAATTTACAGGGAACCAGGGAGAAGACCGTTTCTACAGTGGCAACCACCCTGTGGAACACCCTCGTGTCAGCTGTCAAGGAAATAAACAACTATCTGACTTTTAGAAGACTTCTGCAGGCAGCCCAAAGCAATGTTTTGTTTCATTCCTTTATATTTTGTTGGAAGCTGAAACTTTGCAAGCTCTGGGTGAATAGCAGCTCAGACTGAGAGCTAAACCCTTTCAGCCTGCTGGAGGCAGCTTTGACTCCCTTAGCTCAGTGGTGGGGCATCTGCCTTGCATGCAGAAGGTTGCAGGTTCAATCCCCAGCATCTCCAGAGATGGCAGGGAGAGACTCCTGCGTGAAACCCTGGGGAGCCCCTGCCAGCCACTACAGCCTGCCCTATGCTAGATGGACCAATGGCCTGACTTTCTCTGTTCTCGCCAGCCAGCTACCCACCTGCAGAAGCAGCGCTCCTCCCAAACGCGACCGTATTCTGCACCAGGAGTGGGCTCAGTCCCCTTCGGGTGCCCTTACCATGCCTGCAGCTCCAGGGCCTTGGGGGTGGGAGGTGAGGGCGATGGGGCTCGATCCGGAGTCGGTGAGGTACCGCGATGCCCGGCGGGTTCCTGATGTACCCGCCCCCGTAGCTGGAGCCCCCATAGGCAGGGCCCCCATAGCCCTCGTAGTGGAGGGGCTCCATCTCCAGGGTGCGCAGGTGCTGCTCTCGCAGCCGCTCCTCCTGCCGCCGCTTCATGCGCCGCCGCAGGTAGCTGCAGAAGCAACATAGCAACACAATGAGCCCCCAGATCAGCCAGAAGCCGGCAAAGCAGGTGAGGAAGGTGTAGGTGCCGTGGGACATCACCATCTTCGCTCTGGAGGACTGGCAGAGGTTTTGCCCCACAAGCTTTGAAGCCAAGGATTTTATTCAGTTCCAGCTTTGGCGGGGTGGGGGGGGCAGGAGACTCTTTCTCTCTTTCCCCCACTTTTGGGTCTTCTGCAAAGAGGCAGGGACTAGGCTTAGTTCTGCGGGTGCCTTTGCCTGCTCTGCTTCCTCCCTTGCTGCCCAGTCATGTTGATGGGATCACAAGCCTCCCCTCTGCTCTCCTTGTACGTCCAGTTTCGCCTTTTCCCCAAAGATTGTGCAGGGTGCTCTCTTTCAGCCGCAGTACAATCCAGGGCCCACCACCAACAGGGCCCTGCTTCAGTCAAGGCAGTGGAAGCAGGAAGCGGGGTCTGCAGCAGCTCAGCCCCTTGTGAGTTACGCGGCCTCCTGGAGGTGCTCTGCAACTGCTGCCATGGAAGAGGTTGGCTGGAGACCGGGGGGGGGGGCAGGCTTGAGCCTTTCACGGAGAGGGGGGAGTTCTGGCTCCTAAAGGAGCCCAAGGGAGGAAAGGAGAGTGCTGGGAAGGCTCATGGGCACGGCCTCTGCTCTCTTCTTCAAACGCCCGAGTTCTTGGATACTTGGGGTAACACGACCAGTAACACCAGCACCCGGCCCAACTTCTTCCCATCGCTGGCTCGGGGCTTTGCAGGGCCAACAGCACTTCCGACAGGAGCTCGCTCCCTGCAAACAGACAGACAATGCCATTGATTGTAGGAGGGGACAGACAAGTGCTATTTTGCAGAACCCACCCTGCCTGCTCTAAGCCCTAACAAGAGCACAAGCCACTGGTGGTCCAATGGAGGGATTTAGAGCTTAGACCATGTCTGCAAACACTGCCCTCCCCTTGGACCCACAAGCCTGCAGCTTGGCTTGGCTTCCCACCAGCTGCAACTGCAAAGTAGAGGGGAGGAAAGCTTTTGGTTAAATTGGGTGTCTTGTACAGCCTCCATTCCCTGTCCAGCAATCTAAGCCTGTGACTACGAAGTGGGCATGTGCCCCCTTTCATGCAGCCACAGTACTGCCCACACACTCACCATCACATGCGCCCACTCTTGTTCATGCACTGAACACTCATAGATCAGGCTGCGCTTACGGCATTCAGGCATGCTCTTTGCACACGTTGCAACCAAAGCTGTGGGGCCCCATCACCCTGGCCATTTCCGACTGAGGCGATTAACTGCCAGGGATGGAGCGAACCCAAATTCCAGACCTGCTGCTGCTGTGGCAGTGAAGAGGAGGAATCACGAAACAGCAGGGCGCAAGAGCACCGGGAGAGGCCAAGAGAAGACAGCAAAGCACAAGTGCCAGAGCACTACCTCACTTCTCCTCCTGATGGCACTGCTAGCCCAACAGCACTCCGCTGCTCATCCACAAACCATGCAGAAGCCTCCTGCCCACACATGTCACAGCTTCACCCCTCAAGGGACTGCTCTCCACATGGCGCATCACACGCCACTGCCAAGATGTGTGTTGATTCCTCCTTCTCTGCCTTCGCTTGCCCCCTACCCCCAAGTAATGGATGCCAACCAACAACCTCCCATTCATATCAAAGCTGTTTCCAATGCAGCTTAGGGACCACTAAGCATGAAGCAGGTTGCCCTGAGCTAAAACTGAACTTTGACACTTGCATCAGGTAAAGGCCCCACCATCAGCTACATCTCCACCCTCCTCCTGCCCGCTTAGTTCATTGCTTGCCAGTAGCTAGGCCACCATAATCCAAGGCAAGTAAGGAAGTTATTCCCAGGATACTTCATAAATGGACTGATACGATAACCCCATTTCAGGAAATCACAATCACTCCAGAGGGAGAATTCCTCCTGCATGTATACTGCAGGAGGATCACAAGCTGTGGGGATGGTGTCACTGGGCACACCTTAGTCCTTGGCACATGCTACTGATGAGGCTAAGAAGCGAAAAGGACACCAAGGACTCAGGCCAAAATAACGATTTGAAAGATATAACTATTCAAGTCTCTTGTATGTTTTATTCCTTGAGGTTTGTAATACAAATGAGATGACAACGCCAGGATGAGGCCTTGTTTCGGTATTCTTCCTCGGCTACTAGTGTCTTTGAGTTTTCAGGTCAAAGTGTACCAATTATTTCGAGTTCAAGGAATAAAACTTACAAGAGACTTGAATAATTATATCTTTCAAATCGTTATTTTGGCCTGAGTCCTTGGTGTCCTTTTCACTTCTTTTACTGATGAGGCTAAGGCAGGAAGGAGATGGCATGCATGAGGTGGGTGGGGCCGGAGACAAAAGTGGGCGAGGCTATGATCTGAGACTTGCCTTTGTACACTTAGGCTGCATTCTAGACAGGCAGAAGCAAGGCACACATGCAGCAAGAGGTATTCCACATTCCACCCAGGCAAACACACTTGAGGAGGCTGCAGAACAGGGCAGCAGAGGGCGTGGCCTAGGCAGGGAGGATGCAACCAAGGGCCAGGTAGAGAGGCCAGTTGCTGCCGACTTTTGGCTAGTGTGCACTCTATTTAACCTGGGAATCTCTGTAAGCACCGTTCATAGAATGGCCTTTCAAAATGTCATCAAAGCTTCCCCAAATGTTAACAGGACCTATTTAGGATTAGACCTTTCTGAGTAACTCTGTACTGAGGAACAACTCCATTTCTCCTTACTGGGGAGCCTTTAAAAGTATCTCACTGTCACCGCAAACACAGCCGAGAGGGTATTCCCCACCATATCAAGGCATGCAAGGATAAGCCTGCAACCTTTTATTCTTGCTTACACTAAGCCAGCCGGAGAGTCCCTGTGGGTTGCCAACCCATGTGTTTTAAATGTACAGAGCCAGAGTGCATGATCGGCAGCCATTAACAGTTAGCAACTAAGCTGTGTTCCTGGATCTGTTCTCTTGCTTCACATCAGGTCAGATTAAGGACAGGCGTTCTTCGTAAGAAGCCCATCAGTCAACAAGCACTGAGTGCTCTGTCAGAAACAGGGACCCTGGTCTGAGTAGGCTGCTGTTTACCTCCCACTGCCTAGGTAAAGGTAAAGGTCAAGGGACCCCTGACCATTAGGTCCAGTCGTGGACGAGCTCTGGGATTGCGGCGCTCATCTCACTTTACTGGCCGAGGGAGCCAGCGTACAGCTTCTGGGTCATGTGGCCAGCATGACTAAGCCGCTTCTGGCGAACCAGAGCAGCGCACAGAAACACTGTTTACCTTCCCGCTGGAGTGGTACCTATTTATCTACTTGCACTTTGGTGTGCTTTCGAACTGCTAGGTTGGCAGGAGCTGGGACTGAGCAACGGGAGCTCACCCCGTCGTAGGGATTTGAACCGCGGACCTTCTGATTGGCAAGCCCTAGGCTCTGTGGTTTAACCCACAGTGCCACCCGAGTCCTCTCCCGCCTGCCTGCCATACATCATAAGGCAGGTGCAAATCAATACCAGTAAGCATTAAACTATTTAGTCAGAAGAGCCACCACAGGCCAGCCAATCACAGAAAATGCCTGGAATGTCCGTTTTCTAGACTCAATACAGTTGACCACTGCTTAACGTCTTCCTCATAATGGCCCTATAATAAAGTTTTGGGTTTGAATGGACCCTTTTGCCACCTGTGTGGTGCTTGTCTGGATCCTTTCCTTTGTTCTTATCCATATTCTAAGGAAGTAGCTCCAAAATATTCCATCTGGGACTCAGCCAACTGAACCATATATTACCTTGAGCTATAGGCCTTCTGAATCTTTGACAAGGCATACAGATAAGCCTTTCTACTTATCTACGTGTAGGCCCATTATTAAAAACACAAATTACATTAAGACTGCCAAGTTTACATTCAGAAGTGGTGGTCACATGTTAGAAGAGAAAAGGAAGTAAGGTAAGCAGGTGGGTGGCTGAATCCACACAGGAAATGAAGCAGCCCGTGAAACATGGGTTGAGTGGGAATGTCCTTTGTCCCTTCTTTGAATGCACTTGTACCAGTTGGTGGCTCCATCAAGGAAGTGTGATTGAACTAAAACAAGCCCAGGAAGAACAACTTTGCAGCTGCCAATATGGCAGCAACAGGGGAGATTGCCAAGATGAAGTAAAGCTTCCCCCCTCCCCCGCTCCTCCCAGTTTACTCTTCCCCAAAATCTGCTAATTAAATACAGGATTTTCTAAGGAACTACAAAATTGGCGCTGGGGGTTAAACCACACAGCCTAGGACTTGCCAATGAGAAGGTCGGCGGTTCGAATCCCCGCAACGGGGTGAGCTCCTGTTGCTCGGTCCCTGCTCCTGCCCACCTAGCAGTTTGAAAGCACGTCAAAGTGCAAGTAGATAAATAGGTACCGCTCCAGCGGGAAAGTAAATGGCGTTTCTGTGCGCTGCTCTGGTTCGCCAGAAGCGGCTTAGTCATGCTGGCCACATGACCCGGAAGCTGTACACCGGCTCCCTCGGCCAGTAACGCGAGATGAGCGCCGCAACCCCAGAGTCGGCCACGGCTGGACCTAACAGTCAGGGGTCCCTTGACCTTTACCTTACAAAATTTCAGCGTGATTAGGTCAACAGCAAGCTGACATTAACTAAATGCCCACAAAAAAGGCTGCAAATGATCACGTTGTACAAGGGTAAAATTTGTTGATAGGCACTGAATTCAGCTTGCCGGGAAGACCAGATTTTATGTTTAAAGTATGTTTCTAACCTTTATTGCCATGAAGGCAGGCTCGTAAGGTTAAGCAATGTGTCATGACAGACCAGTTAAGTGGTTAGAGTACTGGGACAAGACCAGAGAACTCAGGGTTCAAATCCACACTCAGTCATGAAACTCGCTGAGTGATCTTGGTTCAGTTACTCTCCTATACCCTAGTCTAGCCCACTGGGTTGTTGTGAAGAAAAAATAGCAGAGAGGCAAGGTATGTGGCCCTGAGTAATGTGGAGGAAAGCATAAATGTAATGAATAGAAGGGGGGGAAATCCGTGAAATTTCAAAAGCCACAGTGGGAGATGAACAGGATATTCAGTTGCCAGGGAGAAGATTTACAGGGTTGTGCATAGCTCTCTGCACCTTCCCATTGGTTAGAAGAAAGTATAATGCAAAATGACCCAAAAATCTCCCAGGAGATCTAAAAAAAGAAAAATGGTAATATGAAAACCACTGACAATTTGGTTCCCCTTGATGGTACCTCAAAATATGCCATTTGAGAGAGCCTACCTCATCTTATCCAATTTTGGCTCACCCGGGTGCTTGCTTTGATTTGCATAATTGTACAAAGATCCAGCTTTCCTAGAATTAACTTAGTGCAAAAAACACAAACACACACACAACCTGCTTCTGAAGAAGTATACAGTGCAGTATTCATACACCTGCAGCACAAAAAGCTCCAGTTACAGGTGGCCATAAACCAGTGACCAATATATGCCTCTGCTGGGAGGCAACAGCGGGGTGGAGGCATTGCCCTGATGTCCGGCTTGTGAGCTTCCCAAAGGCAACTGGGTGGCTACTGTGAGCACAGGAGGCTAGAGTTGATAGGCCTCTGGTCAGATCCAGCAGGGATCTACTTGTGTTCCAAGTGAACCTACTATATGTCCCTGTCTTACTGATCCCACGGTCCTCCGTACCAAGGTCTTCTCAAGGAAATGCCACCACCAGCGGCCTTAGCATCCTGTTTAAGATACCGAATAAAAATTGTCCATTCCAGCAGAGAAGGCCAGGATGGTTCTTCCAAATGTAGCTCATCTTTACCTATAAATATCCTTTCTGTGTGTGTTTCTTGAAGTCCCTAATAAGATGAGGATGGGTATGGATACATGCACCTCAATATGTTACTGAGGGTTTCTGCATAGAAAGCATTGCAACTGGTGATGTGGGAGGGAATTGCAACAGGGCCTGCGCATGGCTGCCCAAGACTCCAGTGCCTCCCCTCCTCCAGTGCCTCCCCTCCTCCTCAAGTAGGAGAGAACAGCTTTGCCTGTGCTGGGCAATGCAGATCCCTGCCTCAAACCACGACAAATAAATGTCAAAGTAAAGACTTAGCAGCACCTTGGCAAGGACTCCTCCACAGCATGAATCTGGCCTCGTGCAAGGCTGGCATCTACGGGACACTGAGATGACTGGTGTGCTGTGTTGGCTGCGGCTGTTGGAGGGGTGGGGGTTGGGAGGGAGGAGCATTGCATCAAAAGGACTAGTCCACCTTAAAAGCACAGGCTGCCAATCCATCCAGAACAGGGACTGCTCTGGCCTGCAGCTGGAACCTCTGGCGATTCTGGAGCACTAGGCTTCCTTGCCTCACCAATGTCAGATCCACCATTTGTGGGCATGAGGCCTGCCCTTCTCCGTTCATCTTTAGACATACGCTCAGGATGCATGTTGGCTTCTGAAGATAGGGTGCCTTTACAGGTAATATGTCCCTACCAGGACTGTTACAGGCTGTGGCTTCTTGCACACCAGCTTTGCTCATCCATGCGGATGACACCAACAGCCCTTGTGCACAAGTAGGTTACATACATTCCCGGGCAGCACTCGTGTGTGTGTGTGTGTGTGTGTGTGTCCACACTGAATGGGAAACTGAACAAGCTCTCAATTATTTTCTCTGATAGCACAGAGGGCACCTCAGATTCAAGGCAAGTACTTCTTACAAAGACATTTTCCTACCTAGCCACCACTACAGAAGCTCACAGGCTTAATTTAAATTGAAGCTGATACACATGAAGTCAAACAGACCACTGAGCATGTCCATCTGACCCTCTGGCAATCCACACTCAAGCACGCATTGACTCCTAAAGTGGGCATCCAGGAAACACTATGGCTTCCAGGGGCACTTAATTTCTGCTGTCTCCTGCCTGATAAACTTTACAAGTTGCCCTAAAAGTCCTGACTCCTGATCGTGACCACATGAGGCAGCCTGCAAAGGTTAATGGTGTCCTGCTTTTCCATCTTATGGTCCAGGATCAAGATGCAGCCTAGAAAGCAAATTCCAGGTCTGAGCCTGGGCATAAATTAAATCCTGGAGGTCAGGTTCAACACACTGACATATTTTTAGCCACTGCCTGTCTCCCAAAGGAAGCTGCCTTATACTAAAATCAGACCACTGATCTGGCTCAGTATTGCCTTCGCAGACTGACAGTAGCTAAAGTTCCTTGGCCAAGTGTTTTGGTGGGGCACAAAAATTAGTATCAGAGCAAGAATAACCGGGGAACAAGGACTGTGGCCTGATCTTTCAAGTGAGCGATGGTTCCTCCTTCTCTTGAAGGATGGGGAGGGGGGACATTTATCTGTTTTGTTTTTCTAGAAGGCAGATTAACCATATCCACTCAAAACACTAAAGCAGCCTTCTGCCGCTGCTTGCATTCGGGGAAACCCAGTGGGCCTATGCAAGGCCCTCCGACTCTCCCCCGTCTTAGTGCATGAGGATATCCGTTGCTTACAGCTAGCTTAAGATGCTTCCCACCTCTCGGAATAGCGTCTCTACTGTGGCAGTGCCCATTTATCATCCACCCTACCCCGCAAAACACAGCGGCTCCAGCCAACATGAGACAGGCACCGATCCTGAGCTGAATGCACCTACCAAGCTGGCGCTGCGAAAAGGCGGATTTTGCGCGCACACACACACCAAACGCACACACGCACCCCCCACAACGCAGAGATGGGTGCGCGCTCAACACAGGCAGGCGAGAGCGCGCAGGACTTCTCTCCTCCCCCCCCCCCCTGCGTTCCTTCCCCAACCTGCCAACCGCCTCCCAGCAAGTCCATTGCCAGCGCCGGGTGGCGCCGCCACGTTACCCAGCTATGCCAAGTCCCCAGGTGCCCAAGCAACAGGAGGCGCCGAAGCTGCAACCCCGGAGGGTCTTCCCTGGGGTTGCCCCGCTCGCTTGGGGGCGAGCAGACCATCAGTCTTATCTGCTGGCACCTTAAGGAGCAGCTGCACGTGGGGAGAGGGGCGGCCGGCCGGCCGGGCCCCTTCCACCAGTTGTGGGCAGCTGGGGGGGGGGTAAGAGAGCAGGAGACAGGCAGCTGAGCGCAGAGGAGCCTCGGTTGGCAGGTCGCTGGTGCTGCCGCCGCCGCCTGCTCGCCTCGATGGGCCCCCGGTGACTCCCAACAGGGTCTCTCGCCTTTTTCGTTCTCACCGTCACTTCCAGCGCCGAGATCAGGGATCGCCCGCAGGAGCCCCATCTCGGGAAGCCAGCAGAGCCATCCCCTTCGGCTTTGGCGTGGGGTGGAGCGGGGCTGGGGCTGGGCTGGCGCGGCCAGGAGAGCGCGGCGTCAGGCGTGTGGGCTGCCTCTCGCCTTGCCCATTGCCCGACGCGGTAGCTCCACGCGGGCGGTGCCGGGCTCTTCCTTTGTCTCCTCCGCCGCAAGCGCGACGCGCGTCTCTTCCTTTCTTCTTTCTTCTCTCTCCAGCTCCTGCCTCGCTCTCTCGCTCGCTCCCTCGCTTGCTCTGCCGGCCCCGCCCTCTGGCTCCTCCCTCCGGCGGCGGTGGCCCTCGCCAGCCTCTTCCTGCCCACTTCGGGGGGCTTGCAGCCTCGTGGGGACGGCGCACAGGTCTTTCCTAGGAGAAACCCCGGGACTCCAAGGCCGTCCGGAGTGGGGTGCGTTGGGGGTCGCCAGGAGGGGGACCTAACTAGCGTCAAACAGCAGTGGCAGCAGCGCCTGGGGCTCGCTGATCTTGGGGGCTCCTTTGCTTGCTTACTTGCTTTTTTCTTTTTCTTTTTTTTTTGCTCCTCGTTGGAATTTCCTGCCGGGATTTGCTTGGCTCCCTCGCTGTCCTTTCCGATCCGGGCGGGCTTCTCCCTCTCCTCCCGACGTCACGACTGTAGCCTCGGCACGTCAGGGCCAAAGCAGGGGGCGCAGAGGTGGGGAGAACGCCAGACAGCAGGGAAAGTCCGGCAAAAGCACCTCCGAGGCCTGGTCCCTCCCAGCCCCCCTAAGAGAAATCCGCGATCTCTCCGTCCTCGCTTCCCGAGCCAAGAATATTCCCTGGAACCGAGGCCTTGATTCATAGCCTCCTTTCCCCCACCTCCGCCACCCTAACACACACAGACGCAAGAGGAAATCTATTCCTAGGCTCTTGTCTTGGTGAGCAGCAACACAGCAAAGCCTCAAGAAAGCAGAAAAGGCTTGGGTTGGGGGAGACCCCCGGGTTACCTAAAGCCGCACGTGCCGCGCTGAGGTGTGTGCTGTGAAGACGCACATGCTGCAGATCCCCTGCTATTCTCAGATCTGGGTTCTGGAGCCCCCCTGTAGATAGACAGGTGCCTTCTTAATGTGGCATGGCCTTTCCTTCCTCTTCTAGAATGCCCAGTGCAGGTGTGCACCAGGGGACCCAGTTAAGTGAATCATATGTTGAAAGTCTCTCCTTAAAACGGTGCAAGATAAGGGTTAACAATGGAAAGCCGATGCCCAAATTTGCCCTTCCCCTACCAGGCCCCCTCTCCTTCTTAAGGCAAATGTGAAGGGTGGGTATGAAAGGAGTGGTGGGTGTAGCAAAGGGAGGCCTCCAGTGGGATGTGGCATGGCTTGTTCAGGAGAGGGTGCTTCCCTACTGCTGCCGTTTTTTGCAGTGGGATAATCACACACTGTACTGGCACAAATCCCAGGTCAAACAGTTAAAGCTGATTTGGAGGTCTTGTGCAACAGATCCACTCCCCCCAAAGATGGTGACTTATTGCTATAAAGAACAAGTCAGGAATTTCAATAACCCTTGCTTTGTCGTTTTCAGCCACCAATTCTTCCCATTGTCTAACCTCCGGTCCAGATCGTCTGGGAGGTGTGAGGGATACCGGTATTTACTAACAAGGGGTTGCAAAGTCTCTCTTCGCCCCTTACAAACACCCAACCTGCCAGCACAGCACAGCCTGGCCTTTAACCACTTGCACACCATCAAGCGCAGAGGGTTTTTTTTAATGTTTCGTTTGTAAAGACCCAAATAGCTGTTTGGAAGGGTCACTGCACCACACTCCCTGGGTGCTCTGTTCCTCATTTATGATGGCGGCTGTGTTTTATGCTAGGCCCTTTCACCCCATGGACCAGAGAGGGCTGGCAAGAGTGCCTGGAAGGGCTGCCTGGGTCATCGTTACTGGAGGATTTGCAAGGAGCCTGAGGCTGGTCAGCAATACCGCCTCCTCCCCTCAGCCATGTGCTCTCTGCAGAGCTGACAGTTGTCATTCCTGACTGCAGAGAAGCAAGCAGGGGGGGGTGCGGGGGGGGCACACACACCATGGCAGCAATAATGCAGCCTGCAGGCCTCTCTGTGCTGCTGTCATGGCGACAGAGCTGGGAGAAACACACGAAGCTGCCACTCAGTAGTAGTTAATGAAAAGTGTCGTGCCTGCCTGGCGAAGCCTGGGGAAGGGGAGCTGTGAGGAGTCCTGTCAGGGAAATGTAAGTGGACAGATAACTTTGTCACCTCACCACAGGGTAGGGGCAAAGCAAGGGTATTGGGACTTGGGTATGGATCACCCTAAAGGAAATGGTGAGGAAGGGAAGACAGTGGACACACATAGGAAGCTGGCTTGAAACTTGAGTCAGGCCATTGCTCCCTCTAGCTCAGTGTTGACTGGCAGTGGCTCTCCAGGTTTTTAGATGAGGGACAGTCCCTCAGGATGCTAGGAATTGAACCTGGGGCCTTCTGCATGCACAGCAGATGCTCTTCCACTGAGCTACATCCTTAAAGTGGCATGACCGCTTGATAGACCCACAGGATGTGCCTAGGCAAGCATGCTATCACATCACCCAGGTGGCCACATTATCCCAGTCTGAGAGAGCTCACCCCAGGGCACCTTGGGCACCAATCTGAAATCTCTCTAATGGCCTTTCTGGTGCTGAGAATGTTACCACCTCCCTGCTGCCCAAGGTGTCTGGACAACATGGGTGTGATTAAAATAAATAAATAATCCCTCGCCACCTAGCAAGACAGCATTGGCAAGCAGCTTACCAAGTGGTTACATGCAGCATACCGGGCAAAGTCAGCAGCCATGTTGGGCATGGGGAGCTGTGTGATGCCAGAAATAGATGTCAAGCGTTCTTAGTTGCTAAGGGTCCTGATGTACCTACCTGACTGCTCCCTTTGCTACAGAAGAATGAACACTCCTTGCCATCACCAAGTTGTCCGGGAATCTTCACTTGCACCATGGGATAGACTCTGAGAGAGCAAACAGTTACATGTCGTGAGTCAGCTCTGTTGTGCTGTGGCTGTTGCCCCCTGTGGAATGTGACCCAGAATGGCACTTCCTGTGTGTGGGTAGGAACTGGGACTTACTCAGCATTGTGCATGGAACATTGTATTCCTACTGGAACAGGCCACTTGTGGATGCCCATTCTTCAGCAAAAATCTACTGAACATTAGAGCCTTCTAGCCTATTTCCCTAGTTTTACTAGCATACTTTAGTTATGTTAGACCCTGCCTCATATCGGAATCGAGAATAAAATTGCCAGTATCATAATGCCATTATACAAATCTATGGTGTGACCATATTTGGAATAATGTGTACAGTTCTGGTTGCCTCACCTCAAAAAGGATATTGTAGAACTGGTAACAGTTGAAAAAAGGGCAACCCAAATGATCAAGGGAATGAAATGGTGGGGATGACAAAGGTTGCAGCATTTGGGACTTTTTAGTTGAACAAAAAAGTGAGTAAGAGGCAACATGATAGAAGTTTATAAAATTATGCATGGCTTAGAGAAAGTGGATAGAGAAAAAAAAATTCACAACACTAAAACTCATGCACATCCAGTAAAGCTGGATGTTTGGCAATTCAGGACAGATAAAAGAAATTACTTCTTCACACATCACAGGCCACCAACTTGGATGGTTTAAAAAGAGGACTGGACAAGTTGATGGAGGAGAAGGCTATCAATGGCTGCTCCTCGGTCAAAGGCAGTAATGCAACTAAATACCAGTTGCTGAGAGCCACTGGAAGGGAGAGCGCTCTTGTGTTCAGGTCTTGCTTGCAGGTTTCCCACAGGTATCTGGGTGGCCACAGTGGGAATGGGATGCTCCCCCCCCCACATGCCTCTCAAAATATTTTTATTCATCTCCTGCAATTTCTTCCCTGTCACACTTGTACTATATCTGCCAGCCATCTTTCATTCCCCGTCCTTTTACATTCACTTCTTCCCTCATAAGTTTCTTATGTCCCCTTTCTTTCTACCCCCCGTTTCGTATTATTCTTAAACAAAGATTAACCTTTTATTTCTCTGATTTCGTTCAACAACATCTCTGGCCTTCACCCCTTAAAAGAGGGGCCCTCCCTTCCTCAACTCTACACAATATGTGGGGAACTGCTGGTGCTCATATTGCTCCAGGCCTCCAGCCAAAATAGTACACCACAGTGAAGGGGTGGTATGAGCAAGTGAGGGAGGCACTGAGTAGATGGTGGCACTGAGGCCCACCTGGAAGTGGGCAGATCTCCACTTGGCCCTGGCCTACTGTTTGAGAAACACTGACACTGAGGGAAGATCACACACTAAGGGCTTATCCAGACTTCTACATGTCCCACCATTTTCCCACAGGGAAACTTGATTTTTACCACTCAGTCGGAGCAAATGTCAATCAGGTTTTCTGTGGAATGACATTTGCTCAAATTCAGCACCAAAAAGTAGATTTTAATGGGGAAAGTGGCAAGGCAAACAGAATACTGCTTGGATGGACCCATGCTTCCTAGAAGGGTACACAAGCCCCAAGACTCTGTAGGATGGCACAGTCTCAAAATACTCTGGACTTGCGACTGCAACTCCACAACCCAGTTAAAAAATCAGGTTTGCTGCTAGATTCTTAACTGCACAGGTCATGGCTAGAATCGAGAGAAAGGAGGGAGTATCCAAAAAAGCTGCTGCCATCAGCAGCGTGTTGTGCGGGGTGAGGAGCTGTTTCTTAGCAACAGCTAAGAGCGCTGCTCACCCTGAAAAGAAGCCTCCCACAGTTCATCCCAGGAAAAGAAGCAGGACATCAGGTTGCTGCAGGGATAAGAGGGTAGCATAGGCCCAGTTTAATTGAGTCAAGGGAAGGGGAGCTCGGTTTTGAAATACCGGTACAGTACCTTTATGGGAGCCATATTGCCAGGCCAGCAGTGAACAGTTGGGGGGAGTCCATTGGCTGGGCTTGGAATAAAGCAGAATTGGGATCTGGGGGACATTTTGAACTCTGTCCAGATTTCCAGTTTTAGCATTGGGATTCTAACTGCAGTATTCTGCCTCAACATTTAAAGCATGGCAGATTGTAAGAGCTTTTGACTGTTGAGCAGTCTCTTTAAATGGTTGTTGTCAGACATTTAATAGGCTATTTCGGAAGTGGCAATCTAATCAATAAATGGTAAACCCTCTGGCTATGGATGTGGAGGGGCTTGCATGTAACACCCTGTCAGTGGTAAAGAGAGTTGTAGCCTTTTCTATGCTTTGCCATCATGTTTACACCTATGGCTGCGACAATAAAAATAGGCTTCTCCACATTTGGTGCATTCAGTTAAGAAGTAGCCTGTTCCCAAACATGAGGTAAGGTGAGGGGACCGCATCAGGTGGCAGGATCCACAGGGGCAGCGGATCCTGATGTAGATCTTTATTACCCTTTTGTTCCTGATGTCGATCTTCACTCCCTGTTTCTTCCCTGGTGGGGAGCAGGCTGCTATTTTGTGGTTCACTACAGGTACAAAAATGTCTTGGACTGGCCCTCTTTCAAAATTACCAATGCTATGTTGACAGCACATTGTTCCTCATAGGGCAGGGATGGGCAACCTGTGGCCCACAGCCTAATTTCAGACCTCCGGCGCATGACAAAGGGGTGACAGAAATAAAAGGGGCTGCTCAGTTGTGGCTCTGTCCCTATCCACAAATTATCTCTGAGGGAATGTGTCTTGTGTCCTAGGGCTTTTGAGTGAGACTTGTACTTATTCCATTTTTAGGCAGTTTTGGTTTTCTAAGAAGAGAAGAAGAAGAAGAGTTTGGATTTGATATCCCGCTTTATCACTACCCGAAGGAGTCTCAAAGCGGCTAACATTCTCCTTTCCCTTCCTCCCCCACAACAAACACTCTGTGAGGTGAGTGGAGCTGAGAGACTTCAGAGAAGTGTGACTAGCCCAAGGTCACTCAGCAGCTGCATGTGGAGGAGCAGAGACACAAACCCGGTTCCCCATATTACGAGTCTACCACTCTTAACCATTACACCACACTGGCTCTCTAAGTGTACTGTGTCAAGAGCTTGTCGCACTTTTGCACATGTTGCTATCCCCAGGTGTCTTGTTAAAGAGAAAACTGTTGCAGCACTCCAATCCAGGTCATTAAAATCTCTATTTAATTCTTTATTAAATTTATATCCTACCCTTCCTACCAAAGTTCAGATATTTTTTTTTCTCCATAGTGAACTATATATTTTGGACAGAAAAAGTATGCTATCTGCCTGGGAGAATAGCAACGTAAGGGGCAATTATATCATGTTGGGACTTTCTAGCACCCGCTAAGCAGGACAAATTTACTTCTATTCCTCTCTTTGTTTTGTGGATCAGTCATTTGCCTTTATGAATTCATGAACATTGTAGAAAATATATCTTAGTAAACAATTATTGTCAAGAACAGATAAAAAAAAGATTGCAATATTGCAAAGAATTAACTGAAGTCCTTTGGAGTGTAGATTTTATATATGAACATATGTAAATAACTGTCAACTGATGTTGACTATCAGCTATCAAATGATGAACATATAAATAGATATATTAATAGTGGAGAAAATTATACAAGATTTTAATATAGAGAGAACATCAGATACCACTGATAATGTCACATAGACTATTTCAGTGAAAGTGGAATATTAAGCAGTCTTCTGCGATGTGTGTGTCCAATAGTTGGAATCAACTATATTGTCAAACCCTGACATCCAATGTTAGATATCAAAAATCTAGTGGCTATCAAAACACACCGAGTTGCTTCTTAGGACAGTTTATTAGGACAATTTTATTTTAGCTCTAGCTTTCACCTGTCAGACTGGTCCTCATTAGGTTCGTGTATGAGAGCTGAAGGATAGTTTCCTCTAAAATTAGGAGCAAGTAGTTAATGCAGTATCACACTTGGCTATTCTTTTCAGGATTCACTGCTAGATGCTGCCCTCTTTTCATCTCATGAATTCATAGGCTAACTGTGATCTCCAGTGTTTCTCACCATCATTTTGAGACCTTCTGAGGAGGTACTGTTCCCTTCAAAAAGAAGGCTTAGCCTTAGGGCAATGAGGAGCACGGCCCATTCCCTGATAGTAGAAACCTCTTTGGGGAATGATTTGCCTAAATAAACTCACTTGGTCAGTTGACTGAGTCAATTTAAACCATTTAAGAGGATGACATTTGGATGAATCGCCCATTGGATAAATGGTCCATTGCTACTTCTGTGACTTCCTTTTATTGCTGTCAAGGTCTTGCGATTCTTGTGTGTTATTTACGTTGAATTTTGTTTTTTAACTTTGTGTCTATTAGCTGACACAAGAGCCTGAGTAGCAACCTTTGTTGGGGGAAAATGACCAGGTCAATGCATACTTGACATCATTTGTAGAACTATTATCAAAATGAGAAGAACAAGGCTTGGGGAGCAGGGGGGATGTGTCCCTGTCTAAGGCCACAGAGAACTGCCAGTCAAGGTAGACAATATCAGTCCTACTGGTCTGCATCAGTACAAAGCAGTTTCATATATTTTAATCCAGCAAGAATTAAGGCTAGTGCAGGTGTGATATTATGGCTGTCCAGGGGTGGGAATAAGTCCATAGGGAATGAATAACAATGACTGATGGAACACAACGGTTGCTGTGACCCCGTTTGCAGGCAACTCCCTTCCTTATTTTTGCTCCTGCTGTGGATGCATTGTGCTTCTCCAGGAGACCAAATATCCAGTGTTGGACCTCCTCTCTAGGACTGAGAGTTTGGTTCTGCTGAGTCTCCACAGTTAAAATATTTGAAGGGATTTTAGCCTAAAATGCCCCCTTTTCCTGCTGGCTGGGGGAAAAAATCCATCCACCTCCGCCTGTTTCTATGGCAACTGTTCCCAAGATAACAAACTGCACTCACCAGTCTCATGCAAAGCACTGCAGAAAATGTAGCTGGGACATGGTTCTTAGACTTGGGATCAATCCCCCCTCTCACCCAATCTCAGACAATTGTTTGCAAGGAGTGTCAGAACTTCATACAATAATGCTCAATAGCCCCATCCTCAAAAGGAAGCCCAGTTTAGATGTCAGCTCATACTCCAGCAAAAATTCAGCTCATTTAAACCCAATTGTGTTAAACTCAACAGTTTCTCTCCCATTACCTGCAGTGGAACTAATATCTTGACCTGCTCTGTTCCTTGAGCAAAGTGTGTATTTTTGGGGTCTGGGAAACTTGCTTCAAATGGTTGTTCACAGAGATGTTTCTTTAGCTAGCATCCTTGCAAACTGGGTTATTTTTGTTTAGTTGCAATTTGAAAAAAATGTGTATTCATGTGAAGTAGATACCAGATAAGAACTCTGGCAGAAGTAAAATCAGCTAGGTGAGAAGTTGTTGGGGTTTATTTGAGGGGCGGGGGGAAGACAGTGGACAGCAGAAGAATTAAACACTCCCTGCCATTCCCACTGCAAAGCATCTCCTCCTGAAGCTGCTTTGGAATGCAGAAGATGCCTTAGAGCAGGGGTAGGCAACCTGCAGTCACGAAATTAAAAGACGCCTGCTTCTTGGGAGAAAAACAATGGCAAACCTAGACAGCATCTTAAAAAGCAGAGACATCACCTTGCCGACAAAGGTCCGTATAGTTAAAGCTATGGTTTTCCCAGTAGTAATGTATGGAAGTGTGAGCTGGACCATAAAGAAGACTGATCGCCGAAGAATTGATGCTTTTGAATTATGGTGCTGGAGGAGACTCTTGAGAGTCCCATGGACTGCAAAAATATCAAACTTATCAATCCTTAAAGAAATCAGCCCTGAGTGCTCACTGGAAGGACAGATCCTGAAGTTGAGGCTCCAGTACTCTGGCCACCTCATGAGAAGACTCCCTAGAAAATACCCTTATGTTGGGAAAGATGGAGGGCACAAGGAGAAGGGGACAACAGAGGATGAGATGGTTGGACAGTGTTCTCGAAGCAACTAGCATTAGTTTGGCCAAACTACAGGAGCCAGTGAAAGATAGGCGTGCCTGGCGTGCTCTGGTCCATAGGGTCACGAAGAGTCGGACACGACTGAACGACTGAACAACAACAGGCAACCTAAGGCCCAGGGGCCAGATGCGGCCCCATCGCCTTCTCAATCTGGCCTGCGGACGGTCCGGGAATCAGCATGTTTTTACATGAGTAGAATGTGTCCTTTTATTTAAAATGCATCTCTGGGTTATTTGTGGGGCATAGGAATTCGTTCATTCTCCCCCCCCCAAAAAAAGAAATTGTCTGAGGGATGGTGGAGCTGCCCATGGCTGAAAAAGGTTGCTGACTCCTGCCTTAGAGGCTTCTTCACCTGTGCCTGCAGTGAATAAGGTAGCACCATGAACATTGACAGCCTAAATCAGGCACAAGCAACCTTCGGCTCTCCAGATGTTTTGGACTACAATTCCCATCATCCCTGACCACTGGTCCTGTTAGCTAGGGATCATGGGAGTTGTAGGCCAAAACATCTGGAGAGCCGAAGGTTGCCTATGCCTGGCCTAAATCATTGGACCTACAGCCCTCAAGTGTCCTTGTGCCTGTGCCTTTTTGAAGCTCACCAAATTTTGGTACCCCCTTTAAAAATGGCAGTCTGAAACCAAAATTCCCACTTAACAATGCTCAATGACAGGAGGTGACAGGATCAGAGTTTCTGTTTCATTGAGAAACATTTGTGAGTGAAAACACCATGCTATTTCCCCTACCCCCTGCTTGCAGCACTCCTCTAGAGCAGAAGTAGGCAACTGCAGCTCCCCTCATCCCTGACCACTGACCATGCTGGCTGGGTGCTTTTGGCAGTTGGGAGTCAAACAAGCACAGGAGGGTCATAGCCTGGTTAGCCACTCCTACCTTAGAGGTTCAAGTACTCTTCACTCAGCTATAAAAAGGAGCTCTCTTTTTTTTGCCTTTGTGTAAATTACAAAGCAAGAATGGCAAAGGGGCCTTCATCTTTTTCTCTTCTCTCCCACAGCCCCGCCCCCCGTCCTTTTGTAGCCGCAGTTGGCAGATCTGAAGTCAGTGTAAATGATTCCAGAATTAGGCAGACAGCCTTCCACCCCACATACTGTTCCCGATCGGAGAGGCGGAGCTGTCACTGGGAAGGAAGCGGAGTTGCTAAGCGCCGAGGTAGAGAGATGTGTTCAAATGACCCAGCCAGCGCCAGCCCCTTCCTCCTCCTCTTCCTAGCCTCACTTCACCCTCCACTTTCCCTTACAGCAGGGGCAATCCACAATCACCACGTATAAAGGTACAGTTAAGGAAAAGACAAGCAACACCACGAGGCATTCTCCAAAGAAGCAAAAAGGAAAAATAAAAAAGTTCTTCCTGTTCCACCCTGGTTGGATAGCTCAGGGGTGAAGTGGGGGGAAGAAACACAATGGTTTTTATCACCGTTTCCAAAAGACAGGAAGCTAGATTCTGAGTCAAGATTAGGAAGAACTTCGTCAGGACAAGGGCATTTCAACAATGGAACAACAACGGCCTTTGTGAGCTTGCGAAATGCCCTTCTTTGGAGATTCCAAGACAAGGCTGGGCGGGCGTCGACCGTGCGGAGCCACGTCCGTCGGAGGTACAGGACGTCCCGTCGCCAAGGCAGGGGGCGGGGCTAGAAAGGGGAAGGAGCCCCCCCCCCGCCCCAGCCTGGGGAGTGGAGCGCCTTGCGCTTTTCGATCCAATCGGGAAAGAGGAAAGCATTCCTCCGCATCCGAGGCTGCTTCCTCTCCTCCTTTTTAACGCATTTCAGCCTCCCACGTGTTTACTTCCCACCCTTCCCGTTGTGCAAGCAAAACCCGCCTCGGTTAAGGCGAGTTAAGGGGCCTGTCATGTCGAGACGACGAATCTCGTGTAAACAAGATGAGCTTCTGAAAGAGCAGACAGAGCCAGCGCTGCGCACGTGCTGGAAGTGCCGCCGCCTGCAAGCATTTGAGGGGAAAAGACTGGGTGGCTGTGCGTGTTAAAGCAGATTTTCCAAAGGCACCAATTCCCCCCTCCCACCGGCAACGCACAATAAAAGCAACAAAAAATGAACACAAAGCATGCTTTGCTCCGTGCTTATGCCCTCTTTTCAGCGGTCGTTTCTCCACAGGAATTAGGAGATCTTACCTACTATTGTCACTGACAAATCTAAG
Organism: Lacerta agilis; assembly: GCF_009819535.1. Taxonomy (NCBI): domain Eukaryota; kingdom Metazoa; phylum Chordata; class Lepidosauria; order Squamata; family Lacertidae; genus Lacerta; species Lacerta agilis. The sequence continues at coordinate 65,749,182 of NC_046313.1, forward strand.
GGCCCTTGCACCAGGACCCTTGGATCATCCTTAAAGTTATCCATTCCTGCCCCCTCATCAAACTTGTGCTGCCAGAATTGGCACCTCTCAAACACTGGGCTTCTTCAGCAACACTGCCTGCTAAGCACAACTCAGCTTGTAGTTTATACTGGTCCATTTTACACCATGGTCAGTAGCACCTGCAGTGCAGACTTTCAGTATGGACTGCAGTTAGCTCAGGGAGGAAGCAGGACACCACATGCTATTATTGTTGAGTGTTTGTGGTCTCAGGAATAATGGGCATATATATGGGGGGGAGCAGGATATACAGGTATCCTCCTGCTAAATATGTCCCCGTACAGTTTCATAGTTAAAGCTATGGTTTTCCCAGTAGTGATGTATGGAAGTGAGAGCTGGACCATAAAGAAGGCTGATCGCCAAAGAATTGATGCATTTGAATTATGGTGCTGGAGCGGACTCTTGAGAGTCCCATGGACTGCAAGAAGATCAAACCTATCCATTCTTAAGGAAATCAGTCCTGAGTGCTCACTGGAAGGACAGATCCTGAAGCTGAGGCTCCAATACTTTGGCCACCTCATGAGAAGAGAAGACTCCCTAGAAAAGACCCTGATGTTGGGAAAGATGGAGGGCACAAGTAGAAGGGGACGACAGAGGATGAGATGGTTGGACAGTGTTCTTGAAGCTACCAACATGAGTCTGACCAAACTGCAGGAGGCAGTGGAAGACAGGCGTGCCTGGCATGCTCTGGTCCATGGGGTCACAAAGAGTTGGACACGACTAAATGACTAAACAACAACAACAATTTCAAACAGAGATCTTGGTTTGAGCATATCCTAGCCAGCAAGGAATTCCAAAACCTATCTCCAGCAGCTACAGTTCCCCTCTGCCCTTGCGCGCTTTCTTGCTCAGCTCTTCAGCCTCTCTTCTGCTAAGTTCTAACATAGATCATTAACTGTTAGTTCTCTCAGTTTATATTTCTATTTATCTATCTATAATATAAACAGGGCCCAACTCTTTCTTCAGGCCCGCAGATTCCTCCTCCCTCCTCTCAATGTACAGCAGCTACAGCACCAGCTCAGAGAAACCCCCATACTGACAGCTACTAGGCCCAACAGACTGAACTAGGTAGGCAGAGGCACACAGAGCCTCCAAAACGAAGGATATAACTTTATGTCCTCAAACTATTTCAATATTGCCACGTCTGCTAAAATCTCAACAGATCTACTGAAACATAGGCTGACTTGCTGTTTGAAAAACACCTTCAAGTGAGACAAATCTACTGATAGTTGATTTTACATGACTCTTTAAAAATTATATAATCCACAACAATGTAGCTAAACTCTTAAAAGACTGAGGTGTGTGGCCAAAAAATAAAGCAACCCCTTTTTGTTCCATTCTATCCCAGGCACAAAGGAAACCTAAGCGTGTTCCTGGCATAGCGATATAGAATACGACGCACGCTGCCGAAGCCCTCAGGAATCCTACGTTCCCTCAGGCCACCTCGTGTGCTGCGCACCACCGACCTCTTCCCCCTCAAAATATCCCTCAGCCTCAGTTTCCGCTCAACCCCCATCTGCCTCCATCCGCGGTGCAACCCTTGCAAGCAACAGGAGGCTCCAGCTGGAAAGAATCACGCGCCCCCTAGCGAGAGCGCCGGCTGCTTCTGCTTGCTCAGCTCACCCCTTGCTCCTCCATTCTCATCGCCTTGGAAACGTCGTCGGGAGAAACAGCAGCACGGAGATCGTGTCTCGCTCCTTCTTAGCAGGGTGAAAGAACAGGGAAGAGATCTCTTTCCCCCCCTCCCCGCCGCTTACAGTGAGGATTCTTGATAACAGCTATTTAACAAAGCCTTGGGCTGAGAAGGGCCATCCTTAGTCTCTTCTGGGAAGAGCTCTCACCTCCAAGAACTGTCAAGACCAGAGCCCTCAACCAATAGTTGACTGACATACATGCCCTGGAAAGACTTTTTTTTGGGGGGGGGGGTTCATAATTAGACAGCTGCATAAACCTCCTCCTCCTCCTATCTCATTATCTGTGCTCCATTGCCCACCCCATCCCTGCCAATCCTTTTGCCAAATTAATCTGAACCTTGCATATACCAAAAATAGTGCAATACTGACATTATGCAAATTAATTAGTTTCAGGATTGACGTAATTTGTTTTAAGCACAAAATGCAAGTTTCCCTGGCACAGAATGATTTTTCTCTTATTTTTAGCTACAGTCAGCCCAACAGAGAGCACTATTACACACCCTCACAATGACTTGTTTTAACATAAACTAAATGTTACCCTGTTAAGTGATTATGTTATATATGGCAGCAGGCTTACAAGCCCATCAACCTCTCTTCTGAAGCTGAAATGTCAAAAGGCAGGCCTGTCAGGGAAATATGGTGCAAGATGTTTTACCTGCTAATCCAGATATGAGGGTGGGAGGACACAGAACAAGCATCTGTTGCAACAAGCATCTGGACTCTGATTAGTGTACAGACACCCAATGGCATTAGATGCTAAACTCTGCAGAGGATTGGAAAATGTAAAGCGAAGCCAGACTTTAAACACAATAAATGTAGACAAATTATGCAGTGATTGCAAAAGGGTGCAGGTTATGTTCATCAAGAGCACGGGCTATCCAGGCTGAATTCGAGAACATTCAAACTTGGGGTACTATCGATTAAAGGAACTGCAGACTCAGTCATACAAATCACAACTTTAGCAGTTTAGTCTGCAAAAGATTGGTTTTGAGAGAAAAATTGTTCTGCAGAAAAGCTTCTCTCACCTCCAAGGCAATACCTCTTCTAAAAGTGTTGCTTGCCATATGCAGATTCAATTAACACTATCAGAAACTTCTTTTAAAAAAAGAGAGATAACACCTGCCAACTGATTAAATGGGGATCTCATTTTAAGCCATCAAAATGGTTTCCTTCTGATTAATTGGCTAAACATTCAGTCCTAATTAGAAGTTATGCTCCTGCAGCTGTAGTGAGTGAATAAACTATCTTGGGCAGAAAGGGCCTGGATATTAAAAAACCTATCTATTGTGGGTGTCTTTCAGCTCCAAAGCTTCTGCTTTCTCAACAGCTTGCTACTCCTTCAGTTGCAGCCTGGAGGTATTTCCAATGGATCCTTTCTGCTAGCTAAACAAAGAAAGCTGAATCAACATGTATGATTTATCCAATTTTAATTTCAGAGACCCTTATAAGTTCAGAGGCTCACTCTTACCAAGAAGAGTGACAACACACGATAAATCGCATGGGACCCGATTCAATTAACCCAGTGTCTGTGCAAGGAATCCTGCTAGTGAAGAGTGCAATGCTGAATTCCCACCCTGGATTAGTGCTGTTAAGTGCAAAACACCAGTTCTCCTTTAGGCAAGAACTGGTTTTGAGCAGCTTTGGCTCCTTTAAGAGTTATTTCACACCTTCTATGCTGACTCAAGTAAGATGTTTAAATAGGTGCCTCCAAGTCAGGGGTCCACCATCCCTCAGACCATGTGGTGGGCCAGACTATATTTTGAAAAAAAATATATGAATGAATTCCTATGCCTCACAAAAAACCCAGAGATGCATTTTAAATAAAAGGGCACATTCTACTCATGTAAAAACACACAGATTCCCAGACCGTCCACATTGAGAAGGTGAATGGGCCGCATCCGGCCCCTGGGCCTTAGGTTGCCTACCCCTGCTCCAAGTAGTGAAGGGCTGGATGAGGGCCACAAAGCACATGCAAGTCCTTGGCTGCAGCAAGTAGGCCTGCATGCGTTGCATTACAAAGAATTTAGGGTTGTTCTGCCAAGGGGCAGGTTTCTTTTGGGATCTGGATCCAATGAACACACCAATGGAAGTTCTTCTTTCTTCTTTGGTCTCCCACTCTAGTATCAGATCTGGTAAAAAGTGCCATGATAAAGTGGGCCCAAGATATTGGGCACAATATTTTCATGACACAATGGGAGAGGCTGTGGAAGGAAGACATGAGATTCACAGCTTGTATCAACTTAAGGGAAAATGTCATGAAAATGACATACAGGTGGCACTATAGCCCAATTAAACTATCTAAAATGTTTAAAAACCAGTCACCCTTGTGTTGGAAATGCAAAAGTGGCATGGGAACGTACTTCCACATGTGGTGGGAATGCGATATAATTAAGGAATATTGGGGAAAGGTTCATAATGAATTAAAAAAACTTTTGAAAATCTCTATTAAGAAGAAACCAGAAACCTTCCTCTTGGGAATACTACCTCCAGAAATTAAATCAGAGAAAAGAACGTTAACAATGTATGCCCTTACAGCGGCCAGAATTCTCTTAGCAAGAAATTGGAAGAACGAAAATAATCCCACAATATATGATTGGCAAGCTTTAATGACAGAATATATGCAGTTAGCGGTAATGACGGGAAGAATGAGAGGTCAATTCAATCAAAAGACACAAAAGGAATGGGAAGGCTTTATTGACTATTTAAACCGGTACAATAACATCAAAATTTCCTGGCAATAGAAAGGTGAAATCTATATATACGTATTGAATATCAATATATTACTAGAAAGTAATAGAAGATCAAGTTGGATGTAACAAGACCTGTGTGAGAAAAAGGGTTAAGATAAAGAAACAAAGAGTGCAAACGGAAGTCAAGTGTATGTAATTGTATTGTAATAATGTTGTAAACAGTAACCTTAATCTAGACTTTCTATTTTTTTTTCTCTTTTCTTTTTTTTTTCTTCTTTTTTTCTTTTCCCAATTTTTCTTTCCCCTTCCCCCTCTTTCTACTTTCTTTATAACCTTTTTCCGTTTGTCTTCTGAACGCCCTTTTAGGATTAGTTCTTCTTTTTAAATACCATCAAATTATGTATGGGTTGTATCTTTTTCTTTATGTGTGCTTCGAAACTATTGTATATTCTGTCTTTTGTTGTTTAATAAAAAAAAAAAACACACCAATGGAAGAAGAACAAATATGCTTTTATTTCTAGATACAATCAGCAGCAGACAAATGTAGCATACCTGATAAAAGGCCAAGCACAATCTCCCCTTCTGCCGCCCGGGGCCCCAGAGGAGCGGCGAGAGAGACCCCTCACGCCAGAAAACCCCTGGTACCTGGTCTGTGGCGAAGCCCAATTGGTCCCCTCCATTCCTTCGTTTATATAGTTAATAGGTTTGATTGATTCCACCTGGCTATCAGGTACCATTCCCGACTGGTCAGGCACCTGGGTGTGGCTTGGCTAAGGTCATAGGCAGCTGAAGGTGTTCTCAACTAATTGCATCTTCCTCACCAGCAACTTTACTTTGCTAATTTCAAGACTGAGGATGGAAAAGGGAGGAGGCTGCTCAGGGCCAGCCCACCAGAGGCCCAAAGAATCGACCACAAGGGCAGCAAATCCCAACATTGATCTTTATTCCTTCCTCCCCTTGTTCCTGGTATCATGCTTCTTCCCTGATGAGGAGGAGCACCACTTTGTGGTTTGCCTCAGGTACTAAAAGATATTGGGTCAGCTATGGGGATTCCCCTTGTGGTTGAGCAATAGATTCCCACACATCCCTGATGGTAGGGCTAACAAACCAAAGCCAGCTCAAAGAAAGATTGGTTGTGAGCAATTGATCTGACATTGATTGGATGCTTACCCTATTCAAGGTCAGCTCAGGCTTCCAAGAGTAAGCTTGCTGCCTGCAGTACTTTGTTACTGGCACAAACAGGGCAGTTACAATTTAGCCACCATGATACATGCCATAATAATATCTGGATTAGGTTACTGAAAAGTGTTCTACATAGGGCTGCCTCTGAAAAGTTTTCACTAGTGCAAACTGTGACTGTTCCCAATAGCTGTTGTCAGCAGAGAGAAGGCTGCATATATTTTGTAATATTTGCCCTGGGTGTCTGTGTCTTCTGGTTCAAGTCTCAAAACAAAGGGTCTGGGTCCCACAGTAGTTGAAGGAATCCCTGATCTTAAATATGCATCCCTCTTGTCTCTTTAAGCAATCAAATCTCGAGTTAAGCCAATACCGTCTTTCTTAGGAAGTCCTTTGGGCCGTAGCAACAAATGGCACACTCTTTTTAAACCAGCTTGATTTTGGTTTTCTAATTAGCATATTCCAGAATATATCCTTTTATATTTTTACTGTTTAAGTATTTTATGTGAATCTGAGCAGTTCAGAAGCCTCCGGGTTAAGTGATTCACAAGCAGCAGAGATGCTTTCTTCTATCCATACTATTTATTGAATTTTAAGGCATTAAGGTTTTAAGGAAAGTTAAGCCAGCCCTAATTTTAATACACAACAATAAATTGATACTCTATCAAACTTACTCCATTCAGTGCCTTAAAAAGAGGGGAAGGTAAAAAAAAATTTACTAGGGCTATCCCCTCAATAATAGCCTGTCACTCCCCCCCCCCAATTTTCTGAATAGTGTACACTGCTCTTCTCCAGCACATCTGTTGTTTAAGAGATGAGGGAAGGCAGCAACAAGCTATTCCTCCACATCACTATGACTTCCCTTCCCGGCCACTGCCAATAACAAAACTACTTCCACCCAGCCATTTTTCATAGGAAATGCAATAGTGTGCTTACTGAAGAGGGCCAGGGCTCATGAAGTCCTACAAGGCTAAATATTGGGGGGGGGGGGAGGCAGGGGGTAGTGCAGAAGCCAACTTGCACTGGAATGGCAACACTGTGTAAAACTGTTCTAATGTGTTCTACAGGCTTCAGCAACACCAAGCACATTCAGTGCCATCTTTAATCTACAGCTTCTATAATATGTGTGGTCGCATAAAATGTGGCAGTTGAACTCTTGCACATTTCACACATACATATCTGTGAAGTTATATCTTAAAGATGAAGGAAAGATATCAGACCCCCTGATACAGCTACATCTCAGTTAAGATGGCATATACACTAGAAAACCCTGGAGGTGATGCATTTCTACAACAAATAATGTTGGATGAATGTCGAAATTATACATTTTGAGCCATATTCACAAATCATGTTTTTGAGTGCTATTGCAGTTATGAATGGGGCACACAGCAGTAATTTTGAAGGAGGTCCTTTTATTCCTGAATTTCCATTGGGTGAGGGGAGACGGAGACACCCCCCTAAAAAACAATCAATTCCAGAAACACTCTTGCTTAGGCAGTGACAGAAGATAGTAGCATGTACAATTTCCAACTCTTTTAGTGGGCATATACATTTTATAATATCACAATTTTATATCTTTCATACATAAGTTCACTGCCGCTATGGAAAGACAAATCAGACAGGAGTTAGGCTAGAGAGGAATTGCTAACAGACTGCAGCACAGACCTGTTAAGACAGAAGAGAAACAAGCAAAGGTACAAACTTAAAATTTAAAAGGGATGGGGTGGAAGAAAGAGTCAAGGCAGAAGCCTATCCTCAAGAGGCAAAGAAAGAATGGAGAAGAGACCCAGGCCAACAAGTCAGACCAGGGTTTTGGCAGACACAAAGGACAACTCTGAAGTGCTCATAGAACTGAGCCCAGATGCTCCTGACCTTAGAAGTATATTGCTACAGCGATAGTTTTGAATTTGAAGCCAGAATAAAAGGAGGAACACTCAGTTCTTACACATAAAACTAGGGGTGAAAGTTACCTAATGAGTCCCATAAGCATTAGTCCTGCATGAGGGTTCTGGTTTGCATAACAGGACTTTCCCCTCTGCCCTCCTCTCATGCTCCTCAAAATTGACATGGGAGTTGGGAGAACCCCCACAGCAGCACTGGTGTGCGGGACAAGAGGTAGAATTGTTTTGTCTCACAAGCTACAATACTTGCACTGATGAGACATTCACCATAGTGCAACCCTGAATTCTACCCTAGGCCTCAAGCCTTGATTTAGGCTGCAATCTTCACCCTACTTACCTGGGAATAAGCTCCATTAAATAGGACTTACTTCTGAGTAGACATGATTAGAATTGCACTGCTAATCAAGCAAGCTTTTAAAATACCGGGGGGGGGGGATTCCTAATTAGTTAGAGAGGCTGCCAACAAGGGAAGATCTGTTTCTAATTGGTATGCTGGAAGTCCCAGGCCCATTATCTAGCAGGTCTCATGAAAAACAACTGAGTAGCAGGTGCTGGGAAGTTCGGGGACACCTTTCTCTGCCTGAGAACCTAAGAAAGTCACTAGCCAATCAGATTAGACAATACTGGTCTAGATGGACCATAATCTGACCTGATGCAAGGCAACTTTCTAACAGGCACCTACCACCATACAGATAATTGGAGACAATTACAGTAACTCCTTCTTCCAGATTTGATGAAGAAAAGACACTTGAAACTTAATTTCTTTCTCTCCACTACTTCAATTCAAAAACCAGAACACAAAATTTGCCACTGTGTTTTAATACCAATAACTACACTTAAATATATATTTATAATACTGATGGAACATGAACTTTTATTTCTTTTTTTAAAAGGGTTTTTTTTTTTGTTAAGGAGGGAATATTCTGTATTTCCAAATTTGATTAAATGTAAAATATTAAGATGGTATTTCCTACTGGCTGGCAATAAGTAGCAGATTTTATTAAATCATATAATCTTACACCTAAGGGAAACTGTCCTTTTTATTAGGCTTTTGCATTATGTACCTATAACAAGTCTTAAACATTACAAAAAGGACTCAAGTTTAAATGACAGAACTACAGGTTTCCCTGTCAATTGTGAACAGCACACAGGAGTTTAAAAAACATGGATTCCCTGCAGTAACATCTGGAACTGGGACTGACATCCATATTTATTGCACTGAAACCTGCCCATGTTCTATTTACAGTTGCAGTCCACTTTCCATTTCTAAACTCTGCCTTTCAGGTTGCATCTACAAATGTACATCAGCTCTAAGATATTATGTGGGATGAAGTGACTAATGATATCTCAGACAAATTTTCAGATGATCAGAAATATTTTTCAAAAGTATTTGAAAGAGACAGAATAAAATTAAAAGATAGGGAAGACAGGGAAAAGACACAATGAGTAAGTCTGTAAATAAAATATCACGTTCAACTGGAGTTTCTAAGGAAAGGAATGAGAAAGGCTCACTGAATTGCTAGTTGGATGTTAAATGACAGGCTGCAAGAGGCACGTGAGAGTGTGTAGAGCAGACAAGGATGGAAGGCAGTAACAAAAGATCTATTTGCCACACAGAAAACAATGAAGAGAAGCTGCTCTTTTCTAATTTAGGGGCATGCTGGCTGATGCTCCACATTCAGGAGCATCAGCATGAAACTGCCCAGCACCTGGCAATGTGTTCACTGCATCCACTTCTGTACCACAGCAATGAATCATCAGGACATACAGTTAGCAAACAAGTTCAAAATAGTTCCAATTCTTATCAAGAACAGTGCAAGACTAGCATGAGATACCATAGGTGAACTGGCTGATGAGGTTAACTGCCCAGGAGCAAGGCAGACCTCTCTCTCTCTCTCTCTCTCTCTCTCTCTCTCTCTCTCTCTCTCTCTCACACACACACACACACACACACACACACACACACACACAATAACTCCAGGTTAGAAATAACTGCTGGGAGACTGAAGAAGTGCACGCTAGATATAGAATAAGGGGAATTATTTGAGATTGGAAATCTTTAGTCCAGGCAGTAAATAGGTCTACTCATCAGAGCTTCATGAAGGCACAAATGCAGCTCTGTGAGTGCCTTGGGCTGCCAGCCATGGAAGACTGTAGAAGAGATTCCTATGGAGAAAGATGACCAGGACTTTCAGCCTAGCTACACCGGACAGAGAACATCTACACTTGAATCTCCTAATGTTTTCTGAGCTCTTCACCAAAAGAGCCAAGCTTTACCTGGACAGAACTGCTATTTTTCTACTCTAAGGCAAACAAGCAGCTTTGAGGTGCGATGTGATTAGGAAAATTGTGCCAGGGAAAAGGGTGAACCCTACACTTTCAATGCTGCTGTTCCAAATTCAGAGAACTAGCTCCTGGCTTTACATTAAAAATGAAGACACCAGGTGGTTTTATTAGAGACCTCTCACTTTTCATGAAGTTTAACCCTTTGAAAAAAGTGCAGAGGGCTCAAGATTCTAGGCTAGAATCCATGCATGCTCCCACATTGGCACAGTTGGCAGGTGAACTCTTTAGAAAACATTACTAGGACAAATAACAGAATCACATCATTTCTTGGGGGGGGATAGGGCACAGTGGTCAAGAAAATAAAATAAATAAAAATACAGACTCAACTTTTATAAGGTTCCCAAGGTAAATGACAAACCCTCCCCAGATTTCCTTGTCAACTCATACTGGCCTTACTGAAGTTTCAAGAAAGAAATTAAAAGCTAGAAACCATATGCTGCCACCAGCTTCCATTTAACTTGTGTAATCACAGCTTTATGTGCTTGGCCAAAGAAAGGGGGGCAGCAGGGATAAATGTCAGAAAGGTGGTGGAGAGGAAACATTGGCAATCCCACCAACCATTGCACTCATCCTGGGATATTACTTGGAGGTGGAGGGAGAGTCTGTAGCAACCTTGGGAGAGAGTGTGCAGCCTTCAGATAGAATGTAGAGGTGGTTGGAGAGTGCTGGGATATGCCTTTTACTGTTTTTGAAGGGTTGTTTTGATTATACATTATTTTGGCTTTATGCACTATCCCCGGAATGAAACCCCTGTTTAAGCTGAGAGTCAACTGTAATGCTACTCTAGTGTTTGAAAACTTCCTTACTTCAATTAAGCCATGTTAAAATCAATCAAACAAACCAAAAACCCTTAGCCTGTCATCTCAGAAAAACCTGCAGGTATTATCTTGACATGTCTACAAGCCTTAGCATCTCTCCATCACTCTCATTGTGCATTACGGTAACAAAGCAAATCATCTGGGGGAAGTCTTGGACACACACGGGTTATCCCAATTGTGTCCCTGCAGACTAGATATGCCAGTGGAGGCTGCTCTTGTATTGCAGCTGCCATTCCTGAGCTTCTCCTACTACCCATTTCCACCAGCAGAACAGATTGGTGGATATTCCACAGGGAACATTAAAAGGGCGAGGATCCATTGCTTGGGGAACAGAGCCGCTTACTTGTTTCTTAGAAGTTATTGGTGCACAGTGTTCACTAGGGTGAAGCAAGGACGCTGGGGTAAAGGAGAAAGAGAGAGAGATGCAGAAGGACCTCCATCCCCAACAATTAAAAATTTACATATGCTATATATATACATACATACATACATTCATAGATATATCAATATAAATATATAAAACAAACTCCAGCAGGTGAGCAGATGGGAGGCCAAAGGCCAGGATCAGGGCCAGCCCTGGAATGTTTCACTAGCTCCTGCCATCATCTCTCCGCTCTGGAAAAGGTGTGGCAGGATGATCCCTCGGCAGTACACTGAAGACCTTTGCAGAGGTGTCTATTTCCCCCCGTCCTGGAGCATTTCCTCTGTAGGATGGAGTCTGCTGCCACCCTGAAACGATGATCCCACACTCATACAGCTAGCATGTGCGCTAGATTGTAAGCCAAGCCAGTGCTAGGCCAGTACCATCTCTTTTGTTGAGTCAGCTCGCTGCTTGGCCAGGCTCATAGAAATAATAGGCTGGCGGGACCTATAGACGAGTGGGTTCCTCTTCACTTTCACTGCAGTTCCCACAACAGTCCTGGAGAATGAAGGAAGGAGGAGGAGGAGGAGGGAAGGGTGGGGGAAAGCAAGGGGGAAAGGGAGAGCACACAGCAAGCACAGAGTGAGTACAGTTATTATTCACCACGCAGACATGCCACAGGATTCTATTCCCAGTCCCCACAGAAAAAGAAACCATTGCTTAGAAAAGAACTCTGGGGCTCAGCACCAAAACCAAATCTGCTAGTGGAGCTGCTTCCAGCCAGTGTTCTCTGGCAGCCAACCTGCAGGACTAAAGAGGGAGAGAGAGAATATCATGCTGGACCTCCTACCACACTCCCTAATTCACAACCAGACTGTGCCTCTTCCATACCCTTTCAATGCCTATTTATGGGCTGTGAGGAATCTAATTGTACTTGGCCATGGCCAAGTACAGAAGTAGGAACGGTAATTATTCTACGTTAGTGAGCCCAGGACAACAGTGGGGTCTTATGGAGCCCTAGTAAAACCACAGCAGGAAACAGATAAACACAGAAAGATGAGCCATTACTTCAATGGAACAACTGCAATAAGATAGGAGCATGGCTTAACTGTAGAAAGCAGGACATGTCTAGAACATCAGCAAGCTCTCGAAAAGTATGGGGGGTTCTTGGGTACGTGAGGAAGAGAGAGAAAACTTCCATTCTTAATAGCAAGGCCACATAAAGAAGGCATGGGAGCTGGAGAAAAGGGATGTTTAAATCATAATCCAGCTGCTTCCATGGCAAGGGAACAAGGCAAGACATTCATGATGCTTTGCAGGAAGCAGGATTAGTGGCTTGAAGAACTATTAATGAACAAACAGCATATTTTTGAGAGGGGAGGAAGAGAGAGGGAGAGGGAGGCACTGAAGAGGTAGAGTCCTCATCCCCTTGTCTTGTCATGTCCGCCAGGGGAGTTTGGGGCACCAGGTAGTCATTTTCCTGAGCAGAGCAGCAGAGAAGAGGTTGCTCACCTCTGGAAAGAGAAAACATGCTGTGAGAGCCCTGGCCAGAAATAGCCATGCCCTCTCCTAAGGCCTCTCCCAGCCTACAGGGGAAACTACTACCAAACAGAGCAGCCAGAGCAATACCCAGAGGAAGTACCAAGGTGAGGGATACTGGAAAATGATGAGCCCACGGAAAGGAGGGAAGGTGCCAATTCAAATGGGCTCTCATTCACACAACACACTGGAATAAGGTCAGGCTCCTAGCACTGGGAGTGAACACTTTTTTCTAAGCAAAAAGTACTGCAAACCCATGTGCTGTGCAAGAAGCTATATTTCTAAATCATGAAGACATAAGGGGGTTCAGGGACTAGTTTCTGAGAAGAACAAATGACACTTTATGAAGTGTTTCTCTCCCACAGCTGTCTTAGGAGTTTTGGGATGGGAAACAGCCAGGCCGGACTGGCTATGACAAGAGGCATTTGGGTACATGGGGGACTACATTGCTTTCCAACTATTTGTCCAGAGCCAAAAGGAGCAAGGCTGTCTAAAGCCAAGAATTATAAGACTATGCTTCCAGCCACCCACAATTCTATGTCAAGTATCACACATACAAAGCTAGGGCCTCTTGGGTACCAAACCCCAAAACGTCCCTCCGGTTATTCAGAGAGAAAGTTGCTCTGGTAGTGGGAAGTCACATCTGGATAGATTATGGAGCTTATGTTAGTAAACTGAACGAGCTGAGCTCGAGTGCCACTACAGCAGCAGGCCTGCTAATGGGTCTGAGGTGTGTAAGTACAGAAATATCTGTAGTACTAGGACTGGCATAAGACATGGTACCACTTGAGAAAAGCTGCTACCCTCTCCTCTCACACCTTCACCCCTCCTCCACCACCACTTTTCTTCTTCTCTCTCTTTTAATGTTTTGCTGGTCGTAATGCAGCAGCAGCAACATGCCTCCACCTCCTCTCTGCCTCAGGAAAACAAGGGAGTCCTTCCTCAGAGCAAGACATACTGAGAGAGGTGGCATAGGAAAGTGGCTATACCACTGCTGCGTTTAAACTTTAAAAGACCACCCCAGGAAAGTGGCAGTGGTATAGGCACTCTTCTGGGTTGCTCAGAGGAAGGACTCCCCTACCCTTCCTAAATGCAAGGCAGAGAGGAGGGAGACGCTGAGCATGCTGCCAACGTGTAAGGAACAGCAAAACACGGAAAGCCTGGGAAGTGGGGGCAGAGAAAGAAGGGCAGATGAAGCAAGCAGAAGGCACTCATTTACTGCCCCATCATCAAACAATGCTTCCCAAGAAAATTCCTTCATTTTGCCCCATGGATGGGCCAGCCCTGTGCAGTGCAAAGAGAGGGCAGAGAGCATTCCAGAACTGGTTTCTGATCCCCATGTCAAGACAAACCGGCTCCCCACATTTCAGGAAAGTTACCTGTCTGCTGAAGAGACGTTGGAGGAGACCCTTTTTGGGCTGGATGGGTTGCTGTCCCTTCCAGTCCAGATCAGGCGGTATGGCTCCATCTGAACCAAAAACATTCAGCTCTTTGAAACACTCTGTGTCTATCATCTAGGGGAGAATAAAAAGATGACGAGCTCACTATTGGTCTTCCCTGCTCAGGTCCTCATTGACAGGGTGTCTCCATGACACTTGTCCCAAATTAGCTACTTATACAATACCTCAGCCAGTCAGTTATGGAACAGCTTTGCACCCCACCCCCAGCAAGTGCAGATGACTCAGCGTGTCTTCCCTTCAGGAGCAGAAATTCTCCTAAAGAGTAGAAGAGCACCTACCTCATTCTGCCAGGGAATAGGGACGCTTCCTGTTGCAAACTTATGGTAGAAGTCATGGTCGGTGGGCTCCAGCTCTACTCCCTTGACTGTAGAGAACTGTTCAATGTCCAATACATCCTTGCAATAAATAGCCTGGGGCTAAGAAGAATGCAGAAAAAGGAACACAATGAAAGGGCTATTCTCCTACACCTGAACACAACCAACAGATGGTACGAGGAAGACTCTGCTACACACGTGCATTCTGAACTCACATCGGGTTTGAATGGTGGGTCGAGCATCCCTGCTTCCAACCGCTTGAAATTCAAGTGTTTAAAGAGAGGGTGCTCTTTCACTTCCTGAGCACCAGCACCTCGACATCCCAGCCGTTCCAGTGGGTCTTTACACAAGAGCTGTAAAATAGCACAGGGTGTCACACGAAAGCCTCTGTACTGCCAGAAGGTTTTAGCTACAAAGGGCAACAGCCACAGCCTCCAGGAAGATGCAACAAAACCTAAGCTGAAAATTGCTTAAAATATTATTTTTGAACAATATTCTGGAACAGAACTTGAACCATTATTGGTAGAATGGGTTTTTTTTTCAACTGAACCTGAAACACAGCTTAAGTTACTGGTTCTGAATAAAGTTGATAGGATATCAGCTCTTGACTGCACTGTGGCCTTCTAAATCCCCACATATGACAACTCTAAAGTAAAAAGACATCAAAATAATCTGGGAGGATTTTTTTAAATATTATGTTCTTATTTGCTCAGGTTTCTCAGCCCTCTTAAAAGGCAGTAAACAGCAAGAAGGATCCCTGTTGCTTTATTTCTGAGACATATACCCCATCATCCGCTAGCCAATCAGAAATCCCATGGCTTTAAGACAACAATCTACAGAAGTTACAATACAGAATGAATGTATCTTGTACACTGAGAGACAAAAGAAGGCTGCTGGAGGGGAAGGGTCTAGTTCAATAGCTGCATTCTAGGGTATCCTGGATAATCACAGGAAGCATGGATTATCGTAAACATCAATCTGCATACTGAAGACATAAAAGTTTCTTACATGAGCAACCAACCTCCCTCCCAACCACTGCTTATTCAAGCCTCTTGCAAAACGCGAAAACTCTTAGCTATGTAAAGCGAGTTATATTGTGGAGGAAAGAAGTAAATAAGGCTTGCTAATTCTTCCAAACATCTGAGACTGTTATGTATGCAACAAGATTGATGACTGGGACACAGAGTACTCACGTGATTTCATACCCCACCCTCAGTTATTTTACCAATGTCTTCACATTTACTCAAAAATGAGAAGGGACTTTTGAAACTATTGATGTGTATTTATGGGTAACTGACTCTTCAGACACCTCCTGCTTGAATGAAACCCTCTGCATTGGTTATGACTGAGGTTTCCTTCAATTGCTTAAGCTCAAATAAGCAAAGTGAGAGAATAAATTAACAGGATGGGACAAGGAAAAGCTTAAAATATTTAACTGCTTGATGCCAGGTAGGTAGGTAATCTACGAAGGGATCCAGGATCATGTCACAGTTGCAGCTAGGCCATATTGAACCATACCCTACTCTTATTGTAAATACAAATGTTCCAGGAGCCAAGTTGAAGAGGGATGAAGAACTAGTGAGTACAGATGAGATGACATGTTCTGAGTCTGACACTAAACTGCTACCAAGCTACAACTGCCCTGAAGAGAAGTATTTTTACAATTTTTGTTCATATCACAAAGGTACACACAAAATGAGATCTAGTAGCAAAACAAAAGTTATGCTGTACTGCACTACTCTGAAGTTAGTTTCCAGTGAGCAGGTACAGATTTCTCAACATACCCCGAGCCCACCCAGAAGTGAGCAGGCACCCCTTTTAAATGCTAAAAGGAGGGTAACTAGCTTAAGGATGAGACAATATACGTACCATGGAACAGAGAGAACGGGAAGCAGGTGAGAACTTCTCAGAGTACTCTTCCTGCACATCCTTCACCAGGCGTTCCACTTCTTCGCGCTTAATCTTCTTCCTGCGCTGCTGAAATGGAGACTGGCCCTCAATCATCTCATATAGCAAGCATCCTAAGGCCCACCAGTCAGGGCTGAATGTGTACCGCTCATTCTTCACAACTTCAGGAGCTGCAAAAGTAAGAACCATTTGAGCAGGCCTGTGGATATTCTTCAAATGCATGGTACTGAGTGTTAAGGGAAAGTTTGTAGCTCAGTGAAGGCGAACATGATTTGCACACAACAGGTCCCAGATTCAGATCCTAGTATCTCCAAGTATAGCTGGGAAAATCAGTAACCCTAGTGAGCCACTGCCCATCAACATACCAGTAGATAGCTTTGAGCTAGGTGCACCAATATTCAGGCTATGAGCTCAATAGAACTGGTCAAACCTATGCTTGCGTTGCCAAGCGCAATTCCAAATCTCATGTTTAATGTAGTGGCAGTGTAACGTACAGTACTTGCAACTGCTTTAAGAAGAAGCAGGAGGCAGGAAAGGGAATGCTTAACAGTCCCCCAGCTAGGGTTCAGTGATGTGCCACAAAGAGGAGCCATCTCATCCTGTACACCTTTTGTAATATACTTTACTCCTTGGCAGGATTCACCTAATGATTCCCCATCAGCAGAAGCCCTGTGCAAGGTCTTCCACTGGGCAAAAGTGCCCCCCCCCAAAAAATCCAGAGCCATAGCTATGGCGTGGTGGTGGCAGCGGCTAGCCAGGTTTTTGCCCCAGGTGAAGCCGCCAGAGGGGAACCGTTGAGACTTCCCCTCTGTGTGTGTGTGTGTGTGTGTGTGTGTGCACGCGCGCAAATGTGTGTGCATGTGCCAAGCTGGGTCTTTGACCTGAGTGAAATAAAGCCTAGTTTCGTCCCTGCCTAGGCACTCCTCAAACTTGGTAGGAGGAGGAGATGGGAGAACCCCCAGAACAGTGAAATGGATTACACAGCAATGAAGACAAATGCACTTTCCGAGTCAAATTTAAAGATTTAACTGATAATTTAACTTCTTAGAAGACTAATATCTTACCAGAATGTTGAACCTAAGCTTAGGGTTTAAGTTTCACTGGATTTCCAACATACTACAATAGCATCCACCATTGTTCTGAACTGCAAACTTTGACAAGATATTGCTTTTACCCAGTGTCCTTGGCTGCTGCGCTTCATGGTCTCCATGTTGACCCCAGTCAATTCAACAGGGCATTTCTTGCATACTCACCCATGTAGCCAACTGTTCCCACCCGACCTTTTATCGTCTGTCCCTCCGGAACATAAACTGCGAGGCCCAGGTCAGAAATGCGGATGTGACCTTATCAAAGGAAAGTGAGTCATGCAAGTGTGCAGTTTGCAGATTTCCCTCAACCCAGAATAAAATCTGATATAAAAACTGCAGAGATAGCAGTGAAGCAAGAGTGTTTAGAACAGACATTTACTCACCATGGTCATCCAACAATATATTTTCTGGCTTCAGGTCCCTGATGGAGGAAAATAGATTGTGTAAGAAATAAATCTCAATGGGTTGCTTCTCCGGGACCAGCAGAGGAGAAGCATCATAAAACATAAAAGCAAGAATCAGTGATGCCAATATCACAGGAAAATATGAGCCATACCTTTCACATAAGGGAAATTTGTGAGGCAGGGCCACTTTCCCAGTATAATTCCCCCCCCCCCCTTTCTTCCACTTGAGCATTAATGAGAGTCTGATATGTTTTGGATTCTCAGCTTGGAAGGGGAACCTGTGCTGGTGAGTTTTGGGAAACTAGTCCTGCCTCACAAGTTTCCTCATTAACTTCTGAACAACTGCTTTTACAATATAGTAGCAGTGCTTAAGATACTGCACAAATCCTTGTTAACATAAAACCCCAGTGTGAACCCCAGCTACACCTGGGAGAAAAGACTGTTCTCACCTGTACACTATCCTCTCATGGTGGAGGTCTTCTAAGCCACAGCAGATTTCAGCAGCATAGAAAACAGCCCGTGGCTCCTCAAAACCGGCTTCTCCCATGTGGTAAATGTGGAATTTCAGGTCCCCTCCGTTCATGAGAGTCAAGACCAAGCACAAGGCATCTTTTGTTTCATATGCATAGGCCAGACTTACCTACAACACAAGCAGGCCAGTCAACCACTTGAATAGCAGAACAGTCTCGCACAGCATAGCACCTACACACAACTGGCACAATTCTGCACCAGCTATACACAACAAAATAGATGCTCAAAGCAAGGTGCAGGATAATTTACATATCCTGTACAGGAAGAGTTAACTTTGCATGAAGCTGTTTGGGTAAGAGGTGAGGAGGAGCTGAAAAGTATGGAGGGAGTAGGGTTAATAGAGATGGGACTCAACATGATAGTGAGTTGCAGATGGAGAGGACAAAAAGAGTGGCAAAGCTACAATTGCTGCCAGGGCACTTTTCAGTCACTGGAACAGCCTTCCCCAACTCAGTACCCTTCAAATATTTTGGGCTACAACTCCCAGCATTCCCGATTAGCATAGGGCTGATGGGAGTTGTAGCTGAAAAAATATGGAGGCCACCAGGCTGGGGGGAAATACACTAAATGAAGCACTATTCACTTATTACTCTCATCCTCTTCACTATGACAGACAAATCCAGCCAGACCCCAGAGTAATGTACCTTTATTATATCATCACAATCCTTCAAGGGGTCCTTTTATAGAAGGTTTCCCCATTGTTTCATGCCACACAATTGCAATATTTTGACAGCCCAGCATTATGTGAGCAAAGCCAACTGTGTAGGTTCCTCCCTCCTGATAGTTGCCTGGCAAGAAGAGGCAGATAAATGAGTGGGAAAGGCCCTGCTCATATGACTATAACTTTCAAGTGTTGCAGTGGCAGTGTGAGACGAAGCCATGGAAAAGCAGCTATGGCACATTTGTGGTCATGCATTAAAGCTTAAAAGGGAGGGAAAGTTTTCTGCATAATATTGTATGAAAAAGAATGATTCTCTGTATCTTCCCCACAACATCTCTGGTAAGTGAAGAACCTGCACGAGCTGGTTATTACTAAAGGGATCTCCATACAGCCAGATCCTAGTCTGCAAATGCAGTAATGCGGACTCATGGCCCAGAAATTTAAGTCCAACAGCCTTATCCTTTTTTGCCATCTGGGTAAGATTCCACATATTGCAGTCCTCTCCTGAATTAGTCAAGATTGTTTCACCAGGGTGAGAGTGTCAAAGACATGGCCACGTTCTGTCTCAGCCTCAGTGCAGAAGTAAAGCAGTTCCTATGTACTTACTACAAACCTACTGTTCACTTTCTCCAGTATTTGCTTCTCATTCAAGGCCATGGCTTCCCCCTTCCGCTTTTTAATCCGCTTTTTCTCAAGCTTCTTGCAGGCATACATCTTCCCGGTGGCCCGCACCTGGCAAGCACACACCTTGAGGGAAGAAGAAAAACAAATAAATGACAATAGGGCAGGTAACTCTTGGAGTATATAAGCTCTGATAAGGGGGTTATTGGATCCTGAAATCATTACTCTCACTTTGAGATACTGAAAGTAAAAGTGATGTGGTACCATAGAGATTAAGTAAATGATTTATTGCGGCACACCATGAAAGCACCAACTTTCACTGGAAAAATTGGTTCACAGTCATGTTGCTGGAACAAGAAGGTGACAAACTCAGAGCTCAGAATCAAATCCAAAATGAATGGTTGAAAGACTAGGTCCTGTTGAATCACTCCCAAGCCACACCTAGTATTCTCCTGCTTGTGAAACACTGCATGTAAAACTTAGGAGCATAAAAGACACTTAACACAACAGTCAGCAAAATGCCACCCAACATTCAGCTAAATATTTCTAGATATCAGCATCTTAGGTGACCAAGAATCCCTTCATATAGGACTCTTATTCTGTGTGAGAAATATTCCATGCCCTATAAATTCTTGAAAGCAGACGTGGGGCTACCTTCTCTGCATTGCTCAGACTACATACCTCTCCAAAGCCTCCCTTTCCTAGTACGCGATACTGGCGGAAAGTGTTCTTGGTCACATGCCGCCTAAGAAGAGAACAGAGGAAACAAGAATGAATAATAATAATAATAATAATAATAATAATAATTTATTTGTACCCCGCCCATCTGGCTGGGTCTCCCCAGCCACTCTGGGCGGCTTCCATCAAATATTAAAATACATTTAAAATATCACAGTTTTAAAACTTCCCTAAACAGGGCTGCCTTCAGGTATTTTCTGAATGTCTGAATATTCAGGTATTTTTGAATGAACTGAGAGTAGTCCACTAAAAACAGTAAAATGGTTATCCTGCTCCCCTATGCACTCAGAGTGCAAAACTGCTTTTGGGCAGGATCCAACGTGGTGTGAGCAGACTTCTGTCAGCCCTCTGGAGCAGATTCTGGGGGCCTGCAAAGGAGAGGAGTCATGAAAGAGCAAAGGAAAATGAAGTCTCACTACACAAGCATACATGTTTCACTCACACATGGAAAGTGCTGGATTCAGCCCGTTGCTCTGCAGTTTATGCAAGGCATAGTATACACACAAGCTTGACGAACTAGAATATAGCAGGGATTAAGACTACATGGATTAAGGCTGACAAAATGAAAAGCAAAAACTGATCTTGAAGAGGACTTGTTCTCACTATATGACCAGGATTCACCAGCTAGCATTTTCTCTTTCACTTATCAGTGAAATTTTCAAGGGCATGAAATGTGATCTTTATAATGTGCAAAAGGGTATTAGGTAGAAAAGCAAAGCTTCACCTATCTCTGACCCCATAGCAAAGTGGAGGTTTACCTTTCCAGATATTTCCATTGCAGGAAACGGTTGAAGTAGATGCTGTCAAGGTAGTCAGCAAAAGGCGCCACACTAAGGTAGTCATGGATGAGCCTAGAGGAAGGAAGCGGAACCCATCAGAAACTGAGGTTTCCCTATGCCACAAAATAAAGAGAACAGAACCTGAGGCACCTCTGGGAGAAAAAAAAGCTGAAATGGACATCAAGTTTCAAAGCTTGAGACACTTCAGGGGCTTTGACAAACTCTTGGATCACAAGGCCAGGAGACTGCCAGAGACAGCAGACATTGAGAAGGCTCAGGCAACATACTATCCAATCTGGAGAGCAATAGGAAGGAATATGATGGTTACTTCCCTTTTCAGAGGCTGCCAGAGAAAGCAGGGCTCCAGATCAGAGGCTCTTTGTTCATACACCACAGCCATGTAGGTCACTGCCAGAGCTTTTTGCACAGCTGCAGCAGTAAGACCAAGGGCCAGAAATCTGAATTATATGGGCAAATGCAGCATGATGAAGAGCACAAAGGCAGGGTACTCTAGGCAAGGCTCACTTTAAAGAAAATTCCTTTTGATACTGCCACAGCTTCCAATCACCACCACTGCCATCAATACAAAGTACCACCACAATGTTATCTGCAATCATCCAAGCCTGGTCTGATTTGCTGCCAAGGTAGTGAGAGAAGTTTTAAAGGTAGGTCTTACTTATTTAAACCCTGCATTTCTTACACTGAAATCAAGATGGTATACATATGGCTCTCAGGCAGCCAGTCTTCCATCTAGGTATTGACCAGATAATACTTGCTTGGCTTCAGCAAAGACTGCTGCATCATGTGCCTTCAGACTATGCCCTGGGACTTATAATGAAAGTACATTGTTCCCAAGCGAGACCGAATACAAGCCAAAAGGAGCATCACAACAGGCTGGGGTGACTCCTTTTCCATTCACCATCAAGAGCAGGGTAAGCCATCTAGCAACTCAAATATTAATATTTACAGTGGTACCTCTGGATGCGAACGGGATCCGTTCCGGAGCCCTGTTCGCATCATGAGCAGAATGCATCATGAAGCATTGTGTCTGCGCATGTGCGCAACGCAATTCAGTGCTTCTGTGCATGCGTGTGACATCATTTCGCATGTCTGCGCATGTGCGAACTGCCAAACTCAGAAGTAACCCGTTACAGTACTTCTGGGTTCGTAGCGTTTGTAACCCGCACTGAACGCAACCTGCAGCGGCTGTAACACGAGGTATGACTGTATAAGCCTTATAGGCCACCTATACACAACATGGCACCCACTGGCTCTCCTACAGCAGGGAAATAAACAGTACATATGCAATGAATTCCAAGGCTTGCTGGTGACAACCCAATTACAGATGCAACAGGTTGTCTGCAAAGTTAGCCCCTACTAGATAATCAGTGACTAGTGTCCTGGGAAATGTGCACATCATGAAAGAAATTCCTCCCAATCCCCCCACTCACTTGGTAGATTCCTTAAAGAGCTCTTTACCCGGTTCCTGCTCCAGTCGCTTAGAACACAGATTTACTAGTTCCAAGGGCACTTCAGGCACATGATCCACACCCTGAGGATAGATAGGATCAGACAGGAAAATCAGAGTTCTGTTGTTTTTTATATGTATGAATTTATATCTTGCCCTTACCATAAATCCCAGAGCAGGTAACAACATTATTAATGCAACCAACAATACAAGAAAACAATGAATAGTGAGAACAGATAATCAGATCCATCCACAATAATTACCAGTACATATTCATTATTGCAGCAACTAAGTATTTGTAAATGCCTGGTTACCAGGAAGGCCTGAGTCTGACCCTGGAATGTCAATGAAGTTAGCATCAAGTCCCCCTCATGTAAGAAGCTGTTCCAATTTTGGGGTATCACCGTGGAGAAGGTACTACTAACAGACTGATAGAGTCAGGTTCAGCACCAGGTTTGAAGGAGGTCCTGGGCAAGGTGCCTCTGGGCCTTTCCAAAGCACCATCCTGGGGTGACCCTCTGTGATCTTACAGAGTGGTAGGGGTGGACAGCACCAGGGGAATGTGGCAGGGTGTGGCTATGGCAGCTGCCCGGCCTTGTGCTTTTCCTTCATCACCAAGCCCTTAAAATTTAAAAAGACTGTAATAATGACAAGCTTGCTGGGGGGTCAGGTTAGCACTTTGGGGAGGCAGCAATGCTGGCACAAATAATTTATTTCTTCCGAGTACCTGGCAGTGAAAGGACAAGTGATGGACAGATGCCACCACTACTACCTTTCCTCCCAAATGCCTCTGGCTCCAGACATAGTATTGCTCTATTATGGGGAGAGCCTGTGGGGCATAGTGGATGCTTCTTCTTCTTCTTCTTGGTATTTGCTCTTGGAGTGCCAGACACTTAAAATTAAACCTGGTGTAAGTCTTAGGAGGTTCACAGCTCCCCACCCCTGCTGGGAGCTAATGCCAGGCCCAGGTTCCAATGTTTACTCCCTGATGGTAATATTTAGGCATGTCCTTGACCCAGCTTGGTCTAGGGCAAGTGCAGCTCTCATTAAGGCAACTTTCCCTTTGTTTAGTTAATGCAAAACTCACCTTAGGGGTCAAATATGTCTCAATCAGGAGCTGCCCACACTCTTTTAGTTTTTCATCAGGGGTTACTTCATACTCTGCCTATGTAAGAATGAGGATAAGAAAGAAATATTCAATTATTCTACATACCTCTCCCAAGAATAAAAATGCAGAAATGATGCAAACCAACCACATATTCTTGTATAGTCCAAGAACCACCACCACCTATTCCAGACTCCACTATGAGCAGAATATGAGTACTGTGAAAGTAATGAGGTAAGAATAAAGCCACCTCCATACACTCAGATTTGCAATAGGCCACATGCCAGGATCCCTTCCTTCAAAACTTACAGTTAATCAGCTCCCATGCTTAACCCCCAGGAAGGGGTTCTCACATAGGTGTGCTTACCACAGCATCCAGGAACTTGACACAGCGCATAAGCTCAAGCCGTGTTTCACAAAACAGTCTGAAAAGCAAACGGCCTATGGGCTGCTTCTCACACAAACTGTGGTAGTCCCGCTCTGGAAAGAAAAGAAGCATTAGTCAGCGACTACTAACACATACCAAGATCAGGGAACATTTAAGAGAGGAGGACACTAAATCCATTTTCAAAAGAATTAACTTGGATCAGATCTGAAGCAACCACTTTAGCAATCAAAGATTAGGAGGAGGGTCCATTCCAGGTCCTGAAAGCTATTCAATGGAGCAGATAACCTGTTTGTGACCCATTTTAATTCCCAGGCAAAAGATCTTCATGTTAAATCATTATCTTCAAGAATTTAAGTGCTCTCTTGAGTACTGTAACTGACATTTCCTTCTGGCCACTGCAGGGAACTACTTTTGCAAAACAAAATAAAAAATAAAAAAGATTCCTTCCAGTAGCACCTTAAGAGACCAAAGGATTTTTTAATTTTTTTATTTTGTTTTGACTATGGCAGACCAACACGGCTACCTACCTGTAACTGGCACTTTTGCAAAGTCACTCAACTGCTTATCAGAAAGTTTAGGAACCTGCATGGCCACAGCTGAATCATGGAGCAGAGAGTGAATTTCCAAGCAATATATCTGGTAATTCATATGGCAGGAATGGGGAACTTGTTGCCCTCCTGATGATGGTGGACTCCAAACCGCCATCAGCCACAGCCAGCATGGCCAGTACCAGGAATTATGGAAGTTGTGGCCCAGCAACATCTGGAGAGCCACAGCTTCCCCACACCTATACAATGGGATATTAAATCTCTTTGCAGCAGGATTGAAACATCCACTGCCACATATCTTCTCTTTTTCTATGTGACAGAATCACCACAACTCACTGCTCCCTAGGAAGGTGCTGCTGGTATTTTAAATCAAAGTACAGACTATTTAACACTTGTTCAGAAAAGGAGGGGAGATCTTATCAGGCACCAGCTTAAGACTTGCTTCTTTTCATGTTTTTGCCTTTTGGGGAGTCATAGGTTTGTTCGAGTGGATGAGGGTGCCCCCCCCCCATTTTGGCTATAACAATAAAGACAGGTTAACTTGTCCACCAGAGGAGTTACTTGGCACAACTACAAGTCAGACAGATCAAGTCCCCACATTTAGGTTAATTTTTCATGGCTTGATTTTATGCTCTCAACCTGAAGTCTATACGCCAGAGGTGTTGTTCCCTCTCCTTCACATTGCTGACATAACTGGAGGGAATAGGGAGAAGAGGAGTGACATTATTTTTTAAATTTACATTTTATTGCTTTCAATTATTCATACAGAAAGACAATGATCAAGAATTTTACTCTTTCTCTCTCACCACAGGAGGAACGACATTATTAAATCACGTTAAAAGGATTCCGCCCCCTTCCCCTGATCTGGGCATGTCTTGTAATCTGAAGGGCACAAAGCTAGAAAAGTGACGTCAACAGCGATGCAACAGGTCAGCCTCCTCAGGGTAACTTAATTCAGCTGTATTAGGTATAACTGAATGATTAGTTCACACAAGATGCAGAACTATGGCAGAATTAATGAGCAGAGACTAATAGAAGGCAGCGAGGCCAGGACAGCAATATCATGTGGTGAAGCAGTAGGCAGTCTCCATCCGTAGGCAAGTGCTTTGGGTTTGCAGAATCTTTTAATTATTAATTTCTTGAAGCACACAGAAAAACCACAATGGCTATGGAGAGATAGGTTATGGCTGTGGGGTACAGGCTGACTAGTGTAGCTAATGATCCCTTTCCAGGGCCCCCAATTCTCCTTCTAATCAAGATTCACGCTCAGATCAAGAGGCGTGTGCAGAAATCCAGGACCTTGTAACTTTGCAAGAAAGAAACAGGCCAGCTATGCTTCCATCCCTATGATAGAAGTGAGGGACCTCAAGCCAGTACAGCCTACCAAGTCTCTACCCTGCCCTTGAGATTCTCCCCATGTCATGCCCCTTCCCCATCCCTGCTCCACACCGTCCTGGAGTGCTTTTGCCTGGCTGAATGGTGTCCCTGAACTGTGATGCTTCTTCTTGCATCATCACTGATACTACTTGCAGTTTATGGGTTTCTTTATCTTCCACAGCTGGCATTATTTTGAATGAACCTGGCAGTACTCTGTAGCCCCACCCATAGGTGTAGCCAGGATTTTTGTGGGGGGGGCAGGCCTTTTGTGGGGGGGTAGAACCTCAGTTAGCTATGTATTTTTATTGATTTTTATTGATGGGGGGCAACTGCCCCTCCCTGCCCCCCCCCGCTATGCCCATGGCCCCACCCACTGTGGTGGAATTAGTTTAATCATCACTTCCCAGTAAGCCTTTCTTCTGTAAATCACCCCACCCCAACTCTCTTATGGAGCATGTTGTAAGTGCTCTCCTCTGTACAGCAGTTGCTCTAAGGAAGCTGTGGTTTCCTGATGTAAGAATACAGTCGAAGAAAACAAAGCCAATGCAGAAAGTGTGGCGAGGGGGGGAAGGGGCCATATGCAAACTGCACCATTTCCTTCTCTTGCAGGAAATGAGTGTATTGAATGAAGGAAGGTGAAGGGGTCAGAGCCTGGCAGGATTAGAGGATTCTTCATAGCTCTGCTGGATCATGGACACTTTTGCAGAAAAATTCTTTTCTACCCAGGCCACGTAGAGGCAAGAGCTTTGCTCTAGGCAGGCAGCTCTGTGTTAAGCCAACCTGGTCCAAGGTCTCCATAATGGGAGGGAGGAAAGGAAATTTACACACAAGAAGTACAAAAGAGTAGGGAATCTCAAGTTCCCCCCATTCTTTCAAAGAGAAAGAAAGTCCATAGGCAGGGATGGAGAACCTACCATCCAACTAACGTTGGACCTTAACTCCCAGAAGCCCAAGTCAGCAACACGAATGGACAGGGTTGATGGAAACCATAGTTTAATAACATCAAGAGGGCCACAGACTCCCCTGGAATAGGACTACTTCATACAGTTACTAAGAACAGCCAATTTTTACAGACACACAAAATACACTAAATAACCAGCAGCTCTCTAGTCAATGTACCGTGTCCAAAGTTATTTTGTTCAAACTATGACAGAAGAACATTCTGGCAAGCTGCAAACTAGACATGATAAGGAGATAGAAGGAGGACAGGGAAATAACAGGGACTTTTCCCACAGCAAAGATAGTGAGAGAGAGAAATGTTATCCAAACAAAGCCAGGCCAACTGAGTTCAAAGTGGACAAATGGCTAGGCTATAAAGGAAGAATGTGAGTTTCAAGAGTCAGCACTAGAATACTGGCAGAACACCAGCAGTAATTTTATTGTCAATCAAACACAAGATAATGAACATTGTAAGGAAATGGAATATTAAAGTGAAACCATTTCACAACCTGGCATTATTGTGGACAACACAAAGAAACCCTGACTTACTCCAGCTTGGATCAACAAGGGGGAGGGGGAAGTATACAGGGACAGAAACTGAAAAGGACATTGAGCTGAAGGGTCACATTAAGCTCCTTCAGGGAAAGGACCATAGTGTAGTGGTAAAGCACATGTTTTTCATGCAGGGGGTTGCAAGTTCAATCCCTGATATCTCCAGGCAGAGTTGGAAAAGTGAAACCCCAAAGAGCTGCTAAGTCTGTGTAGTCTAGACAATGCTGAGTTTGATGGGCCAATAGTCTGAATGAGATCCAGAAATCAATATTCAGAGTCTTATGAGTAGTAGCCCAGAAATCAGCATGAGTGTAAGCAAATCATCAAGTGTTTAATGGAAAAACTCAGTAACCTTTTATGGTAAACCCATAACTTGATGTTATAAATTTGAAAAGTAACCATGTTACTATTGATTATTCTATTAATTAGAATTAAGGAACATCCTTCTAGCAAAAAACAAAAAAACAGTACTATGTAAGACCTATTCAAATTGCCAGTTCTTCTTTAAAGAAGCTATAGTGCTAGAAAATAATTTACACCATTATTGCAGAAATCACCACCACCAAAAGAAATCCAAATCTTGATTTAGAGTAGTATTCAAGTCTCTATAAAAGGCCTCTTTTTAAATAATTAATGGTACTGCTGTATCAAGGCACATGATCTTGGGAACAAGAACCACTGTTGTCAACTGCAAGGAAATCTGTACAGCTACCATACACCCGATAGCAAAGAGCTTCTAATGCAGCCAGGTCGAGAAAGTCCTGCCAGTAACAAGAAACTCTGTGCAGCATTCTTTTCTGCACCTTGGGCTATTTTCACAATTTTGTCACCCCCAAGAATTCCTTTGGCACCAATAATTTGAAGCCTGTCTGGAGAACATGTGCTTCTCCAACTCCCATTAGCCCTGGTCAGCATGGTCAACAGTCAAGAGCGGAAACATCTGGAGAGTTGCAAGTGCCCCACTGCCCCAGGCTTGATTTGAAGGGATGCCCTACAAAGAAAGTCAACAACTTTCCCCTTGGATAGGTCTGTGGGCTGGCATCCTGATAGTGAAAGAGGCCCCAGCTAGCATTTAAGAAGAAATTGCTTTAACTGCAATTCAGAAACCAAGCTTAAGCTAGAAGACTGCATGATTTCAACTTGCCAGGCAACAGTTTCAAGTTTCCCGATACCACATCTAACTGTTCACAGCCTTCTCAATGAGCATTTTTGTTCACTATAATTAAAGATGAAGAGCTGTATAGTTAATAGGTGGAAGAAAAGAAGCAAGCAGGCCAACTTGGAGCAGGAATGCAGGCTCTAAAGGGACATGCAGTTTTCCCCAATACTTCATAAGCACTTCAAAGGGATCAGGGAAGACATGGCTGGAGTTCTCCAGGAATGATTAAGCCAGTAGAAGTGGGAGAGGAGACTGCTTGGATTTTGACGCAGCTGGAATAAAATCACTGGTTCTCAGAGGAAAGCAAGCGGAATTAAGGAGACCAGTAAAGTAGCTGCTTAAAATGAGATCGGGTAAACTTTGCAAGAGGAGAGAGGCCTCACTGAACTTATGAAGATTCCTTGTACCAAGTCTTATCACTGGTCCATCTAGCCCAATACTGCCTACTCTTGAGTGGCAGCTGCTCTACAACATCTGAAGCAGAGGCAGTTCCCAGTTCAGATACCCAAGACTGCATCTGGGACTTAGTGCATATAAAGTATATGCTCTATTTCTGAGCTATAACCTCTCACAATGCTGCCAGCGGGTCATGGTGATGCAATGTAAGGCAAAATAATTGCACAGGACTGTTTGGTAATGATAATGCTACCACCACAAAATCCTGCATAATCAGGCAATCACATGAACAAGCACAGCTTACGAGAGGGTGAATGTACAAGAGCAAGGCTTCTTTGCAACCCAGCCACTTCCACTCCACACACAAGAAAGCAGGGAAGACAGCATCTCCCCAATGCAAGCATGCTCCTTACCCAAAGTATGCCGAAGATCTTCACATTGGCTGATATGTGGGAACTGTAGCATTTGGCGCCATTTTTTACTCTTGCCTTTTCGGTTTCCTCCTCCACCTGCAT
This sequence comes from Lacerta agilis, assembly GCF_009819535.1. NCBI lineage: Eukaryota > Metazoa > Chordata > Lepidosauria > Squamata > Lacertidae > Lacerta > Lacerta agilis. The sequence continues at coordinate 65,778,715 of NC_046313.1, forward strand.
GACACATAAGGGGGGGGCGGAAATCAGCAGGAAAACCAAGAACAGAAGCTGATCAATATGTTCACCCTCTGATGTTCTGTTATTAACATTTCAGTCATATCAGAATTCCTTTTAAAGGTGGCCAGGAGATAACTGGCCAAATTTGCTCCAAGACTTTTCTGAGCACTGTCCACATCACCATTTCAGAAAAGTTCAAATATTCAGGTTAAGAACTTGGTTACAGTCACAGATTGTCTCCCTGTAACTAACCCTCAGTTGGCTGGATATACAATGCACTGAAATATGATTGTTCAGAGTGTCTTCCATACCACAGTTACAGGTACGCATTACAATCAAGTAACCAAATGCCAAGAGGGAAGAATTTATTGACACAGCCATTCCTAAATTTCAACTTAAGTGCTGAAACTGATTCAAAACAAAATAAAAATAAAAAAAATCCTTCCAGTAGCACCTTAGAGACCAGCTAAGTTTGTTCTTGGTATGAGCTTTCGTGTGCAGGCACACTTCTTCAGATACCTTCCAATAGCACCTGTAACTGATTCAAAAGTTAGCCATAAGTTAACCACTTCAGTCTGAAACAGTCCATAAGGATATTTATCGCTTTAGTTCTTTCTTCCAATGAATAAAGGGATATTTAATTAGCATTTTGAACAAAGGAGGCTAAATGGCACTGCAGATTTTACCATGCTAATAGAAGGTATTAGGGCTACGTGTCCAGGCCTTCTAGCTTGCCTTCAGGCACTATTATGCATGATAAGCTGTTCAATCTATACATACCTGTCAGCAGTACAAGACAACTAAAACAAGCCAGCCCTCAGCAACCAGGTTAAACTACAGGTTGCCAGCCTGGTTTATTGTGTCTACTTACTGCCACTACAACAGGCTATTCAAATGAGGGTAGGGGAAGTAGCCAGCTGTATACAGTGGTACCTTGGGTTACAGACGCTTCAGGTTACAGACTCCGCTAACACAGAAATAGTACCTCGGGTTAAGAACTGCTTCAGGATGAGAACAGAAATCGCACGGCAGCGATGCAGCAGCAGCGAGAGGCCCCATTAGCTAAAGTGGTACCTCAGATTAAGAACGGTTTCAGGTTAAGAACGGACCTCCAGAACGAATTAAGTTCTTAATCCGAGGTACTGCTGTATAATATAGTGCCTACATCTTGGTACTGTACCAGCCAACATGGGTTACTAGCCTGCTAAAGGGTTAGTAATCTGTATTTCCATGCTTATGTGCATGGGGGCCCGGAACGTAATGGACACATAAGGGGGGCACGCGCCTGTATTCGCCTGCATGGAATTCTTGATAGCCTAGCATGGGCGGGGTGTGTGTGTGTTTTTCAATGCAAGGGACACCTACCTGTGTGGCGAATGGCAGCTATGGTCAGAAAAACAACCCTCTCCATCCCAGCAAGCAAGCAAGCAAGAGGTATTGTTGCAGTTGAAGGACACAAAACCACTACAGGAAGATGAAGTGCAAGGCCAGTGAGGGGTGTGAACTGGGGAGGCGGCACTGCATTGGCACAGGCCTGAAGGCTAGATAGAGGTCTGAGGGCAACATTTGGCACCTGGGCCTGAGGTTAGCCACCCTCAGTCAACTTATTAAATAAAGGGTGGCGCTGTGGTCTAAACCACAGAGCCTAGGGCTTGCCCATCAGAAGGTTGCCGGTTCGAATCCATGCAATGGGGTGAGCTCCCGTTGCTCGGTCCCTGCTTCTGCCAACCTAGCAGTTTGAAAGCACGTCAAAATGCAAGTAGATAAATAGGTACCGCTCTGGCCGGAAGGTAAACGGCATTTCCGTGCGCTGCTCTGGTTTGCCAGAAGCGGCTTAGTCATGCTCGCCACATGACCCGGAAGCCGTCTGCAGACAAACGCTGGCTCCCTCGGCCTATAGAGCGAGATGATCCCAGAGTCATCTGCGACTAGACCTAACGGGCAGGGGTACCTTTACCTTTATATTCACTACAGCTCCATTATAATCAACAGGAACTGGCTGAATGGGAGGAGATAAGCACTTCTAAGAAACATGGCTCCAACATAACATTATTATATGGAAATAATTGCCAGAGTGCTGTCCATTAGGCATATCATTTAAGACAGAAGGGACAGTGGCTTTGAGAAAAGTTCTACTCTAAAATATTTTACATTGGCATCCTGCCGTGGGGAAGATAGGGGCAGAAAGAACACACATGCATGATCCATAGTAGTTCTTGTCTATGTCCCCTACCCCCATAATAAAACATGCATTGCCTAAAATAAGCTAAGAGTTGTGCCATATTATTGACTGTACAAATCTAGGAAGGAAGTGAATCAAGGCAGTGGGCAGCTAGCTGCACAATACTTTCACACTGAAGGAAGGTAGGTGGGGCTTTGAGAGACCTCTGCTGCAAAAAAGTGCCCAGCTTCACCTCTCAACAAGGCCAGAGCTGAAAGTCCACCCCCCCCCCAATACAACTCAGTACAAAGGGAAAGAAAGAAAACAGTATCTCAACCACCACTTCATACAATTTTATCTCTGCTGGTCAGTACTACTACAGCAGAAGCATTTTTAAAGAGAAAAGGCAGAGGGAGTACACTATCTTCTCCTGAATCTTCTCTTCTCCTTTATCACCAGTAAATATAGCCAGCCCCTTTCACAAGTATTTGAACATGAGATCCACTATGTATACAATTAATCCTCCTGAGAATTTCAGCATTTAAAATATAAATAAAAGAAATGAAGTTAGATGCTGAATTATCCCTTATGGTTTAAGACTGGCTTCCAAGGTTTTATGTCATTTTTAAACCAGAAGGGGCTTAGCAGGATTTCCAGTTGCCCAAGGGGGCTGCCTCGGTGTCATATCTGGTTGCTTCTTCCTTTGACTAGCAGAAGCAAAATGATGTAGCATCAGTAAACATACATAACTGACATAGGTTGTTGAATTCAGAATTTCCTTGGTATAGATTTTTAGCTAGCTTAGAACAATATGTTCATTTATGGTACATGCACAGTACATACAGCCCTGCACTTAACCTCACCATCTCATAGGGATCTGTACAATTTAAGTGAACAATATATTCAATTCCCTCCTAATTCTGCTGTTATTACCATAAGAGGGTTGCCCTAAAAAGTATGAGAATCTGTTAATGAGGCATAAGTCACAGTCCCATAAGTCAGCGGTGAGCCTGCAGCCTGATCCAGAATACAGTAGTAAAGGTAAAGGGACCCCTGACCATTAGGTCCAGTCGCGGACGACTCTGGGGTTGCGGCGCTCATCTCGCTTTATTGGCCAAGTCATGTGGCCAGCATGACTAAGCCGTTTCTGGCGAACCAGAGCAGCGCACGGAAACACTGTTTACCTTCCGGCCAGAGCGGTACCTATTTATCTACTTGCACTTTGACGTGCTTTCGAACTACTAGGTTGGCAGGAGCAGGGACCAAGCAACGGGAGCTCACCCCGTCGCAGGGATCTGAACCGCCAACCTTCTGATCGTCAAGCCCTAGGCTCTGTGGTTTAACCCACAGCGCCACCCGCGTCAGTGGTACCTCAGGTTAAGAACTTAATTCATTTGGGAGGTGTGTTCTTAACCTGAAACTGTTCTTAACCTGAGGTACCACTTTAGCTAATGGGGCCTCCTGCTGCTGCCGCACGATTTCTGTTCTCATCCTGAAGTAAAGTTCTTAACCCAAAGTACTATTTCTGGGTTAGCAGAGTCTGTAACCTGAAGCGTCTGTAACCTTTATAGTTGTTTTAGCAAGCAGTAATTATTATTATTGTTATTTATTAAATTTGTATTCTGCTATACGCATGGACTTCAGGGCAGTTCATAACATTTGAGTTGCTGAACATTTCAGTTTGGAATAAGCCAAGGCTAGAAGCACATGAAGAGGCAATATACTGTGGTGTGAGGTGCTGCTTCTTCTGTAAGTAGCTCTGAACAGAGGAGGAATGGGCAACTTGTTCAGCATCAAAGGCTATTTCGAATGAGTAGTTCCTAGACACAGTACTCCCATGTAAGACCATGCAAATGGTGTTCAACAACCAAGTGTATGTCTTTTTGTACACAAGCTGCTAAGTGGGTTTCAGTGCATGTACTGAAATATTTGTGTGCTAATGCATGTGTAGCACATCTTCTGTAGCAGATCTCGTCTACCCATGCCTCCATTTCCCTTCCTCCATTGCTTCCCTATGTTTATAGATTGTAAGTCCAACTAGGAACCTGTTATCTATTTTTTGTGAAGTGTTCATATGGTGCTAGGTTAATCATCATCATTATCTTGAAAGTGTACAGGCACTTTCCTTGCTGTTTTCCTGCACAGAAGTGTTTTCTATATAGAAAAATTGTCACATTTGGCTTTAAGGGGGCAAGCTGGAAATGTACAATGAGGTCAACGGCATCATCAAATTTACATAGCTACTTAAACTCAATTACAAAACAGTGCATAAAAAATTCATGGAAATGGTAGTTCTTAGTGGCTATTGTATATAAAGCAACTTCTAGAATGCTACTGTAGCCATTTCTGAGTAGTTACATTTCCTTCTATGAGACAGAACAACAATCTATACATGGCAAACTTTTATATGCCTACTTTAAAATCAAATGACTTTTCTTATTGATTTTAGTCTTCACAGGCTCACCTTCCTTGAGACTGCATACCCAAGAAATAATTCCTGACAAGCTAAAAGGTCAGGGGGAGGGAGAGAATTGAAGTTTTACACAAGCTAAGCTTTTCAGCCACCTGGGACGATCAAGAACTCCAGCCTGCTTAGCTTCATATGTTCACAATCATGATTTTTATGAGCAAGCCCATCACTTATTATATGGATTCAGAGAGACCCAATTCACAAGATCTAAAATTGTATATCTTATTGTTCACACACTGAAGACCTAATGCCATCAAATTTTCAAGGTATAGAAACTTACTGTACTTTTAAGAGTTAAAGCAGATGTCTTCAGGACCTTAGAGCCCATGTACAATACAGAAATGTCTGGTCATCTTCTATTGCCCAGCCAAATGTGAAACATTTAATGGATATTTAAATTGGACCCAATTCCATTTGGACAAAAACTGAATAGAAGAAGTGATGGGGAACCCAAAACTCTTGCCAGAAAGCCTTTCAGGCCTAATGGCCTGGCAGCTTCTCTTAAAAACAAAGGTCAGTAATACATGGCAAGGAATACCTAGGCCTTAATATCATATACAGATTTCATACAGCCTTAAGTTTATCAATGCTGAACTCAATTTTAATTTCTCATCAAAAAATCCATTCCTCAATTCTCTCATCCCAATCTGATGAGAGAAAGAAGCTGCCCATGTTATTTTCACTTCACAACCCACATCATAAAACTTAGTATAAATCAAGAACTCCAATTTTTCACTATATTCTTACTCTTGGCTTCCCATGATTCAGTATATGTATGCTTTAATCCATGGCAGTACAAAACCCTGTGAATTAAGTACTTTGAATATACCAGGGGTCAGCAAACTTTCAGCAGGAGACCGGTCCACTGTCCCTCAGACCTTATTGGAGGGGGCAGACTATATTTTGGCAAAAAATAATCAACGAATTCCTATGCCCCACAAATAACCCAGAGATGCATTTTAAATAAAAGGACACATTCTACTCATGTAAAAACACGCTGATTCCCAGACCGTCCGCAGGCTGGATTGAGAAGGCATTTGGGCTGGATCCGGCACCCGGACCTTAGTTTGCCTACTCATGGAATATACATTTTCTGTAATTCTAAGGTTTAGGGTTTGTTTCTTTTTTTAACAAGGCCTTTAACAAGAGCAATTCTTAGAAATTCTAACTTTATACAGCTTCTGTCTGTTGAAGTTACCAAATGATCAAGAAACACCTGTTTCTCTGGATGAAAGGAACCCAGATTCATTGCCAAAGAGCCAGAGTACAAAGCTCTTAAAACCTCTTTTGATTAGCATTATGTTGTAGCTCTTTCATGCTTGGGCCACTTCCACTATAAAACATTCTACATTTAAGACTCGCACAACAGTTTGGTTGATTTACTTTCATTTCACACAAATTATAAATTTAGATGGCTGGTGGGGGGGATGTATACCTGTATAACAAAAAAACTTTTTAGGAGAATGCCATGTATGGCTGAAAAAACTAGGGTGGCAAGCTAAGAATGGACGGTGGTGGTTATAATATAATATAAGAGTGAAATAAATGCCAGGACAACAGAGGCAGCCAAAGCCTTCAGCAACACAACCTCAGCTAGCAATAACTTTGCATTAAAGGCCGAGTATTGTCTGGCTGGAATGAAGATATTAATTAGGCAGTGTGTTTACAGCATACAGTTGTACCTCTGGTTAAGAACTTAATTTGTTCCGGAGATCTGTTCTTAACCTGAAACTGTTATTAACCTGAGGTACCACTTTAGCTAATGGGGCCTCCCGCCACTGCCACGTGATTTCAGTTCTTGTCCTGAAGCAAATTTCTAAACCAAGGTGGTGTGACTTCAGTATTCTTATGCCCCTTCTTACTGACTAGCAAAAAGAGGACAAATAATTCAAAATAAGTGGCTCTATAGAGATTCATATGCAACTACAGTGGTATCTCTGGTTACGAACGGGATCCGTTCCATTACTTCCGGGTTGCCGCGGTGCATAACCCGAACGTGCGCATCCCGCAGCGTACGCAACACAAGGTATGACTGTACAAGGACAGTTCTACCAAATCCTGCTGTAAAGGTAAAGGACCCCTGACAGTAAAGTCCAGTCACAGATGACTCTGGGATTACGGCGCTCATCTCGATTTACAGGCCGAGGGAGCCGGCATTTGTCCAAAGACAGTTTTTCTGGGTCATGTGGCCAGCATGACTAAGCCGCTTCTGGCACAATGGAACACCAAAACCAGAGTAGTGCACGGAAACACCGTTTAGCCGAAGTGGCTCAGTGGTTTAGACGACGGCGCCACCCGAGTCCCCAGATACTGTTGACCTACATCTGAAGACCCAAAGTTGGGAAAGCTGCCTTAAAGGCTATCATTTGTATTATGGAACAAGCTTTTGGGGACTAGAATATAGTCCACAGAAGCTTATGCCATAATACGTGGTTTTTAAGGTGCTACAATACTTTATTTTTTGTTGCAACAGGTGGTTGTCCCTCTGGAAATTGTCAGGTGGGGTTCTACTTGCTAAGATCTGCAACTCTTCTAAATAAAATAGTGGAAACAAGAGTAAAGAAATCAGAGTTGAGGAGCAAACTAAACTGATACTTCTGCTCCAGGATGGTATCTAAGGCTGTGGAAAGTATGTATTCTGCAGTAAGGGAAAAGATTGCTTCATCTTCTTCCTCATTCATTTTCTTCTCAATGTGCAGATGATCAAAAGAAAGACCATGATAGAAGCTGTTTTCACATTTTACATTACTTCATTAATGAGTTGTGAACCCTCTGTTTTTTCAGCCTCTTAAATATAAGCCTGTGTCTGGTTATACAAAAAAATGACTCACTACTACAAAGCCAAATTATTCCCTTAAATTTAAGGCTTGCAATTTTGACACAGAGGAAAATATCTGGTAGCAGAGTATCCCAATAAAATGCATTGCCAAAATCTGCTAAAGAAAGCGGGGGAAGATTCCAGCACTCAGACCTGTGTTTTTTAATGCAGCGGTCCCTTATGGAATCTCATGCACATATGCCAAGTCAGAAGCCAATTCTAGAACACCTCTGTTGCTCTATGGCAAGAGAACATTGTTCCTGTGAGGAACATTCAAGAGACGTACTACTACTACAATATTTTTTAAAAACTAACAACTTCTGATGCTCCACCTAGAGTTAAGTAGTACAATGGGTAGCATGCCTCTGACTCTACTAGCATCCAGAATCCTGAAGACTTCTAAATCTTGTCAATTTATCAGCTCCTCTCAGTCTAGGGAGGTGAGATCGCAGCCCTATATTTGGGAGAGTGCTTCTTATGAGCGTTTTTGGAGAAGCGTGCTAACTTTCACTGATCTTTACATCGGTCCGGGGAACAAGAACAGTTCAAAGCCTTTATCAAGAGGAAGCTGCCTGATAAAAGCAACGAACCGTGTCTGCAAAAAGCATCATTTGGCCACAACTCACGTCACTACGTTCCTCGATCTTTTGTGAGGCCTCTATAAGCATGTGCTGGCTGGTCCATAAACATAACTCCAAAGCTCCAGTTTTTCTACTTTCGATATACACCCCCCCCCAAGCACACAGGGAGGGAGGAAAGAGGGGTGGGGTGGGGTGGGGTGGGGAGGAAGAAGAAGAAGAAGAAGAAGAAGGAGAAAGAGCTCGCGGGCCGGGTCATAACACGCAACGCCGCCTCTCCGCCTCCCTCCCGCGCCTTTGACAGCGGCCACCCATCGCCATCCCACCGCTGCCGGGCACTCAACGCTGGGCTCCGAAGAGCTCATTCTCAGCAAAGGGAGCGCGCTTCTCGCCTCGCTCAGCCCTCGAACCTCTCTCGCTGCCTCAGGCGCCGCTGCCGCTCCACGCGCAGCTCTGCGGCTCATGCGAAAGGGGTGACCCCAAGCAGGAGGGGAGATGCCCGGGCCAGGAGGGCGCCGCCATGCCCTCGCTCGCCCAACGGCGCCGGGGGCTTCCTGGGCTCCTTCTTCCCTCCCCCTCGCTTTCCCTCACGCGCTTGCCCCCTGCGACCCCAGGCCGGCTCCTCACCCTCTCGCGCCTTGAGCAGCACCGTATTGGCCACGATATTCTCCAGCTCCATCGGGGCCCGCCCGCGGCGCCTCAGCCGTTCTTGCTGCTGCTGCTGCCGCCGCCGTCACCTCCTACCACTCAGGCTCGGAGCCCCCCCACCCCTCGCTCCGCCCGCTGGGTCCGGCACCTCAGCAACCTCCAACGCCTACCTCCAGCATAGCCCCGCCCACTGCCTGCAGGCCCCGGCCAATCCCCGCTCCAGCACTGCCCGCATCAGCTCCCGGTTGGCCAGGCAGGGCCCCCCTCCTCGTCTCTGCCCTTCTTTTTCATTGGAGGGGCAGCAGGGGCGGGCCGGGAGCGCGTAGACCCTCCCGCGAGGGGCGATTGGCTCCAACGGCCTTTTTGGAGGTGGGGTGTGGCGCGGGGGCGGGAGGAGTATTGAAAAAGGAGCGGCCAATCGGGTCGCTTGCAGGGAGGAATTGGACTGGCTTGAGTGGGGAAGTTCGGCTCCTCACGTTCGCCCGCCCTCCCTCGGCTGGAAGTGTTGCCCGTGCAAATATGTGATTGGTCGAGAAGTTGCTCGTCAGAAGTCCTACATGTGGTTCTCGTGTAGACTGCAGAGGAACCAGGATGGGCTCCTTTGGGTCGCTGTTAGAAATAAGGTTGCAGGTGAAACGTATAGGTAGGCCAGGAACGGCCCGATCCTGCATACGTTCCTTGGAACTAAAAGCCCCATTGAATCCAGTGGGAGTTACTTAATCCAGAATGGATGTGCATTTAAGTCTTCCAAAGAGAAGGAATGGAAAATCTCCCAAAGAGAAGGAATGCAGAAACTATCTCCCACACCTCCTTTGAACTCTAAACCAATCTTCATTAACTTGTCCTCATTATAACTAGGCATTAGCGTTCTCACAGGGCAGGCTATTTAATTTAATTTTTTAGATAATTCTTCATACCATCATAGTAAAACAGAATACATTAACAAAAAATAAAAAGTAAAAGAGATCCAGTGTGGTGTAGTGGGTAGAGTGTCATACAAGAAGAACCTGGGAGATCAGTGTTCAAATCCGTGAAGTTGGGCCAGTGGCTGCCTCTCAGCCTACCTCACAGAGTTTTTGTGAACAGACCTCACAACCCTCTTGAAGGACTGCCCGTTATTTTTGCCCATTCCCAGAACTCCAGCCAATTGCCACACTAATGCTGTGCCCACTCCACTCTTCAAAAAGGAGGCGCAGAGGGCATGGCTTTTGTTGGATCAACTTCTTATTTTATGCTTAGCCATGTATTGATGCCTCTTAAATCCTTGCTGCACTGTGTAATCTTGCCCATGAACAGTTCTGAATTATGCATTAAAACCTTTGGCAGAAACCAATATGGGAGCTCTTCATCCAGCAATGAGGGCTAGGACACATTCTGGGGTTCAGTTGACTTATGGAGGCTGCAGTCCTACACCTGCTTACCTGGGAGTAAACCCTATTGAAATTCAGTGAGCTTTCGTTCTGAGTTGTCTGTGAATTGTAGGGACAGCTAACTGTTTGGCATGTGGATGAAGGAAGTGTTAGTGTGGTATGTGAAAACATTGAGAGGATTAAACATTTTTAATAGGCTCACTTATAATATGCTAATACATATGCTGGTGCTCATAAATCGCCTACAGGTGAACACTTTCTGACTTGACATACAATATATAATGGCGAGAGATGAGGATGTCAGAAATCCTGTGGGTAAAAAATTCAGCAATTGGAGAAGCTTTCATTAACTGAGAGTCCCCTGGGTCAATCAGCCTGACCTAAGGAAGAATCAGGGCATGGTGAAAAGGAGAAGGAAAGGAAGAATGATCACAGATGGTTGAATGATGTGGGTAGAGACATAAGGAGTTCTGGGATTCCACTGACCTTGCATTGAACAGACCTTTGAGCGTGAGGGCTGATTTATACATTGATTTTGACAGATGAAAAACATTTTACATATGCAAAAACGTACAAGAAATACAAGTACATAAGCAGGAAACTGGGTCTCCACCTGGGTATCCAGGAGCAATCTCAGAATGAGAAGTACCCCCAAGATAAAAAGGAGAAATGTAACACACACAAAAACCACCACCCCACATCAAGAGCAGGCAAGTCTATTCTAATCCCACATCATTAATTCTCTGTTCTATTCAACTGAATTCAGTGGGACATATTTTAAGTAGGCAGTTGCCACAGAAGTTTTGGAAAATAATGGGCTCGCACCACAATGTGAATTTACCCAATGCATAATGCAGAAATATGTTACTAGGCAAGCTCCTTTGTCCCTGAAAAGGGTGTTCTGATCATAATTTAATCAGCATGTGACGAGTTTTATGTGCCTGCGCAATCTGTATTGCCAGGACTAGTTGCTCAATAAGGCAGTTGCTGTGCTGGTGATTGGCACAGGTTCCTTGATGACTGAAACCGACATGAACTTCTTTAAAATGCGTATGTAATTTGCAAAACAATACTTTGGCTCCTGAGTTCTGGACTTGAGCAATTGTTATGCCCCAAAGGGCAGGGCATGCATCATGTAAATGTTACATTTACAAAAGCAAATCACAAGTCCAATTGTTGTGGAAACAGACCTCTGAGTCTTACCATTTGGAGGGGAGGGGAAACTTGCCTAATTAACAATAAATCTAACAACTTTTTTTTAAAAGGAAGAAAAACAAATAAAAAGATTTGAATTCCAACTGGTATAGGTGACACGTAACCAATTGTGGGATCATACAGGCTTTTAGGTTATGCTATGCTTTTAATAGGTTATGTTATACTCTGGATTATGTTATGTTTTAATAGATTATGTTTTAATAAGGATGAGAGTGTTGGAGATATGTGCAAATGTGTATGGTAAATCCGGTCTTTGGGTGTTTGATTTTCGTTGTTGTGTATACTGTGTATATACGGACAATGACAATAAATAAATCTAAATACAATCAAACTGACGGGGGTGCGGGTGGCGCTGTGGGTTAAACCACAGAGCCTAGGGCTTGCCAATCAGAAGGTGAGCGGTTCAAATCCCCGCGGAGTGAGCTCCCTTTGCTCGGTCCCTCCTCCTGCCAACCTAGCAGTTCGAAAGCACGTCAAAGTGCAAGTAGATAAATAGTTACCGTTCCAGTGGGAAGGTAAAGGACGTTTCCGTGCGCTGCTCTGGTTCGCCAGAAGCAGCTTAGTCATGCTGGCCACATGACCCGGAAGCTGTACGCAGGCTCCCTCGGCCAATAAAGTGAGATGAGCGCCGCAACCCCAGAGTCGTCTGCGACTGGACCTAATGGTTAGGGGTCCCTTTACCTTTACCTTTACAATCAAACTGTAGAGTTGGAAGGAATCTCAGAGAGTGATCTAGTCCAATCCCCTGCAATGCAGGATTCTCAACTACATCATACATGACAGATGACCATCCAATCTCTGCTTTAAAACCTCCAAGGAAGGAGAGTCCACCACCTGTAGTTCCACAGCTCTTACTATCTGAAAGTTATTCCTGATGTTTAGTGTAATCTCCTTTCTTGTAACTTGAATCCATTGGTTCATGTCCTAGCCTCTAGAGCAGGAATAAACAGGACAGCCCTTGAGATGTTTGAGGATGGCTATCATATGACCTCTTAGTCTCCTCTCTACCAGGCTAAACATACATAGAGGAAGCTGACAAATTTAAAAATCTTGCATCATAGAATGATAAGAGTTGGAGGGGCCTTTGTAAAGTAGACCTTTAGTCTCCATCTCTGCTCCTGCCAACCTAGCAATTCAAAAGCACGTCAAGGTGCAAGTAGATAAATAGGGAACGCTCCAGCAGGAAGGTAAATGGCGTTTCCATGTGCTGCTCTGGTTCACCAGAAGCGGCTTAGTCATGCCGGCCACATGACCCGGAAGCTGTACGCAGGCTCCCTCAGCCAGTAACGCGAGATGAGCGCCGCAACCCCAGAGTCATCCACAACTGGACCTAATGGTCAGGGGTCCCTTTACCTTTACCTTTACCTGCTTGAGGCAAAAGATCATGCTAGAGCATCTTTGTCCGACTCCTGCTTAAAGACATCCAGTGAAGAAGAACCCATCACCCCTCTAGGTAATTGATCCCATTATTAAACCCCTTATTAGCATCAATATGTGTCTCCTAACATTCAGCTGAAATCTACCTTCTTGTAACTTAAGCCTATTAGATCTAGTCATTCCTTCTGGAGCAGGAGAGAACAACACTTTGCCCTCCTGTATGCAGCAGCCCTTTGGGTATTTCAAGAGTGCTAGCATGTCCTCCCTGTGCTGTCTCTTCTCTATACCAAATTCTTTCAACTTCCTCTCAAAGGACTTGTTTTCCATATTCCTCACCATCTCCATTACCCTCCTCTGAATCTGTTTCAATTTGTCTACATTACAATATCCTTCTTCAAGTGTATTTACAACTGGATTCATGACATCTGAATTGTGTAGGATTAAAGAGCAATTGTGCGGGTGGCGCTGTGGTCTAAACCACAGAGCCTAGGACTTGCCGATCAGAAGGTCGGTGGTTTGAATCCCCGCAACAGGGTGAGCTCCCATTGCTAAGTCCCAGCTCCTGCCAACCTAGCAGTTCAAAAGCACACCCAAAAGTGCAAGTAGATAAATAGGTACCGCTCCGGCGGGAAGGTAAACAGCGTTTCCGTGCGCTGCTCTGGTTCGCCAGAAGCGGCTTAGTTATACTGGCCACATGACCCGGAAGCTGTCTGCGGACAAACGGCGGCTCCCTCGGTTTCTTCGGGGGTAGGAGCGTCCGCAACCGGGCTGCGGGCACCGTTAAACCACAGGAAGAGCGTCCCGTGGTCTAGGGTTTCTAGCGGGCTCCAAGGTGCCGACCTGTTCTCAGGCTTCCCTTGTAAAAGGGAGGCTTGAGCGAGCGGGCTCCGGCACGGGGCTGAAGAAGCCGTCTCCAACCGAAGGAACGAAGCGGCGGCAACTGCCGGATTTTGAGCGCTCCGCTTTTCCTCAATTTGGACCTAAAAGAAGGACTCTGTAAGTACGGAGCTTAATTCGGATCTAAAGATTGAAATTTGGCTTACGGAGAGAGATTTAAAATGAGGAAGTCCATTTCTCTCTGACAGTGGCAAGATCAAAGTAACGTCAATGCAGCTGCAGCCACTTAAGACTTGCTTGAAAGTTTAATGCTGATTTTCTATACTTAAGAAAACCCTGTTTGGGGGTAAGATTAAGAACTTGATTTATTTCTTCCTATGGACTGTAAAGAGACAGATAGTCATCCCTCTGACTAAGGGGGAAATGGCAGCCATGGACTGGTTTGTGAAGATGGAAAAGTACTGAAACTTTATCACTTCCTGTCTGCTCCTGCCTGCTCAGTTCCCATGGTCTCCCTGGTTAGACTCAACAATGACCCCAAGCCAGGAAAGAATACTGTTGGAATTACAACTTTTGCAACAGAATGTTATTGACAAGTTTACTCAGATTCGAGATACTTGGAAGAACTGTATGACTTGTCCACTCAAAGGAAAAGATGGAGAGAATGCAAATCCGGAGATTTCATCTGATGAAGAAGTGGCACAAGTACAAAAACAAGAGAGGCTCCCAAGACGTGAGAGGTCGGGAGTCGGTAATAGGGACAGTATAGTGAGCTTCTGGGGTGGCAGCCCAGAGGCTTTAGAACAACAATTCTGGAAAATGCAACATGAAGTGGAGAGTAGGGAAAAGATATTTTGTGACAATGCTATTGCAATTATGTACTAAGGGAAATGTAACATTCTGGAAGAAGAAGGAAAATGCAACATTCTGGAAGAAGAACCTGGACTGGGACAATGTTGGGGGGGAGTCTGGAGCGAGATGGGAAGGGGAAGGGGGAGTATGGCAAGGAGGGGGTGGGGTAATAGGAATTAAGAGGAATATTACAAATGCTGACCACGGTACTCCGACATCAGAGGGGGAAATGGATTATGAGAAGGGAAGAAATACCTAGGTTTTTGTTAAAATGTGTTGGTTTTTATATTTTTGAAGTTGGAATCAGAAGAAACAATGGCAACAGCTTTACTAAGTTAAGTGAAGAAAGGATATAAGAAGTTAAGATTTGGAACTTGATGTTTTATTTGATAAGAATAAGTTGTATGATTTAAGATATGTTGATTACAATTGTAAGACTAAGAATAGGTGTAAGAAACTAGATTTTACAATGTTACAAAGTTACTAAAGAAGATTAGAAATGAACGCATAAGAGAGAACGTGAGGAAGTCCCAAGCTTAGGATTTTAAAGAAGAGAAGGATTATTAATTAATTGTGTTGTTTTGTTGGTGTGTTTTTGTGTAGTTTGTGTAATGTGTGTATTTGTATTTTGTTTATTTTGATTTTGAAAATCCAATAAATTCTTATTTAAAAAAAACAAAACCCACCTTGCCTATAAGATCTGGCTCCACTTCTGGTTGGAAAGAGAACTCGTAGAGAAGTGCAGCAAAGGAATGGTGTCACAACCACCACTTCTCAGTGGCACCCACTACCCATAAGGCTGGTGACACTGCTGCCAATCATGTCTCTGACGCCTGTGGATCCACTGCAACGTCATGCCTATGGACATGTAGCAAGTACCAGCAGCCAATCATGGCACAAGTGACAGTGCAAGTGGAATGGAAGGGGACATTGCACAATTGCCTAGGAAACATGTTTCTTTCCCTGCCCTCACAGCAACACTCGAGCATCAGTGCAAGAACACACACAAACCAATATGCAGACTGATTTTGAGCTCTTGGAGAAAGAGAGAGAGAGAGATTTCCCCAAGCATTCTCAGGCTACAGTTGTAATTAGAATAATAGAATTCTAGGATGGTAGAGTTGGAGGAGATCCTGAGGATCATGTTGTCCAACCCCGTGCAGTGCAGGAAATTGATAAGTCAATTGTCATTTGAATTGATCAATCACTTCTAAGATTGGACCACACATTTGTTTCCTCTCATTTGGCCATAATTCTCTCCAAAACCTGTCTAGTAAATTCACTGGACATTTAAGCAAAACACTGAACTCCACATCTAAGCCCTGGCCATAAGAGATGCAACTTACGGCTTAGCCACACTTACCTTTGCTCTGCATTTCTAGGCACATGTCTAGGCTTTCCAGGTCAGTATTACTTTTTCTCCCTTGCCCCCATGAAAACCTGCTCTTTACCATTGAATCAGAACAAATGGCAATCTGTAGGAAACTCAAATTGCCATTTGCTCCAATACAATGGTAAATATTGGGTTTTCCAGGGCAAAAAAGAGAGAAAAAAGTATGTGGACACACACTGGGAAAGTGCAAACCTGTGCCTAGAAAGCACAGGGCAAAAGGTACATGTGGATAAGCCATAAGTATAAATATTATACTTTATTATGCTGTTGTTAGCAGGCCACACGTGGGAAGTGGTTTTGCTACCTGCATCTTCTTTATACTGAGTGAATCAGTACACCTACCTATATTCCCACTTATAATTGCATAAAGCCTTAACAAGTAGGCTTGGTCTCATATCTCCAGATGAATCTAGATGTGATCATGGAGATTTGTGATTGACTCTCCATATTTTAAAATTGCATATGTTGGATCTGGATTCAGGACAGTGGTGTGGGGTTAACCCTTTTTTCAATGAAAATCAGACCTCTAGGTCTGCTATTTACCCCCAGTTTAGGGAGGGTGTGTGTGTGTACAAATATGTTATTCCTGCTCAAGTAAACAGCAACTTTAGGAGGATCATTTATCTTCTTTGGGGGCAGGGAGCAGAATAGTGCAATGGGAAAGGGCTAAGCATACCACCACCGCTGTTGTAATCTGGGTTCCCTCAACCACAGCTGCTACTTGCACAATGTTTTTAAAGACTGAGATGCACCCAAGTATCTGCATGGTCACGCCTTGTAGTGTCATGAGCTTCAGAGAATGAGGCTTCCCAGGGATAAAAGTCAAATGAACTATGGTGTTGTTTCATGCTCTAGCATAGCCAGAGCAGCAGGTGGCACTGCAGGAAAGCAAAAAAGGTTGCTCCAAGTGGTTGGCATATCCTTTTCTTGGAACTCCAGAGCCTCCTGCCTGCTCTATGTTTAGTTCCCATGTATGCAGCTGGGATCAACTGTTTGCTAACTATATGCTCAGCATTATTGGTCATGGCTTATCAGAGGCCTTGCAGAAGGGCTGGTGTGGCAGGAACAGGAAGTGTTTCCTTTTCGGACAAAGGTTCCTCTTGAGAGATAAAAACTTTTTTTTTTTTTTTTTTTTTTTTACAGAGGTGCTGGCAAAAGGGAAGAAGATGATATGTGATTATTTTAATTCTTAAACAAAAAGCATTACTGAACAGGAGTATAGGTGAGGCAAGGCAATATGATGGAGTATATTATACTACTAGGGAAACCAAAACGATGTTACAGTGCTGAACCCAAACTATATTTCTCTCTAGCATGGGTGTTGTTAAGAGGGTGTCTGATCTGAGGGCTGGAGGAAATGTGGGCCAGCCAGGAAAGGGGTGAAGAGGCTTGCTTACGGAAGTGCTTGTCACACAGATGGCATGCTAGGGTCCAGGAAGAGCACTCTGGGAAGTGGTGCTTTTCCAGGGACTCGTCTAGCAGGACTTCTCACTTGGCTTCAACATAGCCGAAAGTCACACACCCAAGTCATGTGTACAAGCATGGTTTTATAAGAACAGAATTCAAGAGAACAGCTAACCACCAGGGCAGGCCCACTCATGAGGCAATGTGAGGTGATTGTTTCAGGCACCAGGATCCACTGGGGCAGCAAATCCCAATGTTGATATTTCTTCCCCCCTTGTTCCTGATGTAGATCTTCCCACACCCCTTCTTCCCTGGCGGGGAGAAGAGGAGCCATTTTGGGTTCCGCTTCAGGTGCCAAAATGTCTTGGGCCAGCCCTGCTAACCCCACATTTCTTTCCTCAAAAAGCCCACCCACATCCAGCCAGCACAGGAACCCATGCATATACTGTCACTTTGATTTAAAAAAGCAACCAATAAATTAATTTATAAATAAAACAAACAAAATGCAAACATTGCACTAGTATCTTGCACACTGCTCAGTCTGGTGGATATTATTTCTGATCTAATTTTCTGAATCCAGAAGATCAGAGGCATTATTTTGTGTAAATATGGGTGAAGTTGAGTGTGAACATTAGAATGAACTCTAAAAAATGAAGGTCCAGGCTCCAAGCTGAGTCTTAAGACAGCAGAGGCAACAGTATTCAAGGGCTAGGCCAGGAGCATAATGCCACCCCTGAAGTCATGAGCCTCATAACCATGGGCACCCAAAATAAAATTTAATTCTTAAACTGCGCAAGTCTACCGTAGACCAAGAACAGGAAACAAGGACAGGCTGATAGGGGCACCCACACTTTCCTTCCTGAGCAATTCCAACTGCATCTCTCTCAAATTCCACAGAACCACCAGAGGAGCAGGCATGTCTCTGGATGTCTGACACACAGAAGGTAGGAATGACATAGATTTCTGGGGCTAGCCATATTTGGGTTTTTGGTGTTCTGAACAGCAAATAACAGGACCGGCCCTACCATTAGGCAGACTGGGAGGGAGTGGGGGGGGCACCCCACATTTGTTTCTCCTCAGCCTCCTGATCATACCCTTCTGTTGGAGCTGTGTTTGCAATTTGGTCTGTCCTGAGCCCCCAGAACTAGCTTGTAGCTCTCAGGTACAGTGCAGGATACTAACCCATTGCCAGATTCAATCACTAGTCCAGCTGACTTCTAAACATGGAATGTGGGGTGTATATTATTGGACTTTGCTCCAGGCAGCAAATTGTATTGAGCCAGAGTTCCTGGGGCTGATGAGCAGCATGGGAGCAATAGCACCAGCAAAAAAGATTCCCTAGCACTCAGCACAAAGGGATACTAAACTCTGCAAAGCCCTAAAGGACCTACCCAGAAGTAGGATGTCAAGGGGTTGTGTAGGAAGGAGGGCTGGAATATAGTTTGTGGGATGAGGTGGAAGGCTAAGGATGTAAGCAGACAGAAGATACCTTTGAGAAGGACATCTAGGTCCCGCAATGGATCAGGTGACTCCCTTTTGAATCCTTGGGATTTGCAGATTCCTTAGAATGTCAGCCATTGAGGGTGTGGTGTTGCACACAGGGGTAAATGGTGCCCTTATTGAATAGCTGATCCTGTCATCTTTCCCTTGGGACAGCACTGCCACATGTCTGAGTGTTCTCCAAGATGCAAACTTAGGGGATTCCTGAAGGGGTTCCAAGAACAGCTGACACAGGCAGGATTAATTCGACCTGTGGATCTTTTCTTTGCTTTGCAGATGTGGGAAAATGGCACGTACCCCCCTGGCGAGAACTTTCCTAACCATTCAGCCTCTTTGCAGTGTGCTGCTGAAGCCCAGTTCCAGCACCTGCTCCTGCCCATCACGTACAGCCTGGTTTGCGCCCTGAGCTTGGCCTCCAACACTGTAGCCTTGTGGAGCAGCTGGGCAACCCGGGCCCAGGCACCCCCAATCATGATTTTCACCTACAACCTCATTGTCATTGACCTGCTGTTTGCCCTGTCACTGCCATTACAGGCTGTGTACCATGCCAGGCACAATGACTGGCCCTTTGGCGAAGGCCTGTGCAAGGCCACCAACGCCCTCTTTCTGGCCAACATGTTCAGCTGCACACTTTTCCTGGCCTGCATTTGCCTGGAACGCTACCTGGCCGTCATCCACCCCATTCTCTACCTGCGCCTGCGGTGGCCCCTCTACCGTGTGCTGATCTCTATGGCTATCTGGTCTGTGGTTGGGATCGGGCTGCTGACCCTCTTCTCCAAGAGCACCGTGACCCATCGCTTCCCCAACGGGAATACAGCCTGCATGGAGCACTTCCCAGCTCGTGTCTGGAGCGGAGGCCTGGCCGCCATGGTTCTGGCCTCCTCAGTGCTGGGCTTCTTCCTGCCTTTCCTCACCATCATCATCTGCTCCATCATGATTGCCCGGCGCATCGTGAACCTGAGCCATGGCTCAGCCCAAGCTTCTTTGCTGCGGAGGAACCCACTGCACACCCTCCTGATGGTGACCACCCTGCTCACCGTCTGCTTCCTGCCCTTCCATATCATCCACATCCTGCACACACTGGGGCGGATTGGGGTCCTGTCCGCTCCCCGGCTGCTGCACTTCACTTGTTCAGCCCAGCGGGCTGCCATGGCCCTGGCTAGCATCAACAGTGCTCTTGACCCTCTGGTGTACTACTTCAACATGAAGCCTGCCAACTGGAGGCTGCCCTGCTGTGGCACAAGCAGCCAGAACCTTGTGGATTCAGGCAATCTTGCGGGAGAGGGCCTCAGGAGCATGAGCTAGCTGGAGGTCCTACCTAGGATCCACAGCATTGTCTGACTTCTAGTGGAGTGCTCAACACCAGCACCATCAGATTGCCTTTTGAAGAACATCAACTACTAGAATGGCCTCCTGGTTTGAATAAGGCAAAAGGATAGAATAATCTTAATGACAAGACACCCTAAGCTGGTTGGGTTTGGGGGGGTGGGGGGGTTTCAGTGGCAGATGGTATGCCTGTAATTTGGATGTGTCTGTTCCAAGCCAAGTTATGGGGGAATGAGTTAGAATATTAGCAGAGTTCAAAGACTGAATCAGGTTTGTAGCCAGAGAGACAATCCAAAGGCAATGGAAGCAGGAACAGTTCTAGAAAGAAGTGCAAGCAGACTGGGAGCCCAGACAGCGGTGTAATTTGGGAAGCAATGCAGAAGTGTGCTTGTTGAAGAGATAAAGGGTAAAAGAGGTGTTTGGCAGGCAGGAATCAGAAATCAGGGGAAGGAATAATAATAATAATAATAATAATAATAATAATAATAATAATAGTTATTATTACTTATACCCTGCCTAACAGAATATTAAAAACACGATAAAACATCAAACATCAATAACTTTCCTAAACAGGGCTGCCTTCAGATGAAACAGCATGTAATGGAGTTCATCAGGACCTTGCAATATTTGTTTGGCTAAGTGGGATAAATTCCTGCTCAAAATCAGGAGGACCTGAGGTAGAGATAGGTAAGCCCTTCCAAGGCTGGTCTGGAAATTATATTGAGGTACAATTTGCTGGATGTCCACTGGGACATGAAGAACCTTAGGGCAATCCTTAATCCCTGGGCACTGCTGTACATATGTGGTACAGTACATTCAAAGAAGCTGGGAGCCACAGGAAATCACTCACCCCATGGTACCCAGCTTTCCTTGACACACTGTAAACAAGTAGCAACAACTTGGCTCTCAGAAACCACTGTGGTATACCTGGCCCAAATGGAACCCCCACCTCTGCAACCCATAGGGCTTTTCCTGCCTGTGTTAAAACTCCCAAGTTAGAAAACTTCTAAGTTTTCTATGTGATTACTGTGAATAGATCTACAGTACTATGTTTTGCCAAAAGTTACTTAGGCTGTGATCCTGTATTCACTGAAGAGTAAGCCCCCTTGAAATTAATGGACTTAGTGTTTGGTAGACAGTTTTAAGATTGTACCATCAGGGTAGGAATTGGGGATTGAGCAAATGAACCTGATGACTCTGGATGTTTCTTGAATCAACAGTTCACCTGCAGCTCTGTTATGAGTAGGGGTTGGCAGATTTCGTGTAAGAAGAAGAAGAAGAAGAAGAGTTTGGATTTGATATCCCGCTTTTCACTACCCGAAGGAGTCTCAAAGCGGCTAACATTCTCCTTTCCCTTCCTCCCCCACAACAAACACTCTGTGAGGTGAGTGGGGCTGAGAGACTTCAGAGAAGTGTGACTAGCCCAAGGTCACCCAGCAGCTGCATGTGGAGGAGTGGAGACACGAACCCGGTTCCCCAGATTACGAGTATACCACTCTTAACCACTACACCACACTGGTGAGAAACAGCAGATTTGAAGCTGGGGTTACAGAGACAGAGGGAGTCGTGGCCTGGCAAACACCAGAAACTCTCTGATGTGGATGGGGAAACTGCTTCCTTATGTGAGTGCCTGTTTGTCTCCACTTATGCGCCACTTTTGTATTAGTAAATAAAGCAAATATTACAAAGACAATAAAAGATTCCAGTGCTTTCTGCGTGGCTCTGGGGGCTTCTCACTGCTTCGGAAAGTGGGGAGATGATAATGATACCAACAGGAGCCCCAAAGACACAGCCCTACTTTGAACCTGCATACTACCACTTCCACTTTTGCATGTGCCCTCTTTACCTCTTGTTTTGCACACAAAATAGTCTGTCTTTCATTCATTCATTCATTCATTCTCACCTTGCCATACATAACACCTCAAAGGCCACAGTTCTGAACAGGTATACCTGCAAAACAAACTAAAGATCCTGTGTGCAATTACTGAGAAGTAAATTCCACTGTTAGATAAATACAGAATTACAATTGCTTCAATAGAAAAATAATTAAGTGGACTGCCCAGAACATCAGCATTTTTAAAGTGGCTCATTGGAGGAAGGGGAAAGTATGGGAACCACTGAACAAGAAAAATGAAAGACAATAAACTCCTTCACAGCAAAGGAAACATGCCATATAATTTAAACTTTTTTTAAAAAAAAAAAAAGAAAAAGCTTGCCTCCCATTCTGTACAGGCCATGGGGGTGATTAATCTCATGATTAGCAGCAGTGATGCTCTAAGGAGGCTCCTGCACCCTTGCACGCTCCATGATAGACAGTTATACAATAGATGATGGTGTCCCTACTTAGAAGTAAGCCTCAGTGAGTTTAATGGGTCATTCTGTATGTTTTTATAAGGTTATCTCCAAGCATCACCTCATTCCCTGGGACAAATACTTTCAAAACAAATATGCAGCTCTAGCCAGATTGAGTAAATAATGAAGAATCACCCACAACAATAATCAGAAAGCTCACAGCTTTCAAGTCACTACAGATTTTGCCTGGGCAGGGCAAAAGGAAGGATCAAAGGATCACATGTTCCTGACTATGTAGGCCTACCCTTGAAATATGCTGGATGAAGCTGGCTGTTTTGCTGAGTTACAAAACCAGACGGTCAGTTGGAGAGCAATACCCCAGTGGGAAGATGTTGCTGCTGCAAACAAAGCATCTGTGATGTTTAGTGGAAAGAGCTCAGAGGCTGGAGCCCTTGCCGACTGATTGCAGCACCACTGTTTGTATCCAAAATAGCTGCAGCCAGAGTAAACCTGTCAAACCTGTCCTCATTGCACTGCTTATTTTGTATTAAGGGCCCATCAAGTCCGACAGGTAACTAAAAGCCCATTATGCTTGGAAGATGGGGAAGTATGGCGAGTTCCTGTTCTTTCCCCCAAAATGTAGCCCCAACCTGTGCCCCACTCCCCACAAAATGCTCACTATACCTACAAAAGCAGGATGTGAATGAAAGATCACCACAACAAACAAGCATCTATTGAGCATCTTTTATATGAAAAGGCCAATCAACCTCTAGTATCCTCAATAATGCTCAGTTCTCACCAACAAGCCCTGTACATGTTACTTTGGAGAGATTTGGAGACATGCAAAGATTGCAAGAGAGAGAGGCTCTTGCTATTCAAGTAGGGGTTTAAGAAGGACTGAAGAATGTCCCCAAATGCTCTTTTAATGGGTTCAGGGCAATCCCTCTTTGCCTTCCTGATGCAACATCACCAACTGGTACTGCTCTTCTTTTAATAGATATTCTATTATATATGGTACTTTTGTATTCATGAGTTTGGCCAAACTGCGGGAGGCAGTGGAGGATAGGCGTGCCTGGCGTGCTCTGGTCCATGGGGTCACGAAGAGTCGGACACGACTGAACGACTCAACAACAACAACAACAACAACAACAACAACAACAACTTTTGTATTTAATTGTTCTTGTAAACCGCTTCGGGATTCCTTCTGGACTAAACTAATTAGCTACAGAGGAGGAAACACATTCAGGCATTATATGGCTAGATGGGGTAATGGCGAAGGAGAGAGTGAGCCAGATAAAATCTTTGGCAAACGTAACTTCCTCAGTGATGTCCCCTTCAGTAACTGAAATTTCAGCAGACCCACTTGCAAGCTCTCCTTTGCAATACTGTAGTATGTTTTTCTCCACCACCACCCCTAGGAAAAAATGCAATCAACTAACATTCTCACAATACTTGACATCTGGTTTTTGTGCTGGCTGAAGAGATGTTGTGGACACAGAAAACAGACACATGGGTCCTTTTGGGGAGTCCAACCATTTTTTAAATTTCTGGCTCCCAGCCCCATCCTTCTATTTTAGTCTAGTCTAGTGTTTGTTTCCATGCTGCAATCCCTACACTGCTCATTAAATCCCACCTAAAGACCTTTGCTTTGAGCTGCATCGATCTGTGGCTGTTTGCTTTGCCTGAAGCAAAGGAACAAAGATCACCATTTTGCCCTTCCCCAGGCACCGCCATGACATCCCTGCTGCTGCTGCTGCCGATCTTTGTGGTTCTTATTCCAGGGCAACCATTCCGGGTGAGACTCCTGGGGCATCCATTTAACACCCATTTGATTTCTCTTTCCTCCCCACCCCCTGGCTTTTTGCTTAGGTCTCCCTCCTAGGCCCATGATAATTTATTCCCAAAATCTCATTCCCATTTCAACATTTCTACAGCTTGCCCAACAAGAGTGATAATACATTTCTCCCCGTGTCCCTATTTTCCAGGGACAGTCCCAAATTTACAGAGGCCACCGCAGTTTCTGATTTGATCTCATAATGTCCCACTTTTCCTTAAAGGTAAAGGTAAAGGTACCTCTGACCATTAGGTCCAGTCGCAGACGACTGTGGGGTTGCGGCGCTCATCTTGTTCTATAGGCCAAGGGAGCCAGTGTTTGTCTGCAGACAGCTTCCGGGTCATGTGGCCAGCATGACTAAGCCGCTTCTGGCAAACCAGAGCAGCGCACGGAAATGCCGTTTACCTTCCCGCCGGAGCGGTATACCTGTTTATCTACTTGCACTTTGACGTGCTTTCGAACTGCTAGGTGGGCAGCAGCTGTGACCGAACGGGAGCTCACCCTGTTGCGGGGATTCAAATCGCTGACCTTCTGATCAGCAAGCCCTAGGCTCTGTGTGGTAGATCACAGTGCCACCCGCGGCCCCACTTCTCCTTAGGTTTCATCAGAGAAATGCTGGAGGGTATGGTAGGGTGTCCCTATTTTCATCGGCAAAATGTTGGAGGGTATGGAGTTATCCAACACCGGAGCCATCAGAAGGCAGTTCTGTATAGGGAAGTTTTAAAAAAAATAAAATCTAATGTTGTATTATGTTTTTATATATGTTGGAAGCCACCCAGAGTGGCTGGGGCAACTCAGTCAGATGGATGGGGGTATAAATAGTAAAATGATGATGGAACAGGACATCCCAATTTTCATCAGAGAAATGTTGGAGGGTATGTGAGGGCCAGCAGCAAGGAAGCGAAGCAGGAGGTAGTCTTGGTTGGTGAACTATTCAGGGCGAGATAGGCTTCAGGAAGGGCCCAGAGTCATGGAGGCCGATGTGCAGTGCTAGCGCACCACTACCACCTCAAATCCATCCTAATATTTTGGGCCTAGCCCTTGTGAGTTGCCACTGTCTGGACTGAGATGCAAAGGCTTAGGCAACTCAAGCACAGTGTGAGGAAGGAACCGTGATGCCTGATTCATTTCAGTGGCTTTTCTGGTGTATTGCTTTATTACGCAATGAGTACATAGCTGTTTCTCAATTGTTCCGGGGAACCCCAAATGCCCACCGGGGAGGAACTCTGCTTCCTCAGCACTCAGACCATTGTATCTTGTTGAGTGGGATATGTGGTTCACCCAGCCACTGCTTGAAGTCAATTTGCGAAACCATGGGAGCTCTGTGGGTTAGTGGCAAGCAACACATTCCATTCCATTCCCAATGCCTGCGCAAAAAGATGTGAAAGATTTTAAGAGCTTCATGTTTATTTTTCTGGCTTTAGAGGACAAGCAGTCCCCCTTTACTGCTCCCAAGGGAGACCCAGTGTAGCCGTGGTGGGAGAGGGAAATCTCCCCTACGTCCCCCCCCCTAAAATCTGGAAAACTTGTGCAAGGCTGCTCCCTCCCTCACAGAACTGCCTCAGCCATTTTTGCACTACCCTCTCCCCCAAAAATGTATTTATAGGGTATGTGTTTCCTTCTGCACAGGAAACATGTCTATTCTGCCATTTAAAACAGAAAGCAGCTGACAAGCCATCTTTCAGGGTTGCTGCAGCCCCCCCCCCCAATCTCACACATGCTTTATGGTGCATACTCATAAGAGTGAGAGGGCTCCCACTCACTCCTGTCATCCCTGCTGTGGGCTGTGTGTGTATCAATACATCAGGGTAACCAATGCTGATTCCATCTTCCACCATTCCTAGCGAGTGTGGCAAATGATCAGGGGTGCTGGGAATTGTACCTGAAAGCAACATGGTGACAACCCAAATGTATACATTATGTAAGAATAGAAGCCATTCCTTTTGCCTTCATTCCCATTCTTCCTTCAAGTTACCATTTCGTCACGGGTCTCGGCCCTCAGCTGGAAGGAAGAGGAAATTTCCTACCACCTTGTAATATTACAATTGGCTGTGCAGGAGTTTTTAATTCCCTCCCTGACCCTCTCTCACACACTCAACTTTTATACCTCCAGTTTACAGGCATCCCTAAGGATTTTAAAGACACATTTTACTTACGATATTTGCTAAGGCATGACAGCTGCTAAAACAATGACACAATCAGTCAAAACACGTTGGGGGGAAAATGCAGAATAAGTATGAAAATTAGGGCTTCATTTGAATTGATTAACTGATTAAATAATTTTTTAAAATAAAACGAATTATTTTCTAAGCACAAGTACTTATAAAAGCTGCATATGGCAAGCACCCCACCTTTCATACACAGGAGGACATACCTTTCCTAAGACGATGCTTCGTACAAAACACATCAGTATAATCTAAAAACAAAAAAGTGGAAGCTTTTGGCTTCAGAGCTATGATTCATATATAAAAATAGGCTATAAACACTTAGCTGGGTTTAAGTTGCACTGACCTCTGGGGCTTACTTCTGAATAGACCTATGAAGCACTGCATCCAAAATTATGGTGAATAAACAGAGATTTCTTTAATCAGATGACTGCTCTGATTAAACAAACAAAAATTACAAATCACAAATAAAATTCATTAAAAGGGTAGCCTGCCTTTCACATTATCCCTTTATAATTTAGAGATGTTGTAGAATGGAAAAGGACAGATATTTTATAAATTATTTATATTACTTTTAAAAATGGTCTAAAAGCTTTTAAGGATGCATATGCTATGCAGAATATATGTATATGTAGAACAGAAAGGCTCACTCGAGCCTTCTGGAGCCAGTTGAATGCAAGCCCCAAATGGGCCTTTGAGGTGTTTTATGTCCCTAGAACAGAAAATGGTAAGTTTAAACTATGCTGCAACACATCCGTTTTCTTTTCTGGGTAGGATCCGCATGGCCCGCCGTTTAGGAGGATGCATGAAGGTGAGTTTCAACTCTGTGCTTGTGCCAGTGAAAGGAACAGTAGCCACAACATGAACTATACCTTCCAAGCCCATTCAAAATATTTCCTGCTCCCAAGAATTGTGGGAACTTTAGTATGTTAAGGACACTTAGTGGTTGTAGCTCTGTGAGATCCCAGGATTATTTTTATGCACTGCTATTTCTCTTTAAAAATGTTAGGGGTATTCTCATTTTGACTCAAGAAAATTACCATTTTATAGTTAAATTGGGGAAAATAAATACAGTAAATGGACAAAAGTACAAAGATTCACAAACTGTTTAGGGGTATGCGTCTCCCTGCATCCCCCCAGAAAAAGCACTGTTTTTATGTGTTTTGAATGTGCTGTAAAAGTATGCTGTGTACAGAGTCTAGGATTCCAATATTGGGATCCTACGGTCCTACCCAGATCACCAAAGAAAGGAGGCATTATCCCCTTTCTCCCTGCCTTTGCACTTAAGTAGTGCAATAGTCTTCCACCTTGCAATAGAAGTGAAGGAATGGGAGGCTGGTTTCGGGATTAATAACCATAACTGGGATGGAAGAGAATTGGTTACAGTATTTCCCTGCAACAGAAGTGTTCATTTGAGGAATGAAGCCTAGAGTCCATGGCACAATTGCATGGTAAGTGTAGGTGTCTTCTATTAGTTTAGTAGGCACATTGATGTGACCAGAAGCAGGGGTAACTCCTGCCAGATGGTCAGGCAGGACAAAGGTGTGATTTGCCAGCATTTATATTATTGCACACCACCTCAGTCTCCAAGTGGTGCCAGAGCCCAGGGATCCCAGGGATCGTGTTTCCTTTTGGGAGTGAGGCACAGCAGGGAGAGTGCTGTCTTTATGATACATGGTTTATTTACATATATATACAACCTGAGGCTACAATGGAGGGGGTTCATAGCATTAACATCAAAAAGGGTCTTTTTTCTCCCATAGCCACAGCCTTGGATTCAAACAGAAAGCAAACATGATTCTCAAGCATTCCTCTGACTTTCTCTCCAACTTATGCTTTACCTCTCAGTCACATCGCTGCAAAACTCAGCCTTTGGCCACCTTGCCATCTTGCACAGAGATGCTTTTCCTTTGTTCTCTTAATAGTCCACCCAGGCAATCGCCTCAACACAGGACGTTAGCCTGGCTTATAATTTAACACTTGCTGGTTCCAGGGGTTAGAAGGGTCTCAGCTCCCCCCATCCAAACTCATAACAATATTTCTGAGCCTGTATCCTCAGTGGAAGCAGCCCATTTATTTTTGCCTTGCAGAGACAGCACTCAGTGAGCACGTACCCTGCCATTTCCCTTTCCGCTTCCAACGCGAAATGCACCATTCTTGCATCCAGAGTCATTCCATATTCCATAAGCACTGGTAAGCTTCTCTTCTTCACGAGAAAGAGTCGTATGGGGAGTACAAACAGTAGAACACGCTAGGGAAACGGGGATGGCGGACTGTGAGGTGGTATGTGGGAAAGGCATGATGGCCTGCAGCTTCCCGCTTTGGATTAGGCCCAGCTTCTAGGTTTTCCTTCCATGACTCAAAACATTTCTCTGTCAGGTGCGCCACCACAGAGAACTACGACCGAGATGGGGAATGGAGGTACTGTGGGAAAGAGGAGAGGCCAAGAGGTGAGTCGGTAGGGGGAAGTGGGAATGAAAGAATCCGTTCAAACCACAGCAGGCTGTGAGGGGAGAAGCTTCACCAGGGTATGCAAGCCCCCTCCCCATTCCCTGGTTGTTGAGCCTAAGGTGATGCTGGTCCTCAAGAAAGGAAGAAATAAATTTGTACAGCCTCCAGTGGTGCCAGTCTTTACAACCAGCAGCATGCAGCACCCAAGCCTTACTCCAACATCCACATAGCCCACAA
This sequence comes from Lacerta agilis, assembly GCF_009819535.1. NCBI lineage: Eukaryota > Metazoa > Chordata > Lepidosauria > Squamata > Lacertidae > Lacerta > Lacerta agilis. The sequence continues at coordinate 65,807,640 of NC_046313.1, forward strand.
GTTGAAAAGCTCAGGCCCACTGGCCAAACACAAAATTATCCTTAGCCCTCAGGGCTCTTCCTGGGCTAAGCCAAACCTGCTCTCCTTAAGTCAAACCCCTCACAATCCCTCCTTCCATGTTTTTGCCCGGCTTAAATGTGCCCTTGAACTCCGAGAACGCCTCTTGCTTGTCTGGATGGAGGATAGAGAGGGGTGTGTGAATGTGTGTAGAAAGCAACCTACTATACTAAGGGCAAAATTCATTTGTTCCTTCCAGCCCCTTTACCCACTCACCACTGGCGTGTGACCTTCACAGAATCACAGAATTGTAGAATTGGCAGGGACCCTGAGGATCATCTAGTTCAACCCTCTGAAGAGAACATAACTCTTGGGCTGAAAAAAATTCTGTATCCCCGACATAGCCCAAAACCTGAGACTTCCAGCCATGACTGACTATTGGATTTATTGATTTTTTGGCAGGACACTGTGACCCTAACCCATGCCAGAATGGTGGGGACTGTGAAGCTAGGCGAATTGGATTCCATTGTATCTGTGCAGCTGGCTTCCATGGGAAACACTGTGAGAAAGGTATCTGAGGCTGGTTCCTGGAACTATAGACCCTCCTTAGCACATGGAGACCTGGCCTTGAATATCTGCCCTCTCTCCCCAGTACCCTGGCCAACTTAAAAACGTCTTTTCTCTGGGGCTGGTGGACCTCCAGAACCTCACAGGGTTAGGTTGGGTAGCTTTTTTTACTCCTGGTACATAAAAACTCAGTATGGAGATTATTGAGGACCATGACATCGTATTGGCACATAAGGTGACCTGGCTGTTTTCACACCCCATGAGATACAATATGAATCAACCTTTGCCAACTTGATGCCCTTCAGATGTTTTGAACCACAGCTCCTATCAGTCCCAGCCAACTGTGCTCTGGTCCATAACACCCCATCACTTTACTTTGCAGAAGACTGCTTTGGAACTAAAGGACTGCTGCACATTGGCAGGAAGGACACCTGGGTGCGGCACCGGCCTACTGGACCAGAGGAGTGCCATTGCGCAAGGAAGAAGCTTGTCTGCAAGCCCATGCATGGAAAGGGTCAGAGCTGAGCAGAAGCTGACATAAAGTGGGGATAGATGGGTGGGTGGGGCAAAACCAGGCAGACAGGTGGGATAAGACTACCCTGTGTGGTCACTACCTTGCCTGGGCTTCATTTGAAATAACTATCAACAAAGGTAATAGTTTCTAATTCACTTCCCTGACAAAGACAGACAACACAAAGTCTCATCACTGAGTATCACTCATTATATCATATCTAGATTTCTGATATTTCACTGGATAAAATTAAGCATTGCACACAAGTGCATGTAACAAATCTTCAGTAATTAAAAACCAAACGAAACCAGAAAAGCTGCTTGTGGAAACTGATTTGGAGTGGAGGGGGTGTGTGTGTGTTGCAGGGAGATGCACAAACCTTTCTTTGCCTGCCTGTTATTTTTCTGTTCCAGGGGCTCCGGGAGCACCTTTTCCTTTAGAAAAATAAAAAAAAGGTGCTAGCATTTTGTTACATGCATCTGTATGTAATGTTTAGTTAGGTCCTTGGTATCCCAGTGATGCTGCATCTAAAAGGTTTGAGACAAAGTCTTTTCATGCCCACCCTTGGTGGCAGCCACTGTAATTCTAAAATGATTAGAACTCCTATAATCTTTTGAACCTCATCAAAACAAAATATAAACTCCTCCAAGCAGGTATCTTTGTATCGTTTTAATGAGGGTTCTTACTCCAATATCCTCATCATCCCTGTAATATAGTAATGGTACATGAGGTTGGATCCAGTCTATGTTAGAGTGCATTCCTATATATGCCTACACAGATGTAAGTTTCATTGATTTCCAGTGAGGCTTACTCCCAGGAATGTTGGTACAGGATTGCAACCTTGGCTGAACTTAGGTTCCATTGAAATCAATAGAATGAGTGATGTTTGACTATTTGCCAATGGATTTCAATGGGAACTAAGTTCAACTAACATGTTCTGGCTTCAACCCATAAAGATCATAGTCCTGCATTTTAAGCCCAACACAATACAGTATGTATTATTTTAATCAGAACACAATTTTAAAGAAATCATAACACATTAGAGCCATGGCTCACAGAGAATTTAAAACCAGAGACTGTTTTCAATGCAAGACTTGAGTCTGAGGGCTCATCCATGCTTCCTCTTGCTTCCCTCCCACCAAAATTCCACCCTTTAGAAAAACATGTTCCCTCCTGCCTCTGTGACTGTAAAAGCTGCTTGATATTCATATCTCTATCACTGAATCCTTTCACAGCTTGGAGATAAGCAGTGTCTCATGCTAACCTCTGCAGATGAAACAACTTTTAAAGGCATGGAGAGGCCAGTCATTAGACCTGGAACATTAAAACTAAAACAAATGTGTCGTATGGATGGCCCAAACCAAAGCCAACTCCCATGCACCTGGAATTAGGGAGAATGGCTTCTGGGGACCCAGCAATGCTGGTGCCTGCATTATAGGTGGTGGACTTGTCTCATAATGCACAAGGCAAAGTTGAAAGATGGGCATAGAGAGGTAATCTTGTCATGACAGAGCACACGGAATGAAGCTGTCACACTGTATATGGAACGAGGAGAGATAGGGTTATTCCTTAGTTGATGGGTCAGCAGGTTAAAAAACATCATAGTAGGGAAGGCTGTTAAGCAGATACTAGATTGATGGAGTCTCAACTGCACTGTTAATTCTTGAGCCAGACCTTGCTCTCAGTTGTCTCTGAGGGTCAATAGCTCATTGGCAGAGCATGTGCTTTGTACGCAGAGTGTTCCAGGTTCAATCCCTGGCGTTAGGGAATCAGATAGTCTCTGATATAAAAGATCCCTGCTAGACTGGTGCTGCTGCCAGTCAGAGCAGAGTAAGACAATATTGGGCTACATGGGGCAAAACAGTCTGACCTCATACAAGGCAACTTCCTGTGATCTCTATCACTTTCTCTGACCCACAGCATGCGCAACAAACCCTTGTATGAATGGAGGCCGCTGTCTAGAAGTGAAGCACAACTTGGTGTGCAGCTGCCCTGAAGGGTTTTCTGGGCCACTGTGTGATATAGGTATGTATCTATTTTTAAAATATTTAAGAATCACACTTATAAATCCTACAGTTGTAAGTGGTTTACAACAGAATAAAATGCACCATGAATACCGTATTAAAAATAGTAAAGTAGTAAAATATATCAATTTGCATGTATGCATATTTAAAACTGCCCAACTTTGAAAACCAGTGTTGGCTTATGAAATAGAAAATGGGAAAATAAAAATAAAAAGATGTACACCACGTAAAGTTACTTCAATCACATACTTAATGTCCTATTCTTCAATTCTGAACATTGTACGTGGCCCTTAACTGAAACATAGATTCCTCACCCCAGATGCAATAGCGAGAAGGGGCTGTTCTCTTTGGAGAGGGTAGACAGGGGAATAAAAATATTACCTTATTCAAGGCCTAACCTTTTTTTCCAAAGCACCTGAGGGTCCCTGGTCTTTTTATTCCCTAGAACACACTCAGACCTGCTACAGAGAGAATGGGCAGCTATACCGAGGCATGGCCCACTACACTGTCTCAGGGGCACCGTGCCTGCCCTGGGACTCTCCACTCTTGTTAAATGAGTACTCCAGCAGCATGAACAACGCATCCATCTTTGGCCTGGGGCCACATGCCTTTTGCAGGTGAGATATGTTTTTAGCATGGGAAATGGGGATGCTTGCCACAGAACACAGGAAATGTTAGTGAGAGGCAGCGCCAGTTCTACCAATTGACAAAGTAAGGCAGCTGCCTCAGGCAGCAGATGTTGGGGGGGGGGTGAGTCAGGCATGTGATTGAAGGACAGAGTAGTCTGTGCCACACACAGTCTGCCCTGTGCCTCCTACACTATGCTGAACCCCTCAGGTGCAGCAGAAGGTACTGTCCTGTTGTAAGCGCTGAAGTATAATTCAGCAGCTGTGATTCCAGATGGCTTTTGGAAGTGGGAGAGGAGCACCATATTGGCTTTTGCCTCAGGCAGCAAAATGCCTTGGTCTGGCACTAGTTCAAAGGGCATCTGGGGGAAAGTGTCCAGGTATGGGAAGGGACACAACTAACACCCAAGGAGTAGAGCAGATGAAAGAAAAATGAAATGCCAGGGGGTGAGGTGAGGTGAGGTAAAGAAATGCAGCTGTCACATGGACAGGGGACAGATGGAGGGGGTACACACAATAAAGTTGTTGTTGTTGTTAAAGCAAGGTTGCTGAGCATTGCCCTTGCTTAAGAGAGGACTGGGCCTTTTCTTTGTGCAGAAACCCAGACGGTGACAGCCACCCATGGTGTTATGTGCTGCGCAATATGCAGCTCAGCTGGGAATTCTGCAATATCACCAGCTGCCATCCCCAATATACAGGTGAGGCATACCATTCACTCTGGAAGAAATGGCGTGTGTGGCTGAACCTGACATGAATGAGAGGTAAACTGTTTTCTCCCCAGGTATCACAGCACCAGTACCGCCTCTGGCACCTTTGGAAACAGAGCCAATGGCTCCGAAGAAGCCCGAGAGCATCAGGCCAACAACTGGACCAACCCAAACTGTCCCCACCCCAGCTCCAGTGTGTGGGCTGCGCTTTCCCAAGACCACCACCTCCTCACGCAGTCGTATAGTGAGAGGCATGGTGGCACTTCGTGGCTCCCACCCCTACATGGCTGCCATCTACATAGGGGATCAGTTCTGTGGAGGAAGCCTCATTGCTTCCTGCTGGGTTCTGACAGCTGCACACTGCCTAGAGTTCAGGTAAGTCTTACCATCCATCCCAAAGGCCATTGACACTGGGCTGCATCCAGGCTACTTGAACATAGTGCACTATGCCTTGACCGTAATAAAGATTTTACCTTAATAGTGCACTATGAAATCAGTGAAAGTTAGGTTGTGGCTAGCTTGCCCCACTGAGGTACATTAGGCCAGAGTTTGGAATGACGGTAGAAATCCTTATCAGCTTGATGGAGATGACAGGCATGTTAATTTATTGATGGTCACTCGTTAAAGCTCTCTCCCCCCACTGTATCCCATGTTATGAGGCCCAATCCTATGCCTGTTCAATGAGACATGTCTCACTAAGTTCAGTGTGATATACTACCAAGTTAGTGTGCATAGGATTGTTGGGAAACTTGCGTCCCTCCACATGTTGTTTGACCACCACTCTCATCCTTCCTGGCCGTTGGACATGCTGGCTGGGGCTGATAGGAATTGGGAGTCCAACAACATCTGGAGAAAACCATATTGGCTACACCAAAATCTGGAGAATCCTGTTCTGAGCCATGAAAGACTCTGCTGACCACAGATCTTGTACCATAGGCCAGATGTTTCCAAGATTTCAGTGGTGCTGGGCCAGACCCAATACAACAGAAGCACAGATGGCTCCGTGAAGTTCCAAGTACAGAATTATCTACTGCATGAGCATTATTCAGAGATCACCAAAGGCCATGACATTGGTGAGAGCCTCTTTTTTATGTCCTGCACCCCCTCACCACCACAATGTAGCCAGACTTGCCTGAGCTCTCGTTGGCCACAACAACCGGTCCAATCTCCTCTGCCCAAGTTGCTCATGAAACATTTTGGGGGCTCTATATGGCATTCAACCTCACCAAGACCCACCCAGAAGAGCCCCTAGTTAGTCTTTCCAGACTTGTGTTCAAGGACATGAACTGCAAGGCCTTAATCTGGTGCTGGGGGACCTGAGGCCCTCCAAATGTTGGACTCCATCTCCCATCATCCCTGACAATTGGCTGGAGCTGGTGGGAGTTGGGAGGCCAGCAATATTTGAAATGCCACAGGTTGACCATTTCGGCCATGATCCATGCCATGCTGCCCCAGGAGGGAGTGGGAAATATGATATTGGATTATGGTAAGCCAGATGTCTGCTCACCTGCCTTGTTGGTGGGAGTCTTCATTCTAAGTCTCTGTTCCCAGCCCCAGTCCAGAGTCCATCAAGGAAGACAAGGCTTTCATCTACTCCTCTCTGCCTACCTGTCTGCCCGCCCTCCCCTGCAAGCCTCATCCCTGAGCCCCCATTCTAACCTGCTCTCTTGTACTCTCCCCAGCACTGGTGCGATTGAAAGAGAAGGCGCCAGGACACTGTGCTGAGTTGTCACACTCCATCTTGCCCGTGTGCCTACCAAATTCAACAGAGACATTTGACACCAGCAAGCCATGCCAGATCGCAGGATGGGGACATATGTATGAAGGTGAGAAGGGAGTGATCAGATGAAGACATGAAGTTTAGGCAGGCCTTATTATCCTTCCCTTAAACATCCACGCCTGCTGGCTGGCCACCTTTTCCCACAGATAAGGAGGGCATGATGCTGTCTCATATTCTTCCCTGCCCCTCCCTTATCAGCCATTTCTGAAATCCCCACTCATGCTGGAGGAGTGTCGGGGTTTGGGTGCTGGAGCTCCTCGTGCACAAACTTGGACTGCTCATGCACGAGGTACCAGTAGCGGGGAAAGCGGCCAGCGTTCCGCGTGCTTTTGAGCACGGGCGCCGGCCAGGTCTCACAATCTGAAGGTTGAGTAAGCCGGGTGATGACTCCAAAGGTTCATGAGTTCTTAATTGCCTTTTAAAGAAGAGTGTTGCCTCGAGAAATAGAATATGCCCTGACTCTGAATAGATAGACCAACTTAAGAAAATTAAAAATTTTACTCTAAACCTTTTACTCCCTCTTTTACCCCAAAGAAAGACAGACACCGGTTATATCTTTAGTGGCCTTGGCGGAACCCGCGTAGGCTCGTCCCCTAAGCTAAGTTCTCCTAAGCTCAAAGTCCCTGCGCGCCCAATCTTCCGCGAGGCTAACTAAATAAACTAAAACCGAAATATCTTCCGCAAACCTAGCCCTAGGCTAAACCTAAATAAACCTAACTAAAGCTAAACCGAATGATCTTCCGCGATCTAACTCTAACTAAAGGAAAAACCCATCCAACCCATCCAGCCCGCTCCCAATACCCTTAAACTAGACCCTGACTTCAACTGAAAGAACTAAAGAAGAACGTCGACTAACCCAAACTGAACGTGCCTAAGCGGGGAGCCTCAGCCTTTTATTTAGGAACAAACGTGACATCATGATCAATGCCTCAACCAATAAAATCACTGTTGCTGCCCTCCAAAAAGGCGGGAAGCAAGTTTAACGCTCATTAATAACTTTGAACATGACCGGAACTATAAAATAAAGGCGGATTAATCTCATTGGTGAACCAAACCATTCATTCTTACTTTCGCTTTCGCTTTTGCGCGTAGCAATACTAAAAGTAGTTCCTGAAAACCTCATAAAACAAACAACTAAATGTGGATCCTATAGCGGATCCGTGTAGCGTATTCCGACAGAGGAGGATAAACAAGGTGCCAGATGGTGCCTGCAATTCCTTAGCATCTTTTCCATCTTGATCTACCATATTGAGCAGGGTTTTTTTCACTGATCAGCAAAGGCAGCCCACAGATAAACTCTTCCGTTCAAGAGGGATTGTTTGGGATTGGCAGCAGACTCATGAGGTCTCAGGATGCCCAGTTTTCTCAATGGCCACAAGGCTAAACTTGGGTTGTGCATTTGGATGGATTGGTTCACTGGGGTCCTCTTTCCCTGCAGGAGCCGACAAACTCTCTGTGTACCTGCAGGAAGCAGATATGCCTATCATTCCTCATGAGCAGTGTTGTTCCGAAGAGGTCCATGGGACCCAGATTGCAAAAGGCATGTTGTGTGCTGGGTACATGGATGGAAGAGCTGATGCTTGTCAGGTGAGCCTATTTTGAATTACCGGCAGCACAGGTAGATCTCTGGCACACAGAACAGAGCAGGCTTTGTGGTAGAGACAATCATTCATGTTTGCAAATTCGTTCATTTATTGCATTTATATCCCACCCATAGGAGCCAACCCCATAAAATATTTGCCATTCAAAAGGTGTGCGTGCGAAGCATCATGTGATCGATTATGCAGGGTGGGGCTTGTACCCCTGATCCCACCTTTTTCTCCAAGGTGCCTCCAAGGTGGCATACATCAGAAGGCAGATACTGGCCCATTAGGCTAGGAGCAAGCGTGAAGGCTAAAACCTTGAATTTATGTTCTGTTCCTCCTACCCCCATGCTCTTCCTATGCTCTGCTATTAATCTCTGTACCTTCCCTGTATGAAGTACCAGGGGCATTCGTAACAAGAACAGTCTCCCTTGGAAGGTGGTGGACTCTCCTTTCTTGGAGATTTTTAAGCAGAGAATGAATGGTCATCTGTCACAGATGTTTCAGCTGAGATTCCTGCATTGCAACAGTTGGACGGATGAGCCTTGTGGTCCCTCCTCTACAATTCTATGATTCTATTATTCTAAGTGTTGATCTCAATAACAAAACGTGAAGTGGGAAGGGGATGGGTTTGATTCTGGCCTCTGCTTATGTATTCACACCCCTGCTTTCTGTGTTGCAGGGAGATTCTGGTGGACCCCTGGTGTGTGATGAGCAAGGCAAGGCCACCCTGCATGGCATCATCAGCTGGGGCACAGGCTGTGCGCTGGAGAACAAGCCTGGGGTTTATACCAGTGTCACTCACTATCTTGACTGGATCAAAAACCACATGCATTAGCAAGCCTGAGATGGCAGTTTCAAAAAGCCAAAACCTATGCGGCTGCCTTTTGCGGGGGTGGATGGGGGTACAGTGTCTTTCTCTGCAGCTATTGATCTGCTCTGTGTATGTGTGTTAGCACGTGTGTATGTGTGTGTGCAATTCTGCTAGACTAGACAGTGAGTATTTCAGAGAAGTCAGATATGTCTGTGTCATTTACACACCATAAAATAAACCAAATTTCCAACAAAGGAAAATTGTCAATTGTCCAATATTGGCACTATCATTTCTGAGGAAACGCTACCTGGGATTTTAGTGCTACCTGACATTGATTGGTCCAGCTGATTGCCCCTCACCTCCACTAGTGCTCTTTGTCTTGCCTTCTCCCCTGAACATCTCACATTTCTCCTCCTCACTTCCGTCTTCCTCACAGAACACTGGCATGTTTCTCCTACCCCCGCAGTACAGCCCATATTCTTCAGCTCCAGACAACACCCTCTGCATCATTCTTGAGGGGATAAAGAGCCTGAGCAGGTGTGGTTTTGAATGCTCACAGACCTATGGAAGCTGTTGTCCCCTGGCCAAGCCCATGGTCACTCAAAACTGGCTCTCAGCAGAAAAGCTTCTAGGAAAGGAGTCCAAGATCACAGGCCTAATTTGAGCATGTTAGTATCTTGTGCATGCTCCCCCAAGAGGAACAAATAAACAAAAATGTGTTTATGTGGTGGTGGTACTGGAGTGGTATAGAAGATTTATTAATTTCTGAACACCAGAGGGCAGCCCATGTCCACACTATCTCCAGTAAGAGACTCCAGAGCATGGACGGCAAATTTGCATTGGCTGAGACTAAGAAACTCATTGAACATAATTTTTATCACCACTTTATGACATACACTAGGTAAGAAAGCCCAGAGATTGGTGGGATGACATGCAAGGGCATGCCCAGCCTACCAGGATTCAAGCAGCATAGAAATGGGGACACAGTGACAGAGACCAGCTAGAAAAAGAAACCTGCAAGTGCTATGTGCACGATGCAGAAGAACCAAAGAGTTTGTTGTTGTTGTTGTTGTTTAGTCGTTTAGTCATGTCCGACTCTTCATGACCACATGGACCAGAGCACGCCAGGCACTCCTGTCTTCCACTGCCTCCCGCATTTTGGTCAGACTCATGTTAGTAGCTTCAAGAACACTGTCTGACCATCTCATCCTCTGTCGTCCCCTTCTCCTTGTGCCCTCCATCTTTCCCAACATCATGGTCTTTTCCAGGGAGTCTTCTCTTCTCATGAGGTGGCCAAAGTATTGGAGCCTCAGCTTCAGTGAGCACTCAGGGCTGATTTCCTCCAGAATGGATAGGTTTGATCTTCTTGCAGTCCATGGGACTCTCAAGAGTCTCCTCCAGCACCATAATTCAAAAGCATCAATTCTTCGGCGATCAGCCTTCTTTATGGTGCTACAAGAGTTTGTTACAGAACTTATATTCTCAGAAGAAAGTACATAGTACACTGCACTGTGCCCTTTTCAACTACATGTTCATACCCTGGCAGAGAACCACAGCATTATACAGGGCATGGCAAAGCACATGTCAGGGCTCATCTCATCTCATAATTTTATTTGTATGCTGCCTTTCCATAGTTAAAAGCATGCTCAAGACGACTCACAACATGGAAAAAACCCACCTAATTACAAACATAACAAAAGTAGTTGTAAACAATAAAAAGTGCACTAACGAAGTTAAACAGTTTCCACAAAAATCGTAAGATCTAAAAAATTTCATTGTTGTTGGCATTCCTGTGTCTAAAATAAAAAATGAAGGTCAATGACAGCAACAACATCCCTCCACCTCACAAAACCCTCAAACAAAACCCCAGCCCAACAGTCTGTTTGGCAGACTCAGCTGTTGTAGCTGGGGTCAGTCAGGGCCCTCCCCTCTCAGGCCAGGTGCTAAAAGACCTGCAAGGCAAGGGCCAGGTCTTCCAGGACTCACAGCCAGGATGGGCTGGCTCATTCTCCTTAATGTAGGGATGTAAGACATGTAGCACTTCAGATGTTGCTGCACTACAAGTCTCTTCATCCTTGATCATGGGGATGCAAGCTGGGGCTGATGGGAGTTGGAGTCCATCAACATCTGGACAGTCACAGGTTCCTCATCCCTGACTTCATGTCTCCTTGAGAAATGTGTGTGTTACAAGGAACCAGGCTGCCAAGGGACCCATGTTTTACAAATAACTCTGTGTAAAAAATCACCATTAATTGAGGCTCATGTATTTCTTTGACACAACAGTAACTGAAAACTTACATTTCTGACTAGCAAATAATCCTAACCTATATGTACAAGATATGCCTGCATAATCTTCATGATGTTCACGCTTGTGATAGGACAGACCTCTGTTAACCAGCTCTGAATATATCTGTCCGTCAATCCCTGAACCTTTTAAACAGAAAGCCAGACTATGTGCCATAGAATTTGGGGTGCCAAGTCTTCAGGTTCTGCCTAAGGCATCCTAAATTCCTGCATTACAAGGAGTTGCACTAGACAAGCTCTACAATTCTGATTCTATGAAAACTCTATAAAGATGTGGCAGTGCTACTCTATGCTAGGACAGGCTATCCTGGGCTCGCCAACAAATCATATCAATATTGTGAAAGTGAAGTTCACACAGGGCCATCCCATCAAGGCAGCAGTCTGCTGTCTGTTGTCTAAACCTGTGGAGGAGGCCCAAAGTCTCTTTACAGACACAATTATAGGACAGTCTGTTTTCAACACCTTCCAAGGATCTGTCTGGCATTAAAATCAACTCAGCCGCTTTGACAGTACCTCTCCACCTGTGACTTTGTGGCTGTTTTCTCAGATTGCCCCCTGAATCCCTGGTACTGCCAGCATTATCCTGTGTGGCTCAAGGTACCCTAGGTGGAGTAGCTAGGAGACCACGAGCAGCCAGGGCTTACAATTTTGCACGTACTTTACTACTGAGCTGTAGTCCTCCTGCAAAGAGCTGAAAGCAGCATGAAAGATGCATCATTTTCCATGGATAGATCCACCCCACTCCTGTGTTGCTCCAATCAAACGGGCTTTAAAAACTGGGGGAAACTCTCCAGAACCTATTTTCAGGGGCAACAAATCAGCAGTAGCAACCCATTTTTCAAGCCACTTCCAACTCTTGGGTCAGGGTGGGGGCGGGAAACTGCAGCGTGCCTCCAGCCTCGATCAGTGTTCCTGAGCGCTGGAAATGTTACAGAGGAATGCTGGCTGCAGAGCCTATTCAGAGCCACAGGAAGAGAGTGGAGACCATCAAACCCGCTCCCCCACCCCTCACGAGCCTCTGCCAGACCACAGCTATGATGGATGTTTGGCCCAGCATCTCCTTGAGAACTGGTGCCTGATGGTTCTGGGCCTGGCTCCTTATCGCACAGCATCACTGGGCTTGGAAGCTAAAGGGAGTGCAGAAGTTTGGAGCTGGGCCCCGTGCCTTGTGGAATCCAGCTCCCATGGCGCCAACAGCTGTTTTTAGATGGGTGAAGGGTCAATGTTTCAAGTTTTTCTATTTTGAGCCACAAAGCTGGGGAAATTAGTCAGCCTCTGGCCTCTGCGTGTCTGAGCCAAGCAGTCCGGCCAGCCTGGCTCTCTCAGGATTGCTTAAGATTCCCATCCTAGCTCATGAGCAGATTCACCCTCCTCTGTCCCCTAATCCTCTCAGTGCCCCCTCTTCCCCCATCTCCAAGGCCTTAGTTGCAGCTTGGCTACATTCATCTGCTGAGCCAGGATGGAAATTTTCCACAAACAGGTTCCGTATCAGCTCAGCTCCTGATCCCTCAGGGTCCACACTTCTGCTGGTTCTGTGCCTAGAAAGCACGGGTCCAAGTAGTTTTCAGCTTCTCCTGTGCTTTCTAGTCATAGGTGTGAGCGGTTTTGCATTTGCCCCTCTGCTTCCCCCTCATAAACTGCTCTTTAGCTCTAAATCAGGGCAGAGAAAACCTGATTGATGTTTGCTCTGACTTGGCAGCAAACATCAGGTTTCCCCAGGGAAAGTGGAAATGTGGACGAGCCCTCAGTTCTGGGTTGCCTTTTGTCACACCTATAGAAATAGGGACATACTGCACCCGTGGCAAAGCTACTACAATAGGTGTACGGAACATTTGGCCTTCCAGATGTTGCTGCACTACAATTCCCATCAGCCCCAGCAAGCATGGTCAATGGCCAAGCATGATTAGTAACATCTGGGAGAGCAAAGTTTCCCCTCTGTACTACAGCCTGTCCCTTTGCACTTCCAGCAGCAAACAGGTTGCGCTCCCCTATATCCACCTTTGATGTTGCGCTCCCCTATATCCACCTTTGCGAACAGGTTGCGCTCCCCTATATCCACCTTTGATGTTAGAATTAACCTTCTGAAAAGAAGTTTTGCTCTGGACTTGACCTGCACCTCTCAGGTGGGCACCATTGCCATTCTAAGAGAATGAGGAAGGAGTTCGTGGTGAGTTCTGGAACCTCTTTTTCTAGGAAAATAACACTGCTTACTACAGTGCATTTTTATAAGTTATTTTCATCAATGCAAGCATTTTTGTTCACATATCACCCTGGTACATGCATTTCTTTATTACACTACTTGGCTAAAGAACAGCATTGCAAAATTTGGAGAAGTGTGAATTTTCTTCCGGTGTGTGAACTGTTTCAGAAAGTGCACGTCTGATAGTTTCACCTTTAAGTGCAAACTGAATTCAGTTTCTCCCCCATCCCAAATGGGGGCATTAAACTTTCAGAACTTTTAGAAACATAGGTCAGGGCTAGACTTGGGTCTTTCAAATTTCAGTAGCACCCTGTGTGAGGCCAGAATTCAGCACCCTTTGCCTCTCGCCTTCCTTTCTGCTCAATTCACTATGTCACATTTACGGTACCCTGCAGCACCCCCTAGGCACAGTGCCCAGGGCAGTGCAACCAGTCGCAGTCCCCTAAATCCACCTCTGCCTAGGACTGAAGTCCAAAGAAGAGCTCCGTTAGTGCAGTGAAAATTTCCTGTCTCCAGCTTTGAGATGGCAGGAAGGCTCAGCTCAGGACATCTTTTTCTCCAAACTGACACCTCTACAGGGAAATCGCAGAGAGTAAGGAGGGGGTGTGAGAATAACAAGAGGGTCAAGGGGCACCCAAGAAACATCCTGAGAACATATTGCTCTTCCTACCTCCTTGCACAATCATTAACTATACAGCTCCCTGGGGGCCCATCCCTCCATTCAGACATCAAAGCCATTTCCAGTCCTATTGTCCCCTAGGCCAGCTGGCTGCTGCTCAGAGATGCAGAGTGGGAGGGGCTTACTGACACAAGAATTTGAATGCAACCCCCCGTTGAGGCCCTTCCCTATTGCTGGGATGTAGGGTCATTTATTCCCAACACACCAGGCTTCAAAGAGGAAGCAGATCTTGCCCAAACACTGCTTTTGAGGGGCACTCAAAACCCCCAGAGCAGAGCAGTTGGTCTGGGTCTATTTTTTCTTCAGTGACAGAACTTCCTGCAACAAAAAGATACATAAATATCAGGCCCGTCTTAGAGGGATCAGCCGCCCTGGCGCAGCGATCCCTCGGCGCCCCCAGCCTGCCGCCTCTCCGCCCGCCTCCCTCCCGCGCTGGCCGCCCCTCGGGAGGGGGGGTGGGCGAGCGGGGATGAGAGGCGTGGCGTTGGAGGGGGCGCCCACGCTCCGGCGGGCGGAGGATGAGGGGCGGGTGGGCGGGCGCTCGCGCACCGGCGGGAGGGCGGGCGGGCTGCAAGCCGGCCGCCCTCGCCTCCCAGAGCCCCAGCTGGAGGGCTGGAAGGTCGCGCAAAGCCCCGCGCCGCTTCAGCGCTCCAGCTGGGGCTCCGGGAGGCGAGGGCGGGCGGCTTACAGCCCGCCCGCCCGCCGGCGCGCGAGTGCCCGCCTGCCCGTGGGGGCGGGGGCGGGTTGGGGAGGGGGAGCCCGGGATGCCGGTGGGCTCGCGGGGGCGCCCCTGGGGTGCCCTGCGCCCTGGCGCGCCGCGCCACCGGCCTCTATGGATGAGACGGCTCTGATAAATATCCTCAGAGAGGGAGAAATAGAATAGGGAGCCATTGCTGGTGGGAGGCACGTCATGCTCTTTCTGGGGTAGTTCGCCCATCTTTGGTCCCCACCTTGCTCTGTGGCTCATAGAAGCAGTCAGCATGTGACAGCGATCACACCCTGGGAAATAGCTTTGACTGGTCAGCAAAAACAGATGAGGGTAGCCAATGGGTCTCAAAACCTTAGTGAGTTAAGGACCTACATACGAAGAAGCCTCTAGCAAATTGAGTGAACGAGACCAATAGTGGGTCCAACAGTCAAGAAGGCGGTTTCTGCACATGCTGTAGTAGGTTTATTACAGTAGTTTATTACAGAGGGAAGCAAGGGACAGATGGGGCTCATCAATCTGGGAAGATAGCCCATCTAGGAAACGGAAAATTCTGATCCCTAAACCTCCACTGCCTTGTGGAATATCTTCAGGAGAAGGAAAGGCTGAGGAGTAAACCCTACACAAATTCAGAGTGGAGTCCCTAAGGCGGTTGGATGCAGCCTTGTATGCCTCCTTCCAGAAACTCCTGCAGCCAGGCTGGTGCCAAATGTATTGCTGTGCTTTCCTTTGGACCACGTCAGTGAGTCGGGGGGGTCTCCCCACATCAACTAACCTGACGTGCAGCACACCTGGAATCGTTACTTGCTACGCAGGTGGTTGTGGTGGATAGTTGCTTAGAGTACGAACGGTCAAAGGAAGCTACAGCTGCTGCATTGCCTGCTTTATTGGTGGTAATCTAAAATCAGTGTAAAAAGTCAAAGCAATTTTTTGAATGCCAGCATCACACTCTACCTTATTTGCCTTCTGCTGCGTGTGACCTGCTTCATAGGACATGCTTGTGAAGACGCCCGAGGTGCCTTGAAAGGATCACCCATGATGTTCAGTACAAGGAACAACCCCCATTTTCCAACCCTGTGGAATCAGGGTGGGGGTTAATTGGGAAAGAAGGTATGGCTACATGGGTTTGGCCCATATCTAGGACAGAGCTTTGACACTTGGGGGACATTGCATGTCCAACACACTGGTATACACAGAAGATGAGCCACTTGCACCTTTCAGCACTGCTTGGAAGGTGGAAGTGGAAGATGAAACCTGGGAGATATTTCCAATCTGCTCCTGTGTCCTGATAGGTAGACTAGAAACATCAGGAAATTTTGATCTGTGCACATGGAAGATGCTTGTGGCAGATAAACAGATGTAAAATGGGGAGGCTGACCCATGGTGCCAGGTACATTGCAATTTTTAAAGAGACAAGCATTTTATTATCAGGCCTTTCTGCACCGTGGTACCCAAGTGGGCAGTCAATACATGAGAACAGAACCCACCAAGGCTCTGTCAGGGAAAAAGTGCCAAGCTGATAACAGCCAGGCACCAGCTGCCCCCTTCTAAGCTGCTGGAACTGGGGTAGATTACTAACAGGATTAATAGGACCTGTCTCCATGGAAACCTTCCTGCCTTGCCACCACCCTTGAGTTGCTGTTTTCTGGGAAGATGTTTTTATGTGAGCTATTCATTTGTCTGTATAGTTAGATAATAAGTAAAGTTAGGGGGACTAACTATGCAGTCCCGTTCCCGCATTGATGTGTATGTATGTGTGGTAAGAGAGTGGTGTTCATCATTGTTAATTCATATCTGCTGGGAATTTGAGGCTTGGTTCTTACATTAGCCAACCATAGGATCACTTGAAAACATGAAAGAGGCAGGTTGATAGGAAAGCAACCTGTGGAACTAATTGCTACAAACTAGTTACAGGTAAGTAGCTGTGTTGGTCGGCCATAGTCAAAACAAAAAAAAAAAAAAAAATTCCTTCCAGTAGCACCTTAGAGACCAACTAAGTTTGTTCTTGGTATGAGCTTTCTTCAGGTATCTGAAGAAGTGTGCATGCACACGAAAGCTCATACCAAGAACAAACTCAGTTGGTCTCTAAGGTGCTACTGGAAGGATTTTTTTAATTTTTAATTTTGTTGCTACAAACTAGAATAAGAGATATGGGACGCGGGTGGCGCTGTGGTCTAAACCACAGAGCCTAGGGCTTGCCGATCAGAAGGTTGGCAGTTCGAATCCCCGTGACGGGGTGAGCTCCTGTTGCTCGGTCCCAGCTCCTGCCAACCTAGCAGTTCGAAAGCATGCCAAAGTGCAAGTAGATAAATAGGTAAAGCCAGAGATCCCCCAAAGTAGCTGGCTCCAGGCACAACTTTTCCCCCAACCCTATACACACACCTGAAATACTGGATCCTCTCCTGACTACAACTCTAAATAGTGGAGGAAACACAGCTGGGGGAGCATCACAAACACCCAATGGCTGTCATTTCATGCAGGAAACAAGGGGTCCCCCCCAAAAGCCAAATATCCCCAGAGCTTTGCTCCCTGTGGCTGGCCAGCGGAAACCCACTTTTCAGTGGCTGGCATCTGACCAGCAGTGGGATCGGAGTAAATATCTGTTTCCCAGAGCCAGATGGCTGATTCAGCATCCGGCCTCCCTGTTGGCTTTGCCCAGCTCCCCTCAGATCAGCAAAACAGACTAACTGAGGCAGAGGCAGACATCCCAAAACTAAAACATGTGCTTGCTGAACAAAGGGGGCAGGCAGAGGAGACGCAGCAATTCCAGGGGTCCCACCACCAGCACCAACCTCGACCTTGCAGGAAGGATCCTCCACACTGTGCACAACTGAGAGAAAAGTCTTCTTTTCTGCAAAGTCACTCTTGGAGGGGGTGGGACACAGAGAGGGGAGAGTGAACTGGAACAAGCTGATCCTTTGCTCAAGCACTTCAGCCCCAGTACATGGTGCCCTCGGGTCATCAGTGACTTTGTCTGATGTCTCTTTATTGCTGCTCTCTCTGAGGAAGGTGTAGTAGGCCCAAACCCCAGCCTCTCAGGCCCAAAGGTGACAGAGAAACATTCATAGGCAGTAATGGCTCTGGCTACTACGGTAGATATTGAGGCCAAATGGGCTGGGCTATCACCATCATGGCCTGTTTGCAAGCTTCTCAGGGGCGTCTGGCTGGCCAAGGTTTACAGACAGAGGACTGGTCCACTAAATCAAGGGTGGGCAATCTGGGAAAATTGCGGGGGGGGGGTCCTCAGTCTAATTTCAAAAGCCCTCTGCAAATGACCCATTGTGAACTCCTGCATGGGCTATCTATCCCTCCATCAGCAGGCCCCACATTAGGGTTGGGAGGAGATGGAAAGAGGTGAAAGAGAGAGAGATGGACCCATCCACATTTCACTCTGTTCCTGCCCACCACTGACATACAGTCCCCAATGGATTACCCCTGAGGGAACTTGGCCCTGGCAGAACAAAAGTTATCTACCCCCTGCACTAAATGGATATTTAGCCTGATTCAGAAAGGCCATTTTTTTACGTTATTACTTAGGCCACGGTTCCCTCAAAATGCCACTGACCTGAGGCAGGAAAAGCATTTGAGGGGGATCTGTTGTATGTCTCCATGCCCAATACAGAAGCAAGTCACCTCATGGAATCTCTTCCAAGGCAGACCTTATCCTTTTCCTCCTGCTGTTCTCCTTCCCGCAGAGCAGCTGGGAGAAAGGCGCGCAGCAAAGCTTTTGTGGGCTAGAACTCTTTTGGGAATAGAGAGCGTATTTCAGGGATTCATGAACATCTCTGTGGTTGTCGGGATCTGTAACTTGGCAGTCCTAAGCCAAGGTAGCAGAAAGCAGAGCACACATCTGCTTAATTTACTGTGATGATGGGCAAATGTTTTAGCAGGTAGGTTGAAAGTAGGAGTAGTACCACTGTTTTTGAGCAGTGAAGCGGGAATGGGGAAGGATGAAGTCTACACCCCTTATGTCATTGCCGGAATGATGATGTCATCACTGGGGTGCCATTTGCCAATCCTCTGTGTACATTCCCCCCACCCCACCCCCCGCAAAATGCAGCTACCTACTAAATAAACCAAGCAGAGGAAGAGGAAGGTTTCATTTCGTATGCATGATTAAGCCAACACTTTTATTATTGAAAAAAGTCGAAGTCCCTTTTTTATAAATAACCAACCAAATGTCACAAGATAGTTAGCAAGCTCTTGAGTCCACTAGAACTCTTCATCATACTGGATATCTTAAACGAAGGAGCAGATGAGAGGTTAAAGAAGCTGGTGAGGTACAGAGGCTAAAATGTCAGCCTCAGCCAAAAATTAATTTCTGTTGTACAGTGTTGGGCATGGCTGTGATTGGTTGCCAGGAACAGCACACCTGCACTTCAGAAGTTACCACTACTCCACTGGCCCATAAGCAGTCTACTCCTGTCCCTCAATGCACCAGTGCTGGCCTCTTGCCTATTGGGCTGGTAAGCAGGCTAGCAGCACAGTACAGGAGAGGTAGGCAGGACATGTGTAAGCCTGACTCTCTGTGCCATAACCAGGCCCACCAGGCCTTCATGTCACAAATGTCTGGCTGCCTGTGCCACTCATGCCACAGATTTACCACTTTAGCAGAAGCTTTTTCAGCACAAAACCAGCAGCGACATTATCCCGCTCATCAGCCTCAACCTGTTGCCACAGGATGATGCTTTGTACACAGGCCCCAGAACCCCATCCTGCACGCCCAACACCTCTCTCCACCTCCCCAAACAGCCCTCTGGCAGAAGAGTCCTCACTTCCTGCATGTAAGTGGGTCGGCACGGGAGAGAAGCTGCTGGAAGGCCCTCCGGAAATCCCGGTTGAAGACGGTGTAGATGATGGGGTTGAAGCTGCTGTTGCAGTAGCCAATCCAGAAGAAGAACTTGAAGAGAGGCTTGGAGATGCAGCAGCCTTCCCCAAGCACAGACTCAAGGCTGTACGTGAAGAAGAACGGGAACCAGCAGAGCACGAAAGCCCCAATGATGAAAGCCAGGACAAAGGTGAACCGGCGTTCTCTTGCCTGCACCAGCCGGTTGGTGGAGACGGACATGTCCCTGCTCCTGCGCTGCTGCCGGCTAGAGGGAACTGACCAGGAAAGCCTGGGGGTCCTCTGTGGCCTGGCGCTGTTGCCAATCTCTTCTGCCCTCCACTGCCGAGAGAGCCGGGGCAAGCCAGGCTGGGGGTGGGGAAGCTGGCTGTGTTCCGAGCCTGCATTCTGCGCTTCCCCAGGGTGCTGGGTGCTCACTCTGCGGGCGTCACACTTGGCTGCAGTGATAAGATTGGGGTAGGAGACACGTCTCGCGGCAATCACCACGGAGTTCCTGTGCTTGGCCACATGGTAGATCCGGCAGTAGACAGCGACCATGATGAGGCAGGGGGCATAGAAGGAGGCAGTGCAAGAGGCCAGTACATACCAGGTGTCGTCGTGCAGCAAGCACAGCTGGTCCTGGTGCGTTGACTTGAAAAGCGGTGGCAAGGACACCAAGGCAGAAATGGCCCAGACAGCTCCAATCATGCACTTGACCCTCCGGGGACTCCTTTTGAGGTTGTACCGGGCAGCGCGGGTGACAGCCCAGTACCGATCCAGGCTGATGGCGCAAAGGTGCATGATGGAAGCGGTGCAGAAGAGCACGTCCAGCGACAGGTAGAGGCTGCACCAAAAGCCACCAAAGCACCAGTAGCCCATGACTTCATTGGCCAAGGAAAAGGGGATGACAAGGGTGGCTACCAGGATGTCTGCCACGGCTAGAGACACCAGGAAGAGGTTCTGTGGGGCCCGGAGGGCCCGGCTGGTGTACACAGCCAGCACTACCAACACATTCCCCAGTAGGGTCACAAGTGCCATGACCAGCACGGCCACCAGGATGAGTGCCGTGCCAAGAGGCGAGTGCGGGAGCTCAGCGAGTGCCTGGTAACTCTGATTGCCAGATCCATTTTGCTGTGGCTCCATACCATGCATCCCCAGACCAGGCCATGGATGTGCCCAAAGCTACCTGTGCAGGGTTCACAGGCTCCCAAGTCTCACCTGGGCCTACTCACAAGGCTCTGTTTCATGGTCACAGGTCCAGAAAAGGACGGGCCCAGCAGCCTTCCTCTCACCTGGCACCATCCTACCTTGTGGGGCTCAACAGCACAGCAGCAGGGAGGCCCAACAGATCCTGGTGCAGCACATCAGACACTAAAGCAAAACGATAAGTTCCAGTGAGGCATGGTAGATCTCAAAGTGTGATGTCCCATGGAACACCATAGTGGATTCCAGCGCAGTTCAGGGCAGATAGGTAAATCTAGTGCCCCCAGGCAGCAGATCTAGAAGATGCACAGTTCCCTCAGAGAACAGTCCACAGATGGCCTCAATCCCTTGGCTTCCGCTTGATACTAAGCATGTCCAAGGCAAAGCGGTGGGTATGTGCAGAGTACACCCCTTTCTTCTTGCCTGCTGATTCTTCCCTCTCCCTGCAGTGGTGTGAAGCCCGGCAGAGCTGCTCCAGCTCTGAGCCTCTTTGCATCCGGCCTCTGAGCAGATCCCTTGGGGGGAGGGAAGGGAGGGGCAGGCAGTGCTGGCTGGCTGGCCTACAGGCGCCCAGCCAGCTCCAGCTGGTGGGAGAGGCTGCTTGCTGCCAACACTAAGAGCCCAGGAGAGGGAGCTTGCCTCCCTCACACAGGCTCAGAGCACCTGGCAGGCGTGCACACACACAAGGAGGAAAGGGCTGGGGAAGGGCTGTGCCTAGCCGCCTACGACCCAGATCCTAAACTTTTAAAACTCAGGCGTATATCCAGCTGATCTGGTGCAACTTTACCTCCAAGTCAGTAGACTGAGAGAGAGTCCCAGCTTTTTCCATGAGCCACCAGAGGGGAAGTTCCTTCTAGAGGTTCCACCGGTGATAGTGGACAACCAACCAGTAAAGTTCTCACCTGTGCCAGGGCAGATGACATTTCTCTTGCTTCTTTACTGTCTAAATACAGCCTTCCCAATCTTGGTGGCTTCTGGCTGCTGTTGAACGACAACTCCCCAACCAACCCCAGCCAGCATGGGAGTTGTAGAAGGGAGTTGTAGTACCCTACCCCAGATGTTGTTGGACTCCAACTCCCATCAGTCCCAGCCAGCTTGGCCAGTGGTCAGGGGTGATAGCTGGAGAAAAGTCCCAAGTGATGTCTATTTTTCACAAGATAACAAGGACCAGGTTTGCAGAGGCTTGGGAACTGTAAGTTATGGGAGCAGGTGACAAACAGGCAAGAATGGAAAGAAATATGGAAATTACAAAGAAAGCAGTGGTTGTGTAACAATGGTGAATTGTGGAAAAGAGGATTTGGGATAGCTGGGAATGGAGCAGATGACATTATAATATAGCCTAAGTAAATGTAAGAAAGGATAAAATAAAATAATTTACTATTTATAATGTCTCCATCACAGGTGTATGATTGGCTTATTTTTCAAAAATGTATTTGTATAGTGTGAATATGTTTTTGTACACGGTGCATATATTATTGTACACAGAGATTTAATGAAGAAGAAGAATTCCCGGTCAATAGCTCTTCACACACCACTGTCTTTTCTTTTAGAATTACCACAGAATGCAAACTAACCCTTATATCCAGCACTGGAAACCTAACCCTGAACCTGCAGTTAGTGTGTCTCTCCATTTGTGGCTGCGGTTACTCAGTAATGAGAAAAAGGAACTCCAAACATGCTCAGATGCACCATTTTAATTAGTCCACCACATACAGTATTCCTATGTTTACCTATTAAATGGTTCATTTAAAGGCTCCAGGTGCAGAGATTCCTGAGGATCAGCCACTAGCTGAAGTTAAGTCGACATGGAAATCTTTCTCACCTAAATTCTGCTGGAACGCCTTTGTTCTTCCGAGCCAATGCTCTTCCATCTTTATAAAGAAAGGACAGGGACCTGAAATGGCTCAGTTCTTTCTCACTGGGTGGCCAGAAGCCTACCTAGGCTGTTCTGGGAGTCATGCCCTGAATCCCAAGTCTTTTTGCCTGCTCAATGCAGAGCTAAAACTCCGTTCCAAGCTCTGTTCAGCTCAGCATTGCCATCCAGTGGCCATGTCTGTTCCTGGTTCCCAAAAGATGCAGTCTGGGGCATTGTAAACTATGCACGATCAGCTCCAAATAAGGGATTTTTAAGTTAAAACTTAAAATATGACACACATAAACACACAGGTAGGCATTTTAAAGAGCTGTCTGCCAAGAGTCTGAGCAATTTATAGCAACTGTTCCATGGAGTATCTGCAAGGCAGAAGATCTCGTGGAATTATTCATATTCTGCATTAAATATTGATTTTCCCAGAACTGCTCCACAAGCAATTAATAATACTGGCATGGATCCAAAGGTAAGTTAAATTAAGGAAGCTAATGGAAGGAAAGTTTCATGCCCTCTCTCTGCACCTTCCTGAAAAACTGCTTGGAGAATCTGGGAACCTCTTGAACATTATGGGCTGGGGTGCAGGTGGAACTGCTGAGAAATGGAGGCACTGCCCAGATTCAGACTTAAATCCTATGATAAATTAAACAAGGAAATTCAAAGAAGCAAAGTTTCCCAACACCACTATGCCTTAGCCAGCGCTATTTTTCTAGAAAAAGAGGTGCCGGAACTCACCATGAAGACATCCCTTGTTCTCTTCCAAAGCGGTTACAAGGGTGAGAAAGGGATGGGAAACTTTCCTTATGCAAACTTCCTTAAGTTATTTTAGGGATTTAAGTCAAGCAAACAAACAAGCAACAAGTGGTAAGCCAAGAACAAACCTTGGTTACAGCTCATCATTTGTCTGAAGTGAGACAAACAACAAGCCTGGGTTCAGACACAACACTAAGCCAAACCATAGCTTAGTTTCTGACAGTGCACCACTTTACCTCCACTTATTATCTGCTTGCATATTTATAAATAAAGCAAATATTTTAAAGGCACCATGGCCTAGTTTGGACATAAACAAGTGGAGGTGAGCTTCAACCGTGCAGACTTTCTTTCTCTTTCCTTTCCTCCTTTTCTGTGACTGAAGAAACCAGAAGTTTCCGCTTTCTCTTTTTAAAACTAACTGCAATACCAAATGACTTCCGAATTAAAAAAACAAACTTATGATTTGTCACAAACCACATTATGATCCTGGCTTGTTCTCACTGACCATAGTTTAAACAAACTACAGTTTCCCAAGTTCAGACAGGAAACTGTGGTTAGTTTTAAACTGCAAGCAGACTTTTATTTTCTCCTCATGGGAATGAGAGGAGACGGAGAACACACAAGTGTGAGGCATACTGTGGCTCATTCACATATTTTTCCATTATGACTGAACCAGTCCCCCAAGTCTTCAGTGCTCTTTCTCCTCCAAAGGAAGCCAAACTGCGTAATGACACCCTTGGAACATCCCATCAGTTGGGGGAGTGGGGACACGTAAGATTATAATAGATGTTCCTTTTACTATGGCATTCATAGCCATAGCTGTCATAAAGAGTAAACACAAAAGCTATAGCTCCAAAGCATCCATTATTTTTGACATATACTTTTGGAAACCCTGCCTGGACAATCAAATGGAACAACAGGAAAATGCATTTCTGAATCATAGTACTGTAGTTCAAAGGTGTTGCCAATGCCAGAGACTGCAAAAAGAGAAGGAACCTTGGCTATTCGGTGGTGATATAAGGGTATGTGATGAAGTGGGTAGGTGGGTTAGACTGACTCTGCTGAGGAGAGCACATGATATGTGTGAAAAAGGGGCATGGGGACATCTAAAGAAGAAAAAATGCAGGTGCCTGGAACAACTCATATTAGTCTAAAAGACACTCAACCACACAACCAGTTCTGAAACTTCAATGAAAAGATATTTATTAAGTGAGGTATAGAACAATTAGAAGCATTTAAAAAAAAATCAGGCATTCCTAATTTATCCTTGTGTGTACATTCTCCTAAGGCAGTATGGGTCAGGCTTCAGAACCTCAAACAGAATTTGCCCACATCACATGCCAGGTTCCTCATTGAAGGCAGTGCTTTCTTAAGTGTTCATATTCTCTTTAACAACAAAGGACTTGGTATTTTTCAAAAATATGTAAGAAATGGCTTCTGTTTTATGTGCAATTTCTTTTTGCTGACTGCTAGCTGTTGATCTGCATTATACAACTTGGCTGTATGTTGGGTGAGTTGGGGTGTGTGTGTATGTGACAAAGATAATATAGTAGTGTGCCAAATTTTGTAAATAATAAACATCAAGCTCTTCCCAATCTGGATTTTTTTTGAACCATGAAACTCTGGTTTGCACTTTGACTGAAAGCAAGAAGTCGTACAACAAAAGATACACGGAAAGAAGCCCCTTCAAGCCACTTATCTCATCCCATTCCCATCTTACTGAACCCTGATAGTCTACCTAGAAAACTGTTCGGAACTCATCTGCATATATAAAAGCAATGTGAATGGGGAGGTAGCAATACTTTTCTTAAAACTTCTAAACAATTTTTTAAAAATTAAAGATGATATTTACTAAAGCAGTGTCTAGAACCCCCATCATAGATTGACAAGAGGTCACAAAGAGGCTATTAACACCATATTGTCAGGAGAGGAGGGTGGAGAATGATCTCCAAGCACCACTACATAATTATGTTTAATATATTGCAAATGTGTGGCATATCCTGAAAAATACTTCACAGGATAATCCCCAGTGCTGCTACAGGAAGAACTTCCCTGCTGTCTCCATGCAGAACACCCCGAGCTTAGACCTTGCTCAACTTCCCAAACCAACTCATGGCAGGGCATCTAATGCACTGCACACAAAACACCCTCACTTTGAGAGACACACAGTTGCAAAGGCTGAATTTTGCACTCATGGGTGCAAGCCACACACACTGATGTTTAAAGCAACAGTTGAATGCACCTTTATGGACACACACACACACACACACACACACATGATATTGGGTCATACACAGTGGCAGAAGAATCCACAATGGCTGGAAGACAGGTACACACATGGCAGTGGCAGTCATACAGCTAGAGTCACACATGCAGCCACCAGCACTGCAGCTCAACACACACACACACACACACACACACACACACACACACACACACACGGTGGCAGGTGCACTTTTTGGTTTTCAGAGGTCAGGTCTACCATTGCTTTTCTACTGAGCACCACTATCTGCAGGCAGCAATGAGGTTATGTTCCAACACAGGTTACAGGTGGGTAGCATTTTGCACTGGTGGTGAATTTAGTTGGGGAGACAGCCTTGGTGGTAGTGACAATTCCTCTAAGGAGGTGATTGAGAGACTGGCTTTAATCTGAGGAGATAAATCACTCTGTTCTTCTTGGCTGCTTGAGCGGCGACCAGCACAACACAGTGTGGTCCTAGTGATCAGCTCATCCATGGGTTGCAAGGAGTGCATCCAGTACGGCAGGAAGTCCCAGCTCTGGAGCCACCGGGGCAGTCGGTCGGGACTTCGTGACTGCATGACATTGACAAAGGTCACACAAGCCAGGAGGCACAGGAAAGGGGCTGCCACGCCCACCAGGACCTGCCATCCTGCCATGGAGAGTCCAAAAACCAGCAACGGCAATAGCAGGAAGCAGATGAATAGGTAGAAGATGGCAAACCAGCGGTATTTGGCCGTCTGCTCACCTAGTGCTCTGGCCATCTGAATGGGCAGACGGGTGCAAGGCAAGGGATACCACAGTAAGATTCCAGAGATGTTGAAGAAGAAATGGCAAAGAGCAATCTGAGGAGGGGAAAACAGAAACATAGCAACCACCCTGGAGGCAAGACTGAGAAATGATGGCATGCCAGGCTGAAGTGGGTAGGGCATGTAAAGAAGATAATCTCGCTTTCCCCATGGGCCACTTCATGTTTTAAGAGCCAGTGTGGTATAGCGGCCAGAGTGCTGGATTGACATCTGAGAGACAAGAGTGGAAATTCACATTCAACCATGAAGGTCAATGGCTGACCTTGGGCCAGCCACAGCCTCTCAGTCTAACTGACTTCACAGGGTTGTTGTGAGGGTAAATGGAGTGGGGGAGAACTACATATGCCACCCTGAACTCCTTGGAAGAAAGGTGGCATATAAATGTAATAAATAATAATAACCCTGGGCCTTCCAAGATCAATGTGGCCATGACAAACTGTGTTTGTTTGCTTGTTTGCTTCTCTATACTGCCTCTGTCCCAAACTGAGGTCCATTGCATTTGCATTTGCAGTAGACAAAAATAAAGGAACAGATGGGTGTTGCTAAAATCAGCCATATTTGACCTGGGATGCACAAACTGTGCAAGGTGGATTCTGTTTGGCAGCATTTGTGTATATAATGCATATATGTGTATGTATACATAACACACACATGGTATCTGAAGAAGTGTGCATGCACACGAAAGCTCATACCAGGAACAAACTCAGTTGGTCTCTAAGGTGCTACTAGAAAGAATTTTCGATTTTGTTATAACACACACAAACACACACACACACTTTGGCTTGGAAGGTATGCTCTTCTAAAGTAATTCCATCCCAGCCAAGTAGGGAGAGGGCATCTGCTCACCTGGAAGGCACTGGCCATCTTGTCTCCTGGACTTGCCAGGGCAGCTAGGATAGCTGTGGTGGTTGTTCCGATGTTGGAACCAAGGGTGAGTGGATAAGCACGTTCCAAGCTAATCAGCCCAAGGCCTGTCCCACAGAAGAAGAAGCAAAAAGAGAGAAAACCATCAGGAAAACAGCACTTACTTTCCCCTCAACAGTCACTCAAGATAACAGGCAATGGGGAACATTCCTTTTTATAGACCTGGCATTTATGCCACTGAAAGAGCGCCTTGAGACATATTCTATTATTACTCATGACATCTTCTTCCTGAGGGATTCCAAAGCTAGCTATGCTTCACAGCACCATTACTTACAGTTTAGCTGAGGTTACAGCAACACCTTGGTTGTTCTAAATGCTTATATTGGGTTAGTGTTACCCAGTATTATATTGGGTTAGACCTACATTGGCTCCCAGTACGTTTCCAAGCACAATCAAAAGTGTTGGTGCTGACCTTTAAAGCCCTAAACGACCTCGGTCCTGTGGGAATATGTTTCATAGGTGCTTTTGCACCTGGTTATTTATGTTTATTTATATTTACTTTGTTATATCCTTCCGCCCTTGGAAGGAAGGGTAAAAAGGATCCGACGGGCAGTTCACTGCATGGATCCTTCCGCAGTTAAAAAAGGCGCTCTAGTTTTAAATAAGGTAACGGTCATTAGTCCTCTTCCCGCCTAAACTTAGCACAGTAACAGGACTGAAATTGGTTGTTATGCTTGTTATGACGTTGGTTGACCCTTTAATAAATAGCCGCCATTCCCTGTTGTGGTGTGGAGAAAGCGCGAGGCAAGCTGAGTAAGAACATTGTTGTGTGGCAAGCATAGAGAGAAAGAGAAACTGAAACCAACCACGCAGGGTAGCGGAAGGCTTCTTCACCAGACTGCAGTCTCCGCTGTGTTTATTTCATTTTCGTTTTAAAACCTTTTATTTGGCCGTCTAGTTTTTGGCCATCGTTTAGTTTAGTTCTTTTTCTTCTCCAGAACCTTCTGGAACTCACAGACGCTTGCAGAAAACTTCCGAGGCAACATTCCGAACTCACACGCTAAACCTTCAGATTGTAGCCAGCGGACTCTTTTCACGGCGCAGTGGGAGCAGGTACTCCAGCATTACCGGCCGTCCCATTTGCTGGCTACCCCCACACAGTCCAGTATACCTGAAGGAGTGTCTCCACCCCCATCGTTTACCAGGACACTGAGGTCCAGCACTGAGGGTCTTCTGGCGGTTCCCTCATTGCAAGAAGCCAAGTTACAGGGAACCAGGCAGAGGGCCTTCTCAGTAGTGGCACCCGCCCTGTGGAATGCCCTCCCACCAGATGTCAAAGAGAACAACAACTACCAGACTTTTAGAATACATCTGAAGGCAGCTCTGTTTAGGGAAGCTTTTAATGTTTGCTGGACTATTTTTTATATTTTAATATTTTGTTGGAAGCCGCCCAGAGTGGCTGGGGAAACCCAGCCAGATGGGCGGGGTATTAATAATAATATTTATTATTATTATTATTATTATTATTATTATTATTATTCAAGAATCCCAAGACCCACTTCCTCATATGAGGCCGAGTGGGAGAGATGGGACTTATAGTCTTTATTGTCAGTCTGGCCATTTTAGTTTCCTTTTGTGTAAACACACACATCCTTTCTATCTTGCCCATGGAACCAGAGTAAATAAATGCTGACTTACCGATAAGTGGTGTGATAGCTGAAGTGAAGACTGAGCTGCTCTGTACAATAAAGGTCATTCCAGCACCAACAAGCATGGCGAAGTAGCCAGCAACCCAGCCAAAAGGGTATGGCAGATCTGCCCAGGAACAAGGAGGAAAGACTGAGATTCACAGATAGCTTCAGCCATGAGAACCCAGTTAGTGAACTTCTGGTGGCCTGGAACCCAGAGAGGCTCCACTAGAATCCACACCCTTTGGCTCACTGCTGGGTATCCACTGGGGGAGCCAGGAGTGCTCTCTGGGCCTGGTTTTAGCCGCCTACCTGTGTTGATGACCTTCTGGATTGCTGTGGCCACATGGCCTTTGAGCACAGAGTTGAGCATCTTGACCAGCATGATCAGGCAGGTGCACAGCATAATGAGTGAGGCAGCCAGCAGCAGGAGGCCCACAGCCAAGTCTGGCAGAGAGGTGTCCACAAATAGGTGATGGCCTAGGTGAAGGAGCAAGGTGCAGAGAGTGCATTAGGACCAATCCAATTCTCCTTGCCCTAAGTAATGATTCTCCCTTGCCACCTTCACAGGAACGGCACAGGTACAGCTGCCGTTTCAACAGGGTCCTGCTGCCTGGGGTTGGCAGTTCTTACATTTCTCTTTCACAGCCCTGCTGAGGTTCCCAACACTGTCCAGGCTGCATAGGGCACGGGAGCTGCAGTTCAGGAACCTTCCTCTAGTGCTCAAGGAAGAAATCTGTAGAAAAAGGGAGGGAGGCATCAGCCACATGCAGGAGCTTTGTGGAGCTAGGGAAAGAGTCACCCATGCTGAGACAGAAAGGGCCTTGTTGTTCTATAGTTAATATTTGGGGTCTCTGTTTAGCCATTTTAGTTAGCCATCCTAAATTACTTCCTTTGTGCATTCCGACTTATTTCAAGCAGGCAAAAGAATACTAAAATGCTAATTCCAACACCAATCATCCTTCCTTTGTCAGGTTTCCACCACAGTACTTTCCTTATTTCAAAGAGCCTCTAGATAACCCACTGGTAAAACCTCTAAATGCTGTCAACCTTGCATTAGTGATCAATTAATCCTTAAAATGGCACTTATTGGTTCATGGCTCTTAATGGATAGCAATGCATAATGCTCATTTTAATGCATTGTCTCCCATGTCTGTCCATAATGATTCTGTGTGCTTGCATTAACATCCCACATAAGCCCAGTCACTTTGGCTAAGCACTGTGACCATAGTCCTTGGGTTGAAGCCTTAAGACAACATGACAGGTCAAACCATGGCTTGTTTCCTGGGGACGGTAGCAGCAGGAGCAGGGGAGAAGTGAAGCTCCTGTGATTTCAGCACTGTAAACCAGCACATTAAACCATGGCTTAACAGTGGTTTAATGGGATCTACAAACGGGGTCAATGTCATCTCTCACATCCCAACATTCCTGCTTTGTTGTCTCCAAAAAGCACGAATGTGCCCTAGGGTCTGTGCAACGTTGCTTTCCAACCCTGCACAGAAATGGAAATTGTTCACACTCCGTTCTCCAAAATTCCCAAAGGTGTCCCATTCCCATTGAACAATTTCTGGACTGTGCAGTTAAATGCTGAGTCGCTGACTTGAAGTCCTCTGCCAGGACCATCAGCACATTCTGATACTCAGCCCCTACTGCTTCTTCCCCTCCCACCGCAACACCCCAGCCACACACACCCTGAACTCTCACCTGTGGAGCTGATGCTTTACACCACACCTTGATCAGACTCTTGTTTTGCAAACTCTCATCACCTGTAGCAATGCCTGTAATCACCGACTTATCCAGCTGTGGGAACAGGGGGAAAGATAATGGAAATGCTGCCAGGGATGGGAGACAGAGAGCCCAAATTTTTCCTGTAAAAGGAAGAGAAGGAGAAACACACCCCTGGCACAGAGTGTCTGGAAATTTATGTTCTCTTTAGAAATCCTGGACAAACAGACTAGCAATTTTTCTATCAGCTTGAAGCTATAGAATTGAGCTGGGGTCTTAGGGAACTGACTGCAACACCTGCCTGGGCTTTCCCCTGACAAGGTTGTCCCCCATCACAATCTCTTGCACCATAAGAGAATAACATTTATCCCATTGCATGAGTTGTGACCTGAAGTGAGTAAAGCAGGACTTGCTTGGCTCCCCATTTCCCCCTCAACTATTGGCTACCAAATCCCTTTTGCTATTTTGCTTTACTGCATCTGGGACATTGACCCTTTATCAGCAGCCAAATAATGATCTTTCAGTAGCCCCACAATTTATTGAAGGTATGAACTTCACTGAGACCAACAGATCCACAGTCCTTTGATGTAGATAAAGGCTAGAGTCCTGACAACTAAAGAGAGAACTGGAAGGTAGAATGGAGGATAAGGACATGGCCAGGGTCCCAAGCATGGGGAGGTGGCTATTTCCCTTGTGACAAAGCCCAAAGAGACCACACACGACTTGCCAACAACACACACCTGGATAATGAGGCTAGTGAAGGGCTTTGTGATTACTTTCAGAAGCTCTGGAGCGTCCTGTCCACTGGGGAAGTTGAGAGTTGCCACAGTCACCGTGGTGATGTAGTGCAGATAGCCACTGGCCACTTCAAGAGGCAGCAAAACCAGCACTGACAACCAGTTGAAGCAGTCGTGTAAGGTGGCCCCTGCAAAGGCCCTGAAAGGCAGTAGAGAAGCCATCATTGATGTAACTGTAGCAGTGTGGGAGTGAGAATGATGGGAATAGTCTCAACTAAGCAATGGTCCAAATATCAGATACTTCATGTTACCATTTACAGGTGGGTAGCTGTGCTGGTCTGCCATAGTCGAAACAAAATAGAAAATTCTTTCCAGTAGCACCTTAGAGACCAACTGAGTTTGTTCTTGGTATGAGCTTTCGTGTGCATGCACACTTCTTCAGACCTGAAGTTCTGAAGAAGTGTGCATGCACACGAAAGCTCATACCAAGAACAAACTCAGTTGGTCTCTAAGGTGCTACTGGAAAGAATTTTCTATTTTGTTTCATGTTACCATGTTTGTGTTCCCAAACGATTTCCCTCTGCATGGCCAAATCTCTCTCCAATCCACCCACCCACTCCATCTCTTTGTCTGTCTACTCGGCCAACCCTGTCAGTCAAAGGTACTGTTACTCCCTTGTTAAGATGGCCTTGTTCCTCACTGCCCCAGTCAGTTCCTATGGGCCTCAGGAGCTTCAGTCACCCTAAAGTTTCCAAGCACCTCTGATCCCCTCCTAATTCCTGGTCTTCACCCATCTCTGTCTGCTGCACTACAACTGGCTTTCTCTCTGAAATACCCCATAGATGCAGCCCTTACCAATCTCCACTTTTCAACAGCCCCACTGACTGCTCCCATCGCATGCCCACCACAACACTCACCTCTTAAATTCATCTCTGTCACCGGCCTGCATCAGTGCCACAATGGTGTTGGTGACTGAAGTGCCAATGTTGGAACCCATGATGATGGGGATGGCGGAATGTACCTGCAGCACTAGGAAGGAAAGGGCAAGGGCAGTGCCTTCTGGGTACTCTGACTCAATACCCCATCTGGGGCACCAGAAACAGAGTGAGGTTTCAAACAAACAACCTCTCTTTGGTACCCCAACCTGTGCTATCTTCTTCTCTGTTCCTCCTCAGCCCTGCATACATCCCCAGCAGGCACTCAGATTTCATCCGTCTCCCACTCCCAGCCAAATTCAAAGATACCTTGTGATAATAGCAAAGTATGCAAATGCTGCCAAGGCAAATTGATGGCTACCGTGATGCCAGTAGACATACAAGAATCAAATGAGGGAACGAAGTAGTGGGGAGCATGCAACCTAATTTCTCCTGCACCCACATGAAGCCACACCCCCAGAAACATCCCCTCCCTTCTACACTGATGTTTGCCAGAATGACTCACGCCCCGAGGAGACCATGCTGACGATGATGGAGGAGGAGGTGCTGGAGCTCTGAACCAGGACGGTGACCAGGATTCCCACCACAAGCCCTGCCACTGGGTTGGAGAGGATGACGCTGTCGTTGATAATGTCCCCGGCTACTTTACCTATGGGGCAGAAGACAGAAGTCTGTGTGTGAGCGCTTGGTAAGACTCCAATGTTTCCACATTTGCTCACAAATTGGGGAAGGGATTTCTAGCAGCAACAAGCTGGCTGGAATTGAAATCCTTAAGCAAGCCCCTCCTCCCCGGCATTCTTCCACTCCCAACTTTAGCTGCTTTTCACTAAGGAAGGAAACATGTAAGTGGAAGGTTGTTCATGTTTCTCTAGAGTGACCATGAATGGGAACCTTTTGCAGACCAAGGGCCACATTCCCTTGTGGGGGACCTTCCAGAGGCCACACACCAGTGGTTGGTGGGGCCAGAGGCCAAAGTGGGTGGAGCACTGGATGTGACTCTTAACTTTGTACAGTAGCATAGCAGCCAGGCACTTCAGAGCTTTCTGCCTGCACCACACATCTGTCTCCATTCTCCACCCAGGCAACCAGTGCCCCACCAACTTCAGTCTTCCCCTCAGCCAGCCCCCACTTGCCTGCCTTCTTGATTACATCCAGCCAGGGGGTGCCCTTGGCTGTCAGCTTCCTCCTCTTTTGTCCCAGTGTTACCCTTGTATAATTCAGCAGGGAGGAGGAGGATTAGTTGGCTCCACCTGTCGTTGACTTAGGCTCCACCTACCGTTGGCCACCCTGCCTTCCACCCTACAAGTCCACATGGGCCTCCCTGAAACTGAATGGGATACAATAACCTGATTCAAAACCAGATTTCTACTCTCCCATGCCCAGCCCTGCCAGCAGCATAGATGGGAAGGCAAGCACAAAGGAGCCAACTATAGAGAGCCAGTGAAATGGGGTAGTGGGAAGGAGAATATGATGCTATCCAGTAGTATTTGGTAGCAGGTCCCTGATATAGAAGGAAACCTATGTGACTTTATTAGAACAGTGTTTTTCAACCTTTTTTGGGCAAAGGCACACTTGTTTCATGAAAAAAATCACGAGGCACACCACCATTAGAAAATGTTAAAAAAATTAACTCTGTGCCTATATTGACTATATATAAAATAATTTTTCAATTTTTCCCACGGCACACCAGGCAACATCTCGCGGCACACTAGTGTGCCACGGAACAGTGGTTGAAAAACACTGTATTAGAAGGCCAAGCAAGAAAACCCTTCTCAAGAGACAGAGGGCCTCTCCTGTGAAAGGCAAATTGATCAAGAACAAGCAATAACAGGACTCAAAAATTAGGAAGAAGTAGAGATATGGGAGGCACAAGCAGGAGCTGTGCAGAGAAAAAAAGCCATGCTTGGTCACTGGAGGCCTCTTGCAATATGTTTTTGGGGGTCTGAGCCTCTAGCATTTTGCTGCAAGCACATTTTGAAATATCACTGACTCCATAACCATGAAATGTGCTATAATGCAATGTAGAAGCTCTAAAACCATTTTGGGATTCAGGTGTCTCCAAAATATCACTATCACTTGGTAAGACAGGCGAATTAATGTCAGTGTATTGGAAGAAGCAAAGATCACCAATGTCAAAGCAATAATTCTTCAACATTCGTTGGACTGGTCATGTTGTTTGGTTGCCTGATTATCGTCTTCCAAAGCAGCTACTCTATTCCCAACTTAAGAATGGAAAGCGTAATGCTTTAAAAGAGGTTTAAAGACGCTCTCAAGGCACATCTAAAAATGTAGTATAAACACCGACAACTGGGAAACACTGGCCTGCGAGCACTCTAATTGAAGAATAGCCTCTACCAAAGGCGTCATGGACTTTGAAGAAGCACTTACTCAGGCTGAAAAGGAGAAATGAGCTAAGAGGAAGGCACATTTGGCAAACTCTTACTGTGATCAACTCCTGGCTGAAAACCTATGTCCCCACTGTGGAAGGATGTGCAGATCCAGAATTGGCCTCCCCAGTCACCTATGGATACACTGTTAAGACCATATTCTTGGAAGACAATCTTACTCGGCTACGAGTGATTGCCAAAGAAGAAGAGAATGCAATACAAGGATAATGAATCTCAGGGCTCATGAGATATTGTGCTGCCTCTGTTAGATGCTGAACTGAGAACACAAAGTGATATGACAATAAATTTCAGGATTGAGAGGTGTGGTTGACTGTTGGAAAAACGCCCTGGGGTGACCGTGCAGCCCCCGAACTCCGAGCTTCCTCCGGTATGCACAGCTCTGGAAAAGGCATACCCCTTCTTCTCCAGTGTGCTTCAGCGACATACATCAACTGATATATGCACACTAATCTTCTGGCGTAACACAGCAAGAAGAAGACATTGTAGAGCTAATCTACGTATTTACCAGTATTTACACACTACATACTGACAAAAGAATCACTGCGTCCTTTCTCTCCAGCTCCAAGAGAACAGATAGAACAAAAGCAAAAGCAAAAGTACAGTGTAACAGTACACATAGCGGAAGAGATAAGACTGTCTTCCGTTCCCACACTCTTCCCAGACAGGCATGTGAATTACACCAACCACATCTGCAGCATGGGAGGCATGAAATACTAACATTGACAAGTAGGCCCTACAAAGTAAGACAGAATTTTCCTCGAGCCACTTATAAAATGTAGCAGATGTGGCTACCACAATTTAAATGCAGTTTGTAAAGCAGCAGGACAAAGCAAACCAGAAATGCTTCCTATTTGGATGAGTCATTTTCTAGTTGTGCTAGAAAACTAAATAAATGTTCCAAATCAAATGGCTTGTTTTTGAAAGAGATTCTGAGGATTCTGGATTCCCCATCAGGAAAAGCACATCTGGATGAAGGGGTCCAGAATTGGCAGTTCTTTAGCCATGTGAGCAATGAGAAAGCAGTTCTCACTGTCCATGCTGTTGACCTCAGGCTCTTTTGCAAGAGCCTGGACTCAGCAGGACCTACTCCAGTTCCAGAGAAAGGCAGGAAGTGGAAGCAATAAAACCAAAGGGAAGGGGATCGAGCAGCTTCATTCCCATGGACCCTATAGAGAAAGGAAGGGAGGAAGGGGAGGCAGGCATACATTGCGACCCTCACCTCCTGCCAACTGGAAAGCAGAGCTCAGCAGATCAAGGGAGCACACAAACAGGTACAAAAAGCCAAACATCAGAGGCACCTTGAGAATGGAGTTGAGGATGGATTTGGTCCTTGCCCATCTTCCAAGTGCTGTGATGGAACAATAGACATTAGGTTAGAGATTATCTTGGTCAATTGAAGCCTCTCATGTCCCCTGCACCCACCAATTATTCCCTTCGTTCCCCACACTTAGGGCTTCTCCACACTTCCTCTTGTCCAGCTGCTTTCGCCTGGGGGGGGGGAAACACTCTTTAGCACTCCATCAGAGCAAAGGGCAATTCAGGTATTCCCTGGATTGCCATTTGTTCTGATATATTGCTAGAGAGTGAGTTTTTTCTTGGAAAGGAGAAGAGCACAGGAAATCCGCTCGGACACATGTTTCTAGGCACAAGATAAACAGAAGTGTGGATGAGACTTGAGCTTCCACTGAGGATTGCCATTTGCTCCGATTCACTGGTAAAATGTGAGTTTTCCCAGGGAAAGTGTCGGGGGGGGGGAGCCAAACACGTGGACATGGAGATTTAAATTCCGGACCTGAGCCTGGAAAGCATGGTGCAACAGGAAGTCTGGATGAGCCCTGAATCTCTGCAGGGTTTGTTTTTTTTCAGCCCCTGTAACTAGAGCACAAAAAAACAACGAGGAAAGGTACAAAGCAAAAGCACAAAATGACCACCAGGTCGGCTTGTGCCCCAATCTGCACTAAGAGGGAGGTGAAGGAGAGGCATCATTTAGTTAGACTGGCATTCCAGTTCTAAAAACAAACCCATTTCATTTCAACTCCAGTGTGGGTTGCTTAGTAACAGTAAAGAACCTGCCAATCCTCTTTCTATAAATGCCGAGTGCTTCGCAGCAGGGAAATGGACAGAAGTGGGAACTGCAATCCTTCAGGCACCCACGCAGCCAGCACGGGCAATTGAGAACAATGCAAAGGAAGTGCGTCCTAACACAACATGAGCACCTTAACTCTGACCGAAGGGCAGTGTGAGAGAGATGGGGGTCAGCAAAGGTTTGAGCTAGTTTGCAGAATCCTATGCCTCAGCTGTTTCTCTCAAGGGAGACTTCTCTGTGGGAAATGTTCTCTCTCAATATTTATCAGCTGGAAACAGATTGTGTGTCGTTGTCGCTGTTACACAGCCTTGATGTCTCACATCAAGTCTAACAAGCAGGGAATCATTACTGATTCATGATGAAGTTGTATCTACGGCTTTGCACACAATACCCTTCAGGCATTCTGACCCTGGTTTTGACTTTTACAAATGCTCACATCTTCTGTTTATTTTGGATTTAATGGTGAATGTTAGGATATTCGTTAGGCCAGAGTTAAGGGTGATGGTGAAAGTCCTTAACAGCTTGATTAAGATAACAGATTTAACGGTAGCTAGTTGAACTTATTTACTTCCTCATCTGCATCCTATAATATGCAACCCTATTGTACGCCAGTTTACTCAGAAGTGTCTCACTGACTTCAGTGGGACATGCTCCGAATTAAGATTGCTTTCTTGAAACAGGGATGGAGAACCAGATGTTGTTTGACTACAACTCCCATAATCCCTGTGACTATTAGCCGTGCTGTTTGGGGCTGATGGGAGTTGAGAGTCCAACAGCATTTAGAAGGCCACAGAATCCCAACACTGTCTTAAAAGAAGTAATAGTCAACATTAAAATATTGACTCATTGCACACACTGTGTTATCTAGCAGGTCATAACAACCCACAGATTTTATAAACTGAAATGAAAGTTCACACACATAAGCAGTTGGCACTTTGGTCATACTGGTTGAGGAAAAAAGCTTAAGACTTAACATACAGTACATGGAGGAACAGTATGTGATTGTGAAAATGTCCCTCACTGCTTTGTTTGTATCTGGGGAGTTTCTCAGATATTCTGTGCTATTTTTTGTTCTTGCACAAGCATAGCTCAGTCTCACTTCTCCTGATACTAGAAGACAAAAAATCAAGTTGTGTCCACATTTCTAATTATATAGTGATTAAATGCTAAATAGCCAATGAGCTACCAGGCAAACTGCAACAGCAAGATAAATAACATACTATTATAAGGGAAGCTGAAGTCTTGGGGGAAAGGAGGGAACTGGGTTAGTTCCTAGAAACAGGGTGGGGAACCTGTGGCTCTTCAAAGGTTGCTCCCATCATCCCTGACTATTGACAATGCCAGCTGGGGCTGATGGGAATTGAAATCCAACAACATCTTGGAGGACCACAAGTTCTCCATCCTTGCCCCAGAATCATGCTTTAAACTGGCCATGTAAGTAATGATAATTTCAGCAGCAGCTGTGGATGAAGCTTATGCCAGGTATTCAGCCAGCAATTCATAGGCAGAGACTGAGACCCCAGCTGCCCCACCTTCTTCCAGCACCTTGATCCAGAGCACGTGCTAGTGATTAGTCCTTGACTCTTCCTATTCCCAAGCCTTGAGGGAAGCAAGGCCTTAGGCTTCCAAATGAGCCCTGCAGCTCTGGGCCTATCATTGTTTTTGCTCCTGCCGTCCTGGAACTGATGGTAGAGGGCCAGAAATCAAGGATGGGTGAATCACTGTTCCCTTGGTGTCACAACTTTCTGGGGGAAGGGGCTTATTTGGGGTGGTAGCCTTAGGCTGTTCCTTGGAGAAAATTAACTCCCTGTGAACATAGTTGTATCTTCGGGCTATAGTTTATGGTCACCCTAAACCTGCAGACCATCCTGCAGAAAGGGACGTGGGTGGCGCTGTGGATTAAACCACAGAGCCTAGGGCTTGCTGATCAGAAGGTCGGTGGTTTGAATCCCCGCGATGGGGTGAGCTCCCGTTGCTTGGTCCCAGCTCCTGCCCACCTAGCAGTTCGAAAGCACGTCAAAAGTGCAAGTAGATAAATACCGGTAGGTACTGCTCCAGCGGGAAGGTAAACAGCGTTTCTGTGCGCTGCTCTGGTTCGCCACAAGCGGCTTAGTCATGCTGGCCACATGACCCAGAAGCTGTACGCCGGCTCCCTCGGCCAGTAACGCGAGATGAGCGCCGCAACCCCAGAGTTGGACACGACTGGACCTAATGGTCAGGGGTCCCTTTACCTTTACCTAATCCTGCAGAACCTGGTACAGAGTGGCTGGGGAAACCCAGCCAGATGGGTGGGTTACAAATAATAAAATTATTATTATTACAGGTTACAGTTTTGCCCAAATAGCATAGTATGCCTAGCTCATCAGAAGTGGTCACTGCCCTCTTGCCCAAGGGTAGGGGTGGAGAACCTGAGGCCCTCCTGATATTGGGAACCTCCAATATCAGCCCCAGCCAGCATGACCCATAGTCAGGGAATAGAGGAGCTGTAGTCCAACTGTCTACAGCTGGGAGTGCCTGATCACCTCATTTGTCTCCTGAGAAATCTCTATGTGGGACAAGAAGCTACAGTTAGAACTGGATATGGAACAACTGATTGGTTCAAAATTGGGAAAGGAGTACGACAAGGCTGTATATTGTCTCCCTGCTTATTTAACTTATATGCAGAATTCATCATGCAAAAGGCTGGACTGGATGAATCCCAAACCGGAATTAAGATTGCCGGAAAAAATATCAACAACCTCAGATATGCTGATGACACAACCTTGATGGCAGAAAGTGAGGAGG
This sequence comes from Lacerta agilis, assembly GCF_009819535.1. Classification (NCBI taxonomy): domain Eukaryota; kingdom Metazoa; phylum Chordata; class Lepidosauria; order Squamata; family Lacertidae; genus Lacerta; species Lacerta agilis. The sequence goes on from NC_046313.1 coordinate 65,847,061, forward strand.
AATTAAAGAACCTTTTAATGAGGGTGAAAGAGGAGAGCGCAAAATATGGTCTGAAGCTCAACATCAAAAAAACTAAGATCATGGCCACTGGTCCCATCACCTCCTGGCAAATAGAAGGGGAAGAAATGGAGGCAGTGAGAGATTTCACTTTTTTGGGTTCCATGATCACTGCAGATGGTGACAGCAGTCACGAAATTAGAAGACGCCTGCTTCTTGGGAGAAAAGCAATGACAAACCTAGACAGCATCTTAAAAAGCAAAGACATCACCTTGCCGACAAAGGTCCGTATAGTTAAAGCTATGGTTTTCCCAGTAGTAATGTACGGAAGTGAGAGCTGGACCATAAAGAAGGCTGATCGCCGAAGAATTGATGCTTTTGAAATATGGTGCTGGAGGAGACTCTTGAGAGTCCCATGGACTGCAAGAAGATCAAACCTATCCATTCTCAAAGAAATCAGCCCTGAGTGCTCACTAGAAGGACAGATCCTGAAGTTGAGGCTCCAGTACTTTGGCCACCTCATGAGAAGAGAAGACTCCCTGGAAAAGACCCTGATGTTGGGAAAGATGGAGGGCACAAGGAGAAGGGGACGACAGAGGATGAGATGGTTGGACAGTGTTCTCGAAGCTACTAACATGAGTTTGGCCAAACTGCGAGAGGCAGTGAAGGATAGGCGTGCCTGGCGTGCTCTGGTCCATGGGGTCACGAAGAGTCGGACACGACTGAACGACTGAACAACAACAAGTCCAACTGTCTCTGGAGGGCCACGGGTTCCCTGCGTCTGCCCATGGATGTGGCTCTCCCCTTGGCCCAAGGCCTCAGCTCCAGAACAGAACCTGTTTACTGCACCCTCCTCCTGCGCTGCTGGTCCGCACGTTAGTTCCCATGTCAGGAGCCACCAGGGAGGTCTCCTTGGCGGTCTCCTCCCTGTCCTCTCCTCAGAAAGGGCCCTGGCAGACATGGCAGGAAGTGCCGCTTCTACGTCACATGACACCCAGGCCTTCTTTCTGACAGGAAGACGCGGCACGGTCTCCATAGCAACTTGCCACGCCTCCCTCCCATTGCACCTTGCCCTGGTACCACTGAGGTGATGGCTGCAGTCCGTTCTGCTGATGCGTAAATGGGAGGGCCTCCTCTTTGAAGCTTCATCTGTTAAGGGCAAGGGCCTGTAGTTGGGATGAACACACAGAATCCAAGATGCAACCCATTTACTGAAAAAGGTTGTAAACAAGACTTCTTTTTTCCTGCCTGTTGTTTGAAACTCAAAGCATTATGGTGGCTACCACACTTGGGCACTTGACTGCTGTTGAGGCATTGCTTTTCTGCACTTCACTAGAAGGGAAATTAAAAGGGAGGTGTGCACAAGCACTTATTACAGCTCGATATTACTCATCTTACGGCCAAGAGACCTTCTTATAATGTTTACTTACAGCTAATTCCCGTTCAGCAGAGATTGCCACTACTGTTAATTAAAAGATTCCTGCTTGTAGAGTCAGCCCGTTTTATTGCTTCCTGATATGCTTGGGTGTGGATTAGCAACAAATACATTGTTTATTGCCCCTTGAATAGTTTTTCTTAATTGTCTCAATATCAGTTTCCGTACCTGGGGACTAGCGAGGGAAGCTTTGATTACTGATTTCTCCATTATTTCGTTAGAGAAATAGCACTATTTCACAACAGAAAATTTAAATTTAAAAAGGTATTGATAATTTAAGCCTTCTTCCTACCCTCCACCTCAGGATTGGGGCAATTAAGATAAGCAAGCAAGCAAAAAAACAAACAAACAAAAACAACCAACAGATATTCATTGCTGACAGCTTTACAGGGTATACCTGGAATTAATAATTCATGCTGAGTCTGTCAACAGGAAGTGCTCAGTTAAAGGTTATCTCTGAAAAGCCCTAGACAAGATTATGCTTAACAACAACAACAACAACAACAACAACAACAACAACAACAACAACAACTCAAGTGAGAAACACTAGAATGCAATGAGCTGACAATTTCATCATCTGGATACTTCATAAAAACTGAGTGACTGGACAGCAATGCTGGAGAAAGCTAGTGTGGAAGCAACCAAACCAGTCATCTCCTGCAAAACTGCGGTAGTGAAGGCCAGGGATGGAGAGACCTATGGCCCTGCAGGTATTATAGGACTTCAGTTCTCATCAGTCAGTATGGCCAGTGGTCAGGGATGATACGTGTTGTAGTCCAAAGCAGGGGAAAGGTCACAACTTATCCATCCCTGCTGTACAAGGTGTGGCTTCTTCTTCATTGTTGTCTTCTTCATGTCCAACATTTATATTCCACCATGGCACCTGAGGGGATGTACAGGGCACCCAAGGTGGCTCCCAGGCAGCCACATGTCTAGGTACTAACCAGACCTAGAGCTGCTTAGCATCAGCAAGGTGGTGACCTCAAGTGATGCAGGTGCTGTGTGAAACATCTGCCTGAGATTCTTTGAAAGCCATCACTGGTAAGAGTAGAGTCCACTAGAATTCAAGTGGTGGGTCAGGACCCACTAGTACAATATGGGTCACAACAGGAGCACTAGCACCATGCAAATTCTTGTTTGGGTTAAAAGTGGGTCCTGGATCTGAAAAGTTGAAGATACCTGGAATACTAAGTCTGATCTGGTATAAGGAAGATTCCCGTATTCCTATATTCTGGCCAGGCAGTGAAGACTATAAGTGAAAGGTCATGGAGACGCAAGGAAGAATGTAGCTGTGGCTTATCTGGAGGGGTTCACAAAGTTCCCTTTGTGAATGCACAAGCATCCTGCAGCTCACCCTGAAAGCAAATGTTTGCAACAGGTCAAACTTTTGTGAACATCTAGCGAAGCCTGGGGAGCACCAGTCACCGCCCTTGCCCCGAGGTCAATTTCTGGTGTCTTGAGCAGGGCAAGGGAGCTGCAGCAGTAGCTCGCAGGACCAAAGCACATGGAACTCATTCCCCCTCAATCCTGCACATAAGGATTTATGCAGGGACATTCAGTTTTGCCAGCACCCTTACTTGAACGCACGCAACAGCCCTCATTCCCTTTTCACAGACTTCTTAAACATTGTGGGTTTGGCAACAATGGACTTTGCAGAGGCAGCTGGGCAATTATCTGTGCTTGTAAGATGGGTTCACTTACACTGCATACGTGCAGCAAAAAGAATGCCTTTGAACATTTGTAGCAAAAGGAATCATTAAAATTCAATCAATGACAAAATAGCAAGGCATTGCCGTAGGGAAGCCATGCTGGTGATTGTCTATAATGTATGTTCTGCATAAGTACTCTCATGCTGGATTTGCATTGTGGAGGAGGACGCAGCATCAAAGCACTTTTAAGGCTATGGAATGGCAGAGGCATGGGCGGAAAGAGTTATTGCCAATGATGTTATCGGAAGCATTCAACAGGAACCCATGTTATTTGTGCAACAGCTACAAACACTTTACATACAGCAGTGCCATTAGCCTACAGTAGGGTTGCCATACGTCCAGGAAAACCAGGATATGTCCTCTTTTGGGGGGGGCAACACATGCCCATCTGGGCAGGTTTTTTTACATTTTAAAGGAAATGTCTGGGTTTGGGAGGGTATTTTGGGGGTTGGGGGAGCATGTGCATGCTCAGGAAGGCACTGTGCCCTGTAAGTCAAAGTGCCACAGTGGAGCGAGGCCATCGCAGCAAAGATCAGCTCAGAGCTGGGGTCCTGCCTCCGCTTGGGTTGGCAGCAGCTTGGGCTTGGGCCACTGCCAGCCTGAGCCAGAGAAAGAGGTGTGTGGGTGCAGCAGCAGCCCTGTGCCCCTCTTAGCATGGCTTGGGCTGGCAGTGGCTGTTTTTTGTTCTTCAAGATATGGCAACCCTAGTGTACAGAGACCGTAGCTGTGGGGATGGGGAACCCCCTACACGAAAACAATTCTGCTTGAATCTCAGGATAATGTCATATCACACTGCAACAATGCTAGCTTGAAGGAAGCGATCTGGTTCCCACCCAATAAATCAGAATACATTTGTTGAATAAAAAACATTGTTTGACGAGGCCCTTAATTTATCCCTAGGAAAACAAACCCCTCCCCTCCACCCTACCTTCACTACCACCTTCTGGATTTAGAGAGGTTCCACATGATGGAATTTGGTAGCCACCCTTGAGCTAGTTCAGAAGTTAAGATGGTGACCCCTGGATGTTGCTGGACTTCAGTTCCCACCACCTCTGATATGCTGGCTGTGGCTGATGAGAGCTGGAGTCCAACAATATCTAGAGGGTACTATGTTTGCTACCCCTGATCTAGTTGATACCTTCTTGGAAAGATACATGGAGAAGTTGTGACTTTCACAATCCTGACTTTGCATCTCAGTGCCCTTTGGCAACTTGGCTAGCTCTCCTCTTCTGTACTATTTCTCAGATGTGCCCTGCTAGAGCATGCCCTCCAGGTAGATAGCTTTTGGACCACCTCTGCCTATGTGAACTCACCCAGGTTATGAGACATGCAGATACTCACAGGGCCTTAGTAATGGTGGCATTGCAGTTGCGGAATACACTGCCTGGGGAGGTCTGCCATGCTTCCTCTTAATTTCTACCCCCTTTACGCTGTCTTCTTTGGTTTTAATGTTAACAGGATGTAACATTATACAAAATACATTTTGTATTTGTCTTCTTTATTTTTAATCAGAGTTTTACTCCTGGTAAACTGCTTTGGGGGAAAAGGTTGTTTTTAAAATTGGGCATAAATATTTAAAACAAGGGTAGGGAACCCTTGGCCCTCCAGCTGGTGTTTGTACCCTGAATCCCAACAGCCTTAGCCAAGATGAACCGCCCTGAGACCTCCAGGTATATGGCGGTATCTAAATTCAATAAATAAAATAAAATAAATAAATAAGATGGCCAACAATCACGGGTGATGTGAGATGTTTTGGGGGTTTTTAAAAATTATTTTTGCAAATACAGGGAGTTGTAGTTTGACAACATCTGGAGGGCCCCATGTTCCCTACTTGCAATAAATAAACAGACTGACTAATGGAGGGAGCTCCAGTACAGCTGCTTATGTTTAGCAGGGCCCTGTGCATATTTCCCTTACCTGGTTTCTGCCCTTCGTCCAAGCCTGTGTGGGGGCTCTTCCATGGCTTGGAGGAATGAGTGTCCAGTTCATACTTCTCCATGGTTTCAGACAACTTCCCAGGAGAACCTGGGCAAAGGTACTCATGGTCCAGATGACTCACAGTACTGACTGTGGGGAACAGATATGCTCTAGGGTCAGGGATCCTCTGTAGAGCTATGGAGAAAGATGTGGATTACTAACATGTGTCCCAGGTCACAATACCCTGTTGTGAGTAAAGCAGTTCACAGAGAAACTAGTAGCATCTCTGGAGACTATCCTTGGAACTAATCAAGGAAAAAGGATTCAGCAGAAAGAAATCCTGCAGCTGCACCATCCCATGATAGACCAACATCCCCCCCCCAAAAGGCCACCTTCAGTGCCATATTTAAGCGCCCCAATACCTCCCCAGGAAAATGTAATACCCAAAGTAACAGACTATCCTAGTGTCCTCCAGATTTTGTTGGATTGTAACTCTCATTACCCCTGACCACTGGCCATGTTGACTGGGGTGGTTGGGAGTTGGAGTCTAATAAATATCTGGAGGACACAAGGTTTTGGAAGTACCATATTTATCCCCTCCCACAGGTGAGCTGCTGTCGTCCTTGCACCTGCTGTAGCTTCTGCCTGGAGTCCTTTTGCTTTAGCAATAAGTAGACTAAACACGGTTCTATTTGAGAGCTAACTGTACAGAAAAAAAGCAAATCCCCAGTACTTCCATAAGTGAGATGGAAGACAAGAAGAAGGCAGAGTGAATAAGAGAATTAATAAGAGGTCAGGCTCATCAAGTGTGCTATATGATGAACAGTCAGGTGCAGGAGTAGGCACCCGTGGTAAGTACCTTGGGGGCTGGGGCAGTAGGAATACGGTGGTGCCCGCAAGACCCTTCCTCCTCCTGTAGGTCGGCGGCATTGGACTGGACTCTCTCTTCCATAAGGTAACATCATTGCCTGCCAATCTGAACAGACATAGGTCATAAACAAGGGTCTTGCTTGCAAGTACCGGGTAAGTGCCGGATGCTTCACCCACATGCAGCAAGAAGGCATGGCTCTTGATCAAATATGTTTCTTTCCCCAGGGGCACAGAATACTCTTGCAATCATTTGCATAGCATTTGCTTCAGGCTAGTTCCATTTTACTTTCAAGGCTAAAAAACTTGGACTAACAGAAAAGAGTCCCTATCTGAGGTTTCAGCAGTTTGAGAGAGAAACCACACTATCCAAAAGGTCAGATGGTTCAGCCTGGTATGGATATAACTAGTGAAGTCCTGCCTGACATTGTGCTAGTCATCCTATGAGACATTCTGGGTTTCAGTGTATCGGAGGCCCAAGAGCCTGTTTTAGAGTGGCTTGGATTCAACTGCCAAATCCATGCCTGGTGAAGGTGCCCTTCTTGGTTGGCTGGTTGTCCCAGGTTGCCTCAGCCTTGGTCCCTTAGTGCTTCCCTAGACTCTTGTCCCTACTTGTTCCCTTACCTGCTTCAGGTAGGCCACCCAGGATTCAAGGTCACTCCCTGCATCCACGCTTCCCTCGAAGGCAAAGTGGCTGGTGAAACACAAGGTGTCCTTTATACACGGGATAGGAACAAAGTCTAAAGAGTCTTGTGCTGCCCCTCAGAACCATCCTGCACTCCCCTTCTCAGAAATTCCTTTAGTTAATTGCTAACTTCTGCATCAGCCTGCATTGTGGAACAAGACGGACTTGTGCTGTGTTTAAGAGACACGGATACAAACAGACTCTAGGGCTGCCCTAGATGCTAGCCTGATCCTGGCCCCATCATGGACACACAATGATGGCATACCTCCCATGCTGGGATCTCAAAGCGACATTCAGTCACAGCTTCTCAAGGAAAATCACATCATCCCTTATAGGAAAATGTTCCCAGGGTAGGTAGCACTAGTAGCTTCGTATTCAGCTGGGATCTAGGAACCAACACCAGCATTTCAATTATATTTCAGATGAAAAAATGGAGCTTCAGACATATATAATCATAAATAGGAACAGCTGATTTAATATACAGAGTGTCTGGCCTAGCAGCAGAAAACAAGCAGATGTGGAATCTGATAAAACATTATCCAGATCTACAAAAAATCATCCATCCATCCATCCATCCATTCATTTGCAAGCCATCTTTCCAAAGTTAGAACCATGGTCAAGATGGCTTGCAACATACAAAAAAATACATAATTATAAGTAGCTATAAACAATGAAATATCAAAAATTTCACAACCAAATTGAACTATTTCCACATATATCATGAGAAAAATCTAGAATAAAGACACATAGAATTAATATCAATAACAGCAACAACCCCCCCTCAATAATCCCCCCCCCAACTGGAGTCAGTCAGGGCCCCACTCTCCCAAGACAGGTGGGGGAAAGCCTGCAAGGCAGGGAGGAGGTCTTCCGGGACTCAGTCAAGAAAGCACTCTGTCATGATGAAAAAAGTTGTAGTTCCCTATCACACAGCTTTGAAGACTCATAAAGGAGATTATTTTGGATCAGAAATAGGAAATTAGATAGTATAGAAGTTCTAATGTCTCATTCTATGGTAAATCAAACAAGCTGTTGATGTGTTCAGCTAAGAAAGAGTGAGAGCTGGCTAAGAAAATACAATTCAAGCATATTTCTCACCATAGCCAATTTGGAACATTATACACACACACACAAAATCATGGCTCCACTTTGGAATGAAGCTCCTTTAAGTGGTGTGGTAGGGAACTACAGAATTTTTCACCATTGCAGTGCTGTGATCCGAGTTACTGTTGGTTCAAAGAGAAAAATGATATAGAAAAGAAAATTCCCTGGATGCCAAGATCCAGGTTTGGGGTAAGTACTCACTGGTGAGAGAACTCCAGCAGAGATTTAAAATCACAAAATATGCATCAAAGTAAAGTTCCTTACAAAGCTTTCCTCTTCCCCAGCATAGAAAAATGCCACACGTGAGGTAAGTTAAAACAAGGGTTAACGTAGAAGCCTTACAAAAGGTTTAAAACAAGGGTTGGCTTACAAACGCTCCAAAGGTCAGATTCATGTGCTTCAGAATAGGTATAGGAACTCAAGAATGGCTTGTCAGAGCCATGCAACTAAGCAAGAACAACTAAAGGGAAACAATAGGCTTGATAACCTTCCTCCCAAGGTGAAGGGGACTGACTTAGCTAAGCCTGGCAGGACAGCTTACTCTATGGTGTTAACCCCTTCATGCATCAATTAGACTTCAGCATGTTGGTTCTATGAGGCTGGTTATCCCAGTTACCTCACCCACTGAAATACTCTCTAGCCCAGCCCAACCCAGCCCAGAAAAGACAGGAAAAGAACATCATAACCACAAGGAGCTCTGTTTGGATCAGGAACTGGCAATCTTGTTACCCATACCCCTACACCATTACGAAGGAATGGCCTGATGGAAGTGTGGTAAAGTTATTAAATTTTGGGACTGTCCCCTCCACCACACACACACAAGATATCCTGAACATAACAGGGCAACAACTAAAGGAAACCCTAGAGCTAGCATTACCAAATTTGTTCATGGGAGAAAATCTGGAATGACAAAATAAGAATTTAATTGGATATTTACTTGTAATGGCAAGAGCTATTATTATCAGGTTCTGGAAGGATCTAAAGGGTATTAGCTTGGCTAGGTGGCGTAACGAGGCCTGGGAAATTGCCCTTATTGAGAAACTTACACAAAAGTTATGTGTGGCCAAAGGGAAGAAATGGAAATACATGTTTGCTGCTGACTGGTTGAGATTTATTGCTTTTACAAATAGAACTGAATATAACAAAACAGTCCAAAAAGTATTTTCAGAACTGTGGGTTGCATAGTAACAACTGTTCTTTCTTTGTAAAGATTCTTTCTTGGACTGGAGTTTCATTTATATTTTCTACACGGAACTATGTGAGAGTTTTGTTGTATTTTTGTATTGTTTTCGGGGGGGGAGGGTAAAAAAGAGGAATTTCTGCTTGGCATCGTTTTTGCTAGCAAACTCTGGCTGAGGCTGCATGCAAACCATACATTTAATGCACCTTTTCTCACCCCACCCCCCAAATAATCTTGGGAGAATTTCAGTTTTATCTCTGACTGAGCTAAGCTATAATTCCCAGAATTTCCGGGGGTGGGGGGGGGGAGGAGGGAATGTGCTTTAAAAGTATGATGTGTATGCAACCTGTGATGTGTATGCAGCCTATAATTAGGCTGAGTTACTACCTATTTTTATTGGTTTACTTATTGGAGCTTTTCTTTTCACATAAAAGCTTCCAGGCCCAACAAGTTGCTACCCTACACTCAATGAAGGGAGTACATGGTAGTAGGTCTCGATGGCAATTCTGACACAGCCTCAATCTCATGGTGTTATTAAGTTTAGCTGAACTGCACATAGACCTCACTCCCAGCATCAGTACCCAGCCAGGGAACAATATGCCCTGTAGCATCAGACTGATCATCCTCAATAATACCGATGATACAAAAACTAGGTACTACACATAAAATGAAAATAAAACACAGACCTTTTTATTGGGGCTTCATAAATGGGCCATGAGGTATACAGGGACCAGGGCTGCGGAACCTCACAACTGGCCTTGCTATCTGCCCTCTGAACTCTCCTCAGGCCACCAGCTCTCTTCTGAGGTCACATCCCTCGCTGACCTTGCATTGCACCCTGAGTGTTTTTGCCTGACAGGAATATGTTCTTGGACTCTTGGCTGTGCCTCTTGCTTGACTGAATGTGTTCAGAAACTATCCTATTGGACAAAGAAGAAATTTGCATTTGTTGCTCTGCCCACTTCTGCAACTGGCCCTTCTATGACTGGCATGTGGCCCCCGGAAGGTTTTTCCCAGAAGGAAATGTGGCCCTCAGGCTGAAAAAAGACCCCCCACCCTGGACCATCTACTGGGCCAGAAAGAAATGGCAACCTGGACGGGACAGAAAAGGTGATCGTAGTACAGCCTAGCTAGCACCTATCTGACCAACCATTTAAGGCAGGCACCCTGATACCATCAAAATATGTCGTAAACATCCCTGCAGACCTGAAAGGCCTGTTTATAGCATTAAAGCAATGGTGTCAATTAAAGAAAATAATGCTATGATGTGTGTGTGTAGGGTTGCCAGGTGTCCACTATTTGAGTGGACAGTCCACTTTTTTCACATTATGTTAACTATTTTTTTCACAAAATAGTGGACATTTTTTTATTCAAAAGCTTTATGATGAAATGGTATTTTAATACGTGTTAAAATGTTTGTAAGAAAATATATAATTTAATTTAATTTAACCCCCCCACCCCCCGCTTGTCTGCTATTTTTTGGAAGCAGACCTGGCAACCGTGTGTGTGTGTGTGTGTTTTTACATATGGAAATGAGAGAGGGAGGGATGTTCACTAAGGGTCTTATGTGTTTTGTGTAGCATTGCAAGTATAGATGGGTTGAATGTGCATGGACATGGGAACAGCTACGAAATTCCCAAGCCAAAATTCTGTTTACGAAAGAGCCGAAAGTCACAGGACTGTAATAGATGGACTATTATAGTAAAGGCAGAGTCGTATTTATACTAACCCCTTGCCTATGGGAGTGGAAAGAATAAAGCGGAACATTCCAGACTAATCCTGGCTGGGAACTTACCCAGGTAACCAATGTATCAAGGTGGCAGGTAACACCTGCCTGCAGCCCTTGAAAGCTAAACCAATATAGGGTGGAGAAGGATGTTTATCTTTTAATCTCTGGGCCACACAAAATTAGTTTGTGCTGATAGGAGTAACACTTGCCTTGTTTGCACAGCACAGGCTTTCCTGAACAACAAGTACAAGGGCTGCAACATCAGTTCCACCTCATTGGGCAAGGAGAAGAGAGACGTCATCTATCCACAAGGCAAAGGCAACAGTAATCCATTTCCTAACCTTCCAGTTTCCTGTTTACCTATATCTGTGAACGTTTTCAGACATAAGCGAGGCCACCATATAAGACAGGGATGGGGAATATGTATCCTTCAGGTGTTGTTTGCCTATAGTTCCCATAATCCCAGGCCATTGGCCATGTTGGCTGGGGTTGATGGAAGCTGCAGTCTTACAGCATCTGGAGGGCCACATGTTCCCTGTCACTGCTATAAGAACTTTAGGGTGGAGGTCAGGAACATGTAGGCTCAGGAGCAGTGCTAATTTTGCAGGTGAGTGCTGACAGCCAGCCCAGTAAGGATCAAGTACCCTACTGGATTTCTGGGAATTCTGTAGTGCAGCCAATCCCTATCCAAAGTGGGGCTTGCTGTGGGTGGTAATCAGCTAAGCCCCACAGTAAAATGTATCGTTAGCCTTCATGGTTAGATTTTAATCTGCCAGCCCTGGTACCTTTGCCTGTGTGGTTTGAAATCAAACCAGGCATATAAGTGGCCCCACCTACCTGCCCAAGTGGCCTGTGGATGCTGTCCAGATCTGGTCCCTCACCCCTGCTTTAAAAATAGGGATGCTGCCATTGTCACATGAATGGACCAACAAGTTTGAGCTAAATACTGTAGGGTGCAATGGAGGAGGCGCTCCTGCACTTTCAGTAGTTGTATAGAAGAGGGAATTTTGGCAGGTGTACCTGTAGCCTATAGAAGTTGCTGTCCTTGCTATTTAAATCCCCACTGCTACACAGTTGTTGAAAGCGCAGGAGCCCTCTGCTCTTTTGCATTTGGCCACCCTAATGCTATGTGATACCCTGGTGGGTCTGAACTGGCAACGACTAAGCAGGAAAGAGATCCTGACGTGGTGATGGACAGCTCAAGGAAAGCACCAACTTCATATGAGGCGATGGTGGTTGTGGGGGTGGGGTAGACTGATTCAGTGCTGGGGCTTGTTTATCTCGTACTGGGTCAAAAAGCATCATATCCCGCCCCCAGGATGCAAATGGATATCACAGAGCTAGGAAAGGTGCAGAAAGGGACAGCTAAATGATGGAGTTGGAGCGCTGTCCCTCTCCCATAATCTAATTAGATATGTTGATTGGCAGTCGATGTTGTCATTGTTTCTTCATCACTTATCTTATGCCCTCCCTCCTTTCCTTCTCGAATAGATTCAGAAAAGGCAAAATAAGCTTCTTCTTCACACAATACATAATTAATTCATGAAATTCACGGCCTCATTTGGGCACTGGGATCCCATAAGTTTCCATCCTCATTCATCTCTATATGAAGCCACTGGGGGTGATCATAAGGGGATTGGAGGCGCATTGGCATCAATGTGCAGGTGACGCCCAACTCTGCTGCTCCTTGTCACCTGAAGCAGGTGGGGCTGTGCAAGTGCTGGACCACTTTTCTGTACACAGTAATGAGCTGAATAAGGGTCAATAAACCAAGACTGAATCCTGATAAGATGGAGCTTTATGGGTTGGTGGTTCCTGTGTCTAGGAACTGAGTAGATGGCCTGTTCTAGATGGGACTGTATTCCCCTTGAAGGAGCAGGTTTGTAGCTGGGAGTGCTCCTTGATCCAGCATTGTCAACTGAGGCCTAAGTGGCATCAGCAGCATGGAGCACCCATTTCCAGCTACAGGCAGCTACATCAATTCCCGGACCAGGTAGCTTAGCCACAGTAATTCATGCTTTGGTAACCTCCTGGTTAGATTACTATAATGTATTCTACATGGGACTACCCTTGAAGATATGGCAATTTCCGCTGGCTTAAGTGGTTTGTCTTGGACAAACCAATGGAGAATAGGTTTTAACCATGATGGCTAAGTGGAACTTCCCTGTCCAGAGGCAGTGTATCTCTGAATGCCACATACTGGGAACAAAAGAAGAAAGGAGAGTAGTTAGCTCCACACCCTGCTTGTGGATTTCCTGAAGGCAATTGACTGGCCGCTGCGAGAAACAGGATACTGAACTAGTTGGTCTGATCCAGCAGAGCTCTTTTGTGATATCCAGCCTCTTTCTTGTCCACCCTCTTTTATTTACTCACTGTATTTTCCCAAGCTTGATAAATTCTTAGATCCCAGGACTGGTTTGGGGTTGTGGTTTTTAGAGCCATTGACTAAACTAGATCAATGGAGCAGGGATTGCCAATGCATTGCCCTCCAGGTGTCACTGGACTTCAGCTCCCATCCTCCTTGACCAGTAACCACGTTGGCTGGGGCTGAGGTGAGCTGGAGTCTGATAACATCTGGAGGTACCACACTGGCCACCCCTGATGTAGAGTATGAGTCTCTGCTGTAGTGTAGATGTTTTGCCCAATGAATGGAGAACCAGCATATTACTCCTGAGTCCCCAAAGCACTCGGAAATGCCCAGAAATGTAGTAGGTGAGGCCTTTTCTGACAAGGAGGTGAATGGTGAGAATGAAAAGCTTCACCTAATTAAGTTTTGCATACTTGGCTGCTGTTACAGCACGGATGGAGGGGCCAGTTAAAAAATGGGCTGGTGGGAACTCTTAACCACAGGAGGGATCTTTTGTATCTTCTAATCCAACAGCATCATTGTGTACATTTGTCTTAGAACTGCCAACTCTTGAAATGAAAATAAATAAATTTCTGAGGCCTGAGGATTTGGATACTGCTTTCTGGCATGTCCAGGGTGGTGTAGCTCACCATTTTTGGAGATCTAAGACTGGAGCACAGTAGTTTGTTTGTTTGTTTGTTTGTTTGTTTGTCAGGCCTAGGAGCAGATCCCGGTGGAGCTTTTTCCAGGCCCTGGGGCACAGGCTATTCACTTATGGTGTACAGCTTGAAAAAGAAAATGCTGAAGTGGGAAGAAAATGACCTTTCCCTTTGTTTTCCAGACAGCTGGCCAGAAAGCAAAAAACAAGAATATGCATACTCACCTAGCCAGGCTATTGTGTCATAAGGCTGGCTTGAAATTTCCGAGACGTCTGTGAGAAAATTTTTGTTTGTTTGTTTCGTTTGTTTGTTTGTTTCATCCTAGAAAAAGGCTACTTTGCAGAATTTTCTCTGGATATTATCCACCCGCCGCAAAAACACTCCATTAACTCTGGGGCATTGTGGAAGACGCAAAATTGTGGGCAGGCTGCCCACACCATTACTGTTGCCGCCATTTATAATGGCAGTAGGTGGCAGGAAACGGTTAGAAAGACAGTCCACAGCTGTGATCCTGCCACTGCGAATGGTGAGTCCTCACCCCCAAGAAATTGTTGGAGAATTTCTCGGTCCACAAACAGGGCAGTGCTGAGCTCTAGTTCTGTGTTTTCCCTCCTAGTCGTCTGGCAACCCTAGTGTCTCCTGCCTAGGATAATCTCTCAGCATAGCCGCCAAGGGGTTAAACTCAAGTAACCTCAACCACAGTTCCTTCGCCCCAACCTTCCTGCTACTTATCATTACCTGTTCTTCATGGCCTGGCAGCCAATTTCCCACCCACCTGAAAGGATCTAGAGTCTTGACCAGCCAAGAGGATACAGTTGGGTGGTGCAAGGGGCCGGGGGGGGGGGGAGTTTCTGAATAACCAAGTGTCAAATTAAACTAAAGTCCAGACCTGACTCTTCCCCGTGTATATAGTCATCCTGTGTACAGATGCATGTTTCTAGCATATAGCAAGGGACAAAAACTGCTTCATCTCTGCATAAATATGGTTTTCCTGTAGAGGTTTGGGTGAAATATTGTCAATATTCCAGCTAAAATAAAGGGTGGGAAGAAACAATGCCCCCCCACCTTTTTTTACAAAGCAAACTAGAAAAGGAACACTGATCACATGGGCATATGATACTCAAGTTATATGCCACCCTCTTTTGACAAATATTGTATTGTCTTTTATCGATGGCAATTTATTATTATTTTAATGTAAGACACTTTGAAGGGTCCATTGGATGAAACAGAGCCTTAGAAATCTCAATCAATGAACAAATTGCCGCTTGATATACAGTTAGTGATTCAGTAAAGCTAGCAACTTATGCACATTTAACTTGTGTGCATTCAGCTTTACACGCTTGGCAAAAATTAAAATAATTTTAAAAATTAACGGGTCGGGCGTCTGGGGGGAAAGGACTTTGGCAATCCAAATCCAATGTGCTTTGCCTATACACAGTTTTGGCTTTTGGCGTGATCCCTGGAACGTAACCCCTGCATAAGTTGTGGGTTTACTGTGCTGCACTTTGGCTTTTATTTATTTTGCTTTTACACATTATTTCTTGGTTCCTCTAATTCATATGTAGCATGGCTTTGCGACCTTCATACACAATCTACAACATACTTTCTTCCTACCTCTTGGATAACTAAGTGACTGTTTGCATTTTAAAGACAGTTTTAGCTGTTTGGTTTGTTTTAAAATGCAATACAGTTGTGCCTAGCAAGGTATCTTCATTCTATGCTTTCTTTATTGCGCTAGGCAGCATTTGAAAAAAAGAGCCATTAAAGAACCTTGAATAGTCCTATTTTTCAGGATCTACAAACTATGCAGCTGTATGCAAAATCATAAACAAAAGAAAGCAGTTTCAGAAAGTCGTTTCTAGCAAAGACTGGGGAAAAGATAGACAGCGATGACATACCATACAGCCCTTCCTCCTCCTGTTAGTCAGATTGAGGTTAATGCAGCTGCCTCATTCACCTCTCCCTGTGTCTTCTAAGCTAGCCTCCTCTGAGCTGGAAGCCTTCTGCTGCCTCAGGGCTAGTGGAGGATGCTGTCCCATCATACGTGGTGAAGCAAGTCTTAACTGCCTGGGATCGTGTCCTGTGTCTCAGGCAGCAAGACTTCTTGGACCAGCCCTACATACAACTAGATTAAGCAGAAAACTTAAAACCCTTTGTAGGCACCGATTGGTATGGTCCGGATCCATGGTGCCCTCATCCCTCTCAGGTGTTAAGTCTAGGAATGGCTTGCAAGGAACTGTGCCCAATGGGTAGGACAGGCTCTCCAGACAAGTGTTGGTTAGGAATAACTGGTGTGTGACATCCTTCCAAGCCCAGTCTATTTTATGTTTTGAGTTTTCAACAGTCAATGTACCATCCATAGAATAACCACAAACCAAAATTATGTAAGTCATGTCTGACTTCCAAGGAGTACAGTGATCATCACACTAATATTTAAATGTAATTTATGTTTGCAGAGTTGTCAGGAATCTGGCATGGGATGGAGCACTTTATAGAACAGCGGAAAGAGGATGGCCAAAAGAACTGCGTCCAAAATGCACCAACTCTTCAATCCTCTCTTCAGAATGACTCGCAATCATTAATTTCCTCTGCCCTGGCCTATCACTCATTGACTGTGCTAGGCCAAAGTCCTTGCCCAGCATGGAATGTGACGTTCCATTGACGCTGCAGCCATTGCCTCCCCACCCCCACCCCCCACCCCCGCATGCCAAGTGAAGGGGTTCTGCAAGGGGAGATGGGGACTATGCCAGAACTTCCTGCATAAACACACACACACATACTTCTATGGGCGCAGGGTGAATCATCTCTCTTTTGTGGTCTGTGACTTTCAATTACCTGAAAACATTTTGGTATTTTTCTCTCCAGGAAGAGCCTTTTGTCCCACACACACCTGACACCCTACCCAGAGAAAGTTTCTCCATTTGTATTTGCCATACAGAGGATGTTTGGAGGCTGATTCATATGTAAAGGTAGGGCGTGCGGCACTGCCTTTTCATGGGATAGTATCACCTTGAACGTCTGCTGAAGTCACCCAACACATGGAAAGCTATGTGTAGTCTTTCTACATACAAAGAGGCTTTCAAGTGGAGGTAGGTGCCCCACACGCGTTGACTGAACATGAGCTTCTTGCAACAAGAGAACAAGACTTCTGGATTTTCTATCAATTTTAGCAGATAACAAAGACATGAAATGAGGAGCCCTGCCTGTCCATGAGGTGGAGTTGCCAGCAAGTAAACCAACAGAAAGATCAACCAGAACTTGTTCTCGTGGAGGTGGTAGATTCTTTGGCAAGAACTGAGCCACATAAGAAGGTCCTCAGGCCAGAAATCTAGCGTGCTGATGAGAGATTAAGTATTAGGAATCTAAGAGCATCTCTGTATGACCTGCCCAGTGACACCTCAACTTAGTCTTCTTAAGAGAGAGTTGTGCAGGGTTTCTCTGCAGAGACAATGGCATGATATCCGTCTGCACAGAACACATGGGAAGCAAGGTCTTTCAGCATGTTTGGTCTCCAGTTCTGCTCTTGCGCCCTTCAGGGCTCTGGTGATACAACCGGCACCTGCATAAACGTGACAGAGGAGAGTAAAAGATGTTCCAACTAACTTTATTTACCCAGATCTCATTCCACAGAGAGGACAGACAGTCAGACAGCAACAGCTGGACAGACAGGACCACAGCGACATCCACGAGGGCATGAAGACTGAGCAACAGGGCCAAGCCATGGAGCAGAACAAGGAATGGTCACGACTCCACTCCTTGCAACCAGCAGTCTAGCAGCTCCTGTTCCTCAGGTCTGCTGCTGCTGCTGAATAGTACTGGGTGCCGGGACAGGACAGGAACCCTGAGGAGCGCAGCAGAATGGGACACATTCAGAGGCAGGGAGAGAAACCCAGGAATCTCCATGATCACACCTTCAGTGAAGTTCATCCAGGCAAATGGTCTGTTTCTTCCTGTGCATGGCACCTTGGTTCCATGGAACCTCTGCTAACAAGGGAACCTGCAACATAATTTCCCCCACAACTGCCTAGACTTCTTCCTCCCATCCTCTCCCAGTCACACTCCTGGGGTCCCCATCCTCTTAAGAAACACACTGAGTGCTCAAAAGATCCTCATATTGAGGGGAAGAGGAATCCCTCATGGGAGCTAAGCTAAAACACATGTCCTCATCTGCATCAGGGTCATATTCCAAAATGCAGCAGGAGGATATCATGGCTTGGGACCTCTGGAAGAGGCAAATAAGTTGTTCTTCGCTGATGGACTTCTGGTCTGATTGAGACAAGCTGATCCTGACATGTCAGTGAACATACCTTGGTCTCATCTCCATCCATCTGGTTGGGCAAGGACTTCTGGGGAGTGTGGAAAGCCTGCAATGAGAGCCAGGACGGAGTTTAATCAAGTGGCCTGGGTTGCTCCAAAGCCCAGAGTGCTGTTTGCAATCTATTGACATTACACAGAACACTGGGAACCGCTTCCCACCAAATACATAGGAGAGCAAAACCATCCAACAGACCATCTGTGAATGCGACCATACATTGGGGACTCTTTGCCCAAGTGGAGCTGGAGTAGAGCAGTTACCTTCTTGGCAGGCTGGATCTCCTCTGTGGATTTGGACCGAGCTTTCACTCCCTGCTTCTGAGGGGAGCTGGATTGCTCCTGCAGCACAGGAAGCAAACATCAGTTGGGGAAATGTGCCCTTCGTTAAGCCATTTCTCTCCCTTGGAATCTTTCATAACCTCTGTTTTGCTGCAGACACTTCAGGAAGGGAAGCTCATGATAGATATCCCATTCATATATACTACAAGTGGTGTAGGAACCACTTCTGGTTTGCAAGATGCAACCCCAGAGCACTGCAGTCTACAGCGGTATCAGATCTCTTCATCACAGGGCTGGGAGCTGGGATGGACCCATGCAACTGGCTGCATGCAGATGCATAATCACAGTGGCATAAGGTCTAGGCACAGAGAAGCATCTCCCATGCCACCACCAGCAGGTGTGAATGGGGCTAGCAGGGCTGTCCCCATTCCAAGTGGAAGCTGCATAGCTGTCACACCATTGTATACAGCCCACCTACTGCAAGGTGAATCCTGGCACTGGCCTTTCAGTATGATGTGGATGCAGGAAGAAGATACGACCTGCAAGGTGAGTGGCATGATCGCACCTGACATTACAGAACATGCTCAGTTCTCAGCGTGCCTGATGTTTTCACTGTTGGGTGCTAAGCGCAAGCTGAGAAGAAAGGTCTAGGTCTAGGATCTCCACTGATCAACTTCTGCAGCTGTTTGAGGCTGGCTGTACATGGAGAGAATGCACACATTTGCCTCCTTGGTCTGCCTTGGTAGTGCCCTCCAGGGGTCGTTGAACTACAATTCTTATCTGCCCCAAGAAGCATAACCAATGGTCAGGGATGATGGGCATTGTAGTCCAAAAGCATCTTGAAGGCACCATGTTGGCTATTCCTGGTCCAGCCCATATTGTTTATAAACTGACTATAGAGTGGTTCACAAAAGTCCCAGGCAGTGGTCCTTCCCAGGCCCCACATCTGAGATACTGCAGACTCTTGAGACTAAAACCTGGGATCTGTGAAGAAGAGGCTCTTCCCCTGAGCTGTAGCCCCATCCAAAACTGCGTTAATGCTACTATGCCATTCTGTGCAGCACTGACTCTCTGCTGGATTAGAGAGATGTGCATCACACTTGGTGGCACTCAACCTCCTTCTTGCTTGGAAAGACTCTGTGCACCATTGCCATCACTGAGTGACACCCTGAGGTGCCGAGCATCGGCAGCAGGGATAAGGAAACTGTGGCCCTTCATGGGCCATTGACACCCATCAGCCCTAGCTGAGGAGAATGGGAATTATAGTCAACAAAATCTGGAGAGTTACGGGATCCCTGGTGCTTATTTATAGTGTCTTCAGGAATAAGAGAGTGGCAGTTGTAGGAAGGTTCCCCTCTTTGGGCCTCCTTAGTGTAAAGTACTTCCATGCAGTACCTTTGAGTTCAGCTCCATGGCTCTTTCCTGGTGGGTAATTCTTAAATCCTTCTCTGGCCAGACAGAAGTTTCTGCAAGGAAGATGCACATCATCTGAGAAACCATCAGTCTCCTCCTTCTCCTTGTGGCCGTGATACACATGAGGAGGGTAGTCATGGCTAATAGTACTACTAACCTCAAAGGAAATAAGGGCTAGATCCCCTGTTTCCTAGTGACAATAAAATGGACAGGCATTGCAAAGGAGGGGTGTAAACAGGAGCTCCCCCTCCCCCCAGGATCTGTATTGGGGCCAGCCTTTCTAAACTTGTTCATAAATGACCTGGAGTTAGAAGTGACCAAAGTGGTGGCCTAGTTTGCTGATGGCAATAAATTATAAAGGGTGGTAAGAACAACAAAAAGGGGGGGGGGGATAGCAAAGGACTCCAAGGGTATCTCTTCAAATAGTTGAATGGGCATTAAAATGGCAAAAGTGGTTGAATGCTAATAAGTGCCTAGTGGTGCACACTGGGGCATAAGGGGGGGGGAATCCTAACTTCACATTTGTTTTATGCCATGGGAACTGACTTGGCCGTGACTGAGTAGGAAAGAGACCACGGGGCTGAGGTAGACAGCTCAACAAAAAGCACCGGTCAAATTGCAGCAGCTGTGGATAAGGGAAATTCCGTGTCGAGGACCATCAAGGAAAGGAATAAAAAGCAAAACGTACTGACATCATAATGCCATTATACAAATCTATGATGTGCCTGCGCAATTCCAGTCACCCTACCTCCCAAAGAAAATTGTGGAGCTGAAAGAGGTGCAGAAAGGGGCAACCAAAATGACCAAGATAATATATGTCCCATTGGTTGTTGTTTTTTTTAATACTTTTATTAAATACACCGATTCTGATGGCAAAGCTAAGCACATAAAGATCTCCCAGTGAAGTGAATGTGTAGGGGAGAGAAAGAGAACTTAATTTGGGCTGGACTATGGCCAACGGGGTTGTATGGTGGGTAAAACAGCAGACAGCAGTCCCGATACTTTGCTTCCCTTCTTCCACTCCCTTCCCCACTGAGCATGTTGGTGTTGGGGGACCCGACTTGAATGGAAGTGCAAAGAAGCACATGCTGCTGTTTGGATGGTCCTCCGCTCTGTACTCTGCCCATCAGCCTCACAGCGAAAACCGCAGCCTTCCCTACTCCTGCACCCAACAGATAAGGCTGTTTGTCAGTTCAGAGTGGGGAGCACACCTGATACTAAGTCCTCAAAGGAAAAGTCACTGAAAGCCCAAGACCAAGCAGCCAACAGGAACCACTCCTTCCCCTTGTTTAAAAAAGCAGCAGCAGTAGCAACAACAACAACAGAACAATTAGCTGCCCTGTCCCCATTTTCAGAGTGTTCAAGGGCAAGGAGGAGGAAGCTGAACAGCCTTCTTTACCTGTGACCTTGTCTCTGCTTACCTGTTCTGAGCCTTATGGAGCATTGCCCTAATATGGATTTTGTAAATGTTGTGCCCTTTGATGCTTCCAGGTAGATGCTTACTGTAGGGTCAATGCTCATCATGCATACAATTTATTTCATTTTTATTTTGCAGAGTCCATATAGACCCGCCATGAGCATAAAAATACCAGCTTGTGTTTCCCCTCCGTTTTAACTACCCTTTCCAAGGAAAGCCTTATCTTGTTGCCAGTGACCTGTTTGCAGTATCTCAGTGACCCATTTGCAAATTAAACCCCTATCCGGAAGCACCTGAATATGGATTTTGGAATTTCCCTTGCCCAAGTGCTTCTTGCTCCGAGAAGGCTGGAGATCTGCTTCAAATCCCATGCACTCTGCAGTTCGAAAACATTGTTCATTTGGACAGGCATCTCCATACTAAGGACATCTCACGCACGTCCACAGCTGCCTCCAGCCTGGGATCCCCAGGTCTCCTGCAGAGAGAGCGCGAACTGGGCAAGTTGTAAACTGTCCTGTGATTTTCGAATGACGAGTGGTATATAAATTCAATAAGTAAGTGGCAGGGCTGGTTCCCCTTCCTATCAGACTGCAGCAGCATTCACCAACCTGCTGCCTTCCAGATGTTTTGGGCTATGACTCCCTTCAGACCCATAGACAGCACCAGGTTGGTGGAACCTACACTAGAGTTTATCCACAGGTTTATTGTAACCCCCCCTCCCTTCTTCGGGTGCAGTCTCTCTCTCTCTCCCCCCCCCCCCCCCACATACACACAAGAGCGCCACATTAGAGCTCATGGGAATGCAGCCAAGGCAGAAAGCAGAACTTCACCTTATGGCTGTCCCTAATGCTCACCCAAAAACTACTGCATCTTGTCCCTTCCCCACAGACGGGGCCGCAGCATCATGCTGCCTGCAGCGTTAGGATTGGGGTTCAAGCAGCCAACTACCGCAGCATGGCAAGGAACACAAAATTAGGACACTGGAAACAGCGCTGACACCCCGCGCCCAGCATCAAAGTAGATACCCAAAGGGAGATGTCACCCACCCACCCACCCACCCCAGAAACGTTGAGCCACAACGTCCCCTAGCGTTGACTTGAGGCAACGGAGGGAGCCTTGACGCTGAAGAGAGAAGGTGCGCCCCTTCTAGTTTGCTCCTCGCGAGCGGAGCGCCCCCTAGCCGACCAGCAACTCAGGAGAAAGACCTCTGCTTAAGAATGACCCCCTGCTCTAGGAATGGCCGCCGCCCGCAAGACGCAGCTCGCTCGGGCTTACCTGGCTGTCGTTGGGGCTGCCGGTGGCTCTTCCCGTCCGGGATCTCCGCCTGCACTGGCTGCTCCCCTCCCCACTCTCATTCAGACGGTGAGGGGCCGGCACATGCGGTCAGGGGCAGCCAATGGGGAAGTAGCTGCCTCCTCCGCCGTGCTTAGCATGCGAGGCGGCGGCTCGGTAAGCACCTCGGGGACTGAGCTGGGCGAGGGGATGGGGCGCATCGGCAGACGGCGACCACGCCCCGCGCGACCTCACCCACACGCCGCTTGCTGGCTGGTCTCCCCAGCAAATGCAAACAAGCAGAACACGTTTGCTGAGCAAAGGCATGCAGAGGTTTCCAGGGACCTAGGAATGTGCGTGTTCTGTGTGCGTGGGGAGAGCGCGGCAACCCCACAACTGGAGTGTTCCAACCCAAGTTTCCATTCATCTCTCTCTTTCTCTCTCTCTCTCTCTCTCTCTCTCACACACACACACACAAATTGCTTGCCCACAGAGCACACCTCCACCGGTTTTTGAGAGGGATGGGGGACCCAGCTCCTAACCAGAGACATACACAGCTCCAGCGAAGGAGATTCTGTTGTACAGTTGGTGTGGGCTTGTCGGATTTGCACATCAAATGCTCAACCTAGGGCAACTGGGAATTGGGTTGGGGAGTCCTCTTCGCTCCAAGCCATGCTGTTTCACATGAAGGATGTGGGAACCTCTCAGGGGCAGCATAGCCCCCCAAACAGTCCTGTCTCCACAACTCTTGCACCTGAGTGTGTTTGCCTTGAGGGCTGCATTCACAACCCACTGCTGCCTGCCACACTGCCCAGAAAGGCATGTGATGCCATGCACAAACTCACAGAGACACAGGACGACTTAAGCAACAGTGTTATCTTACATTTTACAAAGACTGAAAATTACAAACTATATACAGGCGTCATCACCACCTGCCACAGAGATGCGGTTGCTGCTGGGGCAGCCATGGGCAGCTGTTTCACAACACAGAGCAACACCGTACGACGGTCTGGTACAGCAAGTGGGCAAGACTGGCATTTTCCTGCCCAGCCAGCATGGGCAGTTCCAAGGAAGGAGAGTCAGACGTTTCTATTCCTGGAAGACAGGCTGGGGGTCCCTAGAGGTGGCTGCAGGCTGTAGCCAGGCCTCGGACCATATTCCTATGAGAGGGGAGGAGTCTCTCTGAGGCAGAACATGGTACCACAACATATACTGAACAGGAGGGACCTGACCTCACTGCAAGGAACATGAGGTTGCCTAGGCCTCTTGGAAGGGACTAGTATGGCGGGTGGATGGAGTCATGGAGGAGGTCACATGGCTGAAGGTTTCCCAGCAGGACCTGCTGAT
Organism: Lacerta agilis; assembly: GCF_009819535.1. Lineage (NCBI taxonomy): Eukaryota > Metazoa > Chordata > Lepidosauria > Squamata > Lacertidae > Lacerta > Lacerta agilis. Next base: position 65,870,732 of record NC_046313.1, read on the forward strand.
GATGGAGTTCCCGTAGGTGGCTTTGAAAGGGAAGCTTGAGATACTAACTGCTTCTTCTGGGCCTGACACTGAGAGACGGTGGCTGCCTCAGCACTGGGGGCCTCAGATGTGGACTTTTTCTCAGGGGCTGGGCTGGATGAGGAGCTGGTCTTGCTGGAGACACCATCTTGTTCAGGCAGCTGAAGGAAGTCTGGTAGTTCTAGATCCTTTTTGGAAAGGAGGCCACGCTGGTCATTGACTCTGCAGCTCTGTGCCCGGTTCAGCAGATCCACGAGCCCTGGGAGGGGGGGGGGAGAAGGAATTTGCTGTAGTTCTGGCAGCCTAACAATAATTTATTATACCAACTGTCATCTTTCTATTCAACAGCCTTCTTCACGTTTAAACCTTTCTTTAAAAAATGGCCAATAATCCAGGCAGAGGGCCTTCTCAGCAGTGGCACCCGCCCTGTGGAACTCCCTCCCACCAGATGTCAAGGAAATAAACAACTATCTGACTTTTAGAAGACACCTGAAGGCAACCCTGTTTAGGGAAGTTTTTAATGTTTGATTTTTTTATTGTGTTTTTAATATCTTGTTGGAAGCTGCCCAGAGTGGCTGGGGAGGCCCGGCCTGATGGGTGGGGTATAAGTATATTATATTATATTATATTATATTAATTATATTATATTATATTATATTATATTATATTATATTATATTGTTATTACTATTATTGTTATTATTATCATTATTGTTATTATTATTATTATTAGCAGCAACAACGACGTAGTGAGTTTGAAAATTGCATGCATTTACAGAAATAAACATGTCAACATGTATGCAGATTGACATAGCACCCTTTAATTCCCTGGGACTGCACTGCTTGCTTCCTAGTCAGTAATAAGCATCTTATTTACCTCCCCTATCTGACAAGTAACATCAGAGAAGATTTACCTTCCAAGTCATACGTGCGTCTATTCTGTTTGCTCCTAGGAGGCTTAGTGAAGGAACCGGACCCCTCACTGAAGGAATCAGATTCAGATTCTGTCTCTACAGAGCTGTCGTCCTGGAACCACAGTGAGAGAAGGCATGCTTATAACCAGAGCCAAAAATTGCCAGCCCCGTACCTACCTAAGCACCATGACATAAGCCTAGCAAACCCAAAACAAGGTGATATGCATGGCTGGTGGGGTGGAGGCAGGAAGACATCTCTAGACATACAAAACTAGTATTATCAGGAATACTGCTAGGCCAAAACTTTTCTCACTGAGATCTACATGCAGGAATGCTTTGTTTCTAAAAATAAAAATGGAGCAGCATTCTGTCGTGTAATTGCCCCAGCTAAGGTAATACAACCCATGGCCAAGACTCACCTCACTCAGCTCACGAGAAGGGCTTACTGCAGCATTTTTCACACCAAGAGGTTTCCCTTCTGCAATAAAGCACATGGATATTAGATATCCTGGAGGGACAGCAGAACAAAGAATCTGACCTTAAGCTCTGACGACAATGGGAGGATGGCTGAAACGAAGGCTGAGAGTAAGGCTTGATGGAGAATGGAACGGGATTGCCTGGAGTGTCGGGGTTTGGTTGCTGGAGCTCCTCGTGCACGGCCTTAGACTGGTTATGCACGAGGTACCAGTTGCGGGGAAAGCGGCCAGCGTTCCGCGTGCTTTTGAGCACGGTCGCCGGCCAAGCCTCACAGTCTGAAGGATGATGAGTAAGCCAATTGACGACTCCGATGAAGTGTGAGTTCCTAATTGCCTTCTTTAATGAACAGTTGCCTCGTGAAAATAAATATATACCCTGACTCTGAATAGGCGGACCAAATTAAAGAAATTAAATTTTTTACTTTACTCCCCCCTTTAACCCCAAAGGAAGACAGACACCGGTTGTATCTTTAGTGGCTTCGGCAGAACCCGCATAGGCTCGTCCCCTAAGCTAAGTTCCCCTAAGCTTAAAGGCCCTGCGCGCCCAATCTTCCGCGAGGCTAACTAAATAAACTAAAACCGAAATATCTTCCGCGGTCTAACTCTAACTAAAGAAAAACCCATCCAACCCGTCCAGCCCGCTCCTAGTCCCTTAAACTAAACTTGACTTCAACTAAAACCCAACTAAAAGAACATGAACGAACTCCTCTGCCTAAGCGGGGTGCCTCTGCCTTTTATTAGGGAACAAACGTGACATCATCATTAGTACTTTAACCAATAAAATCACTGTTGCTGCCCTCCAAAAAGGCGGGAAGCAAGTTTAACGCTCATTAACAACTTTGAACATGACCGGATCTACAAAATAAAGGCGGATTAATCTCATAAGTGAACCACACTATTCATTCATGCTTTCACTTTCGCTTTTACGCGCAATTATACCAAAAATAGACCTCGAAAAACTTATAAAATAACCAAATAAATGTGAATCCATGGCGGATCCGTGAAACGTATTCCGACATATCATCTTTCTTTTTTTGTTTTAAATTAAATTATTTTTGATTTAGTTATATAAAAAAGAAGGTTAGAGATATCATAAGCATTTATCTGACATAAACATTACCATTTGCTTCGATATAAACCTTGACATGAAAAGGCAAAGCGTCAACAGTGCTGACAGTGTCCACATCAAGACTGTGATATAAACACTAGCAACACCATCAACATCCATCCTTTTCATAGGAGGAAATACTTGTACAATAATGTAGCAATAAAGTCATGAAAATAACAAACCACTAGCCGAACATAAAAAGTGATCGATCCGATACACTGTAAACCTTTTAGGCATATATAAATACTTCAATACGTAGTGTAACACAACAAATCACCTCATAAGCATATATACTTTCGCGTGCAGCGTAAAACAACAAATTACTCCCCAAACACAAGAGAGGACCTGATACAGGTCCAAAATTAAAAATAACGGATAACGACTGCCCAAACATAAGAGAGGTCCCGATCCGGGACCCAAAATTAAAGTATAACTAGAGCTGGGGCTACATGGCCTACCCAGACCCCTCCCCCATTTTTTTTAATTTTTTATTTGGAAAACTGAGGAAAATGGATAAGGAAACATAAAAGGTGTGTGGCACTGAGGCTACAGAATCGAGGGAACTTTCAGGAAGACAGATTCTGGACTTACCACAGCGACCACAGGTAACGGGGAACTAGGGTCCGATTCCAGAGAGGGGATTTAAGGCACCTAAGTACAAGTGGTTTGCGCCACAAGAGGGGATTTAAGCTACCTATATAAAGGTGTCCCAGCCAGGATGAGGATTTAAACCATCTACGCAAGGGTTTCCAGCGAAACGAAATTGGAATTAAACCAGCTACATAAGGGTCTCCCATTAACAGCAGGAAACAAGGTGAAGGGAAAAGCTGGGAACCTGGTTTACTGCCAAAAGGTAGCATATAGAGGGGGAATCTTTAAAGTAAATAGGGGTACCAAAAGGGTAGGACGCCACCAGACTTGACATATATATCTTGAACAAATCCGAGAATGACCAATTCTTTGACCAAAGGAAATATTTCAAATAAGGCATATAAATGTTACCACATTTTGAATTACAACTTTTGCAAGCACAACGAGGAGATTTTAGGATCATTGAAATAAAACATATATGTATAAATATATCTATGACTAGAACTGCACAAAGATGATGCTTTGACCTTACATAAACATTTCCATATCATCAAAATTGTGACGCTCTAAATGGAAACCATTTCAGAAAAGCTTTGCATATATAAACATCCATATCATTAATTACCAAGCTATATGGAAAACACATGTAATATGCGAGGCGGATATTTCAAGAAGCATACAAAGGTAAATATGCAATTTTTACAAGTACAAGACAGGTTTAGAACTGCAAAATGGTGTTGGAGAGGAGGATGAAGACGATGAATGAGTTGCCGGTCGTCTTCTTCTCCGACTACACACGACCATGTAGAAGAAATAGTCCTGGAACTCAGGAAAAGTTCATGGAGCTCAGGAAAGTACTGAAACATCGAGCTCTGAAGAAACAACGATACCTGTAGAAGAAAGGAGGTTAAGCAAGCAAATCAAGGTGATCTGCTAGTGAATGCAGGTATGAGAATAACTGGAACAAATCTAGGCAGCCAGGAACCAAGGGGCTGCCCAGAGGCAAACAAAAGGCATAGGTTGAGGATAGTTGAAGAGTTGCTGCATTTGACAGGAAGTTGAGAAGTTAGCGAATAGCTAACAACCAGAGTTAGACATCACGGCTTGTGATGAAAAGGGAGTATCGAATTTCACGCAAAGTTTGACCAGCGTGTTTCTTGAGTGAAGAATGGAGTTGAGCACACAAACAGGTGTGGGAAATAGGGGTTCTTTCCGCAGAAGTAGGGACAGTCCTCCGCTGAGAAGATTAAGCAACAAGGGGTTGTCGTTGAAGATGCAGGCTGGTAAGTACCACGCAGGGTTACATGACTTGATCTTCAGGTGAAGAGTTCCTTGCGGAAGACAGTACTTCTGAGCACAAGGAGGAACTGCCTGAAGAGCCTGTAGTAGAGTTCTTGGTTGATGCAGAAAAAGATACTCCAGAAGAATACCTGGGGAGATGCGGAGCATATTTGCAACCAGGTAGAGAGCAACAGAAAGCAGGTGAAAAGGGTTTGCGGTTTTGGTTGGAAACAGGTATGCTGCAAGAAGTGATGGCAGCAATCTGTAGGCACGGTGAGTACCATTCAAAACCAGCCAACAGAATGCCCATGCAAAAGACAGCACGGAACATAGCAAGGAGCGTCCCATGGTTGACGATTGGATCACTGAGACAAAGGAAAGTTTCAACGGCGTGAGAGTGCTTGAAGATGCTGCTGAACAGAACTTGTAGACAGGAGAATTCACCTTACCAAGCAATGAAGCTCTCCAGGAGAACTTTGCAATAGGCTTTCTGCAAAGGACAGTTTTAAGACTATCAAGGGAACGCTCTAAGGTTAATGACTGTGGAGCTTTATCCATGAGGTACTGATGGAGAGTAAAGAGTTGCATGTGATTCCGGTGTAGCAGCTCTTTGATTAGGGCCTCTGCTGCAGCGAGCTTTTCTGACGTCAGCGCCCATTGGTCGACCCATACAGGGGGTCCTTCCTTCCATGTGAGTGGAAGAGCATGTACTGGCGCTGATGCAAAGGCCCACATCAAAAATGTGTATGGACAACAGTTCTTGCTTTAGACAATAAGTCTCTACCCCAAAGGATGATAGGCACATCCATAACAAGTGGACGGAGCTGCACCATGGAGCCTGAGTCTGACTGGAAGGTAATCGGATGCACGCTCTGGTGGGCGGGTTCGAAACCTCCGACTCCGAAGACTTCCTGGGTGACAGTCGTTGCCCACTGGTCAGGCCAATCCTTTCTGGCGATCACTGTGACATCTGCGCCTGTATCAAGAAGACCCTTGATCTTTCGTCCACCCATTTCTAAGACGAGATGAGGGCGTTCTTCTGTAATCTTGATTAGCGCCATTGCTGTCTGAGGAGGCAAAGAGTCTACAGGAGCTGTAGGCGTAGAAGTAAGCAAATAGAGTCTGGCAATTTCCAAACCTTTTGTTAGGACACAAGGAACAGTTGAAAATCCTGGAATCAGCAACTGCGATGAATCTGTGATTCGAACTAGGCCTGCAGTCAGTGTGACTGTGGCAGGGAGGTGATCCATCCTAGGCAGGATAAGGCAAATTGAGGTGTCTGGGAATGGACCACGAATGGATGTTGGCAATTGCTGAGCAAACCATGGATTTGAAAAGTAACAGTCCTCTGTTAAGAAGAGTGGTATACCTGGGACAGAAGATTCTTCTTGTTCTTCGTTGGCAGTGTTTGAAGATATCCTTTTGGCTTCGGGTTTTTTGCACTGCTGAAGTTGGCAACTCTGAAGCTGCTTGGCGTTGAGTTGGCAAACTTGAGGTTCTTCCGTTGGTAAGAGTTGCTGATGCTGTTGAACCTGCTGGCATTCAGTCAGTTGTGCATCAAACTGGCAGGATAGAACTTCTTCTTTGACACGAGGCAGTAGAAGTTGTTGTTCCTGATAGTTGTTTGGTTGTGGCGGGCTGAGCTTAAAAGCTGGAGGTGACACAAAGGTGTGGACATTGTTAACTGGAGTGATGCTTAAGCTTCCACAAGAGGGAGCTGTCTCACTCACTTGCATTCTTTGGCCACATGGAAAGTGATCATCAGCTGGGTTGCAACTTGAATATTGCTGTTTCATCAAGGGCAAATGTCCTTCAATGACAGATTGACCTTGATTTGAAGATGAATAAAGCTCAGGAGTTGCGAGATTGATCTCAGTAGGATGTCTTCTCAACGTTGAAGGCAATTCTGCGATCAGAGGCTTGACTGTGATTGCTTGCTGTGAAGCGGGATCAACATCAGCAGGAACTGAAGGGCGGTCAGCAGAAGGTGAACTGAATGCTGTGTTCTCTACTGGAACCCTTTGAATAGGTAAGGCAGATGATGAAACCTCTGGAACCTGAATGCTTGATGAGGTCACATCTTTTCTCTGGACATCTGAAGAGTGGATATCTCTCTGGATCACTCTTTTTTCCTGATGACCTGGATAAGGAGTAGCGTTGTTCACCTTTCTGGGATGGTTGACCTTCATGATGTTCTTGAACTTGCACCCTATTGTTTTACCGGGGCCGGGGCGCGGCCCGCAGAACCGTTTCCCTGAACTGGAGATGAGGTAGGTGATGTGTTTTGTGGATTCAAGCGACAATCATTCGCCCAATGAAATCCTTTCTGACAGATGGGACATCTCTCTGGCGGCTTGGCAGAAGGCCTTGGCGTTGTTGTGCACTGCGACCGGAAATGCCCATCGCCTCCACACCCATAGCACTTCTTGACTGGCGTAGAGCTGTCTTGACGTGGCATCTGTACCGCAGCTGCCAAGAGCTGTGCTTTGTAGGAGTGGGTACCGACATTCTGGCAGACGCGTAGCATCTCAGTCAATGTGGCATCTGGACGAGCTGCAACTGCTGTTAGGGCATTCTTGCAGTCATCATTGGCATTTTCAAAGGCAAGTTGTTTTGTCAGCATGTTTCTGGCATGACGATCTTCTATCTGGCGTTCCACTGCAACAATCAGGCGATCCACGAAGTCCCCATAAGGTTCTTTTGGACCTTGCCTAACTGCAGCGAATCCTGATACTGAGCTAGCATCTGTGCGATTGGGTAGTCTGCGCCAAGCTTTGACTACAATGTCTGCTATGGTGACAAGTGCAGCATCAGGTATGGCTAGCTGTTGATTGAGATTGGAGTAATGTCCTGATCCTGTGAGCATATCTTCTGTGGCAAGTGGCGTTGCACGTCTGGCTGCTACTTCTTTCCACTCTTGCAGGCACAGAAGAGCATCTGTAGGCGATAGGAAGGTGCGAAGTATCAACTTCCAATCAGATGGCAGAAGTCTACTAGTGGACAGTCCTTCAAGTAAACTTCTAGTATAAGGAGCTTGAAGTCCATTTTCGCGTATGGCTTTTCGCAGTTCACGTAGTGTTTCAAAAGGAATGGCTTGATATCTTGCAGGTTGTCCTCCATTAGCACGAATCACTGGAAAGATGTGCATTGGATCAGCACTAAAGTCTATTTGTCCCAAAGCTGCTTCCAAAGCTTGGGTTCTGCAGATGGGCTGCATTGCTGTAGGGTCTGTAGGTGGCATCAGTGAGTTTAAATCTTCTTGATGCTTTCCAAATGATGAGCCACTAGATGGTGCTAAAGAGTCTTTGACATCTGGATGCCTTGAAGATGGCTGACTATGAAGACAAGATGGCTGACTTGAAGTTGGATGAAAACAAGATGGCTGACTTGAAGTTGGAGCATAAGGTTGTTGGCTCTGTACTGCAAGTCCTGGCATCTGGATCATCATTGTTTGGCTTTGCTCTTGTCTTGGAATCTGCATTGGCATTGGAGGTGCTGAAGGGTTGGTAAATTGCTGTTGTGCTGCTTGCATTGAAGCTTGGATTGCTGTTGATTGGAAATCAGCTTGCTGCAAAACTGGAGCTGCTGGCTTGAGCGCGGCCTGCAGGGCAGCAGGGTTTGCTGGCAAAAAGACTGCTTGCTGCTGCTGCTGCTGGATCGCTGGCAAAAGCGCGGCTTGCGATGGAGGAAGCGGGACCGTTGCTTGGAGCGAGGTCCGCGGCTGCTGCTGACTTGAAATCGCTGGCTGGTAAAAGGCCTGCGATGACTGCTGAGCGACTGGCGGTGGGGCAGTCCGCGGCGGGGCTTGAAAGGCCGACGGCGTCTGCTGCACCGGCACAGGCGGCAATGAATCTGGCAACGACAAATTGGACAAGGGCGAGTGCGTGTACGACAACGGGGCCTGAACTGGCTGCTGCGAGGGGGCCGAAAATGGCACAACCGCAAGCGGCAGCACAGGGGCACTATTAAAAGCAGTATTTCCTAAATTCACTGTTCCATTAAGCAAAACATTTCTTGGAGCGATTTGTTGAAAGCAGTTTCTTACTTTGCTCCATACTAATTGTACAGGAATTCCGATTTTCGGGTTGGCCATAAATTCTAACCCGATCCTTTCCCATGAGGCTAAATCTTTCGTTCCCTCCTTAGGGACCCAGGGACAAATTTCCCCAATGGTTTTAACTAAAAGCTCTACTTCTGATTCAGAGACAGGGTGACCATTTCTTTTCAAAAGGTACAATAAATCTTCACAAAATTTTACTTGAGCAGTTGAGAGTGAGGAGCCCATTTTTTAAACACTTTTCCAAAACTTTTCCTCCCCCACCCGTAGGCTTCTACTAGGGGACACCGGTTCTACCCGTAGGCTTTAACCGAAAAACCCTGGCACCCGTAGGCTTTAGCCAGAAAACCTCCGCCCCCACCCGTGGGCTTCTACTAGGGGCTACCGGCCCTACCCGTAGGCTTTGACCGAAAAACCTGGCACCCGTAGGCTTTTGCCAGACCCTGGCACCCGTAGGCTTTTGCCAGAACCCTTCCCACCCGTAGGCTTTAGGGAAGACCTTACTCTGCCCGTAGGCTTACACTAAACTCCTTGCCGCTCTACCCGGGGACCCCTTGGGGCAAAATATACGCGCGCGACTTCTATTTACACTACTTTGGGCAAGCGGTGGATTCGCGCTACTGCAGCGAAATCCTGGATAAACCGGGCCGTTATACCTCACCTCTCAATGTCTGTTTCCGAGCCACTTCCGATATGTTGCCTTTAACCGGAGTCTTCGTGGAAGCGATTTTTGACTACGCTTTGCCTCAGAGAGGGCACCACTTGTCGGGGTTTGGTTGCTGGAGCTCCTCGTGCACGGCCTTAGACTGGTTATGCACGAGGTACCAGTTGCGGGGAAAGCGGCCAGCGTTCCGCGTGCTTTTGAGCACGGTCGCCGGCCAAGCCTCACAGTCTGAAGGATGATGAGTAAGCCAATTGACGACTCCGATGAAGTGTGAGTTCCTAATTGCCTTCTTTAATGAACAGTTGCCTCGTGAAAATAAATATATACCCTGACTCTGAATAGGCGGACCAAATTAAAGAAATTAAAATTTTTACTTTACTCCCCCCTTTAACCCCAAAGGAAGACAGACACCGGTTGTATCTTTAGTGGCTTCGGCAGAACCCGCATAGGCTCGTCCCCTAAGCTAAGTTCCCCTAAGCTTAAAGACCCTGCGCGCCCAATCTTCCGCGAGGCTAACTAAATAAACTAAAACCGAAATATCTTCCGCGGTCTAACTCTAACTAAAGAAAAACCCATCCAACCCGTCCAGCCCGCTCCTAGTCCCTTAAACTAAACTTGACTTCAACTAAAACCCAACTAAAAGAACATGAACGAACTCCTCTGCCTAAGCGGGGTGCCTCTGCCTTTTATTAGGGAACAAACGTGACATCATCATTAGTACTTTAACCAATAAAATCACTGTTGCTGCCCTCCAAAAAGGCGGGAAGCAAGTTTAACGCTCATTAACAACTTTGAACATGACCGGATCTACAAAATAAAGGCGGATTAATCTCATAAGTGAACCACACTATTCATTCATGCTTTCACTTTCGCTTTTACGCGCAATTATACCAAAAATAGACCTCGAAAAACTTATAAAATAACCAAATAAATGTGAATCCATGGCGGATCCGTGAAACGTATTCCGACACTGGAGGAGACCACCTGGAAGAGGCTGGAAACCTATAAACTGGGAGCTGAGAGAACATGAATGGACTGTCCTTGAAATGATTGAAAGAACAAGTGTTGATCCATGTGCTAGCAAGAATACTGGCAAAAAGAAGGAAATGCTGTGTTTACAAATGTGCCATGGACTAGGGAAGTTGTGGGTTTGGAGTACAAGATGAGAGGAAGTAGCAATGTTGCCTTCTCTTTTTCTGACAAGACTCCTATATTTTCAGCAGCTGTATGATGAGAGCCCATTCAACAGGTGACTCTCCCCTTCCCTGCTGCTTCCCGCTGGAGAAAATCTTTGCTTATCACACAGCTATTAAAGGAGCCCTGCCGGGAAAAAGTGTCAACTTTAGTGGGCCACCTATAAGGTTACGAGACAGAGTTGGTTGATCAGAGCAAATGTGGAGCAGGATGCAATACTGCATGAAATCTGGTATGAACCCCCACCCCTTACAAATATCGCCGTGCTTCAGCACATAAATGCCCTGGGACATGTGGATGTGCCTGTGGCCTCACTGCTTATGACAAATGGCTCTTCATCTAACCTGTTCACCATGAGTGAGAGCTGATTTCCTCACCACCATTCTGCAACCAACATTGAACAGGCTCATTGAATGGAAGGTGCAAAAATTAGTGGTCTGCTCATCCAACATTGGCAGGAAACACAAGGCAATAATGTGCATTGGCCTCCCTCCCTCCCAGAGATCCACATGGTATTCATTCTTCCCTCCCTAGGAAGGTGCTCCTGTCTAATACTGCACAGTGCCAAGCCATCTACCAACTATTAGTAGAAAAATGAACAAGATCAAGAGGAGGTCAAGATACTAGTTAAGCAACCACACATGCCTTTGAGCTTCACCTACCTGTATCTGACTCCAGCACAAGCTTCTGAGAAGCCACAGTGGTAACTTTCTCTTCCATATTAAGAGCTTGGGGCTCACCAGGCTGCAGCAAGAGAGCAGAGTTAGAAGAGTTTGGATTTGATATCCCGCTTTTCACTACCCGAAGGAGTCTCAAAGCGGCTAAAATTCTCCTTTCCCTTCCTCCCCCACAACAAACACTGTGAGGTGAGTGGGGCTGAGAGACTTCAGAGAAGTGTGACTAGCCCGGGGGTCTGCAACCTGCGGCTCCGGAGCCGCATGCGGCTCTTTTGCACCTTTGCTGCGGCTCCGGGCAGGGCCGGTGCGTTTAGCGCCGAAATGTAGGGGGCGCTGCGCGGCGCTGCTGGCCTGCCTGCGCCCACCCACTTCTGTACCTTGCCGGCGGCTGTGCTGCTCATGCGTGCCTCGTTTCGTGCCAGCGCAGGCGCAGCAGCAGACCGCAGCAGCTTCCCTCATTGGCGCCTGTCCCGCCGCTTGTGTTTGGCTGCTGCTGGTGGAGCTGCTGGCTGCTGCGATTAGATGAGGTGCGACGACTCGCCGAGGTAAGGAGGCAGCTGCGGGCTGGGCCAGGGGCGGCACATGGCGGGCAAGGGGGAAGCCATCTTTTATAAGGGCCCGGCTCCAGGACATGTGGCAGTCTGGGAAGGAAAAGGAAGCCCGGCTGTTCAGCTAAGGGCGGCCCAACGGGATGAGATGGGCGCGGGAAAAAGCTCAGGGGACGAACGGACCCGGGCTCTGTTTCGGGGGCGCACAGGAGACTTCCCTTAAGCAGCGTGGCAAAAGGGGCTCGAGCATGGGCGTACCGGCGGGGGAGCAGGAGGGGGCAGAAGCGGGAGTCCCATGGACTGAAAGAAGGGTTTTATCCATTCTGAAGGAATGTTTTCCCGCGCCTGCAGGGGGGATGTGATCAGCCCCCTGCTTCAGCCCCTCTCAGCTGCCTTGCCCAGCCCCTCTGCTGGCCAATAGTGATTTGGGGCAGTGTGCATGCTGTGTGCTTTTGCATAAGTTTGCTAAACTTTTAGGGTTGCATTTGTGCTGTTCATGGGGCAGAAGTATTCTGGGGGGTTGGATTTCCCCTTCTAGATTTGCCCCTGCAGCGTCAGGCGTTCGGACGGTTCCTTTAATACAGTGCTTGTTGTTTGGCTGCGGGGGGGGGGGGGAGCGTTTCGTGATATTTTGCCATTTTGCCTTCATTACCTGCTCTTCATTACCTGTCTAAATTGTGCTATGAGCTTCTGGGTGTTTATATTCTTGTGGGCCGCAATGGTTTTGCGGCTCCCAGTTTTTTTCTCTCTTCGGAAACGGGTCCAAGTGGCTCTTTTTGTCTTAAAGGTTGCAGACCCCTGGACTAGCCCAAGGTCACCCAGCAGCTGCATGTGGAGGAGTGGAGACGCGAACCCGGTTCCCCAGATTACGAGTCTACCGCTCTTAACCACTACACCACACTGGCTCTCCAGTTAGAGACACAGCAAGGCAAGGAGTTCATGTCAGTGTAGATGAACCAGAACAACACTGTATAATGCTGCTAGAGTAGGCAGCTTTCAAAAAAGAAGCTGAACAGAAATAGCCACGTGCCGTAGCCCACCAACCCACAAAAAGAATTAATAGTGTCTGAGACACGGGGGATCTCCCTTTAGCCTGGAGAGCTGCTGGACCTATGAATGGCCTGCGTTTAGTTGGAACAGAACATTACCATGGACTCTGGTCTGGGTACCAGTCTCTCCTGGCCTGTCACTTCACTCGCTCCTGCTTAACTAGAAGGGGAAAGCATTGTCCCTAATAAGAACGTAAAAGAGCCCCCTGCTGCATTAGACCATAAGTCCATCTAGCCTAGCTTCCTATTCTCCCAGTTGCCAACCAGGTGTCAACCAGGTTGCACCCATGTGGAACGTAAGTGCAACAACACAACGAGGAATTCCTAGTAATGGTATTCAGAGGCAATTGGTATTCAATGACTAGTAGACACGGGAAGCTCTTACCTAGCCTGCTCTTTTAGAGCCATCCAAGTTGGTGGCCATCACTACAACTTATGGTAGCAATTTCCATAGTTTCACTATGAGCTGAGCAAGCGATGCTAAAATAAACTGGGGGAAAGCTTAAGATCCAAACATAACTAGAAATTCCATCCCTACAGACCCCAGCAGAACCCCACAGAGAGGAAAACCGCAGGGAGGAAACTCCAAGTTCCATACTCCTTAACCATTTACCATACTGGCTGGGGTTTATGGGTCTTTGAATCCAACAACATCTGGAAGGCCACAGGTCCCCCACCACGGGACTGGAGTCACCCAGACTTCATTTCTGTGTCCTGTTTCACTTCCTCAAAGACCGTTCTCACCCGTCGGAGCAGGACTCGTGTGAGATCCAAGCCGTACTTCTCCACGATGGGCTGCAAAGCCTCCCGCAGCTGCTTAGTAGATTTCGCCAGAATGCACACTGTCTTATTCAGGGGTATGATTTCTAGCCTATAAGGAGAAGAAACATCAGAAATATACCCAATGGGCACCGTATACTGCATCTGGCACTGCCACCTTGCATAACTTGTGCACCCCAGTAATCCACCCCAGGTGAAGGATAACCCTCACTTCCTGATGCCTAATGGTAGCAAACCAAAGATTATAGTTCTGATTCCCCCATTCGAAGCCCATGGGCAAAGTCACAGAAACTGAGCAAATAGGAAAGCAGTGCAGGAAGGATGGTAGTTTCCTAATACCGTGCCCATATATGAATCACAGCAAAGTGGGCAGGGAGAAGAATATTCAGGCAGGTTGTCTTGAATGAAATCCTAACGTTGCGAACCCCTTGGGGTTTAGGGTCTGAGAGGCAGAGTGAGTCTGTTCTGGCGCTGTGAGCCCTGACCTATGTTCATGGTGATACAGCGAGGTTCACACAGATGGGGGGAGGGTGCTATCTCCCAAGAGATTTGCAGCCTGGGGCTTGCAAAACGTATGGTCTACTCACTACTCACTACTCACCAGTACCAGTATGGGAGACTCAAGGGAGTCTGAGGAAGATAAGGGGTGGTGCTTCCATCTAACCCACCCCCTCTGCCTTTGGAAGCCTTAATGCTGCCTGAATAGGGGATACCAAAGAGGCAGCACACCCACTGGGGAAGCTGAGGCCTTGACATTTGGTTGGCATAACCTGATTCTTGGCTGTTTTGTAGTGGACTTAGTCACAGTAGCCAGAGCATCCAGGACTGAGATAAAACTGTTCAAACTCCTTTGTTGTTCCCTGCCAGGAGGTGTCATGTTCCTACATTTATTGTACTGAAAAGTTGCATTTTGTATGCTGTTTTACTATTGCTATTACTATGACACTTTTATTATTGCTATTACTATGACACTTTTATTATTGCTATTACTATGTCATTGTTCTTGCAGTTGTTGATTTTGTGATGTATTGCTGTTCTCCTTGTTGTAAGCTGCTCTGAGCTCTCTCTCTCTCTCTCTCTCTCTCTCTCTCTCTCTCTCTGTGGTGTGTGTGTGTGTGTGTTTGTGTGTAAAAGCAGCATAGAGATAAAAGTGGCATGAACAGCAGTAGACAGAGAGGTGTTTGGTTTGCTTATGTTTCACAAATAAAGACAGGCCCCAATCCCTGGAGCATGTTAAGAGGGATTTAGCAAAGTTCCTGCCTGTTGGCTACAGAGTACATGGCCAATGCAGAGCAGGAGGGGTCTACAGAGATTACACTCACTCAAAGCTGACCCTGGTCTCCAGCTTCACCTCCTGATCCACCAGGACTAAGCTCTCCTGGTTCAGTGCCAGCGGCTTCTGTGAAAAGCCAAGCAAAGGCAGACATATTAATATAGCAAAAATTAAAACACGGATGCATTGTTGTATATATATGGGTATATGCAGTGGTTTTTTTCTTTAAAAAATGTTTAGGGGTACTCTCATTTTCCAAGTCATATTGAAATACTGCCCCTCAATGAGGCCAAACTTTGATTCACTGTTTAGGAGTATGCATACCCCTGAGTCCTCGCCCCCGAAAAAAGCACTACGTATTTGAAGTAAAATTAGAAAATAAGGCCACAGGTGTGCATGAGTTTATAAGCTAATGAGACCAAGGATGCAAGTCTGGGGAAATAGCCTTTAATAATCCTGCATGATACGTATTATGAGACAAAACAATCCTAGTGTTTAAGGGCTTTTTCCTAGTTTACATTTGTTTGCTTGTTAACATTTCTTATCACCAGGTATGAATCGCTGCCTCCTAGCATGAGTCCATGAACACCACCCTTCTTTTGCATATGTTCCATATGTTTCTAACATTCCTCATGAAGCCTCAACAATGCCTACTAAACTTTCAAGATGCCTTTCTCTGGATCAAGTTTATTTTTCAATTGTTTTGAATATTTTGGAATCATGTTATTTATTTATTTGTGCACTCAGGTGGTAGTGACAACTCTCCGCAAACAGAGAGGTTACTAGTGTAGTGTTGTGGCTTGAGGACAGAGGGTGTCCTTTGTTCAAATGTTGCCCCTACCAGTACTGACAATCTGTCAGCCTCCGTCCTTTGTCTGTGTACCTTATAAGGTTATTGTAAAGGTTACCAAAATAGCACATGTGCAGCACTTCAAATGCTCAAGGAATGCTATTTAAATGCTGACCACTGTAGTAAATATAGTTCTAAGCATATTTACTCAGAAGTAGGTTCTCCTGAATTCAGAGAGATGTATCACCTAATAGGTGTGTTTAGGATTGCAGCCTTCTGAAATCCTATACAGTACACAGTTACCTGGGAGAAAGTCCCTTGAACCTCAGTGGAACTTACATCTGAGTAGACATGCCTAGGATTGTGCTGGAAGTCTTTTGATGCTAATTTTTTTTTTTTTTGTACCAGGAAGCTTTCTGAGATTATTTCATTAGGAATGACCTATAAGTATATGTACACATGCTGTAATCAGCTATAAGCTGGATATTATTTGCCTAATGCAAATACGCCTTCTGAAATACTTGATATACAATCAGGGTGGATCTCTGGGGCTTACCTGTGGATGGGTAGGTAAATATTTGTCTCTGGCAACACTTTGTAAAGAACAACATTGAAGGTATTTGAATTTCAGAGGAATTGAAACTATGCAGAGGCCCAACCCCTGGGCAAAAGAAAGATTCGCCCTGAAGTGAACCTAAAGTAATTTCATTTTGACTTCTTTCCTTGTCAGCTATGTGGGGTAAAATTAGCTGGCTCAAGGAGATACTTGAAGAATAGTGGGTGTCCCTTGAAAAGCGATGATGGTAGTGTGTAACTCATATTGGTGCCTCTAGCAATCCATCTTCAGTGTCTTATCCATCATTAGTATTTTGAGCCTTCAACTAGCCAATCTTATGGGACAATACTGTACATTCAGGAATTCTTACAACAACCCTATAAAATGGGCAATTGTTGTGCATTGGCTTTTGAGACTGAGAGAATGTTGCTTTGCCTCAAGTGGGTTTGTACCTGCAGTGAAATTTCAGGCAAGGACTTCTGAACTCACAGCTTACAAGGGAAGCTACTGCATTGTCCACCAACTGGACAGTTTTTGCCCTTTGAAAGGGGTTACAGCTGCTGTCTCCGTCTGTATTTGATCTGGAAATACAGCACACACAGCACCCTTTCCTCTTAAAATTTCTGCAGTGGTATTCCTCCAGAAGTTCTTTTCCTTTTCCTCCCATAGGCTGGGCCTACCTTTTCATTCCCCACAAGATAGATCTTGACATCAGGCAGGTGGAGGCCCCGGCGCTGGCAAACCCCAGCCAGCATGTCCTGGATGGAGAGTCCAGAGCGCACAGGGGCCAGAGAGGCAGTCCCATCGGGAAGGTAAATACAACAGTACTTGACAGGCTGGTTCTGACTGTCAGGTTCTGAGCCAGTCAGGCTCTGCCTGTTGTTCTGGAGGAAGGAGAAATCAACACATTCAGCATCACTCTTTGGCTGGCTCAACTACTAGGATAAAAGTAAGGTCTGATATATAATATTGTCTGTGGGTGTTTTGAGGCTTCTGGACAAATGTACCAATGATAATAGCCATACACAGAATTTTCATACATAACTGTACATCATTTATCCCTCACCTGTGTGCAAAACATAATGTATTTGCTGTTCCATGCATTATAGAGAATGAGGAGAGATAGAATACTAGAATGTACAAAAGGGGCAGGTGGGGGGTATAATGCCCTCCTTGTGCTTTTCTGATGGGTGCCATTTTTATTTTATTTTTAAACTTTCCTCTATTTAGTAAACCATATTTTGCATCACGGGAAAATGTTTAGCAGAAGAAGAACTCAGCTAGATAAGACCCAAAGTCTGTCTGTTATCCTGTTTCCCACCACAGTTAATCAGATTGCTCAGACAAGCTCATAACATACAAACACAAGAAGCGCCCTGCTGGATCAGGCCAGGGGAACATCTAGTCCAGCAGCCTGTTGTCACAGTGACCAACCAGATGCCTATGGGAAACATGCAAGCAGCAATGCATTGTTGCTTCCCAGCAAAAAGTATTGTCAGATCTACTACTCCTGAACATGGAGGTTCTATATAGCAGGTATCTTCAACATTTTCAGACTCAGGAACCACTTTTAACCCAAACATGTATTTGAGGACCCATTTCTTAGTCTCCCTATTGATATGCTAGTTTTGCTGCATGCAGAGACTACAATAGGGGAGCAATTTAAATATATGATCCTTCCCTACTACCTACAGTTTGAAGTAACACATTTAGAATTCTACTCTTGCAAACTACATTTCTCATTCTGCGTATACTGTATACTGTAGAAAAGTGTAAAAAAAATTCTGGTTCTAAGATGTGTCAGCAACTCTTGCTTTCATGTCCAACAGCTCCCCCTTTCTGCGGATCTTGCACTGGTGCCATGAATGCAGTGTGCAGACCTTTGCATACCTGTACA
Source organism: Lacerta agilis (assembly GCF_009819535.1). Lineage (NCBI taxonomy): Eukaryota > Metazoa > Chordata > Lepidosauria > Squamata > Lacertidae > Lacerta > Lacerta agilis. The sequence goes on from NC_046313.1 coordinate 65,888,604, forward strand.
TGTCGTTCTTGCAGACTAAGCCTGTAGCTGTAACCACATTTGCCAGTGAATAAGCACCACTGAACCTGGTGAACTGTGCTGAATCATGCCTGGTCTGTTGGCATTTATGTGTAATATCTATCAAAGCCAAAGAAGAATCTGATCTGATCCACTGTCTAAGAAACAAGTATGCTGTACATGCATGTGCATATACTAAAAAATAAGTAAATAAAAATCATTATTTTGCTCCCCAGAAGCTGGTTCCATTGGAACAGGTCTGTACTCTGTAGTTTACATTCATGTTATGCAGATCAGGCAATATTCAGCACCCTGCTGTCCCTGCAACTCTTCTTGGGTTTTCTAGCAATGCTTTCCCCCAGGGATAATGTCACTCCCTGTTCTCCTTTCACTGGTCGTTGTATTCAGGAGGGGAGGATTGCTTCCCCACCAGCTGAGACTCCCTATGGCTGTAAGCAACATCTTTTCAACAGTTCCAGGGGTGGGCGTCTGTTGGAGGGCACCAAGACTGCAGCTGTGGAAAATACTGGGAGCTGCTTCAGCGGCTCTTTCCAGGAGCATTCGCAGAGCTGAACTGCACATTGTTGAGAACTCCTCCACACTGCACAGTCACATAGCCCATTACAGATTGCGTGGGGGCTGGGCGGGACAGAGCGTGCAGCAGCCGTGGCAGAACATCAAGCAACAGCAAAACGCCTACTAGCTCAAGGAAGGGAGCGTGACCCGAGCAGGATGGGGTAGGCAACAGCAGCACAGGTCGGTTTCCACTGCCCTGCCCCCTCCCCCACAAAAAATCCCCAGGCTAAATAAGTCCCAGAAGCACTTGCCTCAGTCTGGGAACTGTTGGTGGCATAAGATGAGAGCAAGCCCAGGTCCAGGCTAGCCGAGGAATTCAAAGAGCCTTGAGACTCACGCCAGTGGGATGGCCCTTCGCTGCCATTTCTTTCCTCTAGGACAGAGAATCAGCAGGTTTTTGGAGGGTATGCGATCCATGGCAATTGGGCACTTTATTAACTACCCTGATGCCACCCAGAGTCACCTGAACAATTGTGGTGTCCCAACTATCAGCTTTGGACTCACCTCCCCAGTGACGCTCCCTCCGGTCCCCTCTCCGAAAGGATCTCCGAGGGCTCCTGCTGCCTAAGTTGCCACCTTCCTCCATTCCCAGCGGCAGCGATTTCCCTGCTTTTAGTTTCGTTTTCTAGGGGGAAGCCAGGGAGTGCATCAGCTCATGGCACGCTGGACCAGGTTAGGGGGATGAAGTGGGGAAAGGCCACCCCCTAACTTTCCCAAGCAGTCCTGTTCAAGAGGAGGCCCTGTACCTTGCCATGGTCGCTTGGGGGGCTGCCGCTTCGAGAGTGAGGCCTCAGCTCCGGCAAGGGCTGCCCTTTGCTTTCAGCCTTCGCACATGCCTGATACAGTGGAGACTTGACGAAGCGTGCGTAGCTGTCAAACTTCATCAGGTTGAAGATCTGGAGCAAGAAGCCTTGGGTTAGTCAAGTGCCCATCACTATCCCTGAAGCAGGACGCCCTCCAGGACTTGGATCGCCTCAGAGAGACATAGGAAGCTGCCTTATACTGAGTCAGACCACTAGTTTATCTAGCTCAGTATTGTCAACACTGACTGGCAGCAACTCTCCAGGGTTTCAGGTGTACCTGGAGATGCCAAGGATTGGGCCTGGGACCTTCTACATGCAAAGCAGCTGTTCTGCTACTGAGCTGCATCCCTTCTGCTACCTCAGAAGACTTCAGCAATGATGCTTCGCATTACTGATTGGAGAAGCAGCAGGTGGTGTTCCTAGATTCCCACACAAGCCCACATCTCATAGACAAGCTAAGGCGGACTGTTCTCACCTGGAGTTGTTGGACGTGAAACATGTCAGGGGTGGGGGTGGCCAGCATCTCCTCACCAATCCAGGCCTGTCTGTCAATATTGACCGGGCTGACCGAATGTCTTGACAGGAACTCATCATAGATCCTCCTAGCCTCGTGGGCCAGCTATGGAGAAAGCAATGTGGGATGAGACGAGTTATGACGTTACCACAGGTAAGAAGTCATGGTACCAAGTGCAGCTGCTCTCTGTGCCACTCTTCTTGTCTCCTTTAGTGTAGGCTATAGGAGAAGAGCGACTGGGTTCCTCTAGTCATAGGGTTGCATGCAACCAATTCTTGTATGCAAATACTAGAAAAGTCTGAAATTGCTATTCATTTGGTTGCAAAATTCAACATTATGAGAATCCTTCCTTCCTTCCTTCCTTCCTTCCTTCCTTCCTTCCTTCCTTCCTTCCCATGCCTGGTAAAATCTCCAAAGCCAGAGGGAGGCTCAAAATGCTTCCGAGCCACCAAAAGGAAGGATTTTAATGTGCTGCATAGCTCCTTGCCCTTCCCTATGACTAGTGACGAAAGCAGGGAAGTATAAAAAGCCAATTACCACAATGTGTCTAAGGTTGCAGAATCCAGCTCTTTTCAGCCAAGAATTTGGCTTCCTCGGGTACAGAATTTCTTTAGTGTTTTATTTTTAAGTACAGTTCATGTAGTGTAACTGAGAGGCAAGGAGTCATCCTGACATTTCTTAGCATATCCCCTCTTCCAAATCAGGCAATGTGTTTTCTGAGCAATGATAAATGTGCTGCCTGCATCTTGTGCAGAACTGAGCTTCCTCAAAACAAAAGTCTTCATTTTATAAACTGCAGTTTCTAAACCTTGTGGTTAAAAAATAAATATGAATATCCCGTTCAGGGCAAATTAGGAACAAACTGAGCTACAGTTGCTTATATCCACCCCCCAGGCAGAGAAAGAGTCTGCTTTGTGATGGCTTTAGGTTTCACCTGCGTTGTCTGGCCTTGGTGGTGCTCTTACCTGTTGGGTGCTGCCAGCTGGGATCTGCTGAAACCGTTCACAGGCTTGCCAGAAATATACATTCTCAGCACTAAACTCCTTCTTCAGGAACTCCTAAAAAGAGGTGGGGGTAGAGATGAAGACAACCCTCCCTCTGTCCCAGGACTCTACAATTTAGTGTCCTGTGTAGATCAAACAGTTCATCTAGGCACCATTCAGCCAGGTACAACAAATGCAATACAATACAAAGCAAAACATTATGTAAACTCTACGACAAACACATACTATTGCAGGCTCACACATACACATGAGGGGTACCTCTGCTTCTCACGGAAGGGTGAGCCATTTCCTTCTCCATTGTGGCACTGGACTGGGTGGAGCCTCCCCACCCTGCCCCGCTCTGCAATGAGGATGAAAATACCCCCCCCACTCTCTCCACTCTTTAGGTGGTCAATCTAATTAGTAGGGAAGGAGCCATTCCTCCCCCCCCTTTGTGGCACTGGGCTGGGTGGAGAGGCTTCCAGCTCTCTACATAGCACCACACCATGGTGGGGAGGGGAAATGCACCACCCTTGCTTGATTCCGCATGCTTTTGCCCTAGTGGCAGCCACCAGAAAATTGGGTCAGAGGCTGGCAGGCCACTAAAGAAGGCTTAGCAGGCCAGACAGGGGTGTAGGAAGGGGATGCGGGGGTGCAGTCCACCCCGGGTGTCATCCCTGAGGGGGTGACAAAATGGCACACCGCTGGGAGTGGCACATACCGTGGAGCCTGGCCCACAGCGTGCCCGAGCCACACAACATTCCTAGGAGCCAGGTGGACTCCATGGGGAGCTCGCCACGGCACCTCCCTAGGCAGTTCGCTGTGGTGCCCCCAGCTAGCTACGCCCCTGAGGCCAGATAAGCCCCACGGACTGAGCATATCCTGCCCTGGGTTGGAGGGAGATCATGTTAAGCAGAAGTGCTGTGTCTTACTCACAGTAAAGTAGGCCACACCAAGTCGGTCCTGCAGTAGTGTCTCAAAGGACTCTGCCCACCGTGCTACAGCTTGCCCCGAAGAAGGAGAGACGTTCTGGGTGCTTGACAGACTGTCCACACTGTTATTACTGCCCCGAGCCCCCGAGCTGTTTAACTCTGTGAACAGAGAAATATTTCAGGTCCTTCCCAAGCCCTGGCCTTCCTAGAGTGACCCTGAGTTGGGGGTCTGCCCAACTGGCTACCTGAGGGACAGGTCTAGATGACAACCTCATTTCACATACTGCAAGCGTGGGGAACCTTTGGCTCTCCAGATGTGGCTAAACTACAACCTCCATCATCCCAGGCAACTGGACATGATTGCTGGGGCTGATGGGACATCTGAAAGGCCAAAGGTTTGCCACTCCAGACATACAGAAACCAACTGGAGTGGCAAGTGAATCTTACTTCAACAAGATGGCATCCTCCACTGTGCCTGAGGGCAGCAGGCTACTGTAGAAGGTGCAGCCCGTGCTGTGTGGCATAGGCAGTCCTGTCATCCAATACTTCCTCACCTCTCCCTCTACCCCCAGCATCCTTCTGAGGTAGACAGCTAACTCCACATAATGAAGGGGTTGGTCCAGCAACAAATCTCTGGCCTCTGTATACCAGCTGATAAGTCTTAGAGCTGGAAGGATCCAGTCTGTGTCCTGTGTCCAGGCAAAATATCCTGAGAGATATTTTGGGCAACGTTTGTTTCACCATCTAGTTGCCGGGAGCTGTTTTGTGTAATTCAAATGCCAATGTGAGTGAGTGTGAGCAGGTCTTCTTGTTGCTTGTAGAGTTTACCAACCTTTGCACTGCTCCACCCCTACTAGCCAATGAGCCCTGCTGTCATGGTCAGGTCTTTAACCTTCCCACATGCCCAGCACCCTTCCCAAAGAAAGGCGGCCTACTTACCCCCATCTGACACAGCCAGGCCCTGCAAGAGAAGGATGAGAGTGGTCAAAAGAGTTCTTAGGGATATGGCAGAATGCAGCGGAGCCAATACCCCCGGGAACGGAGGCAGCCTCTGCTCCAGGATCAGACAGCTTCACCGGACATTCTGCTGCACACAGCAGGTGCAAGACAGCCATCTGCTACCAGAAAGCTTCCGACCTCGGGACAAGTGCCAGACTGTGCCACATCCAATCTCCCATGCTGTTGTGGAAGTCTGCCGTGGTCAGAACTCGCTGTAAGCAATGTAAGATAGGTGGGAAGGAGGTGCTGACCTACACGAGAGCAGGATCCCAACCCTACCACCCCTGGACCCAGCTGCCTTTGGGAGAAAGTAAGCTGTAGGCCCACCTTATTCCCAGATGCACCCTAGGCGGAATGACCCAGGGCCAATACTAATCCATACTGTCCAACATTTCCTCAGATGAAAATAGGGTGGTGCTGTGGGTTAAACCACAGAGCCTAGGGCTTGGCGATCAGAAGGTCGGCGGTTTGAATCCTCACAACGGGGTGAGCTCCCGTTGCTTGGTCCCTGCTCCTGCCAACCTAGCAGTTCGAAAGCACATCAAAGTGCAAGTAGATAAATAGCTACAGCTCCGGCAGAAAGGTAAATGGTGTTTCCGTGCGCTGCTCTGGTTCGCCAGAAGTGGCTTAGTCATGCTGGCCACATGACCCAGAAGCTGTACGCCAGCTCCCTCGGCCAATAAAACGAGATGAGCGCCGCAACCCCAGAGTCCCGCATTTGATCTCCTGCACACATAGACATCTTATACGCATATACATCTGTCACCTTGAGCCAACCTCTCAGCCCAACCTACCTCACAGGTTTGTTGTAAAGGAAAAAAAATGTGAGGGATGGGATTGTGTACAACACCTTCAACTGATAAATGGAACTGAAATAACATTTCAGCAGTACACTGCTTTGAGTCTCTGTCAGGGAAAAGGTGGGAAAGAAGAAGAGGAGGAGGAGGAGGGGGGAGGGGGAGAAGAAGAAACTGTGAAAATGATCAGGAACATACCAGAGAGTAAATCCTATTGAACTCAGTGGGATTTAATTCTGATTAAAAATGCTTAGGGTTGCCCATTCTATACCCAGTTACCTGGGAGTAAGCTCCTTTGAATACAGTGAGACTTACTTCTGAGTAGACATGTAAAGGCTTGCAGTGTAAGTCTCCATTTACAATAAAGGAATAAACGCCCCATGTGTTTCCTAAAAAATGGCTGGCAGCTGAAGCATTTTAATTAAATGATTTAAAGCGGACTGGTGACCTTTTCCTTCAGAATTATAGGAAGGGGCTTTGTATGCCAGCTTCAGCATTTCCTTCATTTGATGCAGGTAATTTATTTTCGGTATAAGCAGCACTCTGTTTTTGCAAACATACACGCACCACTTTTAATTGTTCTCCGAGACATGGAGGGGAAGAAAATGGAAAAGTGGGACATTCCAGGTTCAACCAGAAATGATGTTCAAAGTGCAACATCACTTGTATAATGGCACCAAAGGGCCACACACAAGACCTAGAGCAGGGGTGGAGTGCGAGAAACAGGGTAGAATTCAACCTAATGTAACATGGCAGCGGGAAACTTTCAGGACACATAGATTATACACACATTAGCATCCCCCCTACATACTGCATACTGCTGTACACAGCCAAGAAGGGGCAGGGATGTCTTCACTTGATAAACATTCCCTGTTTGGTTTCCCCATGCCTGCAAACCACCACCACCCTGAACTCCTACTCATGAAGCTGTCATCTGCACATGTGCAACAGCTGTACATACCTCAGCTTAACTGTGAACTGAATGTAGCTTATGTTTTCCAGTTGGATAGCACCTGGTTCGAAAGGAAATGCACCACAGAGCAGTATTTCTCAAGAAAAAGCGACAGGATGTAGATATGGATTGTGACTAATGCCATGTGTAAGCAGCTTCAAGCACCCGTGGTGGGCCAGAGTAAACAGTAATGTTGGTACTGTCTCTGGGGTCAGTATCTGATATTTCTATTTGAATCCACTTTATAGAAAGGATGGGGAACCTCTGCACCTCCAGATGATGCTGGACTACAGCTCCCATCATCCCTGACCATTTGTTATACTGGCTGAGTCTGATGGGTGTTGAAGTCTAACAGTGTTTGACAGGCCACAGATTCCCCAACTCTACACAATAGGATAAGACTCTATGTTGTCACCATAGTTAAAGGGAATCTTTCCATGAACCACACCATGGACTTCTCTCCAAAGGCTCCTACGAGCTGATCCCACACAGAAATGCCACATAGGATCCCTCATCCAGGGCAAACAAAGGCTAAAACCACTTTCCAAGCAACCAACTGGGTTTCTGTGGCTGTCTCGCAATTATCTCCCATCTAACATTCCTATCGAACCCTGCTATTCCCTAAACAAATAGCTGCTAGGTTTCAGCACCACCAGCTTATCTAACCTGCAACTACTTGCTTTTTTCTTTTCTTTTTTGCCTTGCTCACGACATGATTTTGTCAGCCCATCTAATCTGATTACAGCCCTTCCTTGCCTTTTGTGGCTGCCAGTCATGCTGAGTTGTGCAACATGATCTCAGAGACTCTCACGCCAGCCCTTGGTCTTCTGGGCTCACCGCGGCAGATCATCTCTCAGTGCAGGCTGCAGCCTCTGAAAAATACTGTGATTTCACAGGCCACAGAAACCCTCGCGCTCAGTGTGAGATAAAAAAAACAATCTGGTGGGGTGTGGAGGGCAAGGGGTTAGCAAGGCAAGAGTCGCAGACCCTTGACACAGACCAGCCACGCAGAGAGTGCTCTCCATGTACTCTCCCACAAGTTACAAAGAACGAGGTGGGGCAAACAGGCTCATTGTCACCAGGCTCAAAGGAAATGAAGTGTGGATTAGTCTTTCTCTAATAGTCAAATCCCACCCTCTCCTCAATATCAGTGTCACAGCCTCCCACTTATCTTCCTGGATGTCAGAGATCCATGAAGAGCAAAGGCACCCCAGCTAGCCCAGAGAGGCCCTGCAAGGAGAAAAACAGTGAATGCTGATCTTCTTGGACAAATAACAACCCCAAAATGCATAAACACACAACCTGGATCCTGAAGCATCCTTTGCTGGGGACAGAAAAAAACAAAACAGAAACCACATTTCTCTGCAGGTTTGTGAGCTGCAAGCCTCTGGCCTTGCCATCATCCCCCAGGAGCAACTGAAGTGTACTCACTCACCATTCGGCCATTTTGGACGCCCAGGTATTTGGGTTTTCCCAGCATGCCTCGTGCTGCTGTCACAGGTAGTCCGTCTAAGCCAGGACCATCAGCCTAGGAGAAGCCCCTCCCTGAGGCTGCAGCACGGCCTTCTGAGCATCCCCGGCAGGGAGAGAAAGAAGGAGTGCAGCTGCCTGCCACGCTCACAGTGCTGCACTCACTACCTCTTTTCTCTACCACAGGAAGTGTCACTATGGAAACCAAAACCACAGCTCAAAATGGGGTTTGGAAGAGAGACTCCCTCCTTCGGAGAGCACAGCCCCACAGACACCTACAACAGCCCAGGGTTCTCTGTGAACTGTCCAAGGCTAGAGCATAAATTTCCCCAAAGGATTCTGCATCCTGATAAGGAACCGGAGCGTTAGGAGCTAAAGGCAAAGAAATTTACTGTCATCCACCACAAGAAACCCCTCAGGGGAAGGAGCTGAACAGATGGAAGCAAGGTAACAAGGCGTTGCTTCAGCAGAAATGCAGCAGGAGCGAGAGAATGAAGACAACAAGCTGAGGTGAACGCAGCACAGAAAACTGTCCTTGGAGATCATGAGAGTCCATCAGGGACGTGAGGACTTTGTTTCATAATCTCTGCTGTAGCAATATGGCAAAAGAGGTTCCAGCTAATAAACAAGCCTGCTGGCATGAAGTCAGGGGCCTTGTGACTACATATATGGTGCCTCTAGGCCTCTAATCCAGGCAGCAGTGGATAAGACGCCCAGTCCATCATTGTTAAGCATGATATTTTGACTTATTCACTTATTTCTTACATTTTTATCCCAGCCCTCCTCCAATGAGCTCTGGGTGGCATACATTCCCCCCCCCCCCAATTTTATCATCACATCTATCCTGTGGGGAAAGTCATGGAGCAATTGGACAAAGATTACCCAGCAAACTTCATGGTTCTAGTTAGGGTGGCCACTTTCAGCACACATTGCCAGAAACAGAGAACACAGAATTGCATCTGCTAATTTTTATATAAGAGACACCAATTTTAAATACTAAAATAGAAATAGAAATACAATACTTCTCACCACAGGGAGGACTGCAACCAGGTGACCTGTTTGCCTGCTCAGTCTACTCTCGAGATGCACACTGTTGATTGGCAACTCCAAAAGCCCTCCTGCTTTTCCTTTCTCTTTAAACTGAACCTGGATTCAGGGTGACAACTTGAATAAAATATGGGGGGCAGGTAAGCCCCACCCCACATAGTCGATCACAAGATGCAGTGCAAACACACCATTTGAATGGCAATGTCCATCAGCTTGGGGGGGCAGCCTCCTGAAATATTTTATGGGGGGGCAAAGCGCCTCAGTTCTTAGGAGTGAGCGCCTATGCCTGGATTGAACTGCCCTTCAAATAGAGGACTGTCCTCTGTAAAATAGGATATATGGCCACCCTTGTCCTAGATTCTAGGACATGGACCAACACATACAACACCATACTGGCTCTCACTGGGAAAGCTGGCAGCCTTTGAGACAGATTTGAGCCCTCCAATGTAAACTTTAACTAGCTTCTGGTAATTCTTTCAAGTTCAAAGCAAGGTGTGATTTTAAAAAAATGTTGTCCAGTTTCACTTGTAATATGTAATTGTGTAATGTTATTGCGTTGTTATGCATATTATGAGAAAGTAAAGGATCACTGTCAACCTGAGGATATATTTCAGAACAGCCATTCATTTTTTAAACATGACATTTGCTCCAGAGCAGTGAAGCTTTTCCTGCTAAGTAATGCCACTTGCATTATAGTACCTAAACATATTGTCCCAGGCATTGGCCTAGTATCAGGAGAATATACTGACCTCCCAAAGTGTAACAGTTGGACATCTCTGATCCAATGCAAGGCTGGGAACATGAATGAGCTTACCTGAACGTGCTGCAAATTCTAGCATGTCATACAAACACAGCACAATCAATGGTACTCCATGGGAGGCACTGCAAATAATATTGTAGTAGAGAATCCGCAAGGAAGGGTTCTGTATTGTAAACATTCTCAAGATTGCCTGTGAAGATGTGTAATTAGTGCTTGCAGTGAGGAGTGGGTTTTAAAAAAAAATGTTCAAAATCTAAAGTAAAATTGACCACATGCATACATCATTTATGTACAGACTATTACCTGTGACGTCTATCAATCTGGCAGGTAAAAGTTCCCAGGTTCTATATGGACTGCATCAGTCATGAAGAAAACACTCTATTTATGGCAAATATGCTTGTGGTATGGGACGTGGGTGGAGCTGTGGGTTAAACCACAGAGCCTAGGGCTTGCCAATCAGAAGGTTGGCGGTTCAAATCCCTGCAACGGGGTGAGCTCCCATTTCTCGGTCCCAGCTCCTGCCAACCTAGCAGTTTGAAAGCACATCAAAGTACAAGTAGATAAATAGGTACCACTCTGGCGGGAAGGTAAAAGGCGTTTCTGTGCGCTGCTCTGGTTCACCAGAAGCGGCTTGGTCATGCTGGCCACATGACCCGGAAGCTGTACGCCGGCTCCCTCAGCCAATAAAGCAAGACGCGCGCCACAACCCCAGAGTTGTCCACAACTGGTCCTAATGGTCAGGGGTCCCTTTACCTTTACCTATGCTTCTGGTGGTAATTTATAACAGGTAGTTCTCAACAGACAACAAAAATGTTGCCGCCATCAGAGATAGGCTGGTGGTTGGTGGGGTCAGGGGGTTGGCTCCCTCCTGTAGCACAGGTAGGGAGTGGGTACAAAAATTGCACCTCTCTTGGTTCCTCGGCAAAGGAATCCGGATGCTGGTGGGAGTGGGAAAATGAAAAACTGGGAGAGCCAAAGTTGATGCATCTTTCCATCCCCGAAGAGGAGTTTGTGAGGGTATATGGAAGCCAGCCAATTGTACAAAGAAAAAATTTGTATTAATTGCTCCACCTGCCCACCGCTTATTTGCATTGTACCCTGGAAGGTTGTCCCAAAGAGGAAAAGGGTCACTCACCCTCCACACTTACAGTCAGAAAGGTGCCTCAGTTCCTTGAGAAAGACTCTGGCCCACCTGGAAAGTGTATTAATGCATACGAGTGCTTTCGATTCCAGCTTTGTTGGACTCTGTGACATGAAGGCTAAAGCTCTGAGCCCACGTCCACCTCCTTCCTGTCATATGTGCTGCAATCATCTTGTCACTTTTCTAGATCATGTCACGCAACTGGAGCAAGAGGCAGCAAGAATGGATCTGCTACTTGTCTGAATTTTTCAAGCTTTGGACAATGATTGTGGGTGGTTCTCTCCTACTTGGCTAGGTTTTGTATCTATATATAGTACTTCAGCAAGTACTTAATATTCATGCCTGACATTCCAGCAAATGTTTAGGTTGCAAATTGTGTTCGTTTTTAGTACTGCAGCAGCCAAATTTTTCATATTTTATTTTCATAATTTTTTGTTCACTTACTGTTCATTTGACCTGTATCTTCCATGGCGCTTCAAATTATATCCACATTATATCCACATTCCCAGTGAACTTCATGCTGGTTGTTGCCTCCAACGGTACAATACACCAGATGGAGTCTTTCCTCATAATGGAAGATTTGTGCAGTTACTGTTATGCACAATGTTATCAGTTGTGCTGTGATACAAGGCCTATGCAATTTCCAGAGAGGGCTTAGTCTATTGCAACAAAAAGGGACTGTGTTGTAAGGACTATGAAGCTGATTGTACACATTTACAGGGAGAAAAGACCCAGGGAACCTGTTCTTCAAAAGAGAGAGAGAGACACAGAGAGAGAGACAGAGAGAGAGAGATAGAGAGATATGCAACTGTTATTGGGAATCATTGCTGCCTCCAACTGTGGATGCAGAGCATAACCATCATGGCTAGTAGCCACTGTAATAATAATATCAAGGTCATATATATAATAATTGTTCATAAGTGTACCAAGCAAAAAATGTACATGAATGTATAGGCCACATGTCTGAAGCAGCACAGGAAGACAGACCTGAAAACAATTTTCCACTCCCAAACTGACAAAATGTTTGTCTGCAAGGAAGGGGGGGAGGGAACATTCCCATTGTCAGGAATTACCATCTCAAAGGAATGGCCAGGCTACTCAGAATGACCATTCCCCACATCACAAAGGGGTCACACGCAGCCCCCCTTGGATCACAGAACAGCACTTGGTAGTTCGGGCTGGCACCACCTTCCCAGGTCAGATACCTGTGGTCTCCACCTACCACAGTCAGCCGTCCAATACCGCCTGGGGAGGTGTTGCCAGGGGGATTGGCCAGGTAGGAGGAGGGACCACGCAGCACACACAATAGAAGGCAAGACATATCTGGGAAGCAGCAGTCGGTTCCAGAGCTTCCCCACCCTCCACTCCCTCAATTAACGCTTACTTTGCAGGTTAACCTTTTCCCACAGGCACGCTGGCGCTGCTATGTCAAGGCCACTGTTGAAGGGCCGGAAAGGAATTTCCCTGTATTGGCAGGTTTTGCCTTTCCCGTAGCAATTCGTCACAACTTTGGCAGTTGCAGGCCTTGGGCGGAATCCTTTAGTCATCTTCCTAAATGGGGGAGGGCGTGGGGCAGTGACCCCACGCCATTGCGGCGGTGATACCAGGGTTCCTGTTAAAGGGGTCTTTGGGGGGAGGCATTGGCCATACGCCCAGAGGTTGTCATTGCCCTCCCCCTCCAGCGGCGGCGAACCGGGGCGGGCAGGCGGGCTATCTGCTTGAACATATGTTCTCCAGAGCTAGCCGAATCCCCCGCATGCTGGATAACCCTGAAATTACCCAGATCCCCAGCTGGGGGCTGGGAAGGATAAACGCCCAATGCCTGAGCCAAGGTCTCCCTACATCTGAATCTTAATAAAGTTGTGGCCAATTTTAATCCCATAGAACATTGTGTTGTGTTATTATTCCACTCAGGGGCTGCCTGGGGCTTGGGGGGACTCTGCCAGTTTGGTGTAGTGGTTAAGAGCGGCAGACTCGTAATCTGGGGAAATGGGTTCGTGTCTGCACTCCTCCACATGCAGCTGCTGGGTGACCTTGGGCTAGTCACACTTCTCTGAAGTCTCTCAGCCCCACTCACCTCACAGAGTGTTTGTTGTGGGGGAGGAAGGGAAAGGAGAATGTTAGCCGCTTTGAGACTCCTTCGGGTAGTGATAAAGCGGGATATCAAATCCAAACTCTTCTTCTTCTTCTTGCCTGACCACGCAAAAGGCAATCAGATATAAACTGGCTTTGTCTAATCCTCTTTCAAAGCCATCCAAGTTGGTGGCCATCACTGCCTCCTAGGGAGAGTGAGCTCCATACTCTGTGCTGCATTAAGTCTATTTATATAATTCATAGTTACAGGTAGGTAGCCGTGTTGGTCTGCCATAGTCAAAACAAAATAAAAATAATAAAAATACACTGAAATAGAAGTCACCAGACCCTTAAATATAGTGAGAGAGTGAGGTGGGTTATTACTCAGAAGGGTGGTGGGAGCTGTTCTGAGTAATACCCCTCCTCACTCTCTCACTATATTTAAGGGTCTGGTGACTTCCTTTTCAGTGTATCTGAAGAAGTGTGCATGCGCACGAAAGCTCATACCAAGAACAAACTTAGTTGGTCTCTAAGGTGCTACTGGAAGGAATTTTTTATTTTTTATTTTGTTTTTATATAATTCATAAATGAAGTAAATAACAACAACGCTGCTTTGTTGGAGGTTTTTATCGATTAAGCAGTATATTACTCTCGTTAAAGAAATTTAAAATGCAAGTCACGGGCAAAGCTAGGATTTATGTTAAGGCGGGGTGCAGGACTTTTGTTGGGGGGGGTGCAGAAGCGAACTATCTGCGACGCAATTGCTCAGTTAGTTAAGTATTTTTATTTATTTACTTGATTGGGGGGGGGAGCTGCCCTCCCTGCACCCCGCCGGCTACGCCCATGTGTTAGGAAAAGCTGACCCGGCCGAGCCCTTAAAGGGACCAGCCTTTCAGGACGGTACCCACGTCGCGCGCGGTTCTCCGAGGCTGCGCGCGAAGGCCGACCCTGGCTGGCGCCTGGGAGACTCGGCGGCTCTGCTTTGGACTCTCACGACGCCCAAAAGCCGCAGCGAGGCGGGAGCCCCGGCATTGGCTCCTTCCCGCCCTCTCTGCATTTCCATGGAGACAGGAGCAGGAAGTATAAACGAGAAATCCGACTTCATCTCTCTCTCTCCATAGGCGCCACAGCCGGATCCTTCGAAGAAACGTCCCCGGGCGCCTTGGTGCGCGCGCTGCGTATTCGGGCAAGTTTCGGGAAGGAGGCGGAGGGTGCCGCGTTGCCGCTTGGTGCTCTTATTCCCCAGAGACTGCGAAGGAAGCAGCCTGAGAAAACGGTGGGGAGCTGTGGAGGGAACCGTCGCCTCTCCCTCCTCAGATGGGCGCAAAAAGGGGGAGAGAGAGAGAGAGGAAGAGTTGGATGCTCTTTAGAGTAACAGACCATCTTTGCTCTTCTATGATGACACGAAGCCCCTAGGAGGGCAAGGGTCCCTTTATCAACAGGGTAGAGGAGAAAAGTTGAGATGGTACAAGTTTTCTCACCCATTCAAGAAAAGCTTCATTGTGCCCTTTCTGCAGGTAAAAGTTCATAGGGCAAGTCTTGGGTTTGCTTTGTTTTTTAATGGGTCCAGAGAAGATTCCCTAGGGAAACTATTAGCAAGCTGGCTCATACTGAAGCTGCTTCCAGCCTGATACTTAGCGGCAACTTCAGGTTACACAATTTCAGTTGATTGAGAGGTCCTCGCCAAACAAGCCGACTTCCCCCCCAAGGCCTTAGAAATTATCTGCCAGAGGGGTGACACTGTGTTTCCCAACATTCTCGGGCCCTAACCTCAGTCATGGCTATGCAAGAGCATCTGAAGGTGAAAGAACGTCATCGCCGTCCCATAACAGCTCTTGGCTACCATTCAGCCCGACGGGAGTGCCTCACTGGCTTTGAAGGTGAGTCCTAGCTAGAGAGGTACATTTTTCCGGTTCTTTGTGAGCATTACAGCATTAAATTGTACCCAACTTCCATGCCTACTTTGTACAAGATGCCCAAATCTTGGACAGTTATTTCACATAATAGGCCACCATTTCCATCCCCACAACAAGAGTACAGCCCAAACCACAGTGTGTGTGTGTGTGTGTGTGTGTGTATCACCTGCACCAAGAGTCTGCTTTCTGTCTCATCTACATACTTTCAGCACATGTCCCCATGTCCCTATATGACCTCTGAATTTATGCTTGAGTTCTCATCAGGGAATGCCATGTTAGCACAGTGCCCTCATTCAAAACTTGTCAGGTTTTTCCTTAAGGCATCTCTCTCCAAATGAGCTGGAGAAGTTCCTCCCGAAACGAACCCCTAGGTAAACAAGCTGTATTGTCACCCTTCTTTCCCTGATAGATGGACTGATCAAATGGTGGGACGTGGAGAATGGGCAAATGTCCCTCTGCGCCAAGGAGCATGCTGGCCGAGTCACCCACTTCCAGTCCTGGGCGCAGGCACGACTCCTCTTCTCTTCTTCCAATGATGGCTCCGTGCTCGTGTGGGCTGTAGGCGGCACTGTGCTCGACCGCATCCTGGTAAGAATCACACCGTATTACATCCTGGGGTCAGGGCAGGCCAAGAGTAACGAGACAGTTGCTTTTCTGAAGTTTGTAAGTCATTGCATGGAATTCACCAGATATTCACCAGAACAAGGTTTACCAAACTTGAATCTCCAGCTGTTTTGGGACTACAGTTCCCATCACCCCTGAACACTGGTCCTGCTAGCTTGGGGTGATGGGAATTGTGGTCCAAAAACAGCTGGAGACCCAAGTCTGGGAAACCCTGTCAGAGAATGATTGCGATAAGCTCTTGCTGCTCAAGGAATTCCTGGGATGCTACAGCTGCAGTTTAGGTAGAGATCTCACTTTCTGCACCTACTAACTGAGGCTTCTGAGGATCAAGGGGAATTTGCCCCAACCAGTATTCCTACGAAGGGGAACTGCAACCCAGTAGCAGAGCACATGCATTGCATACAGGAAGCCCAAGGCTCAATTCCCAGCTTCTCCAGGTAGCGCTGGAGAGGACATCTGACACCCTGGAAAGCTGCTGCCAGTCAGTACAGAGCTAGAGTGCCTAAGCTGTGGCCTTCCAGAACTCCCATCAGCCCCAGCCAAGCCTCAGGGATGATGGGAGTTGTAGTCCAGTAACATATGGAGAGCTGCAGGTTCCCTGTCCTTGGGGTAGAAGGCAGCTTCCTACATATTATTTGGCTAACTAAACAATCTTTGGCCTTTTCAACTGGGGGATAGGTATTGTTTTTGTTAGTATGCTGTACATTTTTGTGTTTTTATTTTGTACTGTAAACCACCCTGCAATCTTCGGATGAAGGGCCGTATAGAAATGCAATGAATAAATAAAATATTTGAGCCCTTGAAGTGTAATGTTCATTCTGCAACACAAGCAGTGCTTTCTTCTGGGGGGGGGGGGGGCTCAAGGGTTTTCTGTGCCAACACCTCCCCCCTCCCACACACAAACACCAAATGTTAAAAGTTTGGCACTTACTGTAACAACTTCATGGTGAGTGCTGACACCTTTTATTTCTTTTTTCTTTTAAAAAAAGCACTGAAAACAGAATTAGATTTTTCTGTCTTCTGGGCCTCGAGTGCCCTGCTGGTCTGACTCCAATAAAATCTATGTAAGACCAGGCCCTTCCAGAGAGTCTTGCAGGGCGAGAACTAGGCAGTATTGGCTCCCTGAGTCACTAGAGCCTATTATTTTGTGCACAGTCTTCCTGCGCTCAAGCCAGTCCCTGCTTTCCCCCCTCCAGCTAGGCTACCCTATCTTCACCTTGTCCATCAGCCTGGCTCGGCATCTCCTGCTTTGTGGCAGCAAGGGACGCCTGGTGGCTTTCCCCTTGGATGAAAGGAGAGAATCTGGCCACGTGGTCCACATGGCCCAGGGCTTTTCCGAGCACACACACACAGACATCGTGTCCTGCATTGCCTGCCTGGACAACCAGATATACACAGCAGGGTAAGTTGGGAGCTGCGGGAGTGAAGAATGGGCTCCGTCTGCAGATAGGTTCAAAGTACAGACCCTCTGTGATACTTACTGCTTTGTGAAATGCTTTTATCATATGCTACTCGTGTCATGCAGAACCTTATCAAACAGGCCCTGCTGGAAGGGAGTGAGATGGTCTCCAGCAAGGTGACAGTAATAATGTGGTTTCTGGATGACTGCGAAGGACAAAGCAGTGAGTCATACACATTTTCCTGAGGAGGGAATCTGCAGCTCTGCTTTGTAACCAAAGCTCCCTCTCTCCCACCACGGGGAGGTTTAAGCCACGTCAGCCTCAGAGTCCAGATTCAGTAGATTCAACGTTCCCTTCCCTTCCCAGGTATGACAAGAAGCTGCTGATCTTTGACACCTATCAGACTCCAGGCAGGAAGGGCTTGACAACCAAACACTGCATCCCACGTGCCCATCGTGCAGCCATCACTCACTTGCTGCTGGTGCGGCAGCAAGAAACCACGCGGTACGAGCTCAGTGCAAAGGGCAGGCCACCTAGGCCGTGGGATCTGGAGAATGGGTTGTGTGTGAAGACATTTGACAAGAGGTGCTCTCCTGCTACGTGGCCCGTGACCTGTCAGCATCTAATTGACTCTCCTCCCCCCCCCCAAACAGGAAGGTACTAGGCAAGAGTAGCCAATTAGATACTAGCAGCAGTGGATTGAGGGGAGACTTTTGTGCTGAAGGATAGCCTTAGGTTGTACTTGCATGGCAGCTTCCTGGTGCCACAATTCTTATGTAGAACAGGGGTGGGAAACCTCAGAAGCAGGGCCAGAGGTGGACCTCCAGGCCTCTCTGAATGACTCCTGGGACTTGTCCCAGGCCACCCACCTCCATCCACAAGCTGTGTCCTTCACTGACCCTGCTCTGCATCCCCCTCAAGTGCTTTTGCATGGCAAGAATATGCTGTTGATCTGCGATAATGCCTCTTGTTCTCCTGGATGTGGGCATGCTGTGGGCATGCGTAGAAACCTCTGGCTTTTACCGTAGGAAAGGTAGGAGTCATACCAATGACTCTGCCCATTTTTGCCTCTGACTCTGCCCACCGCTGGCATGAGGCCCCAGGAAGGGAATGTGGCCTCCCACTTGGGCTGAAAAAGGTTCCTCATTCTGGCATAAGGACAGGGAAATGAGACAAAGCAGGATTCCCTCTTTAGTCACTTCAAAAGGGCAAGTCCTGCTTCCCAAAGAGATCTGCTGTGGTGTGGGTGGAAGCATACAATTGAAGGACAAGAATGAGCTAAATTTGCTCTCACATATAGAAAGTGAGAATCACTGTGCGCCGAATGCACACATACCACCTTTTATAATGTACTCTGCATAAATTCTCTTCCCTTACAGTCCCCAATTCCTGCTTCCACCCCCCCCCCTCTGATTCACATTTCCTAGGTTATATTTCTTCTCCATTTTTTAAATAAAAAAATAAATACTATTTGGGTTTTGCTCCCTCCTCATTTCCCTCCCCCTCCCTTTGCAGCTTCCTTACTTTCCTGAGAAGTTAGCATGGTGATGGGAAAAGGAGAAGCAGGAGGAGATGCCTCCTTCTCTGAATGGATTTCTGTTGCAGAGGCTGGGGCTCTAAGTAGCAGATCTAGAGCCAGAGGGCTCTGGAAGGATGACGTTTACCACAAAGAGGAACTGGAAGCCGCAGGATGTTACTCGAACCTCTGGCCGGGAGGGAGAGGCTTTGAGTGTGTTCCGCTTGGGGAAGTGTAAAATAAGAACACTTTGCTTAAAGAAAGGGGGTGGGGGAGAGATGGAATATTTTCTCCTGCTTTCAATGATTCACTAGAAAGGGAGCCTTGGATTTATATAGAGGGTGTGAGGGTGTGGAAGTCTTTGCTTGGGAAATGCAAGCACAGCCCTGCTCCTCCACTCCACTGCCAAAGTCCTGCTTCCCTGACCCTCCCTCTGGTCTGTGATCTCCTCTGCAGGGTGCTGTCAGGTTCTTTTGACCAGACAGTTGGCATCTGGTCCCAGGATGGGAAGCTCATCCAGCGCCTTGGCCCCTTCACCAGGAACATTACTGGACTCTGCTACGTGGCATCTGTTGGCATCGTCTGGATCACCAGTGGCACAACCCAGCCCACCCTCTATGAGCCTCAGTCTGGGGAAATAGTGAGCGACTTAAGTGCGGCATTTCCATGCACACCTCCGCCTAAAGATCAATGAACTTGTTATTATAAGGAGCCCTCTACTGGTGATGGATTAGCATTGCGTCCGCCTCAACTAGCATAGGGATATATAAGGAGGGCAAAAGGCCACGGTGTGTTTTCTTTCCCTTTCTGTCTTTGTGAATTGAGGCCAAGAGGATGAGCCACCTGACTCTCTCCACATGCGCTGCCAGGCTGTACCAATCAGCTCCCACACTTGCTCACAGTCTTAGTATATTAGGCATGTGCATTGAGACTATATTAGCTAGCATTGTCCAGTTTTTTTGTTTTCTTCCAGCAAGGCCACAGTCCTAGTGGAAAACAATTGCTGCCAAGGGTTTGGCCATGCTGTGCAAACAGGGACCGATAAGCCCAGGATCCTGTTGCTCACCCATGTTACACATGAAGCAGAATTTTGTGGGGTACCTTTTCATGGGCTAAAACAAAATCGAAAATTCTTTCTAGTAGCACCTTAGAGACCAACTGAGTTTGTTCCTGGTATGAGCTTTCGTGTGCATGCACACTTCTTCAGATACACTGTTACTTCAGACTGCAGGAGTGAAAGCTGCATGGGGCATATTCAAGTGTGCCATCATCAACCCACAGCAGCCTGAATCAGGGCAACTCACAAAAGCTTTATCACTTGGTTCTGCAGAATGTGCCATTTTGTCTGGGACAGATTTCCAGACTTGGAAGTCAATTTAAAGCCTGCTATGCAGCCTAGTGCTCCATGCATGACAGCATTTGGCTTATTGGTGGTTACCAGAAAAAGATGCCTGGGGACCAGTGCCTTGTGAGGTACAATAGTAAGCTTTGCATGCATGCATGCATGCATGCAAAAAAAAATGCCCCTGGTTCAGACCCTCGCATCTCCACTTAAAAGGACCTCAGGCTGTAGGTAATGGGAGCAATCAATTCCTGAGACCAGAAGGTGCTGCTGCCACCCAGAGTATTAAATACTGGGCTGGATAGATAAATAGACTGACCTGGAACAATGTACATAACTTCCCCTGTTCCTATGGGAGCTGTTCTATGGGATGATTTTTCCTTGAGGAATTGCCTGTCCTTAGTTGGCCTCAGATCCTCATATTGATTAGTTTTTATCATATGAAAAATTACCCATGTCAAAAAGAACGCCCTTTGATGGAGCATGTTTCTTTTAACAAGCTGCCTTACCTTGACAGATCAGACCCATTTGCCTGATTAATGACATGATACAGATGACATAAAAAACTATACACAGCTGTTTTATATTGAAAAATTACTCTGATCCTCTTCCAAATGTCGGATGGCAGATATACTGAAGATTAAATCCTGTCTCTTCTCATTTCCTTAGCTGTTGTATCCTCCCATTCTCAGGGCCTCTTCCTGAACATGTTTTTCAATTGGTATTTCCATTGGGTGGATGCTTTGAAAGCCATTAGCGCCTCTAACACTGTACTGTATTCCTGGATCTGCAAACTCCCCCAAAAACATACTCAAAGGTTACATTTCTTTGTAGCTTTCAATACCAGATCCAACTGTGTTTCAGAGTTCCATTCCAAGTTCTGTCATGTGCTCAACAAAGCTCAAAAGTCTACTGAACAAGAGCCCCCAGCACAGCTCTTTTTGATAGGTCTTTGACCCCTAGGTAAAGATGGCTCTTGTGTACCATTGTGTACTATTCCACATTTATAGGAAGAATAAGGAGAAATAGGTATTAAATGGCCAACTTTTTCTGAATTCTTTGTGCTGATGTGCTTTCAGGTTTCACAGTTCATATCCACATTCCACGGCCAACAGAAAGATGGGCCTGCTCTTCAGCAGCTTCTCTGCCTGCCAGACTCGAGGCATGTGATAGGTGAGTTCTCCAGTAGAGTACAGATGCACACACCCCCAGCATCCGCAATACAAGGCCTCACCTGGTCTCTCGGCTGCCAATGTTAGATTCAGCATCTCTTCTTATCTGTAGGTCATATCCTTTCATGCAGAAAATAGCTTTAGTGGAAGATACTAGACCAGTATGGCACCCAGTGGTGAGAGCGTTGAATTAGCATTGGAGATATCCAGGTTCACTCCACCGCTCAGCCACAAAGCTTGCTGGGCCTCCTTGGCCAATCACCCTCTCCCAGTTTAGCTTATGCCACTGGATTGCTGTGAGGAAAACATGGAGTGAGTAAACTATGTCTTTTGCCGCAAACTCCTTGGAGGAAAGGCATGATATAATTGTAGTAAAAATTGATTAATTAGTACCAAAGAAAGGGCTTTCAAAACCAGGTGGTGACCTTGGTAGGCTCGTGTGCTTCTTCCATTCAGACCCAGCATGGGTATAACACTTGGGAGAGACTAATCTCTTATATGTTCCCATGGACATCTGGTTAATTGTTGTGGGAACAGGTTCTTTGCCTGATCCTGCAGGCTCTTATGTTCCTGTTGGTTCCCACCACAGGTCCCAGATTTATATCTAGAGATTCTGGTTTCATGCAAACAGGTGTTGTGAGATGTATGCATGCTTTTCTAATTTAACACAAGGCGATTTCCCACTCAGCTTCTTCAGAGATATTATAAGGCCCAGTGGATAGCAAGAGCTTTTTAGAATATCCCAAGTAGTTTTAAGAAACGCATAACTTTTCCTTCTTCCAGGCACAGCAAAGCCGCAGCAAATACTCATCTGGCGCTACAGCGAGTTGGGATGCCTGACAGTGCTGCCTTGCAAACACCCCCTAGAGTGCCTAGCTTATGGTAAGCAGCCATATATATTATCTCTAACTCTGCAACAGCTCCAGCCCCAGATGCACAAGTTCTGTCAGGTGAGGTTCAAAGCTAGGAGAGCCTTATCTGGCTGGGACAAGGGCCGGGGTTGAGTTTTATATGTCCAGCAATAAAACCTTTGTCTGGTTTTCCAAAGCCCCTGCTGCCCTTGCTTGACCTTCTGAATGTATCTCCACCAGCCAAAAAGGAGCCCGTTTTGCTCTTCAGTGGGGACAGCAGTGGGATGCTACAGAAGTGGGAGAAGAGCTACATCTCTCCCTTCATCTACAGGTAAGGCTTCATCCCTACAGTCCAAGAAGAGATGCCAGTCCCTGGTGTGTGACATGGGTTGGGGAAGCCCCTATTGCAAGGTATGGCAGTGAGCAGAGGCTGGCCTAAGAGCTGCAGATTTCTGTTGGTAAGGAAAAGAAGCATAGCCCCTGGCAGAGGAGACTCTGTAGTGTAGCAGGTCTGTGCTATTTGGTGTCCAGATAAAAGCTATCTACTGATTTCCAGAATAATAGAGGAGCTTAACTACTAAATGTGCTACCCTTGGTCATTAGCTGCCATTGGCTTAGAACACAAGCCCCAGGAAGAGACATGGTTGGAGGAATGCTATGATCTGGGAGGAGTCTCCCTTGCCATTTCTCACTAAGTCAGGGGGCTGTTGGACTACAACTCCCATCATCCCTGTCAATCAGCCACCCTGGCTGGGACTGATGGGACTTAAGAGTCCAGCAACATCAGGAGGGTCACAAATTTCCCATCTCTGTAGTGGAGTTTCAAAAAGTTGCTCTTCTCCAGCATCTGGCTCTAACCGTGTCATGCTTAGTAGTGCTGTACAAAGACGAGATGCTTGCAGGTAAGCAGACACCTGCCCATCCTAGTCCCTCGTGCTCCCTGCCCTCTGCAGCTGCCCATTCTCCGCCTGCTCCAGTCATGCAGCCACCTGCCCCTCGTGCCATTGTGAGCTCCCAGCCTTCTCACCCATCCTCAACCACAACCCTGTCCACAGCCGCAGGTCTACCCCCCCCCCCACACACATCCTGTGTGTCTCTGTTTCTTTCAGCAGGGAGTCCTTCCACCTAAGTGAAGCCCATCTGGAGCGAAGAGGCCCCTTGGCACAGCAGAGGGAGGAGGATGGCAAGGAGAAGCCACAACCTCGTCCAGATTCCCCTCAAAAACTAGGAAAGGCCTCCACTGGGCAGCAGAGTGGCTACACCAGGTTCCGAAGTGCAGCCAAAGACACGCGAAAAGGAAGCATAGGCTTCACTAGGTAACTGTCATTGTGCTCTGCCCAAGAGTATGTGCTACTACAGCAGAGAGGCAACAGCATAATTTGTCTTGAAGAGACCGAGGGACTGCCCTTTCTTCCTTGGGGATCAGGCACACCTTCACCATTTGCTTTGCAGCAGGGCTGGACAACCTGTGACGCTCCAGATATTGTTGGAGTCATGCTCCCATCATCCCTTGCTAGTATGACTAATGGCCAGGGATGATGGCCACCAAGCTGGCCAGAACGGGGCATGATTTAATCTGGGAGAGAGAGTTGGCTTCTGTAATGTTGGCTGTGAAATCACAGATTAAAGGTAGTTGCTGCCTTGCTAACGAAGCCCTGGGGCTTTGCCAGGGCTCTCTTTGCTGAAGAGTTGAATATCCTGGTGGTGTCGGCAGCTGACGGGAACATTTATCTCTGGGAGTTTGAGAACTTCATCCCAGGCGCTGAACCTTCTGCCCAGGTGAGTGCAAACTGCTGTCCTAGCTTCTGCTTCTTGGATGGAAGACAGAAGACATGTGCTTGAAGGTAAGCCACAGGAAGCGAATGGCCTCTGTCCTCCAAGATAAGAAAGATACACCAGCCAGCCACATTTATTTAACCGAGCCAGCTAGGAGCCGCATGGCAGCACAGGTTTTGGCTCCGAAAATTCCCTTGGATTACAAACAAAAAAGAAGTGGGTGACATTTCTCCTAGAGAAAGGTTCCCTTAATGGTTTGCTATTTTTATCCCATGCTGTAGCAATGCCCACCTGTGTTGGATCAAAATTCTGAAACATTGGCATCAAGCTGTGTCCAAGATGAGAAGACCCAGGGCACTTCAAGCAGTTGTGTAGCAGGTGAAGAAAGTGGTTTGGAGTAAACTCAGAGGGGAAAGAAAAAGAGATGATGCTTCAAAGGTGCACAAAAGTAAAAGTTGAATGGCCCAATGCACTTTGAATGTATCCTTCCACAAGTACACTTCACAGCCCAATCCTAACCATGCCTAGTAAGTTCTATTGAATTCAGTGGGGCTTATTCCCAAGTAAGTGGGGTGAGGATTGCAAGCTTAGATGGAAAACACTGTGTGGCAGGGCTGGATCAAGGGTAGTCTGAGACAAGCCAGTAGTTAGGACTGAAGAGTAAGCCAGAACCAAATGAAAACTTGTGAGTCAGAGTCTAGAAGGAAGATCAGGAGTGGCAAGCAAGTCAGGGCCAAAGACCAGCCAAGGCTTCCAGAGCTCAGGAAGACTTTGTTGCTCAAGCAAGCCTCAACTGGACCAGGAAGCCCCCTTACACTCTTTGCTGTCTAGGAGGCTCCCAATAGTCAGTCTGAGTGGGTGGAGTCATTCACTGAGAAACTACCACCTGGAGTCACCACACAAGGCAGCTGTCCTGGCAGACCTATACCATGGTCCACGACCAAATGAACAAGAGCACTGTATAGGACACTGGGGTCATCCTCACTTCCACTTGCTCTGCCACTTCCCCCCAGGAAAACCCGTGGTTTAGCGCTGAATCGGAGCAATCAAGTTTTCTGTGGATTGTCATTTGTTCCAATTTTCCGTGGGTTTTCCAGGGGAAAGCAGCATGGGACAGGCAAAATCATTTGGACTCATTCCTAGAATTCACTGAACAAGTGGAAAACCACTGAGAACTGTGCTTTCCAGAAACAGGACAAACGAAAAAGTGGCTGAGTCCATTTGTTGTCCACCTAAGTGTCCCTGATTAAATCTCCCTTCAAACCATGCTGGGGCACTGAACGTTTCTCTAGCTTATTTCATCCCCCCCCCCCCCGGTTTTCATTTGGGACTGGTGCCTCCCCTCCTTTCTTCCCCTTGGAGTAGGGTCAAGCTGGGGATAAAAAGCACCGCAGGCTCGTTTTGGGGGAGCCACCTCCTGAGTGTGTAAGAGATTCCGGTCCCTGTTTTTCCCTGTTCTCCATCCTGCTATTGCCTCTCTCATGCCAGTACTGCCTTAAATAGGTTTCACCTGCAGAACGGTGCTGTGCGGGCACACGGGCATGGTGACGGCACTTGCTGTGGCAGCCAGCGATGCTGAACTGTACTTCCCCTATCTGGTGAGTGAACTGTAGAATGGACTTGGATGGCATTGTATGAGACGGCCCAGTCTCTGTTGATGAGCAGCAGGGAGAGAGTGGAAGAGAGTGTGAGATGCTGCAGGAAGAGCCTGCACGGCACATATTGGGAGGAGAGGGGATGTGGGTGAGTGCCAGTCCCAGAGAGAGACAGAACACACATTGCAAGGAGGGGGAGGGGAGGGGCAGCATTGCGAAGCAGGACTTCACCTTGCTGTATTTCATTGTAGCTCAGTGGAGGATGGGATGGAAAGCTGTGTCTTTGGGACCTGCACAACCACTCTTTGCAAAATGCCTTCTCCAGTCTACCTGGGGACAACGGGCCCATCCTGGATTTGGCCTACTCCCCAAAGAGGTGGGTGATTCTGCCTGACTGCTTATTTGAAAGGTGGGGAAGCCGCAGAATGTTCTCAAACAGCACTTTGAGGCCTCCCAAGTAGGAGAGATGTATTGCCGAAAAGTGGGGGTGGGGGGCAACAGCGATAGAAAGAACGAAGCCACTCCTGCAAGAATCTAATCTTTGGGTCCAGGGGTCGCTAATTCTGCCATGTCTTTTGCCATCCCTGCATCTACAGTCCACACCCTCCTGGACCGGGCAGGAGGGAATTTGCTTTCTCTTCTAGCACTGGCAGAGTTTTTATCTGCGCTTTCAATCCTCACTGTGCTGATCTGGTGCTCCTGGCTGAGCTCTGTGGGCACAAAGCCGCTGTCGTCGCCTTGGTCTGGCACCCACTAGAGGACAAGTGGGTTAGCGGTGCTGAAGATGGCTCCATTCGGCTCTGGGTAAGCGCTTAATCAGGTGGTGACTTTCATACATTGGGTATATTCACTAGCAGGGAGGTAGGAAAACTTTGGGCTAGTTGCTGAAGAACTTGGTTTAATTTCTGGACCAATAAGTTTTTTGGGGAGTTATACGGATCAGGCAGAAACATTTTCCGGGGAATGACCAGAGGGTCTTCCTCCTGCAGCAGGGATAATAGGATTTTTCTTTTTAATGGTTCACCCAGAGCGAAGACGGTGGATGCTGTGTGCAGAACCTGAGAGCCTCCAGAGGGATCACTTGCCTCTGCATCGACCAGGTCAATGGCTGCATTCTTGCAGGGGTCCATGATACCATCAGGTAGCCCCTGCATAAGGAGGCTGGTGGTGGAAAGGAAAGGGATGAGAGGCAGCACATCTTTGAACAGGCTGATGGCTCTGCCTTTTTCTCCCTGCAGGGTTTATGATTCAAATTCTGGAGTGCAGGTGCAGAGTTACACAGGGCACCAAGATTCCGTCAAGGGACTCATCCATGTCCCAGAAATGGAGCAGGTAGGAGAGACAAGGACCATCCACTAGAGGAAAAGGTCAAGAAAGCCCGAGGGCTGGGAGTTTTCCCACCCTTAGGTCTAAGTCATGAATGGATCAGCGCAAAGCAATGCATACACTGTGATGATGCATATTGGAGCCATGTGGTACTGTGTCTAACCTCTACTTAGCGGCATCCTGTTCACAGAGCCAGCTGCATGTTGATGAAATTTAGTGACTTCATGCCCACTTTTGAGCTAGGCAGCACTACCAAAAGATTGTCCCCATGCTGTATTCTTGTTGTTTAAATAGGGTATTATATTGTGCTTCCAATCCTCCTACAAACAAACTAATACTTAATGGGGAGGGGAAATTGTATCCTTTTTTATTTTAGAATTCAAAGCAGTTTACAAGACATTTACCTATCATAGCACAGGCACGGGGTGGACTGAACAAACAATTCTCTGTTTTCTGTTTCTGTCTGGCTTCACTAACAGTGGCTGACAGTAAGCTGAATCCTACTGAGGGAGCAAACATGGCTGCCCCCCTCTAGCTTGCATCTAGGCCAGCAATAGCCATCCTTTGTGGGGCAGGCAAGGGCAGCCTCTACAAGCTAAGAATATGCCTCAGAAGTTGCTACAGGATTCTGTAGTGTATTCTCTGTTCACATGGGAAGCACACAGATCCTGCTCGTGGATTTCCCACAGACACCTGCTTGACAGCTGTGAGAACAGAATGCTGGATGAGATGGGCCTTTGGTGTGGTCCAGCAGGCCCTGTTCTTAAGCTGAACATGGGAAGTCAGATGTGCACACAGTGAGTTGGCTCACTGCTTAAGCCATGAGTGTGCCTCTCAGAGTCCTGAGGATATTGCTGAGGATTCTGGGGCACAGACTTGATTTGTGCATAGCCAGCCATGCCAGAAGCAGAATACTATACATACAGGTGAAACTCGAAAAATTAGAATATTGTGGGAAAGTCCATTTATGTAAGCAATTGTTTTCATTAGCTACTGGAGTTTAATATATGAGATAGACTCAAGACATGCAAAGCGAGATATGTCAAGCCTTTGTTTGTTATAATTGTGATGATTATGGCGTGCAACTTATGAAAACCCCAAAGTTGAAATTGTTAATTTGGGGTTCTCATCAGCTGTACGCCATAATCATCACAATTATAACAAATAAAGGCTTGACATATCTCGCTTTGCATGTCATGAGTCTATCTCATATATTAGTTTCACCTTTTAAGTTGAATTACTGAAAGAAATTAACCTTTCCACAATATTCTAATTTTTCGAATTTTACCTGTATGTGGCTTATAGCATTGTTCCTTGAGTCATGCTGGGTGTCTGACCAAATGTCACTTGGGTCTTTGGCCAACTAACTTTTTTTTTTTTTTTTAGCATACTCTTTAAAAAAAGCAGCTTCCTTACTGATTGCTTTAATGCAAATCTGCCAGTTGTGGAGAAGTACACCCACACACTCACATGCATATCAGGAAGGTGCAGCGTGGCAGGAGGAAATCCTGTACTGATATCCTAGCTTGGTTTGCACTGATAGTGGATGCCAGGCTGGTGCCGCCCACTGTAGTCTGCCATGCAGTTGGACGGGAGACCAATGCAGTCTGAAGACCCACATGGGTGAGGACCATGGGTGACCGATGCACTGCATGGAGACACTGAATCCAGCCCCATACAGGGTGCTGATGCTGTTGCACCCTGACGTGTTCTCCTCTCTGCTTCCCTGCAGTATGTGTCCGTCTCTCTGGATGGCACAGTGTGCATGTGGAAGGCCTATCGCCCAGGGGAGCAGCTCGAGGCCCAGGTCAGATGGTGACTTCACTCTCCTGCTGGGTGCTACCCAGGACCTAGACTCTGAGACTCTCAGCTTCCATTTTGACAACAAGCACATTTCCACCCTTTGCGGTCGTGCAGGAAAGCTTCAAAAGACATAAGACGTGTGTGCAGCATGCTCAGAAGCCAGTGAAACAGCTAGGTGGGGCTTCCAGTGGTCAAGGGTGAGGCTTCTGTGCTCTGGTGCTTCCTGTCCCCTCCCCATAGTCCTTGCTTCTGTCTCTCTCTTTCCTCCCCTTTTACTGCCGTCACAGTCCCCGCAAGCATATTCTGTGAAATGACATTTGCAATGAGAATAACTTGTGCCGACCATATAAGCTAATGTGGATAATTAACTGTGATCTTTTCTTTGGTGTTGTCCTCTGCCCGTGTCTATGTCCTGCTGCACTTAAATTAGATTTGAGCTTACACATTCAAGGCAGAATGCAAGAACTTCAAAAGACCAGGCACAGTCACTGATTAGCTGCCCCCAGCCATCCTGAAATGTGGCAGGAAGCTTTCATGTCAATGAGTCATCTCTGTATAAGCAATTTGTGCTCATATTCTAAGAAATAATGCAGCCTAGCCAGGGAAGGTTAAAAAATTAAAAACAGCAGTAAACACTGATGCATATTGATTGAAATTCTTTTCCGGACACATGATCAAAGTTGTTAGTGCAGTAAACATGCAGCTGTTAGCCACTGGCTAGGCAGAGCCCAGATATCTTCGCTCCAGGATGTGCTTCAGTTGCAGCAATACCACATTCCCTGTTCTGTACATGCCGTGCTTTGAATATGAGAAAATTAATTCTGTCTCCCAGATAGCACATGCACCACTATTGTGATTATTGCTGGAATGTGATTATACAAGTGTTAGGGGCACCTACTTACTGGCAATGAGAATGGTGATGAGCAATTATAACTCCCACACTTCTTCTGTCTGTACAATTGTGTGGCTTTCCTCTTAATTTTGTTATGTATCTATTTGCAAACATTCGCCTAGCATGTAGAACAGGCTTCCTCAAACTCGGCCCTCCAGATGTTTATGGCTTACAACTCCCATGAATCCTAGCTAACAGGACCAGTGGTCAGGGATGATGGGAACTGTAGTCTCAAAACATCTGGAGGGCCGAGTTTGAGGAAGCCTGATGTAGAACATGCCCACTGGGGAACACAGAAATCTGCTTCATGCTGTGTCAGACCATTTACCCATCTAGCATTGCACACAGACAATGGCTTTCCAGGGTCTCAGATTGGGGCCTTTCCCAGCCATATGTGGAAATGCAAGGGATTGAACCTGGGACCCTCTGCATGCAAAGAAGATGCCCTACCA
Organism: Lacerta agilis; assembly: GCF_009819535.1. NCBI lineage: Eukaryota > Metazoa > Chordata > Lepidosauria > Squamata > Lacertidae > Lacerta > Lacerta agilis. The sequence continues at coordinate 65,918,313 of NC_046313.1, forward strand.
TGGAGCTACAGCCACATCCCACTGTGAGTGACACAGGTGCTGCTATTAATGCTTGTTATCAGGAACTGAATGCACCAGTTAGGCTGCATATAAAGTTTGATAACCAGAGCTAAAAGCTCTAGGACAATGGAGTCAATTTCTCTCTGTGAAGCCTATTTTTGTTCCCTCTTGGTTGCTAGGCAGTGGTGTAAGAAGAAAAACAATCTATTGTGCCAGAATGCCATCCTGTGTGGGCCTGGGTATGCCAAGCTGGCATCCACAGGCACACAGGCCAAAGCAGCAAGTGCTTTTCCCCTGACATCAGCTCTGCTGTCCGGTTGTATTAATATCAGTTTATACTTGTTTTGGGAACCACATGCCACTTTTGAGAGCTACATTGTGGCTTTCAGTGCTATTTCCTTATCAGGGATTTTTCCATTTTTACTATTTTGAGAACAGAGCTGATTGCAGAGTAACCAAGAAACACCACGTGCCCATGGTAACCGACTGGTCAAGCAATGCTGACCACCAATCTCAGGATGATGCTTGCAATGAGAGTATCCATCTATACTGTTAATGGATGCAATCTCTGTTAACTGTGTTAGTGCTGAATTCCCTTGTATTGCCCCTCAAAGATTCATGAAAAGGGGGGTTCTGTATTTCTTGCCCAGTTGTTCTGCGTGTGACTCTACCTGGACAGTGCTACAGCTGTACAATAAACTTACTCTTCTGTTTTCGCTACTCGTGAATTGTACACTCTCTTGTCGCTGCGACGGATCCAAACTTCTGGGGTTTGGAAGCAGGTAACTGCGACCATCAAGTGACTTGCAAACTTTAGGGACTCCTGTTGCTGTGCAGAAGGGGTACTCCACTCCAAAAGCTTGGACTGTTGGCTATGTAGCCTGATCCCTTCGCCCTGCCAATTTAATACTATTTCTTGCCCCCCCCCCCGCCTCTTTTAACTTCTCAAGTAGTAAATATCCTTTGAGCAAGTAGAGCAGGGATGGGGAACATGTTACCCTCCAAATGCTATTGGACTACAACTCCCATCATCCCTTGCTGAGGCTGATGAGGGTTGGGTCCAAACACAGGTCCTCAGCCCTGTTGCAGGGCATTCCTTTTCTTCACGAAGCATCCGCCACCCATCCTCACATACGTTGAGCAAAGGTTTCTCACCAGAGGCAGCCCCACAGTACTCTAACCTTCCCGACAGTACCAGTTTAGACAAGATGTTTGCCACAGGGTTTGCCACAGGGTTTGACCTTGTGTGGCTATTGGGGTGTCATTGCTGGCACATAGTGGGTGGAGCAGCTAGGGAGCATGGAGAGGGGCTTTAACCCTCAGACCTCACCATCCATCACTCTGGTCAGCATCCTGTAAGTCCATCCCTGCTTTTTACAATGGAAGGAAATCTCTCATGGGCACTGATGAGAGCTTTCCTCTCAATGTGCGCGGCTGGTGCTGGGGAAGGGGGAATTTGGATCAGGATTGTAGTATAAGCAAAGGGTGTTGGCTCACCTTCCTGAGACAACATCCCCCTTTGCACCTATTTCCTCCTTTAAAAAAAAATATCAGCCACACAAGTCCAAATGTACTATCTAGCTTAGCCCTAGCCTGGAGGCTATAAAAGCATGCATCTCTGAGGCCACTCTATATCTGCCAGGGCTGCTTAACCAGCCTAAGCTGGTTAAAAAAAAAAAAGTGCTCTGTGCTACAGAGGAAACTTGTGCCTCTGGTGACAAAATATGGTTCAAGAAGCACCCTGAAACCATAAACCTGTTCCTTCAGAGGGAATGCAACCCCATCAAAAGTGGGATGAATACCACTCCCCTTGGCAGACAAGCCACTCACCAAGAGTGACTCAGTCTTACCTGGATTGAGCCTCAGTTTCTTGGCCCACATCCAGTCTATGATTGTGCTGAAGAAGCACTTGTTCAGCACTTCCTCAAAGCATATGGAATTAGATGAATTGGGCTTCCTGCCTCACCTGTCTACTGGAGCTGAGGGTTACCTGCTTATTGATGACTCCTGGTGGCAAATCTCTGGGTGACGTCACTCAGTCGTTTCATGTTGAAAAGCACAAGGAACAAGATTGAAACCCGTAGCACAAATAATGCTCAAACACTACATTCTGACATAAGCTATCCAGGTAGCAGTGGAACCATTGTAAAATTGTGCCTCTAATTCTCAGTCCAGACGGTCTATCCAGACTGAGAGGTCAAAAAGAATAAACAAGGCAGCACTCCTCCTTTCTTCTGGCATAAGTCATCCATCAGGGTGACTGAAGTAGATCCAGAAAATCAGTTGGCACCAGGTCTTGAAACTTTTTCTTAAAGAACAATGCCAAGTAGCCATTGCATCCCATTAAGCAATGGGATTTCAGACTCCCTGTCAGTTAGAATACTACTACAACGGACCTACAAGTTCAGAGAGCCCAGTAAATCTATTCAAATGAAAGCTGGATCAAATTGCCTTTCATGCAATTACATGAATTCAGATATGCATGGAGGGTGGTTGGCTGTGGAAGGCTGGAACATAAAGTATGTGTGACAAAAAAATTATTTTGAGGAAAAAGTGGAACGCCTTACATTTTCTTCTGGTGGGTCTTGTGGGAATCTTGTGCCTTGGTTTTTTACTATGTTCAGCGGTCCCACAATAATTGGTAATACAATATACCTATGAGGAGTGTGCCTTCCAAGAAAAGCAGCCCCACAAAACCTTAAAATGGCTCTGGTTAGCATTAAAAATGTAAACAAGAGTGTTTTTCTCTCATGTGTGTGTGTGTGTGTGTGTGTGTGTGTGTATGACATGACTTCCCTTCTCTTTCCATAGTTAATTTTGCATATCATAAATCCCTGCATTTACAAAAACTAAACCATTCAGTATTCCATTATTATATCCATCAAAACTTATTTACACTGTTGAATTTATCTTAATGCTGCCAACGTTTTCAAGTGTACACAATTTCCCCCCACATACTCAATAAACGTTTTCCAATCTTCTCTATACATATGTTCTTGTTTTCTTATTCTATATGTTAAGTCTGTAAGCTGTGCATATTCTGTCAGCTTACTGGTAAGTTGCCACTCTTCTTTAGTTGGGACCTTGCTTGTTTTCCATTTTTGAGCTAACGAAACACAGGCTGCAGCAAGAGTGGTTTTTTCAAGCAAGATGAGGAAAGAGCTGCAGAATATCCTACATACCGTATTTTCCGGCGTATAAGACGACCCCCAACTTTTCCAGTTAAAATATAGAGTTTGAGATATACTTGACCTCAGATTCTCCACCCGGCGTATAAGACGACCCCCGACTTTTGAGAAGATTTTCCTGGATTAAAAAGTAGTCTATACAGTAGTAATTGAACCAAGGGTGCGTATACACCATACATTTAAAGCACACAGCTTTCTCCAAAGAATCATGGGAACTGTAGTTTATTCCTCACAGAGCTTCAATTCCCAATACCCTTATCAAACTACATTATTTAGGGGGTGCCATGAGCTTAAAATATGCATTAAATCATGTGTGGTGGAGTCTGCAGCCTTAGATTCCACACCAAGTTTTCTTCCACTGCTGGGCCTACCATTCCTTTGGAAGGGGGGGGGCTGACCAACCTGGTCAGACCACCAAGTCACCCAGATAGAGAAATTTTCCACCCTGAACTGCTAACCAAAAATACTCAAGCACCTTGTTACATGTTTAAATCTGGTTGGGCAGACAGGCATCTTTTGCCTGGAGCTTCAGGAGTGGACTGGGTCAAGCCAGGGCGACAGCTGGCAGTAGGGGGATTTACCTAGGGTATTACTAAACACCCTGGGTAAATTGAGAAACACAAGCTAATTCTGGAGTCCTAATCCTCTTCCTTCCCCCAGCTGGAGTGAGGCATGTCAGTCACGCAGTGGGGACCCAGCTACCAGCCTAGACCGCTTCCACGGCTGGCTCTGCAGAGGATGTAGAGAGCCTGACCATGGGTGAAGTGCAAAAGGTGAGTGAATTCTGATCCTGTAACAAATATGGGGGGGGGTGTAGTATTCACAGAGTGACTCTTTTGGAATCTACTCTGTGGCAGGACTTGCTATCAGTCTGCTCCCCAGAACTGGTTCTAGAGACCCACCATGATTACTATCTACACTTAGTATCTGCAAGATGGGGGCTGCAACAACAATATTCCCTTCTGTTCCTCTGTTGACTGTTTTTTCCTTCCCCCCACAACCCCTACTGAAAGTCAGTCAGAATTCTGTGCCTGCTGCACGATCTGTCCTCTCTGGGCTGTTCTGGGTATCTCCATCACCACCACCGAAATATTTCTGGTACTTCTGTAAACCTTGAGGTTCCTGCTGATAATCTCCCTCTTGTTCATGGATGCCACCATTTTGGCTACATGAGCAGCAGCACTCAACCTCCCAACACAACACAAATGGAATGGTAACCAGAAGCTGCAGAATGCAACCCTGGTGCCCATGGTGGAGGCTGGTGGGACCGTTCATGTGCGAGAGGAGCGGGGGAAATGAGAGTGGTCAAAACATGGCTATTAAATAATCCAGGGGTCAGCAACCTTTTTCAGCCATGGGCCGGTCCACCGTCCCTCAGACCATGTGGTGGGTCGGACTATATTTTGAAAAATAAATAAATGAACAAATTCCTATGCCCCACAAATAACGCAGAGATGCATTTTAAATAAAAGCACACATTCTACTCATGTAAAAACACGCTGATTCCCGGACTGTCTGCGGGCCAGATTGAGAAGGCCGGATTGGGCTGGATCCGGCCCCCGGGCCTTAGGTTGCCTACCCCTGAAATAATATAAGGCCTCTGAAAGTGTGGGAGAGTGGACTGTTATGATGATGACTATTTTATTATTGGGCTGTCTGTCAGTATGCTTTTTATTATTATTTTTATCACTGATGTTCTATAAAGTATTTTTAATGTTCTACATAGCCTTGATAAAGGATGGTATATAAATTGTTGTTGTTGTGAATGGTATATAAATTGTTTTTGTTTTTGTTGTTATTTTATTTGTACCCCATCCATCTGACTGGGTTGCCCACACATTCTCAAGCAACATATATAAAAAACATAATAAAACATTACATAATAATCATCATCATCACAAATTGAGAGAGCTGAACTTTGAGATGTTTCTCTGAAGCTGGTAAAATGGCCCCACTGTCAGCTCTGAAGACTGGTGGGTAAAATCAAGTGAAAGTCTAAGGATGAAGGCTCTAAAAACATGGTGGGCCCTCTCTAGGAGGCAGTAGCTAGAATAAAGATCCCAGCCAGTAAATGCTGCTTTTGCGCCTAGGGTCTTCTCTCAGTCATCCAGAAGCTTAAAGGCTCTGAAGAGCAGGAGTTGCGAATTGTCCTCCTCGGGCTGGACAATGCCGGAAAGACTACTTTGCTCAAGAGCCTGGCATCGGAAGAGGTCAATACCATTACCCCCACACAGGTAAGCACAGTGGCAAAGGAGATCAGCACTGAGGGATTGGGATGGGGTGTGCGGCAAGGAGGAATTGGATAACCAGTTACATAAAGTCAATGGAGCAGATTGGCAGTCAGGATCCTAACCAACCCCCTGCTGTTACACTCCTCTCATCCCCACAGTGTGGAGCTCAAACACACCAGCAATAGCACCATGGCGCTCTCAGAGCAACCCATCCCCTGTGCTTTTCAGGCAAGCCTTGTAGCTAAGACATTGTATTGGGACGAGGGAGGAGAAGTTGCTTTTATGTTTCTAATATATAGGCATATTTGATGAAAAGGAGTTTGGATTTATGTAACACTGAGATCCAGCGCCGAGGGCCTTCTGGCGGTTCCCTCACTGCGAGAAGCAAAGCTACAGGGAACCAGGCAGAGGGCCTTCTCGGTAGTGGCTCCCACCCTGTGGAACTCCCTCCCTTCAGATGTTAAAGAGATAGACAACTACCAGACATTTAGAGGACATCTGAAGGCAGCCCTGTTTAGGGAAGCTTTTAATATGTGATATTTTAATGTATTTTATTTTTGTTGGAAGCTGCCCAGAGTGGCTGGGGAAATCCAGCCAGACGGGCGGGGTACAAATAATAATAATAATAATAATAATAATAATAATAATAATAATAATAATAATAATAATAATAATAATAATAATAATTTGATATCCCACTTGATCACTACCCAAAGGAGTCTCAAAGCGGCTAACAATCTCCTTTTCCCTTCCTCCCCCACAACAAACACTCTGTGAGGTGAAAACAAAATAATAAAATAAAATAAATTCCTTCCAGTAGCACCTTAGAGACCAACTAAGTTTGTTCTTGGTATGAGCTTTCGTGTGCATGCACACTTCTTCTGTGAGGTGAGTGAGGCTGAGAGACTTCAGGGAAGTGTTGACTAGTAGCAGCTGCATGTAGAGGAGCAGGGAATCGAACCCGGTTCACCAGAGTACAAGTCCACCGCTCTTAACCCCTACACCACACTGGTTGCCCATCTTCTGAGTTCACGTCACCAACTGGGCCACATGCAAATTCTGTGTAGTTTGCAGGATAGCAACGTGGTGGGGATTCTTCAGCATAGGAAGCATGCGGTCCCTGCTATGCCTCTCCCCTACTCACCTCTTCCGATTCCTTTTGTGAAGGGATTCAACATCAAAAGTGTCCACTCTCATGGCTTCAAGCTCAATGTCTGGGACATAGGAGGGCAGCGGGCGATCCGGGCCTATTGGAAGAAGTACCTGGGCAGCACAGACCTTCTGGTGAGTGTGGGGCTCAGCCCCTAAAATTGCCTTTGTATAAATTTGTCTGCTGGAACCACGCAAGTTACCAAATTAAGGCAAGGCTAGCCCTAATATCCAGGGTCCTCCAGACAGCCTTTTCACTGTACATTCATGACGGCTTGTGTTCATCATGGTATGGGGACAGGGGGCGGCTGCACACGATCCCATGTTCAATACTGTTACATCTGCAAAAGTTTGGGGGTGGATATACTGCTTTGTTTCCAATCGATACATGTCCCATAGCTGAGAGCCTTTAACTTTTCATGCTACAAATGTTCCGGATTTGGGGTGGTTTTTTTGGTCCTACTTTTGTTCCGTTACAGTGCAAACATTTCGCCTCCAGGTGGCAATAGTGTGGTAGCACTGAGCAAGCATCACAGAACTAATAAAGTGGAATGGTGTGTGGATGCTCAAGCATAAATCCACCTCTCATGTGCTATTATTGTATCAATGACATGTTGCACATGCAATGGAACCACCAATCTGGAAGGCCTCTTAGACAGTGCCAGCTGACCAGCCTGAGATTGCAGAATTTAGAAGGTATTATCAGAGGACAACTAACTGTCTGTTATTTTATTTACTTTATTATTATATTTCTACAGCCACAATGTGCGGAGGGGGTGGGCAGGGCACCATTTGGATTTCATACCTTGGAAAGAAAGATGTCTTGGGGCTGCCTTAAAAGAACCAAAAAGCTTTAGGAGCTGGTAAGAGGAGCTGGGACCAAAATAATAATGGTGGGCTGTAGATGATTCTCTTCTTTTCCTCGTTGCAGATCTATGTTATTGACAGTGCTGACCAGAAACGCTTTGAGGAGACTGGGCAGGTAGGATAGACAGTTTACCTCCTCCAATCCCATAATTCTACCTATGGCAGGAATTTGGTAATCTGGACTGTGGAGAACTGCACACCTGGGAATGAGTGTCATGAGGGGTGAAAATATTGTCAAATAATAGCAGAGTAGAACCCAGTGTTCAGAATGCTTGCTTGGTGTCAGAATCCATTGCAGGTGGGTAGCCGTGTTGGTCTGCCATAGTCAAAACAAAATCGAAAATTCTTTCTAGTAGCACCTTAGAGACCAACTGAGTTTGTTCCTGGTATGAGCTTTCGTGTGCATGCACACTTCTTCAGAATCCATTGCGTTCTCTTTTATCTTTGGCAGGAGTTGTCCGAACTAGTGGAAGATGAGAATCTCACGGGTGTCCCATTGTTGGTGTTTGCTAACAAGCAGGATCTAGCAACAGCATCCCCCGCAGCAGAGATTGCTGAAGGGCTCAACCTGCACACATACCGAGACCGGCCATGGCAAATCCAAGCTTGCTCAGCCCTATCTGGTGAAGGCATTCAGGTATGAAGGGGTGTGTTGTGTCTGTGAGATAGCGTTGCACATCGTGAAGTTCTGTAGGTATTTCAGCACTGACAATGGGAAAGGGAGGTGCTCATGGCTGGAATCGGAGCCCAGAAAGCGCTGCCAATCACTGTCTCTCTTTTATCTTTCTAGGATGGGATGAACTGGATTTGCAGCCAGATCACAAGTCGGAAAAAATGAAAATGCTGAGCACAGGAATTGATTTTCATACCTTCAGAATCCCCAGAGGCCACAGCCTCAGTCCTAGTGGTGCACAAAAGTTCATAGCAGAAGATACCATCAGGACCTGGCCCAAGATTCAAAGATGAGAAAGGATGTTGAACTGAAATAATTTCCTGAATTTTCTGAAATATCTGACCTAATGAGTAAACAACCATCTCCTCCTGCAAGCATACCGTAATAAGGGATGCAAGGCTAGAACTATAATTGTGATCATGTCACAAAATGATGAAAACAAAACTTAAAGCAAAAGATCTATATTTTCACTGGATGGATACTGACTATTGACTCTGCAAACAACCTGGTATGATAAGTCCAGATAATGTACTAGATACACCCATTACTTTCAAATAAGCTGTACAAAACATTTGCACTTGGCCATCACTGGACTCCACGAATGAATTCTACAGCTTCCAGCCTTGCACTTCTATTTACATCCCCTTTCTCATTTACTGATGACAGCAAAAGTTCTCTAAGGCTAAATAGCTTTACGATTTTCTTCATTCCTAACTGGGCCACAAAATCCACAGGAAACGAGTCAGGCAGCCAGATCTCCAGGGAAAACATTTTGCCCTGTGCTCAATACCCTCTCCTGTAGAATTGAAGAGCTGCTGCAGAAAAGAATCCCTGAAAATGTGGGGTAAAGCAGTGTGCGATTACTGAGCCTCCTACAAAAGACACGAGAAAAATTAGATTGTCCACTTCCGGAAGGAGAAAGCTCCACCCTGCCAACGTTTTATCTACCCTGCCAACATTTTATCTTTGTAGGGGAAAGCAGGGGGAAAGATTGTATACCCTAAATCTGAATATGCTCCTGCTCATTTAGGAACTCCCATCAGACCCTTTCAGGAGGTGGAGCCATAACAAGGGCAATTTTGTTTCAATGAAGTGGCCTGTAGCCTCTAGGCTGGCAATTTCTGAATTGGTGGATCAAAAGACGAGTTAACTGGTACATCTTTCTCGCTGCTATATTGGAGTTGTTTGTCTTCAATACCAGATGAAAAGAGGGGGACTCTGGTTGTTTCCACACTAGCCATTTTCTTTGATTGTACATCAAACAAACTCTGTTTTTATGGTGTTATCTACCACTAGTGCCAACCCATTGCACATCAGGGTTTTCTGTGTTCCATCTTTTTACATTCCTGGTTTGTACTGATACTTTTTGTCTCAAAAGGCAGTTCCTGCACTAGTGGAACTACAATATCCCTGAGGTTTCTAAGGGCTACCGTCCATTTAGTCAATAGATTATTCCTTGCTCATTTGAAAATGGCTAGTTGCTCTTGCTCACTCCTGGCCAAGGAATTCCTGGAAGCAAACCACACTGAATTCATTAGGACATATTTGTAGACATGATTATGATTGTGTTGTTAGCCCTTAATTAGTCAATTCTTGTTTCCTGGAGAGGAGCTTTAACTGCTGTCCAAGCAATAGCTTGTTACATTTTACTTTTTTATTCTGCTATTGTAATTGTACCAATAATTAGAAGAAGAAATTGCTGTGGCTGCAAAAAAAGGAAATCAATTAAAGCCATTTAAAAGAACGGGAACTAATTAAGGGTCAGTTCTCTCCCCCCCCCCCCCCGCTACTAGAGAACAAGAAGCAACTAATTGGCTATTTTAAAAGAAAGGGGCAGGGAGGAACCTATTCATTAAAGGTACAGTTGCAGGGGAACTTCCCTCCAAGTGAAGATACAATAGGATCTTGCCTGATTTTTATGGACAATATAGCACTATGTCAAGTGCTGTGTGGAGCCATAATTTTTATTTCTGCTTCCAGCTGACTGTAGTTAAGCAATGCCTTGGTAGCACTAGTGTGGAATCAACTTCTAGTTGGTGGGGGGGGGAATGAATTGAGGACAGTTCAAAACTACCCAAGGGAAAGGTACATAGATACATACTGTTATGTGTGGTGGGGGAGGAAGTAGACTGTATGTGAGATCCTTCTATCCCTTGGCTCCAGCAAGTGTTAAAATATAAGCCAAGCTGGCTTCCTGGCTGAGGTGACAGCCTGGGTGATGGGCCATTAAGGGAAACAAATGAAAGGGGCTCTGTGTGAGATGGCACATGAGTGTCCCCCCAGCTTGTAGTTAGTTAAAAGGATGAAGCCAGAGTTTAGAGTTGAGTTGCAGTGATGTGAGCTGGAGAGTAAAGCAGCAAGCTGGGAGAAGACAGAGAGACAGAGCAATGTTGGATGTCTGTAAAATCCTAGGCTGTGGCTATTGGGGTGTTAATGCTGTGAACCCCTCCTTTGTAGGCTCAGGTTGTATATATGTGTAAATAAACTGTATATCCTAAAGGCACCACAGTCTCCACTCTGCCTCATTCCCAAAACGAAACACGAATCCTGGGTAAGCGCCTGGAACCCCTGGAATCTCGCAACTCTTGGAGATTTGGGTGGCGTGCAACAATAGGCTACGTAAGAATCCTATTGGAACAACGAAAGAGGCACAGTCACATGTAGCTCAGTTCCTGATGCAAAGTAATGTTGTTTGGATGGTTAGCCAATCTAAGTTGTGAAAAAAGAGCAAACCCAATTAGGAGGACTCAGCCTGTCCTCCAGTTTGCGGATGAAGTCACTTGTATTTCTTTGGACTTGGATGCCACATTCAGTTCATGAGAGGATCAGGAGTGCCAACTTAAATAAAAGATTGTGGGGACCCAGGTAAGCACCACCCTGCATAATCAATCACATGGCAGAGTTCACACACACCATTTGAAAGGGAATGCCCAACAACTTTTGGGGGGCCCACAAGTATTTTATTGTGGGGGCCGAAGCCCCCACGGCCTCTAAGAGTTGGCTCCTTTGGAGAAGATTGTGGCTAGATCTAGAATTCTGACAAGATGTGAGCCCCACCACTTGTGGTTTTGACACATATCTTTGAGAGGGGAGCTGCCTTGTTTCATAAGAGATGTTAAATCCTTCCTTAAGGGAGGGAGAGACACCCCCTCCTGCCTTAAAAGGGCCTCTCCCCACAAAAAAAACCCAAAAGACAGGGAGTTTAAAGTTGAGCAAGGTGTCAGAGAAGACAGGAGTTATTGAGTGGTAGGGATTCCCAAGACACTTTTACAGCTTCTCACTGGGCTGCGGGGACTGGAAGTTGCTTTGGTTGCCCTCGTGAACAGCTGTGCTGGCTGGGAAATGAAGCTGCGGATGGGGGCATCCCTGAGGATTGCCCTGTAGCTCTAAGCAGGCTTTGGAACCACCTACTCCTCAATTCAGTTACAGGTAGGTAGCCGTGTTGGTCTGCCGTAGTCGAAACAAAATAATTAATAAATAAAAAAATCCTTCCAGTAGCACCTTAGAGGCCAACTAAGTTTGTTATTGGTATGAGCTTTCGTGTGCATGCACACTTCTTCAGATATCTTCATGCACACGAAAGCTCATACCAATAACAAACTTAGTTGGTCTCTAAGGTGCTACTGGAAGGATTTTTTTTTGTTGTTTCCTAAATTCAGAGTTATTATTATTCCCTTACTCAATCAGGAAGGAAGCGGAGGGAAGAAGTCGGCCGAGAAACAGCTCACAACAACCTTGCTAGGTAGTCCATTGCTAACAACCCCCATATTGCAGATTGGAGGGCGGGTGCCGCTGAGGCTGAGAACGAGCCGTCTACGAAAACCTTGCAGCGTCCGATACTTCCGAGGTGGGGGCAGCAGAGGAGGAGGCGCGACTTCTAACTACTCCGCTCCAACCACTCGCACGCAGACACGTTGCGCTCTCAGAACCCCGGAAGGCGGTAGCAGGAGGACACGTTTCACTCTTAACTTTTCCTATCTCTACGGCTGCTGGGGGCGGAGTTCCGGACGGGGGACAATAGAGTTACCGACGTCGATGGTTTCGGTTGCCTTGGTTCCCTTTCCTTTTTACCTCCGGGCGAAGGGTCGACCGGAAGCAGGAAGAAGAAGGGCAGGAGGGAGTAGGATGGTCGTGGGTCTGCTAGGCGGTGGATCCGCGCGGTGCCTGCGGGGGTCGGCCGCCGCCATGGCGCTGCCGCCCCTGCTCTTCCTCCAGCTCCTCCTGGCCGTGTCGGTGCCTCGAGGGGCTGCGGAGCTCACAGATGGCAACAGCGAGCACCTGAAAAGAGAGCACTCGCTCATCAAGCCTTACCAGGGTGCGTGGGGTGGGCAGGGGCCGCTGCCCCCCGACTCTTCCGCCCCTTCCTTCTCGCCCGCCTTTCTTGAGCCTTCCTCATCCTGGCTGCCCCTGGTTAACGTTCAGGTCGCGTTGGGCCAAGGGGAAGACTTGGTTTTGACACTTAAGGAAGTAGAGAGGAAAACCAAAGGGCCGCGGAGACAGGACTATTCGTTTCGCACACATTCTCGAAGGACCCTAATAAATAACCAGGCAGGACCTTTCTGTGCCCAGGACATCCCCTTCAATTTGAAGGCCATGAGGGGACGGGCGGGGATCGATTGGAGTCTTTGGTTTGTGTAATACACAGATCTTACAGATCCAGAGGAAAGCCCCAGTAGCCTAGTAAATAATATATTGTAAATTAATGGAGTCACGTCCATCAAGTTGCCATGAATAATCAGTTTCTGCTGATTGGTAGCCAAAGAATGGGGAGAACAAGTGAACACAGTTCCCATCATTTTTGTGAGGTGGTGGTTTTGTGCCTAGTCTGTAACTTCTGGTTTTCATGGTATCTTCTTTGTTTTAGGGGTTGGCTCCAGTTCAATGCCCCTCTGGGATTTCCAGGGGAGTACAATGCTGACCAGCCAGTATGTTCGATTGACCCCTGATGAGCGCAGTAAGGAGGGTTCAATCTGGAACCGAGTGGTGAGTGTGTTTTCTGCATGGGAAAGTGGTAGTGGGATGAGACTAGCAGTGATCATGCCTACTTAACAATACCCAAAGTGTGTGTGTGTGTGTGTGTGTTAAAGGAAGGTTAAAGGAACTTGCGAAAAATTCTCAAAAGTGCTTAGGACTACTATATTCTGTCTTCTAGCCCTGCTTCCTAAAGGATTGGGAGCTCCATGTCCATTTCAAGATCCATGGAATAGGCAAGAAGAATCTGCATGGAGATGGTTTTGCTCTGTGGTATACTCGGGAGCGCCTTACTGCAGGTACTGAAGTGGGTTGAATAGTCAGGGTGGTATCCTACTGTGATGAATTCTGGGCCCCCAAATGCCATTATGAGTGGATAGTTTCTGAGCTAAGTTGCTTAAACTAGCATAGCATTGTAATGTGCAGCAAGTCCTTCTGAGTTGAATGATATTTCCCCATATCATTGTGTAGAGGGATGTTTTTAAATGGAGAAACATTCAGTCATGTGAGCTCCTACTTGCAGTCTGTAGTGGCACAGCCCATACAGGTTTGCCATCTCAGTGAGAACTAGGCCTTCATAGTAAGCTCTTAAGAATGTTGGGTAAGCACTGCTGCATGTTCTTCTGGGAGTTATTAATTACATATCATCTCATTGTTGCTCGAGAATGTGTGTGCAGATGCTTAATTGTTGTTTCACATCTAGATCTAAATTCTTACTTACTTGACATGTTTCTATAGGAGATAATGCATGTGTGACAGTAGAAAAGCTGCTGTTCAAGAAGTTGGGGAACATTCATCATAGTTACCGTATATTCTTTGTGCAGAATGTTTGAAAATAATACAGCCTTTCTTACAATGTTTGCTGGCAACATTCAAGTGCTTCAAACTGTATAGAAATAATGATGCTCTCTACAGATTAATCTGTAGAGTTCTGCCTGGCTGAATTATGTTGTTCAGTGGTGCAAGGATGCAGATCTAGTCACCATACTCTGCTTTGTCCTTCTCAGGCCCTGTCTTTGGCAGCAAAGATAACTTCCATGGACTGGCCATTTTCCTGGACACTTACCCAAATGATGAAGCTACAGAGGTAAGTGATGACACACACTGGCTTTGAGGGTTGCTTGTACTTGCAAGCCAAGCACAGTCGTACCTCGGATGTTGAATGGAATCCGTTCCAGAAGTCCGTTCAACTTCCAAAACGTTCAGAAACCAAGGTGTGGTTTCCGATTGGCTGCAGGAAGCTCCTGCAGCCAATCAGAAGCTGCGTCGGACATTTGGGTTCCAAAGAACGTTCGCAAACTTCTGGGTTTGCAGCATTCGGGAGCCAAAAGGTTCGACTTGCAAGGCGTTTGGGAGCCAAGGTACAACTTTATGGGGTTTAATATTAACTACAGTGGTACCTCTGGTTACAAACTTAATTCGTTCCAGAGGTCTGTTCTTAAGCTGAAACCATTCTTAACATGAGGCGCGCTTTCACTAATGGGGCCTCCTGCTTCTGCTGCGCTGCTGGCACGCAACTTCTACTCGTATCCCAGGGCAATGTTCTCAACTAGGGGCATCTACTTTCGGGTTAGTGGAGCTCATTACCTGAAGCATTCGTAAGGAGGATGGTATGTAACCCGAGGTTCCACTGTAACTGGAATTGTCTCACAGACAGGTGGAGCTTCCATGTGCATATGTTTGTTTCACAAGTATTTAGGGTAAGAGCTACATGCAGAAGATTTAAAACCCTGCTACTTTTATTGTGCAGCGTGTGTTTCCATACATCTCTGCCATGGTGAACAATGGATCCCTGACATACGACCATAGCAAAGATGGTCGCTGGACAGAGCTGGCAGGCTGCACAGCTGACATTCGTAATCGGAACCATGACACTTTTTTGGCTATCCGTTACTCCCGGGGACGTCTGACAGTAAGTTGGCTGGGGTACTACGTTGAATGCATTCTTCATCGGTTGCCTTAGGTGGGGAACCTTTTTGTCCCAGTGGGCCAGATTCATATCTTTCCCCCGCAACTCCGTGGGCCAATTTTGACAACTCAGTCATTTGGAAGTACCAAGCATTGAGTTTGCAAAATGCTTTGTGCAGTGGTTTTCAAGTGCCTGACAACCACCTAGTTGGGTGTTTGGGAAAAGCTATGCAATGGGAATCAACAATGCCTGCAAAACAGCTTCCAGTAGGTGGTGTTAGGGTAGTCCCAGTCAACATGGGCAATGGTCAAGGATGATGAAAGCTGTAGTCCACGACATTTGGAGAGGTCCAGTTTGGGGAAGGTAGCAAGATGCAAAATATAGAACCGATTGTCCGGACAATATAGTATGGTATGGTCAATTTCTCTTCCTCAGAATTGAAGCTCTAGTGTGCTTGTAAGGTTTTTTTATGTGGTTGGGAGAGTGAAAGCTGGGTTGTTCTTCACATCCAAGATGACACTTATTTTGCAGGTGATGACTGATGTGGAGGACAAAAATGAATGGAAAAATTGCTTTGATGTTGCTGGAGTCCGCCTGCCCACTGGTTACTTCTTTGGGGCTTCTGCTGGTACAGGCGATCTATCTGGTAAGGGCTGCTTGCCAATAAGGTGGAATTGGCTCTGTTGCCTAGATCTGGTGTTATAGGTAAAGCAGAGCTACCGTATTTTTAGGTAAAGTGAAGACAATACATTTGTACTACTGAACTGGGTACTAGAGGATCTTAAGTCAACTTCCTGAATTAATAGCTTCTTTATTTAAAAAAAGTCTTCTTTCTCTAAGAGATGGCATTTTAAATAAGCTGTACCACCACATTACAACTTGATGTCTTTGTTTCCTAGACAATCATGACATCATCTCAATGAAGTTATTTCAGCTGATGGTGGAACATCCACCAGAGGAAGAAAACATTGACTGGACAAAAATTGAGCCTAGTGTCAGCCTTCTCAAGTCACCAAAAGGTGAGTTCTTAGTATTTTTGCTTTGAATGCTCATGAAGCAAACAGGAGATCACTCCTTCATGTGAGGAAGCATCCCCATATCTCTTCAGGGCATGCTAAATGGTCAGCATGCACTTTCATGGAGCTGTGCTTGACCCTTGATTAGCTTGAAGCGGTAGACTGAAATGAAAATCTTGATCCCTTTTACTAGGGAGCGCTTAGGAATCCCAGTGCAATGACAGCTATAATCTTATACATACGTTCTAGTATTTATGTCCTTCCGAATTCAGTGAAATCCTCTGAGTAAATATTTATTTATGTGTTATGAACATTTGTAATCTGAAGGTCCCAAGTTGGGATTGTTGTAAAATGTGTTTACTTGGATAGGCATAAAATCTGTATCATGTTGGTGGCTTGAATTTAATTCTGGGTATAATTCTCCAGAAGCTCTCTTCTGCAGCTCAGAATTTTGACAACCTGTAATCCTGTTCATGCATCCAAACAATGTGTATTTTGTAAAGAAATGTGCTATGGCGCATGTTGGAAGCACAAGAGGTCCAGAGGGTGACAACATGAGAACAGGCCTTTTCTGCAGTGGCTCCCCTCCTGTGGGATGCTCTCCTCAGGGAGGCTCGCCTGTTGCCTTCTTGAATATATTTAGGACCAGGCAAAAACATTCCTCTTCTCCCAGGCCTTCGGCTAATTAGCCAATTATGTCCTTTTAAACTGTAGGTGGGGTTTATTGCTTCATTTGTTAGTTTCTTATGTATTTTTGTGTTTTATATTCTAAACTGTCTTGTGATCCTTGGATGAAGGGAGGTATAGAAATTTAATAAAATAATAATAAAAGTTGGAATTGATTAAAAAAAATACTTTAAAATGTGTATAGATATGCCTGTGCCATCCATACCCCAGTGATCCCCATCTGCTGCACCATCCATGAGTGTAAAGAGATGAAGGGGGCTTTAAATTTATTTTTATTATTTTATTATATTTCTATCCCACCCTCTCTCCCCACAATTGGGGGTGGGGATTCTAAAAGCAGTTACAGTTAAAAACATTATTTCATCCCATGGTATCAGAGTTGCCAAGAACAGTATGTATTCTTCAGTCACTAAATGCCTGGACACACAGGAATGTTTTCAAATTCCTTGTGAATGGCTCACCTCATTAGGGGGGACATTCCACAAATTAGTAAGCCACCAGTGAAAAGGCCCTGTCATGGGTTAATGCCAACCAGTCTGCCTCTGTGGCGGCACCACTGAGAACGTCATTTTATCACCGTTGTTTGAGCATACTTAGAAACATTCTTGTGATCAGGAACCTTGATAATGCAGGGTAGCTGATCACAGGGAGATTTCCAAGTACATTCAGCCAAATATGCTTAGAAGCCCCTTTTCAGGCCTTCCTGCTCAATGCAAGACAGTTGAGGGTGGAACAGAGCAATATTTGGAGACAGGTGGCATGCCTTCTTCTCTTTCCCCTACACACTGTGCATTCTTGGCAATGTTAGAAACTCAGATATATAAACTAGGCACCAAATGGCTCCTGATACTAGGGTTACCGGTACATTCACCAAAATAGAATGCCTCGTTGACATTTGGGGGCTACCAGATGATGGGAGACATCAGGTGCCATTCTGGCACCCAGGCATCTTCACTTGGTCACAAGTGGCCAATAGCCAGGTGCAAAATGCGCCTGGCTCCTGGCAAATTTTGACCGCTGATTCTTAGGGATTGTATCAACTCATTTCCTGTCTAGCCTGAGAATGTGATGTGTGTTGTAAAATCTCTTTCAACTTCTCTTTCCCACCCCCTCTCCTTTAGATAACGTGGATGACCCGACAGGAAACTTCCGCAGTGGGCCCTTGACGGGTTGGAAGGTGTTCCTCTTGCTCCTGTGTTCTCTGCTTGGCATCATTGTTTGTGCCGTGGTGGGAGCTGTGGTCTTCCAGAAACGCCAGGAGCGGAACAAGCGATTTTACTAGAGGGGGAAGCAAGCCCACATTCTGGGCATTTGGGAATATTTTTTACAGGGGGGAGGGAGAATTGTATAGACTCTGGTTTCCAAAAGGCTCTTTCAGAGAAATACATGGATTTTCATATCTCCCCCGCCCCCAACCTGGCAGCACAAGCCCGACAACATATGTCAGAATAATCAGGAAGGTAGGGGGAGCACCTTTTCTCTCTTTTTGAGTGCTATTCAGAGCCGTCATCCCCTCTTTAACACCTTTTTTTTAAAGGGGGGAGAGAACTGTGGTTAGAGGTGGGTGTTCCTCCTCTATGGGGCATGACTCTGCATCCCAGCTAGTATGTGCTGGTGTTTCTCTAGCAGGGCAATATTTCCAGAGTCCTGCTAACTGCTGGCAGCAATTTTCTTGCCTGGCCCGTAAGCCACCTTCAAGGTGGGTGTTTTGAACTGAATGTATTTTGTAGTCTCACTGGCCCTGGTACTTCCTTTTAGTACCAGCTCTTTACTGCTGAGCGTGAGACTAATTTACACCAAAACAACTGGTGACTATCAAATGTGATCTCTCCCGCCCCCCTTTGGTGATGGAACCTGTGATTACATTGCTCTGAGAGAGTGGGAACTTGATTTTTTTTTTCAGTTACTGTGGAGTATATGCCAAAATTTGGTCACAGACGTTCAGGTCCTGCTCTGAATCATCGCATTAAACTTCTGAACTAGGTGGTTCTGGTGGTGGGACCTTGCCATAGCCACATAGCTGCGTGTGGATCTGCAAGATGATGGGTGAAAGAGAGGGTGTGTGAAATAAAAGTGGAAAACTGACCTCAGCTGCTGGTTTGTCTTAATTTTATGGAGTATGAGTAAGAATGGTGGGTTAATGGGGCCTTTAATGTGATGTAGCCTTGTGGCTTGGGCTCATGTTGGACTCGATATGTATCACTTCACACTGCAGGTGGTGAATTATTTTCAGTGAATTGTTAAAAATGTAGCTGTGTTAGGAGTTCAGTAAGAAAAAAAGCCTTATTCCTTCACTGCATTTTTCGGTGCAGAAAGATTTGCAATCTTTTTGCTCACTTCTCAACTCAGTCAGTAAGCTGTTACTTAACATACATCACTTTCCCTTAAAGAACAAGACTAAAATGATTTAAATAAATAAATGATAAAGCAAGTGCATGTATATACACATGCTAGCTGCTTATTCCTGTGCTATGGAAGGTTCTCCTGCTGTTGGCCCTACACTCTTGTCAGTGTCTTTTACTACAGCCAGGCAGGTGTTTCTAAAAGAGGAGCTTCTGAAGAGCAGTTTTAAGGCAATCCAAGCCTTTAGTCTTATAATCTAAAAGACATGACACACAAGGAAAAAATAGGAAAAGGGAGGAGGAAAACACACTCATACATCAGTTCTTAAAGTTACAGTTCATCTAAGATGGAAACAGTTTAGGTCAGGCTTCCTCAACCTCAGCCCTCCAGATGTTTTGAGACTACAATTCCCATCATCCCTGACCACTGGTCCTGCTAGCTAGGGATCATGGGAGTTGTAGGTCAAAAACATCTGGAGGTCTGAGGTAGAGAAAGCCTGGTTTAGGTAGTTGACAGTATTGTTGCCATTAGGTAATAGTTGAGGGAAGACCAGATGCAGATGGCTTCTTAGCAGGGCAGGTGGAAGGAATTACGTTCTTCTCTGCAGCCTGAAAGTATGATAAGTATAATAACAACTTTCCACTGGGCAATGATATCTGATTTATGAAAATACTTATATACCTCTGTATCATAAAAATATATCAAAGTGGTTTATAAAAATATAAAACCAGTCAAATCATAAAAAGTTTAAAGCCAAAAAATTAAAAACAAACAACAGTAGACCATGATGTGAATCACCCTGAGATCTATCAGTATGGGGTGGTATGCAAATATAATTATTAATTGTGTGGTGTGTACTCTTAACTGTTTGCATCGGTCTGGCTCAGTATAAAAGTTTTCTGCAGACATTTAAAAGCTGGCATAGAAGGAGCCTGCTGACACACTTCTGCCCACCTCTCTGTTCTTAGAATCATAGAATTGCAGAGTTGGAAGAGACCCCAAGGGGCATCTTAGTACAACCCCATGCAATGCAGAAATCTCAACTAAAGTATCCATGATGGATGGTCATCCAACCTCTGCTTAAAATACCAGTGAAGGAGAGAGTCCATCACCTTCTGGGGTCATCTATTCCACTGTCGAAACAACTCTTACCACAGAAAGCTCTTTCTAACGTTACATAGTTGGAATTGCCTTTCTTGTAACTTGAATCCATTGGTTCAAGCCCTAAATTCCTGAGCAGGAGAAAACAAGCTTGCTCCACTGATCTTCCATCTGACAGGCCTTGAGATATTTGAAGGTAGCTAATCATATCTCCTTTCGGTTTCTTCTTTACCAGACTAAACATAACCAACTCCCTCCACCATTCCTTATAAGGCTTGCTTTCCAGACCCTTGACCATCTTGGCCGCCTCCCTCTGCACATGTTCCAGCTTGTCAACATCCTTTGTAAATTGGGGTGCCCAGAAGTGGACATAGTACTCCAGGTGTGGTCTGACCAAGACAGAAAATCCAGGCCATTCCTGTTACCACACCTTCAGTGCATTTTGAGCTGGGTTTCTGCACTCCCAATACTTGAGAAACTGGCTCAGGCTTGCGCTCTGGCTGCAGCAGTTTCTGTTCCAGAAGTCAGGGAGAGAGCCGGAGGCATATTCTACGACAGCAATGTCTAAAGGGGTTTGGAGGTGCTAAGGGAGATGGGATGCTGCTAGACAGGTGATGCTTTCCAAATGTTGCGTTGGAACCCACATCAGTCCTCTGCCAGCATAACCCACGTGGCCAGGGACGATGGGCATTATAGTCCAAAACATCTGGCAAGACTGGCAGGATTATTGTAATAACCTGCAGTTTTATAAGAGTACAGTATATATTTAAAGCAGATGAATAAATGAGCAAATTAAGTTAATTTGGATATGCAGAAGATATAAAAAAACAAATTTAAGGAACCGTAAAAAGAGGGGGAAGGAAGTCAAGTTTTGAAATGTTAAAATGATTGTTCTTCGCTCCTGACCAATGGCACACCGGCACCTCTCCTCCTGCAGGAGAGGGGAGGTTCTCCAGCGAACGGCCCGGCGCCGCTACCTTCCCGAGGCCTGCTGGGAGTTGTAGTCCTGCCTCCCGAAGGCCGCGCGGCTGCTCAGCCTTCTCGGCTGGAGCGATTACGTGGCTCGAGGAGCGGAGGAGAGGCGGGACGCAGGCGCGGCGTGATGGCGGTTCCCGTGCGCAGCCCGTCGGTGTTCTTGCGGCTCTTGCTGCTGCTGGCCGGCCTCGCCTCGCCCGGCTGGGGCCTCTACTTCCACCTGGGCGAGACGGAGCGCAAGTGCTTCATCGAGGAGATCCCCGACGAGACCATGGTCATCGGTGCGTCTGGCGGGGCGGAGGGGAGAGCGCGGAAAGTGGCGCTAGCTAGAGAGTGGGGTCGGGTTCATGGCCCGGGAGGGGTAAAGAGGGGGTGGATCTGGGGCGCAATGAACTGGGGGGGGGGGACCCTGCGGGTATTAAAAGGCTTTTGAGGGGCTGCCGATCGGGAAGGGAGTTGGGCAATCAAACTGGTTGAGATGGGAACACGGGAGGAGATTTACCTATGTATATGTATATAGCAGATGGTGATGGAGATTAAGCTTGGAAATAAGTTATTTAACTGTTTGGGCGGCCAACTTTACGCTCATCCTATACCGTTTCTCTATTACAGGGAATTACCGGACGCAGCTGTTTGATAAGCAACGGGAAGAGTACCTTCCTGCTACTCCTGGCCTGGGCATGTTTGTGGAAGTGAAGGACCCTGATGAAAAGGTATACGGACACAGAAGAAGCCACGTGTTCTGTTGCTCTGAGGGCAGATGTGTGTCTCGGGTGTATGGTGTAACCACAGACTCTTTCTGCTCAGAAGTATAGAGAAAAGGGTCTTTCCTTTTCTGATCTTGATCTCCTAAGGGCCATTATTTTGATTGTATTTTCCTGGTCTGTTGTCTGGTGTGCTGATACACAAGTATTTGGCCCATAAGATCCAACTTCTAGGGGCCAAGGTCCCTTCGGCCTCTCCAATACAATAATTTAGGGAGTCAGGGGCCCCCATGGGCATTGCCATTTAAATGGTGTGCATGTGCTGCCTCTAGTGATTGATTATGCAGGGTATGGCTTACCTGGGCCTCCCCAATATTTTATTCAAGTTGGCACCCCAGACTTGACCGGATATGAAGAAGCAGGGTTGTATTTTTGGTCCCTTATGCCCTTTTGTGTGGCAATAGGACTAGTATGTTGAGCTCACTACATCAGTGTTTTGTGAACAGTCAGCTTTGGATAATTTGCAGACCACCTCTTTCATCTCCAAAGAAGAGTCGGATGCCTGTTGAGAGATAACAATGTGGATCTCAAACTTCATGCTGTTGATTTGTTGTCATGACCTTTTGCTGTGGAAAACCACTCAGCACACACCTGTTGGAGCTACAGATGTTGGCTTTATGGCCTGCAGAACTGGCAGTGTATCATGTTGATATATTATTGTACGTAGAACAGGCAATATATCATGGTGGAATAGACACAGCTTGAAGACTATCCAGAAGACTTCAGGTACACAATAGAAATCTTAATAGTTTTTAGTTATTCAGAGCAGAGTATTCCAGAAGCACCTGTGTAATCAACCTAAAATACTGGTACTACAAATTCTCAGTGTTTCCTATTTGAACTGATTATGGCTGTGTGAACCCTGGTATCAAAATGGTTTTGGTATGTTTGGTTGACTCATACGTTATATTTCCATCTCTTCTTGTTCTGTTCTATAGGTGGTGTTGTCTCGACAGTATGGGTCAGAGGGCAGATTCACCTTTACTTCACACACACCTGGGGAACATCAGATCTGCCTACATTCTAATTCCACAAAGTTTTCCCTTTTTGCGGGAGGCATGCTGGTAAGAGGATTCATGCAAAGGGAAGATTTGTGTTTGGGTTCATTTGACTTGACAAGCCAGCTCCTGAAGCATCATGCTTTGGTGGGTATCTTCAGGCCCAAGTTTTCACTGTTGACGTTGTTTTGAATTTCATTGCAGAGGGTCCACCTTGATATCCAGGTTGGGGAACATGCCAACGACTATGCTGAGATTGCAGCCAAGGACAAGCTGAGTGAGCTGCAGCTACGCGTACGCCAGCTCCTAGAGCAGATTGAGCAGATCCAGAAAGAGCAGAACTACCAGCGGGTAAAAAGAGGGGGACTGTGGGTGAAACTTAATGTCATGTTAAGGTGATAGTTCCAGCTTCACAAGTATTTCGGCTTGCCAAATGGAACAAGCTGCCCTCTCCTCCATCCATTCACTTTTCTGGGGATTCTCCTGACCCAATTTGGAGAGGGCAGGGATGTTGGGGAAATTACCATTGCGCTAGTGGGACTCATTGTGCTGGCTTCTACTAGTGCAACACCTTGGTTGAATCCAGCTCTGTACTTCAGTGCCAGAGCACCTGCTTCATTTGCCAAAGGTCTATGTTCATTCTCTGATGTCTCCAGTTAAAAGACTCTGGCAGCAGATGATGAGGAAGACATTTCCCCATGAGACCCTAGACATCCCCAGCCAATCAGAGTAGACAATACCAGCCTACATGGACAACTAGTCTGTCTTGGCATGGGTAGCTTCCAAAGAGGTTCTCAGCTGGTCTCCAGTAATGCTCTGTATAATAAGACTGGGAAAGGAAATGGTCTGCTTACATGCGCACATCATACAGTTCTGACGTAGGGAAGTGGGCTTCCTTCTAAAGGGTAATACTATAGGGAATATGCACCCTTATTAGTTAAGGTTGTGCTATTTGCAGAAGCTAGACTTCAGCCACATTCACACAATACGATTAAAGCACTATGATACCACTTTAAACAGTCATGGCTTCTCCTAAAAAGTCATGGGAACCATGGGCTGTTAAGGGTGCCAAAAGTTATAGAAGAGCCATTCCCCTCACAGAGCTGCAGCTCCCAGAATAGTTTAACAAGCACTCCCACTTCACAGGGATTTGTGGGAATTGTAGCGGTGTGAGGGGAATAGAGGCCTCCTACAACTCTCAGCACTCTTAATAAACTCCCAGAATTCTTTGGATGAAGCCATGGCTGTTTAAAATGGTATCAGTACTTTAAATGTGTAGTGTGAATGTGGCCAAACTTTGGTTTCGAGAGTCAGCTGTTTACCTACCAGTAACTCATGCTAAAAAAAGTATCCTTTTAGCTTTTGATGAATCCTCTCCCCTTTCTTGCTCATGAAATGTTTTCCCCTCTTCTTTTTTCCTCAGTGGCGAGAGGAGCGCTTCCGGCAAACTAGTGAGAGCACAAACCAGCGGGTTCTCTGGTGGTCCATTGTCCAGACCCTCATTCTTGTAGCCATTGGAGTCTGGCAGATGAGGCATCTTAAAAGTTTCTTTGAGGCCAAGAAGCTGGTATAAAAAAAGTGTGTGTGTTTTTGATGTCAGCAAAAGGCCTGCAGTACCCACAGGAGCCATTCCCAGTTCTTCAGTGCCTGCACGGGTGCTTCTCCTCTCCTCAGTCTGGTTGTTGTCCAGGCTCAGTGTCATCTACCTCTCTCTGCCTCTGTCCTTCCATCTCTCTTCCTCCCTGCCAACATCTCAGCCTGCTGTGGTTCCAGGGCAGCAGCTTCGCCTCTTAAGGCACTGTGTTCTCTCCAGACAATCCAGACCTGCCCTCCCTCACTGTCACTCATGTTCTGTGTGAGGAGCTTGGGGGGCACTTTTCTCTTGCCTAAGAGTGTCCTTCATCAAAAATCAACTAATCCCAAGGGCACCCAGGACCCTTTTTTTCCAGCCTGCATCACAAATGACAAAGCCAAGGAACTGATGCCAGTTTTGAGCCCTGCTGTATTTTTACTAGCTCTGACTTCTTGATGCCGCCAGTATGTTGCTTTGAAGAAAAGCACTGAATAAGAAGACCTGGAAGCTCTGCCTGCAGTTCTCCTGTCCTGTATATTCTCAATGTGAATGGGATATGGAATGATTTTGAGATTAACTGCTTTGGGATTGGTGGAATAATATTGGGGGACACTGTATGTATGTGTTGGGATATGTGATAATAATTGGGCTATTAACTGAGGATAGCCAAGTATTGAAATTTACTTGACTTATATCTTCCTCTGTAGCTTGCTAGAATTAAATTGGCTTTTCCTGTGTACACACAACCACTATTCTTCTGGCAGATCAGATGCCTCATTTTCTTACGAATGTGAGCTTATTGGTTGTAAGCTTGGTTCTGCACTGCTGTTCTTACAGCAGGAACATGTGCTGACTTGCTTGTTCCAGCTTTTCCACCAGCCCAATCCTAACTCGCATTTACTTGGAAGCAAACCCTGTTTGTTTCAATAGAATTCCTTTCTGAAGTAACTGTACAGTCCAGGTCTCCTAGGGGTTTGCTTTGCTAAATACATTTATGGTTCATATGATTTGATTATAATTCCAAAATTATTGAAGCATCCTCTCATGACCCCTCCCCTATCAAAGTTTGAGATTGATATTTGGGAGGGAAGAGACCCAGAAGACTGTTACATTCAAACTAGGAGGAGAGCCAAAAAGATTGTTAAATCAACAAGACCAATTTTGAACTGGTAAACCATGGTTTATTGGACTAAGACTGAACCATGTGCCCATACGCTCTTCCTTCCCCTTCTCCCTTCATTGCACCCAGCTTGGACACTTACATCATGCTTGTTAAGAATGGAAACCTAACACTTGTGAGCTGCAGCACTTAAGCCTAAGTTTGGAAGTTATGAGAAACTGGTATAACAAGCCCCCAATTTGGGTGCATAAGGAGAGGGGTAAGGATCGTGTGTGTTGGGAGGCACCCAGCTTGTTCTCAGGCCAATATCACTATGGGTGACCTAGCCACCATATGTAGACTATTTAAGTGAAGGGGCTATTACTGATGTCCAGTGTCTTTTGTTTGTAAATGTTACTGGTGACTGAGCCTTTGGAGAAGTGGCTATGTTGGCTTGGCGTATCAGATGGATTTTTTTAGGAGACACATTGGAGACAGAGAAAGTGCAGATATGATTAAACTCCCATCACAGCAAGACCTATCCATGCCTTCTTTTTGCTATAGAGGTCTGAAGCTCATATTTTGTGTGTCATGATGGCTGAGCAGAAAACTTAAAAGGGTAGCATATTCTTTACTAAGCTTTGGCTTCACAATTACCGTACTGATTTTACATGAAAGCAGACACAAGTGTACACTTTCCTAAATGTGAAAGGGAATTTTTTTGTTGCCAAAGCAAAAACCAGAATTGTTTACTAGAGGCAAGGGCTACAACCTGGGAAAACTGCAGTGACTTCTGCAATTGAAATGGCACCAGCCTTTCAATTTCTAAAATTTATCTTCATGGTTTTTTCCCCTTGCTGCTTTGAATATGTTGTGTTACTAGATTTACAAAAGGGCGGTGGTGGTATATTGCTGAGATACTTGTGAATGTCCTCAAGTTGCTAAGGAGTTCTGAGCCAGACATATTCTGCTCTGGCCTGAACTGTCCTGATTTTCAGATAGCAGAACTTGCTAAACACTGAAGTGCTGAAGATGTTCAGAATAATTCTTCGAGGGCATTAAACTGGGTTCAATTATAAAACTTCATGACTGTGCCAATATCTATCTTAAAAAAGAAAACAGTTGAGAGCACAGGAAAGCACATTCTAGGCTAGGTGTGAGGAACCTTTGACTCTCCAAATGATGCAGAACTACAGTTCCCATCATCCCTGGCCATTAGCCATGCTGTCTGCAGCTGATGGGACCTGTAGTTCAGTAACAAAGGTTCAGCCAAAGGCTCCCAGACCTGCTCTAGAATGAATGAAGATTGCTGTACTAGATTGCTACACTAGATGAGTGAATGCTGGTGTTCTTCTATTGGAACCAGGTTTGTTGGAAAGGGTCTCTTTCATCTGTTTTTCATTTTTGTTTTTTTAGTTTCCCAGGTTTGTGATATTTGCAATGGTCTGTGTTTGTGCCACTGACTAAACCATCCAGTTGAAGTGTTCTAAGATCCCAACTTCCCTAAAGCCACCTTGGCTGTGCTCCTATGAAACAAGTGAAGTTGCCTGTTTCTTACACTCTGCTGCGACCAACTAAGACAACTTAATGGGGTGACAATTTGAGATGCTCCAATATAGGAGTTCAAGTTTTTATGTAGGAGATTAAACAACTAAAGCTTTATGGGTGGGGGACCAGTTTTAATGAGTGGCACATGCTTGTTTTTTTTGTATTGTGGCTATTTTAGCCCTGGTTGCTACTGTAAAGCAAATGAGAGAAGTCAATAAAGATGGTATTTCCTTCTAACAATGACTGCTAACTTTATGTCCAGATCTTACACTTTCTTCAGAAGTCCCCAAATGAAACATGCTTCATCTCACCCAACTTCGTTAATTCATTTGCTCATTCTGGACTGTCTAGAAGCTCCCCATAAGCTGCCTGATACCACTGAGATCTACTGCCTCGTTTTCCTCCTCCATTTTTTCTATGTGCAACACCTCTGCCGGGAAACTGGCGAATCTGCGGTTCCTCGGAGTACAGTAGCTGTCCTCGTGTAGGAACGAGTTTTAGGCGGAACAGCCAGTGGGGAGCACGTTTCTAGAGGACCGCTCTAAATCGACGGACCTGGTGTCCTCGCCAACGTGTCCCGGCCGGGTTGGGCGGGGAGTCCTGCCGGCAAGGCAGTAGGATGTTCCCGTCCCGGCGCAAGTCTACTATGTATCGCCGCGCGGGTAGCGGGTAAATATCCTAACGGAGAGGAAATTTATGAGACGGAGAGGAGAACTAGGAAGGTGGGGGGGGGGCGATGGCTGAGAAGCGCTCGGGGACCCTGAAGGCTCAGCGTCTAAGCTTCAGTCCTGAAATACCTGTTTTTATCTTCCGACTTTCTGTCGCAGTTTTGAGCGCTCAAGAAATGGTGCTGTGGAGGTTAGGATGGGCGTGAATTTGAATGGCTGAGAAACAAGCTTCGTTCCCGCTTTAACTATACACCAAGTGGGACATCTCTTTGCTTTTTCCTCCACGAATAGTTTACTTTCCCTATAGGAATGAATGGAAAGCACTATACAGTATAGGGGGGGAAAGGAACACTTGAAGCGGGGCGCGGGGAGCTTGTACTGGAGGCGTTTTACGGAGATTAAGCTGGGAGAGACGGCTAAGAGGGCTGTATACAGTACTTCTCCTTATCTCACCCTGCCCAGTGCCCTTCCTCTTCTCAAATATTGCAAACTTTTTTTTTACTAGAGATGTTGTAACGGAATCCATGTTGTCTCTTGAGTCAGGAAGAAGTTCCTCCCAAGTAACTGGCAATTGGCAACACATTAGTTGTTAGGAAGAAGGGTTTTCAAGTTGGTAGGTGTCACTTGGCACAAGGTACATGTAGTGCTTTAAAGAGCCCATTTCGGATTAATATGGGGGATAGGATGAGCTCTTGAACTTGGTGTAACATAACGGGAAATTTAACAGCATATTTCTATGCATGTTTACTCAGTAGTAAGTAACAATTTTCTGTGAAGCTTACTCCCAGGTAAGTGTGTAGTTTGATCTTAGGCAAGCCATTATTTCTCTGCCCCCCCCCCCAAATAAACTAAATTATAGGAATTATACTAAGTTACTTATTTGTAAGGATAACTGAAATGGTATGTGAAGTACTTTTAAGATTTGAAAGGGCCATACAAATGCTTGATGTATCTTTCCATGTCATTCGAGTCTTACCTATTTTATTTTCACATTGTGACAGTGGTGTTTTCCCAAAGTTCTTGCTGTTGTGGCATGGGTTGAATGAGGGACCTGAATCTCAGCCACTGTCATATCCCCACCTTAACTGGTGATGCTTGCTTAAGAGAAGCTTGTGGCGGTTTGTTTTCGTCTTCCCTTCTTTTGCACATGGAATTATCTATCATGTTTCACTGTGTTGACTTGCCCTATTCTGATTTTGCTTCAGGTCCTGTCGGCTGTTTGGTATCCTACCCCGGAAATTTTCTCTCTTTCAACTCTTTTTTGTTGCACTGTTGCTGGGTTTTCTCTCCCTGTTGTGGCTACAGCTCAGTTGTTCAGGGGATGTGACTAGAAGTCAAAGAGCTGCAGCTACACTGCCTCAGAAACCTTGCACATTTGAGCCTCTACCTCAGCTTCCCGATGACCCATCATGGGGACCCCACCGTCTAGCAGTGTTGGTGCCTTTCCGGGAGCGCTTTGAAGAGCTGCTGGCTTTTGTGCCTCACATGCATCGCTTCCTCAGCAGGAAGAAAATTCGCCATCATATCTTCATACTCAACCAGGTGGATCATTACAGGTACTGTAAGGTAGGGGTGAATGTGAACCCCATGCTGTGCCTCCCCCTCAATGTTTCAACCCACCCTGTATCCCAAATTGTTACGTTCTTCTTTGGGTGACTTTGGACATGATATTGATATGGAAGAAAACACTGTGCCTTTGTATTATCAAAAATAGATATTTGCATTTCCCCCACCTGCGAGATATGTAACCTTGAAATCATATCTGAAGTCTCTCATATCAATCTCTCACTGAAACAATGCTTGGATAATACAAAATATTCTAAAGGAACTGACTTTCCAAGGTTCCTCTAGCTCAGGGCATGGGAACTGGGGCCCTCAACAACTCCTATCAGCCCCAGCTTTCCTTCTTGCTTAATCTATAGAGCAGAACTGATACTTTCTTTTCAGAGGGAAAGTTTTGCTTTTTTTATACATTTCCATAAGGTATGTATATGATGAATGCTTTGGTGTGCTTAAAACACACAGTCTTGGAAAACAAAATGTATTTCCTGGATTTGTTTTATAAGAACATAAGAAGAGCCTGTTAGATCAGTGCAATGGCCTATCTAGTCAAGTTTTTGTTTTCTCCATCACTCTTATAATTTCATATCTCATTTCATTCTCATCCCTTTATTTTCAGAATTCCTGCCTTTCCAGCATGTGTTTTTGGTAATATATGCCAATAATGCATTTCTGCTATTGCACTTAAGTGCATAGTTGCAAATTCTCCTGACCAAATTAAAAGTTAAAATTAAATAAAAGTTTCCTTTTTCAACAGGAAGATTATGATCAGAAAGGGTATATAACATTAAGTCTGCACCAATAGTGCAAAATGCTTGCTCTTTTAACTGTGACTGTTCACTGAATATAGTACTATTGTTGTTACTATTTTGAAATTTATTACCCACCCTTCACTAGGAGGTTCTAGAGCGGGAATTTAAAATTCAGAATTAAAACAGACTGTAAAACAAATCAGTCACTGGAAAAGTGTGGGTCCTGAAAATACACATCTCAGGTATCAAAGGTGCATATTCAGCTTATGCCAAAAGTTGCATTGTGAAGGTGCCAGAACACTTCTGTGAGGAGGGAATTCCATGACTCAGGGACTGCCACAGAGATTGCCCTCTTCTGAGCCACTACCCCACCAACTTCTGAGACTACAAAGAGGGCTCCCTCAGCACCTGAGGCAATTTGTAGCAATGGAGGCAGTGTCTGTTATTTGGGGTCTAAGCCATTTAGAGCTTTGAACTGTAGCATGAGCCCGGAAACTAACAGCCAATGCAGCTGTTTTAAAACAGGAGCTATATGAGTTCTAAAGGCAACCCCAGTATGTAATCTGGCTCCTGAATTTTGAACCTGTTGAAGTTTCCAAGTCCTATTCAAAGGCAGCCCCATGTAGAGTGCATTGCAATGATCCAGTCTGGAAGTTAACAGAACATAGAACACAGTGTCCAAGTCATCTCCGTCCAAAAGGGACTGTAGCTGGAAATAGCATTTCTAGCTCCTGAGGGCCACCTGGGTTTCCAGTGACCATGCTGCATCCAGGAGTACCTCAAGTTACGGGCCTGCTCCTTCTAGGGGAGTGCAACCCACACCAACCCAGAATGGATTTGAGAACCCGGTACACATACCACCTATGCCTATTCAGTGTCAATTAGCTGGTGCATATCCAGCTAACCACTACTACCTATTTACAAGTAGGTAGTCGTGTTGGTCTGCCGTAGTTGAAACAAAATTAAAAAAAATCCTTCCAGTAGCACCTTAGAGACCAACTAAGTTTGTCATTGGTATGAGCTTTCGTGTGCATGCACACTTCTTCAGATACACATGTGTATTTGAAGTAGTGTGCATGCACACAAAAGCTCATACCAGTGACAAACTTAGTTGGTCTCTAAGGTGCTACTGGAAGGAATTTTTTTCTTTTGTTTCCACTACTACCTATGTAGCACCTAAGCCACTTCTCATGATTCAGATGGAAAAGAGAGAGAGAGAGAGGTGGGTGTCATCTGCATAGTGTGACACTCCAAAACTCTGGATGACAGCTCCCAGTGTGTTCCTAGGGACAGCGTAGATCATCAAACAGTGGCTGGGTGCACAAGCTGAACACTTTTGACGGTGATGGCTGAGCTTTCCTGAATAGAATTTTCTGGCATAGGTCCCATCTGCTTGCATTGGTCTCTTGGGCAGGTTTAACAGAGCATCTCTGATCAACGTGGGCTTCCTCGAAAGTGGCAATGACACAGATTACATTGCCATGCATGATGTAGACTTGTTACCTCTCAATGAGGAATTGGACTATGGCTTCCCAGCTGCAGGCCCTTTCCACGTGGCATCGCCAGAGCTGCACCCTCTCTATCACTATAACACCTATGTAGGTGGCATCTTGCTGCTCACCAAACAGCACTATCGAATGGTAAGACCTAAGTTCTTTCTTTTGGGCTCCTGAGATATTTTATACAACCCACAGAAGGACAAAGTCCTTGCTAGTTATTTTCATCGAACCCACCACCCTGAGATGAAGAGTCTTGTGCTCTACCTTCTGAGCTATCCCAAAATCAGTTGTGGGTTAGACTTGGCATTGTACATTTAATGGCTTTTGATGCACTCTACTCCATTTAATCCTGAAGACGGAGAATCTTGCAGTAATGGTGTTAGCTGTGGCTTAGTAAAGACAGCAGCAGATTTTACTGTCTCTGTCCCAAGACTTGAAGGAGGGAAAATATTTCTGGTTTAAACTCTGCCTTTATTGTTGTTTCAGTGTAATGGAATGTCGAACCGCTTCTGGGGATGGGGACGTGAAGATGATGAGTTTTATCGCCGCATCAGAGGCGCTGGACTTCAGGTGAGGCTGCAGAATGGCTTTCGCTGTAGTTTGAGATCTTGGGACTCTAGTTCTGGGTGAGATTTGAGCCTATTATTCTGCCATGGTGTGTGAATTCTGTTTTGGACAGAGATTTCTGGCTTCAATGTAGGCTCCAACTGTTTATTTCAGCTCTTCCGGCCATCAGGAATTAAAAGTGGATATAAGACATTCCAGCATCTTCACGACCCAGCTTGGCGCAAGAGAGACCAGAAGCGCATTGCTTCCCAAAAGCAGGTGGGAGTTTCTCATGTGGGAGATGGGGGAAGCAGGTGGCTGGGGGTTGGAACAAAAAATACATTGTTTTTCTTACAATGAGCTGGCCATATAGCGCTGTAGTAAGTCCTGCACTGTTGCTTCCGCTTAGCCTGGAGGGAACAGCATTGAGCAAGACGGTTAAATCAGAAGGCACAGAAATAAGTATGGCCTGAAACTCATGGAACTCATGAATCTGTTTTAGATTTTTTTCTACAAAATGTAGACAGTATTGACATTTCAAAATATTTAATTTTAAAACGCATATTTCTATCCCTGATGACTGTGGATAAAAACTTTACAAGGTAAGTAATAAATGCTAGCATTAGAAACCAGGGAGCGTGCCTTTTGCAGCCAGTATCCCCGTCTTTTAGTGCCTGTGATCTGTTTCTTCCCAGTGTTCATGTGTATCTGCTTTCCCTTCCTTATGAGTGCCATAAATAAAATGAAATACAAAATTTCAAAAATGATGCCCACCCATTCAGTTTGAACAAAGTTTGTGTTGTAAATTGCTTCAGGATGCCTCACGGGAAGTGGTACATAAATGAAATAAATAACTGGGTAGAATTCAGTGTAGCGCTTCTGTGAATTTTACATCCGTGCAAATATTTCTCCCGGCACAACAGGACATTCTCCTCTCCCTGCATATCCCCTAAATCTGTTCTAGAGGCTTCCCCAACCCTATGGAACAGTTTTGAGGATAGGACAGAATATTGAGAATCTCAGCTTCCCCTCTCCCACCCTTTTAAATCCATATGATTATAGGGAAACATTTTGAATCTGTGTTGGCAGATTTTGCTGAAAGCAGATAAAGTCTAAGGTTCCTAGTAGTCTATGGTCAGGCCTTCTCA
This sequence comes from Lacerta agilis, assembly GCF_009819535.1. Taxonomy (NCBI): domain Eukaryota; kingdom Metazoa; phylum Chordata; class Lepidosauria; order Squamata; family Lacertidae; genus Lacerta; species Lacerta agilis. The sequence goes on from NC_046313.1 coordinate 65,951,578, forward strand.
GCTTGGTGCAAGTGTGTCTCTACTTTTCTCCCTAGTTTTTCTTAAAAGGAACTCAGCAGAAGTCTCCCATAAACAAAGCAATATGAATCGTGCAATGCCAATGAATTTATGGAGACTTGCATAACTTACTGAATGCACCTTTGGAGTTCTGATGCTGCAGAATAGAAGAGCCTTTGATTATGATTGTCTTAGACCCCTCCCTTTCCCATAACTGAGCTTTTAAGTCTGTGACTGTGTCCTTCACAACACTTAAGCTTCCTTCCCCGCTTGCTCTGCTTCACAAAAGCCCTCTTCATTATGTCATTTTTTTCTCTCCTACTCTGGGCCTGTGTATATGACATGTGGCATTTTTGTTCCCATGTAGGAGCAGTTCAAGGTGGACCGTCATGGAGGCTTGACCAACCTCCAATACAGAGTGGAGTCACGAACTCGGTTGACTGTGGCAGGATCTCCCTGCACAATCCTCAACATCTTCCTAGAATGCGACACCAATGAGACTCCCTGGTGCACATTTGGCTGAGCCGACTCCTGCATAGACTCTTGCATTGCTGCAGCAGCTGGTTACCAGAATTGTGTCTGGACTCTCCAAAGGCAGATCCTTCTGCAGGAGCCAGCAACAGGGCATGGATGCCTGTGGGTCCAGTGGTTACAACAAAAGGTCCCAGGATCCACATCAGTTGACAGGCCAGATGCAGAGCATGGCTCCGTGTGGATGCAGGCAAGGTGACAGCGAATGCAGAGATGCTGGCAAGATTAAATGGGCTGAGCACCTGTTCAGAAGGATGTTGACTTGGCAACCTACATCTCAACGGATGGAAGAAAATCTGAGACTAAGAGGCAGGTCAGTGACTGAATCATCCTGCCTATATCAGCCAGTGCTCCAACAAGGCAGTGGGACCTACAGACTTGTTGCCCAGGCTGATGCTTAAAGGACTTTACAGAATCACTATCAGGTAAACTTGTTGGAAGTTTGCTGCTCTCCTATTTCAAAATATGTATAGAGACTTGCTGTGAAGCTCTTGCGCACCCCACCTCATCCTGTGAGGTCTCCTGCTAAGTGGACACTTGTGCTCTGGCTCAGAGAGCATCGTCACCTACCACCGGACCTAAACCCATCATGGTAAAGGGTCTTGTTATTGGGGTCTTTGGGACTGTGAAAGCTGTTGGTTTGCTTCAATAAAGCCATTAAGGCGAGTGCCTCATGAAGGGAAATCATCGTGCGTGTGTGCACATAGGCATTGCTGTAAGTAGAACAGTGGTACCTCCAGTTACGAACTTAATTCGTTCCGAAGGTCCGTTCTTAAGCCGAAACGGCTCGTAACATGAGGTGTGCTTTCACTAATGACGCCTCCCACTGCTGCCGCACTGCTTGCGCACGACTTCCACTCGCACCCCAGGGCAAAGTTCGCAACTGGGAGCATCTACTTCCGGGTTAGCGGAGCTCATAACCCGAAGCGTTCGCAAGGAGGGCGGTACATAACACGAGGCTCCACTGTATCTGGCATTTTGATTTGCACCTTCTCCCTTTTCTGGCCCATTAAACTTTCTAATCCAGAATCCTCATCCAAACCCATTCTTCAGATCCCTGATAGGCCCTGATGTTGCCTGGCACACCTTAAAATTAAAGAAACTTGCCACACAAGTAAAGAGATATATTATCTGAATATGGTGCATTTGTACACTGTGACTATTCCAATAAATCTCTTTCGCCAAGAGAACGAGAGACAAAAGACAGACCCCCAGCCTCAGGGAACCAGGCCAAAACACCTGCGAAAGAACTGATAGCTCCTACTCAGGTGCATGCGGCATCTGTGGAAGTGCCTGGTCACAGAGCTGGCTGTAGCAGTGCTGGTTGTCTGCTGGAGGCTCACTGTCGACAGGTGAAGGGTCTGTGCTCGTGGAGGGATGTCACTGGGCCCTGCAACGTGGAGAGGTGGAAGAGATGTTTGCCAAGCCTCCATAGAAATGCCTGCCGCCTCCAGGTTCCTCTCCTCTTTCAGAGGCTTAGATTTTTTCTTGAGCTGCTGAGTAAATATGCTGCTGAACTGTTCAAGGGTACTTGGATGCTCAGACTCACTTGAGTTGGCTGCCAGGTTCTTAGCATCAGGGGCAAGTTCTTTGTAATTGCATGAAATAAGCTTCTGCAGCTGAGTTTTGGAGGTAGTTTTTTTGCCAGCCGAGGTTGCTGTGAAGGGCGGGGGTAGAGCCAAAAGGGTAACACAATTGTTATTTTCTACACCCCAAAAGCAGTTCCCACTTAACAAAACTTTTCCTAAATTGCTTGCAGCTGGAGTGTGATGTACTAGTAGATGTGAGATTCTAGAACTCTGTGAGAAGAGCTCCCAAAATATGTCATAGGTGTCTTAGGGTGCCCATTCCCAATATCTGCTACACAGTGCAGGGCATGATTTTTAAAAAAGAAATAATCAGTTCCATGCACCCCATGATGGGTACATGGAAATCAAGATTGACTTTCAGCCGGTGGTGGTGCACCTTTAGCAACTTCCCCTGACTTCTAGGCTTCTATATGTACTGACTGCTTTGCTGTTTCCAGCTAGTCTCGTCCTTGTCTAAATCTTCCAGGCTTTGCAGACAATCCACAGTGCAGTTGAGTAATGCAACTCAAACTGATATGCATAATTGATTCTGAGTGCAAAACCAAAGTTCCCTTAGCACACATTCCCCCACATCACATACTGTTTCTGTGTGTGTGTGTGTGTGTGTGTGTGTGTGTGTGTCAGGCTGCTATTTTTTAGGCATGTCATACGTTTTCCACTTACCTATAGCTAAAAGAACCAGGGCAAAATTGGAGAGTGCACAGTGGAACTCCTGGCTTGTCAGCCTGTCCTCTCAGACTTTAGAGGGTGGGCAAGAAGTAGGTACTGATCTGAATGAGCAATCCCTCATGTGGTGAAAGCACATGTGAGGCGGATGCATAGATTAGCACCTGGTGGCAGGCAGAGATATGTGACGGGGTTGGCACTAACTTGGAGACCCTCTCACCGTTGCTGAATGTGGTGGGTGGGGCTAGCCCACATGGCCCCTCATGCATACTGTCATCTGAATCCTTCCCTTAACACAAAGGAAGTAGAGGAATACTTTTTCTGAGGCCCATCCCTCTCATAGTGACATCCCTGGTGTCACTTTTCAGCAATGTGAAGCTACTATAGCAGTTGCTGGGAGCTAATCTTGGAAGTTGATCTAGAATTGAGAATGTTGTCACCACCAGCTCTCTGATGATGCACTTTGACACTAAAAGTAATGGAAGATGCACCGCCGACAGTAATAGCCAGTTGCTGAAGATGGGGTGCTGTCTCATTTATGAAATAAGCACTGATAACACAGCTTAGCAATTGTTTGATCAGCTAAGCGATAGTTTGGGTCTGCTTCCCTGGAGAAAGAGGGTCAGCTATGCTTCAGGTCAGTATGTACTGCAGGTCTTAAAGGTTTAGCACATGAAGTTGCTCCTTTTCTAAAGCAAGGTTGGAACTAGTGCATGCCTGTGATAAGCGATCTCACAGGGCAGCCTTCTGCAGTCTAGTGCCTTCCAGGTATTGGATGTCAACTCCCAGCAAGCGTGGTCAGTGGCCAGGGATGGTGGGATCTGTAGTCCACAACATCTGGAAGGTACTACATTGGCAACCCCTACATGGAGGTAACGCCCTCCAGTTGGTAAGGTGTTCACAGTGCTGCCTTATACAGCTTGGGCACTTCCTCCTCTCCGTAGTCACCTGCTACCATGTGCAAGGAGCTGCCACACTTGGATCCAGACTTCATTGATGAGGCCTCTAGCTCAGTGGTCATACTGGAGGAAGAAGAATCCTCGTCGTTTGTCTGTATAAAAGGGAAGCATACAGAGTTAGGGCAGCAGCTCTGAAGCTTAATCCGCCACTATTCAAATGTACCCAGCTGGGGTCACTGCCTACCATCCCCAGCCAGATATGGTGCTTATAGTGAGATGCTTGATAAAGAGAACTAGGACTTTGTTGGCTAGGTTTCCTCTCTTCCCAATGTTCTTGTCCCTATTAGAGAAATGATTGATATATATATATATATATATATATATATATATATATATATATATATATATATATATATATATAAAACCAACAAAAAGGGAAGCAAAGTCTGTCACCATTTGCAAGGAATGGAAACAAAGTGAGCCTTGGTGGTTAGTCACTATTCAGGAAGCCTTGCTTGGTATTATTCTATTTGAGAAACAGGATTATTTGGCTGACTAGCATACCTGAGGGATGCTTAACCACTAGTCAGTGGGTATATAGGACTGTAGCCTAAGGCAGTAGACCAAGGGGGTTTTCTGCTTCCCAAGAGGCCATAGTGCAACCTGATGCCTCCGTAATACCTAATGCAACCTCATTTGACCGTCTGCGGTCTCATACCTCACTCCTTCTAAAGATTCATACAGTGATGACTTCACCACCAGCCGCCACTTCTTCCCACCCACCATTTGCTCTGTTTACTGTCTGCCTGATCAAGAGTTCTGGAGAACTGAAAAGCCTGCACACTGTTTTTTGACCTATTGATAGGCCACATAACAGTATTACCCTAATGTGGGTTTTTGATTATGATGATGATGGGCTGGGTTTCCCCAGCCACTCTGGGCGGCTCCCAACATAATATTAAACAGAATAAAACTTGAAACATTAAAAACTTCCCTAAACAGGGCTGCCTTCGGATGTCTTCTGAAAGCCAGGTAGTTGTTTATTTCCTTGACATCCGGTGGGAGGGCGTTCCACAGGGCGGGTGCCACCACCAAGAAGGCCCTCTGAATGATGGTTGTGGGCCAACAGGGTTGCCTTTGAATTTTAGGAACACACTGCCAGTTATGCAAGTTGTTTACAGAACTACAGTACTTATAAAATGGAGTTTATGGCCCAAGTGCATTTAGCTTCTTCTGGCTAAAAAAGGAAAGTGCCTGCACCCCTTGCAGAAGAGAACTCAATAACTGGGACAGGTTCTGTCCTGCTTCACATACCAAGCTGGGTGACTGAGACGGAGCTTCTTTGTACACCTTGTACCGTCTGCCCTTCCTGCTCCCATAGAATCTGGAGAAGAAAGCCCAGGGCCCACGAGAGTTTAACGCTGGCTCACTGGCTTGTGATGAGATCTGTAAGAACTGAATGTCCAGCTGCAACTGTCCTCTTGTCTTCTCCTTCTTGCCAGGTCGAGACTGCAGCACAAACCACCTGCAGAGAGATAAGGCAATGGTCTCTATGGCAGGTGTCTAACTTGCCACTCTTCTACTGCTGAGAGAGGCAACATGGTTGCCCTCCAGGTGTTGTGGAGCAGAAGTCCCATCAGATCCAGCCAGTTTGGCCACAGAGCAGGGGTGGCTCAAATTGTAGCCTGAAAGATCTGAAGAGCTGCACACAGTCTACCCCTGGCTCTATGGATTACCACTGCAGTACCAATAATCTAACAAGAGCCCTGCTGGATCAGGCCCAAAGGCTCATCTAATCCAGCATCCTGTTCTCACAGTAACCAACCAGATGCTTATGAGACGCACCAAAGCAGGAGCCGAGCCAAATAGCGCTCTCTCCACTTGTGATTCTCAGCCACTGGTATTCAGAGGCGTACTGTCTAGGTTGGAAGAGGCAGAATATAGCCACCAGGTTGCTTCTTGGCACCTATGTGGTAACACAATAGGGCAACCTTCCTCAACCTGGTGTCCTCCAGATGTTTTGCACGATCCTGTACTACAGCGACTGACTTGGGCTAAAGCAGCTGTTTTTTTGGATTACAACTCCTATCATGCCTAGCTAGCAGGACCAGCGGTCAGGGATGATGGGAATTGTAGTCCAAAAACAGCTGGAGACCCAAGTTTGGGAAACCCTGGGCTAAAGGGAGTTGCAGTACACATCTAGAGGGCACTGGGTTGCAGAAGGATGCTCTAGAACAGGGGTAGCCAACACAGCGCCCTGCAGATGTTGCTGGACTATACTCACGATTCTTGACCTTTGGTTGTGCTGGCTGAGGGTGATGGGAGTCGTATAACACAACATCCGGAGGGCACTGTTGGTTTCCCCTGTCATATACAGTGGAACCCCGGGTTACGTACCCCCTGTGTTGCGGATGTTCGAGTTGCGAACGCCCGCAACCCGGAAGTGTTTCCAGAGCGCGTGCGGCCCCCGGATGCGCAGAAGCGTTCTGCACCCTTCGCATATGCACAGAAGCGCTCAAATCGCACTTCCGGGGTTTTGTTTTTTTTGTCGTGCTTTCATGATACGCATGCCTGTGTTACATACCGTGACCCGGAACGGATCGCTTATGTAACTCGGGGTATCACTGTACTGCGGTTGAATATTGACCAAGTTGTAACTTACTACAGTGTGAATGTAACCATTTTGTAAACTGGTCATTTGGCAGCTGCTGAGGAGAAGTTTACAACTCCTCTAAATTTCCAATTTGGGTGTGTGTTGCAGTGACCTCAGCACTTGGCTGGATCTTTCGGCCTACCAGTTTCCTGTTTGCTTACAGGCTAATTGCTGCAACTTACACTTTGGGAAATGTGAAGTGCCCTATTCTGCACTGGAGATGCTAAAAAATGGTGCGCCTGGGTGGAGCCTGCCAGATTCTGCAACTGGGCATTTCAAAGAGTGTGACTGGAGGAGTGTATTAAATCTCATCCATATGCTAAACTTCCCTACCAGCTCTGAAGAAGACAAAATCCTCCCTCTTGCTTCTCCAGTCAGCTATTAATTAATAGCTTGCCACAAAAGGAGCCTACAAGTGATTTACAAAATGTTAAAAGCATAAAGCGTGGCACAAAATCAGGGGGCGGGGGATGCATTGCAAGAAAAGCCATACAATAAAACAGAACCAATAAAAGAGCAGCAAATGCACACCATCAATAGACAGATTATTGCAATTTTGCTATCACATGCCCGGGAAGTGATAAGTTTCTACCTGGAGCCAAAAGGACGTTAATTATGGTACCAGGTGGACTTCAGCAGGAAAGCATTCAACCAGTGGGGAGCCCCAATGGAAAAGGCTCTCTCCTTTCCTCCCAAGTATTTACTAATATTACAATCCCAGGTAAAATTCGGCACTTTTACATAGCCCTTCAACATACATGCATTTTTATGGAAGCTATGGGTTAGTTAGTTTGCAGCCAGTTTTTGTCCAATATCTTATTGTGTGCACGTGTTTGTGTGTGCATGACATTTGCATTGCTGCCTCGGCTGTGCAATGATGCACCTTTTAAAAGGCTTTGCCACATTTTTGCTGCTTACAGCTCTGACCACTTTCTTAAGGGCCATCACCTCCAAACTATATCTTCCTACACTTCTTGCCTGATGCCACCCCATGGCTCAAAAATGTGAACTCCGGGTTAACCAGCACGGTGTCCTCTAGACTACAACTGCCATCAGTCTTGACCACTGGCCAAACTGGCTGTGGCTGGTGGAAATTGCATCTGGAGGACACTGTGTTGGTTATCCCTAGCTTGACTTCGCGAGATAGATGCGGGGCTGTCAGGTGATGCTCACTCATTTCTTCTCTTCGTTTTGTCCTGAAAAAGTTGGGCAAGAGGCAAGCAGACTCTGCCAAGGAACTGGTTGAAATGATGCAAGGACTGGTGCATGACGGTCAGGATGAGGCCATTCTCTTCTGAGTCATCCAGCACACTGGGCAGCTGCAATGTACACTCTTCATGCCATTCGGGACTTAGGCTGTGTAGTGCTACAGATGTCCTGAACTTTTGCTTTTGTAGCTGAATCACAACATAAGGGTTACTGGTGCCAGTGGCGCCCTTGGAGCGTAGAGAGCAGGCACGCAGGACAGTCAGCTGCAGGTGGGTAGGGTGCCAGGCATGCTCCTTTTCTGTGTCCTCGTCCACCCTGCAAAGACAAATCCTTTTATTAGTTAGTAGTGGTTGTGAAGAAAGTCATAGAATAACAGAATCGTATAATTGTAGAGTTGGAAGAGACCTGAAGGTCATCTAGTCCAATCCCCTGCAATGCAGGAATCTCATCTAAAGCATCCATGACAGATGGCCATCAACCTCTGTTTAAAAACCCCCAAGGAAGGAGAGTCCACAACCTCCCGCGGGAGTCCGTTCCACTGTCTAACAGCTCTTACTGTCAGAAAGTTCCTCCTGATGCTTAGTCACAATCTCCTTTCTTTTAACTTGAACCCATTGTCTGAGTCCTACCCTCCAGAGCAGGAGAAACCAAGCTTGCTCCATCCCCCATGTGACAACCCCTGAGATATTTGCAGATGGGTATCATATCTCCTCTCAGTTGCCTTTTTTCCAGGATAAACATACCCAACTGCCTCAACTGTTCCTCATAAGGCTTGGTTTCCAGACCCCTGATCTTCTCGGTTGCCCTCCTCCATACACATTCCAGGTGTGGTCTGACCAAGGCAGAACAAAGCAATACTATTAGTTCCCTTGATCTAGACACTATACCTCTGTTGATATAGCCTATAATAGTATTAACTTTTTTGCCGCTGCATCACATGTTGAGCTTGTGATCTACAAAGACCCTATTCATTTGTACTACTGGCAATACAGATGTCCCCCTCTTATATTTGTGCAGCTGGTTATTCCTGCCTAAGTGCAGAACCTTCCATTAGTCCCTATTGGAATTCATTTCACTAGTTTTGGCCCAGTTCTCCAAGTTCACCCAGTGAACTTCCTGTTGCAGCAGAGCTTTGAAACCAGCTCTCTCCCCATCCAAATCTGCTTTCCTAATCTAAATTGCAGGGTTACTGTGAGGTTAACCTGGGGAAACTCCATTGGAGCTGCCCTGAAAGTCTTTGAGGGTGAGGTTACAAACATAACAATAGCTGGTCTTCTTAGGCTGAGGTGGGACTGAGTCAACATTTAGCTATCTAGCGAGATGGAACAACTCTTTACCCGATCACCGGCAAGGACTTTGTTCCCCCCTGGTTTGCATCCAGCTCCATGTAGCCAATTCAACAGACATCCACACCACTGCCTTAATGGCGCCTAGAGCAAAGCAAGGAATGCCCATTCGAGAATGTGGAATTTGAGGTTGACAATCAGGTGGGCGGAGCTATTATTAGCCACACCCCTATATCCAGCAAATTTCTTCTTCTTTCTGATTCCGTATGTTTTGCTCTGTTGTTGTCAGGGTGCAGGCCTTGGTGGTCACAAAAATAGCACCTCTCCACTCTGGCTTAGAGTGGCTAGGAGTCCGCCTGACTACATGATCCCACAGGAAAGCAGGAAGTCACTGGCGGAACCCAAAAGCTATGAAAAGCAAACTTTTTGAGTTTTTGGTCCATGGTCTCTTGCAGCTTCAGAGGTGCCAATATACAATATTTCCTTGCCAAGGCAAAAGGGACCCGAGGGCAGGCCAGGCCAGTGCAGCTCTTTCCAAGGGCACCTACGTGCGCCTCTGGCTGTTGTTAGTACAGGGTACTGGTGGTGATGCTCAGTAATCAAAGGAGACAGTTTAAATCCTAGCCCCTGCCTTGGGAGATGGTGATCATTTATTTAAAATAAAAACTAAAACAGTTCTAAACCTGTATGAGGAAGCAGAGCAAAAAAACCTGAAAGAAAATAAATTTAGGCCAGCATTTTCGCATAGATTTTCAGGGGAAAGTCCGTATGTCCATATGTGTGTTGCAGTGCTATTTTTCTAGAAAAAGAGGTGCCGAAATTCACCATGAACGCCTCCCTTGTTCTCTTATAATGGCAATGGTGCCTGCCTGAGAGGTGCCGGAACTGAGTTTCAACACGTTCCAGCTGAAAAAAAAGCTGTGTGTGTGTGTGTTTCAAATGGAGATGCGGTGCTTTAGAGGTCAAGTTGGTTTGGCTGAATTAGGATCCCCTACAAGATAAATGTAAAAAGAAAAGAAAAGAAAACAATGAATGCCCCCCCAAGTAATTCTGGATAAATATAATACATAGTATTGTTTTCTCTGTCATTTCTGCAATGAAAACTGAAATCTTCACTCCCTCAAACAGTGAAATCAATGTCTACAGGACTAGAGTCAATATGGAGTCATGGCAAAACAAGAGAGTGTTTCACCATGCTCAGAGGAACTCTGAAATTTACAGAAGTACAAAACCATTAAAAAAACGACAACAGCAACAACCAAAAGCTATCAACTGTCTTCCCCTGCCAACCCCCCCCCCCCGCATCCAAATAAGGACTGAGCATGCTCAGTAATAGTGAATGTCAGGAAATGGAGAGTGGGGGGGCGGGTGCAAGTGTACCAGAATGCCTTGCTGGGAGAGAATGGCTGCCTGTAACCCATAATAGGAACACTCTGCTTAGGAAGCAAGAAATACTGCACAATTTTGTTGAAGGTTCCACTCGTTACTGCAGAAGAGCAAATAAAACCACCAGTATTCTGGGAGTTTTCATTGGATTTCTGGAGTCTTCGTACTGCTTGTAATCTTTAAAAATGCAAACCCTAAACAATGCAGAGCTATGCCTATATTTTCCACATGTGTAATTATAATATTTTATATTTTACAGAATGTGATTTATGATATGCCATGGCTACAATAATTATCTTAATGTTCTGTGTGTTTAGCCCCATGGTGAGGCAAGAACTGTAATTATTGAGCTGGAAACAACTTAGTTAACAGATAACCTAGGGTTGGCATCCATTAACTATGTCACTGATGATTTGTGGCCAGGTAAGTTCAGTTCTTGCCTGTATTTTCAGGGGGCGGGGCTAGATGACCCTTTGGGTCCTTTGCAGCTCAATTCTAATTGTTCAGACAGTAAACAAACAAACAAAAACATTGTCTAAGTATCTAGATTCAGTTTTTCATAAAGCCAACTCTCCTAAGGCTTGTCATTATATTATATGGTCCCAAAATTCTCTGATGTGTTATTTTATTTCTTTGGTTAGTTTCTTTTCTCCACCAAAACTACTGCTTTCTAGCTTTCTTCCCCAGTCCCCTACTGCAGTCAAAGAGTGCGATTTTGTACCCTCTAAGCAACCCTGAGTCGGAGACTGCTTTTCCCAGAACCATCTGACTTAGCCTTGATTTATTATTTTAGTCATGTTGCCAGCCTATTTAAGGCTCGGTAGTTTGTTCGACCAAACTGCGGGAGGCAGTGGAAGACAGGAGTGCCTGGCGTGCTCTGGTCTATGGGGTCACAAAGAGTCGGAGAAGACTAAACAACAACACAACAACAGTGCATATAATACTCTTTGCTTTCATTCATCTTCACCACAACCCTGTAGGATAGGCTGGTGCATGGATGGAACTGAGGAAGGAAGCTACCTTAAAGCAATGCTGTATTGGACCCATGCTTGCTTAGGATGTTGGAGAGTGCAGGCTACAGATTGCTGCTGGTGATATACTGCGCTCCCAGAACCCTGTCCATTAAGCGATGGGCTGCTACATTCTGCACCAGCTGTGACTTAGGCAACCCTATGTAGATCACATTACACTAATCAAGTGCTGAGATTATGAAGGAATTTATGTTACACATAAATAGTAACAGAAATGTGTAAGACATAACAAAAATATGTGAGGGAGACAAAGCGGGTGTTTCTGTGCTCAGGCATAAGGGGTATGCCCTCTTGCCCTAGACATGCTAGGCCTAAAAAAGCCACCTATATTTACAAAGTGGTTGCTATTCCCCCAACCCAATTATGTTTGTAATTGTGGGGTGAGAAATTTGTTTCAGGGGGTTGGACTTGATGACCCTTGGTGTCCCTGCAACTCAACAATTCTATGATGCACTCAAGGTATCCAGGTATAAAAATAACAAGGTTCCTGCACATTTAATAATTGTGTTGTTGTTGTTGTTGTTCAGTCGTTCAGTCGTGTCCGACTCTTCGTGACCCCATGGACCAGAGCACGCCAGGCACCCCTATCCTCCACTGCCTCCCGCAGTTTGGCCAAACTCATGCCAGTCGCTTCGAGAACACTGTCCAACCATCTCATCCTCTGTCGTCCCCTTCTCCTTGTGCCCTCCATCTTTCCCAACATCAGGGTCTTTTCAAGGGAGTCTTCTCTTCTCATGAGGTGGCCAAAGTACAGTACTGGAGCCTCAACTTCAGGATCTGCCCTTCCAGTGAGCACTCAGGGCTGATTTCTTTAAGGATGGATGAGTTTGATCTTTTTGCAGTCCATGGGACTCTCAAGAGTCTCCTCCAGCACCATAATTCAAAAGCATCAATTCTTCGGCGATCAGCCTTCTTTATGGTCCAGCTCTCACTTCCATACATTACTACTGGGAAAACCATAGCTTTAACTATACGGACCTGTGTTGGCAAGGTGATGTCTCTGCTTTTTAGGATGCTAGGTTTGTCATTGCTTTTCTCCCAAGAAGCAGGAGTCTTTTAGTTTCGTGACTGCTGTCACCATCTGCAGTGATCATGGAACTCAAGAAAGTAAAATCTCTCACTGCCTCCATTTCTTCCCCTTCTATTTGCCAGGAGGTGATGGGACCAGTGGCCATGACCTTAGTTTTTTTTTATGTTGAGCTTCAGACCATATTTTGCACTCTCCTCTTTCACCCTCATTAAAAGGTTGTTTAATTCCTCCTCACTTTCTGCCATCAAGGTTGTGTCATCAGCATATCTGAGGTTGTTGATATTTCTTCCGGCAATCTTAATTCCAGTTTGGGATTCATCCAGTCCAGCCTTTTGCATGATGAATTCTGCATATAAGTTAAATAAGTAGGGAGACAATATACAGCCGTGTAATACTCCTTTCCCAATTTTGAACCAATCAGTTGTTCCATATCCAGTTCTAACTGTAGCTTCTTGTCCCACATAGAGATTTCTCAGAATAATTGTGTAGAGGAAGGCATATCAGCAGACGCAGGTTGTCATTCCAACCACACCTGCTGAAGCTTTGTCTTCTACACAACAATTAAAAAGTGCACAAGATCTGTCCTCTTTTTCACCTGGCTGCTAGGTACTGCTGCTGGAAAAGCAACAACGAAAGCACAATACCCAATGCGTGGAAACAAAGCTAACACTGTTCTTCTTTCTGCATGCCTTTCTATGTTAGGGTTGCCATATTTCAAAAAGTGAAAATCTCCACCCTCAGCCATGCTCCTTTCAAATCCCCATAAAAGTATTGTTAAAATACTTCTATACCACTTTCCAAACAATTATTGTTTCCCAAAGTGGCTTACATGAATTAAGAGAGAAAAATGAGTCTTGTTCTTAGGTGTATAAAGGATAGACAAGACACAAAAGGGAGTGGGAATGGAAAGAAAGAGCAGATGATAGATTACAACTCCCATCATCCCGAGCCAGCATTGTCAGTGGTCAGCGGTTTTGGGAGCAACAACATCTGGAGAGCCACAGGTTCATTGGTGACCAAAATATTAAGACAGAACTTATATTAAGAGCTGTATCAAGGGTAGCCCAGTGACCACTGACCATGGTCCCTGGGGCTGATCATCCTACCATCCCTGACCTCCCTGACCATTGGCGGATGAGAGTTGGTGTCCATCAACATCTGTATGGCACCACATTGGCTATCCCTGACTACATGTTTTTGTGTACATGTTTTAGTCTGCAGGTACATTGTTGGGAAAGGACACCATTGGTCAGGAGTGAGCTGATATGATGGGAGCAAGTTCAAAAGAATAAGGGTCTAAGATTGTATTTTGGGGAGTGAGGGTTAGGAACAGGAATATATGAAGCTGCCTTATACTGAGTCTGACCATCGGTCCACTGAGCCACTTGGGTTTGCCGATCAGAAGGTTGGTGGTTCAAATCCCTGTGATAGGGTGAGCTCCCATTGTTCTGTCTCAGCTTCTGTCAACCTAGCAGTTCGAAAGCAGGCCAGTGCAAGTAGATAAATAGGTACCGCTGTGGCGGGAAGGTAAATGGTGTTTTCGTGTGCTCTGGCTTCTGTCACAGTGTTCCATTGCGCCAGAAGCAGTTTATTCATGCTGGGCACATGACGCGGAAAGCTGCCTGTGAACAAACGCTGGCTCCCTTGGCCTGAAAACGAGATGAGCACCGTAACCCCATACAGTCATACCTTAGGTTACGATAGCTGCAGTCTGCGTTTTTTCACGTTACGAACGCAGCAAACCCGGAAGTGTTTACTTCCGGGTTTTGGCACACGCGCAGAAGCGTTCTGCGCCAGTCACGCATGCACAGAAGCGCAACATAGCTGCTCGGGTTGCAGACTTTTCAGGGTGCGAATGGCACCCCGGAACGGATCGTGTCCGCAACCCAAGGTACCACTGTAGTTGCCTTTGACTGGACTTAACCCCCCAGGGGTCCTTTACCTTTACCTTTTTTACACTGAGTAGAAGTGACTCTCTGGGTTTGGAGGCAGAGGATTGAACCTGGCAACTTCTACTTACAAAGGAGATGCTCCACCACTGAGCTGTAGTCTTTCCCCCATTAAGAAGGAGACTTATAGGTCTGGGCTGCTGTGAATGCCTGGGAATACGTTGGAGGGCTGGGAATGAGGGAAGGCTTTGGAGAGCGTTGGAGCATGTGTAGCTGGAGGAGAACACACCCAGTGTGGAGCATGTGTTAGGAGCACAGCATGTAATTACTAAGCCAGAAGGTGCTTTGCCTGGGTTCCTGTTTTGAACTGAACTGTGGTGGTGTTGGCATCCCTCCCAGGTGTAACCATCACACCCAGCCAGGAGGCTCCCTGACAACACGCCCCCGATCCGGCTTCACAAGCCTGTGACAGCTGGGGAGGGGACGGAAAGTAACAAAAACCAGAACTCGGCTAGGAGGGAGCAAGGCTGACTCAGAGCCATTAACTGTGTCATGTCTCATTCGCATAATGGAACGGTGGAACAGGGAACGGGCTTGCCAAGCCAAATTTATTTGTATGTCTGCCCAAGGATGGGTGCTTGCTTTGGAGTATATGGCTTCTTGGGAATCACATTGCAAACCTGGCAGTTCTTGTGCGCCTTCAGGCTGCCACTGCCCACTTATTTTCCCCCAAACCCAGAGTTTTACAAAGCGTACCTTCCAGGTAAACGACATTGCTGTTAGTCCTCCAAATTCCCTGAGACTTCCAGTAATGTGGAATCTCTGCGTAGGGTACTGTTCTACTGAACAACAGTAACTGTTAAAATCTAAATGTATTTGGCGCAGCTGGTTGAGTGTGTAGATAGCTATATAACACAATATGAACAGAATATGCACTGGCTGCAGGGACCAAAGCCATCCCACCCATACCAGCAAAGTAAGGCTATAATCTGGTGCATGTTTATGTGGCAGTAAGTCCCACTGAACTCAGTAGTATGCATAGGATGCAAGGGACTGGCAGCAAAGTATCGGAGGACAGTGCTGTGTGTGCCACATGGCTTGCCCTGTAAAGTTAGCTTGTTCTCTGATGTGGTGGAGAAGAAGAAGAAGAGGAGTTTGGATTTGATATCCTGCTTTATCACTACCTGAAGGAGTCTCAAAGCGGCTAACAATCTCCTTTCCCTTCCTCCCCCACAACAAACACTCTGTGAGGTGAGTTGGGTTGAGAGACTTCAGAGAAGTGTGACTAGCCCAAGGTCACCCAGCAGCTGCATGTGGAGGAGCGGAGACGCGAACCCGGTTCACCAGATTACAAGTCTACCACTCTTAACCACTACACCACACTGGTGGAGGAAGATGTCCCATCAATCACCAGTGCTAAAGTAAGATTCAGCTGCCATTCTGGTCAGTTTCTATATGTGGAAATTGGTGTGGCAGAGAGAATGCCATATTGTCCGTCCCTTGGAGTAGGAATGTATCTTGGGATGGCCCCAATACAACCCTAAACGCCTTCCCACTTCCTGTCTCAAGTTTGGGGACAACATTCAAGCACTATTCTTTTTCTTTCTATTACATATACACTATCTTTTGTAGCAGTATCAGAGCTATTTGAAAAACCTCTTGACATCTTGCAGGAAATTGAGATTCTGCCACTGCTGACTGGAATTACAGGGCTGTTATCAACTCGCCTACTTATTCTCCACAGCCAAGATTTCTGTGGGGAAGCAAGGGGTGTGTGTGTGTTCAGCTTTGTGTTGAGTGAATAATCTTTTGAAGCGAGGAAGAATCCTGCAGGAAGCCACCCGTGGTTGCATTATTTTGAGACTATAATTGCTCAGAACAACACTGCAGCTCAAGCAGTGCTGGAGCTATTACATCAGAGAGCCAGAGCTGGAATCCCAGGCAGCTTTCCAGTCCCTGACCTGCAAATGGCTGGGAATTTGGGATGCTTCATGCAGTCAAAACGTTTCATCTTTGGCCAATTCTGTTTCCTGTTATTGACTTCAGTGGGTTTCACAATCTGACTCACGGTGATATATATCAAAGTGCTGTTGTGTTAGCTGCAGGGCTCTGTAACTGGCAAGTCCTGGCAGGTCTGAGCATCTACAGAACAAGAGTTCCGCTAAGGGTTAATTATACAGAAACAGACTGTTCCTGTTGCAGCAATTAGATTTATGCTCTGAATGAGCCCTTCTTTAAAGTGTATATATATGCACGGAACAGGATTAGGGCTTGGGGATCGGCGGAAGAAATATTACACTGGAACATAGTATTGCAGATAGTATTATTATATGGACAAAGAAGGGAATTCTGACCATCCATGTAGAATAAGGGAAACTGGCCTTCAAACTGGACATTGTTGTACGTGAAGTCATAGGCATATCTATGCACTTGGCCCTGTGTCTCTGGAAGCAGAGATCCTGGTTACTGGTGCATGGGACGACATCATAGCATAACCTTGACTAACTTCAGTACCCCCTGTCCCGGGATGAACCTCTCAGGAAAACCAAGTTAGAAGGTAAAG
Source organism: Lacerta agilis (assembly GCF_009819535.1). Lineage (NCBI taxonomy): Eukaryota > Metazoa > Chordata > Lepidosauria > Squamata > Lacertidae > Lacerta > Lacerta agilis. The sequence goes on from NC_046313.1 coordinate 65,968,307, forward strand.
TTGTTTGAAAGAATGAAGTAAAGAAGCAAGAAAACATTATTCATTAATAACTACATCTCTGTTCCTTAGTAGAAACTGGTACTTTATTTGTACTACAAACATTCATTTACCTCCTTCCGGTACTCCCTCTGGCCTCAGAATCATAATCTTTATTCAGCAAAAACATAAAATTACGGAGAAGGAAGGGATCTCAGGCCATGTAGTCTCCATGACCCCCAGGCTCCACCACCAAATGTCTAATCTCAAAGTTCACAAGCTAAGGACAGAACCAGTTGTTAACAGTGAAACAATGGGCCTGCCACCCTACAATGCTAAGGAGAGGAGTGAGAAAGAAGGCCTTTACCCTCCTTCTGCCTACAGATTATTCCCTGCAAATGGACCCTGGCAGTTTCTAATCATCCCCTGCCTCACTGCAGCTGGGTTTTTTTGGGGGGGAAGTCTGGGAGGAAATTACTATGGGTAAAACTGGCTGGTGTAGAAGTTAAGCAGCACTCTGTGGCCGAAGCACTTGTGAAAACAATTGGTTATCTTGCATGTGGGAGATTTCCTTGCGGTGCACGCCCTGCACAGCAGCTCTTTCCAAACAATTTCTTTATTTTTCAATTTGGGATAGGTCCATACCCAATACCTGGAGCGTGATTATTTTGTGCCTGTGAACTTCGGCAGTGGAATTTGCTACCAAGAGAGCTGAGAGCTGTTTGGCAGTGGAATTTGCTACCAAGGAGTGTGGTGGAGTCTCCTTCTTTGGAGGTCTTTAAGCAGAGGCTTGACAGCCATCTGTCAGGAATGCTTTGATGGTGTTTCCTGCTTGGCAGGGGGTTGGACTGGATGGCCCTTGTGGTCTCTTCCAACTCTATGATTCTATGATTCTCTTCTGCCATATGAATGCAGGATAGTGTTGACAAAATGAAACAAATGACAGTGGCTACTGGAGAGGGTCTTTCCAGTGCTGGCACCCCCAGAGAGGTCTGTCTTGTACCTACATGATGACTTTTTCAGATGCCAGGTGAAGATATTTTCAGTCACACACACACACACACACACACACACACACACACACATATGCTTTTTATATTAGTTGTACTGGTCATTCTCTGTTGCCGGCTTTATTCTGGGTTAGATTTTAGTTTCCTATTGTATTTTTTGTTTTTAATTTTTACTTGTAAACCACCCAGAGGACTTTTGTCATTAGCTGGTATATAAATATTGGAAAATATAAATATAAATAAAGTCTCCCTCACTGATCCTCTTGGGCAGAGGTGCCCAAACTTTTTTCAAAGAGGGCCAGATTTGATGAAGTGAACATGCATGAAGGCTGACCACAGTTGTTGAGCTTTTTTTTTTTGATTTTACCCCAGGACATATACTGCCAAGGGAGTCGGATTAAATCGATCGGCAGGCCAGATTAGGCCCCCAAAACGGACTTTCGACATGCTTGCTCTTGGGTAAATAAATGCTCAATTACACCTGCATTCTCCAACATCTTGGCAAATGTGAAGTTGAGAGTAGGAACATACGATTCCTGAGATAATGTCTGGTTTGGTCTTTACATAAAATCATGATGGCAGAGATAGAGGAGTTCCCTTGTCTTTGTGTCTTCATTTGGCACAATCTCCCCGCACTTATTCAGCCTGGTGGCAGCCTGTTTCCTGTGAATGCCAGACTATTATATCAGCAGACAAACACCCTTATTCTGAAAACCCACGGTTCTGATGGATTTTTAAAACACAAGATGAATGTCAGGACTATTTCTGCACATGGCTTTTGGGCGGCATGATAAATTCTGAACGGATATTGAACATGCACACATGCTTCAGAGTGTGTACACCCATTGCAACGTCTTCCACTCTGAAGAATAAAGGATTGAACAGCCTATTTTCTTTTTGCTAAAAAAACACAGCATACCAGTTGCTGGGAATCGCAAGTGGGGGCGGGGAGTGTTCTGCTCATGGCTTCATCTAAGCAACTGGTTGGCCACTGTGAGAACAGGATACTGAACTAGATGAGCCCTTGATCTGATCCATCAGGCAATTCTTACATTATTAACAAACAATATAAGAAAAGGAAAATTACAAGAAAGCCCTCTATGAAAAGAAGAGCCTGGTACCTCCTAGATTTGAGAATTATGCCTTCTTTTAAGGGACATATGGGGTTGCTGTTTCCAAAACTAAAAGATGTTGTTCGTTGTTGTTCAGTCGTTCAGTCGTGTCCGACTCTTCGTGACCCCATGGACCAGAGCACGCCAGGCACGCCTATCATTCACTGCCTCCCGCAGTTTGGCCAAACTCATGTTAGTAGCTTCGAGAACACTGTCCAACCATCTCATCCTCTGTCGTCCCCTTCTCCTCGTTCCCTCCATCTTTCCCAACATCAGGGTCTTTTCCAGGGAGTCTTCTCTTCTCATGAGGTGGCCAAAGTACTGGAGCCTCAGCCTCAGGATCTGTCCTTCCAGTGAGCACTCAGGGCCGATTTCCTTGAGAATGGATAGGTTTGATCTTCTTGCAGTCCATGGGACTCTCAAGAGTCTCCTCCAGCACCATAATTCAAAAGCATCAATTCTTCGGCGATCAGCCTTCTTGACGGTCCAGCTCTCACTTCCGTACATTACTACTGGGAAAACCATAGCTTTAACTATATGGACCTTTGTTGGCAAGGTGATGTCTTTGCTTTTTAAGATGCTGTCTAGGTTTGTCATTGCTTTTCTCCCAAGAAGCAGGCGTCTTCTAATTTCGTGACTGCTGTCACCATCTGCAGTGATCATGGAACCCAAGAAAGTGAAATCTCTCACTGCCTCCATTTCTTCCCCTTCTATTTGCCAGGAGGTGATGGGACCAGTGGCCATGATCTTAGTTTTTTTGATGTTGAGCTTCAGACCATATTTTGCGCTTTCCTCTTTCACCCTCATTAAAAGGTTCTTCAATTCCTCCTCACTTTCTGCCATCAAGGTTGTATCATCAGCATATCTGAGGTTGTTGATATTTTTTCCGGCAATCTTAATTCCGGTTTGGGATTCATCCAGCCCAGCCTTTCGCATGATGAATTCTGCATATAAGTTAAATAAGCAGGGAGACAATATACAGCCTTGTCGTACTCCTTTCCCAATTTTGAACCAATCAGTTATTCCATATCCAGTTCTAACTGTAGCTTCTTGTCCCAAATAGAGATTTCTCAGGAGACAGATGAGGTGATCCGGCACTCCCATTTCTTTAAGAACTTTCCTGTGCTGGCCCCAGGGGTATGTCCGTAAAACGAGGTCCAAGTCCAGTCCTGGGTCAAGGGGTCCAAAGGAAGTCAGTCCGGCAGGGAGCAAGGCAGGGAGCAGGTCAAAGTCCAAGGCACGAGGTTGCAGGTTGAGCACACGCTTGCAACAAAGTTGCTCACGCAACTTGGGCTGGGTCTGGCTGGCTTTTATCTGGCCCTATGCTTAGGGCGGTCCCGATCCTCCGGAGACTCGCCTCTCCTCCGGGCCTGGAGGCGAGCACTCCTCCTGCAGACACTTAACTCCCTTCGCCTCTCTGCCCTGAGCCTCTGTAGCTCAGGAGAGGATGGTGGGTTACTGGACCCAGGGGATGCCTCAGCTTCCTCTGAAGAGGCTGGGAGTGGAGCACCTGCAGGCAATGGGTCCTCCCTCCCATCAGGAGCCAGAGCAGACTCTGCTGATGCCTGCACCTGGGGATCCAGCACAGGTGGGGATCCTTCAGGCTCAAGCCCTGGCCCTGGCCCCGGCTCAGCTGGTTCTGGAGGCGGGGAATCCCGTGCAGGCTGGGATCCCTCAGGTTCAGCATCAGAGTCTGACTCCCAGACCATCACATTTCCATAGTTTGCTGTGGTCGACACAGTCAAATGCTTTTGCGTAGTCAATGAAGCAGAAGTAGATGTTTTTCTGGAACTCTCTAGCTTTCTCCATAATCCAGCGCATGTTTGCAATTTGGTCTCTGGTTCCTCTGCCCCTTCGAAATCCAGCTTGCACTTCTGGGAGTTCTCGGTCCACGTACTGCTTAAGCCTGCCTTGTAGAATTTTAAGCATAACCTTGCTAGCGTGTGAAATGAGTGCAATTGTGCGGTAGTTAGAGCATTCTTTGGCACTGCCCTTCTTTGGAATTGGGATGTAAACTGATCTTCTCCAATCCTCTGGCCACTGCTGAGTTTTCCAAACTTGTTGGCATATTGAGTGTAGCACCTTAACAGCATCATCTTTTAGGATTTTAAATAGTTCAGCTGGAATATCATCACTTCCACTGGCCTTGTTGTTAGCAAGGCTTTCTAAGGCCCATTTGACTTCACTCTCCAGGATGTCTGGCTCAAGGTCAGCAACCACACTACCTGGGGTGTATGAGACCTCTATATCTTTCTGGTATAGTTCCTCTGTGTATTCTTGCCACCTCTTCTTGATGTCTTCTGCTTCTGTTAGGTCCTTTCCACTTTTGTCCTTAATTGTGGTAATCTTTGTACGAAATGTTCCTTTCATATCTCCAATTTTCTTGAACAGATCTCTGGTTTTTCCCATTCTGTTATTTTCCTCTATTTCTTTGCATTGCTCGTTTAGAAAGGCCCTCTTGTCTCTCCTTGCTATTCTTTGGAAATCTGCATTCAATTTCCTGTATCTTTCACTATCTCCCTCGCATTTTGCTTGCCTTCTCTCCCCCGCTATTTTTAAGGCCTCATTGGACAGCCACTTTGCTTTCTTGCATTTCTTTTTCATTGGGATGGTTTTCGTTGCTGCCTTCTGTATAATGTTACGAGCCTCCATCCACAGTTCTTCAGGCACTCTATCCACCAAATCTAAGTCCTTAAACCTGTTTTTCACTTCAACTGTGTATTCATAAGGAATTTGATTTAGATTGTATCTTACTGGCCCAGTGGTTTTTCCTACTTTCTTCAGTTTAAGCTGGAATTTTGCTATAAGAAGCTGATGATCAGAGCCACAGTCAGCTCCAGGTCTTGTTTTTGCTGAGTGTATAGAGCTTCTCCATCTTTGGCTGCAGAGAATATAATCAATCTGATTTCGATGTCACCCATCTGGTGATGTCCATGTGTAGAGTCGTCTCTTGTGTTGTTGGAAAAGAGTGTTTGTGATGACCAGCTTGTTCTCCTGACAGAACTCTATTAGCCTTTGCCCTGCTTCATTTTGAACTCCAAGGCCAAACTTGCCAGTTGTTCCTTTTATCTCTTGACTCCCTACTTTAGCATTCCAATCCCCTATAATGAGAAGAACATCCTTCTTTGGTGTCATTTCTATAAGGTGTTGTAAGTCTTCATAGAATTGGTCAATTTCAGTTTCTTCAGCACTGGAAGTTGGTGCATAAACTTGGATTACTGTGATGTTAAAAGGACTGCCTTGGATTCGTATCGAGATCAATCTATCATTTTTGAAATTGCATCCCAGTACAGCTTTCGCCACTCTTTTGTTGACTATGAGGGCCACTCCATTTCTTTTACGGGATTCCTGCCCGCAGTAGTAGATATGATAGTCATCTGAACTGAATTCGCCCATTCCCGTCCATTTTAGTTCACTGATGCCTAGGATGTCAATGTTTATTCTTGCCATCTCATTTTTGACCACATCCAGCTTACCAAGGTTCATGGTTCTTACATTCCAGGTTCCTATGCAATACTTTTCTTTACAGCATTGGACTTTCCTTTCGCTTCCAGGCATATCCGCAACTGAGTGTCCTTTCGGCTTTGGCCCAGCCGCTTCATCAGCTTTGGATCTACTTGTACTTGTCCTCCGCTCTTCCCCAGTAGCATGTTGGACGCCTTCCGACCTGAGGGGCTCATCTTCCAGCGTCATATCTTTTATATGCCTGTTGTCTTTGTCCATGGAGTTTTCTTGGCAGGGATACTGGAGTGGGTTGCCAGTTCCTCCTCCAGGTGGATCACGTTTGGTCCTAAACTAAAAGATACTCCTACTATATTTCCTGGTCCACAGAATGTGATGAGGATTGGATTTCATTCATCCATCCATCCATCCATCCATTCAAATTTAATTTAATTTAATTTAATTTAATTTAATTTAATTTAATTTAATTTAATTTAATTTAATTTAAAATTTAATTTCAATACCGCCCTACACCTGGAGGTCTCAGGGCAGTTCACAGAAAAGGATGCTGGAGGAGAGGCATCAACTTGATGCTGGCATTGCCATTTCAGTGCTGTTTATAGTGCTGAAATATGTTTTTATTAAGGGTCACATCCTGATCTCTACCCTGCATGTTTGGCTACATATGTTATACCCTGGTTTGTCTGTTATGTGGACCCAAAACACCACTAAGTGCACTTCTATGGCCAATCAAGTACTACTATAAACTACTGTCTGGCAGTCTGGGTTGTATTCTGAATGGGCCTACCATTGAACAACTGACTGGCAAGAGACCTAAAATAGTCAAAAGAGTCTTATGGCAGCTTAAAGAATGACAAAGGTGTACTCAGGTGGGGATGTCACTTAACTAGTCTGCAAGGTGCTACTGTACTCTTATTATTTTTGCTGCAAGAGGCTAACATGGCCAGCCCTCTGGAAAAATAATAATAATAAATGTTCCTTCTTTGATGGGAATCTGTCTCAAGACTCTGGAATGTAATGCATCAGAATTTGGGGTTGTAACACAAAACAGCTACTGGAGAGGACAGAGAAACGGTCTGGAGCCAGTTCTGCAATTTTAGATAGAAGCAGAGCAAATTAGCCAGATAGGTGAGTTTTTGCTGAGGCTAGCATTCAGATAGAAACAGGAATCTGGGTCAAGATCAGAGTCTGTGCTACCTGCTACATGATCCCATTAACTTCCAATATGCTCAACTATATATTTGTAAAGAAACAAGCACTAGCAAGACATCATAAGCCTCCAGTGTTCTTTCATCCAAAAGAAACTAAAGCATGTTAACATTAGTCCTGGACTACTCAGTGTTTAGGAAAGTGGGGAACATGTTATGGTATCCACTGTGAAATTTGCCTCATGCACTGTGTGTAAGAATCGTAGGCACTGCAGAGGGACCTATGGAATATCCAGTTTTATTTCTGTGGGGATTCTGTACATTTATTGTCAAGTGCCTCTTATCCCCGGCTGTCTTGAATTTTGGAACTGCTGATATGGCTGGCTCTGGGTGTGAAGAATTTCTCTTGTTCCGATAGCTGTAAAGGGCAATAATTAAATCAGGTGATAGCAGTACTTACTTACCCTCTAATTTCAAAATACCTCACCTCCCACAATAGCTGTGGCATTCTGCCTGTCAGAACTATACAGTTTCCCCACATTTTCCTTTTGGCTTCCAGGGCAGGGGTTCTCCGATTGCCAGCATCTAGTTGATGCCTCTCCTCCAGCTCATGATCACGAACCATCCTGGTGGCAATTATTTTTCCATGTAAAGCAATGCTGTCACATCAGGGGAGTGTTTAGTATATTTTTAGCCTCTTTTAATGTGCTTTAGCAGCTGGAAATGAGGGAAGAATTATAGTCAAAAGGTAACAACTGTGGGATCTCATGGCTGAGGAGGAGGGGGCAGCTGGGCTTCAGCTGTGCAGATTAAAATCACAACATGCCTTCCTGACAAAAGTGAGCTTGGGTAAGAGCAAATGCAGGAATGGAGCTTGGTCAGACGTACCAAGACTGAATCTGATTTCCAAGAAGGGTTCTGTTCTCACCTAGTAAGTGAGACCCCATTTGTCTGTACTGCGTCCACATTAAAAAGACTCAGTAGGGTTCATCTGCTCAGGGGATTGATCAGCTCTTGAGGCAAGTAGCAACTTTGGGAGGATGATAGTCATTCAGTATACAGTATTGTGGCACCAAAGTGGGATGAGGGACAGGGGTTTAATACCCTTCTGTGTGTGCCAGGATCCCCAATATGGTCTTCTCTGTAATGGAGGCCATTTATAAACAAACAATACCACAGATCTATTAAATGCAATCATGCAAAATCTATTCTATGCAACCATGCATGTAATATGTTCTTTGGCTCTGAGTAATCTACTTCAGGCTTCGTTTATGATAAAATGTGAAGTAAAACAACAGCAAAACAATGTACTTGGGGACCTACTTTCTAACAGTGGGGCCCTTTTATTTTCATCTCTTACTTGGAACAGCTCTGTTGTGATTTTAATCTTTGCTCCAAACTAGCAATAATCTTGCTTTGGGTTACAAAGACTGGCTATTCGAAGACGGGCTCAAGGGCACAGTTTCCAGTTTAAGTTGGACCTCCACACATTTCTGCTAATGTGCATCTCAAAAACATGGATAACAGCTCTACTGTGTTATGCAGAAGGATTATTGGGGTGCCATGAGAGTAGCTTGCTGTTATGTTGTCAGTTCCTCTAGCAATGGCCTTGTAAGCACCAAGGGTGTTGTGACTACTGTATATTTGTCTTGAGTGGAAATGAAAATATTTTCTCCTAACAGGAAAATATTTTCAGTGCTGAACTTAGAAATGATGCAGGATATAGGGATGCCTGACACATAAAATCTTTATATAGTGGAGATGTGTGTGTGTGTATATATAAATAAATAAAACCATCTCATTAGGGTATCCCAAAATCTTCTACCTGAGGCAACTCCCCCACCCTGTATCATCATGGCTGCCCCACAACAACAGAATTTTCCCTTCCTGGAGACTCACCATAAATCCAACTCTGAACATCTTCCAGAGGGATTGTAATATCTTTGAAGCACCCCCCCATTGGATTTTAATGACTTGAGTTAAATTAGTAAAAGGATAGTTGTTGTTTTTTTGAGCTGGTATTTGTAAAACTGCTATCTGCTGATTTAGAGTTTGATTTCATGCTTAAAAAAAAAAAAGCTGCTCCTTCCTTATTTCTGCTTGTACTCCCAACTCTCTCTACTACCTCTGATTTATTTTGTTCCTTCACTTTCTTACTGGAATCTGTTAAATTGGGTAATGGGGAGATCTCCATAGAAAGTTAATTCAGAACATATGTTATCCATCCTAAACCTTAGGGATAGTTATTGATTTTAAATACATATATCTTTTTGTTGTGGGACTTACAATGGTTTTTATACTGGCTGAAGTATATTTGAATGTATTGTTCAGGGGTTGTATTTAAAAATAATACTAAATCTGTAACAATATTATAATATTAAATTTTATGCTTGCATTTTGTTTGCCCACCTTGAGGAGACTTGGTCCAGAAAAGCAGCTTATCCATTTAAAACAGTAATAATAATAATAATAATAATAATAAACCTCAAAAGGAAGAAATCTAGTGTTACCAAAGTTCTGTGAAGCAAAACCCACACAAACTGCATAGCATTTTGATACAATATTCTCTATCATTACCAAGCATTTTTACTGATAAGAGTGCATTATGGAATTTATAATAACTTCATGGATTAGCCCACCCTTATTCCCACTTTAAAAATGTGGACTTGAAAGTACAGAGGCTCAAATTTAAATATTATCCATTGGAAGACACTGGGCATTTGTTCTTCAAAAGTACACAGGTGTTCTATTATCAAACACCCTTTAGGCTTGGTTACTGCATCAAGTTTGGGAAATTAAAACACTAGAAGACAAGATCACACTCAGCACACAACTTCTGGAGTGAACCAGCCTTTAACCCAAAACCTGCAAGCAAACTTTTATCAAAATGCTATAATTTAAATTCTAGGAAGAGCAATTTCCTGTTTTTAATTAAGTCAGCCCCTGCACTATTCTGCTCCCCGGAGAGTTCCCGTGGGCAACCACCCCAACCTTTCGGATTTTCCAGAGTGATGGATTCTGGCTGCAATCGCTTGCTCTTGATGTCCCAGCTCCGCATTTGCTTCCTGCGTATTCATGGAATAATTCCATGCTTTTGCATTCGTCATCCCAAAAGGTGTAATTTTTCTTGGTCTCAGGGGACAATTTAGCCACTTACGCAGGTGCCATTTTACCTGAGTCAGTGGGAGGGCACCCAGCGCAAGTGGCCACTGAACCTCCCTTTACCCTGCGTCCCATTTTGTTTGGGAGGTCCAAGTTTGCGAAATCCAGGCCGCGCTTTGCCATTGCTCTTGCCGCAGCACCGCGAAGGGCCACTGCTCCCTTCGCTGTTACGTGGGTAGGCGCAGATGCCGAGTGGATCCAGACCAGGTTTTGCCTCCTCCCCAGCGGCGCAGCCAGAGACTCCCGGGCTCCTTGCCTGCAGTGGGGTGTTCAAATCTCAGCGAGGGAAGGAAGAGCCGACCGAGGGGCTGCTGCAGCAGCAGCAGGAGGTCGCGGGATGGAGTCCAGCCCAGTCTAGCCGGGGATCAGGCTGCAGGCAGCAGTCATGGTGAGTCGCTGCTGGCCGCCGCTCTCCTCGGGGAAACTGTCCAGGATCCCGGCTTCGGCTGGGACCTGTCCATCTGGCGGGTGGCTCTTTGTTCTCATCCCCTTTCGGACAGTGGCGCTTGCTTTCCCCCCCTTCTCCCGGGTTTGAAACCGAGATGGATCTAGCCCTCTCTCATTTACACGTGGTCGTCTGCGAATGCAGCCCCGAGCGAGCAGCGTGTTTTCCCTTTGGGGGTCTGGGACGGGCTCAACAGGGTTTCCTTGGGACGGGGTGGCTGGTTCATGGGGCCGGAGTCTGAGTGTTGCTGGACTGGAAATGGAGGCGTCGGAGCCCGCAGAGACGGGGAACCCTGCCCGGTCTCGTAACGCTGCCCCGGGCGTCGCAGCAAGGGAGTTCGGTGGTGAAGATCAGGCTAGAGGGCCGCAGGTTTTTCGCCCCGGCGAAGGCGAATGGCGACCCCGCGACTTGGTGTTGGAGAGAAAGGCGCATCCTTTTATTGGTGAGCGCCGTCGTTCTTTGGGAATTGCGCAGCAGAGAGGCTCTGCGCAGTAGAATGCTTTCCCGCTTGCCTGGGTGGTAGCAATGATGGTAGGGGATATCTAAACGATCCGTGCTGGGAGCTTATGTCAGTGCAGAGGTTGCCTCCCGGGTAACTTTACATTGTGACATTCATTCTGGGATAGCTTTCTACCTAGTCGTAGATCTGGATAAACCGGAACATGTACTTGTGCTTCTGTTTGGAATTAAAAAAAAAAAAAAAAACCCCACACAAAACAAACAAAAACCGTACAAGGACTTGACAAGCATCACATGTGGCAAAGATCTGAGCAAATCGCATCACATATTTCTGGCCATCAAACACCCTGACAGTTTACTCCCGGATAGACAGGGGTCTGCCACACTTCTGGGGTTAAAGTGCTCTTTCTTTTTTTTTTTTTTTAAACATATTTATTGATTTTCCAACATATATTTCCAATTACCAAACAAATTACAATGCCAAATTAATTATACAATTCCAATTATAACAATTCCAATTATGCCAAATTTTTAACTTGTGAATTCCCCATGTCTCGGACTCCGGAGCGCTTTCTTATGATCTTTTCCAGTTGCTTCATAAAGTCAATATTTTCACAGCCTCTGATAAATGCCAGCAAGCAGACACTCTTATAGTAAATAATGTCTCTGTGTGGAAAAAGCCATCCTCTCCCAATATCGCATTTCGGCTGACGCCATCTTGAAAGTCTCTCATAAATCAAACTTGTAAATCAAACTGCGACACACCAATTTCTTCCCCTGTGAGCCGTCCCCACTCCTTTCCGGGAGGGCCAGACCCTCGTAAATTCCACTATCAATCGTCCATCAAATCCGGCTTCTCCCTTTGAAGTGGTGTACAGCTCCACAGGCTATCATCAGCACTCGGCAGTTAATTCTAGCTGCGTCACAGCCAGCCGAGGATCCTCCATTTCTGTTGAGTCAAGTCCAGATCAAGTTTCACCTCCACACAGTTTATTTTTGTAATTTCCATTCTAATTTCCATTCTGTCTTTAAAGTCCACTTGCCATTTGCCTGTGAAAGTGGATTTTCTAGGGGGAGGTTTCGCCCGTGTTAAGTAGATATTGAGGCAAAACAAACGGAGATTCCAGAGCTTACCCCCCCTTCTTTTCCCTCCTTCACATACCAATGTAAAGTCCGCGTCTTCTTCCAATCTTCATTCTTAATCACTCAGGGCTGCAGTTAGCAACATTCTTCCCACTCCTTTGTCCGAGACATGCCCAAAATCTTTAAACAAATTTATATATCCAATTAAAGGGAGCGTGCACGAACGGGGCCGGCTCCAGGAGCTGCATCTGAAAACGAGCCCTATGTGCCCAGACTCCCCCACCGGTCCCGAAGGACCCAAAGCGGGTTAAGGAGTACCGCGGGCAAAGGCAGCCCTCCCCGTCGTCCCGGGGAGGTGGGAGGCTGCTTACTCCCATCGCAGCCGCCAAATTAACTCGTGATAGATAGCAAAGATGTTAAAGTCCGCCATCCTCCCGCTGTGCACGCCGGGAACTCTAAAGTGCTCTTTCTTACCGGTATTACATGAACACCCAAATTAAGTGCTCCCTGGAAATAAAGTGAAAGCTGGGAAACAGTTGAACTGTAAAGTATCCTGTCTGTTAACTGAGAGTGAGACAAGCTCCAGATATCTAAAAGGAATGAAGTTCCACTTTTTATTCTTTAATGGCCCCACTGCTCTCTCAGCCGAGGTGGTAAAAGCAACAAAGGAGTAAACTTTTTAAATTATTGAAACTAATCTTTACGCACATTGGAATTGCATGGTGTGATCTACTTTATGAACTATGAGCGTGGCTCTGAGGTGTGGCAGATAATATGGATGAGTTAATCTGGAATACAAACTTTATGATGGTTTTGCATATGTATCCCCTGCTGCGCTGTTAGCTCCATTGAAAGTTATCCTTTCCACCACTTCTTCTGGCCTGTTATTCCTAAGGAATCATGAAGGTGATCATTCTCTTCCTTTGTGGTCTCCTGCCTAGCACAGGGCAGTGCATTCCTTCCAGAGACCCCCTACTGTGTGACCAGTGAATGCAAGTGACATATTGAGATTGTTAACTAGAGTGAATTGAATGAAGCCAGCACAAGAGACTGCTCCCCTTTGCTAGGACTAACCCTATTGTTGGAACAAGAGACCACCCTGAAGGGCTATGGACCTCCACAAGCAAAAATTCCCTTTTGTAAATGGACACCAAACACATGAACATGGCAGCATACAATATAAAGCCAGTGGTTGGCTTAAATATTTGGCCCTCCTCCCCCTCCCACTTGTGATCACCTTAAAAAAAAAAAGTCATCCTCATAAAAGTTAACATTGTAAACTTTTACTTTAACAACCAGGGAATTCTGGACTTTTATGAGTGACATGTATCTACCCTCCCTCCAGATTATAGTATCTGAAAGTCACTGAGTACCGTAATCATGCCCAAGATCACAGGATCTGGAAGGAAAAAACTGAGCTAGTGTGATCAGCATGTTGAAAACACCTGTCTCCAGATCGTCTCCAACATGGAAATTGGATAGGAGAAGGGACAAGATGAAACCTTGAAGGACGCACTGTAGGACATACCAAGGACTTGGGATGAGGGAGAAATCTCTTCAGTTCACATTCTAATGCACATTCATTTACCTAATTTTCACTTTTTTAAACCAAGAGGCAAACCAGCACACAGTAATTCTTCCAAATTTGCACATCTCTGAATTTGAGATGCTGTTCTCCAGCCAAAAAATGCATATAAAGGAAGAGGAAAGGGGAAAGTGTGTACACAGATGTGTATATTAGTGAAAATAATGTCCAAAAATTGTATTAGGGAATATTGCCAGCAAATATGCATGTATTGGGCAGAAATGTACACAGAAAGGTGTTTATTGGGAGAAATGTGCGAAAAACAGTACAAAATTTTATGTTGACTTAAAAAAAAATCAAACTGTTGTGGAAATGGGACAAATTGAGTTTAAGCGTGGAAAACAAGAAACCTAGACAAAACAAAACTGACAAATTCATCCATCCCTATCAGAGCAGATTATAGACATCTACCATTACCCCTGGAATCCCTTTGCCAGTGGTAGAACAACTTGAAATTAGTCCCAAAGATGTATGTCAAGCCCCATCTTCACAACCCCAACACATTGTTGTCAGCAATATCAAGTTAGAGAGGTTGGAAAGGCAGGACCATTCGTCCACCAGCATCAGCAACCCCCACCTGCAGATCAAGCTATAAAATACAGAGCATGGTTTGCCAGGATCAGAGAGTGGGTACACTGCAAAAATAGCTTGAAATGATTCATACTGCAAGCCAAGCCACACACTGCAGGGGAACACAATAGCCCCCAGGCTCAGTGATGATCAGGGGAAATTCCCAACATAACCAAACCCTGAAATTGTAATAAGATCAACATTGCGCAAGTTATTTTGTTGATTTCCAGGCATACATCATCCGGCAGTGCCACAAGCAAAATATACGGTAACCCAGATCAGAAACAAGATTGGCTTGCATCCAGCAGGCCATTTATCTTTCATTACTACAAATCACACGCCGTTCGGGTGGCTCATATGGCGGCACTTTCTTCTTCACTTGGCTTACCAGATTCTGTTTGAAGTGTATAGTAAAAAGTCCCAGAATATTAGTCAAACAGTAAAGGTTGGAGTCTTGACAAAGGTATCCAAGCCAAATTTGTGGGGTTGTAAACTCAAACGAGAGCTTTTTAATGCCCCTGTTTTGCTCTTAGGTGAGCACTTTGTTGCTTTGTACCTGGGGCTTATAAGGCACACAGTAAGCTACCCATCTGACTTTATCTTGTCACTTTTAATAATATGTGTTATAGCAATAGGTAAATAAATAATATACAGACATGAAGTTGATGACACTTCCCTCCTTTGAGAATGGTGTGCTGCAAAACACAGTGGTCTTCTGGGCAGACCTATTTTCTTTTTGCATCCACCTCTCCTCCCACCCAATATTATGTAGCTAATAGTATTTATTTGATGATATGAAGAAAACCCACCAAAATGCAAGATTTAAGGTCTTGCAGAATTTGGAATGTCTTTGGCCAAGTGTAATGTCATGACAGGAGGAAATGTGGGGATGACTAAAGGCTAAACAGAACACAACACTCCATCCTCTGTAAAGATATGCTAGAAAGCTCCTTAAAAAAGAGAACTCCTGAAGTTCTGCCTCAGGAACTGGATTCTATTCGGCATGCTGCAGCCATTAATCCAGGAAGGAGCCTCATAATGTAGTTGTATATAAGCACCTGCTCATGTACAGAAGATCCCAGTTCAGATTGTTGAATCTCTAGTCAAAAAGAATCTCAGGATCCCATTTCCTGTGAAGGGATGGGGGAAAGTGTCTACTTACTTGAAGAATCACTGTAGAAAATACTAGGCTAGTCAACTTTCAGAACAGAGCATTCTCTTTCTGGGATATCTTAGTAGTCATTTTCTCCATTCTTTTTCTGAGTAGTGTAGATTGTTAGCTATGTAAAGATATATACAATTCATACCATTTTAGTCTGTCATCCTGTTGTTTTGAACGGTATATAGATCATAAAAGCAAGACTGAGGAACAGCTTTAGAAAATGCTTTCACTATAGCTGCAGGTCATTTAAAAAAACAAACCTCTTATGCAGGCATAGGCAAACTCGGCCCTCCAGATGCTTTGGGACTACAACTCCCATCATCCCTAGTTAACAGGACCAGTGGTCAGAGATGATGGGAATTGTAGTCCCAAAACATCTGGAGGGCTGAGTTTGCCTATGCCTGATCTTATGTATGTGGGTTGTTGTTTTTTTCTTGCAGGACAATTGGGGTCATAGAATCATAGAATTGGAAGGTACCCCGAGGGTCATCTACTGTAGTCCAACCTCATGTGCATCTTGTACATTAGCATTATGATGAATTTGGATGATGGGAGTTTGGAATCCAACAATACTGTATCTGGAAGACCACACTTTCCCCATTTCTGGTCTAGCGGTTGAGCAGTTCTTTTGATGCATGCATTCCATTTTTGAAGGAGAGCTGATCAGTGCAGAAGCCAAGTCTGATAATACTTATACTCAAAGGAATGTCTGGGTATTGCTTCTAACCTTGAATGCCCCAACATAGTCAACTTTACCTGCCCGGGGGTTTCACAAGCTGCTTCCTGTGAAATTGCTATTTTTAGATTTAGAAGGATACAGGAAACATGAGCCATTTCCTTGTTCCAACCATTGCCTCACCTTCTTTGGAGAGGCAACTGAACAGTTTACACGGGCAGTACATGGAATAAGTCTCTCCTGCTCTCAGGGTGTTGGTCTTGTGCCTAATGTTCTCACTTCTGTATTGTAAAATGTGTGCAAACTTGTTGAAGAGCTGCAATTGGGTGTGGCTTCCCAAAATGTATACAATGGTTGCACATGTAGCAATTGTCCTGTTCCCCCCACCCCACCCTGTCTCACCACTGCATGAAAGTGCATTTGGTATAGCAAACAGCTCTTGGAGCAACCTCCATGCAGTGGCTCCTGGAAAGGAAATCTGTAACATTAGATGGCCCACATTAGATGACTGACGAGAGGGGACTGACTTGGTTGAAAAAGTTTGTCTGGGCTGTTGTATTGACTGAAATTTACAGTTCTGGTAGCTCCATCTCTGAAAAGAAATCTTAGATCTCTGGAGAACTGCAGGAAAGGGTGATCAAAATTATCAAGGGTTGAAACGCCACCCTTTGTGGAAAGAGGTAAAGTTATGGAACTACATCGCTTTGAAAAAGATGATTTATGAAAAAATATGTGGCGTGGAAAGACTAGATAGTGTGATCCCCCTCAATTCCCTTTCATAATACTAAAACTTGAGGTCACCCAATTGTTTCACAGTACACTCAGTAGATTCAGAGCAGAGGAAAGAAAATAATTTCAAACGAAGCATAGAATTCACTTCCATAAGGTGTGTTGATGGCCACAGGCTTACATAATGATTTTAAAAGGGGATTAGGCAAATTTATGGAAAAAGGATTATCAATGGACACAATAGGTAAATAGAACCTCCCAAGTTTAGAACATGTATAGCACTGAAATCAAGTTGGGGTGTGTGTGATGAAACAACAATAGAGGGCTGTCCTGCGATCAGCTTCCCTGAAGCATTCTAGGTGAACATGACTAGGAATAGAATGGTGGACTAGATGATCTGATCCAGGAGACCTTTTCTATTTTTATGACATTCACGGTCTCCTTAAGATGTTCAGAATCACAGCAAGCTTCAAAAAATCTGATGCTGATTTAAAAGTCATTCTCAATGACAGCCACATATTGGAGTCTCTTAATTTGCCTTCTGGTTTATCAGTCTTGGCATAAACTGCAGTCACATTTTTAATACTTGTTCACACCATGAAGCTTATCGCCTTCTCTTTTTTGAGAAAGAAATGAAATTAACATTGACATTCTCAGGAGAGACCAAGAGTTCCTTGGCCCAGAAATGTTACAGCCCACACAAGTACAGTGGTACCTTGGTTCTCAAACGCCTTGGTTCTCAAACAACTTGGAACCCAAGCACTGCAAACCCGGAATTAAGTGTTGTGGTTTACGAACTTTTTTTGGAAGCTGAACATGCTCCGTTTTGAGTGTTACGCTTCTGATTTGAGTGCCACACTTCCGTTTTGAGTGTTATGCTGCCAGTTTGAGTGCCACACTTCTGTTTTGAGTGTTACACTGAGGTCTGTCTGTTTTTGCTATTTATTTTGCATTTTTGTTTTTGTGGCTCTTTTTGTTTTGTTTTTGTGACTGTGTGGAATCCAGTTCAGCTACTGATTGATTGATTGTATGACTGTAGTACATTGTTTATTGCTTTCATTTTATGGATCAATGGTCTCGTTAGATAGTAAAATTCATGTTATATTGCTGTTTTAGGGGTTGTTTTAAAAGTCTGGAACGGATTAATCCATTTTGCATTACTTTCTTTTTTTTTTTAAACAGAATTTATTGACATTTTCATAATATAACACAAACCCAACCCCACACCTACAAATACCAAAACAAATACATATACACATAATGTCAGGATTCTTCTTCTTATCTATATACTTTACAAAAAAAAATTTCTAGTTCTGAATCTTGACGTTTGACTTCCCCCGCCTATACACCTTCGATTTTAAATCAATATACTATTTCCTTAACAACTTTTCTCTATAAAAAATTTAACTTTACTTAAAATGAAAAAAAAACACCATTATCTTAATCTTTGCATTGTAACCTAAATCTTAACCAAGTATTCTTATAGCTAAACTTATTTCTTCTATCCTTTAACATGCTGCTTATAACTTAAAATTCAATATCTCCTTACTTATTTAAAATAAACTTGTAATTAACAGACTTCACACTCCGATTTCGGATACCATGACAGACCAATCAGATTATACATTTAAAGCTTCAACCCACTCCTCCTCTGTCCATTGTCTTTAACTGTTTTTCTCCACAGCCAAATCTCCCATTGTCTTCCTCTGAGTGTCCACAGATCCAGGCAGCGTCCACATCAAACCCAGCATCGAGCCTCAGGGCATTCCATATCTCCATTCTGGGCGCCTCCTCTTTTGCTCCTTCTTCTTGTAAAAATCTTAATTCCATGTCCCTCGACCCCGAGCTGCCACCTCGGGGTCTGGATATTGTAAATTTTCCTGTTTCAGGTTCCTTTCCCGTTCGCCCAGCCGTTTCCGACCATCCTCCAAGTGCCCCTCCTAGCTCTTTGCCAAAGCTTGATTCCATTGTATAGAACTGTTGAAAAGCCTCCTCTGTGGAAAATACATCCTTTTTATAGATAATTCCACTCAAGACTTGTAGTTTCCGATTAAGTAATTCCATCTGCAAAATAGTGAGCATTTCCTCCTCCCTTAAATCAGAGCTCGTTGCCAGTGCGATCGCAAAGTCCAGCATTTTGAGAGAGAGGGTGAGTATCAGATTTCAGTTCCTGTCTCTTCCTTCCTTTGTCTCTATTTTTCCACAACAAACCAAATCGCCGCCATTTCTCCGGAGCCGGAGTATAAAGACCAAAACTTCAAACGGAGATATTTTTTCCCCAATTAACCCCCGAAGGGAGATCTCAACAGACTCAGTTTTCAAATTCCAAATGCTTTCTATGATTGTTGTAGCAGCAGTCACTTAAAGGGTTAATCTCTTTCACCACCCGAAGGGAGGGAGGCGGGCTGCCTTTCTTCTTTCCCCCAGAGCGTTCCAGGAATACAAAGAGTCAATCAATTACTCACAGCCTCTGGGTTCTTATCAGCTCCTTAGTGGCAGGTAGAACTTAGACGCTCATCACAGGCTTTGCCGCCGCATTTTCATCCCGGTTGGGGCTTTTCCCCTATAGCCCGGCTCCGTCGTCCCTTCACCCCCACTCCCCCTTTACAGGGGGGGCGGGGGAAGGGTTCGGAGCCACAACGGGCACAGCCGGGGAGCCCAGGGTGCGAGACGCTCTTCCCGCACCCCAACCGGAGCCCCGCTATGCGGCTGCAGGGCTCCTGACCCCCGGAATGAACTGGGTGCCTCGCAGCCGAAGCAACCCACGACCACCCATAATGGCGTCGCAAGCGGAAGTCCCATTTTGCATTACTTTCTATGGGAAAGCATGCCTTGGTTTTGGAACGGACTTCCGGAACGGATTAAGTTTGAGAACCAAGGTACCACTGTACTGTATTATTGTGTTTGGATAGTGAAGTTTCAGTTTTTAGTGTCAGGAATCCTTGAACCTAACTTACTCTCTGAGAATTGGACAAGAACCATGTCCATTTAGCCACCACTGCATCCTTATGGTAATGTGCCTCCAGATCTCAAATATTCCCAGTCATCTCTTGCCTTGCATTGCTCTATTATGTGTGCTTTGTTGCAGTTATCGCTTGAACTGCTAGATCTTCCTTTCCTGCCTTAAACCCTTATTTCTACAATAGAACATGCCCATGCATCGCTTCTAGATCCTAACTATGGATGGTTTCAGATGTTGGATTGGAGCACTGAAAAGATAACGCTCTTTCAATGCTTCTGGGTAGTAGTAATAGCAGCAAACTATCATCTGTGGGTTAAACCAGAGAGCCTAGGGCTTGCTGATCAGAAGGTTGGTGGTTCAAATCCCCACGACGGGGTGAGCTCCCGTTGCTCGGTCCCAGCTCCTGCCCACCTAGCAGTTCGAAAGCACGTCAAAGTGCAAGTAGATAAATAGGTACCACTCCGGAAGGAAGGTAAACGGCGTTTCCATGCGTTGCTCTGGTTCACCAGAAGCAGCTTAGTCATGCTGACCACATGACCCAGAAGCTGTACACTGGCTTCCTCGGCCAGTAATGCGAGACAAGCACCGGAACCCCAGAGTTGGACATGACTGGACCTAATGGTCAGGGGTCCCTTTACCTATCATCTTCAAAAGGAGTTGTATAAGCTGAATACCTATGTAGCACATAGCAGAATGGAAGCAGGATGTGCAAGTTATTCATACATTCCTCCCCCCAAGCAGCAATTCTTGGTAGTACCCAAAGCCATCTTCAGTTTCCCAGACTTTGCCTGCTTCAACTTTGAGCCTGCTTCATTTACCTGTCCCTGACTTAGCCCTGACCACTTGTATTATCGGTCTGTCACTGTCAATTTATTATTACATTACAGATTTGCCCAGTTTGTCCTATTGCTGCAAATACTTAGTGGAAGATCAGAAGAACCCTCCTGGATCAGGCCAAAGGAGGCCCATCTAGTCCACATCCTACTCTCAAGAATTGGTTGGCCACTGTGAAACTTGGAGAAAATCCCCTTACGCAATTGGAAATCCTTGCAGAGGGGATGTGTTCTGAATACTGCCCACTATTACAAGTGAGGTTTCTCTCACCATAGATTTGTATATTGGCATAAATGGAAGGGAGTCTGATCCTACAGGGAGGCACTAGTTCCAGCGTGTAACAAAATAAAAGTGTCCTGTTGTTATTGAAGTCTGCAGAGGTTAGACTCTTGGCAATTCCTGCAGCAAGCCAGGCTCTCGCCTCAGTTCTTTTTTTAGCACTTAACTCCACAAGAATTGCCAATTTAGCCCAGTCTTCTGGCAATCACTGGCATTTCAAAATGAGGTGAAAAGTCATGCAATGCACACACATTGTAAGATAATATACCTCAGAAATGTCATACCCCTATTTTTCATAATGTGATGGAATTTTGCCTTAAGGCTTGAAGGATTTATTTTCTTCCACCTATGTAGCACCAATTATTCTTGCTCTAGTTACCATTTATAGTATAGCTGCCCAATTTATCTTGGTTAAATTCTGATACAGTGGTACCTCGGGTTACATATGCTTCAGGTTACATACGCTTCAGGTTACAAACTCTGCTAACCCAGAAATAACGCTTCAGGTTAAGAACTTTGCTTCAGGATAAGAACAGAAATCGTGCTCTGGCGGCACAGTGGCAGCGGGAGGTCCCATTAGCTAAAGTGGTGCTTCAGGTTAAGAACAGTTTCAGGTTAAGAACGGACCTCTGGAACGAATTAAGTTCTTAACCCGAGGTACCACTGTACTTAGATACAATCTGTGTTGGAGATTTTCATAGGTCAGTTATGTGAGAATATCGTTTGATCAGTTTGGAACTAGCCCTAAGGCAAAGCAACCCTATGCTTTCATGTTTCTTTTTTTTTCTTTTGGCGAGGGGGAGCGCGGACTGCACCACCACTACACTGCTGGAATATCCCCATATCCTATATTTACCAAGTTCGGGGGGGGGGGCGGGGACACACACATACAAATAAAAAACCAGCATTAGAAAGGGAGACATCAAACAGGGCCAGCACCCCTGGGAAAACTGGCACTGCCCACTGTGAATCAGGGATTGTGCTGGCAATGTGACTGCACAGCACCCAAGTACCGTAATTTCCTGGGCAAGAGGCTTGCAGATATCAAGTGTAGCCCTCCTGCGAGCAGGGGTTAAAGATTCAGGTAGGGAGGTAAAAACTCTTTGGCCAAGCAGCCCAAGGGAGGGGTTGAGCTGTGTAACAAAGGCAGCTAGCTACAGACACTTGCTGACAGCAGCAACTTTCAGTGACTCACTGCATAGAGCACAGGGCTGGGAAGCAGGATACGAGTGTGAGCCCTACTAGAGGGAGGGGGCAAATATGGCCATGCTCACCTTTTGTAAGCCTAGCCACACACACACACAGAGAGAGAGAGAGAGAGAGAGAGAGAGAGGCGGGAGGAAAGGAGGAAGGGAAGGGAAGGGAAGGGAAAAGAAAAGCTATGTTGGGGGCAAAAGAGAGTGAGTTTCCAAGGCTTGAACCCACACTGCAAATACCACAGAGCGGTTCCCTAACCACTGAGCAAGAGGAGCAGACAGTTAGTAGACACACCATGGGGCATTTGTTTTCCTCCCATCCTCAGCCTGAACACCCATGCATAGATGCTAGGAGCTCTGGGGCTGCAGAAGAGCAGGCTGGAGGTCCCAGGTTCAAATCCAAGGTGCAACTCCACGCTAAGGAAGGTGAGGGAACATCCCCCACAAACAGCCAGGATAGCTCAGTTGGTTAGAGTGTGGTGCTGATGATGTCAAGGTTGCAGGTTCGATCCCCGTATGGGATAGCTGCGTGTTCCTGCATTGCAGATGTTCATCAGGGTTTGGACTAGATCAGGCATGGGCAACCTTCGGCCCTCCAGATGTTTCGGCCTACAACTCCCATGATCCCTAGCTAACAGGACCAGTGGTCAGGGATGATGGGAATTGTAGTACAAAACATCTGGAGGGCCGAAGGTTGCCTGGACTAGATGTTCCTTTACGATTCTATGATTCTATGTACCTAGGCACATCTGAGCCAGTCAGGAGGAGTGCTGCATGCCCATTAACATGATTCCTGAATGTGCTGCCTAGCCCTTTTTGCTCACCTCTGCTCTCTGGCAACCTACATGGTCAAACCTCCACCCTCTCACTTTTGCAAGATAGGCCAGCCCTGCCAGGTAGCACCCCAACAGGACCCATTGCTTCTCTTAGCTTTTTGTTATAAAGCAGAGCATTCACTGAGCGGAGAATATCTGGCAGGAGAAATATATCCAGAAGTTTAAAAATATGTGTTCATATATTTATATGTGAAGCACAGACAAGAGACCAAGTGGAAGAAACAAAATGTGAAGGTTGTATTGGAAAAGAATGTGAATAGGAAGCAAGCGAATGAATGTATATTTGGAAGGATTTGGAGCAGTATGTGGACTGCATAAAAGGTTGAAGAAGTATGACGGTGCTTATCCTAAGGGTCCTAGGGTCAAATGTGATATTGTTCAATACATGATTGAAAGGAAACTAAGAGTAAAAAGGAACAAGATGAAGACTTGGATAGAACTACATGGAGCAAATTTTTTAAAAGGGTGGAGACCTATGATGCCCACAGAACATTTCAGAAGACAGAGAACAGTGAAGAGTCATTGGACATCAGACTATGAACTGAACAGTAGAGAAAGGGATCAGGCAAGAACTGGCTTCCATCCCAGTTGGCATGACAGGACTGACTGAGGAATTTCCATACAGATTCAATGCGTCACAGTCCTAGTGTTACCTGAACAGGTTCATCCATGTGAACCAGCCCAACTTCATTTTATTCCAGTTTGTATGCCACCTTTCCAAAATACTGTGTTTGAGGTGGTTTAGAACCCTAAGAAATGACAATATATACGCCTGAAATCACTGCCGCCCTGTAACAATTCAAAATATAACCAAAAACAATTATAACATTCAATAATTTGTTTCACATATAGTATCAATGTGGCAATAAAAGAAAATCACCCTATCAGCTAATCATGAAATTATTATGAACAAAACAAGACAGTATTAGGAAATATTTATTTTATTCCATTCTGTATGTGAATTGCTTCCTATAAAATATCTCAAAGTAATAAATACATCAATAATAAGCACATGTGCACGCACGCACACACATATAATTTCAAATACAGTGGTACTTCGCAAGACGAATGCCTCGCTAGACGAATGCCTCGCTAGACGAAAGGCATTCGCTAACGAAAGGGTGACTCGCAAGATGAATTTCCCTATGGGCGCGACTCGCAAACTGCGCTTCCCCCGTCAGTGCTTCGCAAGACGAAATTTTCGCTAGACAACAGCACTCACAGAACGAATTAATTTAGTCTTGTGAGCCACCACTGTATAAAAACAATTTCAGTTTGATGCAGATACTGAGTGGGATAAATATATCCACTGCAAAGGCTTGTTGAAGAACAGAAGGTATTCAATAGACTTTGAAAAGATAACTGAGATGGTGTCTGTCTGATAGAAACAGTATGGAGTTCCCAAGAGTTGGTGCTGCCATTCTAATGGCCCAATTCCTACATTGTACAGAATGGGGCTCTTGATTAGATGGCATATGCAGAAGTCCATTTCTCTTCACAGTGCAGTCAATGGTTGGGCATATAAGGAGTAATATACGATTATATTCTGGTCCCAAGCTCTATAGGCTTTGTATACCAGCACCATGAACTTAGTCTGGTAGCTACTGTAATTGGCAGTGGGTATAATTCTAATGGTCAGGGGTCCCTTTACCTTTATAATTCTTTCAGCAACGGCATAACACGATGGTGATAGTCTGCCTCAGTGAGCCACTGCATTTTGCACAATCTGCAGTTTCTGAACCAACTTTATGGGCAGCATCACATGGAGCATATTGCAGTGGTTCAACCTGGAGGCTACCAGTGCATGAGCAACCACTTTCAGGCTATCCTGGTTCAGAAATGGCCGTAGCTGTCTTGCCAACCAAAGCTGGTAAAAAAGCACTCCTAGCCATGAAGGTCATCCCAGCCTCTATTTATTTATTTAAAACCAGATGCACCGCTTTTCACCATACTGTATGTCTCAAAGTAGCTTCCAGAAATAAAAACACCCAAAATACAGTAAGTAGGAGGGGAGAACATTAGAACAACATTCATGGTGTGAAGGTCTCCTGGTTTAACCTGACACCTGAAACTTAGCAAGGACAGTGCCTGCCTAATTTCTAATGGTAGGGAGTTTCTTAGAGTAAGTCTGTTACAGTAGAGGCATGACTTCTTGTTGACATGAGTTGTGCTTCTGATCCATGGGGGACCACACTTCCCCGGATGATCTCACTGATCAACCTGGGACATACGGGGTAAAGCAGGCAGTAAGGTATCCTGAGCCCAGGTTGTTCAGGACTTTGTACATGGTAGCAGATGGGAAAACCAGTGCAAGTCAGTTGTCATGTGTTGGTGATAGTCTGTTTCTATCACCAGTCTAGCCAGAGCATTCCACAATAGTTGAAGCTTCTGGATGAAACACAAGGGCATAGTCTTGAGGTTATCGGTAAAGGTAAAGGTAAAGGGACCCCTGACCATTAGGTCCAGTCGTGTCTGACTCTGGGGTTGTGGCGCTCATCTCGCGTTACTGGCCAAGGGAGCCGGCGTACAGCTTCCGGGTCATGTGGCCAGCACGACTAAGACGCTTCTGGCGAACCAGAGCAGCGCACGGAAACGCCATTTACCTTCCCGCCGGAGTGGTACCTATTTATCTACTTGCACTTTTGACGTGCTTTTGAACTGCTAGGCGGGCAGGAGCTGGGACCGAGCAACAGGAGCTCACCCCATCGTGGGGATTTGAACTGCCGACCTTCTGATCAGCAAGCCCTAGGCTCTGTGGTTTAACCCACATCGCCATCCGCGTCCCTGAGGTTATCAGTACACATGGATTTTAGTAGTCAGGTCATCCCTAATCAGGAACTGCCGCACTTGGTGGCATACCAGCAGATAAAAAGTACTCCCAGTCACTGAGGCCACCAAGTTAGTTCCAGGTACCCCCAAACTATGTGCCTGCTCCTTCAGAAGGAGTGCAGCCTTATCCAGAGTGGGCAACTGCCCTCTCTCTTGTATCTGGGAACCAGCCTCTAGTGTCAGAGTTGGATCCAGGAGCACACCCAGTCTACAAACCTGCTCCTTTAGGGGAGTACAACCCAATAGAAAGGCAACTGTCCCATTACTGAGCCTCCATCTTGCAATGATTCAGACTCATTTGGTATCAAGTTTGCAGATGACACCACATTAGGAGAGGTGGCTAATACCCCAGAGGACAGGGTCACACTTCAAAATGACCTTAACAGATTAGAGAACTGGGCCAGAGCAAACAAGATGAATTTTAACAGGGAGAAATGCAAAGTACTACACTTGGGCAAAAAAAATGAAAGGCACAAATACAGGATGGGTGACACCTGGCTTGAGAGCAGTACATGTGAAAGGATCTAGGAGTCTTGGTAGACCACAACTTGACATGAGTCAACAGTGTGATGCAGCAGCTAAAAAAGCCAATGCAATTCTGGGCTGCATCAATAGGAGTATAGCGTCTAGATCAAGGGAGGTAATAGTACCACTATATTCTGCTCTGGTCAGACCTCACCTGGAATACTGTGTCCAGTATGGGCACCACAGTTCAAGAAGAATACTGACAAGCTGGAACGTGTCCAGAAGAGGGCAACCAAAATGGTCAAAGGCCTGGAAACAATGCCTTATGAGGAACGGCTTAGGGAGCTGGGTATGTTTAGCCTGGAGAAGAGAAGGTTAAGGGGTGATATGATAACCATGTTCAAATATATAAAAGGATGTCATATAGAGGAGGGCAAAAGGTTGTTTTCTGCTGCTCCAGAGAAGCGGACACGGGGCAATGGATTCAAACTACAAGAAAGAAGATTCCACCTAAACATTAGGAAGAACTTCCTGACAGTAAGAGCTGTTCGGCAGTGGAATTTGCTACCAAGGAGTGTGGTGGAGTCTCCTTCTTTGGAGGTCTTTAAGCAGAGGCTTGACAGCCATCTGTCAGGAATGCTTTGATGGTGTTTCCTGCTTGGCAGGGGGTTGGACTGGATGGCCCTTGTGGTCTCTTCCAACTCTATGATTCTATGATTCATTTTTTTGGCCTTCACCGGGTCCACACTCTGGTCCAGGGCATGCACAGTCTCTCCTGATTCAGATGGGGTGTGAGCCTCTAGGCCAGGAAAGTTTCAAGAGTCTTGGCACTGTGTAGGAATCTAGGCCGCCAAATCCTCTGGGACATCTATTGAAACGCCCCATCCTATCTGCCAGTCAACATGGGATAGGATCATATAATGAGCCTTTAGCTACTATCACTACCCTTCGTCATGTGCACCAGGGACCCAATTATGTGCACCAAGGGTGGAGAGCTCTTATTCCTCTGCAATAACTGTGTCAACATCTGTTAAAGCTGGGCGGGCTCTCTGCCACGAGCCTACTTTGAACAGACTGTATATTATCAGTACATGTGGGAACATAAACGAGCTGTGTGGAAGTCTGTTGCCATGGAAACCTTCCTCTTTGGGACTGCCTTGATCCACTTGATATGACTGGAGCTGACTTACTGGCCTCTACAAGAGGGAATGCGGACTCCCGGGTTCTGTTGCCAGTTTGACTGTGGACCTTTTTTGGCACCTGTTGGCAAAGCCCTTTTAGCATTGTGCTTCCGTACTTTTGGCGAGTTTTTGACTCAGGGTTATGAGCATGTTGGGCTGATTCATTATCTGATAATTAATGAGCCTGCAGTGCTTAGGGTCATTATCTTGCAGGGTCAGAGCATGAACATTTGGCAGCAAGCTCGTTTAAAATGGAGGTGCAGAGAGTGCTCTGAGGTGCTAGCCTTCTTAGAGCCACTGCCCTGGGCAATTCAAGAAATCAGCCCTAATTTGGCAATGATGGAAAGTGGAACTGCTGTAGTAGAAATATTGAGATTACCCTCTTAGAGGCCTATGACCAAAAGGAAGGAAGTGTATAATAGAGCTCCCCCTCCCCCCAGGTTATGACTTTTGCTTTGTGATGTTTAGCTTATTTTTTTTTTAGTTGATGATTTAAGTGTTTTATGAATTGTAATTGTTTTCCTGATGATTTGTTAAATATTCTATGTTGTTTATGGTGTATTTGTGATGTATTATGCCGTATCGTGTTATTGTTATTTATTGCTCGTAAGCCGCTTTGGGATTCATTTGAATGAAAAGCGGCATAGAAATATAATAAATCACATCAAATCAGTGCATTGAGCTCTTACAGCGGGCATTTAGGCTTACCCGTGCAGAGGATAAGAGTGCCTTCTGCCATCTTATAGTGCCTTATGCTAGCTTACCTGACTGGTACACCAACATTGACTATGCTTGGACAGAGATAGCCTGGCTTCAGTGATCCTGGTGTGTCTTGGTAACCAAATTAGGTCACTGTGAGGTGTTGTAGGTTGGACTGCCTTTGATGATGGTCCAGAAACTACAGATAGTATAGAATACAGCTGCAAGAGTACTATTTGGGGCTGGGACGCATGTGTACTGATAACCTCAGGGACGCGGATGGCGCCTGTGGGTTAAACCACAGAGCCTAGGGCTTGCTGATCAGAAGGTCGGCGGTTCTAATCCCCGCGACGGGGTGAGCTCCCGTTGCTTGGTCCCAGCTCCTGCCAACCTAGTAGTTCAAAAGCATGTCGAAGTGCAAGTAGATAAATAGGTACCGCTCCGGCAGGAAGGTAAACGGCATTTCTGTACGCTGCTCTGGTTCGCCAGAAGCAGCTTTGTCATGCTGGCCACATGACCCGGAAGCTGTACGCCGGCTCCCTCAGCCAGTAACGCGAGATGAGCGCCGCAACCCCAGAGTCGGACACGACTGGACCTAATGGTCAGGGGTCCCTTTACCTTTACCTTTACTATGAACCTATTATGTCAACTACACTGGTGCCCGGCGTGTTGCCAGGCCCAAATCAGAGTGCTGATTCTCACCTTCCAAGTCCTTCATAGCTTGGGGTTGCAGTATCTGAAAAGCCACTTTCCCTCCTTATGTACCTATATACCCCGAGATCGACAATGGGGATCCTTCTCCGAGTGCCACCACAGCTGAGATACAGCAGGTGGCTACGAAAAAAAACTGGGCTGCTCAGTAGTGGCTTGCCGGAGAGGTTCTCTCTGCTGCCTAGCTAAACATCTTTTCATCCCCAGGCAAAACCCTTTCCTATTCTCACAGGTTTCTAAAATCTGTCGCTCCCCCCCCCCTTTTGTGTGTATGCTTGTTTTCTTTTCTGGATTTTGTTTTCCTATCTAGAATGTTGCTGCCTCTTTTAATGCTGTTACTGTATTGCATTTAATTTTTGTGATTTTTTTTCTTGTTTTAATATTTCTTTGCCCATAACCCAAAGAATAATTATAGGAAATGAATGAATGAATGGATGGATGGATGGATACCATTTTAAACAGTAGAGGGGAAGATATAATAATCCCTGGGTGTAGGAAAACTATCTTATCAGGACTAGTCTAGCCCAATGCCTGCTGTGCTGGTTTCTGCTCAGAGGGAGTTTTTGTTGCACTTTTGGGAGCATTCGGAAATATGGCTCTTCACCTGGTGTCAGAAGTGGCATCGTTAACCTTTGCCTTTATTTTGCTGCATGTGTAAACCAGACCTTAATCTGTGGCATTTGGAGACCAAACATTCATTTGCAAACAGTTAACAGCAGGCTTTCAGGCTCCCTCCTAGTTAAGGCCGAGTATTCAAAGCCTTCACACCTGCTCAGGAAATGATGCTGTCCTGCCCATCTTGCCTCCCAAATATCTTTTCCGGTTTCCTCCTGTTCAGCTGTTTGTGCTTCCAGCTCATCTCGGAGCATGTTTCCAATTTAGCTCCCTGAAACGCTGCCTCATCAGAATTAATCTGTGCCAAGATACTTACTTCAGTTCTTGCCCAAAGAAATCACCAAACAGTTTAAGATAAGAGTCCTGCCTTTAGTTAGAGGGGACACAGAGGATTGTTACTCCTTATATTATTGCCTCCACGAGGAGGCAAAAATAGCAAGTCATATATGCTTGTTTCTCTGCTGTTCAGCACTGCCAGTTTATATCTGGAGCTAGGTCTGGAGACAAGTATATAGAAACTGGGTGACATTTCTGAATTTTAGGAGTCTGAGATTTATCCTACCCCGAGAGTGCCCACTCATACATCACCAAGAAAGAGAAAACCCATTACCAAAAAGAGGTCAAAAAAACCATACAAACCTGTAGTAAATCTGCATGTGTTAATTCATATGTATAGATGCAAATTTAGAAAGAATTGATATTTTAGGTAAAAGTACAATACATCTCATCCATAGTAGGAAAGACTGACCAGATAACCTGTGTGCCTCTCAGTCCACTCTTGAGGGGCAACTTCAAAGACAACCCCCCTCCTCTTGGTTCTTTATCTTTAAACTGGATTTTGACCAGATAGCCCTTCAAATAGAGAACTGCCCTCTCCATAGTAGGACACATGGCCACCCATGGAAGCTGGCAAGCATTAGGTTGTTGTGGCAATGAAGACAAACTGCTGTGAATCCATGGTTCCATGGCAATGCTGAATCTTTACCTTCCTGCGTACATGGTCATGCTGTGTGAGTGCTGAACTGTGTGGCTGGGCTAGCATATTCTTGAAGTGCCATCAGTGGCCCCATCATAGCAAGAGCACACCTCAGTGAGGGAGAGGTGTCAGTGGTTCCACACACAGCAAGAGGGCTGGAACTCAGGGCAGTGGTGGAGCTGACATGTCAGCATCTGGTATGTGCCTTCCTTCCTTCCCCACCTGTTAACCAACTCAACATCAGACTGTACACTTAACTAGCCTAGAGCTAAAATCAAGGTCCTGTTCTGTGTGAGAGGGAAATTGCAGTTGCATCATCACTATCACCCTGACAATATGACAAACCAAGGCTGAAGCCTGGTAGGGAGCTCCTTTCCTCATTGTGGTCCCATCAAATGTCATGCCAGACTCATGTCCTGCTCTGACTGGCCTGTTAAGCTGCAAAAAATATGCTACCAGCAAAGCCTTATATAGGATTCTGACTCCAGTTGACCAAGTGGGCCAGGGGAGGCTATTAGTGATCATCACTGGAGCAGGATGTTCCTAGGGACAGTAGAGGCTGCCATGTATAGAGCAGTGGTGGGAAACTTGGCACCCTCCATATGTTGTTGGACTCTTGCTCCCATCAGTCGCAGCCAGCATGGTCCATGGTCAGGGATAATGGGAGTTGTAGTCCAACTGCATTGGCTGGAGATGGTGGGGAGGCACAGGTTCCCCAGCCCAATGTAGGGGCTTGCCAAGAGTTCTTTTATTGGCGGCTAAAATAAGGAAATGATTTGCAGTAGCCTTGGTGAGAGAATAACTGGTAGCTGCGCAAGTAATGTCAGTTTTGGAGCTCCTCCTTTGCCATCCAGCGTGTTTATTTTCGTTTTCCACCCTTCTGCCTGAGGCGGGGGGGAGGAGCTAGATATGGGAGTCAGCTTGTCATCAGAGGAGAATAACTTAGGCTTCTGTGGGGAGCAGGTCTGGGTGGATCCTGCCTCCTTGTTGGGAGTTGCTTCTTCCTGCTGAAGCATCTCCTGCATTTGGACTCTGCTCTGGCTGGGTGAGTAAATAGGTCAGTAAAAGGGATGCAGGAGACAGGGCCCATAGTTAGCAGTAGGGCAGGGGTGGGGACCTTGCAGCCCTCCAGATGTTGCTGGGCATTTATGCCCATCAGCCTCAACCAGCAAGGCCAATGGTCAGGATTGATGGGAGTTGTAGGCCAACAACAGCTTCTGGACTCCCTACCCCTCCCGTAATATCAGTGGCTTCTATTGGTGCGCTTGACTACCAAAGCTTAAGAGAGGACTTGTTTCCTAGCATGGTGTCACTAGGAACTGGTGTGAGGACCTTTCGCTGACAGGAATGGATTGGGATAGATTTTTAGCCTGCTGTTCCCACAGGCTGGTGGGAACAAACATATCAATAACTTGTGTGCCTGTGTGACTTCTTTTGGCAGTGCTGGCATTCCGCTTGTCGTTAAATCTCCATGGCAACAGCACAGGCTTCTCATGTGACCTGTGACCCTGGCCATTGTCTTTTTGATCCTTACTCTCTGGATTCTGAGCCTGACGACGGCAGCATGGGCAGCGTGGGCAGCCTAGTAGAGAAACAGGATTTCTTGCCAACTGCTCCGGGAGGTCTGCGCGGCATGCGTCAGCCAGATGGGCTGCTCCGGAAAGGAATGTCACAGCGTGAAGTTTTTGGCTACTTGCATGGGGGCAAGCGGGACACCCGGGCTGAGAAGAAGCACCAGTCATCTGGAGGTGGCTTTAAAAGGGACTATGAGAGTGACCGGGAGAACCAGTCCCCTGAGCGGTATTTCCGGGACAATCAACGGGCAGCTGATTTCTCCAAGAGCTCCTTGCCTGAACGTGGACGCTTTGACAAGGTGAGCGAGCTGTGGGTGTGGTTTTAGGAAGGAAGAGAGAGTTTCTTGGCAGAGATTGATCGGAAGGGGAATGGGGTGGGGCTTCTTGGCATAAATCCAATGCATTTTCCCACCAGTAGTCCTACAGTATTTCTGATGTGATGAAACAGAAAGCCTTTAGCTTTACATAGGGACCAGCAGTGTGTGATGTGGGGATATTGGATTAATGGAGTGTTCTGGAGGTCAGGAACTTGCGGTCCTCCAGGTGTTGTTGGACTCTTAACTCCCATCAGCCAAAGCCAACGGTCAGGGCTGTTGAGGGCTGTAATCAAACAATATATGGGGGGCCACAGGTACTCCACCACTGCAATGGAACATAGGAGGAGCTAATGGACCCGGAGGGACCTAGATCTAAGGAGATGCTGTTCATAGTGGACCCTAGAATACACTTGGCCTCATGGCCACCAAATTCCACATGGTCTTCAGTATGATGCTGCTGCTGGCCAGGGAGTGCCCAGCCTACTTGGTCAAAGAAGTAGGCTGCCCCTGCCTTAAACTTCTTCATGAAGACCTATGCCATTTATCTTCAACAGCTGAAAGAGGAAGAAGTTGAGGGGTGATCAGTAGGGAAAACCAATCTATATAATGGGGCAGGAACCCTTTTTTTAGACCAAGGGCTGAAATCCTTTTGAGGCTACATACCAGTGTTGGGTGGGGCCAGAGGCAGAAGTGGGCAGAGCAACAACAAATGTGAGTTTTACTTTTGTGCAGGTGGCTAGTTTCCAGGTGGCAAGCGACAAGCATTATCAATTTCAATCAAGCACACGCTGCAGCCAAGCAAAAACATTCAGGGCAGTATCCCCCCCCCAAATAACCATTACTTTATTAATGCAGCAAAATGAGTACTCCCAAGACATGTGCAAATGGATCTGCATTGTCTGAGAAAATAGTCCTCTCTGTTGAGGGAGTGCACCTCTGCTTTGCAAGAGGAGCTCTGAAGAGAGGCAATATCATTTCACCAAGGAGGAGACATAGGTTGTGGGCTTTGCAGATAGGACATCACTACAGCCAAGATAGACAACATGAAGCTGCTCATCATCTGTTTGATATCTTCTGAGTTCTGAGAGTTGGCAACACTGATGAACAAACAGTAGACAACAACCCAGGCTCACCACTTTAGCTTCAGAATCAAGCCACACATACTGAAAATCATTCCCAGTAGATTCATGTAGTCTGGTGTGGGGTCTTCCAGGGTAGGGCTGTTCTCCGTGGATAGAGGTTTGTATCTTAGAACGCGATTTGGCCAACGCGAATTCATTACGTTGTTACCAACCATTGTGCACTGCCTATGGCTACTCCGAGCAGCCCCCTTCGCAACAACAGCTTCCGCTTCTCTCAATACTAAGAGCAGTATTAAAAGAAATAATTTCTTGAGCAAAACTACTTCCACTTGCACAATGGGACTCCCCCCCCCACACCATGTGAGGTGCGCACCTCCCCAGATTTGCTCCAGAGTGTTGGGGCAACCCCTAGATCAGATTTGGGGACAGGGTGGAGGGAGAAGAGGGGGAGATTGTTGCACAAGGAGAATTCCGTGTGCTGATGGAATGTTCCACCTTAGCATCATATTGAATTCCACCATAGGGCTATATTGAATTCCATCCTTGAGGCGGGTACAAAGCAAGGTCCAGTAGCAGGTGTGGCTGAGGAAGGGCGTGTGGCTTGAGAAGAGTCCCAATGGCTAGATAAGAGACCTGGAGGACCACAGTTGCCCCCTAGACCTGCTGTTCTGCATCCCTGCTATATAGAACCAACTCTACAAATTGAGGCAAGAACATGTTGACCTCCTTCCATCCCTGCTTTGCTCATGGGCTGATGTACCTGCTAATGGCTCTTGTGTTCCTTCCAGTGTCGGATAAGACCCTCTGCCTTCAAGGTGGTGTCTGGAAAGAGCTTGTTGTCCATGCCGGGGCTGTCATCAGCCAAAGGCCAGAAGCTGTCCAAGAGCAACGGGAGCCTACACACGCTGCTGACTCAGAGCAGCACCAGCAGCTCCTCGCAACGCGGCCCTCTCCGCAACCACCTGCTGCACACCATCAGCCTGGACGAGAGCACCAACTCCATCCAAAGCTTCCCCACCTATACTCCCCGTTTCAAACCTGCTCCAACCCAGCTCAGTGCTTCCGTAGGCCACATCAACCACATTGGCGGTTCCTTAGACAGGGCTTCTCGGGGCCCACGGGACCCTTTGGCTGTAGACAAAGCACCTCTGTCTTGCAAGAGCCTCAGCCGCCTGCAGAGCTCTGGGGAACCACCCCCTCCGTATGAACCCACATACTCCTTGGAAGATGTGGTGAAGCAGCTCGAGGACCGGCTGACTGAGAAGGGCATGGAGCTCCGCCAGCTTAAGAGAAATCTGAGTGAGAATGATGATCCCTTCACACAGGTGGGTGGATTTTCACCACAGGATGGGCTTATTTGGTCCTATGGAAACTACAATCTGCTCTCCCTTTCCTCGTTTTGCCTTCTGTTTTTTGGATCTTGCATCATCCTCCGTTCCAAAAGCATCCGATTCTTAATTTGCATCCCGCATACATCACTGTCAGCCATGTCACCCTTCTCTAGGCTTGCTAGTAGCCACTTTCCTGTATGCCTGTGGTGAATAAGAATGGCCTCAAGGCAATGGAGAAGCTTTTCTATGGAGCAAGAGAGCTGGTTGCTTCTACACTGCTTTCAGGCTTTCAAAGTGCCACACAGATTACTAACATGGGTATGTTGGGGCAGGTGGACTAGTAACAGTACTTCATTGCAAGGCTGCTTATTTGCAAGACTCTCGTGTCTGCTTTCCACTCCTATCTGGAACCAATTCCTGCCACCGATCTAGTCCTGAGCTACTTTGAAGTAAAGGGTGGGATATAAATTTAATTAAAAGAATTCCTTGCACATTCCTTATTAAGTATATAACAGAATTAGAGAAAAGGAAAAAAAATAGTTTACATAGGAGATGTGTGTGAAGTACCCTGTGTGCCTCTGGAAGGAAGCAGCA
This sequence comes from Lacerta agilis, assembly GCF_009819535.1. NCBI lineage: Eukaryota > Metazoa > Chordata > Lepidosauria > Squamata > Lacertidae > Lacerta > Lacerta agilis. The sequence goes on from NC_046313.1 coordinate 66,003,367, forward strand.
GAGCATGTAATTGTCGTGGTGAAGCTTTTCCACACAGAAATGGGTTACATTGAAATACGTGTTGATGAGGGATCTCCTCTGTGGAGCAGACTGTATAGCTAAGAACTTGAGCTCCAATTTTTCTCCCTGGTCTGATTTTATTTATTTTACTATATGATCATTGAAAAACATCTTATCTTACATTGCTGAACTCCCCACAGTGAAAGACAATGGCCAAATTGTGTTACAGGCAGGGTTTAAAAATAATTGTGTAAATATGTTCATAAAAGCGACTTGCCCAATTGTCCCTATGTGAATAATTTGTGTGGTCTAAAATATTAAACAACAACTTTTGGGGGCAAACTTTTCTGCTTGATTTCCTTGAAGCAATTCTTAGTCTCCCTAGGCCATCACCTAAATGATGCTTCATAGCCCCTTTCTGTTTTACTTGGTTTTGTTTGGAAAGTCTTCTTTTTTTGTTGATGATGTGGAGAGTACAATAGAGTGAAAAAGTGAACTGCTCAGATAATACTGCAGGGTTTTGCTGCCCATCCATATCTTCTGTTTGGAACATACAGTCTTACTGAGTGTCAAGCTATGCTCTGGGGACAGACTGACTTGGCAGTTCTGCTGTCATTGGACTGTGTTTTGCTCTACCATCCTTATAGTGCCAAGAAGTTACACATCATGAATATTGGAAAGCTGCTCCTTTTCTTAATCATAACATGTTAATTTATATACTCATACATATTCAGGTTGATTATAAATGAGCTGACTTATTCTGAAGCAGGATAGTACTAGCCCTTCTTACCAGTCCTGTCTATAAACAGACTAAAAATAAAATAAAAATCCTTCCAGTAGCACCTTAAGAGACCAACTAAGTTTGTTCTTGGTATGAGCTTTCGTGTGCATGCACACTTCTTTATTTTTATTTTGTTTCGACTACGGCAGACCAACACGGCTACCTACCTGTAACTATAAACAGACTGGCAGTAGAATCTGAGGATGTAGACTCTCCCCAGTTCTGCTATCTGGATCCTTTCAGAGGTAACCAATGTGGTCTCTCTAGATGTTTCCATACTACAACTCCCATCATCCATGACCATTGACCATGCTGGCTGGGGCTGATGGGGGCTTGGAATCCAACAACATCTGCAGGGTACTGTGTTGGCTACGCCTTTTACCTTGTGATGCTATGGACTTAAACTGATACATTTAAATAATGAGTCCTAGAGTAGAATAGATTTGCCTTCCATAGAAAGCCTGAGCTTTCTGGATTGGGATATCTTTTGTACTGAGAAAAGCCATTGATTTGCCAACTGAATCTGGCCAGTCATCTCAAGGGCTGACGTTAGACCCCTCCATGATCTTCTCTCATTTTGACAGATGTTTGAGGACAAACAGCGCTTGTGGATGGATGAGCTGGATGAACTGAAGCAGATGTATGTAGCCAAGTTGCAGCAAGTGATGCAACAGGCCCAACGCAGCCAGCGGGCACTTCAGCTGCAGCTCTACAAAGCTCAGCAGGAAAAGAAACGGCTGCAAGAAGAGCTGGACCTTCAGCAGAGGCAGTGCGAGGAGCTGAGGCTGCAGCAGCAACAGGCAGAGCGCCTGAGCCCCAAGTTGGAGGAGACCCAGTGGGAGGTGAGTGGGGAAAACCCATACAGAGCACAGTGCCAATGTCCACTGTGATCCTGGCTCTTCTTTGCTCCTCAGCGTGCTCATGGTTCTACTGATGTCCATGCATCCCCATATGGGAGTGTAGGCTGCCAGTTCTATTGAACTCTGCTGTTTTTGCAAAGCAGATCAGTTCTTACTAGACAGCTGGCAAAGTTTTTGTGGCTACTGCTTCCCTCTTGCCAAGCTGTAGAACTAAGTTTTCAGATGTAAACCCTTATGTTCACAATCCTATCTGAGCAACTCCCAACATCTCCCTTTCTCTCTGGTCTTTGTTGTTGCTCGGTTGACTTTGCCGTGGGCATGACATTGTCCTTTGGAAATATTCCAACCCTTTCCCTGTGCTGTGCTGCAGCACCCAGGATCCAACAGCTCACTGCTTCTCTTTGTCTAGTCTTATCCCCTGTTCTCACCCTAATGTGCTGTTTTGACAGGTCTGTCAGAAGACTGCAGAGATTTCATTGCTCAAGCAGCAGTTCCGAGATGCCCAGGAGGAGATAGCCCAGAAACTGGGTGAAATCTTCAGCTTGAAAACACAGCTGCGGGAGGTCCGAACAGAGCTGCAAGCCAAGGACTCACAACTGGCACAGTTGGGGGACTCTTTCCAAACCTTGCCAGAGCGCAGCTCCCCTGTTCCTCCACGAGACTCTCCCATGCAAGCATGCCAGGACTTTTTGGGTTGTGAAACAGATGACTCTAAAAGTCAGGGGATGCAGGGGGAGAGCGCAGAGGGCGCTGAGTGGCTATGGGGAGAATTGTTGCGCGAGAGGCGCCAGGCCCAGCTACAAGCTGCAAACTTTGAGCAGGAGCGGAAAACTTGGCAAAAGGAGAAGGAAAAAGTCCTGCGCTATCAGCGGGAGATTCAGGCCAGCTATATGGAGATGTACTATCGGAACCAGACACTGGAGAGGCAGCTAAGTGAGTTCCGGCAGTTCCAAGCTGAGCCCAGAAGTATCAGCTCAGAGCTACCTTGGATTGAAAGAGTTGAGTCCTCAAAGATCTGAACAGTATGCAAGGGGCTCTGTGCTGGAATTACAAAGGGGGGAGGTACCACACAGCAGCATGGACCTTAGGGTTTTGGTAGAAGAAGTGGTTAAACGAAAGGGCTGGTTAACCTCCCCCATAGAGGATTTTGAAGACTGCTGCCGTCCATGGAATGGAATCCCAGCATTGCACCTGGCATTTTCTGTCTGTCCAGGTAGGCCTTTGCCACCCTGTCACTGCCGTCTTGGAGGGCAGAATGCTTTCCTATTGTGTCCTGCTTTGTGCCCACACTGGCACTGTCTGTCAGGATGGAAGGCTTGTTATTGTGGAATGTGAACGGCCACGATTGGGAGCTATGGCCCTTCTTGAAAAGGTCTGAAGAATGTGCAAAAGATGGTGCCACCTTCATGGAGCTTTGGCTGTGTTTCTTCACAACTTGAGACTTGGCCTGTTGCGCTGAGAAGCAGTGGCGGAGCAAGCTTACAATACAAGGCACACACAACTGGAGCTTCTAAGACAGGCACAGCATGAAGACCAGCGGCAGAGCAAGCCGATTGGGCGCCTGGGGCGGCACACGTGCCCTGGATCCAGGGGCGGGGCCAGCTGCCCGTGGGGCGAGGCCAGCCAGAGCAGGGCGCTTTGGGGGCCTCTGAGGAGTCTGCCTGCCTCCTCCCACTCAGCTGGGGGGGGAGGCGGTGGGTGGACTGTTTAGGGTAGCGTGGAGCCTGCAGGCGCCTAAGCCACCATGTCACTCCCAGGAGAGATGCGTGGCTCCGGCGCGCTGCAGGCCCCGTGGTGAGTGCTGCCTGACATTTTGTCACTCCCCTCAGTGGTGATACCCAGGGCGGCCCGCCCCACCGCACCCCCCCTTCTTCCGCTCCTGCTGAGAAGGGAAGGTTGAGAGCAAACCCACCTCAGCATGAGCCTTGCCCTGTAGGATTTGTTTACTGTCCATCTGGCTTGTCCTCATCAGGGGTGGAGGAATGACAAAAGGGGGGTGACAAAATGCCGGGCGACACTCACTGCGGGGCCTGCAGTACGCCCGAGCCACGCGTCTCTCATGGGCGTGACATGGTGGCTTGGGCGACCTCAGGCTCCACACTACCCCAAACGGTCCTACCGCCTCCCCCTCAGCTGTAGGGCGGCTGAGTGGGAGGAGGCAGACAGACTCCTCGGAGGCCCTACAGAGCGTCCTGCTCTGGCTGGCCCCGCCCCTGGGCGCAGGGCACGCGCACCACCCCAGGCGCCTGACTGGCTTGCTCTGCCGCTGGTCCTCATTCTGTGCCTGTATTAGGAGCTCCAGTTGTGTGTGCCTTGTAAGTGACAAGAGGGAAAACCTGTGTTCAGCTCCAGAACGTGCAAGTCTGGTCTAAAAGCTCACTGAAAGCCAAACCAATTGGACTCATCCATTCAGAGGGCCAGAGGAAAGGCAGGGTCATCTGGGCTTGGGCCAGTTTCTCCATAGGCAATGGGGAGAATGGGGATGGAACTGTTCTGTCCCTCTGTTCTGTTGCTGCTTGGTGCTCCAGTTTTGGATTTGAAGGTTCTGGGCCAGAGTGATGAGTCCTGAAATGGAAGTTCTACCTGGCAATTCCTGGAATAAAAATCTGCCTGACACCTTTGGCTCCACGTTTGTTGCTTTTTCTTTCCACTGTAGTATCCCCTAACATTTCTGCTATTGTCGACCATGGCATTTATACTGTAATGAACGTTCAATACACATGCTTACGTTGCTCCACAACCAGTTCTTGCAGTCTTACCTAGGCCAGTTGGAGCAGTGAGAAGAAATGGGGCCATGCATAAGACAAGAATGGAGATGATCCTCTTGTCTCTGTTTCTTTGGTAGGAAGGTGGGTGGGTGGGTAGGTAGGAAAGAGGGAATCTTCTTGAAGCATTTTTCTGAATCCAAGGGTGGAAAGTCAGTATAATCCTTTATCTGGACTGCAATCTGAGATGATGGAGAAAGGATTGTTTGTGGTTTCTAGCATCCTGCAGCTTCTCTTCCTGCTTTAGAACAGGGTTTGCTCACCCTACTGGTAAGGAAAGTATGAGGTGAGCACAGAGAGTTTGGCATGTCCAAGCCATTTGAATTCAGGAAATGTACAGCGTAACTAGCAAGAGCAGAAAACAAAATACTTATCTGCTGGCTGGTAGAGGATTTGACAGATCTGCTGACCAAATATTGTGCTGGGTGTGGGGTATCCAGTCTTACATAACACAGCTTCCTTCCCTACAAAAAATTCTCTAAATTATACTGCAACTGAAGCAGCTAAGCAATTTAATTTATTAGCCTGAGAAACTGGCTGAGCTTCACTGTGGCCCCGCCACCTCTAGAAATCTAATGTATGTATTGGATACCTATGATGTGTACTTGGCTCATGTCCAAGCCACAGGCCAAAAGCCAAAGGCCTGGGTTAGTGAATGGTGGAATGAATAAATTGCAAAATAGATTGCATAAGAACACCAGGCTGCATAAAAATACTAGGCCTGGATAGGGAACGTGCTTCCTACAATTCCAGTTGAATTGGACTTTCCTGGTCCCAGGAAACTGCAAAGGCTTGGCTTGTTTTTCTTGTCGGACAGCCGGCTGTTGAAATCCCTTGTTTGTTTCACTGTGCCCACACCAGTCCAGTGCTCTGTTGGCGCCTCATCCAAAATCCCCAAAGCAGGTTTCCACCCATCAATTAGAGCTGTGCAGAGTTGAGGAGCAACCCAGGAGAGGGCGGCACCAAAACTTGGCAGCAAAGCCAGAAACCAAGCTGCTAGCTCAGATGCCACAGGGAAGCGTTGAGGCGTCTCAGGGAGCAGTAGTGCTTGCCTTCTAGAGCTGCTGGACAAACCAGTTTCCTGAATTCCACAGGACTGATTCATTCCCTGGAAGGCGATGGGGCCCGGGCAGGTGCCACTGATACAAAGAAGTCTGCGGTGCTACAGCTCAAATCCAAAAACACTTGGAAAGCTCAGATGTTCTGGCCCCTCCAGCCATCCTGTGTTTGGCATGTGTTTCCTCCAAAGGTCTATGACAGCAGTGTTTCCTTCTTGGCCCCCAGCCCAGAAACCTGGTCTCTAGCTTTTCCTACTGTGGAGACAAGTGTGCCACTCCACTTTACATTTCTTTCCACTGCAGCTGGACATAAGACAGCCTCACAAGCATGTACTGTTCACTTGGGTGTTTTTCACTGGTGGGATCATTTCTTAATATCAGTTCTGCTATTTCATTTCCTGAACCTGTAGGTGAACATTGCTCAACAATCCTTTCCCACTTTTGTGGTTTATATGGACACTACATTTTTGTCACAAGCCAAGGTCAGAATTTTTCTGTAGACTAGCTCCTGTTTTTCAGCTTCTGTAGCTTCTGTCCATAAAGTGGACTGCCTGTGGATTTGCCTTTGTCAATATTGAGGCGCCCAAACAGGTACTGATACTCCACTGCAAGTCTACTGTACTAGCATTGTGGACACATAGCACAATTCATCTGCATAAGCAATGGCCAAATTGCTGTGCATGAGCTGGGTGTTTAGCTGTTTTATCAAATTTTAATCAAGGTGTAATTGAAAAAGGAATGCACACATAAGGAAAAAAAATGTCTGGCACATGTTGCTCATTGTTTTCAACGCAATGCCCCAGTTGAAAACCTTAGAAGAGCAATGAGATACCATGTGCATTTCATAAAAGTTGAATGGACTGCAGTCTGATGTTTTCCAAAAGGCAAAGGACCACTGCTAATTTGCCTCTAGAACAGTGTTTTTCAACCACTGTTCCGCGGCACACTAGTGTGCCGCGAGATGTTGCCTGGTGTGCCGTGGGAAAAACGTCCCGGCCGTTGTTGTTGCCTTCCTTCAGCTAATCAGGGTCAGCCCTCGCGTTTGTACACAGAGCCGAAAAGAGACGCCGGCTGCCTCAAAAGTGCCTCCCTCCTTCCTTCGCCCTCCCGCCAGCCAATCGTCTGCGCCCTCCGGCCTGCCGGAGTTCCCCGCCTCCTCGGCCGTCGGCGTGGCCCTGAAGGGGTCCTGCGCTCCGCACGCGCCTTGTCGCGAGTGGGGTTCCGAGGCCAATCGGATTTGGGAACTTGGGCTGCTCCTAAGTGGAGGGAGAAGAAGTCCGGTTGCAGCTTCTTTCCCAATAGGAGTGCGATCCCGTTAAAGTGACTGGGAAATGGGCCAACGCGGGGTGAGGGGCGGGGCCGGCAACGTGCTATAAAGGCGCGAAGGCGTGTGTGGTGATGGCGCTTGGTGGCATGCGCGTGCGTGAGGTTTTGGCGGCGTGAGGAGGACGAGTTGGTCTCGCTGCCGCCGCCGCCGCCTCCCCCGCAACCTCCTCGCTCGGCTGCGCTGCTCGGCCGACGCCCTGAGGGGACATGGCGGGTAAGTAGCGGGCACGAGGCAGCTCTGGTGGTCAAGCGAGGGAAGAGGTTTGAAGGCGGCAAGAGGGAGGCTGGAGCGGTGGCAGCGGTTTTCTGAAGGGAGCCCTGTCGTCCCCGAGTCTGCAGGAGGAAGGAGCAGGCTCGCTTTCTGAGGCTGCCTTAGCGGAGCTTCCCTTCGGGAAGGGCTTGGCCTGGGGCTTCGCTGGAGGGCGGAATGAGGGGCGCTTCTCGCCGGCTGGTTTGCGTTTCTGACCCGCCCTGAACTAGTGCAACAGGCAAATCAACAACCATTCTCTCACCTTTTGTCCTGGCCAGCAAAAGTATAACTTTGGATGCAGCAATGGATCTGCCCCACTGCTGGAGGTGGGGCTTGGGGCTTTCTGTGTCCATCAGTGCAAACCTTATGCATTGGTCATTCGTTATAGTTTTGGAGCCTTAACAATCTTATAAACAAACATCACTAATTTTCCTAACTGAAAACTGTGGTTCTGAGATGCTTGGACACACCTGCCCAATTTGTTCAATGTTGCATCATACTGTTGTCATTTTAAAGATCATTATTTAAAGGAGACCAGGGGCTGAAGTGGATATTTTTGAAGCACATGCTTTTGTTTTTATAACCAAATAAATTATTGTGAGATGCTCAGACTCTTAAGTTTTACAGACTTCACCAGAAGTGATCCTGCTCTTTATTATGTTCTCCCCCAAAATAAAAGCAGGGAGGGAGGAATAAAAAAAAAAACCCAAGGAAGCCTAATTGCCAGAGGAGGAGCTAGCTGCTCCAGCACCCTAAGCAGCACACATGCTGTGCACCGCTGGGGGGGGGGGGCAAGTCAAGCGTCCCAGGGCACTGCCCATGGTGAGGGTCCCAGGGGGACAGCACGGTGTGGACAACCACTGCCGTGCACAGGTATGTGGACAACCACTGCCGTGAATTGTACACAAGATCATCACAAAAAAGGGAAACACCACATTGGCTGGGCTCTCAAGTGTGGCATGGCAGTTAATTATATCATGTCAGGATGTCTCAGGAGCTTCTCCACTCATGTCTTTGTCACAAAAAGTCACTCAGGTACAAGACTAGAGTCCCTCAGACCTTACTTGGGGCTGGACTATATTTTGAAAAAAATATGAACAAATTCCTATGCCCCACAAATAACCCAGAGATGCATTTTAAATAAAAGGACAGGTTCCAATTCTGTAAAAACACGCTGATTCCTGGACCATCCGCGGGCAGCATTTAGAAGGTGATTGGGCCACATCCGGCCCCCGGGTCTTAGTTTGGGGACCCCTGCTCTTAAGTCCAAGAATTATAAAATACTTTCTTTGTGTTTATTTGATTCCTATTCAAGAGAATTACTTTATATATAGTTAATATAGGCACAGAGTTAATTTTTTAAACATTTTCTAATGGTGGTGTGCCTCGTGATTTTTTTCATGAAACAAGTGTGCCTTTGCCCAAAAAAGGTTGAAAAACACTGCTCTAGAAGAATAAGTATATAGGAAATGAGTTGTTAAGCCCTCATGCCCACCAATAAAGGAATGTACCATTGGTAATGGAAAGCAGAGGTACTTTTTATTTTCCCTTCTTGCCCCAATGGAAGTAAGTCCCGTTTAACTCAACGGGACTTACTACTGAGTAGACGTTTATAGGGTTGCACAGTAAAGGTAAAAACCAATACATTGAATTTAAGTTGGAGGTGTAATTGGATGTCACCAGAGCTCTCCCAGAATTGGGCTTATATGGCTCTAGATAAACCAACAGGCTACCTGCATTTTGTATCAGGTGAAGTTTCAAGGGCAGCCCCGTGCAGAATGCACTACAGCTATCAATATATTTACATAGATATGCTCCTTGAGCAAATATTAAAGGTTTGTACCATCTCTGACACCTTGAGCTGAAGAATTAACAGCAATGCTTCAGAAAACCCATAGGAAAACATGCCAGGACTGTGTCACCAGTTGGAGCACTAAAGCTGTTAGGCTTACCAGTTGGAGCACTAAAGCTGTTAGGTTTGCTCGTTCTTAATAGGTACCTTTTTACATAATGAGCTACTTTTCACAAACCGACAAGCCTCTGCCTGATCTGTCACTGCAGAAACACTTCCTTGGGCTTTCAAACTAAAAGTGGGTCCTGATTAGCTTTAAAAATGGTTCATTCCAGTCCTGCACTGCACGTCATCCGAGCCAAGAATGGTCCGTTCCACCCAGCTGTTGCCTGTTGATGGTTCATTCCAGGCGCACCCTATCCGAAAATGAGGATGGTTTGATCCATCATTAGAGAACTTTAGCAGTTATGCCTATATAGGACCGCACCAGGGAAGGAGGCGGCTTGATACGCAATTATTATTCTGTTGTTCCGGTCCGAAGAAGATTGACGTCTCATTCCGCGACTCTCAGGTTAGCTGTTCTCTTTTCCCCTTCCCCACCCTGGAAATGGCTCCGTCCAGTCCTCACACCGACTAGTAAAGGAATGTGCCACTGTAATATAAGGGGTGTGCGTGTGTTCTCCACCCCCACCGTACGGTGGTCTAGTCTCGCCCAGAGAGTGTCTTGAGACGGGTTAAAGTCTATGGCGCCCCTCCCCTTCCCAGTTTGAACGTTCCGGCCGGGCCGTGAAATACACACTCCCAGCCCATAAGGGGCTGCCACAGTACCTTTCCCGTTAAGAGCGGCCAGTACCAAGCGGTTAGGGAGGCCGGAGGTGTGGGGGGATTCCTTTCCGTTCCCTCTCTTCCTCCCGTACACCTTCCCCTTTAGCTCGGGTCTTGACTGGGCGCTCTTGTCCCGCCTCTTCCAGGGCGCGCGCGGCAGAGGCAAGGCCGGGGCGATGGAGCGCTGCGCCTGCGTGGAGAGGGAGCTGGACAAAGTGCTGCAGAAGTTCCTGTGCTACGGCCAGCACTGCGAGCGAGGTCTGGAGGAGCTGCTGCGCTACGTCAGCCAACTGAGGGAGGAGCTGGGCGCTGCAGGTACTCGCGGGGGCCTCCGTCTGGCTGTGGCCAGTCTGCTCCTGCCTCTGAGGGAGCGAGGAAGGAAGGGCGGGTTGGGTGGGTCGAGGACGGCGTCGGGAGCGGCTACAGCTGGTGGCTTCTCGAGTGTACTCCTCATTAGTTCGAAAATATAAGCCCCACCGAGGACAGAATGATCCACCCACTTTATTTATTACATTTATATCCCGTTCTACCAAGAGATGGTGACCTGTTTTGTCCTTCACAACAACGACAACCCTGTGAGGTAGAGCTTAGGCTGAAAGGGAGTGGCTGGGTCAAGGTCGCCCACTTTGGGTTTAAGAGTGGCTAGTTTATCTGAAGAAGTGTGCATGCACACAAAAGCTCATACCAAGACAGAGCTGTCAACCTTCCTTTTTTTTTTTTGCACTGGTAAATGGCCATAGCTGTCAACTTTCCCTTTTTTTGCAATGGGAAACCGCACTGGAATAAGGGAATTTCCAGCAAAAAAAGGGAAAGTTGACAGCTATGTACCAAGAACAAACTTAGTTGGTCTCTAAGGTGCTACTGGATGGAATTTTTTTTGTTTTTTTGTTTTAGCTTCATGTGGACACTATGGGGGTAAAAACAACAACCCTGTCATGTAAGGTAGGCTAACTTGATATGTGGCAGGGCTTCTTCTTTTCTTTTCTTTTCTTTTCTTTTTAGATGCATCAGATGTGTGAAGTGTTACCCTCAGCTGGCAGATATATAATGTGGGTGGGTGGGGGAATTTGTAATCCCTGGAGCCCCAAAAGCAATGAAATGTAGCTACAGGGTGCATCATTTGCTTCAGTCATTTTACAAATGAATTAGATGTGAGTCCCTGTCCAAGGAACTGGAACAAATCTGATTGCATTGTAAGGTTGAGTTACCAACAGTGGAGCGTGTGGTGTGATCCTTGTGGTAGCTGGAAGCTTGTTTGCTTCCTAAAGGAAGTGGTCAACATGTTTCTGGGTTAAGATAGGACTTGTATTGTCCATTCTGTAGCTACACAGTCTAATACATTTCTAACTTCTTACCCTGCCATCAGCCTGAGTCTGGACCAGTCGTGGAACAAGTTACAGTGGTACCTTGGTTTACGAACTTAATCTGTTTCTGAAGTCTGTTCTTAAACCAAATCCGTTCTTCAACTGAGGCGTGCTTTCCCTAATGAGGCCTCTCGCTGCTGGTGCCTTTCCACCGTTTGGCTTCCATTTGTAGACCAAGGTAAAGTTCGCAAACTGGAACACTACTTCCGGTTTTGTGGAGTTCGTAAACCGAATAGTTCGTAAACAGAACTGTTTGTAAACCGATGTATCACTGTACTGTCTTGAAGTCCTTGAACCTTTTGAAACAGAAGCCAAAGAATGGTTGATTGAAGACAGCCATAAATATTGTAACGTTGGCATAATGTGGAGTTGTTCAGGTATCAATGGTAGTGCTATTGACCTGAAGATACAAATTTCCTACAAATCTGAAGTAACTGTGGAGGAGGATGTACTGAAATATCTTCAGGAATGACAGTACTGGTAGATTGTGATCCATCTTGGTAGGGAAGTTGATGTTTACAATCTCAACCTCTACATCTTTGTTTGCTGGAACAGTGTCTCTGGGAGACTATCAGTACATTGAAACTTCAAGGAAATCTGTGACAAAAGGGAAATTTTGGCATGAGTTTGCTGAACCAGAATTTATCAATAAAGTTGTTTGTTTAGGACTGAGAACCAAGGTTTTCTCTAAAACTAATGATGATAAATTGGCACAGCAAAGATTGTGTTAACCAATGAAAGCTATTGTTTATGTTACTAATAGGTTAGTGAAAAGGTTGAATGTGTGTTTTGCTTTTATAGAACGTTCCCCTGTTTTCTTGGAGCCTATTATACTGTAATTTATATTATCATCTATTTGAAAGCAGCAAGATTCCTAGAATTGGTTTTGAGTGTTTCTGCTCTAGAAGCAGTGGGAAAAGCCAATGTGGTGTCATGATTAGAGTGCTGGACTAGGACTTAGGAGACCAGTATATAAATCCCTTTGTGACCATGAAAGCTCATTGGATGACCTTGGGCTGGTCACTATCTCTCAGCTTATCCTAGCTCATAGGGTAGTTGTGAGGATAAAAAGGAAAGAGAGAGAATTACATATGTCACCTTGAGTTTGTTGGAAGAAAAGTGGGATAGATGTAATAATAAATAGATAAAATTAAGATCCCACTCACTCATAGCCCCATTATCTGTTCATTCTCTTACTGGTGAACATAAATTTCTCCCAAGACTAAGATCTGGGGGGAAACTGTTGGCTTCTGTTAATTCCTACCTACCGGTATTCCAGATCAAATTTGTAAGCAATGAGGAAGTCTTGCACTATAGACTACAGGTAACTTGCATCTTACATGATGGTTCAGTTCTGGGAGTCCACATGTAAATGCAAAAATGTGCAAAACTGGTCAGCTTTGGTTGGGAGGGCTCCAGGATGTTGCCAGAGCCCTAGCACTGCCTTCCCAAAGCCAGGTAAGTCAGTGATCACAGCCTTGTGCAGGTGGGTGGAGAATAAATAAATGGAGAGTGGGTTCCCCCTGCTCTCCATGTATTTAATAATTCTTCCTTGGCAATCACTCGTAGCCGAGTAAGATTGTCTTCCGTGAACACGGTTTTAACAATGAGTCGATAAGTGACTGTGGATGCCAATGCTGGATCCACACGTCCTTCCATAGTGGGGACATTGGATTCTGGGTGGGAGTTGATCACGGTGTGGATTTGCCAAGCGTACCTTCCTCTTAGCACGTTTCTCCCTTGCGTCCGGAGTTTGAGTGTCTTCAAAGCCCATGACGCCTTTGGTAAAGGCTGTTCTCCAGTTGGAGCGCTCGCAGGCAAGTGTTTCCCAATTGTTGCTGTTTATACTACTTTTTTATACCCCCCTGCACACAGCTGCAATCATGTAAGTAAAATAAGTGTAAGATGTGAGTTAACTGTATAATCTTGAGCTGGCACCCACACTAAGATATAATTGCTGCTTGTCCTGCAGCCTTGCAACGAACGCCACTGTCTGCTACTCTCTCCCTGGTTATGTCTCAATGCTGTAAGAAGATCAAAGACACAGTGCAGAACCTAGCTTCAGACCACAAAGACATTCACAGCAGTATCTCTCGTGTGGGCAAAGCAATCGATAGGGTGAGTAGGTTTCAGGAGCAAGGTGGGAACCCAAGCATTTAAAACTGAAAACTTGATGAGTTTTGAGAGCAAATGTTTTTCTTGCATGTGCTCCATCGCCCTATATAGAGCTCATTATTGAAACATGGGTCTTTTATGGATTAGTGCAGTGTGCATCTTCTCTCCTATATTGTGCTTTGACTGCATCCACACTGCCTGATTTTACCCAGGCCCACAAATGTCTCCCTGTTTTTCCAGCCTGCAGAACCAGTCTTTCCTCTGTGTTAACACTGAAATCTGGAATTCTGCAAAAAAGAATATTAGATAGTCCAGAGTTCAGTAGTTCTAGTAAACACGTGTGCTTTGTATTGGCTAAACATGGGTGGCTCTTGTTTTTTCTTTTTCTTCACAGACATAGTTTAAATGGGATTAGTTTTGGTTTTGCGGGGCTAGGAGTGAAAGCATGGGGGGCATTAAGCAGAAGAATCAGAGTTGAATCTTGTGAGAATTTCCTTGACTATTGTCAAGGAGAGGGATATTTTTTAAGCCTTGATAGTGAATATGACTAGAAACCATTGCAAACTCTGTTCATGCCATGATAATGTGATCTCTCTACAGTTGCCAGAATGGCAACCCACCTTGCTTTCCAGCATGCATACGTTCCATCAAATGACTATACCCCCTTTTTAAACTCAAAGCTGAAGAACTAGTGGCAAGCACTGTGGGAAGCCTAGATCATGAATATGTTTTTGAAGTTGAAAACAGTAATTCAGCTGTTGTCTGATACATCATTTAAGAAATTGAAGGAAGTTCTCCTGCCTCAACTGAGGATTGGGCCTAGGGTGCTTCCCCATGATTATCTATGGAGAGGAAGACTTAACCTATGTGCTTTCCTTTTGCTGTTAAATCAAGAGCATCCACATTTCTCCAGCGCACAACAAGCCTTTCTACCTATCCAATTCACTGCTCTGAATTCAGCCTTAGTTCTGTGTTGATGATGTTCATAAACAACAAGAGTAGGGCTTTTTCTGTTGATAGTTTCCTCAAGGATAGTCTGTGGGGGAGCTACATGATGATAGTGCTGGGGAGGACACCTCCTTTTTCTCCTTGCCACCAGAATGAAATTAGGTTGAGAGCCGCATCCATGATCTACACACTTTATTGAGGTTCCTAAGCTCTGTTGCTTGCCTGTCGTCTTTTCTCTCAGACTGTTTAAATTACTGGAAACAAGTTACTGACAAGAGTGCCCCTGAATTTGAAAAAAGACTTGCATGGGGTGCAATATGGCTGCCACTACTATGTCCAAAACTTCAATATACTTCTCTACCTGTCTGTAGCTACTGCCAAATTCATAGTGATATGGGATGACAGCTAGTATTGTACTCAGTGCTGATGGAATGCCACTTATTGTTCTAGGATTTGGAATACTACTTGGTCTGGGGCTTTCTTTAGTGCCTGTGAATGACTGACTCCTTGTTCTGTTCCAGCATTTTGATGCTGATTTGTGTGGCATTGTTCCTGCTATGGTCTGGGAGTCTCAAGAGAAGCAGATCCTGGTGTTGGCCATCATAGAACACCTCTACCAACAAGGGATGCTGGGAGTGGCGGACGAACTGTGTCAGGTACAGGGGATTGAGGAGATGGAAGTGCAAATGTTATTCTGTCTTGGGCCCAGTCTTATTCAACATCTTTATCAATGACTTGGATGATGGGCTTGAGAGCATCCTGATCAAGTTTGCAGATGACACCAAATTGGGAGGGGTGGCTAATACCCCTGAGGACAGGATCACCATTCAAAATGACCTTAACAGATTAGAGAACTGGGCCAAAGCAAACAAGATGAATTTTAACAGGGATAAATGTAAAGTACTACACTTGGGCAAAAAAAATGAAAGGCACAAATACAGGATGGGTGACACCTGGCTTGAGAGCAGTACATGTGAAAAGGATCTAGGAGTCTTGGTAGACCATAAACTTGACATGAGTCAACAGTGTGATGCAGCAGCTAAAAAAGCCAATGCAATTCTGGGCTGCATCAATAGGAGTATAGCATCTAGATCAAGGGAAGTAATAGTACCACTGTATTCCGCTCTGGTCAGACCTCACCTGGAATACTGTGTCCAGTTCTGGGCACCACAGTTCAAGAAGGATACTGAAAAGCTGGAACGTGTCCAGAGGAGGGCAACCAAAATGGTCAAAGGCCTGGAAACGATGCCTTATGAGGAACGGCTTAGTGAGCTGGGTATGTTTAGCCTGGAGAAGAGAAGGTTAAGGGGTGATATGATAGCCATGTTCAAATATATCAAAGGATGTCATATAGAGGAGGGTGAAAGGTTGTTTTCTGCTGCTCCAGAGAAGCGGACACGGGGCAATGGATTCAAACTACAAGAAAGAAGATTCCACCTAAACATTAGGAAGAACTTCCTGACAGTGAGAGCTGTCCGACAGTGGAATTTGCTGCCAAGGAGTGTGGTGGAGTCTCCTTCTTTGGAGGTCTTTAAGCGGAGGATTGACAGCCATCTGTCAGGAATGCTTTGATGGTGTTTCCTTTTTTTTTAAGATTTTATTATTTTCTACATTAAACAACAAATACATCAAACAAATAAACAAAAACAATTAACAAAGGATAAAACAAAGAAAACACATCAAACACATTAAAACAACATAAGAATAACAAAAAGAAACCTATACATACCTACACAGGAACACCAAAAGAAAATAATTGTTTAATTCTAATTTCAATTTTCTTTGGGGGGACTTCCCCCGTTCTCTCAACTGCATTTAATATCAATATACTTTGGTAACTTTATAACTATTTTCTTTACATTCACCACTATTCTTAATAATCATAAAGATACTAACTAACCATATATAATTCATTACTTAAACAACATATCCTTAGACATTTCTAAATATTTTAAACCATTCATAACATTACTTCTTGTGTACTATTTTCATCTAACATCAACTAGCTAAAGCCAATTAAACAAGCCAGTTCTGCTTCAAATATCTAACTTTTCACGATTTTTTAAATAGTCCTTAAATTTCTTCCAATCTTGTTGCACCTTCTCCTCCCTCTGGTCTCGGAGTCTCGCGGTCAGTTCAGCGAGTTCCATAAAGTCCATTAGCTTCATCTGCCATTCTTCCACTGTCGGGATCTCTTCACCTTTCCAGTTTCTTGCAAGTAAAATTCTAGCAGCTGTTGTGGCATACATAAGCTTTGATGGTGTTTCCTACTTGGCAGGGGGTTGGACTGGATGGCCCTTGTGGTCTCTTCCAACTCTATGATTCTATGATTCTATGATTTGCATGGTGTATGGGAACCAATAGTTGTATCTCTACATTGTGCCATGGCGCTGCTTGGTATTGGCCATTGAGATGTGCCAGGAAAGGTCTCTGTTTCTTGCTTACAAATGCAGGAGGATCAGAAGCCTGAACCTGCCAGCCAGTTCCACTGCAAAGTACAACAAGCTGCCTATTCTATCCAACCTGCAGAGGATGGTTATGTACTTGACAGCCTCCCTCTGGGAATATTTACCTTGCCTTGAGCCTTGTTCTTAATTTGGCTTGCCCTTCCACAGGAATCCACTGTGAATGTGGATGTAGACTTTAAAAAGCCATTCCTGGAACTTAACAGCATATTGGAAGCTCTGCACAAACAGGATCTGGAGCCTGCTCTGAGGTAAGAATGAATAGCTATATACTGTTTCCCCCCCTTAGGAAGTACAGTGGGAGAGGAAACAGAGTCCTAACAGAATGATTTTGAAGTAGGGCCTATGGCAAGGACCATTGGGGGAACCACACTCCTCATTATCAGTGAGTCTATCCACTCTGCGGGTCTGCCATCTTTTCTCTTCCAACAAGCACCGAGAAGTTCTGCTTGTTTTGTTTTCACTCATTATCTTCTACACAAAGCCAGGGTATTCCTGTAATAAGATACCTGAATTTGTGAGCTCACGGCATGCTGAGAAAATGCTGCTGCAACCTGCCTCAGACCAGGTCATCCACAAATATGTAGCTTGGATTGGAGTAGCACCCACCCTAAAGCAGCTTTTTATGTAGATGATGGCATTGAACAGTGTTGTCTCTTGCTCAGTTGGGCAGTCTTTCACCGACAGCAGCTGGCAGAAATGAACAGCAATCTGGAGTTCCGGCTGCATCGGCTACACTTCATCAGGCTCCTTGCTGGTGGTCCAGGCAAGGAGCTAGAGGCCCTGAGCTACGCACGTCATTTCCAGCCCTTTGCTCACCTGCATCAGCAAGGTGAGGTTGTTTCCAGAAGCCTACTCTGCTACTTGTTCCTTGGGAGGAGCTTTCTTGCCTTTAGGCTGTTTCTCTCGGTCTTGCTGCACCCAATAGAATGGGCTCCTATTTTGTTGCTTCAAAGTGTTTGGAGTTTCCCTTTTTAGTAGGGGAAGTCTTGGGAGTTGTTGACTCAGGCTGGTCAGTCATAGGTATCACCAGTTCCCAATAACTGGTTCCATAACAGGCCAGCCCTGTTAGTAAAAGTATGTTTACCTGAGTGCTGCTTCCTGCATTTGTCATCTGCAGAGATCCAGGTGATGATGGGCAGCCTGGTGTACCTGCGCTTGGGCCTTAAGAATTCTCCATATAGGCATCTTCTGGATGAGAGTCAGTGGACTGAGATTTGTGAGATATTCACTCATGATGCCTGTGCCCTGTTAGGTCTGTCAGTGGAGTCACCTCTGAGTGTCAGGTAAAGCTTGATATGGGTGGGACTGGTGGTGGATTGAGCAGTGCTGAGCTATCTCCTCCCTCCTTCTCTCTCGGCAGCTTTGCTGCAGGATGTGTAGCACTGCCGGTGCTGATGAACATCAAGGCTGTGATTGAGCAGAGACAGTGCACAGGTGTCTGGAGCCACAAAGATGAGCTGCCGGTGAGTGCCTGGCCCATTCAGGGGTAGGGTGCTATGAGAGAGCTGCAGGGTGGGGATATTTTTGTGGAAGAAAGTTAACTATAAGCAGGTGATGGGCCTAATTATTTTCTGCTTGTTTTATCAGATTGAAATTGAGCTTGGGATGAAATGCTGGTACCACTCGGTCTTTGCATGTCCCATTTTGCGCCAGCAGACAACTGATTCTAACCCACCCATCAAGCTCATCTGTGGGCATGTTATTTCTCGAGATGCCCTTAACAAGCTCATCAATGGAGGGAAGTGAGTGGTTTTTACAAACTGTTGTTACTTTCCTCAATTCTGGGAGGCTGTGGTTGATGAACTCTTGCCTGAAAACTCGAAGTATCCAGGCTCCCCTATCTGGGAAATGCTGTGGTCACCTCGACAGGATTAGATTCCCCACACGTCTCATTTCCATGTAGGTCCAGGAAGTTCCTTTTATCCTGAAGCAGTTTCTCGCTATCATTTTATTTTTTTGGACTACATGTTAGTTTCACTGTGTCTGCTGCTCTCCGCTGGGTAACTTGGTCATACTGCAGTTGCTATAGTAAGGGGGACCTTAGCATTGCTCCTTGTAGTTTCTGAGGTAGGGCTTAGTAACTGGCAAGCCCAAGGCCAAATCAGACTTGTTAACAGGGCAGAGAAGAGAGTGAGGTAGTGGACCAAACACCAGGACTTGCTAGTGGTCTACTGAAAGTATGGGTCTGGGTCAACTTCCTGCTTATCTGCTTTAGTGGTCTGGTAGGACTACTTGCCAATGAGAATTCTAAGGCCTTGTTTTGATTCTGATCTTTCTTTCTTTGTGCAGGCTGAAGTGTCCATATTGTCCCATGGAGCAGAGCCCAGCTGATGGAAAACGCCTAATCTTTTGATAATGGCATGCCTTGGAGATGTTCTGGTGAAAATAGGCTATTGGGATAATGCTTGATGGAAGGTGGCATATGCTGGCAGGAGTGGTCTTCTGCTGTGAACAGTATTAGCTGCTACAGGCTGGGAACTGACTTAGCTCACTGGGCCAGAGGAGAGCAATCTTATGTCTACTGTAAGCCAAGCCACATTATTCTGTACTCCTCGCAACATACTACTTCCTAGGATCCTTCCTGGGATCTTTAACTGGCAGTGACCCTTCCTAGCAAGATGGTTTACACTCTCCCCATGCATAGCTCTACTTGTTGAGATACAGCTTGTATCACAAATAGTACACAGGGAGCTGTTGCTGCTATTTTTAAAACACTTCAAGATAAATCTAGTTCTTTTTTCTGTTTCAATCCATTGTTTTGAAGGGGGGAAAAGTATTAGAGCTGCCTTTCTCTTCCCACTGCCCAATCTGTGCTTTTGACAATGGGAAGGATGGAATTTAAGTTGGGAGAAGTATGCTGGAAACTTGGCTTACTATTTTGAAGAAAAGTTTAAAATAGGTTGGAAATGCAATGGTGAGAATATATGCATCAACAAAGGTGGAGTTTGGGCCCTCTGTGTACTAATACACAGTGTAGCTCTTCAGAAAACATGGTATGAGTAATAAGGTGTATTGTTTCCTAATGAAAATGAGACCACCTCCTTACAATTGAAAAACTGGGACAGGACTATAAAGAAATCCACACTTTATGACAGGTACATGATTGCAGCTTGCTGCTTTTGAGTGTTAGAAAGCCTAGCTAAGCTGCCTTATCCATTGTGAATGAGTAGAAAATGGAAAAGTACCATGACTTTGTGCAGGTTGAGAAAGCTGGTAAATAGTAACTATCGTTGAGACATCCTTAAAAGTAGGTATACAGTCTATTTTATTCAATAAATTTGAAGTAATCCTTTCTCCTGTTGCTGACAATTCACAGAATTTGCAAGTACTCATTAAGGTTATAGAAACATACCAGAACCTGACTAGGTGAACTATGTTAGGCAATGGTCCTAAAAAAGCTCTGTAATATTTGAGAATGGGGGTATGGATCATTAATAGGGATCTTGAATCTGATTTAGAGATCTGAACTCCCTTGGGACTAGACCTGAAAGTAATATTAAAACTGGCAGTTTAAATCTGTGTTGCTTGAAGTCTAAACTTAGCTTTGAAAGCTGAGCCCATTTTTATTAGAGTGGTGAGGGTAAATAGTTTAAAGCTGTAGGTGCAGGAGTTGGTGCCTACAAGTTGCACTTTAATTAGCTTTTTTGTTGTTTTACAAAATGCAGTAGTTTGGAGTATCAGTCTGGAATAACAGTGGGTGTGAAGATCTGCACTAGCCTGGAGAAAGACATTTAAAGATACTTTTCTGATGCCACAGAAATCCTTTGACATCAAAGGTTTTTTTCCACACTGCATGTATTCTTAGTTTTTCTTCCTCCGAGGCACCAGGAACTGTTAAACCCAGGACAGAGATGGATGGCATGGAAATACAGCTAAATAAATTTCTTTTCAGCAAACTTGGTGTATGGTTTTCGGTGTGGATATATTTAATAATAATAATATATTATTTGTACCCCGCCCATCTGGCTGGGCTTCCCCAGCCACCCTGGGCGGCTTCCAACAAATGTTAAAATACATTAAAATGTCACAGATTAAAAACTTCCCTAAATAGGGCTGCCTTCAGGTATTTTCTAAATGTCAGGTAGTTGCTTAGCTCTTTGAACTCTGATGGGAGGGCGTTCCACAGGGCAGGTGCCACTACCAAGAAGGCCCTCTGCCTGGTTCCCTGTAGCTTTGCTTCTTGCAGTGAGGGAACCACCAGAAGGCCGCTAGATCTTAAGTGTCCAGGCTGAATGATGGGGTTGGAGACGCTCCTTCAGGTATACAGGACCGAGGCCGTTTAGGGCTTTAAAGGTCAGCACCAACACTTTGAATTGTGCTCAGAAACGTACTGGGAGCCAATGTAGATCTCTCAGGTACAGTGTTATGTGGTCCCGGCAGCCAGTCCCAGTCACCAGTCTAGCTGCCGCATTCTGGATTAATTGCAGTTTCCAGGTCACCTTCAAAGGTAGCCCCATGTAGAGCGCATCAAGTGGGAGGTAACTAGAGCATGCACCACTCTAGCGAGACCGTCTGCAAGCAGACTGCGGGTCTCAGCCTGCGTACCAGATGGAGCTGGTAGACAGCCGCCCTGGACACAGAATTAACCTGCGCCTCCATGGACAGCTGTGAGTCCAAAATGACTCCCAGGCTGCGCACCTGGTCCTTCAGGGGCACAGTTATCCCATTCAGGACCAGGGAGTCCCCCACACCTGCCCGACAAAAAGAAACATTTTTCTTAAAGCAGACACGTTCCTGACAATATTGCTTTTAAAGCCTCTCAACAGAGCAAAACTCTTACACAAGTGTAGTCTGAACTTGTCTGAACTATCCATCTCTTGCTTGTTTATTTTTATTTTCTTTATTAAATATATATACCACCTTTCCTCTAAGGAGCTCAAGGTGGCATACATGGCTTTCCCTCCCCATAAAACACAACAACCCTATGAGGTAGATTAGCCATGACTACTAGTCCAAGGTCACTCAGTGAACTTCATGGCAAGTGGGGATTTGAACTCTGAACTCCTAGGCCCTAGCCTAGTCCAACACTACACCAGAGTGTAGGGCATCTCGGAGGTGCTATTTCGGGGGGGGGGGCATCTATTGAGGGCAGAGAAGCTGACGTTGAGATCCTTCTCTCACGAGACTGTGAAAAGTTCCACAGGTGGTGCTTCTTTTAAAAGTCCAAGGATGTTTACAAGAGAGAAGCTATGGACCTGCAGGCCCCAAAGTCCTGCCCCAGCCCAACTATGCCAGCCCTCACACTGAAATAAATGGGATGGACACTGCTGAAGGGAGAAAACAACAACACCCACTGCCACCTTCTGCCCTGCCAAGACAGGGATATTGCAGTTTCTCTACCATGTGTGGATTGATCAGCTTACATATTAAGAGCCTATAAATTTAAAAATCATTTTATCTACTTCAAGTGGAAGAATGTAAAAGTTAGTGAACACTTCACCATGGCAAGGATAAGTTGTGGTACGTAGGGGTAAATAGTGTATTGTAATAGACACTACACAACATTACAAGTGTTTTAATTAGTTTAATCTCTCCACCTCCCCCCCCCAGCTTCACAAACTTCCCTTGCTGCAAGACAAGTCAATAACTTCTTTCTAAATCAGTTGCTTAATAACTGGCACTTGAAGCGGGTATGAGCCACAGGGCTGGTGACAGTGCCAATTGCAGTATTCTCTTCCTTGCCCCGCTCCTCTAAAATCAGGGTCAAGCTACTGCCCGGGCAAGTGCCTGTTTGTCAGTCTTAGTAGCATCTCTTACTGATGTTCTTCACAAAGGGAGGGGAAGAGCCTCCACATCCTCCATACACTCGTCATAGGCTTCCTGATATTCCTCATGGGGCTTGATCATGATAACACACGTTGGTCGCTTTGAACCTGCAGCTGCTCCCAAGTCCTGAAAGAAAAAAACAGGAAAGCAGCATTCAGTCTCCTAATTCACATACATTCTTAACCCGAGGTACCGCTGTACAAGGTTCCCTTTTTTACTTAAAGCAGCAAACAGACCATGTGCCAATTTACATGGAGAAATTATATAAATGCCAGCTGCGTGACACTGCTCTTCTAGAATAACCAAGATTTCTGTTCCTTATCAGGATGCAGGTCTACAGCGAAGAATAAAAATTCTACAAGAAATTGAAGCCGTATTTTAATACTAGCATGGAAACAAAACAAACGTCAGAATCCTGTTCATTTCCAACTCTACATATAGTTTCCACTCTAGATCCACAAGAAAGAGATCCTTTTCTTCTACTTCCCCACCCTACCGTTTTGGAAGGAATGTAGACATATGGAAGGCTCCTGTCTTCACACATGATGGGGATGTGGCAATAGACATCAATAGGAAGTGTGTCTCCTGCAAGAACTGTGATCCTAGGAGAGACAGTCAATGCAGCATCAGCAACAAAAATAAGACCAGAGCAATGCAAGTAGAGAAGACAACAAACACATTAAAACAGATATATTATGAATATTTCCAAATATTTGATATTGTAATACAGTTATAATCCTGTGTATACTTATTAAATTGTGCTTCATCTCTGCAGTCATCATTTGCACAAATAGAGATTTCAAGCATGCATGTACACAGGTAAGGGAGCAGGGGAAATAACTCACTGAGGCAAGTACCGGTAGGTCCACGCAAGGCAAAAAACTTACTATGCAGAGCCAAGTGAAACTAGGTCTGATGAAAAGGAGTAAACTTTGTTTTTGCTGGGCAAAGTACACTCATTTGCATGCAAGACACCCTTACTCACTCTCACACACAACCAGATTGTTTCTCTGGTGATGCCTTCAAGGATGAGGGCCTTCAAATGTTGCAAATTGGATAATCCCTGACAACTAGCTATGCTAGCTGTGACCAAGAGGGGCGGCAATCTAATGGTATCTGAAGGGCCAGAGGTTCCCCACCCTTGTATTAGCACTGCCTTCGCCAACCAGGTGCCCTTCAGGTGTTGTGGACTACAACTCCTATCAGCTGTGCTGGCTGCAGCCCTGAGCTGCAGCCAAAATATCTGGAAGGCACCAGTTTGGCAAAGACGGAACTAAAAGCACAGAGTCCCTTCAGTCCCTTTGTCTCTTGCACCAACAATATCACAGGATTATAAACTAGTTGAGGATTATTTGTAAACTTGCAACCCGGAACATCTCAGAAAATGGCATCTACTGATTCCAAAGCTGTGTGTATGTGTGTGTGTGTCTACAACACATACCTGCGTCTCTCTCTCTCTCTCTCCCATAGATAGATAGAGACAGAAAGAAAGAGGAGTTCCTAACACGGCGGGAGTTCATGCTCCTATGGGGACCAGACCTGGCGAACCAGACTGGCTCCGAATTCAAAATCTGAACTGCTAGCGTCAGGCAGCGGCCCGGAGAGGGAAAGAAGGCACATCGCGTCGCAACGGCGCGGAGTTCTTACCCCTTCTCGCCTTTATTGATGAATTTCTGGACCTCTTTCACCCCACGCCGGATCTGTTTCTGCTTCGATGCTGCAAGTCAAACGGGAGATTTTCCAGCAAGGGTTGTTGGACGGAGCCCCCACCGCCCGCGAAAGCCGGACTGCCCTCCTTCCCCTCCCCTCCCCTTCCACGCGCACCTTTCTTGATGCACTTGTACAGCTTGCGCGTCAACTTGCGGGAGGCCAGAGGACGCGCGATGGCGTTCACGTTCTCCACCAGCTCGTGGTACGACTTCTCCGGGGTCGCCTCGGGCTCCGGCTCTTCCCTCGACTCCTGGTGCTTGGCTTTGCCCATGTTTGCCGCCGCCGAAAGAATGCAGACCCACGTGCGGCCACTTCCGCTCCTGACCCCCCCCCGAGCAAGGAATTCTGGGAAGGTAACCATAGAGCTCAAGGGGAGGGAAAGACCTTGTTTCCGGTCACCCCATTGGTCAGCCAGCTCTGCCATCATCCAATAGAAAAGCGACTTTGAGGAATAGGTGCCTCCTTCTCCTTCCTCCTCGGAGCCAGTTTCCCAGCAAGCATCGCGCTTGTTCGCGTCTTCGGGAAGATGGCGGCGGGGACGGGTAGTGAGTGGAGGTCTTTCTTTGGGGAAGGAGGGACATGGCGCGGAGAGGGGAGCTAGGGTTGGCCCCGCCTTAAAAAAAAAACTAGATAAGAATGCCTGTTTCTTGGTTGAGCGAAGCTTCGTTTGATGTGTCACGTGTCAGGCAACTTTTAACATGACAGGAGCCCTTTCCCTCTCGTCCTTTAAGAAAGGTTGGTTGGGAGGTGGCTTGTCTCAAAGGCCTCCGATGACAGGTCAGTTTTCTCCTTAGCTGAGGTACCCGGGAATAACTGCATAGGAGGTAGTAAAAGGCCTTATGCTAAGCCAGACCAACGGCTTATTTGTTGTTCATACTGACTGGCAGTGACTTTCCAGGGCTTCAGACAGGAATCTTCTCTACCACTAAGTGAAGGCACCTCTTCAGGGTTTCAGATGGGAATGTTTCCTGAGATTAACAGGAAATTGACCCTGTGACTTTTTGCATGCAACATATATTCTCTGCCACTGAGTTGTTACCAGTAGACTTTTCATTGAGTTGCTGTATGAGATGACTTTTAGTGTGGCTGTTTTGTTTGTTTGTTTGTTTTTGGATATGGAGGGTGTAGGGGCTTGAAAACCAAACTTTTAAAAGCAGCATGGATTGAGATAGATTTAATTTAGTTTGAGGGTTCTTTTTAAGTATGTGGGCATATTGCAACACCGTAATGTTTATCTTTTTCCACATCAGAGCACAAGTTGCTGAGTGCTGGGCCTACAGAGCCATGGTCTATCCGGGAAAAACTTTGCTTGGCTTCTTCAGTAATGCGGAGTGGAGACCAGAACTGGTAAGAAACGGATATAACTGTTGGCTACATAAAAACTGTTGCTAAACACAGTTCCTGCTATGCCTTGGAACATAGTTGAATGCATATTGTTTAACCGTATTACATACTTCATAAAGAACCCTCAATTGATTTGTGGTGGTTCTTATTCCAAACACAAGAAGTAATTGAATACCCTTTGTGATCCTAACTTTGCAAGTGTTGGAAAAATTGTTAAAAACAGAATTGTAGGATTGCAAGACTAGGTAGCATACCAAAAACCTACTGAGAAAGGATTTTCTAGACATTAGCCAATGAGCTTGAACATATAACCCAGCTACATATTACATAGTTAACTATGCTAAAATAATCTTGTGTCAGATAATTGCAAAATTTAATTCTAAATATATAATCAACAATATACACTGATGAAAAAGGGGGAGAAATGGTTTAGGAAATGGGCATTAATAGAAAACTGAGCAGGTATCTACATCTGCACTGTGTCATTATTCATATGTAGTAGTAGTTCAAATGATGGTTAACACCAAATAGTAATACTGACAACTTGATACTTTGGGCTTCCAATGAAAAACTGATTTAGAAGGATGAAGGTGTGTTTTTATATAGAGGTTCAAGATGGGGGAAGCTGTTCTTGGGGACCAAGTGACTATCTCTAATAGAATGAAGGAAAGTTTTCCCCAATTTTTGTGGACCTTCACATAGGCACCCTAACTACCACAATGTGGGGGAGGAAGGTTACTTAAAATGAGCTCTAGTTATGGGGCACAATGTAACATAGTCATTTTCAGAAAGCATTGTATTGTCTGGGTCAAAGTTTCCCCAGTCTAATCAGCTGACGACCAAACCTTCCCTACTATATTTTGCCTAGCAAAGGAGGGAAAATCTTAAAACTTTCTTCTTCTCTAGGGTGTCTGTCAGCAGAGCCATCAAACCGTTTGCAGAGCCAGGCCGCCCACCTGATTGGTTTTCCCAAAAGGTAGGGTGCTTAAGTTTCACATCATAGTAGGCTTTCATTTCACCTATGGGGAATACCTGTTCAAGGGAATCCCTGTAAGGATCTATTGCATGCTAAATATAAGCATGTTTGAAATTGTTTGTCAGGAAAGTATACTTCCTAGCCCACATATCTGGAAACAGCTTTAATGTGTGGAATGTGTGATATATAAACTACCCCAAGTTTTTGTCTCAACTCAGATTCTTAGTGTTGTCTGTTGTGATTTATCTTCTGAAACCTGTATGCACTTTTATTATCTTTTTCTTAGCATTGTGCATCACAATATTCTGAGCTTCTGGAGACCACAGAGACCCCAAAGTGAGTTCAAAGGCCAAACCACACCTTGGAGTGGGGTGGGACAGGGCAGGACAGGACTTCACATTGCAAGGAAGATACTGTGTAATGGTAAACTACTGCGTTATAGACTATTTGAGAACTGAAGAGGGATGACAGTTGGAACACAGCATATGAAAGTACCTGAAACGCTGCTTCCTGATCACCTTTCTTTTTAAGCCTGGCCCCCAGAAATTATAGTAACTTGCATACTTTACCCTAAGCTAAGTTATTTGGTTACATAGAAAGATAATGCACTGGCAGAACAATCCAAACCCTGTCTGGGCAGTCACAAAACATGAAAGAAGGGCATAGCCACAGTCTTCTAGCTCCATCCAGACCCATAGCTCATGCTGGCCAGGTGGGGGGGGGGCAGACAGAATGCTGCCGGAGCAATCAAGCCCATTGCCATCAAATGACAACAATGAGGCCAGCTTGGAATCCAGTGGATCGTTGATTAGCTCAGGCTCCCCTGCCCACCACCAGAATGCTGCATTCTGGGTTGAGGAGTAGATGTGTTTCTCATATTTTTGTAACCTGTGCTTTACTTGGGGGACAGTTTGACATCATTCCCCGGGAAAGAACAGTAGGATGTCTAAATCTGCAAAAGTCACTCAGCTTTAGAAGCCAAACACTTTTTCATATATGTTACTGTGTCTTGTGACTGAATCATTTGTTCTGTTTATTTGTGTGTTTCAGTCCCTAAAAATTGTACAGTGTTTGGGAAGGTAGGCTTCTTGCAATTTCCCATACAAATTTCCAAAGTGGCTGGCTGATACTTATGCTGTAGTGATCTTTTTAAGATTACATTTCCACTGAGTTGCAGAATAGCAAAAGTGTGAAAGAGATAATTGAATCAAGGAAGAATAGGGTAGTGGGATATGTGAGGGCAAAAGGTGCTGTATATGAGAAGATTGAAAGCCATTATTGGTTGCTAGATTGTTTTTTCCTTTTTTGTGTAGAAGAAAGCGTGGTGAGAAGGGAGAAGTGGTAGAAACTGTGGAAGATGTAATTGTGAGAAAACTGACAGCAGAGCGGGTTGAGGAGTTAAAGAAGATGATTAAGGAGACACAGGAAAAGTACAGGTACATATCAGATTTTTTGAAGTCTGGAGCTCTTGAAAACCCTGGTTGCTTCAGGGCATGTGGTTAATGATGGCGTGGATCAAACCTATCTGTGTTGTCTCCACAGGCAGCTGAAGAGGGATGCAGAACTGATCCAGGCAGGGCACATGGACCATAGGCTGGAGGAACTGTGCAATGACATTGTGGTGTGGGTTATCTTATTATTTCCCTGCTACAGCTTTTCTTTCTTTCTGGGACTTCATATCTGAGCCCTCAGATTTAGTTCTTAGCATTGCAACGAAATGATTGACCCTTCTTGGCTTTATGGCATCATTACCCCATGTGGTACAATTGCTCAAGCTTTGTAGCATTTGCTCACTTTTGCCTCTTCCCTCATCCCATGGCTTGCAAGGCCTTGTGGCTTTTGAAGTAGAGCTTTGAGGGCGTTCTTTGGAAATGGTTCTGATACCTGGCCTGACATTTTTAAGGTCTTGGCTGAAAAGCCTGCCTCAGGGCTTATTTGTGAGCAGTTACTCATTATATTAGGGACTGTGGGATATCTGTCTAAAACATCCATGGGAAGCACCTCCGTTTTGCACCCAATAGCCTAGTGTAACATTGAACTTTGTTATTTTTTTCAGGAAGAAAAGAATGGAAGAGGAGGAGGCAGAAGTGAAGAGAAAGGCTACAGATGCTGCTTATCAAGGTTAGTTGGAAGCCAGTTTTTGATCCCATAGAATCAAACTCCTGGAGGTGAACATGTTTAGTGGTGCAACTGACCTGAGAGGAAGAAAGAGGTCTACAGGCAGATGGATTGGGTCAGCCTGATTTCCTCAGTCTTTCCTTTGTGAAGTGGAAGACTGTGTATGATTTTCAGAGGCCTCTCCCTTCTTAAAAGACTGTCCTCAGTATTAGATGCCAGGTTTTGGTGCAAGAATCCTGAGGGAAGGCAAAATGCCAGACAGATTCTTCTAAGAGAAAAAGAGATGAAGTAAGAAAGCTGCCTGGATTAGTGATGGATAAGCCACTGAGGAAGAATTTGCTACCAGTTATGTATTTTGATTCTTTATGCTGGGAGAAATGGCAGCAGTTCGTTAGCACCAAGAATGTTTGTGACGGTGTTTTGGGGATCATTTCATCTTGTGCTGAGATTGCTTATTTATCAAGGTGATTCTTTGAACTTCCTGACTGAATTTTCGGCATTTTCCAGCTCGTCAGGCAGTTAAGAACACATCACGAAGACCTCCAGGAATTATGGTCCGTTCTCCTGCAGGCTCAACCTCGCCAGGAGCAGACTACAGTCTGGGTGACTTATCTCAACCCACGTTGGAAGAGGCTAGTCCAGGGGTAAGGATATGGCAAGAATGAGAAACCATTGAGACCGGAGAGGTCTCTCTGCAGTTTTCCCAGACTTCTTGCCCTCTTTTTAACTTTTATAATGTTGATAGATAGCATACAACCTTTTCCAGAGAACAAAGCCTGCTTTGTGCTGCGTGACAAAAGGTTGAAACGCACTTTGGTGGTAACTGCTAGTGTAGGTCTCAAAAGGTGGAGGTACACAAAGGGCTGAGGGGAGCAAGAGTGATGGAGGAGGTGCTTGGGGTATGCTTGGTCATTGGCCCCGGTGGGAGGGGTGATTGGTACTTGTCAGGATGATGAGCATGTGGCATTGAACAGTGTGGTTTTTCTCTTTCTCAGGTAACTCCAGGGACATTGCCCAGCACCCCAGTTGCCTCCTTCATTGGGATCCCTGACACCCCTATGGGCTCCACCTCCCTGGATGCCCCCATGACCCCAGTCACAGATGATTCAACCCAGAAAAAGATGCTAGGACAGAAAGCAACTCCGCCTCCTTCTCCTCTGCTTTCAGAGCTGCTGAAGAAGGGCAGCCTCCTGCCCACAAGCCCCAGGCTGGTATGGAGTTCTCTGCTTACATATGCAATAGTCCTGGTGAATCTCTGTGACTGACTTTCACTGGAAAGGGCAAAAGGCCCAAGCATTTTTCAAAGGGGGAAGTTTAGATAGGCCTTAAATGCCACATGTTAATTTTGGCTCCTAAATAGCAAATTTTCCAAGCTCCACAAAGCACTATGCATGCAGCGTCTTAGTCATTCATATGATAACCGTTTATGGCAGGCCAGTATTATTATCATCTGCATGTTACAGCTGTGGGGGAGAGTGACTGTCCTAATGCTACCAAGTGAGTTCATAACACTAAGATGACATTTGAACTGGGAATTTTTAGTTCATGAGTATACAGGGTTGAAGACCATACACAGCTGTATTAAGGAAATGCAGTTGCAGATTGTTTGGGATTTTTATTGCTTTTTTAAAAAAAT
Source organism: Lacerta agilis (assembly GCF_009819535.1). Taxonomy (NCBI): domain Eukaryota; kingdom Metazoa; phylum Chordata; class Lepidosauria; order Squamata; family Lacertidae; genus Lacerta; species Lacerta agilis. The sequence goes on from NC_046313.1 coordinate 66,033,469, forward strand.
TAATTGTTCTTAATGGTGATTGGTTGGTTGTTTAAATTTTTTTTATTATTATTATACTTAATATCTTGTTGTAACACGGGACTCTCAGTGATTTCTCATCCAAGGGATTTGATCAGAACCACAATGGTTAGTCTCCAGTGCTTCAACATTAACTGCTCCCTGATCACTAACTGGACTTATTTTTAGTGGGGTTTGTTTAATAATTTAGTCCTAAATATGTTGTAAATCACCTCAAAGTATGGGAGAGGTGAGATAAAAATATTTTAAGTAAACATTGAGCCTACGAAAGTGGAGGCAACCAAGCTGCATACAGTGAAATTAAAACTCTGTGTGTGTGTGTGTCTGTAATAATAATAATAATAATTTATTATTTATACCCCGCCCATCTGGCCGGGTCTCCCCCTGTACACACACACACACACACACACACACACAAACTTACTTTTATTTAACAGAAATTATATACCATTTACCAGAACAACAAAGACTTTTAGATGGTTTACAACATCTTATGACAAATTATGACATGATTTAGTGCAAGAATTTTGGGAAACCTCACACAATTAGACAATAATTTGGATGTTTTGCATTGCAATCCCATGCACCCAGGTAAGTGTGTATGAGATGGCAGCCATAATGTATTTTGTTTTGCTCTCTTAATATATTTAGAGCTTGTTCACTGCCTGCATGTGGCAGGATCCCCAAAGAGCAGGGATGTGTGAAGAAGCTGTAGCCCTCCACATGTTGGACTCCAACCCACATCAGCCCCAGGCACATGGCCAGTTGGGTTTGGGCTGTTGGCATTCTAGTCCAATAATCTCCAGAGGGCCACAGCTTTCCCATCTTCCCATAAAGTCTGTCTTCTCTCACCATTGTTGAGTGTGCACGGGCAGGCAGAATGGACCACTATGTGGAATGGGAGGATCTGTGTGTGACCATCTATGCAATGTAGTCTGTGTTTGCTTCATTGTATACACCTTGGTTATTTTTTTTCCTTCTCTCCTGTGACTTTTTAATACATAGTGTTTCATTTTGTGTTTTTAGCATTGATTATATTGGGGAGGTGGGCTTGGAAAAAATCTGTCTTGTGTTTCCAAGGAAATCTCTACAATTTCCTCCTTTTTGAACTGATTTGTCCTGTCTGGCACTTCTAACAAATTAAGCCAAGCTAACCTGAATTTCTAGCCACTGATGAGAAGCAGAGTGTTGTTTCTTTGGATGAGAATGAGGGAGTTTTTTGTTTTGGATTTTCCCTGCCTCTGTACTTGATTGACTTTATCCATGTTGCTGGCTCCTTGCTTAAATGCTACATGCGAGCAGCTGGGGCATCTCAGCGGAGCCAGCTGCAATAACCTGAGTTAGTTTTATTGGTACAGGCAAGACCTTGTTGTGTGTGGATAGCAATGGGACAGTCTGTGTATTGGTTTTTAGTATGTGAATATCCTTTGGCAGGTGGGTGAGAGCGACATGACAGTAGTTTCTGGTCACACAAGCAGCTCTGGTCTCCTCCTGGACGTGGGAGGGGTTCTTCCAGGGCTGCATGGTGGAGAAATGCAGTCAGCTTCAACTACTGTTCCTGCATCTCCTGCTGCTTCAGGTAGGCCTATTCTGCTATTGCTGTGTTTTTCTCTCTTCTGCATTAGTATCTTACAGTTGGAAGGGGATTCAGAAGAAATCCACCGCTACAGTGTGTAATTTCTGGTCTGCCATTTGTGTTGAGAGCAGCAGGGGATGTGAGGGTCCTGTTTCAAATAATGTGAATAAATTAAGAACATATTCTATGAAAGCTGAAACCTTGGAAGGCCAAATATGTAATTTGCATGGCAAAGCCTTTAGTCAAAGCTTTGCTTGTATGTGTTGGGGCTTTGTGTGATGTTTGATCATGTTACTTCGTGTTATGAATGTTATTGCCTTGATTCTCCTCCTTAAATCTCTTGGTTCACTTATTTCCCCTTAATCTCATGTTTAGCTTAATGTTCCTTTCCACTTCCTCCATTATTGTGGTACATAATTCCTTCTAAAGCCATACCGCTTTCCATCTCATACTCCTCTATTGCTAGTCCTCCTCTTTCAAATTCCCTTCCTGCTGATAATTGTTTTACTGCTGTTTTGTATGTATTTAACTGCTACCTTGAGACTTTTAGCTGAGCCATAGTGTCCTTTTCCCCTGCTCCCCCTTCCCTCCCTCCCCCCTGCCCTCATTGTTAAGCACCTAGTAGTAGGCTGGTGGTGGGGAACCTAATTAGGTCCACTAGACCTCAGCAGTTAGCCCACTAGGTTGAGATCTTCAGTTATAGTGTGGTATACAGATTTAATAAATAATAATCCCCCCCCCCCTTGTTTTGACGTCCTATGGCATCAAGTGCAGGAAAGTTCAAGCAGGAAAAGTATAATAATAATAATAATAATAATAATAATAATAATAATAGAAGAAGAAGAAAAAGTGTGAATATACTCCTGAATCTTCTGTTGGAGCCGGGGTTTGAAGTTTCAATCACGTAATGTCATATGACGTCAGCTAATGAACCCAAGGAGGCTCAGCCACTTTTGGATCCAGCTCTCCAGTGTAATCCAATTTCTCACCCCTTGTAGATGCAAAAGGATAATACAAACATAAAGATTGGTGTCAAGTGCAGCATGAAGTACCCTGAGAATCTCAACTTTTTTAAAAAGTAGTTTTCTAGCCCATTTTAAAACAATGTTAAAAGTATGCAATTCCTGAGGAAAATGCAGGTGTTGGGGAAGTGATGGGAAGAAAAATCTTGGTATTCTAAACTGGTTGCAGAATTCACCTTCTCTTGGTCCAAATACTCCCAGAGCACTGTTAACATGGTGCATATACAGACTTGGCTTCAGAGTTCTGCATCAGACTTTGTCTGCTCCAGCCCTGCTACACGACATAAGATCTTGATTGATACTGAATTCCTAGCTTGGTCCTTCTTTCTTTTTTTTTTAAGATCATTCTCACAATGATAAACCTTATGAGGAAAAAATGTGGGCTCCAAGTCTGCTAAACACTCTGGATTCAGCAGAAGACTTGTGTTGAGCTTCCATGAAATGCCTTTTATACTTTACTAGCTCCCATGGCTCCAGAATCCTGCTATCCCTTGGGCATCGTTGCTCAGCCCAAACTTTGCCCACTCTCTTCCTTCCCCTATGCGATTTCATCTATACCAAAATATTGTGAATTCTGCACACCTTTAAATACTGAAAATTGAATTTAGGTTTTGCAAATAGAGGGAAAGCTATGAAAACTTCCTGTGATTTGTTCAGTGTACAACAATGTGGTTGTTCTGCCCCAGATTTGGATTTATTCTAGTGGTATAAAATGCTGCCCTTCGTTTTTTAAAAGCACACAGTGATCCTTGCTTGTATATGCTCCTGAGCCCTTCTAAGTCACTCCCAGGACAGCTCTCTGTGTTCCGTTTTGTGACTTGTGTCGGCGTGTGCAACCCCGGTGGTCAAGAGCCCAAGGATTGCTTGCTTTGTAGTATTCCGTAGCTTCTTGGCTAATGTGCTTTCCCCCCTTCTTCACACTTTTGTTAGGTGCTCCTACACTTTCCCGCCTTTTAGAAGCTGGTCCAGCGCAATTCACCACATCGCTTGCTTCCTTTTCTGCTGTTGCCAGTGAACCTCCAGGCAAACTCCTGCCTCCCCCTGTAGAGTCCGTGTCTCAGGCAACTCTAGTCATGGTGCCCACGCTGCAAGCACCAGCTGCTGTGCCACCCGCTGCAACTCCCGAAAGTGTAGCGACAGGTGCGTCCTTGCACTCGTATGCCCGTCCGTACCTTGCAGAAGACTTTCCCTCTTAGGTTCGGTAGAAGGTCTATGTGGATGCGGGCTGTGGGCATCTCTAAAATCTGTTGCCGGGTGGTTGATTTTGGGATTCATTGTGCCAGAGGCCCAAGGTTGTTGAGAAGAGTCCCCCTTGTGTTTCAGGCAGGGTGCAGGAACCGATAAAGGAAAGATGATCTGGGGTGAAGTTAGCGAGCGGGATAGAGCTAGACTCCGATGCTAAGAGATGGCTCCTGCTCTAACTCTTAGCATTTGGGAGGATGGGGAAAATAGGAGCCATCAGCCTGCATGTGCCTTTATTTGGGGCTGTAGAATGTGTTTTGATTTTCTTGATCTGACCCATGCTGCTGGTTGCTGCAGCTGCCAGGCTTTCACTTGACTTGTCACTCTTGTCCAGTGAGTCAGCCCAACACCTGTGTTTCCATGGAGGCAGTGCCTGATCCTCATACTGTGACAGTGTCAATGGACAGCAGTGAGATTTCCATGATCATTGATTCCATCAAGAAAGATTGCCTAGGCTCTGGGGCGTCTGGTGCTGTAGGGACTTCCAAAGACCACAGCATTGATGGGAAGGAAGACCTAGATCTGGCTGAGAAGATGGACATTGCAGTTTCCTACACGGGAGAAGAACTGGACTTTGAGACTGTTGGGGACATCATAGCTATCATTGAGGACAAGGTAAAATTATCTAGAGGCCTGTATAGGCTGGTCATATCTCTCATATCATATGAAACCATAGTTAAAATAAACTTCATTTGTTTTAAACAAGGTTTAAACCTTGCTGGGTTCAGGTGACACTACAAGATACACCCTGGCTCAACACAACTGGAGAGTCATGAGGCACCCACAATTTCAGCAGCATGTAGTAGTATGCTGCTCATTCATATTGTTTAAATTACTGTTTTAATGCGACATGTGAACTAGACTTCTACTCTCGCCTTGTGTTTGGTACCCTAGCCTGTTGAATAGACGGGATAGTGCAAGGACTTTCTTTACATCTCCATTGTTCTCATGGCCTCTGATTGTTGCCTGTATTACTGTTGGTAAAGGTGGACGACCATTCTGAAGTCCTGGATGTAGCAGCAGTAGAGGCTTTCTGCGAAGAGATTGAGGATCCTCAGTCACTGAGCGATCCCTGGGAGCACCCACTCCAACGAGAGCACCCAATCCAACAGGAGCACGAGAAGCAGAGTCAGATCCCCCCAATGGCTGTGACTGTAAAGCAGGAGAGACCAGACTGTGAGGAATCAGAGGCTAAGGGGATCAGAGATCTGATGAGCATTGGGGATCTGGGAACAGAAATAAAGACGGAGCCTTCTGAGCAGGGACAGATTCACCTGAGCCCCGAGGAAGCTTCTGCACTAGCAACCAGAACAAGTGAAGCCCCTGAAGATGAAGAGACACGGGTTGCTGGTCTGGAGTGCTCTGAAATGGAGATGGAATCATCAAAGGTTGAAATGGATCATGGCACAGTGAAGACAGAGGTAAATCAATGATGAGGCTTCTTGGATATAACATGGAGGCCCCTAACTTGAAGCGGTTTTTCAGACCTATGCTTAGTGCACAATAACGAGCAAATTTGCTTGTTGGCCAAACTGACTGACAAACTAACTAACTGTATTCACTCTGTGCAATCTGTGCTTGGGCATTCTTAGGTTTACCCCAAATAAAAATCTGGCATGTGTAGATTATGTAAATTGCTGAAATTGGGGCAGGGGATATGGGTATTCTTGTTTTTCTAGCCAGAAGAGAGTGGCAGTGAGTACTGAATCCCTGTCCCCAGTCCCTTGGGAATGTTCTTCAACTATCCCTGTCACTTGGAAGACATTACCCACCAAGTATATTGTGCAGTCACCCTTTCTTTACCATTGAAATCTGGATTCACAGTCAGCTGAACACTTCATTCTCCATTTCTTTTTACTTGTGGGGCTACAGCATATGCACAGTTTTGGCCATATGTTAGATCCTCGGGTATGCAGAGCTTTGCTGTGGATGCAGCTGTTTTGTTGTTCAATTGCTGTCTGCTTTTAGAGCCCTGATGGTATAAAATATGACTTAATGCTGAGTTGTGTAGGAAGCTGGTCCTGTTGCTCATGTTAGGCCATTCCTTTCCTTCTAGCTTCCCCCTGATGATGATACTTCCTCCCCACATGCTCCAAGTGCAAGCGAAGATTCCTCACAAGCAGATCTTCACCACAAATATGAGCTTTCAGGTAACCTGACTGGCTTGCTGGGTAAGGGGAAACTGGTTGTGTTACTGCTAGGGAGGGAGGCTGGTATCTGTGACTGCCTGAAATTATTGGAGTTAAAAAAATTCCCCCTTTTCTCCCCTCCCAGAATCAATGAAGGAGGAAGCCCAAGCTCTTTTTGAGAACCAACTGAAGGTATATTATTTACCCTCAGATTTCTTGACTTACATGCAAAGTGAAAGTAGTTGTCAGCTGTTTGCATCTGAGGCCATAGGTGGAGAATGCCAGAATTAATTTAGAGTGTGATTCCAATATACTGTACCAGATTCTCAAAAATTACAGACAAAAAGGAAAAGTTAAGGTAATCTTTCTGCAGGCAGAGATCCAGGCCTTCCTTGTAGCTATGCTATTATGTGTTAATATTTATTCCTATTCTGTTTTTTTTCTGGCCAAAGACCCTCAAAAGAATGAACAAAGTATTCTATAACAAAATGCAATGAAATTAATATCTGGCAGCAGGCTGCACTGGGTGGGGGGGGGGAGTAGTGGTGCAGGGATTCAGGGCCACGACCAGCTGTGCTGAGAAGCTAGGCTGCTTCCTTCAGCTCACTAAGCAGCAGCTATTAACATCCAGCAGTGGGGGAGGAGGGATGCAGGGCCACATCATCTGAGCATCTGAGAGACCAGCAACTCTGGCACCTTTTCATGAAGTTTTCCACCCCAGCTGTCCACTGGAAGAATTTGAAATGAAGAACTTATACTTGAGTTTGTTTTTTCTTCCTCCCACCCAGTCTGTTTCCCTTTTGTTTTGTCTACCTCTAAATTGTAAGCCTGTGGGCAGGGTCTCTGACTTGTAGCACTGTAAGTAATGGTCTCATCAGTACAGGGATTTCTGCTTGTGCAGTTGGACCTTCCCGCCCCCCGCTGGCCAAATCTGTTATGTGTTTTCCCCCAACTCTCCGGAGCAAATTTGGGGAGGTTGGGGTAGGGAAAGTCCTGTTGTAAAAGCGGAAATACTTGTGCTAATAGGATGAGGTATCATCCTTCGTCTTAAACATGTCAAAACCTGGCAACAATACCATCCATAGATTTTAAGATGCTGGCTTAAAATTACAGAAATCAAGGGGAAAGTAGCAGATGCTGAAAACCTCAATTGTTGAAAAAGTATTGATGGAGAAGAGTGGGCTTTACCACCCATCAGAAGTAGGAGAGGGAGGAAAATACACCTGCCTTTTGATAGAGGTGCCACTTCTGTGAAGGCCCTGTTACTTGGGGTGAGGGAAGTGGGACAGGGTCCCCTCTGTAAATCTCAGCAAGCAGATAGACTCGTATGTGGAAGTTAGCTGAAAGGCATTCTCTCTAATCATGCTTCCCTAGTATGCTAGGAGTAGATGTTTGTTCATATAGCTTTTCCTTTTCCTCTGCTGTCTTCTTTGGCAGCTGGTGCAGATGCTGTTATTGGCAGCTGCACCTTAGTTGTGCTACTTGATTTGCTGGAATCTTAATCTTGTATCTAAGGGTGAAGAGGATGAGGAGGATGGTGCCAGTGAGGCTGCCAGTCTGGAAGAGCCCAAAGAGGAAGATCAGGGTGAGGGATACCTCTCTGAAATGGACAATGAGCCCCCTGTGAGTGAGAGTGATGATGGCTTCAGTATCCATAATGCGCCTTTGCAGTCTCACACTTTGGCTGATTCCATTCCCAGCAGCCCCGCCTCCTCACAGTTGTGAGTATTGGTGAACCTACAGCTACTCACTAGATAGCCCAGAACATGCAACTAGCCTGCTGAAAGTTGAGACTAACTTTGTCCCTTTGTACAGTGGTATGTAGTGTGAATTAGCTGAGACCCATGCAATTATTATAGTCTTCTTCTTTTACCATTTCTTGGCTGTATGGAGGAGCCTCAAGGTTAGACTTTTGCTTGCTAGGAGACCAGCAAACATTTCTTTTTTCTTTTTTGTTAACTTCGATAAATTTGAAGCAGGAGGGGATGGATGTTGGAGATTGTGGTTAGTTGCTAGGCCATAATCTGTATGCTTTGCTTTAGGAGCCTCTGGGCGTCCTTTTCTGATAGATGCCTTTTCCTCTTCAGCTCTGTTTGCAGTGAGGATCAGGAGGCTATTCAGGCCCAGAAGATCTGGAAAAAGGCTATTATGTTAGTTTGGAGAGCAGCAGCCAATCACAGGTAAATCAACTTGCATCCAGTGTCCAAGTATGTAGAACAGGAATGAGGAACCTTTTTGGCTCCATGGGCCAGATCTTTGTCAGGATCTGCCTTATGGGGCAAATTTGACAGGTTGGCAGGGCCACCCACCTGTCAAAATCCCTTGGGCTTTGCAAGTCTCCCTGCACTTCCCCCTTTTAAGCTACTGATTGCAAAGGCTTAAAATGGGAGCAGGAGGAGACTCAGAAAGCCTTATCCAAGTCTCTTTGCAGTTCCCATTCAAGCCTCCCAAGATCGGGGACTTAAAAATAGTGGGGATAGACGTGCAGAAGGCTTTAAAACAGCCCCCACATTCCTGTTTGAGCCTCTGGAGCCACAAATGGGAGTGCAGGAGCTATCCTAAAGTCTTTGAAGTAGCTGTTGGGATTAAACTGCTGCCTTGACTGTGTGGACTAGTTCCCTGCTGGGAATGCGCAGCCAATGCAGGATTAGAGCCTGTCCTCCCACTCATCAGCTGACATCACCAGTAATGTCAGCTGATGGGTGGGTGGGTGGCCATGGTTTGAGAGAAATGGCCTGACAGTTCCCTACCCACTGATGTAGGAAGAGGAGAGACTACTGTTTGTGTCTGTTGTACTAACATTCATTCTAGAGGAGGCATTTCCTCATGTGTGAGAGAAAGGGGAATGCCTCTTTTTAATAGGGTGTTTGCCATCTGCAGTCCTTAGAAGTACTTGTACTTAATTTTTTAAAAATCTGCCTGATTAATTGGGCATCTTTTTAGTTGATTAATTGCTTAGATTAATATATTTTAAAACTTTTAATCAATTAAATGTTGCAACTCTGCATTTCCATGTGAGCCTTTAGCACAAAACCTGGCAAATGCCATGAAATTTTGAAAAACTAAGGTGTCAAATTGAAACATAAACCCTCAAAACATGCCAGGTACTGATGGCTATGGGAGAAAACTGAAAAGGTACCGAGTGATCTTACCACATTCTTCCAAAACTAATGGGCATCTGCAGCAGAATTCTGGTAGCCTATCTTCTATGTTCAGTGGGTGTCATATCTTTATGCAGTGCAATTCACAGTTCATCCATCTGACTGCATATCTGCTACTGCTCTATGTGCATATTTCTCAAGTCCCAACTGCGCTTTGCCAGTTTGATGGAACTGGTACAAAAATATGCATATATAACACTGGTGTGTAGTTTTTCTCTTTGTGTATCTCCAGTCAAAGAAGGTGGATTTTCAGGTGTAGAATTCTCTTGGCTATAGCATATTGAGCAAATGAGTGGAGAGAATGTTGAGAAACAGTTCTGTACATCTGCATATGGAAGTTGTGTTACTTCCACTGACCTTGTGTGTACTCAAACTTTCAGTAGCTAGTCCTGTGTCACTCTCTTACACATTTTTTGTTGCACAGGTATGCCAATGTCTTCTTGCAGCCTGTGACCGATGATATAGCTCCAGGTTACCACAGTATTGTACAGAGGTGAGTCATCAGTTTTTGCATTAGTGTTGATGCCATCTGTCACAGATCTGCCCCGGACATCTGTCAGCCTGCAGATTTCAGACGCTGTCAGCATCTACCTGGGACAGTCTCTTCAATCTAGTATTAATAAAGTTGATCAGGTGCAATGATCAGATTCTTGGCAGAAGTGGGGAGAACAGCTAGTTTAGTTCTTTTAATATATATTATTAGATTGTATTAATAAATTTAATTTCTTCGGTAACGTTTGTCTGGTGTTTTATTGACAGGCCAATGGATTTATCAACCATTAAGAAGAATATTGAGAATGGGCTAATCCGGACTACAGCAGAGTTCCAACGTGATATCATGCTGATGTTCCAAAATGCTGTCATGTACAACAGCTCTGACCATGATGTATACCACATGGCTGTGGAAATGCAGCGAGATGTCTTGGAGCAGATTCAGGTAATGCCACAGTCGGAAGTTTTCAGTGGGGCACTGTTCCTATCCTGATTTTGTATGGGAAGCACTGAGTACACTAGAGAAGATGCCTGCTCCTTGCGGCTTCTTTATTGTACACTAGAGAAGATGCCTGCTCCTTGCGGCTTCTTTATTGTCTCATTAGCTTATAAGATCCTCTTGGAGAGAAACTGGTTAAACCTGATGTCTGACTATCCCTGCATGATTTACCATTCCTAAGATCAATCAAAAGGAATGCAGGCTTAGAAACAAACAAGTAAACTGAAGTTACCTCCATTGTTTCGGTAGTAAGCCACTAAACTTGCATTCATGTTGAGAACCTTAATAGCTATTATGTGGTTTCTTGCAGCAATTTCTAGCCACACAGTTGATCATGCAGACGTCTGAGTCTGGGATCAGTGCAAAAAGTCTGCGTGGACGAGATTCCACTCGGAAACAAGATGCTTCAGAGAAGGTGGGGGCTAACAAGAACCTTTGATTTGTTTGGGGGAGGTTGTTTGAGCCATTTGATAGATGCATCCATTTGAGGGGAGTAGAGAGGCTTTGGAATCCTTCATTTAGAAGTCTCATTCGGAATAGAAGTGGGCTTACCCTTTCGGTTTAATTAATAACAAAAATGGCTGTGGCAGTCCTTCTCCCTTGCCCCCATATCCTGCGTTTTTCAATATCTAGTAAACTGAAAAATTAATTTGTCCTTGAAGTTGAGGATTGCTACCAAATGAAGAGGGCTGGCATTTCAGTGTGTGAAGAGCAGCTCTATTCTTTTATCTGAGTGGTGGGTTAGAGACAGAGAAGTCACTTTTCCAAAACTTGAAGTCAGGAGCCCAATCGAGACATGCTTCTTTGGTTTAGACCAGGGGTTCTCAAACTTTCTACCCCCAGCACCAACTTGAGATAACTGAACATTATTGAGGTCACGAGTCAGAAAATAGTGGCAGAGGGAGGAAGAGCTTGCCATAATTGGCTAGCAAATTGCTGTTGTCGTTGTTGCAAGGAGTTTCATAGCTCATCTTTCCTCAAGCTAAGTACAAACATTACTCTGCCAGTATTGTGGCTGTCTCCCCATGTTAAGCCAAATTCACTGATTCAGATATTCTAAGTGGAGAAGTCCTTTTCTTTTATATTTTTCCCTTTCCACCTGCACCTGCATTTAAGTATTACCCATCTCTTCTTATTCTATTCTCCTTTCACACTCAACTTGTACTTACTTCCCCACCCACCCACCACCCCAAACTGCCTGTTTCTTTCATTCCTCTTCTCTGGTCCTTTTACATTCACTTCTTCCTGTAATAGCTTTCTTGTCTTAGACCCTTCTTTTTTATTCCCAGTTTGTTTATTTTCTTATTAGTATCAATAATAATAACAATAAATATTAATCTTTTATATTACTTTCTAACTTCCTTCAAAACCTCTTCTGTCCCTTTTCCCTGAGAGGAAGGAGACCTTCTTGCTGGTGCTGTCTTTGGTCCAGCCAAAAGGCTATAGTCCAGTTAGGAAACAGGGAGGCAAGTGAGGAAGCACAGGGGAGGCTGTGACACTGAGGATGCTGGAAAGTGGCCCAAGGCCCTCTGGTGGGTCCCAGACCACGGTTTGAGAAACACTGGTTTAGGCTGCCACGTTGTGTTGTCTTGTCTTCCTGTGTGTGGATGTGTAATTTCCATCAAATTTATTTGCTACTTCTGTTTGTCTTTTAACAGGACAGTGTCCCCATGGGCTCCCCTGCCTTCCTCCTTTCTCTCTTTGTAAGTACTTAATGATTACGCTTTCAGCAGCACAATAACAATATGGGGACATTGTCTGCATGACGAGGGGCTTTCTAAAATTACAATCAGACTATGGTCATGTCTGGGTTGCTGAAACATAAGAAATGTCTCTACCCCCTTGTGCTTCAGTGTATTGTTTCGTGATTGGATGTCTGTGGAAAAGTGGGGGACTTTTTGTTATTTCTGGCTGCAGGCTGCCCACTTCCTTTCATTTCTTCAGTCTGTCTCCTTCCATTCTGGCTTTGGGTAGACCACAAGACTCTACATTTAAAAAGGCAACTCTTGCTTAGAGGGTAAAGTTACACACTAAAATCCACATTGCAGAGTAATATCCTTGGCTTGCGGCTCTTGCCTTGTTTTCTCGGCATCCCCATGTTGGATTTAATTATTTACATCTAAAGCTTGGTTCCTGCCTTCATAGCTCACAAGGCTTTCAGAGCAGCTTTCTGTAAGACATAACACGACAATAAAATTGTGAAATTATTCCGAGAATGGCACAGGAAAAGATCCCCAGGAAGGGTTGTCTCAATAATGGCTTCCCCTGCGGTAAAGAGAAATCTAGTTACATATGAACCGCTGTTTCATACATACCCTATTTTTCCATCTATAAGATGCCCCCATGTATAAGACGGCCCCTATTTTTGGGGACTCAGATTTAAGAAAATACACCCTCAGCACTATCTGTGTATAAGACGCTCCCTAATTTTTGACATTTTTAAAGGTAAAAAACCTAATCCTGTACACGGAAAAATACAGTACTTCTTGCAACAGTTTGTGTTGAAGCCCCCTCCAAGCGATGGGATAGTTCTAGAATCTAGACAGTGTACACTGCAAGAAGACTAAAATACAGTGTTTTGTTTCCACGGATGCAGCCATGATCCTATAGTAAGAAAGCTGCTGTTCCGCCCAAATATGTGTTTTGGCAGGTTCATCCTCCACCCAAGGGAATGCGGGTAGGGATTGTTTTCTAATGCCTGTTTATTAAAGACAGAGAAGCATGAGGAAAGGCAGCCAGATGGAGTGGGCAGCAGATGGAAGTGATCTCTCTAGCTTCCGTACATTCACAGAGAGCCGCTGTGAGGACATGCTAGGGAGATAGTGGCAGGGTCACCCACCTGGAAGAGAACTTCTGTAAAGAGCAGCAGTTGATCAGGTATGTTAGCCAGTATCCTTTCTGCCCACTGAAAGAAATGACTTGGAACTTTTCACATGGGGCAAACACATCATTACATATGCCAATGCCAAAAGTCCCCTTTCCCCTTTTGAGTTCACATGCAAACTCTGTAGCTGGTTTCATAAGGTAGTCCTCTGTGTTTTAGGAAGGCAAGTGGTACTGCCTGTCTGCGCAGTCAGTCTTTCCTGGCAACACAGATGGCGGCCAGCAGTCTTTCCTTTTGTCACAGTCTTGCTAATAACAGTGCCTTCCCTTCTCTCTGCATTTTGATTAGGATGGGGGAACCAGAGGGCGGCGTTGTGCAATTGAAGCAGATATGAAGATGAAGAAATGATGCTGAAGATAGGAAACAGCCCAGTCTTTGGTGTCTGCACCCAGGAAGCAAAATGAGAACCTTCCTGATCCTGAGGACGAAATGGCTATGGACAGGGAAGGGCTGCCCTGTCAGTAATAAAGAATATCTATCATCCTGGAATGTGTAACCAGGGTAATCCCAGAAACAAGAGAGCAGCCCCACTGCCTGTTGTAGGGCAGCAGTATTGGGGTCCTATTAGTGTCCTCATATTAGCTAGCAACTGGTGGCTAGTACGTACTGTAATGTGAAGTGTACAGATTTTTTGTATTTGTGGTGTGTAAATGTGTATAATAAACTGTAGTAGAGAATCCTGTAGAGCAAGGTGTGATGGCTGCATTGCTTTATTTACATTACCACCCTCTCTAAGAAAAACTTGTTTGTAAAGACCTACACATACTGTTAATGTTTTGACTACGTAGTTCAGAATGGCAAATTCATCAGCTAGATCAGACCTGCCAAGCAATTTCAAACAGGTCTGCTGGCTCCCATCTTCCTCCCCATCATAAAGAGAAGTCTCTCCTTCCAGCCCAGGTGCTGAAAAAATAGTTGCCTCTGCTCTTCAGAGATCAGTTGCTGAAGAGCAAAAGGAAACAATTGTATTTTCCATGACAGTTTTGGTCTTTCTGGAGGAGTTTGAGCCAGTCTATCAAATTCAGTGCTGTGATCGAGGAGTTTGTACCTGTCTCTGGGTGCAGGAAAGTCACATCAACATTAGCGATGGCCCTCTGCTGGCATGTGGTAGTCCAGTATTGTCTCTTCTCATTGGCAGAGGTGTGCATGCAGGGTGTGCTAGGTGTGCCCAGACACACCCTAATGTTTCAAAACACGAGGTCATAGCAAGGAGGAGAGAGCATGGAGCAGCAGCCTAGCTGCCTCAGGTGACACAACCCACAGGGAAGCGGCTATGGGGGGAGAGACTAAGGCAGAAGTGCGGAGGAGGGAAGCAGACAGAGAGACAGAATAAAAAACCTAGAATGGATCTGCAGTTTCCTCCTTCCTTACTGTTGCTGCTGGAGCTAAGTATCCCACCACTGCTTACAGATACAGATGCAGGCAGAAGCTGCAGCCTTTTTCTTTTGCCTGTGTCTGTCTCATGGCTCTGTCTCCTTCCAAGCACCACTTGCCACCTTCCTAGGACAGGAAGGCGATGAAACCATAATTTGTTTTGGTCAATTTGGTTTAACTCATCTGTTTAAAGATCATGAAATTTCATTATCACAGCAGCAAAAAAATTTTGTTAAGAAAAAAAGTTACATTTTAGTTTCTTCAGCTCCTGTCAGCTCGTGACTATTGGTCATACTGACTGCACTTGATAGAAATTGGAGTCTAACAACTGGATCTCCATGCCTGATCCAATATCTTGGATAGGTTTCCCTTCCCAGCCCTGCTACTTAAGAATTCTTTCTCCCTTGCCCACTCTTCAAACTGGAGATGCCAAAGACTGAAGCTATGATAGTTTAGGTCTTATGGGGGCAGCCAGCAGCTGGTGCACAGAGGCCTTCATTGTGGTTCATACCTTCTGGGAGCCACATGTCATTGTTGGCTGCGGCCAGAGACAAACATCCGCAGAGAAATTGATGTGATTCTTCATCTTTGTACAGTAGGCTACATTACAACTCAGTGGAAGTTTCTATACACCTACACCTGTCCATCCTCCATACAAGCATACAAGACACATTTTAACCCAGCAAAAGCAGTCAAGGAGGGCACAGGAAAATAATATACTGTAATAATATTTTATTTATATCACACCACTCTGGGCGGCTTCCAACACACAATAAAATGTTAATAATAACAATCTGATCCAATATAAAAAAATCACAACTTTAAAATAGACAACTTATATTAAACATATCAAACAAAGCAACAATCAACAATCCATTGGAATCTAATAAGAAATAACAAAATGAAACAACGGCAAATAATAAACGGTTCACATGTACCACAATAAAGAATTACCAATCTATAATCAATAAAAATAACAGCAAATCACAATGCATAAAAACCATAAAACATACAAAACCATGTAAAAGGATCAAATTGAAAAACAGACACACAAATTATAAACACACACACACACACACACATATCCATCCCTGAAATCTCTTCCTACCTGCTGCTGTTCTCAAAGTCACAGTGTGGGATAGAAAGGCTGGGTGGGGCAGATGGAAACACCAGTGCCTGAGTAGGAACAGAAAACCCATGAGGGATGTGGGCTGAGGAGGGCAAGTGGCTGAGGGAGAGTCCTGAGAGTTGGATAGAAAGCCCTGGAGACCCACCTAGGGCTCCTCAACCTCAGCTTCTCTTATCACTTCTTTTGACCATGATATCTCGGTAAACGCTTCAATGTGTTGCTCCAAAACATATGTCTACTAAAATTTATATTGTCACCAATGGGAGTAAAATAAGAAACCGTCATACTGTTTTAAGACATCCTCTGGTTTTGTCAGCAAAAAACGATTTCTTGATTTTCTCCACCCCGAAGAATCCTTCAGGGATAATCAAAAGAATAACTGGATAATCACCAGTTAAGTGATCCCAGCATAAGCAATACAATTTCCCCAGGGTGGTGTTAACGGAAGGCTTTCATGACTTTCACCTGCATCTCATGCAGCATCTTTATCTCCTCCTTTAAAACTAGATAAAATTTTGAGATCTTGACTTCTAGACACATTGGATTGTAATAAGGCAGTGGCTTCCAACTCTTTTGCAAAATTGTGCTATCAATGGATTATCGTTCTTGTTAGAAAGGATCTTCCTTTTCTATTCACCTTGCATTGAGAAATTCACCTCTCCTCCTTTACCTATTATGCAGGAACATTGGAAGCTGCCTTGTACCATTCTAGCCAATTAGTCCACCTAGATCAGTGCAGTATGTGTTGATTGGCAGTGGCTGTTAAGGGTTTCAGGCAAAGGACATTCCTACCCGTACTTGGAGATACCAGGGTTTGATCCTGGTCCCTTCTGCAGGCAAAGCAGGTGCCCTGCCATTGAGCCACTTCTGGGTTGCCCTGTTCCCAGTCCCCACTGCTAGCAAACCTGGTGATATAACCCAAGGCTTCAGCAACCCACTCACTGATATCTCCTGGCTCACCATTTGGAAAGCTGTGAGACTTGGCAGATGTGCAGTGCCACATAGACAATTAGAAGCTAGGGATAATTTTTGGTACAAGTTCTTTTTCAAGTCACAGCTGAGAGCATTACCACAACAGATTGCGTATTTCAGGGTTTGAACTTGGCTCCTTTACTACCTGCTCGAACACCTGATCTGATCTGAAGCTAGCACGTGATCAAGTGACAAACCCTCTTCCCATCTCGTGTACCTTTTGTAGATGGGTCACGTGTGGACCTGGCTGGAGTCCAAAGAAGAATTCTTCACAGAGTCTGAGAAGAGCAGCTGCTGCCAGTCTCCCCAGGGCTCCACAGGCTCTAGCTCAGATCTTGACCTGGAACTAGGCTGCTGGAGAAAGGGGGAAGAAACTGCTGAGGAGGAAGTCGAGGAGAGCAGCAGCCAAGAGGAGGAGAGTCAGCTGGGAACGAGTGGTCCTCTGGAATGGGAAGATGCCAGCAGAGGGGACCAAGACGAGGCTGGGAGGTACAAGCAGGATGCTATCTTGAGGTTCCTGTCAGAGGTATGGCTGCTGATGGGTGCAGTTGAGGAAAAGGTGGAGGTGGTGGTGGGTGACCTTGTCAATTGGAGGGGACTGCTGAAAAAATAGTGCTCCCAGTGAACGTGGCAGACTGGCAATTTCTGTATGCAGTTGGGTAAAGGTACCTGGAGATAGAGGTTCAGGATAAATGTGTTGACAAGGGTTGGTGCCTGCCCTCTAATTCAAAAGTGGAAGGGTGTCTTTGCCCAGATGCACTTCTATTAACATGCCCATGGAGCATAGCTGTCAACTTTCCCTTTTTTGTGGGAAATTCCCTTATTCCAGCACCGTTTCCCATTGCAAAAAAAGGGAAAGTTGACAGCTATGGCCATTTCCCAATGCAAAAAAAGGAAGGTTGACAGCTCTGCCATGGAGTGTTATTCTGTGTTTTGGCTGTGTCTTTATCCTATGCCTGTTAGGACAAAAGATGTGTTGAATGGACAGATCTGCATATAGTTCTGTAATGTCACTAATTCTGCAATGGTCTTAAGCTGTTAGCCTGTCACCCTCTCTTCCAGGTAACACATTTGATGGAGCCCCTTTGCATTGGCAGCACATACCTGGCCCAGGGTCCACAGGCACTTTGCAGTGCTGGGGAGCAGCCTGGAAGGGGATTGCTGGATCATGAAGGAGACATAAAGGGAACTCTGATCCACCCAGAGGAGGAAGTGGCTAAAGGAAGTCAGCTTCAGGTTCTGAAAAAGAGAGCTACTTCCCAGGGAAGGGGAAACTTGGCATTGCAGGTCTCAGAAGGGTTGCCAGTTATGAATTGGGAAGCAGAAGGAATGGAAGAGCAACAAGATCTGTGTGAGGTGTCAGGAGACTCTCAGATTCAGGATGACAATCCTGATGGGGATTTGGAAAAGAAGGTGCTGCATAGCCTTGTGGCAAGTGCAGGAGAAACAGATGAAGATGACTACTCATTAGAGCTTACAAATGATACTTCCTTCAGTTGGAGAACACTGAAGGATGGGATGCCACAAAACGTAGAGGTAAGTGGTGAAACTCTCACAAGTCGAGTTTTGGGACTAGGTTTCTGTCTCTGTGCTTCATCTCCCCATTTTTGGATAGAGGTCATATTATTTGGAAAGGAGAAGCACAGTGAAGTGAAAGTTGATAAGCACCAAGGGAAAGATGAAATCTGTGAGCTAGCCATGATTGTTGGTGGGAAGGGGGAAAGTGAGAACAAGCTGCTTGGGAGGGCTTAGCTGCATTTTCAGGTGGGCTGGAGAAAACATGGAAACACCCAGTTAGAATCCTTGTATCTTCCATCATGGGCATCTGGCCTTGAGTTTGATATTCCAATTGTTACTTTGCCAATTCAGCTCATGCCTATTTTGTGTTCACCAGGAAGCAGCTGCGGAACGCACTGAAGAACAAGCTGAAGACTGGAAAGATTGTGACTTCCACCTGAGTTACAGCAACGATGACTCCAGTCCCTATGGAACACCCTTGATGAGCTCCCCTACCACAAGTACAGCTTCTTTGCCTTTGTGAGTAATGGTGGCACAAGGCTCAGAAATGGCATCATACCTGCTCTTCAGGCTTAGTACTTTTAAGTGTAGTCAGCTATCTCTCCATGCAATCCTGTACAGGTCTACTCAGAAGTAAACCCCACTGAGTTATGTGGGTCTGGCTCCCAGATAAGGTTATATATAGGGTTGCAGCCTAAAAATCCCTCTAGAAGAGGCGTGGGGAACTCTTTGTTAGGAAATAACTGGGGAATACTAGTTAATCCTGATATCCCATGTGTGTGGCAAACTACAAAAGAAAAAATGGCTGACTGCCTGAATTAAAAAAAACATGGGGCTGACTCACTCTGTAGTCAAAAGAGCCCCCAGCAGAGTTTAAAACTAAAGCGTGGCAAATATAGGTTGTTAGACCTTTAAATGTCCCAGTATTAAGCACTAATTGTGTTCCCCTGCCTCTACCACTCTCAGAGTTAATAGAGCGCAAACTTTCATAAGTTTAAATGCTTTACTTATATTAAGTAAAGGTCACACTCACACATCAATCAATGCTACAGCAAAAACAACACAGGTAAAAACTTATTGAGTAGGCTACAAAATACAAAAAGGGTACCTTCAAGCATGGAGTTTGGACAGGGAGCGCCAGTCTCATGTGTCTGGTCAGTTGCATAATTCAAAAAGAAGAGGGAGAGAGGAGCAGGAAACAAACAATACTGTACTTCCCCCCCTCCCTGAAGGTGAGGGGGTGTATCTTAGCTGTGCCTTCTCTAGAAATTTACATTTCTGTGCTCCTTAACCCCTTCATTTAATAACTTTCATTGGTAAGTTGCACAAATTTCTTTTTCCATCGGGAGCTAACAAACCTTAGCTGCATCACTGATCCAGTAACACATTTCATCCCACCAATTTCTTTTTCCTGCTGGGAATAAATTTGTTCTGTTTCTTATTTGTATAGGATGCAGCTGAGCCAAGACGACCCTCCCCAGCAGCTTTTGCTTTTCAAAAAAACTCTGTTGTCCATCTGGAAGATGGTGGCTGGCCACAGGTGTGTTATTAAGGTTTATGGAGGCAAAGGGGACTAAGGGTGCATCCACAGTAGCACATCTTCATGGCTGCTTGATACCAACCATTCAAGAGCTGGTGCAGATCACACAGCATCTTTGCGATTTGTCTGTGTCTGCATGCCACTTCCTGTGAGGGTCCTCTCCTTCCCCCAATTTAAGAGATGCAACCTTTTGCACAGTCTGGTCTAGACGGAAATATTCCTGACCATGCAGTTTTCCTCTTTCAAATTGTTTCCTTTCTTTGAGTGGTGTAGCATTGCATCTATACATTCAGTAACATAGGCACCTTGCTTATTGCATTTACTGCATCTGCTAATTTTTTTTAATAGCAGAAATCGTATCAAACTTGCTTCTTGATCCTAAAATCCAATACACTCCTGAGATTATCTCCCTGGGGTTTTTTGGGGGGGCAAGCAGCATCAAATTTATCAAGGTGTATTTGGGTAAACAGGAGTGACTGCCCGTATCTGGTGGTTATTAAGAGGGTGAACTATGTGTGTGAGGTGAGGTGGGGTGGGTTGAAATTTAAGAGGAGGAAATATATAAATAGAGGAAACGTGCCAAAATTTAGTACCGATACAGTGAGAGTAAACCTAAGACTTTAAAGCCTGCGTGGAAAGACCAGAGTTGGATACTGAGGGAGTCAAAGCTCGAAAAGAAGAATGTTGTGGATCAAGCTCAGAGAGAACTGGTGAAAATATGGGGGAAGACGCTGGGATCCCAGGACTGAAGCTTGGAGGAAATGGAGTGTCCTGTCCTATATGTCTTAGGGTTAGGAATATAGCAAGCCACCTTATACTAAATCAGACCATTAGTCCCTCTAGCTTAGCATTGTCTACTCTGACTGGCAGCTACCCTCCAGGTTTCAGACTAGGGACATTTTCAGTCTTGTCTGGAGACTGAACTGCAATCATTTGCAACCAAAGCAGATGCTCTTCCTCTGAGCTACAGCCCTTCCCCATAATTAGAATTGGAAGATGGAACAACAGCTGAATGTGTCCCTTTTTTTCAGCCCATCCTGGCCTGATTCTCTTGGTCCGACATTATGCATACACAGCATACAGCTGCCCCCTGTAAAGCACAAACCTGTGCTTGGTTCTACCCTGAGCATTTCACCCTTCCTTTCTAATAGTTATATTATGATTTCTTAGCTGATTGACTTCCATCTGCCACTCACTGTCATCCCCACCAGTCATTCTGAGATACAGAAAAGGGTGTGGCATGAAGTCCGGTGGACAGTCAAGTGTAATGCACATGGGGAAGCCTATTTAGCTCTCTTCATCTTTGTCTCCCCCTTAGGTACAGCGGCCCCTTTCTGAAGCCCGTTTCCGAGAAGCAGGCTCCTGGTTACAAAGATGTGGTGAAAAGGTCAGCTGAGAAAGTGGAGGGAGAGCTGGTTCGGAGAATAAGGCTGTGGAGTGGCTACAAGTCACAACAACTGCCATGGTTGCAGTTCCAGCCGAATTGTCCGATGCCAGAGTCTATGATGTGTTACGGGATCAGTTTCAGCTTATGTAGTCAAGTTGATATGGATAAGACGCTGGTGGCAATACGTCTGACCACATGCCCTCTTCACCCCTGTCTCTCCTAGCTTCTTAAATCTACCAGAGGGGGTTTGATTCCTTGGGTCCAAGGCATGGAGAACATTTTATTTTGTGAAGGGGTGGTTCCAGCTGCCTTGAAAGAGACAGTGATGTGAACACTCTTGAAGAAACTGGCCCTGGGCCCTTCAGACTGGAATAACTACCCTCCAGTTGCAGCTACCAATTTATTGGTGGTGGAGAGAGTAGTGGCAGGGCAGCTGCAAGCATTCTTGGATGACACAGAACATTTAAACCCATTCCAATCTGGGTTCAGGCTTGGCTATGGGACCGAGTCATCCTTGGCCACCTTTACAGTGAGCAGGGCAAGGGTAGTGCAGCTTTGCTCCTGCTTTTCTGCCTCTGCTGCTTTTGATACCATTGTCCATATAGCCTCTTGGACTGGCTCCATGGAATGAGAAATGTGGGGTTCCAGTCCTACCTACATTGAGAGAGTACTTTTTGGCTCCTTTGGTGGTTAAATTATGGGATGCTGCCAAGCACTATTTTATCCCCTATGCTATTGAATGCTTGTTGTGAAGCAGTCATTAGGCATTTTGGGGCCAGATGCCATCAGTAAATTTATGACACTCAGCTCTATTTCTCCATAACATCTGGATCAGGAGAAGCCTGCCTGGATGCAATGGTGGGATCGATGAAGTCCATGAGTCAGTCTCCCAGTCCTTCCCCTTACCCACCCAATAATTATTGATTGAAAAGCAGTGAGGTAGAGGATGGGATTTGGATTGGGACTTCAGTACTGGGGTAGATTCCCTTAACATGAATCACTCCACCAGAGGCTATTATTTAGATGGGAAAAGACAGTCGCCTATATTGTACCCATCTTCCTATCTACCCACTCTGTGGATAATAGCAGCTTTAGTATGTGATTTATGTATTAGGAAGCAGTATGGGTATGTGAAGGGTTAAACCCACCCCCAGAATCATCAAAGCCCTGATCCAAATTGAGGGAAGGGGCTGATTTCAACCAAAGAAAAGTATGTTGGAAGATTAAATCCACTGTACAACACAAGCCAGTACCGGTAACTGCCACCATCCACTGATGGAGGAATAGAAATTCTTACTCTAAGGATTGGATATTTCCTTTGAGAGCTATCTGGGCTACCAAGTTAAAGTTCTGCCAGCTTCCAATCTATAACTGCCCAAATCCTTCTCCGAGAGACAATGTAATTTTTTCTTAACAATTTGGCCAGAATGACAGACAAGTGCAACTCACTTCTCCCTCCTTTCTGAAGGCCAGCTGATCTTTCCTCCATAAAGAGGAGCCTCTCCAAGGGCCACATTCAAAATATGGTGCAGTTCCAGCGGGATCTCATGCTGATGTTCCAGAATGCCATCATGTACAATAACTCCAACCACCATATACATCGCATTGCTCTGGAGATGCAACGAGAAGTTCTGGAGCAGCTTCAGATGCTGGGCGAGGCACTCCTGTGCTCGGAGGAAATGCAAGGCTTTGTGAGAAGGTGAGAGGGTTGTGTTCAAAGGGGAACAACCACATCAGCTTCCCCTTTGCCATGTTCCCATACCTGTAGGGAACAAATGAGTGGAAATCTAACCATTTATTCACAGGATGTTATTGGGTATGGCATCTCTGCTTGTGTCTCCCAAAGATGAGAGTTACCGTATTTTTCGCTCCATAGGGCGCACCGGGCCATAGGGCGCACCTCACTTTTAGAGGAGGAAACAAGGAGAAAAAAATATTTTTCTGGTTTTCCTCCTCTAAAAGCCCTGTTTTTTGAGGATCAAAGTTTTGCCGCTTTTTTGCAAAGGGAAAAGCCCTGTTTTTGTTGTTGTTGTTGTTGTTCAGTCGTTCAGTCGTGTCCGACTCTTCGTGACCCCATGGACCAGAGCACGCCAGGCACGCCTATCCTTCACTGCCTCCCGCAGTTTGGCCAAACTCATGTTAGTAGCTTCGAGAATACTGTCCAACCATCTCATCCTTTGTCGTCCCCTTCTCCTTGTGCCCTCCATCTTTCCCAGCATCAGGGTCTTTTCCAGGGAGTCTTCTCTTCTCATGAGGTGGCCAAAGTACTGGAGCCTCAACTTCAGGATCTGTCCTTCTAGTGAGCACTCAGGGCCGATTTCCTTGAGAATGGATAGGTTTGATCTTCTTGCAGTCCATGGGACTCTCAAGAGTCTCCTCCAGCACCATAATTCAAAAGCATCAATTCTTCGGCGATCAGCCTTCTTGATGGTCCAGCTCTCACTTCCGTACATTACTACTGGGAAAACCATAGCTTTAACTATACGGACCTTTGTTGGCAAGGTGATGTCTTTGCTTTTTAAGATGCTGTCTAGGTTTGTCATTGCTTTTCTCCCAAGAAGCAGGCGTCTTCTAATTTCGTGACTGCTGTCACCATCTGCAGTGATCATGGAACCCAAGAAAGTGAAATCTCTCACTGCCTCCATTTCTTCCCCTTCTATTTGCCAGGAGGTGATGGGACCAGTGGTCATGATCTTAGTTTTTTTGATGTTGAGCTTCAGACCATATTTTGCGCTTTCCTCTTTCACCCTCATTAAAAGGTTCTTCAATTCCTCCTCACTTTCTGCCATCAAGGTTGTATCATCAGCATATCTGAGGTTGTTGATATTTTTTCCGGCAATCTTAATTCCGGTTTGGGATTCATCCAGCCCAGCCTTTCGCATGATGAATTCTGCATATAAGTTAAATAAGCAGGGAGACAATATACAGCCTTGTCGTACTCCTTTCCCAATTTTGAACCAATCAGTTATTCCATATCCAGTTCTAACTGTAGCTTCTTGTCCCAAATAGAGATTTCTCAGGAGACAGATGAGGTGATCCGGCACTCCCATTTCTTTAAGAACTTTCCATGGTTTGCTGTGGTCGACACAGTCAAATGCTTTTGCGTAGTCAATGAAGCAGAAGTAGATGTTTGCAGCTTTTTTTGCAAAGGGAAAAGCCCTGGTTTTTTGAGGATCAGCTAAAGGTTTTGCAGCTTTTTTTTGCAAAGGGAAAAACCCTGTTTTTTTGAGGATCAGCTAAAGGTTTTGCAGCTTTTTTGCAAAGGGGGAAAAGCAAAGCTCCTTTTGCAAAGGGGGAAAAACAAAGAGGAAAAGCCCCATTTTATGGGGTTCAACTCACATTTCTGCAGCTTCTAAAGGAAAGGGAGCCTTTTCTACAGTTTCCAGACAGATAATCTAATCAGCCAGTCACATGTCGCTGGGGAAACAAACAACCACCCTCTGCAGCACATTCAACAATGGAGGCCTGGGCAAGGGGGTGGGGCTGAAAGGGAGCCTGGACTCTTATCTCTCTCCCAATCTCTTGCTGATCAGCTGCTGAGCGGGGTCCTTTCAACACCCCCTTTTCTCTTTGTAAAATAAAAAGCATGATCCTCTTTTGGCCCCTGAGCAATTCAGCTCCAGGGACCACCATTCACTCCATAAGACGCACAGATATTTCCCCTTACTTTTTAGGAGGAAAAAAGTGTGTCTTATGGAGCGAAAAATACGGTATTCATCTTCCTTAGATTTCCCAGTAATGAGTAGAATTTTCTGCCAACCTGCAAGGCATATAGATGATTAAAACAATGTTGAGCTTCACTCGGCTCCCTAAGCAGGAACATAGGAAACTGCCTATATCACGTCAGACCACTGGTATGTCTAGCTCAGTATTGTCTACATTGACGGACAGTGGCCCTCCAAGATGTCAGACGGGTCTCTCCCAGCCCTGCCTGGAAATGCCACGGATTGAACCTGGTACTTTCTGTGGCCCTTTGTAATGAGGTTTATGTAGGCATACATACAGGCTATTCTGGAACATGATAAATCATTGGGGAACTGGGAGATTTACTGTCTTTCTTTCCATTTATAGATGTTGAAGAGCCAGAAGAATCAGGCTAGTCCAGGGCCAAGAAGCTGGATTTCAACCTTGCTACCTTCAGTCTGCCTCTATGGAAAAGTTGTTAAGATAACCACAGTTCAGCAGTCTGATGCCCCTCCACTTCCCTAAGAGCTTTTGTTATCTATTATATGTCCCAAAGTTTTATTCATAACAGATTTATATGTATCTGAAAAGTCAGTTTTTAGACTACAGATACTATGTTTTTTCCTGTTGTTTATTCCTGGAACTGTCTTGTCTTGTCCTCACCCAGGAGTCTCAGTTGAAGTTTAATGGATGAAAAAGAAAGTTAAAGAACCTACAAGCCATAGCACAGGCAAGACTTGTTGTCCCCCAAAGCTAAGCCCCGTTTTGGGTAGCAGGCACCAACAAGGGTCTGTAGAACGTCCATTTCCAGAAAATAAATGTTATGTTGTGTATTACCGTTCCAGAACAGTTCTGTTCTAGATTCCCAAAGATTTTTTTTAAATCTGTGTTGGCTTCCTTTTTAGAAAATTATAAAATTGAAAGAGAATGCAGTTATCTGCAAACGTTATTTTGGAGGCAAAAAACCCCTACATGATGCCACTGTTAGTACCCAAGCATGGTAGCTTTGTTGATTTCAGCACTGTCACAAATGAACTCTGTTCACGCCTCCCTAGCAGAACACTACTCTGAAGCTGCATCCATTGTACTCAACTTTACCAGGTACCAAGTAGTTATTACCAGGCTTGGCCTAATTTGGGAAGGGCATAAGAGATATTGGGAGTTCTCCACCAATAATGATAAATTATTTGTGAATGCCTGATATAAAAGGAGAGGAACAGATAATGACCATGAGGAAAGAAAAAGGGAAAACAAATACCACAGCACGCTTCGCTTCAATTATACCTGTGAAAACAGCATCACCTTTATGACAAGACCAGATATAATGACAGTGGCTTTGCAAAGTGCTAGGAAACTGTTAGACTCTGCCTCTTCTCTGTCCCACAGAGTTTGAGCATAATGTGGCAGAAGCTAAAGTTGGACTGGGGAGAAACTGTGTGTGTTTGTGACTGACGGTGAATGTGGTTAAGAGGAAACATCCCTAGCAGCAGGTGGGGTGTGCAATGCTTAGTGCATACACTATTTTGCAGAGCCCCACCACCTGGTAGGCTGCTACTAGATAAAATCCATGTATGGCAGGGGTGGGAAACTCAGACCCAGGGCCAAACGTGGCCCTCCAAGCTTCTCTGTGGCCCTAAGGATCCTTCAGATGCCACATCCCCTCCTAATTCATAGCTGTCAACTTTTCCCTTTTCTTGTGAGGAATCCTATTCGGAATAAGGGAATTTCCCTTAAAAAAAGGAAAAAGTTGACAGCTATGAATTCCACACTTCTCCATCCCTCCCCAAGTGCTTTGGTATGTCCTTAAGCTAGCTCACCAGGATGGCATCGTATGAGTGTAGAAATGTCTGTCTTTTGTGTGGCTGGAATGCAGCCTATCATATATAAGCAAGAGTAGCACCTTTTGCCCACCCACTGTCATCTCTAGCCCCATCCACCACTGGCAAATGGCTCCTGGAAGTTTTGTTGTTGTTTTTTAAACAAACAAAAAACAAAACAAAACACAACTAAAAAATGTTCCCCATTCCTTGTGTAAGGGATTTGGGCAAGGCTATCCATGTTGCAGTTGGAGCACCGGGGCCCATGCCTGCAATGGGCCCCAGATTTTGAGCTTCCTTCCCCCCCCCTTTTTTTTAAAGCAAGTCTTTGGGAAGCTGAATCAAAATGTGACTGGAGAGGACCCTTTTTTTACTTGAAGTCAGGGATGCAGGTTTCATATAGCTCACCTGAGCTATTCCCAATGTCTGAAGAGTCCCTCACCTTCCACTTACAGGTAGGTACGGTAGCTGTGTTGGTCTGCCATAGTCAAAACAAAATAAAAAAATACACAGATCCTTCCAGTAGCACCTTAGAGACCAACTAAGTTTGTTCTTGGTATGAGCTTTCGTGTGCATGCACACTTCTTCAGATAATTCTCTCCTTTTGCTTGGAGTTTGTGTGTAAGGGGGTTGCAGTCAAAGATAGTTCCCACACACACACTTTTTGTGAGATATTTGGAGGGTAGGGGGGCAAAAATTGGCACTGGAATGGTGGCAGGGGGCATATTTTGTGGCCCAGAAGGGTTTTAGCAGAAGGAGAAGAATTTGCCCGCTCCTCCTCCTCCTCCTCCTCCTCCCAGAGGAGACTGAGGCAGAACTACATGCGGAAAGAACCGGGATGAGAAACAGCCTCGCGCTAACCTCCGCGCTGGCCACGCCCCGGGTAGATGATTGGCAGCTGAGTTTTGCGCGTCCTGATTGGCTGATCGGGCCGACCGCGAGGTTTGAAAGAGCCGGAGAAGCAGAAGGAAAGAATTTCGAGAGCTCCATTGTAGCTCGTACGGAAACCGTCGATCGAGCGGGCAAAGCTTGCCGGGCCGGGCAGAGGAGATCACGGAGCGGGGGAAAGCCTGGTGAGAGCCGCGGCAGTCGGGGGAGAATTGCTTTGGACTCAGTCCTTGCTACTAGTGTCGGGGAGAACGAGGCTCGGGAGTGAGTTGCACCTTTACTTCTGCAACGGCCACGGGGGGTGATTTAAGTCTCACGCTGCCCCTCCTAATGTGAGCGCTGAGCATGTCTCATTTTGGGTGCTCGTGAAAACCTCCCCCTTTCACTAGTTGCCAGTCGTATTCGTTATTCTAGGCATTTATTTACCCACCTTACTCCAATTCCTCTTTACCTTATGGGACCTGGAAGATACGTTACAGACGCTAGGCTTGAGGCGGGTCACGCGAATTCACCCTGAAGTAAGTTGCTCTCACTCCTAGGGAAAGGAAGAGGTGGATCCCAAAGGCAGATTAGGTAGAGTGGCACGATCTTTTAAAATAACCCTTTGCAGAAGCTACGCTTGCACGAGGGTCACATTCGTTGCTGCTACAATAATGTCTGAGCCAAACAGTGCACTTGCTTGCACTTCCATAACGAAACGAAGTGCCCACATGACAATGTTTTCGCTGCAATCCTAACCCCATTTCCTTGGAACTAAGCCCCAGTGGATTTATTTCTGAGGATATGTGGTTGGAAGTGTACTTAAGGGCTGTCCCTTGTTTGGTAGAGACCACGTGTGTTGAATACAGAAGGTCCCAGGTTCAGTCCCTGACATCCTCAGGTAGTGCGCGGACTGGGAAAGATGCTCTCTGAAACCTTGAGAGCTGCAGTCAGCAGGTAGAACAGACAATATTGGGCCCAGATGAAACAGTGGTCAGGTAAGGTACCTTCGGATTTTTTTCTAGTTAAGTTTTTCCTAGAATGCAATGCATCTCTAGCCAAGGTATGTTGCTGGTGTCCCATCTACTGTTTGGCTAGTGGAGGTTGTGAGGGTTGTTTGTGCTAATGGTAATTATCCTCTAATTTAATTCGCTTCTGTTGAGGTTTTATTGTCAGAAGCCCATAAGCCAAAACAAAAGCAACACACAACCAAAAATTGTTGAGTGTTGACTTGCAGATGGTGATCTAACTCTGGGCTGTGCAGAAGGTAGTGTTGCGTACCATCCCAATCTCAAAGAGGTGTGAGATTCCAGGGGTCCATATTTCCTTAAAAGGCTTAGAAGGGGGACCAGGCATTCATCCAACTCCCTCCCCACCCCTGGGGGGGGGGGGGAAACACCATCGTAATAGTAGATTGGCATTTGCTGCTAGGCCTTTGGATGAGCTACTGTAAATTTCTGACCACCCCACCCCTCATTTGTTTAACAATGACAATAACAAAATTTCTCCTGCCCTGCCCCCCACACCTCCACAAAATTAAAAATACAGTACTGTTGAAATGAGGAGTAAACTGGAGTCGGGTTTTGTGTATGGAAGGGTTGGGAGCTCAGATCAGAACTCTGTACTAATCCTTGGCTCTGAATTATTTTATTCTGATGGTATGTCCTTTGCATCTGGCTTCAGTTGGTAGATTTCAGGGCTCTGGTAAGAACAGGAAAAAACTACAGCTGCTCAAAACTGTCCACTCCTGATCTGAAGTACCTGTTTGCTAGTTCTCCCCTTTAATTGGTTAGGTCAGTAGTTAATTTGTGTAGCTGACAGGGATAATCTTGCTTTTATTTAAAAAAAATCAAAGTGAGCCATCAGAGAACATTGCAAAAGTTATTTCAGATTACTTTTATTGCATCAACTATTTCAGATCATTTTTTATTATAGCTTAGAAAAATGACTGGAACTTAGTTATCTGGCAGTTTAACAATCTTCTGGCTGCAACCTTTTTATTTTCCTTATCCCAGAGTCATCCCCCCCCCCTGAAACCAATAAGTGGAAAACATTAACTTTTCTACAAAAAGATGAATACTTTCCTTCATACAAGTTGCATGCTACTGTTATAAGAATTTTAAGGTCTTAGATATATAATAAATGTACCAAGCAAACACGTACATAAATACAGTATATAAACCACATGCCTGAAGCAGCACAGGAAGAAACCATTTTGCCAGAAATAGTCAAGTACCTGTAGATGGTTTTATTTAGTTCCAAAAGGTAATAAAATTGTGTTCCAAGAATGGAAGGGAAGGGACCAGACCTATGGCATGAATGGAACAGGGACTCCATAACTCTCAAGATGTATCATCACACAGTTAACAGCCCTGACAAAGGGACCAGACTAGGTGTTATCAGAGGGAAATGAGACCCAGGAAGAACAAATAAAACGTGCAGATGTTTTCCTGACAAGGGGATATGTAAATACTCTCATTGTGTGAAGTGTGTACTTGAACCATGCGTGGTTGACAGGGGCATGTCTGGATCTCAGGTTTCTGTCTGGGAAAACATGTATGGGAAAACCTATGTTTTGATGCTGCTTTGTGAAATGTCTTATGGGAAATTTTGGGAACTCTTAAGCCATGTGCCCTCTGTTCTGGGTTTCTTCTTGTTTTAGTTTGGGAATTGAAACCTTGCTGCAACAATGAAGTGATCAAGGTTTCCTAGCCACTGTTTTGCTTTGATTTGCCCGGCTGTGGTTTCTTGCTTGAACCTGACCCGCAGGGCTATGCCCTAGTGAAGTTGGGAAACGGTTTAAGTATTGTACCCCAAGATTTTATCCTTATCACAGGCATCACATATTTTGCGGTTATAGGAAGTGTTGTTATCATTTATTTAGAAGTGGCAAGGAATCTGGAAACCAGGTGGCAAAGTCTGGCAGTGGAACTTAAGCTTCTTTTTCTATTCCTCATCCTATGATGGGCTTCTCTTGCAGCATCAGTGTGTAGCCACTATGGCCTCCCCAGCAGGGCTGTTATCTGATGAAGAAGCTGTCACTTCTCCTGTACTGGAGTCCACTGTGGCAGAATGTGGAGCTGGCTTGTGCCGAGACCTCTTGGCGGAGTTTTCTGCCATCTCTTCAAGCAGTGAGCAGGTAAGAGCAGTGAGGTGAAGAACTAAATTTCTTGTTTGTGCTCCCTCAGGGGTAGCCAATGTGACACTCTTTAATATGCAGTTATAGGTAGGTAGCCGTGTTGGTCTGCCATAGTCAAAACAAAATAAAAAATTCCTTCCAGTAGCACCTTAGAGACCAACTAAGTTTGTTCTTGGTATGAGCTTTCGTGTGCCTGCACACTTCTTCAGGTATTATTTTTATTTTTTATTTTGTTTTGGCTCTTTAATATGGTTGGACTGCAGCTGCCCATCAGCCCTGTCCAGCAGGACCCATGGTTGGGAAAGATGGAGTTGTAGACCAACAGTGTCTGAAAAGCACCTGATTGGGTACCTCTGGTCTGGTTTCAAAACAATTAAAAAACAACAAAACGAATGGGCTAGTATTGCCTAACTCTCCTAGGTAGGAACCTAAGAGACACATCTGATTTCTCCACAGGCTGCTTCTGATGACAATGGAAAAGTGAAGGTGTATGCAAGAGTGCGACCCCTGAAACCAGCCGAGGTGGAGAAACAGGAAGATAAAGTGAGTTTATAGGCAATGCATGGGCCAGCATCTGGGGGGTGTGTGTGTGTGTGTGTGTGTGTGTGTGTGTTTTGCCAGTCTCCAGGGAGGGGAAAGACACTGGTCTCTGCCCTTGTCCGGAGGTATAATCACACCAGAAGGTTGCCTGGCAAGAAGAAGAGCAGACTGGCCCCCTCAGAAAGCTACAATTCCCAGAGTTCCTTATAAAGAGGGATTGATTGTTAAGCCATTCTGGTAATTGTAGCTCTGTGAAGAGAGGGACTCTTAACTACACTCAGCATCTTAAAAACAAACAAACCCACAGCTCCCATAATTATTTGGGGGAAGCCATAACTGTTTAAACTAGTATCCTAGTATTTTAAATTGTATGATGCGAATGTACACCTAATGGGAGTGTATTCCATAGTTACGCACTGCAAAGAGGTACTTCCTTATGTCTGTCCAGAACCTTCCAGCATTCAGTTTCCTTGGGTACCCCAAGAGGAAAAAACTGTCCACTTTCTCTTAACATAGTACAACTCCGTCATGTTCCCCTTGCTTGCCGCCTTTTCTAAACTAAAAGGATGCTGAAGTTTCGGGGGGGGGGGTCTTATTTATAATGTGCGGCAAGCTGCCTTGGTCGTTGTTTGATTGAAAGGTGGAGTTTTGATCTTCACAATTAATTATGCCTGCAGTAAGGGGGTGCTCCTGCTGTGGCAAATAATGTTGAATGCAGAATGTTAACTGTCCTCTCTAGGGCTGTGTCTGTATTGAGAATTCCGAGACCCTTCTTCTCAAAGCACCAAAGGATTCCTTCACCATGAGAAACACTGAACGAGGGGTTGGTCAGGCGGTGCACAAATTCACCTTTACTCAGGTACGTACTTGGATCTTGGCTTTATGCCGGATTCAACATGGACACCAGTTTTTTAAAAAAAGGATTTTGCAGGGCTCCACTGAGGAAGTAGTGGAGGAGCAGGGGCAACCCTTCCCCTCTTCGTTTTACTGCCTAACTCTAATCCCCTGAGGGGGATTGTATGGCCTGCCTCATATTTTGACCTGCAACTCCTATCAGCCCTAGCCAGCACTGCCAATGATCAGGGTTAATGGACGGTTGTTGTTCAGCAATGTCTGGAAGGCCCCCAGGTTCGCTTTCTCTTGCTCTCTAAAGGGACTAACCTATAACATTTGGGGTTGCAGATCTTTGGGCCAGAGGTGGGCCAGGCGGCTTTCTTTGATGCAACGATAAAGGATGTGGTGAAGGATGTGCTCCATGGGCAGAACTGGCTTGTTTACACCTATGGCGTCACTAATTCAGGGAAGACTTACACCATCCAGGGTAAGAAGCACTCCGTCTGTGCTGGTTCAGACAAGCACCCCTGCCTGCCTAGCAGGAGGACCACTTATCTCGGTGTCTGCTCACTTCTTCTTTGACTTGCAGGTAGTGGTGCTGATGCGGGGATCCTGCCTCGCTCCCTGGCCATCATTTTCAATAGTATTGGGACGCGGTTGTACCGGGCCACGGATCTGAAGCCCTTCCTCTCGAGTGAGGTGACCTGGCTGGACAGCAAGCAGGTTCAACAGGAGGAAATGAAAAAGCAGGCCCTGCTTTGTGGCAAGATGAAGGAGGTGAGTGTCCCTCCCGCTTGTTGAGTTTCCTGTTATAAGAAGAAAAATGCCCTGATCAGCAACTCAGTGGTCTTCCTTCCTTCTTTGGAATTACAGGAGGAGTTGTATAATTCTCTGAATAAAAATTACAGCACAGCATCCCAGCTGCAAGCAGGCACAAGTGGAAGCATTGACAGTGGCTTAGGTGGCCTCTCTTACAGCTGCCAGTCTGCCAACCTGACAAGCACCAGCCATCTAGAAGGTACCTACTGCCCTGAGCCACCTGTTTGGGGATGGGTGGTTTTCTGAATGTCACAATCGAAGCTGAGAAGTACCTCAAGAGGTGTGGAATCTCAAAATAGATAGGGCCACCCAACCCACAAGAGAGCAAAGGGGGGAATATCTAGTGACGGCATCCATACATCAATTTTATAACAATGTTGGGGTGGTTTATGGGGACACATTGATGGGCTTTATAGGAGAGATTTCCTCTAGAGGGGCTTGTAAAATACTCCCCCAAGTCACTTTTGGCTTCGCCATTACTTGAAAGCCAGTCTTCTGTCACT
Organism: Lacerta agilis; assembly: GCF_009819535.1. Taxonomy (NCBI): domain Eukaryota; kingdom Metazoa; phylum Chordata; class Lepidosauria; order Squamata; family Lacertidae; genus Lacerta; species Lacerta agilis. Next base: position 66,066,615 of record NC_046313.1, read on the forward strand.
AACTACAAAGCAGAAAGCTGGACTATTGCTAAAAGCTTATTTAGCATTCAGTAGAAGCTTTGTATTTTACCAGTCTGAATTTCACACCAGTGAGGGCATGGAAAGGCCTCCAGAAGAGTGAGAGGGCTAGCAACGAAGGGACTTACAGGAGACTTAAAATCAAGGCAGATTCAGAGGCATGTGAGAAGTTTTGCAAGGGGAGATGCCTATGGCCTTCTTTTAACAGGGCAACTACTGTGTGTTAAATGGGGAAGAAAAAATTATAAAGTTAATGGGGGGAGCCAGGCAAGGACATTGGGAAGGGACATTGTGTCTTTTGGGTGGATTTCAGCTGAGGCAAGCTGTGGGCTGTGGCAGTCACTGGCAATATACATGTTTGGCTTTCACTGACAGAGACGGGGCTTCGCTGGGCTGACCCAGATAATGTCTCAGTGCTGGCACAAGACGATGTGCAGTTTTCCATCTGGGTCTCATTCTTTGAGATCTACAATGAACTGATTTATGACTTGCTGGAGACGACCACACTTGGCCCAAACTGCAAGAGGCCCACCTTGCGGCTGTGCGAAGATCAGACCGGCAACCCCTACGTCAAAGGTAGAGACTGGCCAGCTTACCCAGGATGTAGCCGTGGGTCAGCCAGCTGTTTTCCTGCAGCTTGATCCACTCTCAATAATAAGCCTGGAGTCTGTGGGTGGCAGCATTGGTAACGTGGGCTGTATAATGGAATAGGGTCTTTTCTGCTTGCTGAGGGTGATCCCTCGTAGAGATGTGAAGCCTGAAGCCACATATTCCTGTTCCCAGATCTGAACTGGATCAATGTTCAACATGCTGCTGAGGCCTGGAAACTGCTGCAACTGGGCAGGAGAAATCAGAGCTTTGCCAGCACCCACATGAACCAGCATTCTAGCCGCAGGTCTGCAATAGCGCTATAATTTTATTTATTAGCGTAGGGGTGGGGTGAAAGTGCATGTCTCAGGATTGGCAAAGCGTGTCTTTCGCACAAGAAAACAAAGCCCATGGAGGCAGGAGGGCAAGTTTGTGTCTATGAGATAGGGAATGGGGGTGACAATCTGAACCAAGCTACTGGTTTTCATTACTCTCTTGCTCTTTGCAGTCACAGCGTTTTCTCCATTCGCATTCTGCACCTCCAGGGAAGCAGCAGTGGGATGGAGCCAAAGATCAGCGAGTAAGTCAAAGTTTTTGCATGCAGTGAAGGGCAGAATTATGAGTTTCCCTGTCAGTTGGCTGAAGGGCAATCTCATTTAAGGGTAGGAGAGTTTAGAAGGGGAAATGGGGTGTGTGGGAGTGAGTCTCCCCCCGCTCCCCAGTCACAATGGGCACTTCTCAGACAGAAACCCACTATATGTGTCAGTGTAATGCTTTCAGGGGCTTTTCCACTATCCCTGCAGTGTGCCAGACCTGGAATGGAAATCTCTTATAATTAGTCCCGTTTTGCTTACCTGAAGCAGAGCAACCTAAATCCTCCTTTCACTGCGGAATTAACGGGTTTTAGTTGGGTGTATTTGGCAGTGGTTGACATGTCTGGTGTGCAGGATTTCTTACCTTAAGAACGCAACACTTGGGTCTGGTAGGATTAGATTTCCTGTATCCCCATACTGACACCACCCTCCCTCCTCCCCAGGATGTCCCTCTGTGACCTGGCCGGCTCAGAGCGCTGCAAAGAACAGAGAACCGGGGACCGCATGAAAGAGGCAAATAACATCAACACCTCTTTGCACACGTTGGGGCGCTGCCTTACTTTGCTGCGCCAGAACCAGCAGGCGAGGTAAAGCTCTTCCTAGCTCTCAGTCCGACAGCTCCTCATAGCCCTGACTTGAACCCAGCAAAGAGCGCTTTCTGTAGGATGTCTGCTCCAACTTGAGATGTTGCTGGTTGTGTGTAGGGTTTGTCAAATTTGATTCCCGGCAGGTGGGGTGCCGGCTATGGTTGCTGCTTTCCTGCTCCATTTCCAGAGCTTAAATCCTCTTCTCTACCTTCCCCCCTGCCCCTTAACAGGCTGAAGCACAGTGTCGTTCCCTTCCGGGACAGTAAGCTCACCCGTGTGTTCCAAGGCTTCTTCACAGGACGTGGGCAGTCCTGTATGATCGTTAATATCAACCCATGTGCTTCATCGTACGACGAGACTCTTCACGTAGCTAAGTTTTCAGCTATTGCTAGTCAGGTGAGATACAAAGTTGTTGAAGGTGAAACTAGGTGCCTGCAAGGTTCCATAAATGTTGGCTGGCCTTTGAAGCTTCACTGCTAATCCCTCCTCCTCCTCTCTCTCTTCTCCCCCCCCCCCCGTGTACCCCAAAGTGTGCTTGTTACACTTGTACTCTCTCTCCACCTCTTACGTGTTTCCCCATTTTCTTTCCTTTAACAATGATGATGATGATAATTTTTTATTTATACCCCACCCATCTGGCTGCGTTTCCCCAACTCCCAAAAGAATATTAAATACACGATCAAACATTAAAAACTTCCCTAAACAGGGCTGCCTTAAGATGTCTTCTAAGTCAGATAGTTATTTATTTCCTTAACATCTGAAAGGAGGGCATTCCACAGGGCAGGTGCCACTACCAAGAAGGCCCTCTGCGTGGTTCCTTGTAACCTCACTTCTCACAGGGAGGGAACCGCTAGAAGGCCCTCAGTGCTAGACCTTGGCCTCCGGGATGAACGATGGGGGTGGAGATGCTCCTTCAGGTATACTGAGCCGAGGCCATTTAGGGCTTTAAAGGTCAACACCAACACTTTAAATTGTGCTCAGAAACGTACCTATTTATTTGTATTTATTGCATTTGTTTACTGCCCTTCGCTTGTAGATCTCAAGGCTGTCCACAACATAAAAATGCAAGATGAAAAACGCATAATAAAAACAAGAACGGAAACAAACTAATAACCCCCACCCCCACGCCAGCCTCTCTTCTCCAGTATCCTCTCCAAACCTTACCTTGGCTTATCTTGGCAACTTTTGGCTAAGCTCAGCAGCACCTGCAATTCCCTCTGAAGGACTCTTGGGTGCTGGTGTGCTATGTAGCACAGCTGGTTGGGTGGAAGACAGCGGAGAAATGGGCAAGATTGGGGAGATGGTGTATCTCAATCCTTGCCATGGGAGAAACAGACTTTCCACAGTATGAGGAAGGACAGATAGCTGGTTGTACTTCTAGGGAGGGCTAGATGTGGCTTATTAACCTCCAGGCATGGACATCAACTGGGGCAGGAGAATTTCTGACAATGTGTTAAACTGCCTAGGTTTAACACAAGGCTGTAGCAAATGGGTGGGAAGGCGAGGGTCAGATGCAGGCCTCTGCCTTGGCCCTGGGATTCTCCCTAGGCCACATCCCCCTGTGCTATCCTCAGGTGCTTTTGCCTGGCTGGGATGTGTCCATTGCTCTTTGGAATATGCCAACAGCAACACTTTGTATACCTTCCAGCTCCTACAAGCTCCTTCAAAGCCCCTGTCGATTCAGTCTCTCATCAAGGAGCACAGCCTCAGGAGGAAGAAGATCCCTGCAGAAGTACCGTATCATGAAGCTGAATCGGACGAAGAGAGCGAGGATGAAATGGATGTGACCACATATGACAAAGAGGCAGGTGCTTGTTTGTCATTCATTGAGAAAGTCTCCCGTTGGCAGTGTAGTTGGGTAGACCGGAGCAGCCAGAAAACCTCTTATGGACCCAGGCAAGAATAGACTGTGAAGTGTCAACTGAGATTCAAAAATTCTGTGCCCTCACGCAGGAAAGAATGCAAAGCTGTCTGATGCAATGATAGCCAGTTACCTCTAGGCCCCCAAACCTCCTTTGGATACTTACCTTCCCATAAAAAATTGAGTAGCTGTGGTAATGCTTGGATCTCTGGGGCAATTCCTCATCTTGGCTGTTCTGGAAAACCTGGGACTCAGCTACATTAGTCAAAAACCTGCGTTTAAAATGCTTTATAAACACCAGATGGCATTGGAGGACACAAAACTTTTCTATGCGATTTTATATACAGGGTTTTTTAAAAAAAAATTGTTAAAGCGATTGAATTTATGACTTACAGCATTTTATTCCTGTTGTCATGTTCCTTTCCTCTCTTCCCTCAGGACCTGTTGTGTGTGGTTGAAGCTGTGCGAGACCTTCTGGTGAAAGAACGGCGGGAGAAGTTGGAGTTGGAAATGCGTCTCCGCCGTGAGATCTGCAATGAGATGATGGATCTCATACAGAAGAAGGAACAGTGGACCTGGTACTGTTGGTGGCAGAGGGCTATGGGGGCATGTCTCCTCCTCTCCAGGATTGGACCTTTGCGTTCCATCCCACATCTTGTCTGTTCCTGATCTGACTCTTTCCCTCCCTCTCCCCCCCCACCCCACTTTCACCTTCCTCTCTGTAGGGAGCATATGGACATCCAAAAGGAGATGCTGGAGGAGGCTTATGAGGACAGAATGAACACTCTGAAGGAGTCACTCACAGACTACTATCAGGAGAAGATTGAGGTGCGTTGGGTGAAAAGGCTCTGGGAAGGAGGTGCTGGAGGGTTTCCCGAGGGCAGGACATTGCAGTTCCAAACCTTAGCACTGACTTGAAGCAAGGCACCCAGTTTTATTGGTATCTGCAAAACTGCAGGGCCTCGTGACATCTTTTTAAAGATTTAACAAATTTATAATGGCCTACGTGTCGTCAAATGTGCGCTCTAAGTCCATGAAAGCTTATGCCAGGGACACCCCAACATTTTTTGAACCAGGGGCACCTTTGGAAATCTCAGAAACTGTAATGGGCACTAATCAAAAGCCATTTTACATAAAGAGGGAGGGAAACACCTGCCAGTTCTCGGAACCCCCAAAACACCTACACCATGCTCCCCAAAACAAATTGAAGACAGGCAAAAGCATACCATACACCCCAGAATAAGGCAACCCCCACAAAAAAGCCTTTTAAAAAGACAATTGAAGCACTTCAGGAAGAGCGGAGGGTGTTTGGGGGCTCAATGAGGGTATCTGAGGTTTCCATGGTCATAACCCTAGCTTATGACATGGTGATTTCAGTCCACACAGAAGAAAGGTTGGGCAAGCAGGAATGACCTGTGCACAGTTCAGGAACGTTTTCATATAACTGGAGAATGCTTAAAAAAAAAAAAAAAAGCCTTTGCATGTGTGCGTGGAACAGATCTGATCTGTGAAGAGGCCTACTGAAGGCTTATAAATAAATATGCAAGAGGTTTGTGTGTGTGTCCACCTAAAACCCTTGGGGGAGTGAATTACAAATGTGATTTGATAGGTTCTGTATGCAGGCGCATTTGTGGAATCCTTTGCACACTTGGCACTGAAACCTTTGTCTCCGCCATGGATTTCTGGGTGTATGAGAGAGTCTGCTCAAATGAGAATCTCACAACCCTGCAGGACAGGGATGGCAACCCATGGCCCTTCCAGATGTTGTTGGACTCTCCAGGGGTGATGGGAGCTGTAGTCCAGTGACAACCGGAGAGTAGTTGCCGGTTCCCCATTCCTACTACAGGAGATTCTGGGGAAGTTTGATCAGCTTATCTTCTGCCGCTGCTTTTCATTCTCATCTCCCAAGTTGGCAGGCTGCACCTTCCCAAACAGAGCACTTCCTTTTTAATTTGTCTTGTTTTCCTCCCTCAGAGTCAGGATGAAAAGATACAAGAACTGCAGGATGCCTTGCAAGAAGCGGAACGGCAACAGCAGCTCCAGGAGAGAAAGGAGGAGGACCTAGAGCAGACAACGCGCAAATCCAAACGGCTGGCAGCAGTAACGTCTGCCCAGAATCAAGCCAAGTTAGAGCAGTGTCAGGCAGAGCTGCAAAGAACTGCAGAAGGTGAGGCATTCTCCCCTTGTAGTCGCATGGGCTCCAAGCAGGCGGTTGTCGAGAGATCAGACTGCACAGCACAAGTCTAGTGAAACTGCAAGCTGCCCTAGCATCCTGGGAACCTTGGCTTCTGTGAGTGAGCTGCCGTGAAATGTTAAAGCGCACCTAGGATATCTGCCTGGCTATTATTAGTGTGGGACCCCTGCTCCTCCTTGAGAGCAGATCTCCTTTTAAGAAGCTGTATGTGTGACCCGTTTTGTCTTTCCCATCCACCGATATCTGCCTTTTAAAGTGGCGGTACCTGGGAGGGAACCTGCATGCAAATCACATTCCCCATATTTATCTCTGAAAATGGTTGCACATTGCAAGAAGTACAAGGAATGGAGACTTAATATTAAATACTTTTTTAATGTGGCAGGTTCCCACCTGACAGAGGTCAAAATTAGAGGGGGGTGGGGAGAGAGAATCCAAATAATTGATTTAACACCATTTTTGCTTAATGTTTTAAATGCTCTACCAAAATAATGCACTTTGATCAAATTAAAAATTTCTTTGAGCATGTTTCTTTGCAAGACAATTGAAATACTTGAGTTCATAGCCCTGAAATAGCAAGGTCTGAGGTGGTGAAAGCCAAAGAAGGGGGATAAAATCCCCTTGACTATTAGGATCCCACCCAGTCGTCATTCTTCAAATGCTTCCCCCCCCCCCCAAGCATGAGGGCTAGAGACATAATAAAATCAAAGCTGGGATTATCTGATCACAATAGACTGTGATGCAGAGAAGAACCTGGAAAATATAGTTCATTCCTATGTTTGTGTTTAGTGCCTCTAGTCTAGCAGTATATTTTCTAAATCTTCACCGTTTCCCATTGTACGGTAAACTATTTTGCTCTGCTCTTGCCTGGTCAGACTTCCAAACTACATTACAGTGGTACCTCTGGTTACGAACAGGATCTGTTCCGGAGCCCCGTTCATAACCCGTGATGTGCATAACCTGAAATGCCGCGTCTGCACATGACTTCATTTGACGCATCAGCGCAAACCGCTGAACCTGGAAGTAACGCGTTCCGTTATTTCCGGGTTTGGCGCGTTCGTAACCCATGTTGTACACATCCTGAAGCATTCGTAACACGAGGTATGACTGTATTGCTATAGGACATGGCTCTGTATCAGAAGGAAGGGGACTTAAAGCAATGCATAACTTCTCTAAAAATAGCATTGTCAGGGTTCAAATCTGCCTTGAAACATTGCTCCTTAAACCGAAGAATGGAAAAAGGCCTGGGTAGCCTGGCAGTTCTTGGGTAGTATGTTCAGCATTGCACATTTAAGAATTCAGCTCTTGTATCGAGGACGGGCAAAAATAATTTTAACGGTTGGGCTAAATTGCAGTGATCTGTGGTTTGTCCTCAGAGTTGCGTAAATACCAGAAGATGCTGGAGCCGCCACTTTCCTCAAAGCCCGTCACGATGAATGTGGACCGGAAGCTGGAAGAAGGCCAAAAGGTAACTGCCAGGCCTTCTTTTCCTGCCATCTGCCAACCTTCTTCCTTTTCCCTGGCTTGAATGGCACTGTCTCTGAAACCTTCATCTGCTGCCGATGGGTGAATAACTTCTTGTTGTCCCCAACCGCAACTTGCCCCACTGTATGTAGTTCAGTCTTCCTTAAGGGGCTGGATGCTGCCTTTTGCTTAACGGTCCTTCCCTCTCTCAGAATGTACGGTTGCTGAGATCTGAACTGCAGAAACTTGGGGAGTCCCTCCAGTCAGCCGAAAGAGCATGTTGCCACAGCACAGGAGCCGGGAAACTCCGTGAAACTATCTCTAAGTGCGACAACATCCTGGTGAAGCAGGTAGGTGAAGTCTCCCAGATTTCAGCAGCTTATAGGAGGCATGCATGCCCTGCTACACAATATTGGTTTTGTCCATTTTAGTCAGTTTACATTGGTGTCTATAGACTGACCCATAAAGGTGTCAGATCCAGCAGCACAACGCACAGATGTATATCCAAGGCACAAAGGTGACCTTTGATTTGATGGTGGAAATCCTATGAAATAGATAAATCCTTAGTGTCCTTAAGGTTCTGTGCCTTGATCCATTTTTATCTTGTAAACTGCCCTGAGATCTTCGGATGAAGTGCGGTGTATAAATTAAATACATTACTATTGTTACTATTTATTTGTGCCAAGATTGTGCTTGAAAGTGTCAGATCTCATATTTATGTTTTGGTCCATAGAGACAGATGCCACTCGGGGAGAGGTGGGGAAAACCCCATATAAAAACATTGTGCTGGTGTTTTTTTAAAAAAAAAAAAAATTAAACCATTTTCTGGAGTAGTTTCTTTGTGCTCACAACCACACTGCATTACACAACAGTACTGACCATGGAACAGGTTTCAGCAAGGTCTCTCCATGGGCTGGATTGTGCGCACGCAATTTTCAGCATCTGGGCATGCGCAGACACAATTTCCAGTACCACAGAAGCGAGTCCCCACACTATGCAGGTTTAGCGCAGCGCATGGGGACTCACTAAACGGGGAGCTTGTGGGCCGGTTGCGACCCATGGGCCACAGGTTGCCGACCCCTGCCACAGAATCAACCACTCCTCCCCCAGTTGTCATAGATCAGTTCACAGGATTTCGTGGCTGGGTGAAGCAGTCCCAGAGGGCCCCTATAAGGTCCAGGCACCTGCCATCTTCATCTCTCTGTAATGTTTGAGTCTATAAGCATTTTCAGAAGTCTTCACATTCAGGGTTAAGTGGCTGAAATGATTGACACCTGTCTGACAAGAGGGGAGGCTCCATCTTAATAAAACTGAATTTCTCCGCTGCATCTTCCAGGATCAGACTTTGGCTGAGCTGCAGAACAACATGATGCTAGTGAAGATGGATCTGCGGAAGAAAGCAGCCTGTATTGCAGAGCAATTTCACACTGTGCAGAAGCTCCAAGCAGCACCGACCTCTTGCAGCAAAAAACGGTTGTGTGCCAACAATGAAAATGTGCAGCCCAGAAGTCAACCTCCCGTCAAGAAGCCTTTCTTGCACAATATCCTGACTCGCACAACAGCCCTGCCTGCTGTAGCAATAGAGAGCCCCTATAGTAGTATCCTACGCACCCGTGGCACTCCAACATTTAAATCCATGGCCTTTGGCAAAAAGCACTGACTTTTGGGGGGTTGTAGTGTACCTGGGCACAAGCAACCAGTTGGTAACTTTTAATATTTTCTTTCACGTTAATGTGTTGAGGCCTGAGCTAACTAAATCTTTGGCTTCCCAAAGATGGTTACTTACTATGCATGCCCTCTGTTTCAGGCCAGCTGCTATTCCAGTGTATATGGAACCTGGATTTATATTCCTTATGTTTATCACCTCTAATAGCTTATTTTATGCATGTGAAATGTATATTATCTGTTAACTGTATAATAAATGTACCTTGTATCTTCTTAAACCTCATGTCTATGTGAACAAGCTCTAATGAGGGAAACCTTTCTGGCATTTGTTTTTAAGTTTCTTCTATTTGCCTGGTGGACTAGGCTCCACAACCACGAGACTGGTTTTGTGTCCCTCTGGTAGCCCAGGCATGAGACTTCAATGGTTAATTTGCACATGATCCCTAATACAGAAGGTATTCAAAATGCAAACATTTTAATGGAACAGGCAACGTATCCTACTCAGTTGTGCATTTCTGGACAAAGGTCATCTAGCTCCTTGGGAGTGGGTAGAACATACTATATTTCCCATTAGTACTACTCTTAGTATAAATAAAGGTACTTAAACTGATGCTATATTGGATTCCCAGCCTTAAGACAATTATGAGCAGTGCAAACTATTCCAAACCAACAAGACAGATAATAACTACATCTGTTACAATCTATGGGCATAAATCCTGACAAAGTTCCAAGTCTCGCCTGCTAATTCCAGTTCTTGACTGAGGGCACAAATAGAAAGGAATCTATGTCTTATTAAGGTTATAGTTTTAAATCATGGCTATAATTCTACAGCAGTGGTGAGAAACTTGTTAGTAATCACATACTGACATCAGGGCATGATGTCTACTCTAAAAATACCCGGTTTAAACTGTTCCTTAGAGGTGTTGTTGTTGTTTAGTCGTTTAGTCGTGTCCGACTCTTCGTGACCCCATGGACCAGAGCACGCCAAGCACTCCTGTCTTCCACTGCTTCCCGCAGTTTGGTCAGACTCATGTTGGTAGCTTCCAACCATCTTGTCCTCCATCATCCCCTTCTCTTTCCCAACATCAGGGTCTTTTCCAGGGAGTCTTCTCTTCTCATGAGGTGGCCAAAGTATTGGGGCCTCAGCTTCAGGATCTGTCCTTCCAGAGGACAGGTAGTAAAGTAATGTAATTTTCCTATATTTATTCTTCTACAAAGCTGCAACCTAGGCATATACTATTAGATACTGATAACATACGCAGTAGAGTAAATTATATGTACTACATTTTCTAAAAGCCACTTGCCAGAAAATTACCCTAGAGACTTAACTGTTACTTAGGCAGTGGCACTGCAAGTATGGTTCTGGAGGGTCAGTAATTAAAATTATATGATTTACGCCAAACCTCTATACAATTTTGACAACCCATAATACCCTAAACAGGCAGAATCCTTATATAGATGGTGTCTGGGTTTTGTTTTGCATATATTACAAGTATGGTGCAGATTGAGATGCAGTGGTTTAATAACTGCATTAACATGAAAAATGCAAACAAAAATATTACAGAAAACAATTTACTCATATTTTAGCCTCCATTATCATTGGTTTTCAGTGCTAAGCAAGGCTATCTAGGATACAAGCTAAGTGAGTACAGTGCTGGCAGAGCTGGACCAAGACATTTTGCTGTCTAAGGCCAAGGTACATTAGCACACAAGACAGAAAATCCCACTGAGTAACCCTTTATTATTAGAAAATCCCACAACTGCTTTTTCCCGGGAGTAAAAATACATTAAAAATAAATTTATTATTTAGAGTCCTTTCACGGCACCTAAATCAGCTGTGACACTGCCCAATGGTAGGTGAGGCCCTGAATGTTTGAATTTGACAGGACAGGCCTGGGCCCAAGTTTCTAGCTCACTGACCATGAATCAGTCTCTTAGTCTACCCACCACCAATTGTGATGATAAAATGAGGGCTCTGTATGAAACCCTGCCTGTAAGGATCTCCAGATAAGAGAAAAACGTAACAAAATGTGAGTGCTCTAGCCCCAACATCTGTGTTGTACAACAAGTCAAAGTTCTGTGTTTTACTAACATAAATGACAAGAATGTGTAGTAAAAACAATTTAATAGTGGAAGCAGAATTCAAGCTTGCTTGATACCATTACCTGCTCAACTGTAAACAAGTCAAGTTTGCATGCCTGAATTCTCATGTCGGCTGCAGAAAATCATACCACTTATTTTTTCTGCTAAGTCAATTGAGGATTGATCACAACCATTATTTTATGTCATAGGATCATATTCAACAAAACTGCATCCCTGCTAGGATACAACACCCCAGCTTCTAGTTCAAAGAACGAAGCAATAGTGTTTTTTTCCCCTACTGAACAATTATGTTGTGTTCCTGGGCAACAAAAATGTGTGGATGAGTTTTGCCACTCAAATAGTGGTGGATACTTCTAGAGCCCATATATATGGAAAAGCTATGTCAACACTGCACTCTTATCTTAATGAACACATAGAAGTTCCACCACTTCCTTGTTACCAGGCTACACAACAGCATCGGCTGCTGCATTAGTAAGAGAAATGATGGGATATGAATTACTACATTTTTCACCCATGTCTACATTTGTGCTAGACAAATGGCAGTCCCTTTGCTCTTTCCACTGGCTCCTTTTACCAGCTAGCTAATCTAACACAGCAATTCTGATTGAAAAGTAACTAAAACCAAAAGGACAAAGGTCCAACTGCTGCAAGGACATTCTTTCCATCATGAAATAAGAGCAAGGCAGCACCATTTCTCCTAAAAGATGACACGCTGGTAGCCAGCAAGCCATTACGAAGGAATGCCATGAACATGACAGACAGAGAAGCAACTCCAATGATGTCAATGGAGGAAAGTGACCTTGGAATCCCTTCTTACACCAAGAAAAGAGAGGCATAACAGGAGTAGAATGGATTCAGTCACTCACTATGAAATATGGCGCCACCAGCCTTTGATGCCCACAATGTAACTATCTTCAACAATGAGTTATCAGCCCTCCTAGGAAGGCATCACCGGATACAGAACTCTCCTTAGAGAGGCAGCATTAGAAGGAAAAACCCAGGCTCCAGCTGGATTACATTTGCAGTTCACATCAGCCCAGAGAGGCAGGCACACTTTTAAGGTGTAATATTGGACAAGTTCAGGGGTGACACACGGCGTGTTGGAGTGTTATTGGCAGATAGTGAAGAAGGAAGCAAAAAAGGTGTGGCAATCTCTGTGGATGAGGTCTCCCCTTGATTTCGTAACTGTAAGATTTGCCGCAAGAGGGCCTTCCCTTCTTCTCTTGTCTGAAAGAGAAATGAAGTCACATGAGCAAAGAGCAAACACAGTGCAATAACTAGAAAGGGGGCACATGGGTGTTCCTGTGCAAAGATCAGCCATTCTGAATTGCAATCAAACTTGTGGTTCAATGTCAGAACTAGTGAGCCTATGATATATTTCTCCCTGAAGTGGCTACTCCAGCAAACTATTGACCAACCTTTGGCCCATGTGCCAAATTTGGCCTGCAAAAACTGTTTTTTCTAAGCCACGCCCACCTGTCCCATACCCAGCGTCCTATGTGACATCAGGTGTGGAGAAGATAGAGACATGGCTTTGTCAGCTGCACAACCAAGTTTCCCTTTAAGAAAGCTGGCTGTCAAGCATTTGGGAACTTTGACAGATGAGACAGGGCAACCTACCTGTCAATCATCTGATATCACGGTGCCAGGTGACTGACAGGCAGGTGGTACCACCCACCTGTCAAAGTTGGACCAATGGGGTGGGGACAGATAATAATCTGCCCTGCTGTGCCATGCCTGCATCAACTGATCAACAGGATTCTAAATACTTCCTGTTCATGCTTTCTACTATTTCAAGGGCAAGCTAACCTGCAGGCCATATAAGGCCCACTAAGGTTTTTGGGTGGCCTGCAAGCACATATCTGCACATTTTCATGCTTTATCCATGTAACTAACAACACATTTCTTACCAAGCAAAAACTAGCTACCCAAGTCAACCTCCATTTCCACAAGGAACAAAAACTTGTTAGCAGATTTCCTGACTTGCTTTTCACAAAGCTCTCGTCATGATCTGGTGTATTATTGATTGGTTCTATTAGTAGAGGTAGATGGGCAAGCACTCTGACAATCCTGAAGGATTTATTTAGATTGTTCTAAAAAAAAGAGTTGGGCTTTCAGTCTCTCTTTTAGGTTCTTTCAAAATCCTGTGCAAGTATGACTTAACACATGTGTGGCCTCAAACCATTATAGTCATACCCAAGAGTGGTCTCAATGGTGGCACAGTGGGTAGAAGCAGCCATGGGACCCAGTGAAGAAGTCCACAGATGATGTGTTGGCTACTCACGTCATTGAATGCACAGCATTTCTGGGCACAGGCTGAGGCTTCATCCCAGAGTTTACACTTGAAATAATATTGAGCCAGGTAGCGGAAGGCAGTGCTTACTTCCAGGTGCTCCACTATCTCCTAGAATAGAATAAAGGTATTTAGGGTTTGGTTCAGGGTAAGTTGATTTCTTATATCAAGATTTAGTATTAACCTGGGAGAAACTGAGTATTTACAACTGTTGATTTAAATAAATTCAATTTAAATACAATGTTTTTCTTTTTTTAAAAAAACAACAACAAACACCTTTTTTACCCACTCTGTATATCCTTCACTCTTTCATTCCCAAAATCATTTGGAACTGACTCACCCCACAAGAATAGATATCTTGTATGTATTTGATATAGCACTGAGCAGCTTGCTCCGATTCATTCAACTGTTCATGAAGCCTGGGAAAGAAGAAAAAAAGGCAAAAGTGTGTTCTTGCTTAAAGGATAAGACCACCACTATAAGAGAAGAAGCTACCTCTTGTCCACTCTTAAGTATTCAGTATATAGTTGATGGGATTATCCTAATAACAAATGACACACTTTGGAGTAAGCCTAGGTAGCCTATCAATTGTGAGCTGCATTTATAGGGCGGGGGGGGGGGGGAGAGATTAAGCAATGTCTTAATCTCTGCGCCTGTCACTCACAGGTATTTCCCAGGGGTCATTTTCATCAAGGCAGGGAAACATCCCATTTCCATACTGTAGCAATTTTAGTTTTATATTTAACTTGATATACATAATAAAATACTTTTTATACTTACATTTATGTGTAGCCATTTAATTATTGCCGGAACCTGTATGAATGCATACTGTGTGACTCACCAAGAGCACATGCCAATACCCAGAACTATGGAAAAACCACTAGTAGTTACCCAGAATATTGCTGCCATAAAGGTCAAAGATAATCTGGAGTACTTCCCCAAATAATTTCCTGGGATCACAAGGACTAAGAGCTATGCAGAAAGACAGGAAACATCCACATCATAAAGTCTGCAGACTAAGATTTCAGTCCAAAAGGCAGTGGTCAGATGAGGTTTTGCCAGTCTATCCAAGAAAAACGAGATAGAACTACTACTTACTTCGCTAGTTTCACCAGTGCCATTTTTTCCACATCTCCAACAGCATAGGCTCTCCAATAACACTGTCAAGAAAAAATAAAACAAATGCAAAGGTGTCTAGTCCAGAGTCAGAGGCAAAGTTGATAAATATTGGCTACTATCCTGCCTGGCAGAGATGAATGAATAGTATGAAGCATATCAAATGTAACATAATACAAGACTATAGGAGTGATAACTCCAATAAAGCTAGCTCTAAGTTTTAAGCAATATTTCCTTCTTCTTTTTGAACAGAGTAGGAAGAAACAAAGCCATCTGAAGATCCAATTGCTATTATTACATGGAAGTGCAAACAGAATAAAAGCTCAGTTCTGCAAACTGCTCAGTTTTGAGCACTTTCCCCCAGTACCTAAGTTTCAGGTACATAACCTACATTCACCAGTCCATTCTCAAGAGGCAATGAATGGACAGAGGCAATTCAAATGTTCTGACAAAACAGCACAGCAGAAGCAGAACAGACACAAAGAATACAAGAGGGCACAGGCCTCAATTTTGTTAAATCTGTAAAATATCTAGGTGTCAATCTCACAGCAAAAAATGTGAACCTGTACAAAGATAACTATGAAAAACTGTGGACTGAGATAAAGAAAGATTTGGAGATATGGACAAGATTGAAACTGTCGTTAATGGGAAGAATAGCTGCGATCAAAATGAATGTCCTACCAAGGATGCTGTTTCTATTCCAAGCCATACCGATTTTGGATAAAATGGACTGTTTTAAGACATGGCAAAGGGACTTATCGAAGTTTATATGGCAGGGCAAAAAGCCGAGAATCAAGTTTAAGGTTTTGACAGACTCTAAAGAGAGAGGAGGCTTTGCCCTGCCGGATTTAAGACTGTATTTTGAAGCAGCTGCCTTTTGCTGGTTAAAAGACTGGTTTAAATTAGAGAATGTAGATGTGCTGGACTTGGAAGGACACGATAACATGTTTGGTTGGCATGCATACCTTTGGTATGACAAAGTTAAAATCCACAGAACTTTCAAGAGTCACATAATCAGGAAATCTCTGTATCAGGTTTGGATTAGGTATAAAGACTTGTTGGAGAGAAAGACTCCTAGATGGATATCACCAGTGGAGGCTAAGGCCTATAAGAGACCAAACATGTCTGCAAGTTGGTTACGATATATGGACATATTGCAGCAGGAAGGGGACTCATTTAAATTGAAAAGTTACGATCAAGTCAAAAGTCAAGTCCCTGACTGGCTGCAATATCACCAGGTACATGAAACATTTAAATTAGACAAAAAAATTGGTTTTCAAGTGGAAAAATCAAAACTGGAAACAGAACTGATCGAATCGAACTCTAAAAACCTTTCCAAGATGTATAATTTGTTGCTAGAGTGGCATACGAAAGATGAATTGGTTAAATCAACAATGATAGATTGGGCAAAAGATCATAATATTATGGGTCATAATATTATGATGGATGACTGGGAGAGATTGTGGCAGAAAGGTATCAATTTTACTGCATGTAATAGTTTAAGAGAAAATGTAATGAAAATGATATATAGATGGTATCTGACACCAGTTAAGTTAGCTAGAATGAATTCTAAAATGTCGGATGTGTGTTGGAAATGTAAATCGTCGAAAGGTACCTTTTATCATATGTGGTGGTCATGTTCAGGGGTAAAAGCCTTCTGGGATAAGATTTATAATGAGCTTAAGAAGGTAATGAAAATTACCTTTTGTAAGAAACCAGAGGCATTTCTTTTGAGCATGACCAATGAAGAGATACCCAGTCAGGATAGAGTCTTTTTTATGTATGCCACGACAGCGGCTAGAATTTTATTGGCAAGAACTTGGAAGGGTGAAGAGATACCGACAATTGAAGAATGGCAGATGAAGCTGATGGAGTATATGGAGCTCGCAGACCTGACCGCCAGAATCCGAGACCAGAGGGAGGAGAAGGTGTCGCAAGATTGGAAGAAATTTAAGGACTATTTAGTTAAGCATGTTAAATTAAATGTCTGAATATTTGTGCAGAAATATATAAAAGAATCGGCTTGAGAAGTTTAAGGTTAGTGATAATGGTTTAGAAGAAATTTTGAGGTGATAGATTTATTTGTATAAGAAGGTCTTAAGATACAGAATATAGAATAGAAGTTATGAAATATATTGGTTTAAGTAAATGTAAGTATTAGGAAATTGAGTATAAGTTAATGGGAAAAGAAATGAAGCTACCTAAAGAGTATATATGTTTTTGAAGACAGAGGAGGGACCAGGGGAAGTCCCCCCCAAGAAGCTAAAAATAAGTTGAGAAACAAAGATAAGTGATTGGTAAGGTTTGTATAAGTTTCCTTTTTTTTGTATGGTATTGTCGTGTTTTATATTGTTTGATTGTGCATTATGTTTTTTGTTGTGTTTATGTATGATTAATGTTGTTTTTGTTTTGTTTCTTTTTTGGTAAAATAATAAAAATTTATTAAAAAACAAAAAAAAAACCAAAACAAAACAGCACAGCAGAAATTTACTTGGAACTTCCTTTATCTGGTTCAGGATAATCCCCACTGCTGCCGCTCAAATGGAAATCCATGTCCCGCCCTACCTTTTTGGCTTCCACTAGCTGATTCAATTTCTCGTAACATTCTCCAAGAGCTACCAGCATACGGGAATCATTGGGCCTGTGAAAAACATGAAACTATCAGCTGGCTCACAAAAAGACCGAACAAGCTCAGACTTCTAAAGCTACCTAAAACCCAATGAGCACTAAGCCTCAGTTTTAAATCTAACAGCACAACAGTCTCTCTTTTTTTGTCTACGTCCCAAAAGACAAGACTAAAATCAAACACTTTTTTTTTTTGCAAAAGTAAAGATCAGATTGTCTTTTAAATAACAGTTAAGATCCCCTGCTTCTGGTCAATCTCAAGTGTGCACTGAAACTTTAGATTTTGTAATTTGCAGGGCAGCCATGGCAATGCACATCCCTATTTCATTTATAGCAAGCTGACTGCATACACTGATAATGGCAGCTACTAAAAAGAGTTAGACTATACTGGGCAGTTTTACCTGAGCTGATGGGCCCGCCGATAGTAATAGAGACAGTAAAAGGGCATCTTGAGGATCTCATATGTTTGCCCCAATCCGTACCATGCTCTGTAGTCTCTTTTATTCACTTCTATGGCATGTCTAGAAGAGAGAAAGCCACAGGATTTCTTTGAAAGAGTAAACAGGTATACGGCACAAATGGAGGTAAGATCATAACAGTCTGCATTTGCTAAAAAAGAAAGGTACAAGCAGAATTAATTTGGAGAGTAACAACAATAGAAAAAGATCTTGTTAAAAGTAATCCCCACCCTAGGCGGAAACCAGAAGTAAGCCTTCGTTTTTGGAAGGCATCTGCACACACACCTATATGCCTGAATAGCTGCTGATGTGTTTTTCATTTCCATATATTCATGTCCCATGAGGGTCCATGCTCCAAGGTATCGAGGATTCAGCTTCAACGCTCTCTGGAAGTAGAGAGCTGCTTTTTCATGCTGTGAGCGCAAACTATAGTAGTTCCCTATGGCAAAAGCACAATGAAAACTGAGTAGAGAGCAACCAGGGACTGGGAAACAAGTCTGCTACTAACACTCTTTCATGTGAAAGAGGATCATGTCCTGCAGCTTCCTCCCATCCCTCTTAAAGCAAGCAAGGTCTCTCTCACCAATCACACAGCAGGTCTCAACACGGTACTTGTCAATCTCACATAGGTTGTGGGCCAAATAGCTCAGTTCAGGCTTCATGCTCTAGTGGGATAAAGGAAAGTGTTAAGCAACAGGGACTACCAAAGACTTGGCAATTTCATACAATATCCAGAATAATTTCACAAACCAGTTCGAGGCAACTGGAACATCTCCCTGTATCAAATGTTTTCTGATTCTGTTTGCTGTTATATTCTCTCACTTGATAGTGCAATGCTGTTATTTCCTTACAGACCAAATTTCCCTACTGGGGTTTACCGCTAGGAGAACATGAGTAAGTTTAAGGGATATAGACAGAAAAGTTCTGTACACAATTTGAAGGATTGCAAGCAATTTAAGGTGGAGGTAGGGTCATATGCAGTAGCGGCCAGCATGGTAGTACAGGAAGCGACTGCCGACCTGGCTCCCCAATGCAATGCATCGCTGCCAGTTACCAAGACGTCAGGCAGCAGGGAACTCAGCACAATACAGGCAGAGCAGCTCTGCCAATCCAATGTTCCTCCCACTATGCCGAGCTCCCTGTTCTTCCCACTCTCCCTTTCAGTAACATGGCTTTGGGAAGCCTGCTAACACCACCAACTACTCAACCTATAATGTATTTCAGATTGAGAAAAAAGTACCCACCCTGACATACAGCAGATTAGAGAAGGTGTCCATATTTTCTATCCTGTAAGGGTCTTGTTTTCTTAGTTCATTGAAGATGGACAGAGCTTTATCAATATCTGAGGAAAGAGAAAGGCAGGCACTGAAGGGGGGGGGAGCAAGAAACAAAACACCAGAAGGCCCAAAAAATCTGGAAGGATTCACTGACCTCTGATATTGTGATAGGCCACTGCAATCTGAGAGATAATGTAGGTGCTCTTCGAAAATCCTGCATCAATAAGACTCTGGTACTTCTGCAAGGCCTCATCTATCAGCTGCAGCTCTGTGTAGATGTGTGCCAGGAAGAACTCCTTTATCCAGGTATCTGGCAAGGACAGGAACTTCAGCTGGCAACAACCACCAAACAAAGAGGGACACATTTAGAGAAGCAGTCTACAGCGGCCCCCAAGAACTGCAGGAAAGGTTACAACATGGGCTCGGTTCTCTCCACCCACTCAATGGAAAGAATGCTAACACCTCCAAGTGCTATTGAATTATTTAAGATTTGTTGGCAAATTCAAGTACTTTCAAATCAGAAAACCACCAAATGCAGGACAGTGGTACCTCGGGTTGCGGACACGATCCGTTCCGGGGTGCTGTTTGCACCCCGAAATGTCTGTATCTCGAGTGACAATATCACGCATGCGTGAAAGCGCAATATCGAGCTTCTGCGCATGCATGAACTGCGCAGAGCGCTTCTGTGCATGCACAGACTGCGCAGAGTGCTTCTGCGCATGCGCCGAAACCCGGAAGTAAACACTTCTGGGTTTGCCACGTTCGTAACCCGCAAAAACACAACCCGCAGCAGACGTAACCAGAGGTATGACTGTATCGACCTCATGATAGTTCATGGATCAAATACCAGAAAATAGTTGCCGGATCTGAATTTATATCCTGCCCTTCCTCCCAAAGAAATCCAGGGCAGCAATCATCACACACCTGCACCTGAGAATCCCGCAAATTACCATTTCTTTGTCTGTGATCAAGTTACAAAGCTCCAGCCAGGCTCCCCAGTGCAATGGCAAAACATGGGTAGCTTCAACAAACACATCAATGGCCTCTTTCACCAGGTCCAGCTTTCGCAACACAACTCCATACCTAGGGGGATACAGAGAAAGAGTAAGAGAAACATTACTAGGGCAGGAACTTATGCCATCCCCGTGCCCCAGTCTGATATTTTGTGTGGTGAACTGCATGCACACAAACAGACAAGAATCCCTATTCATTTCACAATCCCAACTTTATACCTAGATGTAAACATATGGCTATTCCCTACAATATGTTATTAGTGCATCACTTCAATGCTTACAGATAAAGGCCAAATCCATCCAGCTCTCTGGCTTTGCGTTTCTTGCTAAGCTCTACCCGTAGCTCTCTTAGAACTTCATTCTTCACCTGCCCCTTTTCCAACGGACCTGTAAATAGAACAATCTATTATTTGGTACCATTGGCAGTATGTGTTTATAAAACCATTTTTAAATATTGTACTGCAAAGATTTTGCCAAAGCTTTGTTTAAAGCAAAGGGTGATACTATTGCAAAACGTTTTGAGGACTACTGCTTTAGACAGATGCTAAACTAGCTCAAATACAGAACAATGTATGATGGGGAAAGGGAAGTTTATTTAACAGTTAAATTTTGCTCATATTTTGCACTTTCTTCTTTTAAAAAATCAATCAATGGTTAAAGAAAAAATAATTTGTAGTCTTGGAAACCGTAAATCAAGTGTCAAAAGCCAAACTGGAGAAAGTTGTGTGTTGATTTCTTACCCAGACTATCCACTGTCTCATCATCCTTCTTTTTTTCACCTGACTGCAAACAAACAAATTTTTAAATGAATTTTAAGAACTATTTTCTAGCAATTTTCTATCATGAGATGTTCACTTAGACATGACATGGGTCCAGCTACTAGAAGCAAAAAGAATAAAACTTCACTTTCTAGATATATCACATAATCTTTATGAAGAGTGGAAGGAAATCAAGGAACGAGAATTAATTTATCTTATTAACTCACCAGGTATCTGGAGTACATATATAGGAAATAGGCCTTCTGGCTCTTGCAGCCACGCAGGAAGTAAGCAGCCCTGTCATACTCTTTCAGATCAAAGTAAGATTTAGCAAGGGTGTAAGCGTCCAAGTCACGAGCATCTTCCTAAGGAAAAAATATAATAAAAAGTTAAATTCCAATATAATGAATTCCTCAGACCCCTTTTTCTGTCAAGTAACAAAAGCAAATGCTTTTCTTGCTTTTGGTTTCCATTGAAAGGCAAAATACAGGGTTGAAAACAGCAGTTCTCAAATAACGTCTGGCTGACCAAATTCCTATTCTTTAATACAATATGAGCTTCTCTGAGAATAATAGAAAATCAGTTTAATTTTATGATATTTTAAGTCTTGATCACAAGAGAGCAAAGGGAGAGGGATTAAGCCCACACAAGCTAAAAAGAAGGGATCCTAAGAAAGCAAACTTGTTGCATTAAAAATTGTTTGCCTGGCAAGTGACCCTAGCACTGCTAGAAGCAATAATGGGAACAAAGGGTCCTCTGATCTTTTGATTGCAGCCAGAAGCCTTCCCT
Source organism: Lacerta agilis (assembly GCF_009819535.1). Taxonomy (NCBI): domain Eukaryota; kingdom Metazoa; phylum Chordata; class Lepidosauria; order Squamata; family Lacertidae; genus Lacerta; species Lacerta agilis. The sequence continues at coordinate 66,088,014 of NC_046313.1, forward strand.
CCAACTCAGCTACAAAGAACTGAGCGTTAAATAAATGTGCACCTCTCTAATTCCTTCCTTAAACAAGTAAAGCCTTCAAGTGGATGAGACATGCAAACTGACTTGCAAATGGAGCCTGCTTGTCTTTTTTCTAAACATTACTGTTTTCAATTGCCACAACTTTTAAAATCTATTATTTTCTAGGATACTACATCAGAGCAGCCTCATCCATTTTAGGTGTTGCAAAAACAAACCCTCCTCCCGTACCTACCTCTGTGAGTTCAGGTGCAGGAGGCAGCTCATTAAAGGGCAGAGGGTCCAGGGCAAAAGCCAGCTCTGAGGCCCTACAACAAGAAAGCCCACTGCAGCTTAAAAAAACACCACTTTCTGCCAGTCTGGCTCACAATACAGTACTCATTACATACAACAGGGAAAGGGAACCTTTTTCTGTACAAGGGCCATATTCCCTCATACGCAACTTTCCGGGGCAGCATGATGCTGGTGTGTGTGTGTATGTGTGTGTGTGTGCACGTGCGTAGAGGCAAAGAGTGGGAGGCACAACTGATGTGACTCTCATCTTTGTACAACAGGCAGCCTCCTATGTTTCCAGGCTCACTGCATCCAGGCAAAAGCCCTTGAGGACATAGAGGAGAGCCATGGTAGTGTGTAGCCTAGGGTAGAGCCACAGCCAACAGGCAGTTTCAAGTTTCATTTGGCCCCCAGGACTAAGGTTCCCCAACATGCACAATAGCATGCACAGACTCCCCATACAGAGGGCTGGATTTAGGTTTGATGAGGCCCTAAGCTACTGAAGGTAATGTCCAGCTGTCCTTTGTCAACAACAAATTGTTGCTTTTTTGTGTTGAATATATGCTATATGGTAATTTATGGACCTAATAGGTCCATACACAACACAAAACACTGTTGCTGTATGTATGTTTTATTTTATTTGTGTTTCATCTTGTATTTTAGAAATGTACATCCAAGTTTTTTTCATTTATATTTTTGGGGGGCCCTCAAGAGAGTGGGGCCCTAAGCTATAGCTTGTTTAGCCTATATGTAAATCCGGCACTGCCCATGCATCCTTACATGGCAGGCGGCCTGCAGCCCGATATAGCTGCCACTTCATTGTGCACAGACCCATCATAAGCCATAATACTTAAGCAACCTTAGTAACTAACATAACGGCGTCCCCCCAAAATATCCAGCCAGCCCCCTACTACAATTCAGCTGTGCAACAGCCGAATGACACTTGGCCATGCCAAAGAGTTAGCAAGCGGTCTTTTATTCCTCGCTCTTCCCTATGGCGACAGCATCCCAGCGCCCCTTGCAGCCTGCGGAGCCCCCGTTTTGCAGGAGACCCTGCACGCAGCCCTCCCGCGACTCGGTGGAGAGCACGCGCGCAGCCCTTTCTCCGCCACCGCCGCGGCCTCCTCACCACTTCCCGCTGTGCTGCAGGCCGCGCTCCCGGCTCCGCTCCGCCACGTCCAGCAGCTGCTTCTTGATCCCGCGCAGGTCGGAGAAATCCGCACTGGTGGACCCGGCCCCAACCGCTGGCGCCGCGCTGGTCGCCGCCATCTTCCCGCAGACGCAAGCGCCGACCAACCAAAGCCTCGGCTCGCTCCTCGGCTCGCGCGCGACGCAGCCCCGCAACCCTATTGGAAGACGCCGCTTCGACTAATGAAAACGAGGCCTGGAACTCCTGGACCCTGATTGGCCGAGAAGTGACAGCCTGGAGGAGGCGCGAGTGAGATAAATTCTGACCCCGCCGTTGGTTCTTCCTCCGCATCCCTCTCCGGCAGGATGAGTGTTGTTGCTCAGTACAGGAGTTTGAACTTGGCACCTGCTCCGCGAGTTAGGGAGCAGATTAGTGTATGTTTACCCTACCTACGTCTAGGTTAAAAATGGTCCAAAATAGGCTGTTTTTGTAAAACACGAATGTGCAATCGGAATGGGCCTGAAGTTCTGTCTCCTATTCCTTTGCAATCCTAGAAACATAAAAAATATACCCTGGTTTTTGCTTACTGACAAGTGACTGATGGATGGTGTTTTCCCCTACAGCAGATGCACACCCATAAGCTGTTCCTTATCATTATTGATTGTTTTGCACATAATGGTTGAATAAATCTGGTATATGAAACACTTGGTGCTTTGACGTTGTAATCCTATGATACTTTCCTGGGAGTAAATCCCATTGGATTTAGTAGGATTTACTTCTGAGGGATTGCATTATAAACCTGGATGATCCTAGTCTTGTTATTACACACACAGTCCAAATCTAACCATGCATCTCAAAAGATACATTGATTTTAGTGGAATGTACAGCCAAACAAGGTTTTAGTTGTACCATGAATTATTATTTTTTGGTATGGTATGATTTTATTGATTTTACAAATAATCCAGGCAGAGGCAGACAAATTCCAAAACTATATCGATTGGTATGGGTAGAAACTCTAAAGTAAATGTTCTGATATCATCTAATAAAATAGAAATAACAGTTTGTGAAGAATTTAGAGATAAAAGGAGGATTCAGTAACTATATCTCATGTATGGTTTTTGTGGGTATGTAGATGTAGTTTATTCTGCATTTATGGGTTTTTTGTTGGGGTGGGGATATACATTTCAAAGGTGTTTACATGGCCTCCCATGGAAATGACTTGATGGTAGTCAAAATATCTGTTTCCGTGACTATCTACAGCTCTCCGGTCTGCGCTGCTGGGATTTCCCTGCACTATGCCTAGTCTATCACTTGCAGTTGCTGTTTACTTCTGTGTGAGTTAGAGTCCGTAGTCTCTGGCTGGACCATCTGTCAGGAATGCTTTGATGGTGTTCCCTGCTTGGCAGGGGGTTGCACTGGATGGCCCTTGTGGTCTCTTCCAACTCTATGATTCTATGATTCTATGACTACACTTCTCATCCAGTTGGGCAGTAAGCCCTGCAGCATGGGATGCTGGGAGTTGTGGTCCACCAGTGTCTACTGGAGGCTACTCCAAGAGTGCTGCAGGAGACCCCTAGCGGTGCGAAAGTGCATTCCGTTTCTGACCTCACAAAAGAAATAAACAAGACATAGGGTGCTTCTTTTCAGGAGGGATTCACATACTAGTAAATTCAGGATGTGCAATTAAAGTTGATTTGCAGGTCTTTCAAAAAAAAGTATTATCTTTCCCTATTGCAGGTTTGTTGTGCAATAAGGAAATTGAGGGCAAAATGGCGTGGAACGTGTGAGACAACACTTGCTTTGATGTTATGTCTAGCCTCCACAAACAAATCAGAGCAAATGCTCATTAAATAGCTGACATTGTCTAATTGCTCAGCAATCATATCAGGATGAATGCTCAAGAAACTAGGGTGTCTGGCAGTGCCCAGAGCAGAAAAGGGGCCTTTCTCAAAAATTGGACATTGTATGCAGCCTGAATTAGTAACAATGGATAGATGCCAGTTGCAAATAAATATTGTGCAAGCTTGGTCATTCCAATGTTTTTAAGCCTTATTCACTAAATATAAGTAAAAACAGGCATGCTTAATTAGATCACTCTGTAGGCCCTAGAGTCTAATGCATCAGAAAATTGTCTAGTCCAAACTGAAAATTCCCCTAAATTGTATGGAGTAATTCAGAAGTTTCCAGAAAACCCATATTACTGGAAATAACTTGTTTTGTTTCTTTGCAAAGCTGTTTCTTCCTGCTACTCTTTAAAAAGCTTCCTGCATATTACCCTCTCTCCAAAAAGACAGAGAGCACTGATTTATTTTGCAGCCTCTCGCCATTCTGAATGTCTCCACAGAGATGGGAGAATTAATATTAGTTTTCCACACACACCCCATCCCTTCTCACACTCTAGTCTCTGTCATAAGGGAAGAGCTGGGAGTTATATACAGATAACTACGTAGTTACGGAAGTGTACAGTTATTCAGCACCCTGTCTGAGGTGTTTTCTGAAATGGATATTGCTTTGTGTGATTTGCAACATGTGCTTATGCAAAATTAGGCTGACCAAAGCCTGCTGCTTTCAGTTGGTTGACATAGACCTGAAGTATACATCATACCTTTAAAGGCTTTCCAGGGAGAGCAGTAACATAGGCAAGTGAGGATCCTGCTTACAGAAGCAGACCCAGAAAGGAGGTACCAGGTGGTGCTAGACGGCCTTCTCTCTCCACTGCCCTGCCCAAGGAGGTTTTGAAATGTCGTATTAAACTGGGGAACGGAGAAAGGTCACTTTGTCAAGGACAATTCAATTTGCACCTATTCTGATCTCTGCAGGTACTAGGGCCGGGCGACATCTGGTTTTCAAGATCGTGATATATCGTGTGCTCCCTCAAAGAGGGCACGTTTTGCGGTGCGACCTGACAACCAAACCCTGTGTTGGGGGTGGGTCCAATTGGATAGCCACAACACCCTGTTGGTAGGTGCCTTGATGCTGGGTGTAATCAGACCAATGAGACACTAGCCAAATGGATTGAGGGACCTGCATAAGCCCTGAGCTTCCTCTTTGGGCCAGTGCATTGGAACAACCGCCCACCTCTCCCTATATTTAGGGCTTGTGCTTGATCTTGCTATGCCATCGTGTCGTCTGTCATTGGGACAGGGGCATGACAGGAATTTTCCCCACTTGGCTGATTGGTTGTTGCCCCTTGGGTTTTGCCTGCCGTGTAGCAAATCGTCACAACTTGTAAGGTTGCGGATAGGCTCTGGTTCAGGTGATAGGGATGGGGGAACGCTCTCACCATCCTTAAGCGAAGGGTATTCCGTTAAAGGACTCAATGGTTTGGCCAACCCTGCAAGGGCTTGTGCCCGTGCCTGAGTCCAGGGGGACATCTGGGTGGTGGACTAGCCTGACCCTGGCTTTCCGCTGTTCCAGGTGTTCATCCTAGTCTGACCTATGCTGGTGCCCTGGGTCAGCGCTACCTGCCACGATGCAGGGAGCTAGTCGAACCAGATCCTATGCAACCACTCACTTGCTGTAATCAATAAAGTTGTGGCCTAAATTCTGCCAAAAAGCAAACCAAAATTATGAGTCTTGTCTGAATTTATTTAAGGGGGAGGTTAAAGGTCTAAACACGCAAATCACCAACTAAACATCATATATCACAATGTCTGAAATAAGGATGGAGCTATGTAGAGGCATTGGCTAGCTTCACGGTTTTCCCCACATCGTGATTTTTGTCAGCACCTGCTCTTGTGATTCACTGCCCCCTGCAAGGAGGTAGGGAAGAGCTGAGTCAGCAGCATTAACAGGGGCTGCACGAATTGAAAGAAGCATTGGCTGGCTTCACGGTTTTTCCTACATTGTGAGTTTTGCATAACACACACACACACACGCACGCACACACACACACACCATGATTCATGATATATTGCCAAGTCAAAAATTATGAAACCGATATCACAAGATGAACTTCAAACCAGTTTGGGACAATATATCAATATATCAGACCCTCCAAGTGCCCCTTTTTTCCAGGGACGTCCCTGATTTGGAGTAGCCATCCATGTTTCTTATTTGATCCTGGAATGTCCCACTTTTCCCTAGGACGTCCCTATTTTCATTAGATAAATGTTGGAGCTGTCTGCAGGCAATCCAGTATAGGGAAGGTTTTTTGTAATGTTTTATTATGTTTTTATGTATGTTGGAAGCTGCCCAGAGTAGCTGAGGCAACACAGTAAGATGTGTGGTGTATAAATAGTAAAATTATCATTATGGAATGGGACATCCCTATTTTCATTGGATAAATATGGAAGGTATGATATATCGCCCATCAATTGCAGGTACCACACTTATCTGTGTCAGTATGTCAGTTTTATCATCCCATTGTTCTGACTGGTTATTAGGCGGCTTGTTGAAGGCTTGGGCACTTCTGGTTGGCATGTGCCATGTGCACAAAAGCAGAGTGGGTAAGTGATTTAACTGATGGACAGGCAGCTAGATCTAAATTTATAAGGCCTCTCTCTTAGCAATTCCCCTCGGACAGAGCTGAGTGCTCGCATTATTTTTGGTTCCAGTTAGTGAGCAGAAGATGGCGCTTTGGGCTTTTCCTTGAAAGCTGGAGTGAAAAGGGCGAAAGGGTACTGATTGCTAAGAGTTCAGTAATCCAATTTCTCCAGACTGGCTTCATAATGAGAGCTCATAATTCATTCTGTCACTCTACTATGTAATAGATGCACCTTTTAAGTGACACCCAGGGCTGGCTTTTAAAGCAGGAGGCTAATTAAATACGCTGCGCATGAAGCTGATAACATCTGAGAGAGCTGCAGATTAACTTAGCTGACATTAAGTGGGGAGACGTTGGGAAAGCAGGAGTTAGTTCATCACATCATTGCACAACGGCACGATTTTAGACTAATAATCTCTGCTCTCCCCTGGAACAACCTGCTAGCGAGAGAATGACCGAGAATCAATAAAAAGATGAAGGGTAATGTGTCCATTACATGAATAAATTGCTAAGATGCAACAATTATTGGGCTATGAACGTTTATTTGTAAGGTTAAGGACCCCAAGCCCACAGTTTATGCTAAGAGAAATTCAGCCAGAATAATATTTGATGGGGCAGAGAATTGTGCAGAAGTGGACCAATGTTGCATACTTATTAACAAATTTTGAACTCCTAAGAGGAACGGAAAAATCATTGTCCATCTATAACAGCTAGTAATGCACATTTGTATCTGAATTTTGTGTGTTAGTTGTATTCATTTTAATGGGTTTTTACACAAACGTCTTGTGTTTCTAAATTCCACTTCTGTCTAAAGATAACTAGATTATGTTTAACCTTTGATTACTTGGACAGGCTTGCCAGTATGAAACCAACGTTGGCTCTCCTTTTAGGGCTTCTCCAGGCAGTATCGTTCTCAACCAATTAATTGGAAATGCTGAACCTAGCCAGGAGCGGTTGGGTAAGGAAATGGAAATGAGATGTACCAAACAGCACTTCTTAAGCTGTACTGTAGGTCTTTCTTGTTCAATAGGACTTATTCCCACTGTATAGGATTGTATCTTTAATCTGTTTTGCCAATTGGTAACTTACTTTCTGCTTTGGAGTCTCTTATTTTCTTGGCTTCTTATCTGTCTGTACTTCAGCCTGTCTCTATTTGCCTGCTCTTCTCTATTTTCTTAATACTCTTTTGTTGGTCAGATGAATCCTATTTAACACTTCCATCCATCCTCTCTCTTGATCTTTCCCCACCTACTCACATTAGCACCTCTCTCTCCTTGCAAGTGTTTGAACAGTATCTGGAAATGTGTATTTTCTCCCCAAACCTGAGATCTCCACCTCTTCTCCTATCCTTGCCTTTCCCATCCCTTTCCTAATGTTCTTATCTTTCTCAGATCAAGAACCTGTGGGCAGGGTTTGCTCTTTTAACTTAAGCATTGTGCAGTGACTGGTGGTGGTTGAGGATGATGATGATGATTACTATTATAAAATGGGGCGCCACCCAACCAATAAAGGACCCCTGGACGGCTAAGTCCAGCCAAATACGACAATGGGGTGCGGTGCTCATCTCGCTTTTCAGTCTGAGGGAGCTGGTGTGTGTCCACAGACAGCTTTCCGGGTCATGTGGCCAGCATAACTAAACCACTTCTGGTGCAACGGGAGATTGTGACGAGTGCCAGAGCGCATGGAAACGCCATTTACCTTCCTGCCGCAGCAGTACCTGCTCATCCTGTCACACAGATTTGAACTGCTGACCTCCCAACTGGGAAGCCCAAGAGGCTCAGTGGTTCAGACCACAGTGCCACCCACATCCCAACCAGTATAGAACAGACTCACAATAATGTATACATAGGTCACTCAGCACAGCTCCCAATGCCGTCTTCTCAGCATAAAGACTTGTAGATAAGACTATGGGGAGGTGGCAAATCCTGTTTAAATTGTATCCTAAGTGATTCCATTCTACCTTGGGTGCACTAGCCCTTATGATAAAACTACTACTAGCAACTGAAGTAGCAAGACTCCAGGCTCACATCTCTTATTTGCCTAAGTTTATAGTTCTAAGATGTGAGAGTATGTCACATTTTGGTCTGATGTGCATAAAACAAGCTGCAAAACTTAACCTTTTTATTTTCTTTTATTAAAGGGACCCTGACCAATAGGTCCAGTCGTGTCCGACTCTGGGGTTGTGGCGCTCATCTCGCGTTACTAGCCGAGGGAGCCAGCGTACAGCTTCTGGGTCATGTGGCCAGCATGACAAAGCCGCTTCTGGCAAACCTGAACAGCCCATGGAAATGCCGTTTACCTTCCCGCCAGAGCGGTACCTATTTATCTACTTGCACTTTTGACGTGCTTTCGAACTGCTAGGTGGGCAGGAGCTGGGACCGAGCAACAGGAGCTCATCCCATTGCGGGGATTCGAACCACTGACCTTCTGATCAGCAAGCCCTAGGCTCTGTGGTTCAACCCACAGCACCACATACATCCCTTCTTTTATTAACAGGCGTCTAAATTGGAGGCCCTCTTTGAGATTGAGGCCCAAGGCCAAATGACCCTCCTGGACCCATCACTAACAGATCCTGTGTAGACATGCCCTAAATGAGCAGGCGTTGCTGTAGATAGCGGCTGCAACAACTGTGGTGTCTCACAGTATATTAAAGGTAAAGGGACCCCTGACAGTTAGGTCCAGTCGTGGCCGACTCTGGGGTTGTGGTGCTCATCTTGCGTTACTAGCCGAGGGAGCCAGCGTACAGCTTCTGGGTCATGTGGCCAGCATGACAAAGCCGCTTCTGGCGAACCAGAGCAGCACACGGAAACGGCGTTTACCTTCCTGCTGGAGCCGTACCTCTTTATCTACTTGCACTTTGACGTGCTTTTGAACTGCTAGGTGGGCAGGAGCTGGGACCGAGCAACGGGAGCTCACCCCATCGCGGGGATTCGAACCACCAAACTTCTGATCAGTAAGCCCTAGGCTCTATGGTTTAACCCACAGCGCCACCCGCGTCCAAATCCACAGTATACTAGTGAGGTCTGAATGATGGTCCACAATTTATCCTCAAGCACAGTAAGAGCGACTCATTTTTAATCAGCTGCTCAGCAGGGAGAGAGGTGCCACACAGGACCACAGAAAATGGGGGAATAGATTCCCAGGATTAAAACCCACAGCCAGTGTGTGTGAAATGTCATCTAATGGGCACTGCGGGTTCCCTTCTTCAGTAATGAGAAAGAGCTTACAAGGCGTTGAGGTCTTGCAGATGCTTAGGGATTGATGAGAACTCTTAACGCAGAGTTCCTGAGAGTTCCTTCATTTTCATGGTTGTAGAAAAAGGTTTGTTAAAAATAGATTCAGAATTGAAACTTAGAACATGATAGTTGTTGAGAGCAGACTTCCCTCATACATTTTTATCTCTCTTTAAATTGTGGTTGGAATTGATACTGGAGTCAGCGGATTTACCTTTAATTAGAAAACTTTGGACTTCCGGTTAGGTGCCGGTCAATGGCGGACGGGAGTCCGACGGCTCCGTCCTCCGCCAGGCTTTAGGGACTTCTGTGCCTGCGCCACGGGTCCCTTAAAGCCACGGGAAGAGCGTCCCGTGGACCTGAGCTTCGTGGGTCCCAGACGTGCCGTCTCCGTTCCCGATTGACCCTCGTAAGGGGGAAAATCGGGTGAGCGGAGCGCCGGCACGGGACTGAAGAAGCGTCTGCCTGCGGAGGATCAAAGCAGCGATCCCGCCAGACTCGAGCACCCGGCACTTCCTGCATAGAAACTTCCAAAGAAACTCTGTAAGTTAAAGAATTGGATTATTTTTACAAGTTTTAAGAGCACTGCTTGCAGAGGAACTGCAAAAGGAAGCCTGTTCCCTTTAAACTGTTTGCGCGAGCTTGGTAGCGCTAAAAGATCAAAGCCGCGACTAACGGAAAAGTTTTGCGAACTTTTTAAAAGTGGATTAAAAGTTGTTTAAAGGATGTTTAAAGACTTAAAAACAGTTGATATGGCAAAAGAAGATGCCCCTCACCCTCTGGATTAGGATTCCGGGTCAGTAGCGGGCTGTGATATATTGTTGCCATTTTTTTTTCCTTTGTTGGTGTTTCAGTGACTGTTTACCAGTGGAGACATTCTGACTTTTTTGTAACCAGATACAAGTTACTTTGTGGACTTTGGTGGTAACACTGCAAGTTAGGAACTGTGACTGACTTGGGCTACATGAAAATGGGCCCTTCTTGGCTTTAAGGAACTTATATTTTGGAAAATTAAAACCCTTTGCCTAAAAGTTGGATTTTCGGGACTGGTGTGGGCTCCTGGCTCAGCAGCCTCTTTGTTCTCAGGACTGAGCTGCTGGCCACCTGGTGTTTACTTTTGGGACTGTTGGCCTTCTGCTGTGAATGTCTGAGATTGTTACTACAGAAACTGGAGTGACCTTGAGATTACAGCTGCAGAGCCCACAGGGAATGGAAACTAGATCTAAAGGAACTGGCTCTGAAAAAAGAAAAGGCTCTGTTTCCCTAACTCTACAGGAACAAATGGAGAAATTAGTTGTTAGTGTTGCAGAAATTGCAGCAGGATTGAAAAGCGTGACTGACGGGTTGAAGCAAACACAAGATCAAGTTTCATCAGGAAATACAGCAGTGAATTCAGCAATAGAAAAATTACAAGCTGATATTAAAGCTGACATTAAAAATTCTACGCAGACCCTAGAAAAATCCATTGGACAAATTGAGGAGAACGTAAGGAAGAACAGAGAAGAGATTAATAGGATTGGGCAAGAGGTGACCACCTTGAAAAAGGACTCAGAGGAAATTAAAGTGGTTAAGGAAAAAATAAAAAAGGTGGAGGAAAAATTGGATAATTTAGATTTGGAACAGATAGAGAGTATTGGATCACGACAGAGGTCTGTTGAAGAGTCTCTCGCGTTTCTGCAACTACATCAAAGAGAGGGCAACATCCGCCTAAGAAATCTTCCAGAACTGGAAGGGGAAGACCTAAAAGACTACATAGTGAAGTTATTCTCAGGATTTTGGGAGATAGAAGAAATCAACGTCTCAGCGCGCATAGTGAAGGCCTTCAGATTTGGTCCAAGAGGCTCCAGAGGAAAGAAAAGCAGCAAAACAGTCAGTGACTGTTTGATTGTGCTACACGATCGACACGACAGAGACTATTTTCTGGACTTGCATTATAGAAACAACCTGGTGGTTGAGCAGAATAAAGTAATTTTTTATAAGGATATCCCCAGATTTTTCCTTGACAAAAGAGTTCCCTACAACGATTTGGCAACTGAGCTTAGAAAAAGGAAAATCCCCTTCAGTTGGGAATTTCCAGAAGGCCTGGCATTTACGTTTGAAGGAAAAAAGATAAGAATAAGGTCCCTGGCGGAGAAGCAGAAGTTTTTGGACAAGCACCTGGAACAATTTAAAGGCACACCACTCGACCCAGCACAATTCTACAGGTTTCCAGAGGTATTTCCACCACCGCCGGGACCACCACCAAGCCTACCCAGCCCAGGCAAGGATCCAGAGGAAGACAAGAAAGGAGAAGCAACTGGAGGAGAAGACTAGAGAAAGGAAAATGGCGCTCAAGTTAATGACATGGAATGTCCGGGGATTGAATCAGAGACCAAAGAGACGCAGAGTGTTCTACAGCATAGAAAAGAAGAATTTGGATATAATATGCTTACAGGAAACCCACATAGCCCGACGTCACAGAAGATTATTACAAAACAAAAAACTAGGCCAAGAGTTTATATCATCGGATAAGGCCAAGAAGAGAGGAGTAGTGATATACGCAAAGGAGAAATATAGCCCAAGACAGCTTTTTAAAGATGAAGAAGGGAGATACATCGCAATTGAAATTAACATACAAGGCGAAAAATTCTTGATTCTGGGACTCTATGCACCAAATGATGGAAAGTCAATTTTTTATAAGAAAATACATGATTTGCTCTTGGATTATTTGGATTATAAATTAGTTTGCCTTGGAGATTTTAATGGTGCAGTTTCCACATTAATGGACAGATCTCAAAGAACTAAATTAACGAACGATGGGAAACTCCCAAAGACTTTTTTTGAAATGGTGGATAATCTGAATTTGGTGGACTCTTGGAGATTAAAAAATCCCACAGATACAGAGGCAACATACTTCAGCGAACCTCAGCAGTCATGGTCGAGGATAGATTATATTTGGATTTCGAATGAATTGGCTCCAAAAATACAAAAGGCAGAAATTGGCCCTAAAACTCTTTCAGACCATAACCCTGTACAGTTAAATTTAAAAATGATTTCCAAGGACTCTTTTAGATGGAGAATGGATGACGCTTTGATGAGAGACACCAAGCTAGTGGAAAGAGCGGCGAAAAAGATGAAAGAATATTTTCAGATAAATTGGAGCTCCGAAGTGGAGAAAAGAATTGCCTGGGATGCAAGTAAAGCTGTAATGAGAGGATTTCTCATTAGTGAAAAAGCAAAAAAGAAGAGACAACAAAATGCAGAGATGGAGAGATTGTTGAAATCAATCAAAGAAAAGGAAAAAGAATTAAGAGGACATCCCAGATGTGTCAAAATCCAAAAAGAAATTAAATACTTGCAATCCCAATATGCTAATATAATGAATCAGGACATCGAATGGAAAGTGAAAATGATGAAGCAAAGAACATTTGAATCGGCTAATAAATGTGGAAAATTACTAGCTTGGCAATTGAAGAAAAGACAAAAGGTAAATGTCATCAATACCTTGGTAGTAAACGGAAAAAACGTGGAGAAACCTGAGGAAATCAGATGGTGTTTTCAAAGATTTTACAAGCAACTGTACAAGGAGGAGAAGATAGATGAAGCAGAAATTGACCGATTTCTGGAAAAGAATGGATTGCAAAAGGTCCCAGAGGAAAAACTAGTTACTCTCAACCACCCAATAACGACACAGGAGATAGAAGATGCAATAAATAACATGCAATTGGGGAAGGCTCCAGGACCGGACGGACTAACAGCAAAATATTATAAGACATTGAAAGACTGGCTATCGCAGCCACTAAGAGAAGTATGCAACAAGATACTAGAAGGAGATAGGGCACCAGAGACGTGGAAGGAAGCCTTTATCACACTGATTCCAAAACCAGATACTGATAAGACTCAAATGAAAAACTATCGCCCAATATCCCTTTTGAATGTGGATTATAAAATTTTTGCAAATATATTGGCTACAAGGCTGAAAAGAGTGTTGAAAGACTATATACATAGAGACCAAGCAGGTTTCTTGCCAGGAAGACAAATTAGTAATAATACGAGAATTATTGTGGACATTTTAGAAAAACTGGAGAGAAACATAAATACAGATGCGGCACTATTGTTTGTTGACGCAGAGAAAGCATTTGATAAAGTCTCTTGGACATTTATGAAAAAGAATTTGGAAAGGATGGGAGTTGGTCAAAAATTTTTGAATGGCATTAATGCCATCTATACAGAGCAAAGAGCTAAAGTAATAGTAAACAGTGTGATATCGGAGGAGTTTGAAGTTGAAAAGGGAACAAGACAAGGGTGCCCTATCTTCCCTTTACTTTTCATTACGGTCCTGGAAGTCCTCCTAAATATGATACGAAAGGACAAACAGATAAAAGGAATTCGTGTGGGAGAGAAGGAATACAAACTACGCGCCTTCGCAGACGATTTGATGTTATCCCTGCAAGAACCGGAAAGCAGTGTCCCCAGAGCTTTGGGAGTAATCGAACAATTTGGACTTGTAGCTGGTTTCAAGTTAAACAAGCAGAAAACCAAAGTTTTAGGAAAAAATATGAGTGCAGAACAAATTCAAAGAATACAGGAAGGCACTGGCCTCAATTTTGTCAAAACAGTAAAATATCTAGGTATCAACCTCACAACCAAGAATTTGAACCTGTATAAGGACAATTACGAAAAATTGTGGATGGAAATAAAGAAAGACATGGAAATATGGACAAGATTGAAACTGTCGTTAATGGGAAGAATTGCCGTGATAAAAATGAATGTCCTACCAAGGATGCTGTTTTTATTCCAAGCCATACCAATTTTGGACAAACTGGATTGCTTTAAGAAATGGCAAAAGGACTTATCAAAGTTCATATGGCAGGGCAAAAAGCCAAGAATTAAGTTTAAGATCTTAACAGACTCTAAAGAGAGAGGAGGCTTTGCCCTGCCGGACTTAAGACTTTACTTCGAAGCAGCGGCCTTTTGCTGGTTAAAGGACTGGTTTAAACTAGAGAATGTTGATGTATTGGACTTGGAAGGGTATGATAATATGTTCGGTTGGCATGCATACCTTTGGTATGACAAGGCTAAGATCCACAGAACTTTTAAGTCTCATATAGTTAGAAAATCCTTATACCAGGTTTGGTCTAGATATAAAGACTTGTTAGAGAGAAAGACCCCTAGATGGATCTCTCCAGTGGAGGCCAAGGCCTACAAGAGACCGAACATGTCTGCAAACTGGTTAAGATATATGGACATATTGCAGCAGGAAGGGGACTCTTTTAAGCTAAAAAGCTACGATCAAGTGAAAAGTCAGGTCCCCGACTGGCTGCATTATCATCAGGTATATGAAACATTCAAAATGGACAAAAAAGTTGGTTTTCAAGTAGAAAAATCAAAACTGGAAACAGAACTGATAGAATCGAACTTTAAAAACCTTTCCAAAATGTATAATCTTTTGCTAGAGTGGCATACGAAAGATGAATTGGTTAAATCGTCAATGATAAATTGGGCGAAAGATATAGGACACAATATTATGATGGATGACTGGGAGGGATTGTGGCAAAAAGGTATTAAATTCACTGCTTGTTATAGTTTAAGAGAAAACATAATGAAAATGGTTTATAGATGGTATTTGACACCAGTTAAGATAGCTAGGATGAATACCAAAATGTCAGATGTATGTTGGAAATGTAAACATGCGAAAGGTACCTTTTTTCATATGTGGTGGTTGTGCCCAGCGGTAAATGCTTTCTGGGATAAGATTTATAACGAACTCAAGAAGGTAATGAAGGTTACCTTTTGTAAGAAACCAGAGGCATTTCTCCTGAGCATAACCAATGAAGAGATACCCAGTCAGGATAGAGTGTTTTTTATGTATGCCACAACAGCAGCTAGAATCTTATTGGCAAGAACATGGAAAGGCGAAGAGATACCAACGGTGGAAGAATGGCAGATGAAGATGATGGAATATATGGAACTCGCAGAGCTGACCGCCAGAATCCGGGACCAGAGGGAGGAGAAGGTGTCAAGGGATTGGAAGAAATTTAAGGATTATTTAGTCAAAACAGTAAAATTGAATATTTGAGCAGAATTAAATAGAATAGCGGCTTTAGTAGATATATGTTAGATAAAATTGTTGGTAAGATATTTTTGTGTGAAAAATTTAATTGTTAGGAATTGTGTTAAGATTTGGTGTTAAAGTTAAGATATGATTAAGCAAAGTAAAGTGTATTAAAAATTGAGTTAATGTGAATAGAACAAGATACAAAGCTACCTTGAAGATATATATGATTTTGAAGACAGTGGAGGGAATGGGGGAAGTCCCTCAAAATAGAGAAGATAGTAACAAGAAAAGTAAGAGGATAAATGTTAGTTTAAAGGTTTGTATATGTTTCTTTTTATTGTGATTGTTTGATTATGTTTTTGTGTTGTGTTTATGTATTGTATTTTGTATTTTTATATTGTGAATGTTGTTGTTTATGTTATGTTTTCCCTTTGTCTTAATAGAAAACAATAAAATCTTATAAAAAAAAAAAAGAAAGAAAACTTTGAGAACTGTTTTGAGCTTGGGTTTTAAGTGATGCTTTAACAGTTGTTCACATGAACTCCTAGTTACCGCAATGATAGGATGAAGATGGAGAATATTCAAAATACAAGATAAAAATGATTTTAACTTACAGAATATGTCTGTAATGAGCACAAAATATCCAGCATGATAAATGAGGTGTGAAAGGTGTATTGGGATCTACTATTCACAATTTTATCCCCTGGGATAATATGGGATGTATTTCCATAAGACATAGAAAGGCAGCACATATATTAAATATGAAAAATACATATTCTTTACAATGCACAATTGACCTATGTGTTACTAGGTTCCTTTGGGAGGAAGGATGGGATAAAAATTCAATAAATAAAAATAAAGGTCAACTGCCCCAACAGATCCCTGAAAATACATAAATGTATAACAAGTAGAGCCAGGAGGAATTATTGAAGATGTTTTTTTTAAGTGTTTTAAAACTACTTTGGAGTAAAGCGCTGGTGTGTTAGACACTTGGAACATTCCCTGCAGGCAGATATATCCTTAATTGGGTCCAGGTCCAGATTAATTACCATGCTAAGCACGCCGCAGAATGGTATTAAGCTCCTGTAGTAAAGCTGGGGTAGCTATGCCCCCCCCCCCAGTTCTAATCTAATTTACCAAAGAGGCCTGAGGTGTCAGAATTAGGAGAGAAATAAAAAGCAGCATAATACCATTCTATCAGTATGTAGATGAACAGGGACAGGGTCCAAAACTAGCCACCAGAACATTTCCTCCCACCTTTTGGTAATGTTTTATATTGGTAATGTTTTTCACTTCATAGTAACTGTAGCACATTAGTATATATGCTGTCTGATCTTCTCCCCTTCAATTTAGTTAAATTTCCTTTTCCCCCTAACTGAATGTAGGCACACTGTACCAATTATTATTGCTACTTATCATTCCCTAACAAAATGCCCATAATTTGAGAAGCTATGTGGTATGTGAAGGATGGTCCCTTATATGGAGACTCTGGAATGTGCAACAGGACTCTGTACATGGAGAAATACCACCACCACCACCCCAGGGCACAGGTGGGCAGCCTGTGGCCAGGGACTGACTTTTGAAAATGTATTTCCCCCTTTTTCAATGTAGTTTCATAATACAGTAATAGTAAGTGGCAGACCCTTATGTGAGGAAAAATAAACTGATGTGGATTTATTTATGTTACTTTTTTCCTAGTGATGTGGCTTAGGGAGTGGGTGGCGCTGTGGTCTAAAGCACTGAGCCTCTTGGGCTTGCTGATTAGAAGGTCGGTGGTTCGAATCCCCGCAACAGAGTGAGCTCCCATTGCTTTGTCCCAGCTCCTGCCAACCTAGCAGTTCAAAAAGCATACCAGTGCAAGTAGATAAATAGGTACCGCTGTGGTGGGAAGGTAAACAGCGTTTCCGTGTGCTCTGGCACTCATTATGGTCCTTCATACGCCAGTAGCGGTTTAGTCATGCTGGCAATATGACCTGGAAAGCTGTCTGTGGACAAAAGCTGGGTCCTTTGGCCTGAAGCAAGATGAGCGCCTCACATAATAATAATAATAATAATAATAATAATAATAATAATAATAATATTGTTTATATCCCACCCATTTGGCTGAGTTTCCCCAGCCACTCTGGGTGGCTCCCAACATAATAATAATAATAATAATAATAATAATAATAATAATAATAATAATAAAAAAGCGATAAAATATCAAACATTAAAAACTTCCCTAAACTCCATACTGTAGTTGCTTTTGACTGGAGTTAACCGTCCAGGAATCCTTTACCTTTTCCCTTACTTGGCATGTCTCTGGGATCTAATCTTTCAAGCCAGTTACCACTGCCATTAACGTTTAGTTCTCTATGTTACATGATTACTGCTTTGCAAAAGCTTGCAAATTATATGAATATTTTGCATTCGTTATTATTGGGAGGGGGCTCAAACAAAATGGAAAACAATAAATTCAATTATGCTTTTTTAATTACAGTAAAAGGTAAGTTACAAAGAATAGAAAAAATGAAGAGTAATAGTATCAAAAAGAATGTTATTATTGTTTTATTTATTAAATCTATAGAAACTTTTGGCATAGGCTTCTGTGGACTAAAGGTCATTTCATCAGCTACAACTTAGATGAGAGCCAGTATGGTACAGAGGGTAGTGTATTGGACTTAGGGTTTAGAAGACCCAGGTTCAAATCCCTGCTCAGCCATGAAGCTCACTGGGTGAACTTGAGCCATTCACTACCTCTCTCAGCCTAACTCTACCTCACAGGGTTGTTGTGAGAATAAAATGTACATCATGTTGAACTCCTTGCAGAAAAGCGGGATAGAAATGTCAAAGTAAATAAAATGATAATAAATAGTTAAATGTGACACAAGTCTCTGTGTTGCTTTCACTGCAGGAGACTAATGCAGCTGTCTACTCCCCTGGAAAAGAATAGAAAGGCAAGAGTGGAGAACATCTGTTAAATAAACTTGAGAAGTACCGGTAAGTGCAAACAAGAAGCCTCATGATGTGCCTCAGCTTCTGAGGTAAGTCGAGCCCTGTAGAGGGGGCTAAAGCTGCAGCAACTGCAGGTCCTTCACGCACGGCCTGATGCTGGTTGCTATATCGGGCAATTATGTACCACAGTTCCAACTCCAGTCTCCGACTGGCTCTCTCTTCCAACTCTGCTCATTTCCCCTCTTTA
Source organism: Lacerta agilis (assembly GCF_009819535.1). Lineage (NCBI taxonomy): Eukaryota > Metazoa > Chordata > Lepidosauria > Squamata > Lacertidae > Lacerta > Lacerta agilis. Next base: position 66,106,368 of record NC_046313.1, read on the forward strand.
CCCCTAGCTAGACATCTTATAAATCAGCTGCTTTGTGTTGCAAAAACCAGGCAAGCCGTTTCATTGGCTGTTGCCAGGAAGATGTCACATGTGACTGAGGCACACACACATCCGCATGGTCCTTGGTGGTGGTGATGATTAGCTCTCAATCTGAAGCATCTACTATCTGGAGAGCCTGTTAACATGAGTAATAGAACACAGAGTTTGACTTTCCAATTATTTGATGCAGTGCTATCTGTGCTGCAGCCCTTAGGGGACAATCAATGACAGAATACACTTAAGGGAAAGCAGGGAGCAGCACTGATTGAAAACAGGCCCTTCCTCATTACAGAAATGGCAGCAGCAAAACCATTCATTGCAAGAGTTTATTTATTCCTGTCATCTTTTGCTGGCAAAAGGTGCTAGGCTGTTAGCCCTCGAGACAATTCTTCCATCTGCAAACCTAGAGCTCTGTGCAGCAGAAGCCCTATCTCACGGCTGCATTTCAAAAAACAAGGATTATTTCTGTGACTGATAATGAAACCTTGTCTCCATGGCTTTTTCAGACTGTGACCTCTGTTGAGATTGAGGGCTGGTGGCTAGGTTGTATGGTGAACTAGGAAAGCCTGAGAGCTAAGGCGTTATGAAATTATCTTTCTGCATGGAAGGTACCGAGTGGAAATGCAATAGGAACTGGTTACTCTCAGCACGTACTAAATGTAAACTAGTGATAAAAAACAGAAGAAGAGCCTGCTGGATCAGGCCAATGGCCCATCTAGGCCAGCATCCTGTTCCCACAGTAGCCAACCAGGTGCCCAGGGGAACCTGTGCAAGCACATGAGCCCTCTCCCCTCCTGTGGTTTCCAGCAACTGCTATTCAGAAGCTTTACTGCCTCTAACTGTGAAAGGACTGCATGGGTGCTACTGGGATCCCGTGCCAATTTCTGTATCCTAGGCTGGATCTAGACACATCAAAGAAGCATTTCAGGTAGGGAAGAAATGAGACTCTGTATCACCATCTAGTGGCACAGTGTTATATTGCATATACAACGCATATAAATCACCTTTTCTTTACCAATCTAGCTGAGCCCCCAATATCTCCTTATGCGAACAAAGGAGCTTCCAGATCATCACTATTTTCGAGTGGAATTCAGTCACATACCAGCAAAGGATCAGACTTATGAGATAAGGAAAGTGACGAAAAATGTGGGATAACACTTGCTTTGATGTAACCTCGTCTAACCTCCCCACAAACCAATCAGAATGAATGTTCATTAAATAGCCAATGTTGTCTCATTTCATTGCAAACAAATCAGGATGAACATTCAACCTTAATAAACAGGTTGTCTGGAAACACTCTATATCTATATCAATCCGCAAGCCATGGAGATTTTCCCACTTCTTGTCTGTGAAAAGTCACTTGCCTTATGAGTGAGATGGGGGTCTCAATCCACACAGAGTGCACTGCGCCCAGAAAATCCTGTTGGCACCCCTGAATGACAAGGTCTTGAGAATGCTCACTGAAATGAGATTGTTTTCTGGGCCCAGGGAAATTTATCTGATTTATAGTGTTATAAAAAATTCTGTAACTGGGTCCTTCTCCAGAAGGGAGTCCGTAACCCCGGGAAGAGCGCTATAATTTAAGAGCCCCTTCCCGACAACGTAGCACAAAGACAAAGACAATACCGAGTCTCCCAAAGCAAGGCCTTGTTTATTAGAAACTGTTGCAGCAGGGTGTTTTGCAAGCAAAAGACCTAGAACAATGGAGCGCAAGCTCCTATATAGACTTTTGAAATTGCCCCCCTCCAGCTCAAGACCACCCCTCCATACATCATACATACATCAGAATTACATCACAAATTGGGATGGTCAGAGGAGGTAACCTGAGAATTCTCACAGCTGTGCCATCCCTCCTTGAACCCCTCCCAGACACCACACTTCAGCAAAACAAAAGTGTTCATGGTTTCCTGTCCTGGGCAGGCAGGGCTAATGCAGGGCTAATGACCGTCCTTTGTTCTAGCCGGGGGGGGGGGGGCATCAGAATGCCAGAGATTATCACTCAGGCAGAGGGCTGCTCACCTCCTTCCTCCTTGCAGAGAAACAGTTTGTCAGTTTGGGAGTGAAAAATGGTGTGAGGCCTGTTCTTCCTGTGTTTGCTTGGTGAATTAATAATATATATTATATATATAAATAAAAGACCTTAAATTCTTACAACAATAGTTCGTCCTTTGTTTCAGAACTAATCATCATGCTTTTCATGAATTAATGTACAGTATGTTCTACTCATGATTCTGGGGTAACCCAATATTATGCTAAATTTATTCATTTATATCCTGCCTTTGCTTCTTGGAAATATATATATTTTCTCAGCCAGTCTTTTCTCTAGGCACTGATAAGACGCAGAGTTTCTGCAAGATTGCAGCATCACTTGTCTTCAGACTATGCCACAGAATGTGTCAGTAAACCCCTACACACATTGCCACGCATTGGTAATTCTGATGTGGTGTACAAAAAATAAGAAAACATGGGGAACTATGAAGTGTCTCCATTGAGTTGTGAAGTAGCTAAGAATGTAGAAGATCAGAAAATAGGCTCCAATATTTCTTTATAATTTAAAATATTTGAAGGCCCTGTCCCTGTACCTGCCATAGGGGTGTGCACCAACCATAAGATCTGGCTCGGATCACAATTCAGTGTTTTGTAAAACAGTCCATTCTGGGTAGAACAAATTCAGTGGCTGCTGCATTTGTATCAGGAGTCCAAGTCATGGGAAATAAAAAAGTGCTATAACTTTTTCTCTTTTGGCAGAAGTAGATGGCATTTGCATGCGGGCAAGCCCTTATATAGACATTTTAAATCCCCCCCCCCCCGAGCTCAAGACCACCCCTCCATACATCATACATACATCACAGAAGGGGTGCAGCCCAAGACCACCCCCCAAACACATCATGGTTACATCATGAATGGGGAGGTCTGGTGGCAGTAATCTGAGCATCCTGGACCCTGCCCCGTGCCTCCTCTTGCCCTCCACCAAACACCCATCAAGTGAAACAAAAGAGATATTTACATTTCCCTGTTTCCCAGCCAAGTTAATCACACCCTTTTGTCTTCATCCGGGTTTTGTTATTTCTGGAATGGCTGCCTGTCTGGTACTCAGGTATCAGGATGCCAGGGATTATCACTTTAATTCCTGAGACAATGGGAAGATTCCCTCACCTCCTCCCTCCTTGCAGAAAAACACTTGGGTCAGCTTGGGAGTCAAAAATGGTGTCAGGCCTGTCTTCCTGTTCTGCTTCAGACATGTGGCTTTGTTTGCTTGGTACACTTATGAACATTTGTTTGCTTGGTACACTTATGAACATTTGTTTGCTTGGTACACTTATGAACATTTATATATATATAGTTCAGTTGTTCAGTTGTGTCCGACTCTTCGTGACCCCATGGACCAGAGCACATTCATATATATATGAATGACCTTAAAATTCTTATTACAGTAGCTCAACACAGTGGATAAAATCTAATTACAGGCAAAGAGGTCCAGGGTCTTTAAAATGTGACCTCATCCAAAAGAAGGAACCAACTATAACCTTTATTAAATTTTGTGGCAAGAATGGATGACTTATGTTTTCTGAGGGCAGGTTTAGGTTTAGGGTGGGAACCATCACTCATTATATTTAGTGGCTAGTAGGTCTGAAAACTGCATACATTAGAGAGACACTCCTGTGGCTGGGCCGGGGGGGGGGGGGGCGGGAACGGACCTGCCAAATTGCAGACATATAGGTCTAGGGACTTTGTGTTGGGCACCTTTAAAATGGATTTTGGGGTAGAAAGAACTAAGGGATTCACTTTCTGAATATAAAAATTCCCTTTGATTACAAGCTTGACCTGTCAGTCATTAAGGGGCTCTCCTCCTGTGCCTTTTCACTGTTTGCTCTCCCTTCCTCCATCAACCCATCCAGGTATTGTGGTATCTTTAGAGACATTACATTTGCTTTCAGCAGATACTTGTCTGCTGTACTTTTTGCACCTCTGACAAGTTCAAAATGCCTTCACAAGGTATCCCGTTTTGATTTGGGATTTGAAATTCATCTGAATCTGCTCTCACACACAGGCAGAAAAGTAGGGCTTCTGAGGCAGGTCTCAGGCTGTGGGCACAGGCAGTCATCATGAATTCTTGTTCCAAAACATTTAGGGCTTTAATGTTCAATTGCAGCACTTTAAGTTGGGCCCAGAAATGCACAAGCTGGTCTCTATGTGCCCTAATAGAAACCACCTCCTGATCAAATTTGTTAAGTACTCTTTTAAAGCAGTCAGTCGGTTAAACCACAGGAGTGCTCTAGACAATGGTTGCAGAAGACACCATTGCTAAACCACTTACATGGCAATCGTGTTATTGATTATAATGGGAATATATGCTGCTTAGTGGCTCAGCTATAACCCAAAAGCTACATTAACCTGGCTAAATACTCTTAGGGTGCAATACCAGTTTGAAATGCTTGTTTAATATGCAATAGAAATGCAATTTCACTGAGGTCTGATTATTCTGCTCCTCTGCCCTGATCAGCTTGCTGCCTCAGTGCCTCTCTCTCTCTCTCTCCTTTTTTTAAAAAAACACCCCACACCTCATTTTTCTGCATTTCTCTCATACCTTTTCAGCACTTAATTCCAGGCATCTAGTGATCTGTCTCTGACTTCACCATTACAACATGATGACTTCATAGTGGGGTTCAACGTGTCAAGAATGCTATTAATCTTTCCCCGCTTGGGTTCATATAACTCTCAGGTGAGATGAGTGATACAGTTAATAAACTGGGATGGAATAGCTGCAGTTGTCTCTAGGGCACTCTGATTCATGCAATGTAAAGACAGACACCTCGTCTTCAGCTCCTTCTTTTATAAATGCCCCAGGAATCCATTAGCAAAATGCACAATATCTAAAGCCAGCCAAAAAGCAGTCTTTGTTGCCATCACCAGTGCATGCAGCGAACTCCAAATCTAAAAGCAAATTGAATCAGAGCTCTGAGATTCCACATGTGCTCAAATCCTGTCTCATCCCCAAAGGAGCCTTTATAGGAGGAAAAGTTTGGTAAACATTACTTCGGAACAGAGCTGAGTTGTATTGATTAGATGTGAAGCATCTCCCAAATACCTCCCTTTTGTTATGCACCTAAACAAAGGCACCAGAATGCTTATTAAGGCCAGAGGGTGGCAGCTATGTAGATATCCATCTGCTTGGTGCTTTACCCAAAACAAACCCCAAAAGTGGAGTTAACAGATGGTGTGGTGAAGCAACAGCTGAACTTTGCTGCCCTATACAAGCAGGCCAGCCTCTGGTTTCAGTGCTCAGTGCCAGCTAGTGGCTTTGGGACTTATCGTACACCTCAAATGCCAAAGACCATGGATGTGATTGCACACTGCATGAACAAAACTACAGTTTCAGGCTTGATGATGGCTTTTAGGGAGCAGCATTGCAATTTTAGATCCCCACCCCCCAAAAAAATAATTTAGGGTTTTGTTGATATATGTATATAACCGTATTTCCTTATGTTAACTGTGTGGCTCTAAAGGAAATGATTGTCAAACAATGAAAGGCTTAGCACATTCTTCTTTCTTTTAAGCGTTAAATGAGGGTCAAAGTACAGTGAGTGAAGTTAAATGCAAATTGCATCTGCTGGGGGGTTGATTGTTAAAGTAATTGGATCAGAGCAGGCATGGAGTGGTAGTTAACCTATTCCTTCCCCTGCTGCAGTCCTAAGGGAAATTCCTCTTCTGGTCTGAGTTTGTTTTGGTGCCTCTTCGCCCCCGCCCCCACCCCCACCCCACACCTCAAAAGCAAATACTAGCTTCAGAAGAAGGAGGATCTTTCAGGTCCACACAATGGTTTCATTCATTATCGGATCCTGTCCATTATTAGTCCCCAACTGCACTGATGCAAATTGCATTTTTCTAAAAACCACACAGAGGCATTTCACCTCAGTCATCCTTTCGCCCTGACTCATCATTACCAGGGAGCTTTTGAATACAGTACATGGCAAGTTTATGCAGTTCTGACCAGTCATTGAACTCCTTTCTGGGAGTGGACTTGTTGTACAGTATTTAAAACCCCTGGTCCGGCAACTAATAAAAGAATGATCAGAAAAAAAGTGGAAAAGTAAATAAAACACCACCACGAAAGAAATCAAACACCGGCACAAAGAGAAACCACTCCCTTTTCCATTTGCACTTGCCATTGTTATGAAAGGCATTTGACTTCTAGCCCATCTATAGAAACAGGGGGGGGGGGTGAGAAGAGTCTGTGGTGTGTACATGGCACACAACAGATATCTAGACAAAAATCAGTTAGCGAAAGAACACTAGCTCCTAGCCCTTGTGCAGGGCTGGTGCTAGGGTTTTTTGCGCCCCCGCCCCCGGCCAATTGAAGGAAGGAAGGAAGGAAGGAAGGAAGGAAGGAAGGAAGGAAGGATGAGAGAGAGAGAAGGAAGGAAGGGGGGGAGGGAGAGAGAGAGAGAGAGAAGGAAGGATGAGAGAGAGAGAGTGGGGGAGAGAGAGAGAAGGAAGGAAGGAAGGAAGGAAGGAAGGAAGGAAGGAAGGAAGGGTGAGAGAGAGTGGGGGAAGGAAGGAAGGAAGGAAGGAAGGAAGGAAGGAAGGAAGGAAGGAAGGGTGAGAGAGAGAAGGAAGGAAGGAAGGAAGGAAGGAAGGAAGGAAGGAAGGAAGGAAGGAAGGAAGGGTAAGAGAGAAGGAAGGAAGGAAGGAAGGAAGGAAGGAAGGGTGAGGGAGAGAGAGAAGGAAGGAAGGGGGAGAGAGAGAGAGAGAGAGAAAAATAGAGAGAGAGAGAAGGAAGGAAGGAAGGAAGGAAGGAAGGAAGGAAGGAAGGAAGGAAGGAAGGAAGGGTGAGAGAGGGGGGAGAAGGAAGGAAGGGGTGAAAGAGAGGGAGGAGTGAGGGAAGGAGGGAGGGAAAAGAGAGGGGGGAAGGAAGCTTGCTCTTGCGAGAGGCGGTGGCAGAATGAGCGCCCCAAAAGGAGCGCTTTCGGGGCACTGATCGCGTCGCCACCTCTCGTAGGGGCAACCGCATCTCCCTTCTCCCAGGCTCTCTGTGGGGTGGGCAGAGGGAAAGCAGCTCAGACAGAGCCCTCCCTTGTCGGAATACGTTTCACGGATCCGCCATGGGTCCACATTTATTTAATTATTTAATGAGGTTTTCGAGATTTACTTTTGGTATCACTGCGCGCAAAAGCGAAAGTGAAAGTATGAATGAATAGTGTGGTTCACTTATGAGATTAATCCGCCTTTATTTTATAGTTCCGGTCATGTTCAAAGTTGTTAATGAGCGTTAAACTTGCTTCCCGCCTTTTTGGAGGGCAGCAACAGTGATTTTATTGGTTGAGACATTGATGATGATGTCACGTTTGTTCCCTAATAAAAGGCAGAGGCACCCCCGCTTAGGTTCGTTCGTTCGTTCGTTCGTACGCACGTTCGTTCGTGCATTCTTTCCGTTTTGCTTTAGTTGGGTTTTAGTTGAAGTCAAGTTTAGTTTAAGGGTATTGGGAGCGGGTTGGATGGGTTTCTTTTTAGTTAGAGTTAGATCGCGGAAGATTATTCGGTTTAGTTTTAGTTAGGTTCCTTTTAGATTTAGCCTAGGGCTAGGCTTGCGGAAGATATTTCGGTTTTAGTATTATTTAGCTAGCCTCGCGGAAGATTGGGCGCGCAGGGACTTTAAGCTTAGGAGAACTTAGCTTAGGGGACGAGCCTATGCGGGTTCTGCCGAAGCCACTAAAAATACAACCGGTGTCTGTCTTCCTTGGGGTGAAAAGGGGGAGTAAAAGGTTTAAAGTAAAAAATTTTATTTCCTTAAGTTGGTCCATCTATTCAGAGTCAGGGTATATTCTATTTCACGAGGCAACTTTTCATTAAGAAGGCAACCAAGAACTCATACACCTTCGGAGTCATCAATTGGCTTACTCAGCTTCCTTCGGATTGTGAGACTTGGCCGGCGCCCGTGCCCAAAAGCACGCGGAACGCTGGCCGCTTTCCCCGCAACTGGTACCTCGTGCATGATCAGTCCAAGTTTGTGCACGAGGAGCTCCAGCACCCAAACCCCGACACTCCCTCGCCGCTTGCCCCAAAGCAGCGGGACTAGGCAGGAACTAAGCGTCTCCTGCACAGCCCTGCTGCTGCAAAGCAAACTGCGAGGGAGGTAAACGGAGCCCTCCTTCAAAGCTTTGAAGCAGCGAAGCTGGGCAGGAGCATCTCCTGCTCAGCCCCGCTGCTCCAAAGCAAGCCGCGAGAGAGGGAAACAGAGCCCTCCCTTGCAGTTCGCCCCAAAGCAGCGGTGCTGGGCAGGAGCTAAGTGGCTGCTGCTCAGCCCCACTGCTCTGCAGCTGGCGGTGGAGGGGGGCGGAGAAGCCCGTTTTTGAGCTGCTCCCCCCTCCCCCGCCACTCTGCCGCTTGCGGAGGGGGCAGAGAAGCCCGTTTTCGGGCTGCTCCCCCCTCCCCCAGCACTCTGCCGCTTGCGGAGTGGCAGCGGGGAGTGGCGGGGCAGGCTGGCCAGCGCCCCCTCCATTTTGGCGCCCTAGGCAATTGCCTAGTTCGCCTAAATGGAAGCACCGGCCCTGCCCTTGTGATCATTAAGAACCATTTGTAAATCCATGTGTAAAATGTGGTGGAAGATTTGCAGACTTGGAAAGGCCTGTCTTGTTGAACAAAGAGTCCAACGGCCAAGAACTTCTACTAACCCAAGTGTTGCTGTGGGACCTGAAAGGTCTGCTGCCCACAATCCCTTACACATAATAAAGTGTCCTGAGGCTCAGCCCTTGAGTCTCATGCTGTTTTACTGGCACACATACACTTACATATGAACATATGGATCAGGCCAGTGGCCCATCTGGTTTAGCATCCTATTCTCACAATGCCACTCCAATACCTACTGTATGAGAAGCCTACAAGTGAAAACTAAATGCAGCAGCTGAAGTGTACTGCCTCTGACCAGGGAGGCAAAGCATATCCATCAGGGTTAGTAGCCTTACCCTCCACAAATCTGCTTGGATTGCTTAGGACAAAAGTTGGGCCTGCCCTTGTGGAAAGACCACAGATATTTCTTGGTCCTTCTCCAATGGCTGCTGCTTCCTCAGCCCTACACCTACCGATCCCATTCTCCTTTTCTTTCTCTTCCTCCTTTTTTCCTCTCACCATGCCCAGAACAGCTCCCATCCTTGTCAAAAGCTGTTGCACAACTGTAAAAAAAAAAAAAAAAATTATTTAGGTTCAGCTCCGCATTTGTCTGGGGGCAGTGCAGTGGGTTGGAAGTCATGTGACCTGCTCAGAGCACATAAGCTGGTCAACAGGGCCTCAAAATTCATGAATGTCATGAATTAAAAAACAGCGATCTGTCCAAGATCTGAGCAAGCTTATTTGGAAATAAGCTCCTTGGAAATCAGCGGGGCTTCCCATTGAGTAAATGGGCCAAGGATTGGAGTGTAATACACAGCCTTTCTCTGCTGTTGTCCTGGCCCAGGTTTATTTCATTTGGATAGGTCTCCTTGTGCCAGAAGAGCACTTCATGGGTCAGACTGTTAGTAGCAGCATTCCTGGATGGAGGAAAGAGGGAGGGTGGTGGAAAACGTCCACTTCACTAAACTGAAAGGACGTGTGCTTACCCTGCAGGGAAATGGAGCCCACAGGTCTGCTCTGCCACCCGTCAGCTGCATTATCTAAGCATGGCCTACTTTAATGGCGTCTGCCATAGCAGATTTCCTGAGAATGGTGTTCCACATTAGCAGCACACCTTGCCTCCCAATGTTCACTACACTCATTAGGCAATGCAAAGTGACACTGTACCCCTACAAGTCTCCTCTGTCTTGTTGCATTTTTCAGAGAGGCGTCTCCCCTTGTTTTATAGAGCTTCATGCTTCCATCAGATCAGATAATGGGGCAACTGCTTCAGTCCTGAGCTTATTATCACCCTTGCTAAAATGTGGACATCTTTCCTGCCTACATATTTGGACTGAGCACTTAGGAATTATCATTAAAATCTCTTCACAGCAGTTGCCTACATTTTAAATGAATAGTGATTATTACTAGAGCTACAGGTTTTGCCAATTAATCAGTTCATTTAATTGTTCTTAAGCAGTCAGAAAACTTGCACCCAATTATCTGGGTAAAATATTTTTTTCAAAAGGAAGTTTACTTTTAATGCAAGCACTTGCAGTTAAAATATATATGTACTAGCTGGCCCGGCCACGCGTTGCTGTGGGTTTTTTGCTTTTTAAAATTCTGACCCCGAAAGTATTCTGGAAGCTCCTGTTTTCATTCTTCCCTGTCCCTGTAGAGTAGGGGTCAGCAAGGGGCCGGTCCAGTGGTATTGATCACTTGGGACTGTGGGTGTTCATCATGCGAAGTTGCGGCGGCCATTTTAGGTGAGGGCACTTGGAAAATTTTAAAATGCCTGTGAGTGTGCAGCGGCCATTTTAAGTGAGGGCAGTGGCCACTTTATGGAGGCCTACTGCGGGCCTTGCTCTGGTTTTTTTTTACTGTAAAAGCGCACCCCATCAAACACCCCCTCCTCACAATTAACTGGCCCCATGCTCTACGCCATTAAAAAGAGCATTCTCCCCCATCCCAGTCCCAAAATTATGCACCCCAGCGACAAAATCCCCTCAGAGCCAGTCTTACTCACTGCGACCTCTCAGGCAGCCTTCGGGTTATTTTGCTCTCGCATTTTTTTTCCTCCCCACTCTCTTCTGCAACTGCCCTGCCTCCTGCTCCGTCTTTTTTCCACATTTCCACTAAGCAGTTTGTGTCAGAAAGTCCTTGGGTGCTTACAGATGGCAGTAATAAAATGGTGGACGGGGTTTTCTTTTTGGTGCAGGTCTGATGACATCAACAGGCAATCCGCCCTTCTATTGGATGCTGTTAGAGTCTTCATTCCTTTTGCTGGTGAGGTATAATAGGCGCACCATTTTTTGGCGTTTATTCTATATTTTAGGCATGATAGGTGTGGTTTTTTAAAAAAATTATTATGCCAGATCCTTCCTCCATGGTCATGTTACGCTTTGTCCTAAATTTGATGTGATTTGGTCCAGTGGTTACGGAGCAAGGTGGTGTCGGCCGTGCACGCAATGGGAACATTTTTATATATATAGATGACAGGCATCTTCTTTGAAGAGGCATCCCTTCTCTCATATAAAGAAGGGGCTATGTCTTCTGAAATGGTGTAATAATGGTGGTTTGTGGGAATACGTTTTGGGATTTCCCGCGCCTTTGCCGCTTCGCAAAACCTTCCGTGCTACTGCACGGAAGAAAAGAGATCCGGCTAGTGATTGCTGCCTGGATCCCTCCGCGCCTGCTAGAAAGCACGCCAGAAAGCCTCCTGGCAACGGTTGCAAGCTTGTTTCCCGCCCAGAAACACTGACTATTGCAATGCTCTGATTGGTTTATGCTTATGTTATGACGCTGTTCAGTTTGTTAATAAATGGCCCCTGCTCTCTGTTAGCGGTGTACAGAAATGTGAGACAAGCACAGAGAGAACATGTAGAGAAACGGGAGAGAAAACGAAAGAGAAAGAACACGCACAGAGAGTAGTTGGGAGAGCGCACCCCAACAATAGACTGCAGTCTCTTATTTTTATTTGGCCTCTTTCCTGCTTTCGGTCGCATCTTTTTGCTATTCTTCTTGCTGCCTATCCTATCCTCTTCAGAAACCTTTGCAACTCCAGACAACTTCTCACGACCTTCAGGAAAACCTCATAACCAGCGGACCCATCATAACCAGTGGGAGCAGGCTCTCCAGGATTACTGGTTATCCCAGAAGCTGGTTATCCCGACAGTGGTTTATCCAGACAACTCTGTTTTAGTTCCCCAATTGTGTTCTTCTTGTCCTTTGTATGATACTCACAGTGCTCTTCAAAACTCGTTGAATACTCTCAAATTTGAGGGAATGGAAGTTATGGCTGCGATCCCATACTCACTGACAGTAAGTGCCGTTTAAAATGATTGAGCTAACTTCTGGGTAGACACATACAGAATTGCACCATGAATCTTATCTCTATTTTTTCTTAAGTCCAATGCATTCTTGGTTGGGCCCAAGGTTATATTCCTCTAATCTACGAAACAGTGAAATGTGAGCATTTACTCCATTTTATTAATAAGCTATATGAAAAGATAGAGAGGCAACCCCTCATCTTAGCTTTTCAGCCATACCATTCAAGGTGATATATCTGTGTGGTCGCCATTCTGTCAGAAAAAGTAAACCTTCTATGATTAATTTAAATATATATGCAAATTCAAAACTGCCTGTTGTCTAACATTAGGGCTCACTTGTCACTGTCCAAGGAAGGTGGATAATGGTTTGGCCCTTTCAGCCTTGGCCAAGTGGAAGACTGACCAGACATCATGAAGTTCCCAGAAAACTCTGGATGGATAACAACCCTAATGATGAGATGAGATGAGATGCTTTCAAGCTAAACTAATTGGCCGTATTGGAATTCCTATTTTTATTGGCCACATTGACTCAGATAAAGATAAGATGGTACCATGTACATTCTCATCATGGAGCAGTAAATCAGCCAATAAGGTTTATATGCTGTCAGTACATTAGCTGCAAATGTAAAACTTATTTCCTGGATGTTGCTTCATAAGATGCACTATTAGACAATCTGAAGAAAATTAAGTCATAAGTGTTGCAGGCTTACAGCATCAGCATCATACATTTTATGAGAGTCATTGGGTTTGCCCATCAGCTGTCTGATTTCAGAAACTTTTCAAATCCATTCATTCTGGGGAAAGGGGACTTTTAAGGTGGCCAGAAAATCAACTGGGTTATGAAATTAAGACCTCACTCAGAATAACTTTGGGCTGGTTTCTTGATATCCAGTGCATTCCCCCCCCCCCAGTCTGATAACTTAAGTCAATTTCAGCAGTTGAAGAGTATTTAAGGCCATGTTTCTCAAGGAGCTTCCTGTACTGCAGATCAGATGCCTTGGGGCAGAAATGCAGACTCATATTGGTAAATGTGTGCTCCAGTCTCACACTGTGTATCATGAGATAATGGGAATGTGGAGAGGGACACTTACAGAGGACAATTGGTTGGTTGGTTGGTTGGATGCAGAGGTGCTCAGCCCCTCCCATGTTTGCCTCTTCTTCATGCACCTTCCCCACAATGTCCTAGTTCACCATTCCCATTACAAGCTGACCATCTTGTTATAATCAGATGCTGGAAACCACACCGAGCAAGTTGGAGTTAACTCTTTATTAGCAAAAACAGGATCTGCACAGGAGTGTCAGGCCTAATGAGCACAGCAACTCTTCTTCAGCAGATCTTACCCCATGAAGCAGTTGTGGAGATGAAAGGTCCCTGTCTCCCCACAGCTGCCTAAGTCCCCTCCTCTTCAGGGTTTTCCCCAAGCAATCTGAGACTGCGCCTGCATGAAGCTAAATTCTTCTCTGCTCTCTTCATGCCTCTCTTGATTCTGGGAAACTATGGGGAGAGGAGCTTGTAGCAGCACGAGGGAGAAACACCCATGACTCTTCACCAGCCTTTTGGCCTCCCTCCTTCCACTCTCTTGCTTCAGCCTCTGCCTCCGATTCTGGACTTCTCTCTGCCACAGACTCTTCCAGCTCACTAAGCCCTGTTACCTCTTCAGCTTCTGACCCCTCCTCTTCCCAGTATTCTCCTTTTTCACCTTCTGACCAATCATTGTCATCCCAGCATCAATCCCCTGGCTCTGAGCCTTCTTCCCTTCAGGTTTCCCCAGCTGGTTCCTCCCACCATTCCCACCAGTCTGAGACGTGATGCTTGTGATGTTACTGTGCTGAAAGGTGGGGTACGATCGTGACTGTATATATCTGCAGCCATTCGGGCTGCTATACATCCGGATTTTCCCAGACATAACTGGGATTTCAAATGTAGAATTGACGTCTGGGAGGAATTTCTGATCTTTGACCCTAGCAGCCATCACTGTAGTTACAGTTAAGTGAATCCAGTACATGTACATACAGTGGTACCCCGCTAGACGAATGCCTCGCTAGACGAAAAACTCGCTAGACGAAAGGCATTCGCTAGCGGAAGGCTGTCTCGCAAGACGAATTTTTCAATGGGCTTGCCTCGCAAGACGAAAAAATTTCCGATTTTTTTTATTCTTTTTTTTCGTCAAACCGCTATTCTCTCGTTGGTGCTTCGCAAGACGAAAAATTCGCTATACGACAGCACTCGCAGAACGAATTATTTTCGTCTAGCGAGGCACCACTGTATCTACTTTTAGATAGAATAGTTAAGAATTTGCCATCCTCCTTTGCATTTGGACAGAGAACCAAAAACCAAAAAGTGTGTTGTTAGCTTTCATTATTAAAAGAAATGTAAGAACGGCTTCATTTTCAACACTGCTTTTAGTATGGTCAGACAATGGGAGTTAAAAAGCTTTGTTGATGCATAATTACAGTGAGAAGTGCAATTTTCTAAAGAATAACAAGCACTCTTTTTCATGGTTGTAGTTAAAATGTGATTATTACAGTCCCTTAGAGCCAACAATGCTTAAATGCAGAAGAAGCTGGAAGTTACATCAGTTGCAAATAAGAGAATTGCTGATAACCATCTGAGGACCAGAATGTAGAACTATTGCAATATTTTGAAAAACAGGGTAGCAGAAACAGGGAGGGGCAGGTAGAGCCATACAACCTCCCACACTGCAATCCACTTCCAAAATGATCTCTTCCTCCCATTGCTCCTTGGTCTACTCTCCCAGTCCCTACAGGGCAATCTGTATCACTGCTGTATTCCAAAATTCACTTTCCCTAAAACAAATCTGATCCAGGCCCTTTGCTATTTTTTAGTGGCCCCAGTTCTTGGAACAGATGCAAGGAGCTGGAGCTGGGCTTTCTCCAAGTCAAGAGTCCAGCCTTTCTGCATCATTTTTCTCAAGCAAACCCTGTAAAACTCTGCAGGAAAAGTTGTTCTAATTGGTGGTTGCTGCTGTGTGCTCTCTGCTAAACCACACACACCCTGCTTTGATGGGCTTCCTTGTTATTGCTTCATACCCAGCCTAGTTACGGGAACATGCGGCAGAATTGTGGTCAGGCATCCGCCTCACTAGAAAGTTGCTGCTGAGTGGACTGTGGATATGTTTCTGTCTCAATAATGTTTGCAAGGGATCAGCTTTGTTAGACATCTGCTGAGGCCTCATCACCTCAGCAATGTCTGCCACTGACCCCCTGATTCACTGCTGCTGACCAGGAATGGCATCAGCACTTGTGCAACAAGAATATGCAAAGCCCTTAGCCAGCAAGTGGATCTGAGATGGTTCCCTCCACCCTCCTGAATGTCCTGAAGCCTGTTGAAGTTAGGTTGGCCAGAGTTCACAGGAGGGTCGTTTCCATTGTGGTACCTGTTTTGTGGCATGAGCAGGTGAGCAGTGAAGATAGGTGCTTTCACAGGCAGTTGAAGGCCTTCCTGCAATCGCCCTAACTGTAAGGACCGGAATGTAAGTCAACATGACATGCCACCACATGACATGCACAGGCACAAACAGATCTGGTCTCCTTGTAGACGTGCTTCCTTGGAAGCACTGTCTTCTTACCTTGAACAAGAACCACACAAAAGACCAGTCCTACCCCTTTAAAGGTAGAGCCAGGGCACGTGCTGATGTACCTTTTGAGCATTGTAACCTGTATTCTGAGACAATGCAGTATGCTAATTTCCTTAATAAAACTTTCAGAATTTCCTGAACCAAGAGTCCAAGTCATAGGATCACAGAAGGATCACATGAGACCCTAACCCCCTGCAATATAACGTCTTTTGTGTGAAGCTGGAAGCCTAGACAGGAGGAGCTCTTATAATGCACAGTACCCTAGCAGAACGCATGACACTTAGAAGTGAGGTTTTATAGGAGAAGTAAAGTTTTATCAGTTTGTAGTGGTGCTAAGTATTCCATCTCCTGCCCCCTACCTCCCAAATTTCCTTACTCTATGAACTAGAAAAAGATGCCCCACCGATGCAGTTTCCTACAGCTTTAAGCAGAAGCTGATGCTGTTTCCCTCAGTTATTAGCATGTTGATGCTGCTGATCATACAAGCGTAAAACTGTAGAGCTGGAAGGGACCACAAGGGTAATCTAGTCCTACCCCCTGCAGTGCAGGAATATTTTGCCCAACATGGGGCTGAAACCAATGACCCTGAGATTAAGAGTCTCATGCTCTACTGATTGAGCTATGTTCCTTACTGCTGTTTTATATACCGTATACACACACACACACACACACACACACACACACACACACACACATTTTATGTTGAAATCTGCCTTGTGAATCGGTTTTGATTGAAGAGGCAGGATATAAATATTTTAAAGAAATGGTATTAAAAATACAGTTGACCTTGAATCATAGCTCCGTGTCGATCAGTTCCTTGTTTCCAGCCGGCCTTGGAACCAACCCTTGAGATTTTCACATCCCACACACTGCCGTTTCTATGTAACTAGCACTCTCAATATTTTCAAAGTAGACGCTTGCAATTTTGGACTTTTGCCGTCCTCCATTCTGGTAAAAGATAATGGCTCAAAAGGAGTGTGTGTGTGTGTGTGTGTGTGTGTGTGTGTGTGTGTACAGATATCTAATGAATATAAATAACTCAGTTTCAGAGACATAACAGTTAATAACTGTAGCAAATAAAAGGACTCGGACAGCAAACCTCCCAGGAGTCTTAGCTTTCAATGAGTGACAGGTACATTAACTGGAGATGATTGGACTGCATCCAGTCAGTTTATAAATGGAGCAGTCAGGAGTAGTAGAAGCACATTGCAAGCATGTATAAACACGAGATTTATCCCGGGAACATTTAATTAAACTGGAAAGGTAATGTGTAACTCTTCCATTTCAGGGAGCACTACATTGGAGTCAGATGAGTTACTGTACAGGGGGGAACACTTTGTCAAGTTCAGGGTATACATACAGCATGTATGACATGCGATGAAAGCAGCTGGAGAAATGCCACTGCTTCTCTTTTTGTCTGTTAAACTGTGCTAGACTGGTTGGTTTAATCAGGGGAATAGGTACGTTGCTGCAAAGACACCTGTCCTTTAGAAACAAACAAATAAAAGAAATTAGTGTATATATATATATTTTTAATCACTTTAAAATTTATTTTATAGTATATTGTTTTCACTGTAAGCCCCTGATGAGTTTGCTGGACTGAAATGTGGGGTGTAGAGGCAGAAAAGAACAAACTGTGTTTATCATTTGTGGTTTGTGGAGAGCCAATGTGGTGTAGTGGTTAAGAGCGGCAGACTCGTAATCTGGGGAACCGGGTTCGCGTCTCCGCTCCTCCACCTGCAGCTGCTGGGTGACCTTGGGCTAGTCACACTTCTCTGAAGTCTCTCAGCCCCACTCACCTCACAGAGTGTTTGTTGTGGGGGAGGAAGGGAAAGGAGAATGTTAGCCGCTTTGAGACTCCTTCGGGTAGTGATAAAGCGGGATATCAAATCCAAACTCTTCTTCTTCTTCATTATGGAATTTATAACAACTTCTTTGTTGGGGTGGGGCGAAACAAACCATGAGCCTTGGCTCAGAGGTAATGCTAAACCAGACCATGGCTTGTTTTCCAAAGTGCAGCAGCAGCAGTGGCAGGAGTGGTGGGGATGGGGGAGGAAGCGCTCACAGCTTCAGCAGTGAACATTGGTACACTGCACGGAGCATAGTTTAATTTAGCTACTCTTTAAAGAAATGTGCAAACCAGACCAGAGTGTTTATTCAGTAACAGGCAACCTGTGCTGGGTCATCCAGGCCTGTCACGAGGGCATTTGGAGCTTCTGGTTTTTGCACTGCAATTTCTGAGAGTGTAATTTTAGAGGTTAGAGCAAAGGAGACAGGGTTAATCGAGCAATATCTTCCAGCATACACTGTAATAAAGCCCTTCTGTGTGCTAAGTAAATGCCATCTTATTTTCGGACTATGCTGTAATGTGCTGGCTGCGCAATTATATTTTTCTTGAATAACACTGTACAACCAGCCTGCTGCATAGCATCCTTGTTATGCTGGACACCACCAGCCTAATGAAGCTGAGTTCAGTGAAACTTTGAAAGAGAATGGGCGAATCTGTCAGTACTGGTTTCTCTCAGTTTCCTATTTCACCACATTTCTGCATCAGGTCCTCATGAATATTCACCAGCATTTTAGTGTTAATTTCTCCAGATATACACATTTTTGTAAGCAATTTCCCGTGATATAACATTGAGAAGAGCAGGGCTTCATTGTTCAAACTAGCTGCAGCTTGCAACCCTTTGAATGCTAAGACAGCCCCGCAGGTTGAAGGTTCATGGGGATACCGGACCTATACTGGTGATATATTGGTTAATTCAAGAGAATTTAACTGCGCGCGCGCACACACACACACACATCACTGTCTAAGTGGAATTGTTCAGTGAAGTAGAATAGTCTCGGTAGTGACATCCCCTATGCCCATGTAGCTATGTTTTTTCTTCCCAGCATTGTATTCCATGTTGCCAAGGTAATTTCCCTTTCTGAACGTCTGTGGCCCCACATCGCCTCTTCACCTCAACTCAGAAATCAAATGCAAAGGTCGGAATTACCACTCCAGGAAGCCTCTCAGCAGGGACAGCAAACTCTGAACAACAGCAAAAAAATAAAAATAAAATAAAAATGTCCCAACATTTGCTACCTTGAGATGCCAGCCTCATCCTGCTCCATGGTGGGGCCTTCATGCAGTCTGCTTAACTTTCTTCTCATTCTAAACTCTCTCTCTCTCTCTCTCTCTCTCTCTCTCTCTCTCTCTCTCTCTCTCTCTCTCATTTTTAGGTGAGCAAAGAGCATCCTTCCAGAGCAAGTCTGTAAAAAGCTAGTGCCGTCTTGAAAATTGCTCTGAAGAAGACACACCTTTACCACAGGGCGTACTGGAAACTGCCAAATGATAATGGCCAGGAAGAGGGGTGGTGTTCTGTCAAAGGATCTCATTTACTTAATTGTTTAGCCAAAAGCTGAAATGTCTGGAAACCACAAAGTCATGGCCCTTAGAAGTCCGTATTGTTCTGTACTCTCACAACAATATAATAGAGTGATTTCATCACCATTATTTTCATCTTTTCTCTCCTTCAGTTCTTTTTAAATAGTAAACTGGTGAGGCTGTCCTATAGAATGATAGCTCCATAGAATATATTGAATATCCTTTACTGGACCAAGTAATTGTATACACAACATTAAAATCCTCCTCTGCCTTTAACAACAGCCCAACATGCAGATGTAGTGGAAGAAGCTTAACCTGCTATATTTCTCTGGATCAGGCTAGTGATATAGGCACAGTAAAAATAAATAAATTTAAGTGGCAAGTCTAGTTTTTGACTAGAGGTTATAGCCAAACAAAAATGACCCTGAACAACTTAGCATCATCAGCAAATTTAGCCACCGCACTGCTTACCTCTGGCTCCAGCTCATTTATGAACAAGTTAAAAAGCACAGTGAAGATGACAGAATTAGATAAGCTTATGCTATGCACTTCTGTATTGAATAGATGTGACGGAAAACATTTTAGAGAAAGCATTGTGTTATTAGCGCCATTTGTGCAGTTTCATGTAATATTGCAATGTCAGATATCGGCCATTCATGGATGTTATTGATTGAGCATTTTCTGCTTATTGACCTGATGATTTCAAGCAGGTTCAACACAGTTTGATTTGTGTTCTTTTCGGAACATAAATCCACGATAAAAGGTTGGCAGTCATTTGGCCCGATTGCTGGTGGTTTATCTGTTCAGAAGAATTTTAGGTCTGGGAAGAGGGGGGGTGACCCATTAATTTGGCAAGGAAGGTGGCAGAATCGGCCATCGGGAATGGTTCTGAGTGCCTCCACTTTCTTGCCAATAACACTTGTCAAATCTTTCAAGGCCAGTTAATTTTTTTTGGGGGGGGGGAGTGGGAAATCACTATTAATATGCATCAGAAAAGAAGGAAAGCTATAATTAAAGAGAATGTGGCTTCCTAGCCCCTGGGCTGTCCATCATATATGGAGAGCGATTCTGTTTAAAGCTGACGTCTTGTTTAGCATTGATAATTCTAGAAAGAGTCCAATTAAAGTATTTCAAGAAGACATCCCAGTGCAACTCTACATTGATTGTGTTGCTAATGTATATTGAGTTTTAGCTAAATACAGCCCCAGGTGCTGTACTGGAAAGCACAGGAGCTTGCTGTCCAAAGCTCTTAATCTTTTTTGTATCGATTTGGCCGCTAATGATATAACCTTCTCCTCTAATTAACTGACATCTGCATTAGGCGGAACAAGAACTCCCCTTGAACAGAGTTTGCCCACCTGTTACCTACTCAAGTTTTTGTGTTGAGAAATATGGCCTCCTTTTCGGTGGTCATTCTACCCAAATCTCATTCCCCACAAGGACCTTCGTGGGAGAGAACTGCATGCCCTCCAAGTGTCCAGGGGACAGTCCTGGAATTGTGAAAGCCATCCTGGCTTCTGATTTGATCCCAGAACATCCCTGTTTCCCTCATCAGTGCCAAACTCGGGGAGGAGGATGAGCCGGTGCTTGTCCCAAGCGACAGCAGCAGTGGCAGCTGTGAGGGAGCACCCCATTGCCTCTCCATGGCCGTTGCTGCCAGCCTCCTCCCTTGGGCAGCTTGTAGCAGCTGCTAGAGAGCAGGCGAGGAAGAGGAGAGGCTGTGGCTGCTGAGGCCTAACCCCACGTGATGCACCGGCTCTGAGGGGCAGGCAGAGGGCAGGGCCACCCTGGCTCAAAAGAAAGGGGAAGCAGAATGGAGCAGAGCACAAGGAGTCTTGATTTTAAAAATGCTTTGTGCGTCCACATCTAATCTTGCCCCTTTCTAAAATTTATTTATTGGCGTGCGTTTTTAGTTTTGCAAATCTACCAAAGGTTTGTTTGATAATGGGAGCCATCAGCCAGGGAGAAGACATGGAGGGGGAAGTTACCAGGGTAAGGGGGGGGGGACCACAAGGAAAAAGGTGTCCTTTTAAACTGAGGTTTTGAGCAAGGGTTTTGGGAAGGAGAAAGGAGGGGCCAGAACTGGCTGGGAGATACTGCACTGAAATATCAGGGGACATGACTAGCTGCTGCTTTGGCCCCAAGTGTGCTGAAGCCACGAGAGGAGCCACAAGAGACACTCTTGGAGAATAATGTTTTGCACTCCCTCCATCAAAACTCAGTTTGTAAATATGTGTAAAATAAACTATATTTCTTAAAGACACTAGTCTCCACTGTGTCTCATTCCAAAAGATCACAAATCCTAGTTAAGTGCCAACACCACTGCAATCTTGCTACCGCTCAGCAGAGATTGGGGCAGCCTGTAACAATATCATTGCCCCCTTCAAAACCATGTCAACAGTACTTTGCTACACAACATAACCAAGGTATAGCCAAGTACAATATATTTTCTTGAGTCCTCAAAAAATTGACTTACAAATCTGAGAGTACTTGCTTTCCAGTTATAACCATTTAAACATTTTTATCTCGTGTTAATTGGTATATGAGGTAAACTGTAACTGCCCGATGTCATCAGGCCAACCTCAGATGACATACCCTATTTACAGGGGCTTTTTGTTTGAATTCACTGCAAACATCCTATCTGCATCCTCAGTGGAAGATTCTTAGCACTCCCACCCTGCAAGAATAAACAATCATCCTGGTCCATTCAGCAGGAAAAGTTTTATCTCTTCTCTCTGGTTTTTAAGACAGCCCAAACACAATCCCACTTCACAACATTCATTACTAAAGTTGTTGTTTTTTAAATTAAAAACCTGGATCTCAAATACTTTTTATTACTAATTATTGTGAATGGGGGAAGAAAATAAACATCAAAGAAATAAATAGCCATATCCCTCAATTTCTATAAATACTAAATGACATACTGAGGTGGGTAGTTCATCTTGCACAGTTAAGTAAACTTTCCCTCTGATGGAAGGAAATAATATCAATTGTCTTGTGTATATTGCTGGATGGCCTCTACACTGTTAGCTTATTGCTTTCCAGATTTGATTTGTAAGATTCATGGTTATGGGCTAATGGCAACATGCACCCTTGGGTGGTATAGCGAATGGCACTGCTCTGGGCTTCAGCTTGCCAGGTTTAGGATTATAGCCAACTATGTTCTACTCAAAAGTAGTCCCACTGAAATTAATAAACCCGTTCACCATATACATTAATTTCAGTGGGTCTGTGTTGAGTAGGACTCATGTTGGCTACAACCCTTAGCATGGGAGAAGGATAATGCACCAGTCACATTTTATATAGCAAATAAATTTTAACATGCAACTTTCCCCCATCCCATGCTGCAAAAAGTGATTGAATTTTTCTATTCCACATCAGCAGTGAAGACTCAGGAGCTCTGTGGTGCCATTGAGCAGGTGCACTGATACTGTACCTTGTGAGTAAAACTGGTACAGGTTTGGTTATGGTGCCCCACACGTAAAAAAATTGTGAAATTGCTCAAACATATGCTGTGTTAATGGAGCACTAATGGTTGCAAATATCCTTTTATCCGATGGCATGCATAGGTTTTGGAACCTGCCAAAGATGACTGACTGCTGTTTAGGTCATGCCTCTGATTATCAATGTGCTTAATAGCTTTCTGCATTTATGACAGCATAATGGGTAAAAGCAACATGTGATGAAATCATTATTCTAATTCATCAAATTCTAATTCATCAGGGAACGGGAGGAACTCAAGATGTCTTGTTGAATTTGCCCTTTTCAACAGGCTCAGAGGGCAGTGGCCACAGAAATACAGTTTGCAGAAACTAATATAATATATACCATATGCATGATCCCACGATATGCTGTGCTGGGTGTCTCTGTTGTAGACAACTTGCCTTCTGTTTGCATGTTGTTCCCCAGTTGAATGAAGAGTCAAAAATAGAAGTGTGTCTGTAAAACGCCATTAATAAGAGAGTCAGACATAGCACGCACAGCAAGAGAAAAGGTGATGGCATGGAGCCAGTGCAAAAATTGAGGGCACAGTCTCTTCTGCTATACCTTTGTAACCTTGAAAGGATGTGCACATAGGTGTATGTGAAAGCAGAAGCTGGCCTTTTGAAAACAGAACTATTCCCCAACTATGTAGGCAACTAAAGTATTACTTTGTTGGATATTATGTGAGCTTATGCTCCTCTACAACTGATCAATATGTAGAGCAAAGGTGTTTAATGACTTGTCCCTTAATTTCCATTTCCTAAGGAAGTACTGATGAGGTTCCTGCATGGTTCACCTGCCATGCCAAGAAGATTTCTATATTCCTGAAGTCCCTTAACTTCGCTCTACAGGTGACTGCAGTGGGCGCAAACTCTTTGCAAGCATGACAGCGGAAACGAGTCAAGCTCTACACTGGCTGGCCTCACTGATGGTATTTGTCTGCTTTTAAAAGTTCTCTATCCCATCCAATTTTTCTCCCACGGCTTTCCCAGGGAAACCACACTCTTTAGCACTAAACTGGAGCAAAACCCCAATGGTCGTTTGCTCCAAGTCAGCACTAAAGAGTGGGTTTTGCCAGGGGAAAGTGGTGGAACAGGCATGAGTCTGGGTTAGCCCTTCGTTGTTTTCAATGGTGACTTACATCCAAGGAGGGGTGCTTCAAGCTGCTTCAAGGCAGGAATTAATCACTGTGTCCTACATTTCCTAAATCTCACAGACTTCCTGTCTTCTCTTGGCACAAACTTGTGTTGTTTGCACTCCCACATTGCTCTGGTGTGCCTAGACTTCCATTTCAGCCTAGCGGATCCCTAGTACCAACCTCTGCTGTATATGCAGCAACACTAAGATCTCCCTGACTCTGTCTCTGTCATAGAAACTAGTTAAGCAAACACTTTTTTGTCCAGGCAGTGCTCCCCCCCCAAAAAAAAATGTTTAGGGGTACTCTCATTTTCCTACTCATATTGAAATACAGTTATACCTTGGATTGCGCTTGCTGCGGGTTATGCGTTTTCAGGATACGAATGTGCCGAACCTGGAAGTACCAGAACGTGTTACTTCCGGGTTTTGGCGCTTGTGCATGCGCAGAAGCACTAGATTGCGCTTTGTGCATGCGCAGAAGCGCCGAATTGCATCATGCGCGTGCACAGATACAGCGGCGCAGGTTGCGAACGCGCCTCTTGCATGGGTCACGTTTGCAACCCAAGCGTCCACTGTACTGCCCTCAATGAAGCCAGACTTATATTCACGAAATGTTTAGAGGTATGCATAACCCCCCCAAAAAAGCACTGGGTCCAGGCAGCAGGGATATGGACAGCTGCTATACAAATTTTATGTTGACTTACTCCTCTGTATCTTGACAATTGCATCTTGACAATACAAACAGCATAGCTATTTTATTATTTAACGCCATTTGGGCACTTGAAACAATGGATGTTCTTTCATTTGAATCCAAATTGGGACTCGGTGGTTTTTGCTAATTCCACAAAGTAATTCAGGTAAGTAAGTATACAATGCAACCTCCTTATGACGAGCCACAAATTTCAGTAAAAAAACTCCGAATATGTTGCTACCATGGTTATATGTGTAGACACGCATGTCAGCATAACACATGCAGACTTGGTAACAAAAGGACCATCCTCTAGTTGGTGACCCCTGGAAAGGCACACAAGTCCCTTATTCTCCTTTTGAGAATAAGAATAGGTAGTAACCACTCTAATCAGGTGCCTGGTTCCCCCCCTTACTCAACTGGGGGGGCACACCTGCAGCATTTTCCCTTTGTACAATTGCTACCTGATGCAGATGGTGAAATAGAGCAAACCAAACAAATGCAAAAAAATGTTGTTGTTTTTAAAAGAGTTGTTCAGTCATTCAGTCGTGTCCGACTCTTCGTGACCCCATGGACCCGAGCACGCCAGGCACGCCTATCCTTCACTGCCTCTCGCAGTTTGGCCAAACTCATGTTAGTAGCTTCAAGAACACTGTCCACCATCTCATCCTCTGTCATCCCCTTCTCCTTGTGCCCTCCATCTTTCCCAACATCAGGGTCTTTTCTAGGGAGTCTTCTCTTCTCATGAGGTGGCCAAAGTACTGGAGCCTCAACTTCAGGATCTGTCCTAGTGAGCACTCAGGGTTGATTTCTTTGAGAATGGATAGGTTTGATCTTCTTGCAGTCCATGGGACTCTCAAGAGTCTCCTCCAGCACTGTAATTTTAAAAGAGAGGAGGAATCAAAGCTCAATTTTCCAGTGACATATAAAAAACGTGCAATTCTTACAAGAACTGCTTCTCCCACCCCAAAAAGAAAAGGCTAAAGGAAGAGAAGACAAATGACACAAATACATTCTCTTTAGGTACCTCTGTGGCTGCAGAGTAAGTAAAGCATGGGCTTAGTGAATGTCCTTCTGCTTGAAAGAATAAGTATAGAAACCAGTTACAAATAAGCCAGGAAAACCTAATGCGGAGAAATGCCTGCCTGTAAATTTGACAATGTTACATCCTCCTACGTATAACTTCCACACAGATCAAATCTAGTTAATTAAGACAAAGCTACTAGGGATGAGCAACCCAAAAAGAAGAGAGCTGCTATTTCGCCCTTGCTATCTCCCCCACGGCTGACAAGCTCTTCTTCTTACTCTTGTGTCAACTAGGCCCTGTGCTTCTTGCCAACCTCTTGGTGGGAGGGTTGCTTGAATAAAATTTGGCACATTCCATCTTTGTAGGTGACCTGCCAAGGTTTATCTAAAGAATGGGCATGATTTTTATTTTGTATTTTTTAAACTGTGGCTTTGGTGAATATCGTGGCTGACTGATTTTATCATTTTTTTGGGAAACTGGAAATGTCAAAAGTTGACAGTTTACTGGCTGAAAATTACAGGCATTTCCCTCCCTGCCCCCTTATGTGGGGGTTTTGTTCCCAGACTCTGTGTGTATATGTGAAATTACGTAAAGTGGGAATGGTGCTGTTGAGAGAGACTGGGAAGTGGCTCTCTCTCAGCAGATCCCGTCCACCCCACCCTCCTCCCCCAGGTGGTGATATACCCTTGAATGTGTGCACCCTGCCTGCCTCTGGTGACAAGAAAGTTGAGCTGGAGGTCGGTGGGTTGGTGTTTGGGTGGCCCCCAGTGCCCAGAGCCGCTGCAGGGCCTCTCAGCGCTCTCCCTGTTAGTGCTAGAAGTTGCTGGATATGGTTTGTTTTTATCTGTGTGGCTTTCCTGAAAAGATCCAATAGTGCACACAGTGAGCCACAAAGTCTAAGCAGAAAGTGTTATTGACAGCAGTCCCAAAGGCAACGTTAGAGAGGAGTCCAATGATCAAATGCAGGTTCAGATCCAATGTAATGAGAAAGGTTCAAAGTCAAACCATTAGGCCAGGTTCCCATCTCTGAAGCAGATCCAGGGTTGGAATCCTGGAGCCAGCCCCAAAATCGCAGTCTGATGGAGCTCCCAAAACAGTCAAGCCTTGGTCCATCAACAGTGAAAATGGAGCAGACACAGAGTCTTTGCCTTGCTTCTCTTTTTGTTCCTTCCAATCTTACTTGATGCACCTGAGCTTGCTCCAGCTGAAGAGCTGTGCCTCTCCCCTTAACAAAGGATGTGATGGTCACCTGCCCTGAGCTTAATCAAGGGGCCACAAAAAACTCCTCCCACAGCTAATGAGTCCCATGATCTCCAACTAGTAAGCTGGGTTGTATTCTCTCGCCTGCTGCAGCCTCTTAAAGTGCACTTACCGCTGTTCACGACGTCTCAGAGCCCGTTGTGTTCATGGAAAAGGGGGCACCTTGGATTCTGGTGGTGTGTCTAATTCCCCTGTCTCCTGTGAAGTGTCGGCTGCCCCTTCAATGTTCTCTGGTGTCCCCTGAGTACCTCCTAAGTCTCCAACCTCCCCTTCCCCCTCTTCAGCTTGTCCCAGTGTGCACCAATCATGGTTACAGCCATTGTCAGGATCCTCTTCCTCTTCCTCGGTGTCCTGCCACTTTATGACAAACAATGGGCAGATCCACACTGAAGTGGGTTCTCACGAGGCAAGGCACAGTGATAATAGCAATAATCTTTATTTAACTAACAGAACTGGACAACAGGAGCAAAGCGACTGTTACATACATTTCTGAAGGCCTGGGCGGGCCACTCCCACTCCCACTCTCACTCCCACCGTGATTGGCTGTCTAAATTTCCAAGATGCGAATCATTACTCAGAGTTTAAGGACCAATGGCAGTGGCCCATCCTGAAATGTTCTGTGATTGGATATCATGTATCGAATCAGAACACGGGGGCTCAGAATCCTTAGTCCAGACTCAAGTTCAGGCGAACACAGACCGCTGAATATATAACACGCACCATGCATCTAAAGCACATTTAAAGTACATGGTTTCCCTTAAAGCACTCTGGGAACTGTAGTTTATCCCCACAGAACTACAACTCCCAGCATTCTTAACAAACTACAGTTCCCAATATTCTTTGGGAGAAGCCATGTGCTTAAAATGTGCTTCCAGTGTATGGTGTGGACACGACTGGTGCCTTTCATCCTGTCCTGGTCTCACTCACCATTTGTTAGAGCTTCTCTTTTTGTTTCTGACAGTGTAAGCATGTTTGATTGATCATACACCCATATATTCAGCAATCCCCACTAATATTAATTCTTTCATTTCTTGTTGCTTGCGTTGGTTTTTGACCCTTCACAGCATATGGCTGTTTCTCCCCAGCCCTGCAGAGATTAATAATAATAATAATAATAATATTTATTATTTGTACCCCGCCCATCTGGCTGGATTTCCCCAGCCACTCTGGGCGGCTTCCAACAGAAACCAAATACAACAATATCAAACATTAAAAACTTCCCTAAAAAGGGCTGCCTTCAGGTTTTTTCTGAATGTCAGGTAGTTGTTTATTTCCCTGACCTGTGATGGGAGGGCGTTCCACAGGGCGGGCGCCACTACCGAGAAGGCCCTCTGCCTGGTTCCCTGTAGTTTTGCTTCTCGCAGTGAGGGAACAGACAGAAGGCCCTCGGCGCTGGATCTCAGTGTCCGGGCTGAATGATGGGGGTGGAGACGCTCCTTCAGGTATACAGGACCGAGGCCGTTTAGGGCTTTAAAGGTCAGCACCAACACTTTGAATTGTGCTCGGAAACGTACTGGGAGCCAATGCAGATCTCTCAGGACCGGTGTTATGTGGTCTCGGCGGCCACTCCCAGTCACCAGTCTAGCTGCCGCATTTTGGATTAATTGCAGTTTCCGGGTCACCTTCAAAGGCAGCCCCACATAGAGCGCATTGCAGTAGTCCAAGCGGGAGATAACCAGAGCATGCACCACTTTGGTGAGACAGTCCGCGGGCAGGTAGGGTCTCAGCCTGCGTACCAGGTGGAGCTGGTAGACAGCTGCCCTGGATACAGAATTAACCTGCGCTTCCATGGACAGCTGTGAGTCCAAAATGACTCCCAGGCTGCGCACCTGGTCCTTCAGGGGCACAGTTACCCCATTCAGGACCAGGGAAGTAATGAATAATTCCTCGTTCTGGTCCCCGCTCCTTCACCAACATGCTCCAGCAATGTTAATGGAGTTTTGAAAAAGCTAAAAACAACCAAAGGGAAGGTGAAACAAAGAAAAAACTGTGAAAAAAAGTGCTGTAGATGTGTGTAGGCTGTGATTCTGTGAAAGCGTGAAAAAGCCACAGAATGCAACCTTGAGTGCAGAATTTTGTGTCTAACAGAGATGCAGTCCAGTAACATCTGCAGGCAATGGTTAGTGACTCTCAGCAGGAAGAGGAGTTACTGAATAAAAAAATAAAAAAATAAGATATGCCCTGCATATCTTCTTACTTCTCCTGTCAAGTGGCTGGAGCAGAATAAACAATCCAAATTGGAAAGACTGCAGAATAAGAAATAAAGCACAATGGGAAAATACACACATTGTGTTAATTTGCATAATTTATTCAGGTCGCAGAACTCTGCTTTTGTGTTGCAGAATTTGGATTACCTTAATGCAAAATTCATTTGGGGTTTATCCCTTAGAATAGAAATAAATACTGTATACAGTTCTGACCGTATCTTTCAGAAGCTGAATAGAAAGAATGTTCTGGGAGCTGTATTTCACATTCACAGAGGAGTTCAGCAATCTGGCCCCAGGATCACATAAATACTGTCTACAGGCTAATTGGGCTTTGAGAGGTTTTTGTTTTTTTTAATTCATCCTCCATCTATCTTTGCTTAATTTCATCTCATTATTTCCTAGTTATGTTCTTTGGAACGCCCCAACTAACAGCACTTGAAGCGGAGCGACTAGGCTTGATTTAATTTCTGATCCATCACTCCCTCCTCTTTGAAGAGACGCATGTGCGTAATGAACCCTGTCACTCTGAGTTAATAGTGACCCAGAGTCTAGCTGCATGCCTCAGTGGCAATAATTACATATTCCATTAGACCAGGGCATGATGCTCACAGAAGCTGGATTCTTTCCAAACCTCAGGTCCAGAAAAGTGGGAAGGAGTGAGAGGGAAGACAGCAAACACAATACAGGGATGCTAAGGGCAAGTTTTAAGGATTAGCAAAAGGTTGCTTTGCCTCATGGAATGGCTTGTTTCTAAAGGCTGCAGTGTGCGGCTGATTCATCAGTGACCTGCCAAGAAATGTGATTAAAAAAATAATGCAGAAAATTGTTTGGATTAATCAAGGCTACAGAAGTCTTGATGGAACATCAGAAGAAGGTAATTATCAGTGAGTGGGATCCATAGTAAGGGGTTAAAGCAAATCCTGAGGAAGGTAAGAAATGCAAGGTGAGGCAAACAGATAATTGCACAATTTCAATGGAATAGTTCAATAGAAAAACTAAGGGAAGAAAAGCAAATCTGTACAAGGTAAAGCCAAAGTCAAAGGAAGTCTCTCATCCAGCTGTGATATGTTTGGAGTACCATATATTTAAGGACAAGGACAACAGAGGAGTGTTTTTATTGGGTTAAATAAAACTATAACTGAAGCAAGAAGATGTCTGAAAAGCAATTAATTTATTCGAATTCCTAGCCAGCTCTGGCAAATATGAAAATTTACCAGTAATTGATGGACATTATAATGCACTTGGGTCATTTATTGAATAGTTTTGGTGCTCTTGAAATGTACCAATTAATGCCTGATGATTATGTTACAACTTGAAGCTTGCTTTTGATATTTACACCTGGAGCATGGTAAATGTTATTGATTAATGGGAAATGTAGTTGACATTTAGTCACTTAGCAAAAGTACTTACTTGGCCATAAGATTAGCAGTAGCTGTCAGAACAATTTCTCATAATTACTATAGCATACATGCATCTAAATAACTGAAGGAAGCTCAATGTCCTTCTGTGAGCACCCTCCTGTGTCATTGGTTGAGTTGCTCTGATGTCATAGACTGACTGGTCACTAAATATAACTACTGCAGAGAAAAGGGTCAGTCGCTGAGAAAAGGATGACAGCTTCTGTGAGGGAAATGAAACTGGACATGTAGGCAGAAGAGATATTTTGTGTACATAGCAGCAAGCAAGAACAGAGGCAGAAAGATTCAGGGCCATCTGGGTGGATGAGGAAAGCACAGAGGGCTGTGAATGTTTGTGGAAAGAGATTCCAAGAGGCATGGCAACTAAAAGATACTGTAAATAGCCCAGAAGACCAGGTGGCAGAAGGAATATTGGCAGGGCAGGGAATCAACTCAGAAGGGCTTGTGGGATGGAGGCTCAGAGCTGAAATAAATGGGAGCAGATGAAGGGAAATTGGGGGAAGGAGGACTTTAGTTGACTGAGGCTGCATACGCACATCTTTAAAACACATCCCCCCCCCACCAGACAAGAATAATGGGAAATGCAATTTACCCCTAACAGAGCTACAATTCCCAGTTCCCTTAACAAACTACAGTTTCCAGGACTCCTTTTGAGTTGGGTATGTGCTTTAAACATATGGTGTGCACACAGCCTGAGATGAACATACCAAGGTGTATTTATAAGTGGGAAGAGGAAGGGGATTCAAAAACCTAAGAACTGGGGAAGCTTGGAAACCAGAGGGACAAAGGGCTGGGGGGCGGGGACTAAGAGGAGAGAATTCTGTATATTGTTGTGAAACAGCCAACCATCTCTTCAAACTTCAGGTGCCTTGTGTAGTATGAACTATGCTACATGTCTACTCAGTTCATCCTAACAGGTGTAGATATTTTGGTTACTGTTAAGGGACGTTTTTGGTAGGGAACCAGCACATAAAGGATGGGTAGGGATGACAGGGATGGTGGGCTGTGGGCAAAAGTAACTAGCATGAAGGTCAAGACAAGCAGTAGAACAGTGCTTTTCAACCTTGGGCCCTCAGGTGTTGTTGGACTACAACACCTATTATCCTTTACCACTGGCTGGGGATGATGAGAGTTGTACTCCAGCAACTTTTGGGGATTACCAGGTCGAAGAACACTGCAGTAACAGACCACTGTTGCAAATAAACACCTGCTTGGACAGGGGTGTGGGGAAGTGATTATAATACCCAGGGAATCAAAACGTTTGGGGTAGAGGCACATGAGAATTTCTGCCTCGGAAATAAGATGCGAGAGCTTTAACCTCCTCAGATGTCTCTGCTAAACCTTACATTAGGAAACGGAGGTACTTTAACTGCTCTCATTTGAAGCAAACACTTTCCCCAAAGATGCAAAGATTTAAACCCAAAGAGCTGTAGTCTGGGGAAAATAACCTCCATAATTCTCTATTTCTGAAGAAAGGAAAGGGAAAAAAAAACCTCAAGCAATTCTTCCTTTATTGCCTTGAATACATAATGGATCCCTAGGGATCTCTGACAGAACCAGTTTTTCAGAGCCACTAGCACTTAGCAAAATTGACTTCAGCTAATCAAAAGATTATTTCAGAATCCCTTGGTCTCTGGCTTTTTCTGGCTGCTAGTCTGGGAGGCTGCAAAATAAAACTGTTATCTCAGCCATTTAGAATTCAGGGAAAGTCTAAGCCCCCTCACCCACCCTTAGTTCACATCTGCTTGGCCTGTAGTGGAATGCTGTGGGGGTGTACAACGAGGAGCAGGGGAAGGACATAGAGCAGCTGGAGTTTGGTTCCAAAATGCAGAAAAAAACATTTTTCCACAATTAGGCAAAGGAAACACCGCCTCCCACTTCATAGTTCATCAGTTGTGTTCACACAGGAAAATAACTGTTATTTATAGGTAAGTACCGGTATGTTACAAAGCCACAGTCTGGGAGAACGGGGCATGATTTTAAACCCCAATTAATAACAGTGGGATTTAAGCAACTGTGAAAATTGTGTGTCAGATTGCGGCCCATTTCTTCAGCGAGTGGCTCTGCTTAGTCATATCAGAGCTCATTCAGACTTCCGCTTGCTGTTTACTCCGGTTCAGCACTAAAGAACGGGTTTTCCCTGAGAAAGCGGCAGGACAAGTGGAAAACCTCTCAGACTCATGCAAAGAAAGCACAGGACAAATGGGAAACCGCTTGGACCTGTGCTTTCTAGGCAAGGGACAAGCAGAAGTGTGGACGAGCCCTCAGTGAGTTCTTGTTGTTTAGTCATTTAGTCGTGTCCAACTCTTTGTGACCCCATGGACCAGAGCACGCCAGGCACTCCTGTCTTCCACTGCCTCACGCAGTTTGGTCAGACTCACGTTAGTAGCTTCGAGAACACTGTCCAACCATCTCATCCTCTGTCGTCCCCTTCTCCTTGTGCCCTCCATCTTTTCCAACATCAGGGTCTTTTCCAGGGAGTCTTCTCTTCTCATGAAGTGACCAAAGTATTGGAGCCTCAGCTTCAGGATCTTTCCTTCCAGTGAGCACTCAGGGCTGATGTCCTTCAGAATGCATAGGTTTGATCTTTTTGCAGTCCATGGGACTCTCTAGAGTCTCCTCCAGCACCATAATTCAAAAGCATCAATTCTTCAGCGATCAGCCTTCTTTATGGTCCAGCTCTCACTTCCATACATCACTACTGGGAAAACCATAACTTTAACTATACGGACCTTTGTCGGCAAGGTGATGTCTCTGCTTTTTAAGATGCTGTCGAGGTTTGTCATTGCTTTTCTCCCAAGAGGCAGGCGTCTTTTAATTTTGTGACTGCTGTCACCATCTGCAGTGATCATGGAGCCCAAGAAAGTAAAATCTCTCACTGCCTCTATTTCTTCCCCTTCTATTTGTCAGGAGGTGACGGGACCAGTGGCGCTCTCCTCTATCACCCTCATTAAAAGGTTCTTTAATTATTCCTCACTTTCTGCCATCAAGGTTGTGTCATCAGTATATCTGAGATTGTTGATATTTCTTCCGGCAATCTTAATTCCGGCTTGGGATTCATCCAGTCCAGCCTTTCATATGATGAATTCTGCATATAAGTTAAATAAGCAGGGAGAAAATATACAGCCTTGTCGTACTCCTTTCCCAATTTTGAACCAATCAGTTATTCCATATCCAGTTCTAACTGTAGCTTATTGTCCCACATAATGATTTCTCAGGAGACAGATGAGGTGATCAGGCACTCCCATTTTTAAAGAACTTGCCATAGTTTGCTGTGGTTGACACAGTCAAATGCTTTTGCATAGTCAATGAAGCAGAAGTAGATGTTTTTTGGAACTCTCTAGCTTTCTCCATAATCCAGCACATGTTTGCAATTTGGTCTCTGGTTCCTCTGCCCCTTCGAAATCCAGCTTGCACTTCTGGAAGTTCTCAGTCCACATACTGCTTAAGCCTGCCTTGAATAATTATAAGCATAACCTGGCTAGTGTGTGAAATGAGCGCAATTGTGTGGTAGTTGGAGCATCTTTGGCACTGCTCTTCTTTGGGACTGGGATGGGCAAATCTGTCAATTTTGGTTTCTCATTTTTCTTATCTTAAATTCACTTCACATTTCCACAACAATCTGCATTTTTTAGAGGCTTCAGAATTTTAGTGCAGATCTCTCCTAATATATTGCATTTTTGTACACCATTTGCACCCAATAGGCCCACTATTGCATAGCAATTTCCCTAATACAACACTTTTTTTGTATGTTACTTTTGCCAATATACGCATTTGTAGGCAGATTTCACCCCAGTATACCGGTATTCATTTCTTTTGCACATTTCTTGGCTGGAGAACTCCCTTGCAAAACTCAGAGATAAGCCGATTTTGAAGGATGGCTGTGTTTCAGTTCACATATTGTTTTGGAAAGAGTGGATTAGGTAGGTTTAGCTTTAAATGCAGACGTAACCAAAGTTCTCCCCCATCCCTAGCTACATATGCTGTAGAACAAAGTGAAATGATATCACCTCTAAGGTGATAGAATGGACTGCTGCTTTGCTTCTTGGACACTTTTTGAATGCTTCCTTCCATTAAAAAAAACAACAACCCTCCAGTAAACTAGGCTGGGCTAGAACTTTTCCCTCTGCTGTTTGGTTTTCCTTTTTCTAAATTGAGGCTGTGTTGGTCTCCTTACCTTCTGCCCTACCAATCCCAAAGGGTAAAAGTCTTACATATCCCACCCACTTTAAACTCGGGCCCCATCCACCACTGTCATGCAACCTTCAGAAGGTTGTTCATGAGAAAGTGCGCCCCCCCAATCCCTGTAGCAAACCCATCAAAGCCAATGGACTGACTCCTTTGCCTTTTTTTTATCCTGCAAATAGTTAAGCACAAATCTTTCTGGCACCATATTAGAGAGGAATAAAGACTTGTTGCCTGCAACAGAAGAGGAGTTATGCAAGATCTGGCAAGCCATGCTAATGAATAAATTGGACCATTATAAATGTGCCTGGGAAAATACAAAGCAAACTGCATTTGCCCTGTGTGATCAAGGGTGACCTTTTGCTGAATACTGGAACATTAATAGATGACGTTTGGCAAGAACTATTGTCTATAGCTTAATAGAGCAGTGTGTTAACTTATTTGTTAAGCTTTGTTTACATTACATGTTATCTGTAAATGGCATATATATGTGAAGGGCTTTTTGGGGCAATAATTTAATAAATGATTAATTAAAACAGAAGGTTTTGTGAATCTGCTTCGGGAAATGGAAGACCTGGCTAGTCTAACTTCTTCTTTTTCAGAGTGACCAAGCAGATGCCTTTGAGAAGCCCATAGGAGGGACATGAATGTCTCTCCTGTTGCTGTTTCGAGAGGTGTCCAGAGCACTGTCTAGCTCTTTTGTGTTGGATAAGTTTCAGTTAGTAAGGCTCAAGGATGTGGACAAGATGCTTGTACCTGGGCAACTACCTGCCCCTCTTGGCTGAGGCTGATAAAACGAAGAGTGAGGGGGTCAGGGAGGTGATTAATGCCTCATTGTGAGAGGGTGTGGTCCATGCCTGCTTGAAGGAGGCAGTGATAAAACCACTACTCAAGAAACCCTCCCTGGATGTGGAAAATCTAAGTAATTTCTGGCCATCTGTCAATACCCCCTTCTTGCGCAAGATCATGGACCAGATCCAGGTGCTTTTGGAGGAAACTGAGTTTGGAGCAGCTATTTTTATACATTTTGCCAATGTCCAGTTATTGTTTATTGGAAAGAAATTCTGGAGAAAACAAAGGATTTATCCAGAAGTGAACCATATTGCACTATTTGGAATTATTGTTTTGCTGCCCGTCATCTATAAGGTCTTTAAGCGGAGGCTTGACAGCCATCTGTCAGGAATGCTTTGATGGTGTTTCCTGCTTGGCAGGGGGTTGGACTGGATGGCCCTTGTGGTCTCTTCCAACTCTATGATTCTATGATTAGTGGAAAGTTGGAAATCAATGACAACAAAAAATTACCCTTGGAGTGTTATGAAAGGATATGGATGAAAGCTTTACTTAAGAAATTTAATTATTTTAAAATTGATAACCTAGGTAGATCATCAAATAAGGTTGAAGAACACTGAGTTTTCAAACCATTGGAACCCAGATTTTCAAGGTAATCTTTGTTACAGTGCAACATTTTGGTAACCATTGCTGCCCCTCAAAAAAGAAAGGCAAGGGGGATATTGAACCTGGCTCCCGCAGCACACTGTGTGGTATTTGCTGCACAATAGTAGCCACAGATAAGGCACAACTGCCAGACATCTCAGATGTTTGGCATCATACCATCAAAAAAAAGCTTTTCTCATCACTACTGTGATGTGATCCATTTGTCTTCTCCCTGCTCTGCCTCCTGCTATGTGGCGAACCCCATATAACACCACAATTCAAGGTTGAAATGCAGGGGGTGGGATTTACCAATGCAGACAAAACCGAAACGCCACTGCAAAACTAGAGCTTTGTACGGGAACACTGTGATAAAACAAATGGAAAGCAGCACCCAAAAAACTTGCTAACTTTTATTTTGTTTACAGATACCTAGTGATTTGTCAGACGAGCCCTTCATTATAATTTTATTTCCATGCCAGGGAATGCATGACGTGCTAGATTTCTGCATGCTATGTAGCTGCTATAAGTAAAGAACCAGCAAAGGGTAAAACCATCACGAATGATAGGGCAGGAGACCCAGCTCCCTCTGCACTGATCATCTGAGCCACGGCTGCACTTTCCTGGACTCTGTTTATATTGATGGGTTGTAGCCAACGCACAACGCCGCTGAAGGTTAACTTACTAATTAACTTTGATTCAGTTGCAAAATCAATATAACATCCTTTAGTTTATCCATCTCTGCGTGTGCTTCAAACTGAGTATCATTGGCTTTCCTGTTTCCTGCTCGCACACAGCCTCTGAACTTGACACTGTGTTTTTCTGTGGTGTGGAGTTTCTACTTTCCTAAAGACAGAAGCAATCGGTGCACCTTCCCACCCAAAGCCCCTTTTGCTAAGTCATAAATTCCTGCCAGCAGATGCTTACTATAAAAATTTAGAACCACATCTGACTTTTATTATATCACCTTTTACCAACGGTATGCTTTTAAAAAGCCACTTGGAAGAAGGCTGAAGCCAGGAATGATCTTGTTTAGACTGTGATGGATAACGTCATCTTGCGCCAATTATTTTGCCCATAGGTAAAGGCCTAGTTATCTTTATCATTTATCAGGTACACCATTTTAGTACAACTGTTTAAAAAGTAGGACAGAAACCCCTTTCCACCTTAATCAGACAATAACTCATTGACTCCAAGTGAGCCTTCATCTTCTAATTATTTAGTACACAATTTAATGTCATTAAACATCTTTTGAGTGGATGGAATTGCTCTAAAAGCCTTCACTCCAGAGTTCTAATATTAGGCTCTTGGCAACCATCCCTGTGTGTGAAAAGCAGCCAGTTTGTTTACCAGGAATTCAGACTTGCATTACAGGGCAAATTAGCAGCCAGCTATTAGTCTCTGATTCAAGCACTTAACAATTACTGATCATCTCCTCCCGGTCTGTGGATAATGGAAGAGACCAGCTGCAAATGGAAAAGATGAAGGACTGTTTGCTTGTGGGTACTGGAGAGAGAAAGCATGGCACAGAGTAACCTTCCTTGACCCTAAGGCCCAAACAGGAAAAGGCATTCTGGAGGACCATCTCCATTAGTGTCCCAACCAACCGGTCACTAAAACAGACTCTCCTTTACCAGTGTAAAAGTTCAACCACAGCACCTAAGAGGCAGGCCTGATTCATTGCTCGTGCTGTCAACTATGGGACTCCTTCCCTGAAAATAACTGCAAAGCAACAGTAAGCATATGTTACTCCATCTGCATCTCTGTAAAGTCCTTACAGAGTGTCATATCGTGTCGGTTTAATAAAGCTGCACAGAATAAATTACGGATGTGGAGATCATCTCCACATCTCTGAAAAAGTTATTAGTGGGATCGTCACCTCTGTCTCAGGAGTACCCAGTTAGGACAGACACACAGCTGGGGCCCAGGAGAGAGCCAAGGTTGCACCTGACAGCTCTCCATCCATATCTGCAAAAGCCTGCCTCAAACTCACTTGAAACAAATTATTGGGAAATAGTAGAAAACTACAGATTGGTGTCTGACTCAAAACAATAGGTTTAGTCCTTTATGAAAGCTACTGCCGATTGGGTGGGCGCTCTTAGGTTTAAATAATTGAGAACTTCCACATTCCATAATAGGACTGTTTTGGTGGGTCAGCAGATAACTCCTTAATTGCTTATGGATCAACAGTTCACCTACAGAGCCCAAAGGATCGTCTCTGGTAGTTTTTGCTGATAGTTATCAATAATGAATAATAAAGGG
This sequence comes from Lacerta agilis, assembly GCF_009819535.1. NCBI lineage: Eukaryota > Metazoa > Chordata > Lepidosauria > Squamata > Lacertidae > Lacerta > Lacerta agilis. The sequence continues at coordinate 66,144,386 of NC_046313.1, forward strand.
GCATTAAAAAAACAAACCAATTATGGAACAATCTGCTTGTAAGTAGCTTCCAGAAGAGATTTAGAAAAAATTAATCGGCCATCTGCCCTGCTACATAATGACCATTACCTGACCTATTTGAAAATAAAGCCAAAATATTTCTAGACCCTGATGACCATGTGACAAATCATGTAGCAAGATACCACCATGCACCACTCAGCATTAGGGATGTAAGGAGGCATAGGTTTCCTTTCTTCCTTGTATTCATCACACGCAGCAGTGTTTCCGTTCTGCTGCAGTTTGTCTTCTGTCGAAAACTGTTATACCTCTCACTGCAATGAAATCTTATAACTTACATAAGTTATGTTGCCATTACATTATTCCACCCCATTCACTTCAACACAAAGGAAATGCAATGCAGATAATCGTTTGCAGAGTGAAACCAGCAACAGCCAATGCCAATCTTATTCACTGGACATGAGGTGAATAAATGAACAATGGCAATTTCTGCTTCAATTTTTGTTGTTATAAGAATTCTCCTTACTCAGCATAAACTAGACGGGGAGCTGCTTCCAATCTGGGCTCATTAGTGAGTGCACTTGTATCATGACACATGTAATTGTGAACATGTTTATATTAGAATATAGCTAAGTCTGTGTCCGAGCCTGTATCTAATTGTATTTTAATAATTTGATGTATTTATATCCTGCCTTTTATAATAAAGTCTTCACAAGGTGTTATACAGTAGTTAACAAATTAAGCGAAGCATTAATTCTTATTAATAAGTTGAGCAATTAAGTATTGATTTCTAAAGCACTTCAAAGCAAGTATACTTTTTTAAAAGTACATTTAAAAGCATATTGGATCAATTGGATGCACAACCAAAAGTATTGTGTGACATAACAACAACAACAACAACAACAACAACCTGCCTATCTGACTGGGTTGCCCAGTTACTGGGTGGCTTCCAGCATACATAAAAACATAATAAAACTAATGTTTTAACATAAAAACTTCCCTATACAGGGTTGCATTCAGATGTCTTTAAAAAGCTTTATGGTTATTTGTCTCCTTGGCTTGGGAGTCGCATAACTCCACACCCTCCAACATTTCTCTGATGAAAATAGCGACGTCCTAAGGAAAAGTAGGATATTCTGATATCAAACAAGAAACTGGGACAGTTTCTGTAAATCCGTGACTGTCCCTAGAAAAAAGGGACACTAGGAGTGATTGGGGGCGGGGTTTAGTGAACTTTGGTTGCTCGCTGCCTTGTATTGTCATTAGATTATTAAGAATAATTTTAGAGAATCTAATTTCTTTCTTTAAAGCATTTGCATTCTGCATTGAAGCTTTTCAAGCAACCAAGGCAACTTATCAAGTAATAAAAACAAACTAACAATAAAAAAATCAATCACTGAAAAGAAAAAAGCACATAAGGGAAGCACAAAAGGGAGTAATAAGTGAGCAATAAGCACTCATCTGCTAAATGCATGGGCAAATAAGACAGTTTTAATCTGGCGCCTGAAGGATAAAGAACGTTGGTGCCAGGCAAACACCTAACTTCATCAGAAAGTGGGGACTCTGACCGCAGCCTTCTTGAGCCCCGCCCCCACCCCCACCCCGGTCCCCAGCTGTTCAGGGCTTTCCAAGTTATAAAACCAACCCTTTGAATCACACCTGGAAACAAGCTAAGAGCCAGTGAAGATATTTTAGCACCCATAAAATGGGTTCACTGTAGTAGATCCCTGTTAGCAACCCAGTCACTGGAATCTGAGCCTACCAAAGTTTCCAAATGTTCTTCAAAGAAAGTACATGTGCAAACACCACAGCAATAATTATTGCGTGTTACAAAAGTATGGAAAGTTGTGAGAAGGCTCTCTCTAAGATGAGGTGCAGCTGGTAAAGCAGTTGAAGAATGGCACTGTGTGCCACAGATGCCATTTGTCACACAAAGCCATTATCACTCGCTGTTGACTTAAATAGCATTCACCAAGCCCTACTCATCAGCACTACTTCCATCTTGTCTGGGTTTAGCTTGTTAGCAAACCTATTGTTTCAAGTGAAGGCATATGTTCAGGACATCCACTGCTACATCTAAATTGTAAGAAAAGCAGCGTTGGGTGTCACTGATATGCCGACACCTAGCTCCAAATTTCTCCTAGACATTTACTCCATAGCCACAGATGCCACTGCACAAAGCCAAAGTTCTCCACCACCACCACTTTATGAGACCTGCGTGTTATATAGGAGTGGAACAACAGAAGCACAGTATATCTAATTCCCAATCCAAATCGTCCCAAATACTAGGATGGTATTGAAAGTTCCTGAGAGGTTTAGAAGAATCAACATCACATTTTCTCCTGGTGTAGGTCATCTACCAGGGCAATCTGCTACCTCGTGTCACCCAGAAACATCTGGAACTTAACCACCAGCAGTGGTTAAGACTTTAGCAAGGGAGGAAGAGGTTAATTAGCAGATTCCCCTCTCCAGCCAATGCAATTTGTGTTTGAAAAAAACAACACAGAAAACCTGCATGTAAAGATGCATGTCAGGTGCAGTTTGGAATGAATGTTGAGTTCTATTTTCCACGAAGTGCTTAGCAAGTAAGTCACAATGAACTATCTGTAACCTGTTGGTGTTCACGCTGGGGACTAATACTCTGCAGACCGTTTGCTACCTAAACAGTTCCACTGGACTGCAGTGTGTGGATGCAGTGGTGGTGGTGAGACTTCTTTCTTTGCAACTATCACCACCAAGTATGATCTAAGATCTAGCCTGTGTTTGATCACATTTAGAACGTGCCTTTCTCCACTTACATTCTACTAATTATCCCTGCTGCTATTACTCCAAGTTCCCTGGGGTACCAGAAAGCCATTCAAGAGTGTGTACTTAGAAGAGATCACATCCATTATCTGGTTTATGTCATTTTTTCCACAGATCAACCAGGGCTTCAACAGGAACACATGCCGAATCAACTATAAACTCTCCCAAGGCTATGGTGAAACAATCAACCTAACCTTTCCCCATCTCCAGAGGAATAGCGAACCTATGGAGTAGTATCTGCTTAACAAAGTTGGCACACTGATGAACCTATTTCTTCACCAAGTTCTTAGACTGGTCTTTGTTGGCAAGTGTGATGGAAGCTTTATAGATACAGGTTATCGCCTAAATCCCACATCACAAGAAATAGTATTTTCATAGCATGGCCTTGAGCAGGTGATTGCCTGGTCCCTCTCCTGCACCATCAGGGCAGTTTCTGCACATGCTGTAGAAGAAGAAGAGTTTGGATTTGATATCCCGCTTTATCACTACCCTAAGGAGTCTCAAAGCGGCTCACAATCTCCTTTCCCTTCCTCCCCCACAACAAACACTCTGTGAGGTGAGTGGGGCTGAGAGACTTCAAAGAAGTGTGACTAGCCCAAGGTCACCCAGCAGCTACATGTGGAGGAGCAGAGACCCGAACCTGGTTCACCAGATTACGAGACTACCGCTCTTAATCACTACACCACTCTGGCTCTGTAGAGGGAAGTAAGGGGCAGATGGGGCTCATCAACCTGAGAAGGTAGCCAATCTAGAAGGAAAACTCTTATCCTAAACCTTTGCTGCCTTGCAGAAGAAAAGGCTAAGGCGTAAACCCTACACAAATCTGGAGTGGAGTCCCTAAAACGGTGGGATGGCATCTTGCATGCCTCCTTCTGGCAACTCCTGCAGCCAAGCTGGTGCCGAACATATTGCTCTGCTTTTCTTTGGATTACACCTGTGAAGCCAAGAGGGGGTTGTTGTCTGGGCAGCCCAGGACCTCCATACACACTACCACGGCTTGCACCCTGGGGAGGTTACTGGTGCTGCTAGCACAGCGGTTTGACTTCACCCCGGAGGCACACTCCATTGTCTCTCGAGGCAGATGAATGCCAACACATAGAAAAGCTGAGGCTTGAGGATCAATGCTTCCTGTGTCGAGTTATATAAACACAATTGAATTCTAACACCATAGGTTGCCAGGAGAGACTAGACATATATCTCTGGTTTGGTTCCATTTTCAAACCTGTTGTGTGAGAGCTACCTGCACTGTGCCGCCACTAGGTAGAACTGACATTTGTGCATTTTTTTGCTGAACATAAAGGAAAGGAACTCCCAGAGTTATAAGATAAACTTTATTTTGGATATTATAGTCTGAACCACATTTGTAAGATATTGCAATGTACATTACAGCAGCTCTCAATGCTCCTGCTTCCTCTGTTTGCCAAGAGACCTAAATTGTATATTGAAGACGGATAACATTTTAGAGATTTCTATTGCCCTGGAGCTTTAATAAAGGCATGAGAGTTGCTGGTGTATTCAATAGAGACAAATTACCATTGTTACTATGTTAAGTAGCAGGAAATAACCTCACAACATTGAAAAGTCAACAGAGACTCAATACTGTGTCACTTCAGCCAGATACTGGAAATGAAATTTCAGTGGAATGTACTAGAAATAAAAGCAGTTGGGGCATGATCCAGTCCACTGCAGATCCAGCAAGCAGTTTTGCCCATTCCCTCACTTACCCATGTAGGAAGAGCGAGGGACCACACTTCTCTACTGCCATACAGCCTCCCTCCTTCCACAGAGCAAGTACTGTAGTTTATCTTCTGGAGCACAAGTAATTTATAGCGAAGTGACGGGGGGAGTGGGGCTGAGAGTTTGGGGGGACAGGTACATGGACCTAAGAAGGCACCCACTTACTCTAACCAGGGGAGAGCAAGAAAACAAAGCTCAAGCAAGGGTTGCCAGCATGCCTTTAAGTACCTCCTATGGTTTCCATGGAAGGTCTCAGTAAATAACCCCCTTAAAAATCCAATACACAATAGATATTTTGCTCAATTGCTGCTTGCACTGAGCCCCCCCCCCCCCAAGCTAACAACATGCCCACATTTCCATGGATGCCAGGACTGGACACCCTCCCTTACATTCTGTACAGAGAGAAGGTGCAAAGAGCTTCTCTCTTTGAATACATAAGAGGCTGAGGTTTCTTTCCCCATTGATGGCAGGGCTGTGTGCACTGATGTGGGACATGCCTACACCATTTTGTGGCCCTGTCTCTTTTTCTGTTCTTTTAGATGTGGCAGCCATTATATTTTCTGCCATGCCCCAAGGTAGCCATTTTGTATAATTTAAACACCTCCGGAGCAGTCATTTTAGGACTGGTGCTCACAGCAGTTTTTCAAAATTTCACAAGTGTGCCCTGACCTAAAAAGGTTGGTGACCCCTGCCCTGTTCTACTGGCACCAATCCCACTGCACATGGGTACTATACCTATGGAGGACTGGGTTGTGCGCTTGAAATCTTACAATAGGTATGCTTCTTAGCTGGATAAAATTGCTGAACTTTATTTTTGTAACTTGCTATGTTGTATAAGTAAGCCTGATTTGGCAACTGAACTAGAATGGAGAACAGTGTTGTGAAATACAAACTGGCTTATGAGAAAGCACTTACAAATGAAGTTTAAGACTTCCCATGATTCTCCACTCAGGACTTGCTTACCCTAAGGAATGCTGTAAAAACATTTGCACTGTTGCGAAAGCTTTCAGCTTATATGGATACTAAGCCTGTTCCAAGGTCTGGATTCCCACAACACTTCAGGTGCCTGGATCCAATACATATTCTGTGCCAGTATTACACTGCCAAACCCAATATTTATTTGAGGGTTTTTTTCCTTGTTTTTTTTTTAAACCCAATAAGCTTTTATTGTAACCCTTTCACATTCCTTGCCTTGTTTTTCAGAAGACATGCTTTCAAAATTATTTGTACAGCTACAACCAGCTACAAACATTTTAAAAAGGCTACAAAAGCAAATCCTTTTTTTGCCTTCAGTAAAGAGCTGGAATAATAATAAACACCATTACTACTGCAGAATGGATCGGCAGGCCTTTCCAAATCATACCTCAATGTTTGAGACAAAGTCTACCAGTAAACGTACATAGAAACAGAGCCTATGCTGGTGGGCAGTACAGGGACTCCTTCACTGGGCACAAACAAGAAGGAACTCATACCTGGATGAGAAAAACATGAAACATGCTAAAATTCACAAAGGCATTGTCATCACTGGTTGATGTGGTAGAACATTCACAGAAAGATGGATTGTGCCTTTGTTCTCCAGCCACCCCCACATAAATGGCAGGAAACTTTGACAACCACAACATTGTCTATTTTTCTTGGGGAGTAGGAGAGAAACAAGATGCAATACTGACTGCATCTTTCACAGCCACCAAACAGCTACACAGGGAGGTTGTTGCAGTTAGCTTGCTACCTCTTCCAAAAAATTAAGGCCACCAACAAGGCAGTGGTGACACATATGGGGGGGGGGTTGAATTGTTAATGTGTGCCTAGAAATGGACAACATACCACTGCAGCACAAAAGAACAGCAGTCTACACCACACAAATCTTTACATCTGGAATTATTACATTATGGATAAATGTCTGGTGCCACAGAATGTACAGGAACACATGTGGAGGGATGCTTGGTAGCCACACATTGGGGGGGGGGAATCTTTGCTCTGCAGCTCAGGGCAGACATTTCATTCCTCTGAGGAAACTCTGGTGGGTAAAATCTTAGTAAGCCTGCATGCAAATTCCTATGAAAGCCTAGAAGGCTCATATAATACCAGACAGGAAAGTTGTATGTTACTGAGATGAATACAGAAGCCCAGCCTAGCTCTGAGGTGTTAAATGTCTCATGAGTCACAACAAAGGGGCAGAAAGGGTTAAGTGCAGAGGATACAATTTAGCATCACTGTCAAGTTTTGTTTCATATGTCTAAAGAAATGGACATGCGTACACACATGGCCCTGAACACCACCAAAGAGTAGAGGATCCAGATCTGGGGGCAACTCTGAAGCCAGAAATAGCATTTCATTTGCTAGTCTAGAGGCAATGGGCACCTTCCTCTTAAAATAAAAATAAAAATTGGAAGGCAATAAGTCCCTAGAATCTCCAAGCTGCCTGCTTTCTTTTCCTTGCGGGCACTGGAAAGAGAACCAGCACCCCTGCCCCTTTCACAGGCAGGCCAACATTGCATAGAACAGCGAGTGAAACTGGCAGAGTTCTAGGCAGAAGGGGGTGAGCACTGGGAAGAGGCTTGCGGTGGTCAGTGCTTCCTCTTTGGCATGAAACAATGTCCAGTTTCCCTTCTCATGGAATTACAAGTCAGGAGCGATGCCAGATGTATGATGTTATGGTGGACCAAGTAACAGAAGGAGCAGCGTGAAGGTCAAAGTGAGTGAAGAAAGATGAGCGCCAGAATATACAGAATTAGGAAATGATCTTCCGTCTTGCATGAGGACCTCTGGCTGCATCTTACTTTTCTCAGCTTCCTAGAAAGGCAGAGAGAGAGAGAGCGAGCTCATGACTGGATACATCTGCTGTCTGTCACAACATCTCATCTGAATCCCTCCTTTCCCCACCAGCACCATTTCCGCTTGTACGGTGTCCCCTGCTCTACTTGGAAGACCTGAGGAGATCCCTGGGGACAAAGGTGTCAGCTTCTTTGCTCAACTCTCTCTCTCACAATAAAACACACTTAACTAAAGCAACCTTGTTATGCCAACCACTTGCTTTATAGGCGCATGACATACCTGATTCCACTTACGCTACAGATCAGGAATGGGAAACCTGTGGTCCTCCAGTTGTTGCTGGACTGCAGCTGCATTGTCCTTCACTACTGGATTGATGGGAGCTTGGAGACCAGCAACATCCGTGGGGCCACAGGTTCCCTATATCCCTGCTACAGATTCAGAAGAGGCTGGCTTTGCGTCAAACAGGAGGAACGGTTCGTACCCAACGCATTTCTGAAGTGAAAACTGTGCCATCTGTGCTGGTGGCATCTCCCTGGAAATTTAGGGAAGGTGTGAACTGCAGCTGCTCTTGAACCTCCATATTCCTCTGGTTTAAGATCATCTGAGACTGGATTGCACTTCCTGTAAAGCAGAGAACATGCAGGAGATTGTGTGAGGACTTGAATGCATGTATACAGTCAGGTTACACATTCTGGGTCTTTGAGCACCAGGTGTATCTAACAGGATAAATTATTGTAAGACACCCATGCATTCGTGCCTGGAAATGGCCTGAGAGGGAGCCAGCAGACCTTTTCTGCTCAGCTTGGCTATGCATGCATCTACTGTGGGGGAACAGAACATCAGACCCAGGGGCCAAATGTGGCCCTCCAGGGGCCCTTCCAAACCACATGAATCACCCTAAGCCATGCCCCCTTCCCAGGCCACACTCTCAACAGCCCTGCTCTGTGCTCTCGAGTGCTTTTCTCTGACTCAAATATGTCCTTGAACTGCACCATCGCCTCTTGCTTGTGTGAATGACAGAGAGAAGTGTTTGTGTAGTTGTGTATGGAATTCTCTGACTTTTTGCATGGCTCGAATACAGCCTGCTGAACCAAGTTAGGAGCCACATTTATTAATCCACTCATTTTTGCCTCTGGCCCCACCCACTTATTGGCATGTGTGCCTCCCCCCCTCTGAAAGTTGCCTACAAGGGAATATGGTTCTTGAGCAGGAAAATATTGCACACTCCTTGTGTACAGTTTGATTGATTTTTGTGAATCAATTTTTATTTTTATGCAATTTTTGATTGCCGAAGCATTTTGGCAATTAACCCACTGCAAGTCTGCTCCGGAATTTGCCACTGTGCTTTAGGCGTCATGATTTAGGTAGGCTGCTGTTTCCATGCTGTAGGGGAGCATACAGGGAACACAGACCAGCCAATGTCTGCAGGGGCATGGCTTATCTCCCTTCCAAAGGGGAGAAGCATGTTTGGTCAAATAAGTGCCCAAATCTTAAACGGGGGGTGGTGGTGGTGATGATTCCCCCCCCCCCATAATTATAATCAAACAGATAAAAAGTAGAGGAATTAAATGTTTAACAAGCAAGTTTTGGTTCTGTTTTATGTCCTTTGTGAACTTTTATAGTCATAAAATATTAAAATCTTAGCAAGACAAAACATTTTAAGAGATGTGTTGACAACAGTAGACAGAGAGGAGGACTTGGCAAAGTTAGGGCCAATACCTGATTTTATGCTCAAACACCAGGATCAATGAGCTGATGTAAAGTCCACTAGACTAGTTAGAACAAATGAATTTGTGAATGCCGGAGTGATTAATTAACAGGGGTGGGGAGCCTCTGGTCTTCCAGATGCTGTTGGATTCCAACACTTATGAGCCCAGGGTGAACAATGTGGAATAAAACAAAACGGGAGTATGAGGGAAGTCCAGGGGAGGAGGGTGGAAATATGAAAAATTGTTAAAGATATATTGTTAAAAGAAGTATACATGGAAAAATCAATAAATTTTTTTAAAAAACCCCTTATGAGCCCCAGTCAACATGATCAATAGTCAGGAGTTACAGGAGCTATAGCCCAGAAACAACTTAGAGGGCTTCAAGTTTCCCATTCCTTGCTTAACGAGCAACAAGAACCCTAGAAGTACTAAGGGGTCAGAATAAAGGACCTTTGTTTCCAAAAGAGGCCGACTAGATGCCTCTGGTAAATTTGGATGCAGGCATGAAGCCAGTAGCTAGATGGGAAGTGGTTAACTATTGCTAGACTCCAACTCCCATCAGACCTAGCCAATTTGCCCTTAGGGATGATGGGAACGACATCTGGAAGGTCAAAGGTTTCCCACCCCAGAGCAAGATGCAAAGGTGTAGGAAGCCATTCGGGCACCCGGAGCGGCAAACATGACATGCACCAGGGGGGCGGGGGCATTGCTACTTAGAACGCATGCGCAGCGTCGCTACGTACAACACATGCGTCGTTCGTAGCACCGCCGTGCATGTGCGCTAAATAGCGGGTTGCTGCTGCTGCAGCACCGTATGGACGGTGCCAGGATCCTCTGCTCATGGCCGCAGCCACAAACTGAGGATGCTCTACCTGCGGCTACAGCTGCAAGCAGAGGATCCCAGCACTGTCTGTACGGTGCTGGAGCACCACCGCCACCAAACTGCATGCCTTGTCACCTCTGGAGATGTGGCACCGGGAGTGCTCTGCCCCCCCCCGTCCCCCCCGTTGCTACGCCCCTGGCAAGATGCCTCTATTTGTAGCCAACTTCTGACATACAACTTCTAATATTATGGATGTATCTAATCAATGAATAAGTTGACCTATCTTTCTCTTAGGAATTTCTCTGATCCTTTATAAAACGCATTATCTTGAGCGCCTTCAATGAAAAGGCGGGTTTAAATTTAATATATGCATAAAATCCAGTGGCAGTGAATTCTCTGGATAGACAAGTACTTTGGTTTTGCCTGTCCTGAATCTGCTGTCAAATTAATTTAATCAGGTAAAAGTTGAACTAGTATTATTATGAAAAGGGGATAACAATTAATAGGGCTAGATCATGGGTCAGAAACCTTTTTCAGCCGTGGGCCAGTCCACAGTCCTCAGACCATGTGGTGGGCCGGACTATTTTTTTGGGGGGGGGGTGAACAAATTCTTATGCCCCACAAATAACCCAGAGATGCATTTTAAATAAAAGCACACATTCTACTCATGTAAAAACACGCTGATTCCCGGACCGTCCGCGGGCCGGATTGAGAAGGCGAGTGGGCCACATCCGGCCCATGAGCCTTAGGTTGCCTACCCCTGGGCTAGATGGACTAAGTGTCTGGCAGGGTAAGTGTCTGGCATATGTTTGGATGACTTACTGAGGCATCTGTTGCTGGCAAAGGAGCTGAGAACTTGCTCACAATCCTCCTTCTGATTGCCACTGTCCTTGCAGGAGCACCACAGTGTGACGTCAGTACTGGAATTGCTGGCATAATTGGGGGTCATAGGTGTACCTATTTCAAGACCAAAAAGACAAGAGTCAGAATTTGCCCATAAGGAATACCAATGAGTCAAAAGATATAGACCCACCAGTCTAGGCATGCTTTCCATAAGCCCATAACCTTCTATCTCAATCTGCTCAATTCAACATCCTGCCAATCTCAACCTCCTTCTAATGATTTCTGATGTGAAGTCGCTCTGTGCTCCAGATTGGCAGAAGGGCAAGGTATACAAATATATCCAGTTTTAAAAATTGTAATTAACTAAAGCAGAGTCACACTGTTGCCGTGGTCAGCCAAATGCAGGGCATGAAGGGGATAGTGATCCTGTTTCTGGCATCAGCACCTCAAAATCAGAGGTGTACCACTTCTAGACATGGATACCCCATTTTGTTACCATGGCTAATAACCACCTAACATAAGAAACTGATGGTTAACGTTCCTCCTCCAACTTCAGAGTGAACGTGGAAGTGGAATAGTATTCAGCTATAAGGGGAAGGAAGATGGACCAAGCCTTCAGAAGAGGGAGTTTCCTACAGCTCAGAGAAGCTTACGCTCCTTTCTCACTCTATGTTCCATAGACCGGGAAGGCAGGACCTTACATGGCACCCCCCCCCCCCCAGGTAAAGGGTAAAGGCATAACCCTCATGAAGCTCCCAGTGAATTCCTCTGGGCCCAGCACATACCAACCATCCCCATGTAAGCCTCCAGGCATGCAGCATGGTTGTGCGGAGAGCAGCCATCTGAAGATGTGCCTGAAGGCTTGCATTGCTCTTGGAAGTCTGCCAGCCGGGATCTGGTGGAAGATAACAACTATCAGAATGAGGGCTTTCTTTACCACCACAGAGATTGCTTTATTCATTTCTCCTGCAGTTTATAGACCAAAGCCACTTTTTATACAAAGCTAAGCAACGTCATTGATCTTCATTTTAAAAGTAATAGCTACATTAGGAATGGGCAACTGATGGCTCATGGCTTACGTGGCCCCTGAAGCAGTGTTTTCATTCTGGCAACTGGCGGTTTAACCAAAAATACTTTATAGAACAGACATGTTAGTGTTACATCTCTCACATGTTTAATGCAATATACAAATGTACAAGGGGAGCCGGTGCCGCTGTGGTCTAAACTACTGAGCCTCTTGAGTTTGCTGATCGGAAAGTCATTGGTTTGAATCCACGCAACGGGTGAGCTCCTGTTGCTCTGTCCCAACTTCTGCCAACCTAGCAATTTGAAAGCCCACCGCTGTAAGCAGATAAATAGGTACTGCTGTGGCGGGAAGGTAAACAGTTTAGTCATGCTGGCCACATGACCTGGAAAGCTGTCTGTGGACAAACACCGGCTCCCTTGGCCTGAAGCGAGATGAGCGCCGCACCCAATAGTTGCCTTTGACTGAACTTAACTGTCCAGGGGTCCTTTACCTTTCATAAACACACATATTGAGTATATGCTCTCCTTAAGAGCAAAGTCCTTCTTACTAGATGGTCTCCAATTTTATTATGAAACTGACCACCTCTGCCTCACAGACATCTGTCTGGAGAATAAAGTGGCTCTCATGTATGTAGAAATTGTCCATCCCTGATTTAGGTGATGCTTCTCCTGAACTGCTGTTTCAAAAACATACAGACTGCATTTTAAAATTAAAATGTGTGTAGACTGGGACTATCTAAATTGTTAGACATTATGGAAACATATCATTTTATTTCCTTCTTTTACTATATCAATTGTACAATCCGCATTAGGATCCAGTTACTTGTGCCTCACACAACTAATAGATTACTATGGCAGCCGCCCTAACGCCCTTGGTGCCAGACCTACTTGCAGATATTGTCCTTCAGGCAGGAGTCCAACAGGACGAGGCAGTTTGGCTTGCTGCTGCTGCTGCTCTGGAAAGAGCACTCCGGGACAATGGTATTCCAGCGCCGCTCACCACAGACCTCGTCTTGACAAGGGCAGAAGAGGAGGCTCTTGGTGAAATCCGCACTGATCCTCTCAAAGAAGTGTCTCAGATGTCGGTGGCATTTGCGCCGATCACAGGTGGTCACTGTGCTGCAGGTCTGGGCATAGAGTGAGCGCAGACGCATGCACTTGTGGTTCAAGTGGCAAACGTTTGTGGCATGCAGGCAGGGATTTGTCCTATCCATAGCTATATGGGAGTCACAAAAAGACAAGAATATATAGTGGGTTCCACAGATTATTTCCATGAAGGTGTAGATTAATCAGGAAGAAAAGGCAGTCAAAGCGATTTCCAACATCACTTTGCAATTTAGAAATTGATTCATTTACACCTGCTTCCTTTTCCTTCATAGTTTGCCCTGTGTGAAGCTTTAGATTGTAGACTCCTTGGAGTAGGCACCTGTTCTTCTGTACTGTGAAAAGCACCATGCACACTGGTGTTGCTATCCTGGGTATCCACCCAGGTACTCTGTGCAGCATCAGAGCAGACTTGAAGGTTGAGGGAAGCAATCACATAGAGAACCTCATTTGGGAAGATTTTATACTAGGCCAGAGTTTTGGTGGGTGGCACACTCCTATTCTCTGTGTACACACATCAAAAGGTGTGATACCATCTACCTTCCCAGTAAGTTTACTTTTGACTGCTACTGCTGGTACCTCTCAGAAGATTCTTCTCAGACTAAAACTTCTTTTCTGTGGAAAATTTACTTCACAGGGCTACTTTCTCTTTTTGAGAGTGTTATACTTTTTGCTTTCTGTTACGTTATAATAACAGTAATTTCTGCCTTTCAGATTTGAGTTTGTGTTTTATTTTTGGTCTACAGTTATCCATGCTGATATCCCTCACCTCTAGTCCATATGTTTACCCTGGCATCCTAGCATTAGTCTGCTTGAAGCTACCTTTAAATTGCTTATAAAACATTTCCTTTCTCCCTAAAAAAATCTCAGCTGTAGTGTGTAGGTCCTGAGGAAAAGAAAAGACAACCAAATATCAGTATAGGTTCTACCTGAAATCCTAGTTGACAGTTTGTTGTAATTGGTCTTTGAAGAGTCTTCATTGTCTGTATCTTCATAGGGTGACACCTCCAAATGAAAGTCATCTGTGCAAAATAAATTTATTTACTTAGGAGTCACACTATAACCATGTTCTGTGTGTAATGAATAAAACAGAAAATCACAAAATACAAACTCTAAAAAAACAGAAGCCAAGGCAGCAGAATGCAACTCTAAACATATCCATTTACATAAAAGCACAAGAGCAATACAAAGCTAAAACACGTCAATCTAGCACAGATTAAAATTCTTTCAGCGCTAAATTAAAAACAATGATACAACATTATAAAATAATTTCATAAAAAACTGGGTGAATTGAAAACTATTTTCCTGGTACCAACATTTATTAATGTAGGTGCAAGGAAAACTTTGTAAAACCAATAAAAATAATTGGCAAAAGAGGGAAAATGCCCCAAGGGAGAGCATGCCCTGTTTATGGGAAGTTTTTAATGTTTGAAGTTTTATTCTGTTTTTAATGTTCTGTTGAAAGCCGTCCAGACTGGCTGGGGAAACCCAGCCAGATGGGCAGGGTAGAAATAATAAATTGTTGTTGTTGTTGTTGTTGTTGTTGTTGTTGTTGTTGTTGTGCCATAATGGAGAGGCCACAACAGAAAAGGCCCTCCACCTTCAGCGTGAGAGAGCACTTGCTGGCAGCTGCATGTGAAAAAGAAGTCTATCTACATGTTCCCAGTTGGCTCCTTAATGTGGGAACTGGGGCACATAAAACTAAGCAGGAAATGCTTAAGATTTTAATTAACAGAAAGAGAAGAATCACACCTTAATATACTATTCAGTCTAAAAAAAAATTACGAGGGATCTTTTTTGATTTTGATGTCTATTTTAGAATATTGTCAATGTAAACATTTAAATATATATGTTTTTATTCTTTTTGTAAACCATCATGGAAAATAAAATTTCAAGGTAGCAAAAAATAAGCAATGGGTTTCTAATACCTTTCTATTCTTTGGGAGGAGTCATAGCAGAAGATCCCAAAATAACCCCCAGCATCTCTCGTTAAAAAGAATTTCAAGAAACAAGGCTAGATGTAGGAAAACAGAGACCCTGGGGAGATGCTTTCTAGTCAGCCAGACAATGCTAGTCTTGACTTGCTGCAAAGGTTTTTGTTTTGTTTTTGCAATCAGGTCCAAGGGCCTTCTCCCAGATATTCAGGTATTGCTCTGGAGTGGGGCTCACAATTCTTATCCTCCCGCCACCGGTGATAATACAAAATGAAGAGTGAGCAAAGCCTCTATCTCACCAAAAGAGAAATGAACTGTCCAGTAGATGCGCAGGCACAGCTGCTCCAGCTTTCGTGTGCGCCGGTGACACTTGCATTCCTGAAAATAACTGTTTCTTACAAATTTTTCTGCCGCCAAGCATCTGTTCCTGGCTTCTTGGTTGAGGGGGAGACCGCTCTTGGAAAAAGACTGGGAACAGTTTTGCAAGGTCTGATAAGTGGCACTGCAGGCAGGCTCAGCCAAGCAAAGGGTCTCTGCTGTTATACAGGTGTGCGGCTGATCAAGAGAGAGAACAAGGAGTCCTCCTGTTCAAGAAGAGAGAGAGAGAGAGAGAGTGTTAGCATTTCATAAATTCACACACTGCAGCCACTTTCTTATCCCTTCAAGGGCACAATCATAAGCTCCTGTTTTTGCTGAATTAAGCAATCTGGAATGTTTATACTGCCACAATCACTAATGTGGTTTCTCAAAATCATTTAATGTGGATTAGCACATATGTATGCTTTACCTATCCTGTTGTTCATATGATCAAGGTGTTGGGGGGGGGAGATGTGTGGGATTCAAGTAACATGTCCTACTGGAGGAAGCAAAGACAAGGACTCCAGCTAGTGCAACAGGACTTCCCTCACTGTTCCCCCCCCCCAAAAAAAGCCATTCAGTGAGTTCACTCAGAGCTGTAACTACGAGGAGGGGGGTAGTCTTTCTCTTGCCCTGGGTTAAGCCTCCAGAGGGCTACCACTGAGGCTCCCACTCAGTGTGTGTGTGTGTGTGTGTGTGTGTGAGAGAGAGAGAGAGAGAGAGAGAGAGAGAGAGATCGCCAAAGAAGAAGAAGAAGTGTGTATGCGTGCAAATGTGGGGGGCAGGTGAGTGCCAAACTGGGTCTTTGACCCGGGTGAAATAAAGCCTAGTTTCGTCCCTGGTTTGGGGGAAGTCCCAGAATAGTGTAAAGCAGGAAGAGAAAGGGTGTTGTTCCATATGGCAAGCTGAAAAGCTTGTTCTGACAAAACAAATGCCATAGTTCTATGCTGAATTCCTCCCATTGCTATAGTATGGTTTATATCTTGATATTCCAACGGATGTGTATGAGAGTTCTTTTTACAAATCTACATTTATCTACCTCTTGCTGTTGGTAATTGATAATTGGTAGCTAGCATGTAAAGATCACCACTCCTTGCATTAAATGCTTTTTAGAAGAAAGGATGCTCTCCACACTTTAATCCATTCTTCTGACATAAAATCAAGAGTTTCTAAAGCCTTTTTAAAAAAAGGAGCAGTGTCCAGTTGGGCAGGATTATACTTTGGTGTTGAATTTTGGTGGAAATCTACATTTTGGTGAAAAAGATGGGCCCAGTCTATGACAGCAGTGTCGTTTGAACCTCCAGTTCACTTCAGCAATTTGACACCTGCTCCAGACTCATGTCCTGGTACTTAAGTGACAGAAATGACAGCTACAGACAGACTTCCTGGTATCACATTTGGCATCTTACTATAACCACTAATAAATGGAATCATTTCAGGTCCAACCAGTTACTGCAGTGGTTTCTGTATTTGAATGCGAGCCAAATGGAGAACAGAGCAGACTGAACCATGCTTGAAGGGCAGATGTTCTTGTCCTTGAAAAATGACAGTTGCAGAAATGAAACGCTCCTTGAATTTCTATCACATACAACAGGGGTGGGGAACCTCAGGCCCAGGGTCCAAATGTGGCCCACTAGATCTACAGGTATCTGGTCCCTGGGGCAAGGTCCTTGGCCTTGCCCCTCACCAGCCTTGCTTGGTGCTCTCCTCAAGTACTTTTGTCTGGCTGCAATGTGCCCTTGGATTGTGATAAAGCTTCTTCCTTGCCTGGATGGAAAATGGAAAGATACGTGCGCATGAGGGCCTGTAGAAATCTCTGGCATTTGTGTGTCTAGGAATGGAGCTTACAGTAGAAAATTAAGAGCCCCATCCACTTTTGTCTCCGGCTTTTCCCACCCCTCTCAGGTGGCCTCCGTAAGGTCATGAGGGAATGTGGCCCTCAAACTGAAAAGGTTCTCCACCCCAACATAGAAATATAGCCCCATTCTAAAACACTCATATTCCTGCCCACCATCTCTCATTTCCCCCAGTGTGCTTTTGATTTACATTTAGTGTTTCTCTTCGCATATTGATTTTCAATTTTTATTATGGCTTGGTTAACATCTATTGAATCCCAAGCATTCTTACTACACATTTAACAGACTTTCTGAAATTCAGACAGATTACTTCCACAGCATACACTGGGCTTCCTACAAAGAAATGTTGGAATTGTGACTCTGTGAGGGGTAGATACGTTTCCAGGATTTATTTGAGAGCCATTGCTTTAGATGTATTTTAAATGTATGGCAGGGATTTGACTATATAACATCCCACAGAGATATGCAGGGGAAAGGGGGCAACTGTCTTACAAAGTATAGCAGCTGCAACCATCTTCCATTCCCCACCACCACCACACCTCATATGGCAGGAGGAACACAACCATTTGCAGGGATACCGCAACCATCTGTGTAGGGAAGGGAGGAACGGCCAAGCAACTGTCTAATCAGGGCAATCACAACCCACAATCCGAAGAGCAGCCAGGTGGATGGAAGTGTTATGCCAGTGATAGGCTTACCCCTGGGTGTGGGGGAGCACTACCAACCACCAACCTTGCCCTACCTAGGCAGGAAGTCTGTGCAATGCCCCCTAAACCTTGGGAATGGGAGCACAGCAAACAGGAGTATGGCCCACCTACAGAAACAGAAGCTGGCTGCAAATGAGATATGCACCAGGGAGGAGATGCAGAAGTAGAAGTAGAGGAAGGGAAGTAGGACCAGGATGGATGACAGGCTGCCTAGGGCAACAAGATAAATAACAAGCAACAAGGGGTCAGGCAACAGGTCCTCTGTGCTCAGTGTGCCCAACAAGGACTGCAAAGGAGCTTCCAACACCTGCTCCTGGTGCACAACCAATTTCAGCTGTAGCATTCTCTGAAGCTGAAGTGGGGCAGTTGTTCTGCTGCAGGGTTGGCTGCTCACCAGTCATCTGGTGCCCAAGGCCCACAGCAGCCCCAATGAACCTTTGCCGTCTAGCAATAAGTGTCATGTCTTGGATCTGACAATGCTCTGCCTAGATCCTCTGCTGCTGCCTGGAATTTCAGGGTGCCACTTGCAGAAACAAGGATGCAAGGAGGTAATGAGGGCCAGTACAGATCACCCTTTCTGGATCAATAAGCCCAAGGGAACAGCTCAAAGGCAGGTAAGCAGATGAACTAGGGGTTTAAACCACAAAAAAGAAACTGAGCAGTTTCTCTAGAGAAAATAATAAGCTTCACCATTTTTACATTGTGGTTAAAATGTTACATGCTGCTAACTACCATACTGTTTACCAATGCCCTGTGAGATGCAAAAGGGAGAAGGAAGGGATATAGGGTCATTAGCTATGATGTTCTACATAATTTCAAGAGAGAAGTGAATGCTGACAGATATAATGCCACCAAATGCTGTTTCAACACATACAGAAAAGTCAGTGATATAGCAGATGGGTAGGGCTAAACACCACATTTCACAACTAAATTACTCTTTATTACTCAATCAAGAATATTATCCATGCTGGCTATATAGTACCTTCAGGATCAGAGGCAATGTCCCTCTGAATACCACCTAAAGGAGAACATCATCAGGAGAGTGCTGTTGTGTTCATGTGCTACTAGCAGAGTTGCCAGAGACAGCTAGCTGGTAGATGTGGGAAATGAGATGCTAGACTAGATGGACTTCCAATCTGATCTATCAGGGCTCTTATTGTGTTTCTTACCACTTGTGATGGATACTGATTCAACATCTCTCAGTACTGGTGGTCACACATATCTCCCAAGTCATTAAAAGTAGCCAGTGGTACATCTATCTAAAATTAATATAATCGTCATTGTATTATGTTTCTAGATAAGTTTGTGAACCAATTCGGGGGGGGGATCCAAGGAAGGAAATTTGGTTTCCCTTCAAGTGAACTATGCATGTGATTCCATAAAGGCTGACCCTACTTCTGCTGACCAAGCAGTATAATTTCATTTATTTGTTAAATTTCTTTATTGCCCTTCATCTGAGGATCACAGGGTGGTTTGCAATATAAAACACAAAAATGCATAACATAGTAAAACAAAAATAATAAACACCCATAAACACACACAGTTTAAAAGGCCATAGGTTGTTTAATAAGCCAAAGGCCTGAGAGAAAATTAATGTTTTTGCCTGGTGTCTAAAGATATGCAAGAAAGCACCAGGTGAGCCTCCCTGGAGAGAGCATCTCACAAGCAGGGAGCCACCGCAGAAAGGGCTCACTGTATCCTTTGGAGCTTTCTGTTGAGTAAATGTGCATAGGATTGTAGCCTTAAAACTCTATATTGCCTCATCCCAAAGGTAAGGTTACAGGTAGGTAGCCGTGTTGGTCTGCCATAGTCAAAACAAAATAAAAAATAAAAAAATCCTTCCAGTAGCACCTTAGAGACCAACTAAGTTTGTTCTTGGTATGAGCTTTCATGTGCCACACAAACTAAAGATGAATATATGTTTCAAAAATTAAAAAAGTCTTCTTATTAGTTTAGTCTGTAATGAGTCACTTGTGAAATATATTAATGCAGGGTAGAAAGAAGAATAGTGTTTTCAAGTTTGACAAAGCATTTTGACTCACTCCCATGCAATCTGTGCATGTGTTAATGTTGTTAATGCAGGAAAGTGAGCAGATTAGAGCTATTCTAACCAAAGTATGTTTTATATTTTCAGATTACAGATACAGTAAACACAACAGCCCTTTCTGTGATATTTTCATTCATGATACAAAAGTACCCACCCCATTACCAGTTATTTCCCTAGTTTACAATGTCCTGTTCCAGGTGACGCAAGGACAGAGCAGCTGAGAGTTAACCATGGACAGTACTGGACTCAGTCTGGTATTAGTTTCATGTTCAAATGCAGGGGCAGCTCAAGAAGCAAGGTCAAAGGCAATCTGAAGTCAAAATGTGAGGCATGGGGGAGGTCTTGAATTGAACAGCTAGGTAGACAGGGGGTCATCAGGGCAATGGAACAAATTTATGGCTACAGCACTGTGCCATGAACTGAATGGTTTTTAGTCTGAGCACAGCAGCAGGGCATCTGGGTTGCCTGAGGATTTGGTCTACTCATGAATAGCTTTTTTTCACACAAGTATCACTTTACTCTGGTGTAGAGCTTGTTCCTCAGGCTTGCACTCCAGTGCCTAACTAAGCCTGCACCTTTAGGTGCCTGTGCTCCCTAGGACGCAGTGGCTGTCCCACATCCCGCGGGGTGCCTCGCTGCCCCATGGCATGGGCTGCTTTGGAGAGCTCTGGGTCATCCTCGGAAGAGGATTGCACCCGCAGCAGCATGACACATAATGCCATGTTAAAATTCACATTAGATGCAATGTGCATTTCATTTTAAAATGGTCCTCCTCATATTTCCTTCCTGCATTAGCAACCCAAGAAATATCCATGTTTGATTAGAGTCTTAGACCTTTCTATGTTGTATTAGACCAAGGATCTAATATACAAACAAATCTGTCAGGGAAGCTCACAGAGATAGCTGTCCCCTGATGTTGCCCCTGACAAGTGTGAAACGCAATTTAATAACCTAACCAATATAACCAATGTAGGATATGCAAATTAAATGCAGACCATATATATGCATATATTTTAAATATATATAAACGTCATGTGAAAAAACCTTCTGTTCATATTCCACAATCGGAACATACACAGATCTAATTTCGGGCCAATTCATAAAAACACGACCCCATCGAGCAAGCGAGTTCTACATTGCAAACGGCTCCTACAGCGCGCTGCGGAGCGGCTCTACTCTATGGCTGAGGAAAGGGTCACAGCCCTTGTCTGGCCGGCAAACAGCTTGGCAACCACTTGCCGAAAGTTTCTCCGACAGAGAAAGCAGCCTGGCACTCGAAATGAAAATCTGCGATCAAATCTTTCAGCTACCCCGTAAGCAACAGGCACTTTCTTCCCTCCGTTAGCAAGCGGCGGAATGGGGACTGCGCTGTTCCTCCGTAGCCTATTATATGGCCGTACATCCCTCTTTCCTTTCTCTCCCAGCACCCATCCATCAATAACGCCATCGGGGATCTGCCTGGCCTGAACACACCCAAAGTGATTAGCAAACAGGGTGGTCAGACAGTTCTCCCCGTCGCCGCCTGCAAATCCGAGGCGCCGAGCGCGCGCTGGATCCGAAACCTGGACGACTGTCCAGACACCGCCCCGCTGAGAGAGGGACACGCGCAGCTCGATCCTGAGCGGGCTTACATGGAAGCAAAGTCCGTTCAGGGGGCTCGCCTCCCAGCGAGACGTGCATAGGATTCCAGACCCACAGAGAAAAGATGGTCCTATTAGAGACAGCGGGCGCAAAACAAAAGCTAAAAGGCGCGGATGGACACACAACTTCTCCCTTGACCCGCCCCATAGCGCCCGATTCTCTATGCCCACAACCCCGCCCGGAGCCAGTCCCGCACGACGGCGAGGGGCGCCAAGCAAGCCCCCCATGAACTGAGATGGGGTCGGGCGGGGTTAGGGTAGAAAACATACAGCAGACCAACACCGCCTTTCCCCCGCACCGGACCCCTTTCTCAACGGCGTCCGCCCCCCACGACGCCCCATTACCGGTTCGGGAGAGCAGCAGCCCCAGCAGCAAAGGGAGGCCCATGGCGGAGGGAAGCGCAGCAGGCGCAGCACGGCCGGTCACTCCACTCCGAGCCGGTCTTGCGAGGGAAGGGCTCACATGCTCCGCTAGTTCAGCGGGGAATGGGCAGCCTCGCGTGGGCACCTGCCGACAGCCTGCCCTCGTCGTCCCGCCTTCGCGGGGACTCGCCTTCTCAGCTCGCGCTGGGCAGGTGCGCGCGCGGAGCTACAGCGGGAGGC
The DNA here is from genome assembly GCF_009819535.1 of Lacerta agilis. NCBI lineage: Eukaryota > Metazoa > Chordata > Lepidosauria > Squamata > Lacertidae > Lacerta > Lacerta agilis. The sequence goes on from NC_046313.1 coordinate 66,166,349, forward strand.
GGGAACTCGCCGCCGGCGCGCGAGGGGAGGGGAGGGGCGCAGAGGTAGCGCCCTGGTGGAGCGCGGCGGGAATGTTCCGCCTCGCGCCAAGGCGCTTGCTCTCTCTGGGTGGGGTAGTGGTATCGATTGGGAGTCGGGGGACGGGGTCAGCCCCGTCGTGGCCTTGGGGTTTGGTTTTTGGCGCCGGGAGGACGCTTCCCCTCACACTAGGAGCGGTCCCTGACGCCTTTGAATTTTGTGAACTGTGGACTGGAACCTCGTCCGGAAAAGCAGAGAGGACGGGTCTTTTTCTTTTCTTTTTGCCAAGACCGAAAACACCGCCCGGGAAAACGGGCGTGTCTCCTTCGCTTTTGTCGTCGCTCAGGCGTTCTTCTGGAGCCCGCAACACCTCCTCGCGCCGTGTTGCTCTCGCGCTCGTGAGGGGTGCATACAAATAAACGAGCTCAAAACCAACACTGTTTTGAACTGTTTGCAAATATTGCTCATGCGGCACGCCATATTAAAACATAAAGAAAGCATATAAATTTCACCCAGTCTTCCTTCAACACTTCAGTTAAATTTGAGAGGAGGGAGGGGGCAGATTTAGCACACAGCGTTATTGGTCCATCTAGACCAGGGGTAGGCCCGTGGGCCGGATGCGGCCCAATTGCCTTCTCAAGCCGGCCCGCAGGCAGTCTGGGAATCAGCATGTTTTTACATGAGTAGAATGTGTCCTTTTATTTAAAATGCATCTCTGGGTTATTTGTGGGGCATAGGAATTCGTTCATATATTTTTTTCAAAATATAGTCCGGCCCAGCACATGGTTGGTGGACCGGCCCACGGCTGAAAAAGGTTGCTGACCCCTGATCTAGACCAGTGTGGCTGCAGCTCTCCAGGGTTTTAGACAGGGGTCTTGGCCAGTCCTGCCTCTGCTGGAGGTGACAGTGATTTTTGCATGTTATACATGCTCTGGACCAGTACTACTGCTTAAGGCCCGCCTTTACTGCTGGAGAGTTGCAGCTATCTCTTGGACATTGATCTATCTTTGTGCGGGAGAAGGAGAAACTTAACCAAATGCAGCAGCAAAACGTCAATAAATTATTGAGTCACACAACTGTTGGATACATTCTGATCTGGGTTATTATTATTATTGTTATTATTATTATTATTATTATTATTATTATTATTATTATTATTATTGCCTTACAATAGGGATCAATCTGGGAGACACTTTCCTTTACTTGAATTTCCAAAACGTTTGAGCATCCTTAAGAGGCTGGTGTAGGGATAAAATGATTTTCACTATCAACAGTATTCCACACCAAGTCTAGTATTGAACCAGATTTTCTATATGCACTAGTGTTCTGAAGTCAAGACTGAGCAGTGAGATAGCTAGGCTTAACAATTAAACCCTGTTTATCATGGAGAAATACCAGGTATCTCCAAAATAATCTCCCAGAACTGAAGGATTAGACAACAGAAAGGAATATAGGGGCATGGGAAGTCCATACACAGTTCTACCGCAACAATACTACAAGAAGCTTGATATTTCAACTGATCCATTACAGGTATTCTTATTCACAAATATAATTTCAGCTCAGACTTATATTAAAGGTCCTTGATGGCTCAGGCTCCTCAGAAGTGACCTTATATCTTTAAAGCATTTTTATATACTTTCATTGAAAACCAGCCTTGAGTTTCCCTTTTCAGCATCCTGTAGGTGTTGTTTCATACAATGTCTGAACAGAAACTTTTAATACTGTGTGGGACATTGCCTCCTGTCCTTTAACAAGGGCTTATCCCCCAGGTATGTCACCAAAGTCAGTCACTTAAAGACATCTGCCACCACCCACTGAATAGTAGGACTCTCCCTTTATATTTTATGGGACGCGGGTGGCACAGTGGGTTAAACCACAGAGCCTAGGGCTTGCCGATCAAGGTCTGTGGTGTGAGATCCTGTTGCTCTGTCCCTGCTCCTGCCAACCTAGCAGTTCAAAAGCACAAAGTGCAAGTAGATAAATAGGTACCGCTCTGGCAGGAAGGTAAACGGCATTTCCATGCGCTGCTCTGGTTTGCCAGAAGCGACTTAGTCATGCTGGCCACATAACCCGAAGCTGTACGCCGGCTCCCTCGGCCAGTAAAGTGAGATGAGCGCCACATCCCCAGAGTCGTCCGCGACAGAACCTAATGGTCAGGGGTCCCTTGACCTTTACCCTTTATATTTTATATATATGTACACCAGACGTGGGATGAGAATCCACTCAGACCAGAATGCAAGCATATATTTAGTTAAGGAACATAACATCCAGAACAAGTAGATTTCTAGTTTGCTGTCACAACTCACTATCCTTAGTTTCATAAAAGTTATTCTAACTTTCATACATTTATTTCATCTCTCTCGTCTGTTCCTGACTTCCCTGCACTCCTTGCCTGCAGAGCTGGCAGCCTCTTACCCTTTTTCGAACGCCCTCCCTTGTGGAGCATTCCTTCAGCCTCCTCTCATCTTCCCTTTGCTTGGGAGTCCTCAGGGCAGCAGCCTCTGCTGCACTTGGTCTTTCAGCTCCCCCCACCCTGCTGCTCCAAAGAGAGGTGCCTCCTCACAATGACAATGCCCCATGGGGACCTGAGAAGAGGATGTCTCCAGCCTTACTGGCCCAACAGAGACTGGCCAAAGGTTAACATGAGGCCAGCACATTACCTTGGGGGGACCAGTGGGCACTGCTGGGCCTGCATGGCGGGAAGGCTCCCCTTCAGTGCCGGGCGCTCAGCTCCCAGGCAGGCCTTGCATACAGAAACACAAGCAAGGCCAGCACAGCGCCTGCTTGCCTGCCACTTGTCTGTCCATTCACAATAGCAAGGGCTGGTGGACTGGCCCGCTTGGTTGCTTACTCTGAGTCTGTCTCAGCTCCTGGCAGTCACCACCCCCTGGCCAGCCACAGAGGCACCATTTGCCTGGGGAGCTTGTAGCCAGGGATGCTGCAACTCACAGCCACAAAAGCTTTTGGGAGGCAGAGACGCGAGAGAACACCAGAGAAGGGAGGGAAGGAAAGAGGGACAGAGGCCTGTGTTGCCTGCAGCACCCCTGACCATCCTTCAATGCACTCCAGAGTGCCACGCCACACTGGTTGAAAACCCCTGCCCTATGCAATTGATGTACCGGTAGATCTCCTATTTGGATTTTCAGGGCACAGGGAATCTGGATTTAGGGAGGAGAAAGAGTGGGACAGCAGTAGTTGGGAGGAGGACACTGCAAGGATGAGGGAGAATTAAAGGAAACACAACTGGGTAATCAATCCATATTAAGCCAAGGTATGGACAGGCCTTAATGGTCAAAACAGATCAGTAACTGCTTGTTCTGTACTATTATTGATCATCATCTTGTTTGCATTATTATGCATTGCCCTTTTTATCTTTTTGCTCATTGGAGTACATTAATTGTATATTTGTGGGTATTATTGCTCTTTGTCTTTGATACATAGAAACCCTTATTGCTTAGTGTACTGTCTGAATTGGCACCGGTTGTACTAATACTTTCTTGTTTCAAGATCAGACTGATCAGATCAGAAATTCCACAAAAAGCCATTTCTGTTTGTAGCAACTGTTTGCCCATTTCAACCTCTGTCCATATCATGTTGAGCTTGTTGTTGTTGTTCAGTCATGTCCGACTCTTCGTGACCCCATGGACCAGAGCACGCCAGGCACGCCTATCTTCCACTGCCTCCCGCAGTTTTGCCAAACTCATGTTAGTAGCTTCGAGAACACTGTCCAACCATCTCATCCTCTGTCGTCCCCTTCTCATTGTGCCCTCCATCTTTCCCAACATCAGGGACTTTTCCAGGGAGTCTTCTCTTCTCATGAGGTGGCCAAAGTACTGGAGCCTCAGCTTCAGGATCTGCCCTTCCAATGAGCACTCAGGGCTGATTTCTTTAAGGATGGATAAGTTTGATCTTTTTGCAGTCCATGGGACTCTCAAGAGTCTCCTCCAGCACCATAATTCAAAAGCATCAATTGAGCTTACAGGCCTCCATTTCCTTCCAATGGTAGTGTAGTTTTAAAGGTTCTTACATTTATGCATTGCCATCTTCCATGGAGCACAGGTTTACCTCCCCACTTACCGGTATTTGTGTCAGGAGATTCAGCCAGATTCTGATCAGGAGTTGTTCAGCCTTCAGCCTTCTCAAGGTGATCCCTGCCTCTAAATCTGAAATGTGTTAGAACTGGATAGGCTGCAGATCCTTGTAAGGAAAAGGCTATTTTAAATAAGCTGGCAGGCACCTTTCTTTCTTTTTATATTTTCAAGAATCCTGGGGCTTAGCCCTGGCACAAATGAAGCCCTGGAGGAACGTGTGTTAACTGTTGCAGCCAAATAAAACTAAGTGTTCTTTAGCAACTTCTAGGTTCCACAGGTCTTATGAAGTGACATAACAGCTGCTGAAAGAAATTTGGAGCTCTTGTCAGCTACTCTTTCCTTGTTCCTAGTCTATTTATTTATTAATTGTTGTTGTTGTTGTTGCTGCTGCTGCTGCTGCTGCTGCTGCTCAATATTTATATCTTGGCAACTCAAATAATTAGACAACACTTTGAGAAGAAATAGCTTTAGACAGGGCATGTGCAGTTTCCTAATCCTGCTTCACGTGTTTCTTTGTCTACAGTGGGCTGTCAAGAACAGAAACTTCTCATATTTTCTAACCGGCATGTGGCCAGCAGCTTGTGAAAAAGTTGTTTCACTACCTGGCATGAGGCCTTTCTTGGATTAGCAGAAAGCACCTCTGAAGAAATTTCAGGAACTTAATTTGGGTAACTTCCCAGTATATACTTCTCATGACCTTTGAAACATGCACTACAATGTCAGAGAGAAAAAGCATACTACCTAAAGCAGAGGAGAAGCTTCTTCATTTGTTAAGGTTTGTAAGAACACACTTTGAAAACCCATCAAATAGGAAAACTTGCATATGACTGCAGGGGTGTTTGTTTCTTCACAGATGGCCAAGTTTTGCATGCAGTTATTTTATAATATTGGAATGCTTCAAGATGCAAAGCTTCTTGCCCATAAGGCCTTTGTTTTCCCATTGTTTGTTGGCTGTGGAACTGCAATGGACCATCCAGACAATTGTTAACTTTTCATTCTTTATAAGTTTGGTCATGCTGTTTCACCAGTGGGTGAATCATATTTCTGGAAATAAAAGAGTTCATTCCCTGCCATTGGTTCCTTCATAATTCCCACCACTTTCCTCAACCCTCCCACATAGCTATTTGTGTTTGCTTAGCATTCACACAGATGCTTAATACACATCCTCCTCTTCCTTCCCCTCCTTCTTCATCATAAAGCATTTTCAACCAAATAAAAAATAAAAAAATTCCTTCCAGTAGCACCTTAGAGACCAACTAAGTTTGTTCTTGGTATGAGTTTCGTGTGTATGCACACTTCTCATACCAAGAACAAACTTAGTTGGTCTCTGAGGTGCTACTGGAAGGAATTGTTTTATTTTTTATTTTGTTTTGACTATGGCAGACCAACACGGCTACCTACCTGTAACATTTTCAACCAGTATTTCAAAACCTTTAAATTCTGATTAGCCACAGCCTATCTTCCTCTCCCCTTTTCTGTTTCCTTTTCTAATCACTTTGGCTCTAGCAAGTGGTATAAATGACACTTTCCCTAACTTTGCACATGTACAAAAATGGAGCAAGGTATAGGAGGGATACCTACTAGAGAACTGAGGAGGTAGAAGGTTCATAACACAGAACCTGAATTTGCTAGACTTCACTGTAATATGCAGGAAGTGTTGCCCTCTCCACATGAAGCTTCCTTTTTCAATTTTAAAATTGAGACACATCAGAATTCTGCAAGCCCCATTCCCGCCCCCTGCCATTTTATAAATATTTCAGTTTCCTGTGAAAAATAGTAAGTTTTCTGTTGACATATACACACTGCAATTTGCATTACACAATGAAAAACGTGGCCTGCTATCATGTTTCATAAAGTGATGAATGTAAAATGTAAGTGGCAGATACTTCCTTATATTAAAGGTCAGGAATATTTACTATGGTGGGACCACTTGTCCACATTCACTCTTTGGGATTCTTGAGCAAAGAGCTCTTCAAAACCATTATTTGTAGAAGTAAAAAATGCCTGGAGCAAAACAGAATGGCTCTGGTATCAGGTGAGATGCAGCTAAAAGAGAAGAGGTGCAGTCGGTGTTTAGCCTCCCAAAATACCCACATCAAAACCACACCCACCTAAATCTGAGACGTTAAAGTGTAAAGAAACATCCATATTTAAGGGTTTGTTTTTTGTTTTTGTTCCAGATCATTGGTAACAAATGGATTTTCCATGTTAGCTGAAAAAGCAGATGAAATGAAGAAATAGCACAACTGCTACTGAAGAAACAACTGCAAAAAAGAATGACTACATTGCATGCATTCCCCTGTAAAGAAACTATGGGGGAAATGTTTTAAAAGGTCTATCTAAAAACACAGGAAAAAGGCTTTGGGAAAAGAATATAGAATTCCTGGAACCTTCTGCCACTGTGTCTTTTGGTGATATAAAGTCTTTTGGCAATGCATAACTGGCCACCTGAGCTTTGACTGTGGTGTCAGGATGAAAACACTGCTGGCAGCATGAAGCTTTTTGGACACTTCTCCACTTGAGCTAATATGTTTTAGGACAATGTGGTTCTCTCATTATAGGGACAGGCAGAAACAAAAGCAAACACATACACACTGCAGTCAGGTATGCACTAGCATCTGTGCCACACAGTATTATTAACCTCCAGCAAACACCCCAGCCCAAGGACACAAAAACAAGCACTCTTGTTTCTTCACATCTGTTCATTATATACCCCATAAAGCACAGTCTAGAATTTAGTGCAAGATGTTAAGAAGGAGCATTTGCATTTTTGGCTTGAAACCCCTTTGCTTTTATCTTCAGATGGAAAATATTATCCCAAGATATTTTAACCCCATGGTGCTAAATCTCCGGGACTAATATGTTATTGTCTATTATGCTTAAGTACCAGTTTCCTCCTTTCCCTAAACTTGTTTTCTCTTAGGAAGACACAGTATGAGTGAGACACAACTACACAAACAAAAATACAGTGCTTCCACAACGTATCACAACATGACTGCCCTGGACTCCTTTGGGAAGAAGTGCTGGATAAAAATCTAATAAATCACTACCGCTGCCACCATTGTAAAACTGCAGAGAGCCATTACCAGTAAAAAGCTATAATCTCTTGGTCAGGCTGCCACCATTTGTTTTTATTAATGCTAAGGCCACTCTGTAGAAAATGTAGGGCTTATGTGATGCTATGGGGTCTGGACAATCCCTTGTCTTTTCTCTTTAGACACTGGAACTGCTTAGATGAGCCTGGACATCCTTTAAGAAGACTGCTTCGTAAGAGAATGGATGCCAAGACAAAAGAAAAAAATATATTTTGCAGTAAAGAAGAAACACTTAGCATTAAATAAGTAAGACAATAATTAAAAACAAGTACTTTTCTCCAGCTATGTCAGATGGTGGTACTACTGACAAGTAATAATATTTACACCCCGCTCATCTTGCTGGGTTTCCCCAGCCACTCTGGGCGGCATACAGCATATCTAAGAACAAAATGAAAACATCAAGCATTATCTTACAGTGTTTAAACTAGAAATACTGAACCTATGTTCCAGTTACAGGTAGGTAGCCGTGTTGGTCTGCCATAGTCAAAACAAAATAAAAAATAAAAAAAATCCTTCCAGTAGCACCTTAGAGACCAGCTAAGTTTGTTCTTGGTATGAGCTTGTTATAGGACTAGGGGATTGGTTTGAATTATGCCCATAGGTCCCAATCAAGTCTGTGTTTTAGGATCTCGTGAGATGGGAGTTTGTAACAGAAGGGAACCACTGACCTGGTCAAATCAGCCACTTTGTTAAGATAACAGCTCCACCTGGGTCTATAAGCACCTGCTATTTGCATGACTAATGAGTGATCATGTTGCCATGGAGACAACAGGGTGATGATGTTCTTTCAGGAGGGGGAAAGGCCTCCATAGGCCAGGGAGCCGGCTTTTGTTCTTAGCCTGCTCTGAAACTGGAACTCACAGATGCTTGACTAGCTTGCACTTGGTGCTGAATTAAATGCTGTGGTTTTGAGGACCCCCCCCCCCCGAAACATAAGGAATCGAGATCTGTGGGAGCGTTAATGCTGTGTGAGCCCTTCCATCTTATGCTAGGTTGTACAATGTGTAAATAAAACCATATATCCTAAAGCAGGGGTTGGCAACCTAAGGCCCATGGGCCACAAGCAGCCCATGGGGGGCATTTAACTTGCTCATGGACCCCCGCCGCCTGCTCAGTCAGCTCCTGTGCGCTGCGCTAAACCGGCACAGAGCAAAGCAGGGACCGCCTTCCGTGATGCTGGCTGGCTTCCCATTGGCTGCAGGAAGCTCCTGCAGCCAATGGGACGCCTCCTCTGCACCAGAAGGAGCGCCGGAAATAGCGTTTGTGCATGCGTGCGCGTGCACTCCGGCCCACCGCTGTGTCTGCGGGACCGTGAACCGGCCCAAGCCACAAGAACTTTGCCAACCCCTGTCCTAAAGACACCACAGTCTCCACTGACCTTAATCCAAGGAAACCGAACCCTAAGCGCTGGCACCCCTGGAGTCTCTTGGTGCTAGGATATTGTATTGTGGGTATGGAGCCACAGCCTTTAATAAGTCTCTTGCATTAGCCTCTCTTGTCACAAACCCAGAGAAACAGTAGTCAAGTCTTCTGAAATGGTTAAGGTACCATCTCAGTCACTGTGAACTCTTCCAGATGGCAATGGACTACAGACCCATCTATCTTGGAACAACTATCAATATATTTGAGCTCAGCAAATATAAAGTTTAAGTTCCCTGGAACATAAACTCGGTTAACAACAGAGGTCTAGAGGGATTAGTAATTGACTCCTGGATAACTAGGAGATATGTAGACTGTAGATAGCCAGAACAAACAGAGAGGAAAAGCAATTAGCATTCGAAAGGAACAATATTTAGCTTGAATCCCAGGGTGAATTGTCCACATGAAATCCCAGGAAGCATTTTATAAAACTAGCACGAGGGTGCTTCCTCACAGCAATTTATTCTAGGCTTGATGCTTGCAACTTTTGTGTAGCATCTACACAACATTGTCATTGTCAAAATGCCATCCTCTTTCTATCAGCGTTTAATCCAGATTCATTGTTTCTGCAGATTATCAAGTAATCTTCCAGATTTAATGGGAGAAAAATACAGGCTGCCAGTTTGATGAGGATGGCATCCTGCAGACAGTGCAGAAAACTTGCATCCATGAGCCACACCAATATGTGGAAACCCTCACATATATATAAAAAATGTGAAGCTCAAATAATTATCACACGTGGACAAGGGGCATTTATATCCCACCTTTTTATCCAAGGACATAAAGTTGGTTTACATGGTTCTCCCTTTCTTCATTCGACCCCCTTAACACCCCTGTGAGGTAGGTAGGGCTGAGAAGCAGTGACTAGCCCAGGGTCACCCAGTGAGCTTCATAGCTAAGTGGAGATTTAAATATTGGTCTTCCAAGTACTAGTCTAGCCAGGGCCGTCTTAAGCCTATCCGGCGCCCTGGTTCAAAGATCCCTCTGGCGCCCCCCCCCCACGCCCCTGTCAGCTTGGGACTTCCATTTTCATTCACGGACCCTGCACTGAGCTGCATCTTCATCCGCTGCAAAGCAGGCAGCAGCTCGCCAGGTGCAGCTCCCCCCCTTTCCCCCGTTGGTAAACAGCCTTCTCATAAGGCGCAGCGGGCAAGATCCCGCACACATCCGTGGCTAAGTGACAGACAGGAAAAATGGGCTGACCTCCCTGGCCGGCTGCTTGGGCAGCTGAAAGCTTAGCACGGCCGCCTCGCCTTGGAAGAAACGGGCGAGGGCAGCGCTGCCGGCAGGGCTGGAGGGCACTCCTCCGGCAGGGGGAGGCTCGCAGCATGGCGGGGCGTCCGGGGGAGAGTGCGGGCGGTGCAAGTACCCGGCCGCCCGTGGGGGCGGGGGGAGGCTGCCGGCGGGGCCGCACGGCTCCCCCCCCCGCTTACGGCACTCGAAGACGGGGCTGGGCGGCCAGGGAGCAGCCCGCCGGGAAGCAGCATGGGCGGCAGTGGCTGTGCCGCCGGCGCGCGAGCACCCGCCCACCCGTGGGGTCGGGTTGGGGAGGGGGCGCCCGGCATGCTGGCGGGCTCGCGGGGGCGCCCCTGGGGGCCCGGCGCCCTGGTGCGCCGCGCCACCCAGCCCCTATGACGAGACGGCCCTGAGTCTAGCACTCTAACCACTGCACCATACTGGCTCTTCAAAGGAATAGTAGATCTCCCCCCCCCCCAGCTCTTCCTGAAAAGAGGGAGGAGGGGTACCCTTTGATCTGGGACGACAACACTTTGATAGGGATAGCTTGACTGCAGTTGTCCATGCACTGGTAACCTCACAGTTTGATTACTGTAAAGTGCTCTATGTGGGGTTACCCTTGGGGTGATTCCAGAGGCTAAAGCTGCTCAGAATATGGCAGCTACCTTGCTTGTGGGGGCAAACCACTGCCATCATACAACACCCTTATTGCTGGATTTGCACTAGCTGCCAATAATTTGCTCTGAGGCCTAATTAAAGGTGTTCATACCAACTTATAAGACTCTATACAGCACAGGACCAGACTGAGCAACCTCTTTATGTACCCAGTTCATCACTGTGGTCCACAGGGGAGTTTCTCCTGCAAGTTCCAAAGATCTCAGAAGCCTTCTTCACAATAACTTGGAGCAGGGCTTTTAGTGTGGCTGCCCCCTGTACATTGGGACAGCGTTCCTGCCGAGATATGACACAAACTTTCTGTACCTTCTGAAAACAATTTGAAGACATTTTTGTTCCGAAAGGCTTCTCCAGCTAGATAAATGGGTCTTTGCTGTGTCTGTTTTGTATTGGCTTTAGTATTGTTTTAAATGTATCTGTTGTCTTTGTAATTGTTTTTATTGTGCATTTCCTTTAAATGATTGTGTAGATGGTAATTAAGCAAACAACAATAATTGCATTGTATGGTTCTTTCCTTTTCTTGCTTTCTTAAGCTTCATTTTTATTTTATTTTTACAAATTAATATGTACCCATAGATATATGGAGCGGGCCTTTGAACCTACCCTGCATCACTTGTGACTCATAACTCAGTTAGCAGAGCACGAGACTCAATCTTAGGGTCATGGGTTCAAGCCCCACATTGGGAAAGACACATGCAGTGCAGAGGGTTGAACTAGAAAATGTTATCTAAATTTCAGTGGAAAAGGTTAATTTGGATTAAATTATTAGAAATTGCAAGATGGCATTCTGATGCATGTGGGCACTGCAAAACAAACAACTGCTTGCATGAGCAGCACCCATCCCAAAGCATCCTTAGAGAAGATATTATCCAGGATGACTGTTCTGCTGCTTTTGTGAATTAGTTGTATGTAGCAGAACAGTTTCAAAATGGCCCAGCGAAGCCATTTCCCGTAAGCGTCATTGTTGGGACATAGTGTGTAAACATTTTGCATATGTTTCAGTTAGTTGACATTTGCCATTCACAATGAGCAGAGCATGGCATTTTACTTGGAGCCATTGTTAGCTCAGTTCTGAGGGGTTTTTTTTTTTTGCCAACAGACACTGGCACACTCAGAGCAGACTCAGCAGAGTTAAGTTTGAATAAGTAGAATGCTTTTTGTATAGAACGGAGAAGTGCCTGTTTCAATATGCTCTTCTCTCCCTTGTTTTGCTTTCCCTCATCATATGCCCTAGTTTGCAGATGTGCAGTAAGTTTAGTGGCAGCGGAGTGCCTTCCTTTGCCCAAGGCAATCCTGGGTGAGTGTGCACTGGGAGAGATAGAAAGATGGGCCAGTGCCTCAGGACCAACAGCTGTTGAGAGGGCTAGCGTACTGTGCTGCCACTGACAATGAGCAGAAAGCTTACTGTGTTTCCCCGAAAATAAGACATACCCATAAAATAAGCCATAGCGGGATTTCTATGCATTTGTGCAATATAAGTCATACCCCGAAAATAAGCCATAGTGACGCGGCGCCTCCCTTAAGACCGCCTGGATAGGCGTGGCTATGCAGCATACTAATGTGGAGCGGTTAAAATAAGACATCCCCCCAAAATAAGCCATAGTGTGTTTTCTTGAGGGGAAAAAAAATAAGACAGTGTCTTATTTTCAGGGAAACACGGTAGAAGAAAAAGCCATCCTTGGCAGAACCTTAAAATTTTGGAAGCATTATAGAGTGCCATAAATTTCTTCCCTATGAACATTTAGAAGTACAGTGGTACCTCTGGTTAGGAACTTAATTCGTTCTGGAGGTCTGTTCGTAACCTGAAACCGTTCTTAACCTGAGGTACCACTTTCGCTAATGGGGCCTCCTGCTGCTGCTGCGCCGCCAGCGTGCGATTTCTGTTCTCATCCTGAGGTAAAGTTCTTAACCCGAGGTACTACTTCCGGGTTAGCGGAGTCTGTAACCTGAAGTACCACTGTAATCTGGTGGCTGTTAGCAAACAGGATCACTGTTCCATGCAAATAGAGAAAAGGAGAAATGTCAAGAGCAGGTGATGTTGGGCTAATCTCTCTCTTTCTCATTCACATGCTTGAAGCAAGATTTATCACCTGACAACAGTGCTGTTTTTTGATCAGATGAGAATACCCCCTTGCTTACAATTAGCATGGACACCTGGAAAGGCGGCAGCGTAGAGGCAGGTGTTTCCCCATTTCCTTTATCAGCATAGCCAAATGCTGCAGTGACTTTAGCTGGATACTGAGTAGAGGGCTTTCCCTTCCAACAGGACTTTGACCCTCAGCAGTGAAACTGCTGTGCACAGACGGGTTGTTGGCATGACTTCTGAAGCTGACAGGCCCGCTGCTCCCGGCCCTAGCAACAGAGGGGCACTTTTGTTGCTTTGTTTTTAATTAAGCCCCCGGGTACACAGAGCCAGCATCCAAGAAGAAGATTCTAGGTTCCAGTCACTATACAATATGTACTGAACCAAAACAGATGGGACTTCACAGCCACTACCCCAAAATACTTTGGAAACGGATAGAGGCTAGAACCTTGGGAGACTGGACGCTATCTGAGGACTCGGTTTGGACGCGTTCTTTCAGTTCGTGGGTTGGGTTACTGATGGTGGGCTTCAGGAAACAAGAAAATTAGAGAAAGGAGACAGTTACTTCTTAGCACCAAAGTAGTGCATGAGCACCAGGATTAAATGTTGCCTTGGGAGAAGAGCAGAGTAGGCTGGAGGAAAGAAACAGAGGACCAAATGGCAATGCCATTCTGCACAGCACTGAGTTTTGTCTCAGGTGCCAAAATGTCTTGGGCCAGCCCTGGCTTTAGTTGTGTGGCCACAGCAAAAGCAACAGAATGTATGGGGTAGCTGAAGGTATGACTATATCACAGTGATAGCCCCAGGCATTTTGCTGCCGGAACCAAGGTTCCAATGCCTCCCCTCTGCATTGCTTTAAAAAGCCTTACCACCCCATGCAGACATTAATTCCTGCCTTTCACCATTGCCAGTACTGCCTGAAGTAGGTTCCTTTGCCCTGATGTATGGCAGGACCAGCCTTGCATATACCAAATTGGTGTAGAACAGGGGTCAGCAAACTTTTTCAGCAGGGGGCCGGTCCACTGTCCCTCAGACCTTGTGGGGGGCCGGTCTATATTTTGGGGGGGGGAAAGAATTCCTATGCCCCACAAATAACCCAGAGATGCATTTAAAATAAAAGGACACATTCTACTCATATAAAAACACGCTGATTCCTGGACTGTCTGCGGGCCAGATTTAGAAGGTGATTGGGCTGCATCCGGCCCCCGGGCCTTAGTTTGGGGACCCCTGATGTAGAAGCTATCAATCACATGACATAATTATGACATCACACACTTGGCAGGTGGGTTGTCCCACCCACCTGTCAAATTCCCTTGTGCAGGTTTCCAAGGTGCCCCACAGCCAGCTGGCTGACGGGCATTTGGGTCCCACAGTGCAGGGGCTATTGCCCCAAGCTCAGTGTTTTGCGAAGTGCTGAGCATAGGGGCCAGCAAAGCATTAGGAGTTTTTTCTGCGCTATCAGTTTAATGAGCACCCAAAACATTAATTTGTATGCCTGCAGGGAGATGCTCCCAGATGTTGGAGGTGGTTTTTGCCCCCACAATAATGCACCAGTGATTATGTGAGCATATTAGTGCCTTTTGAAGAGCTTATCCATATGTTTGTTAAGCTTATACGAGCACAAATTAGAAGACAGCACATAAGGTAATTGATGTCTGCAGTGCCATCTGATTTGCGACTGCAATTTTGTGCTTGCTATTCATTTTGTTTCAGTTAGTTTTAAATCAGGTGAATGCCCTAGTACATTATAGATCCCATTAAATGCCAACTGCAGGGCTAAAGGGACCAAGCAATGGCCGAGTCAGAATATCCCTTTCTGCACCAATAACAGAAATAACTGTTGCAGCAAAACCAATAAAGAGCCTTGTGGCACCTTCAAAACAGACGTATTGTAGCATAAGCTTCTTCTAGAGTCCATCAGATGCTGTGGGACCCTAGCCCAGCCACAGCTTATGCTATGATAAACCTTAAGATGGCACAAGGCCATTTGTTGGCTTTTCTGCTACAGTTCTGTGCATCCTGACCCTTTACCAGGTTGCTTCCTGCTGTCATCATTTCATTCTGCCTAGAAGTTGCCACCCAGAGCTGACAGAAAGGATTTCCCCCCCTTACAGTACTCAAATTTGGGCTTAAGCGTTGCAGTGGCGCCATCTGGTGGCACATCTCTTTTGTAGCAGGAAATTTTAAAAATCTGCAGTAGGGACCTTTCTCCCGAAGCCTTCAAATCAAGGAGATGCCACTGCTTCATGAGGTTGCTCTTTATAATTCCATCAGACATTTAGGGAGCCCCCACCACACGCTAATGCTTTAAAGCTGCCTTAAACCTATTATCTTCATGTTGGGAATCCTCATAGATAGCTCATTTGCTAGAGCATGAGACTCTTAATCTAAGGGTTGTGGGTTTAAGCTACACATTGGGAAAAAGATCCCTGCATTGCAGGGAGTTGGACTAGGTGACCCTCGCGGTCTCTTCCAACTCTACATGAGGGACGCGGGTTGCGCTGTGGTCTAAACCATTGAGCCTCCTGGGCTTGCCGATCAGAACATCAACGGTTAGAATCCCTGTGACGGGGTGAGCTCCCGTTGCTCTGTCCCAGCTTCTGCCAACCTAGCAGTTCGAAAGCACGCCAAAAAGTGCAAGTAGTTAAATAGGTACCGCTGTGGCGGGAAGGTAAATGGTGTTTCCGTCACACTGTTCCATTGCGCCACATGACCTGGAAAGCTGACTGTGGACAAATGTCGGCTCCCTCGGCCTGAAAGCAAGATGAGCACGGCAACCCCATAGCCGCCTTTGACTGGACCAGGGGTCCTTTACCTTTATCTTATCTTCTTCCCTCAATGTCAGTAAATAAATAATATTCTGAACAAAAATGCCTCTACAGTATATTAAAATACAGGGTTATAGTCAAGTACTCAGATTAGACACATTGAAATTAATAGATCTAGGTTAGTCATGTCCACCAATTTCAATGGGCTTTCTTTGAGAAGGACTAACACTGGAGACAACCCGCATGCTTCATCACCCAGGTTTGTGTGGATCAGTTACAGTAGAGATGTGGTTCAAACTTAAAAGTTACAAAGAACCCCACCCACTCTTTGCATCCCTCTCAAACAACTTGTGTGCCTCTTATGTTTATAGGCAGTATATATTTTCAATAAATAAATAAATAAATAAATCTAGGCGATATTAGTTATATTTTCCCAAAATTGTAATATATCGGCCACTACACTGCACAGGAAGAAAAGCATATGCAAAGGAGTAACAGACATTATGTTCCAGTACAGTTTATTCTTCCATTAAAACCAGACACTTAAGTGCCAGTTCCCACTGAGCTCCTTCCCAAATGAAAACTTTTGGAAATACAAATGACGCTTCCCTAACATTTCTGAGCTCTCCTTATTGCAACAACTGACATGCATTCTTAAGTGCTGGCTTCCTCACTTTCTGAGCCTCTGTGTGGCGCAGTCAATTATAGAGATCTCAAGCTCTCCCTTTGTCAGGGAAGAGTCCTCTTAGAGCAGAATCCCTTCTCCAAGACCGCCTTTGTCCTCACGGCTTCATGAGACGTGCAACTAGACCTCTCCACCTCCGCTCTCCTGCCCATGTCTTGCTTCTGGTGCGGAACTTGAGCATCTCTGCCTTGAAGTCCTGGTGGCGCATGGGGCAGTAGCTCTGGGGCTCACACAGCTCCTGAGGGGAAGGGAGATGCAGCAGAATGCAAGGTCTGGAGCTTTTCTTTTAAAGCCAAAGACCCAGTGAATTCACCACAAACATATCAAGCTACAACTTAAGAAACCCCAAACAGCGCAATTCCAGCTCTTTGGCACATAGGAGGAGGAAAACTGAAGTCTTAAGGAGTATTTCAGTTAAAGGACGAGAAACCAAGAAAGGGTCTGGATGGGACTCAAGCAGATTCTGAATCTTATTTGGTTTCCTTTCCCTTCCATATTCTCCCGCTTCTACATACAATTAGCTGCTCAACATTGTTCCCTAGAAGCAATGCATCCTTTCCCCATCTAATTTCTTATGTCACACCAAAGGATTTCAAGTTCTACACAAGATACATATTACTTCTATGTCCCATGCCTCCTCCAAGGAGCTCAGGTTGAGTCGACCAGGTTATAGTAACATTCCTGCAGATTTGGTGTACTCCTATATGTGTGCAATATAGATTTCCCTAAGCTTCGTAAAGCACAGAATCCTGGGATTCCTACACAGCACTCAACAGTTTACCCACCTATATCCTCAATGATGAGGCCAGGCATAATCATAATAGGGAGATTTTTTTTTTAACCAACCTGCTGACCAGCATCTAGTAAGAGAAAGCCCTGACAGTCTGCCCACAACACAAACATGGGAGCTATAATTTTTGAGTTCCAAACAAGGCTACGACAAATGCACTGTACCATGGGGCTGTCCTTGAAGACTATTTTGTATTCTCATTTTGTATTTTCCTGTTGTGAACCACCCTGGGATCTTCAGATGAAGAGCAGTATACAAATTGAACAAACAAACAATGAACTTCAACTGGTCCAAAATACTGCAGCTACATTGTCGATGGGATTCTAGGCAACTCACCAGTTTTAAACACATTTTCACTGGCTTACCATGTGCTTTCAGTTGTAATTCAAAGTGCTGGTTTATACCTACAGAGATCTATGTTTGGATCAAGGAGTCCAAAGGACTGACTGTGCCCCTACTTGTTAAGCTTATTAAGGTGATCTTCCCCTGGTGTTCCCCTTCCAGAGGTAGAAGAGTGGAGACAGGACCTTCACTGAGGTGGCACCACAACTGCGCAATACCCTCACCAGGGTTGTTAGTCTGCTGCATATGTCACCTAATTTTAGGTGCCTGGTTACAAGTATTTCATTTGCCTGAGATTTTTAAATGAACAATAATTGATCCTTGGTTGCTTCTTGCTATCTCAGCTGTTAGAATTCGATCTGCTGCGTTATAGACACATTGTATAATAATCGTTTCAGGATTTGTTTTTAGTTATTGTTTTCTTGTCCCTCAAAACATGCACAAGAAGGTCGACAAGACATCATTTCCCCCATTTACTAGGAGAACCCAAATCTTGGAATGAGATGTTCCTGCGTGGTAGGATTATGAAGTCAAAGTCTTGGCTGTTACCTTGTATTCTACGAAGAAGTCCTTATAGCCACCCTGAAGGACATACAGTTCGGGATAGTGCAGCGCAGGATACTCATTCATGGCTCTGTCTTCTTCCCTCAGATAGCGACACCTTCAAGTAACAGCAAGGAAGGAAGAGTAAGCAGAAAGACAAGGCAAAAGCCACTCTATCAAGCAAAGGACCTCCAAAACCCCACCTGTTTATCCTGCTCCCAAGAGTTGCCTCACTGAGACCCACACTCACATCTTTGGGCCCCTCTCTGAGGAATATTCACAGTGGAAAACAAGGATGAGGCGCTTCTGAGGCGTTGGCGAGAGTAGAGGCTTCCTCAGGAAGGATTCAAATAGATCATCTTCCCTGGGGATATTCAGAGCCCCCTGTAGTTAGAAACAGAAAAGAAATTCTCAGAAATACCATGTAGGGATGAAGTATAAGGCATCAACATCAGCTGGTCGTAGTTGTCTAGCGTTGATGTGCAGAAGCCCCACCTGGAGGTGTTGGGGATTTAACCATGACGTTTTGCATATGCCTTGCCACTGAGCTAAGGCCATCCCATCATGCAGCCCATGGAAACCAATCACCACCCTTGATTAAGCACATGAGTCTCTCACCTTGATATGTCCTCCATCATATTCATAGGGGTAGCGACAGTCAATAATGTAGAACTTCTCTATTAGGCTTTGGAATTGGCCTTGGAGCAGAGCAGCCATCTAGAAGAACAGCAGAACAAGAAAGACCCAAGTTCATCTTGTCACTATCTCTCAAGCCTTACCTACATCGCAGGGCGGTTGTCAGGATAAAATGCAGCTAGAAATGGGGGAAGAATCATCTCTACCACCACCTTGAACTCCTGGGAGGGAAGATGGGCTAAAAATGAAGTAAACAAAACTACAAGCTCTACTATTTCTTTCCTGTCATTACATGGTTACCTATTATCTCCTAACGTGGAGGATAGCTCTAGCAGGTAACACAAAAGGTAGACTGAGGTCTAGCTGGGGTCCTTCAGTTAGTGCACAAAACACAAATCTGTATTGGGGTGGGAAGGACAGCTATATCCCCCCCAAGTACTTTCAGGGATTTTTATAGAACCAAATGAGGGTCAAGGAGCCAAAATTCAGCTGATGTGGAGGAAACCAAAGGGCCAAAGACACAGACACACACAGATAACAGAAGAGGTGATTGCTCACGGTCTCTGAAGTGATGTATTTCAGGTCCTGATGCCTTCCTGCTACTGTTGGCAGTGAATACACCTAGAGACAATGCAACCACATTCCACTTCAGGCTTTGCAATAGCTCCTGAGCCCCCCAGATCTCCCGAGCCCCAGCAAGATAAATTCTAAAACCAAAGCTGTGATCCTAAGTGCACTTGATTGGAACCAAGCCCTAGTGAACTCCATAATCAGACCTACTTCTGAGAAAACATGCAGACATTTGGCCTGCATGCACTGAATGTATCATTTGATTCCTGGTTCAAAAGCACTCCTCATGCTCTGAAAAGCAACGTAACCACCTGATTGATCTTTATTTGCTGGGCTGCATTTTCCGCAAGATTACAAGGCAGCGTTGAGAGTTCTACAAGAAAAGACAAAAGGCAAATGTCATCAATACCTTGGTAGTAAACGGAAAAAACGTGGAGAAACCTGAGGAAATCAGATGGTGTTTTCAAAGATTTTACAAGCAACTGTACAAGGAGGAGAAGATAGATGAAGCAGAAATTGACCGATTTCTGGAAAAGAATGGATTGCAAAAGGTCCCAGAGGAAAAACTAGTTACTCTCAACCACCCAATAACGACACAGGAGATAGAAGATGCGATAAATAACATGCAATTGGGGAAGGCTCCAGGACCGGACGGTTTAACAGCAAAATATTATAAGACATTGAAAGACTGGCTATCGCAGCCACTAAGAGAAGTATGCAACAAGATACTAGAAGGAGATAGGGCACCAGAGACGTGGAAGGAAGCCTTTATCACACTGATTCCAAAACCAGATACTGATAAGACTCAAATGAAAAACTATCGCCCAATATCCCTTTTGAATGTGGATTACAAAATTTTTGCAAATATATTGGCTACAAGATTGAAAAGAGTGTTGAAAGACTATATACATAGAGACCAAGCAGGTTTCTTGCCAGGAAGACAAATTAGTAATAACACGAGAATTATTGTGGACATTTTAGAAAAACTGGAGAGAAACATAAATACAGATGCGGCACTATTGTTTGTTGATGCAGAGAAAGCATTTGATAAAGTCTCTTGGACATTTATGAAAAAGAATTTGGAAAGGATGGGAGTTGGTCAAAAATTTTTGAATGGCATTAATGCCATCTATACAGAGCAAAGAGCTAAAGTAATAGTAAACAGTGTGATATCGGAGGAGTTTGAAGTTGAAAAGGGAACAAGACAAGGGTGCCCTATCTCCCCTTTACTTTTCATTACGGTCCTGGAAGTCCTCCTAAATATGATACGAAAGGACAAACAGATAAAAGGAATTCGTGTGGGAGAGAAGGAATACAAACTACGCGCCTTCGCAGACGATTTGATGTTATCCCTGCAAGAACCGGAAAGCAGTGTCCCCAGAGCTTTGGGAATAATCGAACAATTTGGACTTGTAGCTGGTTTCAAGTTAAACAAGCAGAAAACCAAAGTTTTAGGAAAAAATATGAGTGCAGAACAAATTCAAAGAATACAGGAAGGCACTGGCCTCAATTTTGTCAAAACAGTAAAATATCTAGGTATCAACCTCACAACCAAGAATTTGAACCTGTATAAGGACAACTACGAAAAACTGTGGATGGAAATAAAGAAAGACATGGAAATATGGACAAGATTGAAACTGTCGTTAATGGGAAGAATTGCCGTGATAAAAATGAATGTCTTACCAAGGATGCTGTTTTTATTCCAAGCCATACCAATTTTGGACAAATTGGATTGCTTTAAGAAATGGCAAAAGGACTTATCAAAGTTCATATGGCAGGGCAAAAAGCCAAGAATTAAGTTTAAGATCTTAACAGACTCCAAAGAGAGAGGAGGCTTTGCCCTGCCGGACTTAAGACTTTACTTCGAAGCAGCGGCCTTTTGCTGGTTAAAGGACTGGTTTAAACTAGAAAATGTTGATGTATTGGACTTGGAAGGGTATGATAATATGTTCGGTTGGCATGCATACCTTTGGTATGACAAGGCTAAGATCCACAGAACTTTTAAGTCTCATATAGTTAGAAAATCCTTATACCAGGCTTGGTCTAGATATAAAGACTTGTTAGAGAGAAAGACCCCTAGATGGATCTCTCCAGTGGAGGCCAAGGCCTACAAGAGACCGAACATGTCTGCAAATTGGTTAAGATATATGGACATATTGCAGCAGGAAGGGGACTCTTTTAAGCTAAAAAGCTACGATCAAGTGAAAAGTCAGGTCCCCGACTGGCTGCATTATCATCAGGTATATGAAACATTCAAAATGGACAAAAAAGTTGGTTTTCAAGTAGAAAAATCAAAACTGGAAACAGAACTGATAGAATCGAACTTTAAAAACCTTTCCAAAATGTATAATCCTTTGCTAGAGTGGCATACGAAAGATGAATTGGTTAAATCGTCAATGATAAATTGGGCGAAAGATATAGGACACAATATTATGATGGATGACTGGGAGGGATTGTGGCAAAAAGGTATTAAATTTACTGCTTGTCATAGTTTAAGAGAAAACATAATGAAAATGGTTTATAGATGGTATTTGACACCAGTTAAGATAGCCAGGATGAATACCAAAATGTCAGATGTATGTTGGAAATGTAAACATGCGAAAGGTACCCTTTTTCATATGTGGTGGTTGTGCCCAGTGGTAAATGCTTTCTGGGATAAGATTTATAACGAACTCAAGAAGGTAATGAAGGTTACCTTTTGTAAGAAACCAGAGGCATTTCTCCTGAGCATAACCAATGAAGAGATACCCAGTCAGGATAGAGTGTTTTTTATGTATGCCACAACAGCAGCTAGAATCTTATTGGCAAGAACATGGAAAGGCGAAGAGATACCAACGGTGGAAGAATGGCAGATGAAGATGATGGAATATATGGAACTCGCAGAGCTGACCGCCAGAATCCGGGACCAGAGGGAGGAGAAGGTGTCAAGGGATTGGAAGAAATTTAAGGATTATTTAGTCAAAACAGTAAAATTGAACATCTGAGCAGAATTAAATAGAATAGCGGCTTTAGTAGATATATGTTAGATAAAATTGTTGGTAAGATATTTTTGTGTGAAAAATTCAATTGTTAGGAATTGTGTTAAGATTTGGTGTTAAAGTTAAGATATGATTAAGCAAAGTAAAGTGTATTAGAAATTGAGTTAATGTGAATAGAACAAGATACAAAGCTACCTTGAAGATATATATGATTTTGAAGACAGTGGAGGGAATGGGGGAAGTCCCTCAAAATAGAGAAGATAGTAACAAGAAAAGTAAGAGGATAAATGTTAGTTTAAAGGTTGGTATATGTTTCTTTTTATTGTGATTGTTTGATTATGTTTTTGTGTTGTGTTTATGTATTGTATTTTGTATTTTTATATTGTGAATGTTGTTGTTTATGTTATGTTTTCCCTTTGTCTTAATAGAAAATAATAAAATCTTATAAAAAAAAAAAAAAGAGAGTTCTACAAGAAAAATCCTTTATAGTCTGAAAACTCATACCCTGTTGGCAGAATTACACAAATTGGGGGAAAGTACATATTTTATTGGAATTGTCAGGGGCAGATTGACACAGGTGATGCCACAAAGGGATAACATTGGGAAGATGCCTGGAGTGTAGCCCTATACAACCTTGTAAAGAGCAAAACACAGCAGATTGTGAATGAAGAGAGAATATTTTTGTTCTTTTCACTTTCCAGTTGATAGTATGATTAATGGCATTTTGTTCCACTTTTACATTGGAGAAATGTACAGTACTGCTGTTTAACTCTTAAGCACCAGAGTTATATTCAGCTTAGGTGCAAGTAACGTTCTAGCAACTTGTTAAAGATGTAACAAAGGACAGCTATTCTGGTAACGCTGAGCGGGTGCAAATAGGCTTTTTGGTTAATATGCAGCCACTTTTTTGAGGAGTTATGTTGCACTCCTGTTTGTAAAATGAATCAAGATGATGCAGCAAGAGACAAATGGGATAACCCATTCAGAACTTTCAGCAGACAGCCCCCATATTATAAAGCTTCCCTGCAATAAGAATAAAAAATGTTGAATGCAATGCCTTAGAGCAGTGGTTCCCAACCTTATTCTGGCCATGCCCCACCTAAGCATCTCTAAAATTCTGATTCCCTCCCCCCCCACCCGTGACATATAATTCTTACTATTCAAAAAGATGAACTCCTATTGATGTGGAGGAAACCTAAAAGGCCATTAACTGTTAATAACTCATTCTCAACTTGCCCGCCTGTGGGGCGTGTGCCCCACATTGGGAACCACGGCCTTAGAGTCTATGGATTGTGGAAAAAAATCTTATCTGATTCTGTATGACAATTGGTAAAACAAGACTTGCGGGAATGAACAGTACAGTGGCATCTAGGCCATATTGTACTATAACATTCAATTCTCATTAATTAGTACAGAACAGTTTAACATGAAGAAGTTTCTCCCTTTTAAAGATAGCTGCTGAAGTTTTGATGGGATTGTAGGAACTGAAAGGGATTTTGACACATGGGCAGGGCAACCCATATGTCAGTCACGTGGCATCAGTTATGCCATGTGACTTACAGATAGATTCGCCCACCCCATCTATCAAAGTTGGTGCACAGGGTGGGGCCACCAGAGCCGGAAACGTTCCCCACCGTTGAACTACCCCAATACAATTCTCATGCATATGTACCAATCTGGTTAAGATCTGCTTGACCCATGCAGGGATCTGCTTATAGAAAGGCATTATTAGTTGGGAACCCACCCAAATCATGCAAGTGGTCTTACAGCTAGGTCACAAAATCAGGCTTGTGTGTGTGTTTGTGTGGTATATCAATATCCACCCCAAGTCCACTTGTAACTCTGTGCTTGCCCTGCTTTGCCCAAAAAAGAGGATAAACTATCAACAGGCAGTTAAATATGTAGAAAGCTTGCATCTCCCAGCATCGGTCAACAATCAAGGTAAGAAATTCAGCATACCGGTAACTGGAGAGTGAAAGACAAAAGCCTGCCCCACAAAGGTTGAAGAAACCTACACAGGAGAAATCTCCAATCAGCTGCCTGAAGCTGTGGTCTTGATCCAGCGCTCTGACAATCTCCATGTCAGAAAGGGAGGCTGCCTTCTTCAAATGCATTACCTATATAAACAAAGCAGTCAGTCAGCAGCAATATGTAAGCAAGTGAATCCCTGCCCAGCTACCTTGCTTGTTTCTCTCTGTTCACACAAGTGTGACAGTAGAAATTACATGCTACCACAAGATACAGTGATGGCCTCCAATTTGGATGACTTTAAAAGGGTTTTGGAGAAATTCATGGCTATCAATGGCTTCGAGGACCCCATCTAGGCATCCTTTCTACTGTGCATGCATCATGGTTTGTGCTCATGATGCTATCAGGAAAATTGTATGCAATCAAACTTTCAATACCATTTGCTCACGCAAAAGTTCTCCTGATACTGCCTTGGCTGCAATCAGTGCACATCCTCAAGTTTCCAGCTAAAACCCCATAACTTTTTGTACTACAAATGTTACAGTTAATCTTTTCACTCCTGTTGTTAATGTACTATAGCACAAAAGTGCCCTGGCAATGTGGCAAAATGCATCTGCTCCTTTGTAACGTAGCCACTCTCCTATCCCTCCTGTTAACGCCCAAAATTGGCATTCCTGTGGGTGTTTTCTTTTTAATGGAAATGAGCAAACGTTTAGCACAGCAATCACAGCCTGAATATAAAAAACTTAAAAGGTGTTGAAATGAAAGTGTAGTGGCATGGCGTCACGGCATGACTAATTTGCACTCGGGGAAGAAAGAAGGGAATTGCGGGTAGCTGGAACACGAACAATGGAATGGGCAGAGTTGAAGTGTGGATGCAATGACACAGGTATGTTGGGGAAGCATCGCAAAACAACTGAGAAAACAGGATGATGTTTGGATGGCTCAGTACAAATCCATTTCAAATGCACTATGAATCAGAAACTGTGCTGCATACATCCACAACTAAACAGCAGTCTGATGGCTATATGCTGCCTCAAGGAACAAAGGCATTATGGGCTAAGAAATAACTGGTTGCTGGGGAAAGCAAGTGGGGAAAGTGTTGCAACACTCAGGTCCTGCGTGTGACACCCCGCCTCCCTGACATCTGGTGGACCTCTGCAAGAGGAGAATGCTGGACTAGATGGGCTTATTATCTGCATTATCAGGTGTGCTCTCATGACAGCAGCTATGCCCCAATAGCTACCTGTTGATACAGCACATGGGACTGCCATTCTGCTGTCACCACTTAGACCCAGGAACTCATACATGAACCAAGCAAGATCTTACCCCATCTGGCTCCTCTTGGGTTGGGCTGTGCTTCTGTTTCACCTTGATGGGTGCTTCGTCTTCATCTTGGCTCTTTGCTGCC
Organism: Lacerta agilis; assembly: GCF_009819535.1. Taxonomy (NCBI): domain Eukaryota; kingdom Metazoa; phylum Chordata; class Lepidosauria; order Squamata; family Lacertidae; genus Lacerta; species Lacerta agilis. The sequence continues at coordinate 66,191,657 of NC_046313.1, forward strand.
TTCTTCAGTATGGGCCTGTTCAGTTTCTCTGGCAGTGATGGGGATCGGAAGAGTCGAGTCTTGTTCATAGAGACCTGCTCAGAGTGGCACATAGACAGTGATGAAAGTTGGGGAGCAGTGGGGAACTCCCTTGCTTCATCGACAAAGTTTCAGGGCTCCTACAGAAAAGGCTGGTGGTGAGCAGCACCAGCCTCATCATCAGGATTTTAGTTTTTGGCAATTACTAGATAGATCAGGGATGGGGAGCTGAAAGAGCAGATTCTTATTTCCCCTACTCCCACTGCTGGACCCAAATTTGACAAGTAGGAATCCACCTGATGTCACATGATACAACATTCTAAAGAACAAAGGTCAGCTGTTTGGGGCAACTTCAAAGCACCTATCTTTTTACCTTTCTTAGTACAGAAAGTATTAATCTGATGTGTAGATATCTTTCCTGTTCTGCTTAGTTCAAGAGGGTTCTGGAAGGTTTCTTCTCTGTGTGAAAAGTTCTTGTTTGGGTTATTCCTTCTGAGAAGCCGAGTACAGCTGGTTTAAACTGGTTCTGTTACCTTTCTGTCAATGTCATGCTGACTATTATAGTCAGGCCAGAAGAAGCCTGGGTTTCACTTACTTTCTCTTTCTATCTCTTTGTTCTGGTGTGGTGCATAGCTGTCAACTTTTTCCTTTTTTTAATGGAAATTCCCTTACTCCGAATAGGATTCCTCGCAAGAAAAGGGAAAAGTTGACAGCTATGGTGTGGTGTTCTGTTCTGTATATAGTGTTAAGTTTAGTCTTATTATAAGTTAATTGAGTTTAAGTTAAGTCTGCTGCAACTGGATTTCTGATGCACTGTGCCAATCCTGAATGTATTGGATTTGTGACCATTATGCTCATTTTCCTTCAGTAGCATTAAAGCTCTGCTGGATGAAGTACAATTGCCTCTGTTCTATTTGTTCAATTGCCTCTGTTCTACTCTGCAACGCGTTTAAGTCTTTCCTCCACACGCGTGACAATTATGACCTCAGGTGGTTGGCAGGTAGGTGTGACTTGGCTAATTTGGTCTGGCATGCCTAATTAAGCATACAAGCTAGAGGTTTCCCATCCCTACTTTCATCTGAAGGAACATCACAGCTTGGAGGGGAGGGCTAAACCTTTGCTCCCTGTGTGCTGTATCCTGAATTACCCATTCAGCCTAAGATTAAATGTTAAGAAATTGTTTAATAAACCCTGATGCAGTTTCTAATTACAAATTCAGGGTTCCCTCTAGTCTGAATCTTACTTGCCATGGTCAGCCAAGGAAGGCTGGGTTTGCTATATATTACTTGCCTCACTGACACTGATGTCCTGGGTAAGAAGTGGTCCAGAGAGCAAAACAGCCATGCTGGAGAGATGCCCAGAAAGTGCCTTCTAAGAGAAACAAAGGAAGGATGCAGAACCAAAGCAGTATTTCACAGTATGAAGACAGGAAAACTTAAAACTGTTTCCTCCACCCATAAGAAGAAACAACATGACCCTCCCCTTTATTGAACTGACATAGTGTTTCTGTACAGAAAAAAACAGTTGTTGTCCCCACCAGCTTATTAGTACTACAGATGCCCAAAAGCTTTGCACACAAGCTTGCCACGGGGAGGAATACCGGTAATTGCATATGGTGGTTCAGCTTTGGGGACAGATGACCATTAATAGTAGATGGAATAAGGGAACCTTGAGTTTTAGGGGTGGACAAGGAGTGTAATTTTGGTATGACAGAACAAAAATGGGAAAAGTAATCAGAACCTATTTTTGACAACCTTGCCTAGAATTCCCATTAAGCGTAATGTATGAAACCACTGTGATGTTTTGCGCCTTCCTCCATATAAAAACTACTGCACTTGGATCAAATATCCCTGTTGAGATCTCACAAGGAACTTTCGCATTTCATCATTTCCCTACTCTCAACCATTTACTGTAGGTGGTTGGATGAATCTTGCGAAAATGACAATGGATGGAAATCAGCTGAATTGTATCTAGGTTTTCAGAAGTCACGATCCTGAAATCAAGACTAGATCATATTTAGGGTGGCAGGTGAAATACAGAAGCTGCTCAGCACAGTTATGGCAACAGTGTGAAGAAAATTCAGTGGCCCATTATGAACGCTTTACTATTACAGGTGTTGGGACACAAACATATACTTTTGAGCAAAATACCTACAAGTCTTCTAATGCTGCGTAATGTTTCAATGCAATAGTTGGCAAGTCCACGATTCAGCCATTACCAAACCACACTTATCAAAAGGCTCTAAGCTCTCTCTCCATCTACACTGGGAGCTTTGTAATAGGAACAGATCCAACACCACTGTGCTCTGGCACCCCTGAGATCCATAGCTGGGAAGATCTGCTTTTTCCATTTTCTAAGATTTCTTGCTTTTCACAAATGCCAATAATGGAGTGAACATATCACATTTGTCTCACCTCAGTCTCTTCCTGTTCAGGGCAGAGTTCTGGAAAGCCATCCAAGGACTCTGGCATTCCTGGTGGCGTCACTGCAGTAATTGGGCTGCCAAGATCTTTCATCTCATACTCCTCTAGATCACCTGCTTCCTGTCAAGAGAAAAAGCTCACAGCTGGCACCTATTGATTCTCTGGCATGAAAATGCCCATTACATCTGATATATGTGTGTGTGTGTATCTATCTATCTATATATCTTTCCCCCGGAACTTTTATATATCTGTGGTTGGGTAATTTGGCTTTTATATTAGTTTTCTGTACTAGTAAATATTTGATTGTCTTTAACTGTTGAGATGAAATCCACTTGTTCTGTTGGTACGCCTTTTTTGTCTCGATACTTGAATATTCCTGTAAGTGCATATGCTATTTGTTAGTTTTGGCAATTCAAAATGTAACCATATATATAACTGCACATTAATTGATTCCCTTGGTGAGCCACACCTCCCTTGTAAGAAGGGACAAACGATGCACACCACAATGAAAGCTGGCACCTAAAAATGACCAGCATATGGAGGCTAGCATCCACCAACATTACATGCCTTACTGCTGGAAGATTTACTCTGAGCTCCCTAACCAAATGCTTCATCCCCCATTCATGTCCAATGGAGAAGTTCCCTGCATCATGAAGCTTGAAAGACTGGCTTGAATTGGACATTTAAATGGATTACTCTGTTAGACTAATGCTCCCAAGGAACGGTGATTTTTGTAGAAGAGGAAAAATATGTAAAACCGCAACGCATGGATTCCCATGTATCAGCGTAGGTGAAACCAAAAACATTATAAATCAAATTATGGTGTTGCCCATACTGAGAAATGGTAGATCTGACTACTACTTCAGATCTATACCCACACATAGCTGAAAAGGCCCAAACCTATATTTGAACAGCAAGTAACCAGTATTAACTTACCAGCATAGTAGCATAGGTCAGCTGTGCATCTGGTGGTTTTTTCCAGAACAGCAGGGATTTGGGCATGCTCCACCCTGGGTGCTTAAAAGGGCTACCCTCCTGGAAGGAGATAAGGAAAGGAGATGGCTTTTAGAGTTGAGAACTACCCCTGGAATCAAGAACCTAGGCAAGTTTCCGGAAAGTTAAGCTAAGTGTTATAACCATGAAGTGAAAAGGAAGGCCCTAGATTCTGTTCCCTTCTGGTAAGCAAAGACTTCTGCCTGCCTGATATCCCACTCTGCACCTTACTAATATGGCTGGAAACCCCAGCTTGCTGCAAAAAAATAAAAATAAATACTCACATTCTCTTTGTTCATGGAAGGACTGCTGATCACCCTGCTAATGCGTCGGAAGCAGCTTGGAGTGTCTGGTGTGCTGCACAGTACCTGGGACTGAAAGGCCAAGCAGAGAAACACATTTTCTGTAAATTAATACCTGTATTGGTTGTGAATCTTAGAACTGGGACCCCAAGTCCTCTGACTCATTATCTCATAGTTCCCTGGCAGCAGAATATTACAAAGAGGTGAATGAATTCCACCTCACCAGACAGGAAATACTCACCTGGAACAATTGTGAACACTGGCTCCCTGAATGTCTGCTGGGTGAAAGAGACAACTAGTCAGAAAGCCTTCTGATTGAAAAAGAGCGATCAATCTGTCAATCCCAATCTGCCTTGCAAACACTTCCTAGAAGTCCACTGGGATGGTAACACTTGTCCAGCAGGAGGAGATTCCAGCCATTTTTTCAGTCTGAAGAATTGAGACAAGGTCTCATGGCCTTCCTGGAAATCACTTTAGAGTCCACCTCCTGGTTCATTCACAGGACAGTTCCATATTTTATAAACATGGTGTTAAGTTCATGCTACCCAGTCACTTTTCATATTTCCAACATCTGGGAGTCAACTTCTAGATGACACACAAAACCAAACCCCAATGTTCTCTTTAGTCTCACAATAAACTAACCTAGCAAAGTCCAAATCTTTAGTATGCTGGTGTACAAAGAAAAAGCAGTGCCAGTCCTTTGCACAGCCATTTTGCTTATGAATCCTGATGAGCAAAATATCATCAATTGGACCAGCATCTTATAGATTCAGCACCCTTAGCTCAGGGACAGGGGCTTACTGATGTGGGTGCATGAAAATTAAGCAATGGACCAACCACTCTCCACCTGCATTTGGGTTAGAATTTTCCAACAGAGACAGACAGACATTCAGAGGGTAAGGCACCCTTTCCCTGTACTGCTAAAACCCCACATTCTATTCATGTAAATGAATCTAGCTGCAGTACTTCATCTATATTGTGAATAAATCCATCTAAGGCTGAAAAGGTCTGGCTTGTATTTCACTACAGTTTGGGTCAAACTATTGATATGAATGTTTGGGACTGCAAATATCAAGAGCTTTGGCAACTCAATTTGCCTGGTAGACCCAGATGGTGAAACAGGCATGTATGCTCTACCTGTGTACATCAGGCATGGAAGTTACGTCATTCCATAAAAAAGCCACCGCAATGCGTGGCCGGGTCAGCTAGCATGCTATAAGAATGTGATGGCATAACTTACAGCTTATTCTGGAGTTCCATTGAACCCTTCTGACCTGTAAAAGAAGAAAGAAATCAGCAAAAGACCAGAAAAGATCCAGGCTTGAAGTGTAAGTGACAAGATAAAAGCCAGAAGAAGTTCCTACCTGTAAAAATGGCTTAACCACTGGTTCCCAAACTCCCCCCCCCCCCAATGGACCACTTGAAAATTACCTATGGTCTTACCAGACCACTTAACTGATTTTTCTTCCTTTTGTAGCAATTGTAACAGCTGCGCTATATGCTGACTTTTAATTGCATTTTTAATTGCTTATTTTATTTAGTACTAGCTGGCCCAGCCACGCGTTGCGGTGGCTTTTTTTGTGAAATGGAAAAGGAAGATCTCTCTATACACCGTATTTTCCGGCGTATAAGACCCCCAACTTTTCCAGTTAAAATATAGAGTTTGAGATATACTCTACTGCACATTCTCCACCTGGCGAATAAGATGACCCCTGACTTTTGAGAAGATTTTCCTGGATTAAAAAGTAGTCTTATATGCCAGACTATACAGTAAATGTAAACTGTCCATGCCCACAGCTTCTCCCGTTGAATTTCCGCCTGCCTCCTCTCCGTCTTTCCCGTTTCTTCCTCCCTCCACACAGCTTCTCCCGCTGAATTTCCGCCCGCCTGCCTCTGTTCCCCCCCCCCCCGTTTCTGCCTGCTACCTTCCCCTCCCCTGCAGTTTCACTGGTCACCCCTAAACTCTGTTGCTTACTGCTGTATAATTGCAAATGGAGCTCGCGTTCTGGAAAGCGGCTGTCGATTGCTGTGGCCTGGGAAGGCGCACACGCAGACGGCTTCTTCGGGGGTTGGTGGCCTCCATTTTTGCCCCACATTACCATAGCAACCTGACCTCGCAACGCCGCCTGGCCTCAAAGCCCAGCTTCTCTCCTGTCTCTTGAGGTTTGGTCGTGTAGTAGCAGCTCTATTGCCCCCCCCCCCGCCTCTCTGCAAACAGCTGCCTGCTTGTTATGCGTTGTCAGGCACCTTGAGGCAGTGGCTGAAAGTTAGGCCGCAAATGGCGGAGAGCCGTTTGAGGTGGCGGCTGTAAGTTGTTGCCTTGGGAGTTGGGTGGCGCCTTTCTATTGGTTGCTGGTTGTGATGTCAGTGCTGTTGCTGGTGACATCTAATAGGCGCGCCAATTTTTTTTGCATTTATTCTTTATTTTAGGTATGTCAGGTGTGATTTTTTTGAAATTTAATTATCCCATGTTATTCCCTGATGGTCATGGAATGCTGTGTCCTAATTTGATACTGTTTGGTTCAGCGGTTACAGAGCAAGTTGGTAACACCCGCGCATGCAATGGGAACATTTTAATATATATAGATATTGTATTTTATTGTATTACAATCTGCATTCCATATAATTTAAACTGTAATTCAATAAAATACAATATAGGAAATAAAAGAAGCAATGAAAATACAACTAAAAACCCAATATTAATATTTATTGCAATCATGCCACAGACCGCCTGAATGAAGCTTGTGAACCAATGGTGGACAACAGGCCAGTTTGGGACCCCTGCCCCAGACTAACCAGAAAACAAATCACAAAAGCCTACTGAAAGCACACAATGAGGGGTGCGGCTTGGGAAGAGAGCTTTCCCAAGGTTCTAATAGAATGGCAGTGGGAGAGTCCAGGGCACTTGTTTCCACAAGTTGCCTGGCATGTTAACATGTAATCAAATTCTCTGAGGGGGCTTGGTTTACTGACAATTTTATGCTGCATTTCTTATGGTTATTTTATTTTAGTGAGCCATTCAGATAATGTTGTCATTGGGCAGCCAATATAAATGCCCTAACACATTAGCCGTTTGAACAGAGCTACAGGAATAAAGACAAGCAGCAGCATGCAGAGAATTGTGCTGCTGGCAACAACTATTACAGTACCAGTTTCCAATGTACCTGGGGACTGGCTGAAGTTGAAGGCAATTTCCTCTTCACCATTGCTGAGATTGGACAGATCTAGGCAGCGTCTTGGTGTATCCCTGCATGAACAAAGTCACAGGAATGCTTGTCACACACATCTTATACAAATTAATACAGGACATAAAAGACTGAATTTCTGATTGAAATATAGTTTGTGAGTGTTTTCTGGTCTGTGTGCTTCTCTCCTAAGACAGTAATCACAATTAGTAGACAAACTGCTTTCAGCTGCCATTTCATCAGCTTCTACTATACATGATCAGGGGATGACAACCATCTTAGAATGATGCACCAGAGAAATAATTACTAAGGATTGAAATCAGATTAGGATTTAGATGAAGTGAGATGCATTTAACTCACTGACTACCTTAAACCCCATTTGCCAACTTCCATCAGGAACCTAACCATGTCTACTCAAAAGTAAGTCCTATTGAATTCATTGAGGCTTTATTCCAGGTAACTGGGTTAAGTTTGCAGCTGCAGTCTGGCTCCAGCACTACATCACTGCCACAGGGACACCATTCAGAGAGAACTTAAGTTTTTTTATTATGATCTGCTTTTTATTATGATCTTTAGAATTAGCTGCTGTGTTTTGATTAATTGTAAATGCTATTTTTTAAAAAAGTGGCTATCACCTGTGATTTTATATACTATTGCTTTGCTATGAATGTTTTGGGTGGTATTCAATGCACTCATTCTGTCAACACAAGGACTCAGTGGACCTTCCCCTCTTCCTTTCCTCATATGCCCCCTATATCTGGTCCAGGTCTCCCACCCAATCCTCCAAAGCAAATTTGGGGATGGTGTGGGGCACACACAAAGGAGGGGGGTTCTGTTGCACTAACAGAACAAGTGCATTTGATGAATTTTCTCCACATTGTCGGTGTGTGTCATTGCCACCATTTGTACTTTTAATGCACAGAGCAAAATAGCATGTTTCAATGCAAATAATATTTTATAGATAATGAAAGAAAAATTGTGACTAATTAGCACAAACCAAATTTAATTATGGAAGAAAATAAACCACAATGTATGCTGCTCATCACTAAATACAAACTAGGTCAAATGCAATATGGTTATGCTGGCAGTTCTCAATAATTATTTCACCAGTATCCATGAAAAAGACAGTCACCCAAAGTACTAGAGATGAAAATTTACATTTATTTTTATGTTCAGGAGCCTTTACCACAGCTTTCAAATAATCATAGTGTTATGTACTGAGTTGAATAGGATCCAAACTGCAGCAGGCTGATTGGTCCTAGAACAATAGGATTGAGATTGCAGCAGTCTGACTGGTCCCAGAACAATAGGATTGAGATTGCAGCAGTCTGACTGGTCCCAGAACAATAGGATTGAGATTGCAGCAGTCTGATTGGTCCCAGAACAATAGGATTGAGATTGCAGCAGTCTGATTGGTCCGCAGGAGCCACCCAATCCAGCTCCAGGTGGAAGTGAATCTGCACTCTGATTGGCATACAGGAGTATCCCGGAATTAGCCAATCACGTGGGGCCCATTGTGTAAATAGTGTATATAAAGCAAACGTTTTGGGGGAACTACAGTCCTCACTACTATGAGCTGAATAAAGAGCATGAAATTCACACTCGACTCCGAGTATCTTTCACATAGTTTGGGCTGTAGCCTATTTACCTGTTATTTCCCTAACAAATGACGTACTTGCCAAGGCCATTAAATTTCCAGCAGTTCAACTGATTTAGGCCTCTCCTTTTCAAACCCCCGTCTTACAATAATAAATGCAGGTCCCACTATACAAAAATTCACTTATGTTCATGTTAATACTCACACCTTACTATACATACTGCAGATTCCGATTTCCAAACAGTCAGACCAGTGTGTAGTACTGTAAACAAATGAGTAGCCTTAAACAAGCCTTGTGTTTTGCTGGTCCCCATTGGCCATTTTGCCAGAGACCATAGCGGGAGGAGAGATTGGACAAACAAAGCATTTTTCCTTCCTTGTTTGCCTTTTGCAAGGTTTCAGAGTTTTTTTGTCATTGAGGGGTCAAAATTCTGTGGTCGGGAACACATTTTCCCATAGGAATTATTGGAAATTGTTGACTCATTGTGCAAACAACTCACCTAAAGAATGATTTCCTGTGACTGCATTGTGTTCAGATAGCAATAGTTTGTAAGTTATATGTGCATGCATACTTCACAGAGATAGTCAACTGAAAAATTAATTAAACATTTGAAACTACCTAACTTGAAACATATTGTATCTACTCATTATGCTGCTAAATTAAGGAAACTGGGAAAATGCAATGTTTTCCACCTCACTTCACTATTCTGAAAAGAGAAACTTACCCGGTTAATGTGCTAAAGATCCTGAAACCCGGAGTTAGGCTAGAGATTGGGGTAAGAGGTGCCTCTGAAGTAAAGGATAGTGAGAACTCAGCATCCTGGAACATAATCATCCTGCATCTGGATAGGAACCCAAGACACAAATGAGAAGCATCAGCCTCTGTGGGGGAAAAGTTCTCAGACATGGTTTGACACAGAATCCACTGAGCAGCTGCCTGTGGAGAACAGCAATTACTATTTATATACTGCTTTTTATTATAACCAGACTATCTTACAGCATAAACACAAAAACTGCAATATAAATACAGTTATCATTGAAATTGTTAAAACAACATACATAACAAAACTACAACTTGACAGCAGTGAGGTTCAAAAGAACCACTCAAAACTGAGAGTGATAAGATTAAAATAAAAAATAAAAAAATACATAGTAAGCCCGCAATTTATGCACATTTAACTTGTGTGCATTCAGCTTTATGCATTTGGCAATTAAAGTAAATAAGGAGGGGGTAGAATGGGGGTGGGCATCCAGGAAAAGCCTTTGGCAATCCCACTTGCCATTGCACTCTATGTTTTGACAATACACAATTTTGGCTTTAGGAGCGAACCCTGGAATGGAACCCTCACGTAAATTGAGGGGTTATAAATTTAAAAGATTATAAACCCATCAAAATACGCATCTTCCATTTCCAAGGCTAAGCAAAAGTCAAATTCTGGCCATTTATGATTAAAGCCAATAATGTCATACATGGCTTGAATCAAGCTTATGGGTTTGCAGAGGAAAGCATCCTGCTGTTGGTAAATTATCACCAACACAGCTTTGATAACGCAGTTACTGCCGTGTGTTCCTGTTGCAGTTTGTCTCCCAGCGACCTCACCCTTCCCCGGCCCCACACGTGTAGGAATATCTGCTAGTTTCCTGCACCCGTCAGTCCATGGAAGTTTAATCCCTTACAAAGCTGCGTTTATTCAGGTCGTTGAAGACTCTCCTCCAGTGCCAAATTTACATATAAACTAGACAAGCTACAGCTTAGGGCCCCACTCTCTTGCCCCCCCCCAAAAAAAAATAAAGAAAAAAGCCTGGATGTACATTTCCAAAAAATAATATAAATAAAACAAAACCTAAATACAGCAACAGTGTTTTGTGTTGTGTAGGCTCCTATGATGTAAGCAATGGGCCCCGCCTGTTCCCTGCTCCCTCAAATATCACTGGTTTGCTATTATTTCATGTTATAGCAAGTTTCTAGAGACTATGAGTCTTTGTAAACTGTTTCTAAAGGAACTTTTGTTATTGCCAAATGCCAATGTGTTTGCCTTATTAAGTTTGTTATGAATAAAAAAATCATTTTAAGTTTCTTGTTGTTCAGTCATTCAGTCGTGTCCGACTCTTCGTGACCCCATGGACCAGAGCACGCCAGGCACGCCTATCCTCCACTGCCTCCTGCAGTTTGGCCAAACTCTTGTTATTAATCACTATTAATATACTTAATTGTATTTCAGTTCAACAATTGCTTTGATAAAAAATCCTATTTTGTTATGTGCAAATGGCTTTAGATACCTTTTAAGTCCATAAATTACCATCATAGCATATATTCAACACAAAAAACAGCGACAATTTGCTGTTGACAAAGGACAGCTGGACATATAAAGGGCCCCATTATCTCATCACTCCTAAATGCTCTCCTCCAGAGTCCCTTGACCCCATACTGCAAACATACAAGGGCAGCCAGAACCTGCAGCTCCAGGCAGATAGAGCCTCGACTGCTCCCCACCAAGGGAATCTCTCCGTCCCCTCGAGGACTGCCACTCCGAGCAGAGCTCATCCCACCGCACCGCTCCCGTTCCCCCAAACCCACCTGCTGCCCATGGACGCAGCCGCGCCGCTCGCCCAGCCCTTCCCTCGCCAGGCTGAAGGGACAGATTCGAAAGCGGACAGCAGCCTGGGAACTTAAACCTGCCGCCCGAACCGCCAGCCAATCCCAAACGCCATCTTCTTCGTCAACCAACCACCGAAGCACGGAGGAAGTGGAGCCCTAGCTACGGCTCGAACAGCATTTTAATTGGCCAACGTGACCACGTGCGTCAAAGGGGCCCTGGAGCACCTATTGGGAGAGCGTAGTGGTGGTAGGCAGGGCTTTGCTTACCACGCTTGTTATTGTTCCGCGGCGGCTTTCCGCCTTCCTTTGTGCTTTTCGTGCAGCCAATCGCTTAAGGAGGGCCCGCCCCCACTACCATGCGATAGGCCAGGAGTGTGCTGCAAGCCCCGCCCTTCCGACCTACTGGAGGGAGATTTAAATCCCGGGAAGGTTCCGCTCTGCACCTGACGGACACGCTGCTGTTCCATCTGAGTCATGTACCATGGGAGTGCTGTGGGTGATGGGTGGGCTCCCGTGAGCGACAGGTGCTTGTTGCTGCATTTCTGGAGTGGGTGGAATGCGAAGCTCAGTTTTCTTCCTCCTGAAATGTAACAAGAAGGAAGCTGTTGTTGGCTGCTTCGTTATGTTTCTTTCCACCCGAGTACAGTACAGTATTGGTTACCAAAGCTGGTAGGAAGAATGCTGCAGAGCCATGGAATAAATGAATGGTTTCCTTGTAGCACAACATTTTTTAAAATATTGTTCTAAAATTAGCTGACCAGTCACTAAAAAAACCTAAGCTCAGCACCATGTCAATTTGTCTCCCGCCCCCCATTTCCCAGGCTCAGTTTTATTTTATGTTGGGAGTTGGGACTGACTGTAACAGCTCTGATCCTCCTATTTTCTGAACTCGTATGGAAAGGCTAAATGGGAACAACACGTTTGCATAAGAGGTTTTTAGTTATGTTTTACTTTGCTCTGCAAATGTGGTTTCATGCTGCAGGGGTTTTGTGGTTTGCGTGTTATGAATGAGATGAGAACTGATAAGAGCATAAGTGCCTGAAACAGCTTTCAGTCCACTCTCGTTAGCTAGAATATCTGTATAGGCTAAGATTTGTTGCTCCCCTCTGGGAGGTCTTTGGGATTGGTGATGGTCTCGTCTGTAGAATATTTGTAACAAACTATTGTATTTTAATCTGCCCTTAGTTCTCTGTACTATGGGTCATTGGTTTTCAATCATGGGGCACTTGCTGCTGGGATGTCGCCTGTTTTTCAAAGAAACAGGTAGGTAACAACTCAGTGGGGGATGGGATGAAGTAACATATATCAATTTGTTTAAATTAAAGTGCCTGGATTATTTTATTTTTTTATTTGGCCTGGTGCTCCAAAAGATAAGTGTTGGTCTCAGGCAAGGAATGTGAGGGACATTCCCTTGAATTAGTATCACTATGAGAAGCATAAGTTACTTAATAAAGAATAAAATAGTTAATGTTTTCCAAGACATTGAAAACTGCCCAAGACTTTTGTGTTATGCCTTATTATGTTTATTTTCTTTTGTCATTCATGGTTATGGGTTTACTCATTACAATAGTGAACGGGTTCCTGCTGGGAGCAATTCATGACTGCTGAGCTGGAAATAAACACAGTTAAGATACTACCTTGTATATAGTACATGAACTAGGATATGAAGCTGGCAGCAACTTGTACCTCTAATTATTGACAGCCAGTCACTGTCTTTGGACCTAGTTTATTTTATAGGGTTACTGTTGTGATTTTTTAAAAGTGTATGTGTGAAGAAAACTGAGAAATGCACCTTGATTCCCATGAGGAAAGTTGGGATAGCTATGTCATAAACATGCTGAAATGTGAGGGAACGTGTGGTCTCAGGGTATAAATGAATCCATTATTATTAATAAAACATTTCCCTTCTCTCCCCATTCAAGGCCACAATGTTGCATAGAACAAGCATTCCCAAATTTTGGTCCACAGGTGGTCTGTGAGCCCCTTTCAGGTGGTATGTCTGTAAAAATATGATTAAAAGTTACACAGCATCTAGCACAGTGCACTGCAATTCCTACAACAGGCAGAAAAATAATTAAGTGGTCTTCCAAGAACCTCAGCAATTTTCAAGTGCTTGGTGGTGAGTTTGGGAACTGCTAGCATAGAAGATGTTGTAATAATATGTAGCACCTGGATTTCTCAGACTGGCAGGCGGTGTTTGGTGTAGAGAATGCATAAAGCTAATATTGCATGATTCAGGCAGCTGCACACAAAACTTGAGGTTTAGCTATGCATGCTGTGGGGAGAGTAGCGAAGAGATTGCTCAGACAATTGGAAAATGTTAAAATTAATGGGAAGGTTGGGGAAAAACAAAACGGAGCATATTGAATTGAGCATTGGTTTAGGTATTTTTAGTTTGGCATGAAGAGTGTCAGACATAGCATGGGTGATAGCAGGTGATTATTGCAGGCTAGCATATTGGACATGGAATGTGACACAAAATGGAACAATAAAAATGCTAACTTTCCTTCACCTCTAACTTAATGTCCCACATTATGAATCTGCACATTTAAAGCCCATGCTGTCCAGCTTTCAACTGGCACCACATTAAGATTGATTTCAAAGTTTATGGGCTTCCTCCATAGTGTGTGGTTCTGATCTTGAACTGGGCCTGAAAGTTGTATGGCTGCCTTGCTATTGAGTTTCAACCATTAGATCCTGGAGACAGAAACCTTTTGGAGAAACCATTTATTAAAGGGTTCCTGATGCGTCGGCTCCATTTCCAAGAAATAAATTCTATTTGTACATTGAGACATCCTGTTATGCAGCTCTTAGTTGGAAAAGTGTGCCCTTTAGGCTGCTTCTGTGGCTTCAGATGGCAGTAACTACTTAAAGGTACACTTTACTTTACTGAATAAAAAGATCCTACTGATTTTCATAGGCATGTTTTAACCTGTGAATACCTTTCAGTAGTGACCAAGGTAGATTAGGGGTTGTGGGATCTTGCTATAGCAGGCTCTAGCCTAGTTTTCATGTTCTATAATCAAAACAGATGATAAACAGTGAAGTCATATTTGAAGGAGACCAACTTAAGTCAATAGACGTATCGGTAAGTAACTTTCAGTGGGCCTACTCCGAGTATGACTACCATTGGATCTCGCCTCTCATTTTCTTGGAACAGGCCTTCATCCCAGGTCTTTCCTGTTGGAATGGTGAGTGTGGGTGTAGGCACAAGCCCAGAAAGGACAACAGAACCCAGACCAGAATCCAGGTAAATTTTAGTAGGACTGTAGCTATAGGTTTTTGAGGATGTTTTAAGTGCTTTTATTTGGGGGTTGGGATTTATGTCATAAATACACTTTCTACAAACTTATGCCTATATGTACATCCATTGATATAGTTTACATGTTGTTCACATTCTATTTTGTTCACATGTTTATATCCTGATTTCTTTCTGACTTTTAGAAGACATCTGAAAGCAGCCATGTTCAGGGAAGTTTTTAATGTTTGATCTTTTATCGTGTTTTTAATGTTCTGTTGGGAGCTGCCCAGAGTGGCTGGGGAAACCCAGCCAGATGGGCGGGGTATAAATAATAAATTATTATTTTAATCATCTTATTATTATTATTATTTATTTTATTTCCTAGTTCATATTTTTTCATATTAATATATATACATCTAATAACCATATAATAATTTCTACCTTATCCAGAGGCATAAGAAGGTAAGGTGGTACCCGGTGTGGAAAATTTATTGTCACACCCCCCACCCCGCATTGATTATTATTTTTGCCTGAAAAAATGGTTTTACGTTATTTCATATTTTCTTACAAAGGAATAATAATAAGTAATAATAAACTTTTTTTATATCCCGCCCTCCCCGGGATATAAAAAGGCTCAGGGTGGCTAACATCAGATACATAACATTGGTATAAAACCAAACAATAATTAAATTACCCCCTAAAAACATGTCAGAATCAAATTAAAGTCTAATTAGATGGCTTTCCGCAGGGTTAGGGTTGGGAACAGTAAGTGCTCCACTGAATTGAAATTTCAGCCTTCACGACATAGGAAGGAGGGTCAAGATATTAACTGATATGCATGAAATTTCATATATAGCTATATAATCCCTAGTGTGGTAAGATAAGACCTTTGGAGCAGGCATTTAAAAAAAAGGTTTTTTATGAACCACCCTAAAGGTAAAGGGACCCTGACCATTAGGTCCAGTCGCGGACGACTCTGGGGTTGCGGCGCTCATTTTGCTTTATTGGCCGAGGGAACCGGCATACAGCTTCCGGGTCATGTGGTCAGCATGACTAAGCCACTTATGGTGAACCAGAGCAGCGCACGTAACACCGTTTGCCTTCCCACTGGAGTGGTACCTATTTATCTACTTGCACTTTGACATGCTTTCAAACTGCTAGGTTGGCAGGAGCAGGGACAGAGCAACGGGAGCTTACTCCTTTGCGGGGATTCGAACCGCCAACCTTCTGATCAGCAAGCCCTAGGCTCTGTGGTTTAACCCACAGTGCCACCCGTGTCCCATGAACCACCCTACCGTGTTCCCCCCAAAATAAGACATACCCATAAGGTAAGCCGTAGCAGGATTTCTATGCATTTGTGCAATATAAGCCATACCCCGAAAATAAGACCTACCCCAAAAATAAGACATAGTGATGCGGCGCCTCCCTTAAGACGGCCTGGATAGACGTGACTATGCAGCGTACCAACGCAAAGCGGTTAAAATAAGACATCCCCCGAAAATAAGCCATAGTGTGTTTTCTTCAGGGGGAAAAAATATAAGACAGTGTCTTATTTTCGGGAAAACACAGTAGTAGGGCAGTAATAGTTCCTTGATAATTTGTCATCCCCTCCATGATGGAACATGGGGTGGCCCACCCCCACTTCCTACACCTTATCTCATATTCTTTGTAATAATTCTAATTTATAAAGCTTCCACTTTCCCTATGATGTGCACTTATTTGAAACCAATTTCCCCTATATTGAGCTGCCATTGAGAAACAAGACCTGAGACCCTCTTGAGAAAAATAATTTCAAAATGTCATCTGGGACGTCTCTCTATCTGCACCACTTTCTCATAGGCACTTTTCTTAATCTTTTCTTACTAATCAGTAGCATCCCATATAGTTAGCTTTTGCTTATTTGCTGCTGCTAATTTTAAAATTTAAATAAAACCACAAAATTTGCTTAGACTGCTCAAAAATGTTTATTTGGATATGCTGAAAATATGGCATTCTTAACTACATCAACTCATTCACCTCAATATTGTTTATTACTGAAGAATTTGCCTTGGATCTGTTGTCTCTTTAGCATTACATCTCTTCTCTCAGCAGGTCTGGCATGGAGACAGATGTGGCTGTCTTGCAAAGGAGGCAGAAGCAGATAGACTATGGGAAAAACACCATTGGTTACCAGTGCTTTATCCAGCAGGTACCCAAGTGAGCAAAGCTAGTTGTTTATCTACCAAGTCTTTATCTTCACATAGCAGGGGCTTGGAGTCCACAGCTTTCCTTTCCAAACAGTGATGGTGGCTGGCAATTGTTCTCTAAGCCTACTTCAAGGGACTGGGCATTTGAGATGTTCACTTTGGCACCTGCTCCTGATGAACCATTGGGAAAGGTTACCACTTTGGGGGGGGGAGGGGCTTTATGTGGTCTTAAACAGTAGAACCTAACAAGTGTTCATGCTTTGTTCTAGGGCTGCTCGGCAGCCAGGTGTTCACCCAAGAACTCCAAATAAATATAAGAAGTACAGTCGCCGCTCCTGGGATATGCAGATCAAACTGTGGCGACGGGCACTTCATGGCTGGGACCCACCTGGACTCGCAGGAACCGGACGGGGAAGTATTTGCTAGTTTCTCTTAGCTATTCCTGGATAATCTGGGCGAAGAAGCTTTTGGAGATGAAATATGGACACATGTGTCCAGTTTTCCCTGCCCAAATCTTTTGCTCTAGAGAACTTGCTAATGGAATTCATTCTTTGACATACTCCTGTTGAACCTTGGTTCCATATTAGAAAGTAACCTTTTCATTGTAGAACATTCACTGCCAGCAGCCCCGTGACCCCATTTATAAAGCAATCTTAACACACTCTTCAGGAATTGTGGGCCTACTGTACTCTATGTAGGCTCTCTCCCTGGTATTCCTTATCACCATGGAGACAGGGTTAATTGTCAACACAGCTCTTGTGCTCCTTGCTGAGAGCAAATGGCTCTTGGGCTTATCAAAGTCTGGGAGTATTTTTGTACACTGTTGTGTGAATGCCTATGTGGTGGTGGTCACATGTGCATTGCTAAGAGGGAGAATTACTGCTGTGGTATAGAAGTGAGAAAGATGTGGCCAACTTTATATTTCAGTGGATTTCAATCATTGCCTCTATTTTGGCAGTTGGTGATCTCCCCAGGGGTATATGGGGAGAAGAAGAATTTAGTCATTTGAGTTCAGTTACCATCAGTGATGAAAAGAGCAGCCATACACTTCTCTTTCAGTATGGTCATCATGGGGGCGGGGGGAGAGATTTCATCCTTGGGGTCCAGGGCAATGTGGGACTTCTAGGCCTCTAAATGCTACTTCCTATCAACCATGGTTCGAGTTACTTAGATAGATAATTTATTACGGTCAGAGACCAGTATTGTTCGATTTTAGGAGAATTGTACACAAGTTCCTGGTACAATGCATGGTCTGGGATCTAAAGACATCTAATGCTACCTGCTGCCTGGTTCAGCATGAGTGAAATTCTGTTTGCTTACAAGGCAGGAGCTGGTGGCTCCACTGCCTGCTCTTTCAAATGACTGGCTTGTTGCCCAAGGGACCCTGGAAAAACTTTGTAAAGAAGTCTTGCATGGACAGGTGTTTAACATTATTCAGTTGTGCTCCTTATAGCTTTATTTTGCCATAGCTAAAAGCAGTGCTTTTTTCTGGGGGGACGCAGGAGTACGCATACCCCTAAACATAATGTGAATCTAGGTTTGGCCTCATTGAGGAGCAGTATTTCAATATGAGTAGGAAAATGAGAGTGGCCCTAAACATATTTATTTATTTATTTATTTGGGGGAAAGCACTGATTAAAAGAACAAAATATTTTGACTTGTATTACAAAAAACATTGAATTTACTCGATAGGCTTTGGGGGGGGAAGCATAATTTCCTTAAACTACAGTTCTCTATCACATTTCTGTGCAAAATCTTCACTACCATTGAAAACCCTTTGGGAAAGAGACATTATAGGTGACTCTATAGACAAGATCTATTGGAATAAAATATTGGATGTATTCTCCTATCGCTCCTCCTCCGCTACAGTTCACTACCATACCCTAAAATTAACTTACTGGTGGTGCATGCATTCTTCACTACTAATAAATGCAACCTGCCCAGCTACCTGCTGCAGGACCTGTGGCCAGCCTCTTTTTTCCACGTACAATAGGTAGGCTCTTCAGTGTCTTTTGGGAAATGGTCTTTCACAACCAAACAACAAATAGCTATAGCACCTGATAGCCTTATTTTCAATATTTGAGGGGGAAACTGATGGCATAACTATTAAAAAACTTAATATACAGCTTATGACATTGATAATATACAGCTAAAAACTGGAGGACATTGAACATGGACTTGTATGAAATGTGACTATGCACAGCTATGGGAATTAGCCCCAATGGACAAGTTAACCAACAGAATGAGAGAATGCAGGAGTAACAAGAAAAAAGACACTTTTAAGAGAAAATTGTTTGGCTTTATTTCATGCACTCTCAAGGAAGTTTGGATTAGACCAGCATCACATGACCATTTATGCACTGATACACTTATATGAAGTTATGGTTAAGGTGGAATTTACATTTCTTCTTCTTTTCCAATAAGTGCAACTGTTCCAGGGGAAGAGGGAGGTCCCCCCCCCCTTCTGTCATGTTCTGTTTTACCGATAAAATACAAATAAACGTGGTTGTTGTTGTTTTTTTAGAAAGATAAGCTGTAGAGTTCTAGATCTTTATGTGCAATTCAATGACAGGTGGGGTGGGGAAAATAACCTTTAAAGGGGAGGGGAGGTTTGTTTCTATGAAATATCATTTTATTAGACTACTCATTTAACACTGTCTCTTCTGGTTTTAGTTTGCTGGTTTGTCATCTTCTGACCACTCTTCTGCTTTGCTGCTTCATGATGATAACTTTATGGAAGATACAGAAGATCATCCATACTGCTTCTGGGTGTGAATCATATCTTCTGGAAACCCAAAGCACCTGATACCCTAGAAGGAGGCAGCATCTTTAAAATAAAATTAAAAAGTGGGGAGTGGGAACCTGAGCTATCTTCAAGCTTTTTTTCCACTGTGGCCAACTCTTGCTTCCCTAGATTGCTGCAATATTTTGTAATACATTAATCCTATTTCCATTCTTGAGTAATTTGCTCTATGCAGTTTTCATACAGAGAGCACTTGTTACTGCCTCTGCTTCACCCACTTACTTTTGAAGAAGCCCTGTTTGTATCATTGACATTTCTATTGCTGAAGCATGGGTGGAGGATGTAAGGTCAGTAAAGTACATTCTAGAAGTGGAATACTTGGTGACAGTACCTTGCACTGGAGGGAAAACTGGGGAGATGATAACCAAAGATGAAAAGTTTGAGCATGAATTTCTTTAGAAGGAAAGCACCCAGGATCAGATTTTCTGTGTGTTCCTCATTGGCCTGGCTTGTTTAGATCTACTTGATACAAGTACAGTGGTGTGAGGAAAGCCTCCTTTGTATTTGTTCTCAGTTAAGATCCTTCTGTTGCTTAGGTGAGAACATCATCCCCAAACCTTGGGTGGGAGGTAGAGAATTCATAAGCATGAAGCTTAATATGGGACTAAGGTTTTATTGTTTTTGTTTTTTTGGAGGGGGTCCTATCGAATGCACAAACCTTGGCCTCTTTCTGTTTAAAATGGGGGGTGGGGTGGGGAATGCACCATGAAGAACTACCTGCTTCCCCCCTGCCCCACAGCAGGGAAAAGCTGTAGAGTAGGGATGGAAACCTTGTGGCTCCTCATATATTGTTGGACTAGAACTCCATCTCTGACCATTTTCCAAGCTGCTTGGAGCTGGGAGTCCAGCATCTCATGAGCCACAGGTTACACATGCCTGCTTGTGACCTAAGTACACCACTGTCCCTATTCATTCATCATTTAGTCACAAGTGTGGCTTGGTTACAAAAACATGACCTTTACTTTTCTGATTATGCACCTCCAGCTGGTCGCTCTCTCAATATATGCTGTTCTCTTCTCTATATGTGTTGCAGCTGGTGAATCGGGGCACAAAACATGTTTCATAGGGTTTTATCAGTTGATCTTCTGCAGCTACAACCTGTCAGACTTTGCCAAAAGTTGTTCATGCATACTTAGGTCTAGGTAGTTCCAGAAATACTGCTTGTGTTATGAGGGACCAGGGATCAATGCAAACAGTGTCCCCAGAAGCGTTATTGCTCATTTTCAGGTGGCTGGCCAGGTTGGCTAATAAAGAGCTCAGGTGGAGAAAGGGACTCTTGACATCATTGGGGTATATATATATATATTTAGTAACAATATATTTCACATTTCATGAGGCGGAGCCCTCTCGCTGAAAGGTATTTGTTCTGTAACCGAGGCTGGCTTAAATTAAGAAGTGGAAAATGCCTCTGGGCAATAGAAGGAATGGGCCAGAGAAAGGGGTAAAACGCTATTCTCCCAGAGCCTCACTTCGAACTACATATCCCGTCATGCTTTGCCACTTGGTACGGTCCGTAGAAGGGGGAGAAGAGGCTAGTGTTGAGGCAACCCAGGACGACAGAAAGCCAAGTCCCTGCGTTGCTGCAAGAGGGGTTCGTAGTGGGTTGTTGTGGAGAGGCGAGCCCCTTTCTGAAATTCCCCTGTGGATATACGGGGCTTCACCGGCCCCCTTGTGAGTTGGGTGGTTTGTCCTGAGCAGGTCGATCCACTCCCGACCGAAGGGGGAGCAGAGGCTCCTGGCGGGGTGGTGGTGGTGGGGCTGTGAGCCCTGGCCGCCGGGTTGGGGGCGGCAGCTGGACCAGGGAGGGCCGGTGGATGCTGGCGTGTTGGAGGAGCCCGGGAACGAGGTCTCCCCACGCACACAGCGGGTGGGTGGTCTCGGTGCTGTACAGAATCGGGGGTGGGGGGGGGTCGCGAGAGAGAAAGGGGGCGCACAACTGCCTGGCTGCGGGCCCCGCGAGGAGGTGCTGGAGCCGCCGCCGCCGCCGCCGCCGCCTTCAGCTGGCGCGGTGGGTATCGCGAAAGGTGGCAAAAGGGGGGGGGCTGCGGAGCTCGGGTGGGTGTAATGCTGAAATTTGTGGGGTGTGCGCGCGCGCGGTGGGGGATTTTGGTGGTTCCAGGTGTGTGTGTGTGTTTATGGGGTGGGGATCTTGGGAGTCTCCGGAGAGGGAGGGGGGTTGTCTTTGTGAGGTGCCTCGGTAACAGACGTCTCATGTTGTCATAAAAGAAAAAGAAAAAAAGGAACCCTGCAAGGCAGAGGTTGTTTTGTTTTGTTACGTTATGGGCGCTTGCTTCACTGGATTGGATAACGTTGGGGTTTCGGCGGAAGATGTGGGTTCAGGGGCTTGCCCGGGCGTGCAAGGGAGCGCGTGAATCTATGGGAATTTGGGGTGGAATGGAGGGCCTTGGTGGAGAAAGGGGGGGAGTGGTTCCCTCCGCGGAGGCTGGGATGGTTCTGCTTTGTTAGGTATTGCGTCCCCTGTGGATGCATTCCTAAAACTAGGTTGACGGGACCCATTCTTAAAAACAGCAGAATCGCACTGCATGGCACAATCCTGTCATGGAGTCTCGCGCTGTCTCCCTATCACACAGGCTCGAGGTTGCTTAAGGCCTGCTTGTGTTTGGGTTTTTTTTTAAATAATTAGATCGCTATATAAACGAAGAAATCAAGTATTGGGCGTATCATGTAGGACTGGAGGAGGGGAAGCAGCTGCAATGAAAACCCAACACTTTGCTAAGCTGTTGAAAATTTTTCTACACTAGTTTTAAGGTGTCTGGTAATGGGGCTTGGTGGATCAGTGCTTTCTAAAGGCTTGTGGCCTGAAGCCATTAGAATAAGTAGGCGTGGAGGAAGATGCATAGCAAAGTATTATAACTAATTGCCTAAGGACAATACATGAAGGATAAAAATAATGCTAGCACGTCCTTTACAGTGAAAAACAGCCACAAGATTTTGGGCACATCCTAAGAGACTTGTTCTTAGTTATTCTTGCAGACTTCCCCCACCCTGTCCTTGAGGCCCAGGGTGGATTACAGTTCATCTTTTTATCTTTTCTCATCACAACAGTCCTGCAGTTAGGTTGTTGCTGAGAGATACTGACTTATCCAAGGCCACCCAGTAGGCTTCATGACTGAGCAGGGGCTTGAACTTCCGTCTTTCAGATGCAAATCTATTGCATGCTATCAGCTGCTATATTAACCAGGATTAACGTGGGGAAACAAATTGTTCCTGGCAGAAGCTTTCTAGAACAGAGTCTATGGAGTATTTTAAGTTCAGAGAAAGTTTTGAGGAGCCTTCAATGTATGCAGTGTATGCCAGCGGAAATATTAATTGTTGACCAAGTTGCTTGTGTAAATTGAAGTGGCAAAATTAAGTTATTTCTCTTGTGTGCAGCTTGGTCCTATGCACATTCACTTAATCCCTAGCAAAATGCATAGCACTGCATCCTTACTAGATTTATGGTCAGAAAGTGCTCTGGCATCTGTAAAAAGCAGTAGAGGAAAAAGTACACCCCACCTTATCAAGAACATATAGAGAATAATATTGTGAAGAGTTTTGAAAATGTATTTGTTATTTTGCTTATGGAGCACCACTGGAGTATATTTTAGTTTACTGAGTTCCATAAGCAAAAATGTAGATAGGCGCCAGCTCCTGCCCTGAAGAATCTTGCAGTCTAGAACAGATAATGGGGAGGACAATAACTGATGAAGAGGCAGAGACAGGACTAGAAATGGATGAATGTGTGTGAGCAGCTTGGTAAATCCATGGAGCCTCGCTCTTTCCCCCAATTATTGTAAATTGTGTTTTAATGCTTCATGTATGATTTCAGAAAGGGTAGTGTGGAAGACAAAGATGCAGCAAGGAGGACCTAGAGAGGCAATTTTAAAACGAACTTCTATTTTGAGGTAACAAAGAAGGGATGTAATACAGTACTTAGAAAAACTAACATTTTCAAGGAAGCAAGGCACCTGACTTTTCTCAGCTTGGTTCTTTCTGGACTAAACTAAGAACTGGATTGCCAGTTCCTTTCACCTGAAACAAATACAGCAGATTTTGGTGAACTACTTCCCCCCCCCCCAGCAAGTCCATCTTGTTGAACTAATCGTTTTCACGCATCATCTTTGGATTCCTCTTTTCCCTTTGGTTTTAGTACTAGTTAGTTCTCCTACTATTTTTGGAAAAAGTAAGAGTCATTTGTATGTGTTTGTGTGTATGTATGTATAAATATGCATTGAGACTGCAATCCTATACCCACATAACTGAGTGTAAACCCCTTTGAACTAAGTGGGAATTACCGCACTGTGAAGATTGTAACCACTTATACTGTAATCCTATACATATCTACTCAGAAGTAATTTGGACAGTTTAATGAGTTACTCCCAGCTAAAGTGTGTGTAGAATTTCAGTCTTCACATACCAAAAAGTGCTATATAATTTGGTATGCATATTAATTTGCCTTTCCTAGATGACGAATTAACATCATAAATAGCCTGGGTTGTAGTCAACATTAGTCATACTCAAAACAGAGAGATGACTAACTTAGGTGCATTAATTTCAGTGGTCAGCTCTCTGTAGAACTTATTAGGCTACAACCTCTTATCTTTATGTTGCCTTATTTTACTCTATAGTAGAGCTTCTTGGCTGCTGATCTTGGTTTTGTAAAGCACATCGTGACAGTGTTTAGGAGAGGTATAAGTATTAACTTGCACAGAATAAGAGGTGTTCAGTGAAATACTATAGTTAATTTGCCTTATCTATTTCTAGTAAGCTATTTACAATATATCCTTCACTTCAGCATTCTGAGATAAGTTAGCAAAGCTGAACATTAGGGATTGGTTATCCATATCAAGAGGGAAAGTTCACGCTGGGAGAAAGGTGGCAGTGGCAAATGATCAAGCTTGCTCAGAGTAGATGTTGACTTTTAGTGTACTGAGCGCTGATAATAGATTAAATTAGGTAGGCTTCGCATCTGATTTAAATTTTGCTCACAGTACTAAGCTCACAATACTAAGTTCTGTTTCCTTATTATGGAACATTGCATGTTTTACTATAATACCTTTAAGAAGCCTATACACTAGTCTTTAAGTATTGTAGAAATATAAGGTAAGGCATCAATTTATTCAAGGAACCAGAAGGAAAAAGTGAAGGATACTCTTTGTACTACAGAAATAAGATATCACATGGTTGGGGCTTTCTGAGAGTGCTGAAATAAAACCAACATGCAGAAAATAAAAGTTGGAGAGCCAGTGTGATGATATAGTCTCCTTGGCTTAAGTTAGAGTTCAAATCAGATCCGCGCACAGCTAAGAAGCTCACTGGCTGACATTTGGTCCATCACTATCTTGCTGCTTTCACCTACCTCACTGGGTAGGTCTGAGGATAAAATAGAGTAGGGGAAACAGACCCTATATGCTGCTTGGTGTTCCTGGTAGCAAAGGATGGGTAATGATGTAATGTTTTAAAATACGATGCTAGCTATGGAGGCTGGGAGCCTTATCTATAATCTAGGTTTAAGCTTATTTAACTTGTGTCTTGGTCATATATGTATATTGCACACATATGCATGTTTGTTTTTGAACAGCAGATCTGGAGAGAGTAGGGTGGTCGTATGATATGATATCATATGCCTTCCTTAATTAATGTCTGTCTTTTGCAGGGTTCCTGAGTATGAGATGGAATATGGCTAGCATGTATGAAGACAACAGCTTAGCAGATGTGATGGTGGTGCTTGAATGCAGCTGGACTTGCTGAGGGAGGCGAAAGGGTGGCAGGTGGCAGGAGCTGGAGTCTCTCAAGGGTTCTGGTGCCTGGCCTCTGTAAGAAGCCATGATCACCTTGATAACTGAACAGCTACAGAAACAAAGCCTGGAGGAATTGAAATGCACATCCTTCAGCATCAGCCTGGTAAGATTTCCCCTGCCTTGTCTTGGATCTTGATAGTTTTCAAATCAGTACAAGAAATACTGTTGGCTTTTATCTTGAACCATAGGGCCAGATTCAGCTAACTTGTTCCTGTTAGTGGAAACCAACTCAAGAACTCCTGCCAGTGCAGCGGGGTTCCCCCTCCCCCATGCCTCTTCCAAATCCACTTTGGAGGTTGGGAAAACCCCCAGAACAGTACACAGGGTGGAAAAGAGGGAAGATTGTTCTGCTGGGCAAGCAAAAATGCTTGCACTGGTGGAATGATTTCCTCAGTGACCCTGAATTCACCCGTTGCCTCATTTTAATAGATGAAAGATTGGAGAGATTGCTACACTGTGCTTCAAGCTGCTGCTGCTGCTGCTGCTGCTGCTACCTATGGCCAGGAGTCAAATAACTAATTCTGAATGTCTAAGTTTACTTTGGGTCTTCCCTTCCCCAACAGTCTTCTGCCCATACTGCATGCCAAACTGCTTTTGAAAGTGAGGGGAGGTTCCAATAGAGCTTTTGATAGGGCAGGAGGACCTGCTATTCAAAGACAGATTTTAAAAAATCTTATCGGGCTAGTACAAGCACTTTGTGACAGTAAGTCGGGGTAACCAACATGGTCTCCCCCGGATCTTCTTGAACAACAGCTCCCAATCATCCCTGACCATTGACCATGTTGGCAAGGGTGAATGGGAGTTGTAGTCCCAACAGCAGTAGTTTTGTTGTGAACCAGCAGCCTGCTATATTGTCTTGTGAGAGAGGGGTGTTCTGCAGAGCTAGCACTGCCAGTAGTACATACCGGTATATTTTGTTTAGTGCCCTACCGTCAATCACTCTCACAGATTTTCTGTTTTGATCTATACCCTGGCAAAGCTAAAACTAGCTCTTGGGAACATGGCTAACACTTCTACAATAAGTAAGAACACTTATTCTGGTGATTGTTATGGGCACCTCTTGTTATGGCCATGGTTGTGGCCCATGAAACAGCTTATTATATTCCCCACCCCCACTCCCAAGTTTCCTTGCTTCTCCATGGCCAGAGGAGATTTGGAATTTTTAAAAAAGTTCTTAAGCAGATGAAAAGAGGAGTGAGTACCTATGCAAAAACGTATGTGGTGGGTTGGGGTAGATATCTCAAAAGTAAGCGTTCTGCTTCTTTCATCAGTACCCTGGCATTCAAGAACATCATCTTTTCCTTAGTAAAACCAAGTAGACCAAAAGTTGCTTCTATTCTCCTCAAAGTCAATTTCACCATTTCAGTGATGTGTTTGGGGTTAAAGAAAAGGGCTGTGATTTTACAGTTATAAGAATTGGTTCAAATAAGGATAATTGCTTCCCTCCCCCTCTTACCCATTACTTTTCTATAGTTGTTGAGCTACTGTTGCTGGGTTGGAGTTATTGCCATGGTAGTAGCAGCTAGTAGACAGTCTTTCTTCTCAGAGATTATTATCTATACACTACTTAGGAAGAGAGATTCCATTCTATGTTTACATGTAATTAACCTATGGAACTGATCTCCACATGATAATGTCTATGAAGGTAAATTGGTAGGCTGTCATTGGCTAATAGTTTCATTAGGCAGGAGTGAAGTCTCCATATTTATAGAGATGTTACAGTAGAACTGAGTACCTGACACCAAGTACCTTAAGGGGAAGATACTGCTTTTGGCATGATCTGTGTGTTCACCACACCTGGTTTGGGACTTTAAAGGTAATTGCTGGGACTTTAAATTGAGCTCAGAAATGCACTATTAATCAGTGTAACTGGTGCAATATAGTTGTTGCTTGCTTTAACCACCTGACCTTCATCAATACTTGGGCAGTTGCATTTTGCACCATTTGAAATTTCTAAACTGCCTTTAAAGGCAGCCCAGTCTAGGGTGTATTACAGTAGTCCAGCGTGCAACCTTCTGAATTTCATACTTCAGGGTGAGTGTAACCCTCTTAAATTCTCCATCCAGATTATTCAGGTTCCAGGATTAAGTTCTATCTTACTCACTCTCATGGAACCCACAATTGCCTCCAGCTATTGCCTCAGGAGTTCAGGAGTTCTGAACTTGGCTTTTTAAATAGTGGCCTCAACGTGGCCTATTTCAAGGTAGCAGTGAACACAATATCCCTGATAAAGGTGTTAATCACCTCCAAGGTTCAGATTGCATAGCCTAGCCTTGGCAGATTTCACTAGCTAAAATGGGCAAGGGTTAAGGGAATATGTGGTGGGCCTCAGCTCTCCAAGCAGCTTGTATATGTCTTAAGTTTGGTGCGAGGTGATGAGAATCATATTATGACTCTCATGGAGGCTCATAGTCTTGGACTCTATCGCAGTTATTGCACCCAAGTTGGCACAGGTGCAAATGACTTTATCTACAAAATAAACAGCAGACTAGGCTCTAGATCTTGCATCACTGATCCTCCACTGAGGGAGTCTGCTCATCACCAGAAACAGCTGTGGTGGATGACGTTGAACAAATGCAGTGGTGGCAGAGAAGTAAATTAGCTCTCACTTGGTCATATTTGTTGAATGTTTTCTGTCACTTACACACTAATTGTTGGTTCAGATGATTCATCACCTTTAGCGTCTTGGAATACCACAGAGCTGACATGCTTCTACAATCAGGTCAAGGATATTTGGGAGCTATCCCATCAATTGCCATTGTGATCTCCTCATTCCAAGCAGATACCAGAGCTTTGGCAGGACCATCAGCAAGACCTTTAAGAAAATCTCCAGTGCTGACAGAAAACCATTGAAATTAATCAGGTTCTGTGGAGATTACAGACATCCTGAATGTCAAATCTGATCATGTAATGAAGTGGCCAACGCAACAGAACCAAGAATGACTCCCTTACCGGTCTTCGTTTTGTACAGAAGACTAGCTTCCAAATTTGTCATCCTACATGTGTTGAATCAGCCTCAATTAGGTTTGGTGGGGTTATTAAAGTTTCCCCAAACCATGAACCGTGCAGTTCTCAATGCCACACTGACCACCTCTGTCAGCTCAAAAAGGGAGAGTGTTGGGCAGCTAGGTGTCTGGTACATGGACAGAATCCCAATTTGTTATAGGGTCTTCAATACCAGATCTAGACATTCAACTCTGGCCAACTTTTCCCATCCCAAATTGAACTTTGTGCTGTACTGCGAAGCTTGGTTGGACATATTTGGGAAATGGTAACTCTCCTCCCCTCCCCTGGTCAGATTTTGGTGATGCAAGACAAGTTGCATATATGGCATGCCTTGCCTTTCAGTGTTCAAAAGGTTACTGTTTAATGCTAGAAGAGCAAGAGACTTTGCAGCCCATCATGTGATTAGGTGCTAAATACAATAAAGTGATTTGTGAGTAGTGCATCAAGTTATACCTTTGCCACAGGAGCCCTTTACTTCCTGGGTGCTCACCTGGAGTTGTTAACATGTTTTATCCTCAGAACAATCCTTTGAGGTAGGTTAGGCTAAGAGAAAGTGACTGACTCAAGATCACCCAGTGAGCTTTATTCCTAAGTGGGGGTTTAAACCCTGGTCTCTCTAGTCCAGTACTCTAAACATTACATCACATTGGCTATCTGGTGTTTTCATGGGGCTTATCAAAATTACCCACATGTTGATTTTTTTCTTTCTGTGAGAGCAAGAGAATGGGTGGGTTTTTTTTGTTTTTTCCATGCTAGTTCCATAATTTCCTGTCTTCAAGGACAAGTGAGGACAGCTATGGTCTGAAGTTATTGCTACAGATGACTACAGATATGCCTCAAGTTAGCATTATATCTGTTGCTGCTCTGAACAGGTAAAGGTCAAAGGCTCGTTTGCCATTGAATGACTGAGGGGAAAGGTCACTCCTTTGGAAGGTGATTTATTTATTTACTTGCTGAATTTCTATGAAGCCCTTCATCTGAGGATCACAGGTTGGTTTACAATACATCACAGGGCAGTGATGGAAAGAGTAAGAGTACTGGGGAGGAATCAAGAAGATACTGGTATATTTCTTTGCTTTATAGACTATTAAGCATTTTACTGCGATGGGAGCTTGCCGTTTTTTACTATTATCTCTAAATCCCATATTATTTTCTTCTTTTTAGCATGTTACTGTTTGAGGACTGTGGAATACCACTCACAAGGGAAACTGACCTGCAGTTTCCAAGTTCCCCCACCAGTTTCTTGCTCATGTGCATGTGTTCTATTGTCTTTGTTTTCCATTCACCCCAATCCTTATTAAATGTAAAGCGTTTCCCAGTGCACTTTCTCCATATTTTTTCTTAACGGGGTTAGGACTGTACTACGGGATCCTCTCTCTAACCTATCCCTGTAATCTAAGGAGAGTTGGCGTGACTTGGAAAATGAAAGGCAATGTGTTGCTGTGGCAAAAAAGACAGTGGTACCTCGGGTTACAGACGCTTCAGGTTACAGACTCCGCTAACCCAGAAATAGTACCTCGGGTTAAGAACTTTGCTTCGGGATGAGAACAGAAATCACGTGGCGGCGGCACGGCAGCAGCGGGAGGCCCCATTAGCTAAAGTGGTACCTCAGGTTAAGAACAGTTTCAGGTTAAGAACGCACCTCCAAAACGAATTAAGTTCTTAACCCGAGGTACCACTGTAATTAAAAAGAGAATGACGTGGTGAAATATAAAGCATGTGTTTCCTGATTTATCTTAGATTTGGAGTCCATGGAAATAAGTTTTTTTTGCCTCAAAATGAGTTAAAGATGCACTAATCTGTTGCCTAGAAAAATTGTCCAGAAGAAAAGTTAAAACTGAGCAAAGTTGTTGCGGTTGCAGCCAGTAGCAGAACTCGACTTTTCTGCAACATTGAGGTGTAGACTTCTGAGAATGGGTTGTGTGGCCTTACGAAGCTTTTGCGGGGGAAGGCACAGTCCAAAAGCATAATGCTATTTGAGCAGAGGTAGCTCTGTAGCAGAGAGTCAATGGTTTGGAGGGCAAAGGGACTTCGGCTTTTCAAGTTTTGAACATGGATAATGTGCAGAGGCACGTTACTCGACATTTGGAAACAACATATGGAGGCAAAGATGACAAGAATTAATCCTTCCATAACTCTTTCCTCTGGTATTTTGTTAGGTATGTTTAATCTGTAATTGTCAAGCAAGAGATTTGGGGAGATCGCTCATTGCTTTAGGTAGAAGTGGTGCACCTTAATTTATGATGGCTTGTGGTATTTAGTGTCTGGCTCTCCTTATATTAAGGAGCTGACATACGGACAAAAAAATACTACATTGTCCTTGTCTCAGAGGGCTTCCAGTCACCAAAGAGCAGTGAAGTGATAGAATGAAAGAGGAAAATAGTGGTAAGTGCAAATTTAGATTGTTTCTGTGGCCATAATCTAAAACATTAATTTCTTGGTGTGTCTTCTCACATTCTTTCTAATGAGAGTGAAGTATCCTCGGGCTTTTGATACTGAATAGTTTAGGCATGGTATAAAGGGAGCAGTTTAAATCTGTGTAGAACCTCTGTAGAATAGTGGCTTGTGGCAGCACCATGGAAAGGACTGGTAGTCAAGCTTGTGCAAATCAGAGTTTCCATTTGGTTATTTTGCCCCTCTGAATTTTGGTTTCAACATTCAGATTTAAGCAAGTTTTGGAAGCTTTCCTTGGCGAAAGCTTGAAGGTTTGCTACTAATAATGGCAGGGGGTGGGGTGGGGTCATAGGATCCAAGGAATTCAGATAGGTCCAGGAGTGGGAGACCTGTGGTCCTCCAGATGTTGTTGGACTCTACCTTGTATCAACCCTAGCCAGTATGAATAATGGTGGGAAGTGAATGGCATCATGGTCCACCAATATCTGAAGAGCCACAAGTTCTCCAATCCTGAGATACGGGAAGTTATCTGAATGTTGGTAGAATCCCACAACTGGTACCACTCTTCTGTTGTAGGCCACATGTTGGGAATTAGAGATCCAGAGGTGCTTATGAGATGCTGGTCCTTGCTGTGATGTGGTGACTCCTTGTGTTTCCTCCCTAGCCTTTGCCTGATCATGCTGATGTGGCCAGCTGTGGCAGCCCCTTCCAGATAGCGCCTGGTAAGAGCATCTGGCTGGACTTCCACCTTTTGTGCCTACATCCATTTCTCTTTTGTCTGTCCTTTTTATCGTCTGATGTCCTTTATATGCAGCTCACAGTTAATAAAATTAGCTTGCTTTCCAGGTCTCCTGGAGCTCATGTATTTTGTGATACCATCTCTACTTTTAAGTCAAAGCTTGGTGCAAATAAAGGGCCAGCTGTGGTTTAGTTTTAATAACAAGAATTCAACAGAGTTAAATGCAGGAGGATATCCCAATAAATAACAGGAATGGCTGTTTTCAGTAAAGAAATGTCATTATGCTTCTGGCGAATGGAAGGAAAGAGATCCATTGAAGAAGTGGTGTTCTATTTAGTAGTTTTAAAAATTAATCCTGCTAATCCTCCCATTTCTTTTTTCTGTCTTTATTTTTGAACTGGCAACCATCACCATTTTATCTAAGATGTTGCAACCACTAAGATTCTTTTATCTAAGATATAATTTGTCTAAACAATAAAATAAAATCTAATACAGCTTAATATTGCTATATGCATAAATGGTGCTGCCTATATTAAAAAATTACATATTTCATATTTATTTATTCATTCAAAAATGTATATACCGCTTGATCAAAGCAGTTTACGTATGTGGCCAAGTACCACCACTGGTATTCTGGTCATGTAAACACTTCAGGATAGATAGCGCTAATAATTAACTCTTGATACAAACTACGTTGTAACATAGTTACATTGGCAGTATAATACTCTGATAAATAAGATTTTGGCACTTGAATTATGGATGTGCTTGATTATGCATGGAGGAAGAATGGATGCCAGGTGGATAAGAGAATAAAACCCATAATCTTAATTTTAAAAGAAAATACTAGCTGCTGTCTTCATCAGTTCTGTTCTTACTGCAATTGGCCCATATAGAATTTTGGTATGTAATTAATCTCAGCTGTATGTCATAAAACTGTAAGCTATCAAAGTGTATTCCTGGATCCTTTGTAGCTCTTAAAATAAAGAACTATGTTTCCAATCATTGTAGGAAACCTACATTGTACAATCAGTGTACTGAGCCTTGCGTAGAACAGCTTCTAGTTACTTATTTTAAAATAGCATTTTTGTTTGGAGCACGTTTTCTTTGCAAGGCACATTAAAGAAAGCATGTGTTCCCTGCCAAAGTGAGTCATTCCTGTGACTGTTCTGGTCATTTGTACTAGAAACATATTGTACAGCAATCTGACTGTGACTCCTTTGTAGCCTTAGAATTATAATATTTTCCACATAGTGACTTTGTGGGTGTTGGTGGCGAGTGTGTTTTCTTGGTTCAGCTATAGCATGATGGGCCATTTTATTTATCTGATTTATTTATTACAGAAGTTTCCACCTTACCCTTTAAGCAAGTTTCCAGGCTGGCCTTGGCTTTAAACTTGTTAGCTTAAAGCTGCTTGATATGGGACAATGTTAGCCTGTCAGGATTTTCAGCTGGATAACCTGAGTTAAAAAAGCTTTATCTTCTACATAATAATTGCTCTAATGGAGTGTCCGAAGAGGGCCGTTTCAGAGGCTACAGACTTCTAACATATGTATTGTGGCATGAGTCTACTTCATCAGGTGGAGGGTGAAGATTTAAACACACACACACACACACACACACACACACACAGAGAGAGAGAGAGAGAGAGAGAGATTGCCTCAGTGAGGTAAAATTGGTTCCAATAAAAGGTACTGCTCACCTGTGGATATTGGGAGTCCTAATGGACCAGCATGGTTATCTTTGCTTTTTGTTCTACACTATATATTGGCATGCTGTAGCCTAAAACTTTATGCCATGATAAATTTGTTGGTATTTAAGATTCAACAGGACTCCTTTTTGCTGCTACAGACTAGTATGGTTCTGCTTTTGGAGCTCAGATTGGCTATGTGAGTGGCTTTGTGTGGGACTTACAGAATATTTAAACTCCTTCCTTCTGTCTTGTTGGAAAGCATGGTTTGTGTTTCTCAAGGTTCCTGTCATATGTCTGCTCCTTTCTCTTCTTTGTGCAGCATGTTTGGTTCTAGCTTTTGCATATTAGTCCTCTTATTTCAGTTTGCAATCAGTATGCTTTTGAATGAAATGAGCCATATTAGCTCCTTGTCGTTAAAAAAACCCCCACCTTCTATATATAGGAAACTTGGGGTTTCTTCTCTGGATTTCTTTCAAGACAGCTTGGATTTTGACTTGGAGGCTAACTCACTTGATTATTGTTGCTACTAGCTTTGACCACCTCTGCAGCTATGCAAAGAGACAAATGAGTGTTACAAGAACAATGTCGTTAAATGAACACAGCCTTTCTGGAAGGACTGCAGTTGTGAAACACAGGACTGCTTCTTGCTTTTCTTAAGGCATGACTAAGAAGGGAAGTGGCTGGAAGATATTACTGTGTGCTGATGTTGGAGAGAGAAATATTCCAGCTATTTTATTACATGTGTGTTAAATTTGAATGGGGGTGGGGCTGTGGACATGAAAAGCACCCCAAATTCATCAGTTGTACTAAACATGGAAGAACTTGGAAAAAGCAGGGTTTTCTTCAACTGTTCTTCAGTTTGAATTAAATTCCTTTAATTGGTTCCCACAGTTGTTCAGTGAACTGTCCCAACTTTAGTAACCAAACTGAATAAATTGTAGAATTTTTAAAGGTAGGATATCTTAATCTGGCTCCCTGCCAACATCTTGCTCCAGCTGTAATGGGTGTAAGTATTAAATAAAATTTATGTTGTCCCTCTCGTTTTACCCCCTTTCTCTGATCCACAAGTGCCTCATGTCAAACACTGAAAGAAGAGAATTGCTTCCAGAATGTGAAGACCTCATGCATCACAGGAGGGGGGAAAACCAGAGGCATCATAATTGGGGAACTAAGGGGAGCAAATGGGGAATGTTATCCTGGAGAAAATTGCCCTATCTTGTTGTCATTGTGGGTTACAGTACTTCTTGATTGAGAGTGATGCACAACAAAGATGATCAGACCACATCTTAAATCTTAATCAGGTATAGTAGAATAGTAAGGGCCGTTTCTAAGCTAACAATTGCTTGAAATGGTTGTTCTACAACTCCTGTTGTAGAAGGTTCTGAAACTTTGTATGTGTGATGGTGCTATTAAAAAGTAAAAATAAGGCAGCAAGGGGTGCTGATTGCTCACATGTCAAATGATAAATTGGCTATCTGGCGTGTGGCTTGTGGTTCTAATTAAAGCCTTCATCTTTAATATTCTGTCTTGTGATATTTCTTGCAGAGGGAACTTCATGGAGGGACCTAGCTCCCTGTCCAAAGATCCATCTTCAGGACAGCACAGGTCTTTACCAACACTCCAGCTTGAGCCTTCCCCTGCCCCCCTGCAGCTCAGACAACCGTCCTCAGAACAGCCTCACATCCCAAACACTGGCCACCAACTCAGTAGTCTCAGAAAAGGCTTCTGTGCCCCCCACCAAAAGACACTGCCGTTCACTATCAGTGCCTGAAGACCTCTCCCGTTGGCAGGCTGTCTGGAGGCCCCTGGGCTCCAAAGTCTGGACACACATCAAACGCCGGGACAACAGTGGAGGGGACACTTTGGCAGTACAAGCCCAGAACCTGGCCCAGGGAGCCAACAGACCTTGCTTCAACCCTGCCCCCAGTGCCTCTCACCAGTGTGTTCAAGATGGTGCTGGTGGTAGCGGTGGCGGTGGCAGGAGCCCCCCTTTCTTCAGCCTGGCCCTATCCCGAGAATCGCCAGCAAGCACATCATGGGAGACTGGAGAGACTTTGCAGCCCTACCCTCTGCAGCGACGTTTCTCCCTGTCACCTGTCAGATTCCTTCCCTCCCCGCGAAGCTCCACCACCTCCACTCCAGAGTTGCTTCGACACCAGCACAGCCTCCCTCGCAGCCGCTCACAGCCATGTGACTTGGACACCAGGAAATCTGGTCTCAAGCGGCGCCATGATGAGGATGTGAGGTGGCATAGGCCCTCGCTTGATTTCTACAAGATGAACCAGGTAGGGAAGGAAGCAAGCACTGTTAGCATCTGAGTGCCTTAAGGATACATATGAAAGGGGAAATGATGGGGTGGAGTGAGTAGTCTACTGAAGTAAAGAACAGAATTTGGCTATGTCACAAAATAACACACACACACACACACACACACACACAGAGCATCTCTTGATCTCTGTCCTTAACCTCTGACAACAATTTGCTGTTATGAGATAGTTGAGATTACAAGCACTGGGCAAGGGGGAGAGCTGGGAGCCACACCAAGATTTCTCTGAATGATGCCAACGAAACATGTTTTGTTGTTGTTCAGTCAGTCATTCAGTCGTGTCCGACTCTTCGTGACCCCATGGACCAGAGAACGCCAGGCACCCCTATCCTCCAC
The DNA here is from genome assembly GCF_009819535.1 of Lacerta agilis. Lineage (NCBI taxonomy): Eukaryota > Metazoa > Chordata > Lepidosauria > Squamata > Lacertidae > Lacerta > Lacerta agilis. Next base: position 66,227,296 of record NC_046313.1, read on the forward strand.
TGCCTCCCACAGCTTGGCCAAACTCATGCCAGTCGCTTCGAGAACACTGTCCAACCATCTCATCCTCTGTCGTCCCCTTCTCCTTGTGCCCTCCATCTTTCCCAACATCAGGGTCTTTTCCAGGGAGTCTTCTCTTCTCATGAGGTGGCCAAAGTACAGGAGCCTCAACTTCCCGGATCTGTCTTTCTAGTGAGCAGTCAGGGCTGATTTCTTTAAGGATGGATAAGTTTGATCTTTTTGCAGTCCATGGGACTCTCAAGAGTCTCCTCCACCATCTTAGGAGACAAATGAGGTGATCCGGCACTCCCATTTCTTTAAGAACTTGCCATAGTTTGCTGTGGTCGACACAGTCAAATGCTTTTGCTTAGTCAATGAAGCAGAAGTAGATGTTTTTCTGGAACTCTCTAGCTTTCTCCATAATCCAGCACATGTTTGCAATTTGGTCTTTGGTTCCTCTGCCCCTTTGAAATCCAGCTTGCACTTCTGGGAGTTCTCGGTCCACATACTGCTTAAGCCTGCCTTGTAGAATTTTAAGCATAACCTTGCTAGCGTGTGAAATGAGTGCAATTGTGCGGTAGTTGGAGCATTCTTTGGCACTGCCCTTCTTTGGGATTGGGATGTAGACTGATCTTCTCCAGTCCTCTGGCCACTGCTGCGTTTTCCAAACTTGCTGGCATATTGAGTGTTGCACCTTAACAGTATCTTTTTATTATTATTTTATTTTATTTTAATTATTTTTTATCACTTTTTATTTACAATACTTAAACTTACACTCGTCATACTGAATATAAAGAGTAATAATACAAAATCAGAGAAAAACAAAAACAAAACAACAATAATGATATAACACGAGATACCAACCAAAAATAGCACCAATGAAAACATTAGCACATCACAACATATGAAAAATTATATAAAACAACTAATCCATTATTTTATACACACCCACCTTAACAGTATCATCCTTTAAAAATTTAAATAATTCAGCTGGAATATCATCACTTCCACTGGCTTTGTTATTAGCAGTGCTTTCTAAGGCCCATTTGACTTCAGTCTCTAGGATGTCTGGCTCAGGGTCAGCAACCACACTACCTAGGGCAGGCATAGGCAACCTTCGGCTCTCCAGATGTTTTGACCTACAACTCCCATGATCCCTAGCTAACAGGACCAGTGGTCAGGGATGATGGGAATTGTAGTCCGAAACATCTGGAGAGCCGAAGGTTGCCTATGCCTGACCTAGGGTATACGAGACCTTCATATCTTTCTGGTATAATTCATCTGTGTATTCTCGCCACCTCTTCTTGATGTCTTTTGCTTCTGTTAGGTCCTTCCCACGTTTGTCCTTTATTATGGTAATCTTTGGACGAAATGTTCCTTTCATATCTCCAATTTTCTTGAACAGATCTCTGGTTTTTCCCATTCTGTTGTTTTCCTTTATTTCTTTGCATTGCTCATTTAAGAAGGCCCTCTTGTCTCTCCTTGCTATTTTTTTGGAAATCTGCATTCAGTTTCCTGTATCTTTCACGATCTCCCTTGCATTTTGCTTGCCTTCTCTCCCCCGCTATTTGTAAGGCCTCATTGGACAGCCATTTTGCTTTCTTGCATTTCCTTTTCATTGGGATGGTTTTCGTTGCTGCCTCCTGTATAATGTTACGAGCCTCCATCCATAGTTCTTCAGGCACTCTATCCACCAAATCTAAATCCTTAAACCTGTTCTTCACTTCCACTGTGTATTCATAAGGTATTTGTATCTTACTGGCCCAGTGGTTTTTCCTATTTTCTTCAGTTTAAGCTGGAATTTTGCTATAAGAAGCTGATGTTCTGAGCCACAGTCAGCTCCAGGTCTTGTTTTTGCTGACTGTTTAGAGCTTCTCCATCTTTGGCTGCAGAGAATATAATCAATCTGATTTCGACATGTTACTCCATGTTTATTTATTGGTAATTTTAGGTCAGGTGCTGCACAAAAACAGAAGTGATAATAGACCCTGCTCCATGGGCTCCTCCGCTTACATTACCAGTTTCCAGCTGAAACTGCTATTGTTTTATGTCCCTATTGCTATAGGGTTCACATTTGACCAGCAGTAATTGGGTGTTCAATTATTGCTGGAAGATCCAGCAACCATTCCATGTTTTCTTCAGATTCAAAACATTGAATTAGGGCAGAAATGTTTGGGTAGAGCACCCATTCCTATTATAGCATCCTCCATATAAAGTGTGGGGTATTCTCTTATGGCCACTGCTTTCCCACTCCCTCTGCCTTGGGCAAAGCAAATATGAACACTGGTAGCTTAATTATGATTAAAGTATAGTTTGAACAGCATTCAGGACTTTAGCCCCATTAACTTTAACAGTAGTCTACTATGTTCTGAGAAGACATAGATTAAAGTAATAATTATATTGTGGGGAAAGTAAGGTGGCTACCAGAAATACGTATGTGAAGCTAGTGCTTCAGGAAGGCTTTGCTAGAATAGCATTGCCTGTCTGACACTCGTCAGCTTAGGTCAGCAATGAGAGCAGTTAGTTTTTGAAAATTCAAGTCTGTGTCCCATCTGCTCGGATCCATAGCCAGCGATGAGCCTTCAGAAGCTCATGTCATATTCAGTTTATTATTAATTTATCACAATTATTTATGTTCTGCCTTTCAGGATACAAATAACTTCCAAGGCAGTGTTCACAAGAAACATTAAACTACTTAAAAAAAAAAAAATACAGTACTATCAACATAAGGATCCTTTGCATGGGGTAGTAGATGGTACTGCAGGTGGAGTACTGCATTGTGCAGCCTGGAACAGGCTTTGAGGTGGCTTTTCATGCCTTATCTGGAATCTGGCCCACAGGTAGATGACCCAGAGCAGGGAGGGGGAAGTGGTGTTTTTCTTTGGCAAGGTGTGACTTAAAAGAGCTCTAGTGCAAGTGATTATGAATATGGTTATAAATTGTCAGTATCAGAATAATGTAATCTTAAGTACGGAAGGTGCATTGGTATATAAAAACTTGTTTTGTTACATTTGACAGAAACCATTTGCAGGAGGCGTCTGTCAGCTGGACAAATCTGAAGAAGGTGGCTATTCATCATGGCTCTTGGGCTGCAGCCCACAAGCACCTTCAGCTCCATGTAGTCCCCTCAGCAACTGTGGCCAGGTTCTTAGTGAAAGTGAGGAAGAGGAGGAGGAAGAGGAAGCAGCAGTGCAAGCGGCACGGAGACTAAATTGGAATTTAGCAAGCAAAAGGACACTCTTCCAACCAGACTTTAGCGATCTGGATCTAACTTTGATTGAGGAGAACTAGGGGTTGGATGTCTCCACAAGAAACTGACTCTGGGATCAGCCACAAAGGGAGGCTGCACTCCTTGATGAGGGAAGTGGGGTGGGTGCAGAGGGGAAAGTGGCATTGGGACTGGTGGGGTTTTGTCTGCTTGTTTCTTTTTATTAAAAAAAAGGGAAAATGGCTGTATAGATGCTGTATGTCTCTGGAATGGAGTAATGAAGCCCTGCCAAAGGGGTGTGTCCATATGTGAGAAAAACAGAGAACTTTGCCAATAATCCTTTTCCCTATTCCCAAATCAGTTTTTTAGCAAGCCCCTTGGCCACCCAGGTTTCAAAATGGACTCCATTACCCCAAAGGGAGATAATAACATTAGTCTCTAGTAGCGTAAAACTATTTGGGGGGGGGGGGAGTTCTTCTATGACCTCATTCCCTTCAAATTATTCCACAAGCTTGGTGGGAAAAATAGGAATCTCTGTAAAAATGTTGGACGAAACAAGCAGAGTTGGAAATTAAATTTTGTTGCAGTGCTTTGTAATACTCATTCCCCCCACCCCCCATTGGTAGTACCTACTTCCTTTCTGATGGTAAGTATAGAACTTGAGGCTTTTGCTGCTGTCCTCCTTCCCCATATCAGCAAATCCATAAGTCAGGACTTCATTTTAATTTTGTTTCTTTATGAAGATTAATAATAATAATAATATAAAATTTTACTTATACCCCGCCCACCCATCTGGCTGGCTTTCCCTAGCCACTCTGGGCAGTTCCCAACAGAACACTAAAAACAGAATAAAACTTCAAACATTAAAAACTTCCCTAAACAGGGCTGCCTTCAGATGTCTTCTAAAAGTAAGATAGTTGTTTATTTCCTTGACATCTGATGGGAGGGCATTCCACAGGCCACTACCGAGAAGGCCCTCTGCCTGTTTCCCTGTAACCTCACTGCTCACTGCCAGAAGGCCCTTGGCACTGGACCTTGGTGTCTGGGCAGATCGATGGGGGTGGAGACGCTCCTTCAGGTATACTGGGCCGAGGCCGTTTAGGGCTTTAAAGGTCAGCAGCAACACTTTGGGTTGTGCTTGGAAGTGTACTGGGAGCCAATGTAGGTCTTTCAGGACCAGTGTAATATGGTCTCGGCAGCCACTCCCAGTTACCCGTCTAGCTGCTGCATTCTGGATTAATTGTAGTTTCCAGGTCACCTTCAAAGGTAGCCCGACATAGAGCGCTTTGCAGTAATCCAAGTGGGAGATAACTAGAGCATACACCACTCTGGCGAGACAGTCTGTATCTTGGACTTGTCTCAATTCAAGTAATGCTATCCTAGCAGAATCTAAATTTCATACACTGTAAAGATTGTATGTTTTGCCTGTCGGAAAAGCAGACCATATGTGAGTAACTGGAAAACACCCCCCAAAGGGGAAGTGTATAGAGAAAAAGGAACTATTGAACAGCTGAGACTGGATTCATGTTTTATAATGAAGGAAAGGTTTTACACACACATACACTTATTATGTAAGTTATTTTGAGACACTGCAAAAGAGAGTAATAATTTTTAAAAACAGCTTTTGGACAGGGGCAGAACTAGGCTTTATTTCACCTGGGTCAAAGACCCAATTTGGTGCCCCCCCTGCACGTGTGTGTGCAAACACACACACACAGGCTGGGAACCTCAATGGCACCCCTTTGGAGGCTTAATTGGGACTAAAAAGATTCTATTAGAATATATGGAGCTGAGCTTCAGGATGGGAAACCTGTGCCTTTAAAAGGCTACATAAGCAGAAATTCAACAAATGCCCACAGCCATAGCTTTATTGTGCTAGGATTGTTTTTGTTTGAATTCCTGGTGTCCTCGCTAATGTTATCATGCTACATATAGCTTGAAGAAAGGCGGGAAGTGAACACACCTAATAATAAACTGCTATAGCTGTGGTGGTTCTTTACAGCGGGAGCTTTTCTCACTGGCGCACCTCTGGAATTTCTGCTTTGCACAAGGTACCTCAAGAAGCTAGAGGGTGAGGGAAACCCATCCTTGTATCACTGCCGCGACCAGAACATTTAGCCACGCCTGGCTTTTACTTTTAAATTTTTGTGCCTCGCCGCTCCTGAATCTCTACTGCTCTAGCCTTGCGCCTGGCTCGACAGGACTGTGGACGGCGCCGCTGGAGAGCCCAGAGGACCGGAAGTGATGTGTGGTTTCCGGGGGCCGCTCTGGGCGCGCTACTCTATGGCTGCGCAGCCCGTTGTGCTCCGGCTTCGACGGGGATCTTGCCCTCCGCGGACCCAGCCGAGACCTTCCGCTTCCCTTTTGGAGGCCGGTGGCGAGCTACGTGCAGTGCGGGGAGGGCCGCTGCAGGCGAGAGGCAGGAGGACGGCGCCCGGAGCGCATCCGCTGAGCTGGCCTGGCTTTTCCTCCCCGCCCTTTTCTCCTCCGGCTGTAGGCGGGCTGCTCGCTGCCGCCGCCTCTGCGAGTCCTTGGGCGGGGGCGAGGCCGCCGCCGCCGCCTCCGGTCCCCGAGCTTGCGCCTCCCTAGCGCCCGCCTCTCCCGGGGTCAGAGTCGCGCGGGCCCGCCTCGGTGTGTCCCATGGACAGGCACAAAGTGAAGCGCCAAAGGCTCGACCGCATTTGCGAAGGTAACGCCCTGGGCGGAGGGAGGGGTTCGCTGGGCGGCGGCGAAGGGGAAGGGGAAGGGGCCTGGCCCCGGGGCGAGCGCCTGCCTTTTTGCGAAGCGGCGGAAGATCTCGTCGCCCTTCCGCCGCAGTGACAGGCGACTTCTGGCGAAGGGTTTATTCGCCCGCCCCACGCCCCTTTCTGTTAATGGGGTCTTGGACGTGGCCCTTTCCCCACTCAAAGCTTAGATCCTGCTAGCCTTGCCAGATCCGTCCAGATACTGAAGGTGTACACGAGCAGGATTAGCCCAAGTGCAAATGCCTCTCTGCCCTTTAAGGAGCTGTGAGCAAGGCAGGCAAACCTCGTTTCCGGTCTTACAGAGCGGTTCAGGTGGCTTCACATGCTCCCATCTCAAGAAACCTTAACGGTATTCTGATCAGGTAGCCCAGCAGTATCACCCCTGTACTGTAGATGGGAGAAAGAGCCAGGCCAAGGGAACTGGGGCTTTCCTTTTCTGGTCATAAACTCTTAACAAGTTCGTGACCAGAAACTGAAAGGGCTCTTAATACTGCTGTTTTTATTATCTGCGTTTTAATATATTTGTTTCTTATAATGTTTTAATCCTATTAGAACTTAATTGCTTTTTAACAATTGCCCACTATATGTTTTTAGCATTTTATAGTTTATCTGTGTTAATTTACATAAGCCACTTTGAGTTCCTGTCTGTGGAAAAGGTGGTGATACTACTACTACTACTAACAGCAGTTTTACTCCCATGGTGTGCTAGACTAGGAGTAAAGTGGATTCAAATTTGTGGGAGAAATGGAACTATAAGGTGACAAAGTGTATCTTGAATTTTCAGGCAAAGTAATTTCATAAAAGCAGGGTGTGGAAACAGCTGTCTAATGTTTCAAAGTGGAGCAGAAGAGATTTGACAGCTTTTATCTTGGCAGAATCTGGCAAAAGCTGTGCTGTGGTGGTGGGTCATTAGAAGCTCTGGCAGCTGGGTTGTGCCTGATGGGAGAGTCCAAGTAAACCTCTCCCAAGTAAACTGTTGATGCTTCTGACAGGTGCTTCCTGAGTCTTCTCGCATATGTAGGAAATTGGGGGGGGGGCTAGTTTAACTGAAAAGTACAGAACATTGTATTGGATCTGGATTAGGTTAGTTGAAGTGAAGTCTCATTTATTCAATGGGACTTAAGTTAGACTAAGTCTGGAATCAGTCCATTCTTCACAGTCCCCTTTTAAGACTGTGTCATTGCCCTTTTTTTTTCTTAATTGGAGTATTGTTGATGTGGTCCCTGGAGCCACTGCCCACTTCTCCAGACTTCCATATAAATTTTCAGCTTGTCTGCTTGCTGAAGTAACACAGTCTGACCTACGTAGTGAGGCTGGAAGGTAGTGTTCTTTTCCTGGGTCAGGAGGCCATCTGCAAGATTGTTCTAGAGTTCTAAAGTAAAGTTCTAAAGTAAAGTAAAGTAGAGTAGAGTAGAGTAAGGAACTTACAGTAATTGTTCAGCAGCAGATGTGTGGTTACTTAAAAGTACAGAGTATTGTGAATAAACGGGTTGTGTTGCTGGCTCAGCTGTTATTTGACATTATGCTTTCTTAATTCTTATGCAGTGGTTGCCTCATCTTGTGACTAATTCCTTTAATTGCCTGACAATGGTTTCTTATCAGGATGCTTTAATGTGTTAGCTGGACCATTCTTAGGTGACACTATGTGTATAATGCCCTGTGGCCTAACACTATTGCACAAATAATCCTGTGTCTGTGTAGCATCCTAAAGAGACACGGGAAGATGCTGATGCAAGTGCAAATGTCTCATTTGTTCCTCCTTTCCAGATTATATTTTGATTTATCAAAGCAGAGTGTTTAGCTCTTCATTCACTCCATCATTATCTTAGATTTTTACTGACTAGACTCAGTCATCAATTGTACTGTCTCCATACTCTGGACACACACATATACACGCAATGTCTTAACTAGGGAGGGTGGGTCCAGTTTTTCAAAAGGTTTTTGGATTCACCCTCAAAACATATTGTTAGGTCCCTTCCCTTCAACTAGTTGCATGCATGGTTGAAGTTTGATCTCCGTTAGATAAACTGTCGTTTGTTTTGTATTGCAGCACGATTCTGTGCATTGTGTTTGGCAATGTCTCTCTAAGATTATTGAATTTACTCCTTTGTGAGGCTTGATTATCATTGTCCCCGTGGATAGCAAGATGAGCCTGAGGCTTCCTCTGTTCACCAGAACAAGCAGATTTACTTTTCTATCTCTGTACTGAGAGTCTGGAAGCTTAGCCACAGCTTGTGCCATCCTAACTGTCTGTGGTTAACTATGGTTTGTTTCAGACTAAACTTTGAAACCATGGTTTTAAGTTTGCATGTTTCAAACAACTGCATGCTTCCTGAAATGAACACAAAGTACTAAGAGTCATTTTTATGGGTTGTCATCACTTTGTATAGGTTACCTAGAGACACTGCTTATGTTCAAGAATAGCTGTTTGGCTTTTCTCCAAACTCCTCCCAGATTGCTTTTAGACCTATTTCCTTCAAAGTAACTTGTGAAAAATAGAGCTCTTCTAATTTTATTTTTTCTACAGATAACTCCCAAATTGCATACTTTTGTGAACGAGTTATCAGTATCTGTTATATGATAATTGACTTTATAAAAGGTCTTTGAATAGCCAAACTTCAGAACTGGTTACATACTTTGCAAGTATCTCTGGGCCCTGTTGCATGCATCATTAATTCAGGCAATGTTTGCATGCTGGTATGACACAAGTGATTCATGGAAGCCTTTGCATGTAAGAAAAACATACTACTAAAAGCAACACAGAAAGCTGCCTGTGTCAGATCAGATCACTGGCATACTAGCTATATAATGTCTACAGTGGTTCGCAGCAGCTCTCTAGAGTTTTAGACAGGTGTGTTTTTCAGTTCTGGAAATATTTGGGATTGAGTCTGTGACCTTCTGCATGCAAAGCATGTGCTTTAGCACTGAGCTATGACACTTCTCTGATTCCCCTCAACCCTTACATTTGTTTTCACTATGAATTCTTGGTGATGTTTGCTTAGGACCAACATAAAAATCTTGTCATGCTCACATTTGCAGCTCATTAAGATGCTTTTACCCTGTAGGTATAAGGCCTCCTATTGGTAATGGCCCAATGCAAGCCCGTCCACTGGTTGCCCTCCTGGATGGCAGAGATTGCACTGTAGAGATGCCCATTCTGAAGGATGTTGCCACAGTGGCTTTCTGTGATGCACAGTCAACTCAGGAAATCCATGAAAAGGTAAGCACACTAAAACAATAATATCTTTCATTTTGTTATTGCTTTAATAACTAGCTGCTATTTATAGTTGCTTCCAACCCCCTCCTACAAAATCCTGCAGAAGCCCAATGAATTTGCAATGAATTCAGCAGAGAATTTGTGGGAGGGTGATGCATTTTCTTTGACTTCACACTGAGCTTGTGCAGAAGGCACACTCTATGGTTTGCTGTTTCTGTCTACTGCAGAAGGCCATGGGGGAGGGAGAGTAACAACTCCTTTGAGTTCACTGAGAACTCAAGACAAATTGAGGGAAAGTGAGTGGTTTCTCTTCTTCTGTAAAAGCACTGAGATGCTGCTTGTGCCTTCTGCAAAAGCCCTGTGGTAGTAAACCACTGCTTTGCAGAACTTAGGGAAAGGGATCCTTATGCTGGGTGTGTGGGGTGGGGCAGGGCTGCTCACCATGGGGCAGGGAGGGGCATTGATGCTGGCAGTCAAGTAAGTGGGTTTGCAGAATCCTGATCTGACTAGTTCTAATGCTGTGGAGCAAGCATTATTCTGTTGTTCTGTCTTCCTATAGGTGCTAAATGAAGCTGTTGGGGCTCTGATGTACCACACCATTACCTTGTCGCGCCAGGACCTGGAGAAGTTCAAAGCTCTCCGGGTCATTGTGCGAATTGGCAGTGGCTATGACAATGTGGATATCAAGTCAGCTGCAGAATTAGGTATGGTGATCCCAGTGCAATATTTTCTAAAAAAATAAATGAATACATAGAGTGAAACATGTGCACTGCCTCTTTGTGTTCAGTTTACTGGGTCTAAATTGGGGGCTAGCCAAAAACATAAACTCCTAAGAAGCGATGGAATGCTCACTATTGTAGAGAGGAGAGAAATTTGCAAAGCACGCCACTGTTTATTTCAACACATTGGCTATCATAAGAACCCCTATTAGTTAGGCTACTATGGATTAGAACTATTTTAGGAATTTTATAAAATGTAAGCTGTTAAATAGCTACTTGTTGCATGTAGTGGCAGACCTATGAGGACATAGCCGCTAACAACATAGTACTTGTGTTGCTTTGAGCAACAGTTTTTTGTGCAGACTGCTAATGTTCTGGTTGCTACGTTGGCTAAGGCTGTAATTTTTCTAACTTTCTGGTCCTAAGCCGATTATGTGGAGGTAACTTACTGATTTAAGTGGGCCTTTTTCACACAAGGATGCTTTGGTTCAAGATGTAAATCATTTGAATAAGACTTCTTCTTCTTTGGCAATCACTAGTAGCAAAGTAAGATTGTCTTCCACGAACACGGTCTTAACAGTGAGTCCGTAAGTGACTGTGGAGGCCAATTCTGGATCCACATGTCCTTCCACAGTGAGGACATGGGTTTCTGGATGGGAGTTGATCATGGTGAGAGTTTGGCAAATGTGCCTTCCTCTTAGCACGTTTCTCCCTTTCGTCCTGAGTTCAAGCGTCTTTAAAGTCCATGACATCTAATTACTAATTAAGCAAACAATACAAAAGTATAGCATAGTTTGCAAATTAAACTCTAGGTATACGTCTAGCTTAAAAGCAGCAAGTGTTCTGCTACTGATCTCAACACCTGTGTGAGAGCCATCTAATGGAGTTCCTATAGATTCTGCAGTCCTAGCCTTAAACTCTTGTCATACTGAATAACCTAAATTCTCTTGAGTTTTGGTGGTGGTCTGTCCTGTATAGTCTTCTTGAAGTGTTGAAATTTAATGCCAAACTGAATATTGTTGCGCTTTAGACTATAGCGTCCCCTGAGCTATGATTTCCACAAGTATTTTCAAGAAAAGAATTTCCATATTTTTCAGTCTGTAAGATGCCCCCTATTTTGGGGGACTCTGATTTAAGAAAATCGGGAAGATGTATCCGTGTATAAGATGCCCCCCAATTTTGACATTATTTTAAAGGAAAAAAACCTAGTCTTATACACGGAAAAATATGATATATAATCGAGTCCCTTGTGGATAGATCATAGCTAAATAGTAAGTGACATGTGTTGTGAATAGAAGGTTCTCTCAGGTTTAGTCACTGATATATACCGTTAAAATCTTTTAGGTAGCAGGGCTGGGGAGAACCTCTGCTTCAGAAGGTTGGACAGCTAATATCAGATTAAAACAGGACTAAATAGCCTACTTACCTGATTTGGTGCAGTGCAGCTTCTTCTCTCCTTCATCCAACTGCCTGATTGTGACAGAGAGTTTTCCTGTCCCCCAAATTATCATGGTGTTGATAGTGGAACAGGATTTTGCCGTACATTAAAATGTTGGACAATGTGCTAGTGTCAGTATCAAATATATTGCCTTGTTTGTAGCTCTGGAGTGTTGGGGAATCTCTTCTTTTCTTCATCTGTATTGAGATTGTTTGGGAATTGTACTAGCCTCTTCTTCCTATTTCCTTAGGCCATTGCAGTGTGCAACGTCCTTCTTCTTCTGTGGAAGAGACAGCTGATTCTACCCTTTGCCACATTCTAAACCTTTACCGTCGGGTTACTTGGCTCCACCAGGCCATGCGAGAAGGAAACAGAGCCTCAAGTATGGAGCAAATCAGAGAGGTGGCTGGAGGTGCTGTGCGTATCCGTGGTGAGACCTTGGGCATCATTGGCCTTGGTAAGAAATTGGCTGCTCCTAGAGATACAGACATAGTTTAGACCAGGGGTCCCCAAACTAAGGCCCGGGGGCCGGATGCGGCCCAATCGCCTTCTAAATCCGGCCCGCGGACGGTCTGGGAATCAGGTGTTTTTATATAAGTAGAATGTGTGCTTTTATTTAAAATGCATCTCTGGTTATTTTGTGGGGCATAGGAATTTGTTCATATTTCCCCCCCCCCAAATATAGTCCGGCCCCCCCAAGATCTGAGGGACAGTGGACCGGCCCCACTGCTGAAAAAGTTTGCTGACCCCTGGTTTAGACCAAACTGTTCAGAGTTATATGATCAGACATTCATTCATTTATTCATTTTATTTGTATACTGCCTTTCCACAAAAAAAGTAAGTGGCTTGCAACAATGAAAACAGGAATGCATTTCAAAAGCAAAGAGTGCGAAAACAATATCATAATAACATAGCAAAACAGTACGGTAGCAAATATTATAATCTAATCATCATCATCTTTGTGTGCCTCCTCCATGAGAGGGTGGCAACACAAGAATGGACCTTTTTTGCAGTGGCTCCTCCGTTGTGGAATTCTCTCCTCAGGGAGGCTTGCCTGGTGACTTCATTACATATCTTCAGGCGCCAGGTGAAAATGTTTCTCTGTAACTAGGTCTTATGGCCTTTAATGTTTTTGTGGGAGGAGTGGCATTATTATGTATTTTGTGTTCTCATTTTGTATTATTCTCGGTGGGTGGCACCCTCCCTGCGGAACGCCCTCCCTTCAGATGTCAAGGAGATAAAGAATTACGTAACTTTTAGAAAAAATCTGAAGGCAGCCCTGTATTGGGAGGTTTTTAATGCTTTGATGTTTTTATTATGTTTTTAGATATGTCATAAGCCGCCCAGATGGGTGGGGTTATAAAATAAATAAATAATTTTTTAATGTTGTCAACACCCTGTCAACCACCCTGTGATCTGGATGAAGGGCAGTATACAAATTTAATAAATAATAACAGTAACAACTAAAAAAACATTTCAGTAATATTAATATATCAATATTACATAAAACATCAAGCATCTAATAGCAAAAACAACAAGGGAGCTTTACAGTTTCACCTTAGTCCTAGAGTCACCCCTCCCATGATGTTGCTCACAGTGCCTTTCCTGTAGTGAAGGAGCCTTGTAGTGTGGCAGCTCTCTCCCTCTTTTCATAGCTTGAGGCAAACCGTTGCTATGGTTTGTGCTTCTACTGCAAACCAGGATTGGAGAGGCAAAAGACGGGAGGTGAGGTGATGAGGGAATGTCTAAGCCCAAAACATCCTTTGCTGCTTCTTTACATATGTCCTCTTCGGGCTCTGGGTGGGTCTCCTCGCAAGCCCTATGGACTCTCCAGGGTGCTCCCCATTTATACGTGTTTCACTGACGTGCATGGAAGTCTGGAACATAATCCCTATGTAAATGGGGGAGTTACCTGTATGGAAAATTTACTAGATGTGGAGAGGCATATCGTTAAATTGGAAGTTTGCAGAAATGGGTGTCACATGTTGAATGACGCTCCTGCTCATTCACCCTCTCTGCCTTGTTGGTGTGTAGTTCAACTTTGTTGCTCCTAGTGCGAATGGGAGGTTTCCACTGGTAGATTTGGGGTGGTATTAGTATCTGCCTTATATTTTGTTAGGCCAGTGGTTCATCTGGTAGAGCAGCCCTCCCCAATTTGGGGCTGTCCAGGTGTTTTGGCCTATAACTCCCAACATCAGTTGCTTTCTGCAGGTCTTATTTGGAATCTCAGCAGCGCTTGCAAAGAACCTCAGCTAGGCCATTGATCACAGCTGTTGCACATATGTGGGGTCTGTTTCCTTGGAGAGAATATGCAGAAGACCTCAGCACCCACCATCAGTCTTCCCTCCACATCTCCCTATCCCTAAAAAAAAGAGTATAGTGTTTCTTAGGTCATTCCAAGTCTCCTCCCAGTGACTTATCTCTGGGAAGAAGAATGTGTTTGTGGTGTTATTCAGGTTGAATACGTGTTCCTTTTTTTCAAGGTCGAGTTGGGCAAGCAGTTGCTCTGCGAGCAAAACCCCTTTGGCTTCAATGTGATTTTCTATGATCCATATCTGCCTCATGGAGTGGAGCGTTCCCTGGGGTTACAGCGGATGAGCACCCTGCAAGATCTGCTCATGCACAGTGACTGCATCACGTGCACTGCAGCCTCAACGAAACATAATCATCACCTCATCAATGACTTTGCCATTAAAACAGGTGCAACATTGCATTGTGCTGGGAGCATAAGTTGCTGCTGTAGGGGTGGTTTCATGAAAGCTAGAAATGTGTGGATCTGGTGCTTGTGTTCTGCTGAGCATGGCTTCTTTTGTTGTGAATAGATTGATTCTGTGATTAGAAACTGCCTGTAACCAATGTTTGGCTTCAGACTATATATAATAAACTCTGCAAACTGGCAGTGCTGAGTAAGAAAGAACAGTGACAGCACCGAGCTGTTTCAAACAACTATAGATTCTTTTAATGTCATGTTCTTCCCGGTTTGCCCACTCAATGTTCTTTTTAGAGCGAGTGTGGTTTTATACTATAGTGACTCAATGCTTGTTTCATTTGAGGTCTAATTTTTTTGTACTTCTTTATATGGGTTTGCAGTTATGGTCTTCCCAATTGTTGCCACCCCATGATCCAAATGTTGGCTGTTCTCTTCAACTACTACTTTAAAAAAACCTTGAGAGGGATCCTAACAGAACCTGAAAGCAGTTGTTCTGGTGGTGATGAAGGACTGGTTGGGGGAGGGAGGAGAGAGTGCAGGGAATGGCTAGATTATGAACCTCTCAGCCACTATTTTCAATATCCGTCCCCCCACCTCCAAGTTTCTGTTGTTAGATTCCCCTCCTTTTCTCTTTTCCCTGCTCCCAGAGCACCTTTTGAATATGCTAATATTTTTGTGATGTTGTGCTGAGCCCCAAGTGTGTTTTTGAGTAGGAAAATTGAGTATTTCAGAATGTATGTGAGGGAAATACTTCAAATCTATTCTGTCCTGATTGTCCAATACTCCCTTTAAACTGTGCTCCATTTAAATTTTACTAACAATAATGTAATTTGAACTCAGTAGTAGGTTAGTCAAGCTCAATAGCAGCCTATTTTTCCCTCTGCAGATGCGCCAAGGCTGCTTTCTGGTGAATACAGCTCGTGGAGGACTGGTTGAAGAGAGAGCCCTGGCTCAAGCCCTGAAGGAAGGGAGAATCAGAGGGGCAGCATTGGATGTTCATGAGTCAGAACCCTTCAGGTAACAACTCCACTATTGCCAGCTGCCAGCCTATACTGCTTTTCACCTCTCCTTCTCCAAGTGTTAGGGCTGCCAGAGATCATAATAGAAAACATGCCCCTTTCTCTACATCACAGCTTTGCGAATGGACCCCTCAAAGATGCTCCCAACGTGATCTGTACTCCTCACACAGCCTGGTATAGTGAACAGGCCTCCATTGAATCTAGAGAGGATGCAGCTAAGGAGATCCGAAGAGCCATCACAGGTAGCTCTGCTTTTGCTTCTTAGATTGTTTCACTGGAATAGGTCTATACAACTGTTGTGATGGAGCTCCTTGCCTAATTGGTGGAGGTGAAAATTAAGTCACTGGATTAGTTTTAGCTTTTTACCACTTAGACTGTTTTCCTACCCTGGTGTTTGGGAGATGTTTGGTGCTGCTTCAACATGGAGTGATGCCTTGGGGGATTTTCTTGACAGCTGTCGTGTCTAATGACATCGGTGCACCTAGAAACTGCAGTTGAGGGAATCGTTTCTCATGAACACTGGAAGAATCTGTTTCTTGTACTACACCATTCTTATTTTCACATATATATATATTTGTGGATCTATCTTGCATCCTATATACAAAGTAGAGAAGCAGTTAGGGTATCTTTCCCCTGTGACTTTAGGGTGTAAATAAACTTTGGCATTAGCATCTAATACACCTCTGTATTTTTTGACTTTGTTTTAGGTGTCATACCTGATCATTTGAGGAACTGTGTTAATAAGGAGTACTTGCTTTTAGCAGCTCAGTGGTCCAGTATTGACCCTGCGGCTGTGCACCCAGAGCTTAATGGAGCTGCAGCTTACAGGTGAGATGTGCATGCATTCTTACCAGTAGCTTTCTGCACAGGTTGCTTATGTATCAGGTCTCAAAAGGATTGCATTCAGAAAATTTATCTAGCTTTGTGAGACTGACCCATCCTCCCTGTGCACCTTCTTCCTGGCAGCAAACCCATTTGAAATAAAGCTGCATTGCTTTGTAGATTGTAGCTCTTGAACAAAGAGCACCAACCTAAGTTAGCCAGAGGGCTTCAGAACCTTTCTTCAGGTGGGTTACTGGCTAGGCACACTTGTAATGATTTTAATATGTAGCTCTACCCCTGCAGCAGTTAAGACAAACCTGCTTCGGAGAATAGTGGCCAGAGGATTGTGGCCTGATAAATGCCAAGTTAAAGCTGTAACAGAATTTAATGCCATTTCCCACTAACCTTCACTTAATTGCTTAATTTCTGAATGCCTTTTATATAATGTCAGTGAAACCTTCAAGGAAACACTCCCTGGATTGTAATCACCCTGTGCTTTCTTTTTTGTGGCAGGTTTCCTCCAGGAGTAGTGGGAGTAGCAGCCACAGGGCTCCCAGAGCCCCCAGTAGAGGGGATTGTACCTCACGGTATTCCCTCTGTGTCTCACTCTGCACCCCATACCCCTTCTCCAGGAGAGTCAAGCAAATTGGAGCCAGACAGAGAAATTTCCACTGACCAGTAGCATCTCTGTTGTTCTCTTTATTCCCCCATGAGAAAGCAGGGAAGGCCTCCTTTTTTTAGGACATATTGTGATCCCTGTGGACTGTTTCCTGTTCGCACCGGACAGGAGAATGCATTTCATTGTTGGCAAATTCTAGCTCTTGCCTTTAAACAGATATTTTATATCAGATTTAGTTTAAATCTTTTGGTGAATCTTTTTCCTTATCTGGGGCAATGAAGCAGTGACTTTTCACCCTCTTGGTAATGTTTAGTTTTAACATGCAGGTTTCCTTGCCCCTGCCTCCGCTGTGTGATATACGGGAAAACAGTACCTGACTAGAATACTGAGAATTCCAGTGATTCCAGAACAAGACTGGTGTGAATTTAAGGTGGTTTCTTAGGTTGAAGGTCAGCAGAGTTTCAGGTACAAGGGGCAAAGTACACTGTAATGGGGAGGGAAGGTGCACATGTAGGTTTGCTTGGTAGGAAGGGGAGCCCTGGCTCAGTTGTGGGCATTTACTGCTTTGGCCTGCCTGTATGCTGTTAACTGATTGCTTGGTGGGTGATTTGCTCCTAGGATGCTGGGGGTAAGTAATTATATGAACCAGAGTGATTTGGAAATTCTGCCTGGGTTCTTATTTGTGTTTCAAAACGTGCAGAGACAGCCAAGATGTTTGTGAAGTTACAGGAAGGAAGATTCAACTGAGATTTGGGCCCAGCTCAGGGAATGAGGAGTCAGCTCCATATAGGGAGGCAGAAGGCGTTTCAGAACTCAAGGTGTCAGGTTACATAAATGCCTACTCTTTGCACACTATGAGTGCAACTTTGCTACAATAAGATGATTATGCTGAAATCCTAGAACTTAACTTGGGACCTAAGTCTCTTTGACCTGTCTCTTAACACGCATCAAAGGCCAAGCCAGGATTGTTCCCTCTTATTTTTGTTTAGTATGAAATGTCCCAGGTGTGTGTGTGCTGAATTTTCAAGTTCTTTACTTCAACCCCTTTCTCTGAATTGAGTCCTTGTCTTGCAAAAAAAACCAACGAATTCATTCTCAAAACCTACAGATGGCCACACAGATTCTTCTTGGGGGGAAATAATTGGTCTGTGGTAAACTATGGCAGTTGCCTTTCTTAAAAAAACAACAGAGGCATTTAAACCAGATTTAAAGGCAGAACTAGTGTTGTACATTGTCTCTTATGAGGTGAATAAATTCTATTCCCTGGCACTGTCCACACAGCATATAGTTCGTAATGAAACAAAGTATTATTATTGTTGGGATAGCCTTGTCATGTTGCTTGGACTTTACAGAACACTTAAACAAGGAAACGTTTGGCTTCTAATCAGACCGCCTAAGTATTAAGCTCAGAAAACAATTGGGGGTGAAGAATGGGAATTTTTTGTTGTAATCAGAATTCAACTTTCCTTGTTTGTTTCAAACAAAAATTGCCAGCCAGGCAACCTGGGAACTGGGTGGAATAGAAACCTCATCTTAGATCTTTCTTACAACTGAACATTGATAATGGGCTAGCATGTCCCCAAGCACCCCAATTTTCCAAGACTGTCTGCAAATATTGGATTTCTTCAATGCCAAGTGCTAACTGACAGGTGTACAGAGAATCCCTTAAAGTGAAGTGCTGAGAAAGAAAAATCTTACTTTTGTATTGTGAGATGGTATATGGTGCCCTTGTAGTGTGTGCTTTGTTAGAATGTGAGTTGGAAGTGTTTGGTGTAATGTAGGCTGTGGTAGTGGGGGAGGCACAATAGCTTTATAATCTCTTGGATTATTATGACTTCATGTTTAAAATTCACATACCTCTTGGGTCGCTCAGGGTTTTTAGCAGTCTGTGCATGGGGGGGCATGCTAACAGATGTTAGTGCTAAGTGTGTGGCAGTAAATGTGGGGAACCTTTGAGTGAAGCCTTCACCTCTGAAGAGATTTAACTTGGGGCGAAAATAACAGTTTCAGCTTTTTATTTGATCTGCATACTAATCTGCTCTAACCAACCTGAAAACTGGAATGCATTGCCATTTGGGTTGTAGCAAATATAACACAATGCTGGCCTTTAACTTGGGTTAAAGAAAATGGGAGTAGGCTGTGTGACAAGACACTTCCTCACCCCATCCTTTCTCCTCATGTGTAAATTTCCTGTGCCCACACCCTTCCCCTGTCTTCAGTTCCAAATTCTTGGTTCACATCTGTGTTAATCAAGATTAACAATGTTCAGACCTAACTCTAAACAAGGGCAAAGAGAGCTAAAGGAATGTACCTGTGAGAGGAGATGGAGATGTGATCTTATTGTTTGCTGTTGATCTGTTGGCCTGAGCCAAGGGCCAGAATTGTGTCTGCACCAGCCCTTGAAAAACTCTGCTCTCTGTAGTGGGCAAACTAGCCAGCTGTGAGGTGGGCTGCATGTATTACATTTCACAATCTGTTGAGGAGAAAATCCCAATCTAAAAAACATTCACACATTGCTGATGTGCCTCAGATAGCCATAACATTAGGTGCTACTCCAGAGGGCAGTTCAGGGCTGTGTGTATTCTCTGCCAACCTCCCCATTACACAGCACTCAAAATTCTGATTCATAATAATATAAATGTGCATATTTCTGCCTCCAATAGACCATCATGTTTAGGGTATTTTTACAGAGACGGCAGGGAATTGTAGAGTGAGAAGGGCACATGGAGATTGGGATTAGTGAGAAAGACGGTAGGAAATAGCCATCGAGGAAGAGCAGGGGATTGCAGGGCTCTGGCGCCCTGCTACTCTGCCTTTTAGTTTCTTGTACTTTATTCAACATTAGTTATGCATTGTCAAGCTGTTGGCTACAACCATAAGAGCAGGAATGTGCTTTAAAAAATGAAAGCTGAAATTCTCAGGATACCAAGTTTGATTAGATTTCATACTTGGATAGAAGATACTGATGTATTTCACTGTCCTGTTGCAACCCAACTAATATCAGTGTTGCTTTATAACTGATAAGTTCTGTCAACCCATGGGTTGAGCATTCCTGCGGTGGAGAATAGGATGCTTATTGCCCCAGTGTCACATTGTATTACAAGCAGAGAAAATCAGAAACGTCTTTTGCTCAGCTTGCTGCTGGCAATTCCTAAATTCTGTTTGTAAGATTTTCTGATCAAGGTCCCCAGTTGTGGGATTGCCCAGAGTCTGTTCCTCTTGCCTGTTTCAGGGAGTAGTGTAAGATACACTTAATTAAAAGTGGCAACCATATATTAGTAAGCAAAATTATTTTTTACACATGAATACCTCTAAAGACTTATCAGGTAAAAACCTCCATAAGGAGAGAAATTGGGAAGATCCCAGCTGGCTAGCACTGAGCCTTTTGTTTTGTAGAAACCGTGCTGATTGGCATACTAGAAATACATAAATGATAAGGTTGTGTCAGTCTCTGAATGCTGGTGAACATTGTATAAGCCTTAAGCCCTCAAAGATAGCCAGTATTACCTAGACCTACATTTGGGAATTAAAACAACTTTGAAACTGCCAGATTGGCATCGCTTGAAGATCCAGATCAGGTTTGAGACTCCTTAGCTAATCAAGGGTTTTTCCCCCAGAAAGCAGGATGGGCCAGGTGCTGATGAAAGTGCTTCAGTTGCACATCATGGTATATTTTGGTTCAGACTAGCAGTTGCCACAAGAAAGGGTAATGCTAAAGTGGAGTCTCTCTCCTGACACTAAACATTGGTTCAGTGATCCCTTCTCACATGTATAGATGTGAAACTCCTTGCTCCAAGTTTTATGCATGCTGGAGGAAGAATAGACTTCCTTCAGAATTAATGTGGAGCTTAATCCCAAAGAACATTTGTTCCTAACGTTGAGGCAGGAGTGCCCTGGGTCATGCCAAGCTTATCTGCAGGAGGAGCTCACTCAGTCCTAAGGTATATTCTGCTTGTCAGGTTTGCTGTTGCTGACCAGCTTTTTTTTATAGAGGACTCAGAGTTTCAGAAATATATTTTTGTAGCCAATAACTAAACTGTGAAACTTAAACAATAAAGCATGTAAAAGCATTTCCAATGATGTTTCCTGTACAGATGTTTCTCCCTTCAACTCTCTCCTGGCTTTTGTTAGAAGTTTGACAGTTTCTTTGATTATATTTTAATAAATATTTCCTTTATGGTCCTGTGGGTTTTCTCATTTCACTGTGTTGCTCCCTTTACAATGTATTTGACTAACCGTTTAGTGTCTGCATTACAACTTTTGCCTATCTGCAATTGGTAAACTTGATGGGTTGGCTAGTCTAGAGATTAACCTGCAAACGTGGGGTGGGGTGGAAAGGGACTAAGTTGGGCATTATGGAGGAAGGGAGACATAGCAGAGAGTTAGTGAAGGCACCTTCTGTAAGTATAGTTTCTGCTCAAAGGAGATGCATCTGCCCAATTTTACACTATAACCCTGTACATCACAGTCTACCCTATTCAGAAGTGTCTCTTGACCCTTGAAATAGCCTGGAAGAGAAGGGGATTGGGAAAGATACCTTTGACCTGCCTCCTTCCATACATAGGCAGATCCCCGGATCCTGTGCACTTGGTATGTGGTCTCTTAAAATTTCAAGATTTTAGATAAGAGAAATCTGGTAAGTCTAAAATGGTAATAAAACGTTGATGTGGCAATGGAAGGCAACTTCCCTGTAGCTGCTGAGGTCCTCTCACAAATCCCACAAAAACAAATTGGAGATGAATTTGCAGTGTGTCCAAATCTGGGTGAGTTGTGTACAGCTATTAACCAAATGAAAAACAACAAAGCCAGCGGACCTAATGGGATACCTGCTGAAGTCTTCAAAGTGGGCGGAATTGAACTTACACAACAACTTCAAAAGCTCATCGAAAAAATCTGGGAGAAAGGAGATCCCAGCAGGCTTTAGGGATGCAAAAAAACATTTATTTATTTTTCAAAGATGATGGAATGGATTGTGGAAACTATCGAGGCATCTCTTTATTAGCTGTGGCTGGAAAAATTCCTGCAAGGATCTTAGCAAACCATCTCCTAGCTGTATCCAAGGATATTCTTCCTGAATCCCAAAATGGTTTTCGACCTTCTAGGGGGAAAGTAGATATGATTTTCACAGCTTGGCAAGGAAAATGCAGAGCACAAACCAACCATTTATTGACCTAACTAAGGCCTTCAACACTGTAAATTGCACTGTCCTGTGGACTGTCTTTCTGAAAATCGGCTGCCCATATAAATTTATGAACATCCTTTGACTCCTCCATGATAATATTACTGCAACAATTGTGTCTAACAATGCCTCTCAAAATGAACCATTCACAGTGGGATCAGGCGTTAAACAGGGATGAGTTATCGCCCCAACTCTTATCTTCATTGCCATGATCCAACACATTGTCTAAGGGAAACCGGAATAGAAATCATATAACGAACAGATGAAAACTCTTTAAACTTGAGTAGGATGAAAGCAAAGAGTAAGGTTACCATAACTTCTGTCAGAACTTTAGTATGCTGATGACAATGTAGTTTGTGCACACTCAGAGAATGACCTCCAAACCATCTTCACAGCTTATGGAAAGCTTGGCCTATTGCTCAATATCCAAAAAACCAAAGTGCTGCACCACAAGCACACAAAAAACCCTATGCAGTGCCACAAATCCAACTTAATGGTGCAGTGTTGAAAAATGTCGACCACTTTTCCTAACTGGACAGTTATCTTTGCACAAGGGCCAACATCAATGCTGAAATCCAGCAACGCCTGAGCTCTGCGATTGCAGTTTCTTCCTGATTGAAGCAGCGAGTGTTTGAGGACTAGGACATTCGCAGGGAAACCAAAATGCTTGTTTACAAAACCATTATGCTACCAACTTTACGCTTGTGAAACATGGACAACTTATAAACGCCATCTCCAACTCCTCGAAAGATTCCATCAACGGTGTCTCAGAAAATTTTTTACACATCACTTGGGAAGACAGATGAACTAATGTCAGTATACTGGAAGAAGCAAAGATAAATGTCAAAGCAATGATTCTTAAACATCAACTTTGTTGGACTGGTCATGTTCGGATGCATGATTGTCATCTTCCAAAGCAACTACTCTATTTCAAACTTAAGAATTGAAAGCGAAGTATCTGTGGACAACAGAAGAGGTTGAAAGATGTTCTCAAGGCAAATACTTTAAAAATGTAGTATAAGCATTGGTAATTGGGAAACACTGGTCTGCAAGCACTCCCATCGGAGAACAGCCTTTACCAAAGGTGTTGTGGACTTTGAAGAAGCACGAACTCAGGGAGAAAAGGAAGAATGAGCTAAAAGGAAGGCAAAGGCACGTTTGGCAAACCCTCACTGTGATCACAATGGAAGGATGTGTGGATACAGAATTGGCTTCCACAGTCACTTACAGACTCATTGTTAAGACCATTTTCATGGAAGACAATCTTACTTGGCTATGAGTCATTGCCAAAGAAGAATTGCAAAGCCTTCATACTTAGACTGGAGCCTGGGGAACACCCTATTTGTAAGTTGTAAACGACGCCGCTGCGTCTGTGCACACGTGTGACGCAATCTGGTGCTTCTGCACATGCGCAAAGTGCTGAAACCCGGAAGTAACCCGTTCCGGTACTTCCAGGTTTGGCGCGGAGCGCAACCCGAAAAGGCGTAATCCGCAGTGGCTGTAACATGAGGTATGACTGTACTGGGGAAAGCAGACTGTCCTTAAATGGAGCATTTTGCAGTGGGTGACAAAAAGCTGGCCTAGGTTGGTTGCCAATTATTTTATTAGTTCAGTTACACTCATCAGATGAGCAAAATCCAAGGCAGGCAACTAAAAGATTTTACAACTTGGCAGTGTTATAAGAATTTAAGGTCTCAAATATATAAATTAAATGTTCATAAATTTACAAGGCAAACACATATGTAAGTATATAAACTATGTGTCTGAAATAGTACAGGAGAGCAATCCTGAAACCATTTTGACTCCTAAATTGACCACAAATGTTTCTCTGCAAGGAGGAAGGAAATGGGAAAGCCTCTCCATTGTCTTTTGCTTACCTGTCTTAAGGCCATATTTGTGTATGAATAGGGTGAGCCTGTGACCAGAATTCAGGAACTTACAAAAGAATGAAGTGAGAATTCCTTAAATGAACATGCATGTTGAGTAAATCACACTCAAAATGATTTACAACTTTAGCTGGTGAAAGCTCCCTCCCGCACTGTGAGTGCAGGCTGCGACCTCCTCGGTACAGTTATATCACTCATAACACCTGAAAAGAAAAGGGCAGCCCTTCTTGTACCTCAGGTCAACCAATTACAGGTAGGTAGCCGTGTTGGTGTACCATAGTCACTTCTTCAGTTGGTATCTGAAGAAGTGTGCATGCACACGAAAGCTCATACCAAGAACAAACTTAGTTGGTCTTTAAGGTCCTACTGGAAGATATATATATATATATATATATATATATATATATATTATATTATATTTATTATTATTTATTTATATTTATTTATTATTATTTATTATTATTATTTATTATTTATTATATACTTACTTATACTTACTTACTTACTTACTTACTTACTTACTTACGTATTACTTACTACTTACTACTTACTTTACTACTTACTCACTCACTCAGGTCAACCAAGGCACGGTAGGTGGTCATTCCACTTTCCCCATCAGGTGTGATGTGCCTTGTGGTGGTGGGGAGAGGCTTTAAGGTTCTGTGCTGCGTGCACCGGGGCCTATGAAATGATGCCCCTGCAGTGCCCCCTACGGGCAAAACCGAACAACAGGCACCTACCGGTAGGACAAGAGCGCAACGACTGCGGTGCATGCCGGGAGCGGAGGAGTAAATAAATAAGGGCGCGCGCAGGGCACGCTGGGAACTCGAATCAGGGGCGGGGCTGGCTGGCTGGCCGGCGCGGGGCACGCCGGGATTGGAACGGAGGCTCTGGCGCGGGGCACGCCGGGATCAGGGCGGGCTGGTGTTCGGGGGGCCCAGCGCAGGGCCGTCGCTCACTCGGTGTCTCCGCGGGGCTGTTGGGCTCAGAGGCGCGACGGAGGCTGCTTCTGCCCGGCGGGGATGGCGGACCACCGCGGCCTCCCCGGTGGGGAAGCGACTTCTGCTGCTGCTGGTCGCGGGGCCGGGCGAGGGCGAGGCGGCGGCGGCGGGGCCGGAGCCTGGGCCTGCACTGCCCTCTCGAGCCTGGAGGAGCGGGGACCGTGCGGGCGATGAGCGGGGCCGTGCCTCAGGACTAGCGGTGAGCGCCTTCCCCGGGCTCGAGGGCGGGTTGCTGGGGTTCGTGTACATGCGTGTGTCCTGCATATGTGTATTTATGTGTATAATCTAAGTATAGGTGGGGTGGGGTGTGTTGCTGAGCTTCTGCTTGGACTCCGGAGGGGGAGGGGGAGGGGTTTATCCGCTTTCTTCTTCGGCCGAGGTAGCTCAGCCTCCCTGCTCCGCCTCTTCCTTATCTGGTGGCAGCTGCCGCTGCCGCTACAGAATCTCTTGTTACGCTGATCTCGGGTTTCGGTGTGCCGCAGCTATGGCCCGTCCTTGGTGTTTCCCCCCGTCGTGAGACAGCGCGCGGTTGCTGCTCCCGAGCCCGTTTACCTCGGGGGGTGGGATGTGCGGGTGGTTGTACTGAAGTGGGCTGCTGGGAGAAGGAAGTATGCTGTGCGTTCCTGCTAAGGAATGTTTGTCATGGTGGTTAGGATTGTGGCACTACAGAATCCCTTAACGGTGGGTATTCATTCCTGGTCTCTCTTTAGCTGCAGTGCGTTTGAAGTCTGGGACCTTTAAATGTTGCGTGTTTTCCAGCTTGGATCCCGTACTTTCCTTAATTGTTGGACCTCGCCTGCTTATGTTTACTTCAGTGCATTGTTGTGCTTTCCGTATGCCTTGCAGTTTTATTAGGTAGAAGGCTATCTAAACTTCGAAGGTGCTTTCACAAAGTACAGTACAGTACCAGGTCGAAGGCCGCCAAGTGTTCCAAATAGGGAAGGTTGGAGCTTGTGCGTTCATTTCTTAATGGCTTGCAGCCTTTTATGGGATATATATATTTGTGTCATTGGTCGAAAGCCAGCACTGATAATGTTCAGTGTTGTTGCTATTACAATACTGTATGCTGTTATTGTCTGTGAAGGATAGCTGCCAGTGATTATTTTTGAAAACCCCATGCCCACAGCACTTAGCTCTTGATTTCCAAGATTCAAAGTACTTCAGCTAAAGTGCCTGAGGAAGTTGTGTTCTAAAAAACTATATAGCAACTACTTTTTGCACCACTTTGTGCTATGCTAGTACCATTGCCTTTTTACATCTGCTATATACCTTGCTTGCCTATTCTGGCACTGTAAAAAAAGGATAGGCAGTCCCTTTAGGCATTAAAAGCAGAGTTATTTTTCAGATTTCCCATTTTTAAAAATTAAGGTGACTAATTATTCAGAAACGAAGTACACTGAAGAACTGGAGAATGCTGTTTCCCATCTGGATGATAGAATCAAATTGATTTGTCTTTCTGTTGCTCTGTTGTTAAGTAGGGTGCAATACAATTTGGAATAAATTATCCTACAAGTATGAAAATGTTGAATTAGTTGCAAATAATTGCCTAGTTTAAAAAAAAATACTCTGAAAACATCAGCTGAAACTGTTTAAATACAGTGGTACCTCTGGTTACATACCTAATTCGTTCCGGAGGTCCGTTCTTAACCTGAAACTGTTCTTAACCTGAAGCACCACTTTAGTTTAAGTTCTTAATCTGAAGCATTATTTCTGGGTTAGAGGAGTATGTAACCTGAAGCCTATGTAACCCGAGGTACCACTGTAATCAACAAATCATGTGGGCTGTGTTCATATATGAAAATAAGAACTGCTGGAACAGATCAAACACTAGGACTCAGCTATACAGCTGCAAATAAAACGTTTTAAGTGTGTTTTAAGTGCAGTTTACAATGTGACACTAGATGGCAATGGTGAGCCTTATGGAAAATTCAATGTATTTTTTAAAACGCTTTTAAAAAAGCATTTTCAGAACGGTTTTTATATGTGTATAGATTCCACCCTTGACTAGCACCCTATGTCTGTAGTGGCCATTGCTTATGAGATGCCCACAAGCAGAGCATGAGAGCAAAACCCTTATGTTGCGGCTGTTACCAGCAACTGGTGTTCAGAGGTATACTGCCTCTTATGCTGTAGTTGTATATAGCCGTTATGACTGATAGCCTTTTTTTCTCCCATGAATTTCAACCCAAATTGGTGACCATCAACATCTTGTGGAAGTAAATGTTTTAGTTTAACTGTTTGAAGAAGTCCTATTCTTTTTTCTGTTCTTATTCTCCCACAGTCCCACTTAGCTGGATTCCCTGGATTCTGATATTTTAAGGAGAGAAACATTCCCCTCTCTGCTGTATGTCATGCAAATTTTATTCACTTCTGTAATCTGCTCCCTTGCTCAACTTTTTCAAAAACTGAATAGCCCAAATCTTAGGTATATATTCCAGTCCCCTGATATTTTTTATTTTCCTTTTCTGTACTTTCCCCAAGCTCTACAATAACTGGGCTCGTGAGCCCCTGAGGGGTGCTGCAGAAATAAGGTACTGTAGCTGGTCAAGGGAGCCGTGGGCTCATAGGGCCTCTGCCTTGTGAGTAGGGTACTTTTAATTTAGAGATAAGGCGATTAATTGGTGCCATGAAGGAAGTTGATAAAATTATGAATGGCCAAGTTTTTATCCTTTCATAACACTAGAACTCATGGACATCCAGTGAAGCTGAATGTTGGAAGATTCAGGAAATAAATGGTGCCATTTGGTGTAATATTAGCTTATATATTTTGAGTTTTATAAGACTGCTTAGCATCCTCATTAAAAGTCCCAGTATAACTGACTAGATTTTCCAGGAAAGGCATGGTCAAATACAGATATGATTGACCTCCCCCTTTCAAGATTTCTGTCCACATTTTTACACTGAACAAACAGGGGCATCTGTACATGCTGAAAAAGAAGTAGCAGTAGACCCCTTTAGCAGTTTCTGCCCATATTGGAGTGCTGAACAGGGAATGGCCATAGTTGGTTGTGCACATGCTTAGCCTGCAGAAGAGCCTAGAGGTTAATTCCCCTTGCTGGGAAGACTCCTGTCTGAAACCTAGAAAAACTGTTACAGGTCAATGTAGACAATATAGGGCTGCTAGATGGACTAGACAGATTTCTGTGTCAGCAAGAACTAGGTCCCTTTATGATTTTTATGTGCAAACATGCTATGAGTGATGTTTTGCACTGTGTTTTGCAGATTTGTTTCAGTGGACCTCTGAGGGTTCCTCTACCTGAGGTGTTCTCAAACTGTGGTTCATGGACCATCAAGCTTCAATCAGGTGGCCTGTGGTGTATCTATGAATTTTTGGTTGAAGACACAAGATGGCAGAACCCTTGCATTAAATATTCATATTGATTTTATTATTGCTGCTTTTATTATATTGCATTTTAATGTATTATAATTTTAATTCTTTGGAATTAAAATTGTAATGCAATGATATTGAATATAAAAGAAATAAAAGCAGCAATTAAAATGCAATTAAAATCGTATAGCATCTAGCATATCTAATGCTGGAACAAATTGAAACATAATTTAAGTGTTCCACCAAGACCCTCGGCAATTTTCAAGTGGTCTGTTTTATAATTCTCTCTTAACACTTTTCAGAGTTGTGTTGGTGGGAGTGATAGTCTGAGACAACTGGAACCAGGATGAGAAATTAAGATTTAGATATGTTCAAGTTTTCAGAATACCATGATTTATAATGGGGTGTCACCTAGGTATTGTTACATTGGGCAAGTTACTTTAGTTAAGAATGCTTTCAAAGAGACTTCACATGCTTAGCATGCCTTGTCATTATTTAGTGACAGTGAAAGGCTTACTTAATATGCAGCTGGCAAACAATTTGTTTAATTCCTGTGCATGGTATGTTATAATGTAAAAGAGGACATGTCACTTTCCAGGGTTACAGTGTGTAAGACGGGTCAGCAACCTTTTTCAGCCATGGGCCGGTCCACCATCCCTCAGACCATGTGGTGGGCCGGACTATATATTTTTTTGGGGGGGGGAATGAACGAATTATTATGCCCCACAAATAACCCAGAGATGCGTTTTAAATATAAGCACACATTCTACTCATGTAAAAACACGCTGATTCCCAGACTGTCTGCGGGCCGGATTGAGAAGCTGTTTGGGCCGCATCTGGCCACTGGGCCTTAGGTTGCCTGCCTCTGGTGTAAGATCTGCTGGGGAGACTCTTTTTGTCCCATCAGTAGCTGAAGTGCAATAAGTGAGGATGTGGGAGGGTTCAGCTTAGACTGAGGAGCTCCCTACCTAGGGAAGTCAGTCTTGCCCGCTCTCTTTCTGTTTTCGGCCATCTGGTTAAGGTGTTCTTGACCTGCTGGGTTGTTTTTGCTGATGCCCTGACTTTGAGTATCTTATCTTCAAATTTTGAAAACTCTTGTTAGGATTACCAGTAGCTGTTTGGCTATTTGAAGATGCTACCAAGTGCCTTGATATTTTCTTTAATGGAAAGGTGGGATATAAATGCATTTAATTATTAAGTGATACTAAATCTATATAAATAAAAATGTAAATGTTTGTTTGTTACTAATCTAAGATCTCAGAAAAATCCTTGACCGATTGCTTAAAAATTTTGACACAACGTTGGGTTCCATTCATGCCGTGTTTTTATGTAAAAATATTACATAAATGTTACAACTGTGACAGGTAAAAACTTGATTTTTGACAAAAACAGTGCCATCTGCTGGGTACAAAAACATCACATGGTAATTTCATTGGTCGTGTGCGCGGGGTGGGGTGGGGTGGAGGCAGCAGTTTTGACAGAAGAGCCGTTTCTGAGGGAGGAACACCATGGAGCCTCTCCGCTGGGAGGGGAGGTAGGCGGGAATTCAACGGTAGAAGCAGGCAAAAACGGGGTCTCCTTTCACTACGGGGGGGGGGGAGATGGAGAGGAGCCAGGCGGGAATTCAATGGGAGAAGCTGTGGGAGGCAGACAAAAATGGGGGAAAGACGGACAGGAGGCAGGCAGAAATTCAACAGGAAAAGCTGTGGGGAGGGAGGCAATATCTCCACAAAATTACAAACGTGCGCTTTCTCTTTTCTGTCTTCCTTTTCTATTGAAACAAATGAGCCACTGCAATGCGTGGCCGGGTACAGCTAGTATATAATATAATCAGTATTAAACACTTAAAGGCCAAAACTTTGCAAACTTTTCATCAAAACTTTTATAATATAGTAATTTAATAACAGCTCAGGATACAGGACAGGGCAATATTTTTAAAATGTAACATTTGCATTAACAATTCATTACAGACACTTCATCAAATAAAGCTAAACTTCAGGAAACTAACCACTAAGGAATCTAAATATAAAATTCCAAGCAGAAAACAATAATGAAACAAGATTGGGAAATGGCAATATATAAGCAGAAAATATGAAATTTGAATTACCCTCAAAAGCATTCTGATTGGCCCCAGAGATCAATATTGTACTAAATACAATAATAAAGTACCCAACTGGCTCCTTATTTGTGTGTTCAACGTACAGCTATAAATCCTTGCTGTCTTCCGGGGGCGTAGCAGGTATTAGAACACCTCTCCCACTTTTGCTTCCACCAGCTTTTCATTTACTGAGGACAGAAAATATTATCCTGCCCAACAGAGAGAGGTGAAGACCTTCAAGCTCCCCTTCACCCAAAAATTATAGTACTTGCTGGTGATAATTTGTTGAGATGTGGCATGACTCCCAAAGGGGCAGAGTCAATTTTATTATTATGTTGTGATCTGCCCTGTGATCTATGGATGAAGGGTGCTATACAAATTTAATAAATAAAATAAAATAAATACAAAGTGGAATATCTCTCCTAGAAAATGGTAAGTCCTGGAGAACAGGGTTTCTCCTGGGTGATCATTGCCCTTACAGCTTTAATACAACAGGACTATTATATAGCAGCTCTGAATCAGAGAAGGGGTTGGACTAGAGCAGCCGCAAGCCTGCACACAGGTTCAGACACAGATAAAGACGTGATCAGGAGTGGCCATGGTAGTGCCCAGGGAGGTCGGTCCAGAGCTGGAGATGAAAGACAGGAGATGGGAGGCAGCTGAGTAAGAGTAAGGAATTATCAACGAGTGTTAAAATCACCAGGAAGAAGCATGGAGATGATGTTAGAGAGGAAGGTGTGCCAGGCATCAGGTAGACTTTTTTCCAGAGTGAACTTCAAACAGTGTGACAGTGGGCAAACGTTAATGTAGCTTGAGGAACTGAATTACAAATAAATATATGGCATTAAGTTATTGTAATCTAAGATTGGACAGATGAGGTTTTGTTCCTGTGATCACATCAAGTAGATTATGGTACATCTGGGATGTTGTGTACAAACATTATTCTTCAAATGGTTTTGTTTTAGAATTGGCCGTCAACAGCGTCCCTTAACCCCTTGGTCAAAAATGGCACCTCCTTAGCGGAGCAGTTTTGATAAGAAATGATAGGCATCACTGTTTCTGCCTTCTCTTAAGCTTCTTGCAAGGAGAAGAAGTGCCTGTCTTCTAGAGCACAGAGAGATGGAGCCAAAGATGGGGTCTTATCTTATTTACAGGATGCTTTGGAGAAGGATGGAAACTGTGGGTGCAGACTTCTGCAAGACCCCATCTGTATCTTCTTCCAACCCTCCACGTTTGCTAGAGGACTTGATGGAAGAGAGAAAGTATTTACTGTTTTTCAGGAAGCTTTGGTGAAGACAGGCAGTGTCCCCCCCCCCCACTTTTTCTGTCCTGTTCCAAAATTTTCTGCAAGTCAGATATTGGTTGCTTCTCCCTCCAGCCCTTTTAAGAATTACAGGAGTCTTTGAAGTGAGGTGTAATTTTACCGTATTTTTCGCTCCATAGAACGCACCGGACCATAGGGCGCACCTCATTTTTAGAGGAGGAAACAAGGGGAAAAATATTTTTCTGGTTTTCCTCCTCTAAAAGCCCTTTTTGTGTGTGGTTTTTTTTTTTTTTTTTTGAGGATCAGCTAAAAGTTTTGCAGCTTTTTTGCAAAGGGAAAAGCCCTGGCTTTTTTGAGGATCAGCTAAAAGTTTTGCAGCTTTTTTGCAAAGGGAAAAGCCCTGGCTTTTTTGAGGATCAGCTAAAAGTTTTGCAGCTGTTTTTGCAAAGGCAAAAGGCTTTTTTTAGGATCAGCTAAAAGTTTTGCAGCTTTTTTTGCAAAGGGAAAAGCTCTGGTTTTTCCCCCGAGGATCAGCTAAAGGTTTTGCAGCTTTTTTGGCAAAGGGGGGAAAGCAAAGCTCCTTTTGCAAAGGGGGAAAAGCAAAGAGGAAAAGCCCCATTTTTATGAGGTTTAACTCACATTTCTGAAAAATCTTAAGGAAAGGGAGCCATTTCTACAGTTTCCAGACAGATAATCTAATCAGCCAGTCACATGTCCTGGGGAAACAAACAACCTCCCTCTGCAGCACATTCAACAAAGGAGGGTGGGGCTGAAAGGGAGCCGGGACTCTTATCTCTCTCCCTATCTCTTGCTGATCAGCTGCTGAGCGGGGTCCTTTCAACACTCCCTTTTCTCTTTGTAAAATAAAAAGCATGATCCTCTTTTGGCCCCTGGGCAATTCAGCTTCAGGGACCACCATTCGCTCCAAAAGACGCACAGGCATTTCCCCTTACTTTTTAGGAGGAAAAAAGTGTGTCTTATGGAGCAAAAAATACGCTTGCACTGGCATTGGTTTGCATAAGAAAGCCAGGCACTTCCCCCACTGTTTCTTACCTTATGCATACCTCCATGCATGTAGACAAGACTCTGCTTCTCTCCCAAGCCCTGTATGGGAAAGGGGTGAAATCTTGTCACCTTTTCAGTGGAAAAAAATGGGTGGGGTGCAGAGGAACCTCTTGTTTTTTCTTCTCCGCACTGCAGCCCAAACTGAAGAGACCCTGGCCTCTTCCAAAAGCCCTCTTTGCTTGCGTCAGAGGTGTGGCAGTAGGGATAAGATAAAATTTGTAGTGAGGTCAGGTAGACATTTATCTGGTAGGCCAAGCTGATATTTGTAGACCCCTATTCATGACAAGCATTTTGCTGACTGATTGTTGTGACTTTGCCCACATGTGTTTGAAAGAACCCATTCTGGGATCTGTTGCAGATATTTGTGGAATTTGACCGGTGCAATTGGAAGCAGCATGCCTGGGTGAAAGTTCATGCTGAAGAAGTGATCGTTTTGATGCTGGAAGGGTCTCTTGTTTGGGCCCCTCGAAATGACCCAGTTCTGCTTCAGGGAACCAGAGTGTCAGTTGGACACTGGCCAGCGTTGGTGAGTATTTTCATTTAGCTTGTTACCCTTGATTTAAAAATAAATAAATCCTTATGTCAAAGTCTGAATGGTGGATTGTTTTGTTATGTGACTCAAGGCCTATTTTGTCCAAGTTTCTTTGTTTCTTGTAAT
This sequence comes from Lacerta agilis, assembly GCF_009819535.1. Taxonomy (NCBI): domain Eukaryota; kingdom Metazoa; phylum Chordata; class Lepidosauria; order Squamata; family Lacertidae; genus Lacerta; species Lacerta agilis. The sequence goes on from NC_046313.1 coordinate 66,260,268, forward strand.
TCTTATCTAGGCCATTGTGAAAATGTTTTCTAATAAATTGAAACATGTAAGATTAAACCTCAGCTGAATGATACGGTTTTAGAAACTTTTTAACTTGAAGTTACTTGGTGTGCTGTTGTTTCTATATTGTTGGTGTGCTGTTGCATCTATATTAACCCCCAAGTTATGAAATAAACTCGAGTTTTTGCTAGATAGTTGATTGATTCCTTTCAGCAGATGTTGTTGGAGTAAGACTTTTCCTCGGAAGCGTCTAAGGAGGGTAAAAAGAGTGAAGAAATACCTGTTATAATAAGCACTTTAAAGAAATAAGTGTGCTATCTTCTGTTTTCATGTAGTCATGTTTTTTATATTCTCATTCACAGACTTTCACTCCCTTGGTAGATAAGCTTGGCTTAGGTTCTGTGGTTCCAGTAGAGTCTCTTGTAGACCGAGACTTGAGATTCCTGTCTGATGCCAGTGGACTACGTCTCTTCCAGGTATATTGTTTGTTTGTTTTAGTTATTTAGTTCATTACCTGCCCTTCACCCTAAGGTCCAGTGTTAGAGGTACATATGTTAGAGGTATCATGACTTCAGCAATATGGTCCTGGAATTCTCTTGCTTTTAGCATTCTCTTCCATGCCAGCTAAGCAGGCAAAAAGCGAAGCAAGGCAATAAGCAGGCAGAATACTTACACAGCTAATTCCATTAACCCAAGAGGACTTCAGGCTCACATTTCTCAAAGCACTTTAGTGCTAATCAACTGAAAAACAGTTACATGCACCAAGCTTAGCTTTGTAGGCCATCATAGTTTTTGATGAGGTAACTGACACTCAGGACTACTCACATTATTTTGTGCTGGAAAAGCCTATTCTGTGTGATGTGAATTTGAGCAAGTTGCTTTTCTCTGTGACAGGCAAAGTACTTCCAAGATATTTAGTATATGTAAGACCAGCTGGCTTTAAACTTTTGCATTATAGAATGTAGTAGTTTTGGGATTTGCACTGGCTGGGGTATAAATAATAAAAATTATAAAATTATAATGCAATGGGTGTGTGCTGTAGAAAAGTAGCCTGAGTACACTATGTTTCCTCATGTAGACCCTAAGTTAGAATGTAAATGCAGGATAAACATTAAGAAATAAATCCATACATTTCTGTCACTATGGGGAACGAACATCAATAATCAGGGGAAAAAGAAATCGTAACAATCTAGGCTGTATAGATTATGCTTTTACCCTGTTCTTGAACAGCTATTACATATTTTAAAAATTTGTTTGCAGATGCCGACTGATAGTCAGAACCAAATTCTCCAACAACAGCCAATATTGAGGGAAGCTGTCAATTCATTGGTCAGTGATCAGAAGCTTCAGGAGATATTTAGCAGAGGTAAGACCAGCTGGTTTTAGTTTTTTAAGGAACCTAATTGGTTCTCCTGGAAATTCAGCTTACAGCTGCTTCTTAAGATCCTAAGACCTGTTTCAGCTTTTTCATAGGTCTGTTACGTATGAAGTTTCAAGCTCTTGAAACTGAAGAATTAATTGAGCTTTGCTTTGAAGGAGAAAGCTCAATTTTTCCTAAAATTTCATTTTCTTAACACTCTGTTTTCTTGTTTGAATCAGTTTTGTTGTTGTATGAACTTTTAACTACCCTTTCCAGGAGAAAAAAATGTTTATAGTCCTTATTGTAACAGTACTCTGGCATGCTGGAGGAATGCAAGAAATCAGTAGGGTAGAACGACTATATTAATCTTAAGTCAAGAGAGAAGAGAATCAGCCACGGAGAACCACTATCATTAGTCAAAAATTAATGAATAAGACAGTTGTTATTAATCAAAGGTTCATAAAGAAGGACATTGAAGAACAACTACATTTAATTATATATTATTAAAACAAGAGTTGGAGAGAGCCATTCAGAGGAGCTTAAAGGTTCCTGACTGGCTTAGATTTGAAGGAGTTGATTTCAGTGACTATCAAATGTCATATTGGAGCTATACGATTGACGAATAGTAATTACATGTTTAGCACAATCCAGAATACTCTGGCCAGAGTATTGACAAGGGGTACTGATCAGAAGTATGTGATCCTCTTGTTGGAGCACCTCCACTAGATTCCAGGTTGTTTTTGGGCACAGTTCAAAGTATTGGTAATGAATTTGAAAGCCCTAAAAGGCTTTGAATACCAGTGCAAAAAGATCTGAAGGAGAGATCCTTCCGGCAGCATTGGATTTGTGTTTGGTGGGGATGCAAGAGAGTACCTTGCACCAAGGTGGCTGCACCAAGGCCCTGGAACTGCTTTCCTTCCTAGGAAGAGCTATCTAGCCTGCTCTCTGGCCATTTTCTGACAGCTGGAGTCCTTGTTCAGACAGACCTGTAGGTTATTGAACTGAGGGTATTTTGCTGCTGCTAGTTTTTAATTTAACTGACTAATCTTACTCTCTTTGCTTCTATTTTTATCTGCTCATATGTTTGTAATTGTGTATTTAGTTCGTTAACCTGCTACATTGGGGCAAAGGAGGGCTTTCTCCAAGCATTCATGGAGTAGTCACAGCAGCTATTGTGTTTGCACAAATGGTTTGTTAACTTGTAGATGTAAAAACAAAAGCAATAAGAATTCATGAAGAAGTTAGCACTTGAGTTATGTTTCCAATATGACATAACTAAATTCAGAATAAACATATCCACTCTTTACTGGAATTTTAGAAACAGACATGTAAATGAAGACACAGAACTCCACAGTATTGTGGTGATTACTTTTGTTATCCCTCGTCCCAAAACAAATCCTAATAAAGCTTTATTTGTGTGTTACATTAAGAGACCAATGCTTTAAGTCCATGCTCACTGTTAATTCTTGGTGCAGTGGCACTGGTTTGGCTGATAGCATTCTCGCTTGGGGTTCTTTTCCAGGTCCTTGCAGCATCCAAGGTCAAAGAGTGAAGGTGTACCAGCCAGAGGAGGAAAACAGCTGGGTCTCTGCTGTTGTGAGCTGTCAAGATCCTATCACCTGTCTGATGGAAGTGGTTTTGACTGAGGTGTGAAGCTTTTCTTGCTGTTTGTTAATGCCTGATTTCCTTTCTTCATTTAGCTACCAACAGTTATTTACATGGTCTTAGTTATGTTGTGTAGACTGTGATATTTAATACACACTCAACATGAGCAGGACTCTGACAGTTTTCAGCATTTAAGCAAATTCTAGTCTTTTATAGTTGCAGCCAAGAAAAGCAGTTGGAGTGGAATGTCCTAATGGTTAGGGAATGCATCATTTTCAAAATATAAACATCACCTCCTGCCTTTCTACCCTCTTACATTTATTTCCAGTCCCCTAAGCTTACAGAGCCAGGCCCTTTTACAAATCCTCCTTAAAGAAAAGATTGAGTTCCATATTTTGCCAAAATCATTTTTGTAACCATGAAAATGTATGTACTATTAAAATGGAATAAGTTATGCAAAATTGCTTCAGCTGCATATTGAAGATGATAAAAGTATATGGAATGGGAGCATAGTTAGCATGGAAAAGGCAGGTGAAGAGGGACATTGGAGAAGCTGCTTTTATTATCAATATCTTACCAGTCTTTATGATTGACTTTGTCTTCTCTCCCTCTCCCCCTTTGTTGACCACAAAAATCAGACTGGTGAAATCAAGTCAGTGGATCCCCGACTGATTCATGTAGTGATGGACACCTCTGCACTGAATGAGGTACACATACTGTGTTGCACCAGGTCATTATATTAGCAATAATGTTTTAAAGATCTGATCTCAAAAACATATTATGACAGCTGTCTTAAATGTATCTATATTTTCATAGAGCTATTAGTTTGCCTTACCAGTTAAGGCTGCAGTCCATTACAGACTTAAGCTGAGTAATTTCCATTGAATTCAAGGGACTTATGAATGAGTAGGTATGCATAGTATTGTGCTGTAAATCTTTTAGGTATCCTGATCCCAAGCTGTATAGGGTTTTGCATACCAGTACCATCACCTTGCTCCTTGCCTAGTAGCTAATTGGCAACTAGTGCCAATTCAGCCCCAGTGAGCAGTCAAGTCACTGCATTCTGCAGTAGCCAACCTTAGGAGCTGCTTCTGGGCCAACCTTAGGAGCAGCCCTACCCAGAGTGCATAGCAGTAATAGAGGATAGCAGTGTGTGGACTACAGTGATCATTGTATCCTGGTCCAGAAACAGCCATAGCTGTCTTACCAGCCAAAGATGGTGAAAGGCATTCCTACTCAGTGAGGTCACCTGACTCTCTAGTGACAGAGATGGATCCAGGAGCACCCCATGACTATGAACCTGCCTCTTAGAGTATACAGCTCCATCCAAAGCAGGCAGTTGATGAACTGTCTGGATTTGGGATCCACTCACTCATAGTGCCTACGTCTTGCTTTGATTCAACTCATTTTGTTGGCCCTCATCCAGCCCAAACAAAGTCCAGGCAGTGGTCCAGAGCTCTTGCACAGCCTCTGCTGTTTCAGATGTTACAGAGAAATAGTATCATTGGCATACTGGTGACACCTGACCATAGCTGTCAACTTTCCCTTTTTTGTGGGAAATTCCCTTATTCCAGCGTCGTTTCCCACTGCAAAAAAGGGAGGGTTGACAGCTATGCACTTGACACCTAAGCCCCTGATGTTTAAAGCAATATATTAATTGTTTAATGGCCAGGCTTATTTAAAACCTTTGACACTGGATAGATGAAGTTAATTATTTTGGCTTCTTCTTTGTAGTGATATGTGCTTTTATTTGTTATAGGGAGCTTCTCTAAAGGCAGCGAAATCATCAAAAGGAAAAAAGAAGAGAGAAGGTGTGGAAGGGAAAGATGGACGAAGGAGAAAAAATTCTTCTGATACTGGGTGTGATCATGCTACGAAGAAGCTAAAGGAGAGGGGTGAAGTGGATAGCAATGGGAATGATGGAGGTGAGGCAAATAGGGGAGCTTGGAAAGGAAGCAGCAGCAGTGACGTGACTCTGGATCCAAGGGCCAAGCAACTTCCTCCATTTGTCCCTCAAGTTAATCGCAGTATTCGTTTTGCCACATACACCAAGGAGAATGGCCGAACTCTTGTGGTCCAGGATGAACCAGTGGGTGGTGACCCACCTATGCCCTTTACTTCCTTGTCTTCAACTGCTTCCCAGGCACTGCTGAGTGGCAGTGGTAACCAAGAGATGGCAAAACCATTAGAGCAGGCCAGCCAAGTCCAGGTGCCTGCCCCTGCCATTCTTGCTACAGCTGGGCCAACGCCAGCTACTGTGCGGATTCCAGATGCTGGCTTGTCAGCAACTACTGGACAAGAAAAACAGAACGTAGGCCATTTGCCTGTTCAGGGAGAGGTAAGCCATTTACAGTCAGCATAGTAGTGATAATACATAGCACACACACACACATATATATAGCACTTTGCATACATTGTCTTGCTGTAACTCTTAGAATAGCTGTGTTAAGGATATGCACAGCTGTACAGTTTGAGCATTATAGCAGACTTGAGATCTTTCCCTGTTACGATAGATGCAGCCATCTAGCAGGATGTGGAATACTACGAATGCAGAGTTGTGATCTGGTAGGGTCTTATGTTTTGTTCAGTGTACAGTGCATTCCTCTCCACATTTATACCTTAGGAGAAGGGTGTTGGCTTTCATAGTAAAGAAAATGAATTCATAGCCTCTGGTTTAGTATATCTTTATTGTCCATAACAACATCCCCCACCCCGAAAAAGTGATTTCTACAGCTACTGGGGGAAGCTCATAGGAAAAAATATGGCAGCTACAATTACAAGAGAGATCAGTGTGTTTATATTATAATTTACAGATAGGCAAAACAATCCTACTTGGTCAAGGGAGAGAGACTCAAAGGCAAACAAAGCACCAAATCCAAAGCGCCCTGCTGGGCTTTGCAGGAAAGGGGAAAGTGTCATTCCTCTTTTTTCCTCCTCCACTAGAGGCTTTAAAAAAAAAAAACATTTTTCCTGCTATTGGGACAATTGGGAGGGAAAATAACTATGCTAGCTCCAGGGCTAATGTACTTCCGTCCTGTTTCGGGGGCATGTTGGGATCCAAAGCCTCCCCCAGTCCACCTGCAACACACGCCTCAAATATCCCCTTTTTGCTTTCTCTGCTATCAGAGCAAAAGCAAATGAATGACAGCCATGGAATTTTTGACACTTGCAAGGCAGCCCCACCCATAGCTCTCCCTCTTCCTCACAGAAAGGGAGATCTGCAAAGTCCTGGAACACCTAGGGAACATAAGATTGTAGCCTAGAGGGAGCAGTCAATAATTTCGGAATGGTTGTACACGTTGCCATTTTAGAGTAGCATTTTAGAAATTGAATTAAAAATATTGAATTTCATTTGTTTTTCTTTTCCATTATACCCATTCTTGATAGCATTTTGAAGCAAGTTTTGCAGAGATACAATAAACTTATTTAAAAATTTGAAAGTTTAAGAATAGTCAGTCTAAATTAATTCGGGCAGCCTGCAAAACCTGGGTATTTTGTCTCATGCCTCAACTGTAGTTACCCAACAGGTATATTTCTGATATAGAACAAGCTGCCAAGCGATGCCGCAAAGGCAGTATATTGGGGGAACTAAATCAGGCTTGGGGGAAGTGTTTTGTCCTCTCTTGGGAGAGGAGCACAACTGACTGCTTTCCTGTTTTGTTTCAGATTTCCCCCAATTCATTGTTGGCTTCGTCAGGGTTTGGAGTAGCACACTCAGTTGGTTCCCAACCTGTGGCATTTGACAGCGGGCGAAACCAATCCAATGGAGTAATAGCTCCAGAGAAGAAGCCTGTTGGATTTCCATTTGGTAGTAGCACTGGTCATGAGGTCCAGAAAGACTCTGATTTATCAAATAACTTGTTTTTTCAGTGCATGTCCCAGAATCTTCCCTCCAGCAACTACTTCACAGCCTTGTCAGAGAACCTGGCTGAAGAGCCCGCTAGTCAGGACTCGTTAAAAAAAAATTCAGAGAGCCTGAGTGCGGGCATCTGCAAAGGTAAAGCTCTTGCAGTAGAAGCTAAAGCTGGGACTCAATTGGGCAGTTCTGTGGACCGGAAACTGCCAGCGGAATCTATGCCCACGCTTACTCCAGCTTTCCCCCGAAACATTGTGAGTACTCGACCTCCAGAAAATCACGAGAATCTCTTTTTGCAACCCCCAAAACTCTCACGAGAGGAGCCCTCAAACCCTTTCTTGGCATTTTCAGAAAAATCAGAACTCAGTCCTTTCAGCAGCTTCGCCTCTTCATCTCAGCCAGGAGCAACTGCTACTCCCTCTTCAGTTCTTGGTTCCAAGGCAGCTTCTGGCTGGCCAGATTTGCACACTGGAGCTGACTCTTTAGCTAAAAAGAAAAGCTTGTTTATAACGACTGATTCCTCCAAGATCCTGTCCAGTGCACCTACTTCAACTCGCTTTCCCGGTGTTCAGAGTTCATCTACTCTGGGGAATGGCCGTTCCACCTCACCTATCGGAAGCTTGACACAGCCTATTGAAATGCCCACGCTCTCCTCCAGCCCAACAGAAGAAAAGCCATCTGTTGGGCCTGGGCAGCAGGACAATCCTCTTATGAAAACCTTTTCTAATGTGTTTGGCAGACATCCGGCTGGCTTTTTCTCTTCACAGGCAGAGCTGGCACTGGAGAACAAAAACCCCTTTGAAACTGTGAAAAGGTTCTCTCTAGATGAGCGGAGCATGCCGTCTAAGCAGGATTCTGATTCCAGTACCAATAGCGACCTCTCGGATATGAGTGATTCTGAGGAGCAGCTGCACACCAAAGCTTGTCTGAAGGGAATCCCAGAGCATCTGATTGGGAAACTGGGTCCTAATGGCGAGCGGAATGCAGAACTACTAATGGGCAAAGGAAAAGGGAAACAAACCCCTAAGGGCAGGCCTCGCACAGCCCCCCTGAAAGGTGACCGCTTTAAAGGAAGGGTTGTTTGAGGAAGGAAGGCTGAAGGAGGGCTGCTTTTTGTTCTGTACTTCCATATTATCTGTGTGGTCAGCCATGTGGTGTGTGCCCTTCTGTCAAATATGTCCTCTGTGCATGTAGCCAGAAGCAAGGCATCAGAAGAACACACCACCAACCTGAGATTCTTACATCTGTCTGCATGTACTTGCAGTTCATTTTTGGGGTGAAGGCATTATCTTGCACTCTTCACATTTTAGAAAAAACGTTTACTCCCCTATTTTCAGGAAATTCTAAATGGATACAATCTCATTGCTGGCAGAAGTATATGTATGAACTGAATGTTAACTTAGAGAGGACTGCTTAGGGAGCACAGCAATGTATGTTTATTGTACTACTGTGACTAGATGTTTCTGCATCTTGAAACCCCTAATTAATATTGATACTTTAGTTTAGGAAACCTTGGTATGAATACTTAAGTCCCATGCAGACTTTTTTTTAAAAAAAATGGGAAAAGCCTTAATGCGAAGTGGGAGTGGGATCATGCCTGCTTCCGCTTTTGCCTGGCTGAAATTAGGAGTGATAGCCATCTTTACTCAGTTCAAATAAAGCCATTGAAACATGTGGAATTCGAGTAGTCCCATTGAATCAGTGGATAAGTTACTTGAATTTCACTTAACTGGATATTACCTTATGTTTGCTGAAAGGCATGTAAATATGTAGGCCTGATCGAAGCACTGTCTTTGATATGTAGAGATTATCTGTATCAGGCTTGCATGCCCAGGCCCCTGTGCCAATGCCCAGGTCACAAATACCAAGTACAGACAAGTCCAGTCCTGCTCTCTATCAAATCTAACATCGGTACAGTGCTACATTCTATAGGAGCCAGCATTAAATAAGTACTACTTGGAATTTGACGTCCTTTCCCTCTGTTGTTCAGTTGAATGCCTCTAATTGTTAACTTTGCTTCATAGTTGGCCAATCTGTACTGAAAGACATGAGTAAGGTGAGGAAGCTGAAGCAATCAGGGGAACCATTCCTCCAAGATGGCTCCTGCATCAACGTAGCCCCTCATCTGCACAAGTGCCGGGAGTGTCGGTTGGAACGCTACCGGAAGTTCAAGGAGCAGGAGCAGGACGACTCCACTGTAGCCTGTCGCTTCTTTCACTTCCGCAGGTAATAAAGCTCCCTGAGCATGTATTGTTGGTATACTGTGCTTGTTGCTGGTTAATGTGTCACTTGGCTTTTAAATCTTTCAATGGTAAAATAATGCTAAGTAATTTCATCTCTTCAGAATTGTATATTCTTGCTGCAGTGATAGTTGCAATTCCTGCTGTTACTTCTGTGGGCTCTTTGCAATAATAGAACTTTCCATTGAGCAGTGGTCTCTGATCCCATTGGCACTTCTGTCCACCTGGTGCTTTTTCTTAGAATTGTAGAATTCAATCCCCTGCAATGCAGGAATCACAGCTAAATAATCCCTGACAGACCTCTGTTTAAAAGCCTCCAGTGGAGAATCCACCACCTTCCAAGGTAGTCAGTTCCACATATCATCTGAAAACCCGTAAAATTGCACCAGAATAATAGGGTGACCATTTTAATATTTAAAAGCAAAAACAAAGATGAATTTTTAATTTGAATATGAGTTTTTATATTTTTTTAAAAAACATTTCTGGTACATTGCACTTTTAAAAAAAACATTTCGTTCATATTTTACTATAAAATAATTTCAACAAACTTGTTGAATTTTACACTTAAAACCCAATCCAATACAGGCATACTGAATTAAAACCTGCTTTTCTATATCATAGAACAAACCATGAGATGAAATATTTTATTTTTGAGGCAAGCAAGCATTATACTATAGGGACTGCATTATTATGACAATTGAAAAATACTGAGTTCTTATCTGCTAATGTGAACATTTACTTTCCCTGTTACAGAGAGAGGTGGTGTTCCTACCACTGATAGGAGACTCTTTGAGCTTGTGTAGGTGTCCATCAGGGGAACAAGGAGGGGGTGGTTTTTTAAATTATTTCCCCCCCCCCTCCACTAGCTCTCCTGCACCACCCCCAATCTGTTCTGGAGGATGGAGGGTGCAGGAGAAAGGGGAAATTGCCTCCCTTCCATTTCCCCTGACAGAAGTTCCTGCTGGATCAGAGAGACTCTGGTAGTGATGGGATACCAACTGGATACAATCCATAGTAATTACCACCCTTACTTCTAAAATGTTCTGGGGAATTGGTCCATGGACCAACATACCCAACTCTATTGGATTGTGTTTCTTGTGTTAACAGTGTTGCTTGCATGTGAGCAGAAATCCAAACAGAAACCTATTAATGACACAATATCCCCCCCCCCTAAGTGCTATAGTGTTTGAGCTACAAAACAAGATGTGTTGATTATTATAGCAAACAATAGGTATGTGCTCTTATTCTGGAAATGCTTGTATTTAGTTAGGTTGTATCCAGCTAAATTATTGCACACACAGAACAACTTTGGAGCTTCCCCCAACCTGCTGGAGCAGATCTGGGTGTGGTGCGGGAAGGAGGGAAGCTGTTGTGGTTGAAGAAGCTGTTCCAGACATGCAATTATTTAGTTGAAAGCAGCACCATTATCTACATCCATATTTTTTCTTAGTGATTTAAGCTGCATATTAAAATCACCTTGATTTAAGAAATCCACTCTGAAAAATAAACATCTGTTTTATAAGAGGTGGTTATATGCAGGCATTTTGGAAACCATATGAGTCTGGCCTCACAAAGCTTTAGTTTTTAGTGTGTATTCATGAAGGATGTTAATTGTGTAAGACACTAATATATATAAAAGGCTAAGTTGCTTGGCAGGATGTCTATGTTACAGAAATGTGGTTAAACTGGCTTGGAACTAGTTGAAGTGGCAAAAGATCATGGATTCATAAAACCCATGGTAATGCATACCCTGCTTTAAAGCATACGTCTCTGTACATGTGAGTGCCTGTTGTGCTGTTGAGTATCTGTTAACTCATTTGTGATCTAATGAAAATAGTAATTATTATTAAGAATTTTGCCTTCTAAAAATGGTGGTGTGCAAAATAAAGAAAATAGTTGATTCTAATGTTTGTGCATCCTAAATAACTTTATCACAAGTTTCTTGAAAGTGAGTGGAATTGGACACATCCTGTCCCACGTGCTTATTGGCACTGTCAGATAAGGTTAAAGTTAGCAGGGCCTAGCTTTGCAGAAGCCATGCTTGTTATTCAGGAAGACTTGCTCTTTTATATGCTTGGTAATTTTTATCTTTTAGAAATGCTGTCTACCAGTTTTTTTTCAGAACAGATGTTAAGCCAACCAGCCTGTAGTGATAGTTTCTAACAAAGGTTTCTACAGCACTGTGTCTTCAGGAACAAATTATCAATTGTACTAGTTCTAAAGAATAGCCAGGGAGGAAACCTCCATTTCATTTGTGCTTTGAAGAGAAGATTATAGCTAATGTGCTCTTTTAACTTAGCTCATCGTTTTTTTTCAGACTGATATTTACTCGGAAGGGTATATTACGAGTGGAGGGATTCTTGAACCCCCAACAGAGTGACACTGACGCTTTGAGCTTGTGGATCCCGTCTACTGCCCCTGCAGAGGGAATTGACCTGGAAACCTCCAAATACATCCTTGCCAATGTTGGAGACCAGTTTTGTCAGTTAGTTATGTCTGAGAAGGAGGCAATGATGATGGTGGAACCACACCGTAAGTTGGTGTTTTCTTTTTAATCCGTGTGTGTAACTGGAACTCAATTATTGAAGAAAAGATAACAAACCCATTACTCTGGTTTACTCTGCAAGTATTTGAATAGCCAATAGAGTTGCCCTTGTGGAGTTTGGAAGTGGATGGTGGCCTCTTTCTCACATATTAGTTTTGTCCAGCCAATGATCTAAATAAAGCAGAGGTTTTCAACCAGTGTGCCGTGGCCCCCTGGGGTGCCTTGAATGATGGTCAGGGGTGCCATGGGCAACACTGGCCTCTATCCCTCTTTCCTTCCCTCTCTCCTCTGATGCCGTCTCGCATCTCTGCTTCCCAAAGGCTTGCTCAGCTGTTTGTTGCAGCAGTCCTGGCGACAAGTTCTGCAGGTGAATGGTGCCTCTGGGGCTACTCAGGGGGTGCTGGTTGCCAGAAGTTGAGGTGGCCTTGGAGTAAGCAAGCCAGCCAATCCACCAGCCCTTGCTGTTGGGAATGGACAGACGAGTTCTAGGCCCCTGTGGGGCAGTGTGAAGAGGCACCTCTCTTTCGGGCAGGAGAGGCAGCTCAGAGACCAGGGGCAGCAGCTGCGGCTGCTCAGAGGACTCCCCATGAGAGGGGAGAGGGAAGGAGGTTGAGGGAACACTCCACAAGGGAGGGTGTTCAAAAGAACTGGTGAGAGGCTACCAGTTCTGCAGGCAAGGGGTGACATAACTGGGCTCCTGAGCCCCACAGGGCAGGAAGAATGTAACTGGTCAAGGGAGCCGTGGACTGAAAAAGCTTTAAAACCTCTGATCTAACGGATAGTGATACTCATTTTTCTTTTACATTTCACTTCTCTGCAACACATGAAATTTATGAAAATGTCTTAATAAATATCTTAATAAAGCAAACCTTGGCCTACTAATCTGTTAGAGGACCAGTTTTCCTAAGTCTCATTTTAGCATTATATACTATTATGTAACTAGGTGTGAGTAATTTCCTTAAGTCTTCATACAAAGGAATCTCTTTAAAATTGGTAAAAAGAGCATAGGAAGAGCCCTGCAGGATCAGGCCAAAGGCCCATCTAGTCCAGCATCTTGTTCTTACATTAGCTAACCAGATGCCTGTTGGAAGCCCTCAAACAGTACCTGAGTACAACAACATTCTCTTCACTTGTATGCAACTGGTATTCAGGGACATGTTGTCTCCAACAGTGGAGGTGGAACATACCCTTCATGACTAGCAGCCACAGCTAGCCTTACCCTCCATGAATTTGACTAGTCCTCGTTTAAAAACTTCCACGTTGGTGGCCATTGCTGTATCTTGGCCGGGGGGGGGGGGGACACAACCCAATGTCTTCAGAAGTATTTCATGAATTATCCTGAATCCAATACTGTAGATGTGTAGGGAGATCCATGCATCCAAAGAGGCTTTTTCTTGAGTTTCTCAAACACTTGTCTCTCAATACCACCATCACTTCTCTCTCTCAAACACACATTTTCATTCTGAATTTGAACCACTTTTAAGAAATTATTGTAAAACCAAGAAATTGTTGTAAACCAACTTTACAGCATGGTTGTAATGTATAATCTGTTATCATGTGCCTCCTTGATTTTATTTATTTTAATAGAGAAAGTGGCCTGGAAGAGAGCTGTACGTGGAGTGAGGGAGATGTGTGATGTATGTGAAACAACACTGTTCAATATTCACTGGGTTTGTCGCAAATGTGGCTTTGGGGTGTGTCTGGACTGTTACCGTCTCAGAAAAAGCCGTCCACGCAGTGGTGAGTACTTGATATTTGTCCGAGAATGCTGTAAAGTTTAGGTGGGCATTCTGCTTTTGGTGGTAGGGTTGGGGAGGAGTTGTTCTGTGTGAAGGCTAAGTGATCAGTTTGCTGTGTTGCTAGATAAGATAAAAGATGATATGGATTGAGAGTATTGGCCTATTTTCCTCTGCTACTGCTGCTGCTTCATCCTCCTGCTTCCTCATGGCAGCATAATACAGAATTACCTTCTATGTTGAACTTAGCCATGCTTTCAAGAACAGGGACGGCATATATAGGATCATCATGTAGAATGAGGACAGTTGGAATAAGGAAGAACTTAGGGAATCACAGGTAAAATCCCTAACCTTGCACTAGGGATAACTTACAGAATTCACCAATGCATTCTTAAGGAACTTTCAATGTGACACAGTTGACCTTTGGAGTAAAGCATGCTATCTAACTGCTAAAGTAGGCCTTTAGTTATTTTCCAAGTGTCAGGTATTACCATTAAAAAAAAAACAAGGTTTGGGATATTACAGACCCATCAGCCAGGAGCTAAGAAGGTATTGTATTGAAATAACTTTGGGTTCTCCCATTTCATGTTTCTTTACCGGGTGAGGGAGCAAGGGGGAGGGGTGTGTGTGTCTTTCTCACCCAGCCTCCCTGGAGACAATTCTGAAGGAAAATAACTTCTGAACAGGTTACAAAAGGCTTTATGGTTGTGATTCATATAACAATCCTTGGTCATGCATCATTTGCAATACTCTAGGTGTGCTTTTGCTAGTAAAATTTAAGCCCTTGGTGGAGTAGTTTTTACTTCATTAGAAAGTGCAAGCCCTTTCAATGCTTTGAAACTAAAACAGGAACTGTGTGCTGACTTAGGACAGATGGGAACAAGGGTTTTTGTCTGATTTTTCTATTTTGCCCTGTGAACTTTCCCAACCTATCATAAATGAAAATGAATATAATGTTTGAGGCAGGACATTCCATCTTTAAGAGGTAATGTGATAAAAGAGTGGAAAAGCAAGCACAGGGCTGCACAAATACACGTTATTGATGCACATATAGATTATTGATGCACAAACACATTACTGAAAGGAGTTGTGGAGAGTTTCAACAGAGCTTGAAAAAACATCTTCCAGTGTGGAAATAGGACAGAATATTGATTCTAGGTTTGTGTGTTCATGCTTTAACGGTTGTTTTATTGACACACTTTGCATTAGCACACTCTTCATTAGCCCTCCAGCTGTTTTGGACTGAAACTCCCATCCAGCTGGGACTGTCTGTAAAGGGTTGTAGTAGCACATTAAGTACCACAACAGACGGCTGTTACATGTTTTCTTTGACTATGAAGAGAGTGCTCAGCAAAACCTGCCACTTTTGAATTTATTAGTCTGAAGCCATTGTAGTACTGGAATATACAAGCAAGCATTTGGAAAGCTAAAAGATCTGATTGTCTTTCTATTTCAGAGACGGAGGAGATTGGTGATGAAGAGGTTTTTTCATGGTTGAAGTGTGCAAAGGGACAGTCGCATGAACCAGAGAATCTCATGCCAACACAGATAATCCCTGGCACAGGTGAATCTATTTTCCATGTCCTATCATGTCTCTCTTCTTTGACAGATTTTATCCCACTTTTCAGCCACAAAGGTTCCCGGATCAGCTTGCAAATACCAGTAATAAGATGGACCCTGCTCTCAGGCTTACAATCTAAAAGACGAGGAGAAAGGGTTGGAGGGAGGAGGAGAAAAGCAACCTTGGGCATGAGTTCATAGTAACAAATTTCTTATCACAATCAGCAGGAATGGAGAACAGTTTAATGACGAGCAAAAAGTTGCTGCTCTCTTAGTTGAGCCAGTGGCATGGCTCTGCTTCCCTCATCGCCCTCCTCTCTGCTATAACAGTTGGTGGAAGCAGCAGCCTAATGGTGCTGGCTTCTCAACTGAGCTTTATAGGATCCTGCTTCCCATCACTCCCTCTCTTACAGCCTGAGGTAATGACTGCTCCCAGGTCCTTGTTAGGTCGTGGTTCGTTTTTGCCATCAGATCCAGCCAGGTGGATTCATGATTTGAATACATTTTTGTAACAAGTTCTCATCGCTTACAAGGATGCTTATTAGGTTATTAAAGCTACTTGAGGCAGTTGTTAAAGAGAGTGTCCTAACAATTAGTGCCCTTAATAGTATTGTCACAACAAAGATAATGATTTTTATGCAGGCAGAGGATCTCCCTTCCCAGCCTAAAAGCCATACTCATA
The DNA here is from genome assembly GCF_009819535.1 of Lacerta agilis. Lineage (NCBI taxonomy): Eukaryota > Metazoa > Chordata > Lepidosauria > Squamata > Lacertidae > Lacerta > Lacerta agilis. The sequence goes on from NC_046313.1 coordinate 66,275,852, forward strand.
AACATAGGTTCATGCTTGTGAAAGCCTAGAAAATCTACCATTTCAGCTGTAGGCAGGAAGATACTGGTCCTTGCATTTTAAGACTTTTAGATTTTGTTACAAAATTTGATACCAAGGTTTCTCACTTTTCAGCACTGTATAGTATTGGAGACATGGTTCATGCAGCCCGTGGCAAATGGGGAATTAAAGCCAACTGCCCATGTATTAATCGGCAGAATAAATCTGTGCTGCGACCTGCCGTCACCAATGGAATTTCACAGGTATGTGAACTTTTATTATGGCCAAAATCTGTTATGTGATCCTGATAGAAATTGTCCACTTCCTCTAGACATCCTGACCAGGGCTGTTGTTTTTAAAAAGAGTTGTTGGTATTTTGTGTGTTGGAATATTTGCTTGCTATTGCTTTGTGCAGTTTGAAGTGCCATATTAATGAAAATGCAGATTATAAAGAAACAACCGTTACTAAAGATGTGGTATTTCATACTTATTTTGCCTTTTTAGATGGCCTCAGATAGTGTGTCTACCAGTAGAATATTTATTTTTTCCTGAGTTTGGAATATACACAACCTGTTAGTGTCAAATGTTTTTGTTTGTTTTTGAAATTTGAGAGAATAATAATGTACCCTGGTCTCCTTATCCAATATATTGGCTTGTATCCAGAATAAGCTCATGTAATGGGCTCATGGAAGCTAAGTCCCCCATCCCACTATTCCCCATTGCAGCCCTCCACCCCAATGTTCTACCAAGGGTTAGGGAGACCCTTCTGAACTGGGAGGAAGATGGACTCCCTCAAAATATTTTGAGTTTATCTCATGCTTGTGTCTAGTCTTAATATTGATCGTTTAAAAAAAAAAACAACTTTACATTTGTCTCAGTTGTTTAAAGAAATACTTAAGTTTCAGTTACCACATTTTGACTTCCCCCTGTGTGATCCTCTGTTTCAGCAGCTGCCCAGTATGAATCCTAGTGCATCCACACCTGCAAATGAAAGCGCTTTCTCCAGTGGCACAGGGACAACAGAAGGAGGGCAGACGGACACTAATGTTATTTCTAAGCCTGAAGCTACGGAGGACAAAGCTGAGGAGCCTATAAAGACAGAGGCTCAAGGAACCAGTAACAGTGGGGAGACAAAACCTAACAAGTCACTATGTCCGGAAACAAGTCCCTCTTCAGCATTGCATTGGCTTGCAGATTTAGCAACACAAAAGGCAAAAGAAGAAACGAAAGGTAAGTTCTTGGAGAGCTGAAGATTTTTGCTAGAGAGCTGATTATCACCCTGGAGAGAGAAGGATGTTTTTGAAGATGAGAATTTAGAAGACAGGAAAAAACCAGGGACACTCCAAAATAGCTGCTTTTTGCTTGTCAAGACACATTGGTTTAATACTCTTGATGTTCATAATCCACACTGGGACTTCTCTCTTTCCTAACCCAAATGGTGAACAGATAGTTCTGTGAAGTTTCAAGCATGCTGAGGGATTAAGAGTCTAGGTTATTCTGGACTGACCTATCTGTTTTGGCCTTGTAATACTGATCCATAATTACTTGGTTTTGACCATTTCTTAGGCCATATTAGTACATCTTAAACTGGTAAAGCACTTGTGTAAAGATGGGGTTTGGGTTTTATTTTGCTTCAATTTCATACTGAGACCTCCTCACTGCATTTTTCTCTCATGTGTTTAATGATCAAATGTATGAGTGGCTGGTATCTGGACATCTACTAGATTTTTTTGTGTGTCCTAACAAATTTAAACTATTGCTGGTTGGAGCATAGCTAAACCTTTGAAGGTCACACATAAAACACTGGCCCTTTGACATTAAGACATTCCATTAAGACATGCTGATTAAAAAAGCAGTCGTAAAGTCTCTTGCTTATGACTACAAGAATTGTATCTACAATTGAAGAATGTCCAAAGATACACATTACTATTTATGCAATCTTTTATTTTCTCCTTCCTCTCATGCTTTCTATCTTTTTCCAATTACAACTGCTATTTTGGCTTGCTTGTTTTGTACTCATAAACATTGTAGCAGTAGTTATGATAAGTTGGAGCTTATGAAATCTCTTGTTACAATTCATAGCCTCACTTCCTCCTCTGTGATTGTCAAAATACTTCCGTTGACATGTTCTTTTGGGGGGGGGGGGAGATAAGTCTTCTTATGGTGCCTTTTTACTTTTTTACAGAAGCTGGATCACTGAGGTCAGTGCTCAATAAAGAATCTCAGTCACCTTTTGGATTGGATTCCTTCAACACCAATGCAAAGGCCTCCCCTTTAACTCCAAAGCTTTTTAATAGTCTCTTATTGGGCCCAGTTGCCTCAAGCAACAAGACAGAAGGTTCCAGTCTTCGCGATTTGCTTAACTCTGGGCCAGGAAAGCTGCCTCAGGCTTCACTTGATGCAGGCATCCCTTTTCCTCCTGTCTTTTCTGGAGCTTCCACTGTAAGTAATACTATTTTTGTTTAGAGATATAGACAGTTGCTTCTTTAATTATCTCATTTTTCAGTAGGAAAACCTATACTGAACTTTTCAGAATAAGATTCATTTAGGGGTCTTAGTGTTTGTCCACTGGCCCAAAGGTGGGTTCGTTGGAGTGGTTTGGTTCAAGTATACCAAAGAAAGATTTCAAAAATGCCAGAGTGATCAATTCTGGTACTTTATTATAAGAAGGAAATGTAGACTTACAGTGCAGCCTTTACAGACCCAGTGAGAGGTTGTCATGAGTAATCCGCACCCAAGCAAACATGTATACATTCTTTATTCACCAGCAGCATGTGTCACTTTGGCCAAGACTTCCCATCATTTTGCATGAGCAGATGAGGGCATAAGTGGCAAATATCCAAATCTTACAGATAGTTCCCCTTTCTGGCCCCAAGCCCACAGATGAACAAGCCAATTAGCTTCTCTCAAAACAAGTGAATATAAACATATATGAGCTCATTGTTACAACAACTACCAGTTAATTGTGGTGTTATCTTGACTACCAAGATGGCGTTTGCAGAGCTTCTGGAACAGTTCCCCTTTGGTTCAACACATTGTTACCCTTCCCTTGGCATTGTTTTAGCCACTTTAGTGTGCTAACTTTTCTAGAAAGTGTTTAGTTGGTTGAAAGATCAGAATTTGTGGCACAGGCAGTATATTCTAATTATTTACCCAAGACTTGGGTTGCTATGTGGATTTGTGTCTTCTAGGGTGCTAAGAATAAGGCCAGCTTGCCAAATTTCCTTGATCATATTATTGCCTCAGTGGTGGAAAATAAGAAGACGTCTGATGCTGCCAAGCGAGCAAGCAACGTGGCTGATACACAGAAAGAAGTGAAAGAGATGGTAATGGGATTAAATGTGCTGGACCCACACACTTCCCATTCTTGGCTCTGTGACGGAAGGCTTTTGTGTCTCCATGACCCCAGCAATAAAAACAACTGGAAGATCTTCAGGGAGTGTTGGAAACAGGGCCAGGTAAATATAAAGTTTGGGTGGGCATCCTCTCTGCCTGTGGCAAGATTTTCATTGTACTTAAACTAGTTTTTTGTACTTAAAACAAACTAGTACTTAAAACAAACTAATTATGTTGGTGCAGACTTTGTTAGTAGTTTAAGGTTGAAGGAAAAAACACAGTTAACGGCACTCATCTATGTGTGATAAAAGCACAATAATTCATATCTGGAACAGGACGTGGTACCCTGAGAACCCTGGGATTCAGTTAAATTACAGCAACAAGTTTTGGGCCCTTATGGTTGGGAAATTGGGCTAGGTAGAATATGGATAATGCCTGATGAACATTCAGAATTTGGCTGGGTTGACCAAGATTTCCAGCAACCAGAAGCTTAGAATTCAGTGCTTCTGTTAAAAAGGTAAATATATTGGGTATTATCAAAAGATGGTCATCAGCCCATAGATTTCAATTGAAATTGGACTTTGATTTTTTAATACATATAGAAATTTATGAAACCTACCAAATTATCAGAAATACACAATCTATAATAACATATAATAGTTTTAAAATGTTATCACTATAAGGCGTTACCCAGTTAATTTGAATTTACATTATTTAATCTTTCTTTTTATATTGTATTAATATATACAAGATGACTCATAAATCTGATATCTTAGCAACCAGTGCGTATCTGTTATTACCTCTGCTTTGTTGTTTCATACAATCAGTAAGTGACTTCCTTAGTTGCTTCTGTTTCTGTTGGTGCCTATAATTATTTTTGTTGCTATTAAAAGGTCTACTAATTCTGAACGCTCCCTCCTTATAACTCCTTTAAGGCAGTCAAGTAAAATATACAGGGGATTAGTGGAGAATATATTGTTGTTTATCTGAGTTGCAGCCTTCCTGTAGGAATTGTTGTTTTTTTCTTCTTAAACAAGTCCATCATTTAGGAATTCATTTTTTAAAAACGAAACAACAACATTTCTATCTTACATTTTCAGACTAGAAAATCTTGCTAACAGTTAATACTGGAAACCCAGTGGTTTCTTATTTTGATTTTGTCTGGTTATATTTTTATGAAAGATTATAAATTAGTAAATAAAAAAAATAAAATGCCTTCTGCGAATTGTCATTTTGGAATAATACCTCCTCTTTCTTTTCACAGCCTGTTTTAGTTTCTGGTGTTCATAAGAAGCTGAAGGCTGAACTCTGGAAACCAGAAGCCTTTAGTCAAGAATTTGGAGATCAGGATGTAGATCTGGTCAATTGTAGGAACTGCGCCATAATCTCAGATGTGAAAGTGCGTGACTTCTGGGATGGCTTTGAGGTCATTTCTAGTAAGTGCCACCTAATTCTTTTGATATTACTTGTGAAAAGTTATCTATCACATCAATGTAGTCTCTGCCCCAACTTGTGACACTATTAATGTCATAGCTGAACAGGAGATCTCTCATTATGGATTTAGGTTTCTTTCTTCCCTCCCCTACTCCCAAAAAATGCTGTAGATTTCATAGTGAAAGCAGTCTAATACCGATAGAACAACATACAAGCCAAGTAAAACTATTTCTTTTCAGAGCGTCTAAGATCTGATGATGGACAGCCCATGGTACTGAAGTTAAAGGACTGGCCTCCAGGAGAAGATTTTAGAGACATGATGCCGACAAGGTAAGATCCCTTGATACTCTGGGTCTGGGCCTCTGTGAGAATTGTTGGTGTTCTAGCAATGTATTCTTCTTGCCTATGCCAGTGTCTAACATGGTACTTGCTCTTTTCAGGTTTGAGGACCTAATGGAGAACCTTCCTCTCCCAGAGTACACTAAGAGGGATGGAAGACTGAATCTGGCATCAAGGTTGCCAAGCTACTTTGTACGACCAGATCTGGGTCCCAAAATGTACAACGCATACGGTATGTAAACCAGGAGAGTATAATTTTGTCCCTACTCATAGTTTGTGTCTTATGAAAGTATATGGACTGAGAAGTAAATGAGTTGGATGGATTATTACCCATGTTAGTCATAAAATTAATTTGTTTCCTTTAAATCTGTTTGCTTTTAAAAATTAAAAGTATAATGTCATTAAAAGTGGAAGATAATTTGGTAATTGTAGACTAAATGGAATCGGACAATGTTGTCAGAATCAAAGAGAACTTTATAAAATGAAATTATGCTGTGCAAATCAGGTAAGAGAACTCAATGACCCATGCCCATCAAATTGAAGAGCAAATGAGTTTTTACACTAGTTTACGTGTCCGTATTAAATTGCATCCACGTGCTCTTAACCTCATGGTAGTAAAAGGACTGTTTTCATCTGCTCATTCCAACGAGAGAAGCCCCCTGAGACTCGCTGTGATTAGTTTGGAAGATAGTTTGCAGATAAAATCACTCACATCTGCTCCAGCTTGGATTCCAGTGTTGGTGCAGATCTGGGTATGGGATTCAGAAGCATCTGCCTATCCAGTTTTGATGAGCAGGCTACAACTACTATTTCCCAAACAAATGGATGTGATTCTTGGGAGAAGAATCCTCAACCCTTGTCCATCTTGGCTGGTAAATCTGCCTGGCCCAAGTTCAATAAGCTTTTGCTAGCTGTGGTAAATAGATCACAGAAGAAGAGGCTATTTCCTTAAGGGGCTAAAGCAGGCACCCCCAAACTCGGCCCTCCAGCTGTTTTAGGACTACAGTTCCTATCATCCCTGACCTGGGAGTTGTAGTCCCAAAACAGCTGAAGGGCCGAGTTTGGGGTGCCTGGGCTCAAGGAAGCATCAGTTGTCAACTCTGGAAACATGTTTTGATGCCCCCTTGTTCTGTTGGCTTGGGAAAACCTGATGTTTCAGAACCGACTTTGTTATTGGCTGAAGGTGATTGGCCTGGATTTTCCTTTCTGCTGTGTTTCTAGGACACCTATTAAGAGCTGAGTCCTTAGTGTTTTTTCTGTGTGCATTTTATTTTTATTTTTACCAGGTTGTGTGCCGCTTCGAGTGTGGTAGTAGCTGTGATAAAAAATATTCAAATATTTGTTGATTTGAAGCAGTGGACCATATCATCTGTTTGTACAAAGTGCAATTTAAAAAGTGATAGGGAGTTTGCACCTTAAGTCTGTCTGGCTCCTTTTATAGTTAAACATATGCATAGCAGGTGCCCTCACGATGCCCACCAGGTGTTGCTGGACTACATCTCCCCTCATCCTTGACGTTTGACCTTGATGTCTGGGACTGGTGGGAGTTAAGAGTCCAATAACGTCTGGAGTACATTATGTTGGCTACCCGTGATATCTAATCAGCAGAGAGCAAGTATCTCTGCTGCTGTTCACATTATCATGGCTAATAGCTGAATATTCTCTATGTGATGATAAATGTTTGAATGTAGCATAATAAAAAGCATACCCATAACAAGTAGGTTCAAGCTTGCTGTCATCATCTCTCTTCTTTGCTGCTTTTTCGTAGGACTGATAACGGCAGAAGACAGAAGAGTTGGTACAACCAATCTGCATTTGGATGTGTCAGATGCTGTTAATGTCATGGTATACGTTGGGATTCCCATTGGAGAAGGTTCCCATGATGATGGTAAACCTCTAAGATGATTTTTTCAAGGATTAACTTAACTTCTGAATCTCCCCCTAGATATGCAAAATATTACTTATATTAGGCCTGCACCATTTAATTTATTTTTGTTTTGATTTCTTCTCTTTTGACGTGCTGGCTGTTTGCACATTGGTAATACATATGAGCAAAGATAATCAGAGGACAAAAAAGCCAGCTCAGCTGCAAATTGGAATGCCTTGTCATGTGAATTTACTCATGAGTAGATGTATCAGTTTCTCTTCAAATAATAAGATTGTGTATGATACCTGTCCAATAATCATGCGGAACATTATAATAAGCAGAGTACTGCTTTGAGGCATTAACTCTGCCTGGATGAAACTTGGATGTGGAGTCCTGATTGAAAGTATCACCTGTGCACAAATGCAAATGTTCACCAGTTTGATGCGTTTCCTAGGGTCTAAAATATTTGTGATATATGGAGGGTACAAACATAATATTTGATTTCTAGGCATGCATAAGCACCCTTGCAGGCTTAAACTGATGTGCTCTTGACAAAGGGAACAAATTTAGTGCTTTCTCCAGAATATTACTAAATATAATATGATTTGGTCCTTTTGAATTTGCTAACTGTCCTGTAACATTAAGTAGGATAACTTTTCTTAGATGTTAAAGTTTGTTTACGGTAATTTCTTATGGCTCTGGTTTAGTGCTTCCTTGAATTCATTTGATTGTTACACATTACACTAGAAAGCCATGCAACTTACTGATGTGAATTTCAGAGGTGCTGAAAACGATTGATGAGGGAGATGCTGATGATGTTACAAAACAGCGAATCCATGAAGCAAAGGAGAAGCCTGGGGCACTATGGCACATTTATGCTGCTAAGGATGCTGAGAAGATCAGGGAGCTTCTTCGCAAGGTGTGATGGTTGGATGTTTCAGGAGTTTAATATTTCACATGGTATTCTATACTTTCTGATAAAACTTGTGTCCCAATATTTTAATTGGACTGCCCTAAAAATCTCGTCGAAGAGTGGAGTACAGTGGTACCCCGTGTTACGCACATGATCCATTCCGGATCGTGCTACGTAACATGGGCGTGCTTAACACGAACGCCCCCCCCAAAAGAAAAAAACCGGAAGTTCGCACGTTTTTGCACTTCTGCACATAGGGAGGACTTCCGGGTTGCGGAGGTCCATAAGTCGAACGTAAGCAACACGGAGCGTACGCAACATGAGGTATGACTGTATTAGTGCCCTAAATAGTCTGGGAATGGACTAGGGAAGCTGTAATACCCGCTGTGAGATTTGGGTTTTTTCCTGTCATACCTGCTATTGCCTCAAAGCCCACCTTAGGCAAAGCTAAGATTTTCATCATAAATTAACTTGAGGTTGTTTGCTGAATACAGATAAAGAAGAAATCTGCAAGTAGGCAACATTAAACTCTGATACATTTGTATTAGGTTGGTGAAGAACAAGGACAAGAAAATCCTCCAGATCATGACCCAATCCATGACCAAAGCTGGTACCTGGACCAGACCCTCCGTAAGCGTCTGTATGAGGAGTATGGAGTACAAGGCTGGGCAATAGTGCAGTTCCTGGGAGATGCTGTATTTATTCCTGCAGGGGCCCCTCACCAGGTGAGTGTGGAGTGCTAGGGCCTCAAAGAGTAGGGTAAAAACTTACTTAAGAGCATAAAACAAGTTGCTCATGGAGCATTCCAAAAAGAGCACAACTTTCGAATGTGACAGGTAACAGAATTTTCAGAAACACTATACTATTGGTTATGTTGGTTTTCCTGGGCTTTTTCTGTTTGGGGGGGGGGGGCGGGGACAAGTTTAGAGTACTGAAAACCTGCTGACTGCTTGAAAGGGTTGGGGGGGGTCCACATTCCTTGAATACTGGAAACTTGAATAAATAAATAATTAAAAGTAAAATATCAGCATATGTGCTTAGCATGTTTACTTTAGTGTAAATTCACTATCTGGGATTCTTAGGTGAAGCAATAAAATGCTTGTTGTAGATTCTGGGTGCAGCTGGTTATTTGAGTCTAGCAAGGATTCAATTACTTTGTAGTGCCTAGCACCCAGGTGTGAACCAATAATTTGTTTGTTTTCAAACTAAAACTGTTCCCTCATACCAGCTCTGGATCTTGTCTGCATCAGCTCCACCCAGCATGACCAGTGGTCAGGAATTATTGGAGTTGTAGTCCACAAACATGTGGAGAGCTGTGGGTTCCCCATTCCTGTTTATACCACTAAACTCTTGAGTATTCTGTGAGCAGAAGAACAGGATATAAATGTGTTAAATAATAATTCAAACTTTGTTTACAGTGCAATTCTCCTTGCAAATTTTATCATGCACACCATAAAGCATAGGTGTATGCTAAAGTGGTGATAATTACTTTTGCATGATTGCCAGTTGTTTGAGGAGGCGGTTAAGGAGCCGATGTCAACTTTGTTTGGCTTAATATGCCAGGATATGCACAGGCCTTCTGCTCTCACACGTAGCCTGCTTTTCCCAGAACACAGCAATTAAACTCAGAAATCCACAGTTAACCAGAGTTTGCTGTTCATCTGAACCTGGAAACTGACTCATACAAGGTGGCCCCACTAAATTATTCCAGTTTTCCTATCTTTCTCTCATTCACTCCCCACCAAATCCTATGCTAGTCCAGTGAATCTGTCTGTCTCCAGGAGCAGCTTATGGAGGAGAAGTGGGACTTGGGAGCCTCCTCTGGATTGAACCCTGTGCCTACCAGTTTCAGAACAGGGCAGGATTTTAAGCCACTATTTGAATATCTTTGTTTCTTCTGAAGCTAGTAACCATAGCTTATTGGTTTGGATGAAAAAGGAAGTTGGTTAGTTGGAGACTTGCAAGTTGGAGATTGCAGAATGTCATAATGAAAGGAGTGAGGAGGAGGAGTGCATGCATGGGCAGAAGGTTTCTGTGCATCCTGACTTATTTAGCCGAGAGATGATTGCCTGAGCATGGTCATCTCACCATTTGGTTATCATTCAAGGGACAGTGAGAAATTGGTTTTCCAGACTGATCCACCCCACTCCTTACTTTTCTTACCCAACACAGGTTTTTTTTTTAGTTATTCCTATCTTCATTGTGAAGAACTGTTTTTCTCCACTCTTGTTTTCTCGGTTTTCTTGATCTTGGTTATTATTGTCATCTTGGTCTTCCTTTAAAAGTATTAACTGAAACCTCATCATTTTTTAAAATATAAAATGACTCTAGAAAAAATAATCACACATTTCCTGCACAATCTGGCCTGTATTGATGAAAAAAAATGTTATTTGACTGACAGTGCGAAGTCATTATTTGAATGGAAGGCAGTTTGGAAAACCTACATTGAACATCTGGTCTCTTTCTGCCTGTTAGATGTTGAAATAGCATTTACCAATCTTATTTATACTGCAGAAAACAATATTTTGAATATACATTGGATTGTTGAGTTTTGATGTTTTTCTAGCACCTGGTTCTGCTGCTTATTTTTTCAGGTTCATAATCTGTATAGCTGCATTAAAGTAGCAGAAGATTTTGTATCTCCAGAACATGTGAAACACTGCTTCCGCCTAACCCAGGAGTTCAGGCACCTGTCTAACACTCACACAAACCATGAAGATAAGCTGCAGGTAAGCATCTGTTTTCATGGGACAGCCTCTAAAGCACATATCAGATTTGGCAGAAAGTGTTTGCAAAACTGCATTGGGTTAACTTTGACTAAAGTTATAAGCTAGCTGCTGGTCGTGTTAGCTAGGGCTGCCATACATTTTTGGGGGGAGGGGGGGGAATTGACGCATGTGAGGAAATTTCCAAAAGATGCTTTGTCCTGGATCTTAGGCAAGTCAATCCAAAAATCATGGGGGTTTGGGGCATTTTTTTTAATAAAAAAGGTCAATGAACTTGGGTTTGTTTACTTTTTGAAATATGGCAACCCTGTGTTAGCTGAATGAATTCTTATAAAGTGAACCTAAAGAAAGGCAAGAAGAACTCCACGCATACACTGGGGCTTTCCTGTTTCCTCTTCACTGTAGCCCCCTGCACTTTCAAAAGACTCCTCTGGATACTCTGAAATGGCTTGCAGTAGGTCATAAGAAAGGCTGCCTTGTGGGGGTGCTTTTCCACTAACAAACTATACTTTTGGATGCAAGCCAACTTAAATCAATATCAAAGGCTTAGCCTGTTGCTAAGAAAAGATCATCATAGTAGATGTGTATATGTTTTGCCAAATTTGGGGGGGGGCAATTAAGGGATTCTCCTGACTTTGGTTTGAGAGTAGAGAGATCAGCATTCATGTTGGAATGTAATATTTTATTGGATGCTTCTCAAGTTTGATCCAGTATCCTTGTAATAAGTATTAGTGGCTCAGACACCTTCCCATATTTACCTGTACACGTTCATTTATGAATACAGTGAATTAATAATTGAGAAACTCTGGCATGTATTACATAGTAGATAGAAACGACTGTTCAGAGTTTTGATTTTCAATGTCTTCATTTTCTTCTGTTTGCAGGTGAAGAACATTATCTACCATGCAGTGAAAGATGCTGTTGGCACACTAAAGGCTCACGAGTCCAAACTGGCTAGGTCGTAGGAACTGGTGATTCCAAACACCCCCCCTCTGGAGTCATTTTTTTGCTCACAGTATAGAAGGGGAGCGCACATACCTGCCTGTGCAGGAGCCAGAGGCTTCTTGCTAAGAGATGCCATGGCATTCATTACACTCTCCAGCCACCGTCTTCTATGCTGCCTCAATACTAAGGAAACTAAAGGAAGGTCACTATAACATGCAATGAAAGGTGCTGTGTCCCTTTCCTGTGGCCTTTTGCAAATTTAAATTGTATGGAAACCATGTTTTCCATACAATAGGTGTTCCTGCCTATTATGAATAGAACGTGTGAACCTTTTTCATGCCTAGTTAGTCTTTCCAAGAAGTTAGAAAGAATGATGTGAAGGTGGACATTCTCTTGCAGACTTAAGTAGCTAGCTCTGAAAGAGTGCGATCACCAGGAGCCCAGCTGCTGAAGCAGGTTCCTCCTGAGTCTGACACAGGCCAAGGAAAGAAAGATGTTCTTCATGCTCCCTTTTAAGAGTTCGCTATACACTGTAGAAACGCAGAGAGAAACCACTTTTTCCCTGATGGCTCCAGGATTTAAAAATGTGTATTTAGTGAAAAACTAGGTTTGTAGTGAAACAGTATTTCATGAAAGTAGATATTTTTAGAATTTGAAATACCACAACTGTTCCTGGGTTACAAGGAAAGGCACATTGTGTTTAGTCTTCCTTTCAGTAAAACCTTTCAAGAAATGATTCTTAGAAATAAATCCAGAATAGCACAATTGGCCAGAGGAGAGCTAAAAGAAATTGACTCCCAACACCAGTTTCCACAAATACAAGGGGGGGGGGGGGAGAACTTTTATGTTTTGGAGATGTTGTACATCTCTCCCTAAACTGGCAAACCAGGTAATAGTTCACCAGTTGTCAGTTCTAGATTGGGACTTATACTTCCCATAACTAATTTTCAATATCAGCTTTGTCCAGAAATATTTTCAGTAAAATGTTCCTGCTTGATAGAGTTGTATTCAGAATTGTCACCATTGAACTGATGGATTCCATTGTTTGACTGTACATTGGGACTATATCTACCTTCTATCCAGCTGTACTGTAGTGCCACCTGCAGGCCTGTTAATATGTTCACGGTTATTTCATTTTTAAAAAAATAAAAGTCATTTACTGTAGAATCTTCTTTAAACCTACACTGAATCTGTGCAAGAGGAATTTTGAGCGGGGCTAAAGAATTTCCTTTGCTTCTGAGTTCCCACTCTTCTCCCATAACTCTGAGAGCTGCATTCATGCATATTTCTCAGAGGCAACTTCAAGGTTTGCTGCACCATTTCCCTCCAGTACCCTTTTTTCAGGAGGCAGCAAAACTGCAACATGGTTTCAGCAGTGAACCAGTCAAGCAATCCCAGGTGTATTTTAGTTCTCTTATAGGTATGACGTGGTCAAACTTTACCCATGAAGCACTCTGGCATAACACAGACTCCACTCCCCAATTCAGAACATGCTAAACCCTGGAAGAGTTATTATGGGAGAGCAAAAATGTCATAGTTGTAGCAAACACTGTGTTTTTCCATTTATCTATACTACTTAAACTGGGATAAAGTCTCTCTGTGTGCTTACTCTCAACAATTTATCTGAATTGCTAGCCCCTTCAGAATGCCTGCAGTTTTCCCTTCACCCACCAGCAAAATGTTCCTCATCCATTTACAGCAATACCGTAATGTTGTTGGCAATCTCACTTGAAATCTGCCTCACGCAACCAATGTTGGATACCCAGGTTTGGGCAGCTGGAGCATACTTGGGCTCCCATACTTTTGGAGCTGCGTTGGTAAGAAGGCCAGAATCAGTGCCATGACATGCAGCTCTAGTCACATCTCTCCACATTTGTTGGGTGACTGAGGGGTAAAATAACCACCCCAGAGATCTATTCCCTCATCTCTGCATGTATACTCACCAACAATTCTAGTTCATCAGCACTGACCATAGTACAGCAGCTGAAATTCCTCAATATATATTCCAGACTGTCAACATGGTCTCATCATTAGAACATAAGAGGCCTGCTGAATCAGACCAAAGCCTGTCTTGCCCTGCATTCTGTGGCCAGCCTGGCCTATGGGAGGCCCACAAGCAGGGCATGAGCAAAACCACACACTCCGGCTCATGGTCCCCAGCAACTGGTATTCAGACATAACATGTCTGATAGCTGAAGTTAGTACAGTCATCATGACTAGTAGCAATTGTTTTGTCTCATTTGCCCAGCATTACTGTACTGGTTTTGGTGGGTGACATTAATGGTACTTCCTTTTCTGTAGGCTCCAGTAATTCCCTCAAAGCAGGATAATTTTCTCAAGCTGGAGTTGATGCCTTCCAAACTATTCATTTTATCGTGGCTGCCAAGCATCTAAGCCTCAGGACAAAAAATGCTAGTGGAAATCACAGCAATGGTTTGAATTGCAAACCCATATTTAATTTGTGATGGTTTCAAGCTGTCCTGGATTTTAGCTTCTTTCATTTGTGCTCCAGTGACTAAGCATTAAAAAATATTGCTATGTTGCACTGTATTTCATAGGATTTTTAATGGGAAATCTCAGCTACTGCTTAGATTCTGAACAATTAGGAAAGCAACTTGAGTGTGTATAGTATTTGTATCCTAAGTCATGCAATTGCTACTACTAAAAACACAGCAATACTGGAGGAGCATGTAACATGCCCTCTCCAAGTTGTAGAATAAGCCAAAGCAATAAAATTAAGATCTCTGACCTTCTTAGCACTATGTTGAATTCCACCTGTTTGGGTGATAGTCAACCAAATTTTGCTGAGTAGACCTATTAAAATTAATGTTTTTATAGTGTGTGTCTGAACCTTTTGCTGGAGTTGTAATATTTATTTATGAATATGTGTTTAGCCTTAACCTTTTGCCCCAAGAAGTTCACATGCAAAAGGAATAAAGAAAGATTGATTAACTTGAATATATGTGGCAAAATATATGGATGTGGCTTGAGAAAGCAGGTACAAACACAAGCTGGTTGCAAATTGTACAACACAAACATACCTTGGTCTAAAGAGCAAAGATCCCTTTCAAAAGCTCAAAGAGAAATTACCGGTAAGTGTGACATTTGTCACAGTACCCACACTAAAGCAAAGAGAGGGAGGGAGAATGGTGTCCTGAAGCAAAGCATAGTGTTAGGCTGGTCCTTTAGAGAGTAGTGTGAAAAGGGGGTCCATGAAAGCAAACCAACCACTGAACATCTGGAGTTTTTGTATTCTGAGCCATTGCTAGACTTTGAAGAGGGGAGCGGGTCTTTGGGATGAGTGATTTGTCATAACGCCTACTGTATATTCCATTGTTACATTATTTCCTATTAAGTTCCTGTCTCCCTCATTTTGTTTATTTTGTTCATTTGGTACTGAAATGTTATCCCCTTATTGAGAAATTACTAAACTAGTTATATTTGTTTCCAGAGTCTTAAGGTTATCTTACTGTTGTGAAACCCATTCTTTTTACAGGAGATGTTAAAGTTTGCTGGTAACACCCGATTACTGTGCTGAACTCTATGTAAAGTATTAGGAGTCCAGGAACATATTTCTGGGACATATTTGAAATAGTAACTGGACCAGGGTCAAGGAAGTTCATTTAGGGGTATATTTTATATCAAGTTTATGCCAACTATTCCAATGCCATGATCTAAAAAGTTCAGACTGGCACACACCATTACAACATAACTTAGTCATGTTCATTAATTCAATGGGTCTACTCTGAGTAAAACTTAGTTGAATAGCATCCTTTGTCCTCTTTCATTGTTCTTCCTAGATTTGCTGGCTAGCAATTACAATTTTTTGCTGAATAATCCATTCAGGAGGCATTAAGCAGGCCAGCCATGGGTAACTGTTAATCATTTCATCATGGGAGCACATCAGAATACTGTGGCTTTCAGTTCTCCTTTCACATCCTCATTCTTGTCAGTGAAACACTTTAGCCAGCCAACTGGCTGTTGAAATGCTTTGAAGGTTTCAGTGAACTCTGTTTCCCTTTTCGGCCTTTTGATAGGCACTTTCCAGCTCTTCCTTTCCTTCTCTCTTGTGGCTTATTCAGCCACTGGCGAACCAGTTAAAAGTAATAAAGGTTTCAGTATCATTTTTTAGTACATGGCAAAACGAGTAATTGACTGGTTACAGGTAGGTGTTGGTCTGCCATAGTCAAAATAAAAAAATTCCTTCCAGTAGCACCTTAGAGACCAACTAAGTTTGTTCTTGGTATGAGCCTTCGTGACAAAGATACTTCTGACACCACCTTGCATCTGAGGTTGTGGTAGAACATTTGAAAAGGGCAGACTCTAGTGAGACTTTTCCTTTTTTACACTTAGGTCAATTAACCATTACATATATCTGCTAAAAACATTTTAAGAATGGCAAGGCTACTGAGAATGCATGTACATTTTAACTTTCCTTTCTTGGATATCAGAAAATTGTAAAACAAGATAACGAAATAGGGTTATCTTTTAAACTCTTCTGGTATCTTATTCATTGTAGTGCTTTGTTTATTAAGTGGGTTTTACAAAGACCCACTAGAACAGTGGGATGTGTCTTAAATACTGGAAACGGAAGAACAAGCCAGTTTAAGATAATTTGATTTAATTACATGCTCTAACAAACTACAGATGTATTCAAATTGAATTCTGATGGAAACGCTGAGGGGATTAGGTGAGAAAGACTTGAGTTTTGCTTGCTTTCTGGAAGGCAGCAGGGGTGCAAAAAGACCTTCAAGTGCCCCTTTCCAGGGCCTTTGGGGAGAGGGCCACCTGATAATCCTGGAGTAGCTGCTGCCTGAGAAACCGATGAGAGCTGTTGGCAGAGGCCCAAACTGGCGTTTCCTCCGCATCCTCAGTGCGGTCCTGAACAAAACCACAAAGATTTTGGGGATTCCGAACTGATAACGCGGCAAAGCTGTCAAATCTAACAGTACCTGCAAGAGATCCCCCCCGCCCACACCAATATCCATTGTCAACTTATATGGCGAGGGGGCCCTTCGGTTATTTCCCGCCCTTGCCCTTTAACGGTTTCGACCAATATAATAAACTCGGAGGCTCTCCTTGCGCACGAATATCTGAAAGACGCAACTGGCTGGCTGGGCCTATTTCAGGGTTGAGTTGCGGCGTCGCAAACTGAGCAGGCCGGCTTGCACATCTGAACCCCGTTTCCCCGAGAGTAAGTCGCACTGAACTCAACAGGACTTACTTCTGAGGAGGCGTGGCCAGGACTGCGCTGCGAGCCCTCTAAAGCGCTGGTCCAGAGACGAGCGCTATTGCGGGGCTCGCTCTGCCCTCTAGGGCGGGGAGCGTGTCGCTTGACGCGAGGCCTGGCGGAAGCGCCGGACCTGCTGCTCTGCCACGGATGACGCGCCCGCCTGCGCGAAGGCCCAGCAGCAGCAGCAGCAGCAGCATCCTCCGCACTGACGACGAGCCCACCGCCATGCGCCCGCTGCTCTTTTTCCCTCCGACAGGCGCCGCTGGCTCCTCCCCTTTAAAAGGAGCCGGGGCGGGGCCGCGCTTGCTGCAGGAACCTGCCCTTTAACAGCGCTCTCTTCTTTCCTCGCTGGTGCCGCTGCCGAAAGCCAGCTCGCCAGTCCCCGCCGGCCCCTGGAGGAGCCTCGGCCTCGCCATGGTGTCCTGGATCATCTCCCGGCTGGTGGTGTAAGCGCGCGGCGGCGGCGGCGGAGGGAGGATGGGGACGACGACGACGGGGAGGCCCTCCTCGCCCGTTGCTAGGCAACGGGAAGAAGATGGGGACGGGGGTAGTCTGGACAGGCGGCTTTCCCGAATCCCACCCCGCCGGGTGGTGCCCGCTGCGCCCAGCCCTCTCCTCGGCTCCTCGGCTCCTCCGCCTCTCGGGGGCTCCTGAGGCAGACGCCCCCCCCCGGGCCCCTGCTGCCACCCCGCCCAGCTTAGCCCTGACCCTGACAGGTGACAAGAGTGAGCCCAGGGGCGTCGCCTGGACACCGCTGGGCTCCTTCCTCCCCTCCCCCCCCGCCCCTGGCTTATTAAGCTGCTGCCCGTTTAACGGCCCCTGGGCGCCACCACCTGAGGGCTGCAGGTAGGGCTCCCAGCGCCTCTGACGCTTTGCCAGCCTTGCAGCCGCTGCTCTAGGCCTGCTCTGCGCTGGCAGCGGAAGGAGGGGAAGAGGGTGGATGAGCGGACTAGCAGGGACCGGGGCTTCTCCGGCCTGGAACCGACTCTAAGCTGAATGAATAAGCTCATGAGGTTTTGGTTTTTCTTCTTCCTTTCTCTTTTCTTTTAAAATAATAACAACAACAACCTCTTTGTTCCAGGCTGGTTTTCGGCACCTTGTACCCAGCATACTCCTCTTACAAAGCTGTGAAGACGAAAAATGTGAAGGAATATGTAAGTGTGAGGCAATTAACCATACGCTTGGTTTAACATCAACCCTTACTGTAGCTTGTCTCCCGATGGTGTGAAGATATAGCTTGTTCAAGCAGGAAATTGGAATTGTACTGCAAAACGATGCTACAATCCATGTCACCCATGTTACACAACACTGAATAGTTCATCTGAGCATTTTCTGCCTTATTTGAGTAAATAATGGTGGAATAGAGCTGAAATACCCATTCTGCTCAGTTTAGGTTTTAAAATTACATTATAGACCCATTTAAGCACCAGGTGACAGAAACTTCAAATGTGAAAATTCCCGAGGTGTCTTCACAATTGACTTAAAATACTTTTTTTAGCACCTACAAATCCATGATGTCACTCCACCACAGCTCCAACTAACTTGCATTACCTCTTTTCTTTTTTCTGCAATAAAGGTTATAGCTAGTGCAGCCCACTTGCCTAGTCTGTAGCATGTGCTTCATAAATGGCAAAATCCACTTTCTGCATGGTTTTTAGTCAATTTAAACCAGATGGTTGCAGATTTTTGCACATTCAAACTATGTTTCTGTTACTTGCATATTTGCACAAAGTGTGAAAAGTGTCATTTTAGTGTCATTTGTGAAAATGCAAGTGTTTCTTTTTGTTGCCACTTTCTATTTGCTGCAGTTTCCCTAACATTGCTATCTAGAATACTGTGGCATTTTCACGAGTAATACTAAAAAATCATCTTAGTATGGAATGTGCTTATTCTGAAAGTTGTTGTAAAATTGAAAGCAGAAAAGAGGCATTTTAAATCCAGAATGGATTATTTGTTTTTAAAACGTAGGCCCATCCTATTAAAATGTGGGACCAAAGACCATCCTTACCCATTACTTGTGAAAATACTAGCATAATGAATTCAGGATACAGTGCAGCTCAAGCAAAATGCTATACCTATGTATAGTTGTTAAATAGGCAAGATATATATAGTTGAAAGGAATTCAAGAGGGAGTGAATCTAGTCCAAGGGGCAATGCTGCTTCATTTACTTACTTACCACTTATTTTGTTGCTCTGTGATTCAATTCTGAAATGAAGAAAATGTCTTTTTTAACTTATATGACTTTATCACAAAAGTTTAGTTGTGGGGAAATTAACATATTGATTGCATTTGAAAATACATGCTAGGAATGTTTCTGAAGCAGTTTAAGGGGGGGAAACCCTCTTTGGTTTGGGTCCCAGTTTTGCTGAATATTTGAGTTAGATGGCTTTTTTAAAGCATTAGAGAAATTCCTGAAGGAGAATCAATCAGTGGCTATTAGCAGGCGTGCCGTGGTGGGGGCTGAGGGGTCTTCACCCCCCCAATTTTTCAAGGAGGGGGCTGGGCTCCCCCCAAATCCAGTGGCCTGCTCTGCCGCCTCCTCCCCCCATGTTGTGAAAACCTGCTGATGTCATGCGGGGACGAGGAGGCTGAGTGGGGAGCCTGGCGGCCTCCTCCTCCCTGACCGATGTCATGCAGGGAGTAGGAGGCCAACCACATTCCCCATTCCGCACCCGACACACAAGTGACGGCATCACTGCAGGTGGGACACATCACATGCCGTGTAACAAGATGCCTCACGTGATGCACCTCTGCAATGTGGGGGTAAGTCGGTGCCCTTGGCTGTTAGCCATGATAACTAAATGGAACATTCATGTGTCTGAATATCAGTTGCTTGGAATCAAATGACATAGAAGGACTATTGCCTTCATGCGCTGCTTGTTGGCTTTCCAGTAGCACCTGGCAGAACATTGTTAAAAATGGGGTACTAGACTAGAATGGAGACTGTCGGATCCAGCAACTTAGGTATGTTTGCTCCACCGCTTTGGCAAAAAAAGGGAGGTTTAACATAAGTCTTCTGTTTCAAAGATCCATGGTGAGATTCTTCAGCAGAGATCTCACTATTGATTGTTTTAATGTAGCAGATATTACAGAATCCCATAGTGAGCATAACATATAGGCTTTGTAACCTTTCTCTACTTCTTACAGCCCCTTGCCTGCCTGCCTCCAGGGAGTGTGCCAAGTGAGCACCAGCCAAGTGGTCATTCAGCAAGAGGGCCTGGGACACGGCAGCAAGGCCAGCCCAGGCTCTGGGACCCAAAATCCCCGTGGGGCTTTTATTAGTCAGGGAGGGCAAAAGTTGAATATACATGTGGTAGGCCTCACTCCAAGAATTCTTCCCACATCCATGGATTGCAGATGTATCCAAAATAACTGGAGGTGTGAAAGGTACATCTGGCTCTGCCCTAACTATGATACCCAATTTGGAATGGATGTGAGTAGTTTTTTTTCTGTGGAGTGTTCAGTGAACGGATCACAGTGAATTACTTGAGTGGTCCTTTCCCACCTTTAAGGCCAAACACTGATCACTAGAAGAGTTTCATTGGACAACTGAGTAGATTCAATGGTGGTAGAAAAGTCTGACTTATTTCCTGCATCACCACCAGGGTGATGAAAGTGAGCTCTAGCCTGTGTGATCACATTTGTCATGAGTCTCCTGCTATTGTCATTCCAGTTGTTGCCCATGTTGTTTCATTGCCTTAAGTTTCCCAGACCCACTAGGGAGAAAATTTGGCTCTCTGCTGCATTCCATGATTCATGCACAGTGATGACCTGCAAATACAAGTTCAGGGATTCGAACAGCCTAGGTCCCCAATAAATAATTTTTGTTGTAACTATTATTATAAGTTGGCAGCCCTTCCCAAACCGCTACTAAATCCCAGTCTCCCTTGCTCACCCCTGTTCAAGGTTGCATGGTCAGTTACTGAGGGGCTACACGGAGAGCAAAGAGTCTTGGCCATTGTCCTGCATGAGCTGTGTGTACCCTAAAATACCCCATCACTTCCAAGTAGCTGTGCATTGAAGGGCAAATTTTTTAACAGCAAGCAAGCTGTTTTTTACTTCGTTTGCCGTTACTGATCATTTTGTTGAGGAACCCCTGATAATATGAGGAATGCTGAGGAACACAATTCGAAGGAAAGTACTTTAAAATAGCAGCTATACTTGGATTTAGTGTGTCTTGCGTTAGTTGGTATTAGCTGAAAATACATGTCCATGTCAATGGGGAAAAGCTGTTTGGATATCCTCAAGCTTTAGTAAGAATAAAACAAGAGCATCAAAAAATATTTTTCAAAAGATTAGTAATAGGGATGCCAAATGTCTGGGCTTTCCCAGACACGTCTGGAAATCACTCAGAAAAATGGCATCCAGGCATATTTTTGCTGAAGCAGCAAAATCTCTGGAAAAACATGGACGTATGGTAAAGTAGGTCTGTTTTTATTTTTTAAAATATTCCTAAAAAAGGTTTAACAACTCCATCTGGATTTTCACTTTGGGGAATATGGCATGGGCAACCCTAATCAATAAAGGGTAGACGGTATGAAATCTAAAAAGAAATGTTGTTCATAACCATAATACAGAGTGAAGTGGCTAAAAATGGACACTTTCAGATTTCATTGTAGTATAGCAGTGTGAGTCACCCAGGTATTTGGAAGGAATTGCAAGTTCAAAGTTACTGTTTAGGAACAAGCTGCTTTTCAGGAGATTCTAGCCATACGTTGAAAGCCAATACCAATTTCAGTGGCAATATTTTTTTACATAATGCCTTGTAGTTAAGGAACAGCAGGGGGAGCTAGCTTCTCTTTCTAGCGTGGAACAGGCTTGTTAAATTGTTCAGACAAAGATGAGGGCATAACCTTGGCTGCCAAAATATTTATACTAGTATTAAACTTTACTGTAGCAAAATTGACATGCTGTGATAAAGGTCAACTCTTTTTTGGTGTGGGGATACACTGCATTGTTTATACTATTATTCTGGTAATCTGTTTTGATATTGGTAGTTCATCTTATACAGTAATTAGGTTGTTCTGGTCATCCCCAACTTTTTTTGCTGAGAACTGTAGATTTGTGGGTAGCAACATTATTTACTCATAAAATGTATCTCTCATTTTCCTGTGTTGTCTCTCATCCTGGAAATGGTTAAGACTTCCTAGTGAAGATCAGACTTGTGCACAGCTCAACCAAAGCAGGCAAACAAGGGATAGGAAAATCAGACATGAAAGACTGACCCCGGTCACACATTGTGGTAAACTATAGTTAATAATTTACCATGAACATGCCAAGCAGGACTGTTTTGCTCCTCCTGGCACATGTTTGGAGGAAACAAACCATTATATTTAGATGAGTATTTAATCATGGTTTGTTCTATTCTATCAAACCATGATCAGTAAGCCATGAACAAACCTTATTTACAAACTGTGGCTTGTTGGAGTTAAAGCACAATGTATGGTTCAGACATATCAGAAAGCTAGTTGTTGCTTGTTTCCTGCTTGCATGAGTCAAGATGAAGTAGGAGTTATACAATTCTGCATGATAAGCCATCACCATGACGTGCAAACAAGATCTCTATTCTCAAGCTCCAGTTGTGAATAGGTTGTGCAAGGTTTTATTTCCTTTGTGATGTTAGTGCAATCTGGTAAAGAGGGATGGTTGTTCAGAATCTGTTACAGCTGCCCAGGTTCCTTGATGGTGTCAGTGCAGATGTTAGAGGAGAAATGTGCATTACACCGTGAACAGGACCATTGAGCTATGGATATCTCAGATCTGCAGAAATTGTTCACAAAAGATCAGTGCAAAAGTTCCAGGTCATTTGAATTGACAAAAAGACTGTACACGTGGCCAAGTAATGATAAGACTTAAGTGTGGTGAAAAGCTATAGGTGTCTGAAAATTATTGGCGGGCGAACCTTAAAGCAGAATTTCTGTTTTTGGAACTTGCCTTGATGTCTCTGCTACTAGACAGTGTTGAACAGAGAGGCCAACTGTTTGAAATTGAGAATTGCTGACATTTGGACATGAGTAATAATTATACTCAATGAACTGCTTCAAAATGACAAGATTTGGCATCCGTCAGGAATTTGTTTTAAGTAGGTTGCAGCATTCAAATGATATGTAATGGTGTTGGCTGTCTTGCAGGTCAAATGGATGATGTATTGGATTGTGTTTGCTTTCTTCACCACAGCAGAGACACTCACAGACATCATTCTCTCTTGGTAAGTATCCTGCTACACTTAGGAAGTAAGCAGGGGGGCTATTGGATACTTCCATTCCTTTCTCAGTTATCCATCTAGAATTGGCTGCTGTGAGGAAATTTGGTAAGGTATTCAGCTTCCCTGTAGTTGTCCTGTTCTTGAGAAAAACGAACATGGTGTTGTTCAGGTTTATTATTTGAATGTTCTATAGTAAACCATATACACAATGACTGATAGTTGTGTTGTTGGCAAAAATGTGTAGTTGTTTGTCCTCCCAACCTAGAAAAAAAGATATAGGGTCTTCTAGAGAGCAAAAAATTAATGAAGAATGGTATTCTAGTTTTACGAATTTGATTTGTGGGGTGCGAGAGAAAGAAGCTGAAACCTAATGGAAACTACAGGGATAGTTGTAGAATAATACAGTATGGTATCTTTGAATACAGTATTGTGATTCTAGTTCTGATTAAATGTTAGATTCTGACACTGTTAGGACGTGGGTGGCGCTGTGGTCTAAACCACTGAGCCTAGGGCTTGCCGATCAGAAGGTCGGTGGTTCGAATCCCCGCAACGGGGTGAGCTACTGTTGTTCGGTCCCAGCTCCTGCCCACCTAGCAGTTCAAAAGCACATCAAAGTGCAAGTAGATAAATAGGTACCGCTCCAGTGGGAAGGTAAACAGCATTTCTGTGCGCTGCTCTGGTTCGCCAGAAGCACTTAGTCATGCTGGCCACATGACCTGGAAGCTGTCTGTGGACAAACGGCGGCTCTCTTGGCCTATAGAGCGAGATGACCGCTGCAACCCCAGAGTCGTCCGCGACTGGACCTAATGGTCAGGGTTACCTTTACCTTTACCTTTCTGACACTGTTGCATGTCTTGTGCTTTGTTAACAAATTTCCAAAGATTTGTTCTCAACAATGTAAATCCCTGTTAGGCAAAGATTGAGCTGTATTGTGCTGACTTACTTGTCCTGACTAGTACTGAGGACAGATGTGATGTCCTAATCCAGCAGTATCTGTGTTCAAAACTCCTAGCTGCCACTTTGTCCAGAAGTCTAAAATGAAGGGGGTAATTGCTGGGTTGGGAACATCAGTCATTCCCAGGCAGAAGGCCAGTCCTGATGGAACATCCCAATGTTACTCTCTTCCCAATGACCCTCTTCACAAATACTTGAGTAGTGCAACTGCTGGGACATAACTGTTTGCAGGGTTGAGGATAACTTTGGATATGGACTTTTCAAGGCTATGGAGAAAACTTAAAAAGAGACTTCAAGAAGATACATCCCGTAAAGGGTATGTGTGGCCTGTTCAGTAGCTGGCCTTGTCATGTTGATTCTGTTCCATCTGTAGCTTCTCTCTTCTTCCTTCTGCTTATCTCATCTTTGCTGCTCTCTGGACTGTCAGTCTTTGTTCATCTCTAACCTGAGCTTGATTCTAGCTTTTCCATTTCTCTCAGGTTTCCCTTTTATTTCGAGCTGAAAATCGCATTTGTGATCTGGCTGCTCTCTCCTTACACCAAGGGCTCCAGCGTGCTCTACAGGAAGTTTGTTCACCCAACGCTCTCCAATAAGGAGAAGGTACTTCCTTCAGATTGCCCTACATATAAATCCTGGAAATTTAGTGATAGATTGCAGAAAAGATATTGATATTAGCTCTGCCTGTGCTTGATATTAATCATGCTTATGCCTGTTCATAACAGATGTGTGGCAACTGCAGCTTTTACAGAGCAATAGTGAATTCCTAGTTTTGTAGCCTGATGAGAATTTGTTAGCTCTAACCTGAATATTGTAGCTTTAGAGTAGAGTTCATGGCTCCTAACTGTGAGCCAAAGGGCCATGCATGGAGAGCTTGAGGGACTCTTTGGAACAACATTTGTTGCAGAGTAGGGGGCTATAACCAGAAGAGAAACGACAAACATTTTCTGTGTGCAGAGCTGCAGTCCATTCATGCATGAGGCAATTTGGATTCTGGCCAATGTTTTCAGCATTTGCTGCTGTATTAATTGATCCTTTATTAATTTTTGGGACCTTTACTCTTTGTAGTCTACACTGTGAATAGTGGTAGATACGTAATTACTCCCCTTCATCTCATGCAGTTCTAGCACAGGGCAAAGTATAAACACAGTCATTCATTTAGTTTGAGCCTGCAGATAAGGGGTGACAGTCTCCATCCATTTGTAAGTGCCTTGTGCATTTTTACCTTAGGAGATAATTTTTTGGAGCAATTTTAAGCCTTCTGGGAGTAGCATTCACTGGAATATTGAATTTCCTTCCTTTAAACCACTGTATGTTAGTGTTGGGCAACACTCTGGGAGACTCAGAGCACTTGCTATGTAGGATCCATTCTGCTGTGCTATCTAGTATGTAATGTTTTCCTGGATTTCTGGATTTTATTTTGGCTTCATGATGTTGGTGCAAGAAGGGGTTAGGATTTTAGGCAGAAAAATTGTGGATACATGGTAATAATGCTAAAAACGAATGTACTGCACAAGGAAACAAGTTCCATAAGCAGCTTTAAATCACATGAACTATATTTAATCCTTTCTCTGCTAATGCCTCAGTGTTGCAAAAGAGAGCTAGGCACTCCCTAGAAATTAACAGGTCAAAGGCTGTCTGTCTCTATCTGAGGACTGCTACTTACCATACTTTTTGTAACAATATTGGTATATGTGCCTTGTGTCAGTTATGATAGCACATGTATGTTTAAATGATGACTGTTATTCACAAAATAAACAGGTCTGGTAATTGTGAAAGGATTAAGCTAATTCTCAGTGTATTTGATAGGGATCCCATGGATCCATGTAAGGCAAAGGTATACTAACACAAACATTCTCCCAGTCTGCATTTCTTGACAAGCACTGTATACCTCTGCGTTTTTGGGGAGGGGGCACAAAGCATTGTATTTAATCACAATGTCTTTATGCATACATTTACTTAAGCTTCCTCTAGCACTGACTGACTTCTCAGACTGGTGCTGCTTTTTCATGCTGCTTCACATTCCTTCTTGAAATTCAGACTTCTATATTTCTAAAGAGATCCAGAGCATGAGCATAGCAGAATTTCAAAGTTTTATATTTTTAACTAAATGTTAAATCAGTTCCAAGCATGGGACTGACTAGGACAGTCAGTAGCAGACATTGGAAAATGTGGATATGGTGAATTTTCCACTGAATAACACTACTTTGCACCCATAAGGACATTAGAAGAGCCTGCTGGATCAGGCCAATGTGCCATCTAGTCTAGCATCCTGTTCTCATAGTGACCAACAAGATGTCTGTGGGAAACTCGCAAACAGCGGCTGAAGGAAAGAGCACTCTTGCCTCTTGGAGTTTCCAGCAACTTGATTTTAGAAGCATTACTGCCTCTAACTGTGGAGGCAGAGCATAGCCATCATGGCTAGTAGACATTGTTAACTTTATCCTCCATAAATTTAAAAACCACTCAACTTGGTGGCCATCACTGCCTGCAGTGGAAGAGAGTTCCATGGTTTCACTAGGCACTGTGTAAATTAGTACTTTCTTTTATCTGTCCTGTATCTTCCAACATTCAGCTTCACTGGATATGAGTTCTAGTGTTATGAAAGAGGGGGGAAACTTTTCTCTAGCCACTTTCTCCATGGTGTGCAAAACTTTAAATTTCTATCGTGTCACCTCTTTCTTGCCTTTTCTCAAAACTAAAAAGTTCCAAAGGCTGCAACCTTTGTTTCTCTTTTCCCTTGATCATCCACTTGCTGGAGTCAACAATGACTTTTGCACTTGGCTTGCTAGGTCACCATAACTGTGATACAGAATGCAAAATCAAGAAAGGATTCAATTGCTCAGTATGGAATACCACGAGTGGATATTTTTGTCATGTGTGTCTGAAGTGTGGGAGGTCTTCTAGTAGAAGAGATTTAAGAAAATTGACCCCAGGAAGTAGCTTTCTTTCTTTGGCAAAGTTTTGGTATATGTGTTATTTGTTTCTCCTTGATGTAGCTAATGTTGAGGAAGACTGGAATTGGCACAACACTGAATTTGGCACAATGAAACACAAACAATGATAGCTATGATATTCATTTCCCATTTAAGAACCAAGGGTACATGCTTCCCATTTTTCTCCTGGAGATCAGATTTCACAATAGCAGGACACAGATATTTATTTATTTATTTATTTATTTATTTATTTATTTATTTATTTTTGCTGTGAAGAACCTGTGTCTCTTCTTTTGAGTGGCTAATCATTCAAGCTCTCACTGGATGCTCTTGTGCTCAAAAAAAAAAAAAGGAGTATGAGCCAAATGTTAATGGTATACTGTATTGGCCAAATGTTAATGGTATACTGTATAAGCCGCATTCCCCCCCCCCCCCAATTCTGACAGTGAAAAGTTAAAGTGTGGCTTATTTTCACGACTTTACACTGCCGGCAAAGCAGTGCAGCTACCCCCCCCCCCCAAGGAAGCGGCCTGGGTATTGTCTCCCCCCACTTCTTCAATTTTAAAGCTGCGGCTTATTTGCAGGTGCAGCTTATATTCGGGCCAATACAGTATCTGTATTCTGATGAATAGGAGAGGTCACACTCTCAATACTTCTAACAAACTGGTGAGGGTCTTGATTCCACCCAGTGTTGGAAGAGATCCCCCCCACTATTGTTAAAACTTAGAATAATAGTCCTGAAATTTCTTTTATAGTTTATTGGTTAATCTTTCATAAAATTTGGCTATTTCATGATCAGACTAGGCATGACAAGTGCAGCTATTTTTGCTTATTGACCTGCTAGCTATGTTTATGCTTACAGGTGAACAGTGAGTTCCAAAGTCCATACAATTCAATTG
This sequence comes from Lacerta agilis, assembly GCF_009819535.1. Lineage (NCBI taxonomy): Eukaryota > Metazoa > Chordata > Lepidosauria > Squamata > Lacertidae > Lacerta > Lacerta agilis. Next base: position 66,303,634 of record NC_046313.1, read on the forward strand.
TTTCTGTAGATAGAGTGATTTGATAGCAGTCACCTTAAACAATAACTAGCCTATGCATTTAGAGTCTGTCAGGGCTACATTCTCTCCAGGTTGGATAGACAAAAAATTCTCTCCATTTCAACAGACCAAAATGCAAATCAATCAGTCACAAAATCTTCACCAGACTCATAATCCAGATGAGTTTAGCCCAGCCTCTGATGTATGCAAGTCATTGAACCAGTGGTGTAGGATTTTTTCCTGTGTGTTTTTTGGAATGGCGGTGGAGGAAAATTTTCCATTTCATAAGGTCACTAATATTAGTGAATGAATGTCAACATAGCATTAGACAGACTTAGAAGTTTCCAAGTTTTTAGCTTTGTTTACTAAATGCATGTAAAAGAAACATGCTAAATTAGATAATTTTCTAGGACATACAGAAAATTTTCCAATGCAAACAAAGTTTTCTATTTCTAATTACACTAAATTGCATAGGAAATTTTTTCCAAAAACTTTCCAGGAAAAAAATCCAGAAACGTCCTATTTAACATTTACTGGAAGTCAACATGTTGACATTGATGTTGACATTGAAGTCAACATTTACTGTTATGTCATGATACCTTAAAAATGGCCTTTAGAATTATGCTTCATTGCTGCCAGAACTAGTTTGTGAAATTCCTCTCTTCTGTTCCATAAAGACAAGTTACTGCTTGATCTTAGTCTTACTTAAATATATCTTCTTCCATGTGAATAATTGTTTAAGCATGTTTTTCTTTCCCTCCTACCTGGGTTGCCTGTGTTAAGATGTGATGGGTACTTCTAAGTCCATGATTCTCAAAATGAGAGGTGTTGGTTTTTCTGTTACCTTGTCCTGCTGAACTATTTTTGTACTCTGTAATCTAGTGTATTGTTAATTAGTGCAGCTGCATTTGTTCTGTTGTGTGTATAGGCATTGATGATCCATAGGTGATTCTTTTTCTCAATCCACCATGCAAGCTATCGATGAATAGTTTATAACCACTGGAAAGATTTATTCAGTCATTAGAGAAGATTTGACAAAAGTAAAACATTATGATTACTTTGAGAACTTCTGTTCTCAACAAACCCCATAGGGTTTGTTGTTCAAACCCTATGGACTTGGACCTTGCCATCTAGCCAAGTATTGTGTACACTGACTGGTAGCCCTCGCTAGGGTTTCTGACAGGCAACATTCCCAGCCCTTCCTGGAGGTCCTGAGAATTAAACCCTAAGCAATTTGGTATTCAAAGCAGATGCTCTACTACTGAGCTTCAGCCCTTCCCAAAAAAACTTCCTCTTAAAAGCTTTTGTGCGAGTATGTATCATTCTTGAGGGCTATAGTTATGCAAATAATTTTTTAATGTGGCTTTCCCCACCAATTAAATCCTAGGAAATCGATGAGTATATCAGCCAGGCCCGTGACAAGAGTTATGAAACTATGATGCGAGTTGGCAAGCGAGGATTAAATTTGGCAGCCAATGCAGCAGTTACTGCAGCTGCAAAGGTAACTCCTTATATACCTATGTGCCATATCAACCCTGTTCCCTTCTGTTGGACTTTTGGTGTCATAACTCTATCCCACTTCCCTGCCTCCATGCCGTCTTTTAAGTTGTTCTTTCAAGTTAGACATGAGACAAACTCATCTGCGGGTTGCCATCTGATTGGATTTTATTCTGATCCTGATCTGATTTTAAGATGTATTTTAATTGATTGCCTGATCTTATGTTAATGTGTTATACATTTGATGTTAGCCACTCTGAGCCTGGTTTTGGCCAGGGAGGGCAGGATATAAATAATTTTTTTAAAAAATATTATTATTATTATTATTATTATTATTACCTGACCCAAGCTGTGTCCCTCTCATCTAACTGCCGTCGTGTGTTCTTTTCCATTGGAAGCCATTCTAGTACCGTTTTTTCCGGCATATAAGACAACTGGGCATGTAAGACGACCCCCAACTTTTCCAGTTAAAATATAGAGTTTGAGATATACTCGACCGCAGATTCCTCCACCTGGCGTATAAGACGACCCCCGACTTTTGAGAAGATTTTCCTGGATTAAAAAGTAGTCTTATACGCCAGTATGTCCTCTGTGATGTGTTCTGAATGGTTCAACTCATGTGAATAGTTACAACTAGAAATTGTGTCTTAAAGGGCCAAGGAGTTTTGTCTGAAAAACTACGGAGTTTCAGCATGCAGGACTTGACTTTGATCCGGGATGATGACACTGTGCATTTACGGAGCCCTGAGCCACGCATGCGTACTTCTGCTACTGGTCATCTCGAAACTGTTGATGATTCAGGTTAACAGCAATCCTTTCATATTATTTAATGAGGGCAGATGTCTAAGAGTTGTGGGCTTGGGGCAAATATTGAAGCATCTAACTTCAGTGGTAGTTAGCTATGCTTATGTTTTGAACTTGGAGTGCATGCACACCTATATTTCATGAAGTCCTCACAATTGCAATGAACATGCTGCTTAAAGAAAGAATTCACATTTCCCCAGCAGCAGGATATTATAGTTTGGGCCACACTACTCATGACAGCAGCAGACCCGTTTTTTAAAATGTGGGTATTTTCCAGTAATATATAAAGCGAGGCGTGGAAGCATAAAACGGGGTTTCTGTGTTCACATACACAAAACTACTTCTTTTATCTTTATCTTCTATACCTCTGTGTAATTTTCATTCAACCAGTGATCCTAGCTAAAAGACTGGGGGAGGGGAGAGGATGTGTGCAGAGGAAGGTTTTGATCTCCTCTGCACCTGGGCACCCCTTCTTCACTTTACACTGCACACCACCAAAAGGGGGGGTTAATCTCCCCTCCTACTCTTCACACTAATCTTGGTCTGGATTGGGGGAGGGACCAAACTCCTGTTACTTTTGTTAAAAAGTGTGTGGGGAGGGAGGTGAATCCCAATAAAGTGATTCAAAGAGCCTGTAGACATCTGAAGGCTCCCCTGTTTCGGGAAGTTTTTAATGTCTGATGTTTCACTGTGTTCTGTTATATTCTGTTGGAAGCTGCCCACAGTGGCTGGTTCAACCCAGTCAGATGGGTGGGACACAAGTGTGTGTGTGTGTGTCTGTGTAATAAATTATTAGTCACCTTAGTATTAGTATTATTTCTTTTCTCCTTTCCTTCAAGAACCTTGGCATCAGAGATGGCATTTTCATTTTCTGCTCCTCCTCCATATTAAAAAATAAGGGCAGCTCTGTTTTTTGTTTTCTCCTCAGGTGCATCCTGTTATTCCTCATCAGAAGAGATGACTCTGTCTCAAAGACATAATGGGGCCCAGTCTGATGCCAGAACAGACCCATCAGATGATGATACAGGAGACAAAGTTCCCAAACGGACCCAGAGCCTTAAAGCTCCTAAAAAAGTGACAAAGACTGAGGTGAGCTGGATGTAATTGTTTGGAAAGCTTGCAGCTGGATCCTGCCTCATATACAACTTGTGTGCTTCAGCCTGGCACATAATCCCTTTTAATAGCTGCCCCTCCCTTGCAAGTGTGCTTTGCCTGCCTGCCAGATATCTTTTACTACATTTTGAAGTGTTGGACAGGATTCAACTAATGGTTCCAATCAACAGAAGCCTGCACAAGAACTTAAGCTTGTACAAAAGGGCTTTCTCCCCTGCATCCCCCAAAATTGGCTCGGAGGGGATCAGAGGAACACACAGAACTGCTCACGGGAAAGAGGGATCATTCTGTCTGGTGGGCTGAAATGTTTGCAGTAACAGAACAATCAGAAGAGTGTGATATTGAATTCCTCCTGATGTTTCACATTCCTATTCTGTGAATAATTTAAATGCATCTTTAGTAAGAATTTAATGCATTACTAAGGGCTGAAAGTAGATGTGATGGCAGTAACAACTTGTTTGTTCATTTGTACCATTGCTATGCCAAGCAGAGAGTGGATAGTGTCTCACTTTTAAATGAGAATGTGCATGACCAGCTGAATACTTCTTCATTCATTTGCTTACCTTCCCATGCTCTATTGTCCGCACTCCCCTCTTGCAGTACTGGAAGTTGGCTGAGCTTTGAGAAAGGGCTTGGGGTGTTGGAACATGGGAAGGAAAGGCGGGGGGAGGGGGAGATCCAACTTCCTTCTCTTATGTACCCCCTTTTGATGTTAAAATTGGACTCCCCTGCTTCATTTGTGAATGCATAGGCACATGAATGAATAAACATGAATGTGCCACTGCCACATCTTATTTGGCACTCAGGATGCATCCAGTTTTATGAGTTTTTGCATGATCTGCTGCTGACATTAGGAACACAGCCTGCAGACATCCCATCAGCTGTTTTTGTTTGGGCTCCACTTCTTGATTTTTCCAGTGCCAAAATGCATTATTTAGTATGGTTTTATGTTGGAAACAAGGGGTGTGGGTGGCGCTGTGGGTTAAACCACAGAGCCTAGGGCAGGGGTAGGCAACCTAAGGCCCGTGGGCCGGATGTTGCCCATGGGCATTCTCAATCTGGCCCATGGGCGACACAAATGTAGTCCGGCCCACCACATGGTCTGAGGGATGGTGGACTGGCTCATTGCTGAAAAATGTTGCTGACCCCTGGCCTACGGCTTGCTGATCAGAAGGTCCGCAGTTTGAATCCCCGCGATGGGGTGAGCTGCTGTTGCTCGGTCCCTGCTCCTGCCAACCTAGCAGTTTGAAAGCACGTAAAAGTGCAAGTAGATAAATAGGTATCGCTCCGGCAGGAAGATAAACGGCATTTCCATGCACTGCTCTGGTTCCTTAGAAGTGGCTTAGTCATGCTGGCCACATGACCCGGAAGCTGTACACCAGCTCCCTTGGCCAATAAAGCAAGATGAGTGCCGCAACCCCAGAGTCGTCCGCGACTGGACTTAATGGTCAGGGGTCCCTTTACCTTTACCTTTATGTTGCAAACAAGTGGCTTAAATAAGATTTTCTGTGTGCACAGTTTGCGCCCATGTCCACACATCCAGTTTTTCATCTTAGATTTTTCATAGGAATTCCACTGTATCAGGTCCACACCACACCTTGAAGAAATGTTTCAATGCTATGGTTTTCTGACCTCTCCCTTCAATAATTGCTCCCTTGTCCTTCAGTAATCTTTTCTGCTCTGGGTATATGCACAACTATATGGGGATATCAATTTTCATTTTGTTTTTGTTATTTAAATCTTAAAATCTAAATTAAATTATTATTTTTTGGGGGGAAAGTCCCAACCAAAAATGCCCTAATGAGCTTCCATATATATTTCATATTAAGGGAATTTGGATTAAATGTCAAAAAGCATAGGCTGGCATTTTGATGATGACAGTCTCCTGTGGACTGTGCAAAAATACTTGTATTCATGGACAGCACCAGTTTCACAATAAACCTTTATCTGGAAGCACCCCTTGTTAAAGAGCTAAAAAGTTTCACATATTTGACATTAACTGAAATTTGTTTGTGGTCTTGCTGGCCACATGCAGCACATCAGGTCAGTTAGTGTAGAGTGCTTTAGCTGTCCTGGTCCCCAGCTAGATTATAGTTGGTGATATATCATTGGGTGACAGGAATTGGCTGTGGCTGGCTTCCTTCATGAAGTTTTTGGTTGTATCTGAACCAAAGTTTTCCTACACATCTGGATATGCCTTGAAGAGTAGCTGAAATGATACTGGTTATTCAGTTTGATTGTTCAGGTTCTGTTTCTGGAAATAGTTTTGAAGGAGCTGATAAAGAGCCAGGAAATGGCTGTGTAGGAGAATAACCTATTTTATTTGAGTGCCCTCTGCTGACTGCTTTATAGGTTTATATTATTTTATTTGTCATTTTCTGTTAGTGCTACTGTATCAGAAGGCTTTCTCATTCTGAGGTTATTAATTGAATTGATTTCATTAATAGAATTACAGAAGTAAGAGAGCTTAAAATTGGATAGCAATCAGTTCCTTTTGTTCTGGAAGCAGGAGCTCAGTGAATGATCTGAGGTCTCAGCAAAAATTTCAGCAAAGCTCTTTCTTTTTTTAAACTCCTTGTCCTGCAACTAGTTTCATGTTATTTCTCTCTTCTCTTGCTTTCCAGCCCCCACAAAAGACTGTCAAAGCCCGTCCCAAGAAGAAAGTTACAGGTTCCAGTGCTGCTGGCGAGTCAGCCTAAGGACATCCCAGCCTGTCTGTCCTAGGGCTCTTCAGACACTTTGATAAGCACTCTCCAAGGAAAAGGAGCTGAGATCATGTACATAACAGCTACTGCTTTGTAGAGCTCATTCCAAGGCAAGAGGGTGACTGAAATTTGGCACACAGATTGGAGGATGGCCATCCTCAGGAATTATTTACACTTCATCTATGTGATGGAGAGAATGCTAATCTGTCTGTACATAGCCTGTTGTTTTGGGATTCCCTCTCTGTGTGTAACCCTAATAGGGAAACTCTTTGCTGGAACAGCTCTTCAATTAGGGTTAGAGCCATCTTTGACAGAGAGGGTAGAAGATAAAAAAAATCAAGACGGGTGCCACTGAAATTCTAATTGGAGGTGGGGAGCTCCCCAATAATATTTCAGCATTTCACTGGTTGTCATGCTGTAGCTGCTGTGGGGAATTGTTAGAAAGTGCCTGGAGCAAAGTGACTGGTACTGAGGAAAAGTGTTATCTAAACTCATTTGGGCAGAAGCAAGAGACAGAAGTGTATGTTTGCTTGGTGCTTTGCTACATGGGCAACTGCTTGCCTGTGAGATTGGGTAAAGTAGTGTTTTTTGCAGGGAGTCTCCAGATGTTTGGGAGAGGGGTGGAAGGTGAGAATGCAAGCGGCTGGCTTCTTTACCACTATCTGGTGCCTATTTCTAAGCAGCCTCTTTTGCTTGGTTGGAAGCGTTTTAACTCTGCTCATGGTAGATGTTGCGATGGTAGAACTATTTGCATGGTTTTTTTCAAGTAGAATAAGGCTGGGAGGAAGGGGACGAAGCTAAGAGGACCACAGTTGGCGCAGGGGGTGTGAGGATGCCTCGGCACAAATCAGTCTCTCCAAAGAGTTGAAATCCTGAATAGCCACTGTCAAAGAACCAAACACTTTGGCCCCCTGCTTCAGAGTTGCCTTTATATTTTACAGGTCAGTCTGTTTTCTGTAAGAATTGTTTGGAAAAGGCATGTGTATGGAAGAAGCTGGAGGAAATATGGATGGTACCTTAAGTTTCTGCTGTGTTCTTAATTATGCTTTATTTGCACTGGGAATATAAGGTTGGAGCTCGATCAGTGTAGCCTGATAAATAGGCAAAAAGTAGCAACCCTTTTTTGGAGCTTTTCTGGCATTTTGTAATGAGGTAAGTAAGTGATGGGACATTCCTAAATGATTCTATGGGTGGATAAGGGATAACGTTACTTGGCTCTCAGGAACTACTCATTTCTGCCACCACTGACTTCCATCATTCCCTGTTAACTCTGGTTACTTTTTAGGGACAATATTATGCAGTTTTTGAGGCAATCATAGAATTGTAGCATTGGAAGGGACCCTGAGGATCATCTAGCCATACTCCTTGCAGTGCAGGAATATGCAGCTGTCCCCTACAGAGATCAAACCTACAACCTTGGCATTTTTAGCACCACGCTCTAACCATCTAGCATTCTGTGAAAAACTGAATTTAGTTTTGTATCATGCTCCAATCAAATGGATAAATAAATAATGACAAACATTTCTGTTCCAGACAGTTTAACATATACAGATATAACTGTCCTGATCTAGGACTATAGTGCAGGGATACTGAGACACATAGTATATAGATAAACCCTGCTGTTCTCTAACCTAGCGCTTTAATACATTCTCCAACTTCTGAACATGTGCCAAAGCCACTAGTCTTTTAAACAGTGGAGCAAATATATGAGATCTAACCCTCATCTACTGTAGGTTAATGGCAAATCAGACTGATGTTGGGTATGCAACATGGCCACGCAGCTGCTTCACTATGCAGTTTAAATCCTGATTTTTTCACTACAGGCTGACATGTACTGCTTCCTAAATAAGTTTTCTAAGAAGCTAACCTCCATTGAGTTCTGTGAGACTGCTTCTTAATCAGTGTACTTTAGGATTGCACCTTTAGGCACATTTTTTTTTAATTTGTATAGTTTCAGAGCAGAGAAGGCTTATCAATAAGATTACATGGTTGAAAAGACTCCCTTTATCCTCTTCCAAATCAGTTACATACCTGCACTCTCGTGCTGTACTTCTCTCCTGGACACCTGACAGTTCAGCCTCTGCAAGTACAAAGAAAAGGAATCACAACATTTTTGCCATTCTTTTTGGCAGCAGCTGTTTAATGCCAGAAAAACTGGCAAGCTATAATTACAAATTACATTTTGTAATTTGTCAAGGATGCAGACCCTAAATCTCAGAATAGGTTTTTACTACTTGGAAGGTACTTTGGTTTGCTGAGTGTGAGAATGTAGAAACATACTGCACTTTTTACACAGCTGATCCCTCTCTCCTAGTACCATGCAATTAATCTTCAGTAGTTTTGTTTGAATCAAGTATGGGTTTAGATGTGAAATGGCTGCACTTCCTTATGCTTGGAATATGTATGACTGGGGAAAGTGTGTTTGAATGCTGAGCTGTCTGTAAATGAGACATTTGTATTGCTTTAGTATGTGAAGGGGAAAGCCTTCCTGTTTCACAGAGAAAGCAGCACTACCTGTACTTTTATCAACTTGTGTTTCAGCAGCACACTGTGGTTGTTGCTTGTAGATACTACCTTGTGTTTTTTACAGCACATGCATCAAACTCTTCCCAGCATCCTTTGTATGAGGCAGTACTTTTGCATGGAAGTTGATAAACTGGGATGAGGGTTAGCACTTCTCCTAGAAGTGTGCACAGTTTTTCAGCAATGCTTCCAGTGAAGTACAGTGGTACCTCTGGTTATGTACTTAATTAATTCTGGAGGTCTGTTCTTAACCTGAAACTGTTCTTAACCTGAAGCACCACTTTAGCTAATGGGACCTCCCGCTGCTGCTGTGCCGCTGCTGCCTGATTTCTGTTCTCATCCTGAAGCAAAGTTCTTAACCTGAAGCGTTATTTCTGGGTTAGCAGAGTATGTAACCTGAAGCGTACGTAACCTGAAGCGTATGTAACCCAAGGTACCACTGTATAAAGATGGGATGATGGTGAGTAACTTGAGCCCATTCCCAGAGATGCTTAAGTCCTGAGGCAGTTTCTACATTTTCAGATTAGCCTGGTCTGCTTGTCAGTCCCCATCTTCTCACCACATCCTGTTGGGTCAGTTTTAATTGTAGTCCAATTGGGTGTTTTACTTTTATTATATTTATAAGAGTATTTCTAAACCACTGGCTCATAAGAAAATATCATGATGGTGTGCAATGTGTAAGCATTCAAACAATCTAAAATACAGAACAATTGACCTACCCTGAATCAGATTAATCCTCTGAAAACAATTGTCATAAAAGAAACGTTTTCAGCAGGCAACAAAATATCTAAATTGTTAGGCGTCTGGTTTTTGTTGGTTTGCTTTTGTGTAACACCATGTGGTCTTTTCATATTTGTGTCCCTTTATTATTTTAAATTTCCTATCAGTTTTATGTTTAAGAACATCATTATCCTGCAGCTGGGCTTCATATTCAGCTTGATGATCATAATAATAATAATTTGTTATTTATACCCCGCCCATCTGGCTGGGTTTCCCCAGCTACTCTGGGCGGTTTCCAACAAAATATTAAAAAAACAATAGTCTAAGATATATATGGGAACCTGCCAGAGGCCCAACAAACTTATTTTTGATGCATACTTAAGGCTGCAAAAATTGAGTCAGAGGTTAGATAGCTGGCAGGCCCTCATATACCTGTATGGCTGCTGGGCTGCATTTGATATGGTGGCCCATGTTGCACACATCTGTCATGGGACATAATATTCCACATGTTACCTTCTCGGTTGTTCTTCATAGGATAGTTTCTAAGATCTTGATCCATTTATTTACTGTTCTGTTATATATGGGAGGAAACAGAGTGACTCAAGATACTTCACATGACTGCTTTTTCCCCACTCCCTTTTTCTACACCATGCATTATTTTATACACCTCTGTAATGTCTCCCCACTTTTTCTCCTTTTTTTTTTTTTTTTGAAACGAAAGCTCCAAATGCTGTAATATTTTCTCATATGGCAGTTTCTCCAGCCCTTTGATCATTTTAGTTGCCCTTTCCTGCACCTTTTTCAACTCCTATGCTACAGTCCCAACAAAAATACCCCCGACTCAGCTGTTGCTTGGCATGGGAGGGAAGCTTTTATTGGCAGCAGTGAGAACTCCCCTCATATGCCAAATAGCTATTTTTTTTTTTCTGGTGAGGGCAGGTATTGGAACTGCAGTGTGGAAGGAAAGGGTTAAACCTCCTCCCGTGCACCTGATCCTGACTGAGGGGCCCAATGTATGCTATTTGCAGTCTTGAGAGCTGGAGATATGCAGGATGTTAAACCATGTGATTAACATCATGTGTAGCTGGCCCTTGGGTAGCCTGTTTAACAATTCATGGGGGGCGGGGCGGATGATAGAGCTCCTTGAATGGAGATTTTCTTCTCTGTTGGCTGCTATTATTCTTAAAAGACTTTATCACAATAAGGCCATGATCCTATGTACACTTGCTTGGGACCGCTAAACATAATAAGACTTACCTCTATGTAAACATTATAGGGTTGTGCTATTAATGGCTCTGTGATGAAAGAATCTGATATTGAGACTATCATAGGACAGATCACCATTTAAATAACATGGTAATCTGAATTCTTTTCTTTTCTTTAACCTCTCTTTATCTCTTGTTAGGAGGTCCACGATGGAAGAATTCAAAACTTGTTTTTAGTCAGGTGCAAAATGGAATTGCCACTTAGTCAGTTTTGTGGGTTTTTTTCTACAATCAAGCATTGTATAAATTTTAGGAAATAAATAAAAACTTAATTGTAGTACAGAGAACCTTGGATTTAGAGTGTGGTAAAAATGTGCTCCTATTTCTGCATCCTTCCCACAGTCTGGCTCTGCTGTTGTGTTTTGGGGTTGTAAGATTAGAAGAAGAATAGCAAGAGAACCCATGTAGCTAGCAGAAGGCTCTAATGATGCTGCTCTTCAGAGGACGAATATATCTGGAAAGTCTTTTATCATGAAATCTGGGCTCTTCCCCATTCCAGGCAAGAGCGTCTTTCAACATTGTGTGGCGATGAAATGTTTCTTACTACTCCAGGAACTTGGGGTGGAGTGGGGTTTGCCTTTTGTTTTCCTTTTCTTGTGTTGTCATGTTAGACATCACATTTAGAACCTCTGGGATATTATCCTTGCACCAGGACAACAGCTGGTGTTATCCGATGGCCTTCTCTTCAACCAACGTCTGTTGAAGTGCCAACTCCTATTGGTTGAACCCTTCTCTCTCAAATGTAAGCAAATACAAGCCTTGAAGTTTCACAGAGCCTTTCCATTGGGAGCAGCTTGCTTACTGACAAGTCACTCCTCTGCCATTGTTGTTACGTAGATCCAGTTCTCCAGCAGCAGCAGCAGCAGCAGCAGCAGCAGCAGCAGTAGCAGCAGTCTGTGTTTCCTCTGCCTCCTTTCATCAGGATTCTTTTAATCTGAGCTAGCCTTACTACTTGCATTCTCTGATTTCTGCTGTGTAAAAGGGACAGTGCTGCTGTCATTCTTTTGCAGACATTCACAGTGACTGGTTTGAATTTGCATGGCAGCTCTGAAGCAGAGCCAAGAAACGGGAGACTCATTATGTTGAATGCCAGCCATTTCCCTTGTTTGTTGAACAGGCAGCAGTAGATGTGACAAGGGTAGGACGCTATACCAGTGTATTCCCTTCGGCCTCCTAGAGGAACAGCAGTCAGTCAGCAAGAAGTGGACAACAAGATTGGGTAAAGCAAACTTATTTAAAGGTCTTAATCCTGCTGCCCAGTCAGTCAGATCCTTTCCATCATAGTTCAGTACCTCTTTGGCCACTGTGTCAAATCTTCAGTGAGTATACTGGCTGAGGGTAGGCAATAGCTTTTCAGAGAACAGGAGGCAACATTTTGGAGTGACCATTGCCTATATGACATACCCTCTTCTTCTGATCTCTGGTCAAATGAGTTTTGCAGACTTAGTAGCATTTCAAGTGGTCTAGGGGAAGTTGAAGCAACCTCTTAGCAGAAGAAACACTAAATATGCACATTTTAATGTTACCTCTGTAGAAACAATGTTCATTATAAGGAAATGACACTTTCAGAGCCTGTTCTACCATTAGGCTAAGTGGGGATACTTCATCAGCAGATTTTGGGTGTCCTGAATTTGCAGCTTCTGTTTCAGTGTATCTGAAGAAGTGTGCATGCACACGAAAGCTCATACCAGGAACAAACTCAGTTGGTCTCTAAGGTGCTACTAGAAAGAATTTTCGATTTTGTTTTGCAGCTACTTTTTACTTATAATTTATTAATTGTATTTTGACTGCCAAGTAGAGGTGTGTGTAGGATTTTGTGTCTCTGGTGAAAAAAATAACTTGGTCAGCCTTGCGTAATACACACTTTGTTTGGGTTGGAGGGTATCTGCTGTTCCACCTCAGGCAGCAAAATAGCTTGTGCTGAGAAAAATATATATATTGTTCTTATAAAAAATAAATGTCTCCTTAGGAGTGAAATGGGCTAGAGCAGAAGATCAGGTCTAGTCAGTTTTACTCCTGCTTGGGCTTGTAGGGGACTGTAGGAAGCTGCCTCTGTCAGGAGTTAGACTCCAAATTGAATAAACAACTTTTCCCTTCTCAGCAGGGCTACCTTCCTCCCCACATGTTGTTTTGTGCTGTTGTCAAGCTGCCAGTGTTAGTAGCATTAAAGGGGGGGGGGAGACTGCTTGCATTGCTCCAGAGAAAGAATAATCCGTACACAGCAGCTATCTATACACTGGTAGAAGGATGAAGAGTATCTTGACTTATGAACAAGGCAGGACAGGACAGGGTGCTGTTAAGCAAATGACTAGAGGAGGTCCTCCCACAGGATTTATGTGACTAAACAGAGAAAAGGAAAGGGGATTTCCAAGGAGATGGGATAATAGCCAGCTATTGTCAGGATCTGGTGAGATTCCAAGGATGAGTCAGCTACATGAACTAATAGAAACATATCGGTAGGCAATCTGAGTGAAGCCATTTCCTTGTCTTATTGAGAGAGATGAGCCCAGCTGCTCACCCTCAACCTTATCATGTTTTGCATTTTAATGGGAAATGAAAAGCTCCTCTACCATATTCTGTCTACCAAGGTATTACTTATGTATACTGACTGTGCTAAGACTGCCTGTTGAGATCAGATAGATGTTCAGGAAACAATTCATCCTGGATGCTGCACCATTCTTTGTACTCACCTTACTGGCAGCTGCTGTTTTCAGACTTGGATTGTTACCTGCATCTTTCATCTTGTAGTGAGCTCCTCATGGTACTGCTCTGTCCAGCACAAATTATTTTACTAGCTCTGGAAAGATTGCCCCATGATCTCTTGCTTCCCTAGGAGTCCATGTTCTGCCTCACTGGAATTTATTCAGAAACATGCATCTCCCCACCACCACCTCATGAATAGAGGATGTTCACAGTCATGGGCACCTCTTAAGAAGGAAGCTATGTACCTCTTAAGAAGGAAGCTATGTACGACTACCCCCCCCCCAAAAAAAAAGACGTTTCCTGCTGCCTTGCAGAAAAATCATTGATCTCTTATGGAGAGAACACAGTTCTCTTTCATCGCTGGATATGAAGATGTTGTATTACAGAAAAAAACTCAGCCCTGCTCTGTGGGAAACCACCCTCTTATCCCTGTTCTCTTTTAAGTGGCAATCTTGTTACCTGGTTGAGCCATACCATATTGCAGCCATTGTGCAAATGCTCTGGAATCTGTGCTTACACTTCAGGCACCTGTATCAGACTATTGGAGTCTGGGTGTCTTGTCACGTATCAATGTAAGTATCCCAGAGCCTCTGTGTACATGCATTCATCAGTATTACTTTGTGAACCCTTAGCAGTATTTTATCTGGTTTTTTCAGGCTCTTGGTGACTGGCAAAGGCTCCTGCTAGATGACCTTGTATAATTTTACTCTACCAGAACAAATTGTTGTTATTCCTACTTGAGCCCTTTATAAAGTTGTGATCTAGTAAGAAGAGGTATCTAACATATATTTTGGGAACAGTTTGCATGGTTATTTGAGTGTTTTTACACTTTATGTACTAACTGAAATTATATCACATGAAAGGTTGGGGAGAGTAACACCAATTGCATTAAAGGTTTGTTTGAAGGCCACGGAATGTACTTCAATCAATCAATTGGCCTCCAGCACAGCTTTTGCACCATTTCTCACTAGGTAGATCATGACTATATTCTGTGTCTCTTCCTGTTTTTTCACCCCAAGCAGGCCTTGAATTCTCTTCATTATAATATTTGTCACTTCAGGACAATGGTGGTTGAATTTCCTCCTTCCTCAAAAGAGTATCGTAGCTGCAGAGAGGTTGCAGCCTGAGTCCCAAGTTTTGGGACCAGTGGGACCAAATGCAGTATGATTCCAGAGGAGAAAAAGTTTACAGCAGCCACCTGAGACTGTGAAATTGACCATTCCTGGAAATTCTCTGGCCCGGAAGAATGAACTTTGATGTTAGACCTTTGAGAATTACAGATATTTGAACAAGTGTTTGTAGCAAAGTCCAGTATCAAAGCTGCTACTGTTTTATTTGCAATGACAAACTGGAATCAGAAATAATATGGAATGTAGACAAATATATATTGGCCTCTTGTCTCTTTAATTTTTTAAGTACAGTAAACACTAATCTTTCCCTGTTCTTGGAAGGGCTGTTCGTAACTTGCTTCCTTCCACCAATTATTGTATTGTGTTGTGTTGTGATTTCAGAATTTGGGCTCTTTCTTTCAGGAAGCTACTTCCACACTGGAAAAATGCCAAAGACAAGTTCAAAATGAGTAATCAACATTGATTTATGAATGTTTTTGCTCTTTTACACTGAAAATAGGGATATGTGAGGAGACAATCTTTCCCTGCCACTATTTTCTGTTTTCTGTGAACAAAATTGTTCATAGGGCTTTCATAAAGATTCCAAGCAAGAGTTCTCTTTTCATGACACTTTTCAAATTCTATAAATCATGTACTAATAAAAAAAACAAAGCTTTACATATAGTATGAATTTTATAACTTGTGAGCATTGCCATTGACTATTTTTATATGTCTGTTGATTCAACAGAAAGGCAAGAGGCAATATGTCCCAAGTTTGTTCTTCCCATAGTCCAGTGTTGGCTAACCTGTCTTTGGCTGAGGGCCACATTGAGGATTGACCAAGCTTCAAAAAGCTCCATGCCAGTGGTGGGTGTGGCCTAAGTGCTTTAACTTTCTTATGCACGTGCACTTGCACACATATAGTGCACATAGAAAGCACTCATGCACACAGTATATCCCAAAAGGTGTTTCATATGTTTCATATTGCTTTTTACAAATACACACACCCCTGTTTACAAGTCTTCAGCATCACCTCTCAGTCTAGCATCTGAATGTTGCTGTTTCTGCAGCTGCTACAGGCAAAAGATCTGCAGCACCGTAGTGTATGACTGCCATCATTTTCTCTTGTATAGCAACCCTGAGTTGGGACCCAGTCAAAGTGCTTTTCCATGCTAGGCTAGTGCCTGGAATGAAAACAGTCAAGAAATGTCCTGACAAGATGTTCTAGCTGTTCAAATACTTTGACTATTGAACTTGATTGTTATTCTATTGTACGTCACTTCTAAGCCATTGCCTTAGCATGCAAAAATGACTCATAAGGTCTATAAATAAAAATGCTAGTGAAAACTCACAAGGTCAGGCAAATTGTTAACATAGTACTACATGAACTTCAATATAGTTAAAGTGCTAGGTGGAATGTACTAATGGAACAAAACTTCAAATGTTCAGAACATAAATCAGCCACAATATAAACTTAATAAAGCATGAAAACAGAAGGCACAGAGGGGAAATGGAGCTTAAATCTAAGTGTTAAAATCCTGGGGAAATTAAAAGGTTATTGCTTGATACCAAAGTAAGCACCTTTGGTGCCCCTTAGATGAGGATATTCCACAACCACCACTGACAAGGCCATCTCTCCTGGACCCACGACACCATACTCCAGAGGGCCCTCCAAGGGTCTGCACTGGTGTGGGGAGAGGTGGTCCTTCGGATACTCTAGTTCCAAGCTGTGAAGGGCCTTAAAGGCCAAAACCAACCCCTTGAGTTGAATCTGTGACTTGCTCATTCTTAGTGCTGTAGCACTCCTAAAACCTCTTCAGGGGGCATACAAACTCCTGAACCACTATTTGATAACTGCCATGGAGATTTTTGGAGAGAGGAGGAAGAAAAGTCAGCATATCAACTCAAGGGAGTTGGGTATTATGCTGCAAAACAATGTTTTGCATTCAGTGATCTGGTGATTAACTCAAATGAAAAAGGGCCTTGTAAAAACAAGAGCCTGGATGAGAGGAAATATAAAAGCTTTGTGAAGGCAAAACATACCGGTAATGTGTGCCAAATGGAATGTATCATCTTCTTTGGTGATCACTCATAGCCAAGTAAGATTGTCTTCCATAAACACGGTTTTAACAGTGAGTCCCTAAGTGACTGTGGAGGCCAATTCTGGATCCACACGTCCTTCCACAGCGGGGACATAGGTTTCTGGGCGGGAGTTGATTATCATGAAGGTTTGCCAAGCGTGCCTTCCTCTTAGCACATTTCTCCCTTTTGTCCTGAGTTCGAGTGTCTTCAAAGCCCATGACACCTTTGGTAAAGGCTGTTCTCCAATTGGAGCAATCGCAGGCCAGTGTTTCCCAGTTGTCAGTGTTTATACTATGGTACATTTTTTAAGATTTGCCTTGAGAGGGTCTTTAGACCTCTCCTTTTAACCACCAACATTACGCTTTCTATTTTTAAGTTCGGAATAGAGTAGTTGCTTTGGAAGACGATAATCAGGCATCCGCACAACATGACCAGTCCAACAAAGTTGATGTTGAAGAATCATTGCTTTGACACTGGTGATCTTTGCTTCTTTCAGTACACTGGCATTAGTTCGCCTGTCTTCCCAAGTGAAGTGTGAAATTTTCAGAAACACTGTTGATGGAATCTTTCAAGGAATTGGAGATGGCATTTATAAGTGGTCCATGTTTCACAAGTGTACAGCAAGGTTGGTAGTACAATGACTTTGTAAACAAGCATTTTGGTTTCCCTGTGAATGTCCCTGTCCTCAAACACTCTGCACTTCAATCCGGGGAAAGCTGCACTCACAGTTTAGGATGAATAACACTGCCCTAATACCAAATACAGGAATATGGGAATAGAAAATGAACCATACAGATCAGTCCATCTCTGATGCTTAAGGTAAAACCTCTGCCTATCCCAGGAATCTTTGTGCTTTGCTTAAGGCTTGGGACTGATCAGGGTTACAAGCCTGAGAGTTACTCACACACGGGGAAAGCAGCCATTGCTTATTTATTCCAGAATTCTAGGTGTGTAACCTGGTACCTGTCTGCAATCCCTGTCTTGGAACTGAGTCTACAAACTAACCCCATAGCTACAACATCAGTCTAATTTTTGTACTCCTGTTCCCCTCCACTGCTCCCTGCATTGTGCAACACCTTGCCTGTTGAAGAGTGCTGGAGAACTTGAAAACTTGCTACACCTTTGTGACACTTGGTCCCAACTTGCCCAACTAATATAAAATGTGTCATCTGTGAGATAAGCAATTGTTTCCTGGCAACAGATTGCAGAGCTTTTATTAGCAAAGAAGAAAATAACAGCTTTTAGAACTAGCTTTAAAGGTTTGGAGAACCAGTTCTATAACATGAGAGCTGGTGTTTTGAAGGAGTCCTTTGTTAACCCTTAGGTTTAACTCTGTCACCAATGAAATATAATAACAGTACTTAAGATAGTATGAGTTTTAGTCAATTGCTGTATTAAATCTGAAGAAATGTACATGAGAAAATAGTTGTAAAGAACATGAACTGGTTTTTAGATTTTGCATAAATGTATTGCAGCAGACATCGTCGCAGAAGATTGTTAAGTTGCTATATAATATAAGGCAAGGTTACTCACTTTGCAGGACCAGAACAAGAGGCTCTCTATTGATCAACTGCATAGAAAAATGAGCTTTTTTTAAAGCTTGCAACCAAAAACAGCATAAAAAGTAATGACATGAAATATAAAAAAATACATAATGTCCATAATTTGGTTGTAAGTCACTTTGAGTTGCCTTGGACAGGATAAAACGATGAACAAATTTAATAAACATTAATTATTGTTGTTGTTAATTATTATTATTAATAATAAGGCAGCAATACCTAAAACCTTCAGAATTACAGCCCAATCAAATACATGTATACTTTGTGGTAGGGTCAAATGAGCTTGATGGGACTTATTCCTGAGTAAGTGTGTATTTATGAATTGCACCCTCCATCGCTCAAAACAGAATAATTAAATATCAAGCACCCATTTTAAAAGCTTTCTTTGTAGCCCTTGGAGAAGTTGAGAGGTAAAGAAGATTAAGTGGGACTCCTGGGGAGGCCAATTCCAGAGCTTATTCACTAGACAAGGTCCCGCCCCCCCTTCCTCCACTTCAGTACAGTATTGGATAGAAGTGAGAACACCCCTCCTTCCCAGAGAACTCAACAGGCCAGAACCATTTCTACAAGTACTTGAATTTAAATAATTATTTTAAACAGCTGGCTGATTTAAGCAGGGACATAATGTAGTCTGCCAATTCTTTTTAATCACATAACCAAGTAACTGACTAAACATTGCAGCTCTAATAATATTTATTGAGTGCCTATAAGAATTAGGTGGTGTATAGAAACTTGTTTTTAAAAAGACCAAGCTCCACACATTGCAAAGACTTTTATTAGGACTGACAAGAAGTGTTGCAAAATGTGTGCATCCTTAAAGTTCTCCAGAATGTTTCGTCAGAGTTATAAGGAAAAAAACTGCTCTTTTTCCCTTATGGGGTACCCAAGAGCCCATATAGAGTCCTCTTTTTAAGTTCTCTATCGGTAGGAGAAAATACCGGTAACAGAGGCCAACCAGAGAATATTGAGAAGGAAGGCAGCTAGTAGGCTAAGCCTGATCTTTATTAAAGCTGTTGCAACAGGGGGGGGGGGGAAGAGAGAGACCTTGAGCACAGGCACGCTAGCCCTTATATAGACTTTTAAATTGCCCACCTTCAAACTCCAGACCACCCCCCGAAACATCATATATACATCACAGAAGGGGCGGTCTAAAACAAAATCCTGAGTGTGTTCTTTATCTCCTGTCTGGCAAGTTGAAGGTAAAGGGACCCCTGACCATTAGGTTCAGTCATGTCCGACTCTGGGGTTGCGGTGCTCATCTCGCATTACTGGCCAAGGGAGCTTCCGGGTCATGTGGCCAACATGACTAAGCCGCTTCTGGTGAACCAGAGCAGCACACGGAAACGCCATTTACCTTCCCGCTGGAAGCGGTACCTATTTATCTACTTGCATTTTTACGTGCTTTCGAACTGCTAGGTGGGCAGGAGCTGGGGTGTCGCGGGGATTCGAACCTCCGACCTTCTGATCAGCAAGCCCTAGGCTCTGTGGTTTAACCCACAGCATCACCCACATCCCATCTGGCAAGTTACCTGATTGCATTATCTGGGTTTTGGCCACTCTTTTGTTATTATAACTACTTAATTCCCGACTCTAGGTCACAGGTCACAGGCTCATACCCTGTTCATATCTTGAATATGCCCTTAAGACAGGATTTGTGAGGAAAGAGACATTGGGGAGGTTTCCCACTTTGAACTTGCAGAGAAATATTGGAGGTCAATTTGTTCAAGACCTTTTCTGTGGGCTTTCAGACATGTGGCTTATATATACAGTTATGAACATTTATTTATTTTTATATATGACCTTAACATTCTTATAACAGTCAGGCTGGATGTTACATGAAGCAAAGGTTTGGGAGGCAGATAAGGGGGCACCCCCCAAAGTCCCAAAATTGGGCTAGCTGTTGAAGTCTGAAGATGGAGACTGCAGGCTGGTGGAATTAGTCCCTGCTAGGTGCTTGCGGGTATCAGGTTTCACCCAATGACTAATCTCCATTTTGGAAAAACCATAAGGCCTGCCTTTTACCCATATCTGTCTCATAATATCAGCAAAACGCACAGTATTTAGCTGTCCATGGGCATAGCCAGGATTTTTGTTAGGGGGGAGCAGGACTGCTTTTTTCGGGGGGGGGGGAGAGAACTGATGTGATTGGTGAGTTAAGTATTTCCAGTGCTTTTTTTCCTGGGGGGATGCATACCCCTAAACATTTTGTGAATGTTTGTACTTTTGTCCATTTACTGTATCCCCCCCCCATTTGAACTATAAAATGGTGGTTTTCTTGAGTATCCCTAAACATTTTTTTAAAGAAAAAAGCACTGAGTATTTCTATTGTTTTACTTGGTATGGGGGGGAGCTGTGCCTCCGCCCTCCCCCTTGGCTACGCCCATGGCTTGTGTGCTATTTTGTGACATTTTGATGGTCCTAATAAAAGTATTACCCAACGGTGGATATTGGCATTTGGGGGGGGGGCAACATGGTTGTCTTGGGGTTTGTTTTGATTTGTTTTGTTTCTGATTAAATTGACAAAGGACACAACATTCTACAATTTTAGGCAGCATTCTAAAACAAGAGAATCCTGCCCAGAATTGTACAGTGTTCTGTCCTTTGTTACGTATTCTCCCATCATGGATGTCTGAAAACTGAGCTGAAACCACACTGAGCAAAGCCTGAGCAATAGGGCAATAATCTGAAGCAAAATAAGAGAGATGCTGCCTCTTCTGAAATTCAATTAATCCCCAGTGGCTGGAAATTGGACAGTCCTAAATTAGAATATATGATTATTCTTAATGCTGACATTGAGGAATTAAGGTTTAAATACTGTTTATTATACCTTAATCACCTGCCTGTTGTGATTTGACTGTTATCATTCACCTAAAAATAAAGCAGGAAAACTCGGGATTATTATTATTTGTCCACCAGAGGGAGTAAGTATCACACCTGAGAAAACTTTGCTCAAGTGCCCAACAGCCTGGAAGTAGATGAGAGTGATTTGTATAATGATGCAGGCTGAGAGTCTGAAATAGCTTTTATGTAAAGACTGTATCTTTATGTGTAAAATTACGGGTTTGAAAGTCATGGAGGGACCGTAGAATGAAGTTAGTTTTCGCCTTTGGCTACAAAAAGCCTTTCCAGTGCTGTTTAATGAAAGGCTCGCCAGTTAAGCATACTTAAAGAGTTTTTCATTCCCATTATTCCACATGTTTCATTCCAGCAATATCCAATCAGCCTCTTGGATGCTGTCTCTACAGGGAAGGGCATCCTGCAAGGATTTGTTTGTCTTGTAACCTACCTGCAAATGCTGCTTACACTTGTAACTGTGCTGTCATTGTGTGTGCCCCCCCCATGCCACTGCCCAATGTGATTCCCTGGGACAGGGTGGGAGGGCAATGCTGTTAACTGTATCCATCTCCTATGGGAAAGGAACCAATTGTGAAATTCTAAAAATATAGAAAATATCTAATGGTTTCCAGGGTAATAGGTGACCATGGTAACTAAATGCTAGCTTTGTGATCTGATGGAGGACAGTTAAAAAAAGAAAGGAAAAGACATAGCCAATTAACTGTGCAGAAATGTTTCTGGGGGAAATATTTTGCATTAACCCTGCAGGTGCCAGGGAGGCATCATTTCCGACATGCTCAGATTGAAATATTGTGATGTGGTGGCTTTAAATTGGTGTCTCAGTGTGTGTGATGGCAGGCTGTTTGCTATGACGTTTTTGGCTGAAGAGATTTCTCCTCTTGGATCTTATTACCCATTTAAAGCTCCCTGTTGCCTCTCAACCTTTTGTTGATGCTGTATACACCACACACACACACACACACACATTTCCAAGCAAAATTCAGAATTTCTTATTGCATTGGAGAACAATAGAGAGGAACATAAATTCTCTTAATAAGATAACTGTATTGTCGCCACATTCCTTTCTGACCTAGATATTTATTGAGAACAAGCAAAAGAAAATTCCAAACCACAATTAGGAGATGCAGTTTGCTATAATTTCCTGCACCGCTAGAGATACGTGCTTGCATAAATGGCACTCTGCTTCTTTGAACACTTCTGAGCAGGGAAGCAAAGATCAGGGTTTTTTGAATAGGAATTTTAAATAAGAATGTTTGCTCTCTTGTCCCACTTCTCAGAAAGCTGCTGTAAAACATGCTGATAAACTACCCCATGAATCTGAAACCAAATGATTTCAGATTTGTGGAGTACCAGTAGTTTATCAGTTTACAACAGTCCTCTAGCATCTTTGATGTGATGCACCTTAGGGCTGCTTCTGATGTTAGTTTTCTCTTTCTTACACTGAAAAGCAGTGTGAGAGATCAGATAGAAAATGGTCATAGATGCCCATCTTCAAACAGAATTGGAATGCTGAGATAATGATCTCAAGGACAATTCTAAGTGACAGCAATGCTAAAGAGGTGCCGGAACTCAGTACTGTCAAGTTCCAACTGAAAAAAAAAGGCTTGCTAAAACTTCTGGTGTGTTTGAAACAGTTTTTCCCCCTCCTTCACTGTCTTTCTCTTTTTGCTGTTCTCTTTCATTTCTTCAGCTGCCATTTCTCAGCTGTGAGAGAAAGGATGCTGAGTACTTTATTCAAACCTCTGATATTGTTTAAAACCACAGTTTTCCTCCCAGTTCCCTCCATCCTTTAGTCAGACTTCTGCCATTGTTTTAAACCACTGCTTTCCTCCTCTCAGTGGTGCAACCTTCCTTCACTTTTGCTCCCTGGTATAAAATGGTATAATAGATTTGCTGAATCATGAACTTTGTACATGTATAGAGGCTATGTCATCTTAAAAGAGAGAGAGAGAGAGGGAGAGGGAGAGAGGGAGAGGGAGAGAGAGAGAGAGAGAGAGAGAGAGAGAGAAGAAAAAGGAGGTTTAAACCAAGAGTTGACAAAGCTATGCCCTGCAGGGAGAAATTTATTCAAATTTCTTTATGTAAAACTTGGAACCAATGAGGGAAGACACCCTTATGTGTCCTTTGCTCCAGGGGCTACTTAAAAAACAACAACAAAAGGGTTAAGTACTGGACCATCAAAAGTTAAGAGGTTGCCAAGTTCCAAATCTAACATGCAAAATTCTTTCCAGAGGTAAATATCAGAGTACCCCCACTATGAGTTTTTCTCTTGAGTAGTTTTTTTTTTTAAGGGAGGGGATACAAACAGTAATATAAATATTCTATATCAGAGGTTCTCAGAAAAGTAATTGCATTTGTATTTCTTTTCGTCTTTCCTTACAGTCTCTTTCTGTTCTGGTAAACTAGTTTGAATCCCTGCTGTATTAGTTGACGTCCCTCTATTTCTTTGTGGTTTGAACACTACTCTTAAATAACAAACCATCTGTTTTCATTTATTTAATCACAGATTAGGTCCTGAACAAATTGATCTCAAATATTTCTCTGCAAGGTCAAAATGGGAAACCTCCCCATTGTCTCTTTCCTCACAGATCCTGTCTTAAGGGCACATTCAAGATATGAACAGGGTGTGAGCCTGTGACGTTAAGTGGTTATAATAACAAAAGAGTGGCCAAAACCCAGATAATGCAATCAGATAACTTGCCGGACAGGAGATGAAAAACGCACTCACATTTCTGTTGTAGACCGCCTTTTCTGTGATGTAGGTAAGATGTTTCTGGGGGTGGTCTTGGACTCCAGGGTGGGAAATTTAAAATGTCAGAACCTTTGTTTTGGGTCCCCCCTCCTGTGTGTGTGGGGAGCACCGTGTTACAACAGCTTTTAATAAAGATCAGGCTTAACTAGCCACCTTGCTTTTCACTAGAATTCTGGTCTGGTCTCTGTCATTTTACTAGCTGGTAAGGGCTTCCAATTGTGCTCTGCCGGAAGTCCAGGCTCCCTCCTGGAGAAGGACCCCTTTTAACTCTTATTACAATACAAAAATGCTTTATATTAAGTTGCTTTCAAAAATGTGAAAACTGCAGGTACAGATGTGGGTGTGTGTTTTTAGGAGAATTTCGCACTAAAATACTGAAACATTTTCATGAGGACTTAAAAAAAACCCACAAATATGGAGAACTGAATTTAAGATTAGAAAAATGAGATGCTGACAGATCCTTCCATACCTGGTCTCAGCCAGCATGCAGAGGCATACTTAGGCGTTGGCGAAACCAGCCCCCACCACATGTTTTGTGCCAGAAAATCAAGATGAATGCTCAATAAACAGGTTGTCAGAAGTTGGGAGTCCTTTCCTTATGGTAAATGGTTTGACCAGATAATACATGGCACACTCTACTTAAAAGGTTCTACTTATGCTTTATCAGAACATTACAACATCTCTTAACATCTGCATTCCAAGAACATTTGCATGACTGTGGGTGAGTGAATGAGTACATTATACAAGCAATTCTGAGTTACTGAATTTGTTACAGGCCTGTTGAGTGCTTCTGTGAAGAAAATTACTCCTGTTCCTAATACACTTATCATTTATTGCAAATGTCTGGGGCAAGATGTTGGTATTTTCTACTACATTTATTCATTATTTGACAGATTTGGTATCATATGTGGTAGAGCTGCATCTGATTTTTACCTTCCCTATTCACATTCTGAAAATTGCTCCTCCTAAGCTTATCAAAGAAGCACAGAACGTTAATGAAGGAATGTAATTTGAGTGAGGTGAGCCCACTGTGTAAGTGCACTCACAGCATTTTGAGCATGTGAACAACCTGCTCCCTAAAATCGAGTTAAGAGTAAAGCTTGTTACTATGGGTCTCAGCAGAGGCTGGATTTGCACAATGCTGCTTAGCTGGTCCCTTGTGTCAGTCATGAGCCCTTTCCCTCAACTTCTTGGCACATGCCTGTTTTTCACATTATCCATTCCACAGCCAAGTGGCAGCCCACATTCTGCCCCCCTCTATTTAATTTTGATTTTCCCAATAGTGTGTTAAGGAGAGAAGGGAATACAACATAAAATCACGTTACCCAGCTGTGGATGTACTGAAGTGCATTGTGTGGGCCTTTCCCCTCCCCCCTGTGTGTGGTGATGTTTTCCTGGGTGTCATCTATCACCACACCTTCTACTTCCATATGGGAGATGCTCCTTGATGGATTACAGGTGGGTCTATCCATGACATATGCATTATTATTTTTTTAATAACCCATTCTTTTGTGCAAGACTGGCATGTCAGAAAATTTGTTTCTCTGGGGTTGTTTTTTTTTAAAGGCCACCCACCCCACACAAATAATGCTTCTAAAAAACATATCAAATGTCATCTATTTATTTATTAAAGGAATTTGTGCACCTGCTTTGCTGGTGTCCTAAGTAGGTGCTTAGTCTGTCTACTGGGTAATCCAGCACTGGGGAGATGGCATGTATCATCAGCCGTTCATCACCCTCAGGTACTTTGACTGTAAATCTTTCTGCTGAGGGAAGAAAAGGCAGGATCTCAGCTTAAGAGAAAAGTTCTTCCTGTAGATTCATTTTGGATACAGTTGAGAAGCCACCACCAGCCCCACAAAACAAGCCGGCCAATTTTCGAAAAATTAACCTCCCCTCTGTTAGCCACAGAAAGCTGTTAAGCAGGCAAGCTAAGTAACTGCAATATTTATAGATTAAATTTCCACATTCATTTCCCTGATAGGCAAATGCAGGCACAACGTCACTCCTATTAGGAATGCAGGCGGCAAACACACTGTTGCTATGGCAATTTTTGCCATCACAGCAAAGGCAGCCCGTGTGCGTTGCTTGTGTATGATGCTTTCTGGCAAAACAGCTAGTC
This sequence comes from Lacerta agilis, assembly GCF_009819535.1. Lineage (NCBI taxonomy): Eukaryota > Metazoa > Chordata > Lepidosauria > Squamata > Lacertidae > Lacerta > Lacerta agilis. The sequence continues at coordinate 66,329,441 of NC_046313.1, forward strand.
TTAATCTGAAAAGGCAACACATTTAATAAATGGCGGGAGCAGTGATGGTGTGAGGACATATACTGAGTCAAGCAAGCTTCTCTTCTGAAAAGGAATTGAACTTGCTTGGAGCCCAGCATTTCTAGGAATGGACAGGCCTTGGACAAATTCTGTGTGCCAAATGTTGAAACTAGTTACATATCCGAGCTTGCCAAGGGAAATCTGTCGTTTGAGTGAGTGGCTCTTTACAAGACAGAGTAATTGAAATGTGCTTCTTTATTCTTTATTCATTCATAGTACTTCTATGCTACAATACAACTGAGGTTCTCTGAGTGGCAAACTTCATTTTAAACATTCAGTATAAAACAGTAAAAGAAATGCAGTTCCAGTCAATATATTTGTGATTGCATGTGACTATATGGTGTTAAGCTGCACCATGAGAGAGAAAGGAGGCATACAAGCCAATCAAATCAACCATTCCTTCTTATGGCCACCAAATGGATATCTCCCTGGCCAGGGGCACCAACTCCTGGGGGCTGAGCGCTTTTGGGTACCCCAATATTTTTTTTTGGGGGGGGGACAATGTTCAAATGGGGCAAAGAAGTCCAAACATGGAGCCGAGCGCAGCACAGCTTCAATGGCCGGCTCCTTCTCCTCCTCTTCCTGCCATGGTGGGAAAGGAGCAGGGAAGCAGCTCCTGGCCAGTGGCAGTGACAGCAACAGCTACAGCAGGAGAAGGAGGAGCCGAACATTGAAGCCATGCTGCCACCCTGTTTGGCTCTGCCCCAGCTCCTCCCAATGTCCTGATATCACATGCATGACATTGTCCCGCCCCTTCTCCCTCGGAAGTTGGCACCTCTGTCTCTGGCATGCACCCACACCCACTACACACCCACTCCTAAGGTCTGTTTCCAGCTTTCTAGAAAACTGTTCCAGTTCTTCTAGCTGCTAGATTCATCAATTCCAACTTTTCCAGCTAACTACTGTCTTTTACATCCTGACTTATGTATCATATTTTCACTCCCCTTCCCACTCATTAGCCAATCAGTAGAGTCCTGGATAAGTTTATATTTCTCCTCAATTGCCATATTCCTAGGATGACTCTTTGACCTTTCAGTGCAAAACTTCCTCCAGTGAGCATTTCTGACTGTGGTACAAAATAGAACTTGTGTGCATTTTTAACCTTCCTGTGAACATTTGACCCTCCTGTGCATTATATCATCCTTGACTAAATAACCTTTAAAGCAAAGTCAACAATTTCATAAGAACCAAGCAGAATGCAAAATAGTGTAACAATATCATTCCTGAACACCATAATTTGGACTAGTTGGAATTTCTGAAGCACTTTCAAATACCTGTACAGTGTATTGGCATGATCAAAATGGAGTACCAGAACAATGATTATGGTAGCCAAGTTATCTCTGTCAAATGAGCCTCACCAACTTGGGAGACAACCAATAACACTCCTGCAAATGATCTCAATGATTGAGCTGGGATATTTAGGAGGGCCCTAAGGTAGCCTGGACCTAAGTTGTTCCAGGCTTTGCAAATCAGTACAAGGACCTGGAACCTGGCTCAGTAATAGATGGGCATTGGCCTAATATTCATGGATCAAGCACTGCAACAACATCCTTCCCATACCATTTTAGTTGTGTGAATTAGAAATGACTGACCCTTCATGGTGTCTCACCTCCTAACAGACTCCATTCTGATGGTCCAAGGAACAATGCACAATGGATGTGGTACCAAGGGAGATGTCGCCCCTGAGTATCCCACACAGTGTGGCCAAAGCCATCTCTAAGGAAAGTCTATATCTTTCCAAAAAGATGCCTAAAAACAAAAAAAGAGAGAGCATGAATTCCACCGAATACTGAACAAGTGTTGATGCCTTTGATGATAGGCGATGAACTGGTGGTCTTTGCTACAGTGTACCTTGTTTTCTCATGTGTTCTGCTTTAAGGCACATGAGATGTTCATATAGCCCAGATTAATTTGACTAGTCTGTAGGAAGTGTTAGATTTGAAAGATTAGTATTGTTCTAGTTTGTTCCCCACCAACCCTGCAGTTGCAGCAATTCTATGAATAGGAAAGAAAGCAAAGGTCATATCGTGTGATTGTTTGACTCTAAATATAAGATCTTACCCTTCATGCCTTTCAGTTCTCATTTTTGTTGCCAATACAATGACACCTTCAAAAGATGAATGCACTATGGTGATTTGTAGGTTGATCTGTCACATGGGCTGTTTGTTTCATGCTCTATGTACAGCATTTATACTGCTATGTTGTTGAGCTAGTAAGCAGTTTCTATTTTGGTCTCCTGATCTCTTGACATCACCATCTCTTAGCCTTTCACTTCCTGTGTAACTCTCTCACAATGAGATTATTTTGCTAATCCCCCAGATAGCAGCATATTCCCTGCCCTTTATTCCCTAAAACTTTCCAATGTACCTTGAGTGCAGATCCTGAAATCAAGGAGATTCCAGCCAGCCACAGGATCTGCTTCCCCCCACTCCTTTGCTTTGCCTTTCTATGCTCCAAATTAGCATATATATTCCGTTAATTGAATTCCAAATTGATTTCCATTTTTTTTTTAGGCATTACATAAAAGAATAAACAGTTTATTCTGAACGCAACACTTTGCTGCATTTATCTTCACTTGCCAGGGCCGGTATGTGCCCATTGGAGAGATGGACACTATATGAGGACCATCTCTGGAATGAATATACCTAGCTCACAGGGGCCGCAGCAACAATGAGGCTCTCAGAGTCCTAGGCAGGAGCTGAAACTCTGAATGCAACAGGTAGTAGGTTCTGCTCTAGAGATCAGGTGGTCAGGCTCTTGGCAGTTAGTCCAATCTAAAGACCTAATACAGTGACTATTGTTGGCATCTTCTAGTTGCTCTGAGATGAAGCTGTAGGCTTGAATCCTGAGCACTTCACTAGCCTGAAGGGCTCAAGACAAGCCTTTATTCAAGGAAGCCCAAGACATTTTGGCCTTTGAGGCAAACCACAAAATGGTGCCCCACACCAGCTTCCAGGGAAGAAGGGGCGTATGAAGATCTATATCAGGAATAAAGATCTGCATTAGGATCTGCTGTCCCTGTGGATCCTTGCTGCCTGAGGCGGTTGCCTCACTTTGCCTCATGGGGGGCTGGCCCTGCCTATATTGCTAGGCCTTGACCAGAGTTGGTTTATGTAGGCCTCGGATTAATAGAAAAATGATCATACCCTCTAACATGTCTCCAATGGAAATAGGAACGTCCCATTCCATAACGATAATTTTACTATTTATATCCCACACATCTTACATGGTTACCCCAGCTACTCTAGGGAGGTTCCAACATATATAAAAACATAATAAAGCAGTAAACATTTATTTTTTAAAAAATACCTCCCTATACAGGATTGCCTTCAGATGGCTCAGGGGTCGGATAACGACATACCCTCCAACATTTCTTCAGTGAAAATAGGGACATCCTAAAGAAAAGTGGAACATTCTAGGATCAAATTAAAAATTGGAACGGCTTCTCTAAATCAGGGACGTCCCTGGAAAATAGGGACACTTGGAGGGTCTGAATTATTTTCTGTTAAGGAACTCAGTCCTCACAAATCATGGATTGCCTGCAACTGGGCTCTCTTGCAGAGGCTGGCAGCCAAAGGTCATCATGGCGGCCTGCTTCATTATTAACAACACTGAATCTGTGAGAATCCATGGTTCCAGCTGATTAAGTTTCTGATTGGCTGAAAGATCTGGTCTTGTTACTAGGCAAATTCCAAGTTATTTTTATGTTCAGGACTTCACACATATGCTCATGCAGTTTGTTCCAAAGTGTGAGGTTCGTACTGTAGACTGGGTTAGCTAATGCTATTGGGGTTTTTTCTGATTAGTAGTTTCTTCCCCTGTTTCTTTTTTCACCTACAGCCTTTTAATGAAACATTTTATTGGTTAGTTTTGCCATATTTAAAAAAGTAAAAACCAGGACACCACCCAAATTGTTGAGATCTTTTTTTAGAAAAATGCCAAAAAACCCTGTGATTTTTCAATTGACTTGTCTAAGATCCAGGACAAAGCGCCACCTTTCGGAAATTCCTCCGGACGTCAATTCCACATTTGAAATCCCAGTAATGTCTGGGGAAATCTGGACGTATGGCGGCCCTATTATTGGCATTCTTTTATGGTAATACTCACTGTAAATACACCACCTCAATGGTGGTGTGATTTATTTTTGGGAAGCTGGGGTACTTATCTCCAGTACTTTGGAGCTGCTTGCTCAACTCCTACCTTGTAGCTGAATGCCTGAGGCTCTGCAGGCAGAAAGTGGATCCTCAGCTCTTGCCTTGCTGAATCTGCAGTGACATCTAGAAACGTCTGAGGGTCTCCTACCACAGACTGGGAGACAATAATGAGTGGTGGAGACAATAATGAGTCTACTGTTTTTGGTAGAGCTTTGTTGGAGGGCTTGTGGGGTGTGTGTGTTGTGCAGGCATCGGCCCCAAACAAGATTTTCCTGATTTCCAGAGCTTGGGGACCAGGTTCAGATATTGACAAAGGGTCACCATCTTTGAGATTCATGGTTCCAAGCCCAGGATTTCCTGGTATTAATGAGCTTTCCAGCAGCTGACTGTAGATTGTTCATTTCAGAATTAATAAAATGTGACTGAAATGCTGCAAAGAACGGGGGGAAGATTTTATTAACACGGGGGGGGGGGATACTAGATCATGTTGACTTCACTCTTCCCACATCTAAACACAAGAAGCCATAAATATGCATCTACATGGAAGCAAGCAGAAAGGACAAACCAATTCAGGGTAATTTATGAGAATGCTCCAGAGATGCCTCATCTCTGTTAACGCATTTTTAGTGCTAAAGCATTTATGATTCTCCTCATCTTTAGTGACATGTTGTGGCTACTGTTTTGTGCCTGAAACCAAAGTAAATTGCAACAAACTCTTTATGGTCATGTCACCAAGACAACACTCAAGTCAACTAAATTAAATGTCCCCCAGCTGGTCTTCTCTGTCCCTGTGAGTATGATCACACTCTTCTGCTTCATTTCACTGTGTCCTCTAAGGCTGTATACACTTGTCTCTAGCCAGGTTGTGAACACCTTAAAGGTAATGGTAAAGGGACCCCTGACCATTAGGTCCAGTCGTGGATGACTCTCGGGTTGCGGCGCTCATCTTGCTTTATTGGCCGAGGGAGCCAGCGTACAGCTTCTGGGTCATGTGGCCAGCATGACTAAGCCGCTTCTGGCGAACCAGAGCAGTGCACGGAAATGCCGTTTACCTTCCTGCCGGAGCAGTACCTATTTATCTACTTGCACTTTGACGTGCTTTCAAACTGCTAGGTTGGCAGGAGCAGGGACCGAACAACGGGAACTCACCCCGTCACAGGGATTCGAACCACCAACCTTCTGTTCAGCAAGCCCTAGGCTCTGTGGTTTAACCCACAGTGCCACCCTAGCATAGGGTAAAAACATCCCCACCCTATGAACAGCCCCTGGTGTGTACACAAACAAAAATGGATCTGACACAAATGAAGGTGTGCTGTTGTGAATAGCTGGGCAGGAGGTGGAATGCTGTGATACACACCGGGGGGGGGGACTTTGCTGCATCCTAAGGCTGTCATGGAAATACACCCATAATCTAGAAGCTGGGCTAAAACCAAGTACTATATGGGTTCTGGAATTGCTCTGCTTCATGTAACTCTCACAGTCCTGTGTCAATCTTGGATTATTATTATTTTTCAGATCAAAGAGAAAAGGATTAACTGGCTGTGGCAGTTGGACTTCAGCTTGATTTAAAAGGTAGATTTACCTGCGTGTCAGCACCCTTTGAATCTATTGCTACACACAACTTAACTGTGAATTGTACATTCTCCCTTTTTGTTGTCTTGGTCAAAGCGGAGGAAATACTGCTGTTTGACAGGCTGATAAAAGGCGCCGCAGCAAATGTGGAAGGCTGATGCTTTGCAGAAATCCTAGGCAGCCTGCACTGAATCATCAAATCCCAGGAGCACAGAGACATTTTATAGAAATGTCACACAGGCCTCCTAGCATATTAATCAGGAAGCAGTGGGGAGCTCCCATGCTTTTTCAGTCAGGCCTCTGCTTAGCTTGAGCGATCAACTTCTGTCTTTGTGCAAGAGGCTTTTTGCTGCTTGGCTCTTACAAGTTGTCTCCATCCTCCAAAACATGTTCTCTTGTAGGTGGACATGCCTTCAGGACACTCACCCATAGGGAAGATCAGGCAACTACCGTAGTTATCAAACAACCGCCTAGTCCTATTCAGGGTGTAGAATTGGGTTGATAGCTGCCTGCTTTCCGCTAGAGGCTATGGGCAGGGTGGGAACTCTTCATTCATCATGTCTGACACAAAACAACTTCTTCACAGAGACTACTGGGGGTCCTATATAAGCTCTGGCGGTGGGGCAGTGTTGGCTTGTTGTGTTGTGTTCTCAGAGTTGGTCTGTGGGTGCAGTATTAGCTTAAAGTGCAGTGAGGTTGTTCTCCGGTGCCATGTGCTTCAAGTCAAATTTGCACATCATCGTGCATATCATAGAATTGTAGAGTTGGAAGGGACATCGTGGATCATGTAGTCCAACCTCATGCAATCACTGGTCTTTGATGTGCTTCCATGTTCTCTGTCCACACTAATGGGGGGAGAGAGGATGTCTCCACCTGATGCAGATTGCTTGATTGGCTTCCCTTCCCCAGCTCTGTGCAGCTGTCATCTTACTTCCAAGTAAATGGGAAAGCATAAGACGGCAACCTGACAGTGCAACCATGTGCATGGCCACTCAGAATTAAGTCACACTGTGCTTACTAGGGCTTACTCTCAAGGACAGGGAGGGGTGGGATTTCAATTTAAGGTGGCAATCTTAACTCTTCTTACCTGAGGGTACTGCTAGGATTGTGTTGCTGGCTATGCAAGAAAATTCATTGTTGCCTGTACTGCAAGGCAGTCCTAGAATGCTAATGAACTGGAATGTCTATTTTTAATGGGAAGCCATGTTTTACACACAGGGGAGGCAGGGGAAGTCAGTGGGCCATGCTGCCAGCAGCCACAGCAACCATTTGGCTCCCTCTCCCTTGATGTGCATGAGACTCAGGGTCGTGTGTTCGAGCCCCACAATAGGCAAAAGATTCCTGCATTGCAGGGGATTAGTCTAGATGACTCTCGTGGTCCCTTCCAACTTTACAGTTCTGTGATTCCAAAGGATTCTCCTTGCTGGTGCCCCTAGCATGGAATGGTAGGGGAGCCAATTTGGATGTTTGGGGGGCAGGGAGGGAGTCCAGTGGAGGGGTAGAAATATTATTATCACTGTTAGTGTCATCCTCTCCTCATTTTGACATAAGCTGCAGGTGTTGAGCAGGTGGGAAGTGGCAGGCTCCTCCACAGGAAACACCCACACTGATGCCAGGCATATAAAACCACCCACCTGCAGGAAACCTGCAGAATCAATGTAGGTACCATTTTCAAGTTGAATTGAAGCTGACTTGAGGTAAGGCACATAAAACTACATGTTTAACAAGAAATGATGATCTGCCTCTCAATCATTAGTAACATTGTGTGAACACAGATCCAAACATCTGTGGCGGGAGCGCACTGGAGTCAGAGTAAACAACATCGTGTACACAGCCTGGTTCTTAGTAGAATCAAGGAAATGTCACTCAATGTGGCAGATAGTTGGTTGCTAGGTAACCACAAAGTGCTTCCTTCTTCCCCTGGGACAAAATGGACGTGATTATGGACATATTCTGACCAAGAAAGAAGGATCATGGTGATGGAGTATTTAATCCTTGAACCAGGACAAAAATTATTACCATATGTGATGAATAATACTGCACGTGATCTTTTTTTTTGTAAGTTCTACACACCAAGATGGAAACTAGGTGGTAGGCCTGCAGCAATCACAGAGTTTTGGGCATAATAACAATTTATGTAACTCTTACTCAGGGTCAGTGCAGCCATGCAGCAAGGAGAAGCCAGCTGCTCAGACCAGAGCCCTAGAGTGATTTGCGTGGTCATCTAGTGTCCACTATGAGATGCCACATCATTGCTTCTGGCCCAGCCAGAACTTCCTTTGGGTAGCAGACTGACACTGACAAGCAACCTGCCACACCAATAATAGCTAAATACACAGACACACATGGATAAGGAATATTGGGGGCTGCTCCTCAAACTAAGCTATGTGCCACCCCAAATGATAAAGTACAACTCCATCAAAGCCACGCTGGAGGGTCGAGCAACCCACTTGAATGATGCCTCATGCAAGTTCAGGTACCGTATCTTTAGCTTGTGCAATGAGCTCTCTGGATCCTGCCACATCTCTTCAATGCATGTAAGCATGTCTATACTGGAGCCTTCAGAAGTCATTCATGGGACTGTTTCATTGTTTATGGAATGGGTCTGTTTGCATAACAGCAGTTGTGATGCAAGCTGATCTTTTTGTACATGGTACAGATCTGGTGCCATGAAAGCTGATTTTGTTGCACGTCACACAAAGAAAAAGTACATCTAGTCTTTCCAGAATGTCTCCCAGCTGGTCACAGATGAACACTGTGGTCATTTCCCATTAATTGTCATACCACAATATTTCCAAAATCAGAAGGTTAATCTGAACATTGTTGCTGCGGGATCCACATAACTTTAGATAACACATATATAACATATATATCCATGAAAGATGTGTTTGGGGGGGGGAACCAATCATTTTGGTTTTTTCAATCTATTTAAATCATAAAACATCTGTCGGAAGCAGCAGCATGATGAAAGGGTGCAAGGGGAAGAGAGATAAATCTTTTCTTGCTAAATCAGGGGCCGACAGCCAGCTCACAGCAGCAGTGACTGAACTATGCTATACTCCTTGAAAAACAAGTTGGATGTCCTTCTCATTTGTGACTTTTGACTTCTGAGTCATTTATTTCCATGGTGACCTGGTGTCCTGTTTTTTTATTTTATTTGCTGAAACTGGATGTTGCCCCATATTGACCGTCTTAAACAAGACTCTGGCAATCTAAAAATAAGAGTACCTGTAGTGACACAGGAAGGGTTGAAATTACCAGTAGCCTTTGCTGCAAAAGTGGAATTTACCTAGTAGGTGACTGCAGAAAACATGTGGACTTGCCACTCTTTTAATTGTTGGCTTTTAACATAGCTCTAGTCTAGGCATAGGCAAACTCTGGCCCTCCAGATGTTTGGGACTACAACTCTCATCATCCCTGACCACTGGTCCTGTTAGCTAGGGATGATGGGAATTGTAGTCCCAAACATCTGGAGGGCCAGAGTTTGCCTATGCCTGCTCTATTCCATGTCCCCTGAATCCAACATCAGGCTTGATTTTCTTTTCTGGCAAGGAATTTAGGCTTTTGGCTTTCAGCTGGTGCCTATAATGGGCTGATGCCTGACCAGGAGCTCTTCTGACAGTTCCCTGCAGAGGGGACCTGTAGAAGGTCTTCTCTGTGATGGGGCCTCAACTCTGGAACAATCTCCAGCAGTTCTATTGCCCTCATTGTTGGTCTTCAGATGTCAACTGAAGACATTGTTGTTTACCCAGGATTTTGTAGTTTGATAATAGGACGCTTAATCCTCAGCATCAATGTTGGATTCAGTATTGTAATGAGAAGTTTATTCTTCTTTTTAGCTCTGTGCTAATATTAATGGGTGGTCGTTAATGTCAGTCCTACTCACAGTGGAAACACTGAAGTTAATAGACATGACTATGGTAAGTTAGGTTTATTAATTACAATGGATCTACTCTGAGTAGGACTATGATTGTTGTACATTGCTTTGAGCTCCTTTGGAACAATGATGATTTGGAAACGGTATGTATAAACTAACTAACTAACTAACTAACTAACTAACTAACTAACTAACTGTTGTCCCATCAAAAACAGCAAAAGTGTATTGTGAACGTATTTTCATGGACCACAGTCCACTTTGTCATATGCTGCAGTCCACGAAAGCTTGCTCCAGAATACATACATTTGTCTTCAAGGTGCTGTAACGTTCCTCACTGTTTTGGACAAAAAAATGTTAGTACAATATTCATTAATGCCTTAGGAATCCATGACAGTGGTTCAGATTTCAGCTCCTAGAGGGAATAGAAGTATAGTCGTACCTTGGTTTTCGAACAGTTTACCGTATTTTTCTGTGTATAACACACCCCCTGTATAAGACGTGCCTATTTTGGGGGACTCAAAATTAAGAAAATGGGGGGAGATTTCCCCCATGTATAAGACTACCCCCCTTTTAACATTATTTTTAAGTAAAAAAAACCTATTCTTATACACGGAAAAGTATGGTAGTTCTCGGACGTTTTGGCTCCTGAATGCTGCAAGCCCGGAAGTGACAGTTCTGGTTTGTGAACTATTTTTGCAATAGAGCTCTCCTCCCTCTCCTCCCTGCATGCCCCCTGGAACTGGCTCTTAGGGGGGTCAGGAGAACCACCAGGACAGTACATGGGGGTAGGAGAGGGCAGATAATTTTATCAAGGAAGCAGACATGCTTGTGGTGACAGAGTGATCTGCTTAGCACTACACTTGTACCTTGGAAGTCAAACGGAATCCGTTCTGGAAGTCCATTCGACTTCCAAAACGTTCGGAAACCAAAGCGTGGCTTCTGATTGGCTGAAGGAAGCTTGGCTGCCCCCAGCAGACGAATCCCCCTTAGTCTGTTTTTAGTCCCTCTGTCAGTTCTAAACTTTGATTGATTGATTTATTTTTCATTATAATTTTTATTCATTTTCTCATTAAACAATACTTTCACTTTACAACACCAATCCAATCTTTCCACGCTCTACCAAGCTCAAGACTTCCTCCCACCCCTTCAACAGGCTTTCTATTACAAATCTGTGTCTTGCATTTACAACTTAAACTATAAAGTCCACGTCGTAGGAATTATTTTAGTCCTGCTAGTGTCTTTAAACTTTTGCAATAATTATTAATGTAGTCAATAAATTTACTCCAGTCTCTCTGGAATTTTGAATCCTCCTGGTTCCCGACTCTGCAAGTCAAGTTTTGCCAGTTCTTTAATTTAAACTAAACTCTGGACTGCCCTTTTAGGAGGGCTGTGCAAACAGAATAAAAAAAATGCTGGGCTTCTCAAAATAGAAAACATAATCTTCCTGGCTCAGTGACTTTTGATGTAAAAGTACTGTGGAAAGGACAAGTGTTAGAGGGAGGAGAAAGCAGCAGCCTCCAAATTCTTTGCATCTTACCTGTTATGGAGTCCTACTCAGCCCTAGTTCTTTTGGCAACTCTTCACCTCCATGAGTCTTAAGCAGGACAAGCATTAGAAAGTGATCAGCCAGTGACCTGGAAGATCATCCTGTGTCAAACAGTCAGCTTTTACCAAAACACAACCAAGTAAGATTGGCAGGAGGACACTAGACTGGGGCAAGATATCTTAGTTGTTTGGTAGCATGGTACTTACGCCATCTACTTTTTGATGAGGAGGACCTGGACTGTGGAGAAAGGTAATGTTGCCATGGCTACTACACATTAAGCTTGCAACTCTTGGCTCGGTTTAGGGCCACTGCTTGCCGTACATTTTGATTCACAGGGAAAATCTTGGAAAAGCAGCCATGTTCCATAGGGCAGCATTATCCAATGGCAGGTCCTGACAGAGCAAGGTTTTCTGCTTGTGCAGTGTGGGGCTTTGACCTCCCCACACTGCACAAGCAGAAACCTTTAAAGGAAACCTTAAAACATATTTAGGAGGTACTTGGGGGGGGAGAGAGAGATAGCTATGTGTCCCATAACACAAGTGGAAATCTTTCAGCTGACAGGACGCCATACTCAGCAGCACTACTTTGGAAACAGCCCATTAAGTTTCCTAGGGTGGGCAACTGTACAAGTTCTGTGGTGCCACATATGCAGAAAGTATTCCAAGGAACACCACCAGCTGAGAAGGATACCACTGCTACCCCTTTGGGACACTGCCCTGTACACACTATACCTTTGTGGAGCCAGTGTGGTGTAGTGGTTAAGAGCGGTAGACTCGTAATCTGGGGAACCGGGTTCGCGTCCCCCCGCTCCTCCACCTGCAGCTGCTGGGTGACCTTGGGCTAGTCACACTTCTCTGAAGTCTCTCAGCCTCACTCACCTCACAGAGTGTTTGTTGTGGGGAAGGAAGGGAAAGGATAATGTTAGCCGCTTTGAGACTCCGGGTAGTGATAAAGCGGGATATCAAATCCAAACTCCTCCTCCTCCTCCTCCTCTTCTTCTTCTTCTTCTTCTTCTTCTTCGCACATTGAAAGCACGATTCCCCCATCAAAGAATTCCTGGTTGCTGGGAATATTAACTCATGGAATCTTTTCTTCCTCAGAAGCTTTCAAGATTAGCCTCTGCATGGTGCCTTGCAATAGTTCAGACTTCTGGTCCCTCCAGCCCAGTGTGATTATCTAACTGACTTTGACTTGGGTAAAGGTCTTTCCCATCACCTTTTACCTGGATCGGCCAGGGAATCAAACCCAAAGCCTTCTGAACCTAAAGCAGCTGCTCTACCATTGAGTTTATAGTCCTGCTTTTAAGTGTCGAGAGAAGAGTTGGTGAACACTGCAGATAGGGACCAACGGGTTTTAATAAGTGCTGATGGCATTCCATCTGTGCATACATTTCTTGATTCATGCAAATAACTTCAAAAATGCTTCCTCTAATGCTAAGTGATAGATGTGCACTGCTGTTGCGTTATACATAACACTTTGAGCTTTGCTTTCTTGGTTGCCATGAATGGGCTTATCACTATGGTTTCAGCTGACAAACCAATGGGTAGTCAGACAAAAGAATGTTATTGTTCCTTAATGACTGGGGATGTTTTCCTTAATGACCTGGAAATCTCTCTCCTCTGCCTTCAGAATGTGACACTGATCAGTAGAAGTCTGAAACCAAAGAGCATAGTAAGCAGAGAGCTGGCTTTAGATGGAATGGTGATCAGAGCCGTCTTAAGGGGATCTGCCGCCCTGGCGCGGCTATCCCTCCGGCGCCCCCGCCATGCCGCCTCTCCGCCGCCTCCCTCCCGCGCTTGCCGCCCCTTGGGAGGGGGGTGGGCGAGCGGGGGATGAGGGGCGTGGCGCTGGAGCGGCACAGGGCTCTGCGCGCCCTTCCAGCGCTTCCGGGACGGGAGGCGAGGGCGGCCGGCTCGCGCTCCCGCGCGCATCCGGATGGCGCGGCGCAGCCGGGCGGCGCGGCTGGGCAGCTTGTGCTCCATCGGGTGGGCGGCCGGCTGCGCGCGGAGCGCGAGCTGCTCGTTTGCACGCGGGAGCGCGAGCCGGCCGCCCTCGCCTCCCGTCCCGGAAGCGCTGGAAGGGCGCGCAGAGCTGTGCTCCTGTGCTCTGCTGGGCAGCCAGAGGGCGTGGCGTGGCCGGCCAGCTCCCTTGCCGGGAGTCAGAGGGCGCTGCCGGCAGGCGCTGCCAGCGGGGCTGGAGGACGGAGGCGCCCTCCAGGCCATTGCGCCCTGGCGCGCCGCGCCACCAGCCCCAATGGATGAGACGGCTCTGATGGTGATAGCAAAGGAAGGATCTGTAGGGGCTGGTACAAAAATGTATCAGCATTTTTGCTGTCTGTTGTAGGATATATTCATTATATAAGAATTATTAAACCAACCAGACAATTTGGCTACATACATACATGTACACTGCCCAGGCTTAGATCACTTTGGTCCTCCTCACACAATGGTTTGACTTCACCCCAGAGGCACACACCATTGACTCTTGAGACAGATGGATGGCAACAACAACAACACAGGTGCTCTGTCTGTTGTTGTTGTTGGCATCCGTCTGTCTTGGGAGACAATTGAAGAGTGCGCCTTCATGGGGTGGAGAGTTACAATGCCTGCTGTGGCTATAGAGAATGATAGAGAGACATGTTTTGTTGCAGCTGAGGCAGATATTGGCGGGGCAATATAAAGTGTGACTTTTTAAAAGTCAGAATTTTGCACCTGTGGAATAGCACCCGCTTTATCATATCTGTGGAATTACTTACAGACAAGGGTTGTTGCAATACTTAGAGAACGGTGTGCCATAATTCTCATTTAAAGAATGTGTCTCTTTTTCAGCCATGCAATTCTTGATCATTCACACAGTTCTGTGCTCTGCTCTTTTCCAAAGCCTTCATCATGGGCGAGGGGAGAGGGAGCACTCTTACCTGATCACAGTTATTACTGTCAGGAAAACTGTTGTAAACTCCAATCACTGGGGTGCACATGGCAATATAGCTACAGTTGTGTTCAGCTAGAACAGTATTATTTAGTAGGAAGATACGTGGAGCCAAGTCTGATACAATAAGAAAGCAAACAGGCAAGTGAGTCTTAGTTTGCACAAACCCTTGGAGTCATAAATCTTCAGAAATAGGCTTTTGGGTTTGTTTGTTTGTTTGTTTGTTTGTTTGTTTTTGATTTTTTGTTTGTTTTATAAACAAGGGCAACCTATTATGTCTGCCTCCAATATAAAATTGCAGCTCCTCTCCAACTCTGAAAGTACAAACAAAAATCAGCAGCGATGGTATAGTTAAAAGGAATCCGCTTCCCCAAAGCAATTAGACAAGATTTCACTCTCATTCTGTTCTTCAGAAGGGACACATAAAATCAACAAACCTGATTAAAATGGGATTTCCAGACTCTGACGTCAGAGGGAAGTGCAGCCGTGCTTCCTGAGACCCTGCTGCTCTGGCTGCTTTGAATAAGAGCCTCTGCGTGGCTTTATTGAGCACAGCAGTAAGAAACTGCCTGGGAGGGTGTATAAATATGTATAAGGCAGAAATAAATTGCATCAGTGTGTGTGCATTGAAGCTAAAGGAGGATTGAAGAGTGTTCTTGAAGCTGCAAGGACATTTATGTGTTTTTGCAACTGAATAGAAATATGGGCCTTAATCATCATACTAGAGCTGCAAATCAGTATTACTAAAGGATGCGCTCCTTGGTTGTGAGGCTGAAAATTGCAGGTGGGGGTTTGCACATATCATGCAGGGTGAGGTGGGAGGAAGGGGGCATGTGAATCTGCAGAGCCAGTGCACTTCCTCAGGTGGCCACATGCCTTCCTTTGCAGAGGACAGTCCTCTGTAATTATGTACTTATTTCTATATTTTCATCTGTACCTATAAAGTAGCATATGCAAATCTGTGCCTTTGAAGTTTTTTTTTTAACATCTCCCCTTTGTTGGTGCTTGTTTTGGGTTGGTTGCTGAAACTAAGCAAAAGGACGGTTGACAGAGAAATCCAGAAACCAGCCTTCTGGCCTTATCGTCTTGGACCATTTAAAAAGCACACAGCTGCACAAGTCAGTCTGGAGAGGAACCATGCTTCTTTACTCTGAAATTCATGTCACCCAGTTGAATGGGGCTTTACCATTTGTTGTTGACAAAGGACAGCTGGACATATAAAGGGTCCCATTACCTTCAGTAGTTTAGGGCCTCATCAAACCTAAATCTGGCCCTGGCCTTATTGGATCAATCCAACCATTCATATTTAGCCCCATCACATTGCCACACTCAGGGTGTTTCAAAGGAAGAGTCCACGAGTGCCTAGGTCACAATGGAATTCTCCACCCATCCCAGAGCTCCCTAGTGTGCACAGACAGACACTGTGAACAGCAGCAGCCGTGCCTTGGCCAATTTGACTAATATGGGTTGATACTTCTATCCACCGATCTAATTTGTCTAGGTTTTTTTAATATATATATTTTTAAAAATCCAATTATATTGTCGCAACTTGGAAATGGCTTGTTAGCAAGATTGAGTGTGAGAGGATGATGAGAGCTGTGACAAATGGGAAATGGACACAAATGACGGCAGAAGAGAAAGCAACCCACTCCTGTCCCTTAAATGCCTGCATGGAAACCTTTTCTAGAAATAGGTGAGCTCATTCTCTTGCCCCCAAGAAATCAACTGATAAAGAAAAGCAAAATGTTGCAGTCATGCCAGTGCCTTTAGTGTAGGGGTGTGGAAGGAAGCCCCAAGAGTCCCACAAGTGCACCCACTGCTACCCCTGCATAGATTTGGAGAAGCTGCTGGAGCATCAGCCTAAAAAGTGTTTTGGTGCAAATTAAAAGCTTAAAAGGGGGGGTTAACTTTGTGCTAAAAGGGGGTAAAATACCAATTTCATTTAAGTGCTAGTGCATTAATATTTTTAAAAATAAAATATAGGCAAAAGGGCATTCTAGCACAAATTAGAAGATTTTTTAAATATAATGCTGATAAAAAGATGTCAGTGGGAGAGGAGTGCTGTAGGCTCACCACTTTCCCTACCCCCAATAAATCACTGCAAAATTCACATCCATAACTACTCCTTCTCCAGTTTGGAGAACTATCAGTGTCACCTAGTAGGGCTTCTTAGCTATCCTTTTATGACGTTTAACTTCCCCTCCCCCCTTTTTTAAACTGGGTATGTGTAATCCAAATGCAACTCCTACATATTGTATAAAATGTGCATTGAGCTTAGTTAACGCCTCCCACTTTCGCTCCCTTGTTTACAGCACATGCTTCCAAACAGTGTGTGAAAACACTGTCAGCCTTTGTGCATACACACACACACACACACACACACACACACACAACCCCCCCCCACCCGAGGGACACCAGTGGATCATTTCCTTGGCCTGTGAAGGGAGTATTAAACTGCAGTTTAAAAGGGATCACGGGCATTAATGAGATCTGACTCCACAGAGTAGTGGTGGGACCTTTTGCTGATGTCATCACGGAGTTGTCATGGTTACAGAAGAACCAGCTGTTCAGAGTAAAAGCTCCAGGTACTGAGGGAAATGAAGGCAGGGAAAACAGTAACTAAGCAGAAAGAGGAAAGGGGGGGGGCGGGAAACACACATGAAAAGGACTCTCTCTCAGAGAGAAAGGAAACTGGAGGTAGATTTGTAAGACCAGACCTGATAGGCTTCTGCCAGATGCTCCCAAACTGCAAAGGGCAATAATAAACTGTGTTTTTAATTGCCATTCATTAGTTACAATCTTCCAAGGAGTGTAAATCAGAAAATAAAAGCTTGGTGGTGTAAATAATGTTATACAGTGGTGCCTCGCAAGACGAAATTAATTCGTTCTGCGAGTCTCTTCGTCTTGCGAGAATGTTGTCTTGCAAAGCGCGGCTTGCATTGAAACGGCTGTGCTGGGGGGGGGAATCGCAAAACTTTTTCGTCTTGCGGAAAACGGCCATAGAAAAAGTCGTCTTGCGAGTCACCACTGCGATCGCAAAACCCTTTCGTCTAGCGGGTTTTTCGTTTCGCGAGGCATTCGCCTTGCGAGGTACCACTGTATAATCTGGAATACTACAAGATTCTCCATTATAGGAATGCAAAACCAACGAGTGATGTATATATTTATCAGTAAGCAAAACTTGGCCTAGCCTGGGTTGCCAAGTCCACCTAGAGAATGTACATTGGTGGATTTATAGATATGCACAGAATTAGGCCTTTCAGCAGTTGGGGGTCACCCCCAAGTTATTAGTATGCATTGTTAAATGAGAGGATATCTTTGGAATGTGACTACAAACAATGAACAGGCATTGTTGAATTCTAACATTTTCATTTGTTGGCTTGTTCATACTTCTCCTACACCCCAATTAAGTCAGTGGAGGGTGGGGCTCACAAGCCCAGCCCCCATGAAGGCCTTCACTGGCAGCCCTGAACACCAATGATTTCAGCTTCAGACTAACGGTATATTCATATCAAAATAAAAAATAAAAAAAATCCTTCCAGTAGCACCTTAGAGACCAACTAAGTTTGTTCTTGGTATGAGCTTCCGTGTGCATGCACACGAAAGCTCATACCAAGAACAAACTTAGTTGGTCTCTAAGGCATGGGCGTACCCAAGGGGGGACAGGAGGGGGCACCTGCCCCCCCTAGAAGCAAAAAATAATAATAATTAAATGGTTATCGGCAGCCTAAAAGGAAAAAAAAAGCTCTCCTAAAAAGCTCAACTACCGGTCTTTCTCCCCCTCCCAAAATCTAAATAACAATTGAGCTCTGCCGACTGGCAGCCGGCCACTGCATGTGTGTGTATGTGTGTGTGTGTGTTGCGCCGGCTGATCGTTGCAAAGGAGCTTTGGAAACAGTTCCCTTGCATGGTGAGTTGCGATGGATTTTTTTTTTTACCTATGGCAGACCAACACGCCTACCTACCTGTAACTGGGTATATTCACATGTTAGTGATATATATCAATACAGAAAATAGAAGTTGAGCATTCTATATTTTCACCTTGAAAAATGTTTTTCTGTGCAACCCATCCCCAGGTATAATTTTCACTAGCCTAGAGGTGCCATTTTTTTCTGGAAGGTGCTCAACAGGTGAAGCTTTCCTCCCTCATGGAACCCAATACTGGGAAATGCAATACCTGCTGAATTGCTGTCTGTTAAATGCACAGGAGTCCTCCTGGGAGCAAAAAGTGACAACTGTAGACAGGTGTGAATTGATTTCAGGAGAGATTCTTTTGAGCTGCAAAGGTAGAAATTGCCAATTATTTCTAAGCAGAAGTATTGGAGAGTTTGTTTCCATGGCTACCTGGCAAGCAGAAGCACTGACAGGCCTCTGCAATACACACTAGAGCTGCTTCAGCTACTGTTCCTTTTACTAGGGTTGTTTTTAATACACTCAGCTTTCTTCTCTGTTCCCTCAAAAAGTAATAGAAAACTGGGGAGAATGAGATTCCCCCCCCCCAAAAAAAAGTAGTAGTGAAGGGGTATGTTCACATCATAGCTGTCAACTTTTCCCTTTTCTTGCGAGGAATCCTATTCAGAATAAGGGAATTTCCCTTTTAAAAGGGGAAAAGTTGACAGCCACGGTTCACATTAGTGGCTTGAAACACAGTGAAGTCACATATGTAACAAAGATAATGGACACAAATGACGGCAGAAGAGAAAGCAACCCACTCCTGTCCTTTGGTGCCTCCTTGGTTTCCCTGCCCCTGCAGAACCCCTGGAACCCAGTATAATTCATAGCCAAAGCAGCTTTTAAAGCACTGAGAGGGGTGTGGTTGCTGGACAGCCTTGGAGCAGCCAGCCTTTTTGCCACCTGGACCCTGTTCTGTGGGAAAGGATGTGTTCTCCATCCACAATGGAGTCAAGGTTGTGGTGGCTGACTTTGCATATAAGCAAGACCTGGATGGGCGAATACGAGGGTGCTAGTCTAACCTAACTGAGTCCATCCAGGTTCCACTTCAGCATCAAGGCCTCAGGGTTGAGGAGGGTGGGCTGCTGATGTGGTGTTGAGGACGTCTGTCCCAAACTGGAGCACCACAGGACTTCATGGGACTCTTCTGCCTTAGGCAACTATGCAGGAGCAGAAATTCAGCAGGTGAAATCTCCCCATGATGTCACTTTGTACCAGGAAAAGCTTCAAATATGAATTTCTGCTATTACAGGAATTCTGCAAATAGAAAAAGGAAAAAGGGCAGGTTGTGCGGGGAGATGGCATCTAGTTCAACCTCCTGCAGCAAAAGGATTCCCTAACAGAATATGGCAGGTGTTTCAGTCTCATTCTTAAAATGTCCGGGGAAAGGAGTTCCACATCTTCTCAGTCCAGCTGGCACTCATGGTCCTTTTGAGGGCCGAAATGAGTGCATCAGTCCTTCCTAAGGTTCCAATTCTTGACTAGCGGTAGGCAGCAGGGAGGGTTGAATAAGACTCCCAGATTATAGCAGATTTCTTCCCCCCCCCCCATATCCATAATCAAAGCCCAGTCCAATTTCAGATGGGATCAATTGATTAACTGCTTTATCTCAAGTGCCGGAGTAGACTGTATTAAATATTCCTCTGCACGACTCTAATACCTGTGATATAAACACTGATGGAAGTAGAATCTTAGTTTTTGTAAATATTACAACTGAAGAAAATGTTGAGAAAATTTAACCCCAAACTTTGACAGAAAGAAGGCAGCAGAGATGCCTTCCGCCATGAGATCAAAACAGAAGCACACAGACACAGGAATCAACTTTGCAAAAGGCTATAAATCATCTCTTTAGGCTTGTCACCTCTACATCCAACATAAGGCCCTATTGGATGTTTGTTGTGCTGGAACAAGGAGCTTCCTTGCTTATAATTTTCTTTACATTAAAAAATAATAATAAATGGAGCCAGTCTTACAGCGGAGCCATACAATCATTACAGTGACTTAAAATACTGAACTGCAATGGCTGAATCTGTGATACATGGGTGTCATAACCTGGGAACCAGGTGGATGTCGTGGCCTAGGAAGTATGTCAGAACCCATCGCAAACACACCTACGCTCACACCTTCTGTCACAGAACACATTTCTAATAGACAACTGACCTCAGCCTGCTAAGTGTTGAGTCTGCATAAACACATTATCTCAGTCACAACCACAATGTATCTGTGCCCTTGTCCTGTATTGGAAACGTATTGGAAATAGCTATCTCTCTCCTGCCTACTTATTTTGCAAGGAATTCAGTGCTGTCTTGGCTTTGAACTCCTGACAGCTCGTTAGTTTGAAGTTGCTTTCTGGTTTAAACTATTCTTCTCTTCTCCCTGCACCCCCACCCAGGGGCGTAGCTAGCCGCTGGGCTGCCGGGGGTGGCAAGCTAAGCAGCACCCATGGGGGCGGGGCGTCGCTCCGTGCGCATGACGTCATGACGCATGTGCACGGAACGACGCCTCCGCCCGGGCCAGTTGGCCCGTCCCTCTCCCCCTGCGCTCCGTGAGCGGAGCCGTCCCGGGGAAAGGAGAGGGGTTGGGCCAGCGAGGGGGGTGTCATTCCCCTCGCTGGCCTGCCCCTGTCCTTTCCCCCCGGGCTCCGCTCCCTGAGCACAGCGGGTAGGGAGCGGAGCAGCGAAAAAAGCCGCTGAAAGGGGGAAAGCCCCCTCTTTCAGCGGCTTTTTTCGCCACTGGATGGAGGCGGGCCGTGCGCTGCTGCTCCCGGGTAACGGAGGGAGCGGCGGCGGGTAGGAGTGGTGGGAGGGGACGCCGCTTGTCACCCCACGTGTCGCCGTTCGTTCCATCGCCCCGGAAGCAGCAGCACTGCACACACTGTGCGCTGCTGCTCCCACGGCAACAGAGCGAGCGGCAATGCGTGGGGGTGACAAGCGGCGGCCCCTGCTGCCACTCCCCATGCAACACCAGTCACCCCGGGAGGAGCAGCGCTGCACGGATGGGGTGCTCGCTCGGCCGAGCGAGCATCCCGTCCGTGAAGCGCTGCTGCTCCCGGGGTGACGGAGGGAGCGGCGGCGCGTGGGAGTGGCGGGAGGGGCCGCCGCTTGTCACCCCCACCCTCCCCTGTCGCTGGGGGCGTACCGCCCCTACCGCCCCTCCCCAGCGACGCCCCTGCCCCCACCTAAGAATAGAAGCTGCATTTTCTTTTTTTGCTAGCATAGCACCCACCAGAGACCTCTTGCTTCACTTTATCAGGTTAGTAAAGGATACCAAGAATTCACTGGCCTTCTGCAGAAGACTGAGAGCTGGCATCAAAGCCAGGAGAGCAATAAATTTTCCTGACCCAGAATAGGCTTCATGTAACCGATAGAAGAAAAGCAACGTTTTGTATGAACTTTGCTTAAAGGTACCTGTTGCCATAGTAATTAGGGGCAGGCTGTTCTGAACAATGAAATTAGCTTTAGCAGTCCACAAGCTGTCCATGCTTTCAGTTATCCAATCATATTACTGAAAAGGATTGTGCACAAGGTGATCACACATGTAATTGTCATAAAAGTGTCTTGATTTTGTATTTGGGGTCCCAGCTTTTCGGAGATATCCACTGGGGCCTCTAGATTAATGCTTCAGCAATAAAGATAAACTCTTTCCACGCGCTGAGTTTGTCTTCTTTTGCCTGAAGGGTAAGCGTTTTTATTCCACCCTTCCTTGTAGGGTAACATGTGTAGGCTGAATCTATAAGGTGGTGGAGAAGTTGATTAATTTCCTCTGCAGATAGAGACAGATCCTGCCTTTATCACTGTTCACTCAATGAATTAATCAGACAATATTGTTCATGCAGAAGTTCCCAACGTCTCAAGACTAAGGGAGCACCGAAAGCTTGAACCACTGTAGCAATTCAGCTCATGGAAAAATAATGTTTTTCTTTTCTTCAGAGTGATCTGCTCTGACAAATCAACAGAACTACTACATAAAAAGTCTGAGTACCAAACCCTTATTCTCTGAGTTTACTACAAAGACCTGCATTCAAGGCCCATGGCTTTGTTTATCATTGTTTATTATATTTCAGATCTTCCTATACGGGATTCCTTGCTCGCTTCTGATGCCTGCTTCTGCACATTTTAATCCGAACTAGAGCTGCGAAGGCCACAATTGCAGCAACCTAACCAACCCATCACTGGCATCTCTTTTGGTTCTTTCTTCTTGCCATTGTTCCTCTGGGCCACATCTCCTTGTTTCCTTTCTCCTAGTACAGCCCAGCACCTCATTTCAGCTGTCATAGCCTCCCTGCTTCCACTGCCTGTCCAGGGCTTTGTAGGCATCAAAGCAGTTTGGCCAATCCCTGTTAGAGGTTTCACAACTATCACATAATCCCTTAGTACATAACAACATTGATGAGCTGCACAATATCACAATATCTTCAAACAAATACAATTCATGGCATCTTGCCTGATTTTGTTGAAACTGATACCAGCTCGTACCAAGAAACTGAAACAGTTAACTATACATCCCATAGTACAAAAATGTACATTAATAGAGGGGGAGTACTTTTGGAGGGGGAGTGATTTAACATTGCCTTGGGTTATTACCTGCATTTTCTTTTCATTGTAATAGCCGTGTTTCATGCTTATATTTCTAAGATGTGTTGAATACCACCTTGAAGCTCAGTGTAAATAAATATTTTCCAAAACTGCACTAATCAAACCTTGAGTGCAAAGTCTAATTTTAAACAAACAAACCAAAAACAAAACAAAACCAGGAAGTAAAGGTTCCCCTTGCAGTTTCAATTCTGCCAGCTAGATTTGCAGACATTTCAGATCTTCGTGTTGTTTAATTTCTATGTTTTATAGTCACTGCACAGAGAAAGAGAGGATGTCAAGAACTAGGCAAGGATTAAGGCATAGCAATAAGCACAAACCAGCATTCATGCACAGAGCAATCTTCACAGGGCATCACAAGGTCCTGTTTTTGTCCTTCCCGCACCATTTAGCATGCATGAACCTACAGCCTGCCAGGCCCTTGTGGCCAATGGGTGGTCTGGCAAACATCCCCCCAACCAGCTTTCTTCATCTGCTCATCCTGGGAACATAAGGCTGGAGTTTGTGTTCTGTAAAGAAGCAGGCCTGGGCAGGTGTATAAATCCTAGTAATGGCCCTAGGCTGCACAGCAATGTGGAAGAGAAAAACTTTGCTATGACTTCTTATTTTTGTTTGTACCTCTGTCTAGAAATGTCAATACATCTCCATTCACGATCTCAAACCACAGAGGAACACCTCAGATGCTGGGTGGGGTAGGTGTTGATCGTTTCTCTGGCCTCTTTCAGTTGTATGCAGGTGGAAGTTAAAGGAAAAACAGACAGAGGACTTGATCTTTTGACTATTTCCAGATTTGTTATTTGTAGAGACCTGTCACTCTTAAATTTTTTTTGGAATTCTTATCTATTTATTTTATTTAATCAAACCAATCAACCATTGGCTGTGGACTATGGCCAATGTCCCACTTTTGAGCACATAGAATAACCGTCTGTGAAACATTGTGTAGTTCATTGTGCTGATGTCACAGATTGTTGAGAAGTTTAGGAATTAGAGGAAATTTCCAAAATTTTGACCTTTTGTTAGATCCCAAGACCCAAGTTTCCTTCTTGCCACCCTTCCTCTTCTTTGGTTCCTGAATAAGCACTCAGCATTGACCTTTGTTTCACACAAGTCTGATGAAGCTTAGGCCACTGTGTCAGTTTCTCAGGCAGTTAAATTGTTTGGTTAAAAGTACAACAGTGTCATTTGACCCAAGGGCATTTTGAATCACCTACAGAAAGCACACCCACACCATACACTTAAAGCCTTCTTATACCACTTTAACAGTCATGGCTCCCCCCCCCCCCAATGATTCTGGGAACTGCAGTTTGTTAAGATTTTTCCTAGCAACTCACAGCACCTTTAACAAACCATTGTTCCCAGAATTCTTTGGAGGAAGCTATGACTGTTAAAGTGGTATAAGATGTAAAGAGCATGCTTTGGATGTGACCAGTATCTCATCCCACATTCTTGCCATAGGTCTTTTAGTTAGGCTAGCAGCAGTAAGAGTCCTGCTCTTCCATAGGTGGCAGCAGCTAACAATCCATTGGGCCTTTCTATTGTGGGTTTAACCCCAAGTATCCAAGGTGGGGGGGGGGGGAACGCGGGTGGCGCTGTGGTCTAAACCACTGAGCCTAGGGCTTGCCAATTGGAATGTTGGCGGTTCAAATCCCCGCAACAGGGTGAGCTCCCGTTGCTCGGTCCCAGCTCCTGCCAAGCTAGCAATTTGAAAGCACGTCAAAGTGCAAGTAGGTAAATAGGTACTGCTCCAGTGGGAAGGTAAACGGCGTTTCCGTGTGCTGCTCTGGTTTCACCAGAAGCGGCTTAGTCATGCTGGCCACATGACCCAGAAAAACTGTCTGCAGACAAACGTTGGCTCCCTCGGCCAGTAAAGCAAGATGAGCGCCGCAACCCCAGAGTCGTTTGCGGCTGGACTTAACTCTCAGGGGTCCTTTAGCTTTAGCTTTATCCAAAGTGGAGCATTTAGATGCCCAGCAAAATCAGCCTTTCTTGTGACCCTGCTCCTACAGGAGGTGCCAAGGTAAAGGGAGAGCTAAGGCCTCTCCTATATATCACACGTGTTAAATCTGTGAAACCTCTTTAATATTCTCAGAGCAAAACAATTCCTTTAAAAACAAATCTGTGTAGTTGATGGTTTAAATAATGCAAGTCGGATATATTTTTAAAGCCAATATTTTTCAAAAGGTTAGTTTTCAAACCTTAGATGTGCTATTGAACTCGAGGAGATCAAATGCCTTTGACAAGTTGAAAGACATTTGGATGAAAAAGAATGCCAAGTAATTAGATTCAGCCGCGCTGACCTACCATGTCAGGGTGTCGTAAGGCTTAATTAATTTGTTTATGCCAAGATCTCAGAGTACTTGACAGAGGCTCCAAAACGTGGAGGAAATATCTCAATGCCCACATTAAGGAGAGGAAGGAAACAGAAAATAAAGTGGCAGCTCGGCTTACCAGGGCATGTCATTAAGAAAAATAAGTGTTCCATTAATGTTGAAAAAGGCAATAAAATGGCAGCTCTGAGACTTATTGTAAGTCTGAAGGCACAAAGGACCCAAGTCTTGAACCTAAGCCTGAAGATCAATTCTTGCGAGCTTTCTCTGTTTGCCTATAGAGTGTTCGACCTCAGAGCCCTTCCGCCATGGTGTAGCTCTTTGGCCTGTGCAACTGACAGCACTCAGAAGCTTCTGGATTGGCCCAACCTAGTATGGCCAGTAGGAGCCTAGCTTCCTTCCTTCCTTAATCAGCACAGCACTTCCTGTTGTACAAAACCAAACCTTTCTTCCTCCAAATGAACAAACACTGACTAGCACATCTGAAACCTGTTGCAGGTTTCCCCCCGACCCTCCGGGGCAGACTTAGGGGCATGTGAGGGGAGGAGAGCCCTGTTGCATGAGTGGACTAGGGTTGCCATATTTCAAACAGTGGAGATCTGGATCTGGCTGGGAGTTGGGAGTCCATGAACATTTGGAGGGTCATGGGGGCTCACCAGCCATTTGCCAGATAGTACGTGTAGATCCAGAGCAGCTGCTTCTCATTGATCTGTACCTGCCAGGCAAACATTGATGGGATGGAGTTACTACAGTTTTTTGGTGGCGGTTGCTTTTAAGCTGGAAACAAGACACTTTTCATGGCAGAAAAAAACTGCCAATTTAATGTCTTCAGTCCTGCTGGTAAAGGGCAAGACAGAGTGTTGGGAGGTTTGGCTAACCCTTCTCTGTGGTGTGTGTTAGAGTGTGTCTATTCATAGCTAAGCAAAATGTAATTGCCCTACCTATTAATAGGAACTTCATCAAAATCATATCAGCAGGGGTTGGGAACTTCTGGCCCACAGGCTTAATCAGGCCTGCCAGGCCTCATTTGGCCCATGAGGCAACTTTGGGCCAAGCCATGCCCACCTGCCCATATGGACAGGTAAAACCTGGCTCAGCCAAAATGGGGCTTGCAGGCACCACCAATCAGCTGATTGTCAGAAGTCCCTTTCAAAGCTCTGCTCAAGTTAGTACTTTGAGAGGGTCTGCCAAAGACCTCTGTAGGCAAAAAAGGTCATGTGATGTCAGGTGAGACTCAACCTGCATGTCAAACCTGGCCTGTGAGAGGTAAGAGAGAAAATGATTTGCCGCCCCTCCCCCCCAGCCAGATCCACTGTCGTACCCCCGAGATAACAGATGCAGCGCAGTTGTTGTTCTTTTTAATGTTGTTTCTGTAGTTTATGAGGTGGTGAGGAGGGCTAGAACACAAAGCTATGGCATCCATCAGCCCCAGCCAGCGTAGCCAATGGTAAGGGCTGATGGGAGTTATAATCCAACAACATCTGGGGGCACCATGCTGTCTATCCCTGATCTAACCTGTATACAGACACACCTTTACATTGTGTAGACAGGAGCTGGCTATCTTTTGGTTAGTTGGTTGCATTGCTTCTCAACCCGAGCTCTTTGAATAGCGTTGGCTACAAATCAGAGGGAACAAATAATAAATAAATCACAGACATCTACCAGCCCAAGGCACAACTGTCAAATGTTGAGTGTCTCCAAGGCCACAGATCAGAGCTGGCAGCACAAATCTTACGTCTTGTCCCAGTTTGATTGCAATTGGCTCGTTACGTAATTTGCAGAAAAGCAGCAGAGATCTTGGCAGCTCGGCCAGTCTGCACTGTAGTGCTTCAGACCATCTGCTCCTGAGTACATCAAAATGTGACTGGCATTCAGGGATGCCACTGAAAAACAACTATTACCACCAGTTCCTGATGACAACAGTGTATGTGCCATGACCTCCCCCAAGGGTGGAGAGAAGTCTACATGGCCAATGAGAAAATGTGATCTGATTGAGTAATCAGACCCAAGAAGATACAAAAGGCAGGTCGCTGACCAGCAGTGATTTAGGGAGCAGACCAATAGGAAGGACTCTCCTTCCCCCCCTTTCCTTTTGGTATGTCAGTCTGTGTCCTGTGAGTGATGTTTTCCTTTTGTTTTCTTTCTCCTTGAGCTGATCACATTGAATCTTGATTTCCCCCCCCCTCAGACTTGTGGAAAATGTGACAGAAGCAGAGAGCAGCATTTCCTGTGTCAGGGTGACTGAGATGCAGCAAGAAACCACAATGCTTATTTCTGGTGGTGATGCAGCAGTCTGGAAACAAATGTACTGCAGAAGCATCACTCTTCCTCTTCTTTTTAAAGACTGAACTATTTACGATAATCTCGAGTGGAAACATTTACAGCCCAGCGGAACAGGGCGTGTTGTCCCTTGTACAGACAAGGCATTCAGCCTCATTTCTTTCCTTTGCCATATTAATAGTAAGTTCCAATGCCACATTTGAGATAAAGGAACAGGTGCCACAAACGGCCACTTACAAATCTAATTTTGAAAGGGTGGGGAGACATTGGACTGTACCCAGCTCTTCAGAGGCCAATCCTGCAGTGCAGCATTAAGGCTAAGACAACGTACAGGGTCAGACTCCTCTAGACAACTTATTTATTCAGCACTCATCCTGATTTGCTTCCACAAAACTTATGCAATGATCACACTATGTCCGGTATTTATTGAGCACTCATTCTGACTCGTTTTCAAGGCAGTTAAACGACAATGAGCATTCATCCTGGTTTGCTTACAGGGGTGTTTTTACTCCTTCACATTAATCATTGGTTCATCCCACTCTTTTCACTGCATTTCCTTGTCACTTTCCAAATTGCAAACAAAAAACATCAGGGTGTCGGTGGTTGTTTTAAAGTGGATTTGCTGTGCTAGGGCAACAAAGTGCTTTTATCCACTTTGACTGCACAAACCTAAAGTTCCAGCATGCACTTGAATCCCTCCTGCAAAACTCTGGCTGTCTGAAGCCCCCTGTGGTATCAGAGGTCATACACTTTTCACAGAAGGCGATTGGTCAGTTGTGCATGCAGCTAACATGTCTTGCCTGCTGAGTTAGCATCCACCCAGCCAAAAAACCGGCCTCTTCTCATGCTAAGACCAGCAAGGTGAGAAAGAGCTTTCAAATGATGCTGGGTGGATATGTTTACTGGCTGCTAATGCCTTGTGGTGTTATGCGCCAGTGCTACACGAAGCCAATAACAGTCCTTTTGTGTGTCAAAATACCGGTACATGCCTTAAACATACTGCAAGGAATTCACAATTGACTGCAGCTTCCTGAGATGCAGACTCATAAGGCAAAGGAAATCAACAAAACCACAGTCAGAAACCAGACACAGAAAGAGAATAGGAGTAGATAGAAAAGTAGTGTGTCAAACTGAAGAAGCACAAGAGAAGTGTTTATGTAGTTTATAATACACACTTCTCAGTTCTGTGATTCATGTTTTATTGTATACTTGCCAGAAATAACAATGGTTATGCTGCTTTTATTGTTTTGTGTGATATTTTTCCATATTGTTTTTTATTCTTTTAATTTTTGTATGTCACCCGAATTGTTTAAGTTTTTGGGCAGGCATACATGTACAGTAGATCGATAAATAATATTTTCAAAAAACAGATTGCTCTCTTAGTGGACTGTGGAAATGCAGCAAACACATATATAAATATATAAACCACATGTCCAAAACCCACAGAAAAAGTTCTAAAGCCATTTTGACTCTTTCAGTCACCTCAAATATTTAACTACAGTACAAGGTTATATTCACGTGTTAGCTACAATTCACGTGTTAGCTACAATTCTCGATAGATACTGCTGTTTGATACTTTTTAAATCAAACCAGTGTCAATCCGGCTAGAAAACTGGATGCAAAGTAAGCGGTAATGTGAACATACCCTAACAGCCATTGTGCATTCACAGATGAGCACACATATGCAGATTAACAGCTTAATGAATAGGAGTTGGGAGGATGTTGCAGGAACAGGGAAACCAAAAAAGGTCATGTAGGGGGCAGTGAAGATCCCTTCACCCTTCTCTGATGAAACACCGCAGGGGGAAATGACCTTTCTTCAAGTTATGGATCAGTAATTTATCATTTTATCATGATCTCAGCAAAGCACCTAACTATTTGCCCCCATGATATTTAACTTATGAGCTAGCTGTTTAAAAGGCCTGGGGTGAATTACAGGGTTTTCACCCGATGCTAAAAAGACTGTAAGATAGCACCAGACCAGTCTCTCCAGGAAGGCTGTTCCATAACTGGTGTGACACCACCAAAAAGGCCTCCTCTGCCTTGCTCCATTTGGTGGAAGCACTCTCAGAGCAGGGCCTCTAATGAGGATCTTCAAAGATCAGGTAGAGAAGATTAATCTGGCAAGATTTATTCTTGACAAACCCATACTGGCTGGCACTAATCACTACATAGTTATGAAGATGGTTGCTCTGCTCCCCGGCTGAATTTCAGCAGGAAAAAGGGTCTTTCTTTCAATGCAGGAAACAAAGAAGCTGTTAATTCTTCTGGATCACTCAGCAGCTTCCATTCTCATCAGCCATCATCTCCTTACGGACCACCTGTCTGAGATGGAGTTTGAGGCCATAGTGTTCAGTGGTCCATTCCCATTGGGATAGCCATTTCCAGAAGGTGGTGCTGGGGGACTATTGCCTTGGCCCATGGCATTTTTGCTGTGGTGTGCCAGAATGTCATCCTGGAAAGGGAATCAAATGTGGCCCTCCAGGCCTCTTTATCTGACCCTCCGGACTCTCCTCAGGCCATATCCCCTCCACAGCCACACCCCTTCTTCAACCCCCATGAGTGTTTCTGCCTGGCGATGTTCTCTCTCCAGTGTTGGAGGCAGTATGTCTCTGAATACCGGTTGCTTAGAAACACAGATGGGCAGAGTGTTGATGCTCTCATGTCCTGCTTCTAGGCCTCCCACAGACATGTGATTGGCCACTGTGACTAGATGGACCTCTGGCCTGATCCGGCACTCTTCTTATCGTCTTGTGTGTCCTTTAACTGGAGAATAGAGAAGGGTGTGCAAGTGGGTGTGTAGAAACAAGTCTGTGGTACGAAGGTAAAATGAACCTTTGTTGCCCTGCCTGCTTTTCCTTCTGGGCCCACCGACCACTTGCATGGACCCCTGGAAGGCTGCTGCCTAGGAGGAAATGTGTCCCTCAATCTACACGACTCTGTTGAGTGAGGTCATCTGAGGATATGCAGTGCCGTGTTATCAGTATGCTGATAACACCCAACCCGTCTCCCTTTCATCAAATTCAGGTGAAACTCTGTAAGTACTGGACCAGTGCCTGGAATCAGTAATAGATTGGATAAGGGCCAATAAACAGAAGTTCAATCCAGACAAGACAGAACTACTGTCAATGGTAGATCACCTGACCTGGAAGGTGGATGGTGGCATTCAACCTGTTCTGGATGGGATTACGACTCCCTCTGAAGGATCAAGTTCACAGTCTGGGGGTATTATTATTAGATCCAACCTTGTATTGGGAGGCCCAAGTGGTTCTCAGGCTATGAAGCATCTCTCAACAGTTTAGGCTGGTGCACCAGCTGCGGCTACTTCTGACTAGATAGAAATAGCTTGGTCACAGTTATCCATGCTCTGGTCCTGCTGGGACTATTGCAATGTTCTGTACACACAGCTGCCTTTGAAGACTGCCTGGAAACCTTAGGTGGTTCAAAACGTTGTGGCTGCATTTCTGACTGGGACTGGGAGTATGGATCATATATCATCAGTTTTGAAACAACCACTTTGGCTCCCAGTCTGGTTTTGAGCACAAATCCTTATTGATTGGTTTTAACATTTGATGTCCTTTAAAGCCTGTGATTAGGGTATCTTAAGGGCCAAAGTTTCCCACTTGAATCTGCCTAGGTATTATGCTCACCTCCAGAGGCCCTTCTCTGGCTCCATCCACTACCAGAGATGAGGCAGGTGGTTACCTGAGACAGGACCTTTTTGGTTGTGGTGTCCCATCTCTAACATTTGCTCCCCTGAGAGGTTTGCCTGGGGCTGAGTCTGTTTCTTTTTCTTTTTTTGTGTGTGTTAGGTGAAAACTGTTGTTCTCCTGGGAACCCTTGTGAGCTGGCGTCACATGCCTTAAATAAGCAAGATAAAAAGAGGCAGTGTTGCTATTCCTATATTAGGAAATGAAGAACCGAAACTGAGAGACAGTAGGCTGCCTAAAACCACCTCATGGGTCAGATGCTGAAATGAGCTTTGAACTGAGCTCTTAAACTGCAATATGATGGACACAAATATGGGAGTGAGTGCTAATGATTTTTTCCTTTATTCAAAACTGTCAGATAGCCTGGGGAGCAGGCAGTCCCCACAAGACTTGAAATCATCAGAGGCCTACACCTACCCCTTTATTTGAGAGGCAGCATGGTGAGTATGTTACTCCAGAGTAGGAGATCAGGCCACTCTGCTTATCACAGGGTTTCCTCCTGTCGATGTAAAGTCCCAGCACCTCACCACCCGTATAAAATCTCTCCCCGAATATAACCAAAGCATGCATAACAATGGTCAGATTCCCTTCTCTAGTTCAACTAGCACAGGGATGTCCAAACGGTCGATCGCGATCTACTGATCAACTTTGGGTCTGACTCCCTAATAAAAGCTGAACAACTTTGGTTAATCCAATGGGCAGATCACTGCCAGTGTTTTTATAGTGGGAGTAGATTGCAGTCCCTTGGGAGTTGGACATCCCTGAACTAGCACACCATCCGAATGGGGTTTCTCCCCATCACCTGAGTAATACTGAATCCAGCAGTATTCCCAAGCACCTCTCATACAGTCCCATACAAGTTAGGTCATGCACTCAGCTCTGAATTAGCTGTTCCGCTGAACAAAAGTATCTCTGCATTGACTTGATTCAGTTTCCATTGAGCAATGTAGAACTTGCTTCTGAGTAGACATGCACAGGATCAGGCATTAGTCATTATGCAGCAGTTCTCAGGAAAGGATTCAATGAGGAAGGGACATTAAACCTGAAACACATCAAAAACTGTACCGGAGAAATGCTATTTGTAGGAAGAGCTCAGTCCTATGCTTGCTAATTAACATTATCAACAAATTAGATGATTAGCAAATGCGTTAGAAATCAACAGAGGAAACGGATAAAAGGTTCTGGTCTGCTCTTAAGTATGGCATTACAAACTGCCTTAATTGGGTTTTTTTTCTTCCTCATACCTTTGGGAATTATTATGATTATTTATTAAACTTATTAGAATGTGACCTGAATTAGGCAAAAAAACAACCCTGGCCTAGTTTTATCCGTTTTGTTTTCAGCACAGGGCAGGAAACAGGGATTACTTGGAATGGGAGAGAGGGGAGCCTCCTGAATCTACCTCTGACAAATGTAACAATGTTGGCCAATGAGGATTTCTTTCAATTCCCCCTACCGGGAGATGTAGATGGAAGTGCAACCTACAGCCTACTTAGACATCTTTACAACCAAAGGCAGAATAACAGCCTACTCCCCTCCCTGCCACACTACAGGAAGCTGCATTCCCAGCGCCCTTGCCTTGACTGTCAATTTCACCCAAGAGCTAATGTGTAATCTGCAGTTCTCCTGCTTTCCAAGTCTCCTGTCTCAATGACACAAAAGCAGGTTTGAGGCCCTGAGAACCCTTCCCTCCCTTAATTTCCTTTGAGCTACTTCTGGAAAACGGTATGCATGTTCAAGCCTGTCTTTGCATGTTCTGTGTGTTACACACATGTGGCAACTTCCACATCTCAGTGATGTCGGCAGCAAAATTCCCTGTCGATTTTAGCAGCTTGTGAGCTTATTGATTTATTTCCCTTGTATCCAGCTCCAACTCAGATCAACTTGCATCTGGTTGCCAGGGCACTCTCCCATCCCAGCAGCTTACAAAGCTAGACCTGTTCGGTTTTCAACAGTGGAATTGCAGCTGGTGCTTTTAGACCGTCGTCTGCACTGTCTGGTTTCATGGATTAATTTCATGGGTTGCTCACCTGCTTTAGGTAACGAAATGTAAATCAGCCACGTGATTGGCCCAGTGGTTGCAGCAGTATGGTCATTCTTCGCCCCCGTTTGACCTTTGACTATGAAGTCTAGAACAAACATAAAATATTAGCTGTTTGTGTGCTCTAATTTACAGCAAGTGCAATCAGTTTTAGCTGTCCTGCTGCACAGCATTTCCCTGTCCCCCAATCACAGAGAAGAGTGCCCTCTTCTGGATGGATGGTATCACAGCATTTGACATCTTTATTTCAACTGCATTTGTTTTTGCCTTTGCTTTGTGGTTTATGGGCCATTAAATTAATAAAACACTTAAAAATTCAGTAAAAGAATATAGGTTTCCTGTAGTATCAAACAATGGAAAAATGATGAATAAATCATCAGACAGAGTGATATGATATAGCTTTTCTGATATAACAGAAAAAATGAATTTAAAATGCAGTGGGTTGGATTCAGAATTCAGCACGCCTAACAGAGCTGGTGCAAGCTGACTTCCTCACCCTCTGGTTCCCACAACAGCCTTCCTAGCACCTAGCATTGTTCCACCAAGGGTTGGGGAGCCCCGCTGAATGGGGTCAGCTGTTGAGCAGATAGGAGGCCTGAGGGGACGGGTCACACACACAAAAAAGCTGAGTGGAAGCTCCTTCTATGAGCAGAACCCCCATTCACATAAGTTTCCTCTGCCCCATTTGAGGGGAGGCACCCTTCCCCCTTAGCCCCCTCTGCCACATCTCAGCCCCCTCAACAAGGACCTTTGGTGGAGCATTATGGGGCACTTGAAGGTTGCCACGGGGGCACTCCCTATAGCATATTTTTAAAGTTTTATCTGTTTCCTTATTTTTGTTCATGTTTCTTGATGTACACTGCCCCAAAATCTCATACAATAAAAAATGGTAAATAGAGGTTGGGGGTGGTGTACACACATGGCTCCCTCTAACAGCAATCTCATGCTCTGAGTGACAACGACTATGCGGCCAAAATGGGACCACTGAGAAAGAAGTGGGAGGTTATGTGGGAAAATCCGGAATTCGGCAGGAGGACAACTTTAAAAGCAAACAAACCCATAAACAGCTTCATGAGGACTGAGCATGCTCAGTAGCTAAGGTATATTGAGTGTCGTGCGCTGGGGTGGGAAGAAAGAATGAAGCATGCAAAATTAAAGCAGGTTTAATTTTTGCTTTATCTTGACTCTTTTGTTGCAGGTCCCACCTTTTCTATATATATAACCGCGGGGTCATCCGCGGCCTGTTCACACGTGTAGATAATGAGACTAACAAGCGTGAATGGTCTATTCAGGCGGGCTCCTTTCGTAAGCAAGGACTCCCTTGGATCATCCCCGGACCAGGATCTTGCAGCGGTATATGTTCAGACGACGCTGCTGAATGACTAATATAACGGGGAGGGGGGTGTCTGTCTTTCTTTCGCCCTGCCACGGAGGGAAGGGATCCCGCCGCAGCAGCTGCCAAGCCGAGGAGGGAGCCTCCAGAGCCCGCAGAGTGACGTGGCCAGGAGAGCACACGAAAGGCGACAACACATAGGGGTCTCCTGGACATGCGCAGTCAGGGAGGAGAAATATTGGGGAGGGAGCGATGCTCGGACGTCTCGTGGTGCCAACGAAGCTCGTATGGAGCCATCCTCGCTCAGGTTCTTGCACGCCGGCTGGCTGCTGCCTGGGAATTCAATGAAATCAGTAAAAATGGGTGATCGGCCCCCAAATCACGCGCCCCTTAAGATCAGGAGTTGTGTTGGCGAAGGGGGTGAAATCCAGCATCACAGAGAGAATAATGAAGAGAAGATGCTTAGAAAAGGGGAGACCACCCTGCTAATGATCCACTCCCCCACCAAGGGGTTGCCTTTGTAGCCGCGGGGGGAGGTGGGCAAAGGATGCCGCGGCTTGGGCTGCCTCTGCCCGGCTCGCAGCAGCCTCCGCCTCCGCCTCCCGCCCAGGCTGTGAATGCCGAGGATTTCCCTCCCGTGGCAGGGATTCCTCCTCAGCCGCGGCCCCCGCGCGCGGAGGGGGCGGAGGGGGAGGTGTGCTGGGCTGGGCTGCTGATTCCGCGTCTCTGACTGCAGCACTAGCCTAATTCCAGCACAGGAGCCGCTCTCTAGCTCCGAGCTCCGAGCCGAGTCTCCGAGGACTGCGGGGGAAGCACTTGCAGAGGCGGCCGCGCAGGCTCAGTGAGATCTCACTGCGTCTCAGGTTCTCTCGCTGGGCAGATGCCAAGAAAAGGAGGGGGAGGGGGAGGGGGGAAGCGGGAGAGAGGGAGCCAAAAGAAAAAACCCGAAAGCCTGGGAAGCATCAGGGGCTTCTCCTTGGCACCGAGGAATCCCTGGGCTGGGGAGTGGGGCGAATCCCACCTGCTGCTGCCAAGCTGCCTGTTCTGACTGCAGTGCCAGCCAGCTGCGAAGGAGACGCTCGGTCGCAGCTGGCCCTGGGAGCCAGGGGGCAGCACTGAGCCGCCTGCTTTGCAACTCCCCGAGATTCCCCTGCATTTCGCATCATCAGGAAATTCCCTTTGACGAGATGCCTCTGCAGCCTTCTGCAGTGTGCGCGCCCGGGGTGCTTGGCACTGGCACAATCTCAACTTTCTGTTTCCCTCCAACCTCCCGCCCCCAAACCAGCCACGCAGATTACAAGGGTAGGCCAGGCTGAACGAAGCACCCTGCTCGGCCTGGAGGAACAAAGGGCACCCCTAAAACTGGCCCCAGAGGAAACTATTGTTTAGCTCGCTGAATATATGTAAACATCGCGAAGGCCTTGCAGCTTCAAGTTGGTGAAAACGAATCCTTGCATTCGCCATAGAAATGGGGGAGGGGGAGGGGAGCAAGACCAACATAAATTGAGGTGGCTCGACCACTTCTCTAAGAGGTCAGTTGGGGAAATCAACGCCTGAGGTGAGAATGGGCGCGTGCGAAGTGTCTCTGGCAAGCTGCCATCCCGAGCAAGAAGAAGGTGCAGCAATGCTACGTGGTCTCAGTGGTTGCCTTGCCTCCGCCATGTAGTGCTTATCCGCACAAGGCAGGCTGTCAGCAGCAGCAGCAGCCTCCTCCAAATGTATCGGGAGGAAACACGTGTACGCTACCGCCGTAATGCAATAAGAAAGCATAAAAAGGGACAAGCCCCAATTCTGGAAAACACCTTAAGGAGGATGCCGATCCACCTAAAATGCATATACAAGATCACATCCGTGTGCTTATTCGTATCTTGGAATAAGAATTACCCGGTTCCGATTGCACCCAGGTCCTAGCAGTGACTTAGAAACCTAACTTCGCCCATATGCACGCATTGACAAGAAAGGAGGAAACATCCATCCTTTCGCTCTCGCCTGCCCTGATTATCGTTTAAAGCGCGACTAATCCGCTGTAGCGGAGTTCTAGAATGCACGCTTCAAATTTGGGAAGTTATTCCCGCAGGAAGTTCGACGAGCGCCCTCTGGCGGCGGGTGCGCTTCTCCGGCGCTGCTTATTGGCTCTGCCAGCTGCACTTGCCGCCGGCTTTTCATTCTCCCGCGCGCCCCCTGGCGACCAGGGGTCGGGAGGGCTGCTCCTCGGCTCGGACCCTGCCGTTGCGGAATTGCCGGTAGCGCCGAGCAGGCGGCTCCGCAGCGCCTGGCCCCACAGGGCAGCAGGGAGACCGAGGGCTCCTCCGCGGCTCTCCCAGCTCCTCCTCCCCCTCCCTCCCTCCCTCCCTCCTCGCCGGTCTCTCCTCGCTTCCCGCCCCTCCCGCCCCTGCCGGAATTGCCATATAAGGAGCAGGAAGGCTCGTGCCGGAACAGGACCTTTTAAGGGCATGGCCTTATATGGACTCTGCGTCCGGGGGCTTCCGGGTGCCGCGGCAGAGACTGCAAAGCGGGGACCCGCGAGGGGAGCGTCCGAAGGCTCCGGCTTCGAGGCCCGTGCCGAGGGACGGGGTCCCTAGGGGCCCAGGCAGGCCGCGGGACTCCCTCCTCGGGCTCGGCCGCAGCCCCCCTTCCCGGCTTCCCCCAGTGTCAGGCTCTGACGCCAGGCGGGGTCCTCGCGCTCGGGCGCCATATAAGGGCTTCCTGCCTTCCATATTTGGACATGTACGTCAGGAAAGAGGCGGTCCGGGGCCGATGAGACCCGATATATAGAGGCTGCTCTGGGGCGGGCGGGGAGCCGAGAGCTTCCAGCGAATAGAGCCAGGGGGAGCCCCAGGCAGGGCGGGCGGGGGAAGGGAACGCAGCGCCTCCCGCGGGCACAGCCAGGGGGAACCCCAGGCCAGCGCCCACCCCGTCGACCCCACACACCTCTCGTCGCCCCACGGGCGCCGTAGCCCCAAGCCCAGCGCGCTCCCCCTCGTGCCCCCATGTCCGCGGCCAAGGCCGAGATGCAGCTTCTGCCCTCGCTGCAGATGGCCGATCCCTTCGGCTCCTTCCCGCACTCGCCGCCCACCATGGACTCCAACTACCCCAAGCTAGAGGAGATCATGTTGCTCGCCGGAGCCGGCTCGCAGTTCCTCAGCCCCAGCGGCGGCACCGAGAGCGGCGCCGGAGGAGCAGGAGGCAACGGCAGCTTCAACCCCTCGGGCGAAGGCGGAGAGCAGTCCTACGAGCACCTCGCTGCAGGTAGGCAGAGGCGCGTCCCGGGATGGGGGGGCAGGCAAGGCAGAGGGACAGCCCCCCACCCCGTCGGGCAGGGGACTCCGCTATCCTGAGCGCGCGCGGGGAGGGAGGGGGATTCTCTGACGTGCGTCACCCGCCCGGGCCAGGTAGCTCTGGCAGCTGGAGCCGCGCCAGGCGCTGCAAGATGTAGCGCTCCATCCTTCCTGAGCCCTGGGGGAGGCGGCGGGTGACGGGGGGGGGGAGTCCCCGAAGTGGGGCCGACCAGGCAAGCGCGATGCCCGGAGATGATCAGCTAGCTGGGGGGTGGCAGCTGTAGCTCCGAATATGCCTGCTTGCTTGCTTCCCTTTGGGGTGGCGATGGACGGAGGCTGCGGCGCTGTGGGGACTTATCTTGGGCCGCTCTTCTCTCAACAGACACTTTCCCCGACATCTCCCTGAGCGGCGACAAGCCCTTGGCGGTGGAGACCAGCTACCCGAGCCAGACCACCCGCCTGCCGCCTATCACGTATACAGGTCGCTTCTCGTTGGAGCCGGCGCCCGGCAGCGGGGGGAGCACCCCTCTGTGGCCCGAGCCTCTCTTCAGCCTGGTCAGCGGCCTGGTGGGCATGGCGACCCCGCCCGCCACCTCCGCGGCGCCGCCGTCGTCGTGCGCCTCGCCGTCCATCCCGTCGTCGTCGTCCGCCTCGCCCAGCCCGGCGCTGAGCTGCTCGGTGCAAGGCAGCGACTCGAGCCCCATCTACTCGGCGGCACCCACCTTCCCAGCCCCTGGCGGTGCCGACCTCTTCCCGGAGCAGCCCTTCGCCAGCCCGTCGGGGGGCTCGCTGTCGTTTCCGCCTCCGGCTTACCCGACGGGCAAGAGCACCTTCCAGCTGCCCATCATCCCGGACTACCTATTCCCGCCGCCGCAGCAGCAGCCGGGAGGCGACCTAGGCCTGGGCTCGGCGGAGCAGAAGCCTTTCCCAAGCCCGCAGCCGTCGCTGACGCCGCTGTCCACCATCAAAGCCTTTGCCACGCAGAGTAACGGTGGCGGCGGCGGCTCGGCGGCGGAGCCCAAGAGCCTCCCGGGGTCCTACCAGGCGCAGCTGGTCAAGCCAAGCCGCATGCGCAAGTACCCCAATCGGCCCAGCAAGACCCCTCCCCACGAGCGGCCCTACGCGTGCCCCGTCGAGTCATGCGACCGCCGCTTTTCGCGCTCCGACGAGCTGACGCGCCACATCCGCATCCACACGGGCCAGAAGCCCTTCCAGTGCCGCATCTGCATGCGCAACTTCAGCCGCAGCGACCACCTCACCACGCACATCCGCACCCACACGGGAGAAAAGCCCTTCGCTTGCGACATCTGCGGGCGCAAGTTCGCGCGCAGCGACGAGCGCAAGCGCCACACTAAGATCCACCTGCGCCAGAAGGACAAGAAAGCCGCCGACAAGGGACACGCAGCCGCCGTCACGGCTGCCCCGACGGCATCTTCCGTGGCCGCCTCCCCGCTGGCGCCCTACTCCGCCTCGCCGGCCTCGTACCCATCCCCCGCCTCCGTCACCTCTTACCCCTCGCCGGGGCCGGCTTCGTACTCTCCACCCGTGACGTCGTATGCCTCTCCCGTGACTTCATACGCGTCCCCCGTGACGTCGCCCTTTCCCTCCTTCCCCTCGCCTTCGGTGGCCACCAGCTATGCTTCCATGGTCTCGTCCACCTTCCAGAGCCAGGCTGCGGCCACCCCGTTCCCATCCCCCGGGGGCCTCGGTAGCCCCTTCGGCTCACAAGTGACTTCTGCACTTTCTGACATGGCCTCCACTTTCTCGCCCAGGACAATCGAGATCTGCTGAGAGGATAAAAGGTGCCGTGGGGGACACACACACAACAACCACCACCAAGACTTTCGCGACGCCCACCCACCCGGTCTAGGGAGGGTTGGGTGCTGATATCGAATCTTCCTCCGGCACTTGGTGGAGGAACAGTGGACTCCCTCCAAGCCAACCCGGCCCCCCAGCTTTCCAGCAACCGTGGGGTGGGGGTGGGGGGGCTGGGACTTATCTTTCAACTTCAACTGCCTGAAGACACAAGCTCCCCGACACCGGAGTTCCTCTCCACTTCTGTTCTGCATGGACGAGAGAGGTCTTTTTTCCTTCCGCGATGATTCCCCCAGACCGCCATTCATTCCTTAGGGGGGGAGCAATGGGACTTGGGGAAAAAATCCATGCATAGACAATGTAATATTGTATTATGTGCCATGGCTTTGCTTTCCTTCTGGGTTCTTGACGTGAACAACCTCTTTGCATATTCATATTGCGTTCTTTGGAGTACGAAGGGCCATCTCTCTCGCGCGCTCTTTCTTTTTGTATAAATGGTAATTTTTCGCTCTTTTCGTGACGACGAAGCTGTACTGGGTTTTACAACTTGTTTTGGGGGGTGGGGGTGGGGGGAGGAAACAAACAAACAAACAAAAGCAGCACTTAACTATGTATTTGAGCATGTCAACAGAGTGTGATGTTCTTGTAAATATCACCTAGAGGATGAAACACTCTTGCGTGGCGAAAAGTTTCGTTTGGTTTGATTTGTTGTTTTTCCTTTTGAGAACAAAAAAAAAACACGTCCTAAGTCTTGGTGCCTTGTTGTGAAGCCCTGCTGACGTCATGCAACTCTGCGATTGGATGCTTTGCATCTAGCCTTAGGTGAAAAAAAGGGAAAGTGGGGGGGAAGGGGGCTCTGAGGCTCGAAAACACACACACACACACGAAAAAGGGGAAGGAGCCGGGAGACAGAATGTAAGCAAAAAAGAAAAACAAAGCAAAACAAAACCCTGAACTTCTCAAAAGTCTATTTTGTTACAGAAGTGTAAAAATTTATAAATATATTCAGCAGTTGGAATGTTGTAGTTACCTACTGAGTAGGCGGCAATTTTTGTATGTTATGAACATGCGGTTCATTATTTTTGTGGTTTTATTTTTGACTTTGTACTTGTGTTTGTTTAAACAAAGGTGACTGTTTGGCTTATAACACATTGAATGCGCTTTACTGCCAATGGGATATTTGGTGTACAATACCCTCTGGAAAAGTCAATAAAAAAATATCGAGAGACCAGCAGTCCAGCTTGCTCCTTCCTTCCTTCCCTGTAGGCTTCCAGGGCTCTGGGCCGGCAGTTTCTCCTTTCACTCACCCCAGCTCTGGCCCTTTCCTCTACCTGCAACCAAGCCCGACGGCTGGGCCTCGTCCCGCACCAATAGGAATCTCTGCCCTCATGGTGGATCTCTCTGGGTTTCTCTCTAGGGGGAGAATAGGTGCCCAAGTTCTCTACGACCCAGTTGTCATGCTTGAGCGTGCGGCTGGTGTCCTCTGTTCGTCCTTTATGCAATGCAGAGGTTTGTTCTAAGCTGAACGACGTCGCCTCGCTCTCCCAGATCTAAAACGCCAACTAGTCCTCCCTTCCCCTTCCCACTGGGCAAGTAGCAGCATGGGGGGGGGGCGACCCTCGCGAAGGTTGGAGGAGAGAGGACTCTGCCCCCCCCCCATCTGTCAGGTCTATGGCGAGCAGCTCGTCGTCGGAAGTGTCTGCACGTCTCTGCGGGCCTAAGAGCACAGCTGAGTCCACCACCACCAGCGCCCTCCGTTAGCTTAAACCCGACGGCTCTTTATTTCGCTGGTGGAGGCGTGTTTGCTGCAGAGACTGGCGAAGGCATGCCCCAGGCAGGTGACCCTAGGACGAATAACGCTGGAGGCATCCCGGTGGGAGGGAGAAGAAGCATGCCAGGCACTTGGCTTAGATGGGGCAGGGCGGGATGTGGGGCTCCTAATCCCCATGGTCCCGGGTCCCAGACAGCTGTGAGTCCCTCAAGCCCCTAGATAGCAGCTCTTCTGCCAGGGAAGCAAAAGAACTGACCTTCTTCCAGCCTCCCCCATTAGAAGGGATGCCATTGAGGTGGGGATGGATCCTATTCCCACTCTATAGCAGGGCTGAGCTGCGGGTCCCAAGACCACCACCAGACTAAGTAAAGCCGAGAGAGAGACCCTCTACAGAGGCACATTGGTCAAACCCCGCTGCCTCCGTTAGCTGCTCACACCACAGCTACTAAGCACGCTCTGGCTCGCTCCCTTGGCAGAGCATATGCAGTCTCTCTCTCTCCCGCTTAAAACATTGCCCTAAGGCAGGAGTGGCGGCAATACAGAGAGACCCATCCAGAATCCGGGCTGCGAATTGGTTCTCCTCTCCTTGGCTCTTGCTCCTCACCTCTAGCCGGGTTCAAATGGCTGAGGAGCTCATTATAGGATGTTGGACCCTACCTTGACTGTTCTGAAGGGCCAATTCTCTTTCAATCTCAAATGCTGCTTATCTTCCCGTTGAGCTCTGTGGGATTTATTACCTGGCAAACGGGTGTAGGTTGTAGCTCTCCATCGCAATCTTATGCATGTTTACGCAGGGAGTCCTTCAACAGGGGCTCAGTCCTGGACCAGGGGCACAGTATTGCAGCCTGCGTCGCCTCCGGCACAGCAGTAGGTCACTATAGTTCCCATTTTACAGATGCAGAACTGAGGCTGGAAGTTATATAATGACGGAAGTGAGCCGTGATGCTATACTGTAGTGTGGGGAGCTGCTAGAGAGAAGGTCCCCTGCTTCTTACCAGCGCAGGTTTAATACACTCAGAAGCAGAGGTTTAGCAGAGACTCCCTCATTCTCCAATCCTGGAATACTTTCGTTCTCAAGAGGGAGAAGGCTCGTTTTTTCAGGATTGCCAACTTTTTTTCTGAATAGGTTCCTGTGCAGGACAGGCAGAAACCTCACAGGTGCTGTATCTCGCAGCGTGGTGATAAAAGTGGTAGGAAAGCGCCACCCGACACATTTCTGCCTGTTCTGAGGCTGTGAACAGTTCAAACAGCTGGAATTTCTACTACAGTATCTCTGGGTGAGCCCTTCTCACCTCCCCATTCTCAGAGCCTAATACGAGACACGGCTCAGCCTCAGAACTTGTTTTGAGTGTCTATATCATTCTGAAAACCCATCATGGCTCTGGGGCTTGTGGAATCATGAAAAACAGCCTTCCTTTGCACATGTGCAGAGTGCATTCGCGTCCATCTAGTGACTATCTCAAGCCCATTTCGCTGGTGTGAGGGGGAGGACATGGGGGCGGAAGGGAATTACTTCCGGACAGCTTGATCCCCTCCCCCGCCATTCAGAAACCGGGCGCTACTCCCATAGGCCAGTGGTAGCCAAGGCATTCAGATGATGGACTGCAACTCTTATCATCCCTTGGGGTGGGGGTGGGGGAGCAATCGGAGTTGGGAGTCCAGCAAAATCTGGAGGGCACTAAGTTGGCTACCTCTGCCCTAGGCTGCGGGGTAAGTCGAACTGAATATCTGAATCCTACCCCCTAAACAGTATCTGGGAATTTGCATTCCGACTTTCATCGCTGGCATTTTTCTACTAAGCAAACTGGATTTATGCTTCTGATTTCAAAGAGGATCTTGTTTTGACTCTGGGTGCCTGCGCTGCGCAGGAAAGATGAGGAAATTCTAATAGGATGGGCTGGGAGGAGGCTGACGAGTGACGCCCAGCTCCTAATAATCTGCAATGCATTGGGAAGTAAGGGAAACTCCTTCGTCCAGCATCCCCTTGAAAAAGAAGCCGCGAGGCTGTCCGCGCCGTCGAACAGACGGGATCTTTGATTCCACTCCCGCGCCATATACTGTGTATTAGTTCCGCACCACCCAGTCTCTTATTTCTGAAATGGCAGCAGCCGGCTGATACTGAGTCCCCCTTGTCCCTCCCCCGTCAGCAAGCTCAACCCACCCAGTTAAGTTTGCTGCCTGACTTGGCATAGCTGTCAACTTTTCCCCTTTTTAAGGGAAATTCCCTTATTCCGAATAGGATTCCTCGCAAGAAAAGGGAAAAGTTGACAGCTATGCTTGGCATCCCGCTGTCTTTTCTTTCGACGGGGCAGAAATGATGGCTTTGCTCCAAAGCTGCTCCTTTGCAGAGGAGGTGCTATTCTGAGGCAGCCCAGAGGGCAGGACTTGGGCTTTTTGGATCTTGCGCGGGGCGGGGGGGGGGGGAGAGAAAGCTGGTTCTGAAATCCCACTTTGGCCGCTCACGAACCAGACTCCCGCCCCCAGAGCACCCTATGCCTTACATGCAAGGAGAAACGCAATGGGACAAGAGTTTCCTTGTACGGAGATGCAGCGTGGCATCGCTTTGCCATCATGGAGGAAACCTGCCGCCCCAGAAGGTACAAGGTAGTCACCCCAGTAGCTCTGGGCATTTGCAGCCTTTCAAATGGGAATTCTCAGCAAACATATTCGGGAAGTCGGTCGAGCGCATAAGAACCGGGCTAGCTTGAATAGGGGAGCTCAGCGAGGGGTGTCAGCCTCGGTTCGTTGCCACTTGGCCCGAGAACTGCAGTATTCTAAAATCCTCATATTCCATCGCAAGAGCGTCCTGAGAGCGAATCGACGTTTTTTTCTGCGCCGTTTCCGAGCTGCACCACAGGCGCAAATTCAACCGGTGAAGCTTTCTCACCCCATCACTTCATCCCATGGCTAAATAGAGGCTGCAGTTCGACGGCTACCTTCTGCTTACCGCAGGGCTGTATGGAGATGTGCAGGGGAGTGAAATGGGATCCACCGACTCACACCACCTCTCTCTCATAAGGACCACCGAGCCCAGCCGTTGGCTGC
Source organism: Lacerta agilis (assembly GCF_009819535.1). NCBI lineage: Eukaryota > Metazoa > Chordata > Lepidosauria > Squamata > Lacertidae > Lacerta > Lacerta agilis. The sequence goes on from NC_046313.1 coordinate 66,373,721, forward strand.
AAGGCAGGCGGGCAGGCAGGCATCCTGCATCTGCAGACTCCTCTCTGCCCGACCTTTCCTTGAAGGGCTGCTTCCACAGCCAGGCAGCTTGTGGATTCGCTCTTCTAGCATTCTATCTTAGAAAGAACGCTTATTTTGATACCCAGCCATCACTCCTTATTCCCCCGCTTTCTAAGCAGTAAATTATGCTTTCCGTTTTTCATTACGGTATCGGCAATCCTTCTAACAACCCTGTAAGGTTGGCCAGTATCATTATCATCATTATTATTCCCGTGGGGGGGAGGGGAAGAGTGGCTTGTCCGGCTGAGCTGAGACTTGAGTCAGGGAGTTGTTGATTCACTCCCTGATCTGCAGTTGTCTCTCCGTCTGACACCCTGTATCCTGCTCCGTGTTTGCGATGCTTGAATCTTCTACTTAGCGCCACCAGAGCCTGGTAGCCAATGCCAGTTCCTTCATCAGGGTCCTCATTGGTCAGACTGTTTGGGGGGAGGGAGAAGGACATTGAATGACATGTTGGAGTGGGGTGGGGTTCCTCGCAGCTTCAGGAGGCTGCTTCAGATTCACCCGGAGCCCACTAGGAAAACTTCAGATAGCTGAAGGGGCTTTGGGGGGACAAAAGGGGTGTTTACATCGTTGAGTCATATCCTAATCCTATCCATTTCCACTCAGACTGCCATGAGATTTCTCCTAGGGAAGCAGCGCGCAGGATTGCAGCTAGCGGGAGCTCCGACTGACACATATTTTGGCTGCTTCAATCCTAACAAGAGTGGGGGGAAGGGGGCATGTCCTCAGGGGAGGGGAAGGGAGTCCACATCGATACAGAACCAACCGGCTGGTACTGAACACAGATCTGAGGAAGGAGAGACTGAGAAAATCGGAGAGAGAGATATGATGAAAATCAGTCTCCGTTTCTCTTTCTTCGCTCAGCTTTGCTGCTTGTTTTCTTTCCATTTGTGTTGCTGGACATATTACTCTGCAGTATTATCTCTTTCCCCGGTGCCAGATTTGTAACTAAGGGGACTCCAGTAGAATAAATCTATCAACGGCTGAGCTTCTGAGTTCTTGAAGCTGCCTCTCCACCCACTCCCGCCTACCTCTGGATTTATCTTTCTCAGGCCCATAGATCTATCCTTCCGGGAGTGGGCTTTCATCTGTGACCCTGGTAGGACTCCAACGGTTTGGCTGCGAGTTTGTGTTCTTTTATGGGCCTTGTCTTTGGGTTCAACGGGATCATAGAATCATAGTTGGAAGGGACCACCAAGGGTCATCTAGTCCAACCCCCTGCAATGCAGGCATCTCAACTAATGCATATTTCCAGTCTATTATGCCTCCTCCTAGTCTTAATAGGACTCACTCTTGCAGCCTGCTCAGCCTTGGCGCTATAAAAGAAAAGGTGCCTTGAAGCATGTACAGAATGCCTTTCTCCCACCCCCGAGTCACCACAACCAGATCCCAGCCTCTGGGGTTATGGAGATGGGTTTCTTGGACAGAGGCACGTTTTCAACTGCAGGCACCTTTAGAAATGAAATCATTTAGCGGCAGTAGTCGCTAGGACCTATTTATATGCCACAGAATTGGAAAGTCGGAAGATCCCCCCAAATTTCCCTCAGTTTGATCTCGGATATCTGGGTACTCTTCTAGGTATGAGCTTCCTGGAGGTCCAAGGCTGCAAAGAGGAGAGCTGGGCTCTTTATATTGGTTTTGTAATCCAATTGAGTTTTGAAAGCAGCTATGAGCCTGCAAACCTGCGGCAGAGCTGCAAATAGGGATGTGAAATGACGTATCCAGGAGCTCACCTCCTTTTATGCTGAGCTAACCCATCAGAAATCCCAGCTTTCTGAATGCACTAGGATTAGACCCACGACTAAAATGCGCGCGGAGAAAAAATATATATGGAAACCCCCCTCCCCAATACATGATTGTGGGTAAGCGTCTGATCAGCTGGTGTGCACTTAAGGCATCTGCACTGGCTGGGTTATACTCGGCAGTACTTAAAATGCAAGCGAGCTGCGGCTGACCATCGTTTTGCTGGGTGCTTTGGTGAGAGCCCTCCCCGTGCAAGCAGCACAGAGCCGGCTGCCCCCCAACCCACCGTCGAAAGGGTGCTGCGTGCCCTTTAAAACGCGCCCTCCACGTTTCTTCCTAGCCGACTCTGGGAATCCCCGCTTCTTTGGCAAGCGCGGAGCTCCCAGCTGCCAAGTGGAGGATTTTATTAGACGGCCGCAGCGGGAGCGGATGAGGGGGAAGGTGCTGACTCGGTCTGTCTGCAGCGAGGGATGGATGGATCCGGAGACTTTTTCTGTTTTTCCTTTTTTTTTTTTTTACCCCGCCTCGGTCGGTTCACACGGTTTTCGCCGCGAGGACACCGGATTCCTGCGCGCCCTGGAAGCTGGCGCGCTCTCCCGACGGGGCCAGTCAGCGGGGGAGAATCTGTTTTGGCTCAGTTCGCCAGCAGCTGCTTGTAATTTAAAGCCCTGCTTCGGCGCTGACCATTAAGTGACAGGAAAGGCCTTGCGTCACTCTTGGAGCCGGCCCAGGCGCAGGGAGAGAGGGAGGGAGGGAGAAGGAGCACGCTAGTAGGCCGTGGTGGTAGTAGCAGCCGCCGTCACCGGAGGAGCCCCCACTCCCGGGCAGCTTCCCGCGCCTGGGAAGCCGCCCCCCAGCAAGCAAGCAAGCGCCGCTGCTTGGCGGGAGCTGCCTGGCTCCCTCCGTGGAAGCCAAGCGCAGGAGAGAAGCCACCTCAGTCAGGCCGGCTTTTGCCAGCCTCCGAGCCGCGAGAGCAGCGAGACGAGCCGACCCCGTCATCCGATCCTAGCCGCCGAGCCAAAGCTGAGCGGAAGCAGCCCTCGTTTGGTTCCAAGCAGGAACTGCCTTGCCCATACATGGCGCTTCCTGCCCTGCGCGCCATACATGGCCCTTCCTCGCGCGCCATAAAAGGCGCTTCCTTCCCTCGGCGGCTGCTGGCTCGAGGCCTGGCCTGGCCCAGCCCGGCAGCGGGAGAGCAGAGGGAACAATCCGCCCGCGGGGTGAGGCGGGGAGGGAGGCAGGGAAAGAGAGAGAGAAAGGCGAGGTGACTGGGTTTGCCAAGCCCTTTATGGAGCGGCCCCGGAGGCCACAAAAGGAGGAGTGCTGGCGAAAAGAGGAATGGCTCTTTTGTTGCTGCCGCTGCTCAGGCCGTTGCCTGTTAGAATAAAAACAAAATCCCCGCCGCCGCCCAGCGCCGTTTTACCCAAAGGGGGTAATAGGGAGGTGAATAGAGGACCTATTCCTTGCAGATGGACCTCTCCTCGTAGAATACGAATTTCCCAATAAGGCAGCTTTTCACCTCAGAAACCCATTAAAAGTCCCCAACCACAATATCTCAATACTGTACTTCCAGGCAGTGACTGTACATGTCAACTCCTTTTGCCTCCAGGTGAGCACCACTAAGTTGCTTCTTTTTGTTTTTCTTCAGTCAGGGTTCCTCTAACATTTTGTTTTATGCAGTGGCGAATGAAGCCACTTGGCTGCCCCGGGCGGCAAACACGGAGCCCCCCCCCGGGGGCAGGGCGTCACTCTGCAGCGCGCATGCATCCTTACACATGCGTCGTGCATCATGACATCACGACGCACAACGCACGCGTCAACACATGCACAGTCCGTCCGTGGTGGTGGGCCGGCACACTCTTTTCTTCTCCCTTCCTGCTGGGCCCTGGTTGGGCGGGGACGAGGGGCGGGCTAGTGAGGCGTCACGCTTGTAGCTGGCATGACGCTCCTCGCTGGCCCGCCCCCGCAGCTCCGCCCAACTAGGGCCCCGCTCTTGCTCTGCCCCTGGTTTTATGCCACTCCAATCTCTGAGCAGTGCACTTACCCTGGATACCCAGGGTTTGGTTTCCTTGGAATGAGAGACAGCGGAGACTGGTGTCTTTAGGATATATGGTTTATTTACACATATACAACTTGAGCCAACGGTGGAGGGTGTCACAGCATTAACACCCCAAAAGGGTATTGTTTCTTCCATAGCCGCAACCAGAATTCAGACATGACTTTGTCTCTCAGCTGCCCAGCCTGCTTCTTGTTTCTAGCACACACACCTCAGCTCTGGTTTTGTTTTTCTAACTACCAGACCCAGGGAGGGGGATGGACGGACAGACACCCATTTGTCTTCTTGCACAGAGCCACTTCCTTTGTGGCCCTAAGGACCCATACTTAGGGGTCCATTAACTCGCCAAGAAGTTGGCCTGGCTATTCCAACATTTGAATCCTTTGCTAGATTTTAATCCTTGCTGGATCCAGGAATTGGAAGGCACTCGGGCCTACAGCTTAACTTCCTCTCCAAAAAACCTCACAACAATATGCATGATGGGCAGAGTTCAACAGGTTAAACATTTACCCTCTCTGCAGGGCCCTGATGGGAAAAGATGACGTGAAATTTCTGCCTGTAATGCAACAACTGAAGGTGTAGAAGCCTAGCCTGGAAAAAAAGAAATAGGTAACAAGCAATGCTATTTTATATTAGCACAATTACTATGTTTCCCTGTATTTAGTAAAGAAGATTGGTAAAGCCTCACTGCTTCTCAGCTTTGTCTGCTCAAGTGTTGCAAGCCTTGGTCTAGAGGAGGAAGAAGAAGAGTTTGGATTTGATACCCCGCTTTATCACTACCTGAAGGAGTCTTAAAGTGGCTAACATTCTCCTTTCCATTCCTCCCCCACAACAAACACTCTGTGAGGTGAGTGGGGCTGAGAGACTTCAGAGAAGTGTGACTAGCCCAAGGTCACCCAGCAGCTGCATGTGGAGGAGTGGAGACACGAACCCGGTTCCCCAGATTATGAGACTACCGCTCTTAACCACTACACCACACTGGCTCTCCCCAACATTTTTGTCCATGGACCACTTGAAAAGTGTTAGCAATGTGTGCAAATTTCCAAGTGTGTTCAGGAGGCAAATGTCTTGTGAAGTAAAAAAAAATAAAAAAAAAATTACTTCCAGTAGCACCTTAGAGACCAACTACCCGGTAAGTTTGTCCTAGGTATGAGCTTTCGTGTGCATGCACACTTCTTTCAGATACTGGAAGGAATTTGTTGTTGTTGTGTTGTTTTCGACTATGGCAGACCAACACGGCTACCTACCTGTAACTGGTCTTGTGAAGTACCCATCTTTAGTGCAAATTGCTCTCCTGTTGTGCCAAGTGCCCTTCCCTCTTAATTCCTCATTAACTTCCAAGTGTGGGAGAATTTATAATATACTGGTTGTAGTGGGGTTTATATACTGGTGGTCATAGTATGCTGTCATTGGGTAGTGAGTTAGCACCAGCCTTCTCCAACTTGGTGCTCTCCAGATGTTTTTGTTGTTGCCAGAAATGGCGATTTCCTCCCCCCCCCCGGATTATTGCTTACAGAGCTCCTAGGAGCAGCTCTTAAAAGATCCCTGCTTTAGGAGGGCCAAGAATAATATTGTGTAAGAGGCAGGGAGGAGGAGCGGATTCCATCTGTGTTTATTTTGGCCTGATTCTGTTAAGGTTCAGTAGTGATTGAAGCTGGCCAAAGTTGAAGGTTCCATCAATATCCCTCAATGAGTGTTAATATATTGCACATATTGGGCCAATATAAGAAATGCAAAGAAAAACAACAAAACCAAAACCCAAAACCCTTCTGTTAAAACCAAACTGAATACTTGACTTTGCAGGTTTCATGTTAGGTGGTGCCAGGAGGAATGGTAGTTACTCCAAAGGGCTTTGTTGCTAAAATTGTGTTTGGCACGTAAACCTGAATGACTCGTGACTGTCTTGTTAAAACTTGCTTTAAATAATGAAGTATAAAAGTGTATGTGCAGATGTTAGAAAGTAAGAACTCTGTGTTGACTTTCTCAGTATTAATCACTGGTAAAATGTTACGTGGCAAAGCTCAAATGTTGCTTTAAAGGAGGAGGAGAGATACCTCTTTCTCACACAGAGAGAAAGTGGTAATCTTTGTGAGGTTGGGAGAAAACACAGCTCCTCCTCCTTATGCAACAGTCATGCAAAGGCAGGTTTATTTTTCTTTTGCCAGCATGCAGGGAGGCAATAAGCTTCTATTCCAAATGGAAAAAATGCCATGCATGCTTACCACTCCCAATTCATTCTGGATTCTGCAGATGCTGCAGAACAGGGACCTATATAAATCTGGCGTCTTGACTGCAGACTCACAGAAATCTGTAGGACTCTCCTCTTCTATAACCTAATTTATTAACATTCAAGATTATGATGGATACTCTGCCATTTCTCTCTTCTCTGCTTTAGCTGCTGTGTGAACACCTTACTATTTATTCTCACTCAGCATGATTGTCCATCAATGGTTAATGGTGGCTGGATCAAAGGTTTGATATTGTGGGACATTACGGAGCTACCCTACCCATAGACAGTGGCTTAAACTGTGCTTTGCATGAAATCTATTGGGAATCTGGAAAGGGAGTGCATGAGAACAGTGGGTCCAACAATGAGGCAAACAAATTGATGCATTCTTCAGCATGCCAGATGTGAAGAGAAAGCCAAGCACCTTAATTATCTTCAAAGCTGTGTATATTGTTCCATGCCACCCCAATCTCTGAGTGGTGTGATTCCAGGGGTCTTGGCACTCACACAGGATTCATATTTCCTTTGGAAATTAGGCACAATGGAGACTGCAGTGTCTTTATGATAAATGGTTTATTTTCACATACTGTATATACAATCTGAGTCTACAGTAGAGGGTTTTCCAACATTCACATGGGGGGTGGATTGCTTCCTACAGAAGCATAGTGTTGGATTCAAAGGCAGCCAAACAGCCATCTCTGTCTCTTCTCCCAGCTTGTCCCATCCCACTTGCCAAGAGCTCTCCCTCACTTCCCTGCTTTTCAAACCTCTTGCAAAAACAATTTTTCTTCAGCCTCCACCATCCAGGATGAAACCCTATTTTTTTTTCTTTCTCTGCCCACCAGCACAAACAGTTGGAGGAGGGCCCTCTTCCCTATATCACTGTCTTCTCCCCATTGATATCTCCCCAATGGGCTGATGACCGGCTGTCATCAGCCTTCATTCCATTTAATAGCTTCTCTCCCAGGTAATATCTTTTTCTCGGAAAAACAGGGTTAGCCTGCATTTTTACACTTCTAAATGCAACATTTGTCAACCCATCTTAATTCTCAAAGCACTGATTAAACCCCAAACACCCCAGAATCTAGCAGGAGTCAGGGCACCCAAACCCATAACAAATACATCAAGTGCATTGCATTATCAATTGTAATACAATATTTGATTAGCGGTCTATTGAGCTCAAGAAGGATATTATTTACCTCCTAAGATTTATTTTATTCATCTGGTGAGTCATCAAAGATAACCACAACTGGCAATGACAGTTGTTGACAGAAGCAAAAGTATTGTGAATAAGATTGGAAGTCTTCTTGATCTGAGAAATCAATCCTAAAACTTATACTCATGTGTTTAGCTTTGATATCAGTAATATTGCTAAGGACTGTGAGACTATTTTTCTGCATGTGTGAAATCTCTCAAGAAATGCATTCGATTGGTGCAATTGAACAAATAATTACTATCAGCTTATAGATGAGTACAGAAACTGGGGAGAGGGAGAGAGAGAGAGAGAGAGATGATGGATATGTTTTTTTTAACTTGGATGTATAGAGATGCCAAGAATATTGATAGGTAAAATATGAAAGCCTAGGGCAAAGACAAATAGTGCTCTAAGATTCAAGTATTCACCCCAGATTGGAATTCTGCTAAGGGCATTTGAGACAATAGTGTGAGAGAACTAATTAAACCTCTGACTATAATTTCAAACAGATATACCCTCCACCTCTCAGTGTAAAAACCAGGCCATCTGAAGCTTAAATAAAACGAAACCAGAACAAATCTTTTTAGTACAAATTCTGAAATAGCTAGCCATAGCCAAATTTCTCAAGTCTTGCAGGAGATGGGCTCCTCCTGGGGTTTTAGAGGAACTGAATGTAGTCAAGGTCAGTCTTACTATTAGACAGAATGAGGTAGCTGCCTCACACAGGACTTACTGAGGGGTGCAGAATGGACAGACCTGTGTGTGCTGTATGACCAGACCTCCATCCCCCAAACTAACCTGTTGCTCCCAGAAGATGTTCAATGTCTCATTGTCAATGTTGAAACAAAACTCAATTGCTAGTCTGGTTGGCTTGTGTACATGGAATGGGGATATGTAGCATCTTGTCCTTAGGCGGAAAAATATATTGGGCCAGCCCTTTCTGCAGTGTTTACAAAGTCCAAAGGTGAAACCTGATAAGAGCTACAATGAAAGAGATAACTGGACTCCTGGAAGAGCCTGACAATAGGGTAAGGAAACATGGGGAATGGAGATTTGGTAACCAACAAAAATATTTCTAAACCTTGCCAAAGACAATCCACTTGGTAATGTAAAAATGCATGAAGGTAGAAAGTTAGCAGGGTTCCTAGCACTGGTTACCCAGTGTTTGGCACAAAATGTTTGGTGGACTGTTTGCTTAGTGCACTGAGATCCTAGCTATTAGGAAAAGGCTTGTCCCTCTGAGGCGAAGGTAAATAACCTGGATACACAGAGAGAGGTACATTGGTGAGACTTTCAGGGACTTGATAGAGAAGTCCCATTATTGCTACTGTAGAGAATAAGCATACAGGCATAGTGAGGACAGGGATGGGGTACCCAGGACGTCTTAGCCATTGAGGCTACTGGTGCAAGGTGCCACGGCCTGAGGCGCCCTCCAGCTCCGCCGGCAGCACCGTTCTCGTCCACCTCTTCTCAGGCTGCGGACGTGGGGAGGCCGTCGGCGAGCCTCCTGTCTGTGCTACAGCCAGGGCTCCCTAGATGGCAGTGCCGCACCACTGCTTCGGCCGAGCAAGCGGAGGTGGAGGTGGAGGTTAATTAGAAGGTGGAAGTTAATTAGAAGCAAGGAGAGATGGGGCTGTTGTGAATGTTAACACTGCAGACATCATACACTATATTGGTAAAAGCCAATAGCGCAGTTGATGGATGGGGGAGATCAGTGATTCTAGTACACGTTAGTGTCAATTCATTGGGAAATACAGTTATGTAGTCCTGGAAGTCAAAGCTGTTAGTCACATTTAATTTCACAAGTATTTTAAAGTGCATTCTTGCTTAAATGAGGCAATATCTATATATTTAGAGCACAAACCAAATCTGGCAAACCGAATTGGGAGACCCAAGCTGATTGTGCCTAAGAGTATCTCTGAGGAAGGATTTGTATTCAAAATATAGTGGGTTCAGTTAATGGATTTCTGTACAGCTGGAGGCTTCTTCCTTTCTTTTTGTGCATTTGATATATACCTCTTCATTTTTGGGGTAAGTGGGTACCTTGGAAGTAAGCATTACTAAAGGTAGAGTTGTTCAAGACAGAAAGGGGCCTTGCTGAGAACAAAACAGTGTGGTTCCTGTAAAGGGAAGTCCTGTCTCACCAACCTTACAGAACTGAAAGTATAAATAATTATACTTGGATTTCCAAAAAGTTGCCGACAAAGCCTTCTAACAGGCTCGGGAGCCAAATGCACCCCTCCTAGCCTCTCTGTCTGGCCCTAGGATCACTCCCTGGGCATAGGAACACTCCGCAGGCAACACCACTGCTTCACACCCCAAGTGTTTTTGTATGGTTGGGATGTGTCTGTGAACATGGATAAAGGCCCCTGGCTTATCAGGATGGATAAGCCAGGATGGAAAAAAGGTAAAATTCACACTGATTACTATCCCCATTTTTGCTTTCGTCCCCAACCACCACTGGGAAGTGGCCCCCAGAAGCTTGCCAAGAGGCGAATGTGGCCTTGGGCAGAAAAAGGCTCCCCAAACCTGATTTAGAATATTGTGTGTGGTTTACATTGCCTTGCCTCGAAAAGGAAATTGTAGCTTTAGGAAGGTGCAGAAAGAGGCAAACCAAGAGATTAAGTGATTGAAGCAACTATCATATAAGGAAAGATTACAATATGTGGGTCTGGGTCTCTTTAGTTTAGAAAAGAGGCAAGCGAAGAAGGACATGACAGAGGCTTATACCATTGTGAGTGTTACTGAAAGAGTGAAGATAGTTCTCAGGAAAAAATAAAAGGAGTTATCTAGTGAAACTGATTGGCAGACCGTTCAGAACAGACAAAAGGTAAGATTCAGCAAAGCTCTTAGGAAACCTTAGGAAAATAGGTTCAAATGGCTTCCCAGGAATGACTTTGTGTTGGTGTATGTGCACTAACCAAATATAGTCCATCTGGGAATTATACATGAGATAGACATTTGCTGTTGCCCAAAGAGGTATTAATTTATCTGCTCCAGGCATGCCAGGGGAACTCCTCTTCTGAAAGTGCCTACTGCCCATTATATTTGGTGCTTTATAGAAATAATTCTCAAACTTGTGAGATGTCCACCTTTTGGGGGAGGGAAGTGGAAGGAGGGTCAAAGTTTCAGATGGGACCCTGGGGTATGCCATGGATGTTTCCCCACTAACCAAGACCCAGGTAGACTCATCACCTTCTGACAGTCAATATCCTGTTGGATTTGTGTGCATGATCCCATCCTTACATCTCCTTGACTCCAAATGTGATTTGGAAATAAGCAAGTTTAGGACGATCTGCTGTGCTCTTATTGTTTCCTGGAGTGTAGCTGTAAAAGAGGTTCAGAGATATTCTGCAGTAATGGATATGTCAGATTAGAAGAAGAAGAAGAAGAAGAGTTTGGATTTGATATCCCGCTTTTCACTACCCTAGGGAGTCTCAAAGCGGCTAACATTCTCCTTTCCCTTCCTCCCCCACAACAAACTCTGTGAGGTGAGTGGGGCTGAGAGACTTCAGAGAAGTGTGACTAGCCCAAGGTCACCCAGCAGCTGCATGTGGAGGAGCGGAGACACGAACCCGGTTCCCCAGATTACGAGTCTACCACTCTTAACCACTACACCACACTGGCTCAGATTACTGTCCTGATTCTCATATCCTTGGATGCAGCTGATGGTTGCATGCATGTAGCTATATACACATAACTACATACAAGGATCTATGAATATTCACCCATGCAACAGATAACTAGTGCTGAGAAACTAGAAAGCAGTGAAAGTTTTGAAGGGAGCAGAGTTAAAAATAATACTTGAGAAACACTGCATAAATTCACCCGACAGGCAGGAATTTTGGCAAAGACAGATTTCCAGAGAAGCAAGAGGTAGAACAGGCCTAAAGTTCTGGCTAAGAATTGCATACTTTTCTTTTAAAAGCCTGCAAACCATAAAATTAACATAGCTTTTGGGAAAGCCAATCTACCAAGCACTTACAGCCCCTAGAAATTGTTTCTTGTGCCATTTCTTTGTTTACACTGCCCTCTTACGGTTTCTGGTAAAATAGCAGTTGTATTTAAATTTGTAAATATTTTATTGCAGTTCCTTACATTATTGTTTTTCTCTCCTTGGTCCCTGTCTTGGAAAACCATGTATCATTATTGTATTGTTCCTTGTGTTAGACTAGTACCTGGAAGACCAGGGTTCAAATCCTCACTTGGCCATGAAGAAATAGTTTTGATCAGTTTGGTTCTTGACTGATCTACTCTCTCAAGAAGATGAGGACCATTTTAAAATAGGTTTAAGAAGAGCCTTGCTGGATCAGGCCAAAGGCTCATCTAGTCCAGCATCCTGTGCTCCCAGCAACCAGCTAGGTGTCTATGAGAAGCTTGTGAGCAGGCCCTGAGTGCAATGACACTCTCCCCATTTCAGTCACATTACTGCCTCCAACAGTGAAGGAAGAACATAGCTGTGGTGGGGTAGCTGCCATTGTTAGCTGCTTCTTCCATGAAATTTTCTGATCATCTTTTAAAGCCATCTGATTTGGTGGCTATCACTACATCTCACGGGACCAAATTCAATATGCTGTGTGAAGGGTATATGCTGTGTGAAGAAGTGCTTTCTTTTGTCTGGAATCTTCCAACATTCAGCTTCAGCCCTGAGTTCCTAGTATTGTAAGAGAGGGCAAAAAAGTATCTGTCCACTTTCTCACACCATCTTATCCTCCTTTACTCAACTTTTTTTTTTCAAAACTAAAAAGCCCCTTCAGCTTTGTTTGTGCAATGGGGCTTCTCTTCCCTCCGCACGTGCCCCATGCAACCCCCAAAGTTGGCTCTTAGGGGGGTTGGGAGAACCTCCACAACGGTGCATGCAGGGAGGAGAAGGAAGATCACTGCTTTGGAACTATCACCTTAGTGTGATGTTGAATTCCTCCTCCTATTATATTTGTGCAAATATTATGCACATGTGTGGCATGGATTTGTGCCCCCAAATACCCCTGCTCCCAGTTTGTTGTATGGATAAAATGGTGCATGTACATCACTTCTAGCCACTTGGAGGAAAGGCAATATCTAGACATATTCAATGTGGTTTTGCTTTTTGGCTGTAGGCTAATGAAATCATACTTCTTGTGAATCCATGATGCACCTCGTGATTTAAGTCCTGAGAGGTGCTGCATAGGGTCTACAAACAAGAGTTGTAGATGAGGAGTAGAGATCTTTTGCTGTTAAGCACTCAGCATCAGAGGCGAGGCTGGGGAGGGGCTGGGGGCAGGGCACACTGGGTGCCACACTGCAGGGGGCGGTACTTAATACCTGGGAGTGACATGGTGGCTCGGGCACCTGCAGGCTCTGCGCTGCCCAAAATGGCAGTGTGGGGTTTGCATCCGCCTGCTGCCTCCCCTTCAGCCACCTTACAGCTGAGGGGGAGGCAGCAGGCAGACTCCTTGGAGGCTCCTCGCAACATGCCCTGCCCCAGCTCGCCCTCATGGGCAACTTGCCCTGCCCCCGGGCACGGGGCATGCACACTGCCCTGGGTGCCCGAGCGGCTAGCTACGCTGCTGCACAGCATCATCTAAGGGCAATGGGATATTCTTAGGGAACTTCCATGGGACAGATGGAAAGAGTTTCTGAAGTAGTGTATAGCTGATTTTATGGCAGGGGGAGAGGAAAGCATAGATAGATAGGTGCTCACACTCAGAATTAGTTCTCTTACTTGAAGACTGATATTAGTAGAAACAAAATATGATGCCTTTTCATACTGATGGATGTACATGTAAACCTGTGGTCCCTGCAGTAGGTGCCTAATGGAGCAGCTAGCAGTGTGGCTTGTACAAACTGGTCTTTGTAGAACACATCATATGACACCGCAGCTTAGATTGCTTGGGAATTATGCTGGAGAGTTCAGCATATCCAGGAGGAGACACAGAAACTGTCACAGAACTGGTAAATTTGGTGGTTACTTTCCATATGTACTCTGCCAAAGACAAAATGGTAGAGAAGCTAATTGAACAAAACAAACTAATCATTTGGCAATCTATGTGATAATCGACAAGGTTCTTATGGACACAGTGCTTGCTAGGGGATGGCAAGTAGAAAGAAATGTTGAGTAACCAGGATTTGGGGAAAGTGTATTACGGACTGTCTGGGAAGACTAACTTCTAAACAGTGGCGGCAGTATTTTTCATCTGAGGAACTTGGTTTCTTTTTTCGCTCCATCTGTTTCTGCTTCCTAATGTGCTGCTGGCATGACAACTTTTCCACTGTCTATTCACTGCTTCTTTCCCATGACAAGCCATGGGAATCTCTCCTGAGTGCAGGAGTCAGTGTGGGGTTGTATCTCAGTTTGATTCATCCCTTCTGGATGCCGTAAATGTTGTCAGCTCTTTGGCAGCAGTCTTTCTGTGTTGAGAGAATAAGAACAAAGCAACTTTCTTCAAGGCTTCAGCGGTTACTTAATTTTGAGAGGCATGACCGCACACACGTAGCTTTTAAACTGCAGAAGCTATGGACTCTTACCATCGGGTCCTTGGGGGTGCAATGCACAGGGCTTTGTCCAGTGTACCTGGCTTCACAAATTCCACAAATCAACTCACTGGCTGAGTTTGTGAAGTTGCGTACACAAGGCCCCCATAACAGGACCACCAAAATGTAGGTATGCCACCGGCTGCAGCCTAGCCCAGTTTCAGCTATCAGACCAATCCTCTCCTGCCCCTTTCACCTTGCGTAGCCTTGCCAATGCCCAGCAGTCCTTGTTCTAAGGTGCAGCAGGCCCCAAAGCTAGGCAGGCAGGCAAGCAAGCAGTTCCACCTCTCCTCCTTCCTCTTTTTTCCATCCTATCCTCCTTCCCTGTCACTTATACAGCCACTGCTGCCCCTTCCTCTTACCCCTCCTCCTCTGCTTGCCAAAATGCCCAGGGAGCAGCTGCAGCGAGATCAGGCACTCCCTTTCTACAATTACCATTGGGGCGCCCAGCATGCCATGGGAGAAGGGCCCAGATAAGCCACTCCACCTTTTAACTTGCTGGCTACCACTGTCTCCTACCTAGGGCACACTGCACTAGGCAGGGTGGGCAGGTGGCATTAGGCAGAGCAAACCAAGAGGGTGGCCTGCTTACAAAGACTTCCCCATACCTTGGTCTCCCGCTTTGCTTTGCAGTTTGTAGCCTATGTGGGTGGAAGTGCTTGGGCAGATTAGGAATGTTGTCAGCTGTATACTGGTGCATCCAAGAAGCTAGAAGTGTGTTAGTGTGTTGGAGATCTTTAATCTGCCTTGATCTCCTGCTTTTCATGGTCTTGTGTTATCATCAGTATCATCTTACAATACAATATCCTGACTACTAAATGCTTGTCCTTGAATTTTAAACTAACATGGCAGTATAAAGAAAAAGGACAACTCCTTACTTATTTTCAAAGTATTGCATTCACCCAACACCAACCTATTTCAAGCCTTTTAAAAATTGCCTTTAGGGTGAGGGGGCAACACTGCTAACTTTTGCTCCCTATGGCAAAATTTGTAGATCAGGCATTGTCGTCGTCGTCCCCCCATTTGATAACACCACCATTAGAAATATGTAACATGGCTCTGCAGCCTTAGTAAACTTCTCCCTCACAGTATCTGAGAATTTTTTAAAAAATCCTTAACTTGCTTATAATTCCCTTTAGTACTTTCCAGAACAGTACCGCAAAGTCTGGGAGGGGAAATATACCTACACCATTTCCTGCAGCAATCCTTTGCCATTTTAGAAGAGTTTCTATTTTATATTATTATGATGAACACAAGTAACTTAACATATGTAACTTAGCACATAGGATCTGGCTGGCTACCGTGTTAACAGGTTGCTGGATTAGAAGGGACCACAGACCTGATCCAGCAGGCCCATCTTCCCGGTATGTTCTTAGCCATAAGATGTGGTGATAGCTAGGCAGTGGCTGTGGCTTAGATGGCTTTAAAAGAGAACAGGTAAATTCAAGAAGGATAAGGCTATCAATGGCTGTTGGCCATAACTGCTCAGATACTGCGGACAAATGCAGTATGGTTATCCACCACATACTGATGGAAGCAAAGTACTAAGCTACAGTCACCTTTGGCCCAATCCTGCCAGGAAGACAGTACTATGATCAGAGAAGGAAGGGAGAGGGGAGTCTGAAAGGAATGGCCAGACAACAACCCTTTGTGCATTACCACAAGTGACCACACGATGTCACCAGGTGCCAAGGTACACCTGATGTTTGCAAGCAGCACATCAATTCAAGTCTGAATAACTCTTAGGCAGCTCAAAACAAAACAAAATAAAAAATTCCTTCCAGTGGCACCTTAGAGACCAACTAAGTTTGTTCTTGGTATGAGCTTTCGTGTGCATGCACACTTCTTCAGATACTGAAGAAGTGTGCATGCACACGAAAAAGTATCTGAAGAAGTGTGCATGCACACGAAAGCTCATACCAAGAACAACCTTAGTTGGTTTCTAAGGTGCCACTGGAAGGAATTTTTTATTTTGTTTTGTTTTGACTATGGCAGACCAACACGGCTACCTACCTGTCTTAGGCAGCTGACCCTCCTAAGAATTCCTACTGAAAATCAGAACAATTTTGTTTGGCAGGAAATGAACCTTGCTAGTTAGCAACAATAGATTTCTCTTTAAAGACAGTGTTTTTCATCAGATTAATTTCGAATCCTTCATTTTGTTTATAATCTTTCTCTCCCTTTGTCATTTTAGGTGTCTGGTGCGTTGTTGTTTTACAGTGAGTAGGATGCCATGCTCAGCATTCCCTCCTTTCTTATAAACCCTAATACAAGATCTCAATGTGAGGTGCTGAGATGTGTTTGTAGAGTTTTCTGACTCAGGTGTCAAATTGGGTCGCCCTAGCTAGTGTATGTAGTTTGTCTTGGGCAGGGATGTGCGTGTGTTTATGGTGTTGGTGTATTGGGCCTGCCCTGCCACCACTGCCAGATACACACACACACATGCCTATTGCAGATTAAACTCTGCCCCTTTCACTCATTGCTGCTTTATGCCCACCAGCTCAATGTATGCTTTGATGCCAAGCCACATGTTGCAATGTTTATGGTGTATCGCAGTACTCAGCTTATGCTTGTTAGGTTGATGACTTATGCATCACTAAAGAAGAGGAACTACATAACCAAAAGAAAACAAGGACACAGATCTCAATAAAGTTTTCATTATCTTACCGTAATTTAAATAGAAATGCATCTCATTCACCATAGTGGGTAAGACAGTATTCAGTTGACCTGTGTGCCTGCTTAGTCTGCTGCCTGCTGTTGCCTGTTGACAGACAGCTTGAAGGTTCCACCTACTTCCGCTTTTTTGGGTTCTCTGTATCTTTAAACTGGACTTGGATTGGTAGTGCTTCACACAGAGGAATCTTTCTGTCAGAAGACTGCCCTCTGACTGCCCTTCAAATAGAGATTTGTCCTCTGTAAAAGAGGACACACGGGAACCCAAATGAGGGGGGGAAAGATAAGTGGAGATGCTTGGGCACTTTTGATTTACAATTAAGACCAGAAGGTAAAATATATTTTTAAATAAGAGCACAGTCTCTTAAAATATACAGAAGAAAACAATTATCCAAAAATATATAGATACACCCGAGTTCTTAAAAAAAACAAACTTGTCACCGCAATTTTCTGAAGGCCTAAATGTAGGGAGGACTGCATGGCCTCTTATGAATCTGAGACTTTGGTTGAAGCAAGTTGCCTTGAGCAATATAGTCCACAGAGTAGACTCCACCTGTAAAGGCTTTGGTTTGTCCCACCACAGATTTTACCACTGCTTTGGACTTTGTGCAGTTCATCGCTGAAGGACGTGAAGGCTCATATGTATTCCCCCCCCCACCATAATTTTTTATTAGATTTTCACATTTTTATACACTTTAACCAATTCAAACATTAAATTACAGGGTTCTCTTTGGACTCCCTCCCCTCCCTCCCATGGGTTCTTATATTAAAAGTTTAAGGTTCCTGCATCTTTTGCTTTATCCAACTACTGTATATCCCTAATTATCATAATCAATTTCACATTACAAATGTCATTACAACGCTAACAATGAATTTAACTGTTTACAGTGGGGGTTTTTAAAGTAAGCTGCAAATTTACTCTGGTCTCTAAAATACTTGATCTTCTTGGTTTCTGATCTTGCCTGTCAGTTTCGCCATTTCCGCATAGTCCATCAATTTCATCTGCCAATCTTCCTTTGTTGGTAGTTCTTCTTCTTGAAGGCTCATATGTAAGCCAGGTGTAACACATTTAGGCCTGGTGATGACTTAGCTGATTCTGAAATTGCTTTGGCTATTTATTTATTTATTTACTGTGGAGACTTACTTATGAAATTTTGCCTGTTTTGAGACTTAACTATCACTTCCATACTTCCATTTGCTTTCCCCCGGGAAAAACCGCCCTTTGCTGATGAATTGGAACTCTGAGAAACACAGAGACCCAGAATGTGGCTCAGCATAAGCCCTTTTCAGCTTCTACCTCTATTGCTAGCGGCAGTAATGGTTCCAAATACCAGTTGCTGGAAACCACAGAAGAGGGGAGGCACTGTTGCACTCTTGTCCTGATTTCAGGCTTCCCACAGGCATCTGGGAGAACAGGATGCTGGACTAGATGGGCCACTGGCCTGCTCCAGCGGGCTATTCTTATGTCCAGGCATTCATCTGAACATGTGAGGTTTAAAACAGGGGAATGTATGCAAGCCCTGCCCCCAAGGTCCTATGTTTAGGACATCCTTTCATACTTGTGCTCTTTGAACACAACGGTCTCAAGGGGGCTTTTACATTTGTTGTACAAAATGTTCTTAGAACTGCAGTAGAGAGCAGGTCAGATCCAATAGTGATGAAGACAGAGCGACATTAGTGTTGGTGAAGCTACAAGATCCTAATATTTTTGGCTGTGAGTCCTGGAAGACCTGCTCCTTCTGTCCTGCAGGCCTTTTTCCACTTGGCCGGAGAGGACGGGGTCCTGACTGATGCAAGCTACAAAATTGAGGCTGTTGAACACAGTGGTGGAACTTCTTGCCCTGCCAAGAAGCAATCTGAAATACTCATTGCTCATTTTGGGTTAGTTAGTTGACCTCCACCTCTCCACATCACACTGGTGCCCTTTGGCTTATAATTGGCCATTTCAAATCCCTGTTTTAAGCCATGGGAGTATTACTACAAACAACTGCATGTAAAATCCAGCTGCCCTAATAACATAGTAAAAAGTAGCATGTGAGGTTCCAGGGGGATTGTTTCCACATAAACCTTTTTTGGGGGGAATTGGTATCATTTGTTCACTTGTCACCATTTGTCCTCAGTCTTTGAGACAAATTACATATTTCTGTTAAAAGACCAGCAATTTCACAACTGAGTTATTTACCAACCCTCAAACAGATACCACTCTAGATTCTGTGATCTGCTCATTTTCAATTTGTCAAATTGACAAATTCATGACAGGTGTGTACTAGTTACGATAGCCATTTGCTGCTTCCAGAATAAGAGGCAGCCCGTCTTGGAGTACCATAGAGTTAATGTGCTCATGTCTTGCTTGTGGGTTTCCCATAGGCGTCCTGTTGGCCACTGTGGGTAGTAAGATGCTGGACTGGCTGGGCCTTTTGGTTTTATCCAGCAGGGCTCCTCCTTAACTTCTTATGAACAAGCAGCCTGATTCAGTGAAAAGCCGTTTCATGCGTTGCGTTTCTGAAAAACTTGAGTCATGCATTTGGTGATGTGGACTGTGACCCACAAATGTTTATTGAATAATGGATTTGTTGGTTTTTAAGACTCTTTGCTGGTATTTAAATACCAAAGTTACATTTCCGAATAATATCACTTGACTCGTGGCGTAATTGGACTTGTGGGGAAATGGACTTCTAATTACTGTTGCATTTTGAATCTTAGAAAACTTCTAGTGCTCTACTATACTGTATGCTAATGTAGTCTGGTACCACTATCATGACATTCCATTCCCACCTAATGGATGGCCTTGTGGTAATATCGTTGCAAGGGAATTACCGTAGCTCTTCGGTGCTTTTTGTTTTCAGTGAAATCAAGGCAGTAGAGTGGTGCAGTATCAGAAAGATACATTTTTGGCATCCAAAGAACTAAATGCAATGGGCAGTATCCAGCTAAACACTTTCACTAGTGCAAGCACAGCAGAAATCCCCCCCCCACTTTTAGATCTGTTGTGGAGTTTTTTCCCAACCCTCTGCAGCAGATTTAGAGGGCACAGGGTTGAGTGGGGAGGGAGGTGAGGTTTGGTTGCATAGCCAAAAGTGCTTGCACCAGTGGAATGGCTGAGTTGGTTACCTCCCCAAATATTTAAAAACAAAAATTGAAATAGAAGGGCCTTGCCCCAGGGAGTAGCAATCACCACTTCTCTAAAATGAGCACATTAGAATGCTATACTGAGAGAACACAGCACTCAAAGATCACAAAACTGTGCAAGCATGGGGGGGGGGAATTTGTGTCACTTATCACTAGGCACTATCCAGGGGCATTGGTGGGGGGCAGCCAGGGAACCAAGGGCCTGGGTTTTTTGCACCAGGTCCTGGATCTGTTGCCCCTCCCCCTTTAAAATAAGTGAGTGAGTGAGTGAGTGAGTGAACTTACAGGGCAACTGAGCATGCCGCAAAATGCAGTGTTGGTAAGATGCCAACTATCCGTTATCTTAATTTGTTCGGAGGCAGTGCAGCAACAGGGGAGAGGCTTGTGATAGAGAAGCTTGTTGAGTGACCATGAAGCTTACTGTGTGATGGTGGGATAGTCACTTCCTTGCAGCCTAACCTACCTCTTAGGGTTGTTGTAAGGGGAGAGGCTCCATCAGGCCTCTTTCCACCTGCCTTGCCCAACCCTCCACTCTGCTTCTCATTGGGTATTGTATTATGTTGTGCACTGTGGTTTGCTGTTGTTTTATTGACTGGAGTTTAGAAATTACTTATTGTAACTGTTGAGTGGATTTCTGTTTAACTTTGAAATGTTAATATATTCTATATTATTTTAATGAACGTTGAATGTTATTTTATTTGTATAGTATTATGCATATTGTCTAATTTATAAGCCAGTGTGGTGTAGTGGTTAAGAGTGGTAGATTCGTAATCTGGTGAACCAGGTTCGCGTCTCCGCTCCTCCACATGCAACTGCTGGGTAACCTTGGGCTAGTCACACTTCTTTGAAGTCTCTCAGCCCCACTCACTTCACAGAGTGTTTGTTGTGGGGGAAGAAGGGAAAGGAGAATGTTAGCCACTTTGAGACTCCTTTGGGTAGTGATAAAGCAGGGTATCAAATCCAAACTCTTCTTCTTCTCCTCTAGACCTCTTCTCCTCTTCTTCTATATGATGTTAGCTGCTCTGAGTCTGGCTTTGGCCAGGGAGGGCAGGATACAAATAAAATTTATTATTATTATTAAGGATAAAATGTGTACAGTGGGAAGCCACAACCACTGCCCAGAACTCGTTGAGGAATAGAGTCCAATCTTCAGGCAAAGTACTGGGCCTAGAAAATCCTGTTGGCACCCTATAGCTCAAAGCCTTGACAGCAAGAGCTAATGTTTGTTTGTTTTCCTTCTGAAAGTGAACCTAAACTTGCATATATACAAATGCATACATATAAATGCATACATATAAATCAGCATATTTTATGCAACTGTGTCCCAAATCCTTTTCAGTAGTTAGCAACACGCCTGCCTGTGACACTTACACAATCATATTCTGCACAGTATTAGCAGTAAAATAACAATGGGTGTGCTACTTGGAGAAGAACCACAATTTTCCTGTGAAAGAATAACTGTGGTTTGATGCTGAGAAAGCGTCTCTTCAGTGGAAACACTTCCTTAGGAATCTTGCTTGCAAAACAAATGAGTTAAAAACTGCACAGTTACTGTGGAAAAGAAAAAGAAAATGTCTTGAAATATCTTTACAAGAAGGAGCACAAAACGACATTGGTCTGATGGAGCAAACTGAGGCTGAGTAACAGCTTGAAGATAACATCAAATGCCACAGGACCAGGCACTATACCTTTAAAACCTCACACTGCAGACCTATCCCAGTCTCATCCTGATCACCAGGAATAGGAGAGTAGATAAGAAAACAGCAGAGGCCTCTTTAAAGAATTGGGGGGGGGGGTGGGTGCATTTGGAAGAGTCTCTCCAAACCTTTAGGGGAGTGAGACATGTTTTAAGATTGTGAAAGCCTGCCTTCGGCCATAGTTCCAGTTTAAGCAGGTACCGTAAGTGGTGGGGAGGCTGGGTCACAAGCAGCCAACGGATTGTTGACTGGAGTCAGCATTTCCACTATCTCTTTTGCCCAAGGCAAAAAAAGATAGTGATGGTGGAGAGGGACTGCAGGATTTTGTTCTAAGTGTATTAGGGTTTCTTTTTTCTAACCCAAGAGCAGTGCTGGAACATTTGAAAAATGCGAAAGCCAGAGGATATCAAGTTCTGATTGGCACATTAGTCCAGGAGGTGCAGATCAACTTGGTTCATACTGGAATTCACAAACTGAATTCCTCAAGCAACAGCTCCCATAGCTAGACTACTGCAATGTACTGTGTGTGGGGATGTTTTTGGAGACTGCTTGGGAACTACAGCTGCTGCAAAACACTGTCACTAGATTGCTAGCTGGCGCCAGATTAATAAGAGGATGCCAATGGTTAAAGAATTCCATAGAATTGTGGTCCATTTCCAAATGCAATTCAAAGGGCTAATGCTTAGTTTTAAAGCCCTGCACAACATGGGACATGACTACCAGGAAGAACATCTTTCTCCATACTGGTGTGCTGTAGTCTGCTTCAGTGACCCTCTTCAGCAGGCCCATACCAAATGAGAGAACAAGAAAGAAGGCCTTCCCCATGGCAGCGGCAAAAATCTTGGGGTCTCAAATTTCAGCGGTGCCCTGTGTGATGCCAAAATTCGGTGCCCCTCCACCTATCTCGCTTCATTGTAAATCATAGTTGCAGCACCCGCAAGGTTCCACACCCAGTGCAACTGAACTGGTCACACTCTCCTAAATTTGCCTCTGACTATGATGCCCCCCTGGTCTACGGAACTCTCTTCACAATAAGCCTTGAGTGTACCCAAGTTTGGTACCAGAGAAAGATCTTTTTATTTCCCCATGCTTTTAATATCTGATGAGATTTTAATACTCATTCTAGTATTTAATTTTCATGCTGACATTCCCCTGCTGTTTGTATTATGGAAGGAGTTCTATGTCTTCATGTTCTCTTAATTTTGCAGGTATACTTGAAACTACTGGAGACAAGACTGGAAACATGAAGCCATGTCTGGAGCCTGCAAGTCTGCAAGATACAGTTCAATCTAGTTCAAGCATTTAAATGTGTATGAAAGGTCTGGTGCTTATTATGAGACTTTAGTGAGTGCATTCTGTCTGTCTTTCTGTCTGTCTCTGTCTCTTCCAGCCTCTAACATCACTTTTGTTTTTTCCATGAATTGATTTAAGTGACATAGCAAGTTTAAATTCAGTTGGACTGGTTAATGAGAGGAATATATTATTTTGCACTTACCTGTATGAATGCCTGCAAATTAAACAATTTCACGTTCCTGCAAGCAGATCATCCCCATTTGACTCACAGCCAGGCTCAGTATCTTTCCAGCTGCCTGCTATGGGAGGACCATATGCAAAGCCAGGTGGACTACTTCCCAATTCAGAAGGGCTTCAGGTAGCACCTGTGTGGTCAGGACTGAGTTAACCATTGTACGAAGCATGAGTGAGTGATATCTCTTTTGTCTAACAGGTGATGATGCTCCTGAGTATGAATCTTTGCTCTGTTCCATCAGCTAAGCTATTCTATAAGTCTGTACAGTGTAGTAGTAACCATTTCATGATCATGCGGCAGGAGAACCAGGGCCCTCTGCTATACGTTGGGTGAAGTGAAAACCTTTTCTGCTAAGGAATAGTGCTAGTGTAGCCTTTAATACAGCAGTGCAGATGCCTCACTTTCCAAAGGAGGCGTGGTAGGGTCGAGACCATTGTTCCTCGGCGTTGCACGC
Source organism: Lacerta agilis (assembly GCF_009819535.1). Taxonomy (NCBI): domain Eukaryota; kingdom Metazoa; phylum Chordata; class Lepidosauria; order Squamata; family Lacertidae; genus Lacerta; species Lacerta agilis. The sequence continues at coordinate 66,396,996 of NC_046313.1, forward strand.
ATCCATTTAATTGGCCATTATCTAATGGTGGTGCTGAGCTACATATAAAAGTGGACGAGGGTGGCAGAAAAATATGGTCAGATAGCAACTTTGTACCAGACATTTCAGAAAGAGAGGAGGAAAAGGCAGCAGTAATCTATGTTGTGTGCATGTTTGGCTTACTATGAAGGTAAAAGATCTAGGGCAAGTTACAGGTCATCAGAACCATATGCAAAGCATAGAATATTGTTATGCTCACCCCTCTTCTCTACGTGGTGAGAAGTTCCAGGAGTGCGGTACTTTCCCAGGTTTGGTTTGCTTTGGAAGGAAATTACTGGAGACTTATTGATGTTTTGTAATATTTGCATTTATTTACTGATAATCTAGTCTGGGCATAGGTGGAGGCGCAGTATATACCAAAACTGGCTACAGGTTTCATATGCTCTTGGGCAAAACTTTTTGTGGGTCCTCCCTCGCAAACTACTTTCTTGCTGCCGTTGTCTCCTCTTCCTCTTCACCACTATTGTTGCCTGCTTTATTGCCAAGCAGAGAGGATCGCGAAAAAACAGAAAGACAATCACGGGGTGTAATAACCAAGGAAAAAAGTATAAAATACTCAGCCGTGACTAATCCCTAAAACGAGGTAAAGATATAATAAAGATAACCCAAATTTGACTGAACACAACTCCAAAAAATGGCATGAGGGCCCCTAAACGACTAAGTGGAATTAGACATAAATATATATCTACTACTCAAATGAAAACCCTCATAACTGAAACCCTAACGAGATGCCGGCTCTTCCTCGTTTCACTGGATAAGAAGTCAGTTTCCTCAGAGGGAAATCAGAAAGTTACTAAAATCAAACCAAAAGAATAACGAGCAGTAGGGGGAGAATCCTCCCAAACTATTTCATGTTATTTAAACTCAGGCTAGCTAACCTAAATAATTCTGATAACAAAACTCATTGTTTTGAAGACGAAGACGCACGGGCTCCTATGACCAGATGCTACAAGAACAGTTATGAGGGTTTTCATTTGAGTAGTATATATATTTTTGTCTAATTCCACTTAGTTGTTTAGGGACCCTCACCCCATTTTTTGGAGTTGTGTTCAGTCAAGCAGAGAGGATCAGCAAGCAGGCTGCGGCATCTACTGCTCTTGAGTTTTTCCTACAAAGCACATTTGGAGATTCAGGTGACTTTATATTCCCATCTCCACCTTTGGGGCCAAAAGCAGCTGGGATAAAATTTTGATTAGGAAAATGTAGGGCAGGAGGAGTTAAACACCCATTCTACCAATGTGGGGCTTCAATTAAATTAGCAGCGCCCCACAGCTACAATTCAAAAAGCATCAGGGGGCAGTATCCAATGCAGGAAGATTTGTACTTGTGCAACATAACTACCTCCCCACTCCCCGCCCTGTGCACCCCACCCCAAATTTGCTCTGGAGGGCTGGGGGGGGGAAATGCAGAATATGTTAATAAATCTTTGTGCTTGCAGAAGGAGGTACTTAGTGCTACAATGGCTACAAGACAGGAGCTCCAGTCACAGAGTGGGAGTAGCCGGGGGCTGGGGCAGCTGCCCCAATCAATAAAAATCAATTAAAAATACATAGCAAACTGAGGCTCTGCCCCCCTAACAAAAGACCTGCCCCCCCCCTAACAAATATCCTCGCCAAGCCCATGAGTCACGGGCCACTTTTAACATGTAACTTTGTTCTCACAACCCTTTGAGGTTGCCTAGGCTGAGGAAGAGCCACTTGCCCAAAGTCTTCCAAGTTTGGTATAAAGCTTGAGCAGGGATTCAAAGCACATCCAAACTACAATGCTCTAGCCACTACATCACATTAGATAATTTGTAAAGTATTCCTGGAATAAATTAAGCTGAAGTGTTTTTATCATTTGACAATCTTCCCCTGCTTCAATTAATGTACATTACCAACCACTCACAAGTTATTTCCCCCCCCCCCAATTTTAAATGCCTCTCTCCCACTCTAGCTATTGCAGGAGTTGACACTCCCTGACTTGCCTGCTTTGGATAGTGGCCCACATTGCCCTGCTGTGACTAGAAACAGACACAATATCAGCACAGTGTGGCTGGTGATACTGCGAAATTTCCCCCCTCCACTTTCTGCACTCATCCCATCTCAGTAGGATTTCCTTTGCCACCACTCTCTTCCCTCTAGAGAAACTGACAAGAGAAGGGCTTCACATTTTGACCATCTGTGACTCCCCCTTTGCCAGTGTGGTATCATCCAGCAGGACTACATCTCCCATCAGTCCCAGCCAGTTAGGGATGCTGAAAGTTCATAGCACCAGGTTGGCAAAGGCTAATGTAACTCATTATCGGTGGAACTGGCAAGATCAAGGGGAAAACTTGTCAATTTAGAGTGCAATCCTATACATGCAGAACCAAGTCCCCTTGTTTTCCATGGGTATAGGACTGAAGCCATAATATGTCTGTCTGTCTCTTTCCTTGAAAAAAGACAGATATCAACAGACCTCAGCAACAATTAAGTAGACCGTGCCAATTTCACTGGAGTCCAGCAAGGGTTGATGATGCCACTGATGCTCACAGTCGTGCAAAAGGAGGGAGAAGTAGGAAAGAGAGCCATACCACACACCTATCAATCTTTTGGAAAGATGCAGGAAGTTTGAAATGTGATTTGAAACCCACCTTCCTGCATGGCTGTAAATTGATTTTAAAACCTGATACCAGCACATTAAAAAATGTATTTTTGACTTTCATACAGTGCGAGCAAGATTCAAAAGTGCTTTAAGCAGCATTTGTGAAATTGTTTTTCGTATTATGGACTTCACTAGGTCTTTGTCCTAAACAAGGGAGCTGTTGCCTGACACATTGTGAGGAAAATGAGCCTTTGTGCGTAGCTTGTGGTGTCGCATGGGTTTCTCTGTGGAGTGCAAATGCAAGATTCTTACACCAGGGACAAAGGTGTGATGGAATAAATGCATTCTTTCATTGCTCAAACTAAAAGGCTGCTGTATTTGAACTGGAAACATTACTGAGTTGCTGGCAGGTGAGAGAGGATTTGGCCACTAGTTCGCAGCAGGTCTGGGCAAAGTTGGAGAATGCAGTTGCTTATCTCCCCTCACCCATAAACATTCCTTCCTAGTCATTCATCTGTTTGCCAGATAAAGCCCTGCCATTTGAATCACACAGGGAGCAGGAATGGACAAGAATTACAGATGCAGATGATCAGCCCTCCAATTCCGTCCTAGATGTCCCACCTGCTGACAAAGCACTGGGAGGTGGGGAAGGTGTTTGTCCTGTTGCTGGGCTGACCCCAGGGAAGGAGAGGCTGATCATTTGCAAGAAATGCAGATAGTATTACTGGGCATTGTGCAAGCCTTTGGGTTTATAAAATCCTTCACTTAAGGTAGCTCAGTAAAAGACACAATTCCCCCTTCCTCTCTGACGGCTGCTTTGCTTATTGTGATTTTAATTGGTACATGTTTTAGACCTTTGTTGTGTACCTGCTAAAACTGTAGCAATTAAGAGCATACAAAACCCTTGGCAGACTGCCCTGGTATATTTCCTGGAGAGGGGTAAATTTATGAGGGCTAACTAAAATGTCACAAAATTGTGAGCAAGCTGGAGATGGTGTATAAGTGTACATCTTAAAGCTGCAACATGTGAAGTACCCTACCCAGACATTCTTCAGTTGTCTTCAACACAATCCTCTTTCCAGCACTGTGTTAAGGTTGCAAAATGATAACTGTTCTATGCAACACATTAATTTAATGTGTATAAAAAATGTCATACTTGGCATGGAATTTCTAGCTATGTAAGATGGAATCCCTGGTTTAGGAACACTTAACCAATCCAAGTCTCTGTTGTTTTTGTTTGATCCAACAACCAGCTCATCATTTCAGGAGGTCTCAGCTACACTTAATTCCCATGGATGGGCAGCCTTTATTCAAGGTTTCTAATGACACAGGAAAATACTAAGAAGGGCCTGTCTATAGATTGCACAACTCCAAAAAGCTGCAGACACAGTTTGATATCCAGAAAGTTGTCACTCCTTCCTTAATGTGAGAACTGTTTTACTATTATAATCTTTCAGGTACAATAAGTATGACACTGAGCACAAAGTCACAAGAGCCCAACTAACAACTTGAAGTGGCTAAAATATTTGGTGTAGTATTGGGTAACCTAAGAACGGTCCCAATATATTATAGGGAGCCATTGCAAAAGACCAAACCATGTGTGTGCATTTTTGTTAATCCATGCTCTAGCCAGCAGGTGGATTTAGGGGAGTGCAACTGGTTTGCCTGCAGTGGGCACTGAGCCAAAGGGGCGCCACAGGGTTTGCTGCAACAATGATGAGCAACAGAAGACAAGGTGGTGGTGGCAAATTTTGGCCTCTCATAGGGTGGCACTTAAATTTTAAAGCCAAAGTCTGCCATTGTAGCCAGTTAGACTATAAAGCAGGGGTGGAGGGTGTCTGTTTTTCTTATCACTAAATGGACTGAGTGGGGTAGTTCTTACTTTCTTGTAGTAGTAGTAGTAGTAGTAATAATAATAATAATAATAATAATAATAATAATAATAATTAATACCCCGCCCATCTGGACCACTCTGGGCAGCTTCCAACAGAATGTTAAAATACATAATCTATTAAACATTAAAAGCTTCCCTAAACAGGGCTGCTTTCAGATGTCTTCTAAAAGTCTGGTAGTTGTTTTTCTCTTTGACATCTGGTGGGAGGGCGTTCCACAGGGCGGGTGCCACTACCAAGAAAGCCATCTGCCTGGTTCCCTGTAGCTTGGCTTCTCGCAGTGAGGGAACCACCAGAAGGCCCTCGGCACTGGACCTCAGTGTCTGGGCAGAACGATGGGGGTGGAGATGCTTCTTCAGGTATACTGGACCGAGGCTGTTTAGGGTTTTGAATGTCAGCACCAACACTTTGAATTGTGCTCGGAAACATACTGGGAGCCAATGTAGGTCTTTGTTCCATTAGGTTTAATTGGATAGGGCTATGACTACTTTTGGGACGTGGGTGGCACTGTGGGTTAAACCACAGAGCCTAGGGCTTGCTGATCAGAAGGTTGGCGGTTTGAATCCCCGCGACGGGGTGAGCTGCCGTTGCTCGGTCCCAGCTCCTGCCCACCTAGCAGTTCGAAAGCATGTCAAAGTGCAAGTAGATAAATAGGTACCGCTCCAGCGGGAAGGTAAACAGCGTTTCCATGTGCTGCTCTGGTGCGCCAGAAACAGCTTTGTCATGCTGGCCATATGACCCGGAAGCTGTACGCCGGCTCCCTCGGCCAGTAACATGAGATGAGTGCCGCAACCCCAGAGTCGGACACGACTGGACCTAGTGGTCAGGGGTCCCTTTACCTTTACCCTTTTTATGACTACTTTTAGATATATCAGGACCCTTTGATTTCATCAGGTTTTTGCATCAGTGAAAACTATTTTGGGGTAGCTCAGCAGACTAAAACCAAAGTGGCAATAAAGATTGCACAATGCTAGGGATACCTTTGCCTTTAGACTCCAGTCTGCTGTGCACACATGTTGTTTTGTTGTAAATCCTGAGACTCAGTTTAGTGGCCTGGGGTTCTTTGAATCACTTCCGAAACATTCCTGGTTAGAAAGACTCAGGTTGCAGAGGTCACAGAGTTAGATCTGCTCTGCTTTTGTCCTAATCTTAATTTATATGCCCAATGCCTTGCTTTCAGGAATGGGCAGAATAAGGTGATGATAAAAATGAGGTCAGTTTTTAAGTGTAGGGTGGAAAGAAGTTTCTCAGGTAGACATTTCAGGGGGAATCTCTACTAATGGTAAGTAACTGAAAGAAGACAGAGGAGCCCACTTTATCCCCTCCTCTTCCATATGGAGGGACCATGGCACAGTGGTACAACATACATAATATTTTGCTTGTAGGAGGTCCCAGTTTCAGTCTGTGACATCTTCCATTTGGAGGATCCCAGATCTGTGGCTGGTACAGATCTCTGCAAGAAGACTTTGGAGAACTGCTGCCTTTCAGAGGAGGCAATACTGGTCTAGATGAGCTGGTAGTTGGATTCAGTATGATGCGCCTTTGTACGTTCATACCTGCCTCCTCAGATAAGCCCATGAAGGGCGGAGGGCGGCACAGGCAATAGGATTCTGCATGGACAGAATTGACATTGGAATCAGATGCGAGTTTGTTTTTCCATCCTTTCAAGTTTGCCTGGTCAGTCATTTCTCTGCTAGAGGTGGGGTTGTATAGCAGAGGCTGTCAGCAACATTCTGCATGTGCAGAAATTGCATGGCCGATTTCCGATACCCCAGCTCAGCTCTGCTCCAGATACTGGAAGCTGAACTCATCCTATAAATATGCACGTATTGCAAAAGCTGAATGTGGCCAGACGTTGTGTTTCACCTCTGTGACCGAAGGCAGCAGGTACTGTGTTTGAAACATTTGGCTCTTTAATGTCACACAGTTGTTCCATTAAGAGGGTGCCTTTGTTTATACTCTGCCCTCTTTTGTATGGCAGGATGTGGGTGGGTAGTGAGCCAGGCCCGGAGATATCTCTTAATGACTCAGAACAATGACCCTCTGAGTATAAACTGGTCGGGCCAGTCCATGGCTGGGCTGTTGTGTGAGAGTTCAAAGGCCCAATTACATGTTAAAAGGAAATACAACCTGGCTACAAAACTTGTCTCCATGCCTTCCAGGGATAACAGCCAGGGATTCCAACAGTTTTAAAACACAGCATGGCAGTTTAATTCCTGGCTCCTCTGGAGTTCAGACTGGTTAGTCGGGCATGGAGAGAAGAATAATGTTCTCAAATAACTCTAGCAAAAGTAAGGAGTTGTTCTTATAAGCTGAAAAATCACTGACTTGGGGATCTGCAATAGGATATTGCTCGGAGGGACAGTTGCACACAGTGGCAAGGTCATGTCTACAATGCTGAGATAGGGGTGGGGAATGAAGTGGTGGGTGTAGTGGTTAAAGTGTTGGACTACAACCTGGGAGACAAGGGTTCAAATCCCCACTCAGCCATGAAGCTCACTGGGTGACCTTGGGCCAATCACTGCTTCTCAGCTTAACCTACCTTACAGGTTTGTTGTAGGGATTAAATGAAGCACAGAAGAACAATGTACACCACCTTGAGCTTCTTAGAGAATTTATTGCACTGTGGCCTTCTGATAACAGCATCCTGCCCACAGCAACAAAGTTCCAGAGTGGCTGAACAAAGACTTCTAAGACAGCAGGTAATAGCCTTCCTTAGGTGTTAAATGTTTGCTCACTGAAATCCAGACTCCTGAAGATTTGAGTTCTACAGTCAGCAACGTGGCAGAATTTCAAATATAGTTGATGGAGGCAGCTTGAGGTAATATGGGACACAGGTAAACAAGATGAAAAATATCTCACATACACTTCTTTACAATGAAGATTTCTCCAAATGATCAGATTTCACTCAGTCCCATCATTGCATCGATTACCTACTCAATAAACAGAGGAGCAAGGATTGCTGCTGTTACTAAAATTTGCCTGGCAACAGGAGAGACTGAATCCTTCCTATCCCTCCATTGGCTGGAGGTTATAATATCCCTGGTCTGTTCCTCCAGCTGCTGCGCTCCAGGTGACAGCAGTGGCATCCCAGAGGCCGCATGCTGAATGAACCTTGCCCCCCACCCCAAGCAAGGTGGAGAGCTTAAAAGTTCTTTCCACACCAGAAAAACATTGCTTGCATTGAACTTGCAGGATTTAAACAAGCCTGCCTTCAACCTTGTAGCTGTATGGTTGAAATTGCGCAAGTTAAAAGCGTGTAAGATGCAATCGTACTGTACTACGTAACATTCATGTAGTGCTATCCCTGGGTGTTCAGATACATGATCTCTATAGTTCTTACAACAACCTTCTGAGGAGCTCTAGTATCATTTTCTAAGGAGCTGCAGATGAGTGGCTGAGGTTGGGAGACGTGTTTTGCATAACTCTTTAAAAAGTGTTTGTGGAAGGATTTGATGAGAAGCTTTCCATGTATATGTTTTGATCAGATACTCCAGTGATAGCAATTGTGTAAGACTGACTTAAGCTAAACTTTTGGAAATCCTGTGATGCAACAGTGGTTCAACTAGCAATGGCACCAAGTGCAAAATACAGTGATAATTGCCTTGATATATGATTAAGAGACCATAGTGTGCATTGGTTGACCAGTAAAGTCACACGTCCCAGAGATAATGGACACTATCCTACATGAACAAAGTAGAAAAAGAGATAAGCTGACCACAGGATGTCTTGCTAGGACTATGCCACCTGTGCCAGGAACTTGAATAGCACCTGCTTCTGATGCATGCTTGTAAAAATTCCCTTTGGCTTGTAGTTGGTTTGGGTTTTGAGTAAATCAAATGGGTTCATGTATTTTCAGTGGCACTGTGCATGAAAAAATTATATGCAGTGCTTTTTTTCCTAAAAAATTGTTTAGGGGTACTCTTATTTTGACTCAAGAAAATCACCATTTTATAGGCTGCCATCAGGGGTAGCAACAGAACCGACGATTCACTGTGCTATTCAGTGGAACTGATGATTCACCGTGCTAGAGAAGAAACATAAATATTTAATTTTCACAAAGTGTTTAGGGGTATGTGTACCCCTACATCCCCAAGAAAAAAAGCACTGTTAATATGTATTTGCTTAATACGCACAGTTGAGTTGGAACTATGTTTTCGTCATTGATAACTTCATGTATGTTAAAACATGGGGTGTGGTTTATAACTTTAAATGTGAATGATATGTGGTTCAGAACATGCAATTGAATATGTATTATTATGGTGTGTGCTTATGGAAGCTTCCATATGTGAAGGTGTGCTCTTTGCAAGGGTGTGAATTTGTTGCCTGGTGCATCACTGTAAGCCTCACTATCTGTGGGTGTGTCAGTGGCCCTGGGGGCCTAAGTGATGTGCAGTGTCCACAGTTTCATGGTAGGTTACTGCCAGGAAAGCTAGGAGAAGTCAGATAGTGGAGAAGGAGTGTGGTGTGTAGTGGTTAAGAGTGGTTGACTCGTAATCTGGTGAATCAGGTTCGTGTCTCGGCTCCTCCACATGCAGCTGCTGGGTGACCTTGGGCTAGTCACACTTCTCTGAAGTCTCTCAGCCCCACTCACCTCACAGAGTGTTTGTTGTGGGGGAGGAAGGGAAAGGAGAATGTTAGCCGCTTTGAGACTCCTTCGGGTAGTAAAAAGCGGGTAACATTCTCCTTTCCCTTCCTCCTCCACATGCAACTGCTGGGTGACCTTGGGCTAGTCACACTTCTCTGAAGTCTCTCAGCCCCACTCACCTCACAGAGTGTTTGTTGTGGGGGAGGAAGGGAAAGGAGAATGTTAGCCGCTTTGAGACTCCTTCGGGTAGTAAAAAGCGGGATATCAAATCCAAACTCCTCTTCTTCTTCTCCACATGCAACTGCTGGGTGACCTTGGGCTAGTCACACTTCTCTGAAGTCTCTCAGCCCCACTCACCTCACAGAGTGTTTGTTGTGGGGGAGGAAGGGAAAGGAGAATGTTAGCCGCTTTGAGACTCCTTCAGGTAGTGATAAAGCGGGATATCAAATCCAAACTCCTCCTCCTCCTCCTCCTCCTCCTCTTCTTTTCTTCTTCTTCTTCTCTTCTTTCCTCCTTCAGTATGAGCTCTTCCTTCGCTGTCGCCTTTCAGAAACACTGAGATGCAGTTGGGACGCTTCATAAAACAGGAAGGGGCACTCTGTTCTGAGGTTTCCACAGTGATTGGTCATCATTAGGTGGTGGACTCTCCACTGGAGGTTTTTAAGCAGAGGTTGGATGGCCGTCTGCCATGGATGCTTTAGTTGATATTCCTGCTTTGCAGGGAGTTGGACTAGATGGCCCTCAGGGTCCCTTCCAACTCTACAAGCTAATGATATTAGAGTGCTCCCATCTGCCCTCTGGCCGTTCTGAATGGCAGCAGAGGAGAAGAAAATCTCTGCTCTTTAGTTACAGGTAGGTAGCCATGTTGGTCTGCCATAGTCAAAACAAAATAAAACAAAAAATTCCTTCCAGTAGCACCTTAGAGACCAACTAAGTTTATTCTTGGTATGAGCTTTCGTGTGCATGCACACTTCTTCAGATGCACTGAAATAGAAGTCACAAGCTTTGCTTTTGTAATTGTTTTCACTACCATGGGTCGCACCACAGACAAATGTGGAATGGGTCAGGGGTGTGGGTGTGGGAGAGAGAGAGGCCAGATGGGCAGGGTATAAATAATAAATTATTATTATTGTTATTGTATTGTTGTTGTTGTTGTTGTTGTTGTTGTTATTTTTATCATCATCATTATCATTATTAATAGCAATTTGGAAATCTGGTGTGTGTTCCTATGACCATTTCAAAGCAATCCATGCATTCAAATTGCCGTTATCAGTCATTCAAAGGCATGTTAAAAAAAAAAAACACTTTCAATGTAGGCATATGGGAGAAGTGGGGGGTTCTTTGTTCTGTTTCTATATATCTTTTCTGAATATAGCAACTCTGGCTTATGCTGCCTGCTCTCTGCCCACACACTACTCTCCATGACAGAGGAGTCCAACGGTCAAGGCTGGTTTTAACCATTTACAGCCAAAAGTCACTGGCTGCATCAGTACACAACTCCTGGGTTAAAACCATCTTAAATTGGTGAAGAACATTTGGGCTATAAGAGGCCTCTCCCTCAACTTCTCAGCCATATAGTCATTGACAGTGACTTGTGGTGTGAGGAGTTTCCTGGGTTTTCCTTGGGACAAGGATTTAATTGGAGCTTGTAACAGAAAATCATGGCAGTTGAGGAGAAGCTGTGGCAACTGCAGGTTAAATAAAGAATTCTACACTGTCTCTTCTTGTGATTTTCACACCTTCAGCTGTGTGATATAATATTCACTGTCAGCAAAGTAGGAGGTTACCAGGAGTACATGGAAGACTTCCTGAAAGAGCCTTCACATATCACTTTTCCAACAATTTGTGTTAACATACACTTTAAATTCACATTTCCAACCAGATTCCTACCATACTTTAATTAAAAACTACACAAGGTACAGCAGCAGTTATAGATTCTATAGGCACTGACAAAGTAAACAGCACAACTATGGAACTACAAGTACAATGGGAAGACAGAAGTTTCTTGCTATCTAGAAACCACACTAGTAAATCTCTTCCTCCACTCAGAAGTAGTGACTTGGGAGAGAATGGTTGGTTGGAGTTAGAGAGCAAACCTTAATTTATGGACAGGTAGCTCTAGTAGACTGAGCCTTGGAATAGGGGCAGAATAAGCATGCACAGAATGAACTTCTGCAGCCTGCCACAGTAGGATTAAAGAGCAAGGATTCAGGGCAGCTGGCACCTCATTTTTTTTAGAGGACTGGGAATAAATTATATATGTTAATTGGCTTGTTAATACCAGTATATATTACTATATGTCTGTTTCTTTTGAATGATTCCCTGCCCCACTATAGGTGTTTGTTCACTCAGTATTGCTGAGATGATTGGCAATGACTTAATCTGCTACTGTAAATGTGTGCCTATGTAACATATGTTTAAATTCTAATTAGTCTTGACTGTAATTTTTGCATCCCATTGCCATTCAACTCTCACCTTGCAATTTCTCCTTACTTACATGCCAAATAAGATTTCACTTCAGGCATCTGATGAAGTAGACTGAATCCATAAAGGTTTATGCTGTAATATACTTGTTAATCTTTAAAGTGTCAAAATACTCCCCCCCCATCCCCAGTCTTTCTGATACCACTTTGGGGCTGGAACTAAAATGACCCTAAAGCAAGGTGAAAGGAACCTCAACCAACCCACCTCCCCATTCCTCACAGTTCAGAGGCAAGGCAACCCTTCTATTCCAATCCCATTTCTTGCCTCCCTCCCCCAGCAACCAGGGGGAATTCCTCAGCAACAAACAACACTTTCCGGCCTCTCCTTTCACTCAGATCTAACACTCCCTCTTGCTGGATGCTGTTCCTGCCTTGAGTTCTCCATCCATCCACTTCTGTGCATTCCTTCAGTCTCTTGAGATGGGGGTGTGGAACAGTCCTCAGTGGCCCCCAATCTCCCACACATAATGACTGCAATCTCCACATCCATACTAGGTCTGCTGTGCTAAGACAGAATTTTTGTGTCCTCCAAAGTGACCACAGATTGCTCAAGAAAGGAAGGAGAGAGGCAAGAGTCGAGCTCAGCAACACTCGAGCCTCCATCTTTCACAGAAACTTCAACTTTATCACTTTGTGATAAAACTTTGGGGCCTGCCTAATAAGGAAGTTTCTAACAAAGGCGCAGGAGAGAATCATAGAATCATAGAGTTGGAAGAGACCACAAGGGCCATCCGGTCCAACCCCCTGCCAAGAGGGCGAAAACTGAACTCTATAGCTATAGTCCAGGGGTTACTAGTCTTTTTGGTCAGCAGGTGCATTTGGAATTTTGATGAAGTGCCCACTGATGCCAAACAAGAAATGGCTTCTGTTGGGATATGGCAAGGCTGAGCCAATGCAAACAGGAACTGGGCAGAAAGAATACAGCCCCTTACACACTGTGGATTTTTGAGGGGCAGCATAGGAGGTACTGGAAAGTACACTGGCACTCACAGGTGCTGCATTAGTGATCCCTCACAAGTGTAGACTGATAAGCAATAGTTGGAGAAACAGGCCAGTGATGTCATAATCATATTGGCTAAATCAGAGGGTATTTTCATTCTTTCTCTGGGCTTGCAGCTGTAAAGTACTTTGATGGAAACTATTGCAGATAGCACCCCCCCCCCAATGGTATTGACTGAATAATTTTTGACACCCTGAAATTTAGAGAGGGGGAAATTCTCGTTCCTGTTGCTACATAATTCTGATTCTGATTTCAGTGGGAAATTCAGCTTTCCCTAATTCATATCTTTGGGTAGTTACACGTGTAATTGTTTAGTCCAACAATAAGATTGGGTTGAAAGGGGAATTCATTTAAAAAATGAATATTTTTGTTTTTTGTTTTCTAGCTTTCCTTTGCCAAGTGTAAAAAATAAGTAAATAGACATATGATCAAAGTGAAATTGAGATTCTTGACTGCTTTGCCTCCAGGGTTGAGTAAACCTGCAAAGTGCGTGACAGTTTTTCACCTTCTGGGCCCATTAGAAGTCTGATTTTCCCAACTTCTTTAGCGTGAGGATAAGAGTGAGACTGCAAGTCAAGCTGAGGAGGCCTTTTAAGAAAATATGCAGAGCCTTGACTCTCCATGCTTCCATGGGCAGTTAAATAACCCCTCCCTTAGTGACTCAGGGCAAAAGCACCCAAGCCCTTTCCCTTCAAAGTGCAGCTGCAATGGCCAGAGCATAGTTGGAGCTAGCACTGAGGGTGCAGCCCTCTCATTCACAATGCCCACCCCCCCCCCTGCTCACAGCATAGTTCCTTCTCATCCACCCCTGCTGGCAGTCCTGTATGCTGCTGCCCTACAGTTTGGCACGTCTCACACACAAGGAAACAGAGTTGTAAGATGAGCTAAGTCCAATTCCAGGGACTGGGATTTTGGTGCCACTGAGTCCGTCGAGAGGCGTGCAGTAGACCTGTAGAGAGAAGAGAGCAGCTAAAAATACCCTAGAGCCAACAACACACGAGGAGACGTGCAGAAAACACAGCAAGACAAGGGCAGGGAAAGACGCTGCCATTCGGTCTTGCCGCTGCTCAGCTCAACTTCAGCTGTTTCCACCAGAAACCAATCCTGGTTTGCTGCTCCAATACAGCGGCCTACTATTTTGCCCCTCTGCCAAAGCCAAATGCGTATAATCCCCTGCCTTACAACCACAATTACAGGCTGGCTTCTGACTATGGTGTGGCCATTCTGCCCAGCGCATGTACCTAGGTGGTAAGCCAGGGCTAGCTGTAACATTAGGGAGAGAGAGGAATCTGCTTTAGGCAGTTCATTTTGGGGTGTTAGGAAAAGGCAGAAAGTATTTATTTAATTTTGCTGTTTAGTGATTACTGCCAGGGCTGTCTTAAGCATATCCGGCACCATGGTACAAAGATCCCTCCGATGCTGCCCACCCCCACCCACACCCCCGGTTTCCCAGAGTTGTCGACCTTTTCCCAAGCCTCTGCGGGGATTGCTCTCCTCCCACGGAGGCTTGGGAAGGAAGCTCCATGCCCGCTAGCCATATAGTTGGCGGGGTGCAGCTTCCATCCTAAGCCTCTGCAGGGATCGCTCTCCTCCTGTGTGGAGGCTTGGGAGGCAAGCTGCACTCCCACAAGCCTTATGGTTGGTGGGGCGCAGCTGGCGGGTGTGCGGGGAAAGGTGTGCACGGCTTGCTGGCGGCCTCCCCACTCACTGGGGCACCCTGAGATGCTGGCACCCTGGCGCAACACACCACTAAGCCCTATGGGAAAGACGGCTCTGATTACTGCTAAGTAGACAAGAGGATTTTGTCAGATTTTCTGTCTCAGCTGCCAAAATATATTGACTAGCCCTGGGTACTGTATGCACCTTGTTGGTGTTGCTATGTGCTGCTAAACCTCAAGAAGCAAAATGTCCTGCATCTGCCCTACCATCATTACCAGACACAGACATGTGCCTTATAAATTACACTTCGCCCTTTCCAGTCGTTGCCTGATACCCACCAGCTCAATGCATGCTTCGCTGCCAAGCCACCTGTTACATTGTTATGGTATCTCACAATAGTAAGCTTTTCTTTGTTTTAAAAAGAAGAGGACAATATGCAAAATCTAATTTATAGATTTAGGGACACATTTAGAAGTAGTTGTTGTATTTAAATAGAAATACATCTCATTCACTATTGTGAGGAACACTGACTGTGACCAAGTGACCTGTTTGCCTGTTCAGTCTACCATCCAGGTGCTAAGTGTTGCTGGGTAACTTCAAGCCCCCTTCTGCTCATTTTGCCTGCTTAGGGTTCTGTATACCTTTAAACTGGATATGAACTGGTAGCACTTCAACTAGAAGACTCTTTCAAATAGAAGTCTATTTTCTATGAAGCAGGACATGTGACTACCCTAATGTCTGGAGCTCTGAGACATAGGCCATCTTTTAAAGGAGGAAAAAATTGGTGGTGGAGGAGGAAACCAATGATTACCGTGCCAGCCAGATGTAAACAGTCAGGCATCATGAGTCTGAATCCTTGGTTTCTGGAAATTGGGGACCAGATCACTATATCATCACCCTGATAACTGCAGAGCCTTTAACCAAAACTTACTGGTACTGACTGTTCTGCTGTGTCAGGAAAAACCAAGCAGCCTATAATCTTCAATAGCACACCGCTCTTCCTTGTACAGCTTAAACTTTTCCGTCTGAGCACTTTGGTGTGAGACTTTGATCTGGGGCATTATACCGAGTATACCAGACCTTCTCTGACCCACCTCCTTTGATCCCTCAGTGTCTGTTCCACAGCCCCTTGCTCTCCCTCTGTATTGCAAACCTGGCTTGGACCACTTCTTTGACTCCTGTTCTGAATTCCCAGTCCCAGACTTTGGATAATCCAATACTCTAGTCTAGAGCCTATGTTCACATAGATATGCTCCCAGTCAATATGGAAGGTTCTAGGCCAACGCCTGACCCTGAATAAATCAAGGCTGCTTCAGCTCTTGAGTACTTGTGGTTCCTGACAAACTTACTGCTCCCATCCCCCTTTTCCGCTCTACTCAGCTGGGTGCAGCCTGGGAAAGCAGGGAGTGTTTGCTCAGCTGCTGGCTGAGGAGGAGTGATGGTCTCTGTGGGGAAATAATACAGCACTGTAGAAACAGGTGGCTGCGAGACACTGTCCCTACTCCATGTGCGACAGCACTGAAGGTCTTAACCCATTGTGAGGGATGCTGACCTTTTTCCTGGGAGCACTTTGGCATTTACACCAGCATGACTGGAATTACAGTGGTACCTCTGGTTAAGTACTTAATTCGTTCCGGAGGTCCGTTCTTAACCTGAAGCACCACTTTAGCTAATGGGACCTCCTGCTGCCAGAGCACAATTTCTGTTCTTATCCTGAAGCGTTATTTCTCGGTTAGTGGAGTATGTAACCTGAAACATATGTGACCCGAGGTACCACTGTATCTGGGCCCACTGCAGGTGAAGGCAGCTTTGTTCATCACTGCTTCTCTACTTTGGGAAAAGGTACATTTCTGTGGGTTGCATCCAAATAAGGGATGCTGGTGGCGCTGTGGGTTAAACCACAGAGCCTAGGGCTTGCCAATCAGAAGGTCGGCGGTTCAAATTCCCGCAATGGGGTGAGCTCCCGTTGCTTGGTCCCTGCTCCTGCCAACCTAGCAGTTCGAAAGCACATCAAAGTGCAAGTAGATAAATAGGTACTGCTCCGGTGGGAAGGTAAACGGCATTTCCGTGCGCTGCTCTGGTTCGCCAGAAGTGGCTTAGTCATGCTTGGCCAATAAAGCGAGATGAACACCGCAATCCCAGAGTCGGCCGCAACTGGACCTAATGGTCAGGGATCCCCTTTACCTATCCAAATTCTACTCGGAGAAGACCCATTGAAATTAATGGATGTTGAAGTGTTTTGATTGTTGGAACGGCTTCAAACCAACACCAGCACACCATGGAGCCGACTAACTTAGGTTGATTAGTTTTAATAGGTCTACTCTCAGTATAACTTAGTTTGCGACAACCCTGATTTCTTACTCAGCTGCTCAAAGGCAGATGAACCGTGCCACTTCACCCATTCTCCTGCATCTCTTCTTATCCTTCTAGAGCAAGATTATTGTTATTTGCCGGCAACAATGGCTACTACAGGCAGCACCAACCCTTTTTCCGTTGGTGTGAAAACAGTACCACAGATAGCTTAGCTAGCCAGTTCCCCCAGTTATAGCGATCCAGACAGCGTACTCTTAGATCTTGTTCTCAGGAGGAGTGTGAGCAGGAAACTGTTGGGGTCCTTTATTTACAGCAATGTCAGCTAGGCTTTCTTACTCCTGTTGCAATGGGATTGGCCTCAAAATGGCAAGTTTAATGCCTGGAAAATCCCAGATTCAGCACTGAGAAAGGGCAAATCCAAGCATACTGCATTCCTCAGGCTGTGGGCCGGAGATAGCAAGAGTCAGGCCTGTGCCTGCATGTAAAGTAGAGGACAATGGCAGCATTGACTAGGGGGCATCTCAAGAATGTGCTTGAGATCCTCATGTTGCACCCACATGGATAAACATACTCTTCAGTGCCTATAGACCCCTAGCTCTCTGGCTCCTGGGCATTTTGACCTTCCACCCACTTCATTTGCTCCAGGGGCTACTGCCAGCCCCCAGTCCCATTCAGCTCTCCCTACCCCACTTTCCTTGTGAAGGTCATCTAAGCTTCTGAGCTCCAGGATCCTTCAACTTCTTTCCTCACCCATTTGTGGATTATATTGCCCTAGTGGCAACACACTCTGACCAACTCTCTGAACTAAGATGTTCATGGATGTGCAAGGAAGTGAAACTGGTGTGCCAGTCAAAGTATCACTTCACATATAGAATTGTCATGTTGTTGTTGGAAACTGGGAGGGGTAGCCCAACTGGGAGGGGTAGCCAATGCCACTGAAGACAGAGTCAAGATTCAAGATGACCTTAACTGATTGGAGAACTGAGCTAAAACTAACAAAATGAATTTCAATAGGGACAAATATAAGGTTCTAGACTTAGGCAGGAAGAACCAGCCATACAAATGTAAGGTGGAAGACACCTGACTTACCAGTAGTAAATGTGAAAAGGGTCTAAGGGTCTTAGACCACAAGTTTGACACGAGTAAACAGTGTGATGCAGCAGCAAAAAAAGCTCATGCTACTCTAGGCTACATCAACAAAAGTATAGCGTCTAGATAAAGGGAAGTCATAGTTCTGCTCTATTTTGCCTTGGTCCGACCACACCTGGAGTACTGTATCCACTTCTGGGCACAATAATTCAAGAATCATAGAATCATAGAATAGAATCATAGAATCATAGAGTTGGAAGAGACCACAAGGGCCATCCAGTCCAACCCCCTGCCAAGCAGGAAACACCATCAAAGCATTCCTGACAGATGGCTGTCAAGCCTCCAATTCTGCACATATTTCAGCTTGTCAATATCCAAGAAGGATATTGACAAGCTGAAATATGTGCAGAAAAGGGCAACCAAGATGGTCAAGGGCCTGGAAACCAAGCCTAATGAGGAACAGTTGAGGGAGTTGGGTATGCCTGGTAAAGAGGAGACTGAGAGGGGATATGATGGCAATCTTCCAATATCTATCTGAGCCTTCATAATAGGTTGCATTATCTAAATCAGTGGTGCCTTGAATGATAGTCAGGGGTACTATGGGCAACACTGGCTTCTGCCCCTCTTTCCTTCCCTACCTTCCTCTGGCGCCCTCTCCGTCTCTGCCTCCCAAAGGCTTGCACAACTGTTTGTTACAGCAGCCCTTGCTACAAGCTCTCCAGGCAAATGGTGCCTCTTCTGCTGGCCAGGGAGTGCTTCCCAGGCCCCTGTGGGGCAATGTGAGGAGGCATCTCTCTTTGGGGCAGGTGGCACAGCTCAGAGACCAGGGGTGGCAGCTGTGGCTGCCTAGAGGACTCCCAAGGAGAGGGGAGAAGAGAGGAGGCTGAGTGAACCCTCAAGGGGTGAGGGGCTGCCAGCTCTGCAGGCAAGGGGTGACATAATTGGGCTCCTGAGCCCCACTGGGGTGCCACATAAAGAAGGTAGTTGGTCAAGGGAGACGTGGACCCAAAAGGTTGACAACCTCTGATCTAAATCAATGCTTAGGTCACGTATTTCAGCACTCTTAATATAGACAGCATTCATATTTTATTGATTGCTTTTCCTCTGCATTTGTTCTGAGCTTGTATTTTACTAAAGTGCTTTGGTTGCTGATGAACGTATTTCTGAGAGCACGCAGAGTGCATTCCTCTCGCGAATAATCACAGCTGACAACCTCCCATCTAGAGCTAAGTCATGCTTTCTAAACAGATAAGACCTCTGTATCGCTTATTTTACAAAACAAGGATAGATGGCGGGTTTCGAATTTTAGGGATGGAGAACCACGCTCTTCACTCTTTCTCAGTCTTTGTCCCCAAGAAGAAAGGAGAAGCAGTGGGCGGAGTTTGCAGGTGGGGCAAGGCGCGCTGCCTTTGCTTTTCCCCTCCCACAATAATTTTTAGGACAGGCCAATCGGGAAACGAAGAACCGGAATTCTATTCCCTCTGCCCAATAATAAGTCTGGCGGTGGGCGTGGCCTCGGTTCCTTGATGGGGGGCGTGATATATAGAACCCTGAGGGTGTGGCCAGGGGAGCGTGCGCCCGTTTCTGTACGCTGCGGAGGGGCGTGGTTTCCTTCGGCGAGAGGGCGTGTCCTGCGGTTGGGGGGGGGGAGGCAGGGCACGCGCGAGGCGGAGCCCGGCGGGTTGGGTCGGGGCTGTAGCGAGCCAAACGGGCAGAGTCTGCCGAGCTGCGCTGCGCTGCGGCTCGGCCCGGGGAAAGGTTTCGTTGATTGGTTGCGGCGCGCTCGTGCCGGCGGTTGCTAGGCTCCTGTGCGCCGCCCCTCCCCCAGGTACGTGTCGCGGCGCCGTCGCGCTTGCTCGGTCGCCTCCTCTGTCGGTCACTGTGCCGGCGGCGAGTCCCGGGAGGGAGCGGCCTCCTCGCTGGGGCTTCTCAGGGGCTGGCGGGCGGTGGACGAGCGGGAGCGCGCCGCGGTAGGTGAGCCCTGGCGCCAGGGAAGCTCTGTGAGGGCGGCGGCGGCAGCAGCTGCAGCCAGCACCGGCGCGGGGCCCTCGCAGGCCCGGGATTCGGGGAGCCCCCGAGGCCTCTCCAAGGAGCTCTGGCTCGAGCTGGATCTCCTGGCGGATTTCAAACTCTCACCTCTCCTCTACTGATCCCTCCGCGCTCGCTCGCTCGCTCGCTCTCGTTCTCCCTGCGCCCCGAATCTCCTCCACTCTCGGTCTTCCTCCTCCCCACGACCACCGCGTGGAGCATCTCACCTTGGGCCTGGGCCACGGTCTTCCCTTCCCGGAGGAGAGTCTGATGGTAAGGGGGGGGGCAGATCGGGCACCCACCAGAATGCAGGTGGACGTGCGATACTGGCAGCAGGTGCAATTGGCGGTGGAAGCACTGCTCTCCTCTCCTCGTGTGTGTGTGTGTGTGTGTGTGTTTAGCATTGAGGTGCGCCGCAGGCAGGGTCGGCGATACTGGGTTGCGATTGAAGGGTCTCTGGATTGTTAGACGGTAGGAACTAGTGGCCCTGGGGTACCATGATGTTTTGTTGAGACTGGGAAACTGGGCCATCTTTAACGTGTAGGGAAATCTTTGAGGTCCTGGTAGAAGATTGCTGCCGTCCCTTTGCCATTTTGGGAGTGTTGCAGGCCCCCTTTCATTAAAAAAAACTGCAGTTGCCTGCCATGTTGAGGAACGAGTTCTCTGTTAGTTAGTGTTGGACAAGGCCTAGGCTAAGTGTTCTCTGTTTCAGGACCTCCCTTTCTATATTACGGTCATGCTGAATCTCAAAAAGATCTAGCTATATGGTTCAACCTTATAGCTGCAATCTAATTTAGCAGTGTTAATTTCTAAGGCCCTAAATCGGCACCCACAGTTCCCTGATTGAGAAGAAAGAGGTAGCTGATAGAATTACTTGAGGCTAACTATAGTAGTAATAGCAATGCCACTCAATGCTTCAGATCTGTGTTCCACATAGGAGCTCTGTAATCCTTGTAAGGTTGCTACGTAATTTTGTGTTGTTATTGTGGTCTGGACTATTTGGCCAATTTCTACAGCTGGAAGTGCTGGAAACTTTATAACTGCTAAGTAGGAGCCGTTGCTTTTCTGTAGGTACATGTTTATATGCTGGGACTACTTTAGTGTCTGTATCCTGGAGAGCCAGGCCTGCAGGAATCATTGACACTGAACATGTTAAGTGCAAGTTTGTTTATAAAAAAAAAATCAATTTATTCACCAGAGGTACTATTGACTTGTAAAGCGATGCCTTGGAACCATTATTCTTGTTGTAGGTAATGCGGTCATGATACCAGTAATTGCTGGCTGTTCCACCACATGCAGAATGAGCACTGCATTCCAAAAGCTTGATCCAGTACAGGCATCTAGTACAACTTATAAAAAAGCTCAGTATATTTAGAAGCAACGTGTAAGGGCGTGTTAAAACAGCAGCTTTCCTGGTCTGGTGTTGTAGTGCACAATTGGAAATGTAATAGTGAGGCTAGAAAAGGCAGTATAGTATACAGTACCTTTTCCTTACACCACTCTGATTTCTCAGTAATTTTGCTGGCTGTGTCATGGTTAGGGGACCAGTGTGCACTGAAGTACCCTCTGTGTAATCACTGCAGGGATTGGATGTGCTGAATTGTATATTTGATCCTCTAAATAGGGCACACCCACTTGATGTTAAGATGTTTAAATGGGTTGGAGTCCTGGGGAAATAACTGATTTAAATTACATTGAAAACACTTTAGAAAACTAAGCTACTATACATGTAGTTCTTTTTTAAATGCTTGTTCAGGTAGCTTGATCAACTGTTCTAAAGCAAATTCACTGAAGTTGAAACAAAACAAAATAAAAAAATCCTTCTAGTAGCACCTTAGAGACCAACTAAGTTTGTTCTTGGTATGAGCTTTCGTGTGCATGCACACTTCTTCAGATACGAGATGGTATCTGAAGAAGTGTGCATGCACACGAAAGCTCATACCAAGAACAAACTTAGTTGGTCTCTAAGGTGCCACTGGAAGGATTTTTTTATTTTATTTTGTTTTGACTATGGCAGACCAACACGGCTACCTATCTGTCACTGAAGTTGAGGTAGAGAGGTTCCTTAGAAGAGACAGCTGTGCCATTCATCTAGCAAAAAAAATTGTTGGTAGTATGCATATTTGCTAGCGAAATAATTTCTGTCCTGTATGACTTGAGAAAGTAGTATGACCAAAAGGTATAAATGAAGCTTGTTTTTACTGAACTAAATTTCAGATTTTTTTGAGAACGTGGAAATAGCTCCATCTTTAACATGCTTTGTGTTTTTACATGTTAAGCATTAGATCTATAAAACTAGGTATTAGTCCTGAGAGAAAGAGAGAGCGCAGCATGACTTTCTGCTGTTGTGCTCTCTCCCACTAATATTTCACAGTGGAAAGTTACATTGTAAACAACTTCCATATCCATTTATATGTCACTTGCTGATTATCAGATAGATAAAGTCCTGTACCATGTTTCTAAGATATTCGGGTTCTTGAATATATTTCTGATAACTAAGTATTTGATACAAGAACAGATATGGATGCTTGACACTCTCTGGACCAACTAAAAATTTATTATTAGCTGGTAAACTGAAGATAGGCTAGGACACGTGATGTTTCCTGAAGGGAGCCTTTAAAGTGAAGTATATATTCACTGCTATTAAAAAATAGTAAGAAGCAGTTCTATAAAAGCTCAATTCTAAGTGACAACTTCCATAGGGGGAAGCCTCAGCAGTCTATTGCAGTAAAACCAATAGTGTTGTGGCACCTTAAAGAGTAATGGATTTATTAGGACATAAGCTTTCATGGATGTTAATCTTTTTGCAATCAGAGTGGGTGCCTTCTAGTTTGTCACTGCTGGCTGAAAAGTAATGACTTTCCTACCCTTGTGTCCTACAGGCTGGAACCTGATAAGCATTTAGGGGAAGTTTAATGTATGGAAGTGGGTTCCCCTCTTTTGAAGAAAAGTGGCCCCTGTAGTATCAAACTGTGGGGGGGGGGGGAATCTTTTGACTAAAATGACCGTTATCTACACACCACTTTATAATAATTTGCTAATTGTTAAACTGTGTTGACTTACAGTACTGTGCTGCAAACATGCAATGATAAATTAATTACTTTGGACTCCCAGGATCCTTTCTTTATCTACTAACAGTAAAGGCTTTCTGTTGCAACTCTGCACAATCTTCTGTTCTGAGTGTATGTCTTGCAGTTGGTTTCCACTGGAGGTGGGCAATTCTTTACTGTCTCTGCATTAGTTTTCAGTAGAGCATTCAGTTACTCCCCAGTTCAGAGATGCAGCTGAATTACCTGCCTTGAGAGGAGGTGCTTGTTGCATCCACTCAGGATGCATAGCCTAAATATTGATTCAGACAGAAGCAAAGTAGGGTAATACTTAAATGCTCGCAAACCTTTTCAGGTGTAAGGCATAAAAGGTAAAGGTAAAGGTACCCCCCATGACCGTTAGGTCCAGTTGCAGACGACTCTGGGGTTGCGGCACTCATCTCGCTTTACTGGCCGAGGGAGCCAGGGTTTGTCCGCAGACAGCTTCCGAGTCATGTGGCCAGCATGACTAAGCCACTTCTGGTGAACCAGAGCAGCACACGGAAACGCCGTTTACCTTCCTGCTGAACTGCTAGGTTGGCAGGAGCAAGGACTGAGCAACGGGAGTTCACCCCGTCCTTCTGATCTCTGATTGGCAAGCCCTAGACCAGGGGTCAGCAACCTTTTTCAGCCGTTGGCCGGTCCACCGTCCCTCAGACCATGTGGTGGGCCAGACTATATTTTGAAGAAAAAAATGAACGAATTCCTATGCCCCACAAATAACCCAGAGATGCATTTTAAATAAAAGGGCACATTCTACTCATGTAAAAAAATGCTGATTCCTGGACTGTCTATGGGCCGGATTGAAAAGGTGATTGGGCAGCATCCGGCCCATGGGCCTTAGGTTGCTTACCCCTGCCCTAGGCTCTGTGGTTTAGACCACAGTGCCACCCGCATCCTGTAAGGCAGGGGTGGCCAACTCCCAAGAGACTGTGATTACTCAGAGTTAAAAACTTGTGGTGATCTACCCCCCTTTTTGCAGCTTCAGGTCAAAATTGTTGAGCTTTTTTTAGGAAGGAGGAAGGCCCATGGGGGGGGGGTTCAGGTCAAAGTTGTCGGGCTTTTTTTAGGGGGGAGGAAAGCCCCGTTTCTTTGAGATGCAGGGCAAAAATATTGAGGTTTTTTAGGCGAGCCAAAGTTGTTGAGCTTCTTTGGGGGCAGCCAGTGATCTACCACAGACGTTCAGTGATCTACTGGTAGATCATGATCTACCTGTTGGACGTGCCTGCTGTAAGGCATAAGATATCTCAAATTCTAATTCTGAAAAATGCATCCTTCCCCACCCATCTTGAAGTTTGTGCTCCTTTGCTACTGTGCTACTTTAGGTAGACTGATGGCAATCAGCATAGCTCCTGTGACCACCTCAAATCAGTTTTCTGAGTTTGCATGCCTATTTCCTGTAAAACACTGAATGAAAACAACTGAAGTGTGTTGAGAATATGGTTCTGAAACTCTAGATCATTTTGGAGTAATGAAATTTGAAACAGGACAGCACTTATAGGTGACTTTCCTGGCTGTTATTTATGCTGGGATGTTAGCTTTGGAGCCATTCACATACACCTAGATATTTCCATTTGATCTGTTTTCCAGTTTTCTTACATGTGTTTCCTGCAGTTGTCCTTTTGTCTAAACAGTGTGCTGGAACCTCTGGCACCAGTGTGGAGAACCAGGAATGCATTCTCGATGCTAAATATTTTGGCTTTGTTTCAGTAAACGTGGGAGAGAGCCTTAGCTTCCACAAGTCTCCTTATTAAATGCAAATTGATTGACACATATTTGAGTTCAGTAGTTTAAACCTCAATACATGTGAGGTCCTACTTTTTCACTTTTCCCATGACCACCTAGAAGTCATGTGAAGAGGGAGGTTCTGGTATGTTTACCACCAGTAATTAAAAATACAAATAAGGACAAAATCCAGTTATGTATTAAACTAAATCTACAGGAAGGCCTCTACCAAAAACCAGCTTATAGAAATAGGTATTGCTTTCCTCATGAAAATAAAGCAAAGAGGTAGATGTCCTAACTTATAGCTGCTAGGACACAGTTTGGGAATGGTCTGTGCTTCTGAGTTGTTGCAGTTGTAACTTGCCACAAAGACACAACAAATGATAAAGCCTGTTGACTGACCTCACCTCAGCAGACTAGTAGTCTTTGAGGAATGTGAGTCTAGGCTATGCAAGGCTTTAAAGCAGGGGTAGGAAGCCTTTCTTGGCCCAAGGGCTGCATTCCTTTGCGGAGTGATCTTCTGGGCACTGCATACCACTAGTTAGTGGGGACAGAGGCAAAGGTGGCTGGGGCAATAGATGCCACTATTGCCATTGTACAATAGAATATATTTCAGCCATGCATAAGCCAGAGATTGCTACACATAGAAACAAACACATACATACATATTCTATATATCTCCATCCAGGCAAGGAAAAGGCATTACCATAATTTAAGGGATACTGTTCAGCCAGGCAAAGTGCTCGAGAAGGATGTAGAATGGTGGGTGAGGTGAGGGGTGTAGCCTGGGGAGAGTCCCAAAAGCCTGATAGGGAGACCTGTATTTGCCTCCCAGGCCTGACATCCCTAATTCCTGCTTTAAAGGTGAACACAAGCACCTTGAATTGGACCTGGAAGCAAATTGTTAACTAGTGCAACGGATGCAGAACAGGTTGAATATGGTTGTGCTTTTCAGGATCTGTCAGGGCTGGCTGGTGCAGCAGTGTATAGAGTGACAAGGTGTTATTAATTAGTCAGAATTTTGTGTAAATTATTACTTGCAGCTTTTCATTACAATTTAGTAATGGAATATCATAAGAAAAGTATGTGAAACCGGTAATGTTAATTGTAGGTAATTCTGATTGGATGCACCTAAATAAATCATCAGGTAAGGTTTTCTATCTCATATATCATTCAGTATACTCTGTGACGTTAAAATACTCCCAAATTTTTACATAGTAACTCCAACAGACTTCATTTTTGGGCAGGGGATTCCTGCTATTATGGCTTTCAGAGTAGTTATATTTTTCTCATGTCACTTAAGGCAGTGCTGCTTCTGCTACTTAATTTGCAGTCACAAGGGTCAGGTCACTATGAGACATTTAGGAGCTAGCAAAAAACTAGATAGCCCTGTATAGAACTGGAATTCACAAATATTTTGAACAATTAATTGGTTTGGATGAAGGATTTTTGCTGCCCTCAGTATAATACCGGTATATGCCTACAGGGTGGAATTAGAGATGTAAAGTTTCTGGAAATTTTAAAGCAATGGCAAAAAAAGGGGGGGGGCGGTGGAAGGAAATTTTGCAGAGGATAGCAACATACAGTATCTGCGGAAACCCAACCAGAAAGGTGGGGTATAAATAATAAAATTATTATTATATGCAATACTTGTTTAAAACACCTTTTACAAATCAAAAGTCACATTCCGGGACCCACTCCCTCCTCTTCTTTCATTTAAAAGTGAATGTGGATCTTTAGTTTTGTGCTAAAAGAGGATGGGCCCGGTATAGGCCAGGCCTCTTGTTGCTTATATCCTTTTGTTTGGGTTTTCCTACCTGTTCAGCTCTGTGCATGGAAAAGGAAATATATCTAAGACATGTCCCCTCCTCCTTTCTAGGTTCCTGTATTCTGTCTCTTGGTCGCACTAGAAAACATTTGGTAGAAACTCACATACTTACATACTGAATTGCTTACTCTTAATATTGGTTGTTCCACAGTAGTGTCTTAATTATAGGTTAGCATGCCAATTTGGAAAGCTCTTCTAGAAAGTTGAAGCTTATGGAATTCTAATAGATTTCTGGAGAAGTACTCCAAGGGTTTACTCCATAGATTTTGATGAAGGGACTATAGCCAGAATGAATTATTCAAAGGGCTTAGAATTTTAGTTTTTATTGAGAGATATTCTGTAACTGGAGCCTCCCTCAGTAGTTCAGAAACTTCTAAAGGTCCAAGTAAATGTTGGGCTAGCTAGTATCCAGGCTAAGCCAAAAGCACCCCCCCCCCCCGATAATTTAAGGTTCTGTATTTGACTTTTTAAGGCCTGGAACCACTTAGGGGCTATCTTCTCCATTATATGCCTTCCCCCTTTCTGTGAATTAAAAATCAACTAACAATGTCCCTGTCAGGGAAAAAGGCAGGGTGTAAATAAATATATAGTGGATGACCATCTGCCATGGATGCTTTAGTTGAGATTTCTGCATTGCAGGGGGTTGGACTAGATGACCCTCAGGATACCTTCCAACTCTACAATTCTATGACTCTGTACATGCCACTGACGTCATTCATTGGTAGCTTTTACTGTGATATAGGTATCTGCGCAATTGAACTTCCAAGGGAGATTAGCCAGGTCTATTTTACTGTGGTTTGACAGAAGAAAAGTTATCTTCTTTGTTATGTATTTGGTTTCTGAACATGAGACTGTTCTGGTTTCTCTAGGCCATTTTAATTGTTTTCCGGGAGTTTATTTTATTAACTTTAAATGTGTTATGTTCCTATTACATTTATCGTAAGCTGCTTTGGGGACATTGAAGTAGAAAATCAGTTTATGTTGAAATCGTTTTATTTGAATGCATAATCCCTGCAACCTACATTGAAAATTCAGAACTTCACTCATTGAGCGGAAGAATTGTATGGAAAAAACAGAAGTGAGGCATGCCAACAGGTCAAAACCAATTTTCAAATGCATATAAGTCAGTTCCCAGTGAACTGGTTGTCTTTCTACGTGCAGAACATGTACCTATTCAGCCCCTTAGTTTCTGTCATCAGGGTAGAACCTGTCTGAAAAAGAACAAATTCTCACCTTTGTACCATGTATTTGTGTGGATACATTTAGCTGAGAGGTTGTCCTTACAGTTGTGGGGGATGTCCCTGATGTCATACATGTCTGTTGAAATAATGCCATCAGAACTATGCAGTGAAGATTCACAGAGGATATCCCAAGTTTGAGTGTCTTATAAGACATAATCCTATGCACATATTGAACTCAATAGGATTTAGAGCTCCATCTGGACTATATCTGTCTCCTAGGGTATTGTAAACTTCCATATGCATACTGTTCCCCTCTGTAACACTGAGCTAGAAGAGAGTTTGCTGTGCCAGATTCTTAAGCTCCTGCAGTATGGAGCGATGAGACTTGGGAACCTGCTACGGAAGAAGCAGAATGGATATTACTTCTACTTCTGTGCATGCAGCATAATATATCTGAATGGTCTTCATGTTAGCAATTTCCCACTGGACTTAAAATGAAACTTTTGGATTTGTTTTGGCTTCTTGTTGCTGGTGTTGTAACAGCCATGTACAGTATGACTTGAGATTTTTCAGAGTCAGAAAGGTTCGATTGTTCCTGCCCAGGAACTACCATTTTATTCTTATTCATAATTCCAGTTTGTTTTCTGATTGGGGGCCTTGTTTAGTCATTTAGTTCAGGAGATATTTCAAGTAGGCATCCAGAGCCGTCTTAAGGGGATCTGCCGCCCTGGCGCGGCTATCCCTCCGGCGCCCCCGCCATGCCGCCTCTCCGCCGCCTCCCTCCCGCGCTTGCTGCCCCTTGGGAGGGGGGTGGGCGAGCGGGGGATGAGGGGCGTGGCGCTGGAGCGGCGCGGGGCTCTGCGCGCCCTTCCAGCGCTTCCGGGACGGGAGGCGAGGGCGGCCGGCTCGCGCTCCCGCGCGCATCCGGATGGCGCGGCGGCGCGGCTGGGCAGCTTGTGCTTCATCGGGTGGGCGGCCGGCTGCGCGCGGGAGCGCGAGCCGCCCGCCCTCGCCTCCCGTCCCGGAAGCGCTGGAAGGGCGCGCAGAGCTGTGCTCCTGTGCTCTGCTGGGCAGCCAGAGGGCGTGGCGTGGCCGGCCAGCTCCCTTGCCGGGAGTCAGAGGGCGCTGCCGGCAGGCGCTGCCAGCGGGGCTGGAGGACGGAGGCGCCCTCCAGGCCATTGCGCCCTGGTGCGCCGCGCCACCAGCCCCAATGGATGAGACGGCTCTGTAGGCATCCTAAAATAGGACAGAGTCAAAGCTGCTTAATCCTTTCCCAGTCTCTAGAGTTGTGCTGCAGACAACTGAGCTCTTTCTCCTCCCTTGGCTTAAATTTTCATATCTTAGAAATAGAAAAGTTTTATAGATACTGTAAATATTTTTTTCTGCAGAGAAGACTTTTAAAAACTAAGCTATAGGACGTATATCTGCTTCCAATGCACTTGTACTTGGAATAGAATGTCATGTGACATGTTGCAGTGAGATAGTCTTGAATTCATGTTGGATGTCTCGCGTGCTACTATCTTTACTGCTGGCTCTGTATGTTTCTTTCATAATTAATAGTTTCTTCTAATAGTAGCTAAATGTCTGAGTCAAAGGTACTAGTTCTTGAGAGCAGATTTGAAAACTTAAAAAAAACACAAAGATATAATTGTTTCTGATGCCTTGAAGGACAGTTTAGGACAGGTCAAAGTGGAGGAAACAGTTAAAGAAGGTTACGGTGGTCATGGACTTGTCCATCATTTAATTTGATTGTGATAAACAGAATCGTTCCAACCATCAGAATAAAGAAGTTGCAAATGTAGTTCTCATGAATCTACCTTTCCTTTTAAAGATTAGCACATTGCATCCAGTCACACTTCTCAGCCTAGCTGTCCTCTTAAGAAACTTGTCTGGGGTACCTCAAATTGAATTATTGGGTGCCTTTTTATCAGATTAGTGCTAAAACTTGTCATGTTCAGGAATTATTAATCTGTAACTGTGTGAGAGACACAGGATTTTTTAGTGTTTTGCCCCAACCTTGCTGTTTTTAGTGGCAAGACCTCATGCCACACTTGAATACACTTATAAGCCTCCCTGCAGTTGGCAACCCTGATCACACAGGGCTCCTGCTGGCGGGAAGGCTTGTAAGTGTGTTCAAGCAAACATGCTTGCAAGCTCCTTTCATACCCTGCTGCTGTACATGGAAAAATAGGGGGATGGAGCAGGCAGGATGTGCATGCTTGCAAGCCCCACATTTCACACAGTTACAGGTTAATTATTCCTGAATAGCATTTTCATTTGTGCTAGTTGTTTGCTTAAATTTTGCGCTCGTAACAACAACATTTTTGTGCTTGCTTATTATGCATCTTTACAGAAATTGATCAGGCCTAATGAATTTCTTTACATTTTCTCCTTAACACTTGGACACATAATTGCAATTGTATGTACTGTAGTATCCTTTTAAAGGCACTCCTCATTGCAAAGTTCTGTGCAGGTGGTCAGAACTGCTTGGCTTCTACTGGGGAACAGATTAGATTATTTTTTAAGTTATTGGACTTTGTTCCCAAAGCCTTTTACTTCCACCTCCTGTAATTTTAGGCCATCTGATCCATTGACGTGATCAGTACTAGCTACATGTAAATTCTGAATTTGATGTTCTCAAAATGAACATAGTTTTTATTGGAGTTAGTTACTTCAAACTGTATGGAGAAGTGCATTTTTGAATCATCCTCCTATGATGGAGCTTCCTGGTTTTGGAAAGCTAGTATGTTGGGGTGGGGGACACTTGGTTAGTTTTCTCCTTAACTTGTTTTTTATGCATTCAGATGTGTTTTATGTACCCTGGACCTGTACCCTTTTAGAATATATAAAAGAATATTAAAATTAATATTCAATATTTTAAAATAAAAAAACAATATTGCTTGTGCAAAACAACTTTGGGTGGGTGGTCCCCCTTAGAAACCTCAACAAGTTACGGCACCTCTTTTTCTAGAAAAAAGCCCTGAATGCAATGAGATAAAAGGAAGAACTTCAAAGAAATTAAAATATAACTTAAACAAGCTTATTAAATTTGTGTTGACTACCTTTTCCTTTTGGGACTGTTTCCTGGATGAAACTTGAGCTTGATTAGGGTAGATGTTGCTTTGGACATGGAGCTGCATCATGCAGGTTCAAATCTTAGTCCAGTCATGAAGCTCACTTGGGAGCAGTGGTTGAAATTCACCAAGCACATTTTGCACCTGGCTAATGGCTACTTGAGGGGACCCAGGTGGCGCTGTGGGTTAAACCGCAGAGTCTAGGGCTTGCTGATCAGAAGTGTCAGCGGTTCAAATCCCTGCCACGGGGTGAGCTCCCGTTGCTCGGTCCCAGCTCCTGCCCACCTAGCAGTTCGAAAGCACGTCAAAGTGCAAGTAGATAAATAGGGACCGCTCCAGCGGGAAGGTAAACGGCGTTTCCGTGCGCTGCTCTGGTTCGCCAGAAGCAGCCTTGTCATGCTGGCCACATGACCCGGAAGCTGTCTGCGGACAAACGCCGGCTCCCTCGGCCTATAGAGCGAGATGAGCGCCGCAACCCCAGAGTCGGACACGACTGGACCTGATGGTCAGGGGTCCCTTTACCTTTTAATGGCTACTTGTGACCAAGTGAAGATGCCTGGCCCCAGGATGATGCCTGACATCTCCACCATCTGGAGCTGCATGACTGAGGATCATTGGATCTCGCTTGTTTTCACATACCAGCAACACATCCTTTAGAACAGTGTTTTTCAACCACTGTTCCGCGGCACACTAGTGTGCCGCGAGATGTTGCCTGGTGTGCCGTGGGAAAAATTGAAAAATTACTTTATATATAGTCAATATAGGCACAGAGTTAGATTTTTTAACATTTTCTAATGGTGGTGTGCCTCGTGATTTTTTTCATGAAACAAGTGTGCCTTTGCCCAAAAAAGGTTGAAAAACACTGCTGTAGTGAACCAAAAATGGTGTGTTGATGCCCCTCTTGCTATAAAAAAGAACAAAAAAGATTCATGCGCAAAATGCTTTGACTAGTTGCTTTTTCTAATGCCAAGTATGTTTCCTAATTAGGAAAAGTATGGTATTAGAACTAGCACATAATGTGGGAATGCAAAATGAAATTAATCCAGAACTGATAGTCAAAATATAGACTCATTAGCTAGCTAATCTGTTAAGTGAGCAGTTAAGAATGTGTGTTTTCCTGTGGGAATATTTTCCGAGTGCTGGGGTAATTGAGAGCTTATCAGAAGGACATTGTCTCATATGTATTACGAAAAAGGAGACCTCATGGAGTCTGTATGTGAATAAAATGGTTCCTTGTAGTTTGGGACAAACCTGCCTTCTGAGCTTGCTGGTGTATTTGAACTTTCCATTTTAGCTTGCAAAATGCTTCTATTCCCAGTTTTATTAAAGCGAGCCTTCTGTTGTTTCCCTGGTTCTCAAGTGGAAACTAAAAACAAAACAAAAACCCAATCCCTTTAACAGTACAATTTTTGAATGGTAGTTTCCTGCTTTTCCACTGAAGCATTATTTAGGTCTCAAGAAGTAAGAATGAAAGGTATCGTTTAGGATACTAAACATCTTGTGTAGCTGTTTTTGTTTTTACTTAGGCGTTTCCATATATATCTGGTTTGGTGACGCTTTAAAAAAACCGATTACTCATTTGAAACTAGTCACAACACTCCCGACCCTATATTTTATAGAATCATAGGTTTGGAAGAGATAAAAATACTAAGTCCAAACCTACGCTCCAAGGCATGACCAGTTCTTCAAAGATTGGCCTATTCAGGTCCAGGCCACAGTGTAGCAGAGTAACAGCACTTGGGTGTACTTCAGGAAAGAGCCCTAGATGACTCAAGCAAGTGATTCAAGCAGCACACTGCATGAAGAGGCAGTCATGTATAGGGAAGCTTTTGAGGTTTAATGTTTTACTATGTTTTTATATATGCTGGAAGCCGGCCCAAGTGGCTGGGGCAACCCAGTCATATGGACGGGATACAAATTATTATTATTATTATTATTATTATTTGTCGTTCAGTCGTGTCCGACTCTTCGTGACCCCATGGACCAGAGCACGTCAGGCACCCCTATCCTCCACTGCCTCCCGCAGTTTGGCCAAAATATTCAAAAATGAAATAGGAAATTTTGTTGTTGTTGTTCAGTCGTTCAGTCGTGTCCGACTCTTCGTGACCCCATGGACCAGAGCACGCCAGGCACGCCTATCCTTCACTGCCTCTCGCAGTTTGGCCAAACTCATGTTAGTAGCTTTGAGAACACTGTCCAACCATCTCATCCTCTGTCGTCCTCTTCTCCTTGTGCCCTCCATCTTTCCCAACATCAGGGTCTTTTCTAGGGAGTCTTCTCTTCTCATGAGGTGGCCAAAGTACTGGAGCCTCAACTTCAGGATCTGTCCTTCTAGTGAGCACTCAGGGCTGATTTCCTTCAGAATGGATAGGTTTGATCTTCTTGCAGTCCATGGGACTCTCAAGAGTCTCCTCCAGCACCATAATTCAAAAGCATCAATTTTTTGGCGATCAGCCTTCTTTATGGTCCAGCTCTCACTTCCGTACATTACTACTGGGAAAACCATAGCTTTAACTATACGGACCTTTGTCGGCAAGGTGATGTCTTTGCTTTTTAAGATGCTGTCTAGGTTTGTCATTGCTTTTCTCCCAAAAAGCAGGCGTCTTCTAATTTCGTGACTGCTGTCACCATCTGCAGTGATCGTGGAACCCAAAAAAGTGAAATCTCTCACTGCCTCCATTTCTTCCCCTTCTATTTGCCAGGAGGTGATGGGACCAGTGGCCATGATCTTAGTTTTTTTGATGTTGAGCTTCAGACCATATTTTGCGCTCTCCTCTTTCACCCTCATTAAAAGGTTCTTTAATTCCTCCTCACTTTCTGCCATCAAGGTAGTGTCAGCAGCATATCTGAGGTTGTTGATATTTTTTCCGGCAATCTTAATTCCGGTTTGGGATTCATCCAGTCCAGCCTTTCGCATGATGAATTCTGCATATAAATTAAATAAGCAGGGAGACAATATACAGCCTTGTCGTACTCCTTTCCCAATTTTGAACCAATCAGTTGTTCCATATCCAGTTCTAACTGTTATTATTATTATTTCCTATTTCATTTTTGAATATAAAAGTTTTTATTTGCAGAAGATTACTAGAAAGAAGGTTGTGTGTATGTACATGTATTATGTGCAGCATGTTATTGCCACATTAGTGAGATAGTAGGCAAGCATTTTACACTTAGAAGCTGCAAGTAAGGGGAGTAAGTGTGCCTTCTTATAACTCTTTATATGCATCTTAGTGGAATATGCAGTTTGGTACACATTTTATGTTGGCAGTAGCTTCATAGCACTTCTAAGCACAATTCACTAAATTGGTGGACTTTA
Organism: Lacerta agilis; assembly: GCF_009819535.1. NCBI lineage: Eukaryota > Metazoa > Chordata > Lepidosauria > Squamata > Lacertidae > Lacerta > Lacerta agilis. The sequence continues at coordinate 66,430,862 of NC_046313.1, forward strand.
CAGCACAACTACAGTGAACTAAGTATGAACGTTCATATACTGGTACCTGTAAGAATCGGCTGGTTCAACTAGTCTGGGCTGCAGCTGTTCCACCATCTGTTCTGTCAGCTGCCTGGGCCAGCTAATGGGGTCACTTCCTCTAGAAAGGGACAAAGATCTTGTGCTCTTGTAGTGGTTACTGTATTCTGCCAATCAGATGCATTTGTTTTTTGGTATGGCTGAACACAACTGCTCCCAGCTCCATCCTCTATTTACTTGACCATTTGTGTCAGGGACTTTCAAGCTTTCAAAGTGTTTTGCGTGCATTATCTATCTTGGAATCCTTACAACAGCCTTGTACTATCCCTCATACTACTCATGGGAGAACTGAGACAAAGAAACTGGGACGCCAGTGAGTTCATGACTGAGACAAGATTCACACTGGGGCCTTTCCTGATCCATAGTTTAGTCTTGTGGCCGCTCTACTACGCCAGCTCTCCTCTACCACTACTATCCACTGGCCTCTTTCAGACCTTGGAGCAGCATTTGTTAGTGTAGGAGCCTGTTTGTTTCCCACTTTTCTGCAGCCGTTTTGTGTGATTGGGGGGGGGGGGAGGCTGCTTATCAATTGCCACAGCAGAAGTTTCTGGGGAATGTGTGGAATGTTGGCAACAGGTGGGGACAGGCAGATGTGCTTATCTGTCACAACATATTTCACTGAGAGTAGTTTATTTTTAAAAAAAAAAATCTGTGACCTGACTTCTGCAACAGATTTCTATATCCATGGTCACTTAACAGCTGATACAGAACTGAAAGATGTGCATCTTCCTCGCTGTGGGATTAACTGCAGATTTCCTTTCTTCTTGATTTGGCTTCAGAATGCAGCTATTAAGTGTTGGTCACTGCTCTGGCTGTAATCTGGTTTACAAGTGCTGTCGTGAATACCACTGATTTAAAGAATACTATACGAAAGTAAGGAGGTTGCAGGATGTTCTTGAAACCTTGGCTCGACCTCTGTTCACTGGACCTAATAATTCACATTTGGCTGGTCTCATCAGTATGTTTACTGAACAGCAAATCACACAGCTGATAGTGGAAGAAAGTTATGGGAAATGTTTTAGGGAGTGGAGGAGGAGGAAGAATGGAATTCAGCTGTGAAGTAAATTTTAGTGGTTGAGAAAAGAGTTTATTCTGTACTCTCAAAACGCTTGCCCAGCTATCACTTACTTTTTTTTTTTTTTGCAAGATGCTGACAAAAGGTGGTTCACAGATCAAATGTTTTGAAACACTTCTCTAATAAAACTTGATCCAGTTCAAAGGAATAGGTCTTTTGACAAAAGTAGACCAGAGGACCATGGAGTATTGCCCAAATCATCCTTAATTTTCCAGTTTTGGTTCCAGATCAAAGGACTGCATCTTTCAGCTTACTAATTTAAAGAACTTCCATTTTCAGGGGCAGTATAGCTCTGAATACCAGATAATGAGGGGCAAACAAAATGGCCATTACAACTGTCCGCTTCCAGAGGCATCTGGGTTAAAACTGTTGTAAGCAGAGTGCTGATGGAGGTGAATATTGCTTTGTTCCAGCAAGACCATTAGAAATCACATACAGTATATGTGCCATACAGCACCTTGTTCCTAGAACCACAGCAACCTAGATGGTGCTATCCAGTTACCCTACTTTAGAGTGCAAGCGTGTTTTATTCCGTATTTATACCTGACACACTTTTAAGATATGAGTTGTAAAGTTGCCCAAAGATTCCCATTTAACTTCATGACTGAGCAAGTATTTAAGACTTGGTCTCCCATGGTTGAATACACATTCTGTCCTTTGCAATCCATATTGCCCCATTCTAATCTGTTTGGGAAAGAATAGTTCAAACATCGAACCTTCTTGGTTTAATGCCCTGCATTCAAACATCGGTTTGGTTTGGACATCATGTTTGATCATGTTAAATACAAGCCATGAATGTGAATGAGCAGTGAGCCGATGCACATTGCTTAGAAGCCCCCACTTTGCCTGCTGTGGCCAAGCTGGGGCAGAAACAAATCAGGAGGTGGCTTTGAGTTACATGTGAACCAGCACTTATGTTATTTCTTTCCAAATGAACCGCAAGTAGAAGCCAATGTTGCTTAGCTTACCAGTTGGGCTTGTTTTAGGGAAACAACCCATCAGCTCTGGCTCACAGTATTGCAAAGCTAGCCTCTGGCTTGTTTTCTGCCCAGTGCAGCAACAGGAGGAGCATGGCAAGCATGAAGCAGGGACTTTTGTAAAAATTTTGAAAACATTTTCTAATCTCCTCTGGGTTCTCTATTGTTTTATCGTTAACCTTTAAATTGGTGATGGTATTCAATTTCTGTCTCTTTTTCAACTGCCAAGCCAGCAATTTCCCACACTTATTTGCAGAATCAAATGTTCTTTGTTTCATCAATTTAATTTTCCATTCAATTTCCTGATTCAAAATCTTGGAATATTGGGACTGTAAGATTTTTATTTCTTTCTGAATTTGTTGATTTTTCGGGTGTCCTCTCAATTTATTCTCTTTTTCTTTTAATTGATGCAAAATTCTTTCCTTTTCTAAATTTTGTTGTTTCTTTTTATTTGATTTTTCCTTGATGAGGAACCCTCTCATAACTGCTTTACTTGCGTCCCAAACTATTCTTTTCTCTCAGGGACTTTTGAGCAATGTGCACCAGCACACTGCTTGTTCAAAACCATAGGTTTTTTTTTTTTCCAACGACAGACATTCTTTTTCAGATTGGGATAGTTTGCATGCCGCAGATTCTCTAATATGCTGTTACTTCTAAAATACCAAGGAACCTGTATCTCTTGGTATTATCTCCTTATTGACAGGATTAGTGAGGGTATTCTCAAACAACTTGCACTCTTCACTTATCCACAGTGAAGTTGACCAGATCTCCTGAAGGATCTCTCTGTGCTAATTGACTTGTAACATGGAGCTACCTGTAGGGGTTTATAAACTGTACTGTTCCACATCCAGAGGCTGGAAGTGGCTTATCCTATAAGCCTCTGTTTTGGAAAGAATGTTTAAACTTTCCTGAGGCATTGACTTCTAAATCAGAAGCTACAAGTTGCACAGTGGCAACAAACTCCAAAATCACTGTTGTAAAGCAGAAGAACAACGGCATTTAAATTTATTTGGATTTCTTAATGGCAATTTCTGCTATTTTTCTAATTGGGGTTCAGAGCTAGCTCCAGTGTCATAAGATATACTATTCTGCCTATGATGAATGTGAGGAGGATTGAGAATAAAGCAGATTTTAAAAAAACAAAACAAAACCCTAGTGCTCTCATTTCCCAATCTGTGGGAGGCTTTTTTTCTTGTTGCTCCCTGAGCACCTGGAGTGTCACTACTAGTTTATCCAAGCACTCTTAGACTATGACTGTTTGCTTGCTTCTATCACCCACACTGCATATTTTTGAAAATAGCACCAGACATATTGTACTGCCTCGCCCAAACAATTTAAATAGATTTGGCTGCAAGCATATTGCACAGGCCCAGTTGGAAAGGAGTGGGGTGACTTGTATTTTTTGAGAATTACTAAAAATCGAACAGCTATTAAGAGTGCTTGAAAAAGGAAGTTTCAAGTTTAAGGATTTCTGAGTTGTGCAAATCAGTATTGGATGAAATAAAGAAAAGCAGGAAGGAGATATAAAATAGCATTTTGACAGACCAAATAACGATGGTCAGCAGGGAGGCAGTAATGCCGTGAAGTCTGTGTGGTTTACGTAGTGTGTTTGCACTTGTATTTAATGGCCACAATGTGATGCTTTAGGTAAAGGTAAAGGGACCCCTGACAATTAGGTCCAGTCGTGTCCGACTCTGGGGTTGCGGCGCTCATCATGCATTGCTGGCCGAGGGAGCCGGCGTACAGCTTCCGGGTCATGTGGCCAGCATGACAAAGCCGCTTCTGGCGAACCAGAGCAGCGCACGGAAATGCCGTTTACCTTCCCGCTGGAGCGGTACCTATTTTATCTATTTGCACTTTGATGTGCTTTCGAACTGCTAGGGTGGCAGGAGCTGGGACCAGGCAACGAGAGCTCACCCCATCACAGGGATTCGAACCGCCCACCTTCTGATCAGCAAGCCCTAGGCTCTGTGGTTTAACCCACAGAGCCACCCGCGTCCCGTAAGCTCATTAAGGAACAGGAAATTTCAACAATCTAAAATATCTGAAGTATGTAAAGTGATTGAGAACCTGAGGTACTATAAACACAATTGGCCAAGAGGCAGAGATGGTAAATCAACAATAATCACCAGCCTTGTTTTTCTTCTTAGTTCTAGGGTAGCTAAAAGCTAGGAAGACATAGTATGAATCTGTATGTATTTAAAGCAGAAAGATCTAGGCTTGTAGACCTAGTCTGGTCTTTCAGATCTCTTCTGTCAGCTGCCTATAATACAGCTTTTTGTTTTCAGTTGCAGAACAGGCAGATTCATTGAGATGCAGAGGTAACTTACTGCCTATTTAGATCTGGAGATAAAGTACAGTAGCTAGAAAATGTGTGATTGAAACACTGGAGAAGGGGGCATTATGGCTTTCAATGAAAGGAAGGCAGGGATAGAAAGGTAAACCAGGGCTACCATCCTTCTGTATATCCTGCAGAGATGTTTTGAATGTGGCACTCATAAAGATTTGAATTTTTTTTAAATGCGATTTTTACCAGAGCTTGCTGGGATTTACCAGAGCTTGCTGACTTGGGTGGGCTTGAAGAGGTATTATGGCTGCACCACCCTCTGTCGTACCTTCCTACTGAAGGCCTTGTCAGAACAAAGCCCACTTGTCTAGCTTAAGGGCCGTCCCTCAGAAGGCTCTGGGAACAGAAATTCATGGTAAGAATTTCCTTTTGTTCTCTTGCCTTTGGGGGCCCATGGGCACACTTGCAAACCAGGCACCACATACACACCCTGCCACCTATTCTGTTGGCTATGATAGAATGCCTCTTCGAAGCCTGATTTCAATGTGGGGAGGGGTCCCTGTGGACAACAAGGATGCATCACATTGGTTTCCTCTGTTTTATTAAATTCCATGCTTCTGTGGGAGATTAGCAACCTTTCTATCCCCCTCCAATTTTCCTTGACTTTCAACCTTTTGTCCCAGATTTTGCAACAAGAACAAATAATGCACATGAACTATAAACAGATAGCTTAATTGCAACAGTTTCGTAGCAAAAAGACTTGTTTTAAACAGTATTGTGCCAATCTTGCAAGAGGGTCTACCGGTGTATTTTTATTTTATTTTTTAGTTTTCATTGGGTGACTGAAATGCCTGAGTGAGCTGTGCTATTTACAGAGTAGGATATTATCCTACAGTATGTTCCATAGGCTATATTCGCTCCTAGGGAGTTTCTGAGTGCAATACAAAATTAGCTTTGACCTCTAAAGTAAAGGCCTGTTACATGTTGGATATGGTGTGGCAAAGTTTGTGTTCTGGTCAGCTGAATTTCATGTGTTTTATGTAAGGCCTAGGAATACACCTTCAAACAGACTAACATGATACTCCTCAGTGGTTTATTTCCTCCCACCCCTTTGTCATGTCTAGGTTGAGTAACGTTATCCATGCTGCTTTGATTGGCCCTTTGGAATAAGTCTGAGGTGACAGAGAAAAAAATCACTTATACAGTGGTACCTCGGTTTACGAACTTAATCCGTTCCAGAAGTCCGTTCTTAAACCCAGGCGCGCTTTCCGTAATGAGTCCTCCTGTCACTGGTGCCCTTCCACTGTTCGGGTTCCGTTCTTAGACCGTGGTAAAGTTCACAAACTGGGACACTACCTCCGGTTTTGCGGAGTTTGTAAACTGAATCGTTTGTAAACAGGACTGTTCTTTAACCGAGGTACCACTGTATATCACTAAACAGGGATGTAAAAACCCCAAGTGATTGGTCACCTGCACACCCGTTGCTTCACTAGCACATACATAGGCCTGTGCAGATTTGGTGCTTCTATTTCATGCTTAGGAGCTAGATATACAATTCTGTTGCTGTAAGAGGTTTTCAACCTTTTTGAGTCCACGGCTCCCTTGACCAACTACATTCTTCCTGTGGCACCCCTATGGGGCTCAGGAGCCCAGTTATGTCACCACTGCAGAGCTGGCAGCCTCTCACCCTTTTTTGAACACGCTTGTGGAGTGTTCCCTTGGCCTTCTCCCCTCTCCTTGGGAGTCCTCTGAGCAGCCGCTTCTGCCACCCCTGGTCTCTGGCTATAAAACAGACAGTCACGGGGACAAAAAATTACAGAGACAGAGTAAACTTAAAGCCATGAAAATCTCTAGAACGTGTAGTTATAATATATAGTTCAATATAAGGAAAATATAACAACTTAACATAAATTTGCCTGACAGAAAAATAGATAGAGCTGCCCTCTCTGCCTCAAAGAAAGGTCCCTCCTCACACTGTCCCACAGGGGCCTGGGAAGAAGATGCCTCCAGCCTTAGTCGCCCAACAGAGACTGGCCAAAGGTGAACACGAGGCCAGCACCTTACCTTGGGAGGCAGCAGCGGGTGCTACTGGGCATTCCTGGTAGAAAATCTCCCCTTCAGCACTCAGCTCCCAGGCAGGCCTTGCACACAGCAAGCACAAGAAAGGCCAGTGCAGTCCCTGTCTGCTCTTCCCTGCCTGTCTGTCCATTCCCAACAGCAAGGGCTGGTGGACTAGCTGGCTGGGCTCCCTCATCCACTTGCTTGCTTAACTCCAAGCAACTTGCTTGCTACCGGGCTCCCCCTGCCTCCCCTGCCGCCCTTTGCCAGACTGGTCCCTCCGCCACCGCCGCCTCCTTCACTCCCCCTCCAGCACCCCCCCCAGCCTTTAGAGGAAGAAAACAAGATTTTTTTTTTCTTGTTTTCCTCCTCTAAAAACGAGGTGCACCCTATGGTTCGGTGCGCCCTATGGAGCGAAAAATACGGTAATTTCAGTGATCGGTAAATGAGAAACTGACATACCCTGCCATTGATTGTGACTGCCATTTATCAGTCTTTGGGTTTCTCTGCTTCACTTCACAGTGGCAGAGGTGAGAAAAACGACCCTCTGAATTAATGTAATATTAATATTTAATTCTGGGAAACACAGCATGAATGCACAGTAAAATTTCTTAATGCTAGCATATTTTAGTTGTTTAAATGAAAAACCTTCTATTTTGTTTTTATTTGCCTATAAATTCCATAAATAAATACAGATCTACATATCCAGGTATGTAGGCTTGTTATCTTATTTAATGCCCCTAAGCAAAAATGGACAGGCACCTCCAACCCCCCCCCCCAAAACAGCCCAAGTTGTAACACCAGAACCTACAACCAGGTAAAATATGCCCCCATAATATTTCCAGGTCACTTCTCCTCCCCCAGACTCACCAGACAGTGGCAGCATTCCTTTTTTCCCCTCCTGCATAGGCTGCAAAATAAAGCATTGGCCTCCAGCTGCCCTGCCCTCCTTTTCCTATGAGCCCAGAGGCATTCTGGGGAATGGAGAAGAAGAGGGCAGGGTGACTGGAGGCCTGCACTTCTCCTTTTAGCTATCCCAGCCATCACCCAAGGTAAAAGAAAAAAACACCCACCCACCCACCCACACCAAACCCTCAAATATTAAAAATCAGGAGGCACATGACCTAAATATTGGCCCTGAATCTCTCGTCGCATAATGCATTGCTCATTCTTTTATTAACACAATATATTTAATATGCTACTCAACATGCACAAATGCTTTCTGAAATAAATGGAACCTAGAAGCACTGGGATCAGGGCTGCTGTGTGCTTAGTTTTATTTAAACAGAAGTAGTTGAAAAGAAAATCATATAAAGCTTATGCTGGTACATGGGACAGGTACATGCTTCCCCCTTTCAGTTCTCTGCAGAGAAAGCCTATAAGATGCATATTGCTTCACAGGACTGTATATATTTGCTACACTTGTACCCCAGTTTTCCTCTAAAGGGTTCCAAGAAGAATTTTAGCTTTTGCAGATCTGTGAGGAACATTAGACTGAGAGAGACTTCCCACGGCCACCCAGTGAGCTTCATAGTTGAGCAAGTATTCACACCTAGTTTTCTCATATCTGGGTCAAACACTGTAGCCAGTGCATCATGCTGACTCTGACTAAACAGGAAGTATCAGTGGCTAACAAATTCATGTATGGTTTGAATTAGTTTTAGGAAAAAGTCAAGCTGAGGTGGATAGGACGAGACCTGTTCACAAACACCCAGAGTTCTGTTCCAGGTCCTAGTCTACAGCCCGCAGTATGTACTTTGGTGGTATGGTTGTTCTGATTTTCCTGATTTTGCATTGTAACATATAAATTCAAGCATTTAAGTTTTTATTTAAAAAAAATGAATAGCAAATGAGCTTTAGCTGGATTCTGCATTGCACAGATGCATGCTTTCGCTTACACGGATGGAAAATATCAAAGCACCCAAAAAAAATAAAAAAAATAGCAATACACTTACCCAGTAAGGGAATACTTAATTTTACTCGGCTACGAATGATTGCCAAATAAGAAAAAAAAGACTGACTCCACGAAATTGTGTTGAAAATGTAGTGTGCCTGCTAATTAAAATTCCTCTTTTCTGTTCCCTTCCATTCTCTACCTCATATCCTCTTTTCTGTATTTGAATATGGTAAATTGTAAAGTAGTTTTGCATAGGTTTTGATTTGTTTTGTGTTTCATGTCATCTTTTTGTAATGCATGAAGACTTACTCTGAGAAGGAGAGCAAAGTCCAAAACGACTTCAAATCACTTGCAAAGACTTTCCTGAAAACGACCAAGTCTTATGAAGCCTAGGGCCTGCCAATCAGAAGGTTGGCGGTTCGAATCCCCGTGACGGGGTGAACTCCCGTTGCTCGGTCCCAGCTCCTGCCCACCTAGCAGTTTGAAAGCACGTCAAAGTGCAAGTAGATACATAGGTACCGCTCTGGTGGGAAGGTAAACGGCGTTTCCGTGCACTGCTCTGGTTCGCCATAAGCAGCTTAGTCATGCTGGCCACATGCTGTAGGCTGGCTCCCTCGGCCAGTAAAGTGAGATGAGCGCCGCAACCCCAGAGTCCGCGACTGGACCTAATGGTAAGGGGTCCCTTTACCTTTACCTTAAGCTTTTGTAGATGGCAGCCCACTGTTTCAGATGCATCTGTATCTGCAACAGAGATGCATATCTATCATTGGGGGAAGGGGAATTATAAACTGTAAGTTCAGGAGGAAATAAAATGCAGAATGTGGTAATTATATTCCGTTAACATAGGCATCTTGGCGTTGATAAGCCAATTGAAACAAGCAGTGTGATATTCCGATTTGGTTCACAAGAAAGAATTCATCAAGAAGTTTGATGGTAGTCCAACAGTTTCAAGTTGCAGTTTCCCTTTGGCATTCTATCATGCCTATCTTATGATCTGTTAAAGAGTGTGGTTGAAATGTTCCCCCACTGATACTGACATTTCTTATCTCAGATTTGTGCCCTTTTTGGGGGGAAAGCAGCACACTCTAATTATTTGGTCAAATTTTTATACTGCCCTTAATTAGATCTCGGGACAGTTTACAAAAGACAGCAATTTTTATTTAGTTTGTAAAGCTACAGCATTTAAAATAAAAAAATCACCATCCAGTAAACTATAGTAGTGAAAAACACATTTCAGTCTGTCTCAAAGGTCTAAGTGAATAAATGTTTATTCAGATCACACTGACAACTCAATATTGTAGATGAAACCAAACTTCTAGGGCACAGCTTTCCAAACTTTTCATATTGGTGACAACACTTTTTAGATATGCATCATTTCGCTACACAGTAATTCAGTTTTACTAGCAAACCAGAGTTTAAACTAACCCCTTTCTAGCCTCAGGAGAGTGGGGAGCATTCGCACGACACACCTACACACTGCAGTTGTGACTAACGTGTCACAACACACAGTTCAGTTCTAGGGGAAGGGAATTCTGCATATGTGTTGCTGTAATCAAGAAGGTATTTTCCTGTATCATCACATTCACATCAAGCTTTGCCTAGCAGTGCAACCATGTGAACGGCCTTCCTAGCTGAATATAAGGTTCAGGCCAAGACATTTCTTCCAAGTATTTGGGACCTAAGTCATGTAAGGCGTTATATGTTAATGTCGAACTTTGAATTGGGCTCAGTAGCATCCTGCCAGTCAGTGCAGTTTTCACAGGAGTGGTGTGTTACGATTCTGATTAAATACACCACTCACCAATCTGGTGGTCACATTTTGCACAAAATGCAGTTTTCAGATCTTGACAAGGTAGCCCTACCAAAGCTGGTGGTGTAGCTGGAGCTAGAAATAGGCAGTCCTTGCCACCAATGCCGCCTGGATCTCCAGTGACTGTATTGAATCATGGAGAAGCCGATTAACTATAGACCTGCTTCTTCAGTAGGTTATCTAGAGCAGGCCACCTCTCCATGTAGAAGGGAATTGTTGGCAGGTGTCTTGTATTATGTTAGAATCTGTGATGGGGATGATGTTATTAGATCTTGTAATGTTGTGGAGTTGACATGGGGACAGGGGCAGGGTTTGGATCTGGATGTGTGGCAGGGTCTAGTGGCTTGACATCTGTTTTATGGCCAGTTCATGAGTAGCTGTTCTGGGTTAAGGGGGTGTCTGTATACAAGTGTGGGCCTGCCATCCAAAGCCTGTGAGAAGAATATGTGCTATAGATAATGATACATTTTATTGGTTTTAACTGGGAGCTGAAAGTGACAAGTAGCAATCTATATTTTTTTCATCTTGATACGCACTATTGTAGAATATTCCTGTGTACCAATATTGTTTATCTCTCTTTTCATTGCATTGCATGGGTGTTGGATTCCAAGGAATTTCTGGTGTGAATTGGAAAGTCCCAATTCTCTGTCTTGAGTCTGTGAACAAATGCAATTGTAGGGCTTGGCTGTAGATGTGGATTTTTTGCAGTATGTTCTGAGTGTAAGCTAGTAGCTTTCCTATATAAGCTGGTGATTAGATCTGAAGAAGTGTGCATGCACACGAAAGCTCATACCAAGAACAAACTTAGTTGGTCTCTAAGGTGCTACTGGAAGGATTTTTTTATTTTGTGGTGATTAGATGTCCATCATCGCCTATTCAACACTCTACATACACCTATAGATTCCTATAGATGCGTGTTACTTGCCCAAGTGCAGTATGGCGCTCTGCGGTTTCTCTTACAGTTGTAATAGGATTCTAATAGAGCACAACTTGGAAGAGCAGTGTGGCACTTGTTTTATTACTCCTGCCCACTTGAGGTTATTTAAAAACTTTTATCTAATTCCGAGAAAAGGTCCTGGTAGTGTCCTATATAGCATAATTGAGCTACTTTAAGAAAACGTTGCAGGTCAGTGTGGCTTTGTTCAGCTTATTCACAATTCCCTTTGTCAGTGGCGGAGCTGCATGCTCTGGAACCGGGGGGGCAGAGAGCAGGCAGGGGCGTGGCTGGTGCGCGTCCGGGGGGGGCATGACACCGACGCGGTGTGGGGTGTGTGCGGTGTGTGTCCGGGGGGTGCACGGCCGTGATGGCACCCCCCTCCCCGATGGTGCCAGGGCGGTGCGCTTCTCCCTCCCCCCGTTCCTCCACCAGTGCCCTTCGCACCACAGTGCTTTCCCTTCACATTGGTTCTTTTTCTTGCCCACATAGCTGTGAACAGAACCAATTTAAAGCAGCAGTGCAGCTCAGTTGCAGGATCTTCATCGCATTTGAAGAGTTCACTCCATAGGACAGGCATATAACACAGATTACCAAACAGAAGTCACTAGGTAGCAAAAACCAGAACATTTAAAATTGGAATTAATGTACTTCATGTGGTTAAATCTATTCACCTTGGATTAAATGCACCCTAGTGACATCTAAAGGAAATATTAATCTCTCTCTCTTAGGATACTGTAGTAGTTCTGAATGCTTCATGCAAAGCAGTGTACAAGACTTACTTGCTAAAAATACTTCTCTTCACCTCTTTGAAAAGCAGTAGGGTTCATATATTGGGACCACTTCCTTTCATGCATGCAATGTACATACGAAAGCAGCAGAATCTTATACCACAGAGGAGGAACAGTGGCGGGTAGTGTGAAGAGCTTTCAAATAGTTCTATTTATTTTAACTTTCCTGAGACTAAGAATAAATGAACTGGAGGAGAGCCTCTAAACATGTTGTCACAATAAAGAAATGCCTTAAGTTTCAAGAGATGAGGAATTTTGAAGTAGCTATACTATGTACATCTCAAATCCACTTGGCCAACTTCAAAACAGCTCTTTGCTTAAGATAATGTCTATGTAAAAAGGAAGGCGTAAGTACAAAACTATGAGCAATTATGCAGCTTTACTTCCTTGCACAATCTTTCTGTTAAACCAGAACTGTCTGAAGTACTGCATGTTTTTCACTTCAGAACATTCATTATCTTGTGTCCTTCCCTTTGGTCTGCTTGATTACATACCTGAAAATGTGATTAGCAAGACTAATATTTGCATAGTAACCTTGGTCCTAAAGCGTCCCAGGGAGTCAGAGTAAAACTTCCAGATTGCAGAACTTTGGTCCAAAGGTCTTGCATATTTTGGTGCTGTGGAATATCAAGGAAAGGAATTTAGATTGAGGGATTTGGGGTGAAAAGACTCTCCAAGGTTACTTCTTAGCCTCTGGGAGAAATGTGTTCCTGTTAAGAGATGAAATTGGTTCAAGAAAATCTAGTATTGGCATCACTGGCAGGGTGTGAAGGTTACACGAAGGCCTTCCTGGCTTTCTCCCCTTGTATGCATCTTTTTTTTTTTATAAAAAAAATATTTTTTATTAAATATTTTTTAGGGTTATAAAAATACGTGCATTGTCTCTATTTGCAGCCCTTATATGTATCTTGAAATGTTGGTAGTAAATCTCATATGGGTAGAAATGTAATGGCTTAGAGCAGTTTTTCTATGAAGGCCTTAATATGATTTCTTCCTGCTGTGGAATTGATGACTTGTATAATATGCATTATTTGACCTTACAAAGTGGTATAAGTTTTTACATAATTTTGGAAGCTGCTTTATTATAATTATTATTCAGTTTATACCCCACCCTTTATTAAAAGCTTCCAGGGTGGTGTACAGCGTTAATAACACATTTTATGGAGCATTGATAATAAAAACATAATAAAATGCATAATAACAGTCAGCATAATAATAAACTAATCATAATAACAGTCAACCGACCTGGCTCCCCCCCCCCCCCGAAAAAAAGCTTTAACAGGCCATAGATTATTCAGTGACTAAAGGCCTGGCTAAAGAAGAATGCTTTTGCCTGTGTCCTAAAGACATGTAATGATGGCACCAGGCAAGCTTCTCTGGGGAGAACATTCCACATTTGGGGTCGAGGGGGGGTAACTCTCTGAACCCATCAAGGAGGAGGGACACAGAGAATGGCATCAATGACAAACACAGGCTCCAGGCCACTTTGTATGAGAGGCGGTCCTTAAGGTATTGAGGGGTTTTAGGGGCTTCCCTTAAATTATTTGATCTTGGAGGCCAATGTTTTGTTCTGTTTGCTGTTTGCAGTTGTTGTATGAAGATTTATGCATTCTGTCACAAGTAGTTGATGTTTGCAGTTGGCGTTTTTGTTCATAAAGACTAATGTTATGTGCTCTAATGTGGTTGTGGCCAACAGCAACAAAGCACTCCTGGATCATATTTTTCCAATTAAAGTAAGCACATTTTGATAAATGGAGCCTGTAGAAGTTTGCTCCCAAATCCAGGTGGGCAGCACATTATGTAAACATATGAGCTGGTGGAAAGGCAGTGCCTGCATTGCCAAGTGTTGTTTTTTTGTTTTTCAAAGATCCATGGAGCACTGAAGTGACCGGCTTACTTTAATGTTTGGACCTTGAATGAGGGTATACTTTGTTTGTTTTAGATTATTTTCCTGTTCATTTCAGAAACTTCCTCACAATCTTTTTAGTACTGCAATGTGTAAAGGACCAGGTGCCTGATTTGCAAGGCAGGTTTGCTGATCTTGTAGTAAGTAGTTCGTCCAAAGGAACCATTAACACATTCAGTATTTGCTCCCTCCGATAACAAACTCATGTTGTGAGTGCTGTCAGAAATGGCGTCAAAACAGAGCCACTCACAAATAAGAGGCAGCTATTGACATACTCTGGGGAACCATGAGGACCAGAAGGAGAGAAGAATAGAATGCCTTGCTTAAATTCCTTTACAGCTCTAGTATATTGGAGAAGGGCCTGGCTGGCTGGCTTGGTAGGAATCCTGAACAGGGACACTTCTACTAGGAGGTGTTTCAACTGGGCCTGGGTGATGTATAGCAGCTTCACCCAGTAGTATATCGCAAGTGAAACCGACACTGCTTCTGAGTTCCTCTGCTACCAGTGCCACTTTCAACATTGAGCCGCTGGTAGCAGAGGGACTCAGGAGCAGTGGTGGTGTCACCCGTGATAACTGCCGGGTGAAGTCACCATTGCTGTGCCCCTTATACTGCAGAGGGAGGAGCAAGCTGTATCACCGGGCCGATACAGTTTGTTCCTCCCTCAACTTCTTTAAACTACTTCTGCCCTAGCTCTCTCAGCTGTGGAGTGGGAGCAGTTTAATGCTCAGTTGAGCCGTGCAAAGAAGCTCTGAGGTCCCTCTGACTAGATGAAGTCAAATATTCTGTAAGTATATTTTTTCACTGCTCTAACCCATTAGTCTTCAAAAGAACTCCGTGGCTTAAGCGTGGTTCCCAGATTCTCCATCCAGGTAGCTTTTAAGACTGGGCCAGCTCATTTCAATGAACCTAATTATACATTTGTTTCCAAGATAGATAGATAGGTGTGAGGAAAAGGCCACTCCCTCCCTGCACCTGTAATGGGGCCTTCACAGCTGTTTGAAGATGCTGGTGGTTTGAAGGGGGAAGTTGGGTAGCTGAAATTTCTGCCCCACCCACAAAGTGGAGTCTTTTCATATTAGCATATGGTGCAGTTGCCAATGGGGGTGGAGCTTCTGCCCAAAGCAAAGGACAGCATTTATGCATGGGGTGTGCATTTGCACTAATGTGGCCGAAGCTACCTCCAGAGTTGATGTCTTTTAGCCTCATAGTCTGCCCACACTGACACTGTGATGCTCCTTCCCGTGTTGTCTCCTCTTCCTCCACGCTCCAGACAGAAATTACTACTGCCCCAAGGCTACCAAAATGTAGTAAGAAGCACATTCATGCATTCAAATATTGTCTAAGCTATTGGTTCAGACACTTCCTTGTGCATTGGAATGCACACATGAAATGTTAACCCTCAGATCAGTATTCTTCCAAATTGGGTCAGAACTTGTTCTGACACAATCCTTAGCGCATGAGAGGAATGTTCCAGTTTACTAGAGGAGGTGTGCCAGACTGGGAGTTCTTGTAATCACATCAGCACTTTGGTTCTTGAGCTTTAAGGAAGCCTTCTATTACTCATTGACCTTGAAGATCTTTCCTTTAATGGTTTTAGCAGAGCAAATGCTAGTCTAGTTTATTATTTACGTATTGTCTGAGCAGTTCTGGGCCTGTGCTTTTTGCAAGTGTACATGGAGCAAAGTGTTCTTATAAACTATAATGACACTGCTCGTCAGTGTAGATACATTTTAGCTGGTGAAAGACAGGCTTGCATGATGTGTCAACGCCCAGCAAAGCTATTACATTTGATACTTTCCCCTATTAAAAGCAGTAGTATTGAAAATGTCTGCTACTTAACGAAAAGGTCGTCTGTGTGTAGTATATAAATATGGATAGAGCTAATAAAGGACCCCATTTATCTCTGCGTTGCATCTTCTGAAATTGGAATGAAATTTCTGCAATACAAAAGTGAGAAGCATGGAGGGGGGATCTCATATCAAGAGGGGATTCCAGTCAGAGAATGCATGGGTAGAGATATGCACATACCTAATAAGGGACGCAGGTGGCACTGTGGGTTGAACCACAGAGCCTAGGGCTTGCTGATCAGAAGGTCGGCGGTTCAAATCCCCGCAATGGGGTGAGCTCCTGTTGCTCGGTCCCAGCTCCTGCCCACCTAGCAGTTCGAAAACACGTCAAAAGTGCAAGTAGATAAATAGGTACCGCTCCAGCAGAAAGGTAAACGGCGTTTCCGTGTGCTGCTCTGGTTCGCCAGAAGTGGATTTGTCATGCTGGCCACATGACCCGGAAGCTGTACGCCGGCTCCCTCGGCCAGTAATGCGAGATGAGCAGCGCAACCCCAGAGTCGGACACGACTGGACCTAATGCTCAAGGGTCCCTTTACCTTTACTTTAAGCAACACAGAGCGAATGTCTTCACGCAGGATGGAATTCTGTTGCTCTTCTGCAGGAAGTTTCATGTACCCAGATGTGTTTAGGCTTTTTGTCTCTGGTCCATGCAGCAGGAAGCCTATTTTGCAAATAATTCTTGCAGCATGCACACCTGTCAGAATATATAGACACAATTCTCCCACGCAACATGGTGTTTGTATGGAATTTCCTACACAGAAGCAATGTCCGGGTAGGAGTGACCTATGTAAAACAGCTGTCATATTTAGATTACTTGTTTGTAACATTCAAACTCGGGGCTAGGAAAACTGTAGTATGGAGTTGAGCTCAAAGTAGCAGAACTAAATGTCCATGCAACATCTTCCACTAATGGCTCTTAAGTTCTGATAATTAAAGTGTAAACTCCCTGTGCAAACTTGCTACTGTTTTCTTGAAAGATTGCCCCGCTCTATGATGATACATCATTTGATTTCTTCCTTTCTTCACATACTTTTATGACTCAGTAAAGATATAGGGTATGGAGAGTGAATGACCTGAAACATTTAATGCTGCAGCACTGCTGAAGCCAAGAAGTTATAAACTGTTGCAGAAAATTGGATGGGAGACCACTGGGAGCTCCATGTAAAAGCGGAAAGGATGAGGACATTGTGGGTGTGGGAGGGTCAACAGAAACCTTGACAGAAGATTGAACTGGACTGGGGCAGAAGCTGGAGAATTTTGAAAGTAGGGGAACAGTGCTTTGGGCAGTTGGGCTTCAAGCTTCGGAAAGGCTTCATGCGCTAGCCAGATGACAGAACCTTAGTCAAAAGGGTCATAATGAAGTTTGTCTTCACCTGCTCATTGACTGTGTATGTGTGTGTTTCTCTTACAGGTACCAAGACTAGCAACAATGAATTTGGTGTGAAGGATTGGTGACTGCACGGCTCTGTTTAGCTTGCTGGGCCCTGGATCTCTTTTTCTGGCTACAACAGAGTACTTGGCACGTGCTGAGAGAATGACTCTTGGATTTATACAGCTGTCCCCAATACTGGGGAGGACTTTGCTAGTGCTGATGGTGACTACTACTGTTAAGTGCCATTGGCCTAGTGAGGCCTCAGAAGTTGTACGGGACTGGGAAAACCAGTTAGAGGCCTCCATGCATTCGGTGCTTTCGGATCTCCGAGAGAATGTGCCAGCGGTGGTGGGGATTCCTGACAGCTCTGCTGTAGTGGGTCGTTCCTTCAGAGTCACCATCCCAACAGAACTAATAGCTTCTAATGGCGAAATTATCCAGGTGAGAAATTGGGACTGTAATATTTTGTTCCATGTATTTACTTCTATCTTACTAGCATTTGTCTTCTCTCTCTCTCCTCAATGGGTGTGCTTAAAAATTGACTTTTACATCCAAATGTTATAGAGACTAAGATCAGGAGAAGTATCTACTATACTAATTTGTCTATTTTGAAATCTGGGCTGACTTTTCATGGAATTTGAAACTTGATGCTAGGGGAAGAGAACTTGTCATAAACACGCTCCAAGCATAGTCCCTTTCCTAGGCATAAATTTTTTGCATTCCTCTTCTGACTTTGGTAGGAACAGGCAGCCATGATGTACTTTCCTGGCCTTAGGATGCTACAGAGGCTGCCAGTCCCAGCTTTAATTTATTAGTTACAGAATAATAATGTATCATTTCTCCAATTGGAGAGGTAGCTGTGGGAGTGATGTGAAACTTGCTGTTCTGGGGGAAAGTGTTGCAGTGCCCAAAGAGAGAAATTCTGCCACTAGTCAGCCTAACCAACAGCTTTTCAGCCAAAAAGTTGAGGCTGTATTAGAAAGAACCTAGAATCATTTATGGGATACAAGATGGTTTTCCAGGCCTGTAAATAATCAGGAAGTACTTTCTGACTTTGCACTCCGTCCTGCCCCTTCTTCCTTGTTTTTAGTGAAGGGACCACTTTTTATTTCTATAAACATTTAAATGCAATAAAAGCAGTGAAAGAGCCACAAAACAGCACAGGGAAAAATGAATACAGCAAACACAAAATTTTAACCACAGCAAGGGAGCAACCATTTATTGTCCAAAAGCATTCCCCCAAAAGGGAGGTTTGGAACATCTTGTCACTTGCTTGTCTTTGTGTTGAAAGAGCCAGTGTCTTTGAGTGGAGGAAGAAAACAAGGCATATATGAGTAATTGACTGCACTGGGATTGTGGAGAGTACGCAGAAAGTGTTAGTAAAAGGGTTAGTAAAAGATGTAGAGTCCCCCTTGCTGGAACCTCTCAAACAGAGATAATTCAGAGGTGATCACAACTTTGTTTTGTGCCCTGTGCTTTAAAAAAGGTTCAACTGTCTGGTTGCCAGGCCTCAACGTGGGCTGGCAACAAGAGATATCATTCATACCCATGCTCATTCTTTTATATCTTGAAAAACATGTAGCTTAGTTACTGAGGCTTCATTCTCAGTTTTTGTACAAGAACTGCCTTGCTATCCTGTGCTGAAACTAGTGCTTTGCTAGCAACATTGTTGACATGGTATGTTCATAGAAAGCCAGATGGGTGTTGCCTTACACAGCTTGAAGGTCAAGAGAAAGTGATAGGTACTGATAACTGAAAGTAAGGGGGCAAGAATCTGCTTGTAATCTGTTCAGTAGTTCCCAAACTGTAAGAGCAGTTGTAGTCCTGCTTCCCTTTTAGGATATTTAGTTTTAATCACTAAGATGCTCAGAGATCTTGAGATGCAAGTTATTTTTTAGGCAATGCCAGAGGTGTGTTAAGCTTGGACAACCTCAGAGGATTCACAAGACCTGCAGAACTACAGGCTGAATTTCAGTGCAGGATAAAGGCAGCCTGACATCTTCTCAAAAGAAGAAATCGTATCCTGCCCAAACTTGCTATGCTGACTGTGATAACCGGCCAACCTATGCTTGGAAATGTGCAAAATTATTTTATTCACCTTGCTTTATGTAGCATCTATAGGATTTAAAAACCAGGAGGACTAATAACAGTTATGGCCTGTAATCTGCATAATACAGGCTATTGAAATTTACTCAGTAACTGGATTAGTAATCAGCATAATCTGCTCTTCTATTTTACAAAAGACTGTTTTTCACTTAAAATCACGGGGTTAAAAAAAAACTACTTCCATTTTTGGTTAATCAGCCCCATGCCCAAATTTATGCCTTATTTTGCAGTCTTATTTCTGACATCTGTGACCTGATATGTGCCTCACTTAGATTAGCTCTTTAGTACTGAACACTTTGAATGCATGAATATACTTAATCCCCACAGTCTTGTGACATCTTAACCTTTTGCGAAGTTCTGACATGTTGAGCTCTCCACACTTTTCTGGGATAGTATTTTCAATGTTTGTTTTTTAGACATGTGAACCTTCAAATTGGGAGTTCTTACCTTAGATTTGTAAGCAAATACACAGAAATTACTTGTCCATAACAATTTCTTGTAGCCTCTTTGCCCCATCCATGTGGTATTACCGGTAATTGTATTCTACCAGAATACAATACCAGAGGTATGAAAGGAAGAAAAAATAATCAGCACTTCTCTTTGCTTTACAAAAGCTTTTCTCCTTTGTCACCTGGAGGAGAGTCTTACTAACTGCAGGAGGCCAGATAAATGTCTGTTTTCAAGCCTGCATTGTTTTGTCATCAAGGTCACAATGCCATTTTTAAATAGTTTCTTCTACCTACATGAGCTTTAAGAACTGTGTTAGTCTTCTTGCCAAAAGGGTGCAGTGTAATACTTAAGGGACCAACAATAATTAGCAATTAGCAATCTCTGGTCACACTGCTGAGTAAAATCTCAACATTTATTCTGCAGAGCAAAGTAGGTTCCTACTATACAGAAGAGGCAATTATTGGGTATGCTGGTGGTGATCACTTTAGTTGAACACTCTTAAATGGAATCCCCCTCCCCCCCCAAAAAAACCATGCTCAGGAATAGACAAACATTTGGCAGCAGGTGTTTCTGTAGCAATCGAATGAAGGACCAATCTGGATCTGCCTCGGAAGCTACAATAGTTAGGTTCTGTGACCTCCAACAAAATGGAAGTGTGGGAAAATATTTTCTTTGGAGATGGAATCTCCTTCCTTTCAACCTCTCTGAAGTGCTGTACATACACATAACTGGTGCACAGATGGTGCCATGTCAGTGAATTGTCAAGAGCAAAACCAAATCCATTTAATCTTTGGTTAATTGATGACTCCATTTAAATGGTGTTTTCTGTGACTGACGGACTAGTTGGCAATAAAGCTATGCAAAGCTGCTTTGCTTGCGCAGACTGGAGACTTCTTTTCACAAGTCCAGTAACTATCACCATCTGCTGGAGAGGCTTTTATTTAACAGGTTTATTTAACAGGTTTATTCTTATCGGATATTTAGGAGATTTTGTCCCACAAACAGGATCTGAGCAGTTTTGTTCGGAGAAACCAAACAGGCTCATTATCAGCTGTGAGTGTGGCCACATGGGCAGGGCTCTGTCCCTATTAATGCAATAGCTGCACTGTGAGAGACATTCTTCTGGGGCATTTGGATGTAGCAAGGAGTTGCCATCTATGCTGCATTTTTCTCTCCTGGCCTTCTGTTAAGAAGATTAACACATGGATTTCTAACTGAACATGAACTCAAGATTAGGGTCAATGTGGTGCAAAGAGCACTTTCCGTGAAAGCTTCAAGCTAATGCAGTGGGAGCACTTGGCAGGCTGCCTGCTAACTAATGGGTTGAGAATTGTGCATGCCTGGGTCTGTGGGAACCTAATGCTGTTTGCCGTACATAGTTTCAGTATCACCTGTTGACTCCCAGGATATAAAGGGATTGTCACAGAGGCATGTACCAAGAGACTCAAAGAAGATCTTGTCCAGTTTTTCACTGGTACAGTCATGTATGCCTCCCATTGTGACGGATTTTGGCCTTTTAACTTCCAACAGTGGGTTCCACACTTGGAAGATATGACTCAGTCTAATTACAACCAAACTTTTCACACTGACAGTTCCTTGTTTCTCGACGTTGCTGCTCCTGAATAGTGTCCTCTAGCATTGAATTTTAAAGGAGAAGATAACCAGTAAGTAATTGTATACATGGTCTGCGTGGCTTGGATGAAGGTCACTAGCAGAAGTTTTAATCCTCCTGCCAATTCAGCCATCAGGATATCTGCTGGCTGGGGAAATAGCAGCAAGTGGTGATTAGTTGGGAGTCCAAAGCATCAATATGCGCCTAGCATCTGGTGCAAATGTTGTATCATAGATTCTTTTTCCTTTGGCCTTTTGCTTGCAAAAAGGTCATGTGTGGAGAAGTGCCCTCTTTCAAAATTTGGCATTCTACCATGGACTGTGAGCAACAAAACGGAGAGCAGGATTCAGGCAACAGGTCCCTTGTTCAAGCACCCTGCTAGACTATATTAAATGAAATGTTTTCAGACCGGCAGCATTTCATTGGACAGTCAATGTTTTGCAGTGACCACCCAGTGAAATTACTTGCATGCCCTCTTGTCATATGAGAGAGGAAATGAGTTGTCTTCTGAATAGTTCCTTTATAATAAATATGGGCACATCTGGAAATGGAAGGCGTTACAGTGTGAGTGGCAGAATGGTATTAGATGGAGCAGCTGAGTTTTGAACAATGTGGTCTCATAGAGAAGTTGTTTATTAGACACCAAAGACAAATGTCACTTCAAATACGCGTCATTTCCACATCTTTAAAATGGATCTTGCCAGGGTATGGTTAAATGTCTGGTATGTATAGTGGAAATATTCTAATTGCCCACTGATTATTCAGTGTTTCCATTTTCTCCAGATGAATATACTGAATGTTTTGAAACAAGAAAAAAGTGCCTTAAAATTAGCATCTGGGATGCAGTTCCACTGTTATACTATAACCAGCCATGTTCCTTACATGTTTTTTTTTCCATTTTATTGTAACACACCTAGTTGTCGGTAGTACTACTTAGTATTCTTGAGTGAGCCTCGTAGTTCCCTCTAGTGGTTACATTGGATGTCTAGAGGTTCAGATGCTTGACTGGTGTTCCTGGGTGGTCCCAGAAGAAGGCAATACTGCAGAATGTTCACTGCATATCAAAAATAGCTTTCTCGAGGTCAGCATTTGTTTTTATGAATCTTTTGTCCTTATTTTCCAGGATAACAATCCATAGTGCATCTTTTCTTCTTAAATTTCTGACCTTTGAATCTGACTCTCTTAAAATTCATGATCAATAAAATACAGCTGTGACTAATAGGTCCCTGATGGCTTGAAGTATGTTGCATTTAGGTCTTGGACAGATGCAAAGGAATTCTAATTCAAAGTATAATCATGAATTGATCGCTACAAAATATGGTTAGATTTAGAGCTGAATCAATCTTCATGAGTTCTGGCGAAGTTTGCAATCTGCTTTTCATTCACTGAATATTCCTTGTTATACTGAGGAGTCAAAACCAAAATGGCTTCAGCACTCAAGCTTGTTCAGACGGTCAAGTTTTCAACTGAACATTGCCTGTTTGTTTCAGTTGCCTCCATTGTTTGGGGAAGGAGACATAGCTTGACCCTTTGCTTAGAGGCTATGATTAAGAAGATCTTTCCAATACATCAGAGAAAAATGCTGAGTATTGCCAGTCCACAGATTATGGAGTATATTGGAGGAGGTCATATTCTGTGGATTATCAGTTATATACATGCACAGAGGTCAATCTATAGGTCAATCAACATCAAAACACATACATTTCCTGGAAATTATAAAACATAAGCAGACTTACAGTGCATTTTCCATTTTACTGCCCATTCACTCAGTTTGAAGAGGTCCTTTTGTTTTAATGACCGAACAAATGAGTATCATCAGCAAACTTGGCCACCCTGCTACATCCGTTTTTCAGCTAAATCCAGTCAGGGTGAGGCATCTGCAGTCTAGACAAACAAAAAATCTTCTGAAAATCTTCAGGAATTAAAAAATTATGCTGAGGGGAAACATTAAATTATAGCGGTAGTATCCAGGATACTGGGTGTGGGGCTTGTAAATAATGGATTTCAGCATGAATATAAGCCCCAGAGATGGAGTACAAATTAGTAAATTGGGCAGTGCACTGACAGGAAGTAACAGATGTGCTGTGGATCCCAAAAAACTGACAAGACCAAACCCATTCCAGAAGCAAGAAGTTGGAGTTGAGTGAAGGTGGTTTGTGATTAGGGTATTAATCTACTTTCAAGCATTTGTTGACACTAGGCATTACCTCATAAATAGCTTGATGGCAGTTTTAGAAATCTAAGTTGTTCTAAATCACTGTTGTTCCATTTGGAGTACAAATTACTTTTTTGCCATGAGTCATAGGAACATGATCATCTTCCATGAAAGCTGCTTGAGATATGCTTGTTTGTAATAATTGGAAACAAAAGCAGGCTTTTTCTTAGCATCCGAGGAGATATTTCTGTCTTGCATAAAATGGCAGAGTTCACAGACGTGTTGCTGATAGTGGGCAGGCAGCGCTGAAGAGAACTGCCTCTCAAACTGAATTGCTTGAGGGTTTGAAATACAGGATAGCATTAATATGCGATAACCATAACCAAAAAAGTTACTTTGGGGGTATATTCGAGTCTAAACACCCTAAACGCTTACTGCTGCACCTGCACACTGACATTCCCGCTGCTGCTTCACATAGCACTCTTCTGTATCAGACCCTCCCTGCAACTGCTTCCATGTTCTGCTTTGTGGTGGCTTCAGTTGTTAAGATCTAGGAATAAGCACCTCCCAGAAGTCAAACTCCAGCAGCAGCAAAGCTGTGGGGGACAGGGAGTGTGAGTTTTCAGTAATACACACATCTATTCAACCCTTTCCCAAGAAAATTGAGCACTTTTATGAACTAAGATGCTTGCGTTCAGTAATAAATTAATCATTTATTTGGGTTACATTGTACACCATTCAAGGGGCTTACCCTTTACAATAGCAAGTAGCACACTATTTCCTCTATTTGATTTAAGGTCTCATAGAGAGAGTGGGTGTGAGTGCAGGGTTCTGAATCATGAATAGAGCCAACATATGTTCAGTAGGTTTCCCTTATACAGACAAGCTCTCCAGAGACAAAAATGCTTGACTCTTTCTGGTGTAACTGACTAACCTGATTCTCTTGCATGGTGAACACTGTTATCTTTCAGTTAGTTCTTTGATAGCTTTCAAATATGCAAATAACACACTTTTCCAAGCCTCTGCTTTCTTGTTTTGAGAGGACTGTATCCTTCAAAAGCAAACCCTTATTAGTTTGTGTTCAGAGCTATAAGTTTTCAGAAAAACAAAATTAGTGGTAAAAGTCCTTTCTTAGAAGTAGCAAGCTGTATAGGAGTCTTGATATGATAATCTGAGAATCATGCAATCTGCCTAGGTTTTAGTGACCTGACTCTCTGCCTTTTAGCTTCTTTTCCCTTTCTGCCTCCTTTCATCTATCCATCCATCCAATCTTAGGCTTGAATCCATCCAATCTTAGGCTTGAATGTCTTTCTATTCTGCTAAGATAGCATGGGGAGGCAATATCACAAACACAGCCACACACTTTTTAGTAATTCATGTAGCCACTTGTATGTACACACCTAAGTGAGGCTTTAACCATGGAATTTCTTCTAGATTCCACTATATATTCTGGCCAATATATGCAGTATGACTCGAAAAGTGTTTCTTGGGCTTATATTTGTGAAATCTTAGTAAAATTATTGTGGCTGTCAAAGCCATAGTCCGATTGCTTACAAAGTTTACTATGTGTGAGGATGCAATTACTGTATGGGATTTGTTTGTTTGTGGAAATAGGCATTAGCAAAATAGTAGTCCCTTGACACAAAGATGCATCTGAAGCACAGAGTGACAACAGGATATTGAAGTAGATGGGTGGCTGGTCTGATCCTGTGGTGCTTTTCTTAAGTTCACAGCTGCAGCATTGGCGACTTATTATGGAAAAACTAACCCTGGTTTACACTTGGGCAAAATTAGGGTGCTAGAAAGTTATCTTGCATTTTTCAATATCTGAGAATTGGCTTTGTCTCCCATCTTCTTTGGTTATCGGGGAAGGAGGAAAGAAAAGAAACTAAAATCTGTATATATTTAAGTAGATATAAATTGTCAGTTATCTGCTACTCCTGGGGCAAGGATGAGCAGTGAAAGTCCTTTTGAAAGGGGCACCAGTCCTGTACATAAACAGTGTCTGGTGCATAATCCATACTTGGTATTCTTTTTACTTGCAGTTGCCTTTTGGAGCTCAGTTACATAAACTGCAGCGGTAGTGGTTGGCTTGTTTCAGATTCTGTCCAGAGTTATGCATATTATAGTCATGTTTGGGTGGTGGATGCTGCAGGGAAACTGTTGTGTGGTTGTCATAAAGGTCTGGTGTTAGAATTTTGGGCTGCATGTCTCCTTTAGAGGCCCTAATACTATACTACATAGTATGAAATGCACTTAAAGAAGCTAGAGTTACCGGTAACTTTATTTCCTGAACTCTTGTGTGAGGAAGTTCTGCAAAGCTGCTTTAGTTTTATGAGGGAAGCAACATACTGTTGCTTCATTCCTGTTTAGCACCATGTGGGAAATATTACTCATCTTTGTCTCTCAAATTTGAATACTTCTTAAAAATAGTAATAATCAGCTAAAGCTAAAATAAGTATGTTGTTGTTTGTTGTTGTTGTTGTTGTTGTTGTCATTGTCATTTATTTATTTATTCAATTAGAAATTAAAGGTGTGTATCTGTCTTTGGTCCAGTTCACATGTAACACTGTTGTTGTTGTTCAGTCGTTCAGTCGTGTCCGACTCTTCGTGACCCCATGGACCAGAGCACGCCAGGCACGCCTATCCTTCACTGCCTCTCGCATTTTGGCCAAACTCATGTTAGTAGCTTCGAGAACACTGTCCAACCATCTCATCCTCTGTCGCCCCCTTCTCCTTGTGCCCTCCATCTTTCCCAACATCAGGGTCTTTTCTAGGGAGTCTTCTCTTCTCATGAGGTGGCCAAAGTACTGGAGCCTCAACTTCAGGATATGTCCTTCTAGTGAGCACTCAGGGCTGATTTCTTTAAGAATGGATAGGTTTGATCTTCTTGCAGTCCATGGGACTCTCAAGAGTCTCCTCCAGCACCATAATTCAAAAGCATCAAGTCTTCGGCGATCAGCCTTCTTTAACACTAGATACCTGCAAATTGTAGTTCCTTTCTTGGTCTTAACTATTGTATTGGGCTGGGTTAGTACCAAAGTGCTTCCCCCCAAAAAATCATTTGCACCCCTCAAGTGATAATGTTAACACTTGGAAACCATTGTGGATTCATTCTCCTAGTATTCAGCTTTGGTGCCCACAGGACACTCTGCCAGCTTTCATTGGCTTTCTTGCTTCTGTTTCCCGAAGTCTGTCACAGATAAAAGACAGAGTAGAGCTCCAGCAGCAATGGAGAGTTTCAGATCTAAGGATGTACCGGGAAGACTTTGTCTCAGCTATTCACTGAGGCATGGCCTCTTGCAAATCAGTGCTGTTGCCCACCACCACCACAACATGCCCTTCACCTTAAGGTCCCAGGGCAGGGTACAGTTTAAAATAAAACAGTAAAACGTTTTAAGAACTTTAAATTTACAAAAAATACAGTAGTGTGGATAGTAGCAATACTGGCTTACCTTTGATACCCACTGTAAAAACTAAGAAGCTTCACATATATATTATTGAAATATTCAAAGTGCTGTAAAGATGCCAAGTATAAAATCTTTCTATGCAGTATCACCTCGAGACTTAACTACATGTCTGCTCGTGAGTCAGGCCTATCAAATTCATGTCCTTTCATCCTTCCGCCTAGTTTCTAAAATGATAGCCAGTTAAAATCTGTTCAGTACTGTCTCTCTTCAGTTGGCAGTGTGATTTTGACTGAATTGAATACAAGCATCACCTCAGTAAGGTTTAAAGTTGCAGTAAGAAAGTGTGAAATACGCTATAAGCACTTCCACATATGGTACCTTGACAAGGTAAGAGGTTTAAATTTAGGGTGTGGCTCACACTGTCTGACAGCTGGTCTCTGCTGTCATCCTACCAAGCTGGAGTTTACTCTTGCTGAAGAATGTTAAAGTGGCAAAATTTGGGCAGTTCTGTTCTGGATTCCTTGCTTTGTTGAACTGATTCAGTAACCAGTGAACAAAAGAGGAAGGCACATGGTTGAAACATTTCTAGAATTGGGCATTTACTTAAAAATTCATGGTAATAGTGGTTGTGTTGTGAGTAATAATTTTAAAGGCATTTCTTAAAATTGATTTTAAAAAAAACCCGAATCCTCAAAAAGGAGCAGTATACAGTGATACCTCGGGTTACATAGGCTTCAGGTTACAAACTTTGCTTCAGGATGAGAACAGAAATCGGGCAGCAGTGGCAGCGGGAGGTCCCATTAGCTAAAGTTCTGGTTAAGAACAGTTTCAGGTTAAGAACGGAACTCCAGAACGAATTAAGTAGTCTACGTAACCAGAGGTACCACTGTACAGTATTCAGCACTAGCAGTGAAACATACTATCCCCTGATTGAAGATGTTCTCAGCGGGGCTGCCTTGCTGTGATATCACAGAATGTTCACAAACACTTTTAACTACTCAAGAGAAAGCTGTTAATATAAAGGACCCAAGACAGAAGGAGCTAGCAATAGATAGCATTTTGCTTACTCAGATGTTTGCACCTCCAGGTGGTTGGCAGTGTTTGCAGAAAAACAGGGAATGATCTGGCCAGAAGTAAACATTTTTAAACTCATGAATTTTAGCATTTGCTTAATTCTCCCATTGATGTCAGTGGGACAAAAGTGTTACACTCAGGCTGCAACCTGCTTTTATAAACACATAAAGGTAGACACACAAAGGATTGCACTGTAAGTTTTCTGAGAAAACAAACTTTTCCATTAACCTATCTGTGGTATTCATCTTTTTTCTTACCTTACCTTGTTAACACACCACTTACCAAAAATAAAATTCAAAACTGCTGGTCGCAATCAGCTATCTAAATTAAATCTAAACCATTATCTATTGTAGTGATTCATGTAATTTTTCTCCAAAAAAATATTTAATTGTTCCTTTTGTAAAATGTGTTTGTGTGTTGTATAATGTCATTGATATTGAAGTGTAATTGTTTCCTCAACTTTAGCTGTTCTGAGGGCTAAACAATACTTGCAATTTGCCAGAATGAGAGAGTATTTTCATAATTTAGGCTCAGTTTGCATGTGTCACATTAGTTAAATGTGAATCGTCTTAAGGCAGATACAATTGAGTTACTATTATTTACATTGAATATTTCTCCGGTAAATGGCTATACAGGTTTTATCCATGCCTCTTTTCCTTCCTTCCTATCCACAACACCAAGAAATACAAGATTATAACTGAAAGCTATATAATTCAGGAATCTGGTTGAGGGGAAATGGAAGAAATAAGGAACAGGATTCAAAGAGAAGGAATTAGGTGCAGTGACCTCTAATAAGATCCTTTTTGACAAATGGGAATGCTTTGTTATTTTTTTCTTACATTAAGTTTCCACTTCCTAAAGTAGGCCAGAGGATTTTGAGTATACATTCATATATGTAACTAGCTGTACCCGGCCACGCATTACTGTGACTCATTTGGTACTGGAAGGAGATCCCGTTTTCACCTGCCTCCCCACAGCTTCTCCCATTGAACTCCTGCCTGCCTCCTCTCCGTCTTTACCCCCATTTTCGCCTGCCTCCCCACAGCTACTCCTATTGAACTCCTGCCTGCCTCCTCTCTGTATTTCCCTCCATTTTTGCCTGCCTCCCCACAGCATCTCCTGTTGAACTCCTGCCTGCCTGCCTCCTCTACGTCTTCCCCCCATTTTTGCCTGCCTCCCCACAGCTTCTCCCGTTGAACTCCCGCCTGCCTCCGTATTTCCGTTTTCGCCTGCCTCCCCACAGCTTCTCCCGTTGAACTCCTGCTTGCCTCCTCTCCGTATTTCCCCCCGTTTTCACCTGCCTCCCCACAGCTTCTCCTGTTGAACTCCCACTTGCCTCCTCTCTGTCTTTCCCCCCCGTTTTTGCCTGCCTCCCCACAGCTTCTCCCATTGAACTCCTGCCCGCCTCCTCTCCCAACGGAGAGGCACCTTCCCCAACCCCCCCTTTCTTCCTCCCTCAGAAACATCTTTCCTTTTTCCGCCAAAACTGCTGTCTCCGCCCCCCCGCGCAAACACAGGGTTGGGGGCAGAATCCCCTCCCCAAGATTGGACGTCCCAGTAAAAGTGCTGGGTCCCAACATTACCTTTAACAAAAGCTTCTCTACCTAGTCACCTGTAGGTGATTTGGGCTCAGCCTAGGCCCTAGGCAACCAAGTGAGTGTCTGTTTTCAGTCCTGTTTTAATTTATTAACTTGGTTGTTTTCAATCTCTTTGACCTATCAAGTTGAGCTACTGCTCAAGATTTACATTCCATGTGTGCTTTCTGGAGGGGTTCTTAAACGTCTGTTGCACAAAGTTTAAAGACCAGAGTTTACTGTTATACTTATTTCTAAAGAATGTTGTAACTACCTGTGACTGTTTCTTTCTTTCTCTTTAATAGATTACTGAAGCTGGGAAAGAAACTTTGCCTTCTTGGTTGCATTGGGAACCAGAGAGTAGCACCTTGGAAGGTCTCCCGCTTGATACAGATAAAGGCATTCATTACATCTCAGTGAATTCAATGCATCTAGTATCTAATGGAAGCTACGTGCCCCAAACCACCAATGTCTTTTCCATTGAGGTTCATCCTGAAGATCATAATGAACCTCAGTCGGTACGCGTGGCTTCACAAGATATGAATGAAGTTGCACCGTTTGTGTGTAGCACAGAGGAACCAGTCACTATTTTGACTGTAATTTTGGATGCTGACTTAACAAAAATGACACCAAAGCAGAGGATTGAACTTTTAAACCGAATGAAAACCTTCTCAGAAGTGGAACTTTATAACATGAAATTGGTTCCCGTTGTAAATAATAGACTCTTTGACATGTCAGCCTTCATGGCTGGCCCAGGGAATGCAAAGAAAGTGGTGGAAAACGGAGCCTTACTATCTTGGAAACTAGGCTGTTCTTTGAGCCAGAATAGTGTCCCAAACATAAGCAATGTTGAATCTCCAGCTAAGGAAGGTACAATGTCTGCTCATCTTGGCTACCCCGTGGTTGGCTGGCACATTGCAAACAAGAAGCCTAATCTTCCAAAGAGAATAAGGCGACAGATTAATGCTACACCAACCCCTGTGACTGCTGTTGGACCTCCGACAACAGCC
Source organism: Lacerta agilis (assembly GCF_009819535.1). Taxonomy (NCBI): domain Eukaryota; kingdom Metazoa; phylum Chordata; class Lepidosauria; order Squamata; family Lacertidae; genus Lacerta; species Lacerta agilis. The sequence continues at coordinate 66,461,288 of NC_046313.1, forward strand.
CTCCAAGAACCACCAGTTAGAATTGTTCCAACACCCACTTCCCCGGCCATTGCACCTCCCACTGAAACAACAGCTCCTCCAGTAAGAGAGCCTGTTCCTTTGCCTAGGAAACCCACAGTTACTATTAGAACAAGAGGTGCCATTGTTCAGACACCAACCCTTGGACCAATTCAGCCAACCAAAATGATAGAACCAGTTTCTACTACCCCTGTCCAGATCCGGCCCACAATGACTGGGCAAGTTGAACCTACTGCAGTAGTTACACCGCTCACAACAAAGAAACCAAAAAGAACCACGCCAAAACCGTCCACACCATCAACCACCGATACAAGTACGACACGAAGAACTCCCAGGCCCACCAAAATTCCTCGACCTCCAAAGACTCCCGGGACTACTAAATCACCTTTCATTCCACCAGAAAGAGTTTCGCCACCAACTCGCATACGCACCACTACAGTTGGAACGCCCCGTGTGCCCAATGATCCGCCAGAACTGAAAAACCATATTGACAGGGTGGATGCATGGGTGGGCACTTACTTTGAACTCAAGATACCGTCAGACACTTTCTATGACAAGGAAGATACCACCACTGATAAACTGCAGTTGACCATGAAACTAGAAGATGAGAAGCCATTGGAAGAAAACTCGTGGGTGCAGTTCAATAGCACTAGTCAGCTAATGTATGGACTACCCAATCGCACACACTCAGGCAGGCATGAATTTTTCATGCATGCCACAGACAAAGGGGGCCTTTCAACAGCGGATGCATTTGAAATATTTGTCCATGGTCTTGGAGCCGACGAGGTGCCTCCTGTTAAATTTAAAGCCGAATTGGAGGGAGACTATACTACAGTTGTTAATGACATTCATAAGAAAATTTTGTTGGTGAAGAAGCTGGCTTTTGCCCTCGGAGATAGAAACAGTAGCACTATTACCATACAAAACATTGTCAATGGCTCCATTGTAGTTGAGTGGACAAACAATACTCTGCCTTTGGATCCATGCCCCAAAGAGATGATTCGCACCATGAGCAGAAAAATTGCTGATAATTCTGGCAAGCCAAGCCACGCTTTCAAGAATGCCTTAGCGCCAGAGTTCCCGGCTAAGAACATTTCCGTTATTGGTGCTGGTAGCTGCGGACGCATTCAGTTTATTCCTTTCTCTAGAGAAGCACTTCCTACAACGGCACCGCCTACAGTTGTGCTCCCGCGGGATCCAGAAAAGACGAGTGAAGACGATGTGTACCTCCACACGGTCATCCCCGCTGTGGTGGTGGCAGCAATTCTGCTGATAGCTGGGATCATCGCTATGATTTGCTATCGCAAGAAGAGAAAAGGCAAGCTCACCATAGAAGACCAAGCCACCTTTATCAAGAAGGGAGTGCCCATCATCTTTGCCGATGAGCTGGATGACTCCAAGCCTCCCCCTTCCTCCAGCATGCCGCTGATTCTACAGGAGGAGAAAGCCCCTCTCCCGCCCCCGGAGTACCCAAATCAGAATATGCCAGAAACCACCCCGCTCAACCAAGACACCATAGGAGAGTACACGCCACTGCGAGACGAAGACCCCAATGCACCGCCCTACCAGCCACCCCCTCCCTTTACAGCACCCATGGAGGGCAAAGGCTCCCGTCCGAAGAACATGACCCCATACAGGTCTCCACCTCCCTACGTCCCCCCTTAATGAACAAGAGGCGCTTGCGGAGATGGGGCCTATAGTTCCACACCAGTGTTGTCTGTAGGGGTCGGTGGCCTGCGAATCCGTTACCAATTAGGAAACCAACATACATAAGCTCAAACGTAGCCCGGTCCCGGCAGGCCCTCTCTCCGAATGCGTTTGCTACACCACAGTGCTTGTGGAATTTTCGGGACACTGATTTTATTTTTGCCTAACAGCTTTTGTTTTGTTTATTCATAGAGTGGGGCGGGGAAATCTACTTGGCTCAAAAAGTATTTCTGACAGCAGGCGTCTCGAAGCATCTTGTGCAAAGGGAGAATGGCTGGACATGCAGGCAGCGCTAGGGGTGGCACGCTGGGTCTCTGCTGTTTGCCTTTAAAACTAACTGTACTGTTTTTTCTATTTCACGTGTGTCTAGCTACAGGGCATAACATGAAACGTAGCCTAAAAAATTAAAACCGGAGGACTTTCTGAGGTCAACGTTAAGTTTTTACATTTAATTGCTGTTACCTAAACTTGTATGTATAGAATGGGGAGGGGGAGGGGAAATGCTTTACTACAAATAAGCTCCAGGGGTGTTTCCAATGCCATTCAGGCTGAGGGACCGTCTTTTTTAATCAAAGGAATCCTATTTTTTCACACATTATACAGTTCAGTCATCAGCTGGGGTCCTTTTTGCAAACTGTAGAGTGAGCTCTTGTTGCTCCAGCCTGCCATTGCTGGACCGACGCCATGCCAATAGCCGTAGGTTTCTGAAAAAGGAAAGCTCTTTGCAATTACCAAAAAGAAAAGAGAGAGAGGGTTGAATCCAGCTATGTAGCAGCATTTGCTGCCTTTTGGAAATCGGGGCCCCAACAGTGGTAGCTGCAGGCTGCAAGGGTCATGGTGCTGCGCTGAGATTTTTCATCTGGAAGGCATCCTTTGGCTTTCGAAACACTCTTGAGATATTTTGGTGAAGATGCAATATTTTTATGTAGTGTAATGCAGTTTCCTCACATCAAGACTCCTCCTGGACCACAGTATTGGAAACAGTCCCCCCCCCCCAATCACTCACTGCTGTCCTCTGCACACACACAGACGCAATAGTAGCTGTCTGGCGGTTGGCAAAATAAAATGAAAAACACATGCGCGCCAGAAATAGTTCATAGCAAAAATCAGTGAACTTTCAGCTCTAATTTTGTACTAAATTTTTGATACAGCCTCAAATTGTTTTATTAAAAAAAAGTGATTAAAAATGGTAATGCTGCCAGCAGTTTGTATGAGCTTAGCTTCTTAGTATCAATTCAATGGGACTGACTGCTTTGCTCATTTTGGATTTTTTCCCCCTTTCTTTTTGGTCTCTCATAGTCATTGTTTTTAAATATTAGAGCCATGTCTAGGTTTCTTGCCTTTTTAAAAAATGAACTTCCACATGTCTCTCCTGGGAAGTTGGCGTGACCATCAAGGTCACCCCCATGCCCCCCCTTTCAACAAAATGATTTTAAGCATGAGTTATTAATTTTTTCTTGTCCATTTGAGACTATTTTTGGTACATTAGAGGGAGGAAAAGCCCTTTGCAATAATTAGTCCATCCCCTGGCTGGGGGCTGGGCAGCCTCTGGCTGACTTTGCACACAAAGCAGACACTTTTAAGCCATATTGACTGTTTTGCAAAGTATGATGGTGTGCTGACATGGCCAGTTAACACACTAGTGGATGAATGGCTAAAATGACCTTCACCTCTGAACTTGCTAGGGTGGCATTTCCCATCAAGCCTTTTTTTGACTACTTGAATAGGATTTTGTCTATTAAAACAAATGTTAATTTGACTATGGCCCCATATAGTTCTGCACTCTGCTTCTGCCCCCTGAGGTGGGCTGGAGGGGTTTGTGTTGAAGTGAGGGTGACTGTAAAGAATGTTTCAGGTTTAGCCTTTGTCTAGTTTGACAGGTATAGATTTGCCCTACAAAGTCCCCCCCCCTTTAAAAAAACATCTCTCCTCTATCCCTTCAGTGCTTGAAAGTTGGTGTGTGTCTCAGATGAGAAGAGGCGATGGATTCTGCTCCTCACACAGGAGAGCTGGTTGAAGGGAAAGGGATTAAGTGGCACCACTTAGGGCAGACTGCTTTTGAACAGACACTAGAAATATGTTTGTAAGAATGCCTCCCCCCACAAGCTAGCGACCATGGCAGCACAGTGCCAAAATCTATACTGGCAGGCCTGCATTTCAGATGTCTCCAAGTTATCAACACACACAGCCTCCTAAGCCCAAATGCTGCAAGTTAGAAGGGCCTTCCAAACAGTGCCGTTGTCCCTAGCAACTGATGCCACTTTATAATGGTCATGCGCAAGCGCAAACGGTTTCAGGCCTGGGCCTACCTGTCACCATAGAAACTGGAGGCGAAGGGGCAGTGAACAGAATAATAACAATGGCATTCTCATCAGCCGCCTTCCCCCTAAGCACCAGTGCTGTTTATTTATGCCACTAGACACTGTAATGGTGGGAGAAAATCTTGTATTAAAAGTGTTCACCAACCACTGATGTGTTTTTATGTCCTTATATAATTATTTTAAAAATGTGTTTTCTGCATTCTGTAAAGAAACATATCAACTAAATAAACCAGTGTACTTTACTACAAACGCAGAGGCTAGTGAGCTCTTCCGTTAGACCCCTCTGGGTTCCCAGCACACAATATTCCCATAACATAGGAAGCTCAGACTGGAACATAATCTGTAGAAAGTGTATTAGAAGAATCCCATTGAGCTCGAGGGTGCTCTGTTGAGTGCGGTAAGTGCTCCATTCTGCTTTGCACAATTCAGGACTGTATACTCATTATTGGCTTAAAGATTTTACACTTTAGGAGATGTGAGAAACAAAGCACAATGGTATCTGCTTAAATTCTCCCCAGTGATGAAAGAAAGATTTCTTTCTCTTTTTTAAAAGAAAAAGAAAAAGGTCAGAATGAAGTTGACAAGTAGTACAAAGGTTGCATTACTGGAAAGAATTATTTTAAGTGTCAAACCAATAAGAGATTCCTGGAGTCGCAGCCTTCAAATACCAAGGCACCATTCTCCATATATGTTACAAATATATGATATGTTGTTTTGTCAAGTGCTTCTCAATTCTCATGCATCCTCATAACAGCTCTATTTTGTAGATCACTAGGTCCCATTTTACAGAAGAGAAATAGAGGTATGGTGATGTACTTGATGTGTACAATGGGGCTTACTCTTAGGTAAGTGGGTATAAGATCACAGCCCTTAATCAAGGCTTCCCAGTGTGTTCTTGGCTGAACATGAACTTAAATCTCTTAGTCCAGTAAGAGTCCCAAGTCCTCCAAGGATAACTGTACTGTGTAAAAGCAATACTGGATGGTGTTGTGTGTGTTTTTTGCAGTTTATGGCCTCATACCTTTGCTGGCTTTCCACCCTCTTATCAGTGGAATATTGTGTTTCTCCCTGCTGATGACTAGAGCAAACAGCCTTAGAAGAAATTTGCAAGATGCTGGCTTAGGAGAAGGTATAGAGTAGGAGAGAATTGGACTTCATAGCCACCTTTTTAATTTATATTGCTGCATAGTGAACATTTAAACTGTCACTCCTTTGATTCAAGGTTTACAGTTTTCCTTTCTATAATTCAGACTGGGAACACGTTTGAAACATCCATCCATTTCTTTAATATCTCATTGCTGTTATATACCCTAAAATTATTGAGCTAGAGTAAGAAATATCAATAAAATGAGATGTACTAGAGTATTAACATACTACAATTTCAATTCTATAGGAAAGTGGTGCTCCCTGCACATAAAAGTCACCGACACTTAGCTGTTTGTATTTGGTTTTACTGGGTTTTTACCGGCACTAGCTAAAAGGCTCAAACTGGGTAATAATATTTTCTACATTGTTAAGTCTTCAAACCTTATTGCGGAGTAAGCTTTATTGAACAAAGTGAAACGGAGTACACAGGAACACACTATGGCTGCAGACCAGATTTCACTTACTAAAAGAGTAAGTCCCTTAGAAGATAAAAAAAAAAACCAAAGCAGTGATAGCCACCAACTTGGATGACTTAATAAAACAATTAGCTTTATTCTGCATGAATCTGCCTTATTAGTGACTGCTAGCCATGATGGCTATGCTCTGCCTCTATGGGTGGCAGCAGTTTGCTTCTGAATACCTGTTGCTGCAGAAGTCTAGTTAGCCATGGTGAGAACAGGGGGATGGACATTGAACAGCAGCTTATGTTCTTAAATATGTATATGCTACTTGGTTAAAATTCTATGCTCGCTCACTTGGAAGCAAATCTAATTAAACCCTCTGTGGGATTTACTTCTGAGTAAATGCATAGGATCAGGGTGTGCAAGGTTATAACGCACAATCCATTTATGTTCTGGAGCTAGTGGCATTGTTGGTTACATCCAAAACAATTTCACTGATCTCCTTAACTTCCGTGCTTTTCATTCTCCTTTAGCTTCCGAGCTGTAACTAACATTAGCCACACTCTGAGGAAACCCATTGAAATCAATAGACATGGCTAACTTGGGACCATTAATTTCAATGCTCTGAGTTAGATACAACCCATAGAACAGTATCCAACGCACTTGTTCCGTCAGTACAAGGATTTCTGCTCCAACGATGGAACTCCTTCACTTCTTCCCCATGTGTGCCCTCTCCACATCTGTTCTGGAGGGTTGGGGGAACCCTTAGAACAGATTTAGCGGAGGCATGGTGGGCAAAATAGAGGGGAAAGTTCAATTGTGCAAGCAGAAATCCCTGCATTGACAAAACAAGTCCTATAGCGCTACTATAGGATACAACCCTTAGTTTGGTGTTGCATGCTTGTCCTACAAACACACACACTTTAAAGGGCAGTTGTGGAGGTGATCATGCTTAGGGGGATGCCAAGCACTATATTTGGAGGGAGGGGGGAGGGCAGCATGATCTTTGGAACCATGGTGTGGCAGGCAAGGGTTAACCCTCTCCCTGCTGTGGTTCCAGTTTTGATCCACACAACACCAACCTACTTGTTTGACCCTGAGTGAGATTTAAACATGCTCATAATTTTAAAATGAACAGCACCAACGGGACAAGTGATGAAGAAATTAGCTGGTGCTCAAAGATAATTTTTCAGATATGTTTATCCTTGAGGACCAACAACACATAGAACAGGTAGGACTCTGAAATGATTTAATGGCCACAGTAAAGCAGTCACAGAAATGAGCCAAAAGTCAGTTATGGAGGTGTTCCTGTGTGACAGCAGTTACACACTAGCCATTCAATTTAACCACCTGTAAAAAGACTGCGGCATGACATGATTCATGGCAGCACTAGCTCTTACTATTATTTATCCACAAAACTTAATGCACATTGCACAGTTGTTGTTAAAAGTCACCAACCTTGTCTCAAGGCACCTTTTATTTCATCTCCTTATTTGTACTTGTTTTTAAACCTGTGGTGAAAGCTGGCATGGTTAGCCAGGTGCACAGTACTGCATTCCCAAAGCATTTTAACCACATTAATGAATGAGTTTAAGCATACCAGCAAAAGATTAGGGAATTTCTGGCAAGACGTGCAATCCATTTCCATCACTGGTTTGCACACCGTGCAAGTTAAGTAAGTTTCTGCAAATCTCTCTGTGACATTTAACCTAATTGGTAGGCACTGTCGTTCCTTTGCTCACAAATGCAAAATTCATATTGGTTCAAACATTGCTCATCCTCAGAGGAACCTGGAACAATACCATGTGACCAGAACTCAGCTTGCAGCTCAAATTTCAAATGCTCAGCTGGTGATAGAGCAAAAAGCTGCGATGATTTGTAAATTTTATGTGTAGTAGGTATGGACTTAAAGTCAGTAAGATTAACATTTTATTGATTCTGTGTGCAGCTTGCTTTCAAGCACTGTTCTGGAAACTGGTAAACTTTATTGGCTTGCTGGATTGAAATTAATCTAGTGCTACAGTCTACTTTGTTATGTGTCCTTGCAAGGCCCTGGATATGCCAAACTGGACTGCAACATACAAGGAATGATTCAGAAGTTCCAAGTTACTATTGGTGGTTTGCTTATGTATTGTTAGCTACTCTGCTGCTATCTTCCTACAATGTGTCGTCTTCTGCTTTAAGTTATCCATGATGTATTAACTAGTAAAATGCCTGTCATAATAATGGGTATAGGCAGGGAGGGCGGGTGCTTGCATATTATAAAGATCCTCCCTGGATACAACACATCTCTGCATTCTGCTCTGCTCACAGAGACGCATGGGATGAGTGGAGAAGCTTCAGACCTGGGGGCCAAATGAGGCATCTCTTTGGGCTCTTCCTTGGACATGCTTGTCCTCAGGCCATACTTGTCTCCAATCCTGCTCCTCCATACCCTCCCTCGACCGCCTTTGCCTGACTGGAATGTGCCTTGAACTGTGACACTGCCTCTTTGTTCCCTGGCTTGAGATCTCCGTACATGGAAACCTCTGATTCATTCTGACCTCAAGTGTCTAGTGCGCTAGCTGCTTTTTTGCGTTTGTTCCCACCAACCACTGCCATGAAGCCCCACAAGGGAATGCAACCCTTGGGCTGAAAAAATCTTCACCCGTGTTAAACCCACACACCAGGAATGTTTTATCATTATGATTATTATTTCTATATGCCATCACACTTCTCCGTGTCTCCATTCTGTCCTCACAACAACCCTGAGTAGGGATTTGAATCTTGATCTTCCAGATCCTAATCCAGCACTTCCCACTCCTCCGCACTGGCTCTGCACACAAGGATCCCTCTTACTGCAAGAACGAATCTGAGAAGGCATTTATTTATCACATTAAGAGTCTGGAAGAATGTTCAGAATTGAGTATATGGTTATATTGTGTATTGACCTTTGTCTAGTGCCATCCAAGCATATTTGGACTTCAACTACCATCAGCCACAGCTAGCTTGTACTGGCTGGGGATTGTGGGAATTTTAGTCCAAACCCACCAGGTTGGTGAAGGCTGCTACATGGAACACACAGGATTCCATCTTCCCTCCTGGGGAGCCCAGGCCAGTGAGTGTGTGGGGTTTTCCTCTTCATGATCCTTGGGTGTGATGTTTTATTTTCTTACTGCTATTCTGCCCAGCCATATTAAAGTTACATTTTTCCGATTTTCTACACCCTTTTTTCATTTTCATCATAAGTAGGACAAAATTAAGTTTTAAATTTTAAACGTATATTTAGATTTTTAAGGCTATGTTTACTATCTTCACAAATTGAAGATTGGACTACACAATCTTTGTGATTTATCACTGTTAGTAAATGCCCATTGTACTTCTTTGCATTGCATTTCCCTCTGACCTCATCATTTACCATCATCACTACCCCAAAAAGAATCCTCCCTTCACCACAAAAGTCCCAGGGCAGGTTACAGCAAGAGAAAAATAGAAGATTTAAATCAGTTAAAACATGTCCATATACCAGCCACTCAGGAAAATCTTCATGCATTCAATGAAGTGGATGGACTCTAGTCCACAAAAGCATATGCCACATTACATTTGCCATTACATTTTTAAGGTGCCACAAGACTCTGTTGTGCATTAGGCTCTTGCAGGGGGGGGGGGAAATCTGGAAACAACAGACTGATTCACCTTGAACTTGCCACAAGCCTTGTTTTAACTCCAGCAGCGCAGACTCACAGGTCCTATCTTAGGGCATGCTGCAAGCCCAGGATGGTTTGCGTGCATCTTTTGGGCAGCTGATTGACATTAAGTATGGAGTGGAGCCTGTGGTTTGTCTTCTCTCTGGAAGGCAAATCGGCCTCTGTCAAGGTGGGTAATTGGCAGCACAGTGCAGCTGCTGCCTTCTTGCATTCAGCAATTGCAAGTTTGAAACTTTCCTGCTACTATTTTTGGTGCGTGGCTCCTGCTGCACCCTAAGGCTATGAATTGGATTGTTCAGCCGTGTGTTAATCAGGCCGCATTCAGAGGGAGAATGTGGAGAGAATGAGAAAATGGATGCTTAAAAGCTTTCTAGCATCTCTGAAGAGGCTGAGTGGCAGGCCTCCATGTGTTCCACCGCCAGCCGTACCCACTACTGTCAGAGCAGCGTCCCCCCCCCTTTCTTTGGGAGTCTGTGCCATTTGCTAGTCTTGTGTATGTGTGTGCCTGCCTGCAGAAAGAGAAAGGGGAGCACATGGCGCCTCTGATAAGATTCCCAGCCCAGCTTTGTTAGCTTTTCTGCTGCAGAAGGGCAGGAAAGCACAGCTAGGCTGTGTGCTCCCTCCCTCCTCCCAGTCCCTGTTGCTGCTCCAAAGCTTTTTCGCTCCAGGCCTCACTTTGGCAAGCTTACAAGCAGTCATTAAGCCCATCCCATCTATTTTAAACTCTGCCAGGATGGGAGAAGGGAAGGTTCTGTAAAAGGCCTTCCCTATTTATGGCTCTCTTAACAGCAGAAGTTTACCCGCATCACATGGCTCCCTCCCTTATCCAGACTAGCTGCATTTAAAGAGAAACTTGCTCAGGAGCTCCTTGACCCCACCCTAGGCCACTCATTTCTTCTTTTTTTTTAAAAAAATGTTTCTCTTGAGAGGCCCAGCATCAAGCCTGCCCCAAACTTGCTGGGGACAAACAAGCAATTTTTAGCCTCTGTGGGTGGAGCAAATTTTATATTTTGTAACTTGACTCCAGCAGCATTTGCTGTAATTTGAGGGCGAGGCACAGAAGGCTTCAGTGCTGGGTTTTGCTTCGCTGCATCCGCCATAACGCCGAGCTCTGCCTTCCTTGGGGGAGCATTGCCTCCCAGGAAGTTCAAGCGTGGCCTTGGGGAGTTTTTCTGGAGCGCTTTTGCCCTGAGCTGCTGTTGGCCAAAGATCCCTCTCCTGTGGTCTGATAAGACAATGTTGACCTCCCGTGTGCTGCGGACGCCTGTTCGCTTCCCTGCAGCATCTGCCGCTCTGCACATGTCATCCCAAATTGTGTCTCTGCAGGCAGTGACAGCTTCCACTAACCTACTTCCTTGATGTGATTATGAATACTGGGAGAACAGTCAGCTTGTGCTCTACCTGTCTCTCACGATCAGGCAAAGGGGGTGCAGGGAAATCACCATCTCCCTCGGGATCTTTCTGCAGGATTATGTGATGGCAGCTCAATATCTCTGTATGCCCATCATAGTCACTGTTCGGCCTTCCCCATTTTTGGTTCCATCCGAGCCTCTCTCCGAAGTTCAGTGGCAGACCTTTTAAAAACTCTGCCTTCTGCCGTGACTTTGTTGTGAAAGGCCTGGTATTTTTTCCCCCTTGTCGGCTTTCTTCAAGAGCAGAAGAGGTTTTCCTTGCCCAGCAGAAATATTTGCCTTTGAACCACACAACTGAAGCAGAGCCAAGTGCCTGTCTTTTCCCTCTCTGCCCCCGCTCCCACTCTCCCCATCCTGGTCTTTCCCACTACTTAGTGTGTAGCTATGAAAGAGGCACAAGCCAGACAGCAAATTGCCTAGCAGAGCCTGGATAAAGGGTATGCAGCAATGGTAAAGGGCAGGTGCAAGAGGAGTCAGGCAGGGAGTGGCCCATGATGCCAACGGTTAAACTGGGAGTTTAGGAAGAATTAGGAGCACAGAATTGCTGGCTGCATAGGAAGGAGCTGAGTCAATAGATTAGACTTCTGCTGCTTATTCAATAACAGTAAAACTGAGTGACTTTTTAAAAGGTATTTGGCAAATTCATAGTGGGTAGATCTGTCCCACAATGGTTGTCCCAATATTCTACATCCAAAGGCAGCATACCTTTTGGCTACCAACTGCTGGGGCCATATGAGAAGGGACAGGTGATCACCATCATGGCCTGCTTTGTCAGAAGCACTGGACTAAATGCAGCCTTGCTAAGGAAACAGTTTTTACAGTCACTACCTTGAAGTCAAGCAGTGAAGCTGGCTTGTACATGGCTAGTCTTTAAGACTGTAGTTGATCAACTCAACAGTTCTCCATGCAGCCCAGTATTATGCACATTTACTTGACAGTAAACCCCACTGAGATAAATAGTCCATTCTCAATTAAGTGTCAGAAATCTTATGATCAACAAGCCTGACCGTGCAATCCTGTTGTTTAGTTGTTTAGTCGTGTCCGACTCTTCATGACCCCATGGACCAGAGCACGCCAGGCACTCCTGTCTTCCACTGCCTCCTGCAGTTTGATCAGACTCATGTTGGTAGCTTCGAGAACACTGTCCAACCATCTCATCCTCTGTTGTACCCTTCTCCAACATCAGGGTCTTTTCCAGGGAGTCTTCTCTTCTCATCAGGTGGCCAAAATATTGGAGCCTCAGCTTCAGGATCTGTCCTTCCAGTGAGCACTCAGGGCTGATTTCCTTCAGAGTGGATAGGTTTGATCTTGCAGTCCATGGGACTCTCAAGAGTCTCCTCCAGCACCATAATTCAAAAGCATCAATTCTTCGGCAATCATCCTTTATGGTCCAGCTCTCACTTCCATACATCACTACTGAGAAAACCATAGCTTTAACTATACGGACCTTTGTCGGCAAGGTGATGTCTCTGCTTTTTAAGATGAATGTCTACTCTGAACTAATTCCCAATGCATTTGATGAGACTCCCAGGTAAGTGTGTGTAGGAATGTGGCCCTGTTGTTGTTTAGTCATTTACTGGTAGTTGTGTCCGACTCTTCGTGACCCCATGGACCAGAGCACGCCAGACACTCCTGTCTTCCACTGCCTCCCTTGTGCCCTCAATCTTTCTCAACATAAGGGAATGTGGCCTTAATGCACAGTAAAAGGCAGAAATGTTTCACTCACATGTATTTCTAAGTGTCAAGTTGAACTATGTGTCATCATGTTAGGATCATACTGTATTAGAGATTCCTAGTGTCTCAGTTCTACACCTTAGAATTAAACACTGTTGCCCTATTTAATATGAGTCCAATAGGTTGAGATCCCATTCTTAAAGGAAGTATGTTTCTTTCTGTTCAGCTACAGTATCTCTTCCTTGGATCCATTTCCTTTTTTCACCAAGCTGAGTAGCAATCTGCTTTCAGGGTTAAGTTATCGTCTAGTCATACATCCTCACAATATTCTTTTGAATAAGCCAATACTGGTTTTGTTTTTGTTTTTAACTTTTAAAAAAGATTTCCCAGACACAATTTCTATTTATGTTAAATGATGAGTCTAATATTTTTCAGGAAACTACAGCACTGAAAACCAATGAGGAGCAGCCACAGCAGCCATCACATCATTACACATACAGTATTTTTATGTGAATGGACGTCATGCATGTCCATACTTAGCCTCCTTTTTCTTTGTCGGAACAAAAAAAAATCCTTCCAGTAGCACCTTAGAGACCAACTAAGTTTGTTATTGGTATGAGCTTTCATGTGTTTGGTTATCAAGCCCAGGATATCCTTCATTGGTAGTCTGTGCCCCATAAAGCAATACCATACTTCACAGAAGTCATTTCACACATTATTCAAATATGTCTATGTGACTGTCATGCAGGCCAGTTTTCTCCATACAGCTGCAGTACACAATGCTTAACATTGCTATGGATGACATGAGCTTTATGGTAGAAGTATGATAGGCTATAGGCTACCTTAATTCTGCTCCATAAATGCCAACAGCAAAAAAAGGTATCATTGATTAACAGTAGTGGTGGGGAACCTGTGGCTCCCCACCTGTTGATGGGTTACAACTCCCACCAGCCCTGCCCAGCTTAGCCAAAGTGGGGACCTGAGACCAGCAACATCTGGGGCAACAGGTCCTTCCCCCATTGAACAGGGCCTCAGTGGAGGAGTGAGAGGATGGAGTGTGGGAATGATGGGTGTACAGCCTTTCAACTTGGTGTAACAGTCCAGTAAAGAGGCTATCAATGATGAGCTGGATCTGGCAAGTGGCAATTTAGAAAAGACATGAGTGTGTCAGGAGAGGCCATATTGTATGGGAAGTTCAGCCGAGTGATGAACAGGCAAGGAAATATAGCATTGCAGTCAAGGCTCCTGGCCAGGTTTTCTGGGGTGGGTCGTCTCCTGGGTTTACTTGTTTGGCCTGCTGTCTGCTACCCACACTGAGAAGATTGTTCTACAGGCAGCTGTTCTCCAGCTGATCCCTGACAACAGAGCTGTATCTGAGATCCATCTCTGAGAAGCTCTGAGCTTGGTGGGAAAGGATTACCCTCTGGCATTGGGAACCCAACATTTGTTGCAAACACTGCTCCAAGGAATGGGCTTGGAAAGACAAGCAAGGGGTTCCTAACAAGTATGTCTTTTCCATAAGCTCTTTCTGCAAAGCAGGCCAGAATCCTACACAGCAGCTGTTGCAATCCAGTGCCAATTCCCAACAGCTCTGCCAAGCCCCCAGTCTACTCTTTGTATGTATCTTACCCCTGCACTAACAAGGGGCATGAACCAAACAAAGTTAAGCAAATTTAGACCCTGTTGAATCATATGAAAGAGATCTTTAGCTCCACATTGAACCTAATGGACATACATGCCACAATCCAACCATGTTTTTATTCATTCATTCATTCATTCACTCCTTCATTTATTTATGAAATTAGGAAAAAATATATGTAAGAGATGAAGTAAGATTTGTACAGTAGAAAAACACGAGGGTCTGGCCTTGATCTAACACAGCCTGTACACAGTAGCAGGCTGCACAGTTGCTACTGAGTGTAAAATTTCTGCCAAACTGATGGCCCCTATATGAGCTTAGACCAGCCTTCTGCAACCTGGTGCCCTCCAAAGGTTTTGAACTACAACTCCCATCATCCCTGCCCATTGGCTGTGCTGGTTGGGAGTTGTAGTCCAAAACCTATAGAAGGCTGGATTCAAAATTGTTTACCTGCTAAGGCAGAAACACAGCACCTGAGATCATTCAAGTGATGATAGGTGGTATGACAGCTGGTGTCACAGGCTATACATCTAGGGTCCAGATCCAGAAATGGGCAATTCTGGGTGCTGGATGTGCACCCTCTTATAACCTTCTTTGCTCATATGGCCTGATCCAGAATCTTCATTTGGTGCAGCAATAAACTTGCTAGCACATTTGCAAAGCTAAGCAGGGCCTGGTATGGTTTCAATTTGGATGGGAGGACTGTGTGTTGAGATTCCTACATTGCAGGGAGTTGCACTAGATGACCCTCGGGATCCCTTCTAACTCTACAATTCTATGAATTGCCATTGCTGAACTATTTTGTAATATCTCGGCTGTCAATAATTCCAACGGAGTTTGTAACTAAATGATCAGCACACTTCTATGTCTACTCAGAAATTTATCCCATTAAATTAAATGGGGTTTACTCCCAGATGAATGTATACAGCCTAAGGCTGAAATCCTATATTTATTTACCTGGGAATAAACCCTATTGAAAACAACAAGTCTTACTTCTAAGTACAGGTGCTGCAAATCTTGAAAGAGCACAAGTTATAAGAATGGATTGGTTTCCCCAAATGTGATAAAAATTAGAGACCAGGAGAAGAACATTTCTGGTCAGATCTCTTAACATGTACAAACCAGAGATGGCAGATAAATACCCCAAAGTGACAAGGAGAGGCTTACACTTCAAGAGGCATAGTAACAAATCAGATATTATACTTACATGCAATAGAAGCGAGCCATAATTTATCTAAAATTGTTATTAAGTCTAGAGTTGTTCTAAACATAGGCCAGTTTGAAAGATTAATATGGAGCAATGGCAGAATGAATACTGTATAATGCTTTGCACTACTGCATAAAGGTAAAGGGACCCCTGACCATTAGGTCCAGTCGTGTCTGACTCTGAGGTTGCAGCGCTCATCTCGCGTTACTGGCCAAGGGAGCCGGCGTACAGCTTCCGGGTCATGTGGCCAGCATGACTAAGCCGCTTCTGGCGAAGCAGAGCAGTGCACGGAAACACCGTTTACCTTCCCGCTGGAGTGGTACCTATTTATCTATTTGCACTTTGACATGACTGCTAGGTGGGCAGGAGCAGGGACCGAGCAACGGGAGCTCACCCCGTCGCGGGGATTCGAACCACCGACCTTCTGATCAGCAAGCCCTAGGCTCTGTGGTTTAAGCTCCTTCAACTTTCAGACAAGGAAGCTGTTTCACTGCATTCTTAATAAAACCTACTGTTTGGATACCTTTTAGATCTCTGGACCGCTGTAGTGTGTAAGATATATTTTCCAGGTCTGAAAAGCCTAGTCCTCTCTCATTTAATTTTCTGGTTGACTATAGGGATGTTTCAATTAGTCAGTGAAAGACAGATGCACTTTTACAAAGAACTCTGTAATCAATATAAACATACAAAGTTGGCTTCTAATAAAATGGTTCACTGGGCCATCTAGCTGCATTCTCTTTACTCTGACTCGGAACATCTTGGGCAGCTTTCTCAGTCCTGATATTGGAGATCTTTCCCAATGAAAATCAATGACTAAAGCTTTGCTGAAGATGCCAGAGGACTTTTACCACTTGATTCTGGATGGTTACATCTCCTGCAGATCCACTCCAATAATAGGTGAGGAGGCATAGCTCAGCAGGAGAGCAAATGCTTTTCATGCAGAACATCCCAGGAACAATGCCCACCATATCCAGTTAAAGTATCTTGTAGCCATGAATCAGAGGGGAGGGGAGAATGCTGCATGGGATGTGGAGAGCATGACAACATGACACCATGAAATATGGTACTGTAATAGATTTATAAATTCACTCTGTTAGTTTGCATGGCATTTCTTTAATCTGCACAAAGAGGAATCCTGCACTATTTCCTATGCACTGAATGTGGATTTGCTCTTTATGTATGTATGTATGTATCAGGATTCTGTAGGTGAGGAATGGGAAAACTTCCTATATTGTTGACCTCCAACTCCCAGCAGCTCCAGGAGCATGGCCAATGGTCAGGGGTGATGATAGTTGCAGTCCAACAACATCTGGAGGGCTGCAGGCTGGCCATCCCTGCCATAGGCAATGACATTTACAGAATAACCGTTCCATATGATACTGTGCACTATGGCTCTCCTAATGTTGTTAGGCTATAACTCCCATCATCCTTGACCATTCCTGCTGGACGTGGCTTATAGGTGTAAATTCAACCACAGATTCCCCACTCATGCTCTACCCCAAGAAGGTGAGGATGGCTGAATCAGGATGATAAGTGTTCTAAAGTGGATAAGACCAAACTAATAAAAGCTAAATATTAAGCTTAAAATGTACTTCACACTTGAATCTTCTTTGCTCAACAACAGCTTCAGACTATTTGGCATGTGCGCATGAGCCATTATAGATCAATCGCCACAGACAGGACTTTCATACCGCTTTACATTTCCTCAAACACACTGCTTTTCAATAGAGTCAGCTGATACATTAAACTGTGATAGGTTGAGTGTTAAGCAGTCACATGATAGATACATGCATATGTGAGCTGGCTATGTTCAAGTGCAGGCGGGGAAATAAACTTTATCCAACAATACAATATCAAGGTGAATAATATCACTGGCCACATTGTAACCAAATAAAACAATAATAGGACATGATAGACACAAATTATTAGAAAACTAGTAACTGCCAAACTTAAAAATCACTGAACTGCAAAAAGTAAGGCTATGCCCATGTGTATTCCTTTGCATATGGGAAGTGATTTGCACTCAGAAGTAAGTAGGTGCCCTGCACTGTCCCCAACCTCAAGTTTTTGGATATATGGAAGTCTTTATGAAAGTAGGCTTACTCCTAGTATAAAAACAGGAGTGATTTAGCTCACTTCAGAAAGTAATTGTCACTCTTTAGGTATTTCTGCACACTAATGATATAGCTTTGTCTATTCATAAATGAGATAAAAGTTGTTTGGATGCCTGATTATCGTCTTCCGAAGCAACTACTCTATTCCCAACTTAAGAATGGAAAGCGAAATACCGATGGACAACAAAAGAGATTTAAAGACGCTCTCAAGGGAAATTGGAAAAAGAGTAGTATAAGCACTGATAGCTGGGAAACACTGGCCTTTGAAGTGCTCCAACTGGAGAACAGCCTTTACCAAAGGTGTTGTGGACTTTGAAGAAGTACGAACTCAGGGCGAAAAGGAGAAACAAGCTAAGAGGAAGGCACGTTTGGCAAACCCTCACCACGATCAACTCCTGCACAGAAACCTATGTCCCCACTGTGGAAGGACATGTGGATCCAGAACTGGCTTCCACAGTCACTTATGGATTCACTGTTAAGACCTTGTTCATGGAAGACTATTTTACTCGGCTACCAGTGATCGCCAAAGAGAGAAGAGAGGTTAGCACTTGGGTCTCACTTTGTAAAAATATCTCCACTTGTTGTTTGAGGAAACCTACCTATCCAATGAGGTTATACATCTGAGGAACTGGGCTTTGGCCCATACACACTTGCACCAATATACATTTGTTAGTTTTCACAGTGCCACAAAACTCTTTGCTGTTTTTGCTGCAACACACTTAAGCACCTCTGGAATTCATCCCTGCAGTGACATCTTTGGTAAAAGGGTGACCTCTTTTGAGAAAGCCTGGTACTGCACTTAGCAATCAAAAGTCAACTCCCTTTGGAATTCCTTTCCCTTGGTTATTAGACAGGTGTAGTCACTGTTGTCTCTTTGGTGCCTGACTTTCCTCTTTCAACAAGCCTTTAAGTGGAGGTCTTTCCCAGTTTGCATCTGTATTATAATTGTTTTGACGATATTCTTACTGTTTTATCACTTCTTGTTTGCCTTCCTGGGCTCCTTTGGGAGTACAGGTGGGATATAAATTTAATATAAATAATAATAATAATAAATACAATCATCAGCATCATCTCACACTAATGACAGTTCATGCCACCCAGAAAGTTTAAGAACAGGCTGCACTCCCTTCCATTCCACCCTCCAGAGCCTCCATAAATAACTGATTTGACTACTGGACTACTACAATAGAATGGTAAGCACTTTGAAAATTTACAGCAACATCTTTAACCTAGTGGTTGCCATCAACCACAATCACCATCCATTCAGCATGATTTTAAGCTTATTTAAGAAATGAGTTCTATTCCAAAAGTTTCCTTTAAAGGGGGGGAGGGGGAGCTGCAGAGCTGGTTTGGTAAGGAAGGGGACTAAAGTTAGCCCTCACACCCCCTTTTGAACATTTTTGTCATAAACTGGCAGGACAAGGAGGAAGAGGAGGATCCTGGTAAGGGGTGTAGCTGGGGCTGGGACACACCAGGACAAGCAGGGGAGGGGGAAGTAAGTACTCACAGGGTGATGGAGGATGGTGAAGGCATGGAAGTCAATGCACAGGAACCAGAGCAGCAGGACTCATCGCTAGAGCCAGAGGGGCCCCAGTCTCCATGAACACGGTGGGCTCTGAGGCATAAGGAGCAGCAGGAGTGGCACTCCAGGAGACTGAGGCAGGCAACGGCTGCCAGGTGGGGCTCGCTAGCTCTGGGAGTAGGTGTGTTATTCATCAGTTGGAATAGGCTTGGAACAGGTGAGGCTCGCATGCCTCATCAAGCCAGATGCTGCAATCAGCATGTAAGGTACAAAAGGTGCTGTGTCTGCTCACCTGCCCATGTTTATGAGCCTCTATGGGATTGTACTTTGACTCTGGACTATATCCTGACTGCTTGGCTTCAGACTTGGCCTGCTTGGATTGACCCTGGACTGCATTTCCTGACCTTTGGACCTTGGACTTGACATACTGCCTTGCTGCCAGGTAGGCCAGGGGTTAAGGGCATTTTTTTTGTCAGCTTCAAAAGAAAACAAGAAAAAGCCGTGGCTGCTAAATCAGCATGGGTACTTGTGCACATAACACCCATTTCCCATCCACTTGGCGAAACTGCAGTAAACGATGCTTCTGAAAACAATCAACTCTTAGATCAGAGGTGGATAACCATTTTCAGCCTGAGAGTCACATTCCCTTCTGGGCAACTTGGCAGGGTGGGGCGGGGGCACATACAACAGTGCTAGATGAGGGGCAGAGGCAAATGGGGTGGAGAAATGAATGTAAACACCATCTTTCTACCACAGGCTAGTTTCTACGCACTATCACACACACACTTCTGTCCTCCATCTAAGCAAGCAAGATGTATTATCAGCATGGTCACAGCCAAGGGGGGGAAGGGGAGGCAGCTGCCCCCATCACTAAAAAAAATACACTATAAATCAATAAAAATATGAGGTTGTACCCCCTTACAAAAGTCTGCCCCCCCCAACAAAAATCCTGGTTATGCTCATGATAATCACGAGTTAAGGTGCTACTAGAAAGAATTTTCGATTTTGTTTTGACGAGTTCAAGGACACATTCCAGCCGAGCAAAACCACTCAAAGGGGATGCAAAGATGGCACAGTTGTAGCTGTGGCTTGGAAGGGGTTGTAACAGGGGTGCCCAAACTTTTTTCAAAGAGGGCCGGATTTGATGAAGTGAACATGCATGAGGGCCGACCAAAGTTCTTGAGCTTTTTTTAGGATTGAAGTTGTTGAGCTTGTTTGACCCCAAGAAATAAACTGTCACAGGGGCCAGATTAAACCAGCCGAGGGGCCAAATTAGGCCCCCAAAACGGACTTTGGACATGCCTGCTAGGAGAATCACAAGGACCAGACAAACTTGGAGGGCCATATTCTGCTCCTGGGGTTCTTCAACTCTGTCCTAGATGGATCAGTGCCCCTAATTATTACATATGATGTTCTAATAAGCAGTGTTTAGTTAACTGGGAATGAAGTGTAATTTTACTTTGTCAAATTTATAGTCAGTTCTTCCTCCCAAAAGGGAGCCCAAGACAACTAATGGCATAAAGATATGAATCATAATAAAAGTTAAAACAAAAATCAAAACAGCATTAAACAACATCTGTTAATACTTTCAATGCAAAAATGTATCACAAAACTACCTCTGAAAGGTCTGGGCAAATAAAAAGAGTTTTTAAAATTCTATGTGATTGTGACCAGAGTGGGGGCTTGCCTGATTTCCCCTGGAAGGGCGTTCCATAAACAGGGCACCACCATCAGGAGCACCCTGCTCATGCTGCTATCCTCCTTGTCACTCTCACCAATGGGATAATGAACAGGGCCCCCTCCTCTGATTGCAAATTCTGGGCTGGATTTTACTCCTCCAGGTACTTTAGTCCCAAGTAATGGAGAGCGTTGCACACTAGTCATGATCCCTTTCACCGACAGCCAGCTCTGAGAATGGGGTTGATATGATTCCCCGCTTACTATTCCATACAACAGCCAGGCAGTGGCAATCTGCACTAAAGTTCAGTTTCCAGGCACTTTTTCAAGTGTAGCCCCATGCAAAGTTCATTGCAGTAGTCTAATGTATCTCCTCATCTTTTAAATAAGGGGCTTTGGGTTTCAGAAGTGCAAATTACTGTGCCAACTGAAGGACTGCAATGTCTAGTTGGCCTTTAACAAAGCAGACATCTCTGGGAAGTTCTTTTCCCCTCCTCCTACACAAATACTTAACATGCTTTCCTTCCTCCTCCTCCTGATTCAGCTTCACTGCCAGCCTTTCCTGGGATCTGAATGAAGAACAGTCCACAGTACTTCAGTGACGCATTCCAGTAGCCATGTTAGTGGCACCAAAGCAGCAACAGCAGTGAGTTTTGCACCATGTTAAAGGTTGACAGATTGTGGCATAACCCTACTTTCGATAAAGCTGTCTTTATGCTCATTCAGGCCATTGGTCTTCTGTCCAGAACTGTTCGTTCTGCATAGCTTTCCACAGTCTCAAGCAGAGGATTCTCAAGGATCCTTTAGTAGTCAGGAAAGCACACAAAAAACCTTCTGTGTGCAGGAGCAGAGCCTGCCACTGCCCAGTTAGAATGGGGTGGGGGTGAGGCAAGATTTGCGAGTGAAGGTTTTTTGTGACTAAAATCTTCCCCAAAAAGCCACCTTCCTATACACAAACACACACACACACTTTTTAAACATTTGCTTATTTTATCTGTTTTTCACTGATAACTGTCTTTTTGTTTTTATGTCCACCGCTTAGAGGGTTTATATTATTATTAAGCGGTTTATACATTCTCCTAAGTAAACGAATAAACTCTCCTCATAAAATGCCGCTTCAAAGAGCGCAATTCAAGGCGTATTTACTGTACTGAGAATTTGAGAGGCGGTGTATCCTTCCGCCCATTCACCCCCTCCCCCCAGGTAAAAGGAGCGCCGGCTCGCCGCTTCCGCACTTCTATGCGCACTTCGAACACCGCAACCTGATAGGCGGTCGGGAATTCCCCGCAACCTCCAATAGCCTTTCCGGCCTACTCTCCCTTCTCGGACAAAGAACCAAACCGCGGTCGTTTCCATGGAGATTTCGAACGCCTTCGCGTCACGTCCTCCTTTCCCAAATCAGCGCTCGTTTGTGGACGAGAGTTTCGCGCGCTCCCAGAACGCTCCCCCCACCCCCACCCCCACCCCCAGTGTAGGGGTTATAAGGGCGCAGCGCCCCCCCCCCCCAAAGAGGCCACTGGGTGGGCAGGCGCGCCCGCTGCCGCCATTTTGGCCGTGGAGGCGACGAGACAGGAAGCGGGGCCGAGGTTGTCCTTGCCGTACCCACAGAAAGCCTGCGCTGCTTTCGCAGGGGACATGGCACGCGAGGCTGCTCAGTGCACGGTCAGAAACGCGGTCGCCGCGCAGGTGGACGGGCAAGTGTGGTCCTGGCGATCCGGAGCGTCAGTGATCGACGTGCTGCTGCCTCGCCGCCGGCCCTTCTTTGTAAGTGCGAGGGGCGCCTCCAGCCTCCCGAAGTCCCATCTTGGTCCGACCTTTCCCTCGTGTCCCTGAGTAGGGAGCGAGAAGCTGAAGTTGTTTTCCGTTGGAGATTCCGGTGGATCCTGGACCTTCTGCGCCCAAAGCACGGTCTTTCTCGCTCTTTCATCAAGCTTACGGCCCTGCTCATCTTAGCAGCCCCCCACCCCGCACATTACACAGCATTCAATGGTGATGGCAGAGGGAGAGGAAACCTCATTTTCCCAGAGACAAAATATTAAGGGGGGAATGTCATTAAAAAAAAAAAAAACCATACAGGCAGGAGAGTGCGAGTGGAGCAAATGTCTTAACAGATGTATTGTACAGCAAATGACTTAGGAAGGCCCTCAGGGACACAGAGATGCTTGCCTTATCAAAGCATCCTCCCTTCTTCATAGCACTCAAATCTGACTTCATGTTCAGGAGTGATACCTGTCACTCCTTATTTTCCTAATAAGCTTGTGAAATTGGTCACTGCCTTTCACAGTGTAGATGCGGAATTGATGTTGACACTGATTTGCACAAGACCCCCACCCCCACCCCCAGTGACTCCACTGCTAAAGTTCAGGGGGGAAACAGCAGTTGGGTATACATTAGATCAGCAAAGCACAGGAAGTATTACTGAGAACATGTCTCCCCACCGCCACCTAGTCTGTTGGCAGAGTAGTGCTGGTACAATGACAAGTCACACTTGTGGCAACTGATGCTGATAATAATAATAAATTAATAATTACACCCCCCCCCCCTTAATAACACATCTCATGCAAGAGGTTGATCTCTCAGAACCATCTCCTCTCATCATTCAGTTGTGGATAAACTTACTTGACTATGAGAAGATAAAGGATGGTAGCAGCCGCAGGATATTGTACTTCAAAATCAAATGACCACATATTTCAGGTTATTTTCCAAAGCAGAACTGGATGACCGAGCTCCACAATTAACCCACCACCCTGACCTGCAGAATTTTGTACTATCTTCCTGGTCATCAGATCTATTATTTAATGTGCAGAGAGGTTTCAATAATGTCCTTTCTCAGTTGAGCCACATGGATCAGCTGGGGCTGTCTGTTTGTATAATGTGTGTGTGCATGCTAGAGTATGTGTACAAGACCATGGGGTGGCTACATCTACTTTTCATGACACCCACCACTGGCCAACGGCCAGAGGGTTAGCCAAGGGTAAATTCAGCTCCTATGGGAAAATGTTGTTGTTGTTGTTCAGTCGTGTCCGACTCTTCGTGACCCCATGGACCAGAGCACGCCAGGCACGCCTATCCTTCACTGCCTCTCGCAGTTTGGCCAAACTCATGTTAGTAGCTTCGAGAACACCGTCCAACCATCTCATCCTCTGTCGTCCCCTTCTCCTTGTGCCCACTCCTATCCTAAGAAAAAGAGTTTACCCACTACAGCTACTGGCTTGTGAATGCAGCAAAGATTACCCATCCTACCTGAAACAGTAGACCCAGGAATGTCCTCTTCCACAGAGTTGTCTGGTTCAGTTGAACAACCATCAACATAAGCATTAAGAATTGTCAAGTGACATTTTTCTGAAATTGCTTCAGCAGCAAAAAGCCCTCAAGTAGCTGACCTTGTGTTCTTGTATTGCTTACCCTCCACCTCTTCTCTCAAGAAGGTACAAGTCCTGGATAGAATGTTTGGGGTGACTGGAGGATGGATATTTCTGCTCTAGCACCCCCTCCCCAGGTTTTCACCATTTTAAGCCCAGTAGAATGGAAGTTACAGCATTAACAAAGCACAAACTATGCTATGTATCTTTGCTATTTTCATGTATTTTTGTAATCTTTATTATTATTATTATTATTATTATTATTATTATTATTATTATTATTATTATTATTTTTCTTTGTAAACTTTGAACTTAAATAAAGTCTATTTTATTTTTTTTTTTAAAAAAAAGAATGGAAGTTACAGCAGAAAAGCATTTCCATAAAATTCTGCTGTTACTCTTTGAACAGTTGGTTGCTGTTTTGATTTTGATTTTCTAAATGTAAGGCACAGGCTGCTTGCTTGTTAATTATTATTTTATGCAGAGGGAGCTGTGTAATTAACTGACAGCCTTGTTTTCAGTTACAGGAAATTGTGTTCAGGAATTATTACACAGCTTTCTTGACTGTGCGGATGCAGCAACAAAACTTCACAAACAAGGGAAGCAAAAGCCGTTCCAGCTGGGTCACCTGCTTACGTAATTATTGCCTGATGCCCAACCCACACACAGAGGAAGGCTCCCAGGATTACTTCTGTTTCTCCAGGAATCAGGTTAGGATAACTGGGCTCCCCTGGGAGCTGGAGGTGAAAGGCCAGTGTATCGCTTCCTTTCTATTCATTTATAAACAGCTCACTTGGCAGACTGCAGTCTCTTTTTCTCTAGGGAGCAATCTCTGTGGAAACTGATATCGCACTTGAAATGCAAGATCTAAAATCTGACGAAGCTCTCTTTTCAAGACAGTGCTCTTACAGGAGGATGCCTCAGCTGTGGCTGTTACAGAGGTGGAGCAGTTGGGAGCAAGTGCTCATTGCAAAGTGCAAAGTTGAGCCCCTTGAGCACTACTTACCAAGCAGCTTTTATTATGAACCTGTGTTCCTTTGTACTTTCTCTAAAGCTGGCTCTCGTTCCCCACACTTATAGGAACTGTACGTTAAACATCCTCAAAAAATATCAGTTTAATTATTAATATGGGATAAGTGCAGTGTTTATGTCCAGATTTCCCTCTCCTCCCCCACACTACTTAGTAGATGGGGACTGCCAGTGCCACTAGTAGCTACTCCAACAACCCTTTGGCTTTAAGAAAAACTTGAGGGAATGGTGAAGATAACAACTTACAGCAAGAGCTTCTCCCTTGAAAATGTTTTCCAGTTCTATTCTTGAACAAGATATTGTCCATTAATGACAACCATTTATAACTTACTAGGCCAGGTGGTTTCTGATACAGCTCTTAGGACTATGTACTAGTCAACTGAAGGCTTATCAATGCATCTATTTATTTATGAAGTGATTCTTACTGCACCCCAGCATAAGTGCTCTTAGGGCAGCTAATAAAGCCAAGCATTCTCTCCATCCTCACAACAGCCCTGTGATGTAGAGGATGCTGAGAAATAGTCATTCTCCCAAGGTAACCCAGTGAGCCTCATGGCTGAGTACAGATTTGAACAGTCCTAGTCCAGCACTCTTACCACTTCGTAAATGGAAAGGAGGAACTCCAGCACCTGCAATGATTCAACACATTAGTCTTGTTTCAAGTGTCTTGTCAGCAGTTGTTGCAGGTGCTTGTTTTTTTAACAGCATATATTCTTTTAGATGCTTTGCAATGTGGATCGGGCGATTGCCATGCGGCTGATTCTGCGCCAGCCTTCTCCAACATGGCTGCGTTTCAGTATTGAAGAGCTACAGCTCTGCCCTGGAGACCAAGAGGTGTGTGAATTGCCATCTCCTTCAGGTACTCTTTCCCAGATCCACAGGGCCAGTGTTCCCTGTGTCTTACGATAACAGAACTAACAGCAGAGGATGGGACTCAATATAATATTATTCAGAGGGAGCCAAGATGATTAGTTAGCTGATGTTAGTCTCTCTCTGCAACACCTAGATCTCTAGCTGTGATCCATGGTTGCCAGGCCAACTCTCTCTCTTACCCACACTGGATGGTATCAGCAAAGATTTGCAGTGGCATCAGGAACATCAAGCAGCTACATCAGAGCACCCAGCAATACCACTTCTATGTATTTCTGATACTAGGAAAGACAAGAAAGGAGTTTGGAGGTATGTGTATGCCTGTCTGCGAGTCAAAACTTGCAGATTTCCTGCATCAGAAGGGAGCTGGATTTGTTGGCACCTGAGGTCCCTTCCAACTCTGTGATTTCACAAAATCATTTCCAAAGCAGCCCTCATTGATCTTCGGCGCACATACATAAATTAGGTTCAGGTTTTGTTAGACACATGCCTGGAAATCCCTTTCCCATGAAAGCAAGCTGGTCTGCAAATCAAGATGAAGATTGGCAGTAGTTCGTTGACCTACCCAGGGTGAGGGGCAGGGGGAGAGGAGGCTTTCTCCCCAACTTTGTTTTGTCTTTTAACCCACTGTAGAACTTGCAGAAAGGTTTCTCTGTCTGACTCCCACATCCATCACCCAAAGTCTGGCCAGGAAACCTTTGTTTGGTAAGTAGAGTCAGTAAAAGGACACTGCAGCTTAGAAAGGAGGTCCCAAAATGTCTGGACCCAGGGACATAGTTGGAAATCTAAGAAACTTGTGGGCACAAAATGTCCATTGTGTGGAAGAACATGCAATGCTCAGAAACTTCTCCCCCAGCAATAGGCAAAAAGCCTACAGTCCCCAGATGAACATAAGACAAAACAACAGGCTTCACAACAAAAATGCAAAACCCCCTCATTTAATATGAGGGGCATGGGCACCAAATTGGAGACCCCAGCTGTAGAAAGACTAGAAAAAAACTGTGTGCCATATAGCTCAGCTGTTAGTCAGGACTTGACCATTATTGATGGGCTGCATAGTGTGCAGGCCTATGAATACTCTGCACTAAAAAAAGTTCAGCATCCCAAGAAGGTAACTCTTTTAACCTGCATAAAATATGTATATTTGCATGAAATTTTATTTTTCAAATGCTGCTTTATATTTTTTACTATTTTGCATAATGTATCCTGTCTTTGTAAGTAAGCTAAGGAACCATGCAATCTACTAGAACCTTAACCTGTAGCTACTGGAAATCTTGAGTTCTGAGATTTTTGCAAGCATTGCCCACACACTTTCAGAGTGTATCTTCACAGTCATAAGGGTTGGAAATTTATAAGAAAAAAAACCCAACATTCTCAGGAAGCTGAACACTGCATCCCATGTGACATGCTGTATTCACACAGAATCATAGCAGTAATGCAAAATGCATCAACTGTTGGGGTGGTAGTTGAACCAGGTAGGAGATAAATTGCTGCCCTTTTCAACAACAGTCTCTTCCTTTCAGGAGTTCCCCAATGCTAACCAAGAGTTTTCAGAAGTCCAGTAAATGTGGGTGCTAGCGGAGATACTTCAAACCAGCCAGCAGTGCAGATCAGGCATTTCAATGTTAGTTGACAACTGTTTCTATTTTCTACCAGAAAAGTAAGGTGCAGCAGGTATTCATTGAAGGGATTTCTGATGTTGGCTGGGCTTTAAGTGGCAACATGTATAGCTGTGAAATATGTGACTGAGCTTCCTAGGAATCACTAAGGAAAGATTCACAAAGGGAAAGGGAGAATGCTCAGCTCCTACTCTTTAAACTTGAGGTAGTGCTGTGTTTTTGCCAGAAACTGACTGTTTGTGTTTTTGTTTCAGGTGGATGGCTGTTATTATAGTAGCCTCTTCTACACCCAAGGAGATGTGCGAGAACCTGGCACATTTCTTAGGAATAGCACTGTTTTATGCAGATTGGTGCAAAGATGCTACTAGAAAAAGATGAGGAATCCATCCATGTTGGTTTCCTTCCCCTTTTAGAGCTGCTAGATGTAGCCTCATCCAGTGGATCTGGAGGACCTTGTCATTTGAAATGTTTTATAAGTTAGTGCAAGAAGAATGAGTTGTATCTTATGCTCCTTTCTGGGGTTTCATCAGCTGTGCTCTTTCTGACTACTCTTCTGGATATGCTTTTGCAGTTCCACAAAGTCCCTTACTACAGCAGAGAGATGCGTCCAGCTTCACAGAATAGATCAACATTAGCTGATTTATCCCACGTCTTCCATCCTTTAGTCACATCTTTTCCATCCTTTAATCACATCCTTTGTTCTTTTCTCCTCCTAATTTGAAAGCACTTTCTTTTGGTGCAGCCACAAAAGTAGAAAGGAATGTTAATGGAATGAGTAGCTAAATAAATGCATATATTATTCCAGACTAACTTTTTAAAAAAGTTTTGAAATAATAATGGGAATTGATCGAACATAACTTCAGTTTAGTAAGGCTGTATTGCAGTTGAACATGGACTAAATATTTACATTAAGCAACTGATATTTGTGAACCATTTTTAACTCAGCTTTGTGTGAGATGAGCCCCATTAAAATAACATTTTTCCCAAGGGCAAAAGAACTACTAGTGCCTAGAAGTAATCTCCTCAAGTCTTACAAAACTGGAGGAAGAAACAGAAAATATGCTAAAGTGAAAGAAAGCCAGCCAGAGATTTCATGGAGTTCCCTAGACAGTCAAATTAATTCACATCCATCTTGTACCTGTTCTCCCCGGACACAGCCATACTGGGATGGATATGCACTTGATTATGTATTTTGTGATTTTACATTTTTATTTATTCTGTGAACTGCCCTGAGACCTCCAGGTATAGGGTGGTATATAAATTCAATTAATAATGTGAACTAGGTTATTAAGCTCGGTGGAGTGGAAGAGACCCATAAAAGACACTTGCCCCCTCAGCTAAATGTCTAGCAGTTTATTTATATACACATAGGACTTTTTATACACAACAAGAGAGCTAGGGATGCAGTGTATGGAGTACAGATACTGTTATTTCTCATGCCCAAAAGCTTGACTTGGCCCAACAAAATGGCACTGGAATAGACTATGAAAAATATACAAGTTTGTAATGCAATGCTGCGTCCCTCCCAGACAAGTCAAAATGGACAGATAGGAACCATTCCTGTAGGGTGCAGTACTGCTCCCTGCTCTCATAGTAACATTTCTTCCCTTTCTGGCAGTTCTCATAGAGACCATTCTGCACCTAGACTTTTCAAAGTATAAAAAACAACATTTTGCTCCTGAGATAAGCATGCAATAGTAAGTACAAATACAACCAACCAAAGTTTGAACCTGACTTGGATGACTCTTTCCAGACTTGCTGTAAAACAAGCAAAATACATAGGCCTATAGTCTCTCTCTCCCGCCCCGCCCCCGCCAGTCAAAAAACAGTCCATGAAACCACCAAAGCTTCTGTCTCCTTTTAAACCCAAATGGTCATAATATTCTGTGGTGACCCTTTCACAGCAAGCAATAAAGCAGGTTCCCTTGCACTTGTGCAGAGCAGCATATGCCCACAGATTGCACCTCCACATTTTTATACCAATAGCAGCAAAATGTGTTTTCAGGTGCACTCCAAGGGTTCATGGCAAGTTGCGGGTGTAACTCTCAGTGAGATAATTGGCTAGCTAAAGCACCCCCCCCCCCAAGCAGAAACTAGTATTTCTGACCTAAAACTACACCATCAAACCCAACCTGTAAGCAGCAGGCAGGCAAATGTGATCTGGTCTAATTTGTGGTTTGGTCCTCTGATGAGGGGCAGGATTGATATGGAAACTTAGCTGCACGTATGTTAGGCTAGGGAAATCGAAACTGACATTCAGCCTCTTTCAACAGAAGCCAGGCTACATTTCTTCCACAAAGTTCCTTCAGGTGCAGGAACAGATATGGTAAGAGTTGAATACCTTCCCCCTGTGACACACAGTGAGCCTTCTTTGGGGTCATCTAGACTGAACGTTATCCAAAGTGCAACTCTCCATCATTCATAGGGAAATATTTGAGCCGATATTTCTGAAATGTCATGCAGCAGGTCCAGGCTACAAAGGTGCTAGTAAAGAGAAGGTGGCTCCTATTCCAACTGAAAGGGCAAGATCAGTTATTGACAAAAAGCACAGTGCAGTAATAACCTCTAGGTGAGAGGAGGAAGAGACACTTTCAAGGCAGCAGCTGCCACCAATACAAAATAAATCCAAGTGCTTATCTGGTGAACTCTCATTTGGCCCTTAATGATAAGGAACCCCTTACAGTGTGCATTCACCAACACTAGCAGTTCCTATGTATTGCTAGAGAGATAGCTGGCTATGTATTCCAGAAGGCTGAAAAGCTGATTCATCATCTACATGAAGGCAACTACACAGTACGTGCAAAGTCCTGCTAAAGGAATCAACACTACTGGACATAGTGTCAGCAAGCTGTAAGGGCAACAAACAGGATGTGCTGCTCCAGGAGGAACAGACTGGAAGGATTATTTACATGAATGTCCAGCAAAGGACCTGAATGTATACAATGCATACAAAATGGCTTTGTTGGACCCAGCGTCCAGAGCAGCACCTGCTTTACAAAAGCCGTATGCTCAATCTCTCACCACTCTCACCCTTGTCTAGGCATTTTAACGAGCTAAAAACTACTAAGAAGCAACATCCCAGTCTGAAACTACAGGTGGAAGGAGTCAAGTTGCTTTATGTTTAGTTCCTCAAAGCTAACCCCATGTCATCTTCAGCTATTTTATTTTGCAAAATTATTCTAGAGAACTTCATGACACTTGCAATATAGCTTCCAGTTCTGTAACAACACCCCTAAAATGACATTAAAAGCCTAATTATCTTGAAGGATTTTACAGATAATGAGGTAGAACAGGGAAGTGGCATGTTTGCATGATTGTGTCCAATGACAGGTGCCTTTATGGCAAGGAGAATGGCTGCAGTGTAACAACAAATGCTGGGTAAATACATTGCCCCATTTATATATCAAAACAGAGTGGGACAATGTACTGTACAAAAGCTATTAGACTAGCTTTGTTTTGGGCAGATTCAATTCCTTTTGTTTCAGGGCAGAAGAGGGCAAAGGGGGATGCACTCAAACATCTGTGACCTGCTTGCCTGAGACCTTTTTCTCAGGCAAGATGCAAGTTTGAACAGACAGTTAACCAAACAGTTGGAAGGAGCTGCTGAAGGCAAATATTCTAGTTCATACCTTCTGCTCCGTCATGTTTTTCTTGGTGCCTTTTAGAAGGCACTTTTACTCAGCAGAGTTCCTTTCAATCGAAAGCAAATATCAAGCTGCAGAAACTGATTTTTGCTGCACGCCCAAAGGGATGGCTTAGAAATAACTCTCTACAATGAAATCCATTTAAATTTATCTGCCCTGACAGCATGGGTACTTCTCTAACAAACCCTCTAGATGCTTCCGTACACAGTTTTGCCAGTACATTTCAATTTCAGCTACTCTAACACTGACAGACTACATACAAGCACGTGTGCGCACATGCAGGCACAAACAGCCCTGCAAGAGGCAACATACAGGCTTGCATCAAATAGAGGAGGATGTTAGTCAAATTAGTTCAATTTGTACTCTGAGCTGGTGGCAAGCAGATCTCTACTAGGAAAAGGCAAATCCCTTCAGACATGCAAGGTGCTCAAGTATGAAGAACAGTCACATCCACGTCCCGTTGCTTAACTTGAAGTTAAAGAAATGAACTTGGAAAGCTTATTGCTATTGAACAAGACTGTGCTTTGCAGTTACACTGTCTGAAAACTAACCACAATGCTAAAATACCAACAAAACCAAGTCCTTTAATATTTTTGGTTCCTTACGGAGCAAACAGTTACTAGCAACATGAAAACAAAACCTGGCAACAGGAAGGAGAAATGCTATTTACAAGCTCTGGAACTTATGATGAGAAGTTCAGAATGGTCCAGATTTTTTTTTAATGGAAAAAAATCAAAATGGTGCAGTCATTAGAACAGGAAGAAGAAGACTCTATAGAGTGATTTCCTGTATTTTCAGTGTTACTTAAGTAGCTGGTAGAGGGATAAAGATTACAAAGTTAAAAACTTCAAAACAATATTGAAAGATCCTGTTTAACCAAAACAATACCAAAATTGTGATGCCTCAAAACCATTCTGAAGACTTAAAAAGCTGGGCTCAACAGAAAGCAAACCCGTTCCCTTAAATTCTGGGAATCAAAGATAATGTTGGGGAAATGGCATTGGAACTGTGAAAATGCCTCTCGTTACAGAGGCAATATCTAATACTAATTGCTAAATTGGTCAATGCACAACGGTTGCTCCCCGACACACCTGCCCTTCAGAACATTCAGCACAGAGTCAACTGCAAATACCTGTTGGCACGAGAGGGGGTTCCATCAGCAGCTCCTTGATGTAAGAGCCAATACTTTCAAGACAAACCTGTGAAGTTCATACTTGCCCAAAAGGGAGGCACAGATTCAGCACAGGAGCTTTGGGGCAAATGCTAACCCATTATAAGAGCATCTAGTAGTAGAGGTTTACGACAATTGTGCCTTGCCATTAGTTCCCTATGGTAGTAAATCCCCTCCCCAACAAAGTGCAAGCCCAAGAAGTCTAGTGCATTTGTGTATACTAGGCCTGGTCCTAATTAGAGCAACTAGTCTCCAAGGTCCATAGAACAGCATTTAGGGCCACCACTGCCACCAAGATCTGCAAATTGTGATTAATCACACAGTGGACCAATGCTGTTAAGATTAATGCTACAAGCCACCAACACCTCAGCCCACGCAACAGAATCCCATATACGTATGTGGGGCCAGAACGTGGCACAGCTGCATTCAACCCGTCACAAAGTGGAGGAACAAGGCTGGAAACACCAACTCCCTGAGGTGAAAACAAGCACAGGTGGCAATACATTAAAAGCCAGACAGACACTTCCCTCCACAAATCAGGACAGTTTCTGAAAATAAAGACGCCTACTTTTCTCATCAAATTACCCCACGCAAGTATTTTATTATTGTGGGCGGAACATGTATGGAAGTGTGCTGTCTTGCTAGGAAGCCTCCCTAGAAGGAAGGAAAAAGGAAAACTGCAACCAAACATCATGGTGCTTGGATCTGAATGAGGTCGGAAAAGAGACTATTTTATCTACTAAATGCAAAGATGCATGGGTGGGGTGAGGGGTAGTTGGCATCTGATAAACATCATTAGTCTCACAAAAGCATCAAGGGATCAGCATGAATGTGCTATTAACACTATCCTTAGCCAGCTGAACTCTCCCATGAAGTTCTTGACCGAGACAGCATTGTGAACACCTGACTGGGCCTTTCTGGAATTTGGAGAGTTTCTATCAATGTGCAGGAAATGGTGAAGGGAGGTAGGCCAGCTTCATCAATGGGGTGCAAAGCAAAACCATTAAAGCACTGCACTAGTTTTCCTTTGGTCATTTATTTCCCCATTTGGGATGATCTGATAATGCCCAGATTGGAGAAGATAAATGAAGTATCATCTGTACCCTCTAGAAGAGTCTCTCACATCTGCTCAGGGGCAGCAACAGCAGAGAGGAGTATGTGCAAATCATGTGCCTCGATCAGCCCCATAAGTAATGTTAGCTTGTATGTGAATGCCCTTTCCAAACAAAAGAAGAGAGGTTCAAACCGCTGGTTCTCAATGGAAGGCTGACAAGGAAGAGGGACACTGGAATCCCAAAATCTACACCACTAGGCCATCACCCCTCTTCTTTCCCATGGGGTCAGTCTCCACATTCCTAACAGACATGATCACAGGGCTGTATTGAACAAATGCAAAGCCCTAGATATAAATGCCCAATGCTGGGGTCCATGGGGTTTGTTTCTCCTGCAAGAAGTCCAGGCCATGATAGTCAAAGCCATTTTGCCAGGATCATCCAGGATATTGTGTCCTTTGATATTAAACACACTGGAGCAACAGAATATTTTCAAAGCAGCAGCCTGCTTTTTCTGTAGGGGTGGTGGTCCTGTCTGTTTCTATCAATGAGGGACAAAGTTGAGGAGTCCAGCCCAAGGCTACTGGTTCTCATCCCGCATCTGTTCCATTATGTTGATAAGGCTCTCTAGTCCAAACACATACCCCATGTCGGGGCCATCATGTACAGTGGGATCATCTCGAAAGCCTTTGAATGTGCTGTGTGCAAAGTCTATCATACGTACATCTACCTTGGGCTGGAAACTGACTGCCTCTGTGCTGCTGGCATCTTGTAGGTTCTCTGGGAGAGAGATGTCCACTTGTTTCAGGCGCATCTCTGCCCTGCGCTCCATATATGTCTCCGACCGGTTGTCCTTCCCATCATAGATGATGAGCAAGGAGCTGGAGTAGAAGCGATAGGAGGCCTGCCTCTCCAGTACAGACTTCAGGCTTTGCAGTTTGCTAAGGATGGGCTCAAACAGGTCCTTTCGTAGCTCTACTCCATTGTGCAGATATTGGCAGAGGGCATTGCGAAAACCCTCAATGGAAAGACCTCTGCCGTAATATTTATTCCTGCACAAATAATGGCCTGTATCCAGCTGATATACCTATGACAGAAAAAAGTCATACGTTAGTCTACAAAGAACACTCAAACGTGTACTGCATGAAGCTAGAAAGCAGTAATGATCAGTTATGCTTTTCTGCAGTAGCTCATGGAAGCCTTTGCATTGTCATGAGAATTGTTAAAAAAAGAAGCACCAAACTAGTTCTAGTCCCTGCTGTGCTAAATTAAAACATTACAAGGACATGGTTCTCCATAGGTTAGGACACATTCCAGAGTCAGAACAACCAAAGTGGAGCAGGACTTCAGCACATTTAAAGAGGAAAAAGTGGACTAGCAGCCAAATTAAAAATGGCAAACCTCAACAGTGTGCCTTTGTTGTATCCTCAAAGAATTCTGAAAGATTGTACATTATTCTGGCAAGGTGTTAGATATGGGTGGAAGCTTCAGTACTTCCATAATAAGAGAAAAGTCTCTTCAACTTCCTTCCTAAATATGATACAGTATAACTGGATACAGTACAACACCCTGCTGGATAAAGTAGCCCCCCCCAAAAAAAAATCCAGGCTGGCTAAATGCCTTACGTTAAACAATAATTGTTTGGAGCACCCTTGTTGCTGAATAAAACACCCTAAGCAAAATGTTATTTATTTATTCCCTGCATTTTTCCCTGATGCGACTCAAGGTGGCTCAAGTCACAGAAATCAACATTTCCTTCAATATAAGTTAAAATGCAGCTTGATGCAGAATCATGGCTGTCAGTAAAATTAAAAGGATATTTTAATAAAAGCAAGGTAAAGGTAAAGGAACCCCTGACCATTATGTCCAGTCGCAGACGACTCTGGGGTTGTGCCGCTCATCTCGCTTTATGGGCCAAGGGAGCCGGCGTACAGCTTCTGGGTCATGTGGCCAGCATGACTAAGCCGCTTCTGCTGAACCAGAGCATCGCACAGAAACGCCGTTAACATCCCACCGGAGCGGTACCTATTTATCTACTTGCACTTTGACGTGCTTTCGAACTGCTAGGTTGGCAGGAGCAGGGACCGAGCAACAGGAGCTCACCCCGTCACAGGGATTTGAACCGCCAACCTTCTGATCGGCAAGCCCTAGGCTCTGTGGTTTAACCCACAGCGCCACCTGACCCCTAAAAGCAAGGTACCTATTTCAAATGACCACCATCCAGCAGGGGGCACCAGCATCCATGCTATGAAGGCATGCTAAACCAACAGGAGAGTATCCACAACACTCAAAGCAAGGGACACCTATCTGACACCCTGACCAATATAGATGTTCTGTGCTTTTTTTGTGCAAGGTGTCACCACCCATTTTGAACAAGAGAGCCCCATACGGTTTCAAGATAGATGAAACTTCTGTTCATCCTTGCCCATTAGTGGGTTTCAAATACATACAGTATGTATCTGAGAAAGAGAGATATTTTCTTATGTCCAAGCCTACTATCCTAATACCACCTTGGTTCCTCAAGGATCAGAGGTTAATAATCTCAGAGTAAGTCTTAAACTCCAAGGAGTGCTATTCCCTTCACTAGCATGTGAGCACTACCAGGTGAGCTGCCTATGTGAACCACAGTTCAAAAGGACAACACATTTAGCTAAGGAAGCTCACTATGACACATGGAGATTGTTTGCTATTAAGCAGCTG
This sequence comes from Lacerta agilis, assembly GCF_009819535.1. NCBI lineage: Eukaryota > Metazoa > Chordata > Lepidosauria > Squamata > Lacertidae > Lacerta > Lacerta agilis. The sequence continues at coordinate 66,497,259 of NC_046313.1, forward strand.
GTAATATTCTCCCACCAACTCCACACACCGAAGTGCAGCCCTATGCTTACCTGGAAGTAAGGCAGCAGTCCTATACCCACTTATATTGTAATAAACCTCATTAAAATCAATGGGATTTACTTCTGAGTAGATCTGCATAGGATTGCACTCTAAATCACTTTACGCTAATGACTGCTAGGCATTGCTCCACTCCCCCCCTCCCCCGCCGGCTTAACTGTATACCTGAACTGGGGGGATAATGTCACACTTTGACAAAGAGGGCAGATATTGAAGCCTTTTGCAGTCAGTGCTGGAATGTTTTCAAACCTCTCTATGAAGACTAGAAATGTGCATTTGTGGGAGAGAGACTATATTATTATAAATTACACACACAGCTTTTAAAAAAAGGAAGCAGAGATTCTCTGTATTCTAAGCAGTTGCCAAATACTATTACATGCTCCCTTGCACAGGAAGGTATCAGCCCTGGCTATAAATCATGCAACCAAAGTTTTGCTAGCAGCTTATAAGGTACCTGCATTCCACAAACCCGCACGCCTAGTGTAGACGAGGTACTCTGGGCACACTTCTTCATCTGTCGAGCAGCTTTCTCCTCAGATGCATCATCCCCGTGCTGCCTGGTCCCCATTTTCAAGTCAAGCACACAGGGAAATTTGAAATGGTGTACCACGTTCTCCAGTAAAAGGAATTCTAAGGAGCCAGTAAAGGTAAATTTGTTTCTTTAAACTCAGCATTCCTAGACTGCTTTGATTGGTTTCTACAGAAATTCTAAGACCCCCCTCTTTCATTCCAGAAAATGCACTGGTAAAGTTCTTAATACAGGAAAGAACAAAAACAAATACATTAAACCTCCACCCCTAATGATAAAAGGAAGAAACAAGCATTTCATCTTCAGGAGCAGGGGACAAGCCAAGGAAGCGAAAGCCTAGTTTTAATACCATAAGAAGAAAAGCTCCCATTTTTAAAGCAAGAGCAGACATTCCACTCCAGAACTGATATTCGGGTCCTAGTGCTGGGCTAAAGGAGGTGGCCAAAGAAAACGGTGACTGAAGTAGGGTTACCAGACGTCCCCGGATTCACCAATCTGTCCCCAGATTCTAATTAATGTCCCCTGATTTATGCCCAGAGAGTGGCAGCTGTTACGGTGTCAGCAGCTTTGACAATGTTTGTGTGCGCAAGGTGAGCCCTAAGCAGCAAACAGCACACGCCCAAACTCCACTCGCTCCCCACCCCCTCATCACTCACAACCTCCCGGAGCAGCTGATAGGCACTTGGGCTGAAATTTGGCACACCTCGCCGCGGCCTCTCCGCTCCTCTGACCTCGTGGTGGGCTGTGGGGCCTGTCAATCATGTCCCGTGCTCCCTTCTCCCCGGACTCCAACGCTCCCCCCCCAACTTGCACAGAGCTGCCCACGGCAAGCGGGAACATTTCCCCCTGCTTCCACCCTCCTCCTCCTCCTCCTGCTTCCACTTCTTTATTGCTGTTTTGGCGGGAACCAATGCCGGGGATGGCCTTGCCGCGAGGGCTGAGGGGAGATGCGGAGGGTGCTGGCATATGGTTTACGACGCTCCTTCTCAAACGTCCAAATTTGAGAGGGGTGCGGATGCAAGGAAAGGATTGCTGGTGGCGGTCGTAAAGGCTGGGCGCGTTTATTGCCCGACCAAAGGAGACACCCCCCTCCCGCCTCCTTGCTTGTAAAATAAAAATAAAAAATACTTTGCCACATGGCTCCACCCTCTCCCCACATTTTCTCCCTATTGCATTTTTCTCTGCCTGAAGAGTCAGACAGAAAATGGGGGAAGTTCATATTAAAATAGCTTTGGTTATCTATCCGTTTCTATTCCTCATGTGCCTTTTTCTGGGACGACCTGGCTTTCTGTCCTCTCTCTACCCCCTTCTTTTTTTGTTCCTTCCTTCCTTTTGGGTGCCGCTTTCAGGAATCCCAGAAAAAGATTTTTTTTGGGGGGGGGGACAAACACACACATGCTCGCTCACACACACACACACACATACCTCCCTCTGTTCCATCCATCCCCTCCTAATTTTGCTTTCCTTTCTCTCTTCCCACTTCCCCACCCTCCATCCATAACCAAGGAACCTGGCTCTGGTTGCCATGGAAACTACATATGTTTACAAAATGATGCTCCCCACTAATAATCCAGATGCTACTGTCTTTTAACCCCTTGGTTGCTGCAATAAAGTGTCCCCGGATTCATTGGAAAAAAATCTGGTATCCATAGACTGAAGGCCACAGAAAAACACTAGTTATGCCTAGAACTCACAATTCAGCCTATCAGGGCAGGGTAGGTCTTTTAAAGATGAAAATGCTCCAAGCAGGGTTTACTGGCAGGGTGTCAGTCACCCCCAAAGGCGCACTCTTCCATTGCCTCCCAAAACAAACAGATGACAGTGGCAGTCAGCCACTCCTCTTAGTCCCCATCAAAGACCTTGTGAGCATGCAATCAGTATACACTATGTCTTTGGGAGGATACTGTAGAGCTTACGTTCCTTGGACTCTGAGCGCATGCGGCTCAACTGTTGCTTGTGGCAACGCAGACTCCACGGGTTAAATGTGATCTTTTCAGAACTCACGCTGCTATTTCCATCTAGCATCTGAAATGGAACATCTGAATGCCAGCTCTTGAGGCTCTTCGTGTCCTGGAAGCTGTTGGCACAATATGGTATCACAAATAAGAGCTTTGCTAGGAATTAGATTACAACAGAGATTAGCATTTGGGCTACTAAATTTAGTTGCTTTGCAAGAGTAATTCTGTAGGAGAGGGGGGCATTCTGCACCTTTCTCATACTTGCAGTATGAGAGCCTTCTCTGCATAATTGTTAAGGTCTCAGGAGATAGATGTCACCCAGCATGTACAAGATTACAGTATCTTTACTGGGGAACATTTTGCCAAAAAAGGGAGTGAAAGGTTGTTTAAGGGAAGCAACTTCTGAATAGCTATGTCTGAACTAATGAAAAACAACTGAAATACATGGTACCTTTCTGATGTGTCACTGGCCAGTCCTGCTCTCTCCTCTTTGTGCTCACTGCCACTGCCAGACCTGTTGAGGCTTCTACGAGAGTGTTTGCGACGTGGCTGGTCCCTCTCTGGTACATCTTCCTGCTCCAAGGCTTCACTCTCCACGTACGGGTATGCTACCAGGTTAATGTAGCCATCACTGTCTCCCTCAAAACAGACAGACACCACACCTGCCAAACACAAGCCACATTTGGCATTCCTCACATGAAATTTCTTAGTAGCTAGGTAACAGCCACAAAAACTAGGACTCTAAGAGGTTGTTGCCAAGGACTATGTAAAACAAAATGAAACCCTAAGATGGAGTGAGTGTGTGTGTGTGTGTGTGTGTGTGTGTGTGTGTGTGTGTGTTTAAAGCAACTATTACAACAATGGTGTATCCAGAAGATGGCTCAATTATGGTGTTTGGGCAGGAGGAATTGGCCAGATGCACTTTTGGGAGGGGTATATGTGCAAGAAAAAAATATTATACACTTTATAAAGTTACAGCTCTTTTGGATTTTGTATGCAACATGTATGTAACAGAGTGGCCCTTGAGAATATATGACTGTCTCTGGTCTACTTGATGCAACAGCAATAGTTTCTATAACTAAAAGCTCACTACACAGATAAATAAAATGAGCATGGAATAGTATCTTGAAAGCACTCAGTTTCAAATTATAGACCACCTCCATTTCAAAAAGGAGAAATACAGGGTAAAAATGACATTTTGATGGTAAATCAAAATACCTGTGAAATGTATTTTGGAGTCAAGAGTTTGTCCCATGAAGGCACATTAAGTATTTGAGCACATCTAGTACAGGCTTAGCTCTAGCCATTATCTGCACAGTCTGTGCCCAAAGAGTGCATTCACAAGTCACACTTGTCCATTTTCTGGCACAACTTCTTAATATTAACTGGAATGACTCCAGTTTGAGATGCAACAAATTTTCTCTTGTGAGACAGGAGGCTATTTCAAAATAAATTGAATTTTGTTGTATGTGAATTGAAATTAAGACTGGCTTTCCTTGTTACATTTTCCCAATAGCAGTAATAGAAAAATGTGCATGATCTTCTGATCCATTTAAGAGTAATATATTATTAAAGAAGAGTCACCCTCCTTTGAGGAGTCACATGGGGCAGATTGTTTTCTTCTGTGACAGGCTTTTTCTGTACAGCTTCGTCTATAAAGAATGCTGTGCCTATTCATGACAGCCCATCTGCTTTCTGTATGAATTTAAGAACATTAATTCTTTCTACTTTAGTTTTATTAAACATATAATTTATTTAGTATCAACAGCTTTATAGTCTCTGCATGAAAAATACAGCAGCAGACTACTACAATTGCCCCACCTTCCAAACACCATTTCCAAGCCCTCACAACTTTTGAAAATAACAAATGCTTGGTGTTAGTTATCACAGCTGCAATCCTATAAAGCATTACCTGTAAATCCCACATAAATCAATGGAGTGACTTGGAGTAGATATGTACAGGATAGTACCATAAGGCTGTGCAAGGTGTTCTCAGGGCTAAGTAGCTTTAAAGAACCAGACAGCCAAAACAGAGGCGGAAACACAAGTGAAAACAGTTAAGATTATAGACACATATACAAAAGAAGGGGGGCAGGAATTAAAGAAGGTGCTCAAGAGAAATCAGCAAGGTTGGGAGCAATATCAGATGCATGCAAGACTTTCTCAAAGGCAGAACAGAGATGCTACAATGCACCATGTCTTTGCATCTCATGGTGCTGAGTCTGCCTTTGACAACTGACAGGGCTCTAAAGCCCAACCTGGCAGCTTCAGTCCTATTGTGGGAGATCTAGACTTGCTAATAGCAGGAGTAGCCAATATGGTGTCCCATGTGAAAGAAACTCTAGAAAGGCCTAAGCTCCAAGTGGCAGCTACAAGGAAAACTTACTAAGACGGAATGGTTACATTTTAAAGTTAGAAAATTAGCTCTTTCAATATATGGCAAAAGAGGTTGTGTGAAAAAGAAATTTTTCTCTTAAGACTCATTTGAAACTACACAAGTAAGGCCTAGTTAATACACATCAGAATCCTCCATGCAGAACAGTTCTGTGTCCAAAATTACTGGGAGGGGGAAATACACATTGCCTCAAAGTCTTGTTTTTTAGTTGCCATACTTGCACAAATTGCCACCAGAAGCATGGTCTTAGTGCCTCATATGATACTTTCTCCAGGAGACGGTGGTCACTGGATCACTCCACTATGAGATTCAGAGGATATAAGCCAGACTTAAGACTAGAATCCTGAGCACAGTTACCGGGAAGTAAGTCCAAGTGAACTACAGTGGTACCTCGACTTATGAATTTAATCTGTTCCAAATGCACATTCGTAGGTCGAAAAATTCGTAAGTCGAAAAAGGTGATTTTCCCATAGGAATGCATTGGAAACAAAAAAATCGGAAAAATTCGTAAGTAGAGTAAACCGCATCTAAAATTTGTAAGTCGAGTAAACCCCATCTAAAACCGCCAACGGATGTCCTTCAGATGTCGAAAAATTCGTAGGCACACGGGCACTTTTTTCATTCGTAAGTCAAAAAATTTGTATGTTGAGTAATTTGTAAGTCGAGGTACCACTGTATATAGAGCTTATATGACTTTGAAACTAAAGCCAACTGGGCTTTAGAAGTACAGACATACCTCGGGCTACGGCCACTTCAGGTTGCATTTTTTCAGGTTAAGAACGCAGCAAACCCAGAAGTGTTTACTTCTGGGTTTTGCCGCACGCACACGCGAAGCGTTCTGTGCAGTTTGCACATGCGCAGAAGTGTTCTATCACGCTTCGCACATGTGCAAAAGCGCTGCTCTGGTTGCAGAATATTTGGGGTGCGAACAACACCCTGGAACGGATCGTATTCGCAACCAGAGGTACCACTTTACTGCCAGCCAGCAATGCCGTTAATAAGATCTTATGTCAGTATCGTATATAAACACCCAAACTGCCTAAGCATATAAATGAATTGTTCTCATCCATGCATTGTCCGCAAATAAATGGGAAAGTTTCACAGTGATCTTATGCACAGTATGTAATGACATAGTTCCATTAGATTTCAATTTGTGCAATGGAACTTCCCTCCCTCTTCTCTCCCTGCACACCCTCAGATCAGATTGCGGGAGCCTTCAGGATAGTTTTATGAGGCACATGGGAAGAAGAGGGGACTGTTCTGTTGTGCAGCCAGAAGTACTTGCACTAACAGAACTAATTTGTAGGACCCTATGTATACATTCACAGCACAGTTGAAGTTTTTAATGTTTGAAGTTTTATTCTGTTTTTAAGGTTCTTGAAAGCCGCCCAGAGTGGCTGGGAAACCCAGCCAGACGGGCGGGGTAGAAATTATTTTATTTATTTATTTATTATTGATAGACGAGTGCCCTCCAGTTACACTAAAATGCTCTGAATTTAAATGAGATCCTCCAAAGATTTGGGGAGCTTACCTTTGTACTCAGGTGTGAATTCCTTCATTTCTGGAGGCAGGGACTCATAGAAGCGCTGTTCTCTGGTGATGAGAGGCTTGCACACAGTGTGGTCATCGTAGCGCATCATGCTGCTGTGGCCGCCCACCTGATGGATGAAAGGCTCCAGAAGGACCCCTCGGCCTCCTGTGTGGGATGCGTTCTTGCCATGCTTCCCCACCTCCATGGTTTGACAAACACACATTGCGTAGGGCACCAGTTGCACACTTGGGGCTGGGGGTGAGCTGCATGGGGTGGAAGGAGCAGTTTCTCAAGGAGCAAAATCTCTACCACTCAGATGTCTTAGTAAGAAAGCATGTGCCAATGGTCTGCAAAACAGAAAAGATTGCATAAAACTTAGCCAGTCGCCACTTGCATCAGCCCCAGTACAAAGTCTACCAAGTACCGGTAGTTACGAGTTATACACACACACATGCAGTACTCTTTCCACACTTCTGTATTTCATCAATGATCTTGACAAGACAATAATTTCTTAAGAGGTTTGTGACCAAAACCAAGAAAGAGCAATGACCTACCAGCTATTCAAGGCAATCTAGATCTTTTAATAACGTAAGCCCATCCTTTACTTAAAGCATTACTCCTCTATGCCAGCAAGGAATTAGTTCAACAACAACCCATGCCTTGTGTTTGAGCCATCTCATGTTCTTGTCCCCAATAAAGCATCCTTCAATTCACGTAAAAGTTGAACTGACAGTTAAGTTGAAGAAAAAGTTCCTTGAATAACTGGAAGAAAAGGCATTTCAAAATAAAAAGTAGGCTTCCATCATTGAAGATGCAACTATTGCATGTTAGGTGATGTGATAAGGGAAACACTAATTAGTCATGAGGATAAGGGGAAGGGTCAATGTTTTAGGGTTACCATTTGCTACTAACAAGGAAAGCATAAACACAGAAGAGCAAGGAGCTTGCAAACTGCCTCTCAAGCCTTGGTTTATAATATGAATTTCATGAGTATGTTTTTGACAAGCTTCTGATATAATTTTCGAAAGTCCCCCACTTTTTACAAAACAGATTGAACCAACTGTGCCCCAAAGTTGCCCTGAGAGGTGCATGCTTCATCTCCCCTTTCACAGTGAGGGCATACTTTTGATATTTCAACAGGAGGCTAAAATAGAAGATGACTGAGGTAGACAAAAATGATTTCAGTCTAGTCTAACTGCCAAACAGATTGGTGGCTTCTGCAGAGCTCTAATTTGGCCAGTGATCTTGTGTAAAGCCGATTAGTAAGGGCACTACTTTGGAAAGTCTCATGGTCTCAGGCGAGGATGCACTTGTGATAGCTGTTCTGTTTATCTATGGCTTATATTAAGCTACTGGACACAGTTTGCATTCTGCAAGCATAGATATGTCCCTCTTCCCTCGTTGCCAGGTAGGGAACTTGTTAAAGCAAATGAAGAGGGACATATGAAAGGCCTGTTCCATTTTTCAGACTCACATGGTTGGCTAGAACCTAAATGCTCCCTTCCCCCAAAAGAGGCTCCTTTCGAGTATGTGATGAAAAAGCTCCCATAGCTTCACATTTCATCCATCTTCTTAGCTCACTATGTGAATGACTACTGACCAATATTATGAGGTAGGCTTAACCTCCGAAGTTTAACAATAGTGGTTTGTATGCCATTTTTAGGTTTCTCCAACAATTAAAATGTTACAAGCTATATGTGTACCAGCTTTTAGCTGGCTGTCAGTTGGTGAAATATCTTAATACGACTGATACGAAACAGTGAATGAACAAGTCAATAAGCACATTTACAGAATAAGTGGCAATAGGGATGAGGGGGTCATTTGGCACTGGCATTTTCTACATGTCACTACATACACGTTAGCAAGTGCTCAGTTGTTTATCAAGTATCATAATACACACACCTTCCAAAGGAGCTTAAAGAACCTGATCTACTGAGCACTCAAACATTTATCCAATGTTATTCAACCTCGTATCCAAATGCTGAACCACTACCCTCAACTAACTTAGCCAACTGTCAGTGATGATGGGAATTGTAGCGCAACACCATCTGGCGACCCAAGATTGAAGAAGACTGTTGTAGTTGAATAATCTTTTTTAAAGGAAACATTAATACAAGTAATTGTAATCAGTACATGCTACTTTGCAATCCTATACATATAGCTACTGTAACAAGCTTACAGCTGATACATTTTGCACTTTGGAATCGCTTTTTTTAAAGGGTTACAAGACCTAAAAGCTGCCTATGTGAACCAGAGGGTTGGTTCTTACATTACAGCCACCAAATGAATACCACTAGATACATTACAGCACCAAGAGTACTACAAGAGTATTTTAACATCGTTAAAGAACATGGTTAAATGAAATGGAGTATGCTTCATCATACTAAAGCATTTCCACTGACATCCATTACATAAGAATCAGTCCAAGTGCACCAGAATTGCACGTTTCTATGCACAGAAGAAATTCAAAAAGAGCTGGTTGGGGGTCAAATGGAGCTGTAGTTTTAGGCCCTTCTCTTGACTGACATTTAACTGAGCTTGCCAGTGAATTATTACTTTCAGACAAATGTTAACTGAATTTTGAGGGGGAATTGCTTATTAAGAAACACACAAAGCAACAGTACCTGAACAATCTGACGAGGCCACAAAAATGTATGATAAGCTTGGGGGAAGAGAAGCTCATGCTGTTTATTGTGTATGAGAGAAGAAAGAGAAACATCTTAAATTATTCTGGTTTTATAAGATATCTACAGTTGTATAAGCAGAGAAAAATTATCCCCTCTCAAAAAGAACCCCTGTACAGTATTTCTATTCCATGGCCATTAAGATAACATGAACATCAGCCAATAAATTCACATCTATGTTTACAAATTAAGAGCCCAGATTAATCGTTTCAGTACTTACCATTTACATAAGCAGTCTAAAGTGTTTGTAACTCATAACAGATAGTACAGAAATGATTTTCATTATTTGGCAATAAGACTTTGAGTGAGAGTTAATGTTTGGGAGTTGAAGTGATAAACCTAGGAACTTCCATTAACCCTTCAACTCTCTGATCCAGTTGTGATGATATATATATTTACAGTTTTCTGCAGACTGCTACATTCCCCCCCCCCTTTTTTAAGAAAACCTATTTGCTACTGAAAACACCAGCCTGCCTAGTCAGTGGTGTCAAAACAGACCCAAAAAAGCAAAAGAAATTGCAAAAGAAACTAGTTGGCTTGGCAACTGTATCAATTGAACATGCCCAAGCATCACCAGAACCTGACCTAAAGGAATTGGTAACAAACTTTGCAGAGGAAAAGGCACACAAAGTGAGGTTTTGATGTGCCTAAAATGAAACTTTTAAAGAGACTTAAAATTTTAACAATCTAATTCACAAAATTATTCACACTGATTTGTGTGCTAAAACACCTTTTTTGTATTTGAGCAAGATAATCAAAGATGGTTGCATTACTTATTCTTGCAATTTAAAATAAATTTAGCAGTTTCAAGTTTTATGCTCTTCATTCCCTCCACCGTTTTTTGAAAACCGAAGTTAACAATTGGTGTGGGTGTGTGGGTGTACGTGCAAGTAGTTAGTCTTGCCTAGGGCGCAAAATAGCCTGGCACCGGCACTGTCTCAACTACATCTGAAACAGTTTATGAGTATTTATGTGTCACAGGAGATCAAATTCTACTTTAGTGGATCATAAGGCTGTCAACAAATAATTGGTAACTGCTGACAGAGCCCATTCCTCCTGACATCTAAACATAACTGAAGACATGAAGTGTTAAGCGGGTATCATCTAAAACCTGAGATAAGGAGGTTATGGATTAGAAACTGGTGAATTTGGAGTTTTGGGGAAAGAGGGAGAACACCTGATGAGGGGGGGGGGGGAAAGAAGAGAGCATGGTATGTTAGCAAAGTGAGGCTGTCAGTCAAACACAGTTTTCACCATTTCTTAAAGCAAGAAGAACAAAATTTCCTCCAAGGTCCCATTGTCTATGCCAGTCACCTCAACCTTGCACTCTCCAGATGTTTTGGACTATAATCGCCATTAACTGTTGCCAGCACTATTGTAAAAGGGACAAAATTGCATCAGCTTACCTCAAAGACTATTTAAGAAAACACAGAATTTGAAAATTCAGTGTTAGCAAATAAAAAACAACAAGTGAATTTTATGGGAAATCACTAAACACTCAGAAAGTGGTTAGAAAAGTTCATATAGGGAAGTGGAATAGGAAACATGGTGACATGCCTTTATACAAAAGGCTCACACGTCTCAAGTGACAGTCTGGTATAAAGAAAACTGATTCAAAATCAATTCACAATGGTGTTTAGCAGCCTGAAAAATTTGGAAGAGCTATAATGGAGACTTCTATCACATGTGGTGAGAATATGCAAAAAAACCCAACAACCGCCAAATACTAGAAGGTCTCGCAAGTAACGAGGCAAGAGTCCAGCCTGTCTTTTAACAGGTTTATTGTGCATGCTAGGTACAGTGCAGAGCTACAATTCCATGTCTGTATCAATCACTCGCAGAATCTGGGAGTGGCCCCTTCCGGTTGCGACCCTAACATAAGAATTTCGGCACCCCCAGTCTCCGCCTCCCCTCCTTGCGTTTCACCCCTCTGCGCGGTTCGGGCGACGGAAGTGGTGTGCCTCCCTCGTTGCTCGTTGGGCGAGGGAAGTGCAGGGTCTCTACAGCATCCCCAGAGCCCCTACGCTCATGGCCCATGGTTTCCTGCCCTTCCCCACTGGATACAGGTGGGTAGCCGTGTTGGTCTGCCATAGTCGAAACAAAATAGAAAATTCTTTCCAGTAGCACCTTAGAGACCAACTGAGTTTGTTCTTGGTATGAGCTTTCGTGTGCATGCTATCTGAAGAAGTGTGCATGCACACGAAAGCTCATACCAAGAACAAACTCAGTTGGTCTCTAAGGTGCTACTGGAAGGAATTTTTTATTTTGTTCCCCACTGGAGACATCGCTGTTTCCTCTGCTGGAGGAGGTGCTGCTAGTCAGATGGGGTCGGGGCTCCCTGTAGCCTCCCGAGAACCCTTCCACCACCTTGCGCTGAACTGGGGACAGTTCCCTGACAAAATTAGTATTGCAAGGACTGTGCAGACAAAAATTAATCATATCAAGGAAAATAAATTCCATTAATTTTCTTTTAAAGGCTGGACTGGATGAATCCCAAGCCAGAATTAAGATTGCTGGAAGAAATATCAACAACCTCAGATATGCTGATGACACAACCTTGATGGCAGAAAGTGAGGAAGAATTAAAGAACCTTTTAATGAGGATGAAAGAGGAGAGTGCAAAATATGGTCTGAAGCTCAACATCAAAAAAACTAAGATCATGGCTACTGGTCCCATCACCTCCTGGCAAATAGAAGGGGAAGAAATGGAGGCAGTGAGTGATTTTACTTTCTTGGGTTCCATGATCACTGCAGATGGTGACAGCAGCCACAAAATTAAAAGATGCCTGCTTCTTGGGAGAAAAGCAGTGACAAACCTAGACAGCATCTTAAAAAGCAGAGACATCACCTTGCTGAAAAAGGTCCATATAGTTAAAGCTATGGTTTTCCCAGTAGTGATGTATGGAAGTGAGAGCTGGACCATAAAGAAGGCTGATTGCTGAAGAATTGATGAATTATGGTGCTGGAGGAGACTCTTGAGAGTCCCATGGACTGCAAGAAGATCAAACCTATCCATTGTTAAGGAAATCAGCCCCGAGTGCTCACTGGAAGGACAGATCCTGAAGCTGAGGCTCCAATATTTTGGCCACCTCATGAGAAGAGAAGACTCCCTGGAAAAGACCCTGATGTTGGCAAAAATTGAGGGCACAAGGAGAAGGGGACGACAGAGGACGAGATGGTTGGACAGTGTTCTTGAAGCTACCAACATGAGTTTGACCAAACTGCACGAGGCAATGGAAGACAGGAGTGCCTGGCGTGCTCTGGTCCATGGGGTCACGAAGAGTCGGACACGACTAAATGACACAACAACAACAACTGAAACTAATTTTAAAGCTTTGTAACAGAGCACTGAGACACATAATAATAGGAAGTAAGACTTCAGGATTATTTTGTTTCAATTCATACACCAGTCAAAGTTTGTTTGTTGTTTAATACCGAAGTAAAGTGGAAATCTGCTATAGGAGGCAGTCTCAGAAAATAATTTCAGGAGCCAAATGCAAAGCAGCAGCAAACATCTTCTTCCTGTCTTTACTAATTTTTAGAAACCCAGAAAATATGTAAGATTATGTTTCTTATTTCCTGCAGAAGAAAGTTATGAAGTCTAGAAGTCAGTATTTCCTGCAAATATTAAAACTGACAGAAAATGCTGGACACTGAAGAATAGACTAGATAAAACTGTCAACCATTCATACAACATGGCAAAAATAATGTTCAAAGCAGTCACTTATTGTATAGCTGACAAATACCATTCAATCTGTCAATCCTATGGTTCCTAAAGGTCTACCTCAATGCAATCTGAAACACAGAACACACAGTTCCGCATAATAAAATGAGAAGCTTGGAGACTGGCTCAAGAGAGGTAATGGAACAGATAAGTGTCTCGTATTTCAGTTAGTTAAATTCAGCAGAGCAGTCCGAATCCCAATATTCAAACATCATCTTATTGGTGGAAGAACACTACACACCAAGTTAGTTTATAGTCCTTAAGCTGCATTTTTTCCAAGCACCCCTTTCACTATAGACACATCACATGTCAACTGACAATGTATGGCTCTCTACAGCAATCTTTGTAATTTACAAAGCATTTACAAATTTGATTTTAAAAAAGAAAGAATTTTCACCACAGCTGCAGAAACTACTACAAAGAATTACAGAAGACCACCAGTACTCTTTTTACTTCAAGGCCAAACATGAAGAAAACCCAACAGCAGAAATGACAGTGCAATTCACCATTTAAGTGATTGTTGTTCTTCTTCTAGTGCTTACAGGTGAAACTCGAAAAATTAGAATATCGTGGAAAGGTTCATTTCTTTCAGTAATTCAACTTAAAAGGTGAAACTAATATATGAGATAGACTCATGACATGCAAAGCGAGATATGTCAAGCTTTTATTTGTTATAATTGTGATGATTATGGCATACAGCTGATGAGAACCCCAAATTAACAATTTCAACTTTGGAGTTTGCCATCCCTAGCTAACAGGATCAATGGTCAGGGATGATGGGAGTTGGTAGTCCCAAAACAGATGGAGGGCAGAGTTTGGGGATGTCTGTAAAAGAAAGTATAATACAAAGCACACTTCAAGCGACTCATCCCACCTGCCCTGCACGCAGGTACTGTTTGCGCCAAGGTTTTGCTGCCACAAATAAAGTGCAAAAGCAGAAAGAAGACTGCAACCAAAGAACTGGCTGGTTAGTCCAAATCAATATGAAATTCATTCATTCATTACTTTCAGGCGCATGCTGCCCACTTAGGGTTACCATGTTACAATGCTACAGTGACAACTGAAGTCATAATTTGAAGAATTCCCTTATTCAGGTTTAGGCTCTAGAGCCAGCAACTACTTCTTTTATCCACTGTGTGTCTTGACCTAATGTTCCTCTCTCCCTCAACAGCACAGAGTGTCTCCTGGCCTTAAATGCTGAGTAGTTTCTTTAGAGCTGTCTCTCTGATCAGTCCCTTCTTGTCTCAGGTCCCAATCTCATCTAACATAGCAACCTGGTTCTTCCTGCAGGTTCCTCTTTCTCAATCCATTCCCTGATCGCCAACATTCTTAAATCTAGCCTCTACATCCCAATAACTCAGTCTCTCCCTTGTAAAGTTTGTAATTACAGCCATATTGACAATTCCCTCAAAGGAACTGAACTGCAAACTGTTAATTCCCCGAACGACTAACATTCTGTGCTTTTGTATAAGCTCAGAAGCTTCACTGGGCACAATGAAATATATGTACACATTTACTAGAGTAAAGCAAAACACAAAACAAAGAGGAACTACTGTTGGCACATACTTAAGATACATTAGCATAAAACTAATGTGCTGAAAAAATGTGCTGAAAAGCTCAGCTTATACTCGAGTATACAGTGTTACCTCAGGTTACATACGCTTCAGGTTACGTACTCCGCTAACCCAGAAATAACGCTTCAGGTTAAGAACTTTGCTTCAGGATAAGAACAGAAATTGTGCTTTGGTGGCGCAGCAGCAGCAGGAGTTCCCATTAGCTAAAGTGGTGCTTCAGGTTAAGAACAGTTTCAGGTTAAGAACGGACCTCCAGAACGAATTAAGTTCTTAACCCGAGGTACCACTGTATACGGTAATTATAATTTGAGGCAGTGCTTGGAAGCATTCTCTTTTCAGAGATAACTGTACAAACATACAGAGTGGCTGGGGAAACCCTACCAGGTGGGCGGGGTATAAATTATTATTATTATTATTATTATTATTATTATTATTATTATTATTCCCGAGGAATTTGGCATACTTATGCTTGCTAAAAGCAAAGAGGCAAAGGGCAAATTGCAACTGCAGTCTGACTGCTCCAGGCCTTGGTTAGCAAGATGCTGTTGCCCTTTTACGCTGGAGAAACAAAAGCTATGTTTGCTGTGTGTATGGTTTCAATTTCTCTTTGCCTTAAAAAAACCAACTGCCACATGTGATACCCCACTTTTTGTACCTCTTTGTCTCTTTCCTACTGGAAAAGTTTATGACAGCCAACCTTACCATGCACTTCCACAATATGTGGCAGAAATTTTTTTTAAAAGAAGCAGCATGGATCACCTCTCAAATCACACCACAACCGCAGACAGAAAACTGACACCAGCCAAACACCTGCTCAAACTGGAACCTACCGGTATTTTTTTCTTTTAGGAGATTCCAATTCTGGGGATCTATAAAACTTACGCTTCCAGTTACAGTTATGGAAACTCCTGTGCTCTTATTCTCCTCTCTGCCCTGCTCCCACCCCTCACATATAACATTTGTATTTTCTTATTCTTAAACTAGTCAAGAACCAATAATATTTCAGAGGTCTGGTCTCTTTGCAAGTATGAGCAGAAGTTGTCCTTAAAGTAGTCACAATGCATCATATTTATACAACAGCCTTTGAGCCATGACATAGCAAAGCCATTGTGTGGGAAGACCCAAATTTTGCTAAAGGGCAATGCTAGTGACTTGGCATAACTCCTAACAGGAAATGAAACAATTTTCTACTGCTCTTGCTTTCCACAGAAATGTGTCTCAAAACTCCGTGCATAATATTCACTTTTTATAAGATTCCTAAGTTACATATATTGTGCCAGATTAACGGCAGGGAAGCAGTGGAAGGAAGAAGAGGCAAAGAGTCCACAAGTTTCACAATCTTCAGTGAGTACTATACAGGCTTATTCAAAACACTAATTTGCAATAATTTTCAGTAAATTTCCATCCTGCAGTCCAAACAATACTCTAAGTATAGATTCTGCTCCTACGCTTCTGGGGTGATGATGGATTAAAAGCTTAGATCCTTCCATAAGGAAGCTCAGTAACAATATTTTGGGAAAGCTTTCCAATAGAACTTTTGTTTTTCAGAAATGGCGCCATGTTACAAATGTTCAAATAGAGAGAGGCTTGTTGTCAGATAACATTCAGCCCAATTCTAGACATAGTTACCCAGAGATAGGTCCTCACAGTATTCAATCAGTGGGATTCAACTAAGTTGTTGCATGTACAGAATGGGAGCTGCTTGCGCTATGCGACTTCGGAGGGTTGGGAAAACCCCTGGAACAGAATTAAGAGGTACATGGGGGCAGTGTAAAAACAGATATGAAAGCTAGGAGCTAAATGGAACCTTAAACCTAGGTTATGGGCAAAACAACGGAATGTCTAGGCACACTTTTTTAATAACAAGAATACAAAGCTGAAAATGAACTGCAGCTAAAATCTTATGTTCATTTTTCACATTGTCTAGTCCTCATCTGAAGACTACAAAAAACAAACCCATGCTTTCCTTGCCTGCCCCCCTAATATTCTTAGGAGGGTCTCTTCTCCAGACTTCAGAGAGTGGCTGGAAGTGGGGAGGCAGAAAAGGGTCCTCTTTTCCTTCAGCACTGTGCAGTTTTAATCTGAAATCTTAAGCACAGTACTGCACCCAGATCTTAGAAACTGTGCACTAATGTAATTCCCTTTTACAAAACGCACCTATAACAATGTCAAATGTTGATGTGGGGCACACAAGGGGAGGAGTGGGGAGTGTCACTGTTCATGTGGAACTCATTCTATGTCCCCATACCTCACTTAGCACATCATTGAATTCTACCTAATAGGCTTTACCCAAAGACAGGTGTGCACAGGATTGTAGCTTCATGTACACCAAGAAGAGGTATAGGCACTTCAAGAGCCTTGCACTGAGTAGATATCCGAGAGCAAATTTTATATATTTTACTCAGATATTATCAACAAAAGCACGCTGTGTCCAACAGCCGGTAAATTCTGTTTTGATATTTGCCACACTGTTAGTAAACAGAGGGAGCAGCCTAAGATTTATGTTAATTTTAATTAAGATTTATCCTATCTTACAAGTCAGTCCAAGGGCAGTTTACAATTTAAAAAAAAGAAAACTGCAAAAAGAAAAAACCCAACCTAAACACGATGGGGTATCCACGTTTATCTGGCACCAATTATTTTCCCAATAACCATGTCTTGTCTGCACTGTCTCCAGAAACCAACCTCCAATGGATCTTCATTTAGGTGTTCAAACACTAGAAAGTTACTGCAAACTTCTATACACCCATATAATTTACACTTATTTTTAAAAATATTTGAGTACCACCCTTTATTACATTCAAACAATAAAAACAAAATTCAATTAACAACAGATAAAAAAGCAACAGATTAATCTCAAAACAGACTAAAATTAACAGTTATGGGTTCTATACATAAGTACTCATGCCTTGAGTAAACAGGTAGCAAACAGGTAGCCAGTGGAGCTCTTTTATAATTGGTGAAATATCAGCAAGATGAGACATACCAGTCAGAATTTTAGCTCCCATATTCTGTACCAATTACAGAGTTCAAACACTTGATTCAGGGAAGATAGAAGTGGCATCACCAAGGCAGAGACTATGACTGAATTACTGTTGTGGCCAATTATGTAAGCAATGTCACTTCTGCACTACTTCAGACCCTTTCAGGCATATATATATATATATATATATATATGTATAATGAAAGCAAAAACACACAACAGTGGAAATTTAAAGCAAGCAAGAAAAAGCTTAAGATAGTTTAGGCTAGGATGCAGCTTTTATCAAAATTTAGGGATGCTATACAGGTAGGAACCAATGCTTAAAGCCAATCACAGACAATTTAATGTCAACAAGAACTCAATTATACTCACATTTCTGCCTCACATTTCACTCACAGGGTACCTAACTACAAAAAGATTCACCTTTCATCTGACCCACTAAAACACCAATGATTAATTTATAGTTCATTCTATCACAGAGGCTTGGGAAGTTTATCAATATATTAAGAAGCACAGACGTCTGCTACAGTATCTCAGGCAAATGCAATTAAGATGCACCTTGGTTAAAAACAGAAAATGATAATCCTACCTTCCCACCACTTTCCATAGCCAGCCAAAAGTGTACACTCCTGAAATATGTTATTTGGCCCTGATAAATGTTCAGGAATTCAAATTTGTGAAGGAGCAACACCATCAGCCTTCAATGCTCGTTTTTTGTTCCAATGTGACACATGGATAGTAACAAAGAGAAGAGTTTTTAAATGATACCAGAGGTAAACAGAATATAATGGTTAACATGCATGGGTAGGTTTGGGGGTTTTTTTACATAAAGGGCAGCCACAGAGGAACCTAAACTACCTTAGGACCACGGAGAGGAGTTTAACTCTTCCTTTGCCCACCACAATTCTGACAAGTTGCTATTTGCATGTCAAAGAAAGTTCCCATTGGCTAACCCATTGTGATAGAACACATGGGTTCTGGCAACCTGTTTAGCATGTGCTCTACCTATTTAGTATGTAGATTTGAACCAGCACCTTGAAATCCACTTGGAAAATTATGCTGTGGCTGCAGAAGCACCAACATATAATGCTACCAATCTTCCATCCCATCAAAAAGAGGGATATACTAGTTCAGAGGTTTTCAACCTTTTTCAGTCCATGGCTCCCTTGACCAGTTACATTCTTCCTGCCCCGTGGGGCTCAGGAGCCCAGCTTGTCACCCCTTGCCTGCAGAGCTGGCAATCTTTCACCCTTTTTCAAACTCCTTCCCTTGTGGAGTGTTCCCTGAGCCTTCTCTCCTCTCCCCTCTCCTTGGAGTCCTCTAGGCAGCAGCGGCAGCAGCTGACCCTGGTCTCTGAGCTTCCCTCCTTCCCCAAAGAGAGGAGCCTCCTCACACTGCTCCAGAGGGGTCTGGGAAGAACCCCCTGGTCAGCCCCAGAGGCACCATTCGCCTGGGGAGCTTGTAGCCAGGGCTGCTGCACTGGAATAGCTGTGCAAGCCTTTGGGAGGCAGATGTGAGAGGTCATCAGTGGAGGGAGGGAAGGAAAGAGGGACGGAGGACAGTGTTGCCCGCGGCACCCCTGACGATCATTCAAGATACCCCAGGCTGCCATGGCACACTGGTTGAAAACCAATGTACTGGTTAATCACTAAAGGCAACTCCACGCTGAGCATATTGCAGTCATTCATCTTACGTTACAATGGCTGGTTTGTATCCAAAAAGTCTGAGTGTAACCTTCATATCAAATCCAAGTTGATGAAAAGCACTCATATTGCTGAAACCTAAATTATTTGCCAAGTTATCAACCTAACCTAATTAAAATGAGTTTTGAGGATGACTAAAATACAAATCGCAAGGTACCCACTGCACTAAAAACTGCAGATCATAGTTAATAACTATGGTCGTTGGGCTGCAAAGGTTATCTTAAAAGAAATAATAGAATCATGGAATTGCAGAGTTGAAAGGAACCATGAGGATTATCTAGTCCAACCCCTGTATTGCAGAAATATTTTGTTCAACATGGGGCTCAAACCCACAACTGTTGAGATTAAGAAGCTCATGCTTTACTGACTGAGCTGCAGCGATCTTTCAAGCAGCATTAAATATTTCCTTGTTGGTGTATTTTTTAGTGAAATATACTTTCAATCATCTTAACTTTGATTCCTGACATAATCATTTACTGAATGCATGTATCTCTGCAAATTTAACACACACAGCTAGTTATAAATAGGTTCCGCTGTAGGCATTTTCTTGCTTGTATAACAAAATTCATCAGCTGATTTTTGGTGAACTGACTTCCTCCTGTAAGAAAACTAAGTATTAACTTAAAAGCTATACAAGAGGGTTGGAGTATCCATGCAAAAATGCTTAACTTCAGTGTCACCTATACTGTGCAAGCTCCCCTGCATCAACATTTTGAATTATGGCTCATGCTACTATGCTAAGTAAAAACAACAGATGTTATAGCAAGTGAGAAAACACTAATATACTAGAATGGAGACTGGGAACCTTTTTCAGACTAAAGCCTGCATTCCTTCAGACAACCTTCCAGGGCCCATATGCCAGGAGAGGAGCCAGAGACAAAAGTTGGTGGGGAAATTTATTTATCATAGTTGTTAGTTACTCTTTTCATGGAAGGATCCAAATAGACTTACACTGAAACAAATTAATAACATCCAATAAAAATCTAACAACACAGCTGCCTAGATAAAGCAGATAGGGAGTAACAGATCCCACCACAATGCCATCCTTCAAACAATGTTATAAACTCGGATATCGCCAAATGGCACCTTAAACCTTGGCTACGGTCTCCACAACAGAATGTCTAGGCACCATTCTTCCCCCAGTGAAATTTATTATTATTACTATTCATTTCATTTCTATAACACTTTCTACTTGAACGAAAAAATTCTCAAAGCAGTTTACAACACATGGAAACAACAAATAAAACAATTCAGAATAAAACAAATTCAATCTTCAAGGAAAATATTTCAGATCCTTCTCTAAGTAACATTTTGCTTTTCCCATATTTATGTACCTACTGGTACTTAATTTATATAGCTTCCCAATAGTAGAAGTACTCTAGGAAGTCAGGGTGGTGCAGTAGTCAGGGTGTCAGACTAAGTCCTGGGAGATCAGGGTTTAAATCCCCACTCAAGTCATGTAGCTCACTGGGTGACCTTGAAGTCTGTCACAGTCTCTTAACCTACCTCACATGGTCATTGTAGGGATTAACTGAGGAGCAGGTGAACCATGTAGTCCTTGGAGAAAAAGGTGGGATATGAATGCAGTAAATAAGCTCTCCTGCTTACCTGCTTAAGAAAGCTAGAGGGGCCAGACAGATGATGTTAGTTGCCAACCTGGCATCCAGAGATCTCCACATGGTCGCAATTGGACCAATGCCAGTCACAAAACACGCCTGGTGCCAGGGGTATTTCAAACATTGCCTTCAAATTAAGGGCCAAACACCCAGGTAAAGAGAAAACGTCTTTGCCTTGTTCCCAAAAATAAAGACAATGCCAGTTGTGTCTCCTAGGGAGAGCATTCCACATATGTGAAGGGGCCACTACTGAAAAGACCCCAAGTAGTTTTTACTTTTATAAAGTAGGCTACATGTGAGCCACACAAAAGCCAAAGGTTTCTACACACCACCCCCATCTCTCCATCCAGGCAAGGAAAAGGCATAGTCACAGCTCAAAGACACATTCTTGTCAGGCAAAAGCCCTTGAGGAGTGTGCAGAGCAGAGTCAATGTGTGCTGCAGCTTTGAGAGAGGGCCTGTTTATGGGTCTAGCCTGGGGAGAGTCCCAAGGGCCAGTCACAGAGGTCGGAAGGGCCACATTCAGTCTCTGGGACTGAGATTACCCAACACTATACTAGAACAAGATTTGAGTGGTGGGAAGAGAGAAAATATTAAAATGCAAAGCTATTACTTGTCCAGTTCCAGCACAATTCCCTACATGTGGTTCTATGTTAAGGATGATCCATCAAAGTCAGTTGTGGATACTTACTGCCTACAGAGCCTTCTGCTACTCCCAGAGTTCCCTGGATTGGGGCCAACATACTTACTTAGGTCCAGTGTGCCAAGCAGTCGCCTTCTGTTGAAAACCAACACCATTTCCCAACGGACATGGTGACCTCTGGGATTCAACCTGTCACCTCGTTAAAGGCTTTTCCCAGGCAGGGGAGGGGGAGGGAGAGAAAAACGGCTTGAACGAAGCCCCCCCCCTCTCAATTTATCGTGCAGCAGCTACTGTCTCCAAGCTACACCCCTCCAAAAATTGGCCTTGTCTAATGATGTCACCACTAAAAGGAGTAACGCGCCGTGTATTCACCAGAAAGCCCGCTTCCAAAACAGACGGTTGAATGAAGCCAACCTGGCGCCGCGTCTCCATCGAGGAGGAAAGGAACCGGCAGAACATGCAAAAGCGGCAGCCCAGAAGCCCGCCGAGAACGAAGACGACCGGCAGACCGGGCTGCCTGGCAAGAGAGCCGCCTCCACTTCCCATTTTGTAACACCCTTCGCCTCAAAAAACGAAAGACACCTGCGCCGGATCCCTCCCTAGGGGGGCAGCCCCAGAAGCCCTTACGGACCCACCACACCCACCAGGGAGCCCGGTCTCTTCTCACGCGCCGCTGCCTCACCTCAGCCCCCGACCGAGCGCCTTCCTTCTCCCCCCCCCCCCCGACCGGCCTCCTCTTCCCCCTCCCGACACTCATTCAGATGCGAGCCGAGAGAGGAAGAGAGGCGCCCTCTCCTTCCCCTTCGCCTCCCGCGCACAAACCCCGCTTCCGAGACCGGCACTTACCAAGGGAAACTTCTCCCTGCCCGGCCGGGGGGCGCTGCTACTCGGTCCCCCCAGGCCGGCTTCAAACACTGCCCTCACTCGCTCCCTACGGTTCGAATCAACAACAAGATGGCGGCGCCGGGAAGGTGGGCATTCTGCCGTCATAGCAACCGTGTTGTCCAAGGTCCGCCTTCCTAGTAGGATAATCCAATCACGTACCGACGTGTTCCTGGCGTTTCGCTGTTCCTCATTCTGATTGGATGGTGTAATCGTCACTCTTCTTAATTCTCCACGCCTCCTTCGGCAGGAACCCCTGTCTTCAGTTTTCCGACGCACGCTGCGCAAACGTGACGCAACCATCCTCTTGTGGAGGGGCGATTGTCTATTGGCTAACAAGTCATGGCCTATCAACCAATTGAAGAAGCCTTTCACTGCTAATCTCTACCTCCACCTTGAGGCAGCTCTTTCAGGACCTGACCTCTGCTCTTTCCGTGGAAAGTGGTTCCTAGATTACCTTTCTATAACTTAGCTTCTGACCCCTGCTGCTGAAATAGTTCTCATTCCACCTTTATGAGTTAACGCACGCTTTTGCTATTCTACTAAGTCTGCTGTTATCCGGAATGTGATTGAAGGCCTGCCCTCTGACCTTACCTTACCAGGAAGCTTGCAGCAAGTGTGTTAACACCCTATATTTATCACACACCCCATCCTTCCACACTTAATCTACATTTGACAAAAAAAAGAAAGAAAACTCAGCACACTTAATTTCTAGAACACTTAATCTGTTTGCGCCAGAGAGTGCCCCAATCCCCGCTTTGCAGGATTGCTTTATCATAATTTTTTTATTTTTACAAATTTCCGTTCAAGTCTGGAATGATTTGGAATGGAGACAGATGGTCATTTAAAATAAAACTTATTGCTCAAGGTGTGTCTCTGTGTTGCACCTCTGCCTCTGGTTGTGCAGGTTTTGATATTATTTGAAAAACCTGCAAACCCTGTTTGACCAAAAGAGGAAAAAAGAGGCAAAATATACATGTGCTTTTATAATAGGAAGTGACGCCTCCTTCAAATTTGTTTTTTAAAATCTGCTTTGCTCCAGCACTACAGAATTTAATCCCTTTGTCCAAAGACAGCTACACCCACCTTCTCACTGATTACCGTAGTTGTTGCTAAGTCAGACAAAGATAAGACTGAGGAAGGTTTTCACAAACCCATTCCCTTCAATGATGTGAACTGCTGGTATTATTATTTGAGGTCAGTATTAAGGTACCTATATTATTTGGGGACAGTATTAGGGTACCCATATGCTGTATGCTCTTACTTTACAAATATAAAGGACCCCTGGATGGTTATGTCCAGTCAAAGGCAACCATGAGGTGCGGCACTCATTTCGCTTTTCAGGCAAAGGGAACTGGCATTTGTCCTGTGCTGTAGCACACATAAAGTGGAACATTCTGGGATCAAATCATCAAACCAGACGACTTTTCTAAATCAGGGATGTCCCTGGAAAATAGGGAAACTTGGAGGGTCTGTGATACTAGAATTTGGGATGCCAGAATTTGGGTCCCATTCAAATGGAAACATTTTTCTGAAATCACAGGCATCTTTGCCGTTGCAATTGCATCTACATTCACTTGCCAAGTGTTTTCACGTATCTGACAAAGTAGGCACTGTTCCATGAAAGCTTATGCCGCAATAGTGTAGCTAGTCTTTGAGATGTCACAGCAATCTGTTGTTTTCACAATGGTTCCCACTCTTGAATTTATATTTCCAACACCACAGCACCAAGCACTCTCTATTTTTGCTACAGCTTTATTCCTGTAATGTTTTAACACTCTCAGGTCAAACCATATCATGTGTACAATATGTTTAGCCCATTGCCCCCTCCTGACCCTCTCCCTTACACAGGATTACACATGGCTTGGTAAAAAAAACCCATATAGTAAATTACATTACTTGCCCAGAATTAACCACAATCTCATGCTAACTAGAAGTGGAAACAGTCTACCAAAAATTTACTAACACCTCCAAACATAAAACTAGACGTATTGTTGAGAGCAGGTACCTTTTCAATTTATGTGGATCCCTGCACCCAGATTGCCTGTACAATATAGGTATGCAAATTGCATTGCCAATACTAATTCTGCAAATTGCCATCATCTACAGTGGATTAGTATATACGCGGCATAAGGTTAATATTCAGCCAATACAAATCTTCCCCATTTCAAAACATTTGTGGCCCCCTCCATGTCCTTTTTATTGCACATTTCTGATGGTTTGTGCCCATGCTATTGGGTTGGCCATATGTACTTCTGGTTTCAATACTGTTTGTGCCTGAATTTTTTTTGGGGAGGTCACACTGCTTCATTCCCAGTCTGCATGTCCTGTAGCATCCAGCTGAAGACTTTTCATACCACATTCCTGTATGACGGGGGGGGGGGGGTTTGGCTCATTGCACTAGAGTGCCCTTCTAGACGATAATAGTGTGATAACACTGGGAAAGCATAAAAAACAACTACCGGTAATAAAGTGGAATGATGTGCCAAGCATAAATTCACTACAAAAGCACTGTTACTGTGTTTATGCCATGTTGCAGAATATACCTGCCAAAAACCTGCTCTAGTCTGCAGAGGTCCTATGTGAATCTGCCCCAAGGTGCTCACAGCTTTCTAGCCAGTAGGGCATCTTACAGCTTGGCAACTTATGAGCAGTGAGGAAAAAGAGAAATAGGGAAAGTATGCCAGGTGGCCTCTGCTCAGCAGAGGTTTTGAGCTCTAGCTTCTTGTTCCATTGCACTGCTCTTATGTGTGAGAGACAAGTGTGTGGTTCTGCATAGCTAATGCAGAAACAATGGGGGCTTTTTGAAGCTAACTGGAACTAAAAAAAATCCACTTCCAGCTTTTACTTCTCTATTGAAGCTTTCATTTATTTGTCATTCTGGGGTAACCAAGGCTAGCTCCAGGTTGGGGTGTTCTAGAGCAGGGTAAGAAACAAAGGTGGCAACCCAAGTTGTCAGATCTTGAAGTTTATCAGAGGAAGACTAGCCCAGAGGAAAACAGCTTGCCAGTGGAGAGGCTCTTAGAGGCTTCTCCGATTCCCCAGGAACATGCACAAGTCAATGTAAACAATTAGGGGCACGTGATAGGAAAGGCTAGTTGCCAGCCCAACATAAACAGCAGGTAACAATTTTTTATATGTATATGTAAATAATAGTATTGGTGCTGTGCAGAAAATCCTGTTTCTCCTTTTTGTCTGTGTACACCTGTGCCTCAGTCCTTAAGATGGAACAGGGCATGCTCACACCCAGCGCCGTGCTCCAGTGCTGCTGTCAAACAGGTAATATTGGCCAGTGACTAGGGACATAAAGTAAGGAACAACATTAGGCCTTTGTCCAGTTTAGCTCCACATCCCCATCCTTTGCCTTCTCCATCTGCCCAACAACAATCCCACACTGCACACCCACACTGTCTCTGCTTCAATACTTCTAGCCTGTTTTCTGCAATAGTTTCATTCATGCCTGATTTTGTAAGAAATAATTTTTTTAAGCTACAAACGTGGAGGTTATCAGTGGCTTTGCTCTGTGGCATCTGTAGTTCATTCCTAGTATTTGTTTCATTTGGAACCTTAAAGCCAAACTTCCCAATCCGGAGTCATGGCATCCTACAGGGATCTACAAAGCCTGATAATATCATTAGACACACATGGTTCTCAGTCTGTCATCCTTGCCAGAGAGCCAGTTATAGATTGTGGGTTCGCTGACTGCTGTGACATGTAATCTTTCTGTCTTATTGCAGATCCAGGTCATCAAGCCTGAGCTTTCACAGCCGCCAGCTGCCATGAACCACCATTGGCAGGATTGGCAGCAACAGCAGCAGATATGTTCTGTGCTTATGATAATATTTCATGCTCCTGCTAATTGTGCTGTTTTAATTGTGCATTTTATATGTGACTTTCTTTAGCAAGGTTTTATTTTAAATCTTACAAGTTAATATTTTAGTTTCCTGATCATTATGCTGCTTTGAATGTACAGTATACTTGACTTTCTTCGGTAATATTTTATTCTGGATTGTTTTATTTGATGTTTTAATGTGGGTTATATACCACTTTGAGAATTTTTTGTTAAAAATATAAAACGGTTTCTCCTGAAACCATACCCACTTCTTAATCAGGTGGCACCATCCCACTGAACAGCTGGCATCAGCTGATGAATGGGGAAAATTGATCCCTAAAGAAGCAGGACTGGACCACCCACTTTTCAGTTGCTGAACTGCAATGGTATGGCTGCATGTGCCTATTCCTCATGGGGAACTGATGTGTACAGTTGGTTCCTGCAGAAAGCAGGATTGGCTTCCCCAACATCAGTTGATGTGCAAAGAGGTCAGTCCTGCCCAGTTCAGATATGCACCCAACCCCTGCAGAAAGCAAAATTGCTGAGGTGTGGGGAGGTCAACGCTGCACTCTTCCAATGCAGGAGATTGTGGCGTTATTGCCCCTTTAAGACTGGTTTATGGGAATAGGTTAGAACATCAGAAATAATGAGCTTACATACAGCTGTCTCCCATTAAGGCTTCAATGTTGGTGTCACAAGGTAATTAGGTAGAAGAGGTAAATGCCCACCTGTCAACTATCCAACAGTATGATGGTGTCATGTGACTGACCAATGGGTTGCCCCACTCACCTGTCAAAGTTGGCCTTTAGTGTTGTGTCCAGAGAAGGATCTGGCCCACACAGTCTAAAAGGGTTGTGTTCTCACCCATATGCTAATGAAATCAGCTCTAGCTGAGGGAAGCATGGCATGGCTGTTCTTTCAATGACATGAAAAAACTAATGTGCATGTCGCATTGATTGCTTGATGACTGATAAACTGACTGAACTGCTATACTGTCCCCATGCAGCTTGAGGGTGCTTTGAAACAAGTATTAAACAATAGAGAATGAGCTTACCAGGGTCCTGGGCACGACCATCAAATTGGAGTTCCTACAGCAAGAGAGGAAGAGAAATAGATGAACTAACGTTATAATCATAGTCCCAACCTTGGGTACCAAGGGCAAGCAGCACTACGAGGGAAGGAAAGCTGCTTTTGAACTGAGCATTTCACCAAGTAGGCAGTCTGCACATTACTGGATTCCAATGGACACAAGACATGCTAGGCTCTATGGATTGTACACTGTTAAAACAAGTATGGTTGGCCACAATCTGGAAACATTAACACACAGTAGAGTGTCACACAGCTGCTGCTGAGCATAAAATCCCTGACAAACTCATGGCCCCATATCAGTTTAGACCACTCTCTCCCAACCTGGTGCCCTCCAGATGCTTTGGACTATAACTCTCATCATCTCTCATCATGGGTGATGCTGGCTAGGGCTAATGGGAGTCGTAGTCAAAAACATCTAAAGGCATAGCTGTCAAGTTTTACCTTTTCTCACGAGGAAGGCTATTCGGCATAATGGAATTTCCCTTAAAATAAGGGAGAACTTGACAGCTATGTCTAAAGGGCACCAAGTGAGGAAGGCTGCTCCACACATGGAAGTGCAGAATTGCCACAAGGTTGATTGCCGGTGACTGATAGCAAGCACCCTGTGGAAGCAAGCTAAGTACAAACCAACTGGGGATATTGAAAGTGGAACTATGCCGTACCAGACTCAGTGCCTCAGTGGAATCTTTCCCTTTCTCCTTGCTTGGC
Organism: Lacerta agilis; assembly: GCF_009819535.1. Classification (NCBI taxonomy): domain Eukaryota; kingdom Metazoa; phylum Chordata; class Lepidosauria; order Squamata; family Lacertidae; genus Lacerta; species Lacerta agilis. The sequence continues at coordinate 66,525,165 of NC_046313.1, forward strand.
TCTTCCGTTGTGACGTAATTTCTTTCCACTCCTTTGCCCCTACAGAATGAGAAATGTGGATCAGAAGGAACTCAACATCCTTGTGGGCGTCCATCAAGGCTAATGGCAGACAAAGCAATAATCTGGATTAATCATTAAGATGAAGCTCTGCTCCACTGCAGGCAGACCAGGCTGTGTTATTATTAGGCTTAGTCATACACAAATCTGCCCAATTAACTCTGCCAGCAGCATCTATAGTGAAGGCTTTGGACAGCTGAGAGAGGCCCATTCTTGAGAGCTGCCTAGGCCTTCAGTCTCTTGCTGGCCAAGAAACTGTAGTCACCCTATTGCTTCTGATATCTTAAGGCTGGATACAGGAGTTATAAGAGCTTATCACTGAGAGTGACCAGAGGTGTGTGTATTTGACAGTGAGCACCTCACACAAGCACAGTAGAATTCAAACTTCCCTGTTTGATGAAAGAGACAGAGAGAAAAAGAGAGAGAAAACAAGATCCTATAAAGCTGTGAAACCAGGCTCAAAAATATGCAGAACAATGTCTGGTGAAACTTAAAAAGCTGGGAGGTGTGAGGAAACTCCATAGATTTCCTCACAGCCATATGGTGAGGCTTTGGTGCCCAGCATAGCTCATTATGTCTCTCTCCAAGACCAGTAGAAGCAGCAGAATGATGGCAAACGAGCAAATTTAATGAATCTGCATAAAGCATAAGGAGTGATATAATTTGTTTTCCTTAGTGCAGTTTTTGCATTGCTAAATTGGCACAGAATTTTGACAGTCTGCATTTGCTGTATATACATAAAGTTCCTGAATGTTGAACAAACTATGAAACCCACCTCCCACTATAGCAATGACATCAGCTGGGCCCTTCCAAGTAGTATGTGGTCAGTGGCTGTTATAACTCCATCTTCTTAGCTGAGATGTGCTTCAGCTCATTTCTCTACCTCCTCCAAGCCTTTGCCCCGTAAGACAGACCCTTCCAAGGGGTGGGGTGGAGTGGCTAGCTGGGGTCTCAGCCCCTGTGAAGCCTCTAGAGGGGAGCTACTGAAAAAAATCCTTCTCCCCCCCCACCCGCCCCATTTATTTTTGGAACTGTCTTGTGAAAGAGAAATCCTGAAGAAGGTTGCTCTCCAAGCAAAGATGAAAAGGGGAAGTTCTGTTGCTTTCTTCTTTTGCTTCCCCCAACATCTCAGAAATCAATTAAAAGAGCTCTCTCTCTCTCTCTCTCTCTCTGTGTGTGTGTGTGTATATGTGTATCTAAAGGACAACATACATGTTTGCACCATGTGACTAAGAGGGCACTGCTGCATACAATCAGCTACTGTATAAAAACTGAGTCCTCTTCATACTGAAAATAAAATACCTGCAATGAAAGAAATGTGATGCTGGAATATGAACCACTTTGTATTTATCGCTTCCTGTAATTTGGAAGGAAAATGTAGCCAATCTACTTTAAATTGTTTACTTGCAATGGTTCAGCATCCAGCATTTTTAAGGAAACTTGTGGAGTATTTGTTCTTTTATTTCACTCTTTAGAACCTTAAACTGCAAGCCTTTACTACTCAGAAGTAAGTCCCACTGAATTCAATGCAGCTTACACCCAGGTAACTGTGATTGCAGTCTTTATACTGCAATCTTAAGCATTTTTACTCAGAAGTAAGTCCCACTGAGTTCAATAGGGCTTACTCTCTGGTATGTGCCTGATCATTATCACAGCTTCTATTATATTACTACTACTACTACTACTACTACTACTATACCATATAGTCATAATACTTCTTAGAATTATTCCACAAATGATCTATTACTCTCTGAGGAGATCTACTTAAGGTTGAATGAAAGCCAGATACACACAGAACTACTTTTTATGCTCTTTATGAAGAAATGTGTTGAGGGGTGTGTGTACAAATGCATGTGAGAGGTATGTGACAAACTGGGTCTTTGCCCCGGGTAACAGAAAGCCTAGTTTTGGCCCTGTCCAAGTGATGCCATGAGAACCAACACTCCCCCAAGACCCACGAGGCTCTGTCATGGATAGGGGTTCTTACTTGTTCTGCAGTAGGGGCTGAGATGTCTCTCCTGGTGCTTTCCTGAAATCCAAACAACAGTGAGAGTTCTGAGAATGTACTTAACAAGCCAAAATGTTCATTGAGCTCAAGAGGGCAAGAAAAAGGTTTTGGAGGCATGCAACAGATTGTAAAAGCTCACATTTGTCAAGCTAGCAGAGAGGGCAATTGAGCATTGTCTATATTTGGTTACAAATTTGACAGGTCCCCTTCCAGAATATGCCTGGGTAACAGCCACTGCTAATGAAGATCCCACTGACATCAAAGCTGAGTCAGGAATTGATATGAAATAAGGTATGGATAGAGAGGTTTCACTGGAAACTCACCTCCAGCAGAGCCGCCAGAACAATAAACCCAAGGCAGAAAGGAGGAGCGCTCCAGTGAGCGTAAGAACCACCACGAACCAGGGATCTGGTGCCCAGTACCTCAGAGTTCTATGCAAAGTGATGGGCTCCGTGGGCACCGTCTGAAATCAAAACCACATAAATCTAGTATGCAGAACCACACAAGCTCAGGCTTGTCAGGCTCCACTTGAGAAAGCCCATCAACTCATTGGAACTTGTGGAATTATTCAAATCTAAACTTTCCCATAATTTTATCTCAATGTGTTCCTGCATCAATGTGTGGGGCTGCTCTTAACGTGTAGTAAGAGGCTACTGGCTAACTAAGCCCTTACTGACCTGTTGACAATGTTCTGAATATTTTTCCCCCAGCATGATATGCAGTGAAATAGATTTATTCCCAAGTTATGATTAATGGAGGCTGCATTCCCATGTACCCCTGTTCCAAAGGTTGTTAAAAGCATTTTCGCTTGAACCGGGAGCTGCTACTATTGACTCACAGGAATATTCTTCCAAAATATTTACCACAGCATTCTGCATCAACAGAAGCTTCCAAACCATCTTCAAGTACAACTCTTCATAGAGTGTGTTATTATGAGGATGAAGTAAAATGTCCCATACTCATGAATGCCACTCTCAACTTGGGCACTCTTGCAATTATTTCATCACATCTGCTCTGAAAAAAAAGTCCTGGAGCTGTGTGTTCTCCCTTCTCTCTGCACTGCAAATAATCAATGGATCTCTTTCAGTGACTACTCAGAAACACTGAACAGTAAAGAGGTCAAGGTGGAATCTTGCTACAGTCCATGCAATAATTGCAACTCAGCAGAGCTAGCAGCCACCCATTACTACTCTGAGATCACACAGTCACTAATTTCAATTTCTAATTCCAATGTCTACTTTCAGATGATCCAGGTGGCTTCCAAATGCTGTCAAATTCAAATTCAAGGTGTCAAATGCTGCTAAAAGGTCAAGTCACATTATGAAGGTCGCATTCACCTATAAATGGAACTTATTAAGTGACTTATTAAGCTACCATAATGCAAGCAAGCATCCTATAGCAGACACACTTCACAGCCCAGGGAAAGAGCTGTGGGTCTAGGGACACTGGTGCAAGTGTGACTACTCCTGTGAATCAGATTGACCCAAGGCTTCCTGGCAACAGCATGTCCTTATGTGCTCCCTCACCGTGGTGGTGGTGGTGCTAGTAGGCACTGTCGTGGTCCAGGGAGTCACGTAAACGAGAACGGTGGCAGTGGTGCTGAAGCGAGGTGTGCTCCCACCATCTGTCACTTCCACCAGCAGCTCAAAAGTGAGGGGGTCAAAAATGCCAGGACGGTTGTAGGAGAAGGTATTATGGAGCATACAATTTCCATTCATGCGAAAGCGCCCATTTGTGTTGCCTGAAAAAGAGGGAGGGGAGCACATCTACACTGCAAACCTTACTTATATCAGCTGTATATCACTTTAACTTGTTTTGGCTTCCTACGAAAGAATCATTGGAATTATAGTTTTGTAAGAGTGTAGGGAGGTCCGTTTGAGCTCCAAAGCCTGCTTCACATAACTACAGTTCTCGGTATTCCCTAGGACAGTGGTATAGTGGACTTCAGAATTTAAGTGCAGGTGTTCATTAATAGCTGTCATAGACTGGGGGTAGGGGATGCATTGCCATGACCCAAAGTAGAGTATTTTTTTTTTTTTTTTGCAACTGTGCTGATTTATTTATAAACACCATACAGAGCAGCAGTTCAAAGCCCAATACCAGTTTATTAGGACAAGTGTGACTGTAGTCCTATGCATAATTACCTGGGAGCGAACTCAGTGGTGCTTACTGCATAGGTTTAACTTGTAAAACACATCCGAGCTAAGATGTAACTTTTAGCTTTCCATTATGAATGCAAACAATCTAACAAAGAATTGTAACCGTTTACCTGCTAATGTGAAGTAGGAACCCTACTCAAAGAAAAAGAAAGTGGTATGTCCGCTGTGCAATTATTTTCCTCGTTCTCTGACCTCCTCCACGGTGATTTGTCAAATTGAAAGCCTCATTATCACCTAGTCCACTTGGCAGAGCAATGAGAACCAGTCAGTTATTCCTGGCACTCTGGGAGGCTGTGCCATTGCTCCAGCTCTGAAAGAAGCTTCAGAACTATGCATTCCCTCCTTCTCTACACCAGTGACCTGAGGAGGAAGGACTATTAAACCTGCTTAAGTGTATGGCGCGCAATCAGAATTTGCCATCAGAAATACAACCTAGAGTAGTCTCTTGCCGCCCTCTTTGCATAGGCTTGCACTCTCAGGCAGACCTTCCCATGTTTTCTGCTACTTCAGTTCTGCCTTGAGAGTTCCAACTTCAGCACACCATTAAGCTCCTGCTTTCCAGCACATACATACATCCTTCCACTGACGGCTATCTAGTTCAAACAGTAGCCCATATCTGCTAAATCCACCCCTGTCCTTCAGCAGCTTTACTCAAGAGTTGAAACCAAAGAATGTCACAGTTTAGGGCAGCCTCTTTGTAGCCTATTCCCTAGTGCTCTGCCTCAGCCATTCCATACCTCCAACAATCCTGTAGGCGAGTTCACTTCGTTCATTCTTTTCCATGCATTGCAGATTAGTGACACACGTAGTACTTGTGGAAAGTATGAAACTTTGATAAAAGGGTGGATCACACACAGGGGGCTCATCATTTATATCCTAGGAGCAAGGAAAGGGGTTGTGTTTATCAGCACAGAAGTCCTGGAAAGGATTGTTCCCAAACTCCCATCTCCCATTTGCAATTACCACCGGTGCTCCAAGAAACAAGGTTCCATGCAGGGACCCCCTTCACGTGCTGGGCTTCTCACATTGCCCAATATGTTAAGACGCGATTATAACCCATGCTTTTGCAGTGTTCTGTGTGAACCGAGCAACAGCCAAAAGATGACATAGAGCAGGTGTCTACAGAACACAGCACTTGATTTTGGCAGGAAAGGGTTTATTTTCTGCAATTTCATTTCCCAAAGTTCATTTCAGATTCTGCTCTGAGCCAATGAAATAATAATTTAATATCTTGAATGCTAGGGCCTTGGTGAGTTGATCATTTCATTACCCATAGAACTACCCATTGGCACCAAGGGGAGCTTCCCTTTTGGGGCAAAAAGCTGTTTTGAGAACCATTGATATCCATTAGGAATAAGACTCAGGAAGAAACAGTTAAGCAACTTTCACTGTATACCGAGGTCAGGATCCTGAGCAGGCTGTTAACAGCTGCTGTATGTACTGTAGTTTTATTTTTATTTTATTTAAAAAATTTTTTTTCAGTTTTTCAAATTTTCAATAATAACCATCAAATACACTGGGGAACAATTTTTTTTCCATTTTCTGTTACATGAGATTTTTCAACTGTTCTTATACAGGTATGTTCTTTCAATGCTGATTTCAAATCTGAATTTGGTTTTGTTCTGTAAGCTCTAGTTTTTTTGCAATTCATATTTTTCACTTTTTACCATAATCTTTGTTTTTCACAATGCAAGAATTCATTATTTTATTAAACACATAACCAAAGTAGTACAATGTGAGTATAAATGTAAGTGACTTATATAGCATTGAACCTGACATGTATAGCATTGAAAATGACATGTATATCTATGTACAGTTGGAGGCATGCAAAAAAATGTATTCCCTTGGGATACACAGTATCTGCAAGCTGTTCTTCAGGTAAGAATTTGCACTTGTAGCTCTTGCGTTTGTGGACTTGCACAGGGGATTCTCGTTTGATGGTCCAACAGTAGTCTGACATCATAGTTTTGTCCCATCGCCCTTGATAACGCTCTTCCATTGTCTTCAGGTCTTGATGGAAGTGCTCTCCCTGTTCACACTCCATTTCCTGAACAGTTACCTAGAACAATTCCCCGAAAACCTTGGAGCAGTCAGTCACATTGTACTACTTTGGCTATGTGTTTAATAAAATATTGAATTCTTGCATTAAAAACAAAGATTATGGCGAAAAGTGAAAAACTAGAGCTTACAGAACAAAACCGACTTCAGATTTGAAATCAGCACGTTGAAATTAGGTTAGAACAACTGCAGGTGTCAATGCAACAAAAATTTTGTTCCTCAGTGATATGATTACATACACAATTATTTATACTTCCCTACTCCCCTTGGTTTTTTATACAAACATTTTCAAACTGCATCTCCTCCTTAACTCCTTTTATTTATTACTGTCTATATTTCTTCCAAGGTCACCTTTTAACTGCTAGATTTTACATTAATCCTGCTAAGGTATTTAATTGTTTACAATATTTTTTTTGATAATCCACCTATCTCCCCCATTTTTTACTGAAGATTCTTTCTTGCTGTATGTAGTTTTAAAAGATTCATGTGACACCAAACTACTCATATGAAGTCCCCTGTAGTTCAAGTGTTCGTTACAAGCACCTACAGCCATTCAATAGCTTTCTCTGCCCTCCCTGCTACAGCTCCTCACTCCCTCAGATTCCAAAGTATTGCTCCTAAATGATTGTCTTCTTATAGATATGGTCAGGTATTCAGTGCCAGATTTAGATATAAGCTAAACAAGCTATAGCTTAGGGCCCCACTCTCTGGGGGGGCCCCAAAAAATTTAAAGGAAAAAACTGGATGTACATTTCCAAAATATAAGATAAAAAACATATAAAATAAAACCTATTAGTTCCATAAGTTACCATATAGCATATATTCAACACAAAAAACAGCGACAATTTGTTGTTGACAAAAGACACTGGACATATAAAGGGCCCCATTAGTTGCAGTGGCTTAGGGCCTCATCAAATCTAAATCCAGCCCTGCGGGTATTATGTGGCACTTGTAAAAAGTGCCAATTCTGCCAGTCAAAGTGGTTGAGTGGACACATGTGGGGTAAGGTGATCTCGTAGGTGACCTAGTCCCACTCAAAGCTTTGCAACAACCTCACTCTACTCATCCACCTCCCAAGTCCAGTTACCTGTACATTAATGGTGATGTTACACAGACTCGTCTTCGACGATTCAGGCTTTACGTCATTATCAAGGTCCCTTAGGTGGATGACCAAATGATATGATTTCTGCTTTTCATAATCCAGTGGCCCCAACACATAGAGCTCACCTGTGCCACAAAGACAAAATTGTGCATTTATACTACTTTGTAATAACAGCCGCCCACCCCCAGGTCCATATTTACAACTGCCAAAGCTGAATCCCCACTTGCATTCTTCCACCCCCTTGATGTGAGTATGGTAGGTACTTAAAAGGGTGCTAAACGATGTGCTTGAGATTATATTGAATATGGGCCTCGGGAAAGTAGAAGGCAAAGTGTTGGGCCATTATTCCCTAGCAAAATCCTCTAGGCTGAGGGAATCAGTCCCAATCTGGGTGAGTGTGAGAGGGAGGAACCTTCATCTGAAGCAAAATGCAAGAAAGCCCAGTTAAGTCAAGAGCTGAAGAATAAACCTAGACAAGTGGTGTGTCATATAAAACCAGGGAAGTGGGGCTAAGAGCAGGTGACATCAGTTTACCTGGATACGTCATACAGGATTCCAACCCCTTTCCTTACCTGAGCGACGGCCAATGTAGAAAACAGAGTCCTCTGAACCCAGGATGCTGTATATGATGTTGTGGAAAGGCCAGTCTCGGTCAGTGCCATTGATGCTGCCAATGAAGTATCCAAAGCCTACATTCTCTGGGACGCTAAAGAATCGCCTTGAGCACTCTGGTTCATATTCATTCACTCGGCTTACTGTCACCAACACACGCACTGTGGCTGCAGGGGACAGAAACAAATCTGAGAAGCCTGGGTGACTAGGGACACTTCCAGACTCACTATTTTACAGGCGAGATTCAATCACATACTGGAAAATTCAAGCTGCACAACTACAGTTCAGTTGGTGCTCTTGCACAACACCCCCACCCCACCCCCGGGGAAAAAAACCCAGATTTTTTTGTGGTAAGGAAAGTGATGTGGAAATGCACTGGGAATTATGGGATAAATACTGCCTGATACGACATCATATAACCTCCCCATTAAAAAAAACCCAGGGAGAATACTCAAGGAAGTGGATGTCATAGCAACTCCCCACATAATTTGTACAAACCAATCAGGATGAATGCTCAATAAATATGGAAGCAATCTCGAGCTTCAGCAGGCATTGGCTAAGCATTGGCTAGGAACTGAGAAACCAGCCTACATAACCATTAGCAAGATGCCCGGTTCAAATTGTACATGATAGCTGCAGGCTTGCAGGTTCCAACTTTAATTAAAACCCAGTTACAGTGGTACCTCAGGTTACAAACACCTTGGGTTACAAATACTTCGGGTTACAGACTCCGCTAACCCAGAAATAGCACCTTGGGTTAAGAACTTTACCTCAGGATGAGAACAGAAATCGCGCGCTGGTGCAACCTGATGATACTGAATATTTGTTATGAGAAAAGAAAATTAAAAAAAAAAAAATTTTTTTAAAGAAGAAAGAAATCGTGCACCACCGGCACGCCGGCAGTGGCAGGCCCCATTAGCTAAAGTGGTACCTCAGGTTAAGAATGGTTTCAGGTTAAGAACGGACCTCCGGAACGAATTAAGTTCGTAACCAGAGGTACCACTGTACATGTAACCAGAGGAAGTGGGGTCTGATTTTTCAAGCAAGAGGGATGTGTGAACAGAGCACTCCATAGGCCTACCTGTCACTTACCTCCCTGTAGCCTCTCTTGTCAGGGTCTTTTGCCGCAGCTGGGAGGTAGCCCTTGCGTAGAGGTGCTCAATACAAAAACCCCACACACATATACCTACCCCATTCACTTTAAATATGATTGGGGCAGATCCAGGTTTAAACCAATAGGTCACCACCCTCGTGTGTAGTTTTAATTATTTAATTATTTGGTGATGGGCAGGGCCAGAATCTGGTGCAGTATGCTCTCACAACCATCCAGTCAAAGAGCTCACTGTTTTGTTCTCACAACCTGCCACCGTGACCCTCATCTAGCCAGTTTATACACTTATATATTCAATGTTTGCAATTATTAGACTGTCTATGAACCCATTGTGGATACCACATTTCTCTGCACATTCATTTTGACTGTTTTTAAAAATCCAGAAAATTTTCCGTACAATTCTCATGTTTGTGTTCTTTAATTATTTCCATTTTATTGGATGTTTGTCAGTTTGCTATTTGTAGTGTGAAGTATGTGTCCCTTTGAGGGTGGTCCGTGCTGGGCTTTCTGTTTGATCCTCTGTTTATTTTTTGACACAGACCACATGCAGTTGTTGCTTGTCCATGACAAATTTGTTTAGTAACAGTCTGCCTTCATGTACCACAGAAGAAGTTTGTGGGACTTCTTCTAAGGTCAAATCAGCCAAGAACTGTAGTACATGACTGCAGTCAACAGCCCTGTAGTATATGACTTACATTTTCTCTATCAAGAAATATCAACACAAGTCATTATTATCTTCTTGATGCTATTGATAAAAGTATGATTATTTGTCAACCAGCCACAACTATAAGGGCAGATGATTTGCAGAATTTCTACAGCTACTTTGAAAGTTTCCCTTATTGTTTAGCCATGACTTTTATGGTATACAATAATTGGTGGTTCTTAGTTGTCTGTGACTTGATTTAACTGTCAGGTGTCCTTTACCTTTTTTTTTTATCTCCCTGTACACCCAGGACACAATCCAATCAACAATAAGCACACTGATTTCAATGCAGGGTGGCAGGCATAGTCTTATGTCATGTTCATTGAATTCAATCAAACTTGAAATACTTTGGTTGGATGGCACCTTTGGTTTTCAGTGGTAACCCGTTAACAAAGTTCATTGTTGAGCTACTACCTGGTTTGTTTTCAGTCAGGGTTTTACAAATTTTTCATTAACCAACGTGGTCAGGCAACTAAAATGTTCAACCTGGAGGCCTCTTCCAACATGTTTTCCTCATTGGAATGCTTTTGAAGGCACATGGAAAATGTAACAGAAGGATTGGTCACTGTCTCAGTATTTGCTGTTCTCTGTAGGGTTGTGGCAAATCAATGTTCACTACACTTTGTTGCCTCTCCAGGCTTGTGCAGAAGTGGAATGTGGATTGCAGCTTAGCACAAACACATCCTTTCCCTGTTCAAACATCCCCAAAGGAAGAGATTGTTTGCAAACCTGTTTCTTTATTCCAAGCAGATGGCTGTATCAAGATGGACCCACAATATGGGTGGCAAAGTCAGGTGAGGTGGTGTGGAGAGGCTGCTCTTAAGAACAGAGCAAAATGGTACAATCAAGGCTGTGTATGTTCTGTGATTCCACTTTTGCACTAAAGAAGCGCAGAATGTGGTACTGGGCTCAGAAATTAGCATCTTAAGGCTCTTACAGCACCAGCCTAACTATGTCTACACAGAGGTAAGTCCTATTAAATTCAGTAGGGCTTACTCCTGGGTAAATGAGGTTAGGATTGCTGCCTTAGATTTTTTATTTATTTTTTTATTTTTAATTAAGGGAGAGCAAGCCAATCCAGGAGAGATCTTGCTGAAGTTCTCATTCCCCATAACCTTCTGTGTTCAGCATCAAGAGAAGACCAAACCCAAATAGCATTTGATTGACAGAGCAGTACGCACTGTTTTGTGGAGGACTTCCATCATCAGTCACTAGAATGGTGGCTTGGTACAGGAAGTTAAGGCTGGCCATAGCTTCGGAGTCATAGTCCAAAGTGGTGTTCACCTGCCAGGACCCAAGGACAGAAAGGTCAGGGCCTTATGGGCACATTAAACTAACAGCATCCTCTGCCAAGGGGAGATGCTTACTAGTCTGGGAAAATGGTAAACTCATTGTTAATTAGAGTTACAATACTCATGATCTCTCAGGTACCCAGAAGTGACTGAATTGGAATTAAGCAGTACCGAGTCACATTTTGCCCTAAATTCTGCCAAAACTGAGAGGATGGCTAGGTATATTGGAAGCTACTCAACCCTTAAGCCTTGCCCACTCTCCCCACTCCCTCTCCTTCTCCCTAACATATCCGATGAAAGAAATGTCCATTCCAAGGGCTTACCTGTAGTGCTGAGTGCCTCATTTGGAAGCTATAGGGAGGGCTCTGGCTGCCCTCCATTATTTCATAGTGAAGCCTACCGCTTCCACTCTCTACATCATTACAAGACAGAGTCCACAGTGTCGTCCCAATGGAGGTCGTCTCTGGTATCTCAGTCCTAGGATTAAGCAGCAATAGCCACAAAGAGTAAAAGATACAGAAGGATAGAAATGGTGAAAGGAGAGAAAGATATCCTCCTCATCCCCCCTTTGCCTATGTTTCTCAATAACCTCTCTTACAACAGATCACTGTTGGCAAGAAAAACAGAAGCAAAAGCATGTCAAGGCTTCTCCATAGGGCTACTGTTCTGTCAGTGGAAAGAAGACAATTCTTGTGCTCTGATTGCTCTGACTCATTAGCCCTTAAGATCGTTCTTACTTCTGGATCGGGGTGGGAGACCTGTGGCCCTTCCAGATGTTGCTGATCTTCAACACTCCTCATCCCTGTCTGGGGTTGATAGCAGCTGGGGCCAAATCACATCTGGAGGGCCACAAGTTCCCACCACCGCTCTAGACCCAATTCTCCTCTCAGAGGCATGGTTAATATCCATGGATCCTCTTAAACCCTAAATACTGCTATACCCTGCTGTGTATAGCAGGTAGGGTTAAAGGTAAAGGGACCCCTGACCATCAGGTCCAGTCGTGTCCGACTCTGGGGTTGCGGCGCTCATCTCGCTCTATAGGCCAAGGGAGCCGGCGTTTGTCCGCAGACAGCTTCCGGGTCATGTGGCCAGCATGACAAAGCCGCTTCTGGCAAACCAGAGCAGTGCACGGAAACGCCGTTTACCTTCCCGCTGGAGCGGTCCCTATTTATCTACTTGCACTTTGACGTGCTTTCGAACTGCTAGGTGGGCAGGTAGGGAGAGACCCTCAAACTCTATATTTCTTTTACTTGCTCAAGCTTGAGTAAGATCCTTTTGCTCTATGGAGACTTACACAATTACAGCAGGGGTGCACAGAGGTCCTTGCAGGTTCTGCTGCTTTACTGTAATGTTGACGGTGATGGTGGCTTTATCTGTGGGATGCAGCATGTTGTAGGCTTCCACCACGAGCAGGGTTTCAGTTAATTCTGGATAGCGTCTCAGATTTAGCTCATATGTGTTCCTGATTATGCCTGTGTCTGCATGCAAGCAAGAGATAGGCTGTGATCACTCAGCTCCTTGAGAGCAAGATGGCTGACATAGTTTGAAGACCATTGTTGATGACCACCATAGAAGGTCCAGCCCTCCCTGAGGCTGTGTGGGTTCCATGCCACATCCCTGGATTCTCCTTACCTGGTTCAATGGTGAAATGACTTGTGGGCAGAGAGGAGATGATCCGGTAAAGCACATTTTCCCCACTGGCATTGACTTTTACAATAGGCTGGAGGGGAATTGAGTTTTCTGATACCGATATTGCTAATGATGACTCCCTAAATCATGAAGAAAAGAGTGTAAGCCCCAGGTGCTATAAGCCACCCCATCTACTCATAGTTGAATATACTTGTTTTGGGATAATATAGGAAGCAGAGCATTAACAGGACAACAAGGACTTCTAGAGTCATGTTGAAAAATAGGAAAGTGAGTTATGGCTGCTCCATGCAACTCCAACAATATGTGTGGCATAAAAGGGAGGAAAGAGAAAAACACACCTGAATGTCCTCCTTGCTTCCTTCAAATAATTTGACACAGTGTGATGGCCCAGTCCCCAATATAACGGTGGCTGGTGGTGTTTCAGAGAAGCTGACACTCCTCACTGCTCATGTTGTGCTGCCCAGGCCCATGGGACAGAGGAGACAGTAAACCTGTCCTGACACTAGAGGGGATTCTGCACAGCTCCCTTATAGCAAGTGAATAATCTCTCATAATTCAGTTTCTGCTCTCAAATCCAGATCATCTGTTGCATTCCCTCTACCACCAGGGATTGGCAGCCACTAGTCAGCAATAGCCTCTCTGGCATGGAACCTGAAGGGATGTGGGTGGGGAAAGTGACACTGTTTGTCTACTCGAAAGGCTGTCAGAGCTAGGGCTTTCCTTCTCTGGTACAAGTTAATGAGAGGGGAAGTGGATGAGTCCCACATGTGCCCTGGACTGGGGAAGCCCAGATCAGTAGCCTCATGCCCTGGCTCAAATCTCTGATGGCCTGAAGGTACATTCATCACATCAAAAGTGACTGCTTTGAGAGGAGGCGATATTATAGAGGTGCCAACAAAGCACTATTTTAATCCTTTGCAGTGTCACAGAAGTGCAGCTCTCAGGTCAAGTGTGACCAGACATGATCTGGGAGCAATGCTCCAGCACACTCTACTCTGTGGTAAGTTTCTTAAGCACACCTTTCTTATGATATTGCATAACCACCAGGGGTGGCAGAACATATTGGAGCAAGTAGCCCATGCCTTAAGTCTATGCTGTGGGGAACTTGGAGCCCAAGAGCCTTTGTATCCTTCTCTCCGCTGTTTATTCCTAAAAGTGCCCTGTACCAGCATATCATAAAATATTGGGACGGCATATAACCATATAACACCATTAAAAACAACATAGTGACAACTCAACTCACGTGAAATTGACTTGCTTGTGGTAAACAGGCAGCACCTTCACTGCCAGAGGCCTGCGGCAGCTTCTCCCACCACTGTCCGTTACCACAATGACCATTGAGAACGTCTGCAAGGAGAAAAGCATGGCGTAAATTTACAAGCAGGAGGGATAGGTCTAGTCAAAAGCAAGCTCTTAGTATGTCTGGGTCCAAGAGACCTAGGGAGGGAAGACTGAAGTGCCACAGAAGCCCCAGGAACAGGAAGGCACAGTACCTTGAAATGGAGAATGTCATGTTTTGTCCCTCCTGCCTTATCATACCAAGAACTGGTTGAGTCAGCTTTCTCAAGCACTATGCTTTTAGTTACAGTTCTGCATGAGAAGCAGAAGCCTGCTGCATGGTTTTTCCCTCCATAAACCATTGTGTGTGGGTGGTTTTTTTTAGCATCATCTGTGCGGCCCCATCCAAATGATGCCTTTTAATGAAAAGAGGACCTGGGGACAGGGAGGTGGGAGTCACAGGGATAGGAGGAAACGTCTGGTGAGACAAAGATCCACACCATACATTTAAAACACATCCAATGCATATTTGGATGTGCAGGTTGTACTCTGAAGAATCCTGAGAACTGTAGTTTCTCCTTCACTGTGCTACAGTTCCCAGCCCCCCTAACAAACTACAGAACACTTTTGAAAGGGGACAGAGCTGGGGAGTGACATGTTATAAGGACAGTGACATTGGCACAACATATGCACATGTACAGTAAGCAATGGAACACACCTTGCCAGCTTGCTCACGACTGAAACCCATGGCAGGTGCCAGTACTCTTCCATCTCCAGTCATGATGAAAGGCAGAGAGGCATTCTCTATGGCGAACTGTATAAAAAGAAAATAAAGTTGGCTGGGGAAATTGTTTCTTTATTTGTTTTTAAAGAAAATCTCACCCCCTAAGACTTACATCCAAAATTGCTATCTCCTCCTCTGCCTGGGGCACTGTTAGAATATGCCACCTCCCAAATTCTCAAGCCTTCTCTCCATGGCCAGACACACTACCCGAAAATTTCCTTTGCAAGACACTGTAAGACACTGTATAGTCCACGACTATAGTCCTTATTTATTCAAAAGCATTTATTTAAGAATAGTTTATAATGGTTTTATTTTTACTTTTTTAAGTCTCCCAACATTCCTGCTTTCCCTGCAACAAAGGTGCTTACAGTCAAGTTGCCTGTGCCTTCCCTCTTCAGTACAATTTGGTAGATGAACTCTCCAGGGCCAACATCCTCTGAAACACCTACTGGGTTCTCTCCTGCAGCAGTAAAAGAGATGGAAGCAGTCAGACTCTTGCCCTAGTTAGAACCTGCCCCTTTGACAGCAATGGAGCCCTCTGCAGGCTAAGCTTCCCACTGGCATGGGCAGCCCCAGAGTCCCTTCTTCTAGCACTGGCAAGTCTGCTATTCAAATCTGCCTCCCCGTGGTTGAGAAAAACAGCATCCTCCTTTGCCATGCAGGATCTGCTCCATGTTGCTGGAGAACTCACTGCCTCTCAGTGCCTGGTGGCGACACCACCACCCCTACCCTCACCACACCGCAGTACAGTACCATATTAAAACTTTTCTCACCATGGCACCCTTGTCTTAGGGCCTTAGGATGAAATACCAGGGCTATTGTGACAGCCTTACCTATGTATTCAGGTCCGCTGCCACACTCCAATCTGTCTGCTGCAATGACTCGAATGAAGAGCTTAACTTCAACTGACATGCCACTTGGGCAACTTGCACTGAATGTCAAAACATACTGATTCACCCGTCTAGCATCCAGGGCAGCACTGGGACTAAGGCTCACCTGGAAGCCAAAAGAAAGAATCTCAGCATGTGCTGCACCTCTCTTCCACATGTTCAATCCTGTTGAACAGCCCAGTGTTGATGATGCCATGGGCACCAATCAATAGATGTCCATATGCCAGATAGGTGCCCAGGTACCAGGCAGGAGTACGTGGCGTGTTGGAATGGCCTAATTAAAGTAGCAGCAGCAACTAAAAGTCTCCCCCTTAGCATCCGTCGGTAACATTTGGGGAGTAGTTTTGCATACTTGTGGAAAGGAAAACAGCTAATTGCTGCTGCTTCATATTGTCCTAATGTAGGCACCAATGCAGCGAAACAGGTATGAAACAGTTTTACATTTGTAGGGAAGACATGCTCTATGCTTCTGCATACTAGTTATGTATTTACATACATTAAAAATCAGGTTACATTTGCTGAACAAAAGCTGTATTCCGTGGCACAATACTGGTTAACAAAAATGACACTTAACCTGTTTGATTCTTCTACGTATGTTTAATTAATAGAATTTATTAAATACTCTAGTCCCACAAGAGGCTAGTTCATCTTGATTGGATTGAAATTTCTGGCATGCAGGACAACAGCATTGTTGACTCACTAGTCCCAGTTCAAAAATGTCCACTAAAATGTGTTTTAAAATGCCACAGAGGGCAAAAGTCCCTGTACTCTCCCCTTGCATACACACACACACACACGGAATTGACTACAAATGTACAGGTCTATTGTACCTCATAGGTATCAGGGGATACAAAATTTGGCTGATTGAAAAAAGATGTGGTGGGGCTTGTGGTCTTCAGATTTACTGTGGGTGGATCGCTGGAGTCTGTACAGTTGCCGGTGAAGTTGGCCACAGTTGTGCCTGGTGTCAAGCTGTCTTCCAGCACCACAGTGTCTGGGATGCCCTCAATCACTGTAACAGAGACAGAGACAGCAATGAGAGTAATGGTCCCATGGCACCATTGACTACAGCAGAGTAAAGCCCCTTTTGATAAGCATGCATACGACATGGGTAATTTCCATGTTTCTGAAATACAGGCAGCTTGCTTTCATAAATGAATAGTAAAATCATAGAACTGTAAGAGTTGGAAGGGACCCTGAGGGTCATTAGGTCCAACCTCCTGCAATGCAAGAATTGCGATATGGCTCCAAGAACAACTCAGGTAAAATGTCATAAACAAGGCTGATAAAAGAAAGAGAGAAGAAAGCAGATTTGCAAGACACCCAAAAATGGAGGGTGAACGAGCAACAGTTACAGATCCTAACAGCACTGATAGTGATCATTCAGCAAACATCAGTAAACTGATGCCCTGTTATGTTCTCAGTAGCGGTTTGGAATTGGGCTGTTCATGCATTGTTATTGCTGCGTATTCATTGTTAATTGGTTATGCCAACTCTTTTAACTAACTGTATAAAGGAATATTTATTATTATTATTATTATTATTCATTCAACTCCAGAGCAATTACAGTCTGTCTCTTCTCATCTATAGTGAAGATCTGGCTGCCTAAGAGCAGCCCCTGTTCAAAGGCTTCCTAGGGTACTACAATATTATGTTTGCAGGAGAGAGGCTGCCTTGCTCTGACCATAGGCAGCTTCCCCCACAGTGTATCGTCACAGCACTTTAGGCACCCAGGTGTCTGTATGCCCATCTGGAGGGGCATGTGTTCAAACATACACGCTTGGCTATAACCCATGTTTGCCTGCATTAAGAACAGCCGACTTTGTTTTAACAGCTGTTGTGCATCAAAGCCTGCTTTTGCACTGCATAGGGTGATCTTCCTTCCCCTGCCACTGGTCATAGGTCTGTTAGGTAGGGAAGTGCTGAGGTTTCCTCTCCTTACCTACGTCTCCGATGGCTGGATCTAGAGCAGTGGGGTGGGGGGTGGGGAAACACAAGAGAAAATACTGTTATTATCTACCAGACATTCAGTTCAATTAGTGAGCAGACATTCCCTCAGAAAACATACTCCCCCAACCAAAAGCAAAGGAGCCTGGGGTTCCCAGATGTTGAAAGAGAGAACTGAGGAAGAGGCAGGTTGTCATATGGAATAAAAAGCTCTGCCTATGGAAATGCCACCTTCTACCTGTTCTCCTTTGCTCCTGGAAGTAATCATGCATATTTCTGTTTCAGAGAGTACTTAGGCAAACGCATGGACCAATCTCCTCAGAGGGAAGGATTGGGAAACCTTTGACGAACTGAGCTGTGGTAATGCTCTTATGGCATCTACGGCTGCCAACTCTTCCCCAGAGCCATGTGCTCAACACAAACCACCCACCCACTAGCTGCTATTCTTCCAAAAACACAATAATTTCTGG
This sequence comes from Lacerta agilis, assembly GCF_009819535.1. Lineage (NCBI taxonomy): Eukaryota > Metazoa > Chordata > Lepidosauria > Squamata > Lacertidae > Lacerta > Lacerta agilis. The sequence goes on from NC_046313.1 coordinate 66,543,286, forward strand.
CCATGGATAACTCATGCTATGTCTAGGTTGACCTTGACTAGCCAAAAGTCAACTATAACATTTTGTGGTTGAGCTGTGACTTTTAATAATACATTGTAAATGGTTGTAACCTGCCCAGGGGCCTCAGGTGAAAAGCTGGCCAATACTAAAAACAACAACAACAACCACAACAACCACCCATAGGGACACCAATTCTCCAGTTTCTTGGTTCCCATGTCCTAACAGCGAAATCTAATTTGGGAACAGGGATCCTCCACTGAACAGATATGGAGCAGGAGCTTCATGCATGATGGAGCTGAGATCCCCATAACTCTTACCTATAGTACAGATGCTGAGGAGCAATGTGAGATGCAAGGGCCACCCTGGTTCCATTTTGCAAGGACGCTCCAGTCCAGCCTGTGTTCTGTGCCTTTGTCTCTTTAAGTTGCCAGGTTGGGTTGCTAAGGACACCGGGCGGGGCAGAGCCGGGCACAGCGAGGCTCAGCTCAGTTATGGGAATTGCCCAGCCCTTCTCAACACATAGTGAGGAAAACATTTTTTAAAAAGAAGAAGAAGAAAAGAAACCTTGAGGCTATGAGTCTGCCCTGGAAAGCACAAAGAGAAAGAGACTGAGGGCTCATCCATACTTACCCTTGCTCTGCATCATCTAGTCCAAACAGGCTTTTTTTCTCGTTGGCTTTCAAGTGACCTCTTCATTGAGAATTCAGCCAAATTTGTTTCCACAAACATTAGACGACATTGACTATTTGTTTGTGGGGAGGCCCAAGAACATTGCACCAAGTGTTCTTCCATACCTCTCAATGCATTTTCCTGTCACTTTATCCCCAGAAGTCTGGTTTTGGGGGACAATTCTTGTTTTGGTGCATGAGTGCCAAATCCACTTTGATTGTGCAGCCTTAATTTGCCAGTAAGTGACCGAATCTCACCCACCCCAAAAATGCCTTTCCAGCAAAATGGATTTCGTGGCATGGAAGCAGAACAGGGTTGCTTTCAGACAGCCGCATAATCTGCAAGCGGTTCATTGGCAACAGATTACAGCATGGGAAATGATATAATCCAGGAAATGACAGATCTGGATTATTATTTCTTTTCCCCCGGTGGTGGGGGTAATGTCTTGTGGATGCTGCAAAAGGGGGGGGCAAGAATAAGGATAAACGCAGCATTCCGGGTGTCACAAGAGGCAGCCCCTGAAGCCTAAAAGGGAGACACGAAGCCCATTTCTCCTGCAAGAGTTTTCCGAGGGAAAAAGGGGGTTTGAACAACAGATCCCTAGGAAAGGACACGGTGGAGGTCGGGGCCTGTCGCATCGACTTGTGCTGGGCCTCCACCTACTGCGGCCACAAGGGCGCAGCCTTGCCTCATGCTGCCCTAGTTCGCGCGTGCATTTTCGAAACAAAACAGCGGCGGCCCGCGGCCAGGGAGGCAACCCCGTCGCCTGGTGGGCGGCGTCGTCCCCCGCGAAGTCTTCCTTGCCACTCGCTCGTGCCCGCGCCTCATCCACCCTGTGCCCACCAGAACGGCGAGGCAGGTCTGAGGAAGCGCATAGGACAGGAGATATATAACTAGGAATAAATAGGGGTGGGGGCGGTCTGCCGCTTCCTCCACGTCCCGTCCCATCCCACTTTGCACAGGGTGGAATAGACAGAAAGGATCAAAGCCAAGCCAACGAATAGAGTTTCTGCTCGGAGCTTCATTTGTCACTTAGGTTCAGGGCTGGATTTAGGTTTGTTGAGGCCCTAAGCTACTGAAGGTAATGGGGCCCTTTATATGTCCAGCTGTCCTTTGTCAACAACAAATTGTTGCTGTATTTTGTGTTGAATATATGCTATTGTGGTAATTTATGGACCTAATAGGTATCTAAAGTCATTTTGCACATAACAAATAGGAGCCTACACAACACAAAACACTGTTGCTGTATGTAGGTTTTATTTTATTTTATTTGGTTTTTTATCTTATATTTTGGAAATGTACATCCAGGTTTTTTTTTCTTTGGGGGGGGCAAGAGAGTGGGGCCCTAGACTATACCTCGGTTACCTTATACTGTACGTAAATCCGGCACTGGTCAGTTGGGCAGGTTCAGGAGGATACTATAGGTAGGTGCCGCTTCTCTAATTGGCTGCTAGATGGCGCTGTTCTGCCAGTGAGACTAGAAGGGTAGCTGCCCGCCTCTCCTTGGAGTACATCCTGCAGATTCTTAGAAGCATAGAATTGGAAGGGTCCCCGAGGGTCATCTAGTCCTACCCCCTGCAATGCAGGAATAGAATCATCTCAATTAAAGCATCCCTGACAAATGGCCATCCAACCTCCAAAGGCTGATCTAGGGAAGTGTGGTGGGTGCCTTTGGTAGCGTCGCAGTGGGTGCCGCAACCGTGACATCCAATGGAACACAAAAAGCAGGGAGTACCAGATTTTGGCATCACATAACAGGCACCACTGAAATTTGAAGCACAAAGTTCAATCGCTGCAACATCTGCTTGAAAACCTCCAAGGAAAAAGACCACCTCCCATAGGAGTCCTTTCCACTGTCAAACAGCTCTTACTGTCATAAAGCTTTTCCTGTTTAGTCGGGATCTCCGTTATTGTAACTTGAATCCATTGGTTCAAGTCTTGGCCTCTGGAACAGGAGAAAACAAGCTTACTCCATCCTTCATGCGACAGCCCTTGAGATATTTGAAACGACTAGCATATCTCCCCTCAGTCTCCTCTTTTCCCGGCTAAACATACCCAGCTCCCTCAACTGTTCCTTATGAGGCTTGGCTTCCAGACCCCTGATCCTCTTGGTTGCCCTCTTCTGCACATGTTCCAGCTTGTCAATATCCTTAAATTGTGGTGCCCAGAATTGGATACAATATTCCAGGTGTGGTCTCACCAAGGCAGAATAATGTGGTACTATGACTTTCCTTATTTGGGACACCATACTTCTGTTGATGCCGCCTAGAATAGCATTAGCGTTTTTTTGTTGCTGCATCACACTGCTGTCTCATGTTAAGCTTGTAGTCTAACAAGACCCCTAGATCCTTTTCACATGTACTACTGGCAAGCCAGGTGTCCCCCATCTTATATGTGTGCAGCTGGTTATTCCTGCCTAAGTGTAGAGCCTTACATTTGTCCTTATCAAAATTTGTTTTGTTAATTTTAGCCCAGTTCTCCAATCTGTTAAGGTCATATTGAATCCTGATTCTGTCTTCTGTGGCATTAGCTACCCTTCCCAGTTTGGTGTCATCTGCAAATTTTATCAGCATCCCCTCAGTTCCTTCATCCAAGTCATTTATAAAGATATTGAGCAACAACTGTCCCAGGACAGGGCAATGTTTAGGGGGTTTTGTGGGTGGGTGGAGGTTACTGCTGTTTATTCATTTGAGATCTTATTACAATTTATGTGGAAATTGTTTGATATGGTTGTGTACATTTTGATGTTTTATTTATTTTTATGAATGCTTTTGTTAGTTTTGTAATCGTGATTTTTTTCATGTTGTAAGCTGCCTTGAGCATGGTTTTTTAACCATGGAAAGATGACATACAAAGAAAAAGATGTATGCCTGCAGGCATGTCTGAAGAGGGAGGGGGTGTAGACATCCACCCCTAGTGGCCGCTTCTACTACTTTGAGAGCTCAGAAAAAACGAGATACTCAGAGGTATGGAGTAAATTGAAAATCTCTTTTTGGGGATGCATCTCTGTGGTCAAGCTAAATATCTTGCCCAAACTGTTTTTTCCCCCCAATCGATCCCTATTATAGGGAGAACAAGCTGTATTGAGACCTGGCAGAAAGAAATATCTAAATTCATTTGGTACGGAAACAGACCATAAAGAAAGAGGAGAATTGGGGCTCCCTGACTTAAAGTTATATTACAAAGCAGCATGCCTTTCCTGGATCAAAGACTGGTGCCAACTCAAAAACACTGAATTGCTGGATTTAGAAGGGCATGACAACCATTTCGGTTGGCATGCATATTTACATTATGATAAAGTAAGAGTACACAAAGGATTTATGAGTCATATAATCAGAAATGCATTATATAAGGTCTTGAGTATTATAGGTAATGAGATCCTGGAAAAACTAAAATATATTTTCTTAAATGCAACAGCCGCTGCACGATCACCGATAGCGCAGAATTGGAAAGGAGAAAATGCTCCTGTAAGGACGTTCAGTGGTTGCTCATGAGTAATCAGCCAAACGCAGAACTTCTAAAAGCTAAGTTCTTTATTGTGAAGATATTTACAGTGGAGCAAAAGTTCAAACGTCCATCTCATCCCTCCGCAGAGTCTGGGAATGAGCTCTTCCGGTTCTTGGACCAGCAAAAGAGGCGCGGAATTCTAAACCCCCGCCTCCCCCTTCCACGTCTTTCCTGTCTGCAAACTCGGGGCGCGGGAAACTGTCCCTGTTCCCCACTTCCCCCTTGGTGCTCAGGCTCTGCGATCCCTTCACAGCCCCTGCGCCGACTTCCTGCCTCCAACTCCCCCTCCCCACTGGAGGAATGGTCGCTTCCTCCTGAGGAGGGGGATGACGAACTGCTGAACAAAGGGGGTGGTTCCCTGTACTGCAAACGATCCTGGGATGCTACCGGCCGTGGGGAGGGGGGTTTCCTGACAGCTCCAAATATAAAGGAATGGCAAAACAAATTCCAGGAATATGCAGAGATGGCTCAGTTGACTAACAGTATGAGAGGGAACAATAGACAAGCGTTTGTGTTAAAATGGGAGAGATACAGAAAGTATTTACAAAACATCAATAATGGTATAAAGTCTGTGGCCGCCTTTGAATGACCCTGGAGGAGGAAAATATTGATGGTATGAGTTAAGGTAATGTCCAGGTTGTAGAAGGTTTCTGAAAGGTATAAAGGATAATCAAAAAACGTTGAGTACCTTCATAAGCAGAAGAGGAACGTTCATGGGAAAAGATAGGAAGTCTAAATAAGTAAAGGTTTTGTTCTATTTTCTTTTTAGTTGTATAGTTTTTTGTAGTTTTTTAAATTTGTTCTTTTTCTTTTATTATTTACTGTTTATATAATTTATTTACATGAGGATAACATAAAAGGAAAGCCAACAGAAAGACAAACAACAGTATGGATTGTACATATATTTTATTTTATTTTATATCTATTTATCTTGTATAGAGGAACAGTACTGTACAATGTGTTTTGTATGTATTCTATGTTGGCGGATTTTTGAAATAAAAACTGAAATGGAAAAAAAAGATACTATCTTCCCTCTGGGAGAAATTGAGAGGGAGATTAGAGAGTATAGGGATGAATACACACCATACATTTAAAGCTCATGACTTCCCCCAAGCAATCCTGGAACTGTTAAGGGTAAGCTATACTCCCCAGGACTCTTTGAGAAAGCAGTTTGGTAAACACATGGCATTGTAAACAGCCTAAAAATGGAGGGAGGGGAGCCTTCATGGTGCAGTGAGGGTCTGCAGGATGGAAGCTGCCAGGAGAGCGGAAGGCAGAAGAGCTTTGGGGCCTGCATATTTGTGAATAAATTCTGCTTCCATTTATGGCCAAGTTTCCAGCTACTTATTGTTGCACACATTGAGGGTCGAGAGGGGATTATTCTGTGAACCAAATGACAGTCCTGAACACGATTTGATCTTATTTTTAAGAACCACCACATTGCCATGGGGAGCATCTTGTGACTTAACAAAACTTTCTTATGTGTACAGTGAGGTTATTCCCCTCCCCAACCGCCCCAGTCCCTCCCAGGTTTTGCTCTTTTTGGCTTATATGTATATATAGTAAATGCAATTGGAGATGTTTGCAAGCCTGTGATGTATTTTAAAGCTTCTGCGGACTGGATAAATATAGCTGTACAGTACATCTATGCACACATAGCTGTGACCTGAGTTGATGGGCACCACTAAAGCTTGATGTGTAAGAAACACAGGGCCAGGACGATGTGGTTGTGGGGGGCAGAAAAGGAAACCCTGTAGGCAGTGCCGTAGTGAGGGGGGGTGCTGCGCCCTGGGTTCCAGCCTGGGGGGGTGACACTTGGCACCCCCCCCCCCATGAGTGCGACTCCCAAGCCGCTGCCTGGCAGCCCTTCCGCGCGAGCAGCTGCTGCATGGAAGGGGTGCCGGGTGGCGGCTTGGGAGTCTGGATGAACTGCATGTCTGCACATGCGCAGTCCATCCAGGCTGGCGGCCGGGAGTGAGCGGCCCCCCGTTCCGTCCGTGCGGCGGCTGCTCGCGCCCAGCAATTCGCAAGGCTGCAGTGCTGCACTGCAGCCTTACTAGTTGCTGGACGCGAGCAGCCGCTGCACGGATGGGGGCCGCTTGCACCAGGCAGCCCAGCCGGAGTGCGCTCCATAGTGCAAGCATCGTGGCGTCACGACGCATGCGCTACGGAACGACGCCCTGCCCTGGGGGGTGCCGCTGCACTTGCCGCTCCTGGCAGCCAAGCGGCTCGGTATGCCACTGCCTGTAGGCAGTGGTTGAAGTGGACAGAAACAGGGTTCTAGAAAATATGATGGAGCCCTGGATAAACATTCCATCCATATTCATTACTGAGTTTAGACATTGTTGAAGTTTAATAAAAGCATGTTCCAACCCTCTTACATCACTGCTTGTAGAAAGAGATTGAGGGATTCAGCTGACGTAAGATGGCAGGAATATGGGGATGCAAGGAGTCAGCCTAAGAAATGGGTGAAGAGATTGCAAGGCTGGCGTAGAAGTGGGGTGGGATAATAGGCGCTTATGGGGTGCTGCTGTTTTCAGGTGGGATTCACTCTCATCCCAGCAAATTCAGGTTTCACAATTATAGTTGACTGGGAGGTCTTCCCCCAAAGATAAGACTTTTTGCACCCGAAAGTGTGGTGTAGCACCTGCTTTGATGCAACATCATCTAAGCTCACTGAAATCAAATCTGGATGAATGCTCAACAGATTGTCCAGAAGTACCTGCAAGTAGAGCATGAGAAAGGAGGGGTTAATTCAGGCTTCAAAGAGTGAGGAAGTGGGAGAATTGAAATTGACAGCTGATGGGAACTGCTGGCAAGTTGCTGGGGGCTACACTGAGGATCAATTTGAAGGGTCTGTGACTTGCGATTGTTCCCGTCCCCTGCTTCTGTGTGTGTGTGTGCGTTTTAAGTATTTATGTGTCCTGCACACGTGAAGTCGTGGCTGAAAGAGGAAGTTCTCCTCGCCTTGGCTAGAGGCCCTATGGGGGGGGGATGGGGAAAGTCTGCACTGGGAGAGGATTTTGTACAGGAAAAGAACTGCCAAGGAGTGGGGGGTGGGAGAGCTGCATATCCGTTTCTGCAGTGAAGGAAGTGCCCAGCTCACAAGATACATACATACCATGCAAAGTCTGGAAGGAAGACTTGGCTTAGCTGCTAAGCCTTAGGAAGTCAGGAGACTCTGGAGAGGAAAAATACATCCAGCGAGAAGCTGGAGAACTTGATAAAAAGAGGGTGGCTGGAACTGAGAGGCTTGGGTGGTTTGGGAAGGGGTTCTTGCCATGTGTCCCAGGTACATTGGGGGCACCTCCTCACTTCACACGGCAAACACAAGTTCTACATGCACACCAGTGTTTCCCCAGCAGACGTGTAAAGTGTGAATAATTTGCTAGCTGCACTTTCTGTGTTTACTGCAGGAAACACTGGTGTACACACAGCAAAGGTGTGTTAAATAGTGAGAGAAGCTTCCTTTTCTGATCTTCTAAGGGTGAGGAATCTATGGCCCTCCAGATGTCCTTTCCTGAGCATTGGCCGTGCTTGGTGGGAGTTGGCTGATCGGAGTTGGAGTTTAAAAACATAATGGAAGTACACCACTTGAATGAACATCTGCATACTGAGTCTGTGTATACACATGTACACGGCAACTTGTTTGTAGCACGGAAATGTAGTTTTCTGCAATCTGGAATAGTTCGTGTTCAACCTCAAAATGCTGCTTGCTTCCATTCTACATGGATTATAGAGCCTGCCACTCACAAAGGTGGGTGTGGTTACTTGATATGCATTTGAAAACCTTTGCATTGATTAGGTTCTCTAGGTTATTTCCTCCCTTAACATGCCCTAGCTGAATGAAGAAGGAAATGGTGATTGCGATCTGGGAATGCACCTACCCACAATGTCATTGGGCAGATGTGGATATCTCCCTCCCATTGCCAGGACTGCCTACACCTGTTTTCAGACAGACACACTGCAGGGTAATGAAAAATCAATCTGCAAAGAGCTTTTATTTTCAGATTGAAACCAGTTTTTCAAGCAGTGTTTTTCAGGGGCAAATAATTTGCAATATTCTACATTATGTGTAGACAACATAGGAAAAACAAGTACTCAGTCTCCATTGACTCTAGAATAAAATCTCATGTGTATGTTGCCTCTGTTGAGAGAATCTGTGTATACCTAGAACCTAGTCCTACATTACCTGCATGTTATTTTTAGAATTGCCATTTAACTAGGCAGGGGTGGTGGTGGTGGAGGACTGGCCAGTCCTGCTGTTATGCCTTTTAACATCACCTGGATGCACAGAAAACAGCAGATTCACACCATGCAGATAAGTACTATCACTTACTAATGTCTGCACACACACCACACTGCTGTTAAAGGCACCACTAAAGAGGCCAGTTGAAATTTGCTGACCCTGCATTTATTCTGCTTGAATGTGTTACAAACAGCTGTGGCAGGGCCAGAGGAAGACCCATAAACACAGACAAGCTTTGTTGCAAAGTACATTAGCAAACATTTGTTTTAAATGTTTTTAACAGCAAGGAGAGATTTGGTAGTCATGGAAGACTTCAACAATCCTGATATCTGTTGGAACTCAAACTCCACTGAAAATGTAAGGTGCAACATATTTCTCAATTGCCTCACTAACAACCCCCCCCCCAGAAAGTGGAAGAAGCAACAAGGGGGTCATGTCTCTTGTACCTGGTCCTTACCAACGGGGAGGAACTGATAAATGAAATGGAAGTACTGGGAACCTTGGGAGGAAGTGATCATGTCCTGGGTTTCATGATACAGAGGCAAGGAAAAGCTGAGTGTAGTCAGACACACACTCTGGACTTTAAGAAGACTGATTTCAAAAAGCTTAAGGAACTATAGGGTGAGAGGCAATGGTCATAAATACTCAAAGAGAAAGGAGTCCACGGTGAATGGGAGTTTCTTAAAGGTGAAATATTGAAGGCACAAAGGCAGACAATTCCAATGAGAAATAAAAGCGGGAGGCATCTAAAGAAACTGGTGTGGCTGCATATGGAACTTACAGATGAGCTCAGATGTAAGAGGGGCATGTATAATAAATGTAAGAAATGGGAAACCATGAAGGAAGAGTATAAATGAGTAGTCAACTGTTGCAGATAGAAGGTCAAGTGGGCCAAAGCTCAGAATGAACTCAGGCTTGCAAGAGAGGTTAAAAATAATAATAAAGGTTTCTTTGGCTATATTTAAAGCACGAAGAAGAACAAACAAGTAGTATATCCTCTGCATGAAGAAGACAGATAATCAATTTAATAGAGTACCTAGAAGTAAGAAATGAAAAACAGGGTGTGTGAATCTTTCTAGATGTGGATAAAGCTTTTGACAATATTTCATGGTCATTTATGATTAAGGTTTTAGAGAAAATGGAAACAGATAATTCTTTCCTAGCAGGAATTAAAGCAATCTATACTGATCAACCTGCAAATATATTAGTAAACAATATTCTTTCAGACAAATGCCAAATAGAAGATGGAGCAAGATAAGGCCGTCCCCTATCTTCACTGTTGTTTATTATGACGTTAGAAATATTGCTTCAGAATATGAGGAAAAGGGAAATTAAAGGTATTTAGGTGGGACGTTGAGTCTATAAATTAAGGATATTTGCCGACGGTGTGGTGTTGACACTAGAACAGCCCAAAGCATTAGAAGAAATTAAAAGGTTTGGAAAAGTGGTGGGTTTAAAAATAAACTCAAATAAAACCAAAATGTTGGTTAAAAACATGGATGAGCAGTCAAATTTTTTTTATAGAAAGGATGTCTGGTTTAAAAAAAGGCAAAAATGTTAAGTATTTGGGAATTTGGCTGACAGTAAGGAATCTCAACCTATTTGAAAATAATTATATTGTGGAAAGAGGTTAAGAAAGATATGGGGGAGAATGAAACTCTCCCTGTTAGGTAGAATTTCAGCCATTAAAATGAACATACTCCCTAGAATGCTGTTTTTATTCTATTCATTTCCAATTGTAAATAGTTCAAGGCTGCTTCAAAGAATGGGAAAAATATATATTTCTAAATTTATCTGGCAGGGGGGAAAGCCAAGTATTAAACATAAAAGTCTGATCGATGCAAAAGAATGAGAAGGCTTTGCCCTGCCAGATCTGCTATTGTATTGTTTGTGTTCAAAAATTGATTGTATTGGACAATGCAGACATTTTAGATTTAGAAGGCCATGACTTAAAATTCAGCTGGGATGCATGCCTTTGGTATGGGAAGGCTAAAATTTATAAGAGTTTCATGAACCACATTCTTAGGAAGAATCTGTATAGAGTCTGGAAGAAATATAAAAATCTGTTGGAAAGAAAAACTCCTTTATGGCTATCTCCCATCGAAGCAACTGCAATTAAGAGAGTTAAATATATAGCCAATGGACGACTTACAGGGAACTGCTGGATGTTTCAGTGGGGGGGACAGACGGACCCAAACTGAAACCATTGGAAAACTTAAGGAACCAAGTTACGGATTGCTTACAACAGATACACAATATGCTTAAATTAGATAAAAAGGCATTTTTGGACCAAAGCTCACAATTTGAAAAAGAACTTTTACAAAATAAGAAAAAAACTTCTGTCTAAAATGTATTTTTTTTTTTACTAGAATGGGAAACAAAAGATGAGCTTGTTAAAGCTTTAATGACACACTGGGCAATATACCGGTATATAGGACACAATATAGATTTCAACCTCTGAGAGAAACTTTGGAAAAGTGGCCTGAAATTTACTGCATGTTACTCACTGAAAGAGAATTATTTTAAAATGATCCATAGATGGTATTTAACTCTGAGTAGGTTGGCTAAGATCTATAAAACAGATTCAGATACATGTTGGAAGTGTAAAGAAGCAGTTGGAACCTTTTTTCACACGTGGTGCACGTGTAAAAAGGTAAAAATATATTGGAAAATGATTTATAATGAGTTGGAAAAAATGTTTAAAATTGCTTTTGCAAAAAAAAAAAAAACAAAAAAAAAACTAGAGTCCTTTTTATTAATAATAAAAATAACCCAGACAGAAATCCCAAGATGTCAGAAAAGGTTATATGTATGCAGAACTGCGGCCCGTGTTTTGCTAGTCCAGAAATGGAAAGTGAGCAAGGTCCCAACTAAAGAGGATTGGCAACTTAAGTTGAAAGAATATGCAGAATTTGCAGATTTAACATATAGAATAAGAGAGCAAGAAGAACATATATTTAAAGAAGAGTGGAAAACATTTATTGAATATATGGAAAATAACTGCAGACAGCTGAAAACATTGGCAGCATTAAGATAAATTCAGCAATGTAAATAATATTTGATTGATGTAAAAGTGGAAAACTGATCTGAATGGTTACAGTAAGATATGCAGGAATGTATGATATGTATAATGAACCGTGGAAGGAGAAGAAAGGAAGTCACTTAATACTTAATAAAAATTATTATAAAAAAGACAGAAGAAGATGGGAGACAGAGAGAAGGAGGAACTGCTCAACATCTACTTTGCCTGTGTCTTCACCCAAAAGGAAAACAGTGCCCAGCTTGGTGATAACAGAACCCAAGTCTCTGCTTGGAAACTATCTGACCAAAGGATTCTGGTCTGAAGACGCTGGCCAAGCTAGCTCTTTGTCAAAACTCAAAAGATTCCCATTCTGTCATCAAGTTCCCAGGTGCAATTATATCCATGAAAGGTTTATGTGAAATATGTTGAGCTTTAAATGGCAATGTAGGCACCAGTGTGGTATCTGGAATCAGGATCTGAGAGAATGAATTCAAGGGCTGGAAGCATTTTGTTAAATTGTCACAGTGGCGAACGTAAGGGCAAGCCTGTCCCAAAATAGTCCCGTAAGGGAAAGTAAAACAATCCGTGCTACTGTCAAATGCCAGCAAGACCTACCCACAATGCAACTCATGCCCTTCTCTCCCACGCACTCCACCTCGCTCACAATCTTGTGAGGAAAAGGTCTGACTTCCTGCTATAGAAATGGCCTGAGCCCAGCTGCCCTCAGTTTCTCAGTGGGTGTGTACCAGGGAGCTGCTGCAGCTTGCACCTGACAGCCTGAGCCTTGAGGAATGAGTAGGAAGAAGAGCCTCCAGTCTGGGCGGGGTACCCACGGTGCTTCAAGCAGCCTGCCAGCTGGATTTGGAAAAGTGCCCTTTCCCTGTGATAGGGCGACCCAACATTTAGCCACCACCCATCCTGAATGGCACAGGCGGGGGATCTGAATTCAAGCCAGGAATAGGGATTGTCATTGGAGGTGGCTTCTGATTGTATTACTATTACCAGAAGGGGCATGGGCATAACCGGGGGGGGGGGGGCAGGGGGAGCAGGCAGGTGCAGCCCCCCAAACAATAAAAATCAATAAAAATACATAGCTAATTGAGATTATTCCCCCCCCACAACAAAAGGCCTGCCCCCCCCAAATCCAGGCTACACCCATGAGCAGGGGGTTGAAGTAGTAGCCTACCTATGTGGTCTTCTTTGCTCAGATCAGATGCTGCTGTTGCTACAGCCCCACTACCAGCAGACAAGTACCTCTGGGACCTCAGGTATGATGAAGCTCACTGACATCAGACAGTCTTTAAGTATAAACACATGTGGTGAAAATTCCCTTGGTTAAACTGCTGAAGATGAAGTCAGTCAAGAGAGGGACTGTATGTGAACAACCCTCACTCATGGCCTCGGTCTTAATCCTCAGGATTTGCTTCATAGAGCCTGTGGCCAATGTGTCTCCAATTTAGCAAAACACTAAGTACACAAAAAATTGTTTGTTGAATTTGTATCTCACCTCTCCAGTAAATGTTACTCAAGGCTCACATACCATCCAACGTTCATCCGATGAAAATAGGGACACCCTATTCAACAACAACAACAATTTTATTATTTACACCCCACCCATCTGAATGGGTTGCCCCAGCCACTCTAGGCGGCTTCCAACATATATAAAAAACATAATAAAATATTAAACATGTAAAAACTTCCTTATACAGAGCTGCCTTAAGATGTCTTCTAACAGTTATATAGTTACTTATCTCTTTGGCTCAGGCGGGTCGCATAGCTCCATACCCTCCAATGAAAACAGAGATGTCCTACCATATCTTCCAAGGGACGCGGGTGGCGCTGTGGGTTAAACCACAGAGCTTAGGGCTTGCCAATCAAAAGGTCGGTGGTTCGAATCCCTGCAAAGTGAGCTCCCGTTGCTCGGTCCCTGCTCCTGCCAACCTAGCAGTTCAAAAGCATGTCAAAGTGCAAGTAGATAAATAGGTACCACTCCAGCGGGAAGGTAAATGGCATTTCAGTGCGCTGTTCTGGTTTGTCAGAAGTGGCTTAGTCATGCTGGCCACATGACCTGAAAGCTGTACACCGGCTCCCTCGGCCAATAAAGCGAGATGAGTGCCGCAACCCCAGAGTCATCCACGACTGGACCTAATGGTCAGGGGTCCCTTTACCTTTACCTTTACCATACCCTCCAACATTTTCCCGATGAAAATAGGGACATCTAAGGAAAAGCAGGACATTCCAGGATCAAATCAGAAACTGGAACAGCTTCTGTAAATTCAGGACTGCCCTTGGAAAAGAGGGCTCCATTTTTGACTGGGGTCCTACACTGTGGCAAATTATTAGTATAATAATTCAATTTTTCATGACAGTGAAATGCCTACTGTTGGACCAGCTTCTGTCGGTGGAAGAGCATATGTTCAAGATTTCTCAGTGACTGAGCAAATTAGTATGATTTCCATTATAAGTAATCCCCTCTTCCCCAAAGGCAGGGTGCGAGAAAAAGTACATTTGCAGATAACAAATACATAGTTTTCCAGAATTCTCAGGTGAATGCCTTCTTCTGTTATGAGGATTACCTAATTATTTTAAAGCTAGCTTTATGATGATGTGTACATAAATATAGTTTTAATGCTGTTATAAATATTTGCATAATACCGGCAATGCAAAACTCTGGTGCTTTATCCATTGTTTGAGGTAGCATCTGATAATTGAATTGGTGTCAAGCTTTAACACTGCTCAAATAACTACTTGGGCAGGTAGGGTCTGGGAAGTTCCTAGCCTGAATGGTTAAGATTAGAGGAAATGACATACAGATGAGTAAGACTGCACACATTATCCCTTTAAAACACCCCCCCCAAAGAAAAAAGAATCTAGGAAGTGTAGTTTTTCTCTTGCAGAGCTACAATGCCCAGCACCCTTAACAAACTACAGTGCCCAGACTTGTTTGAGATGGAAAATGTACTTTAATGGTATAGTTTGTATGCATCATAGATGGCTCCAACTGGATAGGTAGGATAATCTAGGTGCAGAGGAAGGGAAGACACTGGAATCCAAGGGAATTAATCACAGGAATTCTGATGCAGAAGAAGGAAATGATTTTCCCGGTGAGCTTAGCTCCAAATCAAAGCTAGAGGAATCTACTGAACTTGTCTAATGACTCTGGCATATGATGATAACAATACAGCAGCTGACTACAGCAGCTCCTGGAGTCTGGTTAGTTATTTAATACATGCAAGCATAGAGTACCCTTAGTAGTCATGATGCTTTACAGAGTTGATAAATAACATAGTTCTCTGCTCCAAGGAGTTTACAATCAGAAACAGACAAAGGGGAAGATAAGGGGATGGCAGAAGGAGACAAGAGTCACAAAAGGTGAATGTGAGCAAAGGCAGTTCTATGTGCATATAGGTCATTATTGTTCCATCATGCATAGGGGGAAACGGGCGTCGTCGTGTTAAAGAGCATGAGATATTGGGGCAGATGAAGGTGGTGGAATTGGAAAAGCAAAGCTCAGGAGTCGATAGAAAACAAGACTAATATCAAGAGTGGGACAAAACCAAGGAGGCAAGGAGTGCTTTTTGTTCTGGAAATGGAAGGGGGCAGAAAGCCAAGTGAAAGGGTTTTAGGAGCATTGCACAAACTGAATGACAGGAGAAGTGAGCTCCTTTTTCAGTGGGATTTTGAATATGCTTTGCTTGGCATGGTCAAGTTAGCCTGGCCTCAGCTTATCTTGGCAAAGGAGCTGTGTGTATACTATCACCCTTGTGGGTACCACGCAAAGCGAGCTGAGCAATGGCATCTGTACCTCTGCAGCCAACACATTCCTATCACTTTCCCTGCTTTGGACCAGCAATTTGCTCCAGCACTTGATCCAGCTCCCAGCACTAAGGGCCATATTTTACCCATAATCTATCCACTAAAAATACATATAGTTTTATGTTTTTGAAGAAGACAACGAGAAAGCAAGAAGAGTCCTGCTGGATCTGACCAAAGGCCCACCTAACCCAACATCCTCTTACCCACAGTAGCCATCCAGGTGCCTATGAGAAGCCCACAAGCAGGATGTGAGTGCATTTGCCCTCTTCTGCTTGTGATCCCCAGCAACTGGTATTAAGCGACCTTCTGTCTCTGATACTGGAGGTAATATATAACCATCAAAGCCTGTAGTGACTGATAGCCTTATTCCTCCATGAACTTGTCTAAACTCCTAAGTTGGGAGTTACCATACCTCCCACTGTTACACATCCCACTGTTATCTATGTGCGGGATGAAGAAGTATTTTCTTGTGTCTATCCTGAATACCCTAGTATTCAGTCTCTTTGAATGATTTAGTCTTTTGAGGGGAGGAGAAAAACTTTTATCTATCTGCTTTCTCCAGACTATGCATCATTACACACCTCTATCATATCCGCTCTTACTCACTTTCCCCCTAAATAGCCCCAAATTTTGTAACCTTTCCTCATAGTGGAATAATCCCAGTCTCAAAATCATTCTGTTTGTCTTCTGCCTGCTTCCCAGCACCAAAGTATTCTTTCTGAGATGTGGCAACCGGAACCGCTCACATCACAGTATTCTGCAGTTATTTGTTTGCAAAGAAAGTCGACAACCTTGAGTCAATGCAAGCATTATCTCATACTTTCCAGGGCATTTCCCCCTCACTTATCACAAAAAGACTGATCTTTTGAAGAATTGGTTTGTTGCGCAAGAGCCTCAGCTCAGTCTTAATTGTGCAACCTGAATTTTTCAGCATGTGATTGAATCTCACTCAAGAATAGCAACACACCGGAAGTACCCAAAGACTCCTTTCCTCCAGTTCAGGCATAGATTCCTTCCATTCATCTTTCACAGTGAAGACAGAGAAGGAGCTGCCAACAGCAAGGCACAGGCCAAATAGTGTGCATATCTATTTGGGACAGGAATGCTTAACTAAAAGCATTTAGAACTCCAAAATCTGCGATTTTTGTCACTGTGAAAATGAATATTTAGACCTCTCTCCCTTTTTCGCATTTCATATAAATCTGGCTCGCTAAACTTCTAGGATGAGGGTTTCAAAACATTAGTCTAGAGGTCTAGAGTTCCATGCCAGTTTAGCTTTGGAGTAAGTGGAGGCATAGTGGAATTTTAGTGTTCCAAGCATGTACAGAACGCAATTCCGTCACATAACTGCATCCAGACCTTCCCCTTATCTGGTCGTCTTCTTGAGCAATTAGAGCACCCCCCCCCCCTAGAAATTAACAGCCAAACTAGACTGTTATGGGTGGTACAACAGGAAGAAAACTGATATTCTCTGCCAGACAGATACAAAACCATGCCCCTGTTGGGAATGACTAAATACAGAGGCTGATTTAGGGAAGTGCGACTGGTTCAGTTGCACTAAGCACTGAGCTTAGGGGGTGCTGCAGGGGGTGCTGTAACTCTGATGGAGACTGGAAGGTGAGAGGTGGGGGGGGGGAGGCATCAAACTTGGGTGTTGCACAGGGCACCGCTGAAATTTGAGACCCCAAGATGCTCCACTGTTAAATATCTAACAGCAAGTAGTACATATTATGAGTAATTTCCAATGTGTAGATGGTGAAGGTGGCCATCTCTTTTTCTGGCAGGCACATATGCCTTTAAAAGCAGCAAGGCAGGCAGAAGTTAAGACCGTAAGAGGTCTGCTGGATCAGCCCAAACGTCTATCCAATCTAGCACTCTCTTCTAGTGCCAACCAGACGCCTATGAGAAGTACAACAAGAAAATCAGTAAGGCCATGCAATGAGTGGGAAAGCATCACCTGTTGAATCTCTGCCTGCTACTCTACTGTTAAATAGCACAGAGACCCTGCCCAGGAAAAAAAAAAGAGGACAAGCCTATATGGAGAGTAAGCGCTCGATGACAACAAAGAACTTAGGGTGGTGCAGAAGTGGAATCGTTTCTTTTGTGACTTGGCTTGGCCATCATAGCGCTACGGAAGCAGCATGCAATTTCCCTGCAGGAGGTGGGCTGCAGCAGCGTAGCAAGCAAAATAACAGAGGCAATTGCTCCGTGCCCAAAAGGGTCCAAACCATAGCTGTCGAATTTTCCCTTTTTAAAAGGGAAATTCCCTTATTCCAAATAGGATTCCTCGCAAGAAAAGGGAAAAGTTGACAGCTATGGCGACCCCCGAACGGCCCGTTTGCTGCGCCGACCCCCCCGTCTCTCCACCCGCAGCACCTTTTGGCTCCTAATATGGGGCTCTAATTAAATTACAGACGACCCAGGGAAGTTCGGGTTACAGGCACCCACCTCGCCCACTCATTGGCTCTCGGCGGAGCAGAGACGGTACCTCGGGCGCTCATTGGTCCGCTCGCGAGACGGGGGCGGGGCTCGGCCGAACCAAACGGGGCGCTCTGCCCGCTCAGGACTGAGCTGGGGAGAAAGTCGGAGTCTCGCCCAGACGGCGAGAAACTTTCCTCGCTCGCGACAGAGTCTAGCGCGCGGGTCTCTCGCTGGAGTCCTTCGGACAGCAGCAGCCCCCATCCGCTGGCAGGCAGCTGAGCGCCCCGGCTCTGGCATGCACAGCGCCCGCCTCGACGCCTTCGTGAGCCACCTCCGCGCAGAAGTGGTAAGTTGCGAGGAGGCGCCTGCATTCGGCGGCCCGTCGGTTAGGGTGATCGAGGTGGGCAAGGGGGGGGGGAGTCAGGGGATGCGCCGTCGGGGGGCTCCGGGTGCCGAGAGAAAGCAGTCTGGATGAGGAGCTGTGCCTTTGATCGCGCCTACCTTGCGACTGCCTTTCCCCCGGGGAGAAAGCCTTCTGCATGAAAAGCGCCGGCGCAGCAAGACGGGGCTTGCGGCTTCGGCGCCTGTGTGCAGTTTGCGGGTTGCGTCCCGTCCTGGCTGGCTGAGGTTGCTGTCAGCGCCGCGTTGCCTCTTTCTTCGGCCGGGCGTTGCTGTTCCGTCCTGCACTCTGGCTAATGAGGTGGCGGGTCACCCTATCCTGGCGCCGATGGCACTGCAAGGCTGTCCCTGGAGGTGACCTCCTTGGCCTCGGAGACCTGATCTCGCTGCGGAGGAGTCGGCCTCCCGGCGGCGGTGCCGCGAAGACTACCATCCCGGGCGCGTTTACATGGGAGTAAGTCCCATGGAACTCGTCATGCGCTCTTCCTACTAGGGAACGCGGCATATTGGAAGTCCATCCCGTGCAGGCTAACTTGGGTGCCAACCCCGGTGAAATCGGTGGGGTATATTTCAGAGTGAAGATCACGTTGCACAACGGACGCCTAGAAATCCGTGCCCGCTAATCCCAGAAGGGGAGGGTCTGGTAATTTTAATAGCTAATGAAGTGGGTTCTGCGCGCGTTTTTGCGGTGCTTCTTGCGTTCTTGCCAATCAGAATAGATTCTGGCGTTGAGGAACCCGGGTGATCCCTGGTTCAGCTTGGAACAGATTTCGCAGGGTGAAGATGAGCCTTGCGTGCTGAAGAGGGAGGCGGGAGGCAGCGTCAGACAAGGAGGATCCCTGTCCTGGCCTTCATGGGGGAAAACATGAAACAGGAGGAAGATATGGTATCAGCTATGAAAATAGAATTTTGCAAATCCCCCATGTACGGAGGAGCGCGCTTATGGACAAAGGAAAGGCTTGCTTAGGAAGTTTCTCATTTGAACAGCCCAGCTCACTTTCACACTGTTGCTTGTGGCGGACAGAGGGAATAGGACTCTCCCTGTTGGGCATCCTGAGGTCTTCTAGAAACAAGTCCATCTTTGGGGCTTACCCTCTAGTGCTCGGTCTGGGTACTGCAGACTGTAAACAGTCCCCAGAGAAAATTCTGCCGCTCTAGAGAACTTGTATGGTTTATGGATGTGTCTTGTGTGTGCCTGGAAGGAGAGGGCTTAGGCTTTCTATATGCTCCCATATGTCTGTGTAAGAAATAGCTGCATGTAGTCTACATGTGAAGTCTTGTGCTTATGCCAGATTAGAATAGTTTTTGAGATTTCCCTGATATTCTGATGATGCGATCATGCGAGTCTTCTAGAGTCAGCTCCAGAGCTGAAGGGGCCTTTGAGTAAATCTCCTCTGATGGATCCCTTCATGCATTGGTGAGCAGTAAGCATCTACAGGCTGCCGTTTTAAATTGCTTGCAGTGGTCCCAGTGTAGACGTTCCAGGGCATTGTAGGAAGTAAAAGTGATGGCCTAAGACCCTCAGGGGGCCTAGCTCAGGAATAAGCACTGGTGGGCCCTGCATGAGTCCTGGCAGCTGGCTAATGGTACCATGCCCCAACTGGGCCAGGAGTCTGCCCTGGCTACCTCTATTGTTCCATACCCTCTTGGTTCTCATCCCAGTAGGAATTGCTGAGCTTGACCATTGAAGGGCAATGTTAGGTGGGTTTTCTTCCCCCAAATCAGGGTGTTCCTAGACTGTGGCATCTACTTCACAATCCTGAAAGAAACACAGCTGAGACAGAGTTATGTATCACATTTGAATAGGAATCACAGTTTTCCAAGGTGGACCATCCAAATTGTTCTTCATAACAATATGAGAGAGGGGAAGTTCTCATACAGGAAGTGATGTAATGATGGAAGGAGTTTTGAGCTGCTCAGCTATTGAAATCTCCTCTGAGTCAGAACCAGAAGGCCAGCAGATGTCAGCTCTCTTCAGGCTTTCTCTGATAAAGTTCAGTAAACACATGGGGGGACGGGGACATGGCAGGCTTTCCCCCACCCCATTGTCCTATCAATTGATTGCTCTCCACAAGTTGTAGGGTGATCATCTGACAAGGGGAACTTCCTGTCACCATCCCCATACATTTTAGAACCCTGAAATATCAGGGTGGGGAACCCACAGTATATGCGAGGGTGAAGCTGGTGTGTCCCCCCCTCCCCAGTGTATTTACTGAACTCTGAATGAGGCTGTTGTGAAAGATGAAAGTCTCTAGAAAGCTTAATGCAGTCTCTGTTTCATATTTATATCAAGGAGGGGCACTTTGAAAGTCATTATGAATGCCATGGCAGCTCCCTTGCAAAAGCCATACTGTGAGGCTTGCAGCAGCATTGTTTTCTTTTGAAAATCAGGCCACTATCGATAGCCTATGTGTGATAGCTGCTGCAGTGCCCCCCCCCAAACTTTTCTTTTTGGTTGAAGCTTGTAGGCCATGGACATTGTCCCAGCATGCATCACTGAAAGGCATTCTCTGTATTTTGTGATGAAGGGAGGTTGGATGTGTAATGTAAATTTGTTTTGCTGTATTGTATTGTATTGGCAGTTGGAATTCTTATGTGCACTGCCCTGGAATCCATGTTTGGATGAAGGTATGGTTTAGGAATTTCCTAAATAAATACAGTAAAAGCTTTCCCCCCTGTAGTGTAGCATTGGCTGTTTTGCTTCTGGGCCCAACCCTGGTTTTGACGGTTATAACGGTTTGAAGTTTTATGGTTAAAGTTTAACCTTTCAAGATCTACACATCCTGAGACCCACAGGGTTGGGGAATTTATGGCCCTCCAGATGTTGCTGGACTACAACTCCCGTCACCCCTGAGAATTGGTCATGCTGGCTGGGGCTGATGGAGGTTGCAGTCTTAACAACATCTGGAATGCCACAGATTCCCTATACCCCTTTCCTTCCTTCAGGACTGCTGTATGCCATTTAAGAGTGGGACAACAAGCTCTGGGCTCTTAGCTAATAACTGCAACAGCTAAGAGCAGGACCTTCATGATGATTGCTCATAATCTTTGGAACCCACTGCCAAAAGATGTTATGTAGTCTACGTATTTTATGGAAATTCAGGGGAAGGTGTCAAGCCTGCCTTTTAAGATGAATGTAGTTGATAGCAAACTGACAGAACTACAGTGGTACCTTGGTTCTTGAACTTAATCCGTTCGACTCCTGAAACCGTTCGAAAACTGAACGATTTGTTCGGCAACTAAGCCGTTCAAGAACCAAGGTACCACTGTACAATAATAAAATCACATCAACAAAAACCAAGCATCAGGTCTTAAATCGTTCAAGCTTCTGCTGAAAAACAGAACAAGGGTGCCTTATACGTATTAAAAATAGATAAATAAATGTGAGGACTGAAATGGCTAATGCTGAACTTGGAAATCCGACACCTTTCGGCTGCCAGAGAGAAGCAACGTTTTGCAGGAATCTTGTTTTTTAAACTTGACTTCAAGGCTCTTGCAAACAGCTGATTGCTCAGAGATGGTCTAGTGGCAACAGACCTAGTGGAGCCGACCTGTATGGAGCCATCAGTCTCCCATTTGGATGTGCTAAGCTTGTGGATCAATTTCTTGAGTTCTCTGGCATCTGGAGGCCTTGCCTGTGAAATTGTCTGTGCTGACTGGCAGTACATAAGAGGCTCCAGGGCTTCACAGTCATGAATGCTCAAGAGGCCACCTGGCTCTTTCTCTCTTCCCCTTACTCCTTCCCAAACTTGTCCAGCCAGGCAATGTGACATTAACATAGGAAGCTACCTTATACCAAATCACATAATTGCTCCATCCAGCAGCCTCAGCAGTATATTTCCCAGCCCTACCAGGAAATGCTAGGGATTGAACCTGAAAAATCAGGTGCTCTGCCACTGAATTATGGCCCTTCCCCATAGCTGGCCATGTTTGTCGGTCTTGGGAAGGCATCAAGCACCCATGTGCTGTCCTGTTTTTTCCTTCACCCCCAATTAATCATCCTGACTGGTCCAGAAGAGGTAGAAGTTAAGTGGTTGCTAGGCAACTGGAATGCATGCTTCCACAATCGCTTCCTGGCCAGAGATGCAATGGCGGTGGCTCAGGTAAAAGGAGGAGGCATGGCAGGAAGAGAGAGGAGACACCAAGCACAGGGTGGGTCAAATGTCCAGAGTTGGTCCTCCCAAGAATTGCAACTTATGGGCCTGATCCACAGGTTAGAAGGAAAACGTACTGCTTGGGAAGGGACATACAGTAGCTTGTTGGTAGAGCATCCGCTTTGCATGCGGAAGGTAGGACTGGAAATTTCTCCTGTCCGAAACCTTGGAGTGATGCTGCCAGTCAGTGTAGACAATACTGAGCTATGTAGACGAGTGACCTGACTTGGTATAAATGACTTGGGAGTATCCGGCTTGTTAGCAGCGTGATCTTTTAGCCAGATCCCAAGACAGGGTTTCAAATCTTGGGGGAGCATACTGATTCATCGTAGCCTATGCGCATGTGTGATACTGACTCAGAAGAATTCCATCTCTTTGCAGCTGCTCCTGAGCGCTGAAACAACCGTTGTTTCCTAGCCTGTGTGGTGTTCAGATAGGGGGTTGTCCTCTCATAAAATCCCATCAACGGCTGACTAACCGTCGCTGTGTAAATAGAGTTTATCTGATGCGGTGCCTAAGAAAGGAGTTTGTGTTTTTCCTTGACAGGAAGCGTTATGCATGGGAGTTGGGGGAGGAAAGAGATGATCTATGGGCATTTCGTCCCCCCCCCTTATTTTTTATGGCTCACATGGTTAGCCCTGCAATTGTGACTGGGGCCTAACCCAAAACAGACGTCTTGATGGGTTCCAGGTTTTCAGCCCAGCCACTGGGGACTATTGCGAGCTGTGTTACCACTGGACCGACTAAATCAGTTGTCCACTACTTTGCCTGGAGGGGCCATGGGACTCCTTACGGCACTGCTGTTTGCTGAACTGTGGAGACTTTAGAAAACGACAGGAAGTGGGCCTGGAGGAACAGAGCGGAAGAAGAAATAAGATACCAGGACTCTGGTGGCCTTAGCATTTGAGAAATCTGCCTTTATATGCATCTCTTTCTGCAGTGATTTCTCTCCAACACACACAGGGACCCTGTAGTAACTTCTAACCACCTCTTTCATGCTGACCCACATTTTCCTTAGCCCCTGGGAGGGGTCTGTCACTATTCAATATGCTTGCCTGTTGGAGTCTGAGCATGTGCACCCCTTGCTTTCCTATGGATTTTTTTTATTTTTACAAGAAAACACAGGAAACTGCCTTATACTGAATGAGATCACTGGTCCATCTAGCTCAGTAACTGGCAGTCACTCTCCGGGGGTCTCCCCCAGTCCTATCTGGAGATGCCAGGGATTGAACCTGGGATCTTCTGCTAGCAAAGTAGAGGCTCTACTGCTGAGCTATGGTCCTTCCTGAAAAGATGGTTTGCATCTTGGATGTCCTGCCCTCCTCCTGAGCAACAGGAAAAAAAAATGAGAGACCTCCAGGTGGTTCTGGGTGAAAGGGGTGCAGGATTGTAAAGCTTGTTATAGCTCCCAAATGAACTTCACACCCTTGTTTAAACTGCTGCAAATTAATACCTGCCCCCATTTCAGGCCCAGCTGATTACTCCTCACATTTCTGTGGCCTTCTCTCCCAGCTTTTGCCTCCTCTTGCGTGGCTGGGGGGGGGGGAACTGCTTGTGCAATACCTGGAGACTTCAACACACCCTCTGTGTGTCATCTTCTGCCGGGTAGGGCGGCTCACTCACTGCAACAAGCTGCTGCTTGCACAGCCGGGGATGGGCTTGGAACGTGCAGAAGCTGCCGAAAAGCTCTGCCTCGGGGCTGGGGGCCTGCCGAGACGAGACGGGGCAAGGGCTTGCGCGTGCGGCTCCAGCTCCCAATTCCACACCTAGGCTAAGTCAGATCTGTGCCCCTCACACATCAAGGTAAAAACTGCAAGGAGCCTCGTGGCATTTGGCAGGCCTTGGAAACACTGGCACATGCTGAGAGAGAGAGAGGGCTGGGTAAGCCGAGTGCAAGAGGGGTGCTTGTGGGACACAAGTGCGCAGTGCTAATAAATGTTACCAGGGAGCCAGAGAATAGATGTGTGGAGGCAGAGGACAGTCATTGGCATTAATTCAAGCAAATGATCTGATTTTTGCCTGAGGAGGCCTGGGTCATGCAGGGTCAGGAGCTCATTTCTCAGCAGTCAGTGATCCTCCAGTTTTCTGCCTTTTGCATTATTTGGACTCATGAACCACACAGAGCTTTCTCTCTGGGTGTGTAGCCTGCAGGATCAAATCTACTTGGGCTAATAGTACAACCCCATACAAGTATACTCTGAAGTAGGCCGCAGTGGGCAGTGGGCAAGTAGCAGTCTGCTTGAAGTATGTTTGAGGGCTCCAATCTGGATGTAATTTTGTGTTGTGCCATTTCCCCACAATGTTATGGGCATTGGATCGTCTATTGTGTTGTGCTGGTGACAGTGGCAGGAAGATGACCGTGTGTCTGTCTTCTCCCCTCACAGCTGTGCATGAAGGAGTCGAGCGAGGTGCTGCGGGGCCAGATGCAGTGCATGATGCGGACCCTCCACGACCTGAAGAGGGTGCACGACCGAGACATCCGACTGGACCCCCAGGAGATGAGGCCGCTCTCTGCCATGCCTTCCCCAAAGCAGTGTACCAGCCCACGGGTATCCGCCATTTCGGAAGCAGACTCTGCCTGTTGCCTGGAGACGGCCGTAGAGGAAGAGGTTGCCTTCTCTCCTCCGAGCAGCGAGCGGAGCTTGGAGTTTGACTCGGGCTATTCTGAAGTGTCTGGGAGCAGCTGGAGGGATGAGGAGGGGCCCCAACCTCTGCGAGCCAGCAAGCTTTCCTCGGGGGGATTTCTGCGCCGCCGGGCACCCACCAGGAGGCCCAGGCCCAAATCTGCTTCTGATGCCTGCTTGGAGCGGTGGCGGGATGTCGAGCCCACAGATGCCGGGGACTGGACCGTGTCCCTTTTGTCACAGAGCCGCAACCGGCAGCCATTAGTGCTGGGGGACAATTGCTTTGCTGACCTGGTTGAGAACTGGATGGACTTGCCTGAGGAGAGTGGGGAACGGGGGCGACTGCAGCGCTGGCTGGCTAAGCCCCATGGCTTCCTGCTCAACCTCTCTGGCAACGTACGCCGCAGGCTGGCTGGCATCTCGCGCACAGAGCGGGCCAAACAGGACCCTGACGGCACCAAGCGTTTCTCTTGCCCCGCAGGTCTGGGAGGGCGACCTCCATTACCCTACTTCCACCAGTCCTACGCCAACATCAGTGAGCTTTCCACAGACTGTAGCAGCTTTGCTGCCCTCATGAACTGCCGGAGCCGGCAGCCGATCATTTGCAATGATGTGATTGGCTACATCTAGCCTTGCCTCTCCTTTTTTTAAATGCTCTTTTTCTTAATGGAACAGATTTATATTTTTTACAGTTGCCTGTAAATAAATGTCTTTTTTCTACATTAAATCTGTCTGGTGTGTGTGTATGCATGTAAATGGCATTGCTTGATCCAAACTACATTTTAGCTGTTCTCTGAGTCAACCCCAAGTAAGTCAACACATCCAGTCTTGTTTGTAGCTGAAGCACCATTTAAAATGCCAATGTAATAACATGAGTAAATATAAGAAGGCAAGGAACAATAAACTTTCAGCCCAAAGTATTTCCCCAGAAATTGAGAATATGTCATGTTTTGATTCCTTGACATGGGTTGGCCTATCTTAAACTACAGACCTCAAATAAGTCTGGCAAATATCAGTATAGTACCTTTCAATTGTTGGAGAACGTGAAGTTTGAAATACAGGATAGTCTGTCAATGCAATTGCAACTCTTGAGGGATTTGATGTAGATAATTATTGCTCTGTGTGGTCCTCAAATGCAAAGGTTATTTTCTTTGCAGGCTCAGCTAAAACAGAGTTTCTTCTTTTAATTTCCCATTGTGCCAACTTGAAACTGGAAGGAGTAGAAGCTACACTCCTGAGATAGTTAATTTAGGTTGATAAAATGGTGCAGAACATTTTGTGCTAGATTTCAGTACAATTGTCGAAAAGCAGCCAGGAGGAGAACCAGTCTATGCTTCCATCAAGGGAGATTTCAAAAGGGCCAAGACAGGAGCTGTAAAAGATGTCAAGAATCACTTGCTTTTCCGGCATACATCTGCAATTATAGTGGGTACCATTTGTAGAGCAGGCCGCTAGCTAGTTCTGGTGCCCAAATAAAAATGGTGAAAGGAATAATCATAGCATGACAATTAGTGCTCACATAAAAATAGAGACTTCATCTGTAAGGGATGTTCATTAGGTGCTGTTATGAAAGAGCAAAATAACAAACTACAACAAATCCAACCAGTTATTCCAAACCAATGTTTGCTGAAGCTTTCAAATTTACCATGTGTGCATACTCAAATGATATTCAAAAATACCTAGAACTGACGGACAAATGCGTTCGCTTTATCATTAAACATAATTGATGAAGCTAAGAACAGATAACAGTATGCAAAAATACTGCTGAACCACAGTCACACCTAACAGTGTTGATTAATCCCATCAGCAACATCAAATACCTGTGAAGAATGGATAACAAGGACTACTGAAGACTAATTGCATGTCAGAGCCTTTCTTATGTTTCCAGGTTACATGAAAGCTGCTAGATACAGTTGTTCCTCCCCATCCCTTAAAATAACAGTAGGAATGAGTCAGAAAGCACACTACTGTATAACACAAAATACAGGATGTTTATCTGGGGAAAGTGTATATTCCTGGCACAAAATATCAAGGACAAGGATGAAGTATGTCAAAATTAAGAAGCATGGAGAAGTTGTGATATAGCATAAACATACAGGACAATCTGCCTTCAAAAAAAAAACCCCCTGCATATCCATTGCTTTGCTGGATCATACAAGATACTTCCCGCATCAAGCATTTTGTTACCGACAGTAAATGACCAGATTCCCCATGAAACCTACAAACAATTATGACTATGATGGCTATTCTGCCCATTATCTTCACTGCATGGTCCTTGGAGGCTGTCTGTGATGCTGCGGGTCCATTTCAACAGCTTTCCCCAATCCGATGGCAGCAACATCTGGAGCAGAGCCGTCTCATTCATAGGGGCAGGTGGCGCGGTGCACCAGGGCGCCAGGCCCCCCAGGGGCGCCCCCGCGAGCCCGCCGGCATACCGGGCGCCCCCTCCCCAACCTGCCCCCGCCCCTATGGGGCAGGGGATGAGGGGCCTGGCACTGCAAGCCGGCCACCCTCCGGAGCCCCAGCTGGAGCGCTGGGAAGGGCGCGCAAAGCCCCGCGCTGCTCCAGCGCCACGTCCATCATCCCCCGAGGGGCGGCCAGCGCGGGAGGGAGGTGGGCGAGTGGGGGATGAGGGGCGTGGCGCTGCAAGCCGGCCACCCTCCGGAGCCCCAGCTGGAGTGCTGGGAAGGGCGCGCAAAGCTCCGCGCCGCTCCAGCGCCACGCCCCTCATCCCCCGCTCGCCCGCCTCCCTCCCGCGCTGGCCACCCCTCGGGGGATGATGGACGTGGCGTTGGAGCAGCGCGGGGCTTTGCGCGCCCTTCCCAGCGCTCCAGCTGGGGCTCCGGAGGGTGGCCGGCTTGCAGCGCCACGCCCCTCATCCCCCGCTCGCCCACCTCACTCCCGCGCTGGCCGCCCCTCGGGGGATGATGGACGTGGCGCTGGAGCAGCGTGGGGCTTTGCGCGCCCTTCCCAGCGCTCCAGCTGGGGCGCCGGAGGGTGGCCGGCTTGCAGCGCCACGCCCCCATCCCCCGCTCGCCCACCCCCCCCCCGAGGGGCGGCCAGCGCGGGAGGGAGGTGGGCGGAGAGGCGGCCCACCGGGGGCGCCGAGGGATCGTCGCGCCAGGGCGCACGATCCCTTTGAGACGGCCCTGATCTGGAGGGTACCAACTTCCCCATCCACACCAATCCTTAAAAACAAAACAAAAACAAAAAAAACCACAGGACACCGCCAGATTGATTTTCATTGCTTAATTATGCAAATATGTCAAGGGAATTTAGATGTTATGCATATTTCATCAGTGTCCTTAATTTGCATGACTCTGCATGCAGTTAGTCTGATGGAGTTAGGAATTGTTTAACAGAGATTTGAGTAGTCAAAACTAAAGCTACTGAAGTTAAGTTGTCCTGTCCCCTGACAAAGAAGCGCCCAGTAATGAAATATTGTTGATAGCTGCCCACAGGCTTTTCAGTCTCATCTCTGCAATCATGAGGACTAGAAAGATAACATTTAAAACAGATTAACAATGCAAGCCCGTGCATGTCTACTCAGAAGTAAGTGTATTTAGCGAGGGTAGCCAAACGTGGTGTGCTCCAGGATGCTGCCGGACTCCCAGCTCCCATCATCCCTGTCAGTTGGCCGTGCTGGTTGGGAGCAAATGTAATCTGGGCTTTGAGTGAAGAAGCACTTTCCTTTGCGTTTCCTGAATCTTCTGA
Source organism: Lacerta agilis (assembly GCF_009819535.1). Taxonomy (NCBI): domain Eukaryota; kingdom Metazoa; phylum Chordata; class Lepidosauria; order Squamata; family Lacertidae; genus Lacerta; species Lacerta agilis. Next base: position 66,571,861 of record NC_046313.1, read on the forward strand.
AGTTCACCTTCATTGGATGGCCCTGATTTCTAGTATTATGATTTGAGAGGGGGACTATCTCCTTTCTCCACACCATGCATCTCTTTCACATACCCCCTTGCACACATTAAAAAACAACACACCACCTAAATGTTGTGGGTAACTTTTCCTTGTAGGGGAGTTTCTCCACCGCCTCAATCATTTGAGTTGCCTCTTCCTGAACCTTCTATCGTCACAATATCCTTTTTGAGTTGAGGCAGCCAGAACCCAGTGTTCCAAGTGTGGTTGCCCCACAGTGCCTTAGGATGGTAGCAATTTTGTGTTTCAGACTCTTAATTGACTAAATCCAAATACGTTTGTTCACATGTTCCTTTTTTTAATTGTTTCTTTGCTCTCTTTGGCCATTTGGATGGGCGTCGTGAAATAAGAATGAATGTGGACGTGTACAGCAACAGGGCCGGAAACTGTGGGAGGACACATCACAAAAGAAACCCAACAAGCCTTAGCATGTACGCTCAGGGTACAGAAATAGCACTGCATTGTTCTCCTAGTATGATACATCCCTGGTGATAAGGAAACCTCATGATTTTGAGACTCCACTTGTCTGTAGACCCCCAGTATCTGGTTGCTGAATACTGCCTCTTCTTCTCTTTGAACAGCACCTCTCTTTCACCAACATGCGACTGAGGGATAAGTGGTAAACCCCCTTCTTTGTCAGTAGCATTGTGCCTCTTAGCACACTTACGTGAATGAGCCCTAAAACAATCCGTTTATGAGCCATCACCCTGCTCATTTTGCATCACAAGCCAGCGAGAGAGCTCCAAAAACAAGCCTTTTTCTAGTCATTACACGCCTCTCCCTTGAATCAGTAGATCTAAAGGATTACAAGAAAACACCGTCTAGTCTGACCTTCAGTGCAACACAAGCCAGGGGGATTTTTCTTCTGTTATTTACAATAGCCAAATGCAGGCTATTTGGTGTAATATATCACTATTTCCTCCCCCTTCATCGAAGCTACAGTATTGGGCTTTATAGCCAGGATCTGACCCCTGCACCCATGGAAAAATCAACCTCACACCTTTGTTAGGCTTTTCCCTCAATTGTTAATCACCTACCCTGTTAAAAATAGCACCTTTTCAAAATAGCATACTTGATCAGATTTATTTCCCAGGTCTTCTCCTCTGCCTTTATCTTTTGCATATTTGCACAGATTGCAGATGCCTCACGTCTCTCACTTTTAGGGGGGGACTTCCAGGAGGCATCCCTTACTACTGCCTTCCCCAGCCTGGTGCCCACTATGATGGGACCAAATAGTGCTGGCTAGGGTGGAGGGGAACTACAGTCCAGAACAGTCTAGTATATTTTTGTACTTCTGCATGCTTACACTGACACACAGCAGACAATGTTACACAAGAGTGGTTTCTGAGGTCTGAGCTCATAATGGAAAGTAAAAGGGAAATGTGATCTTCAACCATGTTTATACATACAGTATGTATTGTATGTATACATTATGCTGGGTCAGGATGTTGTTTCATCTGACCCGATGTTTCTCAAGTCGGTTGGCAGTGACTTTCTCAGAGGGAAGTCTTTCCCAGTGTGTGAGGCTTAGATTGCAAAAGCTACTCAGAGGTGAATACTTCTTCACACAGCAGCACATTTTATTTTTTATTTTTAAATTTGTATACCTTGCTTCTTCTGTAGATCTCGGGGCATGTAGTTAAACTAGGGAATTCATTACTATGAGATGCAGTGATGCTCCAAAATTTATGGAAGCCTGTTGCCAAATACGAAATTTTTATTTCAAACTTTCCCATTAATAAATAATTTAAGCTGCTTTAAAGAATGACAGAAGGATATTTCTAGATTTTTATGGCAGGGGAAGAAACCAAGAATTAAATATAAGATATTGCTTGACACTAGGGAAAGAGGAAGCTTCTCACTGCCAGATCTGCATTTATATTATGAAGCGGCTTGTTTGTGCTGGTTAAAAGATTGGATAAAGTTGGAGAATACTCAACTGCTAGACTTGGAGGGGTACGGTGTTAAATTTGGTTGGCATGCATGTCTATGGTATGGTAAAGCTAGAATACATAAGAATTTAATGAATCATGTAATTAGGAAAAATATTTATCAAGTCTGGGGGAAATATAAGAACCTGCTAGAAATGAAAACACTTTTATGGCCTTCACCCATTGAAGCAACTGCACTGAAAAATTGAATACGGAAAAAGGATGGGCAACATATAGAGAACTACTGGACTTTACAGACACAAGTGTAAGCCTGAGGAAGATGGAAGAAGTCGGTAACCGGGTGACAGACTGGTTGCAATACCATCAATTGAATTAAATATTTAAAGTTGATAAACAATGTGGTTTTTATAGAAGAAACCTCAGCATTTGAGAAAGAGCTGCTAGATAATAATGAGAAGTTAATTTATAAAATGTATAAGTTACTATTAGAATGGGAGAGAAAGGATGAAATAGTGAAAATGGCAATGATCAGTTGGGCTAGAGATGTGGGCCATAATCTAGATTTAAATTTGTGGGGAAAGCTGTGGAAAACAGGATTCAAATTCTCAGTCTGCTATGCTCTTATGGGAAATTATTGGAAAATGATTTACAGATGGTACCTGACGCCAAATAAATTAGAGAAAATGTATAAGTCTGAATCAGATAAATGTTGGAAGTATAAAGCTATGGATGGAACCTTTTATCATATGTGGTGGACCTGTAGTTAGAACATTAGGAAATGATATACCGTATTTATTCGAATCTAATGCTCACCTTTTTTTGGCCAAATTATGTTGTGAAAATTAAGGTGCGCATTAGATTTGATGGCACATTTACATTCACCAGCAAATACTGTTTTGGTTTCAAGGTTCTGAAAATTGAGGTGCTCATTAGATTCGGTGACACATCAGACTCGAGTGAATATGGTATAATGAATTGAAAAAAATATTTCGGAAGCCCTTCCCAAAAAAGGCCAGAGGCCTTCCTGGTGGAATAATGAGGTCCGAGGTACCAAGTAAACAAATAAATTTGTTTATGTATGCCACTACAGCAGCAATAATGCTATATGCACAAAGATGGAGAGTGTCCCTACAGAGGGGGAGTGGCAGATGAAATTAATGGAATACACAGAATTAGCAAGCTTAACCAGCAAAATTAGAGGGCAAAAAGAGAAAAGTTTTAAAGAGGAATGGAAGGCATTTGTAGACTACCTAAAAAACATTGTAAAAATGTTAGAACTTGAAGTCGGTTTGGAGTAAGCTCAGCAGTTATAGTTTATAATGAGAATAATTTGAATGTTTAAATAGTTAGAAAAAAATAGATTATGCTGCAGGAATGGGAAACTTTAGGGAGTCATGGAAGGATAGATGAGAAGTCGATGGAATAGAATAATTATGGATTGGTGTAATGTATCTATTTCTTTTCTTTCTTCTTTCACTTTTTTCTTTTTTCTTCCGTTCTGTATTTTGTGCTCTTGTAAATTCATATATACTGTATATATATATATACAGTATATATGGAAGCCAAGACTATTATCATTGACTACTAGTCATAACGGTTATGTTATACTGCATACAATATTGAAAATAGTGACTTATCAGTGGCAGAACAGGGGGCCACTTACTTCTGCATCACTCAAAATGCCAATTGGGGCACCTTGAACAATTTATGTACATGCCTGAGAACTGTAGCAACACAATGTTACTGATAGGCCTGGATTCAAATCAAGATGTCCCGAGTTCAAATCCAGGTTGCTTCCTCCCCCAGAAATCTTGTAGCTCAGTGGCAGTGTGTCTCCTTTGCATCAGAAGGTCTCTGTTTCAGTCCCCAGCATCTCCAAACCCATTCCATGTCTGAAATCCTGGAGAGGCACTTCCAGTCAGCATAGGCAATGCTTAGCTATATAGAAATCAATGGACTGACTCAGTATAAGGCAGCTTCCTACGTCTCATGGTAGCTGTAGACACCTTCTGGATCTGAGTCATTCACTGTGAACAGGAAATTTTGTAGAGGGAACGGGCAAGGGAGCAGATCCTGATTTTCAAGGGAAGTTCCTGAAGAGCATTTTGTAATGTGTCTTCTTGCAACGTCCAATCTTCAGGAGAGCTCGGAAAAGAAGGTGGGAGAGCAGGAGGATACACTGTCCTGTCTTGGCTACAAAAGCAGCTTCTGTAGGTGTAGGGTCACTGTTAAAATCAAAGGAGCTTCATTTCACCAGCAAGCCTGACTCATTACTCTAATGTGTTGCTCAAGGTTTACTGTAAACAGGAGATGCAATCCGTCTGAGGGCACGCGGCCATAATGATCCCAACTTAATGTAAACACCAGGGAGCTATTTCACCGAAATTTGATGTGAAAAGTACAAGGCCGCCACCAGTTGCTCAGTTACCCTTATCTGATGGGTATCAGTAGTGCTGCTGGAGGAAATATATCTGTGAGACCCTCCCCCTTCTGCTCCTTAAAATCAAACCAAAAGCGTGGAATAGTCGTGTTAAGAACAGCTGCACAGTCTTCTAAGAATTTGTAAAGAGTGATTCTCAACACCAGCAGTGGCAAACCTAAATGCAAATTCTGTGTAGCACTTAGACTCCAATCTGTGTTATATGTTTAAAGCAAAATCGTACCACTTTAAACAGATGTGGCTCCCCCAGAAAGAATTTTGGGAAATGCAGTTTGTTAGTTAAAGATCCCGAGAATCAGTAGGAAACCCTTCTTTCCCTTACAGAACTAAGACTCCTGGAGCTGTTTAATAGTTGATCTTTCTTCCCAGGGAACTCTGGGAAGCAGCATATGCTCTGTTGCTGAGCTGTGCCCCTCTCCCTACATAGTTCCTAGCTCCATGCAGAGAAAACGAAATTATCCCATTCCCCTGCAGTTCTATGGACTCTGCAGCTGTTCTGTCGGAACAAAGCAGGCTAATGCCCATAACAGGGGTGGGGAAACTTTTTCAGCCTGGGGGCCATCTTCCATCACAGGCAACATTCCAAGGGCCACATGCCAGTAACGGGCGGGGACAGATGGGAAAAGTGGGCGGAGCAACAGATGTGACTCATACTTTTGTGGCTATATTCCAGCCACACAAAAACCAGAGGGTTCTTTCTACCAGCACGCAAACATACTTCTCCCTATCTTTCGAGCCAGAAGGCACTCAAGGAGGGTGCAGGGCAGAGATTATGAGAGGTGTATCCCAGGCCTATGGAGTCATTTGATGGCTATACAAGGAACCACATTTGGCTCACCCCCACTACCTGGGCCTGAGGTTCCCCACCCTGTGTTACAACTTCATTGCTGCCACACCTTTAATAGTTGTACTGGGAAGAAAATGCTTAGACTCCGGGAGTCTTTCAAAAGGAGAAGCCTGTGGGCTGCACTTATTGGGAATGAGCTCGTTCCTATTTAGTCCTCTGCTATGCTCAGACCCCAAGAGCAAGAAAAGGCCTGCAGGGCAGACACAGGTTAGTCCATGGAGAAGATGCTTCTTAACCTTCTCTGCTTTAAACAGGATTTGGGTTAATCACAGTCAGTGTATACACATTACTCACTCCATATATTGCCCACATTTATTAAATTAGTTAATCTGCATCCTGCCCTTCCTCCCAAAGGGGCCACGGATGCCAGACAACAAATGGTAAGACAACAAGAACATTTGAAAAAAACAATTCCAACACAGAAACAGACTGGGAAATCTTCCAGCTTAAAACCCTTGCTGGAAGAGGAAGGTCTTCAGTAGGCAGCACAACAGAGGCAACCTCTGCCTAACATCCAAGAGGAGGGAATTCCAAAGGGCAGGTGCCACCACACTAAAGACCCAATTCCAGGGGCCCCATCCTGCATAATCAATTAAATGATGTGGTACATCATTTGAATGGCAAAGCCCATTAACTACGGGGGGGGGGCTTGGCTCCCTCAAATATTTTATTGGGGGGAGGGCAGAGGGACCTTGGCCCCTAGGAGTTGGCTCCTATGCCCAATTCATACACTGTGAACCTCCAGATAAGAAGGCAGTCACAGGAAGTCTTTGCCTGCACAGCGCAGTGATCAGCTGAGTATATAAGGGATGAGACTACCAAGGGGTCAGCAAACTTTTTCAGCCCACTGTCCCTCAGACCTTGGGGGAGGGAGGGGGTGGACTATATTTTGAAGAGAGAGAAAAGAACGAATTTCTATGCCCCACCAATAACCCGGAGATGCATTTTAAATAAAAGGACACATTCTACTCATGTAAAAACATGCTGATTCCTGGACCGTCCGCGGGCCAGATTTAGAAGGCGATGGGGCCGGATCCAGCCCCTGGGCCTTAGTTTGCCTACCCATGGACTAGACGATCTTGCAGGTATCCTGGTCCCAAGTTGCATATGGCTATGCACACCAAGTTGCATATGGCTATACACACCTTGAACTTACTCTGGAAGCTAGCTGGCAGGCAGAGCAATTCTCTGAACAGCAGGGTAATGTGTTGCTGGTATCCTGCCCCAGTGAGTAGCCAAGCGGCTGCATTTTGCACCAGCTGCAGCTTCCAGACCATCCTCAAGGGCAGCCCCACATCCAGCACATTGCAGTTATCCAGTCCAAAGGTTTCCATTGTATTACACATATACACAGTTCCCTTTACTCCTCACTGGTTGGATCCCTCGGTCGGAGCCAGACATGAACAGGTGGTAGGACGCTATCGTCCTCTTCATCTTCACAGACTATTTCCAACACCAAGAGCTGGCACTCCTTGGATAAAGCCTCTCCGGTGGCACAGCGAACCAGTTCCGTCAGTCTGAGAAAGTGAAAGCAAAGGGTGAATAGGAGGGCAGATGCAAGAGGGCAGGTAACAGAGTCACTTACAGTACAGATGTTTGCCACACATCCTTCACCAGGTGTGGTCAGGTCCTGAAACAACTGCAGAGCCACACCCAAACTATTAAGCAGGAACAGCCTAGCTAACATTTCCCACGGATTGCTACTCAGAAGACCTTTTGCAGGTGGGGAGGGGACATATATATACCAAAGAAGAAAATGCTGTAAGGATGTAAGAAGAGATCCCTACCAGATCAGACTGAAGCCTGATCTGTTCCAGCATCCTGTTTCGCTCAGTAGTTGAGCTGAGACCCCATAAGCAGGACATGAAGGCAAGAGCCTGCTGTGCAGCGCCCAGAAACTGGCACACCCAGCTTGCCTGTGCTCAATCCTGCCTCCCTGTCCCATTGGCCTTGTTCTTTCCCCATCTGTGAATACAGCCGGAATGGTGGTTCAGAAGCGGGAGCTGAAAACCAACCCAGCTTCTCGAAGGAAGGATGCTAGCACTTCTTTGCCATCTCCCCAGCCTCCTCCTGCACTGCACCCACCCGTACCAGAAAACCAAGCACACTTTTGCTCTCTGCTTAAGAAATGGCAGATGCAGCCAAAGTGAAACTGTCTGTCCTGAGCGAGTCTGCAGCCCAGTTTGTTTGGGGGTGGGAATGGGGGGAGGGTTTGGAGAAGGCGGGAGAGTGAGTGGGCAGAGAGCAGGACAGCCTGCCAAGGAGTCTGGAAAGATCGTAGAGTAAGGGACTCATGTTGCCTCTGGATGTATGTGGACGGCAGAGGTCCAGGAGAGCCTGCGTTTGGGGGGGGGGGAGAGCTTGGTCTGCCCCAGGAAGCAGCGGAGGAGGCACTGACAGCAGGATGTTTACCCAGCCTGGAAGGGACAGGACGCAGAGGCTTTGCAGCTGCTGCAGATACAGTAACCCAGGCTGTTCTTGCGGGGGGCCTGTAGTGGGGGAAGCTGTGGCCTAGCTATCCCACACTCCTGAGGGTCCCTCTGCCTTCTTCCAGGTCGGTGGCTTCCCAGCCCCTAGAAAACGGGCAAGCAGAGAGGAAAACATGGCAAATGCCACTTCCAACCCCACTGCAGGCAGGAGGAAATGTGGAAGGGCTCACTGAGAGCCTGACTGCTTCCGGGGTGGTGTTAATGTTGCAAAAATGATATTCAGATATTGCAAATGGGTCACTGACAAGAGTTGTTTTGTTTTTTAAATAAACCCATGTATTGGATTTTCCTGAGAAAAGGATACATCTGGATTTAGGGGCAGAGGGGAGGAATACAGGCTGGCATTTTGATGTTGAAGGTGGACTCTGCAAAAAACAAACCCTGCATGCATGAGCAGCTCCCTTCCCACCAGAAAGAGCTATTGGAAGGTTCTCTCTGGCTAACCCATGCCTTGAGAATACCCGGGGCACTGGCCCTCCTCAGGCATCATGAGAATCAGGAGCAGAAGGTGGAAACAGGAGGGGGGTCAGGAGAGATAAGGAATGTGAAGATGGGGACAGATTTTGGGAATGACAGCAATGGTTTTGGGTGTATTTTCTTTTTGATGGGCCAGGTCCCCTCTGTCACTTCAGCTGTGGGGCTTCTCGGACACATCTCTACCCAAATCATACTTGGGAGAATGTTAAGGCTTGTTGTGGCTGTTCTTTTTTTAAAAAGGAAGATTCAAGATGGACAAAAGAAAGTACTTCTTTGCACAGGACAAGTTAAATTATGGAAGTCGCTTCCCCAGCAGGCAGGGATGGCCACTGACTTGGATGACTTTAAAAGAGGAGTAGACAAATTAATGGAGGACAAGGCTATCAGCAGCTACATTCCCAATATTGTACCACCACTGCCAAAGGCAGCATACCTCTATATGCCAATTGCTGGAAAGTGCAAGAGGAGAAAGTGATCTTTTGCTTAGGCCCTCCTTGTGGGTTTCCCCCACGCATGCAGTTGGCCACTGTGAGAACAGGATGTTGGATGAGGTGGGTCACTGGCTTAATCCAGAAGTCAGGCTCTTCTTATGTTCCTTTGTGACCCCCCAAACTCTGGATTCTCCTACCTGCTGGATAGCTGCTGCTCTTTAGCCTCTTCTTCCAAGAAGCCATCGTAGAGAAGAGCATTTCCATAAAGTAGCATCTGCAGCACCAAGCAATGCTCCATCTGTGAAAGCAGGCAGGAGTCAGCACCACACAGAGACAGTCAGAACTTTCAACTGAAAGAGCTCCAGGAGCACCAGGTTAAGTACAAGTTGTGAGAGGGTGGCGTTCAACTAAGTTATTCTCAAAATAGACCCACTGAAATTAACGAACATGGTTAGGTCCATTAATTTCCAAAGGATGAAATGGGAGTGCAGTCTTGGGAACCAGCTGAGGATGGGGTGGGACAATCAGGCCAACCTGAAAAAAGAGCAAAATAGCAGCAGGGAGCAAACTGAACTGGATTATGAGTCAATCAAGGCAATGGGGTCTTTGGGACAGAACGGGGGCATCCCGTTGAGATTGGAGTGAATGAGGGTACCTGGTAAGGGATACCTTTGTGTTTGTTAATGCTGGAAGGAGCAACATGCCCATTCAAAGTGCTGTGCCCACTGGCCTCTCATGGACCTCAGGATGCCGCAGAGGAGAAGACCCACTGCTGCACCCCTGGCATGCATGGTAATGAGGAGGGTCATGATGGTAGCAGGGAGCATGCAGAAGTGGCATTGGCCATCCCAGCATATGCTGCCTGGGTTCCTGATGGAACCTGCCTATGAAACGTTTTACTTGGTCATCCTCTTCACCTGGAGGTGTCTGCAGAGGTCTCTCAAGGTGATCTCCTTTCCCTCGGCATCGACACCTGGCACCTCAATTCTGTCCCAGCAGCTCCATGCTTTCTGGCGATACTGAGATTAAAGCAAAACCAGTGAAGAGTGTTGTGGCAAGACTAATAATAAGACGAACATGCTTATTAGTGCATAAACCTTGGTGGACTGCAGTCCACTTCACCAGGTGCGTGAGAATAGAGCAGATACCCAAAGAAGGTCAGTTCTAAAATAAAATGCATCACCCAGCACAGCAGGTACCATGTCCCAACACACTTGTGGCATGAACCAGGTAACCTACGAAGGAGCCATTTCCTGTAGAGCCAAGTGGGTCAGGCCTTAGATCTAGGGTTGCTATATTTAAAAAAGTAAAAATCTGGCCACAAAAGTTGTTGAGCTTCCAACTGCAGCATTCTGGGTATGTCCGGAAAATTCTGGACATATGGCAACCCTTTTAGATCACCTATTTTAAATGTCATGTAGCTAAAACCTTTGTGTGTTGGGCTTACATCCAAGCAGGTTTGCATAGGATTATAGCCTAAAGGCCCATATTGGTAACTACCAATGGCCACAGACTGTTAGTACAAAGTGATTTGAATGACTAGACTTGCTAGGATCTTTTTATTAAACAAAAGCCTTAATACCCTTAACGCGGAAGACACAACTGCTAGATCACAAGCACCATGTCTAATTCAGGCTCCACAGTTCATTTACGATTCAAATATTAAAAAACAGAGCTGTTTGTAGCAAAGGAAACCTTTGCGGGAAAGGATTGCAGCAGCTCGTTCTGTTTGCCTTATCAGAAAGAAGGTTAAGAGGTGAACTGATTGAAGCGCACCTTCACAGAGGAGAAGTTTTTAAGTGCCAAAAGGGCGGCGCTTTAATCTAACCAGGAGGAACATACCGGTAACAACCTCCAATAAAAATAAAAGATAAAACCAGACAAATTCTGATCCGACGCGGCATTTCAAACAGCAAAGGCAACTAATAATTGCAACACCCAATGCCAAGGAAGTGGGTGGGTAGGTTCTCCAAAGCATGGAGAGCACTGGATTTGGATACGGGAAACCCAGATTCAAATGAGCCATAGAGTTCACTCTTCTTTCAACTTAACCCACCTCACATGGCTGTTGTGAGGCTTAAACATCTTGGAGGAAGGACAGAGTAGAATTCTAAGAGGCAAAGCAGTCCAACCCTCACTCCAAACAAAGACCAGCCCTCTCCTCACAATATGTTTTAAGTGGAGTCCATCGCAACAGATGTGGCATATAAAATGAAAGGGAAGGGATGTGGTTCAGTAGCACAGCATGTTTTGCGCACAGAAGTTCCCATGCTCAAGATCTCAGAGAGCTGCTGCCTGTCAGTGTACGCTGCCAGCGGCCAGCATGAGGCGGCTTCCCTATGAACCGAAGGAAGTCATTCCTCCTGCACTGCGTAAAGGAAGTCAGATCTGGATGAAATGGTTCTTGCCAGTCGTGACGGCTCTGAATGTGCCAACTGTCAACAGGCCTAACGGAGGGGACTCTTTAAGGCTGCCTTCTGTCCATTCATGATCTGTGGCTCTCTGTTGCACAAAGACACATTGAGATGACGCCTTGCCTATGCACAATTGTCCTTTTCTTCAGAACAAGGCCCAGGATGTTGCGGAACCCCTTAGCCCCCTGCACTGTTGACCCTGCCTGCCTGTTTTGGCCCTGGGCAAGGAGAAGGAGAGAGAGAGAGAAGGACAAGAAGCAGCCAGTCCTCTTCACAAGGAGCTCTTTTGGGCCTAGTTAGCGGTTCATAGCAGGAAGTGCCCTGACCAGAGAGAACTTAGTGGGGTCAGGCTGTCGCACAAAGGGATACTGTCCTGGACTAATTCACTGGCCAGCAGGGGAGGAGAAAGGCTGGCCTGGACTGTAGCATTCGTCTTGGTTTCCAAAGCAAATCTGTCTTGTTGTCAAAAATGACAGAAATATACACAGAGACACATGGACATATATACCACTCTAAATCTGGGGACAGAAGCAGCTGCCAGAGGTACCACCAGAACCCTGCCCAGCCTCTCACAAGCCTATAAATGTGAAACAACACTTTCCTCTGTTCCTGCGCACGACACTGTGCCCCCACCTGCCCTATAGGCTACATTTAAAGCAGTGTCGTACCACTTTAAACAGCCATGGCATCCCCCAGGGAATCCTGGGAACTGTGTTTTGCTACAGGTGCTGAGAGTCGTTAGGAGACCCGTGTTCTTCCTCACAGAGCTACATTTCCCCAAGTTCCCCAGAAAGAGGGATTGTTTGTTAATCCGCTCTGGGAATTGTAGCTGTATGAGGGGGACAGGGCTCTCTTAACAACTCTGAGAACACTTAACAAACTTCAGCTCCTAGGAATCTTCGGGGAGGGGCATGATGGTTAAAAGTGGTATTATACTGCTTTAAATGAATAGTGCAGATGGGGCACGTGCCCCAGAGCACTGCCTTCTGTTCCGCCTGCTTCTCAACAGGATGGAGACAGAGCTTGTCTGCCAGCCAGAGAAGTACAGGGTTACTGTTCTTTCAAGCTACCTTCAGGGCACAGGCCTCCACACCACTAGGTCTCATCAACTCCAGTTGCAGCAACCATGGATTGTAGGAGGGAACGTTTCTCTCTCTCTCTGAGATCCTCAGTACTTGGGGAGGCTGCACAGTCATGTCCTCTTGCACTAGCCTCCACCCCAAAGCATACTACTAACCCCTTTTCAGATGTTTTGTCCACATGTAGACTGTGGAATGAATGGGGGAAGGGGTTGCACCTTCTGCCCCCCCCCACAGGTCCAGCAGGTTGAGATTCCTGCATTGCAAGAGGTTGGACTGGAAGACCCTTGGTGTCCCTTCCAAGAACCCTGATCAGATAGATGAGCCAAACAGCTGTTTGCAAGAAGCCCTTTCAGTTCTTCTGCTGAATACTAGCAGAACAGTAGGTCTGGGCGGGCTAGCAAGGCCAGCATGGTTGATCCCACACCCAGTCCATGCTTTCAGAGGGATGGTCTGATCACAGCCACCCTTTGCTTGGGATCTGGGGTCTTGTCCTTTGCTCTGTTGAGATGCTGTTTCTAGTCAACTCAGCTGGAGGGCCAAACATTCTCTCCCAGCTTATTTCAAATTTACACTGAGGTTTTGTATATTTCATGGAAAGGAGGGGTGGATGCAGAACAATGGAAAACAGGAGCACCATACAGTACTCACACATGCTTCCTGCAAGCCCTGGGAAGTGCTGCTGGTATTCTGAAGAACGGAAAGCAAATTACAAAAAGAAACCGAACAGAAGCAGGAAGGAGGAACTCATGTTTTCAGCTGGCTGGTGCATCAAGATGGACAAAAGCTCAGCTGTAGTGTGGTAGCAGCAATGCATTGGTGCCCTGCAAGTTGCCCTTCCTCTATTGTTTTAGACACCAGCTGAAAACTTTTTATTTCAGCAAGACTATCCAAACACATCATTCAGTTATGAATACTTAAAAAAATGTTTTGCTGGTTGCAATCTGTGTTTTATTGATAATTATCTTATTATGTACACCTGCTTGGAGAGATTATTCCAAATGAGTGGTCATTTTTCTAAAAGCATTAATAAGAGCATACATGCAAAAGTCAAATCCCTGTAAACGAGAGAGGATATGCTTTGGTTTGAAACATGCAAAGTCTCGCTCCTGACCATACCTTTTTTTTTTTTTTTTGAAGAACATGCATGGGAGGAGGAAGGCTAGAGTTGGAAGTGAAAGTTGGCTCACCCCCCCAAAAAAAATCTTGGCCATTTGGGACCATATGGTCCATCCCATTTGCTCTTCTGTTGTTGGCAACCCAGAGGGCAGATTCCCATCCTTCCAAAAGAACCATATGGCTGGGCTTGGCCTTTCACACTGACAGGGGACTCATTAGCACCTCTTGCTCAGCTCTTCACCTTCTAGCACCTTAATGCTGCTTCCACAGCAAAGCAGAACCGAAGATACTCTGGGTGTTTCCTCACCCACCCACCCCCCCAGCTTCATGCCGGAAAGGACCAGCTTGCAGAGACTGGGGCAACAGGAGTCGGGTTCTGTTCTAAGCAATGCGTCCCCCAGCTGGCTAGATGTCCTGATGCAAAGAAAACCTCCCTTTGCCTGATTTCCCCCCCTTGCTCATGCCTGCCTTACAGTGTCCTGCAAACTTATTATTCTCACACCCACCCACCCCCCAAATCGGCTCAGGCACTATGGAGCAAAGGTCCAATGAATCTTATTCTGGGGGGGGGGGGGTAGGCGTGAATCCTTTGGCGCCAGGGTAAAAGCTCCCTTCCCCCAGTCGCCAGCCCTTGCTAAGTAATGACTCCCATATGCTGCTTAATCAGTTCCACACGTTCCTGGACCCGACACCGCTCTCGATTCCCTTTTGCAAATCAGCCCCGTTCCTCATCTGGAGCTGCTCCCTTCCTCCTGATGCTACTCACTCCATCGGATCCCCCCCTCTCCTAGTTCCCCACCCACCCAGCTCCGAGGGGAAGTAATTTCACATTCGCTGCTTTCAGGAATGGATTCATGATTTCACTTCAAGGGGGCGGGCGGGGGCACACTCGCTCCTGAAAGTGGAAGCAAACCGTCCCTTTGCCCCAAGTGGTCCTGCGACTACAAACCCAACCACCGCTGCTCTGGTTTCTTTTTCCTTCCCCCCCCCTTTTTTCCGACGGCGGTTCTATCTATAGCACCACCAGAATGCCCTCCATTCCCAGAGGGCTGACATGGGCAAACTGGGCACGGTGCCACTTCGCTGCAGCCAGGCTTTTTTTCCCCCCTCTTAAAGACTTTAGGAGGGGGAGGGAGAGAGAGAGCGCTCACACACTGCACAGCTGGTCCAAGATTCAAAAACTCTCTCACACGCAAAAATTCATTTCCCACCCCCCACCCCCGCGTCACAAGGGAAGCTTTGAAGTTCCTGCTTATATAGCGACCCTTTCGCGGAGCTGGGCTGTTAAGAAATCTGAGATGTCCTTTAAAAAAATAATAATCACAGGACGTTTGGAGCCTGCGCGCGCGCTCAGCGAGCCCTCGGGCCGTGCAGCGTGATCTGAACTGGGAGCGATGGAAGGGCGGGGGGGGGGGAGGAGGAGGAACAGAGGCGCCGAGAGCCGAAGCCGTGGAAATCAGTGGCGATAGAAGAGCCAGCCTCCCCCCGCCCCACCGTCTTTCCTGCCCGCCCCTCCACCCCGCTCCGGTCCCACCAATCTGGTTCCAATCTGCGCTTCCTGTGTAGCAGGAAGCCCCAGCCTGGCACTCCATAAACTCAAGACAAAAAGGCTTCTATTCAAACAGCCGCTCTTAATTTAGCTTCTTGCTCTCCCGCCCTCCTCACCGATTCCACCCCCCCACCCCAAATCCAAGCTCTGGTTTCTCTCTCCACAAGAGGGAGGGTTTTTTTGTTTTTTGCAAGGAAGCCAAGGCTGGCCCTAGCCCCAACAAATTGGGAGGAATGTGAAGTCTTGGGGCTGCCACAAAAAGGGGGAAAAGCACCTCCAAAGTCTACGTCTGTGTACGCGTGTGTGTTATGCATACATGTGTGCAGGCTCATGCATGCACATGTACACATATATGCACATGTACACATATGCATCCACCTCTATACAATGAATGGCAGAATGCCTTATGAAGAGGCAGCTAGCTAGAAGCCATCACAGTTAATGGCACTGCTGGTAAGGCAACCCTATAGAATAAGCAAGGCCTTAGGGCATGGGTAGGCAAACTAAGGCCCAGGGGCTGGATCCGGCACAATCGCCTTCTCAATCCGTGTTTTTATACAAGTAGAATGTGTCCTTTTATTTAAAATGCATCTCTGGGTTATTTGTGGAGCATAGGAATTCATTCCTCCCCCCCCCAAAAAAAATATAGTCCGGCCTCCCACAAGGTCTGAGGGACAGTGGACGGGCCCCCCTGCTGAAAATGTTTGCTGACCCCTGCCTTAGGGCATCACCCAATGTAATTCCAACTCTGAGCTAAGGAGGTCTGGAGAGTGGGTGGGAGGCTGCCCACGAATCTTACAAATGCAATCCTGAGCTCATTGGAGGAAGGGCAGGATACACAAGTAATAAACAAACATCCACTTATGTCTTGCTACGTCCTTTCCTGGAGAAGGCTCACCATTGACAGTAGTAAAACAGGATACAGTGATCCAGTCAGCACAAAATAGCTCAGCACAAATGTATGGTCTCCTACAGATGAGATTGTGACCTCTACTCATCTGATCCTGCTCCTGCTCCTGCTACACCACAACTTAGTGTACTGTCCAAACTCAGGCTCATGTTTCGTCGAGCTCCAGATAAAGCATGACCTGTAACTAAGATTTGTCCTTGGCTTAACAAGCCATGGTTTGTCTGGAGGAGATAAACCATGAATCCAGGTTTAGATTAAACTCTTAAGCTGCTCACACCAGCATAGCAGCAGCAGGACCAGAAGAGTAACAAAGCAGCTGCAATATCTAGGAGCCTACTCCATTTACACTAAGCTATGGTTTGGCTTAACAGTACATGGAAATTGAAGCCAGTGAATTGCATCCAAGATATGTAAGGTGTTACAAACGTGAACAGATGAACATGAATTGCACTTCCTAATTGTCAGCATGTATGTCTGCTCTCTGTTTCCTTGGCTAGTCACCCTGCTGTCAGAAGGCGCGCGCACGCACACACACAAATACATGAAATTTTATAAACCACTTGAGAAAAAAAATCTAAGTGATGCATATTTAAACAGTAAAATAATTATCAATAATATGGAGATACGATCAGAATTAAAAAAAAAGATTAGGCATAACTTTATTATATGTCAAAATATGCTCGCTGAAAAAAATATATTTTGGCAAGAGTCTAAAAGTACAATGAAGGCACCTGACTGAAGTTAAATGCTGGGGAGTTCCAAAACTTCACAGAAGCCGAACATGTATTAAATGGCACTTGTAAAAGTGCAGGTTCCGTTGATAGAAGCTGCCAAGTAGGTACATATGGGGCAAGGATGTCTCAATTAAATTGGTCCGAAGCTGTTAAGAGCTTTATATACTACTAGTAAAACCATGACCTTGGCTCAGTAGCAAATTGGCGGCAAGTGAGGATCTTTAGGAAGAGGTATAATACGTTGGCACTCCTGTCAGCAATCATGTTGCATCATTGACAACTGCACTTTATGGGCCAAGTAGAAGAAGAGGAGGAGTTTGGATTTGATATCCCACTTTATATCCTTGATATCCCAAAGGAGTCTCAAAGTGGCTAACATTCTCCTTTCCCTTCCTCCCCCACAACAAACACTCTGTGAGGTGAGTGGAGCTGAGAGACTTCAAAGAAGTGTGACTAGCCCAAGGTCACCCAGCAGCTGTATGTGGAGGAGCGGAGATACGAACCTGGTTCCCCAGGTTACAAGTCTACCGCTCTTAACCACTACACCACACTGGCTCTCAGAGGAAGCCCCACAAAGAATGCATTGAAGCAAGCCAATCTTGAAGTTACCAGTGCCTAGACTACTGTGGCCACGTTATCCAGGTCTAGGAGCATCTGCAGCTGCTACTCCAGACTGCACACTTACTCCTTCAGAGGAAGTGCAATTCCATCCTGGGAAACTCACCAATTTCTTGGACATGTGAACCAGGGTCTTGCCAGGATTCAAGATCTGTTTGTTTTCCCTTGTCCAGCTCACCACTACATCTTTGACAGTAATGCCAAACCTACCATAATTATTTACACACAAAAACTTGTCTATCGGCTGAAGGTAGTACGGCTGGGGAAATTCTATCGCCTTATGCTGCTCTCAAGATGTCCACCAAGTATCTACTGCATGCCTGCAAGGCACAAGGGGAACAAATGTTCACTGCCTTGCATGAGGGCCCATTCTGGATTCACTGGGCCTGCTGGCTATACCTCCAAGAAACACCTCTCAGTCAAAGCGGTTCAGAACACCCAGTGGATGCATAGATGCCTGTGCGGAAAGGTCAAGAACCAGCATCTGTGGCTGAGGCTAAAGGAAAGGGGGTATTGAGCTAGGCCAGGGCAAGAAGAGCCAGAGATCCAGCTTGGCAGCAGCTGTGTGTGTCAGCTGCAGGTTAAAGACCATTTCCTGTGTCTGACAGCTCACAGGCAGCCTCGTCTGTGCCTCTCCTTCCACACTGCTTGCTAGCCTGATACACACGCCAGGCACCGGCTTCTGAAACTAGATCTCCTTCGCCTTCTGCCTGCCAGAAGGGGCTCAGGAAAGGAAGGGTCAGCAGCTGAGTGGGAACAGCCGTCCTCCCCCACACATCGGCTCCTGGCAAGCTGCTCAGTACCCAGCACCCAGACAGGAGAGATGGAGTAGGAAGTCTCC
Source organism: Lacerta agilis (assembly GCF_009819535.1). Taxonomy (NCBI): domain Eukaryota; kingdom Metazoa; phylum Chordata; class Lepidosauria; order Squamata; family Lacertidae; genus Lacerta; species Lacerta agilis. The sequence continues at coordinate 66,589,758 of NC_046313.1, forward strand.
CCCTCAACACAGTCTGGGAGTTGCTGACATCCCTATGGGGCAGCCATTCTAGCACCAGCTCCAGCTGACAAAGCTTGTGTACGTTCTGACTGCGTGGTCCACTTCCAGGGATAAGGTATGGCTGGGCACTCTGGGAACGGACGGCAGTCGGGCCTGAAAGCATCACAGCACCATGGTGCTCAAGGGTTACAGTGGTTGTCCCACTGCTGCTGTAATGTCTTAAGGGGAACTTGGTCAGGAGAGGTTCACAGGCTGGACATGCAAGTCTTTCCATACCTGGGCATCGCAGCAGCAGTGAAAGAACTAAAGGCATGAGGTGGTGTACATCTGTCTTGAAACGTCCAAAGTTGCTCTTAGGTGCACTCTGCAGCACAGGACAAGAGCAAGCCATTGCTGTTTCATTTAGATTTTTAAGAGCTGGAGGGGGGCGGGAATTAAGGAAATACCTGTCTGGATCAATGCCTGTGCCCACACAGAAATGCTCCTAGGTACAGAGCCTCTAATCCAGCTATATGGGATACTGCACTAGCCTTGGGGAAAGCAGATTCTTGTTCCTGAATGACTTACTCTCCACACTGCCGCACTCCATGTTCTCTCTTCTAGAGACTTGGAACCTCCAAGTCTGTCCCTTGCTAGCCACGGCCCTCTTCCCATGACACATCCTCCACCAACCCTGCCTCACACTCTCCTCAAGCAATCTTGCTTAGCTAGGATGTGCCCTTGAACTCCAATAATGCCTTTTACTTGCCTGGATGGAGGATAAAGAGGTGTGTGTAGACTGTACCAAGTGAAAATGTACATCTGTTGCTCCTCCTCCTTTTGCCTCCGGTTCCACCCACCTCTGGCATGTGGCCCCCAGGTGATTGTCCAGAACAGAACACACCCTTGAGTTGAAAAAGGTCCCCTGCCTCTGATCTACAGCCTCAGCAAAGTTAGCTCTGAGTGAAAAAGAACAGCAGCCCATCTAAATGTGTGCGCATAGTGTCTCTCTCCTTCCTGCCCTCCCTGCCAGTCTGCTAGGAAGAGCAGGCCCTACTGAGCTTCTTTCTACCTTCAAAGCATGATGAGCCCAGAGCCCAGGCCTCACCTTGTATATTGTTCGAGACGACAGAGGCTGGAAGCGATTGAGCAGGGGCTCCGAGAGCTGCAGGAAGCTGTTGCGATAGGAGCTCAGGCGCCTGTGTCGCCACACCAGCTTGTAAAGCTCCAAGCACACCAGACCAGCTACAGCTGTTGTGGTTGTGGCAATGGCAGGCACGATCCTCCCCACGATCCTCATCGCCTGTGGAAATCAAACTGGGCCTTCAGCATGAAGACAGTGAATGGGAAAGGGTACCAGAGGTTACTGGATGGAGGGATGCTGCTAGGCCAGAGACAGACACATGAATGTGTCCCGCCCCACTTTATTTCCTGAAGCTGGCAGGCAACTGGGGGAAATGACTCCCAAAGCCCCGCCTCCTTTCCTCACCTGGAGCTTATCAGCCGGAGGGATGCCATAGTTCTCAGCTCGCAGATTGGCTGCTGTCATGATGAAATTCAAGTGAATGTCGTTCCCCTGAGGGCCCAAAAAATTGCAGACTCAATCGAGGCCAGAGAAGGGCGGAAAGGACAGAGGGGGAAAGAGAAGAGGTCTTACTGGCAGTTCCAGGTAGGTAGCCATGTTGGTCTGCCATAGTCAAAGCAAAATAAAATAAAAAATTCCTTCCAGTAGCACCTTAGAGACCAACTAAGTTTGTTCTTGGTATGAGCTTTCGTGTGCATGCACACATCCTCATCTTAGTGGGATGAGGATGAGAACAAAGGGAGTGCAAGGTCTACAAAGGGTGGCAAGGAAACTTAACAGAGGTTACAGCCAGGGTTTGTGTGTACGGTGTGATTTTATTTAACCATAGAAGAGACGGGGTGGGGAATCTGGTTCTCCGATGTTGCTAGACCACAGCTCTCATTGTCACCTGGAAGTAGAGTCCAGCAATGTCTGAAGAGCCAAAGGCCTAGAGTCTAGGAGGCAGAGCTTCAGTTCCCTGCAAAGCTCCTTGCATTTTCCCATGAATAGCAGGAGCAGAATAAAATGTGCTAATCCCAAGCAACTATACACAAATGTGGACCACGTGCACAGGCACGGAATCTGACTAAGTAACCATCTGAGTAGCCATGGTACAACATAAGCTTCCCCCAGTGTAATGAGGGAGACCACGCTACAGGGCAGAGGCATCCTTAGCAGACAGAAGGCCCCTGGCATCTGATGCTAAAATCAGATTGTAGGTGAGACGCTGGAGAGCTTCTACCAGTTTCGGCAAACAGCATTGGGTCAGCAAAACAAATAATCCTATGAGGCAGCTTCCTAGTCCTTACATATGATGATGGGAGAAAGCCTTGTTTATAGACATAATATGAAAGTGACAAAAACACACAGTTCCTGGCTGAAGGACTCCACTGCCTGGCTTGATAACTACTGCCATTTTGTACTCAAGGAACAGACTCTTCTGAACCTTTTTGGCTCGTTTGTTCTGCACTCAGAAAAGAACACAGCCTGTAGGAAGGTGGGTCATGTGCTGCAAACCACAAACAGGGCTGGGTATAAGGCTGTGTACGTATTAGCATTTTAAAACATGGCTAGGTTGTCCTTTTTCTCACTTTGGATTGAAGCTGGTTGTGGAGGAAACACATCAAAACACAGCATTTCGAAAAAAATTACAAGATAGATGCAGGATAGATGCTTATGTTGTGTGCACACCACTTCCCGAAAGAGTGGTGGGACTGTGCTGGATGTGGAGTGAACAGGAGTGCGCACACAGCCTAAGAGGGTACTTGTAGTAGGCTAGGTACTACACAGATTGCGGGAGGGATACTGACCCCAGCCTCATCCCAACCCATTCCTGGCACTCTGGCACCTCCAAAAGCTGGACACAAGAACTGCAGTTTACAGCAACATCAAATTCAGGGACATCTTTGGCTGTGCCAACACCCACCCTCCACCTCCGTTTACATCCAGTGTGCTCTCACCACTGGTTTGGGAAGTGCTGTACATACAGTGTTAGCCACAATCTGTACCTATCCTGTCATTTCTTATGAAACACTGCATTTTGATGCATTTTTGTCCAGACCAGAATGTACTCCTACTAATCTAGGCCTAAGTATCTATACTGAAACAGATGTGGCAGTTGCAAGTCACATGGGGTGTTGAGAAGGAACATTTCAACACAGGCAAGACAGTGGTGAAGGATTATTTTTCAGTAGTAAACATTATGGCAACAACCACACAACCACACACACACGCACGCACACACACACACACACACAAAATAGGCACAGTCATAAGTTAAGGAGTTTTAAATATCCACTCAAACCCTTCCCACTGGAATCAGTGGGACTTGGGTACTTAGTTCAGCTGGACCAGTAAAGACAGAAATGAAATTCATACATTCAAGAAACCCGTGGCAGGCAGTGCATATGTAAATCCTAAATATCAATCTACACAAAATACAACTTTAAACTTCAGGCATAAACCTCCCCCACCCACCAAAACCCCTTAAAAGGTCAAAGCAACCAAACATTCCATACAAACCAGATTTTTTTTTTTATTATGGCTGTTTGACAGCAGCTTTCAACTTAACCTCCAATATATGGAAAATATTCTACCTTAACTGAAATCTGGGCCCCAATCCTGGCAGCTGATGATATATTGGGATATAATCCCCACAAGCTCCCCACATTACATCTGCAGTTGTGCAGACAAATGCTCACTGTATGAAGAAACTTCTGTAGCAGCAGCTGTGGAGTAGAAGTGGGCCCGCTCCCAATTCTACCGAACACATTAACAACCCCCCCCACACACAATTCAGCTACTAGTGTCACTTTAGCTAAATAAAACAGTCTCTCTGCTACAATACAGAACTAAAAGATAGGGGATTAGCAGAACACATGCTTTGCATACAGAAAGAAGCTCCTCATTCAATGTCCAATAGGGGCTTCCACTCTGCAGAACAAGTGGTCTGGATTGTAACAAATTAGCCTGGTTCAGACGTAATGACAAACCATGATTTCCTGTGTCATTATTACTTAGGGTTGCCATATTTCAAAAAGTGGAAATCCACACACAAAGGTTGTTGAGCTCTTTTTGGCAAAATTGCAATAACATTGGTTATATAGGGCATTCACATTTTAAACATAGTTTATTCCTTCAGAATACTTCTTAAAAGTACCGGTATCTGTCTATTAGGGTTCCCGTATTTCAAAAAATTAAAAAACTTTTAAAAAAATTAATTAAACAAAATCTGAACTTCCAACAACAGTTGCCATTCGTCTGGTTTTCCCCAGACATTTCAGCAATTTCTGCCCAGACACTACTTCCCACTGTGGTATTTTGGCTGTGTCATGGAAATTCTGGATGTATGGCAACCCTACTGTCTATTCATCATTGGTTCTTGTAGTAATCCATAAACGTATCCTGCAAGGTAGGCCAGTATTCTGACTCTTATTTTACAGTTAGAAGGCTGACCCAGAGACCGTGGCTTGTTGAGTATCAGTGAGTTCATGCCAGAGATGAGATTCAGAACGAGGCATCCTGATTTGTAGCTCAGTCTCTAAGCGTCTATACTCAAACTTTTAGCACATGATGAAATCAGATAGCATTTTTTTTATTTGGGCATCTGAACCCTGAACGTAAAATATCTTGCCTGTGCCTGCCCTTTACAGATACTGGGGCACTGGGAAAATTTGTCTATGAGTCATCTCAAGAAAACACAGTTGATCTTAACTGAAATTAACCCGTCGAGGATTAAGAGGCATAGGCAGAGCCGCAGGAGGGGAAGTCATGGCTGGAACAGCAGAGTCACACACCACACCCTCTCTCCTCCAAGAAGGGTCATGCTCTTCCGCCTTTGGAAACCTGGAGCTCAGAGGGAAATGCAAAGTGAGATGGAAACGCGCAGGAACGTTTTTTACCTTCTCAAAGCAAATGGGCTCCATAGCATTAGACGTGAGAGAATTTTGCTCTTCCAGCTCTTGCCTCAGTGCTGCCAGTTCCTGCCTCAGCTCTCCCACCTCCATCTCATCTGAAAGACAGAGTTAGGGGTGGTAGGCGGGGACATAGCCCAGCAGTGGCCTGAGATGTGAGCAATGCAGGGAGAAGCACGTTATCCACTTCTGGCTTGGGTCTACTGTGTGGGAAGCCCAAGTCTCATCTCACCCTTAGAGATCCCATTGCATTTCCTGGCACTCCTTTCACAGATCTGACACGGTTGACAGACTGCTCTAGGGCAGTGTTTTTCAGCCTTTTTTGGGCAAGGGCACACTTGTTTTATGAAAAAAATCACGAGGCACACCACCATTAGAAAATGTTAAAAAATTTAACTCTGTGCCTATATTGACTATATATAAAGCAATTCTCTAGAATAGGAATCAAATAAACACAATTTTTCCCACGGCACACCAGGCAACATCTCGCGGCACACTAGTGTGCCGCGGAACAGTGGTTGAAAAACACTGCTCTAGGGAAGGATGGGAAACCTGCAGCCCTCCAGATGTTGCTGCACTACAGTTCCCATCATCCTTGACCACACTGGCCAGGCTGGCTGGGGCTGATGGGAGTTGGAGTCCAACAACATCTGGAAGGTCACGGGTTCCCTGCTAGGGCCTGGCTGGAACGGTTGGGATACCTGCCCTTCAGCAAACTTCTTACCAACAGAGTCTTGTGGATTCTGCATCTCTTGGTCAGTGAGGGGGATATGCACTCCCTGAAGTGGCTGGAAAGGTGGCAGATGCGAGTCGAAGAGGACTTGGGAAGTCACAGAATCATCCTCACTCACATGCAGCTTGTGGGTATTGGCAAAGAGGTGACCGGCAGCCAAAATGAAGGTCTTGTGGGTGGTCTAGAAAAACACAGAAGGTGCATCAGAGACAGCAGCACCCTTCCCCACCATGGACTGTTTCCTTCTCCCGACAACCAGTAACTGGCTCTACTGGCTGCTCTTCCAGAAATGTAGACCCCTTCCAACCTCAGCTAAGCATCCTCTTCCCTCCTACACAGTCAAAACAGCACCCCAACTCATGGAAGCCTGCTGCCGGATTCAGACCCGGGGGCTATATCCAACTCTGCTCTTCCACTCTACTCAAACAGACTTCCGCTTGCACAACAGTACTTCCCCTTCCTCTCCTCCCTGCTACAGCCACCGCCAAAAAGGGTTGAAGGAGCCTCCAGAGCAGATTTTGGGAGCGTGCAGGCAGAAGAAAGGAAGCAGAAATCTCACAGTAGAAGTGTATCCATGCAACATTGGATACAAGCCCAAATTGGTGGGAACAATGATTTCGGGAATCTTCCATGCCAAATGTGCCGGATCCTGGGTCATTTGCAACTCACACTTCTACAGAGGTATAAGATGGGCTCGGTTCATGGTCAGTTTACAGTTTTAAACTAGGCAGATCAATCAAATGAGAGAAACAGAGCCAACCTCTTGCTCATCAATTAGGGTGTCATGGTACATGTTGGTGCTATTTTACACAATAAATAAGGTGAAAAACAGATAAGGGGTTTCTACCTGCTCTAGACAGCAAGAATAAAAAAGCACTAATTTCCATTTATTGCTTTTTCTTTTCTTTTTTCTGAAAAGTTACATTCATCCCTTTCTTTGACCATGAGACTAGGAAGTGGTGAACCTAGCTGAGTAAATGTCCTGATCTCTCCTAGATGTTCCTTGCTGAGGGTGCAACCTCCATTGCATCCCGAGTTCCCCCCACTTCTCAATCTGAGCTCCCCACTCACATGACTGCTGTCAAATTTCAGCGTTTGAGGGCATCGCTTGGGCCCTGACCAGAAAGGAAGTCCAGAGCTTGTCTCCTGGGGACAAAGACAGATGAGATCAGTCAGGAAGCAGCATCAGAGGGGGTGGGGGGAGAATAAGTTCAAGGAAGGAAACTCTACAAGGCAACCAAGGGCTGGAAGAGGGCCAAAGGTTTCTGCAGGCTGAAATGATGGGAACTGGAGAGAGAGAGAGAGAGAGAGAGAGAGAGAGAGAGATTGTGCACAGCCAAGGAAGAGAGAACAAGTCAAGGGCCAAGGGGAAAATATGTCAACGTGCATGTTGTTGATTTTCCAGAGTTCAGAAAGCAGTACTAGGTTCCTTGTGAAAGCTAACATTGGCTCACGCATATGCCAAAACCATATAATTTCGCTCCACCAAGACACCTGGGACAAAACATAACCACCAACCACAAAATTATTTCAGCCAATCATTTGTGACTAGTGCTGTGCAGTCACTAGGACTGCAAGGAGGTCAAACACCAGCCTGAGTTGTGTGCCAGGGCCAAAGGAAGGAGCCTGATTCATAACGGAGGGAGGGGAGCAACTGACTCAGTGCCCAGAGGATGTACTCTAGAACCCATGGCACCGTCATTAAGAAGGGCCCTGCTGACCTTATATAAGAACAACTTTTTGCTTGAGATGTTACACAGACTTCTTTGTCCAGCCTGACCGTCAGGCTCCCCTGGACCAGATTGCCTGACTTTGGCCTCTGGGTTGCTGTTTCAGGAACTGACCGTGCAGTCTGCCTCCAACCCATAGCCAGCCCTACCATTAGGCAGGGTGAGTAACTGTGTCTGGGCCCCAGATGTTTCTCCTGAGCCGTGATTGGAGATCAAAGCTATGAGTACCACAGGCCTGTCACATACCCAGGAAACAATCCTGCTCTCCTCAGGTGCAGTGGACGAGACTACCCCATTGGCTGTATTGAACTAAGATTCAAGTGCAATCTAGTCATCTTCCGGTCATGGAGTGAGTGTGTGTGTGTGATCCTCAAGCAGCAAAACTTCTTGGGCCAGCCCTGCTATGACCATCCTGTGCCTTGCTGTGGGGCCAAAAGCTATAAGCAACTGGTTCTTTGTGCAATTAAAGCCAGTGGAGATGCTGTTTGTGAACCAGGTCATATAAATGGTGGTGTGGGTCCACCTAGAAAGAGCCCAGAGTGAGAACTACTGGTGTTAATGCTAAGGGTGAGTGGGCATCTCCCACAGGAGGCTTAATGTTACAAGTGGCTAGAAGGCAACACCAACCAAGTGCCTGCTTCACCGAAAAGACGGGCTTTGCAAAGACCACCACTTGGTCTTAATATATCTCACATTAAGCAGCTGCCAACGGAAGTCTGCTGCAATTGGTTCCAGACACCTGGATTCCAACTCTCAGAACCAGTTCAGAGTGACTGTAACAGACAAAGGCAAAGGAGTGCTTAGAAGAGCACCACACTGGGAGCCAGGAAATGGCCGGGGAAAGAGGCAGGGCCCATACATGCTCAGGTGGGAAGTTATGCAGCAGCTGCTGGATGTCATGGGAGAAAAGGCGCTCCCAAAGTCTCCGAGCCCAGACCACGCAGTCTCTCCAGTTGCACGGCTTCTCCTGAAAGCTGATGCGCACTGACTCCAGCATCTTGACAGCCTCCATTTCTTGGGACTCTAGGAAGCTGGGATCCCTGTGGACAACAACAGACCTTGTTTGTGGCAGAATTTGGAGATAGCTCTGCTGTCAATTCTTCCTAGTAGGTAGTTTGTTATCAATTCCATGCTTACAAATATCTATGATGCCTCTCCAAATGCCCGGGGCAGCTAACAGACACAAATAAAGCAATCCAGAATAGTTTAAGACATATGAGCCCTGCTGGATCAGACCAAAGCCCCATCTAGTCTAGCATCTTCTTCTCATACTTGCCAACTGAAGGTTGGCTCTAGAGTCTTGGGGCAATGAAGGTCCTTCTTTGAGAGGTATCAGAATTCCAGCCCAGGAACCTCACCCTTGTGGATTCCCAACACAAGTAATCGGAATGGGGATGAAGTGGCCAAGTGCCTTTTGACATCAAGTACTGGTAAGTTGAGGCTCCAATACTTTGGCCACCACATGAGAAGAGAAGACTGCCTGGAAAAGACCCTGATGTTGGGGAAGATGGAGGGCACAAGGAGAAGGGGACGACAGAGGATGAGATGGTTGGACAGTGTTCTCGAAGTGACTGGCATGAGTTTGGCCAAACTGCGGGAGGCAGTGGAGGGTAGGCGTGCCTGGCGTGCTCTGGTCCATGGGGTCACGAAGAGTCGGACACGACTGAACAACTAAACAACAACAACCGGTAAGTTAAAAGGCAAGAGCAGGGGGCAGAGGCAAGGAAACGTTTCTGAGCATGTTTGTCTCATGTATTATCCCAACCCCCCCCCCCCAAGGAGCAGCGTGAATGGGGGTTATTCCATTAACACCAACAGATTAGGCTGAGAGGCAGGGACTGGCCCACTATAGTCACCCAGTGAATTTCATAGGGCAGCTAGGATTTCCCCTGTTCAAGTCTGATACTTTAACCATTACACCACACTAGTATAGCACACCAAAATGGCACCACTAGGAACAAGGCAAATTCCACCTGTGGTCATCATGGGACTCGGATAATGATCAATATGTCTTCTAGGCGGCTGCAGAGCCCCCTTTTTTGCAATGAATGTATAACTAGTAATTTTATGCACATGGAGCTCTGAGTGAGTCCTGCCACTAGGCAGTTCCACCTTCCACCCCAGATGCAGCAGCTCCTACTACAGCTCAGAGGTGGGATATGGATGTGGGGTAAACTTCCCTCTACCTCACCCAGAAGACTCCTTAACAAAATCCACTCTATTCCCTACACAGCCCACTCTAAGCTTTCGCTCCTGCCATTTATCTACCATATCACCTCAGTCAAGATCGCTTCCCATACTCACTTCAGGAATGTGTTGACGTTTTCTGCTTTTGTCTTGAAAAGACCCTCAAACTGATCTCGGGCCCACTGCAAGAGAATAAGATGGGGGCAGGGGAGTTTTTGTCAGCAGTTACTTGGGGTCCCTTAGAACAGGGGTTAGGGACATTTTTTCAGGCAAAAGGCAGGGCTTACTCTCAGGCAAATGGGCACTGGACTGCAGCCTCAGAGCAGTTGTTCCTTGGTTCCAAGGCTGTATACACACTCTCCTTCGGCATGAAAGCGAGATGAGCGCCACAACCCCATAGTCACCTTTGACTGGACTTAACTGTCCAGGGGGTCATTTCCCTTTTTTACCTTACACACTTAACATTAAAGCACATTGTAAGTGCATTCTTTCCCTCAAAGAATTCAGGGCACTGTAGTTAACGCCTCACAGTTACAATTCTCAGCAACCCTTAAAAAACCACAGCAGCCATAATTCTCTGAGGGGCAGAAATATGGTTCAAATGTGCTTTAAAGATATAGGTTGGAATTCAATACCACACTGTGATGAACATCCTGTCAGTGCAGGTACTGCAGTTCTCTTCCCATTCTGGAGGTTCTCCTGACCCCCCACCCCAGAGCCAATCATGGTGGGCACCATGAGGAGGAGAGGAAAGGAAGGCCCTGTGGTGCAAGTGGAAGCCCTTGAGCAGGGCCTGTGCTGAAGGGCTCATTAGCTGACTCCTACCCATAGTGTGTACACAGTCCTAGTTGGGGGTGCAGTCTGGGAACTCTGGTGCCATTCCCTAAAACTGAACTCCTGCCCCTGTTGCTCCTCAGGATCCTGATGCTACATAGCAGGCCCAACCAGACAGCCTCCCCATCAGCATCTCCTGCCCCATGGAGTGAAGGAAGCAGGGGCATGCAAAGGCACCAGGGCAGTGTGAGATAAAAAAAGAGATAGGTCTGTCTGGCCCTGCCACAGAAAAAGGAGAAGCAGCTAAAGCTCTGCAAAGGGCGAAGGATTTTGGCCTGGCTTCTGGGCGAAACAGCTGGACCCCATATCCTGCCGTCAACGCTGTTGACAGCCCTGGCCCTCGTGCAGCTGCCTGGAAAGAGTAAATGAAGCCAAGGGGCCAGGCAAGGAGTGAAGAGGAGCTTGGCAGCTGAGAGTTTTCCCTCTTTAGGCATGGACCAACTGGAGAGAAAGGCAGGAGAGGGGTCTCTTTGGCAGCAGCAGGCACTGCAGAGTGGACCTGCAGCTGAAAGGATAAGTAACAGTATTTGAGGAGGCCAGAAAAAAACCAGCCTCCCCCCCCCCACCTGTAGCGTGTGGTGGATGGTGCTGGGGAAGTGGCGCAGGGTGCAGAGAGGGTACTGCGTCTCTTCCTCCTCCTGAGCTTGGCCAAAGGACTCTGTCAGAAAGGGCACAAAGGCCTGGACGTGCCCCCGGGTGCCTTCTGTTCCGGAATCAAGCAGAGGCTTGAGGTACTGCACACACCTTTGGCACAAGTATTTTCCTGCAGGAGGAAAGGGGAGGAAAGAGAGGAGGTAGACGGGACACTAGATCCTTTGAGGTGCCCTACCTTCTTCATCACACACACACAAGCAAACACCAGCAATTTCCTTTCAGAATTCTCTGACATCCCTACTCAGGGAGAAATGGCAGCTGATACACACACAAAAAAAATGGTGGAAAAGAGCTGGACAAATTTCTGCAAAGTGGACTTCTTTTTCTGATTGGGTGAAGAGAGGGAGGGAAGGAAAATAAAAAAGAAGTCTCAATATATTATTTTCTTCAAAAAAATGTATCCCAATACATTTTGGTCCAGCTCTACAAAGAGCCTCTGTCACTCAAATACACTTTTCTGTCTGTATGGTCTGCTGGGTCCTTCTTTGTAGATGCCAAGCCATTCCAGTCTCCTCAGCACATACAAAGCCTCCATTTTTTATAGATGTGCAAAGCAGGAGATAATGGCTCAGTGTGTGTTTGGTGTTCTGTGGCTTGAACCCTAACAGGGTATTATGACCGTTAATTAATGACGGTGACACTGGCAAGTTCTTTAGCACATAGCCTCCAACATTTCTCCGACGAAAATAGGGACACATCCTAAGGAAAAGTGGGACATTATGGGATCAAATCAGAAACCAGGATAGCTTCTGTTAACCCGAGACTGTCCTTGAAAGATAGGGACGCTTGGAGGGTTCGTTACCAGTGTTCGCATGCTATTAAAAGCACACACAGCTATTTCAATCATCCTTACAACGATCCTGTGTGGTAGGCCAGGATTACCACAGCACAGAGGAAGGTGCTGAAGCGGAGAGACTGTGGTTTGTCTAAGGCCAGCCAGGGATGTAGACAGCTGATTCGAGATCTGACCTGGGGAATTCCCTGCTCTACATAGCAAGAGAGCTGTCCTCTTTATCAGCACTGTGTGTGTTTTGTGGGCCTGCATTCGCAAGACACTTCAAAGACTCTGGACTTTGGATTTGGTCTGGGATGCCTCTGGCAGTTTCGGCAAGAAGTGAGAGCAGCCCTGTTTATAATGCAGACCTTCCAGCTCCTTGACTTAGCCAGCCCTGTCTCACATACCCATAGGGGAATGGCCACGGCTACTTCACATGCAGAAGGACCCAGGTTAAATCCCTGGACTCTCCCAAGTCTTGCTGGACAAGAGCTTCTTCCTGAAACCATGGAGAGTTGCTGCTACAGTAGAGAGACAATGCTGATCTGGGTGGGCCAACAGCCTGACTCTAGCTCCCTAGGTTCACCTCCCCTTTAATATCTATCAGCAGGATACACAATACAGTCAATCAGAAAGGCACATGGGATCTCTTCCCCCAGGATCAACTTCCTGTGTAAGAAGCACCAGGTGGCTGGCCCACAGCAGCAGCAGCAGCAGCAGCAGCAGCAGCAGGTCCATCTAGTCTGGATCCTGTTAGAGGGCATCCCCCAATGCTCACGAGTGTCAATATCTCAACATCTGTTCCTTTTTTAAAAAGAAAAAAAAGACTTGTTTTCTGTCTGCCAATTCATAGAATAAAGCTTGAAAAATGTGTGCAGCAGGTTATGTTAATGATTCATTAGCTGATGTGTCCATGAGCAAAGTGACCAGGAGACAAAAAGTTGAGAGTCTTCTGTGTCCACCTATAGAACTCCCTGTCCTTGCCTTTATCATGATGACCTCCAGCTTATGTATGCCTGCCCTGCGCACATACTGCCTTTGCCTGCAGCATCCCACCATTCCTTCTGTGCTACACTCCAGGCCAGCCTGCAAAAACTGTCAACATCCTGTGAAAAACAACAGTACTAGAATTTGTATACATTATTTCCCCGTTCCCCCACCCACATGGAAATCACGGTGTGGAACAGAGGCTATCGCTACAATCCTATACCCACTTACTAGGCAATTCAAGGGGCTTACCTCTGAGTAAGCACACAAATGATTGCACTGTGAATCAAGGTTTCTGATTTAAATGTCATCTGAGCTCACTGCATGACCTTAAGCAAGACTGCCTCAGCCTCAGCCTTCCATTTCCAGTATGGGGATAATAATAAATTACTAACACATATTATTATTATTACAGTGGTGCCCCGCTAGATGAATGCTTCGCATTCATTAGCGGAAGGCTGCCCCGCAAGACGAAAAAGTCTATGGGGCTGCCTCGCAAGACGGAAAAAAAACTTTTTTTAGGCGCGAAAACCTCCGCGCTGCATTGCCGCTTCACTAGACGAAAAATTCGCTCTACGAAGACACTCAACTGGCCTACTTTGCAGGGCTGTTGTAAGCAAACATAATGTCTGTGTGGTGCTTTCAATACTTGAAAGTGGTTAGGGAAATGCTAAGTAGGTGATTAATTGTATAAAATAAGCACTTTCAAAGAAGCCTGCGTAACGTAATTCATTCTGAGCATGGAATGCTTATTACAGGGAGCTGGTGGCTACAACACAGGCATTCTGTATGAAAACACTCACTGGCTTGCAGACTGTCCAGGGCACTGGCAACACCATCCAAGCCAAGAAAGAAGTCATCCCCATAGAAGTGCTCTGTGTCTGGTCCAACCTGGTTCTGCTGTGCTGATACATTGATGTGGCGGTTCATGAGTTTTATGGCAGCTGCTGCCACTTCTGACTTCTGCTTCTACAGGAACAAAGGGAATATTACTAGGGAGATCCAGGGTAGAAAGAAGTTGGTTATTGCCCGGGTTCACTGGCCAGGGCACTTGTTAGGGAGTCAAGCCAGAACCCACCCTCTCCCCTGTAACATTACAAATAGGTTTGTGAATATTCTCGTGTCCGTTAAGATTTATTCCTTGGGCAAACTGTCCCCAGCACCGCCTCACCCAAACCAATTTTCCACCATATTCGCTGCAAGACTTACAGACACATCCCCTGGTCGAAAGAGGAACTGCCTGTTGAGGTTGGAATATTCAATGGTATCCATGTCCGTCACAGTGATGCTCCCACCCTCGCTAGCAGCCAAGCCAATCATGGCAAAATTCTTCAGGAGCTCACAGCCAATGGCACCAGCTCCCACCTGAGGAAATTGTAATAATATTGGTTGAAGGCCCGTGGCATTCTGAGCCAGGATGATCTCAGTGACTCAAGTGACTGGGGCAAGGGGACACAAGGAGATACCTCTCCAAGTTGCACGTGGCTGGTTCAGGTATGATGTTTTGCTCCACATGGGTGCTGTTGGGCTGGTTGCCATTGTGAGGGATCCTATTCCCTCCCCGGTAGATACTTCCCCAACCGTGACTCTCCCTAAGTTTCACTGACAACTAGGATGAATCCTTCAGTGTTTATATGGGAGTTGTCTCCGGGGTACCTCAGTGCTTTACGTTTGAAAACCTCTTGCCACCTATGGGATCTCCCTACCAGGGTTCCCACCTACTGCAGTTTGCCTTCACTTTAGGCAACTACGTGGCACACTTGGCTTCACTGTCCAGCCCTCTGTATGACAGGAGAATAAGCAAACGGTTTCCTCTTCCACAGGAAAGCTTTGTTCTCTCCTCTTAGTCAAACCTCTTAAGGTACTGATACACTGCCACAGTCAGCGAACATTTAAGCACATTTAACTTTATTAGGTAACTTGAAAACATGGATGTCTCGGGTTATTACTTGTACAAATCTTCTTCTCATGTAATTCAGCTTAGTTATAATATTTCCTGCATCCCTTTAGCAATGGTAATGACCTTTCCTCCCATTCCCCAAAGCCTAACCTCGCAGTTTCTCTTTCTAAACCTCCACACCCAACTGCCAAACCCCCAACTGCCTTTCAAGGTTGTTCCCCCTCCTTTTAGAATGCCAACTAGCTCCGCCTCCCAGGGAACACCTACCTAACATGGGAGTGATAGGTTAACCCATGATGAACCAGGCATTATTCCGCCACAGCCATGCAGGAAGAACACATAGGAATCAGGGCACTCCCTGATGACCCATTTATTTACCTGTTTATTGAGCATTCATACTGGTTTGTTGGCCAGGGGGATTGGTTGACATTGGCAATTTAACCAACATTCACTCTGATTTGTTTATAGGGAGGTTAGGTGTCAAGCATTATTCCCAGGGCATTTCCCCCATTGGTTTCCAAATTCAGATCTTTTTGGGAAGTGGGTTTGTTATGCAAGCCCTCCCAATCAACTCTCATTGCATCAACCTGAATTTGCTGGTATGTGATTCAATCCCACCCCAAATTAGTCTGGAAGCCCCCTAAGTTATGCACAACATCAAAATACACACATTTTTTTATTTTTTTTAAGGGAAAGGCTAGACATAAAATTCCAATAGCCTTTCCCCCAAGGAATTCCTTGTTGGTTTTCAGTTCTGACAAAAAGTTTTCCATATGACTGTGTATTCGTCACATCGAAGGAAACCTTATGTTCAACGAGGCCTGAAGACAGATGGAACATTTGCACTTCTCACAGAGAATGCATTATAATTACAGAGGCTGGAATAGGCATTTGCAACAGCACCAGAGAACTGTTGTTTACTAATGCAGTTCCAAAGCATGGGTGCTCACTTTATAAGAAATGACAAACTGAACAATCTCCCTCGGGGTCCTTTCCAATTCTACAGGTCTATGATTCTACAATTCTAAGTGAACCTCTGGCCACAATTTCTACAACAGATGTTCATTAGCCAAAACATGTCAAGGCAAGGGAAAATATTTGACTTCGAAATACATTTTGACTCCATCTGGCATTCTGTACCAAGTCTTAATTTTGCTACAAAACAAGAACTAGAAAGAAAAGCCACAATCTCATTAGATCCATGTGCCAATTCTTCCAGTGTTTGTAACACAGAGGGAACAATACAAGGCCTTCAAACAAGAAAAAGGAGTAAAACAAGGATGTAACATCAACCCAACCCTCTTTTATCTTATAAATCAACTATCTACCAGCTCTTTTTGAAACTGTTGTGAAGTGCAGGATTACCAGAACATGACTCAGCGGCACACTGCCCGATATTTACCGGTGACCTCACTATGCTCTCACCTTTATAAAAGTTAACTGCATGCTACAATGGTTCTATTTATCTATCTCTATCTATCTATCTATCTATCTCACAAAATTTATACCCAACTTGATTGTAAAAAACCTCAAAGCAGTTTACAAAGAAGATATACATGGGATGCACAGATGAGTTTGGCAGGGCAGGGGAACCAAATCCTACCTTTTGCGAGAGGTAGCAATAAATCAATCAGAATACAGAAATGCATTCTACAAGTGTAAATCATACATGGCCTAAAAGCAGACATGAAACTTTAGGGATGGTTTTCCAAGAATTTTGGGTAAGAAAGAATACTGAGAATTTTTATTTAGTCAAAGTTTATGCACTAATTACATATAATGAAGGGTGTTTTTTATCTGCACCATAATTTCTGGATTCTGCACCCAGAAGACTCCCAATTCTATGGTGAAAGCGTAATAAGCAAATCAAGAATGGTTATGCAAAGTGGAGTATTTTATATATACAGAGAGAATGTGCATTCTTTATTTTTATTCTGATGTTTGAGTTGAGCTACAAAGAGACATGTGGGCTGGAGAAGTTCCACCTCCTAAAAGCACAGGAGCCTTCTTCAGATCCTGCCTGCCTCTTTTCAAATATTCCCTTCAAGCCACAGAAGTTTGAACCCACGTCTGCCATCTTTCTTTCCTTTCCTGGGTCAAGATTATCAGGGATACATGGCAGAGTTGCCCACTTTTTCTAGGCATTCAGGTCTACAGAAAGTGACCCCTCGGAATACAGCTCTTAGTGACCGTTGCTATAATTGTTTGCACTGTAATCCAATGGTATAATAAGCAACTACCAACAACTGGGAGTCCACCTTTAACAATCGACTCTGCTAACTGGGACGAAATCCCTGCATTGGCTGTTGTGCTAGCAAATGTTATGTTTACAAAGAAACTTCAGTAACAGCTGCAGAACAGATCTAGGTCAGCTACTCTGAAGAACAAAAATGGTTCTTCTATCTAGTGTCATCGCTCAAACTAAAGGAGTCAACGCTCCCTCTACTGGAAAACACTGGAAAAATAAGCACTACAGTTAAGTGAAAAAGTCAACCCACTCTCATCAGTGGCTGGATTAAGGTGAGTGGCTTTCAGGTGAGACCAGTGGCCCTCATGTGGGCAAGTATTTGGCAGTATCCACACAATGTTGTTGACATCAAATGCCAGCCTATATTTCCCCACCACCTCCTGCAGCCATTTAATTCAGATTCAGCCATTTAATTCAATATTCAACTACTCGTTTTCAATATTAAACCCTAGTCAAAAACATGTAATCTTAAATGTCAGGGTCATTTGGAAGAACTACAGATGTTTAAAACTTTATTATGTTTATACCTCACCTTTCCTCCAATTTTATCAAGGCAGCACATGTCTTTCCCTCACCAATTTAATCCTTGCAACATCCCTGGGATGTAGGTTAGGCTGAGAGACCTTGTGGCAGAGAGTTACATACATTCATGATGCCTTGTGTGGGAAGAACCTGGCTTCACCTGGCCTGCCCCTACTCACCACAAAGTATTTCTGCTTCCCAAGCCACTCCTGGAAGGTATTCCCAAAGACAGCAATCTGCCCATCATAGTGGCCGCCGCGCTGTCAAAAGGGAGAGATGACACACATTGGAGACCCAACAGGCGACAGATGGAGAGCAATACAATCTCTGTAGGGTGACCCTATACCAGGGGTCAGCAGGGGGCCGGTCCACTGTCCCTCAGACCTTGTGGGGGGCCAGACTATATTTTGAAAAAAATATGAACGAATTCCTATGCCCCACAAATAACCCAGAGATGCATTTTAAATAAAAGGACACATTCTACTCATGTAAAGACACGCTGATTCCCAGACCGTCCATGGGCCGGATTTAGAAGGCGATTGGGCCGCATCCGGCCCCCGGGCCTTAGTTTGGGGACCCCTGCCCTACACCCATTCTAACAGATTTAGAATTTGGGCGCTGTGTGGGTGTTGAGTCAAGTAGAAGAGGGCGGCCTATATGTCAGGAATGTAGAGCCTGCAGCTTTCCATCAGCCCTAGCCAGCTCCAGTATCGAGAGATCAGCATGAGGAATGGCATGTAGATGCACTGCCAGAAGGTTTCTCCACATTTGAGCATTACTGAGCTATTAATCTACTTTCTCCACACTTGAATTGGATCAGAGTACCCCACACCCCCACATATTTATATGAATTTGGATATGAGGAGAAACTTCTGCCTTTTCCAGTCGTTCCCTTTTCTATTTATTGCTGCCTTCTAATTTGTTGATTCAATTGTGCCAATTAGGCAACAACAAGGCATACACACAGGTAGCTGCACACACACCTCCCCTGCCCAAGAAATGTGCAAAAGCACCCTGTCAGGCAAATGTAAATTCTCAGTACTGTACACACTTCTGCCGTTTTCTGCTTCTGTGTAAATCTGAGGGCTCAAAAGGGCGGGAAATACCACTGTTCAGAAGCACACTGGAAATAGCACGGCCAGAAAAGAAATGAAAGCATGGAGTTAGTGGGTTTTGAAAGAGGAGCAGCAAAGAAAACTGATCCATGCATCCACAAACAGCAAAGTGAACAATCTGCAATTGGAGAGGTCTGGAGTAAAATTTCCCCCAGTTTCATCAGATTATCTCCAAATTTAAAAAAAAACTGGAATTTGTAGGGGAAAGCATTGAGATTGGTGCTGTTTGAGGGTAACATCATGTGGGCTACACAAATTAATTGGGAACAGAAACAGCTATAAACACACAGTAAACTCCTTTGTGGAAAACTCTGGAATGCCT
This sequence comes from Lacerta agilis, assembly GCF_009819535.1. NCBI lineage: Eukaryota > Metazoa > Chordata > Lepidosauria > Squamata > Lacertidae > Lacerta > Lacerta agilis. The sequence goes on from NC_046313.1 coordinate 66,608,721, forward strand.
TGGAAGAGGCAGAAAAAGAGCTGTGATCCTATCCTATCTCTACCGGAAAAGTACAAACTGCAGAATTTGTCACATACTGGAGCACAGTCTTCCTCAGTCAGCTGCATGGTATGTTCCTCTTCAGGCAGACATTCATAAGCATCGAAGTACAGCCACTGGTCCAAAGGAGTGAACTTCCCTGAGGCAGCCTGCAGCCAGAGAAAAAAAGGAGGAAACTGCTCAGCCTTCCCTATAACTGCACGTTTGGGTTTGAGAAGAGGGAGCAGCCACTCTTAATGAACACAGAAAACTCATGGAACATACTGTTCAAATTTGTCTGCTTTCCTCCCCAGGGGCTCCTGTGCTTTAACAGCTGCATGTCAGGCCAAATTCAACAGGTAATGCTTCTCATGATCTCATCTATGTGTCAGGAAAAGCTGCACATTTCAGTTTTATTTGTTTTACACCACTGTTTAAGACACAAGCACTGCTGGGCACCCACTCATGCTGGGAGCTGACAGAATGACCTATCTCTGCAGCAAAGACAACAAATTCGCCTGCAGCCGAAAAGCACGTATGGAAACTACAACGGAAATTCTAACAACAGGTATTGCTCCAATTTATATCCGAGGCGTTGCCTCCCTCATTATATTTTGGATCCATTCAGTACAAAACATACATGCGCAGCAGCACATAGTTGAAACTATGGAACTCGCTCCCACAAGATGCAGTTGTGGCCACCAGCTTAGATGACTGTAAAGGAGTAGATAAATTCATGGAGGGAAAGGCTATCAGTGGCTACTAGCCACAACTGCTATGTGTCAGGGGCAGTATGTTGCTGTGAATGGCAGGCATTACATCTCGTAGGGAATACTGTGACCAGGTGACCCTTTGTGCCTGCTCAGCCTGCTGCTCTCTGCCGATGGCCAACTCCAAGGCCTCTCCTGCTCTCCCTTTCTTACAGTTCTCTGTATCTTGAAACCAGACATAGGCTGGACAGTTTTTCAAACAGAGGACACCTTCAGACAGAGGCCTGTTCCCTGCAAAGTAAGTCACATGGCCACCCTTCCTGGCAATCCATATATCCTTCAGCTTGCCTTGTCATTTAACACCTCGAGAGAATCAGATATTCCACTGTGGAAAACAGCAAGTTAAGATCTTGCCCAACTTGTGCTTCAAGATCTTCAGCAGTCAGTCACAGATTTGGCCCAGACCCCAAGATACTTGGCAACCAATAAACTTTGCTTTTCTGTAAGTGTGGTAAGAACGTTCAAAGCACTCAAATGAAAGCATTTCTCTCCCAATGCAAGTTGCAGGTGCACAATCCAGAATGGGACCACAGTGTGAGGAGCGGGAAATTAAAACCCACTCCCTTCCACCCACTCCCACCACATGCCAGTGTCCTGATCCTGATTAGGTGCTCTGCAGTGGTAATTTGTGAAAGAAAAGGGAAACTCAAGGGAAAACTATGTGATAAACATCACACTGAGTTTGGCTTCGCTCGCTAATGTCTACAGAAACCATGTAAGGCACACATGGGGGGCCTGTGTGGCCCTCCAGATGTTGGGCTCCACAGTCCCCAACCAGCATGGTCAATGGTCAGGAACGATGGGAGCTGGGGTTTAGCAACATCTGGACTTTTACAGGTCCCAAATCCCTGCTCCAAAGTACTACCATCTCCTCACAGCTGCAGATGGAGCCTGCAATCTCGTGGTTTGCCTAAAGCCACCAGTGAGCTGAGACAGCAGGTGTAATATTCGACCCAGGGATTTCCCAGCTGTCAACGCGCCCTTTAATCACATTTAATTGGATCTGCTCCTGAGAAAGCAGAAGGGAAGGGAAGAAGGTGCCAAGATGAGGAAGCTCGGTGCCACAGATATGGAAATGAGCTGGTAATGAAGTAGTTATTGAAGTTGTGGCTGCCAAAAATCATTCACCGTAAACCCAAACCCTGTGCACATCTACTCAGGAGTAAGCCCTATCATGGTCAATGGGACTGACTCCCTGGTGATTGTATAAGGATTGCAGCCTAAATCTCGAGGTATTTTATATACTTCTATCATGCCCCTACTTATTCCTAAACTAAAGAGCCCCAAGCATCATGGTCATTCTTCATAGTCCAATTATCATTTTGATTGCCTTTTTTTCTACACCTCTGCCAGCTTTCCAATATAATTTTCAAGATGAGGTGGCAAGAAACTATACATGGTATTCCAAGTGATGACATAAGGATATGGGCAGTTTTCTTCTCAAACTCTTTCTCTCTCCTAACTGTACCCAAGATGGAATTCACTTTCTTCACAGCAGCTGCTGCACACTAGGTGGACATCTTCATCAATTTCACCAAGACCCCAAGATCTCTTTCCAGGTCAGTCACTGACAGCTGACTGAACAGAGATAAGGGAACTAGCTGATAGAAACCTAACCTTCAAAAATCCTCAACAAATAAATAACAGCAGCAGCAAGTGAACAAAAATAAGGTTTATGAATTATAATCCACTGCATATCCTTTCTCTGATTTATCTCCTAAACCAAAGTTATAGCAAAAACTACCTATGCATGAGAGATGAAAGACAAGTAGGTAAGTAGGTAATGGTGTAGGTGGGTTCCCACAAGACAAGACACAGTGATAACAACAAAAACCTTTATTGAACAAACAGAACTGGACAACAGGGGCAAAGCAACTGCTTATATACATTTCTAAAGGCCTGGGCCACTCCCACTCCCAACGTGATTGGCTGTCCAAACTTCCAAGCTGTCCCTCCTTCACCCAGCCCTGCTTGGCTCTGGGGGAATCAAAGAGTTGGAAGGGACCACGAGGGTCCTCTAGTCCAAACCCCTCCAATGCAGGGATCTTTTTGGCCAACATGGGGCTCAAACCCACTACCCTCAGATGAACAGTCCCATGCCCTACCAACTGAGCTAGCTCCACCCTTGGTGAAGGAGCCCCACCAACAAGTGAAGCTCCAAAGTGCCTGCCCAAATGGTGGGCAGAAGCTACAACCAGTAGTATTCTAACTGGCAAGAGCCAACAGACACCCATGAAAGAGGAGGTTTCATTTTTTTTTTTAATAAGAATTTATTGGCATTTTTTCCTTATAACAACATACACCCATATCCACACCTACATTTATACACATACAAAACAAATACAATTAAAAACCAAATACAAACATTGCCAGGATTCTTCTTCTTATTTAAGCATCTCGTAAAAAAAAAAATTTCTATTTCTGAATCTTGACGGTTGACTTCCCCTACCTTTTCACCTTCGGTTTTATACCCCTAATCTGCTTTTTAACCTCTTCTTCTAAAAATTAAACACAATTATATATATAGAATTAGACAATCATCTTAATCGTCTTAGTCTATAAACTTAATCATCTTATACTAGATTTACTAGCAATACATCATCATAAATCTTCACAAATCGTTCTTATCAAATCTACACTATCTCCTCTATTCTTTAATCTGCTGCTAATAACATAAAAACTTCAAATATCTCCTTTCTTATTAAGAAAAACTACATATAGCTAACAGTCTTCACCCTCCGATTTCAGAATGCCATAACAGACCGTTTTAGATTTTACTTAATACTTCACCCCACTCCCCCTCTATCCATTATCCTTCTCCTAGTGACGCCAGAACCAAACTTCCAGTTGCCTTCTTTTTCCAAATGTCCACAGATCCAGGCACAGTTCAGAACACTCCTTGCAACGAGCCTCAGGGTATCCATCTCATCTTCTTTCAGCTGCTCCGTTTCTTTATACCATTCTTCTTCTTCTTGTAAATATCTTAATTCTTTGTCCCTTGCCCCCGAGCTCACACCTCGGGGTCTGGATATAACAAATCTTATCGTCGTCCTGGGGCTGCCACCCCCCAAGAACGAATCTTTTTCCCGGAGTCGCCCTGTCATTTCTCTCCATCCTTCCAGCAACCCTCTCAGCTCCTTGCCAAGGTTTTCTTCCAAAGTGTCAAAGTTTTTGAGAGCCTCCTCTGTGGGAAGTAGATTTCTTTTCAAATCCCCACACAAGACTTTCACTTTCCGATAAAGCAGTTCCAGCCTCAAAGCATTGAGCCTTTGTTCTTCCGTTAGTCCAGAGTTCAAAACAAGTTCGAAGACAAAGCCCAACATGATGGTAGAGGGGGTGGGAGTGAGTGTCAAATTACAGTTTCTGTCTCTATGTTCTTCCTTTTGTAAGAGTTGTTTTTCACCTCAGTTTAAACTTTCCGTCGCCATTTTTCCTAAGCCGGAGCGCAAAGACCGCAGCTTTAAACGGAGATATTTTCCGCGAATTTACTCCCCAAAAGAAAATTTTAACAGTCTCATGTATCAAAGTTCAAGTACTTTGTAACCAGTTCTGTAGCAGCAGTCACTCAAATTGGCTAACTTCTTACACTCGAAGGGAGGGAGGCAGGCTGCCTTTCTCCTTCCCCCGGATCGTCCAAAAAAACATAATATCTAGTCCAATCAAGTACTCACGACCACCGGGTTTCTTTAAATCCATGCATCAAAGGTAGAACTTAGACGCTCATCACAGGATTTGTCGCCGCATTTACATCCCGGTTGGGGCATGTCCCCTATAGCCCGGCTCCGTCGTCCCTTCACCCCCACTCCCCCTTTACAGGGGGAGCGAGGGAAGGGTTCGGAGCCACAACGGGCACAGCCGGGGAGCCCAGGGTGCGGGACGCTCTTCCCGTACCCCACCGGAGCCCCGCTTTGCGGTAGCGGGGCTCCAAACCCCCGGGATGGACTGGGCGCTTCGCAGCCGAAGCAGCCCACGACCACCCGCAATGGCGTCGCCGCCGGAAGTCGAAAGAGGAGGTTTCAGGGGTGGCTGGGCAGGCACAGGATCTATCTGCTGGATCTAGTCAGCCTTGCTGTCATCACATGATGGCAACAGGTCCAATTCAGGCCTTTTTGCTACCCCAGTCTGGGAGCCAATGCCTGGAAGGACCATGTTTTCCCTCCACCTTCAGTCTGCTCTGGCCAGTGCAAGCAGCAGAGTTGAAGATGCAGCGATGGTTATGAATCTCTATCAAACCCTACAGCTGCCAGTCAGGGATCTGGACTGCAGCCTAATATCAATGTCCTTTTGTTTTAATTATTAAACAATAAATGCTTGTAAGAAAAGGTTTAAAGCAAGTGGAGGATACTATTGAAACGACATCCCCCACCCATAGTTGAAAATGCTGGAAAGCAGTTAGCAATACAAGCAGCTATTTCCTGAAGCAGGTGCATAAGCACTGAATCCTCGCACTTTGCACACTTTCAGTATAATACACGAAGAGGAACTTGCATGATTCAGAAGCCCTGTGTAGCTCTTCAGGAATTATACTATAGGTTTAGATAACAGAAACCCAAACGGGAGTGGCATCACTATGTGGTATCTTTGGACAGCTGTCGGGACCCCACTACTGATGCCCCCCTTTAATCTCCCCCCCCAACTTTGCACCCTATGCAGATTGGATCTAGCCAACCTTACCGTTTCCCCTAATTCCCCATAATTTCCTCTGAACTGGCGTTGCTCTGGAGCATTGTGAGGAATCAAAAAGTAGGCCAGGCACAGATGCCCACTGCTGGCTTAGAGCACTGCCACTGCAGTCCGATGAGCCCCCCCCCATAGCCCGCTGAGAGAGGAGTGGGCCCACCAGGAGACACTTTGCAGAGAATCCCCTGAAACATGGAATCAGCCCTGAGCATAAGGCATTTGGACAGTCACCACCTGGCACTTCTAATAACCTATAAAGTTACAGGTGTGCCCCGCCTGATGATTCCCACTGAAACGAAAGAGTATTCTTTCCTTTGTATAAGATGATCCAAAGTAGTAGCTGTTGCAAAACTGCATGTCAGCTGCCTCATACCTGCACTCATTTAAAACTGCCTAGCTGAGTCTGAGTTGATAATCCTAAACTGGCAAATCCAGAAGAAAACCAGCTAGATTGGTTTACAAAAGAGGGCAGGCAGCAACCTGAACTCAACAGTGACACAGAAGCAAATGGGTCGCAGGGACAGGGCAAGTGCCTTTCTTTTTTCTTTTTTTTCATATTCTTTTCCAAGTTTATTTCATTCCAAATTATAACACAAGATGTATTCCAAACTCTGTCAGCAATATTCCATTTTGTTTTTACATATAAAAAACAACCATCCTTTCTTACAGGCCATGTAACTTTTACAGCAGAATGAAATAACCTTGTTCACTGAAGAATTGCCAATAACAAACAAAATAATGTTAAGAAACTAAAGTTGCAATACAAAAATGTTCCATCTTCAGGTATGCTCACATTCTCCTCTTCTGTGTACTTATATACAAAACATTGTTTCCTCTGATGAAAGCATCCCCATATTTATTCTTTAGTTGTCCATTTACATATTCCTCTGTCTGCTCCAGAGCTATATTCATGTACCCATCCAAGCAAGCCAGAACACCTCGATAATCAACTCCAGAATTCAACTTTACAACAACTGGTCTTCCAATAATTTGTTTCAAGAAATCACTTGGGGTTTGTTTCCGTAAACTCATTTTGACAGATCTGGGAGGCCGCGCTTCTTCGCGTTACTTTGGCAAGTGCCTTTCTGAACATGAAACTCAAGCAGCTGCCACTTCTGGGCTCGATCAGGAAATGATCAGGTGATTCACTCATAACTGACGGGAAGCCTGTCCTTTGGGTAGCTTCAGGAAGCTCCTTGCTTCTTACTTAAACGTAAATAATAATAATAATAATAATAATAATAATAATAATAATAATAATAATAATTTATTTATACCCCAGCCATCTGGCTGGGTTTCCCCAGCCACTCTGGGCGGCTTCCAACAGAATGTTAAAATACAATAATCTATTAAACATTAAAAGCTTCCTTAAACAGGGCTGCTTTCAGATGTCTCCTAAAAGTCTGGTAGTTGTTTTTCTCTTTGACATCTGGTGGGAGGGTGTTCCTCAGGGCGGGTGCCACTACCGAGAAGGCCCTTTGCCTGGTTCCCTGTAACTTGGCTTCTCGCAGCGAGGGAACCGCCAGAAGGCCCTCGGCACTGGACCTCAGTGTCCAGGCGGAACGATGGGGGTGGAGACGCTCCTTCAGGTATACTTGACCGAGGCATTTAGGGCTTTAAAGGTCAGCACCAACACTTTGAATTGTGCTTGGAAACGTACTGGGAGCCAATGTAGCTCTTTCAAGACTGGTGTTATGTGGTCTTGGCGGCCGCTCCCAGTCACCAGTCTAGCTGCCGCATTCTGGATTAGTTGTAGTTTCCGGGTCACCTTCAAGGGTAGCTCCACATAGAGCGCATTGCAGTAATCCAAGCGAGAGATAACTAGAGCATGCACCAATCTGGCGAGACAGTCTGTGGGCAGGTAGGGTCTCAGCCTGCATACCAGATGGAGCTGGTAGACAGTTGCCCTGGACACAGAATTAACCTGCGCCTCCATGGACAGCTGTGAGTCCAGAATGACTCCCAGGCTGCGCACCTGGTCCTTCAGGGGCACAGTTACCCCATTCAGGACCAGGGAGTCCTCTACACCTGCCCGCCTCCTGTCGCCCAAAAACAGTACTTCTGTCTTGTCAGGATTCAACCTCAATCTGTTAGCCGCCATCCATCCTCCAACCACCTCCAGACACTCACACAGGACCTTCACCGCCTTCACTGGTTCTGATTTGAAAGAGAGGTAGAGCTGGGTATCATCCGCATACTGATGAACACCCAGCCCAAAACCCCTGGTGATCTCTCCCAGCGGCTGCATGCAGATGTTGAAAAGCATGGGGGAGAGGACAGAACCCTGAGGCACCCCACAAGTGAGAGCCCAGGGGTCTGAACGCCCCACCACCACTTTCTGAACACGGCCCAGGAGGAAGGAGCGGAACCACTGTATAACAGTGCTCCCAGCTCCTAACCCCTCTAAACGGTCCAGAAGGATGTTATGGTCAATGGTGTCAAAAGCCGCTGAGAGATCCAGCAGAACTAGGAAACAGCTCTCACCTTTGTCCCTAGTCTGCCGGAGATCATCCACCAGTGTGACCAAGGCAGTTTCAGTCCCATGATGAGGCCTGAATCCCGACTGGAAGGGATCCAAATGGTCCACTTCTTCCAGGCGTGCCTGGAGTTGTTCATCAACCACTCACTCAATCACCTTGCCCAAGAATGGAAGATTTGAGACTGGGTGATAGTTGGCCATATTGGCCGCATCTAACGATGGTTTTTTAAGAAGTGGTTTAATGACCGCCTCTTTCAGCGGGGCTGGGAAGGCTACCTCACAGAGAGAAGCATTCACCACCCCGCGAAGCCAATCGCCCAGCCCTTCCCGGCTAGCTTTTATAAGCCAGGATGGGCAAGGATCAAGGAGACAGGTGGTGTGTGTGTGTGTGTGTGTGTGTGTGTGTGTGTGTGTTAAATGTATTAAATAAATAACAGAAAAATAACAATCATTAACATTTGTGCTGTGATGCATTCAAAGAATTTCACATGTGTGATCTAATGGAAATTCTTACAACAACCCTGCAGTATTATTACTGCAGAAGTTTGCATATATCGGAAAACAGAGGCTGGGTGGTAGTGACTTACCTAAGGCCACCAAATGAGTTCATGGCACAGGTGAGACTCAAAGTGTGTTCACAAAAACGCGTTAGACTGCAGTGAAGTTCTTGGGTTTTCCCCTCAGGAGGTGTTCACACCCTGGCTAGAGATGGATTAGGAATGACTAAAGGGCGCCAGCAAGTGTGAAGTTGGTGTCGAAGCAGATTAACAACCAGGCACTAGAAACACAGTGAGTGTACACTAAATGGAAGTGTGAACACAGCCTCAGACTGGGGCCTCCCTCATTCTCTTAGCTACTATGCTATTAGTAGTAGTGGTAGTAGTAGTAGTAGTAGTAGTAGTATTTACATTTATAACCCACCTTTCCTCCAAGGAGCTCAAGGTGGCATACAAATTTCTCCCCATTTTATTCCCACAACAACCCTGTGAGGAAGATTACGCTGAGAGGCAGTGGCTGGCCCAAGGTTCATGGCTGAGTAGGGATTCGAACCCTTGTTCTACACTCGAACCACTTTTTTCACACATTCCTCATGCTGGCAGCAGCTTCTTGAGACACAGATGCCTCATGAGAAGTGTCCTCCAAACAGCTCAAAAAGCTGCCTTCCTCCCTCACAGGAGTCTGCCACTCACCTTCAGCACCTCTTGGGCAGCCAGGCCTCCTATGAAGGCATTGATAGGGCTCAGGTCACCAGAACATCCGTAAGAAAATGTCCGCACCAGGTCCTCTTGCAGTTCCTCCTCCTTGCTCACAGAGACGGTCTGTGCCAGTTTCACCATCTTGTCTGCATCTGCCTGTTGAGGAGTAAAGATGGATGAGGCTGGGAAAAGAGACTATCTGAGGAAGCTTACAATGAGCTACTTGCAGGAAAAGTAACGATGTTATCTCTGCAGAAGGAGACAATATCCTGCTCAGGGTTGGAAACATGAGGGAGCCTGGGAGGCCGGTTGGGGTGGCTAAGAATGAAGGCAACTGGGGAGACTTGCCTGATTCCTGGGCCTAGGCAGCCGCTTCATCTCCCTCTGGAAGATATGCAGTGCCCAGAAGGCCGCATGGAGGGAGCGACAGCGAGGCAGTTTCCCCTTATCCGGGATCCTGATTTTAGGATTAGCCCTGGAGGTACGCAGGGATTCCTGGGAATACAGAGAGGTTAGTGGACAGGAGTAGAACTACCTGCACATCCTTCTCTTTAAGGTAGGAGGCTAGGCCTCCTCTCCAAGTCACCTCCCCGTCCTCTCCTCAGGCTATGCTCGTCATGTGCCCTGCTCTGCATCCTCCTTGAGTGTGGAGACCTTTGTGTGGCCTGGGTGTACCCTACTGTACAAAGAAAAAGCCACACAATCCATTTCCCTACCCACTTTTTGAGTCTCAACCCACCCACCACTGACATGGGGGCCTCAGAAAGTTGCCCAGGAGGTAATGTGACCATTGGGTTGCATTTCCCACCCACTCCTGCCTTAAGGCAACACACTTCAAGAAATGCCTCTCCTCACCATAGCTGAAAATAGGAGCTATACCAACCATGTCAGACCACTGGCCCATCTAGCTCAATACTGTTTGTACTGACTGGCAGTGGCTCTCCAGGGTTTCAAACAGGAGCCTTTCCCAGCTGTATCTGCAGGTGTTGTGGACTGGACCTGAGATCTTCGACATGCAGAGCACAGAGCTCCATCCTCTCCCTAGCTGCTTGGACTGGCATTATGCACCCAGGCTCTAGAACAGCAGTTTTGACGTCTCTTCCCTGGTAAAGTAGTCCTGCTTGAGTCCTCCAGCTAAAAGGCCCAGCCCTGGCAATAAGTTCACCCAAGGCTCTGCCCATCTTGGCCCCCTGTGAACTAGCTGGAAAAGAATAACCTCATTTTTTCATCACCGCCAGAGACGAGAACATACATAGGAGTGTTTTTGAGGTATCTTGACTTGGGTGATGATCCCACCGCACTTGTATGGAGAAAAAGAAGACGTATCTCCAACTTCCAAGCTGCAGGTTCCTAAACAGACACAGATCACAAACATTAGGTCTGTTCTCTTAGTTGTTCAATAGGACTGAAGTCAAATAAAATGATATAAACCCATTCTCTGCAAGGTAGACACCTGCATTTCTTCTGGAGGTCTCTTGTCCTATCAGGTGCTTTAATACTCACTAGTGAAGTCCCACAAGGTTCCTGATAGGAGTGACATGATGCTTCTTTCCCCACAACGCAGTGCCACCCCATCCTTCTGTCAAACTCCATTCTCATAGTCTTTGCCTGTCCATCTTCCTGATCCACATCTGTCCTCCTATTCTCCTATGGACACTTTCTGTGTGCAGGCAGGCACTGTACCCAGAGACATGAGAAGGAGGAGGAAACAGAGGGCCTGTTACCTTTCACACGGATGAGGCAGGGCTTGGAGGTATTGAGTTCTGTCATCCCCTCAACCCCGGAGAACATCACCCAGTCACCATCCTCAAAGTGGTGGCCTTGTCTCTCTTCATTGTCACATGCCACAGTCACGATGCCAGGGTTACCCTGGGGGGAAGAGTATAGTATTATTATTATTATTATTGGTACTACAACTGTTAAATACATCACAAAGCAAGTCGCTAGGCAGTTTACAAAGTAGAAAAAAAACCAGTTACATTAATATGTAAACTCATAATTAAAATTTGCAATAAATCAATCACATTAACACATTAAAATATAATTGTCCATAATTAAAATATGCAATAAAACAATCACAATAAAACAACACAGCAATGAAAACAGGAGAGTCTGGTTGAGAGATCAAAGGATTGCCTGCATCTGATTAGATGGTTACTACGTCTGTTTAGGGATGTTTTTAATGTTTGATGTTTTATCGTGTTTTCAATATTCTGTTTGGGAGCCGCCCAGAGTGGCTGGGGAAACCCAGCCAGATGGGTGGGGTATAAATAATAAATAATAATTGTTATTATTATTATCCAAGCTCGGAAACACATCTTGGGGGCTCCTTTGGAAGGAGGCATGTGCAATCCAGGGTGTGAAGGACGTGAGCTCAGAAAGAGTGACGCAAGCAGGGCAATAAAGTGCAGGAGGCAGACGTTTCCTGGCATTACCTGGGTGATGTGTTGAATGGTAGCAGAGGCAGGTTCAGCCTCTGAAGGATTGCGCACAATGAAGTGTTCTCCAAAATCACAGAAAAGTTGCCTGGAGCCAAAAGACAAAAGCTCAAGAGGTCACACACTTCTACTTCATTTTCTTCCCTATACTCAACCACTGCTCCACCCTGAGAAAGCCCCTTCACTTCCACCCAAGGGGCCTACCTGCTCAGAGAACCTTCATCCTGCATTACGGAAGGGTGAAGGCGTCAATTTCAATTTCTCTCCATTTTCCAGTTTTAAGTTCAGCTCTCCACATTTCCACCTCCGTTTGCAAATATTTTTTTTTGAAAGCCCACATGAAAACTAATTGGAGTATTAGTGCAAATTCTAATATACAGTTGAGAGTTTGGAGGGGGGTTAGTCTGCATGGTGCCCGAGTCCCTTCTAATGCCTGGGGTCCTAGATCCAGCAAAGAGTTAAAATCAAGTGGATGATTCCATTGTTAAACTAGCCAGGCAAAAGCCAGGGGAGAGTGAGCTGGACCAGAAACGGAGTGAGAGCCAGGCTTGATTTCTGTTGGAATGCAAGGCTATAGTTATGGGAGAAGCAAGACCATATTGGGGTGCTAATGCTGTGAGTCCCTCCATCATAGGCTCTGGATGTATATACCTGTATGTGTAAACAAACCATATCTCATAAAGACATCACTGTCTCTGCTGTCCCTCATTCCAAGGAAACTGAACCCTGGGTAAGCACGGGAACCCCTGGAATCACACAGCGCTTGGGGACTGGGGCAGTGTGCAACAATCCACATTTTTTTAACAAAACAATTTATTATAATATAGTGCCATTTTTGTTGTTTCAACCAACATATGCACACTTTACCACTTTACAGATGGTGATAATTTCGTGCACAGGTTCCATTCCAGGCCCCTTTGCCTGTCGGGGGGAGTACATATAAGTGTCCCCCTTCTTCTTCTGAGTCCAAAAGGACCCACATGTGGGTGATCACACATTAACTGGACGTGCCTAAAATGGTCACCACCAGTATATGCATTTTTGTACTCAGTGCTTGGCTGGAAAACTTCATGGCAAAATTCAAAGACGTGCAAATTTTGAAGAGAAGCTGTGCTTGGGTTTATATCTTGTTTCAGAAAAAAAACGAGCTCAATTAAGTTCACCCTTAAATGCAAATTGAATCAAATCTCTCCCCATCCCTACCCTGCAGTGCCCAACCAGCATGCTGGCAGCTTATATGAATTCTTAGTCCACCTCTTATTCCACCCAGAATCACTGCACCACTCCAACATCCCAGTGTCGGGACAAGGACAGAAGCCCCCAACACCTACCCAGCCAGGCCCTTGGTGTCAACTAGGACAAAGCAAATGTTCTTGGTGTGGCAGAAGTCACTGATTCGCAGCTGCTCCTCCAAGGGTGAGTTACTCAGAACCACCACCTGTAAAGTTTGGTGCAGGATAGTATAGAATAGTGATCTGCATAACGTAAGGGGCTAAGAAACAGCACGACAGAGAGCACTTTCCAAACAGATTCTCTGTTCCCCATCAGTGACAGCGGGTCATGTAGTGGTAAATCCTGGAGTGTGGGTCCTTCGCAACAACTTCCATAGTTATGCCTCTTCCGAGACTATACAATAAAAGTGATTTTTCATCGGTGCAGATATTATGGCTTCAATACTGAGCCAGCTTTCCCCCCCCACCCCATTTCTCCCGTCTGTTTTGCTTCAACAACCAACCTGATGAAGATCTCTGGTGGACTCGAAAGCTTGCTCAGTTTATGACATTTTGGTTGGTTATTTCTGAGCACAGCTTATGTAGATCAGTGTTTTTCAACCACTGTTCCGCGGCACACTAGTGTGCCGCGAGATGTTGCCTGGTGTTCCGTGGGAAAACATGGGCTGGCGGTTGCGGCACTGGCGGGAGGTGGCGACGCTGCTGCTAGCGGCAGGTGGGCTGGGCGCGTCTCCCCCTCGGCCCACGGCGGCGGCGGGCGCCTTTGACTATGAGCTGCTCCTCCTGCGGCGGAGCCCGCGGAGCGCCTTCCTGCCCAGTGCTCACGTCTTCGCGGGCGGCGTGGCGGACGCGGCCGACTTCTCGTCCGACTGGCTGCAGCTGCTGGCAGGCGGGCCGCGCTGCGGACTGGGCTCGGTGCGGGGCGAGTGCCTGAGGGCGCCGCTCTTCGCCGCCGAGCGCCCGGAGCTGGGCTCGCCGCTGCCGGGAGACGTGGCCTTCCGCCTCTGCGCCATCCGCGAGGCCTTCGAAGAAGCCGGAGTCCTCTTGGTACTGCCCGGCCCGGTGACTGATGCCGCCGCCGCCGCTACCACCGCGGGCCCGGCCCGCCTGCTGCCAGCCGAGCGCCTCCCGCCGTCCTCGGGACTGGCTGAGTGGCGGCTGCGGGTGCAGCGGCAGCCCGGCAGCTTCTTGCAGCTGTGCCGACACCTGAGCTGCGTGCCCAACATCTGGGCACTGCGCGAGTGGAGCAACTGGCTGACCCCCGTGGGCCGTGCAGGGCGAGGCGGCCGCCGCTACGACACCGCCTTCTACCTCTGCTGCCTACCTAGCATTGGGGCATCTGCTGCTACCAATGCTATTTTTCTAGAAAAAGAGGTGCTGGAGCCTGGAACTCATCACGGACGCCTTCCCTCGTTCTCTTATAATGGCGAAGGCTCCCACCTGAGAGGTGCCAGAACTGAGTTCCTGTGGCTGGGGGGAGAGTCCTGACTAGTACTATAGTTGTTATTTATTATTATTAGCCTGGTGGGGGCGGGGCAAGGTGCGCCATCTTCACATGCTCAATTCAGACATGAGAAGAATTATCATTTTTATTATTGCTACTACTACTATTATTGTTATATAATGGTGGTGTGCCTCGTGATTTTTTTCATGAAACAAGTGTGCCTTTGCCCAAAAAAGGTTGAAAAACACTGATGTAGATAATTGGCCCCATGAGATAACACCTTTGACCCTGCTGTGAAACAAGCAGTGGTGCTTCTGTCCCTGCTTGTTCCTGATCCACTGCGCCATTGAATGACAGGCAGTGCTACGCCACCCAACACACTGCAGCTATCCCAACAATTTGTGGCACTTGATGAGAACTAGGCCATAAATTACCACTATGAGAAACGGCTGGGGATGGGCCAATAGGCTTGTTGCTTTCATTGGGTTAAGAGAAAAAGCTCTCCCACTGATGTAGGTCAGAACCTGCAGAAGCACTGGAAACGGTGGTCACATCCACAGCGTTCCATGGCTCCTCCCTCCCCCTGAATCCTGGGAACTGTAGCTTCCCCTCAAGGAGCTCCAATGCCCAGCACCCTTCACCAACTACAGGAGTCTTTAGGGGAAGTCATGTGCTTTAGGTAAATGCACTTTAAATGGAAGGTGTGGATGTGTTCAGAGTTCGTTTTTTTTTTATCATCACTAGAGTCACTCCCATGACATGAGACACACAGCTCTGTCCTTACCTGGAAAGTAGACAAGAAACTCTCAGACAGCCCATCGGTATAGACATGCACAGGGACATGTGCGTTCAGTTCTGCAAGGCGGCACTGGGAGACCAGAGCTCGGTTTTGCCCCACGTCGTTCTCCGACAGATAGAACTGCAGAGACACAGCAATGCTAAGTGGGAGGATGGTGGGGGCAGGGGCGTCGCTAGGGGGGTGCGGTGGGGGCGGTACGCCCCCGGGCGACAGGGGCGACAAGCGGCGGGTGGGGGCGACAAGCGGCGGGTGGGGGCGACAAGCGGCGCCCCTCCCGCCACTCCCCAGGCAACGCCGGTCACCCCGGGAGCAGCAGCGCTGCACGGATGGGGTGCTCCCTCGGCCGTGCGCTGTTGCTCCCGGGGCGACCGGCGGCGCATGGGGGTGACAAGCGGCAGCCCCTCCCGCCATTCCCAAGCGCTGCCGCTCCCTCCGTCACCCCAGGAGCAACAGCGCACGGCCGAGGGAGCACCCCGTCCGTGCAGCGCTGCTGCTCCCGGGGTGACCGGCAGCGTGGGGAGTGGCAGGAGGGGCCGGCGCTTGTCAGCCCCACGCGCTGCCGCTGGCTCCGTCCCCCCGGGAGCAGCAGCGCACGGTGTGTGCGGTGCTGCTGCTCCTGGGGCAACGGAGCGAACGGCGGCACGTGGGGGGGACAAGAGGCAGCCCCTCCCACCATTCCCACGTGCTGCCGCTCCCTCCGTCACCCTGGGAGCGGCAGCGCACGGCCCGACGACGGAGTGCGCCTGCACGCGCAGGCGCACTCTGTCATCGGATCGCCGCTTCCACAGCCTCCTTTTGAGCCGGAGAGCTTAAAAGCGAGCTCTTCGGCTTAAAAGAGGGCTGCAGAAGCGGCGCCGGCACCCCCGGAACTGCCCTGGAGGCGGGGCGTCATGACGTCACAATGTGATATCACGACGCCCCGCCCCCGGGGCGTTTCCTTTGCCGCCCCGGGTACCGCGGAGCCTTACTCCGCCACTGGGTGGGGGAGGACCGGATTGTGGAGATGAGTGGATGACAAACCAGTGCTTTTTTCTGGGGAGACGCATACCCCTAAACATTTTGTGAATCTTTGTACTTTTGTCCACTTACTGTATTTATTTCCCCCGATTTGAACTATAAAATGGTGGTTTTCTTGAGTCAAAATGAGAGTATCCATACACACACACACTCATTTTTACTCAAGAAAACCACTCTATCATCTATCTATCTATCTATCTATCTATCACTGGGTTTTACCCTTTTACTACCTGCTCTCCCACCAAATTCAGGACCCAGCTACATAGGATATTAGCAATGTCATTAGCAATCATGTTGCATGTTTAAAAAATATTCAATCCTGAGCACAGGTGGGAGATTGTTTCGAAAATTGCGGCATGCAGGGAAGGCAGGTTTTAGTACCGTACACATATGGGGTGGGGGTGGGAGAAGAGTCACTCTTTAGTATCAATGGGAGCTTTCCCCCCTAATGGTAATTGACAGAAGCGGGGGGGGGGGGGGTTTCAGAGAGATTACGGCTGGAGAGAAGGCTTAAACCTCCCCTTGCCATATTCTGTGATCTATGAAAAAAATGCCCCTCCCCACACATTGTGTGTTGTTGTTGTTGTTTTAAAAAAAACACTACCACAAATCTCATTATCAGTGTCACACGCAGTTAGGCCCTCAGTACTACGTTGGCTTAGAGCAGACTCAGAATTTGGCTTACAGCTCCATTCACAGACTCCACCCATCATCAGATATATGCTTTAAAAAGGGAGTGTGCCTATTTCTACATCAGCATAGGGCGGGTTGCCATTCATTATGTGATTGCACCAGAAAACAGGGTGCAGAAAAGAGCATGGTGAGAAAATCAGCTTTTATTGACGATTTTTTTATTTTAAAAAACCAAGCATCTTGTCCTAATGGTTGCAAGCATGGGCTTAAAACTGTGAGAGCAATGCTTAGTGAAATCTCAGAAGTCCCGAGAGAAACATGTCAGGGATTCCAGTGGCCAAGGGGCAGGACTTCAGCACCTTGCATTGCCACTAGCTTTTCCCATATCTTCAATGAATTATGCAAAAAATGTGCCAATTTATTCAGATCATTAATTCCAGTATGTTCGGGCTCAATATTTCCATACTTTTAGCTTAGGATAGGTATGTTGTTAAACAAAGATTGCAAACATACTGCTCCAGTCTTTGAAGCCAAATATACTGAAGGAGATATTGAGAACATTGGGGAAGGGCTGTAGCTTAGTGGTAGGGCATCTGCCTTGCATGCAGAAGGTCCCAGGTTCAATCCCCGGCGTCTCCAGGTAGTACTGGGAAAGACCTCAGTACAAAAACCCTGGAGAACAGCTGCCAGTCAGTGTGGACAATAATAAGCTAGATGGGCCCAATGGGCTGAGTCAGTATAAGGCAGTTTCTCGTGTTGCTTGTGAGAACCAGGGTACCAGAAGGTGGAGTTTTAAAATTAATTTCAAAACAACCTATTGTGAAATTCATAGCCTAATGTAGCAACGTTTCCAGTTCTGATTGCTTTTAATAATAGCAGCAACTGACTCACCAGACTTCCCAAATTATGCAACCTTGTTTGAATCTCATGACTAGATTGTGCTGGAAGCAATGAAACTACCTATAGTTGTTTTTTGTGTGTAGGGGGGTCTAATTGTAGTTATTATTACTGTGGGCTGGGATCAGTCAAGAGTTCAGGTGACTTATGATTTAATAAGTGTTGGGACATAAAGGGTAAATGAAGCAAAATTTGCTGTGCAAGTTATAGATTTCAGCCTTTGTCACGACAGGATATTGATTAATTTATTTGGACTAATAGTATGCTCTGCCTAGAGTTCTCACAGGGTTCTGGGTTTCAGAAGAAAATTATATGACAATAATATAGGATTGAAGAATACATGCAAACAGCTTGGCACAAAATCACCAGTGTCAACAACAAGGTCACCACAGATACCCAGTGTGAGCTCTGGAAAGACTTGTTAGTAAACACGTCATACACAAGAACTTATCAAATAATGGAAAATGTATGCAGTCTATATTTTCATACCTTGACTATTACTTTATACACAACTTCTTCTTCTTTGGCAATCACTCGCAGCCGAGTAAGATTGTCTTCCATAAACACAGTTTTAACAATGAGTCCATTGGTATAGAGTCCTGGGCTCCTTTTACTAGGTCCTAATTTGGAAATCAGGGTTGCAATCCTATACACTTACAGTACATAGGAAGATGGGGAGTTTGCTTCTGTCTTGGCATGTATAGGATGTTGCCTCAGAGAGGCACTGCTGCAAATATTCAAAACAACCTTTGTGCCACATTTTCATGCTTCCTTGTTTGCTAGGCAAAGCCTCTAACATGTACAATCCTACACATGTAAACTCAGAACACCATTAAGCAGGTATAGGATTTCACCCTAGGCAGCATACCTGTGAAGAAAGGTCACTCCACTGAGTCTCACTCTGGTCATGGACAGTGACAGATTTCACTCCTGCAAGGATGACTTTCTTGGCAATCTCCACCCCCAGGCCCTTCATTCCAGAGACCAGCACAGCTGCTCCCACCATCTTCTGCATGGCCTCATAGCCCAGAACATAGCTAGGGGGGAAAGCACAGCTCTGTGTTTGAAATATGGTGAGTTATGAAGCCCTGGACAGTAGCATTCCCTCACCTGCTTCCCTTAAACTCCACCTCTACTTTCCCCTTGGTCTGCAGCAACGCAGAAAATGTCAACCATTTTGAATGAGCAGGTGGATTTCTCATTGTCCCTTTTGAACATGTTTGAAAATTACAATTTACACATAGATTTGCTACTGTTCCCGGGTACTGCAGTGCAGTTAGCCATTGTACAAAGCTGGAAGACAGTGGAGGGTTTGGACCTGGACTTATGGTATTGGAATGTATGGAATATAGCAGTGGGTGAATGACTTAACACATCACCACCAGTGGGTAATTAGAAGTATGGAAGCATACAATGTACTTTTTGCCATTTGACACTGCTTGATTGAATCCTTTCACAGTCTGAAACAAAGCTATCCTCCCTCAGAAATGCAAAGATGTGTTTGGCTCATGGGCTGACTGTTCTTGTGAATCTATTGCTCTGGGGCTTTATGCCTGGACCCGGGGAACCCTGATCTTGAAGACTGAGAATCTTCCATGTTAGTCTGGTGGTGGACTGGGATGACATTGACTGTATCCACTACTGGAAGGGATTATTCTAATTTGCATACTTATGTTTTATTGATTTTATTTCCGACTTTTGTTTGTTGTCATCTATTCTGATAAAAAAAATAACCTGGGGCACTGACAGCAGAATCGTTGTCATTTAACTAGAAACAAGTTAATTTAACTAGACCAAGGTGACTTGCATGCTTGCTTGGTCTGCTAGCCAGGTACTAACTGATGATAGGCAACTTCAGGTCTTTACCATTAGCCTGGACGGCTCTTTAAACAGTAACACAATCAACTAGACTAAAGGACTGTTCTCTGCCAAGAAGGATATGTGGCCCCCATCACACATACCTTAGTTCAGCTTAGTCTGCCATATTTCCCCAACAAAATACATTCATATCACTGCTCACTCTGTACCATCTTGCCCCCGTCATAGCACTGTGATCATTTTCAGCCACCCAGGCCTCCTCCTGACAATCTGTTTATTGAGCATGCATCCCGATCCCCATGCACAAGGATGGCATGCAGGTTATACAATGTCTGCTCTTTGCTTATGATTAGTTCTGATTTTTTGGGGGGAGGTTATATGTGAATGAGCATTCATCCTGATTTGGTTGTGGTGGCGACTGTGGTGTATTTTGCACCCTCCCATCAGTCAATCATCATTCCACACTTTTTAGTGTATTTCCCCATCACGTTCCTAATTGCAAAAAGTCTGATTGTTGTTACAGTGGATTTCCTGGGCCTGGGTGTTTTCAACCCACTTTAACTGGACAAACCTAAGTTCCCAGTATGCTGTTGAATCCCTTCTCAAAAAAACAACAACAGTAGAGGTGTGGAGGTGATCCCAGTAGATATCCCTTTTCGGCTCAGCTAGAATGGTTTTATGTAATGTGTTGCAAGACTTACAATTGGCGAGAGTACAGGTCCTCGTCGAACTCAGGAAGGCTCTTTGAGGCACTCATTCTGCTCCTGCCCATAAGAAACAAAAAGCTGAGGCATCTATTGAGTAAATTCCTTTCTGCTTCCACAGCCAGAAACATCGTGCCTCTGAATACCAGTTGTTGGGAATTGCAAGACAAGCCATTTGCCCATCTATTCCAGCATCCTCACAGTAGCCAAACCGATTTCCGTGGGTAGCCTGCAAGCAGGACCCAAACACAACAATACTCTCCCACCTGCAATTCCCAACAAATGGCACTCAGAGGCATACAGTGGAGATAAAACATTGCCCTAATGTGTGTGAGTGGTGTACAGTATGTGTGTGCAATGGAAAGTACAGTACAATGTTATGCATGTCTACTCAGAAGGAATAATATTAAGGTAAATGGGACCAATCTTTTATGCTGTGATGTGAACTGCCTTGACATCTTCAGATGAAGGGAGGTATACAAATTTAATAAATAAAATAAATAAATAAATAACCACAGCAGCCTGAACGTAGCTGCAAAATTGATGTGTGAAATCCACCTTTCTGTCTGCCGCTGCAACACCTTAAAGGTAAAGGTAAAGGTACCTTTGACTGTTAGGTCCAGTCATGGACGACTCTGGGGTTGCGGCACTCATCTCGCTCTATAGGCCGAGGGAGCTGGCGTTTGTCCACAGAAAGGGTTTACCTTCCCGCCAGAGTGGCACCTATTTATCTACTTGCACTTTGACGTGCTTTTGAACCACTAGGTGGGCAGGAGCTGGGACCAAACAACGGGAGCTCACCCCGTCATGGGGATTTGAACCCCAACCTATTGATCGGCAGGCCCTAGGCTCAGTGGTTCAGACCACAACGCCACCCGCTTAGTCCAAACCTGACCAGGTAACACGAAGTTGACCCTGAGAAACCAAACAGAGAAAGGAGGCATCCTAGTGTGTAAGTGCAGCACCAACAAAGCAAAGCAAAGCATGACAAAGGCTGCTTTTTCTGGGTTCTTCCAGAACTGCAATCCCCCAGTGCCCACAAGAGGCACTGCAGCAGAACACCACAGAATTCATATTTCTTTTTCACCTTAAAATAAATGCTCATTAACTCAGATCTTAGTAACAGCCATGGGCATAGCCAAAATCCCAGCTACGCCCATGGTAGCAGCTATGTGGGAGAATCTTCATGGCTTATCCCATCAACCATAGTATGAAAACATAGCCTATGGAATACTGTAATCAACCAGAAGATAACTCATAAACTTTGCCTTATGAAAGGTGAAGAAACTGTGTAACATTTCTATGCTACCTGGTGGATCGTCATTTCTTAAGTTCCAGATAACAACCTACTCCTTTCCCATACCATGGAATACTGTATGGTCTTCCTGATTAAATACAGAAATGCAATTATACTTACATGCATAACATAGACATCTTAGTACTGGCTTTCCACATTGTCATGTGTCATTGTTTTCTTTTCATTGAATCATAGAACTGTAGAGTTGGAAGGGATCCCAAGGGTCATCTAGTCCAACCCCCTGTGACGCAGGAATCTCAAGAGCTTACCTTTTATTCCATGTTTTGTTATTGCTTGTAAGGATAAAATGCGATATTGTTCACTTGCAGCAGCACCCCGAAAGAAAATAAATGTTCTTTTCCAAGGGGAAATTAAAGCCTCACCTGAACTTGGGGCTCTAACCCAGAGAGATTCAAGCGCCTCAAGAATTGCGACAACCCCGCTGAGGATCCTCTCCAGCCCATCAAAGTCGGGCTTCTCCCTCCCTAACCAAGGAAAACGAAAGTGAAAGTGAGAAACAATGTCATTTCCTGGCAGCCAGGGGATGGCGCAGTGGTGGCTCAGTTTCTTTGCAGCACCTTTGAGCAGGAATTGAAGGCAGTACAGTATTTAGAATGTCATTGCCCAGGTTCATTATTATTTCCTGCATAGTCCTACTCTGAAACCGAAGCAGTATGAGTAGATTTCTGCAGCCGTTGAATCAAGGGGCGGGCGGGGAGAAAAGAGAGTCGAAACCAGAAGCAGCCGAACGAGTAGTCTGGCTGCGGGGAGGTTCTCCCAGTAGCGGCTTTGTCTGCTTTCATTAAACTGGTTGTCCATATGTGATTGATTTCCAGCTACTGGGGCGGCGGGAGGCTCACCTCTTCGTTCATGAACCGGGTGCGCTCCCACCATATGTACGTCCACATCGTTCAGTGCTGCTCTCTACACTGACTGGCAGCAGACCTCCAAAAACAGCTAAGAACATAGGGGCCAACTCCTAGGGGCCGTGGGGACTTCGGCCCCAGCCCCCTACAATAAAATATTCGAGGGGCTACCCCCCACCAAAATTGATGGGCATCCAATTCAAATACTGTAGCCTAGTGTGTGTGCGCTGCGTCATGTGATCGATTATGCGGAGCGGGGCGGGGCTTATCTTGGGCCCCCACAATATTTTATTCAAGTTGTCACCCCTGGCTACGAAAAATAGCGAAGCCGTTTCAGGAAAGGTTTCAAAAGGTTCTCTACCGGGGGCGTTGCTTCACGGTAGTGTGGTGCTTTCTTTCGAGCAAAGTTTCCTAAGATTATACAGCACCTGCCGGAGTCACGCCTTCCCTCGTCGCGGCCCGCCTTCTTTGCGAGCTAGCTGACGCCGGGCCTGGAAGGTGATGCCTTGCAAATGCTGCGAGCAAGCAAAAGTAAATAACAATATATCGGGAAAGTTGTGCAACTCAGCCCTGTGCCCATTTCACCTGAAGCTCTTTGAAAGCGGGGTGAAGGGGATGAAGCTACTCGCGGGCAAAATAGGACAGGATCGGGTTATAAGGGTGAGATCCGCACCAGGAAAAAAGTCCCATTGAGCATAACAGGGATTTACTCCCGAATAAACGCGCCCTGTGGAATAAGCGGTGCAGGCAGGGTGGGAGGGAGAGAGAACTGGAGGCGGGAAGAGAGCCGCGCGGGGCGGGGCCTGGGTCTTTCCCTGGGGCGCACGCGCGGCGCCGCTGACAGTTTCCCCGGGGCTTGTGGCGCAGCGCCTCTCCTTCTCCCGCCGCCTTTGCGCTCCAGGTGGGACAGAGTGGGATGGCGGCGGCCACGGCGGAGGAGGCGGTGGCTGCTGCTGCTGCGGCGGCGGCTGCTGCTTCTGGGCCCGCGGAGTGGGAAGTGCCGACGAAGGCGCTGCGGGCTTTCACTTGGCTTGGGCAGGAGTTCCTGTCGGACTGGGAGGCCCAGGACTTGCGCGCCGCCCTCTTCCAGCTGCTCCTGCTCTGGCTGCTGGTGAGCTTGCTCGGCATCCAGGTGGCCTGGCGGGTCTACGGCAACACCGTCACGGGCCTCTACTACCGGCAAGGTAGGGCTCCCTTCGGAGGCGGGCGCTGCAGCAGCTGCTGCTGCTGCTGCCGCCGCCGCCGCCGCCGCCTTTGTTTACCTCGCGTGACCCACCCAGCGCTTCCTCTCGCTTCGGCGTAATCCCCACCCCGGGGTAGCTGCCTCTGTGTTGCTGCTCCGCTTTCGCTTCCTACCCCGTGGCTACGCCTCGCGCTTCTTCTCCTGGCTCTCTTGTGTCCCTCGAAGCCTCGACCTTGCAGGTTGTTAAGGGTCAGTGCCCAAGTCCCCAAACAAAATGCAACCCCTTATGGATGAACAGTGGCTTCCCCGGTTGTGATGCCGGCGCATATTTGCTGAGCCGTGGCAACTGGACTTGGAGGCAGACCACTTTCAAGACTCAAAGAAGAAGAAGAAGAAAGGATGGGCTTTGGAGATGGCTGCCAAGCTCTGTTGCAACACCCAACTATTCTACACAGTGGAGGCCCCATCTGGTTTGAGGGCCCATCCTCTCTTCCAAGTGGTCTTTTCTAAAACTAGTCGCTGGCCAATTCTGTTATCTGCCAAGTCTGTTAGATGGCCCTTTTTGTCCTGTCATGTTGGGCCGCAACAGCAGCTGTGCTGGGCACTGTTCATAGTGCCATACTGAATACCAGTTCTACCTATCCTGCTGCTCACTGTCTCCAGAATTGTACACTAATTGGATACCATCCAGGTCCTAAACTGTCCCTGGTAAGATAGTAGATGGGGAGCTAGTCTTGAAAGGAGACAACATGAAATGAGACAACATTGAAAGGAGTCTTGTGCGGAGACAACATGGCACCCAGCACCCAGATGCAATTGTTTACCTGGGTTTCTCTCTGCTGACATCAGGGACCCCCTGGGCATAGCCGGGGGGGGGGGGGTTGCCCCTCCGATGCACAAAAGGAGAAAAAAAGCTCAACAAGCGTAAAAAAGCTCAACAAGCGGATCCCCTAAATAAACCCCAGAAAGACTCTCCTTCCTTTTGTAGTAATACTTGACTGAGACTGCTGGGTGCTTGAATAAGAGTATTTCTTCTGTCCTTCTCAATTGCTGGGATGCATTATCATGACACAAAGAGCTGCTTAACTATTTTTCTTGCGTGAAATAATGATGTGTGATTTGTATTCTGCTGTGATTTGTCTTTGGAACCTGCAGTATAAAGTGGCTCCCAAACAAGTAACAGTGACTATTCTGCACCCTAAATTTATTTTGTGGCATATGTCTTGAGCAAGAGGTGGAAAACTTACTACACCATAGTAAAAAATAAAATAAAATAAAATTCCTTCCAGTAGCACCTTAGAGACCAACTAAGTTTGTTCTTGGTATGGTGCTACTGGAAGGAATTTTTTTAATTTTTAATTTTGTTTTGACTATGGCAGACCAACATGGCTACCTGCCTGTTACTACACCATATTTGCAACGTATGTTTGCAAAATTTGCAATATGTTGCAATTATTGTGTAGTATGTTTTCCACCACTTTCAAAATCTGTTTTGCTCCCCGCACCCAAGTTAGAGTCATGTGTCGAAGACAAATGTCACAGGAGCTTATGACTGCAATCCACTAACTGGTTTAACCAGTGCCTGGATTTAAGCCAATTTAGTTCTACTGACTTCAATGTGACATTCACCTTAAATCTAATTGCTTTAATTTAATAGGGTTTGTGTGAACTGGACAAAAAAAAATCATATTAAAAATGACTTTTACTATCCAACCTTTCTCTTGTCAAAAACTGAGATCATGTTAATTCGGGAAGACTTTTGGAATAACTGACTGGCATTAATTTTTATTTTCACCTGTTACATATTTTTCTTGGTAATCTTTTTGGTCAAAACTTTTCAAACTAACGATCAGTTAATTGTTAGGATTAAACTATATATCCACTCATGTGTCTAGGAATATAGGAAGGGGTCTTATAGCAGGCCACCCCATTGCTTCACCTGACTCAGTATTGTTTACATCAGCAGCATTTCCTTTGATTTCGAATTGTTGGCAAAGGAAGCGGGATTTGCAGCCGCCACTGATCACCAGCTGTTCTACTTGGAGTCAAAGGACTGCCAGGTGAGAAATCTGCCTGACTAACAATATTCTCTTCTCCTTCCCAGGTCCAGGAGGGCAGAATGGAGGGACACCAGATGGATCCTCGCACTTCTCAATGTGGTGAGTTGATTTATCCATTGCCTTCCAGCCCCTCCAGATGATGGAATCGGTGCTCGTGGGGATCTTATGCTGGAGGAATACAGGATGTGTAATCCCTGTTAACTTGTGATTTACTTTAAAGTTTTGGTCTGTTTGTTTTCATTCAGGGAGAGTTCAAGTAATGAGAGTATGAAAACACATCGGGAGTGATGGCAGAGGTTACTAAGCCAAGCTCCTGCTGCTCTAGAAGCATAGAGGATGCTGACGCCCGCCCGCCTGCCTGCCTACCCAGAGGCCTCGCTCTTTCAGTGCTGAGGAGACAGCCGCCCTTTCTCTCATCCTGTGGCCTGAGCTGCTGGTCAACGCTGGTGCTGTGAAAACTCTTTCTGTCCATCCATTTAACCAAGCACTGAGTCTCAGGATTGCTCTACTCAGGTTGGGAAGCTGCAGGTTTCCCCCCTTAATTAAGCTTCATTAAGCATTTATTCTTCTTCTTCCACAAGTTACTTTGCAGACTGACCTCGAGCCTGCCTCTCTTCAATGTGACGTCAAACCCATTGCTGGCCTGGAACTTGTTTCTTTCTGCAGTGGTGCTTGGATTTCCCTTGCCTTGAACTGGCCTCAACTCATAAGAGAAGCAGACGCCAGGGCTGATGAAGAAATTATTTCTCTAACTGGCTGAGCTTAAATTGCTCTTTGCTAAGTATCCCCAATCTTGTGTTGGAAAGCTACAGAGACTTGCTTAGTCTGACAGATTCAAACCCATGCTGGTTCCTTGCCCCTAGTCAGATTTTGCAATCTGTGCCAATGACTATCTTAAGAGCTCACTAGTTCTAAAATAGTTATGCTCCGAAATCATACTACTTGGTGCTCATTCCCTGGAGGAGTCAGGTGATTGTGTGTGTGTTCTGTAGCTATGTAATGCTGGAGCTGCTGATGTGATATTGAGCATCCCTCTATTTTACCAGCCACTGCCCTCTTATTCCCTGGTTGTGTGTAATGTATGGGTTATAAAAGAGTGATGGAAAAATCGAATATAGTATTGACTTATTGCAATAACTGTTGAGTACTTGACCCGGAAGCTGTACGCTGGCTCCCTCGGCCATTAACGCGAGATGAGCGTCGCAACCCCAGAGTCGGACACGACTTGACCTAATGGTCAGGGGTCCCTTTACCTTTTTACTTGTGTACATATGCAGAAGATAGATTAGGTTTTTTTTGCATTTACTTTAAAGTTCCAAAATATCAGAGTTTGCTCTGAAGTACAGCAAAGCTGTCAGTGTGACTGCCTCTGTTGAACAGCATTCCTGCTCAAACATGATAGGTTCCCACTATCTGTACTTTCCATAAACAACTGAAGATCTTTTTGTTTTGACAGGCTTTTTCAGTTGGATGAAAATGTCTTCACTCAAGGTTTTAAAACAATGCAAAAAGAACACCTCTCCTAAGGGTTTTTTTTTTTGGTACTGTTTGAAAATTTCCTTGAGGTGCATATAAATACATACTATTTCCCCAAGATAGCTGCTGCACAAAAAGTATTGTATCTCTATTTATGTGGAGCAGTTCATAGCAGCTCTCAATATTAGTGTCCTCAGCATCCAAAGTAAAAAATGGTTACTTCAAATGTAGCTCTGAATCTTCTAGGCTAGATTCTAGGCTAGATGGCAGTAAGAAAACAAAGGGGTTTGCTCAAGCTGAAACACTATTTAAATATGCCCCCTCCAGAAAAATAGTCAGAAGAGCAAGGCCTTTGGCTTACTATTCATTGGTATAAACATTATTTAGAAGGAGAAGCCCACATCAGGGCATGATTTCTCTTTTTTTAAGAAGTAGCAAGTATATCTTTCTTCCCCTACACTACAGGGAGAATATTTACCAAACTGGTAAAATGAATGCACTGAGCCTAAGTATGGGAAATAGAAGGAATAAACCAAGAAGCTTGTTCTTTACTTTTGTTGCAATGTAAGCGTCTTCCTGCTTCTAGCTGAGCATGCATCAGACCATTTCAAGAAAAGGGGCAGATTGAAAAGGGCAAGAGAAAATTCAAGGACTTTTTAATATTTAGGGATAAATGCAAAAGGGGGGTGGAGTTCTGGAGATCAAGTCATTGGGATCTTTCTGCTATCAGCAATAGCCCAAGAGGCAGATGAGACTGGAGCATGTTGTCAAGTCTTGCTCAGTTGCCGGCATCCCCTGAAGTAGTTTTTCTCTTTTTAGGGCTGCTTTCTTTTCAGTAACCCTTGTGGCAGAGCCCTAATGGAATTGAATGGCGCTTTATAGGCAGGCCAGAATACAAAACTGAAAGCCTATGCCAGCAGCAGCCTATTTCACTGTATAGTAATTGGTGGCTACAAAGGGCATCTTGGTCACTAGAGCAGGGCAGCTCTTCTTCCTCACTTCTACAGTGAGGGCTGTGCTCAGTTTGCTGTAGTCACTCTCCACATATCCCATGGCGATGTTCTTCTGCAGACAGGGGGAAGGGCAGCCACTGGTGACCTCACCTAGCACATGGAGGAATGGACAGATATCAATAGCAAACATACAATTTCTGCATAAATGATCAATAAAACTTGCTGCCAAAAATGCAACTTCTTCCCAATTTCTATAGGTAGGGTAGAAAGCCTAGTTTTCCACACACACCAATGGCCCTAAGAACAATTAATATGCATGGCCCTTTAATGATCCACTAAGGACAAGAAGAATGCAAACAAGCTATGGAGAGCATATACCGCCAGAGGCTTTGTTGCTGCTTTCTCTATGCAGTTCCAAAAGAACACCTCTAAAAGGCTGCATTCTGCAGTAATCTTCGATGAGGTTCACTTACTAGAATGTACTACTCTGCCCCCTGAAAGGGGCAGGGAGTTAATAGAAGCAAATCTACTATATATTTTGAAAGCTTTGTCCCCTACACCTTTGGACACTTCTCAATACACATTACCCAAATTTGGCATGGTGGTTTGAGAGAT
This sequence comes from Lacerta agilis, assembly GCF_009819535.1. NCBI lineage: Eukaryota > Metazoa > Chordata > Lepidosauria > Squamata > Lacertidae > Lacerta > Lacerta agilis. The sequence goes on from NC_046313.1 coordinate 66,637,296, forward strand.
CAAGGAGCAGGTTTTCATCCATGTTCATATATAAATGGACACAATTTTGAAGCAAAATGGTGGGCAGCCTTTCAAAACTGCACTGGTTTTGTTCCCAAGAATTCATGAGCAACACGGTACAAGGCTGCTAGTTCTAAACAAAGCTGTGCACCAAACATTATTGCCTGCAGTTTGACCAAGTACAGCAAGTATTGGGGTGCTTATTGTAGCAGAGGGCTGATTTGTCATGTTCCTAGACAGTACTCAGAGAAGCTTGGAGAACCTACCAATGACCTTGCCCTCTGGACTGAGAATGGGCATGTGCTGCCGGATGGGAGGCCCTGAAGAAGTCAACCCCACACGTTTCCTTTTGGGCTTCTCTTTGATTTGGGCCAGTATGATTGGTGCACCGGGGAAATCCATGGCAGCACGGCGGCGTTTCCCTGAGAAGCAATTGGAAATAAGGTGTCCTGTTAAGGCCAACAGAACAAGAATTCCCCCGTCTGTGGTCCAAATTACTCTCACCACATAGTGTCCCATCACCATTGAAGGCCTAGTGCAGCTTCTCTCCCATTGCCAAAAAACAACAACTCATGTTCCATGCCCAGTCTACTCCGGTCTGGGGTGCAGTAATGGGTGACTTTTTGACCAACTTGATATTGGCCAGGAATGTCAATGGGTAGGCAAGCAGGGCAGGGAGAGATTTCCAACATTGCAGCTGTCACCTACCAAGGGTCCATATCAGACTGGCTTCCACAGGGGTTGTGCTCTCATCAATGTCGTTCCCATACAGGCACAGACCTGCCTCCAAGCGCAAACTGTCCCTGGCTGCAAGTCCTGCCAGCCACACAGTGGAGTCCTTAAGCAGCAGCTCAGCCAGCTCCACAGCTCGGCTTGCAGGCACAGAGATCTGGGTACAGAGGAGCACAGTGATTTGGTCACTCCCATCTTCAGGTCACCTGGCCCAATCCTGCACTCTAGCTCAATCTGAGGCTATGTCCGGGCTTGACTGACACCCTTCTTGCCCCGCAGCCAACCTGATTCAATAATCCCTTTCTTCATCAATACACTGCCCTCCCAGCCTGAAATAGCTTCTCGTTCTCAGTGCCCCTGTTACTCCCACCTCTTTTTCGTTAGCTAAGCCGAACCCTGACTGTGTACCTCTACGCCATCCTCGCCTGTGTAGCCGCAGCGGGTGACCCTGCAGCCTGGCACTCCAAAGACACTCATCACTGCACTGGTCATGAAGGGCAGCTTAGCCAGGTTGTCTGACACCCCAGCCTGTAGCACTCGGGCCATGGCAGGACCTGGCAGAAGGAAGAAGGGGAATGGCTATGAGCTTGAAGAGGTGTTAGTTATCAGGCTCCCCACCCCCCAAAATGAGGTTCAATAAGTCCCAGCTAAATGATGGAGGAAGGAATTGGGTATTTCAAGCTGAATGAAGTGGGCTCAGCCACATAGAGGGTGTTGCCCTTGCTGAACTCAGCCAAAGCATATCATTGCCATCGCGGCAGTAGGATAGAATTCACTGCACCATGATGTGGCACAAGCTTAGCCTCTAAAAGGGATAGGGCAAACTCATGGGTGAGTGATCTACCATTAACAGCCACAACAGTCCACACTCCTTCCAGGACCAGCCAAAAACATTTTGCTGCCTGGGGTGAAGGATAAGGTAACACCCCACTCCCTAAGGTCCTTAGTCACTGGACAGAGATATAAGGAATCAGGTAGTCCCTGATTCCATCCCCACATGGAATGGCAGAAGGGCTCTATCTTGTCCTGGCGTACCTATACATCTCTGCCATTTAACCCCTTGCTGTTGCTCCCTGCCCTCACAGGATCTGCTTGCTGGGAAAGCTGCCTCACTCTGCCTAATGATAGGGCCAGTCCTGTCTTCTCTTGAGTATCAGATGCTGGGGACAAAGAAAAGGGCTATTGCCATCCTAACCTGTTCCTAATTTTCCTAGAAATGCTGGGCTGGGCCACTGGTAAGAACAGGGTGTTGGATGAGATGGACTATCAAATGCAGCAGGGCCCTTGGGCTCTTATGGGGTGCAGAGTAGCACAGGGGAAAGTGGGTTTGTCATATTCAAAGGCCCTACACAAGCTAGCAACAAGCTGGCCTTGCAATGCCCCAATGAGCCTAAAGATGCAAAAAAATAAATAAAAGTGGGGTGGAAGTGGGGAAGGTTTTGGACAATGGGATTAGCTGTCCCAGGAAGATCAACAGTAAGGCTATTGATTGGTCTGGGAGATGCTACTGTATCAAAGCAATTAAGCAGCAGTTCTGTGCATTCTCTTAAGGCAAATGCCTGGGTATTTTGTCCGCTGATTCCCACAGTAGGGGCAGTTATCACAGGTGCATAATATTTACCTTGCAGAGCAAGCAAAGCGTTGTCTGACACTTCCAAGTCCACATCGCAGTCAGCTGCTTTCATTTCCTTCATCTTGTTCTGCAAGCAGAAACAGAGAGCAGCAAGGTCATGACCCACTTGGGGGTGGGGGAAGGCATCTTCCATCCCATTCTCTCTCTAATTGAGTCCAGCAGCAGCAGCAGCAGCAAGGGACAAAGATCAAGTTTCCCGAAGGATTGGAACTACCTAACTATCGTGTGTGCTTCTGCTGCCGCCTACCATCTAGGAACAATTCCCTATAGGACTGGATGGTGAGAAACACATACCTTCATGAGGGCAAAATCCTTGTCCCTGCAACCTGCATTAGAGACCACATAGAGGTGCTGATCAGAGGTGCTGGTCACAATCAAGTCGTCCATGATGCCTCCTCTTTTATTTGTGAACAGAGACAGAGTTCCCTGAAAGTAAAGCACAGTTCAGTTACTGGTTGCCAAGAGTGGCTACCATGTAACAGAAGGCAGGCTTTGGCAGACATGCAGTAATAATAATGATAAAGAGTCATAATGATTTCCCTCTATATGGTATGTCCCTTGTTTTGTGACGGCAATGCGGAATACAGTTGTATTAAGACATGCAAACCCATATTGGCCGGTGTCTGTGACCTTGCGAGGAACAAGCAACTAAACATCAAAAAGAGCTTTCTGCCAGTAACAGCTGTTAGACAGTGGAACAGACTCCCTGGGGAGTTTGTGGACTCTCCTTCCTTGGAGGTTTTTAAGCAGAGGTTCGATGGCCATCTGTCATGGATGATTTCGCTGAGATTCCTGCATTGCAGGGGGTTGGATGAGATGACTCTTGGGGTCCCTTCCAACTCAATGATTATATTATTCTCTCTCTCATGCCTACGTAATTGTGCCTCACTACAAAAAGTGATTTCTGCGGTGATCTCTTCACTCTTCTCTTTCACAAAGCCAACCACCTCTATTATTTTCAAACAAGAGGTGAAGAGCAGCTAGACAATGTAAATGTCTTGCCATTTTGTGGACCTTTAATAATTTGGTTTTGAATGCCGAGTGTTCGACTCCTGCTATTCATCCTCTCCCCCCCTTTTCTATTTTAAAGGGAAGTACAGTACAATGGTTATATAGCTATCCCTGGGAAGCAAGGTTATCTCCATCTCACCCCCTCATCCATTAAATGGAAATAGTGTTCTACTGGTGCTAGATTACAGTTTGCAAGGGTATCATGCAATGAATTACATGCATTTAAGAAACACTTCGATCTTATAGAAAAGCCCTGTAAAAGTATTACTTTTACTTGGATCTGTGTCCTGTCATTGTTCAGTGGTGCAGGAAAAGTGGCAATATTTCTTTACATCATTTCCCCCTCCCATCCATTCTATAAGGTGGCCCACTGAGCAACAGTGATTTGTCCAAGATCACCTAGCTAATGGATTTGAAGTGGGTTGTCCCACATCCAAATCCAACATGCCATCCATTGTGTTACACTTGTGTGCAACCTAATGAATGGGAATCCTGTGGTGCTGGACTGGACTACAACTCCTGTCATCCCTGACTCTTAGGTATGCTGACTGGGGCTGATGAGAGTTCAACAAGATCCAGAGGGCCGAAGGTTTCCCACCGAGGGTGTAACCCATTGGGCTCCAACATACCTGATTAGGCTTCAGCTCTGCTATGTCCCCAACTACTAGGCTCTCTATGAATTTAATCCGATCTCTGCCAAACACTTTAGTCTGTAAAAGAGAGAGTCACATCACTAGGGTGCTATGCAGGACCAAGGACAGCACACTTGAACAAAACATCTGAGCCTGGTACTAAAGGTAATGGTAAAGGGACCCCTGACCATTAGGTCCAGTCGCGGATGACTCGGGTTGCGCGCTCATCTCGCTCTATAGGCCGAGGGAGCCGGCGTTTGTCTGCAGACAGCTTCCGAGTCATGTGGCCAGCATGATTAAGCTGCTTCTGGCAAACCAGAGCAGTGCACGGAAACACTGTTTACCTTCCCGCTGAAGCAGTACCTATTTATCTACTTGCACTTTGACGTGCTTTTGAACTGCTAGGTTGGCAGGAGCTGGGACCGAACAACGGGAGCTCACCCCGTCACGGGGATTCGAATCACCGACCTTCTGATTGGCAAGCCCTAAGCTCTGTGGTTTAGACCACAGCGCCACCCGCATCCCGAGCCTGGTGCTACCATTTAGCTAAACTGCTGCTTTGGTGCGGTACAGTTGGGCTTTATTATTCTTCCATTTATTAGACACATTTATAGATTGCCCTTCCTCAGGGTGATGTATAGTAGGATATAAACACACAAAATGTGTATTGTAAATAAAGCATAATGCTAACCAACATACTACAGGTCACCCCCCATTTATGCAGGGCACTGCATTCCGGGCCATTGCTTGCTTGCGTGAAATTGTGTGAAATCAGAAACCCATTGAAAAAGCATGCAAACACCCCATTCTGCCCTTTTAGTGACGTTTCAGTGACATCTTCATGACATTTCTGGGTCATTTCTGGGTTTGGTGCTGTGTGCATGTGCTCAATCCCACACATATTGTTCATGCCTAAAATGGGAGTTGCCTTATGAAAGGACAGATCAAGCATGGGGCATAATTCCTTTGTTGAGTAGGCTTAACTCACTGATTGGTCCAAGGGCACCCAGTGAACCTCATGGCTGATCAGCCAAAGTCCAGCATATTTATTACCACACCACCCTTTGCCAGTTCACGAATCTCAGATTGTCAGCTGATACTTATAAAACTCAGTTTTATGCTATGTAGTGATGCTCTTTGGGACCAACACAGCTGCCCACATTTGTGGACTACCACTGGGGATCTAGCTGCACACTCTCTTGGTGTGTATAGGGGGGGGGGGGCTAGGAGGGCTGTCATGGTGAGCTCCTGCACTTCAAAACTGACCACTGCCCCACTGCTGAAGATGACCCCGCAGCAGAAAGGCTGGGACTTCAATGACCTTTGGCTTCCTCCAGCATTACCTGCAGCATATGAGACACATCAAAGAGAGAACAGTGCTGGCGGGTGTGCAGGTGGGACTCCAGGTGGCTGTGTGTATACTGCACTGGGAGGCTCCAGCCGGCAAAGGCCACCATCTTCCCGCCATGGTGCCGGTGAAAGTCATAGAGGGGTGTCTGCTTCAGGCTCTCCTGCAGAGGAAGGCAAGGCATGTTCTGACTGGCAGGTGCCAGCAACCCATCTGAGATCATCTAAAGGTCAGCAGTCTTGAGATGGGCAACCAGGACTCATTATCAGTCGCACCACTGCCATTCCCAACCCTGGCAGCATCAGAAGGAATAACAGCCTGCCCTTCCCCAACTTACACCTGTTCTGCTTAAATTAAGCACTGGTGTGTGCAGCCCTGGGTGGCCTCAAAGGCTAGACACTGACCTCCAGCTGCCTTGGAGAGTGAACCCATCACCTCCTAGCCGAGAGCCAGCCCCAGGGACCAAACTTTTCCTATTGGAACAAGGGGTGGCTCTGGTCTCTAAGCTACCTCTGACCTTTGTGATTAGTGCTTGTTTGCTTAGCGCTTTATCAGAAGTCCAATGTCAAGAGGAAAATAAAGCTGCTTGCCCTTTGTACCCAACCCCCTCTTGCAGGTCTGCAAAGCCTTTCCCTTCTCACTTTCCCACCTGCCTAAGCTCTGGCCTGCATAGTTGGGAGACAGTCACCATGCTCTCCAATGGAATCCCATTTGCTATTTAGCACCCTCCCCATTACTGTCTGCTGTTGTTCACGACAGTGGCTGGGGTGAGCATCTGTCACCGGGCAAAATGTTGTTGTTTTCCCGCACAGAACCGGTATTGATCAAGGGGTTCAGTACAGGAGACCCTAGCAACTCCAACCCCTATATATGGAAGGTTTCTTCCTCCACTCAAGCCCCGCTTCCCCCGCTTCATAACAGGAAATTATTGGGTCACCACAAGGAAAGAACTTTGTTGGAGAAGCCACTACTACTACAGCCCAAGTGCTTAATGTTGAGAATAGCATCTTACTGTATAAACTCTCTCTTTAGAAGCATCCGCTGTGAAATTGCCCCCTCGCCATTAGAATACCCAGGGAACTGCGCCTGCCTCCGACTCAACCAAAAGGACGCGAGGGGCGGGCGGGCGGGCGGACGAGGGCTCTGTCCTGACTCCTCAGCCTTTTCCGCCCCCAAGGAGATCCCTTGATTTCACCCGGTCTCCCCTCAAAAACCAGGCGAAGATCAGCGCTCCCTTTCTAAAGCGGGGAGATGCTGGGAATGAAGCCTGGCTGGGAAAGGCAGCCTCCTCGGACCCCTCGCTAGTCCTGGAATCTCCTATGCACGAGAGCTAGTGCGAAAGCAATGCACTCTGCACATGCTCTGGGACTGCCTAATTCAGATATCCCCCCCGGACTTTAAAACAGTGACAATAAGCAGGTTGTGCGGTTGACCCGTTTCAGTCACGAACATTTGAAAAACAGAGCGCAATTCTTCCAACCCAAAGTTCCCTGCCTGGCCCCCTTCCCTCCGGCGCCAGGGCACGGCTGCTTCCCTGAATGCCCGGAGCGAGCCAGTCGCGCTCCAACTCCGCGCAAGGCTCGCCTGTTGCCGGGCTTCCGAGCGCACACCTGCAGCAGAGTGGGAGGAAAGGCGGGTATCCCCAGCTCACCTGCCCGGAGGCGTAGCGCCGCTTCCCGCGTGCGGCAGCTCCGGGGAACCCCCAGCCCGGAGCCGCGAGCCGAACAGCAGCTCCGACGCCGGCCCGAAGCATTTTCCCGGGCGCCCCTACTACGACATGGCTGGAGAGGACAGCCCCTCCTTCCCTCCCCTGGGCCCAGAGCTCAAGTCCCGGGGAGGAGCCTGGGAAATGTAGTCCCGTTGGCGGCAAGTGACCAGAGGACTCGCCCTCCCCAGCCGAAGATGAAAAGGAGAGGCAGCATCCGGGCAGACTGGACCCGCTGTTGACCCCAAGATGAACCGCGTTCGTCACCGAAGCCAGTGCGGTCCAGGCGAAACGCGCACGCCACTTCCTTTCTGAAGTCAGTCTTTTCAGTTGGAAGACTGAAGAGTATTTAAAATGGACAAGGTTCTTGAAAGGGTGCAAAGCAAGGGCTTCTCAGCAGAAAAGTAGGGATAGCTCTCTCTCTCTCTCTCCCCCCCCCCCTTAATTCTTTACAGGCACAGAAGATGCTCAGATCACACAACTGGAGCAGGGAATTACCCTTTAGTGCTGCTTATGGTTCATTCTAGATAGTAACTCTAACCAAGTGAATCAATATGTAAATAGCAGACTACAATACATTGCAGAAAGAATAGCAATATTAGCTTAGGGAACAGCGGTGTTAACAAACATGAGTGCACGAGATGTAGTGTAATTAGCTGCTTAAAAATCCAAAGGATACCATAGCCAATTACACGTCTTTCAGAATACTTACTTTTACTTTAAAGACAAAGTAATATAGAAAGCAAAGATAGCACTGAAAGGCTGTAGAAGCAGAGCAATGGTTCCTAAATCAGGAAGGGCATTTTTTCTTTCCAATTAAGCAGGCATGCATGAATCAAGTTGGACTGGATTAAAAAAACAGACTACATTGGATCAAAGTAGCCTGGAACACCAGAAGGTGTGTAGGTATTTCCCTCCCTTATTTTGCAGGTTATCTGGGATGTTTGCTAAAACAGGGAAGGTTTTGGAAGCAATTGGCTTTTCTTTTTTTAATTTTTTTAATCAATATTCAGCTGTCATATTCAATTCAGAATTAGACAGCGGCCTTTGCTTCTGTTCTCGTTCCCACTTCCCACTCCCCCTTTTGGTTGCTCAGCACCTAGCATGGGGAAAAGAGCATTGGCCCATGTACTACTAATTTTAGATGCTATTACAGGTTCATAAATAAACTTAACAGAGGATGACAAGTACAATGCACCAAGCACTTACAATCAATACAATACAACAATCATTTATTTGTGATGCATTTGAGCTGGATAATCATCCATTGAAAAATACTTCAAATACATTGACTCTGATTTAATGCAATGGATTGCAATGGGTAAGGGGTTGCAGCTCAGTAGCAGAGCACATTATTTACAAGCAGAAGCTCCTAAGTTGGGCATCTCCAAGTTAGGCTAAGAAAGATCCTTGTCTGAAACCCTGAAGAGACATTGGTGCTCAGACAATACTGAGCTAGAGGTACTAATAAGGCAGCTTCCTGCTATCACTCGTTGTTCAAAATTTACAAAGGCCTTTCACTGTACTCAGTAAAAGTTTATTATGCTTGCAATGGGTTAGAAGATCACTGTGGCTCTTTCCAGCTATAAATAAAGTAGCATACATAATTCATAATAAATAACTGAAAGGAAGTTACACAGCTATGGAAAAGAGGTTGTTCTCGAGCATTTAAAAAAAAAAAGTCAGCTACACATCCTACTGCACTAATTCATTTTGTTCTGCAGCTTGGTCCATCAGGCTATTACATATTGTGGACATTACTGCAGGAAGTGCCCCATACCACAAGAAGATACCCTTGCTAAGAAGCAACGCAGCGCTGTTCTGTTCAAAAAATATCTCTGCCTGTCAGTAAGGGAAGTGTTTGAATATTCTCATTGTAACCATCATAGTAGCCCTTTGAAAGGCAGTTTAAGATGTACTGTTGAGAGAAAGTGATTGTTCAAAGGCAGTCTAGTAGCTCCTTGACAGAGCAGGGATCTGAATCCAGACTTTTACCACAATCATTTATTCACCTCAGCTTTCAACACTCATTTTTGAGCATAGTAATTCATGGACTGGAAATGAGCATCTACAACCATGCAAGGGTTATCTAATGAGTTGGAAAGATGAATATGGTGATATTTAAGAACACAAAGGTAACAGCTGGTAATCCAGGTTGCAACTCAGCTTAAATACGGGAGCTCTCAAGGACATGACTTTTCAGGCTTTCTAACATGATGCTATTTTTGCTACTTGACATGTCTATAGCTGTGGCTGTAAGAAATGACAAGGTGCTTCAGGACTCAGCTAAAATCCAACACAGGACAGTCTGGCACTGCCATTCCATTAGGGTAAACTATTTCTCTAATGTGGCCCTTACAATATTGTAGCTAAAGCTAGTGACAGGTTGTTGAGGGCTAGCTCTGTGCAATTCACAACTAAACTACTCACATCCCTCCAGGAAAAAAAGAGGTGAGGGTTAACTCTTCAGGAAGCATTTCTTATTGCCACCCACTGATTAAAAACCCTACACAATTACATAGCGTAGGTTGCAAATGAGGTAGCCATAGCAGAGGAAGCAACAAGGGAGTTCTCGTTCTCTCTGAAAAGCCAACACATGAATTTGAGAAAGTAAAACCTTCAGTCTTGTCAGCTTCAAGACATTTCAAGTCATTTCTCTTGCCAAAGTGAAGGATTCTTCTCTCCACCCTGCGCCCGCCCCCATCAAAGTACCAGATTCTTGAAAGAATGCTTGATTTTGCCCCCAAAAGAAACATGCACCAAACAGCAGTGCTTCCAAAAAACAGACCAGGAGACGAAGAGCCCAAATAAGGCATCTTCAAGTTCCAGGGAACGCAGCCTTCCAGGGTCCAGTGCAAAATGGAGAACAATCTCCACATAAGACCTGGCAGGAAAAACAGAGTAGAGCTGGAGAGTTCCCAGAAAGGCCACCTCCATGCAGCGGAAAAGGGAAGGACTGGAACATGAAGGCAACAGACTTAGTCCACCATTTCTTCCTGCCTCAAGCCAATCCAACACTGTGGGGGTGCAGCTCAGTGAGTCCAGCTCTTAGGAACTTAAGTCAGCTTTGAGTCCTGGGAAAACTCAAGTGTAGGAAAGGAGGTTAAGGTCATAGGAGCCATTCACCTGAAACAAGAGAGGTACAGGGAATTATTTTTAGCAAAGAGTCAACACAATGGGAATGTTACGGGATGTATGTTTCTCCCACACAGCCTCTATTCCCTCCAGTGGACAGAATGCTGGACTTGAGCTTAGGGGGAGCTGAATTCAAATTTTCACTCATCCAACAGGGTAACCTTGGGGGAGTCACTATGCTGTAGCCCAAATTGCCCCAGGTTAAAATACGAACACTTCATGCAAGCCATCCTTAAGTTCCTTAGAGGAAAAAGGATACACGATAAATAGACTTTTCATACTGACTGCCAAATTCTTTCATTGCAGCTTTCCTGATTCGCTGCTGGAAAAAGGGCAGCCAAAGTGGGCCTTTGGCCTAATCCAGCAGGGCTCTTCTAAGGTTAATGTGCACGCTCTGTGGGCTGCAAAGGCTGGGCATAAACTTGAAGTAAGTCTTCAAGATAGGGGTGTGAGTTCTAACTGGACTGCAGTGCAGGACACACTCCCCAAACAAGAAGCAAAAGTAATATGAAACTAACATCAAAACGGCCAATTCGTGCTGCTGGCTGGTTGGCTTGGAGCATCTCGGTCAAAACCCACATTTGCTGCAGTTCAGAAGACACTTTGTCAGCATCAGGGAGTCCCTGAAAGTGAAGGAGATTTATATATTCATATAAGCAGTTTCTCCACTGCTTTTGTTGATAAAACATCGCATCTCACCAGAGCCATTTCCTGCCAGGAGGAAATCAAATCAGAAGCCCCCAGTGTCACCAACAATACTTACATCACGCAGGTTTGTTGGCCGCTCCTGAGGAGATGGGTGAGAAAGCCAAGCTGGGAAGCCTTTTTGTGGACTCTGGAAGATAAAAACAGCCCCAGAGCAAATCACTGCTGATTCTCTACCGACTGGAAAGTTGCAATTACACACATTACCCTTTTTACCTTCACCAATTTACTGTCTCAGAGCAGGCTGCATAAAGACATAAATACTTGTCTCTACTGCCCACAGGAAAGTGTAGAATTCACTCTTATGAACTATTACAATCTATTTACCTCAAGCTCTCATAGGAGCATTATTTACCAGGGGACGAGGGGGCTATTCTCACTGTATTCAGAGGTACAGTGTCCAGGATAATGTTTTCCCCCATCCGGATTTCACAGATGAAAGCTCACTCTAAAATCAGCATTAGAATTGAACCTGGCAACTGCAGAGTTAATAACATGGATTATGTACACTGAGGGGCTCTGGCAGTTTCATTGGTGAGCCACACTTAGGATGTGAAATTCATAGCATGGAAATTAGAATGAATTGGTGGGGGGGGGGGAGCCATTACTAAACTTGCTCCATGGGTAGCAGAGATCTTAACCTGAGAGAGTGAAGAAGAGCAAGCTCAGTGAACAGTAGTTGAATTACACAGGAATCTCTGATAAAACTCAGGCCAAGCAGCGGAAAAGAACAGGAGACTTGGCTCCACAGAAGCTGAAGGCTAGAAAAGGAGGACAGAAGCTGGTAACTCAGAATCAAAGAGATCTAGGTGCAGCATCTTCTCCAGTTTAGATGTGTAACCTAGCATTCTTTTGTGGGGAGTAAGGGGTCACGAAGAGTCGGACACGACTGAACGACTGAAAAACAACAAAAAGCACAGAGAGCCTGAGTTCAGCCAGTTATCAGACCCTAGACTGTGTTCTGAAGAAGGCTTCATTCAATGGTGAGCAAGCCATTACAACCATAGAACAATGGTTATAGAAAGAACAGGTGCTTTGGGGATGAGCTGAGTATGTACCTTCTGACCCCCAGGGAAAAGCTGCAGCTCCTCAATGGTGAAATGCAGCCATACTGGAGATGGTTGACGCAGGATGAGACGCATGGCAGCCACTCGGTCCACATCACAGAGCATCTGGCAAAGTAAGGGAGACAAGGCATCACTGAAACTGTGCCAAGGCCCAATATCCCTTCAAAACCAAGTGAACAATGATTTGCTGTAACATTCTCGGCTCAGCTATAGATTTGCTGGGTGGATTCAGGCATACCAGCATTTCTGTCTCAGATTGTTAAAATCTTAGTTAAAATCAAAACTGTAAGGATCTACCTTGTTGCAAGAATGGAAAAAGTTAGAAGCTGTAAAGACCTTTGCATACTAAAAAAAAACCTATAGAAAAATAATAAAAACACATTCATTTTGCCTATTATTTTGGAACTGCAAAACCATTACAACTGTCAAGCCTTTCCCCTCAGTGTACCTAAACCTTTACTAAGTCCCCTTGAAGTTTTGGTGGGCTAGGTTGTAACTCACACTATTAAAAATGAAGTTTGGCTGGGATCCCTATCATTAATAATTTGTTTTCCTGAAAGTTACCAAGCATTAACTTGGTTCTGCATTTCTCAAATACAAAACACTCAATGTAGCTGAAGCATTTTAATGAGCATCACATAAGACTAGCTAAAATGGTGCCTGTAGTAGGCAGAGCTGAAAGGTACCTTATGGGGCAGTAAGAGCATGCAGACTTTTATAATTTTTTAGAAATTCTATTACAGCAAACACACAGCCCATACCGTTCCCCCAATTATCATCTGGTACACTAAAGAAGGGGTGGGGAACTTGTTGTCCACCAGACATTGCAAGACTACTGCTCCCACAATCTCTGATCATTGGCCATGCTGGCTTGCGTTGATGGGAGTTGGAGTCCAATAACATATGGAAGCCACAAGTTCCCTATCCCAGCTCTATTCAAGATTTACTCAGTGGTCGCTAAAGTGTGATGGTACAACAAACCAGGAATGTTGTGTGGAGCACAGGTTGCCATTTCAGAAGAAGAAGAAGAAGAAGAAGAAGAAGAAGAAGAAGAAGAAGAAGAAGAAGAAGAGTTTGGATTTGATATCCCGCTTTTCACTACCCGAAGGAGTCTCAAAGCGGCTAACATTCTCCTTTCCCTTCCTCCCCCACAACAAACACTCTGTGAGGTGAGTGGGGCTGAGAGTGTGACTAGCTCAAGGTCACCCAGCAGCTGAATATGGAGGAGCAGAGACGCGATCCCGGTTCCCCAGATAATGAGTCTACCGCTCTTAACCACTACACCACACTGGCTCTCAGACAGAAAACAAAATGAATTAGCAGAATAATTGAATCATCTCATAACTGAGATTCCTGCATTGCAGAGGGTTGGACTAGATGACCCTTGCATTCCTTCCAATTATATGAATTATGTGCAATACCAACAGAAATACTTACCTGATGTCTGGAGAGAGAGAAGTAATCCTGAGAGCCTTCTTCTGTGTGAGGGTTGGGCATCAAGCAGTAATTGTGCAGACAAGTAACCCACTTGGGAGGACTTTCGTTTCCACCATCTGCAGGGTTTCGGCGCTGCACCCGTAGAGTCAGAAAGGCTGTGTAATAGTTCTTGAATACTATTTCCTGCAACTGAGGATAGCAATACAGTCATACCTCATTTTGCATACGCTCTGTGTTGCGTACGTTCGCAATACACACTCCCGCACCCGGGAAGTGTTTTCCAAAGTGCGCGGGAGCGTGTGCAGCTGCCGGATGCGCAGAACGCTTCTGCACACTTCGCACATGCGCAGAAGCACTGAAATTGTGTGACTTCCGGGTTTTTTTTTTTTTTTACGTGCGTTCGAGTTACGCACGCCCGCATTATGCACAGCGACCGAGAACGGATTGCGTGGGTAACCCGGGGTTCCACTGTATGAGGGGAGGAATGTCATGGATTCCTCCTTTTCTTGCTCAGAAACTGTACTGCAACCCTCGGAGCAGGTCACTGCTTGAATATCTAAATTACAGCTTGGAGCAAAGTAGAGAAGCTTGCCTAGGGTAACCAAGTGAGTTAACAAAGGTGAGTTTTGAAGCAGGTACTTCCTGGTTCACCATCGTAGTTTCTATATCAGTTTTACAGCTAAAATGAGAGACTTCAAACATAAGATCTGACAATTCCAAGCCCCACACACTTGGTTTCCTCCCATACTTACATCAATGGTCTGTGAGTGTGGAAGCACAACATCAATCACCAGAACACCAGGACGGCCTTGCTCAGTCCTCATGTCTCCCACTTGTAGTGAGACTGGGCTCTTTAAAATGCAGGGAACAGGCTCATGAGCCATGGTCCCCATGCTGGAAGAGAGAAGTGGTCTCCATTAAGCAACACATAAATATTACAACCTCCACCTCCCTACACTGAAACTCAGGAACCTGACCCCTGATTATTATGGTTATTGTCATTATTATTATTATTATTATTTGTAGTAGTGGTAAAAAAAATTAATAGTAAAGCCCAGGGCAACAAAACATCCATTCAGAATTCCAATACAAATGCAGACTACTGATAACTATATAAATTATATATCTGTGGGATCATGTTCCACCAACAACACAAGTTCTGCAGATCACCCAGTAGCAAGATAGCTTTGTTTCAGGTATATTTTGCTGCCTGCTGTGAAAGTCCATGGTCCAATAAAACCAAGAAGGTACAATCCTATGTATGCTTACTTGGAAGTAAGCCACATTACATTCGGAGGTGAGGGGCACACTTCTGATTAAAGACATATGGGACCAAGCTCCTCCAAGGTTTTACATACTGTAATTTTTTTAGTAAACCAAACATTTTAGCAATAAAAACGTAGCAATAATATAATGATGGCCCCTCCACACTGGCTTCCTTATTATCAACAATGCAGCTCGGTTTTTTACTTAGGAAAGCCGGAGCGTCCCCTAAGAAGAGAAACACGGACACACTCACTCCACTCCCGGTTAAGCCAAGACAAACAACGCTAAGCCGCCGCCCCCCGAGAGTAACGGACCCGTCGTTACCCGCGGAAAGCGGCGGGGACGCGCCCAGGTCCAGGCCCTTCCTTTGCCCACCCAGCTTATCCCTGGGACTCGCCTGCAGCCGCTCCCTGCTCGCTCTCGCTCCTCCTCCCTCTTCCTCCTGCCAACCTCCCGCTTTAAAGCGGGTAGAGGAGCAGACAGAGAAGAGTGAAGCAGTTCCCCCCGCTACGGCTTCCCCTCACCCGGTTAGCAAGCGCAAAGCCACTACAAACATGGCAGCTCCGCAACGTCACGAACGTTGCCACTACTACGGAGAACGAGGAGGCGGAAGCCTTTGTTGCTAGGGCTCGCTAGGCGTCGCGGACGCGTGACGACACCGCGCCCCGGCTGCCTAGAGGCGGTGCTAACGGGGAAGAGGGGGCGGGGCTTTAAGTTAAGGCCGCCTTGCTAGAGACGTGTCTGCTGCGGCGCCTTGGCAATGACGCAAAGCGGTCGCATTTGTAACCTGTCTGCGTTGCTGCGGCAACGCGGTAGCTAGCATTCTGATTGGCTGAAAAGTATCGCCGCTCTAGGCCGCCATTGGATGCTTAGGAAGCTTGGACACGTCCGGCACACTGATTGGTCGACCGGTTCGGAAGGGAGTTTGACGGAGATGTCGTGGTGGCTGGTTCTGTCTGCTGTAGGCGGAGTGGCACCTCCGGGCCGGGTCAGGTGAGTTACGCGGCGCCGAGTGCGGAGGGGTGACGTTGGCTACGACTACGGGCCTCTGGGTCCGGTCCTGAAGAGCACCGAGGGCTCCAGGGGCGGCGGCCGGGCTCTGAGCTCGAGGGGCCGCTGGCAAGTCCTGCTTGGCTGGGGGTCGACGCGGGGAGGTTGGGAGACCATCGAGGGGGATCTGGCAGGCAGCGGGGCCAGTGGAGGCCTTGGGGGCACCGTGGGGTCTGACGCTTTGCCCTTTCCTCCGCCCTTCTTCAGGCAAGGATGAAGGCGCTGATCTTGGTTGGGGGCTATGGAACGCGGCTGCGGCCCCTGACCCTCAGCACCCCTAAGCCCCTGGTGGAATTTTGCAACAAGCCTATCCTGCTGCACCAGGTGGAGGCTTTGGTGAAGGTAGGATTGAGCAGCAACCCTCTGTGTTTGGGTGGGTGGGTGAAGGCGAGGCTGCCGTCCGCTTAGAAGAGCGGGCAGGGTGGCGGGGCTGGGGGCTGGTGAGAAGAGAGATTCAGGGGACTCTTTTTCCTGAAATAGCTTTTGCTGTTGAGTTATTCCATGGGAAAGTCTCATGTCTGCCCGCCTTAAAGGTGTTAAGGAGATACTTTATAAGTCCTCCTGCACACATCTGGGATGTCTTCTTGTGCTGTGCTGTGTCCTCTGCCACATGTTTCCTGTGCATCTCTAGGCATCTCCCCATCTCTGTGCTAACTGAAGATAAATTACTTTGCTTTACCATACACATAAATAGGGATGGATGTACTATAGTTGGGGAAAGTGGCTCATACAAATGGATCACAGACTAATGCCTAAGTGATGGGTGGTCTTCTTCCAGATTTAGGAGTGGAATGTATGAATTCTAACTGCTGCCCCTTTGCTGATTTAGCTGCCTTTTGCTCAGCAAAGTGAGTTAATGGGGAAAGGATTAGAAATGTGTTTTCTCTGTTCCAGTCTTGCATAACCACCCCTTACATCTCCTAAATAATTATGATCTGTGGTCCAGTTGGATGGATATTGCCTCCTGGGTCTGGACACCTGATCACC
The DNA here is from genome assembly GCF_009819535.1 of Lacerta agilis. Classification (NCBI taxonomy): domain Eukaryota; kingdom Metazoa; phylum Chordata; class Lepidosauria; order Squamata; family Lacertidae; genus Lacerta; species Lacerta agilis. Next base: position 66,654,004 of record NC_046313.1, read on the forward strand.
TCAGTTGCGTGCATAGTTTGTGTCTTGGAGTTATTATTCCTCTTCTCTGACAGGCAGGTGTGAACCATGTGATCCTTGCTGTCAGTTATATGTCAGAACTGCTGGAAAAGGAGATGAAAGAACAAGAGCAAAGGGTAAGTTTTGAGTTGATAGTTCTTAGGCTGTTTCCTGAACCTGATGGTTGGGCGTCCTGTAGAGGTGCAGGAGTTGATTGGAACTCTTCATTTGCTATAGCATTTTGTCTTAATGTGGCTGAGGTTCTATGAAAGCTAGTGGCTCAATAGCCTTAATAGTGATTATCTTTCAGTGTTCGTGAGGTGGGTATTTGATAGTTCACTTTATTCTTGGGGAGTTTTGCAACTGCAAGGAAAGGGGTTTGCTTTGGACTTTGCTGAGTTAGATAGGCTGTATGTGCTAGGGCCTGTATGTGAAAGTCAAATTAACTATAGTGCAGTGCATGAGCTTTAATTAGATTACAACTAGATTACAACAATATATTATAATTTTAACTGAAGCCAACTAAGGCAAAATAAGTGCATGTTGTGCAAGTATATCCATAAATGCTGCTCACTTCCCACACTGTAAAAAGCAGGGTGTGACTTTTTCTTGGCACCGTGCCATACCACTTTTCGTAGCTTCCTGTAACTAAAGGTTTATGGATTCAGTTTCATTGGCAATATCAGCTACACAAGTGTTGGTTAGAAGGAAAGTAACTTTCCTGCAGTAAAGATCTAGCTAGTGGTACACTCTAACAGCAGCACTCTCTTTGTGATTTGATATGATTCACTGGCAGATTACTTTGGCCAGAAACCTATTATTTTCAAATTGTTGTTGTTCAGTCGTTCAGTCGTGTCCGACTCTTCGTGACCCCATGTCATACATTATTTTCAAATAGATGGAACCTATTGTCTATAACTACTTGAAGACAGGGTAGTATTCAAAATAGATGCACTGGCTCAAGGATTAGTACTAATGCATTGGACCCCCCCCCCTGCACTGTGCTGTCCTCAAATCTGTTCCAGTGGGTTTCAGAACATATTCAGAGTGTGTGTGTTGGGGGGGGGGGCATTGTACAAGCAGATAGTACAAGCAAAAAGGTTTAGCACCCTCTCCATTGTTACACTGGGACCAGATTCAACTGATTTGCTACTGGAAGTGCAACGGGGCTTCCCCCCTTTGCCTCGTGTGCCCCCATGCCTTCACCAAATACGCTCTCGCAGGTTGGGAGAACCCACTGAAGAGCACAGGGGGAGGAAGAGGGAGATCATGCTGTTTGCAAAGCGTATATGCTTGTGCTGACAAAATGATCAAATTAGTGTAACACTGAATTCTACCCACTGACTGCATTCTTTTTATTTTAGGGCTTCAAGGGTGCCATGTGCCTATTGGTTTGAATCCTAACACAAGACAGCTTCAGAAAGTTCATGGAAGGAAGATTTCCTATTTCCTATCTACACCCACAGCCACCTGTGCTTCTCCAATAGCCTCTCTGAAGGAATGGGGTCCCCAATTGTGGGATAAAGTGCAGGGGACTTTGGGAGGAGGAGGAGATGGAAACCTTCCTTCCATGAACTTTCTGAAGTTACCTTAGGATTGAAGCCAATTTTAGGGCAGTTATCCTCCATCCTCCATGCCCCATCCCACATTTTACAAGCACGTCCACTCCATTGCTCTTGGGAGGTTTTCAGGGGGCGGAGGGAACAGGAAACTTTCATTGTGTGAACTTCCTCAAGCTAACTTATCTTAGGATCTAAGCCACTGATTCTAACCTCCTCTTTGTAATTGTGAATGCAGCGACCCCTCTGACCCTTAGTGTACCTAACTTAGCTGAAATTCTGTTGGACTTGAGGGACTTGCTTTCAAATGTGGATGGTGTGTTATATGACTTTCTAAGAGGGAAAGTAAAGTTTAGTTATTTCATCTTAATTTATGCTGTTCATCTGTCGCTTCGTTAGAAAAAGTACCCCCACAAAGCCAGGGAGCCTGCAATCTGTAGGTCACCATAAATTTATCATTGAATAATATTGATATGGTTGTCTAGTTCTGTTAGAGAGGATTTATGAAAATCTGATGACTAAGGGAAGGGTATATAGCCAGGTCACTGGCACACATATTCCGTTGGTGGTGCGCATCTTCTAATTCTGTTTCCCAAATTCTACTTTGTTTCCTAGCTGGGCATTCACATTTCTCTGTCGCATGAGAAGGAACCACTGGGCACAGGTAACTGAAGCAACCACTTTCTTGTGGAGAGGTGAGGTTATAGGGGGAGTAAATGTGGGATCAGAGTCAAAACTTGTGGCAACCTGGAGTGTCCTGGCTATATGCAGGTGGAGGATTGGGTACTACTTATTCTGATCAGGAGCTATATAGGATGGAACTTTCTAAAGCAGGTTGATCAGTACATGCTGGCTGTTGTTGCTGAAGGGCACACGAATCGGTGAATATTGAGGGCTCTGGTTTCCTCCACAGCTGGACCCCTGGCACTAGCGCGGGAGCTGTTAACCGAGAATGCAGAGCCCTTTTTTGTGCTCAACAGTGATGTGATCTGCGATTTCCCCTTCAAAGACATGGTGCACTTCCACAGGCATCATGGAAAAGAGGGCACCATTGTGGTAAGTACCTGAGGGGCACCCACTCCAGGCTTGCAATGCTCCATTGCAGGAGTGGCCTTCCAGAGGTTGCTGGATTCCAGCTCCCATCAGCATGAGCCAATAGTCAGGGATGATGATAACTGCAAACATCTTTGGAAAGCCAAAGGGTAGACCCCTTGCTCTTTTGCTTGGAATTGCCCATGGATCCTTGGACAACCTAGTGTCTGTTGGTAGCAGAGCTGCCAGAAAGCTAAGTTTAGCAGGCCAGCTGGAGACATAGGTGGAAAGAACTCCATCACTTCCACAAACCCTTAATACTTGGCAAAAACTGTAGTTGCAGGAACAAAGGAGAGTCATAGGATTGTAGAGTTGGAAAGGATCCCAAGGGACATCTAGTCCAACCCACTAAAAAAAAATCAAGCCCCTCCTGTGGGTGTTATAAATGCCTCCCCTTGTTTACATGCACAGGAGCATGCTTATTAGTTCATAAACAAAGAAGAATTAGGGTGAGTGTTCTTATTTTTGGGATGACCTGCACACCCATATCTTTCTCTAATGCAAAAACAGAAGTGGTTGGAGAAAAGGTCTTCTGTTTGAATGCGGCCCTGCCCTACACTTGATTTTGGTCAGAGTTCTTTTCAAAAGACTATGAGATTGGGATAGTAAACTAGGCATGGCACTTTCTGTGCCCTCTGAGTACCATGGCTGGGTGTGATGTCAACTTTGCCTTGCAGGTGACCAAAGTGGAGGAGCCCTCTAAATATGGCGTCGTGGTGTGTGAGTCAGATACGGGGCGCATACACCGCTTTGTGGAGAAACCCCAGGTTTTTGTTTCCAACAAGATCAACGCTGGCATGTACATCTTAAACCCAAGTGTGCTAGAGCGGATCGAGGTATGAGGCAGGAAGGGTGGAACAGGGATTTTGCACAGGGCAGACTGGCTGGGGTGTTTGGGGTTGTGGTTTTAGTCAGGCATCTTATCCTTTCATGCCGGTGAAATTAAGGATGATGATGTCCATGGGAACAGTACACCTCTAGTCTTTACAACATAAATGGCCAACTGGTAGTACTCTTGCCTTCCCTTAGCTGCGGCCTACCTCGATTGAGAAGGAGATATTCCCAGTGATGGCAGAACAAGGACATCTCTATGCCATGGAACTGCAGGGTAAGGGCACATGGAAGGATTTGGAATGGTACTTTGATCCTAAGGGGCCCTCACAGCTATAAGGCAGTGATTTGAGGAGAGGGCCTATTTGACAGTAAGATGTTAAGTCAGTGAGGACCTGGAACTGGAGTTGAGAAGTAAAAATAAGATCAAGATGCGGTTTCACTGCATGTCTTGCTATATGCTGCCTTTAGGGTGGAGGCAGCATGCTTTTGAGCCCCAGTTGCTGAGGAGCAAGAGGCAGAGAGGGCTATTGCTTTTCCATCCTGCTTGTGGGCTTCCAGAAGGCATCTGGTTGGCCACTGAGAGGGAAGCAGAATGCTGGGCTAGATGGACTTTTGATTCAGCAGGTTCTTCTTATGTTCACAGAGCCAGGATACAAACGACATCTGCTGTTGGCACCTTTCAGTGTGAGAGAAGAGAAAAGCATTCTCAACACATTATTTAACTTTGTAGAATTCGCTAAATTTCACTGAGGGTTCCAAGATTTGTTTTTGATACTGGGCCTACCCCCCCCCCCCCAATATCAACATTAGTTCTTCTTGAATAATAAATCACATTTGCTTATACCCAGTTTATCTCATTCCCTGAAGCATCTACTGCTAAGTTTTGTCCAGGATAGAGTACAGTGTTAAGGACTTGGGAAAATAGGCTTATCTGGTAATTCATAGAACAGGAGGGTGAGAGTGAACTAGAGCCATTTGTTCTCCAAGTCTGCCAGGCCTAGAGCCCTGCTGTCTGCCTGCTACCAGATGCAGAGCTCCCACTTACTACAGCTGATGCTGGTGAGTCTTCGTATAAGGCAGCCTTCCCCCACGCGGACTGCAATCCCATCAGCCCCAGCGCAAGTCTAAAACATCTGGTGAACACATTGAGGAGGAAGGCTGATATCAATGGAGACCGGTGTCTTATTAATGCAGCTTTGTCATCACAGGGTTCTGGATGGACATTGGGCAGCCCAAAGACTTTCTGACCGGCATGTGCATGTATCTGCAATATCTACGGCTGAAACATCCCGAGCGGCTGCACTCAGGACCAGGTTTCATGGGGAATGTATTAGTGGTAATTCTTTTCTTGTATTTCTTTGGAGCGAGGGTGGGCAACACTTCATTAAAGGCAGATCTAAAAGTGGTAGTATATTGGGCAAGGCAACAGCAGATCTTGATATTACACCTACCATCTTGTGGACTAGAGCTGTGTGGGAATATTGTTCTCTCCCATCTAGTTTCCTCTGAGGAGGAGGAAGCTACTTCCCAGACCGGAGCTGTGGAAGCTGCTCAAGAAAAACCAGGTTTACTTTCATGCACAATTTCCCTCCTCCAACTTCAGGACCCAACTGCCAAGATTGGATCGAACTGCAGTATTGGTCCCAATGTCACCATTGGAGCAGGAGTGGTGATAGAGGACGGGGTTCGGATCAAACGTTGCACTGTGCTGAAGGGGTCGCGGATCCGCTCTCATTCGTGGCTGGAGTCCTGCATTGTTGGCTGGAGCTCCTCTGTAGGCCAGTGGGTGAGTTGTGTGACGAGCAATCCTCATCAGGCAGATATACAGGATACACTGGGAAAAGTGAAGCTGCAGCCTAACTGCTGTAGGTTGAGGGAATGTAAACATTTTCTGCTCTTCTATGGGGGAAATATTACCTCTTTGGGCAGGACCAGTAAATGGAGGGAGCTGGAATGCAGGATAATTTGGTTTATTCCTCTCGGTGGCCCCACTGTGCCTGTTTGCTGGCCTTAACATGCCCCCTTTTTGCCCTGCACACTGGGATAGCTTGTGCCAGGAGAAGTCGCCAGCTTAAGGCCACCTGAGCCACAGGGGTGGGGAGATCAGGCCCTATCCTAACCTCTCCCACCCAGTGTCTGGGACTTAAGAATTGCACTGTTGGTCAGAGCTGCATCTTCGCAAGACGAACTAGTTCTTTTACTGGTGAGTGAGATGGAATGCACAGTCCACACAAATGCTACTGTGATATGTAGTTTCTTCACATGCCTGCATGTTTGTTCTCTCACTCATGGTGGACCTTTGCAGTGGTTGTGTGTTCATACTCAGTACCCTTATTATTTTGAGAGCTGCTTTCATTTGCCCTATAAATTCCCAATTTAATATCTTTCAGTGCTGCTTTGTGCCAGGTATCAAGCTGTCCTTTCCCTATGAGTTGATTTGGTACCAAATTTAGTGGCAACTTGAGTAAGATTTAGGGAAACTCTACAGGTATAATTATCCTGGCACCTCATTCTGGCTGCTCCTGCTTTTAATTAGCAGCCCAGAGCCAGAAAAGCAAGGGCAGAACCTGTTAGAAACTGATTCCTGAGTAGCATAGGGCTGTACCATTGAGGCAAGTAACTGCCTTAGCCTAAGTCTATATTGTAACATGCTACTTCACCCCCCAGCTCAGCATAGAGTTGTCTAACTGTATGACATGCCCTTCCTCAGGTACGGATGGAGAATGTGTCAGTGCTGGGAGAGGATGTCATTGTGAACGATGAACTCTACCTCAATGGTGCCAACGTGCTGCCTCACAAATCCATTGCCGAGTCTGTACCGGAGCCACGCATCATCATGTAGTGGTCCTGGGCCTTGAGTACTGGACCTGCTGAGAGGGCCCTCCCTGTCTTACCCTCTTACAGGGGGAATCCCCACCCTGTGCCTTGGGAGCAGGGGCTCCTTGTTGACTTTTATGCTGAGAAAATACTAACTTTCTGCTGGGATCCTAGGAGTGTAGTGGGATAAGGAGGTTTGTAAGCTGGCTGGAGTGCTCCTCAGAATCACCGCTTAGCATAAGGCACGATGACCTGGGCCAGCTCCAGGGGTTGTCCTGTGCCACAGGCCATTGCCCTACTACTGGAAAGTAACCCTAATGTGCAAAGAGGAAAATGCTTGCTTGTGGTACACAACGCTGTGGTTCCGCAGTAGGAGTTCAGCTGCTGCAAGAGAACGGTTCCATGCTGTGCTTTTATTTCAGGATGACATGTGCTGCTCATGTTGCACAAAGGGAAGACAGAATATATCCTCTTTGGAACTCTACTGCCTTACAGAGACTGATCCCTCTTTCTTCCCTCCATATGGCCAATAATCACTAACTATTACTATTCAAGAACTCTGGACAGGGCTCTGTCAGTTAATGGGGAGGGGGAATGAAATTATATTGTCATGAAGAATGGGAGCTGTGGTGTGTCATATGTTTTCTTTAACTCCTCTTGGGGAACAACAATGGCAGTTCTGTATGGCAGCTCACTTTTACCGCTGCCTTCCTTGCAGCTATTCCCATCTTGTGCTGCTGCTGTGCCATCCTTTAGGACAGTGCTCCATAAAATGGGGAGAAGAATACACATAGCTCACCGCCTTAAGGAATAATAATTTAATAATATTCCATTGTATGGAAGTTAACACCCCTTCCACTTTGGAGGGTGGTGGGGGAGAGAGACAATCATAGATGCACATAAGTTAAAATTCCTTGCTTCAAGCACAATGCTTGCTGCCCTCCCCGACACTTCTGGTTACAAGTCACACACAGTTAGTAAATTAAAAAACAGCAACCATCCTTGTCTGCTCCTGGATAGTACAGGCAGCCTGGTCACACAGTGAAGGGCTGGTGCCATGGGCACCTGCTGGTGGAAGAGAGCAGTGCAATCAGGTTCACCCCTGCAGTAGCCCATAAAGATCAACCTAGCTCGTACTTCTCCCAACCAGAATACAATGCATGGGACGAACTCTGGCCCCTGCTGTATCTGTTTTTCTTGGAGAAGCTTGGGAGTCTATTCAGACTTATTCCTCTGGTTGTTGTGGGCTTCATCTCTGCGCTTCTGTTAGTAATAGCATAGTGTGCCTGCTGTTGCATTCACTAAGCTCCACAGACCAAAAACTGGCCCTTGTGTCTTTGCTATGCGTATCTAGCAGTCCCTACCTGCAAAGGAAAGGAGCTATATGCACAAAGAGCAGAGTCTAATGTTTAAGTGGACAGATGGTACAATCTTTCACTTACCAGCACATCTGATTGCAGGTGGGAGAATAGCTTGTCAATATCTCCCTCTGTCACCAAAGCCAAATCAGGTGGCACAGCTGGGCCGGCTGCTGCACAATATGCCCACATAAATATCTGAACCAACTCTGAGCAACACACACACTTGTCAAAACAGCTGCTAAGCACTGCAGCAAAAAACACACTTGGCTAGTGGCCAGCTGGGCTCACAGGAGCGATGTTGCCTGTGAGATCAGCTTTTACCCCATCGAGAAAAGCACCACACCAAAGGGGATGTGTCCCAGCTACAGTACGAGACAGGCTTCCTGGGGCAAATGCAGAAAAGGAGCTACAGATTCAGGCTGAGGTAGAAAACCTGAGCATGTTCAGCCCCCTTGTACATGCCCCATGGGGAAAGCCCAGTGCCTGCTGGCTTGGAGTCAATGACACCAACAGGAAGTGTACCTAAATTCAGGGGGGTTGAAGGATATGATGTGGCCGAGGGGATGCATATGGCAGTGCCTGGCCTGCAAGAAGTGTTATAAATTAAAAAACACACAACTGAGCTCAGCTGTGCTGAACAGCAGCCGCCTTTGACAGAGGCGCTCTCGAAGCAAGGAGAGTCCATCATGTGGAGAAGCTGCCTGGGCATGCGGCCCTGCCCTGCAGGGTCCAGGCACTAGGAGGTGGCTGGCTTCATGTAATCATCCACACCCGTGATGGTGGCTTTGCAGAAGAAGCAGTCCTTGTTGTTCATCAGGTGCTGGTTGATGCAGGCTCTAGAAAGACAAGAGCAAGAGGCCTTGGACATTTGTTCACAACTACAGGCTGAGCTTTGGCCCAACAATACGTATCTAGTACCTAAAAGTCAGTTGCTGGGTATAAATGAGTGCAAGTGTCCTGTGCATGCAAGATAATGGCCACTTTCCTCTTAAAATCAAATTCTACAGCTTTGTATAAAACAAATGACACAAACTTGTTTTGGGGGCATGTGCTAAGTCATGGTAATGACTTATGAGGAATAGGAGACACTGAAGTCTTCCCCTGCCCACAACCAGTTTGAATCCTGATCAGCCTTCCCCATGGCTTCTAAGATTTAATTACAAAATGGCACACTTTATCAACCACTCACTTCACAGCCCAAAAGGTTAAAATTCTAGCTTAAAAAACAACAACAAATCAGTTGAATCTGCATGTGCAGTGCAATCACAGCCTTGTGTATGGGAGAACTGGCCTAAATAGCTATTCAGAAGGATCATGCTGGTGTGTCTTTCCATTAGGGCAACAAGTGAAAAGGAGATTTCAGCTAGGAAGCTTCAGAGAGTTCAAATGGCAAAATTTGTTAATTAAATCTCCAGTTATGGTCTGGGGCACCACCTAGGATCCCTTCCATCCAACCAGAAAGCAAAAGTAGAGAAAAGCCCACATCCCCCAAGGGATTACTCACTTGCAGGACTTGTGGGAGCATGGCTTGAATACGGCAGATATGGGATGCGCGTAGCAGATGGGGCACAGGTCCTCCTCACTGGTGGGCTGCAAAAGAAGTAACACACCACTCAGCTTATTGGCAGTTGCCAACACCCAGCCCACATCATGGTGCGATGCAAGGCGTCTTACGGCAGAAGAACAGCGGCTCATTAACAGTTAATAACATGAAGGTTCCGCACTAGACGCTTGAAACTGAAATGGCTGGTTGGCTTCGTGCACTTCATGCCAGGGCTTACTTAAGATACATGCTGCAAATTTTAGATCAGAACCACTTGTGTTGCTTTGCTCCATGCAGCAACTCTGTTGCCAGTGAGGTAGGATGGGAAATGGTTCCAGGAAGATTCCACTGTCAGCTAAGAGGGCTCTACTCTCTCAGGAGGGCTAAATGAACTGGAGGGCTACCTCTACCTCCATGGCCAAGGAATAGAGGAGAAAACAGGAATTCTAGCCTCCTGTGTCTTGTTCTTTGCAGGGCAGTGTCCTCACTTTGATTGCTCCTCCTCTAGGCCTGATTAGGCCCTGGATGTCTAGAGGGGGAGTGCGATAGGTCTGTCTGTCTCTAGGTGCAAAATGTTATAGGAACATTAGCGGATGAACCTCTCTCCCACTGCTACTGGGATGTGAGAAGCCCTGGCCTGTGGAGTGAAGTCCATGTTTCCTTGCCAACTATGCTCTGTAAACAGGGGGAGGGTGTTTTTAAAAAGTAAGCTATTAAATTTATTTCCTCTTTTAAATGTAACGTTTTTCACTGGGGAGTTCTATAAAAACGCTGATGACCGTAGGGACCGCACTCCTTTGGGTATTATGGCGACTCCTCCCGGATGATGTCATAATGGAAGGGGGGGCCTTGTCTGTCCAAGAGAAGAGGGAATCCCAGTGAGCAGACTGCTGCCACTAGGGGGAGAAAGTGGGATTTTTAAAAAGTTTTGAAAAGATAACAATATAAATGTATCTCTTATGAATCTCCCCCTTAGAGCACAGTCCATGAGCTCTGCCTGTAAAGAAGACTGTTAAAGTGCACCTATACACATCCTGCTACCTTTCAATATAATTTTGGGAGAGCTAATAATCTCAGCAGCGGAAGCAGTAGTCAAGAATATACAGGGCTAGTCAACAAAAATGCACAGAGTTCAGCTTAGTTTGAGGTCCTTAATGAAAGTTTGCTTCCTGCCCTGGGGTTAGCCTAGGCTAAGAGCATGAGTTCCTACTGAACCCAGGGACAGTTTGTTCCCATCCCATCAGCTTTCTCTCCCACCCCACCCCACCCTGTCCTCCTGCAGCAGCCTTCATGCAGCTCCAAACTGCAGCTGGAAGATGAGCAGCCACATTAATAATTCAGATCCTACCCCTGGCAGAGATCAGGTTGCTTCCTGGATCACAGCTTCTCTCTGGAGGTCACCCAGACAGAGCAACACACACGGGGGCTGCTTCAGCAGCCAGAGTCCATCTGGGTGGCTTCTGTGCTGCTTAAGCTCCTCCTCCCTCCGTGCCCATCCAGTCCAATTTTTTTTTCAACAAAGAAACCCAGTTCTGTGCCTTCAATTTTGCAAACTCATCTTGAACAGCTTATTGTGCTTCCAAGGTTCAGAATTTCAAAAGAAATTGGAATTGGTTGGGGAAAGATTTGTGTTGGGTGGGGGGTAGGGGAGGGAGAATGGAGCTCTCAGGCCTCACTTCCCCGAAGACAGTGGAACTCCTTCCCACTGGGATATCTGCTTGGCCGCTGGGTGTTTGCAGATTACAGATGGTGAAGAATACACAGAACAAGCATATTTCAGTGGTCATAAGTAAGTGCTGTACTCACCGACCTTGTCAAGCGAGCACGTAGCACAGGGATTTTGACTCTCATATTCATTCTATGTTGTACTACTGCTGGGCTGGCTAAACCCTGATTTTGGGGCCTGATCTCAGTCAGTTTTCGTCTGACTCCCCCCCACCAATTTTGGCAGTGCCAGAAAAGGGGGGGGGAATAATGTACACTCGGTATGTGGTAGGTGGGCTTCAGAGCCTTCAATGTTCCCCCTTCCTAGTCATCAGGCTGATCATTTGATGGGCAGAAAGGGGATAATAACCAAATTTCCTCAGCTGATCAGCATGGATCAGCTCGGAAGGGGGGCTGTGTGCCTCTTGATTGTGTCATGTATGTGTGCATGAAAGTGGTTAGGGTGAGCACCTGCACAACTGGCATTTAAACCACAGAGCAGGGGCAAGGATGAATATGACCCTCAGCCCAAAAAAAGAATAGCTACCCCTGCTTAATCAAGTTGAGGATATTATTAGCTTAGTAAGTGTGCATTAGCACCTCTGCATATGTATGCTACGCATCTACCTGTGCCCACTCAGAGATCCTGCTTCCACAGGAAAACACACTGTCCTTACAGATGGCTCAGAACTAGCCCTAAAGCAGGGGTGGTTATGAGGGTGATGCCAATATATTGTTGGACTCCCAATGGTCAGCAATGATGGGAGCCGGAGTCCAGCAGCAGCTGGAGGGCACCACATTGGCTATTGCTGCCCTACAGCATTAGAGGTCGGCATCTGCCTTTGCCATAGAACTTGGACACTTACCCCATATGGTCTTAACATGTCCAAGCCAAGCCAGGTACCCAAGAAACAGAGACACCCAGTGTTGCCAAGCAAGGTCAGTAACGGCCCTTGTATCTGCAGGACCCTGTGAATGCTGCGCCTTCGTTTCCCTCAGGCAATGCAGCAAGGGCCGGTGCTTGATCTTTTGCTTTGGCTGAGGTCCTGCGAGGGGTGATGCTCTGGAGGGTGCCTTGGGCAAGTGGCCACACACATTCAGTTCATTAGGTGGAAGCTTACCAAGGTAGAGGCTGCAGCCTGCTTGGACTCTTCGCTGAGGTGGCCCAGCATTTGCTCCACCTTGGCCAGCTCTTCCTGGCTGATATAATCAGTGTCTGCAGAGAAAAAGAGAGATTAATGATAAAGGAAGGACAATTGGCAGCAGAGTGGGGGGGGGGAAGGCACAGGTTCTACTATCACTATGCAGAGCGGGGGGTGGGGGGGGGGAGCTTGCCCCGGATTTCTTTTTTCAGCCCCATCCCACCAATGACTGGTTGGGAGGGATTACAATGAAGCTGCGGTGGAGGTGTTTGGCCACATGGTGGCAGAGCCCAGCATGAGCTGATCTGTTAACCAAGTGAGGAGCAAAGAGGTGAGGCACCTTGTTCTCAGTGTTACTACAGAACAGATGAAAACGGCTTGGCTTTGCGCAGTAGTGATCTATGGGGCAGGGACAAGGGTAGAGTTCTCAAAAGCCACCAGATGACAGCATGCATGGAAAGCATTATGCAGGTATAGCTTCCCCGGGCATATTGTGGCCACAACTCTTGCTACAATTAGACAACCCAGAGATTTAGAGTGCTGAAGAGAAATACTGGTCTATGTTTTAAAATATGCAAGCTTTGATAACCCCATGGACCAGCCTTTCTCAACCTTGGGTCCCCAGATGTTTTTGGCCCTCAACTCCCATCATCCATGGCCACTGGTCCTGCTACCTAGGGATGACGGGAGTTGTAGGCCAAAAACATCTGGGGACCCAAGGTTGAGAAAGGCTGCCATAGACCATGCGATCAAAGATGACCAAGTCCTCCTGACGATGACAAGGAAATGGATGTTAAATATTGCATCCAGAGTGGCAAGGCATCCACAAAAGGGGTGAAAACTCTTCAGTTGTCACATGGCAATCAAAGCTTCCTATCTGAGCAACTCATGAGGGGGAAACAGGAGTGATCCTGTTAAGCAACATTATTGTCAGTGCCATTAAGGGCTCCAGCTGTAATATGTGAGAAAGATCTTCTGAAGCATGCATGCTGCAGCATACACACACACACACACACATTTCTGATAAGCACGTGTTTGTTCTGGGGGAGCCTTCATAAGAACATCAGAAGAGCTCTGCTGGATCAGGCTGATGGCCCATGTAGTCCAGCATCCTGTTCTCACGGTGAACAACCAGATGTGAGAAACCCACAAACAGGATCTGAACACAAGAGCACCTCCCCCTCCTGCAGTTTCCAGCAACTGGTACTCAGAAGCATTACTGCCTCTGACCTCTGCTTCTTTGGATTGCTTAGGCCTCTGGGATTTGACACAGCAAAGCACCTGTGAGAACTAGCATAGTTTTCCTTACTGGGTCGAGCAGGAAAAAATGGTTGGCAGAGAAGGCACAGGGCAACTTTGGCCATGCCCATACACCAGAGTCTATGAAGCAACCTTCACAAGCGGATCTATTATTTGCAAAGACTGTCTATGGCAGAGAATATCAGCCGCTGGGCCAGCTCAGTATTAGCATAGGTGGTGCTGCTGGCAGATACACAAGTACAAGCATTTTGGGAATCAGGCTTTTAGACAGAAACTCTCTGGTGGGTGGGGCGGGAACATTCCCTCCACAGCCCAGAAATAGGATGGGAACACAAGCACTTTGCTGTAGGGTAAGGGAATTCAGAGCCAGGCAAGAGGGCACAACAGTAGGTAATGCTAGACTGGGGGGGGGGGCAGGGGACTCAGCATGCTCCATTCTGGGAAACAATTAACAGTGCCTCTTTAAGATATCATGCATAGTGCACTGCGGAAAACAAAAGAGAATCTGCCTGTGGTGTCCTCTGCAGGCTACTGCCTTCCCTCTAGCACACGTTTTTCACACTATCAGCAGGAAAAGTGAACCTGCAGTTGGCAGGCAGGGAAGTCCCACTTAATAATGACATTAGCGGGAAGGGAAGGACAGTGGTTATAATCCCTGTAGACTCTAATACAGCAGCAACCACCCCAAGGCACAGCTTAGTTCCATGTGAGGCATCCCCTGAGCTTTAGGATTCCCAGTTAACAGTAAACCCAGAGCACTTTGTAATATTTCTTTTCTTTTCTTTTTTTGACAGCAGAGGATCATCATCAACCTTCCATAGTACTGCTTCAAATTTTTTCCAAGCACTCAGCAGTGAGCATATTTGGACATGATAGAGTAATTGTCATTACCCCTTCCATTTCTCTTGGATGTAGCTTTCCTACCGGTAGGTTCAGCAGAGATTCACAAGGGAAGAAACCAGAGATCATACTTGAGCCAAGATATGGTTTATCATATTGGCTAAATGGCCTCTCTAAGATGCCTTAGTTCTGTAAAAACCTGGAAGTGTATTGCTTTTTATCAAGGCTGGACTAAGACGTTTTGTTGCCTGAGGTCTGAAGGACAAGATGGCACCCTCCTTCCCATGCCATGTATAAAAGCCAACCAGACTGGCAACTGAATCTTAGTCCAATAGTAACAATGGGACGGGGTCCTCCACTGCACCCAAGGACAGCAGCCTAGCACAGTGGGCGTAGGACAGATTGCGCGGCAAACACACAGGGCCAGTCCTATTATTAGGCAGAGCACAACAGCCACCTTAGGCAGCAGATGCTGGAGAAGCAGCATCCCCTGGCCAGTCCTGCAGTGTCCTTTTGGCAACTCCCCATCTTGGGAGGACAGCTGTGTGTGCCATGTGGCCTGTCTTGCACCTTCCTAAGTTAGCTTGCTGCCTTCAGGTGCTGAAATATGCTATCCCATCACAAATGCTGAAGCAGCTTTCAGTCCAGTCAACCTCTGTGCATGGAATGGTGAGGGAGGGGAGAGACCATCATTTAGTCATTTGCGTCAGGCAGCAAATTATCTTGAGCGGCCCTACACATAACGGCCTTGCCCTTTAGCACTTTGCTGTTGCTCCCTGTCTCACTCTGCCAAATGGTAGGGCTGGCCCTGGCTTGCATGCATTTGCAGCTGGAGAACAAAAACTGGAAATGTGCCCCCCCTCCCCTGCCTGAGGCAAGGAGGCCTTCAGCCAGCTTTTCATAGAGAGAGTGAGATAAATCAACACGATGGCCACAATTCAGCAGAGGTTAAAAGAAAGAGAAAGCTTTGCTGCCTGCTGCAGCAATCTTCCACAGTTCTCAATCACTTCAGCAGCTCTGCACCACTACCCCAATCACATAATGCCTTATTTCGTCATCAGCTCAAGATCTCCATGGAACTAACAGTTTCTAGAGGTTGTGTAAATAAAGCCTGCACTATTCCCTAGGGATCACGGTTTCCTCCATCTCAGCGCTCCAATTGCTTTCCTCTATCTCAGCAAACTTCAAGGGCATGGGCAGAGCCAAGGACAGGAGCTTGGTTTTTTCTCTCTCTCTCAAGCTGGACACACATTTGCTTTAAGAGATGGCACGTGGCAGTTTGGTATGCAAATGCATACATAACAGTAAGTATTTTTTGCTATAGAAAAGATCTTTGCTGTCATCCTATCCAGCGAATAGGATTGGATCCTTAAAATGGACTGCGGGGCAAAGTTAAGTGAAAATAAAATAAGAAAAGATGCAAACAACTTATTCTCTCAAAACACACACACACACAGTGGGGAGGATGCACAGTGTGGGTACTCTACACAGCCACAACTGGTCCCTCCTGGGAACCATAAGCAGTGCCATGTGCTGCTCTGCTGTGCCACAGGACGGTAGGCTTGAGCAGCTAAAGAAGAAGCTGCCTCTGTTGCTGGCAATGCTGATGCAGAAATCTGTCTTCTACTGAGGCAGGCCCTTGAGTCAATCTAGCCGTGTATAGTTTACTATTCTAAGTGGCAGCAGCTCTAGGGGGTCTTGAGCAAAACTATTTCACATCCCTTTTTACCTGATCCTTTTACCTGGGAATGTAGGAAGGCTGAACCTGGGACCTCCTTGCATGCAAATCCTGTGCCCTACCACTGGGCATCCCACAAGTCCACATTGCTCTGCTAAACCCCCTCAGGGATACCCTGCACCTGCTCTATGCATAGAGCTACAGTCAGCTCACACCACCCAATTTGTGACTTTGTCTTATCTTGTTTTATTGTGTTGTTATTTTACAGCACATGCATTTTAAAGTGTGGCTTTATTTTTCCATGTGGCTTTATGGAAAAGCAGCTTTGATTATTTCTTAGAAGAGAGGCTAACGAGCTTACATATATGTATATACACTTATTTATTCTTTTTAAACCTAGTGTTTTGTCTGAATTCTTAGCTGATCCTTCTTAGGAAACATAAGAAGGGCCCTGCTGGATCAGACCCATGGGCTCATCTAGTTCAGCATCCTATTTTCAGAGTAGGCAATCATATGCCTGTGGAAACAGGATGGAAAAGTTGTTGCTGAAGCTGCTGGAGAGCAGGGGCACAGGAAGAAAACAACAGCAACAACAACAACAACAACAACAGGGAATTATTCTCATGTTGTTGTCACAGGGCAAATATATTTGGTGGCCTCAAATATACAAGGCATCTGTGAAGAGCAGGGACAGGCAAGGAGGGAGGAGACACACAACAAGGTAGGAAGGACAAGACAGCTGTTTGCAGGCTCTGTAGCAGAGATCTCAGTGACCACCTTTTCTACAAATGGCACCTAGGAGGCAGGCAACAAGCAGCCATGCAGGAGCAAGCGACTCATGGTGCACGTTAAGCACAGCAAAGGGGAGATACTTACAGCTCTGCAGGGAGAAATGTTTCTTGTCAGCAGAAGCTGATGCCATCCCCAGGACTAGAGGCTCCGTGTTCCCCAACAAGTACTGAATAGAACGGAGCTGGAAACAGGGATCTGCCAGCAGCACAGCTGTTGCCCGCTCAGCCCTGGAAAGACAGACAGACACGCTTTATGAAGGCCTTGTCTTGGAGTGGCAGCACACCTTGCTGCTCTCAGCAATCCCTGTGTGACATGGCCATGTTTGTGTTCATGAAAACTGGCACCTCTAGGAGTAAAGGACACACTCTCTGGTCTCTAGAGCAATATTGCTTCATTAATATTGTTGTCAGACCTCCTGCCCTGAGGCCATCACAGGCTGCTTCCGTTGCTCACTGGTGGCCTAGCATAGCAATGGATGGCAATGGGAGAGGAAAAGGCAGGAAGTTAGAGAATGGGCCCATATGGTGCCTCCTAAGGAACAGGGTGTTAGGGTCAGGCTGCTTTATCAAGACATCTGGAACTCCCTCTTGGCCAGAGTCAGTAGTCTCAAAGTGTAGGACATCTTGACAGGTCCACCTGACTTAACATCATATGAGTTATTTTCTAGGTTGATGAGGCTTCATCAAACAGGGAGTGCTTAATTCCAGAGGCTGGTCCCTCCGAAGCCAACGGTTTTTGTAAAGACACGCAGCACAGCTTAACGAGCACCAAGTTTTGCGGCCACCTTTGCGTACAAGTTGCACACAATCAGAGGGCAAATGTCTCCCAAAAGCAACAGCATCCTGGCAAATTAAATAGGTCTTGAACAGCAGAAATTGCATTCTTCATTTGATTGATATTCAACTCAAGAGCAAGAGGCAGCTGTTTAGGAACTAGATTGGCTGACATACTGCATTTGCTATATGCCACAGCCTGGAAGAACAAGAATGGGTGCAGGTGGCGGGAGGAAATGTCACCATGAATTGTCTTGACTAGGAAGCAGAACCTCCATACATTTTAAGCATCTCTTTCAGCCATATGTTGGGTCGGGTTCAACAAACAGGTCCTACTAGTGGAAGCCTAAGCAAAGGCTGGTTCTCTTCCCAGCATGCACCCCCAAATTGGCTTGGGGGAGGGGTCAGAAAACCCCCATAACTGCGTGGGGGGGAGGGGAGATTGTTCTACCAAAAAAGCTTGCACTGATGGAATGATCTGCTTATCACTATGTTGAATTCCTCTCACTATCTTTGTTGTGAGGGAGATGATTAGGACAACCAGTAAATACCAAATTATGTAAATTTATTTTCATGCTGATGCCAGGTTGTCTGTTTATAAACAAGCACAGGTGAGTGGAGAGAAAGCGGCTGTCCTGAAGGAGCAAAATAATTAAAAATGAATTCTCAGGCATTTAAAGTTATACTTGATCAATTCCACCATTTCAAAAAAAAAACAAAAAAAACCCTCTTACACTGAATCAGCTGTGGTGTATTATTTCTCACTAATTAGTTGGGGTTTCTGCTACATTCTTGCAGCCATTTTGATTTACCACTTACCAAATACGTGTAGAATTGCAGCTTAATAATATAATCTTTTATCAAAATGACCATTCAGAACTTTTAATTACTTCCTCCTACTCTTTCCATTCAAAGAAGATTAAATATGGTAAGAACAGTCTTAACAGGTGAACACAATAGTTGGATTAAGAAGTTGTACAGAATACTTAAACCCTCGAATTGCATGATGGAACACGAAATGATATGTTCATGATGGAACATATCATTTGCAACAGGAGTTATGTTTCTGCCAGTTTTTTACAAAAACACCCACACACCCACAAATAATAATTTCTTGTTATTAGCCTTTTTTGTTCTTTGTTGTTGTTCTTGTTATTATAGATTTGTATTATTACAATAAGAATTTAATAAGAGTTACTTGTTAAAAAGCTCAATTTTTCATGTTCCCTAACTGAAAGCCAACCTTTGTTCATCACAAAGCATTAGAAGATACATGTCATTACTATAAGGTTACAATGCTCCCACAATCAGCAAATGAAGCAGTCACAACAAGACAAGCAGGCCAATGGTACAAAGAACTGAAGAGATGAGATTTATGGGAAGTATTATGCAGCCCTGCACAGAACTATTACAACAGCTACCAACCTCATAAGAGTGAAATGTGAGAACATAAAGTGGAATCTCAAAAAATTAGAATCAGAAGGCACAATTGCCCTTCTCACGTGTGCCTCCATGTATACACATAAAGGGGGACAGTGCTGTGTTCTCCTAGCCCTGCCCCTGATGTCGCTATAGCTCTGACACTTGCACATTGAGTGGGATTCTGCAAAGGCACACCTATGCATGTACATGGAAAGGCACTTTATGTGAGGACACCTCGACCATGCAGGGGTCCTTGTCATCTCAATTGTCTATTTGCATACAAATGTACAATACCCTTTTCTGGTGCCCCACTCAATGCCCAGATTTCAGGTATGCAGCAACAGTCCTGGCCCTGGCTTTCTCCTGCCCTCCATTTTTAGTGAATATGTACGGTTCAATGCTAAGCACATGGCAGCCAGAAACAGAATGGGCAGCATTTCCTGGTAATTCAGTATAAACTCTTGGGGCTATTGTGATAATTTGAAAGCATGAACTGCGCTAGCACTGTACAGAGAAACACACTGGGCCCTTCCTACCCTCAACATACCATATAGCGGAATTAAAGTCACATCATTTCCTGAAGACCACTGATTTGAAACTGGGGTTTACGGGACACTGTGCTGATGTACTTTTGGAGTGGTTAACACTTGTTTCTCTCACTGCTACTCCCTTGTTTTGCTCTCTTTTTATCCACATCTCCCTCTTTCCCCATTTTCCTCCCTCCTTGTCCTATGAGGACCTGGGGCTGCTGGTTGCCCAGCCTGCTCTGTGGTTCACTGTTGGACCACATCAGAATACAGGGATTTGTTACAGATACAAAGCAGCACTTTCCGTCCTTGTAACGAGCAGTGAGCCTGCTTCCTGGGATGCAGCCAGTGCATTTCCAAGGAACATGCATTTGTTTCTACTGTACACTTAACTTTATGGCTGTGCAAAGCTGCCAGTGGGGACTACTGCTGTCTGGCACCCCTTTCCTCCAAGGAAGACTAAGTCAACATTCAGAAAGGGCCTTTGTGAGTGCTTTGTCAAGGGCAGAATGATCCAGACTGCTCAGCAATGCAGCACTTGGGTGTAGAGAAGCAGGGGACCGAATTGCTTCAGAGCACTATTAGCTTTCCTACTCATAAAGTGAGGAAGGCCCTTCCCATGCCGAGAAAGGAATTAACACAAAGTCAGGGTGCTGCCAAAACACCATTCATTTGAAGACATATGCAAGTCTCTTACCATTATCAGGGAGAGCAGCCAGAGCACTTTGAACCGAACTGTTTCAAGAGACAGGCCTCCTGCTTCATTCAACCTGTGGGGCACACAATGGTGCCGTAACTGTCCTGAGGACTCTGCAGTGAGATGGGGAGACTGCTCACCTGGAAAGGAGGCTGCACATGCCATGGAGAAAGGGGCTTCAGGTGACCTTCTCTAGGAGAGTGTTCAGGACTTGTGTTTGTTATAGGGAAATCAGCAAAAACAAAGTGGTCCTGTAAAAGACTGTATGTGGCATGTCTACTGCTGGGTGAAGCAACATGTATGATACAATACCAAAGTGCAAATCCAGACACAGGCAATTGCAAAGACCTCCAAGAAATGGATGGTTGAGCTAACCCAATGTTTTGTATTGAATTTTGACTATTTCTACTGAGGAATCTTATATCGTTCCAGAAAACATCTGATGCTTTAATGGTCCCGTTGTGTTTTGCTAATGGGTTTTGTGTTGTCTTCTCCAGCTGCTGTGACTGAAAAGCTTTGCATAGCTTGAAAAAAATTGTGAGAGCAAAGTCCAATTTAAGCATGTTAGGCCTGATGGAATTACAACCCACAGATCACTTCCTGATGGCTAAAACTAATTTGATATTAATTGAATTACTCTTCCTGCTCAGCCTGCCACACAGCAGTGACCTAGCTCTCACTGAAGTGGTAAACATTTGTCTCACTTGTACCAGTTCACAGTGCATTTGAAAGCTCACATGGTGGGATGCTCCCCTACACATAGAAAATGAACATGCCAGGGAGAAGACCAGACCAGAGGCCTTCTTCCTGACATGCTAGTTTTCTAGGTGAAGGGATATTTTTTTCATGAACAAAAGAACATTCAGTCACATGAATCCCCACTTGCTCTCAAAAAGAACTAGACATTTTTGTTCAATTGCTTTAATAAAAAAATGCTTAAATTTGCATCATCTCAGATGATGATTTTAGCCCAATGACCTGAACATTCAAGCCTACTTCATCAACTATATGGAAAATGTAAAGTTCATGGGCCTAACCAGGTCTGACTTCACATACTGTTGGATATACAGATAAAGGATTACTGACAGCTCAGTTATTGTAAAAGTTTTGCTGCTTTGCATCATCCATTTTGTGGAGAAGTACGTTTGACACTGGGCCTCAACAACACTTTCCCTTCCCTTCCCTGGAAAATACACCACTTCAAGAACAGAGAGGAGAAATCAATTCATTTACAGCTCACTTCAGGGCTTATGTGCACACTCTGGAATCACAATTCAAGAAAGACATGCACAAAGGAGAAACAGAACACTTAATATTTCCTTAGAGGGAAAAGATTGCAAGTGGGGGCAGAGATTAATTTTACATACATTTACAAGGTTTTCAGGAAGAAAAACACGGTATCACCAGAGGACTATTTAAATTACAGAAAGGCTGTGTTGCTGTTTTTAAATTAAACATTAGGAATTTTGAGCTAACCCTACCTAAGGAAGTTTCATTAGGATTGCCATACAGTATTTCAAAAAGTAAAAACCAGGACACCCCGACTAAGATCCAGGACAAAGCACTTCCTTTCATAAATTCCCTCCAGGCATCAATTCCACCTTTGAAATCCCAGTAATGTCTGGGAAAACCCAGATGTATGGCAGCCCTAAATTAGCTTATCACTCTCTTTCATTCAACATTTTCATGAAAAGTACCACCTATCCAGAGTAGCCTTTCCTTTTTCAGATTCAGGAGAGGACTTTCATTTCAACCTGAAGAACGGGGAATCCCCTTTTAAAATCCATTTGCAGCCTGTCTCTTAGTTACCATTGGCGTGATCCACCTTCTATCAGACGCAGTTGTGGCTCATGAGTTGAAGACCAATGGCATAGAACAGAGGCAGGGAATCTCAGGTCTAAGGGTCAAGCACAGCCCTAGTCTAGGCTGCTCTCTCTGTCCCCAAGAATTCTCCCCAGGCTACCCCCTCAATCAGAGTGTTTTTGCCGGGCTGGAATGTGTCCTTGTACTCTAATAATGCCTCTTAACTTGTCTGGATGGAGGACAGAGAGGGTTGTGTGTGTCTGTAGAAAGTAGAAACAAAATCGAAAAT
Source organism: Lacerta agilis (assembly GCF_009819535.1). Lineage (NCBI taxonomy): Eukaryota > Metazoa > Chordata > Lepidosauria > Squamata > Lacertidae > Lacerta > Lacerta agilis. The sequence goes on from NC_046313.1 coordinate 66,676,134, forward strand.
TCTTTCTAGTAGCACCTTAGAGACCAACTGAGTTTGTTCCTGGTATGAGCTTTTGTGTGCATGCACACTTCTTCAGATACACATGCTTTCGTGCATGCACACGAAAGCTCATACCAGGAACAAACTCAGTTGGTCTCTAAGGTGCTACTAGAAAGAATTTTCGATTTTGTTTTGACTATGGCAGACCAACACGGCTACCCACCTGTAGAAAGTAGCCTACTGTAAAAAGGGCACAAACACATTCATTGCTCTGTCCATTTTTGCCCCGTCCCTACCCATCTCTGGCATGTGGCCTTCAGAAGGTTTTCCAGAAAGGAATGTGGCCCTTAGGCTGAAAAGGATTCCTCACTTCTGGAATAAGAGTACACTGCCTTAATATACTGCTTGAGTCATGTGATCAGTGGGATTAGGCACAACTCTGGTTAAGAGGGAAAAGGGAGTCTTGGAGAAGTGTCAGAGTGCCAGCCTAATTTCAATTGGATGCGATTGCAGAAATGACGAAGAAGCCTGCACCATTAACTCCTAAGAAGCCATCTCTCTTGGCTGCAAAGTCCACTTCCTTTCCCTTTTCAGACCCTGACCTTCAAGAAAACTTGTCACCTTTAAGAGATGTGTCAGTACAGTCCTATTGTTTCAACAGCAAAGATGAGCAAGACAGCTCAAGGTCATTACATTGTGGGTTGCAAAACAAAAGCTAAAGTAACATAGTTCTTACAGATTTCAAATGCAGACCTGAGAAACACTGTCGTTCAGTAATTTGTCAGGAGCACAGCTCAAGGCATGTCTAACAGCCAATAGTACATTAACAGGAAAATGTCACCATGGAAAGTTACCAAGAAAATATCTCCTTTTTTAACAATGAAAAAGCAATTATCTCACACACCCTGAACTTATCACTAGATCTTACAAAAAATGCAGCAGTCGCTACTGAATCTTGCTGAGAGTGGAAAAACACTGACCATTAAATGGCAATCCCATATACAAGCTAGAGCAGTGTTTTTCAACCACTGTTCTGTGGCACACTAGTGTGCCGCGAGATGTTGCCTGGTGTGCCATGGGAAAAATTGAAAAATTCAAGAGAATTACTTTATATATAGTCAATATAGGCACAGAGTTAAATTTTTTAACATTTTCTAATGGTGGTGTGCCTTGTGATTTTTTTCATGAAACAAGTGTGCCTTTGCCCAAAAAAGGTCGAAAAACACTGAGCTAGAGTAGTGCACTCAAAGGTCTTTGATTAACCCAACGTCTTTGCATTAGAAGCATTCAACTCATTTGGCAATTTGGAATAAGTTTAGGGTACTTGCTTGGATGCAGTCAATTTACCACGCACTTGCCACACCAGCTTTATGCAGATCACTTAAAATTGATGCACATCACTTAAAAGCAGAGTGTGTTGGTTCCCAACCACATGCATTTAGAACTATTTAGATCTTTGAAACAGGGTCCCTTTAGCATATGTAGTGGTTGTGAATGAATGCACTGTTTCCTCAGGGTTCTTAGTTCACATGAATTGGATGCTACATGTTTCATTTTTTGGCTCACACACATAAATGTTTTGTTAGTTTTCTGTTGGGGGAAGGAGGGTATGTTATTTTTCCATCAGTTTAAATGTCGGATACATCTTAGTTGGATTATTGCTACAGAGAAAATGAATACGTATGATAAGTGCATCCCTATATTTGAAAATGAATTGAAAGTATTTTTTTAAATGGTCCCAGCTTCACCAAAAGAAAGCCAATCTTGCATTACAAGTAAGAGGCAGGTTTCAAAAGATTAATGTTTCAAAGAAAAAGATTTGCGTAAAAATCACATATGCTAATTTATACGTATAGCTGCAACATCAGAAATACAGTAGTTACTGAAATTTAAACAGACATACAGAATTTCCTACTTATGCAGGGGTTATATCCCGGGCCCCTGCACACGTAAGTGAAATTGTGTAAAGCGGGAAGCACCCTCTAAGCACCCTTTAAATGCTATCTCTTTAATTCATACCAAAGATACTGTACGTAGTCCAAAGAACTGAAGCTCTGGGGCTGGCAGGAGGTTAGAGGATGCATGGGAAAGCTGCTGCTGCGCTACTCCACACATCAGCTGTTAAGCGGGGAAGCTGAGACCTGCTGTGCCTCTGGTCTCTTTGAGGCTTCCTCATGAGCCAAGAGGAATCTCCAGCTCTCTCCTGCCACTTCTGGGTATGAATTGAATGACTTAATTACTTTCTTGTGCTGCACATATACACGGTCACACACAAGTAGAACACACGTAAGTCGGAGGATGTCTGTATAATACACCTAATCTCACCATAATGGAGAGGAGAAGGTGACTTGTGTGCCTGCTCAGTCTGCTGTCCAGATGCTAACTGCTGGTGGGCAACATCAAGGCCTCTCCTGCTCTCCTCTTTCATGGTTATTTATCTTTAAATTGGACTTTAAATTGAGAGCCCTTTAAATGGAGAATGACATCAAATAGAGGCTGCCCTCTGTAAACCAGAACACATGGCCACTCTGATTCAGAAGTATTTCACCTCTGGAAGAGATAGAGGAATAAGCTAGGATGAGGGGGAGACAGGGCCAGTCGGCAATAAGGGGTCACTTAAGATATGCAGTAAGGATCTCTGATTGCACATTTAAAAGTAGCTGCACAAAAACATGCAAGCAACTTTACATAGGGAAGCATCTCCCTTGCAACTTGTAAAATAGAGGGTTAAGCACCCACTACATCCTGCAGCTGCTGCAGCCAAATTAGTCATTTGCTGTACTAATGGAACCCAATTATTCTGCTTTGATTTTCACTTTCCTCAAATAAAGCAGCCTGATCTCCCTGGAAATTGCCCTCCAGCTGCTGCTCTCTCTGCCCCAGCAATTACTCTACCGAAATGCCTGGTCAACTTTTAGCATCTGTTTGGGGGCAAAGGGTAAGTCAATGGCATGCAGTCTCTCTCTTGCCCTCCATTGAGGAGAGCAAACTGTGTTTCTACAGAGTTGGAATTACTGGACAAATCTCAGTCACCTCTGCCTCTGCTTTGATCAGAGATTGCTTGTTGAGGCTGGACCTCTCTCCAGCCCAACAGTCTCACCTGATGGCTGATGGCACCAATGCAGCCTACAGTTCAAAGGATGCAAGTTGAGGTCACACTATTGGTCCAGTCACAGGTGACCATCAAGTGATGAAAATCCAAGATGGTCAAGTACATCAATACCAAAAGTATAAAAGCCTCAACAAATGTCAAATATGTAAATGGGGATGAAGGGAGGAAAATCAATAACTTGTGCCTCACCAATTAGATACTGACATACAGCACAGACTGAAAAAAGACAATGGTTGTAGGGAGTTTGATCTGGCTTCTGAAATCTATGCATCTGCCCTTGAGAATTCTCTCATTCTCCCTCTCCCTCTCCCTCCCTCTCTCTCACACACATTTGCTTCCTCCACAGGAACAACACTACAGCTAACACCTTAGCAAGATCATCCACACAATAAGCAGTCAATAATAATTGCATCAGCACACACAAAAAATGAAATTGAAGAGAAGGGGGAAAATCTGAATGGAGAGTCAACTTTTTTTTAATGCTGGCATTTTTAATGTTGCTCAACTTTTGTGCCTGGATTTTCACTTTTTGAAATATGGGAACCCTAGGTGTGAGGAATCTTTGGCCTCCCAGATATTGCTGAACTACAACTCCCATCATCCTCAGCAAGCATGGCCAGGGATGATGAGAGTTGTATTTCAGCAACATTTGGAGGGCCAAAGGTTCTGCACATCTGCTCAAGGACAATGATTTGCTGTATAGCTCAGTCGGTTAGAGCATAGTGTTGATAACACCAAGGTTGTAGGTTTGATTCCCCTGCAGTACAGCTGCATAGTTCTGCATTGCAAGGGGTTGGACTAGATCATCCTTCCTCAGGGGGTCCCTTTCAACTGATTCTATGATCAGTTTCCTTATGCAGAAAAACTGAAAAATGAGATAAACTGAAAAGCTGGATAACCAAAAAGACCTGTGATGGCATGGAACAAGTCTGTTTGAACTAGTACAGCCAGGCAAATTATAATGCACCCTAAAGTGTAAAGATAGCACTGATCGAATTCAAAGCCGAACACTCTGCTGCTATCAGGAATTTGGCAGTGACAGAAAGTGTGGTTGTATACCACTACAGAAGCATACTGCAAGGATAATGAGGTTGTACACTGCTTGTACGAATTCACTAAAGCCAAGGTAACAACAAAGGATGAAGGTTGGAGGAACAGAGCGAGGTGATAATCTGGCATAGCAACAGAAAGGATGTCACTGCCTCCAGCCATAAGCCTTCCCCGAGGACAGCATATCCTGGGGAGGACCCCAGTGAGGAAAATTTCAGAACTGTGCCCAGGGAGTCACTTGTTAACTTCAAAAGGCTGAAAGAATCAAACACACCAGTCGCAATAAAAACAGAAGCCTCAAGCTCAATTTGCTTTCATAGAATCAAGGAGGTGGAAGCTGAAGTGGCTGGCAGGGTGGACACAGCCTTCTGACAGAGGCAGCACTGCTGCTGCTAGGAAGCTGCTTTCACAGCCCAAGCAGCTGTTGCTGGTTGAAAGGGCACCCCAGTGGTCAATACAATACCTGCATCTCTGGCAGATAACTATCCAGTCTCTGCTTAGTTATCTCCACCTTTGTTAGTCTGTTCCATTGCTGAATGGCTATTACCATTCAGAAGGTTCTCCTAAGTTTCAGCCAAAATCTACATTCTGGTATGAATGTGTATTTATACATTGTGCTGTGCTTTGGGTATTAAAATACAAGCTTTCAGGTGTCCATACACTGAAAGTTTGTGATGCTGACATAAGTTTTTTTTTTTTAAACTAAATTTTTAGTTAAGAGGCCTAATCACAGAAGTTGTCATGAAGGTCACAAAGAAACTATGATCACATGTATCACAAATATAATGTGTGAAATTCTAGACAGACAAAAATGACTAACTCTTGGGGGGCAAACTATCCAGAACAATAGGGTCACAATCTTGGTTGTGGTCCTTTGGTGCTACAGTGTGAGCTATTCTTCCACTCCTACCCCTTAAAAAAAATTCAACCAAGATCCAAAGATTACAAAATTGCAAAGACTTACATCAATGCACTGAGAAACCATAAACAGCAGAGGAGCTTGGGCTGCTTCACGAGACCCACCCCCTCTTTTTACTAAGCCTGCTTCTTTATCTCCCCTTGTAATAGTGCTGCTGGCACAAATTGCTGCAGCTCTCATGTGCCACCCTGATGCCCAGTCCAAGGATAGCTGTGCAGGATTTTTCTGCCCCCACATGGCATAACAAAGAAACTGCATGCCATTCAGGGGGAGAAAAAAAACCTTCACTACTGGTCCTCCCCTTCTCCTCTCTTCTTATCACCACTCCCTCTTACACAAGCCAATAGGATTTCTTCTTGGTCCACAAAGCTTACCCTTCAGTGTTCACAGGCAGCTTGTAAATAGGAGCAGAAGAGGGTGAAAGTGTTTGCATACAGTGCTGTCAGCTGAAAGATGAAACAACCGGCAGGAAAGAGCGATGCTGCTCAATATAACCCAGAAAGAAAGATCTCCGGGTAAGAGCTGCTTTCTTTGGCATTTCTATATGAGATTACAGAGGTGAAGAAATGGGCTCCTCAAGATAAGGATCCACTAATGGAAACTTTGGGATCTAAGGACACTTGACTCGGCAAAGCAAAAAATAAAAAATAAAAATGGATCCAGCTTCTCCCTGGATCAATGTTACTGAAGGAGCAGCCTCAAATGGATGTAAGGTTGGGTTATTTGGAGAGGGACACTTTGGAGGCAAATCCTGTAAGCATGCTCAAGGCTTTTGAACCAGAGCTCAAGAGGATCTATTTAGACATACCTTGCTTTTGAAATTATTTGAGGCAATACCTGCACACAGACTCCTGCCAGTTTCTACAACTACCAAGAGAGGCATACAGAGCAGCAGTTACATGCTGGCCTTAGATTACAGCATATTGCTTAAATGCCTGTTTATTCTGAGTGAGACAACCCAATATTTTCAGGAGCATAATTCAGAGTCTCTAGGCACTCTCTGATTTTACCGATTCATTCTACTGTTGCCCATTCACACATCAGTGTCTTGCGACAGGATTATACGCAGTGTGAATTTGACTTTGAGAACTTAGTTCCATGCTAGTGACAAACCAGGGTGAGCTCAACTGTTACATGATGAATGTACTGACCTTGGCTTTATTTATTTGGAAACTGCTTGGAAAGCTGTTAGTTTTCTTTGTCCTGTGCATTCAAGTCAGCACCTTAAACAATTGTACTCTCAGAAGATGTCCCGAAGTTTGCATTTGTACTGCTGATCTCATGAGTTGTGCCAAGAAGGATCTTGAACAGGTCCCCAGCACCCTGCTTCCCACAGCCACTACCTTGGACCTCAGCTACAATAACATTACTCAGCTTAATGACCACTGGCTGGCTGCCTTACCACGTCTCCAGACCCTCAGGATCAGCCACAACAAGATCCACAGTATCAGCCGGCAAGTGTTCCACGATGCCACTTACATTTTACACCTGGACATGTCTTCCAACTACCTGAGCACTGTGGAGAAGTACTACTTTGATGGCCTTGTGAAGTTGGAGGAGCTCTTGCTATACAACAACAAGATTGTACAAGTCGATCAAAATGCTTTTGTCAAGTTAATCAGATTGCAAAAAGTCTACCTGAGTTGGAACAGGCTAACAAAATTTCCATTTGAGTCCATTCAAAGACTTGAACACCCATACCTGAGGACCCTGGATCTGTCTGCTAACAACCTAAGCAGCATTCCTGTTCAAGTAATAGCAACTTTGCCCGGGTACATAAAAAATGGCTTGTACCTTCACAACAACCCTGTGATATGTGACTGCTCTCTTCATCTGATGCTCCAGGAATGGAAGCACCGCGGTTTCAGTTCTGCGGAGGATTTTGTAGAGGAGCACACCTGCAAAGCTTTCCCCAATGTGCCACGTTCCTTAGTCAACACCTTCAATTACAACAAGTATATTGGAGATTGCTCCTGGAACCAATTTGACATTCCCCAAATCCTCTGCCAAGTGGGAGAATCCTTGGTAATAGACTGCAACACGAGCCTCCATAATGACAATGCCACAAACTACAGATGGATCTCTCCTAGACATGAATTATTCATGTACCCTGAGCACAGTAATCAGGTGCATCAACCTTTCAGAAATGGAAGCCTATTGATCAGAAAGGGTACCCTTTCCCATTCTGGCGTTTATGTGTGCATAGCCATCAACGAGTTCCAACAGATCAACCAGACGTTTGAAGTCAACATCACATTTCAATACCCCAAACCACCCGAGTCTTTCAATACTGGCCTCACAACCCTCTTAGGGTGTGTTGTAACCCTGGTACTTGTCCTCATGTACTTGTACCTCACACCATGTCGCTGCTCCAAGTGCTTCAAGAAGCCTGCAAGCCCCCCTCCAGACTGCAGTGCCCAATCGTCCATCCTTAGTACCACCCCGCCAGCCACAGATGGGCCAAATCGCAAGATCAGCGCAAACAAGCATGTTGTTTTCCTAGAGCCCATCAAGGAAGCCCAGAATGGCAAGGTCAGGTTGGCCGTTAGCGAGGACTTTCCAGAAGCTAAAAGCCCCAGACTCTTACAGCTCAAGCTGGACAATGAATCAATCAGCTCAGTCTTTTCAGATCCTCTCATCATGTCCTATGAGGAACGAGAACAGAAACCGGCAGATGGATAGAAAGCAATCCACAGGAAGGATGCAGCCAAAGTGGGGGTGGGGAAGGTATGGTGTCAAACCCCATATCCATTGTGGGAGGGAGAGGAAAGACAATATATATTTACAAAGCATCTCCTCACTGAAAGGCACAGAGGAATTCTCTTCATCTCCCTTGGATGGACTACTGTGGTTTATTCTTAATTTCCTTCATCTCCCCTGGAAGATGGTGGAGGCCTTTTCTTCTAACAATTCTAGTCTGACTGTCCCAGAATCCATTTGTTATGCACAACAGAAGCAACCATCTTTTGACATAAAAGAATTGAATGCTCTTTACACATCCCAGATGACTACAGCCGGCTCAGTAGTAGAGACAGTAACTTGTAGCAGAGAGTATCATCTCCCTTTAGAAAACTGCTGTGGAATACAAGATTGTGTAATGGCTTTGACTTTCAGAGAATAAACATTTGCTATATAAGCAAGCCTGTTTTTATTTCTGGAGAAGATATAGAATGCCCTTGCTGGACCAAAGAGGGGGCCATTTCTTACTTTTTAACTGCTTTAGTCAGCTACTGCTTCTAATATTAATTTTGAAAGTAGGTTCCCGAGCCCACACTATTCAACTTACTTCTAGGCTTCTTGGAACAAGTCATAGCATGGCTAAAAACTGAAGCAATGCTCCCTTTACAGATGGTCACAAGCCCTGCTCCAGATGACCACCTCGCCCTTTTGGATATGTGCAGTCAGCCACGTAAGTGTCAGAAACTAAGAGTCAGTCTTCTGCTTGAATCAGCTTAACAAAACTGTTTGGTATTACTAGACACACTGCCTGCCCCTTAAAAGCAACTTGTCCTGGGTTTGCTTTTAATGAGGAACCTTTTCCCCAGGTTGAATTATTTGTATCTACAATAAAATTCTAATAGCTCGGGCATCCTGTGCTTTTGGATCACTGTGACAGAAAGCAAAAATTGGTGCCAGAAAATTATCCTTGGGTTAGACTTGAGAAGGGCAAATTATTTATTTTGCTGTCATTACAGCAGAGGGGAGTTTGAGCCCAGACAGGGTTAAAAAGGATGCTATTCTAGACACAGTGCTAATGTTGTGTTTTGTTTTTTAAATGCACAATTAATCTATGGCTGGCCAATTCAGATAACTGGATTAGATAGACAAGAACACTGCCCTAGTTAGTGTACCTTTTTATATAACTTAATATAGCCATTAAAAGTTAACTTTGTTTCTCCCCACCCACCCCTGGCCCAAAACAGCTGTAAATAATCAAATTCAGGAATGTATTAGATTATTCATGCACCTAGTGTAATTACAACAAGCCAGCTCCACTCCGCTCTGCGCTTAAATGAACCATCTCTCTGCCTTTTTTCTCCTTGAGAAGGGCAGATGTGCTTGGGAGAACGAAGCATCTAGCTATTTTGGTAGTACTTTAATCCATGTAATGATAATAATTGTAACCTGGGGGTAGATTTCCTCTCGGGTTACATTTAAATAAAAATGCCCTTTTATTTTAAAATGTTGTTGTCTGCATCTGAAATTGTCTTTGCCCTGCTATGGTGTGAGATGGTGCAGGCTTCTTCTCCCTTGTCTGTGGCCAGGTAAAACTCCATATACAGTACAAAGTTCTAGTTTTTTTTAACACAAAAGGAGCTCAAATACCAGTCTAAACCCAGGCACTCTAAATATTATAGATGTCTCTGATATTAAAACCAAATTACAACACAATTTAATTTCGGCACAGTAGATGAGGCTGGAAGGTGCAAAGAAAGAAATGCAACACAAAGACGACTGTAAAAACAATTCTAAGTCTTTGGACAAGAACTTGATACATTATACACAAACAAATATTTACATGTATGTTTATGTGGGGGGGTCAAGACTGAGGAAGGAAGAAAACATTCCATTAAAACTAATTTCTGCAAGGCTTGGTGCAAAAGAAACAAGGATCCCCCCACAAATGGACCATCACTTTGGAGCAAAAGAGGATAGAATAGAATGGTTTCTCCCTTCTAATACTTTGGCTTGCTTACTTTGCACACATTCAGACATGGTGTTTTACCTTGCAAATATACTCTTCCAGGATCCAGAATATCGAACTACATTTGGCCTTAATCCCTTCTCTCCATGGCCACCAGTTACTATACAGTATTATTTCATTACAGGCTAGCTATACTAGCTAGAGATGTTGGCACACACCAACATGAACATTACAGAGCAAACTATGCACTGCCAGAGGTTCTCACAAACTTGTATTCTGGACAGCTACAAATGTTGTTGACGTGAGGCTAGAAAAATCCAGGGAAGATATTAATATCTTCCAAGATCATCTGGGTTGGGGTGTTTCTAAACCAGAAGCTAAGAAAAATAACCAAGATTGTTTATTCTATTAACATTTCTTGCTTGCATCTTGCAAAGCATACATAGCCACTGAGAATCCTGAATCAGGATTCCTGATATTCAAAACGTAGAGAGACGTGGATCTTTAGTTGGGCCATTTTTTAATGCTCTGGTTCTGCACACCAGGGTCAAAGCAGAATATGGGGAAAGTAGCAAGAGATGTCAAGATGTAATTTCCAGATTTTGAGATGTTCTATGCTGTTGAGATGCTCCTACTATGATGTCTGTGAACAGAGTCAACCTGAGCCTGGGAGGATTAGCACACCAAGCAACTGTCAGAGACAGCAGCGTTCTGTATCACAGCCCCACTCCCCAGTTCTTTGGCAAGAAAAAGCTAGTAAGTCACTTGACACAAATCAAAACTGAATTAAGCAACATTTGCTTTTTTTCATATGTGCACATGTCAAACACTATATAGCTCCTTTAAAAATCCAGATTTAAAAACCAATTTGTAAATGGATAGGCACTGAGGTGGTTAAGATACAAAAGTAAGTAACAAGAGATCAAAGCAGCAACATTTTTTAAAACCCTATTTATCCAATATTGGAGGATAAGAAATGTGTGGTTGGGAGTTTTTAATTTATATAATCTGTTCATAAATCATAAAACTACTGCTACATAACCCAAACCTTGGGATGAAATTATATAGACTACCAACCCAACCCAACCCCCCATTTTTTACAATTTATCTTTTACCCAGCAGGAAAGGATGTAGGGAATGCATTTGCTGCTGCTGACTAACAAATCACAACAGACATACTGAGCTTCAGGGCAGAAATCTTAAAGTGCAACCTAGTATGTGTCTATTCAAGTAAGCCCCTTTGAGTTCAGTACTACTCATTCCCAGGTAAGTCTACATAGGATTGCAGCCTTAGCTACTGAGGAGCTAATCCCACAAGAAAAAAGGCAGAGGAGGAATGATGCTCATATTACTTACTCCCATGGCTGCTCTCATAGATATTCTCAAATTGAAAATAAAAAGGCTACAGTTTTTGTCCAATGAAGTGCTCCTTAGCAAAGAAAGAAACAAAACGAAAGGAAAGGAAAGGAAAGAGGGGAAGTCATTGTGATACATGCAATAAAATGGAAATTAGTTATTCTGTCTGTCTATATCTAGCTAGCTAGCTATCATTACTTCTAGTCAAAGGAAATAAACTGTGCCAATACTACAATAAAGTGCATAAAATTCTTCAATAATTTCCATGTTATTCTACAGTATTCCTCACTGCTCTACAGTAGACCAGGGGATCAGTTAAATTTCAGAACCTCTTAGTGAGTACAGCCATGGATTTCCAATTACCAGCACTTTACAAAAAAAATCAGTCTGCTCTATGGGACTGCCCCTTCTCCTAACAACAGACAGAATTCTCCTTCAATCACAACATCATCCTGCATTAAAAATCTGCCTGTGAGTTATGGCCAATTTTCTCAGGCCCTACTCACTTTCCGTCAGCAAGAGATATAGAGGCACATGACTGTGTCTTTTCAGTAATGGAACCCCCATTGTTGAACTCATTCCTAAGGAAGTTAGGCTGACTCCTTCTTTGATGTCTTTTACACGAACCATTAAGATTCTATTCTGTCAGACTTTTAGTGCATTTTAATTCATAGCAGCTGTAGATCTAGCTTCCAGCTTTTGAACATCTGCTGGTTGTGATGAGTTTTGAATGGTTCAAAGCTGCCTTGGATTGGATTGGAAGGCAATACATAAATACACCTTTCTTTCAGGCCCCGATTGTGCCTGACCCCAAAGACCTTCGCCACAATGCAATATGGTCAATACAATAACTGGAGAAGATGAATAAGATGAATAAAAGAACGTGGTAGAGATATAGACATCCTATGGATGGTGTTCCTGTATTATCCAAGTACCTAATTTAGACAGAGAGCAACAAGCGAAGGGCCTCACTCAGCTCAGAGGTGGAACACATGTTGTGCATGCCAAAGGGCTGAAGTTCAATCCCTGGGATTTCCAGTTAGGGCCGGGAAAGACTCCTGTATGCCTGGATGGAGAGATGCATGTCAATCCGTGTAGAACAGGGGCCATGACCTTTCTCAGCCCAAGGACTACATTCCGTCATGGATAAACCTATGGGGGCGATATGCCATTGGTGGGTGTGCCAAAGGCAAAAGTAGGCTGAGCAACAGGCGTGAGCCCTGTACAGTAGGATACATACGACTAGAAGTTTCTTTACACACACCCATGAACACATTTCTCCATCCAGGCATGCCAAAAGCACTACGGCAGTTCAGGAACATGCAAAAGCATGTGAGGAGGGTGTGGAGCAGGGCTGATGTGATGTGTGACCTGTGGAAGGGGTATGTGCTGGGTAGAGTCTCAAAGCCTCATTAGAGAGGTCAGGGGTGTCACATTTGGCCTCTGAATTGGGAGTTCCATAGCTCTGGTGCACACAATACTGAGCTACATGGAATATTCTGAAGCAGCATAAGGCAGCTTCTTGCATTCCTACAGAATGAAGAAGGTAGGACAAACTATCTTATGTCCACTAGGAAGAACAGTCAACCAACAAGTCAAAAACCCCTTTTCTCCACAAAGTGGCCTTCGAGCCACGTACCTACTGGGAAGTAGAAGAGCAGTTCCATTCTAAGTGACTGTGCCCACACTACATCCATTAAAAAAGCTTCATGAGATGGCTTTCTGTCAATCTTATAATGCATTGAGAAAGCATGAAATACTATCCACATGCTCACTTCTACACATTTCTTCAATAGGAGAACGATGTCAATAGCTAAGGAGATGGCCAATTACTCAGAGGCAAAGTTCAGAGATCACGCTAGAACCCAGTTTGGCACTATGTGAATGAGCCTTAGTAAGGGCATGTAACCCCCTGCCCCAGCAAAGTGTGGTTTGGAGGCAAAAGTTTCTGTTTTTGTTAATGACTGGTTATTTTTTCACTTTCCAGAGCAGTTTCCCTCATCATTAAAACCAACCCAAAGTTTCTGAAAGCACATGCTTCATTTCCATCTGAATTAATCTTCAATTGAAGACACCCAGCAATGAGGTTTGTTTTCAATCTAAAAAGGCAAATGAAAGCATAAGTGCATCTATGAGTGCATTCCACCATCTGTGCATTGCCTAAAGACACCCAATCTCAATGCCTTTGATGTCTTCTAAACGGAAAAGGGTGTTGCTAAACTTTCTCAGCTTTGACCTGCTAGGAAACATATTAAGAACATAAACATAACAACATCCCTGCTGGATCAGGCTAGGCCTATCTAGTCCAGCATCAATCTCCTTGCACTTGATAGCAATCACTACCTATTGTGTGTAACTTGGCACTGTGAGAAGTGAATAAGCGCTTTCTTTTGTTTATCCTGAGTCTTCCAACATTTAGCTTCATTGGATGGCCCAAATAGGAGGGATAGTATTATAAGGGACAAAACCCTCTCTCTTCACTTTCTCCAAACAATGAATAATTTTATAACACCTTTATCATGTCACCACTAACTTGTCTTTTGTCTAAACTAAAAAGCCCCAAATGTTATAACCTTTCCTCACACTGGAACTATTCTACCCCGTTGGTAATTTTGCTTGCCCTTTTCTGAACCTTTTCCAGCTCTACAGTATCCTTTTGAGGTGACACAACCAGAACTATACACAGTATTTTAAGTGTAATCGCATTGCAGATCTGGATAATGGTATTACGATATTGGCAGTTTTATTTTCAATCCCTTTCCTAATGACTGCTACCATGCTATCTTCATCAGAGTTAACCGCTATGAGTCCAGGTCTTATTTCTGGTCAGTCCACTAGTGACTACCACTACCGCTGCCATTTTACTGCCCATTCATCCAGTTTAGATGGATCTTTCTGGGGCTTCTCACAATCCCTTTTGGTTTTAACCACCCTGAAAAATGTGGTATCAGCAAACTTGACTACGTCACTATTCAACCCCAACTCTAGATCATGGTTTCCCAAACTTGTGTCTACAGTTGTTGCTGGACTACAACTCCCATCATCCCTAGCTAGCAGGACCAGTGGTCAGGGATGATGGGAAAATGTAGTCCAAAACAGCTGGAGATCCAAGTTTGGGAAACCCTGCTCTAAATCATCCATGAACAAGTTAAACTAGCACATCCCAAAACAATTTCTTGGGGGAATCTACTTTCTACCAGTACTTCCTTCCATTGGTAGAACTTTACATTTATTCCTACTCTCTGCTTCCTTTTTGCTTAACCTCATCCATAAAACAACCTCTCCTCTTATTGCATGGCTTCTAAGCTTACTCACAAGTCTTTAGTGAGATAGGCCTACTTTGCTCTTTGAAAGTCTAAATACATAATGTCAAATGGATCACTTCTATCTAAGTGCTTGTTGATACTCTCAAAAAACTCTAATAGGAAATGAGAGAAAACTTACACTTGCAGAAACCACACTGGTTCTGCTTCAGCAAGACTTACTTTTGGTATATGCTTGGTTACTCTGTCTTTAACAATGCTTTCCTTTTTTCCCTGGAACAGATGTTAAGCTAACCTCACATTTTAAGAGGAGAGCCCCAATGCTGCCTCATTTGGTCCATGGAAAGCAGTAGCAGACATTTACAACAATGAGTACATAGGTGGCACTTGTCATGATGTCCCGTTTTGCCAGAAGCAGTTTAGTCATGCTGGCCACTGTCTGTGAACAAACATCAGCTCCCTCGGCCTGAAGCAAGACGAGCGCCACAACCCCATAGTCGCCTTTGACTGGACTTAACCCTCCAGGGGCCCTTTACCTTTTACCATCCCTATTAGTCCAAAATTAACTTACATATTCATTACACACCATTCTTCTTAAGGTGTGTATAAAAGCGCCCCCATGTGGTAAAATCACAATTTTTTTAGTCCCTGAAACCCCTGGTTTATACCCTTCTTTCACCACAGGAGGGCACCTTTGTCTTATCATTAACCACAGTGCTGAATGTGTGAACTCACGCTGTGACAATACAAAATTAAGCATATACCATCACCTGCTCTGAGACCTTTGGATAAAACAGTACACAAATGTCTGCCACCAAGCTCTCCACAGTTCACTTTAAATTTTCCCTTTACGCTGCTGTTCTTACATTGGCCAAAATTAAGTCATGGGGAAGCTTGCAAGGAGCAGAAGAAAGTAATATAAGGGCATCTGAAGAAAACCGCGTAACATGGAGTGAAATAGCCAGGCTTGGCTGATTGAAAGAATCCTTTTGCATCAATAAAATCAGCTGTTTTGCTACAACCACCTAGGTAGCCTCGTTAACAGCAGCTGCACTTAAGAGACAATTTTTCAGCGTTCAAGAGGCTTAGAAACACAGAAATCCAGCATTAAAAATTGGGGTTGCCTTAGTAAAAATCCAGCTTGTCTGACAAACAGGACTTTGAAAGTTTAATGCATGTCCCTTAGGAATGGACTACGCCGTCTCTTAGCAAACACAACAGCAATCAGGAACTCACACTGCTGCCAAGTTTGGTGTTTCTAAACTGCCTATACATCAAGCTAATGGCTCAGCATAAAACACTTACGTTTTACTAAGAGAAAGCAAGAAGTTGTTGAGTCATTCTGCCCCAGCCCCCACCTCTACTCAGCACAAAAGCGGTTGTTTTGTAGAGATTATTCCTAAAGAATGAGAGCTGATGGTTCCATTTTCTACTATTGCTCCATATTTAGTAAGCCACAACAGAAGAGGAAACAACTCTACTTCAGGCAAGGACATGAATCAGACTATGGAAATTGGACAGTGACATCATGGACCAGATGCAACTAAATACAGTAATAATAATGATGATGAAGATGATGTTACAACAGTTAAAACACAATATTAAACAACTAGTTGCTCTAGCAGGTGCTACCACAATGAGTCCCGCTAGAGCAATGGGGACTGCCCCCACTCTCTTCCACCCACACACCCCATAAACTGCCTTGGAGGGGTGGTTGGGAGACCCCCAGAACAGGGCACAGAAGGAGAAGAGGGGGAGACCCGTTACAACAGGGAAGCTGAAATGCTTGCACTAATGGAGCAATTGCTTCATATGCCTTTGGCCAAGAGTCACTCTTGGAATTCCTGCATTTCTGTCAAACTTATGGGGGAAAGATAAGACCTGCCAGCTGAATGGCAGCATAGCAGCACAATCTGCACTGCAGTCAGATAGCCTGTCTCTCTCATGCGAAGGATGTACAGGTTCTGAACCAGCTCTTCTGTTATACTTAAGCAAAAGGCGCCTGGCTGCACCAAACCCCATTTATAATCAGTGGCTGATATGTCAATTTAGCAGTACAGGGCAATTTACACTGCAGCTCCTCATACAGACCCAGTAGCAGACAGTGGGGTGGCAGCCCTTACCTGACCTCCATTTGGTTGTGCCACTGCTGCTTACTGGGAGGTGGAGATGACAGTGAGGTAGGCGTGGTGCAAATGCACCAGGCAGGAGCACCAGATAACTCTGAGTTTGAACCGTGCCAACCTTGCCACTGCCTTCTCTTTCCCCTCTACCTCTTAGTAAGGAACAGTGACACAAACAAGGTTAGGTGAGCACCACCATGTTGTCCGCTACTGCATAGACCCCTGTCAGTGATACTCTATTGATTAGCCACCACATGCGGCACCAAAGTTAAGTGATGGCTGACCCACATTAACAGCACTTAGTTCGCCAAGACAGATAAATCCATACAATGGATCAGTCCTGCTCTACCAAGTTGCTCTTTGACTGAATTGTGCATCTGGCATGTCTACAGAGGGAGCTACTAATTTCACCTGGTGTGAGGCAAAGGAGAATTACCAAATGCCAGATTAATGCAATGAGATTGTAATTAATTAGTGTTCTGAACACTCTGAATCTTCAAAGGTTTTTGCAAACATTTATTAATCCCCAGCACCAGGAGAGAAACAAAGCTTCTGTGATCACAGGATCACCCCAGGACAAAAAGGGCACCCTCATCTTTATCAGGAGGAACAGCCCATGCACATGGGCCATATGCCACAATGCTGGAAGCAGACTAGCTTTATTTAAAAGCCTAATTATAAGAGTAGAAAGAGGCTGAAGGTCCCCGACTACCAACATTTACATTGATGTATTCTGCATTTCCTGATTTCCCCTGAAACTGGAATTTCCCATTTCTCAAAGTTCTATAAGCTTCACCCCCCCCCAACCCAGCATGTTGAGCAAGTTAAAACAAGCTCTTCATTTGACATTTATGTACTAAATGAAACCCTGCCCCATCCTGCTCCCTGAGTAGACCTCACTATCCAGTAACTCTAAGAGCACCACAGTCCCTTTTAGAACCAATTAACCCTGAGCACTCGGTTCAAGATATATTCTCAAGGCTGTAGAGATGCAGAGCTGGTGTCTGCACCTAGTAATGGCTTGGATGGGGGCCAATAAACTGAAGCCAAATCTTGAGCAGATCACAGAACTATGGATTGACAGTCCCTGGGTCGAGGAAATTTGGTGTATTACCTGCTCCAGGTGAGGTTAAACTCCCTCTAAAGGAGCAAGTACATAGCTTAGGGATTTTCCTTGATCCAACATTGCCAATAAGGGCAAATGTGGCCCAGAACACCTTTTATAAGTTTAATTTGGTTCATCAGTTGTGGCATTTCCCAGGTAAGGATAGTCAGGCCACGTTGATACATGTGCTGGTCACCTCCAAACTGGATTAATGTCATTGTGATATGTGGGGCTGCCTTTGGCACTGAGGAGTCAATGCCTCTCACAAACTGTAATCCTTTTATGTATCTATTACCACACAATAATCATAACACCTTATTATTATTATTATTATTATTATTATTTCTACACCTTCATCCAAATATCACAGGGAGGTTTACAATATAAAAACACAAAAATACATACCACAATACCATAATAACAAACAAAAACAATAACCCCACACAGTTTAAAAGGCCATAGATTGCTTAATTAGCCAAAGGCCCGGGAGAACGTACTCTTTGTAAAAATAAATAAATTGTTTTTTGTTTTAAAAAATAAAGATTTATTGATCAATCATCTTATGTTACAATACTAAGCAATCATATAATGGTGTACATTGTACCATTCTTTTATACACTTTCATATATCCAAAAACATAAGAATAAAAACAATAATATTACAGTACCTGTCAAAATTGGCACCCAGAATTGTTAGCGCCCATTAGAGGGCCAGAGTTGAGAAAAAAGAAAGAAAAAAGAAAAGTACATTTACAAAAAAGGAACAAAAGGAAACTCACAGATTCCTTGAATCATATAAATAACCTACATCTATCCGACTTCCTATCAAACCCAACTGTATAGTCCAATCGTACCTTTGAGTGTACTTCAACTCATTCTGTTATCTCCTTATATATCTTTATTACACTCTCTTATCAACTGGTACCTCTTTTTCAAGTCTTATTATTCTTTCTACTTCCAAGGTTACTCAAATGCAGGCATGGCCAGCCTGCCCCTGCTATATTTCTGAACATATAGTTTATATCTAGCCCATTTTTCCTGATATTTTTGTTTCGGTTCACCTCTCAGATTATTAGTTAGTTGTGCCATCTCGGCAAACTCCTGCAGTTTATTCTGCCACTCTATTAACGTTGGGGGTTCTGGTTCTTTCCATCCTTTTGCTATTAAAGTCCATGCTACCGCTGTGGCGTATAGGGAAATCTCTTTTAAATTGTTTGGGACGTTTCTACAGTATTTACAATACTTAGTAAGAAAGCAAGAAAGCTTCTGGTTTTTGGGGGAGAGTAATTCCTAACAATTTTTTAAGTACTCTTTGTAAAAAAAAATGTTAATATGCACTGAAGATATGCAGTGGATAGAATTTCTGGACTCCTCTTCTCAAGCCAGTGACAGAGCAGAGAATGTCTAAGCATTGATTCAGAACACCACATTGATATTTTTTATGAACAGCAGAAAGCAAATATTTTTTTTATAAATAATATAGTCAGATATTATAAGGGCTAAATGGTCTCCTATGCACAAACTTAGGAATAAAAAACCAAACAGATTACCAGTTTAGAACTAATCACACTGTGCACAAAGGTGAGCTTTGCAGTTGAGCCATTTTCCTCCATGTTTTTAGCCATTAGCTAAAGTGTTTAATGTTCTCCGAAAGGTACAGCTTATGAATACATATTTATTCAGAGAACATTTCAGATGTTTTCAGAGTAATAACTATGAATGGCACACAAAGTCAAAACATGAAGATCACTTTCCTCTGTTCCTTAAAATATGAGAGCTCATCATAGGTGCTTCATTTGGCAGGATTATGTTTAGCTGGGAATGTTTAGTCTGGAAAAAGGACACTGAAAGGAGCTATGATAACCATCTTCAAATATCTGAGGGGCTGTCACAGGGAAGATGGAGCAAGCTTATTTTCTCCTGCTCTGAAAGGTAGGACTCAAACCAATGGCTTCAAGTTACATGAAAGGAGATTCCAACTAAACATCAGGAAGAACTTTCTGACAGTAAGAGCTGTTCAGCATTGGAACGGTCTCCCTCAGAAGGTTGTGGACTCTCCTTCACTGGAGGCTTTTAAGCAGAGATTGGATGGCCATCTGTCATGGATACTTTATCTGAGAGTCCTGCATTGCAGGGGGTTGGACTAGATGACCCTTCAGGTCCCTTCCAACTCTACAATTCTATGATTCCAGGCTATGTCCTTGCCCTTCTCACTGCAGAAAGCAGCTCACACCCTACCTAGTTCCCATAATGAAGCTCTTCTAGTATAATTTACAATTCCCACCCACTGCTGAACATTCCTAATTAAATTGGGAAAGCCTAATGATTATTGCCATCTGTCCAACTACAACACTTTTTCCCAACTTTAGATATATGAACTGAAATGGGAGTCATGTGATGCCCATCTCAGGATGCATTACATTGTTCCTGCAGCTTTGTAATCACACTGGGGTATGTGCTGACAACAGCACGGGCCAGTTAAGACAAGAATTCAATAGCTGGTGACTGATCACAGCCATGGCAACCAGCAAATCGCTAGGATGCACACTCGCATCCCTGCCTAATAGTCTGACATATTAGCTGTGTGTGTTTTTTCCAAGAGGACAATCTGCCAGTGGGACAGAACATCTGTCAAGTGCAGCTCAGGATGCAGAGAATGAGGCATGTGGAGGGTGCCAGTTTCCATAGCCATTATCCAAGGCTCAACTGAGGACCCATGGGACTCTCTTCAATGTTAGCACAAGCAGATCAAAATAAACTGATTCTCCAAGCAAAGGCTATACTTTGTATTGTGGTCTATTGCCCAATGGGGGTGAAGGTGGAATCAAAGCTCCTATTAGGCATGCATGGCTCAGGCCTTGGGGCATGCCTAAAGCAGCTCTTTGAATCCCAGATCATTATGTATTTCTAACCAGGGTTCTATAAGTCCACTCATGAGAGGACACGCCCGATTGCCCTATACTACATGCCCAGAACAAAGATCCTATTCCTGCTGGGCTTTTGCAGGAGGTAGCAGTAGTGAGGTGCTACTGGTGCTTCCTGCAGAAGCCCAGCATGAGAGAAGCAGCACCCTTCCTTCTTCCAAGGACAACTCAAGGGAAGAAAGTTGGAGCAGCTTTTCTCCCTTCTTGCTAGGCTTCTGAAGGAGGGTGGCAAGTGAGGAGAACCACCCTGAAGGGAATGATCAGTGGCAACCACAAGTTATGGTTGTGTAATAAGCCACACCAAGACTTGGGGATCTCCCATGTAGGGGTTTGCACTTCTCATTTCTGTATGCCTGTTTTAGGCATTATTAAGGCCTTTCAGTATAGTTGTCATGGTCTGGAAATCATAGGAATTTATAGTAATATAACTGAGCTCATCGAAAAGGATGGCAAGTAATTGTCACCAGCCCAGTTTTCCAGCCAGCCCCAGTTAAACAAGCGTTCTGATATGTTTAAATGCCTCCCAAGCCACGAAGAGTTTGGTGAGCCACTGATTGCTCACACCTCTGGCCTAAGGTCTCTCCCAGTGTGCCTTCTTGTTCTCCATCTACCAATCTTGAAAAAGTGATGTCTAGAAGTGGTTAACACATTTGTATATAGAAACAAGGGCATCCTTACTAGAATACCACATCTCATTCTGGCACACATACCTCCAGAATACCGTAGATTCCAAAATAATTATAAAATAAATGGCAATTATCAGACTTCACTGGAAGGAAATCAGTACCATGGCAGTTAAACTGGCTTAAAGCAGTTTCACTTTGTAGTGTAGATCAGGGTTTCCCAAACATGGGCCTCCAGCTGTTTTTGGACTACAATTCCTATCATCACCGACCACTGGTTCTGCTAGCTAGTTTGGTAAACCCTGGTGTAGAAGAACCTTTAACAATCTTTAGTTTGTTAAAGAGCACAATGTATGCTGCAGTTCAACCTGATACTCTGGGGCTGCTTAAATGATATCCATTTAGCGACTAAATGTTCACAATGCCCCCTTCTGGTCTGACAGTAAGTCAGCAACTGGAGCTCTTAAAAGCACCCACACCTTTTCCATCTAAACCAAAGCAGCTCAGCCTTCCATAGGAAAGTAAATAGTTGCTACTATGCCTGGCACTGCAGAAGAATGGCTGCCATTTTATAGGTAAGCATCAATGGGACATCTAACCAAATGTACCATTAGTGCATGGCAGGTACAGGTCTGCCATGATGATTTCTACCTGGGGTATCTACAGCAGTGTTTTTCAACCTTTTTTGGGCAAAGGCACACTTGTTTTATGAAAAAAATCATGAGGCACACCACCATTAGAAAATGTTAAAAAAATTAACTCTGTGCCTATATTGACTATATATAAAGTAATTCTCTTGAATTTTTCAATTTTTCCCACGGCGCACCAGGCAACATCTCGCGGCACACTAGTGTGCCACGGAACAGTGGTTGAAAAACACTGATCTACAGCAAGTAAACTGAAGAGAAAGTAATGTAAGTAATCAATTGGTGTGGTGCAAGTTCATGATCAGGAGAGACCTGACAAGCTGTTCCATAGGTCTGCCAAGGATTCCAAATCCTGTCCTTCCCCCATTGTTACCATCTTATTTATATATATCTCCCTAGGCCAGGAATAGAGAACCCTTTTTTGGCCATAGAACCACATCCACCCTTGGCCATGCACACATGCACAGGACACACAGTCTTCTCTCTCCAGATGATCTCTGCAAATCAGCTGAGGAAGGGATAATTTGCATCAACAGGAGGCTGCTAAACTGGAAGAAGAGGTTTAAAGCCCAGCATCATGTTTCTTTTTTTCCCCTGCCACTGCTAAAATTGCTGGGGGCTTGGGGGTCAGAAAAATTTGCAGCTGGAGGTCAGCCATCCCTGTTATAGACTCTGTTAATTGCCTTAGGCCCTTGAAAACGCTTGATTCATCCATACATTTCTGCAAAAGCATCTCTATTATGATTTCATAGCAATTACAGCTATGAAAATACTATTGCTCAAGCCACAGAGTTAAGAGATAAAGACCCTAGATTCACGCTCCCTCCATAGCCTTCCAACAGAACAAAACCAGCAATGAAAGCCAGCAGCATCAAGAAGCTACAGATCACAGAGACGGTAATTAGTCCCATTCCCATCCACCGTTCATGCCTCAGAAACAATTTAGAAGTTTTATGATACAACAACAGTCCAAGGGAGGCCTCTATAATGAGCTGCAATCACTGCTGAGAAAAGGACCATATTTCACTACAATTAATGAACAAATATCTGTTGGAGGTTATTAAGCAATGTGCTGTTTTCACTTGGAAAATGCAGCCTACTTTATCCTCAGGCTGTTGATTTACTCCTGTTAACATGAAATTTGTCCAGGAATTTGCTGTAGATCTCATATGCCATGTTAAAAATTCTTAATAGCAACATATCTTCATTAGTCTGTTCCTATCAATGAAAAATGCAATATGACCTTTCCTCAAAAAGCAGTGTGTTACTGAGGGCACTATAGATGAGGACAACATGGGCAAAAGGAAAGAAACATCTAGTCTGCCCCACAGAACAGGAAGCAAATGGGCTGAGGAAACAGGGACAGGGATGGTTATGATTGCATCTGGCTGTCAGCATATCAGCTGGGCTGTAAAGGAACTAGTGTAGAAGCTAGATAGTGTACAGGATCAACGATGAAAGGAGTTCAATTTGGCAAGAAGGCAAACTAGATGCTGCGGTAGATCCAGAATCCCTGCTGAGGCCTCTGTGGCTGATATAAAGGTAAGGGACGGAGGGAGCTTGTTACCCCAGTTTGGGTGGGATGGGATTGGCCTCTATAGGGTTTCCCACAACCAGATTAAAAAAAACAAACATTTATTGTAATATGGTGTGCTTGGCACATTTATATTTAGGACTATGTGGCTTTGGCCACAGGAGGGAGGATATAATTAGGTTGATTTGTGTCTATCTGGAAGGCCTTGGTGGGGGGTGGAGAGGATCAGAAATAGCCCGCTTATAGAACTAAAATGCCTAGCCACATGGAGCTCAGCTGTCTGCAAAACAAGGACAACCTTTTGAAAAAATATGACATGCCAAATGAGAAATTGAAACATGACACAACAGTTTCATATGGACTGCATTTCCGTGAGAAGGATTAAACTATCCTTTATCAGGCAAGATAAAAACAATCTGAATAGAGTTGCCACACTGACTGGCTGGCTACCTATTTAATTTTTTGAATCTAAAAGATTATGAAATATTCCAAGTAGCTGTGATACTGGTACTGCTTTAAGAACTAACCTGCTTGGTATCTAGCATGTGCCTTTAAAACTGCCATTTGTTATTAAATAGTTGTTACTTTGCTTTATTCTTTCTTTAATTTCCTTTATAACAAAAAATGCAACTGCAGACTGGCCCTGCTGTTCCAGGATAAAAGCCAATGAGGAGAACTGCTCAGTAAATCATTTACTTTTATAGAAACCTTATGTAACAATGTTAAAAGCTGTAATTCAAAGCAATGCTTTTAAAAAGGTAATTTCATTCCTTCACAGTTAACAGTTATCTAACTTGTTTTTGCAGTTAACGTAAGTATCAACCCACTTGAGAATATCTTTTTTTCCTTATACAGTCTGAATGATCAAATGGGCCAAATCTTTTTGACCTGTCAAATGCCTATCCCTAGACCTGAATACAATTAAGGCTCATTTTAGAAGGAGGCTATGCACATATTTCTCCATGATCATCATGGGTATCTGCATGTGTTTCATAGGGGAGTGAATGCGCCCTTCTTTTTAAAACACCCCTCTGGACCTTTTTCAGCAGCTTGATGTTCCCATTTCCCTCCTCAAGTTGGAAAGGTCAGAAAGTAAAAGATGTCCTTTCCCAAGTGAGGCAGAGGGGTGAGAGGAAGTGCTGAAAGCTGTTTTTAATGCTACTTTAAGATCCACAGTAGACATCAAAAAGAGTGGAATTAAATGCAAAATGTATTTATTGACTGTCTGCATTTGTGAAGTTGTTTACCTCATTCAGATGATTGTATCAAAACTTAATCAGCCAAGATATGAACAAACCTTGTGCCAGCCAAACCACTTTTTCCTGTCTTAGCATGTTGCAATTAACCCCAGAGGTCTTCAATTCCCCATAATTTCTTGCTACGTCTGAACCACGAAACTATGACAATCAGGATCAGAACAACCAGGTTCTTAAACCACCTTCCAACTATGGTTTAATATCCTGGCCTGGTTTTCCCCCATCCTGGTAACCACAGGGCAGGATTCAACTAACGTACCCTGCCTGTTAGGAGACATGATTTTTTTTAGGTTGGAGAGGATGGAAATCAGAAGAGTAGCTACTACCAGTACCTAATTTATAGTGGAAAGGCTACAGTTTTGTTTTTTCCAAAAAAAAAACCACACACAACAGGGTGGGAGAAGAGAATATCAGATGACAAACGAGTGTGAACCCATTGTCCTGAGAGCTGTGGGAGGGACTTGTCCATCACGTCTGTCTAAGTACCATAACAAGGGCAATGAAGGCAAAGCAAGAATGCCATCAGCCACACTGCAGTGGATCTGGAGGGGCATGTCAGCAGCCACCTTCCTTTGGGACTTGGCTTACCGGTATTTTCCACTGTCATACGCTACTGCAGCTAGACATACTCACTGTTTAAAACAACCAAACGCAGCATGCCTTTACAGTTTTATCCGTCTAAATGATCTGCTGCCAGCATTGCTCAGATTAGGAAGGAAATTTGCATATGTAGAAAGAGTATTCTTTTGCTACAGCATGATGTGAGTGGTGCCTATGCATAAAGGTAAAAAGAAATGGACTGCTTTCCTTTGGGCAGGACCATTTCCAGATCTAAATCCCAAAGCTTGTTCTTTCTAGAAACAGAAGAACAAGAAGATGAAGAGAAACATACAGAGATAGGACAAATCTCCCTTTAAAGTTATTGTAAGAATAGAGTAGAACTAAAGATTATCTTGTCCAACTTTCCACACCCTAAGCAGAATCTGCCATGAACCCACACCACACAAGAAACAAGGAACAGAATATAGTGTAGCTTGCATGAGCTACATAGCCGTGTAAGCAGAGAACAGAAGCAAGCAGAGAACAAAAGCAAACAAAGTATCCCACACCAGAATATTTACACCAGAGTGGCCAATCCTCTAGATGTTGTTGGACTCCAACTCCCATCAGCCTCAGCCAACAAGGGCCAGGGATTATGCAAGTTATAGTCCAACAACATCTGGAGGGCACCACGTTGGCTACCTCTTTAAATAATTCAATGGAACGTTTAAATTGACAGGGCGTCCCCCCTTTTTTTCTTTTAAATAGCTCTCAAGTACACTATAGTCACGACAGGGACGCGAGTGGTGCTGTGCGTTAAACCACAGAGCCTAGGGCTTGCTGATCAGAAGATCGGCGGTTCGAATCCCCGCGACGGGGTGAGCTCCCATTGCTCGGTCCCAGCTCCTGCCCACCTAGCAGTTGAAAAGCACGTCAAAGTGCAAGTAGATAAATAGGTACCGCTTCGGTGGGAAGGTAAATGGCGTTTTCGTGCGCTGCTCTGGTTCACCAGAAGCAGCTTAGTCATGCTGGCCACACAACCTGAAAGCTGGCCAATAAAGCGAGATGAGTGCCGCAACCCCAGAGTCGTCCACGATGAGACCTAACAGTCAGGGGGCCCTTTACCTTTACACTATATTTGCAGCACAAAAACATCCAGAGACCAACGTACAGGACAGAAATTATTTGGGGATTTACTATCCTGCAACCAGACTGAGCATATGAAAACAGGGGGCAAAGACAAAGACTGCATCATTACCCTAATACACAATGCTGCCAGGCTGCTCATTTCAGAAAAGTAAACTAGAAGACAAGCAATGAAATCTTCGTCACACGGAGTGGAATTAAGCAGCACTTACCCTTGGAAGTCAGTATCAACAAGCAGCCGGACCAGAATTCCTGTCACAGCCACAAGGATTGGATAGTGATCTACGCTCTCCAGTCCTAAGGAAGAAAGAAGGTATTTCAAATTACTATGAAAGTTAGCTTGTTGACTTCCCTTGAGCACCCCTTTTTATCTTCTTAACTATAGCAGAGGACAAATTAGCATAGCACTGCACTGAGGAACACCACCAGCCTAAGTTTTTAGGAGACCAGGAGGAGATAAACGTTTGTATTAATTCACTTGAAGATTTGTACTAGTACATCCATCAGCTTCATCAGGCCTTTGCTAGAGCACCATAAGCTCAAACGAGTCCTCCTCCACCACCACTCCCGATATGGACAACCCCAGACAAAACAGAATGAACCTCCTTGGCAAACAGGAAACCTTAGAGGTAAGTGACAAACACTAGAGAAAGCACTTGCTCATCTCTGCTAATGCCACTGTCTGGTTTTCTATTAGAAGGGCACTTAAAAGGATTGTGCCAAAAAAAAAAAAAGGAATTGTGCTAAGCCCTTCAGTAGTGGTCCAGTATTCCTCCACCTTCCAGTCAGCATACAATCCCCAAGTCATCCAAACACAGAGTGCTTCTTAAGCACATAACCTTGAAAAGGGCACTTGTGCTCGAGCTAGGATAATGGGGGTATGACTAAAGCAATGCTCAAAATTTTAAGGGAAGCAAAGGGAGGTAAAACAAGCTTGTCCAAATTTAAAATTTAAAATTATGCTGTTCCATAGAAATTCACTCCTTT
Organism: Lacerta agilis; assembly: GCF_009819535.1. Classification (NCBI taxonomy): domain Eukaryota; kingdom Metazoa; phylum Chordata; class Lepidosauria; order Squamata; family Lacertidae; genus Lacerta; species Lacerta agilis. Next base: position 66,703,342 of record NC_046313.1, read on the forward strand.
AATTGTTGTGTTGTGCTGAGGAAGATTATTTCGAAACAGTGTGATTATCCGGATCACTGTCCTGTCCTGCACAGTAACACCTTGGCACCACTCTACATGTATCTACGTGCATCTCAAGACTGATTTATTTATCAACAGACGAATATTGTCTTGCTGGCTATTTAAAGACTTACATTACTTTCAGAAACTTTTGTGTTATGTATCATATTTACAAGAGTGTACATTTTGGTCTCGTATTATGTTATGTTTGTTGCGTTTAACGAATTAGCGCCTTTACTATTTATTGGTCTACGTGTTGCCTTTCATTGTTTGCAAATTTAAAATTAGGCACGCTTCAGAGACAACTTTCTTCAGGATGACAGCTATTCATATGGTCCTTTACTCCACATGCTTACGACCATACCTATTCCAGAATGTTCTTTCTATCACACTACAGTGGTACCTCAGGTTAAGAACTTAATTTGTTCTGGAGGTCTGTTCTTAACCTGAAACTGGTCTTAACCTGAGGTACCACTTTAGCTGTACTTACGTCACACAGATGCCAAATGAATGAATCCATCAAAGAATAGGAAAGTGTAAAAATGTGTGGAAGTGTGCGGATCTTTTTAAGCTCTCTCCATTCACAACCTCAATTTTCAATGAGGGCTGAGCCCTTGTTCCCCAAGAAGGAACACAAGGGTACACTGACTCAGCAATATTCTTTACTTTCTATTACTGATCAGTATGACATACTGGTAGATCTGCAGCAGTGTGTGCCACAGCAGTTATTTGATAATGCTGTGTGGAGGAAAAGGTCCATGCTCTGTGGGCGGGGAGGGGAGGGGAGGGGGGGACAGGCAGACAGTGCACAAACCGCTAACACATGCTGTCCTTTTCTCATCATAAGACACCAGAATAACCAGCCAAAATGAAGGGCTAAAGATAATGGAGCTATAGCGTAAGTGGAATCGAGTCAGCAATTTTGCAGTTAAATGCAGCCGCTGCTCATTCACTGGTATCACTCTCTGACAGCTTTTAGTGCAGAAGCAGGACATCTTGCCTCCCTAAAGATTACTTTGCAATTTAACAAGCTCTGTACAAGAATGGATTCCTTCACCCTGAGTAGGTGGGCACACAGCCATCACTTAATGACTGCTTACTGTTTAGAGCCAAAAGATCCCATTTCCCATCGTTGCAGGTTTTATGCATTTCTGTAAGCAACGAAGGCCAAGACCACACGGGGCTTCCTTTTGGGATTGGATGCCATCTTTCATTCTCATGTGTGCTCTGCTGGGCTCCTGCCTATCTGAAGAGTGGGTGGGAGGGAGCAGTGGCATCAGTGGAAGTTGCACTGACACCATAATCAGAGATAAAAGGTCAGCACAGAATTCTTCCCACAGATATTTCCTATCTTGTTGTTCAAAGGACTGGGAGTGGGTGAAGCTCCTGTGCAGACACAATGAATGCCCACAACCACTGGAAACATTCATGTGAGTTTGTAGGAGGAGAGAGGAATATTTCCCAGGAATGAAGGGAGAATTTAGAACACGTAAGAATGTAGGAAGCTGCCTCACACCAGGTCAGAGTTTTTGTCTTTCTTACCTATCTTTGCCTACTCTTTATAGTGGCAGTGGCTCTGCAAGGTCTCAGACAGCTTTGCCATCACCTTTGAGCTCCTTTGAATTAGAGCTGCCAGGGGCTGAACCTGGAACCTTCTGCATGCAAAGCGCATCCTCTACTACTGGGCTATGGTCCCTCTCCCAAAGCAGGAATGACTGCAAGGTGGCTGGGAAGGAAGCTCACCTGGCAGACGAAGATTGACCACTCTGTCAAACAAGTTCCGCTCAGCTGTCACACGATTCAGCACCTGATTTAGCAGCTGTGGGGAAGGAAGAAGAGATGGCAGAATGATTAAAGCAGAAGATGGGAGTTCTCTCTCTGTACACTTGCAGAGATGCACATATGCTACTCCTGATACTTTCCAGACTGATCATCAGGGTTTAGACAACTCAGTTCCCTCGGATTCAGAAATCTCTATACAACAGCAGGCACAATATTGGGCACTGCACTGTAATAAGGTGTACTGGATTACAGAAAGGGGCCTTGAGGGTAGTTCCTTCCTTAATGCCTTGGAACTATCTGCCTTTCAGACCTACAATAGCAGAGGATGGTCTTCAAAGAACATATATTTTACAGCAAATGGTGAGATACTAGATGGATGCATGATAACGCTCTGTGTGGCGCTAGATTTCATGGCATGGAGGATACCCATCAGCAGGGCTGCTAAGAAAAGAAATATGACAGGCCTCTCTGTGAACCATGAGAGTGACAGCAGACCTGAGCCTTCAGCAATAACAGACTGAAAATGTGGGTCGGGTTGCATCAGCTCACATCTCAGGCTGTGGACACTTTCACTGAAAAAACTCTTAGAAGGCAAAACAGCTCTTAATTCCATGGATGGATGGGGTCTCTTTCTAATAAGCCAAATTTCCACATGCATACAGTGGAACCTTAACACAAAGGTACATGCAAGGTTGTGCAGAGATATTTGATTTAAAGAAGTTGGGCAAAAATGAGGAAATAGCCAGGAGTGAGTCATCATTCCAGAGAGCAAGCTGATGCTTCAACTAGAATGTGGCAGAATTCTGAAAGTGGCACCCAAAGAACATTTGGCACATTGTTTTCCCCTCCAGGAATAAGTACTGCACTGTTTTAAGAAACAATTCATAAAAGCTTTTTAAAGAGTTCATTTCAAAATTAAAACCTGACATTTTTGTTCAACCTATTTTCAAACACTGAACTGTAGTTGGTTGTGTGAACAGATGTGCCCAGAACAAATATGAGTGGTTTGGTCACTTCATCTGCATGTAACTGCTTATAGGTGGTTCTGGTGTGCCGCAAGCCTGTCTGCATGGCCAGTCATCGCATGACAATTCAAACTTGGTTTCCAGATGGATCTGCTACATGCAAGCAAGTCCTAAGTGACATGCACACCTTGCCCTCCCATCTTTAAGCACCAGTGTCTACATCTATAAGTTTCATGTTCTCCATTGTTACCTAATGGCTGTAAGATTTAGCAGCTTCACCCAAGTGGCAATGTAATCTTGCCAGGACATCTGCTCATCGACTGTCTGGTCATATGGTGTTCGGGTTGACAATGGACAATGGACAATGGAAATGGAACATGCAAGGCTATCTGTCCGGGCCTTTGGAACCTGATAATGTTGATGCTGGTTGGTGTTTCGGCTTTGTGTTTCTGCCCAGAGTGGCTGGAGAAACTCAGCCAGATGCGTGGGGTATAAATAAATTATGATGATGATGATGTTATTTTTCCATAATGAACTTATGAGTTTATTCTGTTTTGTTTTATATTAATATTACATTGTAAGCTGTGCTGACAGCCACCTTGTGCTCCAATCTGGAACAAAGCTGGAGGGGGATATGAAAACATAGAAATAAATGAATTAATGAATTATTCTGTCTGTACTGGATGGGTCTGATGCATGGATAATGAAAATATCTGAGTATGAACTGATGCTTGACAGAAAAGGTGATTTACTTTAAAAAAAAAAATAATAGGTGGCATTAAGGCATTTGAAAAAGGAAGCAAGGGCTGAAGCCCAGAGAAGGACATTCCTAGGAATTATCATTCGGAAGGGGTTGGCTTATCCTTCCACTTCTTGAAATGTATGGCCGTCTTTACTCTGGAGACCTTCATCTTGCTTCACACACGCACACACATAAACTCTGAATAATCACTAACAGAGTAAGACAGGAGTGCAGTTGGTATAAGTTAGCCCCTAAACTTGCTGGTGACACATTCTTTTAGAAGAATATAGTTCACACAGGAAACTGTGACTGTGCCAAATGACAGCACCCACACCCTCAGCTAAAAACCTTTGCCCCTTGCCATGTACCCAACCTAATGTTTTCCTGCCCAGAAGTAAGTACCTGTGCAAGTCTCCTGAGTAATAGCTCTGATGAGGGGCGACTCCAGTCCAGGAAGATCTCAGGAGCCAGCGTGACTGTCATTTCCAAGACCCTGAGCAGGCTCACTGACAGGTCAAAGCACGTTGCACACACCTTCAACTGGCGACTGTCTACAAAGTTTCTTTCCAGGCGCTCTGCAGCTTGCTGGATCTGCCCAAGCAAAAGAGATGCAGCTTAATGTAAGAACTGGAAGGGGAAGAAGCTGTTCTCTTCACACCTGCCCCTACCGCCCCCCCCCCATTTCCAGTTCATGCACAAGTTAGCTCAATCCCAGCATCCCACAAGAACTGTGCTGCAAACTGCTAGGAAGGACTTTAAGGAAAGGACTTTTGTTTTTATCCTCCAGCATGACAGGCAGAGGCTTACTCCTTCAATCAGATTTATTCTGGATCCAAAACTCTCACCTCCTGAATCATGCCAATGAACTCTGAGAAGGCCCAGTTCAGCTGGTTAAGCACACTGTTGAGGAAACTGGGCGCCATTTCACGGTCACTCCGCAGCAGGTCCGCCATGTGTCGCTGCAGCAGGGTGGAGGGACAAGGCTCTGGAATGAAACAACAGCGGCTTCTTAAGAGGCCACACTACCGGAAGGTGCTGGGCAGCTGCTGCCCAAGCCCAGGCTGCTTCACTGCCATCGTGTGGAAATGGGGAACAGTTTATAAGCACTTTTCATTCTGCACAAGTATGTGCCCCTTTCACTGCATCCAGCGTCGTTTTGTCTCTCAAAAATCACAAGGAATTCTTGGAGCCTCCTCCCAGCGGAGGCCCTCTTTACAATAAGTAGAGGCGGCAGCTGCCCTCCAAGGCCAGCTCTCACACATGGACTATTCTGAGCCTGTCCCATCTCCAAGGCCCGGAGCTCTTTGCCATAATGCCGGCCTGAATTAGCTGGGATGTGGTCATGCACATTTGCTGTCTCTCTGCAAGCAAGAAGCTGTGCCCTGCAGCTGAGCTCAAGCCAAGCATCCCTCCTGCTCATCTCCACAATGCCCTAGGTCACCTCAGCGCTAATCTGTCCTGAAAGCAGCATCACAGCAGCTCCCCAGCAGGGAATCGGCACCCAAGACAGACAGTCCCATTCCTCTCTGCCAGCATGGCACATGTTCACACTTGTTTGCCCACTTCCGATCAGGGCGAGAAATATAAAGGGGAGGGGGAATTAAACCCAACTCTTTTCCAATCTGCCCATGGAACCCAAAAGCAAGCCTGAAACAGGGGTGGATTTTAATTTTGTGTGTGTTAGTTACAGGGACTCTGTTAGCTCTCATTAATAAGTCCTCCTCAGCAGAGTCTAAAAGGAGGGTCATTTGTTTCCCCACTTCCCTTAGACACAGGTGCTAAGGTAAAACTTTTCACAATGGAACTATAACCCAGCAGCAGATGTTACTGACATCACTAGGATGCAGCAGTGAGAAAAGAAATCTGAGTTACACTGATGGCACCCCACCCAAGAAGCACACTTTACATCACTTTTCCCTCCTTGAATTCTTAAAAACATGTTCAAAAGTGCTCAGGAGAATGGCTCGACACACATGCACCTTTGGAACATGCTAGTGATCAGATGTAAACCAGGAGAAAGTTGTCGGGCAGAGCTTCAGATTGGCACAACCAGCCTCCCTGACAAATGAGAGTCCCAAAGTGACACACATATGAGAACACTGCTTGCTTTCAAGAGAATGCAGCTGAAAGGCTCACAACTGTGAGAATGAGCTTTAAGAGCTCTTCTAGCCAACCTCAACAGCAGTACCTATAACTCAAGGCTCGAAAAACTAGCCAGTAGAGGACTAAGCTACCCTGTTTCTCCTAAAATAAGACATGGCCATAAAATAAGCCATAGCAGGATTTCTATGCATTTGCGAAATATAAGCCGTTCCCCAAAAATAAGCCATGCCCCGAAAATAAGCCATAGTGATGCGGCACCTCCCATTAAAACAGCCTGGAGAGGCGTGGCTATGCAGCGTACCGATGCAACGTGGTTAAAATAAGACATCCCCTGAAAATAAGCCATACTGTGTTTTGTTGAGCGAAAAAAAAATATAAGACGGTGTCTTATTTTAGGAGAAACACGGTAGAAGGATGTATGTTCTCCTCTCTTAGGAGCCAGCCAGTCCCATCATCGCTTTAGTAACAAAAGTTACTAAAGGGGGCCCTAGACAGGAAATGAGCATGAGTTGTCCCTTAATAAACTGAGGCTGGAGAGCAGAAGCTGACTGATCACTGGTGTGCCCCTAAAATGGCCATCAACATTAGGCAAGCATAGCAGTAACTCAGGCACAAAAGGCAAGGGATTGTAACAGGACAGGCAGAGAGGTGAGCTGACTTTCACATTCAGAAATTCCACCCCAAGTAATGGCCAGAGCACACCTGATATGTCTTCCATTGTCTGTGTTCCAATCTCTCCCTGCAGCATCACAAAACCCGGGGGGGGGGACCTCAGCCCCTTTAGGGCAGTGTCCCAAGGACAGCTGGTAAATAGGCTCCTTTCAATTAACTTGGTATTAATTATTCATTCAAGTACACCTCAAAATAGCAGAAAGCATGATCACTAGCCAAAGGATCCTGTGCCCTGTCTTAGACCTTTCGGAGCCACATGGAGGAAATCACTGGCAGACAGCAATGACCCTGCCGACACCTAGAAAAGTGAACCCAATTGCATAGGTGTCCCAAGGTCATTCAATGACCGCACCCCAAGGGATGGAGTTTCATGACAGCCTCAGCAAAAACAGCCAGCTTATTAGCCTGCAGAACTGGGCCAGAACTGGAGCTAGCAGTTTCAGGGAAGCTGTATCTGCTCAACCTTTCTGTTCCCTGTTGTGTCCATCTTTTCAGAAGGAGAAGTGTAAAAAAGAAAAAGAAAAAGTGGAATGGAGAAGAATAAAGAGGAAAAGGACAGTTGACACCACAGCCACAAGGGGAAACTGCTATGGAGAGCACATTAACAGCACCTACACATATTTGCTATGCACTCGTAATATTCCCTCCAAACTAAAAGGAGATGCATACTTAACCACCCACCCTGAGGCACATTGACTGGTCACCATGACAAACATTTGGATGGCTCTTAGGACCATCACTTGGTGCAGCCAGACTCATCCCGCTTTATCTTTCTACCCTATTGTTTCCAAAGGACCGGCTTGTGCACCAAGGGTGGGAGGGGAAGAGGCTCTACTAGAGGGCTATAAAACTATGTCACCACCATACAAAGGGAAGACAACAGAAAACTTACTCTGGAAACTAGCAACAGAGAGATCTCCTGGGCCCCCAAAAAAGCAGAAAAGAAAAAAGCAAAACAAAACAAAGAGAGAAAAATTAAAGATAGATGCAAATTTTCTTAGAAGGGTCAAGCAGGTGTTACTACTGCCACCTTCTGCTGGGCTATGACCTTAGTCATTCTGTCCCGGCATTATATGCTCTCTCAGAGAAAGAGTGCAAGACCAACTCATAACTTGCCATCCACTCAGCAACACAGATGCCATCATTCTCTTCACTAGATCAATAACTACATGAGGAGAAGCCAAAGCTCCCTCTACAGCTTGTAACTGGAGTCTCTCAGAGATCCTTGCCATGCTGGATATAAAGCCATTCTGAGTACTGTGGTAACACTGGGAGACCAGCCTGATTACTAAACCATGGCTGCCATAAGTGAGTGGCAAATGCCTCAGAACAAAGTAGGACCCTAACATTCACAGAAGAGGACCAGCCCATATTGGCAATCCATTGCTGAAGGCATGGCAGATTTACATATGCCAGAAGCCAGAGCTGCAAGAGAAGCAGTGCCTGCTGGATCCAATGTACAGCCAATGCCGATCAACTTGATTTCCTTAGAAAAATCCTTTTTACTCCTTAAAATTATAACCCGGTGTCAGAGGCGGAGGAAGCCGCTTCGTCACCCGGGGTGGCAAACCCGGGGGCCCAATGGTGGCGCGCGCTGCTCCACGGCGCGCATGCGCCATGTAGCTACATACGACGCAGCGACGCACGTGCCGTGCGTTGTACGCGACGCACGCGTCATGTGTACCACGCACAGCGCGTGCCCTGCTGTGTACGGCGCACAGTGCATGCGTGCTGTGCTGCTCCATAGGAGCGCCAGCGGGCAGGCCACAGAGCGGAGTGGCCTCGTTGCTCGCAGGCCGCCAAGCAGGTTTGCGAGCAGGCTGCGAGCAAGGCTGCCTCGCTCCGCGGCTTGCTCGGGGCCTGCCGGCAGGGCTCAGATTGGGTGGGGTGGGGGTGCGCCGAGTGTCACCCCCCCTCCCCTGGAACACGGGGCACTCCGCCCCCATCGCCCCCACCTTGCTACGCCACTACCCGGTATGCCTTTGGGGATCCTTTCACACTTTGCCAACTCATGCCTGCTCTGGCCATATGCTGCTAAAATGTTTTGTCTCCTATAAATATACACCAGAGCTTTCTTGGTCATCACCTGGTGAAAACAACCAGGGTGATCACAATTATATGGAGGTGAGTTTTTTTTTTAAAAAAAATTAAGGTTTTGCACTCAAAAATAGAAGAGAGCTGGGTCAGGAAGTTGATAAGAAACTTTTCACCCTGAGTTTGCCACACACAGTTAAGTTAGGGACAGAGACAACTTATTTATGTTACATGGCATCAGGAGTCCTCTAGCTCCCAGACATGCTGGGTCCCAGCAGTTACACAGACAGCATCCACTGCTGCCGATTATTGTGCCAACAGACAGCAGCAGTGTGGGGGCACCACACAACAGGATCCTGCCTTTCTGGTACCAGAGTCAACAGCTAACCAGATTAGGATAAGCTCAGTTACAGGACTGCATTTACCCACAAGCTGTAATGGCAAAGCAACACATCTCCACTCCCTATCCCCCACTCACTCTGCAAGCTGGGGAGATTGGCATCTTCTGGCTTGGTTTTCAGGAGATGAGGAAGCCGTGTGTACCTGTATCCAAATCCACAGCCCTACAGGAGAGGGGGGGAAGGGAGAAATGTCTGCTTAGAAGACCTCGCGTTATCTCCCAACAAGGAACATGGAGACCCTCTTGCCAGAAGCAGGTAACGAAGTTCAAACAAGAAGTTACGGGAAAGTTCAAACAGAGGGGAAACCACTGGTTTTATAAAACTACAAGCTGGAAATTCTGAACAAAATGTGAAGGCAGAGGGTATCTGTTCTTACTCGCCACAGTCGTACAAGGATCCAGTTGGTCTGGGCCCAGGGTCTTTGCTCATAGGGGGCCAGCAGGTTCTTCATCATGGATATTCGCCTGCCAGTGTAAAACAAACAAGTCAGCCAACCACCATGAAAACTGCACCAAGGTTAAAAAGTAGGGGTTTGGGAAGGATTCAATGCAAGATGTTTAATTTACTTGAGAGAAAAGAATCAGAAGTGCGATGTGAGGAAACAAGGGGAGCAGCAGCTTCCACACAAAAGGGATTATAAGTATAGGAATCATGCCTGGTTCAGAGAAGAAGAGAGAGATAATCCTCTTCCAGGACATATATTATTTTTCAGGAATGGTGGAACCAAGAACTTACTGCAGTTCTGGAATCCTCTCTACAGCACGGAGTGAGTGTGGATAGCAAACATAGCTGGCCAATGCCTGCATTAGGGAGTCTCTGATGTCTGAATATGGAAACAAGACAGAATGTAAGTGGAGTAGGGATAATAGGGACATAGATTGCCAGAAAAATACTTCAGATATTGTGGTGCTATTGCATATTTCGGGTTGCCATACGTCTGGGATTTCCTGGACATATTCGGAATACTGCAGTGGGCAGTAGTGTCTGGGCGGAAATCAGAAAAATGTGCAGTAAAATTCGGACGTATGGCAACCCATGTCAGTAGTGCCATTGTTGCTGATTTTCCATGAATATAGCTCAAATACAGCATTTTTTTGTGATTTTGCAAATAAAAAAGAAAAAGAAAATCTCAACAAATTTTCTGTCTGGATTTTCACTGTGTGAAAAATGGCAAGCCTAGCTTACTACAGTTACAGGACTAGTAAGCAGGACAGGATATAAAGTCAAATGTCAAACCCCAAAATAATAGTTCTGCAATGATCTGAGGTGTTAAAAACATTAGAAACAGACACCCTTACTATTCAAGAAGTATCAAATAGAAATAAAATAAAAAATCAGCAAGCATGAGCTTAATTTTCTTTCCACCAATCACATATGCATGTGCACATGCATGCACACACATAACACCTACAGCCCAGCATGACCTTTGAAAAACAGGAGCTGCCTTACCAGTTCCCACAATCCTTGAGTCAGCAAAGTGCTTGGCTAAAATGGCAGCGAGGTGAGTCAAAGTCTCTTCGTAGCCTGAAAAGAAAAAGTTCAGAATATCAGGATGCAGGGGGGAAAAACCCAGAGCTATAGGATATAGCAGCTGCAGCAGAATGAATTTCTAGAATGAGCTTTCAGATTTACAGAGAGAAAACACGGTGGGCTACCACTTGTCTGAGTTTCTAGCAGGCAAGTCAGGAATCCAGCTTAAAAGTTTAAGAGAATGATGGCAGGAAGTCCGCACAGCAGCATTTGGTGTTGCCAACTTTACCTTACCACTTAATCAGAAGCATCGGAAGTAGGTGGGCATGTCCTTAGAAGTTATTTTACACACCTAGTCAGAAAGCAGCCATGCAGTCTGGGGACTGGGTTCATCCCCTTATCTAGTACATATAGGCTTTCTGAGACATGCAGATAATCAATACAGGAGTAGCAGTTGTTGAATCTGATGAAATTAGCCTGGACACTTGCCTACAGTAGCCCCTTTGTATTAGGACTAATGCCCACATATCACAGCTAAAGGAGGAATACCGAACTGTGTTATGGAGCAGCTTTGGGGTAGACAGAAGAATTCAGATTGGGAAAATTGTAGATGGGGATTAAAAACCTATTCCCCAGTGCTGCAGCTCTGATCTAAAATCCACCATCAGCTTTTGACATTTGAAAAAAAAGTGGATGATTCAATCATAGGATCTCCTGATGTCATATCTGGTTTCATCCCCAAAATGAAAGAGATTGTGGCTCTCAGAGTAGCATCTACAGAGAAATGCAGTATGCTGAAATACAGTGCTTCACTTCCAAAAAGCTTGCAGCCAAAAAGAAGGGCTCTTGGCAGAGGAATTACAGACGGAGGAGTTTGGAATAACTATGAAATAAGAAAACAGATCTTCCAAACCAGTTTTTATAATTACATCTCCAGGGCCAGATTGCACAACACCTGCTCTGACACAACGACAGTATTTTCTCACCCTTCACAGTACTTCAAAAAGGAGGAAATGTATTTTGCATATATTTCCAAAACAACGTAACTGCAGGCTGAGGGCAGAAAACACAACACAATCCAAAATCAGGGACAGCAAACAAGCATGACCACTGGGATTTGAGGAGGCCAAAAAAGAAGGTGTAAGCAGGAAGGCTTGATTTGCATGCTTTGCTTGAGCAGTCCTTAATAGTCAATATGATGCAGTTGTTTAACATAGTTAAGCCATGAAGTTGCATAGTAAGAATGGCGATTTCCTACTTGTTTTGCTACTCTTGCCCTGCAAAATTGCTAAATGACTTTTAATGAAATTCTAAAAGCTGTACACAAAGGTCCTTTATGACCGCAACTCTTCAAAAAGGGGATCAGTATAACTACCAGGAGCTGCAGTGTTTCAGGGCAACATCACTCAGATAATGCATAAATACTATAAAGTTATTAGGCGTAAGGATAGACAGTCAAGCTTAATAGCATTTAATCAACTTCAGGATCCAGGGGCAAACAATGCTGCTTTAGCTTGCACTAGGCATTATTAAGATGAGAAACCCGGGAACCCAGACTGTAGTTTTGTGTGTGTGAAGGGCAGGACAATTGTGTGAGCTAGTTAAACAGCATCTAATGTGATTAGAAAGTTGAGTACCACTCAAGAGAATCCCTAATTTTTACTCAACAGTAGACCAACTGAAGTAATGAACATGACTAAGTTAGGTCTATAATTTCAATGAGTCTTCTCTGAGTAAAGCTTGGTTGAATACTACCCCCCAACACAGCCAGCACATTTTCAAAACACACCTTTACAACCACTAGGGCACATTAAGCTAAGGTTCTTTGCAACCCAAATTCTGTGCAACATATAACATCCTGTGTAGAGTTCTTATCCCTTTTCTCTTGCACATTGAATTCTATACGCAAAATTACAGATGGTCCTGCTCAGAGGCCCTCTCCAGTTCCCTCCTTCTCCTCCTCCTCACCTGGAAGCTCTTCCATGCTGTTGACAGGACTGAAGTAGTTCTTGAGAGCACTGTAGCTATTCATAGCCACACTCAGATAAAATTCTGGCATAAAAGCAAAGAGCGAACCAATCCTGTCTCCATGCTCAATAGTGCGGATGCATACCCGTAGCAGCCAGTATATATCTTGCATCTTCTCCTGAAAAGGAGCAATTCCTAGTCAGTTTGTATCTCAAGTGGCAGGAAATAATATACCTAAGTGCAGGGGCAGGGAACCTGTGGTCCAGCAGATGTTGTTGGACTCCAATGCCCATCAGCCTCAGGCAGTATGGCTAACCATCAGGGATGAGGCAAGTTGTAGTTCAGCAACATTTGGGGGGCCACAGGTTCCCCACACCCAGATCAGAGTAAATGCTACTGAGGAAATAAAAAAAAGGAGGTCAACAATTTTGTGCAATAGCAGGAAAAATGCAGATGAATTTACTGCTAAAACACAAGATTTTTCTGTAATAAAAATGAACTTTACCAGGATATATTAACAGAAGCACAACATACAAGAAGAAATGGTACAGCTTCATTCAGCATTGGCCAGGCCAGAACTGGACTTTATGGCCCAAGCTTAGGTGAGGCACCCCACTGATATTATGTGTACTACTTTCCTTCTCACCTTTGAATAAATGGTAACGTTGATCCAAGCAAGTCGGCGACTCAGGTGATTAAGTTTCTCTGAGAAAACCTTCTGACTCTTCACCAGTTCATCATGGATGTCTCTTCTCTGAAATGGACACAGAGGTGGGGGATGAAGAGCAATGGTGCATATGTTTTCCTGCTTCCAGAAGCATGTATACAGCAAGCCCAGTACTTCACAAAAGCCTTACCACAATCGCAGGATGTTCTTTTAATGTTGAGGAAAAGCATGAGCTGCCATGGTCAGCTTCCCAAGGGGGTCATCCTTACAGAGATCGGGTATACCATGGAGCCCCAGGCACACTTTGGCTAGCTATAGTACACACAACTTTTCACACCTAACAATATCCAAGGAATCTTAACAGGAGGCAGTCTTGACACCAATTCCACATTAGACACACCACCACAGAAGCTGAGAATCTATTCCAGTGGTAACTTCATTTAACAACTGCTCACACATAAACAGTGTAACACAGGAGACAAGAACTGGTGCAAGTTGATGACTCCCATTCCAAAAAGATAAAAACCATGTTTTGATGGAAAGGGAGCCATGATCATGCAAGAGTGTGTGGCTCTGACGTTGACTTTAACACTCAAGGCGTTGTTGCTGTTTTAATCATTAACCACACAAAACAACCATCCTATTTTAGCTAAATGGAGAATTAGCCACCATTACTTCTCAGTCTGCCTTCAGAAAATCAGTGAGAGCAATAGAGTGCTGCTCAGCACCTGAATGATTCTCAAGAAAGAGAACAGCTTGCAGGCAATATAGGCCTAATTTAAGGGAGAGTGAATGTAACTATCCCCGTGTTATTCTTACCCTCTTTGGGCATCGGCTAATCTTTTCTTCAGTGTCTTTCAGTGCCATAGCATACTCATTCACATCATCGGAAACACCTACCATCTAAAACACAAATAAGGGTCAGTAGTACCAGCTAGAGCTTTTCTGTACAGGTTATAGCACATATTGGATTATTTTCCAAACACTTAACTTATGGCAGCATCAATACATTACAGGGCCCAACCGCACAATGAGCCCCTCCCACCAGTTGCTTTCCTGAAGACAGATTTTCAGCTGACAGCCTATAGCAGAACTACATAAGACAGACCCACACCTCTGAAGGTTGGAGATTGCCAAACGACAGTAAAGCAGAAGGCAGGACAATTTCCAACAGAAAATTGGCAACTCTTGTTCTGTCAGCCGCTATCCCTGCTGGAGCTCTTCTCCCTCAAGGCTATTCCCTTGCAGCTAGCTTCAATGCTGATCACAGATCCCTGCTTTGGGACGGGGGAAAGAAGCAGCTGCAAGCGGGATACCAGTGCAGGTAATGGGGATCAGCATTCCTTCTCACACCTGCTACTCCTCAGAAGGAAATACATGCACATCTATTGTGTTACTGCTGCGTGGTGGCCAACCATGTTCAGAAAGTGCAGGTCTGCCACCAGAGGGTGTAGTTCCACCCAAAAGCAGAGCGCAAGAAAGCATCGTGAGTTGGTATGGTGGCTGCAATCAAAAGCACCCCACCCTCTCCCAGTGGGCCATGGTGTCTTTGTTAGTGTGAGTTCCAATCCCAATTGTAAGAATGGGACAGGACTGAAAACTCCCCTGAAATGAATCCTGCTCACCTTACCAAGCTGCTGGTGCACGCTGAGGTTGTACATCATGACTATTCCATCCAAGATTTCCAAAAGAGAATTCTCAGTGATTGGTTGTTCTGGCTCTTCGGCAGGTCTCCCCAATAAAAGGCCCTCATTTCCATGGCTGCCTTCAACTGTCATAAATACAATGAAACATCCATCACTGTGAAGAAAATGGACCTAAGGCTGTTCTGGTATTCTCTCTTTTTTAACCATAAAGTTTTGTTAGCCTTTCTGTTCTGAAGGAAATCTTGAACAAACAGCTACCTCAAGTCACCAGACATCTTAGTTTGGCTGGTTCTGTTTCGAGGCATATGGACTATGCCTCTGAACCTACATTTATCCTTCTGAGCCTCATCATCTTGCAGTTTTGTTTACTAAAATAATTAAATCTAACCTATTTAACACTGTTTACTTCAAGCTATTACAATCGTAGTCCTTTACAACAAATCCAGGCATGGGCTAGCATGCAGGTAGAAATCCTTTCCCTCAGAAGGCAGAACTTCAGGATTGAATTATCTATCTATCTATCTATCTATCTATCTATCTATCATCCAATAAATAAATAATTATGAGAGGGCCACAGAGCGATTTACAGCATAAAAACACAAAAAATGCCTAATAACAAAGAAAGCAATAAACCACTATTACCCCACATTTGTTATCATTTTGTAAACACCTGATCATGTTGAGAAGTCCATTTGCTGTAATGATCCAAGCGCTGTAAATGATTCAAGAGAGCTCTTATCTACGATACCAATTATGAATTTAGGATGGCTGAGAACAATGGAAGTCAGCTACAAGAGACTTGCAATAATATTGCTACCTTCAGATCTGGACCATTGTTTAAACAGAAAATGTTAACAAAATTTACCCAAACCCTACACAACCTGAAAATGAAGGGCAATTTAGGAAAGTGTAACATCTTTTTACTGAATACATTAAAATTAAGGAACATGATTGGCAGGCACTCTCTTCTCATGGATTTCTTTGGAAAAACATTATTGGATAATATGTTTATGAAGAGCAACTGTCTAGAATTATAATGCTATTTCTAGAATACTACCACTCCCTCCTCTCACCTTGTATCCTTCTCCCCCCCTTCTTGCTTTGATCTCTTCTCTCTTTTGTTGTTGTTGTTGTTATTGGTTTGTGTGTATTAGAAAGGATTATATATATACACACTACTCACTGTCCTCCTCTGTCCGTTGTTCCATGTTCAACGTACGAACTTTAACTTTCTCCAAGGCACCTGGTGACCGCCTTGGAGTCATAAGGCTAACAGCTGCAGTGCTGAGAAAACGGTTAGCCCGCCCCAGGGTGGGTGAACTAAGCCAGCTTGGTCTGGCCAAGGCACCTCCGATTGCCAGTGCTGCAGCTGGACGCTGAGAAAAAGAGAGATTGAGAGATTTGAAGTAGTATTTGTTCAGCTCTTTCTCTAACGGGAAGAATCAAGCTGATTTGAACCATGCACAAATCTCCTTTGTTCTAGTTAGGCTCATTTGTAGGACAAGTAGTCGAAATATTTCCTTCTCACTCACTGTAACCTATAAGAAGAACCAGGGCCTCATACAGGCAAGCATGGCACAGGGAGACATTCAGGACAGGAAAACTTTTACTAGAAAGCATAATTTGTATCCTCATCAGTTATTTCAATAGGGTGGTTTTGAACTGACACACAACTCAGTTTACACAATCCACATTGCAAAATGCATCAGCTTGATTATGCATCAGCTGATGACTGGAATTAATCTTTTAAGGGTCCAAACAGCAACCGGAGTGAAAGAATCAGCACTGGGCCAGACGTAATGGCAATACTGGGCTATCCTGTGCTGTACAGTTCCAAATTCAAGGGACACAATATTCTTCACAACATGGTCTTATCAGAGGGTGCAGTCACAGATGGCAAAATTGTGCTCACATTGACATCCCTGTAAACTAGCAAAGTATCAACCATTCAAATTTCCTGGGCCCAGCATGTAGTATCTTTCCATATTTTTAGGAGTGGGAAATCCTGATCACCTATAACCTTGCCCTTGAGAAACCTAAGGAGATAGAACTTTAGCTTGCAGTTTCTAAAGAGGAACACAAGACAACCTGCAAGGCAACGTTTGCGAAGACAAAAAATGCAATTGAAGCCAAGCAAAACAAAATAACTTTTTTTTTCTTTGCACAGAGTACTTTCTTTAACAAACTGAATCCTTGAATTCCTCATCTTATCAGGCCTTGCATCTCATTGTGTCAACAGTTCTCAAAGTTCTCAGAGTAGTAGCTGGTCTTGAGTTTCCACTGAACTTTTCCTGGGGTATATATAGAAGAGGCTTGAAGCCTTAAAAAGC
Source organism: Lacerta agilis (assembly GCF_009819535.1). NCBI lineage: Eukaryota > Metazoa > Chordata > Lepidosauria > Squamata > Lacertidae > Lacerta > Lacerta agilis. The sequence goes on from NC_046313.1 coordinate 66,720,161, forward strand.
ACCCCCTGCCCGACCTTTTCCCACACTTTACTGTGCTCTACAGATTTAGTCACCAAGTCACTATGGTGGCTGCCCCTGCCAACCTTTGGGAACCATCCTTCTCCCTAACATAAATATCTGTTTTCCTGAGTTTTCTGCTAATTACAGATTTGGAAGGGGAATCTTTTGCTTCGCAGCAGGCTTTTTCATTAAGATGAAGAAGGAAGTAGAGGTTGACACTGTTTATCATGTGAAGTGAGATAAAACCCACCCTCTGCTAGCAAGAGCTAGTGAAGTCTTGGGACAGGCCTTTTCTGTCATTTTACATCATGTTTTAGTGAAGGCAGGAAGTGATGGAATCCCTCTTCATTGCTTTCCCCTTCTATATGAATTTGTGTTAATTGATCCCCTCTTGCTCCACACCAGCCACTGGGGAAGGAGAAAGCAACAAGAGGGCCTCCACCCTGTTTCTTTCATTTCCAAAGTCTTATATGCTTCATGCAGGATTTTTGTAGAAGGCACTCACTACTTCTGCAAATCCTGCCATTTCCCCAAGTTCTCTGTGTATGCCAGGAGATTCAGGACAGGGGGCAGGGAAGAGGAGATTGGTGGAAACCATAAACAACAGGTGACAACTGTGTCAAATCAACACATGAGGTCTTCTATATAAAATCATATTGCTGTTTCCCTTATATTTGTTTCTGATATTAGAACTTCCCCACTCAAACTGCAGAGTCATCACTACAATCTTCGGCAAAAAGCTAGCAAGCCCAGATCCTGACTCAGGTGCCTGTGTTAGGACCAAAAGCAACTAGCCTTCCACCAGCATTCTTGGCATTCTCAGGCTATGAGTGTAACGCTGCTGACTAACGAGAAATGCAGAGCTGTTGGAGCTTTAAGTGACCACCAGATCTTGCTAAAAAGAGAACTCTCTGTTAGCCTGCAAAATTCTGGGCCTGCAGTAGAACCAGCAGGGTTAAAATTAATATAAAAGACCTGAGAAAATAAAAAGGTCTTTGCTTGGCACTGAAGGACAACAAAGCAGGTGCCAGGCCAACTGCTTTGGAGACAGCATTCCATTACTGGGGTCCAAACACTGAGAAGTCCCTTTCCCTGCTAGCCTCCCACCTCAGGTAACTTTGTTTTCAGAACCGTCCCCCTGACCTAAGTATGTCTGATTATGGCCTCTTAGAGTCAGGATTTTGGGCTGGATTCCGATGTACACTTTGCTATGGTACCATTAGACTGCAGTACAACCAATACGTTCAACACAAAACTTAGAAAGGCTAATTTCTTAGGTACAACGCATAAAAGTCTCTCTTTACTTGCTTCTCCCACCCATCCAAAACAAATTTCTGCTTCCAGGAGGTTCAGTGCTCTTCCTTCCTTCCTTATAGACTCCATTGACAGCTGCCTAAGTTAAAACTCATTGCACATGGCATTGTTAGGCTCACTTGTGCTGTTGACACTGCTGACTCTTCATCTTCATCGAGATCATCCATTGTCACCGCCTGAAGTTCTGCAGGGTCAATCAGAATATCTGCCTTTGAAGCAAGCTCATCTGTATGAATAAAATACCAAATACATTCATTGCTAGGTATAATTATCTATGCACATTCCATTTACCACATGTCTTATTTGCAGTATTATTATTATTATTATTATTATACCCCATTTTCCTGGCGGGACTCAAAGCAGCAGTCTGCTCTAGAGCAATATGAGCAGTACCAAATAACAAACATGCTTTCTGACACCTATACACCCCCCCCCATATTGTTATGCTTTATTGTTTTACCTATAAACCAACAACTGAAGGGTGGTATTTTTTTTAACGACTAAAATAGATAAAATGCTCCTGTATGCAAACTGTACTTTTTCCAGATCATGTTACTGATTCTAATAGCTATTTCCTTTTGTGTACATTTTGCCTTGGAGGCTGCTCCCAAGACAGAGAGGGGAGCATCCAGACCCTAGGTGGAATGGACAAGTCAGTCCAATAAGAGCCCAAAAATTGGGTAGGGAAATCTTGGGTCTCCCCAGGGTGAATAAAAACAAGGTTCATAAAAGGGTCACACACAATCTTCAAAATGTAATTTGGAGCTTGTATTTGATACTCTCTTATCTCTACCAAGCAGATGGCCAAGCAGCCCCTGTGCCCTAAAGCCTGGCTCTGCTGATCTGAAGAGCACCTGAAAGAGGAAAAAGCAAGTCCTAATTGGAATCTCACAGGCCAAGAGGCATCAGCTGCCACTTTATCTTCAAGTCCCAGGAGAGCAGTTCTTGTTTTTAGCTTCAGAGGCCGTACACATATCCTTGAAGAGGACTGAGCTATTTAAATGAGCTAGAATAGATTTGCATGTAAATTAACAAGTCAAAAAAATTACCACACTTATGTCATGGCTGCTATTTGATAATCAAGTTAAAATACATAGTTTTAAAGGAAGGTCACAAGTGAAGACAACTAAGCCTCTGAAGAAGATGCCAAGTTAGCACCTGCCTGTTTCAGCAAATAAATGACATTCTGAGTTTCCTAGTATCCCTAGTATTTAACAAAGTGAAAATAGAAAAGGACCTTTCTCACCTTGCCAGGATCACTTAGGGGACTTAGAAACCAGCAGCCTTCTGAGTCAAAGTAAAAGGCAGAACCAAAGCTTTCACACACAGATACGTAGCTCCACAAAGCAATGAAGCTAATTCTGTGACACTCCCTCCCCATCTTTTATGGTACTTCCCTCAGCAATTTGCTCCTCCGGCAGATCTTCCACATCACATGCTTCCACATGAATTAATGGAACACAACAAAACAAGCACTTGCCTTTGAGGGTCTTCTTGAGATGAGACAAGAGTCCCCCGAGTCGCTGGAGGTCAAAGTAATCCACCTTGCCATTATAGAAGAGCTGAGGGGGGACATATGCATCTGTGGGAAAAGATGTTTTATATGTATTTACGGAGAAGGCCAAAGAAAGCTAACCTTCAATGAGTGCAAATAATCAGGGCCGCAGTTACAAGACATCCACCTGCCCTAGCCAACTCTCCCTCTGGTATAAGGGGGAAGAGAAGTCAACAGTGTGTGTCGCTAAACAGCAGAGCACTAAAAATGAGTATTGAACAAAGAAAGCTAAAATGCATTCACACAGAGCCCCTTTGAGGGGCTATGGCAAGGCAAGCATACTGATGAAGATGACTTTCTTCTCTGCTACATGTCTGCACAACAGTGAGGACTAGGTCCACTTTTGGATGGGCATTGTTTCACTGTGGGGTGCAAAAAGTAAGAAACGTTGTCTTGAATGTCTCTCATTTTGCATTTTTGGGTGAAGAGATAGAATTTGGTTACACCCAACTCCAGAAATTCCTGGATGATACAGCCTTCTTCAAAATGCAACCACATACAAAGACCAATATTCCCATTTGTGCATCTTTGGAAATTACCTTCACTGCTCATTGCTAAAGGGTTCTTCATGTTGTACTCATCCCAGTAATGTTTCAGGGCTGAGATGAGTCGATGCAAGAAGCACACCATATACTCTGGAGGACACAGCACAGTCAGATTCTAAGGACAAAAAATGACAATGCTCTACTGTTAACAGAATAGTTGAGGAGCCATGCTTCTCCATCCCCTCAGATGTGTGTGATGCACACCCTTGCTTATAGCATTCCCCAGGCAGCACAGAACATTTCCAGTAACTGACAGGGTCAATATCCATCACTGATTCTCACCTGTTTCCCAACAAGAAAGAGCAAGCACGAACGTATCTTCCCTTCAAAGCACAGTAGCACAGTACATCAAGAAAAGAGATGATGAGCCAACCTGATGGCCCCAAGGCATGTTAGCAAGCGCCAGTAAGCACATTTCCCGCACTGCCGGAAAAGACTGGCATTGAAACAACAGAACACTCCCAGTCAGGAAAGAACTAAAAGTCCATATCAGAGAGGTGACACCTTCACTTAGAAGATTTACTGAGAGACCTTTAAGCCATGGCTGAGTGTGCTCTGCTAAGCAAGACTCAAAATGACATACTAAGAAAAATTGAATTCAGGAACCTTCAATAAGATATGCAAAGTTTTAATTAATTGCATAGAAATAATAATACAGGCTAGTAATGGACAGGGGCATCAAGTTATATAGGGTGACAAAGCCTTGTCCTCTGACTACTGAAAATTCTGACAGCTGCATTATCCCACTTTCCTTCAGCTTCTGTCATTTCATCATGATTTGCATTTAGGCTTCGAGACCCACTTTTAAAACCAAAACTTCTGTTCAAGAATGTGCCATCGATACAAAGTGGGCATTAATTCCCCACAGTTACCATTTCTTTTATGAAGTTATAACTTGACTGCATTTCCCTTTCAGGTATCTTAAGCTATTTCTTTATATTCTGTTAAAAAAGATGAGATTCCTGGCATAATTGTTTTGCCACCAATATTCTAGGAAGGCAGTCAATGGGGAACAGAGGTATAGGGATTTAAGAGATGGGTGGGGTGGGGAGTCAGAACTGAAGCTTGGCTTTGCAGATCTGAAGAGCATTGTCTGTCAGAGTGCAGAGAACTGAGATTGTCAGGTAACAAAACCAAACTGAATACAATGTAAGGAGTGACCGTGTGTTCATATTGCATGAGGGGCCTTGATAAAGAAATCATTCACTATGAACTCGGCACCTTGGTAAACCATTGATGTGTGGAAATTTCCCAATTTCTGCACAGGACAGTAGCATGGAGTCCATCAGCCCAAAATTTAAGAAGTCATTACACACTCAACAAGGCACCTATAGTGTCCAAGCTGCAAACATGTCTGCAGCTACAGCTTCTGACAGATATAAGATTGTGTCCTTCTTCAGACCCTCCAACAGAAAGTGCGACAGAAGTCAAAGTGGAATGAAGATACTGTTCTTAGCTTACCCCTCGGTTGCTGGCATTTTCCTGAAGAAACTTGCGAAACTTATTTAGAAAGATGTATCTGGAAGCTCCTCCCTGAAACAACCAGTGTTTAAAGTCAGTTGAGTTCCAACAAGGTGAAAGAACAACCTAAAATTACAGTATTTCTTGGGTTTGCCTGAATTATGATCACTTGCTCATTTGATGTGAAATTTGCCCTTACAGGTAAGTCCTTAAAGACAAGTGTATACATGTATTCTCATAACTTGCTAGACTTGCACTAAGCTGAGGGAATTGCTGTCTGCTGCTGTCTTGTTTCAAACGGCTGTTTAAAAATAAATTGGAATTCAGTTTGAATTGCATACCTGGTTTTGTTATTACTGATTACTGCTTGTTTCATTATGAGCTGCCCTGTGGGTTCTACTGGGCCACATAGGCATGATATAAATCAATTTTTAAAAAAGAATTCTCAAGAGCTGCAACATCAAGTGATGGCCATCACAGACCAAGAACCACACACAAACCTTTCCATTAGGATGCACACTTCATAATGCAGCCTGCTTTGGGGTGACACCAACTGGAGCTCTGTTGCACTTGTATTTTTGAGTTAAAGGGAGCCACCTCACATGATTGGTCTTGAAACATCAACGGAAGACATTTTTATTTACCCAAGTATTTGCTGTTTAAAAATGAGAGGCTGAATACTTAAGCAGTAACAGTATGGGTTTCAAACTGATTTTGTTATTCAATTCTTTATGTTCTAGATGCTTGGGGGGGTGGATGGTTGATGTGTGTTGTTTTGTGCTTCTTGTATACAACCCCCAGCTCCTCTGGGAGTCTGGTGATTTACAAATATCCTAAATAAATAAGTCACCCGTCATTAAGTCAAAGAAAATTCCTCTTCAATGGAGGCAGCTCACATGATCAGTTGTGAGTCATTTAGTGACGGGGAGAGTGTGATGTACTGCACACGCATGCATGAAACCTATCCTAAGTCAAGTTACATAGCAGCGTTCTTTGGCTGCCTATCCTCAGAGAAGTCACCTTGTATGAATGCCCTTCTAGCCTCCATTACTAGCTCTTCTGGCTGCTGTACAGAAATCCAGTTCCCTAATCAAGAAGTCCATTCAGGATATTTACAGTTCCACACTGCCATCATTTGGTTGCCAGTGCAAAGATGTTCATAAATCATTTAACTAGGCTTTTATTAGGAGTCCCACCTAACCGCATTAGCTCTTAGATATTCCACTCATATTCTCAGCATTATCATTTCACACAGACTCATGAGATGCCAGGGTACTGGGCAGGAGTCATTAGCCTGTGTGTCCAATAAACAACGTTGTCAGGTTTAGCATTGTATCCAGTAGAGAAGATAAGCTGCTAATAGCCTACTCTGAGCAAACAGCTTCTAGTGTACAATAGTTTGAGCCTCCTCACTACATTTAATATCAGGCAATCAGAAATGAATTTGGTATTCATTTGTTACTATTACAATTATTATTTATTATACTTCTTTCCCACCCATCACCAGAAAGTACCAGGACTGATTTATATTGCATTATAACAATGTAAAAGGCAAGCCAATTTACAATCAGAAGAACACAGTGGGTCCAACAGAATATATAATTTAGGTGCTAGATGCCAGGGTAAAGTGTTGAGTCTTCAACGCATGATGAAAGAGTGTCAGACGCATCTGTGCAGGGAGGAAATTCCACAGCCCAGGGGCTGCTACGGAGAATGCCCTCTCCTGGGTTTCCACCTCCTGAACTTCCAAGTGCCAATCTTAACAACCAAAAGAGGTTTGTACGGAAGGAGACAGTGTTCCAGATATACGGGGCCTCAGTTTTCATATGACTAAATCTTGTTTTATGGCAAGATCCAGACAAGGCCCTTTGAGGATACATGACAACCTCAAAAAGCAAGCTGCTCTCCAGTGTGACTGAAATACTCTGCAGATAATATATGCAATCATCCTTACCCCACCATGGTCTTTATTGTTCAACAGCAACTTCAGTATCTGCACTTGGAGTTCCTCCACCACTAAGAATAAATAGAACAGTAATGATATACACTGCGTCGGTTAGCAGCCACCATCACATTGCTACAGAGAAACTGACAGTGGCCATATTCAAGCCCTGCATAGAAACTCCCAAGAAGAAACTGACCTTCCCAAATTATTATACACATCAGTTTGCTGAGCTACACTCCGCAAGTGGCTCTGGACAGTCTTTGGAATGACCGGAGGTAAAAACATTATCAGCGGAAAACTTAGTGCTGTTTCTAAATGGAGTTACTAGTATTGCATTTGCAAGCAGGGGTGCCAATGGCACCTGCAACATGGCACTGCCCAGCTAATATTTTATAGCATTTGTTTATTCAAATATATTAAATTTGGGTGATTGGGACAAAAGGCAGTATACAAATGTGATAGATAAATTTATCGTGGCATGCAATTCTCTTTCCATTCTCTGTGAAGGCTATGCTCTAGCACTGATCAATATGGCTTCATGCCATATTCTAAATTCCCCATGAGATTTTGAATGCCACTATCCCATCCTCAGACCTTCAATGCGTTTCTTGAGCCGCTGGCACCCTCTTTCATACGCTCGCCTCCTCAGTCTCTCCTCAGCAGTCTCATCTTTTATCTCTTTACTTTCTTTGCCCTGTGTTTAAAAGATACGAGGTTAACAGAGTTGTTAGGTAAAGGTAAAGGGACCCCTGACCATTAGGTCCAGTCGTGTCCAATTCTGGGGTTGCGGCACTCATCTTGTGTTACTGGCCAAGGGAGCCGGCGTACAGCTTCCGGGTCATGTGGCCAGCATGACTAAGCCACTTCTGGCGAACCAGAGCAGTGCACGGAAACACTGTTTACCTACCCGCCGGAGCTGTACCTATTTATCTACTTGCACTTTGACGTGCTTTCAAACTGATAGATGGGCAGGAGCAGGGACCAAGCAACGGGAACTCACCCCGTCGCGGGGATTCGAACCGCTGACCTTCTGATCAGCAAGCCCTAGGCTCTGTGGTTTAACCCACAGCGCCACCCGCGTCCCGAACAGAGTTGTTAGCAGAAGCCAAAAAGGATGGACAGGAAGGGCTGCAAATGCCCATGAATACAAACACAGCTAATAAGAGAATGCAGCTGTATAAAGGTGCTAAATGGTTATTTGCATAACCTATTATGTGCAGAAAACACCTAGATAAAGCCAACATCTTTGCAGTTAAGCTAGGACAGCCCTTAAATCTACCAGCAGTGGCTACCATATTCCTCACCTCTTTGTTGAAGCGGTTTGGCCACCAAGTGGTGGGAATGAGCTCCTGTAAACCAGCCTCCTCCACACGCAAAGGACTCTTGATGTAAAAAAACACAACTGAGCGGAGCACATCAAATCTGCAGAGAGTTAAGGGAGTTGTGTGGTAGTTCATATAGATGCACCTGTGGGATCTATGTCACAAGCAGCATCCCTGCAATAAGTTAAGAATAACTCCACACATAGGACCATGTAAAAAAAAATAGATTTCCTGAAAACAAGTCAACTCCACAGGGTACTTGGAAGCTATAATGATTGTATTGTGCAGCAAGAAGGGTATTTGGGGGGAATGAAAGAAGAGGTGAAAAACTGCAAAAGGAACTTCTGCAACTTTTTGCTTATTTTCATCAGCTTCCAATGCATGGGGACATTGAAGCAGCTATCCACCTCACTTCCCCTATGTTAGCAATCTGCTGCTGAGACCACCTTGTGTATGTTCTCAAAGCCGTTATAGAATTTGTGCTTATATGGTCCTGAGTGATGCTACTGAAACAGAAGCCATACGCTTCCAAATAGTTGGGATAATTACAAAAGGCACATGGGGAAGCAAAGCAAAGGAAAAATGATCAGCTCATACATAGATGTTATTTAACTATTGTCAATGAACAGAGCATTTATCTGGCAGGGTAGGCCAGGTAGGTGTATAGTGTTGGAAGAGAGAATAAGTGAAAGATAACCCTCTGGGCATGCTGGCTGTTCCATGAATGCAGCCACTCTACTTTTGGGGAACACTGGGATCAGATTTGAATATTAAGGGGGGAGACCCCAGCTCCGTGGCACAACATACACTTGCCTGCAGAAGGACCCGGGTTCAATCCCTGGCAATGCCAGTTAAAATATCAGGCAGCAGGTGATGGAACAGACCCTCTCTGCCCGACAGCCACTGCTACTCAGAGCAGGCAATACATAGTAGGCAAAAAAGATGGTGGCAGTGGTGAAGTTAACAAGAAGCAGGGGTTGTTTTGGCTAGTCTGGCTGCCTCTCTCTGGTCTCATGGCACAGAATACAGCCCATGTTATCACAGGTTATAGGTTTCCCTGAAAGTGAAAGAAACTGAATCTGAATGGGTGATACAGATTCAGCAAAGAATGGGTGATACAGCAAAGTGTGATCTCAAAGACCTCACAGTGAAGATGCAACCATTTTGCCTTGGTCAAACGCTTCCTCTCCTATTTGTGCAGAGGCACATCTGAGCTGCATCTGGTAGTAAGGAAATAGCAACACTAAGATATAGAACTGACTAGGGCCTCTTAAATTTAGCTGCAGGTGTGCACAGCCACAGGAAAAAAAGAAACCACCTCCTGTTACAGGGTGATGATTCTGTAGTGCCTACACATGAATCTTTTTGTCTATCTAAGCAAGTTTGTACCATCAGTTGATTTGAATGTATGTGGGAAATAGTGCATTTTTTTTAAATAAAAAAGGATACAGGACATTGTGAAGCAGGTACTTCCTGGATTTCTCATGCTTCAGGATAGCAATAGTGAGACGGAGGTAGTGAATCTGGATAGAGAAGAAGAAAAAAGGGAAATCAAGATAAGCTGCAGTGATCAGTGAGAAAGAGCTCTTAAAACAGCAAATGTCTTAACAACATTTGCAACGCTGTAACCAGTGAGCCAAAGCAGCTCCCCTCGCACTGAATTAACTTTGTTCTTAAGGGTTTCTACCGGTGTTCAACAGAATAATGCTCACCTGTAAGCCTAGATCAGGAACAATGGGAGAGAAGCGGTATGCCCTGAGCAGGGACATCAGCAGCTGCTTGAGGCATTCATGTACTTCATAATCCTGAGGGAGGAAAGAAACACTTTCTTACTCAATAAGAAAGAAGATACTGGGTCAGGGAGTTCCTCTGGAGAAAGGAAGAAGGGTCTCTTTCCTTGAGAGTAAAGGCACTCCAGTAGCTCACCTCCATGAGAAGCCACATGAGATCCAACAACTGCTGTATAAGAGGGTGCGCTTCCACAGGCCCTCCTCCTTCCAGGATGCTGAGGAGGAAGTTCATGAGCACATCTTCCACCAAGTACACTTTGCACTGCAGAAAAGAATTTATTAAAGCAGAAGACTTAACAGAATAGCTTTATCATGATGCTGCAGCAGAGTCAAGAACAGTGAATACTCGGTGCTGCCACAGCTCTGAGAGGGCTCACAGCAGCCATTTCCCCAGAGTTATACATTGGGAACTCCAAGGACAGGTTGTCCTACATCCCAGCAATGTCCCTTTACTCAGGCTCCACATTCTGATTGGTTTCCAAGAGCCGCTCCCCCCACCCATAATGCTATTTCTTTATTATTTATAAACTATGCTTCCATTTTAAAAAAAATACAGCAAGGTAGTACACAGCGTACAAAATTACAGTAAGAGCAATAAAAACATCAGTAAATAATGGTTGGTAAAAAGAAATTCACAGCGTAAAGCTCTGTCTGAATGACACCATTTTTAGACTTCTAAAAGAAGGTAGGAATGATGCCTGCCGAAGCTCAAATAGCAGGGAGTTCCACAGGGCACAGCCTTCCACACTAGAGGCTCAGTTCATAGTAAAGGCTGGCTGAACCTCGTGGTTGTGAGGAACCACAAGTGCCCCTTCAGAGGATCTCAGTGGCCAAGGTGGAGCGTAAGGGATCAGATAGCCCTTAGGGTACTTTGGGCCCAAATTATTTAGCGTTTTGTGAATTGACAGAAGAACCTTGAACTCTGCCCAGCAGCAAATTGGCAAAAGATGTTAATAACAACAATAATTTTATTATTTATACCCCACCCATCTGGCTGGGATCCTTTGCTTGCTGGTTAATCTACTCAAAAGAAGGAGTGAAGTGCACAGATGGACATGACAGACTGCAGCACTCGCTGTATGTGAGCACTGGAGTTGGAAATGCTGGTGCTCGGTGCAAAACATGCCACGTTCAATCCCGGGTGTGTCTAGGTAGGGATGGCACAGATTTCTGTCTTTAACGGCTTAGCAATGCTGCCAGTCAGTGGGGAGCCTTTTTCATCCCGAGGGTCACATTCCATCTTGGCCAATGCTTTGTGGGCCACATACCGGCAGCGAGCAGAGCCAAAGCAAGAATGGATGTGGTCCAAGTGGATGCAGCTGCTCAACTCTATCTATTATATGCTCCCCTACATAAATACACATGTGTCTATACCTTCCCAACAGAAAACTATTTCTCCCCCAGCAATCAGGCCTGACCAAAGCTTTTTGGAAACCTAATTGCTAGATAGGGATGCTAGTGATCTTTGCAGAGATGGCTGCTTGAGAGAGGATGGTTAACCCCTCCTTCCCTGGCTGCACTCTCCCCCACAGCAATTAGGCTTCGAAAGAGCCTATTTGTGCCAATGGAAGACTGCTTTCAAACTTAATTTCAGGATGGGGTGTGTATTTTTGGTGGGGGGTTGCAATGCATGGGGATTCTTCTGAAAATGCCCCCCATACCACAATTAGATTTTTGTCTCCTATTGCCATCAACAGGAGACTTTTTTCTAGCCTCAAACTTGCAGAAGGACAGGGTTCAGGGAATGGGATGGCATCATGGGCCGCTGGTTGCCCACTCCTGATGTAAATAACTGATCTAAACATGCCAGTGGTGTGACCCTCTATGAAGTCACAGAATTTGTTGTTAAAAATTCACTGATGAGGAGAAGTTCATTCTCATCTGTAACTTTGTAAACAGTGGTGGAGGATCCTGAAATACATGAAGTAACATTGGAGGAAACTCACCATAAGGGGAGCAAAACTGTTAAAAATGTGTGCTAGGGTGATTAAAACAGTTGGTTCCCCCTGGAGTTGCCACGTGGAAGGCTCTCTTTCCACCAGCTTCTCTTCCTGAAATACATAACTCAGGGTTACACATTTTTAACAGATCCTAATTCTACAAAAGTGTTCCTTAAGCTTGAGGAAGCCACTGGGATTCTGAGATACACCTTGGATTTGCAGAGATTACGCTAACACCATCCTGAACCAGATTTGGCATCAGTTAGGCCAGAGGTTTTCAACCTTTTTGAGTCCCCGGCTCCCTTGACCAACTTACATTCTTCCTGGGGCACCCCTGTGGGGTTTCACCTGGCACTATCTTCTTCCTTTTTCTTTTAGTACCAGGGGAAACCTTATTATCTGCCCAGCACAGACTAATTAGATTTACATTGTGCTCAAATTTTATCACTGCTTTGTTTTTGGTGTATTTTTATTGTTTTATTCTTTGTAAGTCAGTTGAAGAGCTTTGGCTAAACAGCAAGTAATAAAAGCCCTTGACAAAATTTGAAAAATGAAATGAAATGCCCCTAACCTAATCAATCCAATGTGCAAACAGTTTTTGGCAAGGCAAGTCTAAATAAACATAACATTGAAAAGATTATCTCACCGTAACATCTATTCCAGTATGAATAACATTTTTCAGGTACCCCAACAGTTTCTGCGCTTTTGCAAGATCTGCAGCTGGTTTGTCCTGTAAGGGCCGGTATCCCTCCACTGGATATGTATGAAATTATTAAGGGGGGAAAAAACCACAGAAGGCAATCTACTCCTCCTTCAAGGAATGATCCTAAGTCCCTAAGCTTTCCTCTGCAGCCAATCCTTGCTTTCATCCACTACACCAAGCTTCTAGAATGCTTGCCACATTTATTGGTATTTCATATGCCTCCAGGTCTTGTCCAACCCTTGCAAAGCAATCTGTACCAAGCACAGCATGTATTGTAAAGGAATTCAAGGGTGATTGCTGCTTTCTCATTCAGGACGTCTTTCTTATTCACACTGACCAATAATCACCTTAATGATCATTCAAGAAGGTAGTATCTGCTGCTGGAGATTGCTGTTCAAACTGCCTCCTGAGAGTATAACATTTCTGACATATTGACAAGAATTGACTTTTCATTCAGGCTGGCAAGAAGAGCTTCAGCTACAGAGCTAGAGGCCCCCTGTCCAAATCTTAGCATAACTACAAACTGGCCTTACTTAGACAAAGCCACTCTCAGACTGTAATAAGGATAAAAATAATAGTAGAAATCTGCCTTATGGGGGCATTGTTAGGCTTACTGAGATAAAGTATGTCAAGCATGTAGTATTTATATAGCACTTCTCCTAACTATTATTATGTTACTGAGAACCAGTGGATCACCGGAAAGGTTTAGCATAGTTGTGGCCTGAGAAGAGTATGATACTTTTTAGATGCCAACATTGCTCAGGGAAAATATTTCTACGGTTTAGCTAAGACTATTGTCAAAGGATATCGGAGAGGCCGGCTACCAAAGTTAAAAGCAACGGATTCCTTGAATGACAGGCTGATAGCAGGGAAATAGGCCATGCCAGAGCCTCGTGAGATGTTATCAAAAGCAGTCCCCAAAGACACACCATTCCTGAAAAAGAAAAGAAAGAGGGGAAGGAGACAAATCCCTAAAGTTTTGACACACCTTGTCAAAGAATTCTATACACAAAAGACATATGTATCTGACATTACACAAAGGAAGAAACATTCCTTCCAGTAGCACCTTAGAGACCAACTAAGTTTGTTCTTGGTATGAGCTTTCGTGTGCTCATACCAAAAACAAAACAAAACAAAAAAACCTCATACAAAGCTCATAACAAGAACAAACTTAGTTGGTCTCTAAGGTGCTACTGGAAGGAATTTATTTATTTATTTAGTTTTGACTATGGCAGACCAACACGTCTACCTACCTGTAAAAGGAAGAAACAGTCACAGCTTAGCATCTTGTCTTCTGTATTATGACAAGCCAATAAAAATAAAAGCAAATTCTGAATTCCAAGTGCAGAATTTTCCCATTGCTTTCACTGAGGATCTTAGGAAATAACTTCTTGCAGAGACACTTAGAAAAATATGAATTGTTATTGCTGAAGCTCTGTTCAAGGTCCTGTTCAGCTTAAGAATTCCACACAATGACTCAAAGTGCTCTATAGAGCTTTCTGTGTTGTACAGCTCCAGACAGTCATGTTAAAAACAACCACTCATGTTGTGTAGATTCTGCTTGTGTAGATCTAGTTTTATTTCTCTATTCATCTTCTTGCACACATAACAACATTGTACCAGGAAACATTCCCTATCAGCATCTAAACTCAGAAGTGATGCACTCCAACTTTATGAAACAATTTAGACACAGTGAGGCAAAGGACCTTGTTGAATTCAATTTTAGTAGAGAATTATTGAGAATGAAGTTATCTATTTACCCTTTAGTGGAGCTTGGATTAAGCTCTCAATGAATATACTTAGAAGCTGAGAGGACAGAATATAGCAGACTAGCAACATCTAGGATAGTTCTATAAGGGTGCTTACAGGCAGAAAGAAATGCTTCCCTCATCCAGGTCTATCAAGCAGCTGACAATATCTCCTGCTGCCCAAGACTGCAGAAAAAAGAAAAGGCAATTAGATGGGATTTGGGGTATGTAACCAATGTTGCTAGGATATGGTTAAAACATATAGAGATTGCTTCCAATTCAGTCAAGAAAAACTGTACAGGTCAAGAGTTCTGTTGCCATACTGATTCATTGTTTTTACTTTCTACCCCCTTCTGTTGCATATTGCAGTATGCAGAATTCTAGTTCTATATTACATCAGGCAAGGGATATGAGATGTGCCATGTGTTTGCAAGCACACAGCCAAACTGAGCAGGGTTTAACCATTGCTCATCAGCTGCTGTGTGAGGGGTTTAACCCTGCTAGGAACAGGTACCCACAACAATGCAGTAACCTGCACTGATGTCACTGATTGACAGGTGGACATGATTGGAGAAAATGGTCTCACAGGCCAAACTGGATCTGCAGGTGGGTCAATATGCACAATGGAGGAGAAACTGGTTTTTCACAATAAAATTAAATACAAAACATGAAGCTTAATAACAAATAAATTCTGAGCACTGGTGACTACACCACCCAATAAGAGTCTCCAGTTCTACTGGAGACTATGAAAACCTGGAGAGCTATTGACAATAAGTGTTGAAATTACCAAAATAGATAGACTAATAATCTGATTCAGTGTAAGACAGATTTCTGTGTTCCTAGTTCTTGAAACAAGTGAAGTTGTTCACAGAGATACACAGGCTACATGCTTAGTACAGCAAGAAAACAATTAGGGGCAGACACTCACTTTACCATAGTTGGTTGTGGTCACATTCCATTTGCGCACTCGATTCCCATCGTAAGCATATGAATCTGGAGTGTCTCCAACTCCTTCCTATGCAACATGAAAACCAAAAGCAAACTTTTACCAAAGATACTCAGATCACAATTAAGATTTTGCATTCCAATAATACACCTTCTTCAACCACTGTCACTGACATGCCAAAAAGGACTGAGAAACTTGTAGGCTGGGAGAAACAGACCTGAGAGAAACAGTCATATGGGTAACATACAAGGTGTGACCGGACAGTTCGGTGAATGGTCACAGCGAGAATATATTGTCTGATTTTATATCAATATTTATATTTGATGTTAGCCACCCTGAGCCCGGTCTCGGCTGGGGAGGCCGGGATACAAATAAAAGTTTCTTCTTCTTCTTCTTCTTCTTCTTCTAACATACAGGCTGATACAATGCACCGTTGGCAATGTTCGTGGAACTGTTGGAAACTTCTGGAGAAGTCCTCTTTTCATACTGCTTTCAGTTCCCTCGTCATAGCAGTTTGGATGTGTGAAATGTTGGAAAATCTGTGCCCTTTCAGTGCAGATTTCAGTTTTGTAAAAAGAAAGAAATCTGGTGGGGCCAGATTGGGAGAATATAGAGGGTAGGACAGCTCAGTAACTTCAGTAATGATTTCACGTGGAATATGCAATTCTTCCACCACCATTCGGACGAACAAACGCCGATTCCACATCAATAACTCATGAACTGTCAACATTTGCCGCCGTTCTGCTGATCGAGGGTCTGCCAGATCGAGGGTCATCTTCGATGGCTTGCCACCCTTCACAGAAATGCTTAAACCACTCATACACTGTCTTTTGAGTTACAGCTTCATCTCCGTACACAATTGTGGGCATTTTGTGGGTTTCTGATGCTGATTTACCCAATTTGAAACAGAATTTCATATTGACTCTCTGCTCCATTTTCAATCACAATGCACTGCACTCTTACCAGCTACTAAACGCTACCACATGAACGTAGGCCTGTCAACAAATGCTGAGACACGTGCACATATGTTAGCTGAGATATGGACAAACCTCTCCCACGTGTCTCCGTGAATCTGGCAGTTCCCATTAGTGCATACAGGAGTGATTCACCCTACCTTCCAGTCACACCTTGTAATATACCAAGCATCCATGCCCATTTCTGGTAAGTACATACACTAGTAATTAGGTCCAGTACTATATCCAACTTAAAGAAGAACACGAGTTATGAAAAGGAATTACAGGTTCCCCATTCCAAATTTCAGTTAAAACCCTATGCAGAACCAGATTATATAGATATTGTCAAGATTTCACTTCCCATCAGACCTAGCTAACATAGGATGATGCGAATAGTAGTCTAATAAGGGGGCATAGGTAATTTCTGGGATTTCCAGCCTTGGAACTTCAGGTGAAGAGTGATGTCTAAATATAAATATGATAAGTAAGAAAATAAATAAATATGCTGTTGCATTACCTCTTGATTGAACCGGCAATTGAGAGTGCACCAGCCAATTTGCATAAGGCCTTGGGATGAAATCAGCACCTCATAGATCCATTTTCCTAAAACAAAATATAGCAGCAAATGTGTCAAATGAAAAATTCTCTGTTAAATGCTATTAACATATAAAACTAGAATAGTCCGAAAGTTTGGCAGCCAGAAGAGTTCAAAAGAAAGAATTCATTCTTCCAAAACCCCTGATTGATTTGTTTAGTATCACACTACCCTACAACAAAAAGTTGTCTGGGTGGCATGTCCAGTGTCTGACATTTTCTGCAAAAATCTGAAACAACTGCGGCCCCAAAATTAAAGTCAGGAATTTGTTTAAATCTCATTGTTAATAAATTCTCATCTCAAGTTGCTGTTCACTAGCAGCACACATTTTGCCACTTGGACCAGTACCATGATTAGTCCCTATTTTTTCTAGTCCTTACCTTTATACACACAGGTAGTAGCCCTGATAGAGCCAAAGTTACTATGTCCAATTACCTGAATTGGGAAACAAAGGAGGAAGACAGTCACACACCATGAATGATTGTTTTCCATTATCAAGGGTTTCATTACATGTCTCACAATTGTGTGTGTGTTGGCGGTGGGGTAAGAAAATCAGTTAAAGAAGGTATTAGGTCACTTTCAATTAATCAAATCTTAGAACTTCCACAATAGGTTGCTCTCACTTTTCCCCAGGATTGGGCATGCGCAAAAATCAGGTCTACAATTACACCAAACACAGATTTAACAAGCATGCCCACATAATGGCTTCCTGATTCCATTTCTCCTAGACGAAACACCCAGTGCCAAAAGCAGAGAACTGGCTTTGGAGAAGTCACAACCTGTGCTGACCCTGTTACTGGCCCAATTGAGTTGCTTGGTCAAGTTGTGGAGGGGAATCAGCATGAAATAAAAGCATGGAGCATGCCAACTGCAGGAACCAGATGGGCTGCAGGGGAGTGTGTCCAAAGATTTGTCAGAAGCAGCAAGACCAAGAAAGAGAGTGCCAAAAGGAATGATCAAGGAGTGATCACAGATGGGACAACACACTGTTTCAGTACATAATGACTATAAAAACTGACAGCAGTGCCAACAGCACTAAAGGCACTTTCTCTATTGTTAAGGCAGCCATAGGCACTCAGCCATAGGATTGGTAGCTAGGTAGTGCATAACAACAGCCACTGGTAAGTTCAGGGCAAAGCTGGTTCTGTCCTTCCTGTCTCAGCTGAGAACTGGAACCCAGTGAGACAGGTTGACAAGAAAAACATTCAAAGTAAACCTCCAGTAACCCAGTACACAAACATATCAACAGTAGAACATAGACAAGTAGAAAGTAATTCTCTAGTGGGGGTTGAAGCACAGGGGGAGAAGGAAGACAGCTATTATCAGAAACAAACCTTTAAAGACCAATAGAGGACAACAAAGAATATGCAGGCAGTGTTGAAAACAGAACTTAAGCTGAGAGTGTTAACAGGTGGGCAGCAAGATACACAGCGAAATAATAAAAGAGTGAGTTGTGCAATGCAAACTACAGAGAAGTAAGAAATTTCAGACTTAAAGGCATAGGTGGGCTTATCAGAACATTTTATTTGTTTATAACATGTACCTCCAAACCTTCACCGCATGCTTTAAGGGCTGCTTATAACAGATCAAGTTATATAAAACTATCCAAAAACATGTACATTGCTGTATTATGCCTCATTTAAAATTCAGTATACAAGTCACTATCTGACAGCAGTGTAAAAAATATAGATTTGTGCTGTTCCTCATAGGATTGACGAAAGAGAAACATATTTACCCAACATCAAAAACCTGATTTGATGCTTACCTGATTCCAGAGGGGAGAAAGTTCCTCAACCAGGATGCCACCAGGGGGGAGATCCTATTCTGAGTCCGGGGCAACTAGATTTCAGTTGGTGATAGCACACAACTAACAGCGTGTCTCCAGCACATCTCAACTCACAGGCAGAACAGTACAGGGACAGGCACCATTTCAGATAGCTGAGTTCCTAGCTATTCAGGGCTTTATATATCAGTCAACATCTAGAATTGGGCTCAGTGACATATAGATAGCCAGTGCAAATGCTTCAAATTTGGTCCTATATGATCACAGGCAGTATAGCTCATCAAAACGTCCACAGCCTCATTCTGCATCACAACCGAGTCCTACACAGAGCAGCTAGAGAATCAGATGGAGCAGGAATAAGGCACTCCACACCACTGTGGTCACCTGGATATCAAGAAGTACCCCTAGACTACATATTTGATCCTTAAGGGAGAATGCAACTCCATCCAAAAAAGTTGTGCACCTAATTCCTGAATCTGGGAACCACCAGCTACTCTCCCAAGAACCAAGGAACCATCTGAACTCAAAACTTAAGAAAAACCATGCTATAACAGCAACCAAAGGGGAAAGTTATAATGAAGACCTGACAAGTGTTATCAAAAGGGAGACACCCTATCAGCAACTCTAGCATAAAACACATTTTCTATTAACATCAAACCAATGAAGGCATGATAGTGGCTCTGTGTTGACCACAATTAATAAATAGGAAATATTTTCTTAAACATGCAGTCTCTCCACATATCACCTTCACTCCCTAGACAAAATTTTCCCATTAACCTCAGGTTAAAGTTTGTCAGAAACATTAGCAATTAATGTTTGCCTTAAATTAGAATCTCAAACATGCTGTCAACCTCAAACATGATTATAGTTAAATGGTAACCTTAGTTAACCTTCATCACAGTTGACATAACTGCTGACAAGCTGCTTAATGGTGAGGAAGGGGATTCGCTCCAGAAAGAGGAGTGGCAGGAGATAGGAAATGCACACTCAGCTTATTAGCCAATATTAGCAGGGAACCAGTGTTACCTAAGCCCAAAAGCAAAAGGAGAGTGAGGTCATACAGAGACCAAAAAATGAAGTGAGAAAACACCAGCACAGACTCTAAAGAGCGACCTAGAGTCCCCAGTGAAAAGTCAGCCCATTCACAGCGTTTACCTCACACTCACCCCAAGTAGGTCATCATCTACCAACAGGAGCCCTTCAAAACCACTGGTGTGATCCAACACCACGGTAGAAGGGCCAAGCCTGCCCTCTACCCCCTGATCTGAAATGAAAGTTGAAAGAATGACAATGAGAAATATTTGTAAAGCAACAACGTAAGACATACAGTAATTGAGATGAGGCAACTTTGTGTTCAGTTTTATGGGAAAAGAAAGAGGCACAAGCATCAGTTGGGATATTATATTGTTATTTTTCTTCTCCTGAACACAGAGGAAGCTTCCCAAAGATAGAGACATTTCATACATCCAAGAACAGTTCTCCATAGAATCCCATGTGTCTTTCAACAATGACACACATTAAATAGAAAAATTATTGAATATGTGCAGGGCCGTCTTAGAGGGATCGGCCGCCGTGGTGCAGTGATCCCTCGGCGCCCCCGGCCTGCTGCCTCTCCGCCCGCCTCCCTCCCGCGCTGGCCACCCCTCAGGAGGGGGGGTGGGCGAGCGGGGGATGCGGGGCGTGGCGTTGGAGCGGGCGCTCACGCGCCAGCGGGCAAGGGATGAGGGGCGGGCGGGCGCTCGCGCACTGGTGGGCAGGCGGGCTGCAAGCCGGTGGGCGGGCAGGCTGCAAGCCGGCCGCCCTCGCCTCCCGGAGCCCCAGCTGGAGTGCTGGAAGGGCGCGCAAAGCCCCGTGCCGCTCCAGCTGGGGCTCCGGGAGGTGAGGGCGGCCGGCTTGCAGCCCGCCGGCGCGCGAGTGCCCGCCTGTGGGGGTGGGTTGGGGAGGGGGAGCCCGGTATGCCGGCGGGCTCGTGGGGTGCCCCTGGGGGGTCCGGCGCCCTGGTGCGCCGTGCCACCAGCCCCTATGGATGAGACAGCCCTGAATATGTGTTATCGTTGAAAACCCATGTCACCTACCCTCCACACATGGGACTCTATGGAGAACTGTGCTTGGATGAATCAAACTGTTTCAATGAATACTGCTCTGAACATTAAACAGGCTGGTATCTTGCAAACTTTCTGTGTAGTTGGCCATTTCTTTCCCCAAAATAGATATTATGTTTATCTGATAAAACTTAATAAAAATACATTTTTAAGAAAGAAAGACCACCAAGAAAGGAACTAGGTTTAGGTGGAAAGTCTCTATAATATGCTATTCTGCTTTCTTAAGGCAATTGCAAAATGAGCGGACACCAGAGGCACCAGCTTCTGAAAAAGACTGAGCGGCGCCGGTGCAATGTCATGACATCACACACGCACGGTCACAAGAAGTCAGGGAATGGAGCCAAACGTGGTGGCAGCACAGGCTCTGTGCAAGGTAAAGATGGGGGAAGCAGCCCCCAGCTAGTGGTGGCAGCAGCAGCAGCAGCAACCAATGACCACTGAGCTGCGCCATGCTTGGCTCCAATACAGGCTGCTTCCCCCATCCCTCCCCCATACAGCAGGAGGAGGAGGAGGAGGAGGAGGAGCCATAGGCCACTGAAGCTGCACTGTGCCTGGCTCTGTGTTCGCCCTCCTCCTCCTGCTGAACATTGGGGCCCCCGGCCCCCTCAAAAAACAAACAAACAAACAAACAATAGGGGCACAAAATCCCTCAGCACCTTGTAGCTGGCACTTATGACAGATGTTGTATATATTTACCTTGACCATCTTCTGAGACAGCATCTTCTGCCAGCAATTGTTCTACGTGTTCTTGTAGGTTTTGAAAGGAGAGGTGCTTTCTAGGAATAAAGTGAAGTATCCTTCAATAGTTCTTATATAATTCTCCATGGAGAGACGCACATGAATTGTAAACCAGAGTTTCTTCACTACTTCAACTCCATAAACTATTGATTTAATAAAGCTACACGGTATGTTTAATAGATAAAATAGCCCAGGGACACAACTACTTGAAAAGACCAGAAACCAAAATATTAAAGGTAAAGGGACCCCTGACCGTTAGGTCCAGTCCATGACTCTGGGGTTGTGGTGCTCATCTCGCTTTACTGGCCGAGGGAGCCGGCGTACAGCTTCCAGGTCATGTGGCCAGTATGACTAAGCCACCTATTTATCTACTTGCACGTTGACGTGCTTTCGAACTGCTAGGTTGGCAGGAGCAGGGACCAAGCAATGGGAGCTCACTCCATCGCGGAGATTCGAACTGCTGACCTTCTGATCTGCAAGCCCTAGGCTCTGTGGTTTAGACCACAGCGCCACCCGCATCCCAACCAAAATATTAGACAAATAAAAATAGCTTCTATAGAGAAAATTATGTCATGGATTCTAAGAGACACACTCTGGTGTTCACCAACATGAACAAATTAATTATTTTGCAACTCTTTCCTACTAGTGTGAATTTTGTACACAACGCTATAGAGTATTCAAATCCCAACTGCCAAGACTCTTTATGACGTCCTATTGGACTGCTGTAGTGAAGCAGACATGCAGAGTTTGTGACCAAGATGAATAAAACCCACCAGCCAGGTCCTGTGTCCTTTCAGCTTCTTAATGCTGCTATGTTTTTACAGTTCCAGGCAGACAGAAAAAAAGAGAGCTGCTGTTGGCTGCCACATGTGGCTGGTGGGCTGCATTTGGTTGGTGGATGACAACGCACTGAGGCCTACACAGCAGAACCCCTAAATCCAACAGGAGCTATGAATTAAGCTAAGCTCCTTTTTCAGCTCTTAAAGAATAAACCAAAGGAACTTAATGCTGAAAGTTTTGACACCCCCCCCCCCCGCAAAATGGTAGAATGATGAAATGGAGCATTGCAACAGCACACTGGGAAAGCTGTGACAAAGCAACAAGAAACAACTCTATTCCTCCTCCTCCTCCTCCTCCTGGTAACTGCTACTCATCAGAAGGAAAAAGGGATGAAGGTTATTTTTAGTAGCACTGACAACTCAGTTGTGAGTTCAGAAGCTAAGTATATAGTGGGCGGAATGTGACCCCAGCAGATCTTTAAATACAAACATACAACAGGCGTTCTTCCAGAGCAACATTCACACGAGAGGTCACAATATGAGGACTCCAATGTGTACAAGAAAATGCAATTAAAGGACTTTGCTAAAGGCCTTGTTTTGTGATTTTCTAGTCGATTCAGGAAGATTATACATAACTGGCAAGGAACAAGTGTAAAGCAATTTTTAAAATCACAATCACACAAAATAAATGAAAAAATAATCCAAGAAAGCTAATAGCATAATTTCACATGAGAAGCACTTGAAACCAGTTTTCATAATATAAACATAACATATTGAGACACATTCATTTAAATTAATAGTGGACATGTGTCAGTAATTTTTAAGTGTTTAATAATTATCTAACAGTGTAATCCTAACCATGTCTACTCAGAAGCAAGTCAAACTGAATTCAATAGGACTTACTCCTAGGTAAGTGAAGTTATAACTACAGCCTTAAATATTTCCTAAATAGTGTACAGATGTTTAAAGGCATTCAGCTTTCATAATTATTTGCCATTTGCAAGTGCCATTTAGACAGATTTACAGAAATTATAATTTAGATCAGTAAAGGCCACACCCTTGGACTCTCATACATACCTTCAAAACTAAGGCATGCAAGTCCTACTGTCTGAAAAGTCCCATCAGCATTATACCACATAAACACTTCAGCAATAAAATGAAACTTTTGTCTCATCTAGGGTCAGCATTCAGCTGTGTTCCTAAGCAATACCATTAAAGTAACACTACAATACAATACAACTTTGCTTGCTCTCCAGTGAATCAGAAGTCCAGTACCTATATGCAGCAGTAGGCTGAGTTCCATCAGCAGTGGGAAAGATGCGATGCAGATAATCATTCAGGAGTTTGCTGTTCACTATCCCTATGAGAATGAGTAAAAAGCCAAGTCAGCAAGGAACAACCAGGTATTACCTCCAATATACCAATTTTACTTCTACAAGTGAGGCAAGATGAACTTAGGCAGCCCTGTTTTATTTATTTCATTTACAGCCTGTCTTTCTTCCATAGAACTCAAAGCAGTTTGCATGAGGCTCCCAGGAGGCCTCCCATCCAGACACTGATCAGAGCTAGCTTCCATAAGGCGGCTAAATCATATGACTTCAGTCTATGCTGTTGTCTATATAGCTAATACTATATCATAGTACTTACACAGCAGAAATATGGAGTTTAATAAAGTTTTGATAACATCATCTCATAAATCACTTAATATGTTTACTTGTGAATTCAATGGGACTTACTCCCAAGTGTACACAGAATTTCAGCCAATGCCCCTAAGGCTATATCTCTATCAAATGTTTTTCCTTAGAGACCAACTACTGGTAAGTTTAAACAAAATCGAAAATTCTTTCTAGTAGCACCTTAGAGACCAACTGAGTTTGTTCCTGGTATGAGCTTTCGTGTGCATGCACACTTCTTCAGATAGGTATACCAAGAACAAACTTATACCAAGAACAAACTTGTTCTTATACCAAGAACAAACTTACTGGTAAGTTTGTTCTTGGTATAAGCTTTCGTGTGCATGCACACTTCTTGCACACAAAAGCTTATACCAAGAACTTAGTTGGTCTCTAAGATGCTACTGGACATTTTTTATATTTTTATATATATTTCAACTGTGTCAGACCAACACGGCTACCTACCTAAATGTTTTTCCGTATGTCTTAGCATATACTGTACAGCAAATAGAGGATACAGTATGCCTCTCATAAAGGGTGTTGTTTCTAGCTGAGATTCTACTTCCAGGTTTTTTCATAGCAAAGTTACTAAATTTACTCCTGAAGGATTCAAATAGTGTGTTTATGTGTCTCTTGTCCCTCATTGTTGCCATGCTGCTATTTGAATATTTGCACATTTTCTTGAGTTACTTGGCAGGAGGAGCTACAGCACATTGCTTGAAATGACAGATCAATTTGGCCTGTCCTTGTTATCTCTCCTTGTCCCTCTGCTTCTCTTTGCACAGGCATAATGCAAATGTGCAGAGACCAGCCTATAGACAATGAAAGACATGCCAAATAAACAATACACCAAAAGATCTGCACAGAAGGATTCTGTTATGCCCTAAGTTTCCTTAAAAAGGTAAAGGGCAAAGTGACCCCTGACCGTTAGGTCCAGTTGTGAACGACCCTGGGGTTGTGGCACTCATCTCGCTTTACTAGCCGAGGGAGCCGGCGTACAGCTTCTGGGTCATGTGGCCAGCATGACTAAGCCGCTTCTGGCAAACCAGAGCAGCACACGGAAACGCCGTTTAGCTTACCTTCGCGCTGGAGTGGTACCTATTTATCTACTTGCACTGTGTGCTTTCGAACTGCTAGGCTGGCAGGAGCAGGAACCAAGCAACAGGAGCTCACCCCGTCGCGGGGATTTGAAACACCGACCTTCCAATCGGCAAGCCCTAGGCTCTGTGGTTTAACCCACAGCGCCACCCATGTTCCTTAGCACTTTCTTTAACAGCTACAACTTAGCATTCCACATGTAAGCATGGGGTTCATAACTTTCCCCTTTTTAAAATTACCAATACCAAGTAGCTGCTCTATTCAAGAGCCCATATCAGTAGGAACCTCAGTCTATGGTAAAATGCATTCACAAATGATCATGCTGATCATTTCTCTATGATAACAATATTTTCAAACTGAAACACCTGTTAAATGCAAGTGAGGGTAGATTTGCATTAAACCTTTTCCTACCAGGTGAATTCTGCAATTACTTTTGTCAGAGCTGATTTATTTATTGCATCCCAACACTTCAGACCTCATTTCTGTTTGCAAAGGAAATGTCCATTTACAGGTGAGCTTTGAATCCAAATTGCGCTTGCAAATGGGCAACAGGCTGTCAGCATCAATCAGCAACCCCCATTTGCCAAGGCACAACTGGCAGTCACATCTTTACCTATTCCACACCTGACATTGCATATGATGACAGTTGGGGGGTAGGAGAGCATGGTTTCAGGTTCCCCATCCCTGACTTTACCAAAACCATCTTCTCCATCTGTGTGAATTAAAATCTAACACATAAAATAACACGCATAAAACACCCTTTATCCCAATTTGAAATCCCATCCATGCTTTCCCCTGCCTCTCGTAGGGCAACACTGCTTTACATCAGATGACAAGCAAACCCATTTCAACGAGGCCAACACTTGGCCTTAAACGATGCTTCAGATATTTAATAGCATTGTGCCAGGGACAAGTCTGGAGCACTATGAAAGGTGAAACACCAAATACATGTTAATTCCTTTAAGCAGATTTAGCTTTGCCATTAGCTTGCACAACTGAGCTAAGACCCCCCAAAAAAGCATCTGCCAATGAAGTGGGAAACTTGAATAGGTGGCACAGCTAAGGTGCTGAAAACAGTGAATCTCTCTCCTAATTAAATAAAAAAAAATTCCTTCCAGTAGCACCTTAGAGACCAACTAAGTTTGCTCTTGGTATGAGCTTTCGTGTGCATGCACACTTCTTCAGTTGCTGACAGGACTTGTAAAAACAGCCTCCTCCTCCCCCAGTCATCCACAACAGTATTCCTACCTGCAACCTTGGACTTCTCAGGCTCTGTGCTTAATCTATAGTTCTTCCGAGAAAATGTTGTTCCAGAAGCTCTTGATGTCATAATTCAGGTCAGCTTGAATGGCCACTAATCTCAAAGCTGAAACAGGTAGAAAATTGACCAATTAGAAATGAAAACACTTGCAACAAAGAAGGATGCAACTCTTCTCAAAACTGGAAGAAAGTAACAAGGTAATACAATTTTTTGTATTTGCCCTACTTCTAAATGTGTACAAACTCTGGCACATACTCACTGCCTCTAATAATATACTATAAATTTGTTAAGAAAACAAGTACAAAAAACCCAAGGCATTTCACTGTCTGCAGCATGAATACTGTAGGGCATCTAGGTTAATATGTAGAAAATTTTGGCTCATAAACTTAAAATTATTTCATTTAAGAAAAGCTAGAAAAGATCTGCATTTTTCCTAGTCGTAACAGAAAACTAGCAAAACAAGAGCCAAAAATGTTCAGTGAAGACTGACATACATAAAGATAAAGAATAGTTTAATGTATCTAAAGTTATGGTTTTAAAATGAGGGAATGCACAAAGCATAATCCCGGGATAGGGACCCTCCAGGTGGGTCTAATTAGGCCTAGCAGGGGTCCCTATACAGCCCCCTGGACCATTTCCCCCATACCACACATAAGTTGGGAGGCAGGTAAAGGTGTGGCTTTTACACTGAAGCACATTTCAAAGAGGTTTCAACATAAACCATCTGGAAATGCACTTCAAAAACAATGTCTCTTAGCACTCATCAGTACTTTGAAGTGCGTATCCATGCGGTTTCTACTGAAAGCACTTTGAAGCACACTTCAAGGATGTTTACTGTTGTCGCCAAAGTTGAAGTCTTTGCATGGATGTCTGTCTGCTGGCGGTTCTTGGTCTACTGGACAGAAAGGTTCCCCACCTCTGATATAGTTACAAAACAAAGAAAAGGAGGGGGGAAGCCATCTGAACAGTAATAAATATTGATTGGCAAACATCCCCGTTTTTTATATAACAATCCACATGTATAGCAATACAAAAAAGTTAATGCCTATGTATCCAAACAACTCTCAGGAGAGTTATATGACTAGTGTTCTGTTTTACGGGAGACTTGTGTTTGTCAATAATTGTTTCATTACTCTCTAGAGTTCAAAGTAATGGTTGCAACAGCAGCTGTAGGCTTTCTATCTATATAAACAGAGCATGATAGTCAGAACAAGACTCATATTTGTTTGCTTTAAAACAGAAACACAATGTATAATGATGTTACACAGAGACTGTGTAAGAACATGCAGTACAGTAGAATTCCTAAATGTTTTCTGTTAATCAAACATGCATCCAAAAGATAACCTGTTGCCCTCCAGATGCTTTAAACTACAATTCTCATTATCCCTGACCATTGGCCATGCAGGGTAGGAGTGGTAGGAGTTGGTACTTAACAACATTTGGAAGGCCACAGGCCCTCCATCCATGCTGCTGCTGTATTAATTGATATGTTGCTTATATGCCGAAATGCCTTCTAAGTGGCTTATAACCTATGCTTTCCTTTCCATGTATATTTTCTATTCCCATGAAGAACTTCCTTAGTATATAATATGTGGTCAGCTTTTTTTCAGTCTGCAATTTTCAATCTTTTTTTCAGGTTCATTTCATCTACTACAAACTGAAGCAAATATTAAGGAACTTCACTTATTTTATATATCACTAGACACTGTTTTATCCATAAACAAAGACTATTTACAACATCCGGTCACTGTCAGTCCCATAATATGCAGCAAGTCTATATCCTGAATCCCTAAACACTTCTTAGCTGGGCCATCATGTCTATCTGTTCTACATCCACATTAGCAGGAACATGTTCTTCCTTCTGAATAATATGAAAACATCAACTTACAATTCACCATTACCTTTCACACTTCAACACAAAAAGTAACCTTGGCAACAGCAGCAAATACAGCTGACAGGCTAGACGGCAGACAAGGAGAGTATAGTAAGACTGGCAGAATTGTTTTCATTTACACTATGAAGCAGTTTAGTTTTACAGTGGACCAATTTTATTAGAATTTGTTTAATGTAGTGAGGAATTATCTCTACAAATCCAAAAGCTGTAAGCGCACCTGCATTATGAATGAGTTTTTAAACAATACAAGAACTTCACAAATAAAATGGCAAACAATACTAGGTGACCTTCCCATGCACCTGTATTTGTTTGTTACCTCAAAGTAAAAACAAACCAACTTCCGTGTATCTCATCTGCCTGGTCACCTGAAGATAACCTTAGGCAACCAAAACAAACAAACAAACAAAAAATCCTTCCAGTAGCACCTTAGAGACCAACTACCGTAAGTTTGTTATTGGTATGAGCTTTCGTGTGCATGCACACTTCTTAGGCAACCAAATAAGTGGTTATTTTCAAGGCTACATTATGGGGTTTTGCAATAATCTTTGATCATAGAGACCTGACACTGAAAGTATACACAGATATTTCTTCCACTAGAAATAACAGAAAATGGTAGACATCTTTATGAAGAATACATCTATGAAAGCAGAGATGGTCCTAGTTGCCAAGGACCTTCCCAGCACAATCCTACCCAGGCTTATTCAGAAGGAAATCTCAGTTCTGCCCACCGTATCTTTAAAAGCATATGGTGGAGCTGGAAAAGGTACAGAAAAATGCAACCAAAGAAATCAGTGAGTTGGAGCAACTCCCCTACAAGGAAATATTGCAATCAAGAGGAAGCATGACAGAGGTATATAAAATTATGCAAGCTGTAGAGAAAGGAGTTAAGTTTCACCCATCTTTCACAACACCATAACCTGGGGTCATCTAATGAAGGTGAATAGTGGGTGATTAAAGACATACAAAAGGAAGCACTTTTTCACTCAGCACATGGAATGTACTGCCACAAGATGTGGTGACTACCACCAATTTAAATGGCTTGAAAGGGAAGCACACAAATCCTTGGAGGATAAGGCCATCAGTGGCCATGTTACCTCCAAGATCAAGAAGCAGCATGCTTCTGAATACCAGCTGTTTGGTGAACTACAGCAAAAAGGGGCAATTACTCTCATGTTCTGTTTGTTGACTTATCTGAGCAGCTGGTTGGCTGCTGTGGAAAACAAGATGCAGTGCCAGATAGGCCTTTAGTCTGATCAAGCACACCTTTTCTTATGTACACTAAGTTCAGATGGTCTTACTCCCAAAAAAGCATGAATAGGACTGCAGCCTGAGCCCTTCATGAGTTATATAAAACTGTCATTTGAAGGGTACAATCTGAATAAACAGACACTATTACTTTATATTAATTTTAATCATACAATTATCTTGACTGCTAGAATACTTTGACTATCAGATTAACCGTGTGACAATATGACAACCATTTATTTGCAAAAGGAATATACCGTAAATGGGGCAAAGGAAACTATGCAGATGTCAGCTTTGGTTCTAAGCAACAAATGTAGCTGAAAATCCATATGCCAATCCACCCCATATTACATTTAGAGTTTAGCACAAGGATCTGAAACAGTGCTACAGTTTCTCTGCAGAATACCATGCTGCAATAGCTCTGGTCTTCAAGAGTTGTGAAAGCCTTGGAGCTATTTCTACACTGCATGGTAATTACTACTTCTGGTTTTCCACTGGTGGAGGTAGTTTTTAAATCACCGTGCACTGCAACATCTGGATCACTGTCTGGCACCGCTGCAGCAGCTTCTACTGTTGCATACTCAAATGTTTATTGAGAAAAGTATTTATTTGACTAACAATCCGATCCCATGCACACTTACTTGTGAGGAAAGTCCAGTGAACTAAAGAGTGCTTACTTCAGAGTAAACCTAGCATAGGGTAAGGCAGCAAAGATGCAAACCCTGAGCCTAGCACAATCAGGCTGCAGTCCCATAACACTCACCTGTGTACACCTCATTTAAATCAATGTGATTTATTTCCGGGTAGGTGTATATAGGCTGGCGCTACGGTGACCACAGACTGCGCTGTCTTCTCAGAAAGACTCCCAGCTTAAGCAGTGTGTGTATAGGATTACAGGCTAGAACTCAGTGGGGTTTACGTTTGAGGCGTTACGCTTAAGCTCCCACTGACAACCTCCTCCGCGTAACTGAGGTTCCCCATGACACATCCGAGGAAAGATTGGCTCCCTCCCTCCCTCCGCATTCCTTTGGCGGAAACTTGAAATCAAACTGCTTCCCCACAGCCACCAGGGCTCCTCCGAGGTGGTGTCAGTGCTGCGCAGAGGGACGGCAGGGAGGGAGACGCGCAAAGGCGGGAGAAAAGGGGCACGGAAGGTGCACGCGCGGCGGCTCAAAGGCACCTGGCGGCAGCCGCTCCCTGCCTGGGAAAGGCCTGCCGACGAACCCACGCCAAGGGCAGCGAGACCCGGCCAAGGACCGGCGCGGTGGCGGCGGCGGTCACTCTGCCGGGCTGACCGCCGAGAGCTTCCCCGCGTGGCTGGAGGCTGCGAGGAGCGCCTTCCCTGAGCCCCGGGCGGAGCCGACGAGGCAGCCTGGATGGAGCTCTTCTCGGGAAGGAGAGGAGCGGGGCAGTTCGGCGCCGCGGCACTCTGCCCAAGCGGCTGACCCGGGCCTAGTCGCGGCCGCCGAGCCAGGCCTCTTGCAGGCGCCCCTCCTCGGCTCTCGCGCCAACCCCGGCCAGGGGCTCTCCGACCCCCGGAGCCCCGGCGAGTCCCCTCCGCTCCTGCCTGCCTCTCTTTCCGCCGCCGCCGCTTTGACTCACCGCCGCCACCCCACGCCTGGCTCGCCCAGCCCCGGCAGCGGCTCCTCACAACATCCGCCCTGCTACGGAGCGTCGGCAGGGACACACAAAGCGGAGGGTTCAACCGCAGCAGGAGAATTGGGGCGGATCTCGCGCCGCCTGTGCCGGCGCCGCCCCCGAGAGCCGGCGGCGGCGGCACAGGCGGCAGCAGGCTGCTCTCCCCGCTCCCTGAGACTGTGGGACTGACTCTTGTTCAAATTCAGACATGCACCCTCCCCTTGTGTCCCCCTGGTTGTCTCTGCCTCCCGCGCTCTCCCTCGCTGCCACACTGCCGAGCCTCGCAGGGTTTCTGATCCGAGCACATACCCGCCGCTTCAGCTCCACCAGACTCCAACTGGGGTTTCCCGTTAATGACCAGTCCCCTCCCGCCCTTGGGTTTTACATGACAAAGTACGTTTTATATTCCGCATTTCTTCCGTAGGGTGCTTCCACATAGGGTCACCATACTGTAAACAGCTGGTTCACAAATTGCAAACGATGTATAAGGCAGTTCTTCTCGCTTAGAATTGTAGAGTTGGGGGGGCACAAGGATCATCTAGTCCAACCCCCTGCAATGCAGGAATAATTTACCGGACGTGGGGCTCGGACCCACGACCCTGAGATAAATTTTTACCAGTTTCCCTCCAGAAATCAAATGAGATGATGGGGGCATGAGGATAGGCAAGCACCAATCCTACAGTAAACATAGATCTGGAAGCACCCTTAAGTACATTTTATATCCCAGCTTTCTTCAGTCATTGTGCAAGAAAGTACTATGGATTCCCAGCATCCAGGCATTAGTCAGACCCAAACTTGTTGGTGGTTGCATCTTGTGCCCTCAAACCTGCTTCACTAAAAAGGCAGTTTTCAATTAATTTATTAGGAGGAGGACCTCAACTCAGTACAGTAGTATAGCATATGTTTTGCATACAGAAAGTCTGAAATTCAATCCCCAGGATCTTTATGTAAACTAGGAGAGACCAAATCCTGGAGAGCTGCTGTCCATCAGTGTGGATTTTTTAAATTTAAATTTTATTTTACAAATTTATTAACCTTATCACAGAAGCTATCAAAGCAGCATACAATAAGATAAAATAAGACTAACAAAAATAAACAATTTCTACAATTGTACATTTAACATCCCATAAAATGATTGTGTTACGCTTCAGGAACAGACATCAGTAGCCACCTAAACATCAAGATGCTAGGCATCTGTCTAATTTCAGCTGGTAATGGATTTCTGTTTATATACTAAATTAGGTAGATCAATGGTCTGACTCTGTATAAGGCAGCTTCCTATGTTCACTAGCCTGTCAGTCCCTGGCATATTGGTGATCCCTTTGGGGAGGGTCCAGAGCTCTAGTGACATTCCCACAGTCCCGTTCCTCCACCCCGTGCAGAATTACCACTTGAGGACGACACCAGCTAGCTACCATGTATATAAAGGAAGTCTTGAAACCTGTGGCATTAGTTCTGGTTAAATGTGGTTAGAATTCAGCTGCTTGAGAAATACATCTGCAAAGCCAATCATGGCTCATTCAATTTAGGGGATAGTCACCTAAGTTCTATGGTACCCAATGCCCTCCAGATGTTGTTGGACTACATCCTTGTCTCAGCTTGTGTTAGCAATGATCAAGGAGGGAATTGCAGTCTGGAGGGAATTGCAGGATAAATCCATGCATTACTGTGCAGAATGGTATCAAATAGACTAATGAGCTTCAGCAGAAGATGCCTTCCGAGTGCTTAACAGAGTGACTCCAGCTTTTGGCTCTGGAGCTTTAAAAATGTATGCCCCTTTGGCTTTCCTTCTGATTTTATTAAGACTCCCTCACCAGGTTGCTGTTGTACTCTGTACTGTATGGAAACACCCGATTGCAGAATGAGATATAATCTCAATAGGAATAAAATAAAAAAGGATCATGGCCTGTGAGCTATATTTTGGCACCTTTCCAAATCATTCCGTTAGTTCGTCTTAATTTTTCCTGAGAAGTTGGAAGTTGATTTATGTGTAGAAACACCCACACCAAGTTGTTATATTTCACTGGCCACATATATATATGTAATTAGTAAATAAAGGACTTTATTTCTGAACTGCAATTCACTTTAATGTTTCTTGCTTGCAGATGCCACCTGTCCTGCAATCCTGTCCAGATCTCTCTGCCACTGAGGAGTAAGTTTGCAACCTCCATCTTGGTCTTTCTCCACCATTTTGAGCCCTTCTAAAGCCTGCAGCACTCTCTTAGCAATGCTTTGGCCTTCTATATTTGTTGTCACAACCACCCTCACTCACTCAATTTTTGATGGCCCCTGGCCTATACACATGTGTATGAGTGGATTGTGTTTGTGTAAAACATCATACATTGTTTCCTACATGGTTTTTTTTTTGGGGGGGGCAACTTTTATTGATACATTAAAACTATGTATATTTTATACTCTATGTAAACTGAATGTTTTGACAAATAAGCAGTGTGTGTGTGTAATAATGATGTATGAGGTCCTAATCATCCTATTCATATAGTACAATTATTAGAGAATGCGATGTTTGTATAGACTAACTTACATATTTAAAAACACCCTAAAATTGTCCATGTCTAATTTACAACCTCAGGGGCCACAGGAGATCCATCACCAATCCTTATTTTGCTGAAATACACTGTTATACAGTAAGAAGATTGCAATTAATATTATCTCAGCCAAGGACAGGGTGAAATGAATTGATGGAACTCTGCTTTCTCTTTTTTTCTATTATAAAAAGGTAAAGGGACCCCTGACCATTAGGTCCAGTCGTGTCCGACTCTGGGGTTGCAGTGCTCATCTCGCGTTACTAGCCGAGGGAGCCGACGTACAGCTTCCAGGTTATGTGGCCAGCATGACAAAGCCGCTTCTGGCAAACCAGAGCAGCGCATGGAAATGCTGTTTACCTTCCTGCCGGAGCGGTACCTATTTATCTACTTGCACTTTGACGTGCTTTCGAACTGCGAGGTTGGCTGGGGCTGGGACCAAGCAACAGGAGCTCACCCTGTCGCGGGGATTCGAACCGCCGACCTTCTGATCAGCAAGTCCTAGGCTCTGTGGTTTAACCCACAGCGCCACCCACGTCCCTTTTTCTATTATGCTCTGTGCTAAATAAAAAAAAAGCTGTAGTATCTTAGATACTATGCTCTGCTCTTGTATCTAACATGGCATTCATGCAAATATCAGGCATACTGTCTCATTTACTAAAAATATTCATTTAATTTAAATAATGTTACAGAAACAAATTGTATTTTGAGGGGAGGTTCCAAAAGATCATTATAATACATGGTATATATTGGCAGGCAGAATCTAACTTTAATAAACTTGGGTAGAATATAAAAGTTATTGTCCGTCTGAATATGGGAATGAGCAAAGTGTACTAGTTTGAATTAGATGTAAAAGTGTGAGGCTGTAACCCTACACATAAATGGCAGGAAGCCTCATTAAATTCAGTGGGAGTTATATCTGAGTATAGGACTGCACTGTGAGTCATTTAATTATCTCATAACCTCTTGATGAGGGATGTGGAAGCTGTAGTCATCTAAACATTGCTGGACTACAACTCTCACCATTCCTGATCACTGCCAAACCTGGTTGGGGCTGATGGGTGTTGGTATTCAATAACACCTGAAGGACCACGTGTCACACACACACACACACACACACACACACTGGCTGTTCTTCATCATGCAGCCCTGTCACCCCCTTCTTGCTGGCATTCTGTGAGCCATTTCCGAAGAGTATAATCATATACCTATAGTTCTATTGAGATATTCACCAGTCTGGTTTAATAAGCAGAAAAGCATCCAAACAGCAGCTGGAGCCAAGTACATGATGCAAAAATATAATGATACAAAATTGGCAGAAGTATGTTCTCTAGAGTGCTTAAATGTAGCATTGAAGGTGCATATTTGCAACTATTAACCATAGAAATCATTTTAAAAATCAGGATTTAAGAAGCATAAGTAGAACTGCAGACCATATAGAGTTGCTGTGGAGGCTTAATTGAGCCTGCAAGCTATTTATTACCAACCTGTGTCCTAACAGCTACTTTCTGTTGGATTCCCTCTGTTGGATGTCTTTTGTCAGTGAAGTGATATTATTTTCTAGTTCACTGTACTGACTGTGGATTCCAGATTTCTTTGCTATATATTTTTATATGAATTACACAGTCCTCCTGTTATCAATTTGCACTTCATCAGTCCCTTGAAACCAGCATCGGAGTCTTGCTACTTTCAGGAATTTCATCTGGTATAGTGTCTTCAATGTCTGCGGTAATAGCAGATCAATGAACATGTAACAAAATATTATTTAATAAGTTTTGCTCTGTTCCAGATGCCAAGTACTTATCTTTCCATGGAAGAAGAAATGCAGCTACAGCTGTTCAGTTCAAAATGAAAGTGGGTTGTTGGCTGGCATGGTCATTTTGCTTTTGACGATTACTGGTCCTCTGCTTAATTTTTCACTGATTTCATACTGTATTTGGTGATGATGTTGCGTCCTGACACACTACGATACTGCCCAATTTCCGTCCTTGATTTACCATTATTGGTGATGATCAGCTCCACAGGAACGGAGAACGTGGCTACCTTCATGATCACCTGGATGCTCAATTCCGATTTTGGGGGGACCTTGGCTGGCATGGTCACCTCGACTTTGTTTACAGTAGTAATAGAGTCAATCTTTCCTTTTTCTACTGTCAGGTTGGTGCTCGGATCTATGCTTAAATTGAAACTCTCATTTATTTGAAGGTTAGGGACTGCTAGTTTGAAGCTGTGGCTTGTGAACATTTCATAGGTTCGACTGCTGGTGGTGGTGAATGTCTGCTCTGTTTCTGTGCTGTTGATACAATTTATCTCATCAATCATCACATCCCTCTCACTCTCCAAGTTCTTGCGATCCCATAAGATCCTGCTAGTGATAACAGGCCGGCCACTTTTAAGGGGATACACGTGGGAACACTTATCGTGGAAATGATACAAAGGGCCATAATTATCAAGCTTCGTTCCTTCTCGAGCTATATAGTACCAACCACCTCTCCTTGGATGTTCATAGAGGAGCCAGGCACCTTTCTGGACAATATGGGAAGATGCCTTGTCATTGAAATACCCGTAACTTAGGTTGGTTTCCTCTTTTATCACTTTGCTTATCCCTTCATAGTTAGGGTGCTCATAAAGTGTGATCTGAGGATCTTCCAAGTCCTCAGTGACTAGTTGGATAGAAGAAATGTTATTACTTAACTGGATGTGCTTATGTTCACCTTCTTCATATGCAAAACCCACACCTTTATAGTTGGGATCACGGAAGACCAGCCAAGGCTGTCCAATCACCTTAAGGGAGGAAATGCAATCCCCAAAGTCTACAGTACGTAGGTCAGGAACACTGCAAGTGAATTCTTTCCTGAACCCCTCAAAGTCTTTCTCTTCATAAACAATAATTTTATTCATCTTTAGCTGTTTGGAGAGGGGGAAATGGGCAACTTTTCTGGATCTTTAGCAGGTCGAAGATGGAGAGGTTTTCCTCAACAGGAATTCAGTCTGCATGAGAGGAAAAACAGAGAAACACACCCTTAGAAGCACATGTAGCAGCATGTACACATTTGACAGATGAATAGGGGGATGTTATTATTTATTTATTGACAATATTTTTTACACATTTCAGGGCACCCTCACAACATGGCCTACAAGGCTCTAAAAAAGGGGCGGCTAACCTTTTCTAACCTGATGCAGGTAGGTAGCCGTGTTGGTCTGCCAGTCAAAATAAAATAAAAAATAAAAATTCCTTCCAGTAGCACCTTAGAGACCAACTAAGTTTGTTCTTGGTATGAGCTTTCGTGTGCATGCACACTTCTTCAGATACACTGAAATACAAGTCACCAGACCCTTATATATAGTGAGAGAGTGAGGAGGGGTATTACTCAGAAGGGTGGTGGGAATGGGTAAACCTGTTGACAACTGTTAATGACTGCAATTGGTCTACAGGAAAAAGCAAGGGTCACACATTGTCAGCTATCCACCCCATGCCAGTGGTAGGTGTGCTCAAAATGAGTGTGGTTCACACCTCCCTCACAGACATTCATATGGGCAGGTAAGTACAGAGAGATGCAGGAACATGGGGCTGCTTGCAAAGGTTTCAAAAAACCAGATGTTCAAAGAGCAGGGGGCTGTTGGAAAGCCCTTTGTAAACAACAGCTGCTTTTTAAACCTCCAATGTTCAGAAGTTTAGGGAACAGCATGGGGCTGCTTGCAAAGGGCTTTCAAAGTACAAGACTTCAAGCATCAACTACCTGTCAAATTGGACCTGCCAGGTGTGGGGAGATTAAGATCCAACCCCCTCCGGCCAGAAAAGGTTCTCCACCCCTGCTGCAGACAATACTGAGCTAGATTGACCAATGAGTCTTGACTCATTGTAAGGCAACTTCCTATGCTCCTGTGGTTACTACACTCTTATAAGCTTTCAGTCCCAACCGAAGGCCTATTCACTGCCCTAGATTGAATTTGTGGCTGTGTACACATTACCATTTACTCCAGGTCCAATGCGCAGCCACCACTGGTGTTTGAAGCAGAGTACGCGGGTGGCGCTATGGGTTCAACCACAGAGCCTAGGGCTTGCCGATCAGACATGACATTTACACATGACATTAGCCACAATCCATATGCATCCTGTAACTACTTGAGAATACTGCTGTTTGGTGTGTTTTCCCTCAAAGCAGCTTCTATCTGGTTTAAAAATGTAAGTTGCAGTTAATCTGAGGTGTGCACAATGAAGACATATGATGCACAAGTGCAGATGACGGCACATACGCAATGACAGCTTAATTTAATGGAGACATTCAATTTTACAGACATGGGAACAAATCAGACAATGTGCATTGGATGACATCGCTGCCCCCCTCAGGTGTGTAAAGGTAAAGGGGACCCCTGACCGTTAGGTCCAGTCGTGGACAACTCTGGGGTTGCGGCACTCATCTCGCTTTATTGGCCGAGGGAGCCAGTGTACAGCTTCCGGGTCATGTGGCCAGCATGACTAAGCCGCTTCTGGCAAAACCAGAGCAGCGCACGGAAACGCCGTTTACCTTCCCGCTGGGGTGGTACCTATTTATCTACTTGCACTTTGATGTGCTTTCGAACTGCTAGGTTGGCAGGAGCAGGGAGCAAGCAACGGGAGCTCACTCCGTTGCGGGGATTCAAACTGCCGACCTTCTGATCAGTAAGCCCTAGGCTCTGTGGTTTAGACCACAGCACCACCCTCAAAGTGGTTTATGTGTAC
This sequence comes from Lacerta agilis, assembly GCF_009819535.1. Lineage (NCBI taxonomy): Eukaryota > Metazoa > Chordata > Lepidosauria > Squamata > Lacertidae > Lacerta > Lacerta agilis. The sequence continues at coordinate 66,758,455 of NC_046313.1, forward strand.
ACCACCATAAAAATATGTCATGAAATGCTGGGGTGGGGACAATGACGTTTAAGCCACTAATAGGTACATTCCCTGTGTTACTGTACTATGTAAATAATTATTTGGCCTGTGCATGTGCTCTTGCCTGCTTTATAGTTTATTTAATTATGATTTAATCATGTTTTATTGGTATTGTACCCAGCTTTGGGATTAGTTTATAATAAAAAGTGTGAAACAAAGTTTATGTATAGATATATGCAGGCACAGAGCATGCAGACATTCTTACACACACACACACAGAGAGAGAGAGAGAGAGAGAGAGAGAGAGTCAAAAACATGCACTCATTCATACACACTTACATGCAGGAACATAGCATATCCTCTCTCATACACAGACAGTTTCCTGCTCCTCTGCCCCGTATGGGGAAGAGAGAAGAAAAAGCTTTCTTCTGCATTCTTGGATGGGAAAGAGACAGCATCCCACTCCACACAGATGTCCTGTTGCCAGGTTAAAGGACTCCTTAAAGAATCAGTGGAGAAAATCAGCTTCTGTGTATGCTGCAGTGGGGCCCAGTTCTTTCTTTCCCATAGGAATCAACATACACTTAGCAGTACATGTGAAAAGGATCTAGGAGTCTTGGTAGACCACAAACTTGACATGAGTCAACAGTGTGATGCAGCAGCTAAAAAAGCCAATGCAATTCTGGGCTGCATCAATAGGAGTATAGCGTCTAGGTCAAGGGAGGTAATAGTACCACTATATTCTGCTCTGGTCAGACCTCACCTGGAATACTGTGTCCAGTTCTGGGCACCACAGTTCAAGAAGGATACTGACAAGCTGGAACGTGTCCAGAAGAGGGCAACCAAAATGGTCAAAGACCTGGAAACGATGCCTTATGAGGAACGGCTTAGGAAGCTGGGTATGTTTAGCCTGGAGAAGAGAAGGTTAAGGGGTGATATGATAGCCATGTTCAAATATATAAAAGGATGTCATATAGAGGGTGAAAGGTTGTTTTCTGCTGCTCCAGAGAAGCGGACACAGGGCAATGGATTCAAACTACAAGAAAGAAGATTCCACCTAAACATTAGGAAGAACTTCCTGACAGTGAGAGCTGTTCGGCAGTGGAACTTGCTACCAAGGAGTGTGGTGGAGTCTCCTTCTTTGGAGGTCTTTAAGCAGAGGCTTGACAGCCATCTGTCAGGAATGCTCTGATGGTGTTTCCTGCTTGGCAGGGGGTTGGACTGGATGGCCCTTGTGGTCTCTTCCAACTCTATGATTCTATGATTCTATGAATATTATTTTGAAGGTCCTCATTTATGATCAGCCTGTTACGCTCCTACCTATACGAAGGGGTTTCCTAAAGAGCTGCTGAGACAGATGTATTTATTTCATAATTCGTTTCATAAAATTTATGAAAACAGCTTGGTTGTAAAAAAAATAAAAACCCCTCAAAGTGGTTTACGAAATAGGAAAGCTATTTCTCCCAGTGGGTGGGAAATTGCAACATTACATCTCTCTACCTCAGCTTTCAGCCACTGGGTCATGTTTTTGCCCTTTACAATCGGTCTCTGCTCTGTTCTGTGCTATAGGTAGCCGAACCTTCTGGCATTTCTGCAAACCAAGAGAAATACATGAGCTGAGTCTCATGTTTCTGCATTTCAAACAACCTAGAGCTTGACATGCATTCATGCAAGAGCATATATCCTGGGAAGAAGTGGGGAAAGTGAGAGATGTGGAGGAGAAGGGTGGGAAGAGGGAACGAGGATAGAGAGGGAGGAAATAGTATTGAAAAGATAAATTGGAGGGAAGAAGAGAAGAGTTTGGATTTGATATCCCACTTTATCACTACCCGAAGGAGTCTCAAAGCAGCTAACATTCTCCTTTCCCTTCTTTCCCCACAACAAACACTCTGTGAGGTGAGTGGGGCTGAGAGACTTCAGAGAAGTGTGACTAGCCCAAGGTCACCCAGCAGCTGCATGTGGAGGTGTGGAGATGTGAACCCGGTTCACCAGATTACGACTCTACCACTCTTAACCACTACACCACATTGGCTCTCTTGAAGGGAACAAGAGAATGGAGCTGAGGGAAGCTGAGGAAGAGAAAAGAAAGTGGACAGAGAAGGTAACCAGAGGATAGGTGGACAGAAAGATGAAAACGAAGAGGTGAAGAATGGAGGGAAAGGATGCTGTGCTCTGGCAGCTCCAACTGCAACTTGGCCTACAGCTGCCTCAGGATTTGTGCAGGTAACAGTAATTTTTTTTTTATCATCATCATTAACATCACTGGTATAGCCTTAATTAATAAAAGTAAAACATTAATGTGCACAGAGATAAACTCCCCAACCCACACTTTTTTGGCAGCTAGCTACAAGCCTGTGCAAGAGGTACGGTACTTGTACCCACCTTGTTAGGCGATCTGCACAAGGAGCCAGCCTTTCTCAGCAGCCTGGAGCTTTCAGGAGTCCTCCTGCTAGGTTTATATAAGGCGGGCATGTAATAAATATGGAACCAATTAGGATGTTGCAAGGATTGCCTCTGCCCATAAACATTGCAGCCAGTCTGAAGAATGCAAGTAAAGGAAGAATTTCAGCACAGCCCAACCCACAAGCTGTCAAGAGACAAATCCTTGAGCCAGAATTTGACTGATTTATGAATTCAGTTTTCTCACCAATCTGTATGAAAACCAGCACGTGTGCAGCTCTGTTTTCTTTCAGACAGAGGCTGATACATTTTTAAGTGCTGCTCACAGGCAGATTTTTTGCTCTGTTCCTCATCAGTGAGAGAAAGAAAGAGAGAGATTCCATCCTTCTAATTTCACTTACAGTTGAGGATAACTGGGGAAGAAAAAGAACAGTATTGTGCTTAAAATACTCTGCTATTTTGATGGACAGAGTTCAGCTGAGGGTTAAATCATCACTCTGCCACTGCTTCCTTTCCACTGCCCTCCGACGAACAGTGGGAATTTCTAGGTACACTTCGGCTCAGCCTTTGCCAAATTGGTGTCTTCTAGATGTTTTCGACTCCAACTCCCAGCAGCCCCAGCCAGCATAGACTTGCTGGAGTCAAAAAACATATGGTGGGCAACAATTTGCTGCCCACAACAAAAGCAGGAAAAAGAAAAATGAGGAAAATGACAGTAGCTGGTTGCATACTTGGTATACAATGTGCCAGAAGCAATGAAGCCAGCGGCACAATTCTGCCAGCCAAAAACATTTTGTCAACACGTGAGGACAATCCTTTCCTGGGCTGATTGTGCTTCTACTTCCAACCCATGTGGATTCTATAAATTGTGGGCATTTCTCTCACACACATAGCAACAGGCTATTTATTTATTTATATTTCTGCATTCATGTCCCATTATTCTTCCAATGAACATGCATGGTTCTTGACCATCCCCATTTTATCCTCGCACCAACTGCGTGAGGTAGGTTAGGCTGAGAGACAGTGACTACCTCAAGGGCACCTAGTCTAATTTATGACTGAGAGGGAATTGGAATCTGGCTCTTCCCACCTCTAGTCCAGCACTCTAAACACACCACTGGCTTCTTTCCCCACGAACCATCTGCTTGATTACTTGAAGAGAAGACCGCAATATTATTATGGGGGGGGGAGGGGAGAGGTTTCATTGAGCTAAACCTCTGGCTACTCCCATTCCGGAGATTCTGTTTGTGGAATTCATTCAGGGTCTAGACATTGGGTCACCTGAAATTTCCCACAGCATCAAACCCATTTTGGAGAAACATCACAAGTGCCACCTAGTGGCGTTGCAGATTTGCAATTTTTTTCTATTGGACTTCCTAAGGCTGTTCACATAAGAAAACAATTTTTACTATACTCCAGAGTTTCAACCCAGTGTGTTACTGATGGCATTGTACTTTTTCCAGGCTACCTTTTGCAATGCCACAGCTGGTCAATTTAAAACATTTTGCGAATCAACATCATGCACTGTACCTTTCAAATAATAATATTTTAGAGTAATTTAACAATAAATAACCAGTCATGTCTAATATTTCTAATAGCATGCCAATAAATTTGAATTACTGGGCAACTCCAAAAACCATGTAAGCTATCTGCTTAGTTCACATCACACCTCCAGCATTTATTTGAGAATATACCTACACTGACATTGGACTTCATAAGCATTTCCCTTGAAATCTGTAGTTATAATCTTAGTATTCTAACCAACATCCATTTCCATTCCTTCTCTGTTAATTCTTGTCAAATATTTTAGCCCTTTTTAATAAATGTACCAGTCTTCTTATCCAATTTAATAATTATAATTATATAGGCCTTACCAACTAAACCCTTATCTTGTTCTGATGCTAAGAATATTTCAAATTATGTTTCCACTCTCAAAGGTCCACATTTCCTTAATAAACAATATGATGCTTCTCTTATTTGAAAGTACTCATACAACTGGAGAGAAAATCAGTCAACGTATTAGTAATTTTTACATAGTATTTAAACCTGCTGTCTAGTTATTTAATTCAGTCTAGTTCTGCTTTATACAAAGATGTAAGGTCACTGAGCATGTCACCTGCATGTGAGATGATTTCACTGTAAAATAAGGAAGTATGAGGAGACAAAAGCAAGGTAAATTTATTCTTTAACTTATACCAAACCGATACACTGGTGAAAACATGGAAGACATAAACAAGTCTATAGAATTATAGACTTGAAAGGGACTCCAAGGGCCATCCAGCCAAAGAAACATTCTAAAAAATCCTTTTTAACCTCTCTTGCAAGCCTGAGTTAATTCTGAGCTTTGGCCCACCTGACTTTTCCCCTGCAGCTGTTGACTATTCATGTATCCTTCGTGATTTCTCCTTTCTTCCATTTCTTATACCTGAAGCTCATCTGAAAGCTCCTTATGCAGCCACATCAGTTTCTTTAGGTGCCTCACACTTTAATTTTTTGTTGAAATGGTGCCTTCAATATTTTACCTTTAAGAAACCCCTATCCATCTTGAACTTCCTTCTCTTTATTTTACTACTGGATGTCACACAGTAGTCCCTTCAGGTTTTTGAAATCAGTCTTCTTAAAGTCCAGAGTGCGTGTCTGACTACACTCAGCTTTCCTTTGCCTCTGTATCATGAAACAGAGGAGGACATGATCACTTCCTCCCAGGTTTCCATGTACTTTCACTTTATTGATCAGTTCCTCCCTGCTGGTGAGGACCAGGTCCAAGAGAGATGAGGCCCCCCCTTGTTGCTTTTTCCGCCTTCTGGGAAATGAAATTGAGGCAATGGAGGAATTTGTTCGACCATACATCACTGGCAGAGTTTGATTGGGGTAGTTGAAATCTCTCATGACAACTGTGTCTCACCTTTTTGAATGTTTGGCAATATGCTCTAGGAAGACATCATCCAAGTCCTTGGTAAGGTCACTGTTGTTTTCCTCTCCTACATTTTTTAACCAGATGCTGTCAATCTGCCTTCCACGCTCCAAGTCATGGACCTCTTCGCAAGTGTACACATCCTTTACTTGTAATGCTACTCCTCCCCCCTTCCTGTTTGATCTTTTCCTTTTGAACAGGTTGTCCTCTCAATTACTACATTCCACTCATGAGTCTCATACCACCAGGTTTCAATAATGCCTTTTAAGTCACATTTGCAATCCTGTATTATGAGCTCAAGTTCTTCTTGCTTGTTTCCAATACTCTGTGCATTTGTGTAAACAAAACTGAAACCACGAGTCACCCCCCCCCCGCACGCTGCTGCCACTGTCCCCCTCCGTAGGGAGTCACCTGTCGCCACCACACGTCTCTCCTTTCTTTGGAAAACCGCAGAAGAGTATGGAAAGTACTCTATTAGCAATCTGTGCAATGTATTCTTCTTTAACAAAGGATGCAAACAAAAATGCTTGGACTGATGGAACAATCAGAATAGCACAACTGCTCCCATGATATTAAAAAGTTTTAAAAAACTGCCATCACGAGAGTAAGGTGCTTCCTAAAAATATTTAACTGAAGGCCAGGATAAAGAGTTGCATCATCAGCCTACAATGGAAACTGTATAATGAAGGTGCCAGACACATCTCTGTGGGAAGGGAAGCCTGCAACTTAGGGGTTGGCACAGAGAATGCCTTCTCTCAAGCCACCCCCTGAAAATTCTGAAAAAGTCAAACTGAGCAAATGGGTACCTTGCATGCAAAATGGGTTACTCAATATGTCCCATTCATTTCCCAGAGATACTAGCACTATCAAGCAGGCAGTGTTGCAGCTAGCTGCTCTGGCACCTGGAGCGGTGGAGGCGATCCGCGCACGGGGGGGGGGGGCGCGAGCTGCCCACAGAGTTTGCCTGGTGGACACAAGCCCCCGCTGTCATTTTGGGCAGCACAGGGCCCTGAGCCACCGTGTCACTCCCAGCTCCCGTGGTAAGTGCCGACCTCTGCAGTGTGCCATTTTGTTACCCCCCTCAAGGATGAAACCCAGGGCGAGCCACACACTCCGCACCCCCATTACCACAAGCAGGTAATCCTGCTATCTCTTTAGCTGGATACCACGAATCACTTCCAAAGGCCATAACTTTGGAGGAAATGAAGACACCTGTGTTTCAGTTGTGTAATTCTAATTGAAAACTGTTTTAGTGTCCTGCTGCCATCTGCTGAGCACAATTGCATGATGGATGCTTAATATGACCCAACAGTTTCTGAGAACAAAAATCCCTAGGGAAACACAATAAAATGTTACATCTGCTTTTAATTAAAAGCCACACTGTAGCTGCCACGTTCAGAAGAAATGCAAATGTTTGCTGGGGATGCTTTTCTAAAGGCACCATCTGAGTGGAAGAACTTCAAGTGCAGATGACTAGGCATTATCAGGGGTAGCACCCAGGCTACGGACCTTCATCTCCTTGAAGCCACTTTGGGCTGAAATCGTCCTATGTTCTGATGGCAATGCAAAACACATCCTGCACCGCCTTCCACCTCACTTTCCATGCTTCTCTTTATGAGTCAGCAATAAGGGGAAAGAAGATTAGGCACACAACAACACACATCCCATTGATTACAGCAAAAGCAATTTAAACATTTTCTCAACTCTCCCACTAAAAATGCTATACTTTGACTGAAATGTGTCACTTAAAGCGGGGGAGGGGGGAGGCTAATTCTTATCCCAATCTGTACCTGGTTTTATTGTTGGATGCTTTTATTGTTAATCACTTCAGGATGTTTCATGGGAAGCAACTCATTAACTCATAAATGAAATAAATAAATAACAGTGCGCTTTTTCTTAGTTTTAATGTGACATTTTGCCGTTAATTTTCATGGATATGCTCTACGTATTTTATATTTTGAGTCATTATATTACTACTATTAAAACCCACAAATAAACATAAAATAAAATTCACAGAAAAAAATATGAAGGAGGCAAATGACATGCATGAAGGGATGTTCATTAAAAAAATAGCAGATAATGCCAAGCTGTAAAGGCTAGCTAAGACCTTAGAAGACTGAAAAACGAACCAAGATTTTCATGACAGGGTGGAGAACTACTAAAAAACTAACAATGAATTTCAGAAGAGATAAATGTAAGGTTTTGTTTTTGCACAAATATGTTATTTATTTATTTTAAGGAATGAGGATGTGTGATACCTGGGTTGACAATGGTACATGTGAAAATGATCTATGGCAGGCATCCCCAACCTCGGCCCTCCAGCTGTTTTGGGACTACAACTCCCATCATCTGTAGCTAACAGGACCAGTGGTCAGGGAGGATGGGAGTTGTAGTCCCAAAACATCTGGAGGGCCGAGGTTGAAGAAGCCTAATCTATGGTTTTTAGCAGGCCACAAGTTAACAGGAGTAGGCAGCAACTAAAAAGGCTAATTAAATTTTAGGCTGCAACAATGAACATATTGTGTCCAGAGCACAAGAGTAATAGTACAACTCTATTCTGATTTGGTCAGACTTCACCTGGAAGATATTGTCCTCTTTTTTGATCTTCAAAATATGGCAACCCTAGGAGATACCATAACATAGTTGCCAACTTTCATATTAGTGGACAAAAATGACAGGACTTGTAATAAAGCTATGAGAATATTTAATTTCTAGCCACTCATGGAGCTGTGAGTAGCCTTGCTGCTTCATCTCATTTTAACAACTACAACTGCCTCAGCATCTTGTCAGCTCCCTTGGCTGGGAAATGTGAAGAACAGCAAAGGAGCCTCATTTTGCCTGCCCTTAATCACGTCCAGCTGAGCAACAGCCTTTCCAAACAGCCTTTGCTTTAAGAACAGCAAAAGCAGCTGGAAAAGAGGAGTTTTGCGTGACCGGGGGGGGGATCTTTTAATAATTTCATAAACTATGTGCCCCTGTTCCTCAATTTGATCTTTTACAAGGATTTTTATGTATTGCGGTATCTTATGCATTGTAATTTTGCTGTTATCTTTATCATTTAAGTAATGATTTATTGTAATTGTTGATCGTGAATTTCTATTTAATTATTATTTGTTGGTATTTTGGAATTTAAATTTATAGTGTACTATTATATTCTAATAGATTGTTGAATATTACTTTATTGGATATAAGTTGTTGGTTTTAAGCCATATTTTTTTATTTGCCTTATTTGTGTTGGATTGGATCATTAATAAGATGTGTGATCTTTGTTGTTAAATTTTGTTGTTTCTTCAGCTTGTAAACTGTCTTCTGTAGAGCACTATAAAAAGGTGGTATACAAATTAACCCTCTGGTCCATGGGGTCACGAAGAGTTGGACACGACTAACAACAACAACAACAACAAATACAAATTAAAGTGAAATTAAATTATAACAAGGCTGCTAGATTATGTAAGGAAATACTAAAAAATAAATAAATCAGATAGCTGATCAAAGTGCTTACTTTTTTTTTTATCCAATGACTGCTCATGTCATCCTTCCTGTTTGGGAAGCACTTCCAACAACTAAAGTTGGCAGGTCTGCATCTGAGCCTTAAAGCTGCCTTTCTGAAAGATACTCGGAGTCAAGTGTGAATTTCATGCTCTTTATTCAGCTCATAGTAGTGAGGAATGCAGTTCCCCCAAAATGTTTGCTTTATATACACTATTTACACAATGGGCCCCACGTGATTGGCTAATTCCGGGATACTCCTGTATGCCAATCGGAATGCGGATTCACTTCCACCTGGAGCTGGATTGGGTGGCTCCTGCAGACCAATCAGACTGCTGCAATCTCAATCCTATTGTTCTGGGACCAGTCAGACTGCTGCAATCTCAATCCTATTGTTCTGGGACCAGTCAGACTGCTGCAATCTCAATCCTATTGTTCTAGGACCAATCAGCCTGCTGCAGTTTGGATCCTATTCAACTCAGTACATAACACTTTCTTTCTTTTAAAAAAATGTTCAGCTCTAGAACTCCCATCCTGCAGCTACAAGCACGTTTACCTGATTCAGTACAATACCGCCCTTTGGTAACATGACTGCTGTTAGAATGTGTCACAGCCACAACAAAAAACGACGTCCTGACTTAGTTATCTTTTTCTCTTGCTGTTTCAAGCGTTTCCTTCCTTTTTCACCAAATCCATTACTTTCCAACCTGGAAGAAAAGGAAAGATAACCTGAAACGAGTACAAATGAATACCAGGATCTGAAGCTGCAGTTCTGATGAGTGGGCTGTGATGCTACCTTCTGTCTTCATATCCTTAATGGAAGTGAGCAGCAGAGAGAGGAAGGATCCAGTGACTGAGGCAGGGGAAGGGAATCTCAGGCCCAGAGGCCAAATGCAGCTCTCCAACCCTCAGGACTTTCCTTACTTAGGTTGTGTTTCCTCTCTCCCTCTTCCTCACTGACACTGTTCCACACCCTCAAGTGTGTTTGCTTGGCTGCAATGTGTCCTTGAGGCAAGCAAGAAGCATGACTGCAACTTCTTTCTTTCCTTCTCCTTCTATGTCCAAGACACCATAGCTTTAATTGAATCTGGCAAGTCTGTAGCATGTCTTCAGTTGGCCAGGAGCAAATCTGGTGGGACGAACTGGGTGTTTACACAACTATCAGTCTCTAGGTTGGACCTAAATGAGAGCAGCAGGAGAGCGTGCTAGAAGAACGGAAAGTTTTACTGGCTTCAGCTTTTGGCCTTACATCATGTGCTCAAACCATTTTATTCCCATGTAAAGGAACTGGAAACAGCAATTTCCCTTTTCTTTTAACCACCCTCTCTCTGTTTCTGGATGAAAGTGTATGTGATGTCAGCATAACTGTGTGTATTTGTTATGTTGGAATCTTCTTATAATTTGTTATGTTGGAATCTGACATGTTGTAAGGTCAGATATGCTCTGAGAAACCTGCTCTTAACCCTTTGCCATTCAGTCAAAATACTCCTCCCATCCTGCCACTTCACTTCTTTGGCCTCAGGAGTGACAACAGCAAAGCAATCCTATCAGTTTCCTGGAAGGCAAGGTTAGTTCTCTCTCCCACCCTTTATCAGCACTTACCACAGAACAGACAGGCTGGGGCAGGTCTCCATAAGGTGGCGGATGAAAGGCACAGAAACCTCTGAGAAGGAGTTGTTTTGAAGGTTTAGGGAGCCGAGCGTGCGGCTGGTGCTCAGAATATTGCAAAGTTCTTGGGCGCAAGCATCTGTGAGGTAATTCTCATCAAGACTGGCAGGGACAAAATGGACGCAAGGTCAGAGGCAGATCACACACTACATCTAAGCACTATTATCCTTTCCTCAAAGCTTTGGTGAGAACAGAATCAAAGGAATGTATAGTTGCAAGCAAACTATTATTCAGTCTACTCCCAGAATTTAACTTGCGACTCGAAGCCAAGTTGCCAGCTTGAATAGTCAGTCTGAGGAATACCTAACACTCCTCTTTCCTCCATGCCTCATTGCCTTATGTGCCAGAAGGCATTGTTGTTCAGTCGTTCAGTCGTGTCCGACTCTTCGTGACCCCATGGACCAGAGCACGCCAGGCACGCCTATCCTTCACCGCCTCCCGCAGTTTGGCCAAACTCATGTTAGTAGCTTCGAGAATACTGTCCAACCATCTCATCCTTTGTCGTCCCCTTCTCCTTGTGCCCTCCATCTTTCCCAACATCAGTGTCTTTTCCAGGGAGTCTTCTCTTCTCATGAGGTGGCCAAAGTACTGGAGCCTCAACTTCAGGATCTGTCCTTCTAGTGAGCACTCAGGGCCGATTTCCTTGAGAATGGATAGGTTTGATCTTCTTGCAGTCCATGGGACTCTCAAGAGTCTCCTCCAGCACCATAGTTCAAAAGCATCAATTCTTCGGCGATCAGCCTTCTTGATGGTCCAGAAGGCATACTAGGAAGCTACTGAGCCAGAGTGCTTTCCTCCCCTCACTTTACTAGGACGTAGGACCTGAGCAATCATTAAGAGGAAATTATAAGGAGCTGAGCTCTGTATCTTCTGGAGACAACTTGTCTGCTGAGGTGGAGCCATCCCTGGTCCTGTTGGTCTTGTTCCCAGACCTTACTCTGTCTTTGCATCCTGCTCTCAGCACCAGTGTCTGACTACGTGTGTCTACAAAACCCTTCCCACTGTGAACTTTCTCTCTCACTACCAGCTAGTTGCACCCAGGCTCTCACAGACCCTGCGCCCCATTGGAATAGTGTGCAGACAGCAAATAATCTGAACTCCAAGCCCAGAAAGACGTCATACATACACCCAACTTTTTGTATGTGTCTCTGCTCCCTTGTTACTTACTTTAGAGTAGTCACATTACAGTCTAGTTCCTTCAGAGTGGCACAGAGAACATGCACTCCCGAGTTTCCAAGTTTGTTACTTCCAAAGCTACAGAGAGAAAGAGAGAGAATGAGAAAGACGAAAAAATATTCAGGACTGATTCTACAAAATCTAGGAGGAATATAAGAAGGTGGGTCTGCATAGTTGGAACGGGACCATCCAATGCAGAAACTTAATGGCTCACACAGAAGTGTGAAATCTCCACTTCCTTATGAAAAGAGCAGGCTTTTAGCCATTTACAGAGAAATACTTGAAAATTAGGGATTACTAAAAGTTTGTGTATGAGGATGTGGCTTTCTGAGGGTGCTAAGGGCAAGAAGAAGGATCCCACGCTCTATTCCCTTCCTTGCCCCTACACACTTATTGCTCCCCCATGCACTCCTTCTGTTCTCCAACCATGGTACTGGTTCTGGTCCAAAAACAACCACAAACCAGAATTCTGTCAAAACTAAAATGTAGCTGCAATACATACTGGAATCTATTGTGCAATTTGTTTTGACTGAACACACAGAGATTTCTAATTGCAGGTTTTTGAGTTTTGTGAAAATCTAGATCGGCTGAACAGATGGGCACTCTTACCACAGTGCCAACCAATTCTAGGTATTAGAGAACAGAATAAAGCTTTTATGGGGTAGGCTGGCAACTGTGTACTTAGTGGAAAAATAACACACCTTCCATGCATTCCTATGCATAGCTACTGAAGAGTCCTATTGAGTTCAAGGAGATTTACACCCAGGCAGGTGTGTATGGGAATGTAGCCTTCATTTCCTTATTTCTAACTTTCTATTGAGAAATAGAATGGTGACTGAGAATACATTAGTTACACCACTATCAACATTTATTTTTCCAAGCCCAGTATGCATCTCCCAACTACATGCATGACTTTGCTGGTCTAGGATTTTTAAGCCAGGAAAACCAGGGGCTTTTCGCCTTCCTGTGCATACTATTCTAGGCAGGGGGACAAGGAGACTGCATGAGTTTTTGAGCCAAAGATGGAGACTGGATGGGATTTTGAGCCATGGTTACTGACAGCAAGGCATTTATACAAGGCATATATTGCCACATTGATTTCATATGGTTTCAGAAATGGTGAAGAAGTGAATACATGGCTATTCCATCACTACAACACAGTGTTCTTGAGTCTGGGAGTGTCTATCCTCCTTTGACAAGCAATCTTGGTAACAAAGGGAAAAACAAATCAGTGCCCAACCCGCAGGCTCTCCACTCAAATCCTGAAAGGCCTGGCATTTGCTGTTCCTAGAAAAACAATATGATGGCATCACTTACTTTAAAGTTGTACAGTTTCTTATTCCTGGAGCCAAAGCTCTGATATGGTAAGACTTCAGCCTGCAAAACGTTAGATCAATAGAGTGATCCTTGAGTTTACTGTGCTGCAAGCAGAATGCCAAAACCCTGCAGTCCAGCACCGAGAGTGTCTGGAAAGAAAGGTCAATATTCTGGAAATGATGCATCACATGCTTTGCAAATTCTGCTTCCTGAGTCTCAAACAGGCAGTGGAAAAACTTCAGCAGGCAATGACCTTTTCGAGGAGGCTCCTCAGTCGCCACTTCTGCTGCTCTCTGAAGCAACAGAGGCTTCACAAGGTCAGATGTCTTGCACTGCAGAGTTTGCTCAAGGAAGATGCGTACCTTTTCACTGCTCAGGCCAAATATGAAGCATACCGTTAATGTCAAATGCTCATTGCCTGGCTTCTCGCACTCAGCTAAAAGTGTCTTCAAGTCCCCCATACTGTTATCTGAAACTTCCACTGAGTCCTTCTCCAGAATATACCACATGGCAGCAAAAAATTCCTGGAAGCAAAGATGGAGAAAACTGTACAGGTTGTGCCGGCCAATCCCCCTCTGGAATGTTCTTCTGTCTAGAAAGAGGTCTTTAAGAGCAGAAACCTCCAAATTATGCTCCTTGAGATCCTGCTCCTCAAAGAGAATTTTCTGTCCCAAGATGCCAGCCCGTGCCAAGGAACAGAGTCTTCCAAGCTCATTCAGACAGCAGTTCTTCAATTTCGCAGAATCATGCTTAATAAGATTGTGAGAAAACTGTACAAAGACTTTTGTTGTGGTGTCCAAGGTGTCTGCAATCTCGTCTTCAGTTTCCAGTTCAACTCTGATGACAGAGCAGATGATCCAACACACCATGGGGATGAAGCAGATGGTGGACACTGCATTGGTATTTTCAATGAATCTCAATGCTAGGTTGGCTTTCTGATCATCTTTAAAGAACTTGGAAAAATATTCACGGCGACCTTTCTCAGTGAATCCAAGGATCTCAGCAAATCTCGGAAACTTCAAGCACCCATGCAGCCTATCTGCAGCACCAGGCCTCGTGGTGATTAACAGGTAGGATTTGGGCAAAAGCTTCTTTTTCAACAAGCTGCTCAGAACACCCTGTATGGACACCTTTGAATAAGGATCATCACAGAAACTGTCTCCTATGAGCTCTAAGGAGCAACAAAGCTCATCAAAGCCATCAATGATGAAAAGCAGCTTTTCAGGGTGGGCTAAAATCCCTTTCACTGGGGCATACATGTCTTGGCACTGATCTACAATAAGGTCAGCCAGGCTGCTGGCATCTTCAGCAAGGCTTAGTTCTCTGCAGCGAATGCAGAACACGTAGTCAAACACATCCTGGTACAGCTCCCCAGCAGCCCAGCCCAGCATAATCTTCTGCACGGTCATCGTTTTACCAATACCAGCAGGTCCTTGCAACACCACAGTTCTTGGGGCTATTCCCGATTCATCAGGTTTAAAAAGGCTTTGTATATCAGTTGATGAATAATCTGAACTGCTGGTTTCCAAGATCTCCATGTGCAGCCTGCCAGTAGCAACCAATTCATGTTCCCTCTGCTTCTGAGGCCGGTGTTTTTTGATGATAAGTAACTCTATATAGCGGGCATTTAATGGGGTGCTCTCACCAAAGAGACTGTTTCTGTCCTCGGTTAGCAAGTATTCTTCCTTCACATTCTCAGCATACTTTTTTTTGTAATCTAGTATAGACAGAAAGAAGGATTAACCACCTGCCATGGCATTGCAACATGCTTGCCTGATGCAAGGCACCCTTGATTTCCCAGTGGTCCCTTGTCTATGTACACTCTCTAAGTTAAAGAACTTTTCTTTTGCTCAAGACTACTAAGATCTGTGTTTGGCGGCTTCCAACAAACTATTAAAAATACATTAAAACATTCAAATTTTCTGAATCAGGCATACCATTTGCCTGCACTGTTTCTGAATTGTCCCTATCGTGGGGGGAAACCTAAACTAGCATGCATCTCTTTCACTTTGGCTCTACTTTATGGGATCTGTATTTCCCCCCATCATAAACAAGATATATATTAAAATGTACTGACTCATGGGCATGTCAAAGTGCACACGGCTGGTTAAAAAGTGTCTGTAGTCACAGAGGGGAAAGTGGGTGTGGTAAATTTGTGTCTTTGTTTATTTGCTTTGGAAAGAACCAAGTTTTCACAAAAACCTTTTGGCATCACAAGGTTACAGCAGGGGAACTCTGGGAGTGGTCAGTATTTTAAAAAATAAATTAAAAATGGGAGGGGCTTGGGGACACAGAAAACCTTTTGGCATCACAGGTATATCTGTGGGAGCAGAAACTAAAAAGATTAAAAAAGAAAAGGAGGGGCATAGGAGCGAGCAATTAAAGAAAGCTTTACTTAAAATAAAAAAATACAAATGTGAGGGAATCTTTGGGAGCCACAATCCCTTGGAAAGCCAGATGCTGACCACCACTGACCGTTATAGAGCTCATCAGCAATGCTAGAAGAATAACTCTAGTCCTGTTCTGTCTAGCATCAGCTCTCTATTACCACCCCCTCCCCTCTCAAGACTGGTACAGTGCAATATTCCCAAATTAGAGAGCGATTCAAATACTTACATCTCCCAGAGCCCATGCTTACCTGATATATGCAGTTATGCCTCACACTCCTGTGGTTTTCCAATTTTGTTTGCTTTTCTCCTTCAAACATATTCTACAAATTACTGAGCCTCAAGAGTCTTCTTGGCTCTCTAGGCTGCTTTCGAAAAGTTATGACAAGGGATCCACTTATATTGAGTTCTAGACTACAACTTACAATGGCTTACGATGAGGTGCTTACATACCTTGAACTTGCTTTCCAACCTCTGAAAAAGAAATAAAATAACTGGCTAGACATTTTTGTATTGTGAACAGTCGGTTTTTAACTCTGGTGGTCATAATGTATAGGAAAATTGAAAGGATCACTGTACATACCAAGCCCCTTCCTGCAAATCTGAGTTCAGGCCAGCTTTGAAACAGGCATTGAGGCTTTACGTCAACTAGCATTTGGAATCAAATTCAGTTCTACATCGTCTGCATCACAGGTGGGCAACCTGCAGCATGGCAGCCCCATGTGCCCATCCCAACCCTATATTATGCAGCGTCCCCATGCCTCATCCCTCCATCCCATCAGAGTTCTTTCCTTCCTTTTCATTTCCTCCTGATTTTTCTTGGCTTTTAAAAGTCTCTCCCTCCCTTTACTATGCAGTTTCAGAACAAATGGAAGGGACTGTATTTTAGCACATATAAGTAAACTGATGGAGTTTAAAAACGTTTTGCTTGGTTGAACGGCTTGAGGAAAATAAGTTTGGCAGGGGGTTGGACTGGATGGCCCTTGTGGTCTCTTCCAACTCTATGATTCTATGATTCTAAGTTCCCCCCCAGCTATCTGAGAACAGACTGGAAGGTTTCTGTCAGAAAGGAATTACTTTCACTTGGACTGTGTCTACACCAGGGCACTAATGCGAGCACAAGTAATTATTTTCTCTCTGTGTGTATGTGTGCCTTCATCCACACATGAGCAATTTCAATTTTATGCCTCTAAATTCTATCTCAATGTTTCCAGTCCTCAATAGAGGTGGGGCTTGATGGGCTGTATTGCAGTATGTGTTGCTGTCCCTGTCCCCTCAGTTAGTACTTTCCTGCTGATTGTAAGTTCTGGATACCTAAGGTCTCTTGGGAGAATGCAAGCAGGTATTTGTTTACCCCTTCTTTTAATTTTTTGTAAAAAATAAAAACTGAAATACAAGTTTTAAAATATACCAGATTTACACAGAAGAACAGTCAGAAATAATTTTTAAAATATGTGTGTGTGGCTCCAAGCCAGGAAATCTAGGCCACTTGTAGCCTTGCTCACAGATATGTGTTCACCTGTGTCCACACACATATTTCAAATTATTTTATTTTAGAAGTTTTCATATATACCAGAAGTTTTCATATATACCAGATTTTCACAAAAGAGCAGTAAAAAGAAAGAATGTGTCACTCTAAACCCAAAAAGGATTTGCATGAAGCTGGGCTGCTGCTTTGTTTCCTTCCCTTTTCTTTTCCAGCCTCTTGCAACGGCAATTTTTATTTTGTGCCAGAGCACTTCCACAGAAAGGAGCCACTTTAAAAAAATAAAAAAATAAAAATACAATGAACTTGTAAAATTGTGAGGTGAGCAGAGCTAGGGGCGGGTGAACAGCCTCTAAGTGATTACTAGCTATACTGAACTGCAGTCAATTATAAAGTACATTATAGCTACAAATCCATACCCTTGCTGAGTTTAGAAGCATTGTACTTGAGACCAATGTCTTCAAAAATAGTTATCATCAGGGCAGCAGCCTCCTCCTCATAAAACTCAACCAGAAGGTCCACCATCTTCTCCCGAGTTGCCTTCTCCATCCGTCCAAGGGGAATATTTTTACCCCCGGGAGCAGCTGCAGTACGCAACTTAAACTTAAACTTCTCAAAATCTTCTTGGCCAAGATCCTCTAAGGCGTCTAGTAGGAAGTCCTGCATCATGGCTCCTCCTCCTGACTCCATCGCCAGCTCACAGCCAGGCTGCAAGCAAAGAACCATTTTAAGTGCCAGAAGAAAAGATGCCGCCTGCCCATCATGCAGTAACTCACACAAGCAAGGCCTTTGGAATACATTTTGTAGGTTTCCGGGTGGACAGAAGGGAAGGGAATAACACTGGCATCGCATACCGACTTTAGGATCCATGTGTGGGTCCTTACCTTACCCATATTACACAGAAGCAGCCCACCTAGCCATCCATCCCATATTTACATCTGCCACTGTATATTTCAAAAACAAGAACCACTTTGGAACTGTACTGCCTGAACAAGGGATGTAAATCTGCAATCCAAATCCATTTATGTGGGACTAAGTCCCAGTTAATTAAGCAGGACTTACTTCTGATAGATGTGGTTAGGATTGTGCTATTAATCATGTTCTGTGGAAATGTGCAGCGAAGATGTTTTTGCCTGAAATTGGGTTTAAAGGGTCCACAAGATGTGTGGCAGGCTAGGAAGCTTTTGCTTTTGACCCAGACCTCTAGAGGCAAGCACTAATGAGGCCTCATCAGCGCCATACCTTTAAAAAAGCATTATCCCACTTATGTCAGTCGTTACTTCCCTCAAAGCAACCTTAGCATTGCTTCTTAAGGGCGCTGAGAGTTGTTAGGAGACACTTGTTCCCCTCACAGAGCTACAGTTCACAGAGCAGTTCTAACAACCAATCCCTTTTCCCAATGAACCCTGGGAATTGTAGCTCTGTGTGGGGAACAGGCGTCTCCTAACAGCACCCATAACAAACTGGAGTTCCCAGGCTTCTTTAGGGGAAGCCACGACTGTTTTATGTGACGTGGTACTGCTTTAAATCCTTAAAGAACATCAAAGAAATAAACATCTTTTAGAAGACATCTGAAGGCAACCTTGTTTAGGGAAGTTTTTAATGTTTGATGTTTTCTCGTGGTTTTAATATTCTGTTGGGAGCCGCCCAGAGTGGCTGCAGGGATGGGCAGGGTATAAATAATAAAATTTATTATTATTATTATATATGGGATTATAGATGGGACTAGAAAGAAATCACCTACTAATCAAAAACAAGTTTGGTTTCTTCCCACACTCCTCCCCTCCTTCTGAGCAAAACACACCCAGCTTTTCAGACACGTTCTACAGCTCGGCTACGGGCATTATCATCAGCCAGGCCCTGAACTGTTCCTTCACAAAAGGTTTCGAATAAGTCTTTTTCATCAAATGCCTGTCCCTCTCAGCTTCCCCTTCTTCTCCGCCCCAACAGGAAAACACCTCCCATCCCCGCCCACCCGCCCGCCAGGCGGCCTTGTGGGCTTGTCAGAAAGCGGCTCCCAGGCGCGACTCTCTCGCCTCCCCGTCCATTGCGATACGAGCGGGGTGGGGGTCGCATTGAACAGCTGCCTCGTCGGTTATTCAGTTTCAAGGGGGCCCTGTTGCCCCATTTCATCCCCCCCCCACGTGGCCAGGCTTGGCCCCACCGGCGGAAACACTCCGCGGGACTGGAAGGCGAGAACATTCCCGCCACCACCCAGCGGGGACTTTCCTCCCGGCTCCTAATGGCGCCTCTTTTGGCCGCCCACGACATGCTCGCTGCCGTCTTCAGGCAAGGCTGGCTGGCTGGCGCTGCAGAGGCATCGGGGGCACGATGGGCAGCAGACTCACCTCTCCGGAGTCAGTCCAGGATAAAGAAGCCGAACGGGAAAGTGAAAGTGGCGCGGCTCAGGCGGCGGGGGAGGGGGAGAGAGGTGCCCTAAGCCAAGGCTACAGTACAGATAGAAGCCTTCTCCAACCTGGTGCCCTCCAGATGGCATGCACTACGACTCCCATCAGCCCCCAGGTATCATTGGTACGCTGGTTTGGATTAATGGGAGTTGTAGACCCAAACTCTCAGAGAGCAACAGGTTGGCAAAGGATGGTATGTATATTGTAGCCCCCCCCCCCCAGCGAGTGTTTTCGGTTGGTGGCACAGACCATTTGGGGCTCAGCCTAAAAAGTAACTATCCACTCTATTTCAGGGGACTTAACATCTATTGTTGAAAAGGCAACTTAATAAAACTAGTAAAAACATTAATGCAACTTAATAATTATTTAATTACATTATTTCCCACTCTCAACCCTAAAGTTCCAGGTGGGTTACAGCATTAAAGGCAACATTTAAAACAACAATGCACCTGTTTGTCTATAAATAACATATTCACATTGGACTTTACTTCTGCTTAACCTAGGATACCCCTCTGCCAGATATTGTTGGACTACAACTCCCATTGCCCCTGACCTTGCTGGCTGGGGCTGATGGGAATTGTAGTCCAACAGCCAGAGGACAGTGTTGGCTACCCCTGCCTTGCACTTTCACTAAGGGAAAGGCACAACTTGCACAGAATACTGTACTCTAATGATGGGTTGAGTCATTATCAATGAATTGCTTGCATTTCAGAAAAACACAAGCTCTACCATTCTATGACTTCGTGTCATCATGAGGAATTTAGTATCACTGAATCAGTGTCTTTGTTTCTGAGAACCAATGTTCTTATTCCTATTCTGAAATAAAATGCAGTTTTCTTAATCTTCTTCATTCATCCAGGATTGACCAGCCCCTTTCCCTTCTATGCAGACTCCCCCCCCCTTTATTTTTACCTCTTTATGTGTTTCCCACTTTCTTTTTGGGAAACAGGGTGGCCAAGACGGGGTGTTATGTGATGCACATTTGTAGAAATTTGAATCAACACCAATTTGCAGACTGAAATAAAATGTAGCTGGTTGTATGAGGGGCAGCTGAAAGGCTGACTGGAAGCTCCTATTCCTGTTTCCATTCAGGCTGCCAGAAAGAAACAGTGGCTGCAACATGGCCAACAACATGTCTACGTTTAGGCAGGTAGCCGTGTTGGTCTGACGCAGTCAACATAAAAAAACCAAAAAACCAAAAACCAAAAAAACCCCTGTCCAGTAGCACCTTAGAGAGAACAAATTTAGTTAGTCTCTAAGTTGCTACTGGACAATTCTTTAATTTTTTTAATTTCGAACACGTCTAGGATAAGCTGAAACCTTTACTCAGCCTCGACTCGGGAGACCTGGAGCAGGGCCTTTTACCTAGTTGCACCCATTATGGAATTCCCTCTAGAGCACTGAAGAGCTGCCTCATGTTGTACTTAAAACTCCCTTCCTCCTGCCCACTGGCCATGCTGGCTGGGGCTGACGGGAATTGGGATCCCAAGAATATATGGAGGGCCACCAGTTCCTCATCCCTGCTCTAGAGGCATGGATAGCTTTGACATGGCTCAGAGTTTGTGGCATGGTGAATACTGTAAATGGTGCCAGTTACAGGTGGGTAGCCGTGTTGGTCTGCCATAGTCGAAACAAAATAGGAAATTCTTTCCAGTAGCACCTTAGAGACCAACTGAGTTTGTTCTTGGTATGAGCTTTCGTGTGCATGCACACTTCTTCAGATACACTGAAACAGAAGTCACCAGATCCTTAAATATAGTGGGGGAGTGGGGAGGGGTATTACTTAGAAGGGTGGTGGGAATGGGTGATCGGCTGATAAGTGTGGAAAACCTGTAAATGGTGGTTTGCCCCAGCTTTCAGTGCTTATTGTTATTTTAAAATTAATTAATAATCACTTAAGGCCAAAATAGGCATCTAAGCAGTATACTATTTATATCTATTTTTATTATTAGTTGTTCATTTGATTTATTACCCAGTGCTCACCATCAAGTTCACAGCAACTGAGCCGAATTGAATTTCCTGGTCCTACTGGTAGTAGCCAGGGCAGATTCTCCAACTAGCACAGTGGGGCTACTCTCTTCTCCCTCTGTGTCGCCGCAACACCTCCTCCACCTCCACTTGGGTCGGAAGAACCCCCAGAATAGCACATGGGGGGTATTGTTCCACTGGGCAAGCTGAAGTCCTTGCAGTGACAGGCCAATCTCCTAGCACAACACTGAATTCCATAATATTAAAATAAAAATAAATTTACACAAACATTTAAAATGTTTAACTATGGATACACTGGGGAGCTGCAAGTGTCCACCAATATTTTCTTGGACACTCACACTATTCTGGCACTGGATGGGCTAAATACAAAGTGGCAGTATCCCTTATGTACACCCATCCCAAAACTCTAGCTGCAGACTGACCAGACTTGTTAAGCACAGGAGGTTTTATTGTTGAAACACAAATGGAAAAAGACACCCTAAGGTACATCAGAGAATACAAAATACTTAGAAAACTAAGCCCCCCTCCCTTGGCACATGATAGTCTCCCCCTGCCCCCAAAACACACTGCACATTTATTCTGTTGGACAACCGCAATGAAATGAATTGATACCTTCCAGCAGCAAAAGTCAGCCGCAGGATGCTCTTACTGTGTATATTGAAACTGCCCACTATGCACAGTCCCAACATCCTGGTCTGTTTCAACTGTTAAAAAACAACAACATCACCATCATTGTGTTCCCAGAAATGAAGATTTGGTTTCATAAAGATTCTGTTAGAGAGCTTTGCAAGCGCATAAATTGGCATGTATAAAAACCACATAATTAAACATGCTCCTGTACAATTTAGCCATTTCAGGTGGAAATCACCCACACAAAGTCACAGGCTCCAAACGGGGGATGCAGCTTCCCAAGGGGCAGAGATGAGCATAACTCCCATCCATATTAAGTAATGAAGAAACTTGATGTCTGATCGTCAGCTTCGTAAACAGCTGCACATTCTTTTCCAGGTTGGCTCCCTACCAGTCTCCGCCACCCTATGTCAGCGTTTCACCTTTTGTTACCTGTCAAAAGAAAGAAGAGAGCTTGCTTGCCTTGGAATGTGGTTTCCTGGGAGGGGAAGGGGGAAATTCCTAAGTTTCTTTAGGAAACTTATACTGTATGTAGTATTGGTGCAGGAGTATAGATACAGGAATTATTATTTTTGGTGTGCACACTTGATCACATAACACTTTAAAATCTAAAAATAAAGCAAAAGTAGCTGGGTTGACCCATATGAAACAACCCCAAATCCCTGTTAGGTGAACCAAAATTTCAGAAAATAGCATCAATAATCTATTTCATGCCACGCCGGTAGCACTTTTGTACATTGCTTTTTGAAAAAAAAAATCAAACGGTGTATACATGTTATGAAATATATAAATAATACATGTACATTTCCCCAATATGATTTCTGGAACTTAAAATCGAATACAGTGTTAAGTGTAGTGGACTTTTTCTGGATGGAATGTGTGGGCCAAATATGTGTGATGAAGAAGGCTCCAGGCAAAAAAAAAAAAAAAAAAGAGAGAGAGAGGCTTTCATCATAATGTATCTGCCTTCTCCCTTATATGCTAGTTTTCTATGTACAGGAAGGTTTGGGAGGAAAGGCAGAAGCTGACTGGAGGGCTTTTGCATTGCAGGGGGTTGAACTAGGTGACCCATGGGGTGCCTTATCTATGAATCATTCAAGCACACAAGGGCCATAGCTAAGTGGCAGAGGTTCCATTGCAGGCATATCCAGTTAGCGCTGGCAAGATCCCTTGACTGAAATCCTGTACAGCCACTTGTCCATCAGCACAAATCATACTAAGCTGGGATGGTCCAGATCTGACTCAGCATTTGGCGGCTTCCTACATCCCTGCGCCCAACCTGCTGCCTGAAACTGACCACTTGGTTCCTCTCAACGTCCAGGGAGGGCATACGCAAGCCTGGCTTCCATGCCTAGAGGAAGCCTGCAAAAGAGGGGAAAGGGAGCAGGGGGTCGGCAGCAGAATCCCCGAAGCCAAGTTGGCCGCGGGTGCAGCGCAACGCAGCCAGCCAGGCAAAGGGGTCATCGCCTTCCGGGGTCCCCCATACTAAGGAGCAGCCGCCGCCTTACCCGGGCCTCGATGTATTCGATCCGCCTCTCCAGCGCCGTCAGCTTCTCGTTGAGCGTGGCCAGGCGCGAGCGGCAGGACATGTCTGCAGGCGGAGAAAAGGGAAAGTGAGAGGTGGGCAAGCAGCGCCCCCAGCCAGCCAGCCACCCCCCGCCCCGTTTGGCAGGGATCGCGACCCCCACCGGGAAGGAAGGAAGGAGAAGGCCAGGGCGGCGGCTTCTGTACCGAAGGAATTGAGGAAGTCCGCGATCTTCTTGATGGAGCTGGTGATCACCTCGATGTACTCGCGGTTGGCCCAGTCCTGGTGGATCTCGCGCTGAACCGGGTCCTCCTGCACCGACATGACCGACAGCTGGGAGCAGACCACCCCCCTCCCCGCACACTCACCCCGGCCACTTACGCTGCGGCGCTTGCGCACAAGACGCAGCCCGTCTCCCCAGGCTTGCTTTTCCCTGTATTGCAGGAGCAGGCCCAAGGTAGCAGTACGCGTGCGCCGTCCTTCCCTGGGCCCCGCCCTCCCAAAACCCGCGAGTCTGCGCACTGCTGCAAGTCTGGGATCGCTGTGTGTTGCCTGAGTAGATGCAGAGACAAAAGTTGGCATTTGGGTTTGTTGTGGGTTAAATCTTTTGCTTGTATTTCTGTTTTGAGGCTCAGTAGTGAGTGGCTTTTTTAGATTAAGGAAAGTCAGGTCTACCATACCTAAAGCCTTAAAGAGGGAGATAGCAAGAGTGGGATTCTTATGCTTATGCATCATGTGAAGTCAATTTCAAACATATTTGTGCTTCTTAACTTAGGCTTTTAAGAAAAGGGTTAAGAACACACTGTTTTGGCTTCAATACTTATTTTTCCTGATGTTGTGGTTTACCAGGTTTTCTTCTTTTTCATAGCTTTGATGTGTATCTGCAGAAGCCAATATTACAGCATTGCATACTACTTTTACACACTAGAGTTAATGCTTCTCTGGACTTGAAAGCTTATGATGCAAAAACTCCTTCCTTCATAGACATTATGAGGGAAGAAACTGCTGTGCCCCTACGATAAAGCATTTAAAACTGTACAAAATCAAGCATTATAGTTAAAAGGCCTAAGGGACTTTAAAGAGCAGGACTGCCCAAATTTAAAATGCAAATCCCACCTTAGACATATTCACACCCCTGTGAGATGAAGTTACAAAAACAAGAGACATATATTTGCTTTCCTTCCCAACTAATTCATGAAATTTGGGGCATGATTGGTTCTCTGCTTACTTACCATTTTCTTACACTCTGGAAAGCTACATGTATTTCATATTAAATAGAGATAACAACAATACTTGAAAGACTAAAGCTAGTTGGGCAATTCAGGACAGCAAAATTTATATTTTTTCAATGTATAGACATGGACATGGTTCCATAGCATTCAATTGCCCTATTTAAATGCTTATAGACTATGTCATAGAAGTCTTGAAATGACTTGTGGCCAAGGGACACAAATGCTGAAGGTTAACTAAACCTACAGAAATGTCATTAGTGCCCCTTTAGAACTATAAACACTTGCCACAGCATGCAACAGTTAGGATTTCTACTTTATTTAGTAAATTTGTGAATGAAACTCCAAAGATCTTAATACATATTTCTGCATGTAGCACTACAAACAACAGGCTAGAACACTATACAAACTAGCACTGAAATATTTTCATGAGAATAAAGTAACCAAAATGAACATTTTTGTATTTTTTTCAAATGTTTAATCAAACATGTCAAATCATAATTCTTGACTCATATGAAAAGTTGTATGTTTTGTTTTTACATATGACAGGATAGTGGAGAATATTTTGGGATGGACAGAGAGCAAGGCATAAGAGAGGAAAAGGGAGACAGATTTGGATGCAAGGAGAAAAGTGCATTGATTTTCAAGGTGCAAATCTGTCTAGAGATCCACTTATAAGCTCACTGAAGCACAGGTGTTCTGGACACACAATCCATTCAATATTTGCTTCCTTTAATTTACTAGTTCCAGTAATTATGCCATGAAGAATTAAGCCAGTATAGCCCATGCTAATCAGAGCTGTCTTCATCACTGTCTTTGATATCCATCCCATCTTCATTCTCTGAATCTTCCCCTTCTTCCTCCTGGGAAAAAAAAACCATGGCACTTAAGCAGTGAAGATTAGGAGATACAGATGTATTCACATTATCTATAAGCATTTTAATTGAGCTAGCCACTACAACCCTAAATATTTCTTGGCCACTCACCACCAATTTAGACTTCATTAGCATGTATGTAAAGTTAGGGGTGGGTTTTCCCAATGTGCAAATTGCTGCCTTTCCATGTCCAAGAAAGGAATGGTTCAGAGTGCCATTTCCATCTTAATCTCATGAGGCTAACCGGATTATATCCATTTGTCAGCCTACCCGCCCCCGCCCCCCCTCGAGCCTACAGACTGCAGCTCATTTCGTGCAAAAGATGTTAGTGAGAAACAAGCAACAGTGACACAGCTCAGATTACAACAACAGTGAAGACATCTTCTCATTGTGCATTTCCTGTACCAGAAACAGAATGATCATCTAGACCCTTCCCCTACTGCAGAATATAATGATCATAAAAAAACAACAATCAACCACAATAGGTGCTTTAGAGAATTACCTCTGTGGGAAGGTTGGAAATCTCCTCCTCCATCTTGCTAGCTTGGGATGCCTGTGAAAGAATCTCTTCTCCCTAAAATGGACACAGTAAACTTAGGATGCCACTCAAAAACGGAACTCTCCTCTGCCTTTCTGCTACTCTGTGAAGACCTTTCGTTTTAGACAGGCATTTGACTCCTGGCATATTTGGTTTTAAAGCTCTTTTGGTTGCTGTCCCTGCCCCTTTTTAGCTGTTCTTGCATTTGTCTCTTACTGTATTTTGAAGAAATAAAAAACAAAAATAAAAAAATTGTCCAGTAGCACCTTGGAGACCAACTAAGTTTGTTCTGGACAATTTTTAAATTTGTTTATTTATTTTCTGCGTCAGACTAACACGGCTACCTACCTGTATTTTGAAGGTGTGTTATGAGCTGCCTCAAACATTCTACTGGAAGGACGGGGAACAAATACTTTTAATTTAAGAAGGGGCTTAATTCTGTTTCACTCAAATACTGTGTGTGTCACTGTTACCCAAATAAAATGCCACTGAAGAGGCTAAACACGCGACCAGCAAACTGGCTTCCAAAAGCCAGTACTGAAAATTAATTTCTTTGAGTTCAGAGGCCCTTTCAGATGATATCCATGGAAATAAATCATTCAGCAAGTTAGCAACAACTGGACACTATGACGCTATCTGCACCATGGATGAGAGAAGAGGAACCCAGATCAATGTAACATTGCAGTTGCACGTGGCATATCTAGTTCCAACAATTTTAACTTTACATTTCTTCACTGAACAGAGCTTGCTTATAGTGTTCACTCAGCTTTCTAAAAAGGCATCTGATAGCATTTAAATGCATGGAAGATCATAACTCTTATGTTATTTACTCTACTACTTGAATAATGATGTCCATTCAAATTGCACCAAGCTCAATCAATGAGCCATTCATGAGAAACCAAGTGGTGCTGTACACATATATATTCTCACCTGCAGATCCCTGTTTTTGAGGACGCCCACCCAGAAAGCTTCCTGACAATGATTGAGAGCCAACATTGCTTTCACTCGGTAAACAAACAGCTCGAGGGATTTCTTCAGTAGCGGTACATGGCTGGTGAGTCCTGTGTCTTGATGAATCTACACATGGAAGAAATGCACAGAAGGAAATTAACGATCCTTATCTGCATCTTTTTTCTGTATTTAATCAGGATTGTTCAGCTGGTTTGGGATATAGGAAATCTGGCTTCAAACCCTGTTTTATGAATGCACTGAATGGCATTCAGCAAGTTTTTATCTCCCTGCCTCTGCTATGATGGAAATAACGACCTTCAATATGGTTGTTATAGCTAAATAGTATAAAGGTTGTAAAATGTATATTATAAACTTAAGAGTGCTATTGATATTGTAGCTTGTTGCCTTTGGACAAACTTGCTCTTTCCTCTGAAGTCTGTCTTCTACATCCCCTTCTCTCCCAGTTGCTAACTCTAAAGGACAAGTGTAAGGTCAAGGAACAAGTTGTAGGCAACAGGACTGGCAGTAGGGCATAGGGGAGCTGGAAAGGGTCTGCCACCATAAATATAACCTCCTTAAGTTGATCAGGGTTGAATATTATATTATATTACTACTACTGTACTATTTTACAATAACAAAAAACAAAACAATAACAGGAGTAGCAAAACAGATGGTGACAATTTAGCCTTCCAGAAGAATATACTTGTGGTTGTCATATGTCCATAATAATAAAGGTCAGACTTACAGGCCAATAGCAATTAGTTTATAAAAATGTTAGCTGGACCCTTCTTACTATGCATGGACAGGAACGGATAAAGCAAGAATAGCTGGAGGACAAGTTGGAGATTCCCAGCCTCTTACTGGATTTCCAATTCATTACAAATAATCACTGAAATGGGAAGAGTGAGCATACTTTGATAGAGAAGTTAAAGCAGATTGACCAAATTGTACTAAATTAGAAGCCAACACCTTGTTTGTAGCCTTCTTTACCTTGGAATGGCCACATATGTGGTGAAGTTGTCTAGTGCTCAGCTGCAAGGTTTTCAGCAAACTCTGCACATCCTCCTGGAAGGTGGAAGAAAACCATTTATAAACCTGTTCAAAACTGTCACCTATTGGGTTACTTGGAATACTGCATTATCACTCTATTTTCACTCAATGGCTCTATATTCACTCAATGAGGTATACCGAACCAGTTAAGACAGCTTTGCATATTGCATCACACCAAACTCAGGTTTGCTACCAAGTGTACATTAAAAAAGGAGTTGCAGTCAGTCTTGGTTCCTGGACAAGTGTACTTGTATGATGCCCATATTTGCCACATGCTCCCTAAACCTCTGAGATGTACATTTAAAAGTAACACACAAAACAGCCCTTATCTGAGTTACTGTCTTACTATTATCCCATGCTCTGGGTCATGGCAGGTTTGCAAGGAAGTGTCACTAAGGCACATAGTTTGTTTCACCATTGGCACTGTTCAGTTCCCAGATCAACTCAGTTATACCAAACGTTTCCTCCCCCATTTTCATTGTATCATTTGCACAGTCACTATACTCCATGCTTAGAAAGAGCAGCCACAAATTGTTCCAGTCCATTCCCGTGTCAATCAAAAGACAGCCCTGTTTCCAACACCTTACCCTGTGTTTTTTAAAGCTGCAGTCCAATAGGGGCATGCCAAGCTTCAAGAATGTTTCCACAAAAAGACGCCCATACTACGCGGAGCAAAGACAAAAAGGCAGAAAATGTGGTAATTGCTTACAAAAATTAAGAGATGCTATTTGAACAAGCCATGAGTTTACAACACAGAGCATGGAACCTTGCATATTTGTTTATTTCCCTTTCACTCAAGTTTATTCAGAGCAATCCGGCTTAATCACAGAAGAAGTATTAAAGCATATTCCTGCTATCAATTTACATCATTTTAATTTTTATAGTTTCACCCAAACAATCTCAGGAACTGTTTCATAGGATGTCTGTAGTGCAATGTAGCTATGTAATCAAAAGGTATTTGTGCTCCAAAGTTTCTCTACTGTAGCAAGAATACTTGGGCAGAAGGTACATGTGCCAGTAATTCCAAGAATCAGCATGGTGCTCCCTCATACCTACATCCAAGTTCACATAATAAGCACCTTCCACTGAATGAAGTGCTATGCTCCCTGCCTTGCAATTATAGCTAGGTGCAGAGTCAAATTGAAGTATCAGAGTGGAAGGCTCTTGGAAGTCCTAGATTACCTGGGTTATTTTTGGCACTGAGAGACTAGCAACTTTTGGATGCTCTCCATTTCCCCCCCAATTCCTGCTGTTCACTGCAAGATCTCTGTAACTAAGAATTAGCACCTGAGCTTGCTTCCCCCCCCCCCCGCCCTGCTCCCTCCCAACCCCCTTTTCTTTTGTGTGAGCATGAAGACAGGGATTGTCTTCTCACACATTTGTAAGCCCCTGTGGGGAGCCGCCATTGTCATCAGACCCTCAACTTACCTTCAGGCAAGCACTGAGCACAGGCCTACTGTCAAATACCTGTTTAGAAAGAGTAAAGGATCCAGCAGAAAGAATGATGAGAAGCCAGAATGCTAGTTAAAGCAATTCCTCCCACCTTCCCAAGGAACTTAAAAAGTCTGTACAGGGTCCCGAGGCAGCTTATTCCAGCTGAACAGCTCTTGTAAAAAATTGCTGTTAGGAAGTTTCTCCTAATGTTTAGCCAAAATCAGCTTCTCTCCAATTTCCCCCCATTGATTCTAGTCTGCACTCTGGAACAGCCTCCTGCTTCTGCATGGCAGTCCCTTCAGATGTTTGATGATGGTTATCACATCTTTTTTTTACTCTTCTCCAGGCTAAACATAAAGGAACTCATTTTGACTAAATGGATAAGAATACAGGAATCCTGCACGGTCATACTCCAGCAATGCACGTTCCTTGTTAATGTGAAGGCTGCTAACCTTGACTAAATTAACAAGGATGTGGAAATCCCGGACAGCCAGGTTCCAGCGTAGCAACTTCTCTAGCTGGACCTGTGGAATAACAAGAGTAGAAATATGTTTATTTGGGTATCATCTGGCTGCTGCCAGGAGACATGTTCCTCAAGGTGAGGAGGAGAGACAGTGGTGATGAGCAAGTCTGAGGTTCATCTAGGCTTGTTCACACAATGCTAAATCACAGATTAGTGTTACATCTCAATTAGGCAACTGTCAGTTGTGAAAGACAACACATTTATATGACTGAGGTTCCCTACAATAAACAGTACAAGTGAGGGTTTGATCCTCCTCCAGCAGGTACTTTCAAGGTAATTGTGCTTAAATGCTATGGTGTGTGTGTGTGTGTGTGTGTGTGTGTGTGTGTGTGCCTTTACAACCAATTACACGTGTTGTTTTACTACTTAGCTATTGTACTTGTGAATAAAAACTGAATCAAATGAAGTACAGGAATGAAGTACATGGTGAGACTGAGCATGCTCTCATATTCTGCCAGAGCTATGGCATGCAGATTTCCTGCTAGAAATCTCAGATACCGTATGTCACCCTACCTCGCTGGAATCTGATGGTTTTCCAGCAGAAATGCTTTTTGCCGAGCTCTCTAGCTGAGCCATCATCACTCGGAAGAAAACTGGAAAAGTTTGCCTGGTGAAAATAGAAAGTTGTGCTGAATTCACACCATTTTGAAGTAATACACAGCTTTCTGAGCATTCTTATTCTCTGAAGCATTTACATATTATTTATGCTGTATACAAAATATCAAGGTCCCCATTACCTGGTTAATGTAGGGTAAGTGGAAGAGTATTCATCTTTAGAAGACTGAATCAGCTGCGGAATCCCAACACTGCAAATATCTTCTATCGCCTTCAATATATTATCTGTGTGCTCCATATAGATACTGTGTGGAACAATTTTTTTCACAAAAATTACCAGAATTCAATATGGTATCAGAAAGCCTTATAAGGCTTATACTACATTACATTAGGCTTGATGTACTAGAAAAGCATAAAATATGTTTTCCTCCCTATTTCATCAACATTCATAATTATAAACATGTAGCGTAGTTACAAATGCAATTGGATTAGAAATTGTGATTTTCAAACAATCTTGGTAGTTGCCAATGAGGCCTTTTCAATGTCAAATGAAATGAACTGGCTGCTACATCATGATCTTTTTGTGGGAATGAAAGTAGAGAGCATTATGCTTATATCTCATACAGAAAGCCATCCTTACCAGAACAAAGTATGGAGAGCATCATTAAACTGGGTGCCCTTCTGACGAATTCCACTGGGCTGCAGCCATGATTGGCAGAGAAAGTGTTTAGTGATGGAAGCTGTCGAAGAAGAACAAAGGAAGAATGCATGGATTTATTTTATTGTGCAGGGCAGGCAACAGTCTGTTGATCTGCTTTCAGCGTCTCAATCGGGTAGCCAGCATGGGGCTATCCTGAGGTTGCTGAACTCCAACTCTCATTAGGCCAGCCAAGAAAGCCAATGGTCTGGCATGATGGGAGTTGTAGTCCAGCAACATTTTAGGGGCACCATACCAGCTATCCATGAGTTGAACACCATGCGATTTTGCATCAACTTTTATTCCCTGCCATTTGAGACATCTGTGGGCCCAAGCACCTGTGGTTCTGCACCCATCGGAGTCATAGTCTCATAATCCTGTAACTATTTTTCAATGATCTCTGTTGGGTTGTGACCTACAAAACTCCCCCTATTTTCAGGGAATTTCCAGTAAGACGTACAAACGTGTGCATCATCCACTTTGGAATCCTACTTTCCATCTTGGTTAGTTGAGAAACCCTAACCCATAAATTAAACCCTTTCAACATTTTATTTCTTGAAAGCATAGCATGCCTTCTTCAATGTGCTTGCTGAAACTCTCAAAACTACACATAATTTATACAAATTAAAGCTATGCAATACAAGGAAACTCTGTACACATTACCTATTTCATTGCTTTTCTGGCTAGTCCCATATTTTTCAGTAATGACAAGCAGAAGCTGAGTGAGGCTCAGGGCACAGTAAATGTTGGGAATACTGTGCTGGAAGTTCAGTAAGTATTGAAAACTCTGACTGTAAGATACAAAAAAGAATTTATTATTAATTATTATTATTATTAACATTGCTGGTATATTGGCATAATAAACACATTCTAATATTCAGTTTCCCATGCCCAGTGATGGATCCTATATCCTGTATCTGAATCTTTACCTTTTAGATCCACTTGAAAAACCACCCGGAAGGATCAGGCACTTTGACAAGAGGAAAGGTGATCTATTCAAAATAGGGCTAAAAAAAAAACTACGAGATGCACCATGAGGGACATGTTCTTTATTTTACCTGAGCAACTCCTCAAGAGGGAGATCCCTCTCCCCTGGCTTGAGTCTATGTGCGAGGACACGGAGACCAGATTTCAGCAAGCTATGGTTTTCGTGTTGAGAAAATCCACTCCTGAGGAAAGAGAAGACATCAATCACCTTTTGCAATAATGCCTAGTGTGGGGAAGAGAAATGTAAGCATTCTTCAAGCTCTGTATGCTTTTCATGCACAGACTGCCAGCCACATCTCATCAGAAATCTTAGGTCTCATTTCTACAGCAGAGGACTATCAGCTCTGATTGCACAGTTGGGCACCCTAAAGTTTTGCTTACGTTCTTGTCTTAATCTGACAAAGGAACTGTGACAGGGCTATATGACAATGAGCTTCACAGGAGCCTATTGCTGACCTTAGCTAAGGATGGCTTGTTTGATGTGAGTCCTAGCCAAGAAGAAAAATAAGAGCCCTAAAATAAAAGTGATGGTTCATCTTCACCGTCATATTTGCACTTCCGCACACTCACCAAGCAAACAGAAGGTGAAAGACTTGCAATAATCGCTGATAACAGGATGACATGAGGTGGTGTTCTTGAATGTTGACCCTTGGCCCATCGATCACACCATGGTTCTCTGCAATCAGTGCCTTAATTGAAGAACAAACTATTAAGTAAAAAGCTGCCATTTGCTTGCTTACATTGTGATCCACCTACTTTACAAAACACTCATGATGGAAACAAACCCCATACCTGATAAAACACACGTTGTATGTTGATGTAGCCTAAACAGTTTACTTTCTAACCTGGAAGTAGTTGTGCATATTTTCCATGTGGTTACACAGTGGCTTCAAGAGTTCAACAGCATACTCAATCACTTCTTGAGATGATCTTTGACAAAGATGTGAGAATCCAACATTTCTACTTCCTTTTCCCTGTAGAAAATCCAAAGTTTTTAAAGTTTTATGCAGCGATCAGACTTTAGTATAGGTGAAAGGGATTTTACCAATGAATGCTCAGCAACCATGAAATTGTCTCCAATATAGAATAAAGTGCATGGCTGGTACCAGTGTAAAGCTGGGCACATAACTGGGTCACCTTTTAAAGAGCACAAACTTGGAAAAATGTGGCTTGGGCTTCCTCCCTCCTCCTCCTGTTCCCTCCCCAGCTTCCTACTTTGATCAAACCATAGTTTACTAAATCAGGTTTAACAGCAAACTATGATTTGATCAAACCAG
Source organism: Lacerta agilis (assembly GCF_009819535.1). NCBI lineage: Eukaryota > Metazoa > Chordata > Lepidosauria > Squamata > Lacertidae > Lacerta > Lacerta agilis. The sequence continues at coordinate 66,791,960 of NC_046313.1, forward strand.
GAAGTATACAAGAGTGACTCAGAATGCACAAGGGACAAAGAGAGTGCATTATTTTTGCACAATAGGCTAGTTTCTACAAACTCAACACATCCCTCTCTGCCCTCCACCCAAGCAAGCAAGAAGCATTATCAGAATTCAAGGACACATTTCAACTGGGCCAAAAAACCTCAAGTAGGTTGTAAAGCAGAGATGATGACAACTGTGGTTCAGGAGGATGTATGCCCTGGGGAAGAGTCCTGCAGGCTAGAGAGGCATGGGGGGCTGCATTTAGTCCCTGACATAAGAAACACAATGCCTTCTTGCTATCTCTTTTGTACATACCTTAAAAAAGGGGGCTCTCTTTGCAGCAGCTGGAATCAGCATGTGTTCCAACTTACGACTCAGATCGTCCAAAAGGAACAGAAGCTGTGTTGGCCCAATCTGCACCAGTTCATGGGTCTAAAAATTTAAGGGAAGAATATGACACAATTAAGCCAAATGCTCATATCAAGCCTCATAAGTGAAGTATTCTAGGAACTTCAGGCATTTAAATATAGCACTACATAAAAATCCTAGTTCAGGAGATAGCAGAGTAGGATGGGAAAAGTGTGTGTGTTGCTACTGTGTATTATCACCACAACAGGTGAGAGTAAGTACACTGAAGTTTACGTCATGGTTCTTTAAATTTACGTGCCTTTGTGTGCATCTCCGTATCCAGAGCAGATTTGGTCAGCAGGCCACTGTGAATAATGCTAAAAACCTCTAAGTCTAGTTCACGGAAATACGCACTATAACTCTGCAGTGGTACCAAAGGAGTCTCTGGTTCTTTTTCTGTGGAGTCCTGAAAACAAAAGAAGAACAAGAACATATTTCTTTGCACAGGACACATCTCTGGGAACTGACTGAGTGCCAGTCAAGTGCAAAAGTAACTCTGCATTTGGCCAGCATTGGTTCTCAACGGCATTTGATAAGATGAAATACACAGGTAGCATATACAGATACAGACTGCAAATTCCACTTTCAACAGTATAGAATAATAGAAGTCTAAGGCGTCTCAAAGGTATCTTTGCCCAACCTTCTACTGATGCAAGAAATGCTGCTGTTATAGGATCCCTGATTGGTAGATAGCCATCCAAGTCTGTGCTTAAAAATATCTATAGGACAATAGAATTGGAAGAGCATCACAGAATGGGAAGATAGAAGCAATGCCAAACCCAAGATATGGAAATGACTGCACATTCAGATTATGGCGCTTCTTCATTAATGTCTGGTCTTAGATTTTCACTAAGGGGGCATGTATTTGTATATCCTGCCAGTGTGCTGCACATCCAGAAGGAAAGAATATAAGAAAAATAACAAAGTTATGGGTACACCAATTTAAGACTTGAAAAATCCCAGGCACCCTAAGAATCTGAAATGCACTTTTTTCTGGCCCTGCCCAACCCCTTAAGCCACTGAGTGTATACCAATTACCCTGGCATGCTTGCACCAATGCTGCTTTTTTATCATGTGGTTTATCAGATTTTTCATGAGAGGATGTTCGTAATCAGGGAGAGAATAAAGCTCAAATTTCTAGGAAAAAAACCCACAGCACCCCAGTCTGCACTTTTTAGTTTCCTTTTGTATACTCCTCAAAAGAACTTGGGCTATATAGAACCTTCTCTGGCTGGCTGATCTCAGCTTCAGGCTGATGTGCTTCTGTGTTCTCATCCAGCTGTGAGTTGTCTGCAGAACCATTTTTGCCATTATCAGGTTTGGGGGTTTTTTGCCCTGAAAAACAAGGGAGCATTTCACGAACAGAGGGAAAGGGGGCAAGATCTGTTGGGATGAGCATCTTCGGATGCAGCACATCCCCAGCTAAGCTGGGAAGTTCCTGACACAGCTAAGTCCCCACCCTTGGCTCAAAAGGAGCTGTGCAAACTCCTGCAGCAGCCAAAGCTGGTGCAAGCCCAGAATAAGGGGTGTTCCAGGACAGGAGGGAGGGGGACACAATGTGCATCCCAAGCCCCTTCAGATCAGCCATGTGACCCTAGAAACTGTGTGTGAGTTAAGCTAGCAAAAATGATGGCTTAATGGAAACACCACAGAAATCAGTGAAAAGGAACTAATCCTCAGTAATTGGGCTCAGCAGCACCCGGTGCCCCACTGAGGCCACTCCAAATGGGACTTTTGGACCCAGTGGATCTCCAGTTCAATCCCATGGAAGCACCCACTGGATTCAAACTCTGCATAACCCAAGCACAGCTCACTTCACTTCTTGACATCTGTGTTGTGCGGTATGCTGACTCACAGGCTCCCTGCATAGGGACTTTGCATTCAGGAGAGGGGCTGGGGGCACTTGGAGAAAGGCGCTATGCACTTGAGGAACACACTGCACAAACACTGGGCACCTTCCAAACAAAGGCTGCCCTTAAGACCTGGGGAGCAATCAGTACCTTCACGGTAACACCTCTCTCCCTATCTTCACTCTCCAAAGGAATGCCACTAGAGCAGCAGTGACTGCTGCACTACTACTACTGACAAGAAGGAGACAGAGAACTGGGTAAGCCTGATACAGGGGAGCCCTTCTCAGTGTGGAGGCCTGGCAGCAGCCACAAAACCCCTTCCTCCCGGCCAACCCCACCCTTCTGACACTCCTGCAGCACCATGGATCAATCCCAGGCCATGATATACAGAATCCTTGACTGAACAATGACACAATTATACTTTAAGCTTGAGGTGCTGCGCTATACAGTCTGATTATTGCGTAAACTCTTCTGCATTTCTGGACTTATTTGCAAAAAACAGTTTATAGTCTCGATTATATCCTTCCATGAATTTTTATTTTAAAAATAAAGTTTAGCAGATGTTACCTTTGCTCTTCTTTTTGGTGGCACCAATGGTGTTGATGACAGGTACTCCTTCTGGGGTTTCAGAATCAAAATTTGCAAGAGGGGGAACATATCCAGGGCTTGCTGAGAAAGGGAAGCAATTTTGTTGACTACATTAAGGCAGCCTTCATACATCACAAAGTTTCTACATGAATTGTATTTCCACGTGGAAATGAGAAATACACAGGTAGATCTAACTGTGCAGCAATCCTACACGTGCAGAGAAACCACAGCCAACCTGTTTGCCAGCCCATCTACTTGTAGACATATGCAGATACTGGATTTTCTCTTTCCCCCATGCCCTTTAACCCTGCATTTTGTTCTTGTTCACCTGCCAAGCATTTTTCTAGTAGACACTGTAGCTCCGTAATGTTCTGTAACCGAGTCAAAACTTTCCCCTTTATCTCGGGGTCATCTTGTTGACAGAAGGCATTCACCACCTTGAAAGGCAAAGTGAAATTGTGAAACCGAGAAAGGGACATCTCCTTTCCTAGCTACCTCTGCTCATCTAGGATGGCTGCGAAACCTTTTATCGAATCTGATACTTCCAGAGCACACTGGAGAGACATCTTAATGCACTCCACAATAAGGATTGTGTCCTTCAGCCTTTGTCCAATTCCAAATACATCACCTGTTAAAAATAAGTTGCTGACTTGGACCATAAAATGTCAGCCAAACAACATGGTGAAGTGCATCTGCAAATCTCATCCCCTTGACGAGGAACCCACAGCTTTAATAATGCAGATACGTTTTTTGAAACTGCTGTACTATACTGGGTAAGACAGTGCTCTGACGTCTTGGGGCAGACACTCTTTTCAAAAGTAATGTGACAAAGAAAACAATTTAAAAAAACAAAAAGAATCCTGGAGGCTCCTTTGTACACTTATTTTTCCAGTTACAAATATTAATATTTGTATTATAAAAAGTGTGTACTTCTGAAGGCATGTATTTTTTTACATGTACAAATCAGGAAGCCATGCACTTCTTCACTCCCAAACGCATAAAATAATATTTACGTCATGAAAATGTAAATCCATTTAGACCAGAGCTGTCAACCTTCCTTTTTTTGCATTGGGAAATGGCCATAGCTGTCAACTTTCCCTTTTTTTTGCAATGGGAAACGGCGCTGGAATAAGGGAATTTCCCGCAAAAAAGGGGGAAGTTGACAGCTATGATTTAGACACCCATAGAACCCAGTTTAGGAAAGGTTCCCTTTATGTTTTTGGGGAGATGGTACTTGTCATATCAGACAGACATCTGGCCTATTAATAAGGATTTGAAGGAGTGGGAAATTAACTATTTCTTGCATAGTACTGCTCACCTCACGGAACCAGTTGAGGGCATGAAATAGGAGAGAACAGAGGAATTCACGCTCTTGCTTCGATAAGGAATCTAACTTTCCTACCACCTCCAAGTTGGTCAGATACAAAGGACACCCTGTAACAAACATGGCAAAACCCCAGGGTTTAAGATGAGTTCAACATAATCAAAGCACCCACCCACTGCCACCTTCACAATCCATCCCTCTTAGCTGTTGCATTTGTATATAGGAGTTAGCACCTTATCCTTCCCAAAGTAACACATAACTAAGTTCAGCTGGCTTGAGAGGTAAATGGCACACTGCCAGTGATTCCTAGTAATTCAGTCTATTATGGGAGAATGAATAGTATAACTTAAGAGCCAACAAAAAGATGTTTTGCTCACAACCCAGCTCTGAACATCCCAAGCCCTCAAAGAGATTACAGGACAGATTAGGTCAGGCAGAGCCAACTATCTTCTGCTGTAGTCCATGGACTAAAGCAATAAATGTCATTCATTCACAGAGATAACTGTCCATAACCTGTACCTAACAGGGCGTCAACATCATCCAAGCTCCCTTTATTCAGTTCTGCCATGCAGAGTCTCAGCAACCGGAAGAATGGTGACAAACACAGAGGAGACACTACCCTGGGGAGAGAAAGGAGAGAAGAAATGAAAAATGTGCTAGTCCGGTCTCTAGTTTCTCCAGACATAGCCTGGAAAGACCAGTCTGAAGCCCTAGATCAGGAGTAGCTAACTTGCAGCCTTTCCAGACATTGATGGACTCCAACTCTCATCAGCTCCACCCAGCATGGCCAACGGTCTGGGATGATAGGAACTGGAGTCCAACAACTATGTTGGCTGCCCTGATCTAAACCTATATAGGTCCAATAAATGACCACCAAGTTATCTCACACCACTTAATACTTAAAAAAACCAACAACAAGCAGACCACCACATTACAGTAGCTTCCTTGGGGGAATCTCTTTAATAGGCATGTTCATTGTGTTTATGTATGGAGGGCCACAGGTTAGCCACCCCAACCCTAGACAATACTATGCTAGGTGGATAAATAGTTTGGACTTCGCTTAAGGCAGCTTTATGTGTTCTTACAATGTTCTTCTGACAGTGTAAAACTTAGCAAATTTTTTAAAGTATATTTAAATTTGCCTGCATCTTTCTTGTTGAATAAATTGCCTCCCCTCATGAAACTGGAATCTTTGTTCTCATATGCAAGGACTAGGAAAAAAAGTTGGGATAACTGGGAGATGCAGATGCACTACTAAGCAAACTGGAGAGATAGGGACCGTGAGCTGTGGCAAGGCAATGAGACCGGTTGCAAAAAAGAAAAACGTAAGTCTGCTGCTCCTTCCCCTTGTTTTTACATTTATCCGAAATGCCTGCGTGTTTTCTTCATAACCATCCTGACTAGTTCTTCCTGAAGGAACAACGGATTTCCATGATTCCATTTAAATTTTAAAAAGTATGCATTAGGAGTCACATTCTGCCGGTATTCATCTCAATAAGAATAGAGAAACACCACTGACCTTTTGTCATGGCTCTTGGCTGCTACTTCATCTACATTCTTGCTCAAATAGCTCTGGGACAGCAGAGGCAACAAGTTAATAGCAATTATTCCCTCACTTTTGTCATCTTCCAAGCTATACAGGGACTTCACTGGGAGCAGGAAAGCACTGCAGAGGAATCAAATATCAATTGATGGCCAATGCTACAATAACTAATTGAATTCTTTGTACTAAAGGCAGTGAATAGCGGGTTTTTTTTTCTGAAATACCTGTCCTCTACAGGGAGAAGATCTGTCACAAAATCTCTCTCAAAGTCCTTTTCCACACTGTTCTCAATCCACTCCTGAAAGAATGACAGTTCCACAAGGAAAACTCGTGTTAAAAAATTATGTTGAAGAAGGGTGACAGTGCAGGCTAAAGGGGGAAGTGAAGCATGCAAACTAGCTAAAGCAACTCCTCCTTTATCCCCCACTACCATCAAATGGATAGTTTTACTTTTTCTCTGACTGCTTCCACTGAGAACCCCTTTAACCTCCTAGACTTTAATCTACTCCCAATACTGGTTCAAGTTGTATGGCACTTAGGTGTGGTGCCAAAACCTCCCCCCCTCCAAAAACAAGGTATTATTTTATTTAAGGATTTAGTAAAGCAGTAAGTTAAACTTCCTTTCAGGAAAAAAGATTTTAGGGTGTAGAAGTGAGAAGAAGTCAGAAACAAACTATGGCTTACCACAAACATACTGCATGCTGGTGCATGTTATTCAAATTGCATCCTCCCTTGCTTCTTCCATTGCCAAAAGCCAGGTGAAAACCAACCACAGTGCTGGTGGAGTGTTGCGTATGAACCAACGCTCATGGTTTGTTTCTTCCATATAAACCAAGAGCATTAAGTAAAAAACAAACCTTCAACTCATGGCTTATAGAGAGAGAAACAAACCATGAACAATGGTTTGCATGTGATGCTAAGCTAGCGCTGTGCTTGGTTTCCTCTCAGCTTGGTAAAGGGAGCAGGAGGAGCAACTGGAGCAATGTGCATGAAGAAGAAGAAGAAGAGAAGAAGAGTTTGGATTTGATATCCCACTTTATCACTACCCGAAGGAGTCTCAAAGCGGCTAACATTATCCTTTCCCTTCTTCCCCCACAACTAACACTCTGTGAGGTGAGTGGGGCTGAGAGACTTCAAAGAAGTGTGACTAGCCCAGCTGCATGTGGAAGAGCGGAGACACAAACCCGGTTCACCAGATTACGAGTCTACTGCTGTTAACCACTACACCACACTGGCTCTCATGAGCATAATTGCTTCAGATTACGGTTTACCATGATTTACCAGACTACTGTTTCAGCTAATCTTATCCCAGCTACGGTTATACAATGCCTGTAACTGAATGGATGCAGACCAATAGCTTTATAACCTACCAGGATCTGAGAATCCAAATTCCCTTTTTGAATCAAGTTGGCAAGTTCATCGTAATAGAGAGCCAAGGCCTGGGGGACCTGTCCACAGCAAGAGCAAACCAGCTCTAGTAAAGATATGATCTGAAGAAAAAGAAGAAGCAGAGTGGTTAGTGGAGGATGATACGGTTTCAGCTTTCTAATGTCCGCACATAGCCCACAAACCCCCAAGTGGCTTTAGAGGTTACCAGAAAAGTCATTAGCCAAATGAATGTCACTCTGGCATTTGGTCGAGGGCTCTTCTCATAATTGTGATAGGGTAACTGTACGGGCAACTTGTGATGGTTACACAAGTGCAGGCAGCCTGTGCATGTTCCCCTGTGAACATTATAAGGAACACCAGCAGCCAAATGTTAAGTAATATCTGCCACCTGTCTCTGAAATGCATTCTGTGTGCACAAATCTACACTGACACCTTGTCTTACTGACATTGACATCCTGTTCCTCCCATAACTCCCACTCATCCATTCTCAGATCAATTCTTCCAAGTTTATTTTTCTAACCTCTTTACCTGGCTTCACCTCACATAATGCTAAACCACGGTTTCTAGCATTATGAGCAAAGGCTCTGACAAGCCTTGGGCTTGCATATTTTCTCTTCCCATCTCCTCTTTAGTGCATAAGAGAAAGAGATAGTTTAAAATGAAAAACAGAAACTTTCTAATGACTCCCCCCCCCCCATGTTGAAATTGGGAGGGATTCTGGTCAGTTTAAATTCTAAGTTAATAAATAAGCAAGCATCATGTTGATCTGAATCTTTACACTGCTTTACACTGACTGATCCAAGCTTTACACTGACTGATCCTTCCTATTCAGCTCTGCTGCAATTTTTCAAAGAACACATCTATTCCCCACATGCAACCTATTCCCAGAGGCGTCCTGCAAATATCCAAATACTTGCCTGTCTACATTGCTCCTTGCTCAGCTGTACCCGTTCCAATAGCTGTCCATTTTCTTTACTCCTGAAATTATATTTTAGAGCAATTATTTTTAACTGATGTAGCATATCCATTTCTGAGCCACAGAAATGGAGCTAAGGCTGCTTCAAAGGCCGTAAATTCATTACATTCTTTACATCTCATTGATCATCATTCATTATCCAATTAATCATCACAATGATATAACTGCCACAGTCCCATATAGGTAGGGAGGTGGCTTCAAATGCCAAAAATGCTCACTTATCCTCTGAAGGCTTTCGTCCTGCTTTGCATTACTCTCCAAAACAAATGAACCCCAAATGCTATTGCCTAATGCAGTGTTTTTCAACCTTTTTTGGGCAAAGGCACACTTGTTTCATGAAAAAAATCACGAGGCACACCACCATTAGATAACAATAATAGCAGTAGTAGTAGTAATAAAAATGATAATTCTTCTCATGTCTGAATTGAGCATGTGAAGATGGCGCACCTTGCCCCGCCCCCACCAGGCTAATAATAATAAATAACAACTATAGTACTAGTCAGGACTCTCCCCCCAGCCACAGGAACTCAGTTCTGGCACCTCTCAGGTGGGCGCCTTCGCCATTATAAGAGAACGAGGGAAGGCGTCCGTGATGAGTTCCAGGCTCCAGCACCTCTTTTTCTAGAAAAATAGCATTGGTAGTACAGTAGTAGTAGCAGTAGTAATAATAATGATGACAACAAATCGCTGAAGCGAGCGTGTCTGAAGCGAGCGTGTGAGGAGAGCGCGCCTTTTCTCCCGCTCCCCCGGCGGCGGGACCCTCGGCTCTGCCAGCCCTGCAGGCGGCGGTGGCGGCGCTTCGTCCCTGTCCTGCTCACCTGGCAGGCCGTCACCTCCCTGTCGTCGTGCAAGGCGACCGGCGGAGCCTGCCCGAGGCAGCAGAGATAGAAGGTGGTGTCGTAGCGGCGGCTGCCTCGCCCCGCACGGCCCACGGGGGTCAGCCAGTTGCTCCACTCGCGCAGTGCCCAGATGTTGGGCACCCGCAGCCGCCACTCAGCCAGTTCCGAGGACGGCGGGAGGCGCTCGGCTGGCAGCAGGCGGGCGGGCCCGCGGTGGTAGCGGCGGCGGCATCAGCCACCGGGCCGGGCAGTACCAAGAGGACTCCGGCTTCTTTGAAGGCCTCGCGGATGGCGCAGAGGCGGAAGGCCACGTCTCCCGGCAGTGGCGAGCCCAGCTCCGGGCGCTCGGCGGTGAAGAGCGCCGCCCTCGGGCACTCGCCCCGCCCCGCACCGAGCCCAGTCCGCAGCGCGGCCCGCCTGGCAGCAGCTGCAGCCAGTCGGACAAGAAGTCGGCCGCGTCCGCCACGCCGCCCGCGAAGACGTGAGCACTGGGCAGGAAGGCGCCCGCAGCCGCCGTGGGCCGAGGGGGAGACGCGCCCAGCCCACCTGCCGCTAGCAGCAGCGTCGCCACCTCCCGCCAGTGCCGCAACCGCCAGCCCATGTTTTCATCACGGCACACCAGGCAACATCTCGCGGCACACTAGTGTGCCGCGGAACAGTGGTTGAAAAACACTGGCCTAATGAACTGAAATAAAGTGAGAATTGTGTCTCTGCACAGGAACACTGTTATTTTATTTTATAGTTTTTGTTGTGTTTTTGATCATGCAGCACTTCATATCACAGAATTAAAACAATACCATGGAGGGGTCCCTTCCTAATTTGCAGAATGCATTTTGATAGCATTCATTTCAAAAGCCCAGGAACACAGAATTCTACCTCACCTTTAACAAGGCATCAATAAATCATATGCAAATGTATTGCAGATCATTAGGTTCTACAACATTTTGGCAGACATTTGAAAATCTCTCTTGCACTATTTGTATACGCTGTATGTACACAGGGAACACAGTTAGAAATCCTGCTGCTACTTTTTCTAAGGCTGTGCTTTCTTTTCCCCCAGAGACCACTTAAAAATTGCTGAGTATCTTGGTGGACCAATGAATGATTTTTTTCTGCTTGTTGTAGCAACTGTAATACACTGTGCTAGACGCTGTACAATTTTAAACTATATTTTTATTGCGTCCTTCATTTCTTAAATAATTGTATAACAATCTGAATTTCAAAGTTCAAACTGTAATACAGTGGATGCTCGGGTGGCAAATGTGATCCGTGCGGGAGGCATGTATGCAACCTGCAGTGTTTTCAACCCGCAGTGCCGCGTCTGTGCACGCGCAGGTTGCGATTCGGTGCTTCTGCGCATGCACAAAGTTCAGAAACCTGGAAGTAACCCGTTCCGATACTTCTGGGTTTGGCGCGGTGCGCAACCCGAAAACGCGCAACCCGAAGCGTCTGTAACCCAAGGTATGACTGTATAGTAAAATACAATAAATAAAAGAATCAATAACAATACAATTAAAGATCACCATATTTAACACATTGGATAAGCTTCCTCCTGCCACAAATCCACCTGAATGAAGTTTGCCCAAGGACCACAGTTTGGAAGCCCCTGTTCTAAGGCATACTGTTGGTATCAGCCTTAATGGAGCTCTTTTGGATAACCTATATATTTTGGAAATTGATTTTTTGAAAATTGCTATATTCTATTGGGTTTTTAATGGTGCAGTTTTCAAGAGACCCCCTCGGTTGCCACCTGTACCTAGAAAAGAGTTAAATGACAGTGTGCAAATTCTTCTCCATTTCCTCACCTCTTTGCTGCCATGCTTCCTACCATGGTAACTGCACCGATAATACCAATGCGCTTATACTTTGGGATAGTGCTGGAGAGTTGCTTCCTGATCACCATATGCATGTCATCCTGCATGGAAAGAGAGGAACCAGAGTGTCAGAAATAACGACGCCTCATCCAGATGCACACACAGAAAATCTCACGCCACTGAATTATGCGTGACACCCGAAAGGGTAGAAGTAGCACATGGGCTGGAATTCAGTGGAGTAAGTCTCAGAAGTGGAGAAATGTTTTCTCTCTAAGGCAGCAGTTATCAGCAATGTTCAGCAAATTTTGAACATTCACTGTCAACACACACACAATGGCATCTAGATATCTGCAATTAGGACATAAGAACACCCCTGCTGGATCAGACCAAAAGCCCATTTAGTCCATCATCCTGTTCTCACAGTGGCCAACCAGATGACTATGGGAGCCCAGAATCAGGACATGAGTGCAATAGCATCACTCTCCACTTGTGCTCCTCAGCAACTGGTACTCAAAGGAATTCCATCTTGGAGGTAGTACCATATTGGCTCAAATATAAGCTGCACTTTTTTCTCCAATTCTGACTGTAAAAAGTGCGGCTTAAATTCAGAGCCGAGTGCTGGCACTGGTTTGGGGAGTGGGGCGCTGAGCTCCGGCCACCCCCTGTTCAGGGTGGTAGTGCTGGGAAGCGGGCTGCACTCGCAAATAAACCTTGAATTTTAAAGGTGAGGCTTATTTGTGGGTGCAGCTTATAGTTGGGCCAATACGGTGCATAGCCATCAGGATCTACAGGACTCAATGTGTTTCTACTCACCTGAATGTGATTGCTTTTGTGCCCCTGGCTGAATGCCAGCCTGCTAAGAATCTGGAATAGCTTCCGGATTTGTTGTGGACTTAGATTATCAATATAATCTAAAATGCTCTGAAAAGGAGAGATCGGAGTCAGGCCAAGTACTCCATATCTTCATGATAAATTCTGATAGTAGAATGTGCAGTACAGCAAAAGGTATACTATTAACACCTGTACTGGCTTCCTCTGTGTAAAGGGCCACAAAAGGTGGACCATTAACCAAACTGTGGTGGACCATCAAGCACCAGCTGATTGCTCAGACTCTTCCAAAGAAGAATGGTTAGTTGTTAAGCTATTAGTACCAAAGTGAGAGCTCCCAGCTTTGTATCGTACTTGCCTTCAGAAAGACTGCATAAGGAACTATTGATGAAGTGTGAAGAGACACCAGGTCAATGAGCATATCCAGAGAGACATCAACTGCAATATTATTGCCACCACATGCATGAGTTACCAAGGCACCCACAATCTCCTGCAGGAACAAACACAAGAAAGGAAAAATGAAAAGCACGCAGTCCAGCTTTGGGCAGAATGGTCCTGACCTGGTATAAGAGAGGCTAGAGATGCTGCCTACTTCAGGAGGCATCCCATCCTGTTTTGCCACCTGAGTCCAAGGCATCCTTTAGCTGGGTCTCACAGCAGTGCCCACAAAGTGAAGGGCACAAGATGGCTTTTTCACTTTTCCAACAGTCATAGGGACACTGCCTCCTGGGATTCTGCTGCCTGAGGTGGCTGCCTCAGCGCATCTCATAGGTGGGCCGGCCCTGCCTTCTTTGCCTTTATATTCTTGTTCAGCTTTCCCCTATTGGTTAACATAGTTTGCACCCACATAAGCTGGACTGTAGAGAATGACATGAAACTCTACATAAACCAGAGCAAAACACAAAACAGAGATGTGCTTATCAAACTAATCACAGCAAGCATCTTGATGTAACCAAAGGAAGATAAAAAGGAGAAGTGCAGATAAACGTTTTGGCTTTTGACACCAGAGGTGTGCATTTTCAGAACTCATCATATTATTGTGATTTTTATCTGTTTTTATTCTGAATTTTAAATTGTTCTACCCTTCCCTGGGACCTCTCTAGTAAAGAGCAGACAATAATTTTAATAAATAATATGATGATGACCTATTCCCTCCCTCTCAGTGGTGTTGAACATGAGGAATTAAATAAAGATGCCCCTGGATTATCAGCAGCATTTCATTTAGAATTAGATCATTGTCAACTTACTGTTTAAACTTGTACACTGCATTGACGTGGATTCTAATGGGTGATTTATAAATGTTTCACAAATTAAAAAAGTAATTAGCATATCTCCCACCCACCAGAACATGGCCCAGCCCTGCTTCTAGTAGCTGCAGGGTGGCTAACAGTGCTGTGGCCAGAAAGGGCCTTTGGCCAGTGCCCTGGCCTATCTCGCCTATCACTGGCACAGGCCTGGCTACAATATAGGAAACTTGATGCAAACTGGTTGTCTTCTATGATCCATGGCATTCTGCCCCCCACTACATTAGAACCAGAAGCTGTCAATTGCTACAAGGCCTAAGAAAATGTGCCTGCATGCAACAACACACACACACTTCACCAAACAGAGAATGGGACTAATGTGTCACTATACCTGCTGGCAATAAGAGTCAAAGACTGTGAATGCTTGCTTGTACATACAGCAGCCAAAAGAGACAATGCAGGGATCTGCTGAGTGTACAAAGATCTCAGCCAGTGACAGGACAGCTGGAAAGAGGTCTCTCATAACCTGGATAAAGACAGAAAAAAGGAGAATCTGATACATACCTCTCCTATCTTTCCAATTGTCTATCTTACTCCAAGCCAAGGTTTTTTTTTTTAAAAAAAAAAATATTTTTCTGTCCTGAAAAGATTGGCAATGGTTACAGGAAACACTTCTACATCTCACAAAGATGAGCTAACAAAATACTAGAGCAATTCATACAGATTTGCCAGACAGACTGACATTTCTAAAATTACTTTGTAAATCACCATTAGATAATGAGATCCAGCGCCGAGGGCCTTCTAGTGGTTCCCTCACTGCGAGAAGCAAAGCTACAGGGAACCAGGCAGAGGGCCTTCTCGGTAGTGCCGCCCACCCTGTGGAATGCCCTCCCAGCAGAGGTCAAAGAGATAAATATCTGACATTCAGAAAATACCTGAAGGCAGTCCTGTTTAGGGAAGTTTTTAACCTGTGATATTTTAATGTATTTTAATATCTGTTGGAGGCCGCCCAGAGTGGCTGGGGGGACCCAGCCAGATGGGCAGGGTACAAATAATAAATTATTTATTTATTTATTATTATTATTAGACAATGAGGCAAGCAATAAGGAGGCTTCTGGGGGGGATAGAAGCCACCAACGCTGTCTAGTTCTGCCAGAAGGAAGTTTAACTCCAGCTGGCTTTAGGAAGCGTATGTATAATGATGCCTCCTGCTGACAGTTTCCAGACATAAAGAAGCACATGTTCAGGGAGCATATATTTGTGGGAGCCAGTAACACCCTGAATCCTAGAGCCTATTCACACATACAAGTCTTGTTATTTTCTTCAGAATAAATCAGGCAGCATGCGGAGGCAGCCGGCAGCCATTTCTGCAGTTGAAACTACCATGATTGCAAGAAGAGCTGTGACCATCTCTGCCTGCTTTACTTTAATGTTTCTCCATGCAGATCTGTGCCTGTGTACACAGCCGTGTGGATAAAATAAGCAAGGTCTGTACGCAAACCGGTCAATAGTCATGCATATTTTAGGATAGAGGATGGAATGGGGGAGAGACTGTCAGCATGTTGAATCACACAGCAGCAGGAGTACTCACCATTAAGTAGTAACGGAAGGCATTGCGCAGCAACTGCTCTCTTACACAGCCTGATTGAATCTTGTTCTTCAGCACTCTCTCAATCTGCTTCTTGTTCTTGCCATTTGTAGCATAGATTACTAACAGCACTATCAGATCCAGAACCTTTTGGCAAGTAAAACAATTAACCTGATTATGCAAAGGTTAACAACCAAGCAAGGTAGAAGAATAAGGACCAGACCAGACAAGGGGTCTAGACAGCTCACTTGGCAGAACCTGTGGTAATTTTATATAGCATTCTGAAAAACGTCTCTTTAGTTTTGCTTTTAAAATGACAACTCTGTAGTGTTCATGATTCAGAAGAAAGATTGGAAGGCCCAGCCAGTGTTTACAATAAACTAAGGTTTCAGTGGTTAGAGTGGAAATTCATTCCTAGGCCTCATCTACTTTCTGATAAGAATTTCTTCCATAGCACAATTACATGGAGGGGAGAAAGTGAATCCAAATTCTGAAAACAACTCCTTTTTGTACTTATGTAAATCAAATATTAACATGAGTTTGGCCAAACTGCGAGAGGCAGTGAAGGATAGGCGTGCCTGGCGTGCTCTGGTCCATGGGGTCACGAAGAGTCGGACACGACTGAACGACTGAACAACAACAACAAATCAAATATGGATGTGCATACACTGAAGGCAGTGTCTAAAAGCAGAATCTGACAAGCCTCTAAAACAGAATTCTAGAATCTTGGCAAAAGAGTGGAATAATTTTCTGTCATTGTATCGAAAGGCAGTCCAGAGATTGAGATCTCTCAGTTTAGAGGATGGATGAAAAGAAGTTTGGCCCTCGCTCTGACTTCTGATGGCTTTGAGTGAAGAGATAAGATTTGTTACAAATATTGAGCTAGAAAGGTAACTCAGGTGTGTTAGAATTGCAGAGAAAGAAGATAAAGGTCAGTTTCAATATGTCCTCTTACTACACAAGTGACAACTTCACACTATTCCAAATTAATGTAACTGCTGCAGGGCATTTTTATAAAAAGGGTGCCATGGAGGAAACAAGTCCCCCCTTCAGCTAACATCCCTAAAAAGATAATTGTACGTAGAGAACAGCTACTGCAGAATCTAAGATATTACCTTATGGTCAGAGGCAGAAGCAACACTTTCAATGGCCTAGAACAGGAGTAGAAAAAACAGTTGCCAATGCTGAACAAATAACCACCCTACACAAGAGCCAAAACACATATTTCCAACAGTGCACCTGCTGATTGCCAGAATCACATGAAATCATGCACAAGTCAGACACAGGTAGAGGGCCTTCTTGGTAGTGGCGCCCATCCTGTGGAATGTCCTCCCATCAGATGTTAAGGAGTTGAGTAATTATATAACATTTAGGAAACATCTGAATGCAGCCCTGTATAGGGAAGCCTTTTAAAGATTTAATAATTTGCTGTGCTTTTATATATGCTGGAATCCACCCAGGGCTGGCAACGAGTCAGATGGGTGGGGTACAAATAATTATTTTATTTTATTTTATTTTATTTTATTTTTATTTATTATTAGTGCAAACCTACTGAAACCTTCCTAATACATATCTTCTACCACAGTCTTAGGACAAAGGTTGTGCTATGGGAATGGGGAGGAGAAACACACCTTTCTGCCACATGAGTCAGAATGCTCCTGGAACTTATTAGGGCTCACCATCAAATATTGGAAAGAGATATTCATCCCATTTCAGGAATATAAGCCTCTGTGCTGGTGGTGTAGTGGTTGGAGTGTTGGACTAGGACCTGGGAGACCACGGTTCAAATCCCCACTCAGCTCAATTCTATGATCTGCATCTTCCCTGCATATTGTGTTATTTTATCTTCTTTTGACTATTAGTTAATAAGGCCGAAAAGGAATTTACTCCCAGTCGTTCTGCATTCCTAGCAGTAATTCCAGGCAGCCAGATGTTATTCTGCCAAAGTTACAAACCTCAAGTTGGAACTCAGGCATCAGATGAGGAAGAGTTAAGGAAGCCTCCTTAACAGCACAATCTTATACATGTCGACTCAGAGGCAGGTCCCACTTTCAGTGGGGCTTGCTCCCAATGAGTGGGTATTGGATTGCTGCTTAAGATGGCCTGCATTGGCAGCAGGGAGATAGAAAGGCTTCAGAGCACAATGAGAGGATTACATCATCAAGGGATGGTGTTGAATAGGGAGGATAGCTCCATGGATTGGTTAGCAAGGCTTTCCCTTCCCAGTAGTCTATGCCGGGCATTAGACTACCAACGCACATGCCTGTCTATCTCCACTGCCCATGTACATTACTACATATGATTATGCTCCATCAAGTGTTTTCCTTTCCCATTTCTTCCTCAACGACTATGATTGCATGTTACATCCTACACTGCAGAATCTGGACTGGATGACCTCAAAAGATTCCTCCCAACTCCGTGACTCTATTCTATTCTGATTTTATTTTCTCAAATAGGACTCAAAGTCTGAATTCAACAGCAGAGCTGTTCTGTGATGATTCTATCATTCACATGTAATTTCCTTACTGAAAAGGAAATAGATTTTAACAGGTATTTAAATAAAAATCTGAAGTACATTTTTTTTTATAGAACTGCATCTGAAAGAAAGAACAACTTGGCAAAAGTGCATACCCACAGAGAAAATACACCCTGACCTTAATCCAGCCTTCGGAAATGGTCTTCTGGAATTTAACAGCAGACTTTATAACTTCGAAAAGGAGCTTGACGCAGTCCTGGTTGACACACAGTTGGCTTGCAGACAGACTGAAAAAAAGCACAAGATGGGTAGGCAGCCCATCATCTTAACCACAAAAGCAGCTAAGCAGGTAAAGTCTAACTTTGGTGGTTAAATTGCCACCCACAAAAGAATGCATTGGCAGGTATAAGGCACAACAGCATTAAAAGGGAGTGAGAAAGTGGGAACCCACTAAAATGAAGGCAGCAGTGATAAGTGCACAAAGCAGCAGTACCATCTAAGGCAAGTAAATGGCAAAGGAGGAGGGTAACAGATGGAGGAGAAGCAAGTTAACACACCAGCCATGTCAGAGAATGCTTAGGATTGTCCAAGTGCACACTGAGGTCTTGGGTCCCCTCATGGTGTGAAGAACTGTCAAACCTCTATCAGATAGTTGGCAGCTGCTGTTGATGGAAAGGCTCTCCATGTGATGGGGACACTCCACACGACCCCTTTCTACCCATTAACCTTGTCATATGGAACATTTCCTACCCCCTTAGGGGACTCCTAGATCTGCCCAAAGATCTTTAAGAAGAAAAGCTCCCTGTGGCAGATAAGCTGTGGAATCTGTATGTTCCTCTTCAAGGATTAGGTGGGGATTCTTAATTTTGTGTACATGTACATGTACTCCCCCCCCCAAAAAAAAAACCCACCAGGGGAGATGAGCAGATAAATTAGAGCTGGGATGGTGATGCTGTTTTGGCTGAAAGGGAGAGAATGATTAAACAGTGAGATTTCAAAGTGAACACATTTAAAAGGAGATGAAATATTGCAATCCCATCCATGCAAACAAAGGCACCAGAAACCTGATGTAATATTTTCTTTGCTATGTTTCGCTGAGGCTATGATTTTGCCTTGTCCTAACTGCTTATGCATGGACACTGCAAGTCTTAGGATGAAGCTGAATGTCAACACACAAACCTTGTCCGAGTCTGGCTCCTGAACTTGGTCTGAGAAACATGAATCAGTGGAAGCGAAACACACGAGTCCAGGTCCAACTTCTTACGAAGGTCAGAAATTACCTGCATAACACAGTGCAGCTATTACTCACAAATACACACAAACATTCATGATCATATATTTTAAGACAATGATTGTGGAGTAGGAGGGGAAAAAAAGTGTAAATGGGGTAAATGTCAAGGAAGGAGCCTGCAAAAATACTTTTTATAATTTATACAGAATCATCATCTAAACACAAGCTTAACATTGTTTTTGGACTGACGAGGATATTTTTGTAACTATCATACTTAAAATAGTTTTTTAAAAGGAAAACGTAGTTCTACTTCCTTTTATGGAAAGGAATGCTGAATGAGCAATAAAAAAAAGGAAGAGATTCTTCCCATTAAGAAAAATGCTTGGTCTTAACCCTTTGTCTGCAGCAAGTAAAAAATTGTCTTTTGACGCTCTGCCAGCCATAATTCAGTTTTTGACTGCAATATGCCAAGCAAGTATTTAGCACAGAGAAAGAGTCACACTTCTTTAAGAGTCATGCGCCTGCTTAGAAGATGAAAACCTTCTTTAGCCAAATGATACTCTTATCTGCCTAGGTTAAAAGATCAAAAGGATTTAAAGCAACTGGAAATCATGAACTTATAACATTAGTTTCAGAGGTGTGTGCTGGCTCATATTGCTCATACGTAGAAAGAAAACAAATGTTTTCGAGTGCTTATCCCAGCAAAGTCATCTCTGTATTCCGAGAGAGTATACTCATGATTCAATATTTTCAGCTTTAATGGTAGACACTTTACCTCTGTTGCATCTGTGGCTTTGATGGAACGGAGAATAAATTTAACTACTACAGGCAAATCTTCCACTTTTACAGCACCGACTGTGATCATAACAGATTGGCGCACCTAGGTTGAAAGCAGGACATTTTTCAGCTGTAGGAGCAGGGGAAAGTGCAGCATTTATTTACAGTTCTTGCTCGCCTCATTATTAGGACTCTCAGCAGTTATTAGTGGAAAATTCGCACAGGCCGAGAACAATATTACTAGAATCCTGATGGCTCAAACAAAAAATGACCAAGCACTAACCCCTATTTTAAAAGTCGCTCAGAACTTCCAGAAAGTGATCGGAAACAAGCTTAGGGGAGCCTCCAGAGAGAAAGGATTTCATAATTACGGAGCAGCTACCAAGGCTCCATGCTAATGTGTCTGCTATCCAAACCTGGGGTCCACGTGCTATAGTTAATGAGGATTTTTCAGATCTGAAAATGCATTACTTCTAGCCTTGGCAAACCTAATTCCTATATTTTCTAACTCCCCTACGATTTCCCTGAATGCTTGTACGTATTTATGTACAAAGAGTACCTATTCTCACCTATATCATTACTTTAAAGGTAAATGTAAAGGGACCCCTGACCATTAGGTCCAGTCGTGTCCGACTCTGGGGTTGCGGTGCTCATCTCACTCTATAGGCAGAGGGAGCCAGCGTTTGTCCGCAGACAGTTTCCGGGTCATGCGGCCAACATGACAAAGCCACTTCTGGCGAACCAGAGCAGCGCACAAAAATGCCGTTTACCTTCCCACCAGAGCAGTCCCTATTTATCAACTTGTACTTTGACATGCTTTTGAACTGCTAGGTAGGCAGGAGCTGGGACTGAGCAACGGGAGCTCACCCCGCCGCAGGGATTCGAACCACCGACCTTCTGATCAGCAAGCCCTAGACTCTGTGGTTTAACCCACAGCACCACCTTTGACTTTAAGCAGCACTTATACCTTGTTTGTGTGCCCATCTATTTAACACAGGGCTTCCTACCTCAGACAGAAGTCCCAGATCTAGATTCAAACTGGAAAGAGCATCAAGGATTGGAACAGATAGCTCAGTCTTCTCCTTTAATAACGAACTAAAACGCAGGACAACAAAATGATCTTTTAAGATCTAGCAACATTCCCAAACTGCAATAGTGGATTACAGTCCATCCAGTATTAATATGTACAAAGATGGTTTTGTAGGCTGCTACAATAAAAGTTTATGAACGATTTATGCACTTATGTCTACAATGTACAACTTGTCCATGTTTGCTGTCTTTCTTCTTCAATCAAGGGTACACAAAAGGGTTTACAAAAGATTTTAAAATATACAATCAAAACAAGAAAATAAAATATAAAACACAAAATATCCATTTTAAACTGTGGGTGCTTCCAGATGTGGATGATTTAATCATTCTTGTTTCCTTTAAGCTGTAAATGGAACAGCAACTCTGCTTTGAGATTTCAGGAATCTAAATAATGTTCTGTAGTTGGCGAGGAGGAGGGGGTATTTTAATAGAGATTAGGCTAAATAATGACCACCCCCCTCTCCTGGCTACACTCCCAATCATGATCTTCCCCACTCTGCAATTAAGGAGCGTGGGGAGAAACAGATATTAGACAATGGTTCATCTACACGTAAGAGAAATTATGCAGCTGTTCCATTGTGTTAAATAAACAAAGCACAGTGGATTTTCTGGGAGAGAGGAACACAAGCTGAAAAGGGAAAACATGGGAGGAGGCTGTTTTGCTTATGATGCCATGAAGATGCTCTATTAAAAGTGAACAAAGCATGGCTCTTTCACAGTAAATGCCCAAATATGGAAGAAAGCAGCCTGTGACAAAAATAAAAATATATATGACCATATATGAGAATGTTGAAGTATGGTGCAGTTTTCTGCCCTCAAGACTAATTAGTTGAAATGCATCAGGATCAACACACCTTGTTCAATAAAAAAAACACTTTGTTTGAATTTTGTGGCCTTCTGGTTTTATCCACGTATTATAAGAAGAGGAAGAGTAGGGGGTGGAGTTCTGCTGAAATCTTGCTTTTTTATGGAGCACTTGAAAAGCTCAGACTGTCAGTGCATCAGATGAAGACCACACAATGCAGCAGCAGCAATGAATTGAGATACAGCCTTAAGGATTATGATGCTGCCACCAGTTCTTGTGAATAATCAGACTGACATGGAGAAAATACTGTGTGCAGAGTTCGTACTTTAAAGGCTCCTTATATCAATTCTAGGCAACTCAATGCCCTTCCCTCTCAGAACTCTTTTGAAACTGGAATCATACACACCCACACCTTTAAAGCATGATCTGAGACACAGCAGTGTCTTACAATTGTGGTTGCAGTCTCTTGAATGCCAGGGTTTGGATGCAGGAATTGAGGGGGTGGTAATCAAACATGCAGATGACATCAAACCGGGAGGGGTAGCTATGCCTTAGAAGACAGAATCGGGATTCAATTTGACCTTAACAGATTGGACAACTGGGCCAAAGCTAACCAAATGAATTTCTATAGGGACAAATGTAAGGTTCTGCATTTAGGCAGGAATAACCAGCTGTACAAATATAAAATGGGGGGACACCTGGCTTTCCAGTAGTACATGTGAAAATGATTAGGGGTCTTAATGCGAGTCCTGGTCACTCTTTTCCGGATGCACTCTAAATTCACTTCTTTTCACTTTATGCCTAGTCAGAAGGTATCTTCAGCTATGGCACCAGAAACAGCTAACAGAAAATTATAGAGTGTAAAAAGAGAACATGGCAGTATCAAACTTACCTAAGCTCTCTGGCAATTTCACAATGCTGAGAATCCTCTAGGATTTCTGGCAGGCTTGTGATTATGTCGTGTTGGATTGATGGAGGAGAAACACAAATCATCTGCATGAGTTTCTGAACAAGATCCTGCAGATGAGCAAAAGCTTTACAACACCAGGAACTCAGAAAAAGGACGTTTCCTTAATGCCGACAGCTTAAACACAGATAAACCAACAAATGTATGCTACAAATGCATCCAGAATGGAAGCTAAGTAATTGGTTTATTTATCAGACATATGTTATTTATAGTTTCTTAGCATGAAAATATTTTAAAATGCTTATCTCTTTTGTCCCAACAATATCTCAGTTCATTTCTAGTCCAAATTAAAAATGCTGGTTATGATTGCTAAAGCCCTGGGATGGAGCTACTCGAAAGATCACCTGCACTCATACATACCTGCCCAAACCTAATGCTTAGCCTCAGAGGCACTGCTTGTGGATTCATCAGTGGGTACAATTAGAATGCCCTGTCTTATGTACATAGCAAGATATGAAAGTGCCCAAATCTGCTGTAGAAACTAGTCACGAACACAGAAACTGATATGTGATAAAGCTGAAGCCTTAAGAGTTTTACATGAATAAAATCTTTATTGCTAAAAGTTGTAAGCCGTCACAATTGGTCACAATGCGTAAAATATAAATAATTAATTTAAAACTGAACAGCAACAGCAGCAAAGCAAACATACAAAAATTCAAAAATCACACCTGCATAAGTTAAACACTCCACTTCTCACACTCCCCCTTAATGATACTTGTCTTGGTGCCTAGCTCTCAACTTACTTGCAGCCAAGGCAAATTTTACAATCTGTACAGTAATAAATACGTTATTGCCAGCCAGCAAAATAGAGATTTGCTCAAGGGGAGGTTGGTTGGAGAGAGAGCAAAGGATGTAATTGTGGAATTTTTGTCTAGGGGATGCATATAAAGGGCATCGCAACAAATAGTGTTGAATTTCCTCCACATCTCCCAACTCACAGATGGAGAGTCTTTGGCACACAGGATGTAGTAAGAGTTTTAAAGCATTTTGCAGGGTTCTTCTTAAGTCCTGCACATTTCTTTGAAATCCCAACTTTGGGACTTCAAAGCACCCAAGCTCCCAACGCCATTGTGATGTCAGATGACTGACAGGTGAGCAATTCTACCCACCTATCAAATTTGGCCTACAAGGTTAGGATATGATAAAGATCTGGTCCATGAATTCAAAAAGATTTTCCATCTCTGGGTTAAAGAAATCAACATCTAACTAGCATGTTGCTAGTGATCACTGAATGTTAAACAATACCCCATGAGAAACATAATTGATTGCATTGGTGGTACTTGCCTTGCTGTCAGCTATCCTGTCAAGCCATTTTAACTGATTGACAATGAGCCGAGGCAAATTGAGTCCATCATTGCCCACACTGAAAGATCAGAAGAGATAAAACATAAACCCCAGTTCCTTTTTATTACTGAGAAACCCATCTTTCTGAAGTCACTTCCAGTTGTGGCTATGGAGGACTGCTCTCAATCCTCTCTAGATGCTTTTTGAAATCCAATTTATTTAGAACTATAGTTTCTTTTAACCAATTCTGTTGAAAATAAATATGCCATGCCATCCTGTATATGAGCCACTTGAGGAGGTGCAATACACACTATTTTTCAGCCAAGCAAGAAACCCAGCCTCAGGATCGACAGCAAGGTATTATTATTATTATTATTATTATTATTATTATTATTATTACCCCGCCCAACAGGCTGGGTTTTCCCAGCCCCTCTGGGCGGCTTACAGCATACCTAAAAACAAAATAAAAACATCAAGCATTAAAAACCTCCCAATACAGGGCTGCCTTCAGATGTCTTCTAAAAGTTGTGCAATTCTTTATCTCTGACATCTGAAGGGAGGGTGTTCCACAGGGAGGGTGCCACTACTGAGAAGGCCCTCTGCCTGGGTCCCTGTAACTTTGCTTGTTGCAGTGAGGGAACCAGCTGCCGCATTCTGGATTAGTTGTAGTTTCCAGGTCACTTTCAAAGGTAGCCCCTTGTAGAGCGCATTGCAGTAGTCAAAGCAGGAGTTGACCAGAGCTGGCCACCAAGGAATCAGCTGAGAGGCCATCAACATGGGATAAAACATCCCCTACCACTCTCTGGAAACCATTTGGATCCATTAAGTGGTGAGGCAGGACCATCCAAATTGGTTCCACTTCCCTGTGGAGAGGAAGGGTCGCAGAGAAGTCTAGTTGCACCAGGAAGTGAAAGCTCACTGTAATCCATTCATTTATTCTGCCATCTAAAACTAGCTTTGTAGAGCAGAAAAGAACACACAGTAAAAGTTTGAACTTCAGTCCTTATAGCAGGGGTGATTACTAACCTTTGGCTCTCCAGATGTTGTTGGATTCCAACCCCCATCATTCCTGACTATTAGCCATGCTGGTGGGGGCTGATGGGTGTTAAGGTTCAACAACATCTTGAGGACCACAAGTTTGTCCAAGTTCCCGAACCTTAAATGAGTATAGGGCATGAGTGGCAAATATTTTTTTAAAATCTTTCATGCATGCTAATGAGATCAAGTTTTGAGGATTTCAACAAGCGGTTGAGAAGAAGCAGATGGAAAATGCAGAGCTGTCAACATTTCAAGTTAAAATAGTGGAGTACTTGCCTTTCGTGAAAAAATTCAGGGAGTTTTTCAAATAGCAGTCTTATAACAGCAGGCTTCCAAAAAGAAAAAAGCGTTTTGAGAAATTACATTTACAATGAGGTAGCACACTGTGTACACAACACTGCAGACCCAAAACCCATAATCCACTGTTGAAGAAGAGTTCTCTGCTATGAAGCACTGCAGTAAAACTTCCCCAGAGCACTAATTCTTGGTAAATAAAGCCATTGAGCAGTATTCAGCGCTTGCGCAATAGGACCTTCCTCATTCTGTGCTTCTCCAAATCTACTCCAGAGGGCCAGGGGAACCACAGGGCCCTTTCATCTCATCTGGTGACAGTGGCATGTGTGTGTGGAGAGAGTACTTCAACAGTGGTATCGCTTTTTATCAGGGCAAGCCAGAACTACAAAACATATTGGTTTTAACTTTGGGAACTTGTGCTTAAGGTTGCTTTCCCCCTCCTCCCTTCCATTCCTTTTCCCTTATGCCTTTTTAGTTTGTGAGCTTGTAGAGCAAGAACAGTCTTGGTGTGTTTTCCCCCCTATGCCAATCTGAAAAGTTTGGGATATAAAATGAAATGAAATAAATAAATAAATAGGAAAGGATTGTTAGAGGAACTGAATGGAAAACTTATCTTACCTGTAATATCTCAATGCCAAGGAGCAGTTTAATGAGGCTTTCACAATATGAATGGATTGCATTACTATAATGGAGAGAGACACTTTGCTATTATTATTAGAAAAAGGCATCATGCGAGTACCTGGGTTTAAAACAATATATTTGTGATAGGCGCTCCCTGCCCCACTTTGAGCTCCTTAGACAAAGGGACACACATGTAATAAATAAAATCAGATTAGTTTAACCCCAAGTATCTTCTCTTTTGTTGTTTAGAGTTTGACCTTTAAAAGGTGTATCTGTTTACAACAGAATTAAGTTTATTTCTTTTTTAAAAACACATTTTTAAAAAACTCCAGTTGCAGTCCAGAGGCAGATTGGAGTATATACAGGTAGTCATATACAGTTACTACTTTGTCATGGTAACATACTGCAAGTATTAAACCACTCACATGGCAACTTGCAGGGAGAAAACAAATAAGGTTTTCCACTGACCTCATTTCCTGACTTTGTGTGGGTATGCATGGTAGAAGACAATTCCTGAAGTGATCTCTGTTTTCTATGTGGGATTCCAAGCCACTGATGAACTCCTCACCAATCTACACAGGATGGAGGGAAGGAGAGAGAGAAAATGAAGGCTGAACAATTATCCCTACTGTTTCAAATGCATGAATGTGCAAATCAAGCAATGAAAGCCTACTGTTTACACAATGCCTGTTCTTGATCTTTGTGTGGGATGTATAAAACTGTAATTTGTAAATTGTTACTTGTTAATGAAAAAATCCAGTGACCAGTTCATACTTCTTCCAGATCTGTCAGCAGCAAACCATAAGCGAAAACTCTGTATTGATTATGGAGGTCTCCTATTTTTCTCTTGTGTTCTGTTTTTATTTAATTCATATATTTAAAATGCAAGGTAAAGAATAAGAGAAGTGGATTGAAAAAGAGATTTTAATTTGGGTGTGTGTGTGTGTGTGTTTGTCAGGAGAGAGAGAAAGAGAGATGGACAGAGACAGAGCTTTGGGTGTTAGAATCCATACAGGCCCACTTCAATTTCAATACATGAAATAATGCAATTTCATACCTGTGGTTGAGAAGGGTGCTTCTTCAATGCTTGATGCAACTTCTTCTGGAAAATTGCTCCATCCACAGCTATGGAAAAAGTGCCAAGAAGGACAAACACTGTCATGTTCATGTCATTATAGTCTGAATCTGCCACCTTCTGCCCTTCCCACTAACTGCTGCGTGAGACAGAAATCCACCTGGCAATTTCCCTGGCATAGAGGTAGTGAGTCTAGAATGCTAAAAAGGTAAAATTAAATAAATACATTTCTAGCAGAGCTCCTCTATTTTTAACAGTTGTGCAAAGTAGCAGAAAATCAGCAGGTAAATGTTTTACACTTTTATTTCCTTTTAGAATTACTGCTAAGAATGTCATGAAAATATATACCTATTTCATTCTGTCGTTCTCCAGCTTTCAGTATAATTCCTCCTATTTTGAGGAGCTGCCCAAAAACATTGTTGTTCTCTACAACTCCTTCTTTGGGAATGGATCTGTTCTTACCAAGCGTGCAAGATTTCTTTGTTTCTAAGATGGAAAAGTTACTAGCATTAGATAAATGAATGGCATATTTGAGTCACATACCTCAATACAAATAAATGAAAAATTAACCTTTATATCATGAAGTTTGTTTAAAGTTTGAGGTACCTTGGAAGATGAACCCAAGGGCTATATATTCTAACCTAGAACAACTTCTAAGAGAGTGTAGGAGATACATACACTAGAGCAGGGTTTCCCAAAACTGGGTCTCCAACTGTTTTTGGACTACAATTCCCACCATCCCTGACCACTTGTCCAGCTAGCTAGGGATGAAGGGAGTTGTAGTCCAAAAACAGCTGGAGGCCCATGTTTGGGAATCTTACAATAGAGGAAGGAGGATATAAAGCAAAGTTATATATACCTGTGGCCCTCCTGATGTCATTTGAACTAACTCCCACCATCCCTTACCATTGGCCATGTTGGCTGAGGCTAATGGGAGTTGGAGTCTAACAATATTTAGAGGACCATAAATTTCCTATCCCTAGTATAAAGGGTGCAACTAACAAAGCATTTGAGTAAGTTGTTTGTGGATTTCAATCCCAGTCCTAAAATTACTGGACATTGAAGAGAGTTAAGATGAAATCACTGGGGCTACTAAAGTATGACTGTCCTCTGAAGCCCTCAGATTAGAATAATGGAATATTATATATACCACAATAGCCAGCCAATACTTGTGACCAATAAAGGATGTATGTTGTCTTGTCCCTGAACTTATGTTGTACTTTACCAGTGTCTGGTGTACAAATCAGGAACAATTCCCATCTCCAAGCTCAGGATGAAGGATGAAGCTCATCTCTATCCTACTGTGCTTCTGATGTACCAAGACTACCTCCAAAAAACAGTACAACAGTACAGCCCTTTTCTCAAGCTGGAGTGGGAAACATGGATCATATCCAAAAACACAGGAGTTCCAAATACTTGGAAGTTTAATGAGACACAGACAAGCCCCAGCCCCCCACGAGTGTGGAGTATAAGAAGAGGTTGAGAAATTGTTCTCAGTTACACCACAATTCCAAAACACTCGTGAATTCTTTAGAACAGGGGTCCCCAAACTAAGGCCTGGGGGCTGGATGCGGCCCAAAAGCCTTCTAAATCCGGCCCACGGACGGTCCGGGAATCAGCGTGTTTTTATATGAGTAGAATGCGTCCTTTTATTTAAAATGCATCTCTGGGTTATTTGTGGGGAATAGGAATTCATTCATTATTTTTTTTCAAAATATAGTCTGGCCCCCCCACAAGGTCTGAGGGACAGTGGACTGGCCCCCTGCTGAAAAAGTTTGCTGACCCCTGCTTTAGAAGAACAGTACTACTCAGGTCTTCCCTCAAGCTGGGAAGAGCAGGACAGCTGGGAACAGCAGGACTGTCCCTACTGTTATGAGACCCATTAGGTACAGTGTGACTTCTGAAAATATCCCTGACTCCTTTTCCAGTTCCATACTATCACATAGTGCTTCCAAGGGCATAATACAATTCCACAGCCTCTAACTCAGGAGTGAAGCTAGCATTCTGCTGAAGATGGAACATTCACCGTGGCAAAAATATGTATAGACTCTGCATAAAATGTAAGTGCATAATTTAAGTCCTCATCAGCAATCCTGTATATCATTACTTAAACAAAGCAAGATTATCACACTTGTGGAATATTATTTTCATTTTATGATATACAGTCGTTGTTTATTTCCTTGTCTCTGATGGGAGGGTGTTCCACAGGGTGGGTGCTCCCTGTAACATCACTTCTTGCAGTGAGGGAACCACCAGAAGGCTGAAAGATGGGGGGTGGAGACGCTTTAGGTATACTGGGCCAGATGACAGGAAAGATTCTTGCTTTACATACTTGGTAACTTTTCCATCAGATTTTCTCCTTCCCCATCAGATTTGGACAATTTCCTTTTTGGAGCCATAACAGCAGGCACTTAGGTGGTCTATTTCAACTGTGGGGAGGGGGAAGGGAAACAATTAGAAGCTGACTGAACGAGATATGTTTTGTTATAAAATGGTGCACAAAAGAGAATTTATGAAGATACAACTCTGTTCTTGAAATGGCAGGAGGACCTGTTTGAAATATACCTTATTTACAATAATGAGTATCTGAATGGCAAAAGGGCCTACGACAATAATCGCCTGAAGTAAGCAATTTACCACAGTGCACCAATCCATATTGACAAGAGGTAACAAATATTAGATCAGTAGTTTACTTATTTTAGACATATGTGCAACTGGATACATTTTCATGAACACATTGGACACAAGATCACAATTAGTGTACATGTTGCATTTATTACACTTTATTTTTAATTCTGGATTTTTAAACTCCATCTCTGTGAGACAAAAAGCAGTCCTGGTCACAAATCCTCCTCCCTCCCCAGTTTTCTTCAATACCCAACAGGTGATTTGGGAAAGAAGGATGAGGCTATATGCATTAAATCCTGCTCTTTCCCACAAGAAGAAGGATGGGAAAGCTCCACTATCCGTAATCCTGCTGCTGTGTTTACAACTGTCAGCTCGGATCCTGATTTCCCCTCCCCTCCTTCAGGCCACAGAAATGCCTCCAATGCAATGGAGGCTATCATTAACAGGCAGGGGAGAAGTGACTTTTGGTAGCTCCACCTCCTAGGATGTTTCAGTGGGTCCTTTAGCCCTATAATTCTGCATCCCTACCCACTTTGACAACTGGTTGAGAGCCCAACCCAATAAGGCAGCATTCCCAAACTTGACCCTCCAGATGTTTGGGACTACAGTTCCCATCATCCCTGACCACTGGTCCTGTTAGCTAGGAATCATGGGAGTTGTAGTCCCAAAATATCTGGAGGGCCGAGTTTGGGTATGCCTGCAATAAGGCAAACAAGGACAGGACTGTACCTGCGCTGTCAGTTAACCTACCTGAGCAACCGCGGAAGCGCTGTTGAAGGCCAGCGGAGGCCAAGGGATCACCAGCCAACCTGCCTTTCAGAAGCTGGTGGGGGACAATTTCCTGCGCACTGGCTCATTCAGAAGTACAACCCCTCGCCCGCTTCGTGGCTGTTCAGCCGGAGCCCTGCCCGAGTCCCGCGGACAACCAACACAATCCTAACCGTGCCCACCAGAAGAAGCCGCTCCTCCTGAATTCCCGCCACGACGGCGGGGTCTTAGTCCCAGTGAAGCGGCGCTGGAATGTCAGCGCTTACTCAGAAGGCGCCCCTAACGCGGCACTGAGAGGCAAACGGAACTCCGCCTCCCTTCCCTGCCGAGGCTCGCGCGCGCTCCCCTTTCAAAGGTTCCCGCCGGCTCGGGACGCGTCGCAGTGACGTCAGCGAACGCGCGACGCTCCTCCCTACCGGGCGCCGCGAAAGCGAGTCAGGCGTCGCTCCCGGAAGGGTGAAGCGGGGGAGGGAGACCGAGCTGCTGCTGCTGCCGGAGAGGTAAGGAGCCGGTGGGCGCGCGGCGGGGGTCGCGGTGCAGGTGCGCCTGAGGGTGGGCCGCGCGGCGCCTGCTTTCCTCTTCCCGGGATGGGGGTTGCCGCGGCTCTGCCGCTGAGGGGGTCGAGTAAAATCTCCTCACCTGTGGTGATTTTTTTTTTTTTAAGAGGAGCCTAGTGGCTGTGGTCACTTCTCCGAAGGGGGAAGGCCGTGTATGCGCGCATGTATTTACATTTGCTAGTTTCCGTTGACCTAGTCCTAATAGGCGAATAATTTTTTTAAAGGACTTTGCAGTTTTCTAGAGGGCTTGTCTTTATTATTTCTTCGGTCCCGGGATTGCGCTCTGTCGTTAGAAACCGGCAGCAGAGCTCTCCCTCACACAGATCGTTGCCTACTTTTAATGGCATTTCGGTTTGTTTCCTGCCTTGTCTCTTAGGCCTCTGCTTGTACCTGATACTCGAGTGGCAAATTATCCAGCCTTTTTTTGTTTCCCTGAGGGCAAATGGGGATTAATGCCCAGTGCTTCCATTGCTGCCCAGTGTCTTGCTGCGGCTGCCTTGTAATTTAAGAAAAATTCCCCACCTGCATAAGAAACTCTTGAGTGTAAGGAATGACTCCTGTGGTAGAGTTTAGAAAAGCCATTGTGTTCCGGGGAACTTAGGTAGTCTTCAAAATAAATAAAACTTGGCTAGCAACACACTAGCTGGCTCAATGTTTTTGGAAAGTTGAAGGTAAGTGGCAATTTCTAATTGACTTGTTGTGCTTTGTTCCCCTAGATACTGAAGGTTGAAGTGCATGACCAGAACTGAATTTAAACAATGAGTGAGCCGGAGCTGTTGTTGGACTCTAATATTCGATTATGGGTGGTGCTTCCAATTGTCTTCATAACCTTCTTTGTGGGGATGATTCGTCACTATGTATCCATCCTTCTCCAAAGTGACAAAAAACTCACCCAGGAGCAAGTATCTGACAGGTAAAAGATGCTTGCAACTGAAAACTGGGCTCCGTCATTTATACTAATAATTGACAACTATAGAGCTTGATGACAGTACTTTATGGTAGCACATAGGCTTACTGAACTGCAGAAGGTGAGTTATATCTTGCTGTGTATGTATTTGGGAATACTTCTAAACCCGGCTTTGTGCCTGAAAGTCCAGATAGCAGGTAGGTTTGGGGTGTTTTCAGAAAATGAGGCCTGGTCTTTGTATATTAGCAAAGAAGAATGCACAAGATAGACTACTAGAAAAAGTGGAATCTAGCTCCTGGATCCTGTCAGCTGGGCTGATTAAAATCACCAGGATTATCATACTTAATCTTAAAAATGGTAAAAATTCAAAACAAACTGTTATTGTAATATTTGTAATATTCAGATTCCTAAATTTCATTTTAAATGCTTTTGCTTTTTAGATTTTGATTTCTCCGTTTAGTCTTTATATAGACTTTTTCCAGCTTTTCTTCTATAAATATGTATATCTTTCTTCAGATTGTTTCTAGTCACATAGATGATAGCAAGGGTGATGGTGATGGTGGAAAGGGATAAGAAAACAGTTATTAAAAATCGCAAGGCTAATCTGATTGCAAATATCTGTGCTTTTCAGGTAGATTTTGTCATGTTATATGACTGTTCACTATTTTATGGTTTTTCAATATGGAGATAATATAGAGAAATGTATGTATAGTATAATGTTTCCCCACAGCAAATGCATGGATTGAGTATTTGTACTTTACTACCTTGATTTCTGGTTTAAAAAAAAAAAGATTTCTCCACAATGGTTGTCTGGTCAATAACTGCTTGTGCACTTCAGATATTTATGAGCAGCCCTGTGTTCTCTTTATGGAGCATTTTTGTGTTTCAAAAAAGAAGTATACGAAGCAGCCATCTGTGGCAAGGAATGAAACAGTTGCCCTTATTGGATTAAAATCTAGTATTGGTTCCTAAATCAGTTCTTGCTGTTCTTGAAATCTTGCTCAACACATGTTTTTAAACTATGAAAGATGATACATTTTTATATGAAAGAACTGTGTAAATATTGATAATTTGCTGGGAGGCTCTCGGTTGTATTTTGCATCAGTGTCACATGTAGTGTTAATGCAGGAATATTTTTCTGTCTTCCTCCTTATTCTCTTCTTCTATTTCATATGTATGATAATGGCTTTCTTTCTTTCAGTCAAGTTCTGATTCGAAGCAGAGTTCTCAGAGAAAATGGAAAGTACATTCCAAAGCAGGTATGTTTCCATTTGTGTCAGAATTTAAAAACTAGAGGAAGGGGAATCCTTAAATGTTCCAAGATTTGGAATGTAGTCTTCATAAGGATCTAAAATGCACATTGTAAGCACATTTGTGGAGTAGACCCAGTCATTTCTATTAATATGCAGCAATGTACATCCAAGACACTGGGGTATTCCATCATTCTAATTTGCTGTCATGTTGCAAAATTGGATCTATTACTATTTTAAAATATAGTTACTAAGATCAGCATGCTTAGACCAGATTAAGCTAATGTTAATTGCAGCAGTTAAAATGTTAATGGTTAGAATGAATCTGGGACATCCTGTCAATCCAAGGGGGGGGGGGGGAAATCCCTATCAAATTAAAGTGGCTCATAACAGACACAAGCTAGCAGACTTCAAAGCTTGCATAGTAGTCTGATAATCCAACCTCAGTCTTTTGGAGACCTACTTTGTTTCTACCTCACATACTTTGTTTTATGTTTTTAATGCATGGCACTAAAAAATAATAATGTGAGCACCATATTGCTTTCAGTACAATTTTGTCTTTGCATCTTATCAACATTATAGGTATACTACACAGAGGAAATTATTTGTATTGCCACTGATCTTTTGGAAAATGTGTAACATGATTATCTGTAAAAATGTTTGGCTACATCTCTCTTTATATCACAAGTACCTAAACTGTCACAGGCAAAGATAGTTGAAAAAATTAAAGGAGGCTATGCATTGCCACAGTTTCCATTGAAACCTGGAAATATTTGGAAAAGCAGCGTAGGTTGTTTGCAGGGTAAATGTCTGTCATCCTTATTGCCAGCTCTTCTACAGAGAAATAACCTGTGCTTAATTTTGAAGCCGTGCATCCACTTCTTTCATCATTAGAACTTGTTTTTCTTTTTTCAGTCCTTTCTGACACGGAAGTATTACTTCAATAATCCAGATGATGGGTTCTTTAAGAAAACTAAAAGGAAGGTAGTGCCACCTTCCCCAATGACTGGTAAGTAAGAAGGCTTCCTAAGAGTTTGTTATATTCTAAAACATGAGCAATAGAGTAGTAATCATTGTTTGAAACTCCCATTGTTCTAGGTGCATTTTGCGACAGGGAATTTCATTAGCGTGAGCAGTTTCTGAGCTCTGGGCGCAGTACTGTGCCTAAGATTTCAGATTAAAACTGCAGAATGGAAGAAAAGGAGGGCCTTTTTCTGCCTCCCCACTTCCAGCTACTCTCTGAAGAGACCCTCTTAAGAGTATTAGGGGGTTGGGCAGGGGAAGGACTAGACCGGGGGTCAGCAACCTGCGGCTCCGGAGCCGCATGCGGCTCTTTTACACGGCTGCCGCGGCTCCGGGGCTCCAGGGCGGATACGCCTGCCCACTTCTCCAGCTGGCAGCGACCGCCCTCCAGCTGGCCGGCGGCCTGCCCTCTGGAGGCTGAGGGCGCTGCTCAGGGGCGTACCCAGGATCACCTGGCCTTGAACAGCGGGGCAGCGGGGCTCGGAGGCTGTGGGGATGCAGTAGAGGTGGTGCAGCTCAGCCGAGGGCTCTGGCGGGGAGCGCGCCTGAGGCGCGCACGCTCCTTCGGGAAGAGATGGAGCTGGGCGAGCGGGAGGGGGAACTTTGAAGACCCCGCCTCCGCCTCCGAAGCAGGCGCCCATGGGAGAGGCCGCCCCCCCAAGCCTGCCTGGCGGGACCAACCCTGCCCAGCTCCGGGAGTCTTCCTAGCGTGGGAGGCGGCCTTGGGGTGGACAGGGGAGCTCCGGGGTCGGCGGGTATGTGGGACCCCGCGGCATCCAGAGGCAGCTGGGAGGCGGGACGGGATGGGGGCAGGAAGGGGGCCTTCAGACGCGTCCCCGCACGGGCACTGGAGGCCAGGACTCCTCGGCTGGGTTGTGGGACCGCGGGGGAGGGCTGCTGCGTCGAGGCGACGACGAGGTAGGCAGCTGCGGGCTGGGCCAGGGGCGGCGGGTGGCGGGCGAGGGGGGAAGCCCTCTTTTTAAAAATGGCCGAGGAAGCGGCGCCTGTTTCCCTGCCGCTGCCTCCTTCGCTCCTGGTTCCGCTCGCAGCCTCAGACCGCGCTCTCGCGGGCGCGCGTCTCTCTCCGCCCCGGAGCAAGGCCGGGACGTTTTGCAGTTTTTCCTCTGTCCTGAGTGTGTGTTAGGGGAGCCTTGACAAAGCACCTGTTGGCGTGGAGTCCTAACTTGGATCTGTGTTCATGTGCAAAATCTATCGCCATTGTCATTAAGGGGGCAGGGAACTCCCCTAAAAAGGTTTGAACACTACGAACTACTACAGCCACCTGTATGCAAGTCAGCACAAACATCACAGGCTTCTCTGGTGCAATTCTGTGCTTTATTTAGCAAGAGAGGAGGTTGGAAGAGGTGAACATAGCCTCTGGTCTGGAATATTAAGGGTAAAAGACACTAAGATTATTGTAAAAGCCAGCAGTCTTCAATAAGACATGGGACAAACATTTAACACAAGTGTGCAGTTGAGGACTCATTTTTTTAAAAAAACAACAACAAATCAAATATTTGTATGCTGTTGCAACCCACCTTGGATCAGGCTGTGACCTGGTAGTGGTCCCCAGGCTAGATAAAAATGAATGATTTTTTTTAAAAAAAATTAAATAGGATTTTTTAAAATTTAAATCGGATTTTTAAAAATAAAATGCAGTGTTATATTTGTTTTAAATGTCGCAATGGTTTTGCGGCTCCCAGTTTGTTTTTTTCCTTCGGAAACGGGTCCAAGTGGCTCTTTTGGTCTTAAAGGTTGCAGACCCCTGGACTAGACCATGTGAAAAATGAACATACTGTAATATTTTAACTGCAGTGCGTTCATTTTCAGCTTTTTATTACTTATATTATTGTTATAAAAAAGCACGCCTAGACATAACCTAGGTTTAAGGTGCCATTTATCTCCTAGCTTTCATATCAGTTTCTAACACTGGTAGTAATAGGAATATCTGATTTGCTTTTGTGCTTAGCAGCAGCCGCTATTTCTAAAGTCTAGCTGGTTTTCTCATAAAATAGCCCAGATATACTTAAAGTCAAATTAAATAGCAAATTAAAGACTAAAGACTAAACCAGGGTGATCTCTTCAGTCATGCTAAGGAAGTTTCCTTTGTTTTTAAAGTAGTATACCCAAACTTCAGAAATCCATGGGTGTGTAGACTGTCTATTGTGTGGTCACTTTAACTGCATTTGCTTTGCAGATCCTACTATGCTGACAGATATGATGAAAGGGAATGTAACAAATGTACTTCCTATGATTCTTATTGGAGGCTGGATCAACATGACCTTTTCTGGTTTTGTCACAAGTAAGTGTCAGTTTAGGAATCTAAACCTGTGTGGTCTGGAGGCCTTCTAAAATCCCCTGATGCTTCTAAAATCCCAAATTTAATCAGCGTTTTCATTAGCTGAGTGTTTTTGTTCTCTGTCACAGGTTTTAAGCTCCTTGTGGGAGAGATTTCCCTTCAGTTATATTCCCCTGCAAAGCACTGTGTTTTATGGTGCTTTGTAATAATCATAATTGTTTCTGACCATATTTTTTACAGCAAAAGTCCCCTTTCCTTTGACGCTTCGTTTTAAACCAATGCTACAGCAGGGTATTGAGTTGCTTACTTTGGATGCGTCCTGGTAAGAATCCTTCACTTGCTTCAAACAATGTTTGTCTAAAACTGAAAGTTACAGCAGTGTTGGGAATTGGGCATTTGTGCATTTGTTTAAATGACAGTCAATTTCTTTGGTTTGTTAGGGTTAGCTCTGCTTCTTGGTATTTTCTGAATGTGTTTGGACTTCGAAGCATTTATACCCTCATTCTTGGTCAAGATAATGGTAAGAAACCGCTATTTATGTAAGAGTGATTCTTGGTTTATTAAATGTGTCAAACTATGCTTAAATGTTTCTTAGAAATTTTGACCTAGTTACTAATATTAGTAAATTATAAGAAATTTCAGCAATAATAAATAGACAAAAATCTTGTCTTCAGCTTATTAAGGCTGAAGAAAGTTAAGCATACCTGACTGAGACCTCATACCTTTTTCGGCCTAACTTGTACAATACGGGGGAGATACTTTGCTGTCTACTTCAGTGCAACACTATAATGCTCACATTCTTAATTTTTCCCAGCTTTGATGTCTTGCTACTGTTATATAGAGTCACACGAGTCACTCTTTCATATTTACAGCTGCCGATCAGTCCAGAGTAATGCAGGAGCAGATGACAGGGGCGGCAATGGCCATGCCTGCAGATACTAATAAAGCATTCAAGGTATGATGCTTCTGTTCCAATTGCTGAAACGAGCCACTCAAGTTTCATGTAGCCTTGCTTCTATTCCTTGAATGTACAGAAAAAATACTTCAAAGGATTAAAACCTGCAAAAAATGATGGTCTTAAATGTCTGTTTATGGCATGTATGCTAAATAATTTTCTAGCTTATAGGAGTGTGATTGGAAACCCCTATTCTATCTGAAGAAGTATGTGCATGCACACGAAAGCTCATACCAATAACAAACTTAGTCTCTAAGGTGCTACTAGAAGGAACCCTATTCTATTATAATCTTTTCATGCCGTTTTAGGGTAGATAAAACTTTCATTGATCAGGAAGCACTAGATGAGAAGATCAGTAATAGTGGAGAAGCTTAGACAAAAGCAGTGCCCATTATTACCAGTGCATAGACAGGGGGTGTGGGTGGAGTCCTTGGAAGACAAATAGGTAAAGTAAGGGTGTCCAGGGGGTAGAAAGTTTGAAAACCTATGCATTAAAATATACTGTATTCTAGTTGATGACCTGTATGGGGAAGATACTTAACAGTGTATACAAAGTGGAAATATGCTGAACAAAAACTTGTTTTACAGTACTAGTTGCAAGAAATAAGAGACAGATGTTTCCAAGTAGCTTCATGCATTCTGAGCTGTTCTTCTGTGTGCAAGTTGTGCAGTAAAATAAAAGGTTAATCTCCAGAAAACAGTCCACTTATCAAATGCTAGGCACTAGCAACCATGGACACACAAATCAGAAATGCCCAGTGATCTGCGTTTAGTATTGCAGGCTGTTGTTAGCTGTGAAGACCTGCCCCGTCCCCCAAACATACCTGCTTGTATGTTCAATAGCCTTGCTGCTTCCTTGTGCACATTATAACTCTTTGTTGCAAGTTCCTACTATTTAATCACTCTGCACACATACAGTTCAGTCACAAACTTCAGTGTCCTTGTTCAAGATTCAGAGTCTAAAGCAGTATGAATAAATTAAGGCAGAATTGCTGAGCAAAGGCTGTTTCCAAAAGGGAAAGTAGGTGGCTGGAACACTTCTGTTGGCTACATCAATGTTCTTTCTTTATCACTGCAGACAGAATGGGAGGCGCTAGAACTGACTGACCATCAATGGGCCCTAGAGGATGTTGAAGAGGAGCTCATGGCTAAAGACCTCCGCTTTGAAGGCATGTTTAAGGAAGAGCTGCAGACGTCCATGTTCTGAGTTGCTTCATATGGTTGGCATTAAGTCAGTTTGTGTTTATTTATCTATAATGTACTCTTACTGGTGGCCAGAATAAAGATGGTCAGAACTTATGTGAGCTATATACCTGCAGGACAGAGTCTTGCTTCTGAGGTCTCCTCTGATGCCTTTTGAGTCACATGGAGCTCTCATTTGGCAGCTGCTAATAGTCATGTCAGAAGGCAAACTACTGAACTTGTAATGATTGACCAAACTTATTGGAAGAAACATTTATAATTCAGGAAAACTTGAAATTGAGTGTGGGTCCCTGCAAATTTTAAATGTACCTGCTACTCTAGAGACATACTAAGCCTAAGTCAGAATCCGTTAATGATTAAAATATTGGTATAGGATTTAACCCTTGAAGCATCTCTCATTGCCAGGGCTCAGCCTTGATGCATATATGCAGCATAACTGCCAGTACTCAAAGACTTGAATTTAGATGAGAGAAACATCCAAAGATGATTCTCCTTACTGTTGCCATTCAGTGGCCCACAGACTGAGGTACTCCTCTGTCCACTGGGAGGCTGGTTCTTTTTAGAAGAAAGGCTTGATTAGGGACTGGACTAGAAGCAACCTGTTGTGTCTAGAGCCACTCTTTCTCCTGCCCCCTAAGTGCATAGTCAGAGGTTTAGGGTCTGCTTGAGCAGTAACTAAACACTGATTTTGGTATTGAAAAAGGACCATTGGTACACTTTGACTTTAGCTGGCACCAGCACTGAATCTATTTGTGATTAGACTTCTTTCATTTTAAGAATTTGATTTAAATGTTTTTAAGACATGATCTAGAACCAAGGAAAATCTTATTTTTATTAAGATACTGGTTTGTCCTTAGAAGACAAGCTTTGAGCTTTTGCTCTTATCGTCCATTAGGGAACAAGCATCTGAAGTCTCCCAATATGTATGACCTAAGGTACTTGGTGAATTACAGTTCAGTGCTTCTTGGGGGCTCGTTTGTATAATCAGAAGACAATGCACATTCCTCAGATTCATAATACCAGAACTAGGTTGATTGGATAAAATGTTCTTTAATGACTGGGTCAGTTGGCATAGTGTGACAGTAGAGAAAAGGCTACTGATGCTATACTCAGTCAGAATGTAAGCATTTGATTATCCTTTTGGAATAACACGTGGCCTTGGCTTATGTTTTTATGCCTCAGAAAAATGAAGGGAGCTGTTCACTGTATTTGTGTCTTTAAGAAACAAGATAATTTGTCAATGAAACTGAATTCTGGTTCAACCATGGCCACATACAGTAGCTAGTACTGTAAGGGAAAGTATTACATCTCTCCTGGAGCAGCTGCATCTGCCCATGTCAGTGAGGCTCTGAAATACACCCTGTTGCCCATTTCTGCCTATGTACAGCTCTCCCCTTGCTGCAGCAGTATATTTATGTTTAGAGTAAGTTATAAAGTGTTCATTAGTGAAATTCAGAAGGCTTTCATTTTGTTCTCTGCTTCTAAGAACATTTCTCCATCCAGTTGTAGGCTTATGTGAAAACTGCTTTTAATATGATAAAATCCATCCTAAGCAGCATCCTAATTTGACTCCAGCATCAATATTGCTTTACTAATAAGCATCCCCCCCCCGCAACTGAAATGGTTAAAGCTACCTATACACAATAACTTGAAAAGCAGAAGATTTATCACAAGTGTGTGTTTGGGGTATTGGGAGATGGGTACAGCTGCTTGTTATCTCCATGTTTATAGCAAATAAACTCATAGATTGCTGTTCAACCTTGATGGTGTACATATTCCCCCCTTTGTGGTGGATTGTAAATCTACTCTTGAGGGGAATGTAAATAAGTTTCTGAACTATAGCAGATGCTGAATGTTTTAAGGTGTATGAAGTAACTTTAAATGTTCACTTTCTAGTTACTTACTTCTAAAATCACGTTCACAATATCTCATCCTGTCCTTGCAAGCCATTTTCTCTTATGAATAGCTTTACAATATAAGGCAGCTAAAAGCTTGAAGAACTTTAAGGCAGTTTTGCCATAATGTAGATAGTTGGATTTGTACCATTCCATTGCTTGACAAATGTAGTGGGAAACCATGACTATATAATCAGTTACCCCATGTCACGCACATTGCAGATAAGTTGTTCCTCAAAAGACAGAAAGACATCTTAAGGGTAGTATCTTCTGATTCAGGCCTAGACAACGTTCAGTGTTCATTAGCCTATGGGGGGAAAACACTATAACACCACACTATTGTAAATCACTTTAATACTGCATCTTGCAACAGAAAGGATTATTTGCCTAAGTTTCCATGGTTCAGAAGCATTAATTATCAAATCTTAAATAGCTCACACCTCACACCAGCCTTTCTACTGCAGCTGCTGCAAGGTGGAGCTGTTTGGTTTGTAATCCTCTTCCATATCCAGCAGTGTTTCAATAATTGCTTCATCCTCTAAGGTATGCTCCAGGACCTTTCTGAAACCGATCTGTGCACTTGGATCCAGGGCTGAGGCCTCATCTAGAGGAAACAGTTCACTTGAGAGTCTAGACATCTGCTGAAGTTCATTCTCAAAGTCAGTTTTCCTGTGCACCCTCTCTGATGGCCAAATAGCTGGGTTATCTTCAGTGTAAAAACAAGAATGCAACTTATCATTCCTGCCCCTAAATATCCTCACAAGTTGATGAATAGCTGATACATAGAGGGATTTTCAGCATAAACACTCCTGCTAAGCTTTCATTGGCCAACATGTAAAGTAAGTGCAAGTACTAGGCTTTTTTTCCCTAAAGAGGAACTCACTGCTTTTATTATTCTAATAACGATTACTCAGATATCTCCCTTCCAGCTTTGGGATAAAGTATCTTCATGTTTGTCAATAGGTGATGGCTTGAAAGCAAGTGTGTAGCAATGGATGTGAAGGATTCTAAATTATGAACGCTAATTGGGCCACGGTGGTCTAAAGGAGGGATGATTCACCTATGAGCTGCATCCTGCCAGCCAAGTCTTTTCTATGCCCCTCTCTTTCCTCTGTGTCTCCCCATCCCAGGAATTTGGCAGGGATGGTGGTTAATTTGTTTACCAATCCAATTCTTCCTGCATGTAGAGTACTACTCAGAAGGCTTCTGCAAGTTCAGGATGCAAATGGTCTCCCACTCACCTGATAAATCACCTGGTGAGGAGGAAAAAAGCTGCATTCCCATTGGGATGGAAGGATCAGAGTACAGAGCCTCCCTCTCCCTATTCACCAGATCAATCATTGGGTCCAAAAGGTTAGCCATCCTGGTTTAAAGTATTCCTCCCTTGCCATATGTAACTGTTTCCAAGTCAGAAAGTCTTATTTCAAGGATATGCATGTTTAATCTTTTCTGCTGTTCAAGCCCTTCGCTTTCTGCTGAAACTATTTGCCATGGTACACCCTGTAGTAATGCATTCACTCTAGCAGCTATTGGTTAAAGACCTCATTAAAATAGTACTGACTGCTTGTTCATGTAATGGAGAAATAACTAAAGATACTTCACCAGGTATCTACCGGTATCTCTGCAGGCATGCAGCTCAACTGCTCCAGTTTTAAAAAGCCATGTCCAGTAAGCAAGGCAGACAACACTTACCACTAATATTGGCAAGATCTTTCAGGCTCTGTGGAGGGACATCAGTGGCACTTATACTTGCTTCTGACTTCACAGGCCTTTCATCAGGTTTGCTAAAAATCACAGAAACATGTTATGGAAACCGGTCTTACATTGTTCAGTTAAACATTCTCTAAAGTGTATGATCTCTACCAAAATTTTACACTATTATATCTTAGCTTTCTGAATCATGGTTTAGAACTTTCCTGTATGTTACGAAATAAATGTGCTTGCACCAGCAATTACAAAATTAGTAGAGGTGGTCTAAAACTGAACCATGAGGAGCACCCTAACACTGTGCTTTACCATTCCACAGAGTGAGGCAGTGGGATTTGAGCATCTCTAAAAGGTGGAAAATTGTTAATTAATTCATATATTTCTCATGTGACAACATATTTTGAGCCAGCCCTTCAGACCAGTCTGAAGCCATATCAGCAGCCATCAGAATGGAAGCTCAGTGCTATTTATCCTAAGACAAAAATTAAGCCTGTGACAAGCAGAGCATACCTTAGATGTCCTTTCCTCCATCTCTCACTGTCTTCTGGGCTGATAAAAAACTGCCGGTCAGCCATGAAGATGGGAGGATGTAGCCATGTGTTTTCCTTGCTTGTCAGGGGTTCCCGCTTTGTACATGGAATGTTGGAAGCAGTAGTCACTGGAATGAGGTTTGGCCTGAAGAGGGGATTCTCTTTTTCAGGAATGGAAGAGACTGGTAAAGATGACTGGGGGCAATACACAGTTGAAAGAGTAAGTTCTCCCTTGTGACTAAAGAGATCTGCATTTAGGGGTGAAGAGGGCTGTGCTGTCTGCAAGTCAAAGTTCTGATCAGTGGTGGAATCTGGGGAAGGAGGAAAAGGAACCAAAAGGTCTTCTACTGCTCTGTCAATAGCTGCAGTTAGCTCCTTACGGCATCTGTTCAGCTTTTCTGACATCTCACCTGAAAGGAAGAAGTATCACGTTGTCCAGGAATTTGGTTATATAAGAAAATATAAAGTTGGGAGGGTGCACACAGATTGAAATAAATAGTAAGTTGCCAATCCATTCAGTTATAGTGCAGTCAGCTAATCCTAGGATTTCTGTTTCTCAATATACTGTGTCCTTGATGCAGATGGATTACTGAATATTAATGCAACATTAAAAACAA
Source organism: Lacerta agilis (assembly GCF_009819535.1). NCBI lineage: Eukaryota > Metazoa > Chordata > Lepidosauria > Squamata > Lacertidae > Lacerta > Lacerta agilis. Next base: position 66,834,353 of record NC_046313.1, read on the forward strand.
TAAGGATAAAAAATCAGATGCGATTTTTCAAACACACAAGCCATGATTTTTACATGAGTGCTGAAGTGAATTTTAGATTGTTTTATTCAGGGCTACTTATAATTCATTGTAGTTTGACATTTGCATAGATGTTAAGAGTTTGGGTGAAATCCTAGATGCCTCCCTTTCCATGGAGGCGCAGGTTACAGCAACAGTTAAGGCGCCGTATCAAGCAGTTGGTCCCCTACCTTTCCCACCCCGATCTGACCACAGTGATCCATGCGACGGTCACCTCCGGGCTAGACTACTGTAACTCGCTCTACGCAGGGCTGCCTTTGAGACTGTCCCAGAAACTCCAGTGGGTACAGAACGCTGCAGCGAGGCTCCTTACGGGGACCTTGCCATGGGAGCATATTCATCCAGTGCTTTACCAGCTGCAATGGCTCCCGGTGGAGTACCGGATCAGGTTCAAGGTACTGGTTCTGACCTTTAAAGCCCTATGCAGCTTAGGACCCTTGTATTTACGGGACTGCCTCTTCTGGTATGCCCCACAGAGGACCTTAAGGTCCACAAATAACAATAGTTTAAGGGTCCCGGGCCCAAAAAAAAGCCAGATTATCCTCCACAAGGGCCAGGGCTTTTTCAGTGTTGGCTCCGACCTGGTGGAATACTCTGTCCCACGAGACTAGGGCCCTGCGGGACCTGACCTCCTTCCGCAGGGCCTGTAAGACAGTTATTCCGCCTGGCCTTAAATCTAGCCTGATCCCCTATTCCTTTTCCCCTTCCCTTTTTTCTGAAGAAACCCTTCTGGTTCCCTACATTAAAATTCCTCCCTGGTCTCCCTACTGGCCTAGCATGACTAACCTGGCCAGTTAGCCCTGGGGATCCCACTGATGTTTGTTTTTATGCTGTTTTTTAAGTTGTTTTAATCATTGTCTTATATTTGTTGTTAGCCACCCTGAGCCCGGTCTTTGGATTGGGAAGGGCGGGGTAGAAATAAAAATTATTATTATTATTATTATTATTATTATTATTATTATTATTATTATTATTATTATTATTATACAATACTTCCTGCTAGACTTTCTTCAGGAAGACATGTCTTCAAATTCAGGTGAATTTGAGACCGTCATTTGAGACCAGCCTAGTCTACGTTACAAGACTGTAAAGATAAAGAGGACCCCTATACCCCAGCTTGATCACTGATACCTGTGGGAGAATCAATGGCTGTCCCCCAATTTGACATCAGCACAAAACTGATCCCTCAGCGTTACTGACCTCCTGTGGAATGAACTTCCAATAGAGATTTAGCAGGCACCTTCAATATTAACCTTCAAACTCCTGCTCGAAAACTTCTTTATCATCAGGCTTGTGTCAATTAAGGTGTGAAATTCTGTACTAGTTGGTGATCTATTTTAATGTTTGTGGGATTTTTTTGTATTACAATTATTGTAAATCAATTCAATATTTTTAATGAAATTGCAATATACAAATATTTTTATATAAAATAAAATGGTGTGGCACCCCAAGCTCCTTAGGGGAAGAATTGGATAGAAATTGAAAAATTAAGCTATTTACAACACCATCTCAGAAACAAGTGTGTTCTCTGTAATATAAACACTGGTGAGCCTTAGTAATATAAAATGTAGATTTTGAAGAGGCAGAACTTAAGTCAATCTAGTTTCTTATTCAATAATAGTTTTTTTATGTTGATTGTTACTTTCAGTTTTACTAGACTTTTGCTCTAGTAAAACCCAGCCATAGAAATCCCATTATATTCTCCCAATATAACCAGAAAGCAACTACTGCCTACCTGGTTCTATACTTGCAGTCAACAACCTTTCACTTCATCTATTAACAAGGTATAATAAAAATGGACCATTTTTTCTACTCTTGTGACTAAAGGTAAAGGTACCCATGACCGTTAGGTCCAGTCACAAACGACTCTGGGGTTGCGGCGCTCATCTTGCTCTATAGGCTGAGGGAGCCGGCGTTTGTCCTCTGACAGCTTCCGGGTCATGTGGCCAGCATGACTAAGCCACTTCTGGCAAACCAGAGCAGCGCACAGAAACACCGTTTACCTTCCTGCCAAAGTGGTACCTATTTATCTACTTGCACTTTGACGTGTTTTCGAACTGCTAGGTTGGCAGCAGGGACCGAACAGGACCTCACCCTGTCACAGGGATTTGAACCACCGACCTGATTGGCAAGTCCTAGGCTCTGTGGTTTAGACCACAGTGCCACCCACGTGACTACTCTTGTGACTACTGAGTGGTTAATAAGTGCTAATGAGTAATTTAACACACTTTGATAATTTGAATAAATGCCCCTTGTAAATTGAACATGGTCCAATCCATCCTACAGACAAATCAACTCTGAATTGTTCACCTGTTGCGATGGTTTACCAAGTCGTCCCAGTAGCAAGACAAGTGCAGGATAGAAGATCGATTGCCTAAGCACTTTTGAGTAACATGGAGATGATCAACTGGATCTGGAGACTTCTAGTAAACAGTTTGTTGCCTCCCCCCTCTGCTGAAGGTTTTCAACTGTCACGGAACCTTTCCCCTCTGCTAGAACTTTCAAGATTGTACTCGGTGCCTTTTGCCCAACAGCATAAGAGAGACCATTGCAAAATCAACTTTGAGTAAACCATCTCTCTGCCACATAACTTTCTTGGTGTCAACTGATGTTTCCCACCTAGCATTTTTTTTACCTAGTGCTTGTCACATAAACCAGGGCTGTGGTCCTCTAGAGGTTACCGGGCTCCATCTCGCATCAGCCCCAGCCAGCCAATGATCAGGGCATTGCGATTATGGGAATTGTAATCCCGCAACCTCTGGATGACCATAGTAGTTCCTCACCGCAAAAGAAGGCAATAAATGATAATAATGAATTTTATTTATTTCTACCCATCTTACTGGGTTTCCCCAGCCACTCTGGCAATCTGACAGCATTTATAAAACATAGTAAAATATCAAACATTAAAAACTTCCCTGTGTCTAAAAGTTATGTAGTTCTTTATCTCTTTGGCATCTGCAATCCTTTCTGTCAACTGCCTTTTCATTGGCAGTGCTCCAAAGCTGATCCAATGTAGGAATTAATACTATACTAGGGTTCACTCAAAAATCCCAACATTTTAACATGGATTGGCAAGGAGGGAAATCAACTATTCAACTTTTCCCCAAATGTTCTTTTGTTTTTAACAGTAATTTTAATTCTTTCCATACTCCAGATCATATAGCTGGAGAAGTTAGCAAAGAAAACTAGTTCCATTTTAGAAATCAAAATGACAAAAATAATGTGTTCTTACACGAGACGCACCTCTATCCATTTTATAATCTTGCCTACATAGTCAAAAGTATTTTAGGGGTAGCCAGCACAATGGTAAAGGTAAAGGGACCCCTGACCACTAGCTCCAGTCACGGACGACTCTGGAGTTGTGGTGCTCATCTCGCTTTGTTGGCTGAGGGAGCCAGCGTACAGCTTTGGGGTCATGTGGAGAGCACGACTAAGCCACTTCTGGCGAACCAGAGCAGCGCACGGAAACTCCGTTTACCTTCCTGCCGGAGCGGTACCTATTTCTCAAAGTGCATTTGACATGCTTTTGAACTGATAGGTTGGCAGGAGCAGGGACCGAACAAAGCAAGCTCACCCCGTCGCGGGGATTCGAACTGCTGACCTTCTGTTTGGCAAGCCCTAGCTAGGCTCTGTGGCTTAACCCATAGCGCCACCTGCGTCCTAGCACAATGGTATCAGGTGTAAATTATAGTTTGCATTACTGTAAATATATTCTGGAGTTGTCTTTTTCCATTACTTAACCCATTTATTTATTTTTTGCTTTTTATGCTTTATTATAATAAAAGCTTCTAAAGTTAGTGTGATCAAATACATTGCTTACACTAGTCATTCAGGTCTATTTTTTACAATGGGAATCAGAGACAAAGCTATTTCCCCCCAAGCCAAATAGCAAATTAATGTCTCAGCAAGTGGAAATCCTTGCTCTGATGGGATGTGCTAAATACCTTACAGATAAAAGCTGGCCCAGTGTTTTCAGAAGCAATTTCCAAATAAAGCTAATTTTGATCAAACTTAATTGTACAAGATACTACTGTGCTCTCACAACCTTTGTATATAGTGCTGGTTTTGCAATGACTATTTCCTTTTGAGGGGGGTGGGAGAGAGGAGAGAGATATATATCTTTATTTACAGACAGATTATATTTTTTGGAATTATGCATTTATCTACATGCATATCCTGGGCACATTTATCTACATGTACCATGATTTTTAAAACACAAGTCACTTGGAATCCTTTGGGTAACAAATGAGTAACAAGTCTAAATAATAAATAAACAATAATAAAATTGCAGAGCACCATTGTATTACAAAACATACTCTTCTGCAGAAAATAAAGTTCCTATAACATTTGGAGTGTTTCATACAGACCACCAATTAAAAACTAGAGATACAGGTTTGAGTATCTATTTCAAATCCCCATTCACGATACAGAAAAAACAGTCCACACCCAAGTGCAATCCACTCCTTTTTAATTTTTTTTCCTTTTATACAGTAAAGCCAGTCACTTACAAAGTGCTAGTCTAAAAACAGATTTTGACACTATACAGAATGTACACACCAGCTAGGATCCAGCCTGGTCAGAGGCAATCCAGGTTCCCAATACCATCTTTACAGCATTTAGAAGTAATTTAGTTCAGGAGCCCAAAAATCACCCAAACACAAATGTGCACACTATCTGACCATACAGAGCAGTGAAAAGATTGCTGCAACAGTATGGAACAGAAATACATATGGTTACATTAAATTGCTCTTTGCTTTTAAATATCTGTTTCCTTATCTGTTCAAATGTTACATTCCAAAGAAAATATAACCCAGAAAAACAGGAAAAAACAAAACAGTGCAGTGCTACAGTTTGAACTTAGCCTTTAAATAATTCCAGCCCTAACCCCACCCACCAACCCAAGTGTGCAGGAAAATAATATCCAGTTGAGACAAGACCTCAAATCAATTAAAGAACCTGGAAGCATTAGCAACTGAACCAAACAACTCAAATTTCAGTGTTTAAAAAGGACTATCCTGGAGAACATTAATAGTACCGGTAATCTCTGGAAGATAGTGAGGAAAATGCAGCTGACAGCAATGAGGATTCCTCTGCTCTATAAGTTAAAGAGAACACGATCACTTTTAATCAGTTCTGCTAAAATGATGTGGCCTGACGATGCCACTGGCTACCACTTGCCTGGCGTCATGCTGATAAAGATTAGCACAGAAGCAGTCTGGGAGAAGAATATTTCTTAGTTTGCTGAAGGGAATTCGTGGGAATGTGTTCAGAGCACAAAAGTGAAACACCTTTACACAGGTGCCAAAATAGTTTCAAAGCCATGACACTAAATGGTAAATGTCTTAAGGTGTCATAGCAGTGTGCATGGGAATTCCACGGTGTTACCTGAAAGCTCCTTTCCCAGTAGGTTCTTGTCTATCATCCTCCCTGGAGGAGTATAATCATAGGTCGCACCATAGAGAATAGGCTGTGGGTAGGAAGAAGTCAAACAACATTTACTCCTGCCATCTCTCAGCCAATAAGAAAAAAATACTAAGGAGGTATGAGGATAGCAGTAGATTACTAAAAGAGAAATGAAATGGCTAGAAAGAAAAATGGTGTGTCTGAGACCACCCAAAAGGACACATGCCACTGGACATTGATTCCTATGCAGCCTTCAAGAGATGGACTCTGAACTTTTCATGGTGTGGCTGAAAGTGCACTGAAATAGAAGACAGTTGACAGCAGAATTTCAAAAACTACCAGGGAAAGTTATTTTAGCTCCCCAATGAGACACTTGAATAAAGAAGCCTTGTGAATGCACAATATGTAGGTTACCATGTGAACTAGATCAGGAAGAAACTCAGAGCACATATGTCTCCAAGTGAGTTGGTGTGAAGAACAGGCCCCATGAATACTGCTGCTGGAAAGGATGGGGTGGGTGAGAGTTAATATTTGGGATGGATCCTAAATAATTGTTTTATTAGTACGCAACAAGAAAATGTGGGGATTGTGACTCTTGTATGGGACACAATGAGCCAGAACAAATAGGCAATTTTCTCTTTTTCTTAAAAGCACACACAAGCTCACCATGCCATGTCAGCAAGGGACTGACAGCAACATAGTGCCAAAATGTGCTGTGCAAGATTGGAACTTGTGCCAAATGTTCACTTCTCTTTTACTCTGGAAACATAAGCACTCAGGCATCTTCTGCAATGCATGGAGCTCAAACCAGAGTTCTACTTACAGTAAAGTGTTGTTTCCTCTTGCAACACAGCTCCACTTTCATGCATTGCTCCAGTCATACAGCATAGCTCCTGCTTCCACACAAGTTTCTGCCAGGCTACACACAGTCAGATTTAGATAACACTTTATTGAATAGCTATTTGTTTAAAAGCTCTTTGGCTATGATATACCCAAGTCCTTGACATCTTATTGCTTCCCTATGCTATCCATAGTTACTGCTCACCGAGTCCTTCAGTACTGAAACTCCTGTTTGATTCTTACAAAAATCAGTTCTTGGATGCATTTTCAAATTCGCAATATGTCTTGTTTAAACCCCACCACATAGGTTCAGTTTGTATCCATGCCATCACATTCCTCAGATTTCAGCTCAGTGCTTATGCAAGGAGCGGGGTTTCCCTTGAGCATGCCATCTCTACGTTGGTAGAAGAGGACATATGCCGCTTTTGTCTGCAAGGCAAGGTAAGAGAGATAATGGGATTAAATTGTCATCAAGTATGCACGCAAGAGAAGTCCCTGTACCAATACCCTGTTCTCTAGTGGCTGTGTAGACCCAGAGCAGCCTCCCACAACTTGGTGCACTCTGCATGTTTAGGACTACAACTCTCATCATCCCAGACCATTCACCATACTGGCTGGGGCCAATGGAAACTGTAGTGCCACATCTGGAGGGACCTATGTTCACTACCTGTGTTCAACAGAAATAGATAATCCAGCACTCATCCCTGAAAGTGATTTAGGCAAACAGTGTCAAGAAAGTCTGACCAAGTCAAGCAGAGCTGCACTCAGCTCCATCTTCCTTATGAATTTCCAGGTGTATGGCCTCAATTATTTTTAGAAAACACTCTGCACGTCCATTCCTACCATGCAACTGTGCCGATTTAGCAGCTGCATAAACATTGTTAGGGAGTATGGGGGGGGGGATGAATCTTAGATCTCGTGCCTTTTTTAAAAAAATGGTTCTTAAGCTCTTTGCTTACACAGCAGCCAGGCACACTGAAAAGTGAAGTGCCAATGAAATCCCAGTGAACCAGCATCTTAATGTGTAGAACTATGCAGCGATGAAAATGTGTATTGTTGGTCTGAGCCTCAATTTAAGTACTCAGCAAGCCTCTGTAATTCTAAAAGTTACAGAGTACATCAAGGTATACTCAGTTGACTTCAAATACATACCACAATTTGCTCTTCGGATGCTGGAGACACACTGCTATCATCAAAGTAGTACCATTTGCCATTCACTTTATTCTTAGCATATGCAGTATCTACCAGGGAAGCAGAAGAGACACAATGGACTTGTTTAGAGGTACAGAGTGAGATTTACAAGTGCTGATAGCCCACAGTTCCATTTAACAGTAGCTTTTTTTTTTGTTAAACTCAGTAATCAAAGGCCACTTTGTGCCTAACTGACAATGGCCAAAAGGAGCATGAATAAATCACGAAGAGCCATTAATAGTTTGAGATTAGAAAAACATTCTGATTTGCTATCTGTGTCAAATACAGTGGTTCTGTTCTTGTATCCAGTTCTGTTATTGTATCCAAGTTGGCAGGGAGGTCACGGCAGAGCAACAAGACTTTCTCTGCAAAAAAGCTCGCAAATGCCTCACAACTGTGTGTCAAATTCATATTTAAATTTGGCCGTCTCTCTAGGGAAGTTAGAGGCCTGATTATACCTAATTATACTAAAAAGTTGCGCCGGGCAAGAGCTAGCGGATGCAATGGAGGCTGAGAAGTAAGACTTCTTAGCAGCCTTCACTGCCATCTCATAGGCTTTCATAAGCATCCTATAGGATGTTACTGACGTTCCGTTGTGGGCACCCCGCCATACTCGCTCTAGCTGTCTGAGGTCCCGCTTCACTTTCCAGAGGTCCTCAGTGAACCAGGAGGCCCGGTTTCTGCGGGGTCGCAGAGGGCGTCTAGGTGCGATCTCATTGATGACTGCCAAGAGCCGGGTATTCCAACCCTCAACAAGCTCACCCAATGAGCCGTCAGGGGAAGCAGGATCCCGCAAGGCCTGATGGAATCTATTAGGGTCCATCAGCCTCTGTGGGCGAGCCCAAATAGGATCAACACCTAAGCAGGGAGGGGCGGGGGACGGAAAGTCAATTCTGGCTTTCAGAGTGTAGTGATCAGACCATGGCATCTCCATGAAGGTGGACATGATCACTTCTGCGCCTGCCCCAAAGATCAAATCCAGCGTGTGGCCTGCTTTATGTGTGGGGCCTGAAACAAACTGGGAGAGCCCTAGTGTTGCCATGGGAGACACCAGGTCCAGAGCCTGTGAGGAGGCCGGATAGGGTGGCTGCCGGTGCGCTAGGTGGCCAGTACACCAGCCAGACAGCCAAGCTCTCCTTGGTGCCCCACACCAGGCCAATACATTCAATGCCAGGGATCGATGACGCTGGCAAAGCCCTGAAAGAGCAATCTTCCCAGATTAACAATGCCACCCCTCCCCCCAGCCCACAGTCCATGACTGGTGGAGGACGGAGAATCCTGGGGGCACCATCTCACGTAGGGTAACTGTTTCCCCTTCGTGCTCCCAGGTCTGTCACGTAGGCATAGCTTCACACTTTTAATAACAAAGGTCCAATGAGCATTTGTGTGGTAAACACTCAACTCACAAGTTGTTTTTTAAGCCCCACCTCCAAAATGCACACTCATAGGGAATGGTGACTGCCTTTACATAATCAGGGATGCACAGGCATTGTTCAAAAGTCAAGAGCACATTTGAAGAGTTTCTCTTAGTCCTTTTACGAGGCAGGGAATGGAAGGAGCTTGATAAACCAGCCCCAAGTCAAGCCCTTCTTCAAAGAGCCAACTTCTCACCTGATGGAGCAGAGATCAACCCATTGTTCTGGACCAGTGGATGTCAACCAGTAGGAATAAGCAACAAATATAGCTTGTACTTGGAAACACATTCATATTAGGCCCTATCTACTTTGGCACTACATTAGTGGGCTGAAATCTGGATCACCCCTGCTCCTGTTTTGTGAAACCAGAGTTTAAATTTGTACAGTATTTCAACAAGTTGCAGTTCCATCCACTAGAACATCTTATCTGAAGGAGCAACTGCATTTTGCTGCCCACAGAGTACTCAATTCAGTTTTTATATGTTGGGTCTTCCACTAAGCTCCTTTTATCTTGCATATTATCTAATGGGCACATTTTGAAATTCTGCAGTTACACATCCAGAAAGAAAATAATTACTCACAGTGGCCAACACCCATGCCTCCATAGTGATTGGAAACAGCAATGAGGTCATACACATATGGGCTTGCTGCTGGGTCACAAACAAACTCAGACATGTTCAAATCCCTACAAGAAAGAGTCACAAGGGAAAGGTCAGCCAGCAACAACAGTGCAAGGTGATACTGAAACCTCAAGACAAATAAAAAGACTTCCATGAGCCCCCGGACAGTGCTGTAAGCACCCAACACTTCTTTTTTAAATACCAGTTATCCCAATATTTAGTGTCAGTAACTGACTTCACTGCCAACTCCTAGCAGGAAAGCCAGTTCACAATATCAACCTCAATAACCACACAGTGCTCCCCCAATGTCCCTGCAGATGCAGGAACAGACATTTCCACAATACACCACAAATGTAGTGACAATTTTTTCAGTTGCAATCAATGCTGGGTGATTTCCATGATTGCAACATTTGTGGGCAGTGGAAAGCCTGGCTTGCAGGAGGCACTGTACAAATGCATTCTCAAAGTGCATTGAGACAAAACTGTGTGACCTAACCTGAAGTAACTTTTGGGAGAGGTGCTCGAATATGGTAGCTTAGCAGTTGTTGTTCCGAGTTGGACTTATCATATATTCCAGTGCTACAGAATTACAGAGAAAATATTAGACCTCAATATCCTCCGGTGAACAGAAATAGCAGGTGGAAGATCAGGGCCAGGAACTTACGACTTTCTATTCTGCCTCTACTATACCCCACATCCAAATCAAGTCCTGGATGCATATACAGTAGTACCTTGGTTCTCAAACGTAATCTGTTCCAGAAGTCCGTTCAAGTTCCAAAACATTCGAAAACTGAAAGCGGAAGCCTCAATATGGAAAACTCAAAATGGAAGCCGTGTTGCCTGTTCGACTTCCGATGCGCATCTGAAAACCATGGCATTTACTTCCGGGTTTTTGGTGTTTGAGTTCCGAAACGTTCGACTACGTTCGAAAACCGGGATACCATTGTACAGTGGTACCTCGGGTTACAGACACTTCAGGTTACAGGCGCTTCAGGTTACAGACTCCTCTAACCCGGTAGTAGTACCTTGGGTTAAGAACTTTGCTTCAGGATGAAAACAGAAATTGCATGGCTGCGGCGCAGCAGCAGCAGCGGGAGGCCCCATTAGCTAAAGTAGTACCTCAGGTTAAGAACAGTTTCAGGTTAAGAATGGACCTACAGAACGAATTAAGTTCTTAACCCGAGGTACCACTGTATATGTCAAGGCTCTGACTGTGCAGCAGACTTAGGGAGAAATTCAACATCACACTATTATGATAGTTCCATTAATGCAAGCATTTCTGCATGCCAGATGGAACCATCTTCCCTCTTCTCCTCTCCTACCACACTGCCCTAGGGAACCACTCCGAGCTGGTGGAAGGCATGGGGGGGAGTGGGAAAGCCCCATTCTGTTGGCTCCTGCTAGTGCAACTATTTAGCTGAATCCAGCTCTTAACTTCTAGTGCACTATGTTGTTGTAAAATATTAATAGACCACTGAAGTGGATGGTAGAAAACTGTGACAGACATGCTTCTGTCTCCTCACATTTTGAAGGTTAAAATCCAACCTGTGTACCAAGGTTCTAGTTCCCAGCTGGGTTCTCCAATCAGTGAACCCAAATTATTTGTATTTCTTTTTTGCTCTGACCACCAATGCAACCAAAAATCCTACCTGATAGGGAATTCAACTACAGTGTCAAGCTTATCCCTCCAGTATCTGTTATATGAGAAGCGTTTTAAATGTACTACTAAAATACGTGGAAGTGACCACAGATCAAATTTCTTAGTGGCTTGTTGATGTTTCTTGCAATTGGGACAGTACCTGAAAGAACAACAAAGGGAAAGGGAAACAAAAATAATTATTATTCTTCCTCCTTTCTAATCTTTGAAAACATTTACATTTGTATATATTTAATAAACAAACCTTAGGGACAAAAAATGAATGTTCTAATACTGAGGAGACACAGAAACCACGTCCTGAATATAGACCAGGCTGGAAAACTGGATGTAACATCAAGTTCTGTTCTGGCATAACAGCAAGACAGCAGTTAGGAAAAGCTTGAGCTACCTTCCTGTCAAGGCCAGCAAATTGGATGTCCATCCTGATGAGGTGGCAAAGAGAGCTAAGGAACAATAATCAGATAAGAGGAAATACTGACAGATGGATTCTCAAGGAGCCCCCAACTGGACTGCACTGTGAAAATTCTGTGCCACTTTTTGCCTCCAATTTGTCTTCCAGTGGGTAGGGCAGTCTGATCCACCAGAATGTAGCTTCATGCTAAGTCCAGCATTTCAGTTCAGTCACAGGCCAGGATAGCAAGCTGGAAAGTTTTGCTTAAAAGCAAAGCCCACATCCAGAGATTGGAGGAACAGAAGAGATTTGTGCTGAAGAACCCTCCAGTCTACAGAGGTATGTGTGCTGAGGCAAAGTTATCAATGTTATAGTGTCCAAAGATAGAAGGGGGAGCCTAGGTGGCTGGCCTACATGAGTTTCCCAGCAGTATATTAGTTCTGTGGAAATAGTAGCTGCCTGTATAAACCTGTAAGATCACTTATATCATCTGGGGAAATTTTACTTATGACACTGTATCCTACAGATATCCTACAGGGTGATTACCTGGAACAGGTATTTTTGCCCAGGCTTTCCTTATAATAGGTTTGGACCCTATTATTGCTATTAATGCAACTGTACATAATCATATAAGCCTTCCTGTTGACAGCATGTTATAATTCTTATATGCATGTAGTAGAAGGAAGTTAGTATTTTCCAGAATATTAAAATTAATTGATTAATATTAATATTAAGCGCTGTTCTTACCACATGATTTAACCATATGAAATCAAGCCACTGACTAAATGAAATCAGTCTGAGCTACATTTTCTACATGACCTTCAGGGCAAAATGCATAGATAATATCCATGCTTTAGTCAGTTGCTAAACACAGTCCAGAGATGTTACTGCCATGAGAAAACACAGCAAACCTACCATGGATCATGTTCACCAAGTGTTTCCATAGTAGTGAACAGTTCTATGCAATCTTTCAGAGCTACGGTAGTTTTCTTCTTCTGTGGCTGAAACATACTGTTGTGTTTTTCAAATGCCTACCAAAAAGAAATATACATTATGTTTTTTGCTCAAGTGTAAGATGCATGTTAAACCTTCTAAAAATTAACACACCACACAGGAGAATACTTTAAACCCTTCTGTACTTATTGTCTACAACTTTTATTTCAGCTTGATTCTTTGCCGTCCTCCTCTTCTCTGGTAATGCCTCCGTACACTTTATACAAAGATGATACAATACCTTTTTGTAATCACATATATGATGTCAAGTGTGAGACAGGTAAAGACTTGGGTCAGCCGAAATGGGGTTTGCAAAGCTCAGTAGTAAGTGGTGTGCATAAACCTGAACCATCAGCTGATTACCAAGTCTTGAGAAGCCTTGTGCATGGCACTCTGCTGGTGCTGATAATGACCTGTTGTCAATATTCTATGACAATGCTCTATTTACTGAGTACCTTTATCAAAGCACAAAGGCAGAATAAACCACATAATCTTGCCTAAACCCCTGCCAACAGTTATAAGGGCCAGACTACAGCAGTGCCCTTTAAAAGGTGGGAGAACGCTAATCACCTGTGCCTCATGTTCATCGAAAAGCAACTTTCGGGTGTCAGAATCCCAATCAATAGCAAGAGTTGCATGAGCTGGAAAAGAAGAAAAGAAGAAAAGCATTAACATCATATAAATCTGCCAAAGATGAGGTCTATCTAGGATGACAATTAGAGGAGATACCTACAACTCAACTTGAGGATTTTCCCCTCTGTATTAAGGGAGTTTATTTCTGATGTTCCATAAGAGTTCACAAGACTGAAGCTGAAGAGATGCCTTCTGTGATGCAGGCCTTCCTTTTCCAGGTCATCCTGGGTGCAGTCCTCTGATTTGCAGGCATCTGTTTCTGATATTTTCTCCTTACTGTCTTCCTCTCCATTCTGATGTTCCATTTCTTCAACATCACCTAAACATATTTTAAAGATTGTTTTTCACTTTTGTTGTTCCTCCATAGCATTTATAATATCCTTTGTCTGAAAAACTAATGAGCAAATGATTACAACAGCAGCTTTGAAAGGAATGTGGCTAAATCAGAGAGGACCGGGGAGGAGTCTGTACCCAACTTTGCAAGTTATCACAACATGCAATATGCTTAATAGTGTCATTTGAAGAACATTTCTAAAGCACAGAAGGTTGTATACTACTACAGGATGTATACTACCACTGAGGAGTCATGTCTACTATTTTAGACAACACAGATTTAGTTAAATAATACCCATCTTAGGATAATTTACCTTCAGACACACTACTGGAGCCATTGCAATTCTCACTATCTGGACATCCTTCAGAACATTCTTCTTTTAAGGAAACTTTTACATAGCGACTGAAACACATAAATTATTTTTTTCATTAAACACTGACACAAGTGACCCATTATTGGAAAGGCAGGTACATTAGGAGAAAAGAACAATTAGTGCAAAATCTCCTCTAGATGTTGATGATTACAATTCCTACCATGCCTAACTGTTAGCAATGTTGACTGGAGTTGATGGGAGTTGGGTATCTATCTCATCTGGAAAGCAGCCAGATTGAAAGTATGATTATCATACACATAAAATAAAAAGATCCTTAAATCCCTTGAATTTCCTTGAAAATTGGTAAGATATGTAAAAGAAAACAATATGAAATAAGCAGATATGAGATATGAAAGCATAAACGATAACCACACACCTTTACAATTTTTCATTGATTCACTGTTTATGTTATACCACAGGAGTCTCCTCTTAGGATATAGAATGTTGTAATATAATCAACATTTTCACAAATGTGGTAACATCAAGATAAACAAACTAATTTATTTCAGTTCCTTAAGTTAATCATGCATTGTGTGATGACTACCAGTTTAGATTTGGGGTGTGTGTTTTTTTAGCAAAGAGAAATTCATGGAAGCTTAATGCAACCTGTATACACAGAAGAAATACACAGATAAGGGCCAGGACTTTCTTGTGCTGCTTCTGAGTTTTCAGAGGTATCTGGTTGATAGCTGCTAGTAACAAAAAGTTGGTCTTTGATCTTAGATTCTTTTTGGGTTCATATAAAGGAAGAGTTTCAACCAACCAAGTTAATACAAAACATTCGTCCGAAAATTCTACAATTATGGAAGTACCGTATTTGCAGTTTGAAACTCATATACTGATAAGCTACCAGTGGATGCAGAAAAGTAACAATTGGGCACACACAAACTAGTAACATCTAATAACAATCCTATTGTACAGTAACTGGAGAAACGAAGATGATTGCACTTAGAAATGAGTAAACTTATATGCCACAGAGGTCCTGTACTCACCTAATCCGCTCCAATATAACATTGTACAAGTGATCTAGGGTGAGCTTGTGTTTGGGTATAGCTATGAGTAGTGGTTGCCCATAGAGAACAGTCCCCGGAGCAGCACTGGATTGTCTTGCTTTCTTTTCTCTGAAGTAAACTGAAAGAGTGATGCATTCAGCACCATCTTCCGTTGACTTACAAACTTCGTATCTGCACAAAAGAGAGAAGAATAGTGAGCAAAGTTCAGTCCTTTCAGAACTGGTAAGAGTGTCATGCCAGTCTTAAGCATTCACACTTGGAAAAGTCATATTCTACACCACAGTTCTTAAAATAGGAGCTGATTTTAAGCTCATGACTGAATAAACCATTTCCTTTTCCCTTTACTTGAACAATTAGATACAGTTTTATTTATAAAGTGTCAAAAGTTACCAGGTAATGAGGGCCCTGCCTGAAGACATGCAATATAAAAAGATCTAGCGATCAGTCCTATGATGTTAACCCAAGACAGTAATTTGTACTCACAGGCATTCACAAACACCCATTAAACGAACCTTGGACAACAACTAGAGCCATGAAGAATTTAATGCTGTATGACATAGTACTGGAACAATAAATCAGTTTGCTAGGAACCAGGATTGTTTTTTGAGGAGTCAAGGAGAACCAGGTGATTGAAGGGTGCATAAAGATTGGGAGGAGGGGGTCAAAAGAATGAGAAAAAGAGTACAGGACCCATAGGGAAAAATGAAAAGACCTGTGCAACTCATCTGGGACAAAGAAAGTGAAGAAGTGGAGTACTGTTCCCTCAGGCACAACTCCAAAAAACAGCAGCAGACCAAGCCTCCTCATTATTGCAACACTTGCAATTGGTATCTTCTCTCAACACCTTCCATGAATATGAAAGTCTTCCCATCTACTAGCACTTCCACCATGCATGTAGTAGTAGCCCTACTCAGAATGGTGCCTTGTAGTGATTCCTCACCACTTCTCTGAGTGGCAAAACAGAGGCATTGTACCTACCAAGGTTACAAAACAAAAAGTCTTTTGCATCTCACACTGAAAGTAAACACACAATCTGTATGCATGAATATAGGGAGGTATTCCTTTTGCTGTACCTCAACATTTGGTGTCTGTGCATTCATCTAGATTTTTCAAATCCTATTGATACTGCCTAAGTAAAACCAACCAACCAACTGTACACCTAAGTACATAAACATTGCAACTGCCCACTGTTATTAACAACCTCCACAATAACCCTAAACAGAATATTATTGATATGAAAATATAGCTTAAATGGGTATTATTGGTTAGCTTAATGTGCGATGTTGCTACTTCGTTCTTTATATGTTGCTTTTCTTTCTTTTTTTACTCAAGACCCAAATTACAAAATGTTCATTTTAGATTTGGCCCTGACTTATTTTTCTGACTTCTTTAACAATGTTAATTTAGATTAATCTGAATTATGCTTCAATTAAGTTAGATTCAGACACTGCCCTTAAAAATTTTCTAGACCCCAAGACCAACCAATTTTGGCCACAGTTGCAAAAAGGAAAAAAAAAACCCCAAGTAGACAGCAGAGCCCAGCATCCAAATGTGGCTACAAATGATCCCTTCCTCAGTCTTCAGATCAGTCATTTGAAGAGTGGAGAATGGGTGATAACCCTTCCTCCTCATCTAATCTGCATGGATCAGCTAAAGAGGGGAGCTGCCTGCCTATGTATACCCTTTGTGAGTGTGTATATGTGAGTGTGTGGGAGTGGCCACGCCTACTGCTGCTATGTGACTCTCAGAGGATAGGCTAGGAGTGAATGTGTCCCTTAGGTCCCAAAATGTTACCCAAACCTGCTCTAAAGCAAAGAGCAGAATCACTCAAAACTATTTTGCTTCAGACTGTATAATCTCTAAGGAAGGCGCATTTCTAGGGTCAGATTTTATCTTAGCTTATAGTTGTATTCCACCACCCATCCAAACCCATTATCAGAGAGAAAACCAAAGAGTAATAGGATAAATCTTGTATTTCAGATACTACGTTCAAAATCATAGAGTCTTTTACCAGTTCCAAGCAAACAAGGGTAGAGAAACTATGCAAGGAAAGGTGGGCTGGAAACCAGGGTAAAGTGACTGGCATGAGAATATTGTGACAGTTGATGTCAGTAAGTTAAGTGTGACCTGCAAATCATTTTGGCAAAGTTTCATCAATTTTAAACATATATGCTGAATGCCTCCATTATCCAGGCTAAGATAACAAAGGCACTCAAACATATAAAATCTCTCCAGCCTCATATCCCAAGATGCTTCCCCTGGGAAGAAAAAACCTGACAAAAACTTTGCATATTTGTGCAATGATAGACACTTACCTGACCCCTCGTAGGCTGGCTCCATGCTCCAGCAGGATCCTGGGTGATGTGATATCACCATCATGGCACATGCTGGGGCTTTACATCGGAGCAGGAGCCTAGTTGGGGCGGAGCATCATGGGACCTAAGGGGAAAAAATAGTAAGTGTCTGCACTGAGTGCTGAATGCCCCTTTTAGTTTAGCCTGGGGGAATTCAGCACAAGTGACGCATGTTGATGTAGTTTTGCCAGATTGATTTGCAGATCACCTTTATTACAATCTGTCAACTGAACATTCAGTAGGAGAAGCAACTTTCCCTAGAATTGCTGATTCCAGGCAGCAACACTGCTAGACCGCCATGCTCTTATAAATGCTTGGACTCAAACTTTACATCCTCCTGCCACTCATGAATGCCTCCAACGCATCTACCACTACCACATTAACCAATCCTCTAACAACTGGTTAAATTATGTATGCAATACACCTGGAGAACAATTCAGCTACTAGATTAATACTGGAAATTCTTTGTTAGCTTCCAGCTACTGAAAAAAAGTGAAAAAATTTCCGGTATTTGCAATATGGTGTCAAAAATAGCACAACTGAAAAAGAAAAAAGGCAAACATGATAGAACAATTCAAGTTCCAAAACATATGAGATGCTGGAGATTGGTGATCAGCTCACCTAACTTTTCCCTCTCACTTAAAAACTGGGGGGGGGGGGGGAGGGATTCATTTTTGATCACCACAGTTGCCTTAAGGAACAAAGGTAATCTTTGCTCTGTGCCATTTTCCAGGTCTACATCATGCACATTATGAAGCTTCAAGCCCTCCAAGTAGAAATATTACAGGCACCTACATTTTAATGGCTACATATATATGGGTTTAGAATGCATTGGTGAGAGTTTATCACAGGAACAAAAACATATTCAATTTTTGCAGGATAGGGCAGACAGTGGCTGCCTGCCATATCTCAACAGGAATGCTATTCCACAGAACAGGGGAACATCACCATAATTTAGTGTTACATGCAGAAGTCTTGGTCTCCTACATACAAATCCCTTCTCCTCCTCGGGCATGGCTGTGAGGAAACTTTTGCTTCGTTTTTCAGCTAATCAAAATTACTTCTTGTATCCAAGCTGTGCTTACTATTAACTATGTTTTCAGGAAATAGCCAGGATCATGAACCACAATTTGAAATTCGAGTCTCTAAACCCTGATTAATGGTAAACAGCTTGTCTGGGTTTGGACATAACGAGTAACTATGATTAGCTGAAAGTTGATCCTCTTGTGACTACACTGGAGGAAACGGGAGGGAACCACATGACCCTAAGATTTGGACATGTAACACTAAACTAAGCTTTAGTAATCTAGGTGCTGCCATGAAAAAGGCTCACCCTTGCATTACTGCACACCATCCTTAATTAGTGGGACATACAACAGAACCTCAGAAGATGTTTGTAACCTATGGGTAGATATATGTGAATGAGGCCACTGATAGCTGAAATGACAAACCATGGTTTGTGGTAGGCTAGCAAATGAGAATTAAGACAATCCTGGTTTGAAACGTGTTTTCAAATTGTGCTTTGTCCTAAACAGAGTTGGGTATGATGACTCGAGTTGACAATCCATGGTTATGGCCATAACTCCTACCCAGAAGATCACAGTACCAAGAAATAGGAATGCTGAGTAGACCGAGTATGAAAGCTCTAAACCATCATTTGCATATATGCTTGAAAGCTCAAAATCATAATTTGGGTTCTAAAATGGGATTAGTACAAAGTATAATTTGCATAATGCTGGAATTGAGGTGCATTGACAAGCCATTATCAACTTCCAAACGTATAAGAGCAATGCAGATACAAAACAAGGGACAGCGTAATACCAGTATATTAATCACATTTGTTAATAAACCTTAAAAGTTCACTTTGCATTTGAAGAACTTCAAATGCTTCAGTTCAAAATGTTGTTCAAATCCATTCTTTCAAGTCTAAGCATCATTAGTCAGGAAGCCTCCATTGAGCCATCTAACTCAGTATGCTAACTGTCAGAGTCTAATCAAGCAAACATTTTAGGTAGACTAGAACCGAGATGCTAAATTCTGGTTAAAAGAGTTTTACCTCTACAAAAGTGTTTTGTTTGCTTTTCAACAAGACTTCCACCACCTGTGCTCTAGTGTAATGCAGCCTGTTTCATCATTTGCAGCTCCCAAAGCACCAGGCTACTGAATGGACTCCACAGCACTTAAGAGAGCACTTGGGAGATTTGTGTCAGTGGCCCATCTCATCTTGACATTCTATAGTGAGACCAAGGCCTTGACAGGTTCACTTACCCTATCCACCAGAAACTCCTGCATAACATTCAAGAAACCACTGTATTCTACTAATCTCTATGGACCTGCACCCCTGCAGGGGGGTGTAGGTGCCACAATTCCAAACTTCACCAGGAAGTTGTCTGACTATGACAACTGTGTTGTAGAACCCACCCACCCCCCACTTCACAGAAAGAGACAGACACTACCACTTGAAGCAAAGACAAGATCCAAGCTATGTCCTACCACATGTCTTAGACAGATGATGAGACAGATGCATGGTTACCACAGAGACCATGAACTCAAAAACTGGCCCTGAGACACACAATCATCCTGGGTTCCTTCAATACTATTTTCACAACCACCACAGCCATCAAGGCTGTTGGGAAACAGGGTGGACAGTATACCAGCAGCATCCCTAATCTATCTCTATGGCCCAACATCAGGTAAAGACATTCTCATTCTGCCCTGAAGGCAAGAGGTGTCCTTGTGAGCTGCACTGAATTCTAAGAACTATGTCAATACAGTGGTACCTTAGTTCTCAAACACCTTGGTACTCCAATACCTTGGTTCTCAAATGCCAAAAACCCTGAACTGTTCCAGTTTTTGAAAACGTTTTGGAAGCCGAACGTCGTATGCGTTTGTCGGGTATTGTTTCTGGGGCACCTGCACTAATCAGAAGCTGCACCTTGGTTTTTGAACATTTTGGAAGTAAAACAGACTTCCGGAATTGATTAAGTTTGGTGCTCTCTTTTTTTGCTATTTATTTTGTGTTTTTGTTTTTGAGACTTTTTTGATTAATTTGTTTTTGTGACTGTGTGGAACCCACTTCAGCTACTGATTGATTGATTGATTGTGTGACTGCAGAAATGGAGAAAAGCCCTCCACCCCCCATCCAAACAATGACTATCATCAGTGCAGGTAAGGGGAAAAAATAATTTAAAATTTTATCATCTACAATACTGTCTTATTTATTTTATAGTACAGTACATTGATTACTGCTTTCATTTTATGGATCAATGGTTTCGTTAGTAAAATTCATGTTAAATTGCTGTTTTAGGGGTTGTTTTTAAAAGTCTGGAACGGATTAATCCATTTTGCATTACTTTCTATGGGAAAGCTGCCTTGGTTTTGGAACGCTTTGGTTTTGGAACCGACTTCCGGAATGGATTAAGTTTGAGAACCAAGGTACCACTGTACCTCTATCCCCAGCCCTCATGTCTGACCTGCTATTGCACCGAGTAACTGGTCAAAGAGATGGGTGAGATCAGGCCCACCCAAGTCTTAGTTATGCTAGGTTGGCCTTCTTATCCTCCACAATTAAGTTGGGGATGAGTAAGTTCTTACTGGAAGGACAGATCCTGAAGCTTAGGCTCCAATACTCCAATACTTTGGCCACCTCATGAGAAGATAAGACTCCCTGGAAAAGACCCTGATGTTGGGAAAGATTGAGAGCACAATGAGAAGGGGATGACAGAGGACGAGATGGTTGGACAGTGTTCTTGAAGCTACTAACATGAGTTTGACCAAACTGCGGGAGGCAGTGGAAGACAGGAGTGCCTGGCATGCTCTGGTCTATGGGGTCACAAAGAGTTGGACACAACTAAACAAAGTTATTATTCTGAACCAACCTAGTATTTAACAAAACAATGTTATCATTTTAGAGAGGCTTAACGATGCAGCTCTATAAATACTACACAAAACAAAACCAGGCCCTCCTATTGGCACCAGCAAGTTTTAACTGTCACTTGATATCAATAGTCAATCATTGTACTGCCACTACCACTACTTCTCCTAATCTAATTTCACAATCTGCTTGACTTTAACTATTTTGGAGTTTCCTCTTAAAGAATTGCAAAAGAATCTGCCATTAATAAATATCTAACAAAGTCCTAACTAAATACAGAGTTTTTAGGAATTTAAAAATAGATAAATTTAGTTGGATTTGTGATGTTCTACCATCATATCCAATTGCTAGGAACTTAGTTTAAAGGCACATCTTTTATAGTTCATATTTGTACTCATAGCTCCAACACAAAGGGAACACAATCCAAAATGCAATTCTAATACAGTATGTGTATGTGTGCTCGCATGCATGTATACTGTACACATATTTAAAAAAACCTTTAAAGGAGGTGCGTTGATGTCAAAATATACTGCTTTTTAAATGTCTATGTTCTAGCCATTTCTTACTCGACAGTGATGAACAAGCCCCATCCACTTACTATAAATAAATGTTGCAGCAAACTTGCCCAAACTGACCAACTCCAGGATCAGTTTTACTGGTGCATTCCCAAAAGATTGACAAGAGAAGTACAAGGTAGTGCTCATGATGTTTATTCACCAACATTTCATGTATACACAACTTTATAGGAATGTGTACATGACAGATACTCAGAAAACAATACCTGCAGACACACTGGAAGTTGGGGGAAGTTGGGGAAGGGGTATGTGAGACAGGCTTACAGCTAACTTTAAAACTAGAATGCAAAGTTTAAGGTTTAGTTTCAAACTGTTACAAGTTCTCCATGCCTCATTTCCCAATGTAAATGTAAACATTTTCATGCTCTTTTAAGTTCCAAAAAAGTTAGTAAATTTCAGTGGAGATTTAGCATTCTATGTAACATAGCCCCAATGTTTTCTAGAATCTACTGGTATCTATCTGTACAGCTAAACAACAACAAAACCCAAGAGGAGAATAGCAGCACACAAGCACCCCAAAGGTCACTAATTAAACAATATGTGTCCCATACAACATAATATCTCATCAGAATAGCATACAACACAATGTAAGAACTATTGATCACCCACAGAAATTGTGGGTACCAAATAATCTTTTCAGGCTAAAAACTCAAATGTAATATAACAAGTTTCTTATCTCTACTCTTCCCAAAGAACTGGTTACTCACACAAATATGTTGTCCTTTGGCATAATCTGACTTAAGCCTTCATCCATCTGGAAAATTTTGTGGAATCGGTGATTATAAACATCTGTCACCACCATCTAAAAACAGCAAACAGTTGAGAATGGAAGTCAGAATACCACAATGATAATCAAAATAAAAGCCAAAGTTACTCGAAGTTCAAGAAAAATATTCAACATTTCTCCTAGGCATTTTCAATATTCTCCAATGAATCACAGAATAATAGAACTGTAGAGTTGGAAGAAACCCCAAGGGTCATCTAGTCCAACCCCCAAGAGGAAGTTTGGTGTCAAGTGACTCATGAGATGTGCTTAAATAAGCCAACTAAGCAAAAAACCACCAGTGGTAAAATGAAAGAACTAGTACAATATACTAGATTCCAGCGTTGAGGAATAGTTAGGACTCCTTGTGTTTGCCAAGAAAACAGATGCCAAAACTGAAGGGATAGAACTAGTTGCTTTAATAGCTTGCCCAGAGAAAAATCTCTTTAAGACTTCAAAATGGGAAATATAGTTTGAAAAACAGCTGCTTGAAAGCAAGGATGGCAAAGAGAATGCCTAACAGCCACTGGCAACAAAAACATTGATCTGATAATAAGCAGTTAGGTAGTGTAGTGAAACAGGAATGAAACAGGGTTCTTCTTCTCTCAAGGGTACTGGCCTAGCTACTGCTTCTTACTTCCTTAATCCCAAATGTGTTCTTTTCTCAGCTCAATCACCTTCTCCACCATTTTCAGTTTACAGAGTTGAATTCAAAATAATTAAGGTTGGCTATCAGATACATTAGGGAGCTGACAAAATAAGTAGGTGGGAACTGACCTGAATACACTAACCAGAATAGGATTCCCTCCTATTCCCTCAAATCCCCATTTATTTGGTCTGGTTTCTAGAATATCCCTTAAATTTTGCCTGAGATCACCATCATCAAATACACTCTCAAAGAGCCCATGAGAATAGGAATTGTTACTTTTCTTTCTTTCCTCTTAAATATTGTCTGATTATAAAACATTAAGATGATGTCTTTCACCAGACGATTTAATAGAATTGTACAGTTGGAAGAGACCACGAGGTTCATTTAATCCAACCCCTACAATGCAGGAATCTTTTGCCCAACGTGAGACTTGAACCCACAACCCTGATATTAACAGCCTCATAATCTACAGACTGAGCTATATAAGATATAGAAACAGATAAGCTTTCCAGTTTAAACTCTTCATTATTACACAAGATCAATTCTCAACTACATACAGAACATTTGCAACACGATACCAAATTCTACTAAGAATGCGCTTCCTATTAAATATTTGTAGAATATACATAATTCTCAAGGAGTTATCAGTGCTAAGGATCCAAGGTCTCACTTCGACCCAATGCTAACTTC
This sequence comes from Lacerta agilis, assembly GCF_009819535.1. Classification (NCBI taxonomy): domain Eukaryota; kingdom Metazoa; phylum Chordata; class Lepidosauria; order Squamata; family Lacertidae; genus Lacerta; species Lacerta agilis. Next base: position 66,858,178 of record NC_046313.1, read on the forward strand.
AAGCACTTGGGGACATCTTTCAAAATGAGTGCTATACATAGTTGGTATTAGGGCAAACAGAACAAGGACAAGGTCAGAGAATGGGCTCATGCTGACATGCTGTTCTTGTCAGAGTTTTAATATGAAATAGGACAGTTTGTTTTCATCTAAGTTTCTGTATAGACAAACATTATAACATGTGGAAAGTGGAACCTGACTCCTCACTTCTTGTCCTAAAAACAAAAATTTACAACCTTTTAAAAGATGTGCCCAATACACAATACCAAGTCACCTTCTTATAACGTTTGTTAAAGTTATTTATAACTAATTCAGGAATCAGTCTACCTAGTAACATTTTGTAAAAAACTGAACCCTTTTATTTATCAGCCAATATTACTTAGCCTTACATTTTCTGCAGGAACCCCGGATAATTTTGAGAGTGCATCACACAGGTCAGATACAGCCCCCATCATTGGCACAATTACCTTGTACTGGGGAAAAAAGCAGAACATTAAACTTACACTAGGCAAAATAAACCTTGGTAAGGAACACAGTTCTAGACTTAAGGATCAGCATCAGTAACTAGATTTGATACAGGGTGAGTTATAGTCAGACATGGTTAACAGTTTACGGTGAACGTAGCTTCTGCTTTTCTCCTACCTGCTAGAAAGTAGGAGCAACAAACCATTACCCTTGGCTTACTGTTATGTCCAAACCAGCCACCATTGTTTGTGCAATCAAGCAAAATTGTGAAGAAACTACATTTTATTAGGATAAATGTAAATGTAAAAATGTTGTCCTGTTATAAACACTGCTGGGATTGTAAAAAGCTAATGGTATGACAGGGAAAAAATGGTATTTTTTACTAAAAGCTAGAAAGATACACTGTATTGGGGGTTTGGCTTGCAATCTACCAAGAAGCAATTAAACTGATACTACTGGTAAGGGGGTCGCTATTGCTGATTATCTAATATTAGTCATATGAAATATACACCCAATGACTTAATTGATTTCAGTGGATCTACTCTGAGTACAATTCAGTCAGATACCACCCTATGTAGTTTGTGAGGTATAAATTATGACACTTAGCAACAAAACTCAGCTTTTATATGACTCAGAAATATGCAGAAGACTAGGTTGTGATAGATTGTTTAGTGGAAACTAAATCCAAAATTATCAGCCCATAATTATAGGCCAATTAAGTTTCTGAATCTCTTCTCTCACACGCACGTCATGTTGACCTCTGCTCTCCCACTTTCCCAAATAGTGATCACTGCCTCCTGTTTCCCTCTTCACCCACCACCATCCTGTTAATATCCGCTCCATCCTCAGATTGTTATTTATTAAATGATCTAACAGTTTGTCCTTGCTACCAGTTGCCCTTCTGAAGTAAGCTCATTTTGGAAGATTCTTTGTATATTTCACTGGTTTCCATTCAGCTCCAGTGGCTCCACCCACCCCCCTTCCCGAGTCAGGTCATCTCTTTGTGGGAATGTTGTTGCTAGGTGGTGACTGAAAGCAGAGAGGTCATCTCTGATTCTTGGGCTGCAATTCTGTGTGAACATCCTTGGGGTTCCCTCCTCCCTGCGTGTAATATGACTGACAGTTGGGATCTCGCCTGCTGAAAAATGGATTTGATAGATTCCCTCTCCAACCATGTAGATCACAAAACATACAGCTGAGTTCAATCTCACTATGCTCAGTTGGGCTTACTCACAGGTGAGCATGCTTGGAGTGGAGACTTAGCTGCCATCCCAGAGTCTCTGTAAAACTGATCTCAAGATTGGGTATTGGATGCATCTTATCTCTGTGTGTATGTATGCTGATATGTGCACACTGCAAGGCACATACATATAATACAAAGCTGGTCATTTTACATGCTGGGGTAGGAAGGCTTGTTGTGAACTGTGTATTTTAAGACAGCAATGTTTGTTCCAACTATATCTATTTTAAATTAGATTTCATTCCATTTATCTGTTGGAGGTAAAGGTGTTGTACATGATCCCTTCCTCTGCACATTATTTCTTCTGCACATTTTTTCCTTCCTGGAAGGTAGGTAGGTAATTAGAAAAGATAGGTAAGAGAGGTTGTAAATGACTCAAGGTGATCATGTGAGCTTTATGGGGAAGATAGGATTTGAACCGGATATCTGAGCGTGTTTCTATGTACATTGAGCAGGCAGGAGGCATACAATGCAGAACTCACACAATTACCCTTAGTATTAGAATTGTAATGCTAAAAGCAGGCAACCTCTTGTAAGCTGCAGAGGGCACAAAACACTACAATTTGATTTGTCTTTCATCACAAAGACCAACATGAACACCTCTACTTACCTGAGTAGGTTTGTGCTGTGGATCTGCAAAAACCAAGAAAACCTCCATGGTTCGATCTTTCTTCAAGGGCAATGGAAGGGTTAAGTAGCAAAAAGGGTCAAAAGTCACGGAAACTTTAGAACATTTGGGGCAGACCAATGTGGATTTGAAGAGACCATGAAAAATATCTACAATTATAGAGTTATTACGCAATCGATGATTCTCCCAAGCTTCTTTTGCTACCACCTGCAAAAAAGAAAACACATTGCAAAGAAGCAGAAACACAGTATAAAGATTAAGACGCAAGATCTGATGAAACAGCTTTTATCTGTAGGGAAGGATATTGAAATACAATACATTATGTGACAAACTGACGCTGAACAACTATGTTTGTATGCAGTGAAATCTTTCACTTATTGGTATACCTGTAATTCAACATGCAACTGACCTACAACAGAACAGACTGTACAGGATGATTGCACCCTACTGTGTAGGTGAAATTTGCACAGTATGAGAGAATCAAATTCTAGGGATGGAATTCCAATGTCACACTATTATAAACATTCTGTCTGCCTAAGCATTTCAGTTTGCGAGATGGAACAATGCCCCTCCTCTTCCCCTGCTGTTCTGGGGGTTCTCCCAGCCACCCAAACCAATTTCAGAGGGAATTTGGGGCACACAGGGGAGGAGAAGAGTTCTGCGCAGGGCTGCTGCTGACAGGGTCTCTTTCAGTGAATCCCAACCTAGGGAAAGGCAGATTAGAGGTAGCTTCTAGCAAGTGAGCAAGGAACTGCTTAAGCAGTACTGCAGCACAATTACACAATAATGTACAGTCAAACCTAAGAAATATGTAGCTTTCTGCAATGTTTGCTCCAACTATGATTGTTTTGACATTCATGCAAAAGCAGTTATTTAATAAACACTACACTGGGGTGTATGTGTGTGTATAGCATCAATTCTCAAAATTACAGTAATAAAAACTAGGCCTGTAATAGAAAAGCAGCCCAATTAAGTTAAACTTTAAATTGGGCACTGTCCCCAAGTAATTGTTTATGTCATTCCCTTTTAAGCCCTTGTTCTACTTCTGCTTAAACAGGGCCAAGAAAGGAAGACTACAACAACTGACTGCAATTGGAAAGGGTCACCTGGCTCTCAGGTTTCCCCAGCCAATCTGGGTGGCTTACAAAATATATAAAACATAATAAAGCATCAAACATTAAAATTTCCCCCTAATAATGGTGATTTAGCTGTGCAGGTCTTATGTTCTTAATGAGAAGAAGGATAGTTATATCTGGTTGGCCACAACTGAAAACAGCTAATGTGATCTCAATAGTTAAGTTCCAGTCAGCACCAGTCACAGTGATCTGTTCAGTGTCCTGACAAACTGTGCTTTGCCATACCTGTTGTGACCCTGCATTGCCTATCTGGACTCTGCCTTTCTAGTTGTTGTCAGGTCGTGTCCGACTCTTCGTGACCCCATAGACCAGAGCACGCCAGGCATGCCTATCTTTCACTGCCTCCCGCAGTTTGGCCAAACTCATGGTAGTCGCTTCGAGAACACTGTCCAACCATCTCATCTGTCGTCCCCTTCTCCTTGTGCCCTCCATCTTTCCCAACATCAGGGTCTGTTCTAGGGAGTCTTCTCTTCTCATGAGGTGGCCAAAGTATTGGAACCTCAACTTCAGGAACTTTCTAGTAAGTGCCACTAATTTGATCCAGCTAGGACAGGATAGCATCACCCTGCCATTGCTAAACAACAACCCCCCCCCCATCTTCCTCCCAATTTTGGAGCTAGTGGAGTTTGCCATGCAACTGCTTGAACAATCTCATCCGTGTATGCATCTTCAAAATTAGGAGGAAGGCTACCTGCTTATCAGAGCACAGGGCCACACTCACAATGGGAAGCATATTTGTTGAAGCCTGGCTAAGAGTCAATGGTCCCAAGTGGACTGATTCATGGATTCATTTGCTAAGAAAAAGACATCCTCAGTAAGACAAACAAAGGAACTGGATGGGCAAAAATAATTTGGCACATATGTTGAGTGTTAATCTTTTATACCACAATTTAACTCCAAGCAGTGGGGTGTCTATGCAGCATACCGAATCAGGCCTGCCATTAGCATCCTTCAACTCCAAGTAAGGTTTCTTTTTTACTCTGTTTAGATCCTCATGTAAACCATCTAAAAGAAAGGCCAGGAGCTCTTGGGAATCTTGTTGCTGGTACCCTGAAAACTGAGGAGCAAAGCGGCCAACCTGGGTCTAAAATTAAAAAAAGGAAAGGAAAAATAACATTAGGAAGATGCATGTGAGCAGTGAAGGGAAAAGTAGTAACTCTAGCCTCATTTGCAGAATTCAATGAAGATTAGCTAATTCCTAGCAATAAACTAATGTCAAATAGATACCAAGATGTATAAATTCTCCTCTCCTATTAGATCAGTTTCTTTGGATAACAGTTATCAGACACAGTTGCCGTATGGTTAATCCATGTAAAATTCTGTGAAACTGACAAACGTGCTAATAAAGTACATTTGTTACTTATTTGAGTACAGAATATCAACAAGTGATTTGAAGACCATGTGTACAATTTTAACAACCATTTCAAAAGCAACTCAGTGTACAACTGATTTCAGAGAAATATAAAGTTGCTAACTTTCAGCTCAATTTTATTTGGAATATTGCACTTTACAACATTGTAAAGTGGTATAAAACAATAAAAAGTAAACAGATAAAACAGTTCTCAAAAACGAAGTCAGATAACTCCTAAAACCTTGTTAAAATTCAAATTATATTGGTAAAAGCTTTAGAAGCCACAACTATTCTAAACAGAATGCATGGCATTTCCCTGCAATATGCAACGTTCAGTGAATTATTAAGGCACTGTAGCACTCAGGAGTCCATATCATACTTAGCATTCTTTTAAGTTCAATCTAAGCTACCCAGCTAGAGCTTTTAAGATGGGGAAAGTATTTTCCCCAAGGGCCACCATTAAAGCCCCATGCAGAAAGCATGAAACCAGAAATGTCACTTCCTCTAGCTGTGTTGCGATGACAGAAAGTCTACTTACTTTGAACATGCGAGGGGCCACGTGAGAATTTCTCCCAGACCACATCTGTTTGATAAGTTCTGCATATGCTTCTGCAATTTCTCCTCTCATTCCCAGAGGATTCTCCTGATTTATTTCAGCTTCATACTCATCTTCCAAGAAATAGTCAGTCAGTGGAGGGGTGTTACTCAAACACTAGAAGAACATTCAGACACAAGAACTACATAAAAAAGAAAGCCATGCCAACAACCCATTTTCAGCCCAATGAAAACTAAAATTGTACTGAATTCAGCAAAATCACCCTATACAGCACTGTATTGCAAGCTACATTAAATATTACATATGGAAACTGCTGAAGGAAGAAAACTGAGGAACACATACTAGCTGGGTTATTTCTATGTTGAGAGGATGGGGTCATAGCTCAGGGTAGACCACTTGTTGTGTATACAGAAGGCTCCATGTTCAAACCCTGGCATCATCATGCCTTGAACCCTAGAGATCTGCTGCCAGTCAGCGGCCTGGTTTGCACACAATGCTAATCCAAACAATGGCTAAGTATGATTGAATGAGTGGATTCTCGCAACAAAAAGTATAGCCACTTTGCTCCTCCCTTGGCCCTGCTGCTCATGTGCTACTCATAGAGGAGCCAGGGTTTGGCTTATAACATTTGGGCAATACTGAGATCAGTGTTCTCACGCTAGAAAAATGCAGCTTTCTATCTTCCATTGTAACCCACAGCATTATGTAGGTTTTCCAAGCTGTATGGGAACCCAACAGTTGTACAATTTAAGATGGGGTAGTATAAAACCCAAGCTGTACAGTGTCTACCACTCTAGGTTCTTCAGCAGATTGTACCAGTTCTTTACCTGTAAAGCTGAATTCATGAAGCATGTATTTCCTAGGTTACTGAGCCCACAGAGACCAGGCTGTGACTGAGGAGGGCTCTCCCTGTTGTTGTAAGAGTTGCAGGAAAAGCTAGAACCTCTGGAGGGGGAAAACATACTGGAATATGATAACAGGTTGCAGAATATTTTGCCTAAGAAACTATTTACAGCTATACAAAAATAATGTATATTGTATTTCTTACCCGCCCTGCATCAAAATTTTATGGGGAGTTTACAGAATTTAAAAACACAATACAATTAAACAAGTAACTCAAGCTTAAGACAAAGCAAACTTTCCAACTTATAGTGTATACACACGTCTACACTATAAAATTCCTCCCTCAGAACTAGTTCTCACAAACAAGTATTATGAGGTAGCCAGTCTGCTGCCTGACTGTACCATTTCATACTGTAGGTGGAGACTCACATTACTGATATTATATTTTGTTTAAAATACTCATATCCTGCTTTTCAGTTTCCAGAACATTATGCTAATGAAAAACAAAGCCAAGACTAGAACAAAAGTTTGGAAAAACCACCACCAACACAAAAAACCCCAACCAAGCAGGATAAAGAGAACAACTGAAGTCAGATGGCCCTAAAATCCTCCAATGTAATACTGTGTTTGCCCTGGCATCTCAAAACTATCAAGGAAAAGGCAATGTGAATCTGCTTGACAGGAATTTCCATAATTTTGGTGCCATGATTGGGAAGCTTTGCCTCAAGGAACCACCCACTACACCTCTGGGGGCATGGGCCCTGAGAGCACAGCCTCCAAGGGAGATCTCAAATGTCCTAGTAGGTTTATATGGGAGAACACAATCTGGTTTAATGAACTGTTTTAGAGTGGCATTTTTTCGTATCAGCTATTGTATGATAAAGTGCTATTGTAGGAAAAATTGGCAGAACACATACATCTTAATGGAATAGTAACTGGCAAAGAAATGCCAGAGGGCCATGAAACTGAAGTTAAGTTTAAAGTTATACATAGCTAGCTTCTGAACTGTGGAGCCATGAATGCTTCAGGGCAGAACCTTATTTAATAAAGAAGAGAATGCATAAAAGTATTCAGAGAAAGGAAGTTACATAAAGAACAGCAGACACATTCTTGCTATTACCCTTTGCCAAGGCTGGAGCAGTTCAAACTATAGGAGTTATTGCTATCACCATTTGTAATGGTTGAAGAGCTTGCTGATGATTTTGAAGAGGTAGCTAGATTTCTGCTTGTTGCAGTGCTTGATCTGGGAGGGGAAAAAAGTAGTAAAAATCCCATCAGGGTTTTTGTTTTTTTTATAAATTCCTGAGATTCTTTAACTGACTTTTTAGTATAGTTTACTATTTTAAGCTGTTTATTTCTGGTTTTCCAACCCAGAAGGAATGACTACAGTATCAGGCTGAAGAGGTGGATTGTTTACGAGTCAATGGAATTAGAAATCTAGTACTCACCCTCATTCTGTATGAAATTTCCCTATTGTAAAATACCAAGGAGAACTTATACAAGTGGTACTAAGCTACACAAGGCAATTTCTTACATTGCAGAGCGCATGATACGATGCACCAATGTTCGAATTCCAGCTGATTAAGAGATCTCCAAATAACATAGCTGTCAACTTTCCCTTTTTTTGTGGGAAATTCCCTTATTCCAGCGCAGTTTCCCATTGCAAAAAAAGGGAAAGTTGACAGCTATGGCCGTTTCCCAATGGAAAAAAGGAAGGTTGATAGCTCTGGAATAATTGCTAGGAAAGAGCTATACTTCTGAATCAGTGTTTGTTCCACAATCAATCATTGCAATGAGTACTAGGCTAGCAAGACTACTAATCTTAACTGGTACAAGGCCTCAGATTCATATTTGCATGCTTATAGCGTAAATCTGTTCCCTCCCAGCAGAACAGAAGGCAACCAACAGGACTTTTAGGACTAAAATTAATCTACTAAATGAAATGAGTATCTTTTGAAAAAGAAGGCTTAAGTATAATAGATATTCCTTGGCATATCTACCAGTGATTTGTAAATACTGTACTATTTTAACAACCTCCAGCTGTAGTCAGGGGCCAATAAGAATTGCACAGTAATGCCTGATACATTGGGTGGAATTCAATGTTTCATCTTCCAATAATTCCACCTATGCAAGCCATGTACTGTGCTGGAAGTTCTTCTGATCTTTCCAAAGCCAATTTGGGGAGCATGTGGGGGGGGGGGCAGAAGCCACGTGGGAATCTTTTGTAGGGGCTGGTTAGGTGAATCCTTACATGTGGCTTAAATTGTAGATGGCTTTGCAACAGGCTCAATTCAGAATGAAGTGGTGCACAGGATAGTTCTTCACTGTTTTTTTAAAAACTGAGCTGTGCATTTCACTACCTCTTAAGGAAAGTATTACAGTGGTGCCTCGCTAGACAAAAATAATTCGTTCTGCGAGTGTCTTCGTCTAGCGATTTTTTCGTCTAGCGAAGCACCAATGCAAACCGCTAGTTTTCGCGACGAAATTTTTTTTTTCGTCTTGCGGGCAGCCTTCCGCTAGCGAATGCCTTTCGTCTAGCGAGTTTTTCGTCTAGCGAGGCATTCGTCTAGCGGGGCACCACTGTATTTCAATATTGTAAAAATAAGATGTAACTTTAAAGTAGTTTTTGTTACTTATTTTTAAAGTCAATGCTACTTCAATTTAGAAAAATGAGTATAACAGGACTTAGGGCATTTCCTATCTTAGTGTTTAGCCTGAAGGCTCTCAAAAGTGGCTAACAAGTTAAAATACAACAAGACAATAAACACAATGTAATAATAACAGAATAGAGAAAGAAAAAAATAGAGTGCCATGCCAAGTTAAACAGTGGTAGACACCTCTCAGACCCAAGCTAGACAGAGGCACAATTCAGACATCACAAAACCATGGTTTGGTGTTCAGGTTTTGCAATGCCTAAACTGAGATAGAGAAATGGAAAGTATAAATAGAGAAAAACTTACTTTGTCTGAGATTGCCTGGGCCACGTACCATCTTCATTCTTCACTTCTATTAACACTACCTTTAAAGTTAAAGAAAAATAATAGTAAAGCTAGGTAAAGGGAGTGCTATCTTAAAGATCTGGGTTTTCTTTGGTTCTGTGCAGAAAAACACAAGCAAAACAGGAGATTCCCAATTAAATAACCCCCATGCTAACACCTTAGGATGTACAGGAGGCTCTGGCAGGCTTTTGACTCAGCAGCATTTACAAGTTACCATTTAAGGAATCAGCATCTACAGAGAAGAGTTGTTCACACTACTGCGGCAATTTGATCACATCTTGTCTTTTTCAGGCCCACAAATCACACAATGGCAGCAACAGCCACCACATGCAGCTGCCTCTATGATTGCTGCTAGGCTGTGAATGCAGTAGTTCTTCCACAACGGCTGGCGTTTGACTGAACTTGGCCAAATAGTTGAGAAACCAGCTCAAATTTCAGAACACTTTGTATGACTACATAATCATATGGGATGGGATCCAACTTCCAAGTCCTACTAGAGGAAGCAAGAGCTCTCACTAGCACAATTGGGCTCCCCCACCCCCGTGTGCCCCAAAATTGGCTTGTAGAGGTGTCAGAAGAACCCCCAGAACAGCATGCCAGGGCAGTGGTGAGGAGGAATAATTCTGTCTGGCAAGCTGAAAAGCTGGCCCTGACAGTATGACAGCCATAATATTACCTTGAATTCCTCCCACTTTTTTACAAATTGCAGCCTTGTCGACAGCCCACAGGGTGAGCAATACAACATACGACATTTGGACTTCTTACCTGTCCCTGATAGAGCCCCGCATCTTGTATAGTGCTGTCGAGTTTGCTTAGCTGCTCATAAGTATTACTCATGTATCTGCTCCACAGCCTAATTTCTTTTCCGTCAGGAATACTAAACTGCTTTCGCATTTCATTTTCAATAGTAGCTGGTAAGAAAGAGACAAAGCTATTACAAGCTGTATTTTGACTACGTTGGGGGAGTATGGCTTGTTCAAAGTGTTAAAAAGTGCTTATTTACTAGTGCTAAATAAACAAGGTGGTGTATACTAATTCTGGATTATTTTACATTGGTGAATTATTAACTGTATCTATACATACCAGTTTTCTATAAAATTTAATTTCTGACTACAGCTGTATTGCCTCAACTAGCTAAATATTATCACATTAAAAGATAAGGAATCATTTATTTAAAATGCAGCTAGGGTTATTTGAAGCTGGCATTCTATTACTACTGAAATAACCAGTCTGCTGGTAGGATTATTTGAACAATGGCAGAAGCATCTAAAGCTGAAGAGTAACTGTCAGTTCTAAGGACAAATAATAAAAGCTGGAGTGAAATCGTGGTTTAGCAATGGTCAGATAAGTAGAAGCATTCACCATTTCACAGGGGGAAAGGAAGTGATTTCAGATGATTGTGAAAACAAAATTAGAAAGAGGTTGCAAAAAGAAAATGGTAAAATATACTTGCCCCATTTAATGATCTAAATAAATTACTAGACACCACTAGGTGTGGATGTGTTTCAAGGTGTGTTGTGGGGTTAGCAAACAGCTACTTACCAACAGTGTCTGCTTTGCTGAAATAAGAGCTCAAAAGATTAGCAGGATCACTGTTCTGACACAGCTTCAGCTCCAAAAGATAAACTTCTACTTTACAGTGCTTCACAAATAGTCCATACTCCACAACCTAGGAAGAAAAGGGTTCCTGTAAAGTGGTACAACAAACAATTCTGAAAGCAAATATGTAGTCTAAACTGAAGGGCTCCACCCTCAAAGTATCCATATCTTGGCCTGATAGATAACAGTGCCATCATCTAGAGTTTCACATAAAACAGAAGTCCTTGGTTTTAACTCTAGTTCTACAACTGGCAAAGTGGCTTCAAATAATCCTGCAGAGGTTTCTACAGCCCAATCCCAAGTGTGTTTATTTCGAAATTAGCTCTACTGAAGTCAACGCTAACCTACAGTATTTCTTTTTTCTAAATTGGACAGAAATATGTATGATGGCTCTGCAGGTTATAGTTAACTATTCTTCTTAGCTATTCAAACCAAGAGGTAAGACCCAGGGTGGATAAAAATCAATGATTTTTAAAATAAATAAATACATAAAATCAACAAAAATTAATTTAAATTGGATTTGTAAAATAAAATGCTTTTGGAGGAAAAATCTTTCTAAAGATAGTTTTCTATCTAAGTTACATTATAGTCCAAAGGCTATTCATCAGGAAATAAGGGTTTGTTTTAAGTTTTAAATGTGTGCTAAAACTCAGTCTAAGTTTTTTAAAAACATGTTTAACAACATCAGTTAACAAACATGGATATATGCTATAATGTTGTTGTTTTAGTTAAATAAATTGTTTAAATTGTTATTAAGGAAATGATCATTTTTCTCCTTCCAATAAAGTACAGCAGAAAAGTTGTCCAAATATAAACAGTCAACTTATTAAATCTCACAATAATTTCACAATCATCTGTCTATGTATTTCTAATAGTACAGTATAACCAAATCAGTAATTTTTGCTATAACTGTAAAAACTACTCTGAAAATTTATTATTCCAAAAATGAAACCTTCATCTGGTTGTAAATATTAAGATTATACCAACAAGAATGAGTCTTTCTGTTAAAAAAATGATTTAAATCCTTACTGGCTAGCGATTTAAATTTTATTTAAATCAAGTCCACCCTGGTAAGACCCAAACAACAAAGGGCAAAATCAGGTTTACCAAGATCTCTTTTCCTCAAACTGCCTCCCCCAAGTTGCTCTGGAGAGTTGGGGAACACTGGCACAAAACTGGAACATCCAATGCCTTGACAAGTTGAAGCTCCATTTTTATTGGGGAGTCCATTAACATGATTGCAAAATTCTACCACAACAAAAAAGGAGGGCTGAATATGACCATCCAGGTCTCTCTATCCGGCCCTGTAAACCAGGGGTCAGCCAACTTTTATTGGAGGGGGCTGGTTCACCATCCCCCAAACCTTGTGGCGGGCTGGACTGCACATGCGCACGCAGCGGAGGAGGCTTCTCTCTCTTCCCCCTCTCTCCCCAGCCCCTCCCCTCCCTCTGCCTACCTATGGTGCTGCCAACGCAAGGACGGGTTGGCTCCGGAGAGGCACTGCGCTGTGCCAACTGCAGTTCCTGTGCCTGCCCTTGCAAGTGGCAGAGGCTGGTGGCAGCGGAGGGATGAGCAGACCGAAAGGGCTGGCTGGCTCTGGAGAGGCACTGCCCAAAATGGCGCTCAGCCCACTCAGCCCTGCCCCCTTCCTCCTCTATGCAGGGTGGGGAGAAGCCAAGAAGAGGGAGGGAGGAGGTGCTGCAGTGTGTGAGAGGGAGAGGGGTGGAAATGGTGCCCCCCAATAAATGGCGACGCAGGAAAAAAAAAATAACGAAGAAAAAATTAACAAACAGAATCCACAAGATCCACAGAACGTCTGTGGGCCGGATCCTGAGGGCAATTTGGCCGGATCCAGTCCGTGGACAGTAGTTTGCCAACCCCTGCTGTAAACTCTCCATAGGTCACACGCTTCACTGGCCCTGCTTTATACTCTGAATGTTTTTTCCTGGCTGTAATGTGTCCAACACATAACACTAGGTTCAATCTTCTGGCTCAGGGAAAGGAATGAATGTTATGTAATCACTTGGTAGACACTTGGGAGAAAAAAGAAAGATCAGTAATGGATCATAGCAATTTGCTAAAACACTGGGCCTCTTGGGCTTGCTGATCAGAAGGCTGGTGGTTCAAATCCCCGCGACGGGGTGAGCTCCCATTGCTCGGTCCCAGCTCCTGTCAACCTAGCAGTTCAAAAGCACGCCAAAAAATGCAAGTAGATAAATAGGTACCGCTCCGGTGGGAAGGTAAATGGCGTTTCCATGCACTGCTCTGGTTTCGGTGTTCCGTTGTGCCAGAAGCAGCTTAGTCATGCTGTCCACATGACTCAGAAAAACTGTCTGTGGACAAACACCCGATCCCTCGGCCTGTAAAGCCACAACCTCAGAGTTGTCTGTGACTGGACTTAACTGTCAGGGGTCCTTTACCTTTACCTTTTTATCAAACAGTTAAAGTAAATGCAATCTAAACTAAACTAAAAAGGGGGAAGGGGGTTTTGTGGGGGAGGAGGGAGGAAAAGGGAATTACCCTTCCTATTTTACATTTTCACGTTCCTTTTAAGGCCTACATTTAAAAAGCATATACTGTATTTTAGCAGAAATATGGGCATGTTTAGCTTATCTTCTTATTCTGAAAATGGAATTATTCCTATGAAATACCACATGCTCTTTTCCACATTGTTCATTAAGATTATACCAGATTGCATTAGCAAGTACTATATATTATTTGTTGCAGTTAACTATTTGATTTATGATCCAGCCTACAAAGCAATTTGCTGCATTGTTTAGTTACTTGGGAGTCCTGCTGTGTTTCTGAAGTCAGTATACATTATCTCTTCCATTGAAAAGAAGCATTCCTGGTTGAAGGGTCATGTGGAGTGTGCTTTACTGTATTCCCCTATCCAAAGGATAAACAGTTCTTCTCTTTCCTCTCCTCCCCACGGCAACCCACTCTCTAACCTTATCAAGTCTCCTCACTCCACACAACCCTCCAAAAATGTTTTTTGAGACCCACAGGAGTAGCAGGGAGAGGAGAACAGCAAGTCCCACTAACGGATGGACACAATTGGATACCACCCTTTAACTTCATCCTGTGTTCTGGCTAAATGACTAATCAACAGAGTACAGGGCAAATGAAGAGAAACTTTCTTCTCTACTCTATATTAGCTAAGCAAGAAACATTCTATAAAGCCATTCCAAAACTGTAGGAGCCATCCTAATACTGGGAAGAGCAGTTCATTTCCTACCCTGTATTTCCAGTTATTCAACCTTATACGTCACACAATATATCTTATTATCCTATGCACCAGTTAAATGACACCTAAATATTCTTTATAGTGTTCATTTCTCTGGGTAGCTCAAGAGATAATTCACAGTGTTCCACAAAGCGGCAAAACAGTGTAAGTTACATAAAGATCATTATCACTTACCTTTCTCACTATTGGTTTCTGTCCCTCTATACAACCATACCAATTTACTAATTTGTTCCAGGCTTCAGTAGGAACCAACACATAATCCAACTCATCAATGAGATGCTCTTTCAAAGTCTGAGCTTCCGAGTCTAAAAAGGAAAGGAAACATAACGATAAACAGGAAGATAAGCAGTTCTCCTGGAAATCCTGCATAAAACAAACACACTTTCAAAGTGACAGACACTTCTGAAAATCTAACTTAAGGTAATTTAAATAGCCACATCAAAGTGAGTCTTGAAGACACTCAAGTGGTATTATTTCACAATCTAATTTCAGACTTCTCTTCCACACATAATTTCAAGCTATTAATCAAATAAAACCAGCTGTATAGTATTTAAAGTTTTCTTTAAAAAGTACAATGCAGAACTGGATGACTTTCCTATACAAATATGATCCAGAGACTTTGAGAAGCAAACTTAAACTTTTTTTGTTTGTACACAGACTTTCTAGTGATTTCCTGGGACTCAGCTAGACTGGTAAAGAAAAAGCAATTTATATGCATTGTATGTGAGATATAACATTGCGCTACCAGATGGCAGTGTGGAATCCCGTTTTTCTCTACCTGTCTTCCCTGTTTAAATTTACAATGCTTTAAACTGAAACGCTTCTTTCATACGTCTAGATCCAGCCCTGGTCTGAGGAACACAGCATCTATATTGCTTTTTGATGCTATATTTAAATATCTCTACCTATCCACAATATGTATTACTTTAAACCTTTTAAAGAGTTGCTCAAGTGTTATTTCTCAAGTCTGTATCTGGAGAGGGGTGGCACGGCAGAATGGTGTGTTCCTTCCACTGCTTCTGCTGCCACTGGGAACCTCTTGCAATACAGGACAATGCGATTTCTAGGTATCTAGTCTCCCAAATAATGAAAGATCATGTATGAATACCGAATTTAGAATTTTATTATGAAGCATTCCAATAGAAAAATATAATAGATATTGGATATAAGGATGGGATTAAATGGATTAGGCTGCAGAATGAAATAAATGAAGGAATAGGAAAAGAGGGGATATTTAATAGAGATATTAATAATGATTTGCAACCAACTGATTTACAACACAGAAGCAGATGTAATGGTCAACTCTTTCAGTTTCCATTTACAAAAAAGGGAAAGGAGTCTGCTTTCAGGCCTAGGTGGTGTGGAGAAATGGGAAAAAACAACAATCCACAGGTGTGGAAGCCAAGAATGAGACACTTATTTAAGGGTGGAACCTCTAAGACTTGTTACAATACTGGCTATAATTGCAGTAACTGCTGATGTGACAATCATGCTAGAGTCCATCATAGTTTTCCCAAAGCAAGCTGATTTACCATTAATATCCCTACTTAAGAATTGGGAAAGTGTACTGGAAAAGATTGGAGGGGAAGGGCACGGAATTCCTTACTGTCAGAACACAGTCCAAAAAGCAGTACTGTGCAGTGACATTTCCCCTCCTCCGCTTCCGAGTCCTTTCCAAACTCCAAATCCTAATCCCCTCTTCACACAACTTTACCTGTAAAAAGCCCAGAGTTATCAATCGGTCCTGGGAAGAGATTAGGCTCTCCAACGTTGTACAAGTCCCAACTGTCAAATCCCACGTATTTCTTCCACTGCTTGAACCACCGGCTGTCAATTAGGAACCTGCAACAAAAGGGGAAAAAAGACGCCTTTAGAAGAAGAGGAAGGGGGAAGAAATAGTAATAAAACAAACAAACGGGACAGGGTCAGAGCGGGAGGCAGAAAAGGTGAACAAAGTTGCTGGAGCGGACGGGGCAGAAGAAGAGTGACTCAGCACCGGCACCGGGAGGGCCCGGCCGGCACCGACATGCCCTCCTCTTACCACCAACCCCGCCGGGCACCGAACTCCCGGGGGGGGGGGAGCAGCTCGCGCCTCCTGTTGCCCCCCCCCCTTCCGAACACCCGCATTCGAAAGCCAACAGTCCGAGCGTGGGGAGGGCCTGCGCGGAGGAGGCGGCGCGCGCGCGGCCTGGCTCTGAACCTGACACCGAGAAACGAAACCAGCCGTCGCTCTCTCCCGCTCCCGCCCCCCCCCCAACCGCCCCGCGCCCTTCTCACCAAGACTCTCCCGGCCGCAGCGCCGTCCCCAGCAGCGGCATAAGTTCCGCCCGCTGCGTCCCGGCGTCCGGCCTCAGACCGGCGGCGCCGCCGCCTCCCCCGCCGTCTAACCCTACTTCGGCTGCCGCCATGACAGTACTGCAAGCGCTTTCGCCCGGCCGGCCGTCCCCAACTGCGGATATCCTTCCTCGCCCGGCCGCCGCCGCGCGCACAGAACGGCACTGCGCAGGCGCGGCGACGCCTCCGGGCGTTCGGGGGGCAGGGAGCGCCGGGCCGAGCTCCTCCGCCCGAGCGGGGTGTTTTGACGCTGAGGGGGAAGAGGCCGCTTTCCGCTGAAAAGAAAGGGCGGGCGACAGGGAATCCCTCGGTCTCCAGTCGCTCACACAGGCTCCGTCTGCGGTGTCAGTTACCGCTGAAGGGCTGAGAATTGCAGGTCGTGCCTCAAACTAGATAGCGACCCTGGCTATTAAAGGGATCCTTCTGCATTCGGTGGACTGGAACTACCAACATCTAGAGGGCACCACGTTGGCGACCCCTGCACCTCTGCTGGTGCAGCTGCCTTTTGGCTTCTTTAGCTGTTATGCTGCCATGACACTTTGTCTCTGGACATCCCACTCCTTGAAACCAGCAGCCAACAGAGTGAATTGATATTGAAGGTCTTGTTGTGGGTCGTCCTGCTGGGTTGGCATAAGGGCAATGGCAACCGTCCTTTTTATCATAAGCTTTTTTGGAGACTGCTCTTGTCTAGGAAATATAGGGTACGATGTTGAGTTGGGCTCTTTTTGCAGCAACCATTAATATTGGGTGATACTGAACTGCAGTTGCTTACTTGTGCAACAGGCTTCCTGCTCCTGCAAATGGGACTTCCCCTTTCCCATTTCTCCCCTGCAACTCCCCAACACATGGCAAATCTGCTTTGGAGGTGAGCACCCACTCCAGAACAGATTGTAGTAGGCAGAAAACTAGTATGTAAGTAAATTGCAATCACCACCACAAACTATGGTCCCAAAGATATGACTGAGGTATCACATTAAAGCACAGAACAAATATGCTTACAAAAGAGCAATAGCATTACTCTCTCCCATCAGATAATCTTCAAGAGAAAAATAGGGGGTAAAAGCAGGTAATCTTTGAAATACTACTGGTTACAAGATCTCTGGTTTCTGTTAATTGAAGTCCTCCATAGCCATCGGCTCAGCTGTTGAAATGAACGATTTATGAACGTTCCTCCAAAGGGCTTCATACACAAAGTCTAGGAAAGATTGGGCTGCAAGATATTCAATGGAAAGGGTGCATGATTGCCCTCTGAAAACATATTGATGTGCTTTATTAGTGTTATGAGGACAACAGTGTTTATTAGTGCTATTAGGACAACAGGATATGAGGATAATTCATATAATTGCAAATTTTAACAACTTATGCCTTTTATAACTATATAGGTAATTGTATTGTTAATCCCTTTTTGTTCTTGTATATTACATTCTTCAAACACCCATCTAATAAATCAATAATGCGGGAGCATGTGTGGAATAAGCAAACAACATTGTTGCAATATTTGTCAATTGTGTGTGCATATTTGAGAGAGAATGACACAGGAATAGGACACAGGTAAGATACATGCACACAAATATCTACAAATGTGAGTTTCATTTGTAGTATATTTTTCATCTAGTTCCAGTTTCCACTCCTGACCCACATGACTAATAACAAGCCTTTTTATTTCTAGCAAATTATTACCTTCCACAATTATTTGTAATGTTGCTTATTGAATCCAGTTTGTTAATAAGGACTATGATTTGGTAGAATTCTATGTAGCGTTTTTTGCCAGTAGAAGCCAGGTACCCAACCTGTATCAAATTTATTATGCCAATCCACAGCTGCAGGGAATTTTTTTTTGTCTCAGTTCAAGTCAGTACATAATGCTAAACCAAATTGTGGTTTAGCATGAACACAGATTCCTGGAGCAATCATAACTGCTGCACTCCTTTGGTTCTGCTGCTGGCATGCTACCCAGGACTAAGCCATATTTTGGTTTAGAATGCTGTCTAAATGCAGGCTCATGGTTTGTCTCCTCCAGACAAACTAAGCTGTAAACCAAGAACATACCTTAATTACAGCTCATGGTTTGCCTAGACTCTGAGCAAGACAAAGCACAAGCTCTGGTTTGGACAATATGCTAAGCAAAACCATGGCTTAGGCCAGAAACTGCAGTAGCAGCAGCATTGGAGAAGTACAACAACCATGAACTTCTCTCTAGGGACCTGCTCAGTCATGGTTTAAGTAATAATACTTCAGCTCTTTTGGTAATGTGTTAAATGAGCTTAGGTTTAGATTTCAAATAACTAGTTGCTACCCAATGTTATGCAGCCTTATAAAGACAGAGACATAATCATCTTTGAAGCATTTTATTGGCATAGAATTTCATAAACTGCTGTTTTCCCTAGTGTAAATTAACTACATCTTCACATACAAAATTTTACAAATACATCAAGTGTCCTTCAAGTGTTTAGAAGAAGCACCATCATAAATAAAATTTTGATGGAGAATAGAAACTTACTGCCAGAGTAAACAGATGAATTGCTGAAAAACAAGATCAGACAACGCAGACAAACAGCATGGAGTTTGGCACATGGAGGGCTGCTTCACATAGTAGGATTTAACCCACACATTAAAGCAGCTACTCATATTATTCAGCCTTGAGTTATGTAATACATTGTTGCATTGCACATTAGAGGAAGAAGGGTTATAATTTAGCTTACATCACAGCAAATAGATTCCTGCATTTCAATGAAGTTTCATTGCTATGATGCATAAGCAACTTTCTTCTGCTTATTCGGTTAGATCAGCCCAGTCTAATCTAGGATAGATCTGCAATTCACTCAAGTATGGAAAGTATCATACTTAACCTAGGACATCATCTAAGCAACAGCCTAGCTGAAAAAAAGAAGTAGAGACACATTTCTGCAAGGCAAATTTGCTGGTTCTCGGTGACTCGCTAAAGCAGCTTTTGAATATCATCCTGGATCTTGATGGTTTCAAAACGCCTGCTGTAACGCTTGAAAGGCACCCCATCGCGGCTTATGAGGAACTTCTCAAAATTCCATGCGATGTCACTGCGACACACAGGGGACCAGATGATGAGCTGTGGGTTGGTCATCAGAGACACGGGGTCATCATGTGGAAAGGGCAATGCTTCCTTCAGTAATTTGAAGAGTGGGTGGGCTTTTTCTCCATTCACCTCACACTTCTCAAAGACACTGAAGTTGGGCTCATACCCATTGCCTGGGCGGACATACTTTAGTGAATTCAGGATCTCCTCGTTGGTGGCATTCTCCTGTAAAAAGAAGAGAAGATAGATGCTTAATTCCAAATGTCAGTACAAGATGTAGCAAACGGCCACAGCAGCACCAACCAGACTACTGACTTCTGCTTTATGTGACATGTTCTTCTGCTTCACCAACCCCTTTACCATGCCAATAGCAGCTTTGCAGAGAAAGATTTGTCTTCTTGCAAAAACATTCCCTTCCATCACAACTTGCTACTTGTTACAGTATCAGCAAACATGGAAAATAAAGTTATGGAGAAAAGCAAATTTTACCTACCAGTTCTATAAACTGCTCTGCTGCAGTTGCAAGGAGTTAGTAGGATCTGAAACTTCATGTTCCTCATTGAAAGTAACATTTACAGAACAAATACGGTAATTTCTTCCTCAAATATAAGTCAACTGATGTGAGTCAACTGATACTCCCTAGCATATTGCCCAAGCAGTGATACACATTTTGGGGTAGTGCTGTGGGTGTCTCTTGTCAAATAGCAGAAGGTCTTAAATAACTGGGCAGGAGGGGTGGAGAATGAAGCAATAAAAAGCAGTTTTATATTCTTTCCGATTTAAGCCCTTACAAGCAGATTGTGATGTTGCCACACAGTTTAGGCGCGTACCCTAATTGGAAGTTTATGCATGAGGCTTTAGGTGTGCAATCAAAATGCACAGTTCAGCTTTGTACACTTTGACTACACAAACTGCTTCATCCCCTGCCCCATCTTGAGTACCCCACTGCTTTTTGTCCCATTCAGAGAAATACAGTACTGCTTCAAACCTCAATTCATGTAACACTAATAAGTCCCTGCTGCACACTGCCTCCAAGGTGTGGCTGGGAACTGAAATTTTACAAGCACCTTATCAATTCTGGTGAAGCAGGTATTTGTACATGCCAGTATCAGCAACCCTCAGTCTGTCTCCTGCCAGGATTTGACCTAGTCCTAGACCTTTTGGGTTGCATGCAACAAAATCATCTTGTTAGCACAAGGACTTCCTTCCACTTGTGCAACAAGCTTTCCTCTTCCACTCCTTGCGTGTCCCCCCCACCTGCTCTGGACTGTTGGGGAGCCCCCAGAACAGATTGGAGGCAAGGGAATAGGATCTCCTATTGTATGCCAAGTAGGGTTTGAAAAACAAGAAGCTTATTTACACCCCCTACTGAGCAAGATCTTTCAAAATTACTGAGCCAGTAAACATTGTAAGAGCACAGCTGCTTTATTACCGGTAGTCTCACAGAGGTAGAGTAGCCATCCTTTGAGACAGCTACTTGAAAACTGCAGGCTTCCAAGCCTTACCAAACTATCACCTCTTGATCCACATGCTCCAAATTATTAAGATGGTAAAATGCACATTTCAATTCCTGTATTTGACTGCTTGTCACTCTACCTGCTCCAACAACAAGAGGAGCAAGTGGTCTACGCAGCCTTCCCCACTTTGTTCCTTGGTGTTCAAAGTCAAGCCTGAACATGGATAAATTTAGTCTATTTTCCACTCACATCTGGAAAATACATTTATAGTATGAATATACCACTTTAATAGTCATGGAGAATTCTGAGAACTGTCGATTGGAAAATTTAGCTTTGCAAGAGCAACACCCTTAAACTACAGTTCCCAGTATTCTCCTTGACTGCTGAAGTGGTACAGTAGCACTTTAAATGAAGTTCGTAAGTTCCAGGTGCTGCCGTTCTCAAGAGGTAGCTGTAGCTAGTTCAGTCAGAACCACCATTCCTTTTTCCACTCCGCACAGAGATCGGAGAATACTTAAGGCAGCATTTGAGTGCGTGGGAAGGAAGCGTTTACGCAGCTTAGCTTGTGAGCAGACAGGGGAAACGGGTGTGGTTGCAAAAGTACAGTAGCAGCCACATGTGTACAAAACGACTGGTAGGGTGATCTCTCTGCTGGAAAATGTAACACAGCCTTGCTTCCTCTCCCCTCTCCACAATAATCCAACAAGGTGTGCTGACTTGAGATGCAGAGCAACTGGGTTAAGTGTCTCCTCGGGGAATGATTTCCCACCACTAACCTTTCCTGTACTCGGCAGGCATAAAGCCAGCTTGGGGGGGGGGGCGCGGAGGACATTCCTCATCGAAGCACTCTTATGCCTAGATAAGAGCCTGTAAAGCAAGTGGGGGGGGGGGGTGTTGTGGCGATACGCAAGGCATCAGTTTCAGCATCTGGGAAGGCACGGTTCTTATCACAGAGCAAGCAGGGGTGGCTGGGAGTCGTGATAGAGCTTCCATGAACTAGGTTCACGCCCGCTCCATCACGAGGGTTAGGAAGAGAGAAAATAAAGCTTCTGGCCATGTGCAGAGTGCGTTCTTTCCTCCCCCCCGCCCCGCCCCTTCCCTTCCTACAAACCTAGGACTGAGAAGCCTCCACACAAAGCAGCCCCAGTAGCGCCCCCCTCACCCCATAAAAAGACCTACATGCCCACTTGGGAGCTTGTGTCGCCCAAGGGTGCCTCGTTCCCTGCACAGCAGGAAAAGCTGCCAAGGGGAAGGTCTCCTCCTCCTCCTCCTCCTCCTCCTCGCCCGCCGCGCCCCCTCGACGGCGGCTACGGTACCTGGTGGCCGAACTGGTTGCACGGGAAGGCGAGCACCGTGAGCCCCTGGGGCCCAAAACGCTGCTGGAGCTCTCGGAACTGCGTGAAGTCCCGGCTCGTGGTGCCTCAGAGGGAAGCCACGTTGGAGACGAGCACCACCCGGCCCAGCAGCGAGCCCAGGTCGACGGGCTCCCCGCCGCCCAGGGGCCGCGCAAGCACTCCCGCCAGGCTAGACAATGATGCTCCGGCCATGCTGCGAGCCGTCGAGGATGCTGCTGCTGCAAAGCAAGTGCGCGGCCCGGAGGCGCCTCTCGCCCTTTTCAGCGCGCCCAGCAACTCCGCCCACCTCGCCATGGCTCTGTCTGGTCCTGGGGTGGGTGGGGCTAGCGGGTAAAAGCTCCGCCCATCGTCTTTGTCCTCGTCTGCCGCGGATAAACCCGCTTTCTTTTTACTCCACCCCGATTCTGACCGCTTCCTGCCGCGAGCATTCCAGGCATGCGCACCATCCCTGCGATTCGAAGGTCATTTTCAAACGTCGATTGTGAATGAGTGATTGCTTGGCTCGAGGCCAGCGTGGTTTGCTGGCGTTTCTCTTCCTTTTGGATTAATTTAATCATTCTCTTCTTAAAGATCCCACCTCACGTAAAAGCACAGCCACTCTTCTGATGAAGGGAACGCAGCCCTGTTGCTGCTGTGGAGAGGAGATCCAGCAGCAAATAACCACATGTCCCGCTTCTTAGGAAGCAGAAGCTGATGCCTAAGGGGTCTGATTTGGAATGGCTCAACGCTTAAGGTGGGCTGCATGCCCCAAGTTGCTTATCTATCGTTGTCCTCGAGTCATCACGCATTTATGGGTGTTGTGCAAAGGTTCTGAAATGGAGAAGGTTGTTTTAGGTCTCGAAGGGGACGCTCCCGGCCATGGGGGTACATGAGGTGGGGTACAGCAAAACTTATTTTAGGGTTCAAAACGCTAAACCCCCTGCTAAATTTGCCCGTTTGCCCTCTGACAAAGAAATGACCAGTCCATAATTTTAATTGTAGGTTTATTGTAGCTGTGAGAGACAGAATAACAACAGGAAAAACCCAGAAGACAAAAGTCAGAGATTCATGTGCATTATAATGAGTGAAATAAGTATTTGATCCCCTATCAACCAGACAGATTTCAGGCTACCTGGTATCTTCACTGTATGTAAGGAGCTGAGATTAGAAGCACCTGCTGTAAGGGAGAGGTTTTACCTGTAATCCCAGCTCATTACAGTACCTGTAAAAATACACCTGTGGACAGAAGCAATCAATCCAGCAGATTCCAAAGTAGCCACCATGACCAAGACCAAAGAGCTACAATAAACCTACCATTAAAATTATGGACTTGTCATTTCTTCATCAGAAGGCAAACGGGCAAATTTAGCAGGGGATCAAATACTTTTTTTCCTCACTGTACCAACTCAGGAGTAAGTCTCATTAAACTCAATTGGGCTTACTCCCAGATAAGTGGATGCAGGATTGTTGCGTAAATCTAGATCTTCCTTATTGCCCCAGAAAAAAAGTTCATATTTGCCGCTTAGCAACCTCTGGAAAAATAAAACGCTTGAGCAATCTCAATATTCCTCAGCCTTGGACTTCAATGGAAATACTTCAAAGCTCCCTCAATATTGCAGTATGCTATAAAGTCCAGGTGAGCAATAACTGCAAATAAAAAACATTGAGGCTTAGAATAGGAGTGGCAGTCAAACATTAAACAACACATAGCAACAGCTCAGCCTCAGGTTGAGCAAGAGCTGGTTTGCTTTGCCTTTAATAGCTCACCCGCCCTCCCACACTGCTCTTCTAGAAGCTTCTACACCAGTTTGGACACCTCCTCACTCTGGGTGGTGCCACAGTAAAGACTGGGCCCAGTTAGCCCATTCTGAAGAAGTGAGCAAAAGGGGTCAGAACACACAGCTCCTCCTCTTCCTCTACTGCAGGCATGCATTGCACTAGACAGTTAAAACTTCCCATCAGCACAAAACAACAACAATTTAAACATCTATGGCTTCCCCCAAATAATTCTGAGAAATGTAGTTTGTTAAGGGTGCTGATAGGGCACCTGAGACAAACTACAAAATGGTGTCCCCACTAGGGTAGAAGATCTGCATTGGGAACAAGGGGGAATAAAGATCTACTCTGGGAACAAAGGGATAATAAATATATACATGTGGTACATAAGAGCCAACTCCTAGGAGCCAAGGTCCCTTCACCTCCCCCAATAAAATATTTGAGGTGGCCAACTCCCAAATGTTGATGAGCACTGCCATTCATATGGGGTGTGTGCGTGCGCGCGCTGCATCATGTAATTTATTATGCTGGGTAGGGCTTACCTGACTCCCCAATATTTTATTCAAGTTGGCACCCCTGCTGCCCAAGCTCAATCATTGAGCTTTATGGCCAAGTAGGGACTTCAGACTTAGGTCATTCCACTTGACTCATCTTTGTGCACAAATGAAGTGTACAGTATGGGTGTAATCTTGTGCGTCTGCCCCCGGATGCAGGACAGGGAAGGCAGCCAAATGGAAAAGGGGAGAGGTTTCAACATGTCGCTCTGCCTGTGTGCTGTTGCTGTAACTGCTCTTGCGAGAGATCTGCGGGGAAGACAAGGCGCACACACACACAGTTCCTCCTGCGCCACTTCCTTTGTGAGCTCGGGGAGTCGCCTGTTATGTCAGCTTCTGCTTTTAAGCCAAGGTTGCCACCCTTTTCTCCAGCAACGTTCCTGTGGTTTGGAACTGCTCCACGAGGCAAACGCTCGACAGGTTATACTTTCCTTCTGATTCACGGCATGTTCCAGAATTGTTCTATGACTATCAACCATCAGTCGTGGAACTGAGTGTCAAAGAATGCAAGACAAGTCATGCCACGGTTAAAAAGGAAAAAATGACATCATTTGCCCTGTTCCCAATATTAAAAGTGGCAACAAATTGCTTGTTGGAAGACAGGCGATCCTATGCCCTTTATGATCCGACATGCCTTTTTAGAACTAAAAGCACCCTTTGAATTCTTTGTCTGTGATCCCCAGACTCAGTTAGAAAGGAGCATCTTTGGTTCCTCCCATTAAGGGATGGATGTTTTGCATTTATATCCCACCATTTTCTTAAAGGAGCTCATGGTGGCATTCATCGTTTCCCCCTTCCTTATTTAATTTCCAAAACAATCCTGTGAGGTAGACTGAGAGGCAGTGCCTGGCCCAGGGAGCTTCATTCATGGCCCAGTGGGGGTTTGAACCCTGGTCTCCTAGATCCTAATCCGACACGCTAACCATTGCACCACACTGAATACTTTGTGAACTCAGTTGTTTTAATAGGATTTAAATATCTAACTCCCAGTTTTATGGCTGTCAGTTTGAATGTGCCACAACTTCCACTTTCAGTGCTGCTCCTTTTGTGTTTTGTTTTGAAGTGATAACTGCATTATAAGTTGCTATTGCATTTAGAAATTACTTGCAAATTGAACTTGTACATTTATTCTATCATATATGGTTTGACTGTATGCCACTCTGGGTACTTTTAGTAGAACAGGATATATAAAAGAAATAAATGCTTGATTGCTTGTACTAAAAAAGTAAAACATTCATCTACTGTACAAATCAAAGCCCTACAAATAATCTGCATGGCACATCTTGCAGATAGGTTTGTGCGACCCCAAAACATCCTGTTTGTCCTGCAAAGAATATTTCTTGGCACTTATTGCTGCAAAGGTGCCTGTGACAATATTTGTTTGAGGAAGTTGTTTGTGAAAGTCATTTCCTCATATGTGTGTCCCTTGCTCTCGTTTCAGCCTAGCCATTGTTGAAATAATTGCACAAGTGTCAGTGCATAGCAAATAAAACGCACCTGGCGAAACAATTCAAAGCCATTTCTGCGCAGGCTTGGAGAGAAGGGGGCAAGTATGCATTGCAAATATTTGTTTCTCCCCTTACAAGCCAAGCTGTCATAATGAAACTGGGAAGTAAAAGGACTGCTGGATTGATTAAATACTTTATTTTCTTCTCTGGGCTTCCACACTGTGGGGGCTCAGTGATCTGCTGAAGCACTAAGACACGGCTTGTATAGATGCTGTGCAACAAAGACAGTGGCAGCTGCAACAAGGATGTTTTGTGCACCCCAGTACTATGGGGTGGAGGGAGGGGAGTCCAACTGAGTTTAGTGGTGCTCACTTCCAAGTAAGAACATAAGAAGACCCTGCTGGATCAAGCCTATCTAGGCCAGCATTCTGTTCTCACAATGGTCAACCAGATGTCCATGGGAAACCTGCAAACAGGTTTTGAGCACAAGAGCCCTCTCCTCTCCTATGGTTTCCAGCAACTGGTACTGGGAATCATTGCTGCCTCCAACCATAGAGGCAGAGCATAGCCACCAGGCCTAGTAGCCATCAACAGCCCTCTCCTCCATGAGTTTATCCAATCCTCTTTTAAAGCTATCTCAGTTGGTGGTCATCACTGCCTTCTGTGGGAGCAAGACCCATCATTTTAACTATGTGTTGCATGAAGAAATACTTTAAAGCCTAGGGTTTGCCAATCAGAAGGTCAGCAAAATAAAAAATAAAAAAATTCCTTCCAGTAGCACCTTAAAGACCAACTAAGTTTGTTCTTGGTATGAGGCGAGCTCCCATTGCTCAGTCCCTGCTCCTGCCAACCTACCGTAGCAGTTTGAAATCACATCCAAGTGCAAGTAGATGTACCACTCTGACAGGAAGGTAAACAGCATTTCCGTGCACTGCTCTGGTTCGCCAGAAGCAGCTTAAGTCACGCTGGCCACATGACCCAGAAGCTGTACGCCGGCTCTCTCGGCCAGTAAAGCAAGATGAGCGCCGCAACCCCAGTCATTCACGACTGGACCTTAATGGTCAGGGGTCCCTTTAATCTTCTAACATTCAGCTTCATTCATTGGATGTCCATGAGTTCTAGAGTTATCA
Organism: Lacerta agilis; assembly: GCF_009819535.1. Lineage (NCBI taxonomy): Eukaryota > Metazoa > Chordata > Lepidosauria > Squamata > Lacertidae > Lacerta > Lacerta agilis. The sequence goes on from NC_046313.1 coordinate 66,885,324, forward strand.
GGGTTGGGGAATAACTTTTCTCTATCCACTCTCCCCATGCCACACATAATTTTATACATGTCTATGTAAATAAGTATGCCTAAGCTTGGAGTCCTAATCAGCCACTCTAGACAGGGACGTTACCTGACATGCTTTTCAGTTCTCATGACTTTCACTGACACAGCAGGAGCTGAGGACCTTTCACTCCCCCATCCCCAGGTGTGCTCTGAGCATGGTTGCAATTCAGAGTCTGTAGTCTCAGTCACACAGATTCTCAACAACATTTCCTCCCACTAGCCCCGTTTTCTTTTGTTGTTTAAATAGGTGCTTTGGGACCATGCTGGCTGACTGACCAACCGACTCTTAATTGTAGGGACGTGGGTTTGAGTCCCACATTGTGCAAAAGATTCCTGCATTGCAGGGGAGTGGACTAGATGAGAGTCAGTGTGGTGTAGTGGTTAAGAGTGGTAGACTCGTAATCTGGTGAACCGGGTTCGTGTCTCCGCTCCTCCACATGCAGCTGCTGGGTGACCTTGGGCTAGTCACACTTCTTTGGAAAGTATTAGGAATCTGGGAACATAAAAAACACAGTGCCTATTCAGTATTTCATAAACTGAATGTTGTATACAATATTTATCACCGAAAGGGAGTGCCAATATCACACAAAACTGAGGACTGAGTTGAAATACAGCTTTGAAAAATGGTTAATATGAAAATGGATGACTAAGAGTTGAAAATATTTTCTATGCACAAAATGGAAGATGGAAATAATAATTACTGTGCTATGCAAATGATGGAATATCCCTGTGCCCTTTTCTCTTTTGTAGGCACCCCCATCTTGGTTAGAGATAATGTTAATGTGTCATTCACTGAAACCGACAAGTATCAAATTATTCTTACATCACCTTGGTATCATTGTTGAGGCACAGCAATATGCTGAGGTAATGTCTGGAAGAGATTGACAAATTATAAAGTGTATTTCATACACACATTGAACATACTAACTTTACATGTTGCAAAGGCAAGATTCTGCAAGCACCTGTGAGGTTCTTTAGGCTTGCCCACATGACTATTTGGGTTTGTGTGCCTTTTTAAACACTTTCCTCTGTCAACAGCAGATTCCCTTGCACTGTCAAACTGCTTCTGAAGCTTCCCCCCGTTTCAAAAGTCCTGCCACATGGGACAAAGTGTGGCAGAGCTGCTGTTCAAGAAGCAAACCTAAAACAACATGGGTCATACATAACTGAGAATGTATTTTAATTCTGTATTTAGCAGACAACCCAATAAAAGCAACATGCAGACTTTATGACAGGCAAAATTAGAGCATTGCATGCTTTTGCCACTGGACTGGTGAGATGGTGCAGCAGGAAGAAAGGCAGAACTAGGATGCTCCTTTTGGCAACCCCAAACATTCTCTCAGAAGCAGAGAAGGAAAGTTTGGGGTGATCATTTGTGACCGTGTACCACAGGATATAGCTGAAGACAGATGCACCAACACAAATTAGCAGCACATTGGCATTTACATATGTTGAAGCTTCTAGCATATACAGAAAATAATCTGACAGTAGATATGCATTACAGTTCCTTAGTTACCTCATGCACTTGTATAGTTAAATATACAAACCTGTGCAATAATGCTGAAGAACTTTGACATTTTCCCCTTTAGGGTGCTCAACTTTTTTCTCTCTGATGTTGAGTAACAGTATTTGCTGCATGGTGCGCATTAAGACGACCATTTGCCAGAAACTTTGCTGTGCAGTTATCTTCTCTTGTGTAGACATGTTTTAACCTGGCAATGCAAGCATGGATCCTTCTTGAGGAAAAGGCACTGCTCTACTCTACCCCACCTTCATACCTGCTTACTTAGGCGGCTTGCTAGGAGTACTGGTATCAAGTTGCCAGCACTAGCCAAGAGCACAGCTGCTGGATATTCAGGAGCAAGTTACACATCTTCATATTTTAAAGCAGGGTTGTTATATTCCACAGACAGTGCTGCTGGCAATTATAGACAAAAAGGTGAGTGTTGGCTTTCTTTATAAATTCACATTGTTCCACCCTGAACGCAAGCTTCTACACAGCGAAGAACACAAACACCAGAATACAGGGAGCTTAGAAAACTGCCTTTATTTTATTAGTTGTTGGAAACAGGAAATACAGAAGAGAGTTTAGTTTGCTGCAGAACAGCAAGATGTTCACAGGATGGGAATTTGGCCAGCAGATTAACAAGAAATTGCATTTTCAGCTTGGAGCTGGATTCAGCAGGGGTTAACTTAAAGCTTCTGAAACATTCAGTTACCTTGACTGTAAAACAGCTGCTTTTCCCTTGCTCCTGAAGGAGGTATTAAGATGAGTTTTCTGGGCATGTTTAAGTCATACAAATGGGTTGAACAATTACAAATGGGGAAAGGGCATCAATCTCCATTTGACTTTATTTGCAAGTACACTATTAAAAAACCCAGAACACCGTACACAGAAGTTACAAGCAACAGTATTAGGAAATCCAATTATACAAAAAATACTACATCTAGGCTGGGGTATATAGATTTATTTTTGGTAACATACATTTAAGTGGCACTAATTACACAGTAACTATAAGGTAACTAACATGAAACCACAGAACTGTCACTTTTCATAGCTGGATGGGACATTGTTCATTTCAGGATAATCACATTTTCCAACCACCATTTTACACTTCAGAGCCTTTGAGTACAGAATTGGGGGGGGGGGGGAATAAAATGTGAAAATACTGAAGTTACTCAGGACCCCATCCACAGCCATGTCTGTTGTGCCTGAATAGGCTAGAACATGTTAGTTATGAAGTAGTTACAGCCCAATTCTCAGTGTTACCAGCTTTCCCCTCCCCATTTCTAAAAAAAGCAAGAAGTTAAGAGAATTGTCTTGAATTAGTGCCTGGCATATCCTGCAAGTGCAGAGAAATTGTGTTAAAGGAATGTTGAAGTTAACCCTTGTGTGCACAGATGTATTTGATGCAGACCGTTATAAAAAAATCATGGTTGGCTTCTAAATACTGGTAGCAAGACTCAATTTTAAATCTCTTAAGTAAATTACAGATAAATGAAAAAGGCTGGTAATCATACACTAAGATTAATAAACAGCACTTCAAAAATTTATCGAGTGCAGGGCGCTGCTTCAGCCATCTTCCCCTGGCCGTGCTTTACAAGAGAAGGCACCCGGATTTTTTCTTGCCACGTCGGGCTTGTAAAGCAGCTCTAGTGGCCATTTCAAAAACTTCCCTCACACCGTCTTTGGTCTTTGCACTGCATTCCATGTATCCAAAAGCACCAATGCGGTTTGCCATATCCCTGCCCTCTTCAGGTTTCACTGGCTCCTGTACAAACACAAAAACAATTAACATAGTTCAAAAGGAAGGAAGACGGACCATTTTGGTTTTCAACCTCCCAATTCAGGTGCAAGCCCCCGATTCTCTGCTGCTATTATGAAGGGAATAAACTTCTGGCAATGCTCTTCTAGCAAAGTGAGGCCTTCTAAAATTGAAGTGAACACATAAAAATGGTTTGGTACAGTACCAGTAGGTTTCATAGTGCAGCAGTCAGTGCAAGTAAGCCATCAAAAACTTGAAGCTTAAAACCTACGTTCTATTCCCTGTGGTTCTCTTCTTCCTTAAAGAGAAAAACCGTGAGATCATTTATTTGCTGCATTATTCCTCAGTATGTGTAGCAGAAAAAGGGGACTAGTTACTGCCCCAGCTACTGCTCAGGTGACAGTTGTTTTATAAGTTAGTGACATGTTGCAATACACATCTTAGTGATTTAAATGAACTTAAGAATTTGTTGGGCTTTCAGAGAAATGTCAGGTATAGACGTACAGTTTAAAAGGACTATTACATAGCAGTCAAGAAACCTAATTTATTCATATTGCAGGATGTTACCAAGAGGCAGATAAATATCTCTTTCTAACAGTGAATCCCTATGCACCTGTAACACTAGGCTTCCTCACAGTGAGCAAGCATTTTTACTAAAGAAAAGGGCATAATGTTTTAGCATCAAGTAGTCAATAACATTTGTCCAACATCTAGAATATTCCTGAGTATTGAAAAAAATACTGAGACAATGACCTAAACTTTAGATCCTAAAGCTGCTCCACAAAGCAAGCCCAGGTAGGCACGATGCTGACATGGAACTTTCCATGTGATGATCTTGCTTTAGAAGCAATCATATTACTGCAGCAACCTATGAAATATCCCTTTGTACCTGTGGCAGTTTTCTTACCACAGCACATTGCTTGCCCAGCTAAGGAAATCTAGAACTGCACTATGGAATTCTGGCGATGGACCAGTATATGCCACTGAACAGTTAGATTTGGCCAGCTGGGTAGGGAGACAGACCAGGAGATGTTCCCACCCCATGAAAAATAAAAATAAAAATACTGTAAACTATTTGCAATTATATAGTTTTATTATACTTTTGTTTAGTTGTCCAAAGGCATAACAGAATGTCGCTATTTCCAACTCAGGAAAGCCAGGCAGACTCTTCTGTACTGTATCCTAGCAAGATGCAATTACTAGAGACGAATCTTTGAAGGTTTGCTAGCAGGGACAAAATTCATTTAACGGAGCTTAAATGTGCTGATGGAGGTGTGGCTGCACTGTTGTCTGGATCGGAGCACAGATGTGAAGGAGGAGATGCCTAGCTACCTATTTAGCAGGAGCAGTGCAGGTGATTCTTGCACCTTAGGAGTGCTTTGACAATAAAGAACTAAATTTCTAATCGTGTGTCCTCAAGGGGAGGGGGGGGGTGCCTGCGTGTGCTGCAGACACGAAGAGGGCTTTAGCTCCCAAAAGCTTATACTGTAATAAATTTGTCAGTCACTAAAGTGCTGCTAGTACTGCTCTTTCAGTTGCTTTGCTAAACTTACACTATTATCTACTTTAAAGGGTTGATGTGAAGATAAAAATACTCAAACACTTTGGCAAACTTAAAATTCTATTACAAAAAGGAGGATGGTGGAGGAGATGGTTCAGATAAGAGCTCAGTATACCAAATACAGAATCCTTGTCTGCACATCCACCTAAGGAAAGCTTGTCCTAGCAGACAGCCACACACTGCATTTGCTGGGGACCTACATGTAAAGTCTAATGTTTGCAGGCCTGAAGATCCTGATCGTGTCACATGTTCTTTTCACTTTCATTTTTAGGTTAGGCTTCTTTTTTTGAAATTTCAAACCTGGTCTCCTCCCAACAATTCAAAATTGTTGGCAGGCAAGAGAGAGACTTTTAATTTTGTTTATTTATTCATACATCAGTATAGCCCAGGGGTTGGCAAACTTACCCAGGCTCGGGCCGGTTCCTCTGGTGCCGTATGCGTGTGCACTCCTTTTTTGGCGCACGTCCGGGTTGGCGCGGCACTGGAAATAGCTTGTGTGCATGTGCACGGGCCTCTGCAGACCTGGAATTGCGCCGGAAATGACGCTTGCGCATGCGCACAAGCTATTTCTGGCGTTGCTCCGGAGATGGGCAGACACGCCATGCCAGTAAGAGCAGGCGGCGGGGCTCACTCGGGGCTCACTCGGGCCGTATCTGGCCTGCAGGCCTTAGTTTGGGGACCCCTGGTATAGCCATTACACCTTTCCTCCAAGGAGCTCAAGGTGGCATTCATGAGTCTATTCCCCCTCATGTCATCCTCACAGCAACCCTGTAAGGTAGCTAAGGTTGAGGGATTGACCCATGGTGACACAGTGAGTTTCATGGCTGATTTTAACCCTTGTCTCTCAGGTTCTAGTTGTCTTAATATCCTTCCACCTTCTTCCACACTCTGGAAAAAAATGTGTAAAAGTGAATAAACTAGGGGAAAGGAATATTTCCCCACAGTTCTGGAAATTTATAGTGTCCCTTGTTGACAGTCCTGTGTGGTACCTTTGAAATTAGTTAATTCAGGCTGCAATCCCTGTACATACTTATCAGGCAGCAATTGCCATGGAATTCAGTGGGACTTACTTCTGAGCAATTTACAGTTTCTTTGGCATAAACCCACAATAGAAATTGTGGCAGCATGGCCCTCTTTTGAACCAAATTAGAAGAGTTTTCTCTTTAAGTCAGGTTTTTGTAAAATTTTGTGGTTTGTAAAACTGCAGTGGTTGAGTATCTACAACTTTGTAAGGGAGGAAGATAGGGAGAAAACTGAAACAACTTGGCTGTACCTCTGTGACCACTCATTGGCCACGCCCCATGGCCTCCTAACAGCCCCACCAGGTCTAGTGGGCACCAGCTGCCTGGGGACACAAATATGATCAAATCTAAATTAACTCACTACATGAAGAGGTAAAAATATAATTTAACACTCAGATTGCCAACTCTATCATCCATTCTCTTTTGATAGGAGGTATCTGCTCCTGGTGACCAACATTAGAAAATCCGTCCCCCAAAGTTGTAGAACACCTTCATATGATGGGATCAATTTCTAGCAAGTCACAGCGAGGAATGAGCAGCCGCTCCATGAGGAGAAAATTGAGAAGCACCAGTATAGGAAGTAGCCTACAGTAAGTGTGACTCTTAAGAATTCAAGCTACTTAACAGGCAGATTCCAAAGCATCTTTTAGGATATACATACTTGAAAATGCAAGTACTTTCTAAGTCAGCTGCTGTATTAATAAAATAAAGATTTTCAGCCTCAGCCCAAGCACCCAGTAGCACATACAAGAGGAACAGACATTGCATGGAAACAGAAAAAAAGACTTGCCTGCTTCATCTTGGCCAGTTCCCGCCTTGTGTGTTCATCATTCCTCAAATCCTTCTTATTTCCTACCAGGATGATTGGTACGTTGGGGCAGAAGTGTTTCACCTCTGGAGTCCACTTCTCTGGAATGTTTTCTGAAATAAAAAAAAAATCACATCAGAAAATCAATCTTCAGTCAAGATTAAGGTAACACATGTACAGCAAATTTCCATGGGAGCTCATTTTCCCATATCCCTTACCAGCCTTACTGGCTGGTCTCCCAAAATGCTAGACACCAGTGTTTAAGGATCCCAAACAACAGGCCATTTGGGATTTCCCCAGCTGTTAGCAGTTAGTGAGAGCAGTCAGGATACTCCCACCTTTCTAGGTGTGATCCTTGCACCAGTTCCAATGGATTCCAGTTTCCATTTTGGCAGCTCTCAAGTAGCTTATCCTAATGGAATATATTTTCCCCTCCAACATTCTCTAATTTGGCTAAGACCGAATCCATAACAGTTTCCCCACCTTCTGTCACCATTTATTTGCCACTAGTCTGTTTCAGCTAGTAAACGAGGCAGAAAGGAACATTACGAATCTCAGCCTGCTACCATTCCCTGATTTAAGTTACTTGGCAAGATTTGTAGAAGAACAGTCTTACATTTTTCTTTTTACTGAGCCAATGATGAATTCCCATTAATCACTGAACAGTACATTTTGGAGCTAGTTTAGAGTAGTTAAAACTGGATTTATGGAAGAAATACTGCCCTCAAAAATATATTCAGCTAAGTAAAACAGACCCCCCCCCCATTAAAGTTACAGCTACCCTTGGTTAACAAACTATTCCCACGCATATCTGCATTGAAATTCAATAGCATTTAAAGAGAAACAAACTTGCCTCTTGTAGAATAAAATGTGATAAAGATCAAACTTCATCACATCAGGGAAGTTAATGCTTCTCTCAGTTCAGTTTTAGACACAGAAACGTGGAATTCTCCAACTGTTTTGTCCTTGATATTACCCTCCTTTCCTACATAAAACTTGCCTATCTTCATAATAGCAATCTTTTTATACACTTTGTTCACAGCTATAATTAAGAAATGAGATTCCCCCCCCCCCCCAAGAACTAATATTTCACTGAAAACACAAGTTTTAGCTTCTATATAGTGCAGTGGCACCTCGGGTTACAGACTTCACTAACCCATAAATAGGACCTTAGGTTAAGAACTTTGTTTCAGGATGAGAACAGAAATCGCGTGACAGCAGCGCGGCAGGCCCCATTAGCTAAAGTGGTACCTCAGGTTAAGAACGGACCTCCAGAACGAATTAAGTTCTTAACCCGAGGTACCACTGTATAGACATCCTGCTAGCAATGCAGTAATTCAGAGGACATGACATGAATTTAGTTTTAACTACTTACCTAAACTATCAGGACTATCAATTGAAAAACACATAAGTATAACATCGGTGTCAGGGTATGAAAGAGGCCTAAGTCGATCGTAGTCTTCTTGTCCTGCTGTATCCCATAAGGCCAGCTCCACCTACAGGAAGAATAAGGGCATTCAGTCAATAATAGAAGACACCTTAATAGATAAGGCTTTTCAGGATGGTGTTAAAAGCTCTTGTCCTGAGATTTCAGAGCATGTCCCTCACCATTTAAGCACAGGTAGGTAGCCATGTTGGTCTGCCGTAGTCAAAACAAAATAAAAAAAATTCCTTCCAGTAGCACCTTAGAGACCAACTAAGTTTGTTCTTGGTATGAGCTTTCGTGTGCATGCACACTTCTTCAGATACCTGAAGTGTATCTGAAGAAGTGTGCATGCACATGGAAGCTCATACCAAGAACAAACATAGTTGGTCTCTAAGGTGCTACTGGAAGGAATTTTTTATATTTTGTTTCCATTTAAGCACTCTCTCATTAAAAAAGAAATAATATACTGTTCCATATGCTACTTTCAACAGTGGTGAGAACAGCTGTGCAAGGAGCAAAGGCCTTCTCTATATGGGCACTGAACAGATTTCCAGAGCTTCTCTTTGAAAAAAGAATATCCACCTATTTGTTCGGCCTCCACTAGTTAGAAAAAATGAATTTGAGTGTTTAGCTGTATCGCTCAGGAGTTTCACTGTTAGCTAGATTTTATAAAACTGCATTGCCGATTGCAGGTTTCGATTACTACCAAATATGATAATAGATGTTTGCTTGAAGCACCTTACATTAAAGGAAATGGGGGAGAATCAGTATCAATTGTATTTTTATGAACATGAACATAAAAAGGAATTGCAAGTAGGCACACAGAGCTGGGCCTTTTTTCTGACCCCCGCCCTCCAAAATTATGGAACTCAGTGCTGAGTGATAACAGACAAGCCAATCTCTGATATTTTCAGTCAGCCTAAATTCATTCTGGCTTCAGGAGGTTAATTAAGGATGCTGATCATTGGGTTACAGTTTTAAACGGTCATTTTGTCTTATGCTGTATTATAGTTTTTCGATATAATTGAGTACATTTTCCAGACGCCTATGATTGAACATTCGGGGGTTTGGATCAATTTGCAAATTATTCAAAGTATTATACACAAGACCAAATTGAAGGCCACTTCTCATTTTACATTTTAATACCCCCAGTACATATGTTCCCTGCTTCAGTTCATAATAAACACATCTTTAAATCAAATATTTTTTGCTGAAAATCTTTAAAGAGCAGGGACCAAAATGGATAAAGGTCCCTAAAATTTGTTTACATTGTAGGGCACAGTTGCAATTTAACTCACAAAGAAGCCATTCCAAGCTGACACGAGGCATGCACCTTTTGTACTTGGGCATCTACACTCATGTACAAACAAGTGAGAAGGAGCACCAAGACTTAAAACAATTCTGTGCAAATGTCATTCTCACAAAACTGCCACTGGAGTGACAAACTTAAATACAGGGCACGGTGGAAGGAAAGGAAAACTTGGCAGGATTTCTCTGGGGTAAAGAAAAGAGAGACCAAGGTTGTATTCATATAACCAGTTTTCCTCTTTATGTAGAAATTGTTAATACTGCTGTGCAGTAGGATAATAAATTCTTCTGTAGTTTAAAAGGAATATCCTGTACAGTATTTAAAATCCACATATAAATGGCACACATACATACTGTTTTTCTTCCAGCCTTCCAGCTGTTTTGGTGAAGCAATGTAACGTGTGGGAGTAGAATGGGGAGGGTGATATTGAATTAGTAGTAGGCATTGTATGATTTGTGTATCTGTAAGGCAGAATTTGGGTATGATTGTAGCACTTCGAGAGTCAGGATGTGCCTTGGCTAGTGGGAGGCTGAAGAAGGGATCTCGGACTCTAAAGGTGCTTCAAAGTGACCTGCTATACTTTAGCTTTTTAGGATTTTATTGCACAATATTGTATTTATGTTTAATATTGTACTGCATTATATATTGTAGCCTCTCAGTTTCATTGCTATACGTTGTATTTATTATTCTGTAAATAGCTTAGGGACTGTCTTAAGTGGTTTATAAATACATTAAATTTTAAAAATAAAGAAACTTACAAAATTTAGCTTGGTTTCAAATAAAGTCTGACGATCAAGACTAAAACAGATTCAGTTCTGCTTTTCATTACTTCTACACAATTCTGTAAAAAAAATGCTGCTATGTGCTGCACTCTGCGCAAAAGAGGCATCCCCACAAAATTTTAATTGGCAAAACAGTTTGTTCCAATACTAACCCACTGAATGTGCAACATTTTAAGCTGTTTCTAAGATATCCTTTCATTAACTTTAGCAGCATGTAACTGAGAACGGAATAAATACCCTTCAATTTCATTCAAATGATTTGAGAGGGGAGCAACCTTCTATTTAGTGAGAGTGCTATTTACACAGAGCAGCAACCATATATGAACTCTTTAGAGAACCAGGAGGCTATCCCCCAAATGTAAACACATGTCCATAGATTCATCAAGTTTCCTTGGGGTGGATTCAGATTTCATGTGAGCAGAATTTTGCTAATGGGATCGTTTCCATGGTGGAAAAGGGAGTGATTTTTTTTTGCAGATTTCTCCTTTCTCCAACAGCTGCTCTGGATGTTTGGGACCTCTCTGTAGAAGGTAGTGTGGGGTGCATGAAAAGTTAACCGAAAATCTCAACCCCTTTCCTCAGCAGAAACCTCAGTTGTCCTAGATGGAAGAAGCATTTTCATTTGCAGACATGACACTCAGGATTCAATCCATGATATTGATCTAACTATAGTTTCATTTCTGCTAACTGTATACTGTACTCTGTAGAACAGATGTAGGTGAAGTGCTAGTGGCAGAAGTGCAGACTCACCTGTTTTCCATCCACTTCAATATCTGCTACATAGTTTTCAAATACCGTGGGAACATATACTTCAGGAAACTGGTCTTTACTAAATACAATGAGCAGACAGGTCTTGCCGCAGGCACCATCACCCACTATAACCAGCTTTTTCCGAATGGCTGCCATTGCTGCAAAGAGAAACACATTGATGATTAAAAACCCAGCAGAAATTATGGTTTTTCTATGGCAGTGTGGTAGGGATGCTGCAGGCTATTATTCCCTCTTGGCTGGAAAAGCTGACAGACTGCTGATTCCAGAGTTTTCTGCTCACCTGCACTGCATCCCACCCTCCTATACCAGGGGTCAGCAAACTTCTTCAGCAGGGGGCTGGTCCACTGTCCCTCAGACCTTGTGGGGGGCCAGACATTATTTTGGACAAATTCCTATGTCCCACAAATAACCCAGAGATGCATTTTTAAATAAAAGGTCACATTCTACTCATGTAAAAACACGCTGATTCCCGGACCGTCCGCAGGCCGGATTTAGAAGGTGATTGAGTTGGATCTGGCCCCCGGGCCTTAGTTTGCCTACCCATGTCCTATGCTTTTCATACCAACAATGCTAATTTTAAAGTAGTCATGGACAACTCTGATGCTGAGGTGTGCATTAGCAACCACTCCTAATTCACCCCTTTTGTCATACTGTGACAATTTCTAGACTGTAATTTCTAACTGTGAAGATAGTTCAGTAATTTGTGTAGAGTTTTTGGGATACTGCAGGCTGTTTTTGGAGCCCAAAAGAACTTAAAAACTCCCGGGTCTTAAGCTTGAGACTCCAGTTGTAGATATATAAAATGGATGTGTACCTCCCCACACCCAACTAACACTGGTAACTTATTCCCTTACTCCACATCTATCAAGAGCCAACTACAGTGCATTTCCCCCACCCAAGATTAAGAGTGGCCTCCCCTTTAAGTTGCTATGGTTTCAGTTACAGCTTCACAACATCTAACATTTTTATTAAGAATTTCTTTTTTCTTTTTTCTTAAATGTTAATACAACTGTTCTATGGGTCAGTGTCCAATACTTTTGTATAATAAAGAAGAATTAATATAATTGTATTTTTGATTACATAAAACAATTATTAAGTAAGTAAAAAATACTTATTTTCTTAGAAACTGCAGTAATCCTTAACAAGCAAACTCGTCTCTATATCTCATTGTATTGCATTGCCTGTGTCTTCACAGTTTCATAAGATTCTTTTTAGAAGAACAAAACAATTAGCCTGGCAGCCTCAGGAGTGGAATGGAAGAGTGGAAGGTAACCCTGCAGAACATGAATCAGAAACTAATTTCCATGGAAGGGTTACAGTGAAGACATTTCCTGAAATCCTAGCAGTTTCTAATAGTCATCCCAAGAGTGCCATGACGCAGCTCTCTCTGCAGCCCAGTCGACCAACAGGAAATAATATACACATAGCTACCAAACTGTCTAATATGAGAGATTCAGACAGCAAGCTTAAAGCAAGAAGAAAGTGATCCGTTCCTGTGGTCTTGGATCTTTCTGCCTCTGAAAATCCTAAACAGTTTAGGGGCAAACTGAACTTTCCTTACTTATGATAACATAATTAGAGATTAATACTGGATTTACTCACAACTGAAGTATGCTTTCTGAAAAATCTTTGCCCTGCAGAATTACAAGAACGAGACTCAAGCAAAAACCTAAATGCAGAGATGGAGCAGCTTGGGAAGCTTCCATTCATGGCAATACTAAGCCAGATCCTTCTGAGTCATCTAGTGTACTTAGTTCAATGAACTGTCATATGGATTCATAGGCACTGAAGTCAAAGAACCATTGTGCACATTTACTACTGCCCTATCCACAAGTAGTGTAATCCTAATCATGCCTACTCAGAATTAAGTCCTATTGAATTCAACAGGGCTTACTCTCAAATACATGGGGTTAAGATTGCAACAAAGGCAAAATCTGATGCAGTCATACTGGTATCAGACCTATATGACATTGTTGAACTACACAGGATAATTTAGAAATATTTAGTAAGATATACTGAGAAAGAAAAAATAAATTTCAAGTGCCAGGTTCTCACAGCTCATGGTTATGATTTTATGGTGATTTGTAAAAGTAAATACAAATGCAGTGCTTAGCCTGTTGACAAGTGGAGTCAGTTGCACACTAGATATACTCCAAGCCCAGAATGCAGGGTCAAGTGTAAAAATCGATTGGAAGAACCCACTGATACATCTGTACAGTGCCAGTAATGTAAAATTAAGGACATTTTGAAGCCATGAAGTCTTTCAGATTTTTTTGGTGAAAGACTAAGATGTTATTACCACGTTGGGCACTGATTTCCTTTTGGGTGAAGACAAAGTAGGTGTTGAAAAGTTCTGCTTTCTCTCTGTCATCCAATAGCATTTCTCTGTATTCTCCACACAGAGGACCTACTAGGGCCTACTTCCTTGTTCTTTCTATTGCTTCAAACATAGCCATAAAGCCCTTCTTATTATTTTTAACCTGTCTTGTAATTCTGTGCTTGTTTCTGAGCTTTAGCCTGCCTGACCTTCTCACTGACTACTTATTTATACTCTTCCTTTGCAACCTGCCCTTCTTCCACTTCTTAAACATGTCCCCTTTAAATCTCAGCTCATCTGAAAGTTCTTTATGCCGCCACACTCGTTTCTTTAGATACCACCTACTATTCTTGCTTTTGGAATTGTTTGTGGTTGTGCCTTCAAACATCTTTACCTTTAAGAAACTCCATCTATCGTGACCCTTTCTTTGAGTATTTCTGACCATGGGATCTTGCCCAATAGAGTTCATTACGCTTTTAGAAATCAAAATTTTAGAAGTCCAAAGTGCATGTCAAACTACACTCAGCTTTCCCTTTCCTCTGTATAATGAATCCCAAAAGGAAATGGTCACTTCCTCCCAAGGTTCCACTACTTCCACTTTACTGACCAGTTCTTCCCTGTTGGTGAGAATGAAGTCCAAGATAGTCAACCCACTTGTTTCTTTTCCCACCTTCTAGAAAAATGAAGTGACTATTATATCTCTTTTATGAATGTTTGTTAATCTGCTCTAGGAAGACATCATCCAGAGCTATTACTTAGCCTGAAACTGTTTTTAGTTTTTATGCTCCTTCTAGAAATATGCAGCCAGTCTTAAGCAGTGGGAGGTAAATTATGGTCCATCCAAGGAGCTGCTGAATTCTGCTGATACAGAGATTGCAAAGAAACTCAAGACAGGAATCTTTTTGGAAAAGGAAAATTAGAACACTTTTTGCAATGCTATTATTTTATCAAATTGGGCCATATCTAGACAATGCATTTCCCCCAAGAACTTGGGATTAGAACACTATGGAGTCCAACACCTATGGATTAAAAACACATTGAACTGTCCTTTCCAACTCTACAATTCTTTGATTCTATTATGCTTTAATTGAGATTCCTGCACTGCAGGAGGTTGGACTGGATGGCTCTTGGGGTCCCTTTCAACTCTACAATTTTCTCTTTCTTTCATTTATTTTAAATTTATGATTCTATTTACACACCACCTTGCCTCCAAGCACCTCAAGGTGGGGTACATGTTTCTGCCTCTTCTCCATTTTATGCTCCCAACAATCCTGTGAGGTGGTTAGGCTGAGAGAGTGACTGGCCCAATGTCACATAGTGAGCTTCAAGGCTAAGGCAGAATTTGAACCCTGGTCCTCCATGTCCTGGTTTTATATACTGGCCTGACCATGACACCACTGGCTCTTTGTATTTTATCCTTTATTCTATTTAACAACCTCTATTTGTTTGGAAGATCTGTAGTTTCCAAAAACTTTCATTTTTGATTCATTAACTTCAAAAATGGAAAATTTGTATGAATTGAAACTTTCACATGGTTGTTCCTTGATTGATAAATGTTTGAAAACACATGATTTCATTTCTACATGTCACCATGTTGCAGGAGTAAGCAACACACTTGACAGACTCTCAGACTGCATTCCTGGAACAAATACCTGAAGACATTGTGTGTTCTGCAGCATTTGAAAGTACTTTGGCAATATTAAGTCCCAAGAATGTTGCTTATTCAGCAACCTGGTCAGAGACAAAAACAATGCTATAATCAATTACATTCGTACCTTTGAACCTTGGATTCAAGAATTTTTTAAGTTTTCAAAATGTTGCTTTTAAGTATGTTGCTTCAATCCAATATTAGAGGCCTGTTTCCATTTAGGAACAAACGAAGGTCATGGATACATACATTTCCCATGGCTTGTCTTTTCTGGAACAAGCACACTTGAATACAAAAATAGCCATGAGGTCACCACTGTTCTTTACTGCTATTTCTCCTTAACTGCTCCAAGATCTGCTACTTCTAAGCTACATATAGCACAATATAGCATTCTGGAGAAAAGACTTCTGAATTTCTGTGTTGAAGGGAGATGGGTTTTATTTAACCCTAAGAAGATGATTACTCACCAAATTTCAGTGAAACTATAAGGGCTGTGTCACTATCACAAAAACTCGGGGGGGGGGGGTTGCATGATTTTATCTATTTGCTAGTTGCCTTAAGAGGAAAAAAGAGGCCTACCTCCAAATTAAGCTTCGTGACCTATCAATAATCTCTTGGCAAAACTATTTTCAGACAATGAAAAATCAGCTCCCTAATGAAAACACACAACTGATATACAGTATTCTTGTTCTTGTTTAGAGAATATTCTGACTAGGCCTAGGAGACATCACTGAACCATCTAGAGCAGTGTTTTTCAACCTTTTTTGGGCAAAGGCACACTTGTTTCATGAAAAAAATCACGAGGCACACCACCATTAGAAAATGTTAAAAAAATTAACTCTGTGCCTATATTGACTATATATAAAGTAATTTTTCAATTTTTCCCACTAGTGTGCCGCGGAACAGTGGTTGAAAAACACTGATCTAGAGTGCCACTTCCTTGCCTGCAAATTGTCTATTTCTATGCAATGATACAAACCAATGCAAGCATTATGAATGTAGCACTGAATACAGCAATTTATAGTTCCTTGAAAAATGAAACAGAAAATACACATCATTTCATGTAACATTTGACAGCAGAGAAGACAGACTTGGGCAGTACAGACCGAAAGGGAAGCTATAAGTTTGAAGCTCAATGACCAAAGCTCAGTGCTTTTAAGCCTTACCGGTAATAGTCTGCAAAAGAACAGTCAGCTTGTCCCACATCACCATTTTCAGCTTGCCAGAACACTTTATCAGAAAGTTGAAGTACAATTTCACACTACTGTGTTTAAGCAATTAAGGATTTTTTAAAAGGATTCTTTGGGTCAAAGTCTTAAGTTTGCATAAAAATGAATAAATAATGGTTTGGGGTTTTTTATAACTTAAGTATGTGCAGGAATGAAGCCTAATTGTCTCCATTCTGAGATTCTTATCCATCTCATTAACAAGTGTCACAGTAGACATATAAACAGCCACTTGCTTGGTTGCTGTGGAAAGTTAAGCATTGTGTCCAGATGGCCATGTAGTTTTTGTAAATTTGTTTTAAACCGCAAGGTGACCTAGTAACTTGTAGATTTTCAAGGCTGCGTTGTATTAAAACATCACAAACCAAAGTAATTTTCAGGTTCTTAGTTGACAGTATCAAAGATGTTTAATTATTATTTTTTTGCTGCCTGCCATAATTCCACATACGTCAGTAATGAAATGTCATGAATTAAGCTTCTTTGAGCTTTTTGAATTTTTCAGGTACGAACTATTTTACACAAATATTTACATGCAAAACTGAAGCAGCAGAGGCATAACTTGCAGACAGCTAAAAAACAGAAGTGTGTGTTAGGCTTAAGAAAAATGCATAAATAAATTAGAAGACTAGATTATGAAATATGCAGTGGAAGATGTTTCTCTGAGAATTTGTGATACTTGTGCTAGAAATATACAATCTGTCCTATACACAGGCAACACAAGGAAACTACCTAACCCAGTCATTAATTTCATACAATGAGCTCTTCTTCTCCTTCCTTCAGATCTATCTGCTTTTTAACCACTAAGAGTAGGCTTTATGATGTTTTGCAGCCTGTTGCAAACAAGGGGACAATTAAGTTTTAAAAGTCTAAAAGCAATATATTTACACTCTGCTAGCTTTGCAGAATACTTTTTCTGGTATCCATTGGGTGATAGGAAGAACTAGGATAAAAAAGTTATGCAAGAGTTAAAAAGCTGCTTCCTGTTGTTAAATTAAGTGCATGAGGTAAGCTGTTGCCAGCTGCCAAATGCTATGTTAGCTTTCTAAATTAAAGACTTAAGACAGAACAAAACTTGCTTTCAGTGTGTTATTTTGGTGACTTATGTCAGCTTTTCAATTACAATGAATACAGTGACTTAGGTTTTATAAATCAATCCTTCTTTTCAAGTCCCACACCACACCAAAATATAGAGACCTGACATTAATGACATTTACCTAATGCAAGTTAACATTGTGCCTATACTGGCATTACGTATCAGAATAGTTTTAAAATGGTTTCTGCAGTCCAAACTGAACTACTGTTTTCCTCACTTATGGAAGTTAAGCAAATATGTATTAATAACTTTATGGGCTAGATACCTTATTTCCCATGAGTGAAATTCCACTCATGCGCTAATGGATTAAAGGAGATTCCTCCTCTTCCTCTCTGCAGCCCCATAAAAATCCGCTCTAGAGGGATGGGGAACTCTCTGATAGAGTGGTAGTGCTCCCAATTGCTCCTCAGCAAATAGAGCCAGTGTAGGTGCTTTTTAAATATGGCACCAAATGCAAGCCCTGCTGGGATTGGTTTTACTCATGAGTTCTTGGGTGCAGCTGATCGCTGCTGAAAGCAGAGCTTACAGACAGCAGGAATCTTTGCAGCTGCAGCTTGAATTCAAGTTTGGGCTGCAACAAAAAAGGGAAGAATTGGGGTGCTTAAGTGCAACCCTGATTCCTTCACTTTGAAGTTATGTGTTATATAGTGTCAGGTTGTTAACAGGCAGGCAGCCCTGCCCACCTCTCAAAAGTGGCCTGCAGTCGGTGGGCCAGAACAGGATCCTGCCTACTGCTCCGATCCAATTTGCCAGTTTGCTCCAACAGGAATTTCTGCTGGATTGTAGTCCCCTCCACAAACCAAAGGAGCCCCTCAGTTGTAGAAGGACATGCCTGGATCCAAGCCTATAAAATTAGGACTATCTTTAAAAACTTGACATATTGATCATTTAATGGTACTTCATAATATCAGTATTTCAACCATGAAAAAATATGTTATTATTTTTACTGAAATTGAAAAATAATTCACGTTTACAACTGCAGAGTTATTAAAGTTAGTGATTCCACTTGAGTAAAGCATCTTAATCTGGTAAAGGTAAAGGTAAAGGGACCCCTGACCATTAGGTCCAGTCGTGTCCGACTCTGGGGTTGTGGCGCTCATCTCGCTCTATAGGCCAAGGGAGCCGGCGTTTGTCTGCAGACAGCTTCCGGGTCATGTGGCCAGCATGACAAAGCCGCTTCTGGTGAACCAGAGCAGCGCACAGAAACGCCGTTTACCTTCCCGCCAGAGCGGTCCCTATTTATCTACTTGCACTTTGACGTGCTTTCGAACTGCTAGGTGGGCAGGAGCTGGGACCGAACAACGGGAGCTCACCCCGTCACAGGGATTTGAACCGCCAACCTTCTGATCGGCAAGCCCTAGACTCTGTGGTTTAACCCACAGCGCCACCTGGGTCCCATTCTTAATCTGGTAGGCTAGAGCAATAAGCAGGGTGTAACCTTTACTTGTCTGTATATGACCAGAGAGAAGATGCAAGGTCAACTTGCCACATCACAAATGGCTTTTAAATCTACTATGGGATTTAGAAGTAGTGCCTTTTCTTTAAAGGAAACTGTTGTTTGGCAACCTCCACCTTTGAAACCACCTGGAGACACAGACCTACCAGTAGAGTGGTTCTTTGGATCTGTAGGTGCCTAAAAGCTGCTTTAATGAAACTAGAACTGTAGTGCCATAAATTGCATTTCATACCCTCTGTATTGAGGCAATTTCAGCCTCAGTATAAGCAGCTTCAATTTTGATAAAACAAGAGCCAAGGATACTTCCTAAGAAAGCTAAATTGGATTTGAGAGGTCAGAGCATGCAACAAATTCACTGTCGCCTACAGAAGAGAAAATAAGCAGGACAATAAGAGTCTGCACTGAATACCTTCTTTACCTGGAGGACAAATGTTTTAGTAAACATTTTCCTAATACATTTTGACTCAGGACAAATATTGAAAATAAAAATAAATAAATAAATAAATAAATAAATAAGATGATCAAATTGCCTTCAATTGCTACTTTACTAAGTTCACTAAACAGAATTATGCTGAAGTAGTAACAACAAACTGAAGACATCAAGTGAACTGGGATCTGGGATTGCTACAGAATACAACAAACTTTTCAGGTAACTTCAAGCAACTGACAGCCTCATTTTGTATTCAGTTGTAGCTAGTTCCTGAAACACTGCAATTTCTCAGCAGCTAATATGTATTAATTGAGCACTCTAGAAACCCATCACTGGAATATTTTTTCTCCCTCCTCCATGCAGACTAATTTACTTCTTATATTTGACAACTAATCAGAAATTCAAATTATCTTTATTCAACAAAACTCAAAGTGAAGACATAAAAGTGAAAGTCATCATATAGCTGTGTAGATTAATTACCAACCTAAACATTTATATTGAAGGCAGCATAGAAATTGACTAAACACAAACACATACACAAAAATATTGTAGACAATGCTTTAGTATGCCCTCCCCAAAAGAGAGTCTTTTGTGAAGCATGTCTTGGGAACACCTCTGCGGCAGTACAGCCAACCAAATGTTTTCTGACAGTAAGGCAAAGGACAATTCAGAAAGAATTACTCTTGAACCATGAGCCAAATTGCAGGACAGCAGCAGAAACATCCTGAAGTGGGTTGCAGCTACCAAGAAGCTGTAGTTTACTCCCAATTAAGTGTGAAAGATAAACACATAAGGTTTCTAATTCATGTAGAGGAACAAAAAACAATAACAAAAAAAACCAAAGTTGACAAACCTTAGAAAAGTGGTTGTGACTATGAGTCATTCCTTGGTGTTGACATTTAAGGAAGGAAGTACATGTCTCTCCCTTCTAGCCTCCTGCAGGTCTACAGTTTAGCCTGAATCAAAAGTTCCTATATAATAGATTCTGTATATTTGGGGGCAGGGAAGGGGGAAGAATCAAGATCCAGGAAATGAAGGCACAGACACAAATACAATCCCCACTGAAGGGCATCATATTTCTGGACAGTTCCTGTACTGAGATTATAAAATTATGCTCTACCTCGTAGTGTAGTTCCATAACACTACATAAAACGTAGAAGGCTAATAGGAAAAAGAATGACCAGAAGGTATATTTAAACTTGTTTTGGAAAAGGAAAGTACCAGCTACAGATCATAAATAATAATAATAATAATAATAATAATAATAATAATAATAATAATAATAAATTATTATTTGTACCCCGCTCATCTGGTTGGGCTTCCCCACCCACTCTATGAACAGTATGTAGTCAGAACATTTTTTTGGGGGGGGGAGCCTTTAAGATAGCAGGGGCTAACCTGTGGCCCGCCTGCGCCCTCTAGATGCTACTTGACTACAATACCCATCATTGCTGATGAATGACTATGCTTGCTGGGATTGATGGTTGAGCAATATCTGGAGGGCCACAGGCAAGCCACCTGTAGCTTTAATGGAAAGCTGAAGTTCTCTTTTTTTAAAAAAATGTTTTAATTAGGTGGTGTACACTCTGCACTTAAAAGTAATTTTGAGTCCCAAATACATTTTTGGATTGAATCAGAACCAGAATGAACAACTTCAGCCACAACTACTAAAAGTCTGACCTGTGTGCAAATTTAGACTGTTTACCCTTATGCATCTTAGTAAGGAATTGGTTAGAACTTCTGAAATCTTAGAACAAAGAAAAATCCATTCCAAACACACTGACTTGGGCTCACCTCCAAATATACATAGAACTGAGTCTGTCTCGGCAAAAATGGCTATATAAAAGTAATGAACTCCTGCTTTCAGAATGTTACTGGCAGACAAAGAGTAGTTTGTGTTGTCACAAAATGCAAGTTGTTTGCCAAGAAAACCCATACTAGTGTGATTCAAGCTAACCAAATACATTTTATTTGCTAATTTTGCACATTTTACTCTAAACCAAATATTAGATATTTAATTATTCTGGCAAGTAAAAATGCTGCAGTGGTAGGAGAGGTATAAGCATCAAGGCTGTGGGGAAATCCCCCCAAATTGACCAAAGAACCTTCCTTGAGTGTAGTTTCAGCTTATGGAAGTTGCTTCTGCTTGATTTTGGGGGGGGTCCCCCTCAGTGCCACAGCCCACCCCTTCCACTGATACTCAGTGGAGCATTTTCAGGAGTCTGGACAAGTCAGCTTCTGCTAGTCCCATTACACACACTTAACTCTGGATTGCAACCTATATTTCTCTTAAAGATGAACTCAAATAAATTTAGGCAACTAACATAAAATCAATCGACCAAACAAAAGGATTAAAATCAGGGGTAGGGAGACAGGCTGATCTCAAGCAATGCTGCAAATGGAACCTGAACCTAATGGTAGTCATTGGCCTTCTTCACGTATCATGCTAAATCATGGCTTAGCATTATGAAAACAAGTTAGAACAAATCTTAAACTCTGGCTCCTCCTCCTCCCTGGCACAACCATAAGGGACTCAGACGCTTTTGCTTCAGCTGTCCAAACCTGAACTGTGGCTAATCTTAACTATGGTTTGCTGAAACAAGACCACTTTATAAACTGAGGTTTGAAGTTGTCTGGGTCTGGATGACAGCACAAGCAGACAATAGAACAAGCTGAAGTTAACTTAACACCTAAGCAGAAGCTTCTTGCAGATACACTGAAGGAGGAGAGGGGAGTGCACAAGCCTAAGGTTTAAGGTTACATTCAAATGCAGCTACTGAGTGACTATGGATTTTAATATTGTGCAATATGCAAAAGTGAAGCCAGCAGGAGAACACTTCAATCTCCCAGGACATTCAATACAGAATCTCAAAGCAGCTGTCTTATTACAAAAGAATTTCAGAAACAGACATGAAATAATTCCTTCCAGTAGCACCTTAGAGACCAACTAAGTTTGTTCTTGGTATGAGCTTTTGTGTGCATGCACACTTCTTCAGGTATCTGAAGATACCTCCTGGCAAATAGAAGGGGAAGAAATGGAGGCAGTGGGAGATTTTACTTTCTTGGGTTCCATGATCACTGCAGATGGTGACAGCAGTCACGAAATTAAAAGACGCCTGCTTCTTGGGAGAAAAGCAATGACAAACATGGACAGCATCTTAAAAAGCAGAGATATCACCTTGCCGACAAAGGTCAGTATAGTTAAAGCCATGGTTTTCCCAGTAGTGATGTATGGAAGTGAGAGCTGGACCATAAAGAAGGCTGATCGCTGAAAAATTGATGCTTTTGAATTATGGTGCTGGAGGAGACTCTTGAGAGTCCCATGGACTGCAAGAAGATCAAACCTATCCATTCTGAAGGAAATCAGCCCTGAGTGCTCAATGGAAGGACCAGGGCCGTCTTAGAGGGATCGGCCGCTGTGGCGCGACAATCTCTTGGCGCCCCCGGCATGCCACCTCTCACCCACGCTGGCCGCCCCTCGGGAGGGGGGGTGGGCGAGCGGGGGATAAGGGGCGTGGCGCTGGAGCGGCGCTTTGCGCACCCTTCCAGCGCTCCAGCTGGGGCTCCGGGAGGCGAGGGCGGCCGGCTTGCAACCTGCCCGCCCGTGGGGGTGGGTTGGGGAGGGGGCGTCCGGTATGCCGACGGGCTCGCGGGGGCGCCCCTGGGGGGCCCAGCGCCCTGGCGCGGCGTGCCACCAGCACCTATGGACGAGACGGCCCTGGGAAGGACTGATCCTGAAGCTGAGGCTCCAATACTTTGGCCACCTTATGAGAAGAGAAGACTCCCTGGAAAGGACACTGATGCTGGGAAAGGTTGAGGGCACAAGGAGAAGGGGACGACAGAAGACGAGATGGTTGGACGGTATTCTCGAGGCTACCAACATGAGTCTGACCAAACTGTGGGAGGCAGTGAAAGACAGGCATGCCTGGCATGCTCTGGTCCATGGGGTCACGAAGAGTCGGACACGACTCAACAACAACAACAACAATCCCTTGCTTTTTCCTGTAGGACTAATTGCAGTCGTTAACAGTCGTCAACAGGTTTACCATACCCATTGAGTCAATCACCCATCTCCTACTATCCTCCTGAGAAAAACCCCACCCCACCCTCCCACTATATATAAGGGTCTGGTGACTTCTGATTCAGTGTATCTGATGAAGTGTGCATGCACACAAAAGCTTTTACCAAGAACAAACTTAGTTGGTCTCTAAGGTGCTACTGGACTCTCTCTCTCTCTCTCTCTATATATATATATATGTGTGTGTGTGTGTAAAAAATATTATGCAAGTGAGAGTCTCCCCTCCTCTTCCATCTCAAGCTTAAAAGCTGTACATATATTTGAAATGAAAAGTTCTGGGATGTCTTTGCCTGAAGCCATTCTAATTCCAAGTTTAGGAATTTGAAGCTCCAATCTGATTTACAATGCATGGTGGGTATGATTGAGCTTAAAGCAGCATCTAAATGATCCTACTATTAAAATAATTCTGTATACACAAATTGAATTTTAATCATCAGCTGTTTCCTAACTGGATGGGTCAGCAATGTGAATAAAATCCTGCAAGCACTCCAGCCAAGGAGGGTTCTTTTATGCCAACTGATGGTCCAGCTGGTAAGCAACACAAGCTTCTTGCTCCAAGGGTACCAGTTTTCATTTACTTATGTAAAATCAAATCCCAACCAAGCTTGCAGAAAATGTACTGAAGTATGGATTTTTTACTACATTAAGAGTATTGGTGGCATTGTATATCTTAGAAACTTTAAAAAACATAAGTTATCAATCAGTTAAACAGAGATATGAAAAATTAAAGCACTTCAGCATTTTTGGAGATAGATGTTTTGAAAGAACTTCCAATGCTTGAGAGATACGCAATACTATTATTAACCACTGAAGACGTTTTGATTTTTATTGGACGCAACATATTCTGGTAATTTATATTATGCTGAAGTGATTTAAGTAGTCATATATACAAGTAAAGGACCTTAAAGTTTTTATAGTTGTTTTTAAGGATAATAAAGTTGCAGAAAAAAATACAAATGGTAGTCTTTCAATTATCTGCTATTTAAGTGAGCTAATTGGTCACCCTTCTGTCGGTGCTCTGGTACTTAAATCAACATATTAGCCAACCTTTGTTTTTTATCACAGTCAATTCCTCCCAAGTCTTCTGTTTATGTCTGAAGATTTAGGAAAGAAACTGGGAGCATTATACCATTCTGGGCTTCTGGAAAAGATAGAAGCAGCGCAAGTCTCTTGCCACTTTTGCTTTTTCCACAGCTCAATACAAAAAACATCCATATCCCAACTCAGAAGAGAAAAAGGCAGGTCAAGCTGAGAAGTTCGTGCTGATAAGAGTCCCTGGTCCTTGGCAAGCAGATTTGTGAAAACTTGCATAAGTCTGTATTTTGAAAAGGCAGTTCTAGTCATTTTTCTCTGTTCCCTTTCAGCTTTTATTAGGTTCAGTGCCAATTTATTTCATCACACCTATAGAATTATGAAAGGTAGAAATATTAATGAAAACACAGAGTCAAGGGGAAGGGTATCTGTGATAAAAAATGAATGTATTACCAAGGATGTCTTTCCTATTTCAATTGATACCTGTGGTCAGGGAGGCAGGACACTTTAAATAATGGCAAAAAGTTATTTCCAAGTTTGTCTGGCAGGGGAAAAAACCCAGAATTAAATATAAATTGCTAACAGGTGCTAAAGAAAGGGGCTGATTCTCCCTGCCAGATCTGAAACTGTACTATGAGGTGTCCTGCCTTTGCTGGTTATGGGAATGGAATACAAACCTATTAGATTTGGAAGGACATGACAACAGATTTGGGTAGCATGCTTATTTATGGTATGGAAAAACAAAGGTACATTAGGGATTCCTGAACCACATTGTAAGGAAATCAATTTATGAAATATGGGGAAAGTATAAAAACTTGTTGGAAACTAAAACACCATGGTGGCTCTCCCCATTAGAAATGATATCTACTAAAAATGTAAATTTGAAAGATGGTTGGGCGACTTATAAAGAATTGTTAATGAAGGTGGAAAACCAATTAAAACTAAAAGAGTTCAATGAAGTAAGGTATATGTTATCAGACTGGTTACAACACCATCAACTGAATGATATATTCAGGATAGATAAAGGAGTGGGTTTTGGAAAAGAACTCTCAAGGTTTGAAAAAGATTTATTAGACAATAATGAAAAACTGTTATCAAAATTGTATAAATTATTGTTGGAATGCAAGACAAAAGACGAGGAAGTTAAAGTGGTTATGATACATTGGGCAAAGGATGTGGAGTGTAATATACCATTCAATCAATGGGAGAAGTTATGGAAAGAGGATTGAAAATTTATCGCTTGCTATTCATTGAAAGAAAATTATATGAAGATGAGTCCAAAAAAATAAGCAAAAATGTATAAAAGTACAGCAAATGTATGCTGGAAGTGTAAGGAAAAGGAAGGTACTTTTTACCATATGTGCTGGTCCTGTAGAAAAGTAAAAGACTTCTGGGAAATGATATATAATGAACTGAAAAAGATGCTTAAAATAACTTTCGTCAAAAAATCAGAAACCTTTTTACTTGGATTAACAGGGCATGGAATACCAAGGAACTTAAAAAGACTATTTATGTATGCAACAACGGCTGCAAGAATATTACTTTCCCAGAAATGGAAAGAGGAGAAGGTACCAACAAAAGAAGAATGGATAATTAAGATGATGGACTATGCCAAATGGCAAAGATGACCGTGAAGATCAGAGATCAAGATGAGAAAAAGTTTGAGCAAGAATGCAAGATATTTATAGACTATTTAAAAGACCACTGTAGATGTAGTAAAATGTTAGCAGGTTTGATATAAAATTTATGTACAGTAATTATACAATTGGAAATTAAGATAAATAAGAGGGAAAATAAAGAGTTTGGACAAAAAAAATGAGATGCAAGAAATTATGGGGGAGGAAATTGGAATTCAGGACAGGGGCGGGGGGGGGAATCTGTACTATATTCTTGGGAAATCATTGAATATATGAATTGTGATTATAAAATCTGAAAAAATCAATTTTTTTAAAAAAGAAAACACTGAGTCACACTTCATTATTAAACCGATTAGACTGAAACAAAAACAAAGGAAGTCATCTTACAGACTTCAAGTGCTAGAAATGTACAGCCAGTGTCATATCCAAATACTAATCTTTACAGAATTAAGACAGAATCTCAAGATACCAGATTGGCAATTTTTAATGTTGGAAAGATGAAGTTTGCTACTAGGTTTATAAAGCAACCAATTATGAAGAGTTTAATCATAAAGGCTATAGGAAAGAACTGTAAACATCTCAACACATACAGATCAAAAGCTTAGCATTTCTTGAGATGAAAGTAATATTAATTTGTGGCCAAAATTTACAGGAGTATTAACACTACTTGAGGAACAAGTTTGTATCAACGCTTTACCATGCAGGGCTGGAAAACAAATGCCTTAATGCCCAACTTGCCTGAGTGCAAGTGGACTCAATTCAAGTGGACCACACTGGCATTACACTATGCCTGCAGAATGCCTAACAGTCCTTGCACCAAGCTAAGAATCTTTAATCCATGGAGGATCTCTGCAAACTGGGTGAAGGGGCATTAAAATGGCAAATACTATTCAATGTTAGCAAGTCTAAAGTGACCTAGATTAGGGTAAAAACCCTTAACTTGACATATATGCTAATGTGGTCTCAACAGATGGTGAGTGACCAGGAAAGAGATGTTGAGGTCATAGTGGATTTGGTGCATCAGCAGTGAAAAAAGTGAATTCCATGTTAGGGATAATTAAGAAAGGGACTGAAAATAAAAATGCCTATATTATAATACCATTATACAAATCAATGGTGCGGCCACACTTGGAGTACTCTGTTCAGTTCTGGTAAATGCAACTCAAAAAAGAATCCTGTAGAGTGGGGGAAAGTGCAGAGCAGGGTAATCAAAGTCATCAAGGCAGAGGAGCAACTCTCAAGTTGCTGAGCTTTTTTTGGATTGAAGTTGCCGAGCTTTTTTAAGGACATATACTGCCACGGGGGCCGGATTAAAGCAACCAACAGATTGGGTTAGGCCCCTGAAATGGACTTTGGACATGCCTGCTCTAAACAGTTTGGGACCACACTATTCCGGGGACCACCTACATCTGCTTGAGCCTGTCTGGGCATTATGATCCGTCTCAGAGGCTCTCTTGTAAGGTCAATTGGTCAGTTGGAACTTTTCAATGCTTGCCCTTAAATAGTGAAACTTTCTACACAGTTGTTCCCAACACTACAAATTTTTCAGAGTACTTTAAAAACCTATGTCTGGCTAGTTTAAGGAGGATAGTTCCTTTTTAATATCTGCAGAATATTTTGTATTGAGAAGCTAGATTAGAAGCTAGATTAAAAAAGTTAAGTGCATTAATTGCTATACATTGAAATATATATTTACTTCTATACAGTACTTGTGCAGTACACACAATGCTGGCAAAAGCAGTTGAAAACAGCATAATTAGATAACTAATTGCACCATGTGTGAATAAGTCAGAAATTAACCTCCTGAGAAAATTCATTTGGTGATTCCAAGGGAACACACTTCCCTTATGATTGTTCCATTTGATACTATCTCAAAACATCTAGAGTCCAAAATTGCAAAGAAAGAACTAAGCGATAGTTAAGAGAACAAAAGGGAGCTCTCATTCACTGAACTGATAGAGTCTGCCTCCTTTGCAGAAGTTAAGAGGGGAAGTCTTGTGAGGATGATGGTCCCCAAGCTTAACCTTCAATGTCCACATGCCTCTTTCTGGTTGTGTAGAAAATATTACCTGCAGAAGTGTGATATGTGGATCCAATAGGTGGTAAGTTGCAAAAAAAAAAAGAGTACTTTCACCTTGAGTGATCTTTAGAGACTTGTCCCAACTATGAAATGTTTTCTCCTTACACCTTTAATTGTGCAATTAACAGCAGATGCATTATTTCTAATTGTGGTTATTCAACTTTCTCCATTCAGTTCCGCAAAATGAAATAATTGCTCTGTTGGAAGGCACTGAGAATGGACTTTTAAATATGACCAAATCAAATTTTCTATAACAGTAATCAGTGACAGAACTCATTTCATGAAAAGCATTACAAACATCAAACACATCTGAAGGTGCAATCTGTACTGATTTACTGAAATTATAAAGGGCACTAGGGTAGTACCAGTGACCAGCTGAGAAAAAATCATATTCAAGGCCAGTTTACCTATGTGAGTGCCTATTTAGCTACTCTAAATCCTTCTAATTGACAATTAAAAAGCAACTGGGTGAAGGATAAAATGTATGCACCCTCCCTGCAAAAAAGTAAAGTGGTGCCCCGCTAGACGAAAATAATTTGTTCTGCGAAAATTTTCGTCTAGCGGGTTTTTCGTCTTGCGGATCGGCAATGACAGCCGCGCTCCGCAAAACGAAAAAAAAGACGAAAATTTTTCGTCTTGCGAGGCAGCCCCATAGACTTTTTCGTCTAGCGGAGCAGCCTTCCGCTAGACAAATGCCTTCGTCTAGCGAGTTTTTCGTCTAGCGAGGCATTCGTCTAGCGGGGCACCACTGTACTGGAGCACAAGAGGCTCAAGATAATAAAGACAGGCTTGTAGATCATATGGACAGATCATAAAACATTTAAACAAGGCATTTAAACATTTAAACATGAAGTATGTGTGGAAATGTTTTACTCAAAGCCATAGATTAGTTTACTGGCTGCTTCTCAGGAAAATAAGGAGAGCGCAAATAGCAAGCTTGCAATATTCAATCGAAGGAAGTATGGCTGAAAGTAGAGTTTGTGACGGCAATAAAGTAGGCTGGTTCATTGGGCAGAGAACAGTGCTTGAGAAGAACGTCTGCTGGAAAAAGGGTACAAATCCCTTATTGATCACTGTTACAATTGCAAGTGTTTAAGGAGATTCATTAATTCAAAACTAACATAATACACTATGCATGTAAAGAATTGAATGGTAATTTTCATGTAGTATTCCAGGTGTGAGAAACCTCTGGTTCTCCGGGAGTTGCTGAACTACAACCCCAGCAAGCATGGCCAATGGTCAGGAAGGATGAGAGTTGGAGTCCAGCAGCATCTGGACAGCCAAAGGTTCCCTACACCAGTGTTTTTCAACCTTTTTTGGCAAAGGCACACTTGTTTCATGAAAAAAATCATGAGGCACACCACCATTAGAAAATGTTAAAAAAATTAACTCTGTGCCTATATTGACTATATATAAAGTAATTCTCTTGAATAGGAATCAAATAAACACAATTTTTCCCACGGCACACCAGGCAACATCTCGCGGCACACTAGTGTGCCGCGGAACAGTGGTTGAAAAACACTGCCCTACACCTATAGTATGCTATTGCAAAGGGGGGGGGGGGAGAAACATTTTCAGTTACTGTACTTTCATTGTTTATCATAACACTTTAAGCCAGGCAGAAATTCATAATTATATAGTGGCAACCAAGCCCAACATACTCTAGCAATTTGTAGGTAATTTGAGTACAACTTCTCAATCTTTCCTACCCTTTGAAACATTTCAAACACAGAATATTGCATAAACGTTTCCTCTTCCTAGCTATGCTTACAGAGCCCTCCCACTGCAGTGTTAAACCTACAGCATTACCATAGCAACCCCACCAATCACAACAGTTACTTTAGAGTCCTTAAATATTATTTGACAGGTGGCTATCAGGAAAAGATATTAACCTACAGAATGCGGAATGGGCTATATAAGAATATGATCGCTGATCACCAATTGCCTGGTACTTCTAGAGTAAATATTGCTACAGGAAGTATTACAGGCCACTGCTACTAATTTGGATATTTATTCATACCTAGTGGGTTGGGTCTTTGGCTGCAATACCAAACAGATCTATTCTTCCAGACTAAAATGTAAGACAGGTTAGATACAGAAAAGATTTCAAAACCTGTTGTATATTCTACAAGTGTTGAATCATATTGTTAATGACACCAGAGAGCTAGAACAGCATAACATTGAGTATTTATGGGGCTGCTGTTGTTGTTTACTACATTGAGCTGGATTGAATTAACCTGGTAGCCTAAGACCTCCTAGTCACGGAGCCCTTCACACACACACACACACCCCGCAATCTGCTCTGAATAGCTAGAACCTCTAGAACAGCACACAGGGGAGGAGAGGTGTTCTACCTACCAAGCAGTGCTTGCACTGACAGAATGATCATATTACTGTGTGGGACATTGAATTCCACCCATTATTTTTTGTTGTTGCAAAGATAAATTGCTCCCTATAATTCTAACCAAAAAAGCCAACATTATAATTTTATTACTACATTTTTACAACATCCTTTTTTCCAAGAGAAGGGCCTTTCCTTTCAGTCTCACAAACATCCTGTGAGGTAGGTTTAAGTTGAGAGATAATGACTGACCAAAGTCATGCAATGAGCTTCATGAAAGAGTAGACATTTGAACCCATTCAGCATCAGATTATATAAAAACATTCTGCTAAAAAAATTGAGAAGACCTGCCAATTTAGCCATCAACACACTTAGATGGCCTTGGGCAAGTCACCGTCCTCTTGACTCCAACTCCATCTGCAGTATGAGAAACTGATACTGGTCTGCCTTACAGGGCAATAACACAGATTACTGAAATGTATGTGCTTTGAAGCATTAAAGTATATATTATGGATAAACCCCACATGCTGAAAATACACATTAAGAATAGATCTCAAATAATTAAAAAAGTTGTTTCAAAATAAATTGCAAAGGAAATTTGGGTCTGATTAGTGACTCTTGAGGGTGACTGTACATTTGAGAAAAAAACCTGTTTAGCTTCAGCGGCATTTCGCATCAGGTCACATCAACCCCTCGCATTGTTTGTCTTATGAGGTAATCAGTTAATGTAAAGAAGCCTCTACAAACAAACAAAACCAAGAACAAAACTGAAGTTGATCATGTGACAGAATGCTACCGGGAGGAAATCTAAATCAGCAGCAAATCTGGAAGTTAACCGCATGCTTCTAGTACTGTACATTATTCAGCAAAACACAACGTTATTCAGTCACACAGCGTGTCTTCTCCATTTGGGCCTCCTATTATGATCAGAGAACACCCACACACTTCGGGAGAAGAAACCCTTACAAAGATTCAGCGCCGGGGCTACACCACTACATAGCCCAGAGGCTCTGCGAAATCTAAAATCTAGCACGTCACATTTGGGCACTTTTCATGGTATTTTCAAGAGTTATTTTGCTTTAAAAAAGAACGCCAAGGCCGCCGAGGAGGAAAAAAGGGCGAAAGAGCAGCTCGACAAACAAGAGAGGAAACAACCACCCTTCCTCCACCCCCAAAACAATCGACAGAAACTTATGTTTTAAAGCTAACGGAGGGCCGCCGTGGGAAGCCCCCGCCTGGCATCCCCGCTAGGCTCACCTGGAGACCCTCCACCCACAGCCCCGCTTGGAACAGGCAGTTCCCGAACTCCACCCAAAGCGGGAAGGCGGCGGCTGAGCCACCTCTTCTCGCACCAGGAAAATAAAAGGCTCGGACGGCCCCGTCACCCACAGACAGCAGGAGGCTCTACTCCCACTGCCCCCCCACCCCGCCTTAGCTTGTGGCCACGAGCCCCTCACCCGCCCACGTAGCATACCCTGTGTGTGTGTGTGTGTGTGTGCACTTCCTACTCTAACCGCCCCACCAGGAAGAGCGGAGGAAATTCCCGCTCCCTCAGTGGCCACTGGCTGTCGGGTGGGGCAGGCCGCACAGGGAGCGGCCACGCAGGGCCAGGAGCCTCTCCGCTCCCGCGTTCCTCGCCGCCTGCCGCCCTCACCCCCTTCCCTGACCCCGCGGCCTCTTCGACACTCTACCTGAAAGGGCTCCTCCGCTGCGTCTCCCCGGCGCTGCTTCCTTTCTCCTTCTACGGGCCCAAACTCCGGCAGCGGCTGAGGAACGGAAACCGGCGGGGCGGGTCGAGCCGAGAGGAAAGCGCGTTCACGCTCTCATACAAAAAAACGCGACGTGCGCGTTCCCGCCCCTTCGCGTCTCGGCAGCCAATCGGCGGCCGCGGCGCGGGGGCTGCTGGGAGGAGGCGCTATAAAAGGACGCAATCTATTTGTGAACAGGCTCTTAACTTTCCCGACAGTGTAGAGTGAGGAAACCTGAAGGGGCAGACGGAGGAGGGGGGCAGTGAGGGTGCCGAGGCTGGGTGTGCGCATGTTTACGTGCAGTGGAGGTAAAGCAGGAGTCAAGGCCGCGCCCCCTCCTACCTTCACCTGCGGCCGGACGGGCTGAGGTGTTTGGGCTGGGCTAGGTGAGCAGGAGTTCAGGAAAAACAGGGCTGGGCGTGTGACGGGCACCTGCCATGGCGCGCCTATCGGGAAAGAGAGCAATCGCCGGATGAGCCCCTTCCTTCGAGAATCTGCTTTGCTTTTTCTGAGTCCACTGTTGCCCCACAACGGGCGTGGGGTGTGGGCAAGAGGGAAGAGAGTTCTTCAAAGGTCGGGCGTTCCTCTTAGTTTGCCTTTTGTTTTTGTCTGGTCTTAAATCACTACAGAATCCTGGAACCCCTTCTGCCGACGATGATAATAATATTAATATTTTTATTATTATTTATACCCCAGTCACTCTGGGTGGCTTCCAACAGAATATTAATAGTAATAATAAAAAGTGATGAAACATCATACATTAAAAACTTCTCTAAAAGATAACTGCGGAATTGATGCCCACCACAAGGGATGTTGGCTTAGTTGTCCTCGCCTATCTTCAAACCCCTGTAAAAAGCTTAGTCCTGGACCCCTCTCTCCCCTGTCCCGCGGAATATAAAGCGAGTTCACCAGTTATTTACTGTCAGAGCCATAGGACACTGTCTTAGAGAAACTCAGACCATTGCCTGTACCAGGGATCACGATGAGCAACTTTAGACCCTGGGCCAAATGGGCTCTTCCCTGTACTACATCAGTCTCGAACCCCACTTGGCACTCTCCTTGAATGCCTTTTCCTTGACTGGAATGCGTCCCTGAACTTTGATAATGTCTCCAGCTTGCCTTGATGAAAGAGAGAGGCGTGTGCATGTCTTACTTTACAAAGGTAAAATTCACTTATGTGTCTGTCCACTTTTGCATGTTTGCCCCAGAAAGTTGAATGACAGAAATGCAGTCCTTGGTCTCAAAATAATTCCCCAATCCTTACCTTCACCTGCTGCTAGCAGCTCCTTAGGGCAGGCACCCCCAAACATGGCCCTCCAGCTGTTTTGGGACTACAATTCCCATCATCCCTGACCACTGGTCCTGTAAGCTAGGGATGATGGGAGTTGTAGTCTCAAAACAGCTGGAGGGCTGAGTTTGGGGATGCCTGCCTTAGGGTTTGGGGCAGGGATTATCCAGCCCTACCTGGAGATGGTGGGGACTGAATCCAGAACCTTCTGCATGAAAAGCAGGTTCTACACCACTGAAATATAGACAGCTTTTTACATTTCTTTCATTCAACAGCCACCTCATTGAAACACCTTTTATAGAATTTGAGAGAAAATATTATATGCTATTACACAAGTAAGGTGTCTCTGCAATGCTTGCTTGAAATAATGATTATAGTTATCAGGTGGGAGTTTATAATAAAACCAGTGCTGGCTTTTTACAGCCTTTTATGATATTTGAAAAGAAACACAGCAGGAATCAAGTTTTGTACACCAAACAATAAATGTTAATATCAACTTTGGCCTGCAGCTATAATGTATATTCCATTTATTATAAAATGTTCTCTGTGCATGTTTATTTATGCTCTTCAGCTCTACTGCACACACAGCACTGAAGATCAAGCTGGTTAGAATTTGTGTATAATATGAAAGTGATAGGAAATGAGGGAATGTTAACAAAAAATGAATTGGTGTTTGGCCCTTGTGTCTTGTGTCTTATGTCTTTTAATTTTATTAGTCATTTGTATATATGCTTCAGCTGGGGAAACCAAAACTAAGAGTGGATTTTAGTACGCTAATTATTTCCAGTTAATTTCAAGCAGAATCTGTTTTCTGATGGAAAATATAGAAAAATAAACCCCAAATCTTGTAACTTACCCTGCCCTTCTATTTGCAAACATTGCTTGTGGAATGTGTCCCTAAACATGCATAATGGTTTGTGCATGTCTGGATGGATGATAGGGTATGTGTGAGTGTATGTTTACCCTTTCTACCTTATTTTACAAAGGGTAAAAAATCTTACTGGTTACTCTGCCCACTTTTGCCTCTGCCCCTTCTGGCACACTGCCCAGGAGGGAATGTGGCCCTCAGGAGTGACAATGGTTCCTGAACTCTGCTGAAAACAATTCCCAGGATATATTTTACTTAAGAGAGTATAAGTGAAAATGCTGCAACTTGCTCAGGGGAACAATTTGGTATTCCTGTCTTGGATACAGAGCAACGATTCTCATAGCACTAAAAATACAGTGGTACCTCTGGTTACGAACTTAATTCGTTCCGGAGGTCCGTTCTTAAGTTGAAACTGTTCTTATCCTGAATTGTGCTTTCGCTAATGGCACCTCCCGCTGTGCGTGGGCCTCCTGCTCACATCCCGGGGCAAAGTTTGCAACCGGGAGCAACTATTTCCGGGTTAGCGGAGCTTGTAACCCAAAGTGTGCACAACCAGAAGCGTTCTTATCCAGAGGTACCGTACCACTGTAGTGACAGAAAGTGTAAAATAGTTCATTAGGAGGTTCAATAATTAAAATAACTACTGATAGGGGAGGGAGTATATTAAAAGATGTCCCGCTTCCAACTCTATACACCTTCAGTGAAATTGGCAGCACTGGTTGAGTGGTAGACTTGCTACATTAAATGGAAAACTACAGTGGGGGTGATGGTCTGATTATTTCAGACAAAGAGCTTGAAATTCATTGGAGGACACTCCCACAGTAGTTTGATCAGTTTAAATTAATTGACCTAACTCTGTTCGGGGGGGGGGGAGGGAGGGAGGTCTGTTCTGGAAACTAGACCTGTGAGGGGAGCAGGCATCTCCTAACTCGGCACCCATAACAAACTACTGTACAGTTCTCAAGATTTTTTGTGGTATGCTACTGCTTTAAGTTTATAGTGCAAATGGGGCTTTAGTTCCCATAGATGCTCTTCTTAGATGTATAGAACTGGGCCCATGAAGACATATCTTATTGTTTCATTTGGCTGTACAGTGATACCTTGGGTTACAAACACTTCAGTTTACAGACTCCGCTAACCCAGAAGTAGTACCTCAGGTTATGAACTTTACCTCAGGATGAGAACAGAAATTGTGCACCAGCGGCAGTGGGAGGCCCCATTAGCTAATGTGGTACTTCAGGTTAAGAACGGTTTCAGGTTAAGAACGGACCTCCGGAACGAATTAAGTTCGTAACCAGAGGTACCACTGTATACCATATACAGAAACTACTTCCTAGAAAAACCACTGGATGGCACCAGCACATCATCATTTAAAAGGCCATGGATCATGCAGTGCCTCCCCCACCCCACGCTGCAATGATGCACCTTTTGAGCTTACTAATGTTTCATGGTTCTCCCCAGTGGATGATTAAAAGAAAGCTAATTGCTTCATAATTCAACATATTCTCATGACTGTTCCCCGGAGTTTTATAGTAAACTTCTCCCTATGGTGAAGACTGCTCAAGTCAAACATGGACATATAATTTAGCAGGAATGCTACTGCATTTCTATATCAGGTCCAAAATTATATGCAAACAGGGCAGTCTTTATCAGATGCGGCGCCAGGGTGCAAATATCCACCCAGCGCCTCCAAATTACCACGGATAGTGTTGGGGTGGCCGTAGCTGCGCACTGCCAGCCATCGGGGGGGCAGGGGACGCAACTCTCCCCCATGTCACTGTGGGAGAGCGATCCTCACAGAGGCTTGGGAGTGACGTTGCGTTCCTCCCAAGCCTCCGCAGGAGAAAGAGCGCAGCTTCCCTCCCAAGCCTCCTCGGGAGGAGAGTGATCCTGCAGAGGGTTGGGAGGGAAGCTGCGGGCCTGCCAGCCATATAGTTAGAGGGGCACAGCTTCCATCCTAAGCCTCTGCAGGGATTGCTCTCCTCCCAAGGAGGCTTGGGAGGGAAGCCGCACGCCACCAGCCTTATGGTTGGTGGGGCGCAGCTGGTGGGCGTGCAGAGAAAGGGGAGGCCGCCGGCAAAGCTGCACAGCTCCCCCACTTGCTGGGGTGCCCAAGAGACCGGCGCCCTGGCACAACGCACCACTAAGCCCTGTGGGAAAGACGGCTATGCAAATGAGTCAAAAGAAATTTTGATGTGGACTTCTGGTTTGCTGCCGCAAGGGGAGAAGGAAGCTGGAGCTGCTATTGCAATGACCCGGCTGCTGCTTTTTTGGAGTTTTGGGGTAGTTCAGAGGCAACAAGCACCCTGAAGGAGGTCCTGGGGATGACCAGGATGTTGAGGCAACCAAAGTGAGCTCCTAACAGGTGCGCTCATATCTATTTGGTGTATTGACTGGAGAACAAAAAGGGAGTCTTCTCCAGAAATGGTTGCTGCCTTGCATGGGAACAAGCTGTTTGAAGAAATCAAGGTAACAATATAAGTCTGCCATCAGAAATAAAGGAAGGGGGTAGGGTGATCAAGTTGAAAAGCTTAAGTGACCGAGGACTTAAAATTTGGCTGGCATGCATGTCTTTGGTATGGGAAAGCAAAAATTTGTAAGAGTTCTATGAACCACATTATTGGGAAGAATTTGTAGTCTGGGAAAAATATAAAAATCTGCTAGAAAGAAAAACATTTTTATGGTTATCCCCCATTGGAGCAATTACAATTAAGAGGACTGATAATGGGTGCCTTACAGGGGGTGAACCCAGACTGAAACCTGTTTTCAGATCACTGCCCTATGTCATTTTGTAAAGTGCAGTCACACAAATAGAATTTACCTAGATTAGGGGTGGCAAACTCCCAAGAGACTGCGATCTACTCAAAGTTAAGTAAGTTGTTCAGCTTTTTTTTAGGGAGGAAGACGTCCAGTGATCTACCGGACATGCCCGACCTAGATGATGTAATTGATCATATAGTTATATACAGAAGAATGTAGTGTTATAAGTAACCTGGTCCAGAATTTGTTGTTTTAGAAAATATGTTTGTAACAACAGTGGCCTGTGTTCTGTTAGCCCCAAAATGGAAAGTGAGCGAGATTCTTGTAAAGAATCAGGTTTTGTCTTCATGTTCTTGAGCTTCTTGGGAGATGTTTGGGTTGACTTATCTTAGAAACTGAATGCTGAAATTGCTGGACCCGTGGCCTGTTCCATCAGGTCTTATCCATTCTTGGCCAGGGTGGAGAAGAGGGGGACAGCACAACTGGAGCAGGCCCCGATGTTGTCTCTGCCCTGCCTGCCTTCCTTCTTCACAGGGCAGATGGGCTGGCGAAGGTGCAGATTTCTCTAGATGTGGGTTAGCTTAGCATATGGCTTCCAGCTGTTGCTAGACTCCAACCCATCAGCATGGGCACTGGTCAGGTTCCTCACACTCCTCTGACGCATTAGGTCACCAGAAAACTATGGACTCCTCCCTCTGACTTTCTGATAATACCTCTTTCAGCCTGGCCAGAAACGTAGCTTCAAGAGGCAGGAGACAGGTTTCCTTGCTCCCTCATAGGATATATGAAGCACAATACCTAGAAACAAATTCTATTGCAGAAGCCTGTCATGTTGAATACTTGGCAGTACCAAGTTCAGGATAGCGTGATGTAAAGCAATGCTTCAGCCTGCCCTTTTACAACCCTGTATATTAACTTTTAACAACTTAAGAGTAAGGTGATGTATGTGCTGTGCAATTTATCTAGTTTTAGTCAGAGAATTGATCAGATTTAACACCTTGACCTCTAAAGCCTTAAAGATTCAGTAAATAAATACCACAGGCAAATGCATGAGTAAACAATGTTAATGCTCCCTCCTCCCAAACTATGATTTCTCTCAGCTCTGTAAAAATTGGTTATTGCAAAATTTAAGCTTTGAGGCCAAATGGGAGTTGACAGTTTCCCCTTAGGAGAGATGAGTCAATACTGAGAAAAGCATGCAAGTCTGGAAAAAAGATAGTAAGAACCTACTGGAAGTGAAAACTGGGCCTGCCCTTGTCTTAGTAATTTAATTGCAGTAGAAAATGCCTCTGGTAGTTGACTTAAGAAACAGCACCATCTCTCTGACTATCCCATTTCACTCATGATTGTTTTATTTCAGTTCACCTTTATGCTACAATACCTTACTGCCCAGTAGCTGAAGAAAAATATGAAGTGTCCTGGATAGAAGCAATGTGGACATGGATTTTGTCCAAAAACTATTGTTTGAAGCATGAGTGAGACCTCATTGAGGTAGATGTACATTATCAACAAGGCAGAGATAAGACCTCTCATAAAAGCAGTATTTTTATGGCACCCATGACCTGTATTAGTAAGAGGAAGTGGCTACAACTTTCCTTAAACAGTTCTGAACTGTTATTGTACAAAGCAAAGAGAACTAGAACATGAATGTTTCAGGAAGCTGTTGGAGGTGTGGAAATGATAAATATTGACTCTCTTATTTTATAATCTACAATGTAATCAGATTATTCACATGCATCAATCATCCCACACTTTCTGGTGCATTTTCCTGTCACTTTCCTTATTGGAAGATCCCCGATTATTATTTTTTTAAAGTTTGCTGTTATATAATTGAATCGCTCCAACAATATATTGACAGCCTGGAGGGAAACTTAGAATTTGTGGGTGAGGTATGGAAACTCAGAATTCTTAAGGTCAGAACAACAATGTCTGAAGCCACAGATTTCTGCTTTGGTGATCCCCCTTCCCCTTTAGGGAAAATACATGGGATCGAATAAAATTTAAGACAATCTTCAAGATACTCACACTGTCCTTGAGGGCTATTGTCTTTCTGCTTCATGGTGCATATATATTTCCACTGCTTACTTAAAACTGGGAAGAAGTAGCTTAAAATCTCTGTTTAGCCATGAAGATCACTTGATGCCCTTGGGCCAGTCACTGTAACTCAACCCAACATACATCAGGATAGGATGTTGAGAGTGACACAGCACCATTTCAATGTATGCTGCCCTGAACTCCTTTAAGGGAGGGCAAGATACTAATGTGAAAAAATCAATGATGACATAAACAGTAATTCACTTGCGGGCCTATGATAAGTAAGTAGGAATTGCTTCCAAGGGACATAGGAAGGAAGAAGAAAAAGGAGTATTAAGACAATTTAAAAATAAAGCATTACCATAGCATAAGGTTTAGTTGGACTACAGCCCACTTCATCAGATACATGGCTATCTTGAGTTGGAGGTAGGAAACTAAGCAGTGAAGTCAGCAGAAAGAGAATGCAGGTTACATACGCTTCAGGTTACGTACTCCGCTAACCCAGAAATAACGCTTCAGATTAAGAACTTTGCTTCAGGATAAGAACAGAAATTGTGCTCTGGCGGCGCAGCAGCAGTGGGAGGTCCCATTAGCTAAAGTACCTCAGGTTAAGAACAGTTTCAGGTTAAGAATGGACCTCCAGAATGAATTAAGTTCTTAACCTGAGGTACCACTGTAATTTCAGTATGGGTATCAGTAATAATGGCTATATTCTACCCCCAGGATCAACAAGAAGCATCAGTATAAGTCACTGAGGAAAACAGCTGGAAAGGTTGCTTGCCCTCATGTCCTGCTTGAAGGATTTATGTGGGCATCTATCTGGTTGGCTACTTGCAAGCAGAACAATAGACTAGATAGGCTTTTGGTCTGATTCAGCAAGGCGTTCAACAAACGTTCTGGTTTCATTACCTAGAGGGCCTGTGACCCTCCCCCCTCCCAGTTGTACAGTTAGCAATTTGTGCCATTATAGCCTCTTACTGCAGCAAGAGAGTGACCATTCTTAATAGTGTGTAACATCATTTTAACAGATGGTGCACATACAACATTTATTCAAAATAAATACAATTATGAATTTTAAGTACATGTTCATTCATTCATTGATTTATGTCTTGGCTAAGCTTGCGACTTAACTTTGGAGTTAAGGTGGAGATACTCAGCAAAAGCTTTTTACCAGATTTCCCTGCAACTCAAAACACTAGGGTAACTCCAACTCAGAAAGTCCCTTCTGCCTGAATCTCTTTAAGGAAACAAGTAGACATTTGCTTCAGATAAGCAATATTTTTAAATCCCCATTTTATGGATTGAATCCTTAAAACTTTGGTGGCAAACCCACTTTAAGCCTAGACTCAACAGTAACAACAAAAGACAGTTGAATTTTGCTATTCCATCAGGAAATCAGAAGTCTAACTCTGGAAGAACAAGATCAATATGCTCTATAAAACCCTCCTTGAAGGCAAGAAACAAAAAATTCGGAGACAAATGGCACCAACAGGGGTGGTGGGCAGAAATGTCTAGGAGAAAAACAAAAGTAAAATTCAGATCTAAATATTGCAAGTTCCCTCCAAAAATATTCATCTCTCAAACACAGTACACTGTTAACTCAAGGAGAAAAAGGTGACAACTGAATGCCAGATATTTGAGACAACATTTGCTTTCGTGAAGCTGCAGAATGCTTGAAATTAGTTTGAACACTTTAGGCATGTAAGAGATTGAGGAACTGGGTGTTCAAGTAAGAAACATGAATATCTGCAGGCTTAGGGAAGGGCTATCAATTTTTGCTTGATTACATAAAAACAACAGAATCTGTTCACCTTCAGAAGCAGGACATTCCTTGAGACAAAAAACATGTAAACAGTTCCCAAAAAGTATCAGCCTAAAAAGGGGGGAAATACCCCAAATCAGTGAGAAGAACGGAGAAATTCAGCATTAACTGAGCATTAAGTGCTGCCCCTAAAGATGAGGATCAAGAGCTAAGAGATCTAGCAGAGATATCTGGCAAAGACATGACCTTGCTCCCTGATGTTAGAAGATCAATTACATAAATTCTTTTCTTGTGCATGCCATCCAATCACCCAAGACACCAATGCAGCTTGACAGTCGCAAATAATAATTCTCTTCTTATATGAAGGTTTCCATGTCACAGATGCTAACATAGCAGCATTTTACTAAGGAGACACTTCTCAAGCCATATTCTCTTCAGATGTAGTATTCCCCACTGTCAAAGTTACAGGAGCCAAGGCTTCCTTGGCTTACCAGGATTAAAATACAGTAGTTCAAGACAGCAGAGAGAAGGCATTCTGGAACAGAAACTACTCAGTCCTTTTCTCCCCTAAAGTCTGGTAGCACAGCAAAGCCATTCCTCCATGTTCAATCTGCCGGGGGCGGGGAAGGAGGGAGTCAGATGAACACAAAGCCCGGGGGTGGGCAGCTGCTGTGCCACCGTGGAGTTGTCCTGGCTCACTGAAGTCACCATGTTGTTCTGTTTGCTGTAGAAGATAATTCCTGGCCTCTGATTATCTATGTGTAAGCTAGAGAGATCCATAGTTACTTAAGGAAGTTGTCTAGTTTAGTCTGACTGATGCCAGAAGTGGCTGCTGTTGGTTGCCTAGAAACACTTCTCTTCTTGCACCTCAATGCCAGCGGGCGAATCTCTGTTGTTTTACTCTGAAATGAGACACGTCAAGGAAAATAGTGGCCAAATATTTAAAAGAAAGGTTTTACATTCCCATACATATCTGATATGTAGAAATCATTGTATCTGGGGCTAAATTAATTTCTCTCCCCCTGAGTCCCTCCTTCAGGGTCATTTTCCCCCCAACCTCCCAAGTGAGAGAAGAAAGGTCAGGTTTTAGCTGATCATGGAGTCAAATGTTTTTTATTCCGATCGCCCAGTTGAAGGCTGACCAAGAGATGGTAGCAGACAGGTCTCTCTCCTAGTAGTGTTTTACTGCTACATAAGCTTCAAAACAATAACCATCAACAGCTCATTACAAAGAGACAGGCTCTTGATGACAAATATTGAATTACTGACCTCTTAACTCTGTACAAGGGGAGAGAAAGGAACACTAAACTGAATGTGAACACAGATATGCTAGAAACACCAATGGTATCCTCTGAAAAATGTAGCATTTGCTGCAAAATGTGTCTTGAAATACTTTACCAGCTGCAAAAACTGGAAAACAGAACCAACTTATATAGGTTTTCTAGTTTTCAGGGAATGAAAGTGCATATATTTACCTAATTTAAACAGTGAATTTCTATGATCTCTATAGCAGATGTAAACTCAGCCTGATAGATTCACAAGTGGGATTTGAACAAGATCCTGATCCAGGTTTCCTAAGGCCACTTCTTTTCCCAGTACCATTGTACCTTGGAAGTTGAATGGAATCCGTTCCGGAAGTCAGTTCGACTGCCAAAGCATTCGACTTCCAAAGCATGGCTTGTGATTGGCTGCAGGAAGCTCCTGCAGCCAATCGAAAGCCATGGAAGCCCTGTTGGACAAAAGAATGTTCGAAAACCAGAACAGTCACTTCCGGGTTTTGATCGTCCAGGAGCCAAAACGTTCGAGAACTAGGCTGTTCGAAAACCAAGTTGCGACTGTAAATGTAGAACACTGTAGCTAAGAACTCATACAATGTATATTCTGACTGATTCTAGAGGGATATATTCCCAAATATATTCCATTATTTCAGCTTCTCCTTACTCTGAATTTAAGCTAGAACATTATGGTTCCAACTGGAACATTGCTTGATGGCTTAGTAAATGCCACTGTTTCTTCTTAGTCTTTTGTGTCATTGATCACCATACATTCAGTGTCGCTGGATATCAGCGTAGCTTCTGCAGGACACATCTTAGGAAAGGATACAGGCTGAATGAATTTGGTTCTGCCTCCTAAGCCATCATACCCAATTCTCACCTACAAGGAAGAGAATCTAGTAGTTAAAAATGCAAAAGCATATGACTCTCATGGAGGAAGTTGTTATGAAATAGAAAAAGGATTGTAGTGGGTAAAAGGGCACATAGCACACTAGAGGATTTGGTGGTCAGAATATGCTAAGTATGTGCTGCATGATTAGGTGTCTAAGCAGGTCCACTAGCAATAAAAAGCA
This sequence comes from Lacerta agilis, assembly GCF_009819535.1. Lineage (NCBI taxonomy): Eukaryota > Metazoa > Chordata > Lepidosauria > Squamata > Lacertidae > Lacerta > Lacerta agilis. Next base: position 66,928,470 of record NC_046313.1, read on the forward strand.
CAGAGCATATTGAATTTGTAAGATTTGTAGACGAGGACATGAGAAGGCATATCCAGGAACAGGGTTCTGCTGGCTGCTGGTTGGCAGATTAAGCAGGAACACGCCACGCTGCAAAACTCTAATGTACATCCCACTTGTACTCACTATTCCCGTGTTCCTCTGTGGTGCAACCATGTTGCTTGCAGGCGGCCTCTTGGACTTAACAGAGTTTCTAATGAAAGCAGGTAGAAGATCTTCCAGATGCTCATCATCTGTGTCAGCTGAGCAGCTCTGAACCATATTTGAAGAAGTAGGAGAGTTAAACTAAAATACTCATATTTGCAACCAAACACAAGCAACACTACTAGAATCCATGTAATCCATCTACAGTGGTACCTCGAGTTACGAACGCTTCAGGTTACAAACTCCGCTAACCTGGAAGAGTTACCTCGAGTTGAGAACTTTGCCCCAGGATGAGAAAGGAAATTGTGTGCCGGTGGCGCAGCGGCCCCATTAGCGAAAGCATGCCTCTAGTTAAGAACAGTTTCAGGTTAAGAACAGACCTCACCCTTAGAAATCATGACCGTAAAGAGAAAGAATATGAATAACAATTGGGCAACATATAAGGTATTATTGGAAGAGGAAAATAACAAACTTAAAAAATATTTGAACAATTGGCTGATTAATTTTCAAATTAATCAGAGATTGGCAAAAGATAAAAAGGATTTGAGAAAGACATTTCAAGATTGGATGAGTACTTAATCCAATCTAAAAGTAAACATATTTCCAAATTATACGATTTGCTCCTAGAATGGGAGGTAAAGGAGGAGTAAGTGAAGACAGTGATGGTAAAGTGGGCCCTTAGGGGAAAATATTATGATGAGCCAATGGGAACGGCTGTGGAAAAGAGATAACAAATTTATGGCATGTTATAATTTAGGAGAGAATGTAATGAAAATGCAATACAGATGGTACTTGACCCCGGTCAGACAGGCAAAAATGTATAAAAACTGTAGTGATGTCTGTTGGAGATGCAACAACGGGGCAGGAACCTTTCTACACATGTGGTGGGAGTGCAAAGAGATAGTGGGATTTTGGGGAAATATTTATAACGAATTGAAAAAGATGTTTAGATTTACATTTGAAAAAAACCCAGAATCCTTTCTCCTAGGTATCATGTCAGAGGAAATAAAAAGAACAGTCAGACCAATATTTATGTATGTGACTGGCGGCAAGGTTATTGATTGCCAAAAACTGGAAAAGCAGCAGCATCCCAACTAAAATAGATTGGCTACCTAAAATGATGGAATACTTCCATACTGCCAAACTAACAGGGAGGATAAGAGGAGATATGGTACAAAAAGTGAATAAGGAGTGAGCTATCTTTAAGGTATACATCAAAATTTATGTGGGAAAAGTAGAATTTCTGGCAGATATTGAGTGAATCCAGAAAATGATTAGAGTGAAAGGAGAGTAAAGTCAAGATAGATGAAGAGATTAAAGAAATAATGAAATGCGTTTAAGCTAGCTGGAAAAATAAAGTAGCGTAACAAGAATGGCTGGAAGTCACTTGGTGGGTGTCCGTGTGGGGTAGGTGTGTAGGTATGTTGATATGTATAGTATAGGTGGGTATTATATAGAGTAATGTAGGTATGTTTTATGCTATGAATATAAGGTAGTGTGTTGTGTATGTGTTTTGTGTAAATGTATGTGTTTTATATGTTAATAAAAAATAAAATAAATAAAAAAGAACAGACCTCCGGAACAAATTAAGTTCACAACTATAGGTACCACTGTATTGTGCAAAAGGAAATGGCTGTTTCTGCAAAAGCAGATTTTTGAAACATTCTTAGAGAGGACTGGAAGTTCGAAAGTCACTGGGCTCTGGTGCCAGCTGATAGATCAACAGATGACAACAGTACGGACACCCTGCCCCAGATAATTCAGAATACATAGCAGTGGGAAGCTGACTCTCGCACACCTCTCAGGGTTAACTGTAATATTTACTATTTTCTACAACACAGAAAAATGTATTAATTTAAAATCAATGCAGAGTTTGGCTGTCCGGAGAAAAGATGGGCTTTCAAAATAGCTCTAAAGATAGTGGATTGAAGAGGTTATAGTTACTACTCAGGTTATCCGTTACTATACCTCCACTGTTTCTTTCAGAACTCTTGATAAACTTTTCACATGTGCACTGGAAGAAAAAAACAACCGACACACAATTTAGATCACACAACAAATTAGTAAATTGTTCAATATATCCCTTTGGAGATGGAGGTAGCAGTTTGAATTCATACATGAATTTTCACAATGTGGCCCAGATCATAATCCAACACCTAAAACAGGCTTTGCCAATCTGGTGCCCTATGGACTATGACTCCCAGCAGCTGTTAGCAGTGGACATACTACAAAAGTATAGGCTTCTTATGTCTCAATTAAAATAATAATAAAATGCAACTACTGTATATACTTGAGTATAAGCCTAGTTTTTCAGCACATTTTTTGCGCTGAAAAAGCTGCCCTCGGCTTATACACGAGTGAGGCGGGCACTCACTCCACTTTCTCTCCACTTGTGCCGCCGCTGTCCGCTCACCCCAGTCAACCATTCCTTAAGAAGCGTACAAGAACAGCGGTTCTTTACTCTCCCCAGGCAGCTTGTTCCATTCCTGAACTGCTCGCATAAATGCAAACTTGGCAAAGGAGGAAGAGGAAGGAGCAGCCCAAAGGACTGCTTTCGGGCTGCTCGTTCCTCCTCCTCCTCCACAGCGGCAAAGGTGAATCGGCTTATACTTGAGTCAATAAGCTTTCCCAGGTTTTGTAGGAAAATTAGGTGCCTCGGTTTATATTCGGGTCGGCTTATACTCGGGTATATACGGTATAATGTTCTTTTCTCCTCCCTTTTCTCTGTTTTGACCACTAAGATAAAAGCCTCTGGTCTGATCAACAGGCAAATGTGGTAGATCTTTCATTACTTTTGCCTTGCTGCCATTGCTATCATTTCGGTGAAGCCCTAACCCAGGGATGGGGAACCTTTTTCAGCCAGACGGCCGTATTCTTTCTAGGGGCCACCATGCCAGTGGTGGGTGGGGCCAGAGGCAAAAGTGGGCAAAATAACAAATGTAATTGTTACCTTTGTACACTACGCTAGTTTGTATATATCCTTCTCTTATCTTCCACCCAGACAAAAGCAAGAGGCATTATTAGAGTTCAAGGGCACATTCCAGCCAGGCAGAATCGCACAAGGAGGATGTGAAGCAGGTCTGGTGAGGGTGTGTGGCTGAGGAGAGTCCCAAGGGCCAGACAGAGAGGCTTGGAGAGCCACATTTGGCCCCTGCACCTGAGGTTCCGCACCCCACCCTACCCCAAAGTCTTTATACAAGTAGGAAAGTCATTCTTCATTATCTCTGGGATTCAATGGGAGCAGAGATAAAACACTTGTTAGAAGTAACAGAAATGAGGGGTGCTTATTTAAGAAATCTGCAAACTAAAGTTTCCTTAATGTGCAAATTATGTAGCTTGGGCTTGTGCTCTCCCTTCCTCTTCCTGAAGCGGTTCTGTCTGTTTTAGATTGCAAGCATGCAGGTTAGGAATTACCCTGTTAGAGTAGCACCTAGTCACTGAGACTTTTTAATAAGATATTTGAGAAAGATAATGGACAATGAGATAGGCAACTTTGGGGGCAAAGTTTCACTCTCACAACAGGTAAGATACGCTGTGACCAGGGGCGTCGCAGGGGGGGGCGCGGGGGGACGGGCCACCCCTAGTTCCAGGGGAGAGGGGGGTGACACTTTGGCCGGCCGCTCACACCCCGCCCCGCCGGGCGGCCCGAATGGAGGCATGTCGCCTTTTCTGCCTGTTCTGCTTCTCTTCTTCCCCTTTCCACCGCTTTTTTTGGCGGGGGGGGGGGGCGGCACAGCGAGGGGGGTGTCACACTTGTCACTGGCATGACACCCCCTCTTCGCTGGCCCACCCCCCGCCGAAAAAAACCGCTGGGAGGGGGGAAGGAAGCAGAGCAGGAGCATCCAAGCACCTGTTCTGCTTCTCTTTTTCCCCTTTCCGCCGCTTTTTTTCGGCGGGGGGGGGGACAGCGAGGGGGGTGCGCCACACTTGTCACTGGCATGACACCCCCTCTTCGCTGGCCCACCCCCAGCCGAAAAAACCGCTGGGAGGGGGGGAAAGGAAGCAGAGCAGGCGCATCCAAGCGCCTGTTCTGCTTATCTTTTTCCCCTTTCCGCCACTTTTTTTCGGCAGGGGGGCAGCCCAGCGAGGGGGGTGTCACGCTTGCCACCCCCTCCTCGCTGGCCACCACCCCCCGCCGAAAAAAGCCGTGGAAAGGGGGAAATTCCCCCTTTCTGCACCCACGTGCGTCGTGCCCCTCCTCCAGGGGGGTGCCTCTGCACTGCCGCCACCCCCAGCAGCACAGAGGCTTGCTACGCCACTGGTTGTGACAGTCTTCTGCAGTGAACAAAAGCTTTAAAATGAGATGTTTCCATCAAAAGCGATGAGAACAAAATGATCTTTGTTGTATAATTTGTTGTTTCTTCAGTTTGTAAACTGCCTTCTTATAGTAATATAGAAAGGCAGTATACAAACTAAAGGTATTAAGATAGCTGGAAAATTGCTTGCAGTGCATGCAGAAGCGAGAATTCCAGACAGATCAAGAGCACACATACACCCAGTAAAAAGTGAAGCAACTGTGACTCACAACTTTTTATCCAGTTTAAGTTTTTTGGCAGGAGCAGAGATGGTATTGGGAGGTGGATTTGGTGTCTGTACATCAAAGGTATCATTCAGGTCAATCTCATCACTGTGAGCTGGTCGATGGAGCTTTGGGCTTAAAAATTCTACAGGAGCAGGGCTGTAAGGCAAAATTGTACAAGTATCACAACACAACATTACACTGTCAGTTAGACAGGTGACTGTCTCAGTTTCCAGCCTACACCACATGCTGTACAGTCTAAACTCTAGCTTCCTATTGGCACTCATACCTGATGGCAGAAGGCGATGACAGTACATAATACGGACACAGTAGAACTAAATTCAGAGAGAAAACTTCGTTCTGCTTTCTAGCAACATGTGCAAAGTATTCAGAATTACCAAAATGACTACCAGGTTGCCTGGGGTCTTCACACATCCCATTTATGATAGTGTACTGTAAAACTGGCCTGTTACAGGAAGCCCTAAATTTATATAGGAAGGTTAGGTTACTGTTTGATATAACAGTGGCAGAAGAAACACTTGCACTAGTGTTATATTGAGCTGGTATGGATGGTGATGTAGCAAATGACAAAATACTGAACTCAAATGAAAAGGGTCAGGTAGCAGGTGGTGGGAAAGACCCTGGAGAACCATTCCCAGTCACAGGAGGCAGTACTGGGCTAGTTGGACAAATAGCCTGACTATATGTAAGGCATATCATGATGTACTTTGGGACAGCTCAGGAAGGTATGCAATGCTTATATTTGACAAAATCTTTGGTACAGTAACTCTGCTACATCAATATCCACTGAATTTCTCTAAACCAACCTTTCAGAGTCAAGCCAGCCAAGTGCTTCATTGCTTAATGATGACACTTTAATGGTATCTTGCATCACTCTTATCTTCTTTTTCAAACTCTGTGGAAAGAAAGAGCAGCACTTAATACATGTCAGAAATCCTACCGAAAGCCAAGATTTCTACACCCCCCTCTTGCAAAGATACAGGCATCTTGAAGCTGAGGGTGCCTCCCAGGCATTTTAAATCAGGGTAGAATTTAGAACAGTATTTGGACACTACGAAGGCTGTAGGGCCACAATAATTATCAGCAGGTTAAAAGAAGGTTCTCACCATTATCTCATTATCTGCATTTCTCAGATCTGTCTGGGTGCTCTTCACCTCTTCTGTTGTTTTCTCCAACTCTAGAATTGTCTTCTGTAACTATAGATTTAAAACTATATGTTGGAAGTCTAATACAGGGGTCAGCAACCTTTTTCAGCCGTGGGCCGGTCCACTGTCCCTCAGACCTTGTGGTGGGCCGGACTACATTTTGAAAAAAATATATGAACAAATTCCTATGCCCCACAAATAACCCAGAGATGCATTTTAAATAAAAGCACACATTCTACTCATGTAAAAACACCAAGCAGGCCCCACAAATAACCCAGAGATGCATTTTAAATAAAAGAACACATTCTACTCATGTAAAAACATGCCGATTCCTGGACATCTGTGGGCCGCATTGAGAAGGTGATTGGGTCGCATATGGCCCACGGGCCTTAGGTTGCCTATCCCTGGTCTACTACATGATGTGATACAACAGTACACCAAGCTTCTAAGTGCTCAAAAAACTACAGTGGTTTATGTTTTACAAACGCATGTTCTTAGACTTCAGGATAAAAGAATTTACAGTGGAACCTCACTAGTTGAATGCCTCGCAAGACGAAAGGCATTCGCTAATGAAAGGGTGACTCGCAAGACGAATTTCCCTATGGCCGTGACTCGCAAAACGAAAACGTTTTGCGGTCCCCCCCCTCCGTAAAACCGCGCTTCCTCCGACCGTGCTTCGCAAGACAAAATTTCCGCTATACGACAGCACTCGCGGAATGAATTAATTTTGTCTTGCGAGGCACCACTGTAGTGTATTGTAAATAAAAATGGAAACCAATTCTTATTCTTTTAAGGCTCCTGCAGAGGGCGCTCCAATGTGGCTCATCTCTTCAGGTGTCAATGAGAAGCTGTTGAGGGCAGCGGTACTACGGTAGTTTGCTCAAAGTAATTCAGTTCATAAGGAGTTAGGCATTTATAATAAAGGTACAATAAACTCCCAGTATATTCTCAAGAGAGAAACCCTCTCCCACCCTTCCTCCCTACACCTGTGTTTACAGCACAAATTAAGACCTTTCCTGATATTAATCTAGAGGGATTTTCAAGAGACAATTGTGCATTTTGACTTTAAAACTATAAACTGTCCTTGTGCAGTTATATATGTATAACACACTGCTTTATTAGAATTTCTCCCCCCCAATTGTTGTTATGGAGAAGCAGAAGCAGAAAGAATATTGAGGCAGATTAATAAATGTTATGCAGACATATTGAGGATTCTTAGGGAACCTACAGCTGAACTTCTCAGCTTAAGATAGCTGCCAACATGGTCAGTGTAAGTGCTTGGACAAGAATAGTGTTAAACAATTACATACCTAATTAAAACGTATTTTGCTTTATTTAGGTAGTGGTACTGATGAAGAGCTGCACATAAATACCTCTGCAACGTGTCTGCAGGAGCATCAACACATCTTTTACCTTGTGATTAGTAGAAAACAACTCCTTTCTCAGCTTCTCTTTTGTATCGTTTGATGCTTTCTGAGACTCCTTCAGATTTTCATACTCCCTGGAGAGGGCCCAAATTAGTCCATCTGTTGAACATGCTTTCAAGCAAACAGCTCTTAGATAAAGCCAGTAACCAAATTTAGACTGAAGATTTTCATTTCACAGCTTAAGTGCCTGCAGAAGTTTCTGTTATATATACAAGAACTTCCAGGGAGAAGACAGCACTGAACGAGCCAACACTGACTTGAACAGTGTTAAAACACTGATACACTACAGCATAGGCGAGAAAACATGCTTTCAGGGGAACAGCACTACTTGGTTTGGGACAGGACAAGCAGCAGAATGGCAGAAGAGTACAGTGGTACGTCGGGTTAAGTACGCTTCAGGTTAAGAACTCTGCTTAAGAACAGAAATCGTGCTCTGGCGGCGCAGCGGCAGCAGAAGGTCCCATTAGCTAAAGTGGTGCTTCAGGTTAAGTACGCTTCAGGTTAAGAACGGACCTCCGGAACGAATTAAGTACTTAACCCGAGGTACCACTGTATATTCCATGTCAAAATGCATAGGATGTTTAAACTATCTTGAGTCGTGCGCAGTATTTTACATTCTCATTAATGAAATGAGATGCAACAATTTGATTTTGATTTTTAAGTTCAAGGTTCTAAAAGCAATTTAATACTATTATAAAACAGTGCTGAAGTTACTGATTACAATGCAGGTACACTTCATGCTGGTAGCTCATTATTAAAAGTTGTGATTACCCATTTGCTATCTGACATTGCCTGCACAAGCTGTGAATTATAAGTGGTATAAATAGAAAGGCCTCTAGTGCACACAGTAGGGACTGGCGACTACAGCATACTTAATGTCACAGCCGTGCAAAGCACTCTGCTCAGCACCAGGGAGATATTCAGGGGCCATGCTGCCTTACTCAGAATCATGACAATAATTCATCCCCTCCGTTCTCATCAAACAATCACCTCCTAAGCACTCTGGCAAAGCTCTGAAGGTGGTTTCCATAGCAATGGATGTGTCACTAATGCAACAATAGCATACTTGCAGTGTTGAAATCTTCCATCTATGCCACCTCAATTATATTCACCAAGGCTTAGCATTGCAACTAGCATTCTGCCAGAGCACCTATTGTGATTAACTTTCCCACTGATTCCTTTAGGGGGTACCACACAAACCCAACCCAAGTCAATAAGCTACTGCATTTAATACACCTACTTTTTCAGTGAGATACAATAGACAGCAAGCTGTTCCACTGCGGCCTGACCTGTTCCCATTTCATGGATCATCTTTTCTACCTCAGGACGTTGACTTTGCAGCAGTGTCTCTATCCTGGTATGAAGGAAGTTAGATTACAGGTGGGTTGTTATTTTTTGTTCAGTGGCAGCTTGTCCATGTTATACAAAACACAGAAACAGTTAATCCTGGAAGAGACACGTCCTGTATTTCACACTAGCAATGATTTCTCCCGAACATAGCTGGATTCATATGCACATTAGTGTGCTTCAGTTGAATGGGAATTATACTGCTGCATCCCCCCCCCCCCACAATGATCTTACTGTATTTTACATAAACCACTTGTTGATTTCACATATTAGATGGTATGTAATTATTATAAATAACAAAATCAGGAGTTACCAGTATTAAATTTCCTCTAGCAAACAAACTTAGAAACCTGGCCATTTGTAAGAAAGTTGAGTCATCAATTATTATTATCAGACACACACATGATAAAGGGGCAAGGCTCATGCTGAAAACACTTAGCGTATTTACTCGAATGTAATGGGCCATTGAATCTAATTTTCACGATGTAATTTGGCAAAGAAAGGTGCACATTACATTCCTTCTTCCATATGATCCTTCTTCCCTTCTCTCTGGTTAGCTGGTGCAAGAAAGAGCAGAACCTTTGGCCCTCAAGGGTGTCCGGAGTGGAAAGGAGAGGTGGATATAGGTGGAAGGAAGGAAGGAAGAAAGGAACAAAGAAGGAGAGCAGCCGTGATCTGGGCTGGAGAGCAAGAAAGAGTAAAAGGGAGAGATGAAGGAGTTGAGAAGGAGGAACAAAGCAGAGTAGTGCAGTGAGTAAGGACTGCCACTGGGTTCAGGGAGCAGACCAGGAAACAGGGTGGCCAAGGCTCTACACACACGCAGGCTGCCAGCTCCTCCTTACTGCTGCTGCTTACTTCACTCCCCCCCCCACCTCAAGCCAAAAAGGAAAGGAGAGTATCCCTTGACAAATCACTGTAAATCTTTTGACCTCCCCAGAAAGATTAAATTCAAGAGGAAGGCTGGGTCACAGGAGACCTAAGACACTGCATGCTAGTGTGCCCTGAAAATCCCAAGTACCATATTTTCTCAAATGTAATGCACCCTCGAATCTAACGCACACCCTAATTTTCGCAACATATTTGGCAAAACAGGTGTGCATTACAGGAGTAAATACAATAAGTGTTACAGACTCAGAGTTGGAAGAGGCCTAAAAGGTCATCTGGTCCAATGATGTCTTCTAGAAATGTGACGTTGCTGAGCAGTCTGCTAACAGAACCAGAAGATGTATGTATAGAGCCAAAGCTTGTTTTCTCACCCCTCCAATGTTTTCAGTCTGTTTCTCAGCCTTCGGGCCTCCTCTTTTGCACTCTTCGCATCATCTTGCTGTTGCTCCAGATACTTCATTTGTTTCTGAGAAAAGAAGCACTATCTTTGTGTTGGAGGAATCCCCATGGAAGCAAAATTTGGACTTAACATCAAGCTATTTCCAATGCCTCTTGCTACTTCAATAGCCCACAGTCTACATTTCAGGTGTCTCGCATATCCATGGATCATAACTTATCAAATAATAATATTTACAGATGCAGGTCATTGCTTACAAATGAGAGAAGTACTTAATTCCAGGAAAAAACATTCCCCCTTAAACACTTCTTGTTTCCACTCTTGCAATGCATTTTTTTTAAAGTGCCACATGAATGCTTCATGGCAACTTGTTAATGATCTGTAGATAACTGTATCATGCATGTGGTCTAATTTAAGTGCAACATGGTAGAAACAAACTTGTGCTCTTTTGTGAGCAGGAAAATATCTCACAAATTCCTTCCTTTCATTTTACTCTGCTCTCATGAGACCACCACTGAAAGTTTACCCCACTTTAACCATCATATTGTAACAGCTTCTATACTTATATTAAAATGCACAGCTTCCTTGAATATAGAGTGACCTGCACAGGATCAATGCAGTGTGTGTTTAGGGAGCTTCCTCAGCAGATTTAAAGAAAATAAACCTCCTTCAATACACTTGTGATTTCTAGGCTTTGATTGGGTTGGTCAGCTTGGCACAAACTTCAAAGGACTGTGCCTACTTTCCCTCTGAACTGAAAGCTAGGGAAGAAGCAATGCTGTTTGATCATACTTCACAGAAAAGACTGGTCAAAGTCTAGAATATCTACAAGATGATATTAAGCTTTACTCCATACAGAAGGTGAAATATTCTATATGTATTTGCCAACATACAATTTCACTACCTCATGTACTTACAGAAATGAAAGCCTAAAATGCTGGCTGGCTGATGAGAGCTCACTCAGTCTTCATTAATCCCCAGTTTCTACAACTCTTTCCAATGCTTCCATTTTAGCATTTTAACTCCTCAGCAGTATCTAGCTGGTAATGCTAATGCATTTAATGGCCAGAACAGGAAGGGCACAGTGGATTTAGCTTCTGCTGTTGCTAGAGAGGCTTTCTCCAGCACAGCCAAGAAAGGAAAGGAAAGCTCACCCGTTTGGCACTTGCCCCACATTGATAGCACGCTTGGAGACAGCTTCAGTTGCAATGCTGTTTTTCAGAATTGGGAAAGAATTCTAAGCTCTAGATAGAAAATGCACACAAAGTTTGAAAGCTGTCTCCAAATCTGAGGTGAGGTGTGGTTGCCTCAGATTACATACAGGTGAAACTCAAAAAATTAGAATATCGCGGAAAAGTCCATTTATGTAAGCAATTGTTTTCATTAGCTGCTGGAGTGTAATATATGAGATAGACTCATGACATGCAAAGCGAGATATGTCAAGCCTTTATTTGTTATAATTGTGATGATTATGGCATACAGCTGATGAAAAACTCAAAGTTGAAATTGTTAATTTGGGGTTCTCATCAGCTGTATGCCATAATCATCACAATTACAACAAATAAAGGCTTGACATATCTCACTTTGCATGTCATGAGTCTATCTCATATATTATTTTCACCTTTTAAGCTGAATTACTGAAAGAAATGAACCTTTCCACGATATTCTAATTTTTTGAGTTTCACCTGTAATTAATAGGCTTAGCCCCGGTGTCTTAGAGCAGTTGCAGGGTCTGCATGATTAGAAAAAGCACCGAATAAAGTACACTTCACTGAAACATCAAATGTCCTGGGAGAAGTCAGAATATGGAAAAGCAATGAAAAAAATAGCATGAATGATTTGTGAATCTCAGCTTCCCTCTGATCATGTCACGTTAAAAGTGCAGCCTAAAATGTGACATCTGTTGAGCACCACGAGAAACAACCCCTTTCTGCTTGCCAACTCATAAAACTGCATTCATATCAACAGAGATCTAAAAGGCAGAAACAAGTTGTTATAACCCATCTAACTCAAATCATTTCCAGAAAGGCATCTTGACATGGAAGTTCTCACTTAAATGTCTTCCACTATCATACAGCCAAATTGTGTTTTCAGCTTAGCTTCTTTTCTCAAGGCATAATATTTGACCCATGGACCTATCACTCATGAGGACATCGTATCAGGAATTATGGTAAAAATCAATTTACTTAGGCATTATTTTTGGATGGGATGGAAGAGGATGTAACTAGTAGTCTAAAACCAAATCAACAAACATTTGTCTTCAGCAGATGCCAAGGTAGTATTCCTTAAAAAAAAAATTTTTTTGAAAGTTTTTCACATAAAATACCATTAAAATCAGCCTAGTCTACAGAACAAGAATAAAAAACCAAGATATAAAAAAGAAAGAGAAAAGAGAGGGAATAACTATAAGGTTCTTTATCACATCTATATAATATCATTTATCTACACACACAGAGGTGGATCCTCCCAGATCCCACTTGGTCGTATTCCTAAGCAATGCAGGAGGAGATATACATTCTCAAAACAGACCAGACTCACTACAGCTACTTTTACATGCTAGCGCAGAACACTGGTGACGTACATACTTTCTTCCCATTTCAACCCCTTGATAAGCACGAATGTGACTTTTTTATAGGGACAGTTTAGCCCAGGGTAGGGGAATGCATTGGGCCGGAAGGCCAGTGTCTGATCCCCTACCGCCTCTAGGCCAGTTTGACGTCAGGCTATGAAACACTTTGATGCTCTGACAATGGGCTCTTTGCAAGAGGCTTGTAAGGAGTACAGTGCTGTGCTTTGAAGTCCCAATGATCTGTTGACTGTTGGCACTTCAGAAGCACTGCATGTGGGGCTTCTGATTTATAGTGCTTCTGAAGCACCATTAATCCCCTGATTGTTGGGACTTGTGCCCAGAGTTTCTAAAGCATTTCAGAAGTCCTTTATGGTCCAGCTGTCTAGTTACTTGATCACACCTAACATCATACATGACAGGTGATTGGGCCAAGCCAGCCTCACCTGCCAAACAGCCTGTTTTCCCACCCCTGAGCGAACACCAAACCAGCAAAATCAGGAAAGTGTTACATCCTGCATTTTGACTTTTTTAAGATAAAGGCAAAGGGAAGCAAATGCCAAAACCTTAGATTTAGAATCATCCAGTGCACCTGCCTGGTTTATACTTGCTACATCTTTTGTCTCTACTGCTAAGTCTAAAATGACTTTTTACCTTAGGATGCTGGATGTTGTACATTAAAACTTTCAAGTCATACCATGAGATGTATTTAAGATACAGTACAATCACATCCTATGTGGCGGCTCATTTCCAAGGGTTAAATGTATACATGGAAGCACGTATACTCAAACTGCCTCCATGCAAGCCAGTGCACTGAGCACGCCTTAGCCCCCCCCCCCCCCCAACCAAGGCAAAGAGTTTAAAAGCTCTTTCTGCACTGAGAAAACCCGGCACAAAAGGAGGTTGTAAGCACTCCACCTTACTTGGATTTAAGTCTCACAATTCCAATCAGCCCACCTTCAACTGTGTATGGTTGAAATCATGCAGGTTAAATGATTTTACAGTATGATGGCATCTTACATGCAAACACACAATCTCACACTTCTTCTTCTTTTACCTTCAGATATATGGTAGCCAGAAGAGAATCTTATCATATTACAGACCCAGACCATTTTGAACATACCTTGAGAGTAGCACACAACATTGTCATCTGAGTCACAGATTTCTGGAGTGATTCAATGGTGGCATTACGCATATCCAGGGTCTCCCTTAGTGAATTCACAATAGTTTGGATATCCCGTTTCTCCTTCTCTGAAACAAAAAAAAAAAACACAATTACAGTGCTTCAAACAAATCTCCCCAAGTTCTGTAGGTCTCTGGACTTGGGGAAGGACGTGACTTGAACAACAAGCATAAAACGGGTGGCTAACCTGTGACCCTCCACTTGCTGTTAGGGCTCCAGCTATTATCAGCTCCAGCCAGTGTTGACATGAATGACAGGAGCTGTAGTCCAACAACTTCTGGAGGGATCCAGTTTAGCCACCCTGGGTCTAGAAATTGCTTGGACCTATTGGATCGCCATTACTGAATCTGTTCTGCAAGAACCATGTGCCACTTCAAATAACCCTTGTTACAAGCTCTACTAAGCTTCAAGGTTTCTTTAGAACACGAGTAACAGCGTGCTCTCTTCAGAACCTGTTCAGTTGGCAATGCCACTATGGTAGCCATCAACCCCCACCCTCCCAAGCATCAAAACAAGCTCCGGTACAATTAAGTACTGTGCAGGGAGTCAGCATTATTCATAAATGTAACATTTACAAAATCATGAAATTCTGATGTCTGACTTTGAAAGACTCTGTATTCTGTTTTTGGTGTGAACCATTGTGTGCTGGGTAAGATTTCAGCTGTTTCTGTGAATAGTGAGACAACGCTGACACACAGAACAATTACGTTACTGTATTGTTACATTCCTATTCTAACTCATTCACTTTCACCACACTTTGCGCCCTGAGCAAGAAATTTAAATGTACCGGTACTTCGTTTAATTCCTGGAACAAAACACATTGTCCCAGTTTGTGCATCTGCAAGTTACAGGACCATCAAGACTTCATAAAAGACACATTTATATTAGAGATATGGCAGGCCTGCAAAACTGATTAGGCAGATAATCATGTTTTATCCCCCCCAAAGAGCACCTAAAGTGTGTCAAAGCTTCAATGTGTTTCTTAAACAAGCAAAGTACAGTGCTACAAGCCACCCTCATGTTCAATACAGCAGTTACTCCTGTCCCAGTATGCAAGCTATGAGGGAAGTTGTTCATCTCAGGAAGAGATGTAGCTTATTTTTGGCTCCTTAATTTGTAAATGTAGAGGAAGGCAAACAGTCCAATGCTGGAAAGACAGCTCATTGGAAATAGAAGAACCCTCCCGGGTTGCTCATTTGAAATCTCTTCATTTTACTGCATTCTCATGTTTTGGAATTTCTGTCATTCATATGGAGTGACGTTTTCCCTTCACTGCCTATGACTCACAGCTGCCTACAGACAATGCTTTAAAAGCCATCAACAAAGTCCCCAAAGGCTTTCACTTAACTGTCTCCAAAAAGCATTTCTAAAATTAAAGTTAAAGCAATGGGGAAATGGAATCACATGAGCAACCAGACACATGGACCATCATTCAGATAACTGACAAAATCTTCTCCCCTCCTCAGTTTCCTACTTCTATTTGGTTTCTCAATTATATGCAACACCTCTGCAATTTTTCACTACAAAACCACTGGCATTAGGCAGGTACAACTTTCATAACAAGCAGACATTTTACCTTAAGTTTATCTGAATAGTCTCACTGAAGTTTTTCACCAAGCTCAGCTGTGTCATGCCAAATCCCTGTGGCTGAGCAGAGTCTTTAAACTCTGGTCAACAAGTGACCCAAAGCATTTCATGTATATATGTGTTTGGAGTGGGGTGAGTGGGAAGTATCTTAACTCTTCAGTTTTAAACACAGCTTTAAGTCATCATGCAAACCTTGTTAATACTTTACTGAAGGGCAAACCTCTTCCTCTTCTATTTTTCAACTCACTCACCTTTCATGGCTAATTGGGCTTTCATCCTATCCAGTTCATTCTGAAATATAACACATAAAGAACCAAATTAGGTTGCAGCACAACGTACAAGCCCTCATCAGAGCTTTAAAAGGTGTGTCAGAGTGATCTTAGGATATCTACCCAAACACTATTCACACTCAAAAGGACCAAGTTATACAGAAAGTAGTCACAACTGTCAAAGCTTTATAATAACCTATAACCTAGTATTATTTTAGAAGTGGGCGGAGGGTTGGAGCTCAGAACTGGAAAAAAACATCGAGTGATTGTCTTACCCTATTTCTCACACTGTATTTTTGCTTTTGTCGAACAGCTTTAGAAATCTCAAATGGGAAAAAACAACAATGTAGAAGTATTTCAACACTATTTTAACTTAACAAGGCAGCCAAGCACAGATCCTGCCAGAAAAAAAATAGAGTCCCAAATATTTTTAACTAAAATTTGTAATCAATGGATAATTAACTGTAGTGCAATAGTGTTACAAAACTAGTGTTTGGATAGAGTCCAACGAGCAATTTATGAATGCATCTGGATGAGTCAAACCAAAGCCTTGTTTAACGCTCATTCAATTGAGCTTGGATATTGATAGCGACACAGAACAGCAGCTGGATGAAAGGGCAGCAATGAATTGGCTGGCACCAAGTAGGAAGAGGAGGTGCCAAATGAACACCCAAAGGATCTTTGTAACAGCTGGCAGTATTTAATACTGAAAAAAGAAAATACATGGCATATAGTCAGAATTTACAGTACTTAATGATGCCAACAAGGATCTACTTCATGCTCACATTTCTACTTTAAAAAGGAAAAGGAAAAGCTAATATTTCAGGTGGGGGGTGGAATCTGATGAGAGTCTGTGCAAAGCATAAAGGCTGAATTAGGCCCGCAGGACATAGCAGACAATAAGCTGGGCATTGAGTGAAATGTAGTATGACAGCACCCTCACCCCCCACCAAACACAGCATGTTACTGAAACTTTTCCTGCAAATACACCATGTCTATATTACTTTAATAAAATAACTAATTGAATAAGGTCACCAAACTAACAGCATGTCATTCATGGGGCATCACAGTATATTGCATGGATTTTTAGAATCTCGTGGCAAATATGTTGTTGAAACAAAACTGTTAGGAAACTAAATAAATAAATCAGAAGGCACTGATTCAATAGAAAACACAAGCTGACCACATAATACGGAGTGAAATATGGTTGTACACACACAGCTTGTATGGGCAGGGAAGAAGCCAAAGTATCCCTCTTCCCTTATTTGATAGCAATACCAACAGTATGTACACTACGGCTTCCTTTCTCTTCTACTGAAGTAAAGAAGAGATGCAGCTCATTAGACTGCCCAACGGTTGATAAGGGAAGCTTAGGGCAGAGATGAAGAGGGCATATGCTTGCCCTCCATTTGTACAGGTGAAACTCGAAAAATTAAAATATTGTGGCGCCCCTTCAGAGCGGCGCATCCCCGCTTTTTTTAAAGGGAGCCGGGGAGAAGGGGTGAGCATTCACCCCTTCTCCCCAGCTGTCTTTAAATCTTTAAACCTCCCCGACACCAGCGAAAGTGTGTGTGTGTGGGGGGGGGAGAAACAGGAAGCCCTACAGCATCGCTACTGGGCTTCCCCTTTCTCCGCCCCATTTTCGCCGGTGTCGGCAGGGTGGAGGAGGCAGGAGAGGCCCGTAGCATGTTCCTCTCACAGTCCCTCCGCTGCTGCTGCCTCCTTCGCCCCCCCTCCCAGCCTTTTAGAGGAGGAAAACCAGAAAAATATTTTTTCCTGTTTTTCCCCGTTTAAAAATAGGTGCGTCTTATGGTCCAAAAATACGGTAATATATGAGATAGACTCATGACATGCAAAGCGAGACTTGTCAAGCCTTTATTTGTTATTATTGTGATGATTATGGCGTACAGCTGATGAGAACCCCAAATTAACAATTTCAACTTTGGGGTTTTCATTAGCTGTACGCCATAATCATCACAATTATAACAAACAAAGGCTTCACATATCTCGCTTTGCATGTCATGAGTCTATCTCATATATTAAACACCAGTAGCTAATGAAAACTATTGCTTACATAAATGGACTTTTCCACGATACTCTAATTTTTTGAGTTTCACCTGGATGTACCTATATCAAAATGGGAGGAGAGGAAGGGCTGATCCTAGAATAAAACATGTGGGAGAAAGTGTTGCCAGGTTTGATGTGACAGAAGGAAGGGAATGAAGTCTCTGCCAAGTCAACTGGGATCCAGAAAGTGCAACAAAAGAGGCAGCCCAGGGTTCAGTTCACGTTCGGGAAGCATATCAGGGAAAGGAAATCAGCTATGTGGAATTATGAAGAAACCTGGTGCGAATGCTAAGTTTGGAAGCAGAGAATGGAAGCACAGTTATGCAGTGAAGGTAGGAGGAGCCTTTTATGGTGGTACCCCAGCCCATAACTAATTTAGAATGTGAATCATTTTTATTTCAGGGAAATTGGGTGATGAATAGGCTATTTGTAAGTACACTAATGGTTAAGAATTTTATGTCAGTGACAAGTTAGGGGGGCAATGAGAGAATTGGGGCACCTTAAAGGGTCACAAATAAGTGGACTTTAGCCCACAAAAAACTTATACCATACTGTACTAAATTTGTTAGTCTTTAAGGTGTCATAACAGACCAATTGCTGCAACAGACCAACACATCTACCCCTCTAAATACTGGAGCAAGATAACTGACACCCCCCCCCCATTTCCATTGACTTGTAGCATCCACAATATAAAACTAACATTAGTGCTACATATACTAATAACTATTAGCAGCTGCCAACTTATAGGCAATAATGTTCTTGTTATAACAGGAAGCAAACCAAGAGATGGTGTTTCTCTTTAATGCCATGCCATCCTACTCTGAAAAAAAAGTGGTTTTTAGTATTTTGCAGCTCAAGAGTAACACCTGGCAAACCACTGCCACTTCATTCAAGTGAACTAATGCATTCTATGGCTTTCTAGGTGTGCTAGCATAAGCCATTCTCTTTCAGAAGTGTTTCAGTATTCACTTTGCCAATTGGCTGAACTGTTACCTAAGGTACTCAAGAGCATGTTGTTGCTATGACAGGCACACATTTAATTCTCAGTCCTCCTTATCTGCAATAACTTTCCTTTGCTGAATAGTGCACCTACTGAATAATATGCTAAAAGAAATCCTTGTAAATATAAAGAGAGCTTTTATGTGCTTCAAATTATTTTTGAATCTATACAACTACCTTGTTTATTCAGCACATTTAGCAGGTTGCTTTTAGTCTCTTTTCTGTGAATATGACAGCTTTATTTCTGATGGAACTGTTACCTATATCAGGGAATTAGGCACACAGACACAAAACTTGTTGTCATGGAAATTCTAATTATGACAACCATAGCACATGCTAACTTTAAACACAAGAGGGTAGAAGAGTCCTATTATATCAAGGTCAATGGAGACTTTTTAAATGACTAAGATACAGAGGAAATAGCATTTTGCCAAGGATAAATTATTGTTGAGAGTACACAGCGCTATAGCGCCATGATTTTGCATTCAAGATTTCTTATTGCCAGCATGGTAGTGATCTCAAACACATTAAGGCTGCAATCCCACAGACATTCACCTTGGAGTAGTTTCCATTGGTTCTAACTTAATGGGGTTTACTTCAAAGTAAACACATATAGGAGTGCACTATAATTAATGTACCTTCCCAGATGAAGCTTGTCTTAAATATTTATTTGTAACATATGATGTATCTTAAGATTATATCCTATGTTTTTCCAAGTCTTGTAACATTATATATCTTACACCCATACACACTGTACAATCTAACTGTTGTATTATTTTTTAAATGTCTCTTTCTCTTGTTGTGGATCAAAAGATCTCACAGAGCAAGCTTACTGATAACACTGAGGAACAGTAAAAATGTAACTACCATATATACTTGAGTATAAGCCTAGTTTTTCAGCACATTTTTGTGCTGAAAAAGCTGCCCTCGGCTTATACTTGAGTGAGGCGGGCGGTGGGGGCAGCGAGAAAGAAGCCCTTTCTCTCCGCTTGTGCTGCCACCCGCTCTCCCCAGTCAACCATTGCTTAAGAAGCGTACAAGAACAGCGGTTCTTTACTCTCCCCAGGCAGCTTGTTCCATTCCTGAACTGCTCGCATAAATGCAAACTTGCCAAAGGAGGAAGAGGAAGGAGCAGCCCAAAGGGCTGCTTTCGGGCTGCTCGTTCCTCCTCCTCCTCCACAGCGGCAAAGGTGAACCGGCTTATACTCGAGTCAATAAGCTTTCCCAGGTTTTTGTGGGAAAATTAGGTGCCTCGGTTTATATTCGGGTCGGCTTATATTCGGGTATATACGGTATGTGCCGAGTTGTCAGATGAAGACTATAAACAGACAGTATTCTTTTAACAGCTCCCACCCAATGAGCATTGCAAAGATTGCAAACTATCATCTCTTCGCTTGTTCCTACAGGCAACTAGAACAACATTCCATTCAGCCTCCAGACTTTAACATAGCTATGTTACTCTTGATCTGCACAATATCCAAGGATAATAGGAAGAGGCTAACAAAAACAAACATAATTAAGAAGGCCATGTTCTTTGAAAGGAGTCTGAATGGCAGAAAATTGGAAGAAATTGATATAATTCCTTCCATTTCAACTTGCCCTTAAAATGAAAGCATTTTTAAACCCAAAGATCCGAGGTCATGTAGAATCTAACTGAGGTGGGCCTCCAAAAGCAGAAACAAGTGCAGAAGCAGATTCACCTTTGATCCTATGGGAGCCAATGACAGCAAATATTTACAGGGGAGATTTTTTTTTTAACCTAGATGATGGGAGCAAGCTGTTACACGTAAATACCTGCAGACTTTCTGCATCCAGTCCTGTCTGTTCCTCCAGGGCAACATCAAAGAACAGTTTGTTGATTATGTGTCTTTTGCCAACCTACATATAACATGTGAAAGAACAAGGACATGACTGTGAAAAAGGAGGTGCCTGTTGCAGTAAGATGGGAAATGATGTTTCAAGACAATGTAAATATTGAGATTTCAGAAGACACATCTAATCTAACACCCACCCACCCCCCTGACCTTGAATCAGGATGGTTGCTTGTGTTTAGTAGAAACCATATTCTATAGCAGGCACATCCAACGGGTAGATCGTGATCTACTGGAATATCACTGGCTCCTCGCAAAGAAGCTCAATAGGTTTGGCTCAAAGAAGCTCAACATTTTTGCCCTTAACCCCCCCCCCCCAAAACAGGGCTTTACTCCTCCCTAAAAAAGCTCAACAACTTTGATCTGAACCCCCCCCCCCAAAAAAAGGGGGTAGATCACTGCCAGTCTTTAACTTTGTGAGTAGATCAGAGTCTCTTGGGAGTTGGCAACCCCTGTTCTATAGTACAGGGCTTGGAGGAAAGACAGTTCTGTTGGGCATCAGGCATAGCAAGGGATATTAATGTGACCTGTCTAGCATATTGCAATGTAGCATATGATGCACTTCACATCGCTACTGCCACTATGAAATTCTTTGGCTCAGAATTCCAGTAACAGACTTTCCAAGTGTGGAGCCATTATTCCAGCACAAAATTTTGGAATTTTGACAAGACAATTCAAGCACCTTGGAACCAAGTGCAATTTGTTCTCTGGCAGCTTTAGCTCAGCAGCCGAGGCTAAGCTCAAGCTGTGCCAAATCCAAGTACGTGATGCTTGCTTTATGAGGGAAAAAAATATTACTGAAATTGAATTTCATAGCTCTCTCCACCTCCCCCATGCAGCTACCGCTTTGTGTTTTAAGTATTATATACAGTCATGACACCAGCTAATTGCATAGTTACAGCTACATAAGACGTTATTTCACGATAGCTCCATGGTAACCCAAAGATGCGAGAGGCGGTGAAGAACAGAGGGAATCAACAAGTCAGAAGAGCAACAAGGGCTAAGAACTGGCAAGGACTGAAAAAGACAAATAAGAAGGCAACATGCAGCTTGGCACCTGGCACACTGGCGTTCCTTTGAAGCTAATAAATAACATTGTAACAGCCAAATACCAAAGGTCTTGACTCTAATTATTGCCATATTAACAGGGTACATCACACTATGGCCACCATCCCAAAAGCTCGTTTACATATAACAGCTCATGTGTACGCGGCAGGACTTTTGATTTTTCCTTGTATCTGCAGCATCCCGAATTCCTATTTCCATTATCCACAAAGGGATGTTCAAGAAACAGAAGTCAAAAACTGACTGCAGCCACTTGCACAGCTAGCTAGCGGCTTAGATTTAGTAATTTCAATGAGAGAAGGGGCTCTGAAGAAGAATCTGAAGAAAGCTAGTCATACTCAAGACTATCTGCAATGGAAGACCTCCCTCTATCGTGGGCTCATTGAGGTCCAGCTGCTTAGTCGCACTCCCAGAGGACATAAATGGGAGCTGCTGCTTAGTAGGCAAAAACCAAAGAGCAACACCAGGAAAGACCAAGGATCAGAGAAGGAAATGCCACCTGAATAACCCTGGCACCATGGAGACACCATGGTATTTCTGATCCTGATACCTGATCTGAATGTGATTTTTATTGCGAGAATATTTTCTAAGCTGCTTTGAGAATCTCCCAACGCTATAAAGTCAGATTTAAATATTCTAAAACAGATAAATAAATCTCACTGAAATTAATTGAAAACCAGTCAATCAATCACAGCTAACTTGTCCTATTGATTTTAGTGGGCCCCAAACATAATCAACTTTCTCCAGATTTGGACCTCTGTGCCGAGGCCATCAAAATCCTCTGCCAATAAAAGCTGAATTCTCAATCAGTTGAATGCTGAACTTACGGTACTTAAAGTGAAAGCAATGAACCTTCTAACTGAAGAGATATGATCCAGCATACACTTCCCAGTACATGCTAAGCTTTGGCACAAGCAAAGCAATAGGAAGATTCAATCCAATAGCATATATATAGAAAGAACGAGAGCAGGAGTGCCAGCTTGGCCTTGCAACTGTGGGTGCCATGCACTGTGCATGGCCCTGGTACTGAAATGTGTGGGTACCCAGCCCCTTAAAGGGGAATTTTGTGGATGCTCTGGGACCCAGGGAGGCGGCATACACACACACACACATGCACATATACATATGGAGAGAGAGATGTCAGTAATTTAAAACCCTTATAGTAATTCCATGACCTTATGCTTCAAGGAAGCAAGGTTGATGGGCCCTTTCTCCAAAGTTACTTTCTCTTACTTGGGTAGTCTTTCTTTCTCTTCCGACCACACCCCTCCACCCAGTCTGGAGAAGTCGTTGCTGCAACAGAACTCCTCAGCCTTGGAAGGCAAAGTACTCATATGGTAAAGACGACAAAATATAACAGATTATTTCAGTGAGCACCGGCTGAAGACTCACCTGGATTCTGCATTGTGGACAAGTTCGACTTGGTGCTGTGTCAAACCATTGGAGGAGGCTAGAGGGGAAGAGATGACAAAGTGATTATTGACAAATGGTGCTTCTTAAGATGAACCACACAGGTAGGGATGTTAAATTATTGAGAATAATCTTTTGGAGAATATTCTCGAGAATATTCTCAATTAATGAGAATATTAGATCATTTTCATTTAAAATAGGAGAATATTCATTTTAATGCATTGAAAATGATATAATTAGTTAATATACATGTTTATTCATTCGTAAACTTGTTCAGATGGCAACCAGAAACTTTACAGATACTTTTATTCAATGGGGCAATGCAGTGAATTCACATTCTTTGATTTTTTGCACCAAACTTGAAATTGAAAATTGGCATGTTAAGGTTTGATACAAGTAAATTCAGTAGAAGAAGAAGAAGAGTTTGGATTTGATATCCCGCTTTTCACTACCCGAAGGAGTCTCAAAGCGGCTAACATTCTCCTTTCCCTTCCTCCCCCACAACAAACACTCTGTGAGGTGAGTGGGGCTGAGAGACTTCAGAGAAGTGTGACTAGCCCAAGGTCACCCAGCAGCTGGATGTGGAGGAGTGGAGACGCGAACCCGGTTCCCCAGATTACGAGTCTACCGCTCTTAACCACTACACCACACTGGCTCTCAGTAATAGGCTATCTTGTGCTTCTAATAGCTCTAACACTTAAGCTGTGTTTTAGTCACCAAAACAATTATTGAGAAACAAATCTACAGTATATGTATACATATAAAAAGAAGCCATTAACATTAAATGTATTATCGTTATATGATAATATATTTCAGTATTTCAATCTCTGGTAAATGGCACCTTGTACCATTGAATGGCACTGCAAAACCAGTTACTGGCACTAAATAAAAATATAGAAATTTCAATTGTTTAAATCAAGGCCACCTCACATGGTGTTACACGTAATTGTATAGGCCTAGATACTTTAAGTGTATAAAGCTACTTTCTGTAAATAAATAAAAAGAAATCACACTGTATGGCCAAGGGTATAGAATTGCTAAAAATAAGGTCACACCAAAATAGAAAAAGGGCTATTACATATAGTTGAAATACATATGAATTCAAATGTTCAGCAAATTAAATGAATAGCATTTTTTTAATGTTTTCTGTAGCTCACATTTCAGAACTGCCAATGGTGAATGACACAATGCCCAGTAATGTAACTGGTTCAAAAAAATAATTATTCATTACTTACACTGGCAATATCACAGCTTGACTTATTATTTACTAGATTTTTTTAATGTGGGTTGTAAAATTGGTTCTTACATTAGAATTTACAGTTTGTGGAGAATATTCTCACCTTACTACACACACGTATTATCAGTTACGAACAAAACTCATCTAGTTTTGAGACAGACAGACAGTTTTAGAATTAACTCTGCCACAGGGCCAACACCCTGTAATACACAGGGCTGCAATCCTGTGCACACATTTCAACTCCCATTTAAAATAAAGCAGTTTTGCTGAAATTTCAGTTGCAACATCACAGTGCTAAACATCTTAAGTATTATTGTCGTTGGCATTGGGATAGTATTTAGCTTGGTAGACAATGAGTGGTACAAGGCATGCAGGCTCACTTGTGATGTAATTATAAAGAAAGTGATACAAATCATGATAAATGAATAGGATATGGATATGTCTTAGGAATATATAGTTTGTCTTGAAACATTCCTTTTGACATATCTTCAATATGGGAAATAGTACAAAATATGCACACAGGCCAATCAGTGCATTAGGCTAGAAATGGCTTAGTATCACTGTGAACCTGGTCCTTCAGTCCTCAAATATTTTGACAGGCATCCGTGACACAGAAGGAAAAGCAGAGGACACAACAAACTGAGGAAATGAGTTACAGACATATTTTATCAGGCAGAGAAAAATTATTGTCCTACTCCTAACCATCACACTGTTTCTATAACTGCAGTTTCTTGATGATCAACATATCCATCCCCCCTCCTAAACCACAAATACACCAGCCAACAACAACAAAAAACTTGCCTTAATGCTTCTTTCTTTTGTACCTACAACTATAATACCAGCCTGCCTTAGATATGGAGGAACAGGTCCTTTTCATTGTCTCACCATCATGCAGTAGCATGAGATATGGCGCCCTTTGTTGTGGTGCCCTGATTACAGAATGACCTACTCCTCTGAAGAATGGCAGGCACCAATATTGTTGACATTTGGGAGTCAGCTAGAAACTTCTATTTGCCCAGAATGTTTGCTCACTGTTATAATTCATTGTGTTTTCATGTTGGATTTTTAAAATTCTGTATATTCTACTTACATTTACTCTTATTTTTGCTCCCTTTGTAACCTGCCTTGGAATCATTTGAACAAGGGCAGGTTAAAAATGCTCATAATGAATAAATAGTAAAGAATAAGATGTTTCCAAGTGCAGTATTATTTCACAAATAAGATGTAAAGAAAAGTTGATGTATATATATAAAAAACAGGCGAGTTGCTCTGGTTCTTAAAAAACTTTCCTCCACCAATTTTGCCATTTGCTTATACAGTACTCACCATAAATGGTGGAAAGTATGTCCACAGTGAATAGCTGCCACATCTCTCTCATTATCAAAGAAATCTGAGCAGATGGTACAATGGGCACGGATAGGCATCCTTTATAACTGCAAGATCAAGGGAAAGATGCAAAGACTCAGATGCGGGACAGCCTCTCTGCAAAAAGAAACACCAAACTTAAAAGAGGTTCTGCCCAATAAGGAAACAGTCACAAGTGCATATCCTGAATGCTGCTTCCCTTTCCCCACCTTTACATTGAAGAACTGAATTTGCACTTGCTGGTCTCTCTGTGCCCTGCACTACATTCCAGGTTACTGGAAACAAAAATAACATCAGCAAAATCAAGAGAGGAAAGGATTCCTTCCTGCATTTCTGGTTTTGCTTTAAAGTACCAAACAGCGAGCGAAAACACCATACATTCCCCTCTGGAGCTCTTTCACTGTCACAGCCAGTTACTCAACTGGGCAACACCAACTATAATATGGGTATGTCAACTACCACTAGCCAGCAAGAGATATAGGTCAGATATTCATTATAAACAAAGTATTCACAAAACATTAGGACAGAGTACTGCCTCTTATCAAAAGAAGGATTCAACAAGCACAGACCGGTTTCAGAATTTGATGAAAGCTGTGAACTCTTCTTCAGATTCCCCTTCCCTGAAGACCGTTTTCAAAACAACAGGAAGGAAATGAAGAGGGTAAATAAATAAATAAACCCCCCCCCCGCCAAAGTCCTGCTGAAGCCCACAGGTTAAGAACCCCTCCTTTAAATCTCTACCATGGGCTAGTCAGTGTTTCCAAGAATAACCAGCCTCACGAGCAGGGTTGCCAGGTGTCCACTATTTGAGTGGACAGTCCACTTTTTCACAGTATGTTCACTATTTTTTTCACAAAATAGTGGACATTTTTTTATTCAAAAGCTTTACGATGAAATGGTCTTTTAATACGTGTTAAAATGTTTGTAAGAAAATATATAATTTAATTTAATTTAACACCCCCCCTCGCTTGTCCATTATTTTTTGGAAGCAGACCTGGCAACCCTACTCACGAGCCTAAGGGGTGGGGAAAGAACCTTTGGTTGCGGGGACTGAACAGAATTAGAGTAAAAATGTACAAACTCACAGAGCCTCTGCCTATAAAAGGCTGGCACCCGTGACTAGAAAGAAAGAGAAAGAGAGAGCCCACGGGCCAGTCCTCTCGCCCAGCTCCAGGGAGATGGAGCTGGCTAGGGATGGGGAGAGGTGACCCGAGAAGCTTACCCGCCCGTCTCGAGCTCTTATCCTCCAGCTTCCTTCCCCCGCCCTCAACCCGGGAAGCTTCCCTGGAAGGAGAGCTCTCCCTGTAGCCGCCGCTATCAGGCCCAACAAAGAACCTGTCGGTTTCCAATTCAAGCCTCGCTTGGTTGCCGGATTCAAATTTGGTTCCTATCTCAGTGATTTCCGGAAGAGAACGGATATGACGTTCTTAATTAAGGCGCGGGAGCAAAACAGGAAAAAAGCCCCCCCCCTCCTGTTTTTTTTAAAGCTTCCGACACTGCGACCGCCCTTTTTGAGGGGCGGGGCTAATAAGTGCTCGAGCCCCTGCCGGAGCGCGCGCGGCTAAAGGGGGGAATGGGTGCTGCAAAACGCAAAGCGCTCCCGCATCGGGGTTGCGCTCTTAGAATTGGAAAGGGATAGGGCTTGTGTAATCGGACTTTTTATTACATTTAGTTCTAGAAAAAGCTGCCTTGAACATGTAGCCAGGATTTATGTTGGGGGGTGGGCAGAACATCAGTTAAGTATTTTTATTGAATTATTTGCCCCCCCCTCTCATGGTCTTGAGTCCCGTCAGGGCGAAAGCCGGGGTATTAAATATATACGTAATAATATAAATTGACAGAGGCGAGATCAAGCCAAACAAAAATTTCAAGAAGAATTGGGAAAATATAGTATCTGAAAAAGCAGTGCCCTCAAATTAATACGCGGACTTGTCTTGACTAATTTCTGCAAAACAAATTATGGTGTCCGACTCTTCGTGACCCCATGGACCAGAGCACGCCAGGCACGCCTATCTTTCACTGCCTCCCGCAGTTTGGCCAAACTCATGCTAGTCGCTTCGAGAACACTGTCCATAGCTTCTGTGTACAGGCTATTTATTTCCTTACCTGCCAGGGAATTCAGACGCTCCTCCTGCCACACCAAACTTCTTCAGAGAGAGTGGCTGGACATCCATAGTCCTGGATGGGTGCAGTCACGGACCATCACGGCTGCTATATTCAATATGGGATGAAGCTTATATGCAGTTTTGCCTAAGGGATGCAATTCTTACATAGAAGTGGTAATCGAAAATGGGCTGGGCAGGGGATGAGCTGGAAAACCTGCGATGATTGCCCTTTCTACAGAGCTATTAAAAGGTGTAGGAATAATGTTCTGTCTTGGATCCAGTGTCTACTGTTGCTTGAGGGGACTATTATTTTTTGAAGTTGCAACTCTCAGAATTAAGCAAATAGGATGTATTGCAAATTAAGTGTGCACAGGATTGCACCCTTGCATCCTAACCATGGTTATTTGGAAATAGTTCATGGGTTGCATCCAATGTTAGAGCATACATACTCCTTGAAATTAGCAGATTTGACAGTTCAAGTGCATTACTGGTAATTCCCGTGGTTCTATTGAAAGTAGACTTGGATACAACCCCATGGTGGTATTTGTTTCTATTTGGGTAAGTATGCTTAGGATTGCATCTGTGCAGTGCAATTCTAAGCATGCTTGGTTAGAAGTACCACTAAATACAGTGAGTGGAATTCAGTGCCCAGTTGGGTATCTGTGTATGGAACAAGGTCTCCCTGCAATGAGACTTCCCCTCTCTGACTTCCCCAAATCCGTCCTGGAGGCGATGGGGAGGAGGGGAAAGTCCTGTTGTACAAGCTGACCTCGTTCAATGCATATGACAATTTAGTTGAATCCAGTGTAATGAGATTTACTTCCTAGGTAGTGTTTCAGATTAGACCAAGGTTACCAGATTTTTTTTTAATTAATCCCGGACACTTTTCAACTTCCTACTAAATAGATGAATTTTGTCAGGGAACTGATTTGTAAATCTGGGGACTGTCCCCGGGAAACGGGGACATCTGGTAACCTTAGATTAGACCCCTTGAATGCTGTGTTTCTAACTTCTGACTAAGCATTCCTTGGGTCAGGCAAACTGCATGTTGAAAAACAAACACAACAAATCAATTTAAAATATATGTTATTGAGGAAATGCATTTACTTATCATCCTTCTTTCATCGCCTTCTTTATGAAGACATGAAGACATTTCCATACCCAACCTCCCAGATTTGTCTAAGCCAGTTTTCGGCACATTTTCCTGCAGATTTGGGAATGGATCTGGGGGCTTTTAACTGAGTGTATTTTGATGCTTTCTTTTCCTCTGCAATTTCCCCAGTGGAGCAGCACCTTAAGTTGTAAATGAACCCAGGGACTGCTAGCATTGTTGCTTATTTTCAAACCATGGAAACAGTAAGTTCACATCCCATCTGTGTCATATCTAATAACAACAATGTTAGGAAAATCTACAGTTTGACATAGCAGGGTTTGTCACAGAAGAACTCATTGTACAATTTCTATAATAAGACTCCCTTGTTGGGTTTGCTAAACAGAAATAATACGGTATCTAGAAACAAGGGAAGGCAAAACAATTTGGTGGGTTTTAGCTGGTGAAGACATGTCTGTGCAATTTAAAAATTCAACACCATTTTAATGTGCTTCGTTAAATGCAACTGCAGGCTGTCACACATTGCATAAAGGTTGTAAACTTGTCGTTTTGGTTGTGAAACCTGGAAAAGAAAACTTTTCTGGTGATGTATGACACTGTGAATAGATTATTTCAAGCCTTCTGTTATGTGCAGAATAAAGAGATTAATTTAGCTTTGTAGAGATATATGAAATATTTATTAGCTTACACAACTGTATGCAGCTGGATGACATGATGGGTCTGGCAACGCTTGCATAATTGGTCTTTAACTTTGGTTGGAATAGATGTCACATGTATTGCTCAGAGGGCTTTTGAGCCTCCTGTTAAATAGAATAGTTTTAAATGCACCTGTACCACCTTTTGAAAATCAGTTAAGGACCAGGTATGAAGATGGATTTACAGTTGCATTTACACCGTCTTCTATTTCCTGCGTCACCTGAGAACAGATGTATTCTGCCTTGAAATATATAACCTTCCAGCCCTCCGTTCCCCCCATACATTTTTACATATTTAGGAATGACCTTTTCATATTTTAAGCTTGCCTACTTGCATTGAAGTGTCTCTTTTGTCACCAGTGAGAACATCAAAAAGCTCTGCTGAATCAGATGAGACCCATTAGTCCAATATTCTGTTTCGTCCAATGGCTCAAGAGATGCTTCAAAGAATTCCAAAGGCATGGCGGAAACTAAAGATAGCAGCCCTTCTTCGGTGTTTGTCCCTCTGTTACTGATCGTCAGAGGCATGTTGCTTTTGTGGTTCCAAAAGGTCCAATGGCTAATAGTTGTTGTTAGATTTATCATTCATGAATTGGCTAAATCCCCTTTGAAAGCTGCCTAAGTCAGTGGCCATCCAGTTATTGTGCCAGCAAATTCCATAAATTAATTGCATGCTTGTGAGATATTTTGTGTGTTCTGAGTCTACTGCCAATTTTAATTGCATGACTCCTTGTTCTAGTGTTATGAGTGAAAGAAAAATCTTCATTTTTTCTCATGCAATGTATAATTTTATGACTCTGTCATGCCAACCTTTCGTCACCCCCCCCCCCAAGCTCATGGTGGCATTGCAGTTGAGTCTAGTCACAGGGCTGCATGGACGAGCATTTGGGGAACTTAACTGGGGGAATGTTTTCTGCATTTGCTGGTGTGGTGCATATCTTTTTATGTGCATTAACTGAAGTTGGGTATGATTCCCAAGTGATCATTAAAAAAGTGCTTCAAAATGCTTGTGTGTTTTTGATCTCAGCTTTACCATGATAGCTTGTTCCACTTTCCTGTCACCTCTAATCTGGAATACCATTTTCTCCTGCAAATTGTAACAGAATTTCCTAGCAGAGGTTCTGCTAAGGATACATTGCTGGGGAGGGTATGTGGTGGGACATGAAATTGCATCTCCTTGTTCCTCTTGCAGTGCCATGAGCTAGCATACAAATACATAGGCAAGAAAGCTGTTGTAAATTGTAAAGCACAAAATGACAAGATTCGGGTTGCTGCTATTAGTTGACTGGTTGGGCTCCTGATCTATTAACTCCTCCTGGAAGGCCATAGGTTCCCCATACATGCCATAAATGAGATAAGGAATCAATGGACATGTGTGCAGTCTCTGCACAGGTATAGGTGGCCATGTTGTGCATCTTGAGGACATCAGTAAGTTAGGTTTCTTGCTTGAAGAATGCAAGATTGTGCAACGAGGCCTCTTCCCCTGACTGAAACAGGAATTGTATGTAGGACCTTGAAGGTGGGAAAGAAAACAAGACATGTCTACTCTTAACATATTATACTGGCCTCATATTAGGCTTAATTGGCAGGGTTTCCTCCCAGTTCTAAAGCAGAGGGCTTAAATTGGTTTTAAAGCAGGTATAAAATCATGGCATAGTTGTGTCCCCCTCCCTATTTCAGGCCGCTTTCCAAATTATACATATATATTGTATAAAGATGGACCAGCATTATTCACAGCCCAGGCATTAGTTGGAAAAAAGACAGCCTCTAGCAGGATTGTGTGTACAGTGAAGACACAGAGACAGAAATGCACTAGGAGGTGCTCTCTCAGTTTACCCTTAGAAAGGACTTTATTTTATTTTTTCCAGTGGTACAGTGCGGCAATTACACAGGAATTTCTGGGTGGTTGTAGTTTAAATAAAACAATTTCATAGACTGAACTCAAACTTACAAACATGCAGCTGCTTGTGAGGGAGGAGAAAGGCTAAGAAATGCTGGAGTCAGGAACTGAGGCAGGCAGGTGGCTGAGAAGGCCTTGAAGTCTATTACGTAGGCTGTTCACATCAAGAGCCAGGCTTCTCTGTGTGCCTTATGTGGGACTGAACCTGGGATAGCAAGACCCAGTTACGGGAAATGAGGGTGCTTGTGGTTCATGTGGAGGGTCTGACAGAGGCTCTGCCTTCAACAGGTGTGCGACAGACAGGGAACTCTTCTGTCAGCTTCAAGATGCAGTGATGGATAAAGCATAGCAGTTTGATTTCAGCATGCTATGCTGTTGGTAAAAGGTAATGGACCTCTTTCGGGAAAGAAAATGTCAACTTGATTGAAACTTCACTTTGGACACGGCTGAGGTGGGTCTTTCTCTCCCCAAGTGTGTAGTGTATGTGGGGTTTAACAACAATTAATAGCTGTGCATGAGTCTGAAGCTTCTGTGCTAATTGACATATAACCCAGGTGCTCCTATTTGAGTTGTGCTTAACTTGTGTCAAGTTAATCATTCACAACATTTCTATGCCGCTCCATAAAATAAAGTTACCTGAGCAGCTTACGAGAAGCCAAGGCCCTTTCACACAAAAAGAAACAGCTCCTTCCTAACTTCAGTCTGTCCCAAAGCCATAACTTCTGTTTAAAATAGTTCAATGGGATTTACTTTCAGGTAAATGAGTATATGATTGACACCTGACCTGGGAGTAGGTTCCACTGAACTCAGAGAAGGCCTGTACTGTCTAATGCTTAAATGGGCACAAAATATTTAGGGATCTATGCACTTGTAGCAATTTTAGTACTTGCCTGATCTAAAGCATTCTTGTTTATACTAGTCTATATTATATTAAAAAAAATACTGAATAGATGGAGTATATTGCACATTTTTGAGTTAGCAAAAACAGGTAAATGTATTCAATTCTAACTCTATGCAGGGGCTTGCCTTGAGAGTAATTCGGAAAAGGGGGTTGCCATGGCGCTGCCCACGAACTCAATGGCATCCCTGTGGCCTTTCCCTGACATCCATGAAGCCTCTGAGCCCCCCTCCTCACTATTTCCTTTGTCATCAGGTGGTAATACCGGTAGCTGTTACCTTTGTACCGTATTTACTAGAGTCTAATGCGCCATCAAATCTAATGTGCACCTCAATTTTCAGAACCTTGAAACCAAAGAAAGTATTTGCCGGCGAATGTAAATGTGCCATCAAATCTGATGCACACCTTAATTTTCGCAACGTAATTTGGCCAAAGAAGGTGAGCATTAGATTTGAGTAAATACAGTACATAAAGTTGAAGGAAGGAGTTGGAAGGGTAACACTCTTTCCCAATTTTCAGTTCTATGTTCTTTTCAGGATTAATTCTTCTTGATCTGATTTTTATCCATATCGCTTAGAAAAGCTAAGTGTCAGCTTTCTCTCTCTCTGTCTCTTTGTGGAGGGGGGGAGAGAAGTGATTATAGAGAGTGTGGTGCTCACAATGTTTGCTCAAAGATCCAGATGTGCTCATGGGCTAAAGTTGTTGCCCTCCAGTCTAGAGTACTGAGTGAAAAGGGCACAATTTGTATTGCGAGGGATCACTCATCACATGGAGGGGGGTGGGAATCCTTGTTGGAAAATAAGAAAAACTTTATCTAGCCTTAAAGGATTTTTGTATTTCACCAGCAGAAATAAACATCTGACTACACCATTTAATCTTCAAAACGGTTGCAAACAGGACGTATTAGGAGCAGGCCTGCCTTAGGTGCCATTTTTAGTTGTGATTAGAGAACCAGAGTGGCCCAGGAGAAGCAGGCCCTCCAGTACAACAGAGCTACTTTGTTTAAAGACAAAGGAGCTGGTGTGAACCCCCACAACAGCACAGCTGCTCTTCTAACAACCTAGTCAAAACATGCCATTTTAGAATGAACACTGGATACCTCAGGAGTCTGGTGTTTTACATCCTGAGAGTGCTCTGAAGAGGTGACTACGTATAGGTCTACTTTATAGTGCTGTACATAGGTTGCACATACAGTAGTAGCTTCAAGGCGAGACATGAATGTGCAGACAGAACAGTCCAGAAAGTACATACTTCAAATCATAGACTGTCTTCTGTTTATCATGCGCACGTGACCATCACAAACGATACTAGGGGTGTTGTATTAATCTCACACATACCTTGTTTATTTTATGTGTTGCACGCATACTAAATACATCCAGTCCGCAGCATTTCCTTTCTCAGAGTCAAGCTTTTCTACTACTGTGAGGAACCATTTTGGCTGTTCATACCAGCTGTCATACGCAGGTCTCACACTATCCTTTGGACAAAACATCTGTGGAGAGGGACTCGGGAACCAACTTGAAGCAGGAACAAAAATTTATAGTCCTTGACTACTTAGGAGTGTATAGTGGCAAATTAATAGAAACCGGCGAGATTTCTAAGCTTGAGGGCTGCTCCTTCTGTAACATAAACCCCTTCTGATCCCAGCAGGCCTTTTTGTTGTTGAAAAATATTACTCTGGAGTTAAGCTTTAGAATATAATCAAGGTGCTAATAGTTACCTTCCTTTTAAGGAATGTAGCCTATGGCTGTAAGAAGTCTGTGTTTCTAGATCACAAAGCATTTGACATAAAAAATTACCTGCTATCTATGCCAGAAAATTGGGTGTGTGTGTGTGTCAGGCTTTTGTTTGGGGGTACGTATATCTAGTTCACATGCAAGCACCAAAATGTAATACATGCAACAGGAGCTACAGTCTTGCTTTCTCCATCAAGGAGTCAGTATCGATTATATTTGAAGGACCCAATCTGGCCTAATATATGCTACTGGCACCCCAGCCCAGCATTCACTTTCCATGGAAGATGTCCTGCTGAGGCCTACATGCCTAAAGTCTTAGGTGTGTATGCCACCTATGGTCAGGCTGTCCTCACGTAGGTAGCAGGAGTCGGCTGGTGCCCTGACTCCATTCATAGGGTTAGACTGAACTGTACTTGAAAAGTCCAAACCCAGATCCAGAATCTGCCCAAATATCTGGATTAAAGAGGAGGCTGTTAGGTGTATTGTATCACACACCATGCAGCGCAGTTGAAATCTTTTCATTATAGCTAATGAAAGTTGTCCTGTCAGACAGGAATGAAATTGTGGAGGAAAAGGTTGGCTGTGGGGCTCAACCCTTCCCCCACCTGCTGCTTCTCTTCTGCAGCATCCTCTCTCAGCTGGTTTTCTCTTATCTCTGCAAACAATGTGTTGCAGAAAACACATTTGGGAACCCCATCTGGGTGAAGCAGCTGGGGAATAAAGTAACATACCTCCCCTACTTCTCCCCTTAAAACCACATTCCTTCTGAACACTTCGGATATGAAATAGCAATCCAGGTTCCTATATCTGTTAAGAACAGAGAGTTCTACCTTATGCGTCAAAATATTGATCCATCTAGCTCAATATTGTCTACACTGACTGGCAGTGGTTCTCTAGGGCAGTGTTTTTCAACCACTGTTCCGCGGCACACTAGTGTGCCGCGAGATGTTGCCTGGTGTGCCATGGGAAAAATTGAAAAATTACTTTATATATAGTCAATATAGGCACAGAGTTAAAATTTTTAACATTTTCTAATGGTGGTGTGCCTCGTGATTTTTTTCATGAAACAAGTGTGCCTTTGCCCAAAAAAGGTTGAAAAACACTGCTCTAGGGTTTCAGGCTAGGAATCTTTCCTAGCCATACCTGGGGATTGAACTTGCAACCTTCTGCATGCAATGCATGTATTCTACCACTAGGCCTCTTCCCCATCCCCCTTGGAGTTGAGTCCAACAACATCAGTAGGGTCACAAGTTCTCCATCCTTGTGTTGTTGAATTTTGATTTTATGCCTCCCTACTTGTAAGCCATATTGAACTCAGTGGAACTTAACAATAAACATGCATAGGATTGTGCTGTTTGTCTGCTTCTATATATGTTATAGCACAGCCCTTGATTACCTGATTTCTCAGTTTTGTTCACAACCTTTCCTTGAAAGACTTTTGAAACAACTAATCATAAACATTTTTTTTTGTGTGGCTCTGGTCCTCTTTTATAGCATGCCAACCAAATCCTGTAAGAAATATAGAATTACTAAATTTCCTAGTGTGTAAAGTACATTTATCTTCACAGTATGTCTGGAAGCAGAGAGACATTTTCATCTCTGTTTTATGGGAGGGGATATG
This sequence comes from Lacerta agilis, assembly GCF_009819535.1. Taxonomy (NCBI): domain Eukaryota; kingdom Metazoa; phylum Chordata; class Lepidosauria; order Squamata; family Lacertidae; genus Lacerta; species Lacerta agilis. The sequence continues at coordinate 66,964,058 of NC_046313.1, forward strand.
GCAGTATAGAATTATGACAAAAATGGTGACTGCAGTGTTTATTACATAGGCTCAGGTATGCTAGCTTTTGGAATAAAGTGTGTATTTCAGGGTGAGGGAGAACATTCTTTCATTTTACTGAAAGATGAGCTTCTTGCCTACTACAGATTGGGAAGGAAGCACATGATCGAGCTGTTAGTGCACACACACTTTCTGCTGATCCTATTCTAAAAGTTGCTTACTACTTTACTTTACTCTACCCTCTTGCAACCCTAACTGTCTTTTGAAGTCTATTCCACCTTAAATGCTAGGTTCCCTCCCAGCTGAACACCTTAAGTAGTGTCAGAGAGGGAATTTGGATAGGTATATACAGCTTTTTCACTTTTGCATAATGAGTTACACCTGCAAAAATCCCCTCTTCTACCCATTAAAGGTACAGAGAAGCAGGTTGTCTTTTCATCTGGTCACTTAACCTAATAGTAAAGTTGTAGGAATGTAAATACCTAAACAAGGCTTCTACAGATTTCCGCTAAGATAAATCACCTGCAGAATCCATCTACAGGATTTTGCCACAGTGTACGATTCACCTGTCTGCTTTACAGTGTTTCTCTGGAGATTATTTGCTTCTTCTGTCACATTGTTTTCCAACAACTACTGTTGATAATTTAGTGGTCTCTCTGCAAGGTTCCCATAACCTACAATAATAATAATAATAAAATTCTGCCCTGAGTGCTTAGAATCATAGAATCGTGGAGTTGGAAGGGACCCTGGGAGTCATCTACTACAACCCCCTGCAATGCTGGAATCTCAACATGTTGTCTTGGGATAATGCAGCAAGTGTAAAATAATTAATAATAATAATAATAATAATAATAATAATAATAATAATAATAATACAGCTTCCCACCTGTCTTTTATCTTCCTTGCCCCTGCTTGTTCACAGTTTTCCAGATTAGGGTTGTCTCCTGTCCCCAGGGAAAATTGCTTCTGCACAAATATATGGATAGCTACACCCCAGTTGTGTCAGTATATTGACAGTTCAGTGAAAAGTCAAGCAAATGCACACACACTCTCACATGGATTTTGCATTAGCTTTGTTCACACACAACCATATGTTGGACATAGAGGTAAATTGCTACAGAAGATCTTGCCAGCAGCTGAACAGATGAATTCCACATGCATCCCCAATGAGTATGACTAATTTGAGAGCTCTGCCATGACGGTGTGCGGCCCTCTTTATTCTCCAACCTGACCTGGACCTGCGTCCCATTCCCCATACCTCCATGGTATATAACCAATCAGTCGGCTGAAAAGTATGGCTACTGTGTCTGATCTGATTGCTCCAGCTTCTCCCAACCAGCCTCAGGGAGTTAAGTAGCAAGTCAAGTCACCGAGAGAGAGAGAGTAGTAAGAAAACAAACTGAGAAATGGGACAAAGAAAAGGAAAGCAACAGAGGAAAAGAGGGAGTGGGGAAGAGAGAGAGAGAGAGAGAATTTCATGCAATGGGCTGGGCCTCTACAACCACTTGTTTACCTGGGCCCAACGGGGTCTCTCTGGACTCTGTCACATAAAAAATAGAAACTCTGCTGGCACCTAGCTGGAGACACATAAAAGTCAGACAAACTGACAGCCACACGCAGAGGGGTTGGTTGGGAAGCCAGGACAGTTGGGGTGGGCGGGGGTACCATGCCAGTGACTATTTACAAAGAGAAATACAACAAAGAGAGGTACAGCTCTGCCCTTGCCCTTGCCCTGCTCCCCTCTGACTCAGCCAGTCTCCTCATTCCAGGACTCTGGGGTGGCACTGGGGGCGGCGGTTTCTCCCCCATTACACGTAGTTGGGGCTGCCGATGCTGTCGCCGGAGTTTCTGCCGTAGTTGCTGGAGCTGTTGATGTCGTTTCTTCTGGGCTCGCTGCTGCTGCTGCTGCTGCCATTGTTGTCACTGGGGCTGCTTCGGCTGTTGTGGTTGAAGCCGTGCTGTCTGCCTCTGCTTTTGCCTGTGGGGCGCTGGTGGTCTCTGTTGGGGAAGCAGTGTCTGTCGTTGCAGCGGCAGGAGTTGCTGCTTTCGCTGCATCCGTGTGCTCCGGCGCTCGGAGTCTCTTCATCATTGTGGTCACTCGAACAGCTTTCTGCAGGTTGGCAAGAGAAAGGTGGTTGTTCGTTGGTAACGTTTCATGGCCTCTCACAGTTTTATTATGGGGAGAAGGAATAGGAGCAACACCTCCATCCTGCTTCCTTTGCACCCCACCCTCTATAATTTGATGTCACTACAGTGGTACCTCGGGTTAAGAACTTAATTCGTTCCAGAGGTCCGTTCTTAACCTGAAACTCTTCTTAATCTGAAACACCACTTTAGCTAATGGGACCTACCGCTGCCGCTGCGCCGCCAGAGCACGATTTCTGTTCTTATCCTGAAGCAAAGTTCTTAACCTGAAGCGTTATTTCTGGGTTAGCGGAGTCTGTAACCTGAAGCGTATGTAACCTGAAGCATATGTAACCTGAGGTACCACTGTAATTCAAAATCTTATGAAACACTTGGCTTGTGTGTGTGTGTCTGTGTCTGTGTCTGTACACACACACACACACACACACAAAATTATATATAATTATAGCATGTTCACACTGGAGAATCTCAGCTTTATTTATAAGTGTGCTTTCAGTTCTTGTGACTGTAGACAAAACTTGAGAAGAGACACTGTCTACAACGGCAGTTCAAGGCTAAAGCGTGAGAAAGCAAGCAGCTAGGCCCCAAAATCATAGCTGTCAAGTTTTACCTTTTCTCATGAGGAAGCCTATTCGGCATAATGGAATTTCCCTTAAAATAAGGGAGAACTTGACAGCTATGCCCAAAATGTACTGTGAGCTTTATTTCATTTCATTTCATGATGACCGATCCAATTGTATGAATTCTTGACCATATTACGGAAGGCTAGCAGTATTCAAAAACGGAAGTTAACCAATTTTCTTTCTTCTTTTTTAGTCTACAAAATCTTCTGAATTATAGAAAAACTAGAGGTGGTCCCTGAATACTACTCCTCCCCTGCCTCAAATAAAAACAAAAATGTTGGGGCAGGGGATAACATCCAATTTACATTTTAGCTGTGGCAATGTTTTCTATGGGAATGTCCCTGAGAAAGGTCAAGTCTTTCTGAGTACTCCAATTGTATTCTTCCCAAAAGTCCCTGTATGTTGCCTTCTGCTTCCTTGCCCAAAGTTTTTTTTTAAGTCATTTGGGCAGGAGAAGGCAGAGGTGGTGGGGGTGATCTAGTCCTCAGTGGAGCATCCTTTCTCACTGAGGACTAGTAGTAAAAATTACAGAATATCCAGTGGGAAACTGACTCTTCATGTGCCATTACCACCAAGGAAGAAGAACCCGAGTGGGATACACAACTTTCCTCATCCAAATCTCTAAAGTTCCTTTTTAAAGATAGATAGAACATTGTACCATATATATAAAAGTCATAAGCCATAGAGTTAATAAATATTATTAATAGAGGAGCTAAAGGCAAAATTTCATGGAAGATTAAGATGACTAAGAATAAAAAGGTTTATAAAAATAATTAAGGTACAGATTAGTATTACATGAAATGTAATGTAAAATGCAATTAATACAAAGTACTTCTAAAGTATTAAAGTTATTCAAAAATATTAACAACTTATCAGTATTTGAGCTAATATAGATTCTTCAGGTTCTGCCAATATATTCTTCAACACAACCAGGAGACAAACATATCACTCACAAAAGTCCATACAATATTCATGAAGTCAACATCTCCTGATCGATATTTTGGTAGTAAGGCCTATTCCAATAGTTAGTAAATTGATTACAACTCTGGCAAAAAAATTTAATTACTTCCTGCCATTCCTGAAGTCTAACGAAGTGTCAGTTTAACTGAGGGTAAAATTAGACAAGGTCCATTCATGTAATCAGCATTCACCCCAATGGGTGCATCCCACTTTCCATGCAAATTGCAGGTGCATCCTGACTGGGACTGCAACAGGGGGCGAAAAGTTATGATGTGGATGGGGCCCATGCCTGCAATTTATTGTTGAAAAGCCATTCAGTTGCTAATTGTGTGACGGGTGGGTTCAAGGCCACTCAGCAAGCTTCATGGCTGAAATGGGATTTGAGGCTGGGTGTTCCCTTTTGAAACCATTCTAGCCATCCTCAACACTCTAGTTGCTCTATCACTACTATAAATGTAGTGAGGAATGGACAATGGCATTTCTGTTTCCTACCCGGCTGCAGTGAGGCTAGCCTTAATTCTTTGCATATTTGTGCGGCCTTATGCAGATAAAACCAATGCCCATAAGGGTTGACAAAGCAGGGGAGATTTGGAGACAGACTGAGAAGGCCCGGGATGTGTCCCCTCTTGAGGCTATCTCAAACTTCCTCAAGTGCAAAAGAGGATTCTTGCGGCAGCACCAAGTACGTGGGACCTTACCTTCCATTTTGCCCTGGCAAAGTTTTTCTCAATCTGAGCACATACTCCATCCTTTATGTTCTTGTCCGAAGCTGCATTGCCAGAAATCCTGAGAACAGAAAAAATATGACAATGAGTTGTGTCTCTTGGCAATTACCCTTCCTTAGTCTAACTTCCTTCCTTAGCTTTGCTCATGGGCCTCATACTGTTGGGGCCTAAATGGGAAGGCAACTTTCCACTTCAGCAATTACCATGAATGCCCTGTCCTCTGCTCAAACCAATCTAGATTTTCAGCGCTTGTAACATCTGAAACACCTTGTTTGTTCTCCCTTCACCAGCTTCTGCTTATTTTATTCAATAACATAGGACAGGGGTGGCCAATGTGGTGCCCTCTAGATGATGTGGTTGGACTAGTATCCCCACCACCCCTGACCATTGGCTGTGGTGGCTGGGACCAGAAGGAGTTGTGCTCCAAACACCTGGAGGTTGGCTACCCCTGCTTAGGATTTTCAGTGTCTTTTCTAGGGCATGAAGACCTTACACACCTTACCTCTCTGTGTTTCCTCCCATTCTCCTTGGTCCTAAGTCCTTCTTTTGATAGGAAACCCTTATTTTACCAGGAACAGCTATTTGGCACTCACCATTCATGAGAAATAGCCTCCTCTGCTGTAATCCTCTGGTCTTGGTCTACCTCCATTAGACGGGCCACCAAGTCCTTGGCTGGAGAAACAAAGGAGGAAAGGATGTAGTGTCCCCTCTCGCCACCATTCATCAGATGAAACTGGAAGCCTCCTGTAATTATTATTTTTTTGACCTAAAACCTAATTCGGTCCTTTATGAGGGAGGTACTAGGGGCACATATCAGCCAAGGAAGAGATCACAGTTACCTGCCCTAGAATGGCACTGACTTTCGTTGAGACTTTCATGACTGGAAGAATCAGGTAGGAGTTTATTGTTGCAGGGCAGCTGCTAGGTGGGAATGCTGTCAATTGGATAAAGGAACCATTGACAATGTATTTCCCTTCATAGTTTGTGGGTGTACCTCCTACAAGTAACAGCATGCGTTTTCCTTCTCTCCAGTATTCATAGAACCTTACCTGCCTGAGAGATGTCATCCCAGTAGGGAGGATCAAACTCATAGTCGCCTGCCAGGATCTTACGGAACAGGTTCTTATCATGGTTTTCATAATCATCCTCATCCATTTCCTCATAGAATGGTGGGTTTCCTGACAACCTGTAGCACAGCAGTAGGAGGGGAAATTAGCTATAGGAAGGAGATCAGCTGCAAGAGATTTATAAGCTGCCTTTTAGGGCAACAAAGGTATCTTCCATATAAAACTGAATAAGAAGAGAAGAAGAGGAGTTTGGATTTGATATCCCGCTTTATCACTACCCTAAGGAGTCTCAAAGCGGCTAACATTCTCCTTTCCCTTCCTCCCCCACAACAAACACTCTGTGAGGTGAGTGGGGCTGAGAGACTTCAAAGAAGTGTGACTAGCCCAAGGTCACCCAGCAGCTGCATGTGGAGGAGCGGAGACACGAACCCGGTTCCCCAGATTACGAGTCTACCACTCTTAACCACTACACCACACTGGCTCTTTATACGATTATACATTATATACATTATACGATACCAAAAATAAAAACCATAAAATGACCATAATAAAGAAAAATTAAGAAAGGAATGGAAATATGTTGAAGAATGTATTATACAAAATCATTCTATTAGAAATCTCTGGATAAGTATAGTTTGAACCCATTAAGTTAAGAAGCTATGTTTTTAATAGATGAATGATCATTCTAATGAACAAAAATGAACACAATACTAGAATTGTTTTTTTTTTTTAAAGTAACAAGTTGGATATCATGCATGTGGGTGAAGGAAGTCACATGGGTATTTGGGTAAAAGGGGAGGTGGTTGTAGGTTTAGGTGTGGGGAACTTGTAGAAATAATATATGTTATGTACAATGTTGAATGTGTATGACAATTAACATGTAACGGGAATTAATTTAAAATAAAATAAAGGGGGGAATTAAAAATAAAAATAAATAAAGACCATGTAAAAAAAGCTAAGCCTTTTTGTCGTTGGCATCCTGTCAGTCTCGAGAGACAATGGAGTGCACCTACACATATGAAATCAAACTGCTGCCTTAAAAACATTATAAAACTCTGCAGGAGACCGCAATATATTTTATGAAAAAGCCATCTGAAATAGATGAATTTTTAATGTCTGCTTAAAGCCTGCAAATGCACCCCTCAACCTAAAACTCATGGGGCTACTACCAAAAAGGCCCTGTCATGCCTGCAGATCTAACTGATCGCACTGACAGTCATATGAAATGGTAGGTGTCCAGTTTTGCCACTGAGTGAAGTCTCTGACCATACACAATCTTTTTCCCTTTTGCCATTGCAAGAGCTGAGAATGGTTCTTCTCTTGTAGACAGCTTTTAGTTCCTTCTCTTTAGCCACCGGCCTCCTCATATCTATTCTGTTTTCTGACCCTCCTCCATCCCACCCCACCCCCTGGTTGCCAGTATGATAGGTTGAGGACTCCAGTATTCTTCATTGCTCTTTACTTACAGAATATACATGATCACACCAATAGCCCAGCAGTCCACAGGCCGTCCATACCGCTGGCGCCCGACCACCTCAGGAGCTGCAAGGACAAGAACAGATGGCAAGTGCTGTTCCCATGAGCATATAGGGCAATGAAACACAACTCCAGGACATAGGATTTCAGAAGCTTTGCCTTGATCGGAGTGGAAATCAAGACTGATAAAATATGACCTGGTGCAGTCATCTTAGGACTATACTACTTCTGAAAGCAGCTCCAAGAACTGTGTATTTGAACCTATAACACTTCCCCACAAACAGAACTAGTGCGCCCTGACAGACAATGTCCCATGTGCTGCAGGTTTTGAGAGACAGAACTGGGTTGTTGTTGTTTTAATAAGAGATGAAACTGCCCCCAAAGATCTCAACATTTCAGGGGCATTTAACACCTATGTCATGAGTGAGCCACCCTGGAAACACCCCTCACATCTTCCAGTGAGCCACACTCACTCCCTTCTCGCTGGGAGTCTCAGGGAATTGCACTAGAATGTCTCAGCAGACAGCAGTTATGGCTTTGAATGAATGACTGTCTCTTGTGTGAGCACTGTGGAGAGCAGGAATATTATTTTCAATGGAATATGAAATTAGCTGTGGCTGGGTTTGCCTTTTCCATCATGAAACCTTACAAGCTAATCTCAAAGGCGCGAGTTTCCTGGAGAAATCAGCACCTACTGCATTTCATCTGCCTGCACAAGGCATTGGTGTCTGAGATGGAAAGTCCTTGGTGGACTTTATACTATATGGGTATAATTTTTTTCTCCCTCCTACTGGGTCCTTCCATGAAAACATCATCTGGTTGTGCTGACTGTGCCATCTCTTACCTAGATACTCAGGGGTTCCACAGGGTTCCTTGATGAGCCCATTCTCCAGCTTGGCCAGGTGAAAGTCGCTGATCACAATCTTTGAGTTCTTCAGACGGTTGTAATACACTAGATTCTCTAGCTGCAGGGACACGGCAGGAAAGGGTTGGGGGAAGAGATGAATGAAAAAGCAATTCCCCCAGCAAAGCTGTGCTGTGCAACCGCAGAGGGCCCTTCCAGATGAGAGCCATCAAGCACTGACCCTATATATTTTAAGGATCCTAGTTAAAAGCCTTCTTAAACAATCAGCTTTTAGCTTCTTCATTTTGCCTCCCATGTGCTATGTTAAGGTTTTTCCCTTGCTGATTGCTTGATTCTATGAATCACTGGTGCTGTTGGAATTTTTGGTTTATGACATCTTTTATTTGAGTTCTCTTTTAAGGGCAGAATATATATGTAAATTATTCTGAGCAAAGCAAAGTATTTGGGATGGGTCTGCTTCTATTTCTGTACATAGAATCATGAATGGGACTTGCTAGGAAGTCACAGAAAACAGTGAGAAAGAAAGGAATAGGAAGGGCAGCTTAATTATATTTGCTTATGTCTGCTTCTTAGGGGAAGCGAGAGCCCACGAGGATGGGATGGATAATTGGCTCAGACGTTTGTGCAGCAAAGGATAGCAGCAGGATCGACGGACTTGCCTTGAGGTTCCTATGTACAATCTTGAGTGAATGCAGGTATGCCACAGCCTCCAGCACCTGCCTGATGACATTACTGGTGTCACGCTCAGAGTAGTAACCCTGGTCCAAGATCCAGTCAAATACCTCTCGGCCAGTAGCCCTGCAGATGAGAGAAGAGAGACATAGTGGCAAGGGAAGACGTGAAATTGTGTAACCTGCAATGCAAGGGTTGCCACACCATGGACAGAGAAGCACGTTCACCACAATTTTGCTAAACAGGTCATATAAACCATGACTGAAAAATTTTACACATCACTTGGGAAGGCAGGCAAACTAATTCCAGTGTACTGGAAGAAGCAAAGATCACCAGTGTTGAAGCAATGATTCCTCAACATCAACATCGTTGGACTGGTCATGTAGTTCAGATGCCTGATTATCATCTTCCAAAGCAACTACTCTATTCCAAACTTAAAAATGGGAAGCGTAACGCTGGTGGTCAACAAAAGAGGTTCAAAGACTGTCTCAAGGCAAATCTTTAAAAATGTAGTATAAACACAGACAAATGGGAAACACTGGCCTCCGATCGCTCCAATCGGTGAACAGCCTTTACCGAAGGTGTCATGGGCTTTGAAGACGCTCGAACTCATGACGAAAAGGAGAAATGTGCTAAGAGGAAGGCACACTTGGCAAACCCTCACCATGATCAACTCCTGCCCGGAAACCTATGTCCCCGCTGTGGAAGGACGTGTGGATCCAGAATTGGCCTCCACAGTCACTCACTGTTAAAATCGTGTTTATGGAAGACAGTCTTACTCAGCTACGAGTGATCGCCGAAGAAGAAGAAGAAAGAAGCTAAACCATGACTGGAGTATAAAATGGAGCTGAAGAAGCTGCCTTTACTGGGGCCAGGCCACTGATCCATCTAGGCCAGTATTGTCTACACTGAGCGGCAGCAGCTCTCCAGGGTTTCAGAGGGCAGCCTTTCCTAGCCTTACCTAGAGATGCCGGGGATTGGACCTGGGACCTTCTACATGCAAAGCAGATGTTTTACAACTGTTCCCTCAAATGAATAGAAATTCATGAATGGTGTGGAGCGCAAGTGAAGAGTAAATAAATATTCATGCCCTCCATCCTTCTCTTTATGGATGGTCTCCTGAAGAAGCTTCTGATCACTCTTTGGGAAGGCACCCTGTGAAGCGCTGACAAGATGGTTTGCAGCTAAGCAGGCACAGTAGAGCAGTCCAAGGCCCCAACAAAGCAAAAGGGAGAGGCCATTATGTATGCAACATCTTGGGAGTTCTGGGTAACAACTACTTACAGCTCCAAGAAGAGGAAGTACTCTTTCCGGGTAACATACACATCCACCAGCTGCAGAATATTGGGGTGTTTCACCCTGTAGGGAAAGGAAAGGAAGAGAAAAGCTAGGGGTTGGAAGAGACCTGCTGGTGTATGGCTTAGATCCTGTCACCCAAGTATTTCTGGCAGGTACCTGCTCAACTTTTACTTGAAAACTTCCAAGGGGAATGCTGTCACCTGTATTTGTAACATATTCCAGTCATTTGCTGCTTCTATAATTTGGAAGTACATTCTAACCGAAATCTTGTTCCCTATCATTTAAATCTGAGTCCCTGTTCTTCCCGCAGTGGATGTGGTAAATAAGGACCCATTAATGGATAGATCACACATAGGCAAACTCCAGCCCTCCAGATGTTTGGGACTACAATTCCCATCATCCCTGACCACTGGTCCTGTTAGCTAGGGATGATGGGAATTGTAGTCCCAAACATCTGGAGGGCTGGAGTTTGCCTATGTCTGGGATAGATTAACAATCTCCTTTTGAGACAGAATGCACCACGTTCCTTCAGCACTGGATTAGCCTTCAAAAGCCATCATCATTCCTGCAGCTCTCCTCTAAATCTTTTTTTCTGTTTGTCAGCATCCTTCATGGATCATCAGTGGCCACAGTACTCCAGATATTTCCCATGGGCACCCATGGTAGTTTCTCACTGAGAATAGCAGGCAAAGCCCCCTCCCGCGTCCCCAATTCTGACTGCAGTGACGACAGGGCCCACTAAAGGCAAGGTTGCTTGGAAGGAAGTCTATCCCTCATTCTGATAAAGGTTCCCTATCACTCATACAGAGTGACATGCAAAGTTTGTCATTTGCAGAGCAGAGCTATTGAAAGCAATAAACTTAAGTTATTGGGCTTCAGTGGGCAAGAGTCACCTAATGAACCCCATTAGCGGAAGCCCTGCACAAGGGCTCTTGCTTATGCAATGGGACTTGCCCCCCACTCCCTGGCTCGGGGTGTGTGTGTGTGTGTCAGAAGAAGCCTCAGGACAGTGGGGGGGGGGAGGGAGGTTCATTCTATCTGGCAAGCTGATATTCCTGCACAGATGGAGCTTTTGTAATAGTGTGATATTGAATTCCACCCAGTGAGTTTATGCTAACACTGTATGTCACCTATAGGCAGGATAAACTATCTGGCACATGATCTGGGATCAGATGTGCCTGTGTACAATGCCAATAGTTTTTTTTTAAAGAGCTATTAACACTGTGTAGAGATGAGCTTTCAAATAGGAATAGGCGTTCTGCTGTTTCTTGTTTTTGCTGTGAGTTGTGTTGTGCTTCCTTGCCAGCTTTGCTCTTGTCGTGGCACTAGTAGAGCTTGTTTGTTTTCTCTGCCCAAACATCTGACTGGTATTTAATCTTTAAGGTGCTTTTACATTTATTTTATTTTTTACATTTAAGAACCTATTTCAAGAATTGGCTTTGTGACTCCATTTGAGGACCCTGCTTTGAGGAAGGGAGAGTGAGGAATGTGGCTTTGCATTTGATGCACGGGCTGGCCAAACAGTGCTGTGCACATCCAGTTCCTCCTGAAAATATTGTTCAATGCCTAGGTCAATGTAGGAGCCATTCTAGAGAATTAGAGAAAGTCAGGATAGTTTCTTGCTGCAGCGGATGTGGACACACTATGGTTATCTACCAAAACTAGTAAAAAGATAGCAACACATCAATCAGTGTGGACATTCACAACTCACATTTTCAGGATGATGATCTCATTCTTTGCTGCCTTCCGCACTTTGCGCCCATCTCTTTTCAGAAACTTCTTGCATGTGTAGAGCTTCCCTGTTGATTTCTCCTTGGCACGGAATATCTCACAGAACTCCTCTCTGGCGAAAGAAAACACCCACCTTCAGATTTAAGCAGTCCATGCCCAGCAGCTGGAGCAGCCCAAGAGGGACTATGTATACCTTAACTTCATGAGTCACTCACCCTCTCAAGAGCGATGTATACATCCATCTACCATATTGTCTAACAGATGCATGCCAAATTCAAGCACCCTATCCCAGGTCCCACCAAAATGTGATTGCTCTTGGAGAAGTCCAGGCATGGGGTAGGGGTAGGAAGAAAGCTAAGGAGGAGCAACTGTCCTATAAGCCTGTGCTAACATAAGAAATTGTGAGCTTGGACAAATGGTTCACACTACTTCCTTTCATGTTCAGTGGAGGAACCTTTTACTGAATCAGGCCCATTGGCCCATGGAGCTTTGTATGCTCTATGCTAACTGATAGCTGCTCTCCCGGGTTTCATACAGGGTTCCCTGCCAGTACGACTAGGAGACACCAGGGGTTGAACCCGGGACCTTCTGCATGCAAAGCAGTTGCTGTGTCACTGAGCTACAGCCCTTCCCATCCATGGCTGGTTGATGTGAGGCCGCTAGAGTTTCTTGATGCACCAGGACCAGGTCTTCTCAGAATTGGGTTGTTTGGCAATGCAGCCCAAAGAGGGTGGTAAACTCCATCTAAGGCTAAATACTGGCACTAGACCTAAAGCCAAGAAGTACCTGGGGGGAAGTTGAAAAGAACCTTGAAGAGAGATTGCAAGCTTTTTAGTACCCAAATATGTTGGCCCTGGATAATATCTTCTGAAAAAAAGTATGTGAGCTGCAAGCCAGGAAATCCCTAGTTCAAATCTCAACTTAAATTCACCATGAGGCTAGTAGCCTCATGTTTATAATGCGTGCACATCAACAAGAGCAGGATCGCATCAACAAGCTCTACCCCTGCCATATGCACGTACATTTGCCTACATGTGTATAAATTTATAAACTGCACACGTAGAAATTTGTACAAGTGGCAGGGGATAAACACAGTCTCAACTTCTGTGTATGAGTCTGCATCCATAGGTACCTCAAAAATGTACAAAAATATGCGACTAGGGCTTGCCACTGTGATTCCACTCCCTCCTAAACACGTTAGTTGTATGCATGTGGGATTGTGTGAGCAGCCCATATGCCTTTTCAACATGAGTCCTCACCTCCTGGTCTGCAATGGTGGTTATTGGCTTAATCCACAAAGCCTAACCAGCAGAACTATGTGCTGTCTAAGACGGAAAATTACTATTACTGTGTGCGCTAAGTGACCCATTACAGGAGACATGGGTGGCCACTGAATATAGCCCTCTCTCTCAATATTGTTTGGCTGTACTTAATGCGTAGTGCAAGCTCAACTTCTTGTGAGTTTTCCTATTCCCCACCAGCAACAAAGATGTGGGGCAGGAGAGAGGGGAGAACGTGATGTGGGGAGCTGCCTTGGTCAGCAATCCTACGTCTGCAATAAGCAGCAGTTTAGATACCTGTTTGTTGAATTCTATTAACAAAAAAGAACCCTTTCAGTTTCCATGTTCACTTAAGCTCCAAAATGCCAGTGAATTGCTGCTGTTCAGGGCTACGGCCTTAACAGACAAATTATTTAGGTAATATGGATATGGTATGGTATATCTTACATTGTGGTTCATTCAAGTTTTACCACTCCTGTGGACCTGGATGGCTCTTAGTGGCAGGGAGCAGACCTAAGTCTCAGCTTTGTCTGTTGACTGCAATTGACACATGGAGTCGTTGCAACGGAAACTACCATTTCACATGACAAGTACCCAACTGGCAACCAATGCCATTTGTACAGGATGCATAGAGTTGGAAGGAGCTTTGAAAGCAAGGAGAAGCAAAGACTTACGTTTTGATGACCTGCCCTAGGTCATATCTGTCAGTCACCTCCGATGGCTGGTTATAATCCTTCTTATCGCCCAGGGTAACGCATCCAAACGGCATTGCCAAGTTTGGTGCTGAAATAATAAAAAGCTTTAGGTCATCACCCTTGGATTCAGGTAGTTTCAGGCATAGAGATCAGGGATATTTGAAGGTCCACCAGCCACTGAGCCACAGAGCAGCAGTGCATTGACAACTTGCCTGGGTGGATATCTGGTAAAACAATGATTTCACTTTCATTATAACCAAGTCGATGGGGAAGCCACAATCAAGGAACCATCACCTACTTGGGTCAGAATAAGGGACTTCAGTCACTCAGGTGCAGTTGCAATATCCACTATGAGCTGCTATTTGCTCATCCATTTTAGCCAGTCATTTCAAACACTTTTTCTGGCTATGTTAGAGCCAGACTTGATATGCCATTGGAGTTCTGTGAATGGGATATCCTGTTTGTTTGTTTTTAAGTTGAAAGCAGTGGTGGGAGGTCTCTCTTTAAAACAGGGCCACAATGCGGAAGGATTTTAACCTTTTCACCTGTATCATCTTTTCTGCCAATTAAAATTCTGCCATCTTGTCCTCCACTTATTTTCTGTGTGGCTGCCCCAATCCCAACAGATTAGTGACATACTAAAATGATGCCCTTTAAAATGTATTGTGGAAGGGCAGATTATTGTTCCGTTTCTGTTCTTATTTTTATTACGTATTTTGTGTTTTTATATTGTAGTTGGATGTTGTAAACTGCCCTGAGATCTACGGGTACAGGGCACTATACAAATCTAATAAATCAAAATAAAAAATAAAAGAAATACTATTATTATTCTAATTATTACTAGCTCCATATATGCAAAAGTTTATGTAATGATATGCAATTGAGCTGGATATGCATATATAGATAAGGAAAATATATGGCTTTTTGTCACAGGAGTAATAATAATAATAATAATAATAATAATAAATTGTACACCACCCATCTGACTTCCTAATACATGACTGCCTTCAGATGTCTTCTAAAGGTTGTAAAGTTTGCAATTATTCTGTATATGAGCCTCATAAAAACACTATAGCTCATAATAACGCACATAACCCATTTCAAAAGATCTTCGACAGGAATGCATTTTAGAGTTTTGCAATCCATGCTTCATATTCCATATGCTGATAGTGAAATATGTGTCAATGACCACCCTGTAGCCCAGTACTGGCAAAAATGGCAATTCATAAAAACAAATTCTGTAGTTTAAAATGGTACAGAACCTGAACAATTATTACGAAACAGTGTGGAATCCATATACCAAAGATTAATGTTGGTAGTTGCCATGGGAGTCGTGTGTCCCCCCTATTAGAAACACCTCCCACCTTTAAAAACAAAACAAAACACGTCTTTCTGTAATTGGCCAAGAGCCACAAAAATATTCCACGAAGAGAAACCATATGACAGATTCATATGTCTGATGATCCTCTGCATCTATGATAGTCGATCAGCCTAGCTAAATTGGCTCTTCTCCATTAAACAAATGTTAATAGACACATATAGTACCGGTAGATTCACCTTCTTTATTAGAGGCAGAAAACTAGTCTCATCCCCCCCCCCAAAAAAAACACCACTACAGAGAAGGATTTAGGAATACTCCAGCATGCAGGTGCTACCTACTCACAGAAAGGCTCACCTTAAATTGAGTATTGCATTGCTTTAGATTTAGTCCCGCTTTTCTCACAGGTGAGAATTGCCATGGACCCTACCTTCATAATATTGCTCAAAAAAGACTCGTGGAAGCTCAGATGAAAGACTGCAGTAGAGGACGAGCGGCTACTTTCTGTTTTGCCCGTAGTCCTTTAGGTCAAAGCTAATGGGCTGAATCCATCACACATATGATGGAACCCTGCTGCCACTCGCAGTTTCTCAGCATGTGTTTATTTGTCACAAGTGGTAATGTGCATACGACTTTCCTACATGGAAGTAATATTCATCCATGTGTGGAGCAGCCCTGAATAAAAATGTTTCGCAAGCATCCTGCACAAATATATATGAATGCTGGGGGGGGGGCAGCTGCTGCCCCTCCCATCTGTGGTGTCATAGGCCACCTCTTGTGTGTGAATCTAGAGATTCTGGAGATACAGCTTGACAAAAATAAAAATAAAAATGAAGCACAAGATAATATACCCAGGTCAATGCTGGGATTACTCATCAGGCAGCTCCTTGCCTTTGGGTTGTCACACAGTGATAGTGACAGGTGTATCATTAACGCATCTCCAGCAAGTGTAATTAGCCAGCAGTGCATTGAACTACAGTGCAATGAGCTCAGAGCAGAAACCCCAATGATCACGCTCCTATCCATCACAAATTGAGAACTGCCACACTCAGTTTCCTTCTTTTTTAAAAAAAGCTCTCAGTTCTGAAAGTGTACCGAAATCACACGATCCTCACAAAACAAAACAAAACAAAACAAAAGCAAAACAAAAGCAAAATAAAAAATAAAACTTTCTTTCGACTACAGCAGACCAACATGGCTACCTACCTGTAACTAAAACAAAAGCAAACCTTTTCTCGCCCTCCCAATGGCATAGAAATGCCGAAAAATCCAATTCTTAACATGCTCAGCCAAGCAAAATCAATCAGGCTCCCCACCGTGCTGACAATCTCGATACCGCATTCATACTTGTAACTTTTGGCAGAACTGGTAGAAAAAGAGGGGGAAAGGGATTGGTGGAGGTGCCTGTAATCCAAAGGTTTATCACAATCCCCAGGTTCTCCATCTCAAATAACTGCAGTAGTGACTGACATCCCACAAAGTGATGCTGCTCAAAGCTCAAGTTATCTTTCAGAATGTGTTGCCTTCTGCACCTCGTAAGCTATGAAATGGGGTGGTGCTTTCATGAGGGAGAGAATACAGTTTCCAGGTAGGTTTTGAGCCTACCCACAATACCAGAAGCAAACATGTAAGTATTGGGGAAATGAGGGTCCCAAACCAGGATCAAACTGTGGTGTGGACTCCTGATTTGATTGTAAGGTATGGTTTGTGCAAACCATGGTTTGCCACATTCAGATGAAATGGCAAACTGTGGTTTTCTGTCAATAAGAAGCAGAAGCATATAAACTATTCACATACATGAAGGAGGAGGGAGTACATATGACTGAAGGTTCTTAATGGTTCTTAATGACAAATCATTACTTTGACATGACTTCTGAATGTAGCCAGGGAGTGGCGGCTGGGCAAGAACACTGACCACTTTCCTCCCCACCAGGCAGTCATAGGGCAATGAGAGGACTTTGCTTACTCTCCACATTGTCACACAGCCAAATGTGATTGGCTATGTGGTGCTGTGATATCCTCATCTTAGCTGTGTGATCCAGGATTGGTTGGGCTTACACAAGCACCGAGCAAGCACTAAAATGCATGAAAAAAATGAAGGTGGGTTTTGTTTTGTTTTTGTGCACACTTTCTTTCCCCTAACCCTTAGCATGATACTTTATGGCTTACACTCTTCCCCACAAATGACAACTCAGACGGTGGATACCAAAGCGCTTGCTTTTTATTTTTGATCGGGAGACCCCTGCATCCAAAGCAGATGTAACAGTATGACGAAACAGCACTCTGCTGTTACTGGAAACCTTCCATCAAAATCCTTGAGTTGATGCCTCTCTGTTTTGGTGGAATTTGCACAACTGAAAAACGAAAGGGGGTGGTGGTGGTGTCTGTAGCAGGAATCTTCAAACTTGACTATCCCAAGAGCTCATTTCTCCCTGCAATGCAGTGTTTCTCACTTTAAGGTAGGGTGGGGGAAGTCTTGGCCAAACATTGTTGATTTTGATTTTCACCAGTCCCAGCTGGCATGAGCAATGTCCAGGGATGATGGAAGCTTCTGAAGCAGGAAAGGCCCTTGTCTCTTGCCCTGTTTCTCTTGCAATGAAAACTGAAGCAATTAGTTAAAGGGGTCCAGGGTGGTGTCGGAGATTGCCACTTCCTTCTCTAAGCTGCCATTCTTTAATTCCACAGTACAAGCGGATGGATCACAGGCTGCAGAAAGCTATGCAGATGGCTCACGCCTAAAGGCCTGCATGCAGAGGTATTGTGGCACAATGGCAATGAGAACCGGATGTGAACCAGTATGTCCCTCCATCAAAACTGAGTCATGAGGTAGACGTTGGAAAGCCACTATCAGCCTCATCAGCCCCTCCCCTGCAATATGGGGACCATGATACTGACCTACCTTATGCAAGGCTGATGTGGGAATTCATTAACTCCACTTCAATGCTATATTATGCAATACTGGCCCAGTTTTCTACTCAGGAAGCCTGGCAACCGTAGTGAGACTCCATATATGTAAGGTACACAGCTATATGGGACCTATGACCACCTCTTCTAATGTGGAGGCTGAGTGAGCTCCCACCGATTGCTACCACCACTGAGTTTGGGCTGTGTATTGGGATTGTGTCTTGCAGTGTCTGTTCCACACGAGAAAAGAGGTTAAAAAATAGGTTCTTTAATTTGTACTCTTCTGTGAGGCATAATTGGGCTGCAGTCTCAATACTGGCCAGCATCCGCTCAGTGGGGATAACTATGAATTTTATGACCCATCTCACCCAACAGCTCAAAAGGAAGGTGAATTGGAAGAAGGATGGCGACAGTTGGGAGAAAAGTTTACTTATATATTTACCAAACTTACATCCTGCCTTCCTCCAAGGTGTTGAAAGTGCAGAGTGCATGGTTCTCCCTTATTAATTTTATCCTCAGAACAATCCTGTGAGGTTGGTTAGGCTGAGAGTTGGGCTGAAAGTCAGCAGCTGGCCAAGGTCAGCAAGTGAGTTTCATGGCTCTCAGGGAGGATTTGAATCTGGGTCTCCCTGGTGTACGTCCACTATGCCACACTGAGAGCGAGCCTAGCATCTTGCTCTGAAAAATACGTTGTGGGCTAAGTTAGCGATTAACTACTGCTCATTGTTTCTGCTTGTAGTTATTGTGGCATTTGTACAGCCTCCCCCAAACCTGGGTCCCTAGACATTGTTGGATTACTGCTAAACATGGACTGCAGCATGACCTATGATTGGGGATGATGAAAGCTGAAGATCAAAAACATCTGGTGACACAAAGTTGCGGAAGACTGTTTTAGTATTTGTGCTTTCAGAGCACATCTTTGATTGCTTACTGTTTATTTGATTGCTTGTCTGTTGCCTAATCTTGCTGTGTTTGTTTTATATCCTTAGCTGCCTTGGGGACTCGTGGGTGAATATGTGGGACAGAAGCATTTTTAATAACGCAAACAACATGAAATAAATAATGCTAAGCATGATAGACTCCTGGACACTGAACTGGGACATGAACCATTACACAAAATGCTCATTTATATAGGTATGATTTGTGCCACAGCTCCAGCTTTGGCTTCTGTTTACAGAGCCTGGAATATATGAAATGGGAATAGACAGAAGTGCTGACATCCCAATCTAGAATTAAGTACTGTGTGGAGAGCTCTCTTCAGCTGATTTCTCAATATTCAGCACGAAGGCTACTAGCTGAATGAGCTAACTGCCCCCAGTGAAAAATATTGCAAAATAGATTAAACTTTTGCAACAGGTGTTTGAGCTCAGATGGCCCTTGCACTCTTTTGCTGTGCATTTCTTACCGCCAAGAGAGAAAGATGTATGTGTGACCAGTCAGCCAGGGTTGCTAGCTCCTACTGGCTTGCAAAAGAACACTTTTCAAGGGACAGGGATGGATAAGAGAATGGATAAACCACACACTAAAAGTTAATATTGATGGGCATGGGAAAGGATGTGTACTTGAATCTCCTCCTTGCTTAAGAACTTGCAGTGTTTGTGTTGCACCAGAGGCCCCCACTCCATCCTCTCATCCCAGCCTTAGAGGATTTAAAGGTAAGGTAAAGGACCCCTGGACGGTTAAGTCCAGTCAAAGGCGAATGGGGTTGCGGCGCTCATCTCGCTTTCAGGCCAAGGAAGCAGGCATTTGTCCACAGACAGCTTTCCGGCTCATGTGGCCAGCATGACTAAACCGCTTCTGGTACAACGGAACACCGTGACAGAAGCCAGAGCACACGGAAATGCTGTTTACCTTCCCGCCACAGTGGTACCTATTTATCTACTTGCACTGGTATGCCTTTGAACTGCTAGGTTGGCAGGAGCTGAGACAGAGCAATGGGAGCTCACTCTGTTGCGGGGATTCAAACTGTCAACCTTCTGATCGGCAAGCCCAAGAGGCTCAGTGCTTTAGACCACAGCGCTATAAATCCCTAGAGGATTTATAGGGACTTGATTCACAGGGTTGTCGCAGGGATTGCAAACCTTTTTGCACATGCCTGTTATGCATTGCATTATTGTCTGCTGTGGCGCCAGTGAGCATGTGAGCCACGGCCTTCTGTGTTGTGGGGCCCAAACATTGAAACATAGGGGCACAGAAAGCTGCTTACACTGAGTCAGACCCGTGGATCCATCTAGCTCAGTACTGCCTACACTGACTGGCAGCAGCTCTCCAGGGTTTCAGGCAGGTATCTCCCAGCACTACCTGGGGTTGATTGAACCTGGGGTTTCCTGCATGCAAGGCAAATGTTTTGCTACGGAGCTTTCCCAAACTCCCTCCCTCCTTTTAGAGCTGTGATTGGCTCCCTCATTCTCCTCCAAGGAAATGGTGAGGATCGGGCTTTTAATAACAAGGGTTTCATTTTGTTATTCTGGTGCCTATGCTATGTATTTTTTTGTCTTTTAAATACATTTGGGTTTTTGTTTTTTTACTCTTTGATCCTGTTGCTGTAGGTATATTTCATTATTTATACTGTAGGCAGACATTTTGTATGCTACTTTGGGGGCCTTTTGGTCCAAAGATGGCATGCAGTCAAATTTTACCCCACCTTACTTTATCGCTCAAGTAGCAAAGAAACAAAAGCAGCAACAAATGCCAGCAAAGGAGATTGGCATAGCTCACAGTGACTCACGCAAGTCACATTGTGAAATCCATGGTGGTTGCTAACCAGGCAATTATTTGCTGCGACATAAGGCCAAGGTACTTGCTACATGCAGTCATGCGTTACTCTCCCTGGACTTTAAAATTTTATTTTTAAGAACAACACACAAATAAATTACTGGAGCCTGCAATTAGGAATACAAGGAGCTGCGGAGACAGACCGTAAGGAGCTGCAGAGACAGACCACTGGTCCATCTCATTCAGTACTGTCTGGACTGACGGGCAGCAGATCTCCAGAAATTTATGCAGGGTCCTCCTCCATCTCTACCTGGAGATGCTGGGGATTGAACACAGAGGGCGTACTTTTTACCTTTTACTTTCTGCATGACAAGCAGGTGCTCTAGCACCGAGCTATGGCCTTTCCCTATGTTGACACTGGGGAGGAGATACTTAGCCCTTTCCTTGCCTGCTATTTTTTCTGTAAAAAAACTGTTCCAACCAATTGCTTTTCTGCCCACTTTAGAAAATACAGGAAAAACAGCCATAAAGAGGAGAGATTTTGAGCAGAAGGTTGTCCATAGGAGAATGGGTTAAACGTCCTAACCACTTTGTGCTGAAAGTGACAGCTTCCCATGGCATTCTGTATTTTCCATTAAAAAAAAACCACAAAGCAAGAGCTAGGGAAAATCACACACAAATGTACACAATATTTAATCTGGCACCTAGAAGAGTGACTTCAGGCAGAGCCCAGGAGTGGAAAGGACTCTTGGCCACCAGAGGTCGCTGCAATGCAAATTATTGGCCACGTTATATGTACCGGTATGTGTTTCATGTGTGCTTGCCTGGCTAGGGAATAAAGGAGATTTGTTGCCATCTGGGTCCACCTTTGGGGAACTGGAGAACTGTGAAAAAAGGATTGAAACAATCACTTTTACATGCAAAACCCAGAGAGGCACGTGGCCACTTTTGATTGGAGTGTGGAGGAGCAGTGAGAAACAGTGTCTACATAACAGGAAACCACATCTCTACTTAAGGGGGTGGTGATGATAAGTATTATACCAGATGTAAAAAAATACATTAATATACATAGACCAGTATTCGTGAAGCCTGAGAAGCTTTCCAGAAAGGATCACATTGGACATAGAAACATTATGCAGGCCACTGCAAGCATATAAAGTTGTATGCGGGGAAATTAGAACCAAAATAATAAAACATTTACAACCCTCGAAGCAACAGCCAAAGATTGCATATTCGGTGCTGGCAATTCTGGGCAGCACACAGCATCCATCTGCAAGAAATATCCCAATGAAATATGGTAAAAATCCAGTTTTCTGAATAACCATTGAAGCTCCAGCTCCTCAAATATTTATTTATAAGCTACCTTGCCTTCACACACACACACACACACCCCAGCTAGAGGGAGAATATGAGCAAAGTTTCAGTAGAGTGTTCTGTAGAGACAAAAAATAATACTGAATATTTTCTGCTCTTCAGTAATACGGAATTTTAAACTTCTTGTAATCTTGAGCAGTTTTTCCCAGCTAGCTGCACCCACCAATCCATCTCAATCTCCTGTTCTAACTAGCATGAGGTCACCACAGCCATAGCTAGTGGTTCCTGTAAACTCCAGCTTCAGCCTACAATAATTGTTTTTTGTGTCTATGTGTGGTGTGGTGTGTCATTTCCCTCTGCCCTTTACATAGCTGTGCCACTGGCAAGCCTGACCCTATGGTTGCTAAGCCTTCTTTCTCTACTGGAGAATACTTCTTGACACTGGGCTGCATCTAACAATGTTGCTCTGCGCACGACAGACTTCTGCTTCCACAATGGAACTTCTCTTCCCTCCCCTCCCCTCTGAAAATGCGGGATCCCCATCACGAAAGTTGTTGACATCCCTCCACTGTGCTGTGATCCAGATCTAAACTGGCCCCCGCCGAGTGGCTCCTTTCTGGATAAGACAGCTAGAACTGCAGTCATGAAACTCTGCCTATTTGGCCATAAGTGACCTAAAATATATTACTGTATAAAACTGGTTTTAACTTTACAAACAGAATCATTGTGTCAGGTAGGACCTCCTAGGCCACCTAGTCCAACTCTCTGCTGGCTGCAGGAGATCCAGAACAGAGCATCTCCAACAGATAGTTCTTCAGCATCTGCTTAAAACACCCCAGCAAGAGAGAGCCCGCCACCATCCCTCCAGGTTTAAAGAGAATGTATATTGTGTCATGAAAATGTAGATGTTGTGGCATCCTTTTCTGTATTAGACACTGGCTGAAAGAGATAAACTAGCTGGGGCACAAATGGCCAGTTCTCACTGCAAAGATTTGAGATGTAGAAGTTGTCAGGATGTCCTACTCATGAGTAGGAGCCTGGCAGAGACACATGCCCGACTGGTATGTTCCCTCCCTCCTGGGCGATCGTTCGGGAGCTTCAAAAGCATTCCTTAGCCTGAACATCACAGCGACTGATGCCAGAAGACATCAGCACACTTAGGGATCTGCAGAGGTTTGCACAGGTGCATAACAGAACTCACCAACTCAGCATTTTGGCTAATCTACTTTATTTACATATAAAGATACATGGAGCACTGCAACATGACTCCCTCTCTCCCTAGCATCAGCAGCAAAGAGAAAGAATAAAGGACAATAGTCCCACTTCAGGGAACACAGTAAGACAAACATCCTGTCTTCGTCACATCCCATTCCCGTGGAATCAAAACACACACCCAGTCATGTGATAGACAACAAACCCATGATTGCACACAGGGAATGAATCTCCAACAGTAGTTAAGACTAAGGTCTGAGAGACAAGGGCTCAAATCCCTACTCAGCCGTGAAGCTCACTGGGTGACCGTGGGCCAGTCACTGCCTCTCAGTCTAACCTACCTCACAGGGTTGTTGTAGGGATTAAATAGGGATTAAATGAGGGGGAGAACTTTGTACACCGCCTTGAACTCCTTGGAGAAAAGGTGGGATATAAATGCAATAAAATAAATAGAGATTAAGACGGTGCCCCAAAATCTGTGTGGTACTTGCTCTTTACAGAACAGTCATTAATGACCTGGAAAAAGGAACGAACAATCGAAGTGTCTAAATTTCCAAATGATGCTAAATTATTCAACATAGTTAAGTCTAAAGCAGGCTGTGAGGATTTACAGAAGGATCTGTTGAGAGAAAGGGCAAGGAAATGGCAGATGAAATTAAACGTTGGTAAATGTAAAGTGACGCATGCTAAGAAGAATTAAAGCCCAATGGTACTTCCACTTTACTGCGTCCAGAATTGGCAACCAGCATTCGAGGAGGAGATCTTGAGACAGCTAGAGATGGGACTATCAAAAAGGCAAACTGTGCTAAAGGGGATTAATATCTTCATATTAGAAAATAATGAAGCATCCGGTCTCAGAAAGGATAAAACTCTGAAAGGCAGCAGCTAAGATGTTATAATACAGGCATAGTAAAATAATGTATGGGTTGAGGAGAGACAATAAAGAAAGTGTATTTACTAATTTACAAATGAACCACAAACAGAATACAACTCATTCTTGTAACTTATTAGCATTCAGGAAAGCTACGTAATGGCTAACAGTATGTAGGTTTCAAAGAGACATAGCAAAGTTGGTGGAACCCAACAAGGAATGGGATTCTTTGTTGGTGCCTTGTCTCCTGGAAAATAGGACATTGACTGTTGCCAGAGATATTCTGCTGGGCTAGATGAACTACTTATTGTCCATGGGGGTATTTCTACATCATGAGCCTATTTCAGCTTTATACTGCCATAGCTTTCTGAGAAGTGCAGTTTGGTGAGGGTGCTAAGGTTTCAGACAAAACGAGGGCCTCATTTGGGGCCGATGAGGGGAGTCATGAGGGCTGGTTATAGAGGCCTGGCCCCCCCAGCCTAAGGGTCCTCCTGCCTACACTTAGGGGAAGCACATTCCAGATGTTGGGGTCATCACAGAGGAGACCTTGTGGCTCTGCCTTTGCAAATCTCTCTACTGTGTAAACTGGGACATGGAACAATGGCTCTTTTCCAGAGGAATACCTAGGGTCCATTGCAGCCTTGGCAAGGAGCTGTATTGGCACCCCCCCCCCCAAATCACTTTGCCTCAATAGCCAGATTAGAAATGAACATATTGGCCTGAATATAAACCACACCTTTAAAATTGGAGGTGGGGAAAACAAATATAAGCCGCTCCATTCCTCCTCACTGCTCCTGGCTGCATACTGGGGGGGGGGGGAGCTGTGCTGTGTTGCCGGCAGCCTTTCCCTTTCCTCGCTCTCTCCCTTTCCGGCCTTGGGGGAGAGGATGGGGGACTACGCACAGGGTGGGCACCCCTTTGCTGTGCTCCTGGCGCTGTATGCCCCACGCTCCTGGCTGCATACAGTGAGGTCCCAAATATAAGCACATGAACTTTTCACGGTCGGAATTTGGGAAGCTGAAATTATGCTAATTTTGGTCTAGTAACAGAACAAAATGGCAAAACATTTTTCTCCCTGGTCAATGAGCCCATAAAAATATTATATAAAATGTATCTGGATGAACCACCACAATTTCAGTGATCCAAATGGCAGTGGTGTGCATAGCCCAGAGTCTGCTGAACCAAGATTTGGAAAAGAACCTAAGAGTCCTGATGAATCAGACCAGAGGTCCATCCAGCACAGCACTGTCTTGTCCACAACCAGATCTCACATGCTACAAGAAGATGCCTGTGGGAAGGCTACAAATAGGGCAGGAAGGCCATAATATCTATCTCCTGTTGTTGTTCCTGGAACATACTTCTAAACTAAAGTATGTTCCAGGAACAACAACAAAGGTGAGTTAATAGTGCAGGGGACATGATAGAAGGGTACAAGATTGCACATGGGAAAAGCGCATAGGGATAAGTTCCCATTTCTCTCTCTCTCTCTCTCTCTCTCTCTCTCTCTCTATATATATATATATAAATAAAAATAATTTTTATTGAATAATTTTGTTTTACAAGGAAAAACAACTTAGTCCAACCATTGACAAGTATAATTACAAAGTACAATTTCATACAAAATAAAATTACATACAATAATGTTTTATGTTTTGATCTCACATTCTTATTTAATCCCGTGTCCCATGAAATACAGAAAGCACTAGCAAATAAATAAAAAATAAAATACAACTAGATTTTTTTCCCATTTCCTCTTCACAAATTTAACTTATATATCCGCATATCTGACTTCCTGTAAAATCCTTTTGCATCTACTCTTCTTAATGTTGAATGTTTCCAGAACAGTAGGCCTTCGTATATTTACTCTCCAATACATTCATAGAATGTTGTACCTCCATAATTTTTTCAACTCTTTATCCTTCCTTTTACAGGTGGGTAGCCGTGTTGGTCTGCCATAGTCAAAACAAAATCGAAAATTCTTTCCAGTAGCACCTTAGAGACCAACTGAGTTTGTTCCTGGTATGAGCTTTCGTGTGCATGCACACTTCTTCAGATACCTGAAGAAGAAGTGTGCATGCACACGAAAGCTCATACCAGGAACAAACTCAGTTGGTCTCTAAGGTGCTACTGGAAAGAATTTTCGATTTTGTTTTATCCTTCCTTTGTCACTCAAAAGCTGGCATGGATACAAAACCTTTATTATATTTTATTATACATATCTCCTATATATATATCCCATTTCCCCCGCAAAATTTTGCTTAGTATTTCCTTTAAGGTTGTTGGTTAAGAGGGCCATCTCAGCAAATTCTTTTAGTTTACTTTGCCAATCTGAAATTTTTGGCACTTCCTGATCTTTCCAGTCTTTTGCTACTAATATTCGGGCCGCTGCA
The DNA here is from genome assembly GCF_009819535.1 of Lacerta agilis. Lineage (NCBI taxonomy): Eukaryota > Metazoa > Chordata > Lepidosauria > Squamata > Lacertidae > Lacerta > Lacerta agilis. The sequence goes on from NC_046313.1 coordinate 66,990,320, forward strand.
ATTGCATACAGAAATACTTCTCTTAATTTATTTGGTATTTCCTTATCCACTATACTTAGTAGAAAAGTCTCTGGTCTTTTAATGAAAAATATCCCCACCATCTTTTTTGGTTCCTCGTGTACTTCCCCCCAAAATACCTTAATCTTTCCACAGAGCCACCACATGTGAATCATATCCCCATTCTTTACTCCACATCTCCAGCACACATTCACTACACTTTTATACATTTTTGAGAGTCTGGAAGGAGTAAGGTACCACCTGTTGATCATTTTTAACATATTTTCTCTTATCGCAAATTCACCTTCCATAAGGTTTCCCAATCTTTAAACATAATTGGGTGCCCCACGTCCTGTGCCCACTTAATCATTGAAGCGGTAACCATCTCGTCCATTACCTCGTATTCTAAGAGAAGTTTGTACATCCGGGAAATTAGCTTAGTTTTACTGTTCAATAATTCCCTTTCGAAATTGGAGGGCTCCTTTTCAAAACCGACCTGTTTATCTTGTTTATACACTTCATTGATTTGAAAATAATCCAGCCAACTAAAAAGGTAATTTTTTACCTCCTCATATTTTTTCAATTTAATTGTTCCTCCTTTTCTATTAATAGTAAATTGTATGTTATCCACTTCTCTTTTATCTTTTTTTTTAAAAAAATTTAAACCGCGATCACTTCAAAGGGGGGAATTCATCTTGGTGTTTTCGGTTCCAGATATCTTTTATATTTATTCCACACCATATATATAGCATTTCTTATTATATGAGTTGAGAAGCTTCTGTGTACTTTTGCTTTGCCATAATTAAGATAGGCGTGCCACCCAAAACGGGTACTGTATCATAATACTTGAATTTATGACCATCCAATGAAGCTGAACATTGGGAGATTCAGAACATGCAAAAGGAAGTACTTCTTACAGTCATTATAGATTGCTTTAACAATTACCATTTTTATGGGCCATCTCCCATCTCTGGGAATCAGGGCTATTATCAGTTTAACTCTTTCCTTTCTGAACTTCATTGTCTTTATAGCTCCCCATCACCCTCCTTTGCAGTTGGGAAAGAATCATGTCCAGAAGTGTAGTGCAGGTGTGTGTGGGATTTAACCCTGTCCGTCCCACATCATGGTTCCAATGATGTACCCCTCCCCACAACATCTGGTGTTGCTAATGGCTGCATGACATTGTTTGAATTGCGCCCCGCGACACCCGAGCCACAAAGTTCCAGGAGAACGAGAAATCACACTGACACAGAATATTTGATTTATGGGTTCAAATAGGCCACAACTTTATTGGTTACAGATGTGAACGGTTTGACTTGGGCATTGGGGTGAAGCCAGGCTACATCTTGAGTCCTGCCCATCTGCAGGGAGTCCATGGAAGGGTAAACCACTGAAAGGGGGTGCCCTATAACTTACGTCAGATAGTGGCAGCCTGAAGGGTCCCTGTAGGGGCTGTGACATGGCCCTAGCCCAGGCCTCCTCAACCTCGGCCCTCCAGATGTTTTTGGCCTACATCTCCCATGATCCCTAGCTAGCAGAACCAGTGGTCAGGGATGATGGGAATTGTAGTCTCAAAACATCTGGAGGGCCGAGGTTGAGGAAGCCTGCCCTAGCCCATGCCCAGGCTTTGGACAATATCCACACCCTGGATCCCTTTAACAGGATACCCTTACTGAGGAGGGGCAGGCGAGGCAACAACCTCCCCTCCAACCAAACAAAGGCTTACCCAATGCCTAACCTCACAAAAGTTGTGACGATTGCTACTAGGTAGGCGAAAACCAAATGGCCGGTGCCTATTTGCCAAGTGGAAAAAATTCCTACCCGGCCCAACAACCAGGCGACCGACGACTGCCATAGCAAGGTCGTATCAGAGCAAAGCATGACAAGAGGGTGGGTGGGTAAGGTGATCCGACGAAAAGGCAGGAAGAGGGTGCCAGCTGGCTGCGCCAAGTTTAAACGGCCCGTGGCCACACCCACTCTGCCAGCTGATTGGCTGGGACTGCCACGCAATGCCGATGACGTGACTGGCTATGATGTAGGGGTGAGGTAGCATACCTCCCCCCATGCTGGAAGACCTTTAGGCATGGCTGTCCATGCACAACACAGCCCACCGATACAGAGGTGGGCAGACTTATGAAAAGCTGGAAGTGCCATTGCTATTCCACCTGCAGTTTAACACAGAACTACAAATAAGAAGCCGCCCCCCCCAAAAAAAACCAGGAAAATTGAAGGGGAGAAATGGAAAAATAAAAGGTGGAATGGGGTGGGTCCTTCAGTTTATTTATTTTTTACTTTTTTCTAGCCCTTCAAATTTCTATATAGCAATAATAGTCTAAACTAAGTTATCCATGTCTGGAGTCACCCAAAAACTGGGTATCTGGGGACACTTTGTTTTTGTTTTATTTTAAACAATATTTATTAAACATATTTCACAAAATTATACAGCAATATACTACATTACAATTTGTATCCCATCTGGGGGACACTTTGAAAGTGGTAACTTTTCAATGTTTGACTCCCTCCTAAAGTGTCAGATGGAATTTGCTGGAGAAATTTCACAGAAACATCTCCCTGGATTTATACTCAGATTCCACCCCCCTCTGCAGATCACACCATAAACACAGCAAAATGGAGAGAAATTACACAGCTGAGAGTTCAGAATGCACCTTAGCAGTGGATGATGACTTACTTACTCAGATGACTTACCTACATTATTCACAGCCTCGGGGTGGATAACAACCATTATCAAACACACAATACTGAGATACAAAGCAGACATAACAGTAATATAAAATAATTTTCCAACATTAAAGTAATTTTATAGTAAAGACGTAGGAGATTTAAATATTTCAGATAACATACATTTCTTTTTTTAAAAAAACAACCATACCAGTAAGCTAAACTCTTGCTTATTCTCAGTCAGTAAATAATTTCTAAATAATTTATCCATGATTTGTAAATTGAAGTCACATGGGTAAACACTTGAAAGAAATGTGTGGAGGCAACTCCATGTGGCAAGTCATGTGTTTGAATGCAACTTTCAACTATTCCACTACAAACTACTAAAAAGGACAGGCTGTGGTTGGTTTGGCTAAATGTCCAAAAGCACAAATGCTCCTTCCTGTGATAGTATGCATGTACTTAATGCAAATTTCTTCCTGTCTGGAGCTCTACCATGCAGTCTTTCTGCAGCCTGTGAAATGGGTATGGCTATGTACATGTGATTGCTTCTGAAGAGTAAAGTGAATTACAATCCCCATAATGGTATTGTTAAGCGGTACCAGCCTTGATACAGCATGGTTACAAGCATTATAGATGAAAGGACATACGAGGGGGAAGCATGTTGATTCCTATCATAATTCCTCATTACAGTTGCTTCCCCATGTCCCATGGCAGTTAATAAGATGTTGAAATTAACCGGATCAGATCAGAAGCAGCTTCCAGTTTGGTCAATTTCTTTAGTCAAGGAAAAAAGACACGGATTTGGAGGGTAGAACATCGCTGAGAGGAAGCGATTGCATTTGTACTTTCATGTACTTATGTAGAGCTGTGTGCTTTCATCTAGACCCTTTCAAGTGCATTTCAGAAAGTTTTTATTTATTCAAAAATAGTTCTAATTTTTTTGCAGGCATATGACAGAGTGCCTATTTTCACATAATGGCACTACCGGATGAGTTCCTACAACAGTCGCACTGATATCTATGCACTTCAGTTGCATCAGAGATGATGGTTCTCCTGGGAGATAGCTTAGGTTCGGACCACGGCAGAAACTTTGTCTGACCAGAGGTCACGCTGGGGCTGCTGGTCGTGGGAAGTGTGAGCAAGTCAGATGCAGATTAGATTAGGCTGAATATTCATACCCTAGGGACCTGGGTGGTTCTGTGGTCTAAACCACTGAGCCTCGGGCTTGCTGATCAGAAGGTTGGCGGTTCAAATCCCCGCAACGGGGTGAGCTCCTGTTGCTCGGTCCCAGCTCCTGCTAACCTAGCGGTTCGAAAGCATGCCAAAGTGCAAGTAGATAAATAGGTACCACTCCAGTGGGAAGGTAAACGGTGTTTCCGTGCGCTGCTCTGGTTTTGCCAGAAGCTGCTTAGTCATGCTGGCCACATGACCCGGAAAAACTGTCTGCGGACAAACGTCAGCTCCCTCGGCCAGTAAAGTGAGATGAGTGCCGCAACCCCAGAGTCGTTCATGACTGGACTTAACTGTCAGGGGTCCTTTACCTTTTACCTTAAGTACAACAGAAAATACAATGCAAGATGCTAAAGTTACAAAATATAATAATATCAAGAAAGGTAAAGGCAAAGGTAAAGGATGGCTGGATGATTAAGTCAAGTTGAATTCGACTATGGGGTGCGGTGCTCATCTCCGCTTTCAGGCTGAGGGAGCCATCGTTTGTCTGCAGACAACTTTCTGGGTCATGTGGCCAGCATGACTAAACTGCTTCTGGCGCAACGGGACACCAGGATGAGTGCCACAGCGCACGGAAACAATGTTGACCTTCCCGCCACAGCGGTACCTATTTATCTACTTGCGCTGGTATGCTTTTAAACAATAATATAGTACATCTACCATTATTCTTGCTGTCCTCAGCAAAGCAGAGTCTCTGGGACCGCAACCCAAATCCCCCAAAATGCATTTCTCTCCCCCCCCCAGATTTACCCAAAGGCAGCCATCCCCAGGCAGCAGCCTTTCACACCCTTGATCTCCCAGTCCATGTTTCATCATCATCATCACCATCACCATCACCATCACCATCACCACCACCACCACCAGCACCATTTTTATTATTAGAAGTCCCCCAAAGTGTGGGAGTCCATTTCTAACTCCACCAGCATCTCATGTTCTGGGGTGTATGAAATAGCCACATTCAACACTCTGAAGAGCTGTTGATTCTGCACAGTTCACACTTCTAGTTATACACAGAAGGGATGAAATAACATATCTTTGGGGGCAGTGAATCTGGAAGTTTTGGGTATGTTTCTGGGGTGGCAGCCCGGGGAGATCATCATGTGAAATCCAGTAATTTGCAGTGGTTGGTGTTTGATTTAGATGTATGAAATCCAGGTGTGTGAAGGAGATTTCTGAGGAGAAAATAAGGTAATAAGTAATAAAGTTGCTGGGGCCAGGAATCTCTGAATGCATCCACCTGCTATGCTCTGATGCAATGCAGTCTCGATCTTAATTCAACATGCTTGTATATAGCATGTTCCACTTCAAAAGCCCTTGATATTAATTGAGCATAATGTATAGTTGTAGCGACTCAGTTCACGAAAACACTACGGTAGGCGAGGAAACGTCAAGCATGCTACTAAATGTGTTCAAAATGTATACGATGATCTCTGAGTTTAAATTCTTAAAACACCAGAGTTTTAAAAAGTTTGGTACTAAGCAAAAAAAAAAAAAAAAAGCATTGAGCTACATTAAGAAGATCTGAGTTTCCTTTGAGGACTAAGCTGGTCTTGCCTTAAATCAATTTAGATCTCTCCAAGAAGAGAATTGTAAGTATCTCAGATGTAATCCTTACGTCAACTGAGTCGGTTTGCCTAATTCACTGACTGCAGTAGGAGCTGGGAGCCGCAGGGATTTTAAACAGGGTGAGGCAAATATACCAGGGAATCAAACAATTTTGTTACTCAGAAACCGAAACTATTCAAGTCTGCTAACAGAGTTACTGTTTAAGTGAATATGGTACAGATCTGAGCAGCAGTACTGAGGGTCTTGAGTTCAAATCCCACAGAGAGCTCATTAACTCTTTGGGAAATATTTATTTTCCTCATCTTTGGTCTCTTTCTGTGTTTCTCTCCCCATCATCCCCACACACTTTCATTTTGCCAAGACTAATGACTCCTCCACTCTGGAGATTTATTTAATGGAAAGAGCTGTAAGCTTCAGCCACAGCAAAGAAACAGAGAGCAAGGGATATGGATGGAGGAATGCTGGCAGAAGATGACAACTGCCAATGGCAGCAAGTAGATATCTGCAAGGAAAGTAATCCACAGAGAGTCCCTGAGAAGCTAAACTGCAGAGAAAGCTCAGAGTGGACAGCAAATCACGCAGATGCTGGAAACACATGTAGGAATAATAGTGACTCACAGGCAAGCTCTGAGAATTAATTAACTAATGTTTGCAGAGCACTTTGAAGATAAAATAAATTTAGTGTATTATTAACTATTAATATGTCTGGGGTAGAAGAGAAGGAGATTTGGGGGTGCACAGTCCAGGGAATTATTATTTTTTCAACTCCTGTGCAACATGGTGCCATCTTTTGGATTACTGACTTTTCCATTTTGATGCTAAACTATCAGGATAGGAATCTCCCATTTGGGTCTGCCTCTCAGAACCACAAATGAAAAATGTCTTATGTGCAAAGTTGACAAGAAAGTTAGTCGAGCCACACAGAATGTGCTTTGTGTCAGCAAGGAATTAAGCATGTAGAAGACCGTCCAGAAAAATCAGCCCATTTTGGAAATGGGAACATTACACTTAAGCTTCAGAGAGAAAAAGAAGTAAAGAAGGGGGGGATTAAGCCTTAGAGATAATAACATAAACAGACCCCTCTCTTTCTGAATTCTAGATGGTGAGGACAAACAACAGGAAAGGAGACCATGTCTGCACAAAAAGGTTTCAGAAGCTGGATGCTGCCTTCCTCTGGTATTTTGATCAATTTCCATTGTGATCAGTGAAAGTCATTTGTAGAATGGATCAAGGAGTCTTCTTATTGCTAGTCATTATGTAGAAAAAAAGAGATATTTTTGATTACAAGTAGCAGGAAAGAAAGAGAAACAAGACCTGAAACAAAACCAAGAACCAGGCTGCTTTGGTCCTAAAGGATGGGGGTCAGGAGAGCTGGTACTGAATAATATTTGATGGGCTTCTATCATATGGGATAGATTTCCACTTCACAGTTGTTTTACAAAGGAAAATGGGAGGGCAAGTAAGTAGAATGGACTCTGCAACCATTCTACTTACTTTGAATGGCATGAGACTCACAATTGGACAAAGGTCATAGTACATACACCACCCGCCATTTTCTTTTTTGCAGCGCCTGCGGCTATCACCAAATATCTTCTCTTTTGGAATAAGAAACCTGATCCTATTAGCTTGAAGTAGAATGACACCTTCACGTTTACAAAAGATTTGCCTATATTTTTCTGTGCCCTCTCATATACCTATCCTAGAGGTTATGTAATATGAGACTTCTGCGCTTAAGTAATGTTCTGGCCAATTTCACTGGTCCTGTGTGTCAGTGTCTTGTCTGTTACCTAACTTGGAAAAAGTCTCTTTGTCATTTTTTAAAAAATAAGAAAACGTCTCTAACAGGACAAACAGAACAGCTATTGTTGATCTGGTTTGGCGGGCCAGTGGGAGAAAACACCTCTCAGAATATCATTCATCATAGCCACAAATCTTCAAGTTCAGTTGGAAAAAAAGTGTGTCAACAGGATTTAAACTTGTATACAGTGAAATTGTCCTGGGGAGTGTTCTGGCTTGGACCCATCATGTTTCAGACAAGAGCTTAATGTACAATTGATTTGTATATTGCAAATGATGCCACAGCAGCTGTGACTATACTGTGCTGTATTTTGCACAAAATAAGAATGATTAGAAAGCAGGGTTAAAGATACTGTTTAATGTATTTGTCATCCAAAGTGACTCATCCAGCAAATATCAAGAGCTAGAGAGCCAGGAACAGTAGCCAGTACAGATTTTCCTCCTAGGCATGTAATACAAAGTGTGTGTGTGTTTTCCATTACACACACACACACACACACACACACACCCCTTTGCTTCCTTTCCTTTGCAGACAAGGAAGTCTGCTACGTACACTGATGGTTGTGTGTGTGTGTGTGTGTGTGTGAAGCAAATATATTTTTCTTCTATAAATCACAATCTTGTGCTGGTTTGTTGATAAGGCAAGTCTCAGCAAACTAATTAGGCATATATCATAAGAAACCAATAAAGGTATGGTTAATGGCAGGGGTAGCCAATGTGTTGCCTTCCAGATTTTGCTGGGACTCCAATTTCCAGCAGCTAGCATGACCAATGGTAAGGAATTATAAAAGTTGCAGTTCAGCAACATCCATAAGGCATCCCATTGGACAGCCCTGATTAATGGGCTCAGAGTAAAAATCATAATGGTAGTGGAGATAGGGTATATGATGATGGACTGTACATCTGTTCTGGTATTTTTCTCAACCAAAGCACAAAGATTTCAGAGTAAAAGTTTAACGTTGCAAGACTCAGATAATAATTCTGGAATATGCGTGGGTGAGGGCTAGGATTTTTTTTATGGGGAGAGCAGTAATGTGGTAGTTTGTTTGGATTCCAGCTTGTCAAGTGTGGCAGCAAAGCTTGTGCTGACATTTGGCAACATTTGCAGTAGTACTGTAATTTTCCAAAGAACAATTACAAACAGGTCTTCAACCTTTCAGTAATTAATGAGTTGGATGTAGTCTATTAGAGAGGTTCTCAATTGATTAAAGGGCATCCTTCATTAGCCAGGCAACTTTTTTTTTTAAAAAAAGAAATGTTATAATAATTTAGTACTTTATAAAACAGCAGATGGCAGACATTGTCTTAAAGGAGGTATTCCCCTTGACTCTCACAAAGGATGGAATGCCATATTTAAGAAGATTAACTATCCATCTTGAAATATATGGAGGTCTGTCGCATAGAAGTTGGAGACTTGCTCTTTGGCTCCAGAGGACAGGCCAATGGCTAGAAATATCAGGGGAGCAGATTTCAGATAAACATGATTAGGAGGAACCTCCTGATGGTGGGCAGTGGGACCTGCTGCCTTGGGATGTGGTGGGCTCTGCTTTTCTGGAGATACTGAAGTGGAGGCCGCACAGCCAGCTGGCAGGGATGCTGTGTTTACATCCTGCACTGTGTTGGGGTTTGGACCAGATAACTCCCAAAGTCTCTTCCAACCCTATGATTCTATGGCATACACAATCTAAAAACAAAGAAAGAATGCCTTTTAAAAGACCCACCCACCCAATGTTCATATGTTAAGTTCACACACAATTAATTATTTGATTAACAAATAATTTAATTTGATTTAATCAAGTTCCATTCCTAATCCAAACTGTGCATCATGTCCAACCATAGCATTTTCTCCCACCAATTTAAAGTTATTGTACGTATTTTCATATATGCTGATTTTGTATTCTTATTTCTTAAATAAATACAATTTTTAAGGCAACCCATTTTGCCCTGGATTTGCCTTTCATTAAGCTTTATCTGTTTTGTGCTTGTCTTGCACTATAATATTCCTTAAGATGGGAGCATTGATAATGGAAAAGAACTAAGGGAAGATGTGTATATATGTCAAGAAGCATTAGAAAAGGAAAACACGAGCAATGAAGGATTGATCTGATAGTAATAGTAGCAGTTTAGACTTTAGAGCATGCATGAGGAATCTGTGGCCCTTCTGGATTCCAACACCCATCAGTCCAGGCCAGCATGGCCAATAGCCATGAGTGATGGGTGTTGTAGCACAACAACACCTGCAGGGCTATAGGTTGCCTATCCCTGCTTTAAATATATAGTTTGAATCTTATATGGCAAGTAAAATCCCCATACTGCAGTGTCTAACTGAGACTGCCATGAACTCATGGCAGAGGCAAATTGTGAACTGGAGATTTGTAGTGCAATGTCTCAGCCACTACACTGTAATAGCTCTCTTGTGCTATTATCTAACGGGGATTGTAGAAAACACTGTTGGAATTTATTTTCTCTGAAAGCTGCTCTGGCTGCTGCAGAAATACATATTTTATCCCAACAGAGAAGATGAGCATCTCATAGAGAAGACAAACCCGGTCTCATGGTGGTGATGTCAAAACAAATTAACTATACTTACCCTCGTGAAGGCAAGCAACAGTGCTGAGAATGGGTAATTGTCGGGTTAACGAGAACGACAAAATGATCTATATGCATCTTCTCTTTCAATGCAAACACTGAGAGAGCTTGCCTAGACTTCACACAAATTCCCCAGATACAATGCAATATGGTAACCAGGTACTGTACTTCTTTCTTAAGGGCTAAATAGGAGTCAGAGTAGTGACAGCTACAGCAGGTTATGCACCAATGTAAAATTTAGTGGACTTAGCCTGCAGATAGCTGGCTTTTTTATATAAAAAAGAGAGCAGAAGGCAGTTTCAAAGAAGTTCGTGGTGGTGGGTACATCCTGCCACCTCTAGTAAACAGGATTTATATGTTTTTAAAATATATTCCCCCCCCCAAAACCTGCCTGCACAGAATCGACTGTAAAACAAAATGTGAATACAGTGCACCAGAGGAAGTGATTCCTCTCATACCGCTTTCAGCTCTATTCATATCAATTCCTGTCTCCACCTTTCTTCTTTCATGTTACAAACAGGGAAGGGCTGTAGCTCAGCGGAAGAGCATCTGCTTTGGTTGCAGAAGGTCCCTGCCTCAATCTCTAACAACTGCAGTTGGGGATGAGAGAGACTCTGGTCTGAAATCCTAAAGAGCTGCTGGCTGTCACTACAGACCAGGATGGAGAACCCCAGGCCCCAAAGGCAAATGGCCCCTGGGACTCTCCCCAGGCCACACCCCAGTGCCAAAGTCACATGTCACACCTCCTCTACCCCTCCTTTGTCTCTAGCACTGTCTAGCATGTGGTTTTTGGAAGCTCGTCTATGAGGGAATATGGCCTCCAGGCTGAGGAACCTTCCCTACGCCCAGTGTATATAATGCTGAGGTACATGATCTGGTGGCCTGACATGGTAAAAGGCTGTTTCTTGCGTTCTAAGCTACCTCACTCCATCTGAGGGCAAGAAATGTGCTGCTTCAGCTGGTCCAGCCCTGAGTTCCTGACAGATGCATAAGCCTTCCTGAAAAGCAGCCCGTTGTTATACATCCCTCAGGTGTTGTTGCACAACCATCTCGGCATGCATAGCCTACCGTTTGCTTCCCCTTAATGAAATGCTTGGCTAGTTTATGGGGCTAATAAAGAGGCAAGGAAGTTAGAATTAGCTGCTCAGCCTCCCATGCTGACCTGGTGACTGTAGTAAACGGATCTCGCTCTGAGACCTTGTTGCTGCTTCTTGCTGAGTGGTCTCTCTCTCTTTTGCCTCCCAAACACACCATGCAGTGTCAGCAGACTGAGTGCTCCCCAAGTCCATGTCACAGCTGTGGGACACTTCAGACATTAGCCTTGTTCCAGCAGTCAATAAACCTGGAGAATCTCCTGACAGCACTTGCCTTGCCCCTTGCTCCATGCTCCTTGCCACTTCAGCCCACAAGTGTGGAAGGTGTGGTTACACGTAGTGCTGAATTCTGAGTTGTCGGGAAGAAGGCAAGGCTGATACCTTCATTCCCTGACACACTAGTTTTCTGCATGTAAGGTGGTGGTGGTGGGGTTTCTGGGGAGGGAAGAAAGGACAACATTCTAAATGCAGCCCCTCTCCTACAGCCTGACGTGCTACAATCCCGTTTTAAAATCTTACGATGCAGGGCTGCTACAGATACAGAAGACTTCTAAGTATACTTAGGGTTGCTTTTCTGCTCTGCTTACCAAGACTCAGTTAGTTAAGGTAAATGCTCACACTCTCTCTTAATTAAGGTGGAATTTTGCTATTTTATTGACCAGCGACTCAGATGGTTTGGTGGTGGTGATACAGTATTGAAAAAAAAAAACAGGCCAAGGAAGAGACTGGATTGAAATTTCAGAAAGGGCCCTTCTACAATTGTAGGCTAAGCCATACTGCCTAGGGCTAATAAATTTTGGCTCTATCCCTTGACACAAACAAAAGGATTAAATGTGGTCTCCTAGCTGGGGTAGATTGTGATTCTTTCACAGCATATTGCAACTGACACTCGTATCTTAAATTCCAGTCTCGGGTACAGCTAGGATATGGTGAAAAATGGGGTGCCCTCTAAGCCACACACAGGCAAAGAACAAGCTTACTGGGTCACATCCCATTGCGTAGAAATCCCTGCAGAACCTGCATCATAACAATACTTTTATTAGATTGGATGATGGCATAGAGTCATGTTGTTGGTCTCAAATATACTCACTTATCATTACTTAGTGAATAACTCTTATAATTTGCTGTACATATATGTGTGGTGAATGTTGGCAGGGGACACTCTAACCCAAAATCAAACTCCACTGTCCCATCCAGACCCCCTCATTGGGTCTGTGGGCCTTTGCTTCCATCACACACTGTCTACAATAGCTTGAAGGTGCATTTTCAGTAGCTTTCCCTATAACCACAACTGCTAGAAAAACCGTGAAGGTCGTTTTCATTTTGTGGTGTGCTCCCAACACAAAGAATAGATGAAGTCCATTACATATGCTTAAGTTTTTGGAAGAGGCTGCACAATGGCCACAGCAGATACTTATGCTGAAATGATCAGCTTCAGAAATTCTCTATGAAGCAATAAAAAACACACCTCTCCTGCCTGAGAAGTTCACAGAAGTTCATGACAGGTGCATTTTAGATCAGAATTCAAAAGAAAGCACATCAGGTTCTCTAGCTCTCTCTTTCTCTCAGAGAAGTGAGGCTGGGGACTTGCTGCCTGCTGGTTTCTATTGCCAACAAAAAAAATAACCACCTCTCTTCTATACTGTGGCTGCAATGCCCACTACTAGGATCTGACCTAGAACCTAGTACTGTGGGGAGCTCTGAAGTCCAAAAGGAGGTGCGAAGTATCTTGGGCTGTGTGCCGAGAATGCTAGAGGTCACAACGGGTAAACCGTCTTGCTGATTCATTGGCTTCATGTGTCCAGTTGACAATGCCGCACAGGCAAAAAGTGCTAGCGCACCACATCACGTTGCAAAGAAGACAGCCGGCTATAAAGCAGGACTGCAGGACTTTGATAGCTGACTCAGGAAAGCCTGCAAGTGCCATCATGGAACAGCAACGTAGCTGGGGAACAAGCAGAGGTAAGGCTTAGACACTAAGCCTCAAGAGAAAACAGGGAGATGCAGGAAGGGCAAAAGGGTATCAGGAGAACTATGCGAACAGCGTGGGATGGATCTGGGTAGCAGCTGATCTTTCACTGTGGGTATCAGCCATTGCTTCTTGCTTCCAGAATCCTCATACTTGCAGAACTTAGCAGATACTTAGTCAGTTTGAAATCTGCATGTAGGAACCAAGCCTAAAAGTTGGCCTTATGGCTATAACACCCTGCTTAATTATGTGATGTTTGTCTTCTTTTAAATAAACCCCAAACCCTCATCCTCTTACTTCCTGTGTTGTGTAACATCGTTGCCTGATGACGAAGAGTTCTGTAGAACTCAAAAGCTTGCCCCTGTTTTGTAAATTTTTGGGTGCTTCTAGACATTGTCCAAGTGTGGACTTCAATGTTTCTGTCAATTTGTCTACCTATGCTTTCTTTCCCCACCAAAAAACATGGGATGGATGTGTCTTTCTGGAACAAACAAAATCCATAAGATGGATAGATTGTTGTCATGGGTGTTAGCATTGTATACTTAGCCACCCTTGGCCAACATCTGGAAGTGAACAATTTGGCACTTTTGTTCTCTCTTCCTGCTAAGTAGTAGGTTGACCAGATGTGAAGGAGGGTAAGACACACGTACCATAAATAGCTGAGCAGAAGAGAACATTCCAATTGCTTTTCTCCCTCTTGCATGATAAGCTGCACCTGCTGAAATTCCCTTTTCCATGCCACTATTAATAGTACAGAAGCCCTGTTCATCTTCCCATTCGGCCAGCCTATTCTGCAGCAACATGCTTAACTGCCTCCTTTATTTTTGCTTGTTGGGCAGGACTAAGATGAGAGCACAGGCACGGACGGCATCATGTCCGAGAGGGAAGAAATGGTGTCTCCTCTTGAGCAAGGACACGAAGCTCAGCTTCGCTAGAGGCCCCGCAGAGCTGTTGCACAAAGCAAATCTGTAAGGGAGCCGGAATTTTGGAAAGCTTTGAGAATAAACCGTGTGAATAAAAAGAACAGTGGGAGGAAGTGCTAAACTGCAGTCTGTTCATTCTAGAGAGCAGCCTCATTACAGAGCAGCTAAGCCCAGATTCTTCCAAAGGGTGGAAAACCAAGAGAGACAGATTGTATGGTTACATGGGGGCTGAGAACACAGCCAGGGTTAGAAAGTGACACCAGTATGTGAGATGGGAAGTCACAAGCAAGTAAAGCCTGTGGCATCTCCAGCAGAGAGAAGCTAATGTTAGCGGAATGCATTAATGTTATTACATGAAGGTCAGGGAGAAAGGGTTGTTTTTGTTTTCATTTTTTTAATGGAGAGAGCCAGGCATTTACTAGGAAAAGAAAGAAAGAAAAAGTACAATAATGACTTATGACTCCTAGTAATAATTGTGTGCTATAGTAATGGTCTAGATAGCTCTCCAAATATGAAGAATCCCTGAAAGTAATTGGCAGGATGTTGGTCTCGGAAAGAAACTAAAAATATGTTACAGGCTTTGTTTGGAACTTTTAGGAAAGCAGCATCAAAACAGACAGCTTATGGGCTTGGTCACACCTGCAGCAGCATTATGATCTCAAGTGGTGACCACTACAACCCAAATGGGAACTGCAGCTGGACTAACCGAGATGCCTGTGATCATTGGACCAGATAACTCTCCTCTCCTGGGCCTTTTCACGCAGAGACTTGGATTACCACAAGAGCCAATCCTTAAGCTACATCTCTTGGTTATGGTCTAGTGCAGGCATGACCAAACTTGGCCCTCCAGCTGTTTTGGGACTACAATTCCCATCATCCCTGACCACTGGGCCTGTTAGCTAGGGATGATGGGAGTTGTAGTCCCCAAAAAGCTGGAGGGCCAAGTTTGGCCATGCCTGCTCTAGTGTAACCAAGAAATGGAACACAAAGTGGGGCTACACAGGTTATGGTAGGCTCAACAGATAAACCATTGAACTGCAAACTTCCTGGTTGCTCAGTGATCTTTGTTCCACCCACAGCTTTGATTCTGAAGTGGGCATAAACAATAGTTGCATTTAGTCAAAACAGAGGGTGATCTAGATAATATTAGAGTACACAAAAAAGGGAGACTCTCTGACTATAATTATCTCACTTTCTGAGCCTAGCAAAAGAAGGCACATAAGCTCAACCCAGAGAAGTCAACCGCATGTAATGATGGTTGAAATGAGCTGATTTCTCACTCAACAATATATTTTGTATTGATTTTAGCAGAACTCAAGTACAATTAACTGTTTTCTAGATTTGGGCCAAGAGACACATCCACAAGTAAATCCCAACACCCTTTTCTGTTTTAGCAATATTTACCATAAAGAAAAAAAGTTAATTGGATGAGGAGCTGTCATCTTTGTTCCTCTTTACCTGGCATATATTCTATGATCCCAAAATTCTCATTCAAACTTTTTGATATATCCCGATGAGATCCCATGGAGTCCAGAGCAAAATAGATTTTGTAACAGAACAACTAGAAGGTAAGGCATAAGAGGAAAGCATCCAGCATGGGGAGGGGGGGAGAGAGGAACAGATTCTCTCATAAATGTGAATACGTAAATAATTGTGGGTACGTAAATGGGAACATCTGAAGAAATATAAGGTGGGTTGTTTCGACACCACACGAAAGGTGTAAATTCCATTTGAGAGGATGAATGTGACCAAAGCATTTCCAGTAGGTAGAGGTGGACACAGAAGGCAAAAGGGAACCTGTTTAGGCTTTCTACAGACTTAGGGTACCATCTTATGGTCCACTTCATCAGGGGAGGGCATGATCTAGAGAGATTTTAATTATTTGAATTCTGAGGTTTGGCTGTCTGGATTTGGACTGCAGTCTGGAGGTTCTCCGCCATGACATTGTGTTATTCAAGGAAGGTTGTGTTCCACCCCCACCCCCCACCCTGCCTCCCAGGAGCACACTTTTTCAGTAAGACCTAATCAGGGATCAGATCTAAGTAAATGTGGTATTGATTTTCAAGCACACCGACCCTTGACCATTTGATGCCCTGCAAAACTAATGTAGTAACCCTACCAAAAGCACACAGTGGTGGTGGTGGGGGGAATGACTCTGAGCTATTAGAGAATAATGGAACCGTAAGCCAAAACTTGCACAAGGAGATTACCAGGAATAAATCTTGCCAGGGAATTTGACAGCGTTTATTTTTCTGTAATTACAGAATTAGTGGCCAAGTAGAAGCAAGATGGTTTAATAGACCGGAATTTTATTACAGCATTCTGAGTGCCTCTGAAGGGAGCCTCACTTGCAGAATTTGATTGTGTTGGCTTGAATAGGGTTTCCTCCAGATGTGGCATGTTATCTACACTCATTTCTGATGAGAGGTTAATGCTTTCTGCTTCCATTGAACTCAGACATGACTCCAGGGACAGCCCCGAGGTTACAGGATAATGCTTAGCATTGATGCATAAGACTAAAGAAAAAGAACTTTAGCAGAGATCAGGGTTCAGCTCCAGCCCCATTAACATCTTCATTAAGGATGTGGAAGCAGGCATGAGAGGCATATTAATTCAATTTGTGCCAAAGACCAAATGTGAAGGCACAGGGACTAGCAGAAATATCAAGTGTATTCAAAAGGCCAAAAGAGATGAGGAGCGATCTAGAAGGGCTGCCAGAAGAATTACTCCGGGGCGGCGGCAGCAGGGGGGGAGATTGTATTTGTTACTTATTGCTTTCTTATATTTAGACCATCCTTGAATCGTATTCCCAGGGTGGTTTAAGAAAAAGAACAATTAAAACACAACTACTACTACTACTACAACAAAATCAGCTGAAAGCTACAACCTTATAAAAGCTGCATAAAATAATGAGCTGTATTCTAAAAGAAAGAGAAAAAAAACCCCACATCTTAAAACCCCAAGAAAGTGAAAATGACAAAAAAAAGTGCCAGGCAAACCTTCTGGAAAGAGTATTCCAGAATTGGGGCACCACCACTTAGAAGGCTCTCTGGTATCCACCCAACCCACTTTAGATGGTGAGGGCATTCACAGAAGGGCCTCCATAGAAAGGCATACATAGAGACTGATGGTCTGAAGCCACAAGGAGCTTCAAAAGGTAAAAAAGAAAGAAAGAGCATTTTGAACTGGGCTTGGAAATGAGTGTGAGCCAGTGCAGTTGGCATAGCATAGGCATAATATTATAATATTATGATTATAATATCCAGTCAGCAGTCTAGTAGCTGCATTCTGCAGTAAGCACAGTTCAGAGGCAAGTATAGTGCATTACAGTAGTGTAACCCAGACTTATCAAAGCATGAATAATGGCACATGGCTATCTCCATTCAGGTAGGGTCAAATCTGGCATAGCTAAACTAGTAAGAGGCACTCCATGCCACTGAAGCAACTTGTAGCTCTAACAAGAAAGTTGGATGAAGGAGAGCTCCCAAGCTGCATACCTGCTCCTTCGGGGGGAGTGCAATTTTGTCTAGTGTAGGATCACTCCCCTGGGCAGACAAACCACTATGCACAGTAATTCCATCTTATCTGGACTGGACGTCTGCTTATGGCCCTTATTTTGCGGGAGAGGGGCAAGGCTACTCTGAGGTGTACAGGTGTACCTTGGAAGTCGAATGGAATACATTCCGGAAGTCCGTTTGACTTCCAAAACGTTTGGAAACCAAGGCGCGGCTTCCGATTGGCTGCAGGAAGCTCCTGTAGCCAATCAGAAGCAGCATCAGATGTTCGGGTTCCAAAAAACATTTACAAACCCGAACACTCACCTCTGGGTTTGCAGCGTTCAGGAGCCAAAACGTTTGACTCGCAAGGCATTCGACTTCTGAGGTACGACTGTATTGAAAAATACTGTCAATATATAGGGGTAATTTATGCACTTCTGTAATGGCCAGTATAAAAGCCCAGGAATATGTTTGAGCAGTTACTTTGCCTATATAAGCAACCTCTCTCTCTCTCTCTCCCCCCCCCTTACACATACACACACACACACACACCATCTATCCTCAGTATTTCACCATTCTGTTTGAAACAAGACTTAGCAAGTGGGTGTGGCACACAATGGTACAAAATGGGAGGATTGATTAATAACGGCAAAAATGACATAGGGCTAAGAAGGTTCACATCCTGTGGATTCCAAAGGATGTTGGATATGGTGGACATTTGTCCAATTCAGTTAGATTGTTAAGCAAGAGTGCATCATCAGGATCAATTAACACAGAATTGTTAAGACAATTTACTTTTAGGAGATCTGGAGCAGGGGCAGCCCAGCATTAGGCAGAGCAGGTCCATCTAGACTGTGTGTGTGTGGCAGCAGTTGGGATTGCCATCTTGTCTTTCACCTCAGACAACAAACTGCCTTGGGTTGGTCCTGATCTGGTGAACACACTCTAGCTTTGTAAATTTAAAGGGGTAGAATTCACTCTTGCGCTTGGCCAACCTCTCAGTTAGCGCCGGCATTTCTGCTTTTGCTGATGGAATTATCTCCCCTCTCCTCCCCCTCCATGCTGTTCTAGGGGTTATCCCAATAGCCCAGAACCAATTTGGGGAGAGGACACATTGGGGTGAGGGGGAAAGACCCATTGCTCTAGCAGGATGCATTGTACTGGCTCCTGCTAGCTCAACTACTTCATTGAATCTGGCCCAAGATAATTGTTGAACCACTGGGACAGTAAAATGATAGATTACAAGACCAAAATCAGTCTTCCGTTGCCCTAAAGCATGATTTGCTTTTAATTCACAGTTAGGTACTTCATCCATCTATGGGCTCACCAACACTTCCGCTTATCCTGTGCCTAGAAAGCATGGATCCGAGCAGTTTTCCCAATTCCCTGCTCCTTTCCCAAGAAAAACTTTTTCTTTAGCTCTAAATGGGAGCAAACGTCAATCCAGAAAAAACTTGAATTGCTGTTTGCTCTGATTGAGCTCTAAAGAGCGTTTCCCGCCGGGGTTGGGGAGCAGCCGGACCAGAGGAAGAGTGAATAAGCCCCATCTTTGTCTGGTTTTCTTTGGAAGTCTGGATTCTGCCGCTTCAGTCAGGGCCCACCCACTCCCTGCTCCATCCCCAGCTGCTGCTGCTGCTGCGCTAAAAATTTCCCAGCATCACTTAGAATCCTTTAAAAGAAAAAAATCCACTGCTTGCCTTTCCAGGGATGAAATATAGCTGGAAAAAAGAAAAATAACAGCCTGTGTCATTTTGCTAACGCGGAAGCATTCCATCATGAATGTGTGAAGCATCAGCCCTGCTGTACACAGCTCTACAGCTATTTCACCAGGGAACCTGGGCTGCGATGCAGCCTTACCTCTCCTGAAAGACACTGATAAATCGAGGGACAGAGCTGTAAAAATGATCAGTGGCGGTGGAAGTCTAATCTAAATATTTATAGAGGAGAAGTCTTGGTGTAGCCCAGATGAGATCATAGGACTATCTACTGAAGATTGTGACATCCCTCTTCAGGCTACCTGTCCAAGCTCCTCATCTTTACCTTGAAATACCTCCCTTGCCCCACCATCACCTGCCTGCTCTTGTGTCATTCCTCTGCTTCATCACCCGCATAGGGTGGCCACGTGCCCTACTTTACAGTAGTGAGTCCTCCATTTGAAGGGTTGTCCAGTTCAAGTTCACCTTAAAGATGAAGAACCATAAGAAGGGAGAACAGGAGGATCTTGAAGTTCCCCATCAGCACTAGCAACCAGGGGAGCAGGCTGAGTGGGTACACAGAGTCACCTGGTCACAGTCTTCCTCATTAGGCTAAGTGAGATGCACCTCTATTTAAATGTAACTAATTAGTTCTAAGTTTGCATTCTTCAAATCTGTAACCTCTGCTTTTAGATCAGAGTTTCTCAAACTTGGGTCTCCAGCTGTTGTTGGACTACAACTCCCATCATCCCTAGCTAGCACGACCAGTGGTCAGGGATGATGGGAATTGTAGCCCAAAAGCAGTTGGAGACCCAAGTTTGGGAATTCCTGTTTCAGATGATGCAATTTTTCTCTTTGGTCGCCTGCTCCCTCAAACACCACCCCCTTTCACCTTTGATGCCCCTTGTGCCTTGAGCAGCTTTCCAGAACACCTGTTGATGCCCCCTCCTCCAAAACCACCTTGTCCATGCAGCTTTTGACCCAACGCCGCTCGTTCCTAAGCTCTCTACAGCAACTCTTACTGTATCGAAACCTAAGCACTCGTAATGGAAATAGCAGAATTTTCATCGGTTGTTTATCCCCGCCTCTATTTTCCTCTCCTTTGTCTGTTTTCCCCATGTCAAACTTTCGATCAGGGCGAGGCGCTTGTGACATCCACCTTCTCAATTTCTCAGAGGCATTCATACATATAAATTAGCATATGCAAATTTCATGCACATTTGGTTCATGGGTCTGTGCTGTGGCACCTAAGCAACTGGTATTCAGAGACATGCTTCAATATCCTGGAGGCAGCCACTGATTTTGTCTAAAACCATTTCCAAGCCGCCTGTAAGAACATCTGTGCCTTCTTGCTAGCAACACAACAAGATGGAGACCCTTCTCACCACATGACAGGAAAGCAGCGTCCTATCTTTCAGTTTTACAGTCAGTCTGGGAGATTAATCAGCATGAGGATGTAAGGGAAAGGCACACGTTCTACCTGGTGGATTTCAGACAAAAATGAGTGGGAAAGAATGAAAAAAAAAACATTCAGCGCTAAGGCTCTTTCTTTAAAATGATCAGCCCAACTGCACTCAGGGGTGGCCTGAGATGTTTTGGCACCTGAGGCAAAGCACCCCTGCAACAGTGTGCTTGTGTGATGCTCTGCAAGGGCTCCCCCTCAAGGAAAAGTCCGTACAGAGCCTTGCCACTGAGTGTGGAAGATGCAGCAGAATCTCCCTTCCTGCCCAGGAGCAAAGATGGGTAGCAGAATGCCTCTTGCCTCGCCAGCTCACTGAGAGAGGAGGCGTTCTCCAGAGCTTTGCCGCCAGTCCCTCTCCGTCCCTAGGGGTGGGTGGGGGGGAGACCGGCAGCAAAGCTGGGTAGCACAATGCTGTGGTACTCTGCCTCCGCCAAAGCCTCCCTTACCTGGGTTGCTTCTCCAGAGGCAGTGGGGCAGGCAGGGCGCGGCCTCTTGCATTTCCACCACCTGAGGTGGTTGCTTCACCCCGCCTCATGGGAGGGCTGGCCCCGATTGTACTCCAAATGGCAGCTAACTCTTTGTATTGTACCTGTGCTGAGACTGTAGTCCTATTCCTCACTTACCGGTACCTGGGAGTAAGCTCCATTTAATACAGTGAGACGTAGTGCTGAGCAGAAATGCATTGGGTTGCAGTGTTCATTGCTTTAATGCCGACAGTAAAACATCCTCTACCCTGTGCAGATTTGCAAATCAAAGAAACTATCATGGGCACCACATACACCAGCAACCAAGCACAGACTGCCAGCAAGCAATAATACAGTGCTTCTTCCAAGTCTAATTTTTTTGGGGGAAAGGGGACCCTGCAGGCTTCAAGGAAAGCTTCCACGGGCACATCTGCATCCATGGGTACCATTTTAGTGATCCTGGCACTACCCTCTAAATATTCTATTATATGCAGATGCAACAACAGACTGTGTAGAGCATGGCTAGACAAACTAAGGCCCGGGGGCTGGATCCGGCCCAATCACCTTCTAAATCTGGCCCGCGGACGGTCCGGGAATCAGAGTGTTTTTACATGAGTAGAATGTGTGCTTTTATTTAAAATGCATCTCTGGGTTATTTGTGGGGCATAGGAATTTGTTCTTTTTTCTCTCTTCAAAATATAGTCCGGCCCCCCCACAAGGTCTGAGGGACAGTGGACTGGCCCCCTGCTGGAAAATGTTTGCTGACTCCTGATGTAGAGGGTCTATGCTACAGTTAGGCCCTCCTATCTTACCCCCCCCCAAAAAAAACCCTCAAACATATGTGGTCCAGCACAGCCATTGCAGCAGCAATGAATGCGATAGCTCCCAGAAGAATCTGTAAAGGATTCCTCTATTATCCCACAGCGATGCCACCACTTGTTAAAAGATTATTATAGCTACTCTTACTATAATCCCAGTTTGCTGCCACCAAACTGTCAAGGATTAACTCCTGTTATCCCACTCCACTTCAGCTCTTACACCCCTTTACTTATTTGTTTGACCCTGTTTCCTCACTGCCACCATATATTTAAATTGCAAGTTGATGATAAACCTCTATTCACCCGCTAACAGCTGTGGCAAAGCGCGGGACGAAATAGTACGGGCACCACTTCCAAGTAAAACCATGTACGTAAGATGTCTTTTGTCTTTGATCAACAAATCATTAAAATGGGCAGTCATGTTTAGCTTTAAATTTAATATATAATAAACTTAACTTGGCTGCTCTTACTATAAATCAGACTGTTCACTCTACCAGGTTGCTATAACGTTAAAAAGACAATTCTGAGATATTAAGTTCTTCCTCTTGTCTAAACCAATAGCTAATGACCCTGGCCACTCTTAACTCAGTGCTTGCTTTGACAGAATGTAACTCACAGTCCAGCCAACTGCAGCCCTATTGTGGAAACTTTTTGCCTCTTACATCTCCTAGGAGCAAGTCAAGGTAGCATATATGCAGTTAACTCTGCACATTCCACAATGTGAATTCAGATAAAAGCAAAACCTTTATCTCATAAAACCTCCAATAAGTATACAAAAGTGATTTTTCTACAGGATCACATCTCCCCTTGATGCAAAATATTGTCATTATAGTGCTATGAAAAGAAAATATCTATTATTATTATTATTATTATTATTATTATTATTATTATTATTATTATTATTATTATTATTATTATATTATATCCTTAAGAGTGACTAACTTCTTGGGCCGATGTGTAAGAAGTAAGAAACAAATCTGCATTTATTGCCCTAAAATCTGCTCACGTGGGAAGGCACACGTCGCGTACACTACTACTCTGAGTATGCAGGTGAGTGCAAACAATGAATTTGGCATATCAGTGGAGGTGGAGGATGAGGAGAGAGAGGCTTGGGGCCCCAGCAATCCAGATCTGCACTGACCTCATGCTGGAATTTCCTCACTGTGTTTCTTTGAACAGATGCTCCTTGCTGGTATTCCATCCACATGCTGCTGTCTCAACTTTGCTCCGAGATTTCAGAGGAAAATAGCAAGAGGCAGAGGCAGAACACACACGAACCCCTCCAAAATAGCCTGTACCGAATCTAATGGCATTGCTAACATCAATCATAGGCGCACCAACAGGGGGAAAAAAAACCACCACCAAGTTGGATGCTAGGCAGTACTAAGGAGAGGAGTAGCAGAAAGATGCTGTTTTATAAATCAGCAGCTTGTTCTTACTTCAGACACTGCCTTCCGTTACTGTTCTCCTGGGCTTAGCAGCAAGAGAACATGCTGAGAAAAGGCAGCAGGAACACTGAGAGTCATCAGGGCAATGTGGGGAGAGATGATTACACACAAGAAGAAAAATTACCACTGCTCTAGCAATGGGCTGGTTCGAGTTATTTTGGCACCGCACTATAGACCAGTGTGCCTCAACCAGGTGCCCTCCAGCTGTTTTTGACTACAACTCCCATCAGACCCAGTCAACTGAGGCCGATGGAAGTTGTAGTCCAAAACACCTGGAGGGCATCAGGTTCGGGGAGACAAAAATGAGTCGTTAACAGAGTTATTGAATTAGCAGAGAACCTCATCAGAGGACAGGCTTTTAACAAGTACTGTGTAATTGGTAACCACACAACACTGGAGATTTGTGGTTGCTGTTTCAAAACTCAAATTGGGGGGGGGGCACTGTTAAGCATAATTGTTTAATTGTAAATGGAAAATAGCTCTCTATGTGTATTGCTAAAAGGAGCATGGAAATTTCCATTGAAGCTAAGTGAAGCTCTCTGAGCACCAAACAGGCTGATAATTAACTGAAAATGTATCTCTGCTACTCTCTCATGTGGTGTTTAACTTAGATTACATGGGAGGGGTATTCAGTTGCAAATCTCCATTTTGTGGGAGTTGTCTTTGTTCTCAAGCCACCTTGTGCTAATGATTCTCTCCTGGAGAGAACAGCCTCAGGCTGGAATGCAGGATGCATGGAGAGAAATAACTTTGATTTCAATCCTGTTTGGAGTAATTTTACATTTCTAAGAAGATGTATATTTGCTTGGACAAGCACATGATTTTATGCAACTATTTGAACGTATCACTATTGTTGTAAGTCTGTTTTGAAGAAAGTTCTGTTATAAAAGCTTTGGAACCATTTTTTTGGTCTGGACAATTTTTATTCCAAGAAGAGTCAGGTTTTTATTCATCCTATTGCTTCCAAATGTGCAATATTAATAACTACAAGAGGCACACCTACCCCCGCCTAGCTCTCATGGTTGCTGAGAGAATTCTCTCTGGGCTTTGCCTTTCCTTCCACCACCTTCTGCATGACTGCCACATACAAGGATTGGGGGAAAGGATGGAATTGGCAGTAGCTGCTTAGCAAGTGATCACGGCGCCTAACAGCTGTACCAGAGAGGAAGCAAGAACAGTACACCCGACTGTGTTCCCTCAATCCTCCAGATAGTACCTGGTCTTCAGCTAGGTCTAAATGTTACACTTACCACATTGCTAGTTGCCAGTTTAGAAACTGGAGTGTAATGTTGACAAGTGTGGTGTTTGCTCTGCATCAGGAATGGGGAACTCATGACCGTTCAGGTATTGCTGGGCTCCCAACTTCAGTCAGGCCCATCCAGCATGGCCTGGTGTTAGGGATGCAGGTGTTGGAGTACAACATCTGGAGGCCACAGGCTCTCTATCTCTGCTGCATAGTAGTCTACTGGTGTGTGTGTGTGTGTGTGTGTGTGTGTGTGTGTTGTGGAAGCATCATATACCAAGAGAGACAGGTAGCATTGAAAGATTGCCTTTTGTTTCCATAGGCTCTTCCCTTAATTAATATAGCTACCTTGCACAGGCAGGCAGACCTTGGACTCCCTCCCTTTGTGCAAGCGCTTTTACAAACCATGATAGGTAGCAAGAAGGCTAGACGTCTTCTGGCCACTGCACAAACTGCTCTGGCAGACGAATAAAAATCCCTTCCATGCCATGTCCCATGTGATGTTTCACTTCCCACACAATCAGAACATCATGCCATGCTGAGCTGGAAAGCGGGAGACTCAACACACCACCCGCACATGATATGCACATTACAGACAAGTAAAGGCATGGTGTGAAAACCCCAAATGTCATGGAGTGATGGTACCATTTAGGCCTGGCCTTTGCCTGCTCTTCCACTTGAACCTGAGCCCTGGGAAAATGTCCCGCCATCCCAGTTTGAGAAAACACTTAGTAATTATTCAGAATGCACATCTATCTTCCACTCCTTCTCCGAGGAGCTAAGGTTGCACAGAGACTCTGAAACACCCCCAGCCCAATCAAACTGGTTTTCAGGTTTATTTTTAAAAAGCGCTGACATATAAGTTATGTGTAAGTATGTAGAGTAACCATAGTGACTAGCCCCAGGTTGCCCAGCGAACTTCGTGGTTGAGCAGGGATTTAAACCTATAACACTCTTTAATGGAGTTATCACATTGGCTCTCAATTAACTTGAAAATAAATCAGTCTATCTTCAGGGAAGAACATGAAAACTTTTTAAAAATTATTTTTTACAGAGCAGTGTACAAAAACAAAACATTGGTAGCAGGCAGACAACCTGGTATACTTTGTAATGCGAGTCATAACTGAACCACGTACCTCAGGAGAACAAATGAGCTTGAACAAAGCAATTGACATTTATAGACTGAACATAAAAGCCATAAAATGGAATCAGTTTTCCAAGAATCAGTTGAGTATATCAGCGAAACAAGTTACAAAGTGGAATAAATGAGCCCACCTCCCCTAAATCAAACACAAAAGATTCCGGTCACAGCAAAAGGCTTAAGATCTGTTGCATATAGCTTGTTCCTATCTACTTCGTGTTCCCCCATCGCAGGTTTATTTTTGTTTTTTGACGAATGTAGCATTCTGTCACCCTTCGCCAACATTTGTACCACTCATTAAGCCAATATATTGACTTTGATTGAATTTAAATGGCTGAGCGCTTCATGAAGGAGTTCTTAGGGGGATATTTTCCTTAAGATCAGATCAGATGCCGGCTGGCACATTTGATCTTCAGCCATGTTTATAAATTATCTGTACCCAAGAGAGAAGCCACTTTAAGTTTGACTGTTTCATTTCAAATAGCAGCATGCCCTTAGATTTGCAAATTCAGCTTCCCTTTGGACCTCTTTTAACAAGTTGTAATGAGTCACTGCAGCCAGAATTCCCAGACCCAGAGCACCTGCCTTGAACAAGTGTGAACCCTATATCACAGGAAATAATTTTTTACAGGGAGGTGAGCAATCAAATAGACCTTTTTGATCTTGAACTACCATAAGCACTCCAGCCTGCATCCTGAAATCCATGGACATAAAGTCCACTTGTGAATTACGCTTGTGATTTGTGAATTATCCTTTCAGCTAAAATAAACATCTCCTCAAAGTGTCTTGTGACACCTTATCTAATAAGGCATTTGTTTTTGCTGTAACAAAAGTCATATCGCTACCCCCACTGGACTTTTTCCAAACAAAACATGGTCACCTTTATGCACCCATCACATTCTATGCAGGAGTCATCCTGTGGATTAAGTCTTACATTGTTTGTTGCCAGGATTGGGTGAGAAGAAAAGGCACAATCCACATTTTTGGCTTTATGAAGACAGAGGCTCTGCAGGCATCAAATATGTAATATGCTACTACTGAGCAAGCTTGCTGTTGGTGATCATAACTAGAGACATTTTTCTGCCTGGCAGAAAATCCAAGCGGTGATCCCATTTTGGGAAATATATCATTTTTTTTTTTTTTATAAGAATTTATTGACATTTTTACTTATAACAACATACAACCTTAACCACACCTACATTTATACACATACAAAACAAATACAATTACACATCTTATACAAAAATTGCCATGATTTTTCTTCTTAATTAGACATCTACAAAAAAAAAAAAATTTCTTTTTCCAATCTTGACAGTTGACTTCCCCTGCCTTTTCACCTTCGAGTTTATATCCATAATCTACTTTTTAACCTCTTCATTTAAAAAAATTAAACTTAATTATATATATAGAGTAAAACATTCATCTTAATCTTCATCTTAGTCTTAATCATCTTAATCTATAAACTTAAACCACTTAAAATGACTTCATTTATACTACATCCTTATAAATCCTCACAAATCATCCTCATCAAATCTATCTCTTCTATCCTTTGAACTGCTGCTAATAACATAAAAACTTGAAATATCTCTTTTCATATTCAAACAAATAATAAAACAAACTATTGTTGACAGTGTTCACCCTCCGATTTCAAAATACCATAACAGATTGCTTTAGATTTTACTTAATACTTCACCCCACACCCCCTCTGTCCATTCTTCTTCTCCTGATGGCATCAGCACTGAACTTCCATGCAACTTCCCTCTCCCAACGTCCACAGATCCAGGCACAGTCCAAAGCTCTCCTTGCCACGAGCTCCGAGGTATCCAACTCTCCCTCTCTCAGCTTCTCCGGTTCTTTGTAGCATTCCTTTTCTTCTTGTAAATACCTTAATTCTCTGTCCCTGGCCCCCGAGCTCACACCTCGGGGACTGGATATAGCAAATCTTAACATCGCCTTGGGGCTGCCACCCCCAACAAGCGAATTTCTTCTCCGAAGTAGCTCATTCATTTCTTCCCATCTTTCCATCCATCCTCTCAGCTCTTTGACAAGATTTCCTTCCAAAGTGTCAAAAGTTTTGTTAGCCTCCTCTGTGGGCAGTTGGTTCCATTTCAGACCCCCACACAAGACTTTGACTTTTCTGTAAATTAGTTCCACCTTCAAGGCAGTGAGCCTTTGTTCATCTGTTAGTCCAGAGTTCAATACCAGTTCAAGGACGAAACCCAGCATACTGGCAGAGGAGGAGGAAGTGGGTATCATATTTCTTCTCCTGTCTCTTTGTTCGTCGCCATTTTCCTAAGCTGGAGCGCAAACACCGCAACTTTAAATAGAGATATTTTCCGCTAGTTAGCTTCCCAAGAAAAAAGTTTGCCAGTCTCATGTATCGATTTTAGATACTTTATAACCAGTTCTGTGGCAGCAATCCCTCACATTGGTTAATTTCTTAGGCTCGAAGGGAGGGAGGCAGGCTGCCTTTCTCCTTCCCCCCGGATCGTTCCAAAAACACGATTTCTGCCAAGATTATTTACTCACGACCACCGGGTTCCTTTAGCTCCATTCTTCACAGGTAGAACTTGGACGCTCACCGCGGGCTTTGCCGCCGCATTTGCATCCCGGTTGGGGCATATCCCCGTAAGCCCGGCTCCGTTGTCCCTTCACCCCCACTCCCCCTTTACAGGGGGGTAGGGGAAGGGTTCGGAGCCTCCGCGGGCACAGCCGGGGAGCCCAGGGTGCGGGACGCTCTTCCCGCACCCCAACCGGAGCCGCGTGCTGCGGTAGCGCGGCTCCTAACCCCCGGGATGGATCGGGCGCCTCGCAGCCGAAGCAGCCCCGACCACCCGCTATGGCGTCGCCAGCCGGAAGTCTTGGGAAATATATCAAACTAAGTTATTGATTGACATTTTGCTTTTCTGTACCAGTACCCCCAAAATCTGCCACCTGATGTCCTAGTAGAGCTGATCCCACTGGGAACTTTGTTTATCTAAGGTTCAGTTCCAATATTAAACCGCAGCTTCAGAGATAGGAGCTAAAGGTTTCATTGTGACGTGTCAGAGGCCCAGACCCCCTCCCTGAATGATGGCTTTCTCCTAGAACAGTGGTTCACAAAGGGTGTGGCACGCCACATTGGTGTGGCAGGAGAAGATGGCAAGTGCGGCAGTAAGATTCAAGAGCAACCATTTGTCATTTATACTGACATTTCAACATCTGTATAGTATAGTATAGTATAGTATAGTATCAAAATAATTTTATATATGTCCACATCTCTCTTCAAGCACATTGGCTATTCTTCTACAGTTCTCCATGACATATTGTTGTGAACTGGGATTTTCAATTCTGACAAATATAAAAGATCAGAAAAGAGAAAAGAGCTTCTTTGTGTTGATGAGGAGGCAAGAGTTTGTTTGTCTTAAATTAGACTTAATATAAATGAGATTACCTGGCAAAAGCAAGCTCACACCTCATACTGGGAATGATTCATAATCTAATGTAGCTGCATTGTTTTTATACTTTCTGCATGTCCCATGATCACATTATAAAGTAGTTGTGTTTTATGTTATAAATCAAACACTGCGAGGAGTTGTCACTTTTTGCTTTCCAGTGTATTTCTTATCAATAAAAAATTAAGTGAGAGGTGCAAGCAAATTTTTATTCTGAAAATGTGCCCCAGAGAACTTCCAAATTCTGAGGGCTTCATAGGGATCCTCTCAAGTGGGCCGACTGTATAAATAAAGAGCAATTGCCTAGACAATTAAAAATGGGTTGTTCTCCTTAGTTTAGCCCTTTACTATATGTTTCCTTGCATATTAATAAACCAGGATGGATCAAAGTCGAAGCATAATTAATTATTTACCTAACTAACCCTTTCCCAACATCTTAATAACAGAACAGGCAAGCAGACAGATATGCAGAGTACTGACACGCACGTGTATCTGTATCTTCCGCAAGTCACGTCTTTTCAAACCCTTCTGTCCTGCTCTCCCCCTGCCTAGGCAAAGACCTATCTCTGTCAGGAACTCAAGTATGCCAGCAAGGCCAGGCTGAGCTGGTGGTTTTCACACCATGTGCCGAGATAACACACAGACTTGGCGGTATCTAAACAGACCCACAACATTAACTGTTCACAGATGGGCACCAAGATGGCTTTCCTCTGCTTCTCCTTGAAGGCTTTGATTCTCCATTAAATGGGAAATTATGAGGTGGGCAATAATCCGACCACAGTGGTCCATACATTGGTGACCTCAAGCCTGGACTCCTGTAACATGCTTTATATGGGGCTGCCCTTGTATGGGGTCTGGAAGCTGCAGCTAGTGCAGGATGCAGCAGCCAGACTGCTCACAAGAGCAGATTACTGGCATCATGCTATTCTACTAAGAGATATGCACCGCTTGCTGATTTGCTATCATGCCAGGTTTAAGGTCCTTGTGTTTATTTACAAAGCCATAAACAGCTTGGACCCAACATACCTTAAGCACCGTCTGATTCCTTATGCTCTACCTCTGCCACTGAGATGCTCTGATGGAGCACTTCTGGTGTTTCTCAAGCCCTTCAGGATCAGTTGGAACTCTCCACCTGTAGAGTTTTGCCAGGAACCATCCCTGCCTTCTTTCACACATCTTCTGGAAACTGTGCTGTTTATAGACGGGCCTTCACAATACGAGAGCCTCTTGCCAGCACAGACAATACAGATCTCAAGAGACCATTGGTTTGACTTGCTGTGATGCTTCCTATGTTCTTATGTTCCCAGACACTTAGGAAAAGAACCAAGTAAAGGCAAGGATTGTTTCCCCCCACATGAGTCAATCTGCTGGCAGCTACGTGGAGCAAATGTCTCTCCCTACCTGTGCATTTCTCTACCCCAAAGGGATGCCAACAGCCGCTTCTACCAACTGAGGTTGGAGAAAGGGAATCGTTTTAAAAGAGTGTTTTGCATGGGTTTCAGAGAGGCATCACTTCCCACTGTGAGCGCTGCCCACATGTTTCTTTTGACTCTTAATTCTGGTTGGGTTTTTTTGAAACAATACAGAAACTTGCAAAATCTCTTTAGTGGCTGCAGAAGTGGGGTGAAATGTACCCACCGAAAGCAGCCACCTTTATTTCAAACCTCTTTCAACTGCGGAAAGAAAGACCGTCTCCATCCTGAATCTATTCCTGAGCTGAAGCCTTTTCATCTCAACAGTGAACTCTGTCTGTGAAATGCGTCAAGAGCTCTGTATGCAGTATTTATCTTAAACGCCTTGGGGGAAAGAAGGCACCCCAGGGCCATGAAAGCAAAATACACCAAGGTTTGTGAAGCTGAGCTACAGGTTTGGTCTTTAAAATAAATGAGGGGCAGAAAAAGGTCCTCCCCTCACCCTCCATTGCAGTAGGAGATCACTGGATCTGCACGTGTGATTGAAGCCATTTTATGTGCCAACTGCACAATCCATCTGCATGAATACAACTCAACTGTCATTCACAATGCAGGATGATGGAGGAAGGAGATATATCAGAAAGCTCATGAATTAAAAAATAAATAAATGTGCAGCCAAACAGGTTTGGGACCAATCCTATGGAATCATAAGAACACAAAAAGACCCAAAGGCCTATCTTGTTCAGCAACCTGCCTTCCAGCGTGGCCAACCAATTGCCTACAAAAAGGCTGCAAACCAGGACATGAGTGCAACACCACTCTTCCCACTTGTGCTCTTCAGCAAATGGAATTCAAAAGCATTCTACCTCCGATACTGGATAGCAGTACGCAGTCATTGTGATTCGTAGCAATGCTTAACCCCTTAATGAAGAAATGCATGTGAAAACACAACTTGAAGGATCCAGGAAGATTTTGCAGAAAAGGCACACACCATCAGGTGACTTGCCCATTCCTGTCCCCAAATCTTTATAAAACGTATGTGAATTTTGAAATATGATATGTTTTTCCACATGCCTGTTTAGATTTGAGTTGATAGGCTGGGGGAATAGGCCACAGGGCTCCACAGGGAGGAATCAGAAGGGGCTCATTGGCAGCTCTGTGGAAAGTGAAATGTGACAGCAAGGGCCACATGCTTTAATAAGTAGACCAATTATCTAAAGCTTCCAGGAGCCAAGTGTAATTTTTAATTAGGGGACTTCAGATTAATGGCACACTTGTCCACTTCTGAGAATATTTTGGTTCTAGTATGTAACTGTAACTCATCTCATCCTGTTAATAATACCTTTAAGAGTCACAAGTGAAAAATATTAAAGACAGTCTTTTTAAGAACAAGTGGTAGCCATTTGGCACCTGTTAATGATGTTTCGTAATATGAAAACTCAATCACACTAGCTATAGTTAATCTGCTAATTAAAGAGGCAGATGATCAATCAATTAAAAATCTTTTAATTGGTTCACACTGCTACTGACAACGAAAACAGTGCATGTCATTTGCAGTTCTGGGACCCAAAGCCTAGGGGTGAGGCCAAACGGAGTTCTCTCTACTTCTGTTTACAAGGTTTGCTCAGAGTCCCTGAGCATTTGAGGAGGCACAGAAGTGGAAGGAGTCTTCTTCTTCTTCTGCAACTCCAATATCCCTAGCTCAGTCAAAAGTTGCTAATATGGCGAAGGTAGGAAAGGAATCCAATATGAATTGGCAGGAAAGGAATCTTCTGTTTCAGATGGCATAGTTTCTTCTTTCAGGGCGCCAACAGGCATATGAACTGAGATTCACCCTCTTCGGCATGTATTAATTAGCCCTTCTTGTACCCCTAGTTTCACATGGTGTTCCACATCAAGTAATCCAGTATGTTTAAGGCAGATGTGATTTTAGGATATGGCAACAGGGCTCTGAAAAAGCCCATATAAGCAGGAAGCCTCTGAAATACTTCCCACCCTGCACTGGGATTATATGGGTTTTAACTGCGAATGAATTTAATATATCCCAATACAGGCATCAGTTTGAGGGTTTGTCTAAATAAATAAATAAATAAATAAAATGGGGGTCTTTTATTTTGGCTAGTCACAATGTTTATGGTTGTGGAAGGCAGAGATTTACAGGGCTGGTCCAAAACAATCCCAGATGATATTTAGCACCCCCCCCTCCCACCGCAAAAATTATTTATCTATAGATGATGTTTTCTTGGTGGAGTTGTTTTATCCATGCTCTGGAGCCCTAGTCAAAAAGGCTACTCTGTCATTAAAAACGAACTCTGTAAGTCCTGTACAGATCTTAATAATGTTAACTGGATGAGAGCATATTGGGGGTATTTAAAAGCCTCAGCAGCCACCCCTTCGAATCTCAGCTTATCGGTTGATTAAAAAAACACAGAGAAACCCACAGCCAGGGCAAAAGAGCGCGCCTCCTTCCTTGCGGATGAGTTCCGTTTGCTAACGCAGCCCCGCGGGCGCTCTTCCCCCGAACCACAGCGAACGCTGGTGGCGCTGCGCACTCCAACCCCGGGAGTTTCTGTAACGAAGGACAAGAAAGCGAGGGACACGCCGTAGCCCGAGGAACACACATGCGAGAAAACGCAGGTCGAGCTTCCCCCCACCCCCAAGGCCAGGGGAGGCAGGCAGCATCTCCACCCGGGCGCCAAAGCAGAACCGCTAAACTTACAAGATGCACCCCCCCCCCCAGCACCGTCTAAGCGCAGATCCTCTATGGAGATCGTTCCCTTTTTAGAGGCATCTTTAGCCTGGATCTGAATCGAAGCATAAAAACTCCTGTTCTCAAAACAACACCCCACCCCCCACCCCCCGCACTCTCCAACCTGCAATTAAGACAGAATCTTTTAGTTGTGACATTCGCTGTTGTCATGGTAATAAGCGCGAGAGAGCGAGTTGATGAGCGGGGAAAAGGAAATCAAAATAGCAGAAGCTGCCCGGGGAGGGGGGGGGGAGCGGGCGGCAGCGAGAAAGAGTTGATGTGTGCGTGAGGAATTACAGTTGCTAATGCCGGCTAATGCCACCAGCTCCAGTT
Source organism: Lacerta agilis (assembly GCF_009819535.1). NCBI lineage: Eukaryota > Metazoa > Chordata > Lepidosauria > Squamata > Lacertidae > Lacerta > Lacerta agilis. The sequence goes on from NC_046313.1 coordinate 67,023,862, forward strand.
GGGCTTCCGCAGATTGTCCCATCCGGACTAGCCAGCAGCACCAACCCTTTCTCAAGGCACGAAACTTGCAAGCGCATAGCTGCAACCTGTATGTTGCTTCCACCAGCCCCGTGCGCGCGCATGGTTTGCCTGGGGAATGTGAAGCCGAGGAAGCTTTGCCTCCTCTGTTTCTCTCCGGTGCCACGGGAGTAAAGGAAGGCGAGAAGGACCCCGAAAGAATCTCAGTGGGAGGAGGGTGGGAGGAGGGGACGCCTGACTCGGAAGCAGACCCCCCCCCGCGCGCGCATCTGCCGCGTGGCCAGCCCGAATCCGAGCTGCCCCTACCCCGCTCCTCCATCGCTCTCTGCGCAAGGCTGGGAAGCCAGCCTCGCCGAGTCTCTCCCAAGAGAAGCGCGCAGACGACGACAGCACCTCCCGCCCCACAGGGGGCGACGTGCCTCTTTCTGCCCCGGGCCCAAGCGAGAATCCCCGATCGCCGCGGGAGAGGGTGGGTGGGTGCGCGCACGGAGCAGCAAAGGGACCAGGCGCCAGTTCCTTTTGCAGCAGTTGCAGATCGACTTCCACGTGGGTCTGACCTGGCTCCTTTTCTTAACCCTCCGCCAGCCTGCTGACTCTAGGGCGACCACCACCCCCGTCCCACTCTGAACCCCCTTTTCGCGCGCGGACCCCCCAATTAATATTTGAATGTGTGCGCGCGCTTATTGCACGGGCTGGGGAAATCAAGACAGCGCGAGTGGGTGGGTGCGGGAATGAAGATCCGCAATTGCTCAGCTCGGAGTCACTTTCCCGAAGTGAAGGTGCAGCGCAAAAACACTCCTAGCAATTCACAGCAACGAAGGGGAGCGTTCGCACGCAGTCCGGTCGACCCCACAGGTTGGATCGCCGCAGGGAAGCCACTTTCTCCCCAAGCTCCGCGGCGGGACAGGCGGCTACTTCCCGACGCGCAACCTTTCCCACTTATAGCCGCAGCATCAGAACCCCGCGAGGTAAAGCTGCCGACCGAGTTTCTTAAGGCACAGCCGTCTCCGGCGCCAAGGCTCCAGCAGGGGCCCTCCTCCCCTCGCCTCACTGCAGCAAGCCATGGGTGCCCCGCGCCGCGCCAAGACCCACCTGCAAATCTGCTCTGCCGCTGGAAGGGATCAGATTGGTGGGAAGCGTTCCGGTGGCGGTGGTGGGAGATGCCCTGTTTCTCGCAACGGGGACTTCTCGACCTCCCCGGGGTGATCGGCCCTCCTCAATAGCCCGCCCGGCTCTTCCCGGGGCGAGGGTGGCTGCAGGGTTGCAAGGCGAGATGTGGCGTCCGAATCCGCCGTAGGATCCCGTCGACTGAAGATGGAGCCGAGAGCGCTCGGTGCTCCGCGGCTCCTCGCAAGTTGAGCATCTCAGTTGAGTTCCAAGTGGGAAAGTTACAAAGGATGAAACTGACAAGGGCCCGCCCAGGAAGGGTGGGGCCACGGGCGACTGACGTCACCCGGAAACTTTACGCCCCTCCCACTACTTTTAACAATTGATCCTGGGGCCCTGGCCGGGTTACCTACTCCAGGTCCGGGACAAAATAATCGCCCAGGCTGGTTTAGAGAGGGGAAGCTAGGAAGACGCACATCCATATTCCTGACCAATCTGATCTGTCCCAAGAGAAAAGCCTTTCCACGAAACTCTGTTCATTACAGTGACGTATTTAATGTTTTCCCCGTAGTTTAACCCATAGGACCTATAATATACGACATTTGTAGCACCCCAGAGCGATAGAATATGCTAGTATCGTACACTTTTGTCACACAGCGCTGGGATTCGTTGCATTTTCATTACATCGGGATTGAACCCCGTCATCAACCGAATAGCAGAACAGAGACACATATAACAGGAAAAGAATCATCGGTGGTACATTAGGTTTAATGGTGAAAGAATTATTTTTGGATATTGTTGCGAAACGGCATTCTTGTTGCAAAAGAGGTAACTATACCTTAGGGAGGCTGGAGAATAAGCATTTGTCCTGCTGATGGACAGTCTCCCCTTTAGAGACACACAGGTGGCAGGCTAGCTGTCTAAAGTCATACCTTCCCTGAGTCCTCTGCAATACACATCGCGGGCTCCAAGAGGAAGAGGTCTCATGGGCATGACAAGTATGATTACGATATGCACATGAAATCACGCTCTACAGGGGTTATCCCAGAATAACAGTAAATCGCTTCTTTTCTAATTGATTTATGTAGACAGAGAAGGCATAAAAGAGAGGCTAATGCATGGAAAAGGGATTCCTTGATGGACAAGAGCTTTCCTCCCATACCATCATATGTCTTCCTTGCCCAGGCCAACAGTATTGTGGTCCATATCCTGGACATGTGGGTGCTCAGTGCATGCGGTTCACAATGCTGCAGTGACCTGATACATTATGCTTGGCTAGAAGCTAGAAGATCATGGGATTCACTTCATGCGCAGTAGGGCTGCAGTTGAGCGGTGAAACACAGTATGAGTGTTGTAGGAGGGGGAAAAAACACTCCAGGTTTCAGTTCCTGGCTTTTCCACATTGGGCTGGGAAAGAACCCTATTTGAAACCCTGGAGAGCTACTGCTAGTCAGTGCATTCCGGGAACAGGGAACCTGTGGACTTTCAGATATTGATAGACTACAGCTTCCCATCATCCCTGACCATAGGCCAATGTGGCCAGGGCTGATGAGAGTTGGAGTCCAACGTCTTCCATAGGGCCACAGGTTCCCATCCTGGGTGTAGACAATGCCTACTGATGGTGATGGACTGTTCGTCTTGGTACGAGGTGGCTTCCTGTGTAAAGGAACTAGAGGTGAGGCAGTTCTTTTCCAAGAATGAATGAAAAGATTTGATTAGAACTCCAGTTACCTGCCAGCCAGCTCACAAACACGACACTTGCAGACTTCTCCAGATATGACATTACAGGATTGTTCATGATTTTCTGCGCGGGTTACATATTCTTCAGGTGTTTTTTTTAAGGTTTCATTGACATGACTGAGTTGTTCCCAGCACTGTTAATATAGACACACATCATATTTCATATTATTTCTGTGTATAGACCTGATGACTCATTACAATGACATCAGCTCATACCTAGGCTTGCTATACTATGTGTTGATGAGACTGGGACCTAGCAGCAGCTTCCTGATGGAAAGTTAGCATCACAAGGAAAAGAAACATTGGAAATAGGGCCTTAGTTGACAATTAAGGAAAATCCACAAGGCACACCAGCATTAGCTATATATTACAAAGTAGGGCATCAAGGCACTGAGGTGGTGTGGATTACCTGGGGCCACACATTCAGTTTTACAATTTATGGCCAGAGATGGAATTGTACCTGCAAGTGTTTGTGAGCCAATTACTAAATTACACCATTACTTTGCTCTTAAATCAGGGACTGCACAGAATCACATTTTGCAACTCTCTAGAAAGGGCATTCTGTTAATCATTCTACTTCAGTAGCACCCTGGGATTTACAGGGTGGTTGTGGCCTGCTTGTGTATACTGAAAATGGATGCCTATCAGAGGAACACACTTGTCTGAATAATAGATTTTTGACTCTGCAGCAAATTAAAATATACACAGTGGTACCAATTCTGTGTTACTAGTCATAGCACAATCCATCTCTACAAGGGACTTTCTGGGCAGCAGACCATTTCTTATTTGTGCTGTAGGCTATGGACCTGCATGCTGAGCTCTGGCAAAATGACACAGTGAAGGTAACAGCAGCACACCTCTCTCGAAAATGGGTCTCATCAGCTGTCAGGGATGATGGCTGCTGTTTGGGAGTTGGAAGACGCAACCTCAATATCTGCTTCTCACACCATGCACTGTCACTGCACTGTGTGCAAGAAGGTATTTCACTGGTTGCACAAGACAGAATGGGGCTGAATGGTCTAGAGGGGTCCCACTTCCAGTGAGTCCCATTCTCTTGCATTATGGTGCAGTGATGGGTGCAATGGGTGGAGCATTCTACTAAATGTAATTAATGTGTGATTCTTACATCATTTTCCTTTGATTCCTTTCTGCTGGAATGGGTTTGCACAGGAGTTTCAGTTCTCATTTTGAATTCAAAAGTTTTTTGCCCTGCAGAATTGCAGACCAAAAAAAAAAAAAAAAGCTTTTGGAAACATGACCTCTAAAGTGTGAAGCACCCGATGGAATAAAGGAAAAGAGTTGATTCAATATAATTTTTTGATTTGCAGTGAGGGAGAAGGGCATAATGCATAGAAAGCTAATGCTATTCTAGGTTGCATCAACAGAAGTATAGTGTCCAAATGAAGGTAAATAGCAGTGCCATACCTGGAATACTGTGTCCAGTTCTGGGCGCCACAATTTAAGAAGGATGTTGACAAGCTGGAACGTGTGCAGAGGAGGGCAACCAAGATGATCAAGGGTCTGGAAACTAAGCCTTATGAGGAATGATTGGAGGAGGTGGGTATGTTTAGCCTGGATAAAAGGAATCTGAGAGGAGATATGATAGCCATATTCAAATATCCAAAGGATTGTCACATGGAAGATGGACCAAGCTTGTTTTCTACTGCTCAGGAAGGGAGGACTCGAGCCAATGGCTTCAAGTTATGAGAAAGGAGATTCCGACTAAACATTAGGAAGAACTTTCTGACAGTAAGAGCTGTTTGACAGTGGAACAGGCTCCCTTTGAATGTGGTAGACCAGGGGTAGGCAACCTAATGCCAGGGGCCAGATGTGGCCCAATCGCCTTCTCAACCCAGCCTGCGGACGGTCCAGGAATCAGTGTGTTTTTACATGAGTAGAATGTGTCCTTTTATTTAAAATACATCTCTGGGTTATTTGTGGGGTATAGGAATTCATTCATTTCCCCCCAAAAATATAGTCCGGCCCACCACATGGTGTGAGGGACAGTGGACCTGCCCACAGCTGAAAAAGGCTGCTGACCCATGTGGTAGACTCTACTTTCTTGGAGGTTTTTAAGCAGAGATTGGATGGACATCTGTTATGGATGTCTGAGTTGAGATTCCTGCATTGCAGGGGATTGGACTAGATGACCCTTGAGTTCTTTTCCAACTCTAAAATTCTGTGATATTAATATACATTTAAACCTTGCCATTAGTAATATTGAGGCTATAATAGCCTTACTGATTTTATGCCAGAACAGTTGCTCCGGTGACTTCTGTCTTGAGGGCAAGGCAAATATGCTTTGGATGATCTCGCTTTCAAAGCAATAAGACACCTTATTTTTTAATCTCCCCCCTCTTTTTTAAAGAGGGCAAACTAGTTATTTTTAGAATCACCACAAAGATGAATGCTCACAGCTCCTTGGGCTGCACAGCTTAAAAGAGCTGTACAATTATTTTTTTATATTTAAAGAAGTCCATCTCTTTGTAGATAATGATCAGCCACTGGCTTGGCATGCCAGAATTATAACCTTATCTGCCTCATGGGGTATACCAGTTTCAAACTGATGAAGGTGTGAAAGAACCTTTGTTCTGGGAGCAGCTTGTATCAAAAGATATTTACGATACAGTATTAATTCCTTGCCCACTATATATGTATATTTAATACAGCCAGATAAATGTGAGGGATATTGACCTGAGGTGTTTCAAACTAATGTCTCAGCACTCTTTTAACATGCTGTGCTTTATTTTTTATTCCCTAGAAGGCATCAAAATTGGTGACCACTGGAGACGACCCACTAGTCAAAGTAATCCTCAAATGTTTTCTCTCTGATAAATATGTTCTTTCTTGCAGACCATAATTATGCTTAGAGCAGGCACAGGCAAACTCAGCCCTCCAGATGTTTTGGGACTACAGTTCCCACCATCTCTGACCACTGGTCCTGCTAGCTAGGGATCATGGGAGTTGTAGGCCAAAAAGCCGAGTTTGCCAATGCCTGGCTTAGCGGCAGGAAGGGATATTCCTTTTAGAACAGTCTTTGCCAACTTCCTGGTGTTTTGGGCTACAGCACACCTATCATCCCCAGTCAGCATGCAATAATTTTTGTATCCTATCCCCCTTTAATGTTGTTTGGAATATATTGTATCCAATGTATACAAAGTAGCTTATATAAGTTATTCATTTTGCAGATGGGGAACCTGAGGCTGAGAGATTAATCACTTCCCCAAGATTCTAGATTACATGCATATGTAGAAATACGTATCTTCAATTTTTTAATATTCATAATCTTAACTTACATATTGCAGGATACCAAAGATACATCAAATTTATTATGTATTTTTCTATATCCTGTAGTATGTAATTTTGGACAGTGAACACCTGTACTTTTAAAGCGTGCGCGCGCGCACACACACACACACACATATATATGTATGTATGCATCTATTGGTTGTCCTTGTTGTATTTCTGACCACTTTTCACCATAAGGTCCAAGGATGAGTTGCAATAATATAAAAAATACAATATTAAAACCTGTTAAAACAATTTACAGTAAGAAGAAGAGGGTAGCTCATAAAATATATATTTCAAGAGTCGAAGGCCAGGGTAAGGAGATGTGACTTCAGCATACAACAAAAACTATATGCAGTATAATACAATATATTATAGATTTTTAAAATAATAATTAATGGTTAAATTATTAAATTTAACACTCACAGCAGACGTGTGTAGGTTTGAAAACATTGTTCGTTATGTTCCAAGTAGATAAATAGAAATGAATAGAAACGACCAGCTTAGGTCTACTGATTTCCATGGGTCCACTCTGAGTATGACTTAATTGGAAACAACCTACTATTTCCAGTGGATCCCAAAATGTGGGATAGTGTCTTTATTTCACACAAAAATGGCAAGAGGGTCAGCATCAGTTGACCCCCTTTGGAGCACCCACTCTATAGAACAAGACCCAAGGCAATACAGGTCTGTTCCACCATATCTATTCCCAGCTCCACTATATTGCTACACTGCTTCGCCTTCTCCTCAGCTGTCATGCCAAACTGGCACAGGCAGAGCTGGCTGAGTGAAAGGTTGTTCCACTGACGTCCAACATACCCTGCTGAACCACTTCAACTGCAGAGGCAAGCTTTAAAACTGGATTTGGATGGTGCAGAATAGATACTAGTGAGGGACTTTCATTGTTTGCAGACAGCAAGTAGGGTTGGGAACAGACATAAAGCTCCTATAGGTGTCCCAATGGTAGTCAGGGGCATAACTACTACCCCCCCTTGTTTGCATAGGTGTTTCTTACCTGAGAGGTGTCTGAGGTAAAAATGGAGCTGTTTGATGCCATGATGGAGGTTTTTTCTCCCTCAGAATAGAAGAGAGGCCTTCTCCTTAACTGCTGTGCCTGTCGCCATGTTGGTGCTTCTAAGAGACAAGCTGTTGGAGAAAAGCTGTCAAGGAAAAGGTTTATTTCTGTTTGTTCTATCCGTTGGAAAGAAGCAGAGTTCTTATTGCCTCTTTCTGTCAGACACTGTCATTTTCAAAGGGGCTTAAGCATCAGGTGGCATATGAAAAGTGTCTGAACCATAAAAATGGTTTAAAAGACAGTAAAGGAATGGTACCACCAACTGTCAATCAATCTTTTTGACTAGCAGATTGTACCTGACACTAATTTAGTTTATTTCAGTCCGTTATTTATGGCCATTTCCTGTCAGAAAGTGGCATCAGAAACATTTCCTGTTTCGCCACCTATTGCAACAAAGGGGCAACTCTAAAGCAAGGACAGCTATTTCAAATTTCAACAGGGGAAATCTTCACAGTTGGGGTCAAAGGCATTTTTAATCAGATTTAATTGCAAAAGCAGTGCATTTGTGGTTCCTTTTAAAAAAAAATCCTTGTAATAATCAGAGATATAGGTCTTTCCCCACAAGCAATTATGCCCTGAGAAAACAGTTCCAGCAGCCTCTCCTCTATCCCATCATTAAATGCACATTGGAATATATCTACCCAGCTAAAATTAACTCCATTTATAGTTAAGAAAGGTCACACAACTTGCTGCAGCGAAAGCTTCTGATAATTCACACAAATCAGATGTAGCACACTACTGCCGTGTTCCTGCAACTAATAATATGCAAGACAATTGTCAAACAGAGGCACAGATTTAGACTTACCTCAAAATGGCTTAGTGTTATTCCTTAATCATGGCAGGAGGGAGACGACCAGATTGGGGGGAAATATACACTTCTGCATTCTGCGTCACTTAACAGAGTATTGGTACCTGCTAAAACTTAGCTCCATATGTTGCAAGCACACAGATTTCCTCAGTTATGATATTTAAAAAGCCATATAGATAATCAAATGCAGGTTTGACAAATAGGAGGATTTTTCCTCAGTTATACACTGTTTGATTTGTAAGAATGTAACTGTCTATGTTTTATGAGGAGAGAACTGATGTAAAAACCATGTTTAAATTCTGGAAGCTACATGAAATTAGTGAAACACAGAGGGATCCATCATGATTTAAAACAACTCACACCAAAAAACCTCCAATATTTAAGTTTAGAAATACAGAGGGAGACCAGAGATTCAAGGCCAGACCACTCAAAGAGACAATGGATGCAACTACCTGGATTTCACGAATGTAATGGAGGGGATGGGTGGATCCCAGGAGGTGGGGGAACAGATCTTGGATTTAGTGCTAGATGACCTGGGGGACAGCCTGAGTGGGATGAGGGACAGCAGCAGCAGCAGCAGCAGCAACAATAACAACAACAACAGCAACAACAACATATACCCAGCCCATCTGGCAGCTCCACAATAAAACACAATAAAACATCAACTATTAAAAACTTCCCTAAACAGGACTGCCTTCAGGTGTCTCCTAAAAGTCAGATAGTTGTTTATTTCCTTGACGTCTGATGGGAGGGCGTTCCACAGGGTGGGTGCCACTACCGAGGAGGCCCTCTGCCTGGTTCCCTGTGACCTCACTTCTCGCAGGGAGGGAACCTCCAGAAGGTCCTCGGCTCTATACCTTGGTGTCTGGGCTAAACGATGAGGGTGGAAACACTCCTTCAGGTATACAGGACTGAGGCTGTTTGGGGCTTTAAAGATCAGCACCAACACTTAGAATTGTGCTCGGAAACGTACTGGGAGCCAATGTAGGTCTTTCAAGACCGGTGTTATGTGGTCTTGGCAGCCGCTCCCAGTCACCAGTCTAGCTGCCGCATTCTGGATTAATTGTAGTTTCTGGGTCACCTTCAAAGGTAGCCCCACATAGAGCGCATTGCAGTAATCCAAGCAAGAGATAACTAGAGCATGCACCACTGGCGAGACAGTTCAAGGGCAGATAGGGTCTTAGCCTGCATACCAGATGGAGTTGGTAGACAGCTGCCCTGGACACAGAATTGACCTGCGCCTCCATGGACAGCTGTGAGCCCAAAATGACTCCCAGGCTGCACACCTGGTCCTTCAGGGGTACAGTTACCCCATTCAGGACCAGGGAGTCCTCCATACCCGCCCACCCTGTGTCCCCCCAAAACAGTACTTCTGTCTTGTCAGGATTCAACCTCAATCTGTTTTGCCAGGGAGGTGAAATCAGGACCTCAGTAAATCTTGGAGCTGGTGAACAAGACAGTGAGGAGTTGGATCCTGGAGGATGTTCAAGTAGGTTGTCAGAGATGTGTCCCACCCCTGTGATTTTGGACACCTCTAGTCAGGCACCTCCTAAAGAGTCATCACTGTTGGCCCCTCCTGTCACACCTGCCCATAAGGATCCTTCTCTGGGGAAGGCACTTGAGAGTAAGTCAGATACTGAGTCAGCACCTCTATCGCCAAGGATGTGGAGATGCTGGCAAACCTCACAGGTGCCCAGCCTGCTTGTAGAAGTCCTTGTTTGCTTGCCCAGAGCAGAAATGCCTAGCACTTGCCATGCTAAGGGTAGTGTCTGCCCCGCTCTTCAAAAGGAAGAGGCAGGGTGTGCAGAGCTTGTTGGGTCGATGTCTCAGCTCGTACTTAGCCATGCAATTCACCTGCGGTGCCTTTAATCCTTGTCCTGCCTATATATTGGTCTGGTTTATATATTAAAGAATTTGGCAGAAACCAAAACCCAAGTTCAAGTTCTTCCTCTGGCAGCGAGGGCCAGGCCCCTGGGTATTAACATTCCTCTATGTAAGCAACTGGGAGAGAAGCCTAAATTTGTGAGGGATGGCAAAGAGGCCACTTGTTAGCTGGGTGATATCTATGTTCTGACCTTCATCCGCCAGAGATGGTCCAAGATATTTTGCTGCCTGAGGTGAAGGGCAATAACGCATGAGGTGCTGGCTGCCTTCCACTGCACCGGAAAAGAGCAGGTTAGCATAGGGGCTGTGTCGTGGGTTTCATAGTGCACACTGCTTTGTCTCCCAACACCTTGCTTGCTGGCCCTGCTCTCCCAGCATCTTTCACCTGAGGTGACTGCCTCATTTTGCCCAACCTAAGGGCTGGGGATGAAAGACACCCCTCTAGGTCTCAACATCTGGACCTCAGCAGCCTTCCTAGGTGACACCATGTCTCCCGGCCATGCTGCTCATGAGAAGAAGAAGAAGAGTTTGGATTTGATACCCCGCTTTATCACTACCCAAAGGAGTCTCAAAGCGACTAACATTCTCCTTTCCCTTCCTCCCCCACAACAAACACTCTGTGAGGTGAGTGGGGCTGAGAGACTTCAAAGAAGTGTGACTAGCCCAAGGTCACCCAGCAGCTGCATGTGGAGGAGCGGGGACGCGAACCCGGTTCCCCAGATTACGAGTCTACCGCTCTTAACCACTACACCACATTCCTCAGGTGTTGCGGTCAGGTTGGAAAGTGATCATGAACTGTGATAATGCCTCTTGCTTATCTTGACGGAGGACGATGGGTGTGTAAGGATGGGCAAATCTTTAATTTTGGTTTCTCTCAGGTTCACATTTTCCCAGTTTTACATTCAGTTCTCTACATTTCCAAATCACTTTTTTTTAAGTTCTTACCAACATTTAAATGCGCATTTCTCCTAATATACACAATTTGTATGCAATTTTGCCTAATATAACATTTTTTGCAAGCTGTTTCTCCTATGCTGCATTTATTGCACTCGTGCCACAGGTTTGGGAAGAGGTTGTAGAAATAAAGTTATCTGTCCTATTGTTGTTGTTGTTGTTGAATAAAATACTGCGTTTAGATTCATTTTCCTGCAAACCAGCTTCAATCCAAATGAAGAGAAAGAGCAACCTATCTGCATTTTAAGATACGGTAGTAATGTGCACACAGCCAGCCACTGACAGCCTATGCTATGGCCAGCCACTGATAGGAATGCAGTTTTAAAGGAGGGGGGAAGTAAAGTGACAGACATAAAAAAATGAAAATGAGAAAAGAGCATCTTGATGAGCTCTTGTTTCCTTAATATGCTATTGCTATTGCTCAGCATAAAACAGAACATAATAGGTAAGGATAAGGATGGATTCTATTTGTCCAGAGCACCCAAAAAATATTGGGCCACTCCTCACGTTTTTGTTTTTTTTTAAATGTGTGTGTAAGTCTGGACCCAAAAAATAAATAAATAAAATCTGAGCTTTTTCAAGATTCAGTTTTGGTAAAATGTGACTCTTCCTTTCTGCAGAGCAATGCAAATACATTAATGAAATGCAAACAGATAAAGTGTCAACAGTGCGCGGCAGGGAAGGTACAGGCTGTGAAAGCCTACAGCAGAAAAATAAATGGACACACTGCATAAATTTTTTAGCTAGAATTGCTAGGAAGGAAGGGGGGGAAATACACATATACTAATGCAAAAAAAAAAAAAAACCAAAAAACACCAGACCCTAAAAGAGCAATGCCTTATATTTCCTTGAGATTACAGGTACATTATAGCTTTCTATATGCTTTCTGCACTCTGTAGTTTTGCTATAGTTGATGCTTGCTACTCAGGAGAGCTTATTAAATAAAGAATAACTGTCACAGCTTGTTCTTTTTTATGTTCAATTCATCAGTTTTCCAGTAAAAAATAGGGAGGGGGGAGAGAAAAGAAAGAAAGAAAAATGCAACCAATGCATTAGTTTTCATTTTATCAAAGAAGTAAAACCTGACAATAATACATAAGAACCTCTTCCTCCTCCTCCTCCTCCTCCTCCTCCTCCTCCTCCTCCTCCTCCTCCTCATTATTATTTCTATTTATTTCTATTTCTATTTCTATACTGTCCTTCATCTGATGATCACAGGGCAGTGTACAGTATAAAAACACCAAAATACATACTATTATGGGTTAGTGGGGGGACAGGGATCCCCCAGATCCCTGGTTGCCACATTTCCCCCTCTAGATTCTTGGGTGCTGGCCCTGCCACCCACAAGACAAAAGACCCTACATGTAACTGAGGGGGAGGTTGCCATTGTCACCTTTCCCGGGATAGGTCAGTCAGTAGAGAAGGAGACTCAACCTTAGGGTGGTGGATTCAAGCCCCATGTTGAGCAAAATATTCCTGCATTGCAGGGGGTTGGACTGGATGACCCTTGTGGTCCCTCCCAACGTAGCTGCATGCCTACTGAACACTTGAAAAGCCCAAATGTGTTTAGAGGTGAGTGAGCAGGGAGATATGGCATCACAAATCAACACAGCTCAGATGTCAAAAGAATGATCTAATTTAGATGTTTGAAAATAGCTTTAAATACCAAGCACATCTGCTAATCTTGTCATTCATTCACTTATAATTAATGAGCAGTACAAAATGTCAGTGGATTTTGGCTTAGTTTTAAATATTAATATGAGCTCATCCATATATATATATATATATATATATATATATATATATATATATGAATGATAGATGTTGGAAAGTTATGCACAGTAACCTACAAACCAAGTAGACATTGCACACCAGCACTTAGTATGATAACTGAAATTCTGACATTTTAAATTAGTTCATTCATAATTAGGAAGATGGGCACAGAGGGAGCCAGTGCCACAGTCCAACCTTGGATCTCCAGATGTTGTTGGACTACGACCTCCATCATCCATTGGCTATGCTGGTTGGGGATGATGGGGGTTGTAGTCCTACAGCATCTGGGGACCCAATGTTGTGGAAGGCTGATCCTCTTTATTTCAACAATGTCTATCCCACCTAACACTGCCATTTGTAAGTGGCATACAACGAAGTTACAAAAGAGATGTAAAGAACAAACTAAGTTAAAATGAACCATAAAATAAGAAACACTTACTTAAAACGCCTGATTTCAGACCATTATCCTGGTTTCAGATATTGATGTTTCTGGGGAATGGGTACAAACCCTCACCATAGACCAGGTACCCCCAAACTCAGCCCTCCAGAAGTTTTGGGACTACAACTCCCATCATCCCTAGCTAACAGGACCAGTGGTCAGGGATGATGGGAGTTGTAGTCCCAAAACTTCTGGAGGGCTGATTTTGCCTATGCATGCCATAGACCAAATCAATTCTATCTCCTCACCTTCATCCCCCCTCAATATCCTTGCATTATGTGAAATTAAAAAAAATACTCAATGGCATTTCCTCTGAGAATTTCAAAACTCTTCCTCTAGAAGTGGTTCTGGTTCAGAGTTTGATGGTGAGTTGAAATTGGAGAATGCACAGTCCTTGCTTGCTAACATACCTTGACTTGTTGCAAATCAGTGTCCCAAGGCACTGAGCAAGTAAGCAGATATTGACTGCCTGCCAGAGAATGAGGTTAGATGTTAAGTACAGCATTGCCCTTTCAGGGAGCTCCACAGTTGACTCACCAAAAGAGGTGCTGTTTCTTCCAAGTTGCAGAACTGCTGCCTGTAAAGCTTTTCAGCTGATGGTGTGCTGATGACTGGGTTATTAAAATATTTTACTGTCAATTTACTCCTAAGGACCTCTTTACACAATCATTTATCTTGTTAAAATGATCCCTAAATATAACTCAGCCTCTGATTTGTGTATTCCATTTGCTTATTTATTCATTTAATGATTTCTGCAGCGCTGTTCATAAAAACAACAACATAGCAGCGTGCAAGACTAAGAACAATATAAGCAAGAACAGAGCCAACAAAATGATTGCAACTTAAACAGCAGCAAGATCTAAACCAGCATGCAACAACAAACCAAGCAGAAGGCTGTGTCAGTCACCTTCTGCAAAAAAAAAAAAGACTTATCCAATCACCTTGGAAAAGAGAGTAGGAAGGAAACTGTACAAAAGACATTTTCCAAAGCACCACAACCAAGAAGGCTGTGTGTTGAGAAATGGGAATCTGAGCCTGAGTAATCCCAGTCAAAGGCTCTTTGACAGAAGAAGAAGAAGAAGAAGGAGAAGAAGGAGGAGGAGGAGGAGGAGGAGGAGGAGAAGAAGAAGAAGAAGAAGAAGAAGAAGAAGAAGAAGAAGAAGAAGAAGAAGAAGAAGAAGAAGAAGTAGAAGAAGAGTTTGGATGTGATATCCCGCCTTTCACTCCCCTTAAGGAGTCTCAAAGTGGCTAACACTCTCCTTTCCCTTCCTCCCCCACAACACTCTGTGAGGTGAGTGGGGCTGAGAGACTTCAGAGAGAAGTGTGACTAGCCCAAGGTCACCCAGCAGCTGCATGTGGAGGAGCGGGGACGCGAACCCGGTTCACCAGATTATGAGTCCACCGCTCTTAACCACTACCCCACTGCTGTACACCACTGCTGTACAGATGATGCATCCTATATCCCTTACTGCTGAAAAGTCCTGGCATGTAGGATAATTCCATGCATCTGGTCAAATGTTTAGTAGCACATCCCTATATGTGCCGATTCAGAAACGATGTGTGCAGTGGGGCTAGCTCCCAGGAAAATGTGCACAGGATTGCATCCTAAGAGGAGCTTAGCCCACATATTGGCTAGTACACATGTCGCAGAAGCAGCAGTGTGTAGAAATAAAGCTTGCATTTGGTCTCATGCATGGATAAAGCATCTTTCAACATTGCAGCACCGGCATGGACTAACACCACCAGTGTTTTCTCATGGCATTTCCCATGGAGATAGCATGTCTATTACAATTATAAGAAAGGGATCACATCTGAATCCCGCTGTTGTGTAGAGAAACATATTTTTTATTGTGTTTTACGTTAGCAGTCAAAAGAAGAAAAGAAAAATGTGCTCGCTGAGGACGTCTCTGCTTCATGGGCAGATGTGGCTGTGCCTCAGGACAGGACATGTAAGAAGTCTTGGTGCATTATGATGAAATGCAACTACAAAGATGGCAATGTGGTCAGCTTCGCTATAGGTGCAACACATTTTTTTTTTTAATGAAATAAGCAGAGGAGTTCAGATTGCTCTGGGCTTGGAATATGTTAGGATAACACACACATCATACACCCCTCAGAAGTACGGCACCAGGGGCAGAACAGACACCCGGAGGGCCTTATGCAGAGCATCCCCATGTCATGTTTACGCTTGGATCTTCATTGCGTATAGACAGGTTTATTTTCTTTACATCTGCAAGGCATCTCAGGGGCAATGTGTGAGTTTTTGTTTTAAATAGTCTGTGAGCTCTCCCCCCCCCTCGCCGCCTACATTTTAAAAGGAAAACATCACCTTGGCAACCAGCCATATCTATCTCTTCACTTCCCTACTGGAGTCTCTGAGGAAAGGTCTGGCAATTCATTCTGGGTTTCTATATATTTTATTTTCCCCTTTCTACTGTGAAAGTTCTCTGGGTAGGCTTCCAATGGCAAAGAATGAAACAAGCTCATCCCAACTCAGGTTTACTTTAACCCCCCCTCTTGTTCTTCCATGATTTTTTTTTTAAGCATCCATGTCCCATCCATTGTGACAAGTGGGCCTAGGAACGGAAGATGCCAGACTGGATCAGGCCCACGCATGAATATGCTAGCCCAGACTTCTTTGCCTGGCAACTGTCCAAGGGCAGAACTCGACAATATGAAGAACGGCACAGAAAGCTCTGAAAACATCAAGTAAAACAAGAAACGTGTAGGATAACAACATTACATTTTAAGCCCAGGCCCTTTCCTGGTTGTGAGCGGCAGGTGGGGGGGGGGGAACTAGCAGGATCTGGGAAACATGCAGTGCAATGATTTCACCTTTCCCCCCTTTAAATGAGGGTGTTGTTGTTGTTGTTGTTGTTGTTGTTGTTGTTGTTGTTGTTGTTTTGGCTGTTTTGGACTTCCCAAGGATTGAAAAACCCCACAATGAAAGGTGGGGAAGGTCCGGGACAACCATAACGATGGGTATCAAAGCAGAATGGTGTTGGGCACTGTGAGTCTTAAACCAGAAAAACCATGTGGACCAGTTATGGATTCTTTTCTCCTTGCAGTACCAGGGCTACTGTTTGGAATAGTGAATTGTAGATACCATGAACTGTATCTTTCTGATACTGGATTCTGGGACAGCCAATCAGCTTGTTCCTCTAAGGCCCTCTCTATTTTCTCTATTTGGGCAACTCATTGCTCAGAGGAGCCTTCAGTTTAGCCCTATATGGTTCCATTTTTATTTTTATTTTGGCCTTCTTGCCTTCTGCACTCGCCTTCCAGTTGGGTCTCTGGTCTCTTCAGTCATGCCATACCAGGCTGGACTCCTCAGACCTAGGAATGGTGTCCCCGGTGGAGTTTCATCTCAGCAATAACTTTCATTGTTGCCTGTCTCAGCGATCACCTGATAAATGGGTGGCTGAGGGAATGTGGTCTTGAGCTGAAAAAAATTCATCACCACCGCTCCTAATGGTGATGCTTGTGCCTAATGCTCAGCTAACACTTTTGCTCAAGATTCTGCTCAGTAACCAGTAGCACTGGGCTCCCATTGCTGGTTATGGCAACACTTCCTACCCAGGGCAGGCTCAGTTTTTCCTCCCTTGTTTATAGTGCGAAAACCAGCTGCCTGCCTGAGAGTGGTGCTGCATGAACACAGTGGGTTCAGATCACTTACAGCCTAGCTAGGGGAGGAGAGAGGTATTTCAGTGATAGACTGTGGGGAAACAGACCACTGGGAAAGGGAAGATTCATATTTCCTCACCCAACGTGCTGCATTTGTTCTTAAAAACAAGACTTTGGCTTTAGTTGGGGGCAGACTCAGATTTAAGCAAATAGATCTTTCCCCAACATACATAGTTTGATCCTTTTGTAGAAGCCATTCAAAAAATCCTAATAACTTTGTTGCTGTTCTTTTTAAACATTTGTATTGTATCCTTTATTACTATTATCATTATTCTTACTACCACTACTACTATTTATTTAATTGATATACCATCCTTCACCCAAAGATCCCAGAAAAATACAAAATGAGAATACAAAATGCATAATAAAACAACAACGACATGAGCCAATAACCCCTCCTCCCACAAGCATGTTAAAAAAAACCCCCACAGAATGTTAATCAGCTGGATGCCTGGTTGAAGAGAAAGGTTTTCCCTTTGGTGCCTAAAGCATAGCTGTCAACTTTTTCCTTTTCTTGCGAGGAATCCTATTTGGAATAAGGGAATTTCCCTTAAAAAAAGGAAAAAGTTGACAGCTATGCTGAAAATATGTAATGAAGGTGCCAAGTGAGCCTTTAGAGATCGGGGTGAGGAGAGGAGTTCATCATTCTGAATATGTGATGAGCACAACCACAAATCTCCATATGGCTTTGCACAGAGACAGGATATTTTTGTTGTTATGTTCCATCACATTCATGATTGTCTCTAGTATGGCTTGTTTTTCAGACTGTTGTCAAGGTCTTTCTCCCAAGCAGAAGCAGTTAATTTAGTTTTTATCTCCTCTTAAAATGACAACAACAACAACAACAACAACAACAACAACAACATTTATACTTTCAGCAAATAATAATAATAATAATAATAATAATAGTCAAACATTAAAAACTTCCTGATATTTTATGCCGAAATGGCAAGACTAACAGGTGTAATAAGAAGCCAAGAAGTAAAGAAAATTATTAAAGATCAGAGAAAATTTGTGGGATATTTGAAGAATTCTTGTATGCAAATAAGTTCATTAGCAGGGTTTATGTAAAACAAGCAGTTAAACATATTATCAAGAAAAACTAAAGAACAACTTAAAAATGGATTAATGTGGAAAATGCAGTATAAAAAATTAAAATTCAAAAGAAACCACAAAAGGAGGGGAGGGAAGTCAAACATATATGCATATTGGAAATGTATGCGATTTGTGTGTTTGTAATTTGTATGTCTGTAAAATTTTGAAAAAATGGAAAATAAAATTTATTTTAAAAATACACCTTCCCAATACAGGGCTTTTAGAATTGGAGTCTTAGAAGCTCAATGCATGATTAGAAGGTAACCTACTATTGTCCATTTGGAATTAAAGGACATCTCATCCCTGGCCATTCCCCCTCCACAGCCACAATCCCTCTCCCCCAACCACATTCCTCACTGTCTCTGCTCCGTGTCATCCTTGAGTGTTTTTGCCTGGCTGGAATGTGTCCTTGAACCACAACAATGCCTTTTGCTTGCCTGTATGGAGGACAGAAAGGAGTGTGTGCGCGCGCAGAACATAGACCATGGTACAAAGGTAACATTTACATTTATTGCTCCTTCTCTTGTTTGCCTCTAGCTCTGTCTACCCCTGGCATGTGGCCCATCCAGAAGGGAATGTGGTCCTCAGGCTGAAAAATATTCCTCACCACCACTCCAAATGGTGATGTTTGTGCCTAATGCTTAGCTAATGCTCTTGCTCAAGCTTCTGCTCCATAACCTGTAGTACTGGGCTCCCACTGCTGGTTATGCCATCGCTTCATATCCAGTGCAGCCTTAGGTTTTCTCTCTTGTGCAGCTTATTCCTGGCCCAAGAGGATGGCCAGGTTGTTTGACAAAGCCTGCAGGACCCAAATGCACTATATTGTGCCTGGTGCACACCTCTGCATTGGTCCAGCCAGAGCAAGGTAATTCAGTACCTCTAGCTGCAGCAGCAGCATGAATGAGATAACATCAGGAAATGTCAGCTCACCTCTCAATGCAGTTGGTGTAGAATCTACACCGTAGATCACCCACTTATCCAGAGTTAATTGATTGTGTTGCTCCCACCCACGCTCACCTGAGTGTAGATTATGCACCTATCAAAAGTTAATTAATTGTCCCTTTCCCACACTGCAGTTTGAGAAAGGAATGAAGGTTACATGGCAGAGAGGCAGTAAAAGAAACAGAAAACTTGAGCTGCTTCTGGAATCGAAGTGAAGCGGCGAGGGAAGCAGGTGCTACTGCAATGGTGCGTTTTAGTTTTACAAATTTACAAAACAGAAGGAAGGTAGTAAAATGTGGCAGGAAGAAGGGCTCTGTACCAGCCCACCACCGAAAGAAGCGCAGGTAGAAGAGGAATGCTAGAGACGAAAGAGAGAGATAACTTTATATTGCTTTGTGTTTTTTTTTTTGTTGTTGTTCAGTCGTTCAGTCGTGTCCGACTCTTCGTGACCCCATGGACCAGAGCACGCCAGGCACGCCTATCCTTCACTGCCTCTCGCAGTTTGGCCAAACTCATGTTAGTAGCTTCAAGAACACTGTCCAACCATCTCATCCTCTGTCGTCCCCTTCTCCTTGTGCCCTCCATCTTTCCCAGCATCAGGGTCTTTTCTAGGGATTCTTCTCTTCTCATGAGGTGGCCAAAGTACTGGAGCCTCAACTTCAGGATCTGTCCTTCTAGTGAGTACTCAGGGCTGATTTCTTTGAGAATGGATAGGTTTGATCTTCTTGCAGTCCATGGGACTTTCAAGAGTCTCCTCCAGCACCATAATTCAAAAGCATCAATTCTACAGCGATCAGCCTTCTTTATGGTCCAGCTCTCACTTCCGTACATTACTACTGGGAAAACCATAGCTTTAACTATACGGACCTTTGTCGGCAAGGTGATGTCTTTGCTTTTTAAGATGCTGTCTAGGTTTGTCATTGCTTTTCTCCCAAGAAGCAGGCGTCTTCTAATTTCGTGACTGCTGTCACCATCTGCAGTGATCATGGAACCCAAGAAAGTGAAATCTCTCACTGCCTCCATTTCTTCCCATTCTATTTGCCAGGAGGTGATGGGACCAGTGGCCATGATCTTAGTTTTTTTGATGTTGAGCTTCAGACCATATTTTGCGCTCTCCTCTTTCACCCTCATTAAAAGGTTCTTTAATTCTTCCTCACTTTCTGCCATCAAGGTAGTATCATCAGCATATCTGAGGTTGTTGATATTTTTTCCGGCAATCTTAATTGTGGTTTGGGATTCATCCAGTCCAGCCTTTCGCATGATGAATTCTGCATATAAGTTAAATAAGCAGGGAGACAATATACAGCCTTGTCGTACGCCTTTCCCAATTTTGAACCAATCAGTTATTCCATATCCAGTTCTAACTGTAGCTTCTTGTCCCACATAGAGATTTCTCAGGAGGCAAATGAGGTGATCCGGCACTCCCATTTCTTTAAGAACTTGCCATAGTTTGCTGTGGTCAACACAGTCAAATGCTTTTGCATAATCAATGAAGCAGAAGTAGATGTTTTTCTGGAACTCTCTGGCTTTCTCCATAATCCAGCGCATGTTTGCAATTTGGTCTCTGGTTCCTCTGCCCCTTCGAAATCCAGCTTGCTTTGTGTTTTTACTCTGCAGCAATGTGGTAGGAACTCTTTTCCAGAAGAGGAGGCTGGTGCCTGCCTGAATCTTTGGCATGCTTCTGAACACCTATTGGTCACCTTCCTTCTGTGTCTCTGCGTGCAGCTGTTCTCTGAGCGGAGGACGTGAAGCCCCTCCCATGGCTCCTATACACCGTTCGGGGTTCCTTTCGCCTTAGTCCTGCTTTGCTGGTCCACCCCACCCCCCACCCCACATTATAAATAGCATGTGCTTGCTGCAACTTGCAGCAGCGCAGTGCTGAGTGGAAAGGAGGAACTGCCAGTAACGTCTTGCACTCTGTAAATAACTGGGTGATGACTCCCTGCTGTGAAAATCACACTCTCTGTAAGAGCCGGGAAGCGACTGTAGCCGGGGTGTGAAAGGCAGGAAAACAGGAGTCAGCCTACAGCTGGTCGGTGTCTGCGTGAGTGTGCAGGGGAAAAGGCAGGAGCCCCAGGGAATCAGGGAAGGGAGGAGCATGGGATGCTTCTAGCCATCTTGATCTCTTGGTTCACTTAAGCAGCTTACACCTTCCTGCAGTATAGCAGATCCAGGAGAGGTCGAAATATTTTAGGAGTTATAACATAGAAGTGAACTTTTTTTTTTTTGTGTGTCACACAGTAATGTGACCAAGAAATGGAATTCAGGGTGGGGCTATGTAGATGAAGGGGCAGGGCTGTGCAGCTATGGGCAGGCTTTTTGCTTGGAAGAACATACAGGATGTATTGTTGCTGCCTTGCAAGTAATATGCAAGGGTCAGAGCTCACCGACAAAGCATTCTGCTTTGCATGCAGAATATCCCAGATTCAATACTGTTACTGTATTGGAATCTCAAGGTATGCCTCCTGTCTGAATTGCCAGAACTTTAGCTAGCAGGGTTCACTTGGAGCTGTCCAAGGTCCTGTTTCTTCTTCCTTCATTCCAAAAGAGCTTCTGGCTGAACTTTATCTGCTTTATATATAAAGATAAAGGTAAAGGGATCCCTGACCATTAGGTCCAGTCTTGGATGACTCTGGGGTTGCAGCGCTCATCTCGCTTTATTGGCCAAGGGAGCCGGCGTACAGCTTTCGGGTCATGTGGCCAGCATGATTAAGCCGCTTCTGGCGAACCAGAGCAGCACACGGAAATGCCGTTTACCTTCCCGCTGGAGCGGTACCTATTTATCTACTTGCACTTTGATGTGCTTTCGAACTGCTAGGTTGGCCAGAGCAGGGACCGAGCAATGGGAGCTCACCCTGGCACGGGGATTCGAACCGCCAACCTTCTGATTGGCAAGCCCTAGGCTCTGTGGTTTGACCCACAGCGCCACCTGCGTCCCGCTTTATATATAGTCCTTGCCTATTGTGACTTGATGCTGTCTATGTAGACCAGCTTTAAACTTCACTTACCCAAACACTACCTACTTCCCTTGACAGGCTCAATTGCTCATGGAAAAGGATAACGGCTGGTGTTGAGGAACAAAGAGTCCCAAAGGAAATGGAGTGCTCCAAGTTTCAGCACCTTACAATGGGATAACTTGTTCACCAGCTGATTGTTGGACTCACTGGTCTCCATTGACCACCACTCGTCTTGGACAGCTGTGAAGGAACGCTGGGGAAAGGTTTTGTTAGGAATCCAGAAAATTTGTTGGTGATATTTGCCATTTAGCTTTATGGATAATAATCAGAACCCTTCTCCAAAGCTCTCAGGGGATGGGGTCTAGACAGAGTGCAGCAACTTCAATGGGATGCTACAAAAGTGAATGGATTGGCAGTGCCCCCTCCCTCCCATCACCTTCCTTTCAATGCACACACTCCATGATTTTCAGCAGGTTTCAACTTTTAAGCTGTATAATTAGCGGTTGCCCACCCTCATGTTATTTTCATGAGCCTTGTGGAGGTGTCATAAAGGGGAGGTCAGATATCAAGGTGGAATGGAAGGAACTCAGAGAGTTGGAGCTGGAGGACCCTGGGGAAGGCCCTAACAGGATGTGGGAGATGGAATTGGGATCCCAAGAAGTGTCTAATCCTGGGAGGGGTCCGGCAGCTCTGTGTGTGTGTGTGTGTGTGTGTGTGTGTGTGTGTGAAGATTCCAGGGAGAGACTGATCAAGTTGTCAAAGGTGAGTCTCACTCCTACAGCACCCTTAACCTGACACCTCCTGCTGCAGAGCAGCCTCTGACACCACCTCCTATCACTGAGGAGCCTCCCCATTCTGCACCCCAAAATGTGGCAATTCCTTGTCTCAAAGGGTGTGTGATACGAACAGTATACAGCAATCCATGTCATGGTGATGTGTAACCCATCTCATTACATTCAAAGGGAAACTTCTATGCCACTGGTATTCAGGGTACAATCCTGTCTCTTGGTAGCTTGATTTGTTCTTTTTGCTCCTAAATATATGCCATCACATTGAGCTGTATAAAAATGAATGCTTCTGAAGTACATTGGTTGTACCAGTACACGGAGAGGGTTTTGTATCAATGATTTACCCTTATAGCTTTCTACAGTTTTTGTCCCCTAGAAACTTTATGTGCGCTGACTTTCCATTTTCTTTCAGATCACTGTTTAACATATCAATTAGCTCTGGGTTGAGAACTGATCCCTGGTGGACTCTGCTAGAAACACATACCCATTTCCTAATTAACAAGTACATCCTGAGATCTATTAATTAACCAGTTTTTAATCTGTTTAATAAGGGTATGATATGGTGCTAATTGGAAAAACGGAATATTGTGCAGGGTGGAGTAAAACATCTTACAGCAATCAAAGTGTTTTGTGCCAACCAAGATTACAGAAGGGTTCCTGCATCAGGCCAGATCTACACAATCAGAGCAGTCACATGGTACAGGCATCTCAACGCCTGCTCCCTGGGACTGAATTCAGGTGCAGGGTTGCATTGTTGAGTGTACTCCATTTCAAAGATTCCTTCCAAAGAGAAAGCCAATATCTGGGGGGTGGGGAGAGAGTTAAGCCAGAACCCTTTTCTCCAGCATGTTGACAATCTATAAAGTAGAAGACATGGAACAATATTGAATATGTAGTACAAGGTAGCCAATGTGATGCCTTCCACCTACTGCTGGACCAAAATTACCACCAGCCCCTAATAGCATGGACAATGGTATAGGATGATGGGAGTTTTGGTCCAAAAACAGCTTCAGGGCCCCATGTTGGCTACCTTTGAGGTCATCTAACTCATGCTCTGCATCCTGAAGTACCACAGTCCAAGAAGGGACATACCAGATTATTCTTCTGGGCGCGCTGAGTCTGTGACAGCAAGGTAAAAAGTATCTTGGGGGTGGCCTAGCCATTTATACTTGCATTAACTCTCATGCACTCTTCACAGGGACTTACAACATATGAATATTCATGCTACAGTAAAAATGCAGCATGAAAACTGAAGCAAAATTTGGAAGTTTGCAAGTAAGACATCTGAAAAGTGTTGGAGGAAGCTTAATAGTTTGGATAGGGCCAAAGCTATTTCCCAGGAGATTTCATACATCTTGCCAACCTAGCAGTTCGAAAGCACATCAAAGTGCAAGTAGATAAATAGGTACCACTCCAGCGGGAAGGTAAACAGCATTTCCGTGTTCTGCTCTGGTTTGCCAGAAGCGGCTTAATCATGCTGGCCACATGACCCGAAAGCTGTACGCCGGCTCCCTCAGCCACACAAGAAAGCCAAGATGATAATGATTACAGGGTACTCTTGGGTCATCTGGGTTCCTTGAGCACCCTTAGTTTACTGGGTGACAAGTTGGAGGCAGTGGCGGGAGAAGGCCTGAAGTGGGTCTGGGACAAGTTCAATGGCTATCACTTCTATGGGGCTCCTATGTGGAATTTGATTTGTGCAATAGAATAAAGTCAGCATTGATTTTCTTCAGCTGCTAGGACTTTCTAAGATCTTTCTAAGATTTTATTTTACAAAAATTTATTTCAGAAGCAATTCAATGGAATTGGGGTTGGGAAGCAATTCTCTCTCTTTCTCCCCCCCCCCATTGGATTATCAGGTCACATACTTTTTCTCTGTGTCCCCCTGCAGCATGTGACACAACTTGTTGGCTCGATCATTTTCAATTTGTATTGCTAAATGCATTCTGTATTCTGGGAAAGCAATGGCTGTGCTTAGAGAGGGAGCAAAATGCAGCCTCTGCACTATCTCCCTCTCCTCAGCCCCCACCCAGAGCCCTTCATGCATCACCAGCTTGTTAAAGTGGGGAAATAAACCAGCAATTTCTTGAAAGCCTCCCAGATCATGCCCTGCTTGTTCTCTGTTGACATTCTTGGCCCATATGCTGCTGGTTGATAGCCGAAGAAATCGCCTCTGCTCGGGACTGGCTGGGCTAGGGAGACAAGCAGAAATTCCAGTTCATTAAAATAATCTGTCCCAGCAAGTTATGAGCCTGCTGGAGGCTGAAGACAGTGTCAAGATGCAAGCATCTTGTTCCAGTGTGGAGGGAGGAAGATCTGGAATAGCTAAGCAAAGCAGCATGACAAAAATTCGGCTACTGAGCTGGTTTGGCTGCATAATAATGTGAAAATACAGTCTATTCTAGAGCTCTCTAGCAAGCAAGGGCGACAGCACCCTTTTTACCACTTCTACTTTTTGAAAACTTAGGTGCCAGCAAGGGAGGGAAATGGAGTTGCTAAGCAAGACAAACAGAGATTTCCTGGCTCTTTGTCTGGATCCACAGCTAATGCCTGTGTCTTTCATAATGTATTTAACACCTTCTAAATAGGTAGGTCAGGTGGCAAATACATGTGAATGATAGATCCACTTATATCTGCCCCAGGGAGAACTTTGGCCTTGAGATCATGTCTATGGTTACTCAAGGTGACACCAATTTTTCCTTCCACCCACTTGCTATTGTTCTTTGGTGTGTTAGGGTGAAAGGAGTCAGGTTGATTCCCCTTAAGACAAAGGGGAATCAGAATGCAGAAGAGCACCACACCAGCAATTTTGCAATCATGCCTTTCACGATTAGTACACTGGTAGTTCATGTGAGGTCCTGCCAACCTAGCAGTTCAAAAGCACGTCAAAGTGCAAGTAGATAAATAGGTACCACTCCGGTGGGAAGGTAAATGGTGTTTCCGTGTGCTGCTCTGGTTCGCCAGAAGTGGCTTAGTCATACTGGCCACATGACCCGGAAGCTGTATGCCAGCTCCCTTGGCCAGTAAAGCGAGATGAGCACCACAACCCCAGAGTCACTCACGACAGGACCTAACGGTCAGGGGTCCCTTTACCTTTAGTTCATGTGAGGCTATGGCTAGGCCCAACTTTCCTTGCCTGTGCTATGTGTGAGCTGCAGGCAGAGGTGTACTGAGAGTCCCTTGTGCCCTTGGCAAGGAGCTCTATCAGACCCCCTATCACTTTATGCCTTTGTTCTGTGGTTTGAGAAGGATGGGAAGCTGTTTCTCAGCCTCCTCTATCTCACTGGGTTGTTGGGAGGATAAAATGGAGAGGGAAGTAATCATTTTGCCATCTTGAGCTTCTTGGATGACGGGTGGGATAGAAACATAGTAAGGAAAATAACATAGGTTTATCTTTAAAATAAAATAGGTTTGAAAATAGAGAAGCTTCCCTGTCATGACTTCTCCATCTAGCTCAGGGTTGTCTATATCGGATGAAAGGAAACTTTTGCCCTCCCAATGTTTCTGAACTGCAATTCCCATCAGCCCCAGCAGGCATGATCAGTTGCAAAGGAAAATGGAAGTTGTAGTTCAGCAACAAATGGAGGGCCAAAAGTTCCCCACAGCTGGTATGCACTGACTGATTGTGGTTCTCCAGGCTGTTAGATAGAGAAGGGTCTTTTCTGTTACCCACTACTTGTGGCCTTTTAATTAGCAACAGCAAGAACTGGAGCTAGGAATGTCTGAGTCATGGTTCCTCCTCATCCTTTTATTGAGATACCCTGACAAGCTTTCAAGAAACCCTTGGATTTTCCAGAGCAAGGCTTGAAAGCTTCTCCCCAAGGCTTAACAGAGCAATCCTAACTATAGGAAGCCAGCCTAACTTACACTGGTGTAAGTCAACCCTATTCCAAACTCTGTTTAGGAGCCTCCAGGAAGGGCTACTGCTGGCTGAGTTGGCAGGTGAGTGTGGACCCAGGTTTTGAGGATTGGGTCCTAGGTCACGTGACTGAGCTGAACATGGTTTGGAATGGGTGTGTCTCATTTCCCTGCCCCCACCATACTCCTGTCATTTCCCCTTTTAGGGGTACCTAGGCCACTTTAAGTTCCACATGCTTAAGTTCTGAGCCCTGACTGAGCCCTGACTGAATAAGTTCTGAGCCTTGACTGAATAAGGAACTTATTCTGGTGTATCTCCAGCTCAGGTGGGGGCATGGACTTAACCCCATCTGTACTATACATTTAAAGCAGTATCATACCACTTTGAACAGTCATGGCTTCTCCAAAGACTCCTGGGAACTGCAGTGACTAAGCATGCTGGGAGTTGTTAGGAGACCCCTGTTCCTCCCACAGAGCTACAGTCACCAGAGTGGTTTAATAATCAATCCCTCTTCCCAGGGATCTCTGTCAATTGTAGCTCTGTGAGAGGAAAAGAGATCTCCTAACAGCTCTCAGCACTCTTAACCAACTACAGTTCCCAGGATTCTCTGGGGGAAGCAACAGCTGCTTAAAGTAGTATAAATACTCCATTGTGCAGATGGAGCCTTATGCCAGTGTAGCTGGGAAAGTCCAAGATCTGTCAAATTCAAACTCTTTCATCCCAGTGGATCTTTGGTTTGACTGTGACTCCTTAAATCAGCATTGAGTTAACTGCCATCACTCCCAAAGACTTGGGGAGAACTGTCATTCTTTCTCTCCTGCCTCTCAAACTGCCCCAGATGCTTTTTCCAACCTGTATGGGAAAATAGATGCATTCCTATACTTGGAGGGGGAAATATAAAACAGCTCTTCCATACCCTTTCCCCACTTTCAATC
Source organism: Lacerta agilis (assembly GCF_009819535.1). Taxonomy (NCBI): domain Eukaryota; kingdom Metazoa; phylum Chordata; class Lepidosauria; order Squamata; family Lacertidae; genus Lacerta; species Lacerta agilis. The sequence goes on from NC_046313.1 coordinate 67,051,208, forward strand.
ACAGCCTCCTGAGGCTACTTAAAATAAAATTTAAAAAGTTTACCACTTGCATCTCCCCTCTAACATCTGGTTCAGCTCTGAAACCTTTTGGATGGTTATAACAACCTCAAGGCTCTGGGTGGACATTGTGAGTGGAGAAGAGCACAACTATTAAAAGCATTGTATCTCGGTCATTTCCAGACACCCCTTCCAAAACCAGCTTGTTTCTCAATAATTGTAAGTGAGCTTCTGTGCCAGGCGAAGCCTTTTCACACAGTAATTATTTTCCCATCAGAACTGACCACGCTTGCCCCTCTTGACTCAGCTCATTTTGCAGGACTGATGAGATTCATCCCACCTTGAATTCTCCAGCATCTGCCCTGTAGGGTTGTTGACAGCTTGGCTTATCTGGATTGACAGCAGCCACTGCAGGTGGCAAAGGAATTTAGAAGCTGATCTAGCTGTCAGGTTTTCCTAGGATGCTGGAAACAGGCAGATGTATGGGGAGACCATAGGGCTGTAGAATTTGCTTTCCAAGAGGATAGAGCACCCAAGGATTCTTTTACCTGTAGAAGGGTCTTGCCTTGTATTTTTGACCATAGAAAGTGTGATTCAGATCCTTGCACTCTCTCCAGTTTGGAGAAATGTGATGGGGGCGGGGGCAGAACTAACCCTTCTGTGGTATTTCTGGATATCAGAATGACTTGAAGCATCTTATTTGGAACATCCATTTATGATTATGGATTTATTAGGTTCAGCAACATGATGGGCTGCTACCCCTCCACCCCCTGCATGCAAATCTCTCTTTAGTGGATTCTTTTAATAATATTTACTAATTACTTAAACAAGAACACTCACTTCAATAACACACAAGAATAAGAAGAAACAAAGACAAAAGAACGAAATTAAAACTAAACTTAAACACACACACACACACACACGACATATTTGAGCTGTTTCAGTCATATTCCCTGGAAAAAATAATTACTGGTGTTGTGGAGTAGAAATATTTTTTAAATGGACATTGTCGTCAAGGTCTTATGATATAAGCAGAGTCTTCTCCATAGCTGTATGTGCAAAAGCAAAATGCGGCTTCTCACTAATTAATTGCACTCAGTGATGCAGGACAAAAGATAGGAAGCAGGAGGAACAAAGGTTTCTCCAAGCCCAGAAGCAACAGCTATGTACCCACCGCAATAGAGAAACAAGTGAGACTCTTTCTACTCTGTTGCTTCGAATATTTCAGAAGGGCAGGGGGCAGAGGAAAGTCCAACTTTCTTTAGGCTATCCAGAATCATAAAAGGTATCTCATGAAAATCAGGGAGGAAAAAGTTCTGTCTCACCCTGACAGGACAGTGGCAGCAGAAATGTCACTGCTTTGTGCAGATCAAACTGCTTTTGGATCAAGAATGGAGGGGAATAATAAATGTACCCAGACAAGTGTGGGATGTTCATTGGATGTACCAAGACATTTTTGCTTTTCCTCATATTTTAGTAGTCCCGATTTGCTGTCAGAGGAATCTGCTTCATACATGGCACAGGCTCACCCCGCACCTCTTCAATTCGGAAAAGTTGAATTAAATTTGTCTATATTTGAGGGATATTTAGAATACAGAATTTCCTGGTTGTGAGACACACACAACACACACACACACACACACACACACACTTCTTAAAACTTTAAATACAAATTTGGATAAAAGATTTTAATAAAAGACAGGTAGTATGTAATGTAGCACTGGGAGGCCAATCAACAGAATCTCTTTTATTTGTTAGGATTTTTAGTACTTTTATTCATAAAATAATAAGATATAGAGAACTAATGTAAATAAAAAACAGAAAACAGCTACAAAAAGTACAGATGGAATAAGTACAATACAGAGTCCTCTCTTAAAGATAGTTCTTAACTCACAGAAGGGAGTAGCCCCTCCCAGCTCTCACCTGGTATAACTTCCCTTTCTCCCCCCAGCTTCTCACTCTGGGAGACCAACGTTTCCCTGCCTCCCACCCAGGGTCCTCCATCAACCATCTACACTGCCCTGTGAGTATACCATCACTGGACCTTGATAAAGGCCCTGAGCATAGGACTCCAAAGAAAAAAGAAGAAACAAAGAAGAGAGACGATGACAACAACAATAACAACAACAACGAAAGAAAGAAAGAAAGAAAACAAACAAGATAACAAAAAGTGAAAGAAGCAGGAAGAAGAAAGGAGAAAGAAAGAAAGAAAAGGGGGGAAAGGAAAAAGAAAAAGAAACAATAAAGAAAGGTGAAAGGGACTCCTAATTTTCCAACTGCCAGTTACATACATACACACACACACACACACACACACACACACACACATATATATATATGACATTCAGTCCCTGATAACATCCATCTTCTCCACTTTCTGTTAAGAATAAACTGAACCTCAATCCTGACAAGAGAGAGGTGCTCTTAGCGGCTAGGTGGCTTATCTGTATGGAAGTATGATGTTCAGCATGTTCTAGACGTGATTGCACTCCCATGAAGGAAGAAGTTTGTTGCTTGTGTGTGCTCTTCAGCTTTCCACCAGATGTATCCCTTTGGGGGCATAAAAAGCCTGATGTCACTTAACTATACACAGGCAACTTCCATGTTAGAGTGATGTCGCATGTTTATACATTGGGTTGCCCTTGAAGACTATCAGCTTGTCCCACTGTTAAGATCTTCAGAAGCTCTCTTCTGCGTGCCCCTGCCATTTGAGGTAACGTGGGTGACAATGTGGGAGAGGGACCTTTTGGTGGTGGTGCCTCAGCTGTGAAATACCCTTTTAATTTTCCCAAACATTTTACTTGGTGTGGGGACCTTTTATCCTCCAGATGTTGCTGAAATTCCCATCATCTCTAGCCATTGACTATGCCTGGGCTGATGGAAGTTGTCATTCGGCAACACCTGGCTGATGGAAGTTTTAGTTCAGCAACCATTGCCATAGCTGCCTTGCCAATATGTTTGTCCAGCTCAGCATCAATGGAAAGGATGCTGTTTATGGTGGAGCCCAGATAGACAAAATCATCTACCACCTCAAGCATGTGGTCACCAATGCTGATGTGTGGAGTGCTGGCAATGTTCTGACCCAGGATTCTGGTCTTTGTCAGGCTGACGGTGAGGCTGAACTCCAGGCATGCTTGGGCAAAATGGTTGATGAGTCTCTGTAGATCTTCCTTGAAGTGCACTGTCAAGGCTGCATCATCTACAAACAACAGACCTTGGATAAGAACCCACTGCACTTTGGTCCTGTCGTGGAGACATGCCAGGTTGAACAGACCCTCCATCACCTCTGGAATGGAAGTGCATACTGTCTTCAGTCAAGCTGAATGCATAGGAGAGCAACAGGGAGATATGCCAAAGAGAGTTGGGGCAAGAACACAACCCTGTTTCACACCACTCTTTATAGGGAAGGCATCTGAGGATGAACTGTCATACTGGATGGTGAGTGGAGCTTTTAAAGGACCCATGTTTTGGTTCAGGCTCTAACATCCCTTTGGTCTTCTGACTTTTCCTTGGGGGCCCTGTTGGCATCTCAAGTATGGTGCAATAGGTGAATGTAATTTGGACAATTTGAGAGGGGTGGATGTGGCATTAGGAAGTGCACAGCATTTCCCTTCGGTCAATATGGGCTGCTGGTGTCTGTCTGATTTCCCACCAGACAGGTGGCTCCTCCTATCATTTGGTCATCTCCAGGTGGAGCTTCAGATGCCCTGGGTTCAACATGCAATGTTTCTGAAGTTGTGTCTTCCAGGGTCATTGTTGGGATCACTTCTCAGCTTCAAGAATACAACACTGTCCTCTTCTACCAGCCGGTCATTGGGGTCTTGACAGACGTGATAGGTATATGGTTATTGGAAGCCATCTATCTTTGTAAGAGATGACATATGTGGAGCATTTATCTGGGTGACTTGGATTACATCAGATTATATTTCCTTTTATATATAGAAAAAGAAGCATGATAAATAAATCAACATCAATTTATGGGATGAGGCTGTGAAATATTTTGATACATATTTAAAATGCAGAGCTGTCTCAAGAACTTGAACCGAGGCCAGCAATGGAAGGTGTCTTTTATTGGGAAGGGAATCTTCTTTATGGCAGGGGAGACAGACTAAAAAGAAGGAAGAAATATAGGAGCTCTAGGGAGCAATGCAGATCTGAACCTTTGAAAGCTGCAAAAAACTACAGCTGATACTGCCCAAGGGCATAATAATAATAACTGCTCTAACATGCTGCCCTTAGCTCTCATAGCAACATCCTGGGGGTTTGTATGTTTGCTGAATTTCAGCAATCCAATTTGCCCAAGGTATGGTCTGAAGGCAAATAATTTCAAGCTAAGCAGGTCTGGGTCTCCTCAGGGGCTCAATGGGAGACCTCTTGGAAACCACATGTATGACCCCATGTTGGAAGAAAGGAGGGATATAAATTTAATAAATTTTAAAAGATGTCTGTGGTCTGTTATATGCGTTATATTTTTTCACACTGAGAGATGTCCATATAGGAAAGGAGTTGCCTACCATAATGTGTGCTGTTTTTTTCTTTACGCTACTAACACTCTTGCAGCCCCACTCTTGCATTTTCTTAAAGATCTATCTCTGTGTAGGAAAAGCTGAATGTCTGAAGTGCCTTTAAAGGCTAGATGAGCTTTGGGAATAGGTATTCCAACATGTTCTCTCTATTCCTGAGCGGGCTGAAAATGTTGGAACTTGGGGCAAACATCTCCCCTCACTGAGCAAGTTCTTCACGGAGACGCTGCAAGCCAGTGCCTTGGTCCATCTAACTCAGTATGGCTGACACTGAGTGGGAGTGACCCTCTAGGGTTTCAGGCAGGAGGACTTCCCAGCTCTACCTGGAGAGGCTGAGGATTGAATCTGGGAAACTTTGGCATGTAAAGCATATGTTCTACCACCAAGCTAAAGTTCCAACTCCTAGCTGCCTAAAAATAAGAGAATGCCGCCGCCACCCTTTCACAGCTGTTGTGGTTGGGGAAATCAAATGACTTTTGTTGCACTGCCTTGGTCTGATGCACTTCTCTCTTGGCATGGGAGGAGGTGTCAAGCCAAGAGTGATTATACCTCTATCTCGACCCGGAAAATGTGTTCTGCAGCTCTGGCACTCTCAGGTCGGTTGTTTTACATGGAGCTAGAGATGAAGAATTGCGTGGGATGGTGGAGAATGTCAAACATAAAGTGCTGCAGGCGCCTGGTACTACAGGAAGGGTCATAGGCCAGCATCTTTTTTTGCATGAGAAAGTCCCAGGTTCAGTCACTGGCATCTGCAGGTAGGACTGGGAATATTCCCTGATAACCTGGAGTCAGTGTGCACAATACTGAGCTAGATGGACTAGTGGCTTGACTCACAGGGCTCACCTACACTTACCTTTGCTCTGCACTTGTAGGCGCAGGTCCAGGCTTCCCAAGTTTGTGTCAGAGCACTCTTCCTTTTCCTTTTGCCCTGCCACTTTCCCTGCAAAAACCTACTCTTTACCGCTGAAGCAGAGCAAACAGCAATCTACGCAAAACCCAAATGGACACGTGCTCCAATTTAGCAGTAAAGATTGAGTTTTCCTGGGGAAAGTGGCATGGGGGGGGGGGGAAGTGGCAGATCTGTGCCGAGAAAGCAAAGGGCAAAAGGTAAAGGTAAAGGACCCCTGACAGTTAAGTCCAGTCGCAAACGACTCTGGGGTTGTGGCGCTCATCTCGCTTTACTGGCCGAGGGAGCTGATGTTTGTCCGCAGACAGTTTTTCCGGGTCATGTGGCCAGCATGACTAAGCCACTTCTGGTGAAACCAGAGCAGTGCACGGAAATGCCGTTTACCTTCCTGCCAGAGTGGTACCTATTTATCTACTTGCACTTTGACGTGCTTTCAAACTGCTAGGTTGGCAGGAGCTGGGACAGAGCAATGGGAGCTCACTCCGTTGTGGGGATTTGAACCGCCAACCTTCTCATCGGCAAGCCCTAGGCTCAGTGGTTTACAACACAGCGCCACCCATGTCCCGGGCAAAAGGTAAATTGTGGCTAAACCCTTATTATAAGGCCGTTTCTTCTGTTTGCCAGGCACAGGCAGAATATCAAGCTTTCCCGCTGCAGCACATCCCTTCTACACCTAATGAGAGGTCAAAGCACACACACATTCCGTTTTTGCTCACCAGACTGGATCCCAGCCCTACCACTGGCTCAAGCATCCCTGGCAGTGTGACACTACTCAGCAAAGCCCTATGCCGAAATTTCCTGGCTAAATGTCTGGGTGTATTTCAGCCACTGCTGAGGGGGGCTGCACTTTGCACAGGCAAGAACTATGATCACGCTAACAGCCGACCACCTATGCCTGTAATTAACTGCTGGGTAAGCAAGGGGGAATTAGCAGTGCACTGTAAGACTCGGCTTCCAATCAAGAGTTTAATCATGCAGCCTGCAAACAGCAAGATACACAGTTATTAATCTTCGAACTGTGTGGTAACCTCAAGTATAATTCCCAATTAATCAGTGGGAGGTAGACACAGCTCAATATTTACAAGCATTTGTAGCATTAAATGCTAATTTATAGCATTAATGTGATTAAAGGGGGGGTATTGCTTATGCAGTGACGTGGGTCAGCCTAGTTAAGACTTGGACCCTGTTCTTCAGACCATTCTTGTGACTATGTTGCTAGTGAGGAGTTTAGCACAATATAATCAGATCCCCAATAACAATCCCATTTTGTCCAGTTTGTGCTGCTTCCCAGAATGCCCAACTCAGAACTCTCCCAGACAATAGACTAAATAAGTAGCCAGGCTGCATATTACTCTTACCACATGGAAGGCCAGCCCAGTTTTCCTTCTTCAGAAGAATGAAGGCTCCCTCTTGATGTGCGAATAGAGCTGGCAAGGCTTGAAGTCATACTGACAGAGAAGCTCCCAGCCAGTTTTCTGCTTCTGTTCCTTACCTCCAGTTTGGCATACCATTTTGATTGGATTATATACAAATACTCACAGCCATGCAGGACGCAGCAGGCACGCAAGCTATCTGTGGTAGAGCAGAAAGTGAAGTCACTGCCCCTCCAGCCTAAGAGGAACTTGGGAAACTCATGTGAATTCTGCTTTGATTCCTGGCCACTTTGAAGAGGACTCCTTGGTCCATCATGAACAACACCCACTTCTGGGTGTGTGTGATGGAAGAGGAACTCCATCAAGCACATTGATCTCCAGGAAGTATACTATAGCACAGGGTGCTTCAACTTTTCATAACAAGTGGGCCGCAAGACTACTTCAACATGGACCCTGCCAAACTGTGAAAGCACCACCTAGGCAATGAGAAGGAGGACTCTAGGATCCTGTCAGAGCCCCATGCCTCCTTCCCAAAGCCCAGTGAGCACCTCACTTCCCTGGCTTTAGGAAGGCAGCATGAGGGCTGTGGGAAGGGGGCATCAAATATTGTTGAGGGTCATCAAAAAAGGCCTTGAGGGCTGCATTCAGGCTGAATGTTGGACCACCCTGCTATAGCACATACACTGATTGTAAGGATCCATTGGCTTGTCCAGAGTAATCTGTTTGGATTGCTTTTATGTGGCATAAGGAGAGAAGGGCATACTTGCTGATCCCCAAGTGTGGCATCAACATGAGAGAGAACTCAATTAACAACACTCATCTGAACTCAGATCCTGGTCATTCTGAGGCAGGCTTCCTCAACCTCAGCCCTCCAGATTCCCATCATCTCGGACCACTGGTCCTGCTAGCTAGGGATCACGGGAGTCGTAGGCCAAAAACAACTGGAGGGCCGAGGTTGAGGAAGCCTGTTCTGAGGGGTAAGCAGCGCTCCTTTGGGTTTAGTTACTACCTGCCCATGCCTTTTTTTCATGTTTCTTCCTCTCACCAACTTTTCTGGCTGGGAAAGGAAGCAGGGCTGCCATAATAGAAAATGGGAGAGTGGGCATAAAAGTGATGCAATGGGTGGCAGCAATCATTACAGGATTCCCCCCCCCCCACACACACCAAGAGTACTTAATTGCTCCGGTTTGAAAATCACTACTTATTTTTAATGGAACAGTTTTTGACACCAGAACCATCTGCACTTTTCATCGTGGCAGGTCGTTCCTGGGCAGCTTCCTTTCTCAACAACTTTGCTGTCTGCTTGTGAACTATCCATTTTTGGACTGTCGATCACTTCTGACTCTCACAGGAAAGGAAACAAAGGGGGCCAACCTCTCAGTACCGGATGCATCTGCAGGTCCTTTGGAGCTGCCAGGTAAGCCAGATCACGGTGGGGATATTTGGAAGAGAGGGTGGCAAGACAACTCACTGGTCTTGCGGATGGATAATCTCATTCTGCAAGGAGCCTATAGGAGAGGCTGAGGGTGCAGGAATGGCTCACTCCGTGTTAACTTTAGAGCAGCCAGGCAACCCCATGTGATCCACCACAGCTGATCAGCCTCTTTCGTCTTGGAGCAAAGTGAAGAGCTAGTATGTTCACAGACCCTGCTGGGTGGCAGCTCAGCCAATGACTCATAGCGTAACACACACAAGGATCAGTGTGCGTTTAAATTTGCCATGGCAACAAATAGTCCACCAGCGGTAATTACATAGATCGTCATGGAGACAGGGCAAAAGAAACAGAATTAGTTCCCAGTTCTTTCAGGAGAAAGACCATCTCTGAAGTTCCTGGCATAGGATCCCCAGGGAGGATGTAAGAGAAAGGAGGCTGCGCTACCTCCAGCCCTTAAAAAAAGATGCTCTCTGCCAGATAGCTGGTCTATGGCAACACAATCTCTGGTTTATGAGATAGCTGTAAATGTCTCTTCACTTTCCCATTGCTTAGGGGGTGCAAATATTAAATGAGAGAAATACATGCAGACAAAGTGGAAGATGTATAGGTTTACCCCTGAGATAAGAGGCAGCGGGTCCCTGGGTACCAGTTTCTGGAGAACAACTGCAAGTGAGGGCTATTGTCATCTTGCCCTGCATGTGGGCTTTCCATAGGCAGAAAATGGCAACTCTGGAAAGCAGGATGCTGGGTGAGGTAGGCCATGGGTCTGATCCTGCAGGGCTCTATTTGTGACCCAGAGGATTTGGACAGTGCCTCCTCTATCCACCACCACTCACCCCATCCTTCACTACACCAACCTTGAAGCCCCTCCCCCATGATTTGCAGATAACGCCACCTTTCATCACAGAAAACAGCACAGGATTCTGTATTTGTGTCCTTTGGCCTTAGCAGAGATTCTGACTAACTAGCCTTGCTAAAGGACTGAAAGCCCTGTTCTGATAAACTCCTCTGTTCCAGTGGCATTCTTTAGCAGGAGCAGTATTCGTCAGTCTCAATATTTATCAGGAGGAGCCACATACAGTCAGCAATGGCTATGTTTTCATTTATTTCCCTGGGCCCAAAGCAGTTTTACAGGTTGCGCTCTCCTTGGACAGTGGGCGGAAATGTGTGAGGGGGAGGAACAATCTCTAAATATGGGCAACCGTTCACAGATTTGGGAGAAAGCTACAGTGAGAACTGCAAATGGTGTGGTGGGTGAGTTCTGCCACCACAAATGTAAAAACATAAGAAGAGCCCTGCTGGATCAGAGAAAAAGGCTCACCTAGACCAACATGTTGTTCTCACAGTGACTGACCAGGTAGAACACAGCCCTCATGGCTAGTAGCCACAAATTGATCTAAAGAAAGATGTGCAGGTGTGTAGTGTGCACATGAGACAGATCATACTTGTGTGTATGTGAGAAATATGGCACACATATCTTGCATTGCTTCTTTTGATAGGCTTTACCTGTAACAAATCACATTTTTTAAAAGGATCCATTACTTGGTTCAACATTTCCACTCCCTCCCTCTCCCTCCCCACATCTTCTTAGATTTTTTGTAAATCCCTACAAACTCCCTTTGCTCTTCCCCATCTCCAATAGCGGTGACAGAACTGACTCAGAAGTGCTATGCTAAAAACACAGCATGTTGTAGAGGAGGTTTTCCCTTTTACAAATGCCCTTGCCAAGCCTGGCATCCCACCGCCTTGATCAGAAGCAGTGCCGGTGAACGATGAAGGACCCCTTCTCATTGTAGGCCTGCCGGTCGATCCACATGTTCTGGAAAGAGTTAAGCGACGCCACAATGGAGCCACCCAACCAGGCAGAGAAGGTGCGGTTGGGGAAAGCCAGGATGCCCACCTTTTTGGATGGCTCCATCTTCTGCAGTTCCTTCTTAATCCTCTCGGAAAAGCCACGAAGCATGGTAGTTCCACCAGCCAGCAGCACATTGGCAAGCAGGTCCGCTTGTCTCTCTGGCTTGCATTTCCTGATGCTGTTCATGGCTTGGACATGAAGCCCCACCTCTGGGAAGCCCAGCATGGTCGGATTGAAGAGGATCTCTGAGCAGCGGAAGCGCTCACTGCCGATGGAGATAACCTGACTGTCAGGAAGGGTGTAGTCCATGAGGTATTTCTTCTCATCAGCATTCAGTTCACCCTCATATTCCTCCGGGATATAGCAGCATTTCTCCTTGATCTGACATACCACCTCCATTTCATCCTTATGGAAAGGGTTCCCAGATTCTCCCATCAGCTTGGCCAGGTATTCTGTCAGGGCATTTCCTGCTATGTCCAGTCGGTAGGTGGCATGAGGTAAAATGTAGCCATAGTAGACAGGAGCGGTGTAGGATGTCCCATAGCCAGAGCCAATCACCAGCCCGTCCGTCCGGCCGTAGGAATACACTGACAAAAGGGACTGATGAGCCACAAACATGGCTGGCACCTCAAAGTTCTCAAAGAGCAGCTCCGCCATTTTCTCGCGGTTAGTCGTTGGGGACATGGGGGAATCGGTGACTAGCACAGCGAGCTCTTCAGGGCACACGCTGAGCTCTGTGTAGAAGACATGGTGCCACAGCATCTCTAGGGCATCCCAATCTGTCACGACACCATGGGTCATTACCTGGTGTGTGCTCACCTCCGCACGCCGCTGTGGGATGCTCTTCCCAATGTAGTACAATGGGCTTTCCTTGGTCCTGTACCTTGGCACCCCCACAACACTTGGCACAATGGATCTCGGCTTCTCATCCCCAGCCAGGCCGCTCTTGGTGTATCCAGTGCCTGTGTCTATAACAACGGCAGCATAGTCCTTGTACTTGTCTGATGGGCATGATGAAGATTCTGACGGGAGGCCCTTTGAGCTCGGTCTGTGCCCTACAGAGCCAGGACTCTTGGACTTCTTAGGGTAGTGCATTGTGATGGGATCTTTCAGAGGCTATGTCCCTTTGTCCTGATGCTATCACAAGACCAGACACTGGCCCAACAGCCTCAGAGGGAAAGAAATAATCTTCCCAACACTACAGAAGGCAGGCAACATGTTGCCATAACAATCACCTGTGATGCGGCCACAGCAGAATGACATCATAAGAGTGAGGGATGAGATGAAGGTGTTTCCATTCTAATAAAGATATTGAAATGAAACTGAACTGACACCCACTGAGACCTTACAACAATACTTGCCATACTTCTATGGTTTCAATGAATGACATCCACTCTAGACACCGTGTGATATTTAATGGGTTTATCCTCATCAATTATTTCATAGAATCATAGCATTGCAGAGTTGGAAGGGACCATGAGGATAATCTAGTCCAACCCCCTGCAATGCAGAAATATTTTGCCCAATGTGGGGCTTTAACCCACAACCCCAAGATTAAGAGTCTCCTGCTCTACTGACACAGCTAACTTCACAGAATGACGAAAGCAAACACATGTTGGCTAAGGAACTTGTTGCCTAAACTGACGTACGATTCAGTTGTGGTGTGTGCAATAATCTTCTGTGCCTTCTCAATCTGAAGTTCATGTCAGCTGCTTTTATTATACCCTGACTGTGCCTCCCCCCCTTTTTTTTGGTCTGAATTTTAGGTACGGGACTAATAGTGCACTATTAGTCCATCGGGGCCTGGTGAGGACCCCAAGACCTCCAGCAATGATTTTGCAATGTTCTTTGCAGATAAAGTCACTCAGATTCTGAAAGAGGTAGGCTAGAGTCCACTGTGGGAACAGGGCCAGGGCAGGAGAGTGCTATGGTCCTGTCTAGTAAAGTTGCATGGGATCAATTCCAATCTGTTACCTCCAAGGATGTGGACAGGCTGCTTGGATGAGTGAAATCGACCCCCTGTCTCCTTGATCCTTGCCCATCTTGGCTTATAAAAGCTAGCTGGGAAGGGCTGGGTGATGGGCGCTGCGGGGTGGTGAATGCTTCCCTCTATGAGGGAGCCTTCCCAGACCCACTGAAAGAGGTGGTTATTAAGCTGCTTCTTAAAAAAACATCTTTGGACTCAGCCAATATGGCCAACTATTGCCCAGTCTCAGATCTTCCATTCTTGGGCAAGGTGATTGAGAGGGTAGTCGCTGAACAACTCCAGGCATGACTGGAGGATGTGGACCATTTGGATCCCTTCCAATCAGGATTCAGGCCTCATCATAGGACTGAAACGGCCTTGGTCGCAATGGTTGATGATCTCCAGCAGGCTAGGGAACAAAGGTGAAAGGTGTTTCCTAGTTCTGCTGGATCTCTCAGTGGCCTTTGATACCATTGACCAGGATATCCTTCTGGACTGTCTAGAGGAGCTGGGAGCTGGGGGGTACTGTTATGCAGTGGTTCCACTCCTTCCTCCTGGGCTGTGTCCAGAAAGTGGTGTTGGGGGCTGAGTGTTCAGACCCCTGGGCTCTCACTTGTGGGGTGCCTCAGGGTTTCATCCTCTCCACCATGCTTTTTAACATCTATATGGAGCCACTGGGAGAGATCATCAGGGGGTTTGGGCTGGGTGGTCATCAGTATGCAGATGACACCCAGCTCTCTCTCTCTTTTAAATCAGAACCAGTGAAGGCGGTGAAGGTCCTGTGTGAGTGTCTGGAGGCAGTTGGAGGATGGATGGTGGCTAACAGATTGAGGTTGAATCCTGACAAGACAGAAGTCCTGTTTTGGGGGGAGAGGAGGTGGGCTGGTGTGGAGGACTCCCTGGTCCTGAATGGGGTAACTGTGCCTCTGAATGACCAAGGGCACAGCCTGGGAGTCATTTTGGACTCACAGCTGTCCATGGAGGTGCAGGTCAATTCTGTGTCTAGGGCAGGCTGTCTACCAGCTCCATCTGGTACTCAGGCTGAGACCCTGCCTGCCCACAGACTGTCTTGCTATACTGGTGCATGCTCTGGTTATCTCCCGCTTGGACTACTGCAATGTGCTCTACATGGGGTTACCTGTGAAGGTGATCTGGAAACTGCAACTAATCCAGAATGTGACAGCTATACTGGTGACTGGGAGTGGCCGCCGAGACCATGTACCTAAAGGACCTTCACTGGCTCCCAGTACGTTTCCGAGCACAAATTCGAAGTGTTGGTACTGACCTTTATGTCCATCACTGCAGTGATATGGCTGCAGTAAGCATGTGGCTGTTTGAAAGAGAAAGGGGTGAGAGAATGGTGTTAGTGCTACCTAGTATGCCCAGGGGAAAGAAGCCTTGCATTGGATTCTGCAGGGAGGAACACAGAGGGAGAAGAGGAGGTTGGGGGGGGCAGGTTAATGGAGATGTGGCAGAGAGAGAGGGTTGCATAGGAAAGGAGATGGAGTCACACAGAGGCAGAAGGAGAGCTATGCCACCTTGAATTGCTGTGAACTCCGCCCTCTTTTGCCTCTGGCCTCACCCACAGCTGAGCTGTGCCCCCCTGACAGATTAACCCCCCCCCCCGAATAAAAGACAGAAAAAAGATTCCCCACTTTGGATTTAGCTGCCTGATCAGCACTGGAAAAACGTTCCCCAAATGAGCTTGGCAGAGGAGGGAGCTGCAAATGCAATGCAAAAAGATGCAGCACAAACTGGATTAATTTAAGTGAGTGTTGATGGGCACATGCAATTCTAGCTGGTGATCCCAGAGCATGTGCGTAGGGAACTGAATGTCCCCAACTCCATAGCAAACATGAAGGGTTTCATTTTCTGTTGATGCTCCTGAAAGAATGGGCACATTGTTCAGTTAGAGCACCAGTTCTCCACAGAAAGACTTGAGAGTGGAGATCTCTGGTGGAATGTCAGGAAGCTCCTCTACTCAGCATCCTGGTTCTTACTCCCAGTCAGATGTTTCCTTTGGGGCCCATGACACTGTAGAAACTGCAGGAAACCTTTAGAAGCTAGAACAGGGCGCACACTTCCACTCTATGCTCATATATTTCTATGATGGCTATCTGGTCTGTCTCCTCTGTCAGAGATATTAAGGCTCTGTGTACCAGTTGCGAGGAATCACGAGGGAGAGAGAGTGCTATTTCACTCAGGTCCTTCTTGTCATCTTCTTCTTCTTTGGCAATCACTTGTAGCCAAGTAAGATCGTCTTCCATTAACATGGTTTTCAAGAGTGACTGTTTGTGTTACCCGACAACGTCCGTATATTCCACGTTCCAATGTTCAATTGTCTTTCACGACCGCTGGGTGGTGACCCCACTGGGCGCAGTAATCCAGTCAGGGAAAAAGGGAGGCAGATTATGTTTAGGGTCCTGCTCCCCGTCACCATTTGCCGATTGCCATGGGACGTTTGGGGGTTTGGGATGGGTTTTTGGAAGATGCCTGTGCGTGGATTTGTTTTATGTGTGTAGATCAGTGCACGCTGACCAATGCACAGTCTTCGCAGTAAGGCTCTATTCCAATGGCATGAATAATCATGACTGGTAGATTCTTGTTGTAGTGGAGCAATAGCCTTTCCTATTCCCCTCCTTCCAGAGCCCCTGACCTGCATTTTAGTGTGACAGGTCCCCTTGGCATCTTGCTGGCCATTGCGAGGGCAGGATGATGGTCTAGATGGGTCTTTGGCCTGATCCAGCAGGCTCTTCTTATGTTCTTGTGCTGGGGTTTCATCTGATCCTATTATACTCACTCACCTGGGAGTAAGCCTCACTGAACTCAATGTGTTACATTTCTCAGTAGACATGTGTAGCATTAATCTCTCGTTCCCAGTGTATGCATTCATGGAAGGAATGGCCTTAGATCTTTAGTCTTGGCTAGCCCCTGTGCCCCACCTATTACCTGCTTGGGAATAGGGGTGTATGATTGTCCTAAGGGTGCATTCTCCTTCCTCAGCTGCTTGACAGAGAGGCAAAGGTTCAGAATGAGCAGAACTTCTGATAAATGGCAGGAACAATTGACTTTCCCTTGCTAAAGTAGCTCTTTCTCCTCTGGCCACAGGGAACTGTCTCACTCTTTAAAAAAAAAAATCCAAAAAAATCCTGTGCGGCTAATCTGCCCGTGTCTGCTTAATTCCTTCTGACTGGCAGAGAAGCAACTCTGTTCTCCCTGCATTCAGCCAGCTTTGTCATTAATGCAGCTAATTCCAGAGCCAGAGGGTGAGCCTGGGAGATCCATAGCAAAGCAGGCAGGCCGTTCGCACTGCTGGCAGAGCCGGGGGGCAGGAATAGCGATTGAGCTCACCATGCTAGATTTACTATATATACTATTTTCTAAGTCAGGGCGAATCCTGATGCATATCCGATGGGCATCAAACATCAAGACCTGTTCAGGGTAAGATTCAGAGCATCTCACCACCAGTGGGTTGACATGAAACTGAATTGTGGATGACCTAGCAGCATCCCTTCTCCCCACCTACCCACTCTGCTTCATCAGAGTGCTTGTTACATGTCCAAGATGCAGGGATGATGCAATGCCAGGACAACATGATACTAATTGACATTAAAAACCATATTGTGTAAGTCCATCCTCAGTGGCATCCTGCAGCTGTGACATGCTGCTGTCTACTTCTAAAAACATCTGTGGCTCCAATGTTAAAGAGTTGCAATGAAGTGGATGGCCTGTGACTAATACTGGACCGTTTACTGTAGGTGTGTTCCAAGACAATTTTCAATAACTCACTTCTTGTTCCACTTTACTGTCAAGAATTGTGTGTTGGTTAATGTGTACTTGCAAGATGGAGGGTCAATGGATGGTTCTTCTATCTTTGATCAAGGAGATGTGCCAGATAAATTTCCCAGCATCAGAATTCTATGGTTTTCTTTCTCATTGCATATCTGCGGATCTGTTTTGAATTTTACACTGCAGCTTGCCAACCCTGAAATGCATATATAACAGAAATGTAGGCATATGAAAATAAATTTTATGAAATAAAATAATAAGCCTACACAGATGCTTAGAAAGTTGAGGTAATTTTAATGTGTTTTAGTACTTCAAATTTGTATGTTTTAAAGTATGGTTGTGGTTTCTTCTTCTTCTTGATTTCACACTTTTATCTTTTGTAAACTGCTTTGAGGGGTTTCCACCACCACCCCTTACGATCAAACAGCGTGAAATTTATATGAAATAAAAATATGAATATTTGTGAAAACAACACCAAAAAGTATGGTGTAATGCTTGGAAAAATGTATTTACTAGGCAAAATGTATTCATATTCATATATTCAAAACCGAGAAAGAGTTCCATGGGCAGGCCTCTAGATTCCTGCAGGAGCTTCCCTGCAATGCCTCCACAAGACTTCCCATTTGAACACAGCACTATATGGGTATTTCTGCATGAAGAAAAATGTTTGTATTTTATAGTCTCCTCTGACTATTACCTTTTCCTTTATGTCACTTTAGTCTGTTATCCTCTGGTTTTTGTAAGGGTCAGAGGGAGCAGAGTTACTGCTGCTTCATCTTAGTGCAAGAATAAAAAAGGGAGAGCACAAAAGACCCTGATTTTCCCAGTAAAGAATAGGAGTTGCAGCGGCATGTCGGGAGCTGCTGAGGCTACTATGGGAAGCCTCCAGGCCATGCACAGTGCTTGAATTGCCAGAGGGTGAAGGGCGGAAGAAGCATGGCTAGAGATGGTCGAATCTGTTCCATTGGGTTTCTCATTTTCCCAACCTCAAGTTCCATGCTCCACATTTCCACATTAGTCTGCAATTTATTTTCCAAAGTTCTCACCTGCATTTTAGTGCAAGTCTTCCCTAATACACACACACACACACACACACACATTTTTACAGGACGTGGGTGGCGCTGTGGTCTAAACCACTGAGCCTCTTGGGCTTGCCGATCAGAAGGTTGGTGGTTCAAATCCCCGCAATGGGGTGAGCTCCCGTTGCTTGGTCCCAGCTCCTGCCAACCTAGCAGTTCGAAACCACGTCAAAGTGCAAGTAGATAAATAGGTACCACTCCGGCAGGAAGGTAAATGGCGTTTCTATGAACTGCTCTGGTTTCGCCAGAAGCAGCTTAGTCATGCTGGCCACATAACCCGGAAAAACTGCGGACAAACACCGGCTCCCTCAGCCTGTAAAGTGAGATGAGCGCCGGCCGCAACCCCAGAGTCGTCTGCAAGTGGACTTAACTGTCAGGCGTCCTTTGCCTTTACCTTTATATACATTTTTGCAAAGTGGTTTTTCTTTATATAATGCATTTTTCTAAGTTATTTTCACTAATATATAGATTGTTACACTTTACACTTTGTTATCTCTCTTCATTGGGGAACCCAAGTAACTGCTTGATTGATGTTGGCCAGATGTTGGGTCCACCAGAATCTGAAATGAGGGACCTCATTTAAAACAAGTCACAAGAAATATGCAATATCTTAATTAATACATTGCCCCCCCTCAAGCATTAGCTGGTTTCTGGTGGGTTTTGTTGTGCTTTGCCCACATGACAATCTGAGATAGAAAAGTAGGACCTGCGCGTCCTTTCCTTAGTGTGTCTCTGCTCCTGGTGTCTCTGATGGCCAGTGACATTTTCCTGGCACATGTCCCCTCTTTTCATTTATTCAGGGAATAACACTTTGAATCTTGGGGACCTTGACTACTTGTGTTTGAAATGTCTTCACTGCTGTGACTGGTTTGAGATTCCGAGGCGTTTCGCCTCTTGTTCTCTGGTTGGGCAAGTGTCCTAGCACTATTGGGATGTGTGATCTTAAAATGTCATTTCTGCTCATGCATGTGACTCCGAAATTTGCTCTGTCACCTCACCCTCACCCACCCACCACTTGCTTCAAGCCAGGAAGTCTCAGTTCAGTCACAGTTTGTCGAAGGTACAAGGGAGAACAAAATGAATTCATAGAAAAAAGGGGACAGCTATTCGTGGGAAACATGGAGAGGCATTCACACACCTCTGCAAGGGGCACACCCTTCTCTGAGGTAATTCGGGCCTCACTTGTGGTATTGAAAAAGAGAGAGAAGTTTGTTTACATGGCAAGAGGATGGGGAAATTGTGGACTGACTTGGAAGGGTTGTTTGCTATGTGGTAATTCGGTGTGTGTCCAGCTTGACAGTGAAGTTTGCTGGCTATGAGACTTGGGAACGAATTCAGTGTAGCACTAATTTAAATTCCCTGAGTGGTGTACTAGTTGTGCTAGCAGAACGGCTTGCACAGGAGAAGGTGCAGGAAGAAAGTATGGTTCTGGTGCCTGACTGCTCAACAGATTGCTGTAGCCCTAATATTTCTAGTTGTGCAACCAGCTTCAGATAGTGCAACTGATGTAGTGATGCTCCCTGAACATTTCCTTTTTTCTGGGACAATTCTTGCTGCTGCTGAGATAGGAACGAATGAGGGTGCATCTACATGATGCTTTCTTCCCAAAAGGCTATAGCAATGTTAGATGGCCAGCAGTCCTGTGCAGATCCACCATTGATAGTTCTTCCTTACTGGGAGCTAAGCTCTGATGTATTTTTTTGAGGCACTGATTCATTCTAGGGACCAGGGAACAAACAGGGTGAACTTTTGGAAATCTTGATGAAACTGGGCCAGATGAGTACTGCAGTTTTGACTTGTGTCATCTGGAGTCAGGGAACCAGGTGTAAAGCCTTGAGCGTAGTTTGTTCCATGTTCAGATGAGGCTAGAGACTATGACACTGACAGCCCACACTGAGATCTTCTTCTGCTGCATATATTTCAGTACTCTGAAATGTTCAGTCCAGTAGCCTGCTAGCAGCAGTCCACATCCATTCCTGTCTGGAGTCAGAGCCAGAAGCTGAGGTCTCTTGGCAGAGCCACTCGGGCTGACTGGCATGACTTAAATGAAAGCAATCCTTGGGTGAGAAGCATGTTGGCGGCAGCAGCTGCTGAGAACAACAGGCCACACTTGCATGACAGCCTCCCCTCCAATGTTGGAAGCACCTCAGCACCTCAGATAAGCTGGATCTCCTCCTCATGTCAAAATGCCTCCAGTTTAAACAATGGAAGAAGAGTTTGGATTTGATATCCCGCTTTTCACTACCCGAAGGAGTCTCAAAGTGGCTAACATTCTCCTTTCCCTTCCTCCCCCACAACAAACACTCTGTGAGGTGAGTGGGGCTGAGAGACTTCAAAGAAGTGTGACTAGCCCAAGGTCACCCAGCAGCTGCATCTGGAGGAGCAGAGATGCAAACCCAGTTCCCCAGATTACGAGTCTACCGCTTTTAACGACTACACCACACTGGCTCCACACAGTGGAGTTTCTGACTGAATCCCTGACTGACAGAAACTGTGGGGAGGGGGTAATGATAGTGGGTGGGCTCCTGGGTGTCCCGCATGTCCGTGGGGCTGGCCACTTTCAGGAACACAGGGGAAGATGAAATGCTACTGAGTGCAGTGTGTAAGTAGTTCTTCAGTTCAGACTGAGCTGTGATCAGAGACACCATCAGAAGCAAACGAACACAGAAACCTCAGGTGTTCTTTACAGTTTCATTTGCAAGTGCTTTTGGTTTCTGAAAAATCCTGGTCTAAAAATGTTCCTGCTTTGCTGCACCTACCTCCTGAACTCGGGTGGCTGTCTCTGCTCCCACCTGCTCCAAAAACTTGAATGGAGCCTAAAAGTGGCTTTTCCCCCCTTGAATGCCCCCCTCTCTACTCCCTCCTATAGATGTGTGTGTATGTTTTGAGAATGCTTGTCTCCAGGGGACAGGCAGCATGGCTATGCTGCTGAATTAGCACCTTTTAATAGGAACTATTTGACAAGAGTCTGATTCAGCTTTTCTCTCCTTGCTCTGTGGGGGATTTTTCTTTAGGTGAAACTGGGTCAGTTCAAGTATCCGAGTCACAATTGCATTTCATGTGCCTGCCCGCTTAAGAGCTCCATCCCAAAGGATTTGCTCTATGAATGTGTTCTTAGATTCCACATGCAGCCAGGCAGCTGCTTTCTGATAAGGTGAGGGGAGAAAAGGACGGGGGAGGGGGGAGAGTTCAAAAAGCGTACAAATGCAAATATATCAAGAACTGCTGTGGAAGGTGCTTTTATCAATAACCGTCCTGCTGAAGACTCTGCCTTTGTGAACTGAGCCATGATTGATGCAAGAAGTAACTCTCTTAGCCAGAGCATGGACACAGACCATTTGCACAGGAATTGATTTAACAGCCCTCCCTCACTGGGCATTGTTTGAGGGCTGTGATTGGTCACATGACCAATCTCCGATCCCTCCTCACGTATCTTATGTACCAAATCCACATTGATTTTGTATTCTGATGTTGCATTTTCCATGCACATTACAGTGCTCATCTATAGAAGGAAAAGGAAAAATGTCATCAAATCAGCATGGCTCCTTCCTGCTCTGATAGCTTCTGGGAGGGATAAGACGATGTTTCGTGATGATGCCTAATGTTTGTGGCATAACACTTGACCCATTCAAGTGAAAGCAATTTCTCTGTAGATCTGCTATAGTGGTGGCATAACAAGCTTCTGAGAGAGGCCTCTCTTTCAGCAATCATGTAATGTGTGCAGACCTGCATTTATTACCCCTTTCAGATGCAGTATTAGTCTGGGTGGTTGAACTGATTTGTGGAACATGCCTCCAGGGATGGGGGAGGAACTGGATGCATTTTCATCCAAAGTCGGACCTAATAAATTTGCACTTTCCAAAACAAAATGAGACAGAAACACATCAGTTCGTCAAAATGTGAAATTCTCTGAATTTTGCAGTGCAGTTGTCGAGTCAAGTAATGTGTACTAAAATAATAATAATAGTAGTAGTAGTAATAGTAATATACTGGGGTAAAGCATGCATAAAAATGCTTAAACATGTGTAAATAACATACAAAAATGTTATATTAGTGAAATCTGGCCTGAAAAGATATTAGGCAAAATGACATACAAATGTGTGTATCAGGAGCAATTATGTCCATCAGGGTTTAGTTGTTTAAATATTTAGCCTCTCTAACCACAGAACTTTCTCCAAGTAAAACATTTAAAACCTGATGCATATAAAAGCGATGCTCCTCATCAGTGGAAGGTGGTCTGGATGGAGAAATGTTATATTTGTATCCTGCTCTTCAGCCAAGCAGTTCACATATTAGAATGACAAAGGACCTGCCCTGCTCTGCCCTATCTTGTCCCCACAAAACAGGCACTTCTCTAGGGAGCTAGTTAAGGGTGGCAGCTTGGAAACTCTATGTATTTAGCCCAAATACAGGTGAAACTTGAAAAATTGGAATATCGTGGAAAAGTTCGTTTATGTAAGCAATTGTTTTCATTAGCTGCTGGAGATTAATATATGAGATAGACTCATGACATGCAAAGCTGAGTCTATCTCATATATTAGTTTCACCTTTTAAGTTGAATTACTGAAAGAAATTATTTTTTTTTTTATAAGAATTTATTGACCTTTTTCTTATAACAACATATACCCACACCCACACCTACAATTAAACAAATACAAAACGAATACATTGATAAAACATATACAAACAGTGTCAAGTTTTCTTGTTGCATCTTTTCTTTAAAAAGAAAATTTCTATTTCCATATCTTGACCATTGACTTCCCCCGCCCTTTCTCCTTCGAGTTCATATCCTTAATCTATTTTATAACCATTTCTCCTGAAATTCAAATTCAATTATATAGTTACACACAATTATATATTCAACATTTAACTAACAATGCATCCTCGTAGTAATATCTCATCATAATTCTTCTTCCATTGAAATCTTCACCAATCATTTATATCATATCTATCTCTTCTATCCTTTAAACTGCTGCTAATAACATAGTAACTCAAAATATCTCCTTTCATATTCAAACAAAAAATAAAACAGAAAGATTGTTGACAGTATTCACCCTCCGATTTCAAAATTCCATGACAGGCTACTTCAAATTTTACTTAATGTTTCACCCCACACCCCCTCTGTCCATTATTCTTCTCCTGGTGGCATCAACACTGAATTTCCCTGTGGCTTCCCTCTCCAAGCGTCCACAGATCCAGGCACAGTCCAAAACTCTCCTTGCCACGAGCTCCAGGATGTCCATCTCGTCGTCTCTCAGCTTCTCCGGTTCTTTGTAGCATTCCTTTTCTTCTTGTAGAAACCATAATTCTCTGTCCCTGGCCCCCGAGCTCACACCTCGGGGACTGGATATAACAAATCTTACCGTCGCCTTGGGACTGCCACCCCCAAAAGGCGAGTTTCTTCTCCGAAGTAGCTCACTCATTTCTCTCCATCTTCCCAGACATCCTCTCAGCTCTTTGGCAAGACTTTCTTCCAAAGTGTTAAAAGTTTTAAAAGCCTCCTCTGTGGGCAATTGGTTCTCTTTCAGACCCCCACACAAGACTTTGACTTTCCTGTACAGCAGTTCCACCTTCAAAGCAGTGAGCCTCTGTTCGTCCGTTAGTCCAGAGTTCAGTACCAGTTCAAGGACGAAGCCCAGCATACTGGTAGAGGGGGAGGAAGTGGGTATCAAATTTCTACTCCTGCCTCTCTGTTCGTCGCCATTTTCCTAAACTGGAGCGCAGATACCGCAACTTTAAATGGAGATATTTTCCACTAATTTACTTCCCAAGAAAAAAGTTTGCCAGTCTCATGTATCAATTTTAAGCACATTGTAGCAATCCTGTAGCAGCAGTTGCTCAAATTGGTTAGCTTCTTTAACTCGAAGGGAAGAAGGCAGGCTGCCTTTCTCCTTCCCCCCGGATCGTTCCAAAAGCTCGATTTCTGATCAAATTAGTTACTCACGACCACCGGGTTCCTTTGGCTCCATTCTTCAAAGGTAGAACTAAGACGCTCACCGCGGGCTTTGTCGCCGCATTTGCATCCCGGTTGGGGCATATCCCCGTAAGCCCGGCTCCGTTGTCCCTTCACCCCCACTCCCCCTTTACAGGGGGGGCAAGGGAAGGGTTCGAAGCCTCCGTGGGCGCAGCCGGGGAGCCCAGGGTGCGGGACGCTCTTCCCGCACCCCAACCGGAGCCCCGCTTTGCGGTTGCGGGGCTCCTAACCCCCGGGATGGATCGGGCGCCTCGCAGCCGAAGCAGCCCCGACCACCCGCTATGGCGTCGCCAGCCGGAAGTGAATTACTGAAAGAAATTAACCTTTCCACGATATTCTAATTTTTCGAGTTTCACCTGTAACTTCCCTGTATTGGGTACATTGAGGGAGAAGACTCGGGGTTGCTGTTGTTTTTACACTGAAAGGGTCTATAGCTCAGCTCAGTGCTTTGCATGCAGGAATTCCTGGGTTCGATCCCTGCATCTCCAGGTAGAGCTGGAAAGCCCCTCTGTCTGAAGCATTGGAAAGCTGATACTAGCCAGTGTACACTACAACTCTCATCATTCCTAGCCACCAGGGCTGATGGGAGTGCCACATCTGGAAGGCACCATGTTGGTTACCCCTCTTGTAGACAATACCGAGCTCTTAAATGGGCCAATGACTACACATTTTTAAAATGTTTGTGCTTAATGTCAAGAAGATGAGAATGGAGGCTGAGGAGTGGCCAACGACAGAAAAGATATATTAAAATAATTACAGAGGATTTGATGCTTATAGTGAAAGGCCAATCAGAGGGTAAATGTTCCCAATCGGGTGGAGTAAAGGAACAGCCTAGCAGGCACAGGACAGAGTTTGAGGACTAAGGGAAGGGAGCTGACATAGCGCAAGAGGACTCAGCAGTCAGGGTTCTTCTTAGGACTGCGAAGGAGGAAACCTAAGGGCTATATAGCAGGGGGCTGCTGGCTACAGTAAATACAGAAATAGGAGCCAAAGGAAGGAGATATTTTTGAAGGTCAACAAAACGCAGATTACATAGCTGGCAACCATTCATAAATTTTATGCATGCCCACCAATTCATAATATTTATAGATTGCTCATCTCCAAGGAGCTCTGCTCATAATAAGTAGAAAACAAGCACGAAACATATGGATGGCATTGCTTCATCCTTTAGAGAGTGGGGATCCAGGCAGAATGATTGTGTCCACACAAACTTCAATCAGTCCTTCCTTTGGTTTCAAAAATCTGTTTTGTGAAAAGGGACATCTGGAGGCAAAGAGCAACAGCGCGCGCACACGCACACACGCACACACACACACTTTTAAAATAATAAATGACAGTATGCTGCTTTGCAGAAATATTTCATAATATGCATCATGTCTCTCTTGTTCGCCAAATCTGGGAAAAGGAAATTTCAATGAAGGAAAATAAGGAGCTGTAATAACCATTCAGCCTAGCGACCAGTCTTCCAAACTCCAGATTTAATAATGTAATTTAAATAATTTTAAACAATGTCATTGGATATGAGCTAGGAGATCAGTTATGGTCTGGGTGTCAAATCTATATATAAAGTTTAAATAGGGAGTTCAAGGAATGATAAAAAGGGTCAAAATGCAAAAGGTGGAATTAATAAGACGAGAGTAAAGCAAACAATTAAATTTCATCCAGGACTGGAGATCTCAGTCCAGAAGTGGCTTACACATTACATCAAGTGCAATAAAACAAAAATCACATCTGGAATTTAGACTTCAGAGAGTAGATCCCAGGCAATTCGGGATGGCATTATACCTTGTCCTGAAGCAGCTCAGAGATCACAGGTCAGAAGCTGCAGCACCATGGAAAGCTCCTAGTAAGCAGCTCCATCCAACAAAGTCTAGGAAATGAGTGGGCCCTTTTGTGCCTCCCAAGTCCTGCCTCTTCCTTGAGAAGTGGAAGGCCTTAAAGTAGCAGCTCTCTCACTAGACTAGGAGCTCATTATTCTCCCTCCTTTCAGACAATTCCCTCCAGGCTCACCTGCATTGATGGGGATGTGGGTCTCTGGCACTGAGGGAGTCAGTTCCTTGTATGTGAGTGTGCATGCGTGTGTGCACATGCATGTACAAACACCAAGGATATGGACTCCAGAGATTCTTATTTAGGAGTTGCTAAGTTCAAGGATTCCCAATCTGATAGCCTCTGGTTCTGGCTCAGGCTTGGTCATGATGCTGAGGTCTGGCATCCAGTCCCTCTGCCTCCATAATCTCTGGTCCAACAAATTTTGTTGGCCCCCATAGAGCTGAGGAAATTTACTGGAGGGGGAGGGTAGGTATTCATATAGTATTTAAATTTGGAATTCTAGATGTAAGCTTCTTCAGGATCTGTCCTTTTTGCCTACATAGGTAACACTAGACAATAGCAATATTTTATGACAATATTTGTATGTCATCATCACTGAGACAAGGCTTAATGCAAGGTGGTTCGGGTTAACCACAAGCAAGCCAAAATTGCTGGAAAACAAGCCTGGCCAGTAGTGCTGGGGAGCCAGATGATCAGTGACGTAGCAAGGGAGGGGCGATGGGGGCGGGGCGCCCCGTGTTCCAGGGGAGGGGGGTGACACTCGGCGGCCCCTCCCACCACTCCCCAAGCCAAGCCCTGCCACCTGGCACCCCATCCGTGCTGCTTTACGGACGGACGGGGCAGCCCCACAAACCGCTGCTCGCTCGCTCGGCAGCTCACTCCGTTGCCGCAGGAGCAGCAGCACATACGTACCGACCTGCATTGAGATGTCATGATGCACGTGCCAGGATGCCCCGCCCCCAGGGGATGCCTCTGCACAGTGTTTGTCACCCCGGGCGGCCAAGAGGCTTCCTCTGCCCCTGCAGATGATTAACTCCCTTGCTCTAGAATTGCCACACTAGGAACTTTCCAGCTAACAGATATAGATATATAGATACATAATGTTGTGTTTGTTTTCTTTCTACAGCATCAAAATCTTTATTTAATAATTTTATTTAAAAAAATCCTTGCCAGTTTCATTTTAATCTCTTTTTTTCTTTCTGGTATTTTTCTTTTTAGACCTTATTATGTCTTATGTGATGATTGTTTAATTTTATTGCACATGTAATACGTTTTCATTTATTGTTTATGACTACTTTTGTTATGTTTTTGTAATTACATAAATCTTTCCATGTTTTAAGCCACCTTGAGCATAGTTTTAACTATGGAAAGGCAGCATGCAAATAAATGATGATGATCATGATTTTCCTGATTGGGGGAAAAAGACTCTCACACACATGCAAAATATGCACTGTGAGGACACATGGTTCATATAAAAAGTGGTCTTGTGAACTGGGTGGGTTATCTGGGCAGGACAGAGGACAGAGAGGCATGCAAATTCAGGGAGGCCAGTTGGAGTTCACATGCCAACAATTTGTCCCTTTCCTAGTTTTGTGTTTCTGAAATCTAACCGCATTAATATTGACATATCTGAGGTGGCTGTGATTTTTCCAGAACCAAGTAAAAGCTGCAAAAACAGCCTTAAATTCCCCCCCTCCCAGACTGCAGCAAAACCCATCACTTGGGCTTGTAGCTTTTACCACATCAACCCCATGGGCACATCATACACAAAGAGCTGGCTGTCATTTTGAAGGGCTGTCACAGCCTGTCTTCATGCTACCTGTCACTTCTCATATGCCACGAAGACATCAACCACACCAATCTTCTTTGCCTATTAGTTACATTTTCCAGAAAGCACCTTTTTGTGCCCTCCAACGCCAGCCCTCATGCATGGATGAAGTTCCCTGTTGCTGCATAAGATGTCATTGAATTATCTTCCTGTAAACAAGGGGCAGCCAATGTGGTTGGAGATAACTCCCATCATTTCTGATCATTAGCTATGCAGGCTGGGAATGATGAGAAAGAACAATTGGTCTTACCTGAAGTGTAGATTTGGGAGTAGGGATGCTGGAGTCCATGGGCCCCACCATGGGTAATCTCCAATGAACTAATAGGGAGATACTGTCTGTTGATTATAATTTCCTTGCCTTGTCAGTTATCTAGTGAATTTGCTCCTTTAGATTTGTCCGAGGCAAGGAGGGAGGAAGCAGGCAGGTTTTTTATTTCAAAGACTCTGTTGGTGCTTTGCTGCTCGTTGAATCTGGAAAACTGAGGGAATTGAGCCTACTTCCCACAAGCCTTTGCTCCTGTCTAGCATCACATGACAAGGACATTGCCTATCCCATTGGCTCCAGCATCCCACAATGTAAATTTATAGTCTAATAACATCTGGAGTGTTACTCCTGTTAGCTAAACCCTTCTTTAAAGTTTTATTTTGCACTCAGATTTATGAGGATCATCATAATGGTTCAGAGCACACCGCCTTAAAAAATACAACACAATCACTTGAATTTCCCTTTTGTATTTATAGGATGTGTATGACACCTCATCTTCCACCATGCAGCACACTTTTGGAGCTATACTGTTATCTCCTACACATTTTCACTAAGGAACCATGCAAATGTAGATGTCTGCATTTTCCTGAGGTTTGCTCCTTCCTATTTTGGCCTTGTGATACTCAGAGCTTTTTTTCCTGGGGGGTACTCAAGGGTACGCAGTGCTGGCACCTTTTTTCCTAGAAGGAAAGCACTGGTTAAAAGTGTGGCAATTACTGTAACAACTTCACGGTGAGTACCAGTGTCTCCACCCCCCCCCAAAGATAAGCACTGGTGATAGTTACCTTGAGAGATAATGTGAAAACAGTGTTGGTTAGTCGCTCAGGGCAAACGAGGCACTGCCCCTCAACTTGGAGTTAAAAGGAGGGAGGAAAATAAAAAGTTTTTCCCAAAGTCTTCCCCCTTCCCCATGAAAACCACACCCTTTTCTATTCCACACATACTTCCTAAGATTCCAGCAGCCATTTCTATCAATCCATCATTCTCTGGCCAATCGGCTCTTTCCACGGCTGAGCCCAACCCAAGCCAAAACTATTGCGGTGCCCTGGAGGTCCCTCCTACCTATCTCCAGGGAGAAAAACGCACTCACATAGCAATGGCTAAGGCACCCCCAGGCACTTTTGTTGATGTTTTAAAATGATTATGATTATGATTATATATTTCTTTGTAGCCCGCCTTTTCCCCTGACAGGACTCAAGACACCTTACAAATAAAAACAAGAACTACTAAAAACATAGAAAAACCAATCAATGAAATGCAAGTGTCCATTCATACACTTAAAACTATATACATATTCATTTGCATTCATTTTGCGGAGAGCCCAGCTAGCAGGTGAGCAAAGCAGCTCTTTTCTTTTCCTTTGTTATGCAATTGTAGAGGGTAGGAGAGGGATATTCAATTCCCCTCCCTCTGAATAGTAATTGTTCAAAAAATGAACCTGGGAAGCCTGTAGGTGTTATAGAGGTGGGTTCTTTTCATAGCAAGGTCCCAGGTCCGCAAGTCACCACTGTGTGTGAATTCAGATAAAAGCTGGAATTTGTGTAGATCTGATTCATCTTTCAATGCAACACTGTACTATGGACAGCAGGCTGAAAAAGCCCCACAACAGTCAGCCCAGTATCAAACAAACACCTATCTAGCTGTGTACCGAGTCTGCAAAATTCCTAGAGTGCTTTGGGGGCAGCTTACAACACAGAAAACTGTGTTCAGAAAGCTTCTTCCCCCTCCGGACACAACTTAAAAAAAATACTTTTAGATATATTTGACAAAAACAATCAATTGACTTTCTCTCTCTCAAATATTTCCAAAGCATTCAAATATCATTCTTTTAACAGGTGCTCTTACATAAAAACAAACAAACACCTATCTCTTTGTGCTAAGTGGCTATTATTCCCTGCAATTTGTTTTAAGTGAATGCAGCAAGGGCACATAAGCTTTCATAGAGTCTAACTGGAATTCTTCCAGCAGCGTGACTAGAACTCCATGATTTCCAATCTGAAGGTTATAGGTGCCTCATAGGTGACCTTTTCTGAGCTGAATATGAATTTCAGAAGCAGAGCTGAGCAGCGTATTTTAGAAAACTTGTGTACCACCCTTCCAATGCATAAGACTGAGGCACTGTTAGTGGGTGGTTCCCTAGACTAGATGGATGGAAGGTTGCCTGCTCTTGATGGGGCTACATTCCCTCTGAAGGAGTGGGTACGCAGCTGAGGGCTACTTCTGGATCCATTGCTGTTGCTTGAGGCTCAGGTGGCCTCAGTGGCACAGAGTGCCTTCCATCAGCTTTGGCTGGTGGTCCAGCTGTGCCCCTATAGCCTAATTTCTTTTGTCTATGCTCTGGTAACCTCTAGGCTACCGTACTGCAATGTGTTATGTGGGGATGCCTCTGAAGAAAGTTCAGAAAGTTCAGCGGGTGCAGAATTCAGTGGCCAGATTGCTCACCGTGGCAAGACGGTTCGAGCATAAAAAACCAATCCTAGCCCAACTGCATTGGCTGTCAATTAGTTTCCAGGCCCAATTCAAAGTGCTGGATTTGAACTATAAAGGCTTAAATGGCCAGGATCACAATATCTCAAGGACCACCTCTACCCATATAATCTGACCAGGACCCTGTGGTCATTATCTGACTTCATGTGCCTTCTCCATGAGAGGTCCAGAGTAGCAGCAAAACAAGAACAGGCGTTTTCTGCGGTGGCTCCCTGTTTGTAGAATGCTCTCCCCAGGAAGGCTTGCCTGGTGCCTTCATTATACTGGTATATTTTTAGGAGCCAGGCAAAAATGTTTCTCTGTAACCAGGACTTTGGCTGATTAACATTCTATGGCCATATGGGGGGAGGTATTGGTTGAAGGTTTTTGTTTTGTTATGTATTTTGTGTTCTCATTTATTATGTATTTTTATGTTGTAAATAATGTTTACATCACTCACAGTAGCTTACAAGTGTTTTTTTTAAATGCAATCATATAAAAAACAAAGCAAAAGCCTAAAAAACAGGCATAGTATGTGCAATATAATATATGTATTTTGTAATCTGATATGGAAGTTTTCTAGTGAAGGTGCAGTAGAGACATTTAAAATGTATATATAAATAATGTGCAAAAGATTGGACAAGTGTTTCCTCCTCCTCCTCCTCCTCCCCCCTTCTCCTCCTCTTCTTCCTCCTCCTCCAGCAAACTCCATTTGCATGACCTTTCATACAAAGATGATTCACTGCAATGATTAGAAACCTGACTGACCCTCAGGGTGTCTCTACAAAAGGCATTTCTCTTATGATAACACTTCCTCCTAGGAAGAAGCGTTTCAAGCCTAGTTGTGAAGAACACATGCATGTGCATGTATAAGTCTCCACAGGGACACATGAAGGAAAGTCAGTAATGAATGATGGTACCTGAAATATGTATAGAGCCTTTGTTCGTGACAATGTATAGACTATCTTTCCTACACACTTTTTGCTTGGATGGAAGATATTTTTTGGGGGGGGAGGATGTCATCTATGAACTGAGCAAAGCGGAGAAACTTGATCAAACAATGTTGCCTTGGCTACTCCTGCCTTAGAAAGTGTCTTTTCCTTCATGGCCAGCTTGTGTGCTTCTCATTGCACCTGGTTGGCTACTGCTGGAAAGAGAATGCTGGATTAAATAGACCTTTGGTTTAAGCCAGCAGTGCTCTTTTTCTGTCTCCCGCAGAGACATGACCTTAGAGTAGCGATGGGCTCTCCAGAATGTCTTGGACTACAAGTCCCAGCCGTAACGATCAGGGATGATGACAGCTGTTGTTCAGCAACAAGCAGAGTGCCACATGCCTCAGACAGAGATGCCTGTACAAACACTCCCCACGTTCCTAGTTTGACACATGGATGCTAGAAGTGCAGGTCTGGATCAGCAACATCCCATATGTTGACTGTATTGCATGTGCATATTTGTGCAGACAGGTGTGAGTGTGGGCCATAGATGTATGCATACAGACCTGAATGGCTGTACCTGAAACTGAGGGGGACCAGCGGTGCCGACCTGAATAAAATATTGAGGGGCCAGATAAGCCCCACCCCACATAATTGATCACATGACAGGGCACGCACACACCATTTGAATGGCAATGCTCATCAGTTGGGGGGCCTGGCCCACTGAAATATTTTATTGGGTGCCCAAAGACCCCTCGGCCTCTAGGAGTTGGCTCGTATGAGGGGGACAGACAATGAGTAGATGTACTTTAAGTTCCCACCTGTAGTCTCTTCCAGTTGTCCTCTCTTATGGCACACTGTTGCTGTTTGCTGTTGAATATTGGACTGCTGTGAAATAACTCTAGAAGTGGCAGCCTATCAGTGTACCATGCCAAGTAAGGCAACACTGACAAGGAATCCTCCTGGGTCAGTCTTGAACATGCGGGGTGTGTGTGCGTGTGTGTGTGGCGGACAGTGTATGTGATCACCAACAAACTGAACTTCGCATTATAACTGGCCTAGTACTTTTTAAATCTAGGTTGCCTGATTCATGTCTTTGCCAGTGTAATTAGGGCAGGATAAATGTGAATTAGAATGAAACCCGTCATCTTCTGCAAGCAAAATTTACAGGAGGGAGAGAAAAGGAAGTCAAAAGCAGAGGAGCTGATAACGCACTTCGTCGTAATTGCTTGATCCATCTTGAAATAATTAGAAACTCAGTAGATTAATGCTCTGCAAACGAACATTAAAAGAGATCACACATGCCCCTGCTAGCACCTCTGTCCAGCTCAGAAGGGATCAAAGGCCCAAGAACTAATTAGCCCCAGAAGATGGCTCACACAGCGAGCAGCCACAGAATGAGACGGGTGCCAAAGTCACGTGGGTTATCATCTACTTCTATGGACGGGAGTGAAGTGCAATGAAAGCCCCATAGATCAGAGTGTAACATAGAAAAGGGTTTAGCAAGCAGCCTGCATAATACTCAGAATGGATATATAGTATTGTGGCTTTCCTGCATAAGGTTTCAGGTAATGGGCAAAAAGGAAGTGCTTTTTACCGTATACTAAGTCATTGCAGAGTGCTCTTTCCCCGAATTGCCCCTGTGGGCAATTGACACTGCTCTTACAAGATGATCAATAATACCACATGCATACATAATAGATGTCCCCACTGCTAGGATGGTAGTAGATCATGCACACCACAGTGACAAGCTAAGCGTCCCAGTTCTAATGGACTCTTCATTCCAGATAATTTGTTTGCAGTCAGCAGTCGCTACTCTGAATGGGTCTTGCTTGCCTTGAGCAATCAGGTGTGTGTATAACTGAAGGGCTATGCCTTTGCTTGCGGACTCCCAGGTGTACCAAGCTTACCTACCCTTCCTTAAAACCTGAACACTTAAATAATTAGCCAATTAGTCAATTCAATGTCCAACAGTTTCCCACCCTGCCTTGCCTAACCTTACTGTTTGAGGGGGCTAGGCTAGGGCCTAATAATAATAATAATAATAATAATAATAATAATAATAATAATATATTTATACCCCAAATATATTTGGCCACCTCATGAGAAGAGAAGACTCCCTAGAAAAGACCCTGATGTTGGGAAAGATGGAGGGCACAAGGAGAAGGGGACGACAGAGGATGAGATGGTTGGACAGTGTTCTCGAAGCTACTAACATGAGTTTGGCCAAACTACGAGAAGCAGTGAAGGATAGGCGTGCCTGGCGTGCTCTGGTCCATGGTGTCACGAAGAGTCGGACACGACTGAACGACTGAACAACAACAACAACACCCCACCCATCTGGCTGGGTTTTCCCAACAGAATATTAAACACACAATAAAACATCAAACATTAAAAACTTCCCTAAACAGGGCTGCCTTCAGATGTCTTTTAAAAGATAGTTGTTTATTTCCTTGACATTTGATGGGAGGGCACCACTACCGAGAAGGCCCTCAGCCTGGTTCCCTATAACCTCACTTCTTGCAGTAAGGGAACCGCCAGAAGGCCCTCGGCGCTAGATCTTGGTGTCCGGGCTGAATGATGGGGGTAGAGACACTCCTTCAGTTATACTGGGCTGAGGCTGTTTAGGGCTGTAAAGGTCAGCACCAACACTTTGAATTGTGCTTGGAAACGTACAGGGAGCCAATGTAGGTCTTTCAGGCCCGATGTTATATGGTCTCAGCGGCCACTCCCAGTCATCAGCCTTGGATGGTCATACCCCAAACCAGACCTCCCCATCAGCCCAGAATCCCTGCTACATGTAGTGAGTCTGAGGTGTAACAGGCAGAATATAAGGCTCTATTAACAAACCAGTTCAAAGTGTGTGCTGGTGATGATCTTTTAAGCCCTGAACAGCTTAGGATCAGCGTACCTAATAGTTCACAATCCATGCCCCAATTGAGCCTACGCACTTGTAGATCATTTGTGCAGGCCATTCCGAACCCAGTTCATTTGGGGCAAGGAAAAGGGTCTCTTCTCTGTTGAAATCCCCTGCCCAGGGAGCAGAGGTGCCATCTCTGTGGGGCCCTGGGGGCCTCAGCAAACAAAAAATCTCCACTGTGGGTGCCTGGCTGTCACATTGTGTGCTTGTGCTGCTCGGCCTTCACCTGCCACCATTGCCCGCTGCCCTGCCTCTGCTGGCTGTCCGGCACCATGGCAGCAACTAGGGCCTCCACCTCTGCCATGGGGCCTCTGTTGGGCTCTTCTTGCCCTTTCCCTGTTTGTCTTCCATTACAGAATTAAGGTCTTCCTACTGAAGAAGGACTTTGGTCTTTAGAGGCTGATCTTCTTAAATTGTTGGATATCATAATTATATCCAATCCTTCTGTTTCTTCACTTTGTCTTTTTCTGGGTGGAATTCAACAAAGCACAACATAGCACATAGGGAACAAAGTCTGCTCAGGCAATCAGGCTTTCCCACCCTCTCCTTCTCCCGTGCTTGCCATCTAAACTTGTTCTGGGTATCCCACCCCCCCTGCACTTTGCAGAATCCTACCCATTATGCATTATTATGGGGGTTTTTTATTTTAAAAAACTTCAGTTGCTTACAAATCATTTTAATAATTGTGTTTTTAATATATCTATATTACCATTCTTATTGCATTATATTTTACTATAAACTGCCTTGAAATATGAGGAAAAATAGGGTATAAATATATTTTAAAGTAAATGGTTCCCAGTTGAAGCCATGGATAACTAAAGAACAATTTAGCATAGCATGCATTCCTATACAGTCATACCTCGGGTTGCGAACGCTGCAGGTTGTGCGTTTTCGGGTTGCACTCTGCGCCAAACCCAGAAGTACCGGAATGGGTTACTTCCAGGTTTCAGCGCTCGCGCATGTGCAGAAAACCAAATCACATCACGTGTGTGCGCAGACGCAGCACTGCGGGTTGTGAATGCTGCGGGTTGCGAATATGCCTCCCGCATGGATCACGTCCGCAACCTGAGGTATGACTGTACATGAATACTCAGATGTAAGGCACAAAGAGATCAATGGGCCTTACTCCCAGGTAAGTGGGCACAGTATCTCTGCCTAATTAGTTGAGTTTTAGTATAAGCACAGTCTCTTTCTTTAGACATGGTTCATTAGGGTTTTCAAATTATTACACTAGAATAGAATCCCTTAGTCTCCTTCCCTGCCCCCTAGCTTCTCTCCCTTTCTCTGACCTCACGCCCTCTTTTGTTTTCCTTTTTTCATCTACAGCATTTTCATCTCTGATAATCTCTTACCTCAGCCCCTGTCAACCCACAAAATACTCACCATCCTAGGTCTGTGACACAGCAGAATAAATCTTGTCTTCAACAGTCATGGAGGCCATCGAAGAGACAGATGAGTCCCCTGGAGGCAATTAACCGGAGCAATAACAGACTGATGTTTCTGCCTACTTACAACTTGTATTTTAGGAAGGTTAGTGGCAGTTAGGAATGGCCAAATATCTACAGGGGGAAACGGAATGACTTCTAAAGGTCTAGTAATTCTCGGTAGGTCATTCCCCTCTTATGACAGGAGAAAGGTCTGCCCAAGCATTGTGGTGATTCCAGCTCAAAGTTAACCATTAGTAAGTCAGCATGTTCCAGACATCTGGGAACAGTCATGAGCTGGAGGAAGGGCAATAAGCTGAAACTGAATCCAGTTGAGGTGCAATGGGCTTCCCATTAAGCATCTGACTGGCTACTGTGACAACTGTGGGCTAGTCATGGTCCTTTGATCAGATGCAATAGGGCTCTTTTGTGTTCTCAGCATCTGAAAGGTCACAGGCTTCTTGCCCCTGCTCTAAAGGTGTGCATTGTGTTCGAATTTAATGTTAAACATTTTTGCTATGTAGCAGCTCATTGTACAGGATGAGTTAATACCATTTTCTACATGGCTTTGTATAAGCTTTCCTGAACAAAATACAGTGGGGAAATTGTTCAGCTCTTCAGCATCAACTTAGGTTATATGTGTCTATACAGTCGTACCTTGGAAATCACATGGAATCCGTTCCGGAAGTCCAGACATTCGACTTCCAAAACATTTGGAAACCAAAGTGCAGGAAGATCCTGCAACCAATCAGAAGCCGCAGAAGCCCTGTTGAACGTTCGGCTTCCAAAAATAGTTTGTAAACCGGAACAGTCACTTCCGGGTTTGCGGCGTTCGGGAGCCAAACCGTTCGAGAACTAAGCTGTTTGAAAACCATGGTATGACTGTATTAGCAAAAGAGATGTGCCTGTAGGTGTCTTTGCACATGCACATCCTAAACATAGACACAGAGAGTACAGGCTTGAATGCCCCACAGGCAAAATGGGCTCTCAGGCACTAACAAGTGTGTTTAGGCCTGTGTTTCTTTTGTCTTTTGTGGGCCTAATCTCCCTGGCTTTGGCCACCCTCGTTTCCTGCCAAATAAATTATAGCCTTTGCCTCTCAGGGATCACCTAATGAGCCTGGCTGTCGCTGGGTGCTGCCGAGTGATTTGCAGATGAAGCTAATGACTCGCCTTTGATTGTACTAAGAATGATGTAGGTTTTATTGCCTAATTAAGTTGTTCCCTCGCTTTTCATGCAGTGACTAGGAGCAGGATGTTTCAAGGCTAAGAGCACGCAAAGCACAGGCAGGGCCTGTCAGTTGAAGCATGAGAAGGTCCTCCCCAGGGATTGCAAGGAAGGGAGGGCTCAAAATGGACAAGATTCCTGTGGGAGATCCACGATCACATCTCCAGATATTGTCTCTCTTTTGTTTTAGTTTAGCTTTATAAATAGCTCAGGAGTGGGGGCATTGGTGTACGGCAGGATGTTTGTTTGTTTGCTTGTCTTCTAAAAGCCCTCTTCTCTCTGTATAATTTATTGAACTGAAATTATCCCACCCACAAGTTGCTAATAGTCTTTTTGGGGGGGCAGAAAGAGGAGACAAGCACAATACACAGAGAATCAGAGCTTCCCCATCCCTCCAGTCGAGTCATGTTAGTTCAATACAGTGAAGTGAGGAATAATCTTGTGACGTCTTAAAAGACTGACCATTGTTATTATGGCATAAGGTTTGTAGGCAACAGTTCACAGATGAACTGGAATCTAGTCCACTGAAGCTTATGCTGAAATAAAAACGGCTAGTCTTTAAGGAGCTCCTTAATCTTCATTCTCCAACCACTTAATGCTAGTTTTGGAGGGATGGTTTTGATTACAGAAACAGTTTGAAGGGGGAAGGGTTAAACGAACCCCCCCTTCCTCTGTGCTGCTAGACAAAGCCTACACCCTCCAGCTGGTTATAAACTTCAGGAAAAACACTGGGAGATATGCCGCTCACGAATCTTCCAAGTTGTATATGGTTTGGCCTTGGTGCTGCTCTGACTACCACAAGTGTTTCGGCTGCCGAATGGCTGCTATTCACTATCCGCCCCCACAAACCTCCTTTCAAAGGACATGTGGCAAGATCCTTCCTTACGCAGTAACTCTTTTGTGCTGCCACGTGTGCAAGCCAGTCCCATGAATAACCAACCTTTCATAATACGAAATGAATTGTGTTATATCACTTCTCAAACTGAATTTGGCATGTGTGGCTGCTCAGCATGGTGTCTTGGTGAGCTCTGTTGGTGGTCAATTTCAAGGCCTCTGACCTCCCTTTTTAGGATTCTTTCTCTTTAAAGTAGACTTGAACCAAACAGCCCTTCATACAGAAGACACCTTGAAATAGATGGCAGCCCTTCAAACAGTCCTCCGTACACATTTGGGCATGCACTTTACCTCATATAATGCATTTTCATCCATTGCTTTCACCAATATATTCATTTTTATACAGACTCAGGTGTGTGCATTTTTGCACATTGCAAAATTCAGAGAAGTGTGAATTTCACATTTGGTTCACATATTGTTTCGAGAAGTTTGAAATAGGGAAGCTACACCTTTAAATGTGAACTTAAACCAAATTTCACCCCCAGCCCCAATCTCTGGACACATTCCACAGGCAAGGTCCAGCTCCGAGGGCCTTCTGGCGGTTCCCTCCCTGTGAGAAGTGAGGTTACAGGGAAACAGGCAGAGGGCCTTCTCGGTAGTGGCGCCCGCTCTGTGGAATGCCCTCACATCAAATGTTGAGGAAATAAACAACTATTGGATTTTTAGAGGACATCTGAAGGCAGCCATGTTTAGGGAAGTTTTTAATGTTTGATATTTTATCACTTTTTAAATACTGTGTTGGGAACCGCCCAGAGTGGCTGGGGAAACCCAGCCAGTTGGGTGGGATATAAATAAATTATTATTATTATTATTATTATTACATGATCAGTGCTGAACAGAGTAGAAATATGGCTGGGCCCTCTGTATTAGCTAATGAAGCCCAAGGCTGCCCTTGCTGGGTTTTTTCTTTTCTTTTAAGCAGCTGCATCCCATCTAATAAGAGGTTTTAGCAGGAATTTTTAATGTATTGGAAGTGCTTGTCTCTGAGCTGTGGCTGACGTTTCACCTTCAGCTCAAACAGGGAGTAAGCTCTCTCTATAAACTACACTAGACTGCTCCAGACTGGCCCCTCCCAAAGAAGGAATTTCAGTTCCAAAACTCACTGTGTTACAATAAAGTTTTGGTGCCTCTAGACGGTCACCAATTTGAGGAAGGGATTCAAGCACATGCCAGAAATTCAGGTTTGCACAGCTGAAGTGCTCTATTGCCCTACTACAACAAATCCACTTTAAAAACAAAGCAAAAAAACCAACAGACATTTGCAGTTAGGAAAGTGACAGGGTAATGCACTGGAGAGTGTGGGGTGAACAAATGATGTACAGTGGCACCTCGGTTTACGAACTTAATCCGTTCTGGAAGTCCGTTCTTAAACCGAAACTGTTCTTAAACCAAGGCACGCTTTCCCTAATGAGGCCTCCCACCACAGGTTCCCTTCCACCGTTCGGATTCTGTTCTTAGACCGAGGTAAAGTTCACAAACCGGGGCACAACTTCTGGTTTTGCAGAGTTCGTAAATCAAATCATTTGTAAAGGGAAGCTTTATAAACACCCCACAAGCAATTCAGAATGAATGCCCATTGTTGTATAGTCTCCCTGCAACAAATCAGAATGAAAGTTCAATAAAGATTGAATATCATCTAAGCACAGTGTAAGCAAATGAGGATGAATGCACAATAAACAGGTCACCTGGAGGAGTCCTTTAATAGTCGGTACTGTTGAGAACGGGTTTCTCTTTTATGAGAGTTCAGATAAGGAGTTCCATTACATGCTATGCTTGTTTCTTAGTCGAAAGCTGCCTTGAAGGCCTAATGCAGACTAACAGGTGGGCTATACAATAAATGAATAAAATAATAATAGAATTAATTGAACCTCTGGGCTAAAAATGCTCTTAAAGGAAACCAGGCCATTAACTTTGATATTCTACTGCTAATAAATGTTAAGCGCAGTAAATAAGGCTGCTTTCTGTGGAGTTTAATAGGTATATATAGTATGATGTAAATGCCTTGCAAATCTTTTCAAAACCCAGGGTGATTTCACATGTTCTGAAGAGAGGGCCTGAGAGACTCGTGGAGCTTCTTTGAAACTTCCAGCCTAACATCTTATGGTATGCACCTCCCCTATTATGCAGGGATGGAGATCTTGCATAGCCCCTCAGACGTTGTTGGACTACAGCTCCCATCATTCCTGACCATTGGCCATGCTCGCAGTGGCTGATGGAAGGAGGAGTCCCACAACATCTGGAAGGCCACAACTTCCTCTACCCTGTCAAACTGGAGTGCATTGGTGTCTGAGGCTAGTTCAGCTCCTACATTTTATCCCAAGCAAAACACAGAACTACCTTTTCTAGACATTATACAAGTGAATTGTGCATTGGTTCCTGCTGCTATTTTGCAGTGTCCCAAACCCCCTGCGTCCAGGGCCCATGTTTGAGGAGGTCCTTGGCAACATGCCTTCCAACAATATCCTAGAGGAGCACTATGTCAGGGGCATTGTGGGAAATGCAAAAGGATACCTTGTTTTTGCTGTTAAGGAAAGAAGAAATGGGCCATGGCTTCAAAAATTAAGGGAGGAAATTCAGCTTCTCTTTCCGGGTTCGCCCTAGAATTTTTGATCTACTCCCATCAGATTCTAAAAGTTGCAGAAACGTGTCTGCTAGGGATCACCACAGACAAGCTTAAACAAACTGGCAAAAAACTTTGCAAAAAAAAAAGAGAGAGCAAATGAAGTTGTGTTGAACCATAAGTGTGTGTGGCAGGGACACCAAAGTCCACAGTTGGCCCGTACCTTTCTAAGACGAACCAGAGTCCCAAAATGCCTTTTAAGTTCTTCAGAACTGTCCACCAGGCTGGATTTGAGCAAAGCAAAGGCAAAGGAGAGGAACAGCTGGCTTTATTTTGTAGCCCCAAATCTTCACCTGGGCACAGTCTTAAGATGGAAGAGGTTCTTCTAAGGGTCTCTGTTTGCACCCAGTGGACAAAGAAACATACAATAGTGGTTCCCTCATTTTTGCAAATATAAAACCCAGCAGTTACTGAGATTTGCCCCTCCAGGCTCAGGTGAAACATGTCCCTTGTTACGCAGAGAACAGAAGGCAAGATAAACACAGTTGTTTTTAGGTAGCATATTGGGTTAAAAAAGAAAAGGAAAGCTAAATTGGCAGCCTTACCCAGTGGTTGGACGAAAGAAATACAGTCCCATCTTCAGGAGGCAGAAAATTGTCTTCCACTAGTTTGTGCAATCTGATCCTGAACAGCTAAATTCTGTATCCTCCAAATATACACCATAGCTGTCAACTTTTCCCTTTTTTTAAAGGGAAATTCCCTTATTCTGAATAGGATTCCTCGCAAGAAAAGGGAAAAGTTGACAGCTATGATATATACACACACACAAAAATCGCAAATCTGCAGATTGTTTTACTTACACTGAGGCACCAAACCTTTTCTCATTTGTAAGCACTACATTAATGTCAAATTACGAATAAGCAGGCTCATGAATGGTTGACAATCACCTAGCTATGAACTCCCCCAGAGGCTTGTGGCGAATGAGCTACAATTATCATTTGGTATTTCATCATCACTCTAAAGTAGGCCAGGCAAAAGCTCAATTAACAAAATGTGCAGTAATGCCAGCAGCAAAAGGGGACCGTCTTTGTGTCATTTACATGGTTGTTTTTTTTTTTACTACTATTATTAATTCATTACGAACCAGCAGTCTCATTATGAGCTTTCTGTATCAGTGATTGCAGACTACACATTTGGTCACCTCAAGTACCCCACTTCTTGCAAATCTGACATAGTCCCAGTGGCTCAAGAGGAGTTGAAGTCCTTTGTATCAGCAAGAAACCTGGACAGATCAGCTAGGGAAGAAACTTCCCTGCTTGACATCTTCAATGATAGGCAAGCTTCCTGGTGAGGGGCATTCTTATAATGTACCGTATATACTTGCGCATAAGCCGACTTTTTCAGCCCATTTTTTGGGCTGAAAAAGTCGCCCTCGGCTTATGCGCAAGTGAGGTGGGCGGTGGGGAAGGAAAAGCAGAGAGAAAGAGCTTCTCTCCGCTTTCCTCTTCCTCCCCCCACCCCACCGGGAAATGTGCAGGATGGGGGCATCTTCTCCGATCCCGTCCTGTGCGTTTGCAGCTGTCTGCGAGGTGGTTGGGAAGGAAAAGCGGAGAGAAAGAGTTTCTCTCCGCTTCCCTCCCCCCCACCCCACCAGGAAATGTGCAGGATGGAGATCTGAGACGCGTCTTCTCTGATCCTGTCCTGTGCGTTTGCAGCTGTCTGCGAGGTGGTTGGGTAGGAAGAGAAAGAGTTTCTCTCCGCTTCCCTCCCCCCCCACCCCACCAGGAAATGCGCAGGATGGAGATCTGAGACGCTCTTCTCCGATCTCGATCTCGCACGATCCCATCCCGTGCGTTTGCAGCTGTCTGCGAGGTCCTAGCGCCTCCAGACACAAGCTGGAAGGGTAAAGACGCCTCTGCCTCCACTCAGCAGCAGAAAGGCACAGAATGGAGGATCGGAGAAGCACTGCACAATGCTTCCCCCTCTGTCAGTTGGGGGGGGGGAGAGAAGTGGAGAGAAGCTCTTTCCTGCAAAAGGCACAGGACAGGATCAGAGAAGCAGGGGGCACTGGCTTGCCAAGGGTTAAAAAGGATTGAGTGGGATTCCTAGAGAGGTCAGGAAATACCAAGCCCACCTACAAAAGGAGGAGGGGGCCTTTGTCTCTCTCTTCTGCATGTGCTTCATCCCTGGCGCCTCCTGAATCCAGTGAGTCTCTGCTCATCTTGCAAAGGGTCCATTGGGGAGAAGAGGGGGGTCCCTGGGATGAAGGGGAGGGTGCAGGGAGGACCCCCAAGTCAAGGAACAGAGGCTCTTGCCCCCCTCCTCTCTGCAAAGCCCAGGAGGAGGCAAGGTGACAGGACCTCTGCAACTCTTATCTTCCTTTGGATCCATTCACAGCTTGGCTGTTTGGGAAGGGAGGGTTCTTTGGGGAGGGAAGAAAAGGGCCTGAAAATAAACCCCCTCACACTCAGGAATCAGTCCCATTTATTGATAGAGGTTGTAGGGGGATGGAAATATTGGACATAAAATACACCAAAGAAATAAAAAGGAAAGCCTAACTGTTGGAAGAGGGGAGGGGGCAAATAAAAGAAAGCGCTTATTCCTGTGGTGCAGAGTCAAGCCTATGGAACTCCTTGCCCCTGTTTTTCTTTGAAATAAATATTCAAAAACATTTAATCTACTGATGTCTCAATTAATGTAATTTTATTTATTTTTATTTTTGAAATTTACCAGTAGTTGCTGCATTTCCCACCCTCGGCTTATGCGCAAGTCAATAAGTTTTCCCAGTTTTTTGTGGTCAAATTAGGTGCCTCGGCTTATATCTGCGTCGGCTTATACTCGCGTATATACGGTAAGCAGATTTCCCAGTACAGAGCATCTTCAGCTCCAAAGCACTCCAGTTCTTCTAATTGTCCTTCTGTGGAATCGGAGGAGAAAGGAGAGTTGATAGCACTCAGCACTGATAGAGGGGTTCCAATGAATGATGGCTTCCATAGTGTTATGGATGCAGGTTGATAACAGCTACTTGGTATTGACTCAGTGGCCACAACCAGCCCAAGAGATTTTGCCTTCTGAGGCAAAGCATCCATGTACAGATGCAAGCTGGACTGGCCATTGAATCTTCCTTCAACACCAGTGACAGGACAGCTTCCTCCATTGTACCTAAGAGCAGCGAGCCAGCCATTGGAAAGGGTGCATCCATATTTTATTTATTACTACATTTATATCCCACTTTCCTTAAACTTAACTTAAATCCATTGATATCCCACTTAACTTAAATCCACTGATTTCAGTTCATCTATGCTGAGAATGACTAACAATGCAATCTTAACTGTGCCTGTTCAGAAGTAACCCCAGTGGGGTTTACTCCCAGGTAAGTATGGTCGGCGGTTCGAATTCCTGCCACGGGGTGAGTTCCTGTTGCTCGGTCCCACCTCCTGCCCACCTAGCAGTTCGAAAGTATGTCAAGTGCAAGTAGATAAATAGTAGATAAATAGGGACCAAAGCTGTCTGCGGACAAACGCCGGCTCCCTCGACCTATAGAGCGAGATGAGTGCAGCAACCCCAGAGTCAGACATGACTGGACCTAATGGTCAGGGGTCCCTTTACCTTTAAGTATGGTTAGGACTGCAGCTGTAGTCCAGTGCGACCCTTAGAGTTGTTTCTCAATGACAACAAAGGGTTGAGATTTGGGGTGTCAGGGAATAAATAATACCTTCTCTGCTAACATTTTTGTTTATTTCAGGCAGAAAAAAACAACAAAGAGCTTGGTTGCTGGATGTGTTCAGAAATGGGAAATGGGCTATTGGGGAAAAATGCAGACTTGCTTGAGATTGTACCAAAGCAGATGTAAATGAAGATATCTTAGATAAACTCCTGGGGCTTTTCTTCCTGGAGTGCTGTTCTAAGGCACATGCATTC
Source organism: Lacerta agilis (assembly GCF_009819535.1). NCBI lineage: Eukaryota > Metazoa > Chordata > Lepidosauria > Squamata > Lacertidae > Lacerta > Lacerta agilis. The sequence goes on from NC_046313.1 coordinate 67,094,376, forward strand.
CTCTTATCATAGTTCCAGCCCACCCCACAACCTACATTGAGACTCCATTCATCTTGGAAAATTAGCTAAGATACCAAGGTGAGAGGCTGGGGGCTGAGCAGAGGCTAGAAATGTGAATAGCTAAGAAATTCTAGCTTCTGCAAGAGCAGTGTGAAGGAACAGCAGGATGCTGAATAAATGCCTCTCTTCATACAAACAGCTCTGTACCTGAGACTGGGAAAACAGCATAGCTTTGTGTGGAGGAGTAAACATTGACTTTTTGCTTTATTGATGGTGGTGCCCTTTTGTCTAGAGAAGGAAACTCATTTAATGTTGATGGGGAAACGGTTCAAGAAGAGAAGCAACATTGCAAATATGTAAATAGCCATCTATCACCTTGCACGTTCCTAATATTGTTAACTTGTCCCTTTATTTTATTTTCCCAGGAAGATCTATAGGTTATTTAGTACTTCTTTGTAAACCAGACCTTCTCTCTAGGAAGAGAGAAAACCATTAAGGCAGCAAGATGACCACCATTTGTTAAGCTTACTGTTTGCTAATAGCAAGGAATGATCAGCCAATATGCCTTTAGTCGTTAGGAGGTGTTTTTTCCTTGATGGGCAATTTATCTGCAGGGATGAGGTCTGCTTAGGTGTTTGTGAAAGAAAAGAAACCTCTTGCCAGTTCAGATTTAGACACAGATGGGTTTGTAGTGGGAGATCTCTCGATGGAAAGCAGCCTTGGGGACTGTAGGGGTTCGCAGTATTGTTCTCTGGGAATCTGATGCAGGACAAGCAGTTTTGTTGGTTATTTTGAGGGACCTGCTTGCTTCCCAAAGACAGGCACCTTTGTTGTACTGTTTCAGACACCTGTTGAAAACCATTCAGTTTCATCAAGCTTATAATCTAGTGATGTACTCATGTCTTTAAATTTTGCTGACTGTACAGTATTGGTATTTGCTTTCTGTTGTTTAATGTACGCTGCTGCATATTTCAAACAGGGATTAATCCTAGTGCTGTGCTTACTATGCTGGGAGAAAAGCCACTGGGAGAATCAGAGACAAGGAGGAGGAAGCTTAAAGCACCTCTCCCTCTTCCACAGCTTCCCTCCTCCAAATTGCTATGCCTCGCCCATTTTAAGGTGTTGGACAGAGAACTGATATTGCTCCCCAATGAACGTTTAATCTGGTTTGCACTGTAAGGTAAAACAATGTCAAAAGGGACTGGGGAACACAGAGAAAGGAACAAATGCATCCAGAGAAATCTGACTTTATAAGCTGTTTCATCTGTATATTTCTTTCCATGTTCTGCTTGAGCCACATCTGATTTTTACTTTCAATTTGGGTGGCAGCACTCTTTATGGGGGAAACTAGTCAACTGAGCCTCAAGGAAATAGAAGGCTGAACTGGACTGGTCTGTTCTGAGTGGGCCCCAGAACTGTTGCACTGATAGCTTTGCCTACTTAAACCCTTTCTTCCACATCAGGGGTGGGGAGAACCTCAGACCAGAGGGCCAAATGCACTCCTCCAGGGCTCCCTATTTAGCCCTCAGTCCTCTTCCTAAGCAACATCGTTTCCTACCCATGATGTGATCAATCCTTGGTGGAATCTACACACCTATTTTAAAAAAGCTGTGAAGATGCTTTTAAAAAAGCGTTTTGAAAAACACATTGAATTTTGCATAGCTCACTGTTGCCATCTAGTGTCACGTTTGTATGTTGCACTTTACAACACATTTAAAATGTTTTATTTGCAGCTGTGTAGCTGAGTCCCTTGAGTGCCTGTGCCTGGAAAGAATGCGCCCTTGAAATGTGGTGCCTCTTGCTTGCCTGGATGGGGGATGGAGAGAATGTGGCTATGGAAAGCTCTGGCTTTTGTGTGGCTGGAATGTAGCCCATTGCATAAAGAGTGACATCTATTGCTCCACCCATTCCCCCCCACCCAACCTTCCCACCATTGGCATATTATACCAGAAGGCTGTCCATGAGCAAAGATGGCCTTCAGGCTGAGGAAGGTTTTCTATACCAGTTCTAGATCTTTTGCACATTGTAGTGCAGATTGGCAAACGGACTTCCCAGTCCCTTACATTTAATTTCCTCTCCACAGCACAAGCTCTGTGCCCATGATATATATATATATATATATATATATATATATATATATATATGCAGCCCCCTTCCTCCAATTATTTTGAAATCATCGCTAGGAAACCATACAGGCAGTCGCCTCCTATTTCTGATTCAGAACTTAATGAATGTGTGGTGCGAGGGTTGGGTACAGGTTGCTACGGCAACCCTAATAGTCCTTGACAGCTTAACCCACTCTGAAATCACATTGTTCTGTTCGTTGTTGGCAAAGGACGTTCATGCTTTCAGGGGAAAGGAAAACATGTTCCAAAACACATCCCTGCTTTTGAAGAAGCCAGCCTCTTGGGGCTCCTTCCTTCTCAGGCAGATTGATTATTTGGGGTTGAGAAGAGGCCGCCTCAAATGGTCAAGGGCAGCCAATCTGCTCGGCAATTAGCACGCTTAAAGTTGGGGTGGTGATGTCTCCATGCGCAACACCTCCTCTCCAAGTGTCTATGGAGCAAAGACAAATTTCAGCTGGAGAAGCTCAGAGAGATTTTGCCCTGATGCCTTCACCCCCCTCCCTCCGGGGGTACAGTCACCGCAGAATGGCAGGCTCTTGCGAGGTGAGAGAAGTGCTATAGAATACCCTGTGACCTCTGTAGATGCAAAGGACTATAGATGCCAGGACTAAAATAGCAAGAAGCTTTGTGATGGGATCAACACTGCTTACAGCTTCTGTACATATACTATCAGAACCAGGCTGGGTTTAGGCATATGGGAAAGTTTAATGTCAGGTGATGACCCGGTTCTCACTGAGATTGTTAACTGTGTAATGGGTAACAGGTGGAGGCTCATGAAATTCCATTTTTTTAAAAAAACAACCTTCCCTGTAGTGTACATAGAAAACTAGCATATGAGGGAGAAGGCTAACCTAGAACTCTTCTCCCTGATATCTATTTTTCTAGGATATGGAACACACAGTCATGTCAGCTGCTACCTTCAATCTGAAATTATACAGCCCAGGAATAGATTTGTCACCTCACTGAGAAGTTAGAACGGGAAATGTTGGATATCTAGGAAGCGGCTTACACCAGAACATTGGGCCAGTAATTCCAGAGTAAATCAAACATGGATTCTCAAGCTATACTAGGCCTTAGGACGACCCCTAGTGGTAAAGGCAAGCCACACTATTTCAGAACCAGAGATTCTGCCCCCACACCCAGCATAAGGTTATGCTCCTGCATTCGTTTACCCCATTATGCAGAATTCAGAAACACACACACACACACACACACACACACACACACTGCACAATCACAGTAATGGAAATTTAACCAGCGAAACTGAACTGTGACCAGGAGAAGCTTAAAGTGAGGAGGACAATGTCAGATGCTACCAGAAAGGGAAAGAAGATAACACCACCAAGTCAGGCACTGCTAAATATTTGGACCAACAAGGAAACACGCTGTAGCATCTCATGGGTTTAGGAAGGGTAATTACTGTTTGAAGAAAACTTGCAGCAGGACTGCCCTAATGCCAGGAAGCGGCAGGAGTCAGCTTCAACAGTAATGTTTATTGGTGAGCAAGAGATCAATAGCTCAGCATAGCAGCTAGGGCTTGCTACACAGGAAAGACTCCAATTGGCTTCCAGTTTCTCTCATTCCCAGAATTTTTTTTCCTATTGAATTGTATGCATTTTAGCCTGGGTTTGAAATCCTATTTAGAGTTGAATGGTGGAATGGTTGGGACAAGTAATGCTGTCATGTAGGCAGCAGCAGCAGTGGCATCTTGATGTCTATAGAGCTGTGCCACCTGCAACAGCTTCCCAGGAGGTAACAGGCAGGACAATCCAAGCCTAGTCTGGGTAGCGGTGGGTGCGATGAAGCAAATAAAATGAATTTCAGCAGAGGTAAATGTGATGTTCTGCATTTATGAAGGAAGAATCAGATTCACAAGTACAGGATTGGAGACACCTGGTTTAACAGCAACACATGTGAAAAGAGTATATGAGTTTTAGTAGACAACAAGTGGAACATGAGTAATGATGGCAAAAAAGGCTAATGTAATTCTAGATTGCATCAACAGAAGGATAGGATATAAGAAGTAATAGCACAACTCTATTTTTCTATGCCCAGACTTCACCTATAGTACTATGTCCAGGTCTGGGCACCACAATTCAAGACAGATTTTGAGAAGCTGAAACATATCCAGAGGAGGGTGAAATCTAAGACCTATGTGAAAAGTTCTGTTTTTGTCTTCTGCCCTACTCCATTTGTTGCCGTCTGCCCATCTGATGAGCACTTCCTCTGCTTCTTCATTGAAGTCATTTGTAAATATCTTAAACAACATTAGGCCCAGGGCAGAACTTCCTGGCACCCAACTTCTCCAGGTTGATGAGGAGCTAGTTCATCAACCAGATGTAGATTCACCTAACAGTAGCATCATCTTGCCTACATTTTAACAGATGGTCAACAAAGATATAATGGGAGATCTTGTCAAAAGCATTGCTGAAATCAAGATATTATTTCCACAGTATTCGCCTGATCCACCAAGCTAGTAAATCTACCACAACTTGTTGTTGAGAAACCTCTTTGTGATCACAGCGTTTTTTCCCTCAGTGCTGACATTCTGCCTAATGATCTGCTCTACAACCTTCCCTGGTATTGACATCAAGCTGACCAGTCAGTAGTTGCTTCACTCCCCTTCTTGGAAGATGGGAGCAATTACTGTCCACCTCCAGTCTTGTGGCACTTCACCTGTTCTCCAGGAATTGTCAAAAAATATAAACAGAGGATCTGAATTGACATCTGCAAGTTTCTTTGGTACAATTCTAGGGTGCAATTAATCAGGACAGCCCCTGGAATCTGAAAACACCAGTTTCAACGTGGAAATAATCCATATATTGATTTGATTTATATTAAACATAAATAAAATAGATTTACATTGGGGCTGTTTCTATTCCCTGGGACACCTGGCATTGATCTGGAATGGCAAATCCACCCACTCTCCAAGCCAGTTCTCCATAGATCATTGTAGCTGTTCCTTGCCATTTACATGCCATCACACTCCCCCAGGCACTGGAAACTGGATGGTCTGATGCCTAACCATGGCTCTCTACTTCCCTCCACCCAAGAAGGGCAGTCGTCTCACGGTCCAAGAGTAGAGATAGGGGAGCCAGGATTGGCAGCTGTGCATGAGGTGAGCTGCTGAGCAATGGTGGCAAATGATAGCAAGTGCTCTCATGATAGAGAAGCTGTAGATTTCACACCTTCTCCTGGGAGAGGGGGGGGACTAATCTGGGCATGAAAAGCTTCTTTGTTCCTCTCTCAGCATATGGTAGAGATGAGTCAATCTAGAATTGCTTGGATGGAAATACTGTGATAACGGAACCATACAGCAATTTGATATACAGAGTGACAGATATGTGAGTGATACAGCACTCAATGCAAGGATATAGAGCCCAATCCTGGAAATTTAACAGGTTTCTTTATGGGTATGAAAGGATATGCAATAACTGGCACTCCCTTTGGTATCTTATGCCTCTGAATGGTGTCAATATGCTGAATTCACCAGTGAAGTGGCCTTTCCTTTGTGGCAGAAAACCTTACACTAGGCGGCCAGTGGAAACTCAGGAAATTTGAAACTCAGTGTCTCATTGGGACACTGCAGGAACCCTCATACTTATGCATATAGGACTCTGGGCATGCCCCCTTGTTCCCCATAGCACATGTAACTCTGATGTCCTGAGGCTGTGGCCTTGTTTGAGCGAGATACTCCCTCCCAGAGTGCTTCCCAACTGTCTGAGATTCTGCTCCTCAGTGACATGAGGCAAGAGTGTTGCCATCCGACTGAGTCACCCCTGCCGAGAACCCCCTGAGGGATGGGACTGTGAGTCAGACTCCTTAGCAGAAGCAGAAGCAGATCTGCAGCAGGGTGCCCCAGGGAGCGGGTGACAAGCTGCAGCTCCTCTGCATCCTCCTTTGCCTAATTGAGGATAATGGCATTTGAGGCTCAGTGCACCACATGCAAACAGGTAGGAAGGCTGGCGAGCAGGGCTACCTCATGATGGACATTGGTTTAACTCAGTCATTTGCGTAAGGCCTCAGGTACGACAGGCTGACGAACAGGAATCAGAGAGCCAAATGGAAAAGCATAGGAACCAAGCCATGCAGTCGTTAGCAGATATCAGTTTTCTTCTCTTTGATTCACTTATCATTCTAATTCACTCCCGTGGCTTGTGGGATTCTTCCATGCTGCGATCTCTCTACATTGTAACGATATTTGCAGCTCTCTCTAGTTAAGCATCCAATCATCTGCAAAGAAGAAGCAGATGAAGAAGAAGAAGAAGAAGAAAAGGGAGAGGGCAGGGAAGTAAACACAGGAAAGGGGGTAGGAAATGGGGGAGAAAATGTACATGTTGGGGCCAGGCAACCACCAAAATATGGCACTACTACAGTTACCTGTTCCATTGCAGAGGCATTTTAAAAAGTCACAGGAAAGTGGCAGCAGCAATCAAGTGAAGGCATTGCATGAAGTAAAAAATGAGCTGGTATATATTTATGCACACAGAAAAAGAGCTCTGCTGGATTTAGCTCAGCATCCTGTTTCCAGTAGTGCCCAGCAAGATGCTTACAGGAAGTCCACAAGCAGGGCCTTAAGGTAGACCTCCCCTGCTCCCTGCCCCTGGCACCTGGTTTTCAGAGGTATACTGCTCTGAACTGGAAAGTTCCACTTAGACACCATGGCTAAGAGTCATAATCCCAATCACGGGCATTCTCTGTGAACCTTTTCTAACCCTCATTTTACACTGTCTAAGCCAGCAGCACACATTAGAGCAGCACACATTCCTCAGATTAATTATGAGCAATGCAAAGAAATAATTTCTTTTCTCTGTTTTAAACTTCCTGACATTCAGTCTTACTAGATGGCCCTGGGTCCTTGTGTTGGGGCACCTCTATTCATTGTCCACATCCTGTTCATAGGTTTGCAGCTCTTTTTATCATGTAGTTCTTTCTTGTCTATCCTTCCCCTGTTTATAATACATCAGCCTTCCCCAGGCTGGGACCCTCCAGACAGGGCCAGCCTAAGAGCTTTTAGCACCCGAGGCGAACCACAAAATGGTGTCCTGTGCCCCCCACCAGGGAAGAAGATCTACATCGGAAACAAGGGGTGAAATCATATCAACCTTACCCAACAGTTGAAGTGGGAATCAAAGGCTGTTGCAGGTGTAGAGCCCAGTATACTCCAGAGGGCAGCCTCCCCCCCCCCCAATTTCATCCCTAGGGGTGGGAAGAGACCAGCAGCACCTCCTAGAGGCCGTTGCAGAGGAAGCACTGGGGTGGGGGACCTGTCAAGGAGGTGGCAGATCTGGCCTCCAAAGGAGTGCACTGCAGCCATCATTGCTACTGCAGCAGCAACAGCAGCATCAAGCAGAGCATTCCCAGGAGGCTGAATCCACTGCCCCTGTGAGTCTTGCTGCCTGAGGTGGCTGCCTCACCTTGCCTCATGGGAGGGCCGGCACTGCCTCCAGATGTTGTTGAACTCCAGCTCCCATCAGTCAATTGTGACCAATGGTCAGAAGCAGTGGGAGTTGTGGTCCACAACATTAAGAGGACACCACACTGGGGAAGGCTGCAATATGTTATTCTGCATTCTATAAATCATAACAGAAATCTTCTGAACCCAGCGATGCTGTTTAACACCCTGTTTGTTTCTTGAAACTAATTGCGCCGGCATTTCCCTGGAGGGAGAAAAAGAGACAGAGCATTGAGCTTGTTTAAAAACAAAAACAAAAAAACCTTTACCTAATAAGCCAGAAAGAAGGGTGGGAAGAAAAGCAGGAAGAAAGCAGAGGGAAAAGGGCAGGCATAAATGTAGAGAGATTTATAGAATCATTAAAGGCACTAGGAACAAAAAGATTACTTTCTTGGTCTCTTGTGGCTCAGAAATGACAATATCTTTGTGGTGCTCAAACAAAAAAAAAAGGACTGTGTGTGCTTGGTTTGGCCTAGAGCACTCCTGTCTACATTTATATTCAACCTAGTTGGATCATAAAAACCTGCTCTGAGCAAGGGGTGACTTTTGGACAATGACTGGTTTAGCAGGCATGGCACACAGGAAAATTGTGCTTCCTGATTTGACCCCCAGAGTTGAAATGGCTTACTATAACTCATGAATAGGAGGTCTGCATATGCAGGGCCTTTTGTCCCCAGTGGACAACTCTCCCAACTCAGCTTCCTTGAGTGATTTCTCAAGAACCATGTCTTAAGAAAGCTGCAGAAAAAGATACTCAGAGGATCCTTTGGCAGTTATCATAAAACTACAGAATATTTCCTATAAGGTCTGCCTGGGCCTTTATATTCTAACTTGATCTCTGAGATCACCCACATTAATTGACCTAAGAAGCCCAGCTGGCTTCAACTGGATGTCAGGTGTTTATTATTGCCAATTCCTATGCTCTGGCACACTCTTCCAGCAGAGATTCAGCAGGCAAACTCGCCACTGATTTTCAGATCTCTCTTGAAGACCTTTTTATGCTAACTGGCCTTTTCAATTCTTTAAACTTTCTCAAGATGAGCTAGTTGTTTTTAAATGATTATTTTGCATTGTTTTTATGGTATTTGATGTTCTATTGCACTGGCATATTTTGTTGTGCATTGGCTTGATGTGTTATATGGGGGGGCAGCCTCAAAATAGCTTTACAAATAAAATGGATAAATTAGTAAATATTTAGCCTGTAGCTGGAAGACAAAAGTTGCTGTGGCCCTCTAGGTAAGAACTAGTTTGCTGTGTTAAGGGTTTTGCAACAGGCACAGGCAAGGGGCAGGGGGTGAACATAGTTCTTATCTTCAAAGGACTACTGCCAAAGCTCCTTGGTATGAATAGGGCTTCAGGTGTAACATGTTCCAGAACATAAAAATGGAAGAAGAGCCTTGATGGATCAGACCAAAGGGGTATCTGGTCCAGTATCCTGCTCCTCACAGTAGCTACCAGAAGCTGATAGGGGGCCACAAGCAGGACATGAATGCAATTCATGCAATTCCCACGCTTGTCCCCCAGCCACTGGCATTCAAAGGTCTGTTGCTTCTGATACAAGAGGCACCATATAGCCTCCTGACTACCTGCCAGTGCTAGATTTATCTTCCACAAATTTGTCTAAGCCTGTTTTAAAGCCCTGCCAGGTTGGTGGCCTCGCAGCAGCAAATCCCGCAGCTTAGCTATGTGCTGCGTGAAGAAGGGCATTCCTTTTGTCTCAGCTTTACAGATATGATTTATGAACAGATGGCTAGAAATACTGGTGGCTTGTATTTACAAAAAAGAAATTGTGCTGTTGGTTTTTAATTATCGAATGGAAGAAAAGAAGAAGAAGAAGAAACGAAATCCCCCCCCCCATTCCAAGGCATTTGCTTCCTCAGATATATAACTGGCTCTTACAGCATTAAAAAAGAGAGAGAGAGACGCAGTTAATGTTATAAACAATCTTATTTGGTCTTTGATGTCAATGTGAAGCCATTTCTGTATTAAGTGTAACCACTGGCTGTCACGATTTGAAATTCAGGACCTTGGAGAGCGACATCTGCAGGACTCTGTGAACTCACACAAAGCATGTTCTTCATATTTATACACCAAATTCTCCTGACTCACCTTCCCCCCCCCCAAAAGGTACACATTGCCTTGTATGCCACCTTGGCAGCTCCCTTGAGTAACACGTACACTAAAGCCTCCTTTCCCTTTAAAAGTCTGTGAAACCCTTGCTTTTCAGCATAACCTACAACTGGCAAACTTGCAATATCAAACTTTTCCTGCGTTACCAAAACACCTTTGCCAAAAATCACCAAGGGTCTCCTTAACTCACATGACTTTATTTTGCAGAGTTTATAACCAAGAGAAACTTTAAAGAGGGGGAAACGTGATGGATTATATTGCGCTGTCCTGCCCTCCTGCTTTTTATGGGATCCAGTATGTGGTTCGTTGTGGCCACGGCACTAAATGATAAATACATTATTTCCCATTATTCCTTAACTAATAATCATTGTTAACTAATCTCCCCGGTGCTTACATATTTCCTCTGTTGTGTTTGGTTGGGTAATTGCGGGCAGCAGGGGGAGAGACACATCCCAAGCAGGGACACTGAACTCCCTCCCACAGGAGGCAGCGATTGCCACGAACTTGGATGGCTTCAAAAAGAAGATTGGACAAATTCTTGGAAGATAGATAGCTGTCCGTGGCCATGAGGGATGTGCTTGACCTCCCTTGTCAGTAACATTGTGCCTCTGAATATCAGTTGCTGGGCACCACAGGTATGCTGTTGGGCCTATGGCCTGCTTGCAGGCTTCCCATCAGCATCTGGTTGGCCACTGTGAGAACAGGATACTAACCAGGTGGGCCACTGGCCTGATCCAGCAGGCTCGCTTTATGTTCTCCTGATGGAACACCAACGCAATCCTTAACCTGGCTCTCCACAGCTAGGAGAGCACATACTTTGAGATCAGGGCTGGATGCCTTCAGAAAGCAAGCGTATTTGTTGCCAACCTGTAGGAGAAGCATCAGGAAGATTAAAAGCTCAGGAGGTCTATCCATCTTTTTTGGTTTCCTTTGTGCACAATTGTCTTGACTGTTCACACCTTCTTGTCACTCTCAAGAGGTGGCTTGTGAAACATTTATAGTGCAGGGATCTGTCACAGCAGGTGACATTTCTAAGGCCAGAGTACAAAATTAAGTTTTAAAAGCAGCTGCTGGGTGCCAGCAGGGGTGGGCTGTGAGCTGTTGCTGCTAATGTACTAGCAGATGTGAACAAGTCAAGTGTTCCCTTCGCTGGTCTGTCACAGCAAGAGAATAATATTGCTCCAACACTGTGCAGGAGCTCTGGATTTGGCTGTTAGCTTCCTTTGCCTCCTGGGGCCTGCATTGAAACCATGCTGCATCACAGTGTAAGAAGGCAACTGTCAGTCCCCCATACACACACACACACACACACACACACACAGAGAGAGAGAGAGAGAGAGAGAGAGAGAGAGAGAGAGAGAGAGAGAGAGAGAGAGACTGATGCCCACCCCCTCTCTTTCTCACTGTGTGGTGCAGATCTCTCGAGACTTTAACATTTCAGACTGCAGATGAGGACCCTGTTTGAATTCCACTCCCTGCCAGTTTATTTACAGGTAAAGAGGTCAGGACTTTACTACCTTTCCTTATCAGAACAACTTAAGAGGTTGAGGCCACATTTTTCCGATTATTGACAGCTTCCAGGAATTCAGAGTGGTTCTCATTATATTGCATTTGTATCCACTTCTTGGATGTTTGCTGTTACCGTTACATAACACATTCAAGTTATGCAATCTAAGCATGATGAGCTTAACGCTTTATGGAGACTTGTCAAGCTACGTTTTGCTATGGCATCATTGTGCCAGCCTGCAAGGAAATGAGATTGGACATAGGGGTCAGGCTCAAGCAGTAGCAAAGGATTGATGTTGGACAGTTTAACTTAAGCAGGTCAAGTGAGAGGGTATAGTTTGAAGATAAGGAGGACTGGGCCTGGTCAGTGCCTGGATGGGAACTCCACATATGCCTCCTTGGGTTCTAGGCTGGAAGAAGGGCAGAATATAAATGTTAAGAAACTATGAATAAATGAAATGTCATCAAGTAACCTTCAGTTAAGTAGGAAGTTCTACAAGTCTTTCTTGGTTTTCCCCCCTTTTCTAAAGGAGGGATTTCTAGCACTCCCTGTTTGTTTGCAGGTTACTTGATGAGTTATTGGATATTGACTTGTGTGGTCACTCCCACAGCCTATCATACCAACAAGGTTTGGCTGTTGCAAAATACTTAAGTATTCAATCAACATGATTGGCTGAACTTTCTTTGGTGCTCTTGAATTTAAAATTGGCTAGGGTCAATGTAAGTTCCTAGGGAGCTTTTCCTCATACAGGGCTCCTTCCTTTCACTTTGTTGCTTTGATCTGTAATATATTTGCATGGAGTTTGGCTTTTGTTCCTAAGACTTTGGCTGCGACAGCTCTCTATTTGAAACCAGATGCATCTGCTCACCACATCACGACCATTACCATGGCAACAGAATTAGGCTTTGAAGAGAGAGTGAGGACCATTCTTCTGCATTACTGGTGAGGGCACAGAATGTGTGTCACTGCACTTGCCTGAGAGTAGTTTGAAGACCCACACAATCTACTTCTGTGTGCTCAGGGAATAAGTCCTTTAGGAGCATGAATATATGGAGGGTATTTAGCTGAAATGTGCTGGAGGAACTGTCTCTCACTGAGACCCTGGCTCTATATTGTCAGCAGACAGGCTGCTGTATGTCTGGTATAGCTGACCTAGAAACCAGCACAATACACAGTACATAGCGATAAAGCACAAAACTTTACAATAAAAACCATATAAAAAAGTTTAAGACAGACATCAATTAACCATTGTGGAAGGATATATTCTTAATTGCCTGCACAGGCCTGGTGGAATAGAAAACCTTTCAACAGGCGTGCACAGAAGGCACCTGCTTAGTCTCTGGTGGCAGGGAGTTCCACGGGACTGGGCTGATGACACTTTAGGCTTGCTTTCTTGCTGTTGTCAAATGAGCCTCACCAACTCAGGAAACTACCAATGACACTCCTGTGGAAGATCTCAGTGAAAGAGCCGGGATAGGTATTTACCCTCTGAGTTGGATTGCTCTGCAGTCCCAATTTCCAGTCCGGCTCCTGACCCAATTCAGAGCACTGTAAATATACCAGCCCTGACAAAAAGAAAGACAACTATCTCATTCTTCTTGACAAAAGAGTAGGTCTGGATGGGGTTTAAAGTATTTCTTGTCATCTCAGGGCTCACTATAGCCCTTGGATAAGTGATGAAGTGTTGCTTTGATAGCTTGGGAACTGAAGGAGGACTGAGCATTCTAGATTTGAGTAGGTCCCATGTCAGGGTACAATGCAGTCTTCCCCAACCTGGTGCCCTTCAGATGCTTTTAGACAATTCTCATCAGCCCCAGCCAGCGGTCTGAGAAGATGGGAATTGTGTTCCAGAACATCTGGAGGGAACCAGGATGGTATAAAGAAGAAGAAGAAGAAGAAGAGTTTGGATTTGATATCCCGCTTTTCACTACCCGAAGGAGTCTCAAAGCGGCTAACATTCTCCTTTCCCTTCCTCCCCCACAACAAACACTCTGTGAGGTGAGTGGGGCTGAGAGACTTCAGAGAAGTGTGACTAGCCCAAGGTCACCCAGCAGCTGCATGTGGAGGAGTGCAGACACGAACCCAGTTCCCCAGATTACGAGTCTGCCGCTCTTAACCACTACACCAAACTGGCTAAAGGGTGAAGGCCCTCCTTTGTCTGTCTCAGTAGAAAGTCTTGATGGGAAACTTTCAAGTACACTTTGTGTTGAAGTTCCACAATCACTCAGTTTCAACAATCCTAGAATCTGCCATGTAACAATGATCAGGGTGGAATCTACACACATAAAAAAAAAGTTGTGAAAATGCCCCCCAAAAACGTTTTGAAAAATATATTGAATTTGCCATAGCTCACCATTGCCATCTAGTGTCACATTTGTATAATGCACTTTAGCTGAGTCCCAGATGAGCACAAAACTGCTGTGGCAAATGTAGAGATTAGCACCAACTGAATTTGCCCCAGTAGAAATCCAGGTATCTTGGAATTTGGCCTATACAGGAGCAGAGTCCTCAGCCTTTTTCTCAACACTTGCTTATTTGCCTTGTTGTATTTTCCACCCTCCCTTTCTCCCCAATGGCTGTGATTTTGCATCTCTCTGGTAGCAGGTATGGTAAGTGGCTGGCTGGCTTTTTTCAGCTAAGACAGGACAAACACCAAAGCTTTCACTGGCTCCCTCAGGAGGATGTAATGGGTTTCTTCAGCATCATTAACTTGTTATCTTAAGGGGGGACAGACTTGCTCCTAAGTGCAGTGCCCTGTTCCCTCTGAGCAGGCCTGGAGTGGAGAGGCACCTACTTTTCCTGGGCATCCAGCAGAAGCAATAGGGCAGCTTCACCAGCAATCTGGAAATATACTTAACAGCCTGATTCTATGCAGGCTTAAGAGCACCTAAACACATTCATTTTAATGGGCTTAGAGGCACAACTGCAGCAGGGGTTGGGCTGTAGGTCTCCCAGCTGTTGATTAGAATGCTTGTTGAATAATATTATAGCCTGGGACACTGAAAACAACCAGTTCTCCCTCTCCCTCCCCACTTTTAACCCACGTGCTTTGACATTTAGAGCCACCTCATTGTGAAAACTGAGATAGGGAGATTTTTGAAGCTTATTTAATGTGTGTTGACTGCTTAGGAAGGGAACTTTTGGCCTTCCAGATGTGTTGGACTCCCAGCAGCCCCAGCAGCAAGGACAATAGTCAGAAATAGCAGAACAACATCTGGAGGGCCACAGATCCCCCTTCCTGGTTTAGAACATTAGATATTGTATTCCTATGGAAAATGTATGTGCATCTGCACACACACACACACACACACACTGTGCTATTAAAATAAATAAGAGGATAAAGAGATTGTAGAGAATTTGAATGAATTATTTGCATCTGTCTCCACAACAGAAGAGATAGCACAGATCCCAGTGTCTGAACTAATTTTTGTAAGAAGAAATTCTGTGGAATAGATAAAAATAGTGGTGACAAGAGACAAAGTTCTAGACCTAATAGACAAAATAATAATAATAAAAACTCACAAATCACTGAGTCCAGATAGCATCCATCTGAGAGCTCTTGTGGATCAGCAATTAGTTAAGTAACAGGAAGCAGAGAGTAGGAATAAATGGAAATCCCCAACAGAGGAATGCAGAAAGCAGAGTCTCCCAAGGATTAATATTGGAACCCATGTTTTTAAACTCATCTATAAACCATCTTGAGTTGGGGTGAGCAGTGAGGTGGTAAAGTTTACCGATGTTACTTAATTGTTCAAGGCAGCTAAAACAAAAAAGGATTGTGAAGCATTTCAAAGGGACAACTTCAAACTGAGTGAATGGATAATAAAATAGCAGATACAATTTCATGAAAACAAGTGTCAAGTGATCCATGTCGCAGCAAAATACCTTGATTTCAAAGATAAGGTCATGGGGTCTGAACTGGCAGCGACTGCCCTAGAATGAGACCTTAGGGTCAAAGTGGATAGATTGATGAAGAAGTTGACTCAGTGTGAGGCAGCTGTGAAAAATGCAAATTCCATACTAGACATCATCTGGAAATGAAATGAAAATAAAACTGCTGGTTTCACTATGTCATCAATGGTGTGACTGCATTTGGAATACTACATGCAGTCAGCTCACCTCAAGAAATGAAAAGGGTTCCCCAAACAGCATCAGACTGATCAAGGGGATGGAGAAACTCTGCCATGAGGAAAGGTTACAACATTTGGGATTTATTAGTTTATCAACAACCTCAGATATGCTGATGACACAACCTTGATGGCAGAAAGTGAGGAGGAATTAAAGAACCTTTTAATGAGGGTGAAAGAAGAGAGCGCAAAATATGGCCTGAAGCTCAACATCGAAAAAACTAAGATCATGGCCACTGGTCCCATCACCTCCTGGCAAATAGAAGGGGAAGAAATGGAGGCAGTGAGAGATATTACTTTCCTGGGTTCCATGATCACTGCAGATGGTGACAGCAGTCACGAAATTAGAAGACGCCTGCTTCTTGGGAGAAAAGCAATGACAAACCTAGACAGCATCTTAAAAAAGCAGAGACATCACCTTGCCGACAAAGGTCTGTATAGTTAAAGCTATGGTTTTCCCAGTAGTAATGTATGGTAGTGAGAGCTGGACCATAAAGAAGACTGATCGCCGAAGAATTGATGCTTTTGAATTATGGTGCTGGAGGAGACTCTTGAGAGTCCCATGCAAAAAGATCAAACTTATCCATCCTTAAAGAAATCAGCCCTGAGTGCTCACTGGAAGGGCAGATCCTGAAGTTGAGGTTCCAGTACTTTGGCCACCTCATGAGAAGAGAAGACTCCCTGGAAAAGACCCTGATGTTGGGAAAGACGGAGGGCACAAGGAGAAGGGTGCGACAGAGGATGAGATGGTTGGACAAGTGTTCTCAAAGCGACTAGCATGAGTTTGGCCAAACTGCGGGAGGCAGTGAAGGATAGGCGTGCCTGGCGTGCTCTGGTCCATGGGGTCACGAAGAGTCGGACACGACTGAACGACTGAACAACAACAACAACAGAAGTTTAGAGAAAAGGCAAGTTAGAGGAGGCATGAAAGGAGTTTATAAAATTATGCATGGCGTTGAGAAAGTGACCACAGAACAGTTGTTATCCCTCTCTCACAACACTAGACCTCATGGACACTGAATGAAATTGAATGCAGGAAGATTCGGGACAGGCAAAAAGAAAGTGCTTATTCACATGGTGCATAGATAAACTATGGAGCTTATAGTGAAGGCCACTAACTTGGATGGCTTTAGAAGAGAATAAGACAAATTCACTGGGGGTGGTGGTGGTGGTGGAGTCCATCAATGATTACTAGTAATGATGGCTATATATTACCTCCAGAGTCATCAGAGACAGTATGTCTCCAAATACCAGTTACTGGAGAGCAACACTGGAGAAGTCTTATTTGACTCATGTCCTGCTTGCAGGCTTCCCACTCTGAAAACTGGATGACAAACTGGATAGGTTTTTGATCTGATCCCACAGGGCTCTTCTCAAGTTCTTATTTATGTTAAGCCTTCTTCACTTTGAGGACGGACAGGGCTGCCAAGTGTTTCCTGCTGCTGTAACCCTCTAAGACCTCTGCCCAGCTGTGAGCCTCGGACTCCCCCTATGCATTATTATGAGATTATTGTGGTTTGTAAGTTATTCTGTCCCTGTCCTCCACTCCCTTGTCCTTTATCCTGCTTTAATATTAGTAAATGAGCACTTCGTTGGCTCTCCCTGACAATTACTTTGATATATAAACATTACCTGTGTGCATCCCGAGAGCTGCCTGGCTGGTAATTAGCTCCATAACTCAGAGGAAACAGAGAGGGCAAAGCCTTTATGCTGCTTGAATTCAGGTTTGCAAGGCAGCAAAGGGAAGGCCGAGGCTGACTCAACAGGAGGCCTGGGTCGGGGCTAATGCTTGGCCTCACAGCTTTGCATCGGCAGATAAATCTCTTAAGGTGGTTTAGGAGAACTTTAGCCGTAGAATATAGCCAGGTTGACCAGACACAAGAGAATACTTAAAAGATGGGAAAATACCAACAAGAGAGCTGGACACTAAGGTCACATACACAACATATATTCAACACACATTTGAAGCAACACCCCCTCCCCCCGCCCCACAAAAGAAGAAGCCTGGAAACTGCAGTTTGCTACAGGTGAGGGAAACTATAGTTCTGTGAGGGGAAAACTACAGTTCCCAAGTGTGCTTTCAATCTGGTGCTTTCAATGTTCTGATACAGTGCAAAATGAATATGCAGACGGCTTCTGGCTGCAGTTCTGGAGATGCCCATAAGTGGGT
Organism: Lacerta agilis; assembly: GCF_009819535.1. Taxonomy (NCBI): domain Eukaryota; kingdom Metazoa; phylum Chordata; class Lepidosauria; order Squamata; family Lacertidae; genus Lacerta; species Lacerta agilis. Next base: position 67,111,891 of record NC_046313.1, read on the forward strand.
TACCCAAGGCCCTTAAGCACTTTATCCTAAGGATCCAAGTTTGAGTGTGGCCCCAGGGCCCTTACATTGCAGCAAATTAGCACAAGAAGAGAGCAAAAGGAGCATATGAGGTAGAGCACAATGTATGATGGTGCTTCTTTGGCTGTTGTAACACAACCTGTTGCTTACACTGCAGGGGTTGATCTAGCAAGCTGCTTGTCCATTACTTCTTGAATGGTAGTAAGTCTTACAGCAATAGTTTTACGCAAGATAGGAGAAACATGTTAGGTTTGAAGGGGGTCACCTTACCCAAGGAAATGCTCATAAAGTATGTCCCATTTTTGGGAAGCTTCATAAAACCTGTCCATGCCACAGTTTGCCTCACTTAAAACAATATTTTACAGTCCCTCCATTCCTAGAAATGGGCTGCAACCATACTTGATATGTGGTATCATTCCTAGCATTGCTCCCAAGATGGTCATCACCATTTCTGTTCTGTTACAAAGTACTGCCCAGCATACAAGTGGTTTGCAAGCATCCACAAATTCATCCTCAGAGGGACCTTCTCTTTCTCCTTACAGTGGTACCTTGGTTCTCAAACAGCTTGGATCCCAAACACTGCAAACCCGGAAATAAGTGTTCTGGTTTGCAAACTTTTTTCGGCAGCTGAACGTGCCTCATTTTGAGTGTTACGCTTCTGATTTGAGTACCACACTTCCGTTTTGAGTGTTACGCTGAGGTCTGTCTGTTTTTTGCTATTTGTTTTTTGCATTTTTGTGGCTCTTTCTGTTTTGTTTTTGTGACTGTGTGGAACCCAGTTTGATTGATTGATTGATTGATTGTGTGACTGAAGTAGATTGTTTATTGCTTTCATTTTATGGGTCAATGGTCTCGTTAGATAGTAAAATTCATGTTAAATTGCTGTTTTAGAGGTTATTTTTAAAAGTCTTGAACAGATTAATCCATTTTGCATTACTTTCTATGGGAAAGCACGCCTTGGTTTTTGGAACGCTTTGGTTTTGGAACGGACTTCCGGAATGGATTAAGTATGAGAACCAAGGTACCACTGTATTATATTTCAGTTTAACAGATGGCATCATTCTCCCTGTCCAGCAAGAGACAGCCCGGGGCAAAAGCAGGCTTACCCATGCATAGCCAGTGTGGATGCAGATGTGCCATGGGATGGACAGGTGTACCCACCTGGGGATACTTACTGGGACTCCAACTGGGTGCTTGCTCTTTTTGAAGGAGAAGAGAATGCACATCCCTGTCCAAACAATCAACTGCTGGACATGACTAGCTGTAAGACTGGACAATTGGAGACACTCAGTGCTAAATCAGGAACTATTCATTTTACAGCTATTCTGAAAATCCAGAGAGCGCTTAGACTGGTGCATTACAAGCAAGAAGACACTTGGCTCAGCTTGTCTTGCTGGCTGAGTCCATGAGACAGTGAAACAGCACTGACTCATGCGCTAGCAGCATGTACATGACTAAATTACAGCAGCTCTTCCAAACTGCTGTAAAGCAGCCCGAGGTTCATAGTGCTTCCATGAAGTTCTTTATGGTGGCACCACCGCTGCTGAAAAATGCAGTAATTCACAACAGTGCCCACGACTAGAGCTGAAGGGAAACCATAGCGGGTTGCCAAGAGTCAGCAAAGCTATGTCCGAATTGCAACTTGACTCTAACAATTTCTGAAATACAATGGCTGGTGCCTACCTACTAGACTAGACAAGAGGAATTCATCTACCTGCCACTGCTAGTTCAATTGTGGGTCTGGTTAAGGAAAATACACCCACCACTGAAAATGGGAGAAACCCAATTTAGAAAAATAGAAATGTCAAACTAATAGTCCCCCACCTAAAAATGGGCTATTATCTACTTTTACTCCTTAACAGAGTGGTGGCTTTTTCACTGGAAAAAAAAAGTTTGCTCTTTTTGGCATGTGGAATTTGAATGTAGATGTTGGCTAGAATGTACATTTAATTTTTAAAGTGTCTCTTTTCTGCTCTCCATCCCACATTAAGTACATTTGCACAAATAGTGCAAAAGAGACTCAAAAGTGCCCTTACAGCCATGTGCAAAAAAATGTTCTCCATCATATCAAAAGCAACTCTAAAGATGTTCATCTAGTTTATTTTAAAATGACAAAGGCATTAAAATTTCCCTTTTGTCTTAACTGTTTCTGACAAAGAGTCCCTGATCTCTTCTTTAATTGGAGAAGTTGCTGAAGGCTAATGAATTAAATGAGACTGATTTTTCTCCCCAGGATATGTCACTCCAACTAAAAGCGTACAGGCAAGTAGAAGTGTTTTTGCAAAAGGAGAATGCCCAAGCCATTCCAGACCCATCACTCCCAAACAGCACATCCATTTAAGATGGTTGTTTATGCAAAGCAGAGGTGGTGAGCTTTTGGTCTTCCAGATGTTGCGGGACTCTAACTCCCATCAGCCCCTGGGAGTTGTACCAGCAAAATCTACAGCAGCTTTTGCCAACCTGGTACTCTCCAGATGTTGTTGAACTCTGTGCTGGCTAGGCTGATGGCGTTGTGATCCAAGAACATCTGGAGCACAGCAGGTTGGCAAAGACTGATCGAGTGTGCCATGGGTTCCCAACCCCTGCTGTGAATAAACTGATATGTGGATTAATGGTGCACAATTCTGATTTGGGGGAAGCCGGACGAGAGGCCCAATTTCAGATTCCGAGAGGAATGGCTCAAACTTGGGTTCAGAGTGGGGACACTCTTGCAGCAGTAACCCTCAGTGGAGACCAGTTCCCTATTTTTCTCCTTGCTCCTGTCAGACTGTAAACACAAACCTGAATGTTCGCAGTACAAACAAACAAAACAAAATAAAAACTCCCTCTCAGGCATGTGTGAGCTTAAAAGCTTTCATGGCTCCGCTTGGTATAAATAGCCCTGCTTGCTTCTTACAATGGTTGGCTGGCAACTAAAGCAACGCACAGCTGCTTGACGCATCAGTTGGAGTTTTGCGGTTAAAGGTGCAATGCTATGCAACTTTAACATCCAAAGTGGGTATTGTAAGCCAGCCTTTCTCCTCAAGGGGATTTAAAAAAAAAAATATTCTCCTCTAGGCTGGAGTTTCATAGCAGGGGAAGAGATCCTTTTCAAAAGCTACCACCTGCAGAGTGTGCAGTTAAGGTACAGCAAGGAAAAGGAATGTGACCAGTTTTGTGTCCTTGGTTGGTAGCCGGGACATTTGATACCAAACCATCACAAATAAATGCAGACAGTATTGTGAATACATTAGATTAATATTAGGAGACAACCCTCCTGCATAGTTCACAGTACTTGAGATATTGACAGCAAATCTGACATTTCCCATGAAAGAGGTGCATGTGGTTGAACAACCCGTGGATATGGTGCACAGGGGAGCTCAAATCTGCGCATCCTGAATATTTATCAGGACAACAACTACAGTAAAAGGTAACCTTTAATGCAAACAAATAACTTTTTTTTATAAAGAATTTATTGGTATTTTTCATAACAAAGAATAATCCCACATCCACACCTACATCTACCCAAACAATCACCCACCCACAATTATACCAGACAAATACAAACATAACCAAGATTCTTCTTCTTGTTTACATACACACACACAAAAAAAATTCTTGTTTCGAATCTTTACAATTGACTTCCCCTGCCTTCTCTCCTTCGGTTTCAAATCCAGATTCTACTTTAATAACTTCACCTCTCTAAAAATTAAATTCATTTAAACAAAAAAATTCAAATCTAAACAAACCTCTTAAAATCTTATTTTCAATTTACAATTATATCTCACTTCTATCCTGGATAAAATCAAATCATATTGTAACTTCATGACAATTCATAGCAAAACTTTCTATCTTAACGTATTATTCTTGTATCACATCAAAACAAACTTCTTCTTTCCCTTAAACTGCTGCTAATAACAAAAAAAAATTTCAAAATATCCCCTTTCTTATTTAAAAAGACTTAATATCTTGACACACCGATTTCAGGTTACCATAACAGACCATTTATATTTTACGCTTAATATAGTTCACCCTATCCCCCCTCTAACCATTGCCCTTCTCCACCTTACACCGGAACCACTCCTCGAATTGTCCTCTTTTCTTATAAGTCCACAGATCCAGACGTAGTCCATAACAGTCCTTGCCTCGAGCATCAGGGTACACAATTGATCTTCTTCCAGCTTCTCCGGTTCAATGCTGCATTCTTCTTCTATTTGTAGACATCTCAATTTTTTGCCCATCGCTCCCGAGCTCTCACCTCGAGGGCTGGATATAACAATCTTCACCGTCCCGGGCCTGCCACCCCCAAAGGACGTTTCTTTTCCCCGGAGTCACCAAGCCATCTCTCTCTGTTCTTCTATCATCCCCTTCAGCTCTTTGCCAAGGCTCTCTTCCATAGAATCAATCACCTGAAAGGTCTCCTCTGTGGGAAGCACATTTTTCTTCATGCCCCAGTTCAAGACCATCAGTTTCTGGTTAAGCAGTTCCAGTCTCAAAAAGGTAATCCTTTGTTCATCAGTTAATCCAGAGTTCAAAACAAGCTCAAAAACAAAGCCCAACATGGTAGAAGCGGGCATAGGTGTCAAATTTCACTTTCTATTTCAATGATTCTCCATCTTAATGCCAGTAATTTTCCACTCCAACTCAAGCTTTCGCAGCCATTTTCCCCGAAACTGGGGCGTAAAGACCACAACTTTAAAAAGGGATATTTTCCATCTTCTTCCTCCCCAAAGGGAAATTTCAATAGTCTCACTTATCAAAAAGACAAAACAATGTAACCATCATTGTAGCAGCAGTCTGTCAAAAACCGTTATTTTCTTGCCACCGAAGGGAGGGAGGCAGGCTTCCTTTCCCTGAAACCTCCCGGATCGTTAAGTCCACAAATTAATCCAATCAAGTACTCACAGCCACCGGGCTTCATTTCCTTTCATCTTCTGCAGGGAGAACGTTGTCGCTCGTCACGGCCAGCACTCGCCGCTTTTCCGCCCAGTTGGGGCATGTCCCCTAATGGCCCAGCTCCGCGCTCCCTTCACCCCCACTCCCCCTTTACAGGGGGAACGAGGGAAGGGTACGGAGCTTAGCGGGCCCGCCGGGGAGCCCGAGGTGCGGGACGCTCTTCCCGCGCCTCACCGGAGCCCCGCTTAGCGGTAGCGGGGCTCCAACCCCCGGGCTGGACTGGGTCGCCTCGCTGCCGAGGCAACCCACGACCGCCCGTGATGGCGACCTCGCCGGAAGTCCACAAACAAATAACTTTTCATTGAGGCTTTGTAGCTACTTCAGAGTTCTTTAGTTCAGGTTCCAGGAAGAGCAGGTGCTTTCAAAACCCTGCAGCTAATTTCATCCGTGTTAGTAGCATGCTTGAAGAGAATTCTGCCAAGGCAAAATATGAACTTTTCAACATGAACCAATGAATGATAAGTCATGAGAAGGAATGTAACTAGATCTTGGAGCCCGTTTGTAAGTACCCCTGTCTTCTGTCAACTCGTACTTAAGCCAATATGTTCTCCAGTTTCTGAGCAGTAGAGCTCTAAATATCATCGGGGGTGAATTATCAGAGCATCATCACTGGCATAGAATAGATCCCTAATTAATTGCTCTCCAAACATAAACACAGCTGCTTTCCAATAAATTTAAACATGACACCATCTGTCCAAATCTGGATTACAATACCTTACTCCACATCATTTGATCTAATACATTGAAGGCCTCAGGAAGTGCTGAAAATACTCACCATTTTTTTTTACCCCAAGATGTTGAGGAAATAACTGGAGAGAGAAACATTTTCTGTTCCTCATGAAATAGTCTTGAAAATGTTTATAACTGAGAGGCATTTAAGCATTGTGTCATGGATAAAATGGTGCAAAATGAAAGAAACTGAGTGTGATGTCCTAAGCCCAGGGTGGACGGCCTGTGGCTCGAGGAATGTATGCAGCTATCGGCCTAATTTCATGTGGCCCTGAGCATAAATTCATGTGGATGACAAAGAGGTGTATAGATACTATACATCTAAACCACATATACCCCCCTCCCAAAGAATCCTGGGAACTGGAGTTGACCACTCACAGCTCCCAACACTCTTAAGAAACTACATTTCCCAGGAATCTTGGGAGGGGTGCTTTAAATGTATGGTGTGTACACGACCAAGGAGTGAGAAAACAAGAAAAAAAGGATGGACATGTAAAAGGGAAAAGGAGTATTGGGAAATGATTTATAATGAATTGGGGGGGGAAATGTTTAAAATTACCTTCCCTCCAAAACCAGAGTCCTTTCTGTTGGGGATAATTCAGACTGAAATTCCCAGGTGTCAGAAAATGTTATTTATGTATGCAACAACAACTGTGGCCCATGTTTTGTTAGCCCCGAAATGGAAAATGAGTGAGGACCCAACCAAAGAAGACTGGCAACTTAAGCTGACAGAATATGCATAACTTGCAGACTTAACATATAGAATAAGAGAACAAGAAGAACATACATTTAAAGAAGATTGGAAAACATTTATTGAATATATATGGAGAATAATTGTGTACAGCTGAAAACGCTGGCAGCATTAAGATAAATTCAACAGTGTAAATAAGTTTTGATGGATGTAATAATGGAAAACTGATTGGTATAGTTTTTGTAAAATATGCAGGGATATAATATATGTAAAATGAACCATGGAAAGAGAGGAAGGGAAGTCACTGATGTCTTAAGTATGTGAAATGTTTATCTGAAATTGTAAAACAGAAAATTTAATAAAAATCATGTATATAAAAAAGAGAAAGGGGGTTGGGAGGGAGAGAGAGAGAGGAAGAAGGAGACAGAGAAGGAATATGGGTTGCCTCAGTCGCCGCTTGCTCTGACAGATTACCCCTGAGGGAATGTGGACTTCAACAACAACAAAAAGTTCCCTCTCCTGTCCTTAGGGAATAAAACTCCAGCAAAGTATGAAAGTTCAAATTCAACTTTTAAATTCTGAATGTGATTACATGTGAGGATTTGCCAAACATGCCTTCCTCTTAGCTTGTTTCTCCCTTTTGTCCGGAGTTTGTGCTTCTTCAAAGTCCATGATGCCTTTGGTAGAGGCTATTCTCCAGCTGGAGTGTTCATACACCAGTGCTTCCCAATTATCTGTGCTTTTACTGCATTTTTATTTTTTTCAAAGATTTGCCTTGAAAGTGTGAACGAGACAAATGTGTTTTCAAAATACATGCAATTACACAGGCAGAGAGCCAGAATAAGTTCTAGCTTTCTTTGAGTTTCCCACAATAATGTATGGTGTTGTCCTGAGTAGCAGGAGCAGCGGCAAGACTGAAAGGGAATCTGGATGAAAGCCATAGATGAACACTGGAACAGGGCAAGAGATATGAATCCCTGTGCAAAAGGAATTGCTCCTAGTTCAAAACAGCGATCTGAAGGGACATTCTGAGATTTCAGATTGAGAACTCATATCTAGAAGCATATCTAGATAATACAGAATTTGAAAGGCCTAGGAAGATTCCTTTTCCTGATAGTTAATATTTATCTACGGGGATTTTAATTGGGAATCTGTTTATGAGCAAGACCTGATGAACATAGCTGTCAACTTTCCCCCCCTTTTAAGGGAAATTCCTTTATTCCGAATAGGATTCCTCGCAAGAAAAGGGAAAAGTTGAGAGCTATGTTGATGACACTGGCTGCTCACTGAATAATGTCTGTTTCTCACCACACAGCCCAGCCCAGCCTCATCTCAGCTCTAGCAGCACTGGCAGGTTCCCGCCTGCTCATAATGGACCCACCCTTACTCTTTCCTGAGCAGCAAAGTTACTAAATATTGAACAAAGGTTTGGCTGGAGTTTTATCCTCTAAATAAATCACAGGCTTGAGCGGCCGTCAACAGAACCTCGTTGTGCTGAGCTAAGGAAATCAGCTGTGCTTTGCCTTTGATCTTCCCTTGCAGCTCTACTCTCCCTTCTCTTGGTCTGTGGCATTAAAATAAATAGTTTGGTAAATTAGTTTGCTTTGTACTTGGTATCACAGAAGTACTTGTCATCATCTCTTCCCCCCCCCCCCGGCACCGTCCTCGAGCTCCTCTCTCCTCTCTGCTTCATTCCTAAACAGCCAGGCCTTGAGAGAAAAGTGGCCTAACTTATCTGCTGAGTGCCCATTGAACGTGAAGCCTGTATGAGTCAGGACCCCATCTCTCCCTCTCCTGTTTCCCTGCCTTCATGTATAATAGATGGCTTGGCTGTCAGAGAGCCCAGCTCACTGCCTCAATAATTGATGCGCTGCAGCTCCTACCTTCTGCGGGCTCCTGGGTGCCTGCCACAGCCATAACTGCAGCAGCACACTAGATTCTGGGGGACTTACTTATCCATGGCTACTTGCAAAGAGTGGGAGCAGGACAATAGTAAAGAAGCAAGCTCGGGCACAAGCTCTCGTCAGAATGGAGAGATTTTGCAAAGGGAGCATGCAATGTTGCTGGACTTTCAGCAGAGTTGATGAGGATGGTCTGAAGTTCTATCTCTTCCTCTCCTAGAGCCTGATTGAGCGGCTGCTGATAGATGGCGCTTGAGGGAGGAGTCTGGATGAAGTTGGTCTTTCTGAGTAGAGCAGATGGAGAGGGCTAGTCATAGTACACAGAAATCCATAACTTGCAGCCAAGAGCCAGTCAGGAAACGATACCTGGGAGGCAGACAGAAGGTGCTTCAGCTTCTCAAGACTCAGCCCACCTACTTAGCTGAAGTGTTAGAGGAACAGCAAGGATAGATTGCAGCAGCCCAGTATTCAAGCTTTCCTTCTCTTCAGGTTTTGTTTTTTCTCATCTTCAGATTTCATCACATTTTCCACCATGCCCTCCTAGTCTGGCTCCCTCATCAGCTTTGTAAAAGTCTGCTATCACAGCATTTGTTGCACAATCCCATGCATGCTTACTCAGAAAAAAGTTTCATTGTGTTAAATGGAGCTTATTCTCAAATAAGTGTGCATAGGACTGAAGTCATATTCTTGTTTTATTTTCAACACACCAAGAGCAAGTGCAGATATTCCCCAAAAAGAAAACCACTTGTGACTGAAGGATGGAAAGCAGACAACATGTGAGGGCCCCATATCTGGAGCCCTGTGTGAGAGAGAGCTCACCCAGCACAGTTGATGGGCTCCTCAATGCTAAGTACTAATAGATACATCCCATTGTGGTAGATAGTCTCCCACTGTGTGTTGTTAGAGTACTGGATCAGGCTAGCATACTCTGGGAAGGGCTGAGATGTGCCTTGGAAATATAAGGTCACTATATTGGCTGCTTCCACCACGATATGATCATTTGAGTAGGGTAGTTCTAAGGGCCATCTTACCCATAGGTGCTAGGGGTGCAGGGCACATGGGCGCCGGGCTCTCAGGGGTGCCAGGCCGAGAGTCTGGGGCCCGAGAGTTGAGTCTGGGGAAGAGCCCGCCCACCTGTTGGAGTGCTGTGGTGGGCTCTTCTGCTGCGGGAGGCTCTGCGCCATAAGTTCGGGGGCGACCGAGCCAGTGAGACACCGAGGCAGCTAGCCAGCTCCACCCTCCTGTGTGCCTGGGACTGGGCAACCTGGGGAGGGGGTGGATCTTTGCACCCTGGTGCCACATATGCTTAAGACAGCCCTGGTAGTTCTCTGCATTGTGGATCCATTTGTCAATAAATGGGCACCGATAGCAAGCCAAAGAAGAGGTACGACCATGCCAGGATTTCCTGGGGCAGCTGGACAACAGCTGGCAGGTGCAGTGGAATTCCAGCAGAATTGCTATTGTCCAGCAAGCAGAGTCCCATCCTTGAGCCATGTAAGGGGAAAGGAGGAAAGCTGAGAGGCAGTAGTAAGCAAGCAATGCAAATCTAAAGTCCATCTAGACTGGCAACTCATTTCTAATGTTGACCAGTCAGATGCCTCCAGGAAGCTTGTGTGCCGGCCATGAAGACAGAAGCCTTTCCTTGTTGTTTGTCTCTATCATGTTCTGACAGCAAACAAAAGCCCAGAGGTTAAGAAGTGGTCTCTGAGAGAGGAGAGGGAAGAAATGTTCAAAGGATGCCAGACACAAATCAGTCAGTTGCGAGAGAAGGGATTGTCAGAGTGGAGCAGCAGGACCTTGGACAGCACTAAAATGGAAACTTGCTCCAAAAAGATATCGAGTCCAGCTGAGAAACACCCTAGAAACTTACCATTGGGCAACTGGCAACTGTATGAATGGATGTTGAAGAAATTAATAAATAGGGGCAAGGGGGTATCTAGATATGGATCCTGTTGAGAAGGGGGAATAGGGGCTTTCCCCCTTACTGAGGTCTTGATCTGGTCTGCAGGCCCCACACCTGCTTTTTGCATTAGGAAGATGGCTCCTACTGATCCTGATCCTACATTGACCTTTCCATTGAGAAGAAAGCTCTTGTGGGTGCCCCAAACTGAACCAGAACCACACCAGGGGACAAAGGGTCCAAATCTGGGTCTGTTGTTGTTGTTGTTCAGTCGTTCAGTCGTGTCCGACTCTTCGTGACCCCATGGACCAGAGTACGCCAGGCACGCCTATCCTTCACTGCCTCTCGCAGTTTGGCCAATCTGGGTCTACTTACTCTAAAATCAGCCTCAGAATCATTATCCACCCTTATTTTAGTTCCTAATTGTGCAAATGGTGCCACATCTAGTTTGACCCTGAGCCCACATATTCCCTCCCAGACTGACTACCAATCCTAGGACCCATAGACTCGGGGGTGCATAAAGAGGTCTTCCTATTGCCTGGTGCTTTGTACCATATTGATTTTCAGTTGTCTTTAGTTAGCATTGTCATATTCACCTAGTGTGGGGTGTGGTGGAGATCCATGAGGTCAAGGGTACTGCTTACTTGAGGGGTCCCAGCCTGAAGCTTTCAAGCTCAGCCAGCTCCATCCCAGGGACTGGGGTCAGATGTGGTGTCAGCTTCTGTGTTTCGTATCTCTCTGGCTTGTGACACCAGACTCCAGGATTCTCTGGGGCTTTGAGGTACCTCATCTTCTCAAACAATGCTCTGATCACTGCTCCAAGGTGGGGCCACCTACTATTCAGTTCAATGCTATCACTGCACTTTGGACTAAAGTTTGATCCTATTAGAACAACTGAATGCAACCAGTTCTCCAGAATGTTTGTTGGTTATTCTGACAGCTAATTAAGAAAATAGGTATGTATCATTGGGAATGTAATTTATGCCTTCAATTTTAATCCAGAAAAAAATGCCCCAGGCAGGTATAGAACATTAGGAAAATATGCTGTGAAGTAGTGGATATCAGGTGGAATCAGCAATCGTGGGGTGGTTAATATGGGGAGAAACTTTTACTGGTATGCCTTTCAACCGTAGTGCTTTAATCTCGTCTAGCACTAGCAGCATAGAGTCAGGACAAATGAAGCATTTGTAAAAATAGCCCATGAGCCCATACAGTTACTTACCAGAAGAAACTGGCTTTGTAGTCAGATTCTTGATTCTAAGACTGCTGCCATTTTTTAAGCAGAAAGTTGTTTCATTAGAACAGAATTGCCTACGACGTGACTCAGACAGTTTGCCCTGATTCTGAAAGTCAATGTGTGTGATGTTCACTGTCATGATCTCCGCAGTGCTACAGCTCAGGGATAAAGCAGTAGGAGGACTTGGGCAGGCCTAATTCAAGCCTCGGTACTGCCTGCTAGGGGATCTTAAGACAGTAGTTCTAGCAAAGAGAACCACTGCCAGTCACAAGGCACAGTACCGGTCTACATGGGCCATTTGCCTGACTGTGTATGAGACAGCTAATGATATATCCTTTATGATTTCATGTACTGTAGAACAGAACTGGCCCAAGCAGCATCGGAAAGCTTGCTGATTTTAGGTCAAAATATATTATTCTAATAAGATGAATTAACCACAGTAGCTCTTGAAAGCAGTGAATGTATTGGAAAATATATAATCTTAAAAACCATTGTGAACAGTTAAAATCATTAGTAGGATGGGAATAACACTTCTGGTTTAATGGTGAATTTTGGTAAAATATTTGATTATTATAAAAGGGGGAAATGATTAACAATAGGACCCACAAAATGGAGGAGGGAAGTCCAGGAGATTCCTTGGAATCTTGTTTCTATGTTGTATGTTGAATATGTGACTGTAAATTTTTAATCTGAAAAACCAAATATATATTGTTTCCTGCATGGCAGGGGGTTGGACTGGATGGCCCTTGTGGTCTCTTCCAACTCTATGATTCTATGATATATATATATATATATATATATATATATATATATATATATATATATGAAAGCAGTGAATATACTAGCAGTATTTTTTAAACAAACAAACAAACAAACAGCAATTTAATTGCAGGGATTTGTTCCAGAAACTATGGTTTGTTACATTATAGGGTCCCTTCATACCTTCCCATGGTGATGGCCCATGATTCTGCAGTAATGCTTGAATGCCAAGACAGATAGGATAAAGCGCTTCATCACACAGTGCACAGTTAAAGTATGGAACAAACTCCCACAGGAAGTGGCAGTGGCCACCGACTTGGATGGCTTTAAAAGAAGATTGGACAAATTCATGGAGGATGAGGCTATCAGTGATGACTAACTTTGATGGCTATGTTCTGTCTCCATGGTTGGAGGCAGCGATGCTCTGAATACCAGTTGCTGGAAACCACAGGAGGGGAGAGGGCTCTTGTGCCCGGGTCCTGCTTCTAGGTTTCCCACAGACATCTGGTTGGCCACTGTGAGAACAGGATGCTGGATAAGGTGAGCCATTGGTCTGATTCAGCAAGCTGTCCTTATGCTCTAAAGCCAGGGCAACCTGACTAGGAGACCCACACACAAAACATGCCCTTTCCACATGTTTCTGGCTTCCAAACATTATCCAGGAAGCTAGCTGCCTTCTACTGACTCAGACCATTGGTCCAGCTAGTTCAGTCTTCTTTACACCAAATGTGGGTCTCCAGCTGTTTTTGGACTACAATCAGTGCTCCCCCCCTTAAAAATGTTTAGGGGTACTCTCATTTTGACTCAAGAAAATCAGCATTTTATAGTTCAAAAAGGGGAAATAAATACTGTACAGTAAATGGACAAAAGTACAAAGATTCACAAAATGTTTAGGGGTATGCATACCCCTGTGTCTCCCCAGAAAAAATGCACTGACTACAAGTCCCATCATCCCTGACCACTGATCCTGCTAGCTAGGGATGATGGGAGTTGTATTTCAAAAACAGCCGGAGACCCAAGTTTGGGAAACCCTGGTCTACACTGACTAGCAGGATTCCATACAGGGTTTCCTCCCAGCCCTACTGACAGGTGTCAGGGATTGAACCTGAGACCTTCTGCATGCAAAGCAGCTGTTCTACCACTGAACTACAAGTTTCTCCCATTGCTGCCAGTAGTGTGTGATGACCCTGTAACAGAAAAGTGCCTCCTCTATGGATGCAGTAAATGCAAGAGCTTCCTCCTGGCCATCTGATTGAGACAGGGAGTTTTTTAAGCTAAGATGCTAGCGGTTTTTCTGCTTCTCTGTTCTATCTCCAGTGTTTTTATTAATTCTGCACAGCTCCTGTGTCAGAGGGCCCCCTTCCAAGCTCCAGTGCACACCTGATGTGCACACTCCAATGGCACAGGTGGACGCTGTGTTCTAACAAGCAGCACCCTGCTGCTGTGCTGCTTAAACAAGACATCAAACATTGTTATCATCAGCCTTGGCTTCCCCAGGTTTCATCTCCCTGCCGTATTTCTCTATTGCACTGGGGCTAATTTGGGAGAACTGCTGTGTTTGATGGGGAAAGCTTTGCTTGAAATCAAAGTTTGGTTCAAAATTGGAACAGTCTTGCTGCGCTCGTAGTTCATACACTAGGTCTGTCTGCAGCAAGTAAAATGAGCAACAAAGGGTTGACTGACATGTTTGAACTGCGGCCTGGAAAAGGTGTCGGAGCTCAGTGGTCAAGCGCAGAAGAGTATGCAGAGGAGCTCTTGTTCAATCCCCAGTAAAAAGAATCTCAGATATGAGGGCTGCAAACTATTTCTGTTGTCACCCTAGAAAGCTGCTGCCAGTCAGAGCAGGCTGCACTGCACTAGGCCAGACGAATCCATGGTCGGACTCAGTATAATGCGGTTTCTTCTGTTTGATAACAGCACACATAGGGCTGTATATGATGCTGGTCCTACTCAGAGCAGACCCATTGAAAATAATGGCCCTGACTGACTTGGGACCAAGTCCTCTGAGCAGAACTTAGTTGGGAACAACCCATAATTTGTAAGTATTCCCAGATGGAGTTCTTGTGTCTTTCTGATTCATTGGAGGGTTGTTGCCTGTCAGATAAACATCACTGATCTGAAGAAGAATGTCAGTATGATTAAACAAGTCCTTCTAATGACTACCTCATTGCCCTGTGTTACGTTCTTTGACTGAACCTAACAAACAAACTAGCTAAAAATGGAGAGCCATGGCTGTGTTCCAAAAGAGCCTCCTAGTTTGCCAAGTTAATTCCTATCTCCTTTTGTCTCAGTCACATTAGTTGTCCTATCTACCTTACCTGAGTTTCTCCATCCTGTTTTCTAGACCTTTCTGCACCACCTAGTTTCCCCAGTTTTGCACAGATAGCCCTTGGCTTGTTCCTTTCAACTTAGTGCTCAACTCTTGTCTGCAGAATGCAGGCAATTTGACGCAGCTTGATGTAGCCCTCATTTTGCTGCAACTTGCTCCTTCCTGTAACTGCTGGTTTCAAACCAGCTATCCCTTCCTTGCTGGCTTCCCAGAGAGGTAGAAATAATACAGTCTCCTCTGCTAGCATCTGAGGCATTTGTGTCAGGCACCTTTACCTTCCTGAGCTCCCTGGCATATGAAGTGCAACTGGACTGCAAATTACTGTAGCTACAGCACACTCCAGTCTATTCTCTGCCACTGCAGCACATCTGAAAAACAGTGTCTTGAGTTTTTGTTCCATGTGAAGAAGCTGGAAAGTGCTTCATGCAGCCTGTTAAATACTTGTCCTTGTTTATAAATGCATCTCCCACAGAATTGTCACCATCTTCCCTAAAAAGGTCTCCTGTGCCTTTAAGCCCCGCCTAATGGTGGAAAATTCAACTGCTGCTTTCCTTTCCATTGTGGTTCTATGACTAGAAAGCTGCACCTGTTGAGTTTCTTGCAGACATACAACTATGAGAAGCACAGAGGGGCTTGACATGTGCAGATGTAACTCATGGGCAGCCATGGCTACATGTGTACGTATTTCTCCAACTCATGTGTGAGCACATCACAGGTAAGTGCTGAATCTTCAAAACTAAGAGCAAACATTTCCATGGGACCCAGTACTGGGAAGCAGATGTGCCTCTGTGAAATGCACCTTTCGCCTCCTTTGTGGCAAAATGAATAAACTGAACTGAAGCTTAACATTTGCTTGTTAGCCTTCGAATCATTCTTACCATTTTTCTTTGTGTCCTTTGTGTTCTTTCAGGGCCTTCTACACAATGAGGCCAGCAGAACTAGGTACCGTAGTTTGCAATCCTCTCTAATATGAACGTAAGTTGCCATTGTCTGGCTAAGGGCCCTGATAATCTTTGTCTCTGCTACAGCATGCTGGGAACTCATGTTCAGTTCATTTTTCAAAATGACCTCTGAGCCCACATTTTGTGTACCTACATGCCTAACCTTGCTTTTGCTTCGCTAAAATAGAAAGCCTTATTGCCGCTGAGTGGATAGAAACCTTTCCAAAGAAGAGCTTCTCCATATGTGCCTCCTACGAGTAGGTTTCCTATTGTCTCAAGTATTGTCTGCTGTTTCTCCCAGAGAAGCTGCTTTAAGATTATATATAACCACTCTGGAGTTAGCTGCTCTGGCCGTGGGCATGGAGCTGAATGGGACTATGTGTCACTTTAAATGGTAAACATAGTGGCCCAGTTCACAGGTAATGCTGCGCTAACTCATGGCTTAGCATGAGCAAGCAAATGTGTAGGCTGCCAGAGAAGAGATTGTGTCCCCTTGACTCCTTCCCAGCTGTTTGGATTTTGCTGTGTGCCACCAGAACCCAGCCTTGTGGTTTATGTGGGATATCTAGCCTCATATAACCAACATGCTTAAGTATGATTAATGCAGGAAGGGGTTAAGACCACAGAGAAAGCTGTCCTGCCAGGCTTAGCTCACCTTAGGAGGGACTAGGTAATCAAGCCTTTGTTCCCCTCAAGTCTACCTTGTTAGTGTAATGTGAACTATGGGTTAAATTACACAGTGCTTGGTCTTGAGGAGCATGTTCACTATTTAGCAGGAAAAAAACTCCAGTGAAAATCCTCGTTATTACATATTTTTACATGGCTGTTTATTTGTATATATTTTAAAATTGTATATATGGATGTTTTATGATAGCCTATATTTGCAATGCCTAATAAAGGTTTGGAGTATACCCCCTATGTCTGAATGTTCTGAGGTAAGAGTGTCAGGTGCACTGAGTTACCATAGCAACACCAGCAAGGTTAAGTGTATGACTTGCTGAGTCATTCAGTCTCCCATTGGTTCAGAAAATATGCCAATGTGTAGAGATGGATATAATAGTCTCTAGGGCATTATTCTCATTATGTCTGTTCTATGTCCAATTACAAATGCTGATGCTATGCTGTTTGATGTCAGGGTCTAGACATTTGCTGGGGCTCCACATACCTTGCTGATACATCACACAGGTTGAAGTGTGGTGAACTACCAAGTGACAAGTCATCAGCATACCCGAGAAGCTCAGTGTATGAGGAGGTCTGAGCTGGTTGCTCTAGACCACATGGTTTTCACAAGCTACTCTTGAGTTCCTATACCAATAATTTAGAAACTTTCATTACTGTAACTAAGTCAAGTTTTACTGCCTATGAAACTTTTTCTGAACGCTGTTTGGAAAAGCACATGAAACTGACCTTTAGAGAGTTTGTAAGTAAACTATTTTTAACTTACCAAATGTATGGACTTTGTCTATGGTAGGGAAAGAGGGAAACTTTGGAAGGAACCCGGAAGAGCATATTTTAAAGATCTAACAGACTGGTATTTCTGTGCTTTACTTTGCTTCAGATTTAGTGATTATAAATCTCTGCTGGGGTTCTCTCAACAAAGAGTACTTGCCCTAAACTTGCATCTTGGCACCCATAAATTCTCCTTTTATACTTGTTTTTTCCTTGCCACTAACATTTTAGCTCTCTCCAGATAAACCACAAGCTGCTACCATGGTTTGTCCTATGGTTTACAGCTCATGGTTTGTGTGGAAGAGCTAAACCATGAGCCTGACTTTTGACAACTTGCTAAGCCAAACCATGACTTAGCACAGGGTATCACCAAAACAACTTGGTAGGAGCAAAGCAGTTCTGATCTCCTCTCTGAGAGCCTCTGCATCTGCTTTACCTTAAAAAATATAGTTCTTGAAACATGCAGAACTTCCCAAGAAAAGCTGCAGTGCCCTCAGTAAATAGAAGCTTTCAACTGGAAGGAGCAAGGCTTGCATCATATTACTCACTTAGAGCTACCAACCCCACCCTACAGAGCTTTTGGTTGGAGGGCTCTCATCCAGTGGAGTTTGCATATACTGCCACAGCCCCACCCACTTCACTGAAGGCCAGGAAGCAATATTGTCTCCCTAGACCAAAGCTTCTCCCTTGTGCCCAAGGCTCCTGCCAAGATCTGTGAAAAATTTGTTGCTGCTATGTGCTTCATCATATTAGATTTACCCTCTGCTGCTAGTTTATGTTGGGTTTCTTATCCATCACCTTAAAACAAGAGGAAACGTCATTAAACAGGTGGACAAGGGCAGATACCAATTTGTATAATATTTGCACACTCAGAGATGATTACTATAAAAAGCATCTCAACATAGCAAGGAAGACTGTGGCCAGGTGACTCCATAAGCCCATTCTGCCCACTGCCCAGGTGCTAACTCGATGGGCAACTTCAATGCCCCTCCTGCTCTCCCATCTCCAGGTTCTTTAAAGCAGACTTGAACCCAACAGCCCTTCCAAGAAACAAAGATAATAGTGCTACCCTAACTCCTTTACTAATTCAGTGAAAGCTCCAGCTTCCCCCTTCCTCCACCTGAGTTATCTAATATGACCGGCCGATAGGCAGAACTGCTCTTTCAAGGTTTTTCAAAGAGGTGGAAAAGCATTTGAAAGACATAGAATTATAGAGTTGGAAGAGACCACAAGGGCCATCCAGTCCAAACCCCTGCCAAGCAGGAAACACCATCAAAGCATTCCTGACAGATGGCTGTCAAGCCTCTGCTTAAAGACATCCAAAGAAGGAGACTCCACCACACTCCTTGGTAGCAAATTCCACTGCCGAACAGCTCTCACTGTCAGGAAGTTCTTCCTAATGTTTAGGTGGAATCTTCTTTCTTGTAGTTTGAATCCATTGCCCCGTGTCCGCTTCTCTGGAGCAGCAGAAAACAACCTTTCACCCTCCTCTATATGACATCCTTTTATATATTTGAACATGGCTATCATATCACCCCTTAACCTTCTCTTCTCCAGGCTAAACATACCCAGCTCCCTAAGCCGTTCCTCATAAGGCATTGTTTCCAGGCCTTTGACCATTTTGGTTGCACTCTTCTGGACACGTTCCAGCTTGTCAGTATCCTTCTTGAACTGTGGTGCCCAGAACTGGACACAGTATTCCAGGTGAGGTCTGACCAGAGCGGAATATAGTGGTACATAGCTTTGCAAAATGCAGTGCCTTCTTTAGGTTCGCTTATTGTTGTTTTTGGTTTTAAAAAGGCACCTTGGTTTGATCTTTTTGGCAACCTTACTGTGAGGAGTTCAGCCCTGAAGTAGGCATGCTCATCTGTCTCCAGCATGACCTTTGAAGCACTTTGTGTGGGGAGACACAAAATGCATATTTTGGCAACATGTTCTAGACCCCTGAAAGGAGAATGTTACTTAATGTTAAAGTAACGTTCTCTGGCATTCTCCCACAAGGTGAAAGTAGGAAGCCACTTTAATAATTTCTCTTTCAAAGCCTTTCTGCATGGGACTGGGAGATGGCAACTGCAGAACTCATGAATCCCTCGGAGTTTCCTCAGAGATGCTGGGTCACCATTCTGCCTTGGAGCCTGGATCTTGCCCAGGGCTGCATTTGTGGCTGGCCACCGAGACTCACTCAAGCGTTGATGCTGCTTAATGTTCTGAATCTTGGTTTGTTCATCTTGTATCTCCTTCCAGCATTTGCAGTACTTTGCAAATGTGAACCATTCTGAAAGGCACATTTAAGAAGAGCACATGTGCCTAGCAGGCTGCCCCTGGCTGCAGAGCCAATTGCACCACACTAAGCTTTCCTTGATATGCCAGAGTGCTTCTCTATGCAAAGAGACCTCACTAATTCCTGGTATGCTGGGACCTGGTCAAAAAAGGGGGGGGGCTGGTTCCGGGCTGATGGTTAATTGGTTTAAGTCAACAGTTCACACGGAAAGGAAGCAGTGGAAGTCAATGCAGAAACACAGGAAGTTGCCTTACGCCAAGCCCTTGTACCATTGGTCCACTTAGCTCTCTATTGTCTACACTGAGAGGCAGCAGCTCACCAGGGTTTCAGACAGGGATATCTCCAAGCCCTACCAGGAGATGCTGGGATCTCTTGCATGCAAAGCCTGCACTCTACCAGGTTTTGACAACCTTCGTAATGATCAGTCAAGGTTATCAAAAGGACCTGTGGAAGATGAAGGGATAGAATCTTGCTCAGGTTGGAATCCCCTGGCCCAGCCCGTGTCCAGGCCTGCATCCCCATTTGCCGAAACTGGGATGCAGGCCAGGATCTGGCTCCCGATAGGAGGTGTGAGCTTATTCCCACAGGGACAGCCCAACATCATGGGGTCCTTTTTGCCTTTCCTCTCTGCCTTTCCTCTCTTCCTCCCTCTCGCTCTCCTTCTTTCTCAGTGTGTCTTTTTCTCAAACTGCAGCTTCTGTGTCTCACAAAGCAACAGTCATAGAATCGCATGTCCAATCTCGCTCACCATCCATTCCACACAGCCACTACAATCATTCACTACCTCAAGCAACGCCTCTATCAACCACACATACGCAAATGAATCGCACTCAACAATATTACAACCCACATATAAAGGGTCACTGCCGAGCATGCACATATAAGATACACTCCTAATCTGAAATAGTAATGGACTCATGCTCCACTCCCACTGTGTTGAACCAAAGGCGGACTGCAAACTCCATCTTGGTGGTCAAGATAACCCCACAATTAATTGGTGGCTGTTGTAACAATGAGCTCATATATGTTTATATTCACTTGCTTTGATATCAGCTAATTGGCTTATATATATGTTATCCCTAGCTGTGGCTTGGGATGTTGGGCTCTGAGCCCAGAAAGGTGAACCATCTGTACGATTTGGGTATGCATGTTTGCTTGGGCAAAAACAAGCTATCTCCTTGCTGCGGTGTCTGTCCCAGGTCTGCAAAAGCTAGGAGAACTGGCAGACTGCTTTACTGTAAGTCTACATGTTTTGAAATAAAGCACTAGAAGTGGCCATTCTGATGTTTTGGGCATCCTTATTTGGTATCTTTGCATCCAACCACCCCAATGAGCCTTCTGTTTGGCCTATGGTTCATCCATTGGACCATCTAATACTCCACTCCCACCCTTAACCTGAGAGGGGCCCAGATCTATAACAGAGCAGGCGCTCACACCGGAAGGTTTAGATCTATTTCCATCCACTCTCAGCTACAGAATCATAACATGAATAGTATTGCACAACCTCAACACATGATGAAGGAACAACCAGAACTGGTAGCAGACAGAAACATCAACCACACACTCAAGTTGGGGTATTATATAGGATTATATTACATTGCTACATTTTTAACAAATATTGTACAATGGCTAAATAAAGGAGAAACGACACCTGTTCAAATATTTATTCAAAATCATGACAAAATGCCACTTTAAAATCTACCTTGGGCATATGATGAAACACATTAAGAGATAAATCATTTAATAAAACCCAGTTTATTTAGTGGCATAACAAATCTGAGACAATGGAACAAATATAAGAAAATCTTCTCACCTGGTGTGTAGCATAGTCAATCATTTCTAAATAATGTTAATTTTCAGCTCCCTGGCAACATGGAATTGAGGCCTGAGTATAATATTACAACAATATGTGGTATAACAAAAAAAGAGTCAATATTCCAGCTAAGAAGCTTTCTGATTAAAAATACTAATGAAAAAGCAGAATTAGAGCTCAAATGAAAAGTTAATCACAAAGGAAGAAGTGTGTGTGTAATCAATACTTGATTTAGTTGATAAAAGAAATTTATTTAAACAGAAATGGCAAAGAAAGAAAGAAAGAACATTATATAGTTGGAATCTAATCCCATATCTGTTGACAAAAATACAGTGGTACCTCGGTTTTCGAGTGTCTCGGAAGCCAAACGTTTTGGAACTCGAATGCCGAAAACTGGGAAGTAATTGCTTCCGTTTTTGAATGCGCCTCAGAAGCTGAATGGCTTCCACTGTGTCCCCCCCCCCCCATTTTTTCAATTGAACTTGCAGCCAGCCCTTTGTGCCTCGGTTTTCAAACATTTTGGAAATCGAAAGGTCTTCCAGAACAGATTACCGTACATTCGAGAACCGAGGTACCACTGTATATCCAAAATTTAGCAAAATGTGCTGGAAATGGGGGAGAGGCAAATATTGCACTTTATGTATATATATGGTGGACATTGTGAAACGATCAAAAGCTCTACACACACACACACACACACACACACACAGTGCTTTTTTCCTGAGGGAACACAGGGGGACGCATAACCCTAAACATTTTGTGAATCTTTGTACTTTTGTCCATTTACTGTATTTATTTTCCCCAATTTGAACTATAAAATGGTGGTTTTCTTGGGTCAAAATGAGAGTATACACACATACAGGACATTACAGGAAAATCCTTGCAGAGCTACAATTCCCGACACCCTTTACAAACTACAGTTCCCAGGATTCTTTTAGGCATGAGGTAGTTTAAATGGATGGTGTGTACATTCTCCTAGACATCTCACCACTGCTAGTCTTATTAAGCTCTGACTGCCTGACTTTAAGAAGTGCAGGAGCCTGTAAAATAATTATCCTACTAAACTCATTAACTTTCTCTTGTCATTGCTGCAATGAATAATGCACCAAGCCCCTTATGCAAAATGCATGCTCAGAACATTACAATTAAAAATCCATAAGTATTTAAAAGCTTAGAAATGGACAGGAATGGTCATCTCTATCAATATTCCAGCCCTATTACACAATCTATGCTAAGGACATGTTTCACAAAATGCTCCTATTTATGACTCCTGGGATGGCTGCTACATTCTTCCATCACACCTGTCAGCAGGGAAGCACTGCAAGAAAGCATTCATCAGCACTTCTCTGTGATGAGTAAGCAAAAAGCCCAGACTATATATAGCAGATGTTCTATGCTGCGCCAGGGCCAGCTCACAACATTTGGACCCCAATGACTCGATACACAGATCCCACAGCATGTAGCTTTCCCGGTTTTATCCCCAGCCCAGCCCAGCCCAGCCCACCCTGCTCTCTCTCTCTCTCTCTTGGTATAGGTGGTCCCTCTGTTACAACAGAGCAGGAGAAACTTAAGGATTTAAGAGTGTGGCTATTTGGGAATGGGAATGAAAAGATGCTGCTGCTAGATGCGCTTGCAAACCTGCGCTCAAGCGAAGCAGGCAAGAGGGAATGGAGTATGGAGAATGAAAAAGTAGATTGCACCCAGCAAGACAAGAGTAGGCAGAAAGTTCCACTGGTGCACAAGGAGGCAGAGGGTTTCAACAATGTCCATATTTGGTGCGTGTGTAGAATGACAGTGCCCAGTTTAATGCCCCAAACCCCAAAACCCACCATATTTATAGCTGCAATCCTAAATGTCATTCAAGACCCACAGAACACAAAGAAACTTACTTTTGATCTGAGTAAACTTACTGTGTTGCAGTTAGAAGAATGTCACAAGCATGGCAACCTAACCATGCTCTTCTGCCAGTGTTGTGGGCCCCATTCTGACATGTATCAAGTGGAATGGAAGATCACACACTAGTGAGGCATGCATGTGGGTATTGGAAGTTTGTGACTAGAGTCAGTTATGTGATATCTCCCCCTCTGCACCCCCAATCACAATGATCACCTCGTATCGGAGGAGGAAGCCAGTTATACAGGTGGGCTGATTACCAAGGATGTTTTGGTACTGGGATGTTAGTGTGCTTGACTGTGGTGTTAAGTAATGCAATGAGGCCTTTTAGTAAGGATACCCTTATCATTTTAAATCTCAACATGTTCTAATCCAATAACACCTAGCACATATTCATATAGCTTGCCATGAACACTAGCAAGTTCTGAGTTTTCATTTTCAAAAGACAAACTTTGAAAAAACTGCCTGAGGTAACTTATGGGGAAGAAGAATCAAGAATAGAAAAGATATCCAAAACACACACAAGTGTGAATAGAGAGAGAGAGATGGAGAGAGAGAGAGAGAGATTAATAAAGTCTGCTCCACTGAAAACAAGCAAAATCATATTGAGTAGGTGACTGTCTGTCTATCTATCTTCCCACCCATCTATCTATATGTTAAAAAGCTTTGTTATGATAGTGTATCACGGCTCACAGATGGTAGCATTTTTGATAAATGTTACGCAAAGTGCCGAACAGCTAAATTGATCTGCTGCATCTGCATATGTGTTGCATTAATTAAATTTTTTAAGAGTGAGACCCACACTAAAAACCTGCACTGGGACCATCATCATCTACTTCCGCTGCTCTTCTTTGGCATTTATTGCCGACATCCCCCCCCCCAGATAAAATAAAATAAAATAAAAGATAACAGAATGAGGATTTGACAGACACTACCAGTTCAGGCTGCCTCTCATAGCTGAGAGTGGGCTGGGACCAGCATCTTATGAGTCACTTCCTCTTCTTTCCCAGTGATCAGTACTGCCCACCTGCTCAGCACCACAACATTGCCAAGGCTTCCCACATTGCAACCCCTGACAACTTTTGCCCTGAATCTCTCGACTCAGGTGAGGGAAGATGTTCACAATAGCTTCCTCCTCCCTCTTCATTTGCATACTACATTCAACATGCACAACCTGTAATTCTTGAGGAGGGAATTTTTAGAGGCTGTTTAATAAATACCCTATATATTGGCACCTGCACTCCTGCTGTTAGGAATTCCTGGGTGATGCCATCCCCTGTAAATCAGCAAAGTCTAATGAGGAAGACTTCATCTAGCTCCCTCGTGTATGATTGACCCATACAAGGTATAATATTTAAAGACAAACATGGAAAAATATCAGCCCCTCTGATATTGGGGCTTGGACTGGCTAGTTGAACCTGGCCCCTAGACATCAAAATGGGGTCAGGTAAGCCTTTTTTTTTTTTTTTTTTTTTTTAGCAGACAAACCCAGATCAAAATATGCAGGTGTATTTCACCAATGTTGGGTTTATGGCTTGCCATATGCCAAAGACAGAAAAATCAGAACCCAAGAAATCAAAATCAAAATCCTTGCCATAAACACCATATGCTGGTATTTACTGATTGCATAATAACTCCTGGAGGTCTATGGCAAAGAGCAGTGAGAAATCAAAGCCCCGCTCTGGCCTTTTGGCAGAAAGTGCAGTTTCGGGAATTCAGAGTACAGCTTTTGCTGCTGCTTCTAGACTTAAAAATAAAATAAAATACCTTGAAGCAACCTTGAATGTATTCTGGATGGAAAATTTGCCTGGGAACTTGCCTAGGGGTGTATAAAGTGATGCAACAGCATAGAACAAAGGCAAAGGGGGAATGCACGTTGTTCTTCTGAAGTTCTAGAAGCTCAAAGAGGGAAGTTTCTCCCCCTTTGCCCAGATGCAAAATCATGGGATGACTTGGACATGTAAAAAGAGCTATTAAGTATCAAACGCATAATAGAGAGCTTTCATATCAGCTGTCATCACCTTAGACACAACTCTTTTTTAACAGGCATGTTCAATTGTCAGTCACTGACTGATAAGACATGTACTTACCGGTACACTTTTTGGGGAGATCCAATGCAAATGAGATAATGGATTATATGTCCATCTTGTGGCTGGACTGCGGTGGCCAGAGTCTCGTCTGTATTGTTTAACTCAGGAATAGGCAATGTAGTGCTTCCAGATGTTGCTGGACTACAGCTCCCATCATCCCTGACCATTAGCTCTGCTGCCTGGGGGCGGGGCTGATGGGAACTGGCATCCAACAACATCTGGAAGGCACATGTTTGCTCCCCCTGGTCTAATTAGTAGCAGCTTTCCAGCAGAGCTCTTTCTAGTCACCTGCCCTCTGGGCCTTTTCATTGGAGATGCCAGAGACTGAGCCAAGGATTGCCTGCATGAATTCTGCCAGGATCTTTTCATATGCCAGTCTGTGTGGATGGGGGAAAGGAGATTTCAGCAGATGCAGATTGCCCTACCTACAGTGATGAGAAAAACAGTGTAGACTCAAATTGCTTCTTTCACACAATTATTAATAGACACAGGAGTTCCTGTGTATCTGGACACCTTAAGAATGTGTGAATCAGCCCAGGGTCTACGGCATTTGGACCTGTAAATCTTAATTATAAGTGTTGCTCTATGCTGGGGAAATCTTGTAGTCCAGCTCAAGTCCTCATTTCCTATCCACAGAGTAAAAGGTAAAGGTAAAGGGACCACTGACCGTTATGTCCAGTCATGGATGACTCTGAGGTTGCGGCGTTCATCTCGCTTTATTGGCCGAGGGAGCTGTGTACAGCTTCCAGGTCATGTGGTCAGCATGACTAAGCCGCTTCTGGTGAACCAGAGCAGCGCACGGAAATGCCATTTATCTTCCCGCCATAGCGGTACCTATTTATCTACTTGCACTTTGACGTGCTTTCAAACTGTTAGGTTGGCAGGAGCAGGGACCGAACAATGGGAGCTCACCCTGTCACAGGGATTCGAACCACCGACCTTCCAATTGGCAAGCCCTAGGCTCTGTGGTTTAGACCACAGCGCCGCCCACGTCCCATCCACCGAGTAGGTTGATTAATAACTTCCAGGAATAGTCAAATAAAAATAATTGGGACAGTCTGGAAAGCGGACTGTGCTTGGTTCTGGAAGGGAAATGGTAAAGTTCTCGAAAAGCCTTCAGAACTTTAAAGTGGAATATTTAGTTTATGAACTGGAAAAAGCCCTTGTTCATTTCCCTTGCCAATGTGGTGCTGGAAATATTTTTAGGTATCATGGATGAACAATCAGGAAAACAATGAGCACAAGCTTCTCATTTATATCCATTCTGCATGGCCTAATTAAGAAACATTAAACATTTAAACACCAGCCCACTTGATTGGAGGCCGTCATTAAAAAAAAAAAATTTAGTAAGTATGATCTTTGAGCATGCAATATGAACCTTTCACACACACACACACACACACCAATTTCTGATACTTCTAAATTCATGATAATCCTGCCCCTGCTTCAGGTGAGATGGCTAATCTATGATGCTCTAAGGATATTGCCCAATTTGAAGAATGCTGGGACTGAGTCACCTTCACGAGACCCCTTGACACAAAGAATTTCAGTGGGCCTACACAAAATCTGAGGATGTAGCTGAGTCAGGTATACGGAACTATGTTTTTCAAGACCTACATTATTTTTATGATTGCAAGCTAATTTAAAATGTTTTAAACATTGTTTTAATGTTGTAACCTGCCCTGGGACGATGATGAAGGGTAGGTAATAAAATAAAATGGTGGCAGCAGCAACAACAACAATGAAGTATCTGGCTAATACCCAGAAGATTTTAACAACCTGGCTGTAGTGGAAATAACACTAATCCCTTCCCACTTCTTCCTGCCTGCACCAAAGCCAACCATTACGTACCAGTGCTGCCTTATGCCTAACCTGATAGGGGTCCCGGTGGCATTCTTCTGTGGTTCATCCTTGCGGCTTCCCCAGTGTGCTGCTTACATTACAATGCCTCATCCATTACAATTGCTCAGGACCACAATACCTCCAGGACCGCCTCTACCCATATGAACCAACCCAGACCTGCGATCGCCATCTGAGGTCTTTCTTTGTGCGTCTCCTCCGTGAGAAGTCTGGAGGGTGGCGACGCAAGAACGGGCATTTTCTGCAGTGACTCGCTGCTTCCGGAATGCTCTCCCCAGGGAGGCTCACCCGGCACCTTCATTACATACCATTAGGTACCTGTCAAAAACTTCTCCCAGGCCTTTGGCTAATTAAACAATCTACTGTGTGTGTGCGCGCGCGCGTGTGGAAGTTATTGTTTTTGTTTGTCGCTTTATTATGTTTTTTGTGGGTGGGGGGCTTATATTGTAAACAGCCCTGTGATCCTCAGGTGAAGGGCAGTATAGAAATTTAATAAATAAAAAATATACGATATACAGTAGTTGCTTTTCCTTCCAATTACTCATTTGTTTTTTGATTGCTGCCCACTTGCTATGCACTGCTTATACTGTAGGATCACTCTAGTCTTCACCTAGATCCCCATCCTGGTTTCCTTCTCTCTACTCAGGCCCATGCCACACTTCCAGTCTCATAGGCTCCACTCGCATTCACTGCTTGCCACCTTTTCTACCGAGGAATGATGCTTTGATCATCACGGCATCCAACAAAAAGTCGGCAGGGCTGTTCTCTTCTCACAGCTTTCGGCTGCTATGTGCTGGTTTCATCCCTGCTCCTCTGATCCTCCCCCACCAGCCACATCTGAATGCTCTCCACATACCTTCACCTTTGTGGTTAGTGCTGGAATTCAGCAAGACTTTAATTGGATCGGCCTCAAATTGCCCTCCTCTGCCAGAGAGACCTTAAGATTTTAAACTCTCATATTTCTGGACTGAATATAAAGCAGTCCATT
Source organism: Lacerta agilis (assembly GCF_009819535.1). Lineage (NCBI taxonomy): Eukaryota > Metazoa > Chordata > Lepidosauria > Squamata > Lacertidae > Lacerta > Lacerta agilis. The sequence goes on from NC_046313.1 coordinate 67,139,705, forward strand.
GGAGGGCCAACCAAGTCCTGCCCAATCAGGGAAGTAGTAGTAGTAGTAATAATAATAATAATAATAATAATAATAATAATAATAATAATAATATAGTAGAATTAGTTACCAATGGGGAGAAATTCAATTCAGTTGACATTCAAAGGCAAATTTACAAAATCAATACCTTTCAAAACAATCCATGAACTGAAACATAGCTATCCTTCAAAATTCGTATTTCTCTGGATTTTTGCAATGCAGTTCTCCAGCCAAGCAATGTGCATAACAATGCATATACGAGGGCGAAGTATGCATATATTAGTGAAGAGGACATACAAAACCACATTATTGGGGAAATGACTGAAGAGGCATCTTTTGTCCTGGCATTCACACAGGGTCAGTGCAGGAAAAGTTAGCCTTTTATCAGGACATCAGTCTTCAGTCTGATTCCTGTTGTGGGCTCAGGAAAAGAGCTTACAAGGTTTTGGCAGTACCCAGAGTAGTGGCAGGCAGGCAGATGATGAGAGTTACTAGTGCAGGGTCTCTAGCCCAGAAGACAAATGCTTAGGAGCAGGTGGCCAAAGAATCCAAGCTCAAAGGCCTTTGGCACAAGGATTTCTCAGGGTCAAATGCCAGTCTTCCTGGTCCCTCCCCAAGTCACATGTCCTTTGAGCCCTTGAAATGCATGCATGCCTTAGTTTCCTGCAAGGTCTTCTTATCCCTAGTTAGCTGATCAAAATGTTCATGGCCATTCAGATTACCAGGGTTTAGAGAAGCGCATGCAGAAAAGAATGCACATGTGAATTCAAGTAACATTTACTTCGGAGGGATAGGAGAGGAGTGGTGTGTCTTGTTTCACAAATGAGAGGGGACACTTCACATATAGAAGAAGAGCACTAATCTATATCTTGGAGGCAAAGCTTCTCTCTGCTCCCTTGACTCCTTCCTTCAACTACAGCATCCTTCTCTTATTTCAGTATATCTTAACTGCACCGTGGCCTTTGCCAATATGCCTTCGGGGTACCATGGAACTGTTGAAAAAGTGTTAGAAGAACTGGATGCATAGCTAATTAAAGTGAATCCCAGGCTTGTTCACCAACTCCCCCACCAGTCTTGGTGGGGAAAGGAGCCAGTGGTTAGCTTTGGAAAATATCCATCACCACATCAGGTAGGTTTAGCCATGTCTAAATAACTCAAAGGGCACCTCTCGACTGTCCTACCTTGCAAAGGTGGGAGTACTTTTGCCTCTTCTTTAACAAAAGGGAAGAGGTGTGTGTGTGTGTGTGTGTGTGTGTGTGTCTTCCCATGTGTCAGTGTGATTGGTTGCTGACCACAACGGTGCAATATTTCTTATCATCCTGTTTGGGTCATGTTGTGGGACCATTCTGCCTCAGACAGCTGGATCCTGTCTAACCAAAGTGGTCTTCTTCCTTGCTCTCAGGGGGAAACCATGCAGAAGATGAAGGGCTCACCCTCAGTTTGTTGGCATTCCAAAATAGTCAAGGCAAGAAGGTGTGAGCCCACCAGTTTTGCTGCCATCAATGGAAGCTGGTCCAACAAAAGTAACTGCTTTTCTCAAGATGTATCTGCGATGGGAAGAAGCAACTGTTGCACGTATGGAAGTGCAACCTAGAAGGGCAACATCTGCTAAAGCATCAGATCGCTGGATCAGACAGTGGGATAACCAATTTTGAACATTGACTTCAAAGACTGATTTCTGTAATTAAAAAGCTAGGAGGCTTCTGCTTTCAATTTGGGGGGCGTGAATGGCGGGCGGGGGAAGTTGGAATATGGCGTGGCGGCTGCGCTTTGTAATTACAGCTCGGAGATGATTTCTCTAAGGACTCAAAATTAAAACCCATCTCTCATTTGAAGCTGACATGCACCATCAGCTGCATCTTCAGTATAACATCTCTGCTTCGCCCGTTGCTTAAAGGCCTTGTTGGGACATGTTGCTATTTGGAGCAGTGGGTGCTCCAGCTGCTCCATTGTGCTGGGAGATGGCCATCACCCTCGGATCTGATCTGAAAGCAGCTGCTTGCGTTTCAGAGCCCCGTTAGAGCACATCACGTAGCCCAGCTTGGGCATAATCACAAGGAGGTGCTATTTTTAAATGTGCAGTTGATCATTCATAGTGTGAGGTTTGTTTCCCTGGGCAGCAGAAATTGGGGGGGGGAGGGAGTTGATATCTGGACCAGCCAATTAACTTAACGAAGCTGGTGGAGTTGGTTTTGAGCAACCTCAAGGGATCTAACAACAACAACAAAGAGTCAATAACTGGTTCTGCAGCATGATTTTCAAGCCATTCCAAATTCCATGAAAGAGAGACTCCGCCTACAATCAGGTCAGAAAGGGATGAAGAAATGATGGGCATCAGAAAATGACATATAAGACAAATGGAGGTGTATTGATTTCTCCTAGATGCAAGGAAGCACAGCACGGGCAGATTTGCTCAACACTTCTTGAAAGAACAAACCATTTAGTCCTCTGAAATCCCAACAGATTGCTTTTATGTGTCATGTTCCTGTGTGTGGATTATTCTGGATTTATAAAAGTATGGTGTTTCATATGATTCCATGCTTCTCGAAGAAGAAGGAAATTCAAGGAGATGTTGCTTACCTCTCAGAGTTACAGTTCCCAGCATCATTAACCAACTTCAGGTCCCAGGATTCTTTGGGGGAAGCCAATCACTTTAAATGTGCTTTAAATGTATGCTGCTGATGTGACCACTGACAGTCTCCAGCAGTTATCCTTGTATCCATTAACCCTCTCCTGTCCACTTTGCAATCTGCCCCCTATAGTGTGGGGAGGGGGGGGGACTGAGGAACTCTCTTATATCCATACTCTGTTTCACCATCTCAGTTCAGGGAGACATACATGAGGTAATCTCATTTGCTCTTCACAACAACCCTATGAGGAAGGTTAGGCTGAAAGAGCGGGGCTGGCTGGTCCACTGTCACCCACTCAGCTTAACTGTTGAGCAGGAATTCGAACCCGGGTCTCTCTGCTTTACGTCAAACACTGGAACCATGCCACTGTGGCTCCCCAACAAGGGTGACCAGGTGCAAAAGGAGAGAGAGGGTTCGTGCACCTTTAACAGTTGTGCAACAGAAGAGATTTCAACAGGTGTAGCTTGCCATGCATGCTCTAAGTACTGAAATTTGTACTTCCAACACACTATAAAAGGTGCAGGGGTCCCCTATCCTCTTTGCCCAGCACTGAATCATGCCTGAAATGGCTGCAAAAAGTTGTCCCCATGTTTTCTCAGCAAGTATGGCTGTGCAGGTGCTAGTTGCCAAAGACTTGTGATATCTGGTCCAACTCTCTGATTTGAGAGCATAAAAAGTGCCTGCTGGATCAGGCCCAATGGCCCAGCTATTACAGCATCACTGGCCAGCCAGATGCCTGGGGGAAACCCACCAGCAGAACCTTTCCTGCAGTTTCCAGAAACTGGCATTCAAAGCATCACTGTTTCTGTCTGTGGAGGCATGTTTATTCAGTTAGAGCCTTGCACTGGCAGAAGGTACTCAAAGGAATAGCCATAGTAGAAAACATTGGTCTAAACCAGGGGTCCCCAAACTAAGGCCCGGGGGCCGGATGCGGCCCAATCGCCTTCTAAATGCGGCCTGCAGACAGTCCGGGAATCAGCGTGTTTTTACATGAGTAGAATGTGTCCTTTTATTTAAAATGCATCTCTGGGTTATTTGTGGGGCATAGGAATTCGTCCATTTTTTTTTCCAAAATATAGTCTGGCCCCCCACAAGGTCTGAGGGACAGTGGACCGGCCCATGGCTAAAAAGGTTTGCTGACCCCTGCTCTAAACAGCCACTCTACCAGAAATGGAAAGCTGAGGTGTACCATTTACATCTTTCCCAGTGCTTTTTGTTCTGGGGGGACACAGGGGTACGCATACCCCTAAACATTTTGTGAATCTAAGTTGGACCTCATTGAGGGGCAGTATTTCAATATGAGTAGGGAAATGAGAGTACCCCTAAACATTTTTAAAGAAAAAAAAGCACTGATCTTTCCCTTCTTCTGTAGTATTGCCAGCGGTGGGTCTCTCTGTAAAAAATCTGAGTCAGCCACTTGAACCAGAAATGCTGGCGCTGCAAAGGACGGTTCCTTTTTTCCAGGAGAAGATTAGTTGGAAAGAGGTCTTTGTCAGGAATGAAAGGGGACTGGTCTGTAGGTGTTCTCCATCTTCTCCCAACTTTTACAACTCCCCCGCAGCCGGGAGGTGGTTGGGTCATCAAAGGCCCCTGTTCCACATGGAGTGGAGAGGGGGGAAATCGCTCAGATAAGGAGCCTGGAACATATCTCTGGTAACTTGTTTGTCTCCATCATTCCCAAAGCAAGTGGAGATGTTGAGGACAGGACTCATGTGTGCACACAAACACATACACACCGAACACTGATACAGAGCTCGGAGGACACCTGAGCACACTTGCTGCCTAAGGGCTAAATTAAACGTGATGCATTCGATGTGTCTTAGCATTTAATATGCACTTTAAAAAACAAACAGGGAAATGGCATCAGTTGGGGATGGCAGTTGATGATTATTGGGATCACTGCCTGCAGGCATGTGGCACCAGTAGGGGATTTCCCCCAACCCACCCTGCAAAGCTAATACCAGGTTCAGAAGAGGGCTTTCCCTCAGGGCCACAGCAGGGGAGGAAAGGGTTACATTCCCCATCCCCTGCTAGCCATGACCCTGATAATAACCTTGCCCAGCACAAAATTAAACTCAGAAAGGAAAGGGCGATATGAAAGGGCAGTGCAACATCCTATGGACGTTAGGACACACACACACACACACACACACACACACACACACTTTACATTGCAGATGTGGAGTTGTGTTGACATTTTTCATATTGTCATAGGCACTGAAAAAGGTGGCTATGGCAATTGCACAATCCCATTCCTGTTCCCACCTTACTCTTTGGATTGCAGTGGGCATGTCTGCTGGGAAAGGAAGAAACTGAAATTCCCCCGGCAACTTGAGTTACCACTCCGAGTCACCTGCAATAGAAGCAGAGTACTGTGTGAGGACATCATGTGGATCTTGCATATGAACTTAATAATGGCTTCTTGTATCTCCCCCCCCCCCACACACAAACCCACATTGTCTGCAATGAATCACTTCTTAATGTCATGTGTTCTCCTGACATAGAAAGCTGGTGATTTTTCAAACTGATCCTTGTTTTGATCAATATGACGTTTTCATTCAGTGGGAAATTTCTGCTAGACTTAAATGTCACTTATGGAACGACTTATGGAAATACTGTTTCAGTGTATCTGAAGAAGTGTGCATGGACACGAAAGCTCATACCAAGAACAAACTTAGTTGGTCTCTAAGGTGCTACTGGAAAGAATTTTTTATTTTGTTATGGAAATACTGTTACGGTTTCCTACCAGGTTTTTGTGAGGTGGGCTATTGGTGTGGGTCGCCCTGAGGCAACACCTGGCCAGTATCTTGGACTGGATAAAGGGATATGATATGGGATGGTGTTCCAGGGAAGTGTCTCCATGGAAGCTGAGAGGGTCAGGTGATCGTCAGAAAAGACAGCTCATCCAGAGTCTACCACCCTCAGCCCCAGCCAGGGGCAAAGTTTCTGTGTGTGATAAGAGGAGTCCCAGGGTGGGTTGCAACATTAAAACGTAATATTAAATACAGTTCAAAGCAACTTACAATCACAAAAATAAGGTGGGTCCTAAAAATATACGAAAGTGTCAAAAGCTGCAATTACTGCAATTGCTGTTCCCAGCTTGCTCTAGGTGTGTGATGTGATTTCTGTCTGCAATAACCCGACCTGCAGTGGCTTTCTGAAGGAGAGTGGCTTAGTAAGCTGACCATAGCAGTTTTGTTTGAGGAGTGTTTAATCCCAGTGGGATCTGCTTTTCCTTATTATAGAGTAGTTGCAGCTCAAATGCATTTAGAAGGTGGTTATTGATGAAAGAGAAGCTATGCATTGGGTGTGCAGTAAGTAGAAGGGAGGTTGTGGACTCACCTTCCTTGGAAGCTTTTAAGCAGAAGTTGGATGGCCATCTGTCATGGATGTTTTAGTGAGATTCCTGCCTTGCCGGGGGTTGAACGAGATGACCCTCTGGGTCCCTTCCCACACAACAATTCTAGGATTCTAAGAAGAAACTGAGGCAGGGGTGGGTGTTTTGGAGTACCTGAGATTGCTGGCTGCCTATTGGCTGTACCTCCCACTATGCTCAACCTGTTTATGTGTAAATACTACACAGCACCAAGAAGCTTCCAGTGGCCTACTTCCAATGGAACCCAAATACACATAAGCTCTGCAGCCCTGGAGCTCCTCCCCATTTGGCACATTGAAGAGAGCCTAACAATGCAGACTGTGTGAAGAAGGATGCTACTTCAGTGTCACAAGTGTGTAATTGTTATGCAGAAATAGCTTGATAATATTAACCCTGCTCACTAACAGAGTCTTGGAGGCAATCATTTTACCTTTAAATCTTGTTATATATGTATACATGCACAAATAAGTGTTCACATGAACACTTAGGTGAGCGTGGGTCAGGCATTTTGTTTACAAAGCAAAATTATCACTCTGGGAGTGGGATGTGTGTGTGTGTGTGTGTGTGTGTGTGTGTGTTAAGAGTTTCTTCCTGCGTGCTGGGGTGGTGGTGATGTTAAGCTTATTGGCTTGCTCAGCTCTGCCAGGAGAAGCAAACAGCCCAGCCTACACACTCTCTCACTTGTTTTAGCATCCCTCCTCTTCTCCAGGCAGCCTCTCTTGATTAGCACAGGATTCTCCTTTATTTCCTCTCCTAAAATGATTTCCCCAATTCTAAAAGTAGCATGCTATGGATTTTAAGAGTCGCATCCAGCTAAGTTATACGGAGATCAGCTGAAACGAAGGGGCCTAAAATAGTCGTGTCTATTAATTTCAGTTGGTCTTTTCCGAGTACAACTAACACGGGATACAACCCATTATTATTTTCCTTGTTCCTTGGCTTCTCCACCCCCCCTTGCTTCATTCTGAGGAAAAGCCAAAGGGATCCTACATCAGATCAAGGCATTCCAGGGTGGTGGCTGGTAGAGGGCCTGTTCTGCCACTCCTATGGTGGCTAAACATGTTGTTCATCATTTAAACCCTTAAATAATTTTAAGTGGTGTTTCTAACAGCCGTGGCAGTGCAGTCACCTTGCCTAGAATGCCTCACACTGAGGAAGTGACCCTTCTCTCCTTCCTCAGAGCAAGGGAGGTGGGGAGCTTGGGTGGTTGGATCATGGAGGCAGAAGCAGGGTCAAGTGAGTAGGGGACCACCAACTTGCCACCCCCATGTCCACGGCTGGAGATAATTGCCTCAGGTTGCCTCATGAGTGCTGGTCCTGCTGTCCCTTCTCTGTTCCCCATCCTATACCTACCAGTGTTGTTCTGCCTCTACCCCACCCCTTGTAAAAACGACTCCACTTTCTGCAAGGCTCCCACTATCAGCTTTCAAACAAAGCATGCCGATTGCATAATTTATGGTGCACGCAGAGCTGGTATATTATCTGTGCAATGAACAACCACGATGACGTGAGCCAATGGCAAGCCACGCACCTGAGCCACACTCCTCCCAACAAGCGGAAGAGAAAGTTTTAAGGGACACAAACAGCTGGGGACACGGTTTCCCATCATAGATGGATGACCTGGAGGCTGACTAATTCCACAGTGGCAGCTGCAAACAATTCCTACCATTCTTTAGATCTCCTGCATCAGCTGTTTTCTACATTTCAGCAGCCTAGCCTTCATGTCAGGCATCTATTCAAGCCCACTGCTTCTGAGAAGGAGAGGCTTTCGGAGTTTGCTATCATCATTGTCTCCTTTTCTGCCACTCGCCGCCCTTAGGTTAAAAAGCCAAATTCCTACAGTCTTTGCTCTTGCAGTGTGTCCACCAATGCTTCTGTGCATTTGTTGGCCTTTTAAAGTATTTCCAATGGTGTTCCAGTTACGCCCCTACTGCACACACACACACACACACACACACACACACCTGCCTATATTCCAACATTTCTCTGATGAAAATAGGGACACCCTTTTTCTATACCCTTTGGCTGACTGATATTCTACAGCTTTTTATATGTGTTTGTGGGAAGGGAAGGTTATTGCTTTGTTTTTGTTTTAACTCTTTCCTTGTCCTTTCACCTTGTATTTTATTCTCTGAACTTGTGAGGCAGGGTGGTATGTCAATTTAAATAAGTAAATAAATGCCCTCCAACATTTCTCTGATGAAAATAGAGAAATTCCTAAGGAAAAGTGGGACATTCCCAGATAAAATTGGAAACTGGGATGGCTTCTGTAAATCCAGGACTGTACCTGGAAAATAGGAGAGTCTGGGGAGAAAGTTAAGCACCCTTTCCCCAAGAAACTGCTCTTGCTTCCCCAGTCCCCACCCTAGTTCACCATTCCCTGCACTGGGAGAGGCAGTCTGCTGCAATTCTGCCTCAAGTGGCAATTGCACCCAACATCTCTCATTGGCCCTTCATGTGAAATTCCTTATTGTCCATGGGAGGAGTGGGGTTGTTTTCCGATGAGATAAGCGCTTTTTTTTCTAAAAAAATAAAAATAAAAAATAGGTGCCAGTACTCGCCATGATGTTGTTACAGTAAGTGTCACATTTTTTAACAATAAAAAAGAGGTACCGTGTACCCTTAGAAGCAGCCCTGGATGAGATGATGTGGACAAATTCCCCTTGCAATCCATTTTATGTTTGACAACACTTCCGAAATATGCATGGCACGCCAAACGCTTGGGACAGGTGTCAGCCCTGAAACCCCACCCAATAGGCCTCAATCCCTGGCACCCCAGAAGCTAGAAACCCTACTGCAGTGCAGGCCAGATTAAACCTTTGAGCTCCCTCCCTGAAGCAAAGCCTTCTTTGCAGCCGTCTCCGATGACTAAGTTTGCTGTAATAACCTCTACTTAGCAGCAGGAAAGAGCAGCGGATAATTGCAGCTCCACTTCCCTTTCGCACGCCTGCATTGCCAGCTTTTCTTTTGCATTAGCTTCGGGATGAGCAGTTCCAAGGTTGTGTTGTTTGTTTGTTCCAATTTCCTCGGTAGCGACAGCAGCTTTGTAGAGGAATCCAGTTAGCACAATATAGCACAGTTAACGTTGTCTGGAGGCTTTTCTTGCTTTTGCTTGGCGCTCCCTTGCTACGAGCTTCGCGACCATCCTCCAAATGCATAATCAGCAACTTCTCTCTCTCTCTCTCTTTTCTTAACGAGATTATTAAAGCAAGAGCAGCTCGTTGCCAGGAATGGCATTGGTTTCCCTTTAGCACAAACAAGCATTCACAGCCGTCAGTGCAATTGAAAAAGCTTTTTATCATAAAGTTCCAGTCCAAAATCCTGCTCCTTTTCCAAGAAGTCTTGCCAACCTTCCTTCTTCTATTCCTTGCTCATAGAAGAAGAAGAATCTTCTCCAGGAATTTACCATCTTGGGTGGTGTTCTGCTCTCTTTGTTTCAAGCACTCCAACACTCTATTCAACTTAGCAGTGTTCACAGTGGATTCTAAAACACAGACAGTCAGTCAGTCAGTCATTCCTTCCTTCCTTCACTCACATAAAATGGAGCCAGTGTGGTGTAGTGTTTAAGAGCGGTAGACTCGTAATCTGGGGAACCGGGTTCGCGTCTCCACTCCTCCACATGCAGCTGCTGGGTGACCTTGGGCTAGTCACACTTCTCTGAAGTCTCTCAGCCCCACTCACCTCACAGAGTGTTTGTTGTGGGGGAGAAGGGAAAGGAGAATGTTAGCCGCTTTGAGACTCCTTCGGGTAGTGAAAAGCGGGATATCAAATCCAAACTCTTCTTCTTCTTCACTAGATACCTCCTATGTGACCAGCGTTAGCCAATCACATGAGAACTATAGAGAACTCTCTAGAATTCAATTACCAGCAAATTGAGTTTAAACACATAGTAATGCACACAAGCATTTACAATTTCAGTGAATTAAATTGCTATACTTATCAACACCCACCCCTTTGGCAGAGGTAGCAACTAGGGGTAAATGGAGCTTTCAAGCAGTTCTTAGGCTGGAGCCAAAGAGAGCTCATTTTTCAGAGTGTTGAAGGTGCTTTGAGAGAGTCATGGTTGCTGGGTGTGTTTGTGTGTGCACCCATTCCATGGTCACCTGCAGTGAAAACGTTGTCCATGTTTTCGAGCTGCAGGGGAAGGATGGTAGCTCAGTGGTAGAGCCCCAGTTTGGAATGCCCATGGCCCCAGTTTCAGTTTTCAGGATCGGGATGGGGAAAGCCCTGGGTCAGGGGCTCTGGACAGCTGCTGCCAGTCAGTGCAGAGTACAGTGGTGCCCCGCTAGACGAATGCCTCGCTAGACGAACGGCATTCGTCTAGCGGAAGCTGCCCCGCTAGACGAAAAAGTCTATGGGGCTGCTTCGCAAGACGAAAAATTTTCGTCTTTTTTTTTCGTTTAGCGGAGCGCGGCTGTCATTGCCGCTTCGCTAGACGAAAAAACCGCTAGACGAAAATTTTCGCAGGACAAATTATTTTCGTCTAGCGGGGCACCACTGTATTCGGTATGGAGCTAGAGGGGCGATTTGTCTGCCTTGTGTTTCAAAGCCTTAATAAATAAATAAATAAATGCTTGACCAGGGAGGCAAAAGAAGCATGTATACACCCAGAGCAGCAATGTCTCATACTTGACACAGGGAGATCAGTCTCTTTCAAACGCCATTTCTGCATGCACTCAACCATGAGCTCATTCTGTCCTGCTTTTTGCTGTCTTAAAAAAATACGTATTTAAAATGTACGTATTTTATACACATTCTTGCACATTCCCCCCCCCATAAGATACACATTTTTGTGCACATACTTTTAAACCAAAGCTGCATGATAAAATCTGGAGAAGTTTGCAATCCAACTGATAGCTGTGTTCTGCAAATAAGTCCAGGACTGGGCAAATTAGCTTTAAAATGCAGACTGAATGAATTATCTATCACACCAACGTTCTCTTTCTTCAGCCTCAGAAAGATCCCCCGTTGCTTCGTGTATGTCCATTGCTCTCGGTGCCCACTCAACAGGGAACAGGGAATATAATGACCCAGAATGAGAGGGCTGGTTGCGTAGGACTTGAGACCACAGGGTGATTTTCTCCTAAAAGGAACAAAGAGTTTCCTTAGCTTTATGTCCCCATATCTTTGACCCTCTGGGCAGAAAAAGCATCTGGGGGGAGAATGCTCAATGCTGTAGAGTCAGGTGGCTAAGAAAGAGTGGGTTTAAAAAGCCCCTCTCTCAATTCATCTATTGATGACCCTCATGGCCCCTTCCAGGAGGAATTCTATGATTCTATGAGCCTGAGGCTGTGCACATGCATGGGGGTGGGTGGGGGGAGAGAGAGAGCTTTCTGGTGGAAATATGCTTGCATTGAATTAGCCAAACTGTTTCCATCTGAGCTGTGCACCTCTTTATTATTGACTGCTCCATTTGGTAGATTTGAGAGGCTTTGAAATGTCAAACAGAGCCACTCAATTCGCAATATTTAATACCTATTGTATATTTTCCATATAATCAAGCCACCCATCCCAACAGACAGACATGCAAATATGTCCCAGGTATAGTGGTACTGTCCCAGTGAGATCCCTGCATACCTCCTTTCCTTTCTCTGATCCCATAGGGAGGAGAAGAGGGGCTGCTGCATATGTGAATATGGCATTTACATTTGCTCCCATAAATGTGTGTGTGTGTGTGTGTGTGTGTGTGTGTGTGTGTGTGTGTTTCCCCTCGTGAAAACTGCACTTTGGGTGTTGTCAATTCTGTGCCCCAGAGCTCTGAGTGCCTAAGGCTCCAAATAATCCTGCGCCCATTTCCTTGATAGTAGAGCTGAGTTGTGTGATTGCCAATGTACAGGACTGGAAGTAATGTTTGGCAGCCAATCGCTTCCCTGAGTTTCTCTCTCTCCCCCCCTCTCTCTCTTGAATAGTGTAATAGTACCAAACACCAACTGCTGTTCAATGTCTGCCTCCCAGCAAAGTCACATGGAAGTGTATCCTGTTGTTGTTGTTGTTTAGTCGTTCAGTCATGTCCGACCCCATGGACCAGAGCACGCCAGGCACTCCTGTCTTCCACTGCCTCCCGCAGTTTGGTCAGACTCACGTTGGTAGCTTTGAGAACACTGCCCAACCATCTCATCCTCTGTCGTCCCCTTCTCCTTGTGCCCTCCATCTTTCCCAACATCATGGTCTTTTCCAGGGAGTCTTCTCTTCTCATGAGGTAGCCAAAGTATTGGAGCCTCAGCTTCAGGATCTGTCCTTCCAGTGAGCACTCAGGGCTGATTTCCTTCAGAATGGATAGGCTTGATCTTCTTGCAGTCCATGGGACTCTCAAGAGTCTCCTCCAGCACCTTAATTCAAAAGCATCAGTTCTTCGGCAATCAGCCTTCTTTATGGTCCAGTGTTAGAAAGCCAATTACATGCCCTGAAGAGTGAACCAATGATTTTGTATGCTAGTTATGACAAAGTGCCAAAGGGTAGCGCCTGGCCAACATCTTCCCCGTTCCAAGCAATTTGCCCTGGCTGCCACTGCGAACCAGGTAAAAAAAACCTACCACTTAACAGCTGCTGCCTCTTGTCCATTTGCAGAGCACATCCCTAGAGCGGTTTAAAAAATGCTCAGAACTATTGTGGTGGAGTGTGCAACAAGCTGATGCTCAGGGAAACAAATGAGGAGAAGTGGAAGCAGCGCAGTCTGCAGGAGAGATGCAGCCAGTGAGGAGCTGCTGAAATCAACACACCCCTCTATCTCTGCAGCAAAGAGCAGAGCTGGTGTTAGAGCAGCAGCAACAGGGTTTGGTGGGTGCGTCTGGCAGTGGTGGGTGAGATCTGGTATGTTGGCCAGGTGAAGATGGAAGACTAGGCTCCTAAGAGCTATCTAGGCCCTTTCACATGGTCAAAGAAGACCATGCTGGGTGCTCTGCAGTCTGAGAGAGCACACACAGGCCACCCCATGGCCAACACAGAGACCAAGATGCTCCTGGCTATCTTCCCATGAGGGTCCTAACCCTTAACATGCTCCTGGGCCTTTGTATGCTCTTTTACAGACAGTTATGCAGCAGGTGAAGGTTCTCCTAACATGGTGCCATAAAGCTATCCTGCAGACAGTCTTGTCAAGTTACTGTCCAAGGCACAGGAGCCATGCTGTGGTGATCAGTAGGCAACCTCACACATGCACGGGGGGGAGGGGTGTCTTTCCCCTTTAGGGATCACCAATGTAGGATTGCACCCTAAATCTCCTTTGCATTCATCACAACCTTTGTCTTTTACTATGAGCAGGGGTATTTGAAATCTGCTATAGCATATGGTGGGAACTGTAAGAGAATTTAAGTTCCTTTGCTGAAAATTTTTAAAATTTGGCTTCTCAAAGCCCTGATCACATGGATGTAGGCTACAGACTTTAAGACGAGAAATCAATTCACGTGCATTTCTCTCCTTGACTGTTTTTCAGATGCTTCCTATTCTGTTCCTAAGCACCTCCAGTTTTCGATTCCAAGAGCTCACTGTGTTTCTAGCCACCACCACTAGAGAAGATTAAAATATTGCAATCTCAAACACAGTGTGGGTATTCGGATGCTTCAGTACATATGCAAAGTTTGCATTATAATGCTGTGAAGTTCATCAAAATGCTTGTCTGACATGTCTCCTTTCATTTACAGTACTTTGCTCCCCTGTTGCTTTGAAAGGTCCTTTTAAATAACGTCCTTTCATACCATGTGCTCGGATTAACCAAGTGATGACTCACAGGTAACCTGGCAACTTCTCCTCAAGGCTGGTGAATCTCAAAAGATGCAGAAACAGCTCCCTGAATGTATGAATAATGACATGACCGTTCAACCCCAAAGATTCATATTTTTGAAACCTTGACAAACTACAAATGTGTTTTTAATCCAAACATTTGACTGTAGATAATTCAGTGCATTTTTAAAATTTTGCCTACTGGTAATCTTTTCAGTTCTGTTGGTACCTACCCACCGTTACCTTGGTGACTAAGACCCTGTAACCACGATTTCTTCCCAGCACTGAAGCACTGGTAGCTAAGGGCCATCTTCACTTTGGGATTCAAGCGCTGTAGGCTTGTTGTCATGTGTTTGCGCTAACATTGGTTGTCCTTTGAAACTCAGATCCTGGTAAGCATTTATGAAGTTGGAAAATGGTGTTTTTCTGCTTCCTGGCTGCCAACCCAAATTGCTCACTCTCTAAATTGCTCTGCCCCGGCAGAAAGATCCGTCCTTTGCCATAAGCTCCAGCAAATATGCGCCTTGGCCCCAAGGGTTGCTTCACCATAGCTTTGATTACTGCAGACAGGGTACTGCAGAGCTCTCGTTCTGCAATTCGCTGGAAGCATCCCCTCCAGATTTTCAGCAAATCTTGGCACGTCACACTAAGTAAGCAACAATACAGATCTGGAAAGAACATTGCTACGAGGTGGAGTCAGTAAACAGGACGAGGAAGCAAGGAGGAGATGGTTATATCCATGCCCAGGAAGAACAAGGCAAGACACAAAGGTTGGATTTAAGCAAGGGACACAACTTTATTAACTCTGCAGTGAGCAGCAGTTTGAATTCCTCCATTGCACGTACAGACCCCTGTGTTGAGACAACAGAAACCAAAAGGCCCTGTGACTCATCTGAACTCCTGATGAGCTTGGAGACTGAAAGCCATTGTTGTAACGGCTTGCAGGTCCTCTCTGCCCCACATACTAGTTGAGTAAAGGGGACAGCCTGGGATTGCAATGAGGCACTACAAATCCTCCAATGGGAACTGTGCAACGACAGCCTAACATTTTTATTATATAGGAAGATAGAGATAGGTATATTCTTGTTGTTGGCCTAAGTGCTGTCATCTTTGCAATGTCAGCCTTTCCAATCTGAACTTTACTGTGAGACTCATCAGACCCTGGGCCCAGAGAGCTATTCAGTCCAATATAAAGGCTCTCTGCTTTTTCAAAAGACATAGCTTGCAACAACGCTTTCAAAGAAAGAAGGTACTATAATTTCCTGAAACTGGAAAATCCCCTGAAAGCAGGAACACTAAATTTCTCTGACTTACTGCTGACTTGAAAGGTTCTAGTGTAGGCATGGATCAGTGGTGAGATGTTCCTGCACATGTAACCATGAAATTGGCCCCTCAGCTTCCTATGGGGCTATTACAGGAAAGAGCACTAGACTGGAACATTGCCACTATAAAAACCAACAGGACAGAGAGCTTTCCAAACTCCTAGCTGCCTATCCACCCCCATTTCCCAGAAATTATCAGGATTGCGAAACAGATTACTGTGAGGGACTCCCCCCCCCTTTCATTTGGGATAACATCTTTCAAATGGGTTAGTAAGAATATTTTAGGATGTAAAATACACAAGCTGTTCCAAGTTCAGTTGAATATTCTGTGCAATTTCTTGTCAGTACTGCTTTGCCTCAGGTCAGGTCAGTCAAGGATGTGTGTGTGTGGGGGGTCCCTTCTACATTTCTAGCAGCTAACATTATTATTATTTTAAATTCTGGATATTCTTAGAGGAGTTAAATAAATAGCACCTTGTCCACAGTTTTAATGAGTTATTAGTTCAAGTTGGTGATGCTGTATATTTCTCTTAATAGTTCACTGATAATTACTTCCCATTTGCGAATATGACCTATCTTCATCCTTATGTAGTGTAATTTGGAACAAGATAAAAATTTCCTTTGTTTTTCAGACAGTCTTTTTTTTTTAATAAGGAATTTGTCTTGATAAGACCAAAGAGAAATTACTGGTTTGTATTATTGTAGCAACAAGGACACTGTATGTAAAGTATTGAGAGACAAAATACCCTCCCCAATTAGGTAAAGGAATGGAGAATCCCGGTTTTGGGACTCAACATGTTGGAGGGTATGAGACAAGCAGAAAACGTCGCTCTGTTTAAACACAGCCTCAAGAAGAGGAGGGGAAAGAGTCAATTATTGTTTCATAGCTGAGGGAGAAACATGCAAGTTCTTCCAGGAAGGAGTGCCCTGCTCCAGTCATAGTGATACCATCTGTGGAGTCCACAGTGGGGTCTTGGTGTCTTTGCTTGTATGCTGTTCAACTGAGCTGCCAAGGGGAGACTTGAAGGGGCTTCTTAAGCATTCTGTGGGAAATTGATTTCACTTCCAGCTGTTGGGCTTTCCCCCTTCTAGGCAAGCTCAAGGGCTGCCTTGCTGGTTTTGGGGGCCTTGGGAGGGCTGTAGCCCAGCAGTAGAGCATCTGCTTTGCATACAGAAGGTCACAGGTTCAATCCCTGACATCTCCAGGTAGGATTGGCAATGACCCTGCCTGAAACTCTGGACAGCTGTTGCCAGTCGATGTAGACAATACTGAACTAGATAGGCCAATGATCCAGCCCAATATAAGGCAGCTTCCTGTGTTTTCAGGATGTTTTGTGAGCATGAGAAATGAAAAGAGGTCATGTAAGAACTTTCCATGATGGAGAATTGGTGGGGTGTGCAGCATAGGGAAGAGCATTATTCAGACTGTCACACAAGCAGCGACTGTTTGTAGGGGAGGCTGTAGTGTGAGGCAGTAGCGTGGCTAAGCCTACACTTTGGGTCTCCCTGCCCATTGAGATCAAGCTAAAACCTGTTTAGGCAACCCTGCCCAGGTGCTTAGAACACTGATGCAATTTTAATCTGTTTTAGTATTATAACATTTGTATGGTTTAAAGCATTGTGGTTGTTTCTTGATTTTACTGTTTTATCTTTTGTAAACCGCTTGAATGGTCTTATTTTTTTAAACTATCAAGTGGTTTATAAATGATACTTTTAAGCCCCAGCTCACCTACATATGCTTACTGTACTGTCTATACAGACTCTTTGTAGAAAGCTCTATACATGTGGCCGTAAACCTTGCTTCTGCAGGGCCTGTGTGCCAGCATGCATCGTTTGCCACATGCATATGGGCCGGGCAGATGGTGTGCTGAACTTGCGTAGGTCTAAGGTGGAGTGCATCGTCACTGTGTTTCCCCCTTCCCCTTCCATGCGCTGAGTCCACTTCACACATGTTCAGTTGTGCCAACAGTATTAAGTGCTATAAATTCAGCATTGTTGCCTTGGGGTGTGATGTGACAGGAAGAGACAGTGTAGAGTAGTGGTTAGTGTTGGACTAGGACCTGAGATACTAAGGTCCAATTCCCTGCAAAGTCATGAAGCTCACCAGGTGATTGGTGACCAGTCATTGCCTCTCAGTCAGGGGTGCCATCTGAGGGGCGGTGAGGGGGTCGAGGCCCCCCCCAACATTTTCAAGGAGGGGTCCTTGCACCCTCAAAATTCTGCAATGACGCCACTTGCTCATGTCGCATGGCATGTGCGACTGATGTCAGCACGTCACAGGGCATGTGATGCTGGCACCCTCAATCGTGGGGTGGAGGCTGGTGTGCTTGCTCTCAGTGTAATCTACTTCATAGGGCTTCTGTGGGGAATGAGGAGAGGGGAAACCATATATGCCACCTTGAGCTCTTTCTTTCTTTCAATCTTCATTTTATTTGTATGTCGCTGTTCCACCGGGGGGGGGGGGGGGGATCATGTTCAAAGCAGCTTACAACAAAGAAATCAGGAAAGCATTGCAAAAAGAATTCCATAATAACAGAAGACAACAACACAATAGCAAATATAACTGCATACCGAAGAACCAGCATTTCAGCGCTATAAATACAACAAGATTACATTAACAACATTACACCTCCTGGCAATAGCAAGAATAACATGGGAGCTTGACAGTTTCACCTTGGTCCTCTGCCACGGTGTTGCTCACAGTCCATCTCCTGAGGCAGCTTCTTATAAGGCTTCCAGGGGCGGCAGGGTGGGTGGGTGGTAGCTGGAAACACCTCTCCCATTATGTAGAGTACAAAAGCAATAAATGAATATAAATAAATAAGGCTTCAGATTGTTCAGGAAGGATCCAAAGACACATTCTCTTCTTGAGGACTGGCTAGCGCTGTGTGACAGTTAAACTAACTTTTGCTGGACCAGACAAAAAACTTCCCACATCAAATGCATTACCAAATGTCAGCAGTGGTGTAGCAAGAGAGGGGCGATGGGGGGGCACCCCAGGTTACAGGGGAGGGGGGTGACACTCGACGGCCCCTCCCACCAGTCCCCAAACCGAGCCCCGCTGCCCAGCACCCCGTCCGTGCTGCTTTATGGAAAGCCGGGGCAGCCCCACAAGACGCCGCTCGCTCGGCAGCTTGCTCACTTGCCGCGGGAGCAGCAGCGCCAGCCTGGACAGACTGAGCATGTGTGGCATTTCCGTGCATGCACAGTCCGCCTGACGTGCGTCGTTACGCCGGTGCCCCCGCCCCCTGGGGGGTGCCTCTGCCCCAGGCAGCGAAGAGGCTTCCTACGCCCCTGAATGTCAGAACACATTACAAAATACCCTTGAAAACTTAATTCAAATAAACATGATTTCTTCACAACTTTATTTAGGTTGCAATCCTAATTATAGACACTTATTGGGTTGTTGTTTTTAAATTGATTATGTATTTTGTTGTTTTATACTGTATTTTGATTTTATTCTGTGAACCGCCCTGAGGCCTCCAGGTATAGGGTGGTATATAAATTCAATCGATGTCTTGGTATATAAATTCAATAAAAATAAAATAAAATAAATAGGAAGCACCTATTGAGTACACTGATACTTAAATGCATAGGATTATACCTCATGACATCAAAATAGAAAAGTCTGGAAGCCTGGAGAATGACAGAACAGACCCTTGAGGGAAGAGAGATGGCAGGAAGGAACCTGTTGGTAGCTTAGGAAAGAGATGGAGGATGGGGTGTGTAACGGATCTGCCCTTAGTCGGGGTATGGTCAGAAACCCCCAGTGTGTGAAGAGTTAAGATTCCGTCTGGTTGAGTGGCAGTTCGCTCGCAGGAGGCAGGACTTTTTGCCCTTTAAAAGGAGGGAGCGGCAGTTGGTCAGGAGGGAGAAAGAGGGAGGGAGTGGTGACTGAGGGAGTGAGGGTTAGAGACCAGGATAGTGGTGGGTAGGTTAGGCTAGGTCGAAGGTTTAGTATGTTATATTGAATAGAAAACCTTTTATGCTGTTATGAAACTACGTTTAAACTTTTGATTCTCTGAAACCATTTTGCTCTAAAAAGAAAATAAAGACTAGTTTTGTTGCTATAAGTCAGGTGTCGTCAATTTTTGGGTCCAGCGGGTTATAAACTGCTCATGAAGAGGTGAACCCAGGGAAGAGTCCAAACTGTCCTGCGGGGTGTTAGTTTGTGTCTTAGGGGTTTCACTCAGGAGGGGCTAGCGGGCTGAAACATTGTGTATGCCACTGAGTTGCTAAAAGGGTTTAGCAGACTGCTACAGTGAGGGATCCAGAGAGAGAGACCCTGGGGCTGTAGGCAATAAGGTGTTTAACCCCTGAAGCCCAGAGCAAGGATTATAAACGGCCGCGGCAGCTGGACAAATACACTCCGGTTACTAAGATACTCCCATTTTGTAACTACCAGGGAGTTAACTTCATTGACGGACCTCTGAGGGACAGGTGGGGGGGGGGGGCTAATTAGTCTGACCTGGAACACCTGAGCAATAAAAAAATAAAATAAAATAAACTTAGTAACAGGGGAGGGGAGTGTGAAAGGGAGGTTCATTGCAGGGTGGGTGAGTGTTTTTGGTCAGGTTAGCCATATTGATTTGTATGCTGTCGGTAGATTTTTGTCATTGTCTTGTTGGGCTGTGTGTGTGATGAAGGGGAACCATACCGGGGTGAAGGTGTCTTCTTCTGTTTGTCCCTGTGTCAGTTTCAGGTTACTAGTTAGTTTTTCTAGTAGGGCTGTTTCCCATACTATTTGGTACCATTGATCCATGCTTACTCCTGACAGGTCTTTCCAGTGTCTGGTTATGTTGTTTCTGGCCGGAGAGGCACTCTTCTGAAGTGGGGGGGGGGGATGAATTCCAGGGCTAAGTCATTTCCCTAGCATTACCACCCCCCTTGCACAAAGTTCTGGGGCAGAGTAAAGGTGAGCTCTGGCAGCTCCTACAATAAAATATCCTTCAAATGAGTTAAGACTATGCTGTAGAGTGGGCCAGTTTCTCTTGCTGTGGGGTCTCATTCATCTGTTCTCTCTGGGGCACTGCTTTGAATTCCTCTGTTGCCTCTTCTGAAAAATGCACCACTTACCTTTGTACCTGGGCCAAGGGTCTCACTTCTCTTTCAGAAACGAGGTAAAAAGGCTTTGTGCTCTGCTAAATGACAAAGAACAATGAGTCTGTATGCTCCCGTGCAGCTGCGGGAATCCAAGGCTAACCTGGTCCGATCAAGGCCTTGAGAATGAATGAAGCTATTTTTGGTCCAGGCAGTCCTTGATGTACCTTCAAGTGGTTTTGCCCTTTCAGACACCTCTGCTTAATTCTCTTAATAATCACAATACATCTCCGTTAGGTGATCGGAGGGAGGTCTTAAATGCATGTTCTCACAGCTGAGCCTTCATCTCACAAAGGGACTGATGGACGCATTGAAGTTTGGTCCATACCAGTTCTCAGAAGGGACAGGACTAAATCTGTTTCCAAGCATATATTTTTTTTTGGGGGGGGGAATCCTTAAAAGAGTGTGGCGGGAAGCAGAGAGTGGGAAAAACAGTCCAATTAATACTGAGCATGCTCACTGGCTGCAGAATGCAGAGTATCTGTTGGGGTGAAACCAGGGGTGCAGAATGAAACGGAACGGAGTGTCCTGGAAAAGGTCTTAGTGGTGGGCTGGCATCCTCCACATCAGCACTCCGGATTGCAGCACTTGGATGGATGCCCGTCCTGCTTGTCAGAAAGAAAGATGCTTGGCTGACATGGGATGTAACAGGAAATGAGAAGTGTTTGCTATATTTTTAGACTCGTTTATTAAAACATTTAATAAAATGTTTAAAACAGTGACAGACGAGATGGTTTCACAGTGTCTAAGAAGAAACTGCAGTTAAGAACGTAAGAACTACTTTGCGGAAGCAGAGCAAGCTTCCATCTCTTCTATCAGTGGTCAGCCAGATGCGTACCGGTAAGTGTGGGACCCACAAGCAAGGCTCTCCGCCTGCTGCTCACCTGCTCTCATCTACACTGGACATTTGGCAACATTCTGCTCTTGTACATGGTGGATGCGTCTCACTGTGTTGGCTGTAGCCCACTGATAAGTTATAACAGGAGGGACTTCAGGCCTGGGGGTGGGGTGGGGTGGGGGGCAAATGTAGCTTTCCAAGCCTATCTGGCCCTTGGCCTTGACCCCAGACCACACCTTCTCCCTAGGCCAGAGCTTTCCAAACTGTGTGTCGGCTGCAGTGTGTAGGCATGTCACTCAAACGCTCTTATAAGGGGTTAGTTTAACCGCCGGTTTGCTAATAAAACTGAATGACTGTGTCACGAAATGATGTGTGTCTAAAAACCAACATGAAAAGTTTGGGAAGCTCTGCCCTAGGCCATGGCCCTCACCAGTCCTGCTTTTTGCACCCATTTTTGAGTTGGTTTTGCCTAGCTAGAAGGTGTCCTTGAACCCACAATGCTTTTTCCTCGGCTGGATGGAGGATAGAGAACGGTGTGTGTGTCTGCAAGAAACTAGCCCACTGTGCAAAGGTAAAATGTACATTTGTGGCTGGCCCCGCCTACTTCTGGCTTGTGGTCTCTGGAATGTGGCCCTCAAGCTGAAAACAGTTCTCTACTCCCGAGTTGTTGAAAAAAGCCAGAACAGTCAGAACTATGAGAGCTAGGGATTGAATTTTCTGAAAATGTCAAACTTATCCACATGGAGGTTTTTTTTTCTAATTAGAGTTACTATTTTTTAACCTGCTCAGCTAAAAATACAAACTATTCTCACATTAATATTAAATGCACATTACATGCATATATATGCCAGGTCTCCTAACGTAGCCAGCGCATAAACTGACACATATAATAATGCACATAGCTGTATAAAAATACTTACATATAAAAATAATGCTGCAGATATACAGGACTACATGAGGTGTATTTTGTGGATAATTTTGCATATGATTAGATTTTTTTAAAAACAACAAACCTGTGCACTTCTATATAAGCAGACACTCGGTGCAAGAGGTGTTGCAAAGTGGGCAAAGCTCGACTGGGCCACACCTGCCAAATTCTCTGAATGAATTCATTTTAAATAGACTCCTCCTCCATCCCTAGCAATAGCCATCTCTACAATTTACCACATTTATATCCAGTCTTTCTTCAGAGTTTAAGGCATTTTCCATGGTTCCTGCTCTGTAGCCTACCCTCACAACAACCCTGTGAGGTAGGTTAGGCTGAGAGCAAGGATTACCCAGTGAAATTTTGTGGCTGAATGGGAATTTGAACCCATACCTCTTTCCACAACCCTAGCTTAACCATAAAATTTGCTTTATATTTCCTTTTTAAATGATATCCATTTGCTAGCACCACAATAATTGGTTTCAAAAGCAACCTTTATTGTGTGTGCCATCACAACAATCCTGGGAAGTAGCGTGCAGTTATTCCCATTTTTATAAATAGAGGACCTGAGGCCAAGAGACATGCTCAAGGCCAACCTAATGGGTCTGTGGCAGAGATGGGACTTGGACCCAGTTCTCTTCGAGAACCCAGTTCAGAGGGAAAGCTGAAGATGTCCTGAGCTAAACGTGTATAAGCCCAGGCTCCTTGAACACAGTGGATCTTACTTTAGAGTAAAGTTGCAGACTCCACCCCTTGGCTAACACTCTGGGGCCTGCATGACCAGAATTGGGTGTGGTGACACCCCCTACCATACCACAAGAGATATGGTTACAGGTGGGTAGCCGTGTTGGTCTGCCATAGTCGAAACAAAATAGAAAATTCTTTTCAGTAGCACCTTAGAGACCAACTGTGTTTGTTCTTGTTCAAGAGATATGCACATTCATAAGACACAGATCACACACAATTATCTGATGAGTGTGATTCTTTGTGTATCTTTCACTTGAGCACCTCTGCATGGAAAAGAAGTTGGATTACCCAGAGAGGAAGGGTAAGAGGACTGTGTGGATCAGTCATGGTCTGCCCAGATTGAATAAAGGGAATCTGCTTTGGAATCGGAATCAGATTACTCCCCCACTCCTAGCTTCCCAAGTCAGACAACAGGTAGCTCTGTGGGCTGACTCAGTTAAAGGACCTTGGGATGAAGAACTCATGGGAAGTGCAGCCACTTATAGCTGTCAAAGACAAAGGACTCGCTGTTGGAGCAATACAATGTGATGCTAAGCGTGCTGGGAAGGGCAGGGGGCTAGCCTTGATCAATGTTGAAAAGAGGGCATTTTGGGTCACTCGGCCTGCTTCCCAATTCTGCCTGCAGCTCCACTGCATAATGGATGCCATCTTAGCAATACAGACCCTCTGACAGCACATGTGTATATGCATCACATGAGACAGAAAGGCCCGCTTTGAGAAACAGTCCTTGAAACAAACAGTAAACAACAGTCAATTTATTCCTTTATATACAGATTCAGCCACAGGCTGAGACATTAAATTACTTTATAGCCCTTTCTAAAACAGGCCAGCATCCAAGGTCCCACATATTCTGGATGTTTCACTATTCCAAGAGGGGTAAAGGGACCTGCCCCCACCTCTTATGGAAGGGATGAGCTTATCTCTGCCTTTTCCTGAGCCCTTTAGCAGGGGGATCATATCGCAGAAGGCCTCCGGCCATGGTTTCCTTGAACCCACCAGGTGGGAGATGCTTGAAGGGAAGCTGCAGGACAACTGGAGAATCCAAGCTGCGGCAAGCCAAGGCTCAAACGGAGGATGGGTCAGGAAGCTTCCTCAGTCAGAGAAGTGAAGCTACAGGAAGGCCGGCACTGCTTGCATAGTGTTAGGCTCAACTCAGGTGTGCTACCCGAGAATTGTCTCACATCACTCAGTGCACAGTAGCAGCCTCTTCCTCACTCAGCCCACTGGAGTCCAGATCATCCTCGCAGCTGGTCAAAGGGGGGAAAGGCTGGTCTTGATCAAGGTTGACATAAGTGACATTCAGGTTGATATAATGCTCCCCCTTTAGACTGGCTAAAATATGCTGCACTTCCTGGATTACTGCAGAGAAAGTTGGTCGCTCCTCAGGACTTGGGGCCCAGCAGTTCAGCATTACGGTGTACCTGTCAGATTAAACACAGCCACACACACATTACAGCAGGGGGAATGCTAGACCAAGACCTCTAGCTTCAAATCCTAAGGACAGCGTAGTCTTGTGGTACTGCATAGCCGTACACCATCTCCTGGGCACGTTCCAAGATAACAAACTGCCATGTATTCCCGTTCCTCATTCTTCAGCAATCCCTGGCCCACAGGCAACGATCCTGCTTGTTGGCTCATGTTCACCGGGAGTTGTATGGAAAATAGGGACTCTGGAACATTTGGCAAATAGGCTGTGTACTTAGGATATGCATGGCTGGGATGGAGGCCCTCAGAGGGTCTATCAATCTGGATATTCATGGCAGCTCTAGGCAGTATTGAATCTGACTTGATAAGAACAGGCTTTCTGGGCTTCACAAGCATCCCAAAGTCTGATGGACTTGGTAAGTTTCATCACAGTGCTATATTGTGTTGCAGTTACCACATGGCCTGTTTTAAGAGGAACTCCCAAAATGTTCGTCTCTGGCAAATCTCATCACATTGGGAATCTGGGTCATCTGAACAGTACCAGGTCTCTGAACCTCATTGTTCACTGAGAAGCCCGTGCAAGGCTAGCAGGAAGGGGTTGTACAGAAAAAAAAGAATTTTAAAAGGCTGATGCCAATTAAAAGAAAGGAGTAGACTCTCTTCCAGTGAGCCCAACCTCCCCCCCCCACCATCTCATTCATAGCTTCTTTTTACCTTCCCCTCTGCCAGGGGAATATACTCTAGGTGTAGTACACACCCCAGTTTATTGGGATACACATTTTTTAATTAATCTGCATTGTTTTGCATAGAATTCTAGAACACTTCCCCCAAGTATGACTGCCTGTGCCTCTCCTCACATATTTCCATGTAGCCTAGTGGAGACCAGCTGGATGCCATCTCAGCCTTCCTATCCCTCCACATGCTTCAAGGGTCTTGCTAACCCTTCCTTCCCTAAGGCAGAGGTTTTGAACAGCCCTGCCCCAAGTTCATATATACTCACAGAGAATCTGGGCAGTATTCTGGCTGCGGCAACCTTCTCCCTCGCAACAAATAGCGGGTCATATCATATGGGTCCACTTCAGGGTACGGAGAAGCCCCTCGCGTCATCAGCTCCCACATGAGGACCCCAAAGGACCACTGGGCAGAAGAGCAGAATGCACAGATGGAGAACACATATAGCAGAACGCACAGGTGGCAATGCAGATCTGTGACCCCCAGATGGGGTGCAAACAGTCTAGGAGGGCACTCAGGAGAGGTTCACCTGGTTCCTCAGCATCCCCCATCTACCAAGCACCGCGTGTTTCCACAGTGTCGAGATGCAGCCTTTCGTGCACAGGGGCACAAAGACATTGAAGAGAGGCCTGAGCTAACAATATGTACATGTAACCCACAGAGTCTTATGAGTTATGTCACTCAGTGATTAGCGAGAGTCTGGAAGTATCTCTGTGTCAGAGAGACAGTAAGTGTGAATGAATGTTTGTGCTTGCATATGGATAGGTATGAATGTGCATGTGTGTGGATGTATATGAGTGCATCGGAGGGGGTTGGACTAAATGACCCTTGAGATCCCGTCCAACACTGTAATTTTGATTCTATGAGTGGCTGTTTATGTGGATGGCCAACCCACTTTTTGTATTGGCCCCACCCACTGCTGCCATGCAGCCCTCGGTAAGTTTACCATGAGGGATGGTGGCCCTTGGGATGAAAAAAAAAAACTGTTCCCCACTCCTGTTGCAGCAATTCTGCAGCCAGGACAGGAAACGCTGTGAACATGATTCTTCAACATCAACTTCATTGGACTGGTCGTGTTGTTTGGATGCTGATTATCATCTTCCGAAGTAACTACTCTATTCCAAACTTAAAGATGGAAAGTGTAATGCTGGTGGTCAACAAAAGAGGTTTAAAGACTCTCTCAAGGCAATTCTTTAAAAATGTAGTATAAACACCGACAATTGGGAAACACTGGCTTGCGATCGCTCCAATTGGAGAACAGCCTTTACCGAAGGTGTCATGGACTTGGAAGACGCTCGAACTCAGGACAAAAGAGAGAAACGTGCTAAGAGGAAGGCATGCTTGGCAAACCCTCACCATGATCAACTTCCACCCAGAAACCTATGTCCCCACTGTGAAAGGATGTGTGGATCCAGAATTGGCCTCCACAGTCACTTACGGACTCACTGTTAAGACCCTGTTCATGGAAGACAATATTACTAGGCTACGAGTGATCGCCAAAGAAGACAACCCTAGTTCCCATGCCTAAATAGCACCCACTGCCTTTGCTTGCACTTACTACATCAGACTTGGTGGTAAATTTTTGGGTCTGCAGGCTCTCAAGGGCCATCCACTTAACCGGCAGCTTTGCTCTGCGGTGTCGCCGGATGCTGTAATATTCCTTGTCGAAGACATCTCTGGCCAGCCCAAAGTCTGCCACTTTTACTGTGAAAGTCTCATCTAGCCTGCA
Source organism: Lacerta agilis (assembly GCF_009819535.1). NCBI lineage: Eukaryota > Metazoa > Chordata > Lepidosauria > Squamata > Lacertidae > Lacerta > Lacerta agilis. The sequence goes on from NC_046313.1 coordinate 67,166,263, forward strand.
AAACACAGAGAGGGGAGGGGAGGGTTTAAGAGCACACACCACAGCCAAAAATGAATTACAGTCCTTCGGTCACGGAGGCACCATTAAGCGACTCAAGTCCCACTTCTGGACTTTTTGACATTTCAGCCCAGGCCTGAGAAATCAGCGTTTGCAGTCCTTTTCAAGACCTATGAGCGCTTAGCGGTTTCCCAAACAGCTTTTAGAAGGGCAAGAGAGAACAGCTTAGCCCTGCATGTAATGAGCGACCACCATACTGAATGGGTGCTCCTCCCAGCCAAGGCGAAGCTGTTGCGCACTGAGAGAAGCTTGTGGGGCTTGTTCTACCTGCTAATACACAGGCTTTCACAAAAACAGTAGGTGCAAAGGTAAAGCAGCTGTAGGTAGGGAATAGCTATACTGACACCAAGCAGGGCCTATTTCTGTCAAAACTCAGGGAATAAATCAGCTAACAGGGGAAGAGGCCTGACAGACTCATCCAGGAAGCCTGAAGGCCAGCCAGGTATTTGTTATTTATTACATTTATATTCCTTCAAGGAGCTCAACGGAGTTCTCCTCCATTCCATTTTATCCTCTCAACAACCCTGTGAGGTAGCTTAGGGATGAGGGAGAGAGAGTGACTGGCCCAGGGTCACCAGTCAGTTTCATGGCCAAGTGAGGATTTGAACCCTGGTCTCCCAGGCCCTAGTCCAGCACTCCAACCACTATGTTCTACCCACTCATTTCAATACTTACATACAGTTCCTAGCAGCAAGGTCTCTGTGCACAAACTTCTTCTGGGCCAAATATTCCATCCCTTGAGCCACTTGCAGCCCAAAGCCTATTAAATCCTTCACAGTCGGGTTCTGGGGAGGGAGAGGAAACTTAAAATGAGTTTTCCATCTGGCTCTAGAGTTTATGCCCCTCTCGAGGTCTGAACTGCTTGCTTGTAACTCCCTCAAGACAACACAGCTGAAGCTAATTTCAGGGCTACTTCACATGGGAAAAATTTGCTACTTGGATATCACTTCTGAGTGGGAAATGGAGTGCGCCCTGCATGCACACTGTCCTATGGGATGAGCACATGAGCCGACAGACACTCCAGCTGTAGGAATTTTCTGCTGGTAGAAAGTTATTCTCTTTTGGGAGCTCACGTGGCACAGACACTTGCACATTACTTGACAAGGCCTGCGCAGGGTGCAAGCCATAACGTGGAATTGATATCGAAGCACGAATATGGTCTTATGTGCCGCTTCCCTTAAGACTTTATAATAATGCGTTACGGATGAGTATGCCTTTGTGGCCCCCTGGTGGGCAGAGGCGCTCATTGCCTCTCCCTATCTTACTCAAAGTGTGTCCCGACCACTTTTTTTTTTTAATTGCCCTTGTCCCATGAGCAACATTTCAGCAAAAATAGTGGGATACAGTAGCTGAACATAAGAAGTAAAGTAAAGGTAATGGTACTACTACTGTTACTACTCTCTCTCTCTCTCTCTTTTTAAGCCACATGTTATTTTAGGGTTGTTGGAGAAGAAAGTAAATACTGCCCTAATCTTACAGCTGTAAAGGGTTTATAACTGGCCATGATTGTATTTGGTCAGCTAGCTAATGAAATAGGGCCGAGAAAGGGAAAGGAACATAGGAAGCTGAGTCGGACTATTGGTTCATCTCGCTCAGTATTGTCAATGCCGACTTGCTGCACCTCTGTAGGATTTCAGGAAGGGGACATTCCTACCCCTACTGGGAGGTGCCAAGTCGAAGTGGACCTGGGACCTTTTGCATGTAAAGTATGCGCAGCAGCACCGAGTCACTGCCCTTCCCAAGGAGTTTTGTTGCTCATTGCTAATGACATTTCCCCCTGTGTCCAACAATCTCACAAGGTACACGTGCAACAACATCCCCTGCCGTGTTTACAATGGCAGAGAATGCGCAGCCTCAGCGAACACCCCTTTTTTGAACGTGTACGACTGCTCCAAAAGTGCGCTGCATCTCAAAAGCGCTTTTGGGAGAAAAGCTTTACTCCCCCTCCCCCCACCCCCAAGGCCTTGCTATTGACAAGTAGCTGGAAGGAAGCGAAAGCTTGGATCCCCATAAAGATTCAAGTCTCTGTATGTAATCACTGGATACAAGATGACATTGCTGTGGGGCCTGTTTTCAAACTCTTTAAGACAGACACAGCTGGCGCTGCCAGAGGTTGCTGCTCAAACTCCAGACTTAGGCAAGATGACAACGGTCTGAAGGGCTTCTGCTTCCCTGTCTTAAATCTGTCATGGGAATGGGCGGTGCATGTCCAATCCTGCTTTGTAAATGAGGCTACATGGCACATATTGTGTATGTAGATAAAATGCTTCTATGTAGAAATAATACGAAACCTGTGGGGAAAAGATCCCATGTATGCACATAGTGAAAATACATGTGTTGAGCTGTCACACACCTGACAATGTACACCGAGTTTTAATGCTATTTCCTACGTAGAAATGCTACACCCTTAGGTGGCCACACACAATAATGGTAACTGTACCACTTATTTGATCGTTGCAAGCAGTAATGATGAAGATGAAAGTGGCTACAGAGGTGGCGGGGGGACTGAAGCCTGCTTACTACCCCTGGCTCTGTTTTTCTCCCCAAAGTGAAAGGGAAGGTGGTGTTGCTGCAGCTCTCAGCAGAGAGTAGCTAGTTCTGCACTGGCCAGGGTGGGAGGGAGACATGATTGTGCTCTGCGTCTCTGGCAGTAGCACCAGCAGCAGGTACATCAGCGACCAGCTCACGTTCCTACTGCTCAAGAAGTCTCCGAGTCAGCAAAAAGCAAAGAAACACACAACCTCTGCTCCTTGGATGCTGAGGTCCCAGCTGCAAGAGCAAAAGCTACTGCAAAAATAAGGTGCTTCGTACATATAGAAAGCTCCGGAAGAAACATGATGAGAATGCTTGAGCTAACAATTTCTGCTCTGCTGCAGGATGGATTTCTCTCCCTGCCGCACCCGGGGGGTGGGGGGTGGGAGGCAAACCCTCAGTTGACTCATTGTTCATTCCATGGTGGTGAACACCTAACTGGGGGAAATGTGCAAAGACTGCAGTGATTAAACAGGAGGACATCCTGCAACAGGGATGTAGGGGGTTCACAAGGCCAAAGCAAAAGCTGACCAGAGTTGAAAGGGAGAGGAAGGAAGGGTCCACTTCACTAGGTGGGTGCGAACCACCCTCAACCCAACGGTAGCTTCAGAATCAGGAAGTCAGCATATTGGCTTTGAGATGCTCATCTCCCAGAGCAAGTCTTCCAAGGGCTGCCTTGCTGGTGTAAACCCAAAGTGGGAAGCAGTACACACCCTCTCCTCCGAACGGATAAAGTGCCGCAGGTCTCCATGCTTCATGTATGGCAGTACCACCCGGGGAAGCCCCTCCCTAGGGAGGGCAATCCCAATGAGAGAGAGGACGTGGGGGTGGTGAAAGCTCTTCATCAGAATCCCCTCTTTCAAGAACTCTTCCACCTCCTCCAAGTCCGTGATTCCTGGGGGAGGAAAGGAAGCAGGCTGTGAAAAGGCACCGGAGCAGCATATCCACACAAGGAACCGCAAAGCTCTTGGGAAATGGGTCACTGGGGTGCAGGAGGTGCGCACGAAAGCAACACAAGATCCGTTATGGATGGCACAAGTAGCTCGTTTGGACTTGGGACAGGACATGCCAGCAGGTTCAGGCTAAGCTTGAATGCCAACCCTACAGGTAATAAGGGAGGGATGCCTAGCCGGAGTAAGAACGGCTCAGGGCTAGGTCAATGTGGCACGTGGGTCCCTCTGCTTCCCAAGGCCCCAAGGGATGCTGTTGATAAGGAGGATTCTTCTCAGACTACACTCAGAAGGCCAACAAGGCCTTAAAGGCGATTGGCTGAACTGGAAGCCTTTGGTATGTCTCATTGGAGATGATGAACAAACAGCAGAAGTTGGTTACAAAAGCATTCCTCCCTCTCCCCACCACCCAGTCCAGGACTGTTTCCTGAAGTGTGTCGGAGAGCTTCCTTGGGGAAGCTTTAACAGCATGTCCTCCCATCCCCAACCTCTCTTCACAGCTATATCCACCTACTCTTGAGTGGAATGACATTGCAAAGGGACACCAAGACTTTGCCGCAGAAAATGGCACTTAAGCTAATGGTGTCTCCTTGTACCACGTCACTGAGCAAGCCGAAGGAGAGTGCAAAGTAGGGCAAGTCTCCCTAGAATCCAGATTACGGTGCCATTTACAGAAGGAATTATCCGAGTGCCTTCCTTCGATGATTAAATTGCCAAGTCTTCCCCTACAGAACTGAATCTATGCTGGTTATAGTCCAGTTGAAGTAGCATGGTGCCCCTTTTCTCAGGGGAGGGGAGGGGGTGGAAGAGCCCACTCACTTTTATTTATTAAGCAAGCAGAACACTCTTAGAAACTGTCCGCTCCAATGCTGGAAGAGGGACATAGAGCATGTCCTTCAAGTTTAAATAACAACAACATTGGGGCATGACCTGGTGAGCAGCTGGTGAGGAGGGAGAGGGAACAGGCCCTTCGTCCCTTGGCTTCCTTTTACAGGACAGTTAAGTGCAGTTGCCATTTCTGTGAGAGGAAGGAGGGATTACTCACGGTTCAGAGATTTAACAGCACAGTGTATATGTCTGTGGTCCGAATCTATGTACGTTCCATGATAAACACTCCCAAAGTGACCTGGACAGGAAAAAGAACAAAAAGACCTACTAGACACACAGCCCAGCATGCAAATCAGGCACTCTCAGCCCAATCCATTCCTTTGGGTTTTTGCATCAGCCTCTTGCAGTTAGAAGGCTGCACATCTGAGTGCAGCATAACACAAGAGTGCTGCATAGGCTGTTTCTGTGCTGGAGGCACAGAATAGAACAGAAAACATTGTGAAGACTTGCCACATTTACCAGGCTAACATGGGCGCCTGTGCGTGTTATGGCTTTGTGTTTGAAACACTTAAGCCTGAACAAGAATCCAATGGGTTGCATCCAACAAAGTGGTCCAATTAGTGCAAGGACTTCTGCCTGCGCAATGGGACTTCCTCTCCCAGTACACCCCCCCCCCATATATGCTCCAGAGGGTTAGGAGAACAAATAGGGGTTGTGAAGAAAGCAGAGGGAGAGGAAGTCCCATTGCAAAGGCAGAAATCATTCTGTTAGTAGGACAACTTCATTGGGTGCTACCCTATGTAACCCTAAAATCTGTGCTTTCAAGATGGTAATCAGAAATGCCTAGCAGAGAAAAGCACCTAAAAACGCATCTAGCATGGGGGTGTGAAGGGGTGGGTGGGGGTACTCTTCAAACACAGATTGTAGAAATTGTAACAAAGCTTTGCACACTATGGGTGATTGATACGGGCAAGCTCAAGAGCACTTACCTTTGCCAATGATCTGGTCCTGTTGCATAACCAGCTGCTCTTCTGGGATTAGAACGTCCTTCACCTCTTCTAACAGTTGCGGCCGAAAATTTTTAATGGAGTAAGAAGGCACCCGCATGAAGGGCATGGCAGAACCGTCACTGCTTCCTGTGTAAGAGGCGCTTCCGAGACTCACTCTAGAAGTACGGGGCTCTGCTAGAGCAGTGCCATCAGGAGAATGGAGGAGAGGAGACTGGCGTTAGATAGGTGCTAGTGAAATGGTAATAATTGTTCATTTAGCACCTCCTGCCATGGGGTCTCTTCTGGATTCCTGGCAAGACGGTGTCCCCACATGTCAATGGAATGCCACATGTTCCTCCCAAACAAAACGACCAAAGGAACTGGGGCATGGAAAGGGATAGGTATTTGAGCACAGTGCTTTTTGTTTATAGGAACATTTAGAGTGAACTGTGGAGATGGTGATGGGAATCCTAGTATCAACTTGGGACATGGTTGCTAGTGCAAAGCCAAATATACCATATGACTAAGCCTGCTGCCCAAGCCAAGGCAATCCCACGATAGGAAATCACTAGGCCAGACCACTTATATGACCCTATCCCAGCTGCTCCAAAGCACTAGGAGCTGTTAAGAGTCTCTTTATGCATCCTTACCAGCAGTATCTGTGTAATTAGTGTTGGAGGGAAGGAGAGGGATGCTCGTCATGCCCCTGTTGAGGCTTGAGAGTCTTTCCAAGTTTTCAGTTCCTGCAGAAACAAAAAAGGAACACTCAGTTCTCTTTCCCACAGTTTGTACGCCCAGCCTCTCCCTTCCATGCCTAACCCTGCCCATCTTGCCAGCCCGGTTACTAAACCAGATTTGATATATGCCAATGCTCTGACTGGAGACCTCACAGTTAGACGCAAACCAGCACAATCATTAAAACACTGGAGAAATGCAGTTGAATGAATACCTTTACTGAAAGCTCTGCTCTGATCAGAAAGCTTTGCGAGAAGCTTGCAGTTTACCTGACTTCTTCTTCTTCTTCTTCCGCTGCAGGAATTTCATCACGAAAAATGCCAAGAAGCAGAGGAATAGGATGGCTACAATGGTCCCCAATGTAACAGCAACAGGAGATAAGGAGGATTTCACAACCACAAAGCCTAGGTCGGTGCAGTTTCCATTCACACAAATCTAAAAGGAGGAAAGGACATGATGGAAGCAGGTTATCAGCCATGCCAGAGCAATGGCATCCAATGGGCAGGAAGGATCCAGGAGGTAGCAAGGCTTTAGCGTACTGAACTATATCACACATTAGTAAACTTGTATAACAAATTGCCAGCTGGACAGAAAGGGAGCAACTCAAATATCCAAGGATGTTCAGAAGCCTGGAGGGCCGTTGTGGACATTGCACTATTAGTCCCAAAGCTTGTGGTCAGTCAAGGTTTGGATTCCATGGAAGGACATAGTTATCGACACTCGATGTGTGCTGTGGTGACATTTTGGAAGGGGACTCTTGAAGTCCGTCTGTTTGGTCTGTTTCCTGCCCAGAAGGGGGATGATGATAGCGGTAGAAGGAATCACAGGGCAGGAAGAAAAGAGATCATGGGAAAGGGGCAGTGCAGGGCTTCATCTTTGCACAAGATTCCTTAAGTCTAGACTCAAGTGCAAAGAAGGCATCTCTGCTAAGGTTGTGATGCTCTTGTAGGAGGAGGAGGAGAACCATGAAATGTCCTGGAGGGAGGGTAGCAGGATGGCAGCAGGACACATGGCACAGAGCTGTGTCTTTTATTCCCTTGATGAGAAAAGCAGCAAGGGTGTGTGTCAGGGAGTGATACACTGAGGATGAAAAACAGCTAGTATGGAAAAGGATAAACATCTCCTCCTCTCTGTCCTTCTCTCAACCTGAAGGAACCCCAGAGGGGTAGAAAACAATCAGAGAGTCATATACACATTGTAATTTCTCTCATAGAATCTATAGAAGTGACAGGCACACACCCCCTGTCCTGCCCCCTCTTCAGTAGTTAAGACCACAAGTACCTGACTCCTCCTTTAGGCAGGATTTGGCATGCTCTGTACACAAACAAACTAATAAACTTTAAAACACACACACACACACACACACACACAATTCTAAACTCTGGACTGGCCAGACAAAAAAGAGAGAGGGAGAACGCACATGCATTCCACAGCTGGCCTGTAGCAATGCCTCTGAGAACAGAGAGTGCCCACACACACACACACACACACACAATACCCACACACCCAGAACACCAGCAGAGAATGACCCAGGGAAAGTATTTAGAGCCATACTGGGTGTGCCCTTGAAAATCAGTGCCATCTAGAATTTGGGTAGTGATGCAAGCATGGGCACCAGAACCAATTTTTTCACCATGTGCTGTTCAGTGCAGGAACTCCAGGGCAGTAGAACTGATTATCCACCTCTTTCTCACCCCCGCTCCTGAGAGTCTTGCGGATATACAGATGGATTTTCTTTTTTAAGAGAGCTATTCAGAGTCCCTGGTGAATTCCAGACATGGAAAAACCCTTTCCTAATGAAAAATGAGTCTGAGGAGTAGTGCCAAGGGGAGCCAGAAATTTCCCAATGTTCTGCTGTAAAAATGTATCTGTGGCTTGTTTGGTTTGGATATGCCAGGTAATTTTTTTTAAAGACTTTCCTTAAAGGTCAGAATTAAGTCTGCTCTGAGCTCACAAGGCCAGATGTTATAGATGACGTGGGATGACACATCCACATGATGCGACCCCAGATCAGTTTTCCAGGGTGCCATGTCATGCTTAGCTGCTCCCTTCACTACTTCTCAAACATGCGTTATTAAATAGCTTATATGTTTCAAAAGGAGAGATAAGCAGAAGTAAGGGGGCAAAAGCTTGTCAGAATAAGAATGTGTGGAGCTACTTGCCCCATGTTTGTTCAGTTCCATTGCATCTGCAGCCAGTAGTGGAAAAAACAAATGAGTGACTGAATGGTATCAGGGGAAAAAGCAGCCAGAACGGGCAGGATGGGAGGAGGCCAAGCTGCAAAAAAGGAGAATGGGCCAGAGAAGGCAGAGAGAGAGAGAAGCATGTTGTGGCATCAGTGTTGGTTGCGCAGAACTGTTGCAAGCTTCACCTGTGCTGGCAAACGATGCAGAGGGGAGTTCAGGTCCCCGGGGATTCGGCAGGTCACCTCGTTTTTCAGCACAGTGGGGTGGCATTCTTTGCCAGCCACTGTCATGGAGATCGCCATGCAGCCTGCCAGAGCATCCAGTCCGCTATGCTGTACAAACAAATAAAGACATACATGTTAACCCATTTCGGGAAAAGATCTTCCTCATTGGGCCTCTTGGCTTTGTTTCCCCATGTTTCCCAGACTCCCATGTAAACCCTGCTCTGAATCCACAAGCACTTTTGTCTATCCAGAAGAAACTGTTCCTGATGGCGCTTTAGCATCCCTACCCTCAGCCCAACCCCCCCCCCCCCGCTCACATCTAGTACATGGGGAACTATAAACAGCAGCAGCACCATTGCCATTTTATTTAATGGGACCCCCTTCACTATATACAACTTGATTTCTTGGTGCCAATTCATACGCTGCTAAATGGCTCTGTGAGTTAATTCCAACCTATGGAAGCAGTGATCACATATGAGCACTGCAACTTCAGAGAAACTTCAAAATAGCCAACAATGGAGCAGCTTCTTTGTGCAGAGAATTACACATTCTCAGAAAACCCCACTTGCAGACACTGCTGCTATGTCCTCCATGGCTGTGATCCTATTCATGTTTACTCAGAAGTACAACCCACTGTGTTCAATGGGGCCTATTCCCAGGAGTTGCCTAGGGTTGCAGCCTAGGTTTTTCTGATGCCACACTGCTCAGGTGAGCACAGCAATATTGTCCACACATATTGCTGCCCAACTGACAATTACATACATGGATCTCAATCTCATCCTCTCCTGGATTGATTGTGTACAATTGGTCTTGCCGCTCAAAGGGGTAAATCACTGGCTTGGGGTAGTAGCGGATGCGAAACGTCTGGTGCCTCAGAGCTCCATCCATCAAGATCTTCAGGTTCCCATGAATGCTCGCTGCCTTGTTTTCCAATGGGTAGTGAGGACTCTGGCACACGAGGCTCATAGCAGACCTTTCCCCCTTACAATCCTGAAGACACCAAGAGAACAGTTTAACTTCATCTGACTTGGTTATATCTATCTGATCACTGCTGGAACACTGGATTCAGTTCAAGGGCACACCTTACTGAAACAAGTGTAAACTAAATAGGAAGGGCATTGTGAAATTCAGGGGTTGAAGAATATGCCTTACCATGAAAGACAAACTGCATAAATTCCACAGCTTAATTATGCATTCTGTGCAGCTGTGTTTAATTTGCATGCTCTGTACCTATTAATGATCAATTTTGTTGCTTCCTTGGCACTGTTATTTTACCATGCTGAATCAATGGGATTTAAATCATTATTAAATCAGTGAGAGGGAAAGGGCACATTTAAATCAAGTTTCTCGGCGATACTTCATCATATATTTCCTAAACAATGGTAAACATCTAAATTCTGCAAATTTTAGAGGTAGAGTTTAAGAATTCATATTTGAGAAATAATTGAACTAGCTCTTCATTTTCGTAGAAAATATTCCTTTAACTCAATAGAAGACATTGATTCGGTTTAGCGATTAGGGCTAATATACTGCACAGTATTCTACCCCTTTCCTACAGTTTTTGGTCTCTTTTTCCAATCCCTAACAAAAAGGATTTTTTAATCTGCCGCAGCAAGACATGATACGATCATCCAGGGTAAAAATTCTGAAGGATGTTAATTGCTGAACAAACTATTCACAATTCCAGCAGTTTTTGTGTGATTTGATGGGGAAAGCTTTTACAATGAGCAGAATCAAAACCAGGTTTATTTAAGGCAAAACATAAGGAGAAATTGTTAAGAAGAATGAAAATAAAGTCAAAAACAACAGCTACCAAGTACTTGAAATATAAGGGGGTGGGGACGACTAAAAAGGCTGTAAAATTGTACATTCCATAAAGGAAATGTTAATGTTTGAGGATAAAACAAGCACAATCTATACATAGTTAGGTGCCCCTCAGTTTATCTTTTCACACAAACGAAAGAAAATGCTTTTAGGTAGTCCTGGAAGAACTATTGAAGGATATTCTTACTCATTTAGCAGCAGGGAGGCACCTCCCCACACAAACTTTGCTTTTTGCATTTCCTGTTGGTGAGCTAAAACATCACCACAAACTGTCTTCCCCCCCTTCAAATTGTAATGATTTATTGGGTTGACAGAGAACATTCTCTCCATTAGTCCATCTCTGAGACAAGTCCCTACAAGGACATACAGGGAGGTATTCTTACTGGGTGTCCTACACTTTGCGCTTCCAGTAGAGAACTATCTGCAGAACGATTTGCTGATTTGCTTGTTTGCACTGTGCTATGACACTATTATTATACACATTATTGGCAGAGTTGTGCCACTAGTTGACTGTTTGTCTATAAGTATCTCCAGGCTTTGACATGCATGTTGCACTTTAGTGTGTTTAACTAAGTAAAATTTATATTTGCAAGCCGGTTTGGTGTTTTGGTTTTGTTGTATTATATCTTATATATGCACTTGCAGCATGTTTACTCAGGCCAATGGGACTTGCTCTCTAGAAAGTGTGCTTAGGATTGCAGCCTTCATTTCTCTCCCTCCACCTTGAATACTCACCTTAGCTTCAGTAAGCACTCCGGCAGACTCAAACTGCACCTTTGCATAATACACTGAATCCAAATTGGTGCCACTGATGGAGATATTTGAACCGCTGAAGAAGAAGAAAAATCAGAAGGCTGTGAAAAAGTTTCCTTATCAAGAGATCCTATAGGTATATCCTGGTTGTGTAGGCGGACCTGGGCAGTAAACATGGGAAATCGGTAATGGTACATCCAGTTCTCAGTTTCTGGTGGTATAAACATCGAGGTCTGTGTAGGCCAGTCTAAGGCCAATTTAGGATGAGGTTTAGGCTGCAATGCTACATACACTTAGCTGGGATTAAGTCCCACTGACCTCAATGCAATTTACCTCCAGGTATCTGCACTGAATAGCACTGTTGCTATGGAGCCTCCATTTAATTTGGTTAAATGAGATATTTTATGGCTTGGGACCAGGAACTTTGCTTCACAAATAGCATGATGCGCATCACAGAAAGCCTAGAACAGGGAATGCAATGAGACATGACTGAAAGGAGACATTCTTCCAAGAATCAGGGCAGCCTTTGACAACCAAGGGCCCTCCAGATGTTTTGGAATACAACTTCCAGCAGCCCCAGGCAGCGCTAGCTGTATGTGTGTGTGTTTGAATGTATGTATGTATGTGTTATATTCCAAAAACATCTGGAGGGCACCAGGTTCATGAAGGCTGAATAAGGGTGTTCACTCACTCATAGCTGCAGTTGGGAGAGATGTGGTGTATCTGGGGATCTTCCCGATACCAGAAGGGCTTCGGAGAAAGAAACGGCTGTTCATCTATTACTACAGTCACAGAAGCGTTGCCCAGGTTGTTCACAGGAGGGGTGGTACAAATTATGGCTTCCTCTTTCTGGCTGGGGAGAAGAAGACAAACAGCATGGTAAGGCCCTGCTCAGCTACCTACCATTTAGTCTCATCCTCCACAAGGTCAGGGTGAAGGCAGTCCTTTGGATAATTGCATCATTGTAAGTTATGTCATGATGCTGGGCCATGCCTGCAAACTGCCGCCATGTAAAGAGGTGGTCCCACACACAATTATCTGCGCCTGCTCACTCTGGAAGATGTGAGAATGCGTCACCAGGGGTGCAGGTCCTGACAAGACTCATGTGGCACAGCCTGATGAGAGCATGACTAATTTAGTAAAGGAGATGCAGCATAACCAGACCCGGTGTCCATGGTCCAGCTAGGTCAGGCACTGGCTGAGGGGTTCAAGGACTTGGGGGGGGGTTCACTACTCTGCCCTGGCTGTGCTGCCATTCACCTTGGATGCTTTTCATTTGGTGAGTGGGGGTGCTGCTGCTGCTAAACAGCTTGGCTCCCCATCTGCAGTGAACACCCATGATTCTAAGGGATCCAAAATGCCATGCCCCGCTACATAGATCTAGCAAATGTGTTGCTTTCATAGGTTCATAGTCTGGTTAGGGCTATATGGGTCTGAGCTTTGCATTGTGGGTTAATATATAAAAGGATGTCATATAGAGGAGGGTGAAAGGTTGTTATCTGCTGCTCCAGAGAAGCGGACATGGAGCAATGGATTCAAACTACAAGAAAGAAGATTCCACCTAAACATTAGGAAGAGCTATTCGACAGTGGAATTTGCTACCATGGTGTCTCCTTCTTTGGAGGTCTTTAAGCAGAGGCTTGACAGCCATCTGGCAGGAATGCTTTGATGGTGTTTCCTGCTTGGCAGGGGGTTGGACTGGATGGCCCTTGTGGTCTCTTCCAACTCTATGATTCTATGATTCTAAGATGGTGGCTAGTCACTGTAGATGGGAAACCAAGCTTAGTTCCCATTCTGAAGTGCTGTTCCATGTCCATCTGAAGCATATGGGGGACAGATGAAGGCTGAGAAAGCATGTGGCAGCCTCCACAACCATGGCAAGTAAGGCAAGGTCCTGGTTGAGGTGCGTGCTGAGGCTGTGCCATGGCCTGGCACCAGCTCTGACCAAAACTACCAAGCACTTTGGGATAGAGAAGAGATGTGAAACCATGTTTCTATCTTCCATTGAAGTTGTAACTAGAACCTAAGTCACCCTCATTCATTTTGAGGAACCTTAAAAAAATAGTGGGTTCAAGCTAAAACTTTCCTTCCACACAGTATAGGCAGAAGATGGTTGATAAGAGGAGTGGTGGCTGTCCTCTCCCTCACATACCTCTGCCTAGAGTAAGAATGATTATGGGAGTATTCATAACCATTCATAACAAAGGGAGATGGCAGATGGCTATGAACTCACATGCCCTGCAAAGCTCTACTCGGTTCATTTGCTTTCACACAAGCAACAGAGACTGTGACTCATTAGGAAAGTATGACTGGTGTGGGGGCAGGCAACCACAGATTTACACACAAAAGAACACAGGAAAAGAGTTGTCTGTTGCATCATCAAGATGTTTGACACCTCAAACACTGACCATTTATATTTAGATATTCTGTATCATTTTCCTGGAGATAATACCAAAAGAACTGGAGGGGTAAAGGGAGCTGGTAACATCTAATAAGGTTGCCTCAAACCAGCCTGGCTAATGTCTGTGGTCAATCCATTAGCTTCACACTAATGCTACAGTGCTAGAAAATGAGAAAAATCCAACATATCTGGGTGGTCAAAAATGTGTTAATTATTTTGAAAACCATAGCTCCATCCTTTATCAAAGGCCATGAACGCAATTCCCAGGCTGACAAGCCAATATTACAATTAAAGGTAAAGGTACCCCTGACCGTTAGGTCTAGTCACGGACAACTCTGGGGTTGCACGCCCATCTTGCTCTATAGGCCAAGGGAGCTGGTGTTTGTCCGCAGACAGCTTCCGGGTCATGTGGTCAGCATGAGTAAGCTGCTTCTGGCGAAACAGAGCAGTGCACAGAAACGCCGTTTACCTTCCCGCTGGAGCGGTACCTATTTATCTACTTGCACTTGACGTGCTTTCGAACTGCTAGGTGGGCAGGAGCTGGGACCGAACAATGGGAGCTCACCCTGTTGCAGGAATTTGAACCGCCGACCTTCTGATCGGCAAGCCCTAGGCTCTGTGGTTTAGACCACAGCACCACCCACATGCCCAATGTTACAATTAAGTGTCACTATTTGCCATACCTTTCCCTTGTGACCAAGGGACAATCCCGGCCATTAACCATCACCTTCCTTGTGCCTCCCACCAGGAGGTTTTGTCCTTGGATAAAGATCTCTGTTCCTCCAGCCCGTGGGCCGTACGGTGGATGGATAGAAGTTATTTTAGGCAGCTGTTGATAGTGAAGAGAAGAAATGCTTAACTCAGTGTATCAAACTCTCTGAGCCCTGTAACCAACTTCGAGAAAGAAAGGGAAGACCACTGTTTTTCACAGACATTGAGGTAAGCACAAGATGTAATGAATTTAAGATGTGGCAAGGTAGTTTGGTGTAAAATATAAAAAGAAATCCTGACCATCGGGACCAACAGCCAGAAAATAGAATAAAAGTAGAGGCTGCAAGACCTTCTTCTGGAGAAGTGTTTGCCTAGAGTGGCTGATTACTAGTTCTCAAGTAATGAAACTTGTTACTAGAGATTTCTTAAGCAGAAAAGCCAGGGCTGGACCTGGGAATTTAAAAATAAAATGCAGGTTTCCCACCAAAGCACCCAAACTCAGTAGCTGAGATTGGCAATCTTGCATTATGTCTCTGCACCACTAGCCCCCATGGAACACCAGCTGCAGAGCACCAGAACGCCTATCACTGGCTCTTAGCAGGTCTATTAAACTCTCATTACATCAATGAACAAAGCCATGAAGAAGCATGCAGGAGCAAAGTTAGTGGAAAGAAACCAAGGCTCACCTTAAACTCAAAGCCACTGAGGACTGAGGAGCCACTGATGTAAAATGGGGTGTGCTCCTTCTCTATAACAGTGACCTCAACCTTCTGTGGCCCCAACATGTTCACTTCCTTTTTTGGTGTCAAAGTGCAGACAATAACTTCAACATAATCTTTCCAGCGCGGCACTTCACTGTACCTGAAAAGCAAAAAAGGGTGCTGAAAGCATGCACAAGAAACTAATGTGATTATGATCTGCCTAATAAAGTCTAGTAGCTCTTTAGCACCAGGAAATGGAAAATTATTCACAATAGTTCACTTTTACACTACTAACCTTAGGGCCATAGCTGTCAACTTTTCCCTTTTCTTGTGAGAAATCCTATTTGGAATAAGAGAATTTCCCTTAAAAGGGGGGGAAAGTTGACAGCTATGCTTAGGGCAGATATGGGGAACCTCCTGCCTGTGAACCAGACCTGGCCAGCTGGACCTCCACATTTGACTTGCAGGGCTGTTTCAGGCAAGCCACACCTACCTGCCCTACACCTGATGTCATACATGAGGGTGTGGCTTCAAAGGAACATTAATTAATTTAACATGAGATCAGGGTTATTGCTTTGTTGTAGCAAGGTGCGCTCCCATCATCTTATGAACAATGCCTGCTTCCCTTGCTCCAGCAGAAGGAAGCAGTTCCACTGAATGGAAACCAATTCCATTCTTCCTTGAACCTCTGAAAGCTGGAGGTTCAAAGAGTAGCTTTGGTTTTTAGAGGTTTAATGAGCAGAGAGGGCTACCTGCAAAATGGCTTTCAAACAGCCCACACTGTGCTTTGAAGTCTCAGCAATCAGGGCTTCAAAATGCAGCATCACCTGATGTCATAGTGATGGCATGTGACTGACAGGTGGGTAAGGTCACATCCTTCTGTCAAATTTGGCCTGCAGGGGTAGGGAGATAAGGAACTGGCCTGCAGGTCAGATAATGTACCGCATCTCTCCCTTACAGCAATTCATCTCTAAAGGGTGTGTTTGCAGAAAGTGGCAACAAGAGGATGGGTCTTTTCCATTGTAGTTGCCGAACTATGGAATGCTGTGCCCAAGAAAGCTTATCTATGCCAAAATTGCCAGTTTTGAGGTACCCAGACTTTGGGATCTCAATTTAAACTGAAATGTGATATGTTCTATGGTCTCTTTTAATGCTTCTCTTTTAATGGGGTAGGATAGGAGAAGTCCTTTTTATTCTTGTTAATAGATGAGGGCCTTCAGAAAAATATAGAAATTTAGGTTTTATGTTTGCTTATTCCATGGTTTTTTGGAATATACCGTATTTACATGAATCTAATGTACCATCGAATCTAATGTGTGCCTCAATTTTCAAAACCTTGACACCAAAGAAGTATTTGCTGGCGAATATAAATGAGCCATCAAATCTAATGCACACCCTAATTCCCGTGATGTAATTAGGCAAAAAATGGTGTGCTGACTTTGGTCCATCCATTTCAAGAGGTTCACTCTGAGTAAAAGTTAGTTGAATACTGTCCATACATATATTATATATTATTGTGGCAATATTCTTTGAATGCACACCTGCATATTGCAGAGTGAACTCAGGGAGTCAGCTTCTGTAAATACACAATGCCTGGGCTCCAGCATGCAGTTATAACTCCATCAACTGCCTCCTTCACAGAGGGCATACCATCATCCTCAGTAGGGATTGTGGTGATGGATCAGCTTGGGTCAAGCAAGGGCTCCAGCTTGGAAATACTTGATCATTTGTGGAATGGAAGAATTCAATTCACCTATTTCATTTGCAAGTCCAGAATCAGATGTGAAAAATGGATCGGGTGAGAGCAAGACGTAACAACTGTGACTCCTGTCATGTCTTCCTATATACCTCTGTTTCTCACTCTAAACAGTTTTTAAGGGGCATTTCCTTACCCAAATATGACCTGCCCTCTCACCTACATTCAGTCTTTTTCAAAGAAAATGCTGCCAGACAATGCTCAGTTGTTGGTTTTAGTTTTAGTTTTTTGCTTAATGCAGATCAAAGCTCACTGGAATGACTGACTCCAGCACAGGCCATGGAGGTGAAACTCTATTTGTACTAATAGGGAACAGTAGAAACGGCTGTTTCATTTCCGCTCCGGGAAAGCTGCCAATGTCTAAACTGTGACACACAGAAATGTCTCCTCTCCTGATTTCAACATGTAAGTGTAAGGCTGCTATGACATCATCTGAGGGCCTCACACAGGCAGAAAGGAGTACCAGAAGGAACTCTAGAGAAATTCATATTCTAACCATAAGCCCCACATCTTGCATCTAGTCTATGAATACATTGATTAAATGAGAAGGAGAGAGAGATGGATTTAGCCAAATGGATAGCACTGTGCTAAGTAAAAGGGCCAACTACCCAATGACTGAACTGCTACCCTCACAGAACTGGCAGGACCTCTGCAACCATGAAGACTAGAAAATGCCCCCCCCAAAAAAGAATTTCAGGATTCTACTGATATTGTTGGATGCCACATATATTCTAAACTCCACAGTACTTTTATGCACTTTTATCTTGAGAGCTCTGGAAAAGAAAATTCTAAACCAGAACCAATGTTTTATTCATATCATAATTCCCCTCTAATGGTGCTCAGGGAGTTGTGAGGAAAGAACAACAAACCACACAAAAATTCATTTAAGCTGAGTGGTACAAACACTCTTGAGGTGAAAAGAGAAAGAGAGTCTGTTCACTAAGGCTCCCACATAACCTACACCGCACCCCGACAGAGCCCTATGTCTTCCTGAACTTGTCTCTTGGCTGGCCCCATTTTCCTTCAGGAAGATACCAGAAGCTGAAGAAAACATTAGACCACTGCTGGCTTAATGTCCCTTAGCAAAACACCAGCAGACTGTGAAAACACAGAGTCCAAATCAAGAGAAGGGAGCACTTTTCCACCAGTTTTCCCCAGACAGCTTATCAGCTGTGGCCTCACTCTGCCCATCTGGCCTCACACATACCATGTGGAGACTGAACAGAGCACTGTGCCATTGTCAGCCAAGACTTCTGAGATTAAGGGCTCATCCAGACTTCCACTTGTCCTTCCTCTTTCTGCTAGGAAAACCTGCTCTTTAGCGCTGAATTGGAACAAACGTCAATCGGGTTTTCTGCAGATTGGCGTTTGCTCCCATTCAGTGCTGGGTTTTCGCAGGGAAAGCAGTGGGGTAAATGGAAAACTGCTCAGACCTGTGCCTAGAAAGCACAGGACAAGGGTGAAACCCCTCAGTCCCGTGCTTTCTAAGCAAAGGACAAGCGCTTAATGTACGCATCATTCAGTATGCTCCTGGTGTGAAGCACTGAAGAACAACACCAAAGGGAGATAGTTCTTCAGAGGGACCATGGGGCAAGCATGCACAAAGGAATTGCCATCAATCTTGAACTCCAACCTGGAATGTAAAACTCCTGGACGAGAGGGAATATTGCTTAACTTTGTACATTATAGGCTGCCTGCTTATATTGAAGGCTCAGGTTAGCTTTCAACCCCCAAATATAGGGTATAATTCAACATAGTGCTAAGCAGACTGCTCCACCAGCTGAAGCATTTCTGCTTGCCTGATGGCATGCTCTCTCCTCTCCTCCCCCTTTTGCAGACTTCCACTAGTGGGACCAGACGGTTGAACATGGCCCTTAACTTCTCCAAATTTAAAACAGAGTTTATATATAATTATAACACCATGGGAAGTCTCCATGCTTCTACTGACCTATCCAACCTGCCTTCACCCTGCAAAGGTAGCCCAGGCACACAGGCCTAACAAGTCTTCCAGAAGATGCTCAGGCTTAGATTGTGGTGAATCTCCAAAGAAAAACAGCCACCAAGAATTCCTCTCTGCATACCTTTCTTACATGCATAAGGCACATTTACAGAATGCTAGTCTGTGTAGATGGAGGGCTGAGAAAGTGAACAGGAAAGAAGGAAGGGGGAAATTAGTGTTTGCAGGCTTCGTGTTTTTTAAATTTCACATGTTACCTGTTTTCTAGGCTCTCTTCAAACAGTATGGTGCAATTCTTCCGTCCCACTGTAACCTTGTAGTCACCAAGGGTTGAAGGTGAGGCATCAATGCCAGTGAAATATGAACCTGAACGAAAGCCTGAGCCACAGAGTGTCACCTTAGTGCTGCCTTGTAGTGGTGCATTTCTGGGGTGGAACTGTGAAAGCAGATGATACACAAAGCTTTACTTACACAGTCACCAGCAAGATTCAAATAGTCCGTAGATATACCTGTCTGCTGCTCAAGTTCCAAACACCAATAAGACCCAGTTATTGGCACCAGGCAATGCTTCAGACATACTGGTACTCTGACACAAAGAGAACTTACATGGGAATGGGAATTTTTTTCTCCAGGCCCTTCCCTAACTGCTGCAAAAAGCCTTAGGTTATGATTCACTTCTATTTGAAGGAAAGATGTTGAATGAATTATTAGGATAAGCTGTTGCTCGGACCAAGTGCAGGAAAGTTCAGCTGCGTGCAGTAAAAGGTGCACACAGTCCATATGGGGAACACAAATTGGCAGATATCCCAATTATCTGCAATTAGTTAACATGAGGTTTCAAAAACTGTCTAGGATCAAGGCTGTCTTGGTCAGGGCTAAACTAATGGTGCGATGAAGTCACCAACCAGACCTTGAACAAGGGTGAATAGCAGCAAGCATTTGAGCATGAACATTTAATACTCCCTTGCTTTATGCTCACAACAAACTTATTTTTCTCTTGAGGCCAAGAAAAAGTGACTTGATGAAGGCCACCCAGTTTGCTTCAAGGGTGAGCTTAGATCTGAATGTGTCGCCCATATTCAAAATCAGTATAAACATGATATCACAGCATTTGCCTAAAATTTAATACAGGGAGCAAAATATGCAAATGGCAAAACATTTAAACAACTCTAAGTGTGCTTCTTTAATAATATTTTTATATGTTATTTATCTAGTTTAAAAAATGGATAAAGAGTGAAGCAGAAGTTTAAATTTATTCCCTTATCAAGCTGTTCCTCTGCCTCTTTTTGAAGCCAAAGTAATTTGACCTAATGACTCCCTGTGACGACAGGTGACTAAATGTTAATGGTTAAGCGTTTACCTCAGAACGGTTTGCTCTGCTAAATATTAACTCACCTTAACGGAATATAGGAATTGCAGTGCACATCCACATTAAAAGCCACAAAGAGACAGTCTTAATCAGCCACAGCAGCAAACCATGAACATGCATAGACTCTTTATTGGTATCAAGGAGACTTTTCAGATGCCGGCAGTGGTGTGAAGATGACCCCATTCCCAGAGGAGCCACTGCACACCTGGAGTGTGTGTCTAGGCAGCCTCTCTGACCAGAGCTAGGGAACCTCAGGCCCAGGGGTCAAGGGCAACTCTCTTTATCTAGTCCTCAGCCACACCTCCTTCTGTTTATCTAGTCCTCAGCCACGCCTCCTTCTCCCATCCACACCTCTCACTAGTCCTAGTCATATCCTCCCTGAGCATTTATGCTTGTCTGGAATGTGCCCTTGAGCTCTGATAACAGCCATACAGTGGCTACGTTTACATTTCTTGCTTTGCCCACTTTTTGCATGACACCTACAGAAGGTTGCCCAGCTGGGAATGTGGCCTTTGGCCTGAAAAAGCTTTCCCCCAGCCCTGCTGTAAGAGGAGCAAATGTATGTGGTCTCCATATACTGGCTGTTTCATGCGCACCAGCCCCAACCTGCTTGAGACAAAGGGGGAAGGTCAATACCAGAGCACCAGGAAGGGCTTTGCACTATAGCTGGAAACTCATCGGACCACCTTTGTCCCCACATGACTGTTCCTTGTGTACATCAAATGCAGTGAGTCGTTCCAAAAGATATGAAGGATGTGAATGCATAATATTGATATAGGTGTTTGTGCTAGGCTTGTGGGTTTTCTAATTTTCTGTTTGGGAAACAACAACAACACTGCCCTCACTATAGGCAAAACGCAGGAGAACACAGTGTTCAATGATGCCATGCTGAAGTCACCCTTTTAGGAAAGAAGAAAAGGTTCTCACAGAGTAAAAGAGAGAGGAAGGGTGTGGGTTTTTGGGGTTTTTTTTGTCCCCCACCCCCCATGGCTCTACTCGAGAAGTTGAGCCAGTGGTCTTAAGTGCTCTATTTGGAAGAACATACAAAGCAAGAGGTTAAGACAGAAAGAAAAAATACACCCCGTGGAAAACATAATAACTAATGCAAAATGCAGGTGATGCATGTCTCGGGAAATGCAGGCATTATGGGTCCCAAGATGCCCAGAGTACTTTAGGCTTTATGACAAACACATTTCACAAACAGAAATATAAAAAAGCCAGACATTTAACAAAGGGTAGGGGGGTGGGGGAGAGAACTAAAGTAGCCCCAAAGCACCAAATAGCTCCGTGAGCATAGCTGCAGTGTGCATAAGCCAGCATGTCAATGTACCATTAGGCAATCTCATACATAAGAAGATACTTGCGTACATCAGTGAGGACGGGAGAGCAGCTTTTTTGGTTCCACTCTCCCTTGCAGTCTTCCCGACGGGTGCATGCATTTCCACACCAGCCACACTCCATAAAACTCTCCGCCTTCAGGCAGCGGAAGCATGTCAGGAAATGGCGACAGCCTGGACCACTTATTTTCACCTGGGACACCTGCAAGATGGACAGTTGCCAAAGAGGATGGGTGGAGCTCAACTTTGCATGCAGAAGGTCCCTGCTTCAATCCTCAACATCTCCAGGTGAGACTGGGAGAGACCCCTGCTTGAAACCCTGGATAGCCACTGCCAGGCAATGCAGGTCAGCAGCACTGAACCTCCAACCCACTGTGAGATCATTTCCCCCAGCAGGCTGACCACCCACCCACTGCCCCACACCTGATATCATGTATGACAGTCAGGTGTGGGGCAGGAAAAGATATGTCTCCAAAGGAGCCTTAAAATGCACACCCAAGTGTTCACTGGAAAATGGGTTTGTATCAAAGAATCCAAGCCCCACTTGGATCAGCTTCGCTACAAAGTATTGGAAACTCCTGGGTGCAGCCAATCCAAGCAGGGATTGACGTCACTACCAAACAGCTAAATGGCAGTGACTTCAAGGCTGGCTTGGATCCACTGGGATCTTCCTGTGCAGCACAGCTTGAACTCAAGCTACACTGCAAAGTAAAAATGGGTCCTTTGGCATCATGTTGATGTCAGGTGATTGACAGGGGTGGCGGCACTTAACTCCCCCATGCTTGGTGTTGGACAAGCCTGAGCAGGATGAACCAATGATCTGACTTACTGTAAGGTAGCTTTCTATGTTCATTTGTCAAGGGGACTGATGGTCTTTCCAACAGCACATCTTTCAAACAGCATGTACTTTGCTCACCCAAAAAAATCAATTTACTTATAAGTATTTTTATACTGTCCTTTAACCATATTCCCAGGGTGGTCCACAACAGGAAAAAACCAATTAAAATGTGAATGCAATCTACCCTCAGAACAGCCCCCACTTGTGGATCTGCCACACTCGGTGCTTGTAGCTTGTATCAAGACATCAAGACATCAGACAGACAAAGCAGGTGGGCTCATAATATTCCTGGTCTCAGCAAGGCGCTGTCATCAAGTTCTGAGCTCTGTTTTACAGATGCCTGACCAGAATATTTTTCTTCTCCCCCAGTAAAGCTAGAATGAGTTGGCAGCAGAAAATGCCAAAAACCTTGCTGAAATCCAGTGGGACTGACTCTTTGCCATTTGATGAAGCCACTAAGTCTGAGACCAAAAAAGGTTAGGTAGGCAGCCCTAGAGCTTTCAGAAGAAAAAAGTGAGGCCCAATGAAATGGTGACTTAGAAGCACCCATTTTTCAATTAAAGTTCAAACATCCTAGGAGAGATAAATGACTGGCTAGAGACAGCAAGTTCAAAGGATTTCTGTAGAAAGAAATGAAAATTTAAAGGGCTGGAAGAGTCAAGGAAATGCTAATAAAATAATAAGGTGAAAAAGTAGCTCAAATAAGCCTTTGTGATCTTGAAGGGGGAGACATCTGCTACTCTGACATAGCTTAAGAAGATAGTTCTTTCCAAAAAGGATCATACTAAGGGTCCATCAGTCCTGGAGGACTGTATCTCCTCAGAATGCCAGAGGTAGATTGAATGGTCTTCTGCCTCACAAATTTTCTGCCTGTGGAAAGCTACCAAGACAGGGAGGAGATGACCCTTGGGGCCCCTTCCAACTCTACAATCCTATTATTCTGTGACTAGGCTAGAACTCTTATCCCTGATGTATGCATTTTCTGCAGCCAGGCAGGTTTTTATGTGGGGTGCTATCAAAACATGTGCACTCTATGTGCACTCTAAACTGGTGTAAGAATGCCTCTGCCACTCAGTTTTCCTGAACATGTACTTTGGGTCTGAGATGATGGATGAAGAGATCAGAGCAACCTCAGCATTCTCTCCAGATGTAAAATCAAAGCACCTGTAGAATAACCCTCCTCCCACCCAGAAACAAGCAAATAAGTAATGCTTCCTTTGAAATCTCAACCTCCATGCACAGTTGAGCTTCAGAGCCTCACAACTCTTACCTTTTTTCCTGTGACAAACAGCAAAGAGTCATTCAGCTTGCTGACTTCTCGCAGCACTGGCAATGTCTCCCCCAAGGAGAAGTTGGCCAATACATTTGTGTAGACATTGGATGGAAGCACCACCTAGGAACAAACACACACAAAAGCTTACACACCCTCAGCAGCTGTTTTTAGTGGAGCAGGGACAACACTAAGCAAACACATCTGTCTGCTGGGGCTGCGAATTACAAGCAGGAGAGTAACTCCACATTTTAATGAACATCTCTGCACACTGCTAAGTGCTATGAGATGCTGAAATAGATGTATGAATAGATTTGGGCACCCGGGATTCATGCTCAGAATTCCTGATATTCTGCAGGTCGACTCTCCAACAACCCCAAGAGTAATTCCTAATAGCAATTTCAATTATAATAAATCCTTGAGAAGTTTAGCTGTTGACACTTCCTACAAGAAACATTGGGAATTATAATTTTGTGAGCATGCTGAGAAACCCCTTGTTTGTTATCCCTAGTTCCCTCAAAGAGCTAGAACTAGGGAAAGGGTTTCTTGTAGAAAGAATAAGAAGAGAATAAAATAAAATTAGCTTAAGTTGACAGTGGAAACGTGGTAACATTTCCTAAATGTTAATGGATTGGCTTTCAGCTTTACAGCTTTCAAAGTACCACAAGAAGCCATTTAAATACATGGTGGTATTTAAAGAGATATTTAAACACTCGCAGCAGATGATAGCACAGAGGTTCACCATATTATAAACGCATATTAATAGATATAAAAAGCAGAGCTGCAGCTCTTAACTGACCTGCAGAACACGTCCTTCTGATGTGCCTAGATGAGCCACAGTCACCTCACCTATTACAGTTACAAAGATGGAGGTCAGCAGCACTCCAGCCATACGTCCATTGAAGAGGTCCACCCTGTAGTAATTTGTAGAGATGAAGGTGGGCTTCTTCCAGCAGCTGGTGTCCACCAGTGGGGCTGAGAAATTTACCTGGCATGACAGAGAACAGGTGCTGTTTCAGATGCTAAGTGAAACATGCCAGGAGTCTCAAACTGGGGACTTTGGCATCCCTGCACCACCAGGTCACCAGAGGGAGCTTCCTAGTCTGGCCTCTGTTGTACAGCAGTGCAACCCCCATAATGGCCAAAGCTAATGCTTTGTCGCGCCAACCATAACAAGTGACTTGAAGTTTCAATAAAAGCTTGGCTGAACCTATACAACTGTTGGAGGCTGAGCAACTTTTTGATGACAGAAGGTACTAAGTAGACCCCTGCCTTGTCTCTACTTGCCTCATCATCCTGCTCTGAAATTTGGGGGTTTTATTGATGGGCAGGGCGTAAATCCTCAAACAAACAAACAAACAAACAAACCAGGCATACAGCCCACCTTAGACCACATCATCTGTCTCTGGGCCTTTGGATCATTGCCTGCCTGCTCTGTAACCTGGCCAATGGAAGGTCTGGATCACGCTGTTTGCTTCCGACTTTGCTGGGCCCTGACACTGAACAGGAAGGTTAAATACCAATTATCTAGTCTATTCCCTCTCTATCAGCCTGCCAAAGCGAAGAAATGTAAGACAACAGCTTATCCAAGTTCACCCTTGCCCTCTGCTGGAGCCTTATGAGACTAGAAATCCTGGTTTGTTTACATGCTAGAAAGTCCAGCTGCCTCTTTATTTGATACCCCGGCAATAAATATACAGTATTCTGCATTCTTCCTCTATTGTACCCACTCCTGTTTTGTTTGTTTATTTAGGAATGTCAAACAGATAAACAGCTATGTGATTTTTAAAAGACATAGGAAGGCAGCCCTGTTCAGGGAAGTTTTTTAGTGTGTGATATTGTATTATGTTTTTACTATTTTTTGTTGGGAGCTGCCCAGAGTGGCTGGGGCAACCCAGTCAGGTGGGCAGCATATAAATAATAAAATTATTGTTGTTATTGTTATTGTTATTAATATAGTAGTATTGATAACACACCCACTAACTGAGTTTTTTTAGGCAGCTTCTAATATATTAAAAATTGAGTTGTTATGTGCATAATCACAAAATGTACAGTATTTGTGTGTTTCCCCCCCAATCCCAGCCCATAAATGGCAGTCAAAGGAGCTGGATATGAGGTCCCTGCCAGCCAGACCTTTCTCACTGGGCCTCTCACAGCTTCTGGCTCTGGCAGCAGAAGCAGGAAGTGCTAAGGGAGAAAAGGTGTTAGAAGCTTCTCCTCAGTCCTCCAATGTTCCAACGGCCCATACTACCATACCATATTTCACCCATAGTCCTGCAACCTAAGCCATGTGTCTGTTAGATGTGACTATATAACTGAACCAATCAGAGTCTGCATTTTAAACCAAATAGTCCGAAGTTAAGGACACAACATTCAGCCGTACACAATACATTCCTGGTGCATTGCTTCTCCCTGCTTGATTGCAGCGGCACATGCTATCCTGCTACTTATTGTGCCCTAGGGACATTCTCCTCCAATATATGAAGCTCAGCTCACAAGGAAATCAGAGTCTTCTCACTTGGTCCTGGATTAACACCAGCCATTCCTAGCACACAAGCAACCAAATGTTTTCAGAGTAGACAGAGTAGACAGTCACAGTCAAAGCCCTTAGAGCTATAAGGAGCAAGAGCAGATGCTGCAGAAGAAGTTGACCAATTACTGTAAACAAAGCAAGCCTTAAGGACACAAAAAATTATGCAAGGCACTCTTATGAAATGGAAGAGACATCTGGAGTTTGTTCAAGATCAGATTAATGAGACACAAAGCAAAGGGCAATATAAGCAGCCAAATGACAATTTACGGAAAAGAGGAAAGCGTCAGTCATTCTTCAGAGAAAAAGACAAGAGATTAGGCTTAACTGAATTCACAATAATCAAGCACACACATAGGCATTTTTAAAAAAGAAAAGGGGGGGGGGAACTTGCAATAACACCCCATCAAAGCACAGTTCAGATTTAAGAGGAAGCCATAGTTTCCTGCTTCAGGAATAAGCCATCTGCTTCTGGTTTTGAGCAAACCACAGATCCTGATAACAATCAATCTCAGAGAACTATGGGTTCTTTAAAACCTAGGATTGTCATAGGGTTATTGAGCTGTTCTTAGACAAACCCCAAAGTTATTGAGCTTTATTTTTTTATTTTTTATTTTACAAAAACGCCCCCCAAAAGCGATTTTTTTGATTGACTTGCCTAAGATCCAGGACAAAGTGCCGCCTTTCGGAAATTCCCCCCAGATATCAATTCCGCCTTTGAAATCCCGGCAACGTCCGGGAAAATCCAGATGTATGGCAGCCCTATTTAAACCACAGTCCTACAAGCCTAATCAGCGCATCAAATCTTCCCTGGTGGCCTGTCAGCTCATTTACTGAATTTGTTGGCAAGGATGCTACTGCTGGGGGAAAACAGTCTGCAGAGCACCAGTGGTGACAGAATGATTTTCATTCCCATCATGGCAATGGACAGGGCAGAGATGCAGTGCCTCCTGGGCACTTCAGAAAGTCAATGTGATGTCTTGGGAATAGGGCAATGTTTATTCCCATCATGGCTTCATAGTTTCAACTCCCTGGCAACCCAATGCCATTACGGGGGCGCAAATTCCTCCTCCTCACTCATTAACTCAATTATCTGATAAGGGTCCTCCCCCCTCATCAGCTGATCAACCCCCCCTCATCAGCTGATCTGCATAGTTCAACTGAAAATGTTTCTCCTGGGTCACAGACCCATAGAATTGTAGAGTTGGAAGTGATTTCAAGGGTCTAGTCCATGGGTAGGCAAACTAAGGCCCAGGGGCCAGATCTGGTCCAATCGCCTTCTAAATCTGGCCTGCGGATGGTCCGGGAATCAGCATGTTTTTACATGAGTAGAATGTGTCCTTTTATTTAAAATGCATCTCTGGGTTATTTGTGGGGCATAGGAATTTGTTCATTCCCCCCCCCCCAAAAAAATATAGTCTGGTCCCCCACAAGGTCTGAGGGGCAGTGAACTGGCCCCCTGCTGAAAATGTTTGCTGACCCCTGGCTAGTCCAACCTCCTGCAATGCAGGAATTTCAACTAGCTCATGCATGACTGACTGTAGTCCAACATCTGCTTAAAAACCACCAAGGTAGGAGAGTCCATCACCTCTTGTGGGAGTCTGTTCCACTGTCAAGCAGCTCTTAATGTCATAAAGATTTTCCTGATGTTTAGTCGGAATCTCCTTTCTTGTAACTTAAATCCACTGGTTTGGGTCCTAGCCTCCAGGGCAGGAGAATACAAGCTAGCTCCATCCTCCATGTGGCAAGCCTTTAGACATTTGAAGATGGCTATCATATCTCCTCTCAGTCTCCTCTATTCCAATTCCCTCAACTGTTATTCATAAGGCTTGGTTTCCAGACCCTTGATCATCTTGGTTGCCCTCCTCTGCACACATTCCTGCTTGTCGTGCAGAAGTGGACACAGCACTCCAGGTGTGGTCTGACCAAGGCAGAATAGAACGACACTACTACGTACTTCCTTTGATTGGGACACCACTTCTGTTGAAGCAGCCAAAATAGCATGAAGGTTTTTTTGCTGCCGCATCACACTGTTGACTTGTGTTAAGCTTGTGATGTGTGTAGTGTGCATGTGAGTGCCGGCGTGCTGGGTGGCCACACATAGTTTTGGCCACACCCATTTCTGGGATACAGCCCCTGCAGTGTTTGTCAAGGGTGGGTGGGTATGGACTTCTGTCTGCAAAAGTTTAACCATTTCTGTTTTTAAACTGAAGTTTCAGAACAAGCTAAAATCAGAAACCAAATAAAGATCCTGGCTTGTTCCCAGCCACCCTAGTTTTAATAAGCTCCTGAGTTTGAGGAACCATCGTTTGTTTAAAATCAGAAGCAGAAGGTTCCAATCTCCTTCTTGGGAGGAGAGATAATGTGAGCCCAGGGCTCACCACAGCTCAGTTAAACTGCAGGGAAACATGGTTTCCAGTAATATCTGAAGTGGGCTACAGACCCAATATGCAGATGGACACAAGGCCACCATTGTAGGGACATGGGTGGCACTATGGTCTAAACCACTGAGCCTCTTGGGCTTGCCGACTGGAAGGTTAGAATCCCTGTGACGGAGTGAGCTCCCGTTGCTCTGTCTCAGATCCTGCCAACCTAGCAGTTCGAAAGCACACCAGTGCAAGTAGATAAATAGGTAATGTCTGAAGCGGGCTAAAGACCCAATATGCAAGTGGGCACAAGGCCACCAACAGGGGGCTACAGGAGGTGCACATGTACTAGGTCCCCCTCTTATCTTTCTCTTTAAAAAAGAGTAAATCTATTGGACACGATTTTATGACATGTCTAAAGAAAGTTACAAAACACGAAGGCTACTCTAATGCTTTGGCACTTGCAGGCAACGCCATTGTGAAGGATACTTAATCACTGTTGCCAAGCAACCAGAGGAAGGGATGTTGACTACCCCCATTTGGGACTCAGGTGCGGAGTCATCCCAGAGCAGGAGGGGAAGCTGAATAATAATAATAATAATAATAATAATAATAATAATAATAATAATAATAAAATTTATACCCTGTCCATCTGGCTGGGTTTCCCCAGCCACTCTGGGTGGCTCCCACCAGAATATTAATAATAATAAAATAAGTGATAAAACATAAAACATAAAAAACCTCCCTAAACAGGGATAGAGGAGGAAACTCTGGTATGTTTGTTTAAGCATTTTTCTCATGTCTACATTATTTCATTCATGTCCCAAGTATGTTACCTTCACAGAACAAAGCATAACTGGCTGGCTTTTGTATGTTTTACTCTGAGGTAATTCCCTTGAAATGAAGGTTTCGCAAAAAATGTGAAATCTCAACCCGCCACCCGCACATCCCATTTAGTATACCAGGCCCATAAAATTCTGTTGGCTTCCCTTGATTTTACAGAAAGATCCTTCATCTTCAGGAAATATCAATATGTAATAAATGTTCAGAGAGAGAGAGAGAGAGAGAGAGAGTGAAAATAAAAGGGTGCTTTCTTCCTGCACATCAGGATTTGTTTATTTTTACACTTGAAATGCAGCTGGGTTTGGGGAAAACCAAAGAAAAGGCAAAATGTCTCCCAGGGGACTATTCACATAAAAACAATTACACAACAGACATTCATGTGATGGAAATGGTAATTTGAGGAAATTCTTAAAATATTCCTTACTCCAGCAATTGACCTCATGGTATGAGGGTTAAGTCACCCTGAGGCAACAACTACCTTTTGAAAATCACACCACACTGTGTGAATAATCCTAAATTTGAAACAAGACAGCCTTGGGGTATAATTATAGGATGAAGTGCTTTGTGAAAACCGCTATATAAATGAATGAATGGATGGATGGACGAATTTCTCAGAGGTAATCAGCATTCTTGGCTAGGGGTAATTCCACATCAACACACACTCCACTACAGCTCCCAGGGTCCCTTGTGGGGAAGCTATAGCACTTAAACCAGTTACAGCTGGTCATGTAGCCTTTTAATTAGTTTTTCAGTGCTCTGCTGACTCAGGGCCTCACCTGTCTTTCTGTGGGAATTTCCTTGATGCATTGTACACCCACCTTGCAAACTTTTCCATTTTCTCCTGCTATCAGTCACTGAGTAAGAATTGACTGGGCGAGACCTATAAATCAAAGTATGACCCAGAAATCTCTCTCCCTCTAATCAGTTCAAAAATATTAAAAGAAGTGTTCATGCAGGTTTGTGCTTGCTTCTCCTGAATGGAAAAAGTAGCAAACATGAGTCAGGAGAAAGTCCCCCCAGTCCTCAGGTTGCAGGTCTTTTACAGTCGAATACTTGGCTGTCTCATTTTTCATTCTCAACACCTGATTATTTATAAACAATCTAAACAGCATCAATCCCAGTACAGTATAGATCTTGGGGTGGGGAGAATCCCATGGTTTGCTTTCCTTCACTGTGAAAACTTCCCATTTATTTGTTTCTTTAAGTCACTTACATCTTGCCTTTCTGTCAAAATTTCTCAAGGTGATTTACAACATAAAATATTAAAACAGTCAATATTAAAATGTTAACAACAAAAGCAGCTATAAGACAACATTTTAAACAGCCAAAAGAAAATTTGTGGCTACAAAAAATAAAAAATAAAAACTAGTTCAAGAAAGCTTTCTTTAAAAGCTGGTCTTAGCCACGGGTGTTAGTTCTGATGACAGTTTGCAGCTGATGTGCAAGCAAGCTAGTGTTGAGCCAAAATTTCTAAGTGACAGTTTGATAATGCTTTAAAACAAACATATATTAAGGAAAATAGAAACATCGTCATCCCACCTCACCCCCCCATCCCACCTACCTCTTTCCCCCTTCTCTCCCTAATGTCTCAACAACCCAAACTGATTTGTAAAAATGTTACATGGAAAAAAATACGAGAGAGACATTGCACACACTTTTGTAAATCAAGAAAATCTTCAATAAAAACAAACAAACAAACAAACAACAACAACAACAACAACCCTCCTCTCTCTTTTTGAGTAGGAAATTATCTCTCTGGGAACCACCAATGCAAAGCACAGAAAATATTTATTTGCTGTATCTTCCTGTTGCATATTACCCCCTACTTAGCTAAAATGTACTGTTTTATTTGTACTTTAAATACCCAGGAACTGTTACATGTGCCATTCTCACACACCTTGCACATTAGAAAAAGGCAGATACACTTGCAACCACTGCAGAGGCCACTCCGAGAGGACCTGAGTCTCCGAGAAGCACTCCGGTGGCCAAGGACCCATGGCTAGAAGCTGCCATCAGTGTAAGATCACTGGCCTCACCAGCCCCACACAAAGCAAAATCTCCCTTTAACCAAACTTGCCACTCCTCAATCCCAGTAAGGTCTTCCATGCCTTATTCTAGGTTACTTCCTACTGTTTCCCCACTAGAACCTCTTCTACATGCGCCCGAATTGCTCAGGAATTATATGTGCCGTGTATTGATTTGGAGTAAAACATTCTCTAATAAAAAGACATTAAAGAGCATGTGCCAAGCAGTCATGGGAATGTGACGGAAATCCCTGCTCAAACTTCTACTCTCTGCAGTGAATGTGTGGAAGGGTTCATGGCAGCAGACTGTGAAGCCAATTTCCCTTCCATGTATTGACTTTACATAGATATAAGTTATCTGTGCTGCACAGCAACCACAAGGCTGCTACTGATACAGAGTCAAGCTTCTGTTGTTCTATGGTGCTTTGACACACCCATCCTTGAGGACTGCTAGGGCTCAAGATGCCACCCAGCTGCCAAATCAAACGAACAGCCACTATGCTGCCACGTCCCGTGAAGACAAAAATTTCCATCGCCGCTGTTCTTTAACAAGTTAGCACTGCAAGAGGAAGATGAATGAAGTAATAAAAATGAGCTTGCACTCTTCTCCACGTGCTTCCTTCCTACCTTCTGAGAGGAAGGCAGTGGAGAGGAAATCTTCATCACCATTTCACCACAGCCTGAGTCAGTCAGTCTGTTCCAACAGTGATGGTTTGTGGAAAGTTGGTTTGGCAAGACTGTGGCTGGGGAAGGGGTGGGGTAGGTGAAGAAACCTCAGGCGTATGTCCCAAGCACAGGTCTGGGACTCATAGCAGGGTCCTGAGAATGCCACCGTTTTAATTGGCTTGGAGGACAGATGCCAACATGCACTTCCAGCCACGTATTAAGAGAACAGAAAAAAAGCAGAACTATTAAAGACATTTGCTAATGTTTTTCTTATAGCATGGATTTATGTTGTGGGAGATATTCAGGCAGATTTGGGCTGTCACTGAGACAACACGTGTAGTGCATGGCAGCAAACTAAGATAGTTGGGAGAAGTCTTAGTTTTGGTCTGCTTTTACTTGAGCAACAAACCTCAAAGCCACGAAAGAGAGCACATGCACAGTAATGTATGAAACAGAAAGTTGTGCAAAGCTCACACGAGTGCCAGGAAATGGACATACAATGAATCTCTCTCTCTCTCTCTCTAACACAGAATGAATCTGCAGGGAAGTGAGCTGAGCACTCTGAGGGCCTGTGGGACAGTTATTTTGACCTAAAAGTGCCATTGTGTGGTTCTTCCGTACAAGGAAAGCAGCAGGAAGAGCAATTATGGGCTGAGTCATGCTCTTAATAGGTTTGGAGCAATCTAGACTTCTTTTGCCATTCTCATATTATTTCCGGAGCATTAGGAACAGGTTCAAACCACCTAACAATAACTGGAAAATGCTGCAGTCTAAAATGTCTTCCACAAAACTGTTGCACAGCTTGTTATCTCAGTGGCGGATCTTGGCGTTTCAAATTTCAGTGGCGCCCTGTGAGACGCCGAAATCTGGTGCCCCCTCCATCTCTTGCCTTCTGTTGAACTTCATAGTTGTGGCTCCTGCTGCGGCACTCCAGAATCTCTGTGCCCAGTATGACCAAACTGGTCGCGCTCCCCTAGATCCACCTTTGGTTATCTCCACAGGTACGATAACCAGGATCCCATAAATTCCACATTTATTTTACTATGCACTGCCTGATTCAACTCTGTGCAACTCTTTACTGATGATTTTAAAGAGGAATATATATATGAAGCATGTAGAACTTGTGGAGCATTCACACCTCTACAGCTGGTACAAACAGATGTCCAGGGGCGTAGCAAGGGGGGCATAGGGGGCGGTCCGCCCCAGGTTCCATAATAGAGGGGGTGACAAATGATCAAGGAACAATTACTGCCCTACTAGGGTGGCTCATATAAAACTTTTTTTTAAAAAAATGCCTGCTCCAAAGGTCTTATCTTACTATACAGTACTAGGGATTATATAGCTATATATGAAATTTCATGCGTATCGGTTAATATCTTGACCCTCCTCCACCAAAATAGCTGTTTTCCTATGTCATGAAGGCTGAAATTTCAGTTCAGTGGAGCACTTACTGTTCCCAACCCTAACCCTGTGGAAAGCCATCTAATTAGACTTTAATTTGATTTTGAGATGTTTTTAGTAGGTAATTTAATTATTGTTTGATTTTATACCAATGTTATGTATCTGATGTTAGCCACCCTGAGCCCGACTTCAGCTGGGTAGGGCGGGATATAAATTAAAGTTTATTATTATTATTATTATTATTATTATTACTTGTTATTAATAGAAATAGAAATAATAGAAATAGAAATAATAGAACTAGAAATACTTTATTGTCACTGTATCACATGTTTACAGTGAGATTAAACGACCCCCCCAATCTCTAAGTCCTTGTCACACTCTGTATGCTGTCATACTACCACCAACCCCAAACGTCAGCTGCAATGTTGCTGTCTTTCATTCAGCAGCCTCACGGCCCATGGGTAGAAACTGTTCTTTAAAAGGTGCTGGCCAGGGTGTGAGTCATCCCTGAGAATGTTTCTTGCTCTTTTATTCCTTTTTAAGAAAATATGAAATAACGTAAAACAATTTTTGCGGGGGGGGGGGATCAATGGAGGTGGGGTGACAAGAACTTTTCCGCACCCGGTACCACCTGACCTTCCTACTCCACTGCAGATGTCATCCCCTAAAATATGCTGCTGCTGTTGTTAATGTTGTTATGTTGTCAGGCTGTTGAACGGAACATAAAATAGCGAAATTGACTTGCAAGGTGGTGTGTTGTTCAATAAGAGATTGAGTGTTTGGGGGGGAGGCTCATTTAATTTCATTGTACACAGGTTGTACAATGTCAATAAAGGTATTATTATTATTATTATTATTATTATTATTATTATTAGATGGACTCTGTCCTCTGAAAGTGAACACAGTGAAGATAAAGCTGATATGCCAAAGGAATTTTCACAGTGTTGATCCCTACAGAAAGAGACATCATAATTCAGTAACATTTTTGCCCCAGAGATAGCCACGCATTATATGACTCTCCATGGTCATTTTGTGTGAATGAACTCCACTGATCCCTTTACACACAGCTGTAGGGCCTGATTGGAGCGTCTCTCAGCATGGCTCAAACAGAGCTTGGAGTTTGATTTGTGTTCCTAAATCATGTTGTCAACTGAAATTGCCACTTCAAAGGATTCTACATAAAGAAAGCATTCCATGTAGCCATTTGAGCACCAGCAGATGCTTCAAGGACCCTCACCCCAATCGTGAAGTGAGTAACGCTTTTCAAAGTCAGGAAAGCTACCATCTTATTCTTTATTTCCTTGCGGCATCTCTAATACCTCATCTGCCCAGCACAAGAGCACAAGGCATTCTTCCTCTCAGTTACAACTAGGGTGGGAGTGAATCAGAGCTCAGTAGGACTGAGACCCAATGCCAGGAATTAGCCTTGTAAACACGTGGTATCATTAGATGAGGGATCTCCTGTGCTGGCTGGGCCGATGGGAGTTGTAATCCAAAGCCTCAGTTGGTAAAGGTTGGGCTACAACAGCAGAGGAAACACAACGCTGCATAACTGCAAGATATTATAACACAGATGTTATAACACAGACACAGAGCTAATTTGAGCAGCTTGCAAAAACAGGTGCCGAATGTGCCAGACACAAAGGAAGCATAGGTGAGTTTATTTGTTTGAGTTCCTTTGTGTATCTATAACTTCCAGGTAATAAGCTCAAGGAAAACAGCAGCTAAGCTGGAAAGGACTTTGATAATCACGTGCCCTTTGTATTCTGCAAGGGGTTGAAATTACATTTCTAACCACTAAGCTTTCAGGTAAACTTCACTCACTCTAAAGGTCACAGCTCACTGTACTCTTATGATGCCAGAATTGTTTCAGTTTCAAGAAGTCCAAAAACCTAGAATGATATTATTGCCTGAAGCCACCTTTGTCAACAAAGAAGTGTCACATTCTTAACAAGAAAAATATAGCACCGCATGGTGTGTTACTAAGCATGAAAAAAAATCCTCATTATTTTTTAGGGTTCTGCAGCTTAACTGATGGAACTGGTGGGATTTTTTTAAAGGCTGTGAGCGATTCTATTTGTCTGTGGCACAGTGGGCATTGCAAAACATGTGAATAGTACAGTTCCACAATTGCAAATCTAATCTCCTGCTAGGACGAATACCAGGGAAGCAGGAACAAAACACGGCGCTAATATATAACACTAAAATTTATCAATATGAACTGAAATTAAAAACAACATCAAAATATTGTGGGTAGCAGACATGGGCTTACCCACACTTCCTCTTGTCTCACTGTTTCCCCTGGGGGAAAACTGCTCTTTAGCACTCAATCGGAGCAAAGAGCACTTCAGGCTTTCTCTGGATTGCTGTCTGATCCAATTTAGCATTGAAGAATAAGTTTTCCCTGGGAAAGGAGAAGGGCAAATGAAAAACCGCTCGGATCTGTGCTTTCTAGGCACGGGACAAGCGGAAGTGTGGATGAGCCCATAGTGGGAAAATAGTGGAATACTGTCTGCACACAATGTGATTGAACTATGATTTTCTTGTGGTTCTTAAAGTTGTTGAAAAGCGGTCTTCTTGACTGACTTTAAAAGAGATGTATTCAATTCCTGTAACTTCCTTGTTCTCCCTAGTATGGGACCTGGCTTCAAGATGCAACTAAAATCTTTCTACTCCATATTAGGGCACTCATTAATAAAACTGTGTCCTGAAAATTCTGTAAAGGGCAACTTTACCAGGGTCTGTGTTTTCTTTTCTCCTTCATGGATCACTGCCTTGTCGTGGCGAAGGGGCTTGAATAACTCAGAGAAGCTATGAGCTATGCCGTGCAGGGCCACCCAAGATGGACAGGTCATAGTGGAGAGTTTTGACTAAATGTGATCCACCTGGAGCAGGAACTGGCAAGCCACTCCAGTATCCCTGCCAAGAAAACTCCATGGACAAAGACAACAGGCATATAAAAGTTATGACGCTGGAAGATGAGCCCCTCAGGTCGGAAGGCGTCCAACATGCTACTGAGGAAGAGTAGAGGACAAGTACAAGTAGATTCAGAGCTGATGAAGTGGCTGGGCTAAAGCCGAAAGGTCGCTCAGTTGTGGATATGCCTGGAAGCGAAAGTAAAAGTCCAATGCTGTAAAGAAAAATATTGCATAGGAACCTGGAATGTAAGAACCATGAACCTTGGAAAGCTGGATGTGGTAAAAAATGAGATGGCAAGAATAAATATTGACATCCTGGGCATCAGTGAACTAAAATGGACGGGAATGGGCGAATTCAGTTCGGATGACCATCATATCTACTACTGTGGGCAAGAATCCCGTAAAAGAAATGGAGTGGCCCTCATAGTCAACAAAAGAGTGGCAAAAGCTGTACTGGGATGCAATCTCAAAAATGATAGAATGATCTCGATATGAATCCAAGGCAGACCTTTTAACATCACAGTAATCCAAATTTATGCACCAACTACCAGTGCTGAAGAAACTGAAATTGACCAATTTTATGAAGACTTACAACACCTTATAGAAATGACACCAAAAAAGGATGTTCTTCTCATTATAGGGGATTGGAATGCTAAAGTAGGGAGTCAAGAGATAAAAGGAACAACTGGCAAGTTTGGCCTTTGAGTTCAAAACAAAGCAGGGCAAAGGCTAATAGAGTTCTGTCAAGAGAACAAGCTGGTCATCACAAACACTCTTTTCCAACAACACAAGAGATGACTCTACACATGGACATAACCAGATGGGCAGCATCGAAATCAGATTGATTATATTCTCTGCAGCCAAAGATGGAGAAGCTCTATAAGGTCAGCAAAAACAAGACCTGGAGCTGACTGTGGCTCAGATCATCAGCTTCTTATTCCAGCTTAAACTGAAGAAAGTAGGATTTCAGATTTCCAAAAAAATAGCAAGGAGAGAAAAGAGGGCCTTCTTAAATGAGCAATGAAAGAAATAGAGTAAAACAACAGAATGGGAAAAACCAGAGATCTCTTCAAGAAAATTGGAGATATGAAAGGAACATTTCATACGAAGATTACCATAATAAAGGACAAAAGTGGAAAGGACCTAACAGAAGCAGAAGACATCAAGAAGAGATGGCAAGAATACACAGAGGAATTATACCAGAAAGATATGGAGGTCTCGTACACCCCAGGTAGTGTGATTACTGACTTTGAGCCAGACATCCTGGAGAGTGAAGTCAAATGAGCCTTAGAAAGCACTGCTAATAACAAGGCCAATGGAAGTGATGATATTCCAGCTGAACTATTTAAAATTTTAAAAGATGGTGCTGTTAAGGTGCTACACTCAATATGCCAGCAAGTTTGGAAAACTCAGCAGTGGCCAGAGGAATGGAGAAGATCAGTCTACATCCCAATCTCAAAGAAGGGCAGTGCCAAAGAACGCTCCAACTACCGCACAATTGCGCTCATTTCACACGCTAGCAAGGTTATGCTTAAAATTCTACAAGGCAGGCTTAAGCAGTATGTGGACCGAGAACTCCCAGAAGTGCAAGCTGGATTTCAAAGGGGCAGAGGAACCAGAGACCAAATTGCAAACATGCACTGGATTTTGGAGAAAGCTAGAGAGTTCCAGAAAAACATCTACTTCTGCTTCATTGACTACGCAAAAGCATTTGACTGTGTCGACCACATTAAACTACTGCACTGAGAGCCAGTATGGTGTAGTGGTTAAGAGCGGTAGACTCATAATCTGGTGAACTGGGTTCGTGTCTGCTCCTCCACATGCAGCTGCTGGGTGACCTTGGGCTAGTCACACTTCTTTGAAGTCTCTCAGCCCCACTCTCAGCCGCTTTGAGACTCCTTCGGGTAGGGATAAAGCGGGATATCAAATCCAAACTCTTCTTCTTCTTAAAGAAATGGGAGGGCATGATCACCTTATCTGTCTCCTGAGAAATCTCTATGTGGGACAAGAAGCTACAGTTAGAACTGGATATAGAATAACTGATTGGTTCAAAATTGGGAAAGGGGTACGACAAGGTTGTATATTGTCTCCCTGCTTATTTAACTTATATGCAGAATTCATCATGCGAAAGGCTGGACTGGATGAATCCCAAACCGGAATTAAGATTGCCGGAAGAAATATCAACAACCTCAGATATGCTGATGACACAACCTTGATGGCAGAAAGTGAGGAGGAATTAAAGAACCTTTTAATGAGGGTGAAAAAGGAGAGCGCCAAATATGGTCTGAAGCTCAACATCAAAAAAACTAAGATCATGGCCACTGGTCCCATCACCTCCTAGCAAATAGAAGGGGAAGAAATGGAGGCAGTGAGAGATATTACTTTCTTGGGTTCCATGATCACTGCAGATGGTGACAGCAGTCACAAAATTAAAAGACACCTGCTTCTCGGGAGAAAAGCAATGACAAACTTAGACAGCATCTTAAAAAGCAGAGACATCACCTTGCCAACAAAGGTCCGTATAGTTAAAGTTATGGTTTTCCCAGTAGTGATATATGGAAGTGAGAGCTGGACCATAAAGAAGGCTGATCACTGAAGAATTGATGCTTTTGAATTATGGTGCTGGAGGAGACTCTTGAGAGTCCCATGGACTGCAAGAACATCAAACCTATCCATTCTGAAGGAAATCAGCCCTGAGTGTTCACTGGAAGGACAGATCCTGAAGCTGAGGCTCCAATACTTTGGCTACCTCATGAGAAGAGAAGACACCCTGGAAAAGACCCTGATGCTGGGAAAGATGGAGGGCACAAGGAGAAGGGGACGACAGAGGACGAGATGGTTGGACTGTGTTCTTGAAGCTATCAACATGAGTCTGACCAAACTGCGGGAGGCAGTGGAAGACAGGAGTGCTTGGCATGCTCTGGTGCATGGGGTCATGAACAGTCGGACACGACTGAACAACTAAACAACAACAACAACAACAACAACAACAACAACAACAACAAAGTGTTTCCTTTAGAAAAATGATGCACAGTAGAGACTGTCGTGTCTTTAAGACATACAATTTTATTTACACATATTTACACATATATACACCTGAGTCTACTTTGGAGTTCAGAGCATTCACATCTCGAGAGGGGTGTGCTTTCTGCAGGAATGCAACACTGGATTCCAGGACAGTCAAAATGGCATCCTCATGTCTCTGTCCCAGCTTGTCTTAACCAGCCTGCCAAGAGTTCTCCCGGCTCTGCTTCTCCCCCACTTGTCAAGCCTCTTGCAAAACCCCACAATTTTTCCTACATCATCACCCACTGTAACCCTGAAAACGTCCCACCTCCCAACTCTTTCTTAATAGCCTGACTGCCAGGTGATGCCCTAGTCTGGAAAAACAAGCTCAACTTGTATTCTTACACTGTTAAATTGTCTGGCACCCAGGGAAGGCTCCCAGCATTTAGTAATTCGAATTATTTAGTCATCCCTGACACTTACTAACTCAAGGAGTTATGGATGCTTTTGCACCCACAAACTCTGGGACCCAAATATGCAGGTCCATGCTGAGGAGGTGGGCAGCTGGGTATACTTGCCCCGGGCCTTGGAGGGCTAACATACCCTCAAACATTTATCCAATGAAAACATTCCATTCCATAATGATTATATTCTCTGCAGCCAAAGATGGAGAAGCTCTATACAGTCAGCAAAAACAAGACCTGGAGTTGACTGCGGCTCAGATCATCAGCTTCTTATAGCAAAATTTAAGCTTAAACTGAAAAGGGCAGGGAAAAGCACTGGGCCAGTAAGATACAATCTAAACCAAATCCCTTATGAATACACAGTGGAAGTGAGGAACAGTTTTAAGTATTTAGATTTGGTGGACAGAGTGCCTGTAGCACTATGGATGGAGGCTCATAACATTATACAGGAGGCAGCAACAAAACCATCCCAATTGAAAGGAAATGCAAGAAAGCAAAGTGGCTGTCCAACGAGGCCTTATAAATAGCGGGGGAGAGAAGGCAAGCAAAATGCATGGGAGATAATGAAAGATACAGGAAATTGAATGCAGATTTCCAAAGAATAGCAAGAAGAGACAAGAGGGCCTTCTTAAACGAGCAATGCAAAGAAATAGAGGGAAACAATAAAGGTATTATTATTAACTGCATTTTCACCAACAACAGTTTGTATGCTGGACAAATGCAGTATCTCCACAACAATAGTGTAGCCCAGGGGTAGGCAATCTAAGGCACGTGGGCCGGATGCGGCCCAATCACCTTCTAAATCTGGCCTGCGGATGGTCCGGGAATCAGTGTGTTTTTACATGAGTAGAATGTGACCCCAAATTAAGGAAATGGGGTGAGATTGCCCAGAGTTGTTAAGCTTTTTTTTGGGGGGGGGGTTACTGACAATCGCTCACCTGCCTCACCGGCGCTGCCAATCGCACGCACGCCGAAGCCAACAATTGTCTGCCTGCTCGCTGCCAGCAGCCACCAATCGCCAGTCCAACTGCCGCAGCAGCAGCTAATCGCCAGCAGGCCTTGCCACAGCCACCAATCACCCGCCAAATTGCCTTGTCTTATACACCTCGTCTTATACACGGAAAAATACGGTAAATCTTAGTTTAGCTCAGCATGGCACAGGAGCAAAAAGGACCAGGGAAAAGCCAAGTGGCTTCAAGCTCCTCTCTGGGAGCCCACACATTCACAACAGTCCCAGTAAGCCATAGTTTTGCTTACTATGTCATGAGAAGCAGGCCTCAAGAGTTGTTGGCCTTGTTTTCTGGTTACATTGCATGGGGATTTCACTACTGCCTGCTCCCTGTTCCTCTTTTTGAAGAAATCTGTGCTTCAGTCAGACATCTATGTAAGGATGCAGGAGGATCAAGAAAAGGGGATGACTAAGCTTTATTGCATAATAATCCATAGACTTTAATCACAGAATTGCAGAGCCAGCGATACCCATCTATTCATCCTGCCAATGTTTTTGTTTCCATGGGCAAATATATAGGAGGGGGCGTGCAGCCATCAGGTCTCAGCTAGCCCAGATCCCACTTAGAAATGTTACATAAGTGCTTTTGTTAAAGTGTTAGGAAATGTTTGATAAACAGACCAAGCTACCACTTCTGGCCATGTTTATCACAGTGGCTACTGGAAGAACCGAGGCATGTCAGTCTGAGAATGGGGCTAGCCACAACGATAACCATACATCAAGTAGGAGGGGAAAGATGGGAAATAATTATGACACTTTTTGATGAATAGGGAGCAGGTGGGGCTTGCTCCCAGGCAAACCTGTATATTAGATTATACCCTATGCTAACATGTAAGCTTGCTTGCATTCTCTTTCCCATCCCTCTTTCAACATTGATCTTATTTTCACTTTAATCTTAGTTTTGCTCTATCTTGCCTCTCCACTGCCCTCATATCCAAAATGTCTTTACTCTTTCATCTGCTCACACACCTCTTTCCAATTCTTACTTTTACCTCTGCCTTGTGTCAATATTGGTGTACACTGTAACTAAACATCTTGCACCCACAGATTAAAGGGCACAAAATCAAGATTTGGCTTCAAAATCCTTTCTCAATGGCAGGAAAATAAAATTTTCAGTCCTCGAATACACCAAGCGATAATGCACTTTTAAGAAGCATTGTCCCAAGAGGACAAAAGCC
This sequence comes from Lacerta agilis, assembly GCF_009819535.1. Lineage (NCBI taxonomy): Eukaryota > Metazoa > Chordata > Lepidosauria > Squamata > Lacertidae > Lacerta > Lacerta agilis. Next base: position 67,208,086 of record NC_046313.1, read on the forward strand.
ATTTCTCAGTGTTTGAATCAGCTCTATTTCAGTGCCACCTGGGAATACACGGTGTAATAATGGGTCTATTAGCAGCTACATCCTAACAGAGATAAGGAACATGAGAGGAATATGATTTGGCTCCGGAAAGGGGGAGAAATGCTGAACATCTGAAGTGCATTCACCAGTAACCAAGTTGAGAAAACCAAGCAGCTGCAAACAGCTGACCGAGACTTTTTACATACCTTCCAATTGCCTTCTATAAATAAAATTAACAGCCATGTCCCTCTGGCCTATTGTCTTTAAAAAAGTAACTGGTTTAAATATTTGGAATTTTACACTTCAGTCCTGGTTGCAACGAACAGTTTATTTTCCCACCTTGAGATTTACGGATGAAGGGCAATATACAAATTTAATACAAAAAATAAATAGAAATCAGTGCAGTATAGTATTTAGTGTTGGTATGGGACTAGGGAGGCCAAGGTTCAGGTCCCCATTCAGTCATGAAGCTCACTGGATGGCCACTTCTGCTCAGCCTAACCTGCCTCCCACGATGTAATGGGAAAGGGGAGAACCGTTTATGCCAGCTTGAATTCCTTGGAGAAAAGGCAGGATATACAGGTAAATGTAATAATAAATAAATAGAATGGAGAAAGTGGACAGGGAGAAGTTTTTCTTCCTCTCGCACAATACTATAACTTGGGGGGGGGGCATCCAGTTACACTGAAAGTTGGAGGGTTCAGGGCAGACAAAAGAAATCACTTCTTCGTGTGCAACATAATTAAATAATGGAATCTGGTCCCACAGGAAGCAATGATGGCCACCAATTGAGGATTAGACAAATGTACTGATCCTCAGTGGCTACTAGCTACCATGCCTGTGCTCTGTTTCCAATGCTAGAGGAGGCAGCACCACTTGCTGGGAATTGCACCTGTGGGGAGCACTGTTGCACTTCTGCTGGCATGCTTTCCATAGGTATCTGGTTGGCCACTGTGAGAACCGAAGGCGATATTATTTGGGACTTTGGCCTGATCCAGCAAGTCTCTTCTTACATTCTTATACTCTACGCTGCCTGCACAAGCAGATCGCTCCCACGAGTAAAGAAATGGGGCCATAAGTAACACATGAACCAACTTTTGCACACATTAGAGCTGCTATGTATTTCTTCCGTGTTTGTAAGCATGCCTGGGATATCGGGTACCAAAGCAAACTGTAGCATGCATGCCGCAGCACTGAGAAACGCCAACGTTGGCCTAAGGGCAGTGGTGCTTTTTAAATTTACCCTTTCCCACCTGTGTTCAATCAGAAGAGCCCAAAGCAAATGCACATTCCCAACCCATCACAGTAGGGAGATTATGAAAAAGATTCCAAAGCAGAAATACTTGATTTTCCAACTGCCTACGCTTCAGAAAGGGTGTGCACTTGGATTCCAGCCACCGCAATTGAATTCTGGTTTTGCCCCCATCCGGCGTATACTCGTTGGACTAATCGTTTTATCTTATTATATTCCAGCTTTAACGAAAGTGATGCAATAAAATCGTCGCCATGGGAGACTCCGTAAACACCCACCAGCACAAAAGCCTCCCCACTCCCTTTTAAAGAAGCGGAAGTACATGTTGCAGCAAGTAGCCATGAAACAGCTGCATGTGCTAAATGATGGCAGTGAAGAGCTGATGAACATACACTGAGATGGAGACTGCTTCACAGCTTCAATATTAACGAAATGGGTAGATTAAAAAACCCCAAAGAAAGCCAGAGGCACAGAATGTGAAAAGGATTTGGGAGAGCACGTGTGTTGGTGTGGGGAGGGGACTCAAAGATGGAAGATAAGTATGCGTTGACTGATTCTGTTTTAAAACATAAAAAAAATAAATCCCCAGCATGCCAGAAGCCTTAAAACATGCAATTCCAGTAACCACGTTGCCTCGAAACATGATGCTTGTTATTCTAGTGGCACGCCACCCTCCATTATTCAAAGTATCTTCTTTTCCTAGTATTTGAACGTATTGTGGCCATTAATCAGTGGATAAGTTCTAGAGAATCTTGGACTATAAAGATTAAAATGCTGGTCTGGAAACAATCCTATGAAGAATTCCCACTGGAGTTATCAATATATCTAACAACTTCCAGATGCGTAACCATGCTAGTCTGTTGAAGCTAAAACAACAAAGAGCCTTATGGAATCTTACAGAATAACAGATTTATTGTAGCACACGCTTTCATGGATTAGTATCCAATTATTATTATTATTATTATTATTATTATTATTATTATTAGAAGTTTAGGGAAGTTTTTAATGTTTAATTCTGTTGGGAGAAACCCAGCCAGATGGGCGGAGTAGGTAGATAATAATAATAATAATAATAATAATAATAATAATAATAATAATAATAATAATAATAATAATAATAATAATTACTGTATCTTGCTTTGAGTTTAATGAAAAATCAGTAAATTAAGTAAGGTTACTATTAAAGGTAAAAAAAAAAAACTTATCCTGGATCTTTAGGGGATTTGCACTGGCATCCACAAACCAAGCATACAGGATTTTGATTAGTTCTTCCACACCAAGATGAATGAGAAAGGAACTATGCTTTGCTCACAGCATGGAGCTGCTGCTAAAAATGGCAACCCAGAGTCTGGTTCTTTCCATCTTCCCTGTAACGTAGGGGTAGGCCAATCTGCGGACCTCCAGATGATGTTGCTGGACTCCACCTTCCATCGACCCTGGCTGCCATGACCAGTGGTCAGGGATTATGGGAGCTGTAGTCCAGCAACATCTGGAGGACCAAAGGTTAGCCAGCCATCCTGTAATGTGTAGAAACCCTTTCAGTATCATAATATCATCAAACTGTGTGTTTTCTCCTTCACCCAACATATTGTTGGAGGTCATTAGCCTGGGTGGGGAATGTACAACAGAATAATATCATGGAACTGGGTAAGTGTTCCAACATGTTAATGAAGAAGAAATATTTGATGGCTGGAAGATACTGTTCCTGGCAACCCTGAATTTATTAACTGTGAGGATATGTAAGATTATCTTCATGTTTGCAGTTTGTTTGTAATGTTTTTACATTTTTAAATTATGGTTTTGTTTTACAGTCAAACCTCGGCTCCCGAACGCCTCCGTTTTGAAACGTTTCGGCTCCTGAACGCCGAAAACCTGGAAGTAAATGCTCCGCTTTTCACATGTTTGTCGGAAGCTGAACATCCGACGCGGCTTCCACGTGTGTGCAGGGAGCCGGGCCTCGGTTTTCGAACATTCTGGAAGCCAAACGGGCTTCCGGAACAAATTACGTTCAACAACCGATGTTTGACTGTATTTGTATTGTATTTTTTACCACTTTGCTAACTACCTGGAAATGTAATAAATAAATAAATAAATAAATAAATAAATAAAGTTTGCAAAAGTTTGACAGGACCCTCATGTTTCATGAAACACAGTACTAGTATCAAGGTCTGAAGAAATGTTTTTTTCAAAAGAGAGAGAGGACGCAGCAGAGGTCTCTTTGGGTTTTGTGTAATGTCAGTTCACCTGAGTTAACAAGTATGGTCTGGTGGCTACAGTGCTGGGATTTGTACTCAGGTTAAAAGCCCACATCTGCCATATTTACAGCTGGCCAGCTCTATTCCACCTCCACCAGATTCCGCCCTTGGACAGCCAAGGCATTTCTGATAAAGGCTGCAAAACCAAACACTCAGGTTGTAAATACAAGGAACGACCCTACTTTGCAGAAAAGGCAGACAATGGGAACAAGTGGGAACTAATGGAAAGAGTAATAGAAAAAAACCTCCAAACAGTTCTTTCAGCTAGGTGGAGAGGTACAGAAAAGACACTCAGACACCAACTCAGGAATACAGCAGCCACCCTCCCAGGGATGATAGTAGAAGAACCGAGTCCAATGAGGAAGAGTGATGTGTCTTTTTGACTCTTCTGGCTCCACCTCTATCTGGAGCAGTGATTCCCCACTCTGGCAGAAACAGCAGCTGTATAAAGTCTCACCAATCTGCTTCAGATTCTCTCCTGTTAAGACCCTTCTGTTGCCTGAAGGAAGCTAGGTCTCTCTTTTCTCTAAAAGTCAGTGCAGAAACTCTCCTCTGGCCTGTGCTTTGTTTCATTAACCTTGCCCTCCCCCAGGTGGGTGGTTGTTGTTTTTTGGTTCCCTACACTTGATGGGGGCAGGGGGTGTACCTTGCTGGCAGCCTGCAGAGTCCAAAACTGCCCCAGAAGGTGGAGTCCCAAAGTGCTGGGCTCTCCTACTAACATCCAGGCAACCTCTCTGCCATTTGTTTCTGTCTGTGCAAGTCTGTTCTGACGTAAACATACAGTGCTCATGTAACCTTGCTTCACAGTTTCTTAATTTCCTGACTTTAAAACGGGCCTTAGTACAACTTATCTCAAAGAACTGTTTTGAATATTTTTTTTCAAAGCCTGTAAAAATACTGTATATAAGTGACTAATGATAATTTCCTCCAACCAGCCCTCAGAATCACCTCTGATATCACATATAATAATTTCATGTAAGAAGATGGGAAATGATTGCTGGGAACTCACATTATGTGGACAGTACTCCAAACCCTGATAAAACTTCAGTCCTCGAGGCACACGGTTGTGGACGCCCACATTGCAGCACTCCTTCATCCCTTCATCGATAGCCTCATTTATCTTGTTCACGGGGAAAGCGCAAACTGCCGAGTAATTCCGGGGCACTTTGCTGCCTTCCAGGCTTTCAGCAAACACCCCAAAGAGAACCAGTTCTCTGTCGGCATCACTGACAGTGATCTCAGGAGCCAGTTTTGAGCCAGGCTGGGTAGCATGAGCTGCTTGCAAAACATTAAAAACGACATCCCTGGGGGTTGCCGCAAGACTCCTCTTCCGCTTGGTGTTAAAGCGGCAGTCCAAGTTCAGTTCACGGTACGTGCGCACTTCCGTTTCATCAGTACTGAGCCGCACGATCCTAGTGTGGTACACGCTGGACTCCGTGTTTTCTTTTTGGACTGTTAGGAAATATGCAAAGTTCCGGTATTCAAAGGAATACACATAGTTAACTGGGTATGTGTCTTGAAACACAGGTAGCACCGTTAAGGAGTGGAAAGGATGGTCGAACCCTTCCGCATTACTCTTGAGTCTCCGTATAGACACGGATTTGGGGCTATATGTCTCCGCAATGTTTCTGTTAATGGTAGATGCAACGTAAAAGTAGACCGTGTGTGCCATATCAGAAACTACAACTCTAGTGCCTAAAGGACTGGCCACACAGTCTGGACACTCAGAAGGCCCGTTAAATTTAGCAGAGAACAGGCATTTGGTGTCGACCGACACAACATTGCCCTTTTTTTCAATCTCATGCTGGAAGCAGATTCCATGATGGGAAGTCCCACAACTATAAAGCCAAAATTCTTGAGGATCCATCACCAGAACTCTGTTATCTGTATCTTCGGGATTCATTGGCCCTTTCACGGGGCACTTGGCACAGATCTCACACGCGGCGTTTCCCCAGGGACCAGTCACTATCGTAGACAGAATTTCCATCTTTGAGTTCAACATGAAGATCTTGTTCCGAACTGCAACAAAGATCGCATCATCGTACTCGGAAGTGACAATGTTCTGAATGGAACTCCCAGCATCGAATGTAGGGAAGCTGTACTTCACTGTGAAATCTCTGGTCGAGTTAGACCATCGAGGTGGGCATTGCCATGCCTTCCCAATGATTATTGTGGGCAATAACCCCAATGTGAGGCAAAATAAAAACGATACACCCATACTAGGGAGGTAACAGTAATGCAGAGTCCCAGACCTCAGAGGCTACCTCAGCTTTTCAGTTCTGTGTGGAGCTGAAATCCATCCAGAATAGTCTACCATCGCATTGCAACTGAAAAGGAGAGAAAATATGAATGACTGACATTGAAGAAAAAAGAAAACAAGCTTGCATTTACCGGTAAGTATTACAGAGCATCCGATAGAAGAGGAAGATATTGAGAAGCTGTGTTAAGTCTGATGCAGCAAAAACAACAGTTCTGTGGTACCTTAAAGATGAACAGATTCCTTACATTTTTATATTTTATTTATAAAAATATTCATATTCTGGGAAGCTTCCAACATAATAAAAACACAGCAAAACATCACACAATTAAAAACGCCCCGATACAGAGCTGCCTTCAGAGAGTTGTATAGTTGTTTATCTGTTTGACATCTGATGGAAGGGCATTCTACAGGTTTACAAGAAAAACAAACAAACAAACAACTAAAATACATAAAACCAGTGCTATTTTTCTAGAAAAAGAGGTGCCAGAACTCACCATGAACACCTTCCTTGTTCTCTTAGAATGGCAATGGTGCCCACCTGAGAGGTGCCAGAACTGGGTTCCGGCAAGTTCTGGCTGGAAAAAAGCATAAAAGCATATTGTAAAAACCAGTTAAAAGCAGACACCAATTAACAATTGTGGGAAGATGTTTTCTTAACTGCCTGGATAGGCCTGTTGGAATAGAAAAGTTTTCAGCAGGTGTTTAAAAGTTGAAGCAGAAGTTCCCTTCTTATGTCATAGGTTTTTGGGCCTCGGCCTCGGCCCAGTATAGCCTACCTGAAGGAGCGTCTCCACCCACATTGTTCTGCCCGGACACTGAGGTCCTGCGCCGAGGGCCTTCTGGCAGTTCCCTCACTGTGAGAAGCAAAGTTACAGGGAACTAGGCAGAGGGCCTTCTTGGTAGTGGCTCCTGCCCTGTGGAATACCCTCCCACCAGATGTCAAAGGAATACTTTAGAAGATATCTGAAGGCAGGGAAGTTTTTAAATGACTGATGTTTTAATGTATTGTTAATCTCCTGTTGGAAGCTGCCCAGAGTGGCTGGGGAAACTCAGCCAGATAGGCGGGGTATAAGTAATAAATTATTATTATTATTATTATTATTATTATTATTATTATTATTGGGTCGCACAATAAAAGGCAGTTGGATCTTCTTGTGTAAAGGAATCCTTTACAGAGGCTATACTGTCCGTGAAAATCTGGCCATACAATGTCCATGAAAATCCGGATGTATGGCAACCCATGCCGGCAGTGCCGTTTTGGGCAAATAAATTGAGATTTTGCCAAGAAAGCTCAACAACTTTTAGCTGGTGCCCATCATCACATCTGTGTCCTAAGTCTTGTTGCTTTTGATCTGATGTTTTCACCAGGCAGTAGAGGATCTAGGTAAAGGTAAAGGGACCCCTGACCATTAGGTCCAGCCATGGACGACTCTGGGGTTGCAGCGCTCATCTTACTTTATTGGCCAAGGGAGCCGGCGTACAGCTTCCGGGTCATGTGGCCAGCATGACTAAGCCGCTTCTGGCGAACCAGAGCAGCGCACGGAAATGCCGTTTACCTTCCCACCGGAGCGGTACCTATTTATCTACTTGCACTTTGACGTGCCTTCAAACTGCTAGGTGGGCAGGAGCTGGGACCGAGCAATGGGAGCTCACCGAGTCGCAGGGATTCGAACCGCCGACCTTCTGATCAACAAGCCCTAGGCTCTGTGGTTTAACTCACATGGTTTAATCCATGAAAATCTCATGGATTAAAAAAACAATTCCTTTCTTTTCTCATTAAAAATTATACCAAAAAGCAGGTGGAGGATGTAATAATAACAACTTCATAAGCATTATTTCCTATATATGTAATTGGTCTACATCAGTTAATATTTGCAGGCAGCTTAACACTGACTATCAATGGGGAAGGTTAAAGGTTTTAATAATGTTAAAAAATGATTTAAAATTATTCATATTTATCACTTTAATTGAATTGAATATGACAATACAAACATAGAATACAAAAAAGTAAAACATAACAACAGATGACTGGTGCATCTATTATTAATTAAAGTTTGAAAAGACAGTTATTTTTACTACATTCTTCAGTAATTGAACCAATATAATAATTCCCTTTCCTTTTATTTCTGGTTTTTACATCATCTGGGTGATAAAACTGCCAGATGGTTTTGGCAATTTGGGACTGACTTCTTCGTGAGCTTTATTTCTAATAATATCTGCCATATAAACCTTTCTGTTTCTGGAGTCAAGAAACAAGGTTACCCCCACCATTCAATACTGTATGCTGGGACAACCCCCCTGCCAAAGGCCTTAGAGTTTGAAAAGGAAATAAAATCATACAAAACAGCATAGAATTTATATGTGTATGTTTTGAGTGACCTCTTGCCACTTTTAATTTATGCAGCAGCATAATATTGAATATTTACAGCCAATTTTTCATTGGGCAGGACAAGACACCCATTGGGCGGGGCAAGTTGGGGCAGGGCGCACTGCCTGGAGCCTCACCGCTGCCTCCCCCTCAGTTGTAGGCTAGCAGAGGGAGAGCAGGCGCAAGCCCCATGCTGCCGCTTTGGGCAGCGCCGAGCCTGCAGGCACCCGAGCCACCGTGTCACTTCCAGGAGACACGCATGGCTTGGGCGTGCTGCAGGCCCCACGGTAAGTGCCGCTCCCTGCAGTGTGTTGCCCAGTGCCCCCAGCCCCCCCCCCCAGCTACGCCTCTGAATTTATGTGACATCTTTTTGTTTCTCAGTGGTAGGGCATCTGCTTTCATTCACGTCCCTGGTTCAATTTCCAGCATCACCAGGTGGGCCTGGGAATAATCCATGGCTGAAACTCTTAAGGACTGCTGCCAGTCAGTGTAGACAGTAGTACTGAGCTAGATAGACCAATGGTCTGATTTTCTATAATGCAGCTTTCGATATTCCTGAAATACCCAAAGAATAAAAAATGGTGCTCTCTCTTTGAATTAACAAATGAAGCAAACATTAAGTGATCTGGATAATCAAATCTCATTATCACTGGGTGCAGCACACACACAATCCTATATATATGGGAGGAAATGCGCACACAGTGCAAACGTGCATTCTTGGGTGTGGCTAACACATAATAATGGAACACCCAGATACTTTATTTTAAGTGCCTACTCTCCTGTAGAAATATCTCCATCCATTAACTCTGATCATATGCATGCTTATTCAGAAATGCCATGAAGTTCAACTGAATTTACTCCCAAACAAGTGCAATAACATGAATCACCCAGTAAGTTTATTTCCCCAGTGCACAACTGAAAATAAGGGGATTTAAGGGGGTTATGACTTCAAACATTACACAACAGCAAAACCAAATTTGGCACCAGGAGTGTATACTCACTGGGAAGCCCCAGCAAGGCCAAAGTCCCTGGCAACTCTACCTGCATAACACACACCAACAAGCACTGTTTCGGGATGAAACATTTTTGCCTCACCTTTCAATCTTAAGGGGTCAAGGCAGTTTGCATAAATATCAATTACACACACACACCCTTAAAAAAAAATCACAGCTCCAAAAGCACAGCAAAACACTATCAGGGTTAAATCAGATAAAAGCAACTGCCCTTGACACACCCATCTATCAAGAGAATACTAGGAAGGAGGTAATCGACTCTTTTAATGGACAGCTTCTTGCTTGCTGGCTAAAGCGCAGCAGTGAGGATGCCAAACGAACCTCTCCTTGTCGTTTTCGCACACTGCATTTTTCGTGTACGCAAATATAAAAGGGTGCATTAAAAGAAAAGAAAAGAAAAGCCGTGTGATAGTTGTGGGCAATGGGTGTCTATTGTGCCCTGCTTCGAGCTGAGGCCAACTCTGGGGCAGAAGCGAAAGCCAGGCTGGCGGTATTGCCCTCTCTCGAATTCTCCTTCTCCCAAGCGCCCTGGGCAACAGGTGACCCGGGGGGGGGGGAGCCCTCTTCCTCCGGAGGGCGGGCGAGCGCACCGCGCAAATCCCAGTCGGGGCAGGCGCGGCGGGAGTGTGAGAAGCTCCGCTCCTTCCATGCGCCCAGGTCCTGATTCAGATCCCGCTACGCGCTCGTGGACTGGAAAAGAAACCGAGTAGGGGGGCAAGCCTAGGCGGAAGGTAAGGCCGGCAGCACTGCCCACCTCAAGGCTGAGGCCCCCGGCTCTGAGCTCCTTTCCGACCCCATACAGCGCGACTTCCCCGTGGCCAAGGACTCACCCCGCCGCAGCCGCCGTCTCGGACTCTCTGAACTCTGCGCCGACTACACACCTGCCTGGGGAGGCTCCCAGGAGGAGGACGGGACGGGACCGGGCGGGGACAGCGCGCCGAGGGCGGCACTCAGCCCGCCTCCGCCTCCGCCTCCTCCTTCTGCCGGGCCGCTTCCGCAGCAGCCCGTTCCCGCCTTTGGGTCGCGTCCCAGAGCTGTCGGCGAGGAGTGGAGAGGGGCGGACGCCCGGCCTTTGTAGGACAAATGACTTCCCATAGAGGGAGGCGCAGCCCGGGTTGGCGCGTTCAGGCGCGCTCAGAAGTCGCCCTGTCTGGCAAAGGAGAGACAGGGACAGATAAAGCGGTTGCCCCCTCGGGCTGTGTCCCGACAGCCGGCGCTGGCGACTGTGGCTACTTCTCGGGGTCGGGGCCACTTCTCGGAGGAACAGGGCGCAATCCGTCCCGGCTCTCACCCCGCACTTTCCGCTGCGGATAGAGGACTTTGACCGCTGCGGCTCGCGCGGAGTAGCTTTCTAACGTCTGCAAGGGAAAGACGCGTGTCTGTAATCACCGCGGTGCCTGACCGGAAGCCGTGATTGCCTCCGTTCCCCGGCGTGTATCCCTTGGGTTTAGTTTCGTCGTGTTGGTTTGGAGTAACAAAAAGGAAAAGGGGGAGGGGACTCTTAAAAGACTTTTAAACATTTTATTATGCCGTAATAAAGTTGTTGCTTTTAATGTTTTCCACAGTAGCCTTTCTTCTGTTTGTAGGCTCGTTTTGATTTCAGACATTACGAAATACAGCGGCATCGGCGCTTGTCTGGCATGCGGAGTACAGTATGTGGGTGGATGGTTATCAGGAGTTGCATGAAATTTATTGTTTAAAAAAATAAACTCAAAGGATCTTGGGGAAGGCTACAGTAGGCTATGTTGTAACTGGAAGCTGCCCGGTGATACTGGCTGAGTACGCAGCACACGCCCTCGGACGATTAGTTAAGGGTGCCGGGAATTATAGCTCTGAGGGGTAAACTAGGATTCTTTGTTGGTGGTGCTTTGAATGTATGATGTGTATACATCCTGATTAATACTTTCCACTCCTCCCACCTTGCAGCTCAAAATCGCCTTCTCCCATTGGTTTTCTCACAGGTGTGGGAGAAAGGGGAGACTCCTAAAACATTTTGCTGCCTGAGGAGAAATAGCAAATGTCTCTTTCCCCCACCCCCAGTCAAGAAGCATGGTAGTTATTCAAGGCCAACTTAGCTATTTGGCTCCTGAAAACTTTACAAGCAGCCTCTCGCTGAGAGGAGGAAAAGGCAATAATATGAATAAGGAACAATTCACTGCCCTTTTACTACACCCCAAATCAGCTGCCTTGGGCTGCCATCTCATGCTGCCCAACAGTAGGCCTGCTCCTGTAAAGGGAACTCCCTTGCACACTTCCTCCCACCCAGGCACAGTCTGCCACAAGAGACAAGGCAGAGCCGGAACCTGAGAGTTGCACTCTGTGCAGCTAGTAATTTGCTGTGCGCACTACATCTCCAGGTGAATACCGTATTACCGTAATGTTCACAAGAGAAACACATCTGAAAAGGAGACTTGACATGCAGAGGCAATCGTTCCTTCCCTGGCAGGTTGGCATGCGTCTGTCTGTATGTTCATAAGCACACATGCCCTCAATGGCCTAGATTCAGCAACAGCAGCACCATGGAGGGAGAGGATACAAGTACGAGGGGAGTATTATTCTGTGTTCTGAAATCATGAGAGGGGTCCCTCTACAACCTACTGTCTTTGTGTGAAGGGAGAAGAGTTGCTTTCAGCCAACAGAAGGAAACAGTTCTAACTTTAAGATGGCTTGCGGGAACACATTGTATTTACTGGGCTCTAAAAATCTAACACATTTTGTGAAAGAAGGGAGAATTATCAAAGAGGGGGGGGGTCACCCAGACATCTCAAACCATTATTTTTAGCAATTTTCATTTCCTATCTCTATGGTAGTAGATTTTAAATAACTAGTATTAATGCAACATGACTGCATCTTATGACATATAAATCATATTGCAACTTATCATTCTTCATTTCTGTTTTCCTGATTATTTCTGATCCATTTCCTTCTTGGCGTCTTTACCTCCGTTGCCTATATATATATATATATATATATATATATATATATATATATATAATTATTTGCATTGCAAAGTGTTTTGTTTTCTGCATTTATTTTATAAATGTATGCCTAAAATGCATGCATGCATACATACATACATACATGCATATGAGGGGTGGGAGAAGCTAAATCTTCTTGGGCTTTGTCTCCCACAAATGTCATGTGACAGCAGCCATTCCTCTGTGGGCGAGATGGGAGCAGGCCCCATTCCATTCGCTTTGCTGGAAGGCCAGTTCCACTAGGTTCCCCTGCCCCCAACCCATTTCTGAACTGTTTTCATTCCTGAGCTAGTACTTATAAGAACCGCTATTTAATAATTGGTGCCTGAGTTTGCTTTCCTCTTCCTTTCGTGTTGTGTATTTTTGTAAGCTCACAGGAAGGGGCTGTCTTCCTTTATTCCACATAAGCTGGACTGAAAGGTTTTTGGGGTGAGGACTGAGAGGCAGCAAGGTAGACATGCTCTAAATAAATAAACAAACCTTACAGATCTGGGATTGCCTTCTCCCACACGCGGCAGACAGTATAATTCCCATCATCTTACCATAACAGTAACTGTATCCCAAAAGATAAACGTTTTCGTTATCAACTGATCTGCAGAGAGTTTCACAATCTTGCCCTACACTTTTCTTAACAAGGCTTATTAAAATGTGATTTGTGTTGAGAAGATTTAAATAAGGCAATGTAAGGGTTGTTAAAGCTGACAACTATTTTACAAAAGCCACCAAGAGCTCCTTTCTACACAGGAATTGCTTGCGCTGAATTAAAGTAGCAAGATCAAAACCATGATTATATCATCCATCTCTGGCATTCATGCTATTATTTCCAGTTTCTTTGTAGGGCTCCTTCCGGCTTTTCTCCAGGCATTTTAAATGCCCTTGTGAAATATTTTCTGGGAATCTCTCTTTAGTGGGGTAGCATAGTAGTTGCTGTGCCCTCCCTCGAAGGACAGAGCAAACAATGCAAACAGGAGATTTAGTTCAGCAAGCTAGAAATCCCCAAAGGGGCAGATTCCCCCACAAGATGGTTGTGGGTAGTAATACAGAACCCCTAGAGTAATTTAATACTGGGGATGTGCGATCATCCATGTTCAAAATGATCAGGGAGATCTTGAGATGAAGAATAAAATCAAGGAAGCATCCAGAAAAGGGTGACTTCAACTACCATCACATAGACTGGCTACATGTGTGTTCCAGTCATGACAAATGGGCAAAATTTATTGAAACCCTAATAATTTGCTCTAGGACGCGGGTGGCGCTGTGGTCTAAACCACAGAGCCTAGGGCTTGCCAATCAGAAGGTTGGTGGTTCGAATCCCCGTGACAGGGTGAGCTCCCGTTGCTCGGTCCCTGCTTCTGCCAACCTAGCAGTTCGAAAGCACATCAAGTGCAAGTAGATAAATAGGTACCGCTCTGGCGGGAAGTTAAACAGCATTTCCGTCACCGTGCACTGCTCTGGTTCGCCAGAAGCGGCTTAGTCATGCTGGCCACATGACCCAGAAGCTGCCTGCAGACAAGCACCGGCTCCCTCGGCCAGTAATGCGAGATAAGCGCCACAACCCCAGAGTCATCCGCGACTGGACTTAACGGTCAGCGGTCCCATTACCTTTTTACAGTACATATGGTCATGGAGCCGACCAGAGGGCAGCACCCTGGGCTTAATATTTGGTGCCGTCCAGAACCTGCTGCAGGCTATAAGTGTTGCTGAACCAATTGGGAGCAGTGACCATAGCACTATTAAAGTACTGTAAACATACCTGTAAATGGCAAATAGCCAAGAAAATTCAACATGGTCACATTTGTCAAAAGAGAAAACTTCCCAAAAATGAGATTAGTAAAAAGGAAGCTGAAAGTCAAAGTCAATAGGGTTTTCTCACTCAAAAATGGCAGGGAGTTGTTGAAAAAAACGGTATTAGAAGTTTAACTGGAATGTATACTACAGGTCAGGAAAGGAGCAAGAGGATGTCATTGCGGTTAACAAGTAGTCAAAGAAGCTATTAGGCAGAACTCTTCCTTCAAAAACTGGAAGTCTTGTCTAAATGAGAAGAACAAAATGGAACACAAACTTTGGCAAAAGAACTGCAAGCAGGGATGCTCATAAGGGATGAACAGCGAAACTTCTCTTATACTCTTTTGGAATTGATCTTTGCCTAAACTTAAAGCAAGCCCTATCTGGGGGCACCCTTGATACGACATGTAGCAACTGCAAAGTTGCACAACCCAACAAAGAGAGTAACAATTATTTCACATATACAGAACTGCAGATTTCCTGAAACCAAATGGTTTAATTAGCAAAAGGTTAGGGGAGATGTTATCGAGAAAACTCAAATGATATACTTTGGATTAATGAAAGTACTATTGAGAGAGATTTGACATGATATGTGAAGGACAGAAATGAGTGTGGATTAAGTAGGATTTTTAGTTGGGTAATTTAGGTTTTCTCAACGGAGGTTCCAATATATTGAAAATGAAAGTTATAAGTATTAAGGAATTGATCAAGAAGATTGTAACTGTAGAAATCTAAAGCAACTATATGACATTCTAATTCACATGTGTAGCAGAAGATGTGACCTTGGACGCAGAATATGTGACACTGTAAGCACAGGAAATTTGTTCATTTTAAAAATTCCATTTGGATCGATTTCTTGTTTGTGTTGTCACTGCCCTGATCGTTAAGAAAGCTTTCACACTTCTGACCCTTTGCTGCCACCTTGTGGCTGTTGTGTTCCCAGCCTTTTAGAGACGAGTTGACACAATGCTTTTGCTCATTGCTTTAATGAATTACATTGCCATTGGTATGTCACATTACCCTTCTCTCCCCCCACCTTCCCCCCTCTCTCATACACATTAGGTATTAAACAAGCTTAGAGTATTGAGTTCCTACAAAGTCTCACATCTAAGGCTGGGATCACACTGAGACAGTGAACTTGGGCCTAAGGCTGTACAACTGCAGCATGGATGCGAAAACTGAATGCCTATCATACCAAAAAACATAATTCACATGGAAAACTGGATGTCATGGAGAAGGGGTCCAGCCTAGCCTTCTCCGACATGCTATTTCTCCATGTGCCCCCCCCCCGCTGCCTGCAATCTGAGGTGGTACAACCCAGGCAAAGGTTTAATATCCGTCTGAGACCATGACCAAGGATAAATAATGCCCAGTATTTGGTTGAGGTAAATGAGACTTGTAGAATAACTGTATGGTCTTCTCTCTGTGTATATTACAGAGGTCAATCCGAGAGAGAGAATTCTCTTTGCTGATCTACTTTGGGACTTGGAGGACCTAAACACAATCCTTTGTATTCTCCCAAACCTCTCAAATGCAGTCAGGTATGTATGCTACATGCTGTCCACACCTCCACTCCACCTCAGCTGATTTTGTTGTTTGCTATGTTTTTCGCTGGGTAGAATATCAGCTTTACTTGTGCCTCCCTCCAGATCTGTCTCTACATTTCTTATAACGAAGCAGTTACAGCGTGGACTGCAGGCACAACCGCCACTTCCATATGTATGCTTTTCACTATACTACCGGTATTTGTTATTCCTGGAGCACATGGCGTTCTTTAATTATGTGTAAACGGTATGTGGAATGTGATTGCTTCACCATGGATGGGAATAATCTCCTGTTACATCACAGGTGTGTTGGGCATGGGGAGTAGAACTTAGCTCCTTTGTCACCCATGAAATTTGTAAGTCTGCCTCCTCAGTAGACTGTATCGCCTCCGAGTATTCCTATAACACGAGGCCAAAAAAGCATCTCTGTCTTTTCTCTTCTTATTTGCACCTTGTAGGAATGTTATTAACGAAAGGATAGAATGCAAAATATAATTGCAGACAGATGTAAGACAAAGGTGGTTGAAGCTTGATGTGGAAAACACCTTTGCCTTTTTGTCTTCTAACAGTGTAAATCATTCTGTCCCATCTGAGCTTTTGATTTCTTCTGGTATGTCCTCAGTCTGAAAGTGATCAGTCTAAACAATTGTTAAACAATTAAAAGAGTCTTGCATTATCCACACCTATACTTGAACCTGCAGCTTTCCTTTGGGGTTGAAATTATGAGTAATCTAACAAAGAAAAGTCTATCGGGCACCCAGAGCGGCACACATGCCGTGCACCCGGGGTTGGCGCGATCCGCCCGAGGGGATGACACCTGGGGCGGACTGCCCCCACCACACACCCCTTCCTATGCCCCTCTCTGTATGGGCAGCATGTGGAGTACAATAGCAGAGATGTGGATACATCAGAGCTTTGCAAACTAGGAACTTGCATAAAAATTAGAAGGAATCAGTGACCTAAGCCGATTCCAAAGGGAAGTGTGCAGCAGGGAGCTAGACTGTTCATAAAATGCTCTCTCTGCTCCCCAGTACATGCTCCTTTGATGACCCGCTGCTTGAGGTGCAAGGCAGCGTGACACAGAGGACATTTGGGAAGTCA
Organism: Lacerta agilis; assembly: GCF_009819535.1. Lineage (NCBI taxonomy): Eukaryota > Metazoa > Chordata > Lepidosauria > Squamata > Lacertidae > Lacerta > Lacerta agilis. The sequence continues at coordinate 67,224,660 of NC_046313.1, forward strand.
TTAAAGATTAGGGAACCCACGGGCAATGAAGTACACTGGACTCCTTGATGCATTGGCTTGGGCAACAATACAGGGAAACAATTGCCTGAGCTTCTCCCAAGAGAAGTTTGTTAGGAGAGGAGGGGAAAACACACTCGGGAGATGTGGACAAGATTTGGTTTAAGACAATCTAAAAAAAAAGTGGCAGAAGTTACATTCTATGTTGGGGATGAAGAGCATCTTGGGTAGCAATCACATGGATGAAAGCCAGGAGGATCCATGTTTCAGTTCCAGATGCAGCAGAGTTAATGTTTAAAATGTAGTACAAACTGAAATGCAAGTCTCCTTCCCAGATGCTCCCTGTAGGCACAAAACTCTGTTCTCCTCAGACCCACCTTTTCTCCTCCTCCTCCCATTTCTGCTTGGGGAAGGAATCTCGGAGAGAGGGTCTAGTCTCCCCAGAGGCGAGAGGACGTCCCTTTGGGCATTCACTGGCACTGAGGAACCCCAGGCAGACGACACAGGCCGCAGCAGTCAGTAAGTCTGGGGTGTTAATATAAAGAGCCGGTCTTCTTCCTTGCGGATCCACCTCATAAGTTTGTTGACAGCGATGACAGCTGCTGCTTTGGTTCCCAGGGGGCTGAAGCACACGTAGAGCTCAAAGGCACTAGTTACCTGGAGAAAGGAAATGTTAAAGCTCCATTACAACATGCCAACAATGCAAGCCCACTCCTCTAGAAGAAGGATTGTTGCCGTGGTGGTTGCCAAGATTGAGATTTTGGTATTTTTCACTGGTTCAGGTGGTGTTGGTGAGAGAGGATGTTAAAAAGAAGAAATGAGAAGAAATCTGATGAAGAATGATTTGCTGCTTTAAACCTTGCATGCTCTTTTAACCGTCACACTTACCATGCTATTTTTAAAGATTAAGTTAATGGACATTGGAAAATGTATCCAGAGGACACATCCGCAAAGCGCAAATGTACAAAAAAAACAAGGCATTTGTTGCAATACCAGCTAGCATCCATTTCTGATCTTGTAATCCTAAAATGGTGAACCCAGATAATAAGCTCGTACATCAAGTTATAGCCGCAGGTTTTGCTTTTCCTGTGATTTTTCTAGCAATTGCCACTGAGGTGTAACTTACCCAAGCCAGGAGATTTTCATTAGATCCAGTGTAATAGATGTAGCTCAGAGGACGGGAAGAATTATGGGCCCGGCTGTGTAAGTACTGATACAATCCCAGAAGTCTCTCTTTTTCCTCCTCAGTGATGTAGGGAGCATCAATCTCTGGGCTGGAAAAAGAAATTTCCCCTTGGTTGAACCTCTTGTCGTGAATGGAAATGAAAATGGACTACAGCAGAATAGCTTCTTTTCATAGGGCAAAAGGAAAGCTATTCAGAAACAAGTTCAGGAAAAAAAGATCTGGGGCAGAAGCCAGAGCTAAGGAACTAGCTAAATGCATTCCTGGTTATCAGATGAGCTGTCACTGAAACAGAATTCCTGCAGTTGGTTCTAGAGGTAAAACCAGTGGGCCATGCAGCGTCGCAGCGATATGTTATGCATCCTATGAGCTCTTTAGTAGCTTGGTGCCCCAAAGCTAAACATGGAGGCCATACTGACTGGTATTGACCATTCTGTCACAGAGAAAAGTAGACCAACCAGAACAAGGGTACATGAAAGACCACCTGCCCTTGAATATTATTATCATCATTAATTTTTTTGATCGCCTTCTACACAATCCTCTTTAAGGCACAAAACCAGCAAACCCTCCCAAACAGCAGGTACAGTGGTACCTCGGGTTAAGAACTTAATTCGTTCTGGAGGTCTGTTCTTAACCTGAAACTGTTCTTAACCTGAAGCACCACTTTAGCTAATGGGGCCTCCCACTGCTGCCACCGCACTGCCGCCGCCCGATTTCTGTTCTCATCCTGAAGCAAAGTTCTTAACCCGAGGTACTATTTGTGGGTTAGCAGAGTCAGTAACCTGAAGCGTCTGTAACCTGAGGTACCACTGTATATTTAAAGCAAAATTAAAATACAAAATAGACACTTTTCCTGACCCATAAAATTGGGCCCTGCACTGAATTCCTGTTTTTATAATACTGGTTTGTTTTTTATTCTGTATCTCTGCGTTGTATCAAAGCAACTTTTACTCAGTTAGTCTGTCCATTAATTGCAATGGGTCTACTCTGTGAATGGCTAACATTGCCTACAACTCTGTTTTTACGATTCTGTCCTATTGTTTCTATGTTGCATTTCATATATCACTGGAAAGAATCTTTTTATTTTTTATTTTGTTTATACTATGGCAGACCAACACGGCTACCTACCTGTAACTACATATATCACTTAAATATCTTTTAACACTTAAGTCGTTTAGAAATGCTTTTAAATAAATACATAAATCCCACCCATCCTTGCCACTTAACAAAGCATCAGATAATATTAATGAGCTGAAAGAAAGACGCAGCCTAGAACAGATTCTCACCTGGTGAAGAGTCCTGAGCTCTTAGATTTGTAGATGAAGTGTCGGAGGTCTGGGATTCCCACCTGGGAGACAGTGTAGAAAGGAGTGCACAGCGCCTCCACAAGGACATGATAAACACCGCGCTTCTTCAGCCGTTCCTGGAACCTGCGCTTGCAGTCAGACACTGTGAAGAAGTCCTCACGGTCAGTGGAGATCAGAAGGAGACACAAGTCCGTGTCCTGCGCCAAGTAGGAAATGTGAGCGTGGAAGAAACCGCTGGAATTGAACTTGGGCAGGCAGATGGGAGTCCAGGCTTCTCCTTCTCTAAATGAGGAGGATGAACTGATGAGGTTGAAGAGTAGGTGGAGGTCAATCGGATGCAGGAACTGGTCCTTTTTTCTCACCAGAGATACCAGCTGGTTCTTGGATAAGAGGATGGAGAAGACCAGGCTTTTAGCTTTGGCTTGCTGGAGGCAGGAGCTCACGGCATCCCTGACTGCAGCATCCATGGGGAGGCAACGTGCAGCCCCCATCAGAAAGCTTGGGTCCCTTGCCATCAGGTCTAGCAAGTTGTCTGTGATGCGCTCGGAGCCTGCCAGCAGTCTCCTCAGGTCATAGTTCTGCTTCTGCTGGAAGATATGGCTGAGCTGGGTCCACGTCAAGAGACTGAGGATCTGGTAGTAGATATAAAGGAGCTCCTGAGCAATTTCTTGTTCTGACTGCCGTGTCTGAGCCACAGCAACCAGCACCAGGGGGCTCCTGCGCACAAACACCACCTTGTACCCATCTGCCAAGAAGGCAAGGATGGGGAGGGAGAAAGCGAGAAGAAGCACATCAGTTTCTTTAGAACACAGTGGCAACTCCTGAACACAAAGCAGCTATGGTTCTTTTGAGGCAACTCCTCTGAATCCATAGATCACTTGTGGGGGAATCTCTGGCCTGCAGGCCTAACTAGGCTTGGCAGAGGTCCTAATTTGGCCTTGGAGTCTGTTTTCCACAAGCCACTCCCACCTATCCCACAGTCTGCAGCAAGCCCCTTTCAAGTTGTCACCTGATGTCGTAATGATGTCAGATGATTGACAGGTGAGCAATCCCACCCACTTATCAAAGTTGGCCCATGTTGAGTGGGGCAAGGAAGACTCCAGCCCATTGGCCAGACCCAGTTCCCTAACCTTATTATAGATGGTGGGAAGAAAATCAATTTCCTTACAAAGCAAATATCCTTGCAACAGTGTGATAAGAAGCCTACACTCTCCTGGAAACCCAGTGTTTAAAACCTAACAAAGAATAGGAAAATCAGAACTCTACCGCGTATGCAGTTAGCAAGGTTGCCTTGCTATGGCATAAGGAAACCATCTTTACCAGGGGCTCATATTTTAACTTCATAGAGTGACTTCCCATTTTTAAATATCTACTTCTCACCAAGTTGATCAATTTGCATCTGAGCTCTACTACTTCAGATTGCAGGTGAGGGTTCATGTGACTAACAGCTACTCTACCAAAAAAAGCTTTTCTACATAAAAGAAAAACCCTAGACGTCATGGAGAAAGGTTCTAACCTAGCCTTCTCTCTGGTGTGTGTGTGTGTGGGTGTGTGTGGGTGTGTGTATTTAACATGCATGGATTTTTTGTGATCCCCATCAGCAATTTAAAATGATATGGTCCAAGCTTGGGTTTCCCTGCTCAATGAGAATTAGGGGTAAGAAAACAAAGAAAGGAGGCAGGGAGAGCATCTAAGTCAGTGTTTCTCAACCTTGGGTCCCCAGCTGTTGTTGGACCTACATCTCCCATCACTCTTGACTAATGGTCTTGCTAGCTAGGGATGATGGGAATTGTAGTGCAGCAACAGCTGGGGACCCAAGGTTGAGAAACACTGATCTAAGTTAATTGCTAATGGTTAGGGCAGTGATTGTCAGGATTTAAGGAAGCATACTTATAGAATATTGCCTTTGACTGGTATCTACATGTAGATTCCCCATCCCAGAGACTGCAGCACTGTCAGTGTGGTTATCAACATCCATAGATAGCAGTCTAGAAAGGCTCTCTTGACCAAACATGGATTTAGATAATCATTTTTACTACACTTCGGCTTGGGACTTGCCTTTCAAAGAAATCTATAGCTTCCTTCTCTGGCTTAGTTTTGTAGCATTTTCTAAACAAAATATGAAAATAGCATATTGTTCTCTTCTGATTATTCTGTGTACAAGTTGGGACTGGCAATCGGATATTCGATGACATCTAATATTTCCTAAAACTGCTGGGTTAGAAAGGAGCATAATAAAAACATGTCCCCACGCCACTCTGGCAGGGGGCTTTCCTGGGGAAAGATCATTCGCACTCCTTGCTCCTGTTTTCTCAGGTTCTTTTCCAATTGGGGGAACCAATTGAAAAACGGTAAGATAGCGGTCTCTTGGGAAGAAACCCTGTCAGTGTGACTCTTAAGTACCTGCATGAATAGACCTAATGGAATTCTTCTGTGCTTCAAGGAAGGACACGAGAGCCATCATCACCCCCATGATGCTGGACAGTGCCTCTTCAGACCCATAGCGGGAATACACCGGCTTGCCTGCCTCACTCAGAACAAAGACATGCTTCTGGTGCATGCGCCAGGCATCCATGGTCACGTCTTCTTCCTCCTTCCCGGACAGCACAGAGTCTCGGCGTGAGGCCTGCGGCGAGAGCTCCAACTTGTCTTCTTTGCTGTGCCTTATCTCTTCTTCCAAATCCAGGGCTATGCCAGTAAGCTGGGTGCTCAGTTCACTGAAGTCCTTGCTGATCTCCTCCATCTTTGCCTGCTCACCTTGGCGCTCTTCGCTTTCCTCCGGGCTCTGGGGAGCTGCATCCTGATTCTCGGTGCTGGTCAGGTCTTCATAGGACTTGGCATGAACAAACATGGCTCCCTCCTGGCCTGCCCCTTGTAAACAACATGCCAGAACAGATACTGAGTTACTCCCAGGAAGGAGCAGATAAAAAGCTACAACAAAGGCATCATCAAAGAATGACTAGGAAAACTCATAAATGCCCACAAGACACATATGATGGCAAAAATCTCTCAACATTTTCCTTAACCTTATACCAGAGTTTTTGTTTCTGTGCTCCTCATTTAGTGGGTTACAAGCTGCAAACAGCAGATTTCAATGGTTGTGTCATGCTGTAAGGAAATATCCTTTAGTTAAATAGCATGCGTGCTTCCTAAGCCACAATGAATGCTCCTCCTTAGAAAGCACTCCAATTCTATAGATTTCTTTAGAACAGACAGGGCCTTTCATTTTAACATTTTGATGTGGTAACTGCACTGCAGGATAGCGGGAAATTGAGGTCCTTGCACCCGAAACCCTTTGACTCCCATCTAAGTATCTGATATTCATTATCTTCCATACTAAAGCAGAACATGTGCATTCTTTAGGTACATTCATCTATCACAAAGGAACTGCTTCACTGAGCCTTTTGTAGTAGTTTTACAAAGAAATAAATGAGAAAACAATTCTCCACAAGCAGCTGAAAAGCACATGCAGGTTAAAGATGTAATCCTAGGAGCACTTTCTTGGAGTAAATCCCATCAATAAGAGTAGAATTTACATTACGAAGTAAGCATGTTTGGGATTTGCTACTTGTTGATTATAAAGGTGACCCCAGACAGGTTTATTCTCACCATACAACCATGTTGAACCTGCAATCAGGTCTATTGGTCTATACCCTGTTCTGTGCAGACAGAAGAAACACCTTGGTGCATCTGTAACAGCAAAACCAGATGCTTTCATGTGCCCCAGCTGCAACAAAATATGTCACTCCCATATCGGTCTCCACAGTCACAGTAGGCTCCAACGGTTTCACTTTACCCCCAATGGTGCACCCTTCCATTCTCTCTTGAGACAGATGGATGCAAACAACTGTTCTGGATTACCTCTTGCTTTCCAGCAGTGCAGAATTTAGTTAGCTCTGTTTTGTGTCCTCTCCTTGTTTTGATCAAGGGAATATGACATTTATTATTGCTGGCATAAGGTGTGGGTGTACGCGGTCTGGAAATGCTGCCTAAGGAATAGGTCAAAAGCTTCTGGTTTTGTCATTATGACACTGTCTGTGTTTATGCCAGCCTCAGATGAGCGCTGTTGGCTGGAGATTTTTTTTTTTTGGTCAGTCCACAGAGTTGATCAGATAATGGTGCCTGACTATAAGTTCATAACAATTTTGGGGGGTGGGGTGGAGAGATCAGCAGGCAGTGAAGAGCCCAAGTCACAGAAAAAATGTTTTTGCATATATTATGTATACTTGACTGAAAATAGATTTGAATACGAATTTCCTATTTTAAACAAAATTCTGGCTCAGCTTAAAAAGTAGGAGACCTATAAACCACTTAACCAAACCATTACCCAGGGGCCAGTAAACTTTTTCAGCAGGGGGCGGTCCACTGTCCCTCAGACCTTGTGGGGGGCCGGACTATATTTTTTTGGGCGGGGAATTGAACGAATTCCTATGCCCCACAAATAACCCAAAGATGCATTTTAAATAAAAGGACACGCTGATTCCCGGACCATCCGCGGGCTGGATTTAGAAGGCGATTGGGCCGGTTCCGGCCCCTGGGCCTTAGTTTGCCTATCCATGCCTTAGAGCATAGTGAAGTTGTTCCCCCCCCCACTCCCCATCACACCTCTTGCCTCCCTAGCTGTTCACATCAGCACAGCTTCGTTAGTGTCAATTTGATTCTGTTCACACCAGGGAGCGGAAATATCTTTACCCTATGCAAAGGTATTTGCAAGAGGTGTGAAGCTTGAGAAACAATGCATCAAAGAGTAGTATTTTATAACCAAGTACAGGATAACATGCATTTGGATAATTTCATGTGAACACAGATTAAAAACCCAGCACTGAAAAGGCAGTGGGTGCATAGAAAATAGCATGGGGAACACAGTCTAAGCGGTGCACAAAGAAAATTGTAGATTAAACACAGCACCCCCTTGCATTGCCACTCTGCTGTAAGTGTGCCAACTGTGGATCTGGCAAAAACAGATGTTGGTGGGAGGGGAAAGCGCTAAAACACCGGCCCCCAAATAAAGGAGAGTGGGACAGAGAACAGCCCCACCTGCCTGGCAAAGCTTTGGATTGGGTGGTCCCTCTTCCTTTGCTTCGCCCTCCCCAGCCCCCTCTGAATTGCTCTGCCCACACCTACCTGGTTCTGTTCCCTGAGTGAGACCTGGGGTAGGACTCTCTGACCTCTCAGCATGCTTTCTGTCGCATGGGACCAATGAGCCATTGGGCACATCTCCATCCTTCTTGTGAACATCAGCAGCCATCCCTTGGAAGCTTGTTGGGACCTGCAAACAAGCAAACAAAGAAAGACCTGCTAGCTTTTATTCCCCAAAGCAGTGCAGAACTTATGCAGTTACCTAACCTGAGTGACAAAACAAGTGCATTGGAGCACCTCCATAGCATTGGATTTATATGAAGTAGCCTGGAAATGCTTCAGTTTTAATTACGCTATGGTTATCCCACATAGAGTGAGCATTTTCTAACTGCGTAGTGCAGCGTTCGTTTCTTCTCAGCACTGACCTATGAGAAAAGTTACTATCATTTTCACTTTACAAATGGGGAAAGGAGGCTAAGATACAGTGGCTTGACCAAAAATCACCCTCTGAATCCACGGCTAAGCAGGTATTTGAACTCAACAATGCTCTCAAGACCTGGAAGTATGCAATGGGGGCAGATGTTTCAATAGCAACGGCACTAACACCAAATGATTCAAGTGTTTGGTAAGGATGGCTAGATCTGTTGATGCAGCAGTAAAATGGTCAGTCTTTTCCTGCAATGTGTAACAATCGAACAGGAAGCAGGGGCAGTGGTCCTTATTCACAGGACAATTAAAGTATTATACGTACAGAATAATGTTTCTATTTGAAACCGTGAAGCGCAGGAGAGTTTGGTAATGTACTCAGCGATATCTCTCTCCTCACTGATGAACAGTCTGCTTCTGAAAGAGACTCCTCATATTAACACAGGGTCAATAAAAATGTGTCTTTTCCATCTTGATTTATTAAATGTCAACCATGTCCCATCGGTGTTTGCCTGTGGTTGTTAAAATCAAATGATAATGGAGGAGTCAAATCCTTATTATGAGATTAGGTGGACAAATCACAAAAAGACTCAAAAGCAAATGAAAGCACACGTCTTCCATATTTTCAAACTTTTGACGGCACACACAGGATGGGAAAGACATTCTGATTATTTCAGTTAAAGCAGAATTGGTTACAAGCTGCATGCTTTTAGTCTTCAAACATCCAGGCACATAATGAAATTAATTAAATGATAAGAGCTGGTAGCACTGAACACCCTCTTTCGTTCCATCCCAGATACCTTGCTATCCATAGCATGTTGAAGAATTCTACACACTGGGGAATTTTCACCCCCTGATGATGTAAAAAGTTAAGTGTCGTGTATGAAGATGGGTGTTTATGTTAAGCTGGTTGGCAGCTGGGTGTTTATTTTATTTTAATTTATGTCCTTTGTAGTTACAGGTACTTATTTTTAATCTCTGTCATCTACCACAAGACCTTGGAATGTGCTGAGCTAACTTGTTACAGTGCAACCTACCGGTAAATCTATGCTTGGCAGGGTGTTGGAATGGATGGCCCTTGTGGTCTCTTCCAACTCTGATTCTATGTACTCTGAGGTAAGCACTACAGAATTCAATGGTTCTTACTCCTAGGTAAGCAAGTATAGGATTGGCTGGGGAAACCCAGCCAGATGGGCGGGGTATGAATACATTATTATTATTATTATTATTATTATTATTATTATTATTATTATTATTATTATTATTAATTAGATTACAGCTTGAATGAACTCATGCTACCATCTGATACACTTTTTCTGGGTGTTAATCCCAATGAACACAGTGGAAATTATTTCTGAGTCAAGGTGCACAGGATCTGCAAGTAGTTAACAAAATAAATAAAGTTATTATAGATCAGCGCTGAACTGAATTTAATTTCAACTGCATTGCTTTTAAGGGGGGGATTCCCACTAAACAAGATTAAAAAATAGGTAGAAATGGAAATCCAGAACTAACTTAGTACTTGACTTCTGGTATGAGTTAAGCTGGTCTGTTTCCTTGTGCCTTTCTCCTGCTCTCACATCTATCTTCCTGGTACAATGGTTAACTGACTTGAGCCATTACCCCATCTGCTTTTGTGGCTGGTTTGCTCCCCCACCCCCCTTGTGCAGCAGTGTAAATTTTCAGCACAAATTTGTGGAATCCTATGCATGAGTTTGGCCAAACTGCAGGAGGCAGTGAAAGATAGGCATGCCTCCTGGCGTGCTCTGGTCCATGGGGTCACAAAGAGTCGGACACGACTAAACGACTGAACAACAACAAATGCATATATTTGGAAGTAAGACCCAGCGAATTCAGTAGAATTTACTTCTGAATAAACATGCAAAGGTTTGGAATGCATGCTGTTTCAGAATTCTAGGTCTGAAAAACAAATGGTGCATAGCCAGCTGTACACTTTGAAGCGATGCTTGTCCCAAGGAAACACTGCTAAACAACAAAAACCAAAATACAAATAGCTTAAATACTAATAGGCTTTAATGAAATATAACATATTAAAGAATTCGAGTAAAATACAATGAAAATTTAAGCATGAATTTTACTAAAATCTATCAAGGTTTAATATATTAAATGATATACAGAGAAAGATAAAATAATATACACAATATATACATAAATAGCTACATTAAAAAATTCTTGGCAAAACAGAGCAACACAAAATTCAGCAAACGAAAAGAGCAACTATTTAATAGGTGTTTGGTTCAGAATACATACTTAATCTGCATGTATTGGTACAGTGGGAAAAGTCGCTGGTTCTGCATTTTATTTTTGTTAGAAATTGGGCTTTTGTGGTTTAACACAGGAATAGGGAACAGGACATAGGTTAGCAACATATGGTTCCCTATTCCTGTATTAGACAAGAGAACTCCATTCTTATAAAAAAGAAAAAGAAAAGAAAAAGCAGAAACAGTGACTCCCATCAACCCTGGCTATTAACCATGCTAGCGATGGCTGTTGGGAGCTGGAGTTTAACATCATCCAGAGGTCAGAGGTTCCCCATCCCTGGTCTATCAGATAAATCGTATGACAGATGTTTGTCTCTTTTTAGAGATGGAAGTATTGGGGTTATTCCATACTATAACTTTGGGTGATGTGCGAGAAGCATAGTGAAGAGATACCAGGAGCTAGGAAATTCCTCCAATGTTCCTAGGTGTGTTTTACATATGTTCTGCAATTAGGTCCCACGACACACCCTTCAGAGGGTGGTTTTGGACGGCCTGCAGCTTAATTTATTTATAAAAATATTTATATACCACTGTATCAAGATACACATAAAGATCACAGCAATTTACAACAATATAAAAGCATACAACCAAACAATAAAATTTACTGATGAGCTGAAGTATCTTCAGCAGACTAATTAAGATAATTGTAGCTTATGATTATACCTTAACAACCTTGAAGAGGTTGCAAGTTTGAGATTCTATAAACTGTAATTAATCAAGCCCTAACATTTTATCAGGCCAACTAACTGCTTATTTAGAAATTACCAAAATGTTTATTTCAACAGGACAGAGATGAGAGGAAATACTAATACTAATACTAATAATAATTTATACCCTGCCCATCTGGGTGGGCCTCCCCAGCCACCCTGTCTCTATTCCAAGACACTTGGCTCATCCCAAATTGTATCCCCAGTTGCATCAAACTTTTTTTCTTTACATAAAAGAAACTCACTGTCTTATGTAGCACAAAGTAAATGGTCCCCAACTGCCAGACTTGGGGTGGTGGTAAGAACCTGCCCGTCCATCCAGATTTTGTTATCAACATGGGCAAGCTAAGACACACACCCAATTTTGCCTCTCAAGGTTCTCAGTGCAGCACTCTCCTCTTTAATCCTTATCACAGCCCTGGGAGGTTGGTTAAGCTGAGAGATAGTGACTGGCGCAAGGTCACCCAGTGAGTTTGTGGTTGACTGTGGTTGAACTCACAAACCCAGTGAGTTTGTGGTTTAAACCGGACCTCCCTGGTTCTAGTTTGACACTCCAACTACACCACACTGACTTTACATTCTCCTGGGTGAGCTGCCATATACCCACAAAGACCTGGGAGACCTGAGTTCAGTTCTTACCATTGCTACAGAGCAGCGTTCAAAATCTGCCAGGCGCAAATCTGCGATCAAGTGAAGATGCCCAGGCGCCAGGATGGCGCCTGATGTCTCCACCATCTGGAGGTGCATGCCTGGGGATCCTTGGACCTTGTCTGTTTTCACACACTAGCATCACATCTTGTAGAATTCGGTCCATGATATTTTATCTGCACAATCAATATGAATTATAGGAACCAAAAAGTTGTATTGAAAAATACGACTTTTGAGCCACCTGGCCCCAAAATGGCAACTAGGCCTTTCGTTTTGGCAACTGTAACCCTGGTTTAAGGAGCCATTTGGCGCAGAGCATATATATTGGAGTTTCTCACACTGCTACAGAGTACAGACTGAGTGTGTGGCCTTGGACAAGCTACTCTTCTTTCAGGCTCAGTCGTTTCCTTATGCAATGACAATAATGGCCATTTATAACAATAAAAGTTATCAGCATGATAATGGTTATAAAGTGTTTTGGCCGCTGTAAAGTGTGATATAGGCATTTTGATATCAGTATTGCAGCCTTTTGCTCTAGGATGAGGAGGCACACAGGGCCACAAGTTTGACCTGCTGCTAATTGGTAGAGTTAATTGCTCTGTGGACAGACATTCAGCCCAGCATATTGCTAGCCTCTAAATCAAATAATTATTTATGCTTTTGTACAACTTCTGATCCACACTGAGAGCACCAGCACACAATTTAAGTAGCGGGGACATAGCCAGCCCTTCTCAAGAAATGTCCCTGACTTTTACCTTGGCTACATTTCCTCCTGGGCTCTCAATCTCTCTCTGTCGGAGAAGAATCTCCTAGGGAGCACAGTGTGATCCCAAACCACTCCGGTTTCTTTGCTTCTAGTTTCCTGAGGAACCTTATTGTTGTTGGCTTTGGTAGTACAGCAGACGGATTTGTACGAAATCCAGTTTGGAAGAATTTCAGTTGCCCCGATTTATGTTGCTCAAATAACATGGAAAATATGCAGGGCTGAAGAAAGAAATCCACCGGCCCAGCCCCTGTATGTGCCTTCCTGTTTGGTCTAGCAGCACACAAAGGATACTTACAGCTTTGACAGGAACAGCCTGCGGAGGAGTGGAAAGAGCCAGTGAGTGTCTGCTTCTGCAGTTGCCTTGCCGGTGATGTCTAAGCAGAAAGGGAAGAGGAGAGGGGGTTCTGCATGCTGCTATCTCCTCTGGGGACTCTGATGCTGCACAGCCACGGACATGCTTCCCCTGAGTCTGCCCTCGCCAGCTATAGCCAGGAAGGTACAGTGCACTACCTACTTTTCCTTTCAAAGGTCACTTTCAGGGCCACAAGTCCCAGTGCATCTTGGGGAATGTAGTTCCAAGCTGCAGTTACAGTGTTTCAGTAGACAAAATACGATCTTCACAGAAAATGGAAGAGACTTCTGGTTAATGCACATCTGCCTAGATGTGAAAATCCATGAAGCAGATTTAAGCTTTCTCTCAACATAGAAAAGCTTGGTGTCCGTGTTTGATGATAACAATAGGAGTGATCATTTAAGTGTCACTTAGTTCAAAGCACTCTACGTGCATTCTATCTTGAATCCTTATGACAGCCTCGTAAGGTCAGCTGACACTATTATCCTCATGATGAAGATGGGGGAATGGAGAGGAAGTCCTGTTTCAAACTATTAAATCCTGTTTTGTTGTAATGTTTTTATTAAGTCACATCACATTCTTAAATGTTAAGGAGGAAAAAAAAGCCAAAACAAACAATTCATAGCTGTCAACCTTTCCCTTTTTTTGCAGGAAATTCCCTTATTATAGCATTGGGAAACAGCAGGGAGGGTTGACAGCTATGACGAACATGTGGCATGTTTTTTTCAGAAGTTCCGCTGGGTTTTATTCCCAAATAAATGTTTGTGATTACAGCCATGCTGCCACATTACTTAGAATTGAATTCTCCTGTGTTCATTCGAACTTACTCCTAGAAAAGCATGTATTGAGTCTGTTACAAAAATAAGTTGAAGGGCTTTGAGCTGTTGTATGCATTGAGATCTGTAAATCAGAACGTTCACATTCAGCCAGTGTACTGTAGTGGTTAGAGTTCTGGACAAGGACCTGGAAGATCATGGTTCAAAACTCCACTCAGTCATGAAGCTCACTGGCCAACCTGGGGCCAGTCACGAACTCTCAGCCTAACCTACCTCACAGGGTTATTGTGGTTAAATGAGAAGAACCATGTATAGCACCTTAAGCTCCTTGGGGGGGGGGGAAGGTGTGATATAAATGCAATAAATAAATAAATAAATTTAGCTCAGTTAACTCAACCTTGGCAGTCCTTACAACTTCCATAATCACAGTTCACACAACTTTTCAGTTCAATCTGTTGCAGGCTTATACAGAGGTAAACCGCATCCAATACAATGGGATTTACTCCCAAGTAAGTATGTGTGGAATGGCAGTCATAGCTACTTCCTTGCACCAGTTCCAAATTATGATCTGTGAAATAACCTCCACAGGTGCAAAGTTCTTGAAGGAGCAGCATGTTGCTCTTGAAGGATCCCCGCCCCCCACAGAAAACCTATTGTGTTTGTCCTTATAGCACTATTTTGGAAATCACAATAATTAGGCACTTTAGGGTTGGTGCAGAAAAAAACTGAATGTAGGCAAGATTCTATCAATTGAAGATGCAGAATTGCAACACCTGGTGTGAAAATGCTTAAGAACTTAAGGATCAGACCAAAACCCATTTAGTTTAGAATCCCTTTCCCTACAGTGGCCAACTAGATGCCCCTGGGAAGCACAAAAGCAGGCAATACGCCTCTCTCGCTGTTTCTCTCCCAGAAACTGGCATTTGGAGGTCTGCTGCCATTTTGTTTAAAAGAATGAACATAACATTTTATGAGCATGCCACTAGTATCTCATTCTCCAACTTGGAAACTGGCGACAGTGCTCCCTTACCTCTGCTTGACAAAATAGTTCAGAATAGTTAATTATATTGAGAATATGAATGTCTTGTCAAACCCACATTTAAGGAAGACTAGATATATGCCTTTCAAAAGACAGGCAAGGTGTGAAATGCTTATTGAGGAGCCTAAAAGTGGAGGAAATAGGAAACACAATTCCACCGTTAGGGTATAGTGATTTCCATCACCTCTGTGATGAAAGGGCAGGGTTTGGCCTACTGGTTTCTGGGGGAGATGTGTGTGCATTCCACCACACAACTTTACACATTCAAGCCTCCATCACCACAATGAAACCAAAGGACAGGGACGGGTTTACTGGGCCTTCTGCTGCCCCGTGCTTGATGAGGCTGCAGGCCTCCTCCACTTCCTGTCTTAGTGCCACCTTCCCTTCTGCTTTGCAAACCTAACTGCATTCTGCTAACTATGCTTACATGCACAACCCAAACCCATCTCCAAGTAATGATAGTGTGTGAGGTACACAAACCCTCCATGGGTGTTATCAAGTGTTTATACCACCGCAGTACTGACCAACTTCATCCATAGCAAAAATCAACAGCACAAATCTTGTCATCGCCGTCATGGTTCATACGAGGCTAAAGCAACAAGTCGCAGTATACACATCGACGCTAGAGAAGAGGAGGAAGTGGGTTGCGGAGCATCCTGGGAAATGTAGTTATAAGACACACATCCCTCCGCATTGAGCAAGTGACTTGTCTTTTTATTTCCTCTTTCCAAGCAGGGCATTTAGGGCATATAGGAGCATTATAACAATACAAATATTAGAATTACAATTCTCTGATGATTGATTTCCCGAGTCAATCTGTAGCTATCTTTTTCTTATTCCATGGGGCATACGTGAGAGCTGTCTACACAAAACAAGTGGGAAAGGACCTGCAACAAAATGTTTATTAATTTATGGATTTACAGCCTGCTCGTCACCATATTCTAGTTCAGAGTGATCTTGTTCGCGGTGCAACCGTGCCCTCGGCCACGGAACTCCACTGCATTTCCCCACCCCTGCAACAATCGATCAGCGTCCTGTAGCTACTGATGCTCAGTCCTCACTGGGTTGACTTCTCATTTCCCCCAGGGTTTTCTTTTGCCTTTTTTATGTGTGTACTTTTTCAAACCTTGGGATTACTCCGAGTTCCCTCTTGTACGTGGCTGTTGTCTGGCAGCAGTACGCAGATAACAAAATTGGAATATATTCTATAGAATATAGAATAAAGAAATCCAGGATTTTGGCGTAGCTGTAATTTGGTAGCAGCAGCAGCAGCACTTTCTCCGCCTTCAGCACCCGACAGCAAATCACGCCTTTTCTAACACAGAACTATTATTATTGTTGTTGTTATTATTATTAAGTTTTAAGACCTTTAAAAATTCATTTTTAATGAAATTTATATACCACTGACTGTGAGAAAAACCGTTAAAGCTGTTCCCGTGCCAGTGCATTGTTTCCAAATTGAAGAGCGTTTAACTTACACCAGTTTTAGTGCAGCTCCCTGCTAATATTTTCAGTGAAAGGCGGGATGAAGTTGGTCTAGCTTTCTTGCAACAAAGGGCTACCTACTTGAATAAGCCCCACCCAGCATCCTACTGCATATAAGAAAATTTATGCTTCAGTGACTTGACTGCAGACCCGTTGGGCTTCAAAGTTTGAAAGCACTCAACTAAAAAAAAAGAAAAGAAAAAGAAAATTCCGCAAGAAAGCTTGCTTTTTTAATTTTGGCTGCGACACGCAGCCCAACC
Organism: Lacerta agilis; assembly: GCF_009819535.1. Taxonomy (NCBI): domain Eukaryota; kingdom Metazoa; phylum Chordata; class Lepidosauria; order Squamata; family Lacertidae; genus Lacerta; species Lacerta agilis. The sequence goes on from NC_046313.1 coordinate 67,240,967, forward strand.
CCACAGACGCTAATATCCTGGATTTCTCCATTGTTTTCTTTGGGCAGCTCCCACTTCCGCCTTTTGGGAAGACCCCAAAAGATGGCTTCCGAAGCTATCTGGGCCGTTCTATCTGCCTTAAGTCTATGGTTAGCCGTATAGGCCGCTGTGCGCGTGCCCCGGGATGGCTGGGTGCTCTTTGCAAGGTCACATGGTTGAGCGCACCGGAATTTCCGGTTTCCTCTGGATCGGCGTTGCGGCTTCGCTGTGGAGGCCCAGGGTGGCAGAGCTGCCTGCCTTCCTTGTGGTGGGTATCTTCCCTTCGCGCTCCCGCTCTTTCTCTGGCATGGAAGGCCCCGCCTGCCTCGCTTGGCATGTGGGGACGACTCCCGTCCGCCTTGGGTCGTGAGGGAGGCGGGTAGGGAAAGGGTCCCTCCTTTTGTCCCTCTCGGAGCAACGAGACCGCACGCGGGAAACGCGCTTGTAGCTGACAGGGCCGCACGGGACAGGGCAGCGGGGAGGGGAGCCTCTTGCCAGGGATACCGGTGACTCTGACGCATCCTCAGCTCTTGGCATTTACAGGGTGGGGGGCAATAAGAGGGGGGGGGCGCGTTTGGGCTGTAGAAGTGCTCTCCCGGAAGAGGTGGGCCTGGAGGGGTATCCGCTTGTTAACAGTGAAGGAGGTAGACCCAAGTTCTGCACCCGGCGACGGCGCGGACTGTTGGTTTATTATGTATTTTGTGTCCTTTTTCTGTAGTTTTATGTTGTGAACCGCCCTGTGATCTTCGGGTGAAGGGCGGTATACACATTTAATTAACAAAATATTTATTTGGGGGGTGCGCGATGGATTTCAAGCTTCCTGTGAGAACGCCTTTGGAAGGTTCCCATTCAGTTACTGCTATCTTCAGTTGACAGGGTTGTTCAGAGGCCTCTCTTCCATGACACTTTGGCGAGCTGCTGCCAGTGTAGGCTAAGATGTATGATGTACCATTGGACTGGTTTATGTAGCAAGATGGTTTCCTGTGGTCCTCTGTCATGGAGAAGTGGGGTGCTTGCAGATTTGTGATCCAGAAGTATAATTGGAACAGAAGGTACAGAAACAAAAATAAAACCCCTGGCTCTAGGAATAATTGTGCAAGCATCTGGAGAGGAAATGAAAAGTTAGTAAATTTAAATGATCTTAGGAAGGCGTTTTTATTTTTAAAAATATATTCATTGTTTTATATACTGTAGTTAATTGGGAAAACAGCAGATATCACCGGCTATCTTAGAAGGGGCATTCTCACAAGACAGAATGCTAGCAGTAACGCGCGCACGGACACACACACTGCAGGGTGTTGGAGTGGATGACCCCTCTGCAGATGTAGAATCATAGAGTTGGAAGAGACCACAAGGGCCACCCAGTACAACCCCCTGCCAAGCAGGAAACACCATCAAAGCTCCACCACACTCCTTGGCAGCAAATTCCACTGTCGAACAGCTCTTACTGTCAGGAAGTTCTTCCTAATGTTTAGGTGGATAATATAATCGTATCATTTTTACAGCTCATTCCTAACTGGCTTTTTGGAAGTAAGAGTGGGATAGAAATTTAATGAATTAAATAAAAATGTCTGCTTGGAAGCAATTCCATTGTATTTACCGCCAAGATGGTAGAATTAGGAGTGTGGCCTTAATTGGCTATGAGTAATAACTGTAGTCTTAGAATCAAAGCAAATGCGGTCACACTTTGTTCCAGTGACGTTGTTGCTGCAGGCAACACATATGAACGACAGATTCTAATTATGCAAACCCTCAACAACCCTTTACCTCTCCCTGAGCTCCTTAGAGTATGAGTGGGATACAGAAATGGAATACATAAAAACTATTTGGCATTTCCCCCCATTATATTTACTGAATATCTGGAAAGACTTGTTGATGGATATAGAGCATCTTCTTGTTTTTATTAGTTTTAATATGGTAGATTTTTTATTCAGGGCACACTTTATTTGAGCATTGGCTTGGGAACACCTAATTCTGTATCCAAATTTTAATTTTGTTAACAGCTGCACTTATATGCTGCTAGAAGACACCCATTGCAAACTGACTTTAAGCAATTAAAAATAATATAGAGTTTGGATTTGATATCCCGCTTTATCACTACCTGAAGGAGTCTCAAAGTGGCTAACATTTTCCTTTCCCTTCCTCCCCCACAACAAACACTCTGTGAGGTGAGTGGGGCTGAGAGACTTCAAAGAAGTTTGACTAGCCCAAGGTCACCCAGCAGCTGCATGTGGAGGATGCAGAGACGTGAACCCGGTTCCCCAGGTTACGAGTCTACCGCTCTTAACCACTACACCACATTTGTATATATAATAGATAACTGAAAATGCAAATAAACAAAAAAACCAGTTTTAAAACAAGCATTAATTGTTACAAATCATCAGCATCAAAAACACTCAAAATCAGGTAATCAATATATTGAACACTTTTTAAAGTATAATTATTATTTTAAAATAAAAGTTATATACATTGAGTTCTGGGAAAACAAAGGACATACCTCTGCAAATAGTTTGTCTGCCATTAAAATTGTTGGTTTTTTTTTTTTTAAAGTTGTGTACAGTAACCTTCAGGGCAAAAATGGAATATCCTTGGGTTGAAATATTCACCTAGTTTCTCTTGTGCTGCCATTTCTAATTGTACATCAATTTAAATTGGGATGCATACAGACTTTTGTTTATAGAGTGGGTGTTTAAGGCAAATTATGGTGGAGTTCAGGAAGTGCTGTACATTTGCCAATATCCAGAATAAAGAGCATCTTGCTAGTGTTTTGGGCAAAACACAGATGATTTATTTGTGGGCAGTTAGGATGGACTGGAAGTGGCTCTGAATTTCAGGTAGGCTAGATGTGTGTAAAGTTCAGTGAAGATTAGATAAGAACTCCTTTCTCTGATTTGCAATGCATTTTGCTAGGCTCCTTCCTTACTCATACTTCCTCTTCCTGTGCTCTTTCCACTCTCCATATCTCATCTCCTTTGACGCTTCTGAATAAATTATGGAGCAACTTCACACCATAAATTAGCACCTGTTGCTTTCCTTTGGATATGACCCATGTTGTGGTATTGATGCTATGTTTTAAATTGCTCTAATCAGAATGGGCTTACAGTGGTGCCTCGCAAGACGAAAATAATTCGTTCTGCGAGTGTCTTCGCATAGCGAATTTTTCATCTTGCGAAGCACCAAGGCAGAATAGCGGTTTTCGCGGGAAAATTCCCCCCCCCCCCCGTCTTGCGAAGCAAGCCCATTGACTTTTTCGTCTTGCGAGGCAGCCTTCCGCTAGCGAATGCCTTTCGTCTAGTGAGGCATTCGTCTAGCGGGGCACCACTGTATTTTATTATTCTAATTGAGTTAAATGCTGTCTGTAGATGTGCAGGATTCACTGAGATGTTGAAAGACCTGATGAAGGTTCTAGGCTGTCATTGATTCAACCATTCTTGTGAAAAATAGGACCTTGCAAACCTCATCAGTAGAGGTGATGGGGAAATGTTTTGATTTAGAGTAGTTGAGTCTCACAGTTCACAATGGAAATGCGCACTGTCTTTCGGTTGCACAGTGGTTGACTGCTTAGCTTTTGACTCTTACCTTGTAGGTTCAAATCATTCAAGAAGTTGAACTGGGTAATATTTGCTGGTTTAAAAGATAAAATTCATTAGGCAGAAGAATACTAATTTATTTGGCTTTTTATCATATTTGTATCTTGTAGAAAACAAAGCTGCAGTTTGACAAAAAACAAGAACACTTTCTTCTGTTTGTCTTATCACAGACAAAATGTGGGGAAACCCTCGACCAGCCAACAGAATGGGTCCTTTTCGGTAAGTGTTTAACATGAAATACGTTTTTGTATTTATATTTGTCCTGTATTAGGCTAGATGCCATATAACAAGATGACACAAAATCTCTGCTTCATAATTGGTAACCACTTGTGACAACCCACTTGCACAGCATCCTTACAGGGCTTGCCCTTCCCCTCCACCAGCTCCTCCTCAGGGTTTCCTAGTGCTACTTTTTATGTAGTCAAAATAACATCTTGAGTACTAATGAGGGAGGTACCATTAGTTCTGGGGGAACTATGCTCAATGGTCATGGAATGCTGATGAGAGGAAGAGGGTAGAATGGAGTATCCTGGAAGCAGATGTAGCTGGTGCATATAACTCAGTGTACACTTGGAAGGTATGAACATTTCCCTTGTCAAATTGACAGTTATATTAACAAATGCCTACAGGAATTACTGAATGATGCTTTGGCAGAAAATAGATTCCATTCAATGTTGGGACACTATATAGTCATGGAAGAGTGTTTATGGTCATGTTTATATGTGCGGGACATGAACTTGACCTTCGTGGCCAAAGCTACTTTGCTAGGCTACTAGAACTGTACATTATGCCTTGTGTTATTGTAGGGTTTCTAGGATCAAAAGCTGGAAGCTTTATGGCATGCATGCATATGCTCTGACACAGTGAAAAATCTTGATAGAAACAGCTATATTGACAGAACCACTGATAGGTTTGGGGAAATGTCTTCAAAGAGTAATGGATAGTAGCCATCAGCAGACGACAGAGATGCTTTGCTTTTATGCATGGGTCTGCCTACTAAAAACGCATGAGACATGTTAGATGGGTACGCAGTTGTTATGGTGCAGTGAAGGAGCACATGAGGAAGGTGCAATATGCATTACTGCAAACAGATCAAAGTAAGAAAATGGTGCAAGCCGAGAAAGTATATAAAATCTCATAATTGTCTCTTCTCCTTGATAGTACATTACTGCAACTAACACATGGACTGGGCAGTGTTGTTCAAATATTGATCTTGTCCACAAAGGCCTTGTTTTATGAATATAGCAGCATGAGCATAGTTGCTCAGCTGCTTAAGATAGTGATAAAACCAGATTTAATGGAAATTATTTGTTTGGAGGAGCATCAAGGACAAATGCGGTGGCTTCCTTAATGGAGAATTCCAAATGCCCCAGCTGTATGTACTGTGAGACTATGTAGATTGTTACCTTCAATGACTCATTAATATTTCAGGTATTCCATGTTGAGTTCAACTGGGAATTATGGTGAAATGGGAGTACGCAAGTTTACTTGTCACGCCTGTCGTATACTACCTCCTCTTAAACTACCAAACATCAATATCTTCTGCGGATCTTACTGTTGAACAGCTCTGTAAAAGGTTTAGAGAAGAACATGCTGATGTGTAGATTACAAACTCGAAGGACATTATGAATAACACTGTCTTTATTTCTACAGTGGGAGCCAAGAAGAAAGGTTTGCTCCCGGGTGGAACAGGGATTACTCTCCTCCTCCCCTTGATAGTCTTGCTCAAGAAAGACACTCTGGCAACTTCTCTGGCAGAGAATCACTTCCTTTTGATATCCAGGGACACCCAGGCATCCTCAATCCTCAGTTTGCCAACAGAGAGGAACCTACTTTCAGCTTTGGAGGTAGAGATGGACCACATAGTGACTTCAGAGGTGGGGAGGGTCATTTGCATGGTTTTGGAGGCAGAGATTACCCACCTTCTGATTTTCAGAATAGAGATGAGTCACACTTGGACTTTAGGGGCAGGGTGCCACTTCTTCCAGATTTTAGAGGCAGGGAGATGTATCAAGGAGATTTCCAGGATAGGGAGGGCCAATCTATGGATTATAGTGGAGGAGACATTCCTCCAATGGATTACAGGAATAGGGATTCTTTCCGTATGAACTACAGGGATAGGGAAGCTCATAATATGAGCTATAGAGGCAGAGATGATGCTCCATCTGATTTTCGTGCAAGGGGAACATTTGATTTAGACTTCAGAAACCGAGATGGATCTCACCCACACTTTAGGGCAAGGGACATGTCTGAACAGGATTATAGGGGCAGGGAGCAGCCATATTCAGAGTTTAGGAAAAGAGAAATTCCTGATATGGACTTGAGGAGCGTGGGTGCAGCTGACCTAGACTTCAGAGACAGAGATGCACCCCATTCAAATTTCAGAAATAGGCCAAAATCTCAGGCTGATCAGGATTTTAGGGGTAGGGATGTGCCACCTACTGTGGATTTTGCTGACAGAGATGTGCCCTCAGTGGACCCAAACCTTGTGGACTACCAGCATAGCCTTTCTACAGTGCCGCCAACAGATAGAGAATCTGAGGTAGATGAGGCTGGACTTGCTGCTAGAGAGAGGTCTTCCTTTAGTGTTCAAAGCAAGGAGTTTCCACATTCAGAACCAAGAGCCAGAGAAGAAGAATCTCAAAGACAGAAGCCTGAGACTGACTCTTCACTAGACTTCCAAAGTAGCTGTGGTCCTCTTCCCACTCTTCAGGACCAAGATAAGCCTTCTCAGGCCTTTGTTAGCAATCAGGAGTTCCCTGCGGGTGAACAGCAAGTGTCTGAACCATCTGCTCTTGGACCTAAGGAAAAAAGTGACCTGGAGTTCCTTGGAAGGCAGGATACAGACTATAGGGGCATTGAGTATCGAGATGTAGATCATCGACTGCCAGGAAGTCAGCTGTTTGACTATGGACATGGCAAGTCTTTTGCAGAGGGCAAGTCTTCTAAAGATTCTCAGCCAGATCTTCAGGTATGTGATTCGTTTGAAAGCTTGTGTCTATAATCATGTGTAAACATATTTACGAAAGCTTTGGAAGAATATGTTAATTACAGCCTCCCCTCCTTTGTATATTTAAAACCTTAAGTTAAGCAATGATATTTTATAATGTTGAAACTTTCTCAAATCTAGTAGTCTTCCCTTGCTTCCTTTGCTTATGGGTAGTGATAAAGCGGGATATCAAATGCCACATTCCTGACTGACAGGGGACTTCAAACAGCTTACATGTGAAGCTGATTGTGCTTCAACATCATGAACGTTTTATATAAAAACAATACTGTGTTATTTATTTTAAATCATTATAAACTGTTTAGTAAAATGATAGGTCTTCATTATTGTCTTTAAAGTTTCCTTGAACCTTTTCTTTAAGGACCAGGATTATAGAACCGGCCTCAAAGATGTAAAACCGAGTAAGCTGATTCGACTAGGAAAAGTGCCTCAAACTGCAACAAAAGATGATGTAAGTATTTATTTTGCTTCTTGGAACTTAATTAGAACAGCCAATGATCCACAGTAACAGTTTTTTCCATTTGTTGTTGTTGTTGTTGATTAAATTTATACACTGTCCTTCATCCAAAAATCATTAGGCGGTTTACAACATAAAAGCACAAAATGCACAACATAATAGTGAAAACAATAACACCCCCAACACACACATTTAAAGGCCATATATAGTTTAACAGCCAAAGGCCTATTTGAAGAGGATTGTGTTTTCCTGGCACCTAAATGTATGTAATGTGGGCGCCAGGCGAGCCTCCCTGGGAAGAGCAATCCATGCGGGGAGCCTCTGTGTAAAAGGCCCATTCTCATGTTGCTGCCCTGTGGACCTCTCATGGAGGAGACACACAGATAAGGGCCTCAGATGGTGATTGCAGGGTCTGGGTCAGTTCATAGGGGGAGAGGCGGCCATTGAGGACCTGAGGCATATAAGTCTACATAGATCAAAACTAGCACTTTGAATTGGATCTGGAAACTGCAGCCAGTGCAGTTGGGCCAGGATTGGTGTTATACACTCAAACTGTCTTGCACCAGTGAGCAACCTGGTCATTGAATTCTGCACCAGCTGAAGTTTCCAAAGTGTCTTCAGAGGCAGCCCTGTGGTAGAACAGAATGTTCCTTTTAAAAAAATGTTACCGTGTAGGGTTTTGTTTTTTTGTTTTTTAAACTTAACCTGAAACTTTGTTTGCTTCTGTAGATTCTTAATGCTTTCCAAGCTTGTGTTGGGACACCAGTGAAGAATATGCGCCTGAAAGATTATACTACAGGTGAGAATTTATTCAGTGTCTATTGGGTGGATTTACATTTCACCTTGCAATTATGGCTTCCTTTTCTGACATCCTTACTACTATTGATTAAATGGCCTTTGGGTCATCTAGTCTTCCCTTGCCTTCTTAAGGATTGAGCCCAGGCTTAGCAGAGGTGATTTACAGCTGACTTGCTAATTCTACGTTAGCCATGAAAAAAGCCCCAAAACACTCCAAAGGAAGTCTTCTGGAGAGGACAGTGGATTGTTTCTAGTGGATGTTCTTTATTAAATTTTCTCATTGGGCAATATTTTTTCTCATCCCTGAAATACTTGCCCTGTAACATCCTATGTACAAATAGTCTTCTCGTAAGATTTTGTGGCACCTAATTCCAGTATCTTCAAATACTGATAGCTCTAAATAGCTCAGTGGAAATGTTTCTATACTTGCCAAGTGGAAATGTTTCTATACTTCTATGCTTCCCAAGTTTCTATACGCTGGGTTGGACTTCTCATTTCAGAGGATGACTTCATTAAAATTTCCTGGCCTCAATCCTTAAATTCCTGACTTGTTCAAATGAAGTTTAGTTAGGGAATAATTAGCAGTTTTCTTGATGGGGGTTGGGGAGGCAAACAAAGATGGGCAAACAAGCAATTAGTGGCTTAATCAGATCATGGCTGGAAGTTCCTTATTTTCTCATGTGGGGGTAGGAAGCAGAGTGAAAGCCTAAGGCTTGTTTTTGTGATGCCAAACCATGGGTGAAATTCAATATAGCACTTAGGCAAACATTCTGTCCTCAACCTCTCCTTCCTGTGTCCCCTAAATCTGTTCTATGGGTTTCCCCAGGTCTCTGAAGCAGATTTGACGCTGGTATGGGGTGCATGTAGGGAAAAAGATCCGTTGTGCAAGCAGAAGTTGTTCTGTTCGCACAATTATTTAGTTGAAAACCACCCCATGTTCTGCTGTTAGGTCTGAGTAGCTTAAGCAAGTTTGTTCTGCAGGATACAAAAATTTGTCAATATATGGAGATTCTTCCTACAGTATTCTCAATCGCAGTGACAAAGAGGCCATGTAGTGTAATAACCCCTAACTGGGAGGGAAATAATATGATCAGTGCTTTTATGCTTCCTTTATGTATTGCTGTTTACAACATGATTTTGGTCAAATTTGTGATTTAAAAATAATAAATAAATACTTAATATAAAATATTTATTTGGAAATGATAATTTCACACCCTTCTGTATTTCTACTCCCAGAGAGGTTGACTACTACTAGTAAATAGTTAAAAGCAATACAGCATCATGTTGAAAAACTAGAGTTAAAACATAGGTGCGTGCAGTTTTGATTAACTTTCGGTGTCAACTGATTTCTTTTTGAAATGTTTGAAGCAAACCCTTTGAGCTGAAAAACATATCCTTGGAATTGAATCCCAGTGTTTGTTTCTGAGAAGTATGTCTGGAAATAGAGAATTGGGATAAAGTAGGGTTGAGTTCAGTTTCGTGAGTAACTACATTGAATGAAAATTTCACTAAATCATTAGTAAAACAGAATTTAGAGGAGAGATTTATTTTAGTATTCTGGTATGTATAAGCAGGCACAAAATATGTGTTTGATTTGTTTTAAGGTCTAACTTCTCTTTGGATCCTGACGTGTGGCCGGGGGGGGGGGGGATTACAAATCTGCCTGGTGGGGTTTGATTTCCAACAGTCCTCGGCACTGCTTGAGAAGCTGTAACAAACTAGGGAGCTGAGAAATCCTGCCAACCATTTACAGAGCTTTCAGCCAAAACTAAATTGAATGCCATGTTCTGTGTGCTGCTGTAATACAGCAGAAAAAATATATATAAATAGGGGATTCTGGGTGCAGAGAAAGTTCTGTACTCTACAGGCATCTAGGTTTTCTGGGAAGAAAATTCTGTTTTAAGCCGCCTTATATATTTGTCAGAGCAATAAATCTAAATATTTTGAAAATGATAGGATTTAGAAGGGATGAAAATATTTGAATTATCTTTATATTTTGATAGTCAAATGTATTCTTGAATTACAAGCAACTGAAAGCACTTTGATATACGTATTTTGCAACTCTGATTTGATGTTTGTACTGATGCTTGGGGCGGTTTCTCAGGAGGTAAGCCTTGAAGGGGTGGCATGAGGGTAGAGTTTGTGCAAGAGTTTGTAAAAAGTTTTCTATCTACCACAATCTGTGTAGGTTGAGAACTTCTCATGTTAGCTGCCTTGTTTAAAAAAATGATGAAAAGGTGGGATATAAATTTAACAAATAAGGTTTGGTGAATACTTTAGGTTATAATGAGTATTACAGGTTATAACTGTTCTATGAAACATCTTCGTTCAGTCCTTCTCTTACCCATTTTTGCCATAACTGAATTCTGCCCCTCATCTTTGGCTGCCCTGATGTTTCTCTAACTCAATTAGAAAATAGTTGTATGTGGAACTGAGTTTTCTCTGTGTAATGCATGCTAAAGCTCTGGTAGGCAGGGAGTTGGCAGCTTGTTGAAAACATGGCACATTTAGTTCATAATTCACGTAGCCTCTTTAGGCAGGTATGCTATGTTGATATGACAAGATAGCAACTGTAAGTCTCCATGTGAAAAGTGAGCAAGTATTGCCTGAATCTATCCTCTCTGATAATGTGACATAGGACATTTGTTCTTACTTCTCTTAAGGATGCACGCTTCACCTAGCCACATCATACACGATCAATTTCGTGCTCTTGTTTCAGGGACTTGACTAGTTATAATTCAGTCTGTGTTCTTCCATATATTTCGGCAGCCTAGATCTGACAGGATGTTTAAGTAAGCTAGAGGATTTGGGCATGATGATAGACGGTTGATTATTTGAAGCTCAAAGAGAAGAAGAGATCTGTATATGAGTAATTTGGGGGAGTGGTGGGATGGTTTTTCAGTCCATGCCTTGGTGTGTTGAAGCATCTCATTTCCCCTATTTAGGGTCTGTACAGAGAGAACCTAATGCCGTTTTTATGGTGGGCAGTTTGAAATTGGACATATGGCCTTTTGTTTCATATGAGTCAAGAAATATTTTAAGGAGTAGGTTGTCTCTAATAATCCTGACCAGTGCCACCACATCCAGTGAATGAGCTTGTAAGTAAGTCACTTCGTTTTCTAGCCAGCAATGTGATTGCTTGTTAACTCCCAAGAACGATATGATCATCAAGTCTAAAACTAGTTTTAATAAATTATTGAATAAAAGTTTAAAAAACAACAACTCCTCTCCCAACGTTGCCACTTGTCTGAAATATAATTAAGACAGAGCCATATTCCTTTTGTTTCATCAAACCACAGTTCCTGGGTTTCAGTTTCATAGAAATTACATGTGATTTAATTTCTGCATATAAAATTTCATGTCCTGTTTTTTAAATCGGAGATTAAACCACAGTTTCTTTTTTATATCATAGATAGTTGTGGCTTAAATATTCCAGGTTCTATGCATACAAGCCAAGGGGCTAGGAGCGAGTGTGCAGTTATGTGATCAATTCTCTGGCCAATAACCACTATGTCTGAACTGAATCCTTATCTCTCAATTTATTAAAAACTAGCTGGCCCGGCCACGCGTTGCTGTGGTGTGGGTTTTTTTTTTCTTTTAAAAATTCTCCTGACCCTGAGAGTATTCTGGAATCTCCTGTTTTCATTCTTCCCTGTCCCTTTAGAGCAGGGGTCAGCAACCTTTTTCAGCCGTGGGCCGGTCCACTGTCCCTCAGACCATGTGGTGGGCCAGACTATATATATTTTTTTTTGGGGGGGGGGGAAATGAACTAATTCCTATGCCCCACAAATAACCCAGAGATGCATTTTACATAAAAGAACACATTCTACTCATGTAAAAACAGCACGGCGGCCATTTTAAGTGAGGGCACTGGGGAGCATTCTCCCCCACCCTAGTCCCAAATTTGAACCCTGGTTACTCTCTTAAATGCGTGCCTGCCCCTTTAATAGAATTAAACCCTTGCCCTAGATTTAACACCCCCCCCGGAAACCTGATACATGGTACAGTCCACTCTGGCATTGAGCCTGGGGTCAGAAGGGACCATAACGATGCAAGGAGGGGTGATGGGGAACTGGTAGGGTCCTTATACATTTGTGTGCGGCGCTTTTTCCTCTTCTGATAACTGGAGTTTCGTTTGTAAAGCAATACAGAAGTGCAGAAAGGATTATGTGTGGAGACAGGATAGGGAGCAAAGCATATTTGCTGAGCTTTCTCATCCTACATTCCCCCCCCCCCATAAGGAATGGTATGGCCCGGGCCTAAAAACCTTTTCCTGCCTGGAGCTGAAACTACTAAGAAGAGTTTAGGCCTTCCTCTTAACTGTATTTTTTGCGATCTTTACTGAGTGCGGTAAGAATGCAGAGGCTGGGGCTAGGGAGCTTAATGGGGGCTGTCCCTGCTGTCGGTTCCTCCGGTGGTTGCACACAGGAAAATGGAGGACTGAGGTTAAGGAGGTTTTTTGGTCAGCGCACAGTCTGTGACGCTGCCCTGCGATGAGCCTTGCTATTGGTTGTTGTTCAAAGTCTTCAGTTCTGTTGCTGGTGACACGTAATGTGTGCGCCATTTCCCCCCCCCCCTTTATTCTATATTTTGGGCATGATAGGTGTGGGGTTTTTTTTGAATTTTTATTATGCCAGATCCTTCCTTGATGGTCATGCTACACTGTGTCCTAAATTTGATGCGCTTTGGTCCAGCGGTTACGGAGCAAGGTGGTGTCGCGCGCGCACGCACGCAATGGGAACATTTTAATATATATAGATGATATGGTGAGTTAGATATGATCAAGTGTAAGCTATTGTATGGAGGCCATTTCCAGCAGTCTGCTATGCCTGTAATGCATAGACCAATCTGAACCTTCATGTATTTTACATTCTATGTAAAATAGCCTTATGCTCAAATACCACTGTTGACTGATAAATATGTGCTTAGAAAGATATGTAAGATGATAGTCACCGTTAGAGAAATTCATACCGCTGTATAGTTAACATAACACTTTTTTGAGGTTTTCCCCTGCCATGAACATCTGAGACCAAACTAAGCAAGTTGTTGTTGTTGTTGACAACAACTTGTTTTTAAAAATAGCTAGTATGGGGTGAGGAAGAGAACCAAATAGGGAACATATGGATATTGTGGAGTTTAACCCTAGGCCCCTACCGTGATCCAAAACATTTGTATGATGTTGTTGGGAGTGGTCATTAGGAGATTTGGAGCAATGAATTAGTTCTCTGTTGTGTTTTAGCCTAGTACTTGATATAGACGGGTCTGAATGCAGTGGTGAGCCAGGTGAGGGCCCGTAATCTGAAGCTGAATTTTGACAAGATGGAGGGTCCGTGTATAGGTGGTTCCTGGATCTGGGAATTGAGGCTGATGTTGCGCTTACCCTAAAAGGGAGCAGATACATACTCTGGATGTGCTGTTGGTTACTGGTGGCTCAACTAACCTCTGTGGTAAAGAGCACCCTTCGCCATCTTAGGTTGATGCTCCAGTTACAATGGGTTCTGGATGGGGATAAACTACTTGCTGTGATCCATGTGTTCATAACCTCTAGGTTGGATTGCTGTTATGCAATCTCTGTGGGGTTGCTGTTAGGTTTGGTTCAAAATCTGCAGCTAGCAAAGAATGGTTTCTACACTGCTGAGTGGCGTCTCCAGTTTCACCCACAGCACCTGTGCGGAAGGAACTGTACTGGCTGCTGATCAGTTACTGAACCAAATTTAAGCTGTTAGTGTTGGCCTTTAAAGCCCTGAGTAGCTCAAGACATGGATATCCCCTATAGACTGACCCAGTCATTACTGTCTGCTGATGGGGCCCTCCTTGCTGTGCCTCAACCTACAAATATCTATTTGGTTGGCATCTGGAGAAGGGCCTTTTCTGTTGTGGCACCTACCTTATAGAAATGCTTTTTCTGTTCAGATTTGGTAGGCACTAAAGGTGGCATGTTGCCTGCCATGAACTTTCCCTGATTGCTAGTGTTGTTTCCTCTTGCCGTTGGCTACTGTGAGGTTATTACGAAAACTTGCTGTTTTTATTTACTGTGATGTTTTTACTGTGACTTACTGGGGTTTTTTTTTAAAGGTTTTGTGTGTTATGATTTGAACCGCTTTGGTATTTTTGAAAAGTGAAACTTAATCTAAAAATCCTGTTAATAAGCAAATAAATTTAAAAAATATGCTTAAACCAAAATCCAAATAGGCAGTGCATAGAAAGTTTGAGGCAATTGTCATCTTCATCCTGCTTTGAATTGCTGAGAAATCTGTTGGGGGTGCTGTGTGGATAGTGCTGAATTTGTATGGCAGAGAATGAGCTTGAAAATCGCTGCTTGGTCACAAAGCTTACCAAGTGGCATTGGACAGGCTGTGAGAAGCCAACCTAACATATACTTCAGGGTTATTGGGATAAGAGAAAGCTATTTCCATATTTCAGTGTAAATTAAAATATAAACTCGTTCAAATTGCATGCAACTTTTGCTGGCCTTGTGAGAGGTATAATAAATAAACATTTGATTTTTTATTAAGATCTTAAAGTAGGAGATTGTCTCAGTACATGGAAGTAAAAATAGATTTAATGACAGAAGGCATTATCTATCGTTTGTGTAGAATATGATTAATTTCAGCATTAGTGTTCATTCCTAATAGAAAGTCACAACAGTCTTGTGGTAAAAACATGTCACAAATTTTATTTCTGATTGGGGAATTTATAGATCTGTACAATCCTTTCCCTAGTATCTTTACCTGATGGCAGCTGTATTGCTGGGGTATGTGAAGGCAGAGGAAAATCTGCTTCTTGTTAACATATTTCACTAGAATGCAAATTTTCACACTATAAGTAGGTAGACAGATAGCATGGGACTGTTTTTAGAGGTTTTGTTTACAATCAAGCAGCATATAAATTATGTTAAATAAAAATAAAATAAAATGTAGTTTTGCCTTCAAGAAACCTTTATAAAGCTGCTGAATTGATCGCAAGGAATTCAACAGCTCATCTTCCAGATACATGGGCATGGGCGTTACTCAATCTGCTGCGCCTTGCCCCCTGAGGAAATACAGTGGTACCTCGACTTACGGAGTTAATCCGTTCCGAAGGCGCGCTCGTAAGTCAAAATCTTCGCAAGTCGAAGCCGCCATCTCGGAATGGAAAAAAAACTGCAAGTCGAGAAAACCGCATTGAAAACCTTGTAAGTTGAGGTATCGTGCCGCCGCTTTCACTTCGGAAGTCGAATTTTTTTTCACTTCCAGAGGTCATTCGGAAGTCGAAAAATGCGGAAGTCGAGTCGCTCGTAAGTCGAGGTACCACTGTAGATAAAATCTAACACTGTTAGCCAAAATTTAAGTTATTAGTGACATGGAGATGCTGCTGAATATGACACCTCCTTTAATTATTCTGCCCTCTTTGCCCTTCAGTTGTGTAGCAAGTCCTGTCATGACATAAATTTGCTTAACAGCTGCCACCGATAATATTGGTTAGGGATGGACACACAACATACAGTGTGATGACATCACAATATGGATAAATGTTGTTGTACATTATGAAATACTGCTTAAAAAATAACAATCATTGACATTATTGACAACCCAAAAATACAGTAGCAGGGTATTACATCATGGTATATAGAAAGCAAAGAAGCAATAAATAGTAAGAAAAGGAAATGGTAAGAAACTAATATAACTCAAGACATCCATATTTCCTGAGCTGATGTAGATGGTGAATCTTGATCATCAAGGTCCAAAGCATAAGAAAGAAAATCCCACCAGATGGCATAGAAATGTTCTGGATCCTCCAACCCCCAGGAAACTTGTAATTGATGTATGTTTCCTTCCCCACACCTTAGCCAAATTCCATAGGTTCTTACATCACACATTCTTATGCTACCTGTAAAAAGTTCAGCGCTGAGTGATAAGGAGACTGAAGCATTGCAAACTAGTTTTAGGACACAGCATCTCTCCAGTGATTTCATGTCAGAGGAAGGTGGATATTTCCTGATAGACAAAGATGGTGTGTGTATGTGTATATGTCACATAGAGTTTCTGGTATTTGTTTGCTTGTTTTCTTTAAAGAAAAAAACAAAAACAAAACCTATTCGTACACCTGTGCCAATTACTTATCTGTGCTACACAAGGCCTTCTGTTGCATTAATTTGTTCTATCTGCAATACCAGATCGGACAGAGTTAGTACATAATGTTTATGTTTTGTGTTATTTGTGAGAACAACTGAAACATCTGAGTAGATGAAGCAGTCAAAACAAAATGTTTTATTTTTGTTTCGTTGTGAATTATACCATTGCAAACCAGTTCTTGCAGTTTCAGCCTTGGAAACTTTGCACACTGTTCCCTGCTTAAAGTGACACATCTTCCCTTGAGTAAGCCTTGGTATTAATTTAGATGGTTATGAATCCTTGATAATTTTGAGGTAAGGACATCTTTATGTACCCTTCTGGCCTCCATTTCAGGCAGATGGGTGCATCGCTTCTTGAAATAGATTTCATCACTAGAAAATATTATTCTCTCTTAGTGGAATATGGTTAACTAACCATTTTACAATATAGTTAAAGGGATTACAAATGACCCCCCCCCAATAATAATAATAATAATAATTGCTTGTCCTTTAACTTGGACTACTTGTGAAGAAAGGAACAATAACATTTTAGGATACTCTTGTTAATTTTCTTGCAGTGTTTTTGAACTGCATTAGATCAGTTTGAAAATCAAAATTAAAAGGGTTAAAAAAATTGATCTTCACTTGGGGTGAAAAAGATTCTGAGACTAATGCTATTACTGTAGTCAAAAATTAACATAAACTAAAGCACTTTGACTTCTTGGTTTCACTAGGGTTGAAATGATGCCATTGAAACCAGACTCTACTGTCTGGACTTTTGAAATGTGTGTTGTGCTTTTTTAAATAAGTGTATCTCTGGAGTGTTCATTATCTCCTTAATTTCTAGGAGAATGAGCCCTTTACACTTTTGTTGGCTTTTTAATGGAACCCCACATTGCCTATTGAATTTTATAGTGTTTAAGACCAGTTTAAAAGAGCACCAACTATTGCCTTTGTTTTATTTTATGGGGAGCATAGGGTGGCGGTAAATGGGTGTTTGCTGAAGGGAAGGGGAAACTGGGTACTGAAATTGTGGCTTTCTGGCACTAACTCAAATCCCGTCTGTATTTAAATGCTTGTCCCCAGGTTACGACTATGGCTATATCTGCGTGGAGTTTTCCCTCTTGGAAGAGGCCATCGCCTGCATGGAAGCCAACCAGGTTGCTTTACACTTCGGTCGAAAATGCTGCTAGAAGAATATTTTTGTGGGGAGGGTTGACACCTAGTGATTTTTTAAAAAGTAAACAAAGATTCAGAGAAAGTCTTCCCCCCCCAAAGAAACTGTACAGCGTAACATGGCTGATGTATTACAGAAATCAGGAGAGGCTTAATGTTCCACAGAAAGAACTTAAAATAGTCTGCCTCTCAAGTTGTGCATGCTTCGCAGGCTTGATAGTTTCTAAGTGTGGTAGTTAAGGAAAGGTTTCCAGTTCTGGTGGTTGTTCTTATGAGCTTGTATGTGTGGTAGATTTCAAGTGACAGTAGCTAAAATGTCAGATGTTTCACTTTCTTGATTGTACAGTAAAATGACAATCTGTACTTCCTCTAAGCAAAATAGCTATGTTTGAATATGCTCCTGGGAGTGCAGACTCTCACACACCCCTTTACGTGTATTCATGGGCTAGACCACTAATATGCAGCTCTGAGTGAAAAATCCAATTTGCATGCCTCATTTGTCTATGTGCTTTCATCTGGTTGGTGGGGCGGGCTTTGTCTGTTTCCTTGAGTATTCATATTTATATTATTATGCAAGTTGGAGCTGCATAAGAGAAGTCTGGCCTGTTCCAGCTGCACCTGGTTAATCTGAATGTCTTAACATTTTCTTAGAAATAGAAAGTGCCTAGCATAGCTCCAAATCATATCTTCAGCTTTAAAAATACATATATATTGAGTGCTATAAATAAAAAATTATAGCAGAAAATGGATCTTACAATAATACCTATGGCTTAGAAATTTTAGAAAATAAGCCCTATGTTCCCCCCCACACACATTTAAGAAATTGATCAAATTCTCAACTGTTTTTACATAGTAAATTCTTACTTGAAGTTACTCAGTTCTTCATATCCAGCTTGAGAAATGCCTTCCAGTTTCTGTCTGCTACGATTCTAGAAGTGATTAATATTTCTCACAAAAATAATGTAAGCTGGAAACACTGTATCCTTGGTAATTTCAGTGAACAGATTGATGCTAAATGTGATGATTTATATACCCAATAATTTGAGAAATGAAATTTAGGAATCCTCGCCACGAATCTGTTCTTCTAACATGACTATCAGATATAATGACCAGAGTGCTTCCATGTCCAACAGCTGTCAGGTACCTGTTTATACATATTAAAGTAAAGCAGCCATTTGAATGTAGTTATTTTCTGACAGCATCCTATTTTTGTAGAAACTACAGATTGTCCTTCTAGATATTGTCATTGCCCATCCTTTTTTTGTTTACTGTCGCCCCATAGCTCAAAAACTCAAGGCAGCACTATATATAAGCCTGATTATAACTCAGAATATGAATTTTCTTTCCTTCTTAAAAATTGGCTTAACCAATAAGGAAGATGATACTTAATTATTATTAACCATTTATCAGTCACTTTGCACAATAAAAAAGTTTCAAAGTGACTTGGCAATGTTCCATGAATTCTCAATCATGAATGAATTTGAAATAAGAATTTCATAGCTGCTGTTCCAGTAGTCTGTCTGCAGCTTTATTCTGAGCTGTAGCTAGGTCTTTTTTTCTATTCTTATAATTTGCATTTATACCATTATATAGTTCATCCTATTCTGGACAGATAACAGAAGATAACTACCCCAAAAGAGGTAGTGATGGCAACAAATTTGGATGACATTAGAAGAGGATTAGACAAATTCAAGTGTTAACCCAACTACCTGAGGCAATATGCCTCTGAATGCAAGTTAGTGAAAGTGACAAGTGGGGAAAGTGCTGTTTGGCTCAGGTTCAACTTGCAGGCTTCCCACAGACATCTGATTAGCTGTTTTGGTAGCATAGTTTAGATTTGTGTTAAATATGATTGGCATTTACCACAGTGCTGCCCACCAACAAGGTTTTATTTTCAAAACCCACATGTCTCACTTAAGCTGCAGCAACCTCAGATGTTGTTTCCAGTAGCCATGCAGCCACAAACAAGTTCCCCACCATTAAAGCTTCTTATTCCGCAAAGTGTCCTGAATTAATTTGAGCAGTGGCTCTTGTATACACATGGCTCAAAAAAAGCACTGGCACAAGGTTAACCATCAAACATAAGCAGAGGGCATACTGCAGAGCCCCTTCCCTTCATTTGGAGCAACTTTTGATTTATAATGTTTGGATGCTTTCTGACTCAGGATTGACCAGGTTCAGCTTTTGCCTGTTCTCTATTAACTGTAGAGTTCGTGTGTGGGGGTGTGTGCTCTATATCAGGGCAGAATTTCTCTTTGACGTATTGTACATGAAGACCCCTCACCCTCAAAAAGCTACTTTACTTTTTGTAGGAAGTATGCCTGATGTACTGTCTTCTGCCAGTTTGGACTGCTGTAGCTAAACCAGTTAAAATGTGTTGGTTTTTGTAATGTACCAGGACAGTTTTAGAACCTCTCCTTTTCAGATACAGAGAAAAGCCCTGAAATTTAGGTGAAGGCACCAAGGCGACAGGAGCAGGGGGCTACTTAGCAGGATCTGTTGTTGATGATGAAATACACAGGGTTACTGTTGTCCTTGTCACCAGAGGGATTTATTTGGCATTCCAGGCACTCTTGTTGCTGCAGGTGCATTGCCATTTAATTCAGGGTAGGGAAATGAGTAAAGCAAACGATAATTGAATGTGTCTCCTGTTCTCGCTGATAGAACACCCACTGTGTGATATTTGTAAAAAAATTAATACCATGACTTTCATGGTGACTGTTGTCACCATGACTGTTGTCAGTTGTCTTGTCATTTGGTTTTGACATCACTTTCTCTGTTAGTGTGTTGCTGCTGTCCATTTCGGGTGAGATGCCTTTTTAGGTAGGGAAGAGGTGCAGAAAGTAACGTGTCTTATCTAGTTTGCTTCGCCTGCATACACATGAATTGTTTTCTCACTACCAAAATGACTTCAGAGTTAATGAACTGGCTCCTTCCTTCTTCAGACAACAGCCTTGAAACGGAAAGAATATAGCAAGAATATAGAAAATTACTGAGTATGCCTTTTTTATTGAAGAATTCAATTATTTCAAAAGGTTATTCCATTTTGAGGACATGTTTAGCTCCCTGTGTGGGATGGAGGGAGCAACCTGTATTAATTTTCAAAATCTCAGCTATCCAGGGTATTCATGCGCTTTTATTCTTTATAGTCACCTGGAGCCGAGGAAGATTAAAATGCTGCCAGTCCTGCCTTTTCTTGGTTCCTATTCTAAAATAGCCAATGTCTGTCATTTATTTTAAGCATAGATTACCTGTGATTGAAAACTGAAGAATATTTGTATTAGATGATGGCATTAGTATAGTTGTCGTGATACCGTTGCCAGTCATTGAAACAACTGAGCTGACACAAGGGTGTGTTACAAGGTTTATTTGCTATTCCTGAGTTGGGTGATCCGTGTCAAGTTAGTTATAGCCCTTGTAATACAAAGGATATAAATTCCATAAACCAAATTGATAAGCATGTTCAATTTGTCACAGTTGTTAAGTAGTTGGAAGCACCGGCAGGTCTTTCTCTTACCATTTTCTGGATCATTGATAAATCATTAGGATGAGTTTGATAAGGAACTGCAGAAGAACCACAAAAGATGTTCTCTTATCTTTCCTGTGAGGCCTGCTTCATGTTAAGTTTGAAGCCCCTTGCCAACAGTGGTTCTTAACTGTGGTCCATGAACCACTGATGGTCTGCAGGCAATTTAAGTCAATTCTGAGCATTGACTTAAGGAGGAAACATTGAGGCCAGCAGCTCATTTATGATATGTTTGACCAGTTGTGACATATAAGGAAGCGAACTTTATTGGGAAGAAAGGCTGGTGAAGTGTGTGGCTGCAATTCTTGCAGTTCTTCTTTTACATGTTATGTGCAGTCTGTGGCACATGCACTTGTTAGCTGCAGTATCCAGCGATGGTTTTGCACTAGCAGAAAGCACATGCTTATGCATAGTGGGGTCCATTATCTTTTTTGGATTGATCTTGCCAGCTCCACTCCATGCCTTCTATCCTGCTCCTAAAGATTGGGGAACTCTCTTGAAAATGTGGGATATGGCATGGAAGGCTGTCGTGGGGAGGAGAAAATAATAAAAACTGGATGGCTTAACTTGCATGAGCAGAAGCGCTTTCCACTAGCACAAGGCATCATAGGTTACAGCCCAATATCTTTTTCCAGTAAAGAACTTCTTTTGTGTGCATCTGAGGTCTCAGACTGAGCATTTATTTGAGTATCCTTGTGATATCTGTGGAACTACTGTGGAAAACAGTGTGAGACAACAGGTTGCTCCTGCAGCTAATTTTGTTTGCACCAAGTGGCTAGGATTTCCAAACACACTTCTGTTTTCAAATACGATTAAGACACTTCCTTGAAGTACATTATTGTAGATGGTTTATCTCAATGGGAACTCCGTTATGCAGACAATCCTCAGCCATAGCAGGGCTAAGTGGTTCACCTGATGCCATGGTGATTAGGTATGATTGACAGGTGGGCAGCCTCACCCACTGGTGAAAATGGTTTTCAGGATGGGATCCCAGAATCCTGCTTGTCCTGTCTTATAACATCTCCATTAGCTACCATGTAAGCACAGCCCCTGACATCATCTGAAGATGGCCCATTCTTCCACCCCCACCAGTTCCTTTCTTGCTTTTTGTTCCTTTTTGTTTTGTGGCATTTAGGATTGGGAATTCTAATCTGAGGTAGCCTTGGTGAAAATTGAAGCAGGGCAGTGGTTATTCTGGGCTATTTAATCCAAAACAGTTTTTTCTCTGGCTGTGTCAGTTATTTGCTCTTGCTCGCTCACTATAGCATGTGCCTTCCCTCTTACATAGCAGATTTACTCCTGAGGGAGTGCACCCTCAACAAGGAAAAGATAGGCCCTTGAGGGCTTTAGCTAACACAATCAACCTGAATTGAGCTGAGAAACAAGTTTGTAATTGGGGGGGGGGGGACTAAGACCAGGATAACACTGCCTGAGTGTTAAAGACACAGTGAAAAGCCCTTGTCTGTATCCCATTGCTATCAGAGGTATGGTAGGTGAGCAGCTGAGATAGGGCCTTCTTTCTGGTAGTGTCTAGATGGTCAAATGCTGTCCCTGGTGAAAGTTCTAGACTCCTTCCCTACTTTCATACAGGTCCACAGCTAAGGCCTTTTTGTTCCACTAACCTGTTAATCTTTGACTATTGTGTCCTATTAATGTGGCTACTTTTATACTTTTATGTTTTGCGGTGGTTTTATTGTTTTAAAGCTACCTTTTGATAGTGTTGAATATAGCATGAAAAAACAGGACATAAATATAATGGAATTTTTAAAAAATGTCACTGGTCAAATACCTGAGAACTAGGCATAATACAAGTTGAACAATGTTAGGAGAAAAGGAATATTTGCCTTTTGCTTTCATCTGTGTGTAAATACTTTGGTGATCATATCTTTGCATAATAGGATTGTGTGTGCTGGCAATAGTGTGTTGCACATTTTGCCTCCTTACAAAGGGGGAGATGTTTGGGTTAACCAAGAGATTACAACAGTCCTTTCCATGTAGCTTTTACACTTCTGTCTTCTCTAGTCACTCTTGTTATTCTTTCTGCAGTCATTTTTGTAAAGCAAAGTCTCATTTCAATATAGGATCCTGCTGAGATTGCACTAAAAAGGCTTCCTGTCCTCTTCCTCTGGTTAGGGGAACCTCTTATTGCTGTGGGATTTAGAAGAGGTGTCCACCCTGTACTGTAAAAGAGTGATGCTACCCTCATAGGAAACAATGGAATAATACTATTTCAAGCTAGTTTGCTATTAGAGTGCGAAATACGAATCTACAGTGTCTGGAGTTTCTTCCACTTTTCCTATTATTTCCCCTTTTACCCTCAATTCTTGCTTATTTAGTCTTACTGCTCCCCCTGCCCTGGACAACTATCTGTTCCCGTTCCATTCCCAGTCTACAGTGAGGCCCCATTGGATTTTAGGAAGATGTGTCACATTTCTGTTGTGATTCTCTAGTAGAAGATTGGTAATATGACTACTAAATAGTGACCATATTCATGTGTAATGCTAAAACAAAAACACAAACTAATACAGTAGCCCCCTCCCACAAACACATTTAAAAGGACATAGAAAGTTAACCATCCAAAGGCCTGTTTAAAGAGAAATGTTTTGGCCTGGCGTCTAAAAATATATAATGAAGGTGCCAGGCAAGCCTCCTTGGGGAGAGCATTCCACAAACTGGAAGCCACTGCAGAAAAGGTCTGTTCTTGTGTTGCCACTCTCTGGATGTCTCCACTCTCGTGGGGGAGGCACATGAAGAAGGGCATCAGATGTTGATCACAGGGTCTGGGTCAGTTTATATGAGGAGAGGCTGTCCTTGAGGTATTGCAGTCCTCAGCCTTTTAAGGCTTTATAGGTCAAAACCAGCACTTTGAATCGCGCCCATAAACTAATTTTCAGCAAGTGCAGTTGGGCCAGGATTGGTGCAATATGCTCAAATGGACTTGCCCTGGTGAGCACCCCAGCCACTGAATTCTGCACAGGTGGACTTTCTGAACAGTCTTCAGAGGCAGCTCCTTATATAACACGTTGCATAATCTCTTTGAAACACACTCAGCTTTTTGGAGAGGGGGAGGGGAGGACCTTTGCTTTGGGAAGTGGCATGGTGGTGAGTGTGTGCTGTTTGTGTGGTTTGTATGTGTGTAGCATGTTCTCTGTATACATTGACCATGCCAGTCACTGGTATGTGACCCTTAGAGGGCTGGCCTGTGTCAGTGTGGCCACTGGGCTAAAGAAGGTTCACATGCCCTGTCTGATAGGCATCACCGTGCAACCCAGTAATCTTATGCTGTTCTCTGAACCTGCCACCCTAAGTACTGGTAGGAGTGGAACCATGGTAAAATGATATCACCAACTCCCAACTTTGGAGAAACTCTGGTCCAGGCTTTCTCAACCTTGGATCCCCAGATGTTGTTGGACTATAACTCCAATCATTCCTAGCCAGGAGGACCAGCAGCCAAGGATGGTGGGAGTTGTAGTCCAACAACATCTGGGGACCCAAGGTTGAGAAAGGCTGCTCTAGTCAGATGCAATGGTCAATGCTATCAAAAGCCACTGAGAGATCAAGCAAGAACAACAGGGTTGTGCTTCCCCTATATCTCTCCCATAGAAGGTAATCCAAGGCCATTGAATTGACTATGGGACAATTCTCAGCTTTCTCAGAGTCCAAGCAAGGGTTTGTAGGAACAGTCACACTGCTGCCCCCTTCAAGGCATTGGGCACCACCCCCTGGCACAAAGAAACACGAATGATTTTCTTCCCATGTAATATACGTGGCATTAAAGTGCATGCTTCTAAGCCTTATTTGTACTACAGCATGACTGGACATGCTGGTTTACCCTCGGCACACACTAAGTCAAGTAGTAAGAAGCTGATCTCTTAGGAGAGATGCTCTGAAGGATTCTTCTACCTCCTCTTTGGGGTACTATGCTGCAACTTACAAAAAATATTTCTGTTTGAAATCATCTTTTTTGTCATACCTTGTATAAAAGAACAAGAGCCAGTGTGGTGTAGTGGTTAAGAGCGGTAGACTCGTTATCTGGGGAGCCGGGTTCGCATCTCCACTCCTCCACATGCAGCTGCTGGGTGACCTTGGGCTAGTCACACTTCTTTAAAGTCTCTCAGCCCCACTCACCTCACAGAGTGTTTGTTGTGGGGGAGGAAGGGAAAGAAGAATGTTAGCCGCTTTGAGACTCCTTCGGGTAGTGAAAAGCGGGGTATCAAATCCAAACTCCTCTTCTTCTTCTTCTTCTTCTTCTTCTTCTGCTGATGATACAAGAATATATTTTAGTTATTGCCAAAATGAGAGAGTATGAAAACTCTTTTCTGTCTTGACAGAACATCAACTAAGACCATACTAAGACACAGTATGGCAGTGTCCAAGGGAAGTCCCATCATATTGGTAGTTGTTTTGTGAATTTGATGTCCCCCTCCCCTTAAATTCATTATTCAATAAGTGCGAAACCCAAGCAATATGCAAATCACCAGCAGTGAATGTCAGGGTGCAGACCGGTCATTGTTCACCATCTTATATGGGGATGTTAGCTTCACTTGATAATGCTAACATATATAGACTAAGTGTTTGTGTACTGTGAAATATCGGCATAGCTTCTCAAAGCTTTCTTCACTTGAGAAATATGTCAGTGGGCCATGTCTTATAAACAAGGGTGTTGGCCTCCCCTGGCCCATTCATCTGAGTGCTGTCATTGATAACTTTCCCTGCCTTAAAGTAGGATGTCACAACTATGCATGGGACTTTCATAATGCTAGCCTATTAATAAATAAAGGACACAGTTGTGAGAACTGAATATACAGTTGCTTCCCTCAGGCCAAAACAATGCATTGCAGCAAAGCAGAAAAATAGCCCTGTGCACAGTCCCTCGTGTGCAGATTGATAGTACACAAGCAGTGTGCAGGGGACTTTTCTTGTCCTCCTAAAGGAACTAGTATCTCTTGAAGGCTTGGAGGTGATGATAATAGATCTACTGTTGAGGTGGATGTTGTAGCTATGAAGATGATTAAGTTCTTATATATGTTTAAGACTATTCTGTTGCATTTCACATATAGGTTGGAACATTCTTAAAATCTAATTTTGTAGCTTATTCATTGACTCCTTAAACTCTATGCATCCTGTGCCATAGGAAAAAATGTGCTTCTTAGAAAATCTTAGTGAAAGCAAGGACTTGAAGTGTGGAGACATTTCAGTTTTTTATAGATCACTTTTATTTTGTGTTTGGCATTCATGATGAAGAGTCCCTTGATATCCTTTTTATGACATGCTGTAACGTATTAGAAGAACCTTGGCAGATTTCCCATAGCATTGTTTTCTTTCACAATTTAGAAGACACAGCACAGGATGTCTTTCTGTCAAGTCAAGTTGCTTTCTTGAGACATTTCATCCAGGCTGTTCCTTTTCTGTGCTTTCTGTGCTGGTAGAGAAATGAATTTTTGAGTAGCTGCAATAGTTCATATATAGCTATCCTGTTGTGACTCTCCTTCCATGGTTGGACTGCAGATTAGTGTGCATTCTGATTGCCTGATTGAGCTTTTCACAAGAATCTGTCTGGTGATGAAATGTGTGGTGTAAACATGCCTAGTGAAACAACTGAAGAAAAAGTTTGCTCCTGCTGCAGCTCATTCTTAATGTTTATTGGTTGTAGTCAAGTGATTGGGCTGTTAGGAGTCCAGTGGATCCCGTCTTTTTTGTTTGATTTACTGCCATGATTAAAGAAATTAAATTCATCCATGGGTCCAAGTAGCAGCGAGCTACATGGTAGCAATCCATTACAGAAAGTGTGCATCTACAGAAACTACTCACTGGCTGTCATCATGCAGCATATTACAGAAAAGTGCTTGCAGGGTCATATCCAGATTACCCATGGGATTCCTGACAATATCAACTTTTCTGTACCAAGAAGCGAGCGAGTCCTCTTTGCTGTAGAGGTAAGTTTGAATTACGCTCACTGACTGAGTAAATCCTATATGGGAATGATCTAAGGGTAATAGCAGGAATCTAAAGGCCATGTGTAACCAGGGCTGTCTCGCCATAGGGGCTGGGTGGTGCGGTGCACCAGGGTGCCAGGCCCCCCAGGGGCGCCCCCGCGAGCCTGCCGGCATACCGGGCGCCCCCTCCCCAACCCGCGCCTGCGGGCGAGTTGCAAGCCGGCTGCCCTCCGGAGTCCCAGCTGGAGCTCTGGGAAGGGCGCGCAAAGCCCCGCGCCGCTCCAGCGCCACACCCCTCATCCCCCGCTCACCCACCTCCCTCCCGAGGGGCGGCCAGCGCGAGAGGGAGGTGGGCAGAGAGGCGGTCTACCGGGGGCGACGAGGGATCGTCGTGCCAGGACGGCCGATCCCTTTAAGACGACCCTGTGTGTAACCTCCTGGGCAGGGCTTTCTAGCCTCCTGCTTTTAGCATTTAGGATTCTGGATGGCTCAGTTGGTTAAAACGTGGTGCTGATAACACCAAGGTTGCAGGTTTGATTCCTGTGTGGGACAGCTGCATATTGTATTCCTGCATTGCAGGGAGTTGGAATAGATGATCCTCAGGGACCTTTCCAACTCTACAGTTATGTGATTCTGTTACCTTTGTGTCCCTCAAAAGCTACCCTGAATGTCAGAATACCTTCTCAAGCAGATTTCCATGAAGTGTAAAAGTCAGCCTTTCTGCCGATGTTGTTGGATATTTAGGTGCTGTAACTCACATGTGGGCAAATTGCCGACTGCAAGTTGGAACCTTTTGGAGTGCCCTATGTTGGTGCCCAAGTCACTCCCACTGCAAAATTACTAATGCAAATCATGCTGTCCTCTCCCAGCTCAAAAAATAGGAGTGTGTTTGTGGTGAGGAGAACTGGGGGGGGGGGACTGTCCTTCCATGTAAAATGTGCTCTCCTCAGCCCATCATGCAGCTGTTAGGTGGACTGAGGGTAGTGTGGGTGTAAATGGATGTGTGTAATTGTGATGGGGTGGCTGTGTATGTGTGAATAAGAATTACTGATAGGGTATGTGTGGCCCTGCCCACTGCCTGCCTTTTCACACCCCATCCACAGGCACACAGCTACTGTTCACCTAGTTATCTTTGGAAAGAAATAGCGTGCTCCACAGCCTTTGTGCTTGTGGGGATTACTAGTGCTGCTTCTATCCTCCCCTTTTCATTTGGCAAGTAAACAAAGTGGCTTACAAAGGTTTTTAAATATGCAGTAAAATATACACTGTATGCAAAATCTTAAAAATAAAACCATATAGTTTAAAACCAGTTAGCGAGATTAAGAACCAGATATAGCAAAGTTGAAGACTAAATCAAACAGTAGAAGTTGGAGAAACGCTCTGGGGCAGATGGCAAACTCCCCAAGACTCCGGAGCATCCTCCCGGTGGCCCTCTCTGGCTGGAACATTCCTTCAGTCCAGAGGGCCAGTAATCTGTGACCCTTTCCTTATGAAAGGAGCACACAGGTCTTCTAGCATCATGTAGCAAGAAGAAAGACTCATCTGTAGTGCTAAACTACTTTATTTACAGTCTATGTACAGAGACTCCATTTCTATGTCTGTGTTCTCCAAACCAGAGTACAGAGCTGCGACACAACAGAAATGAAACCAAAACATATAATAACAATACTTAGATGGAAGAGATAAAGCGGACTTCCATTCCCACACTCTCTCTCAGACACTCATTTGATTTACACTAAACATAACAGTCCTGCTGAAGCAGCAGAGGATAAATAAAAATCCCAACAGAAACCTGAGGTCTTCAGCCACCTTGAAAATGTGTTCCCAGTGAATGGGGAATGTTTAGAAGTTCCAGGTACTTATACTTCAGTGCTCTCCACAATTCCTTTCTATTTTGTCACAAGCTGAATAAACTGTGGAAAGTAAGCACCACAAACAATTTTGCATTCAGATCTCAAGATAATGATACACAGTGCTATCTGGTGAAATCCAGTTTGGGGTTTGAGAATTATCAACACTCATTGTGGTTGGAACTAGACTTCTGTTTGTGGAAGGACCAAGCTCCAGCAGAGGGTACCGGGAGGGAAAGGGAGCAGAGAAGGTGATTTTTTTTGGGGGGGGGGCATATTCTTTTGCAGTTCCACACTGTTAGAAGGAGGTCTTGCAACCCTCCTGAGTAACTTTTTCCAGGGACAGGGGGAATGAGTGCCTCCCCACCACTTAACAGAGGAGTCTCATGGATGGAGTTCTGCCGACACCTATCTGTTCATTTCATTGGTGCCGGCTCGTGCCTGCATTTCCTAAGAGTTATTGCTGTCATCTTTGTCTCTTCCTGGATTTTTATCTCATGTAACTGACATCTGGGATCTCCTTAATCACAAAAATATTAAGGACTGTTTTTAAAAGACCAGTTTGAAAGCTCATGGTGGAATGGTGGGTACCTGTGTGGGTTAGATCTAGTTGTTCATTGGGGTTCTGAAAAGAAGTAATGGCCAGGCCTTTTCCTTGGCTACAACAATGAAGCAAGGGCATAAAATCCAAGTCCCTGTAGACATTACTGTCTTTTTTAAGGGCAAACTATTTGGAGATAATGGGAAACTTTAATAGTTTGAAAGACAAGTGCAACTGTTGCAAATGGAGACAAAATTCCAAAAGGGTAACTGTATTGAACTGTCACAACAAAAACAAAATCTGGCTGGAACCTTAAACACTAACATGTATTTGTGGCCTATTTTGCCATAGGACAAAGCCCACTGTTAGATCCATAAGTGGTAATTTAAGGGGCCTGGTATATAGCAAGTTATGCCAAGTTCAGAGAGAAGAAGGGGGAAATGTGTACATTAAAATGAAAGGTCAAAGAGTCAGTAGAAGTTGGTATGTAACAGTACCCAGGAGTGCAGAAATGGAAGTTTCAACCAGTACGGTGACACCCACTCATGACTAACAGCCACTGGTGATGAAAAGACGTAGCATGGTCACCAGTGTAAGTGGACACCTGCAGAAGGGGAACTACTTTCTGTAATGAGTAAGCCATTCCTAGGATTTGTAGAGTCCATCAAATGGCTAGATCACTGCAGCAAGTATTGTCCCTTGGTACGTATTTACTCACAACTGATCTTGCTATATCTGATCATCACTAGTGGGAAACTTGGATCTTGAATTTATTTTATTGGGTTCCCTGCAACGTGTACCCTGCATAGGAGTGGCACATCCATCACTATTTCTTCAGGTTTGTTTGTTTTTTTAAAAAAAACCACTGTCACACAATTTTTTCTACTTTTCTTCTTCTGGGTTATATAGTGGACTCTGGTCCGGAAAATAATATGCCACAATAAATTTGTTAGTCTTTGAGAAGACCCTCTATGGCAGGAATAGTCAAGATGATGCCCTCCATATATTTTTGGTCTTCAGTTCCCAATATCTCTCACCATTGGTCATGCTGGCTGTGGCTGGTGTGAGTTGTAGTCCTGTAACATTTAGAGGGCACCACAGTAGTTACCTTTGCACTATGGATTGTGTGAACATAGGTGTTTGCATTGATGTTTGAACCCATGTTCACAAAATCCAAAGTGCAAGGGTAACTACTGTGGTGCCCTCTAAATGTTACAAAAGATGTAAGTGAAATTCTAAAAATACCACTAAGAGCTCACAAATTTGTACCAAATGTAGCAACAAGGATTCCTGTATATAACATTCTTCTAGACTGTAGTAAGGTGAATCTTGCACCTC
The DNA here is from genome assembly GCF_009819535.1 of Lacerta agilis. Classification (NCBI taxonomy): domain Eukaryota; kingdom Metazoa; phylum Chordata; class Lepidosauria; order Squamata; family Lacertidae; genus Lacerta; species Lacerta agilis. The sequence continues at coordinate 67,271,296 of NC_046313.1, forward strand.
AGAGAAATGCTTTTTTCACAAGAGCACAAGGGACTGTTGGAGCTGCTATGTACTTTGTCCTACATTTTCCATAGTTGCCATAAGATCTGGGCAGTGGCAATAAAAGGAAAAGCCATACTAGTAGCATACTAGTAACAACTAGTTCAGCAGGGTATTCCTAATACTTGAACTAGTCTACACAACACAACAAAGACTTAGACATTCTGGACTGCTAGAGATTATGGTCCCTGAAATTCGTCATTGGCAGTGATTCGGATCTTGAAAAACTGCACAGGAAAACTTAGCTAAAAAAATATTGTTGTGGCCCTTTGAACCACAAAGGTCTAATTTTAACATGCAACACAACTGAGTGAGTGCTCATTTGTTGGTAGAGGTATTATTTTTATTTATTAAAAATATTTATAGTCTGCCCTTTGTGTATGCAGATAAAAGGGTGGGGTACAGAACACAAAATAAAAACCAACTAACCAAATTTATAAAATAAGCAAGACATAGTAAAATACACAATCAAAGAAATGAATCAACAAATAGTTCTGCAACTGTAGAGAACCTAAGCTCATCTTGTGACACCCTCCCTCCATTGAAAAGATTTCTTAAATTTCTGTTACTGCTCAGCCTGAGAGTGCTTTGCGAGTTATCTCTCTGGATTCTCCAGTATAGTACTTGGAGCTCACGGTCACATCTCCTTAAGTCTCCTCTATTCCAAAAATTGTTCAAGAACTAATTCCCCATAGTGGGCACTTTGGCCCCCACTGAGTATCTGAGTTTGGAAATTTTATCATCTTAGGTTCAGATTACAGTACTTGTTTCTAAGCATCCTATGACAAAAGTGAATCCCCTGCATTTTGAAAGCTTCTAATTTATAACCAGGTCTTTAACTATCTGTGAGCTTTTAGAAATGGGTGTGATGTTTTGATGTAAAGTGCTCCGCACTTGGTTTTACTGTATCTATGTGGAGGGCTTGGTTGTAAATCATTTTGGGTTGCCTTGGGCAAGATAAAGTGACTAACAAATTTTAACAACAACAGCAACAACGATGACTGGATTGCACCCTGAGCTATTAGTAAATATACTATTAAAATAAAAAAGTGTGATACTGCTGTAACACTATAATGCTTTTTAAAAAAAAGTTTCCTATCACTGCCTTTTAAAATTGTCGTGAATGGGAAAAGGGTTTTAGTAATAGAAGAACTTTTAAGAGCCACATTTGTGGTAATAAAGGCATTTTCTTATTTGCTTTAAGCAGACTAATTATCCATCTTTGTGGAAGAGTGTCCCCCACACTGAATAGCAGCTGCAGTTCCTTTAAATCTCTGGTTGTTTTGGCATTCATGTGTGTGTTCTCCCATCCAATCCCCCCAAAGTCTTCCAGTGTGAGTAAAAGCGCTTCCTCTGTGTGGAGCACAGAAGAAAGAGGATTTCTTCTGTGGGAGTGGAAGCCCTGGAGAATTCACAGTGGCCAGAGTTTCTGGCAGCTCAAGACTCATGCTGAACTGAGCAGCCAGAGAGGATTTGGTCAAAGAAAAGGAGGCAAATATAAAGATAGGAGCTGCTCAAATGAATTGTACCCTAACCTAACTCCAGCATGACATATACCGGTATACTAGCATGGACAAAAGATAAAAGATAGCAAGCCTACAGTATATAAAAATCAAATTCACAGTGTTAGGAACTGCCTGGAAACACCCTCATTTAGCTTGACACTGACTCTAGGCTTTCCCTATTCTGTTCAGTAATGCACCCTTGTCATAATTTAAAAGAGTGGTGGTGGGAAGAACACCTGAAGCAAGCAGCAGAAGAAACTGGGTGCTAGCATGTCCTGTTGTGTACAGTTTTATAAACAGGTTACCCACTTTGCTAAACGGGGCAGTTTCCTCTTCTCACCCCTTCCTGTGTAGTTCTCACCTGTCTCAAATGTCTGGATTGATGTAAAGGCAAGCTGATGAATTTAACTGCCACCCATCAGAGAGAACAAAGGGAGGAATGTCACAGATTGTTTTTTCCATCAGCACAAACATTTCAGCTCACTACATGGATCAATCCCTCCTCTCCTCCCCCCACATGCTGTTCTGGGGGTTTGTCTGATCGTCCCCAAGCCAGTTTGTGGATGGGTGGGAGAGTGGAAAGCCCCATTGTGCAGGTTTCTATTAATAGGGCCCAAATTGTAATGATCAAAGTGTGCCATCCTTTTTTAAAAGTTGTGGAATGATTCAACATTAATCAACCTTAGCGTTGAGCATTAGACTACATTGATTGTGAAAGTATTGTAAGATACAGTGTGAAGAGCTGTGCAACATTATTTTCTGTTAACATTGCAATTCAGAAGGATGGATTGTTCTGTGAAAATAATACTATTTCTTGACACTAATTTTTATTTCAAAATGGCATGCCTATAGTAACTGTGTTGTAAACCGACTTACACTTAAACTTGAATGATTAATTCCTGAAGATGTATTAAGACCACATATCTAGATTTCAATTAAGGAAACAATGGCAAGGGCACCAAGCCCCACACAGCTGCTTGTATATGGAAGTGAGCTTTAGGCTTGCTTTTCTTAAGCAGCAGTCCCACCCACCCCATCCATACTACATGCCATGAGACGATCTTCAAAGCAGTTTGAGATATGGGTGTGTATATCGGATTTTTGAAATTAAGTTCGCAACATTCCAGGTGTTTAATTCCTAGTTGTTGCTTTTTGTAGAGCAAAGCAGGTTTGGAAGGACAATTCTGTACTGCACTTAAACTTACCTGCACGTGCTTCTTTCCCCAGTTACTTTTTCCTCACCTCATTCATGGGGTTTTAGAAATGTAGCAGTGCAAGGAGAGGGGTGGTTACAGTGGGTGGAAAGGGTGCTTTTCAGCTGAAAGTGGAATGCGCCAGAAGCTGTTTTATACATCTCTGTGTTTAACATGTCATTTGGCCCTTATTATTAATGCTTTATAATTCAGAAATGTAATGGTGTACATTGCACACCCACCCATCGCCTCTTCTTATTTCGTATTTTTAAAAAGAAAGAGTATGTGAGTATGGCTGATATCCGGTGATATCTGCCCACTTGCGCAGTGACAATCCACTTGTGCAATGGGACTTGCTGTTTCTTTTCCCCTACAGTCCTGTGTACCCCAAAAATCTGTGACAGAGGGTCCCCCAACCCTCCAGGGCAGTTGGGGGCTGCAGGTGGGAGGGGAGAGAAAAGAGAAGCTCCCTTACGTGAGCAGATGCCTTTTCATGCTACATTGGCTCTCACCCTTTGACTATTGCCAGAATGTGCCATTTATGGTGATGATCTGTCTGGGAATAAAACTCAATGTATATTATCAGAGACTGTTTGAAAATCTCTGCGTATAATCTGTTCTGGGAATGGGAAATAGAAGCAACATAAAGACACGTCTTGGGCACAGCGCGGTAGAAGGATGCATGTGAGCAGGGGGAAGGCTAGGATAAAAATGTAATAAGAAAAAATATTCTTAAAATAAGAAGTGAAATGTTAAACATCACTTAGGTGCTTCATTCTCCTTCCTTTAAAAATGTGCTAAAGTACAGAGATGAGTTTTAAAGTTATAGTCTCTGAAATAGAAATAGAAAAGGGTTCAAAGAAACCAAACCCACCCAACACCTTTTCCTTGGAGTGTTTTCCTTTGATGGCAAGAAGTTGGTGAGCAGGCTAATGTAGTTTCTGACTTCTTGAAATTTTGAGGGATCCAAGGTCAATGCAGCATTGCTAACACAGCCACTATTAAGCGGTTCTTATAAAGAAAGAAAAGCTTGTTGTTGATGACTGCATCTGGTAAGTAGTAACTATAATTGTTAATAAAGTAATATAAAAATATGCTAATAACTAATATAGCTATGTTATTGTTTATGAATGCTTTTTGTGTTTCAGGAGATCAGATGTTTCCAGGTTGGAATCCACCTCACATTTAGGAATATGTGGAGCACAACGAAACTGATCTTCAGTTTGAGAATATGAACTGGAACATCAGAGTATAAAAACACAACAAACCGAAGAAATTAGGATATTACTGCTGTTAACAAATTAGCCTTGATAGACAGGAAATACTTTGCTTGTCATAATCTGACACAAGTAAAAAAAAAATTGTTGTAAAAACAAAGGCTCCGGGTTTTTTCTTTGATTTGTGTAGGACTAGAAGAATACATGCATTTTCATTTCATATATGACTGATAAATCATGCTTTGAGTAAGCATAATATATAGAAAGAAGGTTAAAACAAAATCATAGCTAAAAGCATTTGGAAATAACAAAACTAGCAGAAGTAATGCTTGGTACCTATTTAGAAGTGTACATGTTTGCATAAGACCTCTAAAAGATTTGATGAATACAATACAGACGTTTAGTAGCAAATTTGCATAGGCCAACCCTTTAACAAATACAATGAGCACAGGAGGGCATCAGAGTCTGAAAGTCTAGCTTAAGGGGGAGGCATGCTGTACAGTGTTCCTGTCTGTGAAATGAGCTAACAGCTGGGCCAGAGGTTATCCCCAGAGGAAGACACAATTTAGGGAGCCAATCAGAAAAGACCCTCAAATTTTGAAGGGAAAAGGTCAGAGTGGATAAAAGGCTGTTGTCTGAATGGGCTAGCAAGGACAGGAAGGAAGGAAGGAAGGAAGGAAGGAAGGAAGGAAGGAAGGAAGGAAGGAAGGAAAACTAAACTCAGGGTTGACTTGGACTTGGAGGAATTAGAAGCAATATATCTATGTACCGGTATGTTGCTTAGTCTTAGCTTAATAAAAACTTTACAATTAGTTTAACTTGCTTGATCTGTCATAGCTTGCTTTAGTTTGGGTTGACTCTTGCATGTCTTCAAACATGGTGGTAGGTTCTCTGCTGGGGCTACACTTTAAACTATTTCAGCACAGAATCCTCACAGATGATAATACTGACTAATGGAACTTGAAGGGAGATGGTGTCTGAACCAAATTATGGAGAACAGGTTTGGAGTTGGATATCCATGGGGGAATACTGGTTTTGTTGCTAATTTAAATAGAATATTATTGGAGTCACTCATGAATACCACTTGGGATGGAAATTACAGATCTGTCTAGGGAGCGAGTCGGAAATTGAATCAAGAAAAACAAATTATATCTGCTAGGCTGCATAGGACATGCACCTTTTTTATCTTTGCTGCCATGGGACATAGGCTGATCTCCCGTAAATAGAAGTTAAAATCACACTCATCTTGGGAGCTTTTCTTGAAACGAGTCTCTTAACTTGCCCTTATTCCATGGAACTAATATTTGAATGGCTGTCATATATGGTAAGATCCAGTTTTGTACCTTCAGATGTGACAGGACTTTCCTCCTCCTCCTCTTCCTGTAGCCCCTCATGCACACACCCCATCTGCTCTGGCAGGTCTGCCAACCCACTGGATTTTATAACAAAACTCTAGAGTGATCGTTCCTTTGTGTTTTGTCAAAAGAAGGTGTCAGTTTTGTTTCTTTCTGTTTTTCGGTAAAGAGCAATGCATAAGTGCCAGAAACATTTCCTGTATTGCAAAATGGTGCTAGATGTGTGTCCGTCACCTTTTCATCATAATTGTAGCGATGACAGATTAAAAGTGGAGAGAGGCGGGGATTTTACTTTCTTCTAGCTATCCTTTGAAGTAACCAACTGTTCTGATTACAGGATATTTCTTTCATTTTAATAAACTTGAGTACCACATATCAGCTGAACATTAAATCCTCTTATGTAGGCCATCACAAGTTTTCAGTGCTTAATATTTCATAAGTTGATTCTAACTGGCAAACTGTCACCTGTTTGCTTTCATCATAAGTCGAGCACTGCTGAGAATCTCTTGAGATGTAACCTACCTTTTCTGACAAAGCTTTTAAAGGGAGACGTGTTTTAAGATATTACTTAAGCCTTGTGTTCAGTCTGCAAGTCAAGCATCTAGCTTGCCAGTGAAATAAATAGGATCCACCCAAGTTTTAGATGCATGTATGGAAAAAGTAATTATTATTTTTAAGCCCTAAGACTTTCTGCACTACCACACACCATTTAGGATCAGGTAAGGACACGGGTGTCGCTGTGGGTTAAACCACAGAGCCTAGGGCTTGCTGATCAGAAGGTCTGCGGTTCGAATCCCCGCAACGGGGTGAGCTCCCGTTGCTTGGTCCCAGCTCCTGCCCACCTAGCTGTTTGAAAGCTCGTCAAAGTGCAAGTAGATAAATAGGTACCGCTCCGGTGGGAAGGTAAACAGCGTTTCCGTGCGCTGCTCTGGTTCGCCAGAAGCGGCTTAGTCATGCTGGCCACATGACCCGGAAGCTGTACGCTGGCTCCCTCGGCCAGTAACGCGAGATGAGCGCCGCAACCCCAGAGTCGGACACCTAATGGTCAGGGGTCCCTTTACCTTTACCAAGGGGTAATTATTATTATTATTATTATTATTATTATTATTATTATACCCCGCCCATCTGACTGGGTTTCCCCAGCCACTCTGAGCAGCTCCCAACAGAGGACTTAAAAACAGAATAAAACATCAAATATTAAAAACTCCCCTAAACAGGGCTGCCTTCAGATGTCTTCTAAAAGTCAGATAGTTGTTTATTTCCTTGGACATGTGGTGGGAGGGCGTTCCACAGAGCGGGCGCCACTACTGAGAAGGCCCTCTGCCTGGTTCCCTGTAACCTCACTTCTTGCAGGGAGGGAACCACCAGAAGGCCCTCGGCCCTGGACCTCGTATCATATGACTGGGTAGCAATCATATCGGCACAACATAGCTCAGTCAGTGTTGTGTGTTCAAGCTGAAAGATTCCTGCAGGGGTTGGACTAGATGACCCTCATGGTCCCTTCCAACTTCAAAAATCTCTACTAAAATATGCTGTTACATGTCTGTGCCACAGTGACATGGCAGGCAAACTAGACAAGCAGTGGCTTCTTTAGGATCAGAGTATAAATGTTTTACCATTAAATTTGCTTTATTAAGTCCAGCCTGTATTTGTAGCATATCTAAAACTTAGTTTAATCATCTCTATATTCTCTTAACACACACATGTATAACCTTTATTAAAGGCAATACCATTTGGCCTCTTCTTTGTAGAGTTAACGTGCGATATTTTTGCTCTGTCAGCTTATAGCAGTATAGAATCAATGTATCTGAAATGCAAGTCACCTTTTCCTTGTTTGTTTTCATTCATTTCCAACATTTCAGGTGTTTAAATCAGCCACATGACTTTCCCCAATAAAGTCCCTCTTCAGGTGTGTTTTTATTTTTGTTACATTTGGCATGTAAATTCCCCTTTCTCTTTTTGATTTTAATAGGGACACCTTGTGATTGGTGATAAAGAAGTGACTCTGGAGTACAGCCAGTCACCTGAATTTTGGCACTGCAGGCGTGTGAGTATATGGAAAGAGAACTCCAAGTTACCTCAGAAAGTGTATTGGGATTTAGACCACAGAGACAGTGTGTTGAATGCTATTCTGTTGGTGTGCTACTTTCTGGGGGAGAGATCTCCAGCTGCTAAGAATGCTGTGGATATTTGTGTGCCATCCCTCTGCTGAGAAAATAAATGTGGTTTTTTTGGATGTGGAATCTTCCTAAGCTCACATGGTGATGCCAGGCTTTTGCCATTGGCAGGGAAGGGAATGTGCACAAACCTAGACGCTTTCTGAGTTGAGAATTCTTCCTCGAATTAAATGAGGCTTTTGTCAATCGGCGTCTAGTATAAAAACCCCAGAGGTATTTCCCCCCTTTATTTATTTGTTTATTTCATAAAATTTATACACCGCTTGACTGTAAAAAGAAAAAAATAAACCCTCAAAGTGGTTTACAAAAGATAAAACAGTAAAATAAAGGGAAAAAAATTATACTCCTACTTTAAAACATACAAAAGTTGAAGTCCTAAAACATTAAAATTACCTCAACTTCCTAAGCATCTGGGTAGGCTTATCTAAACAGCAGTGTTTTCAGTATTGGGGGGAGGGGAGCGAATACAGTGAAGGCGCCTGCTTGATCTCAATAGGCAGGGAGTTCCAAAGTGTAGGAGTTGCCATACTAAATGATCAAGTTCTTACAAATGCAGAATGAGCATTATTTGGCACCTGCAGTACTTTAAAAATAGACATTAAAAGTAAGGAACCTGCACTACTGCAAAATGTTTTGTAATCTATAGGGCTGCTGTAAACAATGAAGATAATAAGCTTCACATGTAGCTTGATCAAGAGCAGGTTTTATTACAAGTCAATTCCAATGAAGTACATAAGACTTGGATATTGCCAATGAGGAGTGATGATAATCAACAGCTTTGAGATTTTGTTCCATTGAACTCAAGACCTCTTAATGACACAGGCTCTGGTGCTGCTTGCCTAAGGCCTAAACTACACTATGAGCAGATGCATGGGTGCTGCTAGCTTGCATCTCTCCAATAATGTGTCATTTTTTTGGGGGGGGGTGTCAGGGGAAGTATAAGTCATTCTGTAAGTATCCTTCCTCTCCCTCCCCACCCGCCCCAATTCATTTAGCTGCCACTTTCAAGGGTTGGATAAACACTAGCATGACAACACATGCTGTTTATCTGCATAATACCATGGAGATTGGGGCAGATGGGGCTCAACAACCTGGGAAGAAGAACCTCATCAGTCTAGGAGAAGGAAAACTCTGATCTCAAACCTCTGCTCTCTTGCGGGATATCTTTGGGACAAGAAAAAGCTCAGGAGTGAACCCTACACAAATCTAGAGTGGAGCCCAAGACGGTTGGATGGCACCTTGTATGCCTCCTTCCGGGAACTCCTACAGCCAATCTGGTGCCAAACATATTGCTCTGCTTCCCTTTGGACCACATCAGCGAGGTCTTGTCATCTGGGCAGCCCAGGACCACCATAGATATTGCCTAATGCAGTGGTTTCACTTCATCCCTGGAGACACACTCCATTGTCTCTCAAAACAGACGGATGCCAACAACCCTGGAGATTTAGGGGGTAGCACACAAACATTTTGATGCAACATTCAGCTTACGCTTTAATAACGCAATAGCATTTGTATAAGAGCTACAAAGTATATTGGATGGAGAAAAACATTTTAAGTGTCTTTCCCTTATGCTGTGCCTCTTTCATTGCAGTGTAAAGTGTCCACAGTAGGGTATCGTTCATCCTGTTATTACTGCAGACTCCCAAGAGATGGTGAGCCTACTTTTGTTTAACTGGCATTTAAACAAACAAATAGTAGTGTGAATTCTAAGTGAATAAAAAACTGAGATGCATGTGGCCCTGGAGGGCTGTAGGTTCCTCAACTGCGATGTCCTAGGAAATATTGCCAGCATTATTAGTAATTGTGTTCCTTTCTGCAGACGGTTAACTTAAAACTAGTCAAGCACTTGGGAAATAAGGAGAGGCAGAGAGATTAGTCTGGACTTGGAACAGCCTTTTAAGTTTGTATGAGTTGCAATACTTTTTTTTCTGCTTGAAAGTGCAGTGTTTCATCCAAAGACTCTCTTCAGTAATGCTGTGTTGGCAAGCTGGCACTACCGAAGAGAGAGGAAGGGAAGAAATTACCTCCCAAGCTGTTAAAGGCTAATGATGGAAACTTAGAGGAACAAGTGGTGTTACTCATGTTTATGCTGATCCTTGTATCCGGTTTGTTAGTGTGATCCTGCCTATCATTGGTGTAAATTACTAACAAGATGGCTAAGCTGAAAACAGTTTTCACTAGTACATATAAGGGATTAAAAGAGCCGTTTTAATATAGTGGTTACTGCAGACAGGGCTTCACTTGTTTTACTTTTTGCTAGTAACAGAAGAAAAGGTTGAAAAGGGGGAGGAACCTCTTAAGGACCCTGCTCCTCCACAGGAACCTTCTCCTCAGATACCTACTTCTGAGCAGGAAAGTCAACCTCAGGAACCTGAACCCAAGAAGGATGAAAGTAGGGAACAATGGCATTCACAGGAAAAGAAAAGGGACTCTGAAATGTACCCACCTCGAAGGGAGAACCAAGAACATGGTTCAAGAAGAGAATCCATGGAAACCAAAAATCAGGAGGATGAGAGTAAAAGTAAGTAGATTATACTTGCAACCACTTGAGTTCATAATGGACACTTGGACTTGAGTAACTTGCAAAAAGAGGCTTGAATTGAAGCTTGCAGTTTACAATTCTCTTTGTGTTCTGCAGCATTATTGATTTTAACAGAGTAGTCTTCAAGTCAGCTGAGCCTAATACCAGGAGCTTTTGACATAGGATGACAGAAAAGATGAAGTACAGTGGACACTCGGGTTGCGATCGTAATCCGTGCGGGAGGCACGTTTGCAACCCGCAGTGTCGTGTCTGTGCATGCGCGGGTTGCAGTTTGGCACTTATGCGCAAAGCGCAATTTAGCACTTCTCCGAATGCACAAGCGCCGAAACCCGGAAGTAACCCATTCTGGTATTTCCGGGTTCGGCACGGTGCGCAACCCAAAAACGTGCAACCTGAAGCGGCTGTAACCCGAAGTATGACTGTGCATTTCTCCTCCTGAAGTAATATTTCACTTTCTCCTTGTAACTTTTTAACAGCAATTATGCTAAAACACATCCCTCGCTTCACTCCGCCGGAAGTGATTGTAGGACTTCTGGCACCCTACGTCCGCTTGTCTACTTCAAGTGTGCGCGTCATGAAGAACAAAGCCGGTCGGATGGGCTACACCTATGGCTTCATTGAACTGGATTCTCATGCTGTATGTTGTCATTCGCCACCCACCCCCGCACAGTATAGTATTGACAATTCTATGGTAGACATACACGTGCAGTGTCACCCGTCCTGTAGCCCCCCCCCCCATGTGCTTCAGAGGGAAGGAGAGGAAGAACAATTCTGTGAAATCTGGAGCAACACTGGATGTTTTCCTGTGCCTTTATCTTCTTATGTGACTGAGCCCCCTTCTGGCTTTTGTTTTTGTGTATAATGTTTAGTTACAATATTGGAACTTCTTCTGCCTTCTGTGTCCCAAGGCTAGCCAGCAGTGGTTGCATATTTAATGCATTAAGAGGAAGCTCTTCCTCCTGATATGGCCACAAAGCTTCCACTTTATAGTTTATTAAGCACAGCTCAGTGTTGCTTCCAAACACAAAACTGTGGTTAACCTTAACTATGGTTTACAAAACCAAGCCAGCTTCTTAAACCATAGTTTGAAGTTGACTTGCTTTAGAAAACCATGTTATAGAGTACCTATTTTGTTTATTTCACCTGTAATGCTGAGCTGTAGTTAGTCAAGCTTCTGAACTCCTTGTGGCTATGTGTCATAGTCTGGGTTTGAGCTTTTTCTTCGGGGCATAAAGGCCGGGCCAAGAGAAAGAGTATGCCTCAGATCAACTGGTGTCAGAGGGAACTGGTGACCAAGAGGAGGAAAGTGAGAGCTCCTTTGGGGACCAGTGGGACTCACTTGGACTTAGGTCCACTACAGGAACTTGATGGGTGGGGGTATAAATAATACAATTATTATTATTGTGACAACTTATTTCTGGCTTACTGGCTCAAACTTGTCTCTCCACCCCCCCACCCCCCCCATTGGATTCTTGTCTCCACAGGAAGCAGTCCGCTTAGTGAAGGTTTTACAAGATCTGGATCCCCCAATCAGCATAGAAGGCCGTGCTGTGAATGTAAACCTAGCCACCGGAAAGAGGAGGTAATAGAAACCTCACTAAAAATACACAATTATGACTCTTATGTTATCATCATATGCTTTACACAAAGTGTTATGACTATATGCAGTTGGATCTGCTTGTTAAGGTGGCTGTGAACTCAGCTTATAGTTCCTTTGCAACATTGTGGTGATATCACATCTAAGCCATTTGGAAGGTAGTCATAGTGAACATGAGCAACAGCTGACTGAGCTATAAAGCCAAGTTTCTTGTTGACCAAGTGGCGCACTGAAACTAGTAACGTTAGAGTGAAGCAAAAGTAACACTTGCCATGCATGTAGCATCTTTAGAAAACTTAAACTGGTATTAATTCAGATGTTCTCTTTTTGTTGCTAGAAATGAATATGGAGACCATGGTGATGCTCCACGCTATAGCCAGGTATGCTTGTAGTACAATCTGTGATAGCACTGAGGGAATTGACTCCTGCCTCTCAGCTATGCAGACACTGAGGGATTGAATTTTTTGATTTATGAGTGTTTGCTGGCATTCTTAACTGTTCTATAGAAGTTGCCACTAGGGAAGTTACCTGTATTTTCCATTATTGGTTCAGATTACTGCCCTTCCAATCTTCCTCCATGATGAGCAGGAGAAAGTCATCTCTTCTGTAGGCATTTCGGTAATGCACATCTGATCTGACTTAGCACCTTTTGATGTCAATAGAGGATCACACACTGACTTTCTTGAGTTGCACATTTAGGTCAGAGAAGCATACATCAGTGCCTTTTATTTTATGACAGCCCAGTACATGCAGATTAGTCTGGAGTGCTTTGAATTATGGGGAACTGTCCACCACATGTTCTGCTTTCTTAGTTTGTGTTTTTAAATGCCTTTTCTGTATTAGGGCAAACGGGGCACAGGTGACAGGAGAGGCGCTGACTCACAGAAGCGAAGATCAGAGTGTAAGACTCAACTTCATTTTCTTGTTACTGTGTTCTTCTGGTCACTTTCTACATGTGAAAGCTCAGTGTCCTTATTCCATTTTTTTTTTAAATGTTCCTTATATAGGGTTATATCCAACAAAGCACTGATGTGAATGTTCCATCAGTATACAGACTTCTACTTGTGCAACAGAACATTCTTCCCCCTGTGCACCCCCTAAATCTATTCTAGGGGTTTCCGCAACCATCTGGAGAAGATTTGGGGCAGAGGGCAGTCTAGTTGTGCAAATGGAAATCCTTGTGCTGACAAGATGTTTTGGTTGAATTCTGCCCATAGGATTGTTGACATTTTCAATAACAATTAGAAGTTTTTGCAAATGCACTTTTCAAAGCTGAGTATGCTTTGAATAAAAATGAAATGTGTACACCAGCCTTAAATTTTCAGTTTTTGGATTTTGTATTGGACATCAGAGATTTTTCAGTGGAAATATGTGTTGATTCTATGTTTGACTTTTATTCTGACTGTAAAATCTTGCAAGAACTTTTTCTGACTTCAAAAATGCAGCCAAATTGATTGTAGAATCATAAGGCTTCCCTGCACTAAATGTGGCTTGCCTGTGAGCCATATCTGGCTTACCAAGTCATAGGAAGTAGACATTGGTCCCCACAACTTTTATCTCCTGATGGAATCAGGAGATCAAGCTATCTATCCTTTAGAGAGCGATTGGGAGATAGAATCCCTCTGCTTGTTCTTTAGAGATCTACTCTAAAAGGTAGCCAAAATCTCTGATCTCAGCACTATGTACCATAGCACTGATATTGAAGATTAAACCTAGTCTTTAAGATGAAAAGCCAGCATTTCCCCTCTCCTTTAGCGCTGGAGTGGGGAGTACTGCGAGTACTGGTTTTGTGTATGTGGGTCTGCATGTGTTTGTCAGTGTTTAACTGCATTTGTGTTTGTGTGTGTGTGTGTGTGTGTGTGTGTGTGTATATATGTGTGTGTGACTGAGCTCTGTGAAACTGCTGAGTGGCCCTTGGAGGGATGACTGGATGTCTTTGGCTGAAAAGTTAGCTCTCCCTCCCCTACATAATTACCAGCTTACAAAGGGTATTTGGAGTGATACCAAATGCAATCACTAATTCCTTACATGCACCCCAAGACCTGACTTGGTTATAATTTGACTGGTTCTCTTCTGTTGGATTGACACTTATTGGAGGCCTCAGGAAATTATCAAGCAAAAAAAGTGGCACCTTCTCACTCCTTGGAGAGAAGTACATTGAAGCACAATGTGTAGAGATGTGCAGTGCTAGTCACCTCGTCCTTATTAAATTTTTAGGTTGAAATTTCATCATCAAGTCTTTCAGCAGGATAATTTCTACCCATGCATTACCCCGTTCTTTCAGGGCTGGCCTAACCATAAGGCAGAGTTTCAGGGTATCCTTAAGCAACAGCAGTTATTTAGTGTAATATATATTTATTATCCTGGCAACCCTTTTGGAATCTTACCCCTCGAACACCAGAATGTCTTGTGCCATCTCTGTTTTTATTTAAATAATGTTTGACATCTTCAGAAGTATATGATGTTTGTCCTTATTTCTTCCCCTCAGCTTCCTCCGATGTGTCCACATTCATTTATGATCCAGACACTGGAAACTATTTTGACCCCATTACAGGGGTATACTATGATCCCAATACTCAGGTGAGGGCATGTGCATGTGTGTGCTCACTTTGCCATTTCAGTGCCAGGAAAAAATATTCTCTAAACACGTGCCAAATATCTCCTTCCAGAGAGATGTTCCAATGGGTCGAGAAGCATCTTCATCCCCACCACCACATACTGGGAGGAGGCGCAAGAGCCAGGATAGGACAAGTGAACGAGATGAGCCATCCAGTAGAGATAACCGAGAGAGAAGAGAGAGACACAGAAACAAGTCAGCCAAGGTAAAATATCTGTGCCATCATCATTCTTATGAACTGTACAAATTGGCATGGTCCAAAGATTAATGCTGCCATAGTCAAAGCTTGCATTTGCAGCTAGGCAAGTCTAGGAATTTGCAAAATATGTTGGTCTGCTTTAGTCAAAACAAAATAAAATATAAAAAAGTTCCTTCCAGTAGCACCTTAGAGGCCAACTAAGTTTGTTCTTGGTATGAGCTTTCGTCTGAAGAAGTGTGCATGCACACGAAAGCTCATACCAAGAACAAACTTAGTTGGTTCTTTATTTTTTATTCTGTAGATAATCAAATTTCCTTTTAAACTCATAATCCTTTTAAGGCACCCAGCTTCTTCATGAGCACAAAAGCTCATTTGATCATAAAAACAAGCAGATCAAACACGCTTTCAAAGGAGGGCACAGGTTTGTGGATCCAGAAACCAAGTGCCATTAAACCTAAGCGCGTATTTTAAAATATGCAAGCAAAGTAACTAAAATATAAAAATCATTATTTGTAGAAAATACTATGGTTCACTGGACTGTTGAGATGGTACACTGCAGATCAGACCACTTGAGTGTACACAACATTTTAAAAATGACCACTCTTGAAAACACACAATCCTACTTTTTCCCTGAAGTTGCCAAGAGAGCAAAGCCAAGTACACATCCAGAACTGAGAGTTCCAAGAGAGGTGTTAGTAAGCCCATAAGTGGGCACAAATAGTTCAGTATAACTGTCAATAATTATTATTTTCTTTTGAGATAAAAGTTCTGAGAATAACAAACAACTGTAATTTGATTTACAGGCAGCTTCCTCAAATTGATCAAGCTTCCAGTTTTCCTGTGACTCATCCTGAACAAATAGGAGAATTTTCCAGTAGTGAACTGGATATCTAAAATACCAAGATTCCATGCACAATAAATCTGGTCTGATTCTTGTGGTGTAATCTCCAGGGAATCTTACGTGCTAAGAGTTACCCAGTAAATGAGTGCATTGCACTTGCCCTTGTTTAAAAGCTAGTTTGACTTGATTTGAACAGGGAGGGAAGAGCAACATTAATTGAATTCAAGAACAGGAGCTGAAAGCATATTTTCAACATCCCATACAGCCAGTAGCAGATTTCAGCACCTGGCATACGTGTTCCTCCTTACAGCTTTGATGGGCTGTTTGCTAAGTATCTACCAGCTACACAATCCCGTTTGAACACCCCTCTGACTCTCAGCCACAATTTGTCATTCTTAGATGCAAAAGAGTATAACTGAGGGTAGCAAAAGTGAGAGAGACAAGAAACCATGTATCTCCTTTATGCTTGTTACTGTAAACGAGGTAAAGGTACTAGTAAGAAAAATGGTTGGAGGCAGACAGTGGGGAAGCCTAGCTGGCAACAAGTTTTAACTCCCAGTCTTAATGTTTCAGAATGAGAATCCAGAGGAAAAGCTTCCTGCAGAAGATGTCTTTAAAAAACCACTACCTCCAACACTGAAAAAAGAAGAAAGTACACCCCCAGTAAGGACTTTACATGGCATTTGTCATCTGGAACATTTAATTATTATTTATTGATCTTATCAAGTATGATGATTACTGTCCTGCTGAAATTTGTCTGGTACATGCTGTAGTAAGCTAGTCAGTAACAATTCTTAGCATTGTAGCAGGGAAAGTATCCTGTCCCCCTCATTCTTGCAACAACACTGAATGGACTGCTGTGTGGTTAGGTGGCCTTTTAGACTGTATCCCTAAACCTACTTTCAAGTGGGAGCCATTGAACTTAGTGGGACTTACTTCTGAATAATCTTGCATCCGTGGGATTTTGTTGTCATTGTTTCTCTTGATGGACTAAGTTGTTTAGATTTCATTTCTCTTCATAACAGTTTTTTGAAATTGATTGAAAATGAGGAGAAATTGTAACAGATTTCAAATTGTCCGTGTAATGTGCATCAAAAAAGCAACATGTCAACAGGAGCACCATGTGCAAGACGGAAGAGGCAGCAGTGCTGACTTAGATTTGGTCTACACATGCAGCACAATGTTGCGTTCAACTTGTAAGCTAGTTGAATGGCCTGTACTGCTTCAGTCTCTTGTTTCAGTCAGGGATTGAATCAAAGTCGAATCTATGCAACAATGGTACCAGTTCCCAATAATCTTTATTTTGCATGTAGGCACTCCTTCCGTTTGTCTTCTTACATTTTGACTATCAGTTTCCCCCCTAGTGAGTTCATGATAGAGGCAAGATTCAAACCAGGGATTTCCCTGATTGTAGCTTAGTCACTTAGAACTATACTAGACCAGTAATACATTAGTTAAGGCATCTTAAGACCTCAGATCCACTGAATTGGCTTTGGTTTGCATGTGGTTCTCATTCTGCCCCCCCCCCCAGCCAAAGGTGGTGAATCCTTTGATAGGACTCCTAGGAGAATATGGTGGAGACAGTGACAATGAGGAGGAGGAGGAAGAAGAGGAGGAGCCACAGCCACAGCCACCACGGCCACCAGTGCAACACGAGGAACGGCCACAGAAGCTTGAAAATGATGAAGAGAAGCTGACTGACTGGAATAAGTTAGCATGTTTACTTTGCCGGAGACAGTTTCCAAATAAAGAAGTCCTGATCAAGCATCAACAACTTTCCAATCTTCACAAAGTAAGGAAAAAAGCAACCCGTTCAGGAGAATCTGCTATTCATGCTTTATCTTGCATTTAACAAAACTTCTCCATATTTCACAAGCGCCTCTCACAGATGTAATTTTTCCTGATTTCTCTTTCCTTCCTGTATTGTGTCCTGCTTGAATTCACACTCCTTTCTCTTTTCAGTGCTGTGATCTGCTGGTTTTATGCCTGCTTTTGAAAACAGCTTCAAATCCTGGTTTCAGTTTGTGTTAAGCACAAGGCAGGTGTAGCATTAAACCAGCGTTCATACTGAAAAGGGACGGAGGAAAGAAGATGGTACATGTGAGCTTGTGGGAGATATCAGAAAGTGTTAGATGATCATTATGGTCCTGTTTTCTCTTTCCCAAAAATTAGCTCAAGCAAACCTTTCCAATCCTTCTCAGCAGAAATAAAAATCAGAACGACAGTCAGAAATCAACAACAGTATTAGATTAGCCAAAGGCTTCCTAAAAAGTCCAGGTTATACCTGAAAGGGAACAGTCATTGCCTGCTGAGTTTCTCTGGGAAGGGCATTCCACCAAGTTGGTGCCCAAGCTTCATTTGGCAATGACACTTGAAAGAAGGCCTCAGGTGGCCATTTTTAAAAGAATGAACAGCAATACATGGAATGGATATGGATAAATTTAATTTCTTTGCTTTCATTTTGCACTCTTAGGTATATTTATTTTGTAGTAATATGTACCCAGCTGTTGGAATTCAGTATAACACTTTGATTTAATTCCAAATGTTTGCCCATACATCCTACTATCTCATGCTCACAAAACTTAAGAATTGGCTAAATATATTAAATGGCTAGAACAAATATTTTTCATTACATGAAGTGAGACAGTTCAAAAGTTATTCATTCATTTTGCTTCTTACAGCAAAACCTAGAAATTCATCGTAAAATAAAACAATCGGAGCAAGAGCTTGCGTATTTGGAGAGGCGAGAACGTGAGGTAATTACATCTGCTTTGTATAGTCCTGTGCAGCTGTGGCTCTGCATAAACAAAACACTAATTCCCTGTGTGCCCCACCAATGCTTACTTGCAAGAAAGAGAGTGTGTGTACGTACACACACACACACACACACACACACACACACAGTGCAGCAGGTATCTAGATTCTAGGCTGAAGTGACTCCTGAAAGTGAATTAAACAATCATCCATCATCTACCCAATTTTTTTGTCATGCCGTGGCAGCCTTAAGCAGCACCATCAGTTGATATTGAGAACTTTCCTTTGTGTGACCTCTCTGCCTCCCTGATATTTCCCTTGCCATCTGGAGAGTGCTGTTTACCTTGTTTTTCTGGGTGCCATTAGTCTACCTGCTATTTAGAAATAAAGCCAAGCAGCAATAAAGGCTCCAAGTGGGAAAGAATTAAGCAACCTGATCGTGTAGGAACATGGTTTGTTATAAACACCCAGCCCTGGGGACTCTTCTCTTAGCTGTGCACAGAGACTGCACTGGCTCTCATCTTGCCTGGATAGGGAGAGACACAAAATGGATCTGACAGAAGATGTAGACTCTTGACTGCTAAATTTATGCCCACAGTAAAGTCTTGCTTTCAGTGTGCAGCAGTGTTCTTGGATCTGAATGTCAGACCCCTCTCTGCCTTAATGCTAGCACTTCATTCCACACTTCCAAAGAAAATTAAACACTCTGAAAGATAACCAAATTGTTTCAATTTTATGGAGATGCAAGATCAAAGTAACCGATACTTGTACTTTGATATTACATTGATAATACAAAGTTACCGGTAATAAGTTGGGTAGGCTCTTGTAGAGCTGATGTAGATGCTTGTTTGGAAATTTCTGGAAAATATAGCAAGATGTTCTGTTGCAGTACTGGGGAACTACTGGGGAATTTTTCTCCACTACTTAGGTTAGTTGCACAAATGTATAATTTTTAGTCACTGAATGCATTTTGGGAGGGGAAAATCTGTGCTGCCATCTTTACTAACTCTGCCTTTTAATATAAAGGGAAGGTTTAAAGAAAAGGGAGGTGACAGAAGAGAGAGATTTGAGGAACGGAACTCTCCAGAGAGAAAACGACTGAAGAATTTCAGGAATTCTGAAAGGTATTGGGACTTTCTTATCTCAGAGTTGTTTTTGCCAGCTTGCAGAGCTGTCAACCTTCCTTTTTTTTGCATTGGGAAACGGCCATAGCTGTCAACTTTCCTTTTTTTTGCAATGGGAAACGGTGCTGGAATAAGGGAATTTCCCGCAAAAAAAGGGAAAGTTGACAGCTATGAGCTTATTCCATAACAAGTGAAACAGGCTGCTTTGCAAAGTGTGATCTCTTTTTGTTAGAGGCTCAATGACTATCTTACAGGGATGCCGTAGTAATGGCTTTGCTGCATTGACAGATGGTGGTGATGGTAGGAACTGAAGTGCCTCCCAACTCTTTAGGTTGTATCCAGCTAAGTTCTATTCAGAATAGATCAATTCAAATTAATGCACCCTGGCCTAGATGCTCATTCTTTAGGCAGCTAACAGCCCGGCTCCTAAAGTTTCTTTGCATCTATAAAACACACTATTGCTTATACACTGTACAATAATTTCTATAGCAGATATGCTCCTGAAAGTTTATTCATGCCAGCGTACTTACATTTGTTTGCAGTGACTATAAGCCCACAGATCGAGGAAGACTGGAGAGCAATAACAAAGGAAGCCGTATGATGCAGGCTATGGGCTGGAAGGAAGGTTCAGGTCTGGGTCGCAATGAACAGGGCATGACGTCACAAGTGGAGGTAAAATTTTTGTGTTTGCAAAGGCAGGTGTTTTGAATTATTGCATCTTACGAGCATAAACAGTATCCCTGCAATATCTCTGCATACTGGCACCTAAAGTACTATTAGTGGAAGTGAAGTAAAGGGTCTTCTTGGTTTCAGCACCCAGGATATGGAACTTCCTGCCCTGGGAAGTCCTCCTTATAAGCAGTCTTCACATGAAAACATTGCTGTTCTAGTTATATTTTTTGTTTAACTCCTGTTATGTTAGCTTTCTTGAGCACTTAACTGAAGTGGAAAGTGAGGGGTATGATTTTTTTTTAATGTGGTTGGCAATACTGGAGCAAGGTGGGTTGTGGTGCTGAAGGTGGGATTCAGAAAAGGATCCCAAAGAATGGAGGTGGCATAGCATGACCACTTAAAGGACCAAACAATGTCCTTATTTACAGCATTTTTAGGCAAAGCTAGCTGGTATTAAATGATGTATTCCCTGTACATTATCCTTACTCAAAGCAATATTGTTAAGCTATGTTTTAAATAGCTTGAAATGGCTTTTCATTGTTCAGATACTCGCTTGAACATGCAAAGAACTAAAACTGTCTAGAGATAGGGGTGTCTGGATGTGAAGGCAAGTCCTGCCCACAATGTCCCTGCATGGGGGCTCCTTTCTGAATTTTGCCCAATGAGTGGAAAGACATGAGGAGCCTCCATCGGTGGGGTTTTGCGGGGAGGGGCAGTGTTCACCCTCATGAGTTTGGTGAATGCCTGAAATGGACCGACCTTTCTGTGACATGCCAAGCAATGTTTATTCCTTCCCTAGTGATAAGAAGTGCACTTGGTGAATGTTCTAGGTACAAGTACAACTAGCTGCTTTTATCTCTCTTTCTCTCTCTCTCTCTATATATATATATTTCCAGGCTGAAAGTCGAAAGAGGGGAGCAGGATTAGGGACCCAAGGAAGGCCCAGCAGAAGGCAGTCTAATGAAACGTACCGAGATGCTGTGCGGCGAGTCATGTTTGCCCGCTACAAGGAACTTGAATAAATATGGAAAAAAATCCCACCATACCCAACACACCCCATTACCCTTCAGCCCTTCTTTGTGTCTGTCTTGTTTTTTGAATCAATGTTTTTTTGCTGCTGAAGTGTGTTTTTGTTTTTGGAATAAAACAAAAAAGTCAATGTTTGGTCTCTTCTTTCCAGATTTTTGAGCCAAATCTTACTGGGGAAATAGTTTCTGTTCATGTCCCTTTGAAATGATAGTACATTGTTATATAATAGCAGCCTCATTCTTTCTTTCATAAAGTGAAAGAAAATAAGATTATTGATATACAATGAACAATATGGAAATATTAAAGGGAAATCAAAAGCAGTGCAATGTTACAAAAAATAATTGATACAGCACAATGTATAAAGAAAATAACAGCAATTGCATAATTGCCAAAACAATAAAGCAATTATAGATGGATACAGATATTATATAAAATTCCCAAGCTCTACATTGCAGCCTCCTAATATTTACTGCAGCCCATCTATTTCTAAAGCACTGTAAGTTTCCTAGCTGTTCTAGCCACATGGTATTTTAGCATTTAGCTGACGAGAATAATCAGTTGATCACCAGTCGGGTATAGTGAGCCAACAAGTCAAAGGATCCCTCCATCGCTAACAAGGCAGTAACAGAAAAACAAAAGAAGGGAGAAGAAAAGTAAGACTAAACAATAGCCCTTGTCTTCTCCCCTCATGCAATAAAAGTTTTTCTAAATCTTTAAGCTGCCCCCTCACTATTAACCATGCTGCTGGTTTTAGCCACAGGCAGTGCAACCCTATGCATAGCTACTCAGAAGCAAGTCGCACAGAGTTCAATGGGATTTAATCTTAGGTAAATATGTATAGGATTCCAGCCTGGAGTATGCTACAATATTATGAGAACCCAGTATTTTTTTCGCCCCTTGATGAGTGGGCAATATCAGTATCCTCTTAACCCATGCTTTCACAACAAATGCCTTCTTTTGGGCAAAGGGTATAATTCTTACTAACCTGGGGTGCATTTAAACAATGTGCAAATTCAAATGTTTGGGAATAGAAATACACTAACCATTTTAGGCCACCATTTTCCTCTTTACAGCCTCCACAGCCACTACTGTATCCCTGCTGGGGAAACCTATATATGCATCAGTATGATACCAGTCTTACTTCAGAGCCAAATAAGGGCGTGCAGGTGAGAGATTGTAATCTGAAAAAATGATGGGGAGTGGCTGAACTCCTGAGGTGCTGCAGTTCTAGTCAGATTTTATTCCATGTTGTTACATCCACAGGTCCCAAGTCACATCCAGTTGTGCTTGGAACTCAGTGCCAGTGTTCTCACTGGAGCCAACTTCTGCATAAACAAGCTTAGGATCCTTTTCCAACTAATGTGCTTGGTTGTACATTTAGCTAACAATGCTTTCAGTTTGTACAGAAACCATAAAGTTCTTTTTTAAGTTGATAATTTTAATTTCAAACAATCTTCCTAAATACCAAAAATGACACATTCTCAGTGTGTGTCCTTATGCAGCTAAGACAGCACCATCCATCTCACACACACACACACAGGGCAAATACAAAACATATTTAAGAAAGAAACCCCAAAGGTGTGGCAGTCGGGAAGCAACCCACTGTGGCCACATCTATTGGAGAAGGTCAGGGCTGGCTGAAACCAGGAACAGGACGATCGCTCCACATGACAAAATGTTGCTGCAGGTTTCACTTGCCGTTCCCTAAGCATTAGACCTTTATAAATAGTAGCTCAAAGCTTATTTTTTGGAAAGTCACCGTTTTGGCTGAACTCTTATTTCTACAGGTGCAGTCATTCTGCAGTGCAAGGTATCGCTCCTGAAAGTGGCTGTTGAGGGATATTTTGGTATTGAGAGGCATCCCCTACCCACCCGCGCCAGCCATTTTGGGAGGGTTAGAATTCGGGAGGGGGGGTAAAATTGAGAGATCGCTTTCTCGCTTCCCCCACTTATGTAGAGACCATCTTCCCTGCCATTTCATACGGTGAGTAAACAAGCGGCAAGCCTTTTATTTCCCTGTCCTACCGGCCCTTAGTAAGGCCCGTTTATGTATTTGCAATAGGAACAAGAATGGGAGCAGAGTCCGCCTTTACTAGGCGCGTCTGGAGAGGGAGGGGAGGCGTCGACTACAAAGCGGCTCAGTTGAGCGGCGGGCGAGACGCTTCCCCATTCCTGTACAGTACTGTATATACAGTACTGTATATGCTTCCTCAACAGTAAGCCTCACTGTGCCCAATGAGACTTAATACCAAGTAATGCGCACAGGATCGCACCCATTACGTGCTTCGCTTGTTTCTCTACTCCAGAACGTGGCAGTTCTGCAGAAGAAAAGGCTTTTCTATAGACTGCATGTGAATTGCGATGTACCATTAAGGCGTGTGTTAGAGAGCCTACTTAATACCATTTCGCCATTATTATTATTATTATTATTATTATTATTATTTTAAAAAATAAACATCATGTATTCACACGCTCCAGACTTTTGTTCAACTCGGCGGCTTTATGAAATGGCCGTGATTGCCGGCGATGTAAATTTCACAAAATGGTTGTCTGCCCAGCGGGATCTTTGCAGTCGCTGCACATCACATTTTTGCACAAAGCAGGCTCCGTGGCCGGCGGGGAGGAAACCCCGGGAGATGCTTGAGTCAAGAGGAAAGCGCTTTGCATTGTCTACTTGGGACCTACAAGCTTGCCGCGGTGGGTCTAGCTTCGCATCTCTGATGCCCCATCACGAACATTTTTGGGCACAATCCCTCTTCGCTCTCCCTCACCCCCCCCCTCCCCGCGAAACGCAATAAACGAAGGTTGGGCTCCAGCACACAGACGCTACCCAGCAGGCCGCGCGGAGCTAAAGGCCGCCTCTCGAGCTCGCAGCTCGCTGGAAGCTTCCAGGAGGAGGAGCGAGGAGGCGGGGAGCGCGAGGGATTGTGGGTAGAAGACGGCGAGCTCCCCTTCAGCGCCATTTTGTGGTGTTTGACAGAAGCTGCTGTGGCTACTGCTGTAGCTGTTGTGGTGGCAGAGGCGGCCCTTGGCCCATTTCCCTTCCCCGGTAGGTACTGAAAACCAGGCTTCCGACACGGAGACGGCATATATAGTCAGTAGAGAAGAACTCGAGAAGAGTCCTTAGTCTGATTTGGGAATAACGAATTAGGGTTGGTGTGGTTTTTTTTCTCTTTTCTTTTTCCTGTTCATAAGACTTTTAAGCCGTAACTGGAGCCTGCTACAGCTTCAGAGGCGGCAAAGAGAGAGAGAGAAGAGACGCTATAGGGATCCCGGTTTGGGGTTGGGGGGGGGTGGGCGCGGCGGTTTGGAGCGCCAACCGTCCGCTTTCTGAAGCAGGGGGAGATTTAGGAAATGCTTCGATGGGAAGGAGCTTCAGCTTTGGGTGTCCTTTAAAACGCCATTCCGTCCCTTCTCCGAGTCGCCGCCTCCCCTTCATTGCGTTTGTGGAGAACTCCGCATAATTGCTATTGTGGTCCCTATTGTTGGTCGCCGCAGGTGTGGTTGCGTCCTGCGTGTCTCTTTCTTTCTTTCTCTCTCTTTTTCTCTGCTGCGGAATATCGGCCACCATTAAACGCCGCCCTGACAGCGCCAGTCTCTTGCAATGCCCAGGGGGAGGCACCCGTTGTAGAAAAGATTCTTACGGTTTAATTTAACCAACACCAGCGTGGCCATTCCGCTTCTGACTTCTCTATTCCTTCCCAACATATGCGTACCTTAAGAGTCGCTTTTTGTGGATACCTAAATGTGTCTTTTAACAGCTCTGCAGATACTGTAATCCCTTTACAGCGATTTCCTGATTATCTTGTTACTGTTTTTCTTTTTTGCTGCAGACATAGCATTAGGATCGAGGGTACTGAAAGCTATTTTTTAGTTGAAAGTACGCTGTTGGAGGGATGTTCATTAGTAAGGTGCCTGACCAGGTTTTTATAGGCATTATTTTGGAGCCTTGCATTTCTGCACTATGCTTATAAAATGATCGGTGTCTGCATTGATGGTTTTTTTTGTTTTGTTTTCTAAATAGACAACCCAATTCACTAGAAGCAGTTTAATCAGGAACTGAAGGCAAGCCATGGGTTCAGACAAACGGTAGGCAAAAGCAAACATTGAAGTATTACATAATGGTGGCTGCAATTTCAGAGATGTAGATTGATGAAATATGAAAAACACTTTCTTCTGATGTGTCCGAGATCTGTGGTATATGAATGTACTGTATCTCTTTAGCCATCTTCAGGCATTACTTGCATGATAGGAACATGTGTGGCCAGGGGGGTTGCATGGTCACTTGTTTAGCTCTGCCTCAAGTTGAATAGCCCCTGCTTCTGCCTTTTTGGGATACAGCTTATGAAGCAGAGTGCCTATTCGCTCTACAATATAAAAACCTGGACAGTCAGGGTTCTAAATTGTGTAGGAAACTTGCATGCACCTTGTTGGATCACACCCAATACCCATCTTGTCCAGCATCTTGTTTTTACAGTAGCCAGCAAAATGCCTGTGGGTAGCTTGCAAGCAGCACTTGGCTTCAACAGCACTCTGCCCACATACAATCTTTGGCAACTGGTATTCGGAGGCATATTGCTTCCAGTGTCATGAATTTGTTTAAATCTTTTTTTAAAGCCTTCCAAGATGGCCCTTATTGGATCTTGTAGGAATGAATTCCATAGTTTTATATGCTGTGGGGGAAAACATTTTTTATTG
Source organism: Lacerta agilis (assembly GCF_009819535.1). Taxonomy (NCBI): domain Eukaryota; kingdom Metazoa; phylum Chordata; class Lepidosauria; order Squamata; family Lacertidae; genus Lacerta; species Lacerta agilis. The sequence goes on from NC_046313.1 coordinate 67,296,855, forward strand.
TCCAGAATTTTCCCTCATTCAATTTAACTGAATGAGCTCAAGTACTGTGATAAATGCTTTTCTCTATCTCCCCTTCTGCACAGCATTCATAATTTGGTAAACCTTTATCAGGTCCTCCCTTGCTTTCCCTTTTCTAAATTAAAAGGCCCCACATACTGAAACCTTTCCTCATAGGGGGTTGTTTCATCCCCCTGATCATATTCAGTCTCCCTTTTTTGGCTCTGCAACATCCTTTTTAGGGACAGAAGCCATAATTGTACTCCATATATTCTGTGTATGGTCAAACCAAAGATTCGTATAACCATATTATGATATTAGTAGCTTTATTTTCAGTGACTTTCCTAATGAACCTTAATATGAAAATAAGCATTTTCACCGCTGCTGCACAACACACATTTTCATCAAACTATTCACTATTACCCCAAGGTCCTCTTCCCTGTCAGTTAATACTTGTTCGGATCCTATAAACACATGTTGGGATCATAGCTGTCAAGTTTCGGATTTGAAAATAAGGGATCAGCAGTCTCACCTATCCCCGGGGACAGTCACATGTCAGTGGTGGGGAGCCAGAAGCAAAAGTGGGCGGAGCTGCAATGTAAACTCCAAGCGGCCTCGGAGCGGAGCAAAGAGGAGGGCAGCCATGTGCTCCGCGCGATGGAGCCCATCATCTTCTTGTCTGATCCCATCAAAAGAGGACAGGAAGCAGCAGCTGCTCAAAGGCAGCCAGGCTCCGCCCGCCAGCTAACCATATTGGCCAGCTGAGGGGCTCGGCGGCAACGGATAGGAGCTGATGCAGGGGGAGGAATACACCCCCCTGTAAGCACGGGAAACTGCTCCCACTTGCTTTGAGGGCTGAGGCTTTTCTCTCCAAGTAGGCGAGGTCTTCCCACCCAGTCCCTGGCCAGCAGGGAGGAGCTGCTTCCATTAAAAACGGGAAATTTAAGGGAAATAAAAAATAAGGGAGACCAGCAGGAAACTGCTTGAAATAAGGGAGAATCCTGGGGAAAACGGGATACTTGACAGCACTGGTTGGGATATGTTGGGATACTTTTGCCCCAATGTGCATCATTTTACACTTGATTATGTTGAATTGCATTTTCCATTTTAATAGCCATTTACCCATTTTGGATGGATCCTTTTGGAGCACCTTGCAATACTTTTTGTTTTTAACACCTTGAATGATTTGGTGGGATCAGCAAACTTGGTCACCTCACTGCTCACCACTAGATCCATTCACAACAAAGAAGTAAAATTTCTAGTTACTCTAAATGATAGTGCCCTTGAACAGTTGCCCATGGAAAAGAACAGAAGGGTGGTGACCCTCTACTTGATCTTTGGCGTGTGCTCGCTTCGGCAGCACATATACTTCTACTTGATCTTTGGCGCATCCAGCACCTTTTGTGACTTGTAAATGTTATTGAATTGACTACAAACAGTGACCATAATGCTTTCAAATTGAACATACATGTAAGTGAACAATTGCCAAGATAGTCACACTTGACTTCAAAAGAAGAAACTTCACAATGCTTGGGGGTTGTTCAAAACTATAATAATAAAAGCTCAGCTAAAATGTATATTGCAGGTGAGAATGGGTACCATCAAACCAATGTAATTAACTAGCAAAGTCAAATAATTATATGGAGTAAGGTTTCTTTAAATAAGTAGAAGCCCTATCCAAATGAGAACAAAAAGGAACATAAACTTGGCAAAAAGAAATGCAGTTGGACAATGAGGGATATAAAAAGGCACACTGCCAGTAGCCATAGATAGCCCTCTATGAATTTATGCTGATCCCTTTTTAAAGCCATCCCAGTAATCACTGCCTCCTGTGGAGAAACTTTCTTTTGTCCCCTAGTGCAGGGGTAAGCAAGGTTTATCTTGCCTGGGCTAGATCGGTCCCACGGAGGACTTGTAATCTTTGAGTCTGGTCCTAAATGCACAGTCACTTTAACCAAATGTTCTCGTGTGTTGATGCTTTCCCTGTATGTGTTCACCTTACACAGGTAAAAGTAATAAAAGCTGTTTTGATTGTTTTGATGGAAAGGAAGAGTAAAAATGTGTTTAATAAATAAAAGTGCTTTTTATAAAGCATTTGAACCACTTTTGTGTGTGTAGTAACATAGAAAAACAGTTGTGTCTTTAACATATTAAAGAAATACACAACACAGCTAAAAATTAGCTAATACATTAGTTACAAGAACCAGAGCTAGAGAGACTGTACAGTACAATACTTAGGACCTAACTATTTGTATATTTTACCACACCAGTGTAAACAGTAAATAAGGACATATATCCCTGTAAATTTAAATCATTCCTGAAAGCTAACAATTTTGGAGTTCATTTTATAACAAATAGATTTCTTATTTTTCGTCTTTACAAATGTTAAGTAAGATGCATATTAAGTAATTTTTTAGCATTCTAGCTGTGTCCCAAATACTATAAAACAAATCCCAAAAAGGCAGGTAGGGAATTTGTTTTCCAGTGAAATGCTATGGAGATTTTAAAAGCAGTTAATGTATCAATCATTTCTACACCTGTGTTGTCCTTTTAAATAATTTACAGCACAATCCTGTACATGTTTTCTTAAGTCCCATCTCCCCCAAAGCTTATTACCTAGCAATTGGTTTTGGGATTGTAGCCCTGAAAACAAAAATACTGAAGTCAGGGGCGTAGCAAGGTAAATTGGTACCTGGGGGCAAAAAAAAATTTTGTCACTCCCCCCCCCCCCCGGCATGGGAAGGTCAGGTGGTATCGGGTGCAGAAAATTTCTTGTCAACCCCCCCCCCCTTGATCCCCCCCCCGCAAAATGGTTTTATGTTATTTCATATTTTCTTACAAAGGAATAATAACAAGTAATAAAAAAACACTTTTATTTATATCCCACCCTCCCCAGCCGAAGCTGGGCTCAGGGTGGCTAACATCACATACATAACATTAGTATAAAATCAAACAATTAAATTACCTCCTAAAAACATCTCAAAATCAAATTAAAGTCTAATTAGATGGCTTAATTAGATGGTTGGGAACAGTAAGTGTTCTCTGAACTGAAATTTCAGCCTTCATGACATAGGAAAACAGCCAAGTGAACAGCTATTTTGGTGGAGGAGGGTCAAGATATTAACCGATATGCGTGAAATTTCATATATAGCTATATAATCCCTAGTATAGTAAGATAAGACCTTCGGAGCAGGCATTAATTATTATTATTTTTTAAATTGTTCCTTGATAATTTGTCACCCCCTCCATTATGGAACCCAGGGCGGCCCGCCCCCCTTGCTACGCCCCTGCCTGAAGTAACCTTTTATTTGTTCAGTGTAAAACAGCCAAATTCAAACATTTACTTTGTTATATACTTGCAAAAAGAGAGTGCAATTTTCATGCTGTCTTCTATAGTGTTAGCTATTTAGTCAGTCATCAATTAATTTGAATTTTTTTATAAAGAGGTAAAAATCACAGGAAAAAATATTTGATTTTTTTTTTTTTTGCAATTTAACATTCTTTACAAAAGGACACTTATTAGTTAGGATTTCTTAAAATGAATGTCTCCCTATAAAGTCACAAGTGCATAATAATTCTTATTAGTCAAAGTTGTACCTGAAATTACCCTTGGCCAACTTTATATATTCCTGGGTATATATTCCTTTATGAAAAGGGAGAATCACATACAAATTGCAAGCAGCGACCATTTTAGGCACATTCGATATGTGTGTGACCGCACACATGTGCATTGTGCTGAAACCAGAAGTAACACAAAAAGGGGTGGGGTGTTTGTGGGCTTTTTCAATGGTGTTTCAAATACCGTATTGGCCTTAATATAAGCCTCACTTTTTCCAATTTCTGACCATAAAAAGTTTAAGTGTGGCTTAAATTCGTGACCTTACAAAAATTGGCTTTAACGATATCGCTGCTGACACAGACATAAGGTAAAATGGAATGGGTGTGAGTCCCTGCTGAATTTTAAGGGGGTGGCTTATATTTGGGTATTGTCTCTCTTCCCCCCCCCCTCTTGAATTTTAAGGTGCGGCTTATATTCGGGCTAATGCGGCATGTGTGATTTCACTTTAAGGTGCAGTTACTTAGAATGTAGCCCCCACATAATTTGGGAGTTACTTGTTTAGCCATATCCTTTATTTTTATTTTTTAAGACATTGTACTATGATGCCCCAGTGTGGCTGGGACTAAAGGTAAAGGGACCCCTGACCATTAGGTCCAGTCGTGTCCAACTCTGGGGTTGCGGCGCTCATCTCGCGTTACTGGCCGAGGGAGCCGGTGTACAGCTTCCGGGTCATGTGGCCAGCATGACAAAGCCGCTTCTGGCGAACCAGAGCAGCACACGAAAACACTGTTTACCTTCCCGCCGGAGCGGTACCTATTTATCTACTTGCACTTTTGACGTGCTTTCGAACTGCTAGGTGGGCAGGAGCTGGGACCGAGCAACGGGAGCTCACCCTGTCACAGGGGTTCGAACCGCCAACATTCTGATCAGCAAGCCCTAGGCTCTGTGGTTTAACCCACAGCGCCACCCAAGTGGCTGGGGATACTTGGGGCTTTATTTGATTTGGTGGTTGGTTGGTTTTGCATAACCCTGCTGATCTTGTTAAAAGGTTTGCTGATTAATTACATTTTCCAAGCTGTCTGACTTGACATACTCTTTGTGTAGTGTGAGCAGAACTGAACGGAGTGGAAGATATGGCTCTATCATAGATAGAGATGAGCGTGATGAGCGGGACTCCAGAAGTCGCCGACGGGATTCTGACTATAAAAGATCTAGCGAGGAGCGCAGAAGTGACAGATATGATGATTACCGGGATTACGATAGTCGGGATTACGATGGCAGAGATTATGACGGCAGAGATTATGATGGCAGAGATTATGACAGTCCTGAGGTGAGTGTATGTGCATAGAAAGTTTTGAACAACACATGTTTTAACTTTGGTTACTGTTACGCAGAAATGGGAAAAAGGTGGCCCTCCAGATACTCTTGGTTAGCATTTTCCATCATCTTTGACCATTGTCCATTCTGGCTGGGACTGATGGTGGTTGGAGAACCTCGACTGTCGGAGGGCTACAGGTTCCTTATCCCTGGCATAATGAGTGTCTTTGTATTGTGCTGTTTCCTGTGTTAATCAATGGTACACTTCCTAGCTTCACTTACTATATGTAGCTCATATGGCCAATATTTTTTCTGGATGCCGACTGTAGAAAGTAAACATATCTCATGTTTCTCAAGCAAAGAAAGGATTGTTTGAATATGGATTGAATGATTTTCACAATTCCTGATTGGGTTTTTTTTTAATGGATAAAGTGCTATAGAGTTAGCTTGCTAAAACACATGCTCACTTGGCAGAGAGAGCGTGAACGTGAGCGGCGTAATAGTGACAAATCAGAAGATGGATATCATTCTGATGGGGACTATGGTGAGCATGACTATCGAAATGACATAAATGATGAGAAAGAAAGCAAGACCATCATGTTGCGTGGGCTCCCTATCACTGTTACAGACTATGATGTAAGTAATACTTAACTATTCTCTTTAGAATATTTGGATTGCATTAGAATAAATGCTCAAACTGCTTATATAATCTTGAAAAGCACTCAATTTTTAATATTAATAGTTTTTTAAATTAAATTTGCATACAGATTCGCGAGATCATTGAGTCCTGTGAAGGCCCTCGGCCCGCGGATGTGAGGCTGATGAAGAGAAAGACAGGTGAGGGTGTTAACCTATTTTTTGGCAGTACCTTCCTCTTCCCCAGGCCTAAAACGTTTTCCCCACACCTGCAAGTACAATCAGAATGAAAGGTTTGCCATGGGTAAGGAATTTAGCCTTTTGAAAGGCTGTAGATAGTGGAAGAAGCCTTCAGATTTTTATATATTAAAGGGTATGGTAAGTAACACCTACTGTTAATTTGTTTTTAAACTTTAGTAGTTCATTGCATGGTTACCTTTAAACATGGATCCCATTCAGGTGTTAAGGCAGCTTGGTTTCCTTGCCATGGCAAAACAAGAAGCAAATTCAGAGTTGACGTCGCATTTATAAAACTGCTTTGTCATGAAGTAATGAAGCAGTTGGAGAGAGATTCACCTGTTTTAAAGGAACTGACTAACACAACTATCCCGTCTATATCTGAATGCTGTCTCTAGGTGTAAGCCGTGGTTTCGCCTTCGTGGAGTTTTATCACTTTCAAGATGCTACCAGCTGGATGGAAGCCAATCAGGTTGCTTCACTCACAAAGTCTAGATTATTCCTGAAAATGGAACAAGTCTGTACAGTTATTAAAAAGGAATAAATGAAAGGCTGAAGGAGTGGTTTGTTCCAAAACCATGACTTCCTAAAGATTAAAAGCTTTGTATATGTTAAAATTTTCGAAATGTGTTTGCATAGTGCTAGAGAGCGCCAATAGATTTGCCAAACCACCTGTTATAAAATCAGCATATTACTATTCTGATAGTAATAACATAGCATTTTACCTGACTGATTTGGTCTCTAAACATTATTTTCATAGTAATTTCTCAAGTTTCGAACCATACAGGCTTTTCTGAATGCAGTAATACTGTATGTGTGCTTTATGCTAGCACTAGCTGTGAAAGGGCAATCTATTAAATTAAAGCTGCACTTTTATAGTAACGCATATGCCTTTTCAATATTACTTAACAAATGAAAGTGGAACATTGTGGAGTATTACTAATGTAATCAACAAAAAATGGTAATTAAAATAATAGTGAAATATCTTCCTGCTTATTTCCAGTGCATTTATATGCTTCTGGATTACTAATACATCAGTTTTTCATAGCAAAACCTCTCTCCAACTGAACTGCTGTTAAGCTAGACCTATGCAGCTGATGGAGATATTAAAAATCTATAAAAAGCAGAAATAAAATTATTGTGGCTTAAAAACAAGATTGAAAATGCATCTTTTGATGGATTTTTCCACTTCCGACATCCAATAACCAGAAGTGTAATGAGTATTTCTGTGGACTTCATATCATGGGCAACCACCACAGCAATTAAACTGAAAGAGTACCTAATCCTTGCATGCATTAAATGACTTTTATTATGTCCATAGCATGCATTGGTGGCGTAGATGGGTGCCTGAATTAACATTAACTGGATTTACTAGTAAACTCTGCACAATTTTTAACATATACAAAGCTATATCAGTATTCATCTTACTGAATAAATTTCAAATTCACTCCAAAAAATAACCACACATCCTCTAGCATTAGGGAAAAGTAGTCAAATCTCCCCAGTGGCCCTGTTGCTAACTGTCAGACAAACATGATTTAATGTAAATATGCCAGCAACATGTGTGTGCATAACCCAGTTTGTTCTGGGTCCTTCAACCTTCCCCTTACTTGCCTACTCTAGCAGTAAAAGGATGAAATCTGCACCCTAGATCTACCAGATACTTTAAGTTTCTTCTTAGAACTTTACTTTCTGACGTAATATTTTAGCTAAAAATTAGGTTTAGCATACACATCTCTACATACTTAAAGGTGCATCTCTCTGAATGAATAGCTGTTAATGGCTTACAGAAATTAGGGGAGGGATAGAGGAACTATGTATATGTAGGAATCAATAAAGTTTGAGAAACTTGGCTTCTTCGTATACATTTAAGCAGCTAATTGTTTATAACGTCATTCTAACTTTGAAGGGGCACTGAGAGCAAAATGAACTGTTACCCTATTGTGAAATTTCAGTAGCATTGTAGTTATTTGAAGAAAGCTACTGTCTGAAGAACACAAATTTCTTACACAAGCTTTTATGTGAACTGATGAATTAGTCAAAAAAGATTCATACTGAACGTGTGTTCAGTTCATGACATTTTGTTCAGCCTCCAGGAACTTAACCAGGGTCCTCTTGGGAGAAATTACTGTACTTTCAAGGGGCACTTCATGAAGAAAGCAACTGAAAACAGTCCATTTGTTTTGAAGTTTTAAAATTCTAGGGTGTTTGGAGTTGGGAAAGAAGTGAAGCAATCACTTGACAATATTTTTAAAAGCGTGTTGCTATGCCAGTAGGACTCGGTCTCCTTTGAGACATTTCCTGGTTCCATGTCAGCGCTTAGTTTTGGCAGCTTGATCAACACTCCCTGATTCCGTTTACTTTTACTGCACATCCCATTTTCTTACTGCCCGTGTCCTCCTGCAGGATTGAATGGGCAGAGTGTAGGAGGCGGTGGTTGGTTCTCTACGTCCTCCCCATTTGTTGTCCATTTAATTCATGAGCACTGAAACCTCCGAAGTGTGCTCTGCCATGGGAAAATGGACATCTGTGTCGTGATACAGGAATAACTAAATGTGCTTTTTTTGCAGAAAAAACTGTTGATTCAAGGGAAACAAATCGCAATGCACTACAGTAATCCCAGGCCTAAATTTGAAGACTGGCTTTGCAACAAGGTAAAGCAATGTTTCACATCTTTCTAATTGCTATTTAACTTCATTAATCATTATTGACTACACCCATGGAAGTGACTCTTAAATTTTAGTAAAATTTAAAATTCAGAGCTACTACAGCAAAATTTAAATAAGGGATAAGGCTTGCCACAAACAAGTACAAACAGTTCAGCAAGAATATACATACCCAGGGAATGATCTGAAGGTGTGTGAGGCCATTTCTTGCTGAAGCTAAGCAGGTCTGTGTAGTATTCAATGCCTGGTTTGGTGACTTTCTGGGAACCACTAGTACACTTCCCTGGGTTCCACATTGGAAGAAAAGCAGGAGGTAAATATGAGAAAATAGAAAGGTTAACAAACTTTAAAGGCGAAAGCCACTGGTTATTTGCTTCATGTAGAGATGGTATGATATTCTAAAATGATGAGAATTTCTGTGTGTTTTCCCTTCTCTGCTCTTAATGCATGTTCCAGGGCTATAGGCCCATGCAGCTGATGGAACTGTGAGCTCTAGCTCTTCTCAAACACTTAACAATGTTTGCACCAAATTCAGTGATTCTGTAATATTTCAATAGAAAGATTGGCATTGCTAAGAAAATGCTATAGAGGATAGGCTAGTTTATTTTAATAGAGGCTACTTGCAGAATTGCTATTTGTTGAGACTGGTATCTGAAGGCTGCAGATGATGATTACATGTGGTAACAGTTTCACTTTAAATTAATCGGTATAGATGTATGCTACAGCAAGCTTCATCAGCTGAATGATCTAAAAATGTAATGGATTTGTTTGTTTGTTAGTGCTGCCTTTACAACTTCAGGAGGCGTCTAAAATGCTTCCGTTGTGGAGCAGATAAATTTGGTAAGTTCTATTTGAGTAACTTACACTAAATAGATATTTTTATTTCACAATTATAAATTATGCATGTTATTCTTACTCTGACATAGTAGAGGCGTCTTGATGTAACAACTTAAGTTACTGCATGATTAAAATTATTTTTCCTGCTTTGCAATAAAGATTCAGAACAGGAGGTACCACCTGGAGGACCAGAGGCTGTTCAGTCTGTAGACTACTACTGTGATAGTGAGTAAAGTCTCAAGTCTTCTATTATACTCTGGGATTGGTTGGCCAAAGTGTGGGTTGCAAGAAAAGTCCATTTCCTGCCAAGATGCCCATAGATTTGATTCAATATTTTCATTTCCATTTCCGAAAAGTAGACCATAGAGCAAAAATCCAAGGTGCTGAAGCACAGTAACCCAGAGATTTATAAGAAGTATGAGATCCTTTTAGCTTAGTACACTTGAAACCCAAATTTAGCCCTCACAGCTGTTGCAGGGCTCCTTTCCCCCCTTCCTCAGTCTTCAAGCATGTTTTTCTCTGTTGATGCTTTTTAAACTGATCTTTGTCTACCACCACTCTAGGAGCACATATTCCTCTGCTTGCCCTCCTTAGTACATTACTCTTTCTCATCAATGGCTCAAGTTTCAACATGTTCTCAAGTTGCAAAATGCTTTGCTTCAGATTTTGTAAGCTATTCTTGATAAAGAAATTTTCTAATTATGAAATAATGTTGAGCACAATAAAACATTTTGGCACTTTGAGAATTGGTTTTCTCTAGGTTTTCCCTTCATTCACTGCCTCTCCCTCCCCTTTTTGGGTCCCATGCTGTAGACAAGAACCCTCCCCTCATTGTTTCCTCCCCTGCAGTCAGGTTATTTCCTATAAGACTTAATTCTCTTTATTGGGGTTCTTCCTGCTCCCCATTCTTCATACATATAGGAAAGGCTTCCTCTCTAGCTTTATATTTATACTAAGAAGTTCTAACATACAGGCAACAACCAATTTATGTGATTCCAAGTGACGCACGGCTGCCCCAGAAATCACTAGAAAAGGGGGTGGGGCAAGCTTATGCGCACTCCACTACAGTGGTACCTCAGGTTACAGACGCTTCAGGTTACAGACTCTGCTAACCCAGAAATAACGCTTCAGGTTAAGAACTTTGCTTCAGGATAAGAACAGAAATCCTGCTCTGGCTGCACAGCGGCAGCAGGAGGTCCCATTAGCTCAAGTGGTGCTTCAGGTTAAGAACAGTTTAAGGTTAAAAATGGACCTCCAGAACGAATTAAGTTCTTAACCCGAGGTACCACTGTATTGTGCACAGTGACCCAGAACACAACTCACACTTAAATCAGGGGTTGCTTGTACAGTGGTACCTCTGGTTGCGAACAGGATCCGTTCCGGAGCCCCGTTCGCAACCTGAAGTGCCGAATCTGCGCACACGAGGGGCGCTATTTGTTGCTTCTGCGCATGCGCGAAGCGCCAAACCCAGAAATAACCCGTTCCGGTACTTCTGGGTTTGGCGCGTTCGTAACCCGTGCCGAACGCAGCCAGAAGTGTGACTGTACAGTGGTACCTCTGGTTACGAACAGGATCCGTTCTGGAGCCCCATTTGTAACCTGAAAGGTCTGCATCCTGAAGCAATGCATGTGCTCAACGCGATTCGGCGCGTCTGCGCATGCGTGTGACATCATTTTGTGTGTCTGCGCATACATGAACCACCAAAGCCGGAAGTAACCCATTCCAGTACTTCCGGGTTTGGCACGTTCATAACCAGTGACGAACGCAACACGCAGCGTTCGTAACACGAGATACGACTGTGGTGTAGTGGTTAAGAGCAGTAGACTCGTTATCTGGGGAACCGGGTTCGCGTCTCCGCTCCTCCACATGCAGCTGCTGGGTGACCTTGGGCTAGTCACACTTCTCTGAAGTCTCTCAGCCCCACTCACCTCACAGAGTGTTTGTTGTGGGGGAGGAAGGGAAAGGAGAATGTTAGCCGCTTTGAGACTCCTTCAGGTAGTGAAAAGCGGGATATCAAATCCAAACTCCTCCTCCTCCTCCTACTCATATTTAAAACTACATCTTATTAATGTACATTCCTGCGATAGTGTAACATATAAATGACTAGGTTATATCAATATACCTTAGGTGTTATTACAAAATATTAATACAGTATTTTTTAACTTACAATGTATCACGAATTTGGTGTGCTCTTACACTTAAAGGGTAATATATGGAGCATCTTGTAATAACTTGTTATTTGTTCCCCTAGCTCTTATTCTCAGAAACATAGCCCCTCATACAGTAGTGGAATCAATCATGACAGCGCTGTCACCATATGCTTCACTGGCAGTAAATAACATTCGACTTATTAAAGACAAACAGACCCAGCAGAATAGAGGCTTTGCTTTTGTACAATTGTCTTCAGCGATGGTGAGAACATACTTTATTTCATTTTGATACTGAATTTCATATATGGTCACTGGAAAGAAGTAAAAGTCCTATTTCCTGATTGTATTCCAGTTCATTGAGATGTGCAGCATCCTGAGCAATTGCATCTTCTCTAGCTTTGTAGAGGTAGTGGAATTAAAGCAACTTTTGGAGTATCATCTTATTGAAGTACCACATTTATGGCTTACATAGTACTAAATGAGTGGACAAGACACTTCTTAAATGTAGTGAGAAGGGTACAGCGTTTGGTCATCTTAACAGTCAGTGGCATTGTATCAGGCCATTAATATTTTTAATAGAACAAAATCTTGTCACCCACGTGATGTGCTTGCCTAGCTCAGTGCTCTTCTGAGAAATAATTTTGTGTTTTAATTTGAGCTTTGTCCAATACCTGTCATTACTTACTTTCTAGGATGCTTCTCAGCTGTTGCAAATTTTGCAGAGTCTTCAGCCACCTCTTAAAATAGATGGCAAAACGATTGGTGTGGATTTTGCCAAGAGTGCCAGGAAGTGAGTGTCATTAGCTGCTGCTCTTTCATATTTAAAATATATGCCAAATTTTCTCCAAATGGTAAAGAATTGGAAATTGATATTGCTGCTATATTTTCAAATGTCAGTGTTAAAACTGAAATGAAATGGTGTTTTGAAGCTTTTTATGATAGCAGGTTGTCTGTGAAATGTTCTTAGATGTTTTTCTTGTTTTTAGGGATTTGCTTCTCCCAGATGGTAATCGTGTCAGTGCTTTCTCTGTTGCTAGTACAGCCATTGCTGCAGCCCAGTGGTCATCAACCCAGGTAGGGGATCTGAGTCTAAAATGGATTGTTGTTAATGATCTTGCCTTATTCCATCAATTTAATTAGCCATCTAAACAGCCTTTGGGTTTGGTTTGGTTTGGTTTGGTTTGGTTATTTACTTTACCATATCCTTTAATTTTATAGCCTCAAAGTGGAGAAGGTGGAGCAGTTGAATTCAACTACCTCCAGCTGGGACAGGATGGCTATACCCAGTACACTCAGGTACGTTTGACTAATGTTATCTTAGGATCCAAGCCACAGTTCACAAGTGAACAGAAAGAAGTTGACAGAAAGTTTCCTCTCCTTTCCCACCCCACTCCAAAAAGCCTATCCAGGGCTATGAGATGGGGGCAACGAGCTTCTGGGAGGATAATGAATCATCCCAAAATCGGATTGGGCTCTTCCCCAGTTTTTTGCAACTAAGCTGAACCTTATACAGCATTATCCAGAAGATTCCCCAACCTTCCAGGAGGCAGAAAACATCATCATTATTATGCATTTCATTTCTATACCACTTTATATTTTAAAGGAGGGGGAATCTCAAAAGCTGTTTACAACACATTAAAGAATGCAATCCAGAATCAAACATTACTGAAGAAAGTCAAAGTATACATTCAAAACAACATAACAGGAAACTGAAGATTTCAAAATAAAACATTACAAAGGAAGTAAACCACAGAAAACAAATTTAATGCAACAAAAATATCTTAAACATTTCATAAGACAACATTGCTACAGGAAGTCAAATGCAAAATGCACATTTAAAACAGCATAATTAACTAGAGAATAAAAGATTATCTTAAGCATAAAACGTATCTGCTGCCAGTCCTGCCAGTGGTGGTTCATGGTGGGTGGTGGCTGTAGAAGCTCAGGCCTGATGACCTGGGTCTGCACTAAAGAGAGAACCAAAATGGTATCTGACCTCTTCAGCAGCCTCAGCTTTTTGTAGCTAGAGTCAGTCAAGGCCCGCCCTCCCAAGCTGGGTGGAAAAAATTCTGCAGGGCAGGGAGCAGGACTTGCAAGACTTTTTAAAAATAAATTTCCTTTTAAGAGCCAAGCCTGTGTATTTATATTATGTACCACCCAGGTAATTTTGTCTTAATTCTTTGCATAGTGTTCACAGGATTATCAGCAGTTTTACCAGAATCAAGCAGGAACATTGGACACAGATACAGCTACAATATCAGGTAACAGTTTCCTCTTCCTATTACTGTGATAAAATTTTACTTACCCGTGTTCCTGTGCAAGATCTGTATGGAATACTCAGTGCTGGTCTCTGCATTCAGTAGAGTGGCATACAAGGGTAAACGATGAGTTTTTGTATTTGAACAGTCTAGAAAATCTACATGTTCTAGTTCAGGCATGGCTGAACTTGGGACTACAATTCCCATCATCCCTGACCACTGGTCCTGTTAGCTAGGGATGATGGGAGTTGTCCCAAAACAGCTGAAGGGCCAAGTTTGGCCATACCTGCTCTAGTTGGAGTAACAAAGTGCTGTTGTAGTTTTTCAGATTGCTTTGCTGAACTTTTAATAACTCTGTTGCCAGGTACTCCAGTGACAAGTGCTACTACAGCAGCTGTTGTTTCCCAGAGTCCTCAGTTATATAATCAACAGGCCAGTTCTCCCGATTCTCCGGTAAATACAATCTATATTCTGTTGGAGTGAGACTAGCTTATAATAATTTGGAAGGTACATTCGGCTGAAAGAGATTGGTGTGGCTTAGTAGAGCTTGCATGTGTAAACTCTATTTTGGAAGTATTGACCTGTATGTAGTATACTGAATAGGTTCATTTAAGGCATTCTTCAAGATCTGGTGAACTCCAGATGTTTTGGACCTCAGCTTCAGTTAACTGCTTTTGGCCATGCTGATGTGGCTGGTGATAATTGTAGTTAAAAAAAATCTGGAGCGCACCAGGTTGAGAAGGACTCCGTGTAAGTTTTTTATGTTAAGTTATTGAATAATTGTAACTTTTAAAGATCCTATTTTTAAATTGTTCCCCCCCCCCCTTCTATAGACACAAGTAGCACAGCCAGGCACTAGTACGCAGGTGCCATCAGCATCTCCAGTTGGCGTGGTCCCTGGCACCAAGTATGGTAAGCAAACTTCCTTTCCAAATGATCAATGGAAATAGACAGCAGTTTACACTCATACATATTGACAGTGCTAATTTTTAGGACAAAAGTAACCATGTGGGTAGCATGAACTTGGTTTTTAACCCACTGCAGTGTTTTCCTGAAGTGAGAATATCCAATACCTTTTGGGGGTTGGGGTTGGGAGGCAAAATGAAAGGGCAAATGCACTGCTGGAAGGAAATGAGTGATACAGAAAACAGGTAAAAGGGAGTTGAGAAAGATTATCAGCATTGCTATGAGCAGAATTCCAGATGATGCCTGCTCTTGGGTGTCTCAGACCTAGGGTTGATCAAGACTAGCTACCTCATTTCATTAGTTCATTATGAGCAAGTTGGTCAGACAACTGCTGCTTTATTATATTTACTGTTGCGATTTGTGGTTTTCTTGACATCTAAGTAATGGTGATTTAACACAAGCAGTTAATAATAATAGCTCACACTTCTAAATTTTCAGCTGTTCCAGATACTTCCACATACCAATATGATGAATCATCAGGTTTCTATTATGATCCTGTAACGGGGCTCTATTATGATCCAAACTCCCAGGTAAACAGTGCTCCCAGCTCTTTTTAATCAACTAAAAACAACATGCATAACCTGTGCCAAATTGTGCATACCTTTTGGAAACGAGTGTCATTCAGTACTGGATTAGCAATTTGGGGAGTAATCTGTCTCCCAGGCCTTGAACAGTTACTGTCAGTGGAGAGTACTGGGGTAGAAGGACCAATTGTCCAGCTTGGTATTAATTTGCAGTAGTTACATGTGCATTCATGCATGTGCCGTTCACAGGCTGCCATGTAGCTATTTGATTGGTATGTCTTTCAAACCTTTGGTGTTATCTGAAACAATGTTTGCACAAAGAGACAATATTTCAGAAAATCAGAGGCTGCATAGGATGTTTCTCTGTCGATTAATAATGTGAACCCATAACAATCCAAATTTAACTCAAACTTGTTCTTGGTTTTGGTATCTGTCTCTACACGAGTTGCATATGAGGAATTGTTTTTTTGAAAGGTAACTATGAATAAATACAAATAAATAGGGATTTTTTCCCCCTCAGTACTACTACAATGCGATAACACAGCAGTATCTTTACTGGGATGGTGAGAAAGAGACCTACATGCCTGCAGCAGAGGGTACATCTTACCATCAAAGTAATGCATCTTCCACAAAAGAAGGGAAAGAGAAGAAAGAGAAGCCCAAGAGTAAAACAGCTCAGCAGGTGATGATCAGAATGACAGCTTTAATTGATAAGATCAAAGTTTGCATGTTTGAAACAAAACACTCTTTTTACTTCAATCACGTAATGAAAATTGCATGTCTTATTAACAGTAGTAAGTGAAAAACTGGATCGCTTAAAGTATTTGGCACCATAAGCAGGCAGAAAAAAGTATATTTACTAGAAAGGTGTGGTTACATGTTTACAACATCAATGGGTCCCAATATGCTCAAATCACTAACAGGATGACACCTCTAGTGAACCTAGGCAATTTAGTAATATAACCTTTAAACGACGAACTAAACACTTAAGTTGGTTATGTAAAGATTTCCAAATACATGTCTTTTCATGCTAGTTTGATAACTCATTTGACAAAATTGAGTTGCATGTGAATAACCTGAAATCTATAGGTGCGGAAAATGTGATATTGTATGCAGATACTAAATTTGATTTGTTTTATTGGTATAGACTTAATTTATGTCAATATTTTCCTACTCAGATTGCTAAAGACATGGAACGTTGGGCTAAGAGCCTAAACAAACAGAAGGAGAACTTCAAGAATAGCTTCCAGCCTCTGAATGCAAGGGAGGAAGAAAGACGAGAATCTGCAGCAGCTGATGCTGGCTTTGCTCTGTTTGAGAAAAAGGTAAAGGTTGGTAGGATTTAATATCTAAAAAGGATATTGTATACAGTTTTGGGCTTATCAGTTCTTTCTTTCTTCAGGGTACCTTGTCTGAGAGACAGCAGATAATAACAGAAGTTATAAAGAATGGTGGTGAAGATGATAACCCACTGAAAGTGAGTGAATAGAAACTTGCACTGACATTAGTGTTGTTTAAGGTTTTTGTTAACATGCCTACTTCATAAATAAGTTTTGGCTAGTGCTTCCTTTGAGCTGTGGAATGTGTTCTTTTTGTGATGGAGCAAGTATCAGTCTAAATTTATTTTTTTGCATGCTTATATTTAGTGGTCAGTCTTATTTCAGCTAAACATGTTAATTAGGCTTCCGTGACCTTTATGCAATAATCTAGAAGTTTGCAGACATAGAGGTACTGAAAACAGGAAGGAGTATTTTGGGACCTTTTTAATCTCTGGAGTTGCAAAAGGGCTGTTGGCCATTGTGATGAAACTTTGTTGGTCTTTGCTGGGAAACTGATCTTTACAGTAACGCCTTTCTTCTTAGGGTGTTCCTTCTAAAAAGGAAGTAAAGCAACATCTGAGAGTTATGGGATATGGGACATTCAGTAGAGTTCTGATCTTGTCAGGGAATCAAATGCAATTTACACATTCATAGGGTGCCTCTTTGTCAAGCATGTTGAGCTGTAGAACAGCAGTGGCCTGAGGTTTCCTATATCAACCCTCTAGTAGCCTGGTAGAGCCCATAACAATCTACAGTACTATCACCTGCTGCCCTTTAGTGTGATAGAACTTGGCAGCTTGTATTTATTGAGCTAAAATGACATTACTCTTCCAGCGTGGATTGGTGGCTGCTTATAGTGGAGACAGTGATAATGAAGAGGATTTCTTGGAAAGGCTGGAAAATGAGGAAGAAAAACTAACAGACTGGAAAAAAATGGCCTGTTTGTTATGTAGAAGACAGTTTCCAAATAAAGAAGCTCTAGTCAGGCACCAACAGCTCTCTGATCTTCATAAGGTAATCAACTTCTTCAAACAATAAACTCAATATTGCAGAATTTTACAGTTGCCGCCCAAAAAAACTGAGTATCATCTTGTTCTCTTAGCTTGGCGTGCAGCAGGGGGGCGGAAGCATGGAAAGTGGTCAAAAGGGTTCCCTCTGTAGTTCAAACCTTGTCTTAATTATAGTTACTTATATCTCACCTACTAAGTAATACTAAACTCCATTTTAAAAAGCACAATAAGCAATATCAACATAAAAAAGGTTAGTATTCTTTCCACAGGGTAGTTGATGATAGAATAGCCCCGGCTTTGCGAGGAGGGGGGCAGTAATGAGCTGGAGCACACTCTTAATATTTCTGTGCCTGACTATGTTTTCTGTTGGGATACTTCCCACATGATTTGGGGAGGGGGGCACAAATTTTGTCTGTCTTTTTACATAGACAAAATAGTATGTGACATTGAGCTTCTCACTTGCAGTGTTTTATTACTTTTGGATATTGCTTGTTAGGAATAAAACCGTAAGGTAGTCTTAATCAGAAAAGTTATTTTTTTTAAAAAATAGCTTCCTGCATCAGTCTCAATTGTTCAATTTTGATGATTGTTTTTTCCTATAAAGCAAAACATGGACATCTACAGGAGATCGAGACTATCAGAGCAAGAGCTTGAAGCCTTGGAAATGCGTGAGAGAGAGGTAAGTGGTATGTAAACAAGACAATAGATTTTGAGGTGTTCATTCAGCCCCCAGGCAACCATTCCACAAGCCTTCTGTTGCGATCCCCAAGATTAGGGTCAATTCTATTGCTTTCAAAAAGAAATTGGAATGGTAGAAATGCAAACTGTGGTTCTCAAACATGAAATAATTAAAAGATGGGAAGTCCTGGATTGAAACTTGGTAGTTTAAGAAAGCTCAAGGAGAAGGAATATATCTTGCCAACCCCTGACATTTAGGAGCTTCCAGTGTCCTAGTTTTCTGGAACACAGAGAAAACAATACATCTCGTTTACATGTGTCTTCGGGTAGGGAATAAAGATTTTTTTTTCTTATTTTTTATTGAAATTTTATTTAACATTATTACAAAAATATAAATATATTACAAATACACAGGAATAAATATTTTAGATTAACTAGTAATGCAGCCAAAATCTGCAGAATGATTGCCATGCATGTACTTTATGTATTAGATGTTGCAATGTGGTACAGAACTTCTTGTTGTGCCCCCTTTTATTTTGTCAACATTAAAAATAGGCAACAATTCTTAATTCTGAAAGTAATTGAATCCAGTAGCAATAGAGGGGGATCAGTCTGTATGATGTGCACCCGTTCTTTCTCTTTTTTCCACTGTTTGGATATTGTACTTGACTCTCTTGCGTTCTATGCTGCCTACATCAATAGATGCCACATTGTTTTGCTACTTAGAGGCAGAAGAGTACTAGAGTATGTGTTGGGTTGACAATGAGTTCAGAAGTTGATAAAATTGATATAATTTCAGATGAAATACAGAGACAGAGCAGCTGAAAGACGTGAGAAATACGGCATACCAGAGCCACCAGAGCCAAAGCGAAAAAAAGTGTTTGATGCAGGCACTGTGTATGTATTTGAAATATTTTACCATTTTACAATTAGAATAAAATTCTCTAAATTTTCCTTAGTTTAACTGGTTTTTATTTTTGGTTTTTTTTTTAGGAATTATGAACAGCCCACAAAAGATGGCATTGACCATAGTAATATTGGCAACAAAATGCTTCAAGCTATGGGCTGGAGGGAAGGTTCAGGATTAGGAAGGAAATGCCAAGGTATCACAGCCCCCATTGAGGTAAGCAGGGATGAGTCGTTTAAAAATCTGAATTACACTAAGTACACATGCCCATGCTTCCATCTCTTTTGAACGGAGGAGAGATGCTCTCACCATTTTGTGCTCCTGTTTCTTTCTGCTTTTATGGATGTGACAGCCATTTTGTGTTAACCATGGCAGACGTTTTCAGATTAACACTCATGGCACTTTCCAAATGTGCCCACTGGCCCCAAAAAAGGTTGCTGAATTGGGACAGCATACCTGAGGAATATTTTTTTGGGGGGGGCATACTTGCTTGGCTAAAAAGTGAGTTTAAATTGTTTTTCAGAGGTGGGGTGGTGTTCACCCATTGAGACTTGTGAAGAATGAAACGTAACTTCTGTGGTCATAATGTTTGTATTGCTGCTGCTAAAATACCTGTGTTTCTTTGCAGGCTCAAGTGAGAATGAGGGGAGCTGGGCTAGGAGCAAAAGGTAGTTCTTATGGTGTCTCCACAGCAGACTCTTACAAAGATGCAGTACGGAAAGCTATGTTTGCTCGATTCACTGAAATGGAATAAGCTCCGTCCATTTTGGAAGCAGAAAAGCATGAAACATCTCGCCCAATTTTTCCCCAAACAGACTGTTAAAAACCTTATGACCTTGGAGGCATTGCAGTTACTTTAGTTATGGCTTGAGGTTAACTACTTCCAGTTTCAGGATTTCCATTAATTCCAGCGTGTAATGCTTCTCTTTGTGGATCATAAAACACAAAGCACCACAGCTTCATGTTGGAAGAACCATAACTAGATTAAAAGGGGGTGCTGGATCTTTATACATTTTTGTATATAGTGTAAATTTATGTGTCATGCTATTAAATTTGTGTAGTCTAAAACCCACACCTGTCCTGTGGATCAGTTGAGGAAGTGTTAATGTGATTTTACACTGTTATATCTGCCTACTTTGTACTGTTTCTCATTTTTGGCAAAACTTTCCTGTATATTTTGTAAGATATGTCTTTGTATAGTTGTTCTTTTTTTTGAAGATTTTGATTATAGATGCCAGTCCAGGCTTCTTTCAAGAAGAAATAAAGCCTAAACCAAATTTTGTTTCTCAACGTGAAAAGTTGATTTGTGACAAAGAATAAGTGACAATGTCTGCTGATAACAAATAGATAAAATACCTTTGGTCCTGCTCTGAAATATTGAGAAAAGGAACTGTATGTATGGTATACTTGTATGCAAAAAATGGCACCTACTGCCCTGGTTCCCAGGACACCAGCAATCCTGTTGACGACACTATCCAAGTTATTTGAGCTCTATCACATAATTGGGGTTGTGTTACGGGAATATATCCATCTGGGGATTAACAAATAAGCAAGATTTAAGAAGACTGCAAGTGTGCCAGCAGAACTCCAGGAAAAGAAATGGATCATATGCCCAAGCAACTATATAGCCAGTCCCCTACTGCCACATCAATTTCCTTTCCTTCCTAGTATGGGAATAGTGGTTTCTCCTACATTCTCTGCTCCTGTTTGATGGTTTTTCACTTTCTTTGCTTTATTCTCACCTCTTGTTTCTCTGGATTGTCTCTTGGTTCTGTTTCTCCACTTCTGGTGGCTTTGGCAAGAAACCATTCCTCCTGAATAAAGATACAAGCAAGTGCATTGGAGAGTTATTAAACTGAATGCTAGGGCTGCAGTAGTGCAGTTCACTTCAGCAGAGGATTCCCTAGCCCCTGAGCATGGCTAAGAGCTTTATTCAGTTGCTGTCTGTAGAATCCCTAATGCATTCTTTAGGGAGCCAGCACAAATAGGCTGGCTACAGATGCAGTAGGCAATTTGGACTTCAGCAAAGGGCAGAATTACTGTACTCCGCACCTTAAGTGAGTAGTTGGTGGTGTCTTGGATAGGGGAACTACTGGAACATCCCTTTAAATTCCACTAGAAGGCTTCTGCATTGCATTACAAGACCTTTTTGCCTAGTGAGGTTCACTCCAGGTGTTGCATCCTTGCAGAGAAGCACAAGCCAGAGTGCAGTAGGCAGCTAGCTGCCATTCTTTTTTCTATTCCCTACTTTCCTTCCCATGGAGATGGAACTGCTTGACCTTTGTATGATAGCTATCTTCAATCTAAAGGTCTGTCACATGGAGGATTGAGCAAGCTTGCATTCAAGTTACAAAATAGGAAATCCTGTAGGAGCTGTTCAACAGACATGAGAGGTGGTCTTCCCTTCCTCAGAGGCTTTTAAGCAGAGGTTGGATGGCCACCTGTCATGTAGGATTTCGTTGAGATTCCTGCATTGCAGGGGGCTGGACTAGATGACCCTCTGAGTCCCTTCCAACTATGATTTATAATCTGAATTGAAGTAGTGCCCGTGGGCAAGTTCTACCTACATACCTTTGAGTAGCTCCTGCTGCATTTAGAGTCAGATTGTCAATCCCAGTGCCAATTCAATCTCACCCCTCCCAGTGATGACAGCCTTTAGACGGTGTCTCAAACTCCCTGCCTCGGGAAGGCAGAGGTTGCAGGAAACCAGGGGAGTAGAGTGCTCTTGTGCTCAGGTCCTGCTTGTAGGTTTCCTACAGACATCTTGTTGGCCACTGTGAGAACAGGATGCTGTGCCAGATCAGCCATTGGCATGATCCAGCAGACTTCTAGTGTTATGAGATTAGTTTCTGAAGAGGATCTCTATGGCAGAGGCCTGTTTTAGCAGGTCCTGGTAGGGTCAGTTGATTCAGAATGGAGCTGTCGGGAACAATGGCACAGCAGCAAGTGGCTGGAGCTCCAATGGCTTCCTTCTGGCCCTTGGATTTTGCAGGCCACCTCTTCCTGCATCTCATGTTTTGCCCATGTGGATAACATCCATGAGGGCACATCAGGGGAGGAGAGGAGAGAACTGGGTCTCTGTTTTTTTTGCACAGGAAGCAATAAGAAGTAGACCCCTCCTAGATCAGACTGTGGTCCTGTTACAGGAGCAGACCCTGTTTTGCACACCAACAGAAGTTCCTGGAGAGTTTTCAGAGGCAGTCCTACACAGCACCTTGCAGTAATCTAAAAGGGAGGTTACTAAGGCATGAATTATTCTAGCTAGGTTACATGTGAGGGCAGGGTCAAAGTTCTCATTATCAACCTAAACTGCTAAAAAAAAAAGTACACTCTGCTAGTACCTTGGGTGACAAAAGATGGACACCGGTCCCACTCCCCCAGAGTTACGTCTGATTGTTGTGAGGAAGCATAACCCCCAGAAGAAGAGGCTGGACACCACTCACTGGGTACACAAAACGGGTCAGCTCCTCTTTCCAGTTTTGGGCATATATTATTTGGGTAGATTTGGTAGCATACATGTTTTTTTGTTTTTCATTTGGCACCTCTTCTCCAAGTATACCTAAAAGAAAAGCTGGGTTTTTTTTTAAACAAACGTTATTTTAAACATTTTTTTCCAATTCATTATTAATCATTTCCCAGAAGGCCTTTGCAACCTTACAAGATCACCACATATGAAAAAGGTTCCTTCTTTCTCTACATTTCCACCATATATTGGATTCAGACTTACACATTTTTGCCAGCTTTTCGCCATGTAGTTTTCTTTTAAAGTGTAGCATGCTGTAAATATTAAATCTTTCCAAATTCTTTCCCATGCTGCCATATCAATATAACCTATACCCATTGCCCAATGTAGCATTGTTGATTTGACCATTGCATCCTTCGTTTCACATTCCAATAATAATTTATACATTTTAGACATTACCTTTTGATTATTCTAATTGGGAGGTTTGAGTTGTAAATACATTTTTTAAATCTATCTTAAATATCTCATTTATTTGGCAATATTGTAGCCAACTTAATATTCCACTTATTTCTTCAAACTTTTTTAGTTTAACCTCCCCTTCCACCTCTATTAGCAACTCCCTATATGTTAACCAGTCCGCTTCCATATTCTTTTTTCCCCACCGCTATGGCTTCTACTGGTGAGTGCTACATTGCTGCTTTCTTTTCCAGCAAGTTTTTTTTAATATTTATACCATAATCTATAAAAAAATTTAATTATATGGTTTGTGAAACCCAGCACTTTTTTATGGAGGGACACAAAGGTATGCATACCCCTAAACATTTTGTGAATTAAGTTTGGCCTCATTGGGCATTATTTCAATATGAGTAGGAAAATGAGAGTACCCCTAAAAAAATTTTTAGAAAAAAAAACACTGGTGAAACCTTTATGCATTCCATTTTTCCCATGCCACAAATATGCATGCCAGCCAAATTTCTTATGCCCTTCAAGATCCAAAATCTGCATATTCTTCAATAAAAACCACTCCTTTAACCAGCAAAGACAGGATGCCTCAAAGTATAGTCTTAAGTCTGGCAGGGAGAAGCCACTTCTTTTGCATCAATTAAAATTTTATATTTTGTTCTTGGTTTCTTCCCTTGCCAGATAATTTTTATTATGTTTCTTTGCATTCCTTGAAGCATCCTGCATTACCGATCATGGGAGCTGTCTGAAATGAAAAAGTCATTCTTGGCAGAACATTCATTTTTATGACTGACGCCCCCCCTAAAGTACAATGTACGTATGCAGAGCACATATGATAAAATGGTAATCTACATGGTGGTTGGGAAGATTATATATAGAATAAAAATCTACACCCACAACCCACCACCACCATTGCTGCACCCAATAATAAGCTCTGCTGTTTGTGAATGTGTTCCCCTTCTCTTGGTTATTAATATCATTCTGTGAGTGATTTGTTTACACATCCAGGAGCACATGTTTATCTTAACTTTTCTGTTCCTGTTTTTCAAATACCCGTGAATTTCATTTCCATCTGGGTGTGTCACAAATGCCTATCTATAGAATCAGGACAAGGCAGAGTAGAATAGTGCTTGGCACAGAATAGTCATATGCAGTGCTGCGTAATCCCCACTAGGCGACAGCAGATTCCCAATAATGACAGTCCCTCCTTACCCCTGCTACACAGTGCTTTCTCATGTGGCTTGTTCAGAAAAGATACATTTGTCTTTACCAACCAATAAACTTGCAACCAATAACAGATACTGCACCCATGAGCTTAAATATAGCTTTATCCATGGCAGCAGATCCACAATAGCCATTGGAAATAAGCCCCACTCCTCCAACCCATGTGGCACTTTAAAGGACCTAGAGACTATCATCTTCTCTCACTAACTTTCAGGAACCTCACTTCCACAGAAAGTATAGGTGTGTGCATGTGTGCCTGTGTATGGGAAAAGAGGGAAATTATTTCAATAAGCCGCAAATTACTGCAATAGAATGCTATGATTCTATTTGATATATTTGTGTGTCACTGCTGTCAGAGGAGGGACAGCAAAACCATTGGACCTGATTGTTTTAAGATTAGATTGTGCTGACTTCAGACGCCCTGTGATGATTCCACTAAGACAAAAGGGCTGCAAGCTCTGGTAGGGATTGTGGGCTGTTGTCCACAATATCCTTTATTTTCTTCTTTGGGATGCAGCCGTAGCAGATGTCCCATGTCTTCTCCACCTGCCACTAGTCAGTGAGGGGCTCACAAATCTCTTGCTGTACCACAGTGCTCTGTTACATAATGCAGAGGGAGATCCTGACAGGCTGGATAGAATGACAGACAAGGGAAGAGTTTCCCAAATGACATGGGCCCAAGCAGTAGATGGGGTTTATACGCCTGTGTTGACACTCTATTGGGCATCCAACTGATAACATCATGAACTGCTACTTCCTGCCATGCCCTGGGCAGTGCGGGCATATGCTACGCTACTGTTCCAGTATGAGCATCAGTGCTGTG
This sequence comes from Lacerta agilis, assembly GCF_009819535.1. Taxonomy (NCBI): domain Eukaryota; kingdom Metazoa; phylum Chordata; class Lepidosauria; order Squamata; family Lacertidae; genus Lacerta; species Lacerta agilis. Next base: position 67,321,888 of record NC_046313.1, read on the forward strand.
GTTGGTTAAGTTGCCACTGCAACCAGGGCTGGGCCAGGACTGGCTGGCTCAGATTGAGCAATTAGGCAAATATCTGCTCCCCAAAATGGACCTGAGGTGACATGCTAGACTCATGTTTCTTCTTCTTCAGCTCTTGGTGAGAAACTGTAGGCACAGAAAGGGCAGGTGTACTTCAAAGACCACATGGAGACTGTGGCAGTGGTGTGCTTCCAAGCCACTGCTGGAACCAACGATGCGGTGGAGCTCTCACAGGTCACTGCCAGAGGAATACCAATCGAGCACAGAATCATCTCCAAAGACAGGATCTGAGGCTCAATGGGCCAGTCAGCAGGAGCACCTGCCAATACTTCCTTCTCCAAACGATGCTGTAAGCCTCGGGGAGTGGTTGCAAGTGTGCTGCTTAGTGGATTTTAAACAGCACAGGCAAGAATCCATGTTCTGCTCCTTGCCAAGACAAATCAAAAATCAATTGTGCCCATCAGTGGTAGGGACCACAGTGCTGTTTAACAGATGACTGCTGCACCATCAGTATGCAGAGAAATTAAGGGGAGGGGGAACAAATCAGGAAAACCATGAATTATAGCCAAACCGCACAAAGAATCCAGGAAAAAAAGAACAAGGAGCTCCCTAACCAAGAAAAACTAAATTGTAAGTCTCACCGTGAAAACATATATATTTTTTAAAAAATTCCTGAGCTGTTCTCTTGACAGTTGGAAAAGATCTGAATGGGTGGCCATCCCACAATTTTCAAAACTTGCACAGACAGGAGGGTGGGAGGGAGAGAGAAATTTTATTTTCAGGAGGAAGTTCAGAGCACAAGCTCCCTGATCACAGCTGCAGAATGCTCCTTGAGTGGGCTCTGAAGAGATGCAGAGCCTGTGTGTGTGACTGCACAGGAAATGGGGTCTCCTGGAGGAAACAGGGGACATAGGAAACTGTCTTACAGTGAGTAAGTGGCTAATGAACAGCATGCTCAGTACTGTCTACACAAGAGTTTCCCTCCAGATGTTGTTGAACTTCAGCTCCCATCAACCCCAGCAAGCCCTGCCTACATTCAAGGATAATGGGAGCACTGGCGGAGGAAGAGGGGGGGCAGGGGGAGCACACCGCCCCTGGCAGCGCAATCCTGGTGGGGTGCCATCATGCCCCCCCCCCCCCGCGCACACGCTGGATGCCACGCCCCCAGGACGCGCACCAGTTCTCCATCCCCCAGTGCCGGAGCATGAAGCTCCGCCACTCAATGGGAGTTGTAGTCTATCCCCCCCTACCCCTGATCTACAACAACTGACAGTGGGCTTCCAGGGTTTCACACAGGAGTCTTTCAAAGCCCTAGCAGGAAATGCCATGGATTGAACCTCAGAGCATCTGTGTGCAAAACAAGTGAGCTTACAATTGGGCATTTCCCTAGGGTCTTATTAATAAAGGAAAAGTCTGCAAAAGTCCTAAGAAATTGTCAATGAACAACAACTGGTCCATATAATCTCAGGCCCCCTTCAGATTGTTGCTAGTTGCAGGTGAGATTTAATGGCATACAGCAAAATCAGGTTGCACAATTACGGTGGATTTGGTGTTCTTGCAAACCCACTTGGGTGGGGGTGGAGGGGAGAGGAAATCCACACACCCTTGCCCATTAATTATTTTGTGGCAAGGAAAGTGACAGGAAAATCCACTGGATACGACATTGCCTAACCTTCCCGCTAACAAATCAGAATGAATATTCATAAGCAGTCAGCGTCATATAATCTCCACACAAATTTTGTGCAAACAAATCAGTATAAACAGGTTGTCTGGAAGTGAGTTCAGTGAATAGTCTTAGGCTGAGAAATGATTGCTGAACATCTTAGGCACCAGCTTGTCCATATAGCCACAGTGAATAATCTTAGGTTGAGAGACAAGTTACCCTGATGTGTTTAAATACTACTACTACTCATGTAAGCTTTTCTCTATCTGTGGGGACAGAGTGCGGCCTAATTGTATGGGCTACAGTGATAAGATACAGAAAAGTCACTTCAGGGTCTAGTCTCCAACCCAGGATGATAAGATATTACAGTAAGGTTACCAGATTTTTTTTCCAATGAATCTGGGGACACTTTTCAACTTTAGTAGGAATGAGAGGATTTTGTCAGGGGACTGATCTGTAAATCCGGGGACTGTGACCAGGAAATGGGGACGTCTGGTAACCTTATATTACAGCAAACAAGCTAGTCACATTGTTAAATACTTTCCACCTTCTTATAGTTTACTTTCTTACATCATGGGTAAACATCTTCAGAAATAGATGAAGTAAACTACCGGTAATGTATATTTTGGAGGCTAAATTCATAAGCTTATCCTTGTGTTTGTACACTCAGTTTGAAAGTTTCCATTTCACTAAAAGCTGACCTTCAGTCTGCCACAGTTTGAAGTTCTGAAATATCAAGTTATGGAAGATTTGAATGTTCTAAAATGCCAGTGCCTTCAGCATTTCGAAGCCTTTGATTTTAGCATCTTTAAAAGCTAAACTGTATTTGCAAATGATAAAATCAATTGTTAAGTTGTTGGCATCCATCTGTCTCAGGAGACAATGATGGAGTACGCCTTCGGGGGTGAAGTCAAACTGTTGGAAGGTTGCAGCACTTGGTGTGGCTGTGGAGACCAATATGGGAGAGACATGTTTTGTTGTAGCTGGGGCAGATGAAGGCATCCGGTTTTGCTGCTTCAGGTGCAACACGACATTCCTTCTCTCTGTGCTCCTCCCAGCAGTCATTCCTCCTCTGGTCGCTGCTAAGGATACACAACCTGTCTCCAGGCACTGTGGTCGTCTGCAACCCACATGACAAAGTTGATGTTGCCAGCCTTCATGTCATGTTTGCAGATACCCAAATCAAATAGAAAATTTAATTCAGTGAATTCAATTCAGCCAAAATTAAGGACAGAAGACCTATTGGCTGACACATCTCTTTGTCATGGGAATCTACTCTGAGTTCATACTCTGGGTCTGCAGCTACTCTTAGAATTCATTTTCTTTCTAAAGTAAGCAATCAGTAAAAAAAAAAAGTCTCTTCTTTCCTAGTTCTACTGAAATACTAATGAAATATCCTTGACACCTCAATAGCGGAATTAAGTCAAACTAGTTTCCTCACTGGAATGGGAAAAACGGGGGTGGGACCACTGACTGTATCTTTGCAACATAGTCCACAAACATGTAAAAGGGAAAATACTGGCCATTAACTTCAAGAAAATGTTTGACTTCATCTGGCATCCAGGGTTAGTGTTGAAGCAAAAACATATGATCTAACTAAATCTGTGCACAGATCCATCAAATGAAGGATGTGTACCGAAAACAAATTAGAGACTCCAGGCGGGGTGTAAACGGGGTGTAAACAAGAGAGCCATTCTCAGCTCAAACTTCTACTTTACTAAACACATCGATAATTTCCCAGCCATCTTGAGCTACTCATCAAGCTCAGGATGATGAGACGAAATAGCCACCTACACGCCAGCATGACGTTACCAGCAATTGCTATGATGTCATCACACATAGAGCTGCAAATGCATTTGATGGAAAACTAGTCCAAACCTCAGCAAAGTAAAGTTCCACTCCAAAGAAGTGGCGATTGAACACATCTTAAATTATACATACCTGGGTCTCATAATTAATGCATTAGGGCACTATCAGAAAGTCGGGGGGAGCAGGGGGGAGTCTATGGTGTGTTTTGTGCTGGCGCTCCCCCCCCCCTTTTTTAACACAACACTGAATATAATCCTTCTGTTTATCGCCACTGACGGCTGTGAAAAGCAGGGAAATGTGCAGGGAAAAAATTCAAAAGAATTCCATATTCTTTTGATTTGCAATGAATTCCCCTGCTACCTGGGAGTTCCAGCAACAACTGACAAGAGAGGGAAAGGTGGATGCTTTTCCTTGCTTCTTATCCTAGCCATCAAAACTTTCCACTTTCTGGCAATTCCTCAATCAGACTAGGACACTCCCCTGCACAGCACTCACTGCAAACATTTAACTCAATAGCTGACACAGCTGATGTCCGTAAATCATGCAAAAAAGATTCAAGCTGCTTGATCAAGAGTTAAAAGCAGCCACTTGCTGCGGAGATAATGGACAACTGCTATCACACAGTCTCTTGCACTGCTACAGATTGCTGCATTCGATCATGACAACTAGCAATTGTGCCAACAAATGCAGTCTCGTACCCACTAGTATCCCCTTCATGGATCACTGCCTTGTCGTGGCGAAGGGGCTTGAATTACTCAGGCAAGCTATGGACAGGTCAAGATGGACAGGTCATAGCGGAGAGTTTGGACCAAACGTGATCCACCTGGAGAAGGAACTGGCAAGCCGCTCCAGTATCCCTGCCAAGAAAACTCCATGGACAAAGACAACAGGCATATAAAAGATATGACGCTGGAAGATGAGCCCCTCAGGTCGGAAGGCGTCCAACTTGCTACTGGGGAAGAGCGGAGGACAAGTACAAGTAGATCCAGAGCTGATGAAGCGGCTGGGCCAAAGCCGAAAGGACGCTCAGTTGCGGATATGCCTGGAAGCGAAAGGAAAGTCCAATGCTGTAAAGAAAAGTATTGCATAGGAACCTGGAATGTAAGAACCATGAACCTTGGTAAGCTGGATGTGGTAAAAAATGAGATGGCAAGAATAAACATTGACATCCTAGGCATCAGTGAACTAAAATGGACAGGAATGGGCGAATTCAGTTCGGATGACTATCATATCTACTACTGTGGGCAGGAATCCCGTAAAAGAAATGGAGTGGCCCTCATAGTCAACAAAAGAGTGGCGAAAGCTGTACTGGGATGCAACTTCAAAAATGATAGAATGATCTCGATACGAATCCAAGGCAGTCCTTTTAACATCACAGTAATCCAAGTTTATGCACCAACTACCAGTGCTGAAGAAACCGAAATTGATCAATTCTATGAAGACTTACAACACCTTATAGAAATGACACCAAAGAAGGATGTTCTTCTCATTATAGGGGATTGGAATGCTAAAGTAGGAAGTCAAGAGATAAAAGGAACAACTGGCAAGTTTGGCCTTGGAGATCAAAATGAAGCAGGGCAAAGGCTAATAGAGTTCTGTCAAGAGAACAAGCTGGTCATCACAAACACTCTTTTCCAACAACACAAGAGACGATTCTACACATGGACATCACCAGATGGGCAACATCGAAATCAGATTGATTATATTCTCTGCAGCCAAAGATGGAGAAGCTCTATACACTCAGCAAAAACAAGACCTGGAGCTGACTGTGGCTCAGATCATCAGCTTCTTATAGCAAAATTCCAGCTTAAACTGAAGAAAGTAGGAAAAACCACTGGGCCAGTAAGATTCAATCTAAATCAAATTCCTTATGAATACACAGTTGAAGTGAAGAACAGGTTCAAGGATTTAGATTTGGTGGATAGAGTACCTGAAGAACTGTGGATGGAGGCTCGTAACATTATACAGGAGACAGCAACGAAAACCATCCCAATGAAAAAGAAATGCAAGAAAGCAAAGTGGCTGACCAATGAGGCCTTACAAATAGCGGGGGAGAGAAGACAAGCAAAATGCGAAGGAGATCGTGAAAGATACAGGAAATTGAATGCAGATTTCCAAAGAATAGCAAGGAGAGACAAGAGGGCCTTTCTAAACGAGCAATGCAAAGAAATAGAGGAAAATAACAGAATGGGAAAAACCAGAGATTTATTCAGGAAAATTGGAGATATGAAAGGAACATTTCGTACAAAGATTACCACAATTAAGGACAAAAGTGGAAAGGACCTAACAGATGCAGAAGACATCAAGAAGAGGTGGCAAGAATACACAGAGGAATTATACCAGAAAGATATGGAGGTCTCATACACCCCAGGAAATGTGGTTGCTGACCTTGAGCCAGACATCCTGGAGAGTGAAGTTAAATGGGCCTTAGAAAGCCTTGCTAACAACAAGGCCAGTGGAAGTGATGATATTCCAGCTGAACTATTTAAAATTTTAAAAGAGGATGCTGTTAAGGTGCTGCACTCAATATGCCAGCAAGTTTGGAAAACTCAGCAGTGGCCAGAGGATTGGAGAAGATCAGTCTACATCCCAATCCCAAAGAAGGGCAGTGCCAAAGAATGCTCCAACTACCGCACAATTGCACTCATTTCACACGCTAGCAAGGTTATGCTTAAAATTCTACAAGGCAGGCTTAAGCAGTATGTGGACCGAGAACTCCCAGAAGTGCAAGCTGGATTTCGAAGGGGCAGAGGAACCAGAGACCAAATTGCAAACATGCGCTGGATTATGGAGAAAGCCAGAGAGTTCCAGAAAAACATCTACTTCTGCTTCATTGATTATGCAAAAGCATTTGACTGTGTCGACCACAGCAAACTATGGCAAGTTCTTAAAGAAATGGGAGTGCCGGATCACCTCATTTGCCTCCTGAGAAATCTCTATGTGGGACAAGAAGCTACAGTTAGAACTGGATATGGAACAACTGATTGGTTCAAAATTGGGAAAGGAGTACGACAAGGCTGTATATTGTCTCCCTGCTTATTTAACTTATATGCAGAATACATCATGCGAAAGGCTGGACTGGATGAATCCCCAACCGGAATTAAGATTGCCGGAAAAAATATCAACAACCTCAGATATGCTGATGATACTACCTTGATGGCAGAAAGTGAGGAAGAATTGAAGAACCTTTTAATGAGGGTGAAAGAAGAGAGCGCAAAATATGGTCTGAAGCTCAACATCAAAAAAACTAAGATCATGGCCACTGGTCCCATCACCTCCTGGCAAATAGAAGGGGAAGAAATGGAGGCAGTGAGAGATTTCACTTTCTTGGGTTCCATGATCACTGCAGATGGTGACAGCAGTCACGAAATCAGAAGACGCCTGCTTCTTGGGAGAAAAGCAATGACAAACCTAGACAGCATCTTAAAAAGCAAAGACATCACCTTGCCGACAAAAGTCCGTATAGTTAAAGCTATGGTTTTCCCAGTAGTAATGTACGGAAGTGAGAGCTGGACCATAAAGAAGGCTGATCGCCGTAGAATTGATGCTTTTGAATTATGGTGCTGGAGGAGACTCTTGAGAGTCCCGTGGACTGCAAGAAGATCAAACCTATCCATTCTCAAAGAAATCAGCCCTGAGTACTCACTAGAAGGACAGATCCTGAAGTTGAGGCTCCAGTACTTTGGCCACCTCATGAGAAGAGAAGAATCCCTAGAAAAGACCCTGATGTTGGGAAAGATGGAGGGCACAAGGAGAAGGGGACGACAGAGGATGAGATGGTTGGACAGTGTTCTTGAAGCTACTAACATGAGTTTGGCCAAACTGCGAGAGGCAGTGAAGGATAGGCGTGCCTGGCGTACTCTGGTCCATGGGGTCACGAAGAGTCGGACACGACTGAACGACTGAACAACAACAACCCACTAGTATGCAAATTTGTGAGATTATTTAGCCAAAATTGGGAGACTGCTATGATGTGTAACCAACCACTTGTTAAGCTGGCCATCTGTTTGCTCTTGCCAAGTAGCCTGGGCTCTGTGTTCCCCAAGGTAGAAGCCCCCCCCCCCTGTTCCAAAAAGGGTTGAAATACAGACCCTATCCACGCAGTTCATTCTCACTCAATTGTCAACCAGTCAGGATAGAGGGTGACTACAAATCCAGCCCTCATTAGCTGGTTTTTCAAATAAACAAATAAATGAAAACTGTTGTCTCAAACCAAAATGGATCTGTTCTTGGGAATTTGCATCTCCAGCATGGAGAAAAAGTAAAACATGATGTCCTGGAGGCAGATGAAATGCTGGGAACTTGCACACCCTGTACCACCTCCAGCAAGGCAACAGTGGAAGCTTCTCTTATTGGTCTTGTGGCTCTGCTCTTGGTGGAATGGGGCAATAAAAGAAGATAGTTCTTTCTGCCTGGGCAGTAGTAGCAGCACCCCCTTCAGGAAGCATCTGGTCCTGCAGCTTTTGCAGCACCCCCACTGGCAGAGAGCCAGGCACACAGTAAGTGCTTTGATCCTCTTGGTGATTGTTTCTAACTGGAGGGAAATAATTTCACGGCGAGAGTTTCCCAGCATGGAGATTTAGCCGGTCGATAAAATGCATTTCCTCATCTCACTCTCTCTTTAGGTCTATTGATCTTGCTCAAAAATACCTTCCTCCTGGCAAGGGGAGATGAGTCAGACCTTGAACTTTCCTTCTTTAAAGTAAAGAGAGAAGAAAGGGAGAAACAAAGAGAGAGGACTAATGCAGGCAGTTTTCTCTATCTCTAAGCAGGCTGCTCCAATCAAAGAGCAATTCGTAACATTTCTAATATTAAATGTGCGAGGAGAGAGGGGAGAGTTGAAATGAGAGCTCCGACGCAGAATGTCAACCAGGTCACCACAATGGGCTCGTTCTTAATGATCTGCTTGCCCAATGAACAAGTCTGGGCAATCACTGATGTGTTCTGAACGAAGATTGACAACTCTTTTAAGAGTCTGGATGTTCTATTGTTTGTTGGGTGTGGTGAAATGGGGGCTATCCCTCACACACATTGGAAGCTTCCCCAGTTAGAGAGGAGAAGAGGAACGTAGGGATTGTGTCAGTCAAATCAAATAGTCCCAAGGGCAAAACTGGTGTCTGGAATCTTTGGGGCATCCAACTCAGGGCAAAATTGCATGGTATAACGGAGATGTCTGTATGCATCTTTGCTTACATTAAAAGTTTAAAAATAGCCGTTGGGGAGGAGCATGTGGAACCCTAATGGGCTTAACTCTCTCTCTCTCTCTCTCTTTCTCTCTGAGCAGGAGGAAACATCCACCCCAATAGATTGTTGGACAGACTTGCTGTGAGACCTCTTCCACACCTCTCCACACCAACATTTTGTGTCAGTTGCTAGGGGAACCTATCTCCAGGGCGTTGCCTCTCACCAATTCCTGGGAAATGCCAGAGGTTGCCTCCTTTGCCAAATTTCAGTTCCTGAGCTAGGATGTGACAACGGACAACTGCGGCAAAGTGTTTATATGCGATGATGAGTTTGAAACTAGCTATTATATGTACTGTACATGGCTGTATTTCTTTGGAATTGCAAAGCATTTAAGTCAGGTGTCAGATATTTAAAGATGTAGAGTTATTGAAGAATAGGACAAAGGAAATACTAAGATTGGGAGGAAGCAGATACTGGTTTCAGAGAAACCACGTGCAACTGATTAGGTTGCTTCTGCTATGAAAAGCTTTAACGAACCAATGCTGCTTTCATACAAATTGCCTCCCTCTCCTCCTCCACTTGGAGCCTAGGTGCATGGATAGCGTTATCACAAAATCTAGTCACTTGGTAGCACTGGACTTCATTGTGTTTGGGTGGAGTCAGAAGTTTCCTGTTGCTCTTCTGCTTAATAGAAACAATAAACGTCTTGTCTAACTTTCTGACTGGTAAGAGGATGGCAGGTCTAGTCTTTCCTGGATTGTGTTCTTGCTTCAAAGGGATTTCACAAGTGATTGACTAAGAAAGGTTTTCAGTATTCCCAGTCACCCAAGGAAGGAGTTATCTAGAGTGCCAAACTGTTTTAAAAGGCCCACTGTCCTTTTCAGGGGGGCCCACCCCATTTTGAGTACTGCTTTGATTGGTGTCGATGATTTGTGAAAGGCCACGTTTCTGTGACAGGCCACCCAGAATAAAGAGATGCTCACAAAATTATCTCCCACCAAATTTTGCCCCCGATTCTGTGGTTCTTAATTGCCTATTTTTGTTTATGCAGTAGCACTAGTGGGTTAGTTATATTCACCATTTTCCGGATCGAATTCCTGGACTCTATAAAGATTGCTAGGCCTGCACAGTTTAATCTTGCTGCAGCTTTCAATTCCTTCATGTATTTCTCATTCTGCGTATCATGTGCATGAGGAAATGTGTGTGCTGAAACACTGTGCTCACTTCTTTGAGACTATATTTTGTATACCTGAAAACATCAGTGTTCACTCCTATTTTGTTTCTTCAGGAGTCCCTGCCCTACAAGCACTTCTGCAACCCTTTGGAGATCTCACAACAGGAAACTGAAGCGGTTCTAGCATTTTTAAATTGCTTGGGAATACCTGAAATCTTAACCATCCATAGGTTTTTGTCACCAGAAGTACCGGTAATCTACTACATCTGCCATGTGAAGGAAGATCAGATCTGGTTGGGTGCAGATCTACAGCTGATAAGCAGAGAACGTAAATTATGACTAAATCCAGCTGGAACCAATGGGACAAGTTTGTTTCTCTTGTTATTTACAAACAAATTTATTTCTGCATGCCAGGTCCACCCCTAATTATGTAGCAACTGTGGTTCCATTTTGCTACCAAATTAATGAGCATGAGACCATCAAGTTCAGTGTTAGAAAGTTTTTTTTCTCTCTCTCTCTCTCTCTCTCTCTCTCTCTCTCTCTCTCTCTCACACACACACACACACACACACACACACACACACACACAGCGCTCCAATCCAGCCTATTCATGCAGTTGGCAAGTGATAACTTTTCTGCCTAGTATTGGACTATGATGCATTCATTATAATGCAGTAGAAAGTCTTAGGGCTTGTACAAAGGGTGGGGGGAGAGGAAAGCAAAAGACTCCCTTCTTAACTGTGCAGAACAACATGTTTATTTCTGTTATTACTCTCCCTGGCAGTCCTAATTTCGGCCCCCGTTTTTTTTTGCAATGAGCCACCCTACTAGTTGAAGGACTTAGCTGATATTAGGACTTTTCAAATAAATAAAAAAACCAAACAAATAAATAAAGGTGCCTGCTAAAACCCTAAAATAAAGTTGCCAGAAAGGGGGAAAAAAAACCAACATGTGCAGCTGAAGTGTGAATGTTTATTGTGATGCTGTTGCAGGCAACAATTGGATAGTCCTTGTGACATCACTGCTTACAAGTAGCGCACATGCCACCCCTCATCACAGGTGCAGTGTTAGAACTATTTTTAAATTTTATTCTTACTTCAGTGAGTTCTTGTTTCAATGAGAGCCCTTAGCTGGTTAGACAGATGAACACTCATAGCCCTTTAAAAAGAAAAAAGAAAAAAAAGAGCAGGAAATTATCTGCTCCCACACAATACTCCTACACAATACAAACAGCATTGCAATGGGGGGGGGGGAGAGATTGTGCAATAGCATAGGTTCAGCAGCACACAGAGGAAAAAAACCTACTGGAAAATCTCCAGATGAAGTAGATGGCAATTATGCCCCATTGAAACCAGTGAGATTTAAGCACACTTTTCAGTGCTCACCAACTTCAGCTGGATTTATTTATACATGATGCATCCCACTTTCTCTAGGATTGTGCCCACACGAATTCATCCTCAATGAAGCATGCTTTCTATCCCCAACTGGGACCAGCTATGGTGAGAACAAGCCAAGATAAGAGCCATACCACCTGAGTTGCAGAATATCCACTGAGAATTACCCAGGGCACCTCCAGAGGCTGTTGGTGTTTTGCAGGAGGGATTTAATTGAATACCTGAACTTTGATTTTATGCATGTAGGGACCCTTCCAGACATCCTTTCTTTGGTGCATCCAAAATGATTTGTGCTCATGTAGCTTATACATCAAAAGCTCCAGAGGTTTGTTCTCCTACTTTTTTTGTGCTGAAGTGTGTTCCAGACAGCAATTGCTGTTGTTGTCCATTTCTGAACCACTTGCTAGGAACAGTAAACCCTAGCATACCATTTCCCTGGCCCAAAATCAGGTGCAAGCTCTCCCAGCCAGCTCTTAAGACAGAGGGATTTTCCTGGCGGCGGTGATGGAAGTCCTGTGGACCATTGGCCACCCCCAACCCTATCCCTGCAGCCTGTGTTTGGTGCAGCAGTAAGCATCTGGGTGGGCACAGCTGGGTTAGATCGACTCCTCTCAGGATCCCCCTCCCCAGGTCTCAGAAATAAGACAATGTGATAACACTGGGGGAGCATTGCAGAACAGATAAATCGGAATTGTGTGTGGACAGTCCATTATAAATCCACTTCTAGTGCACTATCGCTGCATCAATGATACGGGGGGGGGGGAATACACCTGCAAAAAAACATCGGTCTGTAGGTTACAGCATTCTGTCACCTGGCACAACAAATTGCTCCTGGGTTATGGAGCCCCACCTGGCCTTACGGGGCAGTCAGGCATTTAGTGTCACCAGGTCCCGTGCTCTGGAATACTCCTCCAGCAGAGATTAGGTAGGCACTCTCACTGTTACATTCCAGGCATGTCTTGACCCTATATGCTAACCAGCCTATTAGTTTTAATTTTCATAAGATTAGCTTGTTTTAATGACTATTTTGTATTGTTTTTACGTTTGATTTTTATTGTCTTCATATATATCTTTGTACACCATCTTGATAGTTTGCATGAGATTGCGGCATATAGTTTTATAGATATATATAAAATAAATAAAAACATCTTTTTTAAAAAAGAGGTTGGACTTTTTGCAGTTCAGAAAGTGACAGGGAAATGCATTGTAAGGTGTGGGGTGAATGAATGAGTGAGGGGAAGATGCGTGAATCAGTATGACTAATCATCATGGCGCTATAACTGCCCTCCAAACAATCACAACACAACAAATGCTCAAGAAAGATTGGATATGATGTAACCTCCAAGTAAGCTTTGTGCAAGCAGATCGGCACGAATGCTCGATAGATGGGGGTCATCGGGGCAGCAGGTGGGTGCTGCTCAGGGCCGGATTTAGGTGACAAACCTCCAACTCAAACTCTCCCCTTGTTACTAAGTTACGTTTTTACTCAGGTGTTCTGGGTTAAATTAACTCTCACCCCACCTGTCCCTTTGAGGTCCGTCTATTACTGTCTTTCCCTTTATTTAATAAACTGGGAATCTCTTAGTAACAGGGGTTTCACTGTCCAGCGGACGTGGCCGGTTATTTCCACTGCTCTGGGCCCTTTATATGTCCAGCTGTCCTTTGTCAACAACAAATTGTCACTGTTTTTTGTGTTGAATATATTTGTTGTTGTTGTTTAGTTGTGTCCGACTCTTTGTGACCCCATGAACCAGAGCATGCCAGGCACCCCTATCCTCCACTGCCTCCCGCAGTTTGGTCAGACTCATGTTGGTAGCTGTGAGAACACTGTCCAACCATCTCATCCTCTGTTGTCCCCTTCTACTTGTGCCCTCCATCTTTCCCAACACCAGGGTCTTTTCCAGGGAGTCTTCTCTTCTCATGAGATGGCCATATTACTGGAGCCTCAACTTCAGGATCTGCCCTTCCATTGAGCACTCAGGGCTGATTTCTTTAAGGATGGATAAGTTTGATTTTTTTGCAGTCCATGGGACTCTCAAGAGTCTCCTCCAGCACCATAATTCAAAAGCATCAGTTCTTCGGCAATCAGTCTTCTTTATGGTCCAGCTCTTACTTCCATACATTACTACTGGGAAAACCATAGCTTTAACTATACGGACCTTTGTCGGCAAGGTGATGTCTCTGCTTTTTAAGATGCTGTCTAGGTTTGTCATTGCTTTCCTCCCAAGAAGCAAGCGTCTTCTAATTTCGTGGCTGCTGTCACCATCTGCAGTGATCATGGAACCCAAGAAAGTAAGATCTCTCACTGCCTCCATTTCTTCCCCTTCTATTTGCCAGGAGGTGATGGGACCAGTGGCCATGATCTTAGTTTTTTTTTACGTTGCTCTTCAGACCATATTTTGCGCTCTCCTCTTTCAACTTCATTAAAAGGTTCTTTAATTCCTCCTCACTTTCTGTCATCAAGGTTGTGTCATCAGCATATCCGAGGTTGTTGATATTTCTTCCGGCAATCTTAATTCAGGTTTGGGATTCATCCAGTCCAGCCTTTCGCATGATGAATTCTGCATATAAGTTAAATAAGCAGGGAGACAATATACAGCCTTGTCGTACTCCTTTCCCCAATTTTGAACCAATCCGTTATTCCGTATCCAGTTCTAACTGTAGCTTCTTGTCCCACATAGAGATTTCTCAGGAGACGGTTGAATATATGCTATATGGTAATTTATAGGCCCATTACTTACATCATAGGAGCCTACACAACACAAAACACTGTTGCTGTATGTAGGTTTTATTTTATTTGTTGTTTTTTTAACTTATATTTTGGAAATGTACATCCAGTTGTTTTTCCCCTTTAAATTTTTTTGGGGGGGGCCTCAAGAGAGTCGGGCCCTAAGCTATAGCTTGTTTAGCTTACATGTAAATCTGGCACTGGGACTGGTCCAACCTCTTGTGCGACACAACCTAATAGCTTGAATTGTAGAGGGGAGGCAGAAGAAGCTTGCTCCCTTACCTTCTATGATATTTTCAGAAGGCAATGGGAAAGGCATAAATTATCTAAAACTTGAGGTGGAGCTTGTGGATTTCATTAAGCTTCTGCTAAATATTAACCACCACCATCCCGAACCCCACAGTGAGATTTAAGGTACCTCCAGCTAATTCTATTTTCTGAATATAAAATCCACTTTCTCTCTCTCTAGAAGCAAAGAAAATATAAACACAATTTCCTTGTCTATCCTGTCATCACTCTAACCCGGTGTTTACTTCATGTGGAACAGGAGGTAGGGATTGAGTTGTCTTTTACCCATCCTGGGCAATTGAGAATGCTAGTTTCTAGACCCAGAACTAGTATACATGGATTTCTCTAAGCTGCAAGACCTGGCAAGAGAACACAAGCGTGCCTTGGCCAAGTCAAATTCTCCATGTTCTAGCCACTAATCTCTACCACCTCCTCACCAGGAGACGAAAATAGGCTCCAGGAGTTCTGAGTCCTCATTCCCTTGTTTATAACAGCTTGGCTCTCCTTCCTTCCTCTGCAGCTCCCACTCCGTAACTATTACTTCTGCCTTGGGGAGGGCGGGGGGAGTCAAACAGAATTACAAAGTGCTGGCACAGTCTACGCTCGCTCCACCTGGATCAATAGATTCTTTGAAGTTACAGCAACACATCGCTCCAGCTCACTGCAAAGTTGTGGCTCGAGTCGAAAAGCGCCTTAGGCCCTGGCTTCTCAAAGAGAATTACAAAAGGCAGTACCTGCACTTGCTTGGAACATCACAAGCCTCCTGACTGACAGCAGAGAGCCTTGAAATTGGGATGCAGCAACCTTTTCCCACCCCTAAACTTCATCTTCAGTGTTTGTGGTAACAAATCCAAAAGGGCTGGCTTCTTAACCTCCCTCCACAACCACAAAGGGGCTCAAGGCATCTGGTTTTAATAAAAGGAGAGGCTGTTGCAAATCATGTGATTTCTCACACCGGTGCTCTAAAAACACACACAAACGCCCCATCAAACATGGCAAATAATGCCGAAATGGGCCCGCCAATTTCTCCTCTGCGCATTTTGATGTTGAATATTCCTCAGACTTCAAATATCAAACCTAACCTTCTGATATTAGCTGTACATACAGTAGTTACCAAATGTGATACTTGATTCCAGTATTTAATGTCTAATGGATTAATTAGGGGAGCATTCAATGGGTGATTGTCCTTAACCCCTGGCCTACCTGGCAGCAAGTCAGTCCACCAATCCCCTTTTCCAGCATCAATCCACATCGCCAGTGTCCAAACCAAAGCAAAGTCCTGCAGAGATCCTGTACCATCCAAGCTGAGGTCCATCAACATGGGAAGATGAGCAGACACAGCACCTTTTGTACTTTGCATGCTGATTGCAGCATCTGGCTTGTTGAGGCATGCGAGCCTCACCTGTTCCAAGCCTATTCCAACTGATGAATAACACACCTCCTCCCAGAGCTAGCGAGCCCCACCTGGCCAGCTAGAGAACTGGTCTGTGGGCCCTTGCATAGTCCTGATGGTAATATGCAATGGTATGTAGTTGTGGCTTTGGGGGAGCTCCCCAGACACGCTGTTTATTGTGCATTTGTGGTGATTTGTGCTCATGATGCTGTTGGGGTGGTTATTGTGATCCAGTTTTGGCACTGTTTGCTCCTGCAAAAAGTTTCAGGCAGACATCTTGCTTCCTTGCCAATCAATCCATGTTCTGTAGCTCCCTGCTGAGTGATATCCTTTAAATTTCCATACCACAAAGTTCCAGGGGGCGGGGCAGTCCCACTTTTGTTGCGCTACAGAACAAGAGCACACCCCCCCCCCAAGATGGCACTAATGTGGTAGCATAGACGAAGCATTCCAGAACCACTAACAAAGCTAAATGATGCATACATCCACCATGCATGCACCATTATTGCGTCAATGACACGTTGCAAAATAAAAGAGGAAGGAAGGAAGGAAACCTGTCTGGAAGAAGCCCATGATTTCATTCACAGAGTGGGAAACCCAATGGATAGTCAACAAAACCACACTGTTGTTGTTGTTGTTGTTGTTCAGTCGTTCAGTCGTGTCCGACTCTTCGTGACCCCATGGACCAGAGCACGCCAGGCACGCCTATCCTTCACTGCCTCTCGCAGTTTGGCCAAACTCATGTTAGTAGCTTCAAGAACACTGTCCAACCATCTCATCCTCTGTCGTCCCCTTCTCCTTGTGCCCTCCATCTTTCCCAACATCAGGGTCTTTTCTAGGGATTCTTCTCTTCTCATGAGGTGGCCAAAGTACTGGAGCCTCAACTTCAGGATCTGTCCTTCTAGTGAGTACTCAGGGCTGATTTCTTTGAGAATGGATAGGTTTGATCTTCTTGCAGTCCACGGGACTGCAAGAACCACACTACCAACAAGCAAAATGTAAGCAATGGAATTTGAGAAAGACCACTTTGAAGGAAAGTCTAGATTTCCACAGGTATGCAAAGGTCAAACTGCACATTACATTGATAACATGGTTGCTGTTAAAGTGCAGGGTTTTTCTTTCACAAATAGCAGCTGTGGGGGTGCTTATCCAGAACTGGACCGGGAGTGGGGTTGGGGAATGAATGAGAATCCTCCCTGCAGCAGGTGCAGTTTCCCTTTCTGAGTCTGGATGAGGAACACAGTCTAATTTGATCTGAAGGAAAAAGCATGAACATCTGGGCAGACCACATTGTTGACATAACATATAGCTTGGCCCTAAGACTGTAAATAACATTTGTGCGCTAGGATGAAAACCTTAAAACGACTGCCATGATGACTAAGAGGGAACAAGTTGTCGAAAGCTCTTTATCTGTAAAAGGCACTGTTAGTTCAGAACTCGTGTTTCATTTTCTCAGCAAACATTCGTTACACGTGTTTTTTGTTTTGTTTTTGAGTGGGGGAGGGCACGCTTTTGCTCAGCTAGTAGTAATAAGTGGAGGCAACTCTGCAGGTTTGTCCCGTACACGAGTTCAAATTTAGAACTCAATCTTCCCTTGAAGTCTTAACCTTTAGAACGCTACCAGCAGAGCGGGAGGGAGACCTTTGATCTAACGCTGCCGACATGAGGAGTCTATTATTGTAACAGTGGCCTTTGTGTTTGCGATGCCTAAGGTTAGAAGGGTGGGAAGAGGAGGATGCTGCTCGTGAAACAAGGGCTTCGAACAAGGGATATTTTGTCCTGTCTGGAATGATGTCTGCATGCTGAGTCCTATTGGAGGAAGCCGTTCCTTTTGGGGAGGCAGACAGTTCAGGGCAGAGCATCTGCAGTGCTTTGTTTGCAGAAGGTCCCAGCTTCAGTCCCCTGCATCTCCAGGTAGGATTGGGATAGGACCCGCCACAAAACCCACGAGAGCCACTGCCAGTTAGTGTAGACTAAGGTTACCTATCACTCTGACTCATTTCAATGAAGTGTCCCCGGATTCACTGAAAAAAATCTGGTAACCTTAGTGTAGACAATGCCGAGTGAGATGGACCAATGGTCTGACTTGGAGAAGGGAAGTAGGCCTACATATGTCTCAATGTACCTCTCTTCCCACGCGCTGGCCTCTACCCACTGATACAAAGCTACTGGGAAGAATGTCACGAGAGGCTTCTAGAAGAGGCTTCCATGAGAGGCTTCTGCACATTTCCATCTCAATCACCACACCCTGTCTAATGCTGGAGCACACTTCCCTCCTAATGCGAAAAGTCCTGGGGCTCAAAAGAATGCAGCTACCCACCACCATCATTCTATTGTCCAACTGGTACGTAATGCATTGGATTGAGCAGATGGTTCGTTTTCATAAATCCCTGCATATTTTACAAAAATTAAACCATTCAGTATTCCGTTATTGCATCCATCAAAACTTATTTACACTGTTGAATTTATCTTAATGCTTCCAACGTTTTCAGGTATACACAATCCCCCCTCCATATATTCAATAAACGGTTTCCAATCTTCTCTAAATGTATATTCTTCTTGTTCTCTTATTCTATATGTTAAGTCTGCAAGCTGCGCATAGTCTGTTAGCTTAAGTTGCCATTGTTCTTCAGTTGGGACCTTGCTCATTTTCCATAGGTTATTTATCTATTTATAACCTGCCCTTTACTTGAAGGTCCCTGGGTGAGGTAATGTACACGATATATTAGAACCCCAACCACAATATTAAATCTGAAAGAAAACAAAAAACAATGCCTTAAATCAGCATTACTGATACAGTCCAAATGAATGATCTTGTTGGATTATCATGCTGTGGCCAAAATGTTAGCTCTTCCATTGTGACCTTAATTCGCCAAGCAGAGAGAGCACTGTGGAGCCAGGATGGACTCAGGTTCTGTCTCCTTGCGCTGAGGTCATTGGAGCCTTGCTAGTGTTTTGTGATCGAGGCTTTATTTACACATGGACCCAGGCTGAGCAAAGAGGAAGATACTGCTGAACTCTAAGAGATGTCCCAAGTTCCTTGCTGCCCATCAGATTACTAAGGCAACTGCCTGCACTATGAGATCCTTCCAGAGAGCAGCTCAGCCCTCTTATCTCCTCATCTCCATTTCGTTCTGACTCTGGCTCTGCATTCTTCATGCACCATAGCTAGAGCAGGACAGTCTGCTTCTGCCAGAGGGGTTGGTGTCAGAGCAAGGGATCGGAGGAGATCTCCAACAGGCAGCCATCACTCTAGCCAACCACCCAATTAGCAGATGGGAGGGAAAGGAGGGAGGTGCTTTAGAGCTCCTGCAGGGTATGGGGAGGAGCATGGGGCTAAGAGAGGGTGATAAACCCTCATGACATTCTTGTTAACACCACTGGAGGCTTCAGTTTGGCTCATAACTGGACTTATCATAAAATGATCTTCTTCTTCTTCTTCTTCTTCTTCTTCTTCTTCTTCTTCTTCTTCTTCTTCTTCTTCTTCCTGCCACTGACTACTAGTGGGTGGGACATCAAATCATCTAAATTATCCTTTGTACACTAGGCTGTTTTCTCCACATGACCACACACCCCTCTTGATCTTCCAACCAGGCAAGCAAGACGCATTGTCAGAGTTCAAGCACACATTCTGGACAGGCAGAAACACTCAGGCAGGGAGTGGCGCTGGGCTGGTTATAGGGGTGTGGCTTGGAGAGAGACGGTGGTGGTCAGAAAGGCTGGGGGGGGGGGAGAACGCCAAAGGGTGAGAAGGGATGGGAAACAGAAAATTAGGGGGAGGAACCCTGTACTCTCCGCACTCCCCACTTCCACTCCAACCACACCCCAGATCTTTCTTAAGAGTTCCCAGCTACTCAAGAGAGGTTTTTTGGTTCACCTGATGTGCATCTCCTTGTTTCCCCGTGGCTGCACCCCCGAACTCCTAGTCAGTGAAGTGGGTATCTGCACATGTGCAATGGCTGTCTCAAATGTACACACCTCAGCTTAACTGCGGCTTATGTCCCCCCCCCCCCAAATCAGATGGAAGCTGGTTTGAGGGCAAATGCATCAAACGGCCATATTTCTTTATAAGACTACAAGAAACCTGTGGGTTGTGACTAGTGTCACGGGTACTCAGCTTTGGATACCAGTGGTGGGAGTGCACTGTAGTCAGAGTAAACAGTGTTGTGTTGTCAGCCTTGGAATAAGCTCTTGATTCTTCTGGTGCTGCAGCTTTACCTGCCCTGCACCTGATGTCACATGTCGTGTGACAAGTGGGCGTGGCTTATGCTAAATGGACAAATGGGGAGACCAGGTGGGGCGAATTATGCCCATGGGCTGGAGGTCTCCCTCTCTGCTGAACTAGTCCATCCGCTGACCAAATGCAGGAATTGCAGGATATATCTTTATTAGCCCGCTAGCAATCCTTCCCTGCTTTCCCCTAATGGGAGTACTGCGATTTGGGATTCATGTTTCTGAGGCTTCTCGTAGAAAGTGAAGGAATCAAGCTTTGGGTTCTTCTGTGAGTTAGGAAGGAAGAGAAGAAAAACAGAAATAAAGCATCGCACATAAAACTTTCCATTTGCAGAATCTGTGTCCTGAAGAAGTGAAAGTATGCCTGGAGTCTAACAACCTGATTAATTCTGATTTCTGGGACAAGCTGCCGGGGGGCGGGGGCGATTAGGGCACGCTTAGGGTTTTTGACAGGCGCAAGCGTGGAATGCGGCAGACACCCTGTGGGGAGGCCAACGTGTGCGCATGTGCTTCTCGGAAACTGTCTTTATTTCTCATTCCCGGCTTCCTAACTTGATGTCTTTGACAGAGAGGGCAGGTCTGCTTTTGTGCGAGTCGGTGTGCTGCTGCTGCAGTCATTTAGAAGCCCCAAAGAATGAGGTGATTTGCAAGGGAAAGCAGGAAATGGAGGCCCCTCCGCCCCCTCCTCTTCTCCTGGAACCCCAGCCAAGGCCGTGGTGCCACTGAGGCAAAGTGAGAGCATAGCGCACAGTAACCATGGCCACAGAGAGGAGCCCCAAATATAATTCTTTGAAAGGGCTGCTTTTCCAAATGACCTCACAGCATTTTCCTCCAAGTAAGTAAGTAAGTAAGTAAGTAAGTAAGTAAGTAAGTAAAGGGTTAGGCTGTGATTTTTTTGCACATGACATGTAAAGCTGCCCACCCCTTTTCCAGCCCTCTTGGCGATTCATACTAGAGCTGCTGCAGATTATTATTTATTATTATTGCTGTAGCTGTAAAAGGGGGGGGGGTTTCACAATGCTGGTTTGCTGCCAGTAAGGCTGGAAGGAGCCCCAAGGTGCAGCAGAAGAGAGTCCAAGAGGCACCCTGCCTTTCAGGGTTGTTGCAGCAGATCTGCTTAACTTTGCTCACTTTGGAGGCCATCCAAAGCCAGCTTTTTGCTTAAAGCACATTCTACCCAAGGACTCCTTCTACCCCTCAACTGTGCTGGTAAAACCGCGACATCCCATTTCCCCCCACAAGAGCACGGGGGCCATTTTGGGCACCACAATCCTGTGTGATTCCGCACATTTCACTCCCCCCGAAAGTGCCTTTTGGGACTGCGATTTCATGCAGGTGGCGGGACTGCGGCCCTGAAAGATGTTGTCCTGGTTTTTCACTGTGATGTGTTGGAGAATATGTTCTGTGTGTGCTGGTCCTCTTGGCCCTAGTTAGCCAGGTAGACCACCTGATCCAAAACCCACTCTGCTCCATTTGGTTTTCAATTGCTTTTGAGGCAGGAGTTCTTCTTAACTAAGTCTGATTGTGGCTGGTCTTGGGTCCATCCTGAAATTTGACTAGGAGTCAGTCTCAGGCTCTCTAAAATAGCCACATGTATTATTTCAAAAAAAGGGATGCGATTGGCGCTGTGGGTTAAACCACAGAGCCTAGGGCTTGCCGATCAGAAGGTTGGCAGTTCAAATCCCCATGACGGGTGAGCTCCCATTGCTCGGTCCCAGCTCCTGCCAACCTAGCAGTTCGAAAGCACGTCAAAGTGCAAATAGCTAAATAGGTACCGCTCCGGTGGGAAGGTAAACGGCATTTCTGTGCGCTGCTCTGGTTCACCAGAAGCGGCTTAGTCATGCTGGCCACATGACCCGGAAGCTGTACGCCGGCTCCCTCGGCCAATAAAGCGAGATGAGCGCTGCAACCCCAGAGTCGTCCGCGACTGGACCTAATGGTCAGGGGTCCCTTTACCTTAACCTTTACTATTTCAAAAAGCCATGTGGAGAAGCCAATTGTAGGACAAACCAAGTCCCAGTGCCTTGGTTTGGCTTTCACTCTCATCTGCTGAACACTGCCTGGAGAAGTTCTATAGCAGGGATCAGCAAACTTTTTCAGCAGAGGGCCGGTCCACTGTCCCTCAGACCTTGTGGGGGGCCAGACTATATTTTGAAAAAAAAAAGAACAAATTCCTATGCCCCACAAATAACCCAGAGATGCATTTTAAATAAAAGCACACATTCTACTCATGTAAAAACATGCTGATTCCCGGACCGTCTGCGGGCCGGATTTAGAAGGAAATTGGGCCGCATCCAGCCCCCGGGCCTTAGTTTGGGGACCCCTGGTCTAGAGCTAGAATGGGGACTCCTTCTTATGTCCATAACCAGGATTTATAGCCCTTCTCCAAGTGTTGTTAGACTCCAACTCCAGCCCCAGCCAGCGAGGCCAATGGTCAGGAGTGATGGGATTTGGTGTCCAGGGCTGGCCAACCCATGAGGAAAGGCAAGGCAACTGCCTTGGGTGGCAGGACCCACAGGGGCTGCAGATCCTGCCTCCAAGGAGTGCATCACCCATCACAGCAACCCCCCCATAATTCCACTTCTGCAGCAGCCTCTTGGTGAATAGGAGGTCCTGCTGTTCTCCTCCCAACCCTAGGGAGGAAATGGCAAGGGCTGCCCTCTGAGGTCTTCTGGGCTCTGCACCTACACAGTGTGATTCAGGGAGGATCCCTTTCCCTTGAAAGGTTCGACCATTGGGTAAATTTGATTTGATTCCCCACTTGTTCCTGATGTAGATCTTCACTCACCCCTAGTGGAGGAGGCATGATCTTGTGTTTCGCCTCAGTTTTTCAAATCGCCTTAGGCCAGCCCTCTTGGATTCCAACAACACCTGGAAGGCCACAGATTCCCCATCCCTGCTTTAAGATAAAACAGGGTCTGTGGATTCTTCTGCCCAGCATCCCCACAGCCTATCTGCTTGGCCACCTGTGGAATAGGCACCAAGCGTCTTTCAGGCCTGCCAGATCCACGGAAGCAGGTCTCATCTCGCAGAAAGAGCTTTGGTGGAGGGTTTCCCTGTCAGAAAGCCAAAGCGGACAAATTCAGGCCTTGCCGCCGTATTTTTGCCTCAGTCCTTGCAAGTGTAACCGACTGAGCTTTTTAAATAGAAGGTGAAGATTAACAGTTCTGCGGAAATGAATTTCAGATTGTAACGTTGCGTTGTAGTATTTGGAATTTGTGTTGTGTTTAGATAGCTCCAGCCAAGATGTGTGTAACCGGATATGTGTGTAACTGAAGCAGCGTGCACTTCAGACATTCACGAAAGAATTCCCGCGGGAGACTCGCACAAAGAATTTTGCCAGTGATTTTTTGGAATAATGAGTAAATTTGAGAACTTTGGATCGGCTCACAAAGAAAGCCAGCTGCACAATCCAGCAGATCAATTATTCCATATAGGTTATATTTGTGCAGCTGCTGCCCTTCGTTCTGCTTAGACAATTCTTGCATTTTAACATGAATCCCCCCAAACCAATAACAGCCTCAATTAAGCACCACACGTCCTCTGAATCCCGCCAAAGGGCTGGCCCAGAGCATTCCAGTGAAGTCAGTGAGAACTGGTCCAATCATTTTTCTGACCCCAAATCCCAAATGTGAATGGACAGAACTGCCTGTGTGGTGCACATTAAAGAAGTCATCTGAAATATGGGCATGGCGTCAAAGTGAAGGGCCCCTTGGAGTTGCAGAGCTTGTTCAGTAGAACACAATAGGACAAGTCAATGCTGAACAAAGGCGAACTCAGGATCTGTGCTCCAAACAAATAAACATTATGAACAAGTGTTGGCTTTTGCATTGGCTTACTTACTTCATTCTGTTCGTAAAATGACACTTTTTTTTTTTAAGCAGAATTGGGCATTTTCTTATTGCAAGGATTTCAGAGCCAGGGTTCCCACTTCTTTGGCAATCGGCTGAAGTGATATTCTGGAAGGTCCATTTTCCATCTCCTTTCCTTCTTGCAGCGCATAGTTGAACTATGGAACTTGCTCCCACAGGAGATGGCTTTAAAAGATGGCTTTAAAAGATGACTGGACTGACAGATGTCAAAATAAGGCTATTGGTGGCTACTAGCTAAAACGGTCTGAAGCTCAACATAAAAAAAACTAAGATCATGGCCACTGGTCCCATCACCTCCTGGCAAATAGAAGGGGAAGAAATGGAGGCAGTGAGAGATTTCACTTTCTTGAGCTCCATGATCACTGCAGATAGTGACAGCAGTCACGAAATTAGAAGACGCCTGCTTCTTGGGAGAAAAGCAATGACAAACCTAGACAGCATCTTAAAAAGCAAATACATCACCTTGCTGACAAAGGTCCGTATAGTTAAAGCTATGGTTTTCCCAGTAGTAATGTACGGAAGTGAGAGCTGGACCATAAAGAAGGCTGATCGCCGAAGAATTGATGCTTTTGAATTATGGTGCTGGAGGAGACTCTCGAGAGTCCTATGGACTGCAAGAAGATCAAACCTATCCATTCTCAAAGAAATCAGCCCTGAGTGCTCACTAGAAGGACAGATCCTGAAGTTGAGGCTCCAGTACTTTGGCCACCTCATGAGAAGAGAAGACTCCCTGGAAAAGACCCTGATGTTGGGAAAGATGGAGGGCACAAGGAGAAGGGGACGACAGAGGATGAGATGGTTGGACAGTGTTCTCGAAGCGACTAGCATGAGTTTGGCCAAACTGCGAGAGGCAGTGAAGGATAGGCGTGCCTGGCGTGCTCTGGTCCATGGGGTCACGAAGAGTCGGACACGACTGAACAACAACAGCCAAAATGACTATGCTCTGCCTCCATGGTTGGAGGCAGTAGTGCTTCTCAAGGCCAGTTGATGGAAGCCACAGGAGGAGAGAGGGCTCTTGCGCTCAGGTCCTGCTTGCTGGTTTCCCACATGCACCTGGCTGGCTACTGTGAAGGTAGATATTGTAGTAGATGGGCCACTGGCCTGATCCAGCAAGTTCTCCTTATGTTCTTAAGGCGCAGCATGACGAAAATGGAGGGGCATAGGTATGTCAAGGGAAATCAAATTGTGTATGGTGGACTAGGGTCAAATTGTGCACAGCTTCAGAAATGTAAGTAGCTATATTTTCCACAGCCCTCCCCTCCCCAGCTACTTCTCACCTACTTAACCACTTTCCATATTGCCTTCACACCACACCTGGTGACAGAGGCAGTTACTAGCGCACCAGCAATGACCCCTGCAGTTCTGTCAGCGTGATGCGATGAGCCAGCACACCATGTCACACATTCTGTGCCAGGAATGTAGCATTCCAGAGGATAACGTGTGCAGAAGTGGGCTTTGTGCTTTATCCTGAGTGCTGCATTCCTGGCATGGCAGTTTGCAGGGCAGGGCGGGGAGCTGATGAGATGCAAACAATTATTTATTGGCATATAGCCCCAGGCTAAGGCAGGGAGGTACCTCAAATTCACAGGTAGAGAAACGGAGGCAACAAATGGAGCTGGTGGTCAGACATTTGGTTGTTTATGAAATTAGAT
This sequence comes from Lacerta agilis, assembly GCF_009819535.1. NCBI lineage: Eukaryota > Metazoa > Chordata > Lepidosauria > Squamata > Lacertidae > Lacerta > Lacerta agilis. The sequence continues at coordinate 67,347,296 of NC_046313.1, forward strand.
ACTTAACCTCAGTGATCTTCTTTCTTGGAGCTGCTGAATTCACTCAAAATCAATACATAACAAGAAATCTTTATCTATATCCTGGACATGCTCTGCCCAGAAGGAAAAAGTACTGGGTATTTGAGGAAGGGCTGAAGCTCAGCTGTTTGGCACATTCTTTCCATGGATAAGTTCCAGGGTTCAATCTGTGGCATCAGCGGCTGGGAAAAGCCCTGTCTGAAACTCTGAAAAGCCACTGCCAGTCAGCTTAAACTTTGAGCAGGGAACTCCTTTTAGGCTGTGTGGGCTAGATCCTCATCATATCCTAGCCTTGTGGCTTGTGGGTCAAATATGAAGGGGGGGGTGGACTCCAGGCAAGTGGGCCTTTGAAAGCACCATGCAGGGCTTTGCAAGAGAAAGCAGTGGCTGCCAGATGGGAGGTGGCGTCTTACCTGTTGGCTTTGACTGGGCCAGAGCTTCTCCCTAAGTGGTTTCACTCAGGGAAGCAGTGTTGATAGGCACTGCATCCTGTTTCCCTCCATGCTGGTGATATCCCCTTTCATTGGGAAATGAGACGTTGCCCCAATTCCCAAAGCACTTGACTATCCTGATACTATAAGATGGAGTAGCCAACCTGTTGCCCTTCAGATGTTGTTGGACTAAAATTCCCATCATCCCTGGCCGTTGGCCATGCTGGCCAGGACTGATGAAGGAGTTCAAGAACTCATAGAAGGCACCAAATTGGCTATCGCTGATATAACGCAATCCTATTCAGGTTCGGGTAATCAGGGCTCCATTATGGCATCTTAGGCCTTTGCACATAGTGTCTAGCTGAACATTGGTCAATGCCTTGTTTCCCCCCTATGGAGTCAGCTTTGAGACTGTGCTCCTCAGAGGCTCATCAAGATGGTGTCAAAGAGGTATAAGTCATCCCCACCGATCAAGCAAGAGCACCGAGACCTGGGTTTGAGCTGAATGCAGCCTGTGTGTCTGGATAGGCTTGTCTCCCCAGCGAGGGGGTAGCCAGGCCATGTCAGAAGAGCATTTGGTTCTGGTGATGACAGCCAGAGCTCTCCTGACAAAAGGGTGTCTGGAGAGTGTCAACCTGGGAACACTGCTTGGCCGCTCTTAATGTGCTGCTTGTGTTAATTAAATCAGTCTCCTAACCGGTCTCTGGGGGATAAGTTTACACGCAGCTTGCCTGGTTCTGGCATCTTTCTGGCCCCTTTCTCTTGCAAGTCCAGAGCTCTTTCTGTGCAGCAAAGCCATGAGGTCATTGTGGAGGCTTAGAATCAAAGATGGAAAAACACATTTCCAACAGCGGGAACATGCAAGGAGAAGGAACTGACAGAGGCATGGGAGAAGGGTGGCGGAGGGAGGGTTTTGGATGATGAACCATATTGCAGGGCCGGGAGTTGGGAAGGGCCAACCTTTCCATAACATTGGTGGGGGGGGACACCTGGGGTCTGAGCTTAAATGGCTCTGGTGAATCAATACGGAGATGGCATCTGCTGGAGGGAATTGGGCTTATGGGCTGGTGGCTGTGCTGTGATCCATCAGAGAGACCTTTGGGAAAAGAGTGCTACATACACAGCTCGATTCCTGCCCACCATGGCTTTGGTTTTATGAGCTGAGACTAGATGAACCTAAGCATCTTTATCCTAGCTGACACCTCTAAGATGCTGCGTGGGATGGTGACAACAAGCAGAATCAAACAGGATGCGTTAATAGTTAGTCACTGCAAAATGTCAGCACGGGAAGCAAAAGTAAGGAAGACAGGCAAAGGATTGCTCTTTCAGGGCCTGTTCCCACAACCATTTCTGCACATCACAGGCTGGCCATTTGACAAGGGTATGTTGACTTTTGAGCTGCAATGTGTGCTACGCAGGGAGACCTTCTGTGCAAACATTGGCGGCACACAAAACTGCTTCTCACCCAAATGGGCCATGGATGTTGAGATGGAAGGGAAAGTTTGGGATTGTGCCCTGTCCAAACACTGAAGAGTGGTGAGAGGCCAGGTTAAACGGGACCATTTTGACAAAGTTTGGTTTTCATTTATTATCTACGTAAACAGAAGCAATAATACTGCCCCCATGCCTGCCTATAGAGTGGCTAGGTTATGAATCCTGGATGTCTTAGTGCTGCAGTAGAGGCTTGTACACATTGTGCTGTTTTCACTCAGTTTGCATTGTGTGGTTGCAATCTGATCATGCCACTCCACAAAGTTTCATTGCTATTGTATTTGTATTGTTGTAAGAGCACTAAAAACTTGTGGGGGGAGACACACCCATTGATGACACACAGAGAAGCCATCTGTTCACATACCATCACAAGTGGCGATGGCATTCAGATATCCGCTCCCCACTGACTTCTGCTCATGGCTCCAGCACTGGGCAGCGCTACATATAGCAGCACAAGTGAAAACTCAGCATGATCTGGCTGAAAATCACAGACGTGGTGCTCAGAAATGGGTGGTTTGAATTCATTCTTTTTCTTCCCACAAACTCAGTGTTAAGAAGTCATTTTCCCTCAGCACTGTGTAGACTGCTGAGAACCATGAAACCTTGTCCTTGCCATGTTACCGGCTATCCACAGAATGGATTTTCTTTTTTATCTAGGAAACCAAGGACTTAACAAATGTATTGTGGCATAAGATTTCATGGACTAAGATGAACTTCATCAGATGAAGGAACAGAACCATTAGATGATGGAGACTCTAGCTCAAGCCTAGGCTTTAAGGTTCAATGGTGTTCCTTGTTATTTTTGCTGCAAGTCACTAGTGTGACTAGCCCTCTGGAAGTTTTTAACATGTTAAGATGTGCAAACACAGTTTTCAAGGGTGGATACATGAGATGCTTAACAAAATAAAAGAAAACCATTTTTGTTCTTCTGAAGATGTTACATTTTAAAAAAATTCCTCCCCATAATAATTGTCAGTCACAAGCTAAATAGCTTTCTGGCTGTTAGCCATAAATAACATCCTGACTTTTAGCAAGATACAATGCTCCAATTTACTTGGGGCATTTTAATTGACCATGCAACGCTTTTGGATTCACCTAGGCTTCCTTTGATTTTGGCCTTTGCTTTTTAGAAGATCAAACAAGATCTTTGAGAAAACAGAAAAACAGCAGGTGGCTGTTTTGGGGACAACTAACAGCCATGGCCCTGGCTTCAGTGGGAAAATTGGGGTGGGGCCCAAATCTGGTTCAGGAATGTGGCACTGGGTCAGAGCCTTGCATAGCTGCTTCTCCTTCAAGAGCGAAGTGGCAGCATTAAAAAGTGTGAATAACATGATCTGGTGTATGGATCTTAGCACATCACCGTAAAATGCCTCCAGAAAGAAAGACCATGTTAAAATGTATACAGTTAATAGATTTGCCACAAAGATGTGTGAGAATTTGCATATATTGTATATTTATACTTGCTCGAATACTGTTCAAGATGATTTATTACACATAGCTTATAAAACTGATTGCTCACCAAATTCCTTTAGAACCAGCTAGAAGCCCTTTGAAAACGAGTGGTCTGTTGCAATCCATGCCTCATTATTGGTGAGAGTCTTGTAAGGGCAGAATTCTGTGCTTCAGTAAAAGGAGCAAAACTGAGTTTCTGGGTAAAGATGGCTACCTGAGCATCATTGTACCATCTCTTAAAACTGTACAAATCTTGTGCACCCTCTTATTCTGTTCTCCAGGAGCTGCTTCAATATGCTGGGGTTTGAGCTCCTACACCTGGATGGCACTGGCATCAGCAGGGCCTGGAGCTTTCTAACATGTACTCATTGTCTCCCCCAACCCTGCCATTGCTTTCCCAACCCTGATCGCTTTGATACCTTCTTGCAAGCCAGATGAACCAAGGGTTGGTTGGGCCTGACAGTTATGCAGCATCTAGAAATCGGCTCTCTAAATACCTGGCTCTGTTAGGTCTTTCCCCTTGAGGTTACAAAGTGCACATATTTCTCACAGAACCGAGTCCTGCAGTTTTGCTGCCAGTCGCTTACTAAGTTTCCTGTAGCTGGGCAGGTTGTTTACCCTTTTGCTAGGGATCATTATGGCAGCTTTGACATTTGCTAGGGCTCATTTTCCCAGGGTGAGTCAGCCAACTCCTGAAAGGCAGCACTGAGCACCACACAACCCTGTTTCACACACATCCCTTGTATTTTCATTCATTTTGAGCAGTGATATCTTGTCAAATCTTTGGGCAAAGCTACTTCCTACACACTCTTCACCTGCAAAGTATCTGTTGCCTTGGGATGAACAGTAACTCTGGCATCCAGTGACCTGTGGCACAATGGAAGGGATCCATTACGCCACCCATTTTCAAATTGATCCTTGTTTGTTGTTTCTAATGTATGATTTTTGTTATTGTTTCTGTATATGCTGGAAGATGTCCAGAGTGGCCGGAGTGACCCAGCCAGATGGCGGGGTATAAATAATACAATTGTTGTTGTTGCACTTTCATGTTGCCCCAGAGATGCACAAAAGCATCTTACATTGCAAAAGCTGTTCTTCTGGAGCCATTATTTTGAACTTGCCCTACAACCTATAAGGTGGGGAACCTTTTCCAGGCTGAGGACTGCATTCCTTCCTGGCCAACCAGCTAAGAAGGCTCTGTACCACTTAAGGAGGGGAGAGAATCTTCATTTGGTTCACATTTAAATGTGAACTTACTTAGTTGGCACTTTCTAAGAGAATCAAACCGAAACAGGTGTCCTTTGAAATTCGCATTCCTTTGAATTTTGCAGTTCAGTTCTCCAGCCAAGTTATGTGTAGAAAAATGCATAGATGAGGGTAAAGTCTGCTTGCACCTTGGGGAGGTCACTTTGGTGCTGCTAAGGCAGCGGTTTGTCTTCACCCCCAGAGGCACACTCCATTGTCTCTTGACACAGGTGGATGCCAACAACAACAACTCTTTAAGTGTCTTTCTCTGGGTAACAGGAATGTTGGGATTTGGGGGTGATGGAGCTAGCAATGAATAATTATATAACCTGAATTATATAACTTGCTCTTTAAAACAAAATACACCCAAAGGAAGCTATTTTAATTGCCATTTTACATTTACATTACAAATTGATTGAACCAAGAAATGGACAAAATCTCACAAGCAAAAACTCCTAACATGTTGGTTTTTTCCATTTTAAAATTCCTTTCACTTCTCATTCTGATCTCTTTCCCTTTCTGTGACATACTCAAGCTACGTCTTCAGATAGTTCTCCTGAAAAGCTTTTTTTTTAAGGACTAGTGAAGCAGTGTGCTCTTTTTTCAATGGAATAATTTGGAATATGTTTGATTTCAAATCTTCCTGGCCAGGGGTCTGGTGGAAACTCTCGAGAGTTGCATTAAGCTCTTTTCTCCATCCCTGATATGATGTGGGTTTTGGATCTTATGCCGGGGCCCAGTAGAACAGGCAGCCACTTGTGGAGGTAAAAAAGAGGCTCTTCTCAAACCAGAAAGTAAACAGACAAACTAAAGGGAAAACCAAACAGGGCTGGGGTGTGCCCAGTGTATGGTGAGTGGGGAAATCCAGAATCAACAGAGCTGCTGCCAAAACAATGTGAAGCCTGTTTTCCTAGCCAGAGAATGTTGCTGAAATCTTCCTACCTTAGCAGCGATGCTTTTGATATTTCATCAAATGATCGAAACATTTGGTTTCCTTTCTCTGAAGTTGAAAGAAGGCAATTAACACCTTGAGCCACTCCTCACAAGGGTATCTTGCCCTTCTTCTGCTTTTCCTTCTGGTTGCTCTTTCTGTTTTTCTGCTGTCTTTATTGTATATGTCATGTCTATATATGTGAAATACATTATATATTTCTTTGCTTAACTTTAAACTACAGGGCTGAGCAAAAAACAACACAAAAAACCCCTCCTAAATCTCTTTCTCTCCCTCCACCCTCTCTTCTTTCCTTCCTTGTGGAAGAGCTGCAGCTCAGTGGTAGGGCACATACATGCAAACTGTCCAGGGTTCAATCCCGAACATCTCTAGGGCTGAATCTAGACACATCAAAGAAGCGATTCAATTAAACACGTTGCAAATGTCATACAGGGAAGTTCTGGCGAAAAACGGAACTCCACAGCTCCATCTGGTGTCATGGTGTTATAACGCATAAAGGTAAAGGTAAAGGTGCCCCTGACCATTAGGTCCAGTCGCGGACGACTGAGGTTGCGGCGCTCATCTCACTCTATATGCCAAGAGAGCTGGTGTTTGTCTGCAAACAGCTTCCGGGTCATGTGGCCAGCATGACTAAGCCGCTTCTGGCAAATCAGAGCAGCACACGGAAATGCCGTTTACCTTCCCGCCAGAGCGGTACCTATTTATCTACTTGCACTTGACATGATTTTGAACTGCTAGGTGGGCAGGAGCAGGGACCGAGCAATGGGAGCTCACCCTGTTGCGGGGATTCGAACCGCCAATCTTCCGATCCGCAAGCCCTAGGCTCTGTGGTTTAGACCACAGAGCCACCCACGTCCCTGTTATAACGCATACAAAGCGCTTTATCCTTATATATGTAGCTGAGTCCCTTAGGTTACATAGGGCAGGGGAAAGACCCCCATCTGAGACACTGTCACTGCCAGTCTGTGCACACAATACTGAGCTTGCTGGACCCAGTCTGCTTCTAATGATCCCTCTCCTCTCTCCCTCCTTCAGGCTATAGAGTCTGGGAAGAAAACCCCCTGCAAACAGTGGTTCCACCAAGGTGCTTGCTCAGCTCCAGACACATGGGCAACAGGCTACAGGAAACCACAGCTCTGCTCTCACAGCATGAGTTCGCGAAAGGAATCGGGAGAGTAGGGGGCATGGATGTCTTGTGGTTTCCAAATGCCCAGTGTGAAGCATGTGTGTGATTTGTGTACTGTACGTGAGAGCTGGGGGAGGGGGCATGCCCAGGGGAAGGAGCCTGCTCCAGTGGTGTCTGAGAACACATCATTTCTCAGGCCCATGGCCTAGCTGACACAACCCTGCTGCAGCTCTGCATTTAGATGGCTCTTGCCGTCGGATGGAGATGTCATTATACCCTGCGCCTATCAGGCAGAGCCCTGGAATGCTGACCCTGCCCTGGCCAGGGCGGATAGGCCCTTGTGGGGAGAGAGGACACCTGCAGGGTTTGATATCCTGCTTGTCTAGAGTCTTAGATGCCATTTGACCTCAGGTCACCAGAGCTGCAAACTAACCTCTCTTTTTGCCTTGGTTTATGTTACAGTTGAAAAGTGATTTCTTTATGGTTCAGTTCTTGCTTAACCTCCTTTCCTGGCTAGGAACACTGGGTTTTATTTTTCTTCACCCTCTGCTATGAATTTATTGCTTTAAAAAAAAAAAAATCAACCTTTCGTTAATGGGTGATATCCAACTACCGGTAAGTCATACGCAGAGTAAACCCAATACTCTGAGTATGATTAGCGTTGGAGATCACCCGGCTGTGGTTTGCATTTGGAAAGAAACTGCCTTGGTACCATGCGCAGAAGACAATGCTGTGGCTAATATATGGAAAGGAAACCTTAAAATCTTGCCTATATAGGCTTAGGAAGCCCTACCCAGTGCATGTTTCCCTGGATTTCACATTTCCATTGTTTGAAAGGAAAGCTTTATCAAATCCCCTGGTGAAAGACAGTGGTGCTAGCAAGGTAAGTTTAGAGGCTGGACTTAATGGTCTTAGTGCCCCCACCTCTTTACTTCACATATTTCAAAATGCCACCTTAATGCATTTTGGGGTCCTCCTGCTCGTTCTGCAGCTGTGGGGGCACTAGACATCTTTCCCATAGTCCTACCCTGGTTGCAGCACTAGCTTGAGTATCTCTGATCTGTCTAGAAGGTAGATCAGGTTGACTTTGTTTCGGTTACAACCCAGCATTAAAGGTGCACTTATTATTGCAGAGTTTCCTGCTGTTCTTCAGGATAGAGTCTGCAAAAGCAGAAGGCTTATGCTCTAGTTATACGCATGTTTACTGAGAAGTTAGCCCCAAGGCACCAGCTGTGTTTCGTAGGACTAGGAGTATGGCATAAGTGTGCAGCATCACCCCCTGAATGGTCCTGCCAGGGAGCACCGTATACCCATATAGACAGTTTAGGCGAGAGAGCCCTCTTTGTGAAATTCAAAATGAGCATTGAATCTTCCCTCTTTGACAACGGAGTTCTAGGGATGAAGAGCAGCTGGTTTGCGGGGTTCTATTAATTGCTCAAGCAGGGTGGGCAAGAACTTGGTTTATAACTTGGTCACTTGGCATTTTGTTTGTGACTTTGTAGCCCTGTTTAATATTGTGAGCATACAAGCACAGTGAGAGTTCTGCTGGATCAGAGCATCTAGCTAGGGTTGCCATAAGTCTGGAATTTACTGGACATACCCAGAATAATGCAGTTGGCAGCAGTGTCCTGGTGGGAATTGGGGAAATGTCCACAAAAATTTGGATTATGGTAGCCCATGTTGGCAGTGCCATTTTTGCTGATTTTCCATAAAAATAGCTCAAAAACAGCTCTCTCTCTCTCTCTTTTTTTTACAAGTTTGGCCAAAAAAAGTGGAAGCCGGGAAACAACTTATTGAGACATTGGAATGAAATGTGGTTTTAAAAAGGGTGTTCAGCACTGGCACTTTAATTTGGAAGAAAAGGCAGCTGGCAAGGCCTCCTAGTGTGGACTGGGGTCCCACAGCAGTTTTGTGCTGAAAAGCCACCTGATCTTATTCCACCCCCCACCCCACCCCCGAAGGTGCTGTTCATTGCAAATAGCAGCCGGGGGGGGGGTGTTTCAGTGGAAAACAGCACAGCTCTGCCACTGCTGACCCAGACCCAGAGGATGGTAGCCAGTTGCTTTTGCTTCAAAATAAAATCAAGGGTCCAAAGGTTACTTCAAGAAGGTCCCTCCCTATCGTTTTGTTAGCATAGCTATTGCATTACTATCTCAAGTTCATGGCGATGTGGCTCTTGAAATATGATTGTCTATACAAGCCATTAAGGGAGATGCAACCTCTGTCTGCCTCAGATTGCCCTTGCTTTTCATGTGTGCGAAACCCTTGGGAAGTATAAGTGACTGAAATATATCACTGCCTTCCTTTCTCAGTGCAGCCTACTTAGACCTCTCTATGTGAGTATCACCAGGCAAATCAAATGTAATTATGCACATGGTATCTGAGTGACTGCCTAATGCAGCCTGAATAGAGATGTCAGAAGCTCCTTATTTTAAGGAGGTTTCTTTTGGATTCACAGAATATCACATATGTTCCTTATTTCAGAATTCTATAGCTCCACAAAGCCAGCTCCTCTCTAAAACGACTGGATTAGTTTCCCCTAATGCCATCTATTAAAATGAAGCCAAAGAAAGCTGCATAAAGTGCCAGCCAATAGCCATCTGTTATCTGAGTCCAGTCTTCAGCGCAGATTTTCAGAATCATGACTTGGCGTTGTTGAATACACCAAAGTGAGACGAACTTTGAATTGGTTCACGCTGGAGATGTTGCACTGATTTTAGGCAGCCATTGGCCATAGGAAGAGCTAGTCTCTTGTCTGGCCCTGTCAGACAACTGTGCTCTAGACAGAGTGTGCCCCACTGGTGTCTAGCTTTCCATTGAAGTTAATGACCTATTGCTTCTTGCTGAGTGCTTAGCTAAGCATGGGGGAATTTACTTTGACACATTACCGTAGGGTGGGGACGAGCTGACCCATAAGAACTCTCTTCCATCCCAACAGGTGCCAGGAATGTGCCCGGGATTTGATTAGAAGTGGCACTGTGTTTAGATTTGTACATAATTGTTCTTGGTGGATTAGTTCTTAATTTTGCTGGTCTTCTAAATGCTGGAGAACACCTGTGATAGCTAAGCAGGCAACACTGCTTTCACCCATGCCTTGGAACTAGAAAGTGGCACTGATTGTACAGTAAATATCAGCCTCTTTTCTGAGCTTACATGAATATTAGCACCCTCTCATTATTATAAGCAGTGCTATTTTTCTGGAAAAACAGATGCCAGAACTCACCATGAACACCTCCCTCGTTCTCTTAGAATGGCAATTGTTTTGGGAATTATAGGCACAGAACTACCTAAATTGTATAGAAATTTATTTATGTATGCTATTACAGCAGCAAGAATGCTGCTTGCCCCCAAAATGGAAAGAAGCAGAAGTCCTAGCAAAGGAGGAATGGATACAAAAACTTATGGAATGTGCAGAAATGGTAAACTTACCGAAAAAATAAGAAATCAAACTTTTTATAAAGGAATGTATATGGACTATTGAATATTTACAGATAAATTGCAAACAGATAAAAACATTGGCAGGATTATTGTAATAACCTGCAGTTTCATAAGAGTATATATTTAAAGTAGATAATTAAATGAGCAGAAGGAAGTAAAACTTTGAAATGTTAAAATGATTGAAAAACTAATGAAATGTATAAATTTCAAAAGTATAAATAAATACTTTAAATATATATATATAGGATGGCAATGACACCCACCTGAGATGTGCCAGAACTGAATTCTAGTGAGTTTCAGCTGAAAAATAGCTCTGATTGCCAGCCTCCATATGGTTTTGGCAATTGGACTTTTTAAAAAAATAAAAAATCCAGAAATTCATTATCTGATCTTGGGCAACAAAAGGGCACCCCTTTCAGAAGATGGATTTGTAAAGCTCTTTATGGGGAAGGAACAGCAGAGTGATTTTAAAAATGCCCAGTCAAGGTGCTTTTCCCCATCCTGACTTGATTGGATTAATTTCACCCTGCATCTGATCTCTAGTGTGCACACAGCCCCAAGTGGCGTTTATTCATCCCTAAACTTTTTGCTATCTTGGCTGTGAAAAAAGTCAGATGTTCTGAGGAGGCGAGGGAAGGTCAGGTGCTTGAGGACTGAAGCACAGAGCAGAAAATGGACTTAGCTGAACCACAACACTTGGTGTTTCTTTTTCTCACTTTCGGAAGAGAAGCTGGCGTTGGCACCTTGCCATGAGAAACACTGACTTCCCATGACAAGGGTGAGAACAACAGCTTCCGGGCCATTTCCCACTCAAGAGCAACTCTGAAGGAGACGTCACTTCATCGAGGTCAACGCCTGTGGGGGACAGAGTGGACACTTCTCCTTCCTGCAGAATGCACTCCCATATTGGTTTCTTTTCCTTAGTTGGTGTAACTAGTGCTGCCTTCAAGTCAGGACTTTGGGGAAGAGGTAATAATAACAACAATAACAATAACAATAATTTTATACCTCGCCTATCTGGCTGGGTTTCCCCAGCCACTCTGGCCAGCTCCGAACCGAATATTAAAAATACAGCATTAAACATAAGAAAACTTCCCTAAACAGGGCTGCCTTCAGATGTCTTTTAAAAGTAAGATAGTTGTTTATTGCCTTGACATCTGCTGGGAGGGCGTTCCACAGGGCGGGTCGGTGCCACTACCGAGAAGGCCCTCTGCCTGGTTCCCTGTAACCTCACTTCTTGCAGGGAGGGAACCGCCAGAAGGCCCTCGGCACTGGACCTCAGTGTCTGGGCAGAATGATGGGGATGGAGACACTCCTTCAGGTATACTGGGCCAAGGCCATTTAGGGCTTTAAAGGTCAGCACCAACACTTTGAATTGTGCTTGGTTAACACCCTACACAGGGATGTGGGTGGCGCTGTGGGTTAAACCACAGAGCCTAGGGCTTGCTGATCAGAAGGTCAGTGGTTCGAATCCCCGTGATGGGGTGAGCTCCTGTTGCTTGGTCCCAGCTCCTGCCCACCTAGAAGTTTGAAAGCACGTCGAAGTACAAGTAGATAAATAGGTACCACTCTGGCGGGAAGGTAAATGGTGTTTCTGTGCGCTGCTCTGGTTCACCAGAAGCGGCTTGGTCATGCTGGCCACATGACCCGAAAGCTGTACACTGGCTCCCTTGGCCAGTAACGCGAGATGAGCGCCGCAACCCCAGAGACGGACACAACTGGACCTAATGGTCAGGGGTCCCTTTACCTTTACCTAACACCCCCCCACACACACACATAGCAGCAGAAGCAGGAGGGTGCCTAACATCAGAGTTGGTTTGCCACATTTTGAAGTAAGTGAAGTAACAGACATTACTGTCTAAAGAAGTGTGTGGGGTTCCCTGAAAGGCAAGAGACTGAAATTACCTAACTGCACTGCCGGTGCAAAGATAACCTGCTCAGTTTGTGTCGAGAAGAAAACCCTCTTCGATTTCGAATAACAAACCTATATTCTATTCTGTTGACTGGAAATGTCTTCCTTAATGGGTTCTTATTGATCTGGAAAGCCTAGCCTGCCTCCCACCCCCTCACCCCTGATCAAGATATGCTTCCATGGGTTGAAATATCAGCCTGTTCTGATATTGTGAATAGCCAGAATGCAAGTCAAGCATGGCATTTGGGTAAATGGTATGTGGGAAGTGGGAAGAATTCCCTCAAAGGCAGGGAAAAGTGACCAAGCTTAGTTGAACTGGTGACGTCCTAAAGAGAAAGATTGGCCAATGCAAGAGCATGAGGAAAATCCATGTGCATCTCTACAAGGCTGTGGCCAGCAGGGAGATCTGAGCCACTGTATGCTGAGCTTTTATGGGGGATCTCATTGGTGGTCTATAGACATCTGGTGGTTCACCCTTGTTCTGCCCCCCCCCCCCGGCTTCCATCTATTTTGCAGGTGGCCAGACCCTCCGTCAAAGGGTTTATTAAAGCAGCTGGAAGCCAGGAAGAAGAAGCCAACTGTGCTGCTTTTGCCAGGGAAGGAGAGGAAATGGCAGCTGCTCTTGAGCACCCAGACCAACCAAGGGGCCAATGCTGCCAGACAGAGGCAGCGAAAGGATAAGCAGTCAATAGGATCAGAGGAAGGGAAAGGTGGAATGAATAGGAGGGATGTGCAGAGCATGTGTGTGAGAGAGGGAAGAGGGATAGAGAAAGAGAGAGCATTATAAGCAAAGAATTTGAGATAAGGACAATGATAATACAGTGGTACCTCTAGTTGCGGACTTAAATCTGTTTCGCACCCTGAAAAGTCTGCAACTAGAGTGCCTCTTCTGCGCATGTGCGTGGCGCGATCGAGCACTTCTGCACATGCGCGAAACATGCAGATCGCTTCTGCGCATGCGGCAAACCCAGATGTAAACTCTTCTGGGTTTGGCACATTTGTAAGCTGAAAGTCCATAACAAGAGCGGAACGCAACACGAGGTATGACTGTACAAAGTTCTGATACATGGGTAGGCAAACTAAGGCCCAGGGGCCGGATCCAGCCCAAACGCCTTCTAAATCTGGCCCGTGGACAGTCCAGGAATCAGCATGATTTTACATGAGTAGAATGTGTCCTTTTATTTAAAATCCATCTCTGGGTTATTTGTGGGGCATAGAAATTCGTTCTTTTTTCTCTCTTCAAAATATAGTCCGGCTCCCCACAAGGTCTGAGGGACAGTGGACCAACCCCCTGCTGAAAAAGTTTGCTGACCCCTGTTCGAATATTTAACACTTCCAAGTGTCATGTTGCTATATGTAAAACCCAACCTCAGCCATAGGAAGTCTTGAGTGAGCAGAGGTTGGGAGACTTTCGTAGTGTGTTTGCCCTGCCTTATTCACTGAATTTTTCAGAGGGCCCTATTCTTAAATTGCTGCTGTTCTTAAAACAGGTTGTCATTCTTTAAATGGAGGCTGGCATGGTCTGTTATACCACAAATTAAAAGGGCAATTAAAAAAAATATCCTAGAGGGCTGAAGCGCTGTTTCTCAGAATCATGGGGGCCACTGCTACAGTTTCATGGCTGGATTATACTCTCTAATCTGAACCCACTCAACCAACTTTAAGTTGTTGGGGTCAGTTATCATGTGACACCATTTTAAGTGGGGTGGGGGTCACACGTAAAAGGATTCTTTACTGTTTGTTTTCCTAAAGCCATTGTTTTCCACCTACACTGTCTCCCAAAGAGAAAGGGAGAGGACGTGACAATGCTCACCACTTTGTTGCATTTTCACACACAAGCTCAGAGGTATGTTGTTTAAAAGAGGTAGGATGCCAGGTATCCCAAGGACTCTCCCATGCTCCAAAGGAGATTTCCTTATTCCGTAAGAGAACAACTCCATCCAATATAACGTGTGGGCCTTATTTCAGAACATCTTCGGATCACATTGAGCCAGACACGGAAGCCATCTGTTATGCAATTTTCATCTGGCAACCCTCCTGACGGGAGATGCAAAGCAATCAGTAAAAATATTTGCAAGATTGCAAATGTGTAAAGAGTTGAAGCCGGGGGAGGGGGGCAGAGGGAGAGGAGAGAAGAGAAGCAGAGCAAAAGAATGTGTAAGGTTTTCATCTGCCTGAATTAATGCCCTTTGCGGAAGTTCTGGTCTCAGCCAGTTGTCACTGAGATCCTGTTAGCTTCCTTCATACAGATTCCTCTTGTGGGATGGCCTCTGCTTTCTATGAATTTTAAAAATTTGGGTTTGGAAGAGACCTTGGGGGTCATCTAGTCCAAATGATGCTCATTGCAGGAATCTAATTTGGGTAATAAAATCTGCTCCATTTTTAAGCGGGTCTAGAAGTGGGGGTGTAATTGTATCTGGTTTGTGAGATCCAAAAGGTAGCTGGTTGCTTCTGGCAAAGTCTGTCTGCAGCACTCCAGTTGTGTATTTGGGGCCTAATGCAGTTTGAATTTTCTGGCCTGTTTGGTAAGACCCAATCTCTGGGTTGTATCCAACAAACAACCCCATCAGCACAAGGATTTCTGCTTCTGCAACAGGATTTCCTCCCTCTCGTCTCAATATGCACTCCCTAGATCTGTTCTAGAGCTTTCTTCAACCCTCCAGAGCAGATGTGGGGAGGGTATGGAGCATGCACAGGGAGAAGGCGGGGAGATGTCCCTCCCACAAGTGGAAATTCTTGCTGGTGAAAAAAGTTAGCTGAATATAACTAACTCACTGTAGCTCAGACTGGATTACAAATTGCTCAAATATAATTCAGTGTGGCTTCTCCTATTTTGGAGGGCACAACCCTCAGTGGAGGTGAATCTATTTTCATGGCTTGTCATTGCTTTGTTGCGAGTAACTGGCAGACCCAGGCTGTGAAAATGTACAGCTAAAAGTATCTCAAAACCAGCACTAACTGTTAACCTACTCTGCGATGAGTCTTTTTCTCGCACTAAAAAAGGAAGTGAGAAAACCTACACTACAATTTTACATTTTTTGCTGTTATAGCAAATCTGTAAACGAGTGAAACTAAACAAGAAGCCAGCACTGCCGGAGATCTCAGGCTGCTGGCCAGGTAATATCTGACTGGAATAAAGGCAGGATGTTTTTTTTTATTGGGTGTGTGTGTGTGTGTGTGTGCATCGTCAATTCTTATTATCTTTCCCAGGCAGATAAAAACAAGAACTCTTAACTGTAACTATGATGAAGGCACAGAAATTTGAGGCTACTCCAGACTTCAGAATTTATTATTTATTATGCTGCAGAAGATTCCTTCAATGAGGGTGCTTCTATGACAGCAATGCTGTGTGTGTATAAGGGGGCAGGGTAAGTATGTAAGGAGTTGCAGTCTCAGTTTTCTATCAAAAGTAGTGTTCTTCCCTACTTCCATTCAGCCAGAACCTTGACTTACCTGCCAAACATTCCATTGCCTTTTCTTTTTCTTTTCTTGTCTCTGTTCATTGACTGTGTTTCTGTAGCACACAAATTCCAGTCTCCAACCTACCCCAAAACAAGTTCATTTGTGATTAAAGTGTTGGAAGTGTTCATCTATGCAAAACATCTCAGATTATTCCATGGATCATTTTGATGATGCCCCAGTCCTCTGTGTGTGACAGCTTTGAGCATACTAGGTATGTGATAGAAAATATAATTCCATGTTGTTCCAGTGTGCAGGAAAATTTCATTGCGATCTACAACTCTTTTTTTCTGATTGCCAGCTTTTACAGTGGGAAATTGCACCAGAATAATTCTTTTATTAAAAAAAAAAGAATTTTGATTGCAAATTTCCAGTCAGCTCTATTTTTCTTACCTAGTATGGCCAGGTGTATGGGAAGATTAAGCTGACATACTGTACATGAGTTTTTAAAAAGTAGAATTCAGTCCTGTCCTTATTTTCCCCTCTAGTTATATGAATACAATAGGGATAGAAGCATGTTTATTTCAAGGTGGGGAAAACACACTATATGACTTTAGCATTCATAATATTAAGAAGTCAGATTCTGGTCCACTGTGATTGTGCTGGGATAAATTTTCTCAGTCTCAGACACTTTCCCTGGGAGGTCTGTTGCCTTAACTCAAGGAGCAAAGGGGATGTGTTTTAACATGGATCACTTCCAAGCATCCATTAAGTGATAGAGCGATGTGACTGCTAATGTGAACTTTACTAACTAGAAAGTGGATAAGGACCCTATTATTTATTCAGACTTACAATAACAGCTGTACAGCCCCCGGTCATATTCGTATACACTTTCTGCATCTGCATCCCTCTAAGGGGAAGTAATGGATGCATATTATAAGACAAAGACACTTGTAAAACTTGAACTCTTTGAGAAACCATCTCAACCTGTGACACGTAATTTGAAGATCTCAACAGATGGCGCTAAAGAGTGCAGGATCAAGGCAGCAGGCACTGTGCGGCCAGGCAAGTCCCATAGCTTGACAAAGAGCCATTGTAATAATCACCTCTGATCCCATCACCATAATTCTCACGTGGATCAAAGTAATTCATTCCTTGAGAGCGCTCAGCTCCCCAAGCTGGGTTCTGCCTCCAAGTCTGAGCACATGTAGAAAACCTGCCAAGTTTGCTCAGCTAAACTCCCAACAAGCTTGTATATATTTCTATCATGTGAATAAGTCATGCAACAGGTGGCATAAAAAGAAAAGAAAAAAACCTTACTAATAATAGGAGCTAATAAAGAAACACATCAATGCCTTTCAGGGGCACAAGGTAAAGTGATGGCCATTATTGCCAAGGAGAGGGAATGGGCCCTGGGTGTGGAAGGCATGAATGATAAGGGTGAGAGACTCTGAAGGAACTTTTGTATAGGCCTGGATCTAGTGCAGCATCCTGTTTTCACAGTGGCCAATTGCTGTGTTGCTCTTGAGTAGAAAACACCGTTGTTCCTTGAACCAAAACAATTGTGGGTAGACACTAATCCTGTTCTGCTTGACACTTTATTTATTTTATTTATTACATTTGTATTGCCTGGCAAGGCACACACACCCCCACACCCCCTTCAGTCTTCCCGAATACTAAGAATAAGAGGACGAAAGCTCATACCAAGAACAAACTTAGTTGGTCTCTAAGGTGCTACTGGAAGGAATTTTTTATTTTTGTTTTGACTATGGCAGACGAACACGGCTACCAACCTGTAACAAGAATATGAGGCTTGACAACCAATATTTGGGTGAAATCTGGCCACAATTTATTAACTACAGGTGTAAGAAGTTTGGCATAGGCATCGGGTAGACCCCAACACTTCTGGTTTGCCTGCCAGAAGAACTTACATTTTGGGATCAACTGGAAATGAGGGAGTCCCTGACCTACATCAAGGAGTAACTCCCCACTGGATTGCACCTGGAGAGTGCTATGGCCCCTTGCCCCCGCATGGATGTCTGGATAGAAGCATCCCCCCTCAATCCCTTTAATTGGATACCCTATTCTGGAGAGGCCAGGCAAAAGGCTACAGGGGAAATCGGTCATTTTCAGCTTTTCTCTGCTTCCCGTTTTCCCCATCTTAAATTCAGTTCTCCACAATAATTTCTGATTTAAAAAAAACATCAACATGAAAATTCCCCAGCATGCTTCTCCTAATATACTGGTTTTTTGTGCTATTTTACCCTAATCCATGTACTTTTTGTACGCCTTTCTTGGCTTGAGAGCTGCATAGCAAAACTTGGTTTGCATACTGCTTTGGAAAACGCTGATGTGGCAACTTGACCCCAAGATCTTGATGGGTGGGTAGCCTGCATCATGAAGATCACCTAGGCAGGGGGACCAAGGGACACACAGCTATTGTCATAATCTCATTTTTCTGAGGAACATGGATGTGCACAGCACACACGCATTAGTGCAGAGGCCTCTCTCTCTCGCCAACATGTTCCAGCAGCAGGTGTGACCTATTTCTCGCCGGGCTGTTTTGTCTCTCCTTGCGGCAGCCCCTTCAGTGTAAGCCCCTATTAACACCTCGGCTGGCAGCAGACCCAGCCGTCTCCAGCTCCAGCATTCCTGGCTGAACAAGGCCCATCCTGGCTGCAGCGCAGCAGCCACTCCGCTCCCCAGAGCTTCAGCAGGTGTTTCCGTTCAGTGTTTCCCTCTCTTTGCTCCCCTCTTGGTCCCTTTCATTTTCTCCCCCAAAGGAGTGCTGTTATTAAACTGTGAGGTGTATGGATTCCACAGTTGCTGCTCCTGATTGGAGAGTTCCAGTGAGGGGCATTATGGGAAACAAAACGGCCGTAAGTTATTATGAATGGGCCCCTCATCCTTCTACCATGCCTCACTGTGCCAAGAAGTCTCTGGAGAAAAGAAAAGGCACTGAAGAATGACCATGCAACAATCCTGAAGGATTCTTACACGGTGTGAAATTTCTCCCTTGACTATGCAGTGTTTATAACCATGAACCAGAGATACCTTGTTTAATCCCCCTGCTGCCCCCATTTTCAAATTACCTCTTGAATGTTGATCATAGATGAGGAGCTACTTCGCAGTGGTTAGTAAAAGCCCACCCAACTCCTGGCATGCTCTTTCACTCGTGTCTGTTCACACATTCACATAGGCAGGCACATAAATGCAAACACCCGCTAGGATTCGAAACTCCTTCCCTTTCTCACCTGACCAATTGGGCTCACCTGTGTGCCGCTCACTGGGTTTGCAGCCCTGGGCTGTACCACTGCTCTGTGATTCTGCTAACACATGCAAAGGATGTTGCAAGTGTTTTGTGCTTTGTTTGTTTTTGGAGGAGGATTCTGCAATTTATAGATAGACCATCATCATCATCATCATCCTCAGCACCACAACCTCTTTTGGTCCAATGGGTTAAAATGCTATCCCAGGAATTAAACCTTAACTTCCACTGAAGGAAGGCAAGTGAAGAAGATGATACCCCCCAGAGTTGGCTGAGGAGCTTGTGCATGAGCGTCACCTTGGAACATGTGAAGTGACATCAAGAAAGAGCAAGAGCGCATCTTAGCATGTGCAGAGTGCCTGCTGGGAATGCGCTACGACCAGCAGAGGAGTGTATTCCATTCAGGGCAGAGTGAAATCAGGTGAATTGCACCCTCCGTCCATTTATACCTGAAACTAAAAGAAACTGCTGCCTAGATGCCGACAGGCTTCACACAGTGACGTTTTGGGGTGACACTTGGGCAGAATGAGGGGGAATAGTCCTTGGGGAGGGGCTGCTTCCTGACATCCTCTGTTTAGGTTAAACCTGTTACTATTTTAGCCGTGCTTCTCAGCATGCACATGTATTTGCACTTTGCACTTTACATTTCGTTTTTAGAATGTTTTATTGTGGTTAGGGTGTGGATTTACTTCTTTTTAGCATTATCTAATTGGAAGCATACTAGCTATTGATTTTTGTGATAATTTATTTTTGATTTATGTTTTCAACTTTATTTGAATTGCTTATTGAATTTGTTGCGGGTTTCCCCATCACTGATGTGTTGTTGGGCTCTTAGATAATTCTGTTGATATGCATATATGGACAGAAACATTTAATTTCTTTGTCACCCTCATGAGCTGCTTTGAGCTTTACTTTGTTGTTGGATATGTTGCAAACAAATATTAAATCTTTTCTAACCTTTAAGCCTCCAGGAGCTTAAATCCTATAACTTCACACCCCTGGAATTCAGGGTGATGGGTTCAATCTCTCACTTTTAAAGTAGTCATAGAAGCGCAGAGCTGGAAGGGGCCACCGAGAGACCATCTACTCCAGACTCTGCCAACTTGGCAAGCCTACCCAGGCATACAATTTATAACATGCAATTTTATTTTATGTTATTAACTGCTGATTTGACTTATATTTTGGTAAATGTTGAGGTAAACCTGTTCTTAAGGTTTGTTTTTAAAATGAACACTTTAGATTCTGTGTAAACTGCCTACAGTCAAAGATGATTAAATATGTATATAAATCCTGTTACTTTATTTAATTAATCAAGTTGACATGCTCCAAATGCTTTGGAACACAGCTGGCTGTGGCTGATGGGAGTTGTAGTCCAAACCCTCTGTAGAGTTGGTAAAGACTGCTGTACTCCAACCCTTTCCTCACTTCAGAAAAATCCAGAACTAGGCCACCCATAACACATGGCTGCCCCACTCTCTCCTTGAAGACCTCCAGTGAGGGAGAGCCCACTACCTATCTAGGTCAAATTGGTTCCATTGTCAAAGTGCTCTTGCTTGTCAGGAAGTCACATTCTTGCTGAGAGTTATTCTGTTGCTGCTAGGCCTCTTTGTTTCCAGATGTGCTGTTACACATGTGCTTGGGCTGTCTGGCCTTGCTGTTGTGAGAAGAGTATGAGAGATCAAGATGTGTAGAAACCACTCAACTTTTAAAAGTTGGAGGGTTGTATTTGTATTTTTTTTTAATTGCTTGATGGTTCGAATTACCTTTGTAAATAGCCTTGGGAGGGTTTTGCCCTCCCATATAAATTCTTTAAACAGACAAAGCTGATAAGCAAGCAAGCAGACAAACTGTAGTGCAAGTTCTTACTGGCTTTTTCCAGCCAGCTCATCAGCAGGGACCATCCATAACACATTACATTTTTTTAAGCTCCACTTGTCACAAACACACCCTGTTTAACAAATACCAAATCCCTTTCTTCTTTGTCACAACTTTGCTACCTTCCCTTGATGCATGACGTGCGAACTGTCCTAAGGAGACAGAATTCCCTTCTCTCCCCTACCGTAATCCAAATGCAGTTCCCATATGCTACAGCTAATACTGCAATGTGATTACAGTCGTAATTTGGTTTTCAAACAGCTTAGTTCTTGAATGTTTTGGCTCCCGAACACCAGAAACCTGCAAGTGACTGTTCTGGTTTGCAAACTATTTTTGAAAGCCGAATAGCCTACGGGGCTTCTGTTGCTTCCGATTGGCTGGAGGAGCTTTGGAAGTCAAATGGACTTCGGGAAATGGATTCTGTTTGACATTCAAGGTACGACTGTATTTCTCATTCTTAAGGTACATTGACAGGAACATAGGATTCTGCCCTGTGTGGAATCAGACCAGCAGCTCGCCAGGGTTTCAGGCAGGGACCTGTCTCTGCCCAACCTGGAGATGTTGGGGATTGAACCAGGGTACTTTCCGAATTCAAAGCAGATGCTCTACCACTGAGCTAGAAGTCCATCCCCAATACCTACATGCAAAGCATGCAGATAGAACATCACACATGAACAACAATTGGAAACAGAGGGCTGGTCTACACATGCAGCCTAATGAAGTGCTACAATGGATTGCAGTCCCACTTCTGAGCTGCTCTCCGTTCTGCAGCTGCATAATTTGATGTTGATTTATTCCAGGGCTGGGGCACCTTTTTCATCTTGAGGGCTGCACTCACTCAAGAGCAACCTTACGGGGCCTGCCTACCAGTGGTGGGCAGGAACAGAGGTAACAAACAACTCTTCACCCATGTTCAGAAGACTACATACCTCTAAATGGACTATACGTCTCTAATGCATAGACACAAAGACATTTAAGCATGCACCAACACCCACAGAAAAATGTATTAACAAGTACCGCTTGCCTATACAAGCGAATATGTTCCTTTCTGCCCCTGGGATGCCCACTCTCCTCCTGCCAAGCCAATAAATGTTAAAGGGTGTGGAGTGGGAGCTCCCACATCTTTCCATTGAGTATATTTAGCCAGTTCCATTTTCAGACTTGCATTTCTGGCTCCTGTCGCAAATCCCCACTGCCCTGGCGAGGCTCCTTTAAGCGTGTGAAAGGGGAACTCCTGCAACACTCATATGGTTTGGCTGGTTTTCTGCTGGCCATTATTTTGTATCCTTGTCCAGAGTTTCGAGCAGGAGGTAAATAAATGTCTCTTTTTCATACTTTCAGGGTGTTTCGTGTGTGTGTGTGATGTAAAATACTCCACTGTTGATGGGATCCAGCCAATAAATGCTGGCCCAAATAGGAGAGTCTTGCATAGCTTTTGGAAGATGGTTGTGCTTGAACTTTGCAATTGAGCAGCCGGGGAGCTGTGTGACCTTTCCCTGCCTGCTCTTGTGAAAGGGACACTCTCTCCCTCTCCCTCTCATTCCTTCACCTTGCAAGGAAACAGTCTTTTGGCCAGCTAGACCAGTGTTTTTCAACCTTTTTTGGGCAAAGGCACACTTGTTTCATGAAAAAAATCACGAGGCACACCACCATTAGAAAATGTTAAAAAAATGTTAAAAAATTTAACTCTGTGCCTATATTGACTATATATAAAGTAATTTTTCAATTTTCCCCACGGCACACCAGGCAACATCTCGCGGCACACTAGTGTGCCGCGGAACAGTGGTTGAAAAACACTGAGCTAGACTTTGCTTGGTAGCAAGAGATTTGAAACTGAAAAATTGAGACCTACCTACCTTTCTTTCTTGTTTAATAGTTCACCTGTGCCCTAACTCTATTCAGTCAGAGCTGCCTAAAACAATAGGACTTTGTGAAAGAACATTTCTTCCAGTGCCAGAAGAAAATCTGGCATGGAAATTGTACTCCTCCCCCCCCCTCATTTTCTCTTTCTGACACGCTCTCGTTAACAAAAAGCCTTTAAAGCATGGCTTTCCTGCGGTCAGTGCGTGACTGAGTGAGTGACTGGCTGACTGAGCCGTGCTGGAGAAATCCTTATTAGACTTGTCTTTCAGAATAACTGTACCCTGGATAAATGGCCCAGCAACAAGGGCTTGTGTCAGAAAAGGAAGGGGGGGGGGCTCCTCAGCCACATGGATATAGTCATTTAAACAAAGGATTTTTCTTAAGTTTGTTTCTGCTTCCATAATTTTCTTTTTTGGTCCTTTTCCCAGCAGCATGGATGTCTCACTCCTCTCCCCAACCCCAACTCTGCTAGAGTCCCTCAGCAGTCCTGTTTTCTACTTCCAATCCTTATGTCTCTTTCCCCAGTAATTTAACTGATATCCTTGCAGTGTGAGTTTCACCACTGGTCATGGAGCAGCACCAAAATGGAAGCTACGTCCAATGACCTGCAAAGAGTGGCAGTCATGGCATGCAGATAGACTGGGGCTTAGCCTCAGTGAACATTGACCCTCAGAACTTAGTTATTCAAGGGCAAGCACAGAAGGGATGGGAAAGCTGTGGTCCTCCAGACAGTGTTTGACTCCAGTCCCATGCCCTACGACCAGTCATTAGGGATGATGGTGGTTGTAGTCTTCTAGGAACACTTGCAGGGCCAAAGGTTCCCAAGGCCTGGTTTACAGCTTGGCTGGTCCAAGATATTTTCCTACCTTAAACTTTGTTGTTGTTTAGTCGTTTAGTCGTGTCCGACTCTTCGTGACCCCATGGACCAGAGCACGCCAGGCTTAAACTAGCGATGGGCAGATCAATCAGTTTTGGTTTCTCTCTATTTCTCTCTTTCTCTTTTTTCAATTTTAAGTGCCACAGCAGTTTGCCATTTTTAAAATAAAGTTCCCCTGAAAATCCATCAACATTTTAATGTGAATTTATCCCAATGTGCACACATTGCATATAATTTTGCCTACTGTACACATTTTTGCAAAGTAGTTTTCCCTAAAATTATGCATTTTGTATGTTATTTCACTACAGTATATGTGTTTTTATGCGCACTTTCCTCGAATGCATACGTTTTTGTAAACATCACTAGACTGGAGAAGAACTGCATGGAAAAATTCGGAGAGATGAAAATTTCAAAAGATGACTGTGCTGTTTCAGAAAATTCCAATTAGGTAGGTTTGCCTTTAAATGTGCCCTGAATTGAATTTCTTCCCCATCCCTGCCGAATATGAAGGGCAAGATCCAACAACACATTCCACATTCAGAAGCTGACCAGTCTTACAGTTGAACCTTACTTCCAACACCAGAGATGGAGTGTCCTTCTCCACCACACCTAGCTTAGGTGCTCAGGGCTAGTAACCTGACATACATGGCTCTGTCCTCCAATTCCACACTGTCACTCTCAGCCCAGTATTTGCCATCTGAGGCAGTTCCCTCCCTCTGCAAAAAGGTAGGGCCAGTCCTAGGTGGACTTTTCTACTGAGGGCTAAGTTCATTATGACTCAGATACCAGGTGGCACGGTTGTAGGGACATGACAGTGCCCTGCTTTCAGCTGCTGCTCGAAGGGCTCTGGTATGTAGCAGAAGCTCACCGTTCTGCCGCCTTTCCTGACACTGACAGGGCACAGAGGATAGTGAGGAATCTCCAGCCCAGTTGTGGAATCATTGTGAGTAATTGATAGCTTCCTCTCTCCTTGCCTTGATGGTGCTGTCTGAATTACTCTCATGTCCGCTTTCGCTCGGCTGCCGAACCCGCAGGGAGTCCCGAGCGGCATTGAACTGTGGATGGGAAAAGCAGCTTTGCCTAATGGCAGAGAATTACAGTTTGGGGAGCTCACATCAAGGTGATGTGTAATAGTGCCCCCCTGCAGGGGAAGGATAATACCCAACATATGGCAGGGGGCTCCCCCAGCCTGCAGCAAATGGAAAACGTTTGCCATTTCCCTTTGAGGGGAGAGATAATGCTCAGACCTGCCCGTAAAGAGATTAGGAGAGGGAGGGGGGCGAGGGCTTAAATGGAGCAGTTGGCAGAGTTTCAGGCCACACTCAGCTTCCTGTCTGAAACCCAATCGGCTGAGACAGCAGGCCAGCCATCAGCCCCATGCGCTTAAGATCCCCTGTAGGCTGCGGTGCGGCTGGGGATGCTATATCCCGAGGAAAGGGATAGCTCTCCTCTCTTGACAGCAGCACAGCCATGTTTACCAGGGACTGTCTGTGGCTCTGTCATATTAATCTAGCCTGGCTCTGCCTTGTCTCATCTGTCGTCAGGCACTGGGGACCGGAGCCCGCTGAGGACTTGGGCAGCAGGACAGAGCCAGCTTCCCTTCTGTACCATGGCTATGGCAGCTCACCCAAAGAGGGAGCCACTGACTGGTGCTCTGCTGCACTTTGGCAACATCGCTCTAGGTGGTCAGAGGATGGTATTACAGTTCCCAGTGGCACAGGAGTCAGGTGACCCAAGGGCCCAATAGGGAAGCATGTGGCCTTATGATGCTTCTGACTCTGGCCTGGCTGAGGCAAGCCCTGATAACTCCCACTAGGGGGCAGGGAATCTATGGCCCTAGACTACAGCTCCCATTATTTCTGACCATTGGCCATACTGGTTGAGGCTGATGGGAACTGGAATCCAGCTTCATCTGGAGGACCACACATATTCTCCTTGCCAGCCTGCTAGACCTGGTGCAGCCTTCACAAATGTTTTAGACTGCAGTTTCCCTTAGCCCCAGCCAGTATGGCTAATGGTGATCAGGCATGGTGGGCATTGCAGTCCAAAGCATCTGGAGGGCACCAGGTTAGGGAAAGCTACCCTAGCGGCTCCATTCTGGACTGCACCGTCTTAGTTCAAGACCAGGTATGGTTTCTGTTGGCTTTGCCTTGCCTCCTTCCCCAGAGGCCACAGGCCTTCAGTGGTGGGTGCGACCCAGATGTTACTGTGACATAGGCCACATCTCAAACCTGGCAGGCAAAAGGCATCCTTACAGTGCAAAGACACAGTTCAGCCAGGCAAAAGCACTTGAGGAGGCTGATGGAGAGGTGTGGCCTGTGAAGACCCCCCAAGAGCGAGACAGAGATACATGGAGGGTTGTATTCAAGTCTGATGGCCTGAGAATCCCCACTCCTGGGGCAATCCAGTGGTTTCTCCTGCCATTCCTCTGCATCCAACCGGCCTATGACAGGCTGAGACTCTGTTGCTATCTCAGAACGCGAGGTGCCGCCAGTTTCTGGGATGAAAACCCGTCCTGCACGAGGCTTGCTTCACAACCTCTTCTCATCAAAGGCCCTGCTATTCCCTCACTTTTTTCCACTTGCTGACTGATCTCTTTATCCCACCCTTCCCTCCATACTGCTCTTGGGCAAGGGAAATGGAAACCGCACTGCAAAGAGTTCAGTAGCTAGAGATGCAGAGTGTGTGTGTGTCCCCCCCCCCCCGTTTCCACTCACTTTCAAGTTGGGGGTGGAAAATATTCACTTCTGAAGCTCAGGTTGAGTGGGGGGGGGGTGAACACTACAGATTACGTGGGGCAGCAATGGCAAACTCCTTCTCACACCTCCTTCTCACACTGAAATCTGTGGCAAATTTTCCAGACAGAAATTCAGACTGAGATGCTTCCGGCAGCCTGGGTGAGAGGCAAGAGCACTTCCTTTGCCCCTTTCCTGCTGGTCCGGTGAGATAACATCTTCCTGTCCCTGCCAGGTCCATGCCAATTGGTAATTGTCCCATTTCATTGCATTTATATTTGTGGCATATGTGTGGTAACCCACTGATGTGAGAGCCAGTGGGGTGTAACTGCTGGACTAGAAATGAGGAGATCCAGTTTGAATCCCTACTCAGTCATGAAGCACACTAGGTGACCTTGGCTGTGTACACATTGTATTTATATATATATATAAAACCATTGCAGTTTCTTAAGAGTTGCTGGAACTTGTAACCCCGTGAAAGGTTACTAATTACTAAACTGCATTGCCCAGAATTCTTTGAGAGGAAAAATGTTTTTTGAATGTGCTCTGAAGGTATAGTGCGAAGTCACTGTTGTTCAACTTTGGTTCCCTCACAGAGTTATTCTGAGGATAGAATGGAAGAGGAAGAAGCTGAGGTCCTTGGATGAAGGGCAGGATATAAACCTGCCAGGATATAAGCAGACAGAATATACCTCAACAGTGGAATGCACATTAAGTGCTAATTTTAAAAAGAAACTAGTGGGGGGGGGGGGGAGAGAGGGAGAACCCAGGACCATTTCATCCCTGTTCAGCCCTAGCATTTCAGATATTGCTACCAGATCTTTTCTTCCTAGTTATCTCTACTGCTGAGGTAAACTAGTGCTGCTGCTGCCTGCATTCATACAGTCCAGTGAATGAGTTGTGGACTGTCCAGCAGCAGTTGTGAACAGGAGTGTGGCAGCCATTATGTGGGGAGAGGATCTGGGTAAATTCAAATTTGTTCCCTGGATGTCACCTGCTCTTCATATCCCACAGCCTGGGGGTAGTTCCAGATAGATACTAATTGTGGGACTGGTGCTCCTTATGCATCTTGGTGGGGTTTGGGGGATTTTTTTGTAGTGTCCACACAACATCATTGGTGTCAAACTGTCAGCCCAAATCCCTCCCCCAGTTTAATCTAGAGTTACCATTTCAAGGAAAAATCCATCAAGGCTACTTGCAGATGACCTAATTATTGGAAGGGGATGTGGGTGGTGCTGTGGTCTAAACCACTGAGCCTCTTGGGCTTGCTGATCAGAAGGTCAGCATTTTGAATCCGCTCAATGGTGGTGAGCTCCCTTTGCTCTGTCATAGTTCCTGCCAACCTAGCAGTTCGAAAGCACACCAGTGCGAGTAGATAAATAGGTACTGCTGCAGTGGAAAGGTAAACAGCATTTTCCGTGCGCTCTGGCATTCGTCATGGTGTTCCATTGCACCAGAAGCGGTTTAGTCATGCTGGTCACATGACCTGGAAAGCTGTCTGTAGAAAACAGCGGCTCCCTTGGCCTGAAAGCGAGATGAGCGCCGCAACCCCATAGTCGCCTTTGACTGGACTTAACTGTCCAGGGGTCCTTTCCCTTTTACTGGTACCTAATTATTTGGCCGTTCATCCCAATTCATTTGTGTGGAGGTTATAAGACATTGCACCTGGCATGTTTTATTCTACCTTTTCCAGTGCATTTCCCCATCACTTTCCTTGCTGCAAAAATCCCAATTTTAGAGGTGGGAAACAGGTTTGTTGCAAAATAAAAAATTTAAAAAAATAAAAAGAGCATTGAATCAAGTTTAATCCTGCAATCTGAATATGCTGGTATGTGATTGAATCCAACCTACAAAACAGCAAGCATCTGAAAGCACCCCCGAGTGGTGTTGTTTCTCAGCATCCCTGTTGCCAACCACGTTTGCAAAATCTCAATGACCTGTTTGCAAGTCCCCACCTGAAAGCACCTTGGGTCCTGGAACAGGCTCTGTTTTGCCTCAGGGACACATGTATGGGCTGCACGAGTTGAGGGCCTTCGGGATACACCCTTGCGAGGGTGTGTGGTTACCTCAGAAACCCTGTGCAAAATCTCCACAGAGATGCAACCCACAACCTTCTGCTTCTTTTGACCAGCTTGGAGTGAATCTACTTAGCCTTTCCTCTCCCCACACTGCCTGTGCTGTCTCATCTGGTTCCAGGCATGAGAGGAGGCCAGCTTTAGCTCCTTCTTCTAATGCAAACCAGACACACACATATATATGAGAGAGTGTGTGTGTGTGTCAAATACACACACATTGGAGGCAGAGAGCCAGCAGGGGGTGAGGGGTGGAGGAGGGAGGAAGAAGAGTGTTTAGATGGATTACGAGCAATTTCATCCTCCAGAGTCAAAACTTAATTTAGGGGCATAGGAAACCATTTTGCTCTCAGCATCTGGGCTCAGCAGGGGCTCCAGCAGCTTCGGCAGCTTCCAGGGGTCCTGAGGCAGCAGTGGTTCTGGGTAATTTGGGTCTTGTGCAGGTAAAGTAAAGGGAGGCAGGGACAAAGGGAAATGCTGCCAATGTCTCAGGGCTGCTATTGGCTAGGCTACTATTATTACTTGTGTTATGGCTGACTTCCATGTAATTTAATTGGCATCCTTAACTGCTGCTGCCCACTGTGCAGGCAACGTTCTTTTTAGAAAGCTCAGCAGGGACACCAAAGGTGATCAGAAAACGTAGGCAACAGGGCCAGGGGGAAAGGGGATTTGGCAATCACCAGGGGTTAGAATTGCATTCCATCAGCAGCTTGGATTGATGCCCTCTATTGACAGCAGCTCTTGTTCTGGGCTGTCATTCATGCCTTTGATGCACCAGGAGCTGGATTTGAGTGTCCCGGTCTCTCACCCATGCAGATGAGATCCTAGATCCTTACCTAGATCTTGCATCTACAGTGTGGTGATTGATCAGGTTCCCATCCAAGGATGCTTCCAGGTGGAGGCTTAATATGGATTCTTGTTGGCAACAGTTCCCCTCCCCCTTGGAAAAGGTAAATCTGGATTAAAATGGGGGGGGGGGAGGAATACAGACTGATCTCAGGCATGCACATTTCTCTGCTCTTGCAATGATGGGCACCTTTCCTCTTGCCTGATAAGCATATAACTATGGGCATAGCCAAGGGGGGCAGGGGGGCAGCTGCCCCCATCAAGTAAATTAAAAAAAAGAAACACTAAACTGACCAATCACGTTTCAGATAGCTCAGTTTCACACACACCCAACACCAACCCCCCCCCCCCAACATAAATCCTGGCTATGCCCATGCATATAACCCTCACTGCAGTGACCTGACCATCCTGCAGGGCACCTTTACTGCAAATACTATTAAATCAATATTTGAATTGGATGCATTTGAGTGAGTTGCTGTGGCTCAGAGGGAGGCCAGGCAGCCGGACTAGAAGCAGTCAAGGTATATCCAAATGTATTCACTGGCCTGTCTTTATTTCTACCAGTGTGTGGTAGTCCTTCTCTCTGCTGCAGACTCCTTTCTCACCTGCCTTTGACAGTCCATAAACATCCTGACACCAGTCTTGGGTGGCCAGGGGAAGTTTCTCACAGGTCTCAGGTGAAGCCCACATCTTGCCTCCCCACCCATCCTTTACACAGCATGATTCACAGGGAGATGAAGGAGCCTTTGTGCTGCAGCCAGGGGAGGCTGGTATCCGAGCAGCTCCTGGGAGGTGTTGGGTGTCAGGGACTGCCAAATCCACACAATTCATGCAGGATCACACTCCAGGTGGAGGTGGAGAGGGAATGAAATTGAAAGCTCAGGCAGAACACCCCTCACCACGCAGGCAATTCAGGCATGTGGCCTCGCGAGCAGGAGGTGTGAACAAGGGGGGGCAAAGGTAGGAAGTCATCACTCTGGGGCAGGGGTTCTTAAACTCCCCACACACCCAGGAACACTTGAAAATGGCTGAGGGTCTCCCACTTAATAAACTTCTGTTACTCTACAAATCAAAGCACGTACATAACTCATACTTCGATCATTGTAGTTTTGCCTTTCTAATGTGATGGATGTGCCTGTCTCCGGTGAGAAAGTTCTGTGAAGTTGGGAGGAACGTATGCCAGCTTTATTTAGCCTCAGGTCGGGTTCAGAAAGTGACACCCAACAGGCAATTTTTAAGGGGAAAATTAGTGGACTTCATGGACCCTAAGCCACAGCAGTGTCAGCCTGTTTGATAATCTGGCCCTGGTCAAGACAGCCTTTGTAAGAAAAAATAATTCAAGTGCAAGGCCAAGGGAAGTTATTCTCAAGTGTTCTGCAGTGTTACTGCCCCATCCCCCACCGGCTACTGCCGCCTGAGGCAGTCGCCTCACTTTGTCTAATGGTAGGGCTTTGGCCCTGACCACAACCTTTCCGTTGACTACATGAATGCAGTTGGCAGACCACCATGGTTCACAGAGTACGGTTTTATAAACTGTGCTCTGGACAATTTTATTTAATTTGTTTAATTCAATGCATTTATAACTGGCCTTTCTCCCAAGATGGGATTCAAGGTGGTTTCCAAGATTTAGAAGCATCATTATAAGATACCAAGTATTAAGAACCAACTAGTTAAAAACAAAAATAAAAATACATAAGAACACATGGGGAACCAGTAGCAGAATACAGTTTGCTCTGCCAGTATGTAGTCCAGTGATCAGCATTTCCAAAGGCCTGACTGAATAGGGATATGTCTTAGCTTGCTGGCAGAAGGATGACAAAGAGGGAGCCTCTTTGGGGAGGGAATTCCACAGTATGGGAGCAGCCACAGAAAAGGCTCTTGTTTCACCACCAACTCTGCTCCTGATGTTGGTTTGACTGAGAGAAGGTGCTCACCTGAGGATCTTAGTACCCTGGCATGTTCACATAAGGATATATGATA
Source organism: Lacerta agilis (assembly GCF_009819535.1). Classification (NCBI taxonomy): domain Eukaryota; kingdom Metazoa; phylum Chordata; class Lepidosauria; order Squamata; family Lacertidae; genus Lacerta; species Lacerta agilis. The sequence goes on from NC_046313.1 coordinate 67,378,276, forward strand.
TTTCACAGTTTGGGGAATCAGAAGAAAAAGAGGGCAGTGCTTTATAATGGGAGATAGCTGACTACCCTAGCAATATTATTCAAATCCTGCTGGAGATATACTAATGAGTAACAATTGGATTGCTTCCAGATGGTTAATATTTTATGGGAGGGATTCAATTGCATAACTGATAGTGTATGCACTAAAATGAACTCTATCACCCTAGCACTGTCTTTTGAGGCCTTTTGCAGTTAGGAAAGTAATGGGGAAATTCACTGAAAAGTGTGAAATGAAGAAATGGTTTACCGGGAAGATGCATAAGCACTGTGAAAGTAAATCAGGATGAATGTGCATTGTCATATAACCTCCCTGCAAACAAATCAGAATGAATACTCAGTAAAGTCTAGACACCTTGTAACCTCCATGGTAGCTTTATGCAAGCAAATCAACTGAATAAGCAGCTTGCCTAGAGGAGCCCTGACTTATTTAACAATCCTTTTAGTGTGGCAAACCAACAGGTATATTTGCAATAGTCAGCTGGCATCCAGTTAATGTCTGGACTTGGCTCAAGTACCTCCATAGCTCTGCTGTCGAAAACCTGAGGCCAGTCACTCTCCCTCAGCTTAACCTTATTTACAGGACTGTTGTTGTGAGAATAACCTTGCATTGCGATGAGTGGGAAGAAGCTAAGAAGCCCGCCTTGAACTCCTTATAGCAAGTGTGATATCAAAAAAAGGTGGTGTATAGATTCCACCGAGTAGGTCTTCTCCTAACGTCATTGTTCATCAAAGTCGTTTGGAGTTTTTGCTAGCCTTTGAAGATCGCCAGTAATGAATGCGAGCCTTGCTTTGAGGCAGAGGAGCCCATCTGATAGCCGAGAAGAGTAAAGAACTGGCTGTTGACCAACACACCGGAGGCAGAAGGATGCGATTTCAGGACTCTTTACAGTACACAGAAAAAGATCCTCAACGCCTTTGAATTCCAGGGCACGAATCCCTTTTGCGCAGCTTGACTCCGACTCCGACTCTGACTCCTTGCTGTCCAACCAGTGAACCATGGAAGAATCTCTCCTTCTCCCTCCTCTCTGTTCCTCCTTTGTCTCTTTCTCTTCCCCCATCGTCCACTGAGGGCCAAAGAAAAGGGCAATGTGTTAAAACTGTCTTTGCATTTAACTTGCAGGTTTTTGAAAATGCAAACTGTATCAGCTGGTATGTGTGATAATTATGGGAATTGCAGCAGACAGGTGGGATTTAACCCTTTTCTCCCCTGCCTGATCTTGAAGAAAATCACTCCCCTGAAGCTGATATTTGCCTTGGGAGGGAAACCCCTGCATTTACAGACAGCAGCATGTCAAGTGCAAAGACGCATTTAACCTAAGGTTATCAGACGTCCCCGTTTTCTGGGGACAGTCCCCGGATTTCCAAACCAGTCCCCTGACAAAATCCATCTATTTAGTAGGAAGTTGATAAGTGTCCTCAGATTCATTGAAAAAAATCTGGTAACCTTGATTTAACCCCATGTCGAGTTCTGCCCTAACCCACCTCTCTTTCTTCTGCCTGCTCCTGCCTTTCCCTCCCCTTCTTGGCCACGTCTTTCTCACCTTTCTGCCTCACCTGCATTTGCATCCTGATGGGCCTTTACTTGCACAAGCGGAACCCTGTAGAGCCGTAGCTTAGTGGCAGAGGAGATGCTTGGCATGCAGAAGGTGGCAGGTTCAATCCCCAGCATCTCCAGGAAGAGCTGGGAATGTCCCCTGTCTGAAACCCTGGAGAGCCATAGCCAGTCCGTATAGATAATGTTGTAGCATGGGGTTAGTGATTTCAGTAAGTGATTTCAACTTTCTGACATAGCAGGCAGGAGACAGCTTCTTCATGTAACACTCTTTATTCAGGCAAACAAAACTGGAGACTGAGGAGAGGGAAGCTACATTTATAGGGACAGAAGACTGGCTAGAAAGGATACATTTTGGAGGGAACAATCTCAAGCAATCACAAAGCTGCCTTTTGGTGGGAACCAATAAGACTGAGGATCCAAATACAGTAGCTTAAATGAACCAGTAGTAGCTGTTCCTTCTGGAACAGAAAGGCAGTTACTTTCCCCTAATGTGAATACAGACAATAGTAATACAGATATGATAACCCTTGAATCAATACACAACAGATAATACAGGGCAAGATCAACAAATGGCTTGATTTGGTATAAGTCATCTACAGTGGTACCTCGGGTTACAAACGCTTCAGGTTACAGACTCTGCTAACCCAGAAATAGTACCTCGGGTTAAGAACTTTAATTCAGGATGAGAACAGAAATTGCGCGGCAGTGGTGCAGCAGCAGCAGTGGGAGGCCCCATTAGCTAAAGTGGTACCTCAGGTTAAGAACGGACCTCCGGAATGAATTAAGTTCTTAACCCGAGGTACCACTGTACTTACTCCTGTGGGAATGCTTCTTCCTATGACTGGGGTTGGGGTGGGAAGCTGGAGGGGCAGTCGTTCAGAACCTAGATGAGGTGCAGTGAATTTGGTGGGAAATTGCAGAGTTCATTATGACCTGGTTCTCATGCAACAGCAAGCCAAACTTATGGCCAAACTATGGCAGGCAAGCCAATGCATGAGTTCCTAGAGCAAAGATCACGCCCCCTGCACTCCTCCCAAGTCCTGTTTACTGCTTGTGGTTTATCGTGGTGGGGGGGGCACATAAACCATGCACCCAGGTTTTGAAATAAAGATGTGCCAAACCAGGACTTAGGCTTGGGTACGTAGCAGTGACAAGACCAAGAGAGGACTGCCGGAGCCGCAGTCTTCACTCCAGGAACCCGATTGTTTGTTTGTTTGTTTGCACTAATCCATGGTTTGGCTTAGCATTGCATGCAAACTGGTCTTACAATTACCAGCTGTTTTGGAACACTACTTTCGTTTAATAGAGCTGCAAAGTTCAAGCCAAATCTTGGTTTATCAGATGGAAACCCCTTGCTGGTAATGATATGGATGAGAACAGCATTGGATTCTGTGACCTACTCACAGGACTGCAAGCATGGCTTCCAGCTGTGAGCTTAGAGGACGGAAAATGTCACAGCAATCTTGAACATACTTACTTGAGATTGTGACCAGTTTATTTGTGAGTGGTATTTCCAGGCAAGTATGCTTAAGATTGCAAAATCAAGCAGGTTACTTTCTTGGTCAGCAGCCCAGCAGAGAGATTAAATCTATACCCAAATGGTCATTTCCTCCTCTGCTGGTTGAGCCATTTAATGCTAAAGTATGCAAGAAGCAACAGTGAGGGGAGAGGGAAAGATGCAAAATATTTGCCAATTAATCTGTCATTTGCATTGTGCCACCCATGCTGACTCTCATAACTCATTCCTTGGAGGTGCAGTGTTGTTTGAATTAGTAAAAATTAGCCCAGTTGCTGTGTCAGGCACCAGAGTATTTGAATCTTCAAACTTGGGGCTTGCCTCCAGACTGTCAGTATTTTGCAGAAGGGAGTCAAGTCCATCCCAAGATTTAAGCTTTGTGCAGATAAAGTGGATTAAAGTGTTCTGTCACTCTAGTGCAACAAAACCGCTTTAAAAAAGAATATCAACCAGACTATTTGCAGTTAGGAAAGTGACAGGTAATTGCACTGAAAAGTATGTGATCAACACTTTATCAACAGGAAGGTGTAGAAACAAACAGACCACAAGCAAATCAGGATGAAGTCTCAGCAAAGACCAGAGATAGTTTAATTTCCTTGTTAACTTTGGACAAGGAAATCAGGATGAGTTCTCTGTAAACAGGCTGACTGGAGGAGTCCTCATACCCCCACCCTGGCATGCACTCAAAATCGCCTGCTGGGAAGTTTCTTGATGGGTTCTCCTTAGAAAATGCTTGGGAACTACCTATGGAACTTGAGTAAAAGCTCAGGTGTCATGTGCTTTGAGGAGGAATGACTGCAGGCAGTTTGAATGAAATAAGCAACCAGGATGCCAAATCTGGACCATCACGGTGGGGTGGGGAGGTGGAGCAGAGACATTGATGGACACTTGTGGAGCAAAGGATCACTTTTCTGCAACAGCCCTCCAAGGATCAAGAGCCAGGAGGTCTCCCTCTGTGAGAGAGGCCGAAGAGGATGCTCTTCAAAGGCAGGTAGGTGGCTTTTGTGATTTGCACAGCTCTTCATCTCATGGACTCTGCTCTCTGTTTTTGCATGCACACTGCCTGCCACCAAGAGTGCATACGGTATTAATAAGGCACAGAGACAATGGGCTGAAGCTGCTCTATAATGAAGACCAGAGGATCGGACTCAGCTCTGACATGTGGAGCGGGATTGGGGTGGAGGCTGTCGCCTTGAATTCTTTTGCGAAGAGCGAAGCATTGTGCATGTAAATCCACTTGGGCTGTTTACCCTGGGCTGCTTTGGATATCGTTCTCAACAATGGGACTCTGGGGGAGAGAAGGCCTTGGCTGCCCCCGCACAGGAAAAAAGACTCCATGGCGTGCTTATCCAGGATTCCTGCTGGTGGCCACAAGAGGGCAGCATTTGCTCACTGGTAAAGCCAAAGAGAGCAGGGATCTGGCAGGAGTTTAATAGAAGTGACTTTATATGCCTGGGAGGATGGTGCTTCCTAGTGCCCCCTGGTGGCTATAACATAAAAAAATCTACAAGCTTTATTATGGGAAGCTCACCGCCATTTTTACCCTGTTCACAAGACCAAACAGGATATACTAAGCCCATGGATGAATGGGGGTGAGGAGTGGATCACAATGGTGGGTCCCACCTCTGACCTCCATATGTTCACCAGCTCTTCATGCAATCAGAGCCTACAAAAAGCAGCTGTTTGTGTACAACAATGGGGGTGTCAAACTCCACAACAGGGCTTCCTCTATTCTCCCCTGAAATCTGCTCCAGATTATTCCCCAACCTTCCATAGCAATGTCCATGAAGATTCTTCAGCAAATTGATATTCATGTTTGTATGTAGTTTTGACTAATATTCGCATTTCCTGACTATAACACACTTTCGTATTGTATTTTCACGAATATATAAATTTTATGCACAACTCACCCTGGTACATGCATTTTTGCACACATTGCTTGGCTAGAGAACTGCACTTGGAACATGTCCATTAGGTTGGTTCACCTTCAAATGTGGTTTCTCCCCCATCTGTACCCCTGAGTCAAAATTGCAATGGACTCCCCTGCTTCCTCCCTCCTCCCTTTGTCTCCTCGCAGTGCCCCTCCTGTGCCCGCTTTGCCCTTTGAATGCTCCCTCTCATCCTTCTACGTGCTTCCTGCTCCACTTTTGGTGCCACTTGTGGACTGTTTATCCTGATTAGCTCCACATGACTGCCTGCTTAAAGAGAAAACCCTAATGAGATGTTGGCTCCCTCTGCTTAGGAAAACCCAGCCGGTTGGGAAGAGGAAGAAAATAGCAGTGTTTAGCCCTGCAGTAATGCAAGCTCATCTTGATTTCAAAGCAAAATGGTCAGGAATGTGGCCTTTAATCAGGGTTCTCTTGGTACACAGATGTGGGGCTTGCCCCTTTGGCTGAAGGATGGGTGCTATGAAATAATGAACATTAGTCAGACCCCAGCCAGAAAGCGGCTCAGCGGGGGGCGGGCAATGGACAAGAAGAGATGGGAAGACAGCTGGACTAGATTGGATCTTCCTTAGAAAAATGAAGTCAGAGCCAGACTTCAAGGGAACTCCTGTACCTTTAAGAGCAGCATAAAAAAGTTCTACCAAGTGGAGTTATCCATTCTGTGCAATGCTTAAAGGCACAGAAGCCTTTTCAGGCTCTGGAACTTGCATCCCTACTTTAGACGCACCAGCTATTTTTTCTCAGCAGGCCTTGGCACTATGATAGTTCTGAGCAAATCAGCATACTAGAGCCATTGTTGCATATGCAGACATTTCTTTTGTCCAAGACCCCAGTCCTGTTTCTTAAGCATTCTTCATCGAAAGATTCCAGGGCCGTGTACAAAAGCAGGAGTAATTAATTCCTGCAACATATATAAATACAGTTTAAAATCCCAACACATAAGCATAACGAAATGAAACAAAAGATGACGAAGCTAAAAACAGAATACAATTTCCAAAGTAATCTACAATCTAAGTGTCTGAGCTTTGTACGGGCTTTTGAATGGTACGAAAGCTATTTGATTAGAGACAGTAGTCAGAGGGGTGCTGGAAACAGAGATAGCAACAGAGGTTTATATACAAAGTAGCACTAATTTTCTCGTTCTGTTAGTGAAAAGATTTACACTAGTGCAATGGGGCCTTCCCAGCCTTCCAATTTGGGGAGAGCATGGGATGTGCAAGAGGGGCAGAGAAGGAAAGTTGTGTTGAACTAGCATAAATCCTCGTGCTAACGGGCCAAATGCATTGGATACCACCCAAAGTTTGCATTTCCCCTGGGTGTACAGTAAACACAATGTTCATCTTGTATCTGTATCTGTAATGCTTGGAAGCAGCCTAATTAGTTTCAGATCTGCTCCGTGTCATTCAAACTTGCTTCATCATTTAGCTCCATATCTTATCTGTTAAATCAGAAGCTTGGTTTTACCCCCATTGTCTATAACAGTGGATCTAACAATGGCTATAACTTTTTTGCTTTTCACATAAGTGGATGAAATTTGCAGGCAAAGATTATGCTACTGGATGGATTAAGCCTGCCAAATTTCAAGTGGGGTTTTGTGCAGGCAACAGTTTCTTTAAAAGTAGCTTTTATGCTAGAGAATGATTGATAAAGTCACTAACCATTGCTGGAGCTAGACAGGCTCTGACATTCTGCACATTCCATCCGATGCTTAAGACTTCTTATTTTTGTTTTTACAAGCTTTCTCAGAAGGATGAGTTGACTCCAACGTTTCTTTTGTCTCTTTTTAACTGCGGTATTTTTATTGTTTTATCGCTGCATACCAATATGGTGTTTTGTAATGTTTAATTGTTTATAAATATTGCACACACACTAACAAACCATGCAAGGCCTACTCCAAAGTCCCATTTAGTTCAATGGATCTTATTCCCAGGTGGGGAGGGCACCATTTTTTGGTTCAACTGAGGCAGCAAAATGTCTTGGGCCAGCCCTGATATAGACTATATATACGGGGTAATAATAACTTATTAATAGCTCTTTGATGCTTTGAAAAAGTACCCTTCGTCTTTACATCAGTCTTATTTCTATAATGGTTCTCCAGCTACAATGTCTCTTGCTGCTTTAAAGCTTTTCAAAGGACAATCAGGGCCTTTGGATTGACAGCCGGCTGAAATCCTAGTGGAGTCCTCTATCTTGCTTAATCCTTTCTGGGACAAATCGCCCAGTGGTGCCATTGGCCTTGTTGTGTGGGGTGTTTCCTTTGAAGATTTGGGCAAAACAAACCATCCCTTGATGAAACTCACAGGATCTCTATACCAAAAGCACTCTAAGAGTCTCTATTTTCCAGGGACAGTCCTGGATTTACAGAAGGTATCCTGGTTTCTCTGCAGAGACATCACCTTGCCGACAAAGGTCCGGTATAGTTAAAGCTATGGTTTTCCCAGTAGTAATGTATGGAAGCGAGAGCTGGACCATAAAGAAGGCTGATCGCGAAAAATTGATGCTTTTGAATTATGGTGCTGGAGGAGACTCTTGAGAGTCCCATGGACTGCAGAAAGATCAAACTCATCCACCCTTAAAGAAATCAGCTCTGAGTGCTCACAGGAAGGGCAGATCCTGAAGTTGAGGCTCCAATACTTTGGCCACCTCATGAGAAGGGAAGACTCCCTAGAAAAGACCCTGATGTTGGGAAAGATGGAGGGCACAAGGAGAAGGGGACGACTGAACAACAACAACAACATCCTGGTTTCTGAATCAATCTCAGAAAGTCCCACTTTTCCTTAGGATGTCCCTGTTTTCATTAGAGAAATGTTGGAGGGCATGGCGTTATCCGAGCCCTGAGCCATCTGAAAGCAGCCCTGTATAGGGAAGTTTTTTGCTGTTTACTGTTTTATTATGTTTTTATATATAATAAACTGGGAAGACCCAGTCAGATGGGCAGGGTATACTACTACTACTACTACTACTGCTACTACTACTACTACTACTACTACTACTACTACTAATAATAATAATAATAATAGGAAGTTGGAAGGTATGATACCATACTCTTTAAATTGCATTTCAGATCACTGGAATAATAAAGGAATGCCATGTGGAATAATGATTATTGATATCGAGGGTTCTGTTAATACAATTATGGGCATGGACTAGATTCAATATTTGGATGCATTCAAAGAGCAGATTATTTACCCTTTAAGCATAATTGAACTGCCATTTTAAAGACAAAATATGAATGCTAAAAAGGAGGACATTTCCTACAATCTCCGGTTTGTTTGATTTTAAATGCTCGCAATCATTAGCCAGCAACCAGCTTTCTGAACATATAATCAGGATGTTTCAAGCGCAGGAAAAGAGAGTGTCTGTTTTCTGCATATCTCCAGTGCCAATTTATGACTGTTCTTATCAACCCGGGTTGAGCCCTTATTTATTCCAGATTACAATTAAGCCAGAGTGTTTGCACAATCGCAGGTTGTTATCACCATTTGTAAAGGCAATAAAATTGGAAATGCAATAAAATTAAATAAAAATCCTTAATCCCGCTGATAGCGTGTGAACAAATGTGTAGACAATTACTAATCAGTGCTTTCACTGTATTTGTAAATCAATGAAGGTCCGGGGAATAAAAACTGCATTCCTGAGCTCATCCTAGCATATGTGCTGCAGGGAAGGTGGGGGGTGGGGGGTGGGGTAGGTGCAGGGGAGCCAAAGCAGTGGGAGGTGGGAAGGGGGCAGCAGGGATTTAAATCTTTTCTTTCCCCTCAAATAAAAGGCAAGTAATCCCTTATTCCTAAGTGGAAGCAGGTGGGCACGGATGCAGCATTCTTTATAGTTTCTTCCAGATGTTGCGAGGAGGAATTCCTAGCAAGGAACTGGGGGGAAGAGGAGTCAGGAGCAGTTACAGGCAGGGTAGGCCTACTGGTGGCTCTAAATAAGGGTGGGTGGGTGCTATTCCATACGATCAATTCATATAGGAGGTGTGGGCTTCCCCTTAATTTCTTTGCCCACTAAGGATCTCTTCTCCTCTTGTGGTTGTGGACATCACATTTTCACAATTTTCCTACTGCAGTGCAGAGCTGTTGTTGGTTTCTGATCTGGGAAAACGAAACGCTTCTGCAAGTAGTGTGTTTGCCTCTCTTATGATTACTATGTTGCTGCTGCGCAAGTAGCCCCGGCACCTATTGGAGGCACACAATACTTTGGAGGCTGAACTTTTCCCCTTTCCTCCTCTGTAGTGCATACCTATCCATGGAGATCAATTATCAGGCTATACAGACAACATTTAGCATTTATGTCAGTGGTGAAGTGGTTAAGAGGGGTGGGCTCGTAATCTGGTGAACCGGGTTCGCGTCTCCGCTCCTCCACATGCAGCTGCTGGGTGACCTTGGGCTAGTCACACTTCTCTGAAGTCTCTCAGCCCCACTCACCTCACAGAGTGTTTGTTCTGGGGGAGGAAGGGAAAGGAGAATGTTAGCCGCTTTGAGACTCCTTCGGGTAGTGATAAGGCAGGATATCAAATCCAAACTCTTCTTCTTCTTCTTCTTTTCAAACAGGGCCAGATTTGATGAAGTGAAGGGCCGACCAAAGTTGTTGACCTTTTTTTAGGATTGAACTTGTTGAGTTGAGTTTTTTTTTTTAGGATTTTTACCCTGGGAAATAAACTGCCACAGGGGTCAGATTTAACCAACTGGCAGGCCAGATTAGGCCCCCGAAACGGACTTTGGACATTTCTGATTTATGTTCTTCAAAACACTTTGCATAGAACCATAGAATTGTAGAGCTGGAAGGGACCCCGAGGACCGTCTGGTCCAAAACCCTGCAACGCAGGGATCTTTTTGCTTGAACCCACGGACATGAGATTAAAAAGCCTATGGAAAGCATCCAGACAAGGTAGGCCTATCCAATTATCCTGTCTGTACAGATGAGGAGCTGAAAGAATGGTGCCCCGAGGGAATGATGGCTGCTGTTATTGCCAGAACATGATTACTTGAAGTATGAGACGAGGGCTGACTTGTGACTGGGATGTGCATTTGACCGATCGTGCAGGAAGGCCCTGGGGCTGGAGGATGCAAAGGAATGAACACTTCTGTCGCTCACTGCGTTGCGCATGGAAGAACAGAGTGAGCAGGGACAGGTCTCTATCCACACACACACATCTTCAGCTGCCCAGGTTGATTTTGGCTGGTGTTTACGGCCCGTAAATAGCTTTGTGCAGAGAGATGATGTTTTCTTGAGCAGTTGCCAGGAGCAAGGGCCTGGAACAGAGCCTCTCTAAATAGTGGAAAGCTTTAGGTGCAGGGAACAGCTCTCGGCGGTTTCCATTTGGGTACCCACAATACCCAAACTGCCACCTTATTTTGACACTGCAAATTCTGGTTAAGGGTCATTTGGGAGAAAGGGCTGCTGTCCGAGGAAGGGTGCACTTTCACCTGCGCCCTCCTACACTGATGTGTAAGTTATTGCGGGCTCACATCATCCTTCTTGCAGGGAAAGGGAAATGCCTGCTGACAGATTGTAACTTGCACCATCCATCAGGCTGGGATGGCCTTTCTGGTTTCATGCCTGCTGAACTCCCCCAGCAGAGAAGAGACCTCAAGGCATATGGCAATCCCCTTACATAGTCTACTCCTATGTAACCTCTGGAAGACTGTATTATTTGTTACCCATTCCCTTCATCCCTGGTGAAATTGTTCAAGTCTGTATGGGACAAATCTTCAAAAAAATATTTATAAACTGAATTTGAACTTCACCAACATTGTCACTAAGAGAGGAGGTGGGTGAAAGTGTTAAAAACAGTTTGCAAACAGTTTTTGTCTCGAGCTATTAGCCGTGGTAACTACCTGAAAGCTAAACATCCTTTCATTTGGCATTGATTTTGGGCTCCTAGTGAACATGATGGAAGCTTATGGAATTGCTGCTGTTTGGTTCCCATTCTGCATTAGGATTAAGGGTGCAATCTCCTTCGGATAGGGTTGCACTCTCCCTGACAGATCAGGGACTTGATCTGGTGCTGCTGTTAGAGGCTCAGGTGAAACCAGTGACTAAACAGTGGTGCCTTTTATCGGCTTTGGCTGATGTGCCAGCTGTGCTCTTTCCTGGAAAAGTCGGTTCTTGCCACACAAGAAGAGCCCTGCTGGATCAGGCCAAGGGCCCATCTAGTCCAGCATACTATTCTCACAGTGGCCAAACAGATGCTGAAGAGCACTCTCCCTACTTGCTCATTCATATAATTCTCATTGGATATTTAACATTATAAGGAAATGATTTTTTTTAACAGTTCTCCTAAGGTGGACAGCTCAGTCTCTTAATCTCAGGGTCATGGGTTGGAGCCCACATTGGACAAAAGATTCCTGCATTGCAGGGGGTTGGACCCTCGCAGTCCCTTCCATCTAAACAATTCTATGATTCTTGTTTGGACAAGGCTTCTGTTTTCTGAAGGAGTCCTTCTCACCTAATTGCTTTCTTAATTATACTTGTTAACCATATTGGCAAGCTCTGGGCTGTGGTGGTACCATTCGTGATGCGCAGTATGTGCATAAGCAGAAGAGATTATATTATTCTATTACTGTAGTTTTGAACAACTCCCAAGCATTCTGGAGAAATCTGATCCCCTTGACTTTCCGTTTCAACTTCCTTTTCACCAGTCCCATCAGTTTTCAGACATTTCTCTTTTGAAGTCAGATGTGACCGTGCAGCATTTTCTTGGCAACTGTTCACTCCCACATGGGCTGAATTTGATAGCCCTGTGGTCATTGTTCCAATCAGTTTAGCAGCACTTACATTTTCCACCAGGTGCCGGGTGTTCCTAAGTTTAAGTCCAGGGTTGCCTTCCTCCCCCATGATCAGTTCCATGTCATTTTTACCTTTTTTTGTTGTGACTGGAACACATTTTCCCAGTCTATAATCACCCGTTACTGCCTTGTCTCCATTAGACACCTCAATGATTTCATAGTAATTTTTGCTTTACTGTACAAGTCTACAAGTCTCAATTGGGTGGCATTCAACAAAGTTTCACTCAGAGCAGACCCACTGAAATTGATGAGCATCTCTAAGATGGGTCCATTCATTTCAGTTGGTCTACTGTGACTAAAACTTAGTTGCCTACTAACATATTGTTCTCAGTTGAGCTTACCCAGAGGTGGTGGAGAACCTCAAACCCAGGGGTCAAATGTGGCGGTCCATGCTTCCTTACCTGTGTTGGTGACTTGTGGAAGTCACTTGGTAGTTCACCACACCTCAACCTGTGTGATGTATCAGCAGAGTATGTGGAGCCCCAGCAATCTTCAGAGTTTTCCTGCTCCCAGCAGACAACTTCTTCCAGACTCCCTGGTTAAGCGAAAAACTCCTCTCCCACATGGTTCAAGTTAACAAAGTGTTTATTGTCTCCAGACACGAGACTAACCTAAACACCACTATCTACAACATACAGTTCTTCTGATCTTTGAAGTAAAGGTAGAGATATACACATCAGATAACACTATCACCATGCTAGCTAACGCTGCTGTGTAAAAACCCACAACCTTCCCCCTGACTCTCACAGGTTCAGAGTCAGACCCTGACAGCAAACAGGATAACATCAGGACATGCAACAGGACACTGGAACAGGAACATAATGAAAGCAATACCCTAGTGGCTATTGTCATTTTGGTGCCATAGAGTCACGGAATGGTAGAGTTGGGAGGGACCGCGAGGACCATCTAGTCCAACTCCCTGCAATGCAGGAATCTTTCACCCAATGTGGGGCTCAAACCCGCAACCCTGAGATTAAGGGTATCATGCTCTACCAACTGAGCTATCGCCATATCTCTACACTCCTGAATCAACAGCAGGGTGATTGACTCAGCAAGTCTGATCTCTGCCCTGTTGCTGTGGTAACCTGGTGCACCTGCTCTCTTATCTCAGAACATCTAGACATGGCGGATATGCTAACTCAGGACATGAGACCAAGCACTTGGTGATTTAACCCATAGTTCACATTCCACCAACAACCTGACCCTCAGCAATACTCTCCCCAGGCCACACCCCTGCCCAGACCCTACCCCTCTCCCCAGGCTGAAATGTGCCCTTGGATTTGGATGGTTCAAATGTGTCCTTGAATTGTAGTAATGCCTCTTGCTGGCCTGAATCGAGAGATGTGGAGAGATGAGGGGGAGTGGGTACTGTCACTTTTGTGTGGCTGGAATGTAGCATACTCTGCAATGGCAGGAGTTAGCTTTGCCTCACCCCCTTTTGCCTCTGGCTCCACCTTCCAGTGGCACATGGCCTCCAGATGGCTGATGACCAGCGCAAAAGGATTGAAAAAGATTCTCCACCTCTGGTGTATAGGATTTGTGTTTCCTTTCATTCTATTCCATTTGCATTCCTTTGGGCACCACAGTTCAAGAAGGATACTGACAAGCTGGAATGTGTCCAGAGGAGGGCAACCAAAATGGTCAAAGGCCTGGAAACGATGCCTTATGAGGAACAGCTTAGGGAGCTGGTATGTTTAGCCTGGAGAAGAGAAGGTTAAGGAGTGATATGATAGTCATGTTCAAAGATATAAAAGGATGTCATATAGAGGAGGGGAAAAGGTTGTTTTCTGCTGCTCCAGAGAAGTGGACACGGGGCAATGGATTCAAACTACAAGAAAGAAGATTCCACCTAAACATTAGGAAGAACTTCCTGACAGTAAGAGCTGTTCGACAGTGGAATTTGCTGCCAAGGAGTGTGGTGGAGTCTCCTTCTTTGGAGGTCTTTAAGCAGAGGCTTGACAGCCATCTGTCAGGAATGCTTTGGTGGTGTTTCCTGCTTGGCAGGGGGTTGGACTGGATGGCCCTTGTGGTCTCTTCCAACTCTATGATTCTATGATTCCTTTGTCAGCCAGTAGGATGCAGTCATTTCCCCATGCCTCCATTTTGGAAGCTATGGAGGTGCTGTTAATAGACCAGTCTGTGGATATGAGAGACCCAGGGAACTTCTGGACAATCTATTTATTGAGCATTCATCTCGATGTGTTTGTAAGGAGGTTAGACAACACCAGCTATTTATTCAGCATCCATTTTGATTTGTTTGTGGAGGAGTTAAGATGACATTGCGTCAAAGCAAGTCTTATCCTACACTTTCCAGTGCACTTTCCTTGTCGCAAAAAGTATAGCGTTTGGGGGAAAGTGCGCTTGTTTTGCAAGAGTTCCAAATCAGGTTTACTTGTGCAACCTGGATTCGAAACCCATCTAAAAATAGCAATAGTTTGGAAGTGCCCCACCCTCAAATTCAGATTTAGTTGTTCCACTATGAAGTTCACTGACTTGCTTGGGACAAATCACTCTTCTCCTGCCTAAATCACAGAATGGGGATTTGTCATGAGGCTGTTTATTATTGTTTATATATAACCTGGTGTGGGTTCATGGGCCCATGTGCAAGGATTAGGCCATGTGCTTTGATCTCCCAGCAGGTCTTGGCAAGCGGATGTGTCACAACCCCTCTAGCTGTTGTTTGCCTGGCACCTCTGACTGGCATTCATGAGACAGCCACTGTTTTCCACTATAAATTTCCTTCTTTATGAGATAGTATGTTTATAAGAACACAAGTTTTCTATTTATAGTGGAGGGTGCTTCCAAAATATGACTGGGTGGCAGCCATAAGCCTTTGGGAGAGAGTGAGAAAGGAATTTAAGTAATATAATGAATTGCCTTACAAAAAAAAAGGTGGTACCACACTGCTTTCCAATGATTCCCATCTTCCATTAATTTTAAGAGCCAAGGGTTTGTGCCAGAGCTTATACTTAAGCACAACTTTCTCTTTCACAGACTCACAGAGTTGGAAGGGACCACGATGATCATCTCGTCTCGTCGAAGCCCCTGCAATGCAGAAATCTTTTTGCCCAGACTGCATCCCACCAGGTTACACCTGTGCTCCACATTCTCTCTGCTCCCTTCTGATACAACACCTGTTTTGCCCAAGGCACTGTCTGGCGCTAAGTCAACCACACCCACCATGTGCCAAGGAGCCTTCTTGGACGAAGGCCTGTGTCTCTCACATGCCACTCTGTGCAATCAAGCAGCAAATGCCAAAGCATCTTCTATTTTCTTTGGACCTCAAACTTGCCCAGGCTTCACATGACGACTCCACCACCTAGCACTAAATCACACACCCAGCCTGGCCCCCTTTCTGCTCACAAGAAGCACTTATGTCAGCACGCCTGGTTTCATCATTTTTCATAAGATCCTTCACATGGTCCAGATCACCGTCTACTCCAAATTGTAGCAAGAGAAGCCCAAGCCCATGCAAGAACACAAGAAGCTGCCTCATGTACAGTCAGGCCTCTGGTTCATCTAGCTCAGCATTGTCTCACTGACTGGCAGCAGTTCTCCAAACTTTCAGATGGGGGTGTCTGCTGGCCCTACCTGAAGATGCCGGGGTCGAGGCTGAGACCTCCCGCGTGCAAAGCATCATGTGCTTGACCTCAGAGCTGTAGCCCTTTTCAACCAACATGTGGATTATGCTCACTGTTACCAACCTATTAATGATTGCAGATATTAATATTGTGCAGCTTGAAGCATCTGGATGCATAAAAACTGACTCCTTTTGGAATGAAACATTCTCTAGACCCATTAGATTGTTCAAAACTTTACTTGCAGAACTTTATTCAGAACAGAACAAAAACATCAAAGATATACATCCAAATAATTCCATACAATACCTTCTGCTGTCCAACACAGGCTCAGCATCTTAGAAATAAAAGATAATTTCAAACAGAACTAGAATCAAAGGTTTCTCTCTCTCCTTACAGGCTCCGTTTTGTCTGGAGCTGTATGCTTCTGGAGAACTTCATTTACATCTTCCTCTTATAGGGCCTGAGAATCAAAGACAACATCTACCACCCTTCCAAGATGGAGATTTGCAACCAAATACCTTCATCACATGATCAAAGACACAGTGCAATTTAGAGCAGAGAACGATCAACAGTTAATTATCAAACCACCAAGGAGCTGAGAGTGCATAATATAGCCCCATGGAAAATCCCCTTCAGTAATACACATTCAGGCATTCTCCATTTCAGTGTCAATTAAACAATTATACTTAACATTAATTTGTAGGATTTCCCAAACCTTCAGTCATTCAAAGGATTGGCTTCCATTGCCCTCAGTGTATGGGGTGAGGGGGAAAGGCTGGTGCTTATACATTAGGAGTAGGAAACCTTTGGCCCCCCAAGTGTTGCTGAACTACAACCCCCTCCCACCTGCCCCAGCCAATATAGCCAATGGCCAGCAATGATGGGAGTTGTAGTTCAGCAACACCTGGAGGGCCAAAGGTTCCCCATAGCTGATGCACATGCTTTCAGCCCATGGTTTTCAGCCTAGTAAAATGCTCACGCGATGGGCCCCCAATTTTGATTTCTTCTTACACCCCTTTCATGCCCTGCAATTCTGCAGAGAGGACGGAGAGAACACCCAAGAGAGAAATCAGTGTAGCTTCTCTAGCCAAGAAAGTATGGGGGAAGCCCAGCTGGAAAAACGTAGGCAGCACTTTCCTAGAGTTTTGCTTTGAGGGATCCCCCACCTCTCTGGTGCATCTGGCGGGTGACCCAAGAGGCGGGAGAAGTTCCGAACAGAGACCCTCTTTGCTGCTCGCTCTGTGTGCGGCAGGGATTTCCCTCGCACGACAGTCTGGCCTGCATCCCAACCCCAAGGAGTGAAGGGTCAAGCAAACACAAACACCGCATGTTTTCTCAAGAGAGGTAGGGATCCTGCTGCCAAAACTCCTGCAGAGCTCTAGCTATTGAGTGCTATGAGGGAAGGGAAAGCAATCCAAGAGGAGATGTGCATTTCAGGGAAGACGGAAGGCTTGTCCTGCTGCCTACAGCCCCTTGTTTCTCTATGCCAGTGCCTGCAATGCAGAGATAGGGGACCTGTGGCCTTCCAGAAGTCACTCCCATCAGACTCAGCCAGTGTGGCCAGTGGTCCGAGATGTTGGGAGATGGAGATCAACCACATCTGGAGGGCTACGGGCTCTGATCCATGGTGTTGTAGTGGCCCAAACCAACAGATCTGATGCAATGCAGGCACCATGATCTGTCTGCATGCTCTGCATCCATCAGCACTGCAGGTAGATTTGAGTATGAGTATATTAGTATGAGCATCTTACATGCCACAGTGTTTCTGTTTAAACAGTTGTCATCCCTCCTGCTTCATCTGACACGAATGTGTGACAAATGAGCAGTGCGGACATGGTGCACTGCTAAACTGGGGGATATCTGCCTCTGGGGGCTTCTGTGGGAAGCGTTCAGTCCTTGCCTGGAGCAAGCCAGGTTACGGACAGGAAATTGCAGGGCTTGCTTCCAGTGCACAGAGGTGGAATCCCCAGCACTGCAATAACTGGCTCATAAATTACCACCTAGTTGGGAACGCTTGCTTTGAACGTAACAAAATTGCTCTGCCAGAGACCGAAGGGTGACCAGGCTCCTTTCCGACCAGGTGCATGACCAACTTGCAGGCTTCCCACAGGCATCTGCTTGGCCAATGAGAGAACAAGATGCTGAACTAAATCCAGCAGGGCTTATGTTCTTATGTCCACAGCCAAGTCCCTTCCAGTGTGCTTCTCTCCAGGCATTTGATGGACTGTAATAGCTGTAAAAAAAAGGTAAAGATAAAGGACCCCTGACAGTTAAGTCCAGTCGCGAACGACTGTAGGGTTGCGGCGCTCATCTCACTTTATAGGCTGAGGGAGACAGTTTTTCCAGGTCATGTGGCCAGCATGACTAAGCTGCTTCTGGTGAAACCAGAGCAGTGCACGGAAACAAGCAGGGACCGAGCAACAGGAGCTCACCCCGTCGCGGGGATTCGAACGGCCGACCTTCCGATCGGCAAGCCCAAGGCTCAGTGGTTTACACCACAGCGTGGCCCGCATAATAGTAATAGCTGTACTAGGTGCTTAACCTGAAGCACGTTGTTATGCTAAGACAGGGAGTGGGACTAGACTTGCTTGTTGACTGTAGCAATGGAGCCTTCGCTGGGACTGTGTGTGAAATAGGGAGCTGGGGCTAGGAATCCATTCACAAGCTGGGGCCTGGGGGGAGGGGAGAGACACACCTTAAGTTTTCTGAATCCTCCAGTCTCAGAGGCTGCCCTTGGGACCACATGTACTCACCTGCACGCATCTTAGATGCCAGAAGAGAACTCTAGGGTGGGATGCATTATTTTAAAGGCAGTGATGCTCAGCTGCTATGCCGTACTAGCCCTGCTCCTATGTATTCAATGGCAGCAGGAACGGTCCCAGGTAGACTTCTCCGCAAAATATCAAAGAGAAGGAGTGAGCTTCTCGGAGTCTTGGAGCTAGATGTTCAGCTGGTCATTTCTGCCTGCTCTTCCTCCTTTCTCTAGATGCCTCTATGTGAGTAAAAGAAGGAGAGACTTCATCTCAGGCTGAACCATGGCATGATGACTCTTTCCAATCCAAAGTCATGCTTTTTCATTGCCTTTTTGTAGCTCCCCAGGAGGGTGCCACTTGTGGCAAAGACTGCCATCAGGCTGAAGCAGGTGGATCTGCCTGCAGCAGAGCAGCAGTGCAGCCAGGGCTGGGGTCCCTGCTTTTCACAGCCTCTGCAGCTGCTCATCCCCTGGGGGACAGCATGCCTGGCTGATTTGGACAGCCAGGTCCCCTCTGGCACAGCCAGCTCACAGTTTTGCTTGGCCTTCCAACTTGTGGCTTTATGGCACTACGTACAATGATTGTTTATTTATTGCAATGGCCTTTTAATTGTCTGTGCTGGGACTGCTTCAGCTATTAATAACAGCTATAAATCAAGTTCAGAAATGCAGGCACAGGACCTTGCGAAGGCTCTGTGGAGTTGTGCTGCTCTTGAGGATTTGCGTTTTGGAGGACGGCCTCCCTTGGATGTCCCATGAGCAAGTCCTGTGTAAGGGAGATGCACGTGTTTGCTTTAAGCTGGTCCATTTGCTTCTGATGGTGAAAAGGTCACCATCTCTCAAAACTCTGGTACTTGTCACTAAACCAGGACTCTGCTGGCTTTCTTGGGGTAGCAGAGGCTGATGACTCAATGGCTACAACCAGTGGAAGTAAGGCAAGATGGAGACAGCACAGAGGAGAACTGGAGGTGCAATTCACACACACTTTTCCTGCATGGGAAGTTCTGCTGCCTTCTAACCCACCAAGTGTGTTCTCCGCCTACACAGTTGGAAGCCTGTGTAGACTAGATTGCAATTTACAGTTTTTTTTCAGCCTCAGCGATCATGCCATGCCAGCTTGATGTGTAACTATGATGAAAAATGAAAAGTGTTCCTCCAGATCTTGGGTTCCCTCCCACCCACATGCACACACTTGCCGAACCCCATTGCCCAGCGACAGAGGGCTGCTGCTGCTGTTGCTTGTTACCTACAAAATGAAAGACAAATGCTCTGTCTAGAAAGGCAGCAGAGGCTGAGGGCCACCCTGATTTCACAGAATGCTGATTTATGGGGAAGGATCAAAAAGCTTTTAGAAGAAGACATGATCCAAGTTTCTGCAGTGACTTAGCTCTTTGGCCTCGGGGCCTCTCAGCTGAGGAGATTTGGCTTCAGTTGTGCCTTGAACTTTGTTTATTTTTTCCCCATGCAAAGTTCCCCCCCCCACACACACACACACTGGGAGGCAATGGCAAAACTGTACAGTGTTGTTCATCAGTTTTGGTGGAGAGAGCATACGTGTAGGAAATTTATGCTGAAATGGCAAGAGCAACTGTATATGATGAAGCTACATCAGTGCAGAAGGCAGATTTCACAATGGGTGGAACAGAAGGGGATCTGGCAGCCTCTTGGCCTCTCTTATTTCCCTCCTTTTCTAAAGTGACACACAGCGGAGGTACAGTGCTTGAGACCACAGCTCAAGACTTGCTTTTCTGTGGTGTCTTCTCTAGCCAGTGAGCGACTTCACCATGTGTCCCAGTTTGTCATGCTACTGGGGAATCCCACACCATGATCTGTCTTCATGCCACCTTCAAAATTCTGGCAGCAGTTTACTGTGGCTTGCAGACAAAATGTGTGGTGTGAGCAGATCTGTGCAATGTGCCAGGGTGCAGGAAATGCTTGTGGGGCAGCTGCCTCATGGAGGGCTTTCCAAGATGACTTCCCATAGTAGCTGTGTAAAACAGCCCTACCTCCCATATTTTACTTGTTATCCAGATACCTCTCTTCTCCCCCTCCCCACCTCTCTCTGTGTGAATGTGTGTGGGTAAAGGCAATGTTATGTGCCAAAGGCTCATAGACTTGGAAATCTGCCATCACTTTTAGCAGGGAACAAAGGAATCTGATAACAGAACATCTCCAAGGGAGAGGCTAAGGCTATTAAATCCATTCCGTAAAGAACTTACATTGGGAGCCCTCACAACTGAGGTAGTTCTTTCAGAAAACATTGATGCTATGAAAGAAGTCCCTGCAAGATAACCATCTCTTGGTATGCTAGGGTGAGAAACGTAACTGCAGGCTTGAGAATGTATGTGTAAATTTACTGCTGAAACCATTTGGAATTTTAGTTCTGCATAAATCTTTCTACCCCTCCTCTTCCTAATCCCCCTCCTTCCAAGATTGCTTCCATGCTGTTGCTCCCCTTTCTGGTAGTGGTTTAGAGATAAAAGTTCCTTTGGTTTAAGGGGATTTGAACTGAGGCAAAACTTAGCCTGTTGTCACTGAAGCAACAAAGACCCCTCCCTCCAAACTAGCGGTATCTTGTGGGAGTTCTTCACAATTGTTGTTGTTGTTGTTGTTGTTGTTGTTGTTCAGTCGTGTCCGACTCTTTGTGACCCCATGGACCAGAGCACGCCAGGCACTCCTGTCTTCCACTGTCTCCTGCAGTTTGGTCAGACTCATGTTGGTAGCTTCGAGAACACTGTCCAACCATCTCGTCCTCTGTCGTCCCCTTCTCCTTGTGCCCTCCATCTTTCCCAACATCAGGGTCTTTTCCAGGGAGTCTTCTCTTCTCATGAGGTGGCCAAAGTATTGGAGCCTCAGCTTCAGGATCTGTCCTTCCAGTGACTCTGGTGCAACAAACCCACTTTTAAAAATTAAGAATTGACTTTTCACTGTAAGGAAAGTGATGGGGAAAGGCACCTGAAAATGTGGGGTAACATAATTGATTGATGGGAAGTTGTATAACCTCCACACAAACAAATGGGACGAATGCTCAATAAACAGCGGACATTGTGTGACCTTCAGGAGAGCTTTGTGTAAACAAATATGGGTGAATGGGTAATAAATGGGCTTTGAATGTGAATGTGAATGTGAAATATTTATGGGGGAGCCTGATGATGACCCTTTCAGCTAAGAAGCATCCCTACTGGACGGAGGTTGGGTCTGGGTGTTCACTGCTAATCCCATGGAAAGGACATGAGATGCATGTGTGTATGTGGGGTAGTGGTAACAATGGCAGTCTAAGAGCCCACAGTGAGTTGCTGCATCAGGTTGCTGATGCTCAGGTGAGCTCAAGCAGGGCAATCTGCCTGCCAGAGCTGACTCTCATTACAGAAGTGTTTTCAGCAAAATCAGCTGGCACAGCACAGCTAGTTCTTTCCTAATGAGCTCCCATCCTTACACACCCCAAGGCAGTTGGGTAAGTGTCAAGCTCTCCCTCTTCAGGCTCTTGTGTTTGGCTTCTTGAGAAGCTGTTTTCCTGGATGTCAGAGACAGTCACTTTGAGCGACTGTTCATTAGCAAGGGCAGCCTTGATCCCTTTGGAAAAGAGATACCTTATCTGTGGTGTTGTCAGTCCTTAACTGTTCCCCAAAACAGAGGCCTAAAACCCTATTCTTACTGACACTACTAAAACCTTATGATGCTGCTATTATGTCTCGGGGGGCAGGGGGCTAGCAGTCATCTATAACATGAGTTCAGAGGTCAGAACAGGCAAATTGTAGTTTGCTAAGGGTGCTGACAGTTGTTCGGTGGCTCCTACATATCTTACAAAGCTACAATTTCCAGAGTAGTTTAACAATCAATCCCTCTTCCCAGGGAACTCTGGGAACTGTAACTCTGGGCGAAATATGGTTCTCCGAACAACTCTGATCACTCTTGAACAAACAATAGTTCCTAGGATTCCTTGGGAGAAACCATGGCCATTGAAGGTGGTATGATACTGCTTTAAATGTATAGTGCAGATGAGGGCCGAGTTAAAATTCCCAGCAACCCTTAACAAACTACAGTGCTCTCTTGAGGGGAATAATGTGCTTTGGAGTTGACATGTGTACACAGTTTTAGAGTGGCTGTATGGTGCCTATGATCAATGGGCATCCCCTCATTTCCTCAACCTGGGTTCACATTTTGGATCTCTTAAGGGTTCATTCTTGATCTGGTATAGTGTCACTGTGAGCAACAAAATCTCTAAGTGATATTATACAGGCACCAAATCCCTAATGCACACATGCCAACAAGAGTGATCAGCCCCACTGATGATAATTTGCCCTCTCCCCAAGGGTGGAGGAAGGGGGCAGTGGGGGCGGTGCGCCCCGGGTGTCATAACTGAGGGGGGTGACATTCAGCATGCCGCCCACCTGCGACTCCCAAGCCTACCCCGAGCTGTCGGGGAAGGGGTGGAGCTGCGCTGCCTTGCCGGTGGCCTTCCCCCTTCTTTTTGACAGCTCAGGGGAGGTTTGGGAGTCGCGACTGGGTGGCGTTCCATTGCCCCCTGTTCCTGGGCTGCTTCCTGGGGGGGGGAGGCCACCCCCGAGCTGTCAAAAGGAAGGGGGAAGGGAAGAAGGCTGCTGGCAAAATGGTGTGGCTCCCTCCCACTTCTGGAGTAATGTTGGCTAACTCTAGAACGGCGGTAAAGGTACCCCTGACCGTTAAGTCCAGTCGTGGATGACTCTGGGGTTGCGGCGCTCATCTTGCTCTATAGGCCGAGGGAGCTGGTGTTCGTCTGCAGACAGCTTCCAGGTCATGTGGCCAGCATGACAAAGCCGCTTCTGGCGAACCAGAGCAGCGCACTGAAACGCCAGTACATACACATAAAGTCTGTTTTTCGGGCCCTGTAGAGTTCGGATTTCTGGGCAATGAAAGGCAGGTACTGAATGTGGTTTTAATTGACGGGGGGAAATGATGTGCATTTTAAGTAGATTTCCTCAAGACTCTGAAGATCCTGTTTAGATTAAAAGCAAAAGAAACTGATCCAATATGTGGCTATAAGGTGGGATGATGCTAGCATGCGCTTCTTCCAGGGCTGTTTGAGCAGAACGGGGCAACGCTGACTGTCTTTCAGTTTCTTTCCATTCTCTCCAAACTCTGCACAACCAAGCTTAAACATTGCATAGCAGTTTCTCCCTTTCCTTAAGGCTCTTTTGCTCTGGCCCCCGGACACTGCCTATTTTATCCTGGAGAAAGCCGAAGCCTGCAAATGCAGGGAAATGAGTCTGAGAATATACTTGGATGTTTCCCTGTGGGGCTTGTGTGGACTATGCACTGGGAAGGGCTGAATAGGCTCATGCCCCAGGGGAAAGAAAGAGGCGCTTGGCTGTGTGCCATCTGCCTCTGGGGACAGGGTGGAGCCTGGTAGGCAAGCAAGGAAAACCCCTGCTCAGGAATTGACCAGGTGGACAAAAATAGAAACTGGCAAGATCTGTAGAAGGGTGGGGCGATCGGGTTCTTTTCAGGTTGTAGGCTTCTCTATGCACTGAAGATTCTTCTTTCCACAAACCTTTCTATCGTAGAACAGAGGTTTCAGCTTACCTGCAGTCTCTTTGCAGCCTTGACATTCAGTACTACCCACATTGCGAACAGAGAGTGTTCACCAATTTATTCACCCCGTTCTCAAGGCAGCCATCTCAGATCTTCTGGGTGGTCATGGTTTCCAAATAAGCACGGGCACATTGGTGTGTAATGTGTAGTTCGATCCATATCCTAACTGAGTCTCACAGTTCATGGTGGGAAGCCTTGCAAGTACACCAGTGTGGTGTAGTGGTTAAGAGCGGTAGACTCGTAATCTGGTGAACCGGATTTGCGTCTCCGCTCCTCCACATGCAGCTGCTGGCTGACCTTGGGCTAGTTACACTTCTCTGAAGTCTCTCAGCCCCACTCACCTCACAGAGTGTTGGTTGTGGGGGAGGAAGGGAAAGGAGAATGTTAGCCGCTTTGAGACTCCTTTGGGTAGTGAAAAAGCGGGATATCAAATCCAAACTCCTCCTCTTATTCTTCTTCTTCTTCTTCTTCTTCTTCTTCTTCTTCTTCTTCTTCTTCTTCTCCCAAACTCATTTACCTGCGGAGGTGTGGCTGCTCCCTAAGGGCCCTATCTTATCAGGGTTTTATCAAGGACTTTATCTTACCAGGTAAAGAAATTTATCACAAACCTGTTATCTTATCAGGATCTCCCTGACCAATCCCAAAAAAACACAGGTTCCTAGGAAGCTTTCCCTACACTTAGACTAGAGGCCCATTTGTCTGGCAGCAAGTCACCAGGGCTTCATACATAAGAATTTCCTAGCTAGGAACGGGAAATCTGCCAATTTTAGTTTTCTTGGATTCTTTTTCCTCTATCTTAAATTAAATTCTCCCCATTTTGAGACAATTTGCATTTTTCATTTTAAAAAATTCATCCACATTTTAGTGCCAATTTCTCCTAACAAACACATTTTTGTATGCAGTTTTTACTAACATACACACTAAGGCAAGCAATTTCCTCTAACATAATGCATACTGTATGCTATTTTTACTAATATCTTTATTCCAATCAACACTTTCCTCTAATATACGCATTTGTTGTGAACATTGGCTGGTTGGAAAACTGCCTCACAAAATTCTGGTACGTGTGAATTTTGAAGGCTCCCTGTGTTTCAGTTCTCATATTGTTCAGAAAGTGCACATTTGCTAGATTTGGCTTTGACTTTCTCCTCCATCCCTATTCTTATGCCAGCATATTAGCATGGGACCCTCTGCATGCAAAGTGTATGATCTACATCTAAGCTATGGTTCCCCCCCCCTACACTGTGGGGGTTCTCTGATTTTGACTAAGGCATTGGAAGAAATGTTCTTGTTTTCAGCTGTGTTGGGTGCCCTACCAGCTCCTGTATACATTTAATGAGATTTTTTAGCAAGCATTTTTGCTGCACATAAACTTTTTCAGCATTATGAAATGGAGTGAAGGAGGCCTGTTTCTAGGACTTGAACGGTTGCTTCTCCCTGGGGGTTGCCCGGGGCATCTTAGGTTTAGACCTATGCCTGGGTTACAGCTAATAGCTTCTGGCGTGCCACTGACACCCTCTGTCTGTGCTATGATATTTCAGGTGTCAGCAGTCGGCTCTCTCAGAAATCTGGACCTAGCTATGGATGAAGAGCTTTTGGAAACTTGAGCTCCTTGGGAAGTTTGCCTGCTTCGATTTGTCTTTGTTGTTCCTGAAGAAAAGAACAAGCAGCGCATGTATGATATGAGGTCGCTTTCAAGCCATGCCTCATAGCTTGCATCACCCAGCCTTGCGGGGGAAAGATGGGTTTTAATTGAATCTTGATGAAAATAATGTGGGTTTCGTTACGAGGATGGCAGGGGGGGCAGACTCTTTTACTAACCCAAAACATCTGGAAGAAGCCTGAGAACCTTCAACTCTTCTGATTTATTCCATCAATCCAGCATCTGTCAGGGTCTTTCCAGATGAGAAAAAAAGTATTTTGTTTTTAAAGGCTCTGTGCTTCCACAGAGCAACATTTTGTCTTCATGCATTGGGTGGCGGCAGTCTCACTGTAGTGGGTAGTAGACGGCTGCACTAAAAGGTTGTGGGGGGTACCCTATTGCAGCTGAAAAGAAATTGAGCACAGAGTACTTGCCCAGTCTCTTCGTTGGTTTCTGCTGCTGCTGCTGCAAACTACCATTCCCACTGGGGGGGGGGATATAATAATGTGCACCATATCATCCTACATAGGCCAAAGTTTCCATGGGAGAAACTATCCTGGCCATTTCATTAATGCTAATTCACAAATTCGTAAGCAAACCAATTTAAATTAGCATGTTTCAATTGGTAGGGCAATTTCTCACTGGTAGATGCTTTCTAATTGGTAGATGCTTTCTCACTGAGAAAGCTCAAAATTACAACCAAGGCAACTTCAAGGTGAGCGCTTTCATTGCTGCATGGAAGGGATTCGTGTCACATGGCCTGTGATGTCACAGGCATCGTTCCAGAGGTGCTCCTGACGCCCACATAAGCATATTCCACACCATGGTTAAAAGTACCTATTTTGCTTGAGTGCTAGGAAAGTGATTTACCACAATACCTGCACCAGCTGTTCATTTACTAATCAGCAAAAATCATTATCTAGATAGGCCATCAAACTCAGAGACACTTTGGGGGTATCATGTCAGCCCATAGGTACAATAACTTCATTCATATCTTGCTCTTCCCCCAAGGGTCTCAAAGTGATGTTTTAACCCCACAAACAACTTGTGCAGTGGGCTAACATTCTTTGGGGAAGCCATGACTGTTATAGTGGTATAAATGTGCCTTAAATATATGGTGGATGTGACCTTGGGTCCTCGGTGAGCTTCAGAACTGACTTGAAATGTCAGCTTGGCTTTCCCCTATCCACTGACTCACCTGTGGGTATTAGCAGAGATGGTTCTAAGCAGATCAGTGAGTGGCACCCTGAAATACTATGATGCATAGTTCATAAACAACACATTAAATGAGGCCAGTATCAGGGGAGGTGACAGAGGAGATCTCAGAGGAGATGTGAATGAAGCAAATTTTATCAAAAGGGTGGCTATTTCCTCATAACTTTGGTGTTGTGACTGAGCAATGCTCAGGGTTAATGTGTCAGGGTTAGACGTTTATAAAATTATATTTATTAATTATTTAAAAGACCACTGTAAATGTAGTAAAACATTAGCAGGCTTGATATAACATTTATGAAATTATATAATTGAAAATTAAGATAACCAAGAGGGAAAATAAATAGTTTGGAGAATTGTAATTAGATGCAATAATTTTTTTGGGGGGGGGGGAATTAGACACCAGGGGCAGGGCGGGGAAGAGTTCATATTGTATTTGTGGATACTATTGAATTTATAAAATATTGTGATTATAAAATGTGAAAACTTGAAAATAAAATATTAAAAAAGAAGTTGATAAAATTACGCAGGGCACAGAGAAAGTGGATGGAGATGAGTGTGTCGTTGTCCCCCGACACTTGAACTCGTGGACATCCAATGAAGCTGAATGCTGGAAGTTTCAGAACTGATCAAAGAAACTATTTCTTCAAGCAGTGAATAGCTAAACTATGAAACTCACTCCCACGGTCACATCCAACTTGGATGGCTTTCAAAGAGGATTAGACAAATTCAACGAGGACAAGGCTATCAAAGGGTTACTAGCAATGATGGTTATGTTCTGGCTCCATGGTTGGAGGCAGTAACGCTTCTGAATACCAGTTGCTGGAAACTGCAGGATGGGAGAGGGCTCTTGTGCTCATGTCTTGCTTGCAGGCTTCCCATGGGCATCTGGTTGGCTATTGCTTACCATCTACCACCGAAAATGACAAGATCCACTCAGCAAGGTCAACAATAGATAGTAGGTGGTAGGGTAACAGCACAAGGGACTACCTCCATATTAGATGGTCTAAACTGAATGATAATGTTGCCGGACTACAACTCCCATCAACCCTGACCATTGGATATGCTGGCTGGGACAAAGGGAGTATTGCTGGAGTCCAGCAATACCTGGAGGGCTCCCCAACCTGCATTAAACCAGTGGTAGTGGGGGGGAATGTGTTATCAGAGTCTCAGAGAGCTGCAATCCAGTGTTTTCAACTGCAGTGTTTTATAATTGCTCGTCTACTAGTGGTAGGGTGAGATTTCTTCTTGAACGGAATTCCCCCAGATTTAAGCTAGATGTGAGTGTCCTCTAAGGGAGGATGGCTTTTTCAGCAAGATAATGATTCATCATCATCTTCATCATCATCAGATGAAGTCACCTCAGGACAACCAGTTTTAGAATCTTCCGTGACTGTTCGTTTTCTGCTTTTACAGCATGTGGTATAATAAATGGTAAATCTGTGGCTTAGACTTCTAAGCATTTCCTGTAACAGCAGATGCGTATAAATAGAGGATGAAATGCATAGGAAAGAAGGTATATACGTTAAATAATTGTGTGTGTGTGTGTGTGTGTGTGTGTGTGTGTGTGGTGTGTTTAAAAAAACAACAACCTGCCCATGACAAACTAAGAACACAGTAAGAGCCCTTCTGAATCAGACTAAAGACACATCTTTTCCACCATACTAACATTGACCGTCTACTCCAGTAGTGGCCACGGGGTGGCACAGGGTGGTTACCATGAAGGGGAGGGCAAGGAAGCTTAGCAGGGTGTGGGTGCAGTGTTAGCAGCATCAACATGGCCCCACTGCTCTGCCTGTGCTGTGCTGAGCTTCCCAGCTGCCTTGACCCTCTCCCTCTTAATAATAATAATAATATTTATTATTTGTACCCCGCCCTCTGGCTGGATTTCCCCAGCCACTCTGGGCGGCTTCCAACAGAAATCAAATACAAAATATCAACATTAAAAACTTCCCTAAAAGGGCTGCCTTCAGGTTTTTTCTGAAGTCAGGTAGTTGTTTATTTCCCTGACCTGTGATGGGAGGCGCGTTCCACAGGGCGGGCGCCACTACCGAGAAGGCCCTCTTGAGGACATGGCAGCAATATGCATTGTTGCAAAGCCAGTGAGCCACTTTGCCCTGTGCATGCCACCCCACCAGCCTCTACTGCATATACTCCTGGGAATTTCAATAGTCTTGTGCTCAGTTAGGTATTATTGAGCATGTAGAGTGTTATGTCCACTCATCTTTTCTTTAGGAAGATTATTGCTGGTTTAGATTATCTAATATGATGCGACTCCTGAGCTGTTACCCTGCTATCTGCCATTGAAAATGGCAAGGTCCACTCAGCAAGGTCAAAAGCTTTCTCCAGCTCCACCGCAAGTCCACAACTGACCAGTATGACTTCTAGTTCCCAATGCAGGAGCTTTGCATTGTTGGCGATGGGCTTCAAGGATTTTAAAATATAAGAAAGCTGGCTAGAATGTTCCTTAAATGTGGATTTGGCAGATGAGAAACAACATACCAAGCTGTTTATACATTCTATTAAAAGACAGGGAGGGTTGCTGATATGTAATTTGTAAAAGAGACTATATGATATTCAACTTGAATTTTATATCTCCGTGTTCTGCCATGACCCCACAAAAGTGTCCCTTTCTTTTTGTTTTCTAATTTGGAGGGATCATGTATTTATTTATTCATTTGGGATTGCAGCCCATCGTAGCATACACTGGCATTTTAGGACTGTGGAAGGTCAGGATGCTAAATCACACGGGAATCTGCATGAACAGAGAAGACTCCTCACTGATTCCTTGAACCAGGACAGCTGTAGATGGCTCTCTCCCTCCCTCCCTCCCTCCCCCCTCCCCCCCCCCTCTCTCTCTCTCTCGCATTTCTTCATTGGTCCTTCCTTGGGTTCAAGTTTGGCCAACCTACCAGATAGCATTCCTGTTCCAATATTTTAACTGAATGTTGTGTCACTCTCCAATAATGCCTTGTTTTAACTGTCATTATCCCTGCAATGGAGGCTGTTCCTCCTTTGCGTATAGACACGGCTATATTTTATCACTTTACCCTGCTTCACCCCTTGATCTCTGCAATCTGAGAACAGTATATATAGAATCTCAATAAAACATTTGTTAGCACCTGCAAGGCGGTGGCTATCAAGCAGTAGAGTTCCATAAAGCCAGAGGTACGTGACTGTGCTGTCCTACAGGTGGGGCTTTGTGTATGTACCTGCAGGCTGCAGTTTTTAAAGCAAAGAGGCATGTAAAACACAATTGCATAATCCCTGAGTGCTTTAGGCATAGGCTTAAACCCTTACATTTCTTGAAAAGAAAACAGCTAAGCAAAATACACAATTAGCCTCGACTACAGACCTATTTATTATATAAAAAGGGAGGGAAGCAAACGTGCACAGAACTATGACTCCCCACCTCCCAACCTAAATGAAAAGATTTCATTAAACAGCTGCAAGTATGAGCTAAGATTTTGGAAACTACCTCACAGACAAAGACTGTTGATTGAGTTTCTCCTGGTTAATTTACAATTTGGTCATGCTCTGATGAATATTGCAGGGTTAGGCTTTTCTGACTGTACACTACTGTAAGCCTGAATACAAACGAAGAGATCTTGTATGTGGAAGCTGAATGTAGATGAAAACTGGTTGGTGAAAAGAGGGGATTAGCTATTGGATCCTACCCAGTGTGGCTGGATGAGAAAATGGTTGGGTTTCATAATATAGTCATTTCTATTGAGCTGCTGAGGCAGTTTGGTTCCATATATAAAGAGAGAAGCAGTCTAGCCTCTGTTGCCTTCAACGTGCATTGCTTTGATCGGTTGTGAGGCTCTTTGGCCCTTCACATGTGCGCAACTGCAACTCCATCATGCTTGCTGGTGATATTCTACCTTCACTCAGTGTGAATACAATTTGCTCAAAAATGCAGAGGCAGCTAGTACTGTTGTGCTCTGGTCCAGCTTGGTGTGTTCCTTAGACATCGGGTTGGCACTGTGGCTATCTACACTTACCCTCCCCCCCCCATGTTTTCTGAGGTACAGGTCCATGCTTTCCCAGTTCATGTCCAAGCACTTTTTTTTTTTCTTGCTTTTTTGCTCACTGCTTTCCCCAGGAAAATTCACTCTTTAATGTTGAATCGAAGCAAACAGCAATTCAGGTTTTCTGCGGATTGAAATTCGCTCAGATTCAGTGCTAAAGAGTGGGTTTTCTTGGGGAAAGCACTGGGGAGGGCCCCAAGGTGTCAAACAAGGACCTGGAAATACATTACCTAGAGCAAAGGTAGTGTAGGTGGGTCTTGTGTGGGAACAGGATGCTGGATTAAATGGCCCTTTGGCCTGATCTAACATGGCTTTTCCTAAGTTCTAAAACTCTCAGGCCTCTAAAGGCAGCAGGAGGAGCACATTCTGCTATCACACTGTTAACACGTAGCAAGCTCAGCCTGGCCAATGCCTGGACAGGGAACACTTTAAAATGGCTTTTAAAAAATGTAGCAGCTGCATTGAATTTGGAGTGGGCTGGGTTAAGGTGCCTAGATGTGCGATGACATAATGAAACTGTAGTTTCGGGGCTGCGGGACAGATGGGATGAAAGGACAACATATTTGTGCTTGTGTCCTTGGATGCAGATAATTTACCCACAGCTCTGACACAGGGTGGCTGTTGCGCATCCTTGCAGAGAACAGTCTCCTAGGGCTGTTGGGTCTAAGTCCAGCTTAAAAACAAAGTGCCCTTATGAAGGGATCACAGGTCTTGAAACTGTTCCTCACCAATTAAGCCCTGGATGAGAAACTAAGCAGGCACACAGCCCACGGAGCCACAATATTCTCCACTACGGGAAAATGTGATCTATTTAAATGATGTTCATTACTTCTGCATGGCATCTACACATACCTATGCATTAGCATGTGCACAATTTATGCAAATCTTACTCCTCTTTTGATTCCTTTGGTGGCCCACCTCGATTATAGGCCCAGGCACAGATTTGTCACTTCCGTGAGAACTGGGCCAATACAACACACATGTAAAAAACAAACCAAGAGAAAACAGTGCACACGGACTGAGGCATCTTGGAAAGTTTTCTCTTTACTGAAGGATTTAACCAAAAGCCTGCTTTCTGACAGATCAAATCCAGCTAGTCCTGTACATACAGATCACATACATCATTCAGTGGCAGAAAAAGCATTTATTCAATATATAGCCCAAGCATTCCAAAGGTTTGAGGTGGATGATATTATTTTCTGTATAAACTCACAAGGGTCCTGGTGGAAGCAGTCTTCTCTCCATAGGCTTAACCCTGCTCCAATGTTACTGAAATATACTTCAGCTGAGTGGCTCTGGGAGAGACAAGCCAGATATGCAGATATAATGTTTAAAGAAAACACAAGTGAGCAAGCTGCAGTTGTCGAAAGCCTGTTTCTTAGCCTGCCATGTCATGTTAAGAGAGCCATCAGTGCTGCTTAAGAAGACTTCTATAACCTTTGGTGAAGGTAGCTCCTAAACCAAAACCAGCAGAACAAACTGAAAAAGAAGGCAGGGGATGACGACAACAAAAGACAAAGAAACGTGTCTTGATTAAAGACTTCTGAATATTAAAGGAAAATATAAGATCCTCTCCAATTGAAACCACTCACAGAAAACTGTAGTAATGCAAACCTGAACACAGCTTCCCGTGACACATGGCGTGCCTGGAAATCAAGAGATAAAGGGCTAGAGAAGTGCTATAAAACAATACCATATTCTCTAAAATTAATATGCACTTGAAAACACATTTTTAACATAAAACAAAACAAACCATTTCCCAATCTTTATAACAATGGAGGGCGGAAGGAGTCTGATTACCAGTTGCAATTTTATACCTACTTAAGAGCATAAGAGGACTCGTGCTGGATCAGACAAAAGGCCAAACTAGGAATAGGAAGAGGAATAGATAGGAATAATTTATTATTGGCCAAGTACATTTTCCAACATACTTGGAATTTGTTTCGGCTACATTGCAATGTAAACATACAGACACTGTTCCTCTCACAATACAAAGAAGTAAAGAAACCCCACCCATATTTTCTCCCCTTAAGCTACAACTACGAATTTAACAATTTAATGGCACAAGGGAAAAAACTATTCTTGTGCCTGGCCGATTTTGTATATGAAGTCCTGTAGCGACGTCCAGATGGAAGTAAATCAAGCAGATGATGACCGGGATGTAAAGGATGCTACAATTCTCTCTGCTCTCTTCCTTACTCGGGTAGCATAAATTGTCTCTATTGAAGGCAAGCTAACACCAATTACCTTTCTGCAATTCTTACAGCTCGTTGGAGCTTTTTCTTGTCTCTCTTAGAGGCTGTACCGTACCAAGCTGTTATAGAATTACAGAGAACAGTTTCAATGATGCCTCTGTAGAATTGAATCAACACTTCCTGGGACAATTTAAATTTCCTTAGTTGACGCAGGAAATACAGCCTCTGGTGGACCTTTTTAATAATACTATTGATGTTGCTTGACCAATTTAAGTTATAGAAATTATGGAGCCCAGGAACTTAAAGGACTCTACTATTACAACCATGTTACCAAGAATGGAAAGTGGTGGCAGAACAGAAGAGTGCCTTCTGAAATCAATTACCATTTCTACTGTCTTTTGGATATTTAGTACCAAATTATTTTCAAACTAGTCCACAGTGGCCAACCAAGTGTCTAAGGGAAGCTTCCTAGCAGGGCACAAATGCTTCCCAGCAACTGGTATTCAGAGGCACTGGAAGTAGCAGCACATAACCATCATGGTTGGTAACCACCTTATCCTCCTTGGAATTTGTACCCCCTTTTTAAAACCACCCAAGTCGCTGGCCTTGTGGGAGCAAATTTCACTCTGCAAGGCAAAACCCCAGTTAACACCTGAGGAGGAAATCCCGAAGCAAAGCTCTGAAACAAACGTAATGACGGAAGT
Organism: Lacerta agilis; assembly: GCF_009819535.1. Taxonomy (NCBI): domain Eukaryota; kingdom Metazoa; phylum Chordata; class Lepidosauria; order Squamata; family Lacertidae; genus Lacerta; species Lacerta agilis. Next base: position 67,411,807 of record NC_046313.1, read on the forward strand.
AACATCTCAGAGCCCTGGAAGGAAACCAATTAGAAATACGGGTATTAGAGAGGATGTGGCCCACAATATTGATGGTGACATACTACAGGACTGGCAAGTTCCAATTCAGAAAAAAGGTTGGAACCTGATACTAATCCCTCAAAAGCTTGTACAGTATTTGTCAACTACCCAAAACGAAGGGCTTCTCTCACGGATAGATGACATAATGCATTTTCTGAACATCCTGAATGATACGTTGCCAGGAGTAGTAAAGCCAAACGATATTGTTTCCATAGAGTACTTACATTATGATGGTTACTCGGTACGAGCAATGATCACCTTTCAAGGTCAAAATTTGCCCAATCTTATCCACAGATCAAGACACCTATTCTTAAAGGAAAGGATAGCAATACTAAGATTCTTTGAAATAGGGTTCCATTGACACCCCCCCCTTTTTATGTCAAGTGTGACTCTGTGGTAAGTAGCGTTGGCATGGCAGAAGGCACAGGATCTGACCTTAGTTCCAACAGTCCCTACTCTGGGAATCCCTGCTTAGCCAACCTGTTGGCATGTGACTGAATCTTACTCCCAAGCAGCAACAGTTCGGAACTGGCTTTCAGTGATTAAAGAATAAAGAGGCCACTTGGGCTTAGGTGCTGCTTCCTGGTTCCTCTATGACCATGTACTCCAGTCCACCTTTCAGCCATATGCTTGCCGGTGACAGAGAGGGAAACTGCGCAAAAGCGTATCCTTCTCAAAACCACTTCATTATGACACACTTTCCAAATAACAGACCTGAATAGATAGGGAGGGGGCCACACATGAAGCTTTGGCAAGAAGGCATCTCTTGCATAGCCTGAAACATGATTTTGGACCATCTCTCCCCTTTACTAGAGGAAGAAGAACCCAATATCTAAAAAGCACAATATAGTTTCTGGAAGGCAAATTGCTTTGTTTCTTGGAACATGAAACCACCCACACATTTTACAGTACAGATGCTCATTAACAAACATGCAGAAAACAAGGGGGAAATATTTTCCTGCTTCAATGGCTACAGGGAAAAAAAACAAAAAATCTGACTCCAGCTAGAATCCTGGGTTAAGGCATGAATTGCTACAAAAAAAGATAGGGGGGCGGGGACATGATTTCATGGCATTTCTGATCAAGAAAGAGAGTGAAACTGGAATGTAGCCTCATCACATCTCCTTTGATCCAAGAACCTCAGTGATTCATTCATTATTTTGTAAGTGACCAAGAGTGCAGCTAACTCAGTAATTTAGGGCAATTTTTTTGCTGGTGACAGCATCACATTTCCATCTACAGAACACCTCCCCCACCACCTGATTATTATTATTATTTTAGTAACCTTCTTGAAGATTGAGATGGATACCCAATTAAGGTTTGATTCACACTGTTGATTTCCCTTCCAATTCATCCTGTAGGTGTGCCATATGGATTAAATTTAATTTTAACGTGAACTGGACTGTACGCACATGGTTAATACTATATTCATTCACATACAGAATATGAAAATATTTAAACTGGAAACACATACTCCATGCTATCCTTTAATGGGTTAATTAAATAATTAAATGGGTTAATTAAATAATCCTTTGGATGCAACAGGGGGTAGGAAACTTAGGCTGTGAGTCTATAACTGCTTGCATGGGTGTAAATCCCAGTAAACTCAATATGACTTACTTCTGAGTAGATATACATAGGATTGTGCTTTCAGAGTTTCCTCAATATGTGAATGTCTTCATCCAAATACTGAACCAAAGCATTGATCATGATTCATTTGCAATCCCTTTTTTAAAAAGCAATTTTGAAATTATATAGGAAAATGTGGATGCCATTATGGCAATGGATGTTCTGTGAAGGCTTTGAAGAAAAGTGATGGCCCATATTTGCTGGGGAAGATTGCCAAGGGTTTCTCTGGTTATGGAAATTGTTCAAATGTATTCAAGCTGCTGAAGATGACTCACAGTGGAAACCTAATCATGTCTACTCAGAAGTAAGTCCCACCGAATCCAGTGGGTCTTAGTGCCAGGTACAGTAAATGGGGTTAGGGTTGCAGCCTCAGAGTCAAAAACATGCGGAGACACGAATAGTACATGTGTGCTTCTTTCTATGAACAAACTGTGCTGCCAAACAGCAGTTCTTAAGAAAGTGACTATAACTTTTGGTATGTTACCAGTTTTATGATGATCATATTGTTTCTGTTAAGAAATTCATACGCTTCACACATTATACGGTAGCATTTTATTTTTTAAAAAAGTATAATATTTATTTACTATATTTATATCCCACCTTTCCTCCTCATTGCTCAAGGTGGCATACATGGCATTCTCTCCCATTTTTATATTTAGTTAAGCTAAGACTCCTTGTGTGAGATTTCAGTGTCCACACAGTGAGCCAGTAGCCATTTCCATGACTGTGGCTCCCTCCGCCAGCAGCCATTTTGGAAATGGCTGCAAGAACTAAGCCACATGAACCATGTTGATGCCACCTTAACATTCAGTCGCTGCACCTCAAAAAGGCTGTTGTAGAGCTGGAAAATGTTTTTTAAAAGGGCAGCTAAAATGATCATGGGATGAGAACAATTCGTCTGTGAGGAAAGGTCATACTGATTGGGACTTCTTGGTTTAGAAAAAGAAGATTAAGTGGGGAGATGACAGGGTTATTAAATTATAAATGGGGTGGAGAAAGTGGACAGAGAGGTTTCCTTCCTCTCTCATAATACTAGAAGTCAGGTCCTACTTGTGGACTTCCTCTAGCCCTCTGGCTGAGCACTGTGGGAAAGAGTGCTGGACTAGGTGAGCCTTTTGTCTAACCCAGCAGGATTTTTCTGTACATTCTAACATATCATTCATTATTTTCTCTGGGCAACATATTTAGCAAGTTTTGTGTTGTGTATTAAGCAATAACACAGTCAAGATGTTTAATATAGAGTATTGTGTTGTATTACAGACCTTATTTGAATGTACAAGTTACAGCGGGAACAGCAATCATTTGCTGATTCAGGAGCAGGATTTGGATCCTCTGCCGGATTGGTTTCCGGGAGGGAATCCATGCCATTGGTTCCCGCCAAAATGTATCTTCTCCCTACTAGACAACTGTTATTATATAAACCCCAGTTTCTCCATTCCTGTAGCTGGCTCTTCTTCCTCTATGTGTCCTGAAATAAAGAGATTTGTACCTGATTCTTGCTCGCGTTATTAATCGACACCGATGGAAGTCACTGAATACCCGTACACGACGCAACACTTTGCACATTGTACCTTCTTGAGCATGGACACAGAATTCCTCCTCTTATTAATAGCGGTGCCTCTATATTTTTGCATAATTTTGGGATCAACTTAGGATGGTGTTTGGTGTTTTTTAATGCCCACATTAAAAGGTCGCTTTGAACAACTTTACTGGAGGATGCAAAATTTGAAAAGGGGGCCGAGAACAAAGGGAAGAAATGTGAAAAAGATGTCTCTGTCACACCCTGTAAAATAGATAAATGTGTCAAAATGAGCAAAAAACAAAAGTTGAAAGGAGGTTTTGAGTGGGGAATCGGTGAATAGATGGTGCAATCAGATCAAGATGTTTTTAAGGGGAAGGAACTGGTGCAAACAAGGACGGAGTACGGTGAAATACTGCTGCAAGAAAAATTCTTAATGCAAGGGACAGTGTGGTAAAGTTGGCGCCTCTTTTATGAGGCACTAGGATGCTTCCAGTTTATAGGCTTGTGAATATAATTTTGCATCGAAGAGGCGTGTGGCAACACCTGCAATTCACAAAGGGACCATGGCAGTCCTACGCTGATGGCTGCCAGTTCAAACACACTAGCATGATCATCATGGCTGTCACTTCGACAGCGACACAATGCCAGTGACAGCAGCAGCAAACTCTCATGCTTGGATGGGACTCTTTGAAGTACTTCCTGGTTTGCTTCCCCTTTGGGAAGGAGTGGAATCACCCGTGAAGTTGCCCGTTGTCTGGTAGTTCGTAGCATGCAAGCAATCAGAAACCGGTAGCATACAGAAACAAGTGCAAGAGTATACAAAAAGAAATGCAAAAGCATTTCAGTACTATAAATATAATAGAATTACATCTTTGGCAGCAATAATGATAATAATAAGGGTGCCTGAGGAGTTTCAACCTGTTCCTGGATGTTCTGGCCACATTTTTGCAAAGCACATTTTTGCAAAGCAATTTCCTCTGATACAACACATTTTTGTAAGTTGTTTTCACAAGTATCTATTTCACTCCAGCACATGCCCTCTTGCACACATATCGCAGCTGCAGAATTGTATTGCGAAATTCAGAGAAGGTCAAATTTTGAAAGACAGCTGTGTTTGGGTTGACATCTTGTTTGGGGCAAGTGTGAAGGAAGTATTTTTTAATATTTATATTTTATTAAGGTGATTTCAATTAAAAGAAATAAAGTGATCCAGGAAAAAAGAAGGAAAATTGAGAGGGAGAAAAGCAACAATAACAAAGATACATACAAAAGCAAAAATATACCAAAAAGCAACATACAATATTCCCATACATTCTTGTATACATTGACATAGTGTTATTGTCCTAGTGCTTATGTAAATGTTAATAGCCTACTACATTTTGTGTAAACTCATTCCAATGTTATCGTACTTATCCATACAGAGCCTGCCCCTGTAAGCCGTCAATTCATAAATTGCGAGTGATGTCAGTCATATCGTCAGTCCATTGATTGAAGGGTATCACACGTTAATTTTTCCAATTCCTCAAAATCACTCTCTTGGCCACCATTAGGGCATATGAAAACCCATTTCCGTTGTCCCGTTGACAATTTCCATACTGCAGGTAGAATCATAGAATCATAGAATCATAGAGTTGGAAGAGACCACAAGGCCATCCAGTCCAACCCCCTGCCATGCAGGAAACACCATCAAGCATTCCTGACAGATGGCTGTCAAGCCTCCGCTTAAAGACCTCCAAAGAAGGAGACTCACCACACTCCTTGGCAGCAAATTCCACTGTCGGACAGCTCTTACTGTCAGGAAGTTCTTCCTAATGTTTAGGTGGAATCTTCTTTCTTGTAGTTTGAATCCATTGCCCCGTGTCCGCTTCTCTGGAGCAGCAGAAAACAACCTTTCACCCTCCTCTAAATGACATCCTTTGATATATTTGAACATGGCTATCATATCACCCCTTAACCTTCTCTTCTCCAGGCTAAACATACCCAGCTCCCTAAGCCGTTCCTCAGGTATGTAGTTCAAGAAAATATTCTCCCCTGAACGATTTAACTTTTTTCTGCACAGTCATAGTTACGTAGTCCAGCACTTTCTCCCAAAACTTGTTAAGTATAGAACACTGTACAAACATATGTTTCAGGGAGCAGAATCAAATTCCCCACCCCCCACCCCTAGAATCAAGTCATGAGATAAAATGTTCCAGCCTCAGCTTCCCCCATGTCAGGGGACTGAGCAGATGAAGAGGGTGGTGGAGACCACCTCCCCCAGGAGCCTCCCAGAGAGGAGGAAGGGGCAGATAGTATAGATCCACAGGGCTGGTTCGACACAGACAGGGCACACCCCAGAGGAAGGAGGAGAGGGAAGAAGTTGGGAATAATGGGAGTGAGGAGCCAGTTAGCACTGAGCTGGCAGAGCCCAAGCAGCAGCTGACTGACCACGCTGCCACTGGAGACTCTCCCAGAACGGTGTTCCCTCTCCCAAACCAAGTGTTCACTGAGAATAGCAGGCCAGAGGGCTCAAAGGCAGGTGCCCTTGTAAGAGAAGGGAGGAGTTTGATGAATAGGGAAGTACGGAGAAGAGGCGCATGAAGCTTCACTCGGAGCAACGTTATATACTGAAAGGTGCTTGGTTGCCTTGCCTTGGCATCTGTAATAATAATAAAAAGGACTAAAAAGCCTGTGTTTTCTCTTGTCTCTCTGCTTTCCTGGGCAATCAGCCAGGAGCCACCAACAGCACCCTGACACCGTAAATGGTTTGTGCCTCTTCGGCATCACTGGCCACGCATCAGCTTCTTTCGGTGCTTCCAAAGGCAAGGGTGGGGTAGGCGGAAACACTCATCCCTTGATGTTACTTACAGCCAACTGCTCCGAATTCTGCTGCCTGCCGTGGGCCAAGCCTATCAGGCTCACTGACAGAAGAGGGCAGCCACCACCAGAGGCTTGCTTTTGCTCAGGGCCCCCTCAAACCTGGAACCAGCCTTGTCTATTCCTGGCCTCCATCAGCCCTGTGAACAGAAGGGAACCAGAGAATCTCTGAACACAAAGAGGTGACCATATGCATGAATCAAATCATATCCCAATGTATTCCCCATGCTGATATGCTCTTCTTCCTGAAGGCTGCAGCACCCCAGACCTCCCAGTGTAAAAATGAATGAATGAATGAATAAACCACAGAGTCTGCATTCTGTATTCCAAGAGAACACGTTTTAATAGGCAGCTTCCTAGCAACAGAGGACTTTAATAAAGAGCCACCCTCTCCTGCCCCACCATTGGTGCCTTTGTGTGGAACTTTCAGGCCTTCAAAATAATTAATACATTGACCTGATGGCGTGGCCTCAGATTGTTGTCGATGGCCAGTCTTTGCCATGGCAAAGGAGGGAGACACATTCAGGGATGGAAATCGCAAAGGTCATTTTGAGTAACAGCAGGTAATGGGGTGACTAATAGGTGGTTTGGTTAAAAGAAAAACTAGCACTGAGAAATTATTAACCTCTGGATAGGAAAAATGTATTTGGGAAAGTTCCCAGCCCAAACTGTGACTGTAGAAATTTCAAAGTGTCACCTTCCCACCCCACCCCCTGCCTTGCTTATGTGCCTTTTACATCAGCCTAAATTTCAGCAACTGGACAAGAGAAGGTTATTTTCTTATCTTTCTACATCAAGAGCAATGCCAGCCCCTCATCATATCCTCATAGCTTTGGTTTATTCTCCTGTTTGCGTTGAGAAGATTGTTTAGGCTGAGTTGCTGACTGTAGTCTTACCCACAAGGCTAGATTTCCCTCCATACCCCAGAAAGAGTAAGAAAGAAAAAGAAGGGCAAGCACCTTGCAGCAAAGACATAACACAATACCCTAGAATATCTTGTAAGTTTCAGATCTTGACGAACATGTCCTCTTTGCCAGGTAGAAGTTATAAAACAATTGATGACAAGATTAAAGAACCACAAAGGTAATGCAGTTAGTTGCTCATGCAAGTTTAAATTTTAGGGCTTTCATAACACTTCTATCTGAATCTCATGATGATGATGTCTCTGAGAAACCTTCAAGCACCTTTTCCATACTGTCAGATTCCGCCGTAAAATAATTAATCCTACCTGGTCCATTTTCCCCATAACTGCTGAAACTGCAGACACATCCTCTGAGTGACTGACTACTTGGGCACTATGTTTTGACAGACCAGCCATTTATTCCTAGCCCCAGAATGTCTACTTTCTATTCTGCAGCCAAGTACGTGTTTCTTAAAAGCTTCCAATTTGCTTTCATTTGTGCAACAACGATACAAATTTGCCTCATGTCTACTCTAGATCTCACATCTATCCCAAGAGACTCTCCACTCCACCGGGAACGATTGAAATCCTATTGCAGTAATTATGTGCCGGCTATAGAAAATACCAACCAGAAGAGAAGAAGGTTCTGTTTCTAATTGCCTTGGCTCTGGAGGACAGTAAATCTTAAAGTATCTTCATTGAGTCAGTATTACACGACACAACTCCATATGATTTTGCTCTCTGGGATTCAGATGGCCATTTTAATCTACTATGTAGTGCCAGAACATCTTAAGCTGTCATTTTTGCTCTCATTTGCCTTGCAAACCCATAGACCAATAGCGGCACGACACAAATTGAGTGTGACTTGTGAATTTGTTCATTTCACTAAAGATTAAGTAGTTATGAAGTCAATGGTGGTGGTGGTGGGGAATCTATGAAAAAGATCTGATGACGAAGAGGTGACAGTCAGGCAAATTGCAACATTGCCCAAAGAGTAGAAATAACTCTCCTCTGAGCTAAATCGTTTGGTATCAGACCACCTCCCTCTGAGTCAGTAGAAGATCACGTTGTACAGCAGGGGTAGACAACATGGTGTCCTCCAGATGCTGATCAATTCCCACCAGCCAGCATGGCCAATGATCAGGGATGCTGGGAGTTGTAGTTCACCGACATCTGGAGGGCATCATGTGAGTTACCATGATGTTAGTCACCATGGACTGTTAACCAGAAACTCCCTTTTCTTTACAGACGTAGTGGAATTACCAATACTGCTGCAGTTTTTTCAGGGTGTCCTGCAAAGACAATCATATGCCAAAAAACCCCCCAATGCAAAGGTCAGTAACTCTATCATATTTATCAGTTTGTTTATAAGTTGCATTCATTATTTACTGTTTATTTTCATGTCCAATATAAGTAGCAATGTGGTGGTGCATATAATACAGAACTCAAACGAAACAAAACTGAACAGAGGATTAATCTTTTTCCTCACTGTAGTCTGTTATTTTCTTCATCCATATGGAGATTTCATCTTCTGCTTCATCATCTTCACGAGGGTGTGCTGACATCTCATCATCTACAGATATTTTGGCATCAAGAGATGGGAGACTTCATTCCCATCAAACCATATGAGTGTACATTTCTTGTTTTCAATATTGCATCCATTATTTTGTGGATTACTCAGCAGAGACTCCCTTTGTGTAGCTCCATTCCAGATTCCAAACACACACAAAAAATCATCCACAGTATTTTCTGCTGGATGACAGACTTGCATGGTGGTGTAGTAGTTCCATCTGTTCCTTTGATCTCGTTCAGGGGAGATCCAGTTTTTGGTTTATACACATCCATGAACTTCGGCAAACGTGCTTTATTTAGAGTTTTCAAACTTTATACCCGCACATCTGGCAAACAAATACGCTGGTGTTCTATATGGTTGCTTTATTTACTAGCTCTGAATTGCCTTAGGATGAAAATGTCTTCTTGTTTCTTTCCAGAAATGGTCCTTACCACCAGCCACATCTGGTGAAGCAGTTAAGGTAAAGATCTGCACAGTGATGACCCCAAAATGGCATCAAGCTTTGTCACATGAGACTGCAGCAGACCAGCTTCTATCCAAGTAGTATTCATTTCATCTTGTAAGTGTGAAACACTTCCCAGAAGAATGACTAGTACATCAGTGTCAATAGTGCTCCTGACATTGTTATTTGGTGAGGTACATGACGACGCAAGGAAGGTAGTGAATGAGTCAGCATTTTAACTTTCCATGAGCTCATATCAAGCAGCTACCTTATTCACTGCACTACCATTCACAATATGAAAAACATTGCTTGCATTGTGCAGCCTAAGAATATGGACATCCTCCATTAGACACTAATGCATTCACTAGAAATCTATTTGAAGCTATTGCTCCACATCACTGCAGCAAAATGGGAAGGTTGTCTTAATTCAGCTCCAGAAATGCACAGCAACTTAAGACTACCCTGTTGTCTTGTTTACTGATGAAGTAACTGCCCTGTTGAAAGCAACGGATCACTGTCATTCATCTTGCTAAGCTTTTTACAGTAATTTGTCTGGCAGCTCCCCAAAACACTGGGGAGAGCTCACCAACATTGATGTCAGCAAATGCACAGTCAAGGGCAGCTGGTTCCTGAGTATCAATTCATCTATCAAGTGGCCTCAAGAGGACAACTGGCTTCTCATTTGAAATCATGGTTGTGACGGAACACAAATGGCACTGCGTTTACAATATCTAGTGAAAAACATAAGAATTGCTGCATCATTCCCACCTACCCTATTTTAGCATCAACAGCTTTCCCGTCATTTTGCCTTCTTCTGAAGTTCTTAATGTTGCTCCTTCATTAAATATAATATTGTTGCACGCCACCCCAATCTCTGAGCAGTGTGAGATTCCAGGGGTTCCAGGTACTTATCTAGGATTCAGTTTTCTTTGGAATGAAGGACAGTGGAGGCTGTGGTGTCTTTATGATATATGGTTTATTTACACATATTTACAACCTGAGCCTGCGAGGGAGGGGTTCACAGCATTAACTCCCCAAGAGGGCCTTGCTTCTCTCATAGCCACAGCCTTGGATTCAAGCAGAAATTAGGCATGGCTCTGTCTCTTAGTTGCCCAGCCTGCAGCCTGCAGCTTCTAGCTCTCTCACACAACTGAATTCTGGCCTTTGTCTTTCTAACTAACAGACCATTGAGGGAGGGGGACCCACCAATTTGCCCTCTGGCACAGAGTCACTTCCTCTGTTCCTAAAGGTAGCCTTCACCCACCTAGTGCCCTTCAGCTGTTTTGTCCTACAACTCCCACCAGCCATTGGCCATACTTACTGGGGCTGTTGGGAGTTGGACTCCAGCAACATCTGGAGGAGTAAACAGATTCCCCACCCCAGACTTTGCACAATCTGGTAAACATAGGAAGCTGCCTTCTATTGAGTCAGACTCCTGGCCCATCAAGCTCAACACTGTCTACACTGACTGGCAGTGGCTCTTCAGAGTTGCAGGCAGGGACATTCCAGTGTTCTCCAGATGTCATTGGACTCCAGTTCCCATCAACCCCAGACTGTATAGCTAATGGTCAGGGATGATTTTTAAAAATATAAATATTTTATTCTATGACAGTATTTATTTGCCACCCACACATAGGAAATATCAAGGCAGTGCGCAACATGGTGACTGGCACCCATCTGTCTCAGGAGACAATGGAGGAGTGTGCCTTTGGGGGTGAGGTCTATAGGGAGCTGGCTTCCAGCACCAGGCCCATTGGCAGACCAACTCTGTGCTACAAAGATGTCTGCAAATGTGGTGTGAAGGCTGGCAGCATCAATCCTGCCATGTGGGGATCCCTTGCATACAACCGCAGTGCCTGGAGATGGGCAGTCGAGTTGTGTTTCCATAGCAGTGGCCAGAAGAGAAATGACCTCTGGGAGGAGTGCAAGAGAGAAGAAACGCCATGCTGCATCTGCAGCAGCACAACCAGACACCTTCATCTGCCCCAGCTGCAACAAAACATGTCTCTCCCGCAATAGATACGGATACCATAAAACACAAAATGACTAAAACCATAAATATGGTGAGTGTGGAAGTCCAAAACATCTGGAGCGTGACTGGTTGGCAAAGGGTGAGAAAGTGAACTGGTTCGCTCTCATAGAGTGCGGGACATTCATTGTATCTGAACAGGAATAAGAAGGTGATGGCCACAAGAACATAACAAAAGGCTGCTGGATTAGGCCAATGGCCCATCTGGCCCAGCATCCTATCATCACTGATGTCTAGCAGAAGCCTGTGGGGACCCAGCAAGCAGGACCTGAGCACAAGATCACTCTCCGCTTCTGCGGTTTTTGGCAACTGGCATTCAGAAGCACAACTGCCTCTGACTGTGGAATGCATTTCATCTTGGGGATACTGTTACCCAAGAATTTGGGGGCTCATTCTGCCTCTTGAGTGCCCTTGGCCATTGCAGCTGGGCAGGGGTGTCCCGTCCTCCCTTAATTCCTCCAATGCAAAAGTTCCAGAGCCCAACCTCTTGCATAACAACACAGACGCTCCTGACGGCTCTTCTCATTATTTGCTTTCAAAAAACATGCCCCGACAGTTTCCCCCTCCCCTTCCCTCCCTGGAGCTGCCAGTCACCTGTCAAGGAGAGTTGGTTGCTGTGCGCCACTCTCTTGCTTTCTGGGAAAGGAATGCTTAATTCAGTCAGCCCCCAGGCAGGTTGCAGAAGGCAGTGAGTAAAGACCACGGAAGCATGTGTGTGGGCATGAACATGTGTGTGTGTGTGTGTGTGTGTGTGTGTGTGTGTGATATGCATGTTGATGCAGAGTAAAGTAGTTCTTTATTTAGAAGGCTATGTGGTAAAATATCTATTTGCTGCTCAGCTGTAAAGGAAAAAGTAAGGGGGAGGTCAGTAAAAGACTTCTCCAGAGTAATGGGACACATACATCTTATGGAAGGGCAAAGCACTGTGGTTCTTTCTGTCACGCCAATCCTATGCATCTTTACAAGGTACATTTTGAAAGCTGAAAGAAAACAAATGAGATCACCTTTATGCCTTTGTCTTCTCAAGGACCCTTCTGTACTGCTGCTCTGGTTCAAAATGGAACAACTTCAGGGCTAAGGGTGTAACATGAAGAAGTAAAAACCCAATCACAGCAGAGCAGAAACTCTGTTACATAAAGCAGCTGTGAAAGGGGCAGAACAGCAGGGTCAAAACTAAAAAGAGGGCCAAGGAGATCAAACAGTGTTTGGTGGGGCAGTGACGTCACCGGGGCAAGATGGCATTTTGATCTACTGCTTCTCCCTCCCCAGAAAGAAGAATAGCCTAGTTTGCTCTAAAATGAAGCCTTGCTCAAACTTTCAATAGGCTGCAGAATCAGAGGACAGCAAAATAGTACTCTGGGTAACTGTTTTTTGCCTCCACCTCAGATCACTGGAGAATCGCAAGCCTGAAGTCAGCAGTGGAACTGAATGGGAGGAGAGAATTCTGCACACCAGAGGACCCTCCACAGGAATGGCTGCTGAGGCCTGCGAGCAAAAATGGAACCTAGTTCAAACAGTTGCTCCAGTGGAAGTTCAGTTCACATGCGAGTGGAGCAAATGGATACCTTTCCTTCCTCTCTGGAAGCTAGAATAGCATATCCGTTTGCTTATTACACTGTATCCATTACTGTTGTACTGTTTTGATGTTTGTCACCCTAGGCTCCTTTGGGAGCGATGGATGGATATTGAATGAATAATCCACAACCATGTGTGGTAGGTTAGGCTCAAGGTCTCACTAAATTAGCTCCATAGCAGAGTCGGGATTTGAATCTTAGTCTCCCCCTTAAATGGGGGGGGGGGAGGAGAACTGTGTGAATGGGGCAATCATCCTCCTGGCTGGCTGTATGGAGTCCCCACTCCCCATGCCTATTACTTTTAATGAGTAGTGACAGGGTTGCTAGCCTGCTTCTCCTGAACGAGGCCTGAGACTCCATGGAGTAGCCTGCACTGCTTGAGGCCTCAGTTATCTCATCTCTAAAATGCGCACAAACCTTGATATTATTTCCCCTCATCCTGAGATACAGTAGTAGAAATTTGTGTTTGTAATTCCAGACAACGGATGTGAATCCAAGACAGCATCCTCATTGTTGATGCTCTGCCATTTAATATTGTTGACTGTATTTATTGTTTCAGCTGCTTTGTTAATTTATTGTTCTGTTATTGTGTTTTAAATTGGATTTTATGGTACCCCTTCCTGTGGTCATTATGATGAATGTTGAGTTATAAGTATTTTAATAAATAAACAAACAATCATTACTTCTAGGTGGATTGGAGTAATAATAATAATAATAATAATAATAATAATAATAATAAATCCCCACTTTTATCAGAGCAGTGCAAAAGGCACTTTGTTCTAAAGTGCAAAAAAATTTGTTGCATGGCCATTATAACAGCATATTTAGAGCGGCAGTAAATGTGCTGTATTGCAAAACGAGTCTTTGATTAATGAATGGCCTTTGTTTGCTAGAGCCTGTTCCAAGCCACTGGAATTTGTGTCACACCTCATCAGCCTGGGTGGGAGCTGAGTCTTGGATCTGGCTGGAGAGAATTCTTTTATATATATATACAGTTTGGAGCTGGTTGGAGGAGGTCGCTAAGAGGCTTCTGGTTGGCAAATGTATGGAAGTGTGAGCAGCAAAGTGAACTCTGGTATCCTCTCAAAAACTTCAGCCCAAAACAATACTTTTGGCTGGGTTTTGTATATCCCCTCAGGGTTTGTGACACAAAACTAGCACAAATATTTGGCCGATATTTGAAAGGATCTGACAATGTTGGTTTTGGGGGTGTTAACTAGGAGCCCAGATTGATATGAGAGGGACACACTCGTAGGAGGTGGCACAAAACTGGAGGGTTGTGGCACAAAAATGGCTAAGGTTTTGAGAGTATCCCAGACATTAGGCCTTGAAATTTACACTCCTCAAAAACATGTTCTATGATATTCGGGTGCTGGTTTTATCTGCCTTTATGCTTGCTTTCTATTGCTAAATATGTAAATACACAAACAAACACATGTTCCAATAATAAAAAGCCACGCACACTCACAAAACTCCTGACCTTTCTCCTCACAAAAAACTGACTCTAAAAATCTGCCCCCCAAACTATCTACTGCTCAGGAAAGCATGAAAATAATATTATGGATGAGACAGTGATTTTATTGCTACATTTTGCACTTGAAATATGCAAAAAAATGTACTTTTCCTATCTTCCCCAGACAATTTTACAATATGCATTGAACAGACACTTAAAGGCAATCATCCAAGAAACCAGTGAATGTGGTTTGTACAGCAAACTTTACGCCACCTTTCAAACTGCATTACTAGCAATACCACAGGTTTGTTATGGAGGTGTTGGCCTCAGCGAAGCAGATGGGTTAGGTATGTTACAGACTATAGAGCATGTGTTTCTGTAAATTGCGTTAGTGTGAATTTTTTAAAAGTGAGGGATGCTACAGAAATCTAGCATCTTTGTTTTTTGGATGCTAGATTTCTGTAGCATCCCTCATTTTTAAATATTCTACAATAACACAATATACAGAATACAGAATACCACAAGCAGCAAACTTTTCCACAACCAACATGAGTCAATGACTACTTAGCTACTGTAACTTCCCACCACTAGATGTGGATAAGGAATACAGTGGTACCTCGGGTTAAGTACTTAATTCGTTCCGGAGGTCCGTTCTTAACCTGAAGCGTACTTAACCTGAAGCACCACTTTAGCTAATGGGACCTCCTGCTGCCGCTGCACCACCAGAGCACGATTTCTGTTCTTAAGCGGAGTTCCTAACCTGAAGCGTACTTAACCCAAGGTACCACTGTACTTTTGTGTTTATATGATCAACAAGGGGGGAACCCACCATGGTTATTTACCTGCTATGGACAGTTTGGGGCCCTGGACAAGAGCAATGTGAGAGCCACACCCCATAGTCGCCTTTGACTGGACTTAACCATCCAGGAGTCCTTTACCTTTTACCTTTATTGACACAAGAGTGAGCTAAAAAGATGGCACTTTGAATCTAGTTATGTATGCTTATTAGGTAAGGGCAGATCCACATCATACATGTTTTCCCAAAAGAATCCTGGAATTTGAGTTTCCTGGCTGCGTTTCCTTCAAAACATAACAAAACAAATGTGATTTTAACCATGTTTTTTTTTTTAAAGTGCTAACATGTAGTTTGGTTCAAATACATTTCTTCCTAGCCCTAAAAGTGGTGTGCACACAGATCCCATTAATTTCATTGGAGCTTGGTTTGGGGTCATGCTTTGGCCAATGAGGCTTCCCCTGTGTCATTGTTAATATAGCACTTGTGCAGCTATTGCCTCTTCAATGCTGTAGCAGGATGTTGCATTCCCATATCTAACTCATCCACCATACAAGCTCATGGCAATTTGCTGCAATGCCTTGATTTTTCAACACCCACTCTGTGCGCACCAGTGGTACTTCAGCATACAAAAAGTGTGCTTAATCAGGGTTTCTGGCAGCAGTTCTGGCAATCTGGAAACTGCTGCGTGAACATCAACAGAGTAACTGGGCTTGTATCTGTAGCTTTTTAGGGGCGGGCAATCCACAAACAACTGAAGGTGACTTATTTGTACGCAATCAGCTGAAGCTCAGCCAGTTTCAATGGAAGCATGCCAGCTAAAATAGTTTGTATAGAACATGCATTATAACCTCCAGGGTTTTTAAACTAGGTGATATTTCAAGGATTCAATTCAAAGTCGATAGAATAAGATACAAGTCTTTAAACCCCTGTTCCTAGCTTGGGGGTGGGGCGTAGTTCTTTTTCTGCTGTCATCATGATTTCTCAAACATTTTGCTAACAGCACATTTGACACATTTTTTAAGGCAGCTGCTGAAGCTGGAGAACTAACTTTGTTTTGTTTATCACTGAAAAGCAACAGTGGCAGAAAGATATGCGGCATCACCATGTAGGAATGTGTAAGGATGCACTTGTGACTTAAAATGACAGGCGTTGGCATAATTATTCTAGTCCAATTCTACTCCTTCGTCATTATCATCCTTGCAGCCACCAGTAGAACCACCCCACAAATTCCTAACAGATTGCTATAAAAACTGACAAGTGGAATGATCTAGGCATGAATAAACCACTCTGCTGGAGAGCAATAGCCAATTTTAGTCCTACTCAGAGCAGAACTCATTGGTTGCAATGGGGAAGCCAGACTGGTGAGAGCTGTGGCCTGGGAAGATGGGGTTTGGCTGAAGAGAGAGGATGGTGTGGGGAGAGTCCCAAGGACTAGACAGAGAGGCTTGGGGAGGACTGCATTTGGCCCCTGGGCCAGAGGTTCCCCACCCCTGTGCAAGGGAGTAAGTCCCACTGGTCATAGTGGGATAGCCCTGTCAATCTATATCACCATATATGCAGTAATACAGTTGTACCTCGGTTCTCAAACGCCTTGGTACATTTTGGCACCTTGGTACATTTTGGCTCTCGAACACCAAAAACTTGGAAGTAAGTGTTCTGGTTTTTTTAATGTTTTTGGGAAGCCAAATGTCCGATGCGGCTTCTTTTTTTTTTTTTAAACAGAATTTATTGACATTTTCACAAAATAACACAAACCCAACCCCCACACCTACAAATATCAAAACAAATACAAATACACATAATGTCAGGATTCTTCTTCTTATCTGTATACCTTACTAAAAAAAAAAATTCTAGTTCCAAATCTTGACGTTTGACTTCCCCCGCCTATACACCTTCGGTTTTAAAACAGTATACTATTTCCTTAACAACTTTTCTCTATAAAGATTAACTTTACTTAAAAAAGAAAAAACACCTTTGTCTTAATCTTTGCATTATAACCTAAAACTTAACCAAATATTCTTACAGCTAAACTTGTTTCTTCTATCATTTATCATGCTGCTTTTAACTTAAATTCAATATCTCCTTTCTTATTTAAAATAGACTTGTAATTAACAGACTTCACACTCCGATTTCGGATACCATGGCAGACCATCTATATTATACATTAATTGGTTCAACCCACTCCCCTTCTGTCCATTATCTTCTCCTGTCTTTCACCAGAACCGGATCTCCTATTATATTCTTCTGAATGTCCACAGATCCAGGTTGCACCCACCACAAACCCTGCATCGAGCTCCAAGATGTTCATCCTCTCCATTCTGAGTTTCTCCGTGCCTTTGTACCATACATCTTCTTCTTGTAGAAATCTTAATTCTGTGTCCCTCGACCCCGAACTGCCACCTCGGAGTCTGGATATTAAAAATCTTTCCGTTCCAGGGCTGCTGCCACCCCCTGAAATCGGCCCCTGTTCCACTCGGATTTGCTCAGCCATCTCAAACCATCCTTCCAACACATCTTCCAGCTCTTTGCAAAAGTCTGTTTCCATTGAATAAAACTTTCGAAAAGCCTCCTCTGTGGAAAACAAATTTCCATTTAAAATCCCACTCAAGGCTCTTAGTTTTCGATCAAGCAGTTCCAATTGAAAGACAGTAAACTTTTCCTCATCCTCCCAGTCCTTCAGTGCCAACATAAGCGCAAAGTCCAACATCTTCGGGGGGAGGTGGGTATCAAGTTACGTTTCCTGTCTTTTCCTTCCTTTGTCTCAATTTTTTCCTACGCAAGTCCAAATCGCCGCCATTTCTTCCGATGCCGGAGTATAAAGACCAAAACTTCAAATGGAGATATTTTTTCCTCAGTTAACCCCCAAAAGGAGATCTCAACAGACTCAGCTTTCAAATTCAAAATACTTTCAATTGATTGTTGTAGCAGCAGTCACTTAAAGGGTTAATTTCTTTCACCACCCGAAGGGAGAGAGGCGGGCTGCCTTTCTTCTTAGTCCCAGAGCTTTCCCGGAATACAAAGAGTCAGTCAATTACTCACAGCTTCTGGTTTCTTAGCAACTCCTTAATGACAGGTAGAACAGAGACGCTCATCACGGACTTTGCCGCCGCATGTAAACATCCCGGTTGGGGCATGTCCCCTAAAGCCCGGCTCCGTGGTCCCTTCACCCCCACTCCCCCTTTACAGGGGGCGCGGGGGAAGGGTTCGGAGCACAACGGGCACAGCCGGGGAGCCCAGGGCACGGGACGCTCTTCCCGCGCCCCAACCGAAGCCCCGCTATGCGGCTGCAGGGCTCCTAACCCCCGGGATGAACTGGGTGCTTCGCAGCCGAAGCAGCCCACGACCATCCATAATGGCGCCAGCCGCCGGAAGTCTCAAATGTCCGATGCGGCTTCTGCTTGAGTGCTGGAAGTTCCTGCAGCCAATCGGACGCCGCGCCTTGGTTTCCGAACGTTTTGAAAGTCAGACAGACTTCTGGAATGGATTACGTTCGAGAAGCAAGGTACGCAGAGCCGTCTCATCCATTGGGGCTGGTGGCGCGGCGCACCAGGGCGCAATGGCCTGGAGGGCGCCTCCGCCCTCCAGCCCCGCTGGCAGCGCCTGCCGGCAGCACCCTCTAACTCCCGGCAAGGGAGCTGGCCGGCCACGCCACGCCCTCTGGCTGCCCAGCAGAGCACAGGAGCTCTGTGCGCCCTTCCAGCGCTTCCGGGACGGGAGGCGAGGGCAGCCGGCTCGCGCTCCCGCGCGCAGCCGGATGGCGCGGCGCAGCCGGGCAGCTCGCGCTCCGCGCGCAGCCGGCCGCCCGCCCAATGCAGCGCGAGCTGCCCAGCCGCGCCGTCCAGCCCTCGCCTCCCATCCCGGAAGTGCTGGAAGGGCGCGCAGAGCCCCGCGCCGCTCCAGCGCCACGCCCCTCATCCCCCGCTCGCCCACCCCCCTCCCAAGGGGCGGCAAGCGCGGAAGGGAGGCGGCGGACAGGCGGCATGGCGGGGGCGCCGGAGGGATAGCCGCGCCAGGGCGGCAGATCCCCTTAAGACGGCTCTGGCTGTACTGGCCTCAATCCACAGGCCACAGACCTAATATTCTGTCTCTACATAATGGAAGAGAGCAGAGGGAGACAACCTGGTTGATGTACATGTGGTTGGATTTTGGTTTGTTTCCTTTTTTTTTTTACTCTGAAGTTGAAGAACAAATATCCAGTAAAAATGTTTTTTTCTTAAAAAAAATCTTTAAAAGATGCTTGAGCTGCTAGCAATGAAGAGCAGAGGAGTGGAGGTAGCCTTGCTGCATTTGTGAGGTTTTTAGTTTTGAAACCTGAACTGGATGAGCGTTCCAATGTTTTGACAACATAACAGAAGAGCACAGATCCAGAGGTTTTTTTTTTAATGCACAAGAAATATTTCAAAGGTTCTCAAAATAGTAATTGGGCAGGGGACTTGATGCTCATCATCTGAGTGACGTCACAGACGCGATCCATGTGCTGCCTGTGACAGTTATGGAAGTGCAACTTGCACACTGTTTGCAATAGAAATGGATGAGCTAGCTGGGGAAATAGCATTTCCCCAGTGACCAAATATTCTGGTCTGAGTGTTGGAAAAATGTGATATTCCCACAACAGAAACACATCTATGAGGGAAGACATCTGGATTCTGTGTAACAAATTATTAACAACTGTGCATTTATTGTCCTATAAACCGATCATCCTGAACACTGCTTTGAGGCTCTCGGGAACAGCCCCAGAGCAATCCAATCAGTCAATCAATCAAATCGATGACATTTTTCTACCTACCTGGAGATCCTTCACTCTTCCATGCTGTGTTTGAGCCCCAACAGTGATGACAGTGTGTCTGGTAAGGGGGGGGCAGGTATATCTACCCCACTCCATGCAAGTCTCTTTTTTTCCTAGTAGGCCCACTGTGAAACATGCAGACAAGGGTCCTGTAGATGGGATTGGCTGTAAAGTGAGTTATGAAAGATGATGATGCAGAGAGAGGAAAGTGGTGGGTGGGTGGGGGTGCACACACAGGGGAAAATGGAGAACTTTCCCACTCCCATCAAGAGCGAGGTTGTGGGAAACATGTCAGCAAACACAACCGGCACAATTTGTTATGCCCCATCAATATGGCCTAAGGCATGCTTGTCCGCCCACATGGTACCTCTTCCAAAGACATGGTGGGAGGACCACTGTGCATTCTCAAAATGGAAAGTGACACCTGCTGATCACAGCAGTGAATGCTACAGAGGCAATGCATCCAGCCTGTGATGGACAGTTCTCATGGGTGAGCCGCATCTCTTGTTTGTTGCTCCCAACAGGCTTTCTGCACTCAGCATGAGGGAATGAGAGTGTCAGCAGCAACGAAGGCTGCACATCCTTTGCAGAACATGTCTTTGTATCCAATGGGGAGGGGAAATCCCAAGAGCCCAGGTGCTGTGGGTGGGGGACAAAAGAAGCATCTTTTTTTTTTTCCTTCAAGGCTAGGACAAATGATCAAAGGCCTGGCAATCCATAAGTGACATGGGGAACCCTGTAAGCAGTCTATATATTTGCAACAACCAGGTGCGCATGCAGGGAGGAGGGCGGGAGAGGAGAGAGAGGGGGCACTGAAGGGATGAGAGACAAAAAGGTCAATTACTGTCTCTCTCTCCCCCCCTCTCTCTCTTCACCCGCCCCTTCATTCTCTGCAGAAAGAAATAAGTAATTTCTTGACGTTGCTGCTTACATTCATGACTTTCGGGGGAGTTACAGACAGACACTTGGTTTTTTGTCTGCAGTGACAGGTGCTCTGAACTCATAATTCCATGGGAAACATCTTCACAGATCCCCAGCCCCAATCCAAAAAGTTCAGCAGGAAAAGCATGTGTGACACCAGCTCACAAATCCTGCAGTGTTGGCTCCAGAGAGAGCCCCACATTAGCTGGTCACTCTTCCTTGGACTCCCTCCCATCCGTTTTCTAATTGCATTGTGAGAAGCACCTCTCCAAAAGTGCCCTTATTCACTTTGAGAAGAATTTGTGGAGTGCCACAGTCTCCTGTTTGGATCCTAATTTCTAGGTCCCTCACAAAGAAGGAGGAGGTATGTACAGATTCCTCACCAAGCCAAACACAGTACATACTTCCCTTCCACCCAGTTCCAGTACAGAGGGAAAGTTGTAATGAGTGGGACAAAGTGGGAAGAGCATTTTTCTTTCTTTCTTTCTTTCATTCCATCCAAAGCTGAGCAGTTGTGGAAGAACTGAGAGGCTTTCTGACAGCTATGAGAAAGGAAAAGTCTGTGGTGCTTGGGGAGTCTGAATCGACAGCTCTGTCGGTCATATTTCCAATCATAAGTTCAGTTCACTTCAGTTTTGCATCATGAAAATGTGTCAGTGTAAAATCATGGGATCTCAAAATTGGACATAATTTCATAACATCTGTAAACATAAAAGGGAAATGAGATTCATCAGCCACATTATGCAGGAGTTTGGAATGCATAATAATTATTCATTCCTTCATGCTATATTTGTTTCTTCTTTTTAAAATCTCAAGTCATTGCTTTCCTGCTGAACTTTTTATGCTCTCAGTTAATATCACCCTTTTTCTTTTCTTGTCATTTTCCTTAATGCCAGAATAAAGGTGGGAGGGAGAGTAACTGGGAATAGGAAAAGTTTTATTCATCTATTTCTTGCATTCTCATATTTTATTGAAAATCAATAAAAATTAAAGAACATGTCAGCATTTTAGTGGCTATTTCTCCTAACATACATTTTTGTGTATATGTTTTGTATACATTTTTATGCAATCTTGCATAATATGCACATTTTTACAAACAATTGTCCCTAATATAATGCATTTTTGTGTGTTTTCTTCACCAATATATGCATTTTTATACACACTTCCCTTGATATATAATTGTATGCTTTGCTTGGTCAGAGAACCGCATTGTAAAATTTGGAAAAGGAAAGTGTTTCTGCTTTTAACATGCAGCAAACAGCTTAATGTCTGCAGTGTGGAATTTTGCATACAAGCGTGTGTGTGTATGTGTGTGTGTTTTAAAATAAGTAGAGGGGATGTTTGAAAGTTTGGCCGGGGGAGGGGGTGGATTCTGAGTCTGCAGTCCTGTAATGTCTCCTTCAAAGAGCGAGAGTGTCACTTCTTCTCTCAGAAAGATGACAAGATGAATTGGGAGTTTTGCCCTAGCCCACTGGTGGTGCCATATGTGAGAAGCATCTCTTTGGGACACCAGGACAGCTGGAACTTTGAAGAGGAGGAAATGTTCACACTTTGGAGAGAGATTTCCTGGGCATCACACCCATTCCGATGGATGAGATGTCATCAGCACTGCCTTTCATTTGCTATGCAGCTAACTGGGTGTCAATAAGAAAACATTTCAGCTCCTTTTCCTGCACATCTTCCCCTGGCTTAAATTGCTGATGAGCCCAGAAGAAGGAACAGGGCATAGCACATTTATACAGAGCAGCTGAATCAGAATCCCAACGCTTGAGAGCCCTAGTAGAAGACAAGGTCTCTGAGACTACAATTAATGTTGCCAAATTCTGCGTTTCTGCTATTAGACGCAGGAAATATGAGCTATCCATTGACAATGCGCAGGCAAAGGCAAACGTTTAATTTTATTTAAGATCTTAATTTCGAAATGCTGTTTTTTCGTGTTGTTTGTCTTGTGTGTGCTTCGTTGTTCAGTTGAAGAGGACAATTTGGTCTGTGACCGTTTAATAAAATTTGATTTGATACAGAGCAGCAGGAAAAACTGACCCTTCTGGCCTGTCTCCTGTGCCAACCATACAGCATCTGCCCCTCTGGTTACCTACCACTGGCATCACATCATGAGCTGGGTCTTTGTTTGTTTGTTTTTAGGGGGTAGGTTATTGGTTCAGCAAACATAAGGCATGTTTTGCTGGCATCTAACCGTGGAGGTGAAAGGGCCGGAAGCTGGCTTCTCTTTCCTAGCTAATGAAGGACACAGCAGCTACTTAAGAACCTCTGGTGGAACGACTGATTGGAGATCAGGAAGGCCCTGATCACTCTGTGATGGGTAATTGACACACAAGCCGAGTGCTCCTGCTTTTCAACAACCTAACAAGGCTCAACTTGAGCGCGGCTCAACTTGAGCGCACATTGCCATGTGCTGAGTCAGAATGTGGAGAGGCACTTGAGCCTGGAGGGCTTCACAAACAGATGTGGGGAATGAATGACAAGTATGTGTCAAGAGAGCTGATGAGTGTTTGAATTTATTAACAACTCAGATGTTATTGGCATGATAATGAATGCATCTGCGGCCAAAGCACTGAGAGAGGATGGACATATCTGATCTGGAATGGGATAGATCAACACATGAGCTAGAAGGATGGCGTTTTCTAATCTAGGAATGGTTGGCTCTGTGTGTAGTATGAAGTTAGAGTGGCCAGTTTTCTCTTTGCTTCCAGAATGAAATTATGACATAAATGTCAAAAAAAATAAAAATGGTACTCTTAAAGGTGCTACAAGACTCTTTGTCATTTTTGCTGCAGCCCGACTATCGCAAGAGTTGACATTTCAGCTAGGCACGAGGAGCGATGCACTTTGGCTACTGATCACTGGTCACCACCACCTGCCCAAGAAATGTTTCCAGCAGTTCCAGGCCATTGGAAAGAGTGACGAGATGGGAAACCCCATGCTAGGGAGGATGGGGAGCCCACAGGGGTACATTGTGTGTGACTGATGTATTGAGGGTTTCTGGTCTGTGTTTCCCTCACTGTGTTGCTGGAACCTTTATTGCTTCTCTGTGACCATTCATTTTACTTTTCCATTTTTTGGTGGCTGGGGGAGGACAGATGGACACACCCAAATCTCTGCTAAATCAGGCTCCATGGAAACGCCCAGTAGCCGCAATGGCTATATGCCACTCCTGTCATCAGAGGCATCAAGTCTCTGAACATTAGTTTCTGGGAATCACAGGTGGGCAAGTGCTGTTGCATTCATGTCTGGCTTGCAGGCTTCCCACAGGCATCTGGTCGACCACTGAAGAGGATGCTGGACTAGATGGGCCATTGGCCTGACCCAGCCGGCTCTTCTTAGGTTCTTATGTCACTTCCTGCTCAGTCAGCCCCCTGTGGCAGCTCCTTTTTAAGGAAGATCTGCTTTTTGATACCTGTCAGTTTGCTTTATTACCTTGGATGACTGTGAAATATGGAGGCCCAGAGCTTGCTTTACACAAAAGGCTGAAATACAGAGGCATTTGGCTGAATTCCTTGTGCTGTTATGAAATCCATGGCCTGCCATAGTTTGGGGATGTGTAGGGATGGGGGGGGCGAGGGGAGTGAGGAAACACTCCAACGAACTATGGAGAAAAGAACAAGCAATGGGCTCCTATTGGCTGATCTCTGTGAAGAATCAAAGCTGATTGGCTCATTATATGGGACTGGCACAAAGTGATTTGCAGTAGGCTAGTTCTGATGAAAGAACCATGAAAGGGGTTTGCAGTCTTAAATTCAGCAATTTACAATGTGTGTCTGTGTGTTTCCTAATATGATCCCTTTTGACATGTTATCTTTGATAATGTATGCATTTTTTATGTAGTTTCTTCTGGTATAGACATTTCTGTAAATGTTACATGGCTGGATTGCAAAAATCTAGAGACCTGTGAATTTAAAAGGAGGGCTGTGTTTCAGAAAGTGTGAATTAGGTAAATTTGCCTTTAAATGTGAGCTTCATCAAATTTCTCCCTAATCTCTGTTGAAGGGGGACTTCTGGGCAGATGTCCTATGGTTGCTTCTGGACGACTTGTTTGTTGAACATTTGCTCTGATTTGCTTGGTGATGCAACATTGTGCCAAGCACACACCTTCCGGTGCATTTTCCCATCACTTCCCTTATTGCAAAAAAACAAAACAAAAAATCCAAATCTTAATTTTCCAGCATGCAATTGAATCCCACCCACAAAACTGCAACAGACTGGAAGCGTCCTGTGAATGTGATTATAGCTGGGAAATCACAGGCCGAGGGTTAAGAGCATGCAGGGAGCAGGGCCAAAGCAGTAAAGCTAGAATTGTGGGACACCCAGTCCGTGTTCCTACTACGAATGCTCATTGTCCTTCTTTCCTATAACCCAGATGCACCTGAGCTGCAGCCTGCATCTCTGCACAGCCTTCTCTCTGTGTAAGCTGAGCTTGTGGGCTTTCCCCTTTCACTGAGCAGGCTGCCTCCCAGCTCCAAGAAGCCCTGCCTAGCCCCACAATAGGACAAAGGAGGGGGGGAGCTGCCACTTCTTTCCTTGTGTTTAATATGCTGCTCAACGTCTCCCTTTGGGCTTTGCCACTGATTCCATTTTAATTGCCCAGCCCTGACATCCCAATAATAACATACATCCTCTGGGTGGGGAAGCGGGAGGCAATGCTCTTTGTTTGAAAGAGCCATGGTTCCTATGAGCGCATGCTGGGCCTTTCTCTCTTGCCACCACGGTGCTGACAGCAGCGGGACTGCATTTCTCCCAACACCCCTCCCAAAAAAACAACGGCCTGCAGAGCCCCCTTGAAGCACATTGGCTGCCACCTTCTACTGACTCAGTTACAGCAGGAGGAGATGCTGGCTATGGGCACAAGGCTGCCTCTCCTGTTTCCCCCACCCCACCCCGCTGCTTTCCTTCAGTGTACAAGGCATCTTTGCACTTCCTCTGTTGATATTGGCCTCCCTCCTGCATTCCGACTTAGAAAGAGCTGTAGTTCAGCTCACGAGAGAAGCGCCAGAATGGGCATGAGAGAAGTGTTTCCAGTTATATGTGCGCATAAGCTATACACACATGTATCTCCCTCTAGATGCACACTCACACCAAACATTTAAAGCATTATGGTGCCACTTTAAATGCTTATGGATTCCCTCAAGGATTCCTGGGAGTTGGTAGGACATCCCTATTCCCCTTCCAGAGCTACAATTCCCAGAGTTCCTTGGGAAGAGTAATAGACCATTAAACCACTTCAGGAACTGTAGCTCTGTGAGGGTAACAGGGCCTCTCCTAATAAGTCTCAGCGCCCTTAGGAAACAACAGCTCTCAGAATTCTTTGACTCAGAAAGCCATGACTTTGGAGGAAGTGATATCATAGTGCTTTCAAAGTATGGTGTGAATATGGCCCTGGTGTGGATCCTCTCTCTGTTTCAGCAAACAGACCTGAATAAATCTTTCTCAAAGGATAAGGGGAAGGGCTGTCACTCAGTGGTTGTGGAGCACACATTTTGCATTCAGAAGGTCACAGGCTGAACATTTCCAGGTAGGGGTGGGAACAATTCCTGTCAGAAACCCTAGTCAATCCTGGTGAGCTAGATGGCCCAGTGGCAATTTCCTATATGCCTATGGGTTGGTTGGTTGGTTGGTTGGTTGGTTTTACAATAGGGTTGATGGGTAAGAGTGCTCCTGTGAAGAAATTTTGTGGTGGCTCCCCTAAATGAGATGCCAAAGCTTTGAGAAATCTAACTGGCTCCATGCTTTCTGCAGCAATCACAGCTGCACTTCCTGCCACAAGGAGATAGTGCACATTAAAGCACATATATTTGGGAGTCCTGGGCCAATCAGAATTTCCAAGCACATGCACACGGACATGAGATTTAAGGACATGGACCTCTTGTTGATACTTCTCAGGTTTGCTGCAGAAAACACCAGTGTTATTCCACTGTACTTACTCATGGCAAGCATGGTTGCCAGCTGAAGTGTATGTGAGGACATGGAGGCAAACTTCCCATGGAGAGCAGCCAGGGTTGTATTAAAGCAGCCACTCAGTCACTGCTTATTCATGGGAATGAGTCTCCGTAATTGGTTGTGGCCTGTGTGGGGTGCACACTGCACTTCCAAGCTGTCACTGCCACCACTACCATATGGCAGCTGAAGTGAGGAGGGAGCACTGGCACAGATGGCTTTTTTTTGTAATAGAGACATTAATGGAGGGCAGATGTATCAATGGCTATTAGCCATGAAAGCTAGATGGAGGCAGTGCTCTTCTGCATCTTAGATGCAGTAGGCCCTGGATACAGGTTACAAATATGGAGTGGGGGGGCTACCTCAATCCTGGGTTTCCTGGAAGCGTCTGTCTGGTCTCTCTTTGAACCAGAGCCCTCATCCTGATGGACCTTTGGTCTGAGCCAGATCTGCTCTTATTGTCCAGTATTTTTCACCTTGATCTTATAAAAATTTCACACAAACCTCTTTGTGTTCTTCTTTACCAAATTACTTCATTCCCAAGTATTGATATGCCTTATTAGGTTACAGATTCTTTGCAAATTGGTACAATGTGCCTTTCCTGACACTGCACTTACCAAGGCTCGAGTCAAGGTCATGCTGATGGAACAGATGAAGATTTCCCTGGAGTCCTCTAGCAGGATGCCAAGTTCTGCTTGTGTCCTCGGACAGAGGCCACAATCCCATTCGCAACATGGACTTTTGCATGCTGATGTATACTTCAGTCAGTGGGCTTAAGCATGTTTAGATCCACATCAGATTGCAGCCAGATTCACAGCTGCCCATATACAGAATAGGATGAATTATGAGTTGACCTCTGACCACACATTTCTGATGTATGACATCAAAATTATATACATAGCAAATGTAGCACAGAGCTAAAGAAGAAAAATGTTCCTAAAACATGGCTCAATTTATTTTAACTGGGTCTGTATTGACAGACTTCATTGCACCTAAAACACTTACTGACTTGCTTGTAAAAATTGATTGCTGACTATATAGATAGACTTGTATATGGTTAATGACTCGTGAGAGCCAGTGTGGTGTAGTGGTTAAGAGCGGTAGACTCGTTATCTGGGGAACCGGGTTCGCGTCTCCACTCCTCCACATGCAGCTGCTGGGTGACCTTGGGCTAGTCACACTTCTTTGAAGTCTCTCAGCCCCACTCACCTCACAGAGTGTTTGTTGTGGGGGAGGAAGGGAAAGGAGAATGTTAGCCGCTTTGAGACTCCTTCGGGTAGTGAAAAGCGGGATATCAAATCCAAACTCTTCTTCTTCTGAATGAATGAATGAATGAAGGTAATCCATGTCTGTAAACATTTTCACAATGCTCATTAGCTGCCCTTTCAAATAATTGTGCTGAATCAAAGGAGGGTGGCCTTTGCGTTTGCAGAAGTTAAACTGGCAAAGAATTGCTTCCCATATTATGTTAAAAAAAAAATTAAAGTTGAAAGAGTATCCACCTGAATCTTGAATCCGGAAGGTAGACAGCAAAACTCAGTTGGCAGATTCATGTCTGACTTGTTGGCAGGATGTGATTCCTTCCCAATTTACTGTTGCTGTCAGAGGAACCACTTGGGTGAGCATTCCCCTCAAATGACATGGTAATGAGTGATGTGATCCTGAAATGGGTTGCAGATTTAGGAGCTAATTGAGCTGCTGCCGTGCTAATGACGAGTTCCTCATTGCTACAGTTTAGCAAGGAAGGAGGGGCAGAGCTGTCTGGTTCTGTCCCACTTGTATGAAGACTTCTCTTTGTCAGAAACTGAGAACCAAGCTAGACGCGTTGTTGTTGAATGTGTCATTGTATCAAGTATGTACTTTTTAAATATAGAAAGCCAATAATAGTCACTGTGGGCCTGATAACCAATGAAGGGGAATCCTTTTCTGCCTGGTGCAGCCCTGACAAAAAACCCTCCTTCTAAGTTGCCATTCGCATTGGGAGAAAGCTCTCATTGGAACTCCTAGAGGATTGGACTACTATACTTGGACTACTGCAATGCGCTCTACATGGGGCTACCTTTGAAGGTGACTCAGAAACTACAACTAATCCAGAATGCAGCAGCTAGACTGGCGACTGTGAGTGGCCACCGGGACCACACAACACCAATCCGAAGGGATCTTCACAGGCTTCCAGTACGTTTCCGAGCATGATTCAAATTGTTGGTGCTGACCTTTAACGCTCTAAATGGCCTCAGCTCAGTATACCTGAAGAAGCGTCTCCACCCCCCATCGTTCAGCCCGGACTCTTAGGTCCTCCTCTGAGCGTCTTCTGCTGGTTCCCTCACTGCGAGAAGCAAAGTTACAGAGAACCAGGCAGAAGCCCTTCTAGGTATGGAACCCTCCCTGTGGAACACCCTTCCTTCAGATGTCAAGAATATAAAGAATTACGACAGCCCTGTATCAGGAAGTTTTTAATGTTCGATATTTTACTATGTTTTATATATGCTGTAAGCCTCCCAATAAATGTTGTTGTTGTTATTGTTATTGTTGTTTTCCCCCAAGGCAAATAACAGCTTCAGAGGAGCAATTTTGTCAGGACCACAGCAAGAAAAGGAAGGGTTAAACTCCCCTCCCAACTTGCTGCAATCCCAATAGTCACCAGCAGTTGCAATTAACATTTTTTTAAAAAAGGATGTACACATTAAGTGCAAAGACTCATTTATTTAGCATCCCATCTAGTTTGGCTCAAAGCCTGTATTGAGGAATGCAGGCTACATGCACTGTTTGCACTATGAAACTTCTCACCTGCTCTTAGAGCTTATCCACACTTACCTTTTGCCCAGGCACAGATCCAAGCTTTAAAGCTCCATGTCTGAGCATGTTTTTTTTTTTTTTGCCCTAGAGATTTTCCTGTGAAACCCCACTCATTAGTGTTCAACTGGAGCAAACATCAGTTTGGGTTTTCTTTGGCTTGCTGTTTGCTCCAATTGAGCTTTAAAGAGCCAGTTTTCATGGGGAAAGCTTTTTGGCAAAATAAAAGGGGGCTTGGGCATGGAACTTTAAAGTGTGGACTGCGCCTGGAAAGAGCAGAGGAAAGATAAGTGCAGATAAGCCCTTACTTGTGCTGTAATCATGCACTGGATTTGGACTCCAGTCAGGTCCCAGCACTTTAACCATAGAAGAAGAGTATGGGAGACAGAGGGGCATTGAGCCATCTCACTTCCTGTTCCTGACCTCCCCTCAGTCTGCTGTTCCAAGCAAGTCACTGTTCTTCAGGCCCAGAATGTGATGCCAGAATGTGAGCTGGGAACAGAGAGAAGTGTTTGGATCAAGTGACTCAAGAAATGAGAAACAGAGGAGGTGGGAAAGTGGAAGGTACCTCACCCACATGTTCCTTTGATCCTTCCAACCTGTTTTCTATGTGAATGAGGCAGACATATTTTAATTTACTTTTGAAATACAGGTACACCCTGCTTTCCCCATTCACAAAGTTTGAATCAGTTTACAGAAAAAAGCGAAAACATTTTATAAAAACCACACAGACTCTAATCCCAACCAACTAAACATGAATGCTCTCAAACTAAAAGCAGCAGCCAAAGTAAACAGAACACAAAGAACACCCCTCACAAATGAGTACCTTAAACAAGAGCAAGAATCAAAAGCTTCTGTAAAAGGGAATGTTTTCAATTGCTAATGGAACACACATAAAACAGCCTTCACCAACATGGTGCCCTCCAGATGGTGTTGAACTACTGAGTTTTCCAGTCCCATTAGCTATGTAGTAGCTGCTGTTGATGGCTGTTTGCTCAAAGCAGCACCCATTTGCCCTGCTTCAATAGCTCTAAAATTCTCCTTTGGCTCCATTTGTTGCCAAACATTGACTCCAGGATCTTGAAGCTGTTTCCTGTCATTGATCTGTGGCCTAATCCCCCACGTCTTTTAGCAAATAGCCCCAGGGTAGGGTGGGAGATGTCTCTGCAGAAGGATTTCTAAGAGCTTTTCAATTTTCTAATTCATAGGATTACCTGGTGTAGCAAGGGAGGGGTTTCTTTGCCAGGCTGGTTCAAGGGCAACGAGAGTGTAGATTAGTTCCAGATGCCAATAAGTCATGTGTGGGGTCCTCCTGCGGTCTGCATTAACTTATCTCTTTGGCTTTCATTTGCACTGATACAGCTAAGAGACCAGGAAAAGGGCAGGGCTTTCGGCAGGGGCTGAATTTGTAGCAGGTAAAGGCTACCATTTTGTCAAGAATATCCCTTCAAAATCATTTTTAGGAGGAGACTGATCTTCCCCGGAGCAAAACATATCCCTTTGCAGGCATTGCACACTGAACATGTGGAAGAGCGTATTTGTGTGTGTTTATAACAGGATCAACATGTGAGTAGAGCATCTCCATGACAGGCGGGAAACCAGAATGGTGCAGAATTCCTTCCCCTCCCCCAGAAAAACTCTACACATGTACATTGGTATGTGCATAGAATCTGTCCTCACGCACACCAAATGGTAGCAGGGGGAGGGCAGCAGAGATTTTGGGAGGCAGAATGAACCTGCACAGCTCAGCAACCCTGTCATGTGTTCTCTGCCAGTGGGATCAAGAACCCTGGCAAAGAAGGGCCTTGATCCTAGGGAGAGAGCTCTGCATGGGTGCAGCTGTGCACATGTAGCATGCTTACAAATGTTTAAATGAATGAGTGAATACAGGGGCAGTGTGAAAAGAGTGTAGGGAAGTGCAGTCAGCAAGACCTTCAGCCTCATTAAGGCATATCTGAACCCCAGGGGTGGTGAATAATATAGCTCAGTTGGTAGAGCATGAGACTCTTAATCTTAGGGTTGTGGTTTCAAGCCTAACGTTGGGCGAAAGATTCCTGCATTGCAGGGGGTTGGACCAGGTGACCCTCAGGGTCCCTTCCAACTCTACAATTCTGTGATTCTATGAAAGAAAAAACTTCAGTTGTGAGGGGGGCTGAATGCTGCCCTCCAAGTCTCTCTATTGGGCCTTTGAGACTCTCCCCAGGTCATGGACTCTCTTCAAGCCCCACGCCCCCACCCCTTCCCACCCTTGCTTTCTACCCTCTGCTTCCAATGACCTCATGACCACATTGGAAAGAGGAGGAGCATATGAACCTGAGGCTCATCCATGCAATTCTAAACCATAGTTTAGTGTTGTTGTTTTGTTTTCGAAACCAGAACAATATGTGAGAAGGAAGGTTTCCACGTTTTGATAGGTGGATAGAACAATAGTTTTCTTCCCTTCTACCGTAATTAGAAGCTTGACACAGTCGTGCAGTATAGCTGGCATCTTATTGTGCCCACAAAAATAAATGCCCTGCCATGCCATACTCTGGTAAACTGGGTAGCAGCTGAAATTATGATGATGATGGGGCAAGTTCAGTTTGATTCCATGTGTTAGTCTCTCAGTAAACCAGTCACGGAGCCTGGCCTTTTACTATTGATATCCCTTGGGAAATGCTCGGATCTGCAGAATGTAACAATCTTACTGGATTGCATTGGATTTAGCAGACTGCATTACTAGGAGCACAAGGAATGCATTGAGTGAGTTTATGCAATGCAACCCTGTTCATTAGTTAGTACCATGCGAGAGAAAGACGACATCCTACGCTTTGAGTTTAGGAGACGCAGAGAAACAAACATCTCTGACATGTCTCAACTTCGTTCAGTTGCTTGCAGTCTCCTCCTCAGAGCAAAAGCCAGGAATGTGTCAGCCACAGTTATGATTAGTAAGGGAACCATGGGGGTAAGTTTAGCCCTGCCAACAGTGTGCAGGTCAACTACAGAAGCAGCAGAATTCTTAGCTGAGCTGGGAGTGCAGATACTAAGAGTGGAGGAGGAAGAATCAGTCAGAGATAGAAAGGATTTCTTTTTAAACCCTGTTCTAACCCACTTTCTTTTCAGCCACTTCAAAGAAGTTGGGTGATAAAACAAGTGAAAAATAGAATTTGTACATTATCAGGGCTCCAAATATTAGAATTTTCTGGGAAATACATAAGAGATTTGCTTGTTTAGTCATTTTACAGGATGGATTGTTTGTGTTGATACTCACTAAACCAGTGGTGGTTAGGGATTGGGCAGAAATTGCATTTAAAGGTAAAGATATTTACCAAAAGCATGGATTCCTGCCCTTAAAACTAATATAAAATGTAAAGATCATCATTCTGTAGTTTCCACATCTAATGGATCAATCCAAATCAAAGATCTGTCAGGATGAGTGAGTTAGTATCCAGTGGCTCTCCTACTCATCTGATCAATTCCTGGCATGGCCTCATCCTGCTTCAGATGGAGATTATGCCATTGCAATTCCCTTAGCTCTTCTCAGTTGGCTGAGCCAAGGCTGGAGGATTTGACACTGGGGTTAGCCACCCAAAATGGGTGTTCTAGGAGGGGGGAGGGGGCAGAAGACAGGAGAGACCTACACTGGAATCAAACTCCGTTCAGCCCAGTCATGTGACTTGGCAGCCTAGGAGAATTTACGCCAGCAAAAAGGGCGGTATAAGTCAAACTCTATTTTAAAAGCTTGTTTGCTCTGTGCAATGCTTAGGCTGGCTTAGCCAGCAGCAGTCCTGCTCCTGAACAGAGTTTGGATCTAGTGTATTTCATGCTGGCTTAATTTAAACCCATGTGAATTAGGCTTACTTCCCATAATTAGTATTGCTTCCTAAGGTTTTACAGAAGACAATACTTTCTACTTCTGGGAGAGGTAGTCACACAAATGCCACTTGTCCTTCATGTGTGATCTTTCATGGCCTGGATTCATGCAATTTCTTCGAAGGAAAGTGATTTCCGGGTAGGAAGTTCACCTTGTGTGGAAACAGCCCCGGAGTGTGGAGGCTGTTCAGCATTTCATCATTTTCCTACCCAGAGAGCCTCAGTTTGAACTAATTTGAAATACACTTAAAAGAAGACTATTTGATGGGATAAACGAAAGGACTTTTGTTTTATCCTTCATGTCAAAATTCCCCTGGTGGAATCGTGTTGATAATGAAATGCTGCTACTTTTTATTTTAGTTTATTTTGGTGATGGACTACTTTTTTCTCAGAGATGGTGGAAGAACATCAAAGCAGCACTTTGAAATCTGTCTCGGAGTATAAATAGCTCTGCGGAGAGAGGCTCCTTGTGCCTTCTGCTCAGCAGA
Source organism: Lacerta agilis (assembly GCF_009819535.1). Taxonomy (NCBI): domain Eukaryota; kingdom Metazoa; phylum Chordata; class Lepidosauria; order Squamata; family Lacertidae; genus Lacerta; species Lacerta agilis. The sequence continues at coordinate 67,445,431 of NC_046313.1, forward strand.
GCTAGACAGAGAGTCTGCTGGAAGAGATGGTTATAAAAAAGAATTATTCATTTCCCTCTTCTAATTAACTAGGTATTGGTAAAAAAGAAAAAAAAAGAAAAGAAAAAGTCCTGGGAGAATTGGGTTAGGTAAAGAACAGTGGCTTTCCAGTGTCCCTCGCGTGCACGCCAGAGAAAAGCGACGCTGCCTGTCAAAACCCTCCCCCTCCCCCTCCCAAGAATAAAGAATGTAAGATATTTCCATCCTGACACATTCTTGACTGAGATTGATGGGAAAGAAATGGAATTTGCAGAGCGGTGACCTAATGCAGATTGCACTCCGCTTGGGGATATAGAAGCTCTGTGAGGAAAAGTTGTTATTAGGGAGCCGGCATCTATGGAGAACTGGTATCTCTGGAAAACACCTGATCTGAATGAAGCGTTGAGAATGTCTCCGCACAAACTTATCCCCGCCACGGCTGATCGCTGCGTGATACCAAGGGAGCTAAACTGCTCTTGTCATCAGGGAGACGGTGTTGAGCTGCAGAAGCCGGCTCTGCGCAGCCTTTGAAGGGAGTTCTATTTGGACAGGTGTAGCTGAGCTTGAATAATTTACCTAAGCACAGGGTTAGTCAGTCGTAGATGCTGAGTGAGATTAATTACAGAGCCTGGGAAAACTGCAATGGAGGGTGCTTTGTGGTGTGTGTGTGTGTGTAGGGGAGTTTTTAAATTAATGGATTTCATGCTGCTGAAATCTTCCCCCAGACTGACAGCCCCTGGAGGCTGATGTCCTTATTCTATAAGTGCCGCATAGAGAAGATGGTGCAAGCTTTTGTTTGCTGTTCCCAGATTGTGCGCTTCACCTTCCTTGCCTTTGCGGCACTTGGTTTTTGCAGGTTTATCATAAGGGACTATTGCCCACTAAAAACTGAACACAGAAGAGAGGGCAACTAACTGGTGTAGATTGGCTGTGGTGGGGAAAGTTCTCCAAACCAGGTGTGGTGGGCACTTGGAATAGTTCAATGCAGGCCTGTGACATTTGACTCCCTATCTGAACACAGGACTCCATCCTGCTGCATTGTTTACACTGTGTGGGGAGGGGAGTCGTTGCCTGTGTCTGATCTTTCATATTGGATTTTGGTCATTAAATTATTACATTTGTTTCTAAACTCTTCCTTCAAGGAACTCTGGAGGATCAAACCCCTCCAGAAAATAACTTGCCCTAGTCATACCACAATTATTCCATTCAGAGGGGAGCCAATGGAAAATCCTGTTATCATTTCTAAGCATTTTGTCCAATATGAACACCACCTCTAAATCTTATTATCTCTGCTGGCATATTTTAATTGGAGCTGAACTTATTGTTCTAGGCAGATCCTGTTGTAGCGAGTTCCACAGATTGTTCACATAATGTGTGATAAAATACTGATTTTCCTCTGGATCCTGAACAATTCTCAAAATGGTTTCTTTATCTTCTCCAGGACATACATATCTATATCTATATCTATATCTATATCTATATCTATATCTATATCTATATCATCTACTTTTTTTAAAAAAGAAATTAATTTTATTAACAAATCTGTTGACAAAACATAATAGACATAACATAACAAAGCAGAAAATAACAGAGTAACAAAACATGACATAGACTGACAACCTAACATAACATAAAGCTTATTAATATAACATAGCATCAATTAACAAAACATTACAAAACATTACAAAACTTAACATATCTTAACACAAATTAACACAGAAACAATTAAAAAAGGAGGGTTAGGGGAATACTGTATAGGAAAAGGAGGGTAGGGTAGGTAGGGTGTGGGGGGAAGATGGGAATAAGGATACATTAAACTTTAAACATTGATGAACAAATAAACAAATTAACATATTTGACTTCCGTTTGTACTTTTTACTTCTTAGTCTTAACAATTTTTTAACACACAGGTCCAATTACATGAATATAAATTCCTTAGATCATTTCCAATAAGATGTTAATGTTCCATTTATACACAAGAGTCACCTTGATTCTACCAGGAGATTTTGATGTTATTATATTGGTTTAGTTAGTTTGAAAAAGTTTCCCATTCTTTTTGTACCTTTTGATTAGGATGTCCTCTAATTCTCCCCATCGTTACAGCTAACTGTATATACTCCATCACAAGAACCTGCCAGTCATATACTGTCGGAATACTATCACTCTTCCAGTTCCTTGCAACTAGAATCCTGGCTGCGGTAGTGGCGTACATAAGTAAGGGCTTGTTCTCATTTTTTTACCTCTAACGTATATCTATATCTATCTAGATCACTGGGTGTGTCCCCATTTCCGTCCTCTGAAATAAACAGATTTGGATGGGTGAAATTCAATTTGTAATTAGCTGAGCTTTCCTGAGCTATCGTGGAGAAATTGAAGGTGCTGGGAAGGAGTTTTGAGAGTTTTCCTACAAGTTAGAAAGACTTGGCCTGGGTGAGCTCCTTTGCCATCATCTGCCATCTTCTGCTGGTTTTCCTCCTCTTCTCACTTTTCCAAGCATACCAAACTGTTGTTTTTTTGTGGGGAGGGCAGCAGGTGGGGTGGCAATTGGCAGCAGCAAAATTTGCTCTATCATTCCATAGTCCTTGTATGCCACAGAGGCTTCTGAAATCCTCATGGCCAAACCCAGGAGGGACCATCTTAGTTTCTCATTTTTTTGCTCTCTACATTTCCACAGCAATGGAAGTCCTCATGAAAATACATCATCGTTTTGTGGTAAATTCTCCTAATACATCCATTTTTTATATGCAGTTTTGCCTAAAATAACACATTTTGCATGCTATTTTCATTAATACATGCATACTTTGCCCAGGTATAGTATATGGGGGGGAGGGGTTGGTTCACATTACTCAGCTGGAGAGTTTCATTGCAAAATTCAGAAAAAAGGTGCAAATTCCAAAAGATATTCCTGTTGGTGTCTTTCCCCATAAAGCACATATTAGGAAGATTGACCTTTAAATGCAAAGTGTCATAAATTTGTCCACCAGTCTTATGAAAAGCTACAGTTCCCCAAGTTCAAAGGTTAGCAACCTGAAGCTCTGGACATGCATAGAAGCCTTTGTTGCAGACAAGGATTGTGGATTTTGCTTTCTCCTTGTTAGACATTGGCAAGTTTGGGAAAGTGACGGGAAAGGGGAGAGGAGGAGGGAAATCAGCAGTAGGCAAGGCTGGTAAAGGTGAAATACTATTGCTAAGGAATTATAACCTAAATCAAAAGGGAGTTTAGGGAGTTTAGTTTAGTTTGTAATGGCTCATGTATTTTTGAGTTAAGGAGTCTGTACCCCAAATCTCTCTCATTTCACAAAACTGCCAGTATTACTATAACCAATCTCATGTTTTTAATTCCCTTTACATGTAGGTGTGTTTATTCATTTCCATTATTGTTCTTCAGAAAGATCCACATTCACCTGTCATGATTCATTCAGAGAGCCTACAGGAAGCTGTGTGTCCATATCCCTTGTTGCAGCAATTAATTTTTCCTTTTATTTCTTGTACCACTTGCATAGTGAATCCAATGTTCATGGACAGTTGGAGAAACAATTACATGATTCTTTCTCTCACTATAGCTACATTTGTCTATTGAAACAGTATGGGGAAATATCCCATGCTCTGAGTTGACCCCTTCTCTATTTGAACTTCACCCCTTGGAGAAAAATATTTCCATAGATGTTCGAGAACCGAGGTTCCACTGTATAATGAAAATGCCACATGAACATCTGTGGGGAGGGAGTTCTACAGCTTAGGGAATGTCCTTTCCCAGACATGCCAATAACCCAGTACAACTGCACACCTAGCAAAAGTACTAGGCCGTGAATTTCAAATCAAAACAACTCCTTACAGTCATTTCTGCAGTTGGTTCAACTAGATCAGGCATAGGCAAACTCGGCCCTCCAGATGTTTTGAGACTACAATTCCCATCATCCCTGACCACTGGTCCTGTTAGCTAGGGATGATGGGAGTTGTAGTCCCAAAACATATGGAGGGCCAAGTTTGCCTATGCCTGAACTAGATGTTACAGTCCATCCATTTTGGGGACGGGGGTGGGGAAGAATGGACCCCTCTTATTCAATTGTCTTATTCACATGCTATTTAGGAGGAAGTGCATGTCTCCATGTTGAGTACTGGCATCAGAAGTGAAAGACCTTCCCTGGAAGCTGCTCACACATCACCATTTTACCTCAGAGGCATGCACTTCGTGGGTGGCCAATAGGAGTGAAGCTAGCCCAGGGGTGTGGTATCCAGGGCAGGGGCAATGGCAATGCCCTCACTCCCTCTTCTGTGCATGGGCCTCCTTGAGTAGCGCATGAAGAGAGTTAACATGATGGATGAATCCCAGAAGACTAACTGACATTTCCGCATGCAATGTTATGAAAAATATTATGATTATCATGGATACCGTATGGCTAATTTACAACATAAACATGTGTACATCATTGCTCTTTGTTGTTATTGTTGATTTTGTGTTTTTCATGGGGTGGGGGAATGAAATAAAGTGCATTTAAAAAAACAACAACAGTGGGATTGAGTGGCAGAAGTCCTGGACTGCAGCATTTTCACCAAGTTATGGCACTGAACAGTGTTATTCAACAACTGCTAACAAACTAACCAGAAGTAACTTATAGAGAGAGCTAATTTTAAGTCATGACCCATTGGGTATATTTTGAAACTTTTTCCATAAAATTGTCTACCGTGTCTCTTCAGGGACTATTTCTTTGATGAGAAAGTTATTTCCAGTACTGCCAATTTATAGATCTCATTCCAGTACAAAATTGCTCACAGATGATTAAAATACGCTTCATTCTAATTGCAGACCATTACGCAGCGGCTGCCAGATATTATAGGGCTGCCACCACATTTCAGGAGAACCCCTCTCGTGAGTTGTGCAGACAGCCCGTCAGCCCTGACATATGGAGATGTCATGGAGGGACTGGCTGCATCTTACCTAAGGAGGACTAGGAGGAGCTTAGGGAGTTGGATCTGGAGGACCCTGGGGAGGGTCCTAGTGGGATGGTGGAGGTGAAATCAGGGCCCCAATAAGTGTTGAGTACAGGGAGGAGACCAGTAGTCCAGAGAATGGAGAGCTGAATCCAGGGGAGATACCAAGAAGTGTTCTTCCCCTGTGACACTGGACACCCCTAATCAGATACCTCCTTCTGTGGAGTCATCCCTGGTGCCTCCTGCTACCAGTGAGTAAACTTCTCCTCCAGAGGAAACAGCTCAGAATAAATAGGATGCTGAGCTGGCACAAACCCCGTCTCCATCTCCAAGGACACAGAGACACCAGCAGCGCAAATAAACTTCTCAAGCCCAACCCACTCAATGAAATGCTGTTTGGCGTGCTAAGTGCTGTGCCTTCCCTACTTTTCAAAAGGAAGGTGCAGGGGACATGTTGCATGTTAGATAAACATCTTAGCTTGTGCTTAGCCTGCTATCTACGGTAAATCTCTTACGCACCTGCCACACCCTTGTAGCCCAGTGTATCTCAAACTTGGGTCTCCAGATGTTGAACTACAAATTCCATCATCCTTGAGCACTGGTCCAGCTAGCTAGGGATGTTGGGATTTGTAGTCCAACAACAGCTGGAGACCCAAGTACGAGAAACACTGTTGCAGCCTGTGCTTTGCCTATATACCAATCTAAGGGATGCGGGTGGTGCTGTGGCCTCTTGGGCTTGCTGATCAGAAGGTTGGCAGTTTGAATCCCCGCAATGGGGTGAGCTCCCGTTGCTCTGTCCCAGCTTCTGCCAACCTAGCAGTTTGAAAGCATATCAGTGCAAGTAGATAAATAGGTACCACTGCGGTGGGAAGGTAAACACCATCATGGTGTCCCGTTGCACCAGAAGCAGTTTAGTTATGCTGGCCACATGACCCGGCAAGCTGTCTATGGACAAATGCCGGGTCCCTTGGCCTGAAGCTAGATGAGCACCACAACCCCATAGTCACCTTTGACTGGACTTAACCGTCCAGCGGTCCTTTACCTTGTATCTTTATATACCAATCTGATTTATGGGAGTTGGGGTTCTTCATCAGGCAGTGCGGACCAGGACAAGCACAGACTTCCAATCTGTTGGAATTCCTGAATGAGGATGTCTCTGCCACCACCACCCAGAGATCTCTGGAGACCCTTATGAAATATGCAGTGGGAGGGATTAATTGAGCCTCTGAATAAACTGATGTCGTTTCCAGGCCAGAGCTCATTAAACACCTAACAGGGTTGCCCAAATGTGAGACTGAAGCTCCTTTTAAAGTGTGAATGAATGAACGTAGAGTTTCTTGACTCTCTAGTCAAGTCATAATCAGACTCTAAACAGAAGCAGCTTTTATTTAGAAAGAAAGAAGCAAAATAGTTTAAGCATGTAAAACAAATAGTAAAAATGAGCACTCTAGCTACTGTAATCATCAGCTATGCTGATTGATTACCATATGTTGACTTAGTATGTATGCCTGAAGAGCAACTTTACAATACATAGCATTTTGTACTTTTGTTGTTCTTAATTAACATGGATTTAAATAAGACTTCCTAACATTGTACTACTGCGGGGGGGCTACTTGGATTCTTCTCACATTTTAAAAATGCTAATAATGGCATTGCTTTGGCACAGTCTATCACATGATATAGGGCTCTTTCTTTCTTTGATTTTAAAGCCCTTCTTTGCAGTGCAAATGACACTTGCCTGTTTGGGTGAGGTTGTTCCCAGCCTCAGAATGGCAGGCGTTCCTTAAGGGTTTTAGATAGGTTGGAAATAGGCTTCAACAGGTTATTCTTGGCTGCCCTGGCCATCACAGAGAGGTTGACCTATCTCCATGTAATGCAGAGAGATTTGGGAGGTCCGTCAGCTGGTCTGAGAAGGGAATTCCAGCCGTTACCAAAGGGACATAGAAGTTTCATGGGACTTAGCCAAGGCTATTTGTGTAAGATGTCAGGAAGCATTCCAGGAGCTCTCACACAGTTTTCAAAAACTAGCTAAAAAAGAGAATTGGTGCCTTAATACTTACCAATCCTGCAAAACACACCCCAGCCACATTATTTCCTTTGCACAATCATTCAACAAACCCTTAGTAGCACCCTACTGAATGTATCCTGGGGAGTGGGAAAGAACAGCAATGTCTTTCCGCAATGTCTTATATCTTCTCTAGGAGGATACCTGCATGACTGTACACCTGTTAGAAGGGGGGCTAGAAACATATTTCAATACTGGAGAAAAGCAGTTTCTGATTAGGATTATATACTCAAGAGACCCAACTATGAGTTTTCTCCTTTGGCATATGAGTGTATTTGCACATGATCAATTCACTCCTTATGTGTTTTGATGTGCATCAGACCTAAAGGATGTGCCTATCCCCCATGCCCAGTGCACATTACTTTGAGATGAATACAGGCCCAAATACAAGAACAGTTTGATGTGGTGGTCAGTGCAGGATCCGCTTGGGTCAGTGAGTGCAAATCCAGGGGACATTTGGTCATAGAGGAGAACCGGTTGCAGCCTTGGCCCTGTTTAGTACATAGTCACAAAGTGTCAAATGCTCGTGCTTACTTATTGTCTATATTTAAATATATGTCCTACATTCTCTTTGCAAGAGACCAAAGCAGTTAACAGTAACAAGTAAAACAGTCACCATTAGTTGCTGTTAGGGGCATGTGATCCCTTGATCATCATCTGCTGGAACAACGGTCCTTCAGTTGCACTGGGGAAAAGATGGATGGAGGAATTCAGTAGGAGAGAATCATCTGCATGGTCGCCAAGCCCTCTCCCACACTCCAGCCTAGACCCCTGCCCCATCACTATCTGGCTGTCCATTACCTAGCTGCCTAGTCTCAGAAAGGAGCAAGGTGACCTTTGGAGGTGATGGGTGATGCCGAAAGGGGTTTAGAGGTCACTTGTCAGGGGCAGCAGCCTATCTTCAACGAGAAATGGGGAGAGGAGATAAATTGAAGGCAGAGAGGATGAGGAGGTCACAAAGTATTTGGCTTGCAGCGCACATCCTTTAAACTGAAGAAAAGCACCCCCAGGATGGTTTTGATCCATCCCAAATCAGAGTTTCTCCCTGTTACTCTGCATCTAATCATTTGCAGTCCGCTAAGCTAAGCAAGGCAAATGAGGATGTTTCCTAGTTGCCATGGCAACATGATACACCTTTCAGTTGCTACAGCAACCCAGGGTGGTTTTTTAAATTCAGGAAAGGTAATTTCTCTTCTCTCCTTCTCCCCCCCCCCACTTTCTTTACACTAATTTCTTTCTTATCGCTTTCCCCAGGGGACGTGCCGCCCTCTCACTGCGCCATAGGCAAGGTGGGATGGTGGAGATAACGAGCCTCTGCCATGTCAGCACCGCAGGGATGGGCTTGGCTTAGGGAGGCGGGAGCTGATCCCACCGCATGGAATGGGGAGGGAAGGCTCCCCCCCCCCACACACACGGCAAAAGAAAGAGACCTGTTGAAGCAGAGCAAGTCAAGGTAGAGGGGGGACTTGGTTGCGCTCCACGAAACTGAGAAATGCTAAAGCCCCCAGCCCACCAGTCGTCACCATGCAGACTTACCCACTGGATGCCAGCCACCACCGCCACTCATCTGCAGTCAGACACTGCTATTTAGCCAGGGTCAACTCCAGGTTTTGAAACACACTTATAAACATAGGGAGCAGTCGCATACTGAGTCACGCCATTGGTCCATCTAGCTCAGGACTGTCTACACTGACTAGCGGTGGTTCCCCAGGGTTGCAGCCCAGTTGTACCAGGAGATGGCATGGATGAGACCTGGGGCCCACAACAGATGCTACTCCGGTTTGGGGGAAGGGCCTTGGGGTGTTGGGCAACATCTGCTTGCTCCTTGCCACCTTCACCACCTTACTCTCTTCCTCTGGGGCCAATCCACATGGCTGCCCGGGGGGAAAGGGCAAGAGGAGCTGGAGCTGCTGCTCTTGCCCCTCACACCGGTCTCCTCCTGATTGGCTCAGATCGTTCAGGTGATCAGGCAACAAGGAGGAGAAGCAGCTAGGCCAAGGGTTTGCCACAGTCGCTCTGCTGCGGGTTACACATGCCCTGGGAGACAATGCCAGTGCCTGACTGATTGGCGGGCTGACAATGGGGCAGGGGTGGAGAAATGTTTTCAGCCCCACAGATGCAGCCTCTTTGGCACAACCTTCTGAGGCCACAGGCCACTGGAAGGAATGTAAATTCTGCCTTTGTACAGCTGGCTTGTTTCTACTCACATCCACCCACCCCTGTCCATCCTCCATCCAGGCAAGCTAGAGGCATTACAAAGGAATGTTCCAGCTAGGCAAAAATGCCAGGGAAGGAGGATGCCAAGCAGGACCAATGCATGATGTGACCTGAAGAGAGGAGGTATGGCTGGGGAAGGGATTGGGCTAGAGGGCCAGATAGAGAGGCCTAGAGGGCTGCTTTGGGGCTTCTCCACCCCTGCAATAGGGTAATAACCAGTGCTTTTTTTCCTTTAAAAAATGTTTAGGGGTATTCTCATTTTGACTCAAGAAAATCACCATTTTATAGTTCAAATCAGGGAAAATAAATACAGTAAATGGACAAAAGTACAAAGATTCACAAAATGTTTAGGGGTATGCATACCCCTGCGTACCCCCAGAAAAAAAGCACTGGTAATAATAGTTCCACAGGATAGTGTTGACTTTCCTTTGTCCTCGTTGTTTTAAAAGACACACACAACCCCCCCCTCTCCTGTTTTTATGGGAAATGCATGCCTTTGTATAGTTGCCAGATCACTCTGTGGACATGTGGCTAAAAGCTGAGAAAGCTCATGATTCTAGCCCTGTTTGTGTGGTTTCTTGAGCAAATTAATATCTACAGTATCATACTCTTCCCCTCCCCCACTATCTGCCACATAACAGCAATCCTACTTCATAGGGTTGCAGTGAGGAAAACAAAACAAAAATAGTAATGTGTGATGCTGAAGTAAAATGGATAATTAATACTAATTGAGGACATGCTAGGCTACCTTATTGCTGCATGGTATTTGCCTGAGGGGAGGAATGAAGCTCCTAATTACCGTAATATGACTGGTCTGCCTGTAGAGAAATGGGATCAATTCAGTTGTAGTATGGAATGGGCCTGACGTCTGGGTGAAAAAAACCATTAAAAAGGCTGTCAGTGCATTAGCTCAGGAGCTCGTGTTGACAGCGTTAAGAAATCCAGAAACCAAGGCTCAGGTCAAGAGGGGAAGGCAAGGCTAATGTTAAGGTTTGGAGAGCTGAGTTCCTGTTGGGGTTAGGAAAACAGCCTCCGCCACAAGGTTAAAAGTCCAGAACTTTGGGAAGCATGAAAAGGCCTGTGTTGGAAATACAAAGCCTTTTGTTCCATGAAGTGATCCACAGTGGTCTCCGGGGCAGATTCTGCTGGGCACTTCCCCAGGGTCATTAGTTAAGACTACAGTGTACTTTAATATGGGGGAGGGGAGTCAGGAGGTTAGAAGCCAGCAGTAGACTTGATGCACAGTGCAGACAGATAGTAGAATCGGGAGCAAGGCAAATGTGCAGACAGATACGAGAAGGGGAGGGAATCTTCAATGTACGTGTGCAAACAAGAGGGGCCAGATGCAGATGTGCATGTGATGCTGACAGGCAGAGTCACAGCTCAACCCATAGGTCAAAACAGGCTCCTTAATGGGTTGTCAGAAAATAGACACTTTGTTGGAGCACAAATGCTTGTTGGAGGATGTTTAATTTCCAAGTCAAAAGGTAGAACAAAGACATAATTAATCTGATGAGTTCTTCCAGTCAAATATTTTGGAACAACTGAATTAACAGTTAGGTTTGTGAAATGCTGTGCTACCAGAAGGCGTGTTTTTGAAATGAGACTGGTTTGGGTAACAGCCAGTAGCGGAGCTTCATGCTCCGGCACTGGGTACGGAGAGCGGGGGGGGAGGGCTGGCACGTGTCCTGGGGGCAGGGGGGCAGCCATGATGGAACCCCACCGGGATCGTGCTGCCGGGGGTGGTGTGCTCCCACCGCCCCCCTCTTCCTCCGCCCCTGGTAACAGCTGGACTTTATGCTTTCAAAAATGGGGATCTGCTATTGCTTCTTCATTTCAGAATCCTAGGTGTCACCTGATACATGAAAGGATCTAGTAGAGAGACTAATCCAGTTTTCAATCTCCATCTTCTGACTGAGGCCACATCCCAACCATATGTTTAAAGCATGTGGCTTTCCCCCAAAGAATCATGGGAATTGTAGTTTAAGGGTGCTGGGAATTGTTCTTCTGTGGAGTAGACTACAGTTCCCAGCATTCTCTGCAGGAAGCCATGACTGTTTAAAGTGATGTAAATGTGCTTTAAATGTATGGAGTGGATGTAACCCAAGTCTAAATGCAGGTCTCAACATCCAGTCTAATATTTTTATAATGAGGTTTCCTCACACACACCTCCCCCATCTAGCCCGATGAACAGTTCTTCAGAATCTGAAAGTGTTCCTCAGAATCAGAATCTGAAAGCTTGCACACTTTTTGCTTTGTTTTAGTTGGTCCTAATAAATGTATTGCTCAATTGTGGGTTTTTGATGGAAGTCGTCCGTCCTCGTCCCCCCCCCCCGCCGCCCTTATGGACCAACACAGCTGCCTTTGTCTTTGTCTTTTGAAATGAGTCATTAAAAAGCAAAAAACCGCAGCACAGATGTCTCTTGATCTTCCTGCATTTTAATTCCTACAAGATCCACATTTAATTAGACTCAGATTCCCATCATCTTATTTTCCTGCCCTAGCACCTTGTATATTAATAATGGGAGTCAAGTCAGTCATGTAGCTAGCAACAGCCAAGACAGGAGCAATTCATAGCAATCTTGGTAATTTCCCTCTCTTGCTGCGATACAGCAGCCTGTGAGAATCTCTTTTCATTGAGAAGGATTATCCAGGTTTGTGAGTTTTCCACAAGAGCAATGACCTTGGTTTGTACTATAAACAGGGTGATGGGTCATTCATGACTCACAAGGCACATTATTACATTGTTTCTCTGTGTCATTGTATTAGGGACACAAGCAGGGTGGTACAGATTAGCCTGCTGTGTGTGGCAGGGGAAATTATTCAGAGGTCTCTCATGTGGACAAAAACCATACCCCCGAGGTGGGCCTGAATACAAAGAGTGCGCCGTGCCCAGAAGATCCTGCTACCACCTCTTTATTAAGTGTCTGCTACTTTCCTCCAACCTGATGGCATATATTAAAGATGGGTACCTGCATCTCTTCTCCATCTCTCTGTTATATTAGTCAGAATAGGTTCCTCCCATGCATGCCATGCCTTGCAGAAGAGTAGATGTAAGAACAGTTTCAGGATGCCTAGTAAAGCAAAGGGGGCCTGTGTTTCCCAGACATATGCGGCCTAGGGATGGGCGAATCTATCCATTTCAGTTTCTCATAATCTCTCATTTTTCAGTCTTGTGTTCAGGTCTCCACATTTCCACATCAGTTTTTTTCCCTAAGTCCTTGTGAAAATTCACTAGCATTTTACTGTGAATTTCTCCCAATGTACACATATTTATTTGCAATTTTGCCACACACACACACCCGGCCAAGCAGTCCCACATGATATAATCCATCTTCACCAATATATGCAATTTTATGTGTATATTACCCTAGTAAATGCATTTCTGTTCACATTACATGGCTGGAGAAGTGCACTGCAAAATTCGGAGAAGTGCAAATTGCAAGTGCAAAAGGGTGTGTCACCTTTTGCATCTTTTCAGGAAGTGTGAATTAAGTAAGTTTATCTCTAAATGCAAACTGAACCAAATACCTCTCCTTTCCCTAATGGGGGCAGGGCTCGCAAGCAGTGCTGCTCCTAAACTGATGTGGGGTTGGGGACTCAGCAGAACAGACACCCTGCGCCAGGAAGTTGCTTTCCATTTGCCCATCATTATGCCACTGCTGCAGGAAGAGGATCACTGCATGACATGTTGAGATATTTCTGGCCTATTCCTAGCAAAGCAATTTTTGTGGCAATCTAATTGAAGAAGTGTGCATGCACACGAAAGCTTATACCCAGAACAAACTGAGTTGGTCTCTAAGGTGCTACTGGACCATTTTTAATTTTTATTTATTTATTTCGACCTTGGAACAGATGCCCTTGTCTGTCTCTGAAGGTGGATTCCACCTTCCATTAAACTTCCACCTTCCATTAAACTTTCCCATGGAGCTGGTTGAAACTGCCTTGGCCTGCACAGTGTAATGACTCTGTTAGCAGTGGCCCCCTGGCTCTTACTCATTAATTGAACATGCACATACACTGATGAATGCCGAGGAGATGAACCAGAAATGGCAACATATAATTACATGGCCATGTTCAGAGGCAGGGCTGCTGCAGCCTGTCTTTCAGGGGCCCCAGATTCCGCACTAATAAGCCCGCCTTGCTGTCGGAGAGGTGCTTTGTCACTGTACGAGCGGGAGGAGGGCCAGCAAGCAGCCCTGTCTGCTTGCATTAGTAGGCCTGCATCCAAGTCTTAATTGGTTCATTGTCAGTCCAAGGAGAGAACTTGAAGGAGGTGGGTTGAATGCACAGGTCAGTTATCAGGGCCATCGGAACTAGAATGAGTATAATGAACCATATTAAATGCCAAAGATAAGGAGGTAGCTATATTGCTGATGTCAGAGGTGACAGGAAGCAGCTTTGTCTGAGAGTTGTCTGTGGAGGCTATTATGCGCAAAAAGAAGTATCTATTAAAATACCATGTGGCCTTCTAATAAACCACAGTGACTAAAGAGCCAGCTAAACACTCTGCTTCCCGATTATCCTGATAGCTCTTCGCTGTTACCATACTAGAGTCCATCTGCATGGCGCTGCTTCTTTAAACTGTTTTGAGTTGCTAGCCTTTTTGCATCAGCTCACTGAAATGTGACGAAATAATGTGGATTTGTCATCCACTGTCATTCCGGGGGGGGGGGGTGACTTGTGCGAAAGAGAAAGAGGTGTTTAAAAGGACAGGGGGAGGTGGCATGGTGTGATGGAGTGGTTAATAATGTAAGCTGTGGACCGGGAAGTTGCTTGTTCAAATCCAACTTTAGCCATAGATATATGACTCAAAAGTAAGTTCTATTTAATTCAGTGAGCTGTACTAGAGGGGCAACCCAGTCAAATGGGCAGCATATAAATACTACTACTACTACTACTACTTCGGCTGATCGCCGAAGAATTGATGCTTTTGAATTATGGTGCTGGAGGAGACTCTTGAGAGTCCCATGGACTGCAAAAAGATCAAACATATCCATCCTTAAAGAAATCAGCCCTGAGTGCTCACTGGAAGGGCAGATCCTGAAGTTGAGGCTCCAATACTTTGGCCACCTCATGAGAAGAGAAGACTCCCTGGAAAAGACCCTGATGTTGGGAAAGATGGAGGGCAGAAGGAGAAGGGGACGACAGAGGATAAGATGGTTGGACAGTGTTCTCGAAGCGACTGGCATGAGTTTGGCCAAAGTGCGGGAGGCAGTGGAGGATAGGGGTGCCTGGCGTGCTCTGGTCCATGGGGTCACGAAGAGTTGGACACGACTGAAGACTGAAAACAACAACAACTACTACTACTACTACTACGATTGCAGCGTTGGTGTCTTAGCCTCCATCCTTTTTCTGCAGTATAAGGGTAAAAATACTGAACCATCTTGCAGGGCTGTTTTTGGGATTGCCTGGATAATTAATGTATGTGAAGGCAATGAAATATTATATAAAAATGCTAAGAGTTGTTGTTTAAATAACAGTGGGTGAGTGGGAAAGGTGATAGGAATCTCCTCTAATACCAAGTTCTCTTTCTGTCTCCCAGGCCCTGCAGAAGCTATTCACTGCACAAGTCATAAGGAAGCCAAAATGTGGAATTCTTAAGAGTCCCGTGCATGCCATGCCATGGGCGTACCCAAGGGGGGGCAGGAGGGGGCACCTGCCCCCCCTAGAAGCAAAAAATAATAATAATTAAATGGTTATTGGCAGCCTAAAAGGAAAAAAAAAGCTCTCCTAAAAAGCTCAACTACTGGTCTTTCTCCCCCTCCCAAAATCTAAATAACAATTGAGCTCTGCCGACCGACAGCCGGCCACTGCGTGTGTTTGTGTGTGTGTGTTGCGCCGGGGCTGATCGTAGCAAAGGAGCTTTGGAAACAGTTCCCTTGCTTGGTGAGTTGCGATGGCTACGGATCCTAGGAAACTGAGTTTTTCAGCCTTTTGGGGGCTTTCTGTTTGGGGGGGGGAGTTTTTCTGTTTTTTGAAGCTGTTTTTGTTTGCTGTTTACATAATATGGTCAGTAATCTAAAAACGAACTGAATCCCTAAAAAACGGGGCATTCCTCATCCCCAAAAAAGGTCAACAACTTTGAGCTGAACCCACAAAAATGGGGGTAGATCACTGCTGAAAGTAGATCACAGTCTCTTGGGAGTTGGCCACCCCTGGTAATAGACATGTAACTAGAATAATTTTTTTAAAAAAATTCAAGCAAATAATTGTAATAACTACTGTAATAAAGCACTGCTATAATTATATATAATTTCCCTAAAATTTTGGTTTCATTCGCCTTTCCGTGCTGAAATGTCACAACCTGAACGACCATGGCTTGCCCCCCCCCCCTAGTTTTGATCCTGGGTACGCCCCTGTGCCATGCCCACATCTGGTGGGGGATTCTCTGAATTCTGCTGTGTTCGGCTTTTCTGCTCTGCATAGTCCAAGCTTACTGATAAATCCTGACCTTGAATCCCTTGAGACTCTTACCTCTTCATAATGCCACATCAAGGGTTTATCCTAATTTGGAACTCTTTATTATCCTCTCCTGGCGATTTGGAAATGGACGCGGACATCCTGTGCTCATTAGCTACAATTTCGAACAAGGGGCCTGATCAAGAACTAGCATATATCACTCAACATCCCATAGTGAAGCATCATCACTTCACACGAGGCAGATTATGAATCTGCTCAGTGTGTGTTTGTACAGTTTCCATGAATAAACCTGGTGAAAGATTAGTCTGCAGAAAGAGATAATGAATTGCAGAATAGAGCGCATACTAGCCAAGTTCAAACAAAGTTATGCATCATTATTTTGTCATATACCCAAAGTACTGTAAAGCGCATTATGAAGCAGACGGTGTCATATGACAAAGACACATGAGAGCAGAAGCAGCAAAGCAGGCTGGGAAGTGCTGGGACTGCACAATCATTTGGGCCTACTAAAGTTATTCAGGCCTAACTGCTAACTGTTGAGTCACTCTGACATGTGACTCATTCTCCTTATAAGTAGCAGCCATTTTCTCTCTGTGTTCTAAGTAAGATTTCAGTCAGAGTCAGTCTGCCTCCGTTGTGGGCAGAGTCAGTATGTAATCTCAGTCAAACTGTTTGGAACCATGTTGTTTATGAAGAAGTTCACTTTAACTCAGTAAAGCTCTTATTCTTTCACTGAAAAACTCTGCATTATTAATTTACGCTGCGCAACAGACGGATGTAAACTTCTGTAAGCCGGAGGTGAGCAGGTGGCAGGAATGGGGAGTCCTTTTGGTTCTCTGCCAGGTTCTCCCCACTTGCAGGCATATGTCAAAATTGGCAAGTGTGGTTCTGTGGAACTTTACCTGGCATCTGAATTACCATAATTGGGAATGCGTTTTCACTTTTATAAGATAAATGAGGATAATTAGTGTTAATTTCTAAGGTGAATGGCGATGTTCATTTTCATCTGAAGAGATCAACTGTGAAATGTTGTACCCTATTCAAATGAATGAAAATTGCACTCCTGGAAACTATGGGAGTGAAAAAAGACTAAATTCTGGACACTGAGAGAGTTGCATCACATAAGTGTCTTTTTTAAAGAAAAACTATTTTTGTTAAAGATTGAAAGACAAAGAAAAAACTATATACGGACGTCAACATCAAATATCAAGCATTTTCAACATGAAAACTAAAAGAAAGAAAAAGAAGAAAAGAAAAAGACTTCCAATTCTGAATCTATCAGCTTTAAAAACATATGCAAAACTCCTACTCCGTAAGTGTCACGTAACTGTCAATGGCATAATATATTTTACACACACACACACACACACACACACACACACACTATATAATGTCAAGATAGCACTCATGAGTTGTTCAAAGTGCATTATCTATTTGTAATCCTTACAACAACCTTATAAGGTTATTATTATCCTTGATATTGCAGTTGGGGAGTGGGGCTGAGACTCAGAGAGAGTGACTTGCCTAAATTAAGGCCCCAGGGCATATGGTATGAGGGCACATGATACAGCCACCTGACTGAAGCTAAGCTGGTCAGGGTCTGATCAGGCCTGGATGGGAGGCTGCCTGGGAACCTCATGTTTGCTGCCTTCAATTTGAAGGATGAAATAAAGACAGGCTATAACTGCTTGTAATGAACAAATAAACAAATAGTGAAAGGGGCAAGATTTGGATGAGGACATATCTGGCTCATAGCTCAGTCTCAAGCAGACAAGTCCAAACCCCGCAATCCACCACACTGAAAGGAGTTGGGATGAAATGTCCCTCCACCCACCTCTGCTGAGTTCTGCTGCTGCGGGTGGAGGCTTTGCCATTATGGAGGTCCCTGCTGGGCCAGCTGAAATCTATGCACCACTGTTTCTGACCTTCCTGATAGCACAGTATATGAGAATTAACTGCACACCATACTGTAAGTTATCATAACATGAACAGAACTGGAGGAGGAGGACTTTTAAGTTTGTCCATGTATTTCTGTGGGATGGAGGACGAACTCGAGGGAAATAACAATTTCACAAAGAACTTTTTCTCCTGATCTCATTTTTGTTTGGCCTCTTTAATTGTTCACAAATGAGTTCTGGCTTATGGCTGAATAATTAAACCCTACTTGTGCGAACCCCATGTAAGAGGCTGGGAGTCATTCAGAAAATGTGTTTTCTATTCAGCTGAAATGCAGAGATGCTGAAAATCTTGTCTGTGCTGGATTAGAAGAGGAAATGTGTGTGCGTGTGTGTGCAAATGTGCTTACATGCACACACACATTGTATCATGCTTAATGTTGCAGAACAAACTCTGCCAAAACGTTTCTCATTTAAAAGCCAGCAGGGGAAAACTGATATTTGAAATACAGATCAATCTGAGAACAATTTCTAATTCTAGATTAGTGTATTTAAAAAAAAATGTTGAAATGGAGTGTTTTGCTTGAGAATGCACATTTAAGCAAAAATATTAATCGAGGATGGAATGTGAGAGTGAAGATTGGGAGTGGGTTTGAGAGAAGAGTTGATCAGATGGAGATGAGCATTTTCTTATTAGGGAAGAGTTGGAGGAGGAGGAGAGGAATAATGTGTGCAAATGCCAAACACCTATCTAGGGGACTGACGAAAGATGGCACCTTCCCCCATTCCATGTACACGAGCTGACCAGGCTGGCAGCTCAATCTTAAAGGTAAAGGTAAAGGGACCCCTGACCATTAGGTCCAGTCGTGTCCGACTCTGGGGTTGCGGCGCTCATCTCGCTCTATAGGCCAAGGGAGCCGGCGTTTGTCCGCAGACAGCTTCCGGGTCATGTGGCCAGCATGACAAAGCTGCTTTCTGGCGAACCAGAGCAGCGCACGGAAACGCCGTTTACCTTCCCGCCGGAGCGGTCCCTATTTATCTACTTGCACTTTGATGTGCTTTCGAACTGCTAGGTGGGCAGGAGCTGGGACCGAACAACAGGAGCTCACCCCGTTGCAGGGATTCGAACCGCCGACCTTCTGATCAGCAAGCCCTAGACTCTGTGGTTTAACCCACAGCGCCACCTGGGTCCTCAATCTTACTTTGATGCTAATGATGGGGCAGCATCTTCCACTGCACCTGGTGATAGCAGGCTAACTAAAAGAGCTCAAGGTAAACCACACTGCATGCACAGCTCTGTCAACTCCCCTTCCCTCAGCACCTGCTACCTCATGATAGGGCCAGCCCTATCTAAGTAGCTTTGTGTTAGGCCAAAAACATCAGGGATGGCTTAACCACTCACATCCCTTGGCACATCTTGATATTTCATAAGCTGAATGTAAGCTACTACACACTGAGGTGTTCATTTTCATTAAACAACAGCAGTGAAAGATTGGCAGCACCAATGAGATCAGCTTCCAAACATCCTAGGACAGGTGGAGGTGCCTCAATAGGGCAGGTTACTAGCTTCACTCTATAGCCTTGATAGATTTCTCCTCCCTGCTATACCTCCCCCTACCAATCATGAAACCATTGGGATCACCACCACCACCACCTGCCCCATTGTTGCACCTCCTCCTATCCTAGGATGCTTGCACATTATGCAGTTACCATTTTTTACTAGCCCCAAACCTGATAATTAAGTTATTGGAGGTGTGAAAACTACACTACTGTCATGGTGGTATCATTATGTTCTGAAAGTGCAGATCCCCACCACGCCACAGACCCCTGCCATTGGTGTAAGCTGTTTCATTTCCAGTTTACAGCAGAAACAAATCCACCCAACGAAAGTCTACAGAAGTCTCTGGGTGTGTAAATATTTTCTATTCACTCTCAGCATTTTCAGCAGCAGTTGCCAACTGGCTGTAGCAGCAGCTAATATCTGACTCGCATTGGTGGCTTAGGTGTGATAGAAGCTCAATATTTGTCACTTGTATACTCTCCTTGAATAGGTGAATGTTGAAGCAGGCATGTCACAGGGGAGCATTGCTGAGAGACTAATGTTTATTGCCCAGCCCAAGTCAATTGACATGGACTGGGGTTATGAAAGGTCAGTGACCGATCCTATGACAGTTCTGAGAGATGGTACTCTGGGGGTGTCTGGTGATGTTTATGAGATAAACGAGGGCGTTGTGGTGATATTCCCCATGCCTCACATGGGCCTTTAAGTCCAGGCCTCCTGTCTGCTCTGCATCTGAGAGATCCTGCTCCATTCTCATGCAGCCAAGAAGGCCCACTCATTCCTCAAAAGCACTTGAGGACAGGAAGAGCCCGGGAAGATTAACACGGCTGAGCATTTGCCTTTGGTAATAAGAAGCTTAAATGAAAATCTACACACTACTGCTGACCTCTGACCGCCGAGAGTGCTTTGCAGAAACTTTATTGCCTTCTTATGAAATGAACACAAATGTGTCTTTAATTCCTTCCTGGAGCCCCTGTGAACTGTGCGGCTCAGGCAAAGGTAGCCTGGGACTTGTTAGGGAAGAATTTATGTGACATCACACAGCGCTGGAGGGGGAGGACGGTTTAATCATTTTTAATTACATCCCATTGGAGCTTCGCTGGGGCTTTTGAATAAGATCACTCCTTAGGCCTCCCCAGTCTCTCTGTCACTCACGGTTCTTCACTGGGGGCTCAGCTTGTGTGTTAGCCATGAGACGGTGTTCATAAAGAAATTCATTACTGCCTTCTCCATGCTAACGAGCTGTGGCACAGGCGCTGTAAGGGAGAGCTGCACAGATTTCTATTTTATGGGCCTACTTAGCCTTGGGACACTTTGTGAAGGGCTTAGGAAGCTCCAACAGACTTACCTTCTCCTTGTCCAGTTCTTTACATACCAGTGGCAGGGCTGGAGGTGGTTGATATCTCCAGGAAGCCACACATCCCTCTGCTATGGACTCCACCCAGGGCTCCCACACATACACTGCCTGAAAGACGGTTGACCAGAACCATAGAGCAGAAGGCTCATGCTAGACCAGCCTTTCCAAACCTGGTGCCTTTCAGAGGTTGTTGGACTACAACTCCCATCAGCCCAGCCAACTTAATCTAGACAAAAAGCTTGTTACATGATTGGACTGTTTCTGGTTTAGACCACTTCAGACGGCTGGTGGAAAAACCCATGATGGAATTTGCAACATGTAAAAAAGACCCTCCTCCCTGCACATAAGAAAACTAAATGTCAGGAACAAAGAGTTGCATTCTTGTCTAGTCTTCAGACTTAGATATTAGCTTTTTATGTGCATGGGTGCTGTTTTTCATGAATGATCATTCAGTCATGCAGTGCCTTATCTACACACTGAAGCAGTGCAGTCTTGGCAAGTTTTAGCTGGTCACCAGTTAAATATGCCCCATTGCAAAAGCTATGTTGCTGCCATTGGAATATTTACAAGTTAGAGGCGCCTGCTGAGTAGCGCCTATGATATTAGAAGTGCTGCTAATATCATAGGCACTACTCAGCAGGTGTACCAAACCAGCCTTACCAAATCTGATGCCCTCCGGATATTTTGGATTGTAGCTCTGGTAATTCATTGCCCATCCTGGTTACCACTTATGGGATTTGTCATCAAAAACATCTGGAGGGCACCAGGTTGGAGAAGGCTGCTCTATGGTTTAGCGTTACATGCATGAGACTCAGGTATGCCACGAGGAGGTCAGAAGCTATTTTGCTTTCACTTTTAGCTAACTGTGTTTCCTTGTTATGTCCAAACCTGGACAAACTGTGTTTAGCCTTAGATATAATTATGAAATTATAATTAAGGGATGTGGGTGGCGCTGTGGTCTAAACCACAGAGCCTAGGGCTTGCCGATCAGAAGGTCAGCGGTTCGAATCCCCACGACGAGGTGAGCTCCCGTTGTTCAGTCCCAGTTCCTATCCGCCTAGCAGTTCGAAAGCATGTCAAGTGCAAGTAGATAAATAGGTACCGCGCCAGCGGGAAGGTAAATGGCGTTTCCGTGCGCTGCTCTGGTTTGCCAGAAGCGGCTTAGTCATGCTGGCCACATGACCTGGAAGCTGTCTGCGGACAAACGCCGACTCCCTTGGCCTATAGAGCGAGATAAGCGCCGGAACCCCAGAGTCATCCGCGACTGGACCTAATGATCAGGGGTACCTTTACCTTTACCTTTATAATTATGAAAACAGGCCAACTTCAGACTGTGTCTTTCAATCCTGGCTTGTTTCCAAAAAACCATAGTTGAAATGTATGCTTCTGATCTCCTTGCAGTGATGCCAGAGGAGATCTGAGGAGTGAGCACACTCACTCAAGGTTTGCTTAGGCTCATTCCCAGAGTGCTATAACTGTGGGTTAGAGTTATGCCCAAATCAGCCTATGTCTTTCTCTTAGCAGTGCCTCATTTATAAGTCCAGAAGCTGCTTGTGATATGGTTTAGTCCATTCCATTGTCTCATTTGGGATTAGGGAAGCAGCTTCAGGAGTAGGAAAAATGTGAGTACACTTTCTATCCTCCCCTTCCCCTTCCCCTTCCCCTTCCCTCCTTCCTTCCTTTCTTCCTTCCCTGAGTTGGTACCATTATCGATTTGCTAGTGTTAGATCAGGACAGCTATGGGCATAACACTAAGAGGGAAAGACATCCCTTTTCTCTACAAAAATAATAATCTGTACAATAGTCTATGTAATCCCTGGATTACTTTGAATAAGTCACTCAATATTGTGCCTCAGTTCCTGCCTGGAGAAAGGGGCTAACAGATTTATGAGGGTGGCTATTATAGGCTGGCAGGTGCTGTTTTACTGCAAGAAGATGAAATCTGTATAATGTTAAGAAAATGTACAGAATGCATTTTTATGGTTGTCAACTTCCTACCTAAAGAGATCCTCTTTTAAATGAAATATTCCAGTTAAAAATAAAACACAGAAACCCCACTTGCTCAGATCTTTAATACGCTGTTTATTCAGCCCTCTTAAATATACGTAACGTGATTTTAATTCACTTAATGCTTATGATTTAAAGTGTGTTCGTTTTGGTTTTTCCATAAAAGTCCCATAAAATCATTCACTGAGGAGAAAGGATTTCATTTGCCCATAAACATGAGGTTTATATTTTCTGGCAGTAAGAGAATTCCTATTGTCTCTTCAAAGATCTCTGCACTTGAGGAAAACCCTTTCTCATACATGGAAGAATAAAATGTATGATTAATTTCAACTTCAGAATGTCTTGAGTCAGCGGAGGCTGGTCTATTTGGGCAACCATCGCTCAGCACTACCAAATGAATTATCCAGCATATTTTTTTCTAAAAAAAAGTTACCTGCAAAAATCTCAAAGCCAAAATTTTCCAGTCCTACATACCCTTCCACAATCAATTTCAATGTAGAGAAAAGTCTTGGGATACTTTTCTGTCAATCTCCCATTCACTGGCCAATCAGCTCTCTGCACAACTTAGCCAATCTCAATCCAAAAGTAGTGTTATGGCCAGGAGGTCCCACCCATCTGTTTCCAGATGGAATACAAGTTACTATTATTACTATACATCATTTCATATCTGTTAATAATTGTAATAATTTTGGCATATACCCTTTGGCACAACTTTGTTAATGTATTCAGAAACATTTATCTGAGTGTTTATTGTTGTTTTGTTTTGTTTTTTAATTTTATGTCATTGTTGCATGTCATATGCTCTAACATAAACAAAGATATATCTCAGTGCAACCACATTAAACAATCTAAAGATATAGAAACTGTGTCACCAAAAATAAATATATCTGGTGAGCAGGAGGAGTATGAAAAATAAATCCCAAAGCAAAGGGGACAATATGAGGCAGTTTCAGCCCCTGCCTCGTTGTTTTCCTTTGACTGCTTATTAATACGTAAGGCATCCTGAAGTATAAGAAGTAGAGTCACATTCAGATGTACAGCAGTACAGGCAGAACTGCATCTGCACCAAAAATGAGAGGGAGGAAGAAAGGGATAAAACATCTGTTTTGTGTTAGCAGAACCGCTTGTGTTCTTTGTTCCAGATGATCATGCTGATACGCCATACTTTGGGGTGCTACAGAGAAATCAATTGTGCCACTCCTCTCGTTAGAATCACTTTGACAACTACTAGCAAAGTGTGCCCAGACTCTTGTTATATTTCAGTTCGTGATATCCTTGTCCCTTGCTTTCCTGGTCCTTATCTTCATAACTTCATACATCCTTCCAAAATTTCAGATTTGGCTTCATTTTCTTTTAAAAGTCATGTTGAGTTTGTGCAGTTGCATCTGTTTTCCGCGTACCTACATGCACCCTAATAAATTAGGCAGGGAGAAATTGGCCAAAGGAAGGAGCAGCTGTAAGATGAGACTGTGAGGTAGCTGAATTCTAGAATCATGAAGCAAATAATATATATTAGATGAGTTTTGCCTGTGTGTATGTAGCAGATGGGTGGACTGGTGCAAATTCACCAAATCACAACAAAAGAAAGGGCTCTGATAATGGAGGAGGGATGAGGGTGGACAGTAGCCTTGAACAGGGATCTAGTCCCAGAAGAATCGTAGTCAAGTTTCTTCCTTTTTTTATGAGAAGCAAGGCTTTTAGCCCACTAGAGCTAATCGCGCACTGTGACACCAACATCAGGCAGCCCTCAGCCAAACCCTGCCTTCCTGCCTTCTTACTTACAACCAGCCAAGAGGGTGGCACTGGCTGTGAGCATTCTCCTCCTTATTCACAGAGTTGCCTTTGTAGAACCCAACAGGAAGGAGGAAGCCAATGAAAGCAGAATTAGTCAGCTCTGCCTGTCAATGCTCTTGGCCTCCCTGCCTTCCACTTTACCAGTCCTACCAGGGCAGGTTTCCATCTTCAAGTAGAGGGGCTGCTGAACAGGACTGCATCAGCTTATTGTGTGCTCATCAGTAGTGAATTACATATGAAGTTCCCAATCTCAATGAATGGGGAGGATTATATGAACTTCCCATCAGAAACTAGCAGAGGCTATGTACCCATTGGTGGCTTAAAACGCAGTAAGGTTGTTTCCTGCATTGCGTTTCAAGTTGCATTTGCATTTGCAAAGAGAGGGTGGGAGTGTCTTCACCTGATGCATGGTACCTGTTTGGTTTCCCCGCGCCTGCAGCATCCCCAATTCCTAAAGCTGTCATCTGCCCATGGGCATTGGCTGTCTCAAATGTATTCACCTCAGGTGACTGAAGGTGACTTACAGTTTGAGGGGAAACATACCCAAGCAGCAGTGTTTCTCAATAAACTACAGTACAGGATAGATATGGCTTGTATCCAACGTCATGTGTAAGCGGCTTCAAACACAAGCAGTAAGAGTGCACTGGAGCCATAGTCAACCACAATTTCTGAGTGTCATATGAATTGAATTATAGCCTATTAAGCACACAAGCTGGAGCAGGGGTGGGGGCTAGATGCATTCACACCCTTTTACACCTTTCCCTCCTGCTGCCTTTTTTTTTGTCTCTGTAGAGTGTTGGGATGACCCTCAGTATTGAGCACATTTAGCTTTTGCTAACTGAAGAGGCTAAGAAGTCATCTTTTTGTTCAGCTACCTGACAATAGATTTTCACCGACTACTACTTCCGTCTTTTAGGATGACTTAGCTTTCTTCTTTGACTGCGAGAGATGTGGGCCATAACGTTACAATGATTAATTGTTTCCGAGGCCCACCTTCTATGACAATATTAGACAGTCTGAAAGAAGGCCTAGAGAGAGGGCCCAGGCTGGGTGGCCAGTTCCTTTCCTGCTTGAGTGGGAGCAATAAAGCCATTTGTGTGGCAAAGGCACCTGGCACAAAGAGTGAGGCTATGCCTGACTTAGCCAACCATGTGGCCCCGGGCGGGGGGGGGGGGGCAAAAGGCAATCATAAGAAATGGGAATTTTGGGGTGGAGAAACTCAGAGTCCAGGAACAGAATCTACTGCCAAAGAAGGCAAAAACTAACTTTTTTTTTTAAAGAAAAGTACTGTAATAGGAAACTACAGTAGAAAGCACAGGATAACAACCCCTTGGTGGTGATGTTGTATCACGTCTGTGGAAATTTTGTGCAAACAAATCAGGAACATTGCTCAATATGTGCTTCTTCTGGAAATGGCCTTCCTTCACCTGGGAAGCATACAAAATATCCCCCATGACAGTGATTGCAAGAAAGCAAAGGAAAGCAAGTGTGCCAGAAAGTAAGGCTTCAATATTCTTCCACATGCTTTCCCCATGTTGTATTTTATTGTTGTCTACATTTGGACAACACAACAATAAAAACAAAAATATAACAAATGCTTCCCCATCTTGTTCTCACGCTGCCATTTGCAGTGAGGCGGGAGGAGGCTGTGGCAGGCAGAGGACACCAGACGGCAAAAATAAAGAATGAAAAATGATTGTTTCCACAGCCCTAGAAGTTGTAGCTTGTTGATTATTAGAAATTTCAGCTTGAATCTTTTCGTCGTATTGCCAGCAGGCTTTGTTCACAGAGTAGCTTGGGAGGTCCAGGATGAATGGAAAAAAACACGAAGAGAGCCAAAACTAAACCCACATGGAGACTGGCTTTGCCCTTTATTCCAATTATGCATTCATTGTGATTTTAGACCTCTTTAGTGTCTTTCCATGGTCAGCAGGCCCACCCACCATCAGCATAGCTATCTTGTCTGAACTCAGCTTTTAGTGTATTCTCTATCATCCAGTGCGCTATTAACCTCAGGTGATCATTTGGAGGGCCTTTCTTCACTTGATGCTGAAAGAAAGGAGAAGAATTTTCTGTTTGCATCATACTGACAACTGGGTTCCCAAACCTTGAATGATGCTTCCTGAGGCATGTAAGGAAAGATGTGACTCTGTGGAATCCATAGGAAAGAGCAGGATTCTCCATGCCCCACCTACACCTGGAACTATTCTACTTGGGTCTGCATCCTTGCGTACCTGTCAAGATCAACACACTCTCCACAGAGCTTCCTGTTCCTCCTCTTTGTTCTCACTGTCTGTTTGCCTTCCTGCTCTGTGCATGCAAACAGTGGCAAGAGGGAGGAGATGACACAGGTCCCTTCACTTGCCATATTAGTTTGTGGTTGTACAGATTGGGACCAAAAGGAGAGGGCAAGTGAATGGGCAGTGGGAAAGAAATGAGGAAGAGCTGTATTCACTCAAAGATGGCATCAACACTGAGATCTTGCTCAACCTCAGAAATAGCTGTTTGGTAGTAGCATGGTCTCTCTAGGAGGTTGCGGCCTCTCCTTTATTGGAGGTTTTTAAGTAAAGCTTAGATGGCCACCTCTCATGGATACTTTTGTTGAGATTCCTGTATTGCAAAAGGTTGCACTAGATAACCCTTGGGGTCCCTTCCAACTCTACAGTTCTGTGATTTTATATGAGTTCCCCATAACCTGAATCTGAAACTGCAGTGCCCCATTCTCCCAAACCATGCAACAGGTTCAGCCTTTGAGAGATCTTTTGCACTCAGAAGGTGGCGACCCTTTTATAAGAATGGAAGAAGAGACATGCTGGATCAGCTCAAAAACCCGTCTCATACAGCATCCTGTTCTGACAGTGGCCAACCAGGTGCCTATGGCTCTCCTTTGCTGGAAGTATTGAAGCAGAAGCTGGATGGCTGTGTCTCAGGAATGCTGTAGTTGTATCCTGCATTGCAGATTCTGCACTGAGCAGCAGGTTGGATTAGATTACCTTGGAGATGGCTTCCAACTCTATATAAATAGCACATGCTCTTTCCCTGTTGATACCTGTCTCCTTCTTGTATTGACAAGTAGTAGGTCCATACATAATAAATAAAAGCAAGCTGTATTTGACTAAATCTTATGCACAGTAGACCCACTGACTAACTTAAGTCCAATGATTCCAGTGGATCTATTGACCCGCTGAGCATGATTTAGTCAACTACAAACCCAAAATAATGACGACGACAACAACAACAACAACAGAATCAATAGGGTCACACTCCCCCTGCATCTCTCCTCCTAATACAGATAATTTTCCAGGGAGCCTAAGTATTTTCATCTTGGACTCTGGCTGCAAGCCAGATTGAAATGGAACCTCCGAATCTGAAAGTTCCATTCAGTTATTGCAGCTAATAGCCATTTATAGACCAATCTTCCATGAACCAAGTAGCTTCCTGCTACATGCATTTGGGAATACAACGGAATACACAGGTGAAACACTGGGCTCAAAGAAAGAAAAGCTGAGATCCAATTGCACTTAGTCCAGCAAGTCCTCTTGAGTTTGCTAGGTATTGCTTTTAATCTTCTGGGGGAAACAGACTGCTTGTTAATAATGCCTCCTTTGGTGGTGCTCGCCATGTGGCATGTTTCTTAGCTGATGTGGATATACTGAAAAGGTGCAGCCCTATCAGAGAGCAAGTGGAGGACTGCATGTTCGTCTGCTCCCCATGCCAGACTTTTGCCTGCTCGCCTGCTGCCTTGTGGGCCTTGCCCTTCAGCTGGAGGCTAGAGCTGAAAAACACCGCTGTGTGCCTACATCTGTAACATGGGGGATTAGCTTACCCTGATCCAATTGTTCAGCCTTTTTGCCCTCCCACTGCTTACAGGGGAGGGAAGCAACATCCCACCTGCTCCTTCCTTTATCCTCATTCCCTGCTGTCAGCTAAGTGGTGATTCTGTTTTGTGGGCTAGTTGCACTGGGTGGCTTGATGAAGTGATCAGAGGAACTCTTTCTCTGTTTGGGTGTAGAAGCAGGAGAACAAAGCCATCCCAGGGTCCCTTGTTTAGGCAGCAGCACAGCTGGCACTCATGTGGGGTGTGTGGGGGTGTGTGTGGTTTTTTTTGTTTTGTTTTTTTACAATGCAAGGAGGCAGGGGGAAAGCACAGCTTCAATTTACTAGCAAGGGGAACAAGCAGACTCACACAGCAGCAACAGCATGTCTTGTTCAGGAAGGGCTCTGCTGTTGCAAGGAAGGAGGCAGGTTTTTTTGTACCCTGTGGAAACATGCAGAGAAAAGCTGGGGTCAGCAGCCAAAGGCAGCCTGGATCCAGTGGCATCTGATCGATTTGACAGTGTGATCCCAGAGTGGTTTAACTGGCTGCTTACAGTTTTCAGTAGCATATCTGAAATCTGAATCTGTACCTGACAGAACAATTTTTGAAGCAAAATATCAATAATTGGAGAGGCGGGGGAGCAATGTTCAGGTTCCACACTATTATATATTTATGTTGCTTTATCAGGATTTAAAGAGACAAGGGCCAAGTCTAAAACAAACCGACCCTATACACTGACTGTACACATTATGTGCTTTATCGGTGTTTATCCCACATGGGAGGGGGTTTGGTGTTTCAGAAACATTTTCATGGCCTATGAAATGTTTTCCCCCACTTTTAGGACAGGTTTTCCCCACACCACTTTAAAAAGTGGACAAAGGTGTTTGTAAATGTGTGAGGTAAAGGAGCCAGATAGTTGACCAGCTGGGGCAGAAAGTAATCAGGGATACACATATTGACAGAGGCGCACCTAGGCTCCCTTGCACCCTTGGCAAGGAGCTGTATTGGCACCCCCTATACCTTGCACCCTGGAGAGGCACAGTTTTTGTACCACCACCACCCCGGGCCTGGGCCCTTGCTGGGAGCTAACCTGGCCAACCCCTATGTAAGCCCTGCATATTGATGTGCTTCAACATGTGCATCCCACTGAATGCAATGCAGTGTGGATGTCCACATTAGGCAGTGCATGTGTGAGTCATTCATTACTTTCAATTAAATGTGCATTCAGATGTTCTTCTCTGTGCCAGCCAAGGCAGCACAGCAAGGCTATGATCATCAGCATGCTTGCCTGGGTAATGGGATGTATATGTGTGTTCCCCGTCTCATCCCCATATGCAACACGTGGTGGCTGGGAGCAATAGTAACACCTGCAGCAAAAATTTAACCTGGTGAAAATTTGCACAACATGACTGCATAAGCATTGAGAGATGGCTTTCATATGCACAAAGACACTCAGATGCATAAGAACCCATAGGTGCACCTGTATTTATCCAAAGATATTCACAGGTGCATGCTGAGATGTGAAGTGTATTTATATGACATTGTAATTGATCTCAGGCTTGTTCTCAAGACAGAGCTCAGCGAGTTTGCACATGTGCACATACAAAATGGTCCAGACCGCGAGAATCCTTGTGATGTGGATGGATAGCAGGTGAGCCTCATTTTTCAATTGCCAGGGTTGACTAGCCCAAGTAAGTTGCCTGACTGATATGCTGGCTGCTTCCCTTATTCCACCTTCATGCTTTCAGTTTTTATAGGCTTGCCACATGTCAGGAAATTCTTGACATTTCCTGGTTTTCAGGTGTAAAATGGCATCAGGGGGGCAAAATGTCAGGGAAAACCCGGATGTAGGGCAATATGATAGAAAAAGCAGTGGAAACAGCTCAAAAAGCTTAAAATCACTATTTTGGGGTTAGATTTCCCCCCAAAGTTCAATAATTTGGGTTAGTTCCCTTAAAAAAAAGCTTAAGCTCAACAATTTTGGTGATTTCCTTTAAAAAGCTCAACAATTTTACTTTTTGAAGTATGGCAACCCTAGTTTTTACAGATCTGGCTCATGTTACCGGAAATGGGCACCAACACCTAAACAAACACAGCTGATCTAAAGAGTCTCCAGTAAAGTTGGCCCAGAGGCTCTGCTCTCTTCTTCTCAATGCAACCTGACATTGCAGAGCAAAGGGCACACTAGTTACCATTTGAACTCTCCTGCATCACAGCATACCCACTCTATTTTGAGATGGCTTTTTCTTCTGCTAGCCTGTATGTCTTCCTGATAACCAGTCCCATTCATGATGAACTCTAATACAGTATGTGCTTCTAGACGGTTACTGTTTTCATGTGGAATTCAAACACCTACTGGCAAATCCAAGATATGCAATTAAAGTTGATTTAGAACTCTTGTGCAACAACCCTTCTTTGCCCCCAAATCAGACTTTTTGCCAAAAAAAAAAAAAGGTGACAGAAAAATGCACTGGAAAGTGAAGGGTAAGATTTGTTTGGTGTAGCATTGTCTAACCTGCAAACAGATCAGAATGAATGCTGAATAAATAGTCAACTAATCTCCCTGCAAACAAACCAAGGTGAATGTTCATTGAACAGGTTGTCTGGAAGCCATGACTTTCAGCTTTTATTGCTCCTATGAAGGGGGTAACTAGGTCTAGATTTGCTGCAGAAGGAAATATGTGGGATCGTTTTATACAGACTCCTGCAACATGGCCAAAAAGTATTCCTCCTGCTTAGAGAAGAAGACGGGTTTGATCTCTTAAAAAAATTCCTGGGAAGGAAGCCAACGGTACTATAGTCCTATATGATTTTTGCAGAGGAAGTAAGCACTAAAGGGCACAAGGAACTGTCTGAAGTAATCATATTAGGTTTTTTAGTGTTCAGAACTTCTCCTAAGATGTCAAAAGGTATTATTATTTTTCATCACATCCTATCCTCAACCTACTCAAACTGGTAGAAGCTGACTCAGAGGGTTTCTTTAAGGTCCATTTCACAGGTGATTATTTTCCTACATTCCTCTGTATAGGAAACCACTAGTTCTCAGAAATGTGTAAATTGTCCCCATCCCCACTGCTGATATAATGTTCAGGTTGTCTTCCATGAATGGAAAACACTTTGTGCTGCGCTTCTCCTGTTGCAATATTTTCTGGTACAGATTGCTCTCCTGCAGGCACACTGGCTCTCCAGTCAGGTTAGTCCCACTCCAACTAAAATCTCTTCAATGGGCCCCTCCAGACGTCCTTTTTATTGAGCATTCAACCATGGCCTGTGCTCCAGGGTGGTTATGTACATTTGCTCTTTCAATACTGTTTGTGCTTGGAAGTGTCGTGACTGCTTTGTTTGCAATAGCAATGGTAAATTCCAGTGGTGCCCTGTATAATGCAGAATTTGGTGCCCCCTGCCTCTCAGCTTCCATTCTGTATCATAGTTGTGGTGCCTCCTGCACCAACCCCAAGGCTCCATGCCTAGTGCAACTGAACCAGTTACAACCCCCAAAATCCGCCTCTAGCAATAGGTGCACGCCCCATAGTTTCCTGCTGAAATCCTGCAATTTTTCATACCAC
Source organism: Lacerta agilis (assembly GCF_009819535.1). Lineage (NCBI taxonomy): Eukaryota > Metazoa > Chordata > Lepidosauria > Squamata > Lacertidae > Lacerta > Lacerta agilis. The sequence continues at coordinate 67,477,083 of NC_046313.1, forward strand.
ACCTGTTGCGACTCTCTTTTTTTGTTCCACTTTTGTTGCACTTAGCACATATTTAACCCTCCAGATGGCAACAATGCAGTAAGCATCACAGAACTAACAAAGCGGACAGCCCAGTATAAACACATTTGCCACTAATGCACTATTATTGTGTTAATGACATGATGGAGATTACACTCACAAAAACCCCCAGCAGTCTGGAGGAACTCCATGTTTCAACTTCCTGGGCGCCAAATAGCCACTTTTCTCCTGTGGGCCTTCTGTCCATACTGCAAAGTACAAGCAGACCATCAAAGTCCCTTTTCCTCTGTCCAGGCAAGCAAGCACCCCAATTCCCCTCACTTGATCAGTCTTGTATATCTGATTTTGAAGGAGCAAGAAAGCTGGTTTATACTAAGTCAGACCATGGATTCATCTCCCAGCAGCTCTCCATGGTTTCCGATAGGGGACATTCCCAGCCCTACTTGATAATATCAGAGATTGAACTTGGGAATTTCTGAGCTCTACCACCAAGCTGTGGCTCTTCCCTAGCATACTTCCTTTTACAAATTTTTATGTCTAATAGCATCTTCCAGGTGTACCTCTTTCATACCATAGGCCAGGGGTCTGCAACCTTTAAGACACAAAGAGCCACTTGGACCCGTTCCAAAGGAAAAAAACAACAACTGGGAGCCGCAAAACCATTGCGACATTTAAAACAAATATAACGCTGCATATATTGTTTCTTACCTTAATGCAATAATAATAAATAACGTATAGGAGCCAATGCAAAGTATAATCAGTAAAAACAACAAGAATAAGTTCTTACTTTTTTGCATTGACTCAGGGGCATACCCAGGATCAAAACTGGGGGGGGGGGGGGCAAGCCATGGTTCGTTCAGGTGTGTGACATTTCAGCACGGAAAGGCGAATGAAACCAAAATTTTAGGGAAATTATATATAATTATAGCAGTGCTTTATTACAGTAGTTATTACAATTATTTGCTTGGTTTTTTAAATTTTTTATTCTAGTTACATGTCTTATACAGGGGTGGCCAACTCCCAAGAAACTGTGATCTACTTTCAGCAGTGATCTACCCCCGTTTGGGGGGTTCAGCTCAAAGTTGTTTGGGGGGGGTGTGGTGGGTGGGAGAGAGGGCTTCCCCCTCTAAGATAGGTTGGCAAGCGAACTAATAAAGAAAGAAAAAGGGTGGGTGGGAATGGAAAAGTGGGGTGGAAAAATATAAATTGGGGGTGGGGTGGGGTGGGGTGGGGTGGGGAGGATATCTATTAAAAATATGTAGTAGTTTAAAAAATAAAAATAAAGGGGGGAAATCTTTTTCCTTTTTTTGAAAACAAAAACAAAAGGGGAAGAGAAAGAAAAAAGGGGGATAGAGGGAGAAAAGGGCAATAATAAAAATTCAAATAGAGTGGCTGCAGCAGCTGTGGGGGGTGTTTGTTTTTTTTTTTCGTTTGTTTGTTTGTTTTTAAAATGGGATTTCTCCCCTTGGATTAAAAAAGGAGGGGAGGAAGAAAAGAGAGGGGGGGTGGGAGAGCAAGGCAAAAAGCCAAAAAGCAAAAAACAGGTTTGGGGGGGAATCGTGCCAGGCACTGCAGCGTGCCGGCCTCGGGCTCCGGGCCCCCGAGCCGCCCTTGGGGCCGTCGTTGAGCATGTACACCACCCGCAGCGAGCGCTGGCGAAGCACCGGTTGGCGGAGGTTTCAGAAGCAGCCCGGACGTTTTCGCCGCCCCCGCCCCAAGCAGCTCTACTTCATCCTGTCGGCGGCCATCACCGCCCTCCCGTCATGGCGACGCCTGGCCCGCCTGCTCCGCCCTCCGCGCGGCCGCTTTGAAAAGGATTCCGCCCTACAGGGGCCGCTCCAATCGCCGCCGCCGCCACCTCCCGCCGCCTTTATTATCCGACTCTTTTCTCTCTCTCTCTCTCTCTCTCTCGATAACTCGCAAAGCCCAGCTCCTTCTTCTCCCCGCCCTAACGCCACCCTCATTGGCACGTTCCCCTCAAACAGGAACAGGCATCCCGGCGGCTCATTGGCCGGACGAAGCGTCGCTCTCCCGTGCCCGCCTCCGCCTCATCCTCAGTGGCTACCTCGGCGGTTAAGGCCCCGGCTCCGAGCCTATGTGCCAAGGCGGGCGATCTGTCCTGCCAATCGGCACGCCGAGGTGGTTAAAAGCTCAGCCCTCCCCACACGCTTATTGGTGTGAAGAAGTCGCTTCCTCTCTCTGGGAGTGGTCAAGGTGGACATCAATCTTGGGTCTGTCCTCGGGAAACCCCGAGAGGGCCTGAGAAAGACCGCCAGCTGTTCAACGTTGATGCGGATTATTCATGGTTTTTTTGGCCCTTTTTTTGCCGATAACCATTTATTATTATTGAGAAGGGCATTGAAAGGGGGCATGCTGGAGCCGCGGGAGACCTGTAAGAGAGCCGCATTGCGGCTCCGGAGCCGCAGGTTGCTGGAACCCCGCCATAGGCCATCTATATTGGGACTGTTCCTGTGCTGGCCCCAGGGGTTTGTCCGTGAGAGCGAGGCTCCAAGTCTTAGTCCTGGGTCTAGGGCAGTGTTTTTCAACCACTGTTCCGCGGCACACTAGTGTGCCGCGAGATGTGCATGGTGTGCCGTGGGAAAAATTGAAAAATTACTTATATATAGTCCATATAGGCACAGAGTTAAATTTTTTAACATTTTCTAATGGTGGTGTGCCTTGTGATTTTTTTCATGAAACAAGTGTGCCTTTGCCCAAAAAAGGTGAAAAAACTGGTCTAGGGGTCCAAGGAGGTCAGCAAGCGGGGAGCAAGGCAGGGAGCAGGGCAAGGTCCAAGGCAGGTCCAGGTACAAGGTTGCAGGTCAAGCATACGTTTGCAACTATGTTGCTCACGCAACTTGGGCTGGGGCTGGCTGGCTTTTATCTGGCCCTATGGCTTATGGCGGCCCCGATCCTCAGGAGACTCGCCTCTCCCTCCGGGCCTGGAGGCGAGCACTCCTCCTGCAAGCACTTAGCTCTCTTCGCCTCTCTGTCCTGAGCCTCTGCAGCTCAGGAGAGGCTGGTGGGTTAATGGACCCAGGGGCCACCTTCAGCTTCCTCTGAAGAGGCTGGGAGTGGAGCACCTGCAGGCAATGGGTCCTCCCTCCCATCAGGAGCCAGAGCAGACTCTGCTGATGTCTGCACCTGTGGATCCAGCACAGGGGGGATCCTTCAGGCTCAAGCCCTGGCCCTGGCTCAGCTGGTTCTGGAGGCGGGGAATCCTGTGCAGGCTGGGATCCCTCAGGTTCAGTATCTGAGTCTGACTCCCAGGCCATCCAGTTCCGCATCGGCTGTGGGAAGTTGGAGTCCAGAACATCTGAGGACTCATGGATGGGGAAGGAAGGCTGCCATTGGCAATGGTGGGCCTTGTAAGCTGCCAGATCTGCTTGTGGGTCTGCTGGCTTCCAGAGCAAATGGAGGCATAGGATGAAGTAGGCCTCTGTTGTTTGGTGCGAGATGTATAGACCCATTTCTACAAATATCCAGGCAGAGCTCCAGTGGTCCTTGGGGAAGTGTTGTGTAACATATCCTGAATGAAATCTGAGGATATCTAAAAATAAAAAAGAGTTAAGAGACAAGTTACACTGTCATTAGAAAGAAATGGGAATTATTAAAACAGATCCTTCATTAAATGAGCTGAATGTTCCTAATCAGAAGGTAGCCATGGCTTCCTAAATGCTAGGGGGCTTAGAAATCAGCCTAGACTGTCTCTGGACTGATATCTCGTTCACTCTGCACAGGCTGTGCCTGTTTGGGACATGGAGTTGTATTCATCTGGGCAAGCAGGGGTGCACTTCATGGAGTGATTCATGTTCCCGGATGAACTCACTAATGAGCCGAGAGCTCAGCAGTATCTGGTGGCAGGCAGCATAGTCCGTGTCAGGTGAGCTTGTAAAGGTTATTTCTCAATGGCCTTCTCCAGAAAGGAGTCAAACGGCCAAATTTCTCTGATGGGACATAATCATCCCATCACAGAGAGCCTGGGGAGGGGAGGGGAATGGAGCTAGGATTTCTTATCCTCTTTGGGGAAGTAGCTCTCCCTTTCTTGCCTCCATTTATCCCCATATCTATTATATTGTGTTTTTTGTTTGGCTGCTGCATCCATAGAGAGATGCACACTGTGAGAATCCATGTGAAGAGAGGCTTTAGAGAGTATCCACACATTCACATGGAGCTAGGAGGAGACAGGGAAGCAACACAGTTGCACTGGGCCACTGCACATCACTTTTGACACACTCCATCTATACTTTTTATGATTACTATATTCTCTCTCTCTCATAATATATATATATATATATATATAGATATATATCTATATATATATATATATATATATATATAATGTAGCATGTTTTATTGTTTCTACTGTAAACCTTTTTTTAAGATTCTGAATGGAAAAGTTTTAAATGTTTTTAAATTATTAATATAATAATAAGGTTAAAACCAAGCTCTTGGTTTCCATTAAGCCCTGGAATCCAAGGGCTAAGAGAAACAAACCAGACGCTCCAGGCATCTGGATCAACTGATTTATGCAGATCAGAGCTTTTCAGACTTTGTCTTCAGAGAACCCTTTCCTTGTTGTCTTTTCTCTTGGGCATCCTCTGCATATTGCAGAGGTCTGGAAAGTGTCCTATGAAACAAACACAATTGGTGCAATATTCCTTTGAGTTTCCCTTAGAATACTCCCTTGCCTCTGTGCATATGGAGAGAAGGTCACTAGCAGCAGGCAAGCTGACTATTCCTTTTTACCGGAGAACCCATGAATAAGTATCTGAAGAACACAGAGTCCTCTGGAACACAATTTGAAAAATGCTGATATAATTCTCAACTAATCATTAGTACCACTGTCAGTGTGAAGACACCACATGTCCTGTGTTTAGAATGTGTGTGGGGGGGTGTAACAACAGTATGGGGAGAGGGTTGGGTGTTCTAAAGCAGCAAAGTAGGAAGCAGGATCCTTTTCTGTAGTTGCACATGCACACACCCAAAAAACTGACAGCTGCTGTTTTTCTCCTGATGGGATTCTGCAAGAAGGCAGTGGGGCGGGGGGGAGAGTGCTTCTTCATATGACTTATCCCACACAGTATTTCATGTAGTAACAACCATCTTCTAAAACCTGGATGTGCTGCTGACGCATCTATGGATCCTCTATACGCTCACTATCTATGGCTAAGCCCGGAGTTCCTCCAATTAAGATGTTCTGGGGGTGCTCTGGCTACAGTACTCTCCATGAAGCTAATGGTAAGAATGGAAAGGAGCAGAGTGAGTGGAGTGGAGATTTCTCTGTGGCCGCCTAAAGCCTTTTGGACATCCTTGCTGGTGATATTCATATGTGCCTATTCTTGTTTAGTTTAGGGAAAAGGGCAAGGCCTTCATGTTTCAGCAAGCTCTTCTGTGGCTGGAAGGTTGATTAGATTTTAATTGCTGCGGTTTACTGTTTAATTCTGCCTTTAGATCTTTATATGAGGTTTTTTGGTGCCTGACATGTAATTGCCTTTTAATTACTTTGTAACCAGATTCAGGCTTTGAGACAGGAGAGCCTAGTTGCGTGTGTGCACCAAACCAACAAGATGCTTGTTGTGGCACTGAGCTAAAGCTACAGCCCTTTTCTAAATGAAGGGGTTTTAAATGAGGGCAGATAGGGACTCCTCCCTGATCAATAAACCACGAGCTTACAGAAAAACAAATGCACAAACAAAACCCCAAGTCTCTCCACATAGGGTTAGGGAAACTGTGGTCCTCTAGAGATTTTGTTGTTGTTGTTCAGTTGTGTCCGACTCTTCGTGACCCCGTGGACAAGAGCATGCCAGGCACCCCTATCCTCCACTGCCTCCCACAATTTGGCCAAACTTATGTTAGTAGCTTCGAGAACACTGTCCAACCATCTCATCCTCTGTCGTCCCCTTCTCATTGTGCCCTCCAGTCTTTCCCAACATCAGGGTCTTTCCAGGGAGTCTTCTCTTCTCCTGAAGTGGCCAAAGTACTGGAGTCTCAACTTCAGGATCTGCTCTTCCAGTGAGCACTCAGGGCTGATTTCTTTAAGGATGGATAAGTTTGATCTTTTTGCAGTCCATGGGACTCTCAAGAGTCTCCTCCAGCACCATAATTCAAAAGCATCAATTCTTCAGCGGGCAGCTTCTTTATGGTCCAGCTCTCACTTTCATACATTACTACTGGGAAAACCCATAGCTTTAACTATATGGACCTTTGTCGGCAAGATGATGTCTCTGCTTTTTAAGATGCTGTCTAGGTTTGTCATTGCTTTTTCTCCCAAGAAGCAGGCGTCTTCTAATTTTGTGTCTGCTGTCACCATCTGCAGTGATCATGGAGCCCAAGAAAGTAAAATCTCTCACTGCCTCCATTTCTTCCCCTTCTATTTGCCAGGAGGTGATGGGGACCAGTGGCCATAATCTTAGTTTTTTTGATGTTGAGCTTCAGACCATATTTTGCCCTTTCCTCTTTTCACCCTCATTTCACCCTCTAGAGATTGATGGACTCCAACTACCATCAGTTCCAGCCAGCATTGAGTGGCGATGAGAGTTGTAATTCAGCAACATTTGGAAGGCTACAGGTTCTCTCCTCTCTCTCTCTCTCTCTCTCCTCCTCTCTCTCTCTCTCTCTCCTTAAAGGCAGGGGCATAAGCAAGGGGGGGGGGGTGGCGACCGGTCCCACAATGGAGGGTGTGACAAATTATCAAGGAACATTTTGGGGGGGATTTGAATTTTATTTTATTTTATTTTTGAAAATGGCCTGCTTCTCGAAGGTCTATCTTACTATACTAGGGCTTATATAGCTATATATGAAATTCATGCATATCGATTAATATCTTGACCCTCCTCCACCAAAATAGCTGTTCACTTGGCTGTTTTTCCTATGTCATGAAGGCTGAGAATTTCAGTTCAGAGAACACTACTGTTCCCAACCCTAACCCTGTGGAAAGCCATCTAATTAGACTTTAATTTGATTTTGAGATGTTTTTAGGAGGTGATTTAATTCTTGTTTGATTTTATACAATGTTATGTATCTGATGTTAGCCACCCTGAGCAGACTTTGGCCAGGGAGGGCGGATATAAATAAAAGGGTTTTTTATTATTACTTGTTATTATTCCTTTGTAAGAAATATGAAATAACGTAAACCATTTTTGCGGGGGGGGGGTCAATGGGGGGGGTTGACAAGAAATTTTCCGCACCGGGTACCACCTGACCTTCCTATGCCGGGGGGGGGGGGCAAATTTTTTTTTGCCCCCAGGTACCAATTTACCTTGCTACGCCCCTGTTCAAAGGAACACAGTACTCAGACCTGTCCCATTTAACAACCTGCCTATAGCAATGGGATCTCCCCCACCCATTGCCCCAGAGATTTCCTTTACATCAAGAAAGTGTTTCTAGTTTTGTATGTGGACAAGTGTATGATAAGAAGCAAAGGCACACAATACGAAATCTAAGCCTTGCCATAGCTACTGAAAACGTCATGCATAAAAATGTCAGCATAAGTTTGCAGACGGCGCTAAACCCAGAGCTCTGAGAATTCCGATGCCTAAATATGATCTGGAATCAATGGAATACCAAGAAGTCGGCCCAGCTAATCTCAGCTTGCTAAACCTTCAAGCTAAGTAGGCAACATAGTTTACATCATTAGAGGATCTTTTCTTCAACTTTTGGGGTCTGCCATTTGCCCCAACCCAAAATTAACCTGAGGGACAGGGAATGGTCTGGGATGAAAGAACAGAAAGGGGATGAAAGGAGCAGCTAAGTTGCCTGCATTACAGATTCAGATCTATCTTTCAAGTGCTTTTGCTATTCCTGAGGGGCAGGAAGGTGAAATGAAAGTGAGACTCTGCCTGGCTGTGGATGAAAAGAGAATGTCTGATTTCAAGGCATCTCAATCTACCTGCTCTGCCCTTTAAGCTGCTAGGTCAGAGGGATGCTGGTGTGGAGGTGAAAGTGATAAACCTGCAGTGTGTAGGTGTGTGTGTGGGGGGTGTGTGTGTGTGTAGGTGTAGGTAAGGATGCACTGCTCTGGGTAGCAGCACATAATAAGCCATTGATTATTAGCAGGTGGGAATTGATTGCATTGGCAAGGAGCAGACAGAGAGCCACTCTACGGTCCTAAGTTATTCAGAAGAAGGGGAGAGAGTGAGAGTCAATGTACACATTATGAGGGACGAGGCAAGTAGAATTCAGGGACTATACCGCTTCAAAATGCAGGTGCTGGATGGAGGCAAGGGAGTGCTGCTTCCTCATGTAAGTAAAGGCTTGTGATGGTTTGCAATCAGGAATGGTGGGGTCTAAAGTAGTTCTAAACCAAGCATGAGGGACCCTTTCAGCCCAAGGGTTGCACTCCCTTCTAGGACCATCTTATAGGGGAAACCACATGCCAGTTGGGGGGAAGGGTCAGAGACAAAAGTGGGCAGAGCAACAAATGTGAATGTTTCCTTCTATACAGTAGTCAGGAGCTATACCCACTATTGTGAGCTTGTGATTCCACATCCACATGACAAACAAGGCCTCAAATGTGGAGCATTATCCAGAGACTTTTCTGGTTGTGAAACTACTTTGAACACCACCCTACATGCTTTGGAGTAATAGATAGATAGATAGATAGATAGATAGATAGATAGATAGCAGGACAGACAGATAGATAGTTGGGAGCTATTGCTAGAGAAGACTCTGAAACTGCTGAGTGTGCAGGGTGTATTCTTGTTTAAGACTTTAAAGCAGATCAGACAAAGTTTTGAAGTGCCCGAAATGAGCAATGATTTGTCTCAGATGAACCATTCATGGAGTATTGTCCTTGGGAAGAAAGGGCTCGTCCACACTCCTGCTTGTCCAGGCCTAGAAAGCACAGGTCTTGAGTGCTAATCAGAGCAAGCATCAATCCGGAGAAACCCCCAAATTGCCATTTGCTCCAATTGAGCACTAAAGAGCAGTTTTCCCTGGGGGAAGCAGCCAGGCCAAGAACTGTGGATGAGCTGAAACTCTGAGGTGAACAGCTTTGTCCAGAGTTGCCAACGGATCACACAAAAAGGCCTAGCCAGTTTCCATGCCTTTACCAGAGCTTAATTGGAAGAAATCGGCAGGTGAGGCATTACATGGTATAGACATAAGCATTATTTCTAGCTACTGTAAAGACAATGGAGCAGTGGGTGGTAATTTTTTTTCCAATGCTCACTCTGTTGCCTGCAGAACTGAATGTGGTGGTTCCTTGCCAAAACATCTCTAATTCTGGCTGTGGAGCCAATTAGGTCTACCTGACCCCATTGTGTCTGCCAGTTAAGACTCCTCATTAGCAGAATCTGAAGAAGCTGGTGGATGTTGGAGCTGGAAGACTAGAGTCTCATTTGCCCATCTGAGTGATGGTGATTGATATCACAGCTGTGTTGGCTTGTTTGCAACGCAAAAGGACAGACTCCTGGTTGCATAGCCCTGATGCCGAGTGAGAGGAGTGTTAATGTGGCATGCGGCGTCCTCAAATCTTAGAAGAGAAAGGCAGCCTATTAAAGGGAACTTACACAGCTCAGAGGCCTTTTCATTAAAGGGCCGATTAGATTTTCCATAGCCCTAAATATGAACAGCTTGACACTTATGCTCCAAGGACCCTGATAGAAGCTGGATCTTGGCAACCAATCAAAATTCATCCTTCACATGCCCCAGGATTAGCCGATGTGAAAGGAACTAGTCTTGTAAAGCTGTCATGTAGAAGGTTACTGTTGATTTAGGGCCACTGAGTCTTGAACCCTTGACCTTGTCTAAGCCCATCCATAACAGTTCCACGGCACCCTCTTGACATCGCAAGGGGGATTCACGGCCCATCCCTGGTGGCTTCAGCACATGCACATGTGGTTGAAAGTCAGGAGAGTCGACTCTCTATTCTTGGCTCAAGCTCGCTCTGTGACCTTGGCACTTTTTCACAAATGATTTTGTGTGAGTTCACTTCTAAACTTGCAGGCATTCGTAAACTGGATTTAATAATAATAAAAAAACTTAGGAGTGGAGAAGGGAAAGTAGTCAGAATGGCTGAATGAACAAGGAGCAATGAGACAGATTGAGGTTTTGCAAACTAAAAAAAAGGATTCTAAACAAACAAACAAACAAAAAATCCAGCAGTTGGGGATGGAAACAGATGGTTAAAATCAGAACATTGCAGTATTGAAACTTGCTTTTTTTAAAAAAAAAACTCATTCAGGAAATAGAGGGATGTTCAAAACTGAGAAAAGTTTGAGGGTAGGTGTTTCAGGGAAGCATAGATCTGTAGAGTTAAGAGGGGAACTTTACTCAAGTGCATTGCATTTTGTATCATTTGGTTCCTCACCCAAAACCAAAAATAACAGTTTTCTCCCAGAGAGAGGGTGGAGGGGAAGGGGGAGAATGAGTCTGTGCAAATGCAGCATTAAGGTCAAAAGTCAGAATTATTTACACATAGATGAGTTTCAAATATGTCAGCTGGTACATGGACCAATTATATTAGTTTCTATTCCTTGCAGGTAGCAATTTTTAGAATATTTAAGACCACATGAAACTTGGTCTGTTGCCACTTTTCCTTATCTGTTACTGTGTATGTGTAAATAAACTCGTATAGCCTTGTGGTTTATGGTTGTTACTAGTTCTTTGGTTTAATTTGTTTCCAGGTGTGGGGAGGGACGTTAATTCTCTCCCCTCCCCCCCCCCAGGTAAGAGAGCAATCCTAACTCCAGACCCACATTGTCAAAGGGGGTTAGGGTGAGGCAGATTTGTCCCTCGCCTAGATTCACAGGTTTCTGGTGGCAGGGGTGGGGGCTTTGGTATTGCGGAGGCCCCTGCTCTGCAGAACCTCCAGAAAGTGTAGCAGAGTGCACACTTGGGTACCCGTGGTATTCATCATAAAGTCCAGTGCTATGGCGGGTGGCAGTAGAGCTAGCAATTGATCTACCCTATCCAATGCAGGCTTATTTCTTATGGAGGTGCCTAATATTGAAATGTCAAGAGCAACTTCCCCCACCCTTCTGCTCTGGTCAGCCACTCCCCGAAGTAGAAAAATTAAGCAGAAAACCTATTGTGGGGGGTGGATGGATGTAAACATTTTAAATTTCATTAGGAAGTAACATTTTGATTGCAAATAAAAGGGATGAGATCATTTTGGAAAGTTTCTCAGCCAACCCTATTTCTAAGTGGAAAATTCCAGAACACTCTCCTCAAGTCTTTCATTTATTACATGTTTATCCTTCACCTCCTCCAAAGAGCTCAGAGTGGTGTATGTGGTTCTAACCCAGCATTTCATTTTATCCTCACAATCCCGTGATGTAGATTAAGCTGATAAAATGATTAGCCTAAGGCCAACAGTCACAGTGAACTGCGTCTCCTCACCCTGTCAGTTGGACAGGCCTCCACTGTACTAATTATTTAAAGCAGTATCATCCTACTTTAAGCAGCCATGGCTTCACACACACACAAGCATTCTGGGAACTATAGTGTGTTACAGGTGCTGAGAGTTGTTAGGAGATCCCAATTCCCCTCAGAGACAGCTGCAATTCCCAGAATTCCCTGGGCGGGGGGAGATTGACTGTTAAACCAATTGTAGGAATTGTAAGTCTGTGAGGTAATTTCCAAAGCAAATCAGAATGGATGCTCAATAAGTACATTGTCTGGGATTTATTACAATGGCTACATTCAGGTGTAACACTGGCCATAAACCATAGCTTGCAAACTTTGGCTTTCCAGTCATTGTTTGGGGAAAACAAAGCATGAATGCAGCTTCAGACATGACACTAAACCAGCCGTTCTGTGGTTTGCTTCCTTGCTCCAGGAAGAGAGGTGCAAAACTGATGATACTTGTTCTGATAATGCAGTATTTAGTGCACATCCTAATTTTCCTGAGCTATGTCTCTATAGTCAGTGGTGGTACGTCTAAACATGGCCAATGTGAGAATAAGTCTCACATAAATCTGAGTATGTTACCTGAAAGGAAAGTTTCAAAGTCGATCAAGAGAAGGAATTCCTATCCCACATAAGCTTGCAGGCCTCTGGCTGCCTGGTGGAACAAGAGGGTGATATTCATCACTGGACTCTAGTAATTGGGCCTTGAATTTTGTTTTATTGGCTTTTTCTCCAGGCAGAAAGAGCAACTTGGAGCCAAACCCAGCTCTTTCGTCTACCAAGGGAACTGTGAAGCAAAAAGCCTTTATTGCAATTTGATTCCCAAAGTGTGTGTATAAAATAGCGCTCTGCGTACATACACACACACACACAAAATTATTATTATTATTAGGGAGGTGAAAACCTGAAACTGCACGTGTTCTCTCTGGGTCCCTAGTCCTGTGTAATCAATCACAGCTTGGCCCAGTCTCCTCCACCTGTTCCTTTCCCCAGTTTGCAGTGTCAGAACAGACCCAGAGCATAATGGGGCGGTTGGGGTGGGGGGAGAGAAGCAGTATAGCAAGGCACCCCATTAGTTAGCCTGTTTGTCTGGCCTTCATCAAGACAGTTTCTGAGCCCGCCACAATCTCTTTACCTGTTTCTACAGCTGCTCTAAGAAACTGAATTTATAGCCGGTGGGAAATTCCAACGCGGAAGGAAAAGTGAAATCTCAAATACTCTCTAGGTAAAGAAAATGTCTCGTTTAATTACTTATTTGTTATTGTCGTCAAACACCAAGTTTGGGGTTGCTTGCATACTGAGTATACTTTGCGATGGTGGGAGAAAGGAGGGGAGACAAGAGCTAGGGGGATTCTGCTGGCCTGGTCTCTTGATATGGGGCTCGTAGAGCAGAATGTGGAATGGATGTCATGCGAGTGCTCTCTTGGGACTCGTAACTGGCATCTGCTAGTCTAACTGCCTGTTCCTAGAGTGGAATAATAAGTATTAAAAGGCTTTTAATCCATTTTATTCTTTGGCTATTATGAGACAGCAGAAGCTCAGTCGGTGCCAATCCTGTTCACCCACCTCCGCAGGCTTTCCCCCCTCTGACAAAAGAAGTTCACTAGCAATGCTTTTCTGGCAGTGGGCCCTGATCCTGGGGTAATCTTAAACTCTCTCTTTGGAAAGATTTTTTAAAAAATAAATAAATTAAATAAACACATTTTTCACAAACCTAGAACAGCAGCAACTTCCCAAATGTTTTCAAGTGGGGAATATTCCACCAGACCCCACTGGAGAATGAAACTAAGACACGGGGATCTAAAGTCCATTGTAAAAATGTCACTTCTGCATAGATTTTGATGATAAATATAACAGCTCAATTGACATTTTACATGCAAATCAAACTGAAACGCTCATGGGATTAAGTACCAGCTCAAGCCAACTGCTTTGAGGTAGATCTTTCCCATGGGAACACTGAAAGCCTCTTGTTCTGAAGTGGCCCCTCCCCACGAAGAACTAGGAGGACCAATCTGGGCTTGACAGTGGAAAACTTTCTGCATGGAAATGCCCTGAAATCCACTTTCCCTCTCCAGGTCAGTGTTTCCTTCCTTTCAATGACATCTGTCTCAGGTAGGGGACGGCATGGCAGGGGTGCCCTGAAGCTCTTGTGTCAGTGACATGTTCCCACCAGTTTGCCACCAGCACGCCCCAGGCTCCGTATGATTCTGGCCATTACTGTCAGTAAGAATGATGATAATTGACTTGTCTAACAGGTAAGAAAAGAGCCACCATTCTCTGCTCCCAACAAGGAGCCTATTGTTATATTTTAACACTGAATCTATAGGTAAATCCAATTTAAGATAGTGGCCTGTCTTCTCTTTGGAGCTCTGTCTTACTTTGCACAGTCTTGAGGTCTTAGCTCATATGTAAGAGTGAATGCTTTGCAGGTAAACACTTCCAGGTTCAATCCCCAGTATCTTGGAGAGTCACTGTCACCTGGAGTACTGAGCTAGATGACAGGCCAATGGTCTGGCTCATTAAAAGGTGGCTTCCTATGTCCATGGCCCACTGACTTTAGTCCCCGTATTTGGCACCAGGAACTGACTCCAAATGTTTCAGGCTGGAGTCAGAAAAGTGGGATGAGCCAAAGACAAGGAGATCAAGCAGGAAGATGTGGAACAGGAAGCAACATATAGCAAGTCAATAAACATAACATGTATAGCAGAGTGGCAGGACTAGGATGGAAGTAGCATCACCATGTTAATTTCAAATGTGCTTATTCCTGTCCATGACTGTAGTCCAAAAAAACAAACAAAATCCCATGATTCTGCAAGTTTTGCGAGGGAAGCCAGCTATACATTAATTCTTCACTGGAGGAGAGGGAAGTACCATTCACATTGAGTGAGGCAGTGGTGCATCTTCTCCTCAAGAAGACCTCTCTGGGGGAGGTGATGTCATCTATTCAAGATGGCGCCCTAACTTGGCTCTCTCCACCCACCCCAGGACAAGTTTGGTTCTAAACTGCTTCATTAGTTATCCAGACTCTCAAACTCTAGTAGATTTGGGTGGTAAGTAAGAATCTTACTCTGGATTCTTATTTACTTACCACAACTTTAATTGATCCAAGGAAGAAGACTTCCTTCATCTAATATAGCCATCAGACCCTCTAAAAGAGATTAAGGCAAGTCTCAAGATGAATACTGAGCCATGGTTCATTTGGTACCGCAACTTTGCACTAACTGAGCACAGCAATGGAATAAAGCAACCAACCAGTCTAAGAGGAAATAGCTAAAGTCTCCTCTACAATGGCATATCCAGTGACTTTCTTCTTCTTTGGTGATCACTTGTAGGCAAGTAAGATTGTCTTCCATGAACATGGTCTTAACGGAGAGTCCAGAAATGACTGTGGAGGCCAATTCTGGATCCACATGTCCTTCCACAGTGGGGACATAGGTTTCTGGGTGGGAGTTGATCATGGTGAGGGTTTGCCAAACATGCCTTTCTCTTAGCATGTTTCTCCCTTTCGTCCTGAGTTCGAGCATCTTCAAAGTCCATGACACCTTTGGTAAAGGCTGTTCTCTAATTCAAGTGCTCACAGGCCAGTGTTTCCCAATTGTCGGTGTTTATACTACTTTTTTTTTTTAGATTTGCCTTGAGAGAGTCTTTAAACCTCTTTTGTTGACCACCAGCATTACACTTTCCATTTTTAAGTTCGGAATAGAGTAGTTGCTTTGGAAGACGATAATCAGGCATCTGAACAACATGAAGTTGCTGTTGAAGGTTCATTGCTTCAACAATGGTGATCTTTGCTTCTTCCAGTACACTGGCACAGCTAACGCAGCTATGGAAGAAATTTTTAAATAACAAGATGAGATGATCATTAAAATAATAAACACTCACAAGCTAAATTGAAGCTCCACCTTTACTTTAAAGATAGGGAACACCATTTAAATATTAGAGCGAGAGGAATTCCTGAGACTTTTTGGCAAGGAGAATCTCTCTGTAGCATTTGTCACATGGGTCAATGCTAATCTTCAAGCACAGGAAACAGTGAGGGTTCCCCATGCTTTCCATCCCAAATCAAAGCAGGGGGGAAATCCACAAAACATTATTGTTTGGTTTGCTCATTTTTCTGTTAAAAACCCAGTAATGCAACTTCTTAGAAATGCTGATTCTATCAAATGCGATGGGAAAGACATTTCAATTTATCAAGATCTGTGTCCAAAAATTCTTCAAAGACAAAGAGACTTTGGTCTATATTTGACTTTGCTGCAGAAGGCAGGAATATGTTGCAAATTGAGTTTTTCATTTAAACTTACTATAACGCACAATGGCTAATTCAGAAGCAGCAGATACCCTCCCTTAAAACTGGAGGACAGACTACATGTGATAATAAAGACACTTTACAGCAATTTAAATCTTTTATAGAACACTGTGTACCAAGGTTTGGACCTAACTGAATCCAACAATATTAAGTCATATCCCATTGTCCACCTTCACTCCAGAGCACTGAGAATTCTGTAGAATCATAGAATTGTAGAGCTGGAAATAACCCCAAGGGGTCATCTAGTCCAACCCCCTACAATGCAGGAATCTCAATGAGACCATACATGACAGATGGACATCCAACCTCTGCTTAAGAAACTCAAGGAGAAATTAAGGGTCTTAAATCCTCCAAGGACTCAGCCACATTGGTTTATACACATTATAACACTGTGACACCAGATGGTGCTGTGGAGTTCTGTTTTTGCCAACCCGATTTCTCAGTCAGAGTTTACAACGCATTTAACTGAAATGCTTCTTTGATGTGTCTGGATCCAGCCCAAGTCTCCAGTCTTGGACAGTTATACAGGCATCTTTTATAAAATATTCCAATCTCAATTAGTCCCATTTTTTTTTACTGATACTGTTTTAGAGATGCAGTCAGGTCAGGTGGCCAGATCCCTAGTACCTGTAAGTTGGCCACTTTTGCTGTCATACAAAAACTTTTCAAGGACATCTTAAACAATTGTGGCAAATGATTATGACAGCAATTGTGGCCAATTTGCTGAGTAAACAAATGGCTGTCCATCTGAACCTAACAACAGCCCAGTAGGTTTTAATTTTTTTAATACTTACTGGCTGGTATTCAACAAATGTTTATTCAGAGTAGACCCACTGAAATTAATGACCATGACTAACTTATGGCCATTCATTTCAATGGATCTACCCTGAATAAAAGTTAGCTGAATGCAACAAACACATGTTTATATTATTATAAAAACACCTGTACCACCCTCCAGTAGTTAATTCCCAGAACAGTTTACATAAAAGGAAAATAAAAAACAATTAATATAAAGGTAAACCTGTAAAAACAAACACAAACCAACTAAAATGGCAGTAGATCTTGAGAGCCAGATAAAAAATCAGCAGGACTAAAATTAAGCATAATATTATGCATGCATAACTGCCTACTTCCAAAACTTAGGAAGCCACAAAACTATTTAGGATGGGAATACCGAAGACTACTCCCCCAGTGCAATACCACACAATAGACTAAGCAACACAGGACACTACAAAGGCTAATGTTATATTGTGTTTAGGATTGGGGAGACAATCTCAATTTTTTGGTATGCCCTGATAAAGCAGACATTAAGATACTAAGACATTTCATCTCATTTTTAATATTTATTTTTATTACTTCGTAAACAAAGCAAATCTGGAAAGTCCTGTCAGTTTTTTCAATGGGCAAATAAGACTCTCCCATCTCCTTGATTTTCTCCACCCTCTTCTTGGGTCTCGCTCTCTAGCCCTCTCTTGGGAGACCCCGGTATGTTATGTCCATCAACACAGGCCCCCAAGTGTCTTTTCTCTATTCTCCACAAACAATTTTTATATCGATTCCCAAGCAAAGCTCCTAATCCTTCCATAATAAATCACTTGCCGGCGCTCAGATCCACTTAGGGAGGCAATGTTTGTCTACATGGGAAAGGATTTCTTTGCATTCCCATAATAAGCCAACTTCAAGGGATGCCTGAAGGGGGGTTGGTGGCAATGTTACTATACTAAAGGATACCTCTCTTTAGCATAATGCTTCCTTCAAATTCTCAGTAATCCCAACATAGTCACACTACTCGAAAAGGATGTTGGAAGTCCCTAAGCTCCAAAAGTTTTTTCCCTCTCAGATGATCCATCTATGTATGATTCAGTTGTATCCTATCTTTAGCACAATACTTTCACATGCCCTCCATGTACGTAGAATATCCAGTCCATACATTATAAGGAAAGGTAAATAGCCTTTGTTGAAGGAGTTTTTTTAAAAAATAAAATCCTTGGGATCTGTAATTCTGTGCAGGAGAGGGGGACAGCATTCAATTTCAGACAAAGTTCTGTGTTCTGTTCATTTGAACTTGAGCAAAGGTAGAGACCTGGATCTTTGTTTTTATTCTGTTTTTAATTATATTCCACCTTTCATACAGAATTTAAGGTAAGTGGCAGTCATTAAAATATATGACAATATAGATACACAGACCTACTTACATACAATTGTATTACATGATGAGCAGCAGAAGATAAAATCACAGTGAAGAACAGCATATTCCATGTGCCTAATGAAACAGCAAAACAGAACTTTAATTTTAATTATTTTTAGCATACTGGCTCTAAATATATAGTTCATGGAGGAGAAAAAGACCATGCTAGCTACAACTTCAAGTACATTTTCCAAATGCTTTGCTTCTTCACTTTATACATGCTTTTTATGTGTTCTTTATTTTCACCTAGCCCATTCGTTTGGGACACTTCAGAATTCTCCCTTGCCTTCAATAAGTGAAAGCATTATGTGTACCATCACATCTCTCCTGGTCTTTTCCCTCACCTTGAACATAAGTATACTCCTCTACTATCTCTGACTAATCATTGTCCCCATTCCTGGACATGCTTAGTAATCCTTTAGAAGGGTTTTGAAGAACTATTTGTTTCAGGTGACCTATTGTTAAGAACCTAAAAACGTAAGAAGAGTCCTGCTGGATCAAACCAAAGACCCATCCATTCTGCGTCTGTTCTTTCCGTGGCCAATGAGAAGTCCACAAGCAGGACCTGAGTACAAAAGCACTCACCCCATGTGTGCCCCCCAACAAACAGTATTCAGAGGTATATGGCCACCAATGCTATTTTTCTATAGCTGTCCTGCTCTTCGTAATGGACAGATTTGTGACAATTGTGTTCTGTATTATAGGCTGGCTGGGTGTTTTATTCTCGCTGGTTCATTTAATGTTGGGAGTGTTCTGTTGTTGTTGTTTAGTCCTTTAGTTGTGTCCAACTCTTCGTGACCCCATGGACCAGAGCACGCCAGGTACTCCTGTCTTCCACTGCCCCCCCGCAGTTTGGTCAGGTTCATGTTGGTAGCTTCGAGAACACTGTCCAACCATCTCGTCCTCTGTCATCCCCTTCTCCTTGTGCCCTCAATCTTTCCCAACATCAGTGTCTTTTCCAGGGAGTCTTCTCTGTAGTATTGCATTTTTACATTTTTGTATTGCTGCTCGTGTATTTCTGAACTGTTACCATGTAAGCCGCCTTGGGAGAGTTAACTCAGAAAGGAGCCCTATAAAATACAGAGTAATATATTAGCTATGTTTTAATCCAGGGAAAACACTTGCATCATTTAAAAGCCTTTTCCTGAGAACCCAAGGACCATCTGCTATATTATTATTATTTGAAAACTCCTGCCAGGATACGTTAACAACCCTTAAGTTTTTTTAAAAAAACGCTTCTTCCTAGAATAAGAACCTCATTTGCTGATATCCTCCTCCCTACAATATACTCCATAAAATATTCCTAATAGGAATTCCCTTGGGTTGGGAAGACCTCATTTCCAGTTAGTCCATTTAATCAATTCCTTCTCTGCTGGCATGAATTCACAGCTTCATACTTCATTGCTTCAGTTCTTTTCTCCAATCGCCATCATTTTTATTTTCTTCCATATTGCTTCTATGTTCCTACAAGACTTCCTGCTAATAAGTGCTGTGCTAAAAGAAATCTGGGGGGGGGGGCAGGTATTGTGTGGTAAAGCCACAGAATAAGCTTGAGGTGATTGCGGTTCTGTGCAGGCTGCCTACATACCATGCATTTAAAACACACACACACACACACACTAGTTTGTTAAGAGTTTGGGAAAGAGCGTATCACTTAACAGCAGAATTTTCAAACTCTGCCCCCGTTTACCAGTTCTGTTGAACATTTTAAGCATCTGGTAATTTGGGTATCAGAAACCGCACAAGAGATCCCGGTTTACAGAGCGGTCCAGAAAATAACTGCTTACTCTTCTTTGTCAAGCAGGACAGGTGCCTTGCTGCTGACTTCCAAATGCCTTCTGTTTGGCTATAATCTTCCTTTCCTGCTAATCCTTCTGTCTGAGCACCTAGAATTGTAGGGCCCACTGGGCTTTCAGACCACCTGTTCTGTACTTAAACCTGTATCTACGCTGCCTCTCCTCTTTTTGTACCTTATTCAAATTGTTTCTGGCACTTCCCATATCAGCTTGCCAATGCCACGCTTTCCTTCATGTTCCACTGCTAGAACCTTTTTCACAGTTCAAATTCCCAATTTGTTGCATTCCATCCTTTGACATGTATATTAAGCATCAATATTGCTGTCATTTCTGTGCTAAGTAAAGATGTGCCTGTCTATCTAGGCTTTTTAGGTTTTTGAACAGGTGACTTTTTTAAACGTTCATTGAGTTTAGCTGGTTGTTTTAGCTGCTTTTGTTTGTCGATCTTAACCCTGGTTAAGTATTGATGTGTGTCTATGTCCTATAAATCTTTTAAATAAATTAATATGTTTATAGCACTTTCCTTTACAATCTCTTGGGTTTCTCACCCTTGAAGAAACTTATAAAAACCTTCACTCACCATTTCTCCTCCCTCTGCCTTCCTTCATGCTCTTTCCTGATTTTTGCAATCATCATTATAAATACTCCACTATTGGAACTGTTATTTGGTTTTCTGCCTTTCAACATGTCCCGAATAGAACTAAATTTGGATTGCTGGCCCATTCTCCATCCAGCAATGATTTGCACAGTACGCCTTACTTCCATTCTTCTTTGAGTGCTGTCACCCTCTGCTGTCAATCAACAGTGCTGATTGTATTTCTATTCTGCATCTTGTTGTACATTATTTATACACTAGCCATTGATATACTGTGGCCACTCTGTTGTTTCCTTCTGTTACCCGCAGTTCTACTCTGAACAACCATTCAGCCACAGAACAACATGCATGTTAAATAGACCTACTCAGAGCCGATGCAATGCCTGTACCTCTCAGCTCCAATGTTATGAGCCGAGAGGAAAGCTCTGTGTATCTTGCCACAAAGCCTATTCCATGTGCTTTCTGTGAGACCCAGGGCTGCAGAACAGCTCATTGCATAGCAATTGCTGTAGTCGGTGATCATCATTCCATCTATTCTTTGAGATTTTCTCACATCTTCCTATCTTGGCACTGTTTCTCTCCACGCTGCCTCTCCCTTCAAAGGAATCTTTAACAGGTTCCTTCTGAACTTCAAAACCGATCGAAGGGCACCTAGCTTGTCCCCTTTGTTCTTAGCTTTGAAGACCCCTTTGCTTGCTTCTTTGCAGCATGATTTACATTCCAAAACACACACAAAAAGAGGGTTTCTCTTCGTTTCCTTCTCTTTCCCCATTTGTCAACTAAAAATATCTAATCAGTGGCAGCAGACTAGGGAAGGGGAAGGGCAGAGAAGACTAGGAATTGTTTGTGTTAAAGAAATTGTTTGCATTAATCTGTACAGTCAAATATGGATGACATTGGGCAAAGTGCCAGGGGTGAAAATGTTCTTTGAAAAGGCATGGAAATGGCCAGCAATTCAACAAGGAGAGCGATCTAGGTAGTGATCTGTAGGCAAGGGAGCACAACTGATCTTTGGGTGCTTTAAAATGCCCACTGAAGAAAACAGTTGTATAATTTGACCCTTAGTTAGAACTAAGCAGAAAATCTATCTGTTGCATCTTCCCAGAAAAAAAATAATTTGGATCAAATTTATTCCAACTAAAATCCTATGTTTCTACAAAACTGAGCTAATTGCTCTTTCTATAGAAATTATAGGAATGTGGGTTAAACCACAGCGCCTAGGGCTTGCCGATCAGAAGGTCAACGATTCGAATCCCTGCGACGGGGTGAGCTCCCGTTGCTCGGTCCCAGCTTCTGCCAACCTAGCAGTTATAAAGCATATCAAAGTGCAAGTAGATAAATAGGTACCACTCCTGTGGGAAGGTAAACAGTGTTTCCGTGCGCTGCTCTGGTTTGCCAGAAGCGGCTTAGTCATGCTGGCCACATGACCCGGAAACTGTATGCCGGCTCCCTCAGCCAATAAAGCGAGATGAGCGCCGCAACCCCAGAGTCGTCCGCAACTGGACCTAATGGTCAGGGGTCCCTTTACCTTTATAGAAATTATACCACATCAGCCAGTAATTGTTGTTGGTGTTGGCATCCATCTGTCTCAGGAGACAATAGAGGAGTGCGCCTTTGTGGGTGAAGTTAAACTGCTGGAAGGTTGCAGCGCCTGCTGTGGCTGTAGAGACCAATGCAGGAGAGACATATTTTGTGGCAGCTGGGACAGATGAATTAGGGTAAACACTTTTTATTTACCCTGCAATTTGGGTAGCAAGAAGTGATACACAGAAATTCAACATATGTCACTTTCCATGGCATATCATGGGGACAACACCATGCAAGGAATTCAGATATGAGCATTCCACCAATGCAAGCATTTCTGCTCTCCAATGGAACCATCTCCCTGCTGCTCCTACCCCTGTGTGCTGTTCTGGGGGGTACTCAGTGACGTCACGACGCACATGAAAAGCCGCTGAAAGGGGGGAAAGGGGAAGAAAAGCAGTCACTCTGCTTCCCTCCCCCCTTTAGTGGCTCTGCTTCCCTCCCCCCTTTAGTGGCTCTTTTTCGGTGTGAGGGGTGGGCCAGCGAGGAGGGGGCGTCACGCTTGTCACTGGCATGACGCCCCCTCCTCGCTGGCTCACCCCTCGCACCGCAAAAAGCCAAGGGAAGGGGGGAAAGGGAAGCAAAGCAGGCTCTTCAACGCGCCTGCTCTGCTTCCCTTTCCCCTCCCCTTTAGCGTCTCTTTTTCGGCATGAGGGGTGGGCCAGCGAGGAGGGGGCGTTACACTTGTCACTGGCATGACGCCCCCTCCTTGCTGGCCCGCCCCTCACGCCGAAAAAGAGCCGCTGAAAGGGGGAAAGGCGGCATGGCCTGCTTGGGGCCCACCCGGTGGGGCCAGCCAAAGTGTCACCCCCCTACCCTGGAACCTGGGGCTGGCCACACCTCCCGCCCCCCTTTGCTCCGCCCCTGGGGGTACTCAGGGATTTCAGTACAAATTTCTAAACTGAGGTGACTTGCTTTCCAAAGCAGTGCAGCAGATTGCAAACCTTTTTTGGGAAGAAGAAAAAAGGCATAGCCCTAGGAGCAATCCTACCAGGAATTGAAATCTTCTTGTTTCTTCGGACAAATTTCCTGTAATATGACAATATGGAATTTTGATGACTTCACAGTCAAGGGTATTCCTACTAAATGTATTCCAGTCAGTGAAAGGCTGTCTGCTTGTGAGGAGAAAAGCAAAGATGAACAGGAGATTGCAGAGAAAATTGGTGATTTATTTGCATCACTTTTCATACAGAAATATCTACCCTGGGGCTACTCTTGATTGTGAGAGTTCACAGGGAGTGAATGAAATAAAGCAGTGCTGGATCAACATGATATATTAAAGTGTCATCAATCATCTGAAAAGGACAGTATTCAGCTGAGAGCTGTGACTATGGGAGTTGACAAATGTGTAATAGATCACAAGGGAAGGATGCTACATTGGAACACTTTGAGGACAAATGACTACAATTTCTAAAGATGCTTCAGGTGATTTCAAAAGTCAGAATCTAGCAAAGCTATAAAATGTTAGTAGGAAAAGCATTGACAAAAAGAGAAGGAAAATACATTGATAATGTCTGGGGAATTATTTTAACTTTAATGGAAATGGGCAATAAATTCAGGAGGTCCTCCTGTCGTCTTTCCCCAGTGTTGAAATTAAGACACCTAGGAATTGTCAGTGCAGATATCCATGCCAATGTGTGGACATCTGAGTACAGGACCAACAGTGCGCCCAGTTCCTGGGAGCAGGACCAGCAGCAGGACCTTTTAAATAGTAATCATATGCTCTCATGTTTTTAAAAAATAAATAAAGGAGGTTACTGTATTTCAGTACAACTGTGAAGTGAGGATTCTTGTACATTGTGATCTAGTAGTTTAGAAACAGTTCCCTAGTGACAGGAAGTTTGAAACTCATTTTTCTGGATTGTCTCTGGCCCTTACTTGTTAGAAATGTTGTCCACCCCTCCTTTCAGTATTCCAACTCCAACAGCAGCTAACAACCCAAATTAAAAACAATTAAACATATATAACAATGTTTAAAATATTAAAACATGAAAGAGTGACAGTAGGTAAAATCAAAGTAACATTGCATTGTTACTGTGTGTGTGTGTGTGTGTGTGTGTCTGTGTGTGTCTGTGTCTGTGTCTGTGTCTGTGTCTGTGTGTGTTCTTTTCATGGTGCCAATATGAAAGCACTACCAGGTGGGCCTGCCTGAGGAGAATGTTCAACAGTCAGGGTTCTACCAAAAAAACAAACCAACCCAGAAAGCAACAACCAGAGAAGGGTCTTAGGTAATTATTTTAATCCAGATTTGGGCAAAGATGTAGGTCAGGGGTTGTCAGTGTGGTGCCCTCCAGATGTAGTGTACAGTCATAGTGTAGTGGTCGGAGTGTTCGACCAAGACCTGGGAGACCAGAGATCAAATCCTCACTCAGCTGTGAAGCTCACTGGATGGTAACCTTGGACAAGTCACAATATCTTGGCCTAGCTTGCCTCGCAAGGTGAAATTAAAATGAGGAGCGAGAGAACCATCTGCACCACATGTTTTTTCCTTGGAGAAAAAGGTGAGATTTAAATGCAATAAATAAATAATGTTTGTTGGACTCCAACTCCCTTCAGCTCCAGCCAGCAATGTCAATGGACAGGGATGACAACAGTTGTAGTCCAGCAACATCTGGAAGGCCATAGGGACTATAATAGATGATCAGCCAGGGCACAAATATTCATAATCAAACCTAATGACTGATACTCTTTGAAATGGTTTGCATTGGACTTGTAAAATTTTTCATTCTCCCCATGACAATTAAGTTCGTATTCCTCCTGGTGTTCATACATTTTCCTCCAGTTTTGTCTCTGGCCTCAAAATTCTTGATGATGATTTATTGAACATCTGGCTGCAGCAACAAAGTGGAGCTTAAAAGTGTCATACTGGCAAGGGAATGTGGATAAGTATGGTACTAGAACGACTGTGTCTCTGAACAAACAACTCCTGGCAGAAGCCTTCCTTGAGTGCACAAGATAATCCCAACCAACCATTTAAAAAACAAAACAGAACACAAAACACAAACAGTAACAGCAGATAACCCAGCTCAGTTACAGTTAATGGAGTTGGCTCCCTGCGGCTTAAACAGGTGTAAGTTAAAGATACAGAACAGCAGCAGTTTCTTTCCCTCCCTCCCTGAGCTATCCTAATAATGGATGAGCTGAGAAAGGATGTGTTTGATGAATGACCCAGTGGAACAGCACTGAGGCCCAGTGCAATAACACGGACCAGGTACGGAGTGATTCCTGTCAGCTTTGAGATGGGCAATCAGCAGGGAGAGGGGGGGCACACTGATCAGGAAAAGAAGAATGAGCAAAACTAAACCAAATCACCATACTTAAACTCTTTAATGAGTCGCTTTGGGAAGAAACCCCTTTAAACTTTGGAAGAAAACATATGGGATAAGAATCCAGGAAGCCCAACAAGGAATTCAGCCCCAAAGGTGAATACTATTTGGCAAGGGCAGTTGCCCCACCGTGCCTCTCTCTCCCTAGTTTTTCTTTTCCTGCTTACAGATTCCGCTGAAGAATTAGTTAGAAACCTGAATAGAAATAAATGAGTCATGTGATTTTCTTGACAGTATGGAGAGAGCAGTATACGTTGCTCCAAAACAGCTCCTGTTACTCTTCCTGCCCTGCTGTAACCCACGCACAATGCAGCCTAGGTAAAATTACCAGCCTAAAATTACACTAATGGATGTGAATTCGTTGATACTTGTCCCTTTGCCATGCTCCCTCTCCTCCTGGTGCTGCCGTTGCTGGTGGCAGTTGCTACTTGCTGTGACACACCTCTTTCTGGCGTGCAATTTAGTCTCCTGTCAGTTGAGCAGGAAAAGCTGAGACAAAACCGCAAGAAACATGGGAGGTGGTGGTGAATGGTGAGGTGGGAAGTGAAGGTGCAGCAGAAATTACCCTGATCTTATGACTCAGAATAAATCAACACTAGATTGCCAAGTCTTGAAATCAAAAACTCTGGTAACGGGGTGTGTCCCGCAGAAGAAGTATAGGTCAGGGCAGAACCCAGGAAACAAGAGGGATCTTCCCCAAAGAAGTATGGGAGGGGGGAAATCACTGGCTATGAAAAAAATAAAATTGGCCTTGCCACTGAATCTAAAGCAAAAAACCCACAAACCCACATACAAACATGGAGTTGATTATGCCAACTCTACACAGATGTTGAAAAATCTTAATTCTTGCTCTTCTCTCTTCATCTGAGACCTTTGGTCTCAGATGAAGAGAGAAGAGCAAGACATACTAAAGTTACTGTGATCAGATCAATATTACCATGATGACTTGTCATTTTAAGAGGCCACATTTGTCTCAGCCCCCATAATCACATGGCCACTGCCACTTGGATACGTCAAAGGGTTTTCTGAAAAATCTGTCACGTGTTAATAAATACCTCTATGTCTATGACTTTCTATGAGGCCAAGTGTTACTGTTCAAATGATTTCAGATTAACAGCATTGGAAGAGAGCCTAGCAGAGTTACATTTTTTAATGTCCAATTTTCTGTGTCTAAAGTAAAATGCTTTTCCTTTTTTTTAAACTGCAGTAGGGTAGGAAGGCTCTCCCTCAGGGGTCAGTATAGGCTGCTACGCCGGTGCTAAACTGGTCAGTTCTGTTTTGAAATAAAAACAGCAAAGTGCAATTTCATGGGTAAAAAGCAGCTGAGGGAGTTCAGCAGATAACTGGTATGAGGCCTCAGTCTGGATTGGGAGCACATTCCATATTGCAGCCAAGAGGCTGCTTTTTCTTCAAAATAAAAGTGGCCAGTTGGAGCATGCTTTTTTAAAAAGTGTGTTTATCATTCATAACATGTAGTTTGGCCTGAAGATTACAGTCCTAAGAACACTTACCCAGGGGCCAATGGAACAGGGCCTGTCCAATACATTTTGCTACCTGAGGTTAGGCATTCCATGTACAGAAACTGACTGGGCAGCTGAATCTTACTTCACCATTGGCAATGGGGCAGTGTTCGCCACCACACCATAGGGATGCAAACTAGTTTAGGGGGTGCAGGACAAGCCACACGGTACAGTTAGTGGGCTCAGGAAGAACAGTTTGCAGGGAGCTGCTGCTGCCCCTCAACATTTCTACCAGAGGCAGTAGCCTCAGTCTGACCAGCCCTGCCATTGGACATTATGAGCCTTACATCTGAGTAAACATGTATGGGATTAGGCTGCAGTTCAGTATTATTTACACATTGCTTGGTTGAAATCATTTTAATATTCTTCACAAGTTACGTTAGTCTGAGTTTATTTGTATCTAGAGGGAAATTATCCCTCACATAGCCCCAACTAATGCAGAGATTAAAGTCACTAGATGCGTAGCTGATTCTGGCACAGAGCCATTGAAAATAGAGGCAAAGGGAAGTTGCTTCTTAAGGTCCTGAAGTTCCCAGCAAGCTTAGGAAAACCCAACCAAAGTAATGTGAGATTTAAACTCAACAGGAGATACACACACACACACACACACACACACACACACACACACACACACACACACACATATATATATATATATATATATATATATATATATATATATATATATATGTCATGAATGATTTATTAAAATAATAACCATATTCCTGAGATTTGGTTAATAACATTGGTTTTTAAAAAGTTTTTTAAAAAGTCTGCTACAAAGTCTTTAGTGTGCATCTCATCCACTTGAACAGATTGGCCATCTTTAACGTCATTAGTTGTATAACAAATACCAATCTGTTCCTTTCTGGTCTAGCTCTTGCTCCTAGCTCTCCTGGTTCACAATGGCTGGAATTGGTTCTATGTTAATTCTACCACCGTACAAATGTTGCATTGTACACATGTTCACACATGGCATAAAACTATATTCACATTCAAAGAATGCACATGTGGGAGAACCTGAATATATTTGGAGTGATGCTCTCACTTTCACTGTGTGTGCACATAAGGTTGTATCAACTGCTGAGTGTGTGGTAGCATCTTGCAAACCATAGAGCAGCTTCCCCCAACCTGGTGCCTCCAGATGCTTTCATCTACAAACTCCAATCAGCCCCAGTCAACATGATAGCACTGTTAAGGGATTACGTGAATTGTAGTTAAAATTATTTGTCTAATCAGCATATGTTGATCGGCTACCAGGTGTGTCACTACTTATGCATTATGCATCACCAAAAAAAGAAGACAAATAAGACACTGATTTATATAAAAATTGTATATGCTGATTTAGAATAGAGAAATGTTTAGTATAACTTAATAGAAAAATATGCCTGTCCATGGAGTTTTCTTGGCAGGGATACTGGAGTGGCTTGCCAGTTCCTGCTCATGAGTTTGACCAAACTGCGGGAGTGCCTGGCGTGTTCTGGTCCATGGGGTCATGAAGAATCGGACATGACTAAATGACTAAACAACAACAACTAGAAAAATAGCACATCTCACCACCATGGGGGTAGCCAGGGGGGTGGGGGGCAGCTGCCCCTCCATCAGGTAAATAAAAATACCTAACTGAACAATCACGTCACAGATAGCTCAGTTTTGCCCCACCGCAACATAAAGTCTGCACCCCTAAACAATCCTGGCTATGCCCATGCTCACCACTTTGGCTGTCATGAACTCTGCAGCATTACGTATTGGGATCAAACTTAGGTTGGTGGACTCTATCACAGGAGGAGAAGAAAGGAAAACAGGGGAGGCCAGTTGGTGGGAAATGAGGTCAGAGGAGGTGAGTTGTCCCCATTGTGCCTCAACTTAAGTTGCTTCGGAAAGGGGCGTGAGGATGACAGCTCTGACTTCTCAGCAGAGTGGAGAGCCTCAGTGGAGGCTAGGGAGGGCTGCAGGCTGCCAAGCAGAGAGGCAACTCAGAAGGTGGTAGCATGGACATAGCTAGGAGGGGCGGAACCAAAGTTAGCTATGTATTTTTATTTATTTTTATTGATTGGATGGGGGAGCTGCCCCCCCTGCCCCCCCCGGCTATGTCCATGAGCAGCAGCAACTGATCAGAAGCCTGAACAAGAGGGTGTGACATTGTCACCTATAACTAAGCACCACCTCGCAGATGGGCATTCTTGCAAGGTGAGCGAGTCTCATGAGTGAGTGTGTCATGCCTCAGCTTAAAAGCTTGGCAGGAGGGGTGTGGAAGCTATTGCTTTGTTATTTCTGTCCAGTTCTGAACATTTTTCCTGATTCCTAACCTTCAGGTTGATTAGTGATACAATTATTTGTTATACATCAAGCCAGTATTTCTTGTGTCTTAAGAAATTGCATAATACAATGGGCCCGGAAATCCGGTAGCTGACATAATGCATTTCAGAACTAGTAGGGTTGCCATCTTTCAGAAAGTAAAATTCCTGACACCCGCAAAGTTGTTACTTTTAGGAAACCACCAAAACTGTTGAGGTTTTTTTTTTTTTTAAAGAAACCCACCAAAATTGTTGAGCTTCTTTGGGGAAATCTAACCCAAAAATAGTGATTTTAAGCTTTCAGAGCTGTTTCCATACATCTGGGTTTTCAGCAAAAATCCCCGATGCCATTTTTGCACCCCAAAACCAGGACATGTCAGGAATTTTCCTGACGTATGGCAAGCCTAGAACTAGCCTTACACTCCATAGAAGTCTTTTTTTCTACCAGGCTTGGCTTCTTCTAGTACAAATGTATGAGCAATGAGTGCCTTTTTAGAAGAGTCCCTGTGAAATTCCACCTTCCAAGGCAAATCATCAATGAGGTCACTAATTTCTTCCTGGAACTGGAAGGAAACTACTTCTTTAATAACCCTTCAGCTACTACTTGCATCTGCTGTTCCTAGATAGAAAAGACCTACCGGTAATTGATTAACCTTCCTCTGAACTATAAGCAGTGCTTTTTTCTAGGGGTGTGAAGGGGTACACATACCCCTAAACGTTTTGTGTATCTTTGTACTTTTGTCCATTTACTGTATTTATTTTTCCCGATTTTAACTTTTAAATTGTGATTTTCTTGAGTCAAAATGAGAGTAGGTACCCCTAAACAATTTTTAGGAAAAAAGCACTGACTATATGAGTATTAAACATAATTGTCTCTATGATTACAAAATGGGACGCGGGTGGCGCTGTGGTCTAAACTACAGAGCCTAGGGCTTGCCGATTAGAAGGTCGGTGGTTCGAATCCCTGTGACAGGGTGAGCTCCTGTTGCTCAGTCCCAGCTCCTGCCAACCTAGCAGTTCGAAAGCACGTCAAAGTGCAAGTAGATAAATAGGTACCACTCTGGTGGGAAGGTAAACGGCATTTCCGTGCGCTGCTCTGGTTTGCCAGAAGCGGCTTAGTCATGCTGGCCACATGACCTGGAAGCTGTAGGCTACGCTAGCTCCCTCAGCCAATAAAGTGAGATGAGCGCTGCAACCCCAGAGTCGTCTGCAACTGGACCTAATGGTCAGGGGTCCCTTTACCTTTTTATGATTACAAAGGAGAGGGAATTAACTCTGCACTATGATTGTTTTCCTGAGTTGTTTAAACATAGGAAAAACTTCCAGAAAGATAGTCATGTTAGTCTGTTGCAGACGAAGCTAGAAGTCAGGTTTTATATTACCTTTTTCTTACATATGGGGAGATATTCCTAATAAATTTGGTGCTTGGATTAACTTTTACCACCTACCATTCTACATATTAGCTAACTGAACTCTTAAGCCTATATTCCAAGGCAACTTGTTTCACATGATTCAATCTGGAGAGTTAGTCTAGGTCTTTGAACTGGCTCAGTTTCTAATGTGATACAAGTAATTCTTAGTTTCCTAGTTTTCTTCTAAACAAGCCAGGTTCCATTGCTGTGTGAAAACAGACCTGGAAATAAAATACTAGATCATTAATGTGCTTTCCTTGGGGAATTATTCAAACAATACCTTGGTTTGAACTAATTAGTTAGTAAACTAACAAGCCATTGCTTTCAAGCAGGAAACATTTGAGCAAATGTTTTATAAGTCTCCAAGGGCCTTTGGCGCAGGCCAAATGCTCTGCAGGTGGAAGAACCCTTTTTAAGCCTCTGATCTTCAGTCTCACTCTTGCCTTGTTTTTAGACAGTAAAGTGATACTCATTAAGAACTTGGCAGAACCAAAGACAAAGAGCATGGATCAACTTGCATAGAGCAAGATGTGACAGATTTGAACCTACAGGGGCCAGACCCAAGCCATGCATAGCTTGTAAACAGATTATAATCTGACCAGGTCAATAATTTTAGGCCCTTCAGGATTTGAGGCTGTTACTACTTTGAGATGTGGGAAGCTCCATCACGTTTGTCAGTTTGCCTCTGATGGGACCAAGAGAGCGGTAATACCAGGTCTGGTTTTCGTTATCACTACTACTGCATGGTTACTATAGCAACGTACTAGGCCGCACTGCAGAGTTTGCTTCATTATGGTATGGTCTGCATATGATTGCCTGTGTCTGTGAGGAACAGAGACACAAATCCAAATTTAAAGTGGGAATATGGGGTTCCTTTCCTGCCCTCTGCTTTTCATTCTGGATTAGCTTCCAAATGTACAGAAACCAGAACTCTACCTAGCGATCTCATGAGTCTCTATTTTTACTTGGGAATTCAGAGAACAGAGGTACATTTTTATTCCTTAAGAAAATATAATTCATACCCGAGAATCCTGTGAACTCAGGCCAGCAACCAGTGCTGAATATTTGAAATTCAGACCCGCAGAGGAGATCCTGAGAGACTCTCACAGTTTGCTATAGCTACAAAACTTTGAAATTAAAAGTGCCTGCGTTAAAGCCCAAATGAACACGTTGAGGGGGGAAAGCAATTCCTTCCTTTGTTGAGTCTCAGAAATGGAGATGTTGATTAAGGCAGCAGTCCTATGTGCTTCCTTGGGAGTAAACGCCATTGAATTTAATGGGATTTAATGCTATGCTACATATACTGGTTCAGGCTGCATGTTTGCAATCCTAAATATGAGCTCAGTAGAATCTAGGCTACTTCTAAGTAAACATACATAGGATTATGTGGCACAATAGCCCCAGAGATTATTAGTGCTGCTATCATTCAGATAAAATCTGACAGAAACTGGCTCACACTTTAGAAACTAAAGTTTAGACATTAGTATCAGATTTTTTAATATAAAAGTATGCCTTAGCCAATTGTGCTCAGAAATGGAAAAACAGCATTGTGAAAGGAAATAGATGCTGAGACAGGTCAAACTTCTTCAATTGCTTTATTAAATCTACTCCAAACAAAGTTTCCCCATCCTAGTGACATCATATAGCTTGACAGGTTAGCTTTTACTATTACATAAATTTCTTTCCCTCAAGAAGGTGGGTTTGCAGAACAATAATAAGGAAGGGCTGGGCAAGTGCAGAGTTGGGAATCCTTTGCAGCATCTGAAGACTTTCTGGCTTCCACAAGCCAGGCTGAAAGAAGTGTTGGTGGGGTTTTTCTTTCTTTTTGTGCTACACCAGCTGCAATCTCCAAGCTAACATGGGTGCAGATCTCTCAGGTGGTTTATGGGACTTAGGAGCCAGTCGATCAGAAGTCTCCAGTGCCCTGCCACCTCCACCTTCCAAAATGGCTTGTTTCAGGACCTTTCTGCTCCCTACTGCAGGCGGGAGGACCACTGGAGGTAGTTTATTGCCCACTTGAGTGGAGCTGGTACCTCCATTGTACCCAACCTACCCCAATCCATCACTTGCAGATGTGTGTGTTAGCATTACAGCCCTCTAAAGAGTAGAAAACAGAAGTATAGCGTCCAGATCAAAGGAAGTAATAGTACCATTCTATTCAGCCTGGAATACTGTGTCCAATTCTGGGCGCCACAATTCAAGAAGGATGTTGAACGTGTGCAGAGGAGGGCAACAAAGATGATCAAGGGTCTGGAAACTAAGCCTTATGAGGAATGGTTTAGGAGGTGGGTATGTTTAGCCTGGATAAAATAGGTCTGAGAGGAGATATGATAGCCATCTTCAAACATCTTAAAGGCTGTCACATGGAAGAGGAAAGGAGGCTGCTGCACCTTTAAGAAGAAATTTCAATAACTGTAGTTTGCATAACAAGTTGAAGTTCTCTGTTCTACACAGCTATTTAAAAGTGCAGCAACCCAGTGCTTCTTTTCTTCTTGCCACACTAAATGGAGGCTGTCACATCCACACTACACATTAAATACACATAGCTTCCCCAAAAGAAACATGGAAACTGTAGTTTGTTAAGGGTGCTGGAAATTGTAGCTCTGTGAGGAGTAAACTACAGTTCCGATTATTCTTTGGGGGATGTCATGTGCTTTAAATGTATGATGTGGAAAGGAAACTATTTGTTGTTAGCATGCAACAGTTCCTGCATTGTTTCATAATGCTAGGAACAGCATAAACCTGGGGCCTCAGTACAGCAGCTATCAGGACACGATTAATACATCTGGATAGGGTGGGTTATAATTTGCAAATGTAGCTAGAGGGAAGTTACCATATCATCAATGCCTGAGAAAAATAACTCATAACTTTGGGCAAACTATAAAAATTTGTCAAGACCAATTCTGTAGATTTGGACGTAGAAAGGGGATGCTAATAATAAAAACTGTCACCTTCTGTATCTGCCTCCTAACCACCGTTCTGATAATGACATCTCTATCAGAGTGTTTCCAGATGACCCAATAGCTTCCAGAGTACTTTTGGTATCTCTTCGGTTAATATTAAGCCTGAGTCTCTTATCATTTCCTCAAAGTAAAGTTATTGATCCAATAAACAACCCCCTCTAGCAAGAGAGGAAAGCTGCTTGTGAGACTCACAGCTTGCCTTTTAAGTTCTGTATCGATCAACAAACCAAGTGTTTCACCTGGTAGCTGGGCATGAATGAGGAATTAATCTTATATTCTGTTCCTTTCAGAAGCCAACTAGTTACTTCTTATGAAATTGCATCATTCTTGAATGCCTATTTTACTACAAATAAACTAGGCAGAAGAGTTATTGGGGAATTGCACATGGTCTGGACCCTACAGCTATTCCTCTTTTTGTTGTTGTTTGTGTCATTAGACAGTGATAGCAGCAGCAAGATAGAGTGGGGCTGAAGAATCACCTACTTCTGTGCATTTGTTTCCCTAACTACCAGCTCCAGTTTCATCCATTTCCTTAAAATGAGGACCAAATAACCTTACAGTGGTTACATTCCTTGCTGGGTGTGTGCCTACTACAACAAGTGGGAGACGGGAAGTGGGGGGCAATTAGAAGCCACTGCTGCCTCATGCCCCGATTTAGCAGTGCTGGGAGAACTTCCATTTTGCAACATGGCCCTCCTACTCTTTCCTATTGCAAAGTACTAGCCAAAACCAGATTTGCTTAGCTTTCAAGCTAGAACTATATTAAGTTGTTCTGCTGAGGACAATAAACTCTTTGTTGAGTCCATTCAATGTAGTAAGGAAATACTCACAGGGTATTCCTCCCAAAAGTTTTTCACGGGACAAAAATAATGGGTTGTACTCAACAAGTTTCTATTCAGAGTAGACCCACTGAATTAATGAACCTAAGTTAGTCATGTCCATTAGCTTCAATGGGTCTACTACTCTGAGTAGGACTGGCCTTGAATACAATCCTATGACACATACCTGTCAAACAGTTTTCTAAACAGCTGGATTTTTCTTTCCAGTAGCACCTTAGAGACCAACTAAGTTTTGTTCTTGGTATGAGCTTTCGTGTGCATGCACACTTCTTCAGATATCTGAAGAAGTGTGCATGCACACAAAAGCTCATACCAAGAACAAACTTAGTTTGTCTCTAAGGTACTACTGGAAGGATTTTTTAAAAAAATTATTTGTTTTGACTATGGCAGACCAACACAGCTACCTACAGTACCTGTAACTGGATTTTTCTTGTTCTTCAAGGACTATTTGGTAAGCATTGTCATTCCAATGGAAGGTTGTGTCTCTCAAATTGATACAAAGCAAACCAAAGATGATTAATATATGATCCCTATTCTACATGAATTCTCTTTGGGAGCATTCTCTGATATTTAGCGAAAGGCAAACCCCATTGGCTTTGGTGCAGAGGTAATCCAGATTTGTCAGATTATTTTTCTCAATGTCTGCTGAACATCTGAAAATACTGCACCATATCCAGATTATCTTTAGGCCAAAGTCAATGAGATCTGATGCACTGATATGAGATAATGGCATCATTGGCCCACATCAGGATACCCCAGACCTTCTCTAGACCTAATGTGCTGGGGGGGGGGTACTTATGGGTCTGTCCTCCCCCATCATAAGACAATTCTTCCAACAGCTTCTATCAGGAGTTCTCAATACACATAGTAGCAAAATCCATAATTTGCTACCCTAACTAGAATTGTTTGTTTAAATGTAGGCCAGAATCAAGGGGAAATAAATTATGAGAGAAGAGACTAAAAATAAGCAGTTTACCAAATAGTCAAAAGGGTTTATGTAGGTCCCCTCAGGACAGGTTCACCAGCAATGGTATACTGTGGAAGACACTAGTATCTAACTGTGTTTACAGCTCATAAACATGCTCAAGAACATTTTTTACCCTGATGGTCAGTTAAGGGGGAATGCCTTTACCTATCTTCCTATCGTGCTTTGCAGTTTTATAGTGCAAGCATTTCAACCAGATTGAACTAGTCAGGGGCAGAGCAAGGGGGTGGGGGGCGGTCCGCCCCGGGTTCCAGGGGAGGGGGGTGACACTTGGGCTGCGGGGCAGAACAGGCTCGCCCCGCAGCCTGCTCGCAAGCCGCAGAGCGAGGCTGCTCCACCCCACAGCCCCTCCAGGTCCCGCCCAGCTGCGCTGCTATGACACGACATGCGTGCACAGTGCATTGTACGCACTGTGTGCGCGTCCCTGCGTCATGCATGCGCTGTGCGTACGATGCACTGTGCATGTGTGCCGCATCATAGCAGCGCCGGGCAGGACCCGGACAGGCCGCGGGGTGGAGTGCCCTCGCCCCGCAGCCTGCTCGCAGGCCGCTGAGCAGGTTTGGAGCAGGCTGCGGGGTGAGGCTGCTCCACCCTGCAGCCCGTTCAGGGCCCGCCCGCTGGCGCCGCTATGGTGTGTTACGCATGTGCAGTGCATTGTACACACTGCACACACGCTGCTGCATATAACGCACGACACACGGTGCATGTGTCGGATGTAGTGACAATGTGTGCGCATGCACGCCGCCGCTGGGTCCCCGGGTTTGCCGCCCTGGAGAACAGAGCTGCTCGCTCCACCACTGGAACTAGTGCAACCTTGATGAAGAAGACGGGACTGAGCCTCAGGCCAGAACACTGGAACACATTCCAGCAAAATACATGTTCATCAATCTATGCTCAAGAATCAATCCAGCACTGTATATTTAACTTTCAGGGAACTTCTTATTGATTTTATCAGGCTGGATTTACACATGATACTAATGCTGGAGGGAAATGCAATTTAACAGAAGTCACTCTCTTTTCTTGTTTTGAAGTTATCCTACCATCCTCTCCCTCAGGTAGTACATTATCTGCACAAATCAATACAACTCACAACACGTCTTTTAGAATTCCCCAGCCCCTGAAAGTTCCAGCTAGGTTTTTTTAGCGCCA
Organism: Lacerta agilis; assembly: GCF_009819535.1. NCBI lineage: Eukaryota > Metazoa > Chordata > Lepidosauria > Squamata > Lacertidae > Lacerta > Lacerta agilis. The sequence goes on from NC_046313.1 coordinate 67,513,413, forward strand.
GAAACACTAAGCGGTAATTGCCATGGGATGGGGATGCTAGTGCAAAAGCTGAGGGCAGGGGAGTCTTCTACAAACACACTGTACTTGTGAAATCATCTTCTTGAAATCTTATAATACATTGATAATTGATATATCGTGGGACTTCAGAAAAAAATTATAGACTAGCTTTCTAGTTAGAGCAATTCGTCTCTCCCACGCTATTTTTTCTAGAAACTAAGTTAACACCTCCAGATACTGTCTCTGTTCACAATGTCTTCATTCCTGATTTCTCTTTTTTCACTCTGTTCTGCCGCCGCTGTGCCCCCACCCCCTGATTCCAAAGGTAATGTGCTGTTATGTTTGTGCACTGTAGCCAAATTTCTGCTTGCAGACTTCTGCTTCTGCTCTTAAAAGTATGTGGAGTCCTCTTTCTCTTGTAAATACTTAAGGGCCAGTATTAACCAGTGGCAGCCCAAGACAGATTGTTACCTGAGACAGAGCCCAGATGTGACAAACACACATCCCATGCCAGGGCTACACTAAAAGCCTTGGTGCACCATTCCAACCCCAGTTAGAGTCATTGAACTGTAGAATTGGAGGGGATCCCAAGGGTCATCTAGTCTAACCCCCTGCAATACAGGAATCTTTTGCCCAATGTGGGGCTTGAACCCATGACCCGGAAATGAAGAGTCTGATTCTGACTCAGCTATCCCTGCCTTCATTCATTATGGCACAGCCTCATGGTGCCTGAATCAGGTTACTTCACCTAGTTGCCTTGCAGGGCCAGTCCTGATATTCATTCACCATTTGACATTTTTTTGATGCAAATTAACAAAAATTGGATGTTTCTCTTTTTTTAATGTATTTTTTTTGTTAAATTTTTAGATTATACATTTCAAAATAAACATACAGTGGTACCTCGGGTTACAGATGCTTCAGGTTACAGACTCCACTAACCCAGAAATAGTACCTCGGGTTAAGAACATTGCTTCAGGATGAGAACAGAAATCTGGCGGCGGCGGCACAGCGGCAGCGGGAGGCCTCATTAGCTAAAGTGGTACCTCAGGTTAAGAACAGTTTCAGGTTAAGAACAGACCTCCAGAACGAATTAAGTTCTTAACCCAAGGTACCACTGTACAGAATATAAGGGGAAATAGAGAAATTAAAGGTATAGAGGTTGGGGTGTCAATCATATAAGTTAAAGGCATTTGCCGATGATGTAGTATTAACATTGGAACAACCAACAGAGAGTGTCCCTAAGGCATTAGAAGAAATTAAAAGGTTTGGAGAAGTGGTGGGCCTTAAAATAAATACAGAAAAGGCTAAAATGCTGGTCAAAAATATGGATGACCAGTTGAAAAAGGTTTTGGAAATGGTTAGTGGCTTAAAATAGGTAAGAAAGTGAAATATTTAGGGATCTGGCTGACGGTGAGAAATCTCAATTTATTTCAAGATAATTATATTATTTACTAATATGTTTCCGGTTTGCTCAGTGTAAATTGCTTTAATTCCTGCTGAGAAAAACTCACCTGTCTCCATCTTCTCTAAGACCTTGATCATAAATGACCATTAAATATTGTCAAACGTTTTCTCAGCATCTAAGAAAATTAAAGCTGCTTGTTTTTTGTTTCTTACTTCCAGATATTCGATCAAATTTATTACATTGTCCTTCAGTTGATGACCTGGAAGAAAACCTGCTTCATCTCTTTGTTTTAACTCACTCAAAACTCTTTTCTATTCTATTAGCTAAAATCGCAACAAATAATTTGTAATCACAATTAAGTAGAGAAATTGGTTTATAGTTCTTAGTCCTCATTAAGTCACAGTTTTGTTTAGGAATCAGGGTGATAAATGCATTTTTCCACGATGCTGGGACCACTTCTGTCACCAAAATTCTGTTCACAGTGTCCTTGAGTGGTTGAATCAATGCATCTTGAATTTTTTTTATAATAAATTGCTGTAATCCCATCTGGGCCTGGTGCCTTAGCCAACTTATTGTCAACTGTTGTTCCGACATTGATATGGGTGCGTTTAAAATCCTCATTAGATACCTTAGGTATATTACACTCATTTATAAATAAGATTCCATTTTCTCAGGTTAAAAATGGGATCTTTCTTAATCCAGAATTCATTTTTTAAAAAATCCATTGTAAACCTGTATTTTTAGCTGTTTCTATTTTATCTGTCAGGGGGAAAGGTGGGGCATAAATAAATATATAATTATAAATCCTTCCTAAGTTTGTAAACATCTGAACTGGTTACATGGTGGCAATAAAAGTTTAATTTCACCACTGATATATGCTGTAGTAATACCCCATTCCCATCCTTGTTGGCATGGTCTTGCATATACCCGTGAAAAACATTTGTTAATTTCTTGCTGTGATGCCCTTTACTCAGGGAACAAGGGAGACACATTCTAGAATTCTAAAGAAGTAGCAATTTTGGTCTGAATAGTTGGGAAGAGGGGAAAGACAGGCTGCTTTATCTACTCCTGTGCTGCTGTTTGGTTTTTAAATTTATTTTGTTTGAACTTTTTGTGATTTTTTTCCTTGCCATTTATGATTCTAACCCGCTTTTGAAAAGTTGTATATTTTTGTTACATTGATCACTATTTTCTATATCAGTGCTTCATATCATTTCACAGCATAGATTGCAGATTCTGGTTCCCACACATTCCGAATTCCCATCAATGATGTTTGCTGAATTCAGGCTATCTGTGATATTCTCTGGTTATCTTTTGGTGAGGTTGCCAGAAGTTCCCTATTTTAAGGGCTGTCTCATTCTCGAGGAAAGTAGAACATAAAAGGAGAAGATCCTTTATTTCTGGGGCATAGGACTTCACAAAGCAAGCCCCCAGAGCCAAACGAAGTTTATTTACTTTGGATACTTGAAATTTGGCAGCACAGTCTTCATCCTCAAGGAACAAGTTACACGGCTGCAATGGAAAAATCTCATTGCCCCAGAGGCTGTCTTTTCCAGTGCAACAACCCCCTGTCCAATAAAGCAAGATGAAAGAGCACCTTTGCTGCCAGAGTGAAGTAAAGTGAAGTAAAGTGATTAAGAGCTCATTAGACCCCCTTCATACTCTTTCTACAGCTCCTTCTCTACACAAAGCACCAAGATGAAGCTAATGCATCTAGACAAGTGAACAACAAGAGGTGATGAGCCCTCCCTGCTCAGCATAGAACTGCAGGCAGTGGTGAATTTGGGGAGAGTCAAAGAGATTCCACAGTTCTCTTCGTCCTTTTAAAGGTAATGTTCAAATGGCACTGAAATTAGAAAGTGGTAAGTAGAACATGGAGGGGTGGGAGGGAGGGATGAAAAGGGGTAAATATATCCTAAGTCTTAGGAACATGAGGTGAGAAAAAATCTTATATAGGTGAGGATTTGAAAGAGTCTATTGAAAACCAAAATAGGATCATTATCACATGGGGCGCTGTGGGTGGACAGTGTGAGCAAGCCATTAATTGCAAAACGATTCACACTGCACCCCTGTGTCCTCATTCTTGAACCAATTTGCTTTTTCACATATGCCTGAGTGACTCAGGACATGCTGAAATGACTGTTCATTTGCAGCAGGTTCCTTTGACACAGATCAATACGGCTCTGTCTCACTACCTATATAGAGACAAAACCACCTGGTGAGGTTACTTAGCCCATTGCAAGTGCTTATTCAGGGAACTCAGCCGTGCTAGCGAACAGCAGTTAATCTAGCACTTTTGTCCTAAATGCAATCCTAAATCCCCATTGATTTCAATGGTGATTACTTCCACTAGCAAGCGACCACACTACATGTGATACTCAGTTGCAGGTAGTTTGCTAATGACTCCCCCACACCTTTTACAAAGAGTGCCTTCAAAACCAGAAGATCTGCATGGAGGAGGGAGAAAAATGCCAGAGGGAGAAAAGTTAAGAAGTGTCTCACGTGGGTTTTCCACTTTATGTTTCAGCCTCCATAGCTACATTTTAAAGAGAAAAATATGTCAGGGTAAAGAGTGGAATATATTGTTTCTGGCAACTTTCAAATTACTTGATGTGAGGATGTTTGGTTTGGTTTGGTTTGGTTTGGTTTGGTTTGGTTTGGTTTGGTTTTTTTATTTTTTATTTTAAAAAAATATTGCTTTTATCATGGTGCTGTCTACCATCTTGAGCTGTTATGGGAAGGAAGGGCAGGTTTAAAAATAATAATCACCACCACCATACAGGGCATTGCTTGTGATTTGGCCCTCATTCACAGGCAGTTTTAGGGTAGCGCAACTAGGGCGACCGCACTGGGTGCTGCACTGCAGGAGGCACCACAACACTGCTGTAGAATGGAGCATGAGAGGTGGGGGGGGCGCGATTTGGCATTGCACAGGGCGCTGCTGAAATTTGAGAGCTCACCACTGCCTCATTGCATTCAAAATGGCAGCTTAAATTTGTGCCTGGCTGGATAAGGGCAAACAAACTGCGCAGTGGCATAGCTTCATGCTCTGGCACCAGGGGGCGGAGAGCAGGTGGGGGCGGGGCTGGTGCGCATCCCGGGGGCGTGGTGCACGCTGCCTGCAAGGGCATGGTGCGCTGCCTGTGGGGGCATGGTGCCCAGCGCAGGCGGGGAGGCAGCAGCAATGGCACCCCACCAGGATCACGCTACTGGGGGCGGTGTGCTCCCCCCACGCTCCTCTTCCTCCGCCAGTGAAACTGTGTTTCTGTCAGTTTAGCAAGCCCACTTCCATTCTGTTGAACCGATTCTCCTAATCTGTTTGTTTCATTCTTTGGTTCTCTCCATAATCAGCAAAAAGTGAGGGTGTGTATGAGATCAAACAAATAGCATGAGTGATCAAGTCAGAGGAGAAGTTTCTGATCTTATTTTCATTACTAAACCCTGCCTAGAGGACTAATGTAGTTTTACCATAAGCATTTTAGCTTCTGACTCAGTGAGGTTGAAAAGCACGGCTCCCCAACCCTCCCCTTGCATAGGCAGCTACCACATTTTCCTTAATGTTCATCCGGGACAGACTTTTATGCCTTAGGAATTGCTGTCAACAGTGTCATATGTGATGGTGCTGTCACACACACAAGTAAGGTAAGGTAAAGGAGTCCTGGATGGTTAAGTCCAGTCAAAGGTGACTTACATCACAGCCTCCAGATTAACCCATTTGTTTCAAGAGGATCAAAATCTGGCCCACCCCAGCATTTCAATCTTCTCAGCGCATACCCTGTCTAAAAGGGGGCAGTAAGCAAGTGGTCCTCCCATAGCACAACTATTCTTCCTGGAAAAGCCAATCTCTTTTCATTCTGCATGCCTTTTGGGAACATTCAGCTGTATTTCCACATTTGATTGGAAATCCCCACAAAAGGGGTTGGGGCACAATCCTGACAGGGCTGGCTTTCCTCAGTTCCATTTGTGGCCTCCTGCAATTCTCACACCTACCCCCCTGGTTTGGGGTTTGAAGATTCCCGGTGCAGATTGGAGCCAGGCAGAAAACAGAAATACAGAAAGCTTCCCTTGGTGAAGTTGCACTTCTTAAAAAAAAAAAAAAAAAAACCAAGGGAGAGGAAGTATAGCCCAAGTGCTGAATTGTAGCTGACAGTTTAGCAGGGGCCCAGCAGGAAGGGGGTTGCTTTGAAGTCACAAAGCCCAAAAGCCTTTAAAACACTTTCCCTTTTGGGTTGCATGCTGTGCTGTACCACTTAAATACTTTGAAGGTTTGGGGGCGGGGCTTATATGTCTGGAAAAGTCCTAAGTCTCCAGTTTGGTGAAGGTCATTGGTCTTGAGGGACAGTGTATATCTAGTCTGAGAGTGAGTTCATGCAATCAATATGTCTGTGGTTGGTTACCTGGCCGTAGGAGCAGACATCTGTCAATTTTTAAATATGCTTTCTCTCCAAATGGGAATGTGTGGATATTCCATTAATTTTACTTTACTGGAAGAGAAAGGTTGTTGTAAGTGAGGGCTGCTACCCACCCATCATCCACCCCAAATACATAAAACAGAGGAGGTACATTTCATGGCTGTGTGGAACATGACTAAAGCTTTTGCTCAGGGGTTATTCATTAATAAAAATTTCATTCCTGATTAAGAAAAGGAAAGAAGAAAGATTGGCATTGTTGAATGTGGTAAGGGAGTTAGAACTGAAGTACAAATAAAGGGTTTAGTGAGGATTAGAAACTGCGAGAAGAAAGAAGATTAGAACGTTGGACTATAGAGGGTGGAGAAGGCTTCAAAATGTAGAAAACTAATGTTTTAAGAAAGAGGTAAACAAGGTAAATGAATGAGAAAGAAGATGGGGGGTGGGGAACAGAATACCCCCCCCCATCTGAAGGTCAGGAGACAAGCACTTTATTTTGAATGGTTTAGTGGATGAATAAATGACTTATAGTGAGGACTCTTCAGCATAGTTTTATTGGGTGATTTATATAACAGTTCTGGAAATCTATCAGTCTTCATTCATATGAATACTGACACTTGTGGTAAAAACATAAATCACATTTTGTATACTTTTGCAGTACATTAAAAAAAACCACACTAAACATTGTAAGATACTGCAATGGTGAAATTTTCTGGTCTAGTGAATTTTTCTCAAGATTAGTATATTTCAGATGGTGCAGTGTATAATTAGAAGGTGGAAATACAGTTATTGCCATTAAACAAGAACATGATGAGCTATTAGTTGTCCCAGTAACTGAACAAAGAGTAATAAAAGCATTTTTTATATATATAAAAAGGCAACTGATGGCTTTGGATTTGCACGCGCACACACCCCACACTGATTTGAATTGCAAAAAAATGCAAAGACAAAGGAAAACAAGCAACTTTCTCATGAACTGCTCCTTGCTCCTCCCCCCTGACCCACCCCGCCTTAGGGTTACCAGCTAATTATCTATTTACACCTGTTTAGGTCTGAGATGTACATAAAATGTGGGCAGAGATGGAGACTAAGAATCAGGGAAATGTCCACTTTAGTCTGAATTCTCTCCAAAATTCATTCTCCTGGACTTCCGGTTGGACGCCATAGCAATCGGTCGGGGGAATTTCACTCCGAGATTCCCCGACGCGGTAAGGGAGAGGGGAATCCGCAACTGCGCTGTGGACCCCTGAAGAACCCCAGGGAGAGCGTCCTGTGGGCATTGATGATCTGGAGGGTACTCAAAACGTCTCCCCTGCTCCCCCGGTAAGCCCTAGTAAGAGCTGCTGAGAGCGAGCGGTGTGGGAGACGGAGCACAGTGGATCCAGCGGCTATCCTTGCTGCGTGAAGCTGCGACTGCTGATTGCCACTCGTGCCCAATTTCTTCATCAAAATTGGACTGAAATCTTTGTAACTGTGAGTAAAAAAAAGCGATTAAAACCAATTTGGAAGAAGTACGGGATTTAAAATTACGGAGGTCGGTCCCTTGCGGTTGAAATAAAAGGAACAGTCTAATAGCTTAACCAAGGCTGCTGTCAAAAGTGCTAGAAAAGAAGGGAAACTTCTGTGACTGTTTCCCCAAAAAAGGGGGGATAGAAGTAGGACTTAACTGTTGCAAATTCTGATTTGGAAAAGAGTTACCCTTTTTTCCTGAGGTCTTGAAAGATTTAGCAAGAAACTTTGGCATTATGATTGCTGGTGTTACAGTATAATGGATTGTTTTAACTATAAAGTTGTTTTTTGACCTTGAAAATGACAAAGGAAAAATGGACTGCTGCTTTTCAGAAAAAGACTTTGGAACTTTTACAAGAGATGGAACAGACCTTGAGAGCCTCAAACCAGATTTTGGAGAACTTGACAAAAATGTAGTTAAAGAAAGGACGGAATTGACAGTGCCAGCTCCAGAGGGACTTAAAGAATTGGACGGAAAAGTGATAGAAATAAAATCAGCCAAGGACCTTTTGTTAAGCAGTGTACAACAAAAAACAAGAAGGTGCAGTGAGGCATTTAATTCAAAAGGACTGACTGGCAAAAAGGAAGAAGAGGATGGAAATAATATATTGCAAAAGAAGGAAAAGAAAAGGGTTGCATTTTGTAAAGATGATGATATGTGGATTACTACACTGCAAAAGAAGAGAAGAGAACAAAAGACAGCACTGACTGACTTTTGGGCTCGACAATCTGTGAGGGTTGGAGTGGGTTAAAAAGGATGTATTTTGTCTTATTTTTTCCCCTATAAGTGGCTAAAATGGTTGGTTCTGGACATGGGCGTTAATGAAGTTATGTATAAAAAATAAAAATTAGAAGGACAGAGGTGGGAAAACTAGCTAAAATTTTTGAGACCGGAGGGAGGGAAGGGTTCAAAAAGAAGAAATTTAGGAGTATAAAAACTAGGTTTGAGTAAGGGAAACTGATAAGGGTTTAGGAAAGCTTCAGAAGTAGCTAGAAGCCAAGGTATAGAAGAAAAGGATCTAGATTAAGTTGATTTAGGATTAGTAAAATAACAAGGAAAATGACTTCGTTACTTTATGATTCTGTGAAAAAGGATGAGGAAATGGAAAGGAAAAAATATAATATTGAGGTAAAAATAGATATGACTGTGAATTTGGGAAACTGTTAAAGAGGATAGAAAATGAATTCAACGGGGGGGGGGGGACTTGAGGAAGTCAACCCAAAAATGAACTTGAGGAAAGGATGAATATTTGGCCTATATAATAGGGCCAGACCTAAGCAATGATATTTTGTATGTTAAGTATGTTAAATGCGAAATGTTTATTGTCTTTCCCGGTGAGAGAGGGGATTGGAATTTTTACTTCCCCCAGTGAGAGGGGGGGAAGGATGAAAAATTTAACAGTATTGTAATGTGCTTAAAATTGTTAAAATTATTTTTAAAAAGGGGGGGGACAAAATTCATTCTCCCCAGCTGGCATATGTTTTGCTAACCAAACCCCTACCACTAACTAAATGCATAGCCATAGAAATCATTTAAGAAGCACGTCAAGTGCCCCAGCTGGACCTCAGCTACGTACCCCCTCCTCCCTGTCAATACACAATGAGGTACAGTATTTAAACTCAAGAAGAACCTAATCACAGCACACCACTCAAAATATATAGCCCTGGCAAGAGAACACAAACACACAGAGCTGTTCTTAGGTCTACAGAAAGTAGTGCTGTATTAACCTACAGATGGTATCTAACACCAAGAAAATTAGCACAAATACGCCCAGGAACCTCACCAAAATGCTGGAGAGGATGCGCATCCACGGGCACATACTTCCACATGTGGTGGGAGTGCCCCCAAAATCCAAACATTCTGGACAACAACCATACGAGAAATATGCAAAATAACCAAACAAGTGCTAGAAGCCACCCCAGAACTGGCTTTACTAAACATCTTCCAAGACAATAATGCCCACTTACAACACAAGGAACTCATAATCCACCTACTCTCAGCAGCCAGAAACATCATAACCAGACACTGGAATGACCTGTCAGGAGCAAGCATGGACCAATGGTACCAAGTAGTATGGGAAACAGCCCTACTAGAAAAATTAACCAGCAACCTAAAACTAGCACGGGGACAAACAGAAGAAGATACCTTCACCCCCATATGGTCCCCCTCCATCACACACACAGCTCAACAAGATAACGCCAAAAACCTACCAACAGCATACAAATCAATATGGCTAACCTGATCCAAAACACCCACCCACCCCACTCACACAGAAAACCAAAGATCAACACAGCCAACCACAAAGGAACAAGCACACCCTACGCCAATCGTGACCTCTCACCGCCAAAGAAACACAAGCGAGCAACAGAGAACCAACACAACCGATGCTGACACCAAATCCTACATACACTAAGGAAAATAGAAACATTGCCTCCCCACCCCACCCTCCCCCCATCCCACCCACCTCCTTCCCCCTCTCTGCCTAATGTCTCAACAACCAAAATTGATCTGTAAAAATGTTACATGGAAAAATGCGAGAGACATTTTGTAAACCAAGAAAATCTTTAATTTAAAAAAAAAGAAAGAAAGCAGTGCTGTAGCTGGGAGGGGAGGGCTAGCCGGGTTTTTTGCCCTGGTTTAAGCCTCCAGCGGGGCACCATTGACGCTCCCAGTTTGTGTGTGTGTATTTGCAAATGCACATGGGGAGTGCCAAACTGGGTCTTTGGCCCAGGTGAAATAAAGCCTAGTTTCACCCCTGCAGAAGGGCTTCCCATAGGCTGAATCATTGACCTGATTCAGCAAGCTCCTCTTTGTGTTCTTCAAGTGGATATAAGGGGAAATTTGGTGATGGGGAACTCAGCACAAACAGAAAACTTTGCACAAGCAACAGAGAACCAAGGCTCACTGGTGGAGGAAGAGGAGTGTGGGGGGAGCGCACCACCCTCGGCAGCATGATCCTGGTGGGGTGCCATCGCGCCTGCCCCCCGCCAGCGCTGGGCAGCATGTCCCTGCAGGCAGCATGCCCCGCCCCCAGAACGTGCACCACGCCCTTGCAGGCAGCACGCCCCGCCCTGGGACACGCACCAGCCCCACCCCCACCTGCTCTCCACCCCCCACCCCCAGTGCCGGAGCATGAAGCTCCGCCACTGCCAAGGCTAACAGCAAAATATGAAATTGGTTGGTTTGATTTGCCATATTTCTATGCCACTTTTCATTCAGACGAATCCCAAAGCCGCTTACAAACAATAAATACAGTAATAATAACATAATAGAACATCACAAATGCAGCATAAATCATATAAAGTTCTGGAGCTTTCCCTGTGAAAATGTGCTCTTTACCACAGAATCAGAGCAAACTGCAGTCCACCTAAACCCCAAATTGCTGTTTGTTGTACTTTAGCTTTAAAGAGCAAGTTTTCACAAGCCAAAAAAGAGAGAGAAAGAGTGCGCTCAGACATGGGGCTTTAAAGTGCCAGTCTGTGCCTGGAAAGTGCAGGGCAAAAGTTAAGTGTAGATAAGCAGACTGTCTCCAAACTCAGCTCCATTCCTGCAACTGGAGCTGCAAGGACATGGCACTCTACACACAGAAGCAGAGCGAGGTTACCAAATAGGATTTCAAAGTATGACTCTAAGATTCACAAAGAACTCTCAAACATGGGGGCGGGGAGCAGAGTGGCACCCTGAAATATGGGAACACTGCACCAGCAGATTATAACAATCCCTCCCACAGAGAAAGCAGAAGATAAGTATGCATAAGGAGGCCCTGCTGCCAGAGAAATCCCTTGGTCTGTGCTTTGTTCCATCTTTTTTCCATTTATCAATGCAAGTGTAGGACTCATACTTACATAGAAATATCAGTAGATATTTATCAAAACGTCCTTTGCCTCCAATTGTATGAGTACATTTTAAAATCAAGTGGGTGGTCTCGACCAATAATATATAAATAATTATCTGATATGTACACATTGCACAATTGAAGCTGATATACTTCTATTCATTTTATTAATTCCTCAAAGGGAAGAAACTTATTATTTTTAATTAAATCCCTGAATCGAATTGTATCACTTGCTTCCCATTCTTTAAAGATATTATGTTCAAGAGTGGATTTATGCATATGCATTATGTATAGCTGAGGCTTTTTCAACAAAGCTTGATCTTAGTACATACTTAAATATTTATCCCAAACTTTAAAAATCTAATTTATGATAACATGTTTCTTAATTCCCTGTAATCTTTCTTTCTTTTTTAATCTGTAAAGGGATTGAAGTGTGTTCAGGTTTTAAATCTTCCCAATTAAAAAAAAATTTTTTTTCCTAAAGGCTGGTTTAAAGAGCATTATGCTGAAAAGCATACCAGTAACAGCAGCAGCAGCAACAGCTCAATGAACCAGGGAGAGCAGTGCCTCCTTCTTGGAGATTACTGCTTTTTCATTGTTCCAGTCAAATTTATCCACAAGTTTTGCCATTCATTAACTGATATTATATAAATTGGAAGATTTTGTGTAAGAAGTTAATTCTTCTAAAGCAGGTACCGGTGTTTTAATTGCAGAAATTATTGCCTTTATGCTGTCCTAATATAACTACCATGGGCCATTTTATTTAGGTTTGAGTCAGAGGTAGAAAATTAATTCTAAATCTCTCACCAGTTTTGACGAACTCAGTAAATAAGGACATTTGGATCTGAACAGTTAGCCATTCTTATTAGGAAGGAAGTCCTTATTCTATCAATAGCATTTTAAGTGTATGTGGGGGGAGTGCCAGCAGAATTTTCTGTGTCCAAGTACTTGCAAAAGTGGAGACAAATTTGCATGTGCTTAGCTTTGTGTCACATATAAATCTACATGCTTTGCAGTTGGAATGGAAACTTCAACAGGTGACGTTTTTCTCAGAATGGTATTTCCATTGAAGAAAAGGCTTTACAGGACAGCTCATGTGCCAAAGTAGCCTCTGTGGGTTTCCTTTTTTGACAGTCCATGGTGTTTGGAGTCAGACCCAGAGATTTAATTATATGTCCTGCTGGAGCAATGATATTTATCTACAGCAGAGAGTCATACTTGAGGAGCAGGGGGACAGGATCATGTTGCTGGTTGTGTATGGCAAGCTCCTAAATATTTCTTCCCTCCTGACTGCTGCAGCATAAGAGACGGAAACAGAGATTTGGTTGCTCCTTCCATGCCAGAAAAAAGAAAAATGGAAATGTGTAAATGTTGTTGTTGTTCAGTCGTTCAGTCGTGTCCGACTCTTCGTGACCCCATGGACCAGAGTACGCCAGGCACGCCTATCCTTCACTGCCTCTCGCAGTTTGGCCAAACTCATGTTAGTAGCTTCAAGAACACTGTCCAACCATCTCATCCTCTGTCGTCCCCTTCTCCTTGTGCCCTCCATCTTTCCCAACATCAGGGTCTTTTCTAGGGATTCTTCTCTTCTCATGAGGTGGCCAAAGTACTGGAGCCTCAACTTCAGGATCTGTCCTTCTAGTGAGTACTCAGGGCTGATTTCTTTGAGAATGGATAGGTTTGATCTTCTTGCAGTCCACGGGACTCTCAAGAGTCTCCTCCAGCACCATAATTCAAAAGCATCAATTCTACGGCGATCAGCCTTCTTTATGGTCCAGCTCTCACTTCCGTACATTACTACTGGGAAAACCATAGCTTTAACTATACGGACCTTTGTCGGCAAGGTGATGTCTTTGCTTTTTAAGATGCTGTCTAGGTTTGTCATTGCTTTTCTCCCAAGAAGCAGGCGTCTTCTGATTTCGTGACTGCTGTCACCATCTGCAGTGATCATGGAACCCAAGAAAGTGAAATCTCTCACTGCCTCCATTTCTTCCCCTTCTATTTGCCAGGAGGTGATGGGACCAGTGGCCATGATCTTAGTTTTTTTGATGTTGAGCTTCAGACCATATTTTGCGCTCTCTTCTTTCACCCTCATTAAAAGGTTCTTCAATTCTTCCTCACTTTCTGCCATCAAGGTAGTATCATCAGCATATCTGAGGTTGTTGATATTTTTTCCGGCAATCTTAATTCCAGTTGGGGATTCATCCAGTCCAGCCTTTCGCATGATGTATTCTGCATATAAGTTAAATAAGCAGGGAGACAATATACAGCCTTGTCGTACTCCTTTCCCAATTTTGAACCAATCAGTTGTTCCATATCCAGTTCTAATATCCAGTTCTAATGTGTAAATATGCACTATCAAATAGCTCTTTTCCAGGAGAGGGACAGTAAAGAAGCAGCACTGGGGATTTTGATGTGTTAAATAATCATAAACCCAGCGTCAGATTATTTGTCCAGCAAAGCGATTGCACAAAAATTGAATTCAGAAACAGGCTTTGGGGAATGTAATGTTTCTCAGTACTGTACAAATGAAGTGCTTTCCCCAGGATAAAGTGAGCCAGTTCTTCTATGACAGCCTTCCCCGTCCTAGTGCCCTTAGGAAGTTTGGATTACAAATCCCATCAGCCCCAGCTGATCTTTGGGTGGCTGAGATGGCAACCCATCTGTGTCACCTTTGTTTTGTGACATAAGAGGCAGGCATTTGTTTGAAACCTTGAAACCTTGTGATTATGTCATTCACAGAGCCTACCACAAGAAGGCTTGACAATTAGTCTTTTCTCTGTTCTGTTGGGGGGGGGGAGAACTTTGACTGCTATGATATGAATTTCATGTATGAATTTCATGTTTCCACTTAAGAGCTGGCCCTCGGGCAAAAGAGAATGAAAGTGTTGCTTCAGATCCCCAGGAATTGTACCTCTCTTTGTAAAGCAAGTAACCTGTGCTGGCCCAGGGTGACTGGGGCAACCCATTCAGATGGGTGGGGTACAAATTAATTGTTGTTGTTGTTGTTAGAACCTTTTCTTTCAGATAACCACGGTTTTGCTCCCTGAAAAGTTGACAGCTCCACATCACAGTCTGCCTCCTGCCCAGTTCTTTTTACTTATTTACCTAAATGCCCAAGCTTTTTTTATTGCTTGATGGCCTATTCCTTGTAGTGTTGATTAAAATTCAAGTAAAAAAACATGGCAACCCCAGTCATATCTATATTTATTTCATATATATCCCCATCTTTCATCCGTTATGAAACCCAATGTCCCCATGTGGTTCCCAGGAGGTCACCCATCCAGGCACTGACCAGACCCAGACCTGCTTAGCTTCAGTAACATGGTGGCCTCATGTGTCTTTTTTATTTGTTTGTTTATATTTTATTTATTTTTACATTTATATCCTACCTTTTCCCCAAGGATCTCAAGGTGAAGATGTACATGGTTCTCCTGTTTCCCATTTTACCATCACAACAACCCTATGAAATAAGTTAAGCTGAGAGACGGTAACTGGCCCAAGCTTCCTGGTTGAACAGGAATTTGAACTCTTGTCTCCCAGGACGCAAGTCCATTACCCTAACCACTGCACCACACTGGCTCTCTTCTTACCAGCACTTCTTCACTACAATGACAAATTGTGGTGTTTGTTATTGTAAGAGTCAGAAAGCTTTATACCCAACTTTCTAATGTTTATGCCCAAATGGGGAGGGTGGAAACATCATTAATAACTACCGTATTTTTCGCTCCATAGAACGCACCGGACCATAGGGCGCACCTCATTTTTAGAGGAGGAAACAAGGGAAAAAAACATTTTTCTGGTTTTCCTCCTCTAAAAGCCCTTTTTTGGTTTTTTTTTTGAGGATCAGCTAAAAGTTTTGCAGCTTTTTTGCAAAGGGAAAAGCCCTGGCTTTTTTGAGGATCAGCTAAAAGTTTTGCAGCTGTTTTTGCAAAGGCAAAAGGCTTTTTTTAGGATCAGCTAAAAGTTTTGCAGCTTTTTTTGCAAAGGGAAAAGCTCTGGGTTTTTTTCCGAGGATCAGCTAAAGGTTTTGCAGCTTTTTTTGCAAAGGGGGAAAAGCAAAGCTCCTTTTGCAAAGGGGGAAAAGCAAAGAGGAAAAGCCCCATTTTTATTAGGTTTAACTCACATTTCTGAAAAATCTTAAGGAAAGGGAGCC
Source organism: Lacerta agilis (assembly GCF_009819535.1). Taxonomy (NCBI): domain Eukaryota; kingdom Metazoa; phylum Chordata; class Lepidosauria; order Squamata; family Lacertidae; genus Lacerta; species Lacerta agilis. The sequence goes on from NC_046313.1 coordinate 67,528,725, forward strand.
ATTTCTACAGTTTCCAGACAGATAATCTAATCAGCCAGTCACATGTCCTGGGGAAACAAACAACCTCCCTCTGCAGCACATTCAACAAAGGAGGGCGGGGCTGAAAGGGAGCTGGGACTCTTATCTCTCTCCAGATCTCTTGCTGATCAGCTGCTGAGCGGGGTCCTTTCAACACTCCCTTTTCTCTTTGTAAAATAAAAAGCATGATCCTCTTTTGGCCCCTGGGCAATTCAGCTCCAGGGACCACCATTCGCTCCAAAAGACGCACAGGCATTTCCCCTTACTTTTCAGGAGGAAAAAAGTGCGTCTTATGGAGCAAAAAATACGGTAACTGGTTCCTGAGAGCCAAGGTCAGCTATCCCAAGCCAAGCTGATAAAGCAGCAGCATCCATTCCTTGCCCTGCCTTCTCAGTCATGATGTATGACTTTAAAGCCAAGTCATATAGAGCCCTGAGATCTGACATGAACATTACTATCATCTCAGATTGTGAGGCTTTGACAAGGCTCAGCACCCCAAATTTAAAGGAGTTTATTATAACAGAACCATGAAAAGACCCAGGACTCTTACCCCAGCTGCCACTCCAGCCTCTGCTGTGTTTTTTACCCAGCCCTTATGACATTGCTCTCTAAAGGCCTAAGAATTCTTAACCACATGTAAATATCAGAAATCCTGTTACAAGAAAATTTAGAATGGAAATCTTGTTTGTATTACTTAGATCTTATTTTATACAGTCTGGTTATACCACCACCCCACCCCCCATCCCCCACCCAGGAATTTAATAATAATGGTTTAGACATAATAAACACTGAGAAGCACAGAAACGGAGCCATGGGGAAGGGGTGATACATTTCAATTTAATGACCGAAGAAGGCAGAAAGCAACATAGGAAGTGAAAAGGATCTTTTGGATGTGTCCTCAGTCACAACCAGATCAGGAAGCTGAAAGCGGACTTTACAAATCCCATTAAACCTTATTCTGATTCTCAATATGCTTAGGAAGAAAATTCAGGCTGTTGCTAAGGATTGAATTTTGCGCAAGGCTGATCCAAAAGAGCATGAAATTATTTGCACGCTTAAAGTGAAGTTTTATCCCCACTCTAACTTGGCTTCTCTCATTGTATTTTGGTAAGGACTGAATATAGATGAAAGGGAAGGACAGTTTGAGAACCCAGGTAAAAGGCAGGTATGGGGAGATCTCACAAGGTGAGAGGCTGTGAGAAGAGAGGGATGAACCCAGGTGGGAGCTAGGAGGACACACCTTCCTCTGTAGGGGATGAAAGTTAAGATATAGTGGTGAAAGAGGATTTTGCAGTTTCTGCTTCTTCTTTCTTTAGTTTCTTTTCTTTGTTTCTTGTAGATTAGTTTGTTCTTTTAATTATATTGTGAAAACTTTAATAAAAACATTTCTTCTATTATTATTGTTAATGTTGTTGTTGTTGTTGTTTGTTGTTAGGCTTCTTTGACGGTAGTACTATCTTCACATAGTCCGATCTGATTGGCTACATAACAATATTGCTAATCCCAGAAAGAGCATATTTAAAAAGGAATTGTGCTGAAGTTGGACACAATCAGATTTCTTTTGTCAGCAGGTCAAGACACACCTGTTTGACAAAGCTTTTGGAAAAGCAGAGTGAGGTAGTGTTTTATGTTGATTATCTCTTCTCTACTGTATTGAAGGAAATCAGCCCTGAGTTCTCACTGGAAGGACAGCTCCTGAAGCTGAAGCTCCAATACTTTGGCCACCTCATGAGAAGAGAAGACTCCCTGGAAAAGACCCTGATGTTGGGAAAGATTGAGGGCACAAGGAGAAGGGGACAACAGAGGACGAGATGGTTGGACAGTGTTCTCGAAGCTACTAACATGAGTTTGAGCAAACTGCAGGAGGCAGTGGAAGACAGGAGTGCCTGGCGTGCTCTGGTCCATGGGGTCACAAAGAGTCGGAAACGACTAAACGACTAAACAACAACAACAACAACTATATTGATGTGATATGGCTGTCCAGGACTAGGGGCTGTGTGTCCTAGAAACAGAAAGTGCTGCCCTGCCCTGCCCTGCCACTGCTGCCATAACATTACCCACTCTGCCATCTCCACTGCTGGCAGGGAAACAGCACTGGCATTGGTGCCAATTTCTGTCCAGAACCCTCACAATCTGGAACACAGAGGCCATGGAGCATGTCTGCTTTTGTAGAGGCTATGCTTTGGAATCTCTGCATGACAATACAGTATTTCAGCTTCCAGCACATATCACTGTCTCCACATGCCTCTCCAAGTGGAAAGCTGACACTTAGCAGTCCTTATTGTTATTGTGATTTTCCTGCAAGCAGTCCACTGAAGTGCTGGGAAATCTTGACTCCCACCTTCACCTTTCCACATCATCATGCATTCCTCCATATCTTGCTCTGGAAAAGACAGACTTTCCCACTTCTGATTCATGTATTGCTTGAGAGTGAGAATGAAGGAGACCTTATCAGCCTGTAATCCCTGTACTGGGCTGCTGCCAAGTTTCCCAACTCCCCAAAGACATAATTATCCCTTCACATTCTCTTATTTTACCAAACTCTATATCCACTTTAATCCTAGCACTGAAACTGGCCCATCACCTGGAGATGTCGTGAGGTGGTTGGACAGCTAAACAGGCATGTCAGGTCCTTCTGACTGCAGTGTTTGTCTTGGCTGCTGTTTGATGTTGACCCATCAGCCATCTCTGCCAGGAAGCGATTGGAAACCTACAGGATGTTGCTGTGAAGCTAACACTGAAAATACTCCTTGACAGAACTGATGGATTTGATGTTGACTGAGAACTGGGTGAAAGCGGGAGGATAAGACTGGATAAAAAGAATGGGTGCAACTGAGGAGGTTAATCTAGCACTGCCTTAATGGGAACTGGTAAACTCCCCATCGCTATCTACAAGATGTGATCTCAGGAAGCCTCAGGGGAGTGGGAAAGTCTGTTAGGGAGCATCCCAGGAACAAAGGGGTAAAATTAAAAAGTGAAATGTGAATAAGGCTGGAGGGGATTTGTACTAGCAAAAATGATATGATGCTACTATATATAATTCAAAGAGAGATAAGAATGCATTTTGGAAAGTACCTCAATATCGTTTCTAAACTGGGAAGCATCCTTAACTCATTGTTAATTTGGTGAATGGGAAAAGTGAATCACTTTGATTATCCCAACATAGGGTAGGTGTAGGGAACCTTTGGTGCTCCCAGTGTTGCTGCAGCTCTCATAATCCATGGCCACTGGCCACATGCACTGGTTATCTCCTGCTTGAACTACTGCAATGCACTCTACGTGGGGCTACCTTTGAAGGTAACTCAGAAATTACAATTAATCCAGAAAGCAGCAGCTAGACTGGTGACTGGGAGCAGCTGCCAAGACCATATAAAACTGGTCCTGAAATACATTGGCTCCCAGTATGTAACGTAAGGTTGCTGCAGGAGCAGCAGCTGCGGCCTGGACAGAGTGCGCATGTGCGGAGTGCGCATGTTCTGCAGCAGCGCCAGCACGGAGGACTGTGCATGTGCAGTCTGTCCTGACATGCACGTGACGTCATGATGCAAGCATCAGGACACCCCGCCCCCAGGGGGTGCCTCCGTTTGCTGCCCTAGGCGGCCAAGCGGCTTCCTCCGCCACTGAAGCTACAGGGAACCAGGCAGACGGCCTTCTCGGTAGTGGCACCCACCCTGTGGAATGCCCTCCCATCAGATGTTAAGGAGATGAGTAATTATGTAACATTTAGGAAACACCTGAAGGCAGACCAGTATAGGGAAGCTTTTTTAGGTTTAATGTTTTAATGTGTTTTTATATATTCTAGAAGCCACCCAGAGTGGCTGGGTAACCCAGCCAGATGGGGTACAAATAATTTATTATTATTATTATTATTATTATTATTAGGGCTGACAAGAGTTGTAGTTCAGCAACATATGGACGGTCAAAGGTTCCCCACAACTGACACTGGGAACAGGACTGTGCACAGGAAAAATAATAATGCTTGCCTTGGAGATTTGAATAGGCAGTTACCTTTGCTCAGAGACTTGGAGCAGCATCATACTTGACTTGGATCTGAGAGGGTCACCTCAGAGCCTTCGCTGAAGCCTGATTGTCTTTTCCATTGACAACAATAGAAAAAATAATAAACCACTTATCGCTTTTAATTTTTTTTCAGAGTTGATAAATTTTCCAGGCATAGTAAGGAGGTGGATGAAGGAGCGTGATGATTGGCCTCCAATACTTGCATCTCTCACAAATTAAAGCAGGGGCCATTTTTAAAAATGTACATGTACTTTATACAAAAATCAGAACTGCTTTGTTTGATCAGACCATAGCAAAACTGTTAATTATGAAGTTCTAGTTCACTACCCCTCTCCCAACAGTGCCCAGTCAGCCAAACACTTCTGGAAAGCACAGAAGCAGATCATCTATTTATATGCCACTTTCCCACAAAATTTTGCCCTAAGTGGCTCACAACATATCCAATGAACAGTAAGTTAAACAATTTTTAAAAATTAGAAAAAATAGAAGCCATCATAATATCAATAAGTAAACATACAAACAAAACCCAAATGATATGACATTGGAGAAAACAATACCGATAAGGTAATATAAATTAACATCTTAAACTAATAAAAGAGACAATAATAAAAGAGGATGGTGCAGTGTGATCATTCCACCACCTCGCCCCTCTCCTTCTTAGTATAGTGGTACCTCTGGTTAAAAACTTAATTCGTTCCGGAGGTCCGTTCTTAACCTGAGGTACCACTTTAGCTAATGGGGCTTCCCACTGCCACCGTGCCGCTGCCACGTGATTTCTGTTCTCATTCTGAAGTAAAGTTCTTAACCCAAGGTACTATTTCTGGGTTAGCGGAGTCTGTAACCTGAAGCGTCTGTAACCCGAAGCATTTGTAACCTGAGGTAGCGACTCAGTGGTCAGAAGGTCAGGAAACGCCACTGCCCCACCATGCTATCCACTACTGGGATAAAGGGAGCTAATAAATAGGTGCCATGGACATACGGGTGTTGCGAGGGGGGCGTGGGGGGCAGTGGGGGCGGTCCACCCCGGGTTCCAGGGGAGGGGGTGACATTTGGGCCAGCCCCACCGGCGGGCCCCAAGCAAGCTGCGGGGTGAAGCCACTCTGCCCCGCGGCCCGCCTGGGGTCAGCCTGCCGGCGCCGCTATGGGGCTGCCCCTCGCGAGTGCAGGCTCATGGGGCTGCCCTGTCCATGCTGCTTTAAAGCAGCACGGACAGGGAAGCCCCAGGAGCCGGCGTTCGCTCGGCTGGTCGCCGCTGGAGCGGGAGAACCGGCGGGATGGACAGTCTGTCCTGACGCATGTGTCGTGACGTCATGATGCATGCATCACGGCGCCCCGCCCCGGGGGGGTGCCTCCGCGTGGCAATGCCGCTCTTGGGCACCCAAGAGGCTTCCTACGCCTCTGCATGGACACTACTTTCCCTGAGGCCTAACATTTCTCAGAAGCCTATCTACCTGATCAGGGGAATGAGAATGGAAAAGCTCTATTTCCTGGCCAATTCTACTCTCTAGATGCCCCCTTCTCTTTTCGAATTACTCTGCCTGCCTTGCTATCTCTCCTAATTATTTTCCTACGAATAACTTCATGGTTATGAATAGCTTGCAGATTATATATTAACTGAGTCAGACTTTTCAAGTGCTCTTTCTGAATACCATTCAAAGAGGTTAAAGCCCCACGTTGAGTGGCTTTGAATCCATCTGTGTCTCGGTGTAAGGTGTTGCCAAGAGCATTCTTTGCATCCTTCCCCCATGAAGAATGACCATGATGTCCCAAGAAAGACCCATGAACACCTTTTAGAGCAGGGGTAGACAACCTAAGGCCCATGGGCAGGATGTGGCTCAATCGCCTTCTCAATCCGGCCCACGGATGGTCCAGGAATCAGCGTGTTTTTACATGAGTAGAATGTGTCCTTTTATTTAAAATGCATCTCTGGGTTATTTGTGGAGCATAGGAATTTGTTCATCCCCCCCCCCAAAAAAAATAGTCCAGCCCACCACATGGTCTGAGGGATGGTGGACCAGCCCACGGCTGAAAAAGGTTGCTGACCCCTGCTTTAGAGTCTCCACTGCATATACAACATAGTTTAGCATCCCCATTAATACCTCTTTGCATACTAGTGAAGGAAGTATTCCAAGAGGCCTCTGCCCTAGCAGATACCTCATTACATTCAATTTTGCATCGTTCCTCCTCTAGCCTTAACAGGAGAGCTATTAAACATAGTGATGACTGGTGCCCATTTGAACTGGTGGGGCATAAATTAGGGAGGCCAATGGTACATAGAGCCGGAGACAATGACAGGCAGAGCCAATGAATTCTCGTTTTGACCCCATCCTCTTCCCTATTGAGCTCTTCAAAGGTAAAACTGAGACTAAGGAAGGGAAGCTGACAGGCAATACCACCCCACATCCCCCAGACTGTTTGTAAGTAAGAAGGCAGGCAAGTAGAGACTGGCTGAGGGCAGACTGAGGTTGGTGGGGTAGTGCCCCATTTGCTCTAACGAAGCAGCCTCTGCAGTTCAAACAGAAAATTGAAAATCTTGTACTAACTATGAATGCAGACCTTATTTCAGTTTTCAAAGTGATCCCTTCACTTGTCCAATTATTTCACATTAGCCAAGAAGGATCCTAACCACGCAGAAATGAGCCACTGTCACGGCATTTTCTCTTTGAGAAAACCACTGGTGCTTTTCTTGTTTCCTTGCTGCTACGTGGAAAAGAAAGCTTTCAAATACTAGCTGTGAGACACCAAACCTTCACCTTCCTGCCTTGGTTTAAACGCTGCTTCCACGCCAAGGAAAACTACAGTGTAAAAGAGCCAGATGTTTGCAATTAACTGTCTGACATTCCCTCTGCCCTCCTGCTATGGCACTTCTCAAGGCCAGTGAAGAAAAACGTGTATCAGAAATTCAGGTTCCAAGCCTGAGCGATGCAGTGCAGAGTTACAGGCCTGTCATCACTCCTGGAATGAAGGACGCCCAAAGAGATCTGGGATTACGCTACTCTTCACCTTGTAATAAAAGGCCCCACTCAAGCAAGTGGCACCCAGGAGAAGCATCTCTTATGCAATTGCTGCAGATGGCAGACAGCACAGAGAAGATTCAGGGAGGGGAGGGGAGGGGAGGGGAGGGAGAGAACAGGAATGGAGCTTGGAACCAGAGCCGTGACTGGTTGGTTACTGATCCAGTGAGTCTGGGTCTGGGTACAGGGGATAGGGCTTGCCTGTGTGCCCCTCTACACACTTTTAACCCTCAAACATCTGAATAGGGCTAAAGACAACTGGTTTCAAATGTGTTTCATGTTATTCAACAAACTGCACAATGAACCTGTGCCAAAAAAGACAAATTGCATAGATTATTTCAAGATTGACATTCCTTTTCCAAAAATCCACTGTGTGGTCACTACCAAGCTGCCATCTTGTCATGTGCATCCTACATAAACTATGGCCATGGCCACATTCACATCATAAATTTAAAACATAGTCATTGCTTATTAGAAGAGTTCTATTCCCCTCGCAGAGCCATAGTTTCCAGAGACATTTAACAATCAATCCCTCTTCCCAGAGAACTGTGGAAATTGTAGCTCTGATGGGCTATCTATCATCCATGATGCCATCCGGTTGATGCCACAAGATCTCTGATAGTGTGGCTTAACCCATATAATTAATGCAGGAAGGAGAAAGAAAAAGCAGCTGGGTGGATAGATAGCACCGAAGCAGTAGTGGAAATAATCGCGTTGAACAGAACTGGAAAATGTACCTGCTGAAATTCCCCCATCTGCAGAATGACTAAAAGCAACCTTATACTGTTAGAGGATAGCAGCTCTAGAAAGAAGATACCGTGCCTGTTAGTGGATTCTGAAGCAATTAGATCCTCTTGTCTATTTGGGTCACAGTGTTATTCAACTAAGTTTGACTCAGAGTAGACCTACTGAAATTAATGGACTTAGTCATGTTCATTAATTTTAATGGGTCTACTTTAAGTAAAACTTAATTGGATACTATCCACAACAACCAATTACTGCACAAGTTGGAGGGGAAATCAGATTTTTTGCTTGGAACGGCTCCAATTGCCATAAGGCACACACTGAAAAGGATTATTATGCTAGAAGAAATAACAGGAAGAAGAGGGCACGGTGCAAGGTTTAAAGGTATCTGTTCCATCAACCCACCCAGTATCCACAGATAGGGACACTTATCATAGAATCATAGTGTGGCAGTGGCCCAAAGGGCCATAAAATGTGATAAAGTGAACCCCTATAAATCTTTGAATATACTTCTAATAGAGAATTATGGTAACCTGTGGTTTAAGGAACCGATGATTTTGGCAAGATGCCGTCTCACACCGAGATAGAACAAGCAAATATTCAATCACAAAGACATTTTCATAAGCTAGAACATAAGTTGATACATGAAAATGGCTACACGTAACACAGGTTCCCATGCATCGCACACTAACAGAATGTAACAATCTCTGAGAATCAAGGTTTAGTTAGCAATGCTTATTGCACAGGCGTATTAGATTAGGTAATGTGCATGCGTACTAAACTGAAATGAGGTAATGAAGTATGATTGGTTAAATTAAAATCCTTTGTCTGAAATGTTATAAATACCCCTGCCCAGACCTTTGGGCGGGGTTGCAGGCTTGCGAAAATGATTTGACTGTAACCCTTATTGCTTTGCAATAAGGAAAACGAAATGGACTCCAAGCTCCTCTTAAGTCTCTGAGTTTTATTGGTGTAGCTCAGAAGAAGGGCATTTTGCCCAATGCAACAATAGAATTGTACCTGGAGAGAAAATCGGACAAATTCACCAACTACAGCCATACAAGTACTGGTTTGGTTACTCCATACATGCTGTGTACTGGTTAGAGCATCAGACCAGGACTAGGGAGACCCAGGTTCAAATCCCCAGTCAGCTATGAAGTTCACTGACTGACCTGGGGCCAGAATTATCTCCTGGCTTAACCTACTTAAGTGTTATCTCTCAACCTGAGCTACCTGATGTGAAGATAAAATGGAGGCTGCCTTGAGCTCCTTGGAGGAATGTAACAAGTTTACGTCCATGTGGCTTGAACATACAGTAATCCTAGTTTTGATAGAAAAGTTAAGCAGCCTAGTAGTTCTAACGCAAGTGGGTCACGAATCTGGCTTGGACAATAGAGGAAACTATAGATTGTAAGATTCAAGAAACAGTGCATTTATTGGCAGATTATGGAGGTATACACCAGGAATGGAGAAACTCAGGCCCAGGGGGGGGGGATTTGTGGCCCTCCAGGCCTCTGTCTCCTCAGGCGTGCTACCTCTCACCAGCCTCTTCCAATATTTTTACCTGCCGTAATGTGTTCTTGAACTATGATAACACTTTTACCTGTCTGGATGGAGAATGGAGAGGTGTGTGTGTGTGTGTGTGTGTAGCATTCTCTGACTTTTGTGTCACTTACACTGTAGTTAGGTCTGCTGCCCATCACCCCACCTACCACTGATGTGGTCCCCAGAAGTTTGCCTATAAGAGAATGTGGCCTTGAAAAAAATTCCCCACTCTTGCTGTTTGCACCTCTCCTTCCCTGACAGATCTGACATGCTGCTGATCCTAGGTTGGTCAGGTGGGCTTACCAGAAACACAAAAGCAAATAAATGTGAAGTAAAGAGGATTGAGGGGAAATCAACCCAGAACCACAGGCAGAGAATTGTGAGTCATCTGGATGCAGCCGGGCAATAAAGCAGGAATGTTTCTGAGAGCAGCAAGAGGTTGAAGGCAATTCCTGCAAACCAGCAGGAGGTCCAAGTACTGTGCCGATGCGAACACGGCGCTCTGGCAATAAAATCCAGAACTTAAAGCCGCTGAGACCAGCCTGATAACATTCCTGCAGGATTCTGATCAAGCAATTGCATAGCGGCACAATCTCAGCAGAAGAGCATGGCAAGAAGTCTCCCTGCAAAACTACCCGGCCCATTCTAATGAATCCAGAGAGTAAACTCTGACAGCAGGAGCTTCATTCTAAACTACGTGGCCCTGTCAGAATTATAGAGACAGTTTGCTCGGCAAGTGTGCGGAAGTAAACCTCAGATTGGCTCTGAGCGCTGAATAGCAATCACCTATTGAGATAAGCTGAGATGCCTTGTAATATTTTTTTAAAACCCCTTTAGTTCCCCTGAGCCTGTCTCCAGGAAAGCTAATCTAAGAAGCAGCAAGAGGCAAAGCAAAGCTCAGGCCTGAGCACCAGGGGAAGCCAGAAATTATGGGAACCTGCCCCTGGAATAGAAATGGCTGCTGATAATTTAAAACATTGCTGCCTTAACCCCAAAGCTCCAGAGCCAATGACTGGCCTTCCTCATAGAAGATATGCTTGTGCTTTACATGCTTACCTATGTAGGTCCATTGAACTCAATGGAGATTATTGATGAGAAAATATGCACAAGGATGTGCTGTAAGGATATTAGCAAGGCCGGGGCCATCTTGAATGTCAGGTTCCAACTAGCCTGCTAAATTTACATCAGCAAGGGGGTCCGGAACCTTCAGCCCAAGGGCCTCATTCCCTTCTGGACAACTTTCCAAGGGCCAAATGATAATGGTAGGCAGGGCCAGAGGCCAAAGTGGGCAGAGCAACTAATTCAAATTACTTTTGTCTGGTAGGCTAGTTCTCTCTCTCTCTCTCTCTCTCTCTCACACACACACACACACACACACACACACTTTTTGTCCTTCATTTGGAGAAGCAAGAGGCATGAAGGACACACTCCATCCAGGCAAAAATGCTTAAGGAGGTTCTATTGCTACAAATTTAGATTTGATGGATAGAGTACCTGAAGAACTGTGGATGGAGGCTCGTAACATTATACAGGAGACAGCAACGAAAACCATCCCAATGAAAAAGAAATGCAAGAAAGCAAAGTGGCTGACCAATGAGGCCTTACAAATAGCGGGGGAGAGAAGACAAGCAAAATGCGAAGGAGATCGTGAAAGATACAGGAAATTGAATGCAGATTTCCAAAGAATAGCAAGGAGAGACAAGAGGGCCTTTCTAAACGAGCAATGCAAAGAAATAGAGGGAAATAACAGAATGGGAAAAACCAGAGATTTATTCAAGAAAATTGGAGATATGAAAGGAACATTTCGTACAAAGATCAACACAATTAAGGACAAAAGTGGAAAGGACCTAACAGAAGCAGAAGACATCAAGAAGAGGTGGCAAGAATACACAGAGGAATTATACCAGAAAGATATGGAGGTCTCATACACCCCAGGAAATGTGGTTGCTGACCTTGAGCCAGACATCCTGGAGAGTGAAGTCAAATGGGCCTTAGAAAGCCTTGCTAACAACAAGGCCAGTGGAAGTGATGATATTCCAGCTGAACTATTTAAAATTTTAAAAGAGGATGCTGTTAAGGTGCTGCACTCAATATGCCAGCAAGTTGGAAAACTCAGCAGTGGCCAGAGGATTGGAGAAGATCAGTCTACATCCCAATCCCAAAGAAGGGCAGTGCCAAAGAATGCTCCAACTACCGCACAATTGCACTCATTTCACACGCTAGCAAGGTTATGCTTAAAATTCTACAAGGCAGGCTTAAGCAGTATGTGGACCGAGAACTCCCAGAAGTGCAAGCTGGATTTCGAAGGGGCAGAGGAACCAGAGACCAAATTGCAAACATGCGCTGGATTATGGAGAAAGCCAGAGAGTTCCAGAAAAACATCTACTTCTGCTTCATTGATTATGCAAAAGCATTTGACTGTGTCGACCACAGCAAACTATGGCAAGTTCTTAAAGAAATGGGAGTGCCGGATCACCTCATTTGCCTCCTGAGAAATCTCTATGTGGGACAAGAAGCTACAGTTAGAACTGGATATGGAACAACTGATTGGTTCAAAATTGGGAAAGGAGTACGACAAGGCTGTATATTGTCTCCCTGCTTATTTAACTTATATGCAGAATACATCATGCGAAAGGCTGGACTGGATGAATCCCCAACCGGAATTAAGATTGCCGGAAAAAATATCAACAACCTCAGATATGCTGATGATACTACCTTGATGGCAGAAAGTGAGGAAGAATTGAAGAACCTTTTAATGAGGGTGAAAGAAGAGAGCGCAAAATATGGTCTGAAGCTCAACATCAAAAAAACTAAGATCATGGCCACTGGTCCCATCACCTCCTGGCAAATGGAAGGGGAAGAAATGGAGGCAGTGAGAGATTTCACGTTCTTGGGTTCCATGATCACTGCAGATGGTGACAGCAGTCACGAAATCAGAAGACGCCTGCTTCTTGGGAGAAAAGCAATGACAAACCTAGACAGCATCTTAAAAAGCAAAGACATCACCTTGCCGACAAAGGTCCGTATAGTTAAAGCTATGGTTTTCCCAGTAGTAATGTACGGAAGTGAGAGCTGGACCATAAAGAAGGCTGATCGCCGTAGAATTGATGCTTTTGAATTATGGTGCTGGAGGAGACTCTTGAGAGTCCCGTGGACTGCAAGAAGATCAAACCTATCCATTCTCAAAGAAATCAGCCCTGAGTACTCACTAGAAGGACAGATCCTGAAGTTGAGGCTCCAGTACTTTGGCCACCTCATGAGAAGAGAAGACTCCCTAGAAAAGACCCTGATGTTGGGAAAGATGGAGGGCACAAGGAGAAGGGGACGACAGAGGATGAGATGGTTGGACAGTGTTCTTGAAGCTACTAACATGAGTTTGGCCAAACTGCGAGAGGCAGTGAAGGATAGGCGTGCCTGGCGTACTCTGGTCCATGGGGTCATAGAATCATAGAATCATAGAATCATAGAATCATAGAGTTGGAAGAGACCACAAGGGCCATCCAGTCCAACCCCCTGCCAAGCAGGAAACACCATCAAAGTATGCCTGACAGATGGCTGTCAAGCCTCTGCTTAAAGACCTCCAAAGAAGGGTCACGAAGAGTCGGACACGACTGAACGACTGAACAACAACAACAACATTGCTACAGTGCTTGAGGAAGGAGTTTGTTAGAAAACTCCTAACAAACTAATTTCCAAGGCTCACTCTGGTCAGGAAAGCTGCCTAGGGAAGATGGTGACGGTTTACTTAAACCTGGTTTCTGGACTGTTGTCGCTCCTAGCTTGCTGGGAATGGTTCTATCACAATCCGAAGCATCCTGTTTCTGGGAGTCCTCACCTCAGCTTGCGCTCTCTGTACCATGTCAGGACAACGAGTCCCACTGGCTTGCTGGGCACCTCTCCCCCAAGGGCACTTGGGAAAACAGCAGAGGGAAAACTGTTTATTTTATAAACAAAAGCAAAGCAGGCACTTTCCTATTATTGCAAGGTTAATGCTTGCCAGACATCCGCCCTGAGGGAAGCAGGCAAGGGCAAGTATTAGAACTCTTGTTATTGCGGTTGTGCCGCCTCCCGGGGTTGGTTTGGTAATTACAGTTGCATCCCATGTGAGGGTCATCGCACTTCTGCACTTTTCCTGCTGCAGCTGGCACCCCCCCATTTTTCCAGTAGTAAGAGCGTTGATGAGGAGCACACATTTCACCATTAGGCCTACCAAGCCTCTCTAGAGTTGTACCCCTAGCGACGCTGCTACACCCAAAAGCTCCCACAGGTAACAAAGCACATGTGTGTAAGGCCAACTATTGACTGCCTTCTGTTGCCAAGGGGGAATTTAACACCCTACTTTCAACTCAACGAGACAGTATAACCAGATGATGGCATAGCATATCAGCCAAGATACCTTTATCCATGACAAAAAGTGCTTTTAATGTGGTAGCCAACACAAAAGCACCTATAATAACAACTCCAGCATGACAACAGAACAGCAGGCAGGTGAGCAAGCAAGCAAGCAGTGTGGGTAGCAGGCAGCTCAGGCAAGCTGTTTAAAGGAAGGTGAGAGGCACTTGCTTGGCAAACTACTCTGAAACACCTGCCCCGCTCCACCAAATATCACTGGAGTGGTGATTAAAGGAGAGTAGGTGAGCTGTGAGGGAGGAGGTGTAGTTTGGGGCAAGCTGTGAGGGGAGGAGAAGGGGTTTGGTGCAAGCTCTAAGGGAAGGGGTGGGGAGAGCAGGGAAGGGAGGCTTGGGAAAGCTGTGAGGAAATAGGATAGGTGATGTTATAAGACAAAAACTGCTCCTTTTCCCTTTTTGGGTATCCAAGAGCCCACACAGAGTCCTTAAGTGGGTCTCCTTTCAGTAGGAGGAAATGACAGAGGCCAGCCAGAGTATATTGAGAAGAAAAGTGGCTAGTAAGCCTGATCTTTATTAAGCTGTTGCAGCAGGGTCCCCACTCACCACACACAGGAGGGAGGAGAACCCTGAACAATGGTGGGCAAGCCCTTATAAAGATTTTTGAAATTGCCCGCCCTGTAGCCCAAGACCACCCCCCTAAAACATCATACATACATCACAGAAGGAGGCAGTCTACAGCAGATGAGGCGGTCTGCAGCAGAAATCCATCTGCCAGGATGCCTGATAATGGTCACTGATTACTTTACACATGAAAGCTCATACCAAAAACAAACTTAGTTGGTCTCTAAGGTGCTACTGGAAGGAATTTTTTATTTTATTTTGTTTTGACTATGGCAGACCAACACGGCTACGTACCTGTAACTGGCCATTCTTTTGTGATGGTTAATACTTTAGTTTCTGAATCCAGGTCACAGGCTCACCTTATTCATACACAAGACAGGATTTGTAAGTGAAAGACAATAGGGAGGCTTTTCCATTTCCTTCCTCCTTGCAGAGAAATATTTGAGGTCAATTTGGGAGAGTCAAAATGGCTTCAGGATTGCTCTCCTGTACCACTTCAGACACGTGGCTTATATACTTATGGATGTGTTTGTCTTGTACATTTATGAACATTTAATTTATATTTGAGACCATAGAATTCTTATAACAGTGTGGTGTGGTGAAGTGTAAGGAAAGGGGAGTTTGGTCAGGTGCAAAGGCAGAAGAGATTGGCCAGGTGTGGAGGAACTGGGGTTGGAGAGTGGAGTGAGCAAGGAAGGCAACCCCTAGCCTTACATATCCATGACGGGTGGAACTTTGTAGCAGTGCTCCAGGTAGCTCGAAGCATTCATGTCTTATAGGATACCAGTGGTTGATACCCTGTTGTTTCTACATAGCTGGGGAACCACAGAACATTGGATACATCACATTCCAACATGTGAACTAGCCTTGGTACTCTGTATGTAGAAATGCCCCTTGCCCTACGTCACGTCAGCCTTGCCCCAACAAGAGAAACAAAACAACAACAACACTCTGGGGCATGATCACACATACAAAGTGTGCAGGGCAGCTCCAGTTTTGAACAGGCCCTGGGCAAAATACTCTCTAGTGGGCCCCCTCCTTTGTCAGTGGTCCTGGTGGGGTTACCTGGTAGTGGTGGGTAGCTGTGGTAGTGCTATGAGCAGTGCCAGAAGACTGGCTCTATTGACCATTTCAATGTCTCATAATGCCCCAGAGTGATGCTATAATTGGGGCATTGGAGGAAATTGAAATGGCAAGTAGATGCAGCCACCTGGTATCGCTCAAAGTACTGGGACAGAAAAATATGTTTAGGGGGTCCCAAAGCAAGCATAGGTGATGTGCTTTTGCTGGGACCTTGGCATTTGCCTAATGATTGGCTTCGACCTAATGCATATGTGCAGTGTTAGAAACTCCCATTGTTCTGGGCGCATTTTGTGGCAGGGAATTTCATTAGCACAAGCAGTTTCTGAGCTCTGGACACAGTACTACGACTAAGATTTCAGATTAAAACTGCAGAGTAGAAGGAAAGGAGGACCTTTTTTGCCTCCCCACTTCCAGCTATTCTTTGAAGACTGGAGAAGAGACCCTCTTAAGAATATTAGGGGGATGGGCAGGGGAAAGACTAGACCATGTGAAAAATGAACATATTTAGCTGCAGTTCATTCACTGTCAGCTTTGTATTTGTGTTATAAAAAAGCTTGCCTAGACATTCTGTTGTTGCGCCCAAAACCTAGGTTTAAGGTGCCATATAGCTCCTAGCTTTCATATCTCAGTTTCTAACACTGCATATGTGGATGCTCAGCAGATGGTCAGTGGAATGGCACCGTGTAATAACTGGTGTCTCTCTGCCCAGAATGAACAAGTCCTAAGGGAAATGTGGTTGTCTGGGGCTGGAGTCCAACATTAATGGAAGGCAGAACGCAATATAATCAGAGCTTTTCAAGGCAGGCTTAGGCAAGCTCAGATGTGTTAACCTCATGTTCCTTAATGCAGCCTCCTAAGTCTGTTACTCTTTGAAAGTTCACACATGCTCTTTCCTTTTTTAAAAGAAGCAAAACAGAAAACACCAACCACCAAGAAATGGAGGGATGGCGTCATTTCCTTTCCAGCTGTAATAATAACACAGCTGAAGAGGATGGGGAAATCGGGAGAGGAGCTGCATGCAGCATTTACTATGCTACCCCTTTGAATTGCTGGAGTGGAGCAATCACAAGATACTGGAAGCTGCCGGGAGCCGAGGCAGTTAATGATTTTCCTACCTCTGGAGAGCAAGGCCCGGAGCAAGATCTGAATGTTATTTGATTTCAGTTTAACCTTGGAAGAGCAGGCAGTAATTGTTGTTCTAAAAAGAAAATCTTTCTGTGCAATTCTGATGAAGTCCTCAAACAGAGATCAAGCAAAGTATTCAGAAGAGGTTCTATTTTGGACAATGGTCATCTGGGCAGCATTGGGAGGGTATTGCACCCCACACCCCACTATTCCGCATCAAAAAAAAAAAAAGCTTGATTTCTTAGTAGCTGACTCTTAATAGTCCTGTTCCTAACTGCAGTCAAGTAGGGAGAAAATTGCAAGCTACAGAGCAGGGAGCGCTCAGACTAATATCATTGCACAATATTGCTTTTGCCATGTGCATGACAGCACAATGCCATTTGCGCCTCGGAGGCATGAAAAAGCTCAGTCGCAGCAGAGTGCAAACTAGCAGCCTCCTTCTGTACACTCCCTGACTAGTTGCCACTTTGGAACCCACGCTGGAGGGTAGGTGTGACGCCACCGGCAGGCAGATAAAATAGAGGTACTGTTGGTTGGGGCCATATCTGGCATTCTTAACAGTAGGTGTTAAATCTGCTTGGATGGATTTGTGCCCTCCCTTGAAAATCAGGTTCACAGTTTAGAGGAGTTCCTGGATGCTCATGTAGTAGCGTTGGCTGGGAGTGCCTTTTACAAGCCTTGGTGTGCATGTTTGCTGCACCCTTTCCCCAAGAAGTTGGACCTGGTCATTTATGCCCTAGTGCAGCAGTGAAGAACCTCCAGCCCACAGGTCTAATTAAGTTCTGTGATGCCTTTTCCCCAAAACCACACCCACCTGCCCCTGGCATCACATGTAACATCAAGGGCGAGCAAGCAAAAACATGGCTGCAAAACACTTATAAATTGACTTCCATGGGGATGACTCCCAGCACCCATCAGCTGATCAGAGCTCAGGGCCACCTGCTTTGAAGGAGCCAGTCCATTGGCCATACCCAGTTTCCCATTTCTACCCTAGTCGCTAGGGCTGAGAACCTGTGACTCTCCAAATGTTGGATTACGACCTCCATCCGCCCTGATCATGTGGGAGTTAGAGTCTAACAACATCTGGAGTGCCAAAGATTTGGCCTTGCCACTTCCAGGTTAGATTACTGCAGTGGGGCTGCCTTTGAATACTCCAGTTGGTTCAGAACCTGACTTGCGGGATATTAACTGGAATAAGCAGATCAAAACATATAGTGCCACCCATATTGTATTACACTGATTAACAATTGTGTCATCTCAGGTCAAGCAAATATGAAAGACTTTGGAAACGATAGAAAGGCTTGCATAAAATGGAAATAGAGATAATAGTAGGATGCCCACTACAAGAAACCATGTCCCTATCATACTACCTTCCATTTGTGGGGGGGGGGGGGGAGGCTACCATTCTGTCTCCAGTGCTACAGGCTTAAGAACACTTAGCCCTTTGTTTGTTAGTGTCATTTGCATTCCACAACAATGCTTGGTGGGAGGTAGAACTGCTTCCAGTTGCTGTCTGCCTAACATCAAACAGCAAGAAACACTCCCCACCACCCAAAGAAAAAACCTGGAAAGGCACCAGCTGATGAAAGAGATCCCTGGCCTTGTTCCCAGTCCCTTCATTACTACACTCCCCTGATATCACTTGCTTCTTCATTCTACACATATTACACAATGGGTTTTTTAAGCTGTATAAGAGCCTTGCAGAAAAGATAACGTTATTTTAAAGATCATTTTACTGTCTATAAAACTGAGAATAGCATGGAACCTCTGTTTGTGTGTGCGCACGTATGTGTGTGTGTGTGTGATCACTTCCTTTGTGCATACTTTCTTCTGTTTCCGATCTTTAGACTGTGGGTACCCCAGTCCCTATGTAGTCACAGCAGCGGCACCCATCCAGAAGAACAGGCCTCCTAGGTCAAACCCAAGCTTTGCAGCAGAAGTTTTTTTGTTTTTTTTTTTAAATGGGGGCGAGGGAACCCTAACAGAGGAACCTCACCAAAACAAACAAAGCAAACAATAATAACAGTTAAATAAGGACTGAGTGTGTATAGCAGTCACAGAATACTGACTGGCAGCAGGGGAGTGGCAGAGGCTGAGAATGGAAAACGGAGCTGGGAATGAAGTGGAGTGGTTGTAACACTGAACATGGACCATTCCATACTGCAACATTTTGTTGCAGGCAGTCCCATTTGTGCTCCCTGTTGCCAGTCCTGTACAGTTTAATAGGTTTTATTCTTGCCCTTCCCTAAAGGATGTCAGACATGGGGCTTTTCCTCATTTAATCCACAGACTGATTCTGCATGGGAATACATGGTGACAGATCTAAAGCTGCGCTGCTTGGCTGCTGTTGATTTTAATCAGCTTTTGAATATATTTAATACCTGTTTATATCAATAATTTTAATGTTTTATGTTAGATTGTTGCAACCCTCTTGGGGTTGTTGCTTTTTTACAAGCAAGCAGTATACAGGTGAAACTCAAAAAATTAGAATATCGTGGAAAGGTTCATTTCTTTCAGTAATTCAACTTAAAAGGTGAAACTAATATATGAGATAGACTTATGACATGAAAAGTGAGATATGCCAAGCCTTTATTTGTTATAATTGTGATGATTATGGCGTACAGCTGATGAGAACCCCAAATTAACAATTTCAACTTTGGGGTTTTCATCAGCTGTACGCCATAATCATCACAATTATAACAAACAAAGGCTTGACATATCTCGCTTTGCATGTCATGAGTCTATCTCATATATTAAACTTCAGTAGCTAATGAAAACAATTGCTTACATAAATGGACTTTTCCATGATATTCTAATTTTTCGAGTTTCACCTGTATAAATTTTATTCATTCATTCATTCATTCATTCATTCAGTAAGTAAGTAAGTAAGTAAGTAAGTAAATAAAATAGCTGGGCAGTGCTTTGAAGCTAGGTCATTCCAGAGCTCAGCTCTCTCTGTATCCACTATTCCACACTGGCTGTCATGGTTATAGTTATACCTGTGCTCAGAAATCCTATCGTGTGGAGGTCTTCAAAAATAATGCAGAAAAGCAATATAATATCTCATACAAGTCTCTTGAACAACATGAGAGAATCTCCCACAGGAATGTGTTCGCTCTAAAAAAGGCCTCCACTCTAATGCCTTTTCCGTTTGACATTTCCTAGTACCAAAGATGCCATTACATGGGCATATGGCTCAAGCAGGCACAAAAATAAGGCGAGAAGACTGGATAAGGAAGGGGGGGGATCTATCTCCATCTGCAAAAAGAAGACCTTGCATTGAACCCCTGTGGGATGGGCTATTCTTTTATTAGCACTAGAGGTGGAACAGAAAAAGATGCTAGGCTTTCTTCACTCTGGTGTTCCTCTGTAGATTATGGCATTTTTAAGGAATCACATGCACCCAGTTAGAAAGCCACACATCCCTAGAGACTGCAGGCTCTCTTAGCCAAGTTCAGACTAAAGCCCCATCCATGATGGGCAGGGAAAGCAGCCAGGCAAGCACATGCCCCATTGTCTCTGCACGGCCGAGTCATAAGAAGAGCCTGCTGGATCAGGCCAAAGGCGCATCTACTCCAGCATCCTGTTCTCCCATCGGCCACACAAGTGCGATGGGAAGCCTGCAAGCAGGACATGAGCACAATAGCACCCTCCTACTCAGGCTCCCCAGCAACTGGTACACTGTTTCTAAATCCAGAGTCAGCTGGGAACTGCAGGTGGGCAGAGTGCTGTTGTGCTCAAGTCCTACTTGCAAGCTTCCCACAGGCATCTGGTTGGCCACTGTGAGAACAGGATGGGCTAGAAGGTGCATTGGCCTGACTTAGCAGGCTTTCCTTATAGTCTTAAGGCAGGAAGGGCATATGCTTGATGCAACCATACAGCTGGATGCATGTAGGTTCCCCACCACCACCACATTAACTCACATTAACTTACTCACACATGCACACAAACGCCCACCAACACCACAAAGAATGCCCCTCAAGCCAGTGGTATAGCAAGGGCGGGGCGTTGGGGGCGGTACGCCCCATGTTCCAGCCTGGGGAGGGTGACACTCTGCGCCACCACCACCCCACTAGTGTGACTCCCAAGCCACCGCCTGGCAGCCCTTCCGCATGAGCAGCCGCCGCACGGAAGGGGTGCCAGGCGGCAGCTTGGGAGTCCAGGCGGACTGCGCATGTCTGCAGCGCATGTCATGACGCATACACTATGGAGCGAGGCCCCGCCCCAGGGGGTGCCGCTTGGCTTGCCGCCCCCGGCAGCCAAGCGGCTCGGTACACCTCTGCCTCAACCTACCTTATCTCCAGCGCAGCTCTGGTATCTGTGCAAACTTTGGAAAGTAAGGCAGAAAAAGGAAACAGAAGAGGACAAGGGGGTGGACAAACTCTTCAGTTCTGTAAACTCAAGAGCTTGAAAGAAAAGGGACAGGGACCAATTCATCTCATTAGTGAATTGGGACAGGATATAATGGGCTTGCTTGGTAGCCAGGGAGATGTAGATGAAAGAAGAGGGTGACTTTACAATGGTGCAAAGGTGGAAAGGCAGGGGACTCTTTCTCACTATTTTTGGAATTAGAAGCTCAATGCTAACAAAAGGACTGGATCCCAGAAAGGAACCTGAGCAATAATGTGTGGCACATAGCTTGACTCATCACAGCCTAATCTCATAAGAAATTTAAGGGGAGCTGCTGTCATTAACTCTTAAACTACCAAAATGCCTTAAAGCCTCAACAGAATTGGGCTGGAAGTTTAAGCTCTTGAGCTGTTCTCTGCGGCAGTTTTAAATATAAGACAGTTTAATGCCTTGCAGCAGTGAATGAGCTCAAACTATCTGAAGGATTTAAGCATTGCTTAAGCCAGCTAACTATTTTAAGTGGCTTCCCAAGCCAGAGCAGTTCTGAATATCCAGACTAGTCCTAAACCATCTAGCTCCATCTCTACCTATTGTATGGGTCCACTTCATAATAGGGCAGTATGCTGATGATACTGTATAAAGTGCTTTTGCTCCATTGATTTTGCATCATGTTAATATCTTGTTTAATCAGAAGTGAAACTGTTTGTGTGTGAACTACTGCTGCTCACACTGGTGAGCAGTGCTTGATGAGATGTATCCATGCTGTGTATCATCTCCACCATAAGATCTAGAAACCTAAAGACATGCTTTTCAATATACCAGGTTTGCACAAAAGAGGAGTAAGAAATAATAATTTTTATACATCTCTGCTTCTGCAAGCCAGGAAATTTCAGGTCCTTTGTGGACATGCATATATGTATTTGTTTACCTGTGCATGTGTACCTTTAAAAACTATCGTCATAATCATCATCAAAATACATCGCCCGGCTGTGAGGCGTGAAGACCGCTCCCTGCAAGGCCCTTTTCACCTGGCCTAGGGGGTGGTGCCCACACTCACCAGCCCCACTGAAGAGGCTCCCCATGAGGCCGGAGGAATAATATCCCGGCTATTATTTTATTGATTTAATATGCTTTGAGGTTTTTATTAAAAAATATAAAGTGGTATAGAAATTTTAAAAAAATATAAAAATACCATATTTTCACAAAACAGCAAGCTTTTTAAGTGTGCCACTCCAAGTCAAGAATTAGGAGTCACTCATGTGAAAAGCTGCTGCTTCCTTTCTTCCACAAGAGTGAAGCAGCTTCAAAACCACATTAAACTCCAGTGTTGACAAGCCCCAGGTCTTAACCATTCTTATTTTTAAAGCACCCCATGCACAAATTATACGCATTGTAACGATACATTCAGGGTTTTTTGTACATGCTCCTGCTAGTATCTGCTAAAATAGCTGTTTCTTTTTGAAATGGAGAACATAGTTTTCATTTGTTGTCTTTGAAAACACCTGTATGCTATTGGTATGTAAGAAGTATGGTAAAGCAAAACAGATTGCCATCCATCCTCATCCTCATCCTCATCCTCATCCTCATGTAAACTGATCATGTAAATTCTTAGCCTTCTGTTACTTTGGAGCAGCCAGACCCCAAAGGCTCAGGTTTCTTGGTCCTTACGCATCACCACACTATACTCTGTGGCATTCAGCACATGCATGACTGTGCTCATTATTATTCCTTCCACCTCATCCTTCCCATCATTGGTAAAACATGAATGGACACCTGCCGGGACACCTTTGAATACTTCTGCTATGGGGAAGGTAAACTGGAATGTCTGATTGGCCTTCCTTATCTCACTTCTTACTTGGTATTCTTCTCTCATCCTCCCTGCTGCCTGTTTCCTAGCCCTCGCATTTTTAATCTCTCCTTCTATGGAATCCTTTCATGTCACCAAAGCTTTTCATTGCCCTTCTCTAGAACTTATATACAGTATATATATTTCCCCCAACTGTTATCTGTTCTAGAGACATGGTGAACATACTAATGAAGGCACAAAGAGGATGCAAGATAGTCTGGGGCAGAGCTTTGGTGCTGCGGTATTTAAGAAGACGTTCTTGTAGTGCTGCCTAATCCTTCCCTTCCCCTCCCCAACCCAAGTTATGAAACCTAACTGAGAGCTGGTCTGTGCCACAACAGGACAGCTGTGGAAAAGATAACAAGAAATAGTGTTGGGAGCCAATAGATGGCACTCTTTCATGTGAATAACCATCCTGGTACCCACTGGCATGTACCCAAGAGGTACTATGCGGCTATTTCTCTGGTTGCTTCCCTGATACTTCATAAATCATTGCCATTGAAAAGTTTGTTTCATAGTTCTCTACACTTCAATGGGGTCTTTATTCCAAAGTTCTCAAAGCAAAAAGCTGTACACAGAAAACTTTTGTGATGATATGCATCGGAAACAAACTATTTTGGTATTAACAACCCAACACATAGGATATGGCACACTGGAATCTTACTGACACTTCTGTAAACGTAAGTGGACTTCCTAGGGAAGTATATCCCACTGATACTTGGGATTGTGCTACACAACTACAATCTTATGCACTCTTGGAACTCTAAGGGACTTGCTGCTAATGCATAGAATCAATTTATATGGGCAATGTTTTACATGTGCGCGGCAAAACTATTTGTATTTTATATAGTATGCCCATAATCTTCCAATGTTTACTTGAAATTCCCACTGGGATTTAGAGTGAAAGACATTGCTTTTAATTTAAAGGAACTATGTTCTTGCAGAAAGGCTAGTGTATTCTCACCCACGGAAAAAAGGCATATTAGAAATTGTTATCCTATGTATGTGACATGACTGCAAAAATTATTTTGGATTCCAGAGGGTTGAGCATGTTAATTTGTTGCAGCAAAAACAACAAAGAATATTGCGGCACTGTAAAAGCTAAAAATATGTATTGTAACAATACATATTTACAATACTTACGGCTTATATGGGTCAGCCCACTTCATCAGATGTATGGTCATCTCAGTATGCCCTGAGCACAGAGAAGATAAAAAGACACAATTGTTTTGCTGGTATGTTTTTCCTAGTCAGGCTAAATGATCAAGTAGTGCAAGGGATAGTTGAGCCCAAAATAATATAGAATCAAATCAAATTCAGGGTATGCTTATCTTATTCACTTAGGGAACCACTTCTGATGAAGTAGGCACACTGGCTTATGAAATGTCATGATAAATGTGGTACCAAGATCTTTAATCTTTTGATTTGTACAGGATGGAAATTAGTCAGCGTGAATAATGATGTTTAGAAAATGTTTGCCCATTTTATGTATTACAAACATTCAGGATATTCATATGAGACATATATAGCCTACTCTTCAACCCCAAAGGGTTATCAGAATAGTTTATGATGAATAAATGAAAGAAACAACAATCCTTAGCATAAAATAATGTAAATCAAACACCTGAACATTATCAAATAAAGGCAAATATCCACAACTACATAAGGTGAATGATCACATAAGGAGGAGGATTGTAGCTCAGTGGTAGAGCACCTGCTTTTCATGCTGTACATCTCAGGTTCAGCCCCTGACATCTCCAGGTAGGACAAAGGGAGAGAACACTTTTTTAATTCCTGGAAAGTCCCAATCAGTCAGTGTAGACAATATTGAGCTACATGGACCACTGGTCTGACCCCGAATAAGGCAGCTTCATATAATTGTCTGTTCCTAAAACTATGGCCAGTAAATTTAAAAATATACAACAACAAAAATAAGAAAAGAGCTGAAGCTCAGACTAGAGCACACGTTTACATATCTTGTATGCAAAAGATTCCGGGTTCAATCCCTGGGAAAGAGGAGCTGCTGCAACTGAGTGTAGAGACATTATTGAGCTAGATGCACCAGTGATCTCATTTGATAAAAGACAACTTTTGGCAATATCAAAGTTTATGCTTTCAGGATTATTTTTGAAGCGTATCTGTGCAAGCTTGTATCTCAAGAAGGCTGTACACTAGGAAGAGCTTTATGTGTGTCTATTATACGGCAAATATTAGATAAGTGTTTTGCAAAAAGCTCTAAAGCTGTTTGGAAAGATAAGCAATTTTTTGCTGCAAAATAAGTTCTTCATCCTATGTGATGTCTGTGTGCACCTTAAAACATGTGTCTGTGCACTTGTGTTTCGAAACAAACACAATACATATCAGGAGCACCTCTCACGGCACAATCCCATACATGCCTGCACAGTATTGAGTCCCATTGAGTTCAGTGGGGCTTACACCTAGGTGAGTGGGTATAGAGTTACATCCTTAGTTCCCAAATGGAGGGAAAGGATTTCAGGGGGTTGAAGCCAACAAGAAGTTCTTGAAGAAAGAACAATTCTGTTGGTGGGACCAAATCATAAAGAAGAAGAATACAGCTGGAAAGCATTAGGTCTCTTCCTGCATTCTTTCTTCTTGTGGCTACAAATTGTACGGTGGACTCTAGCCCATGGAAGCTTATGTTGTAATAACATGTGTCAGCCTTTAAGGTGCAGCAAAAGTTTTTGTTGGTTTTGCAACAACGACTAGCATGGCTACCCCTCTGGAAATTGTTACAACTAAGACTGAAATCTACAATTAATAGACATGCCTAATAATTTAAAAAACTAAAAGGTGAGCCCAGTTAATCCTAAAATTTACTGACAGGTGGCCATCCTACCA
The DNA here is from genome assembly GCF_009819535.1 of Lacerta agilis. Taxonomy (NCBI): domain Eukaryota; kingdom Metazoa; phylum Chordata; class Lepidosauria; order Squamata; family Lacertidae; genus Lacerta; species Lacerta agilis. Next base: position 67,554,299 of record NC_046313.1, read on the forward strand.
CTGTTTAAAAACCTCAAATGAAGCAGAGTCCACAACCTTCCAAGGTAGCCAGTTCCACTGTCAAACAGCTCTTATAATCAGAAAAGTTTTTCCTGATGTTTAGTTGGAATCTCCTTTCTTGGAATTTGAATCCATTAGTTCAGGTCCTGCCCTCTGGAGCAGCAGAAGGCAAGCTTGCTGCATCTTCCATGTGACAGCTATTTAGATTTTTGAAGATACTTGTATTTGAAAACCTGACTGACGTTCCAATTCAGCAATAACCTGCAGGTTTGCCTTGGGGAAAGTGGAGGGATAAAAGAAAAACCTATCAGGCTTGTGCCTAGCAATCATTTGACAAACGAAAGTGTGGAGAAGAGCCTTCATTCTTCTCTTTTCTAGGGTAAACTCACCCAACTTCTTCAACCATTCTTCATAAGGCTTGGTTTCCAGACCAATTAAATGATCAGTTAAAAGTCAGGTGTTTCATGAACTAGACATTCTTTGATCAGCTGACCATCCTGCAAAAAAAAAAAAATAGTGCTATGAGAGTTTGGGGGTTTGGAGTCTGATGAGCATTAGCTAACTCACACACACACAGCATACCCAAAGTGAAAAAGACCTGTACTGCCAGTCGCACCTTGTTGTCTGCATGGTTTATCATCGTTTGTGCAAGTCAGGGGTGATAATCAAATTTTGAAGTGTCCCAGTATTTGTTTTCTGTAACTATTGTGAGGTTGCAATGTCAGTCACTTAACCTTTTAAATCTACTGCTTTTTATTAAATCTACTGCTTGTGTAGAAAATCACAAGTATTCTGATCTGCACACATTTTAAAACAAATCCTACCATGCTGATTCCATTAGGTACGGGGTCAGTTTCCTGAAAATACTGAGACCACCTAGCCAAACCGCTTAGCCAAGTTCTCCATCTGGTCACTGTACTAGAGGCTTACTTTATGAAGATCTGAAACAGCATTTGCATGCAGTGAGAAGTGATAGTATTCCTCCTGATTATAAACATAAGTTACCTGAGACGTTTTTGATTCAGGGATGCATCCCAATTGCTTTGAAAGCAATGAGGATACTATATTTTAAGGTTGGTTTTTTTTGGGTGGCGTGATGTTCCAGCTGCTTAACAGAGCCCAAAACAGAACAGCTGCTAAAAGTTACTCCGGCTTTTGCTTTCCCCGTGTGCAACAGAAGAAGATACCTTGTGCCAAAGATGCATTCATGAATTATACATAAATGTGAAAGACACAAGGGATTGCGGGGGGGGGGGGGGGCTAGGTGGAGGCGGCAGAGGAATTATGCATCCTTCCTTGCTTAGCCTTAGGCCAGAACCTGTCATTTGGATTTCAGTGCAGAACTTTTGGCTGGTCAATCATTGTATGTCCTTAGAGTGATGAATGTCAGGTTTCCCGACTCTCATAGCTATGCCCAACCTCATCAAAAACTTGCTCACTCTTAGGGGCATTCACATATCTCTCCCCCCCCACACACGCATAGAAGTAATCTCTCCTGTATAGTGGGGGGATGTGTATGCTGGCACTTCTAAATGGAATGCAAGTATCTGTTTTGCCAGGAGCACACAGGTCAGAAAGCCAACATGTGCAGTGTGCAGATTACCTCTGTGTAGGGAAAAAAATGTAATTTGCTAAACAGCCTTCAGTATGTGCACAAAGCAATAAGCATATACATATACATTTGTAAATCATTATGTTGAATATTTTTCCGCCTTTTTAAAGGGCACAACAGCCCCCTCACTCACTAGGATATACAGCCAGATCTGAGAAAGAGGGATCTCCTTTCGGTGAAGCCAGACCTTATTGATCTTTATATACTTTAAATACATAAAACTCCACCCCCCCCATACACACATGTTTTCCACTATTTTGACTCAAAGGTGGAGCAAACCTTAACTGAGGGTGGGGTATTGATCTAGGCTTGAACCTGCTCACTCTTCCATCTGATGCAGAACAGCGGGTTAGGGGGTCGCTACTTGAAACGGGATCCCTCTGCAGCATTTCTACACTTTCTGCATCCTAACCTCAGCCCCACCCCCCGCCGCCCCACGACCCCAATACTTCCCTCCACCCACAGACCTAAGAGGTAGGTCTTCCGCCTAATCCCATCCACCAAAGGGTTAACCTGGTTTGCCTAAGCTGCTGAAACGACTAAGGCGCTGGGATGCGAAGACGTGGGGCGGGGTGGGGGAGAGAGATAACACTCTCTCCTGCTGTCAGTTACGCCCGAGTTTTCTTTGTTGCAGGATATTTGTTGAAGGATCTGTCTGGTTGGATTTTGCAACATTACAAAGCAAGGCCCCTCTCCACCCCACCCCGCTCGCCCCCCACCATTCAATTCACCCTCACCCCATCTTCTTTCTTCTCTTGATTTTTCTGTCTTTCCCCTCTCCTTCTTTCACTCTAACCCCCCCACCCCACCCTTCTGTCTCTCGCCCCCATCAGCCCTCCACCCCCGGGATGCGAGACACTCCCTTGCAATCCACCGAATAACTCAGCCAGAGAGAGAGAGAGAGAGAGAGAGAGAGAGAGAGACAAAGGAGTCGGTTTATTTATTTATTTGCCTTTCCCATTCTCCCCCCCCCCCACGCGCCTGTTTCGTCTGCCTCGTCCTCTCTATGGGTTTTTAAAGGGTGGGGAGGGGGGAGAGGGGAATCCCCGTCCACAAAAGCGCAGAGTTAGGTGGAAAGAGGTGTACGTATACACGAAATAGGGGTGTGTGTGTGTGTGTGATCAGTCTTGTTTCCGATAAGGCTCTTGCCCCCCCCCCTTCTCTTTCCGTTGATGGAATAGGGAAGCCGCGGAGGGACTTGCTGAAACTGAGCCTTAGCCGAAGGGAGGAGAGAAAGTCAACAGTCGCGCGAGCCGAACTCGCTGACACCCGGAGAGAGCGCAGGAATCCCGCGGCTCGCTCCCTCGCCCGCCTCTGCCTTGCCAAGCCCAGCCGAGCGGGGCGGCAAGGCTGCGGGGGGGGGGAGGGAGGGGCGGGGCAGCACAGGTGGAAAAATAGGTGGCGGTGGGGAGGAGAGAACGGCGGCGGGTCCGGCCCCGCTTCCCTGCCCGGGGAGGTGGGGACGGGGAGGCGGGGCTATGCAAATGACAGGCGGTAGAAGCCAATTGACTGAATAGAGTCTGGGTGCTCAATGTGAGAGGAGCGGATTTCGAGCGTGTGTGTGTGTGGAGGGGGAGAGTGGTGGTTTATTTTCTTTATTTTCTTTTTGCCAAGCAGGCTGGCAGGAGGCCACTTTCATCATTATTATTTCTTTTTCTTTCTTCCTTTCTTTCCTCCTCCTCCTCCTCCTCCTCCCTCCTGCTCTCCGGGCCTGCAATGAGAACTTAAGAACCGAGTGAGTGCGGACCGGGGGCGGGCGGGCGCACAGCCGCGCATTTACACTCGGAACAAGCGGCGAGAGGCGCCGCGAAAAGTCGAGCCCGCTGCGCTCCGCGGGTGCGAAGGGAGTCCCATCCGCCTTGCCTGCTGCCTCTGGAAACCGGTTTGGCTCGCGTGTGAGTCGAGCGTCTCTATGGATTGGCGGAGAGATCCACTCGAGTCCTGAATTCCAAGTCCAGGATTCCGGAAGGTGCTGCCGACCACATTGGAGGAGCGGCTGCGGCCGCCCGCTTACTTTGACCAAAGAAAGAGAGGGATGGCGGTGGGACGCCGCTACCAGGACAGCTGGTGAGAAAATGCCTCTTTGGTGTCAATAGATAGGGTTTTCGCTCCTTCCCATTCCCCATCCCACCTTCCCACCCCCCACCCCTTTTTTACTCTGGATCTGGGAGCAAGTACTTCTCTGGTCCTACTGGCGAGCAGCGACGTGACCTTTCCGGGGAACCGTCTAAACTGCTCTGCCTCCATCCAGAAAGGTACGTCCGTGTGCGCAACGTGAGTTCATTCCCCCCCCTCCCCGTTTGCCCACGCGCCTCCGAATTAATGGAGAGAGTGAGTTCGGTTCCGTCAATGGAGCTGCCAACCTCCTCTGGATCTCTGCTCTAGCAAAGGTGTCACGTCGCCCCGTCTATGGAAGGGATCGAGCCGAGATGGGCGGGTGGAGAGAAGGTCGGTTGCCCGGCGGGCGCAGGTTCCACTTTCCAGGCAGTTGCTGCGCTGCTCTGCTTCCTCGCTGTTGATGGGAGCGTAGCAGGAGTACCAGCTTGGCTCCGCGACCGTGGGTGCCCGGGACCATGGGTGCTATGCACCAGAATTTGTGGGTGCCAGGCCCCTTCATGGGGAATTTTGTGGGTGCTCAGGGCCCCAGGGAGTTGGCACCTATGGAGCGTAGAAGGGGGTGCTATTGTGTGCACAGTGGGGGGGGGGACGGAGGCTAATGATCCAAGTTGACGGGGGTGGGGAGCTGTTGGAAGCAGCAAACTTTCAGCGGCTCCTTCAAACTCGCTGCATCCGGAAAGTGACAGCGGCCGGCCGGTCCCAATCCTTTTTTCCATCACTGTGATGGGAAAGTTGAGCAGAAATCCGGAAAAGTGGGAGTTGATGGGGGCAGGGAGGGAAAAAATGTAAAACCCTGCCCGCTTTTATGCGGCTGAAATTATCTTTCGCCTGGGAGAAATGCCCGGGTCTGGTTAGAGCTTCTCCTTCCCCCACACCCCTTGCACAAAAGCCCCGTTTATAACAACCCTGTTGTCTGCGGGGAGCGAGGTCTCCAAGGTGCTCCCGACTACGCGACTCGCCGAAGCAGGCGCGAGTCTCTTTCCAGGGGGCGCTTCTGCTGCCTTCGCCTCGGCTCTAGGCCTGGCAGGTCTCGAAGACGGGGTCGGGAGCGGGGCAGGTTTGGGCCCGGAGCCGAGGGCAGCAGAGCAAGTAGAGGGAGATGCCTGGAGAAGCGACGCCAACCTCCGGAGCAGATATGGGAGCCGACGGTCTTCACGGGACCCCTCTCTTTGCCTTCCACAAAGCGCTTGAAGCCTGCTTGGTATGTGTGCGCGTACAGTATTTAAAAACGACTTGCGTGCAAGCCAGCCCGCTGGATCTTACGCTTCAAAGTTCAGCCGTTTTGGTATAAAAATGTTACAAAACTGGTTGAAATTGTGGTGGTGGTTAGTGAATCGCGGATCGCTAAAGTTGCCACTGCCTTCGTTGTTGTCCCAGGGCAGGATTAACGCGGCACTCTAGCACAGTCGTCCGGCTGGCGCCTGTGGGATGGGTGCAGAGGAAGGGAGGAGACACTTGGGTCGTTTTCTCGTGTGACAGTTACCTGGGAATAAGACAGACGCGGAACCCCCTCCCCCCTGAGGTTTTACTTAAGAGTAACCCCGCAGGGTCAGGCTGCATAAACGCGCCATTGAGCCCCCGCCCCCACAGCCCAACTCATTGCTTTTTATTTGTATGCTCCGTGGGAATATTTGTTCTTGTGGGACAGAAACGGCAGGTGAGAAATGAAGACTGTGCGCTGGGGCCGGTGCGAGGCTTTTTATGCTGACCCAGCGTGCTTCGCGTGTGAACATGCGGTTAAAAGTCTTTTGTTTTGCTTAGTGTACCACAGGGCTGGAGAGGTTAGCAGGGCATAAACTTGAGGGAGGAAATGTTTTCCTTGGCTCCAGACTGGGAGAGGAAAAGTCAGCTCCTCTGCCGCGCCAGCGGTCTGCAAGCCAAGGTCTCTCTCTCTCCCTCCCTCGTCCCAGCACGGACTGCTGAGGTGAAAGCTCACGCGCGCGCTTTGCTCCCGGGCCCGCCTTTATTTCTCCCTCTCCCCTCCCGCCGCGTGGTGGTTTCTTTTTCTCTCCTCCTGGTACACCAGAAGCTCCGCTAGGAGGGCGGTAGGCGTGGTCCTGAGCCTCGCGCCGCTCCTGCCAACTCTCCCTGAGGTAAAAACGCTGTGCGAAGACTGGAAGGCGGCCGCCGTCGAGGTTGTGCTTCCCTCGCTCGCTCGCTCGGCCCTCTCTTCTGCCAGCTCCGCGTCCGCGGCTTCAGCGTCGCTCGGCTTCTTCTTGTGCCCGCGTAAAGCGCGCAACTGGCGGGCAATTAATTAATGAGCTCGAGGCCCGCGCGTTCCTAGGGAGCCAAGGTACACACGCTCCGCTCTTCATTTTTGGGGGGCCGATGACTTCCCGCGGCTTCAAGCGCCCGCGCCTTCGCCGGACCGGCAAGTGCGAGAAGAGGAGCGCTTTGCACAAGTCGCGAGTGAGTCTCGGGCCTCTCGCGCTTGGCACGCGATAGTAGCTCGTGTGGAAGATGCGTGCGGGAGGGGGGTGGTGGCTTTTATACTGAGAATGAGCATTCTGGGCAAGCGTAGGCTTTACCGGTATATACCCACCTTTTGGGACCGACTAGAGCAGAGTTGCTTTCTGAAGCTTCTCTTGTGGAAAGCGAGACTGCCCACCCAGCTTAGGAGTTTTTAGGCTATCTGTTGATTGGTGAATTGATTAAATGGGCATAATTTACATATGGTGAAAAACAGCTCTGAAGCAAAAAAATAAAAAAATAAAAATAAAAAAGCTGTGTCTAGCTGCGGAATATGCCCTAGGAGGCACTATCAGGAAAGAGGCATCCTCCCCTGGGTGTGAGAGGAGTGGAAATATCTCTTTTAAAGATGGTGTTTGCCAGGTGTCACGAAAAACAATACATAGCAGTCTGTTGCCGGATAACTTAGTGTACCCAGCCAATCAAATCAATTAAACAGTATAGCTCTAATCAAATAAGGAAACTTGAGAAACCAGGCAGGCGTCAGCTTTCTGGCTCTATCCTTGCCCTGAGCAGCCTCACTTCTCGCTGTGGTTTGGGTGGAAGACAAATAAGACTTAAGTGGAGGGCAGGGGTTGTTATGTGTGTGTATTTTGCATTTCCTTGGGTCTGCAATTCAAAACCTACAAAAGCGAGAACATGCAATTGAAGAAAAATTGGTTCTCTTATGCTTTGTCTTGCACAAACAACATTCAGGGTATTTTCACTTGGGAGGCTTAAATTGGTGTGCTCTTAAATTGCTCTATTATAATGCAAATGTAAAACCTGCATCAGTTTGACTATACTGTCAATTTCGCTCGCGCAGTAGATCCTATGTTAACAACATTCACATCTGGCAAAAATAAGGAGAGAAATGCTTGAGCAATTTTTGTGTGTGTCACATGTCAGAATGTGAACTTAAAGAAAGTACTTGTCTGCACAATGTACAGTTAACCTGTGGAACTTATTGTGATGCAACACTTAGAGGGTCAACCATTTGAATAAATCAATCTCCAAGGAAAGATTAGTCAGATAGAAGATGCAAAGGACCAGAAACAGCTACAAGCAAAGATGGTCATGGAGTGTACTTTGCTTCCCAATACATAACTTAGGAAACAAACACTAAATGATAGGCCATCCTATAATGCTATTGTTTTTTTATGCGTACACCCTAAAAGCATTTGAATTATGTCAGAGAAAATATATTGAGTTATACTGTACTGATGATAAGTGGAATTTGCAACAAAGTGTTGCGGTGCGGAGTGCTCCTGTTCAGCCAGTCTTACATTCCAGGATACTCCGTCCACCTTGCTTGTTTCTCTTCCCTCCCCCTTTAATATTCAGCCAACATTTTGTGGTCATTGAGCATGCTCAGTCCTCACTATACTGTTTTGAGGTACCCCTTTAGGATTTTTCCTCCCCAAAGGGTTTTTGTACTTCTGCAAACATTGAGGTTCCCCTGAGTCTGCTGCTACCTCCCTCTTGTGGTAGGTGGTGCTATTTTGTCTATGTAAGGATTTGCAGTTGGAGAATGTACTAAACTTATAGAATTGGTTTTTGCAGTATGTCTAGCTTTTTTAATTACACATGTCTTCAGGAATAGAGATGTACAGATGGCATTGTGTTGTCAAATTTGCATATCAGCCAAGGGTATCTTGCTGACCAGTAACTTTGAGAAGTGAGTGTCCCTCAGAATACAGTTAATCATATGGCTGTAATCATGCAATTTGATATTATTTTGTTCTGCATTTCAAAGTTTGTGTGAGGTCTTTTTGTAGAGCAGTACAATGTACTTTTCTATATACTATAACATTCACAGACTAGTTTATAAGATTTTAATTTTTATATAGCCAGTATTTTATATCAGCAAGTATTTTAACACCTATTAATTGTGAATCCCTTTTTATTGTTCTCTTAAAAACAAAACTAAAAACATGTATTACCTAGGTGGCCTTGCTCCTAAAAGGCCATAGAACACATTTCTGCTACTTTATTCATGATGAGCTTGGCAATGTAAGAAAGTACTACATGCATATGTAAACAGGTAGGATGTCTGACTTTAAACTAGTAGACTATTCTCACATTTTTTACTATTTCCTTGTACAGTTGAGAATAATTTAACACTGGGTGAGAAAAATACCGTTAATGTAGGCAAAAAGAGACAAAAAAGAGAAACCTGCTCCCTTTTTCACTCCCAACTAGTCCTCAACTGAATCCAGCAGCATATCCCCATTCTTAATAAACTCATGGTAGGCAAAGATGTCTGGTTCCCCAGTTAAAGCAGGGATAGGAAACCTTCAGCCCTTCAGATGTTGTGAGACTATGACCAGTCATGCTGGCTGGGACTAACGGGAATTGGAATCTAACAACAGCTAAAGGGCCACAGGTTCCTTAAAATGATCTCAATTAACAAGGCTAGGAAAGACCCCTTCTGAGAACTTGGAGAGCTGCTGTCAGTCAGAATAGAGAATAGTGGGTTAAATGGACTGATTGACTGATTCAGTGGGAAACAAGTCTGCATGCTTTATAATCAGCAATTTAAGAATAGGTATCTAATAGGCCCCCTTTTGTGTCTACTACAATTGTTAGAATTCTCATAATTATACATGAATTTGGTAAGGGAAAGTGAACATGAAAAAGAGGAAGTACAGTGGTACCTCGGGTTGCACACTCAATTTGTTCCGGAGTGCCGTTTGCACCCTGAACAGAGTGCAACCCGGGTGGCATTTCTGCGCATGTCCGAAAGCTCGATATCGTGCTTCTGGGCATGCACGAACTGCGCAGAACGCTTCTGTGCATGCGCAGAAATGTTCACGCTCCGTGTTGCACTTCCAGGTTAGCGGAGTATGCAACCCGATTGTACGCAACACAGAGCGTGCGCAACCCGGGGTATGACTGTACATAGATTGCTGCTCCTTGTGAATACCAACCCAATAATGGGCTAGAAGGAATAAAACATTCCAAGAGGATTCTGCCTGTCTTCATATAGTCCAGGGCAGGCATAGGCAAACTCGGCCCTCCAGATGTTTTGGGACTACAACTCCCATCATCCCTAGCTAAGCGGACCAGTGGTCAGGGATGATGGGCGTTGTAGTCCCAAAACATCTGGAGGGTCGAGTTTGCCTATGCCTGGTCCAGGGAGACACAGAAATTCGGCTATGGTGCCACAGAGGGGATCAGAGAGTGGCAGCTTAGTGTAGTTTGGTAAAGTTATTAGCCCTGTGCCCTGACAAGAAGATATGAAAGCTTTTGCTGGCATCATTGTCCACTTGTGTGCATGCACACATTAGTCATGGAGTTATTAATAATTTCTGTTGTATTCCTGATTTTTTTCCCCCTTCTTTCTGCCTTTCTCCAAACATTTCCTGTTCTTTAAGCTCCTTTCTCAGGAGGCTCAGATGCATGCACTGACATTTACAAACTGAAACTGATCAGAGACCCCTCTCTTCCTGAACAGATGCACTAGGAGCCAGCAGAAGGGGTCCCCAATCTTCCTTTCCTTCCATTATGATCTCGGCTCAGAAGTGGCTGGAATAATCTCTTGTTTATTTATGGAGACTGAAAAGTGGCTGAGCTTCATATGCAAAAGGACCTCTGGTCTCCAAGCATGACACACTAGCTTTTCCCTAAGTCCGCACAGTGACACATTCCATCAGGAGACAGACTGACACTTTAGAGCCAGGGAACACTTCTCAAGAACAGTACAGTATTTTCCTGATCGCTTTTCTCTTCTCTCCCAGCTTTCTGTTTCTCCTTTCTCCTTTCTTTTTCTTACATTCTCCCGCTCCCTCCCTCCCTTCCCCCTTCTCTGCTCTTTTCCTTTGTTTGCCATCTCACTCACTCTCAATGGCACGCACAGCACCATCCAAATGCAATATTGGTATTTGCCAGAACTATTTCCCAAGGCCGGCGGGGGTTTGATTTAAATGCAGCCGATTGTAGCTTTTATTTCACAGGGTAATTTGGATTTTAGACATTCTGGTTCCAAAAAGAACTGATGTGTGTGCTGAGTGAAGAATCTCCAAAAGGGGAAGTGTGAATGTGTGCGGAAAGACAGGCAAATAATACAAATATTTACCTAGTGCAAAGGAAATTGCTATGATATATTGCCCCTGGGGAAATTTTAACTCCTGCAATTGTGGTGCATTGCCCACAGCCGAAGAAAGCTGTGTTCTCCTGGGGGCCCATCAATTACCCTAAACGTCCATAGAGCCAGTCTGGATTTGTTTGACTGATTCCAAGGATTTTCCTGTGAAATCCCTGAAGTTTGTTTCTGTCATTAACTACCACTTCCCTGCATCTCACCAGTGAACCAGAGGGGGCAGTGTTGGTAGCAATTATGCCCCCCCTTCCCCCCCCCTCAAGCATTCATCAAATTGGAGAACAGAGGGAAGTGCTGCTTTAGGGAGCCATTTGGTCGGTTTTCCTTTCCCTAGTTGTGGTATGTATATGTACATTTTACTGCAAATTGTTCTTAAGACTTTCTTAAGAAACTGGCTGAAGTGCTAATAATGTGTATGCAGTACATTAGGTTTGAGGTTTTCAGATACCTTGATTGCAAGCGAGAAACTCTAAATATTTAAAGGGGTTTTGCCTGCTCACATGTACACACGTTGTTTGAATAATTTTAGCATGCTTTATAACTGCATCCATATGTACTCTTAGTACAATAGAAACAGAACAAGAGAAGGAGACCTTTGATGCATGCCTCTTGCCATCATATTCCTGATGTGGTAGGGGAGTAAGGACTCAAATCCTTGTGATCCATTCTAATGAGCATTTTAAGAGCTGGGAAATGACAGGTTCCTTCTTACTGAACAAGAATAAAGGGATTTGGGGGGGGGCAGGGCGGTCCAGTACCACTCCAAGGGCTGTGGTTGAATGCCACATTCTGAATCCAAGGGAGCTTGCAAACTTCACAGGTTCAGCTGGACAGAAACAACATGTTACCTACTGTCTGGGTGGAGGGGAAGATCATCAGCCTGGCTCCAAATTTAAAAATGTATGAAAAGTCCTGCTGGATCAGATCAAAGGCCCATCTATTTTTGAATGCAACAAGGATCTCTCTATTTGAGATTCTCAGTAGCTGGTAATCAGAAACAAACTGCTTCCAGAACTGGAGGTAGAACATAACCATGCCTAGTAGTCATTTGAACTCTTGCCTGTGATAACACTTTGCAGTTGCCCAAAAGAGATGGTAGAGCCAACAGATATTTGTTGCAACAACTGGAAGCACATTCTGAGTGGTTCATTCATGAGTACTAACCCATGTGTTATCCCAGTACGTTTCCGAGCACAATTCAAAGTGTTGGTGCTGACCTTTAAAGCCCTAAACGGCCTCGGTCCTGTATACCTGAAGGAGCGTCTCCACCCCCATCATTCAGCCCGGACACTGAGATCCAGCGCCGAGGGCCTTCTGTCTGTTCCCTCACTGCGAGAAGCAAAACTACAGGGAACCAGGCAGAGGGCCTTCTCGGTAGTGGCGCCCGCCCTGTGGAACGCCCTCCCATCACAGGTCAGGGAAATAAACAACTACCTGACATTCAGAAAAAACCTGAAGGCAGCCCTTTTTAGGGAAGTTTTTAATGTTTGATATTGTTGTATTTGGTTTCTGTTGGAAGCCGCCCAGAGTGGCTGGGGAAATCCAGCCAGATGGGCGGGGTACAAATAATAAATATTATTATTATTATGTGCACGTAGTGATGCCCTTCAACTGCAGTGCACCAACAGGAGAGCATGGACTGGACCTTATTATCATAGTCACTATGGCATAGTGTGTTGGTGCTTTTGCACTCAATATTATTTCTGTTGTTCTAATTTGCTTGTTAGCCTTTTCTACCTGTTCCATCTCTGTAGACTGCCAACTCCTGCAATTTGCCCTATACTGTATTTATTCAGCTCCCCAACACAGTAAGTCTTCCAGTTAGATGCCTCTCAATGACACACATTATATATATTGTTGTATTAAAATTAATGGGAGTTTTTAACATTGACTTCTGAGGAAAGTAGTTTACACTGAAAGCCTGCAGTTCCACTGATGAAACATTTCTTATGATTGCTAATCTAGGGCTCTGTGTTTTGTCCATTTCTCCAGTGTAACAAACTGTGAACTAATTCTTGTGAAATGTTAATTTACACTGATACAGCTAAGTATGGTAAAACGGCATAGGAATGGTTTGCAGTTATCCTAGAGTAACTGCTGTATCATGTGTGACTGAATGGACATTATCCAGTGGTATAAAAAAGACAGGTCCTCCAGAGAAACAGAGGGCCAGAAAGCTATCTTTGGTTCATATGCAGAGGGACTCAGCAAAGGTCCATTGTGTATTAGAAAGTAGTATGTGTGTGTTGGGGCGGGGTGTCATCTGAAGTGGAGAAAGCTGTATGTAACTTACACTTTGTGACGAATAAAGGTAATGTTGTAAATTCTACATACACTATCCCATCTGATTTCTGGCTAGCCATTTTCATAGGGCCCCTGGCACTCTATTTAGGCAAGTCTGTCAAATATTTTCCAGCTCAGAGGCCCAGTGGAACCCAGCTGGTGGTACACACAAACTTTTTTTTTTAATCTACTATTAAGAAAAATGCATTTTATCGTGTGTGTGTGTGTGTGTGTGTGTGTGAAATAATTAAGTCCAGATTTCTCCTGACTAGAAAGTGGAGAATGCACCATACAAGTCCTCTTCCCCCCTGGTTCACTGCATTTCTGTGCTCAGCAGGAGGGTAAAGAGGTAGTACATCATAAAGGCTGCAGCCCCATCCTCCTCTCTTTCTCTCTGTAGGGAAGGGGCACTCTTGTGGGGGTGGAGAAGCCCCCAGTGGGTGGGCTGCTGGTTCTGACTGCCATAGGATAGGGCTATAAGGACTCTTTTCATTCCTGAGAGGAGACGACTTGATTACTGCCCCTCAATCAAACCTTGTTTACTTTACCAAATGAGAACAGCATGTGAGCTTGTTAATTGTAGTTGGGTTCATACGGTCTGGTATTCATTCTTTCTGGAGGCTGCTCCAGCTACACTGTGAAAATCTGATGTTCTGGTGGTAAAGACAGTGACCCTGGTTAAGAGTTCAGTCATTGAAAAAGACGCTCATGGTCAAAGTGTGCATAAGAGTATCACAACTAAACCAAAAAGCTTATATTAATCTTACTTAAATCATAAATACTGATAATGTTATTGGTGGATTCTTTGTGTTATGTATTATTCTCTATGCATTCAAATACAGAAAGTTGCTGTAACAAATGCCTCTGGGAACTTACACACTAACTAGCAGTGTCTGAACCCCCCCCCCCACCATTCAAGAGAAGAGGTGGGCAGAAGAGGAAGGGAGAGTTTTCCACTCCAAATATATATCAGTTCTTTATGGCATGTGCTGCAATTGTTTTCTTTCTTTATCTGTTACCTTGAAGACAAAAAGTATTTATCAAAGGCTAAAAATGGTTCAGGGCTAGAGGCTCAATGAAACCTAAAATGAAAAGCTCACAAAACACACAGAGAGGCAAAGTTAATCCAAATAATTATGCAGAAGATGTTCTGAAGTGTGACATGTGCCACTGAGTACCCTCAATATAGGGGAGTGTATAAGGCCAACTAAAACCATAATGTTAAAGGAATGCAGAACAAGAAAGTTGAAGCTCAGGTTCCTGTGTGCTCCAGGAACCCCCAAAGATTAGCTCTTAGTCATAGGGTGGGGCTGATTCTCACACTATTTTTTCTGCTGTGTGCACATTCACAATGAGAAATATAACTTGACATAGGTAATCACAGCCATAGTTTTGCGTTTTGGATCTAGTATAGCCATCTTGCACTATATAATGGGTGTGGGGGAGGCGCAATATATTATGAGCCCATTCTGATTGGGCCATATTCACTGCTGCAACAGTATTCTCCCCACTCCAAAATTAGATGTTCTCTCACCTAATCCTAATTTCAGAATTGCAATTAGGTTGATTGACAAGGACTGTGCACTGGGGAAATGGGCTAGCCTTCTGAAGGATAGGCTGGTGAATTGTTAAACCTGCAAGTTTCTCCTCCCAAGGGTGAAGTTGAGCAGAATAATAGAATGACTTTTAACCAGAGAATTTAAGTTCAGTTCCTGTCTCATAACCTGTTCTGTTCTGGGAAATAATGTTTTTGTCTTCACTTTCCCATCTCTTATAGATTCCTTAAGAATTCTGCCTGGATTTTGGATTCACACCTGTTCCCACTATGCCCCTTGTTGGCTTTTTGCTTTGGGCAACCTTACTAATTGTAGGCTGGTGGCCATCCTACTCCAAGGATTACCTCTTTGCTACTCCAAGGGTGCAGCTCACTTTCAAAGGTAAGGTACAGTCACTATGTTAAATCAGAGTTATAGCATAATTGTGGTTTTACTTGTGTTATGTTTTCTGGCAATTAATGGCTTGATAAAAGTTCAGTATCCATAATGCGTCTCTTGAGGGCACCAAGATCCAGACCTGGAGGTTCTGTTTTAATTTCAGGTTCACTAGAGTGGCCACTCTATCTTTCCAAGAATGCTATTTCCAGCAGCAGATTTTCTTGGGATCCTAGCCACGATAATGAGCAACACTTTTTTTCTGGAATAGGTTCTGAGAAGCCCCTGGGCTAGCAGCCTACATCAATCACACATGTAGTGCATTGCACTTCAGTGTCTCTCTCCATCTGGAGATAACTGGCCTTGCAGCTTGTGGAGTTTCCTTAGATTTTTTTAGAGTCAAGCACCATAGCTGGCAGTACAGACAGCAGATTGACAGCTCAGTGAACCCAAGCTGCTATGTGTGCTGAGACGTTGGCAGCAAGTCACATATGAGCTTCCTAAGGAAGGGACTGCAGTGCTGCATATGGATCTTCCATGCCGAGGAGGAGACAGGTGTTGGGATGACTGTCTGTAAACCTTCAGGGCTAGCTGGCATGCGGCAGTGATTGCCTGTGAAGGATACTGCATTGAATTAATTAATTGACCTCACAGGGAGGAGAATGCCTCTTATGAGTCTGATCTACATTAGCCTTTTTGTCCTGTTACTGCTTCTGCTTGCATGCTCAATGACACATGAGCCAACTTGTAGTAAAACCTTTTCATTCTGTGATATTTTTTTCCAGACTACTTTTATGATGACTTTTTAACTTAATGCATTTTTCTTTTACTGAGAATTTCCAAGTGAACTAACTGTGTGGTGCTATTATGGTTGTCCGTGGGAGGGGCTTAAATCTGGATTGGCACCAGAACTGGATTGGCACCTCTTTCTCCCACCTTCCTCTCCCATTTTATGTTTAACCTCTGGTGGGCAGGGACAAATCTGTGGGACATTTTATTCTTTATTTTACTCCCAATGACTGAATGTTCATATTCTTTTTTTATACTAGTGCTTTGTTCAAAGTCTGTCTTTCAGATATAAGTGGTTAGAAAATAGTGTTCTCTCTGTGCTGTATCACTGAATTGATGCTGGTTGCAGGGCTGAAGTGCTCATCTTGCTGGGGATAGCACTGGTAAGGGGGAAATTAGGCAGAGCACATTAAAGGGAAGAGAAGAAAGAAGGAATGTTATATATTGCAGGAGGTGGAGGACCAGCAGTGGGAAAGGAGATGTGGTGGTGCTTGTGATGGAGACCCTGAAAGTCTCAGCTGGCTGCCTTTGTTGCTACACTTGGCTTGGCAAACTCCCCCCCCCCCCGACTTGTCCCCATCTCTTTTGTCACCATCACACAGTTTCTGGCAATTAATGTTTTGTTTAAAGTTCCGTATCTGGAATGTGTCTTGGAGGGTACCAAGATCCAGACCTGGGAGTTATGTTTTAGTTTAAGTCAATAGAGAAGCTCTCCGACTTACTATACTCACAAAAACCTTAAAAGATAGCAGAAAAGATCTCTAATATTTAAGTGTTATGTGTAGGTTCACATGTGCTGATTTCTTAAAAAAACAGAGAAAAGGCAAAGCAAATTCTGTGTGCACATGACTGTCGCCTTGCGTGAATGTGTCTACTTCCTGTGGGCTTGCAGCTAATTATAGTGATAGGATAAAAGGCAATACACTACACATGACTAAAGATACTTGAACTTTTCATTGTACTTTCAAGTTGCATGTAGCATTGTAGCATGAAATTGCATTATAAACAAGGGAAATACAGCACTGTATTTCATACAGTGTGCAAAATACAAAGCGCTGCCTAAAAAATGAAAGAGGTTTCAGTATGACTCTGGTCAGGGTAGCATCTATATGTAACTATGCACTAAAACCAAAGGAAGCCTGTAGCTTAGGTACAAGTTTCCTGCAAATGTTCCTTCTCCATAGTCGGGGGAAATGGATCAATGTGTATCTCAGGGCTGGTGTATTTATAGATTGCAACTTCTTCTTGCCAGGATATGACATGAAGGTCTCTATTTTCATACTGTGCTGCTCCTTTGCTCTTCAGATTTTTGCAGCATGAAATTGCATGTGTTGGGCACGTGAAGAAATGTGAGAGATTTGCAGATCAAGGGGAGGTGTTCAGGGGATGTGATGAATAGTGTGTGTTTAAAAGTTTGCTTTTTAAGATCTATCAATAATTATATTAATTAATTAATTAATTAATTATATTGTCATTTTAATGACACAAATTTTTTTTGTGTCCAGCTTTGGGTATTTGTTACAGGTTGTGTGGAGCCCACAGTAGCTCATCACCAGTAAGTCTGAACCTTGTGCATAACATGTTTGCACATTTTAAGAGCCATCATCTTTTGAATATTTATTGATGCAAGTTATGAGGTGATAGACGGACACTTACCCTGCAACTGTCTGATTATTTTTGTGTTTTCAATGTTTTTGTAAGTAGGCTTCTGTTACATTCACATAATGTACTGGCAGGATTTGGGGACTGGCAGTGGCAGGAGGAGATTGGTAATAGTGGTGACTCTGGGGTTGTGCACTCATCTTGCTCTATAGGCTGAGGGAGCCGGTGTTTGTCTGCAGACAGCTTCCTGGTCATGTGACCAGCATGACTAAGCCGCTTCTGGCGAACCAGAGCAGCGCACAGAAACGCCGTTTGCCTTCCTGCCGGAGTGGTACCTATTTATCTACTTGCACTTGACGTGCTTTCGAACTGCTAGGTTGGCAGGAGCTGGGACCGAACAATGGGAGCTCACCCCCGTAGCGGGGATTCAAACTGCCGACCTTCTGATTGGCAAGCCCTAGGCTCAGTGGTTTAGACCACAGCACCACCCGCGTCCCTGATGCAGGGTAGCCAAAGTCAAAAGGAAGAACTGTGTTCTGATAGTTTCATGGAAGAACTTTTGGTAGGTGCAGTTTGTCATGCAGGGGTGAATCATCTTGTGACACCCTGTCCTCTTTTACTCCTGTTCCTTTGAATTATTTTTTAGCTGTAACAAATAGATTAATTGATTTTGGAGGCAATGTAAGGTTGTCAAGAACATGGAAGGTCATAGTACTAAACTATGTTTAGGTTTTTTTTTTAGTAACAAGTCTGGTTTAGCCTCTCTCCTCCAGCACCATGCATTTTTGACTTTGAGCTCTGGATTGGCTAGAACTGCACTCCTAAGTGCCCTTCTCTTTTACAAGCAAGAACTTTGGAATATGAACAGAGAACAAGCGGTAGACAGAAATAGAATCTATCCCACCTTTATGTTTAAATTGTATAAGTACTCATTTGAGTTCCTCTTTTGGGCCTATTGAAAGATTTCTGTATCTTAGGAATGGGGGGGGGGTTCGAATGAATGACTTAGAAAAATAATGTCTTTGAGCCTTTTTATAAGAGGATATGGTTTTCTGTTACTCTACAATCAAAAAAGCTGGGAAAGTTCTACCTTTGCCAGTAAGGTTTCTCCCCACCCCAACCCCATATCACTTGACTCTGGGGTCTTGAAGCTTTGACAAAAGCAGAAATAATAAATAATGAATCGTGGGACTTGGCAATGAAACGGAAGGCAGCTTGGAAACGAATTGAATGGTGAAGGCATTGAAAGGGATGGAAGAACTTACCTGGAGTTCGCTGACAGTTATGCACATAAACATGGAAACAATGATCCCTGATTCGTAAAGCCAAGGAAATTACTGTAAATCAAATCTTTCTCAGGAAGCAGGTAACTGCTTCCCACAATGCCAAATAAGACTACCTGCAATTCCTCCTACTGAAGAGATCATTCTCCCCTGCATTCAGCATTTCTATCCACCCCACAGTATGTTTTTCCAAGGAATCGCTTTCTCCTTTCACTGAATTCTTGTTCCAGTCACACTGTCCTCCTTCGCCCTGGGCTTAACGCCCTTAACATGTTTGCAGATTTGTTCTCTAGAATTTGTTCTCGGTTGCATTAGTTGTAATCAGGTATACAATCTGATGTGCACATAATTATGTATATAGGAATTGGCAGTTGCATGCCTCAGTGTTCAACAGCATAGTCAAAAGTAAGGAGGGTCTGAGTACATATTGGTGCTATCACAGCATGAGATGTATTATGAATGTCCCTCACTTTCCACAAGTAACATTAAAATTAAGCCATTGCTTGGAGCAATAATCTTACATTTTCACTCACTGTCTTCTTTATGAAGTCCATTGACCTGTATTTGCAGCTGATCTGTCAGCAGCCAGAGTATTTGCGTTATGGAACAGTGTCTAAAAAAGATTGATCTTCAAGCACTTAGGTGGTTAAGATTCATGGGCTGGCATTCATCTCATTTTTAATTCTGTTTACTGAAAGCTACATATATTGGTTAATGCTTTCTTTTGCAAATCTGTGCATGATTTAGAAAGTCAGTTTTAAATGGATAGTTCTTCCTGATTCCCTCTGAGCAGCTTGTGAAAACATTTTTATATTGGAAATAAAAGTTTTAGACTGACTTTGTTGTGAAATACTGTGTAGGTTTTGCTGTTTTGGATGAAACTGAATTTAACATTTAAAACACCAACAATAAGTTAAAATATCAATTATTTTAGATGCTGTATGTTGTCTGAAGTATATTTGGAAGAAAGAAAGCAGCTGTTATGCATTAATAAGAAATAAATGCATATATTTACCTATATTTCTTAGCTCTTAGATTACATGGTCTATGAAGTTTTTTCTATAAATCTAAAAGGAATGGAAGACATCAGGGGTCCCCAAACTAAGGCCCGGGGGCCGGATGTGGCCCAGTTGCCTTCTAAATGCAGCCCACGGATGGTCCGGGAATCAGCGTGTTATTACATGAGTAGAATGTGTCCTTTTATTTAAAATGCATCTCTGGGTTATTTGTGGGGCCTGCCTGGTGTTTTTACATGAGTAGAATGTGTGCTTTTATTTAAAATGCATCCCTGGGTTATTTGTGGGCATAGGAATTCATTCATATTTTTTTTCAAAATATAGTCCGGCCCCCCACAAGGTCTGAGGGACAGTGGACTGGCCCCCTGCTGAAAAAGTTTGCTGGCCCCTGGAATAGATCCTTTTTAATAAGCAAGGCGAAAGTTAAAGACTCTTTTTTTTTTATTCAGAACACTGTAAATATATGATAGGCGATAAAACCATGTGGGGTGTTAGCAGAGGGGCAGTACCTCTGGTGGGGGACACTTCATGCTCCTTCTGGGGTAGTTTGTCCATCTTTGAGCTCCACCCTGCACTTAGCTCTCACATGTGGCTCCTAGAAGCTGTCAGCATGCGACAGTGGCCATGCCCCGGGAATGGCTTTGACTGCCCGGCTAAACCAGGTGAGGAGAGCCAATGGGTCTCAAACCCTCAGTGAGTTTGGGTCTTCCCCTGCATACAATGACAGGCTCCAGTGGATTGAGTGAGTGAGAACAATAGTGGGTCTAATAGTTAAGAAGGCAGTTTCTGCACGTGCTGTAGAGGGAAGTGGGGGGAGACGGGGCTCATCAACCTGGGCTAGATGGAAAACCTGAGTTTTTCATCTAGGAGAAGGGAAACTCTGATCTCAAACCTCTGCTCTCTTTGGGACAAGAAAAGGTGAAGGAGTGAACCCTTCACAAATTTCGAGTGGAGGCCGCCCTAAGACTATTGGATGGTCCTTCGTATGCTGCCTCCTAGCAACTCCTGCAGCCAAGCTGGTGCCAAACATATTGCTCTGCTTTCCTTTTGGACCACATCAGCAAGGTCTTGCCATCTGGGTAGCCTAGAACCTTCATACACACTGCCCAGGCTTGCATCCCAGGGAGGATACTTTGGTGCTGCTAGTGCAGGTTTGACTTCACCCCCGAAGGAGCACTCAATTGTCTCTTGAGACAAATGGATGACAACAGATAAAAGCATGTGGGTTAGCAACTTCTAGAGGAAAGATCAAATCACCTGACTGACTGTGTTGTTACTTGGGTGGTATCCCCCCCCCCTTGAAGACGGGGTCAAGATTTTCCCACCTCAAAGATTATAGACAGAGACAGATGAGTGAGAGGACTCTGTCCTGCTTCTTCTAGCAGAGGTGGAGCTTCTAGGCAATGTCCAAACAGTAGTCACTGCCTGGTTGTTGCCTGTTGGTAGCAACTGGGGGCTACTTAAAGGGCAAGGTGCTGGCAAAACACCAGGAAGCCTCTGCAGCTTATCACTGACGTTTCTCTTTTTATTCTGCAATGCATTTCTTTCCCTTGAACCCCTATTTCAGTTATTCCCAGTTAATGAGAATTAACCTCTAGCCTTGCCTAAAAGCCAGCTGGGAAACCAGAGCTGTAAACTGAGCTGTCTTTAATTAGGTTTTTTCCCTGAGTCGATAATTTGTATGTCTTTATGTGCCTCTCTTTCTAGTGAGGTGGTGGGTGAATAGAAAGGGAGGGGGTGGGGAAGAGCACAGCTAGGAAAGTGGGAAACATGAGGAGGAAGAGTTAATCAATGTGGGCTGTTAACATGGCCCAGGCCACCAACTCCGCCAATAAACTGCAGCCAGGGCTTAGAGAAAGGTGAGAGATTTAATGTGCCTGACACCTCCTCCCACTTGGCCCAGATTCTACTTGGCAGATTAAACAGCAGGAACAGACCATAATTCTATATTTGAGCAGGAAGGAAAGAGGTTGGGAACAGGCGTGTAAGGTTCCAGACTGAGGATTCTGCATGATTTTTTACTGCAGGGGCATTCAGAAAGAATGCTCTAACATCACATTTAAAAACAGACAAACCCATGTGCCCAGGGGCATTGAAGCCTCAGACGAAAGTGTCATGGCTCATGTACACTGTTTATACGTTGTTGCAGATTATGAGCTTCTGTGTGAAGGGCATGTGTGGGGTAGAGCCATTCATTTATATAGGCTTTTCCATAGGGCATTCATGTGAAGGTAAACATTCTTTTTCAAGGCTGCATATAAACTGTTTCATTCTATCACTAAGTTGTGTTCCCACCACCACTCCTCTTAGTCCTTGGAGGTTAAAAGAAAATAGCACTGATAGATTTTATCAAGGGGGGAGTGGAGGAGCAGGCGGTTGGGTTGTCCCTGAAGATGTTTGGAAGCCAGCAATGATGGACTTGGCTTTGGAGTGCTTCAAAGGAGCAGCACTAATTTATCCATCTTCAAGAAGTAGCAGCACTAACTTTCTTACCTTAGGTTCCAGATAGTGATATAGTGGAGCAGGAGGGGACAGGGACAAAGCACCCTCCCACTTATTTCATAGTAAAGGTAAAGGGACCCCTGACCGTTAGTGTCCAGTTGTGGATGACTCTGGGGTTGCGGCGCGCATCTCGCTTTACTGGCCGAGGGAGCTGGCGTACAGCTTCCGGGTCATGTGGCCAGCATGACAAAGCCACTTCTGGCGAACCAGAGCAGCACATGGAAACGCTGTATACCTTCCTACCAAAGCGGTACCTATTTATTTACTTGCACTTTGATGTGCTTTTGTACTGCTAGGTTGGCAGGAGCAGGGACTGAGCAACGGGAGTTCACCCCGTTGCACACTACACCACTGCTTTTAGATATACCGGTAGAATGACCAATTGGATGATTCAGCCTTTCAGTTTTCAGATGTATCTGCATATAATGCAGCAAGGCTATTCCTATGTTCCCTTACGCAGAGTTAACAGTTTGATGACAGAGCAGACTGTATTGCCTCTGATGTGGCAGTGCTGACAGCAGAGAAGTTCACATGGATCACCAGCAGCTGGGTAGTGTTGCTTAGTCTCTGCATATAGACAGTAAGACAATGCAGTACCCAGAGAGCCATGAACAGCTTCCCCATTCACTTCCTGCTGTAGCCAGTTCAAAGCCCATTGTTCTGCTTGTATCAGTGTTTATGCTCACATTCATTGGGAACACCCAGACCACTGTTGCTGAATAATACTGTAATTAGAACCAATCATCTGCTGCTCTCTTTAGCAGTTCTATATCGGCCTCATCACATGGAAATGGCTGCATGATCTTGGTATACATCATTATACCATTTTTGGAAAATACAATTTTCTCTGGTTCAGAGAGTTTATTCCATTCCAAGAGCATCAAGAATCACCACCCACCCCTGCAAGTGCTACAAGATTTATCAAAATTGTGTGTGTTGTCAATGCGGATAAGTCTGTAGGCTTTGCAGGAGGGCAAAGTCTTGCCTTACTTCCCTAGTGATAAAAATCCAGTTGTCATTGTGATGTTCTGGAACAATGGCTTTGCTATGGGTATCATTCATTGCTCAGTCTTTGAAGAACGCATTCTGCTTCTCCATGAACAGCAGGTGTTTTTGGTTAACCCCTGTGCCTGGACCTTATGTTTGCATTGTGTGGAACTGATATTTGTGGGAGTTTTTCCAAGTCAGGAGAGCAAAACGTAAGTCATGATGGGTTGTAGTTCTCCATTTAGCATTCTGCGTCAAAACCTCTCTGCTCCACTCCCTACCCTCAGTGCTAAGAGTTGGGAACATGTTCCCAGGAGGGAAATAAGCAGTGATGGAAAATGAAAGCAGCATCCTAAATCCCCCATTTGCTGTCAATCCTTGTTTCCCAAGGAAGGATGAGGTGGGGGAGAAGATCTATTTATATAACCTGGACATTTGCTGGTGACTTCCCGCATACATGCATATATCTTTTTCAGTATTCTTCTCAGGAAAAAACAGGGTGGCTATTCTTAACAAAGTTATTAAAAAATCTTCTCCCTATGTATGAACATCATGTTATTTTGTTTATTTGGCAGGTTGGGACTGATTGACAACCCCATATTTACAGATAAGCATGATATCTATGGGTGGTATGCTTGTTAGGAGTGTGCATGTTTGAATCTATTTTCTGTTGTTGGCTTGAATGAAATTAAGCATAGTAAAAAGAAGAATATAGCCCATATCCTGTGAACCACTGATTTCAGACCTGGACTGGAAAAACCACTATTTTACGTCTACATCTACAATGTAACTCCAGCACAAAGTCTGAATGTATACTGTGTGGGGCTAGGAGAGTCAGCACACATGGAGGACAGGGAGTGACTTCTGATATGCTTTCCTTCAATATGTCCTCCAAGCAAAAGAACATCCTGGACAGTTATGCAGCTTCTTTACCATTTCTCAAGTGTTTACAGGGCTGTGATTTGCGACTTACTAGAAAATACTTACGACTAGTATTATTTCACTGCTGCTGTTGGAACACCTGTCACTTTTATGGCTGAGCATAGAAGACCAAAGATGTGAAAGCTTGACCACATGCTGTCATGCATAGTGTGTGTGTTTTATAGGAAAGCAGAATATAAATAGTAAAATAACCTCACTTTGTGTATTTAGAAGGTCCTGGGTTCAATCCTTAAACCATCTCCACCTAAAAAGATCTCTGTTGGAAGGCCTGGAGAAGATTATGCAATAGTAGGTTGGATGGACAATGATAGTATAAGACAACTTCATATCAAAATAACAATACAGCTGTCTGTATTTGCACAATGGAACACCTGGGATTATGCTAGTGCTGTGTTGTTGTTGTTGTTGTTGTTGTTGTTGTTGTTGTTGTTGTTGTTGTTGTTGTTGTTGTTGTTGTTGTTTTGCTCCAGTGCAGTCCTGATGACTTTTAAAGCAAAGTTTCCACTGACTCTGATAAGTAGAGCCTTTCATTGACTCCTGTAGTGAGGAGGACGTGCATATAACCTATATCTGTGGAGTGATTACTGCCCTTATTTATTCTTGTTGCCACATCAGAAGCAGGGAAGGCGACCACTAGTGATAATAATCTTAAAAACAAGTAATGAAGCAGCAGCTAAATTTTAAAGTGCTGAAAGAGGTAAATGACTATGGCTGTAGGATTGAGCTGTTAACATTAAGTTGGAATTTGTTTCACTGTTCGAATTATTCTGTGCCACAGTGTGTCAGCTAAAAGAAAATGCATAAAAAATGT
This sequence comes from Lacerta agilis, assembly GCF_009819535.1. Lineage (NCBI taxonomy): Eukaryota > Metazoa > Chordata > Lepidosauria > Squamata > Lacertidae > Lacerta > Lacerta agilis. The sequence continues at coordinate 67,578,725 of NC_046313.1, forward strand.
GACCATGGCAGAAGCAATCCATAGAAGGGGTAGAACAGTTAGCCCCAGGGACCTGGAAAAAGGAGATTGAACCTTTCACCTCAAGGTCAACAGAGCAAGGCAGTCATTACCAGCAGGAAGGTTTAGGGCCTGAGCAGAGCAAGTTGGTGGTCTTAAATTAACCTGGCTCCTAATGTGTCACAGTCTCTTTGTGTGTCTTTGTCTGTCTTTCTCTGGGGTGTCCCAGAAAAGATGATGCAAATTGAAATGATGGTGTAATGCCGTTCAGACGGAAAGATGGTAGATACTAAAGCTGCTACTGACCATGCTGTGCTTGTATTGTGGTCAACTGCCTGGGGCTTTTAAAACTCCAGGGCTGCCTGATGGAATCTTAATGTCAAAATGTATTTGACATGTGGTCCATCCCATCCCTAGTAATTTATGGAGTAATATAATAAATACATATGTGGTGAGAAACCAAATATGATGATGATGATGATATTTATTTATAGTCTACCTTTTTCCCAGACCAAGACTCAAGGCAGCTTACAGATAAAATAGAAACAGCTAAAAACAGAAAAAAGCAACAATTTAAAAGCAATTAAACACTAACAGATATGGGATACAGATAATTACAATAAAAATAGCACCGGTCCTTTCCTTAGAAACAATCAGTTCCCCAAAACTGGATGGAGCAGGAAAGTCTTCATCTGTGATAGGAGAAGGAGGAAGCCAGTCTACCTTCTCTAGGAAGGGAGTGCCAAAGTCTGGGAGCGGCCACTGAGAGGGCTGTCTCCCATATCCCCTGCACATGTGCCTTTGGGAGTGGCAGGGCAGAGAGACGGGTCTCCCCCAAAGATTTCAGAGCCTAGGCAGTTTCATATGAGGGAAATGGGTCTTTCAGATAGGTTGGGCCAAAGCCATGTAGGACTTTATAGGTCAAAACTAGCACTTTGAATTGTCTCTGGAAACAGAATGGTAGCCAGTGAAGCTGTTGTAAAAAGAGAAGTCCTATGCTCCCTATAACCAGCCCTGATAGAGTTGCATCCAATTGTGTCCCCTGCTTATGGAAGAATGTTTGGTCAAAGGCTGCCACCCTAACTTGACTTCCTTGAGAATAAGCGTCATTGAATTGAATAGCACTTATTTCTGAGCATTCATGGTTAGGATTTCACTACAAGTTATTTCAGAGGCCAAACTCTTTTCAATTTCTAGACATTCTAAAAACATGGTATGAAGGGAAAAACTACTTTGAAAATATATGAGTATTTTACATAAGTACATATTTGTGCCAAAAAGCCATCATTGGCTAAGGTTCCTTGTCACAGGTCCATGTCTTTAAAAACATGTGGTCATTTTTCATAATGTGTGAGTTACATGTTGCGGTTTCTGCCCAGTGAACATAACGCTTAACCTAGACCACTTGAGAGGTCTGAGTTCAAATGCCAGGTCAACCATAGGATTACAGGGCAAGAACCTACCTCTCGGCTGGAAAGTGTGTGTCTATAGAATGAAAGTATGAAGTGGTTACTCACTATGGACCTTAGCAGTGCATCAGGCTGTGTAATTTAATAAATAAAACAATCTTAAGTTGCTTTTAGACTCAGAATTGCATTTTTGCCTAGGGATGATTTTTATTTTGGCATATCTTTCTACTAAAGTTGAGGAAATGCTGCAAGAAAAAAGAAAAGAAATACAGCCAATGAGACAGCTAGGACAGGGCATCTTGGGACAGACAGTGTAAGTCAAAGAAAGTCACTGCTTAAATGTTGTTATCTGGCTTCAAAGTAAGGAATGCATGATGACTGAGTATTATAATTGCCTACTTAAAATGTTGGCAAAGTGTCCCAGGAAACCAGAGACAAAGACTGTTAGGTTCTCATGCACAAACAAGCTGCTTTTGGATGGGAACACTCCAAAGTATCACACACAGACAGTTACCGTAAGTGATCTTCATAAGACCTAGGGGATTCTGGAAAGCTGTTGAGTTAAAAGGACAAGAGCACAGTACTTTATTTGTAACTCACTTTTTATTGTTCACACAATCCCAGAGCAAGAAACAATACGAACACATTCATACTTTTCTTGGACTCTGCCTCCTTAACCGGACAGAGACACCCACAGTGTATTTCGGTCCTCCAAGCCATTAGTTGCCAGAGTTGCTGGTTATCCACAGATGGGAGCAGGTGTCAATCACTCTGCTCTGAGCTTGTCTGGAAGTGATAACCAAGAGCTGAAAGGCTCTGTAATCTCATTAGTTACTAACTCCCAAAGCCATCCCATCTCCAAAATGCCTCACCTAACACAAGATACACTAATGCAAGTCTATTCCCTTTATCTACTAAGCTTGTTATCCTGTTTAGGAAATAAATTGAGTTAGACTGGCAGGGATAAATTCTTAAAGAGTAGCTGTGTGAGTCTGTAAAAATAGCAAAGAGTTTCGTGGCACCATAAGGACTGGGAAGTGCTTATATTTGAAAGGGGGGGGGGGTTTGCTATTTATCATCACCTCTAGCCCATTGCCAGTTAAGCACAAACTGATTGTCTTCATCATTGCTTCTGATGAGCTTCCAAGCATTGATGAAGATTCATAATGATACATTCTAGGGGCATCTGAAGAAGTGTGCATGCACACGAAAGCTCATACCAAGAACAAACTCAGTTGGTCTCTAAGGTGCTACTGGAAAGAATTTCCTATTTTGTTTCCTATTTTGTTTCGACTATGGCACACCAACACGGCTACCCACCTGTAACATTCTAGGGGGTCATTCTTAACCATTACCATTCATTCTCTTGCTGAGTTTTTAGAAACAATTTCCTGTGTCCTCCTTAGTTTTATTACACAGTTATACCCTTGCATTAATTTTTCTTCTACGCAGTGTATTCCGCCCCCACCCCCCATTGTATCATGACTTTGCTATAGCTGCTTTTGCCAATCCAGCGCCAACCTCCAGATGTTTTGGACTATAAAGTGCTGACGGAGGCTTATCAGAGTTACAGTCCAAAATTTCTGACGGGCACCAGGTTGGTAAAGGCTGAGCTAGAGTTTCTTCTTCTGTTGTTGTTAGTTATATGCCCTTAATATCATAGTCCTCTGGATATACTTCATAATGTCAGCCAATTTTTCTATATATGTATTTGTTGTTCTTGGAAAACAGCTTACTGGAAGACATGGGAAAAATCAGAATTTTAGCTTTAAAAAGCCAGGGCGTACAACTTTTGTACAAGCTGTTTACTTTTTGTTAAAAGTAATATGTCACTCTGCATTACAGCATGCAAATTTAGTAAAACAACACACTCTGTATTTGTGGAATAGGTTTAGGAATCCTACAAGGAGCTTTCTGGCATGCCTTCTTTTGATAAAGACATTCTTAAACAGTGTGGCCTTTTTTAAAGCCTTTTAAAAACTGTGGAATCTCTCCCATGGCTGGATGGAGTCAGCTATGTATGTGAAAATATCTTGATTATCTCTTGTTGGTGCCTTGGCTCTTTGACAAATGCAGTTCATTTGAAATAAAAACATGATGCAGAGATTTCTGTCTCAAAACAATGAATTTTGACATTTTTTTTATACAGTATGCTGCTATAGTAAAGCAAATAAGTGATTTTCAATGTAGGAAAACTGGCCAGAATCCCTCACAGAGTTGGGCATGGTTATGTTCATTTAAATCACTGGGCTTCAGTACTGGACTTGGCATTCCTTTTTAGCACTTGAAGCGAAAACTTAACAGTATACTTTCCATGCTCTTTTTTTTTTTTAAAGAAAATGTCCCACAGGATGGAGGTTGAGCCCAGAAAAATGTTACCTCCCCTGGAATCTGCTGCCTGAAATGACTGTGGCATGATGCTTCACAATAAGACTGATTCTGCATGTATGCATGTTGTCGTCACCTAGCTTGCAGCCATTCTATCAGGCTACTTGAACTGTTTCTATCCCAGGAGGAGATTAAAAGAACTGATGCCTGAGTTTCCTTTTTTTCCATCTCCCTACTCATCGCTTTTCCCCTTTCTGCCATGCAATATATTTTGTCTGAAAGTTGTGACTAGTTGTTTTTTTTTTTTTAATGATCCAGTAGCTTAGAAGAGCACAGTAAAAAAAAAAAAAAGATTTCAGTAAATAATAAATGTAGGATTGTGTCTAGAAGGTAAAGGTAAAGGGACCCCTGACTGTTAGGTCCAGTCGCGGACGACTCTGGGGCTGCGGCGCTCATCTCGTGTTACTGGCCGAGGGAGCAGCGCAAACCAGAGCAGCGCACGGAAACGCCATTTACCTTCCCGCCGGAGGGGTACCTATTTATCTACTTGCACTGTCTACTGTATTTTAAATCCAAATAATTGTTTGATGGGTTGCTTTCTTGATAACATTAAGAGCGTACGATGAGCCCTTCTGGATCAGTCCAAAGGTCCATCTCGTCCAGCATCCTGCTCTCAAAGGGGCCAGTCAGATGCTTATGGGAAGCTCACAAGTAGGGCATTATTCTGAGCATGTTTCTTGAGAAGTGTAGAAAGAGTTTGAGTTTGGGGCCCCCCAAGGCCAGCTAGGACCAGAACTCTTAGCTTCCATTCAAACACACATTTCTGCATCAGGTTTCTACATCAGCCTTCTCCAACGTGGTGTTGTCCAGATGTTTTGGACTGCAGTTCCCATAATCCCTGATTATTCCTCATCATTGGCTGCTGTTGCAGGGGTTGTAGTCTAAAACAGGCAAAGAGCACAATGTTTGGGAAGACTGCTCTAGATCAAAAGCTATAACCAGAAATGTAAGCTCCTTCCACCCCAGAATTTCTGTAAAACGAACTAGCCTGTTTGGTAGTCAGCAACTTACAGATTTTTAGCCATTGAATGAAGTCACAGCCATGATTGGCAAGTGACCTTTTTGCACATCACCAGGTACAGCTAGGAGTTTTTAGAGCTGCTTCTTCCTGCTTCTACCTTATCACTGCCCAACATTGCATATAAAGGGGTGTGTGTGTGTGTGTGTGTTTGTGTGTGTGTGTTTCACGTCACTTGAATTGAGTGAATCTATGGTTTTCAGCAACAGCTCATATAATTGCCTGCCTGCCTACTGTTCTTTCTCTGTGCACATCCAGCACACAGTCCAGAAAATCAAAGCACGGACAGGCAGCACAGTTGTATCAGGATCTTGGTTGGCATAACATGATTAAACAATTTCAATTACGATGATAATAAAAGCATATATGCAGCTTTAAAAAATAGTAATTTTTATTAGCAAAGAATAGCATATTATACATTTTATCTATCAAATAATTTTTGAATAGAAATATAAAAGTGTACATGGAGCTTAGGATGCCATTAAAATGTGCTGATGCTTATTTTCAAAATATAAACCGTGCAAGTTTCATTTTTCCTGGGCCTCTGAACAGGGCAATTTATTTCCCTAATTCATAGCCTGTTATGAATCTAGTCCTTCACACCCTCCTGTGCTCACATCCTTGACAATAAGGCTGCAGTACTAATCCTATTTACCTGGGAGTGAACCCCATTGAATTCAGTAGGATTTACTTTTGAGTAGACATTGTTAAACTTTTTTTTTTAATAAAGAATTTATTGGTTTTTCCATAACAAAGAACAATCCAACACCTTCACCAACATTAACCCAACACTTACCCACCACAACTAAAACTAAACAAATACAAACATACCAACGATTCTTCTTCTTGTTTAAATACCAAAAAAAAAAAAATCTTGGTCGAATCATTACAGTTGACTTCCCCTGCCTTCTTTCCTTCGGTTCCAATTCCAGATTCTACTTTAATAACTTCACATTCTAAAAATTTAATTCATTTCAAAATTCAAAACTAAACATTCTTCTTAAAATCTTATTTTTTAGTTTACAATAATATTCCACTTCTTAACTTAACTAAAATCAGATCATATTATAACTTCATAGTAATTAATAACAAAACTCCATATCTTAACATATTATTCTTAAATCAAATCATAACATACATCTTCTTTCCCTTAAACTGCTGCTAATAAAAAGAAATCAAAATATCCCTTTTCTAGTTCTAAAACTTAAAGTCTTGACACACCGGCTTCAGGTTACCGTAATAAACCGTTTTTACTTTACCCTTAATACAGTTCACCCTATCCCCCTTCTAACCATTTTCCTTCTCCGTCTTACTCCGGAACCACTCCTCAAATTGTCCTCTTTTCTTGTAAGTCCACAGATCCAGACAAAGTCCACAACAGTCCTTGCATAGAGCATCAGGGTACGCAGATCATCTTCTTCCAGCTTCTCCGATTCAATGTTCCATTCTTCTTTTATTTGTAGACATATTAATTTTTTCCCCATCACTCCCGAGCTCTCACCTCGAGAGTTGGATATAGAAATCTTCCCCGTCCTGGGTCTGCCACCCCCAAAGGACGTTTCTTTTTTCCGGAGTCGCCAAACCATTTTGCTCTGTTCTTCAATCATCCCCTTCAGCTCTTTGCCAAGGCTCTCTTCCATTGCAGCCATGTCCTGAAAAGTCTCCTCTGTGGGAAGTACCTTTTCTGTCATATCCCGGTTCAATATCACCAATTTCTGGTTAAGCAGTTCCAGTCTCAAAAAAATAATCCTTTGTTCATCAGTCAATCCATGGTTCATAACCAACTCAAAAACGAAACCCAGCATGGCAGAAGCGGGCATAGGTATCAAATTTCAGTTTCAATTTCAATATTTTTCCATCTTGGTGCCAGTAGTTTTCCACTCAGTCTCAAGCTTTCGCAGCCATTTTCCCTGGAGCCAGGGCTCAAAGACTATAATTTTAAAAAGAGATATTCTCCACCATCTTGCTCCCCCAAAGGGAGATCTAAATAATCTCACTTGTCAAAAAATCAGTACTTTGTAACCATCACTGTAACAGCAGTCTCTCGAAACCGTTATTTTCTTTCCACCGAAGGGAGGCAGGCAGGCTTCCTTTCCATAATACCTCCCGGATCGTTAAATACGAAAAATAAGTCCAATCATGTACTCACAGCCACCGGGCTTCCTTATTTCTTTCCTCTGCAGGGAGAACGATGTCGCTCACCGCGGGCGGCGGCCGCCACTTCGCCGACCCGGTTGGGGCATGTCCCCTAATGGCCCGGCTCCGTAGTCCCTTCACCCCCACTCCCCCTTTACAGGGGGAGCGAGGGAAGGGTTCGGAGCCTTAGCGGGCCCGCCGGGGAGCCCAAGGCGCGGGACGCTCTTTCCGCGCCTCACCGGAGCCCCACTTAGCGGTAGCGGGGCTCCAACCGCCGGGCCGGCCTGGGTCGCCTCGCTGCCGAGGCAACCCACGACCGCCCGCGATGGCGTCCTCGCCGGAAGTCCAGACATTGTTAAACTTGAGCTGTAAATCAGTGGTACTTAATTTTGAGTAGATACAGGATTGTTAATCTACCCCCCCCCCACCCTATTTTTTAAAGCAATTAGGAAGGGCTTACTTGGGTATCACTGTTGTTATTTGGCAGGAAACTAATATTGATTTGTAAAACATTATTTTGCAATGACCAACTAGTTTTTGACAATAAAATATTTTTTGTGACATATATGTATATTATAACTTCCAGTGTTGGCAAGCTTCTTGCTTCATTTTGCTTTGGTATTTTGTTGTAGAATATCAAGATCGTTTAGTGTTGTAGCTAAAGCAGGGTGGAGTGGGGTGCATATTTATTTTTCTTTACATGAATTGTAAAAATATTTGTACAGTATCTTGCTTTTCTTCTCAGGAGCTCAAGGCAGCAAACATTGTCTTCCCCTCCCTCCCTCTCTTTTAATATTCACAACAGCCCCGTGAGGTAGGCTAGGTGTGAAAACAGATTAGCAAGTAGGATAGTGTTTTTCTTTGCATAAGGTATGCACTGTATTCTGTAGCACTGCCCAATATTCACCAACAATAGTCTTAATCCCCCATGTTGTGGTGAATGCTAAACTGCTGATCCTGGTAACTTCATGCATAGAAGTGTTAACAAACCAGTTTTGTGCTATCTGTCCATCCCTACTCTTCTAGAGATTGAATGCAGAAACGCCTGCCCTGCCCTTTTGAATTAGTATCTATTCATTCGGAACAGCTGGAGTTTATATTGCACTGAATCTTGCAGCCTTAAAAGGCATTTTTCAAATATTGACAGCTAAGTATTTTGGAAAATGTTTGTTTGTTTGAAGATACTTTCTTTGCTTAAACTTAAGAGCCAAAGGCCACAAATGCACATTTTGCAATGCCAAAAAGAGGCAGGCTCCAGACAGATCTGCACAATATAGAACTAGAGGTCAGCTTGTCCTCTTATTGATATCTCCCTGGTAATCTGACTGTGTCTTTTGCACATTCACATTTTCTGCATGACTCTCACCATGCAAAGAGGTGTGCCATGTGGTCTACAACATCACTCCATCACCACAACAGTACAGCAACTTTTTTTTTAGCATTGTAACCTGGAAATGTAGAAATAGAAGTAGTCATTGTATCTTCCTCTCAAAGTCAGAGGTTTTCAACTTTTTTGAGTCCACAGCTTGCTACGCCCCTGCTTGTGGAGTGTTCCTTCAGTCTCCTCTCCCCTCTCCTTGGGAATCCTCCAGGCAGCTGCTGCTGCCATCCCTAGTTTCTGAGCTGCGCCACCCCATGCCCCAAAGAGAGGTGCCTCCCAGAGGCACAGTTTGCCTGCGTAGCTTATAGCCAGAGCTGCTGCTACAGTAAATAGGTGTTTAAGCCTTTGGGAGGCAGAGACATGAGAGGGCATCAGAGGAGGGAAGGATGGAAAGAGGGACAGAGGCCAGTGTTTCCTGTGGCACCCTGACTGTCATTCAAGGCACCCCAGGGTGCCACGGCACACTGGTTGAAAGCCTCTGCTCTAAGTGATGGTGGGGAGCACCATACAAAGTGAAAATAACCCCGAAAGTGTTTATGTGAAGCTCTCCTGAGTCTAGCTTGGATGAGTGTGTTCCATAAAATTGTGGAATCCATTGCAAATCTGCAAGAAAGGAAGTCGTTGAATAAAACGGAAGGGCTCCCATTGCTCGGTCCTTGCTCCTGCCAACCTAGCAGTTCGAAAGCACGCCAAAAAGTGCAAGTAGATAAATAGGTACCGCTCTGGCGGGAAGGTAAACGGCATTTCCGTGCGCTGCTCTGGTGTCGGTGTCCCGTTGCGCCAGAAGTGGCTTAGTCATGCTGGCCATATGACCCGGAAAAACTGTCTGTGGACAAACACCGGCTCCCTCGGCCTGTAAAGCGAGATGAGCGCTGCAACCCCACAGTTGTCTGCGACTGGACTTAACTGTCCTTTACCTTTACCTTTTAAATACTGCACCTAAGGAACCAATGTAGTGTAAATGTATAGAAGCCCTCTTCTTGTGTTTTTGGATCATGTGCTGCACAGAAGGAATGGGATTGCACCCACTCGCTCCACCCTGACCTCTGTGCATTAGGCAGAACATGAGAATGGGCTCTTCCCTTGTTCAACTGTGTGTGCGTAAAACCTGTTCTCACATTCTGCCTAAAGGCACAGCAGATGTGATCCTACTCTTAACCGAATGCATGGGGGAAGACAGCTAGTGTTGGATTTGTATTAGGGAAACATAGGTTAAAATCCCTAGTTATTCATGAAGCTCATTGTGTAGCCTATTAGAGAAACCACTGACTCTTACCTACTTGACCTGGTTGCTGTGATGATGAAGTGAGAACTCCAAATATATTATTTTGGGATCTTTGGAGGATGAGTGGGGTACAAGTGTAATAAGCCACAGCAATGAGAACATTTTGTAGTGGAGGGAATTTTAAATCCGAAGTTTAAGCCCTACTTGTCTCATGGTCTTTCAAGTGCCATATTAGGAAAAGAGTGTTTCCTCCCAGCCTGACTTTTGTCAAATCTGTGAGGATATGCCTTAAAGCTAGGAACAAGCAAGAAAACAAACAAAAACTCTGCAGGATCTGAATTCCTCATGGGACTGAAGTGGATGACATGTTTATCTGGAAGCCAGTTTCTTTTTTTGCTTTCAAGGGTTGAAAGGAAATTTGGGAGGAGAAGAAACGTGGAAAATACTGGAAATGTCTGAGTGATTTATTGAAGGCAATTAACCATGGAGAATTTGTTTTCTCTAGGCAAAATAATAGTGTATACCCAGTGAGGAGTTCCTTCCTGAAGGGGCCGATGGACTACGTATGAAAAGAGGAAGGCCTGAATTCAGTGGTACCTCTAGTTACGGACTTGATCCATTCTGGGGTGCCGTTCACACTCTGAAAAGTCCGCAACTAGAGTGACGCTTCTGCGTACATGCGTGGCACGATAGAGCGCTTCTGTGCATGCGCGTGGGGGCAAAACCTGGAAGTATACACTTCCAGGTTTGCCGTGTTTGTATCCTGAAAAAACGCAACCGGAGACTGACGTAACAAGAGGTACGACTGTATACAGATTAGGATTTGCAGCCCAAGATCCTTTCAAGAAGTGCCATACCTTTAACTCACTGTGTATCATACAATATTACCTCCCAAAAAGCAAGTTACTTGGAAAGGGCTCACAAAAATTGGCTCTGTGTGTGGCTCTTGGAACTCTTCCCAGCCATACCTTCCTTGAGTATTTCCACATCAACCTTGAGTGTTTTTTCCTGGCAGGAATGTGTCCTTGAACTCTGATATTTTTATTTGATTTAATTTAATATTTTTATTTTGCTTTTCCAACAACAAATGTTGAGCTCAAAGAGGCTCACAATAATCACTGTAGCATTGAAAATTTACACTAAAATATGAAAAACTTTATATAAATAAAAAGCAAAACAAAACACAAATTCATCAATTTATCTGATTCAGCCCTGTGCCACTTGACATGCGCATGCATGACTCAGGGGGCTTGAGCCCTGGTCTTTTGCACTGGGACCTGGTTCTTCTGTCCCTTCATTTTTCAACAATTTTTTTCTTATAGTTTGGCTAGGTGTTCTTAAAGGGCTGTGTCAGTAAGACCCCATCCATCCATCATCTTAATGTGCCCAGGGGTTTGGTTTGAATATGTTCCCATGCTGCTGACTGCTTACTTTCAGTACATACAGACATCCTGGGATCAGGACTTTTTTGTTAAGAAGGCAGGCAGCTGTGCATCCCTGAAGATGAGATTGAAAAGTGATTGAGAACTCATGATAAGTCTGAGATTTTAAAATGGCAAGGATTTTGCAAAAATAAAAGCAACCCTTTCCACTCTCCCCCAACCCAAAAGAAATCAGCAGAAGAAATTAGCAAGGTGTCCATGGTGAGTGAGTAAATATGCGCATAATTAGCCCATATTTTTAAAAGGAAAAAGGCTCTGATAATGAAGGAGGAGGGGTGAGACAGTGGCCAACACAACAGACATTTATTCAAACAATAGTGAAGGAACTCTCTGGAAAGATTAGTGCCTGATTAATGAGGTACAAACCTTCACATAAAGAAACTGAAAAGCACAGTAATCAAGGCAGACTGGACAATAAAATGTGGAGTATGGTATGTTGTGTAAATCGTGTAAAATTATTCACTGGTTGAGCTTCCAGGGTATCTGTTTCTGTAGGCTTATATTGTAAGCATTTTTCTTCTTTGTTCATCCTCATAAGGTGCAAACCCTTGCTTATTTGTTTTTGGCAAACCACACTGAAACAAAAATCAAAACAACTTAGGCCCAAACAACTGGATTTCCCAGCAATGAATTCCGTTGGCTTGCTAGTGCAATATCACTTCTGCAGTCCTGTACTTACTGGGAGTAAGCTCCATTGAAACAGTGTATCTTACTCCTGAGTAAAATGCATATGATTTCATTGTTAACCTAATATCTCTTCAGAAACCTAGTATTAGAAGCTAGTCCTCTTTCATATTTAATTTTCCTGCTCCAGCAGTTTAATTACACTCATGCTAGACAGAATGTTAAAGTTGTTTTTGTGGCTTTGAAGGTTTCCTTTACAAAGTGTATGGGCCATGGTAGTGTGCTTTGCTCTAGAGAGTTTAGAGTTCTGTGATGGATGGAGATGATTATGAGCATGGTTTTTGCATCTTTAGTCTGAAGTTTTTCAGGAAATAATGTGCTCTGTGCTTTCTTCGCATTTCTCATTGAACTTGAGTTTTATGAAGGTGAGTTTTTGTCTTGAACAAGCTAAACATCTAGAATGTGTGTGTTTTAAAGACCCCTAAATGCATTCTGAGGACACAGCAAAGAGCTTCCTCCAGTTTTCTTCAAGCACTATAAGCCATTTGGCTCCTGCTGTGATTCAAAATCAACCTCTGACTTGATTTGTTCTGAATTTCCTTGAGGGAGCTGGGTGATCACAGAAGAAAGTGTTCCTCTATTTGAATAAGAAGTGGTTTGCATTCGAAAACACTTGAGCAAAGAGTCAAATAGGTTCTTTGGTTTCCTACCACCTGTGAATTAGTTAAATAGGAAAAGAGCTTGGCTCAGGGCCAGTGGGTCTCTCATTACTTGTAATTAGCTTAATTACATCATAAATAGCCCATCAAGGGATAGGAAGCCAAGCTCAAACAAATCAGCAATTCTGCTTTTATAAGGCAACCCACATGGCTCTTTGATCAAAACCAATAACAACAAATGAGCTAAATGGGGCAAGAGACAACCCCACAGCATGGGCCTTTGTCTCTATCACAGCGTGGGTCTCCTAGTCCCTACCTTTGCTTCATGCTGGAGGTGCCTCTCTTTAGTCTGATGGAAGTATTCCATTAGCTTCAGTACATTCTTGAAGTGATGGTTTTTGCTTTAGAGAGGATCTGTTGTTCCAGAGTGAAAGGTAAGGTGATTCCAAGAAAACAATATTTTTAAAAGTATTGTGTCTTCACACAACATCTGATTCATAGGTGCTGGAGTTAATTTATTTGTAGATTTCCAGAAGTTGTTGCCAGGCTTTTTAAAATACCTTATTATTGGAGCAAGAAATCACTTGCTAAATGGGAATTAGTTTTGTTTTTCTTTTTTTTACCTGGTAGTGGCTATTCCTGTAGAGACTGAGAATGCTGATCTTGGTGAACCATTGGTATCACCTAACTGGGTCTTTTCTGTGTTGTACATTGGATTTTCTTCATTCTTGCCATGTTTAAGAACCTATTTGCGTTAAGAGAAACAATAAAAGTTTAAATAGTGTATATGTATTTCCAAACGCAAAGTTGATACATCCCTTTGTGGCCCCTCAGCATGTCCCCCTGCAAGTGTTTTCACACGCTCATTTGTATTTCACACATTATGCATTTCCTCCAGGTTTAAAGACTCTTTTGAGTTTGTGGCTCTGAAGTATAGATTGACCTTTTGGCAATAAATAATCTAGTCTGTGCTCCCTTCTGCAGTACATATACTAAAACAGGAAATATGTGAAGCTCTACATTTTTAAAGAAACAAGCAACTAAATAAATGCTCTAGTCAGTAATGGAATCCTTCAGAAAATCCCTTTTAAAAAAATCAATAATTGTCTCTTGCATCTCTGTGCATGTTTACTGTAAATATTTCTGCGAGTCAGAATATTCTGTCTCACAGTGTTATAACCAAAAGATGATTTATAAACATTTATTGGGCTGTAAAAGAGATGGTATGTTCCCAGAGAGATGTAAATAAAGATGTAATATAAAATATACAAGTATATAAATGCCTATGTTCACCTTGGCTACTGACTTGATGTGCCCATAATGGCTTAGTTTGTAATGCAGAACTATAGCTTAATGTTATGAGGCTTTCCCTGACCTATAAGACTGGACACAGTTTTATATGTCTAAATTTCTGTCTTATTTGGTTTTATATTATTTTATTTGGTTTTATATTGCTGTTCAGCTGGTTTTTGTTATGTTTTAATATATTGTTTTTTAGACTGTACTGCTTAGCGATTTTTGAAATACTAAGCAGTATATAAATATATAAACAAAACCACAGCAAACCGCAGGCTCACACACTCTCCCTTCCCTTCTTTGGAGAAACCACAAGGAGGAGACAGAAAACTTCAGCTTCCATTTTAGATTGTCACCATTTAACGCTGTGTCTGAATACAAAACTATGTTTAATCTTAACTGTGGGCAGTGAAAACAAGCCAACTTCATTAAAAAAATGGTTTGAAGTTTGTTTCCACTAACCATAATTAAGATTAACCACAGTTTGTCTGGGTTCAGACATCATGACAAGCTGTGAAAAAATCTGAAGTGGAAGCAAAGCTTCTGAATGCCACCTCAAAGCTGTGCCGGAGGAGTATTGTAAATCAAAAGGCTCACTGTGGTTTGTCCTGATAACAATAAACTATGGTATGTCCCAGGTAGGACCTTAAGGTCCTCAAATAATAATTTGTTGGAGGTCCCGAGCCATAAGGATGCTAGGTTGGCTTCAACTAGGGCCAGGGCCTTCTCAGTACTGGCCCCGACTCGGTGGAACAGTCTGGCACAAGAGACCAGGGCCCTGTGGGATTTGGCATCTTTCCGCAGGGCCTGCAAGACGGAGCTGTTCCACCTAGCCTTTGGGTTGGTTCCAGTTTAACCCTGATGTTTTGTTCTTTTGGTGTGATTGGTGGTCTACTTAAAAATGAGGCTGCAGTTTAGATTTAATTTTAAATTGTATTTTAATCTGTATCTTAATGAATTGTTTTATGTTTTTGTTGTGATTTTATTGGTGTTAGCCGCCCTGAGCCCGGTTTGGCGGGGAAGGGCGGGGTATAAAATTATTATTATTATTATTATTATTATTATTATTATTATTATTATTATTATTATTATTATTATTAGCATTATTAGCATTATGTGCACATGCAGGCAATGCTAACAGCTGGTAGTGCTTTTTATCTTGTTGCATGAGGAGTGGAAATTGTTAGATTTGAGTAAACGTCACAATTCCACTCCTTGCCTTAGTTATTGAAATGTTTCATTCAACTACAGCCTGTGCAGGTTTAATCTCCCTGTACTTCATATCACACTCATTTAAAAAGGCATCCCCCTAATTTTTAAAATCCATAATCCTCTGAATTATTTTCCAAAGTCCTATGCTCTTTGAAACACTGATATATCCAACCCCAGATCATAGACTAGTACATATAAAACACTCACAAAATTCAACATTTTGCAAAACCCCCTTTCATTTATATTTTGGTCTTGCTGCATCTGTCTGTGCATGGTTATAAATAAACAGTTGTCTATATACCAAACCATATAATAGGCATATTTATTTTAAATCTTGCTTTTCTGTTCAAAAGCTTCCAGGGAGGGATCTACAATGCAAACAACAATAATAAAATCAGATCTCTCTGTGTGTGAGAGAGATACGGTACTCTATGTAGAGTACACATGAGCCTTATTAAGACATTCAATTTCATGTAAAAAATAATGCATAAAGAGTTGGAATTGGCATCATGCCCAGTGGTCCTGAATTCCACATATTCAAGTTTCTGTTGACACAGGGGCCTGCATGCACACACAAACTTTTCATATGATCTGTACTCTCTATTTTTAAAGTGTATGGATCATGCATAGGAAACCTATATGTAACCATGAACTGCAGGAAGTCTTCCATGCATTCATATTTCAACACAAGCAATATTTTCATTGGGCTAAACACACACACACTATCTCTCTGTGTTTTCTACATGGTGGATCACTAACATTTTCTTTACACATCACATTTTTAGCATACCTTACATTCTATAATGTTTAGGATCTAAAAACAAATCATTTGAACATGTTTGCTATTTTGATATGGGTACATGCTGCAGGGATTCCCTGACAGATCAAGACTCCTTGCATTTCCAGGTTTGTAATCACATTCACCAAAGTGGGTTTCCAAGCAGATGCTAGCTGGGCCTTCTGTTGCTAATTTTGAGATCATTGAGGCCACATGCAATTTTGTGCACAAATTTTGTGTGTTGTTTTTGAACAATTTCTAAAAAAAACATTTTTTGCATCTCAGCCACTCTGCAATAACTAGGTGGCATCAAGTGAAGTTGTATGAATGGCTAATTGCCATAGATGCAAGGTTAAACATCTGCTGGTAAAATCCTTGGTGGAGGCAAATTTATAAGTAAACTTTAAAAACTTACATTTTTTCACTTTTTACAGCAGTAACAATACACCTTTTCTATGAGAGTGACAAATTAAAAACTATTTGTCTATTGATTTAAAAAAAATGTTATTGGCATCCTTGTGTCAGATTGAAAGAGAACAAAACTAGGTTTTTGATCACTCCTTGATTTGTTTCTCCTCCCTCCCTACAGTCATTTTATATCAGAATTTACCTTGTACTTGATTAGTTGTCAGCTAAGAAAGTAGGCCAGCCTTCTTCTGTGTAGTCTGATTGACAAGAGGAAGTGTTTGCTGAGGTCATCTTTGTTTGCTTATGGAGCATTTCAATATAAACTTAGTGGCTGAAGGTCTGGCAAGACACTTCTGTAAGTTTCAAGAAAATAGGCTTTTAATAAATAGCTGTAATGGTACCGTACTTTCCTTACGTATACTGATACCAAAAGTGTGCTTGGTGTTTGGTAACTGTTGAAATACCTGGAAGATGACTGAAAGAGATGTGTTTCACAGGCTGAGATTGCATAGTCACCAGAATTACAAAAAGCACCCCTGGCCACTGCTACTACCACTTGAGCATTCCCAGTTAACACCAAGTTCAGGAGCACCCAACACTTTATAATCCTCTTGAAATGATACAAACCCTCTTGAAATTGTTGAAGGTTGGTTGTTTTTAGAAAATGACTAAAACACTAAGGCTGTAAAATACCTAAACGTTTTTGTCATTTTGAAAACTGACTTATTTCACAATACAGCAGCAATTTGAAATCTGTGCTGAACTGTGGAAGACCTGCACAATCGTGATGTTGGATTGTGGCCCATGTAAAATCTGAATGATGTAATTGCATAATTATGGACACACACACACACACACACACACACACGTATTCTGGGAAGCTGCACAATATGAATGCATTTTGAAGCTGACTGACATTTTTCCTCTTATAATCCTAACAATAGAGTATGAAGAATTAGCTATGATTTCTACCTGTGCTTCCTTTCTAGAGCATCTACATCTGCTAGATACTGTACTGTAGGTGAATCAAAATAAAGATCTAAGGCCCTCAGGTTTACAATCTAAAACAATGTATAAACAAGAGAAAGAGAGTGGAGGGAAAAAGGCAAAGAAGAGAGAACAACTGGACAATGCCATCATGAAGAGATTAATTTTATTTATTTATTTGTTCCTGCTCCATTAGCCACATCAGCAGCAGTGGTTTATCTCTACCCTCCCTACCTCAGTATAAGGAAGGGCCAAAGGGTATCTGAAGAAGTGTGCATGCACATGAAAGCTTATACCCAGAACAAACTTAGTTGGTCTCTAAGGTGCTACTGGACAATTTTTTATTTATTTTGAAGGGCCAAAGGTTCTTCTTCAGAAGGAGGCATTCATTATATAATTTTTGTCAGGGACTGGCAGGAGCCCAGAGGAGTGGTGTGATGTGCAGGCAGAGGAGAGAGGGGGGGGGAGAACGATCTGGGGGAAGGGGCCAGTGATTTGTGGGATTCTGTTCCACCCATGAGGCAGTTGCCAGCAGAGGTGGAAAAGGGGGGATGAGAGCAGGTGACTGGTCATCGGGAAAGGAGCAGGAGCTGAGGGAGGAGCTGCAAGGGATCCTGGAATCTGTAGATCAGGGGTCAGCAAACTTTTTCAGCAGGGGGCCGCTCCACTGTCCCTCAGACCTTGTGGGGGTGGGCGGGCTATATTTTGGGGGTGGGGGTGGGGAAAACAAACAAATTCCTATGCCTCACAAATAACCCAGAGATGCATTTTAAATAAAAGAACACATTCTACTCATGTAAAAACATGCTGATTCCTGGACCATCCATGGGCTGGATTTAGAAGGCGATTGGGCCGGATCCGGCCCCCCGGGTCTTAGTTTGCCTACCCATGCTGTAGCTCTTTCAGCCAATGGTTTTAAGGAGAGATGTGGGGCATGAATACTCTGTTGCTCCAACTTTCTGAGACTGCCACAGATCCCCAGTTATAGTTTGCTTGGACAGCTAATTAGTGAGAAGCTTTATTGTATATCACTTGCATGTTAGGAGCTGATGTAATCAAGTGCCTTCATTAATAAAGAACTATGAAAGCTAGCCACTTGTTCTCAATGGTCCGGGGTGCAGGTTGGTTCAGTTGTGATTAAATAGTGTATACATCCTGCTTAAATAATAGTTTTGGATGGAGTGGCCAGGAGAGTGCTTGCACTACCTTTAATGTCTTAACTTTTTACTAAGCATAAATAGAGCTTCTATCCTTGGTTTCTAATCATGGTGGCTACATAGGTGCTCTCCTGGACACCTCACACCACACCTTGCTATGAGGAAGGAACCCCTTGCTCAGAGAGAGGCAGGGGAGAGGGGAAATAACATCGCTGGTTGGGTGTTCAACTGGTAGCTGGCAGGCAGACAGGCAATTAGGCAACTGCTGCCCACTACAGTTATCTGAGCTTGTCTTATAGTGGCAGCCCTGAACAGAGATGGAGCAACCACCCAGCAATCTTTCATCCTCTGGCTCATGGCAGCATATTGTCTGACTTCACTATTTAATGTCCCTCCATATAAAATAAATATATCCTCACCTACAGCATGTCAAGAGAAGGGTAAGTTTAGTTTCTTCCTGCCTGGCATCTAGTTTTCTATGAGGATGAAGGAGCATTCCATTGTATGAGCCCTCGCATGCAATCTGAAGTGATACAGTCCAGGCACTGGTTTATAACTTCATCTGCTCTTTTGTGAGGACTAAGCTTCTTTAGGAAAAACAGAAACTGATCTGTGATCAGAAGGTCAAATAGTGCAGAGGCAAAAGTAACACTTAGAGCAGGGGTCCCCAAACTAAGGCCCGGGAGGCCGGATGCAGCCCAATCGCCTTCTAAATCCAGCTCGTGGACGGTCCGGGAATCAGCGTGTTTTTACATGAGTAGAATGTGTCCTTTTATTTAAAATGCATCTCTGGGTTATTTGTGGGGCATAGGAATTCGTTCATATTTTTTTCAAAATATAGTCCGGCCCCCCACAAGGTCTGAGGGACAGTGGACCGGCCCCCTGCTGAAAAAGTTTGCTGACCCCTGACTTAGAGGCTGTTATAGATACTTTGCAAAACACACGCACATCAGCATTAGCAACACAACTCTGCCATTCTTCAGCTGATAAACCTCTTGTTTTTACAGTCTTTGTACACTTTTTCAAACCGTGAATTTATAGCAGGTTTAAAAGCCAAGAGTCAGCAACTAAAACAGCATATGAGTTTTTGAACCATGGGGGCCTGACCATATTTTCAGAAAAGCTGCCATATCCTAAACCATCCTCAAAACCAAAGGGCTGTCTCTCTGTGGGTTGGTGTCCGTATCTCTCTCTCTGTGTATGTGTGTGCATGAGTGTTTTTAAAAAAATCAACATACTTTAACAGTCTATACTTCTCTTCTATAAATCTGCCATGGACTGAAAGATCTAGAAAGCATGAAGCAAAATTTTAAACATATTTTACTAAGCATTGGGAAAACTCTATATTCTTCTCAAGAATCCAAATGAGCTTCCCACAACAAAGAGTCTTATAGGTATCACAGGGATCTTTGTCATTCTTACATCTTTAGAATGTGATGAAATATTCACAGTTACGCAGCTTTCCTAAGGGAAGTTATAATTCCTTGCCCATTCCATAATTCTGTGGCTTAGTAGTTGCTTCCTCTTCTCCTTACAGTTGACATATCTTCAGCCTTCTTTCCTGTCCATGTCTTGGCAGGCTTCATTTGTCATGCTCTTCTTAATATTTCCCTCCCTGCAAGACTTTCCTTAGCATTTCCCCCTTGTAGGTCTTCCTGTCTTCAGGAGACTCCTAATCAACCTCAGCTGGGGGAGGTGATGGACTCTTGATTGCAATAACAGAGTAGCTGCTTCAGTCCATTCATCCCCATTATGTGGCAAACTTGTTATCTCAAAGGAAAGAGACACATTTCCTGTCTGCTGTAACGCCCCCCCCCCCCACAACTTGGCAGGCCTCAGCCTGGCCTCCCTCACATGATCCCAGCATGCAGCTACTGTGGCTGCAGTTTTTATGTGAAAAGGCTCAACACTAAATACACAGAGCTTTCGAACTAGAGATGCTTAAAGCGTAGTTTCCTATCTTGTGGCCCTATTCTAGTTTGCAATGGTTATCTTACAGTCGA
Organism: Lacerta agilis; assembly: GCF_009819535.1. NCBI lineage: Eukaryota > Metazoa > Chordata > Lepidosauria > Squamata > Lacertidae > Lacerta > Lacerta agilis. Next base: position 67,598,845 of record NC_046313.1, read on the forward strand.
TGAGAATTGCACTTGTGGGGGGTGGAGTACTCTGCCTGCCTGTCTGTCTTTTTCTCCTCTCTCCCATTATGATAAGGTGTTCTAACACTGAGAGTTGAGGGATAACTAACATTAGGTAGGTAGCATAGCTTTTCACTAAGAGCAGGTGTTTCCACTGGAGAGAGAGACTCATATTTTCCAATTACAGAAACTGCTTTCTTGAAAGCCCAAGGAAGTATAGACTGTTAATTCCTGTGATTAACATTTCCGTGTGTACAGCTCTAATGTCCCAACAAAGACATACACTAAAGATTTCACAGGGGCTTGCTATGCCCTGCAAAAAACCTGCTGCCCTGAGGAGCTTTTTCAGAAAACATGCCACATCTGCTGATCTTCAGCAGAGAACTCGTGAGAGAAACATAGTATATGAAGGCCCAGTATCACCATGGTACTTTCCTGGGTTAGAAACTTAAGCAGGTTGTTAAATGACTGGCAGTTCCCATATGCCTGGGATTTGGGGTGAGGGGCAGGAGGAGGTATGTGTTACAGGCAAATTTGAGATACCTTTCCTATTGCAAATAAAATATTGGGGCAGATTCATACAATTGCTATAATCTCAGTGTTTTATTTCTTTACTTCTATCCACCTTACTCTACCTGACCCTTAGTTCCTTCTTCTGGTTTCTCTCATTCATTCTCAGGCATCTTCCATGCCTTTCCTAATGAAGCTGATTGTCTTTTGTCTCTTCTTTAGTTACTCACCTCTGTCTGGCACTTTTCCTTACTTCCCTGCAAGACACTCAAATAGGAACAATAATCTGAACCAATCCTCAAGAGAAAGCTGCCATTAAGGACGTGTGCCTTCTAGGTTGTGAAGTATGGCACTGGTTACTCTGTTGGCATTTCAATTAAATTCAGTTACCCAGGTTAGAAAAGAAAAGAAAAGCCGACCTCATCCCCCCCACACACAAATCAGCACAGTTCCTGCTGACAGGAACACTGGGAAGTGGTTATTGAATATAAACACACTGTGCAATTTACATGTTAATTATGTTGAATGTGCTACAAGGCCGTAATTAGAAACTAATTGGGTGAGAGCACATGTAATTGGTTTTGCTGGCATAGCGGACATTCTCATGATGCACCTGGGAAGTCTTCATAGTCCAAAGGGGGAATTAACTCCTGTTGTCTGCTGTGTCAGTCTCCTGTGTGCAGATACCTTTAAAAACAAAAGAACAGAACTGCCTATATAAGCCTGTCTGTCTGTCTGTCTGTCTGTGTCTGTCTCTCTGTGGGTTGGTGTCTGTATCTCTCTCTGTGTGTATGTGTGTGCATGAGTGTTTTTTTTAAAAAAATCAACATACTTTGTTTATCAATACAAACTGCCTGAATTATGAACAAAAGTGTCTTCCAGCAGGAATTAAACCATTAATTAAACCATTTTACCTGTGATCTAAATCCAGAACAGTTATTTGTTTTAGCTGAAAGTCAAGCCAAAGTAGTTTCGTGTCCATATAATGCTGGGACAGGGAACTCCTGTTTCACAGCATGAATTTCAAATAATGACTGGATTCCTAACCTTGGGGTGGGGGTGGGGGGAAAGTGGCTGTTCAAAAATGCCTATACATTTAGCGCTAGGAAGAAACTTACATTCCTTTAATGCCATCAGTATGTGAGGTGTACTGGAGAGCAGAGAAAGCGCACAAACCCCTCCCAAAGATTTGCAATCTATTTAAAGTTTGTAAATACCCCAGGGCTCCTGCCCACCTAGCAGTTCGAAAGCACGTCAAGTCCAAGTAGATAAATAGGTACTGCTCCGGCGGGAAAGTAAACGGCGTTTCCGTGCGCTGCTCTGGTTCTCCAGAAGCGGCTTAGTCATGCTAGCCACATGACCCGGAACCTGTACGCCGGCTCCCTTGGCCAGTAAAGCGAGATGAGCACCACAACCCCAGAGTTGTCTATGACTGGACCTAATGGTCGGGTTACCTTTACTTTTAAATACCCCAGGAACTGAGGGATTGACAAACTGAAAACCAAAATAGCACAGAATAGACTATGCCAACCTGGTTACTCAGTTGGACACCTCTTTGATGAGCATTGTAGTCCAAATCAATTGGAGGACACTACATTGATGAAGACCAGCAGAGAACATTTAGTCACTCCAAGCCATAGCACCACAAGATCCATGAAAATCTCCTCCAAACTTTCCTCTGTGCTGAGTTGTGCTTCTTGAATTATATACAGAGGCACCGACACTCCTAAAAATACTGTCATCCATATTGACAAAATATTGTCACTGCTTAGGGTTGTTTGTGTAGTCAGGCCAGCTCTAATGACATACATGTGGCCATAAGGCTGCAGGCAATATGAAACTAAAACCTTTGCTAGCAAAATAACTTCTGAAGAGGGATTTATAGGAAAGGGGAACAGTTTGATAGTTGTTTTGCACTTTCAGATTGGCTTCTTTAAGGATATTATATGAACGCATACATGTACCTGTATTTCACAGGATCTGGTTGCCCAGATAACTGAATCCATTAAGAGGAACCTAGGCTCATGTCCACAGTCATTTGGGGAAAGTTGCTATTCCTTTACAGTACTTCCACATGCAGCAGCTTATAGGATTGCTTCAGGAAACAATGCTGTAAGGTAGGCTTCCTCAACCTCGGCCCTCCAGATGTTTTGAGACTACAATTCCCAGCATCCCTGACCACTGGTCCTGCTAGCTAGGGATCATGGGAGTTGTAGGCCAAACAAAAACATCTGGAGGGCCGAGGTTGAGGAAGCCTGCTGTAAGGGGGGATATGACTGAATAAAGCTCATGGAGCAGGGAAGTTCTGTTCCAAGCACTGGAAGCAGTCTGAGAGAAGGAAGTGGGAGAATGAGACAAATGACAAATAAGTCAGATAATGCATACAAAGGACCCTGCTGCATCAGACCTAAAGTCCAACTAGTCCAGCATTTGGTTCCCATGGTGAACAGAAGCCCACAAGCAGGGAATGATATCAATAGATGATGAAAACAAATGAAGAAGGAGGTGAAGGGAAAGCCCTGGCCAGACTATGCTTAAGGTGCCTATTCAAGTAGCAGAATTTCCATCAGGATGGATGCTTTTGATTTTTGAGAACCAGCCCAAGTAGCGGGTGAATTGACATCAATGCTGAATGTGTTAGTGCTACTTTGTAGACTATGTTCAAATGATGTTCAGAACAATTGGAATATGAATGTTTTCAATGTCCAGTAGGAACTGGTTTATTTTGACTGTACATTCTAATCATTGTAGACTTTGCATGTGGGAAATGCAAAAGCCAGTTTTAGTATTGTTGTGTTAAAATGGCCATAGAAAAGCAAGGCTGGGCTGAGCTGTTCTGAACTAAAAACAACACTGGAAGTGAACCAGCTGTTATTTCTCCCCATAACCCAATAACAGAGAGTCACCAAAAGCAATTAAAAGGCTGTAAATTTTTAGGATTGATATAGGAGGATCTGCTTTATGAAACCTATAATCAGCCTGTGGAATGTCATGCCAGCTCTGAGTACTGAGCCCAAACACTGTGGGGAACATGGATAAAGGACTGGATATTTTCATGATCACTGGCATCTTTTATAGCTGGTGGAGAAAAGATAAGAAAGGTAATTTAATTTTTGTGCTGTGGGGTGAAACATGATCTGCTCCAGAAGTTCAGGTTGGAAATTCCACACCTGGCTGTGTGTGTGCAGCACAGAGTTATCTGTATGCTGTGCACACATGGGCAGGTGTGGACTGGCCATGATTTGGGTGGGAGGAGAGTAGAAGCTGCCTTTCCTTGTAGGCAAAAATAGAGAATTTAAGAGAAGAATGGGCCAGGAGGGTAGGGCTTTGAATGCAAAGACTTAATCGACATTTTGGCTTAACCCACAGTGTATATTTTGTAAAGCTTAATAAATTCAACTGGTATATTTTGGAGTTAGTGGGTTTTAGATTGAAGACTTGGGCTAATCCCAAAATAGGTTTCCAGGTGAGATGAGTAGATTGGGTTGGGCTGATTTGTTTGATTCAGTAAGGTGAATTTTCTGTAGTTGTAAGAGAGGAAGTGGAAGCATTGTGTAAAGGCTAAAGACTTCCATGTTGTACTGCTGGAAGGTAGATTTTACTTAGCAATTTCCCTACACAGCTTTCAAAGTTGCTCTTGGTTTTGGAGACTTACATTTCAGCAGTTAGTCAACTTTCTTAAGAACTAGTCTACTTCTTCCAGAGACTCTTTCTTATTTTAAGCTTCATCAAGTTAAAGCAAAAGACTGAACGTGTATTTTACTATCTCCACTGTTGGAGGCAGTCTGCCTTTGAGTACTAGTTGCAGGTGATCACAGGTGGAGAGAGCACTATTGCATCCAGGTTCCACTTGTGGTCTTCACAGTTGACCACTGTGAGAACAGAGTGCTGGACTGGTGGACCTGGGAAATGATCCAGCAAGGCTCTTCTTGTTTTCTGGTGTTGCAGCTACCAGGGTCTCTGGGAAGTGGTAACAGTAGATGCTTTTGTGTAGGTGCCCCTGTCTTTATCTCTTATCTTTAACCGATCACTTCAGTGTTTATCTCATTCCATTACACTTTGGTAAAGGCAAGGCAATGCTTAAAAGGTTTGTGAATTGGAAAACCTATTCCTTTGTCTTTAGGGAAGAAAGCATTTTTGGTATCGGTGAGAAGTCCCCGTCTTTTTCTCTAGCCCAGAACAGAGTTCTGAGTGTTCATTGATTGGCCAAGAGTGTCTGGGAGTTCCGGAATTATTTTCCAGCCACAGCCAATTAAAAGAGGATTAGGCTGTCAGCCAGCCATGGCAATGTGGTTTTGTTGGTCTGCTTTGGTAAAGGGCTGCTTGCTCTATTGCAAGATAAGATACTTTGTTAGGAAACCAGCCTCTCTAATTAGTTGTTATCTGCTGAATAATTTGTTTCATTTGGAAATGTGGATGCTGTGGAGATACCAAGTCTCTGGATCTCTCTCAAAGCGAAGATCCCAGGGAGAGCACAGAGGCATTTCTTAAACCCTGGGAGCGGAATTGAGACCAAGTCAATTCTGACTTTCTCAGGAAGGAAAAACATTATCTCTTCTCAGCTGCCAGCATGTTATGGAGTTGCTTTGTACGTATCTGGAATACCCATTCAGAAGACTGTCTGTATTCAAATATATCTGAAGAGAAACACACAACTGAAACTGGTGGATTACAGTATTTTGGCACTGGTGTCTCTGGCAGTGATGAAAGTGAGAGGGAATAGAAGTGAGTGTCAAACAAATATGGAATTCTGGTGAAACATTCATCACCCAAATTCACTGCTTGTATGACTTCTCCCCAAAGCACAAATGAGGTGATTTTTAGTCTTGGGGAAGAGTCTTCATCACAGACCAGCAATTTGAGAGACTTTGACAATCTAAGAGACTTGCTTTAACAACCTGTGCCTTATTTTTACCATGTGTTGTTCAGTCGTTCAGTCACTTGTCCGACTCTTCGTGACCCCATGGACCAGAGCACGCCAGGCTTACCATGTGTAGGGAAAGTACTGTATATTTATTTTGTAGAAGACTGTGAGAGTCGAGGATGAAAAAGCCTTGTTACAAATTGTTTTGAGTATTCACAGGGTCTCAGTTCACTTCAAAATGCTAATGCTGGGTTGCATAAATGAGGGCAGTTAAGATTGGAAAACTCCCAGATTCCAGGTCACCTGGATCATGATGCCTATACCTTTGCTACTGACAGGTAGGAATTTGAGATGGGCTGTACACTCTAAATGGAAGAGAACAGAAGCTGATACAAAATACAAGATGATGATGCCAAGAACCAGGGCCAGCCCAGGACCTTTGGCCTCTGACAACACTGTCCCTCCCAGATCCAGGGGCCCTCCCTGCTCCCACTGTTGTGCCTGCACTGCTGCTGACCCCAACACTGCAACAGCGCCCTTTCCTGTGGCCGTGCTTGTGCTCATAGCTGTCAAGTTTCGGATTTGAAAATAAGGGATCAGCACCCTCACCCGTCCCGGGGACAGTCTAGGGTTCTCAGGCACAGTCCACACCACGGTAGTCCCCCCAGGCTACAAATTAATTTACACCAGGAAAGAGCTCCCAGGAAAGAGAAATCAGGGCAGAGAAAAGAAAGCACTTATTCACGCAGCACACGGTTAACCTCTGGAACTCCCTGCCACAGGGAGCAGCGATGGCCACCAACTTGGATGTCTTGGATTAGGCAAATTCATGCAGGAGGAGAGGACCACTGATGGCTTCTGGCCAGGTTGGCTCGGCTCTGTCTCCAGTTAGGGGCAGCAATGCTTAATCTGAGCACCTGTTGCTGAGAAACATTCGTCTATTTTATCTTCTTCTTCTTTATATATCTGTCTGTCTGTTTGTTATTACACTGAGACTTCCATCTCAGTGTATCTGAAGAGGTGTGCATGCACACGAAAGCTCATACCAAGAACAAACTTAGTTGGTCTCTAAGGTGCTACTGGAAAGAATTTTTTATTTTATTTTGTTTTGTTTGTTATTAGGTATTTATATTCCACCTTTTTCTCCAAGGAGCTCCCTGGTCCTAGTCCTCATTTAATCCCCACAACAGTCCTGTGAGGTAGGCAGGCAGGCAGGCAGGGCTGAGAAAGGCAGGGACCCAAGGAGTCCCTGGACTCCAACTCTCCTTCCCGGAAATAAGGGAAATTTAAGGGATATCAACAATAAGGGATAGCAGCGGGAAACGGCTTATAATAAGGGAGTTTCCCGCAAAAAAGGGAGACTTGACAGCTATGCTTGTGCTGCTGCTATGATGCAGTGGTGGCAAGGGCGCAGGTGAAGCCGACCGGGCTAGCACAGGCATAGGGGGTGGATCTGCTGCCTGAGGCAAATGGCTTTATATCACCTCATGGATGCACTGCCTCTGCAAAGAACAGTGGCAAGCAGGTGTGCCTAGTTGGGCCCAACATGGGGGGGGGGCTGTCATGTGTGCATGACGTCACACACACAACACCCCACCCTGTGAGGCCATGACTGCCAGGATGCTTGGTCACCTGCCAGGACACTCCAAACCTCCTGCTCCTGCCTGGTGGGCCGGCGCTCTAGTGATTATGGTGGGGGCGCAGAGGGCGAAAATTGTCCTCCAAGTCTCCTGCCTCCACCCGGTGGGCTGGCACAAGCCGGGGGGGGGAGGCCTCAGACCCCTGCCTCAAAATATTGAGGGCACTAAGCCCCTTCTGTCCCCTATAACCGGCGCCCCTGAGGGCAAGTGAAGAGAATGTACTTCTGGCATTTTGATTTTAGATTTCTGTTGTCAGTCTACATTTCCAACAACCTCCAAGGACAGTTGTGATATCAAATAGACTCCACATTTGTTACAGTTTATGGGAAAGGGGATGAGGCAAAGGTGGACTATTAACATGAGAAAAAGATGAGTAGGGAAAACAAGTGGAGGTTTAGAAGAACTGACAGGTTTTCCAGATGGGAATATGTGCCGTAGCCTAGCCTCTTGGTGTATTCTGTTCCCTTACTAACTTTACGAGTATCACATATACTTAAAGTGAACTTTATTCTCTGATTTCCTATCCTTGTGTATCCAAAATAGCACTATACACACACAAGAGGGAGGCTTGGGGGAACTGCAAGGTTTCTAGAAGTATTTTTAAAATTCAGAAACTTTAGGAGGAAACTCTAATGGGGAAGAATCCCAGAACAGCCCTATGTGGACTAAGCATGGTAAACAATAATGGAATATTGACTGACGGTTAGTGGTGATCAGGGGCAGGGGAATGGAAAATCAGGAGTGGGGAAAATAGAATGGAGTATTACAGAAGAGTGTGTGATTAACTTGCTGAAACCCTGAAGAGGACTACACTGTAACATTTTGTTGCATAGCCTCCAGAGTTTTACCATATAGTTTGTCAGCCTAGAATTGGAAGAAGCAAGTTGCCAGAAAATTGCCCCATGCTTAGATATCTTTCCAACCAGCACCAACTAGCCTGAGAGGGCCCTTTTAAAACAGCAAGAATGCAAGGTATCTATTGTGGGTTCTCCGGGCCATAATGAGACCCTCACATGCTCCTCCTCCTCTCCCTTGCCTCCAATTTGACTGAAAGGCATGGATTAGGCAGTGACTGCTCCTCCTGTGTTACTTACTGCTGTCAGCATTTTGTGGGAATTTAGGCTTGGGAGGCGGGGTCAGAGGTCATTGTGTAGACTCAGCTGCCTGTCCATCACCTTTTCAAAAGTCCGATTAGCAATCCCGTGGCTGTCACTGTGAATTAGGCATGCAATCTGGGGGAGTGACAACTGTCTGTCAGAATTTACCAGGCTCTGTCTCTCCCCCCCCCCCCATCCCCTAAACTTTGTGGACTCGTTAACTGGGTGGGTGTGTTCACCCACCTCTGATCACTCAGGCATGATGCCTTTTCAGGCTTGCTTTGTCTGCTGGTTGACGTTTGACTTTCAGTGCAGGAGGGTGCATTGAAAAGCTTAACTGTGAATTGCATGGAGCAGCAGGGGCTGCAGTTCCATTGAGGCCTTTATATGGTGTCTTCGTTTCATTCAGTCACCAGAAAGAAATACGTTTTACAAAACCTAGAAAAGCTGCTTTGGAGACAAACAAACCTTTCACAGAACAGTCCTGGGGAGAGTGAGTGTGAGGTTTAAATACAGGTGGCAAGAGGTTTAACAAGTTTCTAGATTCCTGCAAAGTCCTTTTCAGCAAAGGTCTAGTGCTGGCACAGGCAAGGGCAGCACAAGGGGTGGGGGATCAGTTGCTTAGCCAGGATCTGCCTATCTGTCTGAAGCATTTTTACCCACACATATGCTAGCTGAAAAGGCTCCTGGAACAGCTTACAAGAATCAGTAGTAAAATTTGGGCTGAAGACATGTTGGCTGCTCTTCCTTGCAAATTATGAGGGTGTTGTATTATTAATGTGATGAGAACAAAAGCTGTGGAAGAATTCCCAACTCAAGAAAATGAACACCAAGGGTATATATCCAGATAGCTCTGATTTCAGGGCATAGGCGTGCACCCGTTTCATTGCATCAGATATCCACAAGCCGACTGTGATATTTTACTGTGCACTAGTCCTTGCAGCTGATGGGGATTGGTGTGGACCAGTGTGAGTTCTGCCACATGCATGACTGACTTCTTTCAGCAAAAACAAATGTGTTCCAGTGGAACATTCACCTTCCTTTCCCTGACATGGTTTTTTGTGTTTCTGGTTGAGCACTGCAGTGCCCAGAGACAGCACAGGAACCTATGTCTGAGTGGCATTACAAGCGGGGAGGAGTCACCCACACTACATTCACATACCGGTAAATGGAGATCAAGAGGAAGAAATGTATGTTACATTTGATTCATTTACATTCTGTTTGTCATAACAATTATGTTCCCATTTTCTGGATCACGATTAAGGTTTGTGAGTAGGTGGTTCATCTGTTAAATAAAATGGAGCTTAATTTGTTCTGGATGGGTTTGCACCCCTGAAAGATGTGACATTGCTTGGGAAGCTCCTAGATCTAGCTCTGTCATTAAAAGCTCAAGTGGCTTTAGTGGCACAGAACGTATTCCATAAGTTGGGGCCACCTGTGTCCTCTTCTGGATAGAGATGGTTTGACCACAGTTACCTGTACTCTGTAATATGATTTTCATGGGGCCTTTGATTAGCTTGATTACTAACTGGGACTGGTGTCAGAGAAGTTGTTACAGCAGTGCTTCAAGAGCTTCATTGGCTCCTGGTCTGGTTTGGGGCACAGGTCAAAGTGCCAGTGCTTCCTTTATTGTTTATTTCAACTGTATATATACCGCTTAACACCATTGTTTCTATAAGAGGTGTACAGTAAGGTTGAAGGGATACAATAAAGATAAAATCAGTTAAAACTAACCATAAAACTGGAAAATTTACTTAAAATGCTTGCTGGGAAAAAAAGGTCTTCACCAAGTGCTAGACCTTTAGCAGGGATGTGAAGGAACACCTGAACCCACTTCCACCTGTGCCTCTGTGCATCTTCGGAAGCTCTTCTCAAGGTGCTCCTGCAGTCTGACAGCAACTGGGGAAAGGGCTTTCTTGGTTGTAGTGCTCCACCTGTGAAATTCTTCTCAAGTGAGGCTTACCTGGCCCATACACTACTGTCTTTTCAGCATTAGGTGAATACCATTTTCCCTTCCTGGCTGGGTGCAGGAAGACTGTTGCCTTGCCCTTTGGCACTTATGCTGTGGGCTGCCTCATGTCTGTATTTTGTTGACCATGCTATTTAACTTCTAAAAGGCACTGGGAGAGGATTGTTGGTGGTTCATCTGCCCATTTACGTGGTGATTAATCTACTTTGGATGAGGTTGTACTCCCCTAAAGGAATATGTTTATAATCTGGGGGTGTTTGCAGATCCAGCCGCATCACTTGAGGTCCAGTTGGCCTTAGTGGCTCAGAGGGCCTTTTATCAGGTTTGGCTGATCTACCAACTATGACCATACATGAACAGAGTTAATCTTGTAACAATTATCCATGCTCTGGTAATATCCTAGTTGGGTTACTCATTATTGCAATGCATTATACATGAGGTTGTCTTTGAAAATGATCTGGAAACTTCAGCTAGTCCAAAACAGAGCAGCTAGATTATTATTGTGAAATGATAAATATGATTACATCACACCAGTGGTCCCAGTCTATTTCTGTGTCCAATTAAAAGTGTTGTTTTTAACCTCTAATGCCCTAAATGGCTTAAAACCAGGTGACCTGGTGTATATTCTGTCATGTGTGCTGCTTGGTTCTTGAGACTGTCATTGCAGTCCCTTCTCTAGGTTCCTCCATGTAATGAAGTGTGGTGGGCAATGATGAGGCACAGGACCTTTTCCCCCCCCCATTTTAAATTTTTTTATTGAATTTTCAGCAAACAGGAAAGAAAAAATAACAGAAAGTAATACAACACCGTATAATATCTATATCTCACGTAGATCTATACCAATATCTCCAAGTAAGTGAAAAGAAGAAAAGACTATTCTTAAGCTTCTCCCTTATACCGATTCTATGGTTTGTCACATAGCTGTTAAGATGTATTCTGTTCAATTAAAATATCTCAAATATATTTTATGCTCGTTGTTTGTTACTGGAGCAAAAGAAGAACAAAGAAAAAAAAAACATAAACAGAGATCAAACCCATATTACCCCCCCTTCTGCTTCCCCCCAAACTTCCGCTGTTTTATTTTGTCAGGTATTTCCGCGGTTTACCCTTCTTTATTGTGTATGTCTACTGCCATCTATTTACACTCTAATAACTTAAAATACATTCTGTAAGTATAAACAATTCTTATCCATGCATGCCCAACTTACAGATTATTGACCTTTTTCAATGGTTGCACCCTAAATTCTTTCAGATGTGCCAGATGTCCCGCAAATGGGAGAAGCTAGCTCATTTTTACAAATCTTATACGTATAACATAATACATCATGACTTAGCTAGACATTTTATTTGATGGGCTATACAATCGATCTAACTTATTCATGACTTTTTAACAGAGAAGTAGCTGGGACCACCACCACCCTTAACCTCCTTCCTTTTCTGTTGCTTTCTTTTTTGCGTTAGTACCCCTCTATGTAAATCTTCTTGGGTGGACGAGCGAGAAATCAGTGGTGCAAACTTAGGTGCTTTAATATTGTAACATGTTTGTTTTTGTAACGTGCACACCAGACCTTACATAGATGCACCATAAATTTAATACAGACTGAGAGTCTAATACCGACTGGTTCCAAGGAAGCAGTTTGGTCCCCTGAACTGATTATAGCTATACTATTTGACACCATTCCTCCCTCAAGAATGATAGAATAAAAGGGGGGGGGGAATCCTTCAGCTTCTACCCCCCCCCCCAATGAACGAACCTTTATTTGAACCTTCCATAATTAGAGGTGTATATCTGAGTGTATCCATGGTCCTTAATATTGTGTTTAAGAAGTCCGAATTTGAGACTCAAAATAAATGAAAATGAAGCTTCATTTTGTACCCATTATTCATGATTCTGTACAATGTTTTTTACGGTGAATTAGCAAGCAGGCAAGAGATGTGGTATGAAAACTTGGAGAATTGAGGGTTTACAGATAGGGGGCAAGCTTATGAAGGAAAGCCAGGTAGGAATTCAACATGGCACTATGGCAGTCATATTGTAAGCACAAGGTTTTCATTTTGCCATTTTGCTCTTCTCATCCTGTCCCCAGTTCTGGGGGTTCTCCTAACCCTCTGAGCCAGTTACAGGAGGAGGAAGTCCTGTTGTCCTAGTGGGAGCACTTGCACTGGTTTCCACTGTTGGACTCATCATTGAGTCCCACCATGAGTATCTTTGTGCTTAAATATTTGCAGTATGTGTCTCTAAAACCAAGAGGGCTGGAAACTTAAAAAACAAGCCAAGATTTTCAGGAATCCAAACACCTTACCACTCGCACACCAGATTCTGTATGCAATTACAAAGGATGAGCAAAGGTCTAGTAAGACTACTTTATTTACAAGGTTGCATTCCCCAACTCACATTATGGTTTTAAAAGCACCTGTAGGGATGGATGAGACCACCACAGGGCTCAGTGTGGTGTGGTGGTTAAGAGCGGTAGACTCGTAATCTAGTGAACCGGGTTCGTGTCTCCGCTCCTCCACATGCAGCTGCTGGGTGACCTTGGGCTAGTCACACTTCTCTGAAGTCTCTCAGCCCCACTCACCTCACAGAGTGTTTGTTGTGGGGGAGGAAGGGAAAGGAGAATGTTAGCCGCTTTGAGACTCCTTCGGGTAGTGAAAAGCGGGATATCAAATCCAAACTCCTCCTCCTCCTCCTCCTCCTCCTCCTCCTCCTCCTCCTCCTCCTTCTCCTTCTTCTTCTGATGCACATTATGCAGTGTTGGAAAGACCAGAATAAGAAAAATGCTGTCATGATTGTTTGGAAGCTTGCAAGACCAACATTTCAAACTCAGAACTACTTTTTCTGGCATTACAAAGCTGCAGATATTTTCAGTCTGCTTTCTTACATGTATTTTTTTTATACAGTTGAGCAGGGAAGTATAATATCAAAATAGTTCTCAGTGCCTTTGGGTGATTGTATCCTTAACAATATGTTGAAAGGCTCCAACTGTGGTTAACTGTAATCCTGATCTCTCATTCCCCCCCCCCCCGATGTTCTCTGTTTGTGTTTTGCTTATTTTTATCCTGCCTCCTTTGATGCATAGTTTTAATGATGTTGTAACTTTTTCCATTGATTCCATTCTAGCTATTTAAGTAGCTCTCTAAATGTCTATAAAAACAGACAAATATCTTCCGCTTTTTCTGTTCTGGTTTGTTAATGAACATCTGTAGAGTAAAGATGCGCTTAGTAGTTTGTTCTTCTGGGCAGTATCCAATTTGATTTTGTGCACAGTGTTCAGGTACACTGCATGCTGTTTTAAAGGTGGCTGCTGTGCAACAATTTGCTGACATTGCTCCAGTGTATACTATCATTGTTTGGAAGTGAGAAAAAGCAAAGCATGTATTTGTGGTTGGGAACTGTCTCTCCCTGTCACTGCTTCTAAGAAGTATTATGAAAATAGAGTTAGTTTAAGCAGTTTGGTTTATTCCTGAATATTCAGTGCTAGGGGTGTGTTTGTGTGTGCGCACCCACACATGCAGGGTTTGCACCCTTTAGTGTAGGTCATATTCAGAACTTGTAAGTTAGGGTGTTAAGGAAACACTCTGGGAAAAGGTAGGCATCTCTCCTCCACTCTTGACGTCTTACCCCAAAAACCCAACCCTGCTTTTCAACTGGAAGCCAGTCATGCAGACTGCACATCTTCCCACTTCTAGCATTTCTATTGCATTTTCAAATTGAACTGCAATTTTTAACGGAACCATTCCTTTCCTCTGTTCTCTTTGGGGGGTTGACTTGCATAAGCACCAGGAGGTCTCTCTGCAGATTTGGGCATTCTAAATTGTGGGAATTGTTGCCTTTCACCAGATTTAAATTCTTTCCAGGTTTGCCGGGAGGAAAATTTGTGTCTATTGTCTCTCCATCTTGAGCTCATTTCCCCCTTATGTAGTTGGATTTGGTTCCTGTTGGAGCCCTGATTCTGTGGGGTGTTGTGGTGAGTGCAACATACGTCAGCCTCAAGTGTGTTCAAGTTGCTACATCCCCTTAACAGTCATTGCACTTTAAATTATGATACTCCAAATCAGTTTGTTTTTTAATACTGCAGTTTGCTTCTGCTCAGCAATTGCAGTGAGGCTTCTCCCTAGTTTCTGGCATCCTGAGCCATGCCCAGCAAGGTGCAGTCTGAATCAGCTCGTGACTGATATAACTTTGCTTTGATTGTGTTATTCTACAATCTGTGCTTACAGTATTTTACACACATTCATTGAGTGTAGGATCAGCACTGGCATCTGTGTTCTCCCTCTCCCTCTCTTTCACTCCCCACAAACACACACACCCCAGACAAGCTTTGAAACTAGAAGTATTATTTTTTTTTTAAAAAAAGAATTGCCTACTTACTTACTTGCTTACTATATTTATAAACTAGCTTTCAGTCATACAGGTTCTGAATACAGTTCACATTTAAAACAATTCCAGTATAAGCACCAGTAGGCCAAAACATCTAACCAAATAACATAATAGCAGGGCAGTTGAAAAATGAGTGTTACTGGTGGCTTGAAATGAGTGTAAAATGGTGGTGTCTGGCCAGGCAAGGGCAAGCAAATCCTTCCTATTGTACCACTTAAGGCAACAATTTCAGTGTGGCTAATGGGCAGCCAGCTGAAAGGAAATGTTTGTAGCACGTTCTCCATATCTGACATAGCTACAGATTCCATTGCCTTCATGTGATAGGTAGTTGCAAAGAGATATTCCCCTTTCTGAAACCTTAAAAACATCTGTTCAAATAGTGTGGGTAGAACGTTTTTGTCTTCTTTTGACAACTCTCTGCTTGTTGTAGGCTACTCTTGTATTAGAGTCAGGCTCTGACTCTGAACCTTGTTATCTGCCCTCAGAGCAGATCAGCAATGAATACATAGAGCATCTCATTGGGCCTACCTGTCAGAAGAGAGTCAAAATTGAAGAAAGGTGTTTTGGCATTTTAGGGAATAGTTCCAGGACTAAACTTTTATGCAAGGGAAAGCCAGGATTTCCTGTCCCCTTTAATAGTGTTACTTTGCGTTAAACCAGCAGTGTAAGGCCCAGTGATTTTCCATACCTAATAAAGTCAAATGTGGAATACAGGAAACTGCCTTATACCAAGTGAAGTCATTCACCTATCTAGCCTAGCATTATCTCTGAATGGCAGCATCCCTCCAGGGTCTCAGACAAAGTTCTCTCAAATCATCTGCCACTAATCATTCTAATTGGTGATATTGAACTTGGGAGATTTTGCATGCAGTGGCTCTGTCACTGAGTTGTAGCCGCTCCCTCATGTGCCATGGAGGAATCCTGCTGCACTGACATTTCTAAGGGAGCACCACATCTGAAACCCCCTGCATTGGCCCCTTGTCTACCAGGCAGGTAGTAGTGGATCAGAGCAAGTTATATTCAGTGGCTTGGTTTGCAAGGGTTTGCTGTGCTGCTTGAGCACATCCTAACATAACAAAAAGAATGATGAACTCTCCTTTTCCTTCTCAAACACACCGAAGATATTAAGGAAATATTATAATACATGTTCTAACCCCCATCACCACACAACAAAGACACTTGAATAAGTCCAGTGATGGTCTTGGCCGTAGTTGTTTCAGCATACTTATGTTCCATCAAAGCCCACAGAACAGAGGAGAGAATATGACTTTGCTTTCCCCAGACAAGCACAAGGCAGCTCAGTAAGTGCAGCAGATGCAAAATGCATTAAACAGCTTTATGGATTAGCCTCATATAGCTTTTGTCTGTTCTGAAAAGCAGCTACAAATAAATATAGATAGTAGCATTAAAAATAAAGTAATAGCCCTAGAAAAAAATTTTAGTAGGGAAAAGAAAGGGCAAGCAGTTTCTGAGATGCTCTGGAAGTTGACCCCACAGTGAAGCTCCCCAGACATCTCACATTCAAGGACACCTATAGACACATCCGCAGATGCACTTGTATAAAGTGACATAGAAAAAAAATGGACATTTTGTTTTATATTGCAAGAAGACCCTGCACTCCAGGCCCAAATCCACTAAAAGGAAAAGGTGACTGCTAATATATTAAAGTCCTCTAAGCACTATAGGGGAAATGGAAAGGTTAGCTCAAATCTCAGCTCAGCAGGAAGAAGAGGGTGTGGGTGGGAAGCTGGTAGAATGTGCGCAGAACTATTACAGGGAAGACATTATCCCTTCTCCAAAGAGACTCGTCATCAATGATCCCTGTCTAGCAGGTTGAAAACTTTCAAGGAGATTTGCTACAAAAATAGATTCAAGTGCAACAAGCAGAAAGAAATGGCACAAAGTAATGACTGATGGATGGGAATTTATGGGGACAGACAGACGGATGGTAAAACAGCTAGGAACTTGAACCTCTTCTGAGTTTATGAAGAGGTTTTATAATCCTATTAGATCAACAAAATGAAACAAAGGATTGGCCTTCACCCCAGTCTGGTGAGGAGGGGTTCTGCCAGCACCCTGGGAAGCCGCCAGATGGACTTGAGGAGCAAAAGGGGTGATAGGACAGGCTGATAGGAGGAGCCCGTCTGTCTCTCTTTCATTTAATCTCCCTTTGAGATTGGATTAGCCAGGTGGAGTGTCCCTTGCTCCTCTGCTGGAGTTTGGTCTGAATGAAAAATCCAAAGCAAGTCTGAGTTGATATCCCAAGAATTGTGGTGTTCTTTAGCTGCAGATCAGAGTCTACCATATTCCTTTGTGGACACCTATCCCTAGGTTGAGGATAGGACCTGCCATAGTGGCATAAAAATCAGCCCAGTTAATCTAACAGTAGACCAAATGCTTATTGCAGCAGCAGTAGCCTAGCACATATATTTTTCTGTGCAAAATGCAAATGCTTCAGCGTTAATGTCTTTCTAGGACCTTGCCACTTGTTTGGGCACATGGAGCATTTTATTCCCTCATGGGTATGTGTGCATTATTCTTTCTTCCCATCCATCCATCTTTCCATCCACCCCAAGATATCAACATCTGCACTTGGCTTTCTCTTGTTTTCATAGCTCAAGTGCAAACTTGAGATCACAGTGTAAGTCATTATAAGGAGCTTCTGAGGAGAGTTGTTATTAGGGAGAAGTAGTTGTTTATAATGCATGTGATTTTAAAAACAATTCCATCCCAGGTTTAGTGCCAACTCCTTTCTCTCTTGCTTGGGGTCCCCTATAAGGCAGATGCCTCCTTGTTACAAGGCAAGTGGCTTTGCTGTGTGGGAGAGGATAGTAATGATGTAATTAGCAAACCCTCCTGGCTTCTAAGGATTGTGCAGTTGTTATTTCCTTGAAAAAGGTTTTAATCTATGAGCTGATAGAAAACAGCAGGGGTGATAAGAGACCTTGCTGAGCTACATAGATTACAATTCCCTGTCTAGGAATTAGCCTGAAAAAAAACAAAGCTTGGGGGAAGGAAGAATTCCAGATAAGGGAGGAGTGACTCCATCCTCTCCACCCTCCACCCCTGCTGATTGTAGTATCCTCTATGTCACCTCTGGCTTAGAAAACTTCATACATTATGAGAGACAACTGGATTGATTAAAAGATGTGAATATATGTCAGGAAGCCCTAACCAGTCACTGGTATGTGTGTATTTTCTACATCTTTCAAAACACCCACCTGTCTCATAAACATGTTACATTTTAGAGTGTGCACTATATGTGTGGGCTGTAAACATAATGTGTGAACCTCCCCTCCTTTTGTTCCCACTTAGCCTAAGTGTGGCCTCCTTTTGGCTATATGATCCTTTTCATAGATCAGTAAGTTGTCCAAACCCTTGTGCATCTGCAATCTTCTAGAAGGGTCTATTTGCAGAGACCGATCACAGCGTATGAGCCAATACTGTTGTGTATTGATTCAAGGGTTATCATATCTGTATTACTATTGTCTGTATTCACATTAGGGGAAAGTAACTGCCTTCCTGTTCCAGAAGGAACAGCTACTATTGGTTCATTCAAGTTGCTGCATTTGGATTCTCAGTTCCCACCAAAAGGCAGCTTTGTGATTGCTTGAAATTGTTCCCTCCAAAATGTATCCTTTCTAGCCAGTCTTTTGTCCTTATAAATGTAGCTTCCCTCTCCTCAGTCCCCCAGTCTTGTTTGCCTGAATAAAGAGTGTTACATGAAGAAGCTGTCTCCTGTCTGCTATGTCAGAGAGCTGAAATCACTTGCTGAATCACTATCCCCATGCTACAACAAATACACCATGCTGGTTGTTGGAAACTTAGATGAAGTTCAAGAGTATAATTATGTACATACATTTTCTACCTGTTTACTTACAGAGATTTATATCCTGCTTTTTAATCTCAAAGTGTTCCCAGATTGGCTAACAACATTTAAAACAACCAAAATCAAGTAGTGAGTAACATAATTAAAATAGCAGAGCAAACAAACAACAACAGTGAATCATATAAGCCAAAATCAGCAAGATATGAATATATATCACAACAATATCTTAAAAGCTTGGTTAAATGGAAAGTGTTTGTCTATAGCCAAAAAGACATCAAAACTGGCACCAGAAAAACCTCTGTATGAAAGGTATTCCAAAGATGGGCCACCACCCTTGAAAACACCCTCTCGTGGGTCACCACCCTCCTCAATTCAAAAGACAGGAGGACCTGAAGGAGAGTGTCTGAAGAGGATTTCAGTGTCTGAGCAGCTTCATGTAGTACAGGCATGTCCAAAGTTCGTTTGGGGGGGGGCCTAACCCTGCCCGCTGGTCGGTTTAATCTGCCCCCTGTGGCTGTTTATTTCCTGGGGTAAAAATCCTTTAGAAAGCTCAACAACTTCAATCCTATAAAAAGTCAACAACTTTGGTTGGCCCTTTGGTTGGCCACTACGGCCCTTCACTTCATCAAATCTGGCCCTCTTAGGGCACAGGTCCTAAGTTGTATAGAGTTTTCAAGGTCAGGGCCAACACTTAAAATTGTGTTTGGAAGCAGATGAGGTGCCAGTGCTGCTGTTCCAGAAGTGGCAAGCAATTATCCAAATGCTAGATCCCAGCCAGCAATCTTAACTACACTGTTGTGCAGCAGTTGTGTTCCTGAGAGCTTCTTGCTGTGTGTTTCCATAGTTTATTGAGTTTGTATTTCACACACACACTTAAATACCTCCCTTCAATTCATAGACTTTTGGTACAGTTAAAAATTAACAAGTGCTGTACAGGTATTCCTTTTCCCTCAGATTATATGTGATACTGATGGAAACTATTCTCAGTGCAGTGAAGTTTGTGGGATGAGCAAGTTTATGTGAAGAACATCAATCTTGGCACAGGCTAGATAATTAGGCTCATTTTATGACAGAAGCATTATTTATTTTATTTATTACTGCATTGCATATGATGCTCAGATGGGCGGAATTCCATAATACAACCACTCCAATTTCTGTACCTGATAGATGGGAATAAGGAATTTGACCCTGATCAGCACCATATAGCCTTAATATGTTGAACGTATGCTTTTAGGCTTCATGCAACTAGTACTGCTTTGAAGAAATTTTCTAGGACTTAAGATGACTTGCTAACATGAACTTCTTCCTCTGTGTTTGGATTCAGCACCCCATCCCTAGCCTGACAGTAGTATTAGGAAAAAAGCATAACTGGAAAAGTTCACAGCTGCTATAAGAATTTGTTATTGTCCATTCTTATCCATTATCATATTGCGAGGTTGGCTCTTTTTTGGAGGTCTCTTAGGTTTGCCCCTTAGTATGTCCCCTGGACATTTTGAGATGCTATCTGGACTCTTGGGGCAGCTGACCTGGGGCCTGTTTCATCACATAATTATCCATTGAGCTCCCAAACATTGTCAACAAATCTGCCCCAAACAAACAATCCATCATCCTTATTGGAAACAGATCATAAAGACATAAACAATCCCAGCCTGGCCTCCGGATCTCCCTCACTCTGTGTGTGTGCTGCCATCAGTTGTGTTTCCTTGGCCAGCTGCACTGAATAAACCAAATGTAGATTCATTAATTACTGAGCTATACATCACCAAGGCCTCTGGAGAACACATCATCCTCCAAAGCTGAGCCTTTCTGCCCCAGGTCAGGGGAAAAAGCCTTTTCTCATTTTAGGGCAACATGAACTCTTGAGAAAGCAAACAAATCACCTAATCACAGAGAAACTGAGGAGGGAGGAGACAGGGGGGGAGATGTTCAAGGCCAAAGGTGGTTGTTGATCTCACATCCTGAGACATCACATCCTGTAGCTAGGTTAGTCTTGGCATGGCAGGGGGAGCAGGAAGTATCCCATGCCTTTGACCGTGTAATGCATAGAAGCTGCCCAGTAAGTCCTTATGCTTCGCTACCCATTTTCCAGCTAACCATGAATCACTTCCATGATGAATTTCAGCCAGCAACACACAAATCCGTTTCCATCCGTTTGAGGCACTCCCTGGCCACTGCTCCATTGTGAGATTGCAGCCTTCACCTTACTCTTTTGTCCCTCCACCTTTTCCTTTATTATCAAAAGCTGAAAGGAGGGATGAGTCACCCAGAAAGATGACAGAAGAGCTACTGGGTACTTGCTTCCTGGACTTGCCCAGTCACCCGCTGCCTGGGCTGTACCAGGAAGGGATACTCCCAAGAAATGTACTGGCGATGACTTGCAGTGAGCAGGAATTCCTTTCCATCCCAGTTCTTTTTCTTTTCTTTTCTTTAAAGTGATGGGTTATTGAGGGATCAACAGATATGTTTTCAATTAAATATTATTGATCGGGGTGGCTCGTCACATTTCTCTTACTGAGGCTAAATGAGAATCTGACCCAGGGCCGTCTTAAGCATATCAGGCGCCATGGCGCGACCAGCGCTCCTGCGCTCCGCCAGGCAGCGGGAGGGCGCGGTGCGGACGGCCAGCTCCCGCAGTGCCGGCGGGCGCTGCCAGCGGGGCTGGAGGGCGGAGGCACCCTCCAGGCCATTGTGCCCTGGCGTGTTGCGCCAGTAGCCTCAATGGTTAAGACGGCCCTGATCTGACCCCGCCCCACTCCCACACTGCAGCCTTGCTTACTAGGGTTGTATGGTGGTGGCTTCCAGTGAGATCTCACAGAATGTTCATGAGATCTTCCTCGAAGGTGCACCACCCCAGCGGCAGCAGTGGGAGAGTGGGGCACCCAGGGGGGAACTGCCCTGTGGGATTCACTCCACCTCATGCGCAGGAAGGCCCTGCTGATGATGCCTGTGACAGTCACTTCTAAGTTAGTCAGTATGGGATTGCAACTTGAATTTACTAAATCTTCATTAAACTCAGCTGATTTGAGCTAGCACACAGTACTACAATTAGTGATGGGCAAACTCTCATTGGAACCTTTGGGAATTGGCCAGGCAATTATAAGATTCATTGGTGAATGCTTGCAAAACTAATAATTTTATGAATTCTACTTTTTGTATGTTCATGTGGTGCAGGGGAACGAAGAAGGCAACTCTGGGGGCAGGTGTCATTGGCGCCACCCAAGAAGCAACACTTATTGTTGTGGTATTGCAGCACCTTCATTTCCCACTCAGCCCTTCCTGGTAACAAGTCAGTTCCTGGTAAATGATTTTAACACCACCTCAGTAATGCTTTGGCTTAGGCTCATGCTATGATAGGTATGGACAACAACTCAAAACAGATCTAGCTGAGACTCTTGCTTATCCATTGGCTGTCAGTTGAGTCTGTATCAGTAGTGATATAGAATAGTGGTTATCAGTTAGTTAAGTACTATGGACCATCTGTTTTTCAAAAATCAAGCCATTGGCCCCCTACTTTTGAAAATTTTGATATCTCCATGGTAGTTGTTGTTAAGTGAATGGTGCCACGGACCCCCTGGGTGGGTTACATGATCGGTATCTTTTGTGTGTGTGTGTGTGTGTGTGTGTGTGTGTTTACAGTAATCCCAACAGCTAACAAGGTTGTTGTCATATCTTTGAAAGTTCCATGACCTCATTCATGCTTGAATCCTTCCATATGGAAGATACAGAAGAGAATATACAATGGCCTCATTCACTTGTAACACTAAACCAAACCATGTCTAATCATGAAAAAGCAAGTGTGCTGGTACACAGTTCAAACACCAAACCTGCCTTCCTTCTGCCCTGCTCCTGTAGATGTCACACTATTTGGAGTGAAGTCATTGTTACTGCTCATGGTTTGTTTAGAGCAGGACAAACTGCAAGCTTGGATTAGCCTGTGTTGTTGTTGTTCAGTCATGTCCGACTCTTCGTGACCCCATGGACCAGAGCACGCCAGGCACCCCTATCCTCCACTGCCTCCTGTAGTTTGGCCAAACTGATGCTAATCGCTTCGAGAACACTGTCCAACCATCTCATCCTCTGCTGTCCCCTGGTTTAACTCCAGTTAGTGCAACAGGAATGAAAGAGAAGTGAAGTAGCTATGATTTTCTAATTGCATGATAATGCACTTGCTCATTCGTGCTAAGACATAATTTGACTTAGCATTACGTGTGAACCAATACAATGTCATACTGTATAGCAAACTAAACATCATATAGTAAACTTTGTCCTAGACATTTTCCTTCTATAAAACTGAACCTGGACAATTCTGTGGACACTGTAATTCTGTTCCGCAGCTTACTCTGAAAACACTCTATTCTTGACTGAAAATATCCCAGCCATATCTCTTTACCTGGTTCTGATCTTCCTTCTGAGTCACACAGCACTTGTTTACCTGCAGGGTTGTTGCTCTGAGCAGAGGGTGGGGATGGGGCACTTGTGGTCCGTCAGATGTTACAGGACTTACAACTCCCATCATCACTGACTGATGGCCATGCTGGCTGGGATGATAGGATTTGTAGTAAAGCAACATCTGAAGGGCTTTGGGTTCCCTCTCTCTGAGATAAGCTCATGGAGCTCTCCAGAGTTTTAGATGTGGTATAGTTCAATGATAATAAAGTTGTGTTCTAGCTCGCCCAGGTAGATATGAAAGCATCTGCTACTCAGCTGCTTTGAGCATCCAAAACTAATTCAGAGTAGGGTGTGTACTCATCTCTTTTCTAAAGCAGCAAGCTCATTTCAGATAGGGCTCATCCACAGTTCTACTTTCCCTGCTGTTTTCCCCCATGGAAAACCCACTACATACCGCTGAATCAGATCAAACGGCAATTGGGTTTCCTCCAGATTGATGGTTGCTCCAATTTAGCACTAAAGAGCAGGTTTTCCAGGGTAAAGTGGTGGGTCAAAGGCAACACTGCTTGAACCCATGCCCAGAAAGCATGAAACAAACAAAACCACTTAGATCTGTGCTTTCTAGGCATGGAACAAGCGGAAGTATAGATGAACCCAAAGTCAGAGACATAAGATCAAAGCTGCCATACCTAGGACTTAATTGGGTGACTTCTTCACAAAGTCAGCTCTTGACTTGCTAGCCTAGAACAAATCTGTGCATGAACCAGAGGCCATGTTGGAGCTGAGTTGGGTACTTTTATCCATTTTTCCTGCCCATTTAAGTTATTCAAGAAAACATTGAAGCTTGTGGAGAAATGAGTATCTCCATTCCTGCAGCCCCTGCCCTGTTCCTCTTGTCTAGGAAGACACACTCTGCACTATCTTATCCAGCAGTTGCTCAGTCCCCCTCAGTCTGGGATTGCCTCCTTTTCTGTGCTCACACACAGATTGTTCAGCTGTGACGCCAAAGTTAATGAGAACCTGCCATGTCTTTCATTGGGGTTATTTGCAAGGCACTGGGTGCTACCTTTTTTGCTGTGTTCTTTTTTTGCTTGATGGGATTTTTAATGCAAAGAGACAGCAGCCTGCACAAGGCCCCTGACAGGCCTACAGCACATGGGGGAAAGACTGACTGACACAGTGCTCACTTGAGAGCAGAACAATCTGTGTTTCTGTGCTACTGCTAATTTGCTCTAATTATTTCTTGTCTAGATATGAGTGACTGAACTGTAGAACAGCACCACCCCCCTACATCTTAAATGGGTTTTGCACAGCTTTGAATGCTTTTTTTTTGTTTGTGTAACTATATATAGCGACTTTTCAGTACTATATGTTTGGATATACAGCCCAGAATTGTTGAGTGTAAATGCCATGACTGAATAGTGTGCATGCTAGTTTAGTTTAAGCAGAATATATAATGCTAGTAATGTTTATTTTTATTTAACGACCTGCTTGATTGTAATAAAACTTCTTACGCATTTTACAGCAAATGTTCCTAGTAATGTTAGTCATTGTACTCATCATAATTGAACATCAAAGGTATGCTTGTATCTAATTAAGTAACTTTTGACTAAATGATGCAATAAAATTTGTTCCATACAAGTTTATTTCCCTTCTTTGTAGTAAAAGATTTAATTATCTATCCTGTGTCTCCAGGTTTGTCTGTGTTATATACTTTTCAAAAAATGTTGGCTACTTATAGAAAAAAACACTGGTTTGACAACTTCTACAAGATGGAGCTTTTTCATCCCTGTTCTGTTGTGGCCATATCTGAGATTTAATCAAGAGAGGCACAGTTATTCAAGACAAGATTCATTTTTTGTTGTAAGAGTGTGTTTCCTTCTTTCCATTTTTACCTCCACTGGAGAGTTGCCTCTATGAGCAAGCAGCACGTTCCTCCTAAATGTTAAGCTGTTAGAGGCTTGGCTTTAAGATGAAAAAGGTGTTCATTAATAATGTTGTGTATCATTTGTGCTGTGCTTCTGAAACAGCAGTTGGAGTCAGATTTCTGAAAATACAAACTATAATGAATTCTCCTGAAACAGATTTTTCAGAATAGAGCTGTACAAATGTTGTTCCATCCTAACATGGATTCAGTGAATCAATAATCTCATAATTTAGCCTGTGGCTCTAAGACTTTGGGGTTCATCAGAACAAGGGATGAGGGCTCATCCACATATACCTTTTGCCGTGTGTTTTCTAGGCACAGGTCCACACTTCCCCAGTCCATGTCTGAACGTGGTTTTTTTTTACCCCACCGCATTCCTCAGGAAAACAAAATCTTTACTGCTGAATCAGAACAAACAGCAATTCCAGTTTTCCGTGGATTGCTGCTTGCTCAGATTCAGCAGCAAAGAGCAGGTTTTCGTGGGGGAAATGCCAGAGCGCCAAAAAAGAAAAAAAGGAAAGGAAAGGAAAGGAAAGGAAAGGAAAGGGGGAAAAAGCTGTGGGACCTGAACATCCCAGACTTGTGCCTAGAAATGCAGAGCAAAAGTAAGTGTGGATGAGCCCTGAGGGTTTTGATTGTATATTACCCTGCTAATGAGGCAGGGTAACAAGTGTAGAATTTATAAATGTGAATACTAAACTTGTTGTTGTTGTTTGTTTGTTTGTTTTAAAGAAAGATTGTGCCATGTCCAGGAGCTGAGCCTGAGCTAGTGTTAGACTATTGAACAGTTAGGCAAATTCCGTGTTTCTATAATCCCAGCTCCAGAACTAGTTAGTGTAAGTATGATTTTGTAGCACTTTGCTGGATTAAGTGGAAAAAGTCATAGGTTACAGAAGTAATTTGCTTACGAAGGGAGCCGCTACTGAGACCTATTTATTTCACTCTTGAGTGAATAGCTACCGGTAAGTATGTTCCAACTTCTGACAAAGCTGCAGAAGGGCATAGCTGTTGATTAAATAAATTGTTCTTTTTTTTTTTGGCTGTAAGGTGCCATGTGTATTGATGGACCTATATAAATAATATATAACCACCACGATACTTCTAGCTGTAGCTGTGCATGAGGAACTATGCCTGTTTCGGGGGGGGGGGGGAATCTGCAGTGAGCTACTGCCATTCAGTGGATTGACAAGTCACATGGGTATGCTGTCAGTCACCCTCCCTGATCACTGTAATTTGGGAGTGTAGTCAAGAGAATTTCCATTATTCATTTTCCAAATTTGTGGCGGGGAAGAGAAGCATATACTGGCTAGTCATCCACTTGCATGTGCATGAGTTTGAAAGGTGGGGGTGGGGAGGTGGACACAGCTCCAACACTCCAAAGCAGTTTGCTTCATGATGACTCTTTAAGCATTTTGCAGCAAAAGGGCAGAAATTCTCAGACATATGGACCCCCTACCCAAGTAGGGATTTGTTTAGATCAACTAGGGGCACTGGGAAAGTTTTTAAAAAAGCTCACCTAGGAAAAATGCTTTTGTATTTTGTTGGTTGGTTGGTTCTATGAAGGATGAGTTATGAACGCTTTAAATCATACATTGGTCCCTAGCTTTTACACATGGTGTTGGCATTTCTGAACAAACAAAAATATTTGCTTCTTGCTTCTTGGTTAAAGATCTGGCTTAGCTTATATCCAAACCATGACAGCAGCCTCTACTCCCATCCAGTGTGGTGTAGTGGTTAAGAGCGGTAGACTCGTAATCTGGGTAACTGGGTTCATGTCTCCACTCCTCCACATGCAGCTGCTGGGTGACCTTGGGCTAGTCACACTTCTTTGAAGTCTCTCAGCCCCACTCACCTCACATAGTGTTTGTTGTGGGGGAGGAAGGGAAAGGAGAATGTTAGCCGCTTTGAGACTCCTTCGGGTGGTGATAAAGCGGGATATCAAATCCAAACTCTTCTTCATCCCTGTTTGAGCTCTAGTCATTGTGATTAGTAGCCAGAGCCTGACAGGTTCAACTATGCTACCTCTTTAATGTTTTACTGGGATAAGGGAGGCCTATTTAGGGCCATATAGCAATCTTGTATGCTCCCATCTCTTGCTCAGAAGCAGAGATTATGTCATGGAAGTGCATCAGTGAACCACATCCTGGTGCCATCCCACTATTGGGGACTGGTGTGCCAAATGAGAGCTACAGGGCCAGTAGCAAATCCAGTTTATTCACTGATACAAATGAAATTAGGCAGGCCCAGTGGCAGGGGGCAGGGAGAAGCACGTGAAGAACGCTGGGGCCCCTGCCTCCCTGTGAGGAGGCAGCAGCTGGGGATGAGGCAAAAAAGGCAGAACCTAAACAAGATTTAATACTGCTTTGGCCTTACGCACCCTTTCCCTATTAACCCCCCTGCTTGCTGTATGGGAGGCCCTCCAAACTGCTGCCCAGCTTCAGTGTTCTGACAGGCAAATTGAGGAAGAAACAGATGTTGGAGCTGCTGCCAGATGCTTCATCCAGATGTTTGTTTGTGTTGAGTGTAGACACAAATACAGACTCACCCCTGTGCTGACATTTGAACATCCATGCTGCTTGAAGGTTGCACATACATTTTCTGCCACACAGAGTCTCAGAAAATGAGAAGATTTGCATTGACTTGCTCGTGTTTTGTTTAGTGACCATCACATATACTTCTTTTCATAGGTTTGGTGATGCATAGACATTCACAACAGGCGTACAAGCAAACACATAGACACACACCCATAATTACATGAGGCTATTTCAAAATACTTTAAAACTATATTCCCCCCCCTTTGGTACGTCTGAAGGTTAGTCTTTTTCTTCCACTGCTACAGAAAAAGAGCAACGTGAGAATGGAAAAAATGTATAGATCACCTAAACAAACACTGTACACAGTTAAAAATGTTAGCAGGATTAATATAACACTTGTAATGTAATAAGTCTGTGGTTATAAATGGAAATTTGAATATAAATTTGGATAATATTATAAGATGCAGTATAAAAAAGAAGTTTTATGGAAACCACGGGGGTGGGCGGTGGAGGGAAGTCCAAGGATTCAGAGAATCCTATATATGTATAAAATTGATTATATTTGAATACAAAAGATATTTGTAAAAACTAAAATAAAAATATATTTAAAAAAGAAAAAGAGCAACATGCACTCCAATACTGGAAAGAGGAAACATGCAGTACCGTAATTGCAGGCATAAAAGACAAATTTAGCACTAGATTAATTAAATAGCAGGTCAGGGTACTTTTAGGGGTGGGGTGGGAAGGGAGATGGTTGATTGAAAGGTTAGATATAGGCTTCTTCACTGCAATGGTATGACAGAGAAGCACAATGCTTCTAAAGGTGGTGGGGTTTGAAAATTGCTTGAAAACTACTGGTAAATTAAACTACTGAGTACATTTAACTACCCAATAAGGACTTCTATCGTCCCCGTAATCATATTCCATGCTAGAGTCACAAGAGCTAGAGTCATTTAAGGCATCACATTGCCTGAGGCTAAGGACAAGATACCTTCCTCCCATTTCATGTATAGAAGCTGACCCTCTGGCCACTGAATCCTCCACCACTGTACCTGAGAGCAACAAGCTAGGCATATGACACCCAGAGATCTGTCCTCTCAGCAGCTTGATGCCACTTGCTTACTGCTCCTCTTGGTGTCTGATCACTGCCTATGCAGAGCTTTTCAAACTGTGTGTCATGACACATTAGTGTGTCGGCTGCAGTGTGTAGGTGTGTTGCACTAACGCTCCCCGCACTCCTCCTGTGGCTGGAAAGGGCTCGTTTAACCTTCAGTTTGCTCATAAAACTGAATTACCATGTCGCGAAATGATGCATGTCCAAAAAGTGTGTCACCAACTTGAAAAGTTTGGAAAGCTCTGGTCTGCAAACAAATGTTATGGTTCAGCAACAGTGGTGCCAATATGTATCCTGTGATGAGCAACACATGATAACTCTTGGAGTGCATGGTTATACTTGTCTGTCTCTCCGCTTGCTTGCTTGCTTAGTCAGGGTCCGTTCCCAGTGGTGCTTTCTGTGTCACACTGAGAAAAGGCAGCTAGGCAAGACAGACAAATAGGCCAGCAACAAGCAAACATAATCAGTATGAGCTTATTTGGATGGGAATGGCCAAAGGACTCAGGAGGTTAGCTTGCTGGCAGAGGGGCTGCCTTAATCACTCCCCAGCATCAACCACCTGTGACAGCCACCTCACTGTTCTGAATGACAGAGCTGGCCTAAATTGCAGTAGATTCCCTAACTGGAGTGAAAGTTGCATTGTTCCGGAGGCAGTGTTCTGTCATTTGAGTCCTGTAGAAATGAGATATTCTGTGCAATGGAAATGCTACTTAAAGGAAAGATGTTTGTATCTCCTGCAACAAATTTAGAATGCAGCATTTATTGTTTTAGAAATGTTTTATTGGAAAAGCCTCTGATTCACAGTCTTGAATTAGAATACACACATGTTGCTTGTACTGCCACTTATAACACTAGTGATCTCATTCATATTCTATGCTGATATAGTTCCAACAAAGACCACTGAAATGACATAACTACCAGTCTTCAAAATGCTGTACCAGTTTGACCCACATTGAAATAAATAGGGCTTGTATGGATGGAGCAGCCTGAGGATTGATGTTAACACAGTCTTTGATATAGTGAAGTTCACACACTGCCATATAGGGACCCACTCTCCTCAATTGATTGTGTACTGTACACCCATGAAAGGCTCTGTCAGGAATTCCTTATTCCTCCCCCCCATATTTTTAGTCAGTCACATTCTAAGTACTGTAATGAGATAACACCGTATCTTAACAGAGGAAGCTGTTTTGATTGGAAAATGTATCTCTGGCAAACATGTTGACTATAAAGGCTGTGGGGCTGCATACAGATAGACAGATTTTGTCTGAGTGAAGAAAGATGTTGATGGATATTTTTATTCCCCTTAGATCGAAGTACACATTTCATTAACCATGTGTGGTTCCTCTTCACTTGTAGATGTTCCTTTTCTGCTGTCTACAATGGTTGTTGTTGTTCAGTCGTTCAGCCGTGTCCGACTCTTTGTGACCCCATGGACCAGAGCACGCCAGGCACGCCTATCCTTCACTGCCTCTCGCAGTTTGGCCAAACTCATGTTAGTGTCTACAATGGTAGACCAGTATATTTACTCATGTATGCACACCCACTAACACTCTCCTCTCTGCTAGTTTTCTACTATTGAATTCCTCCCGCCCCTCAGGTTAGCACTACAGGATAAAATATATTTAGGAGATACACACACACAAAACAAAAAACTGGAGTTTGGGGTGGTAAGCTGCATGTACCGGTAGTTAAAATCGTATGTAGCTTGAGTCGTGGGGATTTGAACTGCGACCTTCTGATCTGCAAGCCCAAGGCTCAGTGGTTTAGACCTCAGTGCCACCTGCGTCCCCTATGTGATGTGGTAGTGATGAATTATTGATCCTTGCAAAAGTTCTATTGACTGAAAGCAGGCTGTCCTTTCCTGGGCCCCTACCAAATGTTGTTGGGAAAACTTTTTCTTACTCAGTATGTCTTTTAAATATGTCATTTACATGGTCCTCCCCCCTTCCTTGCTGGAAGCACTTGAATGACCTTGAAAAGCTTATTATTTCAGCAATAACTGGCATAGTTGAGATTGCAGCAACTCAGCAGAGAAATCAAAATAGGCACATTCCACTGGGCTCCCCGCCCCATCCTCCCCCTGGCAAAAAAATGCCTGCAGATGGGAGTTAGACTTTCAAAAAAGAGTGTGTCTCAACCCAGTCCAGTATTTTGGAGGCAAAGTCTGTGTGGTTGGTGATGGTAGGTGGTCAAATCAACCAGTGTATGCCCTCCACCAGATTGAATAAGAATACCATGCCAGCTGTTGAGAGCCCTGTTTTTCCTCAGAAGAGAATGATTAGGTAGCTTTGAGTATTGCCGACACATGAAATGTGTGTCAGCTGTTAACCCAATTGTGCACTCTGTACCCCCACAAGAGGATGTAGCCTGCCTTCATAATATAAAATATTATTGTCATGTTTGTATCTGGTCAGATTCTATTTCTGTATTTATTAAAACATGTATTAATGTCGTTCATCATATTTGGAATGGCAGTTACAAAATAACATTTAAAATCCTTAAAAATGGACTAAGATCTGCACAGATTAAAATGCCTGGATAAACAGAAATGTTTTTGCTTGGCACTGGAACTATTGGGTAGTTGGTGCCAGGCAACCCCCCCTCCCCAGCACAACCAGGGTGCCATTATTAAGAGAGCCATCTCCCTTGTAGATGAATAATGTACCTCTGAGGGACAGAAGGGACTAGATGAATGATCCTAAAGCCTTACCTTTACAGAGCTCACAGCAACATATATCTAGGGTTATACACTCTTATCATTGAAATAAGCAGTGATTTGCTCAGGGCCATCTAGTGATCTTCAATGATATCAGTCCAGGTTGAACAGTCTACCTACTGCCCTACATTAGCTGTCTTAATTCTGATATCACCCCTAATCATTCAGCAGCCACCCCTAATCCTGTTGCATTTTTGCTGAAAGAGGGGTAAGATAGTGGAGGGTGACTAAGAACATGAGTAGATGGAGAGTATAACTAGAGTATAAAGCCTGTTATATTTCTGGTGACACTGAGGGTGATAATGAAACCCTGGCTTGCACCCAAGGCATCTGTAGCACTCCTGGCTGCCATCTGTGTGCCTCATTTAGTGACTGAATATTCATGACCCTCATTAAACTCTTTCAAATACTTCCCCAGCAGAGGAGCTAAAAATAACTTGGGGGAAGGGGGAGGGTCGCCCCCTTTATATTCTATAAAGCACCCAGAATCTGGTAAAAATAGGGGCCTCTAGTTATCACAAGCAGCCTTTTCTTACTAGCCTTGGCTCCCAAATGGGTCTGAAAAATGAAAAGTATTGCCACCACTCCACAATGTCCAAGTGGCAACATGGTCCTTCTCATCCTGGCTCTGTGTGCTTTCACTCCTTTTTCTGCCTCTTCTTCCTTTCCTGGCTGAGCTTTCAAGCATTCAGAGAGGCTGTATTGAGGGCACTTGCCTGCCTCTTAAGAGGCTGTGATTAGAGACTGCTATAGCTTGTTACAGATATACTGATATGAAGGGAACCATGTGGTCTCTAGGAACTTCCTGCAAGTATAGGAAAGGTGTTCAGACTTGCAATAAAATTTTGCACAAAATTTAAATTTGGCAAAACTCCTGAACTTACATTTTTGTTGTTGAATAACCATACTTATCTAAATTTTCATTCAGAATTTGAATCAGATACTTCCTTTAAAAGAAAACCCTGTCAGTTCTGGTTATCTTTAAGGCAATAGTGTTGCCGTTAATTTGTTTTCTACCTTGTTTCCCCCATCAATCCTTTACCTCTAACTGCAACCGTAACTCTTACTATTACTGACAATGTTGTAGAGGGGATGAAAGCAATTCCCTCCCTCCCCCAAACCCCTGATTTTCCCCAATCAGATTTGAGATGGGAGAAATGCAAGTAACAGAATGGAAGATGCATACATGTAAGGTAAGAGCTGACAGACGGCAGGAGTGGATTGATAGAGTTGGCTAGCTGCCATCTCAAGCAGTGAAGCAACTAATGTCGCATAGCTTATGGGGATTCCTGAGGAATGACATCTGCATTGTTCATTTTTTCAAGAAGACAAATGCAATAACAGAAGCACTGAGCATGCAGTCTCAGGGCCTCTAAACAAAAAAATGTTTCTTTCTGTGATTGCTTCTTCACACGCACTTTTAAACTATAAAGTTGTGCTTGTGCCCAAAACTTTAAATTCTAATTTCAATGCAACTCCGTTCATGTAGACTAATTCGAGGCCACTGAAACTTCATGAGTCTAGTCCCTTTCCATGATGCAAGATTGGGGCATCTACCTCAGGTGTAGGGTGGCCACTTGTGTACATCACCAGAAAAGGAGACACAGATTTACATAACAAGTGCACATGCTGATTCATATGTATAAGTCCAAATCTAGAAATGACCACTCTGATTTAAATAGAAATGTAATGCATCCCATTATAGTGAACTGGAGTCCAACAACATCAGGAGGGACACAGGTTCCCCATTCCTGAAATAAATATATTCTGAAAGTGTATCCTCTGTAAAGTAGGATATACAGTATGACTACCCTACTCAAGTAGAAAATTTTGGTTGCTGTTACAGGACAAGAAACTATAAGCTTTAATAAGTATAAGTATTGTTATCTTCTTGAAGGTAAAGGAACCACTTAGCATATTATGTTCCAAGCATCAGACTATATTTGGCTAGCTAGACCCAATGAGCTGCTTCTTATAATGTAAGAGAAGGGCACTTAACTCTTAGATATCTTAGCTGTTGGATGGGTACATCACTCTTGAAGAGCGTCACACTAAAAAATAACACTCTGGTGTGGTTCACTACACCACCTGATTTGTTCTGTTCTTCCATTCGGTCTCAAAAGCTGAGTTAACTACCGTAGAAGGAAGCAGTAATGTGTGCACTGGAGGCTTAGAAACCGAGGGACTATATCCTTGTGATGTGCATGTGCACACAAAAACACATATGTGCAGCAGCACCAACTATGTGTCCCTACTTATAAGAGTTCAGATTTACAGCACTTGGCAGCTAGGGTGTCAACCTCCTCCTCTAAATTAATAACAGGTTAAACTGTGTGTGGCAATGCTCCTTGCACACCAACTGGATGTGCCATTTTATCATGAATTGTGTCATTCCCTATCTGCTGTTAGGATCAGGGAGAGTTCCCAGCTTGTTGCCAATGTCATTTGCTGTATCCTCATGTCAAACATGTTGTTAAATTATGTGAGGCACACGCAGCTGGTTCACAGTGCCAGAGAGCCTTGCAGGGGTTATGTGTGGAGAGTGTTCTTTTGGATACTTTCCTTCTGAGAGCTCTCAGCACGAACCTTATTCTAGGAGTCTTTATTAAATGGCCTGGAGCCAAGGACAACAGCAGGCAAGGATCCAGGCAAGGGACAGGTAGTGAGGAGGAGGAGGAGGAAGAGGAGGAAGAGAGAGAGAGAGAGAGAGAGAGAGAGAGAGAGAGAGAGAGAGGAGCAGCTTGGGCACATTCCAGGGAGATCACATATTCACCAGCTCCGGAGCCCAGCACTGTTAAAGAGACAGAACAAGTGCACAATTTCCTGCACAGCTTTGCCAAAAATGGTATGTCTCTGCCTAGGTAATACCATTTGGGAATTTTCTTCAGTGCTGTTCTGCAAACAACAAGTCTATGATCTTGAATACGTTAGAAAAGCCGTTTTGTGCCTAATACAACAGGTGGTACGTGTTAACTGCCCCTGTGGTACACCAGGTCAGCTCTGCTTCCCCCTTACTCCTTTTGGCACGAGTGAGTGAGTTTGTACTCTTTCTCTTGTTTTCTAATCTTGAGCATTCTAACCCAGCTAACCACTGAGTTGCAAGTAAGTTCCTCCCAGTCTCCTGGCTCCCATTTGTAGATGCAGTACTCGGACTCTCAGCGCAATTATTATCAAAGGCTTTATTCCAAAATTCACTACACAGTCTAAACATAGATCAGGTTATAGGTGCACAGGTCTCGAAGATACGTAACTAGGTGCAAGCTGAGATGTTGTCTCAACACTTGACACACACTGTTGGCTCTCCTTTTGAAGAGCAGGGTGGGCACAATCATTCAGATGGATGGGCAAACAAATGGGCACTACTGCAAGTCAGCTGGGTTTACTTATAGCAGCCCAGCAGACAGTGAACCCTTAGAGGACGTTGTCAGGGTTGGTGCAGCTGGTTCACTGACCAACCTAGGCTCAGATGCCTCCCCTGGAGCTGGAAGTGTTTCACTAGTCAAAGGTGGGGTGGAGACAAGGTCAGATCGCTCTAGGGCCATGCTTTCTCTTGACAAACCACTCAGCTCCTCCCAAGCATCCAGATCAACACTCTCAAGACTGCTTGGCCCCTTCTCAGCGTCAGGCTCCACACACTATTCCCAATCCTCCTTCTCCTTGGATCAACCTTGCCAAAAAGTCTCAATGAGGCTCATGATACTCAAGACTTTTACCAGCCATGTCTCTAGTCCCAGGGAAAACACAGCAATGCCCTGTCATGAACCCAGAGCTCTTCATAGTTTGTTCACTGACTATATAGACAGACCTCTCCCAGTCCG
This sequence comes from Lacerta agilis, assembly GCF_009819535.1. Classification (NCBI taxonomy): domain Eukaryota; kingdom Metazoa; phylum Chordata; class Lepidosauria; order Squamata; family Lacertidae; genus Lacerta; species Lacerta agilis. Next base: position 67,633,636 of record NC_046313.1, read on the forward strand.
AATGAACATATCAGTGTCCCATTTCCTTGTTTACAGTATGAAAATCAGGCATCCTTTTAATGCTGCAAAGGTGAATCACGAATCAGGCCACATGAACTTCAGAGAAGGTTCTGAGACCTTTGCAAGACATTACTCTGATAATCAGATCTTATCCTTCTGGTGTCTTTGGGGATTTAAAAACACAAATAGGGAAATGTAACATTGGGAGAGTCTCAGGTGCAGGGACAGTAAGAGCATTCCTCAGATACACCTGACAACTTGAGTTTGTTTACCCTAGTCTAAGTTTCCAGCATCAATTCTTCGGCGATCAGCCTTCTTTATGGTCCAGCTCTCACTTCCATACATCACTACTGGGAAAACCATAGCTTTAACTATACGGACCTTTGTCGGCAAGGTGATGTCTCTGCTTTTTAAGATGCTGTCTAGGTTTGTCATCACTTTTCTCCTAAGAAGCAGGCATCTTTTAATTTCAAGAAGGCTGATCGCCGAAGAATTGATGCTTTTGAATTATGGTGCTGGAGGAGACTCTTGAGAGTCCCATGGACTGCAAGAAGATCAAACCTATCCATTCTTAAGGAAATCAGCCCTGAGTGCTCTCTGGAAGGACAGATCTTGAAGGTGAGGCTCCAATACTTTGGCCACCTCATGAGAAGAGAAGACTCCCTGGAAAAGACCCTGATGTTGGGAATGATGGAGGGCACAAGGAGAAGGGGATGACAGAGGATGAGATGATTGGACAGTGTTCTTGAAGCTACCAACTTGAGTTTGACCAAACTGCGGGAGGCAGTGGAAGACAGGAGTGCCTGGCGTGCTCTGGTCCATGGGGTCACAAAGAGTCGGACACAACTAAATGACTAAACAACAACAAAGTTTCCAGCAAACTCCAGCTATGGAGGATAGAGGCAAGGGAAAGAGAAATTATAAATAGCTTAGCATGGAATTGTGTCTCCAGCTAGTGGCTGTTTGCAGTGAAGGTATGAAATTCTGTGCTGTGAAGATGGTTTCCCTCTTTTGGCAATTCTGCTAGTCAATGTGCAGCAAAGAAGGGGTGGCATTGATACAATAATGGTTAGAACTGATGGGATAATTGGTACTCTTTGCAGTGTATATCTCATGCCTTCAAAAAGTTTGCAGTTCAGTCAAGCAGCAAAAACAATATCATACAGCTCCAGAGGTGATGGTGACACCAGGAAGAAGGAAACTAGTTAAGCCAACAAATGCTGAAGTTTATCTGGTGAATGAACCTGTTCACAGAATTCAAGGCCATTTTGGAAACAATGCATTGCTGAAAGCCACAGGGCTAATCCGGCTTTTTGTTCCCCCTTCCATAGCCAACCTCTGGTCCATGACCAAATCTTAGTTCCCTCTCATGGCAACTAAGCTTCTTTTCAGAGCCTCTTATGAAGGATTCTGTCAAAGGCTTTTTTGAAAGTGCAAATAAAATGGTGCCCCATAATTCCGCTTTAGCTGCTGCTGCTTTGTGGGCTCATTAATAATGTATGAGGCTAACTTCAGCTCCGTGTTTCCAAACACAAGCATCCTGCCCTGATTCACCTCCCCATCCCCCCAAAGCTAAGGGTATTGTTTTCTTCAGCAGATGAGACTTTATGAATTGTTTGGCCTTATGCATGCATGAGGTAGCAATGAAGAGGACTTCAGCCAGTACGTGCCATAATCTTGTCTGTAGATTTGTTAAATATTTATTTTATTTAGTTCATTTGAATTTAGTTCAGCTGTGTACCTGCAGCGTGTGTTGCTGATTGAGACACATTCCAGAACTTCTACAAAGACAGCCAAGCACATCCTTAAATACACGAGTTAATCTGCCCTTGCATATGAAGAATTAACTTTCTTTGTCACTTAGCTGTTTTAACACATTAAAATGTTGCTGTGGGTAGTAGCCAATGAGAGTCCTACTCAGAGTAGAACCTTTGAAATTAATGGAAATGACTAATTTAAAACTATTGATTTCAGTGGGTCTTCTCTGAGTATACTGTAGTTGGATACAACCCTGTGATTGTGCATGGCGGATTCTGGAACATATACATTTTTAGGGACATGCACCAAACTGTTGCAGCCACTTTTGAATACCTGCCTTGTATTAAATAGACACAATACAGTAAGCTTCTCTGGAATCACCCAGCACAGAAGGTATCACTTTTGATTAGTTCTACAGATTGGCTTAGAGCCACACACCTCTGCATTTCTTTTGAGGCCAGAGGCAGGGAGAATATGAGTTCATTCTGTCAGGAACTTGAGAATGAAGCTAAACACACACACACGTATGTTTAATCTCTTAGTTGGTCTCTAAGGTGCTACTGGAAGGAATTTTTTTATTTTTTATTTTGTTTTGATGTATGTTTATGTTCACAAAGACCCATTTGGAGGGGTGACTATTTGGAGTGAAAAAGCAACAGGTGGGAAAAAGTTAAGCATCTCCTCAAAAATCACCTTAGAAAAAAACAGCTGTCCTGTCGGGCACTTCCTTTACACATGTAAGTGTAATATGTAGTTCTGTCCTCAGTCACACTCTTTGGCAATCCAAAGCAGACTCCCTTACCAGGGCCAACCTGCATATCTGGAGGTTTGTGTCAAGTCTGCTGTCAGTTTTCCTCTCTTGGTTTTTATATACTTTGTACCTTATTTCCCCTGTCATTTGTAATGGGGTTCTTCTGGTCTGTCTTCTAAGCCTAAATAGTCTTCAACTTTTAAAATGAAATTTTCTGGTGCATTGACAGGACATAGGAATAGAGCTCCTGACCTGGGGTAGAGATGAGTAGTTTTGGGGAGGCTTGGGTTGAACCTGGGGGGACCCTGCAGGTTTTCAATGCATCCAGGGCACGGCTTAAAAAGTGTTGTTTACCTAGATCAGGGGTGGCCAACTCCCAAGAGAGTTAAAAACTGGCAGTAATCTACCGCCTTTTGTGGGGTTCAGGTCAAAGTTGTGGGGGGGGGGTTGGGTCAAGTTTTTTCAGGGAGGAGGTAGAATGTGGAGCTTTTTTTAGGGGAGCCACAGTTATTCAGCTTTTTGGGGGGAGCCAATGATCTACCACTGATCTACCGCAGACGTCCAGTAATCTAACGGTAGATCACAATCTACCTGTTGGACATGCCTGACCTAGATGATAAATCGGCCTTGCTGCTTGCTTTTCTGACAGCTGGCCCTTAGGTAATAACGATAACAGTTATGTGGTTGTCCCCCCCCCACACACTTTTCTGGCTTTTCTCCTGCCACCTGAAGATACTTTATAGAGCAATTTCCAGAGAAATAGCTATGTTAGTCTGTTATAGACAAAAGAACGGAAACTCTTGCACCACCTTAAAGTCCAACAAATTTATAATGACATAAAGTTTGCATGGACTCAAGATTCCTCCCCCAAAGGAGCCATTCAGCTTGGCATCCCTGCTCTCTTTCCTCTTACAGTGGTGCCTCGCAAGATGAAATTAATTCATTCCGCAAGTCGTTTTGTATTGCAAAAAATTCGTCTTGCGAAGCACGGTTTCCAATAGGAATGCATTGAAATTTTCGTCTTGTGAAGCACGAACATAGAAAAATTCGTCTTGTGAGTCACCTAAAAAAATCGCAAAACCCTTTCGTCTAGCGAGTTTTTCGTTGCGCAAGGCATTCGTCTTGCGAGGTACCACTGTATATGGGAAGTATTTGCATGGATCCAGAGCAAGGAATTTTAAGTAGTGGCATCAGATTTTGGAACTTCTGACCAAAGGACATCTTTGTAAGCACATATTTCGAATCTTTCTGCAGATTGGTGGAAAATATTCTCTCTGGGAAGGATTTTTATCTTCTGTCTACTTTAGTGATAAGTTACTTTAATAATGACAACTTTTCTGATTGGTTTATTACAGCTGTTTTATGTTGTCTGTTTGCTATCCTCCCTGTTAATCCCATTGTGGTTTATTTCACTATATATAGCAGGTCTGGAGAGCCAAGTGTCTCTCTCCAGGCCTCTTTATCTGTCCTTCAAGCCTCACTCTGACCCAGGCTCCTGTCTCCATACTCTTCCTTGGGTTCTTTTGCCTGGTTGACCCGCATTTGTGAACTGTTACAATACCTCTTCCTTGCTTGGATGGAGGATGGAGGGTTTCTTTTGGCAGTGGCTGAATTTTACTGTGGAAACCCACATCCTCAATATATTCCAAAATAAATCTTATTGGAGATACTGGTAATATACACAAATAAATCCTTCCAATAAACAAGTTGTTATTGTTGTCCAGATCTGTTTGTACAGAATAGGTCATAGTAATCCTGTGCATGAAATCTCACAGTGATGAAACCTACAAAGTGCACATTTGAGACTCTTTGGAATTTCCCCCTGCAGTCCTATATTTCCTTCTTTGTCCTCTGATCTTTTTACTCTTGTAGTGTCTTTTCAGTCTCAGGGCTTCCTGCTTGCTCTCTTCTCTTTATGTTACTGGCTGATCTGTTCAGATGCTACAGGATAGCTTTGTGGGCTAAAGAGTCATGGCCTGTTGTCAGCCATTACTTAGCTGCTCTGATGTCAGAGAGAGGCCTGGCATCTGCAGCCTAAGCAGCTGAGCTGTTTTGGGAATTAACAGGATTAGGGAATTTCCCTAATAAACTATTGTTTATTACGTAATCACGTAATGATTGCCAGGAAACACTATGGGTTTCCAAGTAATCCTTGCTGCTTAGATGAGTAAGCAGTTTCAAAAACCAAGCAGAAGACTCTTGCTGCTGATGTACATGACGATGATAATACTAATAGCTGGTCTAGAATTTGTTTTAAAATACTTTTATCCTTTGAGTTCCAACTTTCTGTAGTGGTGAGCAAGGAAGGCAACAACTTGAAGATGAGGATAAGGATGATGATGATGATTATTATTATTATGTATTCCTTTATCCTCAAAGAGGAAGGGGAAACAGAGGTCTGAGTAAGCAACAGTTCAAGCCCTTGTTATATTTAATGTGAAAAGATCTCCTACAAGTACTGTATAGGTTCCCTGCCTGTGAAGTTCACAGTGGCAAGAAATGATTCCAGCCCTACTGCATGCCCTCCTCCCAGTGAAAATGCTAGGATGGTAGACATGTGTTCTATATTAGAGCCTGTTGTGGTCCAAGTCCAGTTTTAAGGTAAAAAATTAGTAACCTTGAAGTTCCCCAGCCACATTTATGTCTCTGGATAGCCTACTGAGCAGGCACAAAGATCACATGGTCACGGTCAGTTTAAATAAGAGTAGTTGTTTGTAAAACTGCATAGATACATATAAATTAGCACACATTTCCCCCTGCAAATCTGTGTCCTTTCTGCCCTCTTTTTGGATAAAGCATTTCCTCTTTTTTGGCAACATGCAAGTAGCCACTCTAGCGGCATCACTCCTGCACAAGCAAAAGGGCATGTGGTCTTGAGTGTAATGTGTTGGACCTGGTTCTAAGGATTTGGTGGAACCTAGGCCTTGTAATGTCATTGATGCACCAGTGGCTTAGAAAAATTGTTACCACGAATAATGTATTTAGTTCTTTATTATTATTATTATTAGTAGTAGTAGTAGTAGTAGTAGTAGCAGCAGCAGCAGTAAATTTATGCAATATCAAAGAAAACAGGGAAATTATAATGACCCGTCGAACAGAGGAGTTGTACAGAGTGAGTCCTTTAAAAGAGGCCCCGTGGATATAGAGTACACATGTTCCACAGGGCCTCTTTTAAAAGACTCACCCTGTATGTATATGCTAGATAAAAAATTCAAGTCACTTTGCATGTGAAGCTGCTCCCACTTCTCTTCTTCACTGGGAGGGAGGCCAACTTTTTGGATTATTTATTTCAGGAAAGGGCCTTTTCAGATGGAATTAATTTGTTGATCCCCATAATGTGTTGATCAGTCTGCCCTTACACCCATCAGTTGGAACTCAGTGCAGTTATACTGTAACAATTGTTGTTAATGATCAATCTGCTTGCATCTGAACTTTGGCTTTGGTTGAAAGAGAGCCTGACAACCCCCCCCCCCCGCACGTCGCAATGTCAGCTGAAAGTGAAGGTGTGAGATCAGTGCCATATGCAGGTCAGGTGCCACCTGGCTTATTCTTGGACACTGCAGATTTAAGATACAGGTGCATTATTACTCAAGAGTGCTTATTTGTGAATATCTTGTGGGTTCTGTGCATGGACAGAGATACTACTTTCTTTTTTTAATTAAAAAAAAGCTATTAGTTTCAAAACAAATGTTTTGTAAATACATTAACAGAAAAACAAACAAGGCATGGGGCAATGACAGTTGTTGATAACATCGTTGTACTACTATATAAAGGATCAGTGTGATTTAGAGAGACCTCTTTCCCCCTAAAGTATCTCAGACAGAATTAGATATGGAGAAGGAAAGTAATACACAAAACATCAGAACAGAACCCATTATTCCCAAATCCCTGCCCAGTCTCCTGATCAGTAGGAAAGCTTACTGTTTGGTGTAGTCAAGTGGGAGTTCCTGTTACGTAGGTTAAAGATTGCTTGGCTACAGGTGAATGCTTTGTGTTTCCGTCTTTGTTCACCAAAAAGTTTATTATAGACAGTTGCATTTCCAAGATTTTGGGCTCAAGCACTAGCCTATTGGGATGGAGGATGGCTATTAGTCCAGAAGAGGCAAGGATGCCTATTAGTGCAGAAGAGTTCCAGAGCAGGTTGGTTAGTATCAGAGAGGCCGAAGGCAGATGCTTAACCAAGGACAGGCAGAATTTCAGATCCCAGGCAGCAAGTTGCTCAGACTAAGGGGCAGCCTCTTGAGCTCAGGGATTTATGGGTTTTGTGGATCTGGACTAGCCCTTGGGACCAGTTGACAATGCTCAGACAGGATAGTACTGCAGCCTAGATGGCACCCTTGGATGCAGAACAAAAGAGTGAGAAGAGCACTAGAGCACGAATAATGGAAACCCCTGTTAAGGTTCATCACCATCCTGGCTTCTTACCTGTAAACGAAACGAAATTCCCCTTTCACAGTAAGGGTGGCCTGTACTGGCTGGAATAAAACGTCTAATATGTTGCCTAAAATTGGGCAAAAACTTGTGCACTGTGTGGCTCGAATTGATAAATTCAGACTAGGCCTTTTCCTAAACCCTTCTACTTTTCAGTCTAGTCATCAGGTGAGAAACATTCAGTGAGCAAAACTGTGGGGAAAGTGGACTCAAGATTGAAGCCTTGTATGTTAATCATTGCCATTGGTTAACCTGCCCAGGTGGCAGGGGGGATATCACACAGTTTCCTTTCTACCTGCCAGGGATCTTACTCATTTCTTTTGTCACCTGGGGGGGTATGCAGGGGTTCGCATACCCCTAAACATTTTGTGAATCTAAGTTTGGCCTCATTGAGGGTCAGTATTTCAATATGAGTAGAAAAATGAGAGTACAGTACCCCTAAACATGTTTTTTAAAGAAAAAAGCACTGCCTGAAATAATTAGTTCCCCAAGACAGAGTGATGTGTACACAACAGTTCACACATGAAAATGTCAGGCTCTGAGAGTACACATGGCTAACATTGAAGAGCTGGGCTCCTGGAGTTGCAATTCACAGCTTTGTAGACTCTTACTTAGGCCCAGAGCTTCTGTAATTAAGTACATGCATATTTCCTGCTTGATGGGTTCTTGTTATGCGTTGTGGTTGCAGCTTCCAGGTTACATTCAGACCTTTGCTAATTCTGTGGCACAATCAGTGTTAGGCTGATGTACTACAGGCCTCAGAAATGGATTCTATATACCAAGATGAGTGCACTTAAACTCATTGGTTTTCAATGGGTTCAGCCACATCTAAATGCATAGGAGTGAGCTGATGTAGTCTGATGAACCAAACTGTATTCAGGAATAGGATAGTTGCCGGGTGTGTAATTTATTGTCATGGATTGCATGCAAGTATTTAATTGCATCTAAGAGCTAAATGTGCTCCAGTGTTTGGGGAACCTGATGGTTAGTTCCAAATCATGCATGTTACTTATAGAGATGTACCTGTATATGTTGCATCAGGAAACACAGGAGGAGCTATCTAACATAACTCTTTCCTGGTGTTTTTCTCCCCACCAGAGCTCAAAGCCACCAGCACTGCCCATTTCTTCAATTTCCTGCTCAACTCAACTGATTATCGTATTCTACTGAAAGATGAAGATCACGACCGCATGTATGTGGGGAGCAAAGACTACATCCTCTCCCTGGATCTTCACGATATCAACCGGGAGCCCCTGATTGTAAGGGTATTTCTCATTTTGTACCAGGAGCAGGGAGCAGACAAGGAACATCTGGGAGGCTTTGTGGGGTGTAGGGGCTGCAAAATGACCAACTATTTCCATGTGATGAGTATGGATTCGTAGAGTGGGTTCAGGGGCACATTTCTAATTTTGAGAGAATGCTGTGGGTACCAGTCACAAAATGGCTGCTGCCAGGGGGAGTGGCTTGACACAGCATTGGGAATACTGGGAATATTCCTACTTATCAAAGCATCAACTGATTGGTTGATCTGGGAGACCAGGGTTCAAATCACCACTCAGTCATGAAGTCCACTGGGCGATTTTGGGCTAGTCACTCAGACTAACCCTACCTCACAGGATTGCTGTGAGGATCTAATGATGAGGGGTAGAACTATGTATGCCACCTTGAGCTGCCTAGGGAATATTATTTTGAAAATGAAAATAAATACACCTTTTAGAGCAAGAAAAACAACAAGGCAAGTCTCAAGGCAAGTGGGGAAAGTATCCCCTTTGCCATTGCCTCCCCCACTCTAAATCAAATGCAAGGAACAGCAGGAACGCAGTCAGTGAAGCAAGTGGGGATGGCATCCCGGTTGCCTTTTCTCTGCCTACCCCCCACAATGCCCTCCAGAGCTAGAAACAGGGAAGACAGACCCATCACTGATTCTCATGGAAGACATTAAACGCTCTTGCTATTTCTTTTTAGGGCTGATCCAGGTGATACCCTGACTATATTTTGGTCTCTCAAAATAGTTAAAATTTCTTACAGAACTGTTAGTTTTACAGAATAAATATTCTTCATTGGACACTTTAGTTGCTTGTACCCAAAGGCCTCCAAGCAACTTATAGCACCATGCTATGCAACAATATTTATGCAAGGCACTGCGGAAAGGCAAAAGTGTGATATGCAGAGTGCACATGTAATTGTAGCCATGCTGCAGTGGGATAGCCTTGTTGGGGAAAATCATGGCCACTTCTGTTTTCATCTCATGGGAGAAATACAGTTCAGTCCTGAAGAGGGGAAAGCACACAACACTTCAAATAACTTCTCTTTAGCAACAGATCAATAAAATGCAGAGACATTGTCAGCATGAGCAGTGGGTTGCAGGGCTACATGGACATTCCTGAGAGTGAGTGCTTAATTTCTAAAGAGCATTTTTATAAAGTTTATTTTTTTAAAAGATTAAAATTAATCTTTTTAAAAGTAACAAGATGATGAAGGTGCAGAAGGAGTCACTATCACTGTTGTTGCTACAAAGCAACAATCCACTAGGTGTCTGTGACACTTCCACGCAGCATCTTGTAACAAAATTGATGCATTTTTGTCACATCGAAGGGTGGGTGAATTAGTTTCCCACATATATGCTGGGAAATGTGATATTCCCTTCACCCAAAGTGTTACCTTTAGAAAACACACATGAACCTAACAAGTGAACGCTTGATGGCATACAAATTGATAATTTTGAAAGGTCCTTTGTGACAAGTGCTTTAAATTAAAATCCACCTTCCCAGAAAACTTGATGGTTTGGGATTAGATTTAGGAGTGAGATAGATACATCAACCCCCTTTTTATATTTCTCTTAGCATGATTCTGTGGAGAATTATAATTAAAAGGCTGAAGGTTTTGTATTGTTTTGGCAGATCCACTGGCCTGCATCTCAACAAAGGATAGAAGAGTGTGTTCTTTCAGGGAAGAACAGTAATGTAAGTACTTCTGGTATGGTCTTCAGGTTTATAGAGGATGTGGAAAAAGAGTGGAGGCAAAGGAATGCTAGTAACGTGGTAGGATGATGAAAGCTGTCCTTCTGAAACTTTCTTCCTCCAAGATCTTTAAGACTGAAAGCCACCAAGCAGTGGCAATTTGTATTGATCACACCACCTCAGGGATACCATGCTATGAGCAATATGAGCAAATGATGGTGCCCTATTGCCTATGACTGCCCTCCTCACTTCTTGTTTATTCCTATCTTTTCAGGTAACTGAGTCACAATAACCCTAGTTCCTTGTGCTGCACGTTCATGTACACAAGCTAAAGCCATGGTCCTTGAGTACCTGTACAAAAGTTTCCAGCATTTGAGCAGAAACATTTGTGTCTGTGTGGGTGTTTCAGAAACCCTAAAATACAACACAAGTTTTAGTATGTGATAAAGTGACAGTGCTCTGCTTGTAGTTGCTAAGATAGCAAAGACGGAATTAAATAGAAAGATTTTGAAGAAAATGACATCACCATTGTAAAACTTTGCTGGTTTCTGGAAGCTATAGTGCAGTGCAGTTGGTGATGAAGTCATCTTTTGGTTGTAGGGGTCTGCTTAGCACTGGAATTGAGTGCAGCTGTAAACTTGCACTTCCCAACCTCTGTTACAAGAGGATGTAATCATGGCCAAAGTTAGCCAACTCTTGTGCCTTGTGCAATCTTTCTAAAGGCAAGAGCTGCTAACACTGCTAGGGGGTTATGGGTTATTGATGTATGGTACATGAAAGTGAAGATGCCTTGTCAGCAGTACTTTAAAGGAACTGGGGGTTTTGCCCAACCCCAGTTAAGTTTATCAGCAGTAATGTGTACTGAATTTCAGTAGGAGGAAGCAAGAGGTCAAAGGGTTACCAAGCTGTTTCCTACAAGGCTCAGCCAGCCTTTTGGCCAGCTGACCTTGAACTCTGTCCTCTTGGGATTTCTCTGCTGCTACTGTTTGGGGCTCGGTCTCAGAGCAGCTAAGCTGGCTTAGTAAAGGAAACTGTTTGCTTGCACTTTCCCCATTCTACTCAATTCTGTTATCATGGAGGTTTGAGACAAAGAGGAAGCATGAGATGTGAGAAGAAAACTGGACTCTGCAGTCAAACACACTGCATGCAGCTCCATGCCTGGTCTAGAATCCAGCCAGTAAATGAACTCAGGCCTTGACAACACAGGCCTGCATACATTCTGGGAATTGCTCTTCTTGCCCCCTGGGCCTCTCTGCTATCATTTACCTATTAGATTTTCACTCCACCCTTCACTAGCCAATCACTTCTTAGTACCTCTTAATGAGTAGGGATCTAAAGGCTGACCTTAATATATTTTCTTTCCTGGCATAGATAAGGCCAGAGATTCCCCTTCTCCTTAGTTGGTTATGCTTTGGTTATTCAGGGCACTATTTTCTGGCTTTTGTAAATAAGCAGGAACGGGTTGGGAGTCACCCTGACACCAAGATATAGTATTGCAATCTTACAGTTATTATTTTCTCTGTTTTCAGAAAAAAATGGCTATGACATTGCACATACTTTTGTAAATCAAGAAGATCTTTAATAAAAATAAATTTGAAATCAAAGAAAAGACAAATTGGCTGTGAGTTGGGAGTTCTGAGTGGCACCGTTTATAATCTGCTTTAGCTACAGATGTTACAGTGTAAGATGTGAGCAAGGAATGTTTGCTCCGGAAGGGGGTTTAGTTCAAAACTCTTCCAACAGGAACATGACTTAAAAGGAGTGCAGGAAAATTGCCTCTGAAGTGCATCCAAAATTCATTGCTGGAAAAGGTGTTGGAGGGGTGGATCCAAAAGGTTTATTTGTAGATTTTCAAAGTGCACCAGACCTAGCTTGCCTCAATTTTAACTGGAAGCAAATGTTGTTGAAGAGGACCATTTGATACCAGGCCATTCATTGTGGTCTGATTTTGGGACTTACTGGGTGTTCAGGGAGCTTTCATTTAATGCTGAAGCAATTACCTGATTGCTTCAAATAATGTGTAAATCACTGCTTAGGCCATGCTGAACAGAGGATGGAATTGCTCCATTTACCATAGACTGACTAATCTCCTTAAAGTGAATACAATTTCATAGGAGGCTGGGACTAACTTGCCACCTCTCTTTTTTTTCCCAGGGCGAGTGTGGGAACTTCATCCGTCTTATCCAGCCCTGGAATCGAACCCACTTGTATGTTTGTGGCACTGGAGCATACAATCCTGTCTGCACCTTTGTCAATCGAGGCCGTAAAGCACAGGTGAGGTACTGAAGGAGCATATGGCTGGGACTGTAGCCAGATCAGTGCTGGAGAAGCATATGGGCTTGCTCTTAGGCCACGCTAGGAAAGCAGCCTCTGGCAACATTCAACAAGCAATAAGGGATTGAGATTCGAGTCTTGGGTAATGAGATGTGGAATCTTCTCAAGTGTCTTATGTTTGTTTGTTTGTATGTTTGTTCAGCCCATTCATATCCCACTTCTCATCAAAGGGAGCCAAAGGCTGCATACATGAATCCCCACCCCCACCCCCACCTCTACGTGGCTCTCATTTATCATCCCAACAATTCTGAAAGGTAAGTTAGGCTCTTAGGGATTCACCTAACCAGCCCCGTCAGCAGAAGTCCTGCACAAGGAATTCCACTTTGCACAACAGGGCTTTACACACACACACACACACACACACACACACACACACACACCACTTATTCCGACAAGGAGATGGAGCTCCAGGTTTTGAAAAAGGTAATGGGGACAGTGAAAACATCAAAATAAAACATGTAAACATAGTGTTTCCTAAAAACTAATAATAATAATAATAATAATAATAATAATAATAATAATAGGGTAGGAAGAGATGAGGTGTTGGGAACATATATAATTTGTAACAAGGTCACAAGAAGCATACTGTGTTATTACTTAAATGTATTGTTTTAAACGTCTGATATTATCAGTAATATATATATATATATATGAAAACACTTGGAGGTTTTGATGATTAAGCATTATTTAAAGCACATTAAATACATAAAGCCTAATCCTAGTAATCCCCCACTGTGCAGAATGAGACTTTCTCCTAAGTATAGGAGTAAATGTATAGAATTGTAGCCTTAATTTGTGATAACCATTATGTCATGCAAGACCCTCCATGTCACATAAAATTTTTCAGACTTTTAACAGATTCTCTAACTTGAAAGTATGCCATATTTTATTGAACCATTTCCAAATTTATGGAATCTTATCTGGTTTTTATTTACTGGTAACCAGATTTTTGGCTGTCAGTAACATGTTCTCAGTTAACTAATAATTGTACTTGTTTACAGAATCTTTCAATACAGACAAGTAAAATAACCTCTGGTTTTAATGCAATTGTTTATCATAGTCATTTCCATCCAGTATGCCTTGGGGGACGCACACAAAACATGTGTGAAATCAGCCTTATTGTTACAACACCTCTAACATTGTGTGTTCCTTATATTATATTTGCTTAAACTGTCTAGTGTTAGCATCAATTCTTTAAAATAATACAAGGAGAATCTGCTTGCATAGGTGTGAATATATTTTCCACAATTATTTTATCTTCTGACAGCAACTTAGAAATAGGAAAACCAATTGAAAACCACTTTTGTAAATGCTCTTCTTACAGTATCTTGTTTAGCAGGAGTAGCTAAACCTCATTTCAGGGTCTTATCTAGTCCCCAAATTGATTTCTGCCTTCCCACCCCCAACCCCATCCCACTAATTTTAGCAGCAGAGGAAATATGTTTTGGGGAGCGAATACATAGTTCTACATAAAGTCAAACCCAACAAGCAGATACACATTCAGACTAAATACAGGTCATAAATAATTGACGAGGGGATTTTGATCTCCATAGAAGTATGTGTGTATATTTGAGAGAGACAAAAGACTTCTGCATGCTGCATTCTCTGGCCATACCCTGCCATTCCTGCTTCTCTGGCAGGTCACCCTGCCAGCGCTAACTCTCTGCTCCTCCTCTCCTCAGGCTTTTGAGCTGAACCAGTCCATCCAGCAGGGAGGACGGGGAAGTAGAGCAGTTGACTCCTCCCTCCACCCGTCTCCAGTGGAACGCAAGGTGGGAATCGCGCTCTGCCCTGCCATGCTCTTCCCCAAGGACACAACTGGCTCCTTTCTTAGCATGCCTGAGCCTGGGCACTCTAACTTTCATTTTCAACTGGCATGTACCTAACAACTAACTAACAAGGGAAGGGGGCCAGACCTATGGGAACAGGACTGGCCCTTAAATTCACCCCCCTTCCCATCTAGCAATGAGCGCGCTTCCTGTACCGCCTCTCCTTGCGTCTCCTCACTTGAACTAACTCCTTCTTCCCCAGGCTCGCACAAGGTTTGTGCCAGGAAAGAACACTCTCAGGATGTTTGACCTTACTACATATAGTATAGAACCATGCCCTTGACTGTTTGAAATTGAGACAAATGGGCTTGCTGTTACAAGCAAAGGTTTGCTTGATGTGAGGTGGCATGAATAACTAGATTGGGGTAATCAAGGTTGTGATGACTGTGGGAGCAAGGGGTGGGTGGGGTGGGCCTATTGTATATGCTTAGTTGTTGTGAGGAGTGTGGACTTCGTTAATGATTACATACAGTTTTTGTCAGTATGTTTGCTGAGAAATCATGTAAAAAAAGAAAATGATGAGAAAATGTGTTTTACTTGTGTATCGGATGTAATGTATGTTTCTACTGATTATTGCAAGTCATTGCCAATGCAGGAAGCCATCCCATTAATTTCCTTTCCAGTTTTCTCATTGTTGTCATTTAATTGATAAGGACAACAGTTAGTTGGGAGGAGATTATGAGATTTCTATTAGTAGAAACTTTGTGGGCATGGTCCTACAATTGGCTAAAGACTTTGGTGTGGGAATGAACTGTTTCAGTTGCTCAGCTCATATGGTTTCCCTCTAAGAAACATTATCAAAGCAGCATGGAATCCAGCCATATGGCAATTCCTACATTGCTCTGTGAACATAGGAATTGGTCCTAATTAACAGAACTCTTTTTATGTCAGATAGTATTAAGGATGGTATGTTTCCCCATTTACAGGGTAGTGCTGAATAATTAGATTGATTGAGAGGTTGAGCTCCTAGTGTGGATTTGTATGGGACTAAAGCCTCCTTTCACTCAGCAGTAGATACTCTCCCATGTGTGTTCAAGATGGTGAACAAAAAAAGAAGACAGGAAATGCTATATGCTATTCTTGTCAAAGCTGAATAGTCTTGGTTGGAGTGTTTGAAACTTTCACAGGAAAACAACTGAACATGATCTTGAGAATCTCAACTTTCCTTAATGTTTTGGTGTGGTTTGATTGTAAATTGGAGAATCAGCCTAAAATGTAGTGCTCTGATTTCTTAGCATTTTCTTCCTTCTGTTGGATTCTCTAGTTTTGATAATGCCTTGTCTTACCCCTGGAGTCACCCTGGTAGCTGTTTTAATCTAAATCTATAGGGCCTGATTCTGTGCTGCTAGGCATCATCATCATCATCATCATCATCATCATCATCATTATTACACAGTGTATAAGTAACATTGGGTTTTCTTTTTCTCTTTTCTTTACTGAATGTTCCATTTTACACTTCAAAACAGAAAACTCACAAGTGGCACAATCACTTTTGCATTTTGCACAAGATGCACACTTTTTCTCAGTGCTGAACAATGGCATTTGACACCAAAGCAGTCTGCCCACATAAGCCCAAAGCTCTAAATAAAAAGGAAGTGCAACTCCTAAGCCAAAATCATCTTTCCAGAAAGAATGCATGCCTAGTATGTTTCCTAAATGGGTTGGCACTCACACTGCTTGTGGGAAGATGTGCCATACACCACACACACACACACACACACACACACACCATTCTTAGTTTTTATACAGAGTCTGAAAGTCTTCCGTTCCAGTTCTTTTATTATTTCTTGCATTTATTAGTAGGAAAGAAGTTCTCAAGCTGACTTAACAGCATGGTATGACATGTTCCTCTAAGGGCAACACCTTAAACTACAACTAGGTGTAATTAGCTGTAGGTATAACTGCTGTCTGTAGGATTTACTAGAACCATAGTTTTGTTTGTCAACACTTGGTCTCATTCAAAAGCCAGCTTCCATTTTCCTGCCCTTTGTAGCTTGAATCTCCAGCTTCTACTTGATGTGCTATTTATATTATCACTGATTGCTATTAGCCATTTAAAATGCATTGCAGTGTCAGGAGCCATCCTACTTTCCTCACTCCCTTGGGCATTGTCACCATGTGTTTGACATACATTAGAAAGAGGAAGCAAGTCTTCACTGATATCCTGCCACTGTTGACCTCCCAAGCTGTTAGCACAACGAGGTGGGGAAGAGAGTGGGATGTATCAGATGATGAGAAGTTGCAAAGGAAATGGAGTAGAAAACACACTTATCACATCCTACTGCAGTCTGGAACCCTTCAAGCCCCCTTTTCTATCTTTTGGTAAATTGCAGATCCCAACCACCACCTGTGGATGGAACCTATAACGGCACCAAATAATACAGTTTGTGACATTCCCATTAGTACAACTCCTGTAAACTGTGTTGTGCTTAAACTTCAAACAGCTGTTTTATCTCAGACATATCAATCATGTTCCATTTATTTGTATACTATGTAAAGAAACTGCGTTTGCACTTGTCTTCAGTCAAGTGGACTTCTATGGACAGGTGTCCCTATCCACACTTTAATAAAGAATCCTTGCAACATGTAGTGCTCTTTTCAAAGTCAACCAGTGAAATCCCAAGAGTGCTGCAGCCTTTAGCAAAATAATCAGGAGTCTCAAATTATGAATCAGAGACAGAGATGCTGACAAAACTAGGTCAGGTCAGGTTCCAGATAGGAACACAGGAGGCTCATAATGTCCACCTAAATGCATAGTGGGGAAAGCACTTATTAACTGTAAAATATATGCAGCATCAAATCATTTGGTGAAAATTAAAAATAAATTTAGAGCTGAGACAGATTGAAAGGAATTGCAAAATAAGAGGGTGTTTGTGTGGCATTGAAATGTCATCAGGTTTGATGCGCCGCCACATCAAGGCCCTTTCCTCCACAGCCACCTGCTGCACCTCAGTTGACTAGAATTGAGCCCTGGCTAAGGGCGTAGAGGCTGGGTAGGCATATGTGGAGGGAGGGGGTTACTTTGGGACCCTGGTCCCAAGCCATTTAGACCCCTGCACTTTCTTACAAAAACCCTGGCATTATTCAAGTGTCTGTATCTAATGAGAACTCTTTGGATATGTGTCTGTGCTGGCATTTCTGACCCCCATGAAGCTGTATGCTGGGACCACAAATTCCCTATGCTCATATTCATGTCTGTTCTTTTATCTCATTCACTCATCCCAACTCTAGTTCCTTATGCTGCTGACTCAGCCCTTTCTGCTAAAAGTAGCTGACTTTAGCCATTCCTCAGGTGAAAGATGAACTACAGAAAGGGGTTTATTCTGTCCAATCCAATCCATCTTGAAGACAGCATCAGCACCATTTGCCAAAGATCAATAGGGTGAATGCTGTCAAAAGAATGAACTCAATAATAGTCTGAGTTTAAAAATATTTGAACTGTGTATCTCACACTCCCTATCTTTTCAGTCCTTACACCACCCCATTCTTAAAACACAAAGCATTTAAACTGCTCTGCTTTCCATTTGCTGGATAGGGGGGGGGAAGCCCTGAAAAGTTCTCACTTACATTTTTGTAGGAATGATCTGTTAATAAATAGCCACAATTCTAGAACAGTAGCTGCACAATGGCCAATTGGACCCTATTCAACAAAGGAAGAAGTTTAGCTTAGAAAAACAAGGGACAGTATCAGTAGTAAATATTTTTCATGGCCAATACAGATATAATAAAATATTTTAACAGACTTTTGTTTTCTTTAAAAACATGCTGAAATCATTTTTGTGACATTTTAATTTAAAAAAACATTTTGTGTAAAACTATATGAACACATATGTATACTCCCCAATAAATCAATAATATAAAAATAAGTATGTTCCAGCTAAAATTTACATCTCATTTAACAGAAGCTATTTAACAGTTCATGCCAATGTTTGTATACTCAGAAGTAGGTCCGACTGAGGGTACTTTCAGTTGGATGTTTATTGTGGGTTTATTGATTGATTGATTGATTGATTGATTACCACATTCACATAACATTGTTGGCATCAAAATGTTAGCCCACATCCTCCTCACTCCAAATTAATGTGCAAAGGCCCTTTCTAGAGGAAATCTGATATATACCGGTACCACCTGTTGCTAACAATCTTGTTTGCAATAGCTCAATGACCTGTTTTCATATTAAACTCCTGTCTGGAAGCACCTTGACTTCACAGGGGCCTACTCTCAAGTAAGTATGTCAAGTTCTGCAACCTAAGCCACTCCCATCGAAATAAATGGGAATTAAAAGCAGTGCCAGATTAAACCATGTGGAGGCCCCTAGGCAGTTGAAATCTTGCCCTCCCCCCCTTGTGCATGCAGTCTAATATTGAACTAAGAAAACTTGATTGTAATTTTCTTTCAAGATCAAATCAATATTATTTTGATCCGTTGTTGTGGGGCCCCTAAAATGCACGAGGCCCAGAGGTCAGTGCCTACTCTCTGCCTGTTTGGTAATCTGGCACTAATTAATAGTGCTTAATGTTGGCAGATTATGTTTAATGTTTTTATCAAACCACAAGAGGTATTTTGTTGGGGGGAAACCTCTTAAACCTTTTCACGGCATTTTCCTTTAATTTCTAAATGGCTTCCAGCCCACTAAAGCAGTGATTTCCAAACATTTCATTAAAAAGATCCACTTGTGGGATTTCTTTCCCAAATGTTGATTCTACCACACTGGCTTGGCAGTCTCTATTCCACTGCTCCTTCTGCCGCATTGGCACCTACAAGCATTACCAGCATCCTAG
Organism: Lacerta agilis; assembly: GCF_009819535.1. NCBI lineage: Eukaryota > Metazoa > Chordata > Lepidosauria > Squamata > Lacertidae > Lacerta > Lacerta agilis. The sequence continues at coordinate 67,652,480 of NC_046313.1, forward strand.
CAACTCTCTTATAAGGCCAGAAGTGGATCCCAGTGTTCCGCTTGTGAGTCACTGGAGTAATGAGTCATTAGTTTCATGATAGGAGGGATTCAAATGGCATTCACTCATTCTGCATTTCTCAGCAATATTTAAGGCCTGCATCCTATCTGCTCTGCTTATAGCTGTTGATTGTTCTTTGGGGGTGGGGGGTGGGAGGAAATGTGACATCCATGATTTATTGTTGTTTCATACTCAGAAGAGGTTGTAGCACTTCACAGGATGTCTGAAGGCAATCTGAAGCTCATCAGTGCCTAGGTACAACTTAGTAATAATATGTGGTAACTAGACACTTACCTGTAGTGTTCACACATTACAGCACACAGTTGTTTCACTTCACCCAGTGGTCATACCCAGTGGGAAAAGTCTGAAAATGTAATGTTGTGTGCTAACATTGCAGGGAAAACGTTGAATCTTTGGCTAGAATGTTACATGCAGTGTTTCTTGAGATGGGGAGGTCCAGAGGTATGCATTTTGGGAATGTCTTTGTAAAGTAGCACCATGCGGATAAAGATGGTGGGATACACTATTTTTATATTAATGTGTTGTTGTTTTTTTGTTTATAGAACAGGTTTCTTTAGGAGGAGAAATGTTACTTCTGCAACTTTAAAATGGGACACATATTTGGGAGGTGTGCAAAAGAGTTAGAAAGTGAATGTTCCTGTAAATCGGTCAGTGCAGTAGCTTTAGAGAGTGGCTCTGCTGCCACATTTCTTAGGGTTGACTTGAAATTGATATAAAACTTGTAAGAGTAGCATGCAGACAATACTGCAGTTGCTAGGGTGGTGTTTGAACCAGCTTTCTACATGGTTTGGTGGTGATTTTTCTCCATGCCTCCACAGGGTCTCAGAACAAAATTAAGTCTATAGTGGCATGGAAAAACTAGCTTTGCATGGTGAGGTAATAAACTCACCAGTGAGTCAGCTACCATTGAAAAATTATTTAAAGCAGCTTCCATGGGGCAGACATATTACATGCCAGGATTTCTTACATTCAACTGCTTGTAACCTTGTTGGAGGAAAATTCCACTCCAGAGAGATGTGGTTTGGACAGTGTGATTCATGTATGCAGCATCTTGTATTCCATGTACTTTTAGATGTGAAGGCCTAAGGTAATAGTGTGTGGTAAAGCAAATCATTGACCTACCTGTTGCCTTACTTTCCAGGATTACATATTCTACCTGGAACCAGAAAAGCTTGAGTCAGGAAAAGGAAAATGCTCGTATGACCCAAAGGTGGACACCGTATCAGCATTAATAAGTGAGTTCTATGGTTGTCAGTCATTCTGTAGGCATACAATTGTAGAGTTGGAAGGGATCCCCAGGGTGATCTAGTCCAACCTCCTGAAATGCAGGAATCTCAAAGCATCCATGATAGATGACCACCCAGCCTCTGCTGAGAAATTTCCCTCTTTATGAGGTCTAAAATGATATCAGGAGTGATAAGGGGGAGGGGGGCTATGCTACTTATAAGCATGCAGCGCAACAGCAGCTCTGTGTCAGGAAATGGTTTTGGCCATCCTCAGGCATGGATGAGTTAGCTGGAATTGTCATCGGAGTTAATGGGGAAAGATCATGGCCTCTCAGATGCTGATAAAGAAGAGAAAGGACATACTGTTCACTAAACTGCAGTGTCCTATCTGGTGGGAGAAGAGGAGGAATAGGGCTTTGGCAAATAGCAAAGTTCTGAGAGGTTCCTTGTCAAAATTTCACAGATGACATTTATATCACTTTGTTACGGTCCAATCGTTTCCACTTATCCATCAGACATGATTATTCCTCCCACTGCCCTAGCATTACAGAACAGCACAATGCCTGAGTGGCCAGCTATATTCACATATAGTCAGCTATATCCTGACTTAAGCCAGCTGCAAATTTCACGCAGACCCCTCTACTTCCCTTGAAAAACCTTTCCATTGGTCATGCTAGAGTTACCAATGTATATTTTACTCTTGCCCTTTAATATCTGTATATAAATATATCTTTGAATGTTCTCATCTTCCTGGATTCTTATATCCTTCCCTCACCACATAGACCCACCTTTTTTCACTCAACCCCAGGTTGATTTCAAGCATGGACATCCTCTGAACTTTGTCCTGTGTGGCTATCTCCCGCAGGGCCCCTTCATCTCCAGTTCAAATGGTGGCTCAAGCTCCACAGGGCTTTCCCCTATGTGGAGGGCTGGGATTACATAACTTCACAGCAGGGAGATAATTAGGAGTGGTATCATTGTCCTGCTGACCCTGGGCCTACTACTGGCACAACAGCTGCACCACTCTCCCCTAAGAGTCGGTTCCAGTGCTGGCCAAAGTTCTTTCTTCCTGCAAATCCCCCAACCCCTTGATATGGCCTGGCTGCCTCTGATCTTGTCCAAGCATTAGTATCCATTTACACGACATGCCCCAAACTTCTTAATTAATCTGAAAGCAGCTGCAGCACTGGCCTGAGACAGGCAGGAATTGTGCCCTTGTACCAGTGGGTTCCTGGCTGAGTGCTGGACCTGATTAGCAACTTTGCTAATGAACTTCAGAGCAGCGGTAGGAAAGCTATGGAAGGGCACCTAACAGTTCATATGTTGTGCATGACTAATAATCTTGATCCTTTTCTCCCCTGCCTTTGATCATTATGCGGTTTCTTCTATCAATGAGAGGTCAGAGCAACAAGAAAGGGCCCCTTTTACAGAGACCTTGCTTTCCCCTTGTCATTTCTTTTCATTCCCACTTTCCAAGAACAATTCACACAGATTCCACGTTTGATCTCACGCTTACTACCAAATAGGATCACCATACCCCCTCCCCCAAAAAATCCTAGCATTTAATTAATTCGTCCTTAAATATATAGCCATTCCATGCCGACAGCAGCTTCAGGCATGACCTGAATGAAGTCGGGAGACCAGGAAGTGCAGGTGCTTTGCCCTTTTCCTTTTCCCACATTGCTTATCCAGTGTTACTCAATACAATTATTCTTGTGCATGGACAAGAATTAGGAGATACAGTCCCCCTTTTTATTTCATGTTTTAATTACAAATTTCTGAATCCTCCTGAGTATTAGCACCTAAAGCATCTGAGTTAGGGGGGCTTCTTTTCCTCTAAATTCTAAGTTTGTCTATAAGAATTGTGGGTGATGCCACCAGAGTGGTATGACATAGAAAGGCCACATGTTTTTGCAAGGGAGAAGATGGGGGAAAGAGCACAGAACAGGGAAACCCTAAACTATTTAAACTATATTAGGTGTGAAGGGCAGTTGATACACCTAGGGTCAATCTAGATGAGATGCAGGAAATCTGTGATGGGCTCTCATGAAGTTTCTTGGTGGTTGGGTGGTGGTTGTTTTTTAAAAGCAGCTGCAAGGGCCCTCGAGTGGAATGAGGCAGTGGCACTGGGAGAGGGATTAATCCCCCCCCCCCCCGCACACACATGGATTTTCCAGTCTAAATCACATTTCCCCTCAAAGCTGAGGAAAAAAAATATGGCTGCCTGTATACCATTTTCCCCTATCAGGCAAATAGTAGAAGTGGCTGCAATTTAGACAAGAAAAAGGCCTTGGTTAAATTCTCCCTCCTCTGAACACTGTGTTCTGAGGTTGTGTGTGAGAGAGGGAGATGGAGAGGGAGAGCTCTAATCAGAGCTTTCTCATTGATTTTGAGAATGAAAGAAGAAGGTTGAGGTACTTGTCTTCACATCATTGTTCAAAGTGCCAGTGAGTAGCTTCCCTGTTTCTGCAGGTGTCATTTAAGAAGTGAACCATTCCAAGCATTTCATATATTTCCCCCCGATCCCTCTCTTTCACAGAACCAGTGGGGTGAGTGGTTGGGAATCCTGCCTCAACAAAACTTTCAATTAAGTTCATTAATTTTCTTCCCCCTATCCTCTGTTGCCCACAGATGAAGAACTCTATGCTGGTGTCTACATTGACTTCATGGGCACTGATGCCGCCATCTTCCGCACCATGGGCAAGCAGACTGCCATGAGGACTGACCAATACAACTCCCGTTGGCTAAATGGTGAGTGAAAGGGGGGCAGACTGCAGACTTTGAAGTGCAGAGGACAAAAAGCAGGGCTGCATTCATGATCTTCGTGTCCAGTGTCCATGCTACATGGTGGGAATTGTGACTTAGAGCACAGAGTTTCCCTCTCTTCTTTCCTCTCTCTGTTTCAGAATATTATTGTAAGAAAGAAAATGTGAATAAAAAGAGGCTTTAGTTAAGAAAACATTATACTAGCAGGAGCGTTAACCAACAACTCCCTTCCCCTTTATCTTCAAGTTCCTTCTGTGAGTGCACACTGTTCCATGGTGACTTCTCAAGTCTGGCTTCCTGAGGGCTTCATGCCAAGTCATACCAGCTGCCTACAATTGGTTTCTTTTATCTGTCCATATATAGCCAGCTCAGTGGGCTTTGTTGTGGATGATGGAATCTTAATTTAGCTCTCTGGACCCCCATTTCTCATCCTGGTGCCCTTTGAGTCTCCTTTGCTGTTACTGTGTCCCCATGACACCTATCATACCCTTCTTCTGTACTCCCTTCTGTTCTCTGTCCTTGATACTTGATTTTGCTATCGCCTTGCCCTTGCACTGACACTTGTCCATACTTTCTGTCTACCGGTAGCTCCCAAGACACCAGGAATAGGGCTCTCCTGCCCTGTTGATGCCTTGCCAGCCTTAATAGATCTGAAATGCTCCATCTATGTTGAACACAAAATACAGAATCTGCAAGTGTTCCTACTTCATTTGGGCTTTGCAGAGCACTTCACTGAAAAAGTCATTGTCTTCTATAATTTTCTTTCCATAAAGAAAAAAAATATGTGCTAAGTTAAGATACACTTTTATATAATTTTTGTCCAGCCATCTGGTCATTTCAGGAGCGTGTTGGTGTTTGACTAGTTTCTCTCTTTGCTTGATTCCTTGGCTCTGGTATATGTCCCCTTTTGTGCATTCAAAAGCATTTTGCTCCTGGAATTATTTCTCAGCACACAGTTGGTGGTGAAGGGCAGGTTTGTATTCTTGTCATTTCTGATAACTGATCCAGGGCATTTAATCTCCTGCCCTCTCTCCTCCAGCATGCATCATGGAAAGGGATCCAATGAGAGAAGGTCTCAGCTTCCTTTTTGGTTGCACTTCCAGCTGTTGTGAAGCAGCAAAAACAGCTGAGTAAACTGGGGTTGGGAATCAAATTTAGGGAGATGTCATTTTAGTAACCTGAACAGAGCTATCTATGAAAGCAAATGCTGGATTATAAGGGTGACCATTTGCCTTCCATGGCAATTCTTTAGCAGTGATGGCTCTAGAGAAAATACCAACATATCCCCAAATTGCAGAGCTTCCAAGATATTCTTACAAAGGCTTTTAAGGCAGACAGGTGTGCTTGCAACCACATAAATCTTACAGCTCCCCCCCCCCCAAGCAAGGGAGTGCTTGGTACTAATGATGAAGGTTACTGACATTAGACTTATGAACAGCCCAGGCCCAGAGTTTTTCAAAGTATGGTACACAGCTTCTCTTGGATGGATGTGTAGAGTTGTGTTCCTGACAACTTACAGGTCCAGTTACCTCAGCACACCGAGGTTATGTGGGTGCAGGAATTTGGTGGTAGTATGTGTGTAAGAAAGCAGCAGTGTATGTGCGTATGTGTGACAGAAAGTAATATGGGTGTAACTTGACCGGTAATATAGGTGTGTCACTAGATGAAACTCCCCCTGTTCTTACACAGGAGAGGTCTAGACTTAAATACCGGTATTCATAGTAGGGTTTATATTTAAGCAGAACAGCAAGGCGTTGCACTTTTGTCAAGGCTGCCCAGTGTCCACTTCCTCCTGGAGTTGCCATATTTCAAAAAATAAAAACCAGGACACCCTGAAAGTTGAGGGGGGGTTGTTTTGTTTTTACAAAAACACCAAGAAAACACAATTTTTCAGTGCTGCCTTTCGGAGGTTCCCCTGGGTGTCAATTCAGCATTTGAAATCCGGGTAATGTCTGGGAAAATCCAGACATATGGCAGCCCTACTCACTCCCCACCTAGAGGATGAGGATAAGGCACTTCTGGAACAAAACTGTATGTTTCTTTACAGAGAAACTTTTAGCACTATTTTTCAGCCAAGTCTCAAGTAGACTTTTCCCACTTCGAATGGTTATCAGTGTTCTAACCTGCAAAACCCACTCAGCCCCTTCTAGGATTTTACCGGTACTTCCCCTCAGGGAATCAAGACCAGTTTGCTCTGCCTGGCTAACCCCTCTCAGACAGTTTAACACAGGGGTAGGCAACCTATGGCCTGTGGGCCGGATGCGGCCCAATCGCCTTCTCAATCCGGCCCACGGACAGTCCAGGAATCAGCGTGTTTTTACATGAGTAGAATGTGTCCTTTTATTTAAAATGCATCTCTGGGTTATTTGTGGGGCATAGGAATTCATTCATTATTTTTTCCCCAAAATATAGTCCGACCCACCAAATGATCTGAGGGATGGTAGACTGGCCCATGGCTGAAAAAGGTTGCTGACCCCTGGTTTAACATCTGCACCTGCCCACACTGACTTTAAATTTTTCTTTCACCGAGAGTCAAATCTCTATTTCACCGTTGAAACTGTCAGCATCTCCCGATTTTCCTGATTTTCTGATGGACTCACCAGCTTTCACTGGTTGCTGGGTCACTAGGAGGCAGACCCAGGGCCTGTCCATCACAATATGAGCTGGTTGTCTGGGAAATAAAATGATGTGAAAGAAACTGGACAGGTGAGATTTCCACACGAGTGAGGGACATCAGTGGTAGTGTGGGGCAGGCAGCACTTCTCTAGTACTTTTTCCCCAGTAGGCGAGAGGATGTCATCCATAAGACTGGGATTTGCCAGTGTTGCATGCTTGCGGGGTTGGAAGGCAGGACATGCTGTATTCATTTATTTACCTGGCAAGAGCCTTTCCTGCACTGTTTTAAAATGGGCATCTGTTTTTTACATTAAACGTATGTTAGAAAGCAGCATAATTGTCCCACAGTCTGTTACAAACAGTTCAAAATGAACCTCAGCACCATATAAAAAGGCTGTGCATTACATTTTGCTTGGTGTTGTTAAGGTTTAATGTTTTACTATGTTTTTATTTATGCTGGAAGCTGCCCAGAGTGGCTGTGGCAACCCAGTCAGATGGGAGGGGTACTACTTCTACTACTCCTAGTACTGCTACTAAGCATTCCTCCACTGAGCTTGTGGTGGCAAATATGGGAGTTATCCCATTTCCTCCTCATAATGGCCCTGGGAAGAAATCAACAATGCGCTGTGTTGAGCTTCCATTACAGCCAGCACCTCTGCATGCCCTCCTCTCCCCCCTCATGCATTGTTCTGGGGGTTATCCTGACTCCCCCAGAGCCAACTGCATCTGCTGATGGGAAGATGAATCCCACCCATTGCGTGGTAGGCTAGGCTGAGAAGAGTGACTTGCCCAAGGTCACCCAGTGAACTTCACATCAGCCATACTTTTGGACTCTCAGGGGTGGGGTGTGCTACTCCAGATTCTGTCATGATGAGCTCCTGCACTTGAAAATTTATCACTGTGCCATTGGGGGAAGCAGAAGAACTAGTCGCTTTTGGGGGAGGGTATCATTTCATAAAAGTAGAGAAGCACTACCTGCCTCACAGTTTTGGGATGCCATAGTAAAGCAATTTTCCCTGCCTGTGATTTCAATTGCTATTCACCCTTTTCAAGCTGAGCTGTGTAAGTAAAGAACTCTTAAACTACCTCATTTTGCATTACAAATGAGGTGATACAAGGGATAGAGCTCAGGACTCCAGTGCTGTAGACTAAGAAGGCTTAGTTAATCAATCACATGGCCATGTTTCCTGCAGCAGCCTAGCAAACAGCTGCTTAACTCGCTGAGCTTTATGTCAACTTCTTTTTTACACTGACATGAAGATTTGCTTCCCTAGTTTTGGCCTGTGATACAGGACAAGCCACCGTCACATCCAGTAAAAGAATTTTAGTACCAAAGGCAGCAACGGGTTCAGAATTCTTTTCTACAGCGCAAGTTTGGATCATAACAAGCCTTAGAGTGTGAAGCATTGACTGAAGTTATTCAGAACAGCTTTTATTTGGGGCATTGAACAGAATTTCAAGAAAGTGTTAATCTATAGAAGTGTTCCTTTTCCCTAGTGTTGTAGAACATTTACTGGTTTAAAACACGAACCCTACCTGATTGACACCAGTTAATTAATTTGGAAAGATTGGATAGAGAGGAGAGCCAAAGAGCTGATTTAGGACAAATCTGTATAACCACCAGGCCCTTGTGTGCTTCTTGCTGACTCGTTCCACAGGTCTTCTGATCTGAGCAGGTTATTTGACTCATTTGTCATGATTCAAAGTGGCAGTGTCTGCATGCCACAATAAACCACATCAGTAGCTGCTGCCCTGCCAGGAGGAGCCATCATGGACTGAAGAAACAAGCAGCTTTTGTTCTTACAGTTATTTTTATAACTATGTAGTTTAATGTTTTTGTAAGCCACCTTGAGACTTGCTTTTCAGCTGTAAGGTGGGACTTACAGTTTAAAATAAATAAAATGGAATAATATATGCACAAGTTGAGCAAATGTTGACAGAGGTGAAATGCCTAGAAGCTGTTTGATTGCGTCTTAAGTGCATTCCGTAAATCTTCATTTTCAACCTCGGCTAACACTATTTTGTGTGACCACAAAAGGATTCCATAACTGATCAGGAAAGCTACAGCAAAATGTGATCCCTGAACTGAACAATCAGGACTTGTTTGAGAGCGGTAGATGTGTTAATCTGTTGCAGGAAAAACAACATGCCTATGGCACCTTAACTTGCAGTGTAAGCCTAAACATGTCTACTCAGAAATAAGTCTCATTGAGTTCATTGGGACTTACTTCCAGGTAGGTGTGTATAGGATTGCAGCCTTAGTTGTTGTTATATAGGTTTTCTGGATCAGACCTTATTTTGTCAGCTGCATCAGTCCTGAGTCCCACAGTGAAGTAACAGTTGCATGGCACATACTACACATGTTCAGATTTTCACTCTTCCACTCAACCAGTGGCATAGTCATGAATTTTAATGTTCAGGAGCTCCTGACACCCCTTATAGCTCATCCACAAGGAGAATCCAAAAAGTCCTATACATAAATTCCTGGGGGTAAGCTATATTGAACTCTGAGGATTACTTCTAATGGTATAGTTTCAGTTTATAAAATGTATTGAGCTTTAGCAATAGCTCTTCAGCCAGCTGAAAGGCTATCTTTTGCTTTACCAGAAATGCAAACAATCTTACAGGAAAGCAGGGACTCCATCAAAGAAAAGAAAATATGTGTATGCCCTCTGCTTGATTAGTTTCCTCATACTCTGACTTCCTTTATGGTAATACGCAACAAACTTGAAAGCCTCACAAACATATTGCCTCATTCACTTGCCAGAGCAAGGAAGGTGCTTCTGGTGCTCTGGCAGATGACATTGTTGCTCCTGCCCTGATAAATGTACCAGGGGGTGTTCCCCCTCCATTATACCACTGCACCCTACCTACATTTCAGCTCTCTTTTAGGATGAGGTTGGTCCCATCAAAAATTTACATGGCAACTTTTGAAAGTAGAATCAGGGTGGGTAAACAATGATGGAAAAGAGGCTTATAATTGCAATACAGTGGTACCTTGGTTCTTGAACTTAATCCGTTCCGGGAGTCCGTTCGACTCCCGAAACCATTCAAAAACCAAGGCGCAGCTTCCGATGGGCTGCAAGAGCTTCCTGCATTCAAGCGGAAGCTGCGTTGGATGTTAAGCTTCCGAAAAACATTCGCAAACCGGAACACTTTCAGGTTTGTGGCATTTGGGAGCTGATTTGTTCGACAACTAAGCAGTGGAGAACCAAGGTACCACTGTACTAGCAAATCTTGCTGTCATTACACTATTAAAACTTGCTCTATTTGACCAACTGAGAACAGAAAACTGTGTTTTATTTGAATCTCTCTTTCTCCAAGCTTTAGGGAAGACTAGGTATCAGGTCAGCACCCACTATAATAGAAAAGCCTACAGAATTTTGGTTGTAAGGACAGATACAGTTGTACCTCGGGTTTTGTCCGCTTCGGCTTACATATTTTTGGGTTACGTACTCCGGTAACCCGGAAGTGTTTTGTGGCGCACGCAATCCGCACGTGCAAAAGCGTTCTGTGCAGTTTGCGCATGCGCAAAGTGCAATTTTCGAGTTGCGTACTTTTCGGGTTACGAACGGCAACCCGGAACCAATTAAGTACATAACCCGAGGTACCACTGTACCTACATTCTGTTCTCCCCACTTCAGCTGGTCGAAGGATCCACAATATGTCAGTGTAGAGCTCTATGAAGTAAATGTGTGCTGCAAAGGGGTGGACCCAAGCCTGTGCATGGAGCCAGTCCTCACCCTATATCACTTTTCAATGAATAATTTGCTCTTGAATAAAAACAAACATCTCTCAGACAAAGCTGTGCTGGGTGTGAGACAAATTGCTGCACTTTGCTAAGTAAACAACATGTTTCAGAGTAATGTGCTAGGAGCATCTGTCAGATGATAGGGGCTTGAGCCAATTTCCTCACCTGGCAATATGCTTTCTTCACTGCAACAATAAGATAAGTTCAAATCTTTGCCAATGCAGTACTGGAGGGGAAGCATGAGGAAGAAAACTCACACATCTAGAGATGAGGTGCTGCCTCTTCCAATGGGGATGAATTATTGTGACTGCATAAGTGTACTGCATACATCAACCTGAGTACACATCTAAGGAACCTTTTTAAGATTTGAGTTACTTAGCCCCCAAATTCAAGTATAAGCTGCTGTTTTTAAATTGAAGGCAGTTAGGCTTCTTCTAACAGCGACCAGGTGACTTTCTCCATGGGCTGGTGAGGAATCACATGTAGCACAAAAGCTCTGGTTCCTGGAGTCTGGAAAGAACATTCACCCTTTCAGACCATGTTACTGTTTAAACTACTTTTTGCAGACCCAGCGTTTGTCCATGCACAGCTCATTCCAGACAGCGCAGAGAGGAATGATGACAAGCTCTATTTCTTCTTCCGAGAGAAATCTACCGATTCCCCACAGAGTCCTGTTGTCTACTCCCGCATTGGTCGCATTTGCCTGGTAGGTCTTGAGGATGAACGAGCATAGGTATGGTTGAGAGTTTACTGTAAATTCCATGTATTTGGACCCTTCTCTATAATACCATTAACAAGGAGTTCCTGGCGCTGTCTAGGAATTTTTAAAAACCAATAAATACTGTGATTTTTAAATAGTGTAATTTGTGAATTTGCCTCCTTCACCCCCAAAACTGAGTAAAGTCATGTTTTGGTCCATCATCTTGAATCAAAATGGCACCCAGTGCTCCAAAATCATCAACAACCTCAGGAACCTTTGTTCCAAGTTTGATGATGAAATCTTAAGAGGCAGCCGAACCTATGTGAAAAATGAGCACAGTCACCCTGAAGTCCCATTTAAGTCCACCATCTTGGAAAACAAATAAACAAGGTATCAATGTATAGAGAATGAATGAACAGACAGACAGACAAACCACTTTCCAAAATATATCACCAACATCTCTTGTGAATGGCAGAAGCCATTGTTGTTCTGAGCTCCTCCACTGTCACTGTTTCTGATTCCTCCTTCCTAAATTGTCCTCTTTGGTATAGCTTGTGAATAGCTGGGAGTCTGGAGTAATTGGACATTCCTTTGTGGTCATTACTCTTTGCCCTGTTTCTGTTGTGTCCCACTGTATGGAAGTGTACAGAAAAAAAGTTGTGTGTCTTATAGCCCAATCCTAGCCGTGCACACTACAAACACTGATGTGGCTGCAGGCAAAAGCACTGTAGCTTTCATAACACTGCTTTCTTTTTATTTAGAATGATGATGGAGGCCACTGCTGCCTGGTGAATAAATGGAGCACATTCCTGAAAGCACGGCTCATCTGCTCTGTGCCAGGGCCTGATGGGATTGAAACACACTTTGATGAACTCCGTGAGTACAGTGAGGAATGGGACGTTGTGGGGGAAGGGGAGTATGGTAGACAGGGCTTTTAAATGCTAAGTGACCTGACATCTTAATAGGGGCCCTGACTAGTGGAGGCTTAGGCATTTAATGATCTCCACCTAATGTCCTGTGGGCTGGATCTACTCTCCAGAGCCCCTATCAGCTCTCCCTAAATTTTAATCAAGTTCCAGTCAGAAGTTTGCACACAATATTCACTGAATCCCCCTGCCCCTGCAAATGTTAGGAATAGAAATACACTTCACAGCAACAGTACACATTTCCTGTGGATTGTGTATGTTGCATGCAAATATTTCTATGTAGTGCTGTTCCTAAGCCCTGCCTGGTAAGTGATGGTAATGTTATTACAGAGCCCAAAAACCCATGCTGATGTGCAGCAGTCTACACTTCTGGCACCCAGGCTTCCCTGTGAAGAATAGAGTCGTCCTCAATGAATACAGAAGTTGGCCAATGTACTTGATGCTTATTTTTTCTTCTTAAAAATCAAGAATTACCAGGGCTTATACATGTCTGCAAGTTATCTATTTTAAACTAATAGTATCATCAGATTTAATCACATCTGAGTTTAGAGGATAGGCTAAGTGGGACCTGCCCTGAGGAACCTTGGCTCAAATGTATCACTGAAAATTTCACCTACCTTACTGGGGTGCTGATAGCAGAAATCTATAACTAAGAGTCTCCTAGGGCTTGCCAGAACAAGGAATACAAGGTGCCCAGTACTTGACCTCCAGATCACCGTATATAGGAAAATTGCTATGTTTGTGGAGAAGGCAGCTGGTCTTTATGGCTTGAAGAGATCTCAGTAATTATCTAGTATAGTCTTCTAAGGAGCTGCTACAACCCTAACGTTCCTAGCAGATTTCCCATTATAATAGAAAAATATACTGTGATTCAGCTAATTTTCAGCATGCCACAATCAGAGAAAATAATACCCAAGGCTCTCAAAGCTATATGCTTCTCAATACGATGCACTTATTCAGATAAGTAAAATATTGACATTTAGCCAAAGCTGTAGGAAAACTAACAGTGGCATTTGAGCAGGTTGAAGATATTGTAAAAGGCAGTTTGGATGATAGCCACATGTGCTTAAATGAAAGGGCTGAGATAGAAGAAGAAAGGAAGAGGTTAAGAAACAGCAACAGCAATGTCTTTTTCATTAATAATTTTTTGGAATTAGGGTTTGTCAGGCAGTATATACGGACCAGTATAAAGGTCCGTATAGTTAAAGCTATGGTTTTCCCAGTAGTAATGTACGGAAGTGAGAGCTGGACCATAAAGAAGGCTGATCGCCGAAGAATTGATGCTTTTGAATTATGGTGCTGGAGGAGACTCTTGAGAGTCCCATGGACTGCAAGAAGATCAAACCTATCCATTCTCAAAGAAATCAGCCCTGAGTGCTCACTAGAAGGACAGATCCTGAAGTTGAGGCTCCAGTACTTTGGCCACCTCATGAGAAGAGAAGACTCCCTAGAAAAGACCCTGATGTTGGGAAAGATAGAGGGCACAAGGAGAAGGGGACGACAGAGGATGAGATGGTTGGACAGTGTTCTCGAAGCTACTAACATGAGTTTGACCAAACTGCGAGAGGCAGTGAAGGATAGGCGTGCCTGGCGTGCTCTGGTCCATGGGGTCACGAAGAGTCGGACACGACTGAACGACTGAACAACAACAACAACAGGCAGTATGCTTCTGTAAAAAGGCCCTTCAAACAAATTTTGCTTTTCTTAAAACAACGTTTTAAACAAAAGCAGAAAATGTATCCTTGCATATTAGCAATGCTGTAAAAGCTTATTCCAAACAAGGTTTTCAGTTTAATTTTGAAATTGTAGCTGAGTACTTTTGTGATGCTTCATTAACAAGCTTTCAGCAGCTATCAAAAAAGTGGGAGAGAGATCCCTTTGTAGTAAGTCTGGCTTTGCAAATGCTGTGTGGAAGCCCATTCACACAAGGAGTCAGCTTGACTTGGTCTTGCTGTTTTCGGGGGTAGGAGAAAACTAAGGCATCCAACATTGGCATAGTTGAGATTGGGGATCCCATTGGCAAAGGCAGCAGACCCACCTCCTAGTAGGCTGTCAGCCAGCTTTCTTTCAACACAGGCCAGACAGGCCAGACAGATGACTGCTGGTCATTCTGCGAGCAACCCCAGTGAGGCTTTTATCACCTTCAGTGGCCTTTGATGGATTGTCTCCTACTAGAGAGAAAATTAGCACTGTCCCTTTCCCTACAATTGCTTTGCTTTCCCAAATCACTACCAGATGGTCTATAGGATACCTTGATTTCCTGACTTTTCTTGGAGAGGGAATGAACTCAGAGCCTCACCATAGCCATTGTTCCTGCCTGAGTGAGAGTGTTCTCTTCTGCCACAGCTGGGGCTGAATTGGAAGTGACAACTATGGGACACTCTTGTGCAGGCCTCACTGGAATCGCAACGTGAATCTAAATGAGAAAGAAACCTGAGCACATCTCTGCCTGATATGAAAGTCTTATAAATAGGCAATTCAACCCTACTGACATGACTTATCATTCTTTTTATTAGAAAGAACAAAAGTTTTTATTAGCTACTATTAAGGACATTAGTTGGAGTGCACTTCATAACAAATTAACTTGAAACTATGGCCACCATCTGGCTTGACTAATAGTCAACTGTGGTCCTATTTCTGCTTGACCCTGACCCAAGGTCTGGGCTGTGCCAGCTTGCCTTGCCATGTTTCCTGATTTATTTGCCCCACTTCACTCAAGGCAAAATTAGATGTTAGAAGTTTTTTCACCTTCCCAGTAGCACAGGTGGAACATAAAGTGTATATCATGGCATCTTCATAACGTGTGTAAAGAAAATGCCTGGCGCAATGGCATCACTCCATATGGTGTGTTCTAGACATTACCAAAAAAGGGGAGGAAAGAGAGACAGAGCAGCAGTAGTAGCAGACATATGTCTTTTGTCATGCCCAATTCTGTCCTCTGTGAATTGGTTCCGTTTTGGTTATCTCAAGGCAACACTGTATTCAGTTCTTATTTTCAGACTCCGACTCCCCTGCCCCTCCAAAAAACAAACATGCCATGAGTTGCTAACTCTCTCCTTTCTCTTCAAGAGGACGTCTTCATCCAGCAGACCCAGGATGTGAAGAACCCCATAATTTATGCTGTTTTTGCTGCCTCTGGGTGAGTGCTCTGGGAACAGAATTTGGAGACCTTCCTTCCACGCTCATGCCTGTTCACGCTCACAACTTTACAAGGCAAAACCCCAGATTTAACTCTGAAGCAGAAATAGTTCCAAAAGCAGACACCATTCCATCTTGTGGTGATGTGTTCCATTTCTAGCCAAGAAGGGAACGTGGTCTTAGACAGGGTCACCTTGGAATTTTCTGGCAGAGCTGGAATACAGCCCAGAAGCACTTGCTTGCCAAGCTTGGGGTTTTCCCACAAACTTAGCCATGGCAGCTGTAGTTGATGACTTGATCCCCTGGGGAAGGCAGGTGGAGTACGTACATACACACACACCAGGATCTATTTACGCCTATGCGGGGTCAAGAGGGCGTCAGGTCCTTTGTTAAACTAGCAAGCAGCAGCAGCTAATGCCATTTTTCTCAGTGCTTGTGGTTGGAACAACTAATCCTGGAATGTTATAACTTGGGGATGTGGCCTGATAACTCTCCAGCAGCTGCTTGAGGCTGGCCGCAGAGCACCAAAATTGCATTGTCTTATCCTAACCAACCCCACCTCTTTTCTGGCTTGGTGCTCTGTGCCAGGCAGGAAATCCCTGTTTCTCTGGGGTCTATGTCATTGCACATGTTCGCAAAGGTTTAAGGACATTTCAAGGGCTTGCCAGCAGCCAAGGCTGAGCAGAGATGCACAACATGTTTCCCCTTTGCAGCTATGGCAGGCAGGAGGTCAGGATGCCTGAGAATATCTGCTGTAGACAAGGATGGAACATTGCAGCCAGCTTTTATATGTGAAGGACATAGCCAAGCCACCCTTTGGACTAATACAGCTCCCCACTCCTTTCCTTGCACAGGTCTGTGTTTAAAGGATCTGCTGTGTGTGTCTACTCCATGGCTGACATCCGCATGGTCTTCAATGGACCTTTTGCCCACAAGGAAGGCCCCAACTACCAGTGGATGCCTTACACAGGCAAAATGCCCTATCCACGTCCAGGCACAGTAAGTATGGGTGAGATCTTCAGATGATCACTTATCTCTAGGGCACTGTCCCCACTCCACTGCAAATATGTGTTTCAGCATTCAGCCCAGAGGTTTTGTAAAAGCATTCACAGAGCATTTTGTAAATGCTTACCTGTCCTTGGTAATGTTGCATGCCGTACATTCAATCTTGCAATATCAAGATGTTTGGAAGAGTGTACATGTGAAACAGACTGCTCACTTTTACATGCACCTTTGGCTAGTGGGCTTCCTGTATGGTGTAAGGAATCACATTGAGCCATTGCTCATCGGCAGAGCACAGGCTTTACGGGCAGAAGGTTCATTCCTTGGCATTTCTACTTAAACGATGTTAAGAAGCAAGGCTGAGAAATACCTCCATCTGAGACTCTGGAGACCTGATGCCTGTTGAAGCAAAGAGTTCCAGTTTAGAAAGGCCAATGAGTCACAAAACATAATTGAATGCAGAGAAGAGCTTATTCATACAGAACAAAATTCAGTGTATTTTGAACCTATTGCTTCTTCCTCGGGGGATTTTGCATGCAATGAAAATTTATTCTAAGCCAGAAAAGTTGGGCTTGGCTCCACAGTTGGTGGAACAATGGTCTGATTCTGTAGAAAGAAGCTTCAGATGTTCAGTTTTAAATGAATGCATGTAAAGTAAAGTGATATTTGTCATTTAATAATAATTCAGAAAAAAACATACTTATTGAATGGTAGGCCTGGGGAGGAACCATAGATTGGTGGCAGAGTACATGCCAAATGGCCAAGCTGGGATCCTTTGTATTGCCAGCTAAAGGGATTTCTAGCTAGCAGGACTAGAGTGTACAACTGCCAGAGGCCTTGGAGGACCACTGCCAACCAGTATATGCCATACTGTGCTGGCTTGTCCAGTGGCATTAACACAATATGTACATGAGTACTTCCTCTTCTGCACTGTTGAAGGTTGCAGTGAAGGAACTTATTGGTGATGCTTGCTGGTGAGAAGTCTTAGGTTGCTCTTCTTGTTTAACACAGTCTCTCCCTAGCCCAACATTCCTCTCCTCATTCCTCCTGCTCTGATTCCCTCTCCCTCTCCATCCCTGCACTGTTCTGCCTTCCTTGTTCTCCTCCAGCCTCCTTTGGTATCCATATCCTTTGGTGCACTGCAGCCAACAGCTTTTCAGCCCCACTCACTGCTTGACATTTGGCCACGTTGTGGGAGGCTGATTAGTGTTTCCTCTCCAGGTTGGTGGTCTCTGGACTCATTTGCTGGCATCCCTTCCTTGTTGGCAAAATACCCACAAATAAGGAGAACTCATTGCTTCATTTTACTGGCCGGGAGAATTCAGCTCTCTGGTCTCTTTTGCTCATACACCCTGCAGAGCCAAAAAGAGCCAGATACAGCCTTGGCCGTGCTATGGAGAGGCCTCCAAAAACACAAAGCACAGGCTGTGTTTGGCTCTCACTGCTCAGCAGCTGGGTCATATAGGATTCAGAGGTTTGTGTGAGCATTACTAAAAACACTGAGGAATAATGTCCCTTTCAGCAAAAGTAACAGACTTTCAAAAGTGTATCCCTCAATCTTAGAAAACATCCAAGGGGTACTGTATTGAGCTGCATGTTAAAGAAACTGAAGTCAGCTTGGGTGAGATGTTAACAGAGTGGAGATCTTACATTCCTATTCTGTATACTGGGCAGCCCTGGTTCCATCCAAAGACTCATTCTTTGCCATACAAACAAGATAAAAGTGGAAGGCTGTTTAAGTGCCTCTTCTCCACAGAATGAAAAGCAACATAGGCACTGACAGGGACGTCTCCTGATGCACCCCAGCAGCCAACTCCCATACTCACATGCGGAGAGAATCCAGCTGTGAAAAGCAGCCTTAAGGCTTTTTATGAGGCCTGCAGCCTTCCCATGGGTTGGCCACTTGAGAACAGAATGCTGGACCAGGTGGGCCACTGGCCAGAACCAGCAGGGCTGCTCTTATATTTATTGGGGTGGCCTTTGGGATCAAGCTATATTGGGAGGTTGATGGGAAGCACCTGTGGGCTAGACTGAGTTTGCAGACAGTAAGTTATTTATTCCTGTTTTGTAGCATGGGGCATCTAGTAGTGCTATAAGAGCAATTCATGCATTGGTAGGGTGGTTGACTGCAACATTTATCACAATTTGTATTACTGCCTTGGGTTTTCAGTGCCCAGGAGGGACTTTCACACCCTTGATGAAGTCAACCAAGGACTATCCAGATGAGGTCATCAACTTCATGCGCACTCATCCCATGATGTACAATGGCGTGTACCCCATACACCGCCAGCCACTAGTGGTGAGGACCAACGTCAACTACAAGTTCACAACTATTGCCGTGGACCAGGTGGATGCAGCTGACGGGCGCTATGAGGTGCTTTTCCTGGGCACAGGTACCCACTGATGTGCACTGAAGAGAATACACAAACACCTCCCACCCACCAACATTCCCCTAGCCTGGACAAATAGCACTTGAGTTGGTTTGGCTGGGGCAACAACCTGGGACTAGCTATCTAGGGATATTCAGCTCTGATAAGATTTGGCAGCAAGTTGGGAGGTAATGATGGGAACTGGAGAGTCCAACTTTCAATGTTCCATTCACATGAGATATGGTTTCAGAAGTGCAGGAGCACATTTGGAATTCCCTTTGGCACAAGGTCTATGCCAAGAGATATAAGGAGATATAAGGATTCAGGCTGAGATCTACTTCTTCCTAAGTCACATTCCAGAACCAAAATTGATTCCTCTTTTCCTATGAATTGGTGCCTACAGACCCATTCCAAATGCGAGGACCAGGTGGTCTCTCGGTACTAAGCAACTATAAACTCCTGCATGAGCACTTGTGATGTGGAGCATATAAGAACTCCCTTGTCATAGACTCTCATCTAGCCCAGCCTCTTGTTTTCAACAATAGCCAGTCAGAAGCTCTAGCCTTGCCTTTATATCACTAAGCAAATGAGTGGAAGACAACCTTTTTTCCTTGAGTAAAATCAGCATTCACCTCCCAGCCTCAAGAACACAAGGTAACATTGATTCATGCAGCACATAGTTTAACTATGCAGCTTGCTCCTGCAGGAGGCAGTGATGGCCACCATCTAGGATGGATTTAAAAGAGAGACAGATTCATGCAGGATAGGTCTGTTAATGGCTACTAGCCAGGATGGAGGCTATGCTGTGCCTCCGTGGCTGGAGGCGATATGTTTCTGAATACTAGTTGCTGGAAACTGCAGGAGGGGAGAGTGCTCTTGTGCTCAGGTTGTGCTTGCAGGTTTTCTGCAGGCACCTGGTTGGCTGCTCTGAGAACAGGATGCTGGACTAGATGGGCCATTGGTCTGATGCAGCAGGCTCTCCTTATGTTCTTATGACTCCTCTTCCCTCAGGAGGAGGGGTCATGTACCTCTCCTGGAAGCCATTGTAAGTAGCACAGACACAGCTGCACTCATTTCTGCTTCTGTGCAAACTTTCTCCATTGAATTGGAATACAGTAGGATTGTTGGTTGAGTAGTTTGAACAAAGAGGCATACAGATTAGATGAAGTGATGTGTAACAGTAGAAAAAGTAACACAGGGTGGAGAGTATGCCTAGCCAACTAATGATGATAGAAAGCGTCTGCGCTAGGTCCAGTCTGCTGGAGGCTTGGTTACTTGTCTCCCAGCAGGCCAAGGAAGCACAGCCAGCACTCAAAGCAGGTGGCCAGGAATGCTAACGACCCAGAAAGTTCTCATTAGCTGGTAAATGCTGTGTCTCTGCACAGCTGTTTCATGGCCTACCAAGTTAGCTGCTCATGCACCCAGGCAGCTGTGCACAGTGCTGCCGCCACCTGTTATTGCCTATAGGGAGTTTCCTCTTTCTTTCTGGTCATAGGTGTAACAAATCTCTAGATCTGAGTTGCTTCCTGTTGCATAAAGAAGCAGATAAAGTTTTGTGATCACAGGAATTTGTGCAGCATTCAATTCAAGTTGTAAGCAGGGCAGGGTAGTGACGTGGCGGCCTGGGCAATAGGTGCCTATTTTCATTTTCCTCTCCAGCCACATGAACTGGTATTTTACAAAACTGCATGCTCGCCATTCCAAAGAAAGTAGTCGTGAGCTTATCAGGGGAGCAGTTTAGAAAGAGCAGAAAGGAATGGTTTGCCATTCTCTGTTTCAGAGGACATACAGTTATTCCTCAGAAGCACCTATAACTCTGGAGATAGACGGAGATGCATCATGCCCTGAAGGCACTGCCACACACCCACTCTCAAATCCAAACTGGATAGGGCTGTGGTTCAGAGAGGTGCTGGCATGGTCTTTGTAAAGTTCATGGGTTTATACTACTGGCCATGACACTGTGATTGATACATTAGAGGCTAGAAAAGTACACAGATGGCACATAAGAGGTTTAAAGAGAGAGAGAAGTTTTAGGTAATAATTGAAAGAAAAGTCGTTTATAACAAAAATTAAGCGAATTATCAGATTTCATTCAGGGGGTTTTAAATTCTTATTTTCTTTGGGTGGTATCTGACAGGAGTTAGTTAAATGCCATGCTTTTGCTGTAATACTGTTCCCAACTGGGTGCAACACTCATCCTAAGATGGATAAGACATATGGATAAAGCATATGCCTTTCACACTATTTTTATACACCAGGTGGTCCTGAGGTTTCCATGTAGTTGTTTTCATTTCCCATTTCTGACAGTACTGAGTTTGTTATGCTCACACTACTATAGATGAAAAATACATTTACACTAGCATCTTTCCTTTAACTTCATTACTTCAGTTTCCCCTTTTATGTGTTTATATGATATGCTTCTTATGTTTCCTCCCCATGCACACACTCTCCTCTTAGGAACTGTGGGTTGGGGAATTATAAAATATTAACGTGGAGTATGCATACATACAAACAGTTGTAGATTCTTACAAAGTTTGGGACTTTCTCAGTGGTGGCCGTGGCCCCATCACTACAGAAGTCTTCCCCAAGGAGGTTCATCCAACCATTTCTGTTATGGAGAACTTTTGGAGGAGAGGCATAAGACCTGTGCCGCACACTCTCACAGGAGCAAGCCACCATCATTTCATAGATCCCATTTCAAGAGTATCCACAATGCTGATACTAGCATTTTGGCAGCATGATGCATACCAGAAAAAGGAGGAAGAGCAAAAACGCAAGTGTTGCTAATTCCCCTCTGTGTGCTTCCCTTACATTGCAGATCGTGGCACTGTCCAGAAAGTAATAGTCCTGCCCAAAGATGACATGGAAACAGAAGAACTGATGCTTGAAGAGGTGGAAGTGTTCAAGGTAATTCACTGCACAACCTACGGAAGACATGATCACTTGCTTTTCATGAAGCACATGGCTTGGGAATGGGTGTGGTGTAGTGGTGAAGAGTGTGAGCAGTGAAGTTCCTTGTTCATATTTCACTCTCAGCTGCAGAACGTGTATGTGGTCTCAGGCCGACCATTATTCTCTGAGGCTCAGCCCTGTCAGATGCAGTACAGAGCTAATAATTGTGGGCTCCTTTGAAAGGAAGGGTGGGATAGAAGTTCAGTAATGTGAAATAAATAAATACCTTCCTGTAGTGTTGCAAGGATTTCTATGATAAAATACATCTACCTAAATGCTAAGAATTAATTGAAGATGGTGATAGAATTGCTCTCACAGGATTGTCACACCACCCCAGCTCCTCAGATGAAAGTGTTTTGTCTTGTAAAACGGTGTTGTCCACTGCGATTCTTGAGTTTTTCCATTGTGTTCTCTTTAAACTACTCCAAAGACCTTGGGAGGGCAGCCACCCTCTTAGACCAGATTAATTGCCATAATGTGGTTTCCTCATAGGTTCCAGCTCCCATCAGGACGATGACCATATCTTCCAAAAGGGTGAGTATATGTAAATGAAGGTTGAAGTATGTCTCTCTTATTGGGCTAGATACAAGGCCAGACATAGCCCATGGCTCAGGAAACAAAAGAGTATTCTGACTGCTTGTCACTGGTGCCATCTTTGCAGAACATGGTGCAATGTGAAGTTCCTTCCATTCTAGTCATTCTCCCATTTCCCTTGAGTATCTGCTGCTACAAGGAGCTCACTCCAGAGGCTGGGAGGTGGGCTGGAATGCAGAGCTGTTCTGAATGGTTGCACTTGGGAGGCTTTTCTGTCCACACTTCCTCAAGAAATCATATCCCTCACTTCATTCCCACCTCCAGTACACTGGGGGCAGAATTATCTATCCTCTCATTGACATCTGGTTGTCACTCTTACCCAACAGCAACAGCTGTACGTGTCCTCAGCCATTGGCCTAACACACCTGGCTCTTCACCGCTGTGATGTGTATGGAGAAGCCTGCGCTGACTGCTGCCTGGCCAGGGACCCCTATTGTGCCTGGGATGGGAAGTCCTGCTCTCGCTATTCTGCTTCCTCCAAGAGGTACTGTGTGGCAGAGAGGATGGAAGGGACTGGAGTTCCACTGTTGTTTGTTGGGAATGCCCTGTAAAGGGACTTTAAAGAATGATTGTGGGGTCATTGTACAAAGCGGGATATTTCCAAGAGTTCTGGGAGTGCCTTGGAGTTAACATTATAGGGAATATTCTAGGAAACTAGTTCTATTGATCTCAAGTGGAATTCAGGGGTGAGCTAGGGAAGATTTGCATCATACAGTGTCCTAGGAGAAATGCAGGGGAAAGTTCTGTTGAATGAATTCTAGGCAGTGCATCTGGTTAATGGTAAAGAGTATGATTGCTCCAAAACATGAAATGGATCTTGGGCAGGAATTTGAATCTACCGTCGTTGACTCAGAATTATTCTAGGATTCACTGATCAAGGGCTGGCCAGAAAGACAAAAGGATTATGAATGGCTCATCATCTTGCTCCTTGGAAGGACCAAAATTCCAACCACTCACCTGGCTGCTTCTTTCCTTATCACAGGCGGAGCAGGCGTCAGGATGTCCGGCATGGCAACCCCATCCGTCAGTGTAGAGGCTACAATTCTAATGGTGAGTGTCATACTCACCCACTGCATGGGGGGGGGGGGATCAGAAGTAGCATTCTCCTTGGTCTTGTGGTCCCTACTTACTTCTCCGCCCCCACAAAAAAGTGTAGTGAGGGTGCTGAGATGGAAGGTCTGCTTTAAAAAAAACACCCTAGCTCTGCTTTTTCAATTTGCAAAACTGATTGTAGCACAGAGCTGCCCTTGACACCATGATTTTTGATCAGCTGAGTAGGTGAACAAACTGGTACTTTTGAGTACAAAATGTGGTGCAGAATATGGACTAATCTACATAAAGTAGAGTAGCCATGGATTGGATGGAATAGGAGGGGCAATTTTTCCACTGGATAGGTGGGTGGGTGTCCCTGGACAAACGAAGGGACCAGTTTGAAGGGATTGAAGAATTAGGACCAGTACTATTGTACCTCTTTGTTTTCATAGAATCATAGAATTGTAGAGCTGGAAGGGACGCCAATGGTCATCTAGTCCAACCCCTGCAATGCAGGAATCTCAACTAAAGCATCCATGACGGATGGCCATCCAACCTCTGCTTAAAAACCTCCAAGGAAGGAGAGTCCACAACCTCCCAAGGGAGACTGTTCCACTTTAATTCATTTCTTACATAAGTCATCCAACTCAGTCACATACCTCAATCACATGGTCAGGCTGCACCCAGAACTGGAACCTGAATGGTCCACATGCTGATTGATGGATAGCAAATTAGCCAAGTGTGGCTATATAATCTTGGCAGTAATGAGACTAGCCTCCTTCTGGCAAAGGAGTAGGAGCTGCTTGGAATATATTTTGTCAGGGAATGTATTAGTTGAAATGCGACTCTTGGCAAATCATAATCTTGTATCTATGTATCCACCTCCAGCCAGCAAGAACACTGTAGAGGCTGTCCAGTATGGAGTGGAGGGAAGCACAGCCTTTCTGGAGTGCCAGCCTCGCTCCCCTCAGGCCACCATCAAATGGCTGCTCCAGAAGGACAACAGTGATCGAAGGAAAGAGGTACAAACAGGCAGGCCTGAATTTCCAGAATGGAATTTGGAGGAAAAGGAGGGAATGGAGGCCAGAGGGAAGTTAGCATGACAGTTAGTGGCTTAGCGAGGAGGAGTAACTTGCCTTTTGCTTCCACCATAAGTTTTAATAAGTACTAAGACTATCTCTATTTTTCAAGTGGGGTTCAGTCAAAAACTGACAGGTTCAGGTGGCACAATTAAAATCAATTTGGTACTTGTGCACATCAAACCTGCTTGCAAAAAGCATACAGACCTTTTGCAGTAAGGAAAGCGACGTGAAAATAGACTGGAAAGTGTGGGATAATAATTGCTTGATAAAACTTATATAAGCTCCTTGCAAACAAATGAGAATAAATGTTCAAATAAGCTGCAGACAATGCACAAAGAAATCAGGATAATTCCTCAATAAGCAGGTCGTCTGGAAGTGACAGAGAGCTGAGCTGGCCAGTGTTTTGTTCCATTTTCATCATGTTAAAAAGCACTTGTTTCTCGGTCCGCTTTCAACTACCTTGCTGACATTTCATCTATTTTTCATCCACATCCTGGATACTAGAAGGATATCTGTGCAGAAGCTCACAAAATAGGTTTTTAAAGCTCTGAGGAACTGTGGCACCTGAGCAAGGCCACTGGAAAAAGCCCGGGGAAACACCCATGCCTGTGCTATCTCTGAGCTTATATAACCAAGCTCATAAAAGCTCCCTGACCTATTTGAGCTAAAGCTAGAGTTTGTTGATTTACTTTCTGTAAGCCCTTCCTACTCAGCCCCAAACCTGCTTCTGTCCAGCCAATAGTTCCATCTGAGCTCCTGAGAAAAAGGATGGGAAGCTGGATCGTTCATCATGCTTTGCTGTTTGCCAGGACTCAGAAGTCTAGGAATTGCAGAACAGGAAATAACGAGAACTAAGAAGCTAGGAGGATGAGGGCCAGAAAGCACTCAGGCAATGAATATGCGGCTTGTTTTCCACCCACAGTGTGATCTAATATATCCCTGCCCAGCAACTCCCAACTGTGCTAACAATGCCTCCTCGATGTGTTTCTTTCCATTAGCTGCGCACTGAAGGAAGGGTGCTGAGGACAGAGCAGGGGCTGCTGTTGCGGTCCTTGCAGCTCTCGGATGGGGGCCTCTATTCCTGCACAGCCACAGAGAACAACTTCAAGCACACGGTGGCCAAAGTGCAGCTGCATGTACTGAGCAGTGAAACGGTCCATGCTGTGCTCTTCCAGTCAGAGGCCCCTGCTCCTTCTGCAGCAGCCATGCGAGCCGGCCTGCCAGGCACTTTCAGCTCCCATTACCATGACCTGGTGCAGCTGCTCACCCAGCCTGAGATGGGACTCATCAACCAGTACTGCCAGGGCTATTGGCGGCACGTGGCCTCCAACCATAAGGAGACTCTGGCTGGTCTCAAAGCCAAGGAGCTGCATGATCAGAAAAAGCCTCGAAACCGCAGGAACCACCAACCAGAGATGGATCAGCACACATGAAACTTGACAAGGGACTACGAAATGACAGTGCTATATTTCCCCCCTCCATTTTAATATTAAAATATCTATAAATATATATATAAATATATATATATATATACACACACAAACACGCCCTGCTCCCCCTCAAGACAATATTTATTTGTAGGTTGTACATAATATGTGGGTGATGCAGTCTCACCTCAGTGTGTGACAGCAAGGAGTTTGGAGGCGTCCCGCTGGCAGCTTGCTCTTCCTTCCCCCTTTTATCTGCGATACTGTAAAATAGCTGACACTCTGGAGGATCTCAGTGGGACACAGCAGTCTTGTGTGGAATCTGTGGGTCCAGAATGTTGGAGCAGAAGCCTTCAAGACTGGATCATCATGGGCAAGTCTGAGAACGTTGCACTACTGTCACTGAAAACATTTCTACCTGGTTAAAAAGGAGAGGGAAATGTCTGTTGTCAGACACTAAGCATACCTACCCTGAAGTGTATAAAAGCCTCTGCTACACCTACAAAGACTTGAGCACTTTCTTCTCCTCTGTTCATTTCTCTGCCTCAAAGCATATTCTGGCAGGACACTCTTGCATGTAAAGTACAATGGAGGCTTCATGTCTTGAGGAGCCTGAATCATTTAAGGCAGGAGGAAGTGCTTCACCGAGGGATGTCCATGTGGTGCTCCTACTTCTTTCAGAAGCAAGTTAATCCCACCAATAGGAACAATGTTATGATTTGATAATGATTCAGCTTGTGTTGTTTGGCTGATGATCTGCAAGAGATATTGTCTGTGAAAATTGTGGTACAACCGAAAGAGCTGTTGGGAAGGTGGATATGGCTATTCTCACAGGCACCTGGCTTTTCTGAGCTAGTTTACTTGACGGATGTGAAGGCCTCATCCAAGTGGGCTATGCCAGGGAGACGTAATGTATATATGAACCAAAGCTACTCTCCCATAGTGCATGTGTCAGAGACTTCCAAGGCCAAAGACAGCATGGGATTGGAGGTGGCAGAGAGGGTTAGGCACCAGCTGGATAGCCATCAGGACACCGGGCTTCTGCTCCACTGGCCAGTGCAGCAATCGGCATCCAACCTGGTTATTTATTATTATTTAAATAATATTAATTTGCCCGCTAGGAATTCAGTTCCTCAATTTGATAACACCAGTCTACCCAGCCACACAATGTGGAAGTTGGAAAGTCTGGCCCTGAGTGTTCCCATCAGGATTCCTGTGGAATTGCCATCAGTCCACATGAGCAACTTGGATGCGTTGCAGGTTGGGTGGAGCATCCTTTGCAAAAAGAGAGAAACATCAAACTAAGAGTGATCTTTCTGCTTAATTTCAAGATGGATTCCACATATCATGGGCTAAGTAAGGACTAGTAAAACATTCAGTGCATGCAGTATCCCCCATGACAGAGATCATTGCCTGCCTACCTCCCACCATTTTCTTCTGAGATAAACAATGGTGAGCATAGAACAGCAGTAGTAACAACACTGCTCAAAGATGAAGTCAAGAAGGCAATTGTATTACTAAGGTGGGCTTCAAGATTTATTTGTGTAATAGGGAATATGACCAATAATAGGAATTAATACCATGTAAAAAAAAAATACAGAGGGAGAGGTTGAGTCTTCCATCAGGGCAAGGATTTCTGCGTGTGCAGTGAAACATTCTCTCCCTAAATCTGTTCTAGGAGCTCCCACAGCCCTCTGGAACAGATTTGAGGAAGGCATGGGGCAGACACAGGGGAAGGAGAAGAGGGAAAGTCCTGTTGCACACAGAGAAATCCTTGTGGGGATAGGATACGGTAGTTGAATGCCACCCAGAGCCAGGGGACAATGAGGGAACTGAGAAGCACAGGAGAAAAAATTGAATCCACAGGAGGGGTGCGGGCATGGCAGAGTTCTGTGCATAGATATTACGATTTGGGCACCTTGGGAATTCATTAATATGATCTGGCATGCAGAGAAGATGATTATGATAAAACATATAATCAGGTCTTAATCTGAGCCAGACTTGGTCAACCCATGAACCTATTTTGAAAGCCAGGAATATGAAAGGGTAGAACAGAGTGTCTCTGAGCATGGGCAGAATGCATGTTCCTTACCACTGAGTATGGCCAGAATTGGAGAAGGCTCCTGGGTCAAAGGGTGACTGAGAAAGGCTTGAGCCCACCTCAGCTTGTCTGGTTATAACAAAATCTTTTAAATGACCTTTTTCTGCCTCCCCCTTCATTTTTTAAAAAAGGCATTTCCTAAATGTGTGACTGTGCCTTCCACCTTAGGTTTAGCTGTTGCAAAGGGTTTAGTTCTCTTGTTTCTTGGATGCCTCTTTCAGAGTGGTGTGGTTATGCCTTTTAGGTTCAATGCCTCCAAAGAATTAGAATCAAATTTTGAGTTTGGATTAATCCACATCGCTAATGCCTGTGGAATTACATCGATTTACATCTGCTAGATATCAGCACTTTGATCTCCCATTGTAGTGACCTGTTCGCTGATGCAAGGAGCAGGTCTGCTCTGCCACAGGTAGTTACAGGGATTGCAGTCATGGAGGGTAGCAAATAACATGTCCAAGACATGTTGGCAAAGAACATGCCCAAGACTGTTCTGTCACTCTAATGTGTAGTCTAGGTGTGCTAGGATGGAAAGTAGGTTATTTCTTGGACTTCTCACTTCTGTCTGCAAAGTAGAGGACAGTCTCGATGGAGTAGACCAGAAGCCTGCACTGTGTGCCCTTTGGTCTCTGGTGCTGTACCTCCTGCTGTTAACAAAGAGAGCTCACCATTTACGTTTGGAAGCCTGAGCCCACTTCATTTGTTCACACAAGATCCTTGCAGGCACACCCCCTTTCCCTTGCAATCTGAGTGATGCGCGTGTACTTTCTCTTGTAAATAGTTGTAAATCAAAAATGTAACAAAAACTGGGGATCTGGAGATTTTGATTAGTAGCTCCTTGTGATGAATTCAAGCACAGAGCCATTTCGCACCTGTAATGTGAAATTCCTGTGGATAGAACAAGCTAATAAACACTGGCTTTGTTTTTGAAAACTCAAAGACTCCTTCACCTTGACTCACACTCTTCAGGATGCCCTCATTTCCCTCCTGGAGTGATGGACTCTCTTTTTACATTCCACTGGTTCAGCTTCAGGTTGCAACCGCTTCTATGGCTTTTGCTCACTGCCAGAATGGCTATTTATTCCAATACAGAAGTGGCATAAAAATAACACATACTTTCCCCATCTCCATATCCCAGTGCCCACCAATCTGGAGCTGTGCTGGAAGCAACACGCATATGCCACTCACAGTTGGAGGCAGCCAGTTTGCACAGATCGAGCTGGGATATCTCCACCTCATCATCACCCCAACATGCCAAAAATGGAAAGAACTAGGCAGCATCCAAGTCCTGAGCAAGAGTGTTTGTGTGTAGAGTCCTGAGGCAGAGAAGAGTTAGCAATATTCTCAAGGTCCTGTTTGTGTTGTGAAGCCAGGCTGCTTTGTACACGGCACCCTCTTTGTGTGTCCATTTCCCGTCGCCACAGATCTTCATTGGGAACTTGATAAGTGTGCACGACCTATTCAAAATACTATTAAAATCGACAGTAGCAAAAAGAAAACGTGTAACTTTTACATATTTGGATTGGCCTGCACAAACAAAAATATTTAAAGCAGTGCAGAAAAGTATATTGCAAAGGCGCTTGATTGATGTCAATAGGCAGGGAGCTCCAAAGTGTAGGCATTGCCACACTAAAAGATTGATTATCCGATTGCAGGTGCCCCCACCAGTTGATCTTTCTCTGTGGGCTTCTATACAGGTGGTGGTGTGGTGTGACTGAGTGCTAGGTTAACACCATATCCTCAGCTCTTTTGCAGGATTTTCCCACTGGCATGGGGATAATAGTGCACAGCTGGGCCATCCCTATGTGCCATGGTCTCCACCACTATTGCACTTCCCCCAGCCTGACAAACATCTCGGTGGAGCACGGTTGTGATTTGTAGGCCAGCATGCAGAGGCCACCCTCTGTGCGTGTCATTGTTCCTGTGTAAATCAATGTCTGACCATAAACAACTGGAAGCTGGCAAGATCAGTGCTAAAATTCAGCATGCAGGGGTGGCAGGAAGGGCAGGTTTTGGGGAAATCTAGCAGCAGACAGTGCTTTTTTAAAACAACAACAACAACAGTGTTATCTGGTATGGCATACCATGACTTATTTATGTGTCTTGGCATGATAGCCATTTAGTGTTGGCACCCAAGACACTTTTATCAAGATAGGAGTAATGGGACCTTTTTTTTTTAACCAAAAAAAGAGGGGAACAAGGGGATATGGAACATGGTAGCAGGAGAAATATGGGAGACACACAATGGCCACATGCATCCCACATATGCCTTAGGGGAAGCTATAATGACTGGGGTATAGACCAGGCATCCCCAAACTCGGCCCTCCAGATGTTTTGGGTCTACAATTCCCATCACCCCTGACCACTGGTCCTGTTAGCTAGGGATGATGGGAGTTGTAGTCCCAAAAATCTGGAGGGCCGAGTTTGGGGGTGTCTGGTATAGACATTGCATGTAAAGTTATCCACAGCTTGTTCTCTGTTAATTTACAGAGCCATAGATCCCACCCCCACCCCCCGTGCTTATGAAGCAACCAGGTAAATGATTTTCTGCTGCTCCTGTTTTATGAGCAGTCGGGTCAGGAGGGGAGAAAGGGGGCAGGTGTTGGATTCCTTAGACCTGGCAGTGCCCCTCCTTGTCCTGCAGCCCACAAACAAAGGCCCCTTGTTCTGCTGGCTTCATAAAAGAAAGAGAAATCTACCTCTCCAAGGGAGTGCTAAGGCAGCCGGTTAAGCAAACACACGGGGAAATGGGGATCAGGGTCATGGTCTCATTTCCTGCTCCCCTAGGCTGAGGAAGTTGCAAGGGGTGGGTGGGTGGGTGGAGTGGAGTGGTGTCTACTAAAGCAAGGATGACACAGGTCCTGCACTGCTGGTTCAGAGCTTGTTCTTCCTCAAGCCTGAAGAGGGTCTCGGGGGCCTTAGCAGTCTTTTATCACCTGTTTTTTTCTTGGGTACGATACCCAGGGGCGTAGGAAAGGGGAGCGCAGGGCCCGCCCCAGGTGCCATCATGGAGGGGGGTCACAAATTATCAAGGAACAATTACTGCCCTACTAGGGCGGTTCATAAAAAAACTTTTTTTAAAAAATCCTGCTCCAAATGTCTTATCTTACTACACTAGGGATTATATAGCTACATACAAAATTTCATGCATATCAGTTAATATCTTGACCCTCCTCCACGAAAATAGTTGTTTACTTGGCCATTTTCCTATGTCGTGAAGGCTGAAATTTCAACAAAGCATGTGCCTTTGCTAGACTCTTTTCAGGCACCTGCTAAAAGCATTCTTCTTTAGGCAAGCATACCTAGATGCTTAGGAAGTTGAAGTAATTTTAATCTTAATATTTTAACTTTTGTATGTTTTAAAAAAGTAGGATTGTTAATTTTTCTTCATTTTACTGCTGTGGTGTTTTTTGGTTTTGTTTTGGTAAACCACTTTGCAGGTTTTTAAAAATAAATTTTATTAAATAAATAATCAATAAACATAAATAAAATAACACAAGCCAAAACACAATCCATCCTGTAGATTTAAGTATCTGTCCATAGTCGCCTACTTGTTATCAGAGGCTCAGAATCCACATTCCTTTGTAAGAAAATATGAAATAACACAAAACCATTTTTGCAGGCAAAAAAAAAAAATCAACGGGGGGGCAAGAAATTTTCCGCACTGGGTGACACCTGACCTTCCTACGCCTCTGCCGATAACTCAGAACTGAACCCTAAAAAGGGTAACTGAGGGGAACATGTTTGAGAGAAAGAATTTTAATGCTCAAGGATAAGTGAATGGTTTCTTGGGGCTGCTTAGGTATAATCTGCTTCACACTCAAATTCTGTCAGCTGGCAAAACTCCACGACAGATTTTGAACTGGTAGTAGTAGGTAGATAGGCCAGGCTGAAAAGGATGAGTTGTTTTCTCAGTGCTTTTAGGTTAACCGCTTTTGGTATATCTCTTGTGTGCTTTTGTTATTTGAAGAACTTGCCTCAGATATGAAATTTACCTCAGAATCCCCCCTTGAGTGCCAGGTTGTTATTTTTTAAAAAAGGGAAGAATTTTTGCAGTCACTGAACAGGCCAAAGGTTTTCTGTGGAAGCCACCTTGAATGGGTGTCTTCTCTCATGGCTAAGAGTTGAAACCTTAAAACACACACACAGAAGACCTACATAGGCTGAAAACAGCAGCTTCTTACGGAGTTGTTGCTATCTGGATTCAGAAAGGTAAGTCTACAGAAAGAAAGCTGGGAAAGAAACCGTATTTGGGTATTCTAACATGGATTTTCATGCAGATTCTCATATATTTCTGTATTTTCTTCATTTTTATGTATTATAGTGCTTTAGCAATTTTATGCTTGCACGTACACAGGCTCCAAATCCAACCCATGTAGGCCAAAGGTCTGGTAGGAGACCCTCCTCTTGTTGTGGAAGCTCCCCACATGATTTAGCACCCTGTGTTATTGGGGCTCCATGTAGTGTTGCTACCTAGCCCTAGAAAAGTGTTCATTGTTCCATTAGGACTTCAAACAGGATACCTTTCCCCCCGTATTAGAGCTCCTTCTCCTCTTCAAAACACTGTTTTGGGTGGGGATGAGAGGGGGAGTTTCAGATAGAGAGTTTTTTTAATGGGCAGGGGGTGGGTCGCAGAGAGCAAGAGAAGAGATTTGCAGATACCTCATCCATCCATCCAGTGGAGAGCAGGGGAGATTGGAAAAGAGAGTTTTTACATGGAGACTGGTGGGTCAGAGAACGTGAGAGGGATTTTGTAAACCATGTACCTTTGTAATGGATTGCTTTGAAGTCATTTATGCATCATGTGAAGTAATTTTTAGCTGCCAACCCCCCCCCCCAATTTTACCCATATTTTGTCTGACCTGTCCTAATGACAACAGCAGAACTGCCTTGAATTTTATCCTCCTCAGTGTTACTCTGGAAGGTAATCTCAAAGCAGATCCATCCTATCTAAGTTGGCAGCATTTGACAGATCAACACTCTGACATAAGGCTCACTTGGGGAGCTGTGATGGCTGAAATAATAGTAAGCTAGCAATGGACAAGTCATTTTGCAAAGTCTCATGGAAGGAGCACATTTGTAGTGATGGTTCCCCCTCTAGTGGCAGAAAGTCACATTGTTACTTGAGGTTAAGGAAGAGAACATACTGTATGTTTGTCCTGCCATCAATACAGATCTCTTGTCTCTGCCTCAACTGTGGAGACAAGATGCAGACCACTTTTGTGGTTCCTAGAAGACATTTTATTATGATTGGAAAGGCAAATGAATTCAAAGCTCTCTGCACCTAGTCATTTGCTGAATCTCTTCTGGAGAAGTCAAAGTATGAGATACTGAAACTCGTGTCTTTTTGCTTGGGTTTCCTAAGCAGCAATATCTTGTGGGGATCCCAGTCAACTGTTCCATCTCATTCAGTGTGTTATAAAACCCATTTTCCAGCAGCTCCTCCCAATCAGACTGAGGCCGAATCCTGCCGGAACTGGTAAGGTGATAGTGTTTGATCACAGTTTCAGTGTCCATCTCCCCCAGCATCCCGCTTCCAACATGGGACAACCAGATGCTCTAGAAAGTCCACATGCAAGGCGCAATGGCAACAGCCCCATCTTCTTGTTTGTCCCCAGAATATAGCATTTAGAGATAAGTTTCACCTGTTATCCTCACCCCCAAACAGGAGTGTTTTTGTTCAGGTTTCCTGCCGAATGGCCTCCTTCAGGATATTCTCATATGCTGCAACAAACTCAAGCAGTATTCTGCCCACTCCACCCTGTGGTTTTCTGGTTTTCTGTATTTCTTTTCCAATTGACACTCAACATTCTGTACGTATTGAGCATGCTGAAAATGCATTGGGCATATACTACTAATACCCACCTAGGAGGAATCTGGTGGGAGTTTTTTTTTGCATTTAAAAGCAGCATTATAGGCAAAAGCACCTCTGACTTAGCATGAAATGAAGAAAAAGAACTTTATGGAACTATTTAGGAGTCAGCAGGTATCAAGGGTGCTCCTTAGCCAAAGGAATGCACACAGCAGATAGTGCTTTATTGTCAAAGCTGGCACAGTAGTTCCATGGCTCTGAATATCACACACACACACACACACACACACACACACACACACACACACACACGTTTAGTGTCTAGGCAGCTTTTCCCAGGTCTGTGCTCTATGGAGCAGTTGCAGCAACAGAGGGCCACTCACCCTCCACTAGCTTATGTCTTTTCCCCCAGTGGGCTACGCACACGCAGCCAGAGGCTATGCCTCTGTGGAAGCTGCCTCTGTGCTTCCCACGTCAATTCTTTCCTGGATCTGGGAGACAGTGGTGCGTGAGGGCGGGGCGAGTGCAGAAGCACCCAGCCCTTACCTTGTCTAGCCTGCCTATTCCTCCTCTACCCTCCAGCTCTGAAGTTTCCCCTGCCTCCAACTCTTGCCTACTGGCTGGAACAGTACCTCACAATTCACTGCCCATTCTCCAGAGTCAACTCCAGTCCCACTTCCCTCAGTACACACTAGTCAGCATCCTGCCATTTCCCTGATATTGGGTGGTGCTGTTTCTTCTGCAGATGTCTATCCTTGTATTGGAAGATGGATCCCGAGTTCTGCTCTTTGGCAAAGGCATTTATCTTTTTTTCACGAGTATTAGTACCTTATCTCAGGAACAAGGCAAGTCAGTATATTTAAGTTTTCTTCCTGTATAACCAGTTTTTTTTAAACTTAAATTCATATTATTTAAAGTTTTACATGTGTTTTAAAACATGGAAATAGCAGGTAAATAATACTGATAAAGATTCCTCAGCCTCAACAATGACCTTTTGTTTTATCCTTTAAACACCTACTAACGAACTATTTATTTATTTATTTGCTGCCAAGTTTCTTTAGGCGATAAAGAAGACATCATTCTGTAGCAGTTAGTTGATGGTCTCTTATTTTTATTTTTAATGTGTTTTTATTGTGTATAGACAGTCTGGTTGTAAATCACTTAAATATTTTTATGATCTAAGTATTTTTTAAAATAAATTAATAACCCTACTCTACCCAACATCTATAGCATATAGTTCAACCACATATACAGACTTCCAAGAGGGAATAAGCACATTCACAAGAGACAAAAGACGGGGGGAATAGAAGGAGGAAGAACAGAAGGAAAGGAAGCAAGGAAGGTGAGTTCTGAGTGACAGCTTTTAATATTCCTTTGCAAATCTAGATCAAACAGTTCCAGGAACAATGGCTAAATAGATCTCACTCACCTCTCATCGGTTAATCCTATTGCAAACCAGCTTAACCATTACTGTCCATTATAAACACATTCCATTATTATTTCCAGAGAGGTGGCCACATTGGTCTCTTGCAGCAGAAACAAGAAAGAGTCTTTTGGCACCTTAAAGACTAATGAAAGTATTATACCATAAGCTTTGGTGGACTTCATCAGATACATGAAGTGCTTTCCTGAATTGCAGGTACATCGGTATATATCTCCATATGCATATGTACCTGCAGAAACTCACAAATTAAACAATTTGGGGGGAGTGGTTCTTTGAATTAGGCAGCACCAGGCACTCCCTGCAAGTATTCCACAAATAACTAGGTCATACTTCACAAAAAAATCTAATTTGCAGGGTGCTTTTCATGTGAATTAAAATGTCATGTTTATTAATAGTTTGGGGGTGATGGTACAAGTAGTTTTTATTAGCCTCCCTATCTTGGTGCTGTGAGGGGTTTTTGTAGGGAGTTGGAATGGCCCAACCAAGCTAACTGTCCTCTTTCAAGCTGAGATAAAAGTAATTCACACAGAAGCCAGAGTGAGATGGAAGCAAAAGGGCCATTTGGAAACCAATCCACTGTAGCTTTCCCTATGCTACTATAGCAGGAGGAGTGAGGTGCGAGTTGGAGGGAGGGGTCTGCTTTTACAGGGTTGATGCTTCCCTCCAGGTCAAGAGCAGATAGAAAGTGGAAACTGCTGAGTTTAGCATGTGGGGGGATTTGAGGGGCTTTATATCAGGAATAGCTTTGAGCAGCTGCTGAGCAAAGCAAGTCAGATTAAACTAAGAGGCAGGTCCTGTAGATGTATTGCTCCAGGCCCTTATTCACCTGTTCTCACTTCACATTGGCCAATACTGAACATCTGACCCCACCGGGTGGCAAAGTCCTCCCACCTGCAAGGCAGAAGGTGGTGTGGGAATGTTGATTACATCCCACAGGTGGCTGGTGCTGGAAAGGGGTGGGAGCAGCCACCAATACTGAAACATCTCAAGGGTGCAAGACTAGGAAGGTTCTGTGTGGAATACTGCTGGACTGGACAGAAAGGCCAAGCCACAGCAGAACGTGCTGGAGGTCCCACAGGGGCTTGTCGGAATCCTCTCTTGCTGAACGAAAAGGACGATGGGTGCAGGCGCCAGTGCAGAGGAAAAACATTCCCGTGAGCTGGAGAAGAAACTGAAGGAAGATGCTGAGAAGGATGCCAGGACAGTCAAGCTACTGCTTCTTGGTAAGTCCACCCCCACAGGCAGTCACTAAGGCTTTGCCCTTGTTGTGACTTACTTCTCCCCCCTCGCTGACCCCCCCTCCCAATACTCCCATTTCTTAGCACATCTGAAAGCTGGTGCTGTAGATGTTGGTGGTGAATACATCTGTACCTTTCCAACAGCAGCCATTTGGACCCTCAAATTCTGAGGAACCTGCCCAATGGCAGTGCTACAGAGCCACCAAGGCATTATTGCAACCGCTCCATCCCCCCTTTCCATCTCAGTGTGGGGCTTTGTCCAGTGGCATAGTGTCTGGTTCTTACGAGGCAAGGCAAGGCTGAGTCCAAACACAACACTGGGAAGGAGGTAGCAGTGTACACACACACACACACACACACACGTCTCCTGCCCTTAGCTGTGATGCCCTCATCATTGTGTGTGTGTGTGTGTGCCTGCACTGCTTGTTTTCTGTGAAGCATTGCACCTAAGCTGCCCATGGCCCAGATCATGTTATCTCTGCCATAAAGGTGACAAATGCTTAAAGCAATCTTAACCAAAGCCCGGGTAATCCTCCACAGCTCGCTTGCTGCAGCAGCAGCATAGATCCATGTCTAGAGGGAAGTTCATTATAAGGAAAGAAAGAAAAGACATGTCCTGTGAATTGGATCACTCAGAGGGCCATCATGACCTCAAAGCCCAAGTCAGCAAAGCTATTATGACAGCCCTGCTGTCACCATACTTGGAATAGTTATTTCCCACCTTCTACCATACCATGCTCTTCCCCTCCCTTCCCCAAACTTGGCATGTGTCTGCCAAAGTTTGGAAAATCTAAAAAAGGTAGATAGGTAGGCTTGTCAACTGACCCCAAACCCCAGCCTGGACTGCTCTTGGGCATTTAACTGCCCTTCAATCTGCAGTGGTTGGCAATTGAAGCTTTTCACAGCAGAGAGGTACCTGCTGTAAGTATCTGTAAGCAGAGCTACAATGGCTGGTTGGAAACTGGCAGCCCTAGATGATTCAAGGCCTCTCCCTGCTTCCGGTTGTTTAATGTTGTATTCATCCCCAAAGTGTATTAAAAGCAAAACCGCTAACATGCTTAATGAACCCATATCTTACAGCAGCTAAGGTGAACTGAGGAGGTTTGGATTATGTATTCTAAACATATCCAGGACAGGCTGTGTGTCATATATAGCTCTGTCCTCCAACATTGGACAATGGCCTGGGGGGGGGGAGCAACAACCCAAGGGGCTACCCCTGCTGCCCCCATCCTTCACTCTGCCTCAGCCACTTCACCACGCCATAAACCTCCCAGCAGGTCACTTCTTGTGGATTTTGTGTCATAGATGGAATTAAGTTTTTGAGTCAAATACAGATTATAATCTCTTTTCCTTTCCATTTTCCCCTCACCAGGAGCTGGAGAATCAGGGAAGAGCACCATTGTCAAACAAATGAAGTATGTGTGTGCACAGGCAGCTATTCCTTGCCCACTACAATAACTCTTTAAGAGTGATAGTGAAACTGTACTAATAGGAATTCCTTAGCATACCCAATTGCATTCTCATCTGGAAGAGACTGGTAATGCAGAAGTGCAGACCGCCCCCTTTCTTACAAGGCCACTTCACATACTATGTTTTTAGGTGCACACCCATGATGTTTTAAGTGAACACCTAAAAGCACAGTGTTTGTACACAACAAACATGTTTGCACATACAAGTACATCCTTCAAGGCGCAGATTACTGCTCCCTGTAAAGCATGTACTCGTTGCCAGCAGCTGGAGGGGAATGCAGTCAAACATGCTGGGAAAGAACTGCTGGCTGGCTTTCTGCATTGTTTTTATCTCCATGGTAGGTAATTTCCTCTAAGAGTTGGGAGAGGAAGAAGGGAAAATTAGCTGGTCACCTTCCCACCCGCAGCTTTCCCTAGACCTAGAGACACTTCCTCCACACACACTGTTCCAAAGGTTTCTTTCTGGCAAAACATTCTGAAGCCATTTCTAAAATCTTTGTTCTTCATGGTGGATTTGCTTGACTCCCATCTAACCAGACAGTACTGCTAAACTTTTCATGGCCCTGGAGAGACCTAAGCTGGCAGAGGCCTGTCTGACACATGCAGCAGAATGAAAAATTGTTGTTGTTGTTGTTGTTGTTGTCAACCCACCCTTCACTCTGAAGTCTCAGGGCAGGTTACAACATTAAAACACTACAGTATAGAGTCATGTGCTAGAATGGCTCCAATGCCAAGCTAAGTGTCTGTCCATGCTAAGTGTCTGTCATCTCTGGCCTCTGGCCCCATTAGCTGGCCTCTCAGCAGTTCCC
This sequence comes from Lacerta agilis, assembly GCF_009819535.1. Classification (NCBI taxonomy): domain Eukaryota; kingdom Metazoa; phylum Chordata; class Lepidosauria; order Squamata; family Lacertidae; genus Lacerta; species Lacerta agilis. Next base: position 67,690,991 of record NC_046313.1, read on the forward strand.
TCCCTGGGCCAGAGCTAGTGCCCAGGCATGACCCCTGCCCAACATCCTTTAGCACACTAGTCAAGATCTGCTGGATTGATTTTCTGCCCTTACCTTTCACAGAATTATCCACCAGGATGGTTACTCATTAGAGGAATGCTTGGAGTTCATCTCCGTTATTTACAGCAATACCTTGCAATCCATGTTGGCCATTGTGAGGGCCATGGGCACACTCAACATCCAGTATGGAGACTCAGCCAGGCAGGTGAGTGAGGAGTGAACTTTCTCCCAATGGGAATAAAAAAAAGGTAAAGGACCCCTGACAGTTAAGTCCAGTCACGAACGACTCTGGGGTTGTGGCGCTCACCTCGCTTTACTGGCTGAGGGAGCCAACGTTTGTCCACATACAGTTTTTCCTGGTCATGTGGCCAGCATGACTAAGCCGCTTCTAGTGAAACCAGAGCAGTGCACAGAAACGCCGTTTACCTTCCTGCCGGAGCGTTACCTATTTATCTACTTGCACTTGACGTGCTTTCGAACTGCTAGGTTGGCAGGAGCTGGGACCGAGCAACAGGAGCTCACCCCATCGCAGGGATTTGAACCGCCGACCTTCCAATCATCAAGCCCTAGGCTCAGTGGTTTAAACCACAGTGCTCAATGGGAATAGTCATCTATTAATTAATCTATTGCTATCATAATCAGAGGCTGATTTAAAGGGAAGGGCATTGGCAGCCCCGTCTTATCCATAGGGGCTACTGGCACGGTGCGCCAGGGCACTGGCCCCCCCAGGGGTGCCCCTGCGAGCCCGCCAGTATACCGTGCGGCCCCTCCCCCACCGGCGGGTGGACGGGCGGGCACTTGCGCGCCGCAGCCGCTGTCACCCATGCCGCTCCCGGGCGGGCTGCAAGTCGGCCACCCTCGCCTCCCATCCCGTACGGGGAGCCCCAGCTGGAGCACTGGAAGGGCGCACAGAGCCCCTCATCCCCCGCTCGCCCACCCCCCCTCCCGAGGGGCGGCTAGCGCAGGAGGGAGGTGGCCCCAGAGGCGGAGAGGAGGCACGTCGGGGGCGCCAGAGGGATTGCCGCGCCATGGCAGCCAATCTGCCTAAGACGGCCCTGGGCATTGGGGTGCTTTATTGCACTTAACTTTGCCTCTTTTCTCAACTGCAGGATGATTCCCGCAAGCTGCAGCACTTAGCAGACACCATTGAAGAAGGCTGCATGTCGAAGGAGATGTCTGACATTATCTGCCGGCTCTGGGAGGACACTGGCATCCAAGCCTGCTTTGAGAGGGCCTCAGAGTATCAGCTGAATGACTCAGCTGGCTAGTAGGAACCCATTGCTTACACCCCTTGAGGCAAAGGCCCCTTGAAGCAAAGTTACCACAGGAGTGCAATTCTATTTATTTCATTTATGAATCGCTTCCTATGAAGCATCTCAAAATGATTTCATAATACAATAAAAACGTCAGTAAAACTGCATATACAGAAACAGTTAAACTTTAAAATCTAATGCATATAATGACTAAGACTTTTTTAAAAAAAATCTTCTACTTAGAAGGCTTGTTGAAAGAGGAAATCATCCTCAACAGCCACTGAAAAAGCAGCAGAGATGGCAACGACTGGGTGTACCTGGAGTCACACATCTCTTCCCACTGAACTAACATAGTTGCATGTTTGGGAACTTTCTTAAGACATTATATGCCTGCTCCATAGGCAAGCCCAGCAAGCATAGAAATCCAGGGGAGAGAACGTCCTTATGCTCAGCCACTCTTGGGCAGCCTTCACCCGCTGCAACTGGCAAGGTGCTTCCCTAAGAAGCAGAAACTTGAAAGGTAATTCAAGAAGGAAGGCTGAGATCAGGAAACTTCAGCTTTGCTGAATTTGAGCAGTACAGCAGAGTACTTATCAGCCACCTTCCTGCTGCTGATTCTTTAAGAACAACGTTATTTCCCCCCCTGATATAACCTGCCACTCACCTTGTCCAATGCACATGACCACAGGAAACATAGGAAGCTGCCTTCTACTTAGACCATGGATCCATTTGGCTCAGCGTTGCCTAGACTTAGTAATGTCTACACTGACTTGCAGAGATTCTTCAGGGCTTCAGGCAAGAGTCTCTTCCAGCCCTTCTTGGAGAGATGCCAGAGGTTGAGCCTGCCAGCATGCAGAGCAGGTGCTCTGCCCCTGAGCCCTGGTTTCCCCCCATTGTGACTGCCCACTCTGAAGACCAGAGGTCTCTAGTTCACATGGTAACCCCGGTACCTTTCTCTATTCACAGTTATCTGAGTGACCTGCCACGACTAGTGGCCCCTGGATATGTCCCCACAGAGCAGGATGTTCTCCGCTCCAGGGTTAAGACCACGGGCATAATTGAATCCCAGTTTTCCTTCAAGGACCTCCACTTCAGGTATTGTATGACTGTGGCTGGTGGACAACCGACCAATAAGGAAGATTGCAAAAGAAGGTGGATCATGCATGTGTGGAAGCGATTGCCATGGAGTAACTGGTACAGCATTGTGATGAAAGGCATGAGTTTTGGCTCCCCCTCCCAATCCACCACTGGAACTCCCAATTCAGACATGAACAGGCCAATTGGTTTTAGGCAAGCCACTCCCTCCTGATAATATTGACCTGCTTTATAGCGCTGTGCCAATGTACGGGAAGGACTTTGGGCAATTAGGAAAAATCACACCGTAAGTACCAAGTATTATCACTATTAGTGCACTGTGGAGGGATGTAATTTAGTTAACCTCTTCTCCATTTTACGTCATTCTGGGGACACTTTCAGTCTTTCCTTTCTGTACACCAAAGGTCGAAGGGCAATAAATCAGTATAGCAATAGGTGCTGCCACCTATTTAAGAGAGCCAGTGAGGTGCATTGGTTAGGCAGCCAGCTGGGGTGGGGGGTGGGGATGGTCCCAGATTAAAATCTCCACTCAGTTAAGAAGAATCTCACTGGGTGACCTTGGGCAAGTCTGTATTGTTCAGATTAAAGTACTCCAGAGGGTTGTTGGAAGGAGAAAATGCAGGCTGAAAACTCTGTTTCCTTTGATGGGAAAAAGGAGAGAAAGGTACATAATTTAAATATCTTGTACCTCTGTTATTCATATAATGGATAATCCACCACAACCCTGATAGGTATACATAATGGTGGAGTTAGGTGATTTTAGATTTTGGGCTCAATGGCCTTACCGGAGTGGGCGGAGGTTGGGTGTCTCTTTAGATGGTCCTGTGTATTACTTCACTCACTTCAAACTGTGGGAAGCCATCTCTGCCCCCCTCCCCGTTCTCACTCAGTCCCAGGGATAATTAATAAATGCTCATCTGTCCAATTTGACATTCAGCTCTTCATTCACCTCGCTGTTAAGGACCACATTTTGGGGCCCCTATGGCTCACTGCAGACGTTTCCCCATCAATTTGCAGTAACACATTGGGGGACTGCTGGGGAAGGCTGTTCAGAAGGGGCCTGTCTTAACTTCCTGGCAGGATGTTTGACGTGGGCGGCCAGCGCTCAGAACGCAAGAAGTGGATCCACTGCTTTGAAGGAGTCACTTGCATCATCTTCATTGCTGCCCTCAGTGCCTACGACATGGTCCTGGTGGAGGACGACGATGTGGTAAGTAGCACCTCAAGGTATATTAAGACCTTTTAGACTTTTGGCTGCCAGGATTTGTAAATATAATCGTAAAAGAAGTTGGAGTTCTTATTGCCAAATACACTGTAATGAATCCAAATAAGAACTCTGGCCTAAAGTTTTAACCAAAAAGCATACGTTTACTCGTAAGTAATTCCAATTGTAATATCAATTCTGTAAAGAATTACAGTCTTAAACATAAAATAGAGTCTCTCTAGAAGACTTCAAGGAAAATTTCCATATGAAACTTTACAGAATTGATATTACAATTGGAATTACTTACGAGTAAACGTATGCTTTTTGGTTAAAACTTTAGGCCAGAGTTCTTATTTGGATTCATTACAGGATTTGTAAATAGGCATGGTGGATTAGTGGCAGAGGCAGTGTGCTGGAGTGGTTACAGTGTCAGACTGGGGAGATCAGCGTTCAAATCCTCACTAAGCCATGAAGCTCACTGGGCAAGTCACAACCTACCTCAAAGAGTTGTTGTGATAATAAAATGGGTGAAGGGGACAGTGCCCTACAGCTGCCATGAGCTCATAGAAGGAAACATGGGAGTATAAATAAGACATAACGTATTTTTCTGTGTATAAGGCATTTTTTTATTATAAATAAATGTTAAGAATTGGGGGTTGTCTTATACACGGATAGTGCAGAGAGGGCAACTGGTGGCAGCCGCGAGCAGGAGATTGTCAGCGGCGACAGTTAGGGTGATTGGTGGCTGCGGCAAGGCCTATTGGTGCTTGGCTACTGCTCCAGCAATTGGCGGCTGCTGGCAGCCAGAGGGCAAACGATTGGTGGCTTTGGCGAGGCGTGCGATTGGCAGCGGCGATCTGGCGTGTGAGCGATGTCCCCCCTCCCAAAAAAAATAGCTCAACAACTCTGGGCAACCCCCCCCCCCAAGAAAACTGAACTCTTGGCAATTTCCCTCCACTTGGGGTCCCCCAAAAATTTAAAAATACGGTAAGTAGTGCCGAGACTGAACTGGTTGTGGCATAGCATGGTGAAATGACCTAAAGGGGATTAGGATAGTTACAGAATGCACCTTCTGTGCATTTAGGACAGTTTTTGCCTACTGAAAGGCAGAGGACTATGGTTGAAATTGAAGGTCTTTCTAATCCTGCCTTCCCTTCCAGAATCGCATGCATGAGAGCCTGCACCTCTTCAACAGTATCTGCAACCACCGCTACTTTGCCACCACCTCCATTGTTCTTTTCCTCAACAAGAAAGACGTTTTCCAGGAAAAGATCAAGAAGGCACACCTCAGCATCTGCTTTCCAGATTACGATGGTGAGTTCCCAGTGTGCAACGTCCACATTGGTGTGGCTGCAGCATCTTCTAGCAGGGGTGGGACAGTGATAGCCCTCCAGATTCTGTTGGATTCCAACTCCCATCAACCCTAGCTAGCATGGCCAGTGTTGGAGGGTTATGGGTGTTGCAGTCTAGCTCTTGGATAGCTCAGTTGGTTAGAGTGTGGTGCTGATGGCACCAAGGTTGCTGGTTTGATCCCCATATGGGACAGCTGCATATTCCTGCATTGCAGGGGGTTGGACTAGATGATCCTCAGGATCCCTTCCAACTCAAAGATTCTATGAGCATCTGGAGGGCCCCAGGTGTCCCATCCCTTGTCTCCTAGTGAGCAGAAATGCCGGAATTTGCATGGTAGATGCAGGAAGAGAGTTTTCTCTTTTTTAATTCTGAAAAAGGCTTCAGAAGCTGAACACCAGCAAGGTTGACTAGTTTCAGAGTGGTCTGGCATTTTTATCAAATAAGCATTAAGATAGAAATGGAAAATTGCAAATATTTAGATGAAGTAAGGAGGAAATAAATGACCAAGAGCTGTACCATCATCCAGCCCGCCTTTCCAAGAAAGATGGTGGTACTAGATGAGGACTATAATATCACAATGAAGCAAGTTTTAATTTCTTTATCTCCACAAAGGCTCCCTCTTGTTAACCCATAAGGTCAAATAATGCATTTAGTTAGTACAACTGACACCATACAAAGATGGCCCAAGGAACACATTATTTTTGCAGCTGGTCTAACCATGTTAGAATTCATGAGTTCAGCCATGTTGACTTTCTGAATGACACCCCCTTATGTTATTTCATGGAGCTGTTAACAACACTCCTCTATTTTTCTTGGGTGGCTGCTGCATTAATCATGTGACTGGGGATGGGGATGGGGATGGGGAGGGCCGCAGGCGGGAATGGGAAGAGTTCGCCCTTTGTGCCCCGGTGGAGAGCTTAGCACTGTGTGTGCTTGGTGCTGTCGTGAACTTTTATTACAGGGAGAAAATAGATGGAGTACTTCATTTGCTCTCTTGGGCAAAAGGAACAAGTTACCTTCTGTAATACATGGATATTATCTTGCAGGGAGAGGAGGTGGGTATTCCTTTTGTGGAAAAACCCAAAAACAAAACATGTTTCCTGAGAGATGCCACTAGGGGGCCTCGGTGCTCTGTGAAACATGACACTCCTCTGCCACGTAAACCAGAACTCAGCATCTCCAGTGATCTTCCAAGGCCTGTGTGACAGACAGAACTTTTTTTTAGTTTTCGCACTTCTGTCTTGTCTATTATTCCTCATTTCAGTCTTTAAAATTGCTTTCCTCCAGCTCCTACCAAATGCAGGCACTTCAAATGTGGTGTGCTTGCTGTGGTCATGGTTAAAAAGCTGAATGCATGCAAAACTCCTCTTGCCTTTTTTTTTTTAAAAGGAGCCATTGGATGTTGCAAATGTAGAGGAAGGATGGCTTAACCAATCCCCCCTTTGGCCATTTTCTTGCTCAAAATTGCCCCCAACTGCCTTTTCACCCACGGTGGAAAAGTCAAGAGTCGGGACTGATGCCCAAACTAGGAGCAATGAGGGCATCTCTTTACCTTGGGTTGTGGCCCAAATCCTGTCTAAAGCAGGGGACACTGGCTTAGCTTTTAGCAGGGAAGCATGTGTCTAGGCTAACCCTAACCCCACATACTTCCCCGACAGATGCTTTTCTCCTCAGCTACTGCAGTGAGTAGCGGGCAGTGAGTTCAGCTGGAAGAGAAGTACTGGGTGGTTATAGAGGGAAGGTTTTGCTCCCCTCATCTGCACACCACTTCTGCTTTCAATACTGCCCCCTCAGCTCCCTGCTTGGTATATGTGATTGGAACAGACAAACAGACCTGATGTCACATCCAGTTTTACCCTTCGTGTGAAATTTGTATTATTTTAGGCCCAAATATGACGCAATAGTCGTTCCAATAAGAAAAATATCTGGAAAACCCTGGGGTTATCAAAATATCAAACTTTTTAATAAAAAAAGCATGATTATTTGAATCCAAGAAAGTTCTAATGTACCACTTGAAAGCCTAGAGAACCCTGGAAAGCTGCACAAACATAGCGGTCCCCACATCCCTTTCACCAAATGAGCAAGATTTTAGGAAGGAGCTCTCTTATATGAATGACGAGGGCCCCTAAGATATGCAGAACCAAAAGTTACCTGGGGAATTACAGAACATCAAAAGGGATGTTCTCTGAGCAACAGAAATGTGAGGTACAGAGCACTTCCCACAGAGGAACTTTTGCTATAATTATTGCTATCATGTCTAAGAAAGTGATTAAGCTGCAGCAGCTGCCGTGCTCTGCATGGCAGAGATTGGGATAAATTCTTCACAGCCTGAAGTCCAGCAGGTGTCAGGTTTAGCGTTGTGGGCAGGGGGCACGTCATAGTTGTGTCCAATCTCAACCTGCCCTAGGAGGCATATATCATAATAAATAATTAGAGCCCTGCCTCATTTGTGGATGGAGGACGATTCCAAGGCAGGAGGTATCATGTGGAAATGTGTAGAGGCAGATTTTAAACCAATTCCTAAGTGAAGCTGCTCTCTGATACCATCCCAGCATCCGTGTCTATACAGGGTCCAATACCTACGAGGATGCCGGTGCCTACATCAAGGTGCAGTTCCTGGAGCTGAACATAAGGAAGGATGTGAAGGAAATCTACTCACACATGACCTGTGCCACAGACACCCAGAATGTCAAGTTTGTCTTTGATGCTGTCACTGACATCATCATCAAAGAAAATCTGAAGGATTGTGGCCTTTTCTGACTGCAGGTGGGTTTTCCTCCCTGGTTGGTCAACTCTATGCAGTGGGTAAGCAAAGACCCCACTTTCCTAGTGCAAGTGGTCAGGCGGATCCTGTTGTATTATTTGATTGTGCAATGAGAAGTAAAGCAGCCTTCTGCAGCAGAGCAAGGCAGACTGTTGGCGTCACCACTGAACCATTTGGAAGGGGGGAGGGGAGACCTGTATCTCAATACTGGAGCATAAATACTTTGCACATAGAAGGTCAAAGATCACAGTTCAGTGTCTGACATCTCCAGTTTGGTAGTAGGTGATGTGAAACCACCCTGGTCTGAGGCCCTGAAGATCTGCTCCCAGGGAGAGCAAATGAGTTTTAGATAAGCAACTTGGCCTAGTAAGCAATGAATTCCCTTGGTCCCTTAACAACAACAGAGGGCAAACGCCCAAGCCTTGCTTGTGGGCACCTGTGAGGAGTTGGGTTTGCCGATAAGCAGAGCAGGATGTTGGACTAGATAGATCCTTGCTCTGAGCCAGCAAAGCTATTCGGTTGCTAGGGCAGGCCAAAGTGGCTTTCAACGAAAACTAGTTGCTAAGTGAGATCTTTGTTCCTCACTTTGTACACCTTTTCTCTCTCTAGGTATTCCCGGCCCTTCTGATGAAATGCAGCATTGCAAATTCAGCAGTGTGAAAGGGAAGCTTTCCCCTCACCTGAGCTGATGCACTCATTCGTTCTTGCACGCTGGCTGGCTATAGTGATCCACAGATGGGGGAAAGGAGTTTCTCCCTCATCTGAGCTAAGCCAGACAAAAGATTCTCCATCCCGTCATGGGCGTTTAATTGACCCTCTGGAGTTGGAACTCTTGAGATTACTAGAAGGCTTCCAAATTACACCCCAGGAGTGTTGACCGCTACCTCTTCCTTGACACCCAGGAAAAGCAGGCAAGAGCTTCATTCTGGTAACTCACTTTCTACCTAAGCCACCTCTGTGGTGTGGAAGTTGTTAAGCATGTGTGGAGTTTCCTCCCATACTGGGCTTGTTTGTGGAGTCCTGACAGTTTAGGAAACCTTTTTCTTTCTGTCCCCTTTGATTTCTGCTCTTGTAAATAGTGGGCACTTGCTAGGCTTCTTATAGGTGTACTAGGGCACTAACACACCTGTGCACACAGGGTGGTGCAGTAGCACGAGTAGATGGAGAGAGATGTGAGCCTTTACACACGGTGCAAAAGATTGAAAACCAAACTCCTGGTCAAGGCACAAGTCAAAATCCTAGAGCTATCCTTAATACAAGATTTCAGTTTTAATTTTTGCTTAAATGGCATTTTCTCAGCATGGTTCTCTAGTGAAGCCTTTTCTTTGTTTCACCGGGGGGGGGGGGCTGTAATTATCTGTAGCAGCACCAATTGTATGTGCTCAAACACACTGACCTCACAGTATCACAAATAGCTGGTTTTATCAATAAAGTAATAAGTACATTTTTTTCTTTATATTTTATCTCTTTTGTTTCTAGGACTTAGAATCTTTTATCACTTACTCTTTCTTTATCTTAGGGTGATCTGTATTTAGTTATTAGTTCTTAGACCCAAAAGTCCACGTGTTTTCATTAACTACCAACCATTACTCATGAATTAGGGTGGTTTCATTCTGGAAGAAGTGATCAAGATCCTCTTTAGCCATCAGCAAAGATATACAGAAAATCATGAGGTTGTCTTGAAAACCAAGGGCTATTTTATATGATCCTAATTCACCTGCTGGATCATTCAGAAATTACTATCCCAATTCTTTTTGTTGGGGAGGGGTATTCCTCTATAAGACCCTACAAAAGTGTATTTAAAGTAGAGTTGTGCTATAAAACAACGTATTTCACACCCATGTATATATGGTTGTATTTAGTTAAAAGCATGCTGAATGGGAAAGTAACATTAAAAATAGCAATTGTAGTACATTAACTGGAGGCTACAGGAACTGTGCAAAAGGAGGCAGCACTAGCTATGGATTCTGCACAGATCCCAGCCAGTCAATGTTCATATTTCCTAAATAATGTAATGGCATGTGCAGATTCAATCAACAGGGAATTCCACACATTTCTGATCAGTGTGCTCACTTGGACACTGAACATTTACAGGTCAACGTAGATTTATATAACTCATTGAACAAAACCTGAGAGAGTAGGCATATTGACTGCACAATGGACAAAATTCCTTTTTCATCTTTCTATTATGTGCACATCTGCTTTCCCTGCACATTCGGTCTATGTGCACACTCCCTGCCCCAACCCCAGCACCACAAAAAAGAGAGATACGGCAAAAAGCAGTGTGTGTTTTGGTGTTGCTACAGTTCCTCCTGGTATTTCCAAGCAGAGGTCTCTAACAGGAACCTTCAGAGATGGCTTTCGCAGAGTTGCTCAAGGTCAACTTAGGAAAGGTTCTTCTTTGCTGTCTACGATATGTCTCTGGCTTCCTCCCAGCCAAGCGAGGAAGCCAGTGGTGTATTCCACACCATGAAGCAAATGGTGACATACATACACTGTATTAAATCATACACTTGCCCCCACCAGAAAGCCCCTAATCAGCTGTGGGATCTGGGAATGAGCAGGTGATCTGCTGCATTGGACACTGCTAGAAAGGTTAGGAGCCCATGTGTTACCTTAAGACTTTCCTCGTTCACGCTTGTTCTGGAAAGTGCGACTTCCAAGGGTTGTGGCTGATCATAAACTTAAAACAAAGCCATGTGCCTGAGTTTTATCTAAACTAAACCACTTGCAAACCTTGAAGTGCAGATGATGCCAGAGTGATGGACGCCTTTCAGAGCCATGTACGAAGCCAGCTCTTCGGTGCTGTGTTGTGTTTTCGTGGCCCCGGTTTGAAGCAAAATGGTCTGGTGAAATCCATTTGGCAATGCAAAAGTCCTCACTGGTGCGTGCAATAGAAGCAATGCAGCATAAACAGGGCTTTCTTTCTACTTTTTATTATTTCAAACCGTGTGAACAATTTGGTAAAACATTGTGATAAAAGCTAGGCTGCGTCTTGACGGTTACTAATGGCCCCGGTGCCCATTGACTGCCCGGCAGGCAGGACCGCTTAACATACAGCAGTGTTTCCTCAACTGATACTACAGTTAGAGCTAAGAAAATAACATTAAAATAGACCTGACATTACAGCAACCTCAGGAGCACGCCCAGGCCCTGGGGTGGGGCACAAAGGAATGGAAAGAAGTCCTTAGTGGAATCTTAGCCCTTAGGAACCTAATTCTGTGGCCAGGAAGAAAAGGTGTTTTAAACCCATGGGCACTGCCCCCTCATAAAAAGCTTGGCCTGGACCACAGCAGAAAGGGAGAAAAGGGCTGGGGGGGGGGAGAGAAAGGGGGAGTCCATTTTATGCTAATCTAAAACACAATGCACATTGAAGCAAACTAAGAAACAGATGTAAACATACAGACACCCTCAAGGCACAAAATTTACTAGAGAAGATGAGCTCATGTTGGGCAACTCAACTGTTTACTACATGACATTTTAAATAAGGGTTTCTTTAAAAAAGGTTTTCTTTAAAAAAAATAGGTCAACTTTTCCTGCACAAGTTGGCTTTTGAAGGAATGTTTTCTTTCGTTTTCTTGCCAGTCTGTGCAAATCATGGAGGCAGGAGCTGAGAAGCTTGCTCCATGGCAAGAGCTCCACCTGTTGGAAGGTGAAAAACAAATGGACAGTGGTTTGCTTTGGCAGAGCCAGACATAGGTTTGCTTGGACCATTTGCCTTTAAAAAAAAAGGAAAGGAAAAACCATTAAAAACATGTCCAAAGCCCCTCGACCTGTTACCTTCTGCACTTCAGCTTTAAAAAATAAAAATGGACATACATGGAAATGTTACAGCTATGGCAGGCTACCAATCATTGGTGCTTCAGTAAGGCTTTGTGGGCACAGGGATAGGATACAAGCAGCCTGCAAGAGGCACCCGGGACAGCACAGAGCAGGGGAAGCAATGGAAACTGTCCCTCGGACAGGCAGAAACTCCAAAGTCTCATCATTAGGGAAATGAAAAGGAATGGAACAAAAAATGTAAGAAGCAGAATTCATTAAATGGTGCAGTCCTCCCTTCATCAAAACCAGCCTCTTCCTCATATGGAGCAGTTCAAGTAATCCTGCAAAAGGAGAGAGCACAGAAAAGTGAATCAGCTCAAACTGACAGAAGAGGCCACAGGCATTTGCAGGGCCCTTGAAGCTGCCTCTGATTTTCTGCACATCTGTCAGAACGGAAGTCAATTATCTGAAGGAGGTGGGCAGATATACACAAACACTGCTCACTTCAGTGGCCAAGATGGACCCAAGCGACATTCAGCTTGCACCACATGTGAAGCCATTGATTCAGTACCTCCCCAGTCTGTGAGCTAAACGTTAGTTTGTAATAAACCCAGAGAAAGAAGGCTTGACCATTTCTTAAAGCACATAAAAAGAGCCTGCTGGATCAAGCCACTTGTTATTCATTAAATTTGTATACTGCCCGTCATCAGAGGATCACAGGGCGGTTTACAATATAAAAACACAACAACAAATAATAAGAATACTCGCCACCCCCCAAGTTTAAAAGGCCATAGATTGTTTAAAGGCCTGGAAGCTAATATCTGATGAACCATCTTCCTGAGCCTAGAATTATGTCAAGGGGCCCAGATGCATTTCAAGATTGGTTCAGAGCAGTTAAACAAGCTGATCCCCATCAGATTTTGAAGAGCTTCATCTCCACTGGGGCTGAAGGGAGCCCACATGAAAACAAGCTAGCATTTCTCCCCTCCGGCAAGCCAAGCCCTCCAGCTCCATCAACTCAAGTTCACAGGGCATCAATGACTCTGCTTCATCTTTCTGCAATGGCAAAACAACCACTCCTCTGCCCCTTTGTCTTGCCAGCTTTCAGTGCCCATCCACCTTGGGCATCTCAAACAGTTGCTTCTGCTACTACCTTTGAGACACAGCCACTCACAATGGTACATTAAGGTGCACAGAGATGTCACAGAATTGACACCCATGTCTTGCTCACACATTTATTTCCTGGGAAGAAACAGAAGTGCATGCCCTTTCGGGCACCTGGATGAGTGTGTGAAATGCCTCACCTTCCTGTGTTCCTCAGTAGATGCTGCCTGGAGAGCTAGAACAGCCCACAGTCCTTCAGGTTATTTTTGATGATGACATCAGTGACAGCATCGAAGACAAACTGCACGTTCTTGGTATCAGTGGCGCAGGTGAAGTGGGTGTAGATCTCCTTGGTGTCCTTCCTCTTGTTCAGGTCCTCAAACTTGCTCTGGATGTAGCCAGCAGCTTCATCATACTTGTTGGCCCCTAAGGAAGAGGTGGAGGGAAAGAGAATGAGAGAGAGATCCACAGAATGGTATCACAACAGGACTATGTAGATTTTTGCCCCCGAAACGACACTCAAGGAATCAGACGCTGGTAGTTCAGAAAAGCAATGCATTAACTCCTTCTCTAATCCTTAAAGAGGCCAATGTATGGTGCTAACAATACTGGGAACAATAGTGATACCTACAGCTTGAGCTTATTTTAATCCATGAGCAGTTTATAGTAGAAATGTGGTACGGCAGAGTTGAAGACTCTGGCCCGGGAAAAGCTCCGATTTCCTCATCTGCCTAGTACTGAGTAGTAACTGGATGAATTTACAGCGAAACCAACTAAATAAATTCAAAGGGAAATACACTGTCTGACCAGCTCCTCCTCTTGAAACTCAAGAGCCACACAGCTTAGTCATACTAGGAAGCTGCAACGCTGACACAAGCAATTGCAATAGAGCTGTGCACGGGGGGGGGGGGGATTCAATTCACTTTGCAAAACGATCAGTTTCACACTTTCCAAAGCAATATGAGAACTGAAACACAGCCATCCTTTGAAATTCACACTTATCTGAATTTTGTGGTGTAGTTCTCAAACCATAGTTTACAAAAATGCATAAAAATATGCATTAGGATGAATTTGTGAGGATAATAACAATAACAATAATTTATTTATTTATTTATACCCCACCCATCTGGCTGGGTTTCCCCAGCATTGTTATTAGTAAAAATTGCTTTGCAGTAATGTCTACTTTAGTCAAAACTGCATATAAAATGTATTTATTGGGAGAAATTAGCACTAAAGTGCTGGCGAATTTTCATGAGTATTTTTTTTAATTGCAAGATTGGAAACATGAGAAACGGACAGAACTGAAATCGGCAGCTGTGCTTTACATACCATGCCTCTCCAGTCAGGAAGAGGCTTAAAAACTGAGAGAAGAAAAGGGAGGAGAAGAGATCCTTCCCTGCAGATTTCCTAAGAATTGATTCTAACTCTTGGCTGTTTTTATATATTCATGAGAGCTGAATGGCGGTTCAGCTTAACAGCAGAAGTTTGAGTGAAGCAGGGAAGGAGAGATACTGAGAGTAAAAAAAAAAAGTGTCAATTTTGAACAATGGCAGAGGTTTGAGTAGAGCAGGCAGGGGGAGGGGTAACCCAGAGGGGTAGTAGCAGTTTTAAACAAGGTTTGATTACGACTTCCGGCGGCGACGCCATTGCGGGTGGTCGTGGGCTGCTTCGGCTGCGAAGCACCCAGTCCATCCCGGGGGTTAGGAGCCCTGCTACCGCAAAGCGGGGCTCCGGTTGGGGTGCGGGAAGAGCGTCCCGCACCCTGGGCTCCCCGGCTGTGCCCGTTGTGGCTCCGAACCCTTCCCCCGCTCCCCCTGTAAAGGGGGAGTGGGGGTGAAGGGACGACGGAGCCGGGCTATAGGGGACATGCCCCAACCGGGATGCAAATGCGGCGACAAAGCCTGTGATGAGCGTCTAAGTTCTACCTGTCTTTAACGAGCTGATAAGAACCCAGTGGCTGTGAGTATTTGATTGACTCTTTGTATTCTTGGAACGATCTGGGGGAAAGAAGAAAGGCAGCCCGCCTCCTTCCCTTCGGGAGTTGAAAGAAATTAACCGTTTAAGTGACTGCTGCTACAACAATCGATAGAAAGTACCTGGAATTTGAAAACTGAGACTGCTGAGATTTCCCTTCGGGGGTTAATTGGGGAAAAAATATCTCCATTTGAAGTTTTGGTCTTTATACTCCGGCTTCGGAGAAATGGCGACGACTTGGACTGTCGTGGGAAAAAATTGAAACAAAGGAAGGAAGAGACAGGAACTGAAATCTGACACTCATCCTCCCTTCTAAAATGCTGGACTTTGTGTTCGCACTCGTATTGAACTCTGGTTCAAAGGATGAGGAAATGCTCACTGTCTTGAAGCTGGAACTGCTTAATCGGAAACTGCAAGTTTTGAGTGGAATTATAAATAAAAAGGACTCACTTTCCACAGAGGAGGCTTTTCAAAAGTTTTATACAATGGAATCAAACCTTGGCAAAGAGCTAGGAGGGGTGCTAGAAGGATGGTTCGAAATGGCTGGGCAACTCCGGGAAAAGGAACCGATTTCTGGGGGTGGCAGCCCTGGAACAGGAAAATTTATAATATCCAGACTCCGAGGTGGCAGCTCGGGGGCAAGGGACATGGAATTAAGATTTCTACAAGAAGAAGAAGTATGGCACAAAGGTACGGAGGAGCCCAGAAAGGAAGTGATGAACACCCTGAAGCTCGATGCCAGGTTTGTTGTGAATGCCTGGATCTGTGGACACTCAGAAGAAGATAATTGGAGATCCGGTTCTGGTGAAAGACAGAAAAAGACAATGGACAGAGGGGGAGTGGGTTGAAGTATTAAATGTATAATCCAAATGGTCTGTCATGGTATCCGAAATCGGAGTGTGAAGTCTGTTGATTATAAGTTTATTTTAAATAAGTAAGGAGATATTGATTTTTAAGTCAAAAGCAGCATGATAAAGGACAGAAGAAATAAGTTTAGTTATAAGAATATATGGTTAAGATTTAGGCTATAATAAAAGATCAAGATAATTGTGTTATTTTAAGTAAGTTAATTTTTTTTATAGAGAAAAGTTGTTAAGGAAATAGTATACTGATTTAAAACCGAAGGTGAAGAGGCGGGGGAAGTCAAACGTCAAGATTCAGAAGTAGAAATTTTTTTTTGTAAGATATACAAATAAGAAGAAGAATCCTGACATTATGTGTATTTGTATTTGTTTTTGTATTTGTAGGTGTGGGGTTGGGTTTGTGTTATATTATGAAAATGCTAATAAATTCTGTTTAAAAAAAAATAAACAAGGTTTGATTACAGTAAGAAAGGAGTTGGGAAAGGCTCTGTTGTGTTTGCTTCTGTGTGTATATATCTCAACTATTTGTCTTTGTTAAAATTGTTTTCTCTTTCTTTCTTTCTTTCAAAAAAGAGCAACCTCTCAGTGTCCCTCCATCCCTAAATACAATGCATTTCACTCCTGGTACCATGTGTTCCAGACACCAAGTTCCAGATTCAATGCAGTAATTTAGCACAGATATTTTCTTAACAAACCAACTTCCGGCCTTGAACAGCATCACCTGAACTTAACCTTCTCTAACTGAACAAGCTAGCTGACCGCCTTGTTCTTAAGATTCTACTCATCTTATATATGCAGTGACATAGACCAGCATGGAATATGTGTGTAAAGCGGCTTCAGAAAAGAAGAGAGGAGGGAGAACAGAAACGGGGGCAATCTGTGTGCAAGGGAGAATTGAGAAAAGGAGGATGGAGGGGGAGGAAAGGGGTGGGTGTAAAAAAAATGCAAAGGGGGTTGTAAAAAAAAGAAAGAAAGAAGGAGAAGAAAGAAGGGGCCTGAAAGGGTCTAAAGAACTGGAGATGGTGGCTTCATAACTGGGCAGAATATGAAAAGGGTGCTTTGTAGTTGCAATATGTGGAAGGAGGAAGACGCAGGAGGTTACCAGGGGGGTGGGCTTCTGTGCAAGGGGAGTTGCACAAAAGGAGGGGCCGGAGGAGGCATCTACATGGGGGTGAAGGAGAAAATGGGTTGCAGAACAGAACAGGCAAGTGGCTTCAGAAATAGGATTGGGAAGGTGAAAAGAGAGCTTAGTAGTTGCATCGGATGGGGAAAAGAAGCTCTAGGGGCTGGTGTGGGGGGAATGGAAGGGGATGGCAAGCTGAGTGAGCAGGGGTGCAACATGATACTTGAATTTGTTGGAGAAGCTGCCTTGGCCTTGTTCCTTTACTCACTTTCCTACACACTGCAGCTGATGAGCATTATCAGCAAAAGAAAATTCCACACTTCCTGCCGTGCACAACAAGTACAAAAGCAACGATGAAAACCTCCCTTTTCCCACTGCCAAAGTTTTACAACTGGGCCCCTGACACCCAGCACTTGCCATTCACTCATAGGCTACAGCCACAAATGCAGACTGGTTGTCTTCTGAATTTCATTTCCTCCTGGGTCTATACAGAAGGCGATGCCCTTCCTTTCTACTGTTCTAAAGTCACAGGGCTTGTGCTGTCACTGAATTGCTCCACTCCCTTGCAAGAAAAATCTAATATCACAGGAACTTCATTCAACTGGGAGTCTTGTGGCACTCTGAAGACTAACATATTTATAGTAGCAAAGCTGTATATGCCATGGTAAATATTACAATTTTAAGGTGGTTACTTTTCAGGATATGAAGTGTATAAATTACAAGGTCTTCATGCACAAGTTTACACAGGTCCACACGCTACTGCTCCCTAGCTTACAGAAATAGAAATGTTCCCCTGGAATCAAAGCATGTGTATCAGAGATTTATAATACAACTTATACGTTGTTGAAAAGAGACCAGAGTGTACAATAAAGCAATGGGAAAACTGCCCCACACTTCCCATGTGAAAACTTGGCTGCCTATATTCACCATTATATGCCTGATCCCTTATATATTACAAAATGTGTGCATTGATCAAATGTGCAATTTACCTGGTTCCCACATAATTCCACCACAATCTTTTGCTTCTAAAAGTGGAAGCTTTGTCACAATTTGGCAAAAGTGTGCATTGCCTACATTTCATATTATGTTATATGCATGGAAATTGACGCACAGCTTTCATAGGCATCTGTAGATAGAAACTTTCTCCTTAACCACCTTTTGAATAGGTCTTGCCCTTCTTTGAATTTTAATTTTCTCTGCAATGAGTCTGCAAGTTTCAGGGCGTAAATTACCCTGCCAGGGTTGCATTTCAAATCTTTTCAGACTCAGCAGCATGGTATGATGGAAGTTGTAGTCCAACAACATCTGAAAGGCCACAGGCTCCCCATCCCTGACCTAGAAGAATCCTGTAATAAATTTGGCCTGTACACCACCTCCCACTAGATTTTAGTTCTAAACTAAACTGGGAGTGATACAGAAAGGGAGATGGCAGGGCACAAGGAAGATAAACTGGACAGTAGGGGATTGTGAGACAGAAACTTGCTCCTCGCCTGCCACTAATGCCAATCCAAGGACAATGTTCCCAGACCAAAGAGTACAGGAGTAATTAAAGACGTGGGATTTGAAGTTAATTTCTCAAATAAATAATGGCGCCACGTACCTGTGTACTCCGGGAAGCAGATGGCCAAGGGGCTGTGGATGATCTTCTCCTCAAAGAGATCCTTCTTGTTGAGGAAGAGGATGATGGATGTGTCTGTGAACCACTTGTTGTTACAGATGCTGTCAAACAGCTTCATGCTCTCGTGCATCCGATTCTGTCAAGGCAACAAATATGCTGAGCCAAGAAGTGTGCTTAGAGGAAGAAGGGGGAAGGGCAAAGGAGCTGAAGGCTTAAGAGTATATGGAAGTCTAAGAAAACAAAATCGAGTGAGTTCTGTCCCAAAGCATGGCACCTTGAATATTGCAAACATGAATATTTCCTTACCATCTCCTCATCTTCAGCCAGAACCAAGTCATATGCACTAAGAGCAACACAGAAGATAATGGCAGTCACTCCTTCAAAGCAGTGGATCCACTTCTTTCTCTCAGATCTCTGTCCCCCCACATCAAACATCCTGTGAGGAAAAAAAAAAACCCACAATGTTACTGAGGTCTGACATGACAGCAATTACGGCAACATCATATTGCTGGAAACCAAAGGAAAAGATGGGCTTAACCAAGCCTGGAAACTAACTTTGAAGCAGTCACTGAGTCTGGTTCCTTACTGGCACAGTGGAAAAATGTGGAGATTTAAGTCTGCAAGATGGCTTGGAGGGCAAACCTCCCTGCCTGCAGAATGCTGCAAATATGAGTATACTGAGTAGCAGACTGCTGCCCAGACCCAATTCCCTCAGACAAACGTTCTTGGACTTTCCCTTCCTTATATGAAATGTAAAGAAAGAAGGAAACTTCACAGCTCTTTCAGAGTCATCTGCTGCATGGTTAAGAAGTACATCTTTCTTCTGCTTGGAACCTGGAGCCCAATTGCTAAGTGTCTGAAAGGGAGCCACACCAATGGACTTGGTGAATGCACTATTCTCAGCATCAACAAAGCCACTGACAGCATAGTTGAAGCCAGTGGCACTAAGCAACACACACAATGAACTCGGAAGGGTAATAACACAACCATGATGACGGTGTCATGATAGCCGCAGTAACCAGAGCACTGGATAAGGATTTCTGTACAACCAGTTTAGCACAAGGCAATAATCTCCCCTAATCCAAGTAATAGGCACTGAGGCTGGATCTACATGTGATGTTCTACAGTGGAACCTTGGTTCTCGAACTTAATCCATTCTGGAAGTCCGTTCAACTCCTGAAACTGTTCAAAAACCAAGGCATGGCTTCCGATTGGCTGCAGGAGCTTTCTGCACTCAATTGGACGTTCGGCTTCCGAAAATCTTTCACAAACCAAAACACATACTTCCAGGTTTGCAGCGTTCAGGAGCCAATTTGTTCGGGAGCCAAGCTGTCCGGGAACCAAGGTACCACTGTATTAAACTTATGGCTGACATACAAAAATGGTGATCACTGATCCTCCCTCTTCTCCCCTTATTAATGTCTACAATATGTTGCCTATCCTTTGAGTGTGAAACACACAGCACTGCTGCATCAGGATAGGAGGTTGTCTGTCAAGTTACTGAGGATAAATGACATGCACAGTTGCTGCGTTGAACGACACCTATGTGCTTCATGGGTTGTGTCTTCCTGCCCTGAAGCACAGAGAAAACTACTTTTGTGGTTTCAGAAGAGCCATAGCTCCCAAGAAAAAGTGTTCCCGGAAGGCAGATACAAACAGTTCCCCAGCATTAAGAGTTTAGAGTATATCAGGCCAAAGAGGTTAGTTAGTGAGAGGAAACGGCCACTGCCTGACACTTGCTATTAATTTACTCCAAACAGTTAACATCAAAAACATTGCAACAAAAAAATAAAACTGTACAGTGGTACCCCGCTAGACGAATGCTTCGCTAGACGAAAAACTCGCTAGACGAAAGCATTCGTCTAGCGGGAGGCTGCCCCGCTAGACGAAAAAGTCTATGGGGCTGCCTCGCAAGACGAAAAAATTTCGTCTTTTTTTTTTTTTTTTTTTTTTTTTGCGGAGCGCGGCTCCCATTGCCGCTCCGCAAGACGAAAACCCCGCTAGACGAAAATTTTCGCGGGACGAATTATTTTCGTCTAGCGGGGCACCACTGTACAATAAAACCAAAGCAAGAGTTGAAAAGTAGTGAACCCAACCAGACATACTAATCTCAGCAGAAACTCACAATAAAACCTATAAAGAAGGGCAAAGAGCAACAGAACCCTCTAAGTCCAGCTTAAAGGGATGGGTTTTAGACCAACATTTGAAAACATAGAGCATTATGGCTTGGGCTAAGATGGTCCCATGACTGAAAGGGCCTTGTTCCTAGAGGAAATCTGTTCAACCCCGTGCATTTTAGACTATATACACATTATCTTGGTTGGCATTCATAGTAAGACAGCAAATGAAGACAATGCTAATATAACACTGCATGTGAGTGAGATACTTTCTCTAATGTCATTCCCCTGAGAATTTACCCTGATATCACTAGGAGAGAACATGAGCATTAGTCACTGCCTGGCGGTGGTAGTCAAGCATTTCCTGAAGTACACTCTGGATTCAGATTGTTATCTTGCAGCCTCAATTTGCGGACAGATGGAAGGAGAAAAATGATTCTGCCTGTGCTGGAGGAGCAAAAGCGTGTGTGGGCTGCATCGCAGTGGGACAGGACTGTAAACTAAGGCATACTTTCTGCTTTGGGGGACGTGGGGTAGGTGGGGGGAGAAGAACATCTGATCTGGCTAATGGAGCCATAAGTCATTTGAAGGCCCATGCAGTGCATAATAATCGGTTAGCTGCCCAGCAGGACCTGAGCAAGGCCATTAGTGGTACTTAGAAACTGCTCTAAAACACCAGGTGATTTCCCAACAAAGGCCATGTGAAGGCATCGTCATGTTCCAAGAATTACTAATAAATGCAGCTAAAACATGGCCACTGCATCCACCGGCGTAAATCATTGTGCATCCTAGGAGAAGCCAAACTACCATTGATGCCTATAGAAGAGCTCAAGGGAGAATGGAAATGGGAAATAGGTTCAGGATGAATGAACCATCAGGCGCCACAGAATAGGAAAGAGCCATATGCCACTCCCTCACACCAGTCCAGGCCCCAGAAAGGAACACGTAGGCCCTGCAACAAAACATTGCAGTGTGGCGTGCTGCTTCCATTTACTTTTCCAGTAAGCCGACCCTGCTTTCCTCTGCTATACTCCATCCCATTTCCCCTCCCTCTGGTTTTCCTCCCCCTCTCACCCCATCAACAAGCATTTTGAGGCAACTGAGCACACAAAGCCCTTGACTGCTCTGGTTTAGGGTTCCCCTTGTTAGGTTTTTGTTAGCATTTTTTTTTTGTACTTCTGCAAACCTCTGGTGCATCCCCCAAGTCTGGTGGTCCCTACACTCTTGAGTGCAGCTGTTTGACTATATACATAGCAGGATGTATCCTTGAACATCAGAAATAGAGGGGATGATGTGGGAGAGTAATCCACTGCTATGTTTCCTAATACTGTACCACACTGGCAGGGGGGTTGGAATATCCATATGCACACCTAGGAAGTAATAAGGAGCAGATGGGAAAGGCAAAAAAGATTTTTGTTTAAAAGGGGGGGGAATCTTGTCCTTAATTACTCAGACATCCTCATTAACAAAGTTTTATTTATTTGTTTATTTATTTCATTTCTATCCCACCTTTCCTCAAGGAACTCAAGGTGGTATGCATCATTCCAGCCCCTCTATTCTATCCTCACAACAACCCTGTGAGGTAGGTTAGGCTGAGAGTGAATGACTGGCCCAAGGTCACCCAGTGAGCTTCATGGCTGAGGCGGGATTTGAACCCTGGTCTCCCATGTTCTAACCACTATGTTACACTTGCTCTCCATCCACAAGAATGCCTGCCTAGCTACAAGAATTTCACTTGGCATGCCCATCCATAGATGCATCTGCCTGAGTTTAATGGTTGCCCCTCAGCACAGGTCAGGAATTTGATCGAAAGGCTATAGATGGAGGGAACAACTAACTGACTAATTTTCATTAAGGACAATGAGTGTGGACTGGGAGCACAAGGAAAGGGAAGCAATGTCAATGTTTATATTAAAAGGATGTTGACAGAGGATAAATGGTTAGTTCTTTGCAAAAATGGTCCCCAAACCACATACAAACTAAAGGAAAATGGTTAGTTCTTTGCAAAAATGGCCCCCAAACCACATACAAACTAAAGGAAAGAAGTCTACTTTGTTCTGTGTTAGTGCAATTTTCATTCCACCCTCCTACTCACAGCACTCAACACAACAAACAAGAGAAGAGCAGGGGAAAAAACCCAACCAGGACTGGAAATAAAACAATTACTCTTCATTATGACATATAACTGTAGATCAATGAAGATGGCACAGATAACAAACATGTCTGGATGAGTAGTCAAAAGACAAATTAAATAGTGAGAAACAATTCCTGCAAAAACCTGAGTAGCCACCTGAATAAATTTACCCCCGTTTTTGTTATTAGTTATGGTGCTGCTAATATGTGATGCTCATGTCTGGGACTGTTAGCAGCAAGATTTGCATGTCAGAACAGTTAAATAGTTTTAAAACATTTATACGAAGCCACTGGGTGTTGTCATCAGGGGTTCGAGCTTGATATCATCTGTACGCTTATGACGCCCACCTCTCTCTCCCATCTAAACTAGAAGAAGCTGTGTTGGTGCTGAACCAGTGTCTGGAATAGCAATGGACTGGATGAGTGCCAATCAACTGAAGCTGAATCATGAGGTGGTTGTGGCTGCAAGCTGGATATCCATTCTGCTCCACTGCCCTTAAAGGAACAGTTACACAATCAAGTTGCTCCTGGATCTTGCTCTCTTACTTGAAGCCTTGGTGGTCTTGGTGGCAAAGAATGTCTCTTTCTGGTTATGGGTGACTCGCCACCTACAGCTGTTGCTGGACCAAAATAAGCCTGACTACTGTTTTGCATTCTCTACTAACTTTCTGTTTGGATTAATCTACAAAGGGCTTCGCTTGAAGACAGTCCAGAAACTCTAGCTAGTGCAGAATGCAGCTATTAGAATACTGGGTGCCATACATCACTGGACCCTATTTAAGGTGTGAACATATAAATCCCTGAACCTATGTATTTGATGGAGTACCTCTCCCCCATATCAGCCAACCTAGTTCCCAAGACTTGGGGGGGGGGGCTGCTGCTTGTAGTCCTCCCAGCAGCACTAGCTCACTGTGTGGAGACACGGGACAGGGCCTTTTCCTCCGAGGCTGTGTAATTCCCTCTCTCTGGAATCACAAATGGCCACAGAGTGGGTGGGATTCCATTGCCTGTTCTCCCAAGTTTCTGAAAGTCAAATTATGATAGTCTTAATTGTGTTTCATTAATTGAAATTTTGTACACTGAATATTGCTTTGTGGTCACCATGTGACAAAATGATATATATATATATATAAGTGAAATAAATAAATAAATAAATAAATAAATAAATAAATAAATAAATATAAATCTTCTTTGTTTTTAGAGACAGAAATGCTGTTCCTCTAGCCCTGGAACCATGGTTTACAAACTTAATCGTTCTGTAAGTCTGTTCTTAAACCAAAGAGTTCTTAAACCAAGGCGTGCTTTCCCATAGCAGCAGGGGACTCAATTTACAAATGGAACACACTCAACAGTAAGCAGAACATGTTCTTATTTCAAGGCAAAGTTCACAAAACACAACACCTACTTCCGGGTTTGCAGCGTTCTTAATCCAAGTTGTTCATAAACTAAGCTGTTCTTAAACCAAGGTACCACTGTACTTACTTTTCTTCTAGCTACTCCTTTCCCACTGTCTACCTGGCCTGGGATATGGCTGTTCTTCACCCCTGGACCCCCCCCATTGTTCTCTTCAAGTTATTTAGTAAGATTTGAACAGCGGCTTCCCAGCTCATTTCTGAGCGCTATGCTACACTACTGTTTATGCAGCCGTAAATCTATAAAGCCAAGGTAAAGTTTAACTGTAAACAAACTCTTTTCTGAAAACATCCAGAACCTGTAACTTAGGGAGCTACAGCAAATGAGACTGTCTGAAAACCAAAGAGATCCATGGAAATTTGTCACACTAGATTGGAGGACCCGATTTCAGGATTGAATTCTGCCTGGCAGTTGAAGGAGAACGGCGCATCCTCAATCTGCATGTTTTATTTGGCCTGCACAATCTTGTGGGTAACACAGTTACGTATTTGCTAGGAACAAGACAAGACTCTGAAACTTCATGGTAAATGATTAAACTATATTTTCCAAGCCTTCTGCTACGCTGCTGACATACAATGATAATTCAGAACTAAGGGCTACTGAACAGGCCCCTTTTTTCCAAACATTTGAGATGTTGCAGAGGCTGGTGTGGTGGGCTGGGTGTTGGGACTCTGACCCTTTGGGTCACATAGGTTGAAATCTGCACTCAGCAGACTCTGAGTTGGGACTCTGACCCTTTGGGTCACACAGGTTGAAATCTGCACTCAGCTCATTGGGTGACCTTGAGCCAAAACACTCTCAGCCTAGCCTACCTCACAAGGGGCAAAGAAAGGGAGTGTGTAGGTGTGAGCACACTGCCTTGTGCTCCTTGAAAGAAGGGCAAGATAAAAATGCCGTTAGAACATAAATAGGATTCAAGCACTACTAAGTACACACTTTGTAGAGAGATTATTTCTCAGAGCTGGAAAAACACATTCAAAGTGGCC
This sequence comes from Lacerta agilis, assembly GCF_009819535.1. Taxonomy (NCBI): domain Eukaryota; kingdom Metazoa; phylum Chordata; class Lepidosauria; order Squamata; family Lacertidae; genus Lacerta; species Lacerta agilis. The sequence goes on from NC_046313.1 coordinate 67,715,792, forward strand.
CTATGAGTTGGCAGGGAAGCCGTGCTGCGGGAGAGCTCTCCCCCCACCCTGCCCTTTCTGGGGGGATTCTTTGCAGAGTTCTTGGCCTGGCTTGCTGCCAGCCTTCCACACAAGGGCTGTGGAGACAGGCTGCCAACGCACAGGGGCAGGCTGAGCCATCGGCTGGACAATGAGAGGAAACAGAGTGGGAATTCCATCCCAAGGAAAAGTGGAGACAGGAAACCGACGTGACATGTAAACAAACTCTGCCCTTCCACCCCGAGAAAAAGGAACGCCTCGGCAGCTCAATGAAAAGCTGTGCCACGTTCTCAGGTGCTAAGAAACATACTACAGAACTCGCTTCATTAAGAAATGGGAGTTGAAAACCCAAGCTTGGGCTTGCACAAGGAAGAAAAAAGGCTAAGATTAGTCCCGGATCGTAGTGAAGGACTATATAAAATTTAACAAGAGGGCTCATCAAGATGCATTTTTTTGTTATGCATTGTCAATATGCATTTGGGAAAGATCTGGATGACATTATAATCAAGAGGGAGATATTCCTTCTAAATTTCAACAAACCACTATGAGGAAACTCTTTAAGTATTGCTATGACAATGTAATAATATTTATACATGAGAGCTCCCCTTTCCCTCCAATTCCAGTCATTAACTTCAGCAACTAATAAATTCCTTGCGGCATAAACAGCTAGCACAGAGATATGTGGACCTGGGGGCTAGTAAAAATGCCCATGGACTAATCATTTTTGGAGTAGCTTGCAAGGTTGCTTTCTAATGCAGCAGACATACTTCTCTATGACGAGGCGGCAGCCTCAGGACATTCCCAGATGAGGGTGGGAAGTTCAGGAAGGAAAGACAACCCTCACGTTGGCCAGGCCTGAGGGATGGGAAGCCACAATCCTTTTTCTGACCCTAAGAACTCAAGAAGACCACCTCCAAAGAACATAACAAACAGGAGTATTGGCATACGGAAGAAATAACTACTGTGTTTATTCTCCTTTCATTGGGAAGCGGGTGGTGCTGTGGGTTAAACCACAAAGCCTAGGGCTTGCTGATCAGAAGGTTGGCAGTTCGAATCCCCACATTGGGGTGGGCTCCCATTGCTCGGTCCCAGCTCCTGCCCACCTAGCAGTTCAAAAGCACATCAAAGTGAAAGTAGATAAATAGGTACCGCTCTGGCGGGAAGGTAAACGGCGTTTCCGTGTGCTGCTCTTTTTCGCCAGAAGCGGCTTTGTCATGCTGGCCACATGACCCAGAAGCTGTACGTGGGCTCCCTCGGCCATTAATGCGAGATGAGCGCCGCAACCCCAGAGTCGGACACGACTGGACCTAATGGTCAGGGGTCCCTTTACCTTTATTCTCCTTTCACTACATGAACCAAATTTTCCTTTATTTTTAGGCCTAGTATAGTTAGGCATTCATACAAACCATTCACTTTTAGCTTGTTGTGCTACACTGGCTGACGTATATTTCTGTCACGGAGAAAGTAGACGGAATGAAAAATGCAGCCTCTCTCCTCTCCCCTCCCCTCCCCTCCAAATAGTCATTGAGTCATTAGCAGCAGCTAGAGGGGGGGGAAAGTGGCACAAACTCTATTAGAAATTGAGTTCCACGTGCAACTGTGCTAAGGAAAATGATTGGAAATATCTTATTTGGCTTGAAGGCAGACTACCCTCTGGAGAACAATGACCCAGAAAGAACCATGTTACTGAAAATCCAATATACTGAGATTGGAGCTTTTTATTACAGCAAATGCTGGGCTCTAAGGGCAGCAGGGTGCTTCACACTTGCTTCCACTCTGGTTCTCAGAGCATTCATATCACCGGGGCACCTGCCCCTTGCGCTAAGAGAAACAGAAACACTTTGCTTAAGTAAGAGAATTTGGCTGTGATGGGAAGCTTAAGCCAGTCTGGTTTACTGCACACTTGAGTTGCCGGATGCTCCACTAGAGTAACAGGGTCATGCCATAAACAAAAAGGTAGCCATGTTAATTTATGTGCGTCATCACCCCATGCTAGGGAGCAAGGTTGTGACCCTCCTAATACATTTGAAGCACATGGGAGGAGGAATTCGATATACCTGCAAGTGAAGGTGGCACTACCACTCTCAAACAGTATGCTCCCCCAATGAAGGGAGAAGTCTAGGAGTATTTTAAACACTAGAAGCACTTGCTATTTCTCAGCAACACTGCTGTTATATTCAGGTGCTCACCGGGCCCCTGCCCTGCTAGTGAAGTCAGTGGTGAGATGAGAGCACATACTTGGTCAAATGACTGTGACACCGATGGAGAAAACTTGGTGTCCGAATATGGCTATGCAAATCAACGTATAGCAGCGTTTGACTAAGAAGCTGTGTTTGCACTTAATGGGAAGCCAAGGTTCTTGTCATGAGAAGCAATATTGTATAAACAGCTCCATCGCTCCCAATTTGTTATTCCCTGGTGCAAATGGGCAAAACAACTATAATAGGGAATGTTTAGTGTTACACCTTCAACCATGAGCACTAGCTGGATTTAATCAATCATTTCCTGTTGGTTTATGTCTTGATAGGGAGGCAGAAAGCATAATCCTGGGTCTGGACTCAACAATAACCTGCACCTTTCCTGGTTTGTTTGCCCACTTATGCCAGGGAAGGAGTGAAGCAGGAGCAAGTCAGCTGCATGCATCAGTTCACAACTTGTGCACAGCATAGTTTATGAAGCCAGAATGCTGCCTTAACATTATGTGCAAATGTGGCCTAAGTGTGCTCTTGTGGTCCTTACAACTGTTGGCAATGGCAACTATGGGATGTGTGCAGTTTTGTCCTGTTTTGGAACAGAATAATCTTCTTACATTTGGATGAGTTGCATTTTTTGTTCACAGGAGTGCAAGGCACAACTCAGCCTTTTTCAGCTGACTTTTCGGGATTTAAATGGTCAACTAGAAGTTGCAACTCAAAACAGCCAGAATATAGCTTCTTCTTTTTGTATCTGTTATTTTTTCTATAATCACACTGCATTCATTTGAATATGGAAACCAATTCCTTATCACTCAATCCTACAGAGAAAGAACTAGATCTATTGAGATGCAAAAGTAACTGTCATCGCATCTCCTGTGGTATGTGTCACCGACAACACACTTCCTCTTTCAAGCCAGTCTTCACTAGAAAGTTTGCTTCTTTGCCTCCATCTATTTCACAGTAATAAAGAAGAGAAAATAGCACTGATAGACTCAGGAGTGGAACACAGCAGTCAGTTTTGCCCATCAACATCACATTAACTTTGAACAATGGCACTCATTCTTTTAACCCATAGTATTGGCGACTGGTGTTTGGAAGACGCCTTCAATGGTGGGTTTCACGAGTGCAGGAGTGGGGGAGGAGGAAACTAATAACTTTTTAGCCATGTGCACCAGCGTGCTGCCCATTCTGATTAAACCATTGTTACTTTTTAACCTTGGTTTAATGCGACATGTGAACCACGTTACAGACTCCCCTCACCCCAAATCTCCCAGCTGGTGTTGCAATTCATGCCTTGCCTTCATTTAAATTTTCATTGCAGCTCAGTGTAACCATGTAAGACTGTGCAGGGAGCCTCGGCTGGATCTCAATCAGTGACTTGTAACAAACTGTGGAGTTCACTGACCAGTAAAGTCCATCTTTCCTTTGTGCAGAATGTGCGCTTACCTTGAGCTGAATGCCAATTGGATCATAAGAGTCCTCCAGAAAGGAGGTTTTCAGTCTTCGTTTTAAACTAGCACAACCCATCGGGTTTAGCATTTTCCAGTGTACACACACTTTAAAAAGTGTCACCTGGGGCCAACTTGTTGTAATAAGCCAGTCTGCCTACGGTCCATGCATCAAGGAAGTGAACTCTTTAAACTGCTCCAGCAACTCAGTGTGCTGGCCAGCTGGTGTACAAATACAACCTGCCTTTGCTAGCTGTATTTCCAGCTTCCCAGATCTTCCCAGAACTTCAAATTTTGTACACCCGAAACCCAAAGATATTTTCCCCATACCACGAAGATGTGCACTTTGATCGCCCATATATTGGCATAGCAGCCTGCCTTTCTGTTGTGCGGAAGGAAAGCTGTAATTCTAGTTTCTTGTGGTCTAATCCTTAGAATACAAAGGCTTTCCACAGTGATGCCTTCGTGCTGCATTCAGAACTGACAACTGCAGGGAGATTACACTGGCACCATCTCAGCCTGGACATTTGTATGCCAGACCCTACAGCTCAGCCTATTGGTTTACTGAGTCATGCATTTATGCTCTGATAAAGGCAAGCCAGCATGTTCCCTTTCTAATTCAACCCAGAGTCAAACACATTCCAAAGCCAAAAAGAAAAGAAAAGCACATCTCTCCTGCATGCAGTCCAGGGAGAAAAATCAGGTGCTTGTCAAGGCACCAAATAAACCGATTAAGGAGAAATTGGTTCCAACTGTAAATCTGGCTCCCTTATAGCTTTGGGATGCATCATTCCTTTCTGACAACTCAGCAAATGGATTTGTGGGAAAGCAAAGCTTTTCAGAATGACCACATCCAGGGCGTTAAAAGCAGACCTTCTATCATTGCAGTATGAAGACAGTGAAGGCAAGGCAATCTGAATAATCCTTGCTGTGTTTGAAGGTAATGGACACAGCTGTGTTTCACTTGATGGTTGACTATGTGTCTCCCTACTAGCAAATGGTCACATAATCCTACGAGTCGCCCTGATCTGCAGGATGAGATAAAAATATATATATGCAAAAAGGCACAAGTGAAAATGCTACATATGTAATGCCTAATTCCAGAGGCCAGGCACCCACGTTGACTCGGCATTTCTTTTTGATGTATATTATTCAATTGTATTGCCAATCTCAGATCACTATGCAACTGTTGCTAATTCATCCATTTCACTGTGACATCAGGGGAACATGCAGCGTCCTCTCCCTCTACTGCAGCAAAATATGAATATATTTACTGCTTCTGTTCAATGCTTTGTGTTCCACTCCAGCCCAGGCACTTATCTGGAAACTTATTTTTTTAAAAGGAAGGAAAGGCCATTCAGTAACCTTCAATACAGGGTGGCTACACGCAAATATGCCTAAAGGCTTAAGGGTTTCTGCTAGAATCAAAGCTCCCACCACTCTCGTGTGTGGCTCAAACAAGCTACAGTAGCTGGAATGTCTTGAGCCCATCTCCACGGCAGGTTACAAGAGAGCCCTCTGCTGCAGGGTGCGCATAATGTTGCTAAGCCTGCCTTGGTGTCAAATATATTGATAGCTAAAATCCAACTTTATCTATTCTACAATGAATGTTAGGTACACCTTGAGTCTTACTTCCTCCCAAAGGAAGCTATATAGTTTATGTACTTACTTGAAATGCAGGTCTTTGAAGGTAAAATGAGTCTCTACAATGCCTGTGGTCTTCACTCTGGTTCTCAGCACATCTTGCTGGGTTGGAATGTAATCCACTTTGGCTATCCTCTCCAAATCATTCAGGTAGCTGCAGGGAGAAAGGAGTGGGGTGGTAAGAAAAGCAGCTCGGAATAGGTAGGAAATTGCTTCAGAATACAGCTGGTCAATATGGTACCCTCAAAATATTGTTGGACTCCCATCATCCCTGACCACTGGTTATGTTGGCTGGGGTTGATGGGTGTTGTAGTCCAACAACATCTGAAGGAGATCACATTGGCTACCCTGCTTTAGAAGATTAAGATTACAAGAAAAGGCAAGTGTGCCTTTTTCATGTTGTACACATACACACTCATTCATATACCATGTATATTTGCCAGAGGATCACTAGTTTTCCCTCTTTCATGCTACTGTAGGTTCCACAAACAAATATTTTCCAGCCATCTTGGAAATAAGCAAAATCCTCAAGACCAAATCATTTTGATATGGAGGTAGGCCCACACTATCTAGTAAAGTGGAAGAAAATAGTCCAGATGGTTTAGACCACTTGTCTTCAACTGATGGGTCAGGACTCAATGCCGGGTCACGGTCTGATGTAAGGTGGGTCATAACGGAAGCTCAACCACCATATAAATATATGGAAGGAAAGTGAGAAATGGGTCGCCAAATGGATGTTTGGGTTAAAGGTGGCTCCAGGATCTGAAAAGTTGAAGACTACTGGTATAAACCAAAGTTTCTCAAGCAAGAAACAAACATGTCTGTGATACTCCATAGAGTATCAAGGACGTAAACATGCCTTATGGGTAACAAGCCTGCAAAAACGGGGTGGGGGACTAGATGACCCTTGGTTCCCCCTTCCAATTCTACAATTCTATGTGTCAATGAAACAGAATCTATAAACATATATCTGATATGTTTTGAGCTTGCAAGAGACCAGGCAGAAATTATCATTTTAGGAAGAAGTTATTTTAACAAAAGTCATTTGATGCACATTTTGGTCCTCTGTGTGTTCACTTGGAGACAAGTCCCACTCTGTTCACTCAGAATTACATCCATGTAAACAAGCAGAGTATTACAGCCTTCAAACTTGTTTCCCAAAATGCAGGATGGCTGAACTGTCCCACCATCATGCACTTCTGAGCCACAGATGTCTTTCTCTGTGATGTTTGGGGCTATGAAGTGCCTGGCTCTTAACAGATAAGCTACTGAGACACACACTCAGGTCTGTATCCCACTCACCCTCTGTCGTCATTTTAAGTTAATCACGGCTGCACAGTTACATTAATACAATGCTGCTCTCAGGGAAGAGGAAAGTATTCATCACTATGGCAACAAACCAGAGACAGAGAGAGCCTGCGCAGAAACGATTTATGGCGGCATGCCATTTATAGTCAAAACACAAAACCCTCCTTCCTGGGAGGAAGAGGGAGGCCTTTGGGGGGAAGGGAGGGGACAGTCTGCAGGGCTGGTTGAGGCAGAAAACATCAGGACAAGGCAGGCCCTGTTGGAGACGCCAGAAAACGCTTCACAGCTTTGGCCAGATTCCTTCCTTCCTTCAACTCACAGAGAAGTCAAGAGAAAAGCAGAGCCACAGAGCAGAACTCACAGGATACACTTTACAGTTAATATACCCATGAATGTGCAGTGAGAAATTGAGTCATCGAGAGAATGGCAATGGCATCCTTCCAAAAATGAGAGTTGAATCTTTTCTACTAGAACACATGCAAGCAAGCAAGCAAGCTACAGTGTGAGAAAAACACATAAATCCTCACAGGAACAGTCAGGTGAAGCCACAACATGGGCACATGGAACACAACCATTGGGAAAGGCCCTCCATTATTAATTAAATTTGTATATCACCCTTAATCTGAAGATCACAAGGCAGTTCACAACATAAAAATGAAAACACAGAAAAGGTCTGTTCTCGTATTGCCTGTTCTCCAGACCGCTTGGGGAGGAGACACACAAATAAGGGCCTCAGATGACAATTCCAGGGTCCGGGTAGGTTCATATGAGGAAGAGGTATTGCGGTCCTGAGCCGTTTAAGGCTTTATAGGTCAAAACCAGCACTTTGAATTGGGCCCGGAAACAAATTGGCAGCCAGTGAAGTTGGGCCAGGATCGGTGCAATATGCTCAAACCATCTTATACTAGTGAGCAACCTGGTTTCTGAATTCTGCACCAGCTGAAGTTTCTGAACCACCTTTAGAGGCAACCCCATGTGTAATGCATTGCAGTAATCTAACCTAGAGGTTAGATGACAGCATAGATGACAGAAATTAGGCTATCCCTTCCCAAATAGGTGCACAGCTGGGCCACCAGCCGAAGCTGATGGAAGGCACCCTGAGCCACCAAGGCCACCTGAACCTCTAGAGACAGCAAAAGATCCAGAAGTATCGCCAAGCTGCATACCCGCTACTACATATCCGCTCCATTAATCCTCAAGCATCCAGCTGGCCTTTCCTGAAGTTGTCAGCCACCTTTTCAGGTGGCAACCACCACACCTGGCTCCTGCAATTCTTTCCTTGCTAATCCTTCTAAGATTAAGAGGGGATGGCACACAAGAAGATTTAAACCATGGTCTTAATTACACCAAGTTTCCCATTGATATTTCTTTGTGTATTTCATAAACAGGAAGTGAGGGGCCTAGTGCCCTCCAGATGTTGTTGGACTCCAACTCTCATCAGCCCAGCCATCACAGCCAGTGGTTATGGGAATTGGAGCCCAGCAACATCTGGAGGGCCCCTGTCCTAAACAGTGCTGCAAATCTGACCCAAGACCACATGTTAATTTACAACTTATTGTTTACATTTTAAAAAAACTGATTTAATTATTTAATACTTTAACACCACCTCACACCACCCCCCAAAATCTCTGTGGTAAGCTATGCCCAAAGCAGGCTTATAACTCCGTCAGAAAAGCCTGCCTAATTTCTATCCATCCTGTTTCTACCTTAGAAGCGAGGTTGGTCACCAGAGGACAAGGCCATTTGTGAGGAGAAGGCCAGGCTGATCAAATGACATCAATTTCCTCCGCAAATCCTGTGTGTTTTTGTCCTGATCTTTCCAGCAGAAAGCCACAAAGTGAAGGGGAGCCAAGCTGAGGGATTACACAGCTAGCTAACAACGGCAAGATGATTCAGCATCGAAAGCCTGGCAAGGACACAGGCTCTCTGCCTGCAAAGCTGGGGTACAGTATTTTCACAGCAGAGGGTTGAAAGCAACAGGCAAAACAATCGAGACGACAACTTCTACAAGCTATCAATTATGGCAGCTCCTGTACAGGAACACAAGGATCCACATCTCATCATAGAAAATAATCACTGTGAATAAGAGGAATCAAGAATAGGGGAAGCAGGAGGTCTTCATAGCTCCAGTAAAATTGCTGCAGCCATGTCCTGTCATGGTACTTCAGGTACTCAAACCAAGAAACTGGGATGGCGCATCACTGCCAGGCGCTGTCGTTATTGCCACCTGTCAGGGAACTGCCACCTGGCCCGCCGAGGAGAACGGAGCATCTGTTAGCATACAGAGAGCCCTGACGCCAATTGAGCAGCAGCACCTCTTCCAGCGCAAAAAGCAGCCACACCTCCAGTGGAGAGGAAGGGGAAAGGGCCAGCCGGGAGAGGAGAGGGCTTGGGGATGCTGCAAAGAGCCCCAGCACCTCAGCCAGCCAAGAGCGGCAAAAAGAGAATCTGGCGGGGAGACGGCTTGGGGATGTTGCAGAGACCCTGCGCTCACCTCGCTCTGCTGGTCAGGAGGGAAGCACGCCATTTCCAGCACCCCAATTGCGCAGAAGGGTGAAACACAAGGAGGGTAGGAGGAGATTTGGGGTGCTGAAGCTCTTATGCTGGAGAAGAAGCCGGAAGGGGCCACTCCCGGATTCTGCCAGCGACTGAGACAGACATGCTTTTTGTAGCTCTGCACTGTAAATAGTTTGCAGAATAAAACTGCCAAAAGACTGTTTGGGTTCCTGCTCCGTTACTTGTGAAGCACCATCACACGAACCTTACACCACCCTTTCTGAAAACCTGCCACCCATTCACTCAGTGATTATTAGGGACTTCTTCTTGTGGGATAACCCTGCACATTTCAAGGATGCTTCCGTCCTCCAGCCTTGTCACACCGTTCAGCACCAAACTGCATGGGAAGCTTTCAGGCTGCTGAGAAACAACTGTTGTTTGGGGGGGGGGTCCTTCTTCCATACTTGTATTTATTTAAAAAAAATTACAAAGGGTTTAAAGAATCCCTAAGCAGTGCACATAATAAGTTCTATAGGCTAAAACAAAATTATATTTATTATTAAGGATAGTAAGGAGCCATCAGAAGAATTTAAGGACTGGGGGGGGGGGGCCTTCCCCAAGTGCATCAGAGGAATGTCCTCCATTCTAATTGGGCAAATTAATTATTGGACTGACCAGCAATGGTCCATTTGTGCAGATTATAGCAGCTGATGGGGAAGGCAACATACGTTATTGTAAAAATGGGACTACATCCTGTAGCTAGATGCACACAATGTCTCAATGGCTGTTTCTAATAGGGAAAATTAGCTTTGTAAGGAAGTGATTTGGAGTGTAGAAGCAGATTGATCTCCCCTCCCTCCGCAAAAGCCTCGGGGTTCCAGATGTCTGTTTACCCTTCCAATCCTGACTTCTACAGGAGGAAAGAGGAAGAGGCTTGAGGAAAGGTGCAAAAGAATTAGGCAGAAGAAGGGTTAAACACATTTTCTCCAAGGTGTCTCTTCCCCAAATCTCTCCTCTTGAAGCCATTTCCTCCCTAATGCAAGTAAGTGGCTGAAGTATATGTCACACATAGATTTACATGTAATGTGCAGCACCACATTTTATGCATGCTAAATCTTTTTGTCTTACTAGCTACAGTGGAGATTTACTTTTAAAAGATTAGCTCAGTATCTTTGGCTACTCTGGATCCTAAATGTGGGTTACAGTGTACAGTAATTTAAAAAAAAGGAATAGCTGTATAGAATTTCACACTTAGAAAGCACAAGTACATTCCTTATGTACATTCAATATGATTACCCTATCCACATGAAATTTAGTATGGGAATTCACCTTGGTGCTCAGTGAGATAGGATGAAAAATGGCTGAGTTACAAGTTTTGGGTTTTTTTAAATGGCTAGAATAATTATTTTTACAGGCATACAGCATACCTTAAAGTTATTCTGTTTTTGCATTGGGACTGAAAGACTAAGGGAAAAGTGTGGGTGCATGGAGTTTTAGTTGCAAGGAAGCACAATATACAAGATTTTAGAATGTGTTTACAGCTTACATGGTGCAGAAGTTAAGGCAAAATCCTAATCTTACGCTTTCTGAGGCATGTGTGCATTTGTAAGAGCCTTAACTCTTCTTTCTGAAACCAAATATTATTTTTTTCAGACCATACACACACACACACACACGTTACAAAAATGGATGCAATTTATTTTTTTTAGGTTTTTACTGCCTTCCATTATTGCTATTCATTGAGTACAAATAACTTTATCCATCCAGGTTAAATAATCTTCTGCAATCACAAATGTGGTACTTTGCTCAGCACATTGTAAAGACTCTGGATGTTTGTACTGCTCTGCAGCATGCTGTCAGAGGTGGCCCTTCCCAGCAGCATCACTGGTGCACTACACAGCAAGTATTCTGCATACACAGCAGTGCAATGACCTGACATTCTTTTACCATAACCATCTTCATGTCCACAAACTTTCATCTTCCACCACCACTTATATGCTGACCGCCACCGCCCCCCTTCCCCTGTCTTGGAAACACCAGCCATTATGGACTTAGCAAAACAGAGTAAAAGCAAGAAACTTTTTTCTAAAGAAAGCAGCAGTATAAACACTACGCTAGAGGCATGTGACAGACACATGCTGGTGTCCTATCCACTGACACTATGCATTACCCCCTAGTTAAGATTGCTTAATTGGATTATTACAAACAGGCATCTTTTAAGCAAATTACAACCATGCTAAATCAGGGAATTTGCAGTGGTGAAATCCACTAAGATGTGAATGCACTGCATGAAGCGATTAGGAATTTCAGATATGGCATTTCAAAAGAAGAAGAAAACCCATGACCAAGATGCATGCTAGCACCAACTGGGAAATCTTGAGAGCAACCACAGGACCTTTACTATATGATGTTTTACCCAGAACACCACTTACAGAGAATGATCACCACAAGGTTTCCTATAGAACAAGGGGTTCCTATGACATTAGTCCTTAAAGCTTCAATTTGAAGACTGAAGAGTAGAGAGCTGTTGATCCAGCAGCTTGAATTAATAGGAAGAAAGCAGTAAAAGACCCTAATGACTGTGATCCCTGCAGAGTAAGTCAGTATCTTACAAATGCAGGTTGAATGGGAAGAAAAACATTCCAGATTTGTTTTGATCCAGAGCAGTCCAATTCAGGGATCTTCAGTGTTTTCATGCACCTTCAATGTTGTCGTGCGCCTTAGGTGCCTACAGATGAAGGGTGCTAGTGCACAAACCATTATATATTGACACTCCATTGCAGTAAATATAACGGATTTCAGTGCCTTCAGCATCCTCTAGTCTTTTTGTTCATTCCTTATTATGCCAGGAAAAGGCACTCAAGCAATGTACCAATGCTGCAAAACCAGAGGATGCCTTAATGGTGGGCACTTTGAACTTGCTGTGCTTTCTGTGAAAATTCAAAGGCAGGGGCCTCAGAGTTTTTGAAACATGCAAGCACGTTACATATACAAGTTAGTCTGCCTGGCAAAGAGATAACTGCTGGCACGTTAATATGGAGCATGGGTTCTCTTAAGAAGCACTATCTTGGGCAGGGTGAGCCAGTCAATGCTCCAACTTTAAAACATTAGCAAGGTACTGTTGTATGGAAGGTACTGTCTGTTGCAGACTGGCAGAGCAATGTTTGCATGTGATCAGACTAGAATTATGCACTGAGAATGCCAAATTCTGCAACCATAAAATCCAAACAGAAGGTCAACAGGGACTATGGGAATAATCACAGAATTAATTAGCTTGATTTATCCAGGCTACAAATCTTCTTCTTCTTTGGCGATCACTCATAGCCAAGTAAAATTGTCTTCCATAAACACAGTCTTAACAAAACAAAATAAAAAATAAAAAATTCCTTCCAGTAGCACCTTAGAGACCAACTAAGTTTGTTCTAAGGGGATACTGGAAGGAATTTTTTTATTTTTTGTTTTGACTATGGCAGACCAACACGGCTACCTACCTGTAATGGTCTTAACAGTGAGTCTGTAAGTGACTGTGGAGGCCAGTACTGGATCCTTCCACAGTGGGGACATAGGTTTCCGGTGGGAGTTGATAATGGTGAGGGTTTGCCAAACGTGCCTTCCTCTTAGCACCTTTCTCCCTTTCGTCCTGCGTTCGAGCATCTTCAAAGCCCACGACACCTTCGGTAAAGGCTGTTCTCCAATTTGAGCACTCGCAAGCCAGTGTTTCCCAGTTGTCTGTGTTTATACTACTTTTTAAAGATTTTCCTCGAGACAGTCTTTAAACCTCTTTTGTTGACTAATGGAGCACATGAGGGTCTATGCAATGCAGTAGAGGGGAAGGGGGTGCAGGCACGAAGTGAGGCAGTTCTACCTGATGAAAAGTGGGACACTTAATCAGAAACCATCTTAAGGTTTTAAAACCACCTGGGGTATGTGTGTTTTCCTGGCTGGATCCTGAATCTCTTGATTCCAAGCATGGCCAAACATTTTGTGATCCTTTTTGTACAGATGAAGAATAGGAAAGGATCTGAACACCCTGGCCACAAAAGGTTTTGTGCTGTATTTTAATGTATTATATTCCTGTTGCGTTGTATTTTCAATTTGTTACTTTTATCCTGTGAACCAAGATTTCTGTATAAGGTGGCATATAAATCTAATCAGTTTAAATAAACTTATGGGATAATCATTACTGAGATAGCTTAAAAAGCAGGCATCCCCAAACTCAGCCCTCCAGGTGTTTTGGGACTACAACTCCCATCATCCCTGGCTAACAGAACCACCGGCCAGGGATGATGGGAACTGTAGTCCCAAAACATCTGGGGGTGCCTGGCTTAAAGCCTGAAATATGTCGATTATGACAAAGGGCCACATTCTCTGCTGCAGAGTAAGCACTCACGCATGAAAGCTCATGCCACAATAAACCTGCTTTCAAGACACCATGTGTCTCTGTCAGCAAGGAGATCAATGAAGCCTTGTTGATTAACTACTAGGTCTTAATTTGGTGGGTGCATGGCTGGAGGGGGATGATGCGGGTTCTTCACACACAACTTAGCCAATATGACTCTGGTCAGAAAATTCACTGGACTAGGCTCATTCTGCAACCCCTTTAACCTGAAGATCTGATTATATCACACACATTAATTCATCTGTTATATGAATGCTGGAGATTGCACATATTGCAAAAACAGGAAGCAACAGCCACAGGCAGGGTGAGAATTGCATAAGTTCTTCAGCTAGGGTACATGATCATGCGTACAGCCTCTCTAGATCTCAAGCTCACACAAGCCCTTTCCCCTCCCCTCCCCTTCAATTCGGGACTACATTCCAGTGAGAATTCTCATCCTGGTTAGTTCAGAAGCAATGAAGAGATGACAAATAACACTTTGCAAATGGCTTAGAGATGAGAAAGGCTTCCTAACTAATGTTATGAAGCACAAATCTCTGCTCTATTAAAGTGTCAACAAGACAATTTCCATGCAAACACAGCTTCCCAAAGCTCTGCAAATCACAAACATAAATATGCAAAGCTTAAAAGTCTTGTATATTATTATGAAGCATGCAGTGATGGGTCACAGGGGGTTGTTTGCATGCTCAAACTGAATAGCGCTTTGAATCAAAAGTATGTATTTGCTAGTTTGGATTCAACAGAGGATCCTTGTGGAATTCAGCAACTGTAGCCTCCCAAGGACTGCCTCTCCCCATATGAACTGACCCGGACCCCACAATCATCATCTGAGGCCCTTCTTTGTGTACCTTGGAGGGTGGCAACACGAGAAAGGGCCTTTTCTGTAGTGGCTCCCTATTTGTGAAACGCTCTCCACAGGAAGGCCCCATGTGAAAAAATTCCTCTTCAGCCAGGCCTTGGCTATTAAACAATCTATCATCTTCTAAACGTGTGTGTGCGTGTTTTAATTACGTTATGCATTTTGTTTTCCTTGTGTAAACCACCTTCTGATCTTTGGATGAAGGGTGACATATAAATTTAATAAATAACAGTTAAATAAACAACAACAAGAACAACAACAGCCATCTCCTGCTGCCCTCAGTAAGATACACGGTCACATTAAGGAAGAGGAAACCATGCTATCCTTTGGACAGGGACCTGCCCTCCTTGTTTTGACTCTGAAGCTTTGTAAGACACAATGTATACTGATTGGGTATGTTGTTACTAATTACCATAGTGTTTAAAACTATTATTACTAATGTTTATATCTATTTAAAGAAAGAATTGCACAAGTTCCTGCCCAAAAGCTCACAATGAGAGCAAAGGTGACAAAAGAGGTCATAGAAGAGGGGAAAACGTGCAAGAAAGACAGAATGGGAAAACAGGGCTATCTTTTTAAATTTACAGGCAGACTGAAGGGCAGCTCATTCTTCCTTCTCCCACCAAAGCTGCCCAGCATATGAAATTATGCCCACCAAAATAAATTAAGGTCTAACTTCCCTAGTTCTGACAGGGTAGTCCCCCCCAAAAAAAGTGCTAAAAAGGGGTGCGAAACAGCTCCACAGTTCTGCAGCACAGCAACCTGCAAGTGGCGAACCAGGGTGGGCGGAATTATAAACTCTAGGAGAAATTCACCCAGTGAGCCTCATCAATGGAAGCCCCATTTCAAGGACTTCCACTTGTGGAATGCAGTTTTCTCACCCACCCCCCTGAAAGTGGCTCTGGGGGCATTGAGAGAACCCCCAGAAAAGTTTGTGGGTGTTGGAGGATGGGGGTCATTCCACCAGGGCCAGTGGGATGCTTTCGCAGACAGAACCTTCATCACAGCACGATGTTGAATTCCAGACTTTCTGCTATGCCACACCTTCTTTGTCCTGTCTATTTAAGTAAGTAAGATCTACCAGCTGACATTTCCAAACATGCCCACTTCAGGTGTTCCTTGCGTTGCCAAATCTCACTGAAAATTGCCAAGTATCAGGCAGCTGACTGCCCAATTATTTTTAGGTTCTTCACAAATCTCAGCTAGCGCAAGCATTGTCTCTAAGCTCGGTGGAATCCAGAATGAAGCAAGTGAGTTGCCGGGGGCGGGGTGGGGGAAGAAACACCCTTTGAACAACAACAAGTAAACCTCATGAAGTCTCCACTAATGAGCTTACAAGCTTCTGTTAGCAGACAAACCCTCTGCATTCTCTCAGTTTCCAGTACATGCAATTACAAATCACAGAGCCAGGCAAAGGAGAGGGGTATGTGTGCATTAACACTTTACACATGTGCATGGACACTTCTCCCCAAGTGGTTACCTGGAGCGCAAGTGCACGATGTAGGCTGCCTTCTCCATAGGCTTTCACAAGAAGACATGCACGCACGTTTTCTTAGAATTGTGCTTCTCTCTTCCAGCCCTACTCTCACTGGGCAACTGAGTAACCAGGGGACTTGCCAGAAGTCACACCAATGTGAACAATGTGGTCCAGGACCAGTCCAAGGTCAGAGTCTGAGCAGGAAGGGTGCATGACAAGAGGCAGGGTCAGGACAGTCCATGGTCTGGCAGTCAATCCAAGAGCAGTCAGAGTGCTGAGCTGGTATTGCCCAGCACTGGAGCATTTGACCTGGAGCCACACCTCAACCTCAACTGACTTCTATCAACGCCCTTCTCTCCAGGTCTCCCTGAGACGAGGGAGTGTGTATTGCTCCCAAGGTGTCCTTGCCTAGCCAGGCACTTCTCCAGACACGCTAGGTTTCCATCTAGTACTTAAGACACCCCCTTTCCCTCAGGCTTAGGTTTATTATTTTTTATTGAGGTTTTGCTTTCCTTCTTTGTTTAAAAAAAATATTTATGTGACCTACAAGCTGTACTGGAACCATTTGTATACTGAGAATTGTATCCCAAGATGATGGTGGTGATGGTGATGATGAAGAATAATAAGCAATAACCCAAATTATAAGAATATGCCACTCTAAGCAGCACAGGTTTTTACTTCTGCTTTTGGCAATAGCAGCTGCTGTGGCAGGGTCAAGCTATCCTGCCACACTGCCATGCTTCTTCTCCCTTCCTGCCCCCATTCTAAAGAGGAAGCTAAGAACACCCCCCACAATTTCACTGTATCCCAACCACTGTTTTTACAACTTTCCCTCCAAGCTCAGAAAATATAATTGATTCCCACCAGAACGACAGCAACTTACGTGCAGAGAGCTCAAAGCAGGAACTTTCTAAAACATGTTCACGAGGAAAGGAAAATGCAGCCCCTACTTATCTCAATGAAAGCTTATGTAGAACTTCTACACACACGTTTTGGTGGACGGACCAATAGCACGGGTGATGTCACCTCCTTACTATTTTGGTTAAAACAAGTAGTCCAGAAGAATCCTGGGTGATACGATAGCTTAAAGCAGTGGTTTCCAACAAGTGTGCCATGGCACCCTGGGGTGTCTTGAATGATGGTCAGGGATGCCGTGTGCAACACTGGCCTCTTTCTTTCTTTCTTTCTTTCTTTCTTTCTTTCTTTCCTTCCTTCCCTCCCTCCTCTGATGCCCTCTTGCGTCTCCCTCCCAAAGGCTTGCACAGCTGTTTGTTGCAGCAGCCCTGGTTATAAGCTCTGCAAGTGAATGGTGCCTCTTTGGGGTGGGGTGGGGGGCAGCTCAGAGACTATGGGTGGTGGTGGCGGCGGCAGCCACCTGGAGGACTCCTGAGGAGAGGAGCCTGAGGGAACACTCCACAAGGGAGGGTGTTTGAAAAAGGGTGAGAGACTGCCAGCTCTGCAGGCAAGGGGTGACATAACTGGGCTCCAGAAAGAATGTAGTTGGGTCAAGGGAACTATGGAATCAAAAGGGTTGAAAACCTCTTGCTTAAAGGCTTAAATAATCTTTTGGGGTGTTGTGGGATCATTTATGCATTTACCACAGCCTATGTCTGCAGATTGTAACATCTGAAAATTGCAACAACTAGGATATTAACTAGGAAAGTGCCCCATCCTCACATCTCTGGAGGCTGGGAAATACAGCCAGCCGAAGATTCTCAAGAGCCAAGTTACCAATGGTTTGCAATAGTTTGGAAATGTTAACTACTGGACAGAATTTTAGAGTGATGAAAGCTTTGTGCCATTCCCCACCAGCACCACTGAAAAAGTGACCCTGCCCTGTGCCTTTAACACAGGAGTAGCTAACGTTTGGTGCTCAAGGTGTTGCAGGACTAGATTGTTCATAATCTCAGACCACTGGCTATGTTGACTGTGGCTGAAGGGAGCTCTGGTCCAACATCATACATGATACCCACAGGTTTGCCACCCCTTCTTTAAACAGATACCGGACATGCAGATACTTAGTGAGGGAACCCTTTCGCATGATTTTATCTCTGTGCCAATAAAATCTTTACCTGCTAATTTTCCTAATCTTATGCTGTTATTAAGGGCACAAATGGAGAATGTGTGAAAAATTGGTAACCCAAAAATATGTGCAGTAAACAGCCCTATTCCTCCAAATCTTCCCAAAACAAAGCTAAGAAAAACCACAAGTTACCGGTACTTAAACTCTTGGTGAGTTTTAAACTTCCCCTTTTTATTATTTTATAGATATTGTTTCATTTAATGAGCAATCCTAATCTCTAACAGGCAAAAATAGATAAAAGCATTTATGCAGGGAACAGTGGGTCTACCTGTAATATAATGGGTTTTCAATTACCTTATTGTAATATTATGCTTATATTGGTATTTTCCGCCTTGAGGAATCTCCACCGAAAGGCAGGTTATAATTTTGTGGATAAAACAAGACAAAAATAAAACAATCTATGACCCTTCCTGACCTGTGAACAACTTGCATACAAACCTTTATGTATGCAATCAATTACTATTTCCAAGCAACTATAAACAGCTGTTGGAGCGCTGGGAAATCCAATTTTGAGGACCAAACTACACAATCCATAAGAGATTTTGGATTCTTAGCAGAATGCATGAACAAGAATAGGCACACTTTCTAAAGCATTATGTTACAATGACTTTGCTAACTCAGGAAGCAAACTGGAAAGAGGATCATCATAAATTGGCACACTTCCTGGGCTTGCCCACACATTCAAACCGTCTGAGCAACGTGTGCAGAAAGAGCTCAAAAAAGATTTCAGTGCTTTGATGAAGCTGACCAAACCATTACACTCCTGGATCCACTTCCTCCAAATGTACCAAGGCAGACAGAATAATTTAGTCAGGATATTAAGAGCAGCAGTGAAGCCACTCGCCACACAATAAAACTCTCCCAGGAAACACTTGCACAGAGGCATAAAACAGACTGTAGCTCAGATCACACAGTGTGCAAAATAATGCTTTTTGACTCTGTACGGACAAATGCAGCACTTCTGGCCTGCACACAACCTGAATGCATTTACAGTGGAAAGAGTGATGGAGGGGGAGGAAAGCCAAATGTCAACTTTCTCTGACTTGTATAGTGGTATGAAAGAGAAGCCTGGACAACTAAAATAAGCTGCATGGGAACTTTCATAATTAGTCTGATCATCAGCCTTCCATTCTTGAGAAATCTTACAGAGATGTAAGGGGGGTGGCAGCCCCCCGACTTCCCTTTCCGTGGCAGAAGAGCTAGTGGTTTGTGATCTGCAAGCTGCCCTTTTGCTTGATTTCTCCTGCACGTAGCTGCTGTAACTGCAGATACTGTCAGGCAGCAGATGCTACACTCAATTATTGTACAGCACACAACAGAATAATGGCACGGGTACATCCCCCTCCTCTTCCCAGTTTAATTTATTAAAATATCCTGAAAAGAGAATGGTGGGTTTGTTTGTTTTTTTGTTTCGAATCACAGCTTTTCTTTGCATCGTTTGAACGGTTTTGACAAAGACATTTCATATTCCGTTTACTTCTCTTTTCCTTCAAAAATGTCAGGTCTCTGCTGCTGAAGATGAGAAACGTTGGGTGAATCAGGATGTTGCAGTTAACTATCAAACACATCGTGCAATCTGCTTAAGCCACCCATTCAACACTGCTAATGGCACCCTATCTCCACTGAGGAGTGCTTTGAAAAAATAAATTTGAAAGCAATTCAACCATACAGTGACACATCTGAATAATTAAGACACGCCAAGCAAAATGAAAACTAGGAAATCAGTGCTTCCCACTTGTCTTTCAGAAAGCAGCAATAAACAAAATGCCAAACATTCTTAAATCCTGCTATGAAGTGGAACCCTGGATGGTGTATCTTTAAAAAGTTAAGATTCTGATGGTGTTTTGGCTGTGAATCTCCCATCATTCTGCCCAAGGGAACTAGATAGAACTTTTTAAGCATCTTGATGACTGTATTTCACTCAATTAAGGGTTGTATGATCCTCCATTTTTTATGACAGTCTTGGAAGAGGAACCTGGTAGACGTGAAAGAGTATGAGAAATATGGGATGAATTCAACATAGCCCTAAGGAGATCACTCCATCAGCAGAAGCATTTCTTGTTTGCCTGGTAGAACCATCTCCCATCTCATCCCTTAGCACTGTTCTGGGAGTTATCCTGACCTACGGTACCTTCCCAAGTCATTGGGGGGGGGGCAAAGGGGGAAACCCAGCTGTGCTAGTGGAACTCATTGGGTGGGTTTCTGCCAACAGGACTGGTTAGCTGAATCTGGTCCATCATGCTTTATATACACTAATGAATCATTTCACTTCAAAATCAGAATGAGAGGAGAAAGACAACCTTGGGGAGATGTACCACAGGCACAATGACACTCTGAAAAAGACAATTCTGTCAAAAAGGGGGTGAGAAAATTGGCTTTTGAAGGCAGAAAAATGCACTTTTCTTCAATCTCATGAATGTTTCATCTACATATGAACTGAAAGTTTGTATGTTATTTGTCTGGTTTTCCACCCTTATAACATGGCCAGTCTTCAGGAATGATAGGATTTGGAACATCTGGAGGGCCACAAGTTCCCCATCCGTTGTTTTAAGTAATAAAATTAGCTTTCAGGGTTTTGGCTTCACCCTGGATTAACGAAAACTCTTTTGCAGATGCACTCACAGTTATCAGGACAGAATGGCAAAACTGAAAAGCACTTGGGTTTTTCATTTGGAGGGTGGGTTGAGGAACAGAGAGCAAAAGAACTCCAGGACTCTAAGAGTAACAAATATCTTTTAGTCTTAGGCATGCTTCTGGGCAAGAGACTTTCCAATCAATCAAGTGAAACATTTGAGAACTGCAGCTGAAGAGGTACTTAAAGGTTTATTATTGCTAGTATACTGCACTACCGAAATTGGCTCCTGATTGCACCTCAATGTAATGCCGATCTGATTTGTAACTATTCATTCAAACTGTGATGGAAGTCATGGTGGTCTTTTATAAGAAGCTGCACAAATGGAGGTAACAAATGAGGTCGCTTCAAAGTGGCAAGAAACCAAATGGCTACCTGAGAGTAAGAAACAAAAATCAGATTAGACTTTATAAAGAGGTCCCTAAATCAAAGGTTTGGCTGATCAAATTGTGAAGAGCTGCAAAGAAGTCTCACTTTTGAAAGAGCAAATTCAGATGTTATGCACAAGTTAAATGTGCAGAAGTCACAATGAAAGAAGGGTCAGGAAAGCTCTGTAACTTCAGTCTACCAGCCCAGCCAGCCCACTCCGTTATGTAGCATGGCAGAGACAATGCAGTCCAAGCTTACAGGATTCTTGTAAGGATTAGTGAAATGATATATGTAAATAGTCTTGAGCACTTGGAACAAGCCTAGACCTTGTGATGCTTCAACCTGAACACAGCCCACCAGCTATGTGCTGAGGCCGCCAGATGCTTTGCTTCCCCTGGGGTGCCAGTAATTTAGATCAGCCCCTTCATCTCTGAAGGACCGCTTCTTACAAGATGCTCTGCATTCAAATACAGATGTCCAATTACAAAACACATCATCAATTAAAACGGGTGATCGTGCATACAGTTGCCAATTTCCCTTTAAAAATCCATAAACATTAACAACCAATTCCCCCCCCCCCATCATTGCCACTCACAGGCATATTGAATGGGGGAGAACAAACAGGAAGAAACCACTGGCTTGTACATGTATGGTCCCTACATAGCCAATACTTGTGTTTTGCATTCTGACATCTGTTTCTAAGCTGTGGAGCCGGGGTGGGGTGTGGGGACATCGTGCAGCAAATATTATTAAAGTATACCAACCTTTAAAAACCATAGAGATAGTGAGGTCCATGGGTCCAAGCAATTCTCCCAATAGAAAGGTCTGCTCATGACATCCGATAGCTAAAAAGGCACTGTGCATTTCTTTCTAGCTTTCGAACACCTTTTCTATGAAGCTTCTGGTACTGTCTGCTAGTGTCAAAAGACAAAATACTGGACTAGGCAGATCATATTCTACTTTTGATATTCTGGACACTGTAACGTCAGGAACAGGCACTTCTGGGAACCAGCCAATGCCCACATGCCCAAAAACAGCCCAGTGCCAAATCCCAGAGCCCTTTGGGATGTACTGATAGATCTCTGGATGAATCGCAGTCGATGAGCAAGGCTTTCTGAATCCCATTCAAACAGCTGAGCAACAGCAGCAGCAGCAACAACAGGATATCTCCCTTCTGTCCTCAACTATACTGCCAAAATGTATCTGAAGTATCTGAAGAAGTGTGCATGCACACGAAAGCTCATACCAGGAACGAACTCAGTTGGTCTCTAAGGTGCTACTAGAAAGAATTTTCGATTTTGTTTTGCCAAAATGAAGAGCGCTTGGGGCAATAACCAGGAGTAGATTTCTGTGAGGAAGGACTGCGAGTTCTATTCAGTCCTGCTACCCAAATCTACCCCGAAATCTCTAGAGCCCAAATTCTTTAATTATAAGCATATGACTTTATGTTGCTGGCTCTGGTTGGTGGCTCTCAGGTTTCTGGTCCAAAACAAAGGAGATCCGACAAGTCTGAAAACCGCCTATTCTTGGACCAGAACAAGGAGGAAGGAAACCGACCCCCATTGGTCTTGGTCCCATGGGCAGTGGTGCAGAATGCACCCACACATAGAAGGCAAGCAAACAGGAACCGGCCATGAGATGGGTTACTTAGGGCGAAGAGGGCATTTTGTCCAAGGGCCCCTGATACCCTGGAGTTGGCATTGATTTATAGGATAGAATCATAGAAGCAACTTATTTGTTGACAAGTGTATAGCAGGAGCTCCATGCTCACGGCCCTTCTTCCTCTGTGAGGAACATAGCCCAGCTGGGTGGCTATTGGCCAGGGTAAGTTCATCCAAGTTCTTTTGGAAGAGGATATGAAGACAACGAATGCTTCCTACTCCTATTTTAAAACGAACAGATAAGTGACTGTGGAAATGCCTACACAAAACATTCTCACCAGCAATTTCAAGAGCAGCATTTGACTGTTAAGCAGCTAAACAGGGAACACGAAACATTATTCACAGGCAGAACAACAGGAACTGAGGGGGTGGCAACTGCGGGTCTCCTATTAAAAGACTAAGTCTTGGCTCACAAACATCTTGGGGAAGCTGAGGCAGGAGTACCTCCAAAGCGGGGTTTTAAGCGGGGGGTGGGGGGAGTTTGTTTTGGTGTTCTGGAGAGATGCCCTCTTTTTCCTAGACCTAAAAGTAGAGAAAAACAGAGAAACGCTTACTCACACCCTTACACATATGTGGGTTGGTCGGCTAGGCTGTCAAGCTGGGTGCAAAATTTTAAGAAGTAGAGAGGCCCTTCCATAGGCAGGAGGAGAGACAAGACATCCAAGAACTCAGATCAAAACTCAAACCCCGCAAAAAGGAAGACATCACAGGACTCGTACCTTTCTTTGCAGCACCAAAATATGTGGAAACTGCAGCCATTGCAGAGAAAATAACTAGCACGTGGTGTTTCTAAAGGTAAGGAAGACCCAGAACATTTTTAAAACATTTGATGGGATTTTATTTCTTATGTGTCAAATTCAGATATACAAAAACTCTCTCCTTGTGCCAAGCTGTGAATTTGCGGCATCACGGTGTGTTTTTGCTTTTACATACTACCTGCTCTCTTACTGTTTTGTATCTGCAACTTTTGCAGTTCTCCCATGTTTTGTAATTTTGGTTATGTTCTTTCTTATTTGAACTTTTGATTCTGTATTAATTAAAAACTTCTTGCAAAAACAACAACAACAACACAAAAAACCCCAAGCAAACAGCCAGATGCTGAAGTAAAAAGTACACCAGGGCTGAGAACTTCAAGGTGGGTGAAGAGTGTGACTGCTTTTAAACCACATCTGGAGAACAACATTTACAAGGAAGCAAACCTGCTGTCCGTCTTTTTCTGTATGTGGTGCTACCCACAGCTGCATGTTCTACTTACCTTGCCTATCAAATATAACATCTTCCCAATTCACTTAAATAAAATAAGGTCCTCCAAACATCTCTATCTAGCCCTCAGGAATCTCCCCTCACCAAATCCCCTCCCCAGGCCAACTTCCTCACCATGGCTACTTCACATCCTTCCTTACATCCTCCTTTTGCCTGCCTGGAATGTGTCCTCTTGATTCTGGCAATGGCTTTTGGCTTCCAGGATGGAGAAAAGCAAGGTTGTGTGTATACACTAGCCTACTGTATGTGCAGTGGCGCAGGAAGGGCGAGCCCCGCCACCCGCCACCCATCCGTACTGCTTTACGGACAGACGGGGGCAGCCCCATGACCCGGCGCTCGCTCGGCGGCTCGCCCAGTCACCGCGGGAGCAGCAGCGCTGGCCCGGATGGACTGGGCATGCGCGGCATTTCCACGCATGCACAGTCCGTCTGACGTCGTGACGTCACAACGCCCTGCCCCCCCGGGGGGGGGTGCCTCCGTGCTGCTGCCCCAGGCAGCCAAAAGGCTTCCTCCGCTGCTGTGTATGTGGTAAAATTTACACTGGTTACACTGCCTGCTTCTGCCTCTAGCCCTGCATATGGCCCCCAGAAGCCTGTCCGGAGGGGGAAGTGGCCCTTGGGTTGAAAAAGTCCCCACTCCACCCTGATGTAGAAGAAATGGTCTGTACTGAACAAAAAGCTCATGCCACAATCAGTCTGAAAGAACCACAAAATGCCAGCTCATAAAAAGGAGCAAATTATTACTATGAAATTAGTCTATCAGTCTCTGTGATCACAACGGCAGTGTGTACGCACACGGAAAAGATTTCCCAGCGCCATGTTACACAGGGAGCTCTTGAAACTAAAAACTAAAGCAGGTTAGAAAACGAGCAAACTTATTAAATACATGCACACCTAGGAAAGAAAGCAGTACCCCCTGATGTCAGCAAATATATTAGCTTATTAAAGCTACGATGTTTTCATTCCAGGGATCTGATGAGTAATTTTAAATGCCCCAAGTGGCCGTTCTAAAAAGCAGCAAACAGTTGACTAACATGTGCATCTCTGTGTGTGTGTGTGTGTGTGTGTGTGTGTGTGTGTGTGCAATGCATGTACGTGCACGCACACACAATATTTAAATGTCATCACTGATGTTAATGATGCACTTTCTCTTTCAGTCAAGTGGAAACAGAGGGAAGCAAACAGAACACCCCTCTGGGACCATCCTCCTCCTGACTAGCAGAGTAGAATAGTGAGCAAAAAGCCTCTCCAAACTCTCTATGTCAACCTGCTAGTGCACAGATAAAGCAGCGAGGACACTTCCACCAAAATTTATTCAGGAGGAGAGAATTATCAGGGGTGGGGCTCACGGTTAGTGTTAGCAGCAGCAGCAGCAGCTTCTTTTTATTTTCCCCCCAAGGTTTCTTTTTGTTGTTGTTGTTGTTGTTGTTGTTGTTGTTGTTGTTGTTGTTGTTGTTGTTGCACCAGTGGTGGAACCCTGCACAATACCTCAAATTTAGTGTTGTTCTGGGACACTGTGTGCGTGTTTGGGGCAGGAATGGCAAATGCCACTGAAAAGTGGCAAATAATGTTTGAAGACAATCCTGCAGAGATTTTTTGAGAGGGGGGCGGAATCTCAGAAACTCAGCAAAATGTCTTCTGGGAAATTACAGCTCAGCTCTAAGCAGAAGAAACAAGAGAAACAGGGAGAAGCATCGTCTTCAGCCATCCAGCACTATCGGCATCCTGTGCTTCAGAACTAGCTCTCCCTCCTTGTCCTTCCTAGGAAATGTTGTGGCTTGGTTTCGTTTTTTCCTCAACTATCTCTACATATGTAAGCATCCATGCACAGGTACATACATGTGCACGCGCACACACCCAAAAACAGCACCGTGCTGTATAAATGTTGCCTACAATAGATTTGGATACAATTTTTCTATTTTTATTGTTTTAACTATTTCTACAGATGTCAGTGAAGACAACTCAAACATCTTGGGTGAGTCATTGGCAGCATTTGCATATAACGCTAAGCCGAACCTCTAGGTTCAATAAGCCAGGACGTATATGAGTGGCAACACCCACAGGCTTCTCCTTTCCTGCCAGTTTGCTCATCTCTACGCAAAAGCAGCAAGAGAAGCCAGGATCCATGGTTTAAAAGGGAAATGGCTTCCATTTCACAATTTGCACATAACTGGAAGCACTGGGTTAAGTGCTAAACCCAGACTTGCTTTATTGCTTACAAGAATGAAGGAGCAAGGTTGCTGTGTGTGAATGTATGCCATTTCAAGGAATCATGGAATTGTAGAGTTGGAAGGGCCCACAATGGTCATCTAGTCCAAGGCCCTGCAATGCAAAAATGTTTTGCCCAATGTGGGGCTTGAACTCGCAACCCTGAGATAAAGAGTCTCCTGCTCTACCAACTGAGCTATCCAGCTTTACATGTGAACGTGGTCCCTATCTTCAATCTCCCCATCTTTAAAATTGAATGTCACTGACAACCTCATGGGGGTTGGCAGCTGGATGATAAAGATGGGAAAAAATTCAATCATTTTGCATATTGGGCATGTGGAATAATGATAGCAAATATAAGAAATATTATCATTCTGCTACGTGTGGAGTTTGGAAGTAAACATCTTTGCAAAACAAGAAGATCTGGATAATTGAGGCCCCTCATTCTACCAAGCTATCCCCAGGGACATGGTGAAAGAAAGCCTACCTTTCATACAACTGTGGATCTTATCTTGATCAAGTCACCTTCCTGCCTCCCCCAAATTCCATTTACTATCTACGGAAGTAGGAGAATCAACAGAATTAACAAGGTTGATCCTGATTCCCCGAGGTCTCCCCCTGAGGAAATTGCTTCAATTTGCACTTTCGGATTTTTAGCCTCTGCGAGTTCATCTCAACATTGCCCTTCTTTCGATATACATAAATATCAATACAGGTGCTCATTAAGTAAACAGTTGAAAACTCAGTAACAAGGGGAACTAACAGTGGAAGACTAACCCCGTCTACTCAAAAGTAAGGCTCACAGAGCACAGTGGAGATGGCAACCCAGGCAAAGTGGGTACAAGATTGCAGCCTAAAATGGATTAACTGTGATCAGGTCATGAGATGATCCCTTGCTAGGGATAATCCATTGATAAGCGCCATTTATCTGCATGCTTTGTTCACTTGTTGTCTCTATTTGTCCTGTCCCCAGTATTGCCACCTCTGAAGCCAGAGCTCTGATGTTAGACAGAGCCCCGTTGTTTCCTTAGCACTGTTTATCAGCCCCGGCTCCTTGTCTGACATTTCCTGTTCACATGCAGTCCCTGCTGATCACGGACTCTAGCTTGGTTGCATGGATACTTCAGGCCCAGGCAACTTTCCCATTTTTAGCTCATCTGATTAGCCTAGCAGGCATCCTGTTGCTCTGCCATTTCTCAGGTGAAAACAGTAAAAGGAGAAAAGAAAGATATGTACATATAAGCGGACTAACCCGATTCACAGGCCAGCTCTTTGTGGAGTGCAAAACAAATGCATCATTTATAAGGAAATCCCCTTTCCCTTCTCAGATCAATATATCCACACATCACAATCTGGGGCATGGGGAAGGGGTTGAGGGGAGGGGAGGGGAGGGAAAGGGGCATAAGAAGAACAAGTGTTTAAGTACCATATATCCTCTGACTGATTCTTACTTGGCACCCTGTGCCCTCCCCTCCCTGTCTATCCTAGCCTTTGGCCACACCACTTATCCGATCAAATTAAAAGCCATAACCAGTGAAGGCTGGTCCATAATGGTGAGCAGGTGAGCCCACCAACCTCAGCCAGCCCCCACCTGCTGCCCTTCTTTCTTAAAAACAGAGTGGCAGTGGGTACCAGCTTACTACAGTCATACCTTGTTTTGCGACGGGGATCCATTCCAAAGCCCCAGACGCTAGATGAAAAGGATGCATGACAAAGCGCCACTATGCACACGCACATGAAGCACGATTTAGCGCTTCTGCACATGCACGAGCGGCAAACTCAGAAGTAACCCGTTCCGGTAGTTCCGGGTTTGCCGCGGATGTTCCACAAAATGGACGCTCGATGAGGCGGACTCAAAACGAGGTACCGCTGTACTCCTTATTGGGAGTGTAGACCTCAGCAAGGAGGGACAAAACCAGTTGTCTCTGTGTATCATTGGCTCTGGTTCTGCCCATCATTGGCTCTCGCTCTGTATCCTGTTGGCCTCACTGCTTTCTGTCCTACCAGTCCCAAGTGGCACCAGCAACCACTGGCCAAAGCTATGAACATCAGGTGTGATTGCTAACTTTACTTTATGAACATGAATGGCAGCCCTGTTTATCTACCAAAGGTCCAGCATACTGCCTCCCACAGTGCCAACCAGACATCTCTGGAAAACCCAACAGTAGGACAGGAAGGCAACAGTACTTTCTTCGGCTGCTTCCATCCGGCAACTGGCATTCAGTAGTGAACAGAGGAATTTGCCTTAGGCAGAGTCTGACCACAGGTGGTCCTGGTCCAGTTCTGTCTACGCTGAATGGCAATGGCTCTCCAAGGATTCAGACACAGGTCCTCCCAGCCCGATTACCTAGAATCCTGAGAACTGAACTTGGTACCTTCTACAACCTAAGCATGTGATCTACCACTGAGCTATGGCCTTGCATAAGATTGCATGGCTGTTTCCCCATTCCTTGCTCTACAATGGTCCCCTTTTGTCTGACACATTGCACGAGGCAAATCTGAGGGGAAACGCCACCCTCCAAACATCCTGATTTCCAAGCACCAGCCATGCTTGCTTCTTGCTTGCCTTTGTAGAGCCCCAGCTGGCTGAGTGTCAATAGCTAAGCAGCTGACCATTGTGGGGTCAAAGCAGTCAACCTCCTCCACCCCCACCCCTTTTTGACCTTATAAACTGCAACTTAAAAAGAAAAAAGAATGCCCTTGGGGGATTAAAATATTAGGTTGGCTGTTGGGCTAGAATGGTTGGGCCAAGTGTCCAGTGCTGGTTTTAGTCTATTTGTCTTCATAGAATTGTAGAGTTGGAAGGGGCCCTGAGGGTCATCGAGTTTGGCGGCAGGAGAGGGCAATCGCTGAGGCTCCCTTTTTGACCAGTACAGCCCGCAATCCACAACCCTCAGGTCAGGTAAGTGCAGTGGTGGGGTGGCAACGGGTAGGGCTGGGTGAGCCAGAGCTGCTTGTTGCTGCTACCAGTTCTGGGCCCGGTGGCAGCCTGGGCCTGACTTTGCAAGGTATGGGGTGCAATCCAGCGCCTAGTGGATCAGGGCCTTCGGATGTTGCCAAGGGGCGCTCAGAGAGCATAGGAAGTGACTTTACAATGAGTCAGATATATTTGGTCCTCCTAGCTTAAGTACACTGACTGGCAATGACTCTCCAGGGTTTCAAACAGGGGTTCCCATGAAGCCCTACCAGGAGATGCTGGGGACTGAACCTGGGACCTTCTGCATGCAAAGCAGATGCTCTCCCACTGGGCTATGGCCCTCCCCCTAACATTCATTCTTGTGAGGCCAAGGTAGTTGACTGAGAGAAGCAGTGAGGTTGTTAGCGAACAAGGCCTTAAGTGACAGCGTAGCAGTACCCCAGTCCTAGGAACAGAAACAGCAGGCTGGGAAACAAATAAGAGAGACGGCTGCTGCATTCGCACCCCGATTGTGGGTAGGTCAAAACAGAATGCTGGATTAGATAGCCCCCTTGGTCTGATCTAGCAGGGCTCTTCATAAGGCCACGTGTGCTTTACATGCTAATGGCAGCTAAAACTGAAGCACTGCACCTGGACATGGAGGTTCCATTTAGCTATGACGACTGATGGCCACTGACAAACCTATCTTCCATAAATTTGCCTGATCTTCTTATAAGAACAGTTCAGAATCTAAAGGGGGGGGAGCAGCAAGGGAATAGTAATCAAAGCCCCACAGTTGGAAATATCGCACTAGCAAAAAGCATGTGCATAAATACGAAAACCAAGAGTTCAAGTTCCCCGTCCATTTTTTGCAAGAGAGCGACACTCTAGCACCACACATTTTGCCAAGGAAGGCAGAGCAGAAGCTCAAGTAATTAACAAGCAGAGGGAAACTCCCTTCCCTGGAAAGGCCTTTAAAACAAGCATGTTGTGCCTGGGGCTAAAGTGCAATCAGGTGCAGAGTGCCTGTGGTGTGGACAGGTAGTGGCAAAGGCTTGGGTCACAGAGTTACATGACGGCGTGATCCATTCAGGCTTCGTAAACTAGCTTGGGAGTGGGTGGGGAGCATGCTATTTTCTACTCCTAACCTGACTTTTAAGAAACTTGACTCAGAAGTCTCATCTACAGATAAATACTCTGACCTTTGCTGAACTGCCCTCCCTTAAGCAGCATTACTAGGCAGAAAGCAGAGACTATCTGAAGGGCAGGTCCTCAGGGATTCTGCAAAACTCCCCTCCAAAAACACACAAGTTGACCTGCTCGACCCTGCATCAAGAAAAGAGACCTCTTGGCTTTCTTTTCGACCTAGGATAAAAGCACCACATTACTCACAAGCAGAAAGCAGAGTGTCACAGCATGTGTTTGGGAAATGCAAGCTGAACTGAGAGGAAAAACCAACACACTTTCAGCTGCCCCTCTCCTCTCTTTCTTTTTTATCAACTGAAATGGAAAGACAGACACTTTTCCTCACCAGCTGAGATGGCTTGTCTTAAAAAGCCAGTAGGTTTTCTTCTAGCGCTCGCATTAAGCATGACATCCAGAACAGAAGAACACTTCAAAGTATACGTATGTGATGGAAGCCTCCAACTGTTAGCATGGTGGTCTGCTGGCAACAATACCAGCATATTGTGGAGACAGTGGATTGCTCACAGCTAACTTAGCAAGTGAATTGTAGACACATTTAACAATGGCTGCGAGACTGGCAAAGGCGCCTCATTATAGAGTTAACGAGCTGCGTAAGCACATTTCAAAACATAATTTTCTTCCCTTAGAAAACATATATTGTTCAGAAAGCCTGGATAGCTCTCTTCATTTTAACATCCCTCGTTTCTGCGGGCCCATCTGTGTTTTGACACAATATTTATGTTTTCGTATGCCACAAAACGGCATTTGATGCCGAAATCTAAATAGCTATTCCGCAGGCAGATGTGGGACATTCCAAATGAGTAAAAAGGCAACAAATAATCAAAGTCTGAACTGCTCAGCAGTATTTCTGGAAAACAAAAAATAAAATAAAACAGGCCCACACAGAGCCAACATTTCACCCACTTTCTCTGTTTCATCAACGGAATGTTCCCTTTCTCCGTTAGCTGCAGGCTGAGGCCACATCTTGGAAAAGCGTGCATGCCTCCAACTCTTAACACACAACCTCAACAATCCCACAGGAACCATGTGGATGAGCTTTGCCCCTGTAACAAGGCCCCCAGGTATCTCATGCATGAGCCAGCCATTCTGCTCAGCCATGCTTTCCATCACTCTAGGAAGGGAGTTTTATGCATGCACATGGACTTCTAGCAGGAGGATTTTCCAAAGCAAAGAGGAATGAGACAGCACACAAAATAAAAGCTGGAAGTACAGTTACCACCATGCTTCAAAGAGCTATACATCCTGGAGGCATAATTAACTCACTTCTCATTTCAAATAGCACTTTAGCCAATATACAACAAATGCCATTATGGCAAGAACGTTTGCAGAACTGCCCACAGTTAAAACAGACATACATAGGCCTGTTAATTAGTTTAGCCCTGATTAGAGTGTCTTTGGAGGGTCACTCAAGTCTGATACATCTTGCCCCCTATATCACACTGGTTCCCCACACACAGCAAGATGGCATTGCTCAAATGCTATTTAAACGTTGACCCCAGCAAAAATAAAATATCCAAGGAAAAGTCACTCACTATGCAGCAGAGTCATTCAGCTGGTACTCTCGGGAACGATTAAAACAGGCCTGGACTCCGTTGTCTGACCACAGCCTCCGGATCACGTTGGACAAGTCCTCTGGCATGATTCCCTGCTCCTCTGCAGTGCAAGAGAGTGCAAACAACTGACGGGCATCATCCTGCAGGGGGAAACAAAACCCAGGTGGTTAGGCCCTTGAGCTCTCCTTGGCTCATCTCCAGAGCATCACACTGAAGCTCACATTCCACTCCCACACTCCCCCCAAGAGGGCCATCCCAGGGAAGTGTGCTTTAGTGCTGAGCAATGGAGTAAAACATTCCCTAGGTGCAAAGCAGTTGCCTGTGCAGAATCTGTCAACATCTCTGCAAGAAGCCAGTGCTTAAAGACTTTATTGATTTAACAGCACTAAACAAAGCTGACATCAGGTAAACAATTTGATGGTCAATACAGGAACACAATTACAGCTTATCTTCGGTTGCAAAAACTCTAGGGAACACCTAGTGGAAACATGAATTTGCTGGTAACTTGACAGCGGGTGGACCTGAGCAGGATTACTCTGGAAAGGTGAGATTTATTTGGTGCTATCCACTTTCCCTTCTCAAAGACACAAAACAGAAAAGCAAGACAAACTGGCAAAAACATCAAGGTGCCAAATGCCGTTAATGCTATGGTCAGAAAACACTAAGAATCAAAAGTTAAAAGCAGAAACAAGGAGCAATAATTTCAAATGTTTCTCTTGTCAAAACAGCTCATTCAGAAAAAAAGGCAGATGCCACCTGCAAAATATATGGTACTCCGAACGCAATGCATCTTTTGGTCCAAGTATAATAACCCTGGGACAGAATAGCTCTTCCTCATTGAATAGCAGGAACCAAACAGTATGGTCCATTTTATGTAAACAGATGCCACTTCTGCTGATAGTGAACAGCCAGAAGCACTTTTGGATGGGCATAAATCTGGTTCCTCTCAGCAGGTTTGCAAAAACTCTGAAGATGTTGTAATTATTTTAAAAAACAAGCAGTGTGCAATTAAAATATTTGGCTTACTCTTCTCCCTGTACACGCAAGTCTTAATCCAAACTGCTCAGGAAACTATTGATGAAGAGCTGAGATACAGTTTTCCACTGTGACAAGATTCCACAGGTTTGTTTGTTTTTTGGTGGGGTGGGGTGAGGGAGAATATAACATTTCATACTCAGAAGAAACACTAGAGCTGTAGTCTTGCAACCTTTTTGGACCTGAGAACAACTGTAGAGAGGAATTCAAGCCAATTCTCAAGGCTCCTTATATTGTTGTTCAGTCGTTCAGTCGTGTCTGACTCTTCCGTGACCCCATGGACCAGAGCACGCCAGGCACGCCTATCTTTCACTGCCTCCCGCAGTTTGGCCAAACTCATGCTAGTCACTTTGAGAACACTGTCCAACCATCTCATCCTCTGTCGTCCCCTTCTCCTTGTGCCCTCCATCTTTCCCAACATCAGGGTCTTTTCTAGGGAGTCTTTTCTTCTCATGAGGTGGCCAAAATACTGGAGCCTCAACTTCAGGATCTGTCCTTCCAGTTAGCACTCAGGGCTGATTTCTTTAAGAATGGATAAGTTTGATCTTTTTGCAGTCCATGGGACTCTCAAGAGTCTCCTCTAGAACCATAATTCAAAAGCATCAATTCTTCGGCGATCAGTCTTCTTTATGGTCCAGCTCTCACTTCCATACATCACTACTGGGAAAACCATGGCTTTAACTATATTGGACCTTTGTCGGCAAGGTGATGTCTCTGCTTTTTAAGATGCTTGTCTGGGTTTGTCATTGCTTTCCTCCCAAGAAGCAGGCGTCTTTTAATTTCGTGACTGCTGTCACCATCTGCTATATAAGATGCTGTCACCATCCGTATATAAGGCTCCTTATATACAGAGTGCTAAAAGAAATGCCCTTTCAGCAGCCACCTCTCACAAACGTTCAGCTGCATATACAGCACAGCCCTATTGCAAAGCATCTCCTTTCTTCTACTCCAGTCAACACACTGTGAATCCACCCCTCCCCTCTGCTGCTCGTGGCTCCACTCAGTTGCTTAGGTTACAGGTCGGTTGCAAACTGCTATAACCTTTTCAAAATTGCAACATTACATCATGTGTGCGCACACACCCCTTTCAAAGGATGTGTCATCACATCCTTCCTCCATATTGTTTATGGACAATTTCTTATCCAGGGGGATTCTGTGGGGAATTGCTTGGGAGAGCAAAACACAGAATTCAGACAATGAACAGCTTTCTGTTTGTGTACGTTGTGATTAATACTTAGGAAGTCGTCCAGAACCACAAAGAGCTACGTTGCTGCCCTTCGCTGCTTTTAGACTGACTAAGTGGTCCGTGTACAAAGATAAATGCAAAAGGGCACCCAATGTGAGTCTGCCTGGATTGAGGTGATGACCAACAGCCTGTTGTTACAAGCTCACTTTAGATTTCCACCATTCTGACCTGTAATCTATAGTTATTTATGAGGTGTCCACACGAGCTACGTTTCCCCTTCTGCTGATTAACAGCATTGTTTCTGTTGTAGCTCTGCTAACTTGAGCCATTCTGACAGCACAGACAGATGAACCCAATCAAATGCGAATAGCAACAGAGTATTGTCGCATTTTAAAGATGAATGAGTTAATTATGGCACAAGCTTTTTTGTGGACCAGCTTCAGCTTCATGAGATGCATGAAATGTTATCTAAAGTTTCAGGGGTGGTGGTGGTGGGTGGAGCGTAACCATGTGTCCATATACCTGAACTCAGGATAAGACAAAACAAAATCGAAAATTCTTTCTAGTAGCACCTTAGAGACCAACTGAGTTTGTTCCTGGTATGAGCTTTCGTGTGCATGCACACTTCTTCAGATAAGACAATTTGTGCATCTGATGAAGGATAAGACAATTTGTGCATCTGATGAAGTAGTGTCTAATCCACAAAAGCCTTAATAAACGAGTTAGAAGGTGCCACAAGACTCTTCGTTGCTCTTGCTGCAAGAGACTAACATGACTACTTTTTCATTGTAACCGATACGCTTCAGTCAAGACGTTAACAAAGTGTTGGCACACTGTCAGAGGACTTTGCATCAAAGTCACCCAAGTTCTATGTCTGGGCGTGAAAAGTCAAATTCTGCAACACAAATGAAGCAGTCAACTCGTGTATGCACAGTAAGTGTCTTCTGACTAATTCTCTGATCTGATTTTTTAAAAAAAGACAGAGGAGAGGGATGATGGGGACGAATGCCCCATACCTCAGGACCCCTGGGACGTCCCATTTGAAGGGAACAAGCACACTTTTAGTACTGGGTGAAGATGTCAGGAAGGATTTTGAGGTCTACTAATATGATTAGAGAGAGGCAGCAACAAGGAGGGAGGGAAAGAAACTCACTGCTCTGGCAGGGTCCCCAAAGTCGATCTGCAGGTTCCCCATCGCTTTGATGATAGCCATTATGGACTGAATGGTGTTGCTGTAAACCACTGCTTTGTACTGTCGGCACTCCTCTTCTGAGTATCCATCCTCATGGATAATCCTGGAAAAGAAGAGAACAGAGAACAATCCATAATGTCAGCATGTCAAATGCAGGAGGCCTGCAATGGATTTCAAATTTTTGCTGCATTCCTTCTCATAAAATATTTTTGCTAAAAGAAGTCATTAGCAGTGGGTGCCCCATGCGACAATACTACAGCATAGGAGCAGGTGGCGAGAAGGAAAAATTCAGTTACATTCAGAATATGCTGAAGGACACATTCCCTTTACGTGACAAATTCCTAACTCAACCCATTTCAGAAACTTGCTTTGCCTTCAATTTGTAGAAGCGTCTGGGTGGGTTCTGGGGGTTACTTTCCCCTATTTGTGGGAGAGGGCAGTGATGACCAAATAATGCAATCAGGTTATCTGAAATGTCTCACTAATAGAACCAGAGAGGCAACTACACTGTTAAGTTAGGGGTTGGGAACCCCAGGCTTAGGAGAAGTGTCCTGAGTCTCAGAGGACGCTTCGTGGGACATGTCTGCAGGCAAAACCTCTCACTGGCCCTGCTCCAAACCTCCTCAAATGCTTTTCCTTGGATGGAAAGTGTCCCCTGAAATGTGATAATGGCTCTTGCTTACCACACCCACTCTAACCATCTAGAGAGCTACGGTAACTGCCTCTGAAGTGTCCAGAAACTTCAGCTGGTGCAGAATGCGGAAGCCAGACAGTTAACCAGATTGTGTAATTTCCTTCTTAAAACAGCTACACTAGTTTCTGGTTCATTTCCACACACAACTAAAATTGCTGTTTGTGACCTAAATAGCTCTAAGCTTAGGAACAGGATAACTGAAGGAATGCCTGCTCAATGGTAAATATCTTACAAAAAAAAAAAACCACATGTGCCAGCCAATTTCTGAGTATCGCTTCATGGGGATGGGGATAGGGATGGGGGGGGGCATTTTCCGTGGCTGCTCCCAGATTAAATACACTCCCTAGAAATGTCTGCCTTGCCCCTCCATTGATGGCTTTTCGCAGTAGTATGGAAACCCCTATGTTCAGACAGGCGTTAACCATGCGAGATAAATATTTTTCTTTCTTTCTAGCATATTGTTTCTACCACCATTTGTACTGTTTTATTAGTATTTCATCTGCTCCTTTGCTGTGTTTTAACTTCACTTTATATTTATTGCTTTTTATTACTGAATTTGATTATTTTGGTATTTATTGCTGTTGTCCAGCTGCCCTGGACACAACTAACCGAAATATGGGAATACAGCTGTGAGCAGCAACAGCAGCAGCAGCAATAAGAGAGCAGCTCTCTCTCAGCCAGAAAACAATCAACTATGGCAATCACACAAGTCCAGGCTAGGAACCCAGGCTTCACAATAGCAGCAGATTGAGATCAAGCTTTTGCCTCCCTGGGCTATTTTCCTAATAGCAGAGCTGAAATTGACTTGTGGTCTGCTGTGGCTGCACTGCTGCTAGGAAGGCTCTGAAAGGCACACCAGCTGAGAAATAGACCATCTGCTTGTCGATTTAGCCAGAGGCAACAATTCAATTCAATCAGCGTGAAAGAGAAAGTTTCTAACTGGCCACATTGTTCAAAGCCTGAATCTACTCGGGGAAATGGGGCCAGTTGCAACTGGCCCGGCTCAGCTCTAGGATACTGCTGTGATGAGCATCATAGAAATGCTTCAAACCGGCAAAACCCAGCGCGATAGAAAAGACAACTTCTCAGCTCATCTTGCTCTATTCTGAGCGCAATTCCATGACAGGAGGCCAGCTTAATAGACTTAAGTCTCATTCCTCTGCCAGCCACGACCAACAGAAGCAGACAATATAAATTGAAATGTTCGTTCTAAATGTAACAGTTCAGATGACTGTTTATCTTTTTGAAATTCCAGTAACTACTAAAGGCCAAAGACCCAACATGCTGGCATTGTACATATACAGTGAGGTGTGTGTGTGTGTTTAAATTAGGGGTTGTCTCTTGCTAATCTATATGGACAGCCAAAGGAATAATTATTCTTTCCGCAGCCAGAGAAATGTTTTAGAAAATGCCCAAGAACACCCAGAGAGTTGGCTGAAAGGGTAATCTCTCCCTTGGCTTAATGCTTTTATTTCCTACTTGCTGGAACTGTTCCAACTGGAATCCAGGTTTATAGGATAAGACAGTAGGGGGCAGAATTCAAAGCTCTCTATGTTGGCTGCCTCTCCACTGTCAACAGGGTCTCCTAAGCAGATCTTAACACCCAGACAAGTCAATGTGGGAGGAGGCATTCAGATATGTGGATATATGCATTTTTTAAAATATCTCCACCTACCTGAAATATTAAAAGGCAGCTTGCCCTTCAACTACCAGGAGATTTACATTTGCACTTTGAAAAGTTCACATATTTCTCAAAATACGGCAGGTTGAGGAGTTTGTGCCACATATCCAAAATTAGGCACAATCTAAACGGCAGCAAGTACGTTTTGTTTTCTCACCTCGTGATCTTATGGAGAATAAGTGCTATGATAGAAAGCTGGTAAAGGCTGAATGGAAATGCAACAAGGATTCTGTACTGCTGCTGCTACTAAAAGTGTCCTTCCATCACCTTCTTGTTCCAACAGGCTTTTGGGAAATGGCTGCTTTTAATTAAAGGGCTGGTGCTGTTTTTATTGTAATGTTTGTATGTTTTCAACAGACTGTATACATGTATATAATGTTAATTCTATTCATGATTAATTGTTTGTTTTTTCTATGTTTTTAGTGGCTCTTGTTTTTATTTGTAGGTTGCCTTGACCCCTGTCAAGGAAAAAGGTGAGGTATAAATAAATATTTAACAGCAGCAGCAGCAACAACAATACGCTACAATTAAAGATCACATTGTAGCTGCTACTGATTTTTAAGAGTGGCTCCTTGCTTTCCACTGCTCTCTCTGTTCTATAGAAAAATAAGACTGCATCAGGCAAAATATAATTCCAACATGGAAAGAAAGAAGTAAATGGTACTATGTAAGCACAGCAAAAATCTGTGTCTATTCTGGTGTGTGAGAGAGAGAGTGTGGGTGTGGGTGTACACATAGGAATGGGAAACTTGTGACCTTCCAGAAGTTGTTCGACTACAACTCCCATCATCCCACAGTCAACATGGTCACTGGTCAGGAATGATGGGAGCTGTAGCCTCATCTGGAGGGCCGCAGGTTTCTCATCCATGGTGCAAAGCTACAGTTGGCCACCAGCTAATTATGACCCTTACCATTTCTTTAAGGTTTAAGAATGCAGGGCGCAGCCACTGAAATACCACTAGAACAAAGCGGTGAACATAACATAGAGAACTCCTACAATATTTGAACAAAGAAGAATGCTTACTTCATCTGTTTTACGATTGTGCTCTTCCCAGACTCTCCTGCACCTGTAGAAAATAAAGAAGACTTGTAAGATACAGGCCTTTGGCTCTGGCATGATTTAAGTGTATAATCCCCACTCCCCCAGCCTCCTGCACTCAGTTTCAGCATTAGATCTGATAATTGCCAGCCTTGGCAGGCTTGTTCTGAGAACCTAGTTTTAAACCGGGGTTTCCACTTAGTTTAGGAGAGTTACCTGGATTAGTTTAAGTTAGGGTTCACAATGGTGACATGGTTGCCAAACCGGGGGGGGGGGGGAGTGGAGTGAAATAAATTTGCAAAAGACAGGAGTGGTGCAACAACTACAGCAAAATGCCATTCCCTTAGTCCTGCTTCCACTATCTTACGAAGCTCCAAAAAAGCAAAAATGGAAAAGCACACAGTTTCAGGACAGGAGATCCACTATGAGAGACAGCCACCAAGAATGCCAAGGTAGTTTCCTGGACTTAACTGCACAGTATGAACACCACATCCATTTCTGAAATACAAAATGCATTACATGCTGCACATCAGAGAGGATGGATTTCAACAGTGGAAATCCCTAATCCCACAGATCTGGTGACTATCAGCAGATCTGATTTATATATAAAAAAAAAAACCTGATCCAGCCAGTCCCCACCTTGGCTAAACCCTGAGTAACAACCAAGACTAAAGGACTTAAAACAGATGAAAAGCACAGAGCTACGTGTGGTACTGAACATGCTGTCTCCTCGTGAGACTTTCCA
Organism: Lacerta agilis; assembly: GCF_009819535.1. Taxonomy (NCBI): domain Eukaryota; kingdom Metazoa; phylum Chordata; class Lepidosauria; order Squamata; family Lacertidae; genus Lacerta; species Lacerta agilis. The sequence continues at coordinate 67,755,078 of NC_046313.1, forward strand.
GTGACCCTACGCACGCCAAATAGTGTGAAACTTCATGAGACTGATAGAGAAAGTCTCTGGGGAGATGATAAATATTTGTATTCCTGCCAAGTTCACGCAGGCACCCAAGAGCAGTTCTGTAGATGCCTGCCAGATTCTTCACCATGGTATCAATATCTCATAATCAACAACACCAAAGGCTGCAGAAATCTGAGGCTCAGCCATCAGGTAGGGCTACATGTGCTGCTCAGAGCTGCTTTGGCTTTGGTGCAGGCAGCAGGGCCTGGTGGCGGCCAGCAAACAATCATCTGCTTGGGGGGGGGGGATACGCAGTGCTAGAGTTTCCTCCACCCCTAGAAAAACAGAAAGAGACAGCAGCACAGATTTGCTTTCAGCAGCGTCAGGTAGGTTTCATGCCATCTGGCTTGAAGCCACGTTCCTCAAGAGCCAGAAGATTTAATACATAAGAGAAAGCAGAAGTAGCAAGATAAACTGCAACTCTAACAAATATATAGATGGCCCGTGAAAGATTAGACACAGGCTTGTAAGCATTTTATTGATTTATATTATTGATTCCATTTATATCCCACCTTTTCCCTCCAAGTGGAGCTCAAGGTGGCGTACACGGTTTCCGCCCTCCTCATTTTACCCCCACAACAACCCTGTGAGGTAGGTTGGGCTGAGAAAAGACAGCGACTGGCTCAAGGCCACCCAGTGAGCTTCATGCCTGTGTGCGGGTTTGAATCCTGTTCTCCCAAGTCTTGGTCCAACACTCGAACCACTGTACCTAGTGGCAAGTTACAAATCACTTCCAAGTAACCAGGAAGAAAAGTTGTTTTACAGGAAAGAATTAAGATGTGTGGTTGTTGTTGTTGTTGTTGTTGTTTTTAATCCTTTTAGGTCACTAGCGTAGCAAAAAGCAGCAACCTCTGGGCAGACCAGCTAGTGAATACTTTTGTAGGCTTGTAAAGAATTATTTGTAGAGCTGCATTAAACAGGCACAAAGCTTTTAAGAAAACAGCCCTCCATTAAGAAATGTAACAAAATGCTCTTTCTAGCAATGCAAAACAATTTTTCCAGGATCCTGACTTTTATGAAATCTAGTGGTTACTGATGCAGAGAAAAATATCACAAATGGAAATGCCAAGCGCCTATGTATGTCTGAGAAGAGCATGTAGAAGCTCAAGGGATTTGCCTTGTCCATACGTAACCATTTCTAAAATACGGTATAGCTACTGTATTAGCAATTCCACTTCTCATCCAAGAGGGAGAAAGGTCACAAATCTGCACCCTGTACCAAAAGTGACGTCCCATCTGGCACAAAGGTTTTGGCAAGCTGCTTTCAATCTAATAGTTTTTTATGATCAGGCCTGAATATTCGCATTCTCTATTTCTCATTAAAAATGCCAAGCCCTTGTGGAAGTGGAGAAAGGAATGAGATCTTAACTTCAATCCAACCACAAGGTGTCAGAGGTCAGAAGGTGATAAGTTTTTACAATAAGGACTCACAACTTTAGGAACTGGTGAATCAACGTACACATAGCACAGACAGTGTGAGCAACACTCAATGCCTTAAGGACAAAAAGGAGCTCTAATGAGGTAGTCACATGACAAAATGGTGATTGATACATGATCAGCTGCAAGTACTCTTTCATAGGGGCTATGCATTCATGCAGGCCACTTAGGCTGCAATCCTATATACAGGTGGGAGTAAATCCCATTAAACTCAATGGGTCTCACTTCTGAGTAGGTATGTATAAAAAGTACACTATCAAAGCGTACTTTCAGTAAGGCTTTTGACAAAGTCCCCCATGATGAAACACACACACACACACACACACACACACTTTAAAAAGGCATGAATGCAGACATGGACTGATGCCCACAGTAATTACAGGAAAATTGGTCTCATACAGCAGAATGCCACAAGATGACGGGGGAAAGACCTGGGCCAATTACCCGCCGCTCTGTCCCATGTAGCCTGTGCAACTATAAAATTCTTAAGATGCCTTCAGAGAAGAAAATCTGGAAAAGCAGATAAGGTTTCTTCACTAAGATCCATCCACACAATCATACATTATGTACGGATCGTTAAAGCTCTGTGGGGGGTCACTCTCTGCCCCAGTTAAGCCTCACTATTAGCAGGAGGGATCTTCTTACTGTGCATCCTATTAACACGTTCACTAACGAGCTCAGATCTGCAAGCTGGTGTTTGCAATGGCACAGCTGTTCAGAAGCTTCACAAGATCTCTCAATCCCAGCCCCTCAGACAGGGAAGTATGTAATCCAGCTGGTTTAGTTGCAGTTAATTACTTCTAAACTTGATGGAGGAAATGCTTTGGCAGCCTAGTGACAAATTTCAACTTCAGCAAGCACAACTTTCCAAATATTTCATGGTACCATTTTGCAACACGAAGCATGAAGTTGAACCAGAATTCCCACTTGCCAACAGTGTAAAAATGTCCAGGTTTCACTACCATCAGCCCTGCTTTCGGTCTATGAGCAAGTCATGCTGCTTGTCTTCAGTCACTTACAATTGCCAGCCAAACCCCCAAACAAATCGGATTGTTGAAGACAATTCGTTCCAGCACCCACAAGCACATGCGGCGACAAGGACCAGCGCACAACGACACAGTGTGCATTGTTCCCTGGGGGTTAACATTCAGCCGTGGAAATAGGCTTAGAGCTGAAAGCCCAGCACATGAGAACTCAACATTAAACAGAAAGCTTTCAGACAACCTCAGTAGCTGCAGCCTGGCTATACAGCCCAGAGACACAAGAGAAATTAGGGGGATTTATGCTTCAGATTAACCCTTGCTTTGCAGAGATGAAAACACGGGCCGGATAGATAATGCACTGGGAAGAGGTGGCAAGGGTAAATTGAAGAATTCCTCAAATTCTTCTTTTAAAATAAGTTGAACTCTGTGAGTCGATTCAAGTGTTAGAACTAATTATGATTCCTTATTTGCAATCTCCAAATTTCCGGTTTTTGATACAAAGCAGTTTTTATCCTGGACATTATTATTATTAAACATATGGTCAGTGTTTGCAATGGGTTCAAAACTGTCAAACTAGATCATAGCCCTTGGCTGTGCTCAAAACCTGTTGTTGGTAGGAAAAGGTGTGTTATTTTAGTCCATTTCCCAGTAACACTAACGCACATGAGCACCAACAGCATGGTAACTGGAGGTTCTCTGCCAGGGCAGTATTATCTGATACACTCCTTTGAGGAAGGCATGCATGTTAAACTAGTTCCTCCCTGGGCTACTGTGGACAATAGTAACCTCACTGAATTTGAAATATGCATGCCTTTCCCCAACATGATCCAATTTATGAATCATCCCAACACCAAGGGATTCTTATGGAAGAGAGGATGTGAGGTCATCCATTCCCCTCAGCCATGTGATTTATGCCTACCAATGAAAAGGGACCTTCTTTTGACTTTTTGAAAAGAGGAACTCATATGTTCTTATTCTTGGCTTGGGTCTTCCTGGCCACCCAAGCTGTAAGAAGCATCTGAGCATGCTATTCAGAGGCTGACAAGGTCTTCAAGAGCCAACTCTGCAATGATCTGGAGAGGAAAAAATACTCTTTAAACTCAGGAAGATTATTCACTAAGGAGAGGAGTTGTTTCCCCCTTGGGACAGCTCCCCAAAATTTGTACTCATTTTTGCCTAGACCTGTCCAGTGGAATGGATGACCTAGCTGCACAGAAGTGGAAAGATTTTGGCAGGCCTAGGAAACAAACTACGGTAATACCAAATGCAGGATACCGTCATTCATAGCATGCCTTTGCCTTAGACAACAAGAGCTTCCCATGCTTTCACCTGTTATTGCAAGTGAGTGAGTGAGTGTGGTGATACCTTTGCATAGGAATAAACATCAGAGGATTTCCTGCAGTCACTCTCTCCTGGTTGGGGTGGGTGGGGGCGGAGGGCACCAAGAGCTGTCTCTCAGGCAGCAAGCACTGAAACAATTAACACTACATTTAATAAATGAAGAGCTGGCTTGCGAGAACCCGTGCTCTCTTCCCCAGGCAGCATCTATGGGTAGTACTGGTGCCTGTCACAATACAAAATAATGAGCAGAGGACATGCTGCAGACACTATCCACCGCACTGTGTCAGCTCTGAAGATCAAGCCAGCTGGCTTGCTAGTGGGGCCAGCACAGAACCACAGCTGCTCCAGTCCTTTCAAGAACAGCAATTGTCGCTAATCTTGGTTAGACACCCCAGCGGCAATCTCCTCACCCCTCCCAAGGCCAAAGGTCACCAGATGCTCCCACAGGCATCCTGCTGTCAAACTGACTGGTACAAGGAGTGGGGTTGCTTCCAACATGTGTTTGGTTTTTTTTAACTGTTATTCTTGCCCTTCATTTTATATACCGTGAGCCACTTTGCATGCCATTTTGTGGGTGGAAAAGTCACTGCCGGCTTATTTGTATGCCACTTTACCACAAAATTGTGCCCAAAGCGGCTCATAAATGAAAAATAATAATAAATACAACATTAAAAAAACCATATTAAGAACAATTAAAAATAGCCTTAATGTCAACAAGTGCATAACATAAATCCAGACATCATAATGTAAAACAAAACAAAAAAATAATTAACAGCTTAAAGCAAAACAGGAGAGAATAGTGTCTAACACAAAAACAAAATGGTAATATACCGGTATATACTGTGCTTGTGGTAGAGAGACACTGGGTTGTATTCAACATAGCTTTAAAGCAGATCATTACCTTCAGCAGAATTCCTCCTTGTGCTAAGGAACGTTCTCCCCTCTCCTCTCCCTGCATTCTCCAGAATGTGCTCAGGGATTTCCCCAACATTCCAGAGCAGATGGTGCAGAGGACACATGACAGGAAGAGAAGAGGGGAATCCCACTGGACAAGGCTGCCCACTGTTCCCAAAGGCCATGCCACAGGAGCTGACCACTATTAACTTGCAGGCCTTGTCTGACACCAGCCTTCCCCAACCTGGTGCTCTCCAGATGTTTTTGCGCTACAATCACCAGCAGTGCTGGCTCGGACTGATGGGAGTTGAAGCGCAAAAGAGCTGGAGGCCTCCATCTTAGGGAAGGCCAGTCTATGCAATGCCTGTTGCAGGAAAACAAAAGCGAGCAAACTTCCTAACATTTCCAGCGAAAAGATCAAAGTTTTTTTTTCATTTGGACTCAATCTGTCAGGTTTTGTTTGGCTGTGACATTAATTTGCTAGCATTTGCTAGAAAACAGGTATGTTATAGAAGTCGCTTCCCCAAGGATGTTGCTTTCCACCCTTGATTATTAAAACTCAGCCTTCGGGCAAACTGTACCCTCTCACCAAGCTAGCAGGTCTTCCAGTGAGAGGAATGACGATGCATGAAACTTATTCAATCACAGGAATTTGCAAGCAACAGCATTCCACAAATGACCGTCCGGTTCCATCCAAGCAGAGCACAAATAGAAGCCCTGGATCCTGGTCAGCTAAGACTGCCTGGTCCATTTCCAGGTGCTAAGTGTCACATGCTCATTCACGGGTGGCCAAGCAAGAAGATAATCAAAATGAAAGAACAAGAAGATACAGCCAACACAAATGAACAGTGAACTTGCCATTTCTGACCAGAGAGAATGACAGAAACCTGAGGTTGCCCACAAATCAGTAGGTTTTGTACAACAAAGGAGAACATCCTCCTAATACAAACCAGCTGAGCGCAAGTCATATTGACCCACAAGGTCACCGTTCTCCTATTCCCCATTTCAGACAACCATTTCATTCTGGAACTCATTGGTCTGACCTTTGGAAGAAGCTGTTAAGAGCAGTTGTGCTTTCCCCCCAGGAAACAAGTGCCAGAAACAAGAATAGCAGAACCAGGGGTAAGACAGTTGCAATATGAGTCCAGTGGAAAAGCTAACTCTTCACCATACTCAACTGGTTTTGAAACGCATAGGACAAAAGGCTTTTAAAGACCACACTTCATGAAAATATTTACTGTACCACCAAAAGATGCCTGCCCCAAACCAGAAGAAGAGGACAGAAAATAGTTGCAGGAAAGCTTTATTAAAATGTTTGCAAGACAAGGCCTACAACCCCAAACACAGGGAATGGTATTATTGGAGAATGCTTTCCTTCTTGGTTTTCCTTCCCACTCCATTAGTTTGTTCACTAGTACAGAGAAGCTGTCCAAACTATGAGAACAAATCGATGATGGGTTGCTGTAGGTTATTTATTTGTTTGTTTATTTGTTTATTTATTTTTTAACTGGCTTTAAGAGATGACTGGCTGATGAATGAACATTAGAAATCACTAACGGTCTATAATTACTACTACAAAATATATCTTACAAATGTATAAAAAAAAATGCATTTTAAAATAGGCCTTATCAGCTTCAGTTAAGAAACACTAACACAACTGCAAACAAAACTTAAAATAAATACCGGTAAATGGTCTCTATACCATGAACTCTAGTGCAGGGAGACCCCAAAGTAAAAGACTTTGAGACACAGTTGCCACTCTCCAAGCTTCTTTCTAGAGGAACAGTCCTTTTCTAGTTGGCCAAGGTGGAAGAAGACGGGCTACAGGAAGAAGAGGCAGATTGGACGTGGGCACACTGGATGGTAAAGAGGCACAGCTGCTTGCTGGTGCCAGACAGAAATATTTCAGGAAAACCCTGATGGGTCTCATTTTCAGTGAACACTCCAGGGCTCTCGTATGGATCAGTCAACCCTGTACACAATAGCCAACACATGTACATATGGAACTGATTCATTTAATAGCACATTGGTAGGAATCACACCTAATGAACCCTATCAGGGTTCTTGTACAATGGGGCTCCCCCCCTTTCCCCAAATTGGCTCTGGGGAGGTCAGGAGAACCCTGGGACAGCACAGGGAAGGGATCATTCCACCTGGCAAGCTGAAATGTTTGTGCAGATGGAACAGTTTTAACTGAACGACACCAAATTCCATCCATTGCAGATTTAAACTTATCTTGTGTTCAGATTTATAATGCATCTTATCACTCACAAAGCAAATCCATGGCCTGAGGAACACAGGCCCACAGACTAAAGTGTATCCCCCAGACAAGATGTGTTATTTATAGTTTCAATTAAGGAGCTATATGCTCAAAGTCAGCTCATGTTTACAATCCCAATTCTATGCATATTTACTCTGAAGTAAATCCTATTGAGTTTATCAAGGCTGTTCCTCTCAAGTAGGAGTGCACATAATTCCAGCCCTAAACACACAGGAGAGAAGAAGAAGAAGAAGAAGAAGAAGAAGAAGAAGAAGAAGAAGAAGAAGAGTTTGGATTTGATATCCCGCTTTATGGACAAACTCCATGGACAAAGACAACAGGCATATAAAAGATATGACGCTGGAAGATGAGCCCCTCAGGTCGGAAGGCGTCCAACATGCTACTGGGGAAGAGCGGAGGACAAGTACAAGTAGATTCAGAGCTGATGAAGCGGCTGGGCCAAAGCCGAAAGGTCGCTCAGTTGTGGATATGCCTGGAAGCGAAAGGAAAGTCCAATGTTGTAAAGAAAAGTATTGCATAGGAACCTGGAATGTAAGAACCATGAACCTTGGTAAGCTGGATGTGGTCAAAAATGAGATGGCAAGAATAAACATTGACATCCTAGGCATCAGTGAACTGAAATGGACGGGAATGGGCGAATTCAGTTCAGATGACTATCATATCTACTACAGCGGGCAGGATTCCCGTAAAAGAAATGGAGTGGCCCTCATAGTCAACAAAAGAGTGGCGAAAGCTGTACTGGGATGCAATTTCAAAAATGATAGATTGATCTCGATACGAATCCAAGGCAGTCCTTTTAACATCACAGTAATCCAAGTTTATGCACCAACTTCCAGTGCTGAAGAAACTGAAATTGACCAATTCTATGAAGACTTACAACACCTTATAGAAATGACACCAAAGAAGGATGTTCTTCTCATTATAGGGGATTGGAATGCTAAAGTAGGGAGTCAAGAGATAAAAGGAACAACTGGCAAGTTTGGCCTTGGAGTTCAAAATGAAGCAGGGCAAAGGCTAATAGAGTTCTGTCAAGAGAACAAGCTGGTCATCACAAACACTCTTTTCCAACAACACAAGAGACGACTCTACACATGGACATCACCAGATGGGCAACATCGAAATCAGATTGACTATATTCTCTGCAGCCAAAGATGGAGAAGCTCTATACACTCAGCAAAAACAAGACCTGGAGCTGACTGTGGCTCTGATCATCAGCTTCTTATAGCAAAATTCCAGCTTAAACTGAAGAAAGTAGGAAAAACCACTGGGCCAGTAAGATACAATCTAAATCAAATTCCTTATGAATACACAGTTGGAGTGAAAAACAGGTTTAAGGACTTAGATTTGGTGGATAGAGTGCCTGAAGAACTGTGGATGGAGGCTCGTAACATTATACAGGAGGCAGCAACGAAAACTATCCCAATGAAAAAGAAATGCAAGAAAGCAAAGTGGCTGTCCAATGAGGCCTTAAAAATAGCGGGGGAGAGAAGGCAAGCAAAATGCGAGGGAGATAGTGAAAGATACAGGAAATTGAATGCAGATTTCCAAAGAATAGCAAGGAGAGACAAGAGGGCCTTTCTAAACGAGCAATGCCAAGAAATAGAGGAAAATAACAGAATGGGAAAAACCAGAGATCTGTTCAAGAAAATTGGAGATATGAAAGGAACATTTCGTACAAAGATTACCACAATTAAGGACAAAAGTGGAAAGGACCTAACAGAAGCAGAAGACATCAAGAAGAGGTGGCAAGAATACACAGAGGAACTATACCAGAAAGATATAGAGGTCTCATACACCCCAGGTAGTGTGGTTGCTGACCTTGAGCCAGACATCCTGGAGAGTGAAGTCAAATGGGCCTTAGAAAGCCTTGCTAACAACAAGGCCAGTGGAAGTGATGATATTCCAGCTGAACTATTTAAAATCCTAAAAGATGATGCTGTTAAGGTGCTACACTCAATATGCCAACAAGTTTGGAAAACTCAGCAGTGGCCAGAGGATTGGAGAAGATCAATTTACATCCCAATCCCAAAGAAGGGCAGTGCCAAAGAATGCTCTAACTACCGCACAATTGCACTCATTTCACACGCTAGCAAGGTTATGCTTAAAATTCTACAAGGCAGGCTTAAGCAGTACGTGGACCGAGAACTCCCAGAAGTGCAAGCTGGATTTCGAAGGGGCAGAGGAACCAGAGACCAAATTGCAAACATGCGCTGGATTATGGAGAAAGCTAGAGAGTTCCAGAAAAACATCTACTTCTGCTTCATTGACTACGCAAAAGCATTTGACTGTGTCGACCACAGCAAACTATGGAAAGCTCTTAAAGAAATGGGAGTGCCTGATCACCTCATCCGTCTCCTGAGAAATCTGTATGTGGGACAAGAAGCTACAGTTAGAACTGGATATGGAATAACTGATTGGTTCAAAATTGGGAAAGGAGTACGACATGGCTGTATATTGTCTCCCTGCTTATTTAACTTATATGCAGAATTCATCATGCGAAAGGCTGGGCTGGATGAATCCAAAACCGGAATTAAGATTGCCGGAAAAAATATCAACAACCTCAGATATGCTGATGATACAACCTTGATGGCAGAAAGTGAGGAGGAATTGAAGAACCTTTTAATGAGGGTGAAAGAGGAAAGCGCAAAATATGGTCTGAAGCTCAACATCAAAAAAACTAAGATCATGGCCACTGGTCCCATCACCTCCTGGCAGATAGAAGGGGAAGAAATGGAGGCAGTGAGAGATTTCACTTTCTTGGGTTCCATGATCACTGCAGATGGTGACAGCAGTCACGAAATTAGAAGACGCCTGCTTCTTGGGAGAAAAGCAATGACAAACCTAGACAGCATCTTAAAAAGCAAAGACATCACCTTGCCAACAAAGGTCCGTATAGTTAAAGCTATGGTTTTCCCAGTAGTAATGTACGGAAGTGAGAGCTGGACCATCAAGAAGGCTGATCGCCGAAGAATTGATGCTTTTGAATTATGGTGCTGGAGGAGACTCTTGAGAGTCCCATGGACTGCAAGAAGATCAAACCTATCCATTCTCAAGGAAATCGGCCCTGAGTGCTCACTAGAAGGACAGATCCTGAAGTTGAGGCTCCAGTACTTTGGCCACCTCATGAGAAGAGAAGACTCCCTGGAAAAGACCCTGATGTTGGGAAAGATGGAGGGCACAAGGAGAAGGGGACGACAAAGGATGAGATGGTTGGACAGTATTCTCGAAGCTACTGGCATGAGTTTGGCCAGACTGCGGGAGGCAGTGGAGGATAGGCGTGCCTGGCGTGCTCTGGTCCATGGGGTCACGAAGAGTCGGACACGACTGAACGACTGAACAACAACAACAACATCCCGCTTTATCACTACCCGAAGGAGTCTCAAAGCGGCTAACATTCTCCTTTCCCTTCCTCCCCCACAACAAACACTCTGTGAGGTGAGTGAGGCTGAGAGACTTCAGAGAAGTGTGACTAGCCCAAGGTCACCCAGCAGCTGCAGGTGGAGGAGCGAAGACACGAACCCGGTTCCCCACTACACCACACTGGCTCTTCCCTTTACATCCATTACCATTATCTCCCTATGGCAACAAAGTTATCTAAAGGGGGCTGGGCCATTGATGCTGTTATTAATAAAAATGATATATTCTAAAGGTAGAAAGTGTTTTTAAAAATCACTTCCCTAAAGTTACATTTACATCAAGCATTACCCTTGAGGCTTATTTGCCTTCCTCTACCGTTCAAACTGAGGGCAAATCCAGATTCCGGATCCTTAAATGGTACGGTTTTCTCACATTTGATTGAAAACGCCTCTGTATGAAAAAGCTGTACACATTCTGTTGTGGTATAAAATGGGGGGGGGGCACTTTCAAGCAAGTAATTTCCCACCTGAAAATTGTGGTCATATCACTGCGTTAGACAACCACACAGTCTCAGCAGCTGAATGTCTGATTCATATTCAGGAAAGAAATTGGAGTGAAAAAGGAACAAGAAGCATGGAAGCTTCTTTCTAGAGAAGTAATATTCTTAACTCCCACGTAATTTGCTCATGTAAATGTTATGTCGCCTTCCAATTTTTCAGAATCATTCACCGAAACATTACAATTGAAATTAACACAGGAAAAGCTATCTGAAAATAAACTATCAAAATCAGTTTTACACTGTACTGTATTTACAGCTTCTTTTGAAAGGCAGATAGCATTATTACTGTTCAGTTTTCTGCAACTGCCATGCACCGTTTTCTGCTCTGTATTAAGAACCCTCTTCGTACTCTTGCACCCACCCAGTATATGTCTTCACTATGATTTTGCCAATGATAACAAATGCAATTGCTCCTATCAGCAGAGAATCACAGAAATCCAACAGGCATTTAGACTGCAGACTGCCATATTGTGCTGACCTATCACAATGACTGGATAATGATGCATTTTTATGCTAAGTCTGATTAGTGATCACAGGTGCTTGATCTGGAGGCACACATGCAAACACACAGACAAAAAATGGACCCTTTAATGACAGATCTACTGGTGCATATAGAACAATAAGAAAACCAGCTGACAAAAATGGTTTACAGAGAAGATTGCATCCAGACTTAAGAAGCAAGATAATCATTTACTGAAGCAGCTGATTGCCTCTTTTTTTTTTTTTGCATTAGTGTCTGGTGTGGGCAAGTCACCCAGATTCACATTAATAACGTAGGGTGTGCACATTTTTTAGATACCGAAAGCAAATAATTAAAAGGCCAAGAGGTCAAGGCTTCTAAATGAACCAATTGCAAGGAAGGGAGGAGGAAATTTAGCTTTGCCAATCTATTACCTGGCAAGAGGACAACTGCTACTAACCATCTATTTAGCATCAATTGTGTCTTAGGTCTTGTCCTAAGCACAGAGAAACTGTAGAGGTAGCTACAGAAAGCAAGATATCAATTTCTCCTGCCTGCTGTGGCCACATTGATTTTAGTATATTTTACAGTGAAGTCAAGCAGCCCCCCCTCCAAATTTATTTATCGTAATATAAACTTTAATCAACAGCTATGCTTCTGGCATAATTGCTGATATGCCTCAAAGCATTTCTGACACAGGGAGGGGTACATTATTACATTATTGGGTACAGGTATTTTTCACCTGACTGGTGAATTCTGAACATGTCTCCCCTTTGTTACGTGGAGTCCTGATAAAATTATGAGCTGCAAGGCTACTCCTTTTAATAGAGGAGATGTGGTCACATGCCTGTTTGCTGCACAAAGGAAGAGCTCTTCTAAGTGCTGATTCAATTACCAGACGGCGCTTGCCTGAACAATATTTCATTTGTTATGTACAAAATTGGCTATATAATTATGTTGATATTGTAATTATCTAGTCAACAGCAAAGCCGCTTCCTAAACAACATACAAATTAAACTCTCTCGACATTTGAAGTTTGCCACCAGCAATGACAAATACAGGGAAGTCTTCTAACTGGAATCCCGCTGGGACCACACAACATTTATCAGCAACGGTGTACTTTGCTGGTGCTCTCCACAGACTGATTGCTGAGCCACTGCCTACAATTTGCACAATTCATCCTGAAGTTCTTGCACAGTTCACCACGTAAGATACAGGTGATCAGCACTCAGTGGGAAAACGGTGTTGCAGCAATTATATTGCTGCTTAGCTCCCTTCTCCTGCAAACTCATGCCGTGCTTCCAAACGCAAGTTCTTCCACGCTTGATCTCTAGCATACGAAAGCAACTTACTCACACAATGCCACAATGGAGTTCAGAAAACGGCTGTAAGAAGAAATGGGCACTAAATACACCTTCAAACATAACACCCTTATTCTGAAGAAGCAATTCTGAATCCATGGAAACAGTTTTCCTAAAACAAAAGTGAACATCCTTTTAGGTGTCCTTTTCCAATTATATCTTCTGCAGAAATGATGGCTAACCGGTGGACCTTCTACAACTTGCTGAAGGCTTTATGGGGCCCTCCTTGATATGTGAAAGGTGGTGGCGACAGCTTTTGGGGGGATTCCCCTGATTTCCGACCCCTTTTCTTTACCTTCTCCCATTATTCCCACTGCTGTTGTGAGTGCCCTGCTGTTATTTTCAGATAATTCACGGTGCATTCTGTCCAGCATTCCCCTGCCCAAAGCAATTTGAGTTGCTTTTAATTGTTGCTTACTTCAGTGTTCAGAGTGCTTCTGCAGCCCTCATGAATAACTCACTTCTTCAGCAGTTTCGGCTACCACTGCTTAGGAGTTGGCTGTGATGCTTTCCCTGAGTGAGATAAGCCTGCACAATCTGTCCAGAGAGCTGCAGCAAATATCATGCAGCCAGCACCTGGACAAGCTGAAGCATTGCAGCAAGCAGCTTCCCACTTTCAAAGGTGGCGGTGGGGGGGTTACCAGTGACTAAGTCAGCTTAATAATCAAAAGTGCTATTTGATCTTCCTCAAGGCTGTTAAGTAAAAAGGCAGCAATGCAATGCATGTAAGATTGAATGAATGTGGAGGAAAGTAGGGGGAGTTTTTGGTGGTAGAAGAAAATAAATGTAATGTTGTGGGGAAACTGATCTATTTAATGGAACATAAATTCACGGGCTGATGTAGTCATTTGAATTAATTCGGGGAAATAGGAAAAGGAGGGAGCATGAATTTATCAAGGTGGAAGGCAATGAAAATAATTTGAGAACATAGTGACAGAAGGGGTACATTGTTGAAGCACAAATTGATCTTTAACTATTAAAAATATGGTGAGAATAGTATTGAGAAAGGGATAATCATGCCTCCTTGGGGGAAATAAGGGGTGTAAATGAAATGAATGAATAAATTAAATGGTTGTGTCTTAACAGTCACATCACTCTGTTCCTAGTTTGCTTGCACAGTGTCTGCCCTACTGCCACAAGACAAACACACACAAATATTGATCAGGATTGCTGTGTTTTTCAAAAGAATTGACACCCCTGCTTTGACATCCCACCCCCACTTCCCGGGGAGGGTTGGCCAAGATGAGTCAATGTGGCCCTGGGCCCAAAACAGGTTATCCACCCTTGTTCATATAGAGTAAGTAAAATGCTGCTAGGATGTTGTTGTTGTTGTTGTTGTTGTTGTTGTTGTTGTTGTTTAGTCATCTTAGTCATGTTCGACTCTCCGTGACCCCATGAACCAGAGCATGCCTTGGAAACTCTCACTTTCCTTCTCAAAGCTTCTCCTTTTTTATGTCCATGGAGTTTTCTTGGCAAAATACTGGAGTGGTTTGCCAGTTCCTTCTCCAGGTGGATCACATTTAGTCTAAACTCCTAGCTATGACCTGTCCATCATAGGTGGCCCTGCACAGCATAGCTCATAGCTTACTGGAGTTATTCAAGCCCCTTCGCCACGACAAAGCAGTGATACAATTATCATCATCATCATCATCAGCTTTATTCATAACTAAATGCTTAGGATAAAAAGCTACACATATCAGGCCGTTCATCAGATAAAGCAATCAAGTTATTGCTTTGTGTGTTTCGAAAGAATTGTCATCAGATTGTGAGTAACCGTACCTGGTTTGGCTGGCAGCACCACTTAGCCCCTTCCTACAGAAATAACAAACAACTGTGTTGACATGCGTTTTGAAGTGGGCGTATGAACAGCAGGTAGATCTTGCAGAAAATGTTTATCATAGGGACAGATGGTACCAGCAATGTAGAGTAGAGTGTCCAGGGTCTTTCTAGTAAAGCAGAAAGAAAATCAGGCCTGTCACAAATGGGGTTTTAATTGATCCCCCAGAGATGAGATGGCACCAATTCGTATTGAAACAGACCATATGCTTTACAAACAAACACACACACACCATTTTAATTAGTCACGAGAATTCAACAGAGCATAAGACACTTTACTGAAGTATTTATTAAGTCACAGAGACTTCTGCTCAATAGATAAGGAATTTTGATATTAATAAATATCAGGATCTATCAATATACTGTATACAATTTATAGTCACGCAAGTGCTCTTTTAAAGCTCCTACAGAGTTCTTCAGTTTCTCAGTCAATTTAATTAATAGTACAGTACATGGATTCACTACGTGATTTAACGTGAATCTGGCATCGAATTCAAGGAAGACAGGTTTTCTAAGGAGGCTGCCTTAGCAACGTGCCAAAGACAGGCATTTTCCTCAAACCTGTAAATCGTTTCTTCTTTACAAACTGAAAATTGGTAGCACTGATCAGGAATTAGGTTAGGGAAGGTTGCTGTGCGTGCTGGGGCGATGAGGCTTGTAGTCGCAAACATTTGGAAGGCACCAGTTTAGTGCACTCCCATGTGGCAACTTACCCCAAATAGACTCCAGCAATACTCCATTTTATAATTCTCTCTCCATTCTATTCCTCCACAAAGACCTACTGAAATGCCTTTCTGCTATTCCTATGCATCCGCCTCCCCCTTGTAAGGCTAACTGGCCCAAACCAAAACAGCCAATTATAGCCCAGGCTGCTCTGACGACAAGATACAGTTTGTTCCCATAGAAGCTGCTTAGAAGTGCACAGCGGGCTTAGAGCCAACCTCCTGCATTTATTAACAGGTCATCATCACATCTGAATTTAATAGCCAACTTTTACTCTTCCATTTCCCCTTCACCTCCCAATATAATAGCAGCATTCTGATCTCTAGGTTCTAATTAGGAAGTGCATTCTGCCTAGCCAAAGAGAGTAATTAAGAATACTGCTATGCAACCCTCACAAATATACAAATACACCACAGAGCAAAAAATTAAACAGGCCAAGATGTAAACCAATGTCAAGAGTCATCTCCAGGGACCACAGGTCTTGGCGTGACTGACAGCAAAGCTTTCTATGAAGTCTCTGTCTAAATGCATGTTTACGCCTTCTATCGTTTCCAAGCTCTGACTGTATAGTTAACACAGCTAAGCTGAATTCTTGCTAGATTCCTTACCAGTCTCTGCATATAAGCACTCCGAACATCTGGAGCACTAAACTAAAAGTGCAAGAGGTCATAGAAAGAAAGAAAGAAAGAAAGAAAGAAAGAAAGAAAGAAAGAAAGAAAGAAAGAAAGAAAGAAAGAAAGAAAGAAAGAAAGAAAAGTGCATATGGGGTGATGCAACAGGCTTCTTATTCTAAAACTGCTCTTTCCCCTGCATCAATTCTTCTTTCCATGTGCAGCCTGCAACTTACCACCATAGGGGGTACATATAAAAATGTTACCAGAGCAGGCTAAACCTCTTGGCTAGTGCTTGAAGGCAATTTTGGGAAGAGACAGTACCTCTCATCTGTGCTGTAGATGTCACTGACAAGGCTTGGAAGTTTTTTTACCAAACTGAGATGCTGTAACACAAACTCGTTAAACTTTACCTATTTCCCTTCCATCACAAGCTTTCATATTTCCTGCATATTTACGAGGAGAAGCTCTGTTTGAAACAGAAATACACATTTTAAAGAAAGGGTCAATGTTCAACTGCAACATTAGATAGATAGATAGATAGATAGATAGATAGATAGATAGATATTTACCCCACTTTCCCCCCAAAGTAGCTTACAGATAAAACGTAAACATACAAAAACATTGGGGGAAGGGGAACAATCATTAAGGGAATTCCTCTAAACCAGCTGCTAAAGTAATTAGGGATTCAGATTTTCCAGTCTTTTCAGCCTGGAGCAACTTCATTTCTTGAAGTATTAATTGTAGAGTTAAAAACTTGGGAGGGGGGAGGGAATAGTCTATATATTACACACACCACTGATTCAAACAGAACACAGAGTGCTCTTCTAATTGTAATGGTTTCCAGGCATTTGCAGTTGACAATTCCACCAACGCTCTCACAGGAGACTGGGGGAGGGAGAACAACAACAGGCTACAAAGGATGAAATTAGAAAGAAATGGAAGCTGAGATGGAAAACAAATACTTGTGCAAATCAAACTGAGAATCTATTTGATGGATACAGATTTTGCTTTAAGCAACAGGAGCTTGCCATCACTTGGGCTGCTTATGGAACAAGCAGTTACGGATCATGACCGAATGGTCCCATGACTGTGCTACTAAGCAAATGTCATCCCAGCACTTCAAACACAGCGAAGCCCTATTCTCATTAGCATTTCCTCTGGCATAGCAGGAAGGAGGAGAATAGAGGAGAGTGTTCATTTCACCACTCTGACCGAATAAGACAACAAATGCCACTGTGTCTAATTGCTACCTGAACCCAGTTAAAAGTAAAAAAAAAAAGAATCACCAAAATGTCCTGCCAGTTTAACTGGAGCATTGAAGTTTCATCCATTTTACTGAGCTCCTTCAGTAGCTTCCTTGAAAAATGTAGGCTGTTGTGTCAAAAGGGAAAGCAGCCTGCGAATGGGACCCTGTGGGCAGAGAAAGGCTCCTCTCAGGGCTAGTTTTCCTTCATGGTGAAAGATCAACCCAGGTCTTGCACACTGAGAAAGATCAACCCAGGTCTTGCCTCCCCAATACCCTGACTTGTCAGGGAGAAGAAAACTCATAAAGCAGGAGATTTTGAACTTATTTGGAATCTCCCCAGATCCAAGGAGATTAAACACTCAGGTAGCTAAGGGCGCAGGTGGCGCTGTGGTCTAAACCACTCAGCCTAGGACTTGCTGATCGGAAGGTCAGCGGTTCGAATCCCCGCGACGGGGTGGGCTCCCGTTGCTCAGTCCCAGCTCCTGCCAACCAAGCAGTTCGAAAACACGTCAAAGTGCAAGTAGATAAATTACCTTCCGGCAGGAAGGTAAACAACGTTTCCGTGCGCTGCTCTGGTTCACCAGAAGTGGCTTAGTCATGCTGGCCACATGACCCAGGAAAACTGTCTGTGGACAAACATTGGCTCCCTCTGCCAGTAAAGCAAGATGAGCACCGCACCCCCAGAGTCATTCACGACTGGACTTAACTGTCAGGGGTCCTTTACATTTACCTTTTTAACTTCAATAGAAGAAACTAAAGAAACCATCAGAATGTTTTCCTTTAAAACATGAGGCCATTTCTAGGACTACAAAACCACAGAATACACACACTCTCTACCTGCCAACAACCTGCTTTCCATATCATGCATACCATTTTTAAACTGAGCTTCTGAATATAACCCTAGTTACAAATCTGAAATGGGTCCACTCAATGGTAAAACTACTATGACCTTTAAAAACAAAAACAAAAATCCACGCACTGCATTTGTGTATCATCTTTCTAAAAACTGGAATAGTACTAAGCATCTGGAAGATCAGATAGGATAATTTACTAATCACACACATCACTATGGTGATGTCTATTCAACAGTTAGACAACCTCAGTGATTGAAGATCCAGTGACACAGCTCATTACAATCTTGAACATATGCTAACATGGAATGGGAGCTGGGATTGCAATTAGAGGAGTTTTACAGTGCAAGACTAGGCATGTTTACTTGGAAGCAAGCCCCACTGAATTCAGAGGGACTTACTCTCGGGTATGAATGCACAGGATTGCAGTCTTAAGGATTTATCCACTAAGGATAGTCTTTGACATTTATAGGCAATTCTTTCAATTCAAAGAGCACAGTTCAGAAGGAAAGATGACAGCAAACTAGTTGCAGAATATTTTAGCAGTAGATCACCAGAGCATTTCCAGCACTTAGTTTTTAGTTACTATAGCAATACTTCCCTTTAAATATATAGCGGCAAATGCGTGGCAGACACACAAAAGAAATGTCATTTTCAAATCTACATAAAGGCTCTCCTACTTCACGAAACCACATTTCAAACATTGTCATTACTGCTTACTGCCTGAACCACAGGAGGAGACTGGGATAATCTGAAAGGTGCAATTTCCCTCCCCCACCCCCACCCCGGCCAAAAAACACCCCTGTATAAATTGTAGAAGGAATGCATGCACATTTCTCTCTCTCTCGCACTCATTAGTTACTTCAAAACTTTTAACTGTTACCTGCACAATGCTGACTGCAACCACTCAGTGCAGGTTAAGGTTGTAAGAAGTGCCTTGCTGGACCAGAAGAAAGGCCCATCCTCTCAAGCATCCTGTTCTCAGAGTGGCCAACCAGATGCTCATGGAAAACCCAGGAGCAGGACACTTGCTTAACAGCACTTTCCCTACTAGGGATCCCAGCAGGGACTGGAGGTATTACACAGCAAGCATGACTACCCTTATCCTTCATGAATTTGTCTAAACCCCTTTTAAAGTCATGCAAGCTGGTGACCATCACTATATTCCATTCCCAGCAACTTCCACCGTTCAACAATGTGCTGTGTGAAGAAGTACTGGTACCTTCCCTTTTGTCAATCAAAGCCGCAACACGGGCCTTGCAATTCAGCTTACGGTTACCACTATCGTACTGCGTGGGGCATGCAGAGTATGGCTACTCAAAATGTTTTCAACTCTACACTGAAACTGGGGCTGTTAGAAACACTGAAAGGTTAAGAAGCTGTCCTATTGAAGCACACCATTTGTCTAAGTAGCCAGACACTGTCCACACTGCCTCCACTTGGCAGCAGCTCTCCAGGGTCTCAAGCGAAGTTCCTTCCCAGCTCTACTTTTCGAAATCCTCTTAGCTGGAATTTCCAGGGATTGAACTCGAGACCCTCCGCAAGCAAAGCACATGCTCTACCAAATGAGTGACAGATGCTCCCAAGTCCAACTCGGCCAAGTGGGATGGAACCACCAGCCAAGCAAACACAGACGGGGATAAATTTGCATAGAACCTTAAGGCTTACAGTCCTTTAATCAAAAATCCAGAAAGCTGTATCCCTTGTTTACTCACCAAGCAAACAGCTTTATAATATAAGCAAAGAACGGGAGGTCAGGGTGCTTGGGTTTCTGTTCCTGATCCATTAATCCCTACATCAAGTGTACACACCCTCCTTCTCTCCACTCGTTGTTTTCTCTGTCCACAAAACGGTGGCTGCTTCTTGTTCTTTAGGCCAACATGACATTATTCTTGGCTAACAACTGGCATTTGCGGCCACTAATTTACAGGTACATGGATAAATTTAGTCAGGGTTAAGACAGTACTAAAGCCTTGGAAGGAGAAAAAATGCAGTCCAGTTAAAAGGTAGCTATGGGGCAACCCTGTATTGCCCAGCAATGGCACACCTTACATGTAGTGAATGCATAGTGATAAGCATGCGTAGAGGTTTCTGAAGTGTTAAGCGGTTTATGAATACTCCTGATAAATAAAAAAATAGCACCAAAGCTGTATGTGCATACAGACTCCAGGTTCAGTCCATGATATCTCCAATAGGGCTAGAAATGTCCCGTCTGAATGGCTGCTAGTCAGTGAAGACAATACTGAGGTAAATGAAGCAATGGTGTGACTCTGTACCAGATAGCTTCTTAGGTTCTCTCTCAATAGCACCATGCCCTCGGGGGTGCTTTTGTCAAGGGACACAGGGTGGCGATGTGCAGGGTAACTCCCCCCCCCCAGCCCTTTTCTCTTACTCTCTCCTGCCTCCCTTTCCTCAGTATTTCCCCTCCTTGTTTCCCCAAGGGCTGCCAACTGCCCACTCCTGCTTTGTCACATAAGCAGGGTGTAAGCCTGTCAGCCAGCCTTGGGAGCCTCATCTTCCTTAAGGCCCCAGGAGGTTCATGCTAGGGACGGATGCAGATAGGGCTGCTCAATCAAATCATATTGCAATGGTACTGGGACAGAATGGGACAAGTCAGACCTGTGGCTGAAAACAGCTGCAGCCCAGTGAGACAGGATTAGCTAAATTCAATTAAAACATGATTAAGAGGAGGTCTGGTTGTTGTTGGCATCCCTCTATCTCGGGAGACAATGGAAGACACCTTTGGGGGTGAAGTCAAACTGCTGGAGAGTTACAGCAACTGCTGTGGCTGTAGAGACCGATTTGGGAGAGACATGTTTTGCTGCAGCTGGGGCAGATGAAGGCATCCGGTTGTGCTGCTGCAGGTGCACCATTCCATTTCTTATCTCTGCTCTCCTCCCAGTAGTCATTCGTCCTCTGGTCAAACCTATGTCCCCACTGCAGGAGGACGTGTGGATCCAGAATTGGCCTCCACAGTCACTTACAGACTCACTGTTAAGACCGTGTTAATGGAAGACAATCTTACTCGGCTATGAGTCTGTCCAGTATACTATAAGGATGTCCTCAAACCAGGGTTGCATGACTCCAGGGGGCTTACCCTTCGAATATTTTGAAGGGCTGTGTAGTGTTAAACAGGGTGTGGATGTGTGTCACCTTTGAAAGTGATGCTCAAGGCCTCTGGGAACTTCTCATGGCCATCTCTGACTTTCGGGGGAAGCTGCCACAAGGTAAATACAGAGCAACACACTTCATGTGGCGCAGTCTGGCGGGACGGGAATGCCAACTCTGCCAGATGGCAGTCTCCAGCACTGTGATTGAAGTCAAATGCAGAGCTGGCACCCTGTGTTTAAAAGTGCTCTTGTGTTGCTCTAAAATAGATTCCAAATGTCTAATGGCAGGGCTTCTCCCTTACATGCACCCAGAGAGGGAAGAGATTACAAGGAAGAAGAATAAATACACTAACATTAGCCTGTCAAAATACAGGCAGTTGTTTAACTGTGAACATCAGTCAAAGGGGAGGAAACAGACAATGATGATTCCCACCCCCCAGGTAACAATTCTGGATCTCACAGCTTGCCTAGCTCCTTGTCTTTCTGCCTGCCAAGGTGTTGTATCACTATACACAACCTGGCCCAGTTGCACAGTTCAATAGAGAGAGAGTGACTTCATTCTTAGGAGAGGGATGAGGAAGTCTGCAAGGGAGGCATGTCTTCTCACCTCATATTGGCCCAGGTGTTGATGCAAAGGTTGCACCTCTCACAGGGATTCTACTGAAAACTGCCTCCCCCCCCCCAAGCTGAACACTCGCCTTCTGCAACAGAAAGAACTACTCACTATACTGATCACAGGTATCATGTGTCATTTTGAGGCCGTAAGACTGTGGGTGAAGTCCTGTGTTTTTATTCCTTATAGTTGTATAGTTCCTAGTAGCCGTGGGCACTTTCTTTTTTTGAATAAATAAACTTTATTAATCTGGATTTTCAAGACACCCTACAAAAGAGAACCACAAAACAAATATAAAACAGATCAAAAACATCAGAAACAAAAGCAATTATCATAGCAGCTGTAAAAATACAAAAAGCAGTAGATATAAAATCAGTTAAAATCCTGGGCATTTTTTTTAAATGTCTAAAACGTGGGCACTTTCTCTAAATAGATGATGATAATGATAGAGCAGAATATCCACACACAGAGACCAACAGCCTTTGCTGAACTGTCAGTGGAAGACTCTCAAGATGGGGTTAAAAAATGATTTTTTTAAAAACAAAAAATCCATGCAATAAATACTAGTGAAAAAATTATAATAATTACCTGTGCTCCAGAGCTAGAACACAAAGTTATACAAGATAGGTTTCTTAGAGAGAGACAGAGAGACACTACGGCAGAATGGTTGCACATCCACAAAACCAAAATACCTTTGGACTTAGTTCACAGCTCTACTGATGTAGAATGAAGTGCACATTCATCACTTTGCAAACACATAGAGGTAGAATTATGAGCATACAACTCTCATAACCAACGGTTTCATATAAAAAGCAAAGCAAACCCATAGCCGCCAGACGAGTTTCAATCTGCTAGTCATCCTCAGCAGCATAAACTTCAAAGACACTAGAAATGAGTCCAATTAGAGCAGGAAAGATGTAGCTCATAAAGTTCTGGGGAAAGTACTCAAAAGTATGAGTTTGTAGGATTGCAGGGGTGGAGGGATTAGGCATAAATTCATCCCTGGGAGTAAAGAGGGAATTGTGGAGTTTTCTAGTGCCTGGTGAATTTGTGCATGCAAGATGGAAAAATTGCTGCACTTGGATACTCATTTCTTGTACAGCTCTACTTTTATGCTGCTGAGGAAGACTAGGGAGTTGAAATGTGCCTTCACCCTGTGACTTTTGCTTTTAGAACAATAAAAGGCAGCATCTACTAAGGAATGGGATTCAAGCCTTCTGGAGTTCCTTACTCTGGTTACCCTTCTGAGGGCATATGACTAGCAGCTGCAGAATTTAGCAAATGGGATTTAAAAAGTGTTAATGATCCAAAGTGCAATGTTCCTGGTTACTACTATTTTAAATCCACAGAACCCAGAAGAGCCTTCTCAATGTTAGAATACCAGCTGAATTAATTTTACAAGTATGAACAAAATAACCAGTTTTTAAAAGCAGCATTTCAACTACCTGAACTTTGTTTTATGGTATAGCTTCTTTAAATTATAAAATAAAATGGATTAAAAACTGTATTATATATCTGGGAATACTGAATTACGTTTACAACAGTCAATAAAGCAAAATCAATCTTCCATGATTTTTTTTCCTTTTTTCTTCTTTTATCCTGATAGTGTATTTACATTTTCAATAAGACTCCCACGTCTAATTAATCCTTCATGGTGGGTTTTGTTTCCTGTCCCTAATTTGTTGCATAAACGAGCAGCAGTAGCCATGTGGGGTGCTAATTCTTTATTAGATCTAATTCTTTATTAGATGGCCTTAAAAAAATCCAGCCATATATAATTTAAGAGATTAAAAAGGGGGCTCGAATGGGATTATGTATTCTGGTGTTCTTTCAACGATTTTATTAATCATTCCCCAATCTTACAACCTTTTACTACAGGGTTTTCTCACAAAATAAAACTCCTGTTTGATTTTACAACACATTATTTTTAAATAATTGTTACTTATTATAAGTGGAGTTATCTACCATCTCATCATGACCTTGTAACAGTTCCCGCTCCCATATTTAGAGAAAGTTTATCAACTTTGTTCCCAAGATTTTCCAAAATCTCTACAGAAATATATTTTGTGCCCATTTTATGACATATTCTTTAACTTGCTACCTTTCGTGCTTCAATAATGATTTATAAAATTTTGGTATCAATTGCTTTTTTCATTTTTAACTTTTCAGATTCTGCCATGTCACCTACTTGAATCATCCTGGAATATTCAGTTAAAGCTGCTCTACTTTGAAAAAAATTCAAACCGCAGAGCAGTTGAACCATTTAATTTTATCTTTCTTCTACGTAAGGCAATATGCAATTCCAATGCAAGAAAACTTTACATCTCAAAAGATTACTTTATTCCTAGATGGTGACGCTTATTATTCAGCACCCATTTCAACACTCTTGAGATCCCACATTCCATCAGCAACTCATGAAGACATCTGTATGCTGTGGCAGATTAGAAGTATTTCGTTTCCCTTGCAAATTATCATTTTGGATGGCCTTCATTACAGCAGTTCAAACTGTAAGTCTCATTTGCTTATATTTGCAGAACAGGGGGGGAAGGGGGGAGGGAGAAAGCCACTCTACATTCCTCCTCCACCCCATGGAAAGGAAGGGAAAAGAAAGCACAACAGCTGTTTTTCAAAGATCTGAACATTCTGCAACATAGTAGTTATCATATATTACCTATATAAATAGAACAAGCACACGAAGTAACGGATCTCTAGAGCCTTTGGTCCACCCCTTGTTCCAGTTTACCAAACCATGCACTGGCATTTGAAGTCTATCAGATGATTGCAGGTCACTACTAATCTTGTGGATATCTTCCATTTTCCCAGCATGCTTAGACTGAGGAATGACTAATACACAAAGCTAATCCCTCTTAATGCCTTCAGAAACGCTTTAATTTAGATACATTCTAAGTGAAAAGCCCAGCTTTTTCTAAACGCCAGAAGCACTAAGGAAAATTTGAGGTGGAAACAAAGAATATTGCTGTTTCTTAAATGCTGCTTGAATAAGAACAAGCTGTTCAGACCCAAGTTATAAGCACAAGAAAAGGGGGCAGGGAGGAAAAAAAACAAGGAAAAGGATTGGTCACGGAGCCTGGTTTTCTAGCCTTCTGGGCAGCTATCAAGACTGAGGCACAAAACAGTGGTTTTCATCTTGCCAAGCAGCGGAATGATATAGGACAGGGGTCTGCAACCTTTTTCAGCCGTGGGTCAGTCCACCGTCCCTCAGACCATGTGGTGGGCCAGACTATATGGGGGTGTGTGTGTGTGAACAAATGCCTATGCCCCACAAATAACCCAGAGATGCATTTTAAATAAAAGGACACATTCTACTCATGTAAAAACACACTGATTCCCAGACCATCCGCAGGCCGGGCTGAGAAGGCGACTGGGCTGCATCTGGCCCCCGGGCTTTAGGTTTCCTACCCCTGGTATAGCTAGCTCCCCGATACCAAACCTATTTGAAGCTGAGTTTCAGCTGCTCCTTCTGGATCACAGTGCAGAATATTGCCTCACTGGTTTCCTAGCTCAATTATCCACATGACTGAAGCCCCGTTCAGGTGGTCAAAAAGCACACACTGAGGAAGGCAGTGACAATGGAGTGCATGTGAACCCAACCTCAAATGTCCCTGTGCATCTTGTTCCACGCCCAGGGTGTACACAGGACCATTCAGAGCTGGGTTGGCAGATGTATGCCCCTCCACACTTTTATTCTTTGGTTGGTAGGTTTTTTGCACCCCTGGACAAGGATTGAAATTTCTCTTTGCCCTCCAAAATACGATCTTGCAATCATGCACACATGTGAGAGGTTGTGTGAGAATTAGCAAGTAAGATCTAGAATTGATTCATGAATAGCAGATACCATTTTGTTCACTGCCTTGGCAGGAGGAGGAAATGACTGCACTGCAGCTATTAATATCTCTCAGGGCTAGTAGACATGTATATGTTCCTCAGCTGCTCTGTCAACATTGAAAAGTACTGTGTTTTGGTGAACACTGAGTGACATGCAAGTTCTAATGGTGGGGAAGAACCCGAGGCGGCTCATTCACAAATAACGTTGATGCTACAGTCAAGTGACAAACATGTATGCATTAATAAGCAAGTGAATTTGAAGATGCAAGCGAACTTGCAGTTGAGAACCAAGTGCTTTGAGATAAAGATGAGCATGGCACAGAGGGAGGTGCACAGCAGCAACTAAAAGAGAGCAAAAAAAAAATTGTCCAGTGAGAAATATCCATAAATGAAAACTCCTGGATTTGCCACAGCCCTCTCAGAAAAGCGCCACTACTTTCCAATTTGAAAAATTAAGACAAAACAACAGTAATGCTCATTGCAAGAAGAGGCAAGCCAACAGCAGCAGCCATAAGATAAAACCACGAACTGTGAATAACCCACCTCATCCCTAATACACTGCTAAATGAGAAATCTATTGAAAATCTGTACTAAACAAAAGATCCCAATTTTAGTGGATTATCTCATCTTCAGAATTAATTTTAAAGTGGATAATAAAAAGGGAAGAAATAATAATTCTGTCACTCAGGGCTTTTTCAGAGTAATAGTCTCTTAATGGCAGCTCTACTTTAGGCCTATTGATAAAGAACGCCCACTCCACCAAGAAGTGTTATGAAACCACACCAGCACCATCAATCCTGGCGAACACTTAATGAATGCGTAATATAAGGGCTTGTGGGGTCACCTGTAGCTATTACCATTTCTTTATCCCAAAGGGTGTGTAATTACAAAAGCTCCAATATCAGGTTCATATCTGACAGGGTTGGGGCACATCTTACCTTGCAATTTGCTTATTATGTGTCAGTGAGGGAGTCCACTGAAGTATGATTATTCTGACATGTAATAGGAAAGTTACAAGACAAGGTGTGATTAAGAGTGTTGGCATAGGGCATGGGGAAGGCAAGCTCAAAACACCACATAAGCCACAAAACCATCCTTAGAGCCAGTATAGAGTCAGTGCACTGGTTTACACATCACTGTAAACTATGGTTTGAAATAAACAATTGTTTAAGGTGAATGTGAATTTTGTTCCTCTCCACTCCTCCTTTCACTGCCATTGGTACATAAAGGCTCTCTGTGCATTATCTTGCCGATATCGACCTTATCCACCCCACCTCTTATATTTTCTATGATTATAAGATTCTTGAAGCACAGAACTATTTCTTTTTTTTTTAACAAGATTTTATTAGCATTTTCATAATATAACAAAAACCCAACCCCACACCTACAAATACAAAAACAAATACAAATACACATAAAGTCAGGATTCTTCTTATTTATATACCTTACAAACAAAAAAAAATTTCTAGTTCCGAATCTTGACGCTTGACTTCCCCCGCCTTTTCACCTTCGGTTTTACTTCAATATACTATTTCCTTAACAACTTTTCTCTATAAAAAGATTTAACTTTACTTAAAACAAAAAAGAAAACATACTTTTCTCTATCTTAACATTATAACCTAAATCATTACCAAATATTCTTATAGCTAAACTTATTTCTTCTGTCCTTTATCATGCTGCTTTTAACTTAAAGTTCCATATCTCCTTACTTATTTAAAATATACTTATAATTAACAGACTTCACACTCCGATTTCAGATACCATGACAGACCATTTAGATTATACATTTAATACTTCAACCCACGCCCCTTCTGTCCATTGTCTTTTTCTGTCTTTCTCCAAAACCAAATCTCCAATTGCCTTCCTCTGAGTGTCCACAGTTCCAGGCATCATCCACAGCAAACCCAGCATCGAACCTCAGGGCGTTCCTCATCTGCATTCTGGGCTCCTCCGTTTCCTTTTCTCCTTCTTCTTGTAAAAATCTTAATTCCATGTCCCATGCCCCCGAGCTGCCACCTCGGAGACTGGATCTTGTAAATTTTCCCATTTCAGATTCCTTTCCCCGGATTTGCCCAACCATTTCAGACCATTCTTCAAACGCCCCTCCCAGCTCTTTGCCAAGGCTTGATTCCATTGTGTAGAACTTTTGAAAAGCCTCCTCTGTGGAAAGTACATCCTTTTTATGAATAATTCCACTCAAGACTTGTAGTTTGCGATTAAGCAATTCCATCTGCAAAACGGTGAGCCTTTCCTCATCCTGTAGATCAGGGTTCGATACCAGTGCAAGCGCAAAGGCCAGCATTTTAAGAGAGAGGGTGGGTATCAGATTTCCGTTCCTGTCTCTTCCTTCCTTTGTTTCAGTTTTTTCCCACGACACACCAAATCGCCGCCATTTCTCCGAAGCCGGAGTATAAAGACCAAAACTTCAAACGGAGATATTTTTTCCCCGGTTAACCCCCGAAGGGAGATCTCAACAGACTCAGTTTTCAAATTCCAAGTACTTTCTATTGATTGTTGTAGCAGCAGTCACTTAAAGGGTTAATTTCTTTCACCTCTCGAAGGGAGGGAGGCGGGCTGCCTTTCTTCTTTCCCCCAGATCGTTCCAAGAATACAAAGAGTCAATCAATTACTCACAGCCTCTGGGTTCTTAACAGCTCCTTAATGACAGGTAGAACTTAGACGCTCATCACAGGCTTTGCCGCCGCATTTTCATCCCGGTTGGGGCTTCTCCCCTATAGCCCGGCTCCGTCGTCCCTTCACCCCCACTCCCCCTTTACAGGGGGAGCGGGGGAAGGGTTCGGAGCCACAACGGGCACAGCCGGGGAGCCCAGGGTGCGGGACGCTCTTCCCGCACCCCAACCGGAGCCCCGCTATGCGGCTGCAGGGCTCCTAACCCCCGGAATGAACTGGGTGCTTCGCAGCCGAAGCAACCCACGACCACCCATAATGGCGTCAGCCGCCGGAAGCCCGAAGCACAGAACTATTTCATTAATTTTGTCCAGTGCTGTCAAGTATGAAGCCAAACCAAATTATTTTTAGAAAGGTTCAACCTATTATTTGACAGAAGTCTAATATGCAGGTTACCTTCACAGCAATTTACAGATCTAGAATTACTTTTACGTTTAGTCAAAATTGTTGCCAACTCACAATATAATACATCCCTGCAGAAATTCATTCCACTCCTACCTCAAATCGTTACCAAGGGAAGCCTGAATTAGCACATTTTCCAGCAACATTTTAAAAAAATACTCTTTAGTCATGAAATATTCTGGAGCTGCTGATTCCTGATCTATTCATTAAAAGAAAAAAGAAAAAAAACAACCTCAGATAGCTATCCTCTTCACACTTTTCATGGCATTATCTAAGCCACACTTTTTTGGAAAAAGCTATCAGTGACTTCCACTCTCTTCACAACTGTGTGTGAAGCATATGCTTGAGTTAAGCTGTTCCATCTTTTCTTCCCACATGTACTTGAAAATGGTTTTGACACTTCCTCTGTTCAGAAAGATGTGTCTACGTTCCAAGCATCTTCTATGCCCAGAGTTCTTCATACACACTTCTTCCTATTCCGTCAATTTCCAGTCCTCCTTTCTAAAACATTCTCCACCACAGTTCACATTTTATTACCTTTATGTCTTCCTCCCAGAAGAACCCAGGACAGCAAACAACAAGTGATGAAACAATACAATATATCTTTAAAACATCGTGAAAACAATTCCATCACAGATGCAGGCTGGGAAAGACTTCAACTTCAAAGGGTTGTTGAAAGAGGTGGGTGCCAAAGAGACAACAGAGAACATTTCCTATCCTTTGACCCTGAACACACACAAAGCTGTGGGAGCAGATGGGGACTGTACCACTTTTAGACTTGCAGGGCAAGGGGCCACACAAAGTGCTCTTCTACTCACACAGAAAAGGCCACGATACATCGAAACACCTCCTTCTTTGTATAGAGGAGCACTCCGCTATACAATCCCCCATGTGGTATGGCCCAAACACAGTTGAAAAATATCCTATGTTTCCAAGATTCCATGTAATCAATATTCCTTCCATGGAGAGTGATTCACTTGTGTCAATTGCCTTGCATACCCACAGGCCCAAGGGCACACAGCTCAAGTCACTCCAAGGGCCACTTTTATATTTTTATAATTATGCTTTTGTTTCCAACCATAAAAATGTACGATGTAAAGTAATTGCAGATCGTAATCCTAAAAGCGACTATTTTTCTTCTTCTTTTTAACTAACCCAAGAGGACTGCATCAAATCTTTAACCATGGTTGTAATGCAATTCGAAGCTACTAACATGAGTTTGGCCAAACTGCGAGAGGCAGTGAAGGATAGGCGTGCCTGGCGTGCTCTGGTCCATGGGGTCACGAAGAGTCGGACACGACTGAACGACTGAACAACAACAACAACAAATGCAATTCTAACTTGGGAGGTTTCTTTAAATGATTAGCGAATAATCAGTTCTCTCTGTGCACCACTACAGGTCTGCACCACCACCCCTTCTTTAAAACTTTTCCATTGAAGCCCTCTTTCCCATGGAGGTCTCTGTACACATATAGATTCTGTGCATGCACAGAGCAACGTTTCAGAAAGTTGTAGAGCTTCAGTGTGTGGGAGCTGGCACTCCTCCTCTTCCCTCATGTGGGCAGAGCCTAAGCAGTGTGTATCCTAAGTGGCTCTGCATTCTGCCTGGGACACACTGGGACAACTGGCACAAACTCCACCATGCATCTCTTAACCGTGGGACTGCAGAAGCAACGCCAGAATAGCAATGCTACTACCACTTTTGATACGTGGGAAATGGGTGAAAATTGGAATTCACTCAGTCACACATAGACAGCTAGGGGGCTGCAATTAGCCCACAGGATTTGCATTGTGCAGACTTAATGCTGCTTAAGATGCAACTGACTAAACTGGTCTACATTTCCTTCTTTCTTCACCTGCCTTTTACCTCTTTAATACAGCAATATCAATGGCAACGTGGAGCAGTTTAAGCACCACCTAGGCAGGCTCCAAATAGAACAGGCATGTCCAACAGGTAGATCTCTGGCCCTCAGCAATCTCCTTACAAAAAAGCGAAAAACACAACAACAACAACCACCACCACCACCCAACTTTAGCTTCCTAAAAAGAGCTCCACAACTTTGGGCAGATCACTGCCAGTTTTTTTTATACTGTGAGTAGATCGCAGACTATTGGGAGTTGGATGTCCCTGAAATAGAACAACATGCAGACTGGTTTAAACTGCTGCTCGTTAGCTGTGCTAGCACTTCCACTGATTAAACCACATCACTGGGCAAAGGATATGGAGACGCTGTTCCGCAGACCTGATGTAGAATATTGGCTTCATTTGGCAACCCAGTACTCTATGGGGATTCTTGGCTCCTTCCTATGTATTTTCCCCTACACACCACTGCAAGAAGTGTCTGCAGCAAAAATTATTTCCACTACTTTGTGCAAAGTAGCATCTTACTTCAAATATGACTATTTCTCCAGTGAACTGAGATTGCACATGTTTTTAATAGAACTGTAAAGATGCCATTTGGCTGAAAGGAAATGAATTAACCCAAAGGAACAAAAATTCAAAAGCTATAATCTCACTGTTTCCTTTAATTCCTAAACTTTCATAGGGCACCTAAAGGCCATGACAACAGTGCATTTAAATCATCATCATCATTTAGAGAATATGTCTTATTCACTAGTGAAAAGTAACACCAGGGAATAAACATTTCAGCCCATCAAGGCAAGATGTAACTAGGTGAGCAAAGCACAACCCTAAGAATATAAATAACATAACCTGAAGCCATCATGTTATTTTCTCAGTCACCATCTTTGCAGATCACAACTTGCAGACATTACACAATGCTTCCTACTGATGAAACAGAGAAAGATATTGGAAGTAATTAGAATATTCTGCCAAGCCAGGGTGGGATTTCTTTTTCAGCCCAAGGCCTCATTGCCTTGTGAACAGCCTTCCAGGCAAAAGCTGGCTCACACAGAAGGTCAGTGGCTAGGAGGCACCTTTCAATAACCAAGGACTCTTGAGCACAGCAGGATCAGCAGAAGGTAGACTCTTACTCTTTGCACAGTGTGCTCCATTGCAGCCACACAAAAGCCAGAGGTTTATAAACCACACACCTAGACCACCATATAGGGAAGCAAGGGGCATTACTATCATTTCAGCCATGCAAGTGTGCTCAAGAAGGGTGTGGAGGGCTTGTGCTCCTTGGGAGAAGGGGAGGGAAACCAGCTCCACTGGGAGAAACTGTCTCTCAAGGCAACTGGAGCACTTGAAGCAGCAGTTTCAGAGTTTTAAATATTCCCCTCCTGGTAATCTCCTACCCTAACCTGTTGAATGGAAACAGCTGAGCAGGAGAGAACAACAAAGAGCTGTGTTGTGCACACATGTGAGTGAGTGTGTACATGTGGGGTTTGAGGTTGGTGTCTCTCCAGAAAGAAAATGCTCCCCACACAACTCGCACATTTGAGGACATGATGTCTGAAATGGTCCAATGTGTTCCAACGTCAATTAAGCAGACTCTGTGACCCTGAGGAGATTGCGTGTTGAATTAAAGTGCAACATCCTTCAATAGTATGGATGGGGAACACACATTCACAAAAGAAAGATATTTTGTTAATAAAATACTATTACATTTATATCCAACCCTTCCTCTGAGGAGCTCAAGCTGGGGTACACAGTTCTCCCCCCTCCATTTTATCCTCACAACAACCCTGTGAGGTAGGTTAAGCAGAGAGGATGTGATTGGTCACCCAGTGAGCCTCATAGTCAAGTAGAGGCTAGAGCCCTGGTCTCCCAGGTCCTAGTCTGAAATTCTAACCACTACACCACACTAGTTCTCTATCCTGAAATGGAGATGTGTATCTGGATGCAAACCCATTGCACATTTCCCCATCCTTCAAGTTTGAGACCCTGTTTCCGGCTGTGGGTGGGTTTTCTGAATAGAGTGACAGAACGAAAAAAATAACATTAGGAATGTTAGATCATATAAAATTCATCACCCACTAAAACATGAATGCACACACCAAACCCACCTCTTTTAAACCAAACTAGAGTCCAAGCTTGTCCATTTTTACTATTAAAAAGGCATAAATTGAAAAACAATGCATTCGACTATTATAGTTATTTGTATCATGAAGGAAACCTGTTCTTCACAAGGTTATAAAGACTTACCTACCTACATTATATCACCTACAAGGAGAAATAATGGTTTTGTGTTACACCACTCCATGCACCCACAACTGATGTAGTCTGTACAGTCATACCTCTGGTTGCATTCGCTGCGGGTTACATTCGTCACGGGATACGAACGTGCTGAACCCAGAAGTACCAGAAAGGGTTCCTTCCGGGTTCATCGCTTCGTGCATGCGCAGAAGCACTAAATCGCGTTTTGCACATGCGCAGAAGCGCCGAATCGTGCCGTGCACATACACAGATTTGGTGCTTCAGGTTGCGCTCCTTTCATGTTGTGAATGGGCCTCCAGAATGGATCCCATTCGCAACCAGAGGTACCACTGTCAGATTTCTTTACAGCTGGCAGATCAAGCGCATATCAGCCAATTTTTAGCCGAGTGATATCATTTGCAATCAAGCCATGATGAGAAACCTGAAGAGGTATATAATAAATTCAGGAGGAAAGAATACAGATAAAAATAATAATTGCTTTAAAAAATCATATGAAAACCAAAGACAGGGTGTTTGGAACTAGTCCCGTCCCCCCCCCCCTAGCACAACTGATAGATCCTGAAGAAGGATCTGTGCTAGAGAGGAATTGAAAATGACATTAAACTTTTAATGACAGACTTCTGGTTATCAGAAGGCACTGTGTCACAGGATCCACTTGAATCCATTTCCAAATGACAACACTTGTTCCAACAACAACTGTAACACATTTTTATATCCATGTTTGCACATTGTTATTTACTGCAGGCTCCAAGTTCTCGAGTGGTGGCCAAAAACAGCTTTCATTATCACTGGGATCTTTCGTTACACTGTTCTATTCCACGCAGAGTGAAACATTATTATTGTTCTTCAATTCTAGTTTCTTAGTTCATTTTGCACGCACTCAACCGAGGGTGAATGCAATAGGTACGGCTACAATACTGCAGGAAAAGATACGCTTGTAGCAGAGTGAAAAATCTGAGCCAATAAAAAGCAACTTCAAATTCAACGTAGCATGTTAAGGTTCAAGACTAAGAGGTATAATGTTCACGGCCTCTTACTAAAAGGCTTCCCCCACCAAAAAAGTGTCCAAACACACTCTTTGCCCCCTGTGATTTAGACCTGAGGCTGCAGAGCTGAAGGACAGCCCACCAGGGCCCCATTCAAAGAATGTTTCTTTGTGTCTATCAAGGGTTTATGTGTGCATGTGTGCACACATGTGCATATTTCATTATACTATAATGAGACTTGAGCATAATTTGAACAGAGACAAACTACAAATCTTGTAAAATAAATAATGCAGCAAGACCAGCTTGGTATCTTCCTGTATAGAGGGGTGGCCAACTGATAATGGCTCCCACCCCTGCAAGCTGCTCCTTCCAGCCCACCCAACACCTGATAGCTCAGTGCCCTGGCTGCTACTCTCACTCTCAATAGGTTGTTCACTCAACAATCCCTTTGGCTCTCCCTTTGAAGGCTGGGGCAGGCAATGCTATTTGCATAGTTCTCATCCCAAGTGAGGAGACTTGGGCAAGCAAGTGGGCACTCCCATGAGTAAGGTGAGTCTGCTATGGCCAGTGCAACCAGTGGGGGATATCAGGACCTGAGTCTGTTGAGCGAGCCCACTGTCTGACTCAGGCTTATGCGCCACCCGTGTTGCCAAAGCAACCTCGCTCTCAGGATCAGGCTGGACTTTGCCCCTTCTGCTGGGATGTCAGCTAGCAGACTATCAACCTGCTCAGTAATCTCCTCCCATTCCTCATCTTCTTCTGGCAGATCCTGCCAGGACCGGCCCTCCCAGTTTGTCATTCATGACAGTTGCAAATGAGGCACCTCTTCTCAGTAATGTCATTCATCCAAGTAACTCTCACACTGCTGTTGTTCAGTCGTTCCGTTGTGTCCGACTCTTCGTGACCCCATGCACCAGAGCACGCCAGGCACGCCTATCTTTCACTGCCTCCCGCAGTTTGGCCAAACTCATGCTAACAGCCCCACAACTCCTGCATTCCATGGTAGCTTTATAGCCCTTCTTACAAAACTGGGATTAAAGCCAAAGTGGCAACCCAAATCAATGATAAACAGCTGGGATAAATCAGCTATTGTGTGTACAATTCTGCAGTTACTCTTAGTAACTGCTTCATGCTTTTTTCCTAAATCATACCACTGTAAATTCCTCAGGGCAGTTCCCTCTGTTTGTAAATTTCTATCATCCTGCTGACTATGGATGCTACTATAATTAATTAACTATTACCGTTTTAACAAATTCTGCTGCTTTAGGGACCATGTGCATAAAATAAACCTACAGCACAGTTTGAATAAGCAGCTTTTGTTTTGATTTGCCTTTCAAATAGGCTCATTTGCCTTATAAATCAAGTTGCATTAGTTTGAGTTGAACAAAATACTACTGCCCACACTGGGACATTTCTTGCTTATTCCTCAATGCATGCCCCTCGCTGATCAGCTCCGGTATCTCCATCCACACAACAGAGGAGAGGGAAAGAGCTGCAAAATCAGGACAGAGTATGCTATGACTGGCAAAAGAAGATTTAATACTTAAAGAGATATTACAACAAGATCTGTCTAGCCTAGAATTCTGCATCTCCATTAGTCATCAGCCAGATGTCCCTGGCAAGCTCAGGAGTGTGGTGAAGATTATCATCCGAATTCTCTAACATCTGGCAAAATAAGTAGTATCTCTGAATATGCGGGTTTCTTTTTTTATCATGGCTATATAATAGCCATGGTTAGATCCATTGCACACAACCTTCTGTAATCCTTTTTTAAAAGCCATTTGTGCTACAGGCCAAACACAATTATTTTTGGTAATTAATTCCATAGGTTAATTATTCAGTCATCATGCCAGTCCGTGGTTAAGAAAGTTTAACTGTGGTTTGGGGCATGATATCTGAATTTACTGTGGGTTGTGATTAGCCAGCAAATCAAAATAAAAAACCAGAGTTTTAAAAGTGGGCGGGTGTTTTCGGAGGTGTTCCTCTGGCTATTTTGGAATCCCAGAGGGATCAAACTAGCAACCAGAACAAGCAAAGTTGAACTCTGCCAGGCCTTTTAAAACTTCTGAAACTTTTCAGAATTTGGACTTGTTGCTGTTTTGAACTATGGTTTAAATGCTGTTTTTACAAAACTATTAAGTTTATGTTTTTATCTATGTTATTTAATTATTAACTTTGTATGCCACCCTTCCTCTGAATATTCACAACATAAAAATACAAAATGAGAACACAAAATATGTAATAAAAACAAAAACAACCACCACCCCCATCCCACAAACACATTTTAAAGGACATAGAATGTTAATCAGTCAAACCCAAAGGTCTGGTTAAAGAGAAACATTTTCATCTGGCACCTAAAGATATCTAATGAAGGCACCAGGCAAGCTTCCCTGGGGAGAGCATTGCACAAAAAAGGGGGAGCCACCACAGAAAAAGGACTGTTCTCATGTTGCCACCCTCTGAGGCACACGGTAAAGGGCCTCGGATGATGATTGCAGTCTGGGGAATCCCCCAGAGCCATCTGGAAATCTAGCTCTGGAAATCATCCTGAAATCTTTGATGAAATCTATGAACAAAATGGCAACTCAAACATACACTTTCGCTAGCTAAGGGAGTTGGAAGTGCAAATGAGCCCTAGAAATATAGGCTGGGGTTGAAGAAAGAGTCATGAATATTCCAACAAGGCAATTCCATCACATGACTGATATGCCTAACTATACAGTCATACCTCATGTTGCGTTCCACTCTTCTTACGGAGTTTCAGCTTACGAATGCGGCAACCCCGGAAGTGTTTACTTCTGTGTTCTCCACCCGCGCATGTGCAGAAGCGCTCGATCATGCCACGCACATGCACGAAAGAGGCACTCTAGTTGTGGACTATTTGGGGTGCGAACGGCACCCCGAAACGTATTAAGTCTGCAACTAGAGGTACCACTGTACAAACATTCCAAATGCAGCACTCTTACACTTCACCATCATGAGGGCAATATTGCTACACTGGATAGCATACAAAATCAGGAATCTACAGACCAGGTTCTATTTTTGTCTGTAATTGGCTGAATGTGAACCAAGCACTTTTTTCAAGGGCCACCGTTTGCTTATCACCACCCTTCTAACAGACTAGACCTGCTTATCTCTGAACTGAAAACACTATTCATAGATAACATTAACAGCAACAGAAGCAGTCATATGCTTACTTGGTGAGCAAGTGAGATTGTTGGGAGTTTTCCCTGAGAAACTGGCACACTCAATTTATGCATCTGGAATTATCACCCAACTATCCCTTCTTCAGATTGCCTCTTCCAGAAGAAGAAGAAGAAGAAGAAGAAGAAGAAGAAGAAGAAGAAGCCTTAAAGCAGAAAAGTTATTGCGCCAGACACACATGGACTTCTTTTTCAGGATAAAGGATTTTTTACACAGTCTTATCAAGAAGCAGAGTATGTTGTATCAGAGATCACTTCGGGTGGGGGTCATTGATGGGGGGGTGCAGCATGCCAGCAGCAGCCAGTGCTTCCATAACTATGCCTCTCATTGCCCTACCCTAAAGCTAGTAAAAGCAGAATATGAAATGGGTTTGCAAGTATCCTTTGGTCCAAGTTCTGTAAGCAAGTTACAGCTCACTTGGCAGAGGTTGCCCTATTCTGGCTTTAAAAATATATATACAAAGGTATATGCTATATAGAGTCCTCAATACCGTATACATTTTGCAGTCAATGAAAAGATCTTACAAGCTAAGAGCACAACTATATGGTCTTCCATTGATCCAGACTAAGGGCTAACCAGGCAGCTGAATGACAGAATGTCGTATGTAGGTACCCATGAACTGGAAAGGTTAGTTGCCTGCATTTGTCTGGAGACATCAATGCAAAGAAACTTGTGACATGCTGCGCCAGAGCTTGAGTTCCATCACAGAGCTTCTGTCACCAGTGAAAAGTATTGCTTCCAAGAGTAAGAGCAAATTTAATTAGTATTTTTCTTGTTTTCCCGCAAGCAAATTGGTAGGAAAGATCACCTTCTCCACCATGAACTTATATGTGTGTGTTCACTCCTTCATCTTCTTGAATCACAAGAGGTGTCTTGGTTTAGTACCATGCTGCATCAAAAACAATATTTATTCCACTTCGATCCCTGTACAGGACAACTGCATACTCCCGCATTGCAGGGAGTTGGAGTAGATGACACTCAAAAGTCCCTTCCAACTCCACAATTCTATGATTGTATTATTCTGTTTTGGTGAGCCTAAAAATGTTAAAACGTATTGTTTCAGAAGCCAGAGCAGAGATGGGCTAAATCAGTTTCATAGCTAGTACTAATGCTTTGACACACTCATCTCCCGCTCCCCAATTGCCCTCCTCTTCTAGGAAAGCAAGCTGTCACAGCTTCTCCCCCCACCAAAAAAAATATATCTTTGCATCTAATGTGCTTTGTACAGAGAGATGCAACATGAGATTGCTTTAACATTGGAAGGCTGGAGAAGCTCAACATTCCAAGGGCGTTAAGTCACTCACATCTTAATCAGCCACACTGTGCTTGGGTAGGGGCCTTGAGGAAGGGGGGGGAATGCTGCAATGGAACACTCTTTGGCTTTCTATTAGACATCAGCAGATTGGGGAAATCGGCAGCAGAAAACTCCAGTGTGCATCACTGAGACTTGCACGGGAGGACTGTTTTCTTTTTGGTGAGTAGTATGGTCTGTCCCCCGTCCCCCCTGATTTAAGGCATCTATGTTAATCAGCTGTGTAGCCTAGAATAAATTTATCTGGTACATTTTGCTACTGAACAACAGTACAACACATTCCTTTCTGCATGGCAATTCTGGAAGAGGCTGCCACTGCTGGAAGGCACTCCTCTTGCTCTGTGCTGAAGCTCTGCACTCATGACGCATGGACACCTCATGAGAGCATATGAGGAGCCTGCAAAGGCAGAGGAGGACATGGGTCATTCAAATTTCAGTGGCACCCCTGTGTGAGGCTAAAATACACACACACACACACACACACACACCACCTCTTCCCTTCCATTCTGTTCAATTTATAGTTGTGATGCCCAGTGTGGCAGAACCAGCTGTGCTACCCTAAATCCGTCTCCGGAAAAGGCCCATCCAGCCCAGTGGGTATGCAGGTGTCTAACAGGACACGATAGGGAGACGCGGAGGGCTTTGAATCTGAGCACAGTGCTGGTGGAGGGTGAGTGTAACCCTTTCCCCTAAGCCAAGGACGAGGTGAACTGTGTGTGGCTCTCTGGATGTTGCTGGACTCCCAACTTCCATCAGTCCCAGGCAGCACAGTCAATGGTCTGAGATGGTGAGAGTTGTAGTCTAACAACCTCTGCCATCTCCAATCTGCTATTAGCCCTGCAGCATGAAAAATAAGAGTCACTGCTGTGGACCTTTGCTGCCTATTTCGGGCAAGAAGTTCCACGAAATGAATGAAAAATATTTAATTTAGTAACAGTTGCTTCTTGGCCTTGGAATTAAATTCTCACATTTCCATGTTCTTCCTTAACCATCAGCTGTGTGGCCCTGGGCAACTGTGTGTATTGGGTGGGGCAGAACAATCTGGGGCCTTTATCAGGTCCTTTAATGTCTCAGAGGCACATGGTTCACTTACAAGGGTAAAGCAGGCTCACTGAGATACCAGAGTTAATCAGGAAACAGCATCAAAGAATATGGAGAAAGCAGACAGTGATGTCAGAGGATGAGGAACCAAGGACAAGACTCTGCAGGACAGGCCAAAGGAAGGCTCAGTGACACAGCATGCCGTACCAACAGGCCCACTGCTTGTAAATAAGAAGGAACACAGAAAGACATGAGCATAGCATGGAAGGTGCTACAAATGACTACAATGCAACTGTGCTTATAATCATGGCCATGGAGCACTAGACTCACGCATTATTCATTTGTTACATTAAATATTTATTGCGCTTTGATAAGCGATTTAAAAATGAACAGCAAGTAGGGCAATTGTTCTATTAACCTAACCAAGTGTCCCATTCTAAATGGCAAATCTTGTTTGCTTTTATTGTGCAATGGGATTACTTAGTCTACCCATCACATCCACCTTAAAAAAACAACAACCTTAGGTTGGTGTACATGGAGTTATGTGACGCTATCCTCACAACCATCCTGCAAAGTGGGATCTGTTGATGGACCACCCCATTAATTTCAATACTGTATCTGTTGTGAACGGTAATAAAATATTGACTTCTGATGATTTAATTACACAGAGGGCAGAATTCAAACCTACCAGCTTGGGGGACTACACTGCTAAATACTGTCCTTGCAGTTATCAGGGACAATGAAGGTTGGTTTTCTTCCACTGCTGACTCCAGCTACAGAGGAGATTGGGCCAGCTGCTGTTTCACTATTCCCAAAGCTTCTGCAAACCGTTTGGCCTGTTTAATGCAGGAGAAAACATGAAGACGTGCAAAAAAAAAAAAAAAAAAAACCCTGCCTAAATCCCCAGAAAGTAATAAACAGCATCCATTCTCCAAATGAAACAATTACCGGTACCTGGAAACAAGCCATACAGCAAGGAAGGGAGAGCCTTTCCTGATACGGATTAGCTTAAAATCAAGAAGAAACAAACACTTCTGATGAAAAACCTTTAAGCAGCTGTAGGGTGAAATTGCATTGAGCTGGATTTTCCTTTTCCTGCGTATTTTTCTTTATGCACAGGTGTGGGGTGGGGACAAAAGGTTACGAGTTCAAAGAACCTAATTTAGAATCTCTAGAATCTATCTATCTAAACACAATACATAAAGAATGCATTTTTTTCCTGGCTAGCTACTGACTACCACCATCAGCAAGGTCCACCTTAAGGGTGAGAACGAACCATGCCAAAAAAGCATAAAGCTAGAGCGCCTCCCCCCACGATGTCTCCTCATTTCTCTGCATTTAAAGAATCAAGCGATACCGATAATTGCAAGGGAGAAATGGATTGAAAGGGTTGTTGGAGACGAATTGGTTTACTCTGGTGTAATTTTCGGTACCGGTAGCTGCATTACTTTGATTGAGAGATTATGACAGACTAGGTAAACAGTGAAATCCAGACCATAAGATGGCGAAAATCTATAAAATGGGGTCAATGGCAGCAATATAAGGCTCTCTTTTATCACCCCTCCCCATAGTTTCCATACTTCTATCCTTGTTCGGGCAAAAAGAAGCAACACCAGCAACTTCCTTCAGCATCAACTTAATGGTCTTAACTTTTGATCTGATGCTAGTTTGTTTATACAGCTTCAACCGGAGTCACAAGATTTTTGACGAAAGGCAGCCAGGAGGAGAGTCATGCTCTAAATGAGCTACTCTGAAGCAACTGGACATGAGCTAGGCTATTCACCTTTTCAAGAGGGTCAGAGCAATCCTAAGAGTGCATATGGGGAAATCCTCTCTGGAGCTACATCCAGAGTCCTGCTGGTTTGCTCTGACCATGAGCTGGGGGTGACTTTTTCCTCCCAACTTTTTTGTTTTGTTTAACTTTACTACTTTTTCTCATTGGTACCAATGGAAAGGAAAGTATTTACATCACTGATGGCCCAATTCATGGGCATATTGAGTTAACAGGGGCCTTTGGATTCAGGGTCACACACCCACACACCCACCTCTCTCTCTCTCTCTCTCTCTCTCTCTCTCACACACACACACACACACACACACGTTACCTATTTTCAGTGCTCAGATGCATGCTAGGAATAAATGCTTACATACCTGAAGGGTGGTAGGCATGATAATCCCCATCATAGTAAAAAAAAAAAAAAAAAAAACTTTCACTGCATAATTTTTCGTGCCTTCAGAGTCAACACCTGTAAGGGCTTATTACCAACTGCTCATGCGCAGAGATCAGCAGCGCATTTCCCCCTGCAAGTCTCTCTCTCAAAGAAAATGCACACTACTGACTGCATCATTCAATACAGAGCTAGGCTGCAGAAGCACAGTTCATTAAATTAAGAAACAGACTTTGAGAAATGGAAATCGTTAAGCCTGTTAGAACAAACTTAACCACAAAGGGAATATAATTAATGAAATGGCTACATGAATATTTCAACATGGACTGAAATACTAAAGGCATTTCACCGTTGTTGTTGTTGTTGTTGTTGTTGTTGCTAACTCACTTTATGGTTATTTGCTGCTCTACTAACTACCAAGCAGCATAGGGGCTTCCATGATGTTCAGGAAATATCACCATATACTGCATTAGTTTTCATAGGTTCATCGATAAAGCACCAATCTCCTCAATCGGAGAGCGTACACCATGAATGCCTCAAAATACCACCAATGCCATTACTCTTTTGAAAGTTCCAGTTATCTGTGTATGTGTATCTGAAGAAGTGTGCATGCACACGAAAGCTCATACCAAGAACAAACTTAGTTGGTGTCTAAGGTGCTACTGGAAGGAATTTTTTATTTTATTTTCTTTTGAAAGTGTAATGAGAACCATATTAGGTATATTTTGAAAGAACAGATGGTTTGATCTAAAACGCAACACTAATCTTTTTAACAACATTCTGCAAGCAAATTCAATTATTTAGCTGCAGTGAGTTCTGTGTACAGTTATGGCATCCAATGCAATATTTAAAAAGTATACCCAGCACTAGTTTATGGCAGAAGGCCAGACTCTTTTCAAAGCGGCTCTTTTCCAAAGTGCTTTATGGCTACCTAATTAGTAGCTCAGTGCATCAATGTTTGCATGCTCAAAGAATTAGGGTTTGCCTATTTGCTACAATATGCTAAACAGCATTCCCCAAACTTCCAATGGTTGTTTTCATAATTTGATTTCTTTACCCCACACACAACAACTTGGCACTCAGTCTACAATTATAGTTGATAGGCCTCTTTGGTGCTTATAGAAAGACGGTCAAATACACCTGATCTATGTTAAAGAGGAACTGCATCACACAGTAGACAATCTGTTAATTGTCACCATAGTGGGAAGTGTTGCATATGCTTGCTTGGAAAAGTTAAAGAGATTCTTCTACTTCATTGAGGCTTCCATGCTTCTTCTAAACAGCTTGTGCTTGTAACATCAAATTAATCGGGATTTTTTTCAACTTTTCATCAAACACTGCTTTTTTAGGAATTAAAAAACAGCCAAGTTCAGTAATTCCAAATTCAGCAAGGGATGCAATCCTTTGCACACATGTGGAGCAAGAGCCATTGAAATCATCTGGATTCACTGCTGGGTAAACATGTGGATAATGTAACACTTCTGCTTGGACTCTTCTCCTGCACCATTGTCCCTGGAGCAGAACAGTACAGAACTCTAAAAATCCATAGAATTGATCCAGTATACCTGAAGGAGCATCTCCCCACCCCCATCGTTGTGCCCGGACACTGAGGTGCAGCACCGAGGGCCTTCTGGCGGTTCCCTCACTGCAAGAAGCAAAGCTACAGGGAACCAGGCAGAGGGCCTTCTTGGTAGTGGCGCCCGTCCTGTGGAACGCCCTCCCTCCAGATGTCAAAGAGATAACCCTGACATTCAGAAGACATCTGAAGGCAGCCCTGTTTAAGGAAGTTTTTAACCTGTGACATTTTAATGTATTTTTAATCTTTGTTGGAAGCTGCCCAGAGTGGCTGGGGAAACCCAGCCGGATGGGCGGGGTATTATTATTATTATTATTATTATTATTATTATTATACTACAATGGTAAGAGGCCTTCCAAATCCTTTACATTTTATTCACGGGAACAATTCTAGGCCATGATTTGGTGCCTATAAGGTCCCACAATGTGGTGTTCAATATACAAAACAAATATAAAATTAGTTAAACTTCGTTTGTTTGTTTGTTTGTTTGTTTGTTTGTTTGTTTTAAAGTATGAACAACTTTTCACAAAATTAAGGTTCAGGATTAAAAGCAAAGAAGTGGGAAATTAAAACTAAAAAAGCCCTAATTAAAAACTGCTCTGGAGGGTTGGGGAAATATTTGGAGCAGATCTGGGTCACATGCAGGGAGGAAGAGGGGACAGGGAAGTTACTCTTGCAACACTGGATTTCACTCATCCAAGTTGCAGCTACGGCAATCAAAAGTGTCATACAGTGGTACCTTGGGTTACATACACTTCAGGTTACATATGCTTCAGGTTACATACGCTTCAGGTTACGTACTCCGCTAACCCAGAAATAACGCTTCAGGTTAAGAACTTTGCTTCAGGGTAAGAACAGAAATTGTGCTCTGGTGGCGCACTGGCAGCGGGAGGTCCCATTAGCTAAAGTGGTGCTTCAGGTTAAGAACAGTTTCAGGTTAAGAACGGACCCCCAGAATGAATTAAGTACGTAACCAGAGGTACCACTGTACATGCCATTTTCGACTGAGGCAATGGCACCTTTTGCTCTGCTTGCAATCTGCTTGCAAACGTTATACACAGGCATAACGTTTTTGCTCTGCTTGCAATCAAAATTCCATCAGCTGTGAATGTCACAGATCAAAGATGGAAAGGTTGCGAAGAAGATGGTAAGACAAACAATGCACCAAGTTTATGAAATAAGAATGGCTGCAGAAGAGGAAG
Source organism: Lacerta agilis (assembly GCF_009819535.1). Classification (NCBI taxonomy): domain Eukaryota; kingdom Metazoa; phylum Chordata; class Lepidosauria; order Squamata; family Lacertidae; genus Lacerta; species Lacerta agilis. Next base: position 67,799,346 of record NC_046313.1, read on the forward strand.
TGAGCAGCCATTCTTTGAGCCAGAAACAGGATGGAAAGCAATGTTTAGAAGACCAATAAGAGGATACAGAAGTACAACAGGAGAGGCTACAGAAAGGGGAACAACATGTAATAGGCGACACAGCGCAATGAAAGGCACGAACAGGAAGTATGATGTACAAGGAAAACAGATGCTTCAGAAAATATGCAAGCCTTTTTAAAGAATGGAATTAATGAAATAGATAAGAAACTTTTAAAACATGTTAAGAGCCTTGGGGAAAACACCCTCTAGTATAAAACTGGCGTAGCACTGAAGTAACTAGGTGCACACTCAGCAAAACGTGCTTAAAGGTGCAACACATATATAGAATATAATTGCAACATCTGGATATTTACAGCAAACAACTAGGAAGCACACCAATGTGATTTACCGTACTTGGGGCTGCAATTCTGAAAAGCTGAGTGCGGCTAAAGAGTATGGATATCAAAGGCCACCACCTAAAAACTATGGTGCAAATCAATTTGTAGGGGAGAGGCAATGAGCGATACCCAATACTGCATGAAAGGAATTCCCCTGCCATCCCTACCTCTGCCACCAAATCTGCGTCAGGGGGTCCTCCAACTTTCTGAAGCAGAACCACTGGGCACATGGGAGGTGTAGGAAAGAGTAAAGGAAGGGAAGTCCCAATACACAACCAGAAGTCCATCCTGCAACTGGACGGCACTGCTGGATATCACCCTATTATATTCTAACAGTGGAACGAGCAAGTAAAGAATTAGCCAAGGAGATAAGTGTATGTTGCCTCCTTTCTGCTATATTGCTTAGTATTGTTACTGCTGTTGATTTGATCTGAACCAATGTTTTAATTGAAGTTTATGTTATTTGCTGTTTTAGACTGTGACTTATTTATGTAACCCACCCCGGTGCTATTTGATGAACTCCTCTCTACTGAAAGCATGGTGGAGAGAATGAGGGAGGACTGTCTAAAAGGTTAGATTGTCAGTGTCCATCTTGTAAAACATTTTAACAGCTTGTAGAGGCTACCCGTTGGCTCTTTATGTAACACAGAGCATGCAGCAATGCTAAGGTAACAGGTCACAGAACAAATTAATGGCAATAAAGGAAGCAGCAACAGTTAGCTCGCGCAGAAAGACTACGAGGAAAGACTATTTTCTGGATTGCCTTCTGGCACAGTCATGTTTTCCCTGGCATGACACCACTTCATAATCAAGACACAGATGCCAGTGCTTGCCATGCAAAGCTGGAAAATACTACTTATTTATCATCAACAAGCACAGGTTATAGTGCAGTGTTATAACTCCATATTGGGTATTTCAGATGACGGGGTTAAGATATGATCTCCTTGTGTTTGTTTCTGACATTTCCATCATTCCTTCATGGGTTGCTAACAAGCTTAAAACAACAAAGCCAGCCCCCCCCCCAATTAATCATTTTTGAAAGTCATCTGTTTCCATTAAGTGGGATAGGGGGACAAAAGGGAATTACCAAAAATATATTTCTGTATTTTCTGAGGCTCTCTTTGGCACTTAAGAACCAGTCTGTATATCTAAATAACTGCAGAAGAGGATTGGAATTGAATCTGCTAACAAGCTCTGGGTGCATATTCGTATAAAGCATAACACTGCCATTGAAAGCTTCAGCATTTGTGGTATGTTGCCTAGCAAAGTTGTTCCTGTTCTACAAGATTATAGGTGCTAAAACATTCAAATACATGCAGAACTGTTGTGTTTGGGGAAGGAAACAATTCCTTTGCCTATTCACAGAATTACTCATGTCTGAAAAGTCCTTAGAAATGTCATGAAATTCCTTAAATAGAAGAGTGGGTTGTGATATATTTTGGGCTTCTATGAAATTTTAACACCCACTAAGGGCAGTGGCCATTACTATACAGTGGACGCTCAGGTTGCGAACGTGATCCGTGCGGGAGGCACGCTCGCAACCCACAGCGTTCGCAACCCACAGCACCGCTTCTGTGCATGCGCGGGTCACAATTCAGCGCTTCTGCGCATGTGTGAGTGCTGAAACCCGGAAGTAACCCGTTCTGGCTAATTTTTCTAGCCAGTCTGCTAGCTAAAAGAAGATCCCAATAACCTTTAAAATTATTTAAGCAAGAGCATACCTTGAAGTGATTAAATGTTCCCTGCACTTTCAAGTCTTTACATGTAGCACCAGTTAACAGTTCAACCACGTTATCAGTGACCAATTCTAAGAAGGTATCAATGCATACTGGGGGGAACTAGATTCGGGGATGCGATTCAGCAACACAAGCTGCTGACGGAAGTCTAACTTCTCTAATACGGGCACCAATTTCTCTTATACAGTAGTAGACTTGTAAGCATGAACTCATGTCCAGTTTGATGACATTCCAACCATGCAGGTATAGCACCCATAGTTTCTGTCTTTAAATGGCCAGTGTGTTACATATTTGTTGGAAGCCGCCCAGAGTGGCTGGGGAGACCCAGCCAGATGGGCAGGGTACAAATAAATTATTATTATTATTATTATTATTATTATTATTATTATTATTATTATTATTATTTGCATTATCTATCTATCTATCTATCATTCATTCATTCATTCATTCATTCTTAGTCTTCACCATGCTGTCCCTAGGGCAGGTCACAACTGAACTAAGTAACATCTTCTGCCCACTCCCGCACAAAGGTCTGTGCAAGAAGTTGTCTCTTGATCCAAGGTCAACATGTATACAGTGACATGGTTAAACACCTCGGGGGGGGGGGAATTCCGCTATCTGGAGGCCACCACAGAAAAGACCATCTCACTACTGTACTTGTCTTCATAGAACACACATTCTGGTTCGTGAAGCCACCCACATTTCCTACTAGGTAAACTTGGTAGGCTTCTGATGGCAGCAGAAAGTTACAGATAAAATTGTACGTCTCATGGTAGTTTACTCCCATCTTGATATGTTTGGTGGGGGAGAGGGCCTTCCTCTGGACTGGAACTGGAGGCAGATCCTTCTCAGGGAATTGTCTCCTCCAGCTTATTCCCCACATCTCAACAAGATTTCAGATACAAATGTATGAAGGTGTGGGAAATCTCTGAGGTGCTTAAAAGGAGATTTGTGCTTAAGAATACTTTGCCCCTGTTGGGAACAATAGATAACCAAAACATACAACAACTCAGAGCAGACCTTTTAGTGTGGCTGCCACTGTTTTGTGGAATAGCGTTCCTGTCAAGATACAACAAGTGCCCACTATCTGCATTTTCCAGAAACAATTAAGATGTTTTTATCCCAGCTAGATGAATGGGACTTTGCGGTGAATATTCTGTATTATTTTGGCTTTGTTTTAAATTTGTGGTTGTTCTTTGTATTTTAACCTTTTTCATCTGTTGTGTTGTACATTGCCTTTAGACTATTGTTAAAATGATGAAGAAGAAGAATAATATTTATGTTCAAGCCTGCCCCATGGAGTTGTGTCAACTTATACAAAGTATTTACAATTTACTTTAATCTTTCACTTGTCCCTATATCAGATGGATTGCTAAACAAAAACAAAGCAAAGCAAAACTCAGCAAAACTGAAACAGGTTTGACAGGACCACCATATTCCAAAATGACTGTGGGGCAAACTACATGGAACAGAGTATAGTGGTGCCCCAAGAGAGTTGTTTTGTTTTTAACAACCAAGAAGCAGCCTTAGGAGGTTGTTATTTTGAAGTGGGAGAGAAGCATAGTCAATCATTCTTCCATTAGCCATTTTTCTCCACAGGGTTCCAGCTTCACACTGACCCTTAGAAGGCTACAAGGGAGCTAGAAGAGGGGGCACAATCTGAGCAGGGAAAATTATAATGGGGAAACAAATTCACACATGCAGAGCTCTCTCCCTCCTCTGCTCAAAATAGCAGGTGCCTGAGGCTGCTTTTCACTTCTAAAAAATTGAAGGTTTTGTTACATACATTTGCATTTAACATGCAGCTTGCCACTAAAAGAGAGGTGAAGGGTAGAGTTCTCTACACATCATATACCCTCACCTCCTTTCAAGGCGCAGCAAATGTCTACAGTTACTTGCAAAGCTTTGAAGTATCTGCCACCAATTTAAAAGCACCGCAAATAATGCAAAAAGATGTCACCTTTATTAAAATAATCAGCAGTAGCACAAAAAGGCACTATTGCTTTTCTGTAAGTCATATTTATTCCCCAAGACTGCAGTTCCAACACACACATTCACTGAAGTGGTGTCCTGCTGAACAAAGTAGTACTTACTTCCAAGTAAATATGGACAGAGATGTGTTGTGCATCTCTCCAAATAAAGTATTTATATTTCCATTACATCAGGCCACAGAGATAATCCATTAGTCTTTATTTGCTAACCAAAGTTACAACACAGAAACTCCAAGATTATTTCCATATTTCCCCCAGTAACAAGTATGCACTGAAGCATGCCTAGATTGATATTTATTTTAAACAGTGGGGGGAAATGAAAGAACAGAAATGGTGGTATCTGTGTAGGAAATAAGCATGTGGGAATTAATTCTCAGTAAGTGGCCTAGAAAAAGCCCCCTCCCTATATATAGAGAATAATGCTAATCTTCTCCTGTGGGGCTAGACTGAAGAAGAAACAACAGGAAGGCTACAAGGATACCCATTTGGAGTGATCTGGCTGAGTCAGGCACTATTTAATTTGCCTTCTCCATCATTAAATTCATATCACTGTGATTTTAAAAGTAGCCATTTCAAGAGTCAGATCAGGAAATTCAAATAAAAAACTCTGGCTGTCTGGCTACATGCTCCCTCTCCCTCTCATAGAATTTAAAACAAAAAAACTCTGCAACAGTGTTGATCTTAGAATTCAGCAAAGAGAGTTTCTTGTTCCCAAATATTGACCAAACATGATACATAATTCCCATCCATTATATCGCAAAAAGTGATCTTCTGAGAACATGCATATGCTAAAATCTCATAATAAAATGATACTCTTAACTTCACTGAACCAAACATTTCATCAAACCAACCTCTGCCACCCCCAAACTTTCATGGATTCACTGATATTCAGGAAATGAAAAGCAAAATCACTATCTAGTTACCACACACAAATTACTCTCACATTATCAGCACAAATGTTTACAAAGAGACCATGGTAACACAGGCAAAGTTGATAATGCTACCAGTGGGAGGGGGGGAAATGGCTGCCTAGTCTTTTTTTTTTAAAAAAAAAAAAAAACCACAACTGTGCCTGTGGCCCTTTACATTTTTGTAATAAAGGAGAAGGTTCCAAGGGGATCTTACGTTTGGCTCTCTAGTGCTTTAGAATCAGGAGTATGGACGATACCAATGACTGAACCAATTTGCAGGTGAATCTCCCAGAGCTCCCCCACCCCTAGTTGTTTTCATTTTCTTTTCTTTCTGGAATCTTAAAAAAAAAAAAACCAGATACGGAAATGTGCCAAAGCTCAGCAGACAACACTGCTAAATGTTTCATGGTAAATTTCCATCTAAATCAACAAATCGCTTCCCCTTCTTCTCAGCTCCCAATGTCAACACCAGTCAACACTGCCCTCAATATAAAACCAAGTTATATATAACCTAGGTATATATAGTGTATATAAAACACAAGCTATGAGCAATATAGTCAAGCTCAATTAACCTTTGCCTCTACCGTGGGCAGCTAGGAAGGAGAGACCTCTGGCCCTGCAGATGTTGCTGGCTGGGGCTGATGGGGGTTGCAGTCCAGCAACATCTGGAGAACAGGTTTCTGCAACCTACAGGAAACCAAGAATCTCTTTAAAATGTTGCACGTTGACAGACAAGCAAAGTTGTTTGCTCTGAAAGCATTTTAGTGCCTATGTGGACAGCACGTAAAACTCATCAGAAAACGTCTCTCACGTCAGTGTGTAAACTGGTAGAGAGGTGGTGGGGAGGGAGGGGGAGAGAGGGAGAGAAATACCAGCACAGGGTGTTAACAGGACATGGTCAGCTGTGCTAACACTTTAACAGTCATCATTTATTGGCCTCCAAGCCAGAATGGATGAAAAATTCGAGAAAGAAGCATCACTGGCCGAATAACATCCCGTACTCGTGGCAGTACCCTTCAGGAAACCTACAGTGAATCAGCCAGCTAACTTTAGACACCAATTGTATTGTGCTTTGCATTTGCCAAAATATTATTCACAGAAAAGATGAGGTTATGCTGATGAAGGGAATGTTTAAAATGCACAAAATTCCCTCCTTAACAGCTTATGCTCCATAGGATGCTCCATATTTGTAGACACGCGTGGAACATCTGTTTCTGCTGAGGTGCAACCATTTGACACAAAGACAAGGTATTATGCAACCGGGCAAAATACCAGACTCTCTGACTAACTAAAGGAAGTTTAAAAGCAGACAACTGGAGGACTAACCAGTAAACACAAACGGTTGTTTGGCTGCCCAGAAAAAAGGTAGACCCCAAATCACTTCCCCTTTCTGACGCAGGAAGCCCTGCCCTTCCAGAAACTGCTCTTTCCTATCACAGACAGCCAAACTCCTGTAACCTGCATCTCCTCCCATGCTGTGTCTTAACTCAGGACAAAGGGAAGGATATATATTGACCCATTGCATGCAGTGCCTGTAACAGACCTTCCATATCAAATACAGAACAGCCCTGCTAAGATTGAAGCATCATTTTCTGTCTCCTTTTTAAACTGTGCTTAATGTTCTCAGTTAAAATGTGCTCTCCTTTGGAGAAGATATTACCTAGCCCACACAAAAAGGGGAGACCGCTCATTTACATATGTTGCTTGTTACAGAGCTCGCTACTGAGAACTAAGGCGGAGTGAAGGTAGTCTAACCACAGCTCTTCCTTCTTGCGTTAGTTATGCAATTGTTTTCCTATCATTTGTATGTACCGATGAGAGAGACGTTTCCTCCATTTCGACTTCTGAATTCCATCTCTTAAGCAAAAGCAGACAATATCAAAAGTATCACTTGCATTGCATATTACAAAGAGTTCTGGTGCCCATTTTTTTCTGATCCAGGAAAACAAATATTTAGCATAAGAAAATCAATGATTGGATAGTAAATTACAGAATAGCTTCCATAACTGCCTGTATACCATGGGGAAAGAAACTACTTTTAGACAGTGACTACTCAATTCACAGAGAAAATCCTTACATCCTACAAGACAGACTTCTTCTTCACCCCCTTATCAAGAGCAATCCTGCCACTCAAATCAGTGTCACTTAAGGATTCATATTTCTGCATCAGTAAGTTCAAACTCCGTCTGGCAGGCTACAAGTCACTGTTTTTACGACTACTTTGACTATATACTGATACATGTACAACCATACTAAGGCTGGTATTTTATCAGGTTACTCAATTTGCCATGAGAGAAGCACCTTTGAAAAGCAAAGGGATGAGGCTGTGCCACCACTGGCTCCCATCCATTTTTTTTCACAGAACTGTAGAGTTGGAATGGACCACAAGGGTCATCTAGCCCAACCCCTGTTAATAATTGATTCAGTTTAAATCTTTATACATATGAAACCACAGGACTCTTCATTACTAGTAATACTTACAGCCATCAAAATGCACATTTCTCCTTTTCAGGTAGGGACATGTACTTTGTTTTGTTCAAATGAAAAATAAATGTTTTCACAAACTTGGAAAGTTAAAGAATGAACAATAACAATTCTAGGTCCACTAAATAATTTAAATACCAGACAAAACTGGCACAGATTATTCAAGGCAGCAATAAGGAAATGTACCCAGTAGATTGTGGTCCCTTTTCTGATGGGATTGCAAATTATGAAAATGTTACATGAGAGTTTGCACCACGATTATTGTTATTTTCTGGTTCTTGGATGACTATGCTCATCTTATGCCAAACAACAAAACAAAACAGGGAGGGGTGGTAACTAAGAGGACAGGATGAACAAAACCCTCCTCTGATGAGAAATAAAAAGGAACCCCAAAACAATTCTAGTACAGGCTTGCAAAGCCGTTAAACAGTTTCCTGTCTCAGATTGAAGGCATTTGGTCATTGCTCTTCCTCTCTCTCTCTTTTTTTTTTTTTTAAAAAAAAGAGCCAATCAGGTCATCTGCAAAAGAAAACCACAGCACCCTCTCTAAATAAAATGAAATACTCACTTTAGACAAAGAAAAGATGGACTGAAGGTTAACTGCTCACATGCCCAGAATATGTGCATGCTGGGACCATCCAAGTCTGTTTAAGGACCTCAACTAGAAGTTCAGCCATAACTGGAATTGTATTCATCCCACTTCTCACACCAGTGTTACATGCCCCTCCCAATTTCTGAGTGGTGCAAGATTCTAGGGGTCCAGGCGCTTACCCAGGATCAGTGTTGAATTATATGCCTCCTTTAAACTTGTTGCTCTTCCTCATGCCCTATTACAGTGTTTTTCAACCACTGTTCCGTGGCACACTAGTGTGCCGCGAGATGTTGCCTGGTGTGCCGTGGGAAAAATTTGTTTATTTGATTCCTATTCAAGAGAATTACTTTATATATAGTCAATATAGGCACAGAGTTAAATTTTTTAACATTTTCTAATGGTGGTGTGCCTCGTGATTTTTTTCATGAAACAAGTGTGCCTTTGCCCAAAAAAGGTTGAAAAACACTGCCCTATCAGGTCTATCCATCTTACTCCTCAAACTGAGCCACTTCCTCCCCACCCCCACAACACAAAGCACTCCAGTACCACTTTACCCATTTAATGGGGGGGGACCCCAGTCTCAGAGTCAAATGTCACCCTCCATTGTGAAAAGCACAATGGAATGGGATCCCCTTGATGGAAGTACCATGCAGCTGGAGTCCTGATGCTGGAGGCTGCGTGGTGCTTTCATAAAGAGGATTCCTCCACACGGAGCTGCATTTCCAACTAAGAAAATAATGAGAGAATGCAATTAAAAAGCTCAGAGTCAAATAATGGAAACAGTGGGCTGCGAGGGTTACATTCAAGTCTAGCCGTTTCTGACAAATACAAAGAGTACTGCCTGTTTGGCACAACTTCATTTAAAGCTTGGGTGGGGGAATAGAAAGCGCTGCCTCACCCAGGCTTCCCGCATTAATTATTTCCTGTGCAATCAATGAACAAATGCCCACGGCTGAAAGCTGCTTTCAGTATACAATTCCTCTTCGGTAGGGCAAACATCTTCATAGATGGGAGGGATGTAAGTATTCACAACCCCCCCCCCCACAGCCCATTTTCATACTTTGATTACTAAAGGTCACTGAGAAGGATTAGCAGTCCAGTCCTATGAATTTAAGAGTCCTTACTTCCTAATAAGTGTGTATAGGCCACAGCCTAGGAATGGGTGGGGCGAGGGCAGGATATCCTAATGATCTTCTACCAATGACTTGGTGAAATAAAGACAAAAAAACCCAGTACTGTACGTGAGCTTAAAAATAATTAGCTCAAACCAATTGCCTCTCTGGAGAACGTGTTTGGAGATTTTCTCTTAGGAGAGAATGCTATTTAAAAACTGTAAATGTCAGGCATGTTCTTTTTCAAGAATATTAAGTGAGGCATATACAGCCACCTCTTGCAAGGCATCTGCAATGACCTACGCTCGTGGTTACTAGACATGAATCTTGTGACTGCTGCCAGTCCACAAGCTGTTTCCTGCAGGCTTGCGTCAAGAGCAAGAGCTCAGCTCTCGGCAGGAAACTCCCTTCTTTCTTCCTCCTGTGGTAAAGTAATGCCTTTCCTACGGCAGCAAGAGGTTTTGAGAAAGGTATCTGCAAACAATGAAGTCCCAACTGCAAAAAAACAGAGACATGTTCCATCCATAACAGAAGTCACCCCCACTTCAGGAAAAGCTAAGCCAAATGAAAACGCTGCACGGTGCTTCTGAAATCGGGAACATCTCCAGGGAAAGGAAGTTGCATAGTTAAGGCTACTGCAATGGCTACTAACCCTGATGGGTATTTTTCTTTCTCCATTGTCAGGGATGATATGCTTCTGAACACCCATTGCTGGAAGCTGCAGGAGGGGAGAGTCCTACTGAGCTCAGGCCCTGCTTGTGGACTGGCACCTGAATGACCATTGAAAACAGGATACTGGACTAGAGGGGTCATGGGCTTTCTTATGCTCTTGCAGCTACTGAAGTTGCCCTCCTATTTACTTGCATGCAGCAACCATACAACTTCTATTTAGCAGGCCAATTGTTAGGGGCGACTGGAGCACCCCAACAACTTCTGAATAGCCACAGGTTGCCCAACCCTGATTTAGTGGGTCTCTAGAGGAAGATGCTCTTTATCCCCCTTCCCCTCAACACTTAATTCTGCGGACAGTTATTCTGGCTATTGTGACTTCTTACTAAGACCTTGAAAAGAATGACTGCAGGGTTTTGGGTGGAGGGAGCGGGGTTTGTTTTAAGTGTTGAAGCTCATGTTAACTGTGTTTGGCTGGACCCACAAAGGAAGTATTGCTTAACCAACTTCTGCAGTACGTTGAGAAATAAATGTGAATAGCAGGCAAAGGAAAATAACCCCCCTAAAGGAGCTAGAGCGGGGGGGGGGGAATCTGCTTAGCAAGCAAAACATGATAGCCCAATGCAACATGCATATATTAATTCTGCTATTGTGTACTTGTACAGTTTGGAGCAAGGATGGGGCACCTGCAAACCTCTATTATGTTGTTGGATTCCCATCAGCCCCAGTCAGACCTACTGGCTTACAGCTTTGTTGCTGCACCACATCTTCAGAGTGTGGGCTGGGGCAGCCAAGCATGCAGTTAGACATCATCATTCAATTAGCAGGATTTTTTTTAAAAACATAGTTTCATCTTCTGTTTTAGATTTTTGCAATAGCAATAAAATTGTTTCCATCTGTGATTGCCTTTAATTTGCACCAGTTCTTCCCCTCTCCTTTTTTCAAGATTTGTTCTCTCAAGTCACATCCCCTTGCATCCTCCTCCTTTTTATTGACCCTTGCATTTGTTGATCTTTGTCTACTGGTTCTTTTTCTTGTGTTGGTAATACTGTACTGTAATTCCATTTCTCTCTGCCCTAGTGGGGTTACGGAGCTGGGCCTCATGTGTGGGCAAATAACACAACTGTCACAAAACAATTAACCTAGAAGCACACCTTACCAATTTTAGGCCTTCATTGTTCAACACGGGGTTAAGAGGAGAAAAGATTGTTTATCCAAAGAGGAAGAGATCAACTTAAGCAACATAAAGATGAGAACAGTGCAGTGCTCTGAGATGCATGATAATAAATAGCTATTTTTACGAGATGCATAAAAGAAAAGTCTTTAAGGAAAATTACAAAAATAAGGGGATAGATTGGCCAAGCAACTGTGATGTAAAGTTCTAGTAACAACCATTAAGGCAACAGTGCTAGGGCAAGAATTACACCAGGCAATTTAGGGCTATGACAGCATTCATTATAGAAACTCAACTCAGATGTACCATATCTTAACTAGGTTCCCACTCCTAACCACCCTTACTTAAGAAAGGAAATATTACTAGCAGGCAACTCAACAGCCATTTGCAGTCCACGTAACTTGTTATTAGCACACCCACCTACAAATTCTCACTTCTCGCATTCAATGGCCTGTAAAGACTAAACTAAATCTCTTCCAGTTGTTCCTCTGCCTGCAAATCCAAGATGCAAGAGGATGTAGAGAGTTCCCCAGCACCAGCAAGAAGATCCACATGTCGAGGGACAAGAATATGGTGGCCAACGATTAGTTCTGTACTTTTATTAAACTACACATCCCTTTCTACACAACTGTGCAGCGTATCCTCTTCAGAGGTATACTGAAAAAACTGAATTCTACAGGTTGCTATACACATAGTAAACTGCTGTTTTATACGTTTTTGGAGCTGCAGATTATTTGCTTCTAAAAATTGTAGTAAAAAATACTGTGTTTGAGCATGTGATGTCCCTACATTTCTTGATGAGATTGCTGAGCCAAGGCAATCAGAAAGATATTTAGAGGCACAAGGCTAAGGAGACTTTAATCTCATTGGCTTGAATGAACTCCATTCCTCCAGCTGGAAGACAATACACAGGTAATGGTGTGATCTGCTGAACAAGGGTTTCGGTCAGGTTACATTCACATTTGATGCTATAAGGTAGTTAGATCATGGGAGACCAGACAACCTCTACCTGCCTTTGAGTCAGGATTATTTTACAAGCAGCATCAGATTAGACAATTGAAAGTTTATGCATTCCAGTTCTACAAAATAAAGTAGAAGGCATTCATTTTATAGAAAAGAGGAGAGCATTCTTTTAATCCTCAAAACAACTACAGTAAGTAGCGGTCCAACAACAAATAGTTTCTTATTTTTACCTAAATGTGTGAAACTAACATTCAGAGCCCGAGAGAGAGAGAGAGAGAGAGGAGCATTTGAGAAGTTTAAGGGGAGCTTTGCTGTACTTCGGGACCATGTTCATCCTCTGGTAAAGGTTCATATATGTGCTGCAAAAGGAACAACAACAAAAAACTTCCAGTGCTTCCTGAAGCTGCAACACTCGTAAGAGTATGCTGCACATTTCTCAGGGGATCAATGGTGCACATGGAGTGAATTGAGTGATCCAAGCAATAAAAATAGACTGAGCCACAGGGCTTGAAACCCAGAGCTAAAACAAATCAGGTTTGAAAAACACAACCGATTGGGATTGGGAGGGGGAGGGGAATTAGTTCCGTGACGCTATAAAAATTATTGTACCCAGCTGAATTACACAATGAATTAAGCAAAGACCAAGATGCAACAGGAGAAATGTTTTCTCAAGCTGCGAAATTATTAAGTATTTGAATGCCTCTTGTCCTTGCAGACGGATTCAGCTGACGGAGAGGGTAATAATGAGAGGCCTGATGACAGGAAACCATTCAGTCATGCTCAGCAGGCTCAGCTCTTAACACTTTGTTATAGAATAATGGCACAGTCACAAATGAAGAAAGAGCAGTTGCTTTACAACTCTGTTCACCAGCAATGCTTTTGGGTATGTTTGCAGCACGTCAAAGTTCCTCTCTTGCAGCAAAATATTGCTTCCCATCAGGAAGGGAACATGAAATTTAAACTGGTGGGGGATGCTAATAAAAGGACACATCCCAGGAAGAGTGCATGCAGGCAAGACTTCTTTTCTAAATTCCACAAGGAAATATATAGCTGCACTGAGATGCACAGTACAAGAAGACAGATAGAACTTCCTCTTCCCACTGGTAGAAGGCAAACTGCCTTCAGCAATAACTGGCATTCTCCACCCTTTCTTATCCCTATTGTCAGGAAACCCCCCTCGCCCAGGCAGGTAGCGTTCCCGGGTCATTTGCAATACAGGGAACCACCATCCCCGGTTCGCAGCTCGTCGTCTTCCTCAAGTGGAGAAAGCGACCAATCCTCTAGTGGGGAGGGGGAGATGGAAGCAGGAAGTCGGGGCAGGGGCTGTGGCAACGTCGGAGAGCCTCAGCACCAAGCAGGAAGTGGGGGACAGGGACCTTTTCCCACACCTCGTTTTCGCAGGGAGGAAGAACGTGGAAGGGGAAGGCGGGGGTTCAGGATCCCCCGCCTCTTATATTGGACTAAAAACCGGAAACGGACATTCCCGGACTCTGCAGAGGGATGAGCTGGACGTCTTTACTGTTACTCCACTGTAAATATCTGCACAATAAAGAACTTAGTTTGTAGAAGTTCGGAGTCAGCCTGTTTCCTCAGGAGCAACCACTGAGAGTCCTTACACCTATCTCCATCTTCACATTATGAAGGCAGACTCTTTCTGTCTGTAGACTTGCACCTGACTGCCTACCTGTGGCTGTGTTTCTGCTGCTGCTTTAAGCCACACAGTGCCTAGACCCTGCAAGCAAAGCAACACACCTGTCAGTTGTCTCAAAGTGACCATCTATCAAGAGGAAGTGCTCCAGTTCTGTAGGCAGGAAGCCCTGGGTTCATTCAGTGCAATTTCCAGTTACAGAGTATTAGGCAACAGGCATAGGTAAATTCAGTGCATTATAGCTCAGTATTGTCATCCTTGATGGATAAGGCTACCACTGATCCAAATCAATGTAAGGCAACCTTTAATCTGACATCCTGACCACCAATGCATGCAGAAGATAGGTAGCAACGCCTCTCTTCCACCCACTTAATGTTTACAGTTCAGGAAACAGGTGATGCACACTGCCACTGCACCAAATTGATTGAAACCAATTTAAAAAACAAAGCAAAACATGTCTCCACTCCCAGTTCCATATGCTGAACACCCTGTTCTGCCCATCCTATTCTATTCACAAGCAGCAACTGGTGACTTTTCCAAAGCTTCCACACATGCACACAAATTTATTCAGTTTATTCACATGAAGGAAATGGGCCAACACTTCCCCCCTTTTACAACATGTCTGAACAGAAATGGAGCCAGCATTTCATTGAAGAAAAGCTAGAAAGGGGGGGAGGGGTGTCTTTATCAGCATTAATAATTGCACATTCAAAAGCCAGACTTCAGCCTGAAGCTAGGTGTGAGTCACAGAACAATCCAACAGAATCCAAAGACTAGGGCTCCCTCAGAAATGTGAGGCCTAGGCCCTGTCTAGATAGAACCACCCTTTGCAGCAGGGGGGAGAGGTATTAAAAGTCACCATCAAAAAGCCAGGGGCCAGGTGGCATACATTGCCACTAAAAGCAGGGATCTAGCAGAATATTTAGCAATGGAGCTTTTAATTATTTTGTCACATGCCAAAATTCTCGAACCAGGCAGTAAGTGAAGCTATTACAGTACTTCTCTTCCAAAATGCTGCAACAGCTACAAAGAGGTGCCTCTTTTTTCTGAACTGAGTGTGTGCACTGAAGTTCCTAGATGCGAGAACTCTTTGCACTCCCAGCTGAGTACTATACAAAGAAAAACTCAAGGAGAAACCCCTTCAGAGCACAAAAAATTCTTCAAAGAGCATTTCTCTTGAGATTGCATTACCTGAGCCAACTGCCAGAAACAAAAACAGGCCCATCCTCTACCAAGTCTCCATGGCAAAAAAAAGGAAAGCAGAAGAGACTGGGGAAGCTATCAAAATGAGGAAATGATGGTGCACATGATACATATAAAATTTTCATCATTAGCATTTTTATCCCGCCATTAAACTGGGGGGAAAAGCCTCTCTGAGCTCCTGCAGCCAAACGGAAGCCGTGGAAGCCCTGTCAGACGTTTGGGTTCCAAAGAATGTTCGCAAACCTGAACAATCACTTAAAGGTTTGCAGCGTTCGGGAGCCAAAACGTTCAACTTGCAAGGCTTTCGGGATCCAAGGTATGACTGTATTACAAAGCAGCTTTGAAAATGAACATTTTGGGGGTAGCTGCCCACACCTCACCCTGCTCACCTAAGATTCTTCAGCTCACATAGACCTGGTATTAAAAATGAGAGACTCCGACACCTCTGATAAAATCTCTCAGTGTGTGGGGAGGAAAGAGAGGCGAGTGTCCAGGGGAATATAATATACCAGAGGGAGACTTATGATCACCACTGGCCATCTGGGAACAGCATTACAAGATCCCAGTAAATTAAAAGATTTACATTCAATATTAGTAGGTACTGAAGGAGGGACACGTTCAGGGCTTCAGAGTATGTTACTTAACCGCATGAGAGAAAGGGTATTTGGATCTTGAGCCATTGCTTGCAACATATTCTGAATGCAATTATATTTGACAGTTCTAATATTAAATGCCATTCCTTAGATAAAACTCTACACAGTTCCCAGAAGGCAGGGTCAACGTCTTCACAGAATTCCTGCAAGGCCTCAAATACACAATTCCTGTGGAATAGTTATTGACATTGTTAGTATGTATGAATTATATCAACTCCTATCACCACAGCAGTTGGTTCAGACAGTTCACAGAGAGCCATAGGGGAGAACTTTCTGTGAATAAAAAGCATACATCACACCACCAAGAGTAAGGAAAAGGCATCAGCCGTAGACACATTCTAGCGATTACCGTGACGCTAATAATGAAGACCCTCCAAAACACGTGTCCCAAAGAAGATCCTAACTAAGTGGAATTCTGTGCAGTCAATACGAACCCTCTAAATGAAGATATTTTTTGCTGAACACTTTTAAGCCACATTTGGATATTTATTTGTATGCAAGGAGAACAAAAACAGGAAGGGGAGCAAGATCACACAGTCAAGCCCTGCCTCCTCCAACGCATCACCTTTATCCATTTGCCTAACCTTACCAAGTTGTGATGATTGCTACTAGGTAGGCGAAAAGCAAGTGGCTGGTGCCAATTTGCCAAGTGGAAAAATTCCTACCTGGCCCCAACAACCAGGCGACTGACATTAGGCATAGCAAGGCCATAGTCAAGCAACACAAGAAAAGAGGGTGGGCGGGATGGGAGATCCAACAGAGGAGACAAATGGAGGCTGCCCTCCCCAGCCGCGCTGCAGTTTAAACACCACGTGGCCAGGCCCCCGGCTAACCCGATTGGTCAGCCGGGGTGTGTGACGCAGCAGCTGGGAGTCCTAAGAACACAATGCTTTTGCTGTTATTTCCTTTGGATCAGCAACATTGTGTCAGATATGTTAGCCCCAAAGCAGTACAGTCATACCTCAGGTTGCAAACACTGTGGGTTACATATTTTCAGGCTGCGCTCACGCCGAACCCAGAAGTACTGGAACGGGTTACTTCCGGGTTTCAGCGCTCACACATGTGCAGAAGCACTAAATCACACTTCGCGCATGCGCAGAATCGCAACCCATGCATGCGCAGAAGCGGCACTGTGGGTTGCGAACGCTGCGGGTTGCGAATGTGCCTTCCGCACAGATCACATTCGCAACCTGAGCACCCACTGTTCAGTGGTACAGTACCTTGGTTTAAGAACAGCTTAGTTTATTAACAACTTGGATTAAGAATGCTGCAAACCCGGAAGTGGATGTTTTGGTTTGTGAACTTTGCCTTGGAAGCAGAACATGTTGAGTGTGTTGCATTTGTAAATTGATTCCCCTGCTGCTATGGGAAAGCACACCTTGGTTTAAGAATGCTTTGGTTTAAGAACGGACTTAAATTCTTAAACCAAGGTACCACTGTACTTCAAACTGACAGGACTGAATGACAACAGTGGCTAAATGTTTCGTGCAACATGATTGCTGGTAAGAAGCCTCATGTGCCTGCAAATCTATTTATTATTGCTGCCTCCACAAAGAGACTTCAGCTCCTACGATCTATTAAAATGCTATTGTGTCATTGCAGTAAAAACAAAACAAAACAAAACAAAAACCTATTAATCTCACAAACCTGATCTGAATGGGAATTTTGAAAACTCATTAAACAGTCCATGAAACCAATTCCTAGGCTTCCAAGTGGTCTGGTGGGCAACACCAGATTACGTATATGCCCCAGAAGCCACTTTATTTGGGTCTTTGCTTAATAGAACCAAGACCACCAAGATTATTTGCTCTTAAGATGCTTTCAACAGAGCAGTTAGATATTAGGTAAGGATTATGCCATTTTTATTACTCCTGGTCCAGATGGAGTAGAAGCAAAAGATGCACATTAACTGTCAGTGCTTGTCACGGCAACTGCTGCATCAAACCCCTAGCGAGAAGTTCTTCTTTGAATTACTTCTGGTTGTATTTCCTGTGTTTGTGCTCTGGTTGCAGGGAGCAGCTGCTATCAGGAAGCAGCCTTAGCTACCTATTTACAACATGGATGCAGAGAAAAATTGCCCATATGTGTCTCCATTTTGCTCTCTAACTTTGTGTCATAAATCCTAGGGAGATGGAATTCTAAAAGTTTACTTTAGTAGCAGGGGGGTGATATATATAACCCTTTCCTATTTCTCCACATCCAAATGTAGAACAGCAGGTTCAACAGCAATTTCAAAAGAAACATTGCATGTTTTTAATGGGAACATTTTTATTGGTTTAAGGTTATAAAAACACTTCAGTTTTCTAAAACCTCACTTTGAAGCCTAATTTGATCTGACAGTTGCAACATCTGGACTCAGCAAAACCAAATGCACAGGTCAAATGGTTTGTTGTGTTCCCAGATATCAGATTTGGAGGGGAAACAACAATAGAGTTCTAAGGCAGAAAAGCATTTCAACACTGATCTCTTCATTCCTTAGATTCTCCTCAATGGCTATGATGGGGCCACAACCACAGGAATAGATTTTTTTAATAGTGAATTCCTCCTCTGCTTTGTAAACCAGCCTTAGAACCAGCTTTGTATTACTTAGTGTGCCAGTTTGTGTATGTTTGGCCCATAGGGCCAAAACAGAAAATTAACCCTCCTCAAACACTGTGCAGAAAACATGTATTATCCCTGCATTTCCTATAGTTTAGGAAATTAGGATAGCCTCCAACTCAAGTGAGTTTTGGTGCAGTAGACAGACAAGAGCTCAAGCCCCCAAAGCAGAACAGAATGGTATTGAATTATTCTTGTAACAAACAGCTTACAAAAAGATAAAGAGGGGTTGTCTGTAGAAATACACTAGGTGCCTATTTCAGAATAAGTTGATTATTACAGCAACCTGTAGCTCTGCTGAATGTATTAATTACAGGAAACCAGAAACTGAAAAAGAATTTATAACCCAAGGACCTGAAGCCTGAGCTCCTAGTTTTAGCCTCTAAAGAGCTAGGAGAGGAAAATGCAGCTTCAACCACCCTCTCAGACCTCTTGAAACAAAGGCCGTTTAAGGAGGGGGCCAAACAAGAGCAAGACTGTGCTTCCCTCTCCTAGGACTAAAACAGCTTCATAACCAATGGTACTCCCCGCGGATAAAAACAAAAAGCATTCTTAATTATTTTCTTTGGAAGAGACTTCACCAAGCAATAAGCAGCTGCTCGAGATGGCTGTGCTGCCATCAACATGTATATTTGCTTCACACGGAGAAAGGTCCCATAACCCACACCCCCAAAAAAGAAGTTATCTTCTAAAACACAACATTTAGAAATGGGGCAGTGAGAACGATTGCTTAGACCAATACCATGGTCAACAGGAAAACCTTTCTAGTAAACCAATGCATAAAGCCTTTAAGTGCTCAAGACCATAAACTTGACATGAGTCAACAGTGTGATGCAGCAGCTAAAAAAGCCAATGCAATTCTGGGCTGCATCAATAGGAGTATAGCATCTAGATCATGGGAAGTAATAGTACCACTGTATTCCGCTCTGGTCAGACCTCACCTGGAATACTGTGTCCAGTTCTGGGCACCACAGTTCAAGAAGGATACTGACAAGCTGGAACGTGTCCAGAGGAGGGCAACCAAAATGGTCAAAGGCCTGGAAACTATGCCTTATGAGGAACGGCTTAGGGAGCTGGGTATGTTTAGCCTGGAGAAGAGAAGGTTAAGGGGTGATATGATAGCCATGTTCAAATATATAAAAGGATGTCATGTAGAGGAGGGAGAAAAGTTGTTTTCTGCTGCTCCAGAGAAGCGGACACGGGGCAATGGATTCAAACTACAAGAAAGAAGATTCCACCTAAACATTAGGAAGAACTTGCTGACAGTAAGAGCTGTTCGACAGTGGAATTTGCTGCCAAGGAGCAGAATCATAGAATCAAACTATGGGACTTGCTGCCACAGAAAGCAGTAATGGCCCACAATTTGGATGGCTTTAAAAGAGGATTAGACAAATTCACAGAGTGTGAAATTCAACACTCTACTTAACCCTAATGGCTATGCTCTGCCCTCCATGGTTGGATGCAGTATACAGTACTCAATACCAGTTGCCTGAATCCATGGGGATTGGGGAGAGCCCTTGTGCTCAGGTCCTGCTGCAGGTTTCCCACAGTCATCTAGCTGGCCACTGTGAGAAGACGATGCTACACTAGACATGCCACTGGTCTGATATAGCAGGACTGCTCTTGTGCGCTCCTATGTATGCCTATGTATGCCAAATCAGAGATTTGGGTATAATTCTTTATGTTCACATAACTGAGATTTTGGGTGACAAGCATTCTTATAGTGGGACCTTCATGTACTTATAATTCCAACACCAGTTTTGTTCACTACTTTGCTCCTTAAAGCCCATTTCAATAATATCTGTATCAGGCATAGGAAAACTCGGCCAACCAGATGTTTTGGGACTACAACTCCCATCATCCCTAGCTAACAGGATCAGTGATCAGGGATGATGGGAATTGTAGTCCCAAAGCATCTGGAGGGCCAAGTTTGCCTATGCCTGATCTATATCTTCTGGGGTGATGTTTCAGGAAATAAATACAGAGAGAGGGGGGGGGGAGAAGAAATCTGGAGAGCTGCTCACTTTGCATTGCAAAAGAACAAGAACATATAAATTTAACAAGTTGCCAAATCCTCTACCATCACAAGACTACTTCAATTACAATCCAAGAAATTAATTTGGCTGAAATGATTCTACATTGTTTGTTGCCAGAAAAAGATTTCCACGAATCTGGAAAGAAAAACTTAAGTAAAATGAATACTCAGTGCATTTGCCTTCTCCATCTCATCAGTAGTTTTTATTTTGGCTGCTAAGCAGAATTCAAGATTTTTCTTTTCAATATAAAAATCTTTGGTCCTCAAGAGATAGAAGCATACCAAGCACATCAGAAATGGCTAAGCCAATTATTTTTTAAAAGCTGTTTACTCACCCCCAAGAGGCAATCCAAATTAAAAGAGCTCAGACACAAAAGCCACAAGGGGAAAGAAGCAAGTAAGGAAAGGAAATTTCTACTATGAAATGATGTTTGCAAAAACCTTCTACAGGCTTCGTGGTCCAGGACATTCATAGACATTTGTGGCAAAAAACAAAACAAAATCAACCCTTGACATAGCTTATTTTTATCTTGTAAGGTCACAATTCTCAACCCACTTATTACGAGTCACTGCACTGAAGTCAAGGTGACTACTTTGAAGTAAGTGCTTTTTTTTTAGTAATTTCTATATTCCCCCAGATTTTGGAGGCGAGTGATTTGAATAGACAATGTATGATTTATTGAGCGGCAATAGTTTGGGGATATTAACATATGGCCCTGCTGGAATAAGGAACTCAAGCTGTAGTCAAATACTGTATCTGAATACTTCAGTTACTTTCCTGAAAGCAGCCAAGGAGCATCGATAGGGAAAAATAATACTTGTGCTGAGCAAGCTACTACCATCCTCTGCCCAGGAACCAGATTGCTTTGTATAAATAAAAAACTGCCCTCCACCCTAAGAAACTTCAATATTGTGTTTGAAGGCTCACATTTGATAATGCTCTTCACTGGCTGATGCTCATCTTCCACTACAGCAGAGTTTTCCAAACTTGGGTCTCCAGCTGTTGTTTGACTACAACCCCCATCATCGCTAGCTAGCAGAACCAATGGTCAGGGATGATGGGAACTGTAGTCCAAAAACAGCTAGAGACCCAAGTTTGGGAAACACTGCGCTAGAGCAGTTCCACTACCCACTCCCACTAGCTTTTGTTAACAATATTAATAGCCATAGGATATGTCTACTTCTTGAGGCATACCTGATACAAACCTTCCATTATGCATGTACAGCCATACCTCGGGTTACGTTCGCTTTGGGTTGCGTTTTTTCAGGTTGCGAACGCGGGAAACCCGGAAGTGTTTACTTCCGGGTTTCCCCCGGTGAGCATGCGCAGAAGCGTTTTGCGCAGTTCACGCATGCGCAGAAGCGCGATATCGCGCAAAAGCGTAGCTCGGGTTATGGACTTTTCGCTGTGCGAATGGCACCCCAAAATGGATTGGGTCCGTAACCCGAGGTACCACTGTATTATGATCGCAGGCTGCTGCTATCTTACCAACAGGCCCACCCTCCTGTTTCCTAAAAAGTCCACCAAGCTCCTGCTTTGATGAGCTACAGTATTCTTTGGGCTCTGGCCATTTGCTGTGCAGTGTGCTGCTGTAAACATTGAAAGGTTACACCAGGCTTCCCCAATCTGGTGCCCTCCAGATGTTTAGGACAACTCTCATAAGCTTCAGTGCTGTAGTCCAAATGCCCAAGTTGCGGAAGCCACTGTTTAATGGTATTTGCTTCTGGTTTTATTGGATGGTTTTGTTCTGGTTGGAAAGCTGCTTTGAAAGCTGAGCAGAATTATCATTTTCAACAGAGAAAGCCAGCCTCATAAGAAGGACTTACTGATAAATAGACTAATGGAGCACCACTCCAGTCATGACAAAGGCTTTAGTGGCTTCCCTGTTGCTGCTGTTTTAAAAGTCTATTTAAAACTTTTACTTGCTATATTTCCTGCGCTTTCTTGTAATGACTTGAAATTAACAAGCAATCCCAGGGTTTTTGTTTTAACATTAAGTGTGCAATTAGTATCCAGGCAGCAAGGAGTCTTGCATGACTGAATCGTTTGCCACTGTTCTCTGTGAATTACAGCCGCTCCCACTGCCACCCCCACCCACCACAATCATTTCAAGTTAATCTTAACAATTAGCCAGTTATGCCTTAGCATAAAAAATAGGCTATTAATAAATCAGGGATCCGACACCATTTTACTTTTCTAATGAGAGAACAATGGCCATCAACTTTTTTGAAGTGCTGTGCACTTTTCAAAAAGTACTGTTATGTGAGCTTCCATCTAATGGTTAAGTTGAACCACTAAATTGAACATCTGGACACCAATTCTATTCCCACTTATTTGGGGGGTAAGAGTCACGCAGCAACTCAGTGGGATTTACTTCTGGGTAGACATGTATAGTATCAGAAAATGTATCAGCCTCTACCACAGGAGACTATGAATCCTTGCAATGGCATCTTATAGAATCATAGAATTGTATAGTAGAGTTGTTAGGGGTGATGAGGATCCAGCCCCCTGCAATGCAGGAATCTTTCCCCCAACATGGGACTCGAATCCATGACCCTGAGATTAAGTCTCATGCTCTACAGACTGAGCTACCATGATCTTGTTTCAGCTGGACTCAGTGGAAACTCTGCATGAAGAAAATCCACAGTTACTCTCCAGTTATGTTTTAGTGAAAAGACTTGTTAAACAGCATCTTGGAGCAATGTAGTAAGCTCAACTGAGTATCAGTTACTAACAGCACAGCAGAAATGGATACTATTATGGGACCTAAAGAAAGAAATGAAGAAGCCGAAGTAGTTATCATAATCAAACAAAGATTTCCTCCCTATTCTTTCTACACAGCTAGCATTTCAAACAAGAATTGTCGTTCTCAAAGTTCATATGCTGTGCACTCCTCTCTCTCTCTTAATTGAACAAGCACTCTCAACCCGAAATGTTTAAAGTATAAAATCACATGCCTGTTATCTAAATGACAAAATGTGGCAATGCAAAGATAAGGTGACAAAACAGCCTTTGAGGACAATATTTAACATTTGCAAGTGAATAAATTACTGCCTTTGTCCCTACTAAAGCAAAATGTGGATTTTCACCTGCCTATTTCTCCATTAATATATGGGAATCCGCATGACACCCTCCTCATCCCAGTGTTGTTCCAGACCTTCCTCCCCCTCCAAAGTGAAGGCTTTACAATCCTGGCTGTTTTGAACTTTTCAAGAATTGGAAATTTTGGCATTTATCTGTCTGGAGAGACAATGGAAGAGTACATCATCGGGGGTAAAGTCAAACCATTGGAGAGTTACAGTGCCTACTGTGGTTTTAGAGATCAACACAGGAGAGACATGTTTTATTGTAGCTGGGGCAGATGAAAGCATTTGGTTTCGCTGTTACAGATGCACAACGGCGTTTCTTCTCTTTGCACTCCTCCCAGCGGTCATTCCTCCTCTGGTCACTGGAATCATCTGCAAGGGATTCCCATACGGCAGGATTAATGTTGCAAACCTTCATGTCATGTTTGCAGACATCTTTGTAGTGCATAGTTGCTCTGCCAAAGGGCCTAGTGCCTGAAGCCAGCATGTTCTTGGGAATCCTGCCATCTTCCATTCTCTGTACATGACCCAAGCCAGTGTAGACGTCACTGAGACAGAAGTGCAGACATGCTGGGAATGTGGGCTTGGAAGAGCACATCTTTGTTTGAGACTCTGTTGATGGCCAAAATCTTCCTGACACAACAGATATGAAAGACATTGCGGCATCACCCCTGGTGGGTGCAAGTCGCCCACGACTCACTTCCAAAAAAATCAGTACGCTCCACATACAAGCCTGGCAGACCTTCATCTTGGTATTGGTCATTAACATCACATTCTCCCATACCCTTTTGGAGAGGCAAGCCACTACTGTAGCCGCCTTGACAATACGTTTGTCCAGCTCATCGTTGATGGAAAGGTTGCTAGTTACATTGGAGTCCAGGTGGTTTGTTCACCAATGCTGATATGTGGTGTGCTGGTGGTATCCTGACCCAGAGTGTTGGTCTTCGACTGGCTGATGGTGAGGCCGAACTCCATGCAAGCTTGGGCAAAACAGCTGATGAGTCTCCATACAGCTTCCTTGGAGTGTGCTGTCAAGGCTGCGTCATCTGCAAACAGGTTGCTAGGTTGAACAGACCTGAGACAACACTGGGATGAGAAGGATGTCATATGGGTGCCCCTACATTAATGGGAAAAGGCAGGTGCAAATCCAAATTTTATTCCAGTGTGGACAAACCCAAAGAGGTTTCTTGTGGATTTGCATGCTATATTTAAGTGACACACAGACCAACAAATAATATTTGGTTTCCCCAAATCTTCTACGTAGCACAGCTAATTCACTGCTAAAAGGTGGGTTCCCCCCCTTTTCATTTTTTTGTTTAAATACATGACATGGAATGCCAAGATTTACATGCTATTGCCTTCTTTGTTTTAAAGAAAGGAAAATGCAAAGGTTAAATACAGATTAGAGACCAGACTTGCCCTCTCTGCTCACAGACCCAAACCCCATAATCTATTCTACAGATTCTGCCAACAAAATTCAATGGAACTACTTTGGGTGTTTATCCACATTAGCCTCATTACAAACTCTAAGCCTGAAAACTATTAAGAAATCCACAATCTAGATCACAGCCACAGGGACTTATCATACTATTCAGAGGCAATTTTGTTCATCAACTTGCACAATGAAATAGTTTATACTAGATTAGCAACCATCTCTCATAATGAAAGTCCTGTTTCACAGTGGGGGGGGGGGAGAGAACAAGCACAGTCCTTTCTATGTGCAGCTGCAATCCTGAGCAAACCATAATCAACCAGTGGCCTCACCACCATTTGTAAAATGGGAGATAAAAACTGCCACGGCTCCCAGGTACTAATCAAGCAATCATACTGAGCATTACTAAAATGCATCGTTTCAAAAGGGGCAAGAAACTTTGGAGCTAGTATGGTACAGTGATTAGAGGTGCTAAACTAGGAACTGAGACCCAAGATTCAAATCCTATCTCAGCCATGAAGCTCATGGGTGACCTTAGGCCAGTCACTGTCTTTCAGCCTCACCTACATTACAGGGTTGTTGTGTGGCTAAAATGGAGATGGGGAGAACAATGTGTGCTACCTTGAGATCCCCTGGTAGAAATGCAACAATAAATAATGATTTAAAAGAGACAGTGGTCCTATGTGTGCTTACCTGGAAATAAGTTCCACTGAAATACCTGTAACTTGAAATAAAATGGACTCTCTGCCAAATAAATGGGCTTAAGAATGGGTTGCTTGAGTTAACTTTTCAAGTTCTGTGTTGCTAGATGCTGAAGGCACTAAACTTATTCCTGCTGCTTTGTGTGTTTGCCTAAACAGAAAGAGATGTCTTCCTTTCATTGTTTCGTGATAACTCTCTTGTCTTGTTCCCCATTTTACCCTCCTGAAAAAAAATGGCTTTCATTTTAGTCAACTTCTGTTAAGCTGCCAGCAGCACTCTTTTACTTCCTGTATTTTTGGGTTAACCACCATAACAGACTGCCCCAGCTTGCCAGGCACTCACTACAGAACACAATTTGAGGGTTTAGGAACTAAGGATGCAGTCAAACACACCTCTAAGGTAAAAGGTAAAGGACCCCTGGACAGTTAACCCAGTCAAGTTTGTCCACAGACAGCTACATCTCTACTTGGAAGTAAGCTTAGTAAGTTCAATGGGGCTTACTCCCAGCTGTGTGTGTATAAGATTGTATCTTAGGGCTGCAACACTTGCCTGGAAGTATATCCCACTGACTTAGGCAGAATTTACCCCTGCATTAACATGTATAGGAGTGGTCTACAGTTCACACTCTTTGGAAATATTACACAAAGGAGACACTGGAAAGTTGTTTAGGAGACTCAAAATCTGCTTTTACTCTTGAAAGTCAGGAGACAAAAGCTGTGGTGCCAGACGATTAATTAGTTGCTTTACAAAATCCTCTCTGAAGGTTCCAGGAGAAAAGAACTTTTCATTCTGGACTGAAACGTTGCTAAAAACCACGGACATCATTGAACAGAACAGAACAGAAAAGTGTTTTAGAAACAGCAATACGCATTGCTTGGACTGGTGTGAGAACTAGAAAATGAAAACACTCAACATGTCAGTTCATGTCATGTACATTACTCCCTCCTTTTTCAAATGATTCCCCGTCTAAGATCGCAGCAGAAAATAAAATGACATTGAAGACATTGAGCCATATGACAAAATAAGTCCAACCAATCACTCCTTTTGTGTTTCCAGGATAACTGCTCAAACCTAAACATACAGATAACCCACAACTACTTTCATGTATGAAAATACAGTAAATGAGTCCAGAGAGCTCCTAAATTTTAATGTTGTATAGCATATGAATATATTATACACAAAATATTGTTCATGTGAAGAATCACCCAGAAGTACGCTAAGAGTCCACATATGAATCTTTTACTTTGGTTTTACTTCTCCAACCTTGCACAGTGATGAACGCCCAAAAAAGAAAAAAAGGAAAAGGCGTGTAAGAGCAAAGTTTCATAGAAGCGGCCATAAGCACTGAAGGAAACTAAAGACACAGAGAAATGTTCAAACCATCTTAACCACCGAAGAGGGAGAAACACATCTTTTTTTTTTTTTTAACAGAGCATAATGACAAGGGAGATTCACCATTTAAAAATGAAGAGAGACCACCCTTCCATTTCCTACTGGGACAATTGCCTGCTGTCTCTGCAAGCATTCTCTACAGTATCATAGAATCATAGTACTTATTTGCAGTTTAGATTATTCTTTCCTAACACCACCAGGGCTGGCAGGGGAGCAGAAAGTGGGGCTCGGCCACCGACAGAGTATCAAGACAACCATTGTGAGGACATGAAAATGCATGGGCATCTCAGCATGTGGACTTTGGGGAGATAATCAGAAAGGCCAGCTACTGTGAAGAAATAAGCAACTGAGGACTCCTATGCTAAATTTGGAAAATCAAGTAGGATAGGATGGGGGGGGGAGCGGGAGCGAAGAGGAAGTCTTAGTGACAACGTATTTTACAGGAATTGCAGTGCTGATTCGAGGGCACAGCCCTTAAGCAGTTCCTAGAGGGTGAGGAAACAGTATGTTCCACTGAGCCACGTTACATGGCTTTTGGAAAAGAGGGGGGGGGGGGTCCCGAGAAGAGCGCCGCCGATCCCCATTTGCCGCTGTAAGGAGCCCAGGAGCAGAACAAGCGGTTTCAGAGTTGGGCGAAAAGGAGCGGGACTCTTCTCCAAGCTGTTCGGGGTGGGGCGGCGGCCGCAGAGAGAGAAAGAGGGCGGCGGGTTCAGAAGCCACGGCGAAATTCGGGGAGGAGGGTCCTGGGAAGTCCCTCAAGTCCAATGGAAAAGGCAATGGGCGCAATGCGGGGGGGGGCAGAGCGGGGAGGGGGAGTCAGCAGACCTAGACGGCCGGGGCGGGTGGGCGCTTCCTCTAAAGCGGCAGCACTCCTCCCGTTTACTTGGGAGTAAGCGCCGTCGAACTCCTAAGCCTTCGAAGGCTGGGGCTGCAGAAGGCGCCTCGTCGGGGCAAGGCGGCGCATTGGGGGGAGGGGGCCCCGCATCCCCGGGGCACGAGAAGTGGGGGGGCAGAGGGAGGGAGACGGCGGCGCGGCTCTCACCGAGGAGGAGCAGCTTCACCTCCCGCGCCGCTTTCTCGCCGTCCTCGCGGAGGTTCTTGTCGATCATCTTGGAGCGCTCGGCGGCCGCTTTGTCCTCGGCGCTCACGGTGCAGCCCATGGCGCCTCTGGGCTCGTGCCGGCCGCGGAGAGACTGTCGGGTAGAGCGAGCAAACGCGAGCGGAGCCCGGGCTGCCTCGGCTCGGCTTGGGCGCTGAGGGGAGCTGGCAACCGAGGGGGTGGGGCCGGGGGTCGCTGCCCCGCGCGGGCGGATAGGCGTCGTCGGGCAGGGCGGTGCTGCTCGCTGGCTTCCTCCGTAGCCCTCCGGGTGCCGGCGCGGTGGGCTCTGAGCAGCCGCTGACTGGGGCGGAGGGGGAAGAGGGCGGGGATCCGGGGGGCGGGCCCGTTCCGCTCAGCCCCAGCTCGGCTCGGGCGGGGAGGAGGAGGGGAATTCGGGCGGACTCGTCGTCAACTAGCCGAGGGAGGAGGAGAAGGAGGGGCGGCACCGGACGCGCAGCAGTGTGGGGCTGGGGTGGAGAGAGGGAAGAGGCGCTGGGGCGCAACTCTGAGCGGCGTGGCGACGGAGGCTGAGGGCTGGGCGCGAGAAGGCAGCTTAGCTGCGAAGGGGCGGGTGAGCGCGCAGTGGGGACGAAGCGGCTGCTGCGGGACCGCGCGCGCGGGTTTGGCGGGAACGGAAGGAACCTAAGCAGGGCCCGGAGGCTTGTGTTGTGCGTCAAGACGTTCGTTCCGCGTTCTCTGAACAAGAATTGAGAGGAATTCATGGCAGTATGCGCCGGAGCGGCTGCGAATTCGGGCAACCTGGAACTGCGGGGCTGCTGTAAAAGTCTGCCAATTGCCTGTTGAAACGGGGGGGTCGAAGTACGCGGAAAGTATATGGAGATACCACCGAAAGCAGCCTCCACACATAGTCAGAGTCATCCCTTCCTGGCTTAACAACAACAACATCATTTATTGTGGGTGCGGATCTGCACCATCAATTTAGTCTCCTCAAACTGGCACGCATGTGCTGGTGGTGTTGAGACTCATTCTGATGGTGATTGATGTGGGAACAGGCAAGGAAGCTGTGCTATAGGGAAGCCTTGTTGGCTGCACGAGCACGGTGACTGCAATGTGTGGCATGTGTGTACAGGAGTCCAGTGTGTCAAACCAGGGTGAGATCATATATATTCTCCATGGAAATCTGCATCCTTAGGGTGAGTTTCCCAACCCGCAGCCTTATCATGCGGTGTAATCTGCCACCTGAGTTGTAACCATCACATAGTGAGTTTCACAGCCTGCAAATGGCACCTCTGGCAGGACCAGGCGAACTCGCATGGTGAGTTGTATTGAACAATTGCTTCAGCAATGGTAGTAGTTCTGCAAGAGGATGGTGATCCCCTTGGCAAATATAGCATCTAAACATACCTCTGACAGCCTTCCAGAAATCGGGGGAACTAGGAAGATGGATAAAAATTCACCACGTGGCCATACATCCTAGGCTTCTGTCATGCCATGGTTTCATGTGCACTGCATCATGTTTACAAGCAGCAACCATGTGACCACCCAGTGTACAGGCTAGACTGCAGGAACGTAACTTAGGCAAGACTCTCAGCCCAGGCACTGCTGTGATCTGTGGAAGAATCTACAAGAGGCAAGAAAGGATAAAGGCTGGGGGAGGATGGAAAGACGTCAAAATAACTTATTAAAACAAGCTTCTATAATATTAGTGGTCTGGAAATATATAATCAACTTTGTATATCTCTAACCCCTCTGCTAATAATGCTGTCTCACACAAACATTTTTTAAGCCATGGGAGATGCCCTGCTCATATTCTCATCAGTAAAGGAAGTAAGAACTAATGTGGACAGCAGTCATTCAGCCTAGCCCACTGGGCAAGGTCATTGTGAGCTCTGAGCTCTTTGAAAGAAGGTTGGGATAAACATTTAGTACATAAATATAAAACATACTCTTTGTCAAGGCATTTATACACAACTTAGGAGCAAAGTGAGGCACCCCCCCAACAAATGTTTCACAGCCTTTGAAAGCGATGGCATAGGCTGCTGTGATTTTATGCTCTGGTTGTTACTTTGTTTTATGACTGCTGTAATTTTATTATGATTGTGCTTTATTGCCTTCCAGTGACGAATATTATGTTACTTCATTGGTCTTGCATTGTAAGCTATCCTGAGCCTAAAGGGATACGATAGGGTATTAAATTTTTAAAGAAAAGTAATAAGGCAGAAGTCCTGAGCTATGGCTGGTCTTGCACTGCACTGGTCAAATCAAGAACTTGGAAGGAATAGATGGAGAAGGAAAAAACACCCAGACGTGTATGTAAAAACAAAAAAACCTTTTACTATTAATAAATTGCTAGTTTCATATATGACACTTTGCATTGCGACATACACAGTCCCTGCCCTTACAATCTGATTTTATAGTTTACATTTCTCTCCCCATTTTTGTCTTTTTAAATAGAAGAAGAGTTCTCAATGGATCTTTTGCACTCAAGTTTTCAGGGTTGGATCCATAGAAGTATAAGGAAAACTCTGCTTGCATAAAGGGGTCTCCCTGGTGTCTCCTTCTTGCTGTAGCATTCTGTGGCACTGCCCCAAGTTGCTCCTGATACAGTAATACCCTCTGGGATAGCATGAAATTGAAGCACAGGAAACTTAAGAAGGATGGGATGGCTGGCCTTGAGTAAGTGAAAATGATTTTTCACTTGTGTAATAAGATACCTCTGAATCTAGCCTTCCATATTTAAAATCATCAAGTTTAGAGGGTATTCAAGGTTTAAATTTCCTGCCTGGAAGCCAGAAGTCCAATTGATGCCCCACCCACTGAAATTCTGTTTTTGCCTTTTTTAGTTGTTGTTGTGGTGGTGGTGGTGGTTTTAGAGTCTCCCAAGAGTAAACATCTACCAACTTATTAGATGGAATGCATTTTTTTTAGCACATTTGCTCAGAATTGGTTTGGGCAAGAAGTCAATGGAGCAATGACCCCACACAGCCCTCAACTTTACTGTTTTCTTCTGTGTCATTGACTTCATTAAAAGAAGAAGAGGGAACAGGAAAGTGCAAGTGTCTTGTTCATGCGCCTCTGTGATGTCAGAAGCAGAACTTTTGCATCCTCACTCTCACCCTGTGGCTGGTGAGGTGCAAAATTTCCAAGTGTGGGTATAAATGGAGATGTAAAAGTTCTGCTTTATATGTCAAGGAAATAGGAGGTTGAAATTTTCTGGAATTTTTGAGTAAAGTAGCTATTCTTCTAGTAGTCCATCAAAAACAGACAGTGCCATTGTTTATTTTGTTGATGTTACAAAAGAAACCCAATAAAACCTTGCTTGCTTGCTTGTTTTTTTAAAAAAGAAAGCATGCGATTCCTTTATTGAGTGCCTATATCCAGTGTCAGAGACAGTATGCTTCTAAATGCCAATTGCTGGGAATCGCAGGTGGGAGAGTGCTGTGTGCTCAGGTCCTGTTTTTGGACTTCTGGTGGGCCACTGTGAGAACAGGATGCTGGACTAGACGGACCATTGTCCTGATGCAGCAGGCTTCTCTTAGGTCCTCATACATCATAATAGGCTAAAGGACAATTAAAAAATGAAACTGAATCCAGACAGGGGCGTAGCAAGGGGGGGTGGGGGGCGGGCCGCCCCGTGTTCCATAATGGAGGGGGTGACAAATTATCAAGGAACAAATTTTTTTGGAAATTTTTTTTTATTTGTTTTAATGCCTGCTCCGAAGGTCTTATCTTACTATACTAGGGATTATATAGCTATATATGAAATTTCATGCATATCGGTTAATATCTTGATCCTCCTCCACCCAAATAGCTGTTCACTTGGCTGTTTTCCTATGTCATGAAGGCTGAAATTTCAGTTCAGGGAACACTTACTGTTCCCAACCCTAACCCTGTGCAAAGCCATCTAATTAGACTTTAATTTGATTTTGAGATGTTTTTAGGAGGTAATTTAATTATTGTTTGATTTTATACCAATGTTATGTATCTGATGTTAGCCACCCTGAGCCCGACTTCGGCCGGGAGGGTGGGATATAAATAAAAGTTTTTTATTATTATTACTTGTTGTTATTCCTTTGTAAGAAAATATGAAATAACGTAAAACCATTTTTGTGGGGGGGGGAAATCAATGGGGGGGGTTGACAAGAAATTTTCCGCACCGGGTACCACCTGACTTTCCCATGCCTCGGGGGGGTGGCAAATTTTTTTTTGCCCCTGGGTACCAATTTACCTTACTATGCCCCTGAATCCAGACACAAGAGAGGTACTGTGGTTGGCATCTTGAACAGCTATGCCAACAGTGATTTTAGAAAGGGTTGCAGTCCTCCAACCTGAAATTAGATTTGCAGCCTGGACTCAGCTTTGCTGTTTGATTCCCAGACAGCCACTGTGCCCAGAAGTACTTTATTCCGGCTTCAGCTGATGAATCTGGCTGGGACCTGTTTTCTCCAAAATGGATTTAACCACTGACATTCATACCCTGGTAACCTGTTTCAGCAACTGTTTAGATTACCATGATGTGCTTTTCTTGGAGCAACTATTCAAGGTGGCCCAGAAACAGGGCTGTCTCATCCATAGGGGCTGGTGGCGTGCCACGCCAGGGCGCCGGCCCCCCAAGGGGCACCCCCACAACCCCGCCGGCATACCAGGTGCCCCCCGCCCCCACGGACAGGCTGTCGGCCGGGCGGTCGCGCGCCGGCGGCGCAGCCGCTGCCGCCCATGCCGGTCCCGGGGTTTGGCTGCGAGCCGGCTGCCCTCGCCTCCCGTCCCGGGAGCACTGGAAGGGCATGCAGAGCCCCGCGCTGCTCCAGCACCACGCCCCTCATCCCCCGCTCGCCCACCCCCCCTCCCGAGGGGCGGCAAGCGCAGGAGGGAGGTGGCGGAGAGGCGGCACGCTGAGGGCGCCGGAGGGATCGCCGCGCCACGGCAGCCGATCTCCCTAAGACGGCCCTGCCCAGAAACTACCCGAAATATAGCTCTTCAGCTTCTGGTGGATTCAAGGCTCAGAGAACCCATGACAATGATTTTGTTTCAGCAGCAGCAACAGATGCTGATAACATTTCTGAGCCAAATTCAGAGTTCTCATTGAAGCTCTAAATGGCCTGGGCTCTAGCCTATGGTACAAAAGTAAAATTTGCATGCCCACTTTTGTCTCTGGCCCCACCTACCACTGTCATGTGGCCCACAGACAGCTACCTAGGGGAGGAATGCGTGGATTAAAAAAGGGTCCCCCACCCTTGGCTTATACAGTGGTACCTCGGGTTACATATGCTTCAGGTTACATACTCCGCTAACCCAGAAATAACACATCAGGTTAAGAACTTTGCTTCAGGATAAGAACAGAAATCTTGCTCTGGCGGCGCAGCAGCAGCGGGAGGTCCCATTAGCTAAAGTGGTGCTTCAGGTTAAGAACAGTTTCAGGTTAAGAACGGACCTCCGGAATGAATTAAGTACGTAACCAGAGGTACCACTTCTGGTTGAGAGCCAGTGTGGTGTAGTGGTAAGAGCAGTAGACTCGTAATCTGGGGAACCGGGTTCGCGTCTCCGCTCCTCCACATGCAGCTGCTGGGTGACCTTGGGCTAGTCACGCTTCTCTGAAGCCTCTCAGCCCCACTCACCTCACAGAGTGTTTGTTGTGGGGGAGGAAGGGAAAGGAGAATGTTAGCCGCTTTGAGACTCCTTTGGGCAGTGATAAAGCGGGATATCAAATCCAAACTCCTCCTCTTCTTCTACCACTGTACATCTGTAACTGGCTAAAAAACAATAACCATTGGGCTCATGCTTAGCAATTTTAATTCCATACAACTGCACGCCTGACAATTCAAGCATGCTTTCCTCTATTTACACGCATCACTGCGCTGACAGACGTATACCAGATCTTTCTCTGGCTTGATTGGTGGAAAAGAAGGTCAGTGCTTATAGTACCAGTGTTTGCAGCTGCCCAGACCAGCTCAAGCTAGCCTCAAGTGTGGGAGTGTGTTGCTCACAAGGCACAAGCCCAAGCCTTGCTCTCAATAATAATAAAAAGCTGTTTATTCATAGCAGCTGCAAGGAATGCCAACAGTGGCCACAAAACTAAATACTGTGACTCCTCAAGCCAAGTCGGTATTTGAGTGCTAGGCTGCTTTCTTTTTGGGAAGAATGGCTGATTGGAAGTTTTCATCACTAATACTAAATATTTTGTTAATGATTCAAAACTGCTGCAGATAGATGGCCCCAAAGTTTGCTCTCATTCAACAGGTAAGAATCACCCGGAGACGCAGGCGATTGCCCATATTTAGTGGGAGGGATTCAGGTTTAGAGCTGAAATTTTGGTTTGTGCAATCAAAGTGGATTAAACTGCTCTGTTACCCAACCACAACAAAACCATTTGAAACACACACAAAAGCCCTGACCTTTTATGTTTAGGAAAGTGATGGGGAAATGCATCAGAAAGTGGGTTAATGAATGGTTAATGGGAATACATGTAAACTCCCCACAAGCAAATCGGGCCCATGTGGTCAGGCTATTGTGGTGCAGGAACAGTTACATCCAGTTGATGCTAGGAGAAAGCACTCCTAGCCACAGAGGTCACTTGGGCCTCTAGTGACAGAGATGGGTCAAGGATTACTCCCAGACTGCAGAATTGCTCCTTCAGAGGGTGAGCAACAACATCCAGAACGGAAGATTGACCTATCACCCACCCACAAGGCCTCGATTTTACCAGGAATCAAGCTCAATTTATTGTCCAGTGTTTGCGCTAACTACGGTAAGTTGTAATGGAGAAACAGCAGTACTGATAATATTTTACTCCCAAATTCTCTATGGGTTCATATAGATGCTGAACAGCACTTGGGAGGGGATATTCCAGCACCCGATAGCATAAACACTGGGGGGAGTGGGTGAAGAACACTCTCCCACTGGAACAGAACCACCACCCATTCCACAGAATCAGTCCAGAAGGATACCATGGTTAATGGTACCGAAAGCTGCTGAGAGATCAAGCAGAAGGAGTAGGGTTATGCTCCCCTTGTCAACAGGGTGACCAAGACTGATTCAGTCCCAAACACAGTCTTGAACCCAGACTGGCATGGATCCAGTCTCATCCAGGAAAGTCCAGTTGTTCTGCCACAGCTCTCTCGGTCACCTTCCCAGAAAGGGAATATTTGCACCACCCCCTCACTCAAATAAATCTTCACCATGCCCTGGACACACCCATTCAACACCCTGCAGCCAAGTTCACCAGCCATGATGGGCGGGAATCAAGAAGGCAAGTAGTTGGGAGCATCTGTGCAAGGGACCTGCCCATGGCCTGTTTGCATATTGTTTATAAGCATTAATAAAACAATTGTTAATTAGAGGTTTTAGATAAGCACTCTGATTCCTAACACTTTGAATGGAATGATTAAAACTGTTTAATGTGACTTGGTTTTGCAGAAAAGAGTAGAAAACTGTTTGGATTTATTTCTTTATTTTTAAAGCATTTTCCCTCTATACTGTATTTTAGATTTTTCCCTACTATTCCTTCCTAATTTAACAGTCACCTAGTTTGTCACCATGCAGGACAAACTAAAGGAGATTGATACAGGGCCATTGGCAATAGCTCGTTATACAGTGACACAGCTGTCAGATAAAATAAAATTGAGCTGGTGGAAGGAGTGTGATTCCATAATAGAACAATGTGCAATCCTTCATAAAAATATAGCTGGAGGGTAGAATATAGTTCCATGCACTTACATAAGGGCTAGGAATAGCATAACAGCCATACACCAAGGTGCCCCAAGAGATTTCCCTTCTAATTACCAGCTCCCATGAAATTATTGTGATCAGTAGATTAGCCGCCTCCGTCAAATGCAAGGTACACCTATCAACTTTGGAATAAATCTATGTATTTTAACACTGCATCAGAATCTGTCCTCTAATCTTCCTGATGTGTTGTTGAAATGTTTATGTTGCTACCTGTACAGTTTTTGTTGTTTGCTTCCCTTCCAGCCCAGACACAGCTGCTAGCTTTGGGAGCTGTATCAGAAGTGAGGAACTGGGACCTTAAACATTTGAATCTGCATTGCTTACAGTTTGTTCCACCTCTGCACAAAACTAGCAATTTCATAACATATCTAAAGCTCTATGGATGCTCTGCTATCCAAAGTACATGGAAACTCTACCAGGAAGGCCCGATGCCGATTTTCCAAAAGGAAGAGCACTAGTGTATGTGACCCTCTGTTGGCTTTTGGATTTACTTGGAGCATAAACAAGTGCGGCCCTTGTCTGAAAGATAGAAGGTGGGGAAATTGTGTTCTGAAGGACATCACACATGCAAAAAGAAGCTCGGTACATGCTTAGCTCCCAGTACGTTTCCGAGCACAATTCAAAGTGTTGGTGCTGACCTTTAAAGCCCTAAATTGCCTCGGTCCAGTATACCTGAAGGAGCGTCTCCACCCCCATCGTTCTGCCTGGACACTGAGGTCCAGTGCCGAGGGCTTTCTCGCAGTTCCCTCGCTGCGAGAAGCCAAGTTGCAGGGAACCAGGCAGAGGGCCTTCTTGGTAGTGGCACCCGCCCTGTGGAACGCCCTCCCACCAGATGTCAAAGAGAAAAACTACCAGACTTTTAGAAACATCTGAAGGCAGCCCTGTTTAGGGAAGCTTTTAATGTTTAATAGATTGTTGTATTTTAATATTCTGTTGGAAGAGTGGCTGGGGAAACCCAGCCAGATGGGCGGGGTATAAATAATAAATTATTATTACTACTAGAATAACCCAACTTTGCAGAGGCTGCTCCATACAGCCTGTTGTTTCTGTGAATCCACTTTTTGTGGAATGCTGGCAATATTCTATGCTCCTGTGGGAGGAAGGGCAGGATATACACGAATAAAACAAAAATATTCATTGCATCTCTACAAACCCTCCATTTTGAAGTTTTGAATATTACCGCTGCTGCCTGTCCAAGCTGTTTCAGATAAAGTCATGCTGTGATGACAAGCTTTCACACTGTTGTGTTACATCACAGTTTCTATGTGTGAACTGTGCCTCAGGCCATGAGAAAAAAGGAGGAAGGAACAGAAATGGATGTTTGTTTTAATTTCAGATTAATTATGGTTAGTTTGTTTCTGGGAGCTGGTTGCCACGTTTGGGAGATCAACTTTTTTGTCCCTAATTCAGCACCCTCTGCCAAGTTCCCAGTATGCATCTGTCAAGGAAATGAAACCAGCTCCTGCTCCTGTTGGATGTATTTTGCGCTCTTGTACATTATCTGCTTTTCTGTAGGTCCCTAAATGCCAGTCTGATACGCAGAAAGGTTGGGGACTAAGGTGTAGGTCACCTCCAGGTGGTCTGTATTTTGTAGGAGGGATTCAAGCAGGTACCTTAAATTTAGGTTTGGGAAATTAGTAGATTGAAGCCCTCTGTCCCTCCCCAGTACAACATATCCAGCCATGGGCATAGCCAAGGTGGGGGTGCATCTGCCCCTCTAAATCAATAGAAATCAATAAAAATACATAGCTAACTGAAGTTCTGCCCCCCTTAACAAGAGGCCTGCCCCCCCCTAACAAAAATCCTGGCTACGCCCATGTATCCACTTCTTCTGTTTAAAAAAATCCCTGACCTTTTCTGGTTAGGAAAGTGAAGAGGAAACTGATTAAGTGTGGGATGAACAAATGCTTAACAGGAAGATGTATAAGAATTCTATACGAGTAAATAAAAATGAATGTTCTTCGTGGATGGACGTTCCCCACAAAGAAATTGTGGATGAATGTTCCCCACAAAGAAATCGTGGATGAACGTTCCCCACAAAGAAATCATGGATGAACGTTCCCCACAAAGAAACGGTAAGCAGCTTGAATGAAAATATTTTTTTTTTCCATGAAGCATGCTCAGCTAGTGACCAGGATAGGGCAAATTCCCTTTCTAAATGCTGAAGGTATCTTAAAGGACCTGAAAAACACTGTCTGCAGACAAATCTGTTCCTGCCCTCTGCTGCATCCTTACTAAGTTCAGCCACAGCCTTCTGAAGCCCTTTAGCAATTGTGCTGCTCAGACAGAGGCATGCTTCACGGATTTTGGAGCAGGAGCACAGTGTACATTGGGGTGACACAATCCCATTCACTAAATGGGTCTATGCAAGAGGTAGCTGGTCTGGGTGAGCAAGTGCGATTAGTTCTAGGCATAACTAGACCACTCAAAAAAGGTTTTACAGCATTTCCTTTGAATCCAAGTAGCAAGGCAAGAAGGAAGCCAAAATTCAACACTGTTGATAATAGCTCCAGACAGCAGCAGACCTTTGCCGCTAAACATTTATGCAACGCAAACGCATGTCAAGAAACAGGTTGTGACCAGCTGTCTGTTGTAACAGAGGTATAGGTCACAGCTGTTTCCCTTGCTTGGAGCCACTCGTAATTCTCTGTAAGACAAAGCACAAAGCCAGGGCCACCATCTAGTGCAGGGGGAGGTAGCGTTAATTCCAGCAATTACACAGGCCACTGGTCACAGATGAGACCATTGATCCCTGACTCAAAACTCAGAGAGAAGGAAAGTAAAGGGGAGTGTGGAAGAAGAATCTTGGGAGAGAGCGGAATCAGTGGGAAATGTGACATTTTAAAGACTGGAGCTTTCAAATTTGCAAGTGACTGGGGAATATAATAAGAGATCCTCTCTGTTTGGATTTAAGAACTGTGATGAATAGGTAGCCTGATGAAGTAGGGTTGTCATATTTCAAACAGTGAAAATCCAGACAGTTGAGTTTTTGTTGTTTTGTCTTAACCGCTTCCAACTTCAGTATTCCAGATATGTCCGGGAAATTACGGACGTATGGCAAGGCATATCCACAGGGCCACTGGAGTGAAGGCTAAGGTGGTGCTCTCCTCTTCTACTTGCAAAAGCTGACTTGATTGGCAGCTCAATCTTACTTCAACACTGGCCACAGGATAGTGTCCTCCAGCACACCTGAAGGCAGCAGGCTAGTTTTGCAGATTCAGGTGCAGGGCAAGCTGCATGGCGCACACAGCGCTACCTTCCAATAGCTCAGGGCTTAGGGGACAGCAGCTGCTGCCAACCCCCATCATCTAGCTGCAGTCATATCACACTGCTTACTACTAGGGCTGGCTTGGGTATGCTTGCTGCTGTAGCAGCAGAAGCAGCATCTGCAGCCGTGGTACGTCTTCCATGGCATCTCTCTCCCCTCAACTCAGCAGCGTTTCCTGAAGTCATAATATAGCAGGACTGCCAAACCCAAGATGTTCAGAAGCAGAGCAGCATTTGGAGAAAGAGAAAATAGACTTGCACATCTATATAAGTTTGAGAGCCATGAACTTCTCTTGATACACACCCCTCCTTAGTTATAGAAATTGCCACTGAAGTCTCTCAGAAAAGGAAGCCGGAGAACATTTTCTATTCTAGAGACTTCTGCGGCAATTTCTACGTGATGAGTTTGTGTTTGCAGAAACCGGTTGCTGTAGGAGAGCTTCCTAGAGAATCTGTTATTCTACTACAAAACTCTTACTTACTTTAAGTTGGTTGAACCTTGATGCTGGAATCTGGGCCTCACACAGTTATTGTGTGGGTTTCTAAAAGGATTCTGTATATATTACTCCCTGACAGGGCTCTTAATGCAGATCTGAAGCACTGCTTCTCTTACGTTGGGCAGGGAGCTCAGGAAGCTTGGTTGTACTTGTAGACAGTGCATTTTTTACTGTGCCTGAAATGCAACACATGTATAATTTAAAATTCAAGTATTAAAATAGGAAGAACTATCTGCTATTAGAACAAAGTTGGAAGATCTTTAACTGAATATTGTTTCAGAAGAGGAGAATCTCATCCCTAGTGGCTATGCTGGCTAGGACTGATGGGAATTGGCATCCAATGACACCTGGTCAGACTATGGTTTTTCCAACCCTGTTTCAAGATCTCCCAGTGGACTCTACTGAGGGTACCAAGAAAATATTCATAAAATGGAGGAGCAGGACCTTTTCAGTGGTTGCCCCAGGGTTGTGAAATACCCTAATTTGGTCTAATTTATTCCTTCCCCAGGACAAGCAGGTGCAAACATTTTTATTCTACCATGCTTTTGAGAGCAGTACCTTTGTTAAATGAGACTGAGAGCTGATGAAGTACTATTTTGATCTGTTTTACTGACCCACAGAATGCATTTTTGTTGCTTCCATGTTTTATGCTACAAACCATTTGTAAACAATTGTTAAAGAACAGCACACAAGTGTCACAAATAAACACACTTTTGCTAGCCCTGTTCCTATAGGTATTACGTCTAATTCATCTGAACTCTGTCTAAGGGACACTGATTATGCATTTTGTGGAGGAAATCATTGGGCCCTACATCAGAAAGCTTTTTTCTTCCCACTGGAAATGCTGCTGTTCAGAATTTGCATAGCTGTCTCCAAACCAATTTACAAGCGATTACTGCAGAGCTTCAGTCCCTTCTGCAAAATCATGTCTTGAGTATCACAGTGGGAAGTTTCAAGAAATGTGAAGTTAGCTTACTAAGGCTGCAGTCCTTCCCTGCATACACAGTGGACTTGAACCCTCTTGTAGTCAGTTTGCCTCCAGTTAGACATGCACAGGATCAGGTTGCAAGTCAAGGAAGTTGCATGAATGCTGAGTTGCTGATAGCAGAAGCTTCATCCTTAACAAAGATTATGTTTTCTTATGGAGCCATTATTTATGAAGATGGCTACCACCCCTGCCATAACCATCCATTAAATATATTGGGGTTGATCTTTCCCCCTTTTGCATATCTTTGTTTTTGACTCAAATGGAAATAAAGGCAGGCCTGTAATGAATCTGTCAAGGAAGTTTGTGCCTCTAAATGAAATGTGGTGATATAAAAGTCTGTAAGTTATAAAGGGAACTATCCTTGGACAATTAAGTGATTTGCCGTGTGTATGTAAACAGGTGAGCATTTGTGCTGTGAAAGAAATGGCTTCATACTTCTCTGGAATTAGGGTTATGGTGACATATATCTATTTGTAACTCTATTCGATCCTTCTTATAACAAACATGTTTCTTATCGCTAAAATTGTGAATGCACAGTCCAGCTCTGTTTAGTAATGTGAGGCAACAAGAAAGAAGGCTTTGGACTTCTTGAAACCAGAGGCAAAGACTGGGAACCAAATGATGTCAGCAAGCCACATTCCCAAGCCACAGGGGGAATGCAAAGAAACCCCCTAGAGGTATGAGTCAGGTTATAGGGGAAAACCCCTCCCACTCCCACTCCCATATATGGCAAGCAGGGGAACTGGGTTCATATTCTGGAGTCAGAGCCACCAGGCAAAATGCTCTTTTGGGGATGCTCACACAAAATGCTCACAATGGGAGCCAGTGTGGTGTAGTGGTTAAGAGTGGTAGACTCATAATCTGGGGAACCGGGTTCGCGTCTCTGCTCCTCCACATGCAGCTGCTGGGTGACCTTGGGCTAGTCACACTTCTCTGAAGTCTCTCAGCCCCACTCACCTCACAGAGTATTTGTTGTGGGGGAGGAAGTGAAAGGAGAATGTTAGCCGCTTTGAGACTCCTTCAGGTAGTGATAAAGCAGGATATCAAATCCAAACTCCTCCTCTTCTTCTTCTTCTTCTTCTTCTTCTTCTTCTTCTTCCACCTCAGCATCACAAGACTTGACTCACAGACATCATCTCTGGCTGTGGCCATCTCAGGTATTTCCAGGTAGGACTTAATTTGAGCTGGGTGATCATGTCTGGAACTTGTTTTTCAGAATTAAGTGTTTTATTCTAAGAGCTCAAGAGCTACTAGAGCACATTTATCTGATCCAGACAATTACAGCATAGTCCAGTGCATATGTCATCAGTACGGTAAAAACATTTCAAATGGACAAGAACAGGTTAAATTCAACAAAAGAAATAGGTCCCATAAAACAGTAACAGCTCGATACACCTCTTAGGGAAAGAACAGCTCCTAAATCAAAATAGCTTAACTGTCAAAGGATGGGGTAAAGAGATGTGTCTTCCATTTATTGACCTACATCCAGCCTATCACTGCCTCCATGCACCAGTTTAGCACTTTGATCACCTCTCCTGACTCAGATAGAAAGAGAGATAGAGCTGGGTGTCATTCGCTTATTGGTGACGCCCCAGTCCAAATTTCCTGGTGATAGCTCTCAGCAGTTTCATATTCATATTCAATAGCACAGGGGGCAAAATGGTGATGAATAATGCCCCCCATGTACCTTATGTGCATAGCCTACGTAGTCTGGGACTCACTGGGAAGATTTCAGTGTTGTGCTCTTCTGATCATTCACCACCACCACCCCATACGATATTCTGGAGTCTTGCCTGACCCCCTAGAGTTGATTGGGTGGGGGACAAGAAGAGGAGGAGGAAAGCCCCATTGCAC
The DNA here is from genome assembly GCF_009819535.1 of Lacerta agilis. Taxonomy (NCBI): domain Eukaryota; kingdom Metazoa; phylum Chordata; class Lepidosauria; order Squamata; family Lacertidae; genus Lacerta; species Lacerta agilis. The sequence continues at coordinate 67,841,517 of NC_046313.1, forward strand.
TAGAGGGAGCCCTTGTGTTGCCTTCCGCCTGGATTAGTCAAATCTGTGCTTCTGTTTCAAGTTTGCAATACCTGTGTGTTTTATTTTTGTTGTATTTGTGTTGCTTTTATGTCTTACTTTGTAATTAAATCATTTAAATATCATATTTTAATAGGATGACAAGAAAACTTGCCATATATATTATAGAATGGCACAAGAATGCAACAAATAAGAAATACTTGCTCCTGATTATTCACCATCTATGTTCCAGAATTACTTTCAGTATTTCATAAGTATGAAAATAAAATTGATGGCCATCCTCTGGGCTCTATGCTGTTTCCCCAGAACCTAACTGAAAACACCATGTTATTAGCTGGACGTTTCTCTTTTTAACTTGTCTGGAGCTTGTTTTCAGTGCCAGTCTACAGCCCAGAAAAATGCAGAGCAAAAACCAACAAGAGAGCCTTTTACTGCATACAGGATTAATTTCTCTCGGTGCTGATTAACCCAACCCTATTAAGCAGAGATAAGCATTTTCATCGCCTGATCCACAACATACCTATCTTTTTAGGTGGGGAGCAGGGGAGGATCGCATAACCAAATTAGCATAAGAGTGAGCAAATTCTCTGCTATGGATTACAGGGTTTACTATTGGGCGACCCATCTCTGCAGAGCCTGTATCAGGCAGCTCTCAGTCCTTGGCAGGGAGCTGGATCCATTCCTACTTTGTCTTGCTGTGATGGAGTTGCTTTCATGTAGCTAAATCAGGCTACCACTCTCAACAGAACTGGAAGAGACAGGAAGATTCCCATCTAGCAAACACTACCAGCAAATGGAATAAGTAACACATTAAAGCAAATATCATAAATTGAAGCCCATAAATCATGTGCAGGAGAGGAGGTTCCCACAGAGGAGAGGAAAAATAATCTGCCCTAGGTTGCAAAGGACAGGGAAAACACTGTTGAATGTAAATGGTGTTTCTTTGTCCCTAGAATAGGTGGCCTTCTAAAAAACCCAATTTTGGGATGGTTTTTACCAGCATGTTTTTCCTGCTCTGCTTGTCTCAACGAAAACATCTCACGCTGAAGACCATCAACCCCCCTTCATGAGGACGCAGCTGAGGCCTGGATACAGGGAATCCTCTAAAGGAGGCATTGTGGAAAATAGGCTGGGAATGTACTAACTGAAAAACACAAAAGAGACCTTGCACAGCAGGGCAAGTGGGCTTCAGGCTTGCAAGCTCTACCATACCACAGTGGCTCACATGAACAGGACCGGCCCACGCATGAGGCAAACTGAGGCAACCGCCTCAGGCAGTAGAATCCGCAAGGGTAGCAGCTCCTGATGTATCTTTATGCCCTGCCTTGTTCCCAGTGTAGATCTTCATTCACCCCTTCTTCCTTGTTGGGGGGCATTTTGGTGTTCACCTCAGGTGCCAAAATGTCTTGGGCTGGGCCTGCACATGAGGCTGGAAATACTCTTAGAAAGAGCAGGATGTCTTTGAGCACACGGTCCATTCATTTTCAGTGTCAGAACTGATCCTAACGTACCCGTTATTGGCAGTTATCCAACCTGGCATAAAAGAGGTTGGGAATGCCAGACAAAATACTTGGGGTAAAAGCATAAGAAGGCCATTGGCCTATCATCTTTCCAGTGTCTTGGGCAGGGGAAGTGACTTGTGACTCTTTAACCAGATTCTGTACTCTCTTTAACTTTTGGTCCTTCCTGAACTGCCCAGGGACCTGTGCATGGAAGCAAAGAGCAGGAAATAAATGATTATGATTGTTTGGTCAATGCAAGTTATATGCTGCTTGTTATATGACATGATCTCCCCTCTTCTGCTGCTGCGTGATGTTCTGGAGGTTATCCCCACACCAAAAATCCAGCAACTTGGAGCAGGGGGAGCAGAGGTGGAAAAGCCCCTTTATGTTAGTCCAGGGGTCACCAAACTTTTCCAGCAGGGGGCCAGTCCACTGTCCCTCAGACCTTGGGGGGGGGGCTATATTTTGAAAAATATAAATACCCTGCAAGCCAGTCCTGCAGCTGCCTCTGGACCTGGAGGAGGAACGCACTCTGCATGCGCACAGGAACGTGTCTCGATGCCGCCCGCTCACCAGCATTGTTAAAAAGCAGCAGCCACTCCATCGGCCCATCCCTGCGGAGCTCCCAGGTGGTGTGCATCATGCTCTGCGGCCCATTGTCTGAGGCCAGATCAGCAGGCAGACTGCACATGTGGAGCGCTGGGCAGGCAGCATGCAGCTCACCTTCCAGCTGCTCCAGCGAGGCTGCCAAGCGCACCACCAGCAGGTGTGCCAAGCTCCAGCTGAAGCCAGGTGACACGCCTGTCACGATGCCCATGGCGCAGCCCAGACCTGCCACCCACCAGCCAGCCTCTCCGCCCATGGCCACACTGGGCTTACCTCAGTGCACAGGCAGCGAGGCTTTGGATTGGCTGCAGCGTCACAGAAGTCAGTCCCTGTGTCTGTGAGGCATCTGCGCCTTCTTTTCAAGGAAACACCGCACCACACCAGTTTACCTCAGCAGGGACTGACCGAGCAGGTGGCACAGTCTGCAGACCGGATTTACGAGCCTGGTGGGCTGCATCCAACCCCTGTACTAGTGGGATGGTTCTTGCTAGCCCAACTGTTTAGTTGAATCCTGCTCTGTGGCTCATCGTAATGTATCTGTAAAACTAAATCTAAAATACCATGTAAAATTAAAAACTCTTGAAAGTATTGTGTACTTTGAAAATATTTCCTGATAGTCAATGGAAATCTGAAGCACTGACAGGACTGAATTAACTTCGACCTAGAATATAGGTATTTTCCATTCTAGGACTATTTTTCTTGATGTAAGTAGCAGAAGTGTGTGGAATGCTGCACATACTGGCTTCAGATATTCCTCTGCCTGAACACAGTTTTCCAAATGGATCTTTGCTCATAACTATGGTGAGGAATAATAATAATAATAATAATAATAATAATAATAATAATAATAATAAAAAATTGGATAAGTTCAGTCTCTCGTAACAGCTAAGTCTTCAGGTGCTGCACACACACCACTGCCTGAGCTAAAAAGGCAAGTATAATAAAAACCAGTGGGAACAGCATTCATAAAACTCTCCAAAGACCCAAGGCATATTTACCTTGGAATAAGCATAGCTGACCTCAGTAGAACTTATTTCAAAGCAAGCTTGTATAGAGAGCAGAGCAGATTTATAAAAAATCCAGATGATAAATGCATTAACAAATGGAAGCCAAACTGAGAACTGATGGGAATCATTGACAGCAAATGTTGTGCAATGTGATACAGTACTTTGCTCTGTATAAAGTGTGTGTGTGTGTGTCAGCTCAGACCCTGAATGTTTTGATCATGCACACAGCCAGCCAAGCTTACTGGTATGTGACATTTCCCTGCCTATTACCCTCAAGGCCAAAAAACATTGCCGCACCTGGTATAAAATCAAGGGCTGCCACCCCTTTCTTTCTCCCCAACACCTTGTGTTAGCAACAGCCTAATCTGCAGAAATGGAGCCTTAGTGACAGGAAAAGCTACAGCTACAAGTCAGCTGTATTGATTGCTGTTAAGCACAGGAGGACCATTGAAATAAATGATCTATGGAATACTACTGTTCAGTATTAGTTCATTCACCCCTTCAGTTTATATCCTGCCATCCACTGAGTTGTACACTATAAAACTATACAATAAAATTTTAAATGGCTAAAACATCAGCTAAGATGCAGCAAATAGCAATAAAATTACAATATTGCAGCAGCTCATCTCTAGTAGCCAGTGGAGTATTTCCTTTTCAAAAACTTGGGCAACAATATATGTTTTAAGGCAGCACCATTTAACAAATAATTCTCTGCCTGCTTTTCTCAGTCAGTGATGTGATAAGCTGAAATAATTTTCATGCATTATTAGAAGACTGTTCCATGGAGCTGATTTGGTTTGCGTAAGGCACCTAACTAGGCAAAAAGCAGTGGCAGATTTGGGAGTCTCACATTTCAATGGCTTCCTATGTGATGCCAAAATTCATTCTCCCGCCCCCCGACCCCCCACCTCTTATGCTCCATTCTAAATCACCAATTCCGGTGCCCTGAGAATCCATGCCCAGTGCGACCAAACCAGTTAAAGGTAAAGGTAAAGGGACCCCTGACCATTAGGTCCAGTCACGGACGACTCTGGGGTTGCGGCGCTCATCTCGCTTTATTGGCCGAGGGAGCCGGCGTACAGCTTCTGGGTCATGTGGCCAGCATGACTAAGCTGCTTCTAGCGAACCAGAACAGCTCACAGAAACACCGTTTACCTTCCCGCTGGAGTGGTACCTACTTATCTACTTGCCCTTTGATGTGCTTTCGAACTGCTAGGTTGGCAGGAGCAGGGACCGAGCAGCAGGAGCTCACCCCGTCGCTGCGACCTTCTGATCGGCAAGGCCTAGGCTCTGTGGTTTAACCCACAGCACCACCCGCGTCCAGTTGCTCTCCCCTAAATATGCCTCAGCAAAGAGCACAATACAGTCACTCTAAAAAAGCAGGGGGGCATGAAGTGGTGCCAATGTGGAGTGCTTCCCCCAACCCCCAGTGGCACATGGTGACTGGTAAGAACAGTCAGGCCAAAGGCTTGTCTTGTCCAGCATCATGTTTCCTGTTTGCATCCAACTAGATGCCTCTTAAGAAGCATGAGGGCAACTGGTATTCGGAGAGGACATGGTTCCTCTGATCCTGGAAAGAAAGTAGAGCCCCTATGACTAGTAGCCATGGGTAGCCTTATCTTCCACCCCTATTTTCTTCTAATCTCTATTTAAAGTGAAGGTGGTGGGCATCGCCACATCTTGAGGAAGTAAATTCCATAGTTTCAACTGTGTGTTCTGTTAAGTGGTACTTTCTTTTGTCCATTCTTAATCTCCCGCCTTCATTGGATGACCCTAGTTTCTAAGCATTATTTAAGCTGCAGAAAATGTCTCTTTCCAGCTGTGGCTCTAAACAGACTTGCCTGTGAGTAAATCCCATTGAACTCAATGGGGCTGGCTTCTAAGTAGATGTGTATAGGGTGGCCTTGTTAGTTTCTATCCGCTTTCTCTACACCACACATGATTTTATACAACTCTATCATGTCTCCTTTACTCACTTTTTTCCTAAACCAAGTAGCCCCAAATGTTGCAAGTTTTCCTTGTGACAGAGCTGTGGCACAAAAATGGATCATCGTCATCATCATCATCATCATCATCATCATTTGTTATTTATACCACTCTGGACAGCTCCCAATAGAATATTAAAAACACGATAAAACATCAAACATCATCACATACGGACAACCATCATGGAAAGTCATTTAGGCTGCATACATTTAAAGTACACCCCCTCTTCCCAAATCCTAGTTCCCAACACCCATGGCAAACTACAATTCCCAGAATTCTTGAAGGGGGGGGAGCAATATGCTTTAAATGTATTTGTGTGGTAAACAGCCATTTTGCATTCGCCACACTTTATGCTTGCTAATGAGTGATTCTCCACTGAGTGGCCAAAAAGGTGTTGGTGGTGGGAATCAACCATTAGTTCCCTGGAAAGGACCTCAGATAGAGACGTTAATTGCTAGTTGGCAGTAGATTATGGATTATATTCTCTTTCACAAGCAGCCCTCTGTCGCTCAAAGCCAGAAGATGGGACAATAAGTGCAGCCAGTGAGCAATTCTCATCACAACAACTAACCTAAATACTTTCCCAAACAATATTGTCTTTTCAGAACAAATGCACTGAAAACCAGGGGGGGGGTCTCTCCCACTGTTGTTCTCCAACAACTGGTCCATTCTCACAGATCCAAATGCGCTTTAGAGCTCTTTTAATCAGTAAGACTTTTTAAAAAACAAAAAACAAAAACCTGGCTATCAACAATGCAGTATTTATAATAGTGTTTTCCTCCCTTCTTCCCCAGCAGAGCTGCCCCTTTTCTGGAACTGCTCCTGTATTTTTAAACAATGGCCTGGAGGGAATTCATTAGGGGAAGCTTTCCCCAGCCCTCCCTGTGTCTCTGTGTCAGGAAAGGCTTCCCTGCAATGAATTTCCTTCAGTTCTGTAGCCTGACCAGACACTGGCAGAAGCCAGCTAAGGTAGAAGCCTTAACTGGAAGAACACAATGCCCACAGAATAAACTGGCTAGCAACTAAGGGTTTGCAGTCCTCATTTGTGCTCACAGGACCTCCTCATTGGCATAATTCCCTATGGTTTGTCAATTATTTAAATAGGCTTCTTTTGATGTATCTCCCAGTTCCAGGAATGTAATGAGGACTGAAAGCAGTCAGTGATTAGGCCATCTGCAGCACACGGGGCAAGAGAAACAGAGGAAATACAGGAAACACGCAGGAATAATACGGGGAAACTCCTTCAAGGGTAGTGAATGTACAAGGAAGGGTTGTAGCTTAGTGGTAGAGTATCTGCTTTTCATGCAGAAAGTCACGGGTTCAATTTCTGGCATTTTCAGGTATGGCTAGGAATGTTCCTTGCCTGCAAACCTGGAGAGCTCCTTCTAGCCAGTGTGGACAATACCGAGCTAGATGAACCAATAGTCTGGTGTTTGGGGAGATAGAAACTGGAGTCTGAAGGATCCCTTCCTCCCATATATAGCTACACAGACCTTTACACCATATTCTCAAAGGCCCTTCTCCAGGTGCCCCCACCCATGAGGTGCAATGGGCAAGTACTCAAGAGAGGGCCTTTCTCATGGTGACACCCTGATTGTGAAACCCTCACCAGAGAGGCACATCTGGAACTCATGTCACCATGTCAAGACTTCAATTTCCCTGCTATTTAAAATTCTTAAGATCGCTTAGTGCTTATAAACACTGTTTTATATGGTTTGCTGTCGGAATACGTTTCACGGATCCGCCATGGATTCATAATTAATTGGTTATTTTATGGGTTTTTCAAGGTTTACTTTTGGTATAATTGCGCGCAAAAGTGAAAGTGAAAGCATGAATGAATAGTGTGATTCACTTACAAGATTAATCCGCCTTTATTTTGTAGATCCGGTCATGTTCAAAGTTGTTAATGAGCGTTAAAATTGCTTCCCGCCTTTTTGGAGGGCAGCAACAGTGATTTTATTGGTTAAAGTACTAATGATGATGTCATGCTTGTTCCCTAATAAAAGGCAGAGGCACCCCGCCTAGGCACGAGACCGCACGTTCTTTTAGAGGAGTTCGTTCATGTTCTTTTAGTTGGGTTTTAGTTGAAGTCAAGTTTAGTTTAAGGGACTAGGAGCGGGCTGGATGGGTTGGATGGGTTTTTCTTTAGTTAGAGTTAGATCGCGGAAGATCATTCGGTTTTAGTTTTAGTTAGGTTTTCTTTTAGGTTAGCCTAGGGTTAGGCCCGCGGAAGATATTTCGGTTTTAGTTTATTTAGTTAGCCTCGCGGAAGATTGGGCGCGCAGGGTCTTTAAGCTTAGGGGAACTTAGCTTAGGGGACGAGCCTATGCGGGTTCTGCCGAAGCCACTAAAGATACAACCGGTGTCTGTCTTCCTTTGGGGTTAAAGGGGGGAGTAAAGTAAAATTTTTAATTTCTTTAATTTGGTCCGCCTATTCAGAGTCAGGGTATATATTTATTTTCACGAGGCAACTTTTCATTAAAGAAGGCAATTAGGAACTCACACTTCATCGGAGTCTTCAATTGGCTTACTCATCATCCTTCAGACTGTGAGGCTTGGCCGGCGACCGTGCTCAAAAGCACGCGGAACGCTGGCCGCTTTCCCCGCAACTGGTACCTCGTGCATAACCAGTCTAAGGCCGTGCACGAGGAGCTCCAGCAACCAAACCCCGACAAGTGGTGCCCTCTCTGAGGCAAAGCGTAGTCAAAAATCGCTTCCACGAAGACTCCGGTTAAAGGCAACATATCGGAAGTGGCTCGGAAACAGACATTGAGAGGTGAGGTATAACGGCCCGGTTTATCCAGGATTTCGCTGCAGTAGCGCGAATCCACCGCTTGCCCAAAGTAGTGTAAATAGAAGTCGCGCGCGTATATTTTGCCCCAAGGGGTCCCCGGGTAGAGCGGCAAGGAGTTTAGTGTAAGCCTACGGGCAGAGTAAGGTCTTCCCTAAAGCCTACGGGTGGGAAGGGTTCTGGCAAAAGCCTACGGGTGCCAGGGTCTGGCAAAAGCCTACGGGTGCCAGGGTTTTCGGTCAAAGCCTACGGGTAGGGCCGGTGTCTCCCGAAAAAGCCTACGGGTGGGAGGGAAAGGTTTTCTGGCTAAAGCCTACGGGTGCCAGGTTTTTCGGTCAAAGCCTACGGGTAGGGCCGGTAGCCCCTAGTAGAAGCCCACGGGTGGGGGCGGAGGTTTTCTGGCTAAAGCCTACGGGTGCCAGGTTTTTCGGTTAAAGCCTACGGGTAGAACCGGTGTCCCCTAGTAGAAGCCTACGGGTGGGGGAGGAAAAGTTTTTGAAAAGTGTTTAAAATAAAAAAATGGGCTCCTCACTCTCAACTGCTCAAGTAAAATTTTGTGAAGATTTATTGTACCTTTTGAAAAGAAATGGTCACCCTGTCTCTGAATCAGAAGTAGAGCTTTTAGTTAAAACCATTGGGGAAATTTGTCCCTGGGTCCCTAAGGAGGGAACGAAAGATTTAGCCTCATGGGAAAGGATCGGGTTAGAATTTATGGCCAACCCGAAAATCGGAATTCCTGTACAATTAGTATGGAGCAAAGTAAGAAACTGCTTTCAACAAATCGCTCCAAGAAATGTTTTGCTTAATGGAACAGTGAATTTGGGAAATACTGCTTTTAATAGTGCCCCTGTGCTGCCGCTTGCGGTTGTGCCATTTTCGGCCCCCTCGCAGCAGCCAGTTCAGGCCCCGTTGTCGTACACGCACTCGCCCTTGTCCAATTTGTCGTTGCCAGATTCATTGCCGCCTGTGCCGGTGCAGCAGACGCCGTCGGCCTTTCAAGCCCCGCCGCGGACTGCCCCACCGCCAGTCGCTCAGCAGTCATCGCAGGCCTTTTACCAGCCAGCAATTTCAAGTCAGCAGCAGCCGCGGACCTCGCTCCAAGCAACGGTCCCGCTTCCTCCATCGCAAGCCGCGCTTTTGCCAGCGATCCAGCAGCAGCAGCAGCAAGCAGCCTTTTTGCCAGCAAACCCTGCTGCCCTGCAGGCCGCGCTCAAGCCAGCAGCTCCAGTTTTGCAGCAAGCTGATTTCCAATCAACAGCAATCCAAGCTTCAATGCAAGCAGCACAACAGCAATTTACCAACCCTTCAGCACCTCCAATGCCAATGCAGATTCCAAGACAAGAGCAAAGCCAAACAATGATGATCCAGATGCCAGGACTTGCAGTACAGAGCCAACAACCTTATGCTCCAACTTCAAGTCAGCCATCTTGTCTTCATCCAACTTCAAGTCAGCCATCTTGTCTTCATCCAACTTCAAGTCAGCCATCTTGTCTTCATAGTCAGCCATCTTCAAGGCATCCAGATGTCAAAGACTCTTTAGCACCATCTAGTGGCTCATCATTTGGAAAGCATCAAGAAGATTTAAACTCACTGATGCCACCTACAGATCCAACAGCAATGCAGCCCATCTGCAGAACCCAAGCTTTGGAAGCAGCTTTGGGACAAATAGACTTTAGTGCTGATCCAATGCACATCTTTCCAGTGATTCGTGCTAATGGAGGACAACCTGCAAGATATCAAGCCATTCCTTTTGAAACACTACGTGAACTGCGAAAAGCCATACGCGAAAATGGACTTCAAGCTCCTTATACTAGAAGTTTACTTGAAGGACTGTCCACTAGTAGACTTCTGCCATCTGATTGGAAGTTGATTCTTCGCACCTTCCTGTCGCCTACAGATGCTCTTCTGTGCCTGCAAGAGTGGAAAGAAGTAGCAGCCAGACGTGCAACGCCACTTGCCACAGAAGATATGCTCACAGGATCAGGACATTACTCCAATCTCAATCAACAGCTAGCCATACCTGATGCTGCACTTGTCACCATAGCAGACATTGTAGTCAAAGCTTGGCGCAGACTACCCAATCGCACAGATGCTAGCTCAGTATCAGGATTCGCTGCAGTTAGGCAAGGTCCAAAAGAACCTTATGGGGACTTCGTGGATCGCCTGATTGTTGCAGTGGAACGCCAGATAGAAGATCGTCATGCCAGAAACATGCTGACAAAACAACTTGCCTTTGAAAATGCCAATGATGACTGCAAGAATGCCCTAACAGCAGTTGCAGCTCGTCCAGATGCCACATTGACTGAGATGCTACGCGTCTGCCAGAATGTCGGTACCCACTCCTACAAAGCACAGCTCTTGGCAGCTGCGGTACAGATGCCACGTCAAGACAGCTCTACGCCAGTCAAGAAGTGCTATGGGTGTGGAGGCGATGGGCATTTCCGGTCGCAGTGCACAACAACGCCAAGGCCTTCTGCCAAGCCGCCAGAGAGATGTCCCATCTGTCGGAAAGGATTTCATTGGGCGAATGATTGTCGCTTGAATCCACAAAACACATCACCTACCTCATCTCCAGTTCAGGGAAACGGTTCTGCGGGCCGCGCCCCGGCCCCGGTAAAACAATAGGGTGCAAGTTCAAGAACATCATGAAGGTCAACCATCCCAGAAAGGTGAACAACGCTACTCCTTATCCAGGTCATCAGGAAAAAAGAGTGATCCAGAGAGATATCCACTCTTCAGATGTCCAGAGAAAAGATGTGACCTCATCAAGCATTCAGGTTCCAGAGGTTTCATCATCTGCCTTACCTATTCAAAGGATTCCAGTAGAGAATACAGCATTCAGTTCACCTTCTGCTGACCGCCCTTCAGTTCCTGCTGATGTTGATCCTGCTTCACAGCAAGCAATCACAGTCAAGCCTCTGATCGCAGAATTGCCTTCAACGTTGAGAAGACATCCTACTGAGATCAATCTCGCAACTCCTGAGCTTTATTCATCTTCAAATCAAGGTCAATCTGTCATTGAAGGACATTTGCCCTTGATGAAACAGCAGTGTTCAAGTTGCAACCCAGCTGATGATCACTTTCCATGTGGCCAAAGAATGCAAGTGAGTGGGCCAGCTCCCTCTTGTGGAAGCTTAAGCATCACTCCAGTTAACAATGTCCACACCTTTGTGTCACCTCCAGCTTTTAAGCTCAGCCCGCCACAACCAAACAACTATCAGGAACAACAACTTCTACTGCCTCGTGTCAAAGAAGAAGTTCCATCCTGCCAGTTTGATGCACAACTGACTGAATGCCAGCAGATTCAACAGCATCAGCAACTTTTACCAACAGAGGAACCTCAAGTTTGCCAACTCAACGCCAAGCAGCTTCAGAGTTGCCAACTTCAGCAGTGCAAAAAACCCGAAGCCAAAAAGATATCTTCAAACACTGCCAACGAAGAACAAGATCTTCTGTCCCAGGTATACCACTCTTCTTAACAGAGGACTGTTACTTTTCAAATCCATGGTTTGCTCAGCAATTGCCAACATCCATTCGTGGTCCATTCCCAGACACCTCAATTTGTCTTATCCTGCCTAGGATGGATCGCCTCCCTGCCACAGTCACACTGACTGCAGGCCTAGTTCGAATCACAGATTCATCGCAGTTGCTGATTCCAGGATTTTCAACTGTTCCTTGTGTCCTAACAAAAGGTTTGGAAATTGCCAGACTCTATTTGCTTACTTCTACGCCTACAGCTCCTGTAGACTCTTTGCCTCCTCAGACAGCAATGGCGCTAATCAAGATTACAGAAGAACGCCCTCATCTCGTCTTAGAAATGGGTGGACGAAAGATCAAGGGTCTTCTTGATACAGGCGCAGATGTCACAGTGATCGCCAGAAAGGATTGGCCTGACCAGTGGGCAACGACTGTCACCCAGGAAGTCTTCGGAGTCGGAGGTTTCGAACCCGCCCACCAGAGCGTGCATCCGATTACCTTCCAGTCAGACTCAGGCTCCATGGTGCAGCTCCGTCCACTTGTTATGGATGTGCCTATCACCCTTTGGGGTAGAGACTTATTGTCTAAAGCAAGAACTGTTGTCCATACACATTTTTGATGTGGGCCTTTGCATCAGCGCCAGTACATGCTCTTCCACTCACATGGAAGGAAGGACCCCCTGTATGGGTCGACCAATGGGCGCTGACGTCAGAAAAGCTCGCTGCAGCAGAGGCCCTAATCAAAGAGCTGCTACACCGGAATCACATGCAACTCTTTACTCTCCATCAGTACCTCATGGATAAAGCTCCACAGTCATTAACCTTAGAGCATTCCCTTGATAGTCTTAAAACTGTCCTTTGCAGAAAGCCTATTGCAAAGTTCTCCTGGAGAGCTTCATTGCTTGGTAAGGTGAATTCTCCTGTCTACAAGTTCTATTCAGCAGATTCTTCAAGCACTCTCACATCGTTCAAGTTTTCCCCTGCTCTAATGATCCAATCGCCAACCATGGGACGTTCCTTGCTATGTTCCGTGCTGTCTTTCGCATGGGCATTCTGTTGGCTGGTTTTGAATGGTACTCACCGTGCCTACAGATTGCTGCCATCACTTCTTGCAGCATACCTGTTTCCAACCAAAACCGCAAACCCTTTTCACCTGCTTTCTGTTGCTCTCTACCTGGTTGCAAATATGCTCCGCATCTCCCCAGGTATTCTTCTGGAGTATCTTTTCCTGCATCAACCAAGAACTCTACTACAGGCTCTTCAGGCAGTTCCTCTTTGTGCTCAGAAGTACTGTCTTCCGCAAGGAACTCTTCACCTGAAGATCAAGTCATGTAACCCTGCGTGGTACTTGCCAGCCTGCATCTTCAACGACAACCCCTTGTTGCTTAATCTTCTCAGCGGAGGACTGTCCTTGCTTCTGTGGAAAAAACCCTTACCTCCCACGCCTGTTTGTGCGTTCAACATTCATTCCTCTCTAGAAGACACGCTGGACAAACCTTGCGTGAAATTCGATACTCCCTTTTCATCGCAAGCCGTGATTTCCAACTCTGGTTGTTAGCTACTCGCTAACTTCTCAACTTCGTGTCAAATGCAGTAACTCTTCAAAAGTGCTCCACTAACAGCACCAGTTGAGTTCTGGGCAGTTTGCCTTACCCTCCTACTGCCTAGGCCTTTTGTTTGCCTCTGGGCAGCCCCTTGGTTCCTGGCTGCCTAGATTTGTTCCAGTTATTCTCATACCTGCATTCACTAGCAGATCACCTTGATTTGCTTGCTTAACCTCCTTTCTTCTACAGGTATCGTTGTTTCTTCAGAACTCAATGTTTCAGTACTTTCCTGAGCTCCATGAACTTTTCCTGAGTTCCAGGACTATTTCTTCTACATGGTCATGTGTAGTCGGAGAAGAAGACGACCGGCAACTCATTCATCGTCTTCATCCTCCTCTCCAACACCATTTTGCAGTTCTAAACCTGTCTTGTACTTTATATTGTATTTGTAAAAATTGCATATTTACCTTTGTATGCTTCTTGAAATATCCGCCTCGCATATTACATGTGTTTTCCATATAGCTTGGTAATTAATGATATGGATGTTTATATATGCAAAGCTTTTCTGAAATGGTTTCCATTTAGAGCGTCACAATTTTGATGATATGGAAATGTTTATGTAAGGTCAAAGCATCATCTTTGTGCAGTTCTAGTCATAGACATATTTATACATATATGTTTTATTTCAATAATCCTAAATCTCCACGTTGTGCTTACAAAAGTTGTAGTTTAAAATGTGGTAACATTTATATGCCTTATTTGAAATATTTCCTTTGGTCAAAGAATTGGTCATTCTCGGATTTGTTCAAGATATATATGTCAAGTCTGGTGGCGTCCTACCCTTTTGGTACCCCTATTTACTTTAAAGATTCCCCCTCTATATGCTACCTTTTGGCAGTAAACCAGGTTCCCAGCTTTTCCCTTCACCTTGTTTCCTGCTGTTAATGGGAGACCCTTATGTAGCTGGTTTAATTCCAATTTCGTTTCGCTGGAAACCCTTGCGTAGATGGTTTAAATCCTCATCCTGGCTGGGACACCTTTATATAGGTAGCTTAAATCCCCTCTAGTGGCGCAAACCACTTGTACATAGGTGCCTTAAATCCCCTCTCTGGAATCGGACCCTAGTTCCCCGTTACCTGTGGTCGCTGTGGTAAGTCCAGAATCTGTCTTCCTGAAAGTTCCCTCGATTCTGTAGCCTCAGTGCCACACACCTTTTATGTTTCCTTATCCATTTTCCTTAGTTTCCAAATAAAAAATTTTAAAAAAATGGGGGAGGGGTCTGGGTAGGCCATGTAGCCCCAGCTCTAGTTATACTTTAATTTTGGGTCCCGGATCGGGACCTCTCTTATGTTTGGGCAGTCGTTATCCGTTATTTTTAATTTTGGACCTGTATCAGGTCCTCTCTTGTGTTTGGGGAGTAATTTGTTGTTTTACGCTGCACGCGAAAGTATATATGCTTATGAGGTGATTTGTTGTGTTACATTACGTATTGAAGTATTTATATATGCCTAAAAGGTTTACAGTGTATCGGATCGATCACTTTTTATGTTTGGCTAGTGGTTTGTTATTTTCATGATTTTATTGCTACATTATTGTACAAGTATTTCCTCCTATGAAAAGGATGGATGTTGATGGTGTTGCTAGTGTTTATATCACAGTCTTGATGTGGACACTGTCAGCACTGTTGACGCTTTGCCTTTTCATGTCAAGGTTTATATCGAAGCAAATGGTAATGTTTATGTCAGATAAATGCTTATGATATCTCTAACCTTCTTTTTTATATAACTAAATCAAAAATAATTTAATTTAAAACAAAAAAAGAAAGATGATATGTCGGAATACGTTTCACGGATCCGCCATGGATTCATAATTAATTGGTTATTTTATGGGTTTTTCAAGGTTTACTTTTGGTATAATTGCGCGCAAAAGTGAAAGTGAAAGCATGAATGAATAGTGTGATTCACTTACAAGATTAATCCGCCTTTATTTTGTAGATCCGGTCATGTTCAAAGTTGTTAATGAGCGTTAAAATTGCTTCCCGCCTTTTTGGAGGGCAGCAACAGTGATTTTATTGGTTAAAGTACTAATGATGATGTCACGCTTGTTCCCTAATAAAAGGCAGAGGCACCCCGCCTAGGCACGAGACCGCACGTTCTTTTAGAGGAGTTCGTTCATGTTCTTTTAGTTGGGTTTTAGTTGAAGTCAAGTTTAGTTTAAGGGACTAGGAGCGGGCTGGATGGGTTGGATGGGTTTTTCTTTAGTTAGAGTTAGATCGCGGAAGATCATTCGGTTTTAGTTTTAGTTAGGTTTTCTTTTAGGTTAGCCTAGGGTTAGGCCCGCGGAAGATATTTCGGTTTTAGTTTATTTAGTTAGCCTCGCGGAAGATTGGGCGCGCAGGGTCTTTAAGCTTAGGGGAACTTAGCTTAGGGGACGAGCCTATGCGGGTTCTGCCGAAGCCACTAAAGATACAACCGGTGTCTGTCTTCCTTTGGGGTTAAAGGGGGGAGTAAAGTAAAATTTTAATTTCTTTAATTTGGTCCGCCTATTCAGAGTCAGGGTATATATTTATTTTCACGAGGCAACTTTTCATTAAAGAAGGCAATTAGGAACTCACACTTCATCGGAGTCTTCAATTGGCTTACTCATCATCCTTCAGACTGTGAGGCTTGGCCGGCGACCCTGCTCAAAAGCACGCGGAACGCTGGCCGCTTTCCCCGCAACTGGTACCTCGTGCATAACCAGTCTAAGGCCGTGCACGAGGAGCTCCAGCAACCAAACCCCGACAGTTTGCGGATTACAGCTCTACTTTTTACTGTGATCATTTCTTTACTAAAAATTAGTGGCTTTTAAATTGTATTGTTCAGCCACCGCAAAATGTTAGCTATTAGGTGGTGTGGCAAATCTTAAAAATAATGAAAGTAGTAGATGGGGCCATTTGTGGTCTACTTCAGGCAGCAAAACACATAGGGCTGAGGCTGGTTCGCCTCTGTCAAATCTCCTTTGACAGTGAGGCCTACCGGTAGTTTCTACTGAATTGATCTGCCAATGTCTGGACTGTACCATTTCAGACTGCAGGTGGAGTGGCGTGTGGTGTCATGTGACTGACTGCTCCTCAGTACAAAACAATTCCTTCCGTGTCTCAAGCACGACAGCCAAGCCTAAGCGTTTACCAATACAGAGAGCTCTCAGCTTTGGAGACGGACCCATTTACTGCAACGTGAGCTTTGTGCAGCTAAGGAAGGAAGCTCTTGCTCAAGAAAGGTTGTGCTGCACTAAACTAGCATTTGCGGCGCCACAGGACACAGAACAAATGCCGTTCTCGGTAATTTATTTTGGGAAGCAACAGAACTAGTGCGGCTGTTGCATTTCAGGGGTGTTACATACCCAGCTATTCCCTTCACCCCATAGCAATGCCTTATCATTTCACAAAAGACTCTCCAGGTGTGTACCTGTGCCAGGTTGTGGGGCTGAGGAGATCAAAGCAAAAATATCTAACTAGAAGTGACCCTAAGAGTAGACAACAGAGAGACAAGAAAGGACTCTGCTTGGAACACTGCAAGAGTTGATAAGATGCTCATCAATGAGGGTTTAAGGCTCAGTGAGTTTGACTGAGGAATAATAAGGAAGAAGGAATAATAATGGGGGGAGAGGAGGAGAAAAGAGGAACAGGGGGAGAAAACAGAGATGTGGAAAAATGGAGGAATTGTGGTGAGGAAGGATTAGGAGAAAGAGCTTATTTCCTCCCTGCTGGCACAGGTTGTTTTTTTTTTCTTGCCACACCAGCTCTCTGTGTTCGCAGAGCAGCTGCTGCATCTCTCTGTGGTTTTGATGGTTCGACTTCCTTTAGTTAGCAGGGTCAGTCCAGGCCAGCTCTGCGAGAGATGCTGTGTTCCCCAGAAAGATACAAGGGGCTCTCTGTGACTCTGAAGCTGGCTTTTACAGAGGGAAAAACTGTTTGTTTGTTTTTAATAATAATTTTTTAAAAATTGGTTTTTTTGGCATTCTTTCCTCTGGAGCAGAAGATGCCTTACCCTGAAAAAAGTAAATGAAAAAATAAATAGATAATGAAATTGAAAGGGTTGATGAGCACCAATTGCACAGATTCAAATTTAAAGCTCTAGATTTTGAATCGGGTGTGATGGGTAGACACTGCTCCTTGGGACTGTTAGGACAGAAGGCAGAGAGTCCCAGCAGTAGATGCAGCCAGAGCCAGTGAGAGGCACAGAGAACGAATGCTACCACCCATCCTCCTCCTCCTCCTCCTCCTCCCTGGATCACTTTGGACTGCACGTCTGATTGACCATGTTCAGTTTTTAGGTTTGTGGTATGTGTGTTTTACATAAAATAGCTTTCAGAAACGTGATTCTCCATCTGCAAAGGTACGGTCAGTTCTAGGCCTCACATTCTGCTCTCTGCATGAGCAGAACCTTCTTCAACTCAGAAGGCCTTCCTAGAGGTACACAAGCACAAACACTTCCTAGGACACAGCAAGGCAGTCAGTGGAATAAAGATGGACAACTAGGATCTCCAAGCAGCGAGAGAGAACTCACCCAGGCAATATTTGCAGCCCCTAAAAATTTGGTCGCGATGACTTGTCTGCCCGATAAATTTAACTTAAAAAACAAAACATAACGGAACAGCTTTTTTTTTAAATAAAATGTTTTAAAACTAGGTATCAATGAAATTTGCTTTATTTTTAAAAATATTTATATACCACCAGCTCATATAAGATATTAAGGTGGTGTACAGCAATGTATAAGTACGGCACAACGCAACACAGCTTACAAACAGTACAAAATAATCATGAATATGACTGGCAGTGACTAGCCATGAAAGTTTAAACAGCTACATAGGCCTGTGTTGCTATAAATAGGTCTTTAGGAGATGTCTGAAACTAAGCAGTGAGGATGCCTGTCAAATCTCTGCTGGAAGAGTGTTGCACAGTGTGGAACTGGTGGCATTAAATGCCTGACTTCTGGTTGAGGCCAGACTTCTGAAACAAAGGAGACACCTTACAGCACACATGATCTCTGCGACTGAGATGGGACATAAGAGCTCAGGTAGCTCCTAAGACATCTCAGATCCATACGCCAACACAAGTTCCTTAAACATGGACCAGTAACATGTGAGCAGCCAGCGCAGCTGTCTTAGCAGAGGTGTCACATGATGTCGACCATCTGCCCCCATCAGCAGTCCAGATGCTGCGTGGGAACGTAGATGTTTAATTGCTTTCCTTTTTAAAAAGGAAAATCTGAAATATTTCGAAGGAGGGAAAAAACTGGGAATCCCCCACAGGGTAAGAGCTAGCTTGCTTGCTTGCTTGCCTTTCCATTTTTGGCTGATAATGGAATCTGAAGTAAGAGTTTCCCCCCTTGCTGCTGCTCCACCCCCAAAATGGGCCTCTGGATGCTGGTAACTGCTGTGGCTTTCCCAATCCATTCACCCAACTTTTGCTTTCTGTTTCCTCGGCAGCAGGTGGCAGATTTCCTCTTGGCCAAAGCCAAGCGCTTAATATGAAATAGGGCACTGGTGCCACCTACAGGCCACTTTCAAACACATTACAGTACAGTACTGTATAAGCCTGCTTTTGGAGAGAGATTTCCAAAGAGATGCCAGGTTTTCAAAAAGCCAGGGTCTCGTTTTCTGAGCTTGCTGGCTTGTCTGCACATCTACTCTGGAGGGAAAATCCGGAAACAACCTCTGGCCCTCCAGATGTTCTTAAGACTTCAACTTCCATCAGCCCCACATCCTCTGGAAGGCCACAGTTTCTGTCCCCCCACCTATTAAAAACTCTCATTCATTGATCCTTTACACGTAGTGAGCCAAAGATTGTTTGTCTCAGGCCTTTGCCAAAATGTGTGAAGACTACAGTTCTCAGCATGTTGATTTAGGGCGGTATCCAACTAAATAATAGTGTGACCAGAATGACTTGGGCTTGTGCAATGGGACTTTCCCCATAGCCTGTCCCTAAAACGGCTCTGAAGGGTTGGGGGAACCCACAGCATAGATTTAGCAGGGGAGACACACGGTGGAAGTCTAGAAATCCAGCTCATGCATGGATTTACTTGGCTCTACTTTGGACACAGCACGGGACGCGGGTGGTGCTGTGGTCTGAACATGTCCTGAACATGTCCACAGGAGGGCAACCAAAATGGTCAAAGGCCTGGAAACGATGCCTTATTGCCTTATGAGGAATGGCTTAGGGAGCTGGGTATATTTAGCCTGGAGAAGAGAAGGTTAAGGGGTGATATGATAGCCATGTTCAAATATGTCAAAGGATGTCATATAGAGGAGGGAGAAAGGTTGTTTTCTGCTGCTCCAGAGAAGCGGACACGGGGCAATGGATTCAAACTACAAGAAAGAAGATTCCACCTAAACATTAGGAAGAACTTGCTGACAGTAAGAGCTGTTCGACAGTGGAATTTGCTGCCAAGGAGTAGAATCATAGAATCATAGAGTTGGAAGAGACCACAAGGGCCATCCAGTCCAACCCCCTGCCAAGCAGGAAACACCATCAAAGCATTCCTGACAGATGGCTGTCAAGCCTCCGCTTAAAGACCTCCAAAGGAGGAGACTCCACCACACTCCTTGGCAGCAAATTCCACTGCCGAACAGCTCTTACTGTCAGGGAGTTCTTTTTAATGTGGTGGAGTGTGGTGGAGTCTCCTTTTTTGGAGGTCTTTAAGTGTTTCCTGCTTGGCAGAGGGTTGGACTGGATGGTCCTTGTGGTCTCTTCCAACTCTATGATTCTAAACCACAGAGCCTAGGGCTTGCTGATCAGAAGGTCGGTGGTTCGAATCCCCGTGATGGGGTGAGCTCCCGTTGTTCGGTCCCAGCTCCTGCCCACCTAGCAGTTCGAAAGCATGTCAAGTGCAAGTAGATAAATAGGTACCACTCTGGCAGGAAGGTAAACGGCATTTCTGTGCGCTGCTCTGGTTCGCCAGAAGCAGCTTAGTCATGCTGGCCACATGACCTGCCTGCGGACAAACGCTCCCTCGGCCAGTAAAGTGAGATGAACGCTGCAACCCCAGAGTCGTCCAGGACTGGCCTTAACGGTCAGGGGGTCCTTTACCTTTACTTTGGACACAATCCCATGATAACTACGCCTGGGCACGGGCACTTCCCCTAGCTAAACATAGTTCACAGTATGTGGTCTCTTTTGGATACCAGTTGTTTAGACACGTGTGATGTTAAGTACTTTTTGATATTTTTGTTTAGTTCCTCGAATCAACCTAACTTTCTGACTGTTTTATTGAGGTGCAATGCAACTTTGTTTGAACATAAATTAACTGAAGTGCACGCTCTGTGGCAGAGAGAAAAGCTTGCTAGAAATTTTATTGCAGGGATGCAGCAATGAAGTTTTGGCAGCAATCTTAAGTAGAGTTACCAAGAAGCGAGCCTTGTTGACACCGGGAGCCTTACTTCAGAGAAAAGAAGGTCATGATCAGGGTGTGCATTGTGCTCAGTTTAAGCTTTGGAGTTGCCTACTTTCATTTGGCCAATTTCAGCCTGGTTTGCAAATCTTGGATTTTCAGTCTTACACACACACACACCACAGAGAGAGAGAGAGAGAGAGAGAGAGGAGAGAGAGGAGACGAGAGAGAGAGAGAGGTGTAGGCACAGTGCTGGGTAAAGTTTCACATTTTCTTTATTGTTATTTTAAAAAGATTTGTTTCTTTTCCAAATATAGATCTAATTTCAGCATATAATTTAAAACTGACCAGTAGTACATGTTACAGAAATAGGAACTCCTCCAGACAAGACTCCTCCCTTCTTTCCAGAGATTGACTTGAGACACGACAACAAACAGGACGGAATTTCGGACAGAGTGGGATTCACGCACATATACCCCTCCCCACCCCCACCCTGAATCCCTTGGGGGAAAGTGGAAGGGTCCTACATGAAGGGGTGGGAAAACCCAAAGTAATAAAACTTCCTTTTCCAGAATTCCTTCCTATGATACATCTAGCTGAGTTCCCTTACAAACGTTTGGAGGAGACACGGACACCTGACCTGCCTTGAGCTAGGCAGCACAGCCTGCCTGTAGTTTGGTAACTGGAAGGGCAGACATTTGTCATGCACTAGGGTGCCCCCGTGGAAAAGAACAGGAAAGAGGAGAAGCTTGCTCAAAACTGGTCCTGAAATGACACGCAATTGCTTTCCATCAACACCATGGCCCCTTGGGCATTTATTTGTTCAACTTCTACGTCCCTGCCACCCCACTTAGACCCAATTTATCATCTATCAGGCCAGGCACCCCAAACAACCATGACGGCATCTGGGTGCAGCAAGTGGGTGATACAGCTCTCTAGCCTGCAGCCTACGTTACAGAAAATAAATAAATATTAAAAGGGTTGTTAACCTGCTCTGAGCCTAAGGGGTAAAAGAGGACCAGGAAGGTAATATTTTAGGTTGTCCCCGACAAGCCACACAGTTGCTGTGCTGATTTCCCCTTCTTTCCTGCCTTCTGTGTTTCATGCTTGGAGCCTGGGTTGTGAGCCATGGACCTCTTGACATAGCTGTCAAGTTCTCCCTTATTTTAAGGGAAATTCCATTATGCCAAACAGGCTTCCTTGCGAGAAAAGGTAAAAATTGACAGCTATGCCTCTTGAGCCACATTGACCTTCCTCTCACACACCCCTGCTTCTTGGGGCCCAACTACACATTACTTTAGCTACACAGCTGCGTTTTTAAATGCAGATGTATCTGTTTCTTAATGCAAATTGCCAACTTTGGGGACAAGTTCCTGGTCAGGATCCTAGTAATGCGGGTTAAGAAGCCTTCTCGCCCACTTACCCCCTCTTTTTGTGGTCCTGATCCATGTCAAACTTCCTGTGTTTCAATTTGCATTGAGGGGTGGGGAAACCTCCCATTTCCTTCAGCAGCTTTTAAAATCTGCAAATTACATGTGCAACCCGGATTAGACTCACAGGGGGGAGATGGTTACAGCCTCCTCCCCTCCCTCTATGCTGGGTATTTGTTCAAAAACAAACCAACCCCTTTGCATTGAAAGGCAGGGCCATGTAGCAGTTTAGCCCTTAGGAGGCCAGAGACTGTGACCCAAAGACAGAACAACTCTGCGGTTGATTGCCGGCACAAAGAGCTCACAGCCTGCACAAGCCCGTGAGATCTCTTGCAATCACTCTCACTCACTGCAAACACCTCTGGTGGTTGTATGTTGTGGTCTGTGAGCTATGCGGTTTCTGCAGTGAATGTGTGCTTTGGGTTTGGTTGGGCTCAGTCGCCCATGGTAGTGGTTCGATAGGCATCAGTGCAATGCAGCTGAGTTTTGGATCACGTCCTTGGTTGATATTAACTTCCTGATATAAGCCAGAAGGTCTCAAATGACCTCCCACATGCTAGGGCCAGTGAGATCATTTTTAGTACCCCGAGCCAAACTCTTATCAGCAAATGTGTTCTCCTCTCTCCATTTCTCTTCCAGCTGCAGAAATGGCGTTTCCGTGCGCTGCTCTGGTTTGCCAGAAGCGGCTTAGTCATGCTGGCGACATGACCTGGAAGCTGTACGCTGGTTCCCTCAGCCAATAAAGCGAGATGAGCGCCGCAACCCCAGAGTCATCCGTGACTGGACCTAATGGTCAGGGGTCCCTTTACCTTTTTACCCTGAATTTCACAGATGGCAGTAAGTTTCCTGCATAGCTCAGGCAGGTCTTCTTGTATCAAGCCCCTCATTACTGAGGACATAAAATATATACACTATACAGAGTTACTGAGCGCAACAACAAATACATTAAAAAAGATCTACTCTTATATACAGTATTTATAAAAAGCAAATTGACCAGCCACCATCCCAGTACAAAAATACGTGTCTCTTATTTATGTCCATTATATTTATTAAACCCTAGAAACAATTACTTGTGGACTTTAAAATTATTTTTGTAACACCAGTGCTGCAAAAATATTCATCTTGGTTTTGCTTCCTAGACCTGTACTCCCCCACTCCCCACCCCATCTGAGTGCTGAAATTCATAAGGTGCATTTTATTAGTGAAGGAAAAGAAGAATCTTTCCTTATGGCTTTTGGCAAGAGGGGATATCGAGCAGAGAAGACAGCAGATATAACAATGGGGAAGGATTGCAAAAAGATTGTTGGAGGCTAGCTCATCTTGTGCAAATGAAGAGAGGGAATGATCATTTTCACACTCTTTTTCAGCCCAGATTCCCAAAACCATTTACTTGAAAGTAAGTCTCATTCATTTAAAGGAAATTTACTTCAATAACAATGGTTTAGGATCACAGATTACATCAATCGGCTCCCCCGCTCCCCCCAAAATAACACTGCACCAATGCAGAATGTTATGTTGTGTCTGCCATTTTCTAAATGGAAGTGGTTCTATGCAACTGCCATTAAGTTCAATGGAACTTGCCTAGGGATGGGTTCAATGGAGACTGGACAGCATCCAATGGGTATTAGGGTTGTGCAAAAGCAGTCCATTTCTACCACTAGTATACCAGCAGTCACTCATTGGCAGAGGTGTGACTTCCTTAGCTACATTCCTCAGACTATTTAAATGTGTTCCCTCCTGCACAATTCATGTAAAAGAATGTGTACTATGTGCTGGGGGGGGGGGGGATCAAGAGTAAAACCACAGCAGCCTTTTAAGGTGCAAATTACTGGAAGCAGCAACAATCGCAAACAACAGCAGGGGGCAGAGTAGCTTCATGGTGTTGTGCCTGTTACTGCCCAGCACGCTGAACGAATGTCAGATGGTGGCAGTAGCTTACAGACTGCTTCAATATATATCTCATAAACTGGCCAAATGCTGCATTTAAAAAAAAACATTGTTCTAAACAGCTGTACCACCCTGAAATCCAGTTGTACAAACAGCAGGTATGCTGCATTCACAAAATGGCTTGTTTTGCACACCAAATTTCACTGTGCGTGGAAATTGAGAGGCCCTGCTGCTTTTCCTTTCCTGCACAGAACCTACATGGGATGCTGCTGTGCATGGGCAACAGTGCCATGTGAACGGGCAGATCCACCACAGCTTCATGACTGGAAACAGCTCCTTTTTTGATGAAAAGTTTTCCGAAGTACTCACTGTTGGCTGCCAATATAGATTTGTGTGCTTTGTACACTTCACCCTCTGCTACCAGCGCTGGCAGTGGGACCAGCAGCACTTCGCCGAGCTCAAGGTGGTGCTGCAGGCTGAGCGCTCATCCAAGCACAGCACCTGGAGCCTGACGGTGCCCACCAGACGCGCCTGCAGACCTGGCAGCACCTCTCCAAGTGCTACTTGTGGCAAAGTATTCTGAAGCAAGCTAAAAATTATATTAAGGAATGCAGCAAATGCCAAGAAAAATTGGATTGTTCCAGATCTTTGTCTGATCCTTCTGAAATGCCGGAAGAACTAGGTTTAGACACAATATCTCACAAAGATAGTAATGAAACAGATGATGAATTAAATAACTCAGCGTCGCTTCCAGCAGCTTTGCCAAAACCTGTGAAAAAGAAGCCAAACATGAGCTTGCTTTTGTTGATAGCAAAGGTATTGTGAAACAAACATCTCCAAACCGTTCTCTTTCAGTCTTAAACCAACTGAATCAGCAGCGGCTTTCCAATCAGTTTTGTGATGTTACTTTGCTTAATGAAGGTGAAGTGTACAAAGCACACAAATCTATATTGGCAGCCAACAGTGAGTACTTCAGAGAACTTTTAATTGAAAAAGGAGCTGTTTCCAGTCATGAAGCTGTGGTGGATCTTTCAGGCTTTTGCAAGGCCAGCTTCCTCCCTTTGCTAGGATTTGCTTATACCTCAGAGCTGACGTTTGATTTCTGCAATGTGAATGGGCAGAGCAAAGCCGCCCATCTGTGAATGCAGAAGTGAGTACCATAGGGATGGTAAGAGCAGGCGTCCAGTATCTTTCATCTCAGGAACTCCAGGATTGTAGGCATCTCCTTTCCTGCCTGAGATTTTATTTCCAGGAATATATGCTGGCTCATCATATCAGCTCACCTGATGACTCTGCTTCTTATCAGACGTACGATGGATAGGAGGGAGAGTCACCTGGCCAGGATGCTGAATAGCTGGAAGGTGAGGCTCCACCTGTACCTATTTAATAGTTATAGCGCTTGTGTAATCAAAGTTGTTAGTGAGTATTGAATTCATACCTATTAAGAGAGCATATGCATTCTGAAAATGTACTCTATATGGCTCTTAGAATGCCTTTTTATTTATTTTTTGCTCCAATATGGATCAAAAGCGAGCCATTTTGTTGGTACACAATAGCTTCTGAAATACTGAAGGTACCAGCATTTGGTGCTGGCTGTGTGACATACTGAAGAGTTTACAGGGCTATTACCTCCAAGTCCAGAAATACGCTTATGTTATTCATAAGGGAAAGTGCACTTTGAAGTATCCCAAAGTTTTTGTTGTGGTGTGCCAGTCACAGGGTCCTATGGAAGATGCTTGTTCATTTCACTTACTCAGCACCCGCCCCCTTTTATGAAGAAAAAGCTGTTTCGCTTTCCTGCACAACTCAGTGGATCCACTTTCAAAGGTCTGGGAAAAGTTCCTCAATATTACGGGAGAAAAGCGGGGATTTTTTTACAAGTGTCACCAGCTTCCCACTGCATAATAACAATTGGAAAAGGTCAACTGGAAATAAATTATGATATAAATGGAAAGAAAAAAATATTATTCAGTGCTAGTGAGGACACCAAAGTTCCTCAGAAGCTTCTCGGGCTCCCTCTGCTAAAACTACTGCCCTAGTACAACCAAAGGGTCTTTCTATTAAACAACTAGCCCCATGATCCTGTGCTTCTCAAGAAAGAACCAATTACATATTTCAGATTTCATTCCCTAGTGGGAGGGCTCCACACCAGATATTAATTAAATGGGAAGAAATGCTCCAGGTGACAGGAAAGATTTCTGCTGAAGACCCTGGAGGGCAGTCAGAGTAAAAGAGGGACAGGGAACATGTGACCTTCCTGATGATGTTGGGCTACAACTCCCACCAAACTTGACCATTGGCCATGCTGCCTGGGGCTGATGGAGTTCAACAACCCCAGGAGAGCCACTGGCTCGCATCTGGGGAGTAGGCTTCGCTAGGCTAGAAGGACCTGGTATAAGGCAGCTCCTTATGGGACAAATGACTACCCCATTGGCAACTACTGGACTCTTTTGAGTTTCCCTTCTCAAGTGGCCTTCTACTCCTTTTGATATGTTCTCAGCGGCTTTTTTCCTCCTTTTTCTTCTCCTGAGCTTGCAAGGCCCAGGCTGACTACAGTAAGATGAGGTATGAAAGATTTCAGAGCATTTCAAACAAGTGCATATTTGGGTGGCCATCTCTGATTTAGGAAGAAGCCATGATGAATATTTTCTCCTAGATGTATATAAAATATGACAACGACAAGATCAGAGAGTAAAGATGAGGAAGATCCATTTGTTCCTCCCAATCTGCTATTACACAAGGCCTCATCTCCTAGTTCAGGGGGAACACTGAATGCCTATCTGATCGTACATAAATTACGCTGAAGGAAAAGCAGGGACTCAATGGAGGGCAAATCCTTGCCAATTCGGGAAAGCAGCTATATAAATACAATTCCATTGGAATCTCATGCCTGCTACAAATTGGAGGAAAAGCAACATCAGTACAAAACAAATGGATGCAAATTCTCCTAGCCTACCGAAATTAGCAGCAATCAAGTCCTAGTGACCAGTTAGGCTGGCGGACCAGCTTGGTGGCAGGGCTACACTTCCCAACATGTTCAAGCAACTGCTGGCAGATAGGAAGAGAGGCCACTGTGATGTGTTAGTGGGTAGGGACCGGTCTCTAGGATGGACAGATCTGGCCACAGATCCATTTCCATTGCCTCAGGCGGCGGAGGCCTCAATGCCGTACAATCTTAAAAGACATTGGGTGGGATTCACTTAGCGAGCCCCATCTGCAGAAGTCCTGTGCAAGGACTTCTACTTGTGCAACTGGGATTCACCCCCCCCCCCCGGAAACTGGCTGGAGGGGAGGTTCGGGAGAAACCCCGGAACGGCACGTGCGGGGAGGAGAGAGGGGATCATTTCATCCCACAAGCCAAAAGTATTTGAGCAGGCGGAACGTTCATCATCGCACAACACTGAATTCCACCCAATGTCTTGCCATTACCTAATGGAATGAGGAGACAGAAACAGGGATTTGATATCGCTGACACAGGCTTGCCTCCCATCCCACCTTCAGCTTTGTATGAAGGAGGAAGAGCTCTGTTGCTCACAGCTAACCGGTTGCCCAAAATCCCAACCCTCTCTGCTTCACCTCCCTAAGCGAAGTTCAGGCATGCACTAAGGAAAGCCAGTGTAAACCTGCACCCCACCCCAACCGACAGTTCAGAAAGGCCGACATCTCCAAATCGCTTCCCACCCACCCGCCAGCCATCCAGTTCCAAGACCTGTGGCCACCTTAGCGATGGCGATGAGGCCATACTTGTTTGCATGTGTTTTGTGTGGAACAGGTAGCTGCGCAAAGATGGGAGAGAGCAAGGCCTCCGTGGCCTCTGCCCTGAGCATCCCCTTGCCCTGAGAGAGGAGCGTTGATCATGAGGCTCATCGTAAGGCTCACACCCTAGCAGAGGGATCAGGACCAAGTCTGAGGGAAGAACTCCCACTTCCCCCACCAAGGAACAAGGGCTCAGGAAGCAACTTGTGAGAGGGACAAAAGCCCTGTGGGTGGCAGGGGCGGAGGCTATTAAGACTTTAAAAACCAAACAGAAACATTCTGCCCGTCTCTCCCTGTCTGGAAGCATTTACTTCCAATTTGTAGCCCCAGTACTGTAACTCTGTAGGAAGGCCTGGCCCCAGTTTCCTTGCCAGTGGTGAGCCTCAGGCAAACACTCTACTCTCAGGCTCTTTAGCCACAGTCCCCTCCCCCAATTTCCTCCTGTTTCTACCCTTGACTCTCCAGTTGCCTTCCGGCTGGGCTAGACATACTGGACATATAAGGACAGACATCCCACAACAACCCTCCCACCCCTCTGGATTGGCCTATTTCCCTCATTTGCCTGTTCCTCAGGCGCCGTTGATCTGGCCCACCCCAGACAGTGAGATCAAAACAAATGCTCAAAAAGTTTAGGAACTGGTTTCCGGCTTGGTCTAGCCAGCAGCAGCCCCCCTGGCTCAATGGGGTTGCGTGTAGGAACTGAGTAACGGAACAGCGCCCCCTTGGCTCAGAGCGGAGCTGTGGACTAAATTACGGCACAGTACTAGCAGAG
Source organism: Lacerta agilis (assembly GCF_009819535.1). Taxonomy (NCBI): domain Eukaryota; kingdom Metazoa; phylum Chordata; class Lepidosauria; order Squamata; family Lacertidae; genus Lacerta; species Lacerta agilis. Next base: position 67,869,665 of record NC_046313.1, read on the forward strand.
GTAGGGGAGCAGGAAATGTATCAAAGCTGGCCGAGTTCTCCCAAGGCGTTGATCCACAGTTGTGAGGGTCCGGGCCTTGTCTAGTGACTGCCTCCGCTCTTCCCGCCACCCGATGCCCAGTCGGTGATGATGAAGCTGAGGCTCATGATCATGAAGAGCACGCCAAGGCATGCAAAGAGGGCTGCCTGCAGGGGGAAGAAAAGGAGGGTCACTCACACAGAAAAGGAAAGGGGCTTTTTGGCCCGGGTTTTCAGCCCTGCTCCTCTAACCTCCCCATCACCTAGATCAAGGATAGCTAGCTCGTAACTCACAGGCCAGATTTGGCTCTCAAAAGAATTTTAAGTGGTTCCTGGCAATCCTGCCCATTTTGGGTTCAGTAAAAGCACAGGCAGACTTCCTGGTCATAAAAGAAAGTGAGCTCCTGAAGCTGCACAAGAGAATATACAGTATATCTAATAATTCAATGTTTTGCTTCTTACCTGGGTTTTATCTATGAAGTCGCCAGGCATGCCAAGAGCATGCACTTCCACACTATGACACCCTGGGTGCTACATAGTGCCAGCTTTACTTAAAGAGTGTCTTGTGCAGTCAAATTTGTCCCTAGCTTCCAGGCCGCTGTCTGTAGGACAGAGTGATCCTTGCAGATTTAGGTCTTCCCTCATCTACAACAGGTTATAACCTTCACAACCTTGTACATCACTCTGATAATGGTTACGATAACAAAAACTTTGCTTTCCAAAACTACAGTTATGGATCCCTTCCCAGGTGCGAAAGCCTTATGGTCATATAAAATAGCCATAATTATCTTTCTCCTGTTAATAGGTGAGAGGGAACCTGATGAAGGTATATCTACAAGGATGGCCCAACTGATTTTTTGTGCTCCTGACTTTACAATCTATGGACTCGAGACTACTATGGTCAGAACTATGACGGTATCTGATTGTCTCTGAACCCCTGATTGATGAAAAGATATTGGTGTCATGGGCAATTAGCAGCTCCCCAGATGAGAAGCACCCCCCCCACAACTGCCTTCATTGAGAGGACAGTTCAAGAACAGCAGTGCCTGACAGGGCGATGTCCTCATGTGGACAGTCTAAGATAGGAGGGCCCATTGGGCAGGAGGCCCACACCTCACACAACCAGCAAAGCATCCCACTCCTTTATATACAGCTGGGTTCCTAAACAGTACATACCAGGATCTTGGGAGGGGATTTCGTGGGTTCCTTGTCCTTGGGCATGATACGGATGTAGAATATTGCTGGGAAGATGAATATCAGGCAGGGGGCCGACGTGGCACCTGGAAGAGACCAGCAGAGAAGAAATTCTAGTGACACACAAACACAAAAAACAACCTCCAGAAAGGGAGAACACTAAGCTATCCACCCACCCATCTCCACTTGTTTTTCCTAGCAGAAAGCAAAACAAGGTGTGCTGACGGGGCCCCTGGCCTTGCCCCACATCCCAGGCAGAGGCCAGACAAGCTATTGATTTCCTGCCTTAGGAACAGTGTTTTCTTTCTCTCCTCAAACAGTGGTTGGGGAGCTGGGAATGGAAAAAATAAAGTCCTTTGAAATCACGCCGCAAACAAACAGGTTGCTGGTGGTAGCTTTGATCCTTGGAAAAATGGGACCTTCAGGCAGCAGAATGGGAGAATGGAGGTGCGGAGTTGCATCCATGTTCTCAAGGGAACAGAGGAATTATTCTCCCCCAAGTAGTCTCCATCATCATCCTGACTCAAGAGTTTATTTCATCACTGTGAAGACTGGGTTGCTTTTCCAGCATCAGAGCTGTATCGGAGGGGTGATTTTGTGTGTGTAAAAACTGCCCTTCTGTGGAGTACTAGCCGTAAACCAATACCCACAACAAATACACAGCATACATTTAAAGCCCATGGTTCCCCCCAAAGAATGCTGGAAAATGTAGTATGTAGCTGTGCGAGGGTAAATTACAATTCCCAGGATTCTCTGGGGGAAGCCATGTGGGTGTGCTTTAAATGCTGTGTACACAGTCTAAGTTATAATGCAACTCCGTTTTACAGGGAAGTAAAAATTAAGATATTGGAATTGGTTATGAGAAAGTCACTTGGCTGCTTTTTCTACATGAAGGGTTTTATGTTTTCCTCATGTACTCTGAAGCTTAGCCACAGCGGAGACAGGAAGAAGAGCTGAAAGAGCTCTCTGCTTTCCTCCAGTGCATGCACTAGTCTCTTTCGACCAAAGAACCAGCTCGTCTATCCTCCTCTCCGTGGCCCAAAGTGTATCATGGGAATACCATGACCCAATAGCAAGTAGGATAATTTAAAGACGGACAAAAATGGGCTCCTTTTTGGCTGTACAGTATTAGTGTGCAAGGGCAATCCATACAGTGCTTGCATCCAGCTTTTTAAACTTCCCTAATCTCTCTTTGTTAAAGGCTACCAGAACGCAGGAACCACAAGGAAAGAAAGTGATCTGCTCAGGACACAAGACACATATCTTCTCTCCAACAGTTTTTCCTAAAACTACCAAAATTTATATTATTGTATTATTGTAAGTCATATATGCATGGTGCACCCAAGGGGAAGGTGCAGGTAGAGTGTGGCAATGGCAAACAAAGGGATTTAGGTCAGGAAAAAGAGAACCCTTGAAGGCGGGACTCACCAATCAGTCCAAAGATGCCCAGGATGGAAGGAGCAAAAATGACAAGCAAGTTGATGGAGGTCAGCAGTATGATAGCAATTATGGTGTGCCGAATCCAGCTGAATTCCTTGTCTTGAAACAGCATCTGCTGAATTGCCCGGCGTACCTGGAGAGTGGATGGAGGTACGGTCAGACTCCACTCTTAAGGAATAATTCACAATTCTTAACTGCACAAGAACTTAGGCCTACATTGACACCATATTCCCCATTTGTCCCCTTGCTCCACTGGGTAAACGTGATCTCTTCTGATTTTGGACTCCAATGTCTATTTGTGTCCTGCATTTTGGTGGGCTCTGGTTGCTTCTGTCCATATCCCAGCCAATGCAATCCACTACCCAACCAACCACCAACAAACAATCCTTGACTTAAATGGAAGCTAGCAGTAGCGGCCAATTTGAGGGGGTGATGCCACTCTTCCACCATTGGTGTTGCTGCAGCTTACCTAGCTTGTGTTAGGGCAGGGTGGCCGTCAGCGCTGTGTGGATGCACCAGCAGAACCACCAGATTGGCTCCATCAGTGCATCCACACAGTGGATCCTGACCTCACTGCTGCAGGAAAGCTGCAGCAACACTGATGTTCGGTGATGGTGGTGGTGTGCTCTATAGTTAAAATATTTTTATCCCAGCATTGTGGTTGCTGCTGGGAACTTGTTCTGCAGATCCCACTCTTTTGAGTTTAGCTTGTTGTGTTAAGCAGCATGCAGGTAGGCAGAGCTGAAACCTCCCATTTTCAGATCTTTACTTTTGTGGTCAAATTTGGACCAGGTCACAGGGCCCTGCTTCACACAAAGGGCTAAATGTGCAGAATGGCGCCCAAGTTCTCTGGAGCCCTAGCAACAAACACATCATTGCGGTAAGATATAAACTGATACTTGGGTTCCACCCACAGCAATCATGAGACACCACGGTAATCATTAATGCTCTTTTCCCTCTCCCTTGGTTTTCTACAGATGCTTAGATATTGCTTACTGCCCTTTCTAACTCTGCAGTGATCCTATGATTCTTGCTTTCAGCCACAGTCGGCATTGTACATTTCTGGAGTAAACTATTTGATCTCTGGTTCAGTTACCAATTACAGACAAGGATGGTCAGGCAGTCTAAAAAGGGGACAATAGACAATTAGACTGGTTTCTGGTGTGTGGTGTAGGAAACCACATGCACACACGGTTTGATGAAAAGGAGACTCACCGGGAAGAGAACAATGGGTACCGTCAGTGTCACAGCAGTCAGCACAGCCACCCGCACACACAGGATCAGCACATCAAACGGATCTACTCTGCTGTAGGTATGTAGCAGCTCTGATTCCACCTGGCCTGCAAAAACAGCACATCCATTATTGATCAGACTGCGTACTTAAGCAAGGTGTCTCTCTGCATCCCAGGTTTGGGGCACGACAGAACTGTTTCTTAGAAGGAAAGGCTATGTAGGTGTTTCTGCCCTGAATCTATGCATGTGAACAATGGAAGTGAATCCCACAGAATACTATGTATTAAATTGATACCACTGCCCTTCCTCCCAAAGGACCCCAGGAGTTCTTACTTGCTTCCAAGCAAACATGCATAGGATTGTGTTGCACAACATTAAAATAACAAGACAAAGTGGGGGGGTATTATTGCAATTTGGTTTGTTTGCAATAGAAGGACTCAAAGGAAATAATAATAATAATAATAATAATAATAATAATAATAATAATAGTTACTATTATTATCTAGAAGTTCTTTAGCAAAATGCATGGGATGGGTCTAAACTAGCTATTAAAGCTGAGTACTGGGAAATGCTTTGTAAAATGTGGAAAGAGCTCTGACACTTGTGATTCTGATCAATGATTTGGGCACCAGAAGAATATGCAGGGTCTGTCCTAGTGAAGTGTTAGGGCCCCCCAAGGAAATTCTACACTCTAGTCCCAGGGAGGTGTATGTATATACTCAGTGAAGTCATTTGTCACCACCCCACTGCCTACCTCTCCTCCACCACTTGGGTACCCCGTGGAAGGGACTTACCATAGAAAGTGAGGTAGCCAAAAAGGGCAGCCAGGAAGTACATGATGTACATGACAGCGATGGAGATGTTGGAGATGCACTGCATCTTCTTCTTGGTTGGGCTAAAAGACAGGCAGAAACACAGCATGAGAAGAACCGAATTCCTAACTATTTAAAGGCACTTCCTTCCCAATCCCAGCTGCTTCTCTACACACCTCCTTGAAGACAAAAGAGGCACCCAGCTAGAATGAAAGGCCCAAGATCTGAGATGGCCCCAGTTCATCCTGCCAAAGCAAACTATACAAGGCCACAGCTTATCTGATGACATGCCTAGCATCTCCCAAACAGGCAGCAGTTCCCTTGAGTGCTTGGAATTGATGTTCAGGCAAACCAAAGAAAGGGGAGCCTGATCAACGGAGTTCTATAAAGGACATGCTTGCTCCTTTACTGAATGGAATCAAACAGGCCATTTGCTGGCTTGGAGCTGGGGTCTAACGAAAAACCACCCAGAATTTTCCTTGATGCACAGTGCATGCATGGAATCTGCACAAAATGTACATGCTGAAGTCATGGATCCAACACTCACTCTTTCAGCTCAGTGTAGATAGGCAGGACCTCAGGGTGACACACAAAAGCAAATGCCATGATGGGGATGGTATAGGCTGTCTGCAAGGAAGAGAGAGGGAGAAGAAGAGGATGTCAGTTGACCACTGGGCATGCTCCCATTTCCAAGACCTTTGTTGTCATAGCCCCATAGCAACTTCCAGTAAGGGTACAACTACGCATTACACTTTTCACTGGAAGCACAGCATATGGGAAAAGGACTGTTCAACCCTTCCCTCCTCAGCCAGGCTCCTGATCTTCCCTACGTTTGGGGGGGGGGAATCTTCTACTGGCACAAACTGAACTTTTCTCACATCTTGCTCTTCTGATGCAGGTTCATCAGTTCTCGGTCTCCTCTGCAATCCTGCCCTCCATGACCCACTTTCAGTCCTTTTGGCCATGTTGCTCTTTGTACTTCAAACCACTTCACTGCTTCTGTCTGCCCCTCCTTCAAACACCCGGCTCAAAACCTGTTTAGCCAGATCTTTCCACTGAACCACCCTGTCTTCCCTTTATCTGCCCTGCAGGTAACCCTAACCCATTCTCACTACAGCTCTATCAGTCCCCTCTACTTCCATCACACATGGTCTGCCAGTGGTTCAGGATGCAAGACCGTGTCCCTGTCTCTGCGTAGTGCCCAGCCTCAGTGCTGATCCTATAACCACAGAACCAGATACAGCCAGACAGGTTTTCCCAGATTTGATATGATATGCTACTTAGGTTAATGAATATTTATGTATTGTTTGCTAGTCTGACCTGAGAGTTGAGGGTGAACAAGCTCGAAGAGCAGATGCCGTCTTCCATTGCTTGTCCATCCTCATTGTTGTTCATGCTGACTGGTGTGTAATTGAGGCTGACGGTGGTGTTGACCCGGTCAGGAAGAGGACAGGGAATGTTGAACTTCTTGTATATGACCTGAGATGGGATCAAGAAACCCTGTTAGGAATGATTGCCTGGGCTTATTTTGCCTTAGAGCAGTCTCAACAATAGACAATGGATGTGTTTGTGGGTGTTTGTATGAGTCAGTGTGGTGTGATGGTTAGAGAGTTGGACTATGACCTGGGAGAGAAGGGTTCGAATCCCCACTCACCCATGAAGCCTTGGACCAGTCACCATCTCTTAGCCTAACCTACCTCACAGGGTTATTGTGAGGGTGAAAGAGGGGAGAGAACCATAGACACCACTGTGAACTCCTTGGAGAAAAAGGCAGTATATAAACATGCACACAGTTTTATGTTTGGCCTGCAGCTTTCTTACTCCTTCCTACTGAATTAGAACAAATGGAAATCTGTGGTAAAGCTGATCAGTTTGGTCCCATTCAGTGGTAAACCACAGGTTTTCTCGGGACAAACGGCGGGCAAACGGAGGTGTGGACGAGTCCTTAGAAAGAGTGCCAACCAAACCACTTTACAGAGGGAGTTCCACAACCAAGGGGCCACATCAGAAAAGGCCACATGCTGGTGCAACCACTGACAGAAAAAAATGATGGTGTGGAGATAGAAATGGAGAGGGCTCCCATTTAAGGCATTCCAAAAGCATTTGGGCCACCACCATGCTAGCTAGCTATGTCAGAACGGCCGTTTGTGCCTAATGTTTGGTCGCAACCCATTATAACAGCGAGTACAAGCAGGACAAAGTGGCCCAAGTGAGAATCACGCTGCAGCTATATTCTGCAAGATATCACAGCTACACATATTTATAGAACTAGAGCGTTAGAAAAAGCAAGATTCCTTTAGGGTAGTTGTCCTGATGAGAAGCCAGGGTGAAGGATGTGACTTAATTTGCTATGAATGTTTTTCCAAGCAGCAGTATTTTGTGTGATTAAATGACTGCTTCAAGCTTAAGACTTGGCTTTTCTTGGGAGGCTGATGGCAGCTTAAAAGGGTGTAAAAGGCAACAGGGAAGGAAAACCCCATTGACTGTGCCTGCATCTCCTTCCCAGTGAATTGTGGGACTGAGTGAGCAGGGACGGCCCCATTCACTGAGGTCTCGGCTTTCTCCCTTCACCCTGCGCATCGGCACGAGGCTTCTTCTTTGTCCAGAAATAGATCAGTGTTGCTGACAAGGAAGCAAGAATGCTGTGACGCTTCTCTCTCGCTGGCTGTTGCTGAAATGGCCAGGGGCACGTTGCTCACTATCCACTCTTGACAGTTCAACAGCACTTGCGAAACTGGAGTCATCACCCAAGCTTTGCAGCAGGAACTGATACAGAATTCTGCTCTTTGGTCAGCCTACTGGCGTGGATGCAGCCCAGAAGCGGGGGGCATTTCAAGAGCAGGTTCAGGCTCTGGCAGGACCAGGTTCAGTTAAGACTGCTGGCTACTAGCAAGAGAACGATGGTTTCACAACAAGTGCCAGGCTCTGAAGCTCTGTTCCCATGGATCCTAAGTGCAAAATCCTGCCAGTGGGGATCTTATTTCTATTTGTTTTCATACTGGGCTTTCTCCAAGGAGCTCAGGATAGCAGACACGCTTCCCTTTTCCCCCTATCCCGCTTTCACCCTCACAACAACCCTGTGAGGTGGGATGGGCTGAGAGATGGTGATTGGACGAAGGCCACCCAGTGAGCTTCATGTCTGAGCAGGGGGTTTGAATCCTGGTCCTAGTACGATACTTCATTACTACACCAAACTCTCTTCTTCTGAAATGAACATTTCACAAAAAGGATGCTTGTTGTTGTTGTTGTTGTTGTTGTTGTTCCACTTCCCTTCAAAGACTCTTAACTGGATCTCCAAGCAACTAATGCCAATGAGGGAGCTGACAGTAGCAACCACAAAGGCCTGTAATTGGCTGCAGAGCTGACATGGTGTGTAATAGGTGGAGTTCTGCATTATAATTGGAGGGTCTTGAGTTCAAATTTCCATCCAGCCATGAAGCCCACTGGGTGACCATCACAATCTCTCAGCCAAATCTGCATCCCAGCGTTGTTGTGTGGATAAAAGTGGTATGAGGACGGAGGGGTGGGGGTGGGGGTGGGGTAGATATTTTGCACCAAACTCCTAGGAGGTAGCAGGGCACTATAAAAATGCCATCAGTTAATAACAAGACCACCATTTTATACTTATTTGGGAGTAAGCCCCATTGAACTCAACGAGACTCAACGAGACTCTAAGTGGATGTGCCTAGGGTTGTGCTATCAAGAAATAAACAACTCAAAATTACTGAGGGGACCTGAGGGTAACACAAGCAGTTGCTCCCTATTCAACAACTCACCGAAATAAGGAAGAACACCATGCAGCTGAGGGAGAAACCACTGGCGTAACCAAGATAACCTGGGAAGGGAGAAAACAGAAAGTTGCAGGGGACTTGAAATACTTCTGGAATGGATCATTCTCCACTTCCTCAGGTGTTATAGACCCCAACTCTGTCCAGGGACAGTAGTACCCTAGGGTGCAGAAACTGCCATGAGAAATGGCAGGTTTCTGGGTTCATGGATCACCCTCTGTCACTCTCTCAGGTCTGGATGGGGAACCTGTGGAGTAATGGGTGATTCTGTGTACTTTTTGGCAGGACTAGACAGAACCAAGGCCTCCATCGCCACCCACCCTGTCACATGGGAGCCATTTCCCTGTGGTGTGATCTCAGGCTGCTAAGGAGTATGTGCATATATATGAAAATTGTGTGGATCTCTCCCACGTGATCGACACACCCTTTTGCACAACAAACCCACTGAAGCAGCTGCTGGTAACCCTCCATAAAAGGCAGGTAAGACAAATTCCCAAGATTATGCTCGTCATTCCCATCCGCTGCTCAGGGAGACTTACCCAGTTGTTTCATGAGGGCCAGGGGGAGGATGATACTGACAGAGACCATGATGACTAGATAGTTCCCATTCATGTACCAGTCCCTGGAATGACAAAGGTCAACATTATATCCTCTGCAGGCCTTTGGATGAGAAAACTCTTAATAGTACATTTATATCATCAGGTGATGCAAGGCATGGAGCTTCCACCCAGGCCCTGACCAGGCCCAGGCCTGCTTAGCTTCACCAAGGTGACGGCATCCTGTGCCCTCAGACCCCGCTGTGCTTTCGATGGAGCAAGTTTTGTTCACACAGTAAGCATAAATTTGTGTGGGGAAACGTCAGGAGAAACTCTGCAGTATCTGACACTGGAGCAGGAACGGAACTTCATTCCACTCCACTGACTCCAGTGTCAGTTACTGGAGTGTTTCTTCTGACATCACCTACTAAACTTGAACTTTGGTGCAGTTTTGCAGGGTTCTAAAACTTGACCCGCTTGAATTAACATTCTAAAATAGAATTTCAGCTCTACTTAGAAGTGGATAATGGACAACTAAGCACCAAAATCCTAGATGGGATCGTCCTCGCCCCAGTATACCTGAAGGAGTGTCTCCACCCCCAACATTCAGCCCGGACACTGAGGTCCAGCTCCAAGGGCCACCTGGCGGTTCCCTCACTGCGAGAAGTGAGGTTACAGGGAACCAGGCAGAGGGCTTTCTCGGTAGTGGCGCCCGCCCTGTGGAACATCCTCCCATCAGATGTCAAGGAAATAAACAACTATCTTACTTTTAAAAGACATCTGATGGCAGCCCTGTTTAGGGAAGTTTTTAATGTTTGATGTTTTTATCGTGTTTTTAATATTCTGTTGGAAGCCACCCAGAGTGGCTGGATATGGAGATAGATAGATAGATATAGATAGATAGATAGATATATCATCATCTTACACCCCAAACCTGGAAATGGACTCAGAACTGAAAATTCCTTGGATGAGGGACTACCTGAGAACCCCTAATATGTTGGTCTGAGCTCTCTGGATGAAAGGCGATTCAATGTTTTGTTTGCTCATTTATTCAAATCTGTATACTGCTTATCCAAAAAAGTACCAAAACAGTAGAAAATATAAAACTATGTTGGCATACTAAGTTCACAATCAATGAGACATGGAATTGGGTGCTCTAAGGGGGGGGGCAATAATACTGCAATGTTGTTCTAGTCACAACAGTGTTGTTTGGTCAAGCCAAGCCTAACAGAGCCTGCAGGGCAGGCAGCAATGACCCTGTACGTTGGACACTGAGGCTCTCGTGAAAGCCGGCGTCAAGCTTTGATCTGCCTTGTATCTCAGCACAGCCCAGGCAACACAAACCTCCCTGTCTCATGAATGAATAATGCTGCTCTTTGCAGGGGACAGCTGTGGCTGTGCTGTGTGCATGAAGCTAAGCTGTGTAGTTTGCCCCACTGACTACCACTCATCCTGCTGAATCTGTCCCTTTCCCTATAGCTGTTTGCCCTGTCAGAGTGTATAAAGTCAGATGAGCTTAAAGCGAAGCAAGATGCTGGCTTTGCTTTCAGTTCTAAGGCAGGCTTGGTTTGGGTCTCTGATCTCTCCTGCCTCTCCCCACCCCCTGCTGACCTTCTCCTCCTCACTACCCCACATGCCCCATGGCATTTCAAGATCTCACGAATCTTTCCGTGAGGCAGAGCAACTCGGAAATCTGCCCCGTCTCATATAAAGCATGCAACTGAAACACACTACTCCAAGGTAATCTGTACAACAATATGCTTACCCAATCTGCATTAAGATTTTTGAAAGGGAGGTTTGTGTTGGTTATTTTATTTTATGCGGGGAGGTTAAGGGCGGGGAAGGGCTGGAGCACAGATATTCACAAAGGCAAAAGGAGAGAGTCTTTAAATGAAAGCGGAGGGGGAGAGAGAGAGAGAAAGAGAGAGAGAGAGAAGAAAGCAAAAGAGAAGTGGTAGTGGAGGTAGGGCGAACTACTGAAAATGGCATGGGGTAAAGAAATTCTGCTTCCTGTCAGGCACCATGAGTCTCAAAGCACAGGGGCCCCAGGTCACACAATTATTTGCCCCACTGTACGGTCTGAGGGCAGAACTGCAGCGCATTCAGTCTTGTCCACTGCATCCAATATGGGGCGGGGGCAGCAGCAGTGGCAGCAGGGGGCTTCTCCTAATAGTAAGTCAGCACATAAAGCAGGGCCTAGTACATCCTCCCATGGGCAACCTCCCAGGGCTGAATGGGCGCAGCCAGAGGGGAAACTGGGCAGAGCAAAAGATGAACATCAGATAATCAAGGCACCCGTGTTACTATTCTGACCGACTGGGTTACCCCTTCCTAGCCTGCAGCTACAGTAGCCATGGCCAGTTGGGCATAAACCTCCCCAAGAACTAAGTGGAGTGTGTATCACACTGAGGGAAGGAAGGATGCTGTTGGATCAGCACTTGCCCACTCAGCCTGTGAGCAGAATTTGGGCTGCTGCATCCAGGGCAGGGGCAGAGGAGGAAGTGATGCATCGTGCAAGGATTGGAAGTTCACTCTGGTCTAATCCCATGCCAAGGGTTTATTCAGCGCTGGCGTCAATCAAAAATAGTAGTGGCTTAATGCCGTGAAATCCCTGGGACAGGCTGCTCAGCAGGAGGCAAATCCCTCTGCTATGAGAGCGAGAGATGTTAGCTGAGCCACAAGCAGGGAGGGAGGAGAATGAATAAAGGTAGGGGGAAGATGGCTGCGAGAGAAGAAGAAGAAGAAGAAGAAGAAGAAGAAGAAGAAGAAGAAGAAGAGGAGTTTGGATTTGATATCCTGCTTTATCACTACCCGAAGGAGTCTCAAAGCATTCTCCTTTCCCTTCCTCCCCCACAACAAACACTCTGTGAGGTGAGTGGGGCTGAGAGACTTCAAAGAAGTGTGACTAGCCCAAGGTCACCCAGCAGCTGCATGTGGAGGAGCGGAGACATGAACCCGGTTCCCCAGATTACGAGTCTACCGCTCCTAACCACTACACCACACTGGCTCAGAGGAAAAGATGCCTAAGTGTATGTAGGAAGTAGCTTTGGTAAGGGGCAGCCTGGGCATCCCTATCAGGCCCTGCACCCTTTACCTTCTGGCAGGAAGGTAAACGGCGTTTCCGTGTGCTGCTCTGGTTCACCAGAAGCGGCTTAAGTCATGCTGGCCACATGACTCAGAAGCTGTCTGCAGACAAATGCCGGCTCCCTTGACCTATAGAGCGAGATGAGAGTGCAACCCCAGAGTCGTCTGTGACTGGACCTAATGGTCAGGGGTACCTTTACCTTTATACTTGACCCCTTATACCAAGTCAAACAATGGGTGCACCTAGCTCCGTGCTGTCTACACAGACTGGCAGCAGCTTTTCAGGGCTTCAGGCAAGGGACAGTCCTAGCCTTACCTGGAGATGCCATGGACTGGTCCTGGGACCTTTGGCATGCAATGAATGTGCCCTCCCCCTTGAGTTATAGCCCTTCTCCTGCTGCAAGGCTGATAGCAGTATATGCGCCACAGAACTGGATTTGGCTACTCAGTTCCTTGCCATATACACATGTGGTGGAAATGTGAGTGTTTGCTACCGCATGTCATGTGAAGCAGCAAGGGCCATAGGGGAAGCCCACAAAAGATCCAGGAGCAGATGAGCCCCCTGGCTCAGAATTAGGTAAAAATGGGGGACAGTGTTTGCCAGTTGTCCCCCACTGACAGTTTGCATCAGTCAGGCTCTTCCACTGGGAAGAAGGGCAGATAGAGCAACACCTCTCATCCTCATCTTTTAGGTGCCACTGACACCCCAGAACTGTTCACCCACTGCTGAGCACAGTCATGTGATGCTATGGCCCATCCATGGCAGTTGCAGAAATTGTCTGGGTAGGTAAGTAGGAGAGACAAAGGCAGAAGCCCAAGGGGGGAGGACACTTACGTTGTTTTCTCCTCCAGGTTGAGGAAGGTCTGGATGACGAGAGGCACTTCAGACTTCACAATGTACAGGTAGCTGGACATGGCTAGGGAAGGAGACAGAAGTTAACAGGGTGCAAAAGAGTCCCATTCAGATGAAGGCTTGGGAACACCATTGTGGCCCACTTTGCTCCTCCCTATGCAACGCTTTCTGCCAGAAAGCCTTCCTGGGATGGGAACTGGTGTGTGTCTCTGTGCGATCTCCGTAGCTGCTTCCTGTCCATGGCCTCCTTACCTCCAATATTCTGAAGTGTGATGGCAACGGCAGCTGCCAATTTCCCTGGAGTTCCAAAAGCCCTGTAGCCCAGCTGTTCGTAGGCTCGGATTCCTAGACAACAGCAAAAAATAATAGACAAGAGAGAAAGAGAGAGACAAAATGACTCACATCTGTAGAAGACACACAACCGTTGGACAAACTGAGACTTCAGGCCAACTTCAGGATTACACTGATCACCTAAGAGTCATTTTTGAAAGTCAAGTACTCAAACTGTCTGCATGAACATATTATTATTATTATTATTAGCCCCAAGAAGGTGTGGAATCACTACAGCATTCCTATTGCTGAATAATATAGTGCATAAAGGGGCCGTGGAAACTATTTCCTATCAGAGTTCCATGACTTTCAGTGAAGGCTGCCCCAAGACAGTACCTAGATTTGACAATACAGTGCTGCTAATGAGACCTTTGAGTGATGACATCTGTATGGGACCTAAGACAGCCCCAGAAGCCCAAATGATGGTCAGAGTTGATGACTTATCTGAATTCCCTGCCCAACCAGGTAGATGGAAAAGGTGTCTGTCCAAGAAAAGACAAAGACTAGGAGACATAATGAGAGCTGAGTTTGCTGTGTAAGGAACTGAGGGTGCTGTCTGCCTCCCTAGAGATCTGATGTGGGAGCAGAGGGATGGCTGACCATCAGAGCATTTAAGCTGTTCCTCTACAACCTGTATATGATCAAACTGTATGCTTTTCAGAACATTTTGCTTCCCTGTTTGCTTGGTGTCCTTTAAAGCTCGATAAACCCTAATACTTTCCTCCTCCCCAACTCTGCCCATCCATAACGAAAGCAACTGGAGTGAAAACCTCTCTATTTTCGCATACAAACCAAACAACAGGCAGAAGTCTGAAAAGTCCACGTCTCTGCTTACATCATCCTTCTGCCTTGAGAGATTTTCATTCCAGTGAAGGTTTCTGGTGCTGACAACCTTCCCTCTGAATTCAGGCATCGCTTGAGCAGAGAGGCAGTGAAGGCATTTATGGAGAGCACTCTTTGGCAGCTCAGTGCATCCGCTTTGGACAGAAACACAGGAAGCTGCCTTGCACTGAATCAGGACACTGGTTCATCGAGCCCAGCATGGCCCACACTGGCTGGCAGTGGTTCTCCAGGGTTCCAGGCAGGGATCTCTCTCTCGCTCACAAACCCTGGAAATTCACTGCAGGCCAGAGATGGAATGGTCCACAACACAAAGGAAAAGGTAACAAGCATGAGACAGGGGCTTAACTTAAGCCCACTTTGTGGGCTTTACTGCAGGTTTGTAGTGCTTACCGACAATCCCTGAGGATTTGAGCAGCAAGTGGATAGAGTAGCTGGACAGCAGAGCTACAGCAGTCAAAAGGAATCTAGAAGAAAAAGAGGAAAGCAGTGACACCTAAATTGCATGCCCATAGAGACTGCCAGCTGGGAACTTCAAATCCTTCTATTGCCACATGCTGGACAGCTCCAGAAGCACCTAAGGATTTATCTTCTGAGGGCTTTCTGTAGAAGCAACTGAAACACATCCCAACTACGTTTTAGTAATAGTCTCATAATTCCAAAAGCACTATATCCCATCCACATGGATTAGAGGGTACCTGTGTGTTTGGGAGTGGGCAGGGGAAAGACAGCTTCATGAAAGGGGATATCCGTGTTGCCATGTTTTGCTTTGTCCTGAAATGGCGAGATGGGGTAGAAGAAGAATGACCACCTCTCCGAATATAAAGGGACCCTATAACATCTGAAACTTTTACACATTTATGTGAGATGTTATATATATATATATATATATATAGAGAGAGAGAGAGAGAGATTTGCAACACAGTGCCAGTATATTGTTGTTGTGATGATTTACTGCATCCTGCCCTTTTATTGTTTCTTTTTTTATATTAACATGCCGCACGCTGCTTTGGGGGCTTTGGGCTGGAAAGCAGTATATCAACAGACAACAGTCCTAAGGACAGGGGACTTTTGCCACTTGCTGTTAATCTCATCCCCAAGCAATATGCTGTGGGTGTCCATGACACTCCTGCCATCACAGTCCAAAATATCAACCGCAGCTGCAACGAATCGTATTTTCCACAGGAACAAAACATCTCTCTCTTTTCTTTCTGTTTTTTAGTGCCTGGATAGTGGCCTATCTCTGCAACAGAAGCATAGCCTAGGCTGCACACAACAAAGAAAGAAACACGCATTGGTTTCACAAAAATATCCCATGGAAAAGCCCCACAACAGGTTGCCATCCAGTTTGTGTTGTTTCCTCCCTTAGCTGATGCTAAGCTCACAGAGTGGGGGGTGGAGAGAGGCAACAGACTGAAGGCGCAGCTCCATAAGAGCATTAACCTGCTGGCAACCATCCTCCATTGGCTCCCCTGAAGATGCACAGAGGCTCTTGTCAATCAGCAGCTGCAGCTGTAATGCCATTCCGTTACGTAACGATTCATTTGTAAAAGGTGAGCAATCCTGTCCAGGGGATCAAGTACTGGGCAGGATGCCAGGAGAATTCAGAGCAAGAACTGTTGCATGTATGCACACATGGGCACGTACACACACACACACACACACACACACACACACACACACACACACAAAGGGACAGCAGGATCATGCTGGGAAACTCAGCCAGATGGGTGGGGGAATAAATAATAAAATTATTATTATTATTATTCATTAGGAAGTGGCAGACCTCGCTGCTCAGAACAGGAGCCTAACCCCTACCATGGAGCATCAAAAACATCAAATTCTTTCTTGTCAAAGGTACATAAGAGCACATCTTAAGGCACGGATAGGATGCTAAAGGAAGAGGGGCTCCTTCAGGCATTTGGGTCCCAAGCCGTGTAGGACTTTTAGCTCCTTGGAGGAAGGGTGAGTCACGAGACTGACAAAACCAATCAATCATCACATCCAGGCACTTTGTTTACGGCACAGATGAGGACAAGTTAAACGATCTCTGCCATTCCCAGTAATATAGACATTAATTTTTCAGTGTTTAAAATTTTCAGCTTCCTGTTTCTCAGATTATATAGATGCCCAGATTGGCTGGAGCAACCCAGTTAGGTGGGTGGGGTACAAAGAATAAAACTGTTGTTGTTGTTGTTGTTGTTGTTGTTGTTGTTGTTGTTGTTGTTGTTGTTGTTGTTGTTAGACACACACCCCACTTCAATCTCACAACACATAGAGGTGATGGGGCAGAGAAGGAATGGGTGGGATTCAGCTAAATTTGCGGCATGCATGGAACAAGGTGTGCTTATGCAACAGGAGTTTCTGCTCCTCTCCCCCACTCATGACCTCCTGTGCTCCATAAATCTGCTCTGGAGGACCAGGGGAACCCCTAGAACAAGATTAGGGCATACACAGGGAGTGGGGTGGGGAGAGATGGGAAGGTCCCATTGCATGAGCAGACCTTGTTCTCCCCACTAAGCGCTACACTGAATTGCACCCATTCCCTGAAAAGAGTGACAGAGAAGAAAATGACGCCAATGTCAATATATATAGCCCCAAAGACAGCATTTCTTCATCTGAAGTAACAACCTTTTTTTTATTCAAATTCTGAAAGAGGCAGGAGGCATTGTCACTTCAGTTATTGTGATCTCTTTGTAGTATTTTGGAGTGGGGTTAGTTTATTGTACTATAATACTTTTTTTTTTTTAGGTAACCTGCCCCGCTGCAAGAGCAGCAGCAACAACAACAGCAACAACAGCACTAATTGTAATAATAGATTGGGCTCATGCCTGACAATTTCCCTCTCTGTTGAAGTAGCTCTCTTCTTGATGAAAATCTGTAGCGATGCCTGTGGTTGGCGGTGTGTTTTTTGCCCTTTCAAGGTTTCCAAGTTCATAGTCTGAAACACAGCCACACTGAATAGCTGCCTGTTTTATTTTGGTTAGCTGCGTGTTTTTCTCTCTGCTCACTGTACTTTCTGCATATATATCCATCATAGTTTCAGTCTACAGTCTCTCTCTCTATATATCTATCTCCAAGGTTAAACTGGCTCTTGGGTGCAAAAATATTGCTAGGTGGTGTTATCCCATAGCAGTAGCTTCTTAGAGTCCTAGATCTTGTCCCTAGAGATAACTTTTCCCCATCTAAAACAGAATCAAACAAAATCATTTCATTTCAAATCCTGCCTTGTTGCCTGAAAGCTGCCAAAGTGGCTTATGAATAAAGTGAGACAAACTGCAAAAAACGGAATAAAACATGGGAATAGGCCACAGCCCAGCAAAACCAGTCCATAGCATTCTTATAAATAGAACTAAGTAGCAAGAACTAAGCAGTTTATAAAACCGAGTCCTAACCAGCTTCCAAAAACTCAGTAGTGATGACACTTTGGTACTTCATCAGCACGCGAATTCTACAATAAAGGGCAAACACCAAGAAGACGCTTTGTCTTGAAGCCACCTCTCTCCCCTGAGAAAGTGAGAATAGTGCTCTCTAAGGTGAGGCGGGTGGCGCTGTTGTCTAAACCACTGAGCCTAGGGCTTGCCGATCAAAAGGTTGGTGGTTCGAATCCCCGCGATGGGGGTGAGCTCCCGTTGTTCAGTCCCACCTCCTGCCCACCTAGCAGTTCGAAAGCACGTCAAAGTGCAAGTAGATAAATAGGTACCACTCCGGCAGGAAGCTAAACGGCGTTTCTGTGTGCTGCTCTGGTTCGCCAGAAGCGGCTTAGTCATGCTGCTCACATGACCCGGAAGCTGTCTGCGGACAAATGCCGGCTCCCTTGGCCTATAGAGTGAGATGAGCGCTGCAACCCCAGAGTCGTCCACGACTGGACCTAACGGTCAGGGGTCCCTTTACCTTTACCTAAGGTGATCTTAAGAGTATAGGGAGTGGGTGGGTAGATTTATATATGGGATCTATTGTGTTTCAAGGTTCTGTGGTAGATGCACAAGCATCTCCACATCTACAAAGAACAAAAAACTAGAAAGCTTCAAAGACTGGCTCCACAAACCCTCCTTCCATTCATACAGAAGCAGTGCAATGTGGGTTAGACTCACAGCTGTCAACCTTTTCCTTTTTTGCAGGAAATTCCCTTATTATAGCATTGGGAAACAACAGGGAGGGTTGACAGCTATGGTTAGACTGTGTTCCTTTTTTGTTATATATGAATCTTGAGATTCATGGAATTCTGCATCCACTGCTCCATTCAACACCAGGCCACTGGATTTTGCACTGTGCTGATCTTCCATTCCACCCTCTACTATGTTTTTTTAAAACTCCTCAGTCTGATTTGTGTAGTCACAAGGGCAGGACCAAATTGTGCTTGGTGCCATTTAGAGGGAGTACTTTCGCTGAAGTGATCTGCCTTGTGCTTCAGAAGCTGCCTAGGGCTGACAGACTGAGCTCCCTATCCTGTATGAGCTGTTTGGCTGTAAGGGCAAAGCCTGGGCTCGCACAGCCTTCCCAAGGCCTGGGGAGCTCAGCTACCCTGTGGAGAGTTTCTGTTTCGTTGCCTGACTACGTACGGCAGGGTTCAGCCAGGGACAGTGCTGAGGCATCCAGTCTGCCTCTCCTCAGCCTGTCAAGCCACAGTTTCTTTAGCCAGGGCACAGGATGTCTCCTTCCAAACAAAAATGAAGATGGCACTGTTTCTGGCCTCCTGTGGATAATAGCCACATTCACATTCTCCCTACCTGAGGAATTGTTCTTAATATTGGTATATTGGTTCCTTAAACTTGCTGGAAAGCGCTTATTTCAGCACATTCCTTGAAGTAATCTACCTAGGAACAGATTGATGGTTTAGATCGGAATGTGGGGTGGGGAGGGAGGCTGTGGCCAAAATGTGGTTGCATATACTGACACAGCTGGGAATTAACATGAACAAGACCTTTCCTGTAGCCACCAAGCAGGGACACAGGTTCATTATGGTAAATGGGGCACCAACCTTAGTCTGCTCTCAGCCAGCCACCACCCTGCCTCCTTATACTTAGAACCAGTACAATGGGTGGTCCTGGCTCTCTGCTTCCTCCTCCTTAGTCTCAGTGTTGCCTTTGTATAATTCAGCAGGGAGGATGGGGACAACACCAGAATTACTTGGCTCCTCCTGCTGTTGGCCTCCCTGCCTTCCACCCTACCATCCCAATGGGCACCAGCCAACACTGCCATTAAATGAAACAGGCAGACATTAGGTCTTTACAATGACAGGGAAAACACGTTCACTAGGTCACTGCCTTTTACATAATGTTAAGATCAGAAGCTGAACTATTTAAAATTTTAAAAGATGATGCTGTTAAGATGCTACACTCAATTTGCCAACAAGTTTGGAAAATCAGCCCTGAGTGCTCACTAGAAGGACAGATCCTGAAGTTGAGGCTCCAGTACTTTGGCCACCTCATGAGAAGAGAAGACTCCCTGGAAAAGATCCTGATGTTGGGAAAGATGGAGGGCACAAGGAGAAGGGGGCGACAGAGGATGAGATGGTTGGACAGTGTTCTCAAAGCTACTAACATGAGTCTGGCCAAACTGCAAGAGGCAGTGAAGGA
This sequence comes from Lacerta agilis, assembly GCF_009819535.1. Classification (NCBI taxonomy): domain Eukaryota; kingdom Metazoa; phylum Chordata; class Lepidosauria; order Squamata; family Lacertidae; genus Lacerta; species Lacerta agilis. The sequence continues at coordinate 67,889,371 of NC_046313.1, forward strand.
TAGGGGTGCCTGGCGTGCTCTGGTCCATGGGGTCACGAAGAGTCGGACACGACTGAACGACTGAACAACAACAACAAGATCAGAAGGGTATGTAGGGAGACATTTTGTGTGTGTGAATGTTCCACCGTTGTCGAACTCTTCTCTCCTGGAGAGTCACCAAGTCTCATTCCAAGTCTGAGCATCTTTTGTGAGAGTTTTATAGTCTTCCTGCTTGACCTGGCTGCTTGGGGTTAAGCCACTTTGTTTTCTTTTTAAGGAAAAAAAAGATTTTTTTGTTTGTTTTTTTAAATAGAAACCAAATATTACTATGTGGGCTAAAATCTATATACTAAAGGGGAAATTATTTGGGGTAAGTGGATGGAGACTTGGAAAGGATATGAAGTTGTGAAGCAAAATTAAAAGTTAAAAAATGATGCGTTGGGCAGAGTAGTGGTAACTGGTTTAGCTAAGAACATAAATAAGAGCCCTTCTGAATCAGAGGAAGAGTTCATCCTGTTTAGCTCCCTGTTCCTAAGATTAACCAGCCAGGTGTCTGTGGAAGCAGGGCATGAAGGCAAAAGCCCTTCCTTGTTTATTGTCCCCAGCACCTGGCAATCAGATATATACTTCCACTGAACATGGAGGTTCATATAAGCCAGGAAGCTACATGGCTAAGAGCTGTCGATAGAATGCATCCTCCACAAGTTTCTCTAATTCTCTAATTCTTTTTAAATACATCTTTAAAGATATGTAAGTTAGTGGCCCTCAGCAAACCTTGGGAGCACTGATATATAAAACTGCACTCTGTGGAGATGTAATTTTTGCAGCATTATTACGAGGCTTTCTGAATCTGGAAGAGCATGATGTTGCGTCATGTTGAGTCAACCTGGCTGTAACTTTTGTGGGGAGGGTTTTGAGTTGTGATACTGTGTTTGGAGCTCAGACTTCATTTTTGCTTTGTGGTCTTGGGCACTTCACCTGTCTCCATATTGCCCATCATGCAAATGCCTCTGGGAATCTGAGAAGAAGGGATCAAGCCATGTTGCTTGTTCCCAGCAGCTGTTACTCAGAAGTATACTTTTTCCAGACAAGGAAGCTCCATTAGATATCATGTTTGACCAGGGGGGTGGGGTCCATGGGCAGTGCAGGTAGAACACATTCTGGGAGGATGGAGGGGAGGAAAGGAAAGGTGTGGCAAGACTAAACTTGGTCATAGCACCACCACCACAATTTGGGCATAGCAGTACCACCACGGTTGCTATTACCTGGCAGCACAGGAAAGAATCAAACTGAAACAATCTGTGTTATTACTTAGTTGCCACTGTGCAGAGTCTGGCCATCTGGGCCTCACCCATCCCAAGGGTGTGTTTCAGGACAGGCCAATGACAAGGAAAGATATTGGCAGCAGCGACAGAGGTGCCAACAGCTAGGTTATCAAGGGGGAAAAAGTGGAGTGAGCTTCAGACATCTCACTCCTTGCCCTTTATAGCTGAGGCAACTCTCCAAGACCCTTCAACTTTTTGCACTAATTGGCCGACAATTTGGTACACAGGACAGGGTTGCTGAGCTGTTGCTGAGAAGGCAGGCATGCTGCTGTCAGTGGGCTCAGGGGTGGGCTGACACTGGAGGGGGGGGGGGTCACATCAATGATAAGACACAAAAGGAATTACCCTTTGGTGTCTCTCCTGAGGTGCCATGAGGGGACAAAGACTGTAGCAAATAGGTGGCAGAAGGACTCTGAGTGAGAGGCAGGGAAATGTAGATCTCCCAGGGTAGGAGAATAGGAAAGAAAACCTCCTAGGTGAGAGCTAGGAGGATGTGCATTTCCTGTGGAGTGGAAATTAAGAGCTAGTTGTGTATAGACAAAATTACAGTATAAGACTAATGTTTTTTGCTAAAAGAAAAACTAGGCAAAAATTGGGGGTCGTCTTATACACAGATAGTGAATGCGGGGGGGGGGGGTTGGGCGGGTGAGCAATTGTGGCGGCAACCTTCTCCCAAAAAGCTAAACAACTCAAGAAATATAGATTTCTTAATTTCGGGTTAAAAAAAATAGGGGTTGTCTTATACATGGGGGCATCTTATACACGGAAAAAATATGGTATATGCATTTGTACAGTTACCCCACTTTCAATATCTTGCTGATGATTTACCTCTCCCTTATTTTTCAGGAGGCTGTTGTTAGATAACAGACTGTATTTTACAGGAGTTGTGGAATTTATTGCTGAGATGTTATTGTGTATAATTTGGCATTCCTGCTTAGTATGCAGGCATTCATGATTTACAACTGTGTATTATTTGTTACTGTGTACTACTTATGATTAACTGTTTTAATTTTTTGTATTGAATGCATATTATGTATTCATATATATTGTTTATTATATTCTGTTGTAAACTGCCCTGTGGTCTTTTGTCAAAGGGCTGTATATAAACTTTTAAAAGGGATGAATGAATCAATCAATGAATGAATACTGTGAGAAAATCACCTCAGTTTCCTTGGATTTCAGGATTCTACATAGAGTGCCAGTGCCAAAGATATGACTTGCTTGTGCTTGCTGACTGCCAAGGGTGGTGATGCCCGGATAATTGGCATATTGAGATTGTCCACTCTCTGTTCCTACTGAGTATGGATGGTTCTTCCTCCTCACCCTGTCCCAGATATAGCTTAAGGCCGTAAAACCAAACTGACAGTGAGTTTCCTCTCAGCCCCTGCTGAAAGCAGCTGCCTCTGCCTGCAGCTTTGTTTGCATAGTTGTGAGTGGTGGTCATATCCCAGAAAGGGGGTGACAGAGAAAGGGACATAGGGAAATTGGTAACAAATGAAGGGAAAGTCAACACCTGCAGAAGGCTGCAGTGCCCTCAAATGTTTAGTTGACCTAGCAAGAGGCCCCATGGGTGGTCAGGAGTTGTAATGTTGTATTTTCAAGCCCAACTTGCGTGTACCAACTTCAAGTGAGCGCCAGAGGAAAAGTGCTCAGCTAGGCTGTGCTGTCATGTGCCACCTTCTGGCAGGAGACCCTGACAAGAAGGGCTGCCCAGTGCCACAGAGGGCTGAGTGAGCCACCTTCAAGGGTCTTTTATGTATTTCTGCCTGCTGTTCCTTCCACTTCACAGGCACTTCCTTTCTTCTGCTGGAGGGCATGTTAATGTGCCTAAAATGACTGCAGGCAACAAAATCTTTGTTTCACGCCAATAGCTTTCTAGGTATGTGCAAAAGAGAAAAAGCCCACTGTTCCCACTACCAGTGGAGTCTCACTTTGCTTATATTCCTTCCTCCTGCCCTGACAGGACTGCTTCGCTTGGCTCTCCATTCTGAAGAGGTGCATTCTGGGTGGTTCTCTAGGTAGGCCTCAGCCCCTCCTGGCTCTAAAAGCCAGAGGAAGGAGGAAAGAAGGGGCATGGGAACCATTTCAGTAGCCCACGTTGTGGAACCCAACTGCCTCAGCACTTCTCAAATCATCAATAGGCTATAGTCATGTTTGCCCCTAGGCAGGAGGCCCCAACCTGCCCCAACCCACCTGCCTCTACCCACACAGTATAAGCCTAACAAGCCTCCTTTGTCTCTTCCATCCCAAAACCCAGCTGTTTTCTGATTCAGGAACCACTCTTGCCAATGACCTTAGCTCAGGGTCAAACAGAGGAGGAACGCTCAACTTTTCTATTCAGAGGATGTAAGTTCAGTGTGTCCCCCCCCAACCACCTCAATGAGGGGAAACATCCAATTGCACCCCAGTCCTCAGCACAGCGGTTTCTAATCATGCTGGGAAGCATTCTACCTCATGATACCGCATCTCCAGGACAATGTAAATCCATGTTCTCCAGTTTAACTATAGCAAAGCCATTAAGCTGCACTAGAAACACTGGGCATTTCTTCTTTTCTTTTTTGCAGTTCCCAAAATATCAAGATTTTCAGACTTTTGTACTGTGCAAATCCCCGAAACATCAATTTAGAAAGAAAGCTCAGTGATATATCTTTTTTTAAAAAAAAACACCAAACAATCAAACAAAAAAGTCATGTTTATGTGATAGAATTTTAGTCTCAAAAAATGGAGCAGAAAGGGCGACGCAGAGTGTTAATGAGTGACATGTAAGCGCTGCTTGAAGCAATTCATATGTAGTGCTTCTCCACATTTATTTTATTACATTTATATATTGCCTTTTCTTGCATCATGGATCCCAAAGTGGCATACACAGGTTTCCCTGGAGGTCTCTCATCCAGGCACTGACCAGACCCCAAACTGCTTAGCTTCAGAAAAGTGGTGGCCTCATGTGCTTTTGGACCATCCCCTGAGACATGGTAGGTAAAGCATACAAAGCCATGGCAAGGAAAGACTCCCTGCTGCCACCACACTGTGCAGAGCCAGCTCAAGCAGAAGAATGGGGAAGAGGAGGCAAAAGGACAGGAAAGGGATGGCTGGTGAAATCTTTATCTAAAGGAGGCCTTCCTAGCATTGGAGGGACATCACAGCAGTAAAACTAACGCCAGTCTGATGAAGCAATTTAAATGCTAAATCCAAAATGATCCGAAAGGACAGCATTTAGAGCAGGATAAAAGCAGACTGCCCAAGCTACTAGTGAGATATAAGGGGATGGTATGCATATATTCGTAGCTCTTCTGGAAATGGCACTTACAGAAATAAGAGGATACCAGTGTTCGCCATGGCATATGCCAGACCGAGGATCCCGCTGCCCATGATGGCATTGCTGAGGTTGAAGACGGACATCCCGAAAGAGGTCTTTCCTTCAAACTGCAGGGAAAGTAAAAGAGGCAGAGAGAAAGTAAGAAAGAGAGTCAGTTGGGAAGGAGTTGGGGCTGCTGTCTTATCTCCTCTTCCCCAGCCCTCTTATATATTCTTCCCCATATGTTCCTTACACTAAGTTTGGGAGGGAAAATGTTGAGAAGGGTGCTCTGGAATCCTGCTCCCCCTAGAATGATGTCTTAGTGCAGTTCCCAGAATTCAGGTCTGCAACTAGTTTTTCCTCTCCATCTTTCCTGCAGGCAAGTTCTCTTGCCTTCCATTCTATCTCCCTCAACTAAATGATGAAGACTACGGAGCCACATGGCTCTCTGAGGAGGTTGGATTTAGCCCAAAGGCTGGTAATTTGTATACTGGTAGGTAGCAATTGATGGTGGATGGCTTTCTGGAATGGATTTGCATGGCTGCTATCTAACCCATTTGCAGAATATATACTGGCTTCACATGCCCCACTGCTTTGACAGCTTACCTCCCAACCAAGGGAATTAAAGAGGCCTGAGCCTCTGTACTGTACAAAGATTTCTGGCTGAAATAGTTAATTTGCAGCTCAAAGCTCAGATCCATGCTTCAAAACTTACATCTGTGAAAAGGGTCTGTTTCTTTTCAGCACCGTGTGGAAGGAACTCCTCCATCTCTGGCTGGTTGTCATCAAATCTGGATGGTGGGAAAGGACAATGCTTGTTAAAGTTATTACCCTCCTCTTGAAAAATTCCCTACTAAGAGCTCAGGCACATGGGATGGGGACTAACAACTGTGTTAGCCTGCAGAGTGTCCTCTTATATACCCGTTGTCTGCTTGCTTAGCTAAACTGGGCAGATATCAGAATCTTCAAGAGTCTTCCCTTGCAGTTGGTCAATATGTAGCCTCTGCCGATTCATATATTACAAAGAAAAAGAGCTGGGCATCACTAGCATACTGATCACATGGTGCCCCAAATCTCCTTATACACACAGGTCCTGCTTACCCAACACAATGTGTTCCCAGGAAATCATTCGTTAGGTGAGCCTTCGCATAACGACCTGATGATTTCCATTACTTCCTATGGGAACATTTCTAATCTGTGATTTGTGCAATGTCTCTCCCCATCCCTCCATAGATTCTTCCTAAAACAACTGCAGCCTACAAAGGAAGGACATAGGAAAACTGTGGCTGTTCAGATATCTAAATACCCAGTGAGTATAGCAAGGTTTGGGTACTAATTCCTTGTGTTTGGATAAGTGATTTTTTTGCATAGTGAGCATTTGGAAAGCAGGGCTAGCGTATATGTTGAATAGCACTGGAAATAAAGTAGCAGCATCCCACATTCCAACCACCAGGGTGGCAAGACACAATTACTCAATGCTACTCCTTGATTGCTGGAGGAGACTCTTGAGAGTCCCATGGACTGCAAGAAGATCAAACCTATCCATTCTTAAGGAAATCAGCCCTGAGTACTCACTGGAAGGACAGATCCTGAAGCTGAGGCTCCAATACTTTGGCCACCTCATGAGAAGAGAAGACTCCCTGGAAAAGACCCTGATGTTGGGAAAGATTGAGGGCACAAGGAGAAGGGGACGACAGAGGACGAGATGGTTGGGCAGTGTTCTCAAAGCTACCAACATGAGTCTGACCAGACTGTGGGAGGCAGTGGAAGACAGGAGTGGCTGGTGTGCTCTGGTCCATGGGGTCACAAAGAGTTGGATATGACTAAATGACAACAACTCCTTGATACCAACTATATGAGAAGGTGGGATCTGCTGTAAAACAGCACCCTCAGCTCATGGAGATGACACAGAAGCCACCAAGAGAGCAAGCAGGAGCAACAGGGTCCTAACTGTCAGGATTCGTCCTACTCACAAGTAGGACCTTGGCAGAGACACATGCCCAACTGGCATGTTCCCTCCCTCCTGGGCGATCGTTCGGGAGCTTTATAGGCATTCCTCAGCCCGAACATCGCAGCGACTGATGCCAAGAAACATCAGCACACTTACTTATCCACAGAGTGTGCACAGTTGCGTAACAGACCTCAGCAACTCAGCATGTAGGCTAATCTACTTTACAGTGGTACCTCAGGTTACATACGCTTCAGGTTACATACTCCGCTAACCCAGAAATAACGCTTCAGGTTAAGAACTTTGCTTCAGGATAAGAACAGAAATTGTGCTCTGGCGGCGCAGCGGCAGAGGGAGGTCCCATTAGCTAAAGTGGTGCTTCAGGTTAAGAACAGTTTCAGGTTAAGAACAGACCTCCAGAAAGAATTAAGTTCTTAACCTGAGGTACCACTGTATTTACATATAAACATATGAAACATGGCTCCCTCTCTCTCTAACATCAGGCAGCAAAGAGAAAGAACAAAGGACAACAGTCCCACTTCAGGGAACACAGTAAGACAAACATCCTGTCTACGTCACATCCCATTCCTGTGTTCTCAAAACACACACCCTCATGTGATAGACAATGATCCCATGACTGCTAACGGGGAATGAATCTCAACAGTAAGCACCCTTGTCCCTCTCCAATTGACTGTACTGCAATATCCCATCTACACTGCAAAAACAGCTTCAAATGTGATCGGATAAATAAAACTCTAGTGAAGAATTATGTGCTGCAAAGTTGCTCTTCCCTACCCTACCCCTCCTTTTAAAAATTTGTCTAGATCTGGACTGCTAACAGTTTGGCAGGAACTCTTAACAAATAGCCGGAGCTTTCTTGACAATTTCACATCCAGTTGTAGCCTTGAAGGAAGATAGTCAGTCGGCACAGAACAATGTAAGAAAACGTAAGGAAACGCAAGGAAAAAGTATGCATTTATAAACTGATCTGTGGGAAGGCCCAAAGCCTCAGCTGTACCAGGGTCCAAAATCACTGTCTGTCCTTTATGTGACACTTGCGACACTATCATCACCCACTCACCTGCACTCCAGATTATCGTCTAGACTGATTACTGAATGGTGGCCAGGAGTTACTGGCAGTAATTTGTACTCACTGAAAGTGCTCTAATTTCACAGGAAGGAGAGGGGACTTGTATCGAGGAAGATTTCAGCCCTGCAATCTCACTCTCAAGTCTAATAGACCAAGGTTGCTATGTCAGCACAGACTCACCTGTCATTCCCCACGGAGGGGATGGAGGAGGCATTTAAAGACGAGTGTTTCCCATTCGGCACCAGCTCTACCATCTCCGTCTGTATGGGGATAGCCATGGAGTTCATCTCTGCCCCCTGAAGTGAGCCCCTTCTCTTCTTCCCTGGCAGTGAGCTTTCAGACAAGTAGCGGGCTTATATGGCGTGGAGATGGAATCTGCACAGGGCGGTGGTCTCCTTAGCAATGCTGTGTCTGCAAAGAAACACCAATCAAATCAGATATTTGACTTGATTAAAAAATGCTGTTAAAGATTTGACACAGAGGAATTGAACATGTCCAGCACGGGAGAGAAAATCAGGCACTGCTGTACACATTGAAGGATGGCAGGCATGTGTGTAAGATTGCACAAGTCTCAGTCACAATATTATTAATGAGAATTACTCCCTAAAAATCAGCCATTGTCCAAATGTTGTTCACTTGGGATCACTCCAGAACGGCCCTGCTAGAAATGGCTGACAACCACCTAAATCTCTTTTCTAACCAGCGAATGAATGCACTCCCTACTATTGATGCTGGTTTGGGTGTAGCAAGCGGGTTGGTGAGAGAGATAACATGTGAGTGGGGAAATCTTCCTTTATGCTTCCGTAGGCCACCTTGTAGGATAGCCCAGCTTTGGAGCAGCAGAGCCCTGGCTAGCTTCTCACTCTTCCACCTGCTGGCGTATCTCAGTGAGATTCCACTACTCCTATCTTTGCACACAGTGTACCAACGAATTCAGATACACCCGGGAATAATCTTCAGCTTTGGGAGATGCTAATCACAACCATGACATCATTCGTTTGGGCTCTTCGCACCAATCACAGAGCAAAGAGAAAGGCTTCAAAAGCCTGAGCACCAAACAGCCCAAGAATGTGTGTGATGTTGCTCTCACAATTCCCCACTGCAATAGAATCCGCACTGCATGTAACACTGTAAGAGTGTTAGGACCTCCTGGCTCCTGCCCACAAAAACAGCCATTCCTTCCCTGGGGCTGCCTTTCACTGCATTTTCCTTGTAGGCCATCTGCTTTCCCCGGCCCAAACACCCTTGTTCAGGGTAAGCGTCAGAGGTCGGCATGATAAGGCACTTGCCAAGGCCCATATTCCACAAGGGGGCCTGCTGCTGATCTCCAGAGACCCCTAGCCCTGCTCCTCGTTCTTGTTCTTCCAAGCAAGTAAAGGCTGTGATTAAAGCAAGGAGAAGCAGCACCGCTCTCCATTTGCCTGATGAGGCTCAGGCCCAGAGGGAGAGAGCAGGCAGGCAGGCAGTAGAAAGACAGGGGTCCCAGTGATGCCATATTGTCGAAGGACCCCACAGAGCTTGTAGTGTGTACTGCCCTTGTTGTCTTGCTTCCACCCCCTCCCTTTAGGCATTGCTCACATCCACTCCCTATAACATCCTCTTCCTACTTGCACCCTCCTAGCTGCAAGCATATGCAGTGTTATAATAAATAATTATATTGGTTTGTTTTTATTTTTGTTTTTTTTTTACATATTTTGTATTCTCATTTTCTATTTTTCTGTAGTGAACCACTCTGGGATCTTCGGATGAAGGGCGACATACAAATTTTAATAATAATAATAATAATAATAATAATAATGTTTGCAGTCATCACAACCTTTCCAGAGCTTGGTTTGTTCCCGGCCTTATTCTCCCTTGCCGCTTTGACTCCTGCTCCTCCCCTCACTGTGCTTGTCCTTACATGAGGCTGACCCCCGCCTGTCTAAATGGCACCTTTGCAAGCTTCCCATTGAGTTAAATGTAGCTCTAAATGTCATGCTTAGAACATCTCCTGGCAACTTCCATCTCCGATCGCAGCCGTACATCTGACCGAGCTCAGGAGCAGAAAAGATACTTGGCTCACTCCCCTTAGTGTTTAATTTTTAAAATTAGTGTTGCAAAAGTCGTGCTCCCTGACCTAGACAGCCCACGGAAGCCCCACATACTTGAAGAATGTGCAGTTAAACCAGTGATCAAGGAAAAGCAGACTGTACATGCCTGCAATATCTCTTAAGATTGATCAAAGGCCTAGTTCCTGGTGATTCCTCATTGAAAATTAATTGCCAGTCTCTTCCTGCAGCACCCCCAAGGTCTTCCATTTTTCTTCCCTCTGTTGCCAAATGATTCCTGTGAAATGCTAGCCTAATTCTTTTCTTTTCAAGACATTGTAATATGGTAATGTGTTGTGTTTTGCATTCATTTCCCACTCTTACTCCAAGGACCTCAGTTTTTTTTTTTTTACTTCTACCCTTTTGTCACAACAACCCTGCAGGGTACATTTAGGATGAGAAACAGTGAATGGGCCAAAGTCACCCAGTGAGCTTTATGGCTAAGCAGGGATATGAACCCAGCTCTTCTTATGCTTATCTGACATAGTTACTTGCAAAGGTTTTTGAAAGAATTGTGCAAACAAAGCTTTTTTGTTGTTGGGCAAAACTGATTTCTGCTTTATTGGGCATTTAAGAGTGGAGAGAAACCAGTGTCTTGACTCTGGCAATCTTTGTCTGATCTCCTGGTGACAGAAATAAAAAATAAAAAATCAGTATCATTTGAGAAAACTCTGCAAGAGGCACAGTAAGAGCTCTGCAAAAAAAAAAAACCCTCTCTCAAGCTGTTAAATAGTTCTATTTCTTGCTCCACAGTCTCACTCTGTCTCATGCACATACTCGTTTAAGGGTGTCAGTACCAGAAAAAAGCAGAAACAAAGCATGAACGGGCAAGGGAGATAAGTGCTCTTGGATCACCTTCTGATGATCAAAAGCATCCCAAACTCTGGTCTTGTTTGCCAGTGGAACAGAAAGCAAAATAAATAATTAAATCTGAGCTTATTTTGTTATTCAACACCGCCGGTTACTCATTTCAGATGTCCTAATTGCAACCTCCTTGTAACATATCAAATAGATGCTAACAATAGTTTAAGCAGCAAAACACCAAGCCCATCCTTTCCAACAAACCAAGTTTGTGATTCAATCCATTGTACTTAAGAATCCAGCAGGGTGACAAGCTTGAGTTCCCATGCACATCCCTTCCTTTGACTTTTTCCAGGGCACAAAATCAACTGATAAAGAGATGAGAGAACCAGTGGTTGAAGGTGAAAGGGAGCAAATGCAGCAGAACATTACGGAACACCAGAACAGAGTATCAGTATAATGTTAAGGGGATTCCTGCCAAAGATCTAGCCTGCAATCCAACACACACACACTTACCCGGGAGCAAGTCCCACTGAACTCAGCGGGGCTTAATTCTGAGTAGACGTGTATAGGATTGCACTGCTAATCTACTTTCGTCACTGTAGTGATCAGAGTTGGGAAATGTTTGGCTGCCCACAGGTAACAAATAAGCCAACCTCAACTGTGATTGTTTGTGACTGACATAGACTCCTAAAATGTCCACATACCCACCCCAGTGATGCAAACGAAACAACTTTTGTGCTTTCCTTAAGGCAGACAAGTCGCCCTAGTTTTAGCAGAAGGGGAAACTGAAATAAGCCCTTTCACATTGCTTTTCAAGAAACAGCCCTTCATTCTCTGCAGGGCATCCCATTTTCTGCTCCTAGTTCCTATGCAACAGTACTGCCAGGGTTAGAAAAACCCTGAGGCATATCTGTAGTCCCTTTTGACGTGACCCAATTACTGAAAGCATCGGGAGTGAGGGTCAGGCGAGGAAGAAGGGAGGAAAAATTCACATGTCTTTGTGCTGCGGTGTGAGAAGGACAGGAAGCTTCTGCCATGCTTGATCTTGCTGCAACAGTGGTGTTGCATCACCACAAACATATATACACCATACACTCCATAGTCTGATAGGTGGGTTTTTTCGAGCACTGGTTTCAACAACCCTTAGGTATGCCTCTGCTGGCTGGATATACAGACAGACTTTCTTTCTCCAGGTAGTTGGACACACTCCTAACTCCTAGCTCCGACATGGGTGACAATGGATTTTGAGCACAGGTAGGTCTCATGACCCCCACAAGGGTTGGGAACCCAGCAGACCTTTCATTGCTCACACATCCCTATTTCCACATCAACTCTGTGTGGCATTTTCAGGAACTCACACGTTTTCTGGGCTTCTTTCAGCTGCCACACACTTTCCAAGCAATCATTCTGATACAGATATGAACCTCTGGCATTTGGTGTGCCTTTGGTGAGCATGAGTGAAAGGAAATTGGGACCGGAATTGCCAGGAGGGATGGGTTGAAAGAACATGACACTGCAGTCACAGAAGCTGTCAGATGTTGTGATCATGCAGCTACATCTAGGGAGGAGCATAGTAGGATTGCTTAACCTCACTGCAGGCCGGATACAGGCAATAAGCCTAGGCGGATCCTGTGTCCAATGGGGATTCAACAGAAACTCGATGCCATCCTCTTGCAATCTGTGTCAATGCTTAATTCACGCTCACTGCTAGGAGTTGTGTGCCTCATGAGGAGCCTGTACAGATTTCATGTTTGGTGCTGCTATTGTAGTTTCCCCATCAATGCCCATTAGCGCTTTCTCCTTATTCACCGTAACCAAGTTACCTCTTAACCTTCCTTTTAGAGATGCTAAATAGACTGAGCTCCTAAAATCCCTCCTTGTGAGCAGAGCAAGCCTCAGCCCTTGGGAGTTCACAGTCACAACTGAACCAAAACTGACAAAAGCACTTGGCCCGATGTCCTGGCAGCATCTCCAACTCCTGTGCCTGAAGCACAAAGGAATGAGAGGGATGCAGCATCTAGGAAAGGTGATGGCGGAGGAGACAGGAGGACAAGAAACGTGTTGGCAGAAGCCTGTGGGCTCTACTTATTGCAAAAGGATGCAGAATACTGGCAGCAGCAAGTGAATAAGGAAATGGCAGTGATTAGGAAGGAAATCCTATCTCTACAGGCAATCCAAACACAGGGTACGAACACACTTGCCCCAATAATTAGAGGCCCTCCTTAATGATGGAGAAATGGCATGATTAGCTTCTTCCTACAAAATTTGAGAAAACCATAACAGAGGGTCCAATGCATTCTCGTGAAGTTTTTTCCCCTAGTACTGCAGGTACAAACAAGGTGCTGCATTTAATTTTGCCTTCCTGGAATAATCCAGTACTCATATAAAGGAGGATTGCTGATGCCAGTCTCTAACCCTATCCTTTAAAAGCTGAATGAGAAGTTCACCCAGTGTGAGTTCTCCCTCAGCATGAAGACACTGTTGCTGGTTCAGTTGCTCTGAGATTATTTAGCCTGGCTTAGGAACACAAGAAGAGGCTGTTTTATGCCAAGTCAGGCAATTGGTCCCTCTATCTCAGTATTGCCTACAATTGACAGGCAGTGGCTCTCCAGAGTTTCAGGTGAGGGTCGCACCCGGCCCTACCTAGAGAAACCGGGACCTTCTGCAAGCAAAGCAGATGATCTACCACTGAAGTGATGGGTCTTTGCCATAAGTGGTTACATCTCTTTTTGAGTCACATCTTATGTCTCACAGCACAGAATGCAACAAAACATCATCCACAAGCGACAAGGCAGATGTGGGTCCTATCCCCTCATGTCTTCTATACTGGTGCAAGACTTTAGGGAAGACTCTTCTGTTTACTTATAAACACATCACCCTCAAGCACACAAGCAGAGAGCCCTTGAATGAGCTCTTTGGAATTCTGAGACGCAGAGAATTACAGGACTGGAGGGAGGTCTCAAAACAAGGTCAAAAAAATCTTTTGGTAACAGAAGGCTGATCAGAACTCAACGTGCCCCCCCCCAAAAAGGATGGTGGGTTATCCAGTCTGTCCTTAAAACCTCTTAGTATAATAAATTCTCCAACATCTGTAGGTCAGATGTACTTCAACCCCTCACCCCAGTTGCAAGATATTGGGATTCAAACGTCCAGTAGTGAACGAGTCTGGGGTTGCAGCGCTCATATCACTGCAAATTGCTAACAAAAACAGTGACAAAAATTGCATTGCCCTAAGAACAGATCCTCCAAATAGGCCTCAGTCCTATATGGAGCTTGATTTATGGTTCTTACGACTCACAGAGGACAATTAGGCAGAGAAAGGGGGGGGGGGTGAAATGAGGGTTTCAGTGGGAAAATAATGCACCCCGCTTCATCAGAAGGAAAGATGGAAATATCAGCAAATACTTCCCCTGGTTGCTCTTTGGACACACATTCCCGGGGGAACAAAAGTTCTGCCCACCTGGGCCTGGCAGCGACTGCCTTCCGTGCTAGTCAGGGCACTGAAGTCTGAGGGGAGCCGGAGAGACTATAAGAGGCCTGCCAGGCTGTGAAAGCAGCGAGCGCCGGATATGTTGGCAGTCAGCACAAAGTGCCTTCTGTTTGGGCTCATAGCCTTTGCCGGCCGATAGCTGGGAAGCGGCTCCAAGAGACAGAGCATCTTTATAGGCAGTTCATGCCCAAAGTAATGAGGAGGGCTGCACCCCCCCCACAGCCCCCTCCAGCCTCTTTTCCTTACCAACTCCCCCCGCCCCTGACTTTTTTTTCTTCCGCTCCACCACCCACAGCTCTTGGAAGTTTGCTGTGATGCCTTAAAAACAATCTTGCTATTGGAACAACGTATGGGCCACTTTGTGTGCCAGGACGAGGATAATGACACTGAGGTGAATGTCTGGGACTGATGTGCAAAAGAACTTGGAGCTCAGCTCCCAAACTTTGCCACAGGCTCCGTGACCAGGGATAGGTTGCTCGGAGTCCTTCTGCACCGCAGGCCAGAATTCTCCCCAGCTCCCTTTCCGGGCTTTGTACAGCATGTAGAAACTACAGCTGGTGAAAGGGGACTCAGGGACTCTAAGGCAGGGATGGAGAGTCTTTTAACACTTCCTCGTGGCCAGAGGGCTGCAAGGCCAGATGAAAGGGGGGGGAGAGACGTAAGCAAGAATGGGTGGGGCCATCAGCTTTGACTCTCACCTTTGGAGAGCAGGCTATACTGCAGCCATACAAAATCAGCTGAAGAGGTGTGGTCTATGTGACACACAGAACTTTATCCCCCCAAACCTTCCTACCCCAATGTCCACTGCCTTTCTCTGCCAAATGGTAGGGCTGTGTCTGTCAAAGAAAACAATCCTAATCTAACATGAGGCACTGTGGCAAATTCTTGCCTTCATCCCAGCAAGCCACCATTAGCATTTCTTCCATAGCCAATTAAAAAAACCCAGTAAACATACAGGAACCTATTGGCAACCCCTCACATTCTGCTACAGCCAACTTTAAAAAAAACAACCAGTCATTTCCAAAGTAAACATAAAGGAAGCTATTCGCAATCTCTCACATCCTACTACTATTCCCCTAGGTTTCCTGATGCACAAGATGCGCTCTCTCTAGTCAGCCCACCTTCCATCTTCAGCTATGCAAGCCTCTAAATAAAGAGAAAAGTAATGTTGTCCTTTGAAACCTAGAAATGCAGCTAGAAAAATATAAGTGAAATTCCTACCATTCTAACCTCAATGTTGCTTCAGTGATTTGCAAGGAACTACAAATGACTACCATGTGACTTCTGTGCTCTGTTAAACAAGTCATCTGAGTCATCTTATTTATCTAGCATTAAGCTTGCATCAAATAATGCATAATCCCTACTTCCGGGCTGCCAGCTATCTGCCATGTGACCGTTCCACTGGAATATTTCTTCTGTGCCACCAACCTTTTCCTCCTTCAGGGATGAGGATGCCTGAACAAACAGCTGGACCACTTGCATCTGGGACAGAGCTTTGGGGCAAGAAAGGCACCCACATGGTGCCACAGTCTTGTGAAGATGTACCTATAGCTCAGGACTACACTGAGAAAGTGGAATGTAGCCACATGCCATAATAAATTTGTTTTTAAGGTGCCTTTTGTGTTTTTAAGGTGCCAAAGTACCATCTGTGGTTTAAGCTACCCACAAACTGGAACAAGAAAGACAGTACTAGTTTGTCATTGAGGAATTTTAATGTGAGAAACAACCATTGTAATTCTTTCCTGGATTTACAGTATGCTGGATTCTTGCTGGCTCAAAGGATTTTTCTTGGAATGACAGTGACTTGTAATTTCGAAAACGGCAAGTGATAGCAAGTCTACCACCCATAGTGATAAGAAGTTCTTGTTTGCTTTGCCGCTAGGAAATTGCATGTAATTTTGAGTTAATTCCCCCCCCCTTTTGTCATCCTATGTGGTCTTTAATTATAAAAGCACATATACTATAATTTGGATTTCCATAAATGGTCAGATGTGATGATCCAGGTAAATGTCAGGAGTAAATGACACCACAAAAGTAATTGTGCAATGATAAGGCAGGCATGAAACACATTAAAAACACCTCAGACTGGCATGGACTTGCAGAAGAGTACAGAGTCCATGTCCTTTCGTTCTATGGCACACAAATACTCTGATGAAAATTCCCAGCAGGTTGCGCTCCGGAGTTCTCATGTGGCAAGATGGAACTTCAAAACCTTGTTTTTGTTTGCTTATCTCCTCTTAAAAGAGGGGTGGGGCAGGGGTGAGATAAAGAGAGAGAGAGAGAGATTAGATTCCGCCTGAGACACCGAACTGGATCTCACTGCAACATCCATTCTGAGGCTTCACTACATAAGACCAAGAGCTCATGTCTCACCTTCTGTCCCATTAGCAGATGAATAATGAAGGGTGAACCATGAGGTTCTTGTTCCACCCTACTGGGAATTCAGTACATGATAAACTAATGGTGCCAAAAGACTTCCCATATCTGACAAGTTAAAACATAAAAAGAGCTCTGATGAATCAAGCCCGTATAGTCCAGCATCCTGTTCTCACAGTGGCCAACCGGCTACCTATGGGAAGCCTGCAAGCAGGAACTGTACTCTTCCTCACTTGGTATTCAGGAACGCACTGCCTCTGATAATGGAGAAGGAACATAGCTATCATGACAGGTAAGTCACATTAAGGGTTACATTAAGGTTACCAGATTCCCCCCCCCCCATGAATCTGGGGACACTTTTCAACTTCAATGGATTTTGTATGGGGACTGATTTTTAAATCCGGGGACTGTCCCCGGGAAACGGGGACGTCTGGTAACCTTAGGTTACATAGAATGCTCATTAAAACCACAGTGGGGAGGACGGTCGTTTCCGTGGAACAGCAGTGATCTCTCTCTCTCTCTCTCTCTCTCTCACACACACACACACACACCCTCTGTAAAAGATGGCATTATCAAGTATTATTCGAACTAAATAATATGTTTCCTTCTAGAAACTGAAAATCCTTCCTCTTGGTCTGTGGCTCAAAAGTCTTACCATTGTGTGATTCGATAAGCATTTCCCCCCCTCATGCAGCTCAGGTACTTGAGAAAATCTGTTTCTGAATGGCAAGTGCCATGGCTGCGACTGATTTCCATCGCTCTTTATTTAATTTAATGCACAGAAAAGGTTTCTGCCTGCATCCTGACTCTGTGTGAAATCCACGGATCGAGCAGGCCTCCGCTGACAGCTGGCAGTGTCTGACAGGAACAGCATTTTGTTCCATAGCTGGCGTGCTTCCCAGAATGCAATTCAGCTGGGCACCTGATTGGCAATATTAATGTGGAAATGAGGCGGTCGCACAAGATGCTAATGATTTTTAAACACTTATTTGAAAAGTATTTTAATGAGTTGACAGCGGGAAATAGGGAGGGTTAAGCAAAATCGATAGAACGGGAAGGCAGACCCTCCCTGAAACTGTTTGCTTTGCTTTGAGATAAGGTCTTGCAGAACAGCAAATAGAAGTAACCTTGTGTACAAAGGGGTATGTGTATGCCTCATTACAGTATCTGAGAGTTTGCATGGCATGTAAGCATTTATTTTACATGGAAATGTACTGTGCATTTCTCTGCTGTGTGGCTGTACTTTGAGTCTATATTTGCTTGTAAAGGGAGACTTCTGGAGGCATCTGGGCAAGTGGATGTATTATTCTTGGGTGTACACGAGCAATAATGTGCATGGTGTCTGCTAGATAAATACTGGCCTGAATAGACTGCATGTGCTCAGGAGCACATCTGATTTCCGACAGTTCACTACTGGCTTGTGATGTTGGTGCTCATGTGCTGAGGGTGATGCTTGCATGCACACCATTATATATTGCCACCTGGGAGTGGTGGGCTGCTTTCATCTGCCCAGAACTCACAACATAATACCAACCATGGTGTTGGAAATCCTCCTGGAGATCCTCCCCAACACACTCAGGAGCATGAAAGTGTTTTGGTTAAAAATGACAGAGAGCAACCACATTAAACATTTGCAAGAAACAGTCAAAATCATGGACTACAACAGAGAAGAAGATTCTCACCAAACAAAAGTTATGCAGGCTGTTACATAGTTTATGGCAATTAATAAGAGCTTTGCTGAGAATAAAAGGTTTAATATTAAATAACTTTTGTTCATGCACCTACTGAAGCAGCTGGCAGTGGGCACATGGTCTGCTAAACACAGGCCATGCATGTTCAGGGCCCTATTTAATATTCCAAGCTAGGGAAGAACTTCTGGGGGAAATAGTGCTCAATTCATTATGAGCTGGACAAACACATACGTCAAGCCAGGTAATTATTAATCTTGGAGCCAAATTTATTATTATGGTTGTGACCCCATGGACCAGAGCACACCAGGCACTCCTGTCTTCCACTGCCTCCCGCAGTTTGGTCAGACTCATGTTGGTAGCTTCGAGAACATTATTATGGTAGAGTGCTCTATTTTAGGGTTACCAGACGTTGCCATTTCCCAGGGACAGTCCCCAGATTTGTGAATAAGTCTCTGGACAAATTCCATCCCCAGAATGTCCCCAGATTTCATCTAATGTCCCCGGGAAACGCAGCAGCGGCAGTCTCAGCAGCCCAGAGCAGTTGGCTCTGGCTGGCTTCAGGAGCTGCTTGGAAGTCCCCATATGATGGTGGTGCAGGGGCTCTAAGATGCAGCTTCCGGGCTGCCTCCACCTTCCCAGACCCCAGCGACTAAACTGTGAAGGGAGGCTTCATGCTGCCTATCGGAGCAGCCTCCCAACTCCTACTTGCGTGCAAGCAGGAGCGGGGCAGGGATCTCTCAACTGTGAAGGGAGGCTTCACGCTGCCTATTAGAGCTTGCGTGCAAGCAGGAGGCCGCAAGGATGTCTCAGTTAGGCAATGGGAAGCCTCCCTTCCCAGCTGAGGGATCCCTGCCCCCTCCTGCTTGCACGCAAGTAGGAATGGGATTGGGGCTGCTCCGTTGGGAAGGGAGGCACTGCGCTGCCTGAGCCTCGCCGCGCTCGGCCCTCCTTCTCTGCCTTCTATGCCTGACCCACTGTGCACCGTTTCCCCACCACCACCAAAGAACCAACAACTCAGGGGCTGCCCAGGCTCATGAAGAAAGGAGTTAGAAGCCCCGGAGGAAGGGGAAACATGGCAGTTGAGGTCATCGCCTTCGCTGCAGCATCAACGCCCTGAATGTGCAGTATTTATTTATTTAAAGTGTCCCCAGATTCATTGAAAAAAAATATGGTAACATTACTCTATTTTTGTAAGGGCTTTGGCCCAAAGACACAACAAATCAAATTCCCTTATGCTGCTAGCTGTCACAAGAAAGTGTTGCAAGTCAGGGGCAAATCAGACATGATGGGAGCAGCCATGTTTGTTGTTCACATGCCTGGCCCCCATCTAAAATGGGGAGTGGACGGGTGGTAGGATCTACTTTTTCTGAAATGGGTGAGATGAACCCCTAGCATGTACACCTTCCATCACTGCAGGCGCGTTTCTTCCCAGCCACATTCCGATACAAAACTAATTCCGCTTGGGCAGGGCAGAATTCTTAGAATGCGGGGAGGTAAGATGGGGGAAAGGCTCAGTTCCACTCACCTCACACCCCATTTGTAGATGTGAATGTGCCCGACAAATGAATAAACAAGCATAGCCACCCCCTGTCACATTTAGCTTGGCCTAAAGGGAACACAAGAATGATTTTTAGTCCCAGCACAAGTGATTTGTTATAGGGGTCATTTGCTCCAGCAGCACAGGATGTTCCTGGGGAGATTCTGGCCACCATCATTCTCACAGGGCCTGCTGCCACTGATGCCTGGCTTTGGTAAACATAACCCCTCCCTGTCCTCTTAATCTCCCAAGGCAAAGTAAGTTTTGATTGTTTGACTAGGGGAGGAGAGAGCAAAGAGCAGGAGGGGGGGCTGATATGTTTTGGCCCTCCCACCCCTTTTACAGAGGGAGTAGGGGATTTTGAGTTGGTCACAACAACTGGAGTTAAATGGCGACAGTTCTGCCCTGATTCTAATGGGATGTTAGACATAAATGAGGAAACTGCCATCAGAGACAAGTTATATTAGGATCCAATAATTTGTTAAAAGTGCAACCAAAAAGTGAAACTTGGGTTTTCAAAATAAGCTTCGGTCAACTGCCATCAAAATTTTGGGAGGGGGGCACAGTGGGGGAGAGGCTGGGAAAGCCTTATTGTGCAAGCACAGGGCTTCCGCTGAGGCAATTCATTACATGAATCCCACCCAAAATGTTTACCTCTCCTAAGGATACCTTGGGCCAGGCCTGGGTATCCTGCAATGCCTCTTAGCCTTCGAAGAGACACGCTGAAGCATGAAGAGACAGGCAGGGGCTGGAATCAGGGGAACCACAGCAATAGGCTCATGCAGGCCCTTATGAACCATCCCATGGCTGTCTGGCGCTTACCTATAGTATTATTGTAAGAATAAAATTCTTACAACATCCCCCCCCCCTTTGAGGCTTAATTTTTTTTATAAAAAATTATTGCCTCACAAAATTATTAACCTGGTATGAAATGGATGCCTTTGTGTGAATCTGAAAAGTCTTGCAAGTCCAGGCCCTTAGGGATAACATGTTGCATTTTGTTACTAAATTACTTGTGGTATTCTAGCACTTTGGGATAAACATTTTCTCCCTAGTGGTCTATGCTTTATTTACCAGGAAGGTCCACCAGTGACTAAAAATGCAGTTTGTTTTGTTCCTGTGTTTTGTGTGTGTTTCCAGGTGTCAAAGCTAGCTGTCCTATGGTCTCTTGACCTTCAGCATGCCACAGCAACACCCATCAACATGCATCCCTGGTGTAAGGGCTTGCATTGATTTGACCTAAAGCCTTTTTACCCCATGTGGTTAGGTGTGACACTCCCTGGAGAGAAATGCCCCATCCTGCCCATCCTTGGGGCCTCTGTGGCTTTGGTCCTGCTCTCAAAGGGGTGGGCCTGCGCTCTTGCTATTTAAGGGGACAAAAGCCAATGGCACCTTGGATACACTTGTCCTGCTCTCAAAGGGGTGGGCCTGCGCTCTTGCTATTTAAGGGGACGAAAGCCAATGGCACCTTGGATACACTTGTCCAATTCAAACAAAGTCCAATTAAAATTTATATAGGCCCATGATTCTCACTTTTCAAACCAACCTGTGAAAAACCATTCTAAAAAAGGCAGTGGTACAAATTAATCAATTTAACATATAAGGAACCATTTAAAATACCTTAAAATTCTTACAACAGTATAAATCAATGAGATGCAGATTTCATCAATGGCATTGAACTATGTAGGGATGATTTTGCAAATGAAAGTCAAGTTCACCTCTTGCCCCTCTTCCTTTAAAAAAAATAGTAAGGAAAACAACAACAACAACAAAAATTTATTTATACCCCACCCATCTGGCTGGGTTTCCCCAGCCACTCTGGGCGACTTCCAACAAAATATTAAAAACAAAATAAAAAAATCAAACATTACAAGTCTCAAACAAAATAGAGAGATTAGGAGCCTCCAAGAGCATGCTCCAGATAACTGGCTCTCGGACTTTGCATATGAAGGAAGAACCCCTTTACTTTCGACACTAAACAGTGCTCAGTAATTTTTTTAACCAATAACAATGAGTCAACAGGATTCTTGACGACAGATTTGTCTGTCTTGGCTGGAGGCAGTCATAATGGATGCTTTTACTGATTTTATTATAATCTTGTAATCTGTATACAGTACTGCCTTGAAATACTTTTACAAAAGTGTGAAATACACACACACACACACACACTCCCCTTTCCTTCCATTTTCCTTTTAGTACTTATAATTTAAAAAAGCTGTCCACAGCTTGAAATGTTTTGGAATTCCTTTTGTCGTCAATAGAGTTACCTTGCTGCGAGCCACAGTTCTACTGTTAGACCCACCCCCAATAACAGCAGATGCTGGGGAAAGTCTCTCTCTGCCCCTTAGAAGGCAATAACAGCACACATACTTGCTGGTCATTTCACTACAGTAGTGGTTCTCACCTGGCACTCTCAAACACCTTTGCAGAATTTTACTCTGCATGGCTTCTCTCTCTCTCTCTCTCTCTCTCTCTCTCTCTCTCTCTCTCTCTCTCTCCACAATACAGACCCACATTATTATCCTTATTTAGAAATGGAGTATCTGAATCACTCGGATTAGGAGGCAGGTCCCAGGACACACACGGAGCTGGAGCCACAAATAGAACCCAGGCGTCCTAACTGCCTCTCACACACACCCCGCACCCCACCACCGCTGATCTGTGGAACACACAGTTTGTTGTGGTGTGTAGCAAGGAGATAATCCCCAGTAGCCTGCTGCTTAAACTCTTATTAACCCAAGTGCTCAGGTCTCTTGCTGTTTGTTCTCACTGCACTGCTGTTGCCAGAGGTCCCTTATTTTAAAGGGTCGTTTGTTATTTCCAGTGGAACATTCCTTTATTCCTGTTTTTCCAAATCCACACAACAGACCCGGGCTCCATAGTTCTTTGAGAGCATTTAATCCGGCAGCCCTAGCCAGCAGAGAGGCATTCGCTCTGCTCCCCCTTTCCCTTGTCCTGTCCTTCGGAGACGAGAGCAGATGCTAGTGGACAGAGAGAATCTGAATTAGCTATACTGCATGTTCCCAATCAGATAAATCCAACAGGATTTTAACTGCAATTGAGCTGAATGAAACCCTCGCTTTATTCTACTGGGTATGGATAGGATCTCTCTCTTCTCTTCCTACACCCCCACTGTTTCTGCTCCTGTAAATATTTCCATCTCCAGAAAGTTTTTAATCAGGCAGCAACCACCCAAAGCAAGGAAGACTCTGGGGCTGTTGCATCCGCACTGTGAAGTACAATGAGGTATAAGGGGGAGAAGGGCCACAAAATAATGAATGTGGCATGGTGGTATGGAGTGAGCAGCCCTGTAAAATAATGCACATTTGGCACATCCAGCACATTCAAGGGAGCTCAGGTCCCTGAACCTTCCAGGGCCCTTCAGTTTTCTTACCTTTTCTTTGTTAAAGAATGAACAACCCTCAGGTTCCCCCCCCCCATTTTTTCTCCTAAATGTCCAACGGTTACCAATACATGCACAATTAGCAGCTTAAAAACAATTCCAAAGAGATGGCGACACACAATTCTTGGTTTCCATTTGGTGTGTGTGTGTGGGTGTGAATTGTGTGTAAGCATTTAACACTAGAGAAAAAGTTGGTGCTGGTAAGATGACCCCTTTAGAGCACATGAATGCTCAATCTCTCTCTCCAAAGGGTATGTAAAACAGGGACAGACATGATCAATGCAGATAATATGATATCAATTTTACAGTGCTTGTTCAAAGCAGAGTTACGAATTCACCTGCTCAAGCAGAGATGGTTTTAGCATTATTTTCTATTCCACCCAATGGGACTTACTTTTGAATAGCCATGTATAAGACTGCACTGTTAAATCTTGTTGCTCAGGCCAAACTAGACTTTTGCCACATAGTTTGCTGATGCACAGCTTTTCTTTAACCAACAGGGGCCCAGGAGTGGGGCTGGGATGGATTGGGTCAGTTGTGTGCAGGAAGAAGGCTTAAAGACTAAAAAAGGTTATTATGGCAGAAGCTTTTGTGGGCTAGCATCCAATTCTCATATGCATTAAGTGTTATACTAAGTTGTCAACTGCACATTTATTATATATACACACAAATATACACAGTGTGCGCGCATGTGCGTGTTGTGCTTGTTTCTCCATTTGTAAGCCATGACTAACACTACAGGCCAACCATCCCTGCAATTAGAGTGGAGCAGGGTTATTTAAATCTCTCATTTAAATAACACAGCTGCTGTGTTCCAGTTGTTTGGTGCCATATTATTTACCGAGTGAAGCAGTCTTCCTTGCATGAATCTGCCATGGCTTTGCCATTCTGGATACAAAAGCATAAGAAAGAGGTGGGGTACCTGTGGCTCTGCAGGTGTTCTTGGACTCCTCATCACAGTCCCAACCAGCATGGCCAAATATCAGGGATGATGGCAGCTGGAGTCCAACAACATATGAACAGCCACAGGTTCCCCACCCCAGAGATATCAAAGCTTGAGATCACATGCTGACATCATTTAGGGAAGCTAATGGCATGCTGAGACACACTCACACACCCCACTTCACAACTGATGTAGCTCTGAAACTCTGGTTACAGGTGGGTAGCCGTGTTGGTCTGCCATAGTCGAAACAAAATAGAAAATTCTTTCCAGTAGCACCTTAGAGACCAACTGAGTTTGTTCTTGGTATGAGCTTTCGTGCATGCACACGAAAGCTCATACCAAGAACAAACTCAGTTGGTCTCTAAGGTGCTACTGGAAAGAATTTTCTATTTTGTCTGAAACTCTGGTGAAGGAAGTCGCCTAATCTATTTCCACAGGTCAGCCTTCTCACCTAGAAAAAAAGCAAAACCTTTTTTTGTTGTTGCAGGGAAACCATCCTAAAAAAATCTATATTGAATTGTCCTTGTGGTGGTGAACTGAACCCTTGCCACAAGCAGAACATATCCTGTAAGGGGAGAGGGTGAGAAAGAACATACATGAGGGAGACAGACACAGGAAAGGAAGAGAAAAAGGTGAGAAGATGGGGAGAATGAGTATGCACCTGGAACAGGTTTTGGTGGGTGGGAGAAGTGGAGGGTCATAGATGAGGGAGTTGCCACACTTTGAGGGCACCTTCGACCCAGCCAGCAAGGCTTTCCACCTCCTCCCTTCCAGGGAGGCAAAGGCAAAGGTAGGAGGTGTTGGAACGTGGAAGAGAACCTCACTGGCAGTGCCGCCAGTAGAGTAGCTGAAAAATAAAAAGAAAGTAAGCCAGGGAGGGAAGAGAGGTGATGGGAGGAGCGGAAGAGGGGCTACAACTACAACCATCACCATGAAGAGAGGAGGCGGTAGAAGTGGGGGGAGGGGAAGCAAGACAAAGGGGGGGGGCAAACACACGCACAGTGATTTGTCCTAGGCTCCACAAATCCCTAGGGAAGACATATGGGGGGGGGGGAGAGGAGGAGAGAGAGACTGTCCCATGGTCAGCTGATTTGGCAAATAGATGGCAGGACTTATGCATTGCTGTTGACTAGCCAAAAGATTGCATGCAGGCCTTGCACACTTGTTCTGTAATGGGTTGTACGTAGGCATTTATAGTACTGTACATTGGAATAATGAATGACAATAACACTGCCGTCCCCTTTCATTTGTTCCTTAGAAATTAGAAAAAGGGAGAATCTTCTGACTGACCCTTCATGGAATACCTGTGAATTACTCTGCCAAAGAGACCTAGGATGCAAGCCACTGAGAAGATCTTTTGCATAAGCACCATTGAACCAAAATGAATTGGAATTATGGAGCTCCCATTCCTTGCAACAGGGATTTTGCAGAAAGAGGACTTTGGCTATACAAACAAAAGTAAAAAAAAAAAATGGCAAAGAAACTCAAAAGGGGGAAGAATTGTCAGTGTGTATAAAAATCCCCCAATCCCACCCTTGCAGTATTTCCAATAAAGGTATTTTGGAAAAGAAATTGGTTGCCTAAAGGAATATGCTGTGGCCTACAAAGCTAGGTTTTCATCCAGCAATGCTCATTCCAGGGTTCCCCAGCAGCTCAAGTTACAAGGAAAGGTCCCACATAAAAGCCTCCTGGCTGACCCTTCACTCTCCTGGAGTTCTGGCAAAGAAACAGGGACTCAAAGCCCAAGCCTGCAGGCAGGCAGGAAGAGCTGGTGTCTTCCCCTTTGGCTACACAAAAGGAAATAGGAACCTGCTCTTCCCTCTCGCCCAGTGTCTCCTGAATGCTGGACTAGGAAGGAGAGAGCCTGCTGACAGGCAACCTAACAAAACAAACAAAACCCAGTGGCTGTGTGCTTGAGTATAATGAAGAAAGCATCACACTCTTTCATGTGGGATGCTGGAGGCAGGGTGAGTAGAGAGGAAGGGAAAGGCAGCTATAACCTATTTTACCTTTCAGTGACTGATTTGCTGGTGACGAAAAGCAAAGGTGGGCTCTGTACAACAGTGCAATTTAAAACATTTCATTGCTTTGCAAAGTCTGAGTGTCTAGAAATAAAAACAGGAGCTCAGGGAAGCGAAGAGAGCCTTAAGTCTAGTCACAAAGGGCCCTATCCTTACAGATGCATTGTTCCCAGTGCAAAGGCACTGTGCTCTGCATGGGGATATCTTTGCAGCTGCTCTACAAAGGAAGGCCGGTCCTGTGTTGCAGGTGGCAAGGGAGCTGGACTACGACAGAGAGAAAAGCTTGCTCTAGGCCACCCAATGATTTCACAGCTAAGGCAAAATTTGGCTCACACTATGGGAAGGGCGTAGCTCACTGGTAGGGCATGTGTTTTCCATGCAGAAGGGCCCCAGTTCAATCCCCAGCATATTCAGGTAGGGCTGGGAACACACTCTGCCCGAAACCCTGGACAGCTTCTGTCAGACTGACTCAGTAAAAGGGAGCCACTAGCAAAAGGAAAGTCTTGTCTATATATCAAACTTAAGACGGGGGTCATCTGGCCCAGGACATAAGACTATATCTAGCGCTCCCTGGTCACTTGCCACTGAAATGAATACTACTTGAAGTGGGTGGAGGGACACAACTGACCATCCCTTTTTCATGGAGCAGCAAATCTCATGGAGCAAATCCCTGCTAGTCGTACAGCTCAAAAGGAGAATTAAACGCAGTAGTCAGCTTCAGCAACATCTACGGCCTGTGCGCTTATAAGCAGGTATGCCAGTTGCCATCTAGGTGGCACAGAGAACGGAGGCAGTGGCTTGCACCTCTGCCTCAGCCACTCCACATTAACTGGAATAGGATTCGTACACTTCAATGTGGACCTTGGGTTGCATGACTGCAAGCATTTGTTGATAGTGTAGACCAAGCATAGGCAAACTCAGCCCTCCAGATGTTTTGGGACTACAATTCCCATCATCCCTGACCACTTGTCCTGTTAGCTAGGGATCATGGGAGTTGTAGGCCAAAAACATCTGGAGGGCCAAGTTTGCCTATGCCTGGTGTAGAGAGCCCACCTGGCCATTATCTAACTGGATAATTAAAACATTTTTTCTTCTACTTCTTATTAACTGCCATCAATTTCTCATACCTTGAATATGTCACTAAAATTCCCTATAACCGGATATTAACACCTGCCACATTTGATGCACACAGAGTGGGCTGTGGAGCTAAACAACATCATAAACACGTCCACAAAGACCTTTAAGGAGAAAATACATGCTCCCTGTCTCTAAAGTGCTGTTTCTCAACCATATTAGACAGGTCACCCCTGTTGTCACCAATTCACACTTCAGGCCTGGTTGGTGGATTCATTTGACTGTATTCCTCCCTTCCAGCCCAGTGGGCAAGGAAGAACCTGCCCTATGCAACAAATCTGCCTTCTATCTCCCCAAAGAATTTCATGTGTCTGCTCTTCCCAAGAGGCCAGCTATTGAGTTGCTAAAGCCTCTATTACTGTATTTAACAACTGGCTTGTTAGAGAATTAAGCAAGCCTGGATTGGCCTGATAGTGATTAACAGGCAGACACGTCTCCTTGCCCAAGTGTCACCGAGTAAGGTAGACAATGCAGGAAGAAAGCTCTGCAGTGGCTCAGGGTCTTGAGCAAAGGTTAGAGAAGCCATGTTGAGGGTGGGTGGGTGTGGGGGCTAATTGGGGGACACCAGGGGAGGGAAGCATAGGAGCTGGTTGGCAAATGAGGCACAGGCTGGTATGGAGGCCATGTGTGTCTGGGGAGGGAAATCTGTGTGGGCGTGAAAATAGGGGCATAAGGAAATTGGTGAGTGTGCTACAGTGGGCCACAGAGGAGAAGACATGTCTCGGTTTCCAGAAGACCAATTAGAATATGTTCGACCATCAAGATCTAGAAAATTATACATCAACGGTCCTGGATTATATTAGATTTTGTACAGCAAATGTCACCAGGGAAAAGTATGCCAAGTTGTATCCGAATAGGAAGCCCTGGATGACGTGGAAGGTTAGGAGATTGTTGAAGGCCAGGAACTCTGCTTTTAGAACTGGAGTTCAGGTATTGTATGGTACAGAAAGAGCGAACTTGAAGAGGGGTATCAGGAAGGCAAAAGCGGCGTATAGAGGAAAAATTGAGGACCACCTGAGAAATTATGATATTACCAGTTTGCGTACAAGGCAAAGAGACCCACGGAGGATGCTATGGCAATGGCTCTACATGCTGTCCGGACTCATTTGGAGAAACAAGGGAACTATGCGAGATTGTTATTTGTAGACTTTAGTTCTGCATTTAATGATATTCTTCCGCATAGATTGGTGCTCAGACTATTAGACCTGGGACTTCCACCGTGCTTATGCAGGTGGATATTAGATTTTCTATCAAATCGTTCCCAACGGGTCAGGATGGGCTCCCACATCTCTGCGGATCTCATTATGAATACGGGGACGCCGCAGGGGTGCATGTTGAGCCCACTTTTATATACGCTCTATACAGCTGATTGTGCCCCCAAATACCCCAGTAATAAGATCATTAAGTTTGCAGATGCTACAACGGTGGTTGGTTTAATCATGGCTGGAGAGGGGGAGGCGGCCTATAGGAAGGAAGTTGAGCAGTTGGCGAAGAGGTGCAGGGAAAACAACTTACTCCTTAACTTAAAGAAAACAAAAGAGATTATTGTGAACTTTAGGAAATGTAAATTGAATATTCAGCCACGTATTATTGAGGGGAAGTGTGTGGAACAGGTCTCGGTGTTTTGATTTCTGGGAATGGAGTTGAGAGATGACCTAACCTGGGGAGAAAACAGCAGACCTGATGAAGAGAGCACAGCAGAGGTTATATTTTCTGAGAATCCTCTGGAAAAATAATCTCTCAAAGGACCTGTTGATGGCATTTTACCATTGTACTGTTGAGAGTGTATTAACTTATGGTCTCTGTGTGTGGTTTGGGAGTTGCACGGTCAGGGAAAGAACAATGCTATCCAGGGTTGTAAAGACTGCGGAGAGAATAATTGGGTGAACTCTTCCCACCTTGTATCAAATCTATGCCTCCAGGTGCCATAAGAAAACTGCAGAGATAGTGCAGGATAGTGCGCACACCGGAAATGATCTCTTTCAGCTTCTGCCTTCTGGAAGAAGGTACAGGGTTATAAAGACCAGGACTAAGCTGCCTGAGAAACAGTTTCTATCCAAAAGTGATTTTGGTTTTAAACGCAGTGTAAGGCAGTCTCTAAGTGAGTATCTGTATTTAGTTGTGGGTCATCAGAGTTTTTAGGGGGCTAACCAAATAGGGTATTAAAGTTTAGGAGGTTAATTATGCATAGGCGGGAAGGGGAATGAGTCAATAGGCATTATCAGGATAGCAGGCTTGTCGGTTTTTGCATGTCTGATATAGATTTTTCAAATTCGTTGTTCTGTATGGGACAATGACAATAAAGATTATCGCATCGAGAGGCTGTAAAGGGCAAGAGAAGATTTTTACCCTCCTTAGTATAACCCCATTAAACACTAAGAAAGGCGTAGGAGTGGAATTCACATATGCACAGTGATATCATGGCTTCTGATCAAACATCTCCAATTTGATACAAGCCCCACCTGCTATGGGGCCAAACCGGGGGGGGGGGGTCCCCACAAACTAAGGCTGGGGAAAACCTCAGAGTCAAAAGGGGGAATGCTCTTAAAAACCCCTTCCCATCAACCCCCCCATTGGAAGGACTCCAGGAGGGAGAGGCAGGCAGGTAGATGAAGACCACCTCAAATCCTGGTCTAGATGCACTTTCCCCTCCCCTCCACGGAGCAACCTGCCATCAGCTGTCCTGTAGGTAGGATCTTGATGTGTTTTTATGTTAATCTTTGCCTACCTTCCAATGCATTTTCAAAATATGGAATTTAACTGAAAGCTGTCTTAGGCAGATTTATATGCTGAAAGGAAGGCTAAAATAAATAAAATACCTTTTAACAATATTTCTGCTGGGGAAGTTTATTCTTGAAGCCGTGGATACTACCAGGACAACACAAAACTTGGGCCTCGCCTGAAACCTGCAAGGAAGATTGCCACATTTTTTCTTTCCTTTAAAATTGTCCAACAGGCAAAGCCACTCCAATTCACTTTCTCTCCCTGGCAAGGTCTACAGTATCTGCTGAATGTCTGTCTGTCTGTCTGTCTGTCTGTCTGTCTGTCTGTCTGTAATGCAGCTGTGAAAAGCACAGGGAAAGCGGTGGACCCCTAACGACCAGCAAGGTGGACAGGCTGAAAACGGAGAACTTACATTTATGTAGCCTCTTTAAATTCCCCCAGGGCAGCAGGAGAAAAATGGCTTCAGCCTTCCCCATCCATTTCTTCCCTGGCCCTGTCATCTGCCTGCTGTGCAGTATTCCTGCAGCAATGTACATTTCAGCAAGCAGGGAGAAGAGCTGGCAAGAGCGTTGAGGTGAAGGTTGGTAGGAAGACAGCAGCCTCTCTTCCTGGGGCACTGGGAAATTTAAGCTGCATTTGCATTCTCTGGGTTATAGTCTGGCACAGTGCTTTATACAGTTTGTGGTTCAGCAGAGATTTGAACCCAGGACATCCCATGTCCAGAGCCAGTGCACCATATTTGTTTTTAGCCTGGTCCTTTATCCTGTGTACAAAGCGTCTCAGAAATAACTTTTGCTATAAGGAAATAAAAGTTTTTTCTTGTGTCAGCCCTGACTCCAGGTATCTGGCATCACTACGCAGATCAACAGGGAACTATTTAGATAATCAGCCCTGGAAACCTCATACCTTCTCAAAAGGGTCATATTTGTGGAATTTGGAATCCATTAGAAAATATAGCTAGAATAGCACAAAAGTTCCATCTGGAGGAAGAGGAGATGCTGCTGTTTCAAGATCTTCTCCTGCACTAGAAGCGGAGTTCCCTTAAGGATACATACAAAACCAGGTCACAGATGATTTCCCTGAATTTCTAACCTTCCCACTACAAAACTTTACTCCTCCCATCAACTTTTTGGTACTGGAACCTAATGGCTCCTTGACTTTGGACTGTTCTTGTATTTTTATCTAGTATCACGCTGAGCAAGTAGAAGTAGCTATATATTTGAGACTGCCTACCGGTAATTCTTTTCCATTCCTATGTCAGACCCCTTTATGTATCTCAATGTCAATTTAATTATTATCCTCCTCCCAAGGCCCAAAACTCTGCTGCGTCTGGTCGTTGGGCTATGTATCAAATTTCTTTACGAATGAAAGCCCATTTGGTTGGCATTTAAAACCAACCAAATCTAGAATGGAGGCATCACTCCTCAGCGCTGCGTAACTCCTTCTCACACAGTGTGTGGCCGTGTGGCTGCCTTCCTCAAGTCATCAGGGCACATCCTACCGATTAGTTCTCCACTGCCAAGGCCTCTGCAATTACGCTGTCCCTTTGTCCTTCCTTCCAGCTGTATGCTTGCTGTACCCTGCACTTAGTCTATCATTGTCTTAAGGTCGAATCATGGGTGGTGAACTAGATGAGAACTAGAGTAGAGAAACATTTCACTGACTGAAATTTCAGGAGTGATGCTTTCTGCCTTAGGGAAAACAGATGAGATACTGGTGGGGCAGAGATATGTGTGTGTGAGAGAGAGATCCTTCTGGACCCAATATTTGCCCATACTAGGGATGTCAGAGAATTGCTGCGAAAGGGAAGCAGAATTTGCTGTAGTTTGCATGTTCACCTGTGGCCAGGAACAGAAATCAGGTAAGCAAATACATCCTTTTTAATTTGCAAGCATAATCAATGACTTAAGTAATGTAAATAGAATCATAGAATCGTAGAGTTGGAAGGGACCATAAGGGTCATCCTCTAGTCCAACCTGCCAGCAAAATCCCCTAAATATTTTGTCCAACGTGGGGCTCAAACCCACGACCCTAAGATTAAGAGTCTCATGCTGTATGCTTGCTGTATAGCTTAATAACATGGTATTTCACAGAAACTGAATGGAAGCAGCGCTGACTGCGACCGATACAGGGTGGAACAGAAATGGTTGCCTTCCAATATCCCTAGTCCACAATGACTTGCTCCTATGCCTCTACGGTGCCTGTCCCAGTACATTCCCACTATCTCTCACTGCCCTTGAAAGGCTCTCCCTGATCAGGCATAGCTCTAAGCCTTTGGATTCCATAATCAGTACGAAATACTAGGGGACTTTTCCCTCAAGAGTGTGCAGGATTGCAGCACTTCGTCTGACAACATTTAAGCTGCGCTTGGGACTTTGCAATATATGTCTTTTCTCTTTATGCCAGACCCTAAGGGATTGGTTCTCACACCACGATTTCATACACACAGGGACTGGGTTCCTGACAGGCTGGAAAACAAACAAACATTTATGGCCAGTCTCACAAAACTCTTCACAAAGAAGCATGTCTTTATGAAATTGTAAAAGCGGCAGCCCTCAATGCAAGGAGGTCTCTGCACCAAAGTCTAACTGTGGGAAAGATTCTCATACCCCTAGTGGTGGTATATGGAAAACAGGACTTGCATGGTTGTGTGTTGCATCACAGCTACACCATACAGTTGAAGTACACTTAAGGCGTTTTAACAGTTATGGCTTCCCCCAAAGAATCAGGGGAACTATAGTAGTTTATCCCTCTCAGACCTACAATTCCCATAATCATCAATAAACAATAGTTCCCAGGATTCTTTGGGGGAAGCCATATGCTTTGAATGAATGGTGTAGATGACTTGTGGGTCTAATTTCTGAAAAGCAGGATGCAGGGTAGGGTTGGCTCTAGCGTGCCTATAGCTACATTCCTATGCCTACTCACTATGTACTATGTTTCAATGAAAACGGCTATGGGTTTTTTCTAAGTAGTTAGGATTTGGTTGAATATACCACACATTCAGGACCTGGGTGCCCTTCTCCCTAGCCCTGAGCAAGTGAGGGCTGACTGGGCTTACAAGAGAAAATAACTCTTTGTGCTCTCCTCAGAATAACTCTTCATTCTCTTCAGTTGTTGTGCTACAGGACTGGGTCCTAGAACTGAAAAACAGATGGGCCAATCTAGAATAAGTCATGCGATGTCCCCTAGGTAGGTATTGGCAGTAAAGCACAGACAATCAGGAAGACAGAAGGAAGAGTTACTGCCAGCCACAGCGATGGCAGACTCAAAATTGCTGCCTAGTGGCTTGATAAATAAATTACTATTTACAAATAAATATTGGCATGAAAGTAATATCAACGTATCCATCGTAACACCAGGATTGAAAACTAAACAGTCACACAGACTGAGGTGGTCAATCCCCAGCCCATCAAGGACCTTTAGTTCTCAGTGGATGCTGGCGAGAAAGAAGATGTTGTATAATCCCTATTATACAAAGGGTGGGATCTATGCAGACTGAATAAGTGACCTTTGGGAGAAAAGGAAATCAAAGGTTGTGAATTCCAGTCCAGTGCCCTAGGGATACGGTACTTGCTGGCCCATCATTATGGCTTGCTAAGCTCCTGTGGCCTGCCAGCATCCTGAATGTGATTTGGATGGCATGTGCCTTGGTGCAGAAATCTCTGCTTGTCAAGCGCAAAGCTGACGTCAATAGGTGCCAAGAAAGAAAGAAAGAGAGGCAGACAGAAATTGGGGTTCTTGGCATGTTTTCAAAGAATTTCAGTAGAAGCGAGGTGGGAATCAGAGATGAGAGGTTGCAGAAAGAGCCCGCTCTCAAATAAGGAAATTATTAAGACAATATTTTCCTTCGTTCTCGACTTATTCAGTGACCTAACACACAAACTTATGGGCAGCCATCTGATCTCAAAGCAGAGGTCACTTGGCCTGCTGCGGCTATAATGATTTGCCTCAGCATGGAGCCACTGAGAGGTATGAAAGAAGAAAGCATGCATCTCTTCAGATCTCCATTTTCGGACAGGGCTACACACCGCATGCATGAGCACATAAAAGCCCAAGGGGAAAAAGAAGCTTTACGAGGGGACACTGCAAGCAAAAAAGGCAGGGGGAGGGTGTGCGCTCAACAATTTCCTCACCTGTTACTTTTCCACTCTAAAACCACCTTCCAAACTCCTTTATATCCCCAAGTTTAAAATGTTGGTTTTGGAGAGGCTAAAAAAACACATTTGAAAACCTGTTTGCAGGCAGGTGGGTACGGGGCAAGAAGCAGCTTAAATGGGGTGATTTGGAACAGATCTGAAAGCATCCAAATTCCACTGCTTCTGTGTCTGATTGGCCATTGTGGGAAACACGGGGCAGGACTAGATCAGCCATTGGTCTGATCTAGCAGGCATCTTTGCATGGGCTTCAAGGGAGATTTCAGGTAGAGGATGCCCCAATAGCACTGCTAGTGCTTGGTCTTACTTATGACCTGTTAATAGCTCACTAGCTGGGGTGGGGGCATTTGGGCAGGTGTAGTTTCTCCCATCAGTGGAGTGTTGTACTAGAGAAGCCATGAGAACATGTCATGCACACAACTATTAGAAGGCCCCTAGTGGTCTTTGGAAGAGGTGTGTTGGCACCCTGAGCCACAGTGGCCGTGGAACTCCACAGAGAGGGAACAAAAAGGGACGACAACAGTGATTAACATACAGGGGGCAGGAAAAGAGGATCTCTAGTCTAAGAGGAATCGAAAACCATTTCTGTGGAGCCTTCATCAGAAACAAGCCCCATTAAATTATGAGCTGTGCACGTAAAGACTCCGTGAAAACCAAAGGGCCTCTTAAGGCTTTATCAAAACTGTTAATATTAATTTTCTTAAGGCTACAAATGATGAATCCAGCTAGCCACAAAGAAGGAAGTGAAATAAAATGTATTTGTATGTGGCACAGACACACAGATGCACCCACAAGCTTAAAGAAGATGTTGGTGGTAGAAGAGAGTAATAATTTACTGTTTTTGAATGGAACCTGTCAGGTAAACTCCCACATAGGGAGTCTAGCTGTTTTTCACTGTCTCCTCCACACCCACCTTCAACGTCCATTTATCCTTCCATGCCTCCTCTGGTTTTATTCTGAAGACTAGCATTCCAAAATGCTTTCCTTCACCATTCAAATTCTCAATGTTCAGTTGACAGTGAAAACAATATGCAATTAGGCCTTGGCCTGAACTGCCGACTCCCAGTTCCACAGTGGCGCCCATCTGCTGCTAATGACTCTGTTGTGCTGTTGCGTGACTTCCACACTGAAATACCAAGTCAACTGAAGGG
Organism: Lacerta agilis; assembly: GCF_009819535.1. NCBI lineage: Eukaryota > Metazoa > Chordata > Lepidosauria > Squamata > Lacertidae > Lacerta > Lacerta agilis. The sequence continues at coordinate 67,924,526 of NC_046313.1, forward strand.
TCTGTCTTTTGCTCAGGACCGTTGCTCCAATTCAGTTGTTCATCTCCAGTTATGGGAGCCGAGATGGAAACAGGAACTCATTCCTCATGTCCCAATTTGACCTTTGGAGAAAGCTCAAGCCACCAACTGGGGTGTGCACAGAAATCAAGGCTTTAGAAGAGGAAGAACACAAAACACTGCTCCCCATAACTAGGGATCTACAATGTGGGGCACCCTAATTCCAAATCTCTTCTGAAATTACTGATATCCTTAGTTCCACCTTAGTTCTGGGAGTTCCGCCCAACCCTCCAGAGCACATTTAGGGGGCACAGAGGCCACAGGAGGGAGGCGAGTCCTATTGTGTTGAGTGGGCCTTGCTCCATGCATGCAACAACTTATTTGAACCCTACCCCTAGTGTGGAAGCACCCAAGAAAATAGCTTAATGCCTTCCACAATAAGATGGCTCCAGCATTTATTAACCAGGGAGGGATAAAAGACGGCATGTATGCAAACAGAAGTATCAGCTATGCTTTATTTCACCAGTACAAATAGAGGCAACAATTTGCCAGGTAGTTCCTTAAAGTCTGGGAAGCTGGCTGTCTCTAGCCTCCTATCTTGAGTAATGAGGAACCAATGGCTATGAGCCACAGAGGCTATGTTCTGCCTCCACTTCAGGAGGCAGTAGGTCTCTGAATGCTGGGAATCACAAGTGGGGAGAGAACTGTTGCATTCAGGTCTTGCTTCCCATAGGCATCTGGTTGGCCACTGTGCGAACAGGGTAGGGGACTAGATGAGCCACTGGCCTGATCCTGCAGTCTCATCTTAGGAGAACTTTACCACACCTACCTATTGCCCCCACACTTTCTAGGGACAGGTCCACACTTCCCACAGTCTGTCTCTGAGCACTCCCTTCCCCACCACTTCCCCCAGGAAGGCCTGATCTTCACCGCTGAATCAGAGCACATGTCAATTTGGGTTTTCAGAAGTAAAGATCAGGTTTTTGTGGGGAAAGTGCTCAGACATGGACCTGAAAAGCCCAGACTTGTGCCTCAAAATGTGAATGATACAACAAAATTTTCTACTGCATGGAGGCCCAAGCTCCATCCAAAACATGGAAATAATCTTTCACCCCAGTCCTGGATCCACAAAAGTTTTGCTGCAAATCCTGTTTGCTCCTCTGTGTGTCAGCATCCCCTCCCAGTTGGTGATGTTTTTAAAACTGTACCTCCTCCTCCTCCTTTGGAAAATGAGCTCTTCCTGTGGGTGCAGTTCCCCATGCCAATGGGGAGAGCTCAGTGCAGCAGAGATTGCAGAAAAGTATTCAGCCGTGTGCTAAAAACAAAACATGAGCACTGCACTTTGGGGCATTATGATAACCTAAAGAAGATTTTTTTTTTTTAAGTGCCTTAAAATTATTGTTCTCTCTGAAGATGTCCTTTGATTGGATTGCCCACTGAGCTCTGGCAGAGAAAATGAGGTGAAAGAAATGGAGGTGACGGGAAATATATATCTGGGTAAGAAATCGACAGCTAGCAGGGAGGAGGGCACATGCACGCACAGCCACCCAATTCTGTACAATGCATTGCTTCACTATCTTGCCAGGCATAATACAGCTTTCAAAACAATGCCCCGAGAAAACAAACCAATCTTGTGAGCTAAGAGGTTTACTTATTACGCATCCGCCAAAGAAAATAGTCCAAATGGGAACTGGTTTGTTTGCTCCACAGCTTATGAACTTCCAGCTGCAGTATTCTGCATGCTGCGGGCAATGAGATTTCGCCTTTCTGCCATGCAAGGACAGCCCTTGCCCTCACGGGCTGCTGTGGCTGCTCAGTGTATGCGCACTCCTTCCCGTTAAAGGTGCCGCTCAAGTGCGGTGCAAGTGAAGCATTGTTTACTTCTGCGCCAGCATTATACGAGTGCTTGCAGCGAGGGAAGCAATGTCCAAGGGTCTGCTGTAAGAAAACAAACAAACCTCCCAATAGGATGACAGGGCTTCCCAGGGTACTGAGGCAGAAGATGCGAGGCCATCATCCGCTGAGTTATCGACTGGAGGGCAATAGTGAAGGAAGCAGGATTGCCATCTGACCTGTTCCTTTTTCACCCAGATAGCATGGGGGAATCGCAAGATCTGTTTGAAGCTCAAAAGGCAAGGTATGGCTGGGAAAAGAGCAAGTTTGTTAGAGAAGGATTCTCCCATTCTCCAAGCACACCTTTCAAGTGGAACAAGAGCCCAGATGGTCACCTCTGCTAAGGAAAAGCAGCTTCAGGAGGGGATAGCGGTTTTTTAGCAGAAGTATGCCAGTGAATGATAGTTGCTGGGGAGAGACAGTGGGCGTAGAGCTATTCGTGCCCTGCGTAGGGTTTACCAGAGGCACTGGCTTGGCCTCTATGGGAAGCTGGACTAGATGAACCTTTGGTCTGACTCATCAGGGCTCTTGTAATGTTTGCCTGAGAAGCCTGTGGTCAACTGGCTTCCACGTCTGGGCCTCTTCCTACCCACTTGCTTGGCTGACGCTTGTGACTGGAATGACAACCTCTCCTTTCCTGCCCGGCCCAAGCTTTTTCCTGGCAAAGGTGCTGTTAGCAGGCTGTTGCCTTGCCTCCTTGGTCAGAGGGGAGCACTGCAGTGCTTGCGGCTACAGACAGCAGTTGCTAACGTACCTCTATGGACGTCTGGCAAGGGAAGTGCTGTGGGCTCACCTTGACAGCGGGCTTGGGCCTTGCATGCAGGAGTGGGGTGGGCCATAGATGTCAACCTTCCCTTTTTTGCAGTGGGAAACGGCACTGGAATAAGGGAATTTCCCGCCAAAAAAAACAAGGGAAAGTTGACAGCTATGGTGTGGGCTGAACAGGGTGATGCCATCAGAACATTTCCTGCCATGTGCTGACTGGTTCCTTCTAGGCAGGCTTAATGTGGAGGAGTTGCCAATGATACCACGGGAGGGTCTGCTGGTATCACTAGGTTGCCTTTAGCTATTGTGATTTCTACTTCAGTTATACTGGAGTTAATTCTGGACCTGGTGCATTGGCACAGCATCAGAGGACCCTAGGATCAGCTGCCCCCTTAGGAAGGTACTCTGAAGTACTATGTAAAACACCTACTTGGGTCCTGAATTCCTTTGGTGGTGGTGAAAGTGAAATTACTTTAAGTGCACTAAACTGTATATCCAAGCCCCTTGGTCTTGGATAAGCTGTGGAATAGGAGAGGAGTTCAATGAGTAGTACAGCATTTAAAGTCGAAACAAAATTTTAAAAAAAATTCCTTCCAGTAGCACCTTAAAGACCAACTAAGTTTGTTCTTGGTATGAGCTTTCGTGTGCATGCACACTTCTTCAGATTATTTGTATTTTGTTAACTTTATTATGTTAGACTTTATTATGTCTGTTGATTTTATTGGTATGTTGTTGTTTTTTAATGTAAACTGCCTAGAGTTTTTTTTAAATTACCGGTAAGCAGCACATAATTGTTTTTTTTTTTAATGTAAAACAGTCAAAGCAAGCCTCAGTCACAATTTTAAAAAACACAACAAAAAACACAATTTTTATGTATCTAACAGCCTAATATAGAATGCCAGGTTTGGAAGGGACCTCAAAGGTCATCCAGTCCAACTCCCTGCCAATGCAGGAAACCCACTACTGCAACAGGTGGGTATCTAAACCCCACTTACAAGCCTCAAAAGGAAGGATAATCCATCACTCCCTGCAAGGAAGCCTGTTTCACTGATTGAACAGTTTGTACCCTCAGAATTCCCCCCCTGATGTTTAAGGAAACACATACAAAGATGTTATACAAGTATGATTTTCCCCCCCAATCCAGACCACTTTTTAGTCATCATATGGTAGTAAAAGTTCTTTTTAAATTCTCACTTATACACTTAATAGATCAGAGACAGTTATGCTTCTGCCCCCCCCCTCCAGCTGCAAAACATGTTCAAACAATCTGGCTACACGTGCACCCTAGTGCTAGAGAGGGGAAGCACATCACATCTAAAAACACAGAAAGGGTTTATGAAATATTATGTCATACTTTCAACATTGGGAGAGGAGGGAATAGACTTGTTGGTGATGCTTGCTGCTAGAGTTGTAAATACTGGGGAAGTGCTACAATGCTGTGGTTATACACACTGCCTCCAAAACTTAACAACTTAATACATAGAGAAAGTTCATAGTATAAAGCCGCTTCACAAAATACTTGATGAAGTACAGTATCAGTTAATGCACTAACTGGAAAGGGAGGCACTGCATTTTCTCAGGTACAAAATATTGTGGCATATTTTATCCAAGCCATACGTCACCTTGAGGGATGTCATGTGGACTGTGTGCAACTAATGAGAAACAAATGTGCCATTTATTGTGCCATAAACTAAACTGTGCAGAAAGGCCTTCATTTTTCTCCTCGTGATTACAAGAATACGACACTGAAAGCAGCAAGGGTGCCAAGGTCCCTTGCCCTGCCTGTACCACTGCCTAGCTTGTTCCTGTCACACCACACCACAGTACCTGCCAGTGAAATGGGGATATGGAACAATGCCTGCCGGACGGGATGACGTGAGAGTGAATGAATGAACGCAAGGCTCTTTGAGATGATCAGATGACAAAAGTCACAGGAAGAGCCGCTTGAAATTACCCATAACTGTCCTATCCTCCAACATGAACCTTTGATTGTTTCCAACAGCAAACAACTGTGCCCTTGTTCAGTGTTAGAAACTGAGATATGAAATCTCGGAGCTAAATGGCACCTTAAACCTAGGTTATCGGCCCAACAAAGGAATGTCTAGGCACAATTTTTTTATAACACGAATACAAAGCTGAAAATGAATGAACTGCAGCTATGTTCTTTTTTCACACTGTCTGGTCCTTCCCCTGCCCACCCCCCTAATACTCTTAAGAGGGTCTTTTCTCTAGTCTTTAGAGCAGGCTTCCTCAAACTCGGCCCTCCAGATGTTTTGAGACTACAATTCCCATCATCCCTGACCACTGGTCCTGCTAGCTAGGGGTCATGGGAGTTGTAGGCCAAAATATCTGGAGGGCCAAGTTTGAGGAACCCTGCTTCAGAGAGTAGCTGGAAGTGGGGAGACAGAAAAAAGGTCCTCCTTTCCTTCCACTGCAGTTTTAATCTGAAATCTTAGGCACAGTACTGTGCCCAGAGCTCAGAAACTGCTTGTGCTAATGAAATTCCCTATTGCAAAATGCGCCTAGAACAATGTGAGTTTCGAACAGTGCCCTTGTTTGGGTGCAGAGTGGACAAATATCCATGCCAGCCTTGACAAGATAAAGAGCATCTTGGCCCCATGTTAGAAGCAATGTAGGGCTTCCCATTAACAGCAATCATCAGACCATCAGCTTGAGGCATGGAGAAGCACTGGGAGCATGCTTTGCCAATATAAAACTGTTGCTTAAAGGTAAAGGTAAAGGGACCCCTAACCATTAGGTCCAGTCGCAGATGACTATGGGGTTGCAGCGCTCATCTTACTTTATTGGCCAAGGGAGCTGGCATATAGTTTCGGGTCATGTGGCCAGCATGACTAAGCCGCTTCTGGCGAACCAGAGCAGCGCACGGAAATGCTGTTTACCTCCCTGCCAGAGTGGTACCTATTTATCTACTTGCACTTTGACGTGCTTTTGAACTGCTAGGTGGGCAGGAGCAGGGACCGAGTAACGGGAGCTCACCCCATCGTGGGGATTCAAACCGCCAACCTTCTGATCAGCAAGCCCTATGCTCTGTGTTTAACTCACAGCGCCATCCGCATCCTAAAACTGTTGCTTACTGGTGTTCTTTGAAAGAAGTTGTAAAGAGATCTGTTCAGTCCAGAAAGTGTGTAGGTCAGTGGATGGAGCTTCTTCTTTAAACAAAACACTTGGTTCCTTTTTATTTTGGAGTGCCACCATTTGATTTGATAGGGCTCCTGTGGCATACATTTACAGCACATTTAAGGCACATGACTGTCATTTGTGAAGCATGCTGGGAATTGCAGCTCTGCAAGTGGTGAACTAGCTCCCAAGATTCTTTGTGCTGTAAATGTGCTTTAAACATATAGTGTGCACACAGAACAACTGGATGAAAGGCAGAAATTCAACAGGTTAGTTGAATCTCTATAACTTCACCCCTGTACCAGAAACAGTAGTGCACACTGGATTTCCGCCAACTGTACATTTCTCAAAGGCACAAGGGAACCTGCAAGAAACAAAGTGACAATCCCACACTAACCTATAGGTTTGGAGATCCAATATGAACTGGCATGGTTCTTTAGGTTTGGTATTAATGGCTTACTTTGTACTGCACCCAAAGTTTCAGGAACTCATCCTGAAATACATCAGGCCTGTCTTGTTTTTCTGGCTCTGCATCCTGGGCACAACAGACCTATCCACCCAGTGCTAAACAATTCTGACTTGGACAGAAGGAATCAACCATGGCCTGGCACACTATTTCTGTTCAACAATGTCGGCATCCCGAGACTCACTAGGCCACTTCAGCCATATAATTTAGCTGTCCCAGTCTCCGCACCAAGAAATAGCAAAGCAAATGGTACATATATACCAGGTTCGGAAGAGAAGGAGGAGCTGCCCCAAGCCTCTTGAAAACCTACACACACACACGCGCGCATAAACAAATGTACATGTATGTACAGTATAAGCTGCTTGCAGCATAGCTTTGCAACAGCTCACTTGCTAAAAATACAGTTTTGTTCCAAATCAAAGCCTCAGCCAACAAGTTTGACCGTGTACTCAAAGCTGAGAGAATGGCAAATTTGAATTTGAAAAGCAAAGTTTATAGCCATTCAGAATGCAAGAGTAAAGACAGCCTGCTTTCTACCACGTGTGTGACTTTGGGAGGTGACGCTGTTGCAGATGTAAATTTAGTGGTCCTTCTTTGCCCTCCCTGACCACACAGAGCAGTTAATTGTTGACTCTGCATACGTAGATCTAGATACACCTTTATTCTGGGTACATGGATGAAGAAATTAGCTGAGAGTGGGAGTGAGGAGCCGACCAGAGAATGCAATGTACTTGGTGCATTCACAAAAACGCACTAATAGGCCAAGCTCTATAAATACACTCCTATAGGCATGTCCCACTGCTTACCATAGCCAGCCTCTCTACTCACGACTGCTCTCCTGCTTCTCCTTTCCTAGAAACAGACAGCACGGCAAACAGCCTACAGCCATAAGTGAGAGTTTTGGCCTCATAGGCCAGTGGTAAAACTGTGCCACAAACGACAAGGGGCTGAAACCGGAGACTTTTCATATTCCCAAACAAAACACAAGCTCCGTAGGACTGTGGAATGCCAAAATACCGTAGTTCCACATGGCTAGGTCCAGCTCAAGTCTATACCAGAAGGTCCTGATATTTGATCTAGGCTGCAACAGTTTCCAGAGCTAGGAAACATATGTCACTCCCCTGCCCAATTAAAAATTAAAGCTGGAAAAAGTGGAGGGTTTTCTTTATGCACAGGACACAGCAAACATCAGACAAGTTCTTATCCTCCTGGATAATCCAGCCACTCTGAGCACTCAGCATTTCCAAGACGTTGCCATTAGCAGTGAATTATGTTCAAATATGAATAAAATAGTCTTAGTAATGAGATCAGCATGTCCTGTTCCATTTGGGACAATTCACACAGCTTTACAGTGGGCTTTATGAAAAGGAAAAATGTGTGTGCATATAAAATATACATCATAAGCCTTCCATATGCAAAATAGCTGGAATTTAATATTTTCTCTCCAAATACAGTTACAGAATAAACACAACATTCTTATGATGTATTCCAAATATCTGAAGGCTTCACATACATTACTTCTGTAATCTCTACCACCAGTGCTATTCTTCTCCCTTGTTCTCTTATAATGGCATTGGCGCCCACCTGAGACGAGCCAGAACTGAGTTCCAGCAAGTTCTGGCTGGAAAAAAAGCCCTGCGTACAACAGTCCTGTAAGGCAGACTGATACCATTATTCTGATACTGAGACGAAGGCAGTCTGGCGAGAGTTGCTGGAAATCTATCCCAGCACTGTCTCTTAGCTACACCTGGAAGGAACCTCCAGAGGTAACCTGGCCCAATTCTTGTCACTTCAGTATGAAATGTGAAGAGAGGTAGGGGAGCCCTTAATGAAATTCTCTCTCCTGACTCCTTTCAGTTTTAGCCAAATTATGGCCTCCCCAATTCAGCCTTCTCAAAACTGTACTTAAAGGGGGTACCAGAAAAGGGAAAATGGCAATCCTCCTCTGACTGCAGAGGAGAAACCCCACCACTGCTCCTACAGAGGCACCAAAGGCAAAACCCACGAAAATATCATCAAAACCGTCACTGGCCATTCTGCTTTCTGAGCGCAGAGGACAAGAGTAAGTGTTTTCTATTTCTTATAGATAACGCAAGTTTGGAAAACTTGTTGCCTAAGTAGTAATGTTTATAACTGAGAAGCCTGGGATATTTTTCTCTTCCTAGGGCATTACACCACCTGGAGATGACAGGGGGACTGGTGCAAATAGATGGTGCCTGTGGGTCAAGCTGCACATCACAGGTGCACTGATGTGCTACCTGCCCACATGATTTGGGCTGCAGATGGATGTGTGCCCTGTGTGAGGAATGGTGTGTGGGTGCAGAATTGTCTCAAGATGATGCAAAGAATAAAGTACTGTTACTCTTTGATCTCAGGACCTTTCCATTTTCATAGTACCAGGTTATCAAATCTCATATGCTAGAGATGAAGCAAACATGGCTATTTATATTAACAGTATTATTAACTAAGTGTGAGGCTAGTTACAACTGTCTCTTTTTCTCAGAAAAGTTAGGTGTTTCTTAGCCCAGGTTTGTGATGCTGAGAAAAGTTGGCGGAAGAGCTAAAAGTAATACTAAAAATAAAAAAAAGTTTTGGTAGAGAGAAAGTGTACTTTTTCCATTGTGTACTGCCTTGGGGTACCATATGAAAGGCAGTATTTGAATACCTAAAACAATTTTGTTTTAAGTCCCAGAGAAATAAAAATAACTGTTTGGCACGGCAAGGAGCAACAGAAGGTCACCAAAGGAGACCAGAGAAGACCCAGCGGGGGCTCTTTCAGACATCCGCTCCCCACAGACTAAAACCCCTATTCTGAACCGAGGCGGAGGGAAGGAGCGAGCTGATGGCAAGATTTGCTCCTCGTTGCAACGATATACCATTTGCCAGCAGCCCGGTCCAGAAAGATTCCTTCCGTCGCTAAACTCCTGCGAGTACGTCAAAGACACGGTAAGCCCAACCCACGCAAGTATTAGCCGTTGTAGTAAAATAAAGCGGGGATGAAACCCTATTTAAAGACATCTCGAAGGTCTGGCGGGGGCCGCCGGGGACTAGCGGCGAGGAAGCTCGCAAAAGCGCCACTGCGTAAAGTTGGAGCGTTCCTTCGGAAAGGCATCGCCGAGGCGCTGGCCCACCCGACCCGACCCCCGGGTGCGCAGAATAGCGGCTTTTATAAATAGCAACGGGGAAAGGTGAGCCACCCGTGGCTTGTGGATCCCCCCCGTCCCTCCCGATCCGCTCCGTGCGACTTACGTGCCGGTCCTGCAGTCCGGGTCCTGTCCCGCGCCGGCCAAACTTGCAGGTTTGCAGCGCTCTCTCGCCAATCCCGCGGCTGTCGCTCCGGCGCGTCCGTCCCTACGGCTGGCTGGCAGATTACAGTGTTCGCCAATAATCCCCAATGGAGGGGAAGATTAAAGGCACCAGGACCGCCCCCACGGCGGCCTCCAATCTCCGCGGCTTTCGGAGAAGCGTCACGCTGCCCCCCTCCCGCGTCCACCCCGGACGGGGCACAGGCGAGGGCGGGAGAGCGCGAGGGGGGCCGCCGGAGCCTGCTCACCCGAGGGAGCCGGGCACAGGCGCACGAGGCGGGAGGGACGGGCAGCGCGCCAGGGCGCTCCTCGCTTCTTTCCCCGGTGGGCCACGTGCCTCTATCGGCGGAGCGCGGAGGCGCCAGAACTTCGGCAAAGTCGGCCGCGATCCTGAAGGCTTTCACTACGGACGATCGCAGGGGAGTAGGCGGTGGCGCTTCGCTCCGAGACAGGTTTCCTGGCTGAAAGGTCCGTCTCGACGCAGATCCAGGGAAGCGTGTTTAGCACCAAAGTTTTAAGTTCTCAGCCCAGTCTAGAGCGAGTTGCAAAGGTTTCCTTGGAGCACGTAGCTTTATGTCGAGCATAACCCACACAGATTCAACTTTTCCAGTCCTCTTTTATTTTTTAAAGGCTGCTACATCCAGTCCAATCTAACCCTTGCACGTATTTTTTCAAACGAGCGCGTCGAGGATCGCAGCGCCACGAAGAGTCCTTGAAAAGTGTGGCGTTTACCTCCGAGTGAATCTCTTAAACTCCGGGAATGAGCTCGTCCTCGGTGTAGCGAAGTGTAAATAAATCGTCCGCTGTCTAGACACCCAGCAGTCTAAAGGGGCTCAGCTCATAAAGCCTGACAAAAAGAAAAGTGTAGATTAAATGCCACTGGCCTATTTTGGGTCTTCTAATCATCTAAATTTAGTGGGGGGGAAACCAGAGCCGGATCCCAGGCCATAGAAGCACCAACCTTGGCAGTCAGGCTACCTGGACACCAGATCCCTGAACGCAGCGCTTCATGGGGGCTTTATGCGATCTAAAGCACAACTGTTAAACTGTTTTTATATGGCTTCCCCCAAAGAAGCCTGGGAACACATACATGTATATAGGTGCCAGCATGCTTAAAAAACTACAGTTCCCAAGATTCTTTGGGGTGGCCATGTGCTAGTGTGGTTAGGTCCTGTGTGGATCCAAGGGACCAGATCAGGGCCCAATGCGGATGCAAGTCCATTGAATCTAGGAGAGCCTTTGAGAAAACATGCTAAGGCCAGAAAATAAGGATTTGCATAAATAGACTTGTGTAACAGGGCAGTCATATTTACTTTGAAATCCCAGGGCACTGTGTACATAGGATTGCAACCCTCAGATGGCAAGACTGCAAGGGCATTTGCTTCCCCTGGATTCAATACTATTCTCATGGGTGGCAATTAAGACATAATCTGAACAGTATAAATACACCTAATGAGGTGCATTTAAGATGCCAGAACCGGAGAGTTTCTCTCACACACACCTTATATCAGTCAGGTCAAAGACGGCATTTTCAATGTCCACATGCATAATTAATTCATACAAAGAAATGCAAACCCCATATTGTCTTCATATTTAGCATATACAATGGTGGCACACGCTAAAAATATAATGTGTGATTGAGCCAAAGTTGGTTTGGGTGTTTTTTTAAAACATTTATATTCTGCTTAGGGACGCGGGTGGCGCTGTGGTCTAAACCACAGAGCTTAGGGCTTGCCAATCAGAAGGTTGGCGGTTCAAATCCCCGCGACGGGGTGAGCTCACATGACCCAGAAGCTGTACGCCGGCTCCCTCGGCCAGTAAAGCGAGATGAGCGCCGCAACCCCAGAGTTGTCCGCGACTGGACCTAATGGTCAGGGTTCCCTTACATGCTGCTTACTTGAAACCTCTAAGCCGCTTACATAAAACAATATAAAATATTCATTAAAATACTGATAAAATCAAAAGTTAAAAACAGATGGACATAAAATGTCTCCAAATATATATTGTTATTGTTGGGATCTGTCTGTCTTGAGAAACAACGGTGTGTGTGTGCCTCAGGGGTGAAGTCAAACCGCTGGGGAATCACAGCATCTGCTGCGGCTGCAGAGACCAGTCACTCATTACTGCTGCCTCATGTGTTGTTTTTGCTGTGTTAGCAGCACTGAAGTGACCTCTCCGAGATGCAGGCCTGGGCAGTGGGTATGGAGGTCCTGGGCTGCCCTCGCTGAGCAATACTTTTGGCTCCAGGAGTTGCCAGAAAGAGTCGTACAAAACATCTAACCGTCTTAGTGATTTGTGTAGGGCTTAGTCCTAAGTCTCTTCATTTGCCGAAGATGTCCCACAAGGCAGCAGGTACTGATTTTGTCCTTGACATTTACTCCCGAGGTCTTTCTCCTGAATGAGTATAGACGCAAGGCAGTGGAGGTTTAGGACCAGAGCTTTCTTCTCCTGGATGGGCTGGCCACCTTCCCAGGTTGACAAGCTCCATCTGCCTCTTCTCTCTGCAGCATTTGCAGAAACCACCTTCTTGACCATTGGATCCACTATTGGAATTGTACGCTCAATCCACTGGTGCCTGTCGTTGCATGCGAGGGAAGTCCCTAACTCACTGAGGGTTTGAAAGCCATTGGCTATCCAGCTGTTTTTGGGGTGTGGCTGCTGTCGCATGCTGACAGCTTCTAGGAGCCACAGGTGAGAACTGAGTGCAGGGTGGGGAGCAAAGATGGACAAACTACCTCAGAAGGAGCACGACGTGTCCCCCCACCAGAGGTGCTGCTCATCCCCTAACACCCCATACATATGGATTGCAAGAAATGTGCATAATAAAGTTACACGTTAAAAATACAAGCACTTTTAAGTCCAGTTGATTTCAGTAGGACTGCTTTACATCTCCAGTTGGTCAGTGGGACCTGAAAATGCTTAGGTTTCTCTGAATCATATTCTCAGTTTACAAACTCTGTGGGTTCTTCCGGATGTTCTTGGATGTCAGGTGTGCTGGTTAAATACATCACTTGCATAAGCCACAGAAGAAAAGTGCAGATCCCTGCCAGTCCAAATAGCTTACCACAGAAGGAGTGTGGTTAGTGTAGGTGGCATAGTCTAGAGAATAACCTGTTTGGAGCCAGGAAAAAGCAGAAAAGCTGGCTACTGTATTTTAAAAAGCTACTCTCGAATAAGAGGCATTTGATTCAAAAGACACTGTAAATATTTTGAAGTCTACCTGGAATTATTTTGCTTTTTTATTGTTTCAAACCCTAAACGTCTTTGCAGCATTAGAGAAACAGGACTTTTTATGTTATTATGTTGAGGCAAAAAACAACAACCTTGTGCCTTTGTTTTTCTGGATATTGCTTTCTATATGTCCAATTTTGCAGTGCATCAGCTCAGATGCCTTTGGGCAAATAGTGCCATCTCCACATCCTAGAAATCAAAATGTTAAATAGTTGGGTAAGTCAGTAAGTGCACCACAAACACTGGGAGGACAGGGAAGCTGTAGTGTGGGTGCTACTAACCTGCTTCTCATCTTGCTTCCAGCGGTGGCACTGGATACAAGTGAAGCCAGAAGTCCTGAGGCAGAAGGTGGAGCGTTTCCGCTCTGTTCAGACGAAGGCTGCCCACCATGACTTAAAAGCAGCCTCTCTGCTGCTACCCAGGTGTCCTGTTTCTGAGAGTAGCCCATATAGGATGTTATATGCAAATACCACATGCTAATGCATGGTTACATACACTTAACTGCACATTTATGTGATCCACACTATACATTTAAAGCATATTCAATGCACATTCCCCCAAAGAATGGGAACTATAGTTTCCCCACCACAGAGCTACCATTTATACAGAGCTTATGCATTTATACATCATTTATACCAGAGATGCCATTATACAAATCTATGGTATGACCTGCCTTTTGGAATACTGTGTATCATTTTGGTCGCCGAACCTCAAAGAGGATATTGTAGAGATGGGAAAGTTTTAGACAAGGGCAGTAAGGATGATCATGGGAATGGAGCAACTCCCCTACAAATTTTTAGTTTTGGGGAGTATTCAGCTTAGAGAAAAGATGAGCAAGGGGTGACATGATGGATGTGTATAAAACTATAATGTGTGGCATGGAGAAAGTGGATAGCCCTCTCCCATAACACTAGAACTCATGGACATCTAATGAAGTTGAAAACAGGAGGATTCAGGACAAGTAAAAGAGTGGCAATGATGACCACCAACTTGGATGATTAGACAAATTCAAAGAAGATTTGAGAAATTCAACTACTAGCCACAGTGTCTCTGCACTATGCCTCCAAACACCAGTGTCTGGAAACCACAAGAAGGGAGAGTGCTTTGGTGCTCAGGTCCGGCATGTGGGTTTCCAAAAGGCATCTGGTTGGCCATAAAGAGCCTGTTGATGCACAGTTGCATGTGCAACCCTTTCATAACTTTCTAGATAGCATGGGATTGGAGCCTGCAGGGTACAGCAACATTGGGACTTGGTTCACCAGGCACTGCCCTGCTTCTCCTGAACACATTTACTGTACACACGAGAGGAATGCGTAGGGAGTCTAAAAAGCTAGATAAATCTACAGATTCATTGTAAAGAAAAATGCAAATGAGCGGTTGGTATGCAGCAATCTGCAATGTAGCCAAAACAGCAGGAGGCACATTCCCAGCAAACATAGTTTGTGGTTTGATCAAATTTGATCACACTGATAACTTTCAGCATTGGCAACACAGTATATTTATAATTCTAACTTTCTTTTTTGAAATATAGTGGTTAAAACTTGACTTTAATTTTAATTCCATATGAGGGCAACCTATGTCGTAAAGAGTAGCTGTGCAGCTGAACATGGTGGAATTATACGCAACAATGGTCTTATATAACTAATCTTTTACATTGAGCTACTACGTCACCCATACAAATACAGATGTTTGTATTGTACACAATATATCATGGGGTAAGCCCAGGTTCTCAACTAACCTTAATCAGAAAATCGTTGTCATCTAAAGTCAAGATCCCAGTGTGACCATGAAACTTAAGTAGTTAATGAGTAATGTACTGCCATTTATCAATTGGTGGGTTAGCTAAACATCTGAGGTGTCTCTGAGGCATTCAGATTAACAGAATGCCTTGTGGCTCTTTCACATGGTGTTTTTCATTGCACTTACTGCTGAATCTACAACACAGGTGTGCTGTGTTGCATTCAAATCATTTTAAATTCATGTCTCATTATTTGGTGGGATTTAAAAAAAATTATGAGTGAGCATTGCTACTTTTTTGGGGGAGGGAATTAATGATTTTTAAAACAAATGTTTTTACTTCTTAAAAAAACCCCAGCACCCCTCCAAAAAAAAAAAAAAACTGCATAGAAGCTTTGCTGAATAAATCTTTTAAATCAGGGCTTGGGAACTTGTGGGCCTCTATACATTGTTGAACTCAAGCTCCCCTCAGCCCCTGCCAGCATGGCTAAATTTTCAGATATGCAAGTTAGCTTTATAGGTATAAACCACCACTGAATAGAACCTGGAGACTAATTGGCTGCCAGTGTAGTTGAGCCAGAACTGGTGTTTGGGCTGCTGAAAGCTGACATTTACAAACTGTCTTCAAAGGCAGCCCCACATTTCAGTAATACCAGAGCATAGGCAACAGAATTTACCTGGGCACCAGCTGAAGCTGATGGAAGGCACTCAGTACCACTGAGGCCACCTGAGCCTCAAGCAACACTTATGGGTTCAGAAGTATCCCCAAGCTATTTAAAAGGAGTGCAACCCCATCCAGAGCAGTCTTGTTCAGATTAAGCTTCAGTTAATTGGCTCTCATCCAGTCCACTATGAAGACAAGGCAGTGATCCAGCACATCCACTGCTGCACCTACAGATGCAAAGCAGAAGCAGAGCTGTGTGTCATCAGCATACTGGTGACAGCATACTCCAGTTTCATGTAGATTGTTAAGCAGCTTAGAGCAGGCATAGGCAAACTCGGCCCTCCGGATGTTTTTGGGACTACAGCTCCCATCATCCCTGACCACTGGTCCTGTTAGCTAGGGATGATGGGAGTTGTAGTCCCAAAACATCTGGTGGGCCGAGTTTGGGGATGCCTGGCTTAGAGGATAAAATTGAACTCTGGAACCTCACACGGAAGGCATCATCACCACCACCACCACCATCATCACCATCATTTATTATTTATACCTCGCCCATCTGGGTTTCCCTAGCCACTCTGGGTGGCTTCCAGTAGAAAATTAAAATACAATGATTCAGGGCTGCCTTCAAATGTCCTCTAAAAGTCTGATAGTTGTTTATTTCTTTGACATCTGATGGGAGGGTGTTCCACAGGGCGGGCACCACTACTGAGAAGGCCCTCTGCCTGGTTCCCTGTAACTTCGCTTCTCGCAGTGAGGGAACTGCCAGAAGGTCCTCAGCGCTGGACCTCACTGTCCGGGCTGAATGATATGGGTGGAGACTCTCCTTCAGGTATACATGGGACCAAAGCACATTCCCTATGCACCAACCTCTGAAATCAACCATCCAAGTAGGACTGGAACCTCTGCAGAGCGGTGACACACACATCCCAACTTGGGCAGCAGCTGGGAGATCAAGGAAAATTAATCCTCCCTGTATCTCTCCTTGACAGAGGTCATCATACAGGGTGACCATGCCAAAACTGGGCCTAAATACCAGTTGAAATGGATCCAGAAAATCAGTTAAAACTAAGAGAACCTGGATATGGTCTGCATGAGCACTAACCACTATACCACACTGTATTAGAGATTCATACTCATAGTTCCTTAGTATGAACTAGTGATTCCCTAAGATCTGTCAGCCACTTTGTTGTATTCACAATAGAGGGAAGAGGCATATTCTCCCCCGGCCCACAAAAAATGCATTATCATGGCATAGCATAGAACGAGGTAGTAGCCGTCAGAGGCAGAAATGCTTCTGAATGCTACTTGCTGGAAACCAGAGGAGGGTAAAGTGCTATTGTGCTCAGATGCTGCTTGCAGGTTTTCCATAAGCACCTGGTTGGCCACAGTGAGAACAGGATGCTGGACTAGATGGGCCATTGACCTGGTCCAGCTTATGGATCTGCTTATGTTCTTAGGTTCACAAGACTACCTGGCATAACAGAACATAGCTCACATTGTTTACTTTTACTAGAGGAAATATTCTTAAAGTAACAGGAGGCGGCACAAATCTAACAAAATGTTTTGTTGTTGTTTTTTTAAATGTAAAACCATATTTTAAATTTGCATTTGGCTAGCTTAACACAAGATATGCAGCTCAGTCCTTCCTGTATATTTGAAACTGTGCCCCACTGAAATCAACGAGACTTGCTTCAAATAAATGTGTTTTTTGTAAATTTTCCAAAAAGCCATTCTGTGCTCAAAAGAGTGTGCTGCAGTTTTGGCAAGGATGTTCTGCTTTCTTCCTTTGGAGCTGCGTCGCTACTGCAAAAGAAATGCTTACTTTAAAAAAGAAAAAGAAAAAATTGTATAACTCTGGAGGAACAGGCGGCTCCTCCTCAATACCACCCAGACTTAAGGTGTTAAATATTCAGTAACTTGCAGTCATAAGATCTGTCCCTGTGCTCCTCTGCCCTAGCTCTGTCTCGTGTTACCCCTGCTCTTGTACTGTGTGTCTTTGGCAAAAGATGTGCACTAACTGTTAATTCCTAATAACAGCACAATGTGGCAGCAGTAAAACTGGCACTATCCAGAATACCTAGATTATCAGCCTCATCCAAGCTTTTTACAAGTTCAAGGTAGGCTGTGAGCTTAACAGCCGAGTCACAGACCTCGCTTGTGATCGGTTGTGCAAGACCCAGTTTTAAGTAAACCAAAGGTGCTAGAGAGACATTAACTGTTTGGAGACCACAGCTAGAGCCACCATGAATAGAGGAGTTCCCTAATTATGAACGATGTCATGTATTACAGGATACTCTAGCAAGCATGTCAAATGACAATTGGAGAGGATACTATTGGCTTTCATTCTCTTTACGGCAGCAGCAGAATTTCAAAAGGCTCTTCACCAGGCATTCAACAAATAAAACACGTCCCTTCTGAAGCCTGACAAACCAGGGACATTTATTATAAACCACACCAAATGTGACAACATAACCGTCAATGGCTGTGACTGAGAGAACTTCAGAATAATGAATGGGTGATGCTTATGTCCCCAGTGTGACTAATAGCTGAGCTCAGACAAAGTATGGGGGTGACATTTCACAAACAACAGCAGGAGCACGCTAACTTGACACCTCACTTGGGGGGGCACCATTACTTTACCTCATATTTATTGCCAGTTATGTAAAGAGCCAAACTTATAGTGAAGCAAAGGAAGTACTGGGGTCCTTCCTGGGATGTGCATTATTGAGACCAGGGGTATTTAATTTCTGAATACTTAAAATAGCACTGATTACAACAATACAGATCCCTTGCCCACTACTGACATTCTTCCATTGTGAGAAGTGTCCATTCAGTCCCAGCATCTGCTTCCTATCATTCAACCAGTTACTAATCTGCATGTTGTACAGCTGATCATCGGTGACTGCAGAAACAGATGCACGGGGCTATGCAGCACCAGCTGATCGATGGTGCCTGCAAACCCCATTAACTAAGACCTGCCTTCTTTAACTCCTGCACATGCAATGTCATATATGTAGGGGACATGCCCATGGTTTGGCTGAAACAGGCCAACCTAGCCTAGGCTGGAGGTTCCCCACTGCTGCTGTAAAAGGACCAATCTTAGGTCATGACTGGGATTCAGCATGCCTCTGAATACCAGTTGCTGTGAATCACAGGTGGGTAGAGCGCTGTTGTGCTCAGGTCCTGCTTGCGAGCTTCCCACAGGTTGGCTGCTGTAAGAAGAGGATGCTGGACTTGATGGACCATTGGCCTGACCCAGCAGGGCTTTTAAAATCTTCTTATAAGTTTAGGCAGCAGCATCACTATGGATGAACTACCAGGCATAGGTCTGAGACCCGACAGCCCCTGGAGTCCCCCCCAACGATGGTGCTACAACAACTGGCAATCATCTCACCTATATTTTTTTTAAGTAAGTGGTTAGAAAGATTTAGCTCTAAACAGTTGTGCCTACCATCTTTAATTCCTCAGAGTGCCTCTGGACCCCATGTGGGTGCAGAGGCACTCTGAAATGGAACAGGGCACGCACAGCTGTCCATTGCTTTGTTCCAACAGCTGTGCGCTCACTGCAAAAAGTTATCTTTAAAAACTGGGGACTACCTGGTCAAGAGGGGGAGGGGAGAGGAGGCGGGGAGATAGAGAAGGGAGGGGACAACCAAGCGGGCAGGCGAGATGGGGAAGGACCTCTCTCCCTTTTCCTAACCTTTGCTCCAAACATGTCATAGAGGTGGTTGGGTGCACTAGAGGGAGAAACCATCTCTGCGAGAAGTTTTGAAGAAAGGTTTTGGAAAGGGAGGAGCCCCTACCCTGGAAGGTGGAGAAGAGAATAGATCCCTCTATCTTTCCAATGAGTGAAAGGAAAAGGGACCCATTCTCCTCCTCCCCATTTGCTACGGGGGTGAGCAGGATTAATTAATTTTCCTCCTGTTCCATGCCAGGGCATTTTTTTTAAAGAGCTGCCTCCCTTCTCTTTCAGATTAAAGAGAAAGGAACCCATTCTCTCACCGCTTGGTACCAGGACAATGTGAGGAGAGGGAAAGAAAGTGGTGGAGTTGTGTGGACGCTTCCCGGACACCCCTGCACCAAACCTGGCAGTGCCACTGAGTTTACTCAGGAGAACTGGTCATGGGACTTTGCCTAAAGCTTTTCTGAAGTCCAGGGGATATATCCCATCCCTATCTAGATGTTTGTTGACACTTTCAGAGAATTCTAAAAGGCTGGCGACGAGGCAAGTACTGACAACAACCAGTACAGTGCACTTTTGTTGCTACAATTTCTAGGAACTGCAGCAGATTTTGTCTTGTTTTTCCAGACATTGGCCATTTGGAATGGCACCCGCTATGTATGATCAGGCTGTTAACTTGTCGTTCTACTGTAAACTCTGTACTTTGGGTCTTCACCTTTGGCAAGCAGCAACTTCTGTCTAGAAGCTGATATAGCCATTTCTGCTTCACAGAGGATCATCCCATGATCCTGTGCTTTCCCTTCTTCACATCATGGTGCTGATGTGGGCCAGCACTTGATTGTGTTGGTTTGTGAGGTAAGACATGAGGGCTCTTTCCAGGAGTCCCTTCTGACGGGAATTGGTAAGAGGATATAGGAATTATATTTAATCATCTAGAGACCCATGTGTGTGGGTTGACAGCAAAGTTTAAAAAAATGGCTGGTGCCCATTTTTAAAATATGGGGCTAGCACACAGAGAGCCGCAATAGGAGAGTATTAATTACCATAATTAGGCAGATTCATGAAACATAGGAATAGGCTACAAAACCTAACTGATTCCATTAAGCTGTGTGCAGCAGCTGACGTCGACCACATGTGATGTGTTGTACCTATACTATTGCAGCCTCTCCAGCACAAAGTTGGGATTGTTTTATTAATATAGCTACACCATAATGGTGTCAAATGCCATCAGTGTAATAATTTAAATGTATTTTTTATATAAGAGTTGATAAAGATTTTGGTAGTTTTTTTTATCACACAAATTGTTCCAATTAGTTCCTCAATCTCTATCCCTAGATCAGATTCCTTTCACTGTTTTATGGAATTACATCCTCCAATTGTTAACTCATTAATTATTTTATACAGTATATTTTTCATTTGTATGTAAAATCAGTTTTTCAAATGATATTATAGGTCTTGCAGCATGTGCTTTAAATTCATAATTTGATATAAAACAACTATTTGATGAACAGAAAGCTAATGTACACTTTGCATTCCAACTTTTCTCATTATTTGTTCGGCTGATATAGGTGAACCACTTTCAAATAAATCATTTAAGTCTATAAAGATCTTTCTCTCCCCATTTCTGAATAACATGATCTTTTCCTGTGCAGCATGACTGACTGATTGAGACTCAGGTGTGCAGTATTAGAGAGACAAGTGTTTTCTGCTGAGCATTATTGGAAATCACTTTAGTTGTCAAATGAGCAGAAAGATAATGATTTCATTCTCTCCTTTCCCAATAGAAAGTGAATGTAATTGATTTGTCACTGTCATGCTGTGTTTCAAACCGTATCTCCAAAGAGTAAACCACTTGATTAGTTCCATCACCCAGATGCCAACCACAGTCTTTCAGATGTCTGTATTGTCACCTCTCTTCAAAGCAAGGAACAGAAGGTGAGGAGAATCCTGTATCATGAAGAATGTTACCTGTTCTATTTTGGGTAGGTCATGAGAGGACATCAGAAAGGGTTCCAATGTTGTGAAGGCTACGTCTACATTTCAGAATCTGCTGTAGACACTGAAATGTCCTTGGTCACTCATTTTAAAACTTGTATGCTTTAAGAACAAGGGTAGAGAATCTGGATCCAGATGTTCTTGAACTCCAACCCCCATCAGTAGCAGCCAACATGGTTAGGGATGATGGGAACTGGAGTTCAGCAACATCTGGTGGGTCACAGTTGTCCATCTGTGTCACTAAACAGTAGAAGCTAGCACAAAGTAGGATTGTATCTCCTGTATGCTGGGATTGGTAGAGCTACAGCTGTTGATTCAAAAGTGTATGCTTGAATATGCCCATTATCCAGTCAACCATTTTGGATAACAGCAGAACCAGTGTGTTTAGTTTGATACAGTGTTAGACAGACATAAAATAATTAGGTGACTACAGTAAAACTTAGTCCTTGAATGTACTCACAAACATAGTTAGGTGGCTTGAGATGGGCATATCACATCAAAATCTGCAAGTCTTGTTATATATGATGCTTCCAACAACACATACAAGTGCGTGTTTGAAGCCCATTTCCAGTATTATTCCACGGAAAAGCAATTCTTACCGGCTCCATAACCATATAATATTTGTTTTTTAGTATATTGTTTAGAAAAACAGTTCCATAAGCTGTGTTACAAGTGATATTTTTCTTCAAGCATTTACTAGTAGTTACTTTGGTCATGCATGATGAAGTATGTCACACATACCAAAAGATGGCAGTGGGGCACGATAAGATGTCATAATCTGAAGAAATAGGGACTAGCAGTAGAAAGGTTTGCCCACTTGCCTTGCAGAAGGAGGAGCTGTTGTTACTGGTGCACAAGCTAGGCATAGATTGGATTTGCTCTTGAGCACAATTTGCAACATTGAAAATGTGACCAAATGCCATGGGATGAGGGTGTGTGTATAATAATAACCATATTTTGTAGTTCATAACACAGTTTGCAATGGTAATGGTGCATAAAATAAGGAATGATCCTTGTACAGGGAACACACAGTGTGTTTTCCCCTCATTCATTCCTGGAAGTTCTCAATCAATTAGCTTCACAGAAGCCGGAGGCAAAATGCTACAAGCCAGCCTGAAAGGGTTTCACTTTATCTGAGCAGTACATCACCAAGCCTCCCCACAGATACGGTACGTCACATGCATGGCTAACAAGGAGAAAGGTAACCTTACATCCTGGATGAAACCTGTTAAAAATTGTAGAGATTACCTTGGCATTTATTTGCCCCGTACTAGAACAACAGAAACTCATTAGGTTAATGAGTTCAAACAATGAGTTCATAACATTCTGATTCTGAACAAAATATTCTGATTCTGTACACACATCTATAGATGTTCTCTCTCTCTCTCTCTCTCTCTCTCTCTCTCTCTCTCTCCCTCTCTCTCTCTCTCCCTCCCTTCCTTGGGATACACAACTATGCAATTATTGCACTATAAAGTATGTAGAAAGACCCTTCTAAAACCTTTGACAAAATATCCAAGCTTACAGTTCTGCAGGGAAATGGTTCAAGGATGTACACTGACAGGTCAAAACACAACAGTGTTAGAGCCAGAGGAAAATACGGATCAACAGTAGCACCCAGATACATTCCAGTTTCCTCTCATTTCTCAATTCAAATTCTTCAGCTTTTCCCCATTCTGGTAAGATAAGTGAAAGGCCATCAGTGGAGTGGAGCAGCTGGAGAAAGGTAATTTTGGTTGACCCCAACTTGGGGCTTATCCATATGTCTGCTTGTCCCATGCCTAGAAAGCATGCGACTGAGTCTTCTGCTTGACCCACACTTCCTAGGGGCTTTGCCCTGCTCCTTTCCCAGGGAAAACCTTGTCTTTAGCTCTAAACTGGAAATAATAGCAATTCACAGAAAACCCAATTGCCATTTGCTCCACCTGAGAGCTCAAAAGAATATCATGGGGGACTTTGTCCAAAGCCTTACTGAAATCAAGATACACTATGTCCACAGCAATCCCCTGATCCACCAAGTTTGTAACTCCATTAAAAAAAAAAAGAAATTCTGGTATGACTTACTTTTGAGAAACCCATGCTGGTCTGATTGGTAATATAGCATACTCTCCAACATTTCTCCAATTAAAATAGGGACATCCTATTCCATACTCTTAAACATTTCGCCGGTGGCATCATACGAATCACTGCATGATCCCTTACTGACTAGAATTACCTGAGTAGCTAATCAAGGAAGAAGCAACCAGAGTGGAAATGGTGCCAATGTGGGAACAGCCAATGGTGCCAAACAGGATTTTAAATGGTAAAAATAAACACAGAGTGGGGGTTTTCCCCACACCACAAAATATTTTTACTCCACCAAAATCACCCTCTTTGATCTGAAGATCAAAATTCAAGAATATCTGGTGCAACTACCATCTATACCCAGATAAAAGCTCTTTATTAATAATTTGCCTGCATTTATCTAGGCCATTTATTTTGGATGTTTTTGACAGCGATGACAACATGACACCAAGCGCCCTTGGGAGGCAGCAGATCATGTTCTCCCACAACAAGTTAGAATTGCCTGGGGAAGAGAAAGACTAAAAATATTTTATTAGGTTTTTTTTTTGGGGGGGGTGTTGTTAGGCTGAATGCCTGGGCCCAATTCTAAACTCCTGGATCCAGCATGGATTCAATTGCTGGAATAGCCAGGCCAGCCTGGGTGATGGGTTGTTAAGAGGACCACTGCCAGTCACCATAGATAATATGGAATTGGATAGGCCAATGGTCTGATTCAGTATTACACAACTTCCTGTATGTTCTTATGGGCTGCTATGTGTGAGTTTGAGGGGAAGGTTGTATTGGAAGAACCTTAACCTACTAAAATGCTCCTCACCATGTCAGCTTTGCACTCCTTTTTCCCTCTAGGTAGGGGACCAAGCTCTGTCACATGTTGCCTCAGATAATCTATCACATTATGAGGAACAATTATAAAATTGACCAGGGTATTTAAAAGGTAGCCATTAATGATCTCTTACAAAGCTGAGTGAGGTAGTTATATAAGCCCAGAGAGGCCAGGATAGGAAATTGCAACGGGAGGGGGAGGCTCTCCTTATAAACAAAAGAAAAGAGACCATGAATTCAAAGATCTACAAAGGCACTCCTGCCTTTCTGGATGTTAAAACAAAGAGATCCCATAACATAAAGCTAAGTAGAAAGAGCGAGGATTAGCAATAATACAGAACAACAGTGAATTCACTCCAGAACTTTTTATTTTAACAATGTTCCAATGTACAAATAAACAAATTAACATCTAAAGAGCTCATCTTCTTATAGACTGCAACAAGGTGGCCTATTGTCCAACAATGTAAAGACTTGGGTAACTTAATTGTACAAAAATATGTACAATAAAAAAATATGTGGAACATTGCAATTTCAGGAAAAAAATACATTTACTGTAGCTGAAAATTAATTGAAGCCGAGACACAACCTTTGAATTTTTGTGCAGCATGGTAACATTTTGTGCAATATGTTAATAATCATTAAGTGACTTGATTCCAGAGGTAAATAAGAGAAAGAGCAAGGATTGTAATTGGGAGCAGAGTGTGGCTGGTGGCTGGCACCTGCACTTTGCAAGAAATTGGAAAGGACAGCTGAGCAGGATTAAGGAGGGGGAAACATCAAATCCGCTTCCATCTGTTATGATTTCTTGACAACGTTTCAGAGGGAAAGAAAAAGGGTATAGCAGAGAACAGCAGCAACTGTGAAGATAAACACATAAAACAGGGCTTTCTAGGAATTGGCTCACTGCTCTCTCCCGATTGGCCCGTTCCTCAAGGGTCCCCACACACTTCCTGATTTTATGCTTCCTTGATCTTATTTTGATGTCTGTGGCTTTCTGTGAGGCTGGGGAGACAGAGGTATGGCAGGGAACTCAAGCTCTGAGCGAGATAATGGTGGCAGACTTGTGTCCTCTAGCTAGGAGGGCCTTCAACACGGTACTGGTGATTCACCTCCTAAGAAAATAGCCTCAACCTCATTAGCCACACACTGTAAGGTCATGACAACAAGTTGTGAGGGGAGAAATGACAATGAGATCAGCTAACACATCCCTTTCTGTGACTGCAGAAGTGTGGCAATGCAAGCAGTACTAATTGTCCAATGATTGGCTCAACACATGGCTTGAGGCTAAAGATGTGCAGCTCTCCAGATAGTCAGAGCAGCCATATGAGAAAGTTTTAAGCAGCAATAATTTCCCCATTAAGAAGGATCCATTTTAATCTATTATCTATCTATCTATCTATCTATCTATCTATCTATCTATCTATCTATCTATCATCTATCTAATCTTCCTCTGTATCCCCTTTCACTAGACCAGTGGGAGAGAAAAATATCTAGACAATGTGAATGTCTGTTGGCTTTTGAGTGGTGGGTCAGAAAGTGATTCTCTCAACTCATCATTGAGACAACACCCTCCTGCTGAGTCTCTGGACCAAAAATGAAGGACCAGCACCATCTCTAACCTCCTACAGAAGAGCTCTGCACACTGGCATCATATCAAACAAACCAGGCTTACATCCAGGAACCTTGCTGAGATGTCATCCTCTGACCTCTGGTCCATGTTTCTGCAGACATAGCTGGTTAATATTTAGCTAATAGCCACAGTGTGACAGAAGCCTAAGTAGATCAATTTAGTGGAGAAGCAGATGATGTATGTGCTGGAACCTGTCCCAAGCGGATTATCTAGGCAGTAATTTTCCATGTAATTTGGGCTAGTTCTGTACGAGTAGGATAGAGTTTAGGTGGGATCATAGTTCTCCCCTGAGAATCTTCAGGGAAGTCCAGAGAGAAGCACAGGGAACCCAGGATCCACAAGGATACATCACAGCCAACTGCTCTAACTTGAATCTGTTACTTGCAAAAAGGTGGGAACTGGGTTGAATAATGTATAAAATCCCGGTCTGAAAATTCTATCAGATGTACTGTAATCTGGACCAGGATGTTTTTCCTGTTTTCATGTTTAATTCAACAGGTGTTATGTGTGTTTGTGATATCAGTCACATAAGAAATCACTGAGCTATAAAGTCCAAGACCTACATCCCGAAGAAGCTCCACATGGAAGGTATCACTACATGTATTTATCACTGAAGAAAACCATGACTCCAATTCATTATCATTTGATTGGTGCAGAGCCTATCCCATTGCTACTAGGGCAGCTCCTGTTTAAAGCCAAATTTTAAAATCAGTGCTTTGCCAAAATGTTATATAATGGATCAATTTAATTTAGAGATCTTTAAATAACCCAAATTTGAAAATGTGCCATGGTTAGATTTACTTTTTCCTTCTAGAAGTGGTTGAATGATATGATTCTGTTCATCTGTTGCCTCATGCAGGAAGCCTCTAGGTGATGCACAATAAAAATAGATTAAAATGCAAAGCACAACCAATGGAAACTGCTAATGAATGAAACGAGCAAGACTATATTAAAAACGTCTGGTACAATTATCAAAACTACAAACTGCACCTGTACAAGCAAAAACAAACCACCATCCAATTTAAATAGGGACCAAGTTAAAAGAAATCTTTTAAAATGTTAAACGATTACCCCCCCCCCAAAAAAAAGGACTGAGAGAAAAGTCTTTGCCTGGTGCCAAAAAGACAACATCTCAAACTGCAGCCAGGTAAGCTGGTATCTAAAGATGCTTACTTTTGACAATACAGTGGTACCTCTGGTTACAGACGCTTCAGGTTACAGACTCCACTAACCCAGAAATAGTAGCTCGGATTAAGAACTTTGCTTCAGGATGAGAACAGAAATCGGGCAGCAGCAGCACAGTGGCAGATGGAGGCCCCATTAGCTAAAGTGGTGCTTCAGGTTAAGAACAGACCTCCAGAACGATTTAAGTTCGTTCATTTCTGTATGCTTCATTTCCTAGTTTTGTTCCTATATCACTGCATACCTAATTTGCTACATGGAACATGACCACACATTTTAGCATTCTTCCTTTTCATGTGACCAGCTTTTAAGCTGCATTACATGCCACCCAAGACTCATCGGGCTGAGGAGCATGAAATATGTAGTGACATCAAAACTGCACAGCAAGATCACAACTGTACAGCAAGCATGGTGCTAGACCAGGAACCTTCCATAAGCTTCCATGGCAAAGCAACATTGCCTTGACCACAATGTGTACTAACAATTATTAAGGAGAGCTGGTTGTTCTCCCAACAGAAGAGTACTATACATATGTGTATACATATGAATGAGTGAATCATGAACGAATGGGACAGCTCTGCAGCAATGCAAACTGCCCTGTGATTGTCAGATGAAGAGTGGTATATAATAAAGAGGAATAAGAATCCCTCAAGGTATATTGTTTCCACACAGGGGCTGGACCTAGACACACACACACACACACAAACGTTTCAGGGAAAATGCGTTGTAAACCTCATAATGGGAAACCATAATGCTGAAAGACAGAACTCCACAGCGCCATCTGGTGTCACAGTGTTATAACACATTTAAAACGTTTTTTCTTTACTAATGTAGCTGAGTCCTGTGACGACTCTCCATCCCAATGAGCCAGCAACATGTAGGTGCCAAATGGCAGACCAGAGCAAGTATAGCTTTCGGAAGTGCTAGTACTGGGCCATTGCTAGTAACAAGATATGGAGGGGCCCTTCCTCGCGATTCCTGCCACACTGGGACAAGATGGATAAAAATAGTACAAGTTTCAGTGGAACTACTATATGGAGGAACAAATGGATTTTGTGCACCAGGGAAATCTCAATCCATGCCCATCAGGGATTAATCTTTCAAAGAATCCTAGCAAACTCAGAGCTTCTGTGGTTCTGATCACTGCACCAACATGAAATAGTTTCCCCAACCTAGGAACTCAAAAGTCTGAATACACACAGTGAGGTAAGAGAAGGCAAGGCCAAGAGTCGGTCATTGACTTACCCAAGGTCACACAGAGCGTCAGAGCGAAGAGCGAAACCCATCTCTTTTACTTTCCAAGTCCACTTTCCCAGCCAATGCTCACTGTCAGCTTTCTGATGAGAAAATGTTTGAGCACTGTGACAAATTACCAACACTGTCAGATTTTTCTTTGGGGGCCAATTGCAATAGGTCACCATTCCAATCTGGGAGATTTTGTGTGTGCGTGTGTGTACACGTGCATATACACACACATACAAAAGTACATACATACTAGGGGCTGCTGGTGCAGGCTATACCATTCCTGCCTTGTTAGCATGTGCACCATTTAGGGACTAATAACATTCCTGTAGCAATTCGTTTATTTCCAGCTAGTTTGGACAGATCATCTTTTTTCTGCCTCCAGTTCACACTGTCAACATGCTCCACAGCAATTACAAGGGAAATTCCATTACCACATATCATGCAGGTTATTTCCTTAGCTTGTGTCTTGGGTGACAAAGCTCGTTATTGTGTTAATTCACATACAAGATAGCACTGATGGCATCTGTCTCTATCAAACCACAAAACCCTGCCTAGATATATACACTTGTTTTGTTGATTACAGCACGGGCATTTTTTGTTAGAATTAGAATTGCCACCAAAATGTCAAAAGTTTAGAAAGCTCAAGTAAAGCTGGAGGGCCCTTCTTGAGTGAATTATTTCAAGGAAAGTTAAGGGAGTTTTGATAAGATTTCCTAGGGGCCTGTCTGTATGTATTCTACACGACGACGGGGGGGGGGGTATATCGGCTGTGTTTCAAAATATGCATCTAAATGTAATGAGAGCCTTGCAGCAAAAGCAAAACAAGAAACTAGGGGCAAGTGACATTACAAAGAAAGCCCACCTACCTCCACAAAAGACAAGTGTATAGGGAAGGTATCGTTGTTTGCTTTGAAGCTATGTTTGCTGTCCCTTCCTTTTGCCTTTGTGCGTCTGATGATCCTGACAGCTTTGGCACTTGTTACAGAGATATGCTTGTTATTTGGATGGCCTTAAAAACTGCTAAAGCTTTTCTGAGTGTTCACTGGAACACTAGAAAAGCCCAAAATCACTTCCATGGCAAGGCAGAGGGTGACCACCCACCCCTAATCATTTGTGTTTCTACTTGGGAGGGATGTTTGCAAGTAGAGGAAGGATCTTTTTCCATTTGTGTTTTTCTTTTTTTTAAGAAAATCGTTGTAATAATATAAAAGAGTGGGTGAGAGAAAATTCACAGGTGGCTAACAGGTAAGTGAAGTTTCCCTTGAATATTCTCAGAAAGTTTTCAAAGATCTCTAGGTAGAATACTGAATCTGAGGCTGCTTCCAAACTAATACTATTTTATGGATGGGATTCAATCATGTACTGGCAATATCTGATTGTGCAATTAAAGCAGATTTGGTGCTTTTGTGAAACAGGTAAGTAAAAGTAAAGGTAAAGGACCTCCGGGTGGTTAAGTCCAGTCAAAGGCGACTATCTCGCTTTCAGGCTGAGGGAGCTGGCATTTGTCTACAGACAGTTTTCCGGGTCATGTGGCCAGCATGAATAAACCGCTTCTGGTGCAACGGGACACCGTGACGGAAACCAGAGCGCCCAAAAATTCAATTTACCTTCTTGCCACAGCTGTACCTATTTATCTACTCACACGGGCCTGCCTTTGAACTGCTAGGTTGGCAGGAGCTGGGACAGAGCAATGGGAGCTCAACCCTCCGTGCGGATTCGAACTGCCAACCTTATGATCAGCAAGCTCAAGAGACTCGGTGGTTTGGACCACAGCGCCATCCATGTCCCTGTTTTTGTGAAACAAACCCACTCCCCACTCCAAAAAGAATTTAACTTCTTGCATTAAGGACAGTGACAGAAAAGAACCCTGGAAAGTGTGGGATAACAATTGCTTTATTTGACATCATATTACCTTGCAAACAAATCAAAACGAATGCTCAATAAATGGTGTACATTGTATATCTTCTCCAGACACTTTGTGCAAACAGGATTGAATGCTCAATAAACTTCTCGTCTTTGACTCATATGCCTCTCTTAAACATCAGTTTAAATACCATGCAACCTTGGCCATACAGCAAAACTCTCTGCCTCCAACTTACTTATATAGGCATCATTTCAGATTTGACAGGTGTGGACATAAAAACATTTCAATAGAGGAGGCATCATCTCTCCTTCCCCCCATCTTTTTCTTTAAAAAGAGGAAGAGTTTGTGCCTCTTTGGCATGCATACCTGCTGAGTTCATAGGTTCATTTACTTGTTTGTAACAACCATCGCTAAGTCTGTAGATCCAACAGGCTAGAGGAACAATCGCTTCCAAACTGGACAGGTGGATTGGGTGGTGCTTTCTAAGCTTTCTAAACATTACTCCTGCCTCCACTGTTCTATCTTCATGGTCCATGGTGGCAGCTCTCATCTTACATCTCATCCATTGCCCAAAATGTTAGGGAGGAGATGGGCAATCCCAGCATGGTTTCTCCTCACTGCTGCTGCTGCTGCTGCCATCCATCTTCTCAGAACACGGCTTCCTTTGAAGCCCAAGTCCCAGATCTGGTTGACGACGAAATGCCAGGCTTCCTCAAACTCAGCCCTCCAGATGTTTTTGGCCTACAACTCCCATGATCCCTAGCTAACAGGACCAGTGGTCAGGGATGATGGGAATTGTAGTCTCAAAACATCTGGAGGGCCGAGGTTGAGGAAGCCTGCAAAATGCAGTGAAGCTCTCTCTGAACCACTTTCTGCTGTCAAATCTTAATGATGCCTTTGGGCTTCTGGGCTGAGATTTTACATATAATCTTACTTGGGGGTGAGGAAGACAGATTTCCCCTTCAGTCAGATACGGCTACATTCTTCAACAATGGCATGGCTCACGTCCTTCAGTCATCTGTATTTCTTTAGAAAGAGATATAGCATTCCTCTTGCAAGTGCACCCAAGGTATTCTGCTGCCAGAGGTGGACCTCCCCCTCCCCACCTCACCCAAGTCAAGTTGCATGGTATTCAAGGACAGTTATTTTGGCACCGAGGGTCATAAACAAACAAGCAAACAATCCCACAAGTGCTTCTCTTCCTCCCTGCACCCTGGATGTAATGATAAAATAACAGTACATTAAGAAGCTAGACATTTTATGTGTCCTTTCATAACACCCAAAATTAGCTGCCCGAGATGGCTACCTCACTCTGATTAATTGTCGGGTTGACCCTAATACCACTGGCATGGCATACTTTGTTTATTTGTTTTTCTTGTGGCACAAACCCTCAAAAGTTAATTTCCAGATTTACATGAGCACTAGCAGCCTCATACCCAGCATTTTATTTTGTGAACTGCCCTGATATCTACAGGTATAGGGCAGCATACAAATGTATAATAATAATCGCTCAGGAATAATAATAATAATAATAATAATAATAATAATAATAATAATAATAATAGCAGCTCAGGAATTCTATGAAGCCCAAAAAATCTGGGCAGTTTTTTTTTTAATTCAGTGGTTAAAATCAGTGGTTTTGAATGGTTCAGTCTGCCTTCTTCAGTCCATATGGTGTCCAATTCTAAATACAGATGAAAATTTGCTCCTTGATCTCAGGAACCATTATGTAAATTTAGTTACAATATCTAAAGACATGTCCAGATGCATAGTAAACAAACAATTTCTCAAAGTACATAGTAGACATAGTATCTCACCCAGGTGCAAGATTTAGGATTAAAGCCCCAATAAACACTATTATATGCAGTGCAGATATAATTATTGTCCAGGAGACAGAGAACTAGGCTTGAACTCTAACTTAAGTCAATTCATCCAAAAGAAAGAAAGAAAGAAAGAAAGAAAGAAAGAAAGAAAGAAAGAAAGAAGTGATTCTAGAGGATTAGGGATGGAGGGTGAAATTCAGATTGTTATGGATTTTAAAGTGAACCTACCTAATTCACACTTTCTCAAACAATATATGAACTGAAACATGGATATCTTTTGAAATTTGCACTTCTCTGCGTTTTGTTATGCAGTTCTTCCAAGAAAATAGTTTAGACAAAAATGTATTGCAAGGAGTGTACACAAAAATGAAAACAAGCTATAAAAATGCCCTATAAAAATGCATTCTGTTGGGGGAAATTGCTTGCAAATACATGTATAGTAGACAAAATTGCATACAAAAAGTGCGTGTTATGAGCATTAAAATGCTGGTGGGTTTTCATGAGGACTTAAAAAAAATATACAAACTGATGCAGAAATTTGGAGAACTAAATATTCAGAAAATGAGAAACTGAGAGAAACCAAAATTGACAGAGGAGGAACCATATATGTTAGAAGCCTCTGGACAGCAGAAAGACGTGTGATATGGCAAATGATTGTGCCAGCCATTTGCTTCATCACAATTGCATTTTATTTTTTTTGCAGGGCAAGGCTAATTGCAAAATGTGATGACAGAGGAAGACACTTAATCCACCTGCTCTAGGTGTGGATTGGCGAAGAGAAGGGGTAGATTATTTTAAAAGGAAAGGGAGAGATCAGCACATAGATAAGCAACCATCTGCAGTGTTCTCCTCTTATCAGTGTGCCCTGTCTGGCTTCCCTGCATCTCTCTGGGTTCCAGCCAGGCCTTGCAAAAGTTGCTGCTTTGGGAAATGATCAATGGAAATCTCCAGGATTCTGACCTCGACCCTCCCCCTGGGAACCAGCTACCAATTGGCTGCCAATCTACAAGTGGGAGATACTGAACTTGCTCCATCTGAGGCCCGTTCCTCTCTCCCCATTATGCAAACAGATGGAAAAGATCCCTTTACACAAACCAGTAAAGTAACTTAAATGGGGGAGCATATTCACAAACCTCCAATATTTCCAATGATTTTCCTGGGGGCATATTTGATTTGCAGCAGTGCAATTAAGGGGAAAGGGTTTTTGCAAAAGATTCTCCCCACCTTTTTGGCCACCTTTTTGTTGCCTGCTTATGGTTGTGGTGGTGGGACAGTGGCCATTGTTATAGCGTGGGGATAGTGATTCAGCAAGTGACTTCAGCTCTTTGACATAGCAGGCAGGAGACAGCTTCTTCATGTAACACTATTTATTCAAGCAAACAAGACTGGGGAACTGAGGAGAGGGAAGCTACATTTATAGGGACAGTAGACTGGCTAGAAAGGATACATTTTGGAGGGAACAATCTCAAGCAATCACAAAGCTGCCTTTTGGTGGGAACCAATAAGACTGAGGATCCAAATGCAGCAACTTGAACGAACCTATAGTAGCTGTTCCTTCTGGAACAGGAAGGCAGTTACTTTCCCCTAATGTGAATACAGACAATAGTAATACAGATATGATAACCCTTGAAACACAACACCCATGTTCCCCACTGCTGCCATTTTTAAACCTTCTGTTTTTTAACCATGTTGTGTATTGATTCATTAACACTAGTAAAGGCAAGAGACACGGCCTTAGTCTGATTTTGCTTCGGACATTATAATCAGCTAAATTTCGCAAAGCCAAGTCACAGGCAAGGAAGAAACATCTCCCTCATTTAGCATCTCACCCTGGCATCATGCAAGTAAAAATAAATAAAATGATGCCTCCAGACAGAATGATCAGTGTCATATTAAGTGGGGCAAGGCTTTCCCACTGTTCCCACCCCACCCTCTAAATCACAAGGGGGGGGGCTGAACCTGTAAACAGGGTGGTGAATTTGTAGGGGCTTGGGCCCCGGGGCTATTTTGGCCCAGCCCTAATTTTGTGTACACCAGGCAACAGGAAGTAAATTATTTTCTTTTTGTATCCCCTGTAGCTCCCTGCTCCAAAAGGTTCCACAACCCTCTAGAATAAACTTTGAAGGTGTGCAGAGTGTCCATTCTGATGGTGGGTGGGTGTTCTTAAAAATGAAATCTTTATTCACATTATAATAAAATTTAAATTTGTGATTGAATTACCTTCATTTAAAAGGATTTTATTTCTTTAATCTTTATCATACGGACAGTCTTACAAATTGCATATCTCTTTCGTCTGTTCAGTGATTAATCTCTAGTTACACATTCTCCAGTTATGGATTTGTTCATTATTTCTATTAAATTATTTAAATTGTATTCTGGTCTTTGACTACCCATATTGATAAATTCTAACTTATTTAAATATTATAAAGAGATTCTTTAAGAAAAGGATATCTGCCATATGGAACTCAATAGAAGATTTTCAGATTTGATTCTGTGTTATCCCTGATAGCAATTAGAAGTCTCTCTGTTCTGTTATTTGTGGCGACATCATCATCATCATCATTAAATAAGATCCTGATATTTTATATGTGTTGTACACACATGTTTCTTACCCATTTCAAGCAGTTATTCTGCATTTATACCTTCAGCCTTAACTGGTAACAATTTAAGCCCATCCATCTTTATTATGTAATAGTTGAAAGCAATTATTTTGGATGCAATTGTTCTATTTAGGATTAGGGTTTTGACATCCTAATTAACTATAAAAGATTCTTAGCAGTCTATGGGTTGACGCTTTTGTCAACCTCTTTAGGACTTTATTCTATCAGGATTATTTACACTCAGGATTATCAAGTCTTTTTCTTCCACTTAAATCCGTTCAGTTGCATAGCTAATTCCTGTTCCGTCTCCTTGACAAATCTTTTCACAAATGCTCATCCTTGATGAAACGGCTGAGAGCAATCTTCTTCGCAAATATGATTCAGACGTTTTCTGGAGGACCCTGACTATTGCTTATCTCAGCTGGCAAGGAGCCCAGAGATGGGAGAGGTCAGCAAATGCACCTGCATAACTCTCCCTTGCAACTCTACTGTCCTTGAAGCATTTGAGTCTTGGGAAAAGGAGGAGAGAAATACCAGCTGTGGCTTATGGACTGACTTTCAGCCCAGAGATCAGTATTTAAGAAGTGCTGCTGCTGCTGCTGCTGCTGCTGAGTTCCCCTTTGGGAGCTATTTCTATGAGGGTGGTATGTGTTTGTGTGTTCAGGGTGACTCTGTTATTATGGGAAATCAGGGTGGGAGAGTTTTGCGCATGTGGTATGGGTGGTTGTGAGCAATGGTTTGTGTTACTCAAGGTTGAATAGTGGGACTGAAAGGTGTCAAGGTCATCAGAAGCCATTGAGTAAGGTTGCATTGATGCAGAGTGGAGCCCTCTCTGTGTGAGAGAATTGGGTGTGTGTGTGTGTGTGAGTGCACTACTCCATGTGAGAGATGGGGTAAAAAGTTCTGCTACAGCCCCTTAGTTGTTTCACTTGCTTGCACGCCTTACCCAGGTATTTGGTTAAACTAGAAGTTATAATTTTTCGCACTGAAGTACAGCACTGCTTGCTTTATGGTGGGACTTTTGATTTCTTATTTATTGGACCTGTTTTTATTGTTCTGTGAATTTTTTGCATAATATCTTTTTTTCTCTGTATGTTTTTTATTACATTATTTCATTGTTCCCTGCTCTGGAACTGAAACTATTCAATGCATATTTCTATTTCTATTGTAAGCAGGGCTTTAGCTGTCACTGTTTAGTTGAAACCCACAAGAGCAATAGAAAGCATGTAGGTCTTCATTCTACCGTCCTAAGAAGAACCTGCTGGCCCATCTGGTCCAGCATCCTGTTCTCACAGTGGCAAACCAGATGGCTGTGGGAAACCAGCAAGATGGATTTGAGCACAAGAGCAGTTTCCCCTCCTGAGGTTTCCTTCTCTTACGCTGTGTTCACACTCCCATTTACTGTGCATTCACTGCATTTCCAGTGCTGAGCTTTTAATCTGTGTTCACACAACAACATTATCCCCAAAGCACATGTCTCCTGTAAAGGTAAAGGGACCCCTGACCATTAGGTCTAGTTGTGGACGACTCTGGGGTTGCGGCGCTCATCTCGCTTTACTGGCCAAGGGAGCCGGCGTACAGCTTCTGGGTCATGTGGCCAGCATGACTAAGCCGCTTCTGGCAAACCAGAGCAGCGCACGGAAACACGGTTTACCTTCCCGCCGGAGCGGTACCTATTTATCTACTTGCACTTCGTGCTTTCGAACTGCTAGGTTGTCAGGAGCAGGGACTGAGCAACGGGAGCTCACCACATAGCGGGGATTCGAACTGCCGACCTTCTGATCAGCAAGCCCTAGGCTCTGTGGTTTAACCAACAGCACCACCCACACTATGTCTCCTGTACTTCATTATAAAATTAGTACTACTGTTGGATGTATCCTTTTCTCAAACCAGCTTCACACCGATTGCAGTCTTTAAGCTCTTTCAAATTTGTCTCTAGCCAGGGTATGAATATTTCTGCATAGGGTAAAGGCATCCCTGCCTCATCAATGCCCCCTGGTGTGTGGCTAAGCTAAAACAAACTGAAGATGTGAACAGCTGGAGGGAGGAGAGTGCTGTGAAATGTGAAGGAAGGGAGCCACCTCACTGCACTCCCACCTTTAGACTTCCTCAGGGAGAAACAATGACACTTACCCTTTCCCTTCTACAAATCCAGAACAGTGAAAGGGGCTGACTGAATTCTGGAGTGCTCAGAGAAACCTGGGTTCAGGTGACATAATTCATGGATTTAAGAGTCTTGCCTGAGATTACCCACCAACCCTTAGTCTTGCTTTAGACATGCCCTTGGTTGGTGAATGGTGGGGCAGCAAAGGGATTCCTTTCTGACCCCCTTCCTATTTGTGACAGTTCCTTCATTATGAGCAGTAGTTATTTTGAGAAGACTACAGGGGCAAGATTTGACCAACACTGGGATGGTGGAGGGCTGTCCAATCTCTAATCTCCCCCACCCCGTCAAGTACTAGTGCTCAGAGGATATTCTACTTAGTCTTTGAAACCAGATGCATATTTGTTTTTAAAAAAAACTTCACACTATAATTCAGTAGGCCATAGAACACACAATTCCAATAATATTCACCAGTTGCTCTTTTTTCCAGCACAGTTCATGTTAACGAAAGGTTTTTGACTAACCCCGATTCACACTGTGAGAGGGATGGTAGCTCATTGGTGGATCCTGCCCTCTGTCATCCCAGGGGTCTCCAGTCAAAAGGAGCAGGGAGCAAGAGATGGGGAAGACCTCTCTCTGCCTGAGGCTCAGGAGAGCTGCTGCCAGTCACAGCAAGCAATACTGGGCCAAATAGGCAAACAGACTGACCCGGTATAAGGCAGCTTCTGTTCTCAGTAAAGGAGTAGAGTAGAAGAAGTTACACAACCATTTAAAGTTGTGATCATTAATTTGGCCTCTGCATGAGTTCTCAACACCAGCAAGCGATCTCCAGCAGTAACTAAATGGGATTTAATGAGGAATTACCACTGAAAGCTTTAAACAGGACAATAGTTCTAAATATAGACCATAAAATAAAATGTTACCCTGTGTGTGTCCCCAGTTGGCATCTGGAAGGCATGGAGCTGAAATCCCCGGAATGAAAATTGGAGCTAAGATAACATTTACCCTTGAGGTCTATAGCAAACTCCTGTCACCAGCTACCGAATACAGTGACATTGACCTGTGGGCAGGGCACTTCTTTACCCCAGTTGAGAAGATGAGTTATTAGACCAGGGATGAGGACCCCTTCTGAGCCTGAGGGCCACATGTCATGGCCAGAGACAAAAGTGGGTGGAATGGCAGGCTAGTTTCTACACACATTCTGCTCTGTCCTCCATTCAAGCAAGCAAGAGGCATTATCAAGAGTTCAAGGACTGCATTTGCCCCCTGGGCCTGAGCTACCCTACCCCTGAGTTAGGCAAAGGGTAAAATACAGACAACTGTTTACCAAGTTGTTCCTTACTGCAATGTGTGCCTGTCCTATCTTCAACTGCCTAGGAAACTCACTAGGAATAGGACAAGGATTAGGATGGAACACCAGGGTAGATCTCCCACGATGGCTGTATGGATTTTGGAAGCAGGGGCAAACAAACCTAGCACAGGAGGGTGGACCTGAAGGTGAAGCCTATTGCAAGTCAGGCTGTAAACTGAAAACTCCACCTGAAGCACCCTGGAAAAGAGACACTGGGAAGCAGCAGGCTGAAAGATGAGTCAAGGAAACTAGCTCGCTGAGAAGTCACATAGGTACAGGCTCTTGCAGGCCTCACCTTGGAGGCATTTATAACTAGTTTAGGTTGGGTCACGGAGAAGCAATATGCAGCTAGTTGGAGGCTCCAGTCATTCTAGGGTCCAAGAAAGCAACTCATCGTTTTTCTTCTATTTCCTATAATTTGGCCAATGAGTGGTTCACCACAAGGGGTGCCAGTGAGCAGGAGAATCCAGTGAGACCAGGAGAATCCAGTTGTGGCAGATCTTGACGCCTGTTGAACATGCAAGAAGAAGAAGAAGTAGAAGTAGAAGAAGAAATAATTTATTTCTACCCCACCCATCTGGCCACTCTGTGCAGGTTTCAACAGAACATTAAAAACAGAATAAAACTTCAAACATTAAAAACTTCCCTAAACAGGGCTACATTCAGATGTCTTCTAAAAGTGAGATAGTTGTTTATTTCCTTGACATCTGGTGGGAGGGTATTCCACAGGGCAGTTCCCTGTAAACTCACTTCTCACAGTGAGGGAACTGCCAGAAGGCCCTTGGTGCTGGACCTCAGTGTCCGGGCTCAATAATGGGGGTGGAGACGCTCCTTCAGGTATACTGGGCCAAGGCCGTTTAGGGCTTTAAAGGTCAGCACCAACACTTTGAATTGTGCTCGGAAACATATTAGAACAAATGCTTCTAGTCCCCCTTCCATCATACATACACCTCCATAAAACTGGAACCAAATTTGCATTATTCAACCCAGCTGCAGAACCAAATATTCTGGTAATAAAATATTTTTTAAAGAAAACTGCAGCATTTTAATAATATTCCTAGGTTTTTCATTAAACTACTGTCTAGCTTTGGAATGTGTGTTTCACTCCTTTTAATTTATTTGTTCTCCTAGCTTTCATCTGCTTAGATTAGAAGCATGTCAAGAAAGGGACAGTGGCTGAAAGTAAACTAATGAGATTCAAAGTTAACTGAAAAAGGCAATGGTTCTCAAACTTTTTTTCTGGGCCACACTTTCAGAATAAAAAATTGCTCATACTACATCAGATTCTTTTATTGATAAGAAACGCATTGGAAAACAAAAAGAAACAACTCCTAAAAGTGCTTGGTTTATAACACAGAATACTACTATCTCTGTGGACACACAAAACGAATAACAAAATGGACAAGGAGGTAGGACTTGGGCTTCTGGGTGATAAATAATGTTAAATATGGATCAGATGAGAGTCTGACCTTAAAAACGATTTGCTGGGGCATTGTGCCCCTGCTGCTATTTATACACCTGTTTACCAAGTAGGTTTACATGGATTGTATGACAGAGGGCTAAAAACTCAAGAAACAATGCACGTGCACACACACAGACAGAGCTCTTGTATGTGCAAGCCAGTCTGCAAGACAGAAAGCTTAACTTGAGGCCCTTATGGTCCACCAGCTTTGTAGCTCACAAGTTAAGCAGACCTGATCTAGTGAAAGACAACTGCACTGTAGTTACACACTCTGCCAAGCCTGCCCTGTGTAACAAGGGTAATAAAATGCCAGAAAGAGAACCTTGTTGAAAGCTCATTAATGGCTATGTAAACATTTCCCTGGACATTAGAATTTTACGGAAAAGGTTGAGAGAGTTCTATGGGGTGCGTGGATCTTTGAATCTGGGTTAGCATTTTAACCTTGAACTTCAGCTTGAATTCAGTGACACACATAAAGTACTTGGTTGGGTGGCAAAGAGAGGAACTGTGTCACCTAAAAAGACACATGACACCTCCAGTTGGAGAACAGCTTTACCAAAGGTGTCGTGGACTTTGAAGACAATCGAACTCAGAACGCAAGGGAGAAGCATGCTAAGAGGAAGGCACGCTTGGCAAATCCACACCGTGATCAACTCCTGCCTGGGAACCAATGTCCCCACTGTGGAAGAACGTGTGGGTCCAGAATTGGCCTCCACAGTCATTTACAGACTCATTGTTAAAATCATGTTTATGGAAGACAATCTTACTCAGCTACGAATGATCACCAAAGAAGAAGAAGAATGATATCAGAAAAAAATAACCAATAACCAATAAAGCTGGTGGGGGGAAAGTCATTTATGAATGTCTGTCTAAACAAGAGCACTCTTCCAATCCTATTCTCTCTGGACACAAATGTGCATGGTAAATCCAAAGGGTTACCATGTTCAATGGTACTAAGAGGTCAAGAAGGAGAAGGGTTGCACGCCCCTTGTCATTCTCACCCCGAAGGTCATCCATCAGAGCGACCAAGGCTGATTTGGTCCCAAATCTAGGCCTGAAACCAGACTGGCACAGATCCAGATAACCAGTCTTACTCATGACCCACTCAAATATTGCCCCAGAAGGAAGTATTTGCACCCAGGTGATAGTTGTTGCAATCTGTTGAGTTCAGGGCTGGCTTTTTCAGTAGTGGCTGCACTATGTGCATCCATCCATCCATACACATATTGTCCGAGGTTAGGAAAACCTTGGTTTAATGTATAAGCATTGATAAAATTCAAATGCAAACAAGAGCCAAGGTGTCAAAATCCCAAGTCTCAGTACCAAGGCTGACCATCTGAGTTATTCCTTCTGAGAAAATTGTCATTTTAGCTGTGATGTTAAAAGAGTGAGCACAAATAAACATAATGCTTTTCTTGAGTTTTTCATAGCACTTCCGTAGCACACAGCTTGCTGTTTCTCACTTATTTATTCCTGAAGGCCTAGAAGGCCACCTGGTGGCTGGCATCTTTCTCCTTGTCCCATGCTAGGCAGTTGTACCCAAACAATTGTTCTTAATGGGTGTTTCTGTACACTAAAACTGGCTTAATAGTTGCACCTTTGCCCCAGGGAAGCCTGAGAACTAGAGTGCTGTAAAGGGGATAATGAGAGCTATAATATTATTCTCATCACCTGCATAAAATTATAGTTGACAGGATTCTGTTTTGGGAGCTAAAACTGCCCAGAGTTGGAGGTGGAATTGCAGAGCTCTTGTTTTCTGTCCTATGCACATTCATTTTTCTGGCTAGCCATGGTCTTTGGTCAAACTAGTTTGGGAAATTTAGCTCTTCAAGCAATACCTGAGAAAAGCCCAAGGAAGTGTGACAAACATCATGGCTGCTATTGATGTGTATATCCATTTGCTTTGACTGGCACAAGTTCTTAGGGATGTATCCAACCAAGTCACTGAAATCAATAGACCTGACTAACTTTAGTCCATTGAATTTCAATGGGCTTGCACTGAGTATAACTAAGTTGAATATAATCCTTACTGGATAGTACTAATGGTGAGTAACGTACTCATCTTCAATGCCTGGAGCAGTGTGGGAATTCGTAAAGCAGCTTTTAAAAACAATAAAACATCACAAAAGTGTTAATAAATGATATGACTGAATGTTACTGTGAAAGCTTGCATTCCAATGAAATATAAAGAAACACTTTTTACTTTACTTTACTTTAATGTGTTGGTTGGTGCCCCTTGGTTTGTAATAATCAAAAGTGCAATTGTCCAAGACTGTTTATACCAGCCTATTAGCCCATAAAGATGAAAGCAATGTATATTCTAGCAGAAGTCAACAAACAGGTTATCAATTCCAGATCATCTTCCATAATGAAATTTCTCAGAGTACATTTTGAGGGGATGACTAGTCATGACCAGTCATGTTCTTCATCTTCAAAAATATTCTTCTCAATTTAAAAATAATAATAATTAGACAAGTCCAATATATATGAAATATATTAAATATGAAATGTCCACATCTGGTGATTGAGACCTCCAACAACAGCTGTTATGTTTCCAGCTGACAGGAATTAGCAAAACTGGATTTTTAATTTATTTTTAAACTCCCTTTAAATGTTACATTAATAAAAAGTACATTTTTCCATGGCCCAAACTACTCTTTGTCTGAGACTATTTCTCCAATCAATTCCAACTTTTATTCGAAGTGTAATCTTTTTATGTCTACATTTACAATTAGATGGCATACCGGTAATTCTACCCCCTCTCTCATCGAGTTCAACAGCTCTGAAACAACTTGTCACAAACAAAGCAACCGTGATGGTCTCTGCTCCTATCATTATGAGGGTTGTAATTGGGAGGGGCATTGAACTCTTTCCTCCCGGATGATTCCTGACAAAAATAACTCATGCAAAGCACTGAGAGGAAAATAGCACAATTGCAGCAGGACAGCATCTCTCCCTATTGCAATCCCAATCTATAGCTCTTATTCCCCTGGCTGCTGTTTGCATTTTTTTTAAAAAATGTGCATGTTAAATGCTTTTAATGTCACATCTGGTTTGGAACTCTGAAGTGGCACTTCTTTCAAGTTAACATGAAAACAGTAGAGACGGGAGCATAATAATTCTCATGACAAATTAAGAAAGAATTGCCTCATTTCCATTGATTAGTCTTCCTCCACTCCAGCAGAGAATTTCACACACAAACTTTGGCGATGACCTTCAGTCCATTCCTTATAGCTTCTGTATGAAGATAAACAGTTTCATGCAAATAAAGCGGAAGAAAGTGTAAATGAAGATGCTAACATTTATCCCTTCTTCGAAACATGGTGCTCCATAACAAAGCTCTTCAGTGAGTTGGACCTCCTTGTATTCATCATTTCCTTTTTACAGAACACAGTCATTAAAGCAAGTCTACAGTAAATTGAATCTGCACTGAAGGCTTTCAGATGTGTAGTTACAGAACATCTTCCAAGGAAAGGAGACCAAATGTAATTCAATGTACTGTACCAAGGAAAAGGTAATTGATTTATCTTTTCTCTGATACTGGCAAATGGACAGACATGGTCCTGTTGCTTTTGTTCTGGCTCTTACGCTTGGGTAACATTAATTGGCA
This sequence comes from Lacerta agilis, assembly GCF_009819535.1. Lineage (NCBI taxonomy): Eukaryota > Metazoa > Chordata > Lepidosauria > Squamata > Lacertidae > Lacerta > Lacerta agilis. The sequence goes on from NC_046313.1 coordinate 67,967,156, forward strand.
CTTTGAGCTCATCATCATCATCATCATTTATTACTTATACCACGCCGATCACTAAACTGGGCACCATATTAAAATTTTGAAAGGCTTGGCCCCTACAAATAGGTTCATAATCTAATAAAACACAGCACACAAAGGAAGGGGGATAAAGAGGAGAGGGGGTAATTAACACAGAAAGATTGGTTGGAAGTACCTGGCAGAGAAGCATGGAAAATTAAGGAAAAAAGGAAAATTGAAGCACAAACAATCTAAGCAGCTTGACCACAGTCACAAAGCAAATCAGTGGGGGAGACGGGATGGTGATGGTGATGATGATAGTAATTATGAACACAAGAACTGGTAGCAATTTATACTTCCACCAAAGTAAGCCAATTCCATCCCACCAAAGTACAGAGCCTCCACCATCTAATTATCAATGTTGGAAAGTAATGATTGCATGTTCTGGAGTGTTGTTATGACAGGGAATTGGGGTGGTGGTGGTGAGAAAATATTAAAGTTAACTCTTCCGTTTACCTTTTGTTTATTAGATCTGAATTAAGTGAACGTTCCCTTGCAAGGCCCTGACACCCAATTTGAGACTGCTTTCTTAAAGAAAAATGGCGATCAGCAGACTTGCAGAAGGCGGTAGGTTTTCTAGATTTGGTAGTATGTCTTGATATGCAATGTTATGCTAATCTAATGCTAATGTAATCCAAACTTGATGTTTGGAGAAGCTGGAGGAGAAGGAGGGGACAGAGGGTGAAGAAAGAACTTGGAGTGGAGGGGGGGGGCTTTCCCCCATCCTTTGGACCCCCTGGGAAACTCAACAAACCTGCTCAACCAGGAACTGGGTGTGGAGAGAGCAGCTGAATGGGACACAGCTGTGGGCAGCCTGAGGAAGTGCCATCCACCTTGGGCCTGCCCCAAAAAGCAAGTCTAGAGTGAGAGACTAGGGCGATGTCCACTGTTTCCAGGAACTCTTCTTGTTGTGATACTTTTGTAGGTGAACTTTTTTTTTGGGGGGGGGGGGACCCAGTGAACTGCACTGAAGTCAGAGGCCTGGTCTACAACAGGATGGCTGGCAATATAACCATGTTATTAAAGTGTCTCTTGGTGCTTAGTTTCTTTGATTCAAGTGAATGTCTTACATTTGACTGTTAGAAGAAAAAGTAAAGAATCTGCAGTGGGTGGCATTGGTGAGCTATGGGATCAAACCAGACCCTTGTCCCATTGGGGCAACAGAGTCAGGGTTGGGAGCTGGGTTTTGCCTCCAACTTAACAAAGTCCCTTCTTATATAATGGAATCATAGAATTGTAGTTGGAAGGGGCCCTGAGGATCATCTAGTCCAACCTCCTGCAATGCAGAAATATGCAGCTGTCCCATACAAGGATCAAACCTGAAACCTTGGCATTATCAGCACCACACTCTGATAACCCTCTGATTGTAGTTCAGTGTATGGCTATAAGAGATGTCACCTAAGCTCTCTCTTCAGATATTTCAGACCTAATTACGAAAGTGTGTGGGCTTGTGATAGGGCCCCTTGGGGAGTGTGTGCTGGGTATCTGGAAAGCAGAAGATCTAGCTTCCAGCAGATCTTAGTAATTTCTTTCTTAATCGCTTCAGAACTTCCTTATTTGTCATTGCTTCAATTAAGAGACCTGGCTTCCACCGACAGATCTGCCAGGCCACCTGCCTCAACAACAGCAGAACAGTTGCCTCAGTTGTTCCCTGGACAGTAGCTCTGTGGAGATCTGCTTTGAGCAGAGAGATACTATTCAGAAAGTATTGCAAGTTATCATTCTTTTTCATTATCTGGCATGTAGGAGGACACTCTTGACGTGCCTATTAGCTTCAACTACTTAATGCGAGCTTTTACACGTCTCATCTTCTATTATCTTCATTACGTAAATCCAAAGGTTAAAAAAAAAGTAGTGACAGCTGAACACTTCAGCCTTCTTAGCCAAATGATGACTACGGGTGCTAGTCAACTAAGTTTTACTCAGAGTAGACCCATTGAAATTAATGAATGTGACTAAGTGAGGTAGATTTTCTTTTCTTCTTCTTCTTACTTTGTCATTTTACATACATAATAAAAGTTAACAAAACCAAAGAAATAAAACTCCCCATGCTGGAAAGCCATTAACTTCAAGATTTCTACTCTGAATAAAGCACAGCTGAATTATCTTGATATCACTATAGTCCAATTTTTCTCAAACAGAACAATTCTGTGCATGTTTACTTAATCTTAGTTTTTTTTTAATTAGTAGAGACCTGCTAAGATCTGACTCTCTCTCGTGCACACAGACACACAAGCACACATGTATATGCACACACACTAAAATACACACACCAGATTCATAAAGCAAATTAATCTCTCTGAGACAGAGTTCATGTTTAAACTGAAAATACTTCAGGCTCTTGGGGTTTCTCCTGATACTCAATTTTGTTTTTGAGAGGTAGATGCACTGTTGTTGTTGCTTCTTGGTTGCTATGGAGAATCAAGATAACTGCCCTTGTAGAAGCTCTGCTGTGCTGAAAATTAAAGCTGCATTTTCTGAGTACTCAATGTACAGTCGTTGGGAAATTATAATTTCCTCTTGAGTTAGCACATCCATTGTGCTAGTGTGAAATGGTTCCATGGATGTCATGGGCCGCTATATGATGCCTGCAGCATTGCTGAAAATGAAGAATATTCAGTACCTCCAGAATGGGTCACTTCATACATTCTGTGGTGGCAAATCCATATTTGCCATTGTACGCATGTTCCTCAGAGAACAGGGGCAATTCTGGTTTTCTTGTGGGTCATCTAGAAGTGACATAAATCATATGAGGACTTCTCCACCCACACCCACACACCCTATCTACTAACCGCATCAGCTTCTCAATTTTCTGCTAGACTCAGTGAAACATCATTGTGTTGAAAACACAGGGCTGTGCAGTCATCACAGATACTGATTGTGGGTTGTATGAATCTGTTCTGTGGGTTCCACCAACCCGCTGTGCAGATCTGTGGGGAGAGCACGAGGAGAGGAGAGGGTGGAGAAGTTCTTCAGCACAAGCTGAAGTCTTTACATGAACTTAATGACTTTGTTGTATACAAACCTGTACACTTAATGAAGAGTTAAACGCTGGCTTTTAGTTAAAAAGGTGCAGTAATAAATAAACAAACTAGCCAAGCAGCCAACGGTGAGAACAGTACAAGAATTCAAGAAGCAGAAAACCTGAAGAAAGATCCATGAGCTGCAAATATCCATCCCCCGCTCACATCTATATACACCCATGCATTCCTAACATTAAAGCCATGCAGTGGATTTTAACTGCTTGGGGAACCCACGTTAGCTACAAAGCATATTATAAAATATACCTAACTAAATGATTCATAAAGTTTACTTGTACATATACCTTTAAAATGCAATGTGCTGCAAGGGTCTTAGGAGCTAACACGCTTAACATCTGTAACAGTGCCCTAATACAGGTTGGTAGCCGTGTTGGTCTGCCATAGTCGAAACAAACAAACAAACAAACAAACAAACTCCTTCCAGTAGCCCCTTAGAGATCAACTAAGTTTGTTATTGGTATGAGCTTTCGTGTGCATGCACCCTTCTTCAGCCCTAATACTTGCTTGTCAAAACTGTTTTAGCAGTGTGGAATTTAGAATGGGGAAACAGTGGCAGCAGAGTGCTTAACCCTTTCCCCCACAGTTTGAAATTCGTGTTTGAGAGGGCCAACGTGAACTTGAAATTTTACAAGCGGTGGTGGTGGGGAGCCACTTGGGAGATTCTAAGGGGGAAATGGAAGGCAGCAAAGGATTAAGTTTCCCCGTCCTCTCTCACTTCTCTAATTATGTCTCTGTTGATTTTTAAGATGGGATCGCTCAGTCAGTAGAGCATGAGACTCTTGACCTCAGGGTTGTGGGTTCGAGCCTCACGATGGGAAAAGGATTCCTGAATTACAGGGGGGGTTGGACTAGATGACCCTTGTGGTACCTCCCAACTCTACAGTTCTATGATTCAGTTTAGCCTGAAAAGAGCACATGCTTTGCATTGCAGGAAGGTCCCAGGTTCAATCCCCAACATTTCTGGGTAGGGCAGAGAATGTCCCCTCCCTGAAACCCTGGAGAGCTGCTGTCTTCTTCTTTTTTTAAAAAAAAAATATTACCGCAAAACAGTTTACATAAAACAACACAAACAAAAAAGGAACAGTACATCAATAACAACTACAACTACACACAACAACAACAACAACAACAACAACAACAACAAATTTTCTAACTTCACACACATTTTGGACTTCTGATTCACCTTATTGTGCTTTCTACATATTCTTAGCCTATACGCACTTCCTGATAATCTGGAGAGCTGCTGTCAAGCGGTGTGGACAATACTGAGTTGGTTGGATCAAGGGATACGACTTGGTTATATACAGTACTGTACTGTATATATAATAAGGTACCGGTAGTTTCCTGTGTTTCTAAGCAAAGTTGCAACAGTGCATCTTGACCACAGGGTGGCACTAGAAGGCTTTGTAGGAGGGTTTGGTTCCTGGTATAATTCAATGGTAGGGTCACGGCCAGTGAATTGCTATCTCCCTTTCACAGGCGGTAATCTCTGATGCTTCCTAAACCACTGTCTGGGAAATGATTGAATCTCTTTAGGTCAAAATTATCGGTAAAGATCAGCTTTAGCTGTCCTTGGATATAACACATTTTCTTTGTCCTTCCTTCCTTCCCACTCACCCACTCCTACAAAACCCCATTACTAGACGACGATGATGACTAAGACAATAGTAAGAAGCATTTATACGATGCATTTCAATGTGTGAATGTCCTTTGCCAGTAATCATTACACTATCCACACAAGATAGGCCTGTAGTACTATTCCAATGTTGCAGATTGAGAGGCAAGAGGTGACTTCCCTGTGAGGTGACTTAGGCTGCAGTCCTACACCCTGGGAGTAAGTCTCACTGAACTCCCAAGCAAATGGACAAACTTGTGCTCAGATAAGAACTAACCTCTTGGTCTGTTGATCACCTCAATACAAGAGCATTTTCTAATCTAGACATGTGGGTTTCAATAAACACATATTCCTCTTGGAGAAAAGGTTTGATGGTACAGCCGAACGATTTTGATGCTGCAAAATTGAGTTTAACTTTGCCTGTGTAAGTCAATCTTATTTAAAACTCTTCTTACTGCTATGACAGAAACTACACAACATCTAGGTTTTCACATACTGCATTTTGTTCTCATCGAATCGTAAAGTTGGAAGAGACCCAAACGGCCATCTAGTCCAACCCTTTGCAGTGTAGGAATCTCAACTAGATCATACTAGAATTAACTGGGGGTGCTTGATGAAATAAGCACAAAACACAGGTGGGGATTTCTGCCCCATTTCGAAACTATAAACACGCACACAAGGCACTAGGAACCTACCGGGAATAGACTTAAGCAGAATGTTCTTCCAAGGAATCTTTCCATTTTCCTCCCCTTTCAACACGTCCGATGGTATAAGGCCCTCTGCCTGCCAGTGATTCCCCAGAGGGCCATCTCTTTTGAGTCACATTCCAGTCCTGTGCCTCATGGTCCCTCTCCTGAAAATTTGCAAACCAGATGGGCAAAAGGGAATATTACAGCGACAGACTCATTCCTAATTACAGAGAGAGCCTCATCGCTAATTAAGTGCAAAGATGCATCTCAGAGAAAGCAATTCAATTTGCTTCTTGATTTGAATTTAAACCTCTCCAACAAAGTCAGGAAAAATACCTACATGATGCTTGGATGCCAACAACAGCAAGCAATGGCTTTGTGCATTCATGGTCAAGACTACTGCCAGTGAACACTGGAAGCTGTGCTATCTAACCAGGATGACCTAGATTCTCTGGGGCTAGTCCAGTTGGGGTGGGGAGGCTTAAATGCTGCTTCTGCCCTGGCTCCCCCTTTGGTCCCCCTAGATTCTCCTTCCCTTCATTTCAGAAATGGAAGTTAGGGGTTATTATGTGGCCAGCTCTTCCTCCTCCTCTTCCTGTAGCTCAGCCTTGTCTTCTCAGCCTCCCGTCCCCCACCTGCAATATAGAGTGCTACAACTAACACAAATCCTGTGCCAGTTCCTAGGCCTCTTGCGAGATTTCCTGTAAGCAGAGAGTCTCAACCCTGCTGCCATGTAGGATTGCCTTGGGCAGCTCACCCTTCCACAATTCTCCCCTCCCATCCAGTCCTAGTCCAAAACACAAGCCACTGGGCGCTCAAAGCCATAGCACCTTCTCAACAGAACCCTGCCCCTTGCTGTTAATTTATGAAAAAGCAGAACCTGAGGCATTTGTAAGTAACACCTCCTTGCTTGAGCCTGACTTTGTGAGTTTTAGTAAACAGGTAAAAAAAATATTATACAGACAGGACTTGTCAGTGTTTGTTTTTTGCACTGGTATTATCTGCTATATAGCTTGTTTGACAAAGTATTAATGCTTGTAGGCATTGTATATTCGGATGGATTTTGTGATTTTATATTTACCCAGTTTTTGTTTTGTATGTACCAGCCACTTGGGAGCTATGAGAAAAGAGGTCAGAACTTCCTTTCTTTTGTTGAGCAAAAGGGTCCCGGAAAGAGCTCTGCTGTCAAGCGTGAGGGCAGAGCAAGAGAGGATAAGGTTAACAAGAGCACTGCTGGGGAGAATGGAATAGATACTTCCAAGACGCTTCCTGCAACCATGAAGGCAAGAGGAGGGAAGGTAATCTATTCTGCCCATTTAGGCAGGAAGGAAAGGCCTTGGGCCCATCAATGCCTTTGTCAAAGGCCTTTCACAGGCCACCTAACAAACCCACAAGCTGGAGGGCCTGCTGGCATTTGAAAGGGACTTCCTTCTCGCTGTGTTCCAGACTGTGAGAAGTTCCTACAAAGAATCTTATTGTGCATCTCAGGATGGGATGCAGGGGTTGTGATGCTTTTTCTCTTGGGCCACAGCCAAGAGAACGACACAAAAGAGGCTTAGTCCTCTCTGGATGAGCTACTGAACAAATCTGGGTACCAGTAGTGCTGAGGAGAACCAGTACAGTGGTACCTCGGGTTAAGAACTTAATTCATTCTGGAGGTCCATTCTTAACCTGAAACTGTTCTTAACCTGAGGTACCACTTTAGCTAATGTGTCCTCCTGCTGCCGCTGCACAATTTCTGTTCTCATCCTGAGGTAAAGTTCTTAACCTGAGGTACTGTTTCTGGGTTAGTGGAGTCTGTAACCTGAAGTGTCTGTAACCCGGCCGAGATACCACTGTATAAGGGCCAGGATACTCTGAACATTATTATCAGGGGATGCTTCTTTCAGGTCAGCTCAAGAGAGAGAATACAGTCTTGGAGAAAGGAAAGCTATGATCAAGGTAGGGAAACCACAGTGTTGAGTAAGCCTTCTCGTTCAAAGAGAGACATAAACTGTACCCCACCCACAGAGAGTTTGCTGCTGTTCAGCCCTCTCATGTTCATCCTATTGCATAATATCAAATGCTGCAGTCGATTAACATATAAATAAAGCCTAGCCATGGGGCGAGCTGTAGCCATTTCTTGAGGATGGTCATCGTTTCATGATGGCATGACACTGCCTATTTTCCCCACTAAAACGTGATTTACAAGTTAAGGGATAACTTACAATATAGGCTCCCTGGTGCATACCGCATTTGGTGCATACCGCATTTGAATCTGCCCTGCTCACCCAAACAGCTTCTGGTCCACGGAAAGCTAACAGGTCAAAGATTCTAGATTGAGCCACTGTGAGAATAGCATGCTGAACAAGATGGCAATTGGCCTGATCCTTACTCTTCTTTCTGCTATGCTACTTTCTGAAACAATGAGAGTTTTGTTCGGTTTGGTTTTTTGATGGGGAATTATTCAAACCTGTAATTATCAGTTTGCATCCTGAAGTAATATGAACCCAAAAAGACTGTGTCTATACCAGGTGCTGCAGCATGTGTGAATTGGCTCCAACCACAAGCCTGTGAAGCAGGAGGATGGGAGAAGAAAGGTGGCAGAGGGGCTTCTGGCTTGTTTCAAAACACAATTCAAAAATGCTAACTTTGATCTATGAAGCCTGACATTACTTGGGATCTGTGCCCTGGAAGAACCATTTGCTCCTATGCAAAGCCAGCCAACTATTACAATCCACATCAGAGGCCCTACTCAGTGTGCCCCTGGCTTCAGGAGCAAGGTGGGTGAGAACAGGACACAGGGACTTCTCAGTTGTGGCATTTTGATTATGGGGTGCCACCCACCTGTCCATTAGTCCATCCTTGGGGGCCAGTTCTACTTTTATTGTTTCTATGGCATTTTGCTATGGCTTCTATTACTATATTTAACCATATATATTCATTTTATTTCACATATTTATTTATTTATTTACTTATTTATTTATTTATTTACATTTTGTTGTGTGAAATAAGACTGAAAACCAGAATGCAAACGTGTTGAGTAAACAAACAAACAACAATCTGCTATTGCCACATTCATTGAGTGTGGAACGTTGCCTCTCATCCAGCTATGCAACCAGAGTCAGGAGCTGCGAGGCTGTGCCTGTGAGTGGAATCTTAAAATGACACAGGGCTGGGTTCTGAGTTCTTGGTATAATGACAGAGAGAGCTTGTGTGAGATTAGACAGCGTCTCCAAATTGTTCAAATAGTGTTCCACCCACGATGTCTCCGACAGGCATTCTTCTGAACTTGTGTAACTCCACTGCTCAAGCGCATGTTGAACTGCCAGACCCACAAAGATATGGGTGTTCGGCAGCTAGACCTCGCTTCTGTAAACTGTAGCTTCCTAAGTACTTGGCCTCCTGCCTGTTACGCACAAAGGTGGCAGCATCCTGCCATGTAATGGCTGTAACAACAGCCTCCAAGATTGTTTCAGCAACTTCAAAACACAAAGATACACACACCCTGCGCCAAGCACCCCCAAACTCGGCCCTCCAGATGTTTTGGGACTACAACTCCCATCATCCCTAGCTAACAGGATCAGTGGTCAGGGATGATGGGAATTGTAGTCCCAAAACATCTGGAGGACCGAGTTTGGGGGTGCCTGCCCTATGCGCATCACAAATACAGTTAAGAATTCACAAATATTATAGGAATCTTAGAAATACAATTAAGCACAGCCAATGTGGTATAATCCCTATATAAGGAATAACTAGTCTTGACGTGAAGCGGAAAATATATCACCCTTAAATTTATCACTAAAAATGCAATAAAAAATAGCCTGCTGGTATGTTTTTGACATTATAGCCTATGTCCCAGACTAGTGAAATCATTCTGATATACAGGAAAAGCTGCATTCTTCTTCCAGCCTTGATAGCAACTTTAGCAGCAGTTTGCAATTTCATAACTATGTCCAAATCCACAACCTCCACCAACCCATCTAGATAGTTAAACAGCCATTCACAAGAACTTCATAGTAATTTGTCTTTTCTATTGTCTTTTCAGTGCCTAATCAATACTATCCTTTTTCTACAAGACTTTTCAATGGAGATATTTATCCCAGTCTGTAATCTATGTTGGATTTTAAATTGCTTTAATTGATTTTACATATAGGAATTATTTTGTTTTCATTGTTGATGTATTTACCGTGAAATTCCAACACTGTTTAATGTTATTACACTACCAGCAGATTATGACATGCGATTCTCCAAATCACCACCAATAATCTTGTGACAATTTGTAAGCACAAGGTTGCTTCATAAAGACTCAGTCTCTGAACCCACCAGAACCCACTATTTCTTCTTCTGTTGTAGAATTTGTTGCAAAATCATTAAAACTTGTTATTAGTTAAAATGACTCATGTGGTTATGGAAGAACTGGCAACAAAAGTCTGACATACAAGCCAAAAACAATGAAATTTTTAATTGTTAACAGTGAAAGAGAAACAAAATAAAGTGGAATGGTTGACTCAAACAAGATAGAAACCAAATATTTGTTTAAACAGAATGTTAATTAGCTGCACATTTGAAAACTATGAAATTAAGTTTGTCTTCCTTTGCTGAACACGGGTGCTACCACCTATGATTCAAATGTCACCTAAGTCATAAATGCTGTGTGGGTGGTCTTAGGCGATCATCCGTTTCCCAACATCAGCCCACCCATCTGTGGGGAAAGATATACTGACCAGCACCCCATCTACATGTGGACTTAGTAGTCATGGGAGAAGAATACAGATCCTCTTTCCAATATGGAGGAGTAAATGGACCAATCTAACAGTAGATGGAAATCACCAGTGGGGTCTCCTCACCTCAGGATCATCTTTAGAACAAGTGCATTTTATCATTCATATATATTACCTGGTGTGAGGTAGCCACTCACTTATTTCTAAAGAAAACACTGATTGTTCCCACAGGTCCCCTGCTGTGATTCTACGATGCCGAAAGATTGTTGTGACCCACTCAGATTTTTTCTTTTTACGCTTTTACACTGACGGCACACATTTTTACATGTGACCCTAAGAGGACTGGCCATGTGTCAGTGCAACCCTCAGCCTGAAAAAGGTTACCCACCCCTGAAATAGATGAGTGGCTGCAGAGCAGGGAATTAGTCACAGCAAGGGGGGGTGCGGAATGACAGGGAGCGAGGGGGCAGGTACATCTATCTCAACCGCAGGTCCCCAGTGGCATCAGTGTAAAAAGTTCACAGCAGCAAATATGACCCGCCCCTCCGTCTGTCAAAATTTGAAAATCGGATCTCTGAGTTTTGCCTTTGTTCCAACCTCTTTTTGGCTTCAGTGTGGTTTCCTAGTTACCGGTACTCAGAATTAAGTTTTTTAAAAAGCCATTTGCAAAGCAGCTCCTCTGCCAAGTCCATCATGATAAGCTTTGTGAGACCTGAATGGTGAACTGAAAGCAGAGCTGGGCAAGTAACTGCAAACTGCCTCCTTTTGCCATCCTGCTTCTTTGATAGGAAGATGGTCCCTGGTGTTTATCTGAACAGTGCGCTATCATAGCCCGTTTCTAGTTGGTCTTTTCTTCCTGAGAGCTGCTGCCTCAAAGCTGAGCCCAGAGCCAGGAGCGGTCAAAAGGTCCCAGCACGATGAGCCTCCTGGGATGGAGACCTGATGAGCGTTCATCAGAGTGCAATGGCTAAGTGTTCAGTATGCATTATTGGGGGGGGGGCTGCTGCTGCTGAATAGTCTACAATATTTTAATAATACCATTTTAATTGGTATTATACTTTAGGTTTCGCTTTATTTCACAAGAATTGCCATCTTCTCTAAGGAGGACTTTGGAGGACAGGAGGAGAGGAAATGATTAATAGAATTTCTGAGGTTAGAAGCAGGCCTATCCGATTTCAATTAATTGCTGGCATTTACGTCACAGCAACAGCAGGCGGTCTGGGGGGGGGGAGCTGAGTCAGACAGGGCACTTCATTTGTGTATAGTGCCAGGGGACTGGGTGAGGGGAAAGGGGGAGTTTACAGAGGAGGAGGAGGAGGACGGGATATTTCTCAGGATTAGTTTCCACCACAAATCTTATCATCTCAGGCAGCAATGACTGTGCTGGGTTGATCAGGCATACTCAGGACAAACTCGCTTGGCAAACAGCACTCACAAGCACTCAGTTATCTGCGGAAATGTAATGGGGAACAGATATGCATCAGCAAGTGCAACCCAGGACCAAATGGAACCACCTCTCTCACAAATATACCTCAGCATTAAACAACTACCAATATCTGGCTGCCCTATAATAGTATGCAAATGGAAGCTGCCTCACACCATTGTGTGGTCTCGACCTGCCTTAGGCGCCAGTCTGCTTCAGAAGGTGCTGTGGGGAGGTTCTTGTCGTGACTCACCAAGAGCTACATCTTCCTCAAACATAGCCTTTTAACAAGTGAGTGGCATGCAGCGAATGCTGCAGTCCTACCAAGATGTACAGCAGACCATCCAAGTGTCCCTATTTTCAGTGTGTATCTGAAGAAGTGTGCATGCACACAAAAGCTCATACCAAGAACAAACTTAGTTGGTCTCTAAGGTGCTACTGGAAGGAATTTTTTATTTTATTTTGTTTTGCCTGTTTTCCAGGGACAGTCCTGGAATTACAGAAGTCATCCCAGCTTCTGATTTGACCCCAGAATGTCCTGCTTTTCATTAGGATGTCGTTACTTTCATCAAAGAAATATTGGAGGGTAAGATGTCCCAATTTTCATCAGAGAAAAGTTGGAGAGCAGGGAGTTATGCAACCCCTGAGCCAAGGAGATAAGTAACCAGGCAACCTTTAGAAGACATCTGAAGGCAGCCCTGTAAAGGGGAGGTTTTTTTTTTAATGTTTAATGTTTTGTTATGTCTTATATATGTTGGAAGCCACCCAGAGTGGCTGGGCAACCCAGTCAGATGGGCAGTGTAGATATTTTATTTTATTATTTATTATTGATGTCCCTATTTTCATCGGAGAAATGTTGGAGGGTGTGGTATAGTGAGAGCATGGATCTGATAAAAAAGGTCCATGAGGCATTCTATAAATCCAGCTGCAAAAGGCACACACACTGAGAGCTGTCACCAGTCCGCATTCAAAAAACAGAAGGTAACTTGGGGGTTCACAGAAACCTAACTCAGCAGTGAAGCATTGGCCCCAAGGTCACAGGCATCTCCATATAGGACTGGGAATGTCTACTGTCTGAAACTACTGCCAGTCATTGTCAACAATACTAGGCTAGATGGACCGAAAGCTGCGGGTTCACTTTCTTCTTTTGTATGCTATGATGAGAGAATCCCTTTCGCCCGTGATACACTAACAGGGTGGGGAAGGAGGAAGTCAGTCAGCAATTAATTTCCCTGGAAGAAGTCCATCTTTTGGCTTTGCTGCCTGAGAAACATGACTGGAAAGTCTCCTGGCCCTGGCTGCATCCTCAAAGCCAGCAGGCAAAAGTTAAATAAAGAACTTGGAAGTGACAGTGCCTCTGTGGCCCTGGGTCTCATCTAGGGGAAGTTCTGCGCCCTGACTCAGCCGCTGTTTACAGAGAATGGGACAGAAGGCCTATTGAAGCCTTCAATAGCATTGAAGCATGGTGGGAAAGCCTTATCTCCTTGGCATGGAGCTGCTTCCTTGCTCATCTGTTGACTGTCTATAGCAAAGTAATATTATTTAAAAATTGGCTACTTTCACACAGTGCTCTCTGTGCAAAAAAAGGTCAAGCTTAGGAACACAGGAAGCTGCCTCATACAGCATCAGACCATTGGTCCATCTAGCTCAGAATTGTCTACACTAACTACACCAAGGTTTCATGGTGTCAGGAACTGGGCAGAGGAGGAATGGTGGAGACTGCCTCCCCAGCCTGACCCTTCCAGAGAATAAGAAGACAGTTCAGAATTACAACAGGGTGTTGACAGAGGTCACAGCTCAGAGGAAGATGAGGGGGGAAAGATGGAAAATAATGGGAGAGGAGGAGGAGGAGGAGGCAGGACCGGAGCAGCTGGCTGACACGTTATCACTAGAAAGCATTCCAGACCCGCCATCTCCCACAACCCTGCGAGCCTTAAAAGTAGGAGAGCAAAGAGCTCAAAGACAGAGGGCACTTAGCGTCACCCATAGAGGAGGTGATGACGACGACGAATGAGCAAGTGGGGGAGAAGGGGTGTGTGTTCACTCGGAGCAATGCCATTATTCCAAGAGGCTGCATTCTCAAGCCTCTCTCTGTGAATATTGAATAAAAAGCAGATGGTAGGGTCTTTTCCTTGTCTTATCCGTTCCTGGCAACCTGCCGTGAGGGTTGTTTCCTGACACATGGAGGCAGTCTCTCTCAACCCCACCAGGAGATGCTGGGGATTGAACCCAGAACCTTCTGCAAGCAAAGCAGTTGCTCTATCACCATGTTACAGCTCTCCCACACTTGAAGCAGGGAAAACAAATGTTTTCAACCGATGACAAAATATCAAAGTTGTAGGTGCCTGCCCAATTTCAACAGGAAGAGTATTCCAAAGTACTGGTGCCATTACGCTAAAAGCTTCAACTTTCTATAGAAAGTAAATGAATATGTGATAAAGGTCGGACAGTCACAGTCATTTGGCTGGTGTACAGAAGAGGTACACTTGTGTCTCTTTCCTTCCAACAGCAGAGCACACTATTAAGTAGCATATATTAATTACTATTTAAATAAATGAAACAAAATAAAAAATTATTATTTCCAGTAGCACCTTAGAGACCAACTGAGTTTGTTCTTGGTATGAGCTTTCGTGTGCATGCACACGAAAGCTCATACCAAGAACAAACTCAGTTGGTCTCTAAGGTGCTACTGGAAAGAATTTTTTTTTTCTTTTGTTTCGACTATGGCAGACCAACACAGCTACCTACCTGTATTTAAATAAATGTCGTCGTTTCATAAAACGGAAGCTAAATGTGGCAGACCCTTTTCCCCAGCTGCTGTCCCTGGCTTTTGAGGCGTCACTGGTCAGAAAGGAGGGGGAAATATGTCTGTTCCTCAACTTTGGATCCTCAGGCTGATATAACACTGCACAAGGTCCTATTGTGTCTGCTGCAAACTGGGCTCCGCAGGACATGTGAATAATAGCTGTATTATTCTTAACATGTGGGATACTGAAGAATATGTGGCTCTGGGTGAAAATATCATGAGATTCTTATGCCCCCAGAAGGTAGGATGCTCTATTTGATGGAGAGATTAGCAGGGAGGGCTGCCAACAGGATCTCCTAGGGTTGGTGCATTATGGCTATTCAAGCTGCCTTTTGTGGCTGCAGTCCCGGGCCAACTGAACTCTGGGTCCCTATAACAGACCCATCAGTTCTGTTGCAGCTCTGGAAGCAGGCGTTAATAAGCAGGGAGCAATCTGGGTTACATAAACATCTACAAAATTCACCCACACAATAAACCAGTGTGGCATCTCCATTACAGCATACTGCCAAGTGCCCTAGAAAAAAATGGGACATCCCATATTTTCGAGCAAGATCGCCATTTTGGGTGCCGCAATCTCATGCACTCTTGTGTTGTGCTCTCACACTGCACTCTCGTGCTATGCTTGTGTGCTATGCCCACACCCTGAAAAAAACAACACTTTTTCGGAGTGAGAGCGAGGCATGTGCCACGTGCCATGCCTGGGAGCACATCCCAGAAGAAGTGCGGCCTGGTTTTGGGTCTGAAAAAGTTGGACAGTATGTTATAGTATGTTACAGTCTCATTTTACAGATGAGACTATGCCTTGGCCAAAGCCGTTAACATGGTTCACCTTTGAATAAGAATTTAAATTCAGTCAGTTTAACATTACAGTTTACATCTGAAACACATTTCATTTTTACCCCATTTTTCCTCCAGGGAGCCCAGGGTGGCCAATATCATTACCATCCCCCTATATTCATGTCAACCCTGTGAACAGGGATGGGAGAGAACGTCATGTAGGGTGAATTTTGTGGGACAGTTCTTAATTTTGCAATACAATTCTCAGGTAAACTAATGTGCCAAACTGCATTGGTATACAAAATGTTCAGAAATATGCACATTGAGATGAAATGTGTCTTTGCATACATATCTAAATATCCAATTTTTGTACAATTAGAAAAGTCAATTACAATGCAGAAATAGGATAAATAAGTGTATGGAACGGGATGGAATAGAACGGGAACACTGCAAAATAGACAAACAGACCAGAAATAGACTGATCTGTCCACCCACTCCCACCCCCACCAATAGCAGGTTAGATTCAGAGGTACTGGCCCAAGGTCACCGAACAACCTTGTGACTGAGTGAGGATGGGATGGGTGGGTTTGAACCTAAGTTGTTGTCTTGGTCCAACATTATAACAACTACACTACACTGCTCCACAGGAAATAAGGTGTTGTTCTCAGGACTATTCCTTGATACTTCGCTGCTTTTCTCCTGCTATTCTGTCCTGCCGCCTGCGTCATCCTTCCTTACCAAGTGAAGTCAGACAAGATCAAAACCCCGTATGATGTGGTTGCCCTGCTGCCAAGGCCAAGAAGCTCCCTCCCACAGCAACTCTTGTTCAGCCTGAGAGCTGGTACTTCAGACACTACGGGGGCCCTCCCTTTCTAGCCCACATCCCAGTGAAGTTCAGCCTTCCTTTATTCCCCCAAGATACTTGTATTTGTTAAGGAACTAAAAGATAAAGGAAGGCCCCCCCCCTCCCGCCACCTTGCCTGCTTGCACAGACACACAAAACCTCCCCTGCCTAGCTTTGTTTCCCTCACACAGGCAAGCAGTAAATTCTCCTTGGCTCCCAGGGACGGATTTGATCACAGCTTGGCTCAGATGAATGCCTTAGCCTGTTCCCTGCTGGGACACAACACAAGAGAACAAGCATTGTTACTTGGGAGCCTTTCCTCAGCACAGGAAGGAATAATGGCCCTGGAGTGGCCTCAGTCCTAAAACTCAGACAACAAGGAGGTGCACAAGGCTCCTGGTTGTGTCGCCCAGTTTCAGAAAGCAAGGTGCACTTAAGTGCATTATGTGTACTTAAGCTGCCAGAAATGAAAATGTTGTTGCGAGGCTTTGATTTCTGGTGCAGGCACTTTCACGTTCAGAGAGCTCTTGTTTTCCCTACCTAAAGTAGGCCTGTAAAGACACAGGGAAGTGAGAGCTGGACCATAAAGAAGGCTGATCGCCAAATAATTGATGCTTTTGAATTATGGTCCTGGAGGAGACTCTTGAGAGTCCCATGGACTGCAAGAAGATCAAACCTATCCATTCTTAAGGAAATCAGCCCTGAGTGCTCACTGGAAGGACAGATCCTGAAGCTGAGGCTCCAATATTTTGGCTACATCATGAGAAGAGAAGACTCCCTGGAAAAGACCCTGATGTTGGGAAAGATGGAGGGCACAAGGAGAAGGGGACGACAGAGGGCGAGGTGGTTGGACAGTGTTCTCGAAGCTACCAACATGAGTCTGACCAGACTGTGGGAGGCAATGGAAGACAGGAGTGCCTGGCGTGCTCTGGTTCATGGAGTCACGAAGAGCCGGACACGACTAAACGACTAAACAACAACAAATGCCATTGCTTTAAACAAGTTTACAACTTACTAGGAGATAAATGTTGCCATAGCTTGGGTGCTGACATTATACAATCTTCTGAACCAATCCAAAAGTGAAAATATTCTGGCAGGTCATATTAAGTATCATGAAAGAAATAATAGGGCATGGCCTACTATTAACTCTTAAATCACCCCTTTTGGGATATTTGAAAGGAATAAGTCATGAAGAGTATTTCGAATTATGAACAGCTCTTTTAACTGCTTTTAGAATTGTTATAGCGAGTCATTGGAAATCTGCAAAACCTTGAGGCAAATTCCAATAAAGTATGAGAAATGGCACTATTAACAAGACAAGACTGACATCCTATAAGAGAAGTAAGGAGAGCTACACTTCAGGTAGATTTCCTGAAAGGTGGAATGTGTTTGGGAACTCCTGGCATCTACAGCTGTGAATTACTGGAATGTACAATTCCACGATAAGACACAACAGTATGTCTTGTTTACATGCATATAAATACTGAGACTTTAGGATAAAATAATCAAGAACACTGTATTATTACTATAACTGTTCTTTGTACATATGTGACACAGTTGGATGAAGTCTCCCTCTCACACACAAACACATCTTTATGACACTTGGATAATTTATTAGTATTTTATGCAGTAATTCCTCCCCCCAACAAAAGAAAAAGCATGCCCACCAGCCACAGGAAAACCGTACATGCTTTTTTTCTGTTCTGGTAGGCTGCAGGTGGAGTTCATTCTAAGTTAGCAGTCTAGAAATCCAATTTGGGGGCTCTTTGAACTTGGTTTGGCCTCTTAAATAAATCTTCCTTGACAAGGAAGAAGTGTGTCCAAAGAGAGCATCAAATGTTACCATCAAAAGCAAGAGAGTCATATGTTGTGGTTATGAGCAGGCAGCATCTAACCAAGAAAGTGGTATACTCTTATTTCTCCTCACCTGATACCAAATTGTTCTGGGTGGTTAAAACAAAACAGGATTATGAGTAGCTTCAAAAAGATCTCCCCAAACAAGTGATTCAAAGACAACAAGCACAAAGTGATGCACATTGGGGCAATTCTACCCCCCACCCTCCAATTTCACATGTATGCTTTCGGGGGGGGGGGGGTCTGATCTGGCAGTGATTGATCATAAGCAAAACCTTGGAGCTCACTCTAAAAGTAATCCCAGTGTGCAGGCAGCTGGGGAAAGGGTAAATTCCAGGCTGGAAATCATTAGGTAAGGGACTGAAAATAACACTGACAGTATCATAATATTGTTATATAAATCTATGGTGAGATCACACCTGGATTAATGTGTACAGTCATTGCTGCCTCACATCAAAAGGGATATTGCTGGAAAAAGTTCAGAGAAGGTCAACCAATATTATCAAGGGGCTGGAGCAACTCCCATATGAGGAAAGGTTACAACATCTGGGGGTCTCTCACATTTGGCCACTGTGAGAACAGGATTATGATGGGTCTTTGGCCTGGTGCACCTGGCCTGCTTTTATGTTCACCTCTATCCACCATGTTAGTTGGGGATAGGGGAAGTAGTCTGATGCAGGAATCTCAGTTATGCTTTAGCTGAGATTCCTGCATTGCAGGGGGTTGGACTAGATGACCCTTGGGTCCTTTCCAACTCTATGATTCTATGATTTATTAATTACTCACCCACCCTTACTGTAATCATTCAGGAGTCCTGGATGCTTTTTGATGTGATGTTTCCTAACTGTAAATTGTTTTCAATTAATTTTAATATTGTATTTTTATATCACCCTGGGACCTTATGGTGAAGGGCAGATAAGATTGTTGTTGTAAAAAGTACGTCTCTTTTCTCATCTCCCATGCAAAGGAGATCACACACAGCTCTCTCTCTCTTTTTACTTTATTGGGCAGAAATCACAGTCAAACTAGACAAATGTGTGGGATTCTTTAGCTGTGCTTTCTGCATTGCAGGGAGCTGGACTAAATGACTCTAAAGGTTCCTTCCAATTCTATGATTAAACACTTGCCCATTTACCTATAAGCAGGAATGTGGTCTACTTTTTAATATCCAAAAAAGCATGCAGGAAAGGGCAATGAAACCAACCCCACCCCTACCACCTTAAATCTAGTGAGAATCTGTTTTTTGTTTATGCATTTCACTGCAGAGCTTGTATGGGTGAGTAATAGTTCTGAGTGAGGATCTCTGTTCATTTTTATTGCTATGATTAGTGGATGTTCTTGTTGCTGATCCAGCAATTTCCTAATTGTTCAGTATGATTGCTTGCTTGTGTTGCCGGCTAAGGGGATGTTTAGGTCAGAGAATGATAGTGTTGTTTTCATTTGGCTTAAATTATTGGGCTGCTCATGTTCTTGCAGTGGAGGGAGCGCTGGCTGCTTTGGCTGACCTGGCAGCTAAAAACTAATGTTCTTTTCTACAGGCTTACTAACAAGGAGACCTGGGTGAACTCAGCTCTGAAGTCTTCCCTTTCTCGGCTAGAAGCTTTTGCTTTCTTTTTCGAGAGCGCCCAATTATGAAGCAGAACTGACAGAGCAAACCTTGGGATAAGTGGAGAGCAAAGGTTGAGGGGGGAGGCCTCTTGCTTTGAACTAGAAAATAGAACCAGTTTAGTTACTACTTGGAGAGTAAGAGCTCTGCCAGACTGACGTGTGTTTGCTGGTGGCAGGTTCACTGAGTCAGTGTGCCTGAGGATGCAACTGGGGGCCCCTCCAGACTGGGGTTTTATTGCTGTTCCTGACACAACAATAGTGCATTAGTGGCGGGTTTGTTCTGCCTTATTAGTTGTTCTTTGGTGCTTCCCCAGTAATGCTACCACATTATTGCTGATCAGAGGAGCTATAGTACAACAAAAGTGGGACAAAAACAACAACATCCCCAGATCATTTGTGGTATGAAAAGTTAACAGGATTTCAGCAGGAAGCTACAGGATACGCACTGGCTGTGCTATGGCCACCCCAAATATTTGCAGGAACATACAGTAATGAAAGTGGCATTGTGCATGAGCACAAATAGTCGTGAAAGTGCAATAGAAAGGGTGGCTGGAGAGCCCTCAAGGTGACATCAGAAGGTCCATGATCAGATCTCGTACTATTTTGAAACATTATATAGCAGTATTTTTTTTAATAGTTGAAGGAGTTTAATCCGTTCCTCCTGTTGCAAAGCCACCACATCCAGCATCTACTGTAGATCCGGCCATGTTGTTAGGCAGAGGGAGGCAGCTGCCTAAAGCAAATGGTGATGAAGGAAGTAGTATGTCTCATCTCTAAATATCCACCTGACAGTCCAGCTGGCCTCTGTACATAGAGGAAAGGCTAGCTAGCTAGTCCAGGATGTTTGGCCACTTGAGGCAAAACAGAAAATGATGCCTCCGCCGAAGGTGACTGGGGGCAGCCCAGGGAAGCCCCTGTACTCTGAAGGTGGTGGTGGGGAGAAAAAAGGAGGGTGGAGAAGAACATGCAGGGGGAGAGGAAGACAAGTGCAGGAGGAGGCAGGTGTGTGCTCCCTGTTTCTCACAGAAGTGCATCTTGGGTGGATGTGGGAGGCCCTGAAACTTCAACCAGCATCCACAGCAAGCAGGTCTGTTGCCTGCCTGGTCCTGCCACCTCCTTCCTTCCTAGAACAAGGGTGGGAGGAAGGAGGCTGAGGTAGAGAGAGAGAGTATCTTAGTGGCATGGCCGGCCACTGCTAAAGCAGCAACAAAAGAATACAACAGAAGAAACAAAAGAGAGGAAAGAGGCATAGGCATAGCCGGGGGGGGGGGGCAGGGGGGCATCTGCTCTCCCCATCAATGAAAATCAATACAAATCTGAGGTTCTGCACACACCCCAACAAAAATTCTGGCTACACCCATGGAGAGAGGCCACTGCTGCTAAAGTGGTGGCAAAACCCCATCCTGAACAAAAATGAAGCAGTGGGAAGTACCATGAGGAGGAAGAGGTGGGAGCTGAACAGCAAGGAGGGAGATGAAGACAATTCAGATGGGGGGGGCACAATGTGATTTGCTTCAGGACACACACACGCATGCGCACGCGATAAGATAGATAGTTGTTGTTCAGTCGTATTGGAGCCTCAGCTTCAGGATCAGTCCTTCCCGTGAGCACTCAGGGCTGATTTCCTTCAGAATGGATAGGTTTGATCTTCTTGCAGTCCATGGGACTCTCAAGAGTCTCCTCCAGCACCAGATAGATAGGGATTGGCACCAGATAGATAGATAGGGACTGGCAAATCTGCCCATTTTGGTTTCTCTTTTTTCAGATATAAAGTTCGCCTTTCCACATTTCCACATTCGTTTGTTATTTTTTTTTTCAAAAATGAAATCTCATGAAAAATCACCAGCCTTTTAGTGTGAACTTTTCCCTAACATACTTGTTTGCATGCAACTTTGTCTAATGTACACATTTTTGCAAGCAATTTCTCTAAATATAATGCCTTTTTCAGCAATATGTCTATGTGTATGCACAATATACCCTACCTTACCCATTACTTGGCTGGAGAATGGCACTGCAAAATTCAAAGAAAAGAGAGCTTTGAAGGAGGACTGCATGTCAGGAAGTGTGAATTACGAGTAAGTTCAGCCTTAAACTGCAAACGGAACTGAATTTATCCTCCATCCCTAGTGATGTTCCACAAAGAAATGGTCCTTCTTGTTCAACTTCCTGTGTTGGCTAGTTAGTTCTGCAGCTTTATCCTTCTGGATGGGATGAAACAAGATTATGGAGCTAAGGGCCAAACCAGCTCCATAATCTGCACGTGAGTTTTCTCCAAAGCAGCAGTAGATGCAAGCATTGGCCCGCTATGTCTCTGGTTAAGGGCAAACTGCCTGTGGGAAGCAAAACAGGGAAAGAATAAAGTATCCTAGCTTCTCTCTGTGTGTGACCAGATAAAAGTGCCTCAAAAGATTTCCAGTGATGGGCACACCCAGCTTAAAAATAGCAGCCCAATGGCAGGGTGGGACACAGGCACAGGAGAGCTATTTTTGAAACTTGGAGGTAAGCCAGCTGGAAGCTGGAAGGGTTGAAGAGAGCAGAGAGGCTACAAGCTTCAGGGACCACTTTTGGAGGGGCAACTGTGCTCATCTGCAGCAAAGACACAGAGCCTTATAGCACTGTAACAATATATTGTGGTGAAAGGCTGGGCTGCCTTGCAGCAGACAAAAGCAACCTGCTTCAGGCAACGCCAGGGAGTTGGGGGGTTGTGGGGGAAAAGAAAACTGAAGGCAGGAACTGGTAACTGAATGGCACAGCAAGGACTTCTAAAATGTTGACCTGGTGCAAAAACAGAGCAAAATGTTTTGGGCCAGCACTGCTGTAGCATAAGCTGTCACAGACCTGAGTCCACTTCATCAGATATATGGAGGATTCCCTTTGGTTGATGATAAATATATATATATTTAAACATTGGATTTAAGGAAAGGGTTATGGTGCTTACAACTTTGCGGCACACCGTACGGAGGTATAGTGCTAGATTCAGGACGTGCTCAGGTCTCCGTGTCAAAAGATCCCAAAATGAGTGTCAGCTTTGCATGTCAGAACTGCCAGCTTGTGTGCAAACTGCGCACTCCATGACGCAGCTGCCTTATGTCCTGCTGCAATTGGGATGTTTAAGAATTCTAAGCGGGGCCCAGAGTAAGAGGCAGCAATCCTAAGGTCAACTGCTGATTTAATTCAGCTCCCTCCCATGGAAAACCTTGCTGCAAGCATGCTCTGGTGCACCTAACGGAGAGGGGTTGAATGATAAATGGCATTTGCATCCATTGGCACACCATGAAAGGCTTCCCTGGTATCAATGAAACAATTCAGCCCTTTTGTTGGGATAATACGAGGTCCTATCGGGGTAGACTCCTTCTGCTTCATCTCATCTTACCTTTCTCATGCCACTGCATCCTCTTCCCTCCCTTCCCCCAGTTTTTCCACAATATACTGCGTAGCCGGCAAGCTGGAGCTATTTGCCTGGAGTCTTACTTGGACCTGGTTCCCAGAATCGTAACAGTTCATTACCATCCTGACTCCCTTCCCAGTATCTTTGCTTGAAAAACTCTTGTGCCCAACCAGAACATCCTCGAAGATTTATGGCAGCTACTTACATCTATTTCCATTCTTGCTGTGCTTTAGGAGCAGCACTGCTTTGGCTACAAAGCTGCACACATATCACTCCAAACAGCAAATTAAATTAATGGTGACTTCATGAGGTTTATTGTAATGAGCACTGCGGTTTGTTTGTTGTTTCCCTGCGTGCTTTCCTTGTGGAAAAATGTTGAATGAATAATTTGGTGTTTGATTGACTTGTTCTTTCCCTTTGTGTCACAATGAATTCTTTATTATTATTTTTAAAGCCTCCTTCACAGGCCTCACAAACAGAAGTTCTCAGCTTGTAGGGACTGGAGACTTGACAGCATCCCATATACACTGATTTCTCTGTGGCTCAAGCTCAGCACTTAATGGCCTGCCCACACAACATATATGGCTCCAAGAAGCTGGATGAATACAATTACTGGAGCAAATAAAGCTAAAAGCTAAAAGTAAGGTAAAGGGTAAGATAAAGGACCCCTGGTCCAGTCAAAGGCGACTATGGGGTTGCAGCGCCCATCTCACTTCAGGCTGAGGGAGCTGGCATTTGTCCACAAACAGCTTTCTGGGTCATGTGACCAGCATAACTAAACCGCTTGTGGTGCACCAGGACACCGTGATGAGTGCCAGAGCGCACAGAAACACCGTTTACAAATAGATTTGTTTGCAAATAGATACATCATGGCCCACCAACTAGTCCAGGCATAGGCAAACTCGGCCCTCCAGATGTTTTGGGACTACAACTCCCATCATCCCTGACCACTGGTCCTGTTATCTAGGGATGATGGGAGTTGTAGTCCCAAAACATCTGGAGGGCCGAGTCTGCCTATGCCTGAACTAGTCAAATTCATTGGATATAAAGGCTATCAATGGCTTCCAGCCACAGTGGCTATGTACTTCCTCCATTGTCAGAGGCTGTATATGCTCTGAATACCAGTTGCTGGAAACTACAGCTGGGGAAAGGGCTTCCCATGGGCATCTGGTTGACCACAGTGAGAATTACTGACCATAAGGGTCTTTGGTCTGACCCAGCTGGGCTCTTCTTGTGTTCTGAAATCAGGAGCTTCACACTGCAGGAAGCTGCAGACTTCGTGTGAAGGACTGCATGAAAGTCTGGATGGAGAGCATGAGGCTTCTGCAGTTCTTCCGTGCCCATCTACAGATGCAGAAGACCTAGTTATTTTTTCTCTTTGCATACTTAATGTAGGCTTCTGCATCTAAAGCATTAGCCACTGCAAAACTATGGAGACTGCCCATCTCTTCTATTTGCTCAGCTATCTCACTTGATTCTTGCAAGCTTAACCTTTTTCTCTGCAAGCCTGCTGTTCACTATACACGCTTCTAGACTAGATACGTTTGCCTGAATAGAGCCAAGCAAATGTCTCCTCTTCCTCCCTCTCAGGATACACACACACACTTCCACAGCAGCACATTCAAGGAATAGAATTCCTCATACTGGCAGCATAAGCAAGAATAGAACAGGCTGTTTCCTTTATTGACCCATTTTCCCAAGCCCCCCCCCCTCCGCCCAAAAAAGTTTTAAAAATCAGATGCACGAAGCTTGTTGGCATTGCTTCCTTGCCTTAATTCAATCCAGACTATGCCTCCTCTCTCTCTCTCTCCCCACTGCCACCGCCTTTGGGGCAGGGCTGGGGGATCGTGTCATTCCTGGTCACTCTTCCCTCAACATGGCAGCTCTCCAGCATAGGGAGCAGGATCTCGTGACCCAGCCACATTCACAGCTTGCAGTGCATTCGCCATGGAAAGGGAGCCTAGCCAAGAGAAACCACAGCCCGTGCTGTGCAAAGCCACGGCCCGTTTCATCTTTTCCCCGACAGCAAGCTACAAGGAGCACTTCTACCCCTCCCCTGGAAAAGAGGGAAGGATATCTGCATTGGACAGAGGCAGGGCTTCAAAGCTTAGCTATAATCCAGTTCTTTCATGTATTCCCCGCCCCCTCTGACATTTAGAACTGGTGAATTAGGAGAGGCATGAGCCAGCTTTGGTTAACTTTTCTTTTTTTCTCCAGAGACCAGATTGCCCCAAATTAATCTGGAAATAGATATACTATTTGGACATATAATTACTGCACACCAGTGACCCTGCACCTTTAAAATTTGTGTAGCTGATGGGACTGCAGGCTTTCCAGGGAAGGCCTCCTTGAGGCTTGGAAAGATTCTTACCCTGTTACAATAGATTCCTTTTCAGTTTCATTCTTCCGGTTTGGATTTTGCTTGGCTGGGACGTTGTTATCACTCAAGGGATCTCCTATCAGAAATTTGAACCAATCATGGTTTTCAGATTTGTTCCTCCAGTATCAATATTGCTTCTAAGTGCAGTTTCTTCCGTGGTTTTGGCAGGACTACCATGCTCTGTGGTGACAAACTGTTTCTCAATGGGCTACATTTTTCAGAAATTTACCAGCAACATCAATCTTGGGAAGGGATTAATGAAAGGCCTTTAGCATTGAACAAACTCTGCCATTTGCAAGAAACATTATGTGCAATGTCAGTGTGTGACGGGAGTGGGTGGGGTGGCAGTTCAGCTAAAGGAAGAGAGACCAAAGCTCAGTGCTAGCGCATGTTCTGTACACACAAGAAGATCCATGTCATCTCTAAGTCAAAGGATCAGGTAGCAGGTGATGGGCACAAGACCCGAAAGAGTTGCTGCCAGTCAGAGCAGACAGCACTGGGCTAGATGGATAAATAGTTTGACCTGGTATAAGATAGCTGCCTATGTTCAGCCTTCAAAATTCTTTAAGTTTTCTGGCTTGAAAATGTGGCTCACGCTAGGCTCCATTGTTAATATAAGCCAATATCCAAGATGTAAGAGAGAGAAGATACCAGAAACACACACAAAAAACTTAAATCTAACTTGATTTCAGATTAAGCCTCCAAATTACCAAAACAACTTATAGTGATTTTATCTAACTTCTCCCCCCCCCCTTTTATTTTTGCTGCCAGTGCATATAGGGCAACTCTTTGTGTTGCAAAGCTACTATTGACACTCAAAGGAAATTGAACCATTTCTACCAGGGTGTACCTGCTTGCTTGTGTGAATGAAGATATTATTATTATTATTATTATTATTATTATTATTATTATTATTATTATTATTATTATTTATTAATTCATATACTGCCCTTCATCCGAAGATCCCAGGGTTCACAAAAGAAAAATGCAATGGCTTCAGAGAGATAGTGACTCTCAACAGGAAAAAAAATGGTTCCCAACCCCTTGCTCAACAGGAAACTCCATAACCAGATTTGCCATGGATGGCAAATGCTCTCTTTGTTTTTAACAGCTTGTCTTTCTTCCAGGGTAACTGGAATTCATGGTTTGGAACCTTAAATCATGGCTAAAAAGAAAAGGGGGGAAATGGCTTAAAGTACAAGATGGTACAAAGCACCTTTGATAGAGCTAGGAGACAGGTAGGGATAGGGAAGAAATTTGATTCAGTTTGCATTTAAAGGCCAGCCTCCTTAATTAGCACTTTCTGAAAGAATACACAAACAGACACAGAGCCATCCTTCGAAAGTTGCATGTCTCCGAATTTTGCAATGCGCTTTTCGAGCAACCCAGTTAAATGGCAGTGAAACATTTGCCACAACCACATCTGCAGACTTCTGTTAAAAGGCCAACAAGGAATTCTGACCACATAGTGTGGCTTCTGAAGTACAGTAAACTCCAGCTGGCCATCCTCATACCAAGTCAAACAGCTTGACATTGAGCTAAAACAGTCCATTTTGATTTGAAGGTTGCATGCCCCTGGAGAATTTATTATTATGGTTCATGGCATTCACTGTTAAAAGTATACATCTTGTTTGAAGAAACTGCATTCAATGAGATTCCTCCCCCCCAAACCAAATGGAGCAGAACAAAAAAAAGCACAAATGGGTATGGAGAACAGAGGATTGCTCAAACCAATTCAGCAAAATCCAAGGGCCAAACCACAAGGGAGCCACAATTGGAACTTGCAACTTTTTAAACATTAAAATGGACAATGAAGGTTCCAGATTTGATGAGCAGCAGCACTGAAGAGGGGACATTTAACCTTTTGCTGAACACTGTTTCCCCATTTGAAGTCAGTGGTGACCCCAGGAGCTATTAGCTCCACTAGAGAAAACTTATACCTGTATCCTCCCCCCAAGCATCCTCAAGGGGCAGTTTAGATCAGGGAGACAACACAGGGAAAGGGTTCATTACATCTTCCTGTGCTGCACCAATCAAGAAAACAGAGTCCTTTGCACCTGCTGTAAAGGAATTAACAGCCAAAATGGTATAGCAGTAAAACTGTTGGACTAGGACAGGAGAGGTCTATGTTCATACTGCTTCATAGCCATTATGTTTTCAGGGCCCCTCTTGGCCAGCATTTATTGCGGGTGCATTTTGCAACACATTCTTAACACAATAATAGTGCATCAGTGGTGGATATAATCTCATTTAGTTTGTTCCGTGAACCTTTCCCCATT
Organism: Lacerta agilis; assembly: GCF_009819535.1. NCBI lineage: Eukaryota > Metazoa > Chordata > Lepidosauria > Squamata > Lacertidae > Lacerta > Lacerta agilis. The sequence continues at coordinate 67,994,617 of NC_046313.1, forward strand.
GCTGCCACATTATTGCTGTTCGGAAGGGCTATAACACAACAAAAGCAGGGCAAAAATAAACCAGAACATTTGTGGTATAACGAGTGACAGGATTTCAGCAGGAAGTTATGGGATATGAACCGATTGGAAGTGAAGCAGTTTGACTACCCCGTAACTTTTGCAGGCACAAGTCATGTTGAAAGTGGGATCGTGTGTGACTGCCCCAAGAGCACAAATCATTGTGAATGTGCAAAAAGGGGGGGGGGATATCTGGAGGGGCCCTAGATCACTTGGGGCCAGTCATTGTCTCTCAGTCTAACGTGCATTACAGGTCTATTGCGCAGATAAAGTAAGAGGCGCAGAGCCATGCATACTGCCCAGGAAAGAAATGCTTTACAAATTGGCAAAACCTGCCATGAATCTGTCATCACACGTAGCTTGGTCCAGATTTTCCAGAGCAGAGTTTATAATATTAGATTGCACTATACTTCCAGCTCCGTGCTTTGTGCTAAAGGGGTGGGGCATTTTGGTGACATGACTGTTCCAAGACCAACCTACACCTTTTATAATGTGCTGGATCTGTACAACACCCAGCACTATCAGGTTCTCTCTTTGCTGCATACACAACCCTCCCTCCGAAGGGCTGATCAACACAGTCAATATCTGTGCCAAGTCCAAGTGAGGGTTATCTGAGGGAGCCTGTTATCAGACAGTGCTGTGGTATTATTAGCTATGAGTTACAGTGGTGCCAGCAGCCAGCCCTGTCTTGCTCGTTGCATTGTGCCTGATGGCTTACAAACTCTTTATTGCAATGCTCATTTTACATGCACACTCAAGAGTCATGGCACCCCAACCTCCTCTACAAAGCACAGAAGGCCCCTGAACAGTGTCAAAGGCCACTACTAAGTCTGGAGAAGAGCTGGTGTCTTCTCCAGAATGCCCACTTGCAACACAAGGGCTCCTCAGGAGTAAAGGACTACTCACGAGAAGCTGCTCACCATGAGTACACTACATTCCTCAGGCAATCCAGGTGGGTAGCAAATGCGCTCTGGGTGGGGTTCTGTAAACTCTTGTTAAGAACCTCCAGTTCCTGGCAGAGAGTGCTGGAATAACTCATAGCCGAGTAAGATTGTCTTCCACAAACACGGCCCCAACAATGAGTCCATAAGTGACTGTAGAGGCCAACCCCCTGTTTATTAGATGAAAATTACTGATTCATTGTGCAGTGTTGCAGAGTATATTGTGCAACACACATACACACCCTTTGGCTACTCTATTATTTTCTCATGTGAAATGTTATTCATTCCCCTTGGCTACAGATACTTTCCTACGTCCCTGCATGGCAGCTTGGATCCTCATTCAGCTCTCTTCCTGCGTCACTTGTAACCTGACCCCCTGAAAACATCCGCATAGTTCTGATCAGTTGTTGGTGCTGTGATGCCGACATCCAGCAACAAGTCTTACTGCAGGCAAACAATGAGATTTTCCTCCTCTCTGATGGGTCTGAGTCAACCCTAACAACAACATTGGCTCCTTTTGCCCTTCGCAAAGGTCTGCACACTGCTCTGTCCCCAACATGTCATAATGAAGTCACACATTCCCATCACAGAAAGCAGGGAAGATGTTTTTTCTGTACTCTCCAGACATCTATAATCTTCATTCATTTGAGTCAAGGCAGGGTACAATTCTTGGTCTCTGTATTATGCCCCTGGAGACGAGGGTAACAGACAGACTTCTCTTATTGGTTGTTGCCTAGTATTTTTAGACAGTTCAGGTTTATCACTGAATACATGTGAAATAAACATGGTTTCCTACTGTCTGCACTGGAAGGCTGGCCAAATCAGGTGAACTATAGAGTTTCCTATTTGGCCTCAGACCTGACCTATGGCAGTCAGATACTGCTGCAACTTCATATTATTTGCAAATACAGTCTCAATCTGCAATACTCAGAGCTCATCACATCATCCCCCCCCCATCACTTTTTGCTGCCATTCCAACCACTTTCTGAGTCTGGAGGAAATGAACAACACGACTAAACGACTAAACAACAACAACAGGTAGCGTTTGCTGCAAAAGACTAACCAACATGAAAATGTACATCTTTCGAAAAGCAGCCTTCTCCTGATGTTTTTAAGTCACTATGTTAGGCTTCAGATTTCCATGTGTCTGTGTGGTTCCATCCCACTGTTTAGTAACCTATTTTTTCCCTGAATTAAATGGAAACAATTGCAAGGATGAACTGAGTTATATGGCAATTAACCAGTGGACAGGGGAGAGGGACTGACTTGAGGACCACCATAAGTAAAGGTAAAGGGACCCCTGACTGTTAGGTCATCGCGGATGACTCTGGGGTTGCAGCACTCATCTCGCTTTACTGGCTGAGGGAGCCGGCATACAACTTCCTGGTCATGTGGCCAGTATGACTAAGCCACTTCTGGTGAACCAGTGCAGCGCACAGAAACACCGTTTACCTTTCCACCGGAGTGGTACCTATTTATCTACTTGCACTTTGTGCTTTCGAACTGCTAGGTTGGCTGGAGCAGGGACCAAGCAACGGGAGCTCACCCCGTCACAGGGATTTGAACCAACGACCTTCTGATTGGCAAGCCCTGGGCTCTGTTGTTTAACCCAAAGCACCACCTGCGGCCCCTGCTGAGGACCACCATAACCCAAGCTTAATTGGAGGTTAACTGCCCAACTGCAATTATGCACACATCCCAATTATTACTCTAGGTTGTGCCTGTCACACACACACACACACAAAACCCAAACACTGGTCTCCTGTCCCCCATCTTCCCTCAGAAAGGCAAGCACCTATCTCCTACCCAGCTTGTGAATCCACAGGTTAAAGATTAAACTGTCTGGCAGGGAAATGGGGACATGTGGGTGTTAATTAACACAGAAATAACCAGCTCCTTTGACTCCAGGAAATGGCCAAAAAACACAAGACATAATAAAAAGTGACTGTAAAATCCATCATTTCCCCCTGTCCAGTGTTTCAAGGTCTGCCCCCTCTCTGATATTGGAGTCCACGATTCATAATTGACCATTGGAGAACCTGCAATTTCTTGCTGATTTATGCCAGAGTAGGCCAAGAACACTGTTGTTAGTAAAAAGCTTAGGCTCAAGTCATGTCTTGAGCTACAGAGCTGGTTTGTTTCCAGTATTATGTTTGGCCATTTGCTTTCTTCTTCCTTTTCTGTTATTCTTAAAAATGTCATATAATTTGATTCATATAATTTCCAACCAGTGCTTATCCTGTAACCTTTTGCTGAAATTCCACAACTTTTAATATCACAATTGTTTGGGTTTATTTTTGTCCTATGTTTGTTGCACTATAGTCCCTTCGGGCAACAATAATGTGAGGAAGCATTGGAGATGTACTGGGGAAGCATTGCAGAACAAAGTAAAGCAGAACAAAGCCACTATTAGCGCACTATTATTGTGTCAAGAATATGCTGCAGTATGCTCCCTCAATCAAAACACAAATCAATGGGGAGAGGGTGGCTCCAAAGTACCACAAGACCCTCTGGAAATTGAAAGGGGACTGTGCTTTGTCTTGCTCTCAGGGTGCCCCCACCTCCAGAATATTTATGGACTGGGATCCTTGAGTGGAACAGCATCCCTGTGCGATGCTGACGATTGAGATAAGGAGTCGTGTCTTTTAAAGAACTAATTGTGGCAAGAGCCACAATCACATTTCAAACTCAGATGCTACTTAAACACTTAGGTTCTGCATGCAAATCCAAATGAAAAAGTGCCAGTGGGGAAGGTTCAAAGGTTGGACAATGTTCACAGATAGTTGGGTTGATAAGACAAAGGTTTAGTGAAAATTGCTGTCAGGCTTGAACTGGACTGAGGAGTGTGGAACTGAATACAAAGAACTGCAGTAACATTAATGACTTCCTGTGGTGATGGCTGGGTTTTTCCTGCCCCACCAATGCTTTAAAAGCTTAATTAGAGAAGAGGGCACCTTAAAAGGAGCAAGCAGATTGATGTCAACCAACACCAGGAGGTGCAACTCACATGCTGTCCCATGGATTTATCATTTTATTGTTAGGAATTATCTTCTTGGTTTTGCTCCTTCCCTCTTTACCTTGTGTTTAGTATTATTAATGCCAATTACTACAGCACATGCCCATTGATTACTTGCACCTACCTCTATACTTTTTTATATTCTGCATTTATTGAATACGGCTTTCCTCCAGACCTAAATCAAGATGCTCACTGAATAGACACTGCAAGAAGAAAACCCACCATCACTGCTCTCAAGCACCATTCCAGTAAAGCAAGCACCTCATCCATCTATCTCAGCCTTGTCCACTATCACCTATCTCACTCTTGGTCCGTTTTGCCCTCCTTTTGAAGAAGAAGAAGAAGAAGAGTTTGGATTTGATATCCCGCTTTTTACTACCCGAAGGAGTCTCAAAGCGGCTAACATTCTCCTTTCCCTTCCTCCCCCACAACAAACACTCTGTGAGGTGAGTGGGGCTGAGAGACTTCAGAGAAGTGTGACTAGCCCAAGGTCACCCAGCAGCTGCATGTGGAGGAGTGCAGACACGAACCCAAATATCCCCTCCTGCAGCATAATGGAAAGCTGAGTGGTGACAGACACCATGCCAAGGAGGTGGAGACCATGTGGGAGCTGAGGAGTGAATCTCAGGAATGTGCCAGCTCCATTATTCTCAGCCAGTGACGTTCCCAGCAAGTCAGCGTGCTAATGAGATCTGATAGAAGCCAAGGAAGAGGCTTTGCTGCCAAGTAATCCCCCCCACCTCTCTCCTGATTAGTATGTTGGTCAACATTCACTCCCCTGACCACCCCCATTTACCAGCACTGGATTAGGACAACAGCCCTGGCCGTTTCAAACATTAACCCTCAAAGCAGACTCCCTGGCTCTGATTAGCTTATCTGTGTATGTTAAGAAATTGTGGCACATTTTCATATTTCCTTCAACTCCGGCTTCCTCTGTTATTTTCACTTATATACACATTTTTACGGGCACCTCACCCCAGTAGATATATTTTTGTACACATTACCTGGCGCTGCAAATTTCAACGGATGACTGCGTTTCAGTTCTCTCCTTGTTTCAGAAACGGTGCATAAGGTACGTTTGCCTTTCGGTGCAAACATAATTGAAATTCTCCCCCATCCCTAGCCTAATGCGCCAATCAATCAAGCATTACCCCAAGCTTTATTTCATTAAAAAAGAAATATTCCATTTCCAGGGATTTCCAGATAAGGATTTGCCCATAAGGTGTCATTTGAACCTTAAAGGCAAAGAGCTAGATATCCACCACTGCAGCTCCGTTGACACAACAGACTTCCATGTGTGCAACGTAACTCCCTCTTCCTCTGCTGCTCCCTCCAGCTCCCTGTGTCCTCAAAATTAGCTCCAGAGGGTGGGTGGGTGATTGGAGCTTTCAGAGCAGATAGGAAGATGGGAAGTAGAAGTCCTCCTGCACTAGTAGAACAAAGCTAGTTCAGCATTGGATGCACCCCAAAAGGTGCCCCTTTCCTCACTCATCCCATCCTTCCTTTTGTACTAGTCTCTGTAGCGTCTGCCATTGTCTAGCTGCAAGTGGGTTTGCTTGGCTTGAATTATCAGAGACCCTGTTTGGACAATGCCTAAAAGTGCTGATCCAGCTTACTATCCCTACCATTCTAAGCCAACCATCTGGGGAATGATCTGTTCCAAATATAGCCATATGCATAAAATCTTATGCACAGAGAACCGGACTGCATGGTTTGTTCCTAAATTGCACACAACTGTAAAAGCATGGAGTGCATTTGGAGGGGCCATTCTCATATGGATTTTTTGATAACTTTTATTTATGAAAACACACACACATACACTTTTGGCTCTCAGCATGTAGTATATAAATAATAGTATTTTAAAACCAAACCAAACCCCGAAAAGCATTAAAAACAGACCATGGACAAAGAGTCATCTTCATACAATGGGCTGGATCATGGAATGGGCCAGATCAGCACTTTGTTGTCATCTGATAACTGTGGCATTTCCCCACTAATGTGTGTCAAGCTCAAGACTCAGCACTTTGGGAGTATCAGGCAAGAATATGCTCTGTCTGCCTCCACTGATCTCTGTCCAAAAAAGGGTGTGAAAGATGTTCCATCTATGGAAGAGCCTTTTATTTACACACTAAAAGTCATCCCAGGACATCCCTGGAACCAGAACAGTCCCAACTTGCTTATTTTTATGCGGATGATTAAAAGGCATTCACAAAGACCATACACATAACTAATCTCAAGGGTAAAAGATGTCACCATCATGAGCTCTTGCCTGAGTAGTTACAGGCAGTTCACAATCTGGCAATGTATCTCTTACTCTATGCTTACTTACATTGAATCTCCTCCGCCATTTTGCTCCCCAGCAACTAATTTGGTTAGATCATTCTAGGATTTTTCACACTCCGCTTTCAATTTAAATATTCTGTGTGTTTCAGTGACATCTTGAAATTTGGCTGCCTCGATATTCATTCCTCTCTGCGGATTATTTATTAATGTTTTAAGAGTGCCAGTGGAATAATAATAATAGTGGAATAATAATAATTCCTTTGATTTATGGAGTTCAGAGATGAGCACCAGCCTTCACGTAGTCGAAACAGCACCCTCCCTACACAAGAGACACATATCAGAAGGACTGGAGGAAATTGAATAACGTTTACAGAAGTATAAAAAAATCCTTAGGGGAAAAGCCCTAAGATGGTGGGGGGACACCCAAAAGCAACCCAATGAGAACAAGTGTGCTCAGCGTTCAGAGGGTGCTGCCTGGGTATTGGGGTTTATGTGGAAAATAGGAGGGAATGGAATGGAGTATTCTATCCTGAACAGGAACACACTGCCAAAACAAAATAAAAAATAAAAAAAATCCTTCCAGTAGCACCTTAGAGACCAACTAAGTTTGTTCTTGGTTCGAGCTTTCGTGTGCATGCACACTTCTTCAGATAGGAACACACTGCAACATTTTGTACTAGGTCCCACTTGCCAAACTCATAAATGGCACCCAGGGGATCAGCGTACACCAGACATCATGCTGAACAACAATTACTATGCTTTATTAAACAAGCTGTATGGCTCAAGCCACAGAGCTCAAGGAAAAGCAGAAAAGAAGGACGCTAGCAATTCTGATCTGAGCAGAACTGCATCTGCCCAAATATCTTAGGCCCAACATATAAAAGCAAGACTTCACCAAGAAAGAGTTTTCTTAGCATTCTCATTCACCCCATAAATATAATGTCTCATTAGAAGGAAAATGTCTGTGGCAGTTTTAGCTATTTTCCTGGTGAGCTAGCTTGTTGCTGAACTAAGACAAAAGCCCCTTTCTTCCTTGCATTCTGACATTGCAATAGCTCAATTTTGTTAATGAACAAAGCCCCTCATCTAAAAAGCAAGGTTACAAATAATTAACAGCCCACTGATACCGCCCTGGTAGAGAGAAAGACCAGAGGCAGGCCATGAACTCAGAGGACAGGGCAGGCATCCATATGAAGATGGTCTGAAAAGGGCATGTCAGCTTAATTTGGCAAAGAATAAGAGGAGGCATAATAAAGGGAGAGAAAATAATGAAGGGATAGAAAGAGAGAGAAAAAAACCTTCTTCTATTAAGAGCAGCCTTTTGTTATACACTGAAACATTCCCAGCGCGACACATTTTGAAGCCTGTAGGAGAAAATATGCTTTGTTATTAAACTGTGGAACATATTGGAAGGGATGTTAACAAACAGTTCTGCATGCATTTTAGTAAGACTAGATAATATCACTTGGGTCCAATTTCATCTGATGATTTTCCTGTGTAGATATGATTTCTGTGATATAATAAAACAGGTTGCACAGTATTTCCCATTTCCCCCTGCATGTGCACAAGTCAGCTCTTGTGTTAAATGACCCTGTCACCACTCATATCAAAAGACTGTACTCACACCTCACTCTTCAAGTCTCCTTCATTTTGTGCTTAAAAGGTGTGTGTGTGTGTGTGTGTGTGTGTGTGTGTGTGTGTGTGTCTCTAAGGATAGTTATGGAAGCTTGTGCCTCCCATCTTAAGAACTTCTAGAGGCAGCTGTTTTAGTCTGGAGAGAGCAGGGTGGTGGTGGTGGTGGGGGTGGGGAATCTTAAAGCAGGCCAGCCTATGACATAAGCTTTTGTCAACCAGAGTCCACTTCACAGAAGCTGGCAGGCATGTGTAAAACATATATCTCACACAAAAATTGACTGTTGACAGGAGAGTAGCTCCTGAGGATTGAGAGGCTTTTATTTGAGCACTCTACAGTGTATGATGAAGTTGATATGAAATGTGTGCACTTTAATATTTATGCATTTTACAGTATAGATTTATTCACTGCTGTGTGTTTTATAATATATGATCAAACGGCAAGAAACGGAGCCCACTTTAATATTTAGCCTTGATGGTAAAAATCTTATAGAGTTTATTTTTTTAACTTTTATGCATTTGGCATAGTACCGCCATGCAGCAGCTGCTGGTTTTGTTATTGTTAATGTGAGATTGTACTAGAAATGTTTATTATATTTGATTGATATTAATCAATATGTTTTAATGACTGGTAGTTTATTTTATAACAATTTAAAATATTATTATTGACTGCTTGGTTGCGTTTCTAGAATCATGATCTTATTATTCGTAGCATTTGTTTCTCTGCAATAACCATTTCTCCAGCCTACATTGTTTTCTTTCTTAGGTTGTGGGCCATATGATGTCAAACAGGCAAGCTACTGTTTGCTTCCACTTCTCTCAAACATTTGTAGCTATAGTTAATAAAATAAAAATAAAATAAAAGCCAATTTAAAAAGTTATAATGCTTGTCTTATCAAAAATGAATTATTCAGATTGCCATATTTTGTTTGAAATGCTCTAATACAGTGGTACCTCGGTTTACGAACTTAATCCGTTCCAGAAGTCCCTTCTTAAACCAAAACTGTTCTTAAACCGAGGTGTGCTTTCCCTAATGAGTCCTCCCGCCACCCTTCCACCGTTCGGTTTCCATTGGTAAAGTTTGCAAACTGGGACACTACTTCTGGTTTTGCGGAGTTCGTAAACCAAATTGTTCGTGAACAGGAATGTTCTTAAACTAGGTACCACTGTAGCCGGTAACTTACAATGAAAGATAATGCCACTCTGTAGTTTTATAGTTACTGTATATTCTGGCGTATAAGACTACTTTTTAATCCAGGAAAATCTTCTCAAAAGCTGGGGGTCGTCTTATATGCCGGGTGGAGAATCTGCGGTCGAGTATATCTCAAACTCTGTATTTTAACTGGAAAAGTTGGGGGTCGTCTTATACGCCCAGTCGTCTTATATGCCGGAAAATACGGTACTTGTTGTGTTTTTACTCCTCCTGGTGCGGTCTGGTGGAATGAAATTGTGGGATTCATTGTTTTAAGTCTATTTATTGTGCTTGTCCCAAACTCTCGGATTGATTTCAGTGAAGTGCGGGTCAGAAATATTTCAAATAGTCTGACTCGGCATAAAGCAGTTTCCTATGTGTCAGACAGCATGAGTTTGAGACCAACATGAGCTCCGCATGATTTTAGAAATTAAGCTCTGCTTTTAACTGAAGCAAAAGGCAGAAAATCTCCACTGGCATGAATTACTCCAAAACAGCTATAGGTTTAGGCATCGCATCCAGCATCAAGAAGCTGCCAGGGGAACATTTCCCATTGTCTCTGACATGGGTGCTCAGATGGAGTTCATGGATCTACAGTCAGTCTGACACTGGTATGCGTGTATTTTAGTCTCACAACTATCCCCTGTGCGTGTTAGGAGGATGAATGGTGGTGGCTTGTCCAAGGACACCCTAGGGAGATTTGAACCAGGGCTTTGCACCTCCTAATCCAACCCTGTACCTGCCATGCTGGATCTCTGGTACAGCATTTCATGGAGGGACGTGCAGTTAGTGTGCTCCCACAAATGCCACCATAGCCAAGCACGCACACCTCAAAAAACTGGGAACAAAAGGAAAATGATTTTTTTTAATTAAAAAAAGAGGAAGGGAGGGAAAAAGGAAAAGTGGGTCGATCAGGCCCTACTTCTGAAAGGAACCAGATGTGATTAATGAGCACGTGTGAGGGGTTACATGCAAGCACTGCAAAGTACCTGGCCTCCAAAACTATTTATCAGGAAAATTCTCCTTAAGCAGAGCTGGAAGTGAGCCAGAAATAATTCCCACGCTCAGTGCGGTACCAGGCAATCACACCAATGCTTCCAGCCGCCCAGCCCAGACCGACAGTCTGCCACACACGCAGGGGCTCAGCTCTTTGGTGTGGGTTTCTTCGATTCCATTTCCTATTTGGGGGGAGGGAGCTCTTTAGTGTGTGGATTGAAAACAGCCACGCTGGCTAGAGAAAGTGAACAAACCCCGTTGCAAGGAAATCAATTTGCATTCCTGAGAACAGCCCTTGTACTACGATGTCAAAGTCCCAAAGCACCGAACCATTGCACCTTTCCCTTATGGCTTTGGATAAATCCCAAACACAGTTATGCTGGTGCCCATCATCACCACACTTCTAACTACATAACTACAACGGGTATACTCCAGCCTAAAGAGAAATGCAACCTCCGAATTCTTCTCAGTGGCTCTCAAACCTAATCCAGGATCTCGTGTTTCAGGCCTGCATTTCCAAACCATGCTGCTCTCTTCAGTTGAGAGTCACAACCTTCAAGGAAAAATCAGAGGTCTTCATTGTACATTCTGGGGTTTGTGTGTGTGTTACTTTAATCCTCTCTGGCAGCCAGGAGAACATAAAAGTTTAAGGCAGAAAAAGCTACGTTAAATCCTGTCTAATCTCCTGTCTTTTGTTAGCACAGGATTGTTTGTTATGGTACATTTTAAATGCTGCTTCAATCAAGCTTTAAATTGCTTTGATAAAGGAGCCTTCCCCATTTTCTATGAATATTCATTGTTTTAAGGCAGATTCAGAGCAGCTTGCCCCCAAATTGATCCATGGTTCAATTTCATCCCAGCCCTCCTGTTCTGCTGCATTCATATGCATTCATAAGTCCTCCTTTCCCACCATTAGGGGTGCCCCTATTTGAGTTGCATCAATGGTCTAATTCCCCCTGTAGTCATGAATTGGTGCCTGGGCTGTATTACTTCAGACTGCAGGCAGCAGCTCACTTGGCTGGATGTTCCTCTGTTCAAAACTAGAGGTCAGCAAAAAAGGGTTCTAGCATAGCCTCCTTGCTGACATGCTAGATTTCTACCTGCAGGGAATGTTTTGTATGGAGCAGCATTTAAACATAATTGCATACAGCAACAGGCTGAAATGGCACATCCCACGCCCAGGTTTATCAGTTCAGTGAAAACAAGGCCAATATTTCTCACAGTATGTAACTGTCCAGAACTGAACACAGAATTCCAGGCACAGCAGCCAACTCCATGGAAACTGCTCATTACATTGACTCCTCTTGGTTTTGTGACATGAACTAATTGCCTCTTGGACATCATTCGCTAGCTGCCAGCTTCTTTCTACCATGATGCCAAGCATTAATCCTACACTCTAATCCACTCTGCACTCCATCTTCACAGTCCACAAAGTGAAAATCCATTCTGTGAATGTCCATGGAGGATACTTGCTGGAATGGGGTAGGGGCATTTTCTTCCTGCCATGGAGTTGCATGCAGCACTATCCCCAGACCTATTTTACTACTTATGAGCCGACTTGAGTGGTAGGTAGATAAACACACGCCCCAAGTACATTACTATACATATACAGTTAAGATTCGCAACTGAAAAGACATTGTCAGGTTGCTATCCAGTATAGTTTAACCTTGAAAAAATGGACTTTTACCATAAGGTTAATGGGAGAGAGACCTTTTCCATTCGGCCCCTGTGTATCCTTCTACATGTATTAAAACAACAGGAGATAGATGGATCATTGCATAACTGACCTATGGCTTTTTGTTCACTTGCTCTGGTACCCACACTAATTTTATCCCAGTTTCTCTAGTGATGAGCAGTGTTAGCAGCCAAAAAGCACTGAAATCCAGGAACCTGTCATTCTTTTGTCAAGAAACACCATGGCAAGTCAGCCAAGGAACCAGCCAAAGATGGAAAAGAGGGCATATGTCAAGGTGTTAGAAGACCTTCCATCCTAGACATAGTTCATGCAATATTTTATAGAGGTATTTTTCTAGGGAGTCTTTAAGGACTGCCTTTTATTTTTCTTGCTGTTACGTGACAAGAAAGTTTATTTCCATTGGGTACTCCTGGAAAAATAAACACTCTCCCCCTTACATGGAGTTAAACAGCAATGTATGAAGCAGGGGGTGTTGTTAGGGGGCCTGGATCTGGCCATGAAGCTACCTCATAGGGTTGTTTAAGGATAGAGTGGGGGTGAGGAGAGCATGTACTCCACGTAGCCCTGCAAGTACCTAGCAATGTACTTGGCAGTGGTGGCTGAGGCCTATTGGAACTAGTGAAATGGAAGGCAACTACCTAATTGGAGACAGAACCAGAACCAATGATAGCCAGAGCCCCGTAATGTCATCTCCACACCAAGGGTAGACTTCAACATCTCACTAAGGAAATCATTCTGTCAGTACAATAATTTCTGCTTGCCTGACACAATGATCTCCCCTCTCCTTCCCTTGCACAGTGTTCTGGGGGTTATCCCAACCCTCCAGGATGGATTTGGGGGATGTGCAGGTGGAGGACAGTGGGGGAAAGCCCCACTTCACCAGTAGAGGACCTTGCACAGGGCTCCCACTGATGGGAGAGATTAGTTGATTCCTGCCCTCATACATCTGAGATACATTTAAAGCACATGCTTCCTCCCAAATAATTCTGGGAATTGTAGTTAATGCACCATAAAACTACAATTCCCAGCAACCCCCAAATGAACTACAGTTCTGAGGATTCTTTGGGGAAAGTGATATATTTTATAGTGTGGATGAGATTTTTGTTTCGCCCCTTCCTCCTTCCTGCTGAGTTCTACAAAGGCAACCCTGAAACTAAGGAGAAGGAGAAAGTTAGCAGGCAGCTGGTTGTAAGAAAGGAGGCAAGGCCAAGTGGTTGGTGGGGCAGTGCCCCATTCACCCTAATCACCTAACCATCCCGGCCCCTGATGTGAAGTGAAATTCAGAGCAACAGAATGCAAACACTGTGGGATGTAAACACAGAGCAGCCAAACACAACATTGCTAGAGTGGACATGAAGGTAACTCAGTCCTCCAGGCATAACTTCCTACTACCTGGACTGAGTTAACTTCCTCTCTGACCAGAAGTAGGTGTGGTCTTACCTGGGAACAAGATCCCAGGGATCATTCACCATTTTTGCCTCGTCTCTTGAAGAAGCAGGATGCTCTCTTGTCTTGCAGCTGAGAGGAGCACAGGTGAAGCCTGTTCCCCTATGGAATCAGCTTCACTACATGTAAATACATTTATCTAAGCCTGTCTGCCTCTCTGAGGCTGTACTGTAACTCAGGAACTAATGTAAGTAAACTCTTTTATATCTTATAAACAGTACTGTGTTGTGTCTTTACTTTTAAGAGGGAAGAAGGGGAATATACCAGGAATGTATATTTCTTATAGAGGCTTTAGCAAGCCTGTGCAAGCGCGTCTGCTGTGTGTTTTTTAAAAGGGAATGTAATTCTGCTAAGTTTGGAGCTTGCTCACACAAGCTGGGATGATATATATAAAGTAATATATCATCATCCACACTCCTAAACATTCCCACAAACACACGCAATCAGCAGGAGAAAAAAAGGTTCTCCAGACCTACACTGCACAGCTGGAAGCAACTGTTGGAAGCAAAAGTCCCTACCTCCATAACATTCAACACATTAGAAATGCATATGGGAAAGTGTAACTTTAGCAAATTTCAGGAGGAAAGAAACTTACCTACTACCTGAGGTTGCTGTTGCTATAAACTGCTTACAGAAAGATAGTGGGGGTTTTGATCCCAAGGGTTACAAGGTCATAAACAAGTGCTAATCACAAACTCAAACAACAGCAATTATGGCTGCAAGTGAGCAAACACATGCTACCACTCCTGTATAAAGAGGTGTGAAGTATATAAAAAGGGCAAGGAGAGAAAACACTTACAGCAGTTATTCCCTACAGAACTACCTGCCAGATTTTGGCAGGGAGGAGTAATGAATTTGTTATTCTGAAATGGAAATGGGGTCCTCCTTGCCAATGATTATTTCTCCAGGCAGAGTGAGATGTTAAAATGTGCATAGAGACTGCTTAGGCACAATGACTGAAATCAGTATTTGCAAGACACCACATTCCTGATTTCCCCGCTGACCATTCTCAAGTTATGCCTTCAGCATCCAAAGCTATTTGCCCAGGGATCCAATTTGGAACATGGCACTATCAGCACACAAGCACCCTCCACAAACCAAGAGAGAGGAGTAGAGAGCTCAGGAAACCTCACTGCTGGAGCTCTGAGCTATGGGCTGTATAACATCACTGCATGTCAGTCTAATGAATGTCTAAGTGGAAGGTGAATAACACTGCAAGATTTCACATGCTGCAAAAACGCTCACTGACTTCAAAGTAACCATCTAAACTACCCATTTAGAGCAAAACTCTTGACCTTTGCAATACAGTTATCTATTCTTTTCTATTTATGCAAGATCTGTCATTGACAATAATTTAGAAAGTGGCTTAAGGTCATATTGGGGCAGTATCTGTACTTTGGATCTGGTTTTAGTCACTCTCTCTTGCTCTCCACAGCGAGCCACCCTACATTTTTTTTCAGGCTTTAGAACAAGACAAAAAACATTGTATTCAGAATATCCAAAGGAAAATGGAAAAAAAATGTTTTATTTATATGCAGTTTGCAGTGCTCAATTATGTAAATTAATTTTTTAAGCTCTCTGGATTAACTAAAAAGACATCCCCAGTTAAAATTTAAACTATTTTAATATAAATACTTACAAAATATTGCAGACTGTAGACACCATCTTAGAAAAAAACAATCTCCCTTCTCTCACATGAGTGAGTGGGTAGGGAGGGAACCATTGTTGTTGTTCAGTCGTTCAGTCGTGTCCGACTCTTCGTGACCCCATGGACCAGAGCACGCCAGGCACGCCTATCCTTCACTGCCTCTCTCAGTTTGGCCAAACTCATGTTAGTAGCTTCGAGAACACTGTCCAACCATCTCATCCTCTGTCGTCCCCTTCTCCTTGTGCCCTCCATCTTTCCCAACATCAGGGTCTTTTCCAGGGAGTCTTCTCTTCTCATGAGGTGGCCAAAGTACTGGAGCCTCAACTTCAGGATCTGTCCTTCTAGTGAGCACTCAGGGCTGATTTCTTTGAGAATGGATAGGTTTGATCTTCTTGCAGTCCATGGGACTCTCAAGAGTCTCCTCCAGCACCATAATTCAAAAGCATCAATTCTTCGGCGATCAGCCTTCTTTATGATCTAGCTCTCACTTCCGTACATTACTACTGGGAAAACCATAGCTTTAACTATACGGACCTTTGTCGGCAAGGTGATGTCTTTGCTTTTTAAGATGCTGTCTAGGTTTGTCATTGCTTTTCTCCCAAGAAGCAGGCGTCTTCTAATTTCGGGACTGCTGTCACCATCTGCAGTGATCGTGGAACCCAAAAAAGTGAAATCTCTCACTGCCTCCATTTCTTCCCCTTCTATTTGCCAGGAGGTGATGGGACCAGTGGCCATGATCTTAGTTTTTTTGATGTTGAGCTTCAGACCATATTTTGCGCTCTCCTCTTTCACCCTCATTAAAAGGTTCTTTAATTCCTCCTCACTTTCTCAAGAAGGAGGGAACCATACTTGCCTCAATAGTTCACAATTAAATGAATAATATTTATTTCTTCTGGTTTGCTGTATTCCTATGAAAATTTATTCTGATTTCATATTAAAGCTAATATGATTTCAACTAAAATTTCTTCCATCAACTAATAGCCCTATTTACATCCTGACTTTTTGCTCACCAAAGGTGTTCAGAATTCCAATCAAATAATACAACAATTGCCTATGGTAGAATGATTTTTTAAACCTTTTGAAATACCTCTGTCCTTAGCCTTTTTATAAACCCTAAGTAAATGGCTTGTGGAGGCATGTTATATTGGTCAGAAGCAACCATATTTATAGATTTAAATATCTGCATGCCACCCTTCAGTTTCAATATCCTCAGAGAAGCTCAGAGAAAGAGAAAACAAAATCCCAACAGAAATAATAAAATGCCAAAGCCGAGCATTAAAAACAATTCAGATATTATTATCATTATTTTTTAAAAAAGAAAAACCACCTAAGAGAACAGTAAAAATATCCAAATTACAAAACCAATTAGATGACATCCTGGAAAATTTGAGCACACAAAATGCCTTTGCTTTGTGCCGGAACATAGCAATTTTGATGCCAGGTGAGAAAAAAACACCATTCCTTATTTGGGACAGCACAATGCTGAAAATGTCCTCTCTTTGGTTGCAACCCATCTAACTTCAAAAGTTGCAGTCGCTCAGAGAGAGACCTCTAATGCAGACCCAACATCTGGGCAAGCTCATGTGAGCAAAGGCAGTGCAGGAGCTGCTCCTACCTTACAGCAGATGCCATTAGGGACACTGCACCTGCTACTAGACAGAGAGCCACTGCCCAGGCCCGTCTTAGAGTGATCGGCCGCCCTGGCGCAGCGATCCCTCGGCGCCCCCAGCCTGCCGCCTCTCCGCCCGCCTCCCTCCCGCGCTGGCCGCCCCTCGGGAGGGGGGGTGGGCGAGCGGGGATGAGAGGCGTGGCGTTGGAGCGGGCGCCCGCGCTCCGGCGGGCAGAGGATGAGGGGTGAGCGGGCGGGCGCTCGCGCACCGGCGGGAGGGCGGGCGGGCTGCAAGCCGGCCGCCCTCGCCTCCCAGAGCCCCAGCTGGAGTGCTGGAAGGTTGCGCAAAGCCCCGCGCCGCTTCAGCGCTCCAGCTGGGGCTCCGGGAGGCGAGGGTGGGCGGCTTACAGCCCGCCCGCCCGCCGGCGCGCGAGTGCCCGCCTGCCCGTGGGGGCGGGGGCGGGTTGGGGAGGGGGAGCCCGGTATGCCGGTGGGCTCGCGGGGGCGCCCCTGGGGTGCCCTGCGCCCTGGCGCGCCGCGCCACCGGCCTCTATTGATGAGACGGCTCTGCCACTGCCCCAAGTTCTGGAATGGCCAGCATCTCCCCGTGTGTGTCTTTCCTTTTCTAAATCTGCCTCATCCTGGATGCTGAATAAATCTTTTACTTTGCCCTAAATAGGATCTGGTTAAGTTAGCCACCGAAGTTCACTGCTGTGATGCCCCAGGAGGGCTGGATGTGACCCCTGCAGGCGTAGATATTTGGGGGGAACTCTCTTTGTGTGATGTGCTCATGAAGAGATTTTAACAAATCAGATCCTGAAGGAGCACATAAGGCATATGTGGATTCCACCAATTCTTAAAGGAAAATTACTTAAAGCAAAGTGAGCTGCTGCACAAGTATTATAGCACTGGGCAACTTATACTGGAAATAGACATTCAGCCCATGATTACCAACAGGCAAGTCCCACTGAGTGGGTGGCCCTTACCTTGAAGTAAGTGTACAATACTTATCTGAGCACTAAGTCCTATTGGATTCGGTGAAAGTTGTCTCTTAGTACATGGGGTTAACATTGCACTGTTAAGTTAGGACTAATTGAAATGGGAAACAGAAGGGAGTGTTGGGGAAAGGGGTAGGGAGAAGTAAAGAGAAAACAAAGTTATTGGGTACAGAAGAGTCCACACCTGAGTATTGTACACAAGAAACATTCTGTGAAGTTGGATAAAGAAGGCCCACCCTAAGCTACAAATCTCTATAGGAGTGCTGGCTTAAAAAAAAATATTGTTTGCCATTCTAAATCACTGTATAATCTTCTTATGGCTGCTTGGTTTATTTCCATTGTTGCCATTTATCTTCTTGCTAGTTGCCCTCAGAACACTCATGCAAAAAATTGCAGGATATATATTTCGCAAATGTTTTGCCGCCCGAGACAGAGCTCTTGTACACCAGCCATGCAGATTTTTTTGCAGGGGGACCTCCCCCCACCCCATTGCTTCTCAATACCAGTAAAAGCTTCGTTCGCAGCTGATAAGTGCAAAGAAGTCATGTCAGGAAACGAAATTGACAATCCCATTTACCCAGCATGTTAGAACTCAGGAACCCTGAAAGCAAACCACAACCTCTTCACCTCATTCTAGATATTCCCTCCCTCAAAGAATAGAAAGACACAAATTTTAAATCTGCCCATGAGCTCCGGCTACCGTAGGCTGGCTGGCCACTGCCTTCCAAATTCCATTGAACTATTGGCACTGGACAGCCCTTGCCATGAGCAGTGGCAGCCAGGAAATGCTTTGGAGCTGTGTCACCTGGCCTGGAGGCTCAACTCTCCCTTGGAAATAATAAACAACTCTGTGTTGTGGCACACAAACTCTTGTACTCTCTAGAACGAGGCTTAGAAGACAAGCATGTGCCATCACCTGCTTGCCAAAGGACTTGGGGGCTTAGAGCCAAAATGCCCAAAGGCCTCTAGGAGGTGTAGCGCTAAAGGCTTTATCTACAAAAGGAAAGAGACAGTAGTAAGAGCTTCCCTCTCAAAGGATCTACCACTCTCTTCCATTATTATTTATGGTTGATAATACTCTTCCTCCCAAGAGCTAAGAGTAATGCACATCACAATAATCCTGTAAAGTAGGTTATGCCGCGAGAGTATGCAGCCCAAGGTTACTGGGTAGACTTCTGTGGCTGGGAAGCAATTTGAATCTGTGTTACCTCAGTTTGAGGTCATGGGTTCAATACTGTATAATCACCATACTGGCTTTCATGTATCTCTATGAAAGAGGCTAGCCAGCCCTGTTACAGTTCAAGAAGCGGCTGCTTCTCCTCCCTTCCCCGCCCCATCCCTGGCAAAGGGGAAAGGCCTATAATTTCTTGACACAAAAAACAGAGCTCCTGCCAATGGCAAGTCCGTTCAATTTGGTGTAAATCTACTTATATGCAAAGGATATGCTATTCCAGTGTTGCAAGAGAGTTGGCAATCCTTTTTGGATGAACCCACATATTGTTCTCTGTACTCCATCCTCCCCAAAACTTCGGCCTAAGGCCCTTGCCCCTTTTTTTCTTTGGAAATCTGTTGCATGCAGACACAAAATAACAAACGCAGAGCAGGCCTGCAAATGATTTCCCATTGGCCAAACTCAGCTGGAACCATTCACTCGCTTAATGGTGTGATAAGGGTCACATCAAATAAACCAACAGCACACTTTCTACACCAGGCCTTCCTTGGACAGGAACGCTTCCTTCTTTCAACTACTACCTCCTCCTTTTTCTGTGCCTTCTGCCAGGGCTGGAAAATTGCAGCTTGTCCTGAAGGCAGTTCTCTAAAATGTAAACAAAGCCAGCCAACCTTAATTCCTCAAACGCAGGTGTTTTTCCAACAAAAACTGTACACATGGGTTGGCAAGTACTCTAGCCAATGCTTACATTTAAGATGATCCAAAGGGGTGAAGGGACTGAAGTGCAGAGAGACAAAGAGAGGAACCTACAGAGAGCTGTGGTTTGCAAAGTTTCTCTTTTCATGAACGTCTTCCACATAGGTTGCTCAGCTGAGCAGTCCGTGCACCTGCCACATAATTTTGGCATGGCAGGATTTTGGCGTTATGTTGTAGGGTGCCGATTCGGTTCATAGAGGGTGGTGGCCTGGTCTGCTAGACCTGGTTGTCATCTTGCACAGAGTGTGTCCCAGAACCCCAACCCTCTGCTGCATCTGGTGGGCCAACTGCCCTTCAGGACAAGTTGCATTCATTGCTGTCTCTCTCTCTCTCTCTCTCTTTTAACTTCCCAAGGAATTCAAGTCCCTAAAACAGTTTTAAAACTCAGACACAGAGGGCTAGTGGCTTGTTTTCCAGTCAGCGCTCTTTTGCCTTTAACATGGAGCAGAATTCCTGGCACTGATAGTAGATTAAGTGTTGGGGGAAGCTTTTCCTGTGCTATTTCCCCAGTATGTCAGGAAGTTCTTTGAGGCTGCAGTTCTGAGTGGACTTGCTAGGGGTGGTCATGTCCTATTGTGCTAGCTACTCAGTAGTGAGACTTACAACTGAATAAAAACATGTAAAGGAATGTGTTCTAAAGCTCAAGGTCACACCAGAAACAATTGTTTAGCAACTCTGGGAGAGCTAAACTGTGGTCATCCAAGGTGTTTTGGGGCTACAGCTCCCATCCTCCCTGACCATTGGTCATGTTGACTGGGATGGTGATCATGGGGGGTCAAGAGTAGGGAATACTATGTCAGTACATTGTCACAATGTGTAATGTGGTGCTGCCAACCTACTCAGGACCTTATGCCAGCACACAGTATGGCATTGCCCTTCCATTTATGAAAGGCACTACAAAACGTCTCATTCTTAGACAGCTGCAGACTCAACGCTACACCAGCTGTGGGGACACCTTTGGCCCTCCAGACGTTGCCAAACTACATTTCGCATCATCCCAGGCTACTGGCTGTGCTTGCTAGGGCTGATGGGAGCTGTAGTTGGAGGGAGTCGTAGTTCAGCAACATCTGGAGGGCCAAAGATTCCCTGCTCCTGCGTTCCACTTTTCACACATCTGCTCAGAAATGCACATTTCCAAAAGTAATGGATTAGCCCTACCTGTGTGGATGAATTCTGGAGAAGGCGATGTTTATGTTGCATAATATTATGTCAGTGCCAGGAAGAAGCGTTTGCGGTTTGGATCACCAAGCTGAGGGCAGGAGGATTCTATTAGAAGTAGTACTTGTATACTTCCCTATACCTGCAGGTCTCGGGACGGTTACAACATTAAATCACAATATATAAACACAAAATACATAATAAAAACAAAACAAAAAGAACTCAATAACCCCGCTCCCCAACACATTGGATGTCAATCAGGCGAAGGCCTGGTTGAAGAGGAACGTTTTTGCCTGGCGCCTAAAGGTGCATAATGAAGGAAAGTAGATAAGAAAATTAGCTGAGGAGGGCCAAGTCCACTGACCTGGCAGAGGTACCATTCCTAATCCCACAGGCGTGGACCCTGGCAGTGGTGACAAGTGCCCTTCTTTTTAACTTTTATTTCACCCAGGCTTCTGGTATTACACTCGGGATCCGGGACTTGGCTGAGCTCCGGTGGTCTGGCCCCCCAACGACGGCCGCAGACCTCACAGAAACGTGTCCCCCCCCCCATTCGCATCCATCCATCGCGCAAGGAACCCACCCACACCCTTTTTTTCCCTCTCCGCGCTCTTTTTTCTCCTTCTCTCTAGCACGAGGTTTTTTTTGTTGTATTTTTTTTTCCAGGGGGCTGGAATCTCGCTCAGGCGGGGAATTTCCTTCCTCCCATATAGTGTTTATGGGCTTGTTTTTCTCCCCCAGTCCCTCGGCCTCGGTGTCCTGCAGCGCACAAACTGCCGGGGAGCGGTCGATGTGGCAAACTCCGCCCGGAGGGAAACTGAGCGGGAAAAAGAGTCCCTGCTGCAGCTGCCGACTGCCAGGTGTTTGCAAAAGCCGCCCGGGAGGTCGCATTGCGCATGTGCACTGGGCCGATTCCTTCGCAGGGGCGGGAACGTCTCATTCAGACGACGCAGCGGAGGGAGAAATGGGCGAGGGAGTAACGCGTGAAGACGGTTCTCCCCTTCATTAAGGTCTGGAGGACGTGCCTTCGCGGATTTTGGCTTTCTTACAACGTACAGTTTGCCCGTTCCCTAAAGCCCTGGGACGGTCTTGAATTGGATTTGATATCGTGGAAAAAGAGTGTGGGTATGTTTAGTTGTGGAATCATAGAATTGTGGAGCTGGAAGGGACCTCCGAGGGTCATCGAGTCCTAACCCCCTGCAATGCAGGAATCTCAGATATAGCAGCCATGGCAGATGGCCATCCAACCCCTGCTTAAAAACCTCCAAGGAAGGAGAGTCCACCCACCACCACATAGGAACCCCTCCTGTAAAATATTTGAGCCACCAAAATTAATGGGTGTTGCTATTCAAATGGCGTGTGTACAACACATCTTCTGATCGATTATGTAGGGCGGGGCTTACCTGCGCTCCCCCCCCATATTTTATTAAAGTTGGCACCCCAGGTCCACCACCTTCTGAGGGAGTCCTTTGCACTGTCAAACAGCTCTTACTGTCAGAAAGTGCTTCCTGATGTTTAGTTGGACTCTCCTTTCTTGCAACTTGAGCCTTTGGTGTGAGTCCCACCCTGTGGAGCAGGAGAAAACAAGCTTTCACCACCTTCCATGTGACAGCCCTTTAGATATTTGAAGATGGCTATCATATCTCTTCTCCATCTCCTCCTAGCCAAGCTAAACATCTCTGCACACGTTCCAGCTTGTCAATATCCTTCTTAAACTCTGGTGCCGAGAGCTCGACCCAGTATTCCAGATGTGGTCTGACCCAAGGCAGAATAGAGCAGGACTTATGACTTCCCTTGATGAGGACACTATATTTCAAATTGCATTTCCTGGAGTTCTTTTGATATTTGAAGATGGCTATTGCTATCATATCTCCTCTCAAGTTTCCTCTTTTCCAGGCAAAGCATTGCCAGGAACTCCCACAGTCATTGTTTTCTCATAAAGCACGAGGACTCGGCTATACAGCTGCAAATAAAATGTTTTAAGTGTGTTATAAAGTGCAGTATAGGTATGTGGCACTAGATGGCGATGGAGAGCTATGGCAAATTCAATATATTTTTTTCAAAACTTTTTTTAAAGCGTTTTCACAGCGTTTTTTATATGTGTGTAGATTCCACCTTGGTTTCCAGACCCTTGGTTATATTGATTATCCTCCTTTGCACACATTCCAGCTTGTCAATATACTTCTTAAATTGTGGTTCCCAGAACTGGACACAGTATTCCAGGTGTGGTCTGACCAAGGCAGAATATTAAGATTAATTGAAGATTAAGGAGAGACTTGATTGCGGGTTTGAATTATCTGAAAGTTTGTGAGGCAGAAGATGGAGCAGACTAAATAAGTGGAAATCGCAGGAAAATGGGTTTTGGTTCAATAGCAGGAAGATCTAGGTACTACATGTAGCAGGGCTGTTCCACAGTGAAGCAGAATGCCTCGGAATGGAAGGTGGTAGTGAGTTGGAGGTGTGTAGTGTAAGCATTGTGTATTTTGTGGCTTTATTCTGTATTTTATGCTGTGAACCATCCTGAGATGAAGGTGAAGGTTGCTATATAAATTTAATCAGTAATAATAATAATAATAATAATAATCTTGGCCCAGTAGCAAAATAGCAACCAGTGCAGGTCTCTGAGGAAAGATGTTATGTGCTGACAGGGTAGTCCCAGAACTTGTACTTTATGCCAGGCCTGATCCTTGGAAGTTATGAAATAATAGAGAGGTGTGGCTCTCAGCACAGCCTGAGATTCTTTGCCTACCCAGTGATTGGTATTCAGAATCAGCACCCACATAAGTTTGGATTGAGAGAAAGACTTTCCAAGTCAGAAGCTAGGACTTCCAAACAGACTTGAGCCCCAGAACCTCTCATTTTATGAATTAAGTACTGGAAATGCCTTGCTTAATAAGGTCAGGCATGTGATCAACAGAGAAGGGCCCAGAAGGAGCTGGTGTTAATGTATAAACCAGGATTTCTCAGGCAGTAGCAGAAACAGGCCAGAGCTTGTGGGGGAGCCAGCTTGCATTCCTAGGCAGCAGAAGAGAAATTAGATCAACAGAGATCTGGGCTTGCTGGCCTCTGCCCACCCGCCTTTGCTCTCTTCCCTTTTCGTTGCCTCTTGGTTGGCCAGTTTTAATTGTTGCACTCTCCATATTTTAGGCTTTGGGTCCTCTCTGATGCTCTGATTCATTAGTTTTACCCTTGAAGCCCAAACATGTTAAATAGCAAGGATTTTATAGGAGCTGTGTCAGGTTGGTGGCTTGAGGAAAACCACTTTTTCTCAAGGCTGAAGCCTGTCCCTGCAAAATCAATAATGGACCCCAAGGGAGAGAGGAGAGCAACAGAGGGTAGGTGGGTCTGGGGCAAATGAGCCCAAATCTCTGCTGATCTAATTTCTGCTTTGCTTTGCTGGGATGTGGCATATGTGTGTGGAAAGCTTTAGATGCATACGTCACCGCTAAACTATTCTCTGTACATAGTTTTCAGGGACCTGCGTATGCCATGAATGTTGAAAATGCTAAAATGCACCATCTGACTTGGAATCAACAAACCTGAGCCAGCCAAACAGGAAAGTGCATAAATGAAATTTGGTTTGGAGAGGTAAGAGCGTTTTCACACCTGACACTGGATATGCCTTCGAGCTCATTTGCTCTTTGTAACTTTGTGTATGGGTGGAAAGTGGGAGCAATTTGCTTCTAAGTAGATTGTGCAATGCATATGAAATCCAAATTGCCCTAAAAAAAAGCTTAGACTCTGGGTTCCAATCCTAGTTGTGAGATGGCAATGTATCCTAATCTGGAAGCAAGGGAAATCCTGGATGTACTTCTAGGCAGTGCTTTTTTCCTAGAAAAATAGGTGCTGGCACCCAACATGAAGTTGTTACAGTAAGTGCCACACTTTTTAACAACAACAAAAAGAGGTCCTGGTACTGCGTACTCTTGAGTACCCCCTGGGGGGGGGAAGCACTGCTTCAAGGTAATGAGCAGATTTTAGTGATTTAAAGAAGGATGACGCAGAGCCTACAAAAATTCTTAACTTCTGTTCTCAAGGCTCAGATGTCCCTGTTCTGATGATACATTAAGAAACAATTGATGTTTGAGTATTTCTGTTTCCTATTCCATCAGTTACTTCCACAATCTCTACAAGACCAGATTTGACATAGAGTACACAGTGAGTGGCGCTGTTGTCTAAACCACAGAGCCTAGGGCTTGCCGATCAGAAGGTTGGCGGTTTGAATCCCCGCGACGGGGTGAGCTCCCGTTGCTCGGTCCCGGCTTCTGCCAACCTAGCAGTTCAAAAGCACGTCAAGTGCAAGTAGATAAATAGGTACTGCTGCGGCGGGAAGGTAAACGGCATTTCCATGCGCTGCTCTGGTTCGCCAGAAGCAGCTTAGTCATGCTGGCCACATGACCTGGAAGCTGTATGCCGGCTCCCTCGGCCAGTAAAGGGAGATGAGCACTGCAACCTCAGAGTTGTCTGCGACTGGACCTAATGGTCAGGGGTCCCTTTACCTTTACCTTTACATATGCGATAGAGAGCTGTGATCAGTTCTGGCTCCCTGAAAATTAGTCCTGTTTGCAAACTTTTGTTTATTGCTTCCACACAAACAGGATATGACAAATCTGGTCCCACAGATTATGCAGACCAATAAACTACGTCAGTACCTGCCTGGCAGAAGTGGCAAAAATTAATTTTCCACACATGTTAGAGGGAAAACTTCTGTTCCTGTTCTCTGAATTTTAAAAATATAGACTTCAATATGGATTTCCCCCAGCCAGTATTGTGCAGTAACAGAAAAGTTATTTCTTCTTGTACCTAAAGTGGTAGTTTATAACTACAAATTTCTACTTGGCGTAATTTCTCAGCTAAGCTTAACTGTGTACAATATTGTTATTTCATGTCATGGTGGTGTTAGAGATTCTTGAGCGCAGGAATGTACTCAAGAATTAATGTCTGCTAGTGCGTTTCAGGGTGCTGGAATGTAATGAAGGATGAACTGCTGTGTTTTGGGGAGATGTGGGCCATAGTAACAACTTTCAGAATGTTTTAACTTCCAGTCTGTTGCTGCAAAACAAGTCTTGTGGGCACCTTAAAGAGTAACAGATTTATTGTATCATAAGCTTGTTTTTTATTATAAATATACAAAACGTCCATAAAAATATCACAAATGCACCACGTATAAACTTTGCCGATAAGGGTCTTGGGTAGCATAAGCTTTCACGGGCTAAATAGCATGGTCACTCGTCCATGAAAGCTTATGCTACAATAAATCTGGTGCCACGAGAGTCTTTGTGGTTTTGGAATATGGGTTGTAGAATGGAGCTATTTCAGGTTTCAGAAAGAATCTGTTTTTAGCCTTGTTGGGCTGAGCACTTGAATATGTCTTTCTAAAGCATGGATACCAGTTAATTAGAATAGTGCAAAAACATCACAATTTCTGCCACTCACTGATCATCCTCAGAGCACATGGCCTAATATCTAACCAACATTTAGCACTGTTGCCCCCATTGGTTTCAATGAGAGAAATACAAATAAGCATGCACTGAATTCTTCTATTTATATAAATGTGACTTGGAAGTTCTAAACTGTGGCTGTGGTTCAAGCTTACTTCACCCATATCTGATAGTGCTTTGGTTCTGGGTGGGTGCACCTCTTTCGACTTCTGCTCTAATCCTATGCCCATTTACCAGGGAGTAAGCCCAATTGAATTCAAAGGGACAAATTCTGAGCAGACTTGTCTAGAATTGTACTGTAATTGAGCAGGATCCACATACGCACAGCATCTCAAGTATTTGCCTTCATCCTAGCTGAAGGACATAGAGCCACATGGGTGAAACCAGCACAAGGGAACATTCTGTGGGAGAACTCTTAGACCCGTCTCTTGAAATTCCTCTGTCAAAGGAGTCACATCAATTATCTGTGAAACTGTTTCACCTGTGTTATCTCTGCATGAGTTTTATCTGTGCCTAAATGACTCTAAGCATGATGGTTCCCACAACAAAACTTTCCAGGTGGTTTCTTTACATGCTGATGCATGTGGGTTACTTTTTCTTTCTTCCGGCAAGATCTGTCTGTCTCCTATCTCTGTTCCTTCATCACCACACAGAGACACTAATAATCATGGGGCAGGAATGCATTGTGCAGACAGAGGAGCCCAGCGTACACAACTGTGGTCTGCATAGCAAGATTTAGTGTACTAATATGTTTTTTTAAATTGTACATAAATGAAATGACCTGTCCCTGAAGACTCAGAGAAGATCTGCAACGGGATCTGGAATACTTTGAAACTGTACATTGTTTAATTCAGGGGTTGGAGGCTAGCGAGGCTTCCCCCCCCCCTCCCCCAAGAGGGAACTGGCAAAGCTAGCTGAAGTGGGACATGGTTTAAAGGAAACTGCTGGGCTGGATCAGTCTGATTATCCATCTCACCCAAATCCTGTCTCTAGGGCCTTGTACTCATGAACTGTAGCAGTTTAGTGGTAAGGGAACACAACATCTGTGCTATTTGAAGTTGGGGAAGGCTGACCATGTAAATGTACGAGCATGCTTATTACAGTGATGTAATAACTTATCTTGTTTCACAGCAGCTAACCACTAGCATGCAATAAAATCAACAGGTCACCTAGATATTTACTTGGGAGTAATCCCCATTGAACTAAGAAAGCATTCTGTCTGCAAGTCTGTTTAGAAATGGAAACATACTATAGCTGCTGAACCTTTCACTATACACTATACACCTTTGTTGTCTATAAGACTCTGTTAAATTGTTGCCTATGGGCAGCACCAGATTTAGGGTGGTGCGGGCAGCTCCCCTGCACAGGGCGCCAAGCTGAGAAGGTGCAAAATTGAGAAGATCCACAACTGAGAAGATCCATTTGGGGGCACCAAATTTTGGCCAGGGTGCCATATTACAGAAGGTCTGCTCTGCTATGGGGGAACATGAAGTTATTTGTGTGAGTGAGGATATAGGTCAAGAGAAGAAAGCGAGGAATAAACATGGAGGAAATGGGAAGTTCCCACATCCTTGCCATCTTCAACATATTGTGCATATTATTATTTAAATGACCACGACAAACATGCACATCAGCATGGGGAAGTTTGTGATGCTGTCATGTCATTTGGCTATGCTACATAGGTTATGCTACGTTTGGACTAATCAGCACACAGGTCTGTTGTATGGGGAGAGATTCTCCAATCTGCACTTGTCTATCTTTAGTTGGTCCTGACCTTGCTCAGAGAAGAAGACAGGAGACTTTCACACCGGAACAGGCTACCCACAGCCTAAACAACACACAGGAGCCAAGACAGCAAGAGGGTGAAGTGCTGGGAAGTGTTTACATCTCCCTGCTCCAGAGAGTATGACCTCACTAACTATTCTAAATACGGGAGATAAGGCACTGCTGCTGTTGCTCATCCTTCTCTCAGATAAAATAAGCTGGTGCATGAGGCACCAGAGCATTTCTTGAAGGATACAGGAATATTAGACCAAAATGCTGTTTTAAATAATTGTTCATAATGGAAAAGACAAATAGGTTGGCTATCAAGAGTTCCACCCACTCACTTGTCCACATTTTCCTCAAGTGCTGTCAGCTTCCATGAGCTTTTCAATGCTGCCACAAGTGCCCAAATTAAAAAAAACAAAAAAAAACTTCCATATAAGAACATCCCTCCAGGCTGCTTGCCAAAGGTGACCAATGACAGGGCCTGCAAGGAAGGATGACCCAACAAACCACTAACACGACTGACTGCCAGCATGTGGATTTGATGACCAGCACCACTGTGACGGAAACCCATCCCCCAGGCAGGCTGCCAAGTTGAAGAACAGGCTCAGCTGCTTAGAAACGGGCTCATTTATTTTGTTCACAAATGTGCTCTTAAACTACGGGTTTTTATGAAGTGAATGTAAGCTGCCTTGAGAATATCCTGCTGAAAGGTAGGATACACAACTGAAATTAAGTAAAGATAAACATCTTGCCCAGTGTGTCTCTGGTGTCAGATCCGCGCCAGATTTAAAACACATGGCTTCGCCCCCAAGAATCCTGGAAACTAGCTTGCCCCTTACCAAGCTACAATCCCCAGCACCCTTAACAAACTACAGCTCTCATTACTACCAAGACTAATGATAGAGGATAATAGTTACGCATTTTGTTCCTACAACTGTATTGTGTGGAAAGCCATTATTACTCCTGTTTTACAAGTAGGAAATAAATACTGAAGTATAACAACAGGATGAAGGCTACTCCATTGGGCTCTTCTTTCCTTCCGAGAGCAGATGTAAATCCCACGAGCTATCTGTATTCATATCCTAAAAGAGATTGGTCAGAAGGGAGTTTCAGTCTCAAGGACCAGTTGCCACTTAAGTTTTTTGCAGAGCACTGCCGGTGGAAAACAGAGTTCATGCTGTTTATGTTTATCATGCCAGAAAGCATAAAATCAGTGTTAAGTACGATTGATTCCCAATGGACAGGGATGCTTCCAGATGAGGGCCTCACATCACAAATGGTTCATTCAGTTCTGATTTCGCTGCATGTGCAATTGGCATATTAGCATTCAACACATTTCTGTGTTTCAGTCTTGGATATTCATTGTTATTATGCTGACTGCTGTCCGCACCAGTGGGAGGAGCCTGGCGGAATGTGTACAGAGGTGTGTGGGGGGCTGTTCCTACTCCTCCCTCATTCCTCTCTTGTCCTTCACTGCCTTTTTCTGGACCAGGCATGTATGCATGTATGCAGATATTTCTGTACACATTTATTTATTTTTTTATAAAGGAAGTGTGCAAGAGCAAATGCTACCAAACGTACATATGCTTCCCAAAATTGAGGCTTGTGCTTTCAGGGAGGCAATATCCATATTAGTGTGTTTTTTTTCTTTTTAAAAAATATTTAATACTGCGGTTTTGCACGAAGGTGATGTTTTCCCAAGGCTTGCCCAAGAGTAATAAAGAGGCCTTCCACAACATCTTGGTATTTTTAATTTAACGAAAATTAAGTCCCACTGTACGTACTGCAGTCCTACTCCCTGAAGTAATCCCCCATTCATACCTTACCAAGGACTTGTGAGAGCAGGTCTTTCTGACCAGGTTGCTAAAGTTCAGACATGCCTCTAGCACACAGCAGTTGGTGAAAATAAGCATATTCATACATTTTGGGCTCCTGGAAACAAATGGCTAGGTGAGCCCTTGGAAGCAGGGGTGTGGCATTAGAGCCAACCACCAAAATGTCACAATACGTGTGACAAACTACACACACACACACACACGCTAATGAGCTTCCACGCTAGCAGTGACTGCAAATGTGTAACAAGCTTGTTTTTACTCATCAGATTTTCCATAGTAAGAGGAAAATCCAGATTAAATATATAAAAAGTAGGGGCCAGCATTTGATCATTCATTACAGTGTTGTCTGGATGATGAAAAAGTCTTACATGCATGAGCAGCACTGATTTCACAATAAACATCCATCTGGAAGCACCTTAGATATGAGAGTCTCTCTTTTGAAATCCCAGAATAATATTATTTTCCATCTTCCACAGCTTTATCTCAAACAGCTGAGAAAGTCACTTTTGCTGTTTACAGAGAGAAGACTAAAGTTTGTTATTTAAGAGCTGAGAAGAGTCTTCTCAGTGGTGCCCTCTCCTCAATTTATGGAATGCTCTACCAAGAGTGGGGTGGCGCTGTGGGTTAAACCACAGAGCCTAGGGCTTGCTGATCAGAAGGTTGGCGGTTCGAATCCCTGCGATGGGGTGAGCTCCCGTTGCTCGGTCCCAGCTTCTGCCAACCTAGCAGTTCGAAAGCACGTCAAAGTGCAAGTAGATAAATAGGTACCACTTTGTCAGGAAGGTAAACGGCATTTCCGTGCACTGCTCTGGTTCGCCAGAAGCTGCTAAGTCATGCTGGCCACATGACCTGGAAGCTGTACGCTGGCTCTCTCGGCCAATAAAGCGAGATGAGCACCGCAACCCCAGAGTCGTTTGCGACTGGACCTAATGGTCTGGGGTCCCTTTACCTTTACCTTTACCTACCAAGAGAGGCTTTCCTGGTGTCTATGCTGCTGTTATTACTGGTAATCACTTTAAAAACAAAAAAACAAACTCAATACTACTTTAAAAAAAACCATATAGTGATGGCCTTTTTTGTGCCAGGCAAAGACATTGGGAGAAATTCAACATCACCCTGATACAAACGTCCCATCAATGCAAACATTTCTGCTTGTCCAACAGAACAATCTTCCCTTTTCTATCCCCTCACTATGTTCTGGGGGTTCTCACAACTCCCCCCAAAAGGGTGGGAGCACATGAGGCAGTGGAGTGGAAGTCCTAGTGCAGGCTTCTGCAGTTAGTTGAATCTGACCCTTCTATTCTTCCAGGCAGTACCATAGCTACAGGGGAGGCTAGCTGGGTTTTTTGCCCCGGGCAAAGCCTCCAGAGGGTTGCCACTGCGGCTCCCAGCCTGTGTGTATGCTGGGGGTGTCCCAAACTGGGTCTTTGACCCGGTTAAAATAAAGCCTAGTTTCACCTCTGCTTCCAGGTCTTTTTAACATTATTTTATCACTCTTTCATTCTTAATTAACATTATGTCAGACTGATAGGGATCTTTTGCCTGCTTTTATTGCGGTTGTGTTGCTCTCAGCTCTACTTCTTTACCTCTTATTAGCTGTCCATTTGACTAGGTAATTTTGAGCGTAGCTGTAGGGTTTTCAAAAATCTATGCTGTTTCTAAATTTAATTATGATATGTTCACTGTGTTTTTGCCTTTTATAATCTGCTTGGAACTTTTATTGCCCATCACCCAGAGCACCTATGATTAATAGGATGTAAATAATAAATGCAAATGCATAATACAAATAAACAGTGACATCATCAGCTGAGCTGGCCGTATATTCCCTTGTGCCACCACAGTATGGATGTTGGCTGAAGTGAGGCCATTGCAAAGTTTGCCTGGTGTCCTCTTGGCTCTGCTGATAACAGGCAGAAAGGTGGAGAGCACAAAGCACCAGTTGCCTGAAGCTGGACAGCACTTGCTATTCTTGGCAGCACGGGCTGGAAAATTGGAAGCTTCAAAAGAATTTTGTTTTCGTTTGTTTGGGAGGCAGCCAAGCATCTGGGAGGCAGCTGAGGAGGAAGAGGGAAACCTGTGCAGTTTACTATTTATCTATCAGGTATGAATCTCATACTGCCTTTCTCCAGGTGTTGCAATCTATCTCTTCCTATCTCTTGGCCTGGAGCTTCAAGGTGTGCTTGTGCTGTTTCCTGTACCTCCAAACATCTCTCTTTCTCTCTTTTCCTTTTTTTGGGGGCATCTAGTGACCTGTACACACGAACACTGCATCAGTTCCCACCTGTATGTACCTGTACATGTAGCATACCCCCCCCAACCATTCTAATCATTATTTACAGTATTTACAACATCACGTAGAGGATAAGTCTGTCAATGGCTTCTGAATACCAGATTCTGGGAACCACTGGAGGGGAAATTGCTCTTGTGTTCTGGTACTGCTTGCTGGTTTCCCACAAGCATCTGGTTGGCCACTGTGAGAACAAGCAGTCCATGAAGGACTGCTGCTGCCGCCCAGGACTGCCTGCTGAGAGCCTGAAGGGCCCTGCCCTGTCTCTCTCCACCTGGCTTGGGGCGGGGCCTGACAGGCTCCATAAAGGGCTGCTGCTGCTCGACAGAGAGGGCTCCTTTTTAAAATTGTTTTTCTTTTTTATCTATGTCATTTTAAATTGTAATTGATATTAATGTTGTATTTTTAGTTTTAGATTTTATGATTTATGTGGAGATTGTTTTCCATTTGGTTGTGTAGCTTTTGATGTGTTTTATTTATTTATTATGACTTGTTATCTTAGTAATTATATAAATCTTGTCATCTTGTAAGCAGCTTTGAGCATTGTCTTAACTATGGAAAAGGTTGTGCGCTCATCTCGCTCTATAGGCCGTTTTTCCGCAGACAGCTTCTGGGTCATGTGGCCAGCATGACTAAGCCGCTTCTGGAGAACCAGAGCAGCGCATGGAAACGCTGTTTACCTTCCCGCCGGAGTGGTGCCTATTTATCTACTTGCACTTTGACATGCTTTCAAACTGCTATGTTGGCAGGAGCAGGGACCAAACAACGGGAGCTTACCCCGTTGCGGGGATTCGAACCGCCAACCTTCTGATTGGCGAGCCCTAGGCCCTGTGGTTTAGACCACAGCGCCACCCACGTCCCAACTATGGATAGGTGGCATACAAATAAAATGATGATGATGATGATGATGGACTGGATGGGTCACTGGCCTGATCCAGCAGGCCATTTTTATATTCTTAATAATCATTATCCAATGAACTCTGGGCAGTATATAATATATGCCCCCTTTATACCTCAATTCAACCCTATTAACCTTTGTGGTAGGTTAAGCTGAGAAAGTTTCTGGCCAAAAGTCACCCAGTGAGCTTCATGACTGTGCAGAGAACTGAACCTAGGTTTTCAGACCCCAACAGTCTAGCCACTACACCACTGCCCTCGGTAGAACAAGATTATCGCTATATATATATATACAGGTGGTAATTTATAGAATGGAAATAAGAAAGCCAGGTTTTGAAAATAAAATATCATTCTTCTTCCCACATTTCTACTGCCACTGCTCACTGGTGTAAAAAAAAGCTGTACTCCCAACCCACTGCAATAATACCTACTTTATTCATACCTGATAGCTCTTTTTTATGTCAGCTGTTCTTGTGTTGAGAATGTCACATGATTCACGTGCTCTCGCCAAGACTGCTAGCATAGGGTATAGCCATAAATAAAGGAAACCCACTTGTGCCACAATAAATCTGCCAGTGTTTACGGTATCACAAAATTCTCTGTTGGTTTTGCTGCTTGCCAGGTTTCTAATACTGTACTGAGTTTTTGTAAACTTGGCAATTCTGGCAGAGTCGTTTTGAAATCTCACTTTAATCAGTGAAGAATTTTGTACATTAACATTTCACCCATAGACTTGGACTGCGCCTGTTTCTTTATCCTGCTCACTTCCTTACACTGTGTAGCCATTTCTAATTTGTAGCTGAATTTAAACACCATTCTGAAGCACACCTTCAAATTATACTGATTGTGTTCAAGCCTGTTTAAGGTCATTGTGGTCATAATTAGGATTTGTGAAGAGTTGTGCAACAAAATAAAAA
The DNA here is from genome assembly GCF_009819535.1 of Lacerta agilis. NCBI lineage: Eukaryota > Metazoa > Chordata > Lepidosauria > Squamata > Lacertidae > Lacerta > Lacerta agilis. Next base: position 68,028,363 of record NC_046313.1, read on the forward strand.
GTATACATATATAAGGCTAAGATTCTATGCACAGTTAGCTGGGAGCAAGTCCTACTCAGTTTAGACACTCTTACTTCTGAGTAAGCCTGCACACAATTAGGCTCCATATTGTGCAATTTACAGACTGTGAAAGAATGCATAGTTTCTATCCAGTATTTCAGAAATCCTATGAATGTGTTTATTACCAGATTTTATGAGACTAGTTTGCTCTCTTCTACACTAGTGGACTGCTTTCTTAACATAGGCCTGTTTCGCACATAACACTGAGCCATAGTTTGTTTAACAAACCATAAATTAACCACGAACTGTCCCACAATCAAACAAACCATAGTTTGTTTCTCTAAGGCTTTATTTGTTTTCTAGCTCCTCTTGCCTCATGCTTTTGTACCTTGATGAGTGACAGGGGTGGGACAGCCAAACAAATCAGGGTTAATGAAGGTATGCACATGTTGGCAAGCCATAGCTAAACAAAGCAAGGTTCATAAGCCAACTGCTTGAAAAGTTCCCAGTAAGCAACGTTTGATTGCTTATATTCAGGACAGACAGAAGGAAGCACTTATTCATACAATGATTGTGGTTTTCACTGCCAGAAGATGTAGTGACATCCAACAGCTTAGATGGCTTTAGAAGGGGAGTAGACAGACTCATGCTGTATATCAGTGGCCACTAGTCTTGATGATGGCAATATGCTACCTCCTGTTTCAGAGTCAATATCCGTTACTGAGGATAGGGGTGCAGCAACAACAGCAACAAAACATTTGAGCAATCTGATCATATTTTTCTTTAAATAAAACAGATGTAAAATGAGTATCTGTAATGCAACTGTGTGGGTTGGTTTTCTCGTGGATTAAACATTACTCATGTCAGAATGCATTGCAGTTGAGGAAGGCACTTAAGTATGCATAGTTGCTAGGCCTTCCTTTGGCAAAATTCTTGACTGCATCAGGTCTTTAAATTCCTACCATAGGTTTGATTTCAAAGGAAACGCAATTTGCAACAACAACTGCTTCTTCCAACGTCAGTGAGAACTATGGAGGTTATGTCAACTGAAAGCCCTTGGCTTTCTCTGTGGTGGCTCCTACCCTCTGGAATGCTCTGCACCACCCCCTGGTTATTTTGGAGGCACCAGCCACAGGGGGCACCTGACATTTCCCCCATTAGTTCTAGTTCCAGTCCTCCTATATTTTTGATGGCACCTGTGGCATTCCTTTTTAATACAAGATGACTTTAATGTCTTTCTCTATGTTGTACACAGCTTTGGGGGTTTTCTGTGGTAAGCTGTATACAAGTTTTTCCAAATAAATAAAGGCTGCACTCCTATGCACATTTATTCATAAAAATTCATTGGGTCTTGCATTCCAGGAACCATGCGTAAGTTTTGGCTGCATGTGAAATAAAGCTATGTTGCAACCCATCACGAGTCTTTAGGGTAGGTCTTTAGGATAGGCCAACTGTAATTGTTTTTATGATATGTTTACAAGTGAGACTTGCAACAAAACGCTGCAATGTAATCTCATCTCCAAGCATGAACCTGCCAGCCATGCTCTCCTCCAGCAGGCCATTCCATCCTCTCCCTCCCTGCTCTATTTTCTATTTTTATTTTCCAATTGACATCCGTCAATCAACTTTTTTTTTGTTACTGAGCATGCTCAGTAACCAGGGATTTTTTTTTTTGTTTAAATGTGCTTCTACAAACCCCCAAGTACAAGCTGATGCCTTCCTCATTTCTCAGTGGCCCTGTTTTCAATCCATTTCTATCGGCACTCACCACAAGTTCACTGTTACAGGGAAATCTTATTATACAGTTAGCAGGCTCTAGTTAGGCATTTAATCTACAAGGCAATATGACCTGCAACTTTGACTACAGATACCAAATGACATGCTTGAAACTGTGACATCTGCCATAGTCTTAAGACCCCTTCCGTGTCAAAATCACATGTAGAGTCATCCGGGAATTGCATATGTATCTATTTTATTAAAAACACACACCCCAAAGTCACAACTATCTGCTGCTTCCCAATGCATATGTACTGCATATGTACAACAGATACATGGTTTTTATGTGTGTGTGTCCCCCCAATGTCTCACTGCGGTTAACAGAAACAAAAGGTGACACTAAAGAATTGCATGGCTTTGTTACCTCCTTATGCATTCGAGAGTACCTTTCTCTCTCTCTCTCTCTCTCTTTCATATACCACCCTTCATGAAAGAAGATAGCTGGAAACACTATATAAAAGTGGGTTATACATACATCTGTATATATAGAGTATACTCACTCACTCACTCACTCACTATATATAGCGTATATGTAGAGATCCTACAGAAATACACACACACACACACCGCCCAATAATTCCTTTATAAACAAACCAGCATACACTCTATAGCCCTCTTGATTCCCAGCAGCTGGGAAAGACTTCAGTTTTTAAAGTGCAATACATTAAAGTCAAGTTGCATTCTGGTAGCTGAGCAAAGGAAAGCCACAGGCCCTTGGGGGGAATCGCCAGCCAGTAACCTGTTCTACAAGATGCTGGGAGTGGGGGAAAGTGAGCGACCCTGCTGTCCGAGAAAGAGTGGGAGGCAGAGAGAATGCCTTACAGTAAGAGCTGGCTGCACTAGCAGCCATGAACTTTCCCAGAACCCCTCGCTAAAGACTGCGCCTCTGTTAGCAGACGGCAAGGTCATAAAGGGCCTTGCAGCCTGTTCCACCCGCCTTGCTCTTGCAAAGGAGGCCCAAGAATGGACAATAGAAATAGCAAATACTGGGGTCATGGAGTTGTAGCAAAAGGAGGCCCTTCTGGGAGCAATAATGCTTGGGGGGGGTGTGCACCTCCTCCAGGCTCCAGCCCTCGCTGCCAGCAGTGGAGCATAGGGCAGGAGGTGTGAGACAGGAGCTTAGGACCACAAGTATGGTTGGTGTAAAAACGGCCTGAACAAAAAAACAAAACAAAACCCGAGGGGTAACACCCCAACCAGAGAAGCTGGAAGAGCTGAACACTCCCCAGGTGTCCTGTGTGTGCCCCCCCCTCCACAAGTTTCATTTGGGTGGTCTATGGCATGCCTGTAATAAATATTCATACTGATATAACATTGTATTTTTATTGCTTTTATTTCTTATAGTATATGTGTTTCATCGCAGTACGGTTTGAATTCTAAATACCACTTCTTTTTTGCAAGCCCTTGAAGAAGGAAGCTTGGGCATAAGTGTGAGGTTTGCACGGGGGTCAAAAAAGCATCCAGGGTCTCAGACAACTCAGTTCGACTCAAGAGCAGACCCATTGGCATTAATGAACCTCAGTTAGTCCTGCCCGTTAACATCAATGGGTCCACTCTGGAGATGTGGACTAACGTCACTTGGAGAGCAGTGAAGTTACTGCCGGTATTATGGCCGGCTCTATCCATACAAGAAAGTGAGTGTCCTTCCGGTTTTCCGGGGCACGCCTCCGTGGAAAGGGGCGACGGGCTAGCCCACGCGGTTGCTGGAGCACAGCGGGTGGGCGCGGGCACGTGGCCGAGGGCGGTGGCTGACACTTTTCCGCCCCGGGCTGCTCGCTCGGATCGAGGCCGGCTCGCTTCTCCCGATCGCGGCTGCTGCTGCTGCTTCTGCTTCGGCTTCTGCTGGGCGTGGGCCCCGCGCTCCGCTCCTGCCTTTCTCCTCTGCTGGCTCCCGGCATTGATCGACGCCCCACCCAGGGAGTCTTCAACTCTTGACGCCTGCGGGAGCCACTTCGGATCCGCCGCTCGAGCCAGCTCCACCCCTTTGGGTTGACTCCCCGGCGCTGCGGGTTGGAGAGAGTTAGAGCGGGGAGGAGAAGCCGGGCAGCCCCTCGCGCCTCAGCCAGCCACGGGAGAGAAAGACACCGGCCACAGGGAACGGACACCCCGTGGGGCACTGCGAGGACCTGACCCCCAGAATTTTGCCGGATCTTAACCTCCATCGGTACTGGCGGCGAGACTCCGGAGAGGCGCTTCCCTCCCCAGCACCCGGCTCGGAGCGCCCCCCTTCGACGGCAGCGGCGGCAAGGAAAGCGAGGGTCGTCCCGAACTGGAGAAGCAGGTGAGTTTCGCTGCGTTTTCCCTTCCGCGCCGTCTGTGGTTGGAGATGTGTCACTAGACTACAGTAACTTTGCAGGCGGGTTCGGGCTGATGGGGGCCAAGCTTGAGCGAGAACTTTCCTTTGGTTGTGACATTAGATTGCGCTTCGCGGAAGATCTTCGCTGCAAACCCCCAAGTCCTGATGGAGGAGAAGCGGAGGCGAGAAAGGCCGTTGTTCCCACAAGTTGCTTGCCAGGAAATGTTTAGGTAGCAGGAATCGTACACACACACACACACTGTGGACTGCACCTCTTTTGACCCTCTTTCTGCCCTTGGCAGGCATTGCCAGCTCACAGCAGGATCACTCCACATTCTGATGAAGTCTTCGATGATCACCTCGATGGCACAGGCAAAGGGGTGGTGATAAGGGATGCCCCTGTTTGGTTTTGGTAAGCTAGTGTATGCAGAAGACTCTGATTCCTTAGAAGACTCTAAGGAATATAGGAGATCCGGAAGAGAGCTCAGCTCTTGTAAAATGATTATGAATCTACGCTGTTGTGAGCTGGAAGAAAGGTTAAGGTCATTCATTGTCCCTGCCTTTACACCCAGACAAAACATTCCCAACATGTAAGGTTTGAAGGAGCTGGCATTAAAACCAGGGCTCTTGAATTTTGTAGCCCTGAAAGGAGGGCAGTAGAAGTTACAACTAGAAAACCATGCTCTCCCTGCAAATTAATGCATTACTTCTGAAAGAGCAGTAGGGATTTTTTTGGGGGGTGGCCACTGTGGCCGAGAGAAAGAGGACCAGGTCTCCTCCTGCTGGTGACTCACCACCAGCCATTGGCTATCATCACATGGAAGAAGAGATGGAAAAGGCAAAGTTCAACACTCTCTATTCTCGTGCAATCAGCCTCTTGACTGCAGCTCTAAATATGCACCAAGCTCTTAGAAGCCTTTTTTTAGGAGAATGACTGTATATTTCTGGAGTCAGCACTTCTCTCTGCAAAGCCACTGGAGCCAGCCTCAGTGGAAGGAGGCCAGACCCTTGCGGGAGAAGAAGGGTATATTATTTTGGGAAGGGGGTTTGGAGGGATATAGAATTTGCTTCCTTCCTCTCCTTGTGTTAGCATTATATTTAATTTTCTGTATCATTTTAAACCCGGAAGACCTGGCATTAGAAACTGATGTGGCATTGCTGGGTCAAAATCAATTACAGTTGTCATTATAGTAGCTTTCCTGGGTTATAACTTTCATATGTGATTGGTGCATAGACCTATTGGGAAAAGACAGATATGTTTGAGTTGGGACCCACCCTATTCCTGCAAGTTGTTTTAACTTTTTAAAACTTTTTAAAATACTGAATTTTAAATTATTGTAACCCACCCTGGGACCTCCTGGTGAAGGGCTAGTAATAAATGTAATAATAAATTTTTAAACAAACACAAACAAACCATCTAGTGCAACATTCTCCTGAACCAGATCATCTTCATAGAAACTTAGAATTGTAGAAGTGGAAGGGACACCAAGGATCATCTAGTCCCAACGCCCTGCAATGCAGGAATTTCATCAAATAGGAAATTCAGAGCCAGAACATCCTCATGAGATGGCTTGTCCAAGCCTTTGTAATTGGTTCCATTGTCAAAACTGCTCCCAATGGTGCTCCTCTGGGGGCTGCTAGTGGAAGCGCAACACCCCCCTTTTTTACCTGCTATTTGTGCGAGTCTGGTTTATCAGAAAACATGTATCTCATTTTTTTAAATGGCTGCATGCACAGGTAAACAAATACATGCATTCATTCACACAACTTCAGGTTTCTAGAAATTAGGGAAGGTGTAAAAAGGTAATGGGACCCCTGACCATCAGGTCCAGTCGTGTCCGACTCTGGGGTTGCAGCGCTCATCTCGCTCTATAGGCCGAGGGAGCCGGCGTTTGTCTACAGACAGCTTCCGGGTCATGTGGCCAGCATGACAAAGCCGCTTCTGGCAAACCAGAGCAGTGCACGGAAACACCGTTTACCTTCCCGCTGGAGCGGTCCCTATTTATCTACTTGCACTTTGATGTGCTTTCGAACTGCTAGGTGGGCAGGAGCTGGGACCAAGCAACGGGAGCTCACCCCGTGGCAGGGATTTGAACCGCCGACCTTCTGAGGAAGTACTAATTGTAGAGATAACAGCACACAGTGCAAATATATCCCAGCATGCACTGCCCACTAGTGTGGATGGGGAACATTGATTCAATTGAAAATGGGCAGATGTGCACAAGTGTGCACATGAAAGAATCGGATCTGTCTGGCCTATATGCACATTAGCACTCTGGTGCATACACAGCCTGAGAGCTCTTAAGTATTTGAAGAGTGCTACCATGAACATACACACACACACACTGCCACCCCTCAGTCTTTTCTTCTCGATGCTAAGTGTACCTGGTTCCTTCAACTTTTCCTTCTAGGACTTATTTTTCCATACCACTGACTCTCTTCACTGCCCTCCTTTGAACCCATTCCAGTTTGCCTATATTCTTTTCAGAAATGGACACAGTACTCCAGGTGAGGTCTTATTCTTGCAGGTGAGGTCCTACTAGTGCAGAACGTAGCAGAAATACTACATCTTGTGACTTGGAGGCTATAGCTCTGTTAATGCAGTCGTCTTATTCTCTTTATTTGCAACTGCATTACATGTTCAGCTCATGGAATCAGCTACAATTCTGAGATCTTTTTCATATATGCTACTGCTGAGCCAAGGATCTCCCATCCAGTACCTCTGGAATTGGGTTTAGGGTTACTGCCGTTTCTGCCCAAATGCTAAACATCTCATTTGTCTCTGTTGATCTTTGCTTTGTTAGTTTTGGTTTCCTGTATGTTTGGATTATTATTTTTTGTGCATTTTAAATTTATACCCTTATGAATTAAACAGCTAAAGGATCTACTCATGTTTAATTTCAGCTAGTATAAAAAGGCTAAACATGGGTTTAGGCTGCCTGCATCAGGATTTCTTCATGCACTAGCAAACTCCAGTTCAGTCTCCTTATGCCTAATATGGGCAAGTTCATGGGGTCCACAGGGTGCTCCTTTATAACGCAGAGCACTGCATAACAGAAGCTGAGTCGGTGCTGCATAGTTTGTTCTGCTCCCAAGATTTGCTGGAGGGCACCTCCTTTTTATCTGTGGAGAGGATGGAGGCGGGAGCATTGCCTTACCAGCTGACTTGTGTTCTCCTTGTCACCCGGTCCATGTACAGTAATAAACTTTTAGAGGCTTCAAGCAGTTTCTCTGGCTTTGCTTCCTTCCCTGGCAGTGTCATAGCATCGAGTCTTTTAAAACAGCAGTGTGTAGATTTCAAACTGAGTTGCAGAGAAAACAAATCTCTCCTCCTATTAGTGATGGTGATTTGAAAAGAAGCATCACGGATAGAACTGCAAGCCCTGGCACATTTACTATAGGGCTGCTTCGCATGGCATGTTAAACAAAACCTTGGTTTAGCAGGACTATGCAAGTTTGTGGGATTTGAGGGAGGAACTCATAGGTGCTTTGCTGCTCCCTGTGTTGAGCTGGGCTTAAAACTTGACAGCTCAGAGGTGGGAAACTTGCAGCCCATAGGCCAATCTTGGCCCACTTGGGGATCTAGCTGCCCCATGAGGCCATTTTCCCCAAACCATGTCCATGTTTCCATCAGATTATGTCACTGGGTGATGTCAGCTGATTGGTGGGGACATGGCTCAACCCTGCCGGATGCTGCAAACCCCTGCAGCCAGCAGAATTGAACCCTTCACTCACCAATTGCTGGACGCTGCATTTTGAGAGTGCTCCCTGAGAGGACTGCACTGGCGAAGCAGACCCTTGTCCCACCCATGCTGCTCAGCTTTGTCAGGTGGGTGTCATGATGTCATATGATTGACAGTTGGCCAGCAGGAGTGATGGGAATTAGAGATCAGACCCACCAGGCCAAAAACATTGTGGCTTAGCCATGAGGACTAGGAAAAGGCAAAACTGCAGCAAGCTGCTCTGCAGGAGCCCATAAAAAAGGTAAAGGACCCCTGACAGTTAAGTCCAGTCACAGACGACTCTAGGGTTGCGGTGCTCATCTCGCTTTACAGGCTGAGGGAGTCGGTGTTCTTGCTATGCCAAGATTTGGCTCACAGTGTCATGTGAACCAGGCCAATGCAGTGGTGGACCTCGGGGTTTCAAATTTCAATGGTGCCAAAATTTGACACCCTCCGCCTCTTGCTTTCCATTCTACATCATAGTTGCGGCGACCCCTGCTGACCCCCCCCCAAGGCTCCATGCCCAGTGTGGCCAAACCAGTCGTGCTCCCCTAAATTTGCTTTTGACCATAACTTTGGAGGGGTCATTCTGTTATCAGCATAATATCTGCCAGTTAGGACATGTTGAATTTGTCAGAATGTTACTTGGAATTATATCAAAGTTCCGTCTTTCTACAAACCTCAGGAATGTCACAGAAAGGTCCAAGAAAGGGCAAATCACAGTAGTCTAAAGGCTGGAGTTGCTTATGCATGCAACTGTGTCTTATTTTTGGTATAGAAGAGATGTGGCTGTAGATATTTTCACCTTCAGGGTTCAGAAAGCAAAAATATGTCAGCCTACCCTATTCCAGTCAAAGTCTTGTAAATATGAAGAAAACATAATATTCCTAGAATGTTGCACTGTGTCTGTCTGTCTGTCTGAAATGGTTGTACTGCTTAGCAGTCACAATTCCCTTCTTTAGACCAGGGATGGAGAATCTGTGGCCCTAGTCCATCAACATCTGGAGGGCCACAGATTCTCCATCCCTGGTCTAGAGAAGGGAATTCCAGCAACACCTGGAGAGTCTGAGGTTCCCCATCCTTCTTTCAGAGGCAGCGATAAACAGGGACATAGACTGTGTCCAAATTTTTGGCCATCATGATAAATATAATGCCTCTAGAGGGCAGTTACAGATGTCAGAAACATGACTAAACAGTTGCCAATATGGGACATGGGTGTTATGGATGTGCACAGCTAAGCCAGCAAAAGAGATGGCCACCCTTGTTCTAGCTGCAGTAAAAGAAGAAGAAGAAGAGAGAAGCATGTGTAGGAAGGCAATATTTGTATGACAGGCCTGGACTTCACTGAATTTCACATCAAATGCAACCTGTCCAACATCTTCCATTCTTGTTTAGGGAGTGCTGAACAATCTAAGGAGAGATTTGTACACTGCCAACAATTGGCAACTTAGAGGCATTTCTGTCAACTGAGTGTATATGAATTTTAATGAATAAAGTATCAAAGATAGCCAAGAAACAAAGAAAGCTACATACAGGTTATTGGAGAAGAAGGGTGGAGCATAATTCCATAGAATCATAGGGTTGCAAGGTGCACGAAGAGTCATTTAGTTCAACCCTGTGCAATGCAATGCAAGTTGGATCCATTGTCAGGGACTGGCAGGGCTCTGGTGAGTGTGTGGCAGAGGCAAGGAGGCTGGAGGCTGACCCAGAAAGGGGGCCAGCAATTTATGGGGTTTTGTGCCACCTACAAGGCAGGCGTCAGGGCTGAAGGAACGGGAAGAGTCTGAGTAGCCAAGAGATGGAGGATGAGGCACAGGACGTGTTGGAAGCAGAGGCTGTTCAGGTGAGAGGCAAGAAGTAAAGTTACAGGAAACTAGGCAGAGGACCATCCCAGTAGTGGCAGTCGCCCTGTGGAACGCCCTCCCGTAAGATGTCAAGGAGTTAACAACTATGTGACTTTTAGAAGACCTCTGAAGGCAGCCCTGTATAGGGAATTTTTTAATTTTTGATGTTTTACTATGATTTGATAGTTTGTTGGAAGCCCAGTCAGATGGGCGGGGTATTACTACTACTACTACTACTACCACCACCACCACTGGAAGCAGAGCCGTCTCATCCATTGGGGCTGGTGGCGCGGCGCGCCAGGGCGCAATGGCCTGGAGGGCGCCTCCGTCCTCCAGCCCCGCTGGCAGCGCCTGCCGGCAGCGCCCTCTGCCTCCCGGCAAGGGAGCTGGCCGGCCACGCCACGCCCTCTGGCTGCCTAGGAGAGCACAGGAGCTCTGCGCGCCCTTCCAGCGCTTCCGGGACGGGAGGCGAGGGCAGCCGGCTCGCGCTCCCGCGCGCAGCCAGATGGCGCGGCGCAGCCGGCCAGCGCGCGCCCCGCGCGCAGCCGGCCGCCCGCCCGATGCAGCGCGAGCTGCCCAGCCGCGCCGCGACGTCCGGCTGCGCGCGGAGCGCGAATTGCCCGGCTGCGCGCGGGAGCGCGAGCCGGCCGCCCTCGCCTCCCATCCCGGAAGCGCTGGAAGGGCGCGCAGAGCCCCGCGCCGCTCCAGCGCCACGCCCCTCATCCCCCGCTCGCCCACCCCCCTCCCAAGGGGCGGCAAGCGTGGGAGGGAGAGGCGGCATGGCGGGGGCGCCGGAGGGATAGCCGCGCCAGGGCGGCAGATCCCCTTGAGACGGCTCTGCCTGGAAGGACAGATCCTGAAGTTGAGGCTTCAGTACTTTGGCCACCTCATGAGAAGACTCCCTAGAAAAGACCATGATGTTGGGAAAGATGGAGGTCACAAGGAGAAGGGGACAACAGAGGATGAGATGGTTGGACAGTGTTCTTGAAGCGACTAGCATGAGTTTGGCCAAACTGCGGGAGGCAGTGGAGGATAGGGGTGCCTGGCGTGCTCTGGTCCATGGGGTCACGAAAGAGTCGGACACGACTGAACGACTGAACAACAACAACTAATAATAATAATGAATGGAATGACCCTGACTGTTAAGGCTAACACCAACGTTTCTCAGTGGTCTTTTCCTTCCTGCTTACTTTCTTTCACCAACAAATGAATTCAGTTCAAGTAGGGAAGTAAATATTATTAGTTATTTTCTCCTTCTATAAAACCGATTTATTATTGTCAGAGCCATGCTAAAATCATTTATATTCTGTGTCAAGGGAATCCACATTCTCTCCATCTATGAAAAAGCGAATTCTGCAATCTGTTAAAATTAGGCAGATTTTTGCCTATTTTATAAAAGGGAGTGAAATGATGTCATGTATGATCTAGTCTAGTTCATGTTCCCGCATTGGGGGTGGACTTGATAATGCTCAAGTCCAGCTCTACAATTCTACAATTCTATGATTCCGTATGTCCTGACCTTATACTACAAATCATTTGGCACCATACAAGCTTATTCAAAAGCAAACACCACTTTGTTCATGGGAGCTATGTTCAGTATGCTCTGGATTGCAACCTTAGCCACATCTGGCTCATAATGTTTCCCCACATACTGTATTACTTTCAAGTTTTTCTCTGCAGCTCTGTGAGCTGGTGCAAAGTGGCCAATAGAAATGGGCGGTGAAGTTCCTGGTTCATTAGCAACTTACAACCAACTTGCTAACTTGCTTCTTCTGTTAATGAAAAGATATGGAATTGGGCACCTAAGAAGCACTTGCACCAAATGGTGTATGTATGTCGAGCTCTGCAATATGTTTGACCCGAGCTGTGATTCATTGTGCCAAATTTCCAAATCAAACAGAGGGGTCTTGCAGTTTGGTCTCTACTGGGTTAATGTTTTGAGCACGTAAACATGGTTTGCCTGCCCTCGTACTGTAAGGCAGAGGTGGGTTGACTTGTGTGGTTTACTTACTTATTATTATTATTGTTATTATTATGTAATTAGAATTGTCATGGTCCTCCAGTATGTCTAAAGTTTACAAAGCAGTATGGTCGAAAAAAATAAAAAAATAAATAAAAATTGTAATATGGTTTCATCAGGTGCTGTCAACTGCTGCAAAGGAGTCACTAATTGTAACACCAAACCCCTTCTCCCTTGTTCTCTGCTGCTGCCACTAGCATCCTTTGCATCCCTGCTTATGCATGTAAGTCCACCTAGCTTTTTTGCAAGAATCCCAGCAGCCACTGAAAAATGCCCATTGATCTTGCTATGATTTGCCCCAGTTAAAAGAAGCATTCTTACTGGTCTTCCAGACTGATAACAAGAGTCTATTGCAGGGGTAAGCAACCTTTTTCAGCCGTGGGCCGGTCCACCGTCCCTCAGACCATGTGGTGGACTGGACTATATTTTGGAAAGAAAAAAAAGAATGAATTCCTGTGCCCCACAAATAACCCAGAGATGCATTTTAAATAAAAGGACACATTCTACTCATGTAAAAACACGCTGATTCCCGGACTGTCCATGGGCCGGATTGAGAAGGCAATTGGGCCTCATCTGACCACCGGGCCATAGGTTGCCTACCCCTGGTCTATTGCTTTGGACTCTTCCCTGGAATAATTACACATGCCTTCCAATTTCAAGGGCAGCTGCCTTTTGCAGCCCAGTGAATATGGGGATTCTCACTACAAAGCAAAAAGAGGTGCCCCCTTGCCCAGCGGCACAGAGTGTGGTGGGGCAGCCCCCACCTCTTGCTCTTCTTCTGTTTTGCTGCAGTGCAGTGACTTTAATATGTTCTAATTAGGCATCTGCTGGGAGGGAAGACTGGATCCTCCAGCAATCACAGCAACAAAGCCCTTTCCTGCTGGGCCGGCGAGAATGCTCTATTTGGAAAAGTTTTGGCTTTGGCTAGGACTGCAAGGAATTCTTCCTCACAGGAAAAGACATGGTTCACTTCCAGGCCCCACAAATCCAGTCTGGGCAATCCTACCTGAGTCCGCAAGTCTTTGGAGAGCCCACTGCATATTCTCCAAGACAATCTCCCCGACAAAGTTTCAGCAGGAGCTGCAGCCAGATCCAATTTTAATGCAACCCCCACCCCACCCCAGGTAAACCATAGTAGAACAAACAACTTTGTGAGGGAGAGCTTTCTTCTTTTCTTTTCTTTTTCACTTTCTCCCATGTAGCTTAACCAGCTCCCTGGAAAGGGAGCTCTGTACTCTCGCCTGATGTCTGAGAGTGTTCACTAGCTGACTCACCAACCATGGAGCAGTCACCAGAAAATCGCCTTCCCTGCCTTACAGCTGGGCTCAAATGACATCTCCATAATTGCTTTAGGAAGCTGGCATCACTTAATTGCCAGAGATGCAGGGGAATAATTGCAGAAGACAAATGGGCTCAGAGGTGGCCATGTCTTGATGAAAAGAACAGGCTGGGGAAGATTCATTCAGGAAAATTTTAAAAAAGGGATTGAAGTAAATAGAAAGACATGGGAAAAAGCGGGGAAGGGGCAGAATCCACTTTCTTTGCTGGGAGCTTGGCTGGCAGCCTTGCTTTTCACACAGGGAGGAAAGCACTGTAGTTTTGCTTTTGGCTTTTACACAGTGGAGTACATTAACCTTTGAGACATCTATGCAATCCCAATGACTGGGCTTGGCCTAAGAAGAGAGCTGAGCTGGACCTTGTCTATAGATTGTGCTCAAATGAGTCATATGTGCAAGTCAAAGACCTAACAACAACAACAACAACAACAACAACAACAACAACAACAACACATTTGCAACCTTTCAATCAATAAGGGCCTAGAAAAGATGTAGCCCAGGGATAGGAAATATGTGATCCTCCAGGTGTTGTTAGACTACAACTCCCATCACACCTCTGACCAGTGGCCATGCTGGCTGGGGCCAGTGGGAGCTGGAATCCCAACAACATCTGGAAGACCACTGGCTTCCCACCCCTGATGTAGCCATTGCTTTCAGAGCAATAATTCAGATGCCAGCTACCAAGACTCTAGACCAAGGGTCGGCAAACTTACTGCGCCTTGGGCCGGTGTCTCCAGCACTGATTGCATGGAGGGCGGGGGAGTGCATGCCCATATGTGTGCACGCACGCTATTTCTGGCACACTTCCAGGTCGGAGGAGCATCGGAAATAGTTTGTGCGCATGTGCACGGGTCTCCTCCGACCCGGATGTGCTCCGGAAATAATGCTTGCGCATGCGCACAAGCTATTTCTGGTGCTCCTCTGACCTGGAAGTGGGCAGCCGCGCAGCGCAGCGCCGGTAAGAGCGGGCAGCAGGGGTCTCCATAAACAAGTCCCTCTGGCCTTATCCGGCCTGCGGGCCTTGGCTTGGGGATCCCTGCTCTAGACAAGCAGCTTCCCTTGGCTTTGATCAACTAGGAAACCCTGATCATCTACTGGGGGGCTCAGAGCAAGGCAGGGGGGAGATAGGGCACTCTCTATAGGTGTCCTATTAAAATTCATAGGTCAGTAGCAGAGCACATGCCTTGCACATAGGAGGCTCACTGATGTGAAATCGTCAACCACCACAAAGCAGGAAAGATTGCTGCCAAGACTGAGAGACTGGTTTCCAGACACATCAGTAATCAAGAGTTTGTGGTGTATGTCCAGCTCCTAATTGACTCCTGTTGACTTGGAACAGCAGCAACTCTCCAGGGTTTCGGGCAGCCTCTTCCAACCCTTACTGGAGACACCAGGGGTTGAACCTGGGATCTTCTGCATGTAAAGAGGATGCACTACCACTGAGCATTGGTCCTTTCCCAAAGCACTTGGAGGCTTGAGCAAACCAATTATCTCCACCCCATCCCCAGTTTCCTTAACTGCTCCCCCCTTCAGCTGACACTTCACCATCTTTATGAGATGGAAACTTAACTTGTTCTGGTCACTTTGGTGGGTGGGGGTTTAAATTTCAGTTACCTTTTAATGTAAATACCCATGGAGTCCTCCAAGTATGTAGAAAGCACTGTCTTAGCTTGGGGGTCACCTCATTTCTCTCCCAATCTGGTGGGCACTCAATCACTGAAGTTTGCTCTTAGACGGAATGATGGCATCACTGGACTAGACTGACCATTGGTCAGACCAGAGGTGGTATAAGATCTCACCCAAAAAATTTCATGTGCGTTCTTGACAATTTGCACTCATGAGGGCATCAGGGCAGTTATTCACAATCATCCTTTCAACATTGGTTGCATGTGCAATAGGTTTGGGACAGATGTGCTGCTTCATTTCCAATCAGTGTATGTCCTATAACTTCCTGCTGAAATTCTGTAACTTTCTATATCACAAATGTTATTGGGTTGCTGTTGTTTTGTCCCACTCCTGTTGCGCTGTAGAGCAAGAGTGCCCTTCCAAAAAACCCAAAAAATATAGTAACTTTGGGGAAGCATTGCAGAACACATAATGTGAAATGATGTGCGGATGGTTCAGCACAACCGCTAAAGGAATTTTACTGCATCCATGTCATGTTGCATAATATACCCACAAAAGACAAACACCAGTCTAGAGGGACGCTAGGTCTTAGGGATTAGTTTATTCCTGAAGGTGAAGACTGCAGGTGGCTCTCAGGAGTCAGGGGAGAACAGCCTTTTCTTGCTTCTTTAACAGCCAGCCGTTCCACCCAAAGTGCTGCCTCTGACCTTTGTAGGGCTCTGTCAAAGCAGTACGTGAAAGAGGCCAGGATATTAATTTCATTTACTGGCTTCCTATTGTTTGCTTTTCTCTTTGTCACTGTACGCTTCCCACCCAACCCTCCTCCCTACATTTGGCATTCTTTTCCTTGCTCTCTTGCACTCTTCTCCTCTTTTCTCCTTTTTAAGGCCTCTTAATTTGTTTCTCTGCTTGCCTTCCTGCCTTAAATGTTTCTCCGCTTTATTTGTACACATAGATGCACACAGGCGGAAAATTCCATTAACTTGTAACAGCGATTTTCTGCTTTTCAAAGCAGCAGTTCTGCTTTATGCATAATGCATCATCCGTGCACATTATGCCATGCTGGGCCCCAGCCTGACCCCTGGACTCCTCCCATGAAGCCCCAACACCATCCATTGCCCAAGGGGAGCCCAAGAAGCCCCACTGGTTCCAGCACTGATCAGAAAGATCTTAGCATTCAGGTGGGAACCTGACCAGGTCTGTCTCCAGAGGCTGCCCTGGAAGAAACCTTGGGGTGGATCTCCAACAACTGCAGCGGAAGAGCCCCCTTCTGAGTCAGCAGGAGGCCCAGGCGGCTACCCAGAGAAGGAGAGTGCGTGGCTGAGAGCCCCAAATATTGGAACTACTTGTGAGTAATGGTCTACTTGACAGTAATCTCTTCTCTTCCTGGAGAGCAGGGTTAAGCACTTGCAGTGGGGTCTGGGAGGCCAGACTCTGTAAGCCAGGCATCCCCAAACTTGGCCCCCCCCAGCTGTTTTGGGACTACAATTCCCATCATCCCTGACCACTGGTCCTGTTAGTTAGGGATGATGGGAGTTGTAGTCCCAAAACAACTGGAGGGCCAAGTTTGGGGATGCCTGGTGTAAGCCCTTAGGTGACTGGCATGTCTTTTGGTTCTCAGGCTCATGAGGAGCACCTTGCTTGTTTCTGCCTGAGGGCCACACTCCCTTGTGTGGAGCAGTCAGGGGGCCATATGCCAGTGGCAGGTGAGGCTCGAAGCAAAAGTGGGCAGTGAAATGGATATGACTCTTACCTACTTGTAAGGCTTGTTGTTGTTGTTCAGTCGTTCAGTCGTGTCCGACTCTTCGTGACCCCATGGACCAGAGTACGCCAGGCACGCCTATCCTTCACTGCCTCTCGCAGTTTGGCCAAAC
Organism: Lacerta agilis; assembly: GCF_009819535.1. Taxonomy (NCBI): domain Eukaryota; kingdom Metazoa; phylum Chordata; class Lepidosauria; order Squamata; family Lacertidae; genus Lacerta; species Lacerta agilis. The sequence goes on from NC_046313.1 coordinate 68,044,858, forward strand.
TCATGTTAGTAGCTTCAAGAAGACTGTCCAACCATCTCATCCTCTGTCGTCCCCTTCTCCTTGTGCCCTCCATCTTTCCCAACATCAGGGTCTTTTCTAGGGATTCTTCTCTTCTCATGAGGTGGCCAAAGTACTGGAGCCTCAACTTCAGGATCTGTCCTTCTAGTGAGTACTCAGGGCTGATTTCTTTGAGAATGGATAGGTTTGATCTTCTTGCAGTCCACGGGACTCTCAAGAGTCTCCTCCAGCACCATAATTCAAAAGCATCAATTCTACGGCGATCAGCCTTCTTTATGGTCCAGCTCTCACTTCCGTACATTACTACTGGGAAAACCATAGCTTTAACTATACGGACCTTTGTCGGCAAGGTGATGTCTTTGCTTTTTAAGATGCTGTCTAGGTTTGTCATTGCTTTTCTCCCAAGAAGCAGGCGTCTTCTGATTTCGTGACTGCTGTCACCATCTGCAGTGATCATGGAACCCAAGAAAGTGAAATCTCTCACTGCCTCCATTTCTTCCCCTTCTATTTGCCAGGAGGTGATGGGACCAGTGGCCATGATCTTAGTTTTTTTGATGTTGAGCTTCAGACCATATTTTGCGCTCTCTTCTTTCACCCTCATTAAAAGGTTCTTCAATTCTTCCTCACTTTCTGCCATCAAGGTAGTATCATCAGCATATCTGAGGTTGTTGATATTTTTTCCGGCAATCTTAATTCCGGTTGGGGATTCATCCAGCCCAGCCTTTCGCATGATGTATTCTGCATATAAGTTAAATAAGCAGGGAGACAATATACAGCCTTGTCGTACTCCTTTCCCAATTTTGAACCAATCAGTTGTTCCATATCCAGTTCTAACTGTAGCTTCTTGTCCCACATAGAGATTTCTCAGGAGGCAAATGAGGTGATCCGGCACTCCCATTTCTTTAAGAACTTGCCATAGTTTGCTGTGGTCGACACAGTCAAATGCTTTTGCATAATCAATGAAGCAGAGGTAGATGTTTTTCTGGAACTCTCTGGCTTTCTCCATAATCCAGCGCATGTTTGCAATTTGGTCTCTGGTTCCTCTGCCCCTTCGAAATCCAGCTTGCACTTCTGGGAGTTCTCGGTCCACATACTGCTTAAGCCTGCCTTGTAGAATTTTAAGCATAACCTTGCTAGCGTGTGAAATGAGTGCAATTGTGCGGTAGTTGGAGCATTCTTTGGCACTGCCCTTCTTTGGGATTGGGATGTAGACTGATCTTCTCCAATCCTCTGGCCACTGCTGAGTTTTCCAAACTTGCTGGCATATTGAGTGCAGCACCTTAACAGCATCCTCTTTTAAAATTTTAAATAGTTCAGCTGGAATATCATCACTTCCACTGGCCTTGTTGTTAGCAAGGCTTTCTAAGGCCCATTTGACTTCACTCTCCAGGATGTCTGGCTCAAGGTCAGCAACCACATTTCCTGGGGTGTATGAGACCTCCATATCTTTCTGGTATAATTCCTCTGTGTATTCTTGCCACCTCTTCTTGATGTCTTCTGCTTCTGTTAGGTCCTTTCCACTTTTGTCCTTAATTGTGGTAATCTTTGTACGAAATGTTCCTTTCATATCTCCAATTTTCTTGAATAAATCTCTGGTTTTTCCCATTCTGTTATTTTCCTCTATTTCTTTGCATTGCTCGTTTAGAAAGGCCCTCTTGTCTCTCCTTGCTATTCTTTGGAAATCTGCATTCAATTTCCTGTATCTTTCACGATCTCCTTCGCATTTTGCTTGTCTTCTCTCCCCCGCTATTTGTAAGGCCTCATTGGTCAGCCACTTTGCTTTCTTGCATTTCTTTTTCATTGGGATGGTTTTCGTTGCTGTCTCCTGTATAATGTTACGGGCCTCCATCCACAGTTCTTCAGGTACTCTATCCACCAAATCTAAATCCTTGAACCTGTTCTTCACTTCAACTGTGTATTCATAAGGAATTTGATTTAGATTGAATCTTACTGGCCCAGTGGTTTTTCCTACTTTCTTCAGTTTAAGCTGGAATTTTGCTATAAGAAGCTGATGTAAGGCTTGTAAGGCTACATTCTAGCAATGCCAAAGCCTCTGGTTTCTCCATGCAGGCATACACTATATGTCTACTTACCTCCATCCAGGTGGGCAAGAGGCATTATCACAGCCCAAGGGCATCTTCCAACAACATGAAAGCTCTTGCGGAGGGCTCAGAGCAGGACCCATAGGAAGGGGCTGACCTAGAGTGGGGCATGGTTTGGGGAGAGAATTCCAAGGCCTGTGTGGCCACATTTCTCTCCTGGGCCTGAGGTTCCCCATCACTGACGTTACCTGTTCTGCCCTACCATTGAATGACCTCCTGTGCTGCTAACCTCTGGACTTCTTCTTGAAGACCCTGTTTGCTGGATTGCATTTGCCTCTGGACTGCTGTATTGTGCTTTGAGTCCAGCTACACCTGGACTCTCCTTATTGAATTCCCTTTGATCCTGACCTGTTCCGTTGTGTTTCTCACATTAGTCTGCTGTTGACCTGTTTGTGGTTTATACTGGCCGATGCCCCAGTATATTGTTGGAGCAGGACACCTTGTCATCTCTGTTGTCTGGCATTTCCCCCCAGTCAAGACTAGGATTGTCAAGCTTCAGGGAGGGCTGTCTAATTACCTTTGCTAAGTGTAGTTTATTTTAAACCACCACAATATTCTACTTTGTGGGATTCCTTTCTCCTGGAGGCACACCAGAATCCTAGACTGACCAGTTGTTAAATTTTTGGAAGTAGTGTCAGAACTTGCTGCTTCAGGAAGTACTTTGTGGCTAGCTTTAAGTGGGCGTTGGGTAAATGTGTGGGTTTAAAGCAAACCTTTATTTCTATGTGTTGAGTAGCACAGGAAGCTGGCAGCAGGGGCGGCAACAGCATTTCTTTATTTACACTATTTAAATGCTAACCAATAATGTAAGTTCTCTAGGCAGCTTCCCATAACAATTAGCATTAAACAAGATTATAAACGCATGAAAAAGAAAACATCGGGAAATCACATCAGTGCAACAAAGCTCAGAGCATACTAAAATGTCACAAATCTTTTAGACGCCAAGAATATCCCAAACATTCCATTCTGTCATGTATGATCTAGTTGAGATTCCTGCATTGCAGGGGGTTGAACTAGATGACCCTGGGGTTCCTTTCCAACTCTACAATTCTATGATCTAAAAACCCCTAAAAGGTTTTAAGACTGGAAAACCTAAGTCTTTGCCTGGTGCTAAAAGGACCATAATATACATAGGTGCCAGGCAAGCCTCCCTAGGGAGGGCATTCCACAATGGGTGTGCCACCACTGAAAAGGTGCTATCCTTTGTACCTGCCAAACCTCATTTAGTGGGTGCTGCTGCTGAAGAGTCGCAGATGATCTCAAAGTCCTGGCAGCTTTTTATTGGAGGAGTTGATCCTTCAGGTAACGTGGCTAGTTGAAAGCCATTTTAGAATCCAGCTTTCTTGCTTTTGCATCCTAGGCTACCAAGCTTTCTTCGCCATGGACCGCTTGAAAATTGCTGAAGGTCTTGAAAGATTTTTCTGTCAAGATTGTAGCAATTGTAATACCTTGTGCTAGGTGCTGTATGATTTTTAACTGTATTTTTACAGACAAGTTGCATACCACCTGAACAAAGCTTGCAGACCACTTGTGGTCCATGGACCACAGTTCAGAAACCCTTGCACTAGGCAAAACTGTGGCTGTCTACAGCAAAACCCTCCTCTCGCCTTTACATCATAGTTGAATTATCACTAAACCTGTTGGACGTATATTGAATTGCACATTGTACTTGCATTATTCTGTAACTACCACACATTAGCATGATATTTAATTCCAGCAGTCAGCTCTACCATTCCTAAAGTATTTATGAAAACATTCCTCTTCCCAACCCACGCATTGCATTACAGGACTATCCACTTCTGTGACAGTGACAATGCCTCTGCAGAGCGACTGAATCTGCATAATCTCTTAATATTCTCAGATCAGAAACAGTTGCTGCAAAGGGATATACTAGATCAGAAGTAGTACGGAATAAGCCACAGAAACATCTCCCAGTGACACTTATTTGTCCCAGTCTATTGATATGCAGAATGCATGACGCTGCCAAGGTTTAGTCTGGCAAATGGAGATGTTGGAGGTGGATGGGTGAGGGGTCTGTGCTAAGCATTGCCTTTTGGTGCTGATCAGACCATCTGTACAGTGAGAAGTAGGTGGCAGGAATGCCGGCCTTGTGGTGCGCCTTTAGATTGCAGCTCTGAAACAATTTGTTCCAGCACAGGACCTACAATAGCCTCAGAGTTTAACAGAGATTTTCCCAAGAACACAGACAGCTCTATTGCACATAAAATCACAGGAAGAAATGACAGGCACAAGTGCAATGAAGGGCTGGTACAGGTTCAGAGAGCTTGCCTCTGCAGATGGAACAATTACGGAGGAGCTGATGAAGGTGTGGCGTCCAAAGTCAGTCATTGATGAAACCCTTCAGCAGTACATATATACACAAAGGATATATTGACATGCCCCCATAGGAAGCCACCTGATGCCAGCTCAGGCTGTTTGTCCATCTAGCTCAGTATTGTCAGCTCTGACAAGAAGCAGCTTTCTAAAGCCTCAGACTTTAGTCTTCCCTATCACTGGCTCCCTGATCCTTTTTTTTTAAAATGTGGCGCCAGCAGTTGAACCTGTGATACATGAAGAACATGGGTGCTCCATCACTATATAATAGTCTCTCCCAGGAGGTGGAATAAGGAACAATGACAGCAGAAAGTTTTCTGCGGGCTCAACTGGTAGGCTGCCTCTGAGGCTTCTGAACTTCAGAAGGAAAGCATTAATGGCCATTATGGTTCTGCTCTGCCTTCAGCGTCAGAGGCAGTGATGCTTCTGAATACCATAGCCTTGGGTCCTTCTTTCTGGTTTCCCACATTTGGGTGGCCAATGTGAGAACAGGATGCTGGACTGGATGGGCCATTGACCTGGTCCAGCAGGCTGCTCTCATGTTCTCTGGCATACCTTGGTAGGATGAAGAAGGAATTAGGCATTTAGGGGAAGAAGTCATGATAGGATGTGGGAGAGGAGTGTGCATTGGTTTGTGGGTCTGGGAGGAGGGACTCTAGGCAATAGGAGCAAAAAGAGAAAACTCCTGTAGCTTACACACTTAGAAGGTTTCCTGCTTCTGTTGTGTTCAGATATATTTGGGGGCACAGTGATTCCCCCTAATACATTAAGATAGATGTGGAGCAGTTGCAGTTTATTTGTATCTGGTTTTGTTTTCATATTTATTTATTTATTTAGCTGTTTGCGTCCAGGTCTACCCTGTTATGTATTGAAGTTCCCACCCTAGGCCACTAGGGGTGTGTGTATATAGTTCATCCTGCTGCAGTTTTCACTCAGGTCAGCATATGCAAATGAGGGATTGAAAACTGACATTCAGGGATTGGGTAACTACAGAAAGTTGTTACTGTTGCTTTGTAGCTGAGTTCTATATAAGCAGGCTGCTGAGGCCTTCAACTCACTTCTGTTCCAGCCTGAGAATAAACAAGAGCTGCTTGGAAATCACTGTGTCGTCTGCTGTGTCCACCCACAACTTAACATACCCCACCCCTAGCGACTGTAAGGTAAGAGATATCCTGGGTTATCAGCTGCAAAGAGCATCCCTGCTCATCTCTATTCTTCCTATTTAAGAGCAACCTGATTGAGATTTTTAGCATTATTTTTTCCATAGGTTTTTTCCATAGAGTTGGAAGGGACCCTAAGGGCCATCTAGTCCAACCCTCTGCAATGCAATCTGATTAATAGAAGGGAACAACACCAGTTTTTAACATGCGAAATGAAAGCAGCATAATTTTGTCTAAGGCATAAAATGCCCCAAGGGTTCTTCTGAGCTAGGGTGCCCTATTTGCATCTGCTTGAGGTGAGGTGAGATGAAGGGAAAAGTTGGGGAGCTGCAGCAGAGTTAGCCTCAAATGTGAATAACAGCCCCTGGGATACTTTGACCTTGGTTGTCATGCCAACCGAAAGCTCTTCTTCGCTGAAAAGCCATATTCACCCTTAGGGATGGGTGGAGAGTGAGTTGGATTTTTGTCTGGGTTTATGAGCTGTTCATCACAATTGGTTGCCAGAGCCTTTTGTGTGAAATGCTCAAATGCTTGGGCATCAAGTGTCTTGGAGGCCATGATGCCCTTCAGAGCAGCTTGCCCCTGAATAGTTTCTCCACCCCCTCTAAACTTTCAACTGGGGCAGAATGTTAATGGCCCAATCCCTCCAGCTGGAAGCAGGTTAACCAAAGCAGCCAGTAACTTTTGCCTTGCCTTACAGATCCTGGTGGAGGGGGTGGGGGAGACTCCTTGGTCAAAGGATTGGAAAGTCCATTGATCCCAAATAAGGACCCAAGTTGGGTCAATTGCCCTCTTTGCAAACACAAAAAAGTTTATTATCTAACGAATAGGTGTCTGGTTGCTTAGATTATTATTATTAATTATTTATTGAATTTATATACAGTTAGATGCCGTTTAGATGCCGTTAAGTGGACATTCAGACTGTCATAGTTTCAGCAGGATTCAGTTACATGTTGGAAAATCCAGGCTGCACAACTCATTTCCTCTAAAGACCCGGTTTATTTGTTTTTGTAGCAATTGGGGAATCTTGCACAACACAACATGTTTCCCCTAAAGACCTGGGTTATTTGTTTTTGTAGCAATAAAGAAAGTGACAGGAAAATGCACTGGGAAGTGTGGGATAACACTTGCTTGATGCAACATCATTTAACCTTGCAGCAAACTAATCAGGATGAATGTTACATAAACACGTCATCTGGAAGTGCCCATAATCTCATTTAGATGCCTGGGTGTCATAATTTGCTGGAATATGAGATGTTGTTTCCTTTCGTTAGCGAAAACAAATCATAGTTGTTCATAGCATCTCCTTATCTGAATCATACTCTTTTTCTCTCAGGACAATATGCCTCTTTACCACAGTGGAAGCCCAACTGTCCTGTAGTTTTGCCTCACCCTTCTCTCCTCTCTCCGCACCCAGAGAAAAGCTGAATGGAGCACTTCATTCTTCATTCCTGCTTTGTCACCACATCCACTGTTGTTTGGGATGAGGAATGGTTTTCCTGCTCCCGTCTCCCTTTCATATAGAATCTGTACACAGAACCCTTTTATGCAGAATCTGTATTGATGGAACTGCATGCAATGCTGAGCTGGCCGATGATCTTCCCACCCTTGCAGAGGCCATCAGGGGACATCTATGAACACAATGTTAAACGTCTGTAGATTCTGAAAGTAAAAGAAAAATCAAAGACAACATGGCTGGTGCTAAGCAAATGCACAACAGATTCCCAAAGCCACAAGTATGAGATCACTTCTTTATGTGGTGTGGCTGTATTACAGTAGAAGCTGCTCTTCCTAGTCCCCTGTTACCAACCCTAATGAGATATAAGGAAGACTTAAGGCTGAGGTCCTAAATAGGTCTACTCAGAAGTAAGTCCCATCCAGTAAGAGGGTTTAGGATTTAGCATTTGTTGTTTGGTGTGCTGTCACCATTTATTGGACCACACTTCCAATCTCATTAGTGTTTGACTGGAGGCTGTGACCTTGTACTCACTTATCTTGGAGTAAACCACATGGAACACAAGAGAGACTTGCTTTTGAGTGGTGTCATTTCATTAACCTCAAAGCATGTGTAATGCAGGTATCAGTTTAGAATGTAGGACTTAAAGGACCATTCACATTTATTTATTTTTAAATTTTGTATACTGCCCTATACCTGTAGATCTCAGGGCAGTTCACAACATAAAATTGCAATATATAAAAACACTAAATACATAATAAAAATAAGAACAAAAGGACTGGTTGGCTTTCATCCAGTCCATGATGTAGGCAAGACAATGGACAATGGAGAAGTGGAGATGTGTGTCATCAGCACATTGCTGACAATGTACTGCAAACCTCTGGATAACCCTACCCAGCAGCTAGATGTAGATGTTGAACCCCTAGGAACTCCACACTGAAGGCTCCATGGGGCCAAAGAACACTGCCCAAGCAACACCTTCTGGACCCCAAGTAGGACCGGAACCACTGCAAATGCTGCCACCCACCCTTAACTCAGACATCCTCTCAGAAGGATACAATGGTTGATGGTATCAAAAGCCACTGAGACTAATTTTCCCTGTCTCTCCCGACAAGAGGTCATCGTACAGGGTGACCAAAGCAGTTTCTGTGCCAAAACCGGGCCAAAACCCTGACTGAAATGCACCTAGAAAATCAGTTTCCTCCAAGAGCGCCTACTAGATCTGGTCCGTGACCACCTACTCAAGAACCTTGCCCAGGAAAGGGAGATTAGCAGCTGGCTGGTAATTACTTAGATTTTCAGAATCCATTCGATTTTCCAAACCATTTGCACGTGAATCCTCTCACCATATTATTATAGGAGTAGATTATGCATCCCATGTGATCAGCACCTCTGCAATCCTGTGAATGACAAGGTTATGAAATCCAGGTTTCTCTTCGCAGAAAATGACCAATCTCGCTTTCCAGTGGCATATTCACATATGTTATCTTGCTGTGGGAAACATCTTATAACAAGGAAAACATATTGTGTTTTATAGGCACGGGGTGCCTTCTTACATCAGTGCAGCACTAAGCACAAATTGCCAGGGGGGCGGTTTAACGTTGCTGTTGTTGTTTTTGCTAGGAAACTCTGATGAAGTGGATCATAGTCCAGGAAAGCTTATACTATAATACATTTGATAGCCTTTAAGGTACCACAAGATTCTGTTTTGCTTTGAAGTCAAGGACATCTTACTGCTATCCACTAGGAAAAGTTGTTCCCTACATTCTTATCACTGCTTTGACCTTTTGATGGAGTGCCCAAACAGGGAAATAGTATTCTGTACCGAGATCTAAGTAGGATGCCATCACTCTTCTATTGATGACCCTGACCCTGAGACGCTGACAGTGTTCACACATTCAGTGCCAGCCCTGAGTTACTGTCTGTAAAATCCTGGTGCTGTTCAAGTCATGGCCACGTTAATGAATTAACTAATCAATACACCACTCACAAACCAAAATGGCTTTTAAGCGGTTTCTTAAGCAGCCATTTTGGCATTCATATCCTTGTATAAGTCATTGATTCTCCCACCAAAATATGACATGTAGTTCTGTGCTTAATGGTACCAAGAAGTACAGATCTGAAACCAGAAGGTCAGAAGTGCATCTTGAAAATTATGAGTACTATAGAAGGGGGATACCTCCCACACTCCAGGACTTTGGGCTGAGAGTTGCATAAAGTAGCTAAATAAAATATAAAAAAATAAGTTGTGCCAGCAGTCCTCCCTCCCTCCCTCCCTCCAATACACAGATGTCCCTCTTTCTCTACTTTTATACCCATAGCAATCCTGTGAGGTAGATTAAGCTAAGAGATAATAACTGGCCCATTACCCAGTAGCACCATGGCTGAGTGGGGATTAGAACCCAGGCCTCCAGGGCCATAGTGTAGCCTCCCAACCACTGTGCTACAGTGACCTGCACCATAGTGGAGAACTTTGGCTGCATTTCTGGATGTGATCTGATAAGCAGAAAGCCGGCAGGTGGGTCTGGGTGGAGATCAGTGGTGTCTAGATGGGTCTTTCCCTTTCCAAGGCAGGCTGAGGATTCCCCCCCCTCCTTCTCCCACTTATCCTGCGGGGGGGGGGGGCTGTTGTAACCCGATCTGGCAGACAATCTCACTCTTGCTTCTCTGCCTTTCAGCTGCCAGAGGTTCAGAGTCCAGCGCCTGCAGAGGAGAAGAGGCAGCTGCTGCTATGATCCAAGCACTGGTGCTCCTGTTGCTGGCTGGAAATGGAGCCTCGGCTACCAGCACCAATCCGCGTCTGAAGCTCTCCTTTCATAGTAAGGCGGACATCAAACCAACAGAGGGGATGGATGAGAAGTGTGTGTGTGTGTGTGTGAGAGAGAGAGAGAGAGAGAGAGAGAGAGAGAGAGAGAGATTTTCAGAGGAGGTGTGAACCAGGAATAGGTGTTACAGGGGATCTCTAGGGTTTTGAATGGGCAGTCCTCCATAGGTGATGAGGCCATCAGTAGGATGTTATGGACAATGTATTTCCATAGAGCAAAACTCAGAAAGACAGGTTTTGAGGTGGTAAACAGAGAAGCAGAGTTTATGTTTGTGGAGGGAAGGGGTTGACGTGACAGCTATGAATATGTTATATACTGAGCGTTTCCATCTTATGATGCCCACCTTGCCACTCCTTCAGGGCTCTACCTGCCTCCTATAACATAACAAGCGATCTTTACAGAGACACACAAGGTCATGGAGAGCTGTGTATTATTATCCTGATGCTCCAAATTGTAGCTGGTGCACTCAGTCCAGCCTGTGCTAGGAGTAAGGAAGTGTGGGGCACTTAGAAAGGCACACTCTGTTGCTATCAAATCAGGAAGAGTTCTGTTCTTTCAATAGCGAGATGAAAATAGACCCTCTTTTTCTCCTTCTTCTTCACACTCATGTGTAGCTAGAGACTCCGTTTCCTTAAGTTTGCAACACTGCCTCAGATTTATGTGCTGGTGTCATTGAGGTCTGGCTCTGATCCCATATGTTGTGGGGATATGTTTCTTTCAAGTTTAAGAAAGAGATGCATAAGGTCTGCCTAATTATGAACACTTCGGGTGGGGCAGGGAAGCCAAAATAGAACATTTGTTCATGTCTATATAACACCACAAATTAAGTGGCCGTGCTAATACTTTACAAGTTTTAAATGACCAGAAAGAATCTGATAAATATTTGATGGGCAACAGTACAAGTACATTTTTTTTTAAAGGAAAGGACTAGACATAGAATTGGCTAACAGACATATTAAAAAGCTGTTAACCAAAATACTCAGATTGTATAGTTTAGGAGTGGGCTATTTCTCTGTGTGTTTTTATCTACAACCCCTGTGGTACACCAATGGATTTTAATATATGAAGTAAGACAGCATGATCAGGATTTCTTAACATTAAGGCATATAAATTAAGCTTTAAGCAATCCTGAGCATGTGCTCTTGCTTAAAAACATATAGAGCCCCTAGCTGAATGAAACAGGCTTTTTTATTATGTATTTTAATTAGTGAAGGTTTAATGCTCCGATGGAATTGTTATGGCATATTTTAATTTCATGTGTGGATTTTCTATAGTTGCAAACCGCTTAGAAGCCATTTGGACATATAAGGTAAAGGTAAAGGGACCCCTGACCATTAGGTCCAGTCGTGTACAACTCTGGGGTTGCGCCGCTCATCTCGCTCTATAGGCCGAGGGAGCCGGCGTTTGTCCACAGACATGTGGCCAGCTTCCGGGTCATGTGGTGAACCAGAGCAGCACATGGAAACGCCGTTTACCTTCCTGCCGGAGCGGTCCCTATTTATCTACTTGCACTTTGACGTGCTTTCGAACTGCTAGGTGGGCAGGAGCTGGGACAGAGCAACGGGAGCTCACCCCGTCGCAGGGATTCGAACCGCCGACCTTCTGATCAGCAAGCCCTAGACTCTGTGGTTTAACCCACAGCGCCACCTGGGTCCCTATTTGGACATATAAGTGGTATACAAATTAATAATATTACCATATTTTTCCGTGTATAAAATGACTCCATGTATAAGACAACATTTCCCTGCTACCACCGCAGCACCAGCCCTCGCTTACTTAGCACATTAACCCATGTATAAGACGACCCTCAATTTATCACAAAAAATCAGAAAAAGGTCGTCTTATACATGGAAAAATACGGTAATAATAATAGGTCAGCAGTCTTTGCAAGAATCGCAGCAAGCAGCAAAAACTACTAGATAGTCAACAGCAAAATGGACTTGCAGCCTATTGGTGGAAGACAAAGGCCAACTTCTGCCACACACTCGTGCACACAACTGTGGCCCTCAGGTTCCCTTCCAACTATACAATTCTATGATTCTACAAAACATGCCCCATACATTAGTCTGCTGGAAGTGATGAGCAGGGACTTAAATACCCTGTTAGTGTTTGAGAATGCCTCTTTTCAAGTATCTGGAAGTGTTTTAGCTATTAGATAGTCTGTTAGTATGATAAATAGACTCTGTGCTTATGTGAAATAAGATACAATAGCATCTCTCGCTAAGAGGAGAAGAAATTCTCTCACACACTCAGAGATGATATCATAGAACACTGCCCTGGAATGGACTACAGAAAGTTGTCTAAATCATTTGCTTGATTTTTAAGGAAAAGCAGGTCCAACAAATTGTGTCATTCATTGTTGAAACATCTAGCAATGAGTCCATACAATCATCATACCTTTGCTAGTTTCTGGGCCTACGCCACATGCTTCACAGTTTTCAAACATTTTTTTCTGGTGGTAAATGGATTCTACCAAAGTGTTATCCTTTGGTAGGGTTCTTTTTGGCATCCCCTTTTACAATGACAAGGCAGCGCTAATGCGTTAAGAGCCAGACTAGACTAGTATCAGATTTTTCTACCACTGGTAGCAGCAGTGTTGGTGGGGCACTAGTCGGAGTTGCTAGCACAGGTGCAGTCTTTAGGGAAATTTCTCCCAAAAGTTACCGGTATTCTCTCTCCCAAACATGGCCACACTTTCTTATCTTCTGGCAGCTGGCCAAATCTAATGACATGTTGGAACATCTCACCTTTTGAGTGATTTCTAAAGTTGCTAGGCTGCAGCTTTAATTGCCGAGTTACCCCTCATGAAGTCAGTCCTTGAATGCTCATGGCCAAGTCCTTCAACACTGCGTCACATGGATTGCGAAGGGAAGGGAAGGGGTGTTCTGCTTGTGGGAATAGAAGGGCACTGTGTTTGGCAGAGGTTAGGGACATGTGGCCACCTAGAAGTGGTTGGACTCCCAGCTCCCATCAGCCCCAGCCAGCATGACTAATGAGCAAGGATAATGGAAGCCATAGTACAACAATATATCACACACATCACACTCCTAGTGTTTGTGGTACAGGGGGAAAAGGGAGAGCAGTTGGGTTGCTTTGAGGGAGTGATATCCATGCACTCCTTTTGGAGCATTCTGGAAGTGTTTGCTCTTATTCTTATTACTATTCTTATTAATGTTATCCTTATTTATTTGTTGCTTTCCACACACAAAAATCCTCAAAGCAACTTATAGTTTCGTAAACATACACACAAAGCATCAATACATTTACAAGCAATGCGTCAAGAAAGGCAATAAAAGCCAACTTTGATCTAAAAACAAAGTCACTCATGTAAAAGTATTATACAAAAAGATCATTCCTACCCACCCAATTAAAGAATATAAACAACGAACCAAGCGGAAATCATAACAAAGGCTTTGGTAAATGGGAGTTTCTGTGTAGGAATGCCTAAAAACTGACAGCAATGGCACCAGGCTTTTTTCCTGGGGAGGGCAGTTGACAAAGGAGAGCTAACCATGGTAAAACCCCATTCTCACATTACCACCCTCCTCAGTGGGGACACATTAGTGATTTTGGTGCAACCAAAACCAGGCAAAGCTCACCAGACCTCCTTGATCCCTCAGCCCACAAGCAGCAGTAACTGCTGTCACTGACCAATCACTGAGCAGCGCCATTCACCTCTTAAACAGCAGTGGGGAATCTCCAGATGACAGGGTTCATTAGGCCCAGCCAGGGTCCTAATCTTCCCCAAGAGACTGTTCCCTGCAAACTGTGCCCACCTGCCATTGTATATGATGCCCGGTGTGCGGCAGATAAATATGCAGCTGCAAATGAGCAATTGGGAGCTTAAAGTGCATTTCTTATTGTTCCTTGGCAAGTGGGGCTGATAGCAGTGACCCCGCTGATGAATTCTGACAGGGACTGCCTTTGAAATTGTCTGTTTCGCAGGTGGTTTCGATCCAAACAGCTCCTGCAACTGAACAATTTCCACCCGCAGACCAGCTTTGTGATCGTCTTTGTTGGAGTGCAGAGGGGAAATGTCTTTTTTCAGGTGCAGCTTGAATCCAAATCACACCTGCAAATAAACAAAGCGAGGGCTGGCTGTCAGCACCATATAGACAATTGTCGTTGACAGCAAGCCCCTTTGATGTCAGAGGGGTCGCCCTGCCACTTGTCCAAATGGCCCATGTGAGATAGGAAGGTGAGGATACAGCCCACCAGCCAGATAAATTTCCACACCCTCACCCTAAAATATCTAAAACTGGAGACTGGCATTTTTAGCATCAAAACAATATGAAAATAACTATGTGCTGCAGTTAAAAATATGCCCAACAGTGGAAAAGGCTATTTCTGCTTCCTAAGCAGACAAGACAGAGTTATTTTTCTTCCATCCTCTTGTACATCTTTATTTTCAACCTGTTGTTTCATAAAGAGCCTCTACTTAATGTCCTATGAGTGACAGAGAAAGCAAGTTGGCCAGCTTATCAGTTCACCAGGGATTAATGTGATTAAAAACCAGTTCTCAAGAAGGTGCTAGACAAAGTGTTCCCTTGCCTCCCCGCCACACTCCTGCACTCCCTTTCCTCCTCTGTGTGCTCATTCCCTTTCTCTGCAGAGTATGAGGCTCAGAGGTGAAATGTACACATACAGGTAGAACACACAGGTGTGTGGCTGCCTGCCTTGCTGGCTAGCCAGGTGCAGAGCCTTGTGTTTCTATGCAAAGAGAAGCAGAGGTGTAGATTTTGAAGGTCACAGTCAATGAGCTCACCACAATTCCGATTTGGCTTTATATGATCGATGCCGGGGCATGAGAACGAAGCCTCCTTTCAAAGCAGGACCAACAACAGGACAAGGCCATGGTAGCCTGATTTTCGCTCCTGTGACGACTGTGCTCATTAGCTTCTCCTCTTACCAAGCCCAGCACTTTGGTGTGGGTCCTGAGGCTTCATTGCACATGTGGAACTCCTTGATGGCAGGGACTATCCCATTCATTTCAGTGGAGGGACATGCAACCCGTGGTTATTGTTGTAAGATTTCTTATCCGTCCTTCAGCATAAGGCCCCAGGGGAGGCTACGGCAAGGTAAAAATACAATATTAAAATCTGTTAAAACAAGCTACAATCAAAAGAATGTGTTGTTTTTAGCCATAAGCCTGGGTGCGAAGTCGGTGGCTGCCAGTGTTCATTCAAATATTTTACGAAGGGGTGCCATATTTTGATATAACATTGTCCACATCTGATGCGCTGTTCAGGGCATGCACCCTTATTGTCAGTTTTTCAGATAAGGCCATACGTTTTGTTGCTATCGTGAGATATGTAGGTGTTCAAGTCCTCTCCAGTTCTGTGCTCTGAGTAGTTGTCGTTTACATACCTTCCAACATATATCTGATGAAAATAGGGGCATCCTGTTCTATTATTATTATTATTATTATTATTATTATTATTATTCCCCATCTGACTGGGTTACCCCAGCCACTCTGAGCAGCTTCCAAATTATATAAAAACAAAATAAAACATGGAACGTTAATAACTTCCCTATACAGAGCTGCCTTCAGATGTCTTCCAAAGGCTGTCTCCTTAGCTCGGGGGTCACATCATAACCTCCAACATTTCTCTGATGAAATAGGGACATCCTAAGGAAAAGTGGGGCATTCTGGAATCAAATCAGAAACGGGGATGGCTTCTGTAAATCTGGGACTGTACCTGGAAAATAGGGGCACTTGGAGGCTCTGTGTTTAAAGCCAGATAGGCCAGGAAGGGATATTCAGGACTAGAGCCAAGAAAGGGGAAGCAGTTGTTCTAAGCCAGGCCAGCTCAGGTTTTTCCATGCCCATCTGTGGCCCAGCCAGAGGTCAATACCAAGCCACAGAGGAAGAGGAGGAGGAGGAGGAGGGAGATGGCATGGAGAGAAGGCCATATTGGTTGTCTGGTGCTGCTGGACTAGAAGAATATATATATCTCAAGCAGACTCAAGCCAAGGAACATGGAGTGGGGGGATTGGGTGGGGTTGCAGATCAGGCTGTGACCTCCCTCTGGACCCCGCGCACCCTATGCACCCGACATGGGCAGCAGCTCATTAGCGGGTGGATTGCTCCCCTGCCAGCCACTTTCTTCCCCTTCTCCACAATGGCTTATTTGTTCCTGCTGCCGAAAGCAGATTAGGCTCTCTGCAGAGAGAAAGGGCCCTTTCTCTGCGCAGATGCCTGTTGTGCTGGGAGATTAACGTCACACTGTTGTTGAGGCTGCTAACCTGTTAAAGCTAGTGGAACAGATCAGGGAGCGGGCTTGAAAGGTGGGTGTAAGAGGACACAGGCCACAGACGGGGTGTAGGGTGGGGGTAGGGTGGGAAGACGGAATCTGCAGAAGCCCCCGAACCACCACCCAGCCTACTCCCCGCTCACTGCTTGAATGGTACGCAGCCAGAGCAGGTTCATCAGAAACTTGAGGCTTCGGAGTGTCTACAGGACACCACCTACATTTCCAGATGTCAGCAGCATCCACTAGAGCACCGAGGCTGCAGATCTGCATTTTCAGATCTGTTCCCCACCACCACCACCACCACATACAGTGATACCTTGGTTGTGAAACTTAATCCGTTCCAGGAGTCCGTTTGACTCCCGGAACCATTCGAAAACCAAGGCGCTGCTTCCAGTTGGCTGCGCACCTTTATCTGTGTGATAAAGGTGAAGGTCCTTTCACTCATGTCTCTGTTAACCTTCGTGTACTGCGATGGGCATAGTAGCTTGGCCACAAAGTTCATACATAGGATAAAGGATGGTTATCATTTCCTCCAAAATAAGCAGACGTAAGATGGGGCTGGCTAGTTCAATTGTGATTTACCCTATACAGTTCTCTGATATCTAAGTAACGGGTGTGGAAATCTCCCACACAGACAAGAGTAATTGGGACACTAGCATAACTGACAGGAGACCAGTGTTCCAAGTCTTGGCTCTACAGATGATCACCTTTATGTGATCTTGCCCAAGCCAAGGCCCTCCCTCTAGGCCTCTGAGCTCTTCACACCTTTCTGTTTGTTCAGACTGAAAGTTTCTTGGAGTAGGAGAAGGACTCCCTTATCTGACTGCACACATATAGCAGGTTTTTTATGGGCTGCACAATCATAATAACTATGTCATCACATAAGCAGAAGGGATATCCCAGTATCCTTGACTGCCAGAGGCCTTCAGAGTACAAGGGAGAGTCAGGGAGAGGACTTTTAAGGATGGCATCTCTCAGATAAACTCAGGCCACACCCACACATTGTATTTAAAGCAGCATTATGCCACTTTAAACATTCCCCAAGTAATTCTGGGAACTGCAGTTTGCTAAGGGTGCTGAGAATTTTTTAAAAAAAAATTAATTAAATTTTCAGATTTTGGAGTTTACAAACATTTGTCAAACAACCAAAACAAAAAGAGAATTCCATAAATTCCCATGGACTTCCCTCCTCCCCTTTGTGGGTCCTTAGGTTAACATTTTTCCTACTGCAACTTCTCTATTAATCCAATTCTATTAAATCTCCAGTACAACCCTTGTCATATCCCTTGTTATGGTTGCTGATAATTGTTAGGAGACCCCTTTCCCCTGTCAAAGAGCTGTGATTCCCAGAGTGGCTTAAGTCAATCCTTCTTCCCAGGGAACTCTGGGAATTGTAGCTTTGTGAGGGGAACAAGGGTCTTCTAACAACTCTCAGCACTCTCAACAAGCTACAGCTCCCAATATGGCATTGGGGGAAGCCATAACTGTTTTAAGTTGCATAAACATCCTCTGGAATAGGGAAATGGCCACTTTTAACAGAGTGCAGCTTTCTTTGCTTATTTCAGCATTTATGTCTCTCCTTTCAATTCCTGAATGCATTTGTAACAATAAAAATGAATTTAAAAAGCAGAAATCAAGGGATAATTGTTTGCATTTTGCTTAGGTGCCTTATGCTGTATTCAGTTGACTCCAGCTGATTCTCTCTAACTTTGCGAATACAGATGGAGTTGTGCATAACACGCAAGCGATCGTGGTTCATCTCCCTCCTTTTTCCTCTCCAGATTTGCGACTGCGCCATGGACTGCGCACTTATGAGCTGGAGCGCTCCTGCTGCTACGACTCGCTGCTGCTGGATGAAGAGAGGGGACGGCTCTTTGTGGGTGGGAAAAACTACCTGGCCTCCCTGAGCCTAGACAACATCAGCAAGCAGGACAAGAAGGTAGCCTGGCTCTGTTTGTCTGGGACTTCCCACCAAAAATAGAGCAAGGGTATCTAGGCGTGAGATCTGTTATTGTAAACCACCCCAGAAATTCTGAACTGAAGGACAATATGGAAACTTAGGGTGGTGTTCCACCAAGTTTTACTCAGAAGTTAATTAACCTACTAAGTTACATCCATTCATTTCAATGAGTAGAACTTAGCTGAATACCACCCATTTAAAATAAAAGATGACATTGGGTTGTACCTTACACTGGTATTAATGGGCAGAAGATAATGATGTCCAGTATTTTCAATGGACCTGCTTTGAGTAGGACACCAATATTGGATGCAATCAATAGAGTTATTATGTTCTCTCTTCAACTCCCTCCTCTGCTCCTCAGCCTTTAGTAGTGCCCTTTCCCCGCTCGCTCGTCATGACAACGGATCCCGCATTCCAGACTCCTCCGTGAAATCTTCTATAATAAACTTCCCTGTTAATGGAGTTGGAAAGAGGGTAGGTTGAGGCTGCTGACGCCCTTACCGCTGGGCTGTGGACGAAAGCCGCATTCCTAGCCCAGCAGGGGAAACTCTTTGGGAGCACAATACAGCCACCGCCAACCCTCTGCTCCTGGAGCATTTGCACTTCTTTTGCCGGTATGGCTGGAAGAGGGGGCATAATTCACTGGCAGAGCACATGCTTGGCATGCAGAAGGCCCCGGGTTCATTCCCTATTATCCACAGGCAACACTGGTTACCTTTCTTAACGTCTTGGAGAGCTGCTACTACAGTGGTGCCTCGCAAGACGCAAGTCGTATAGCGGAAATTTCGTCTTGCGAAGCACGGTCGGAGGAAGCGCGGTTTTACAAAAAAAAAAAAAAAACGGCCATAGGGAAATTCATCTTGCGAGTCACCCTTTCATTAGCGAATGCCTTTCGTCTAGCGAGTTTTTCGTCTAGCGAGGTACCACTGTACCAGTTAGTGAGTAGATGACTCAATGGTCTGACTCAGAACAAGATAGTTCCTGATATTCCTTAGATGACAAATAATGGCTATCTGCTCTGCTGTCTCTTTTCTTTGCACACAGTAACGGGTCTTATGGGTCAGGTTTGGTTTCCTCAACATGTACAAAGCTTTGCACTGTGGCCGCTGAAGCGGTGTCTAGTTCATGGCAAAAGCCTTACAGGCTGTCTTTCCCTTTACTACAGTGGTACCTTGGGTTACAAACTTAATTCGTTCCGGAGGTCCGTTCTTAACCTGAAACCGTTCTTAACCTGAGGTACGCTTTGCTAATGGGGCCTCCTGCCGCCACCGCGCCACCGGCGTGCGATTTCCGTTCTCATCCTGGGGCAAAGTTCACAACCTGAGGTACTACTTCCGGGTTAGTGGAGTTTGTAACCCGAAGTGTTTGTAACCCGAAGCATTTGTAACCTGAGGTACCACTGTACAGGGTTGCATATGGTATATGGGTGTGGCATTGTTCCCATTTGCAAGGATCATCAGATCAAAGCTCATGAGACGCTCTGGAAGCAAGCACTACTTCCAGCCTAAACTCAGTAGAAAGGAGGGCCAGAACAGTGGAACACAGATCCAAGGAGTTCATTGACTGCTGGCATGCAAAGTATCCCCCAGCTTAGCCCTGTCCCTGGGATATCAACCTTGCAGTTCATCACTTACATGAACCTACCCAGGCCTTAAAATCGGCCTCTAAGGCCCTGCCCACTGTGAAGAGCAAGCAGACTGGTAGGCACTGGAGACAGAGCCTTTTCAGTAGCGGTATAATATTTTTGGGACTTTCTCTTGGAAGAAGTACACGGGCCTCCCAACTTTTCTGTGTTTTGAGCAGATTGTAAACACTTGCTTGTTTCAAACTGCGTTATATTAAGAGAGTTTTAAATGGCATTTTAAATTCCTTTAAACTGCCGGTGTTTTAGGGTATACTTTTGTCACCAGAGTGTTTTATTTTGATTTATATAAAAAAAATCATTGTATGGTTTTAATTATCTTTTAAAAGTTGTCTTTGCCTCGAAAGGTGGTGTATGAGGATTTTGAATATATAAACAGCACAAATAAATAAACAGCAGCCATAAGGCCCACCACTGGCTTTGTACATTGTTCTACGTCCCATTCTGGGGGGCGGAAACTCAAGTCTCAAATACCAAGGAGACAGGTGATGGACAGTGAGTAAAGGAAGCCAGGAGCATTACAACTAAGGGTTGGTTAAACAAAAAACAAAAAAAACTATTAGCATTTTTAGCAGCATTTGACTAACTTCAAGTGTGATGAATGACTATGCTAGGAGCCCATTTCTTAAAATACAAAAATATTTTGGCAAATTATATTTGTCTTATCTTTGTTCTCACAGATTTACTGGCCAGCGCCTGTGGAATGGAGGGAAGAATGCAACTGGGCAGGAAAAGACATCAATGTAAGTGACCCATTTGGATGGGGAGAGAAAATCCTTTGCTCAGCCCCTATGTGAGTCGGGGCATAAAAAAGGAGAATAAGGAACATCAGGAAACGTGATGTGAGTCGCTTGCTTTCCAGAGCACACATTTCAATTGACTCCTCATCAAGCAGGGCACAGAGACTTCTCCGAGTTGTCCGACCACAATGAGCTGAGGAAAAACTGATACGCGATAGCAGCCTCTCCCTCCCAGTAATTCACCCATGACCCTTCATTGCATCTTGCTGTTTTCATTGAGCATCTTGCTGTTTTCTCTGTCTCTCCCTGGCCTCGCAGACAGCACCATCATGCCCCAGCCCTGGGAAGAGGTCCCGGGAGGCCTTGGGAGTCATGTTGCTGTGAAGGGACCGGTTGGTGCACTTAAGAGATTCCTGCTTAGCTGTGACCCATCCTGACCTCCCAGGAGATAAGAGGAGGGTTCCCACCATTTTGGCAGGAGTGGAGATGAACCAGGACACAGCCTGATTTTGCTCCTTGATAACGTTGGGCCAACAGCATGAAGGGGTCTCGGTCACCTTGGCTATAATTCTTACAGGTTGTCCATGGAGGGAGCGGTGCTATGTCAAGCCCACTGGCAATGTGAGCTTTGTGAGCTGTTGGGTTTCTCTTCCCTAACTTTGGAGAGCAGTCTTGGGTCACCGTTTTCGTTCAGGATTGCCTGGTCAATTTGGAAGTTCCCATTGAGGCTGTTGGGCGCAGCTCCCAGTGAAGGGCACAAGAGGACAAAGGGGCAGCCTGTCTCCCCCTTGGATTTTGCTGGTCTGTGTCCAGAATACTGCTCTAAGCCCTGAAACAGCATATGTAAGCAAAGTTTGCCTTCATCCAAGAAGGTTGAAAGAGAGGTAGGGTTTGATGGCTTTAGGACTGAGACCTTGGGCCCATCCAGCTGACTGTAATTTTGGAGACTCATCCAGACTTCCTTTTGTGCCATGTTTCTAGGCACTAGTCTGTGCTTTAAAGTTCCATTACCGAGCAGTTTTTTTTTGTTTTTTTTTTTTAGGTTTTTTTGTCCTGGCACTTCCATGGAACACCTGTGTTTTTCTGCTGAATTGGATCAAACTGCAATTAGGTTTTCCCACAGGTTGCCATTTGGTAAAATGTGGGTTTGCCCAGGGAAAGTGCCGGGACGAAAGAACAAAACAAAAACACTTGAACATGGAGCTTTTTAATGTGTGGCCCTGTGCCTGGAAAATGGCACAGAAGAAAGGCTGGGTGAGCCCTGAGTGCTCTGTTTCAGTCCTTCTGATCCCCACAGTTGAGAATCCATGCAAATATTTCAACAGCTGATGGTGTTGATGTGACAGAAATAGGACCTGTGTCATTCATGCAACTGCCTTCTCCATTCATCGCATAGATCCTCAAGAGGAAGTGAGATGGACCTTTCTCCACTGATCTTGCTTTTGCTTCCGGTTAAGGGCTGTGGGATAGGAAAGTTGCCATCCTTAAGGGAACTCTGGCACTATGCACTGTTATGAATTGCTGTTGGTACTTTGACCTGGTGCAGAATGCCATGAAAAAGTGTGATGTGGTCATGATGACCTAATTCCTGTGGTTAATTATTTGCATGATGGACAATAGCCTAGAGTGGAATCAAGCAAAAGTGTTCTGTGCATGTGCATACAGACACTGAAAGCAACTCTCTGAACAAGGCAAAGGAAGGATTAGCAATTTCCTAGTCAGACCATTGGTCCCTCTAGCTGAGTTCGGTCTGCAGCAGGTATGGAGAACCAGTGGTCCATCAAGTATTACTAGACTACAACTCCCATAATCTTTGACTATTGGCCATGCTGGCTGAGTTGGAGTCCAGTAGCACCTTCTGACCACAGGTTATCCACCATTGGATTGGAGGGACTGGCAGTGGCTGTCCAGGCTTTGAGAACAGGGATATATCCCAGCTGAACCTACATTACAGACCTTGAACTTGGGACCTTATGCATGCTGAACATGTGGTCTCCCACCGAACGATGGCCCTTATTCATCATAAAGGAAACAGGCCTAGAGAGATGGCTCATTTGCCAAAAGTTAATGGAGCTAGGAGTTTTCAGCAACACGGCCACAGTCAGGAAGATGTTGCGGTGGGGGAAACCAGGACCAGTGTCGGTACAAGAGCTGCCCTATGCATAGCTGTCAACTTTCGGATCTGAAAATAAGGGATCCGCAGCCTCACGTGACAGTCACATGACAGTGGTGGGCGGAGCCAGAAGCAAAAGTGGGCGGAGCGAGGAGCCGAGAGGCAGCGGGGCGGAGGTGGCGGAGTCCGGGTCCCTCTAGTCCTGGTTCCCGTGCTGGGGCTCGGCGCAGCACTGGAGGAAGAGGCGATCTTAAAGGGCCGGGGAGTCACCTCCTGCCCCCTGCACGGGCTGCAGAACAACCAAGCATGCTCCTCCCCCCAAAAAAATTCCACCACCTGCCCCGCTTACCGGCTCCGGAGGGAGGCCGCTCTCCCGCGAGGGCTCCGCTAGGCAGAGAGGAGCAAAGTGTGCTCGCCCTCCTCCAGCGAAGGATCCCCCCTGCGCGGCTCATCCTGGCAAGCGGCACGGGAGCATCGAACCCAGGCGCCGATCCCGCCGCTTGAGTCTCCTCTCGCCCGGAGAACGTTGCAACCAATCACAGGGCGCGAGGGGCACGTCCTTAACGTGGGACCACCCACGCGCCGCCGGAGGGCTCCGTTCTCGCCCCGCCCCTCGGTCAGCCAGAGGGCGAATCGCGCCGAGCGCGGAGCGCAATAGGAATGGCCCAACCCAGAAATTCAGAGTGCGGCCACAGTGACAGGAAGCGCTCCTCTCCGTAACTGTGCGCTGAGAAGGGAATGCCCAAGGGCCTGGCCAGCGCGCCCACAACCCGGGAAAAAAACGGGATTTTGATTAATCCGGGATAAAAGCGGGAAACGCGTATAAAAACGTGAGAATCCCGGCCAATACGGGATACTTGACAGCTCTGCTGCCCTATGTCACATCACTCTTGTTTAAAGCAGAAGCAATTTGTTGCAGAACCACTGTGGCTGAAGAGCGAGTGACAATGCAGTAGCAGCACCACAGATGCATTGGCAAAGCCAGCAACTGAGCCCTGAGGCTTAGTGCTATATTCAGCCACTCCTCCCCAGCTTTTGTTTCACAAGCACCACTGACCCTGTTGAAGAGGGGTGGGGAGATCAGCACCTCTGTGCTCCACTGAGCAAGAGTGGGCTGTGGGGCTTCCTGAAAAGCAGCTGGTGGGAGGAGGAGAGGCATTAGCAAGACACCCCCCCTCTTCCTCTCTCTCCCCACCCCTCTCTCTGATGGTTCCCTGTCTCCTTTTCTCTCCCTGTCAACAGCTCTCCATATTCAGGCTGCTTTATCCATCAGGGCAAAAGGGCATGAAAACAAAAAGTCCCAAGGTTGTTTTTCTTCCTGGGCTTGCTCAAGAGTGATGATAGGGGCTGTAAGAGCCCCAGGCTTGTTTACTCAAGACCAGCCCTGCAGTGGGTGGGTAGGATGCTCCGCAAATGGTTTAGACCCTAAGGACTGCTTTGGAGATGACATCTGTGTGCATGCGTTTGTAAGACGGGGAGAGGGAGACTTTGAGCATTCCCCACCCTCATCACAACTAATAAATCCCAAACCCAGCACTTCCAGCTACTCTTATACGCTGGCAGATTTGTAGGCTTTCAATCGTGTGAACATCACACGCACTATTGTGCCCTTTAGCAGAGCATGTGCCTAACCAGTGGCAGTCTCATATTAAATGAATCAGATGCAAAGTGTGGGAAGACCCAACCCAATTTTCTCTCTCCATTTTAAAAGGAGCAGCATATTCCAAGCAGAGAGCAAATCTTACAGGGGGAGGCATCTTCAGAGAATGGGAGTAAATAATGGGAGACACCCCCTTTTGTTGTGCAAATCATTTTAGAGGCAGAGCAATTATCACCAGAGTGCACACAAATAGCCCCATATATATTGAGCCGTGAAAATGAGCATGTGTAAGAATAGACTTGGTCTGGTGCGCAGGCTGCAGAGAAGAAGCTTGCTGGCTTTAATGGGACTGGGAAAGGGTCCAGGGCTCTTTGGAGCTTAGCTGTCTTTATGGTTGGAAGTTTATTTAAATTCAGTGCTACAGATTGACATTTGCAGTCTAGGTTAAGCATTAACGGAGCATAAGCTGCGAGATCACGCTCTTGCCTTTCCATCTAAGTAGGAGTTAAGAGGGTAAAGTAGAGCAGGTGCTAAGAGGTTGGCAACACTATGAACTCACCCACATTTACCTTTTGCATCACAGTTTCTAGGCTTTAAAGCGCCATGTCTAAGTCCTTTTTTTTTTTTTGCCTCGGGCACTTCCCCCCATGAAAACCTTCTCTTTAACGCTGAGTCAGAACAAATGGCATTTTCACTTTTCCATATTGCCATTTGCTCCAACTCAGTGGTAAAAAGTGGGTTTTCATGGAGAAAGCACCAGGACAAAAAAAGAGAGAGAGATATAATGTGCTGGGTCATGGCAATTTTAAGCATTGACCTCTATCTAGAAACAGAGCACAAAAGGAATTCTGGGTGAGCCCTAAGAGAGAGCCGGGGGGGGGGGGGGTGTTTGAAGGACACAGGCTGTGTTCGCACCACAAAGCACGTGGCATTCACCTAAGAATCTCAGGAACAGTAGTTTGTTGATGGTGCTGGGAAATGTAACCCAGTAAGGAGGAAGCTACAATTCCCAGAGGAAGTAATGTGCTTTCAGTGCATCCTCTTCTACCACAGTGGTTTCAAAGTCACTCTCCGTCAGCGGCTGGCTTTTGCTCAAGAACCAGTTTTCATCCAAGTCAAACCCCTGGTCCTTCTTTCTAAGCATTGTCTGCAGCGAGTGGCAGCAGCGAGTCAGCATTGCAGGATTGTGCCTGGGACCATGGGCTTGCAAAGCATGTGCTCTGGTGCTGAGCTGCCAGCCGAACTTGCAGCCTGACCCAATTCATGCCGAATTCATGGCGTTGAGAGTCCGCTGCTGCTTCTCAACCCTCTTATGCCCATTGCATGCATGCCACAAGGGCCGTTTGCCACATTATTTCTCCCTAGGAGTCGTCATCTCTGTGACAGATGGCTTGAAGAAGATGGGCATGGGGAAGTTCAGCAGACACTCAGTGGCACATGTCCAGCCTCTGGAAGAGCAGTTGAGAAAGCAGGGAACATTTGGGAACACCTGGCCCATGTCTGATGCATTGATCCATCCATGTTGCGTCTGGCTCATTTCCCTTTCCCATTAGCTGCACAGCTGGACAGCCTAAAGGGGGTAAGCGAGGCCAAACCATTTCTATAGATCAAGTATTATTCTGAAGTTTCAGTTTTCCTTGGCCCAAATAAGAAAACAAGCTCTCAGATGTTGTCTTCCCAGGGGTAAAGGTATGCACCTGGATAGCTTTTCCAGATGGGGAGGTTTTGACCATAGAAAAGGCACAAGTGCAAGGTGGCACACTGATGCCACCATTTGCAGACTGCTAGATTTCTATAGAAGGGCCATAGCTCTAGGCTAAAGCATCTGCATTGCAAGCAGAAGGCCCCAGGTTCAACCCAGGCATCTCCAGGTAGGGTTGGGAGAGACTGCTGCCTGAAATCCAGGAGAGCCACTTCCAATCAGTCTAGGCAATACTGAGTGAGATGCTCCAATGGTCTGACTCTGTATAAGGCAGTGTCCTATGTTCCTAAGCAGGGATAGCGTTGATTGCAGAGGGTTCCCCCAGTTACCCAGCATTTAACTCTGTCACAGTCACCTTGGTGCAAGCGAACTGGGCGACTGAACAGGAGAGTTTTTGTTGATTTGGGGGTAAGTTTGTGTTTGAGGCTCTTGTTTTGTTTTTTCTGACTTGACCCAGGAGTTGGATTAGGTCACTCATCAGTGGATTAGGCAATCAGTGCCTAGGCTCCCTTGTGCCCTTGGCAAGGAGACATGGGTGTAGCCGGGGGGGGGGGGGGCAAGGAGGGGCAGCTGCCCTCCAATCAATAAAAATACATAGCAAACTGATATTATGCCCCCCCTCTAACAAAAGACCTGCCTCCCCCCCAACAAAAGGCCTGCTCCCCCAACAAAAATCCTGGCTACACCCCTGCAAGGAGATGTATTGGTGTGGTGAGGCTCAGTCTTTTGCACCTCCCCTGGGCCTGCGTGCTTGTTAGGGGCCAACCTAGCCAGCCCCTAGGTACATCCCTGGCAGCCACCTGGGGACTAGTGTTGGGTGGGGCAGAGAGGCAGAGCAGCAGGTGTACAACAGGCCGCATTACAGTAATGTAGGACAGATGTTTCAAAGCTGCCACTGTCCCACATCCTCCGTGTGGGCAAGCAAGAGGCATGATCGCAGTTCCAAGAGCTTCTCCACCCCTGGATTAGATAACTGCCAAGGTCCTTTCCAACTCTGAACGTCTGTGGGAGGAATTCTGATCCTTCTGTCGGTGCAAGTATTTCTGCTTGCCAGAAAGAATGATTCCCCCTGTGCCTTGCTCTGGGGGTTCTGCCATGCCCTGCAAAGCAGATTGAGGGGACTCGCGAGGGGAAGCCCCATGGCTTCTGCTAGCAGGCCTGGTTGGTTGAATCCTGTGATTCTAGGTGCATGACTGTTGGGGCTTCATCCCATGCATTTACTTTTATAGTCACTCCCACCCCCCAAATTATTATCTCACAGGCATTTCCAGTTACTTCCAGTATTTAATCTTATCAAGCAAATTAGCCTGTGCTTGGCCTTGGCTTTCATTTTTACACCTGATCAGTCACTGATAATAACATGAAGAGCTGCTGGAAATCTTCCCATGATTTGTCTGGCGTTTGCTATATCCTGCTTTATGGCCATCTTATCTCCCCTTTCCTTATCGGAGCCTTCTTTCCTTTCGAACCTAACTTTGCACAAATGCCAAAACTTCCCCACTGACTGGGAGCGCTTTTCCATCTTGCAGAATTTTGTCTATTCTAATATGCCCACGTCACACATTTTGGGAGCTTCCTGGATCAAAGTTAATGATGGGTATATGGAGGCAATTCCTTGATGATGATGGTGGTGGTGTTGATAGAACCAAACACTTCCGAATTCCAGAGGAGTGTGTGTATGTTGCATGTGTGTGAAAGAGGGGTTGGGAGGTTGGGGAAGGCAGGCAGGAAACTATGAGGAGTAAACTGAAGGGAAAGCGAAAGAAAGTGATAACTACTCTCTTGTAACACACATCTTGCAGGACCCCTCAGTGCATCTTTCCTGGTTTTGAAGTTTGCAAACCACTGAAACTCCAAAGCTGAACACAGAGCCAGTGATCAGGCTGTAGCTTGAACTCTGGCCCCCTCAATCCCAATGCAGCCCTTTCAGCCAGGGTCAGTTCATGTGGCACCTGCCAGATGTGGCTGGGCTATGACTCCCACCATCCTTGGCCATCGACCAAGCTGTCTGGGGCTGATGGGAGTTGGAGTCCAAGAACACCTGGCAGCCACCATGTTTGTTCTCCTTGCTTGAATCATTGCTCTGGAATCCCAGGTTCAGTTCCTGGCATCTCCATGTAGAGCTGGCATGATCTGCTGCCTGAAACCCTGGAGTGCCATTGCCAGTCATTGTGGGCAATGCTGAGCTAGATGGGCCAGTGGCCTGTCTCAGAGTGAGGAAGCTTCCTGTACCCCCTGGTTCTGTGCTCCCTCCTCCTCCTCCCCTCTTCCTCTCTTGCCTGTAGGTTTCCTTGCTTGCTGCCATTGCTACTTGTTTGCTGAGCCTTGCCTGATTCCCACCCACTGCTGTTGGCCACATGTGGAGTGGCTCTTTTTAGCATTCCCTCCCTTCCCTTTGGGGATGCGGGTGGCGCTGTGGGTTAAACCACAGAGCCTAGGGCTTGCTGATCAGAAGGTCGGCGGTTCGAATCCCCGCGACGGGCTGAGCTCCCGTTGTTCGGCCCCAGCTCCTGCCCACCTAGCAGTTCGAAAGCACGTCAAAGTGCAAGTAGATAAATAGGTACCGCTCCAGCGGGAAGGTAAACAGCTTTTCTGTGCGCTGCTCTGGTTCGCCAGAAGCGGCTTTGTCATGCTGGCCACATGACCCGGAAGCTGTACACCGGCTCCCTCGGCCAGTAATGCGAGATGAGCACCGCAACCCCAGAGTCGGACACGACTGGACCTGATGGTCAGGGGTCCCTTTACCTTACCTTACCCCCTTCCCTTGCCTGCTTAGGCCGGCTTGTTCTCAGTTAGCCTTCAAGAGAAGTCTCTGCAGTGCTTGTCTGTCTTTTGCTGGGGACTGCAAGGTAGCTGGTGGTGCTGGATGGGATCCTGACTTTCTCTCTCCTCCCCTCACCCCACAGCTTGACACTCCCCTGGGGCTCATTTAACAAGTGGGCATCACTTCTGCCTGAGTTATTCCAGACATTTAAATAATCAGCCACTTTCTAAGGGGCAGGAGTGATCCATCAGTGGCTAATTGTGCTCAACAGCAAGTCAAACAGATGTTCACCTCCTGACAGGCCCTGAAAGGGAGGGGCTGCTGGAGAGGCTTGCTTTGTAGGAGGGAGGCAGTGGCTCAAACAGGGGTCTTCTGCGGCATGAGCAGGGGTCTTCGTGTCTGCAGGTGACAGGCACAAAGCCTCTCAAGCTTAGTGTGATGGAACGTCGGCTTCCTAAGGCGCCCTCTGCCGGGAGGTGAAATGTACAGAAACTCCCAGTCCACCACGGACAGTACAGCACCCCCATTCCTTCCCGCCCAGTGTGGGAAATGCGGCACAGTCCCAGAGGGAAAGAGAGGCTCCCACATGCTCTGGCATCTCAGCAATGTCAGGGGAGGCAAGGGAAGGACCCACACTGCAGATGCCTGAACCACAGGCCAGCAAAACCTATGCGCTGCTCTTCTTGCGCACACCTTTCTGTGGCCTCTCCTCCTCCTCCGTTCCCAGCTTGGCCTGCCCCACAAGACATTCTTTCTGGCAGCAGAGGAGGCACATCTGAAATAAGGATCTGGGTGGGAAGTTGCAGATAGGGATGCGAGAATCATTTTTGCATTCCCAACAGCCGTCCAAAGCCCTTAGCTGCTCCCTTTCTTTGAGGTCCAGCGCCGAGGGCC
The DNA here is from genome assembly GCF_009819535.1 of Lacerta agilis. NCBI lineage: Eukaryota > Metazoa > Chordata > Lepidosauria > Squamata > Lacertidae > Lacerta > Lacerta agilis. Next base: position 68,074,422 of record NC_046313.1, read on the forward strand.
TTCTGGCGGTTCCCTCACTGAGAGAAGTGAGGTTACAGGGCAGAGGGCCTTCTCGGCAGTGGTGCCTGCCCTGTGGAACACCCTGCCATCAGATGTCAAGGAAATAAACAACTATCTTACTTTTAAAAGACACCTGAAGGCAGCCCATTTAGGGAAGTTTTTAATGTTTGATGTTTTATTGTGGTTTTAATATCCTGTTGGAAGCTGCCTAGAGTAATAAATTATTATTATTATTATTATTATTATTATTAATTAGTGGAGCCGCTGGTGCCTCTGTGTTGTGCCCGTCCCTCTCCTTATGCAGCATCTCAAGCCTTTGAGCCTGCAGGCATCTGATTGGTCACTGGAAGCACAGGGTGCTGGGCCAGGTCTTCTGCAGGCACCCCCTGGGCCCACTCCGTAACTTGCCTTGCTCTTGTCTTGCAGGCCGAGTGCATGAACTTCGTCAAGATCCTGCACCTCTTCAACCGGACGCACCTGTATGCCTGTGGCACTGGGGCCTTCCACCCCATTTGTGGCTTCGTAGAAGTTGGGCAGCGTGCAGAGGTGAGCCAGGCATGGAGGTTCATAGGGCGGTAGAGAGCTGAGGTGAGGGAAGGCAGAGGCTGGAGAATCGCTTGAGGCCCAGGCTCTGCTCTCTGGCCTTTCTTACTGGCACGTCCCTCCTCCCTCTCTCCCTCCAGGACTCTGTGTTTAAACTGGACCTGAAGAACTTAGAAGATGGCAAAGGCAAGAGCCCCTACGACCCACGCCATGTGGCCGCTTCAGTGCTGGCAGGTAAGGGACCAGGCCCCTCCGCACAAAATCTAGTGATAACTCCCTCCCTCCACATTGGATGGCTTTAAAAGAGGAGGGTAAGTTCATGGAGGGTGGAGCTGTTGGTGGCTACCAGCCACAATGGTTATGCTCTGATTCAGTGGCAATGCTTCTGAATGCCACTTTCTGGAAACCACAGGAGAGGAAAGTGCTGTTGTCACTGGCATCTGGTTGGCTCCAGTGAGAGCAGGATGCTGGACCGGGTGGGCCATTGGCCTGATCCAGCAGGGCTCTTCTTATATTAGAATGTAAGAATAAGAATATAAGAATAACAGAGTGGTTGTGTGGGATGTCCAATGAAAACACAGTCAGCACTTTCCAGCCGACACAGCATACATTTAAAGAGCACCCTCTCTGCCAAAAGAATAATTGGAACTGTAGTTTACCTCTCATGGAGCTACAGTTCCCAGCTCCCTTTAAATGTATGGTGTGCATGCAGCCGTTGCCTCATCCAAGGACTCACGAGTCCCTAAAGCTCTTTCAGCGTTTGCCAAGTGGAGGCTGCTCTCCATCCGATGTGGGAACAGCTTGCATCACCCAGCGTTATGTGCTGAGGATGCCACTGCTGGTGTGGCTGGCGGCACATTTTCTTTTGGCTCCAAGCACCCTCTGAGCAACGCTCCAGGAACGGCAACTGCTGCCTGCCTGCACAGGAGCTTTCCTGCTTTTAAAGAACAGAGGGACATTCCAGGGGAGATGAATCCCCTGAATCTGGCACACAGTACCAGAGAAAGAGCATCTGGGACATGTTCCAGTATACGGATCCCATGACGAAGCCTTTTAACCTCTTTGTATTTTATCTTTCTGTGGTGGCCAGGTGAAGAGCTCTATTCTGGGGTGGCTACTGACCTGATGGGCCGTGACTTCACGATCTTCCGCAGCCTTGGCTCAAGGCCCTCTATCCGCACGGAGCAGCATGACTCCCGGTGGCTCAATGGTCAGTGGGGGGGGGCATCCTAGGGATATGGAAAATGGGCTTGGAGCAGAGTGGGCTGCATAAACAGCGATTTCCTTGTACTCGTCCTGTTGTCCTTTTTCTATCTCTGGTGGGTCACTGGTGTTGGGAGCGGGAGAACATGTTCCTTTAAGTGCCAGGGAAAACTACAGTTCCTTAGGACTCTTCTTGTTGGTTCTGCTTCAGAGTCCCAACCCCCCCAGCTGTTTTGTCACTTATGAATGGAGGCTGCCATCTAGTGGCCAGGGCCTGATTGGCAGCTTCCTGACCATTGAACTGCTGACTAACCACCAAGCTAGACAAGATGTGTTTAGGATTTCATCTGTTGTTTTATTTTACAAATTAGCAGCCCCACATGGCTGCAAAGCAGCATTCTGGGGAAAGACCTCTACCCCTTTCCCCTTGTGGCTTTCAGCGACCTGAATGCCCCTCCCAAATACATCCGCACCATATATTTAAAGCACATTTGTACCATCTTGAGAACTGTAGGTCATCCTCACAGAGCCGTAATTCCCAACACCCCTAAACAACCATTTCCCAGGATTCTTCAGGGGAAGCCACCATCAAAGCATTCCTGACAGGTGGCTGTCAAGCCTCTGCTTAAAGACCTCCAAAGAAGGAGACTCCACCACACTCCTTGGTAGCAAATTCCACTTGGTAGCAAATTCCATTAGTAAGCTATTTTATTCTAGAGGATGATCTGTGCCTACAGATCTGGGCACAGAATCTGGGTACCAGCCAGGGAAGCCATTTTTATTTAAACCACGTCCACCTGTCAGTCTGGTGATGTCAGTTCTGTCGGGTTGGCTGCAAGCATTGGCTCCTCCCATGGGGAACGGGTGCTCATAGCCAATCCCTGCAGAAAGCAGGATCGATGGTCAGCTGATGGGCAGGGGGACTTTGATCCTGCTCTGCTTAGGTGTGCAAGGGAAGTTCCCTTTAGGGAAGCCTCTTGTGTACCTGAAGCCTTCAGAAAGCAGGATCGCTTCCCTGCCCCATGAGCCAAATTTGACTCATCTATTTAACAGCTGGGTAACCCACCCACCTGTCAATGTTGGACCATGGGATGGAGGGGTGGGGAGATAAAGATATGGCCAAAAAGATAAGGGAGGAGGTGACAATAGATCAGTGGTCTGACTGCATGAAGCAGCACAGTACTGCTCTTTGCATTTTTTTTTTCTTAAGTGGAAGACCATTATTTTCTTTCACATAATGTACAATTTCCCACCTCTTTGCTTTGGCATTGATGTTCTCCCACTTGTCTGTCCCCAAGAGCCCAAGTTCATTGATGTTTTCTGGATCCCGGAGAGTGAGAATCCCGATGACGACAAGATCTTCTTTTTCTTCCGGGAGACAGCAGTGGAAGGAGCCCAGGGGCTGGGCAAGCAGACCTTCACCCGCATTGGCCAGATCTGCCGGGTGAGAGCTCTGTGCCTTCTCGAGACCAGTGCTTGGTCAGGTTGCTGCCAGTCAGGCAGGTTAGGGCACGTATCTGGGTGCCAGCCCAACGCTTGGGCTGAGTGGCGGCCCAGTTTCTGCCTACATCCATGAGCCTGCTTGTATGAGAGGGCTGCTCTCCCATCAGGGCCCAGAGGGGCTCTGCCTCTGCCCAGTGGAAAAGCATTAGGGTCCACCCCATTCTTAGGCCTTCCTGCACTTCAGGTTATTGAGCCCCTTGCTGAGCCTTAGGTCAGTTCTCCTTGTGGATCTTGCTCTGTGGAGGTGGGCAGCAGCTAGTGGGCAGCTGAACTGGGACACGGGCTGGAAGGAGTCTATCATGGCAGGAGTGGGGCTCTAGCAGCAGTGAGGGAAAGGGGTTTTCAGGGCAGAAGTCTAGGGCCCCATTCAGCAGAATGAGCAGGGGGGCAAGTGTAATGAGGCATTTCGAAGTAAGTGAACTAATACACATTATCATCTAAGAGCGTGGGGGGAATCCGGAGTCTAAAATGTCCTACATGCACTGCTGTCCCCGGCTACCTCTCTGATAAGCCTCTCTTGCTCTCTCTGCAGAATGACATGGGTGGGCAGAGGAGCCTGGTGAATAAATGGACAACATTTCTGAAGGCCCGGCTGGTGTGCTCGGTCCCCGGCAGCGATGGGAGTGATACGTACTTTGACCAGCTCCGTGAGTGACTGTGGCTGATTGAGGTCTGGTCTGGCAAGGGGAGGGGTCATAGATAAATGGTAGAACACAGGCATTTTGCACACAGAAGGTCCCAGGTCCAACCCCCAGTATCTCCAGGTGGGGCTGGGAGAGACTCCTACCTGAAACTCTGGAGATCCACCTTGACAGAGAGAACTGTGTGAAAGCTACATGTTCTAGAATGTAGAATTTGCCCACATATGTGCACGTAGGCAGCCAAAACATGGACAGTTTTAAAAACACATGACTTTGAAGGAACAGCTTGTGATTTTCAAACATCATTCTTATAATATTTCTATTTACAGGTAGGTAGCCGTGTTGGTCTGCCGTAGTCGAAACAAAATAAAAAAAAATTCCTTCCAGTTGCATGCACACGAAAGCTCATACCAAGAACAAACTTAGTAGGTCTCTAAGGTGCTACTGGAAGGATTTTTTTAATAATATTTCTATGAAGACATTCTGTTGTTCAAATCCTAAGCAACAATTCATATTCTGAAGCAAAACAGATTTCCACATTTTTAGTTACATTTTTAGTCCCATGCATTTATATCTTCCAAATCTTGACCAAAGAACGTCATTTCCTTTGAAAAGTGTCAGTTTGCAATCCAGCTTTGTTTAATTAAGTGTAGGTTGCTTTTTGACCCATTGCAGCCAAATCCCATAGTCAAAATAACCAAGTTTTAACACCTGATGGGCTTGTGCCCTTATATACATGTTTTTCATATTTTATACATTTGGACAAAAAATGCACACAGATTGTTTTGAATGCTCTGAATGTATCCACATTGGGCTCCTTCAGACTGGTTTGGTTTTTTTGTAGTTGTATGCTGCAACATACGTAATACACTATTGGGGTGGATTTACACTGGACCATCCATACACAGTTCTTCTGCTACACTTCCCCAATGTTACTGCATTGTTGACATCTAGAGGGACACTCTTGCACTGCTATTGGTTTTAGCATAAGTAGTCTTCCAATTTATTACCCTCTCTTCAACCTTAAAGTCCCAGGGCAGGTTACAATAATGCGATTGTTGCTATGGCACAACAAAAGCCGGACAACTCCACACCCACCCACCCATGTGGTATAAAATTTCAGCAGGAACCTGTATCCATTGGAAATGTCCATCTTGAAACCTTTGCAGGCGCAAATGTTATTGAAAGTGGGATCTTATAGAACTGCCCTGATGCCAATGTGAACAAAAGTCATCATAAATGCAAACTAGAAAGGGCATCTGGGGGAGCTCCATTGTGTGATGGCTAAATAGATAAACAAAACAAATCTGAATTGCTGTCCTTAGAGGACTGAAATATGATTTATTTATTTATTTATTTTTGCAACTTGCGGTGTTCTGTTCTGTTCTGTTTAATTCGTGTTAGTGCCTGATCACTGCCAGTGGGTCAGCAGAGAGCGGGGGGGGGGGGGGAGGCTTAATTTATCTCTCCCTGTTGGGGGGGGGGGGAGGTTCACTTTCTAGTTAGAATATTCTCCTGTGGCTGGGAAAGGGATTGCCGTGCTCCAGGTGGAAGATTGCAGGCCAGTGACTCCTTTTCTCCTTCTCTCTCTTCCTCTGCTTGGTCTCTCTTCAGATGATGTATTCTTGCTGCCAACCAGAGACAAGCGCAACCCTTTGCTGTATGCTGTTTTCACCACCTCCAGGTAAGGATAATAGTGGTTTCCTCCACTTTCAGCTGGGTTTCGTTTTCCCAAGAGGCTGTAAAGGTAATATCTGACCTTCTGGGAAATGTCCCCCCCCCCCAAGACATATTGGAGGGCGTGGGGTGGAGACACACACCACCTGGTTATTCCTTCCCCTAATGCTTCTCTGTGGTCTGCTCCCACAGCACCGTCTTCAAGGGCTCTGCTGTCTGTGTCTACCATATGAGTGACATCCGCAGAGCCTTCTTGGGACCTTTTGCTCACAAGGAAGGGCCAAACTATCAGTGGGTGTCCTACCAAGGCCGGGTCCCTTACCCCCGCCCAGGAATGGTACGTGCCTCGGACTCGGGGTGATGAAATGAAGCGAGGTTCAAACTACTTAGAAACCATTTGGCAGGCAAGCGGTATATAAAATTCAGTAGTAATAATAAAAATAATAATAATGGTGCTTGTTGATGTAGAGATGTGGGGACACCCAGAACAATGTGTTTGGAGAGCTCTTGGCTAGATGGAGAGAAGAGCGGGCTGAAATGAGGAAATGGGGAAATGGGCTGGGGGAGGGTGGGGGTTTCTGATCCAGGATTGTGGGGTCCTGCCAGTATTCTATGAAACTTCAGGGCTTCAGAAAACTAAGGAAATTTGGGCATCACCAGAGCTGCCTGGAAGGGTAGCGGGGGATTAAAGGTGGGGTGTGATTGGATTGGAAAGGGAGTTATGGGGAGTGCATGTAGGTCTGTGATGTGGTGTTTCTAGGAGTAGATGGTTTTTACATGCCTGGACCTTCAACTCTCTCCCTCCCTCCCTCCCTCCCTCCCTTCTCCCTCTCTCCCTCTCCCCTTCAGTGTCCCAGCAAAACCTTTGGCACATTTAGTTCCACCAAGGATTTTCCCGATGACGTGATTCAGTTTGCTCGCAACCACCCGTTAATGTACAACTCGGTGTTGCCACATGGCCAGCGACCCATCTTCCTGCAGACCAACGTGGGCTACACCTTCACCCGCATCGCAGTAGACCGAGTGGCTGCTGCTGACGGCCACTATGACGTCCTCTTCATTGGCACAGGTGTGTCTGCACACACTTCCCCTTCTGATATGCCTACCAAGTTCCCTTCTGCTTCTTAAAACAGCATGCCCACAGTTCAAGTGTCGAAACGTGCATTCTGGCGACCAACTCTAGGTAACCCTTAGCTCATTCCTTGTAGAGCACTCCCTCCAGACGTGTATGTAGGGCAGCAGTGGGGGACCTCAGGCCCTCTAGGTATCTCTACACAGCCCTCAGGACTTTTCCCTGGCCTACTTCTTGCCCTGCTTGAGTTCTTTTCCCTGACTGGAATATATCCTTGAGCGGTGATAATTTACAATAGAAAATGATGTGGCTACACAGGCATGGTTCAATTTAGGGCCTCCTTTGGCTGCTATTAACTTTAAAATGTGCGCGCATACACACAGAGGAGATGCTGTTCATCGATCTCCCGCCTTGTTTCTAATTGCACAGTCACTGTGTGTAGTGAAACGTTATATGCTGGAACCCTTGTCCTGTTGCCTTTGCCTCCCCCAATCCTGTTGGCCACATTCCCGCTTTCAGCTGGTGCACTGAAAGCTTTGATTTAGCATAAGATCAAAGGAGACTGGAAACAAGATCCCTAAAGGGACCAGCTTAAGTGCCCAAAATCCTTGGAAACTTGGCACATTTTGTTGACCTCATCTCTTTTGTATGAACCAAATTGCCTGGCTTTCAGCTCTTCTTGCATGGCGTCTCTGTGGCTTTGAGAAATCTTTCCAGGGGGAGGAGAATAATAGTTCTACAGAGCTACCTTTGGAACTTGGGAAGCATCTGCCTGCCTGCGAATCCCCCTTTTGTTGTGCTAAATTGTCCCACTTGCCTGGCAGACATTGGCACTGTCCTGAAGGTCGTCTCTGTGCCCAAGGAGAGCTGGCAAAACATGGAGGAGCTGCTGCTGGAGGAGCTGCAGGTGTTTAAGGTGAGCTGAAGCCAAGCACAGCTGTGCAGTGAAAGGACTGTGATGTCCACTCAGGGGCTCCATCTGTCCTAAACATTTCAGAGTTTTCCCTGAATGCTACAGAAGCTTAGAATGTGATGTGGCGCTCATCGCGTGATGTGCCCATCTTGTATAAAACTCTGATGGTGGCAACAGTCTTCAGGGCTTCACTTGAGAAACAGAGACAGTACCCTGGGTACCCTGGGAAAGTGCTTGGATTCCTGATTGCATAGGAGCAATCCTTAAGAAGAACTGGGATACTGATTGCCTGTCACCAACTCAGTCACACCGCAATTCCTTTTTCTCATTGGCAGGACTCCTCTCCAGTTACAAGCATGCAGATCTCCTCCAAGCGGGTACGTCGTGCAGCAGAAGAGCTTTGGGGAGCCATGGCATGGGGATGTGAACAGGGAGGCAATGCATACATTTGGGGAGAGAGCTCAGCAGTGGGAGATTATCTGAACTGGGCCTGGTATTCATACAGATATATGTTTCCAAGTAAGAGGGTCTATCAGAGGTCCTCTGATGATGAGGCTGTCCCACCTCCTTCAAGACACCCTCTCCCATCCATCTGCCCTGTGGTTGGTTTAAGTAGGGTTGCCACATGTCCAGATTTCCCCAGACATATCCGGAATACTGCAGTCGGCAGCAGTGTCCAGATGGAAATCGAGAAAATGTCCGGGGAAATCTGGATATATGTCAGCTGACGTCAGCAGTGCTGCCATTTTTCTATTTCAATTCTCTTCCTTCCACCAACAAGTGTCAGGCAACTCTAGATTTCTCCATGGTCAAGCTAGCAGTTCTCATGCTTTTCCAATGAGAGCTCTGGGCTTCTTTCTCTCTGGGGAAGCCTCATACCCACTTCTTTTGGACTGTGGTGTCAGAGAGGCCTGAATCAGGTGTAATACTAAGGCAAGCGGCAGAAGACATTGACTTGGCCTTAACAGGACTGTGTGGCTTTGTCTCCTAACAGCAACAGCTCTACATTGGCTCCAGGACTTCTGTTTCCCAGCTGCCCTTGCACCGCTGCGGGATCTACGGCAAAGCTTGTGCTGAATGCTGCCTGGCTAGAGATCCATACTGTGCCTGGGATGGGACTACCTGCACTCGCTACATGCACAACACCAAAAGGTATGGTATGACTGCAGGGCTTTCTTGAGGGCAGGGTGGGGCAGAGAGTGATACTGGAGCCTGCCGGTTGTCTCTTGGGCCACCTACACTCTTGCTGCCAGCCAGCTGTGATCTGATTTGGTGGGAGATTTCCCCCCCCCCCCCATCTCCTGTTAGCTTGCCTTGAGCAGTGCCCAAAAAGACACAGACCTGCATCCTGACAACATCCCCGTATGCAGTCTTGGCATGGCCACTGTCTGCTCTTGCCTGCTTAAGAGCCTGCTTCCCCTCTGAGGCCATAGGACAGATACTGCTGATACCAAGATGTGGGAAGGAAATAGCTCCCGGCCACTACATTCAGCTGGATCTGTCTATCCAGGAGCGGCACTCTCCAGTTTGCCCAGGATGTGCACTGTAGGATCTCAGTTCTAAGATGTTGTGACCGGAACCAAAGCAGGACAAGAGCAATCTTGCTACACAGCCCCTCTGAGGAGAACATTTGTCTTCAGGAGAAGCCACACATCCCAGCCCACCTCAGAAGTACAACACACCCTGCTTTTGACCCCGGTAAACCTTTCTGTGCTCTCACTCACTCTTTCTCCCTCTTCTTGTAGGCGGTTCCGGCGTCAGGATGTGCGAAATGGGGATCCCAATGTGCTCTGCTTTGGAGGTGAGTGCACTTGGACCCCACGCTCTGCATCATTCATGCCCAATTTGGTGTGTCCACCATCACCAACAATGTAAGACGTAGCACGGCTTCAGACTACTGCAATGAATTTGTTCTAGAGGCAGTGGAACGTGTGCCTTCCCACCCTCAGCAAATATGCACACATGCACTCTCTTCTCTCACACCTGGAACACAATACTGAATGCAAGAACCAGAAGAGCACTGAGAAAACATGAATTTTGCTCAGTGCCCTACTATCCTCTCCCCACGATTAAAAAAGAAAAAGAAATGGCACACTCAGCAGCAAGTGTTCATCTTTCAAATTACCGGTACTGCATAGAAAAGGAATTGGACCCTAGAAGAAACTGAATCCACACTCATTCATTTATCCAAAATACATTGAGCACAGCTGCACATACAATCTCCCTTTCATTACAACTGACTTCAGAGCTTAGTTCTTCACTTAATAGTAGATTCTTTTAAATATAGCCAGGACAGCATCCTGGATCCATAGATTGTTCCCTCAAAATGCCAGCCACTGCACCCCATTTTGTAGCCAGCTTGGACTTCCGTTTAGATTTCTTCATGCCTTGCTTCAACTCTGCCCTCAGCACTTCCCTGTGTGCTTGTTGTCCTGCCCATACTCCTGCTGAGATTAACAGATGACCTTATTGAGCTCTCACAACTTTGTGCTGCCCCTTCTTGCTTCTGTGCAGATCCCCAGCGAAGCAGCGTCCCAGAAAAGAAGTTATATGGAGTGGAAGGCAGCAGCGCTTTCCTGGAGTGTCTCCCTAAGTCACTGCAGGCCCAGGTTGTGTGGACGTACCAGAAAAGCAGCAGCGCCCCCCAGAAGGAGGTATGAGCTTGGCTGCTGTGTGCACGTAGACCAGGGTCACCAAACATTTTTGGCAGTAGGCACATTTTGAATTTTTAGAAATTCACCCCTATTCTTTTTCTCTGGCCTTATTAACCTGCAGGTGCTGTTGGATGACCGAGTCATCAAGATGGAGCGGGGTATCCTGTTGCGCAACGTGCAGCGCAAAGATGCCGGCCTCTACCACTGCCACGCCACGGAGCATGGCTTTACCCAGAGTTTGCTGCACCTCCAGCTTGAAGTGATCCACGCCCAGCAGGCCGACTTGCTCTCCGTCTCCCGTGAAGAGGAACCTGCGCAGCCCTTCCACCGCAAGCTCTGGTACCAAGATTTCTTGCAGCTGGTGGACCACCCCAACCTCAGTACCATGGACCAGGTGTGTGAGCAGCTGTGGAGCCGCAAGAGCCACCAGCCGAAGAAGAAGCCGCCGCTACCCCCTCCGCTCAGCGTCAAGGCCAAGAGCCACAAGTGGAAGCACCTGGAGGACAAGCGGAAAGGCCGCAGCCGGAGAACACATGAAGTGCCCCGTGCGGAGAGGGGCCCCCGGAGCACTGACGTCTGGTGACCTGCATGGAGTGCAGCTGGACAACCAACCTCTATGCTGGGGAGCAGGGTGGGCGTGTAGGGAAAGGGGTGGGAGAGAGGATGCAGGACCATGGTTTGGTGGAGAGGGCTTCCTTTCCATGCTCCTGGCGGCCGCTTCATATGTAGTTTGTAGGGGGGGTGTTGTCGTCATAGCAACTTAGCTGCCATTCTTCAGAACTCGATGCGAAGCAACAGAACCCGACAGGAGAGGGTGGCTTCTGTAGCCCTCGCCTCTTCCGTAACATGCAACCAAAGATGGTGGCAGCAGTCTCGGGGGACCAAAGGAACCAAGTTATTATGATATCCTGTGCAGTGGGAAGTAAACCAGACAGGATACGCCAGGAGTTGTGGTCCCTTTTTTCTCACCCTCAAGGATCTGCTGACTGTCAAGATATAATTCTGGGACTGAGGAGCCCTCTAGCTCTGGAGTGTCTGTTCTTGCTCAGAATCTTCCTCTGAAGAGGACAGTCCCCTGACGCAACCCGCTGTCTTGATAGGCAGGGTGCCTACCCCGTTTCCTCTCGCTTCCATAACTAAACCGATCTGCCTTGTGCACATAAGTGTAGCAATGTGCTCGCGCCCCCCCCCCCCCCGAGACACTACAGAACCACTGATATATTTATTAACAGATTGTTAACTGATGAATGTAAATCTACCACCAGGTGGCCCACCAGCATTTAGACTCGTGACTGAAGGGACAGGGCTCCTGTTGCCCAAAGGATTGTGGGTACACTTCTGAAATGTTTTGGTTGTGCATGTGGCAATGATGATGATGATGAACCGTGGCGTATCTCCTACGCTCTCAGATCTATATTTTATATGGCCCCCAGGGGATTCTTCATCAGACTGAGACCCCCTCAAGTGGCAGGGCAGTAACAGAAAGATCCCTGCCAGGGTAAATTTTCAGGTGAACACTAAAGGCAGTTAACACGCTGGTAAAATATTGAAGTTGAGGCCCTGTCATGACTCAAGGATGTTTGTAGGGTCATGTTGAGCAGTGGAGGTGTCTATCTGTCCTTCCTTTGAACCATTTGTCTCCCATGGTTTTTGCCAGAAGAATGATGGCCAACCAAGGCTTGTTCCCTGCTTCGGTCTCCTCTGGGGCCCAAGTCACTAGCCACAACCCATCAGGAGCAATATCTAAAAAGAGTAGCAATATCTAACAGAGTAGCCCAGCCCTCCCCTTCTCCATCTGTTTTGGACCATATCTCCACCATCTCTTGGCCATGTTGACTGGGGGTGATGGGAGTACTAGTCTAAACCATTTGGAGGGCACCATCTTGGGAAAGCCTTGGCTAGACCACATGAGGACACTCATTTTGAAATCTTCATTTTGGGAGTGCCTTGTGAGGCACCTCTGTGGAGTGCCCAGAAAGGTGTGGTCATGCAGATGAAGCTCATCTGTCCCTTAGATATGCTGGGGAGGTCTTGATCTCTGTGTTGCTTCCTGTTCTGTAGAAAAACAGGAGGTTTCAGTCTGAAGGGAGGTGGAGGTGCTGGCCTGATGGAGGCAATGCAGTCTTGTCTTGGATTAGGATTTGGGCAGCAAGGGTCTGAGATAGATAGATCTGCTCTGATTTAAGGTATATAAGCTGTTTCTGTGGTGTCTGAAACATTAGAAAAGGGTGATGTCAGCACTACCTAGTCAAGCTGAAAGCCGCTGTCCAGTGAAACAGAAAGTGAGACTGGAGCCCACCATCTTCAAGAACAGAGCAGAAGCAATGGTTAGTTATTAAATTCACAGTTCACATCCAGTAAAAGGAAAACTGGCTTACAGAGTTCTCAACAGCCTATTCTGTACCATTTTTTAAAAGTGCAAACTGCCCCTAAATTGTCCTGCCAGTGAGGAATTTCACAGCTTCTTTTTAAAAAATTGTTTTGCCTTTTATTTCCCTTTACTTTTAGAGTAGCCTACTGCCATGGCACCAGGCTGTCCCTTTTGCCTATGTAGGGTCAAAACTTTCTCTATAATACACGGACATTAGAACTAATCTGAGATATTTTACAAATAGATTCTGCTACATTGTCATTCTGCTAAGGGTTGCCATATGTCCTACTTTTCCAGGACACACCCTCTTTTTCATGGGTGTGCAAAATGAGTGTCATCACAGTGAGAAGTCAGCAAATGTGTCCTCTTTTTTGATCTTCAAAATATGGCAGCCCTATCTACCCCCCCCCTTTACCAGGCAGTGTTGCTGCAACCAATATCCCACATGTACAGGTCTTTAAAGGTTTTTTAAAGAACATTTTGTGCAGTATTGTAAGCTACCCCACAGACTGTGTGGAGCTGTGTGGTGAGGAATAAATGGCAAAGGAGAAGCAAATCAAGCTTATCACATGATTCCAGAGTCTTTGGTCTACCCAAAAATTGACTTTTAGCCATGGTGGCTAAATGGAAACTCCATGCTGACTTCTGCACACCTTTGGTTATTCAGTGCTGGGGACAAAGAACAAGGAAGAACTTGGAAATGTAGTTTTCAGAGAGTGCAGAGAAAATGACAATTCCTAGAATGCCTGGCATCAGGCTCACAGTGACAGAAGCACCAATGTTATATGCTGAAAGAAGGAGAAGAGACTTACCCTCTTGTTACTACCAGAGCTGCAGAAGCAGCAGCGAAGTTGACATTTGGGTGAAAGAGAATTTGAAGGCTCAACAGGGGGATAGGTTAGAGGAGGGATTTGACCTATTTGGGCCTTCAGCTGGGAACATACCTGAGTTTCCAGAGAGACTCTCTTGAAAAATAGCTGATCACATAGTCAGACTTTTCCTAGACTGTATCATTTCAGACTGCAGGTATGGAACTGTTTGGTTGAATGCTGTCCCTGCACATAAAAAACTAGCATGCCAGAAAGAGGTTTAGGCAAAGCCCCTTCCATCCCGACATCTTGTTTTCCAAGGCAGCTGACTGAACCCTGTTGGAGACCAGGGTTTCTGAAGCCTTTAAACGGCATTAATAAAATAGCATTAAGAAAAACATAATGTCAACACTGTAATCTTCCTTGCTTGGTTATGGGGAATTGCTGTGATTTAGTATACGGCTCAAGTCTTAGCCTGTTTCCTATAGCTAAGGGGTGTAAGAGAGAGTGTGTCATGAGATTCAATTATGCCTAACACTTCATCTTTGAGTTCTGCCTCCTACTCTCTTTTGTGCATGATTGACAGCTGTGAAGGATTCAGGCATGCATAACTTGCCATTTCCCCTTGTATAATTTGGGGAAAGGGGTTGGACCCATTATTGTGCAGTGAGCCACACATGAGACACCCGTCTCAGCTTACATGGCATACATACTTGTGGTTTGAGCCTCTAGGGCAGGCACCCCAACCTTTGGCCCTCCAGATGTTTTGGACTACAATTCCTGTCATCCCTGACCACTGGTCCTGTTAGCTAGGGATCATGGGAGTTGTAGGCCAAAACATCTGGAGGGGCACAGGTTGGGGATGCCTGCTCTAGGGCTTACCAGTCGGAAGGTTGGTGGTTCGAATCTGCTCAACAGTGGTGAGCTCCCATTGCTCTGTCATAGCTCCTGCCAACCTAGCAGTTTGAAAGCACACCAGTGCAAGTAGATAAATAGGTACCACTGTGGCGGGAAGGTAAACCGCATTTCCGTGTGCTCTGTCTTCTGTAACAGTGTTCTGTTGCGCCAAAAGCGGTTTAGTCATGCTGGCCACAAGACCCAGAAAGTCTGTGGACAAACATCGACTCCCTCGGCCTGAAAAGTAAGATGAACACCACACCCCATAGTCGCCTTTGACTAGACTTAACCATCCAGGAGTCCTTTACCTTTTACTCTTTTTTTTTTTACTTGGGGTGTCTAAGTAGCATTAAATTTTAATGCTTAAAAAGTAGTCATAATAAGCTAGTAGCGTAAGAACAGAAGAACAATCCTGCTGGATCAGGTCAGTAGCACACCTAGTCCAGCATCCTTTTCTCACAGTGGCCTAGCAAATGCCTGTGGGAACTCTGCAAATTGGACCTGAAAGCAACAGCACTTTTCCCATTTGTGATGCAGTGGGGGCAGCTACTTTTAAACCTAGATTATTTCCCTAGTTAAAAGCATCTATCACCATCCTGAAACTTTGTGGATGAAACTCAGCTATTTGGCAGGCATAACTTTTTGTTCCTCATTCCTTCCATTTGTTCCCCCTCTTCCCGTGTCCAGGAGGAAAAGATATACTGATCATGAAAACCCCCATTTGGAACCTCAGTGTTTTGGCCATTAAGGTTTTCATACCGAAGAAAGAGGCATCAGAATAATGTCCTTGGCAACTAATTATTGCTTTACCTTATACACCTTATCTGTTGAACCTATGATAAATTCTAAAGGAAATAGTACAAGTGAAAATAAGTGTGCAGATTTGCTGGACGCAAGGCATAGATGTCAGCCAAGGTGGCCTGTGATGAGCTAACCAACCCTAATAGCGACTGATTCTACTTTAAGACATGCAGCAAGAGTGTGCTGGATCCAGTGTGGTTGGAATATATTAACATAATAAAGCAGTTTTAACTTTGTGTGTATGGTTTCCATAACATGGAAGTGATCACTGCATATTTTTAGGTGCTCGCAGAACATCTCTTGAAACAGAGCAATGATTATGGAGGCAGACCAAAACCCCTTCTTCATTTATGGTTCCAAAACAGCAAAGTACCATAGGCATGGTTTCATCAAGCTATCACCTGGAGGTCATGGAAATTAGGTCAGCTGTCATGTATTACTTAAGATAAGTGAAGCCTAGGCCATGGTACATGGCCATAATACATGTAGAGGTATTTAAGGTCTCCTGCTTCACTTGCTAAATTTCTGCCTATCAGGTCATTGCCAGGAACAGGGCCTGTACCTTTACCAGAAGTCTGGAAAGCAGAAATTTAGCAGGTAAATTGGAGAGAAAGCGATCGTAGAAAACATTTTCTGCTTTATTTCTGCTTGACAAGGCTGCAGGGGCAAGGCAAGCTGGGTCACATGACTGACAAAGGAGCAGTGCTCTCTGGGTAATATGCACAATTTTTCTTTTTTGGTAATGAACCCAAGGAGGGTTTAGGATGTGATCTGGGGGAGCTCCTTACCTTTCCCCTTGGTGTTCCGGCAGCCTTAAGTGTCTGGACAGGTTTGTAGTTGCCTGGGGGGAGGGGGGAGAAGGGAAGTGGGGAGATGACTTGAGAGACTTAAATTAAGTCATAACAGCAATTTATCTAGAGTTTAAAAGATTGGGGTTTTCATCCTTCCAGCACCATCTCAGCTGTGAGAACTTGTTGCCATTTATTTAATTTGATTTTGAGATTGCCAAGCTCTAATTGGATGATCATGTTATATATACATTTGGAACAAAGCCTTTTTTTTCTCCTTCCTTTGGCCACATATCAACAACACGGCTCTCAAAAGTCTTGCTATAACAACACTTTTGACTGCTTACACAGCTCTTCAGCCTTGACCATGACCGTTGCCATGTAAGCTTTGTGCCATCTCAAGATCAGGTGAAGCCGTTTTCCTTTCTTGGATCAACTGTTAAAATCTTTCTGGAGGACTCAGAGTCTGTTGCAGGTCTTGCCAACCTTTTGGGGTTAGTGGGCGCATTTGGAAGTTGAGCACCCATCACAAAATGGCTGCCGTGAGGCTGTGGGAAAACACAAAAAGGGGGCCTCGTGAGGGTGCAGGAGAGGATGAGACAGTGCAAACAGGAACAGGGTAGTAATAGCGAACAGTCTCACACATTGTGAATTTTTGAGGAAATATTTACTGAAACCATTCATGGACGCCATAGGAGGCATTGGAGTGTGCACTGGCAGCAGCAGGCCCTTTTTTGAGTACCTCTGGCCTGTTGTTTGGAATGTACCTGTTCATAGCCTCAGGTGATCACGTTCGCCAAAATCCTGCTCAAATGCATCTCTCACTCCCTATAGTCCAGCCTCAGGCTGTCAGGAATTAACCCTGGTCTACACAAACAGCTCACCATATGGGGAAACTTATCTTGGGCTTCACAGTTAATTATTCCCAACAAATTAATGCCATAGTCACAGACATTTCCTTTCTTTCTGGCTTCAGTGTTTATTTCCTCCCCTTCCTACACCCACCTGCCAGCGGAGGACAACACTTTCTCAGATGAAGTCCGTGAAAGTCTTATGCCATAGTAGTTTTGCTAGTCTTTAGCACCAGCTAGCTTGCACCAGCCAGGAGAGGAGGGTGTGGGGATTGCCTTTTTTTTTCCTTCGTGGATCTTTCTTTCTCTAAATCCCCCCCCCAGCAGTTCTTGGGGGGAGAGAGGGATTTGGTATGCCAACTGTAGGCTGGCATGATGGTGGGAGATCCTGATCCTGGGGCCATTCTGAGAAACGAAGAAGACAAGGATCTGGGCCATCCAGGACCACATCTGTCCCACCCTCAGAAAACTTCATTTTGTGGCCTAAAGAATCACCCGTGATAGAGCTGTTTCCATTGAGCTGTCCTTAAGGAGGCACCGTGTATTCCTCCATGAAGCTCCCCTCAGCCAGTGGATCTGGGGGGATAGGATTGTGCTGTCTCATCTCTCAACCTCAGATCACCCATTTTTTAAATACACAAATAAATTAGGTGGCCTACAGTACAGGGTAATGATTCCTGAGCAAGGAACATTACTCTATAAATGTATGGCAGGAAATTGGAATGGAATACATTTGGGTTCTTCCAGTTCCCTGAAATCAAAAGGGAAGATTCTGCTGCTGGTAACTCCTGCTTCTGCTTCTGTGAAACAGAGGCTTTTATTAGCTTTGTAAGTGTCAAAATGATGAGCAGTATAAGTGATAGTTTGCCTGTGAAAGTGTCTATGAAAGTACAAGTCATTCATGCTTACAAAATAAACAGCTGAGTTGACTGGAAGCAGCCACTAGGAGGCATAAAAGCACTATGGCCATGTTATAAATCCCTATTTTATTTTATTCTATCTTTATTTTCATTTTTATTTGAACTGCTTAATACTTTGAGAATGTAGCTGCCATAGTAAAACTGCTATGTGAAGAATGCATGTGAAGAAAGCAATTTTAGGATAGCAAAATATTGTAGTACAAATCTTTCAATGACTAGCATAGGCCATTATATATATATATATATATATATAATATATATATATATATATATATATATATATATATATATATATATATGAGCCAGAAGCGGTTTAGTCATGCTGGCCATATGACCCGGAAAGCTGTCTGTGGACAAACACTGGCTCCGTCAGCCTGAAGTGCCTGAAGTGAGACTGGACTTAACCATCCAGGACTTTACCTTTTTATTTTATTTTATTATTTACACACACACACACACACACCCCACCCAGTCTCACATACAAAAGATATTTATGTGGTTTTATTTATCATTTAGTCTTAAGGCCACAAGACACAAATATTTTCTAACAGGTAGCAACTACCGGTACTTTCTGATTCAAAATGGTTTTTTCGCCTTTTCTTAAGATAATTAACTGCCACAAAATTAATATTCATATTACTGCTTGTATGAAGAAAAATGAAAGTTTACTTTATCCTTACTATACAAAATGTATATATTTTTTAATCATTTCAAGATAAGGCAGGATTGCCAAAACAAGAAGGTGGACTGAGGGGCTGGTACTACTGCAAATCAAGTGCTGTCTGTCTGTGTGTGCATACCTGCTTAAGATGTAAATATAGGTATGTTATGTAAATGCCCAGGCTACATGGTCCTTTATCAGGGATGCTGTTGTTTCCTGCAGGAGATTGGACTATTTGACACGCCTTCCAACACCGTGAAATACATATATACAGCGGTTCCATAAGTCTCCAGTGCTTTCTTTACAACAGGAAACTCACCTGTGAAAAAGCCATGCCAAAACTGGCCAGTGGTCAATGTTCAGGAGCTGTAGTCCAGCAACATCTGGAAGGCCACAGGTCTCCTCACCCCACAATTAAGGGATCCTTGGTTATGTGTGCATGTATTGGAAAGCTGTGATTGTTACAACCTGTAGTTAGTTGCTTTAGGAATAATGCAGTTGAAAGGCGGGGTATAAATATTCAATAACAAATCCAAAGCACAGGAAAAGTAACCGTTGGTTCTCACCTGAAAGGTGTTTCTTGATGTGTTGAACATACAGCATGGGTTTTTTTGGATGGTGCTGCTCTCTTGCTGCCAAAGATAGGAAACACAGACTAACTAGTCTTTGTCCTTTACACATGCTTACCACCTCTGTTGATTGACAAGCTACAGGAACGGGCTAAATAACTTTTAACTCACTCATGGAGAATGGTACTAATGCAAACAACATTGAACTGAAGGAATAACACAACGGAGCCCCAAAGAGCAGGAAAACATGTATAAAATAGGACAGTCTTCCTCAACCAGGTGCCCTATACATATTTTGGACTACAACCTCCATCACCCTCTACTAGCTAGAGCTGGTGGGAGTCAGAAGACCAAAACACCAGGAAGGCAGCATGTTGGGGGATGCAGAAATAGCACGATGGAGGAAAGCACACACTGATTATGCGCTCATGTGTATCATGCACTTCCAGCATTCATTGTCTGTGCCATTTCCTGGCAGCTATTAAGAGGTCTAGAAATCGTAAACCTAAAGAATTTGAGGTAAGCAAGTTCCCTCCCCCCAAAAAGCAGTGCAGATGGCTAATTAAAAGTGCTTACATTTAAATTACAACACTTAACAGAATATGCTTGGATGATCGTTGAACTGAAAAAGTGCTTTCATACAGAATTGTTACACATACTACTCAATAATAAGCTGGAGGTTTTATTTCAGACAGTTAAATACAGCTATGGTGTTTTATGCTCTGTATAAAACGAGCTGAGTGCTGGGCTGCTCGTGGAAGGTAATTTCAATGTTTAATAAAAGGAGACTGGTGGTGTAGATTTTTTAAAGGGTATGAGATCTTATCAGATGAGCAATTAACTTCATGGCACTTCGAGTAATGCAAGAAATCATCTCAGCTGAGATTTATAGACCTACGAAGTAAATAAAATATGTGCAATGGGCATGATCCAGCCAGGTTTAAACATCTTTATGATTGTAATATTAATTGAAAGAAATCAATGGGACTTCTAAGCAAATATGCTTAGGCCCAGATTGTGACATGCCACTGGTTTCTGCAGGGAAGTTAAATATGTGTGTAGTCTTGACTCTTTCCCATTTAGGGGGCCATGGATCATCTATTTTAAGGAGTCATCTAAGGCTGCCTGGTCCAGGCCCAAAGATGCAGAACCCTAAGAGTCCATCAACAGTCTGCATGGGTACAGCAGAATGAGAAAGCACATAGGTCACCTAATCACAATCTTCTAACCGGCAGGAGTGCTGGAATGGCTCTGCTTCTGTGCTTGTGCTACATTGACATCCTCATTGCCTCACCCCGCCCAGTAAGCAACACTGACCAGTCTGCCAGGAAACTAGCTCCACCAGGTACGCCGCTTCTGCATCTATACACATTATTATATGCAAATCTGTGTTCTCCTTTTGTGTGTGTAATCCATTTCCTTTTTTTAAAAAAAAGTGTGGATGTAAAGACATTTCACTATAGTTGTATTATACCTTTTCTTTGCTGGTCCGTGATTTTTAAAGTCCTATTCTTCTGGTACAAGACCACTGGTGGCAGGCCTGACAGGACAGCTTCCTTTTCACTGGTGAATGCTGTTTTCAGTTTTCATCCAGCCCACAGCAGAAGTATGTCTCTCAGTTCTGGATAGCAGTCTCTGAAGACAGCAGTACTCCTAAGCTGGGCAGAGCCCTTCAGGCCCTTACAGGCATGGCCAAAACTTGGCCCTCCAGCTGTTTTGGGACTACAACTCCCATCATCCCTAGCTAACAGGACCAGTGGTCAGGGATGATGGGAATTGTAGTCCCAAAACAGCTGGAGGGCCAAGTTTGGCCATACCTGCTTAGAAGGAAGGTGGCCAAATGCAAACCAATTCCAGACTCATGCTTAATAGTTGTGTGCATAACTGCTGCTATTCTCCCTTCTGCACAACAAGTAAAGGTGCAAAAGCCCTGTCCACCTTTTCAGCTGGCCAACCAACTAATACACCTAAACCTCTTAATATTCGTACTGCTAAATGTACCTACACAAACAAACAAAAACCCCTGCTTCCTAATCTCGTATCTTGTCCAGGTTTATTGGCAGATTACCTGGAAAGTAGAACGTACGATTTCTCCAAAATTGTATAAGATAGAAGCTAGATACATATAGTTCATTTTTGGTGGCTGGTTTAAATAGTGCACTTCACTATTTACTTCCTCTGATCACGTTCACACATTTCATATTATTTTTTGGTGACTGACCTGTGATGGCAGATTCGCTCACCCAAGTCATCAGTTGATACAGCAGTAAATGAGTGATGGACAGGCCTGTGCACAGAAGTCCTTTGTGTTTCAGGTTTGAGGTGATAAATCCCTGTTGAGTTTTCATGCAATCACATTCAATGATTTCGTAATCAAGCTTTTGAGAGGCCCAAATTCTAACAAAGCACACTTAAACTCATTCTCTTTGAAGGAGAAGCTTTTTATAAGGGTTATGCAATGGAAACATTTCTGACAGTCTCTAAATTGTGTTTATTACAGGATTTTTACATAAATGGATGGCAAAATTTGCATGCAGCATCTGGATAAAATTATACAAACAGGCTCTCAGCATTCTGTTACAAGGTTCCTCATCATATGAGCCATTTGGCATCTCATTACATTGTTAGGCAATGCTTAGCTCTTCTGTTAGATATTTGCCAGACACACAGTACCAATGATGTCTATCACTCCTGGGTTTGCCACACTTGTTTCTGACATGGCTCCTGTGTCTTTAGTAGCACTATGGCAGTCAGGCAGACATCACTATATACAGTCCTTCCTGTCAAGGGCAACGCAGGACCTCCATAAACACTGCCCCAGCCCCAGAGAAGTCACTCTGGTGCTGCTACCGCAGCAAAAAACAATGTAGGAAGCAGCAGTTATGAGTTACCAATTTCTGCAGCCCCCTGGAGGTGCACTCCATTGTCCCTTGAGACAGATGGATGCCAACCACAAATTATTTATTTCGGTAAAACAACAATTGGAACAAATAACCTTTAGTAAAGAATGACAATTATTGCATCTATTCATAATATAACATCACACACATACACCACCATATTTTTCCATGTATAATACGCTCCCATGTATAAGACGCCACCTATTTTGGGGGGGCTAAATTTAAAGAAAATGAGGGGAGATGGCCCAAAGTTGTTGAGCTTTGTTTAGGGGGAATTGCACTCGCGCCTTCACCCCAGCAGGGCTGTTGCTGGGGGTTGGCAAAGTGAGCAGGCCGCTCCCTAGAGTGCCCGCCTCCTGCAGCAGCATGGGAGGGAATGTGTGTGCCCACCAACCAACTGGCTGGCAGCGCGCAGCTCCCCCCCCCCCCATGCCACTATCTGTATAGGACAACCCCAGTTTTTTGACATGATTTTTGAGTAAAAAAACCTCATCTAATACACGGAAAAATACAGTCTTTTATTCTATTTTACTGTACTGCACTACACTTTTCGCTGTGAAGTGCTCTACAAATAAATAAAAGTAAATGAAACATGATCACTGGTGGACTTCCTTCAACGGGTATCCTAACTAGCAGCCTTTTTGCTCTTTGATCTCACAACTCTGCATAATTCCCAAACTGACCTTCTCAACAGACACTCTTTACCTATCACTCACTCCAGTGTCACCCACCATTCCATCACCCTAATCTTCTCTCAACCATCCTTCCACTCATTCATCTGTTCAAGACCAATTGTTTCCACACTGATGCTGGATTTGTTTCCAAGGTCCAGGGTCGGTGGATGGTTTAGAGCCAAGGGCCATACAAAATCATACTCTGGGAAATCAGGCCCAAGGTATTTGGAATATGTTGCTTGCTCCCCGCCAGCCTTTCCTGGGTGGTGAATTCCTGGTGGAGTGGAGCTTGGTTTCTCTGGGTTGAGAGCACCGGAGAGGGATGATATTTTTTGCCACCTTTTTAATGTGCATGTTACAAATAAGCAAGTTGGGCAGATGTAGAAGCAAACAGTAGTGCTATAAGGCAGCCAGCACCCTATCAACGAGCTCTTCCAATTGGCACCCAAGCCCTGCATTCTTCCACTGAGTACCACCAGAGAATCCTGGGAACTGTAGTTTACCCCTCACTGAGCCACAATTGGCAGACTCCTTAACAAACTACAATTGCCGGGGGGGCAGGTTAAATGTGTGTTTAAATGTATGGTGTGCACACAGCCCTAGGATAAATATGAAGGGCAGTATATATATACTGTTTGGTAAATAAACAAGATGAAAAGAAGCTGCCTTATAGCAGGTTCCCAGAGAGGCCCTGCACACCCAAGGTAAAATTTTGGCTTACCCAATACTTTCTCTCTCCTCCTCCCCCTGCCCCATCAAAGTGGAAAACTGCTGTCTGTCTCTATGATGATGGGATTCCGGTAATCTCCTAACAATTAGTTCCCATTGGCAATATGTCAATCTGCTCATGTTGAGCTACGAATGAGCAATTTATGTAACCAAACTACTGGACAGCCAGCAATCATAACAATATTTTTAAATGGTTTGGTAAGGTTCATCAACTGGAAATGTCAATGTGATGTGCAGTTAAAAGGCAGTTAAGGAATAGCCATGCACACACATATTCCTGTGCAAGCGAACAGCAAAACCTTTTGATTGCTTGCACAGTTTTCAGTTTTATACCATGTACTTTTATATGTAAACCACTTTGTGGTTTTATACATTCAAGCAGTATATAATTTTTTTATGAAATAAAATCTAATAAATAAATCAGATCAACCCAGCTGGAAGCAGGGGGCAGGTTATCTGCAGCACAGTGACTAAGATGAGGATCTATAGGGCTGACAAAATCTCATAGGCACTTACCTCAGAATAAATGAAATTGAACTCACTTCTGAGCAGAAATGCATAGACCTGCCCTCATACCCTGCTTGTGAACTTCCCAGAGGCAAATAGGATGCTGGATTAGATAGGCCTTGGATTGGATCCAGCAGGGCTCTTACGTTTAGAGAGAAAGACAAAATGATGGGGGGGGCATGTATTAATACACTCAGGCGCACTTACCTGGGAGTAAGTCCCATTGAACTAAATGGGGCTTCTTTCTGCAGAGACATGATCAGGACCTCATAAGCTGTTTCTCCCATAGAACGAATTAGATTTGGAAAGCAGGCTGGCTTGTCTCTTTGCAGGACTGGTCATCCTATGAGGCAAAGTAAGGCCTTTTCCTCAGGCAGCGGACCCCAAACCCAAGGTCTGCTTTGCTTGCCGCCGCCTCTTGCTCTGTTCCTAGGCCATTGTGATGCACCCAGTGTGCATGGGGCCAGGCAGCGCCTGCATCTATGGCGAGCGGGAGGCTGGGTGTTTTGTCTCAAGTGGCAAAACATCCTGTGCCAGCCTTGTCTGTCAGATACGGGCATTTCCATACATATCCTATCAGAGGTGGGGCAGAATCCCACATGCTTCACTGGAGCAGTCCCACCCACACAGAGGGACCGTGGTCCAGACCAACTGTTTGGAGAACGGAGACACTTTGCTCCCCATTTGCACATGTGCTAAGCCCCGGAAGCGTGAGCAGATGCTCAGTGTCCCGTCCCCCCCGCCTCGCCAGCTCTCTACTTTTTCATTATGCTAATTATTCTTTTAAAATCATAAATAAATAATTAGGTCCCTGATCAAAGGGTAGATTTCTTGCTGTGCAGTAGAGATGTTAATGAGGCAGTTGAACTAACGTGGCAGGAAGGCAACAGGTTTGTTCTTTAATTACAGGGAAGAGCTTTGGGGCTCCTTGGGCGGTTTTCTCGGCTCTCATTGGGCACCCCCCCCCCCGTAAAGCAGTACAGTGTTTGTGTCTGCACAACACATCTACAGGAGTGGGTTTTTGGGGTTTTCACGTCCATTCATTTTCTTTGCACTTTCACTTTGCTTCTCTACGTGAACGAAAGCTGAGGTTGGTTTGGGACCACAGGTTGCATCTTACACGAAGAGGTGTAACTTCTTAAATGCTCTGAAATGACCAGTTCTTGAGCCACCTTTCTGATGATACTAGGAAAGCAGAATCCTGGCTGTACTTCCTTAAGGATCCTTGTGGTCAAGGGGTGCATCAGCCTTGTGTTCGCAACCAAGACATTACCTTACTCTGAATGGTTGCAGGAGTATTTGTAGTAAGCATGGAGTTCTAATTTACCTAACCAGGGAGACCAGCAATCTTGCCAATTTTCCTAGCATGATCAATCTTTTTTAGGAATGGTTGGAGGAGCACAAAGGAGAAGGCTGGAAATGGCCTGATAAGTTCACAGCTCTCCAACAATGAGGACCAGAACTTTACAAGAAATCAAACCTGGGGTTTTCAGGATTGTAGCAACAGTTTTGCAAATAATACCAACAGCCTAAGAGGCGGCAAGTAAGTTGTCCACAGGTCTTAAGTGCCTGCTCTTGCCGATGTGCTCACTGAGTGCCAGTCATTGGGAGGAAATATCATTAGGCATTAATTTATTTATTTTTACTTTGTGATAAAGCATCAGCGACTAAAAGTCTCTGGACAGAGAATCACGATCAGGTTTAGAGATATGCCTCTGCTGAAATGTATGTCCTTTCTTTTTATGCACCTGCATTCAAATTACTTTGATTTCCCAGAGCACAAAAAAAGAGTTAGTCTCAGATTTATAGACGGAATCTTTGCTCTGATCATTAGCAAAAATTACTTCTGTCACGAGCAAATCCAAATGGACAAGTGGCTTTAATAATTTTCTTCCCACTTGCAAAATAACACTAATATTAATAAGTGACTTACATTCAGAAGGGACAAGTCAGCCTGAACATTTTAAATTGCACAGTTTAATCATTTGAGTAAGACTGGTGAAGAAAGATTTATTAATTCATTGAAAATTTAAGAAGTATGTTTTTCTTCGAGCAGTTTTACTCATCATTCTGAGAAGCAACAAAGAGGGCGAAAATCTAGTCACAGGAGAGGACAGGATATTTCAGGAAATGGATTAATGGCATTGGTACTATGAAAAGAAGAATCGTATGCATTTTCAACCCTGCTGGGGACTGTGATAAAATAATCTAGTCTGATTCGGTGCATAATTTAGGCCTGGGGATCTCTGTTTCTCTGAGAAAGCAATTGCATGAAACTTCTCTCCTGCTAGGTAGCCCCTGTGATATAGCAGAATACTAGACTTTTTGACAAATGGATTAATGCACCATTGATCCACCACTGTCAGGTGGTACAGGCTGCAACACAGCCATCTGTCAGGAATGCTTTGATGGTGTTTCCTGCTTGGCAGGGGGTTGGATTGGATGGCCCTTGTGGTCTCTTCCAACTCTATGATTCTATAATTACCCTTTGTTCCACATTCTAAGGCAGTGCGTTTTTAGTCCTTTTCCTGAATACACAGGCAGTTCAGGTTTCCAGCTTATACTTCTGGAGAAAGACATGCCTTTTTACAGGGCTTCCAAGTTTAAACCCCATAACCAACCTGGAGGTGAAGATTTTAAACAATTTTTAACTTACAAAATGTATGGTATTTTACCTGAGCTGGGGGAAGAGGGAAACTTTGGAACTCACTTTACAGGACGCATTGCACAGCCTATATTTCCATACTTTGCTTTGCTGCATATTCTGTGATTTAAATCTCTGCTGGGGTTCTCTCACCAAAGAGGACTTGCCCCAAACCTGGATTTTGGCATCTAGGAAACTCTCCTTTTTAATACCTATATTTTTTACTTGCCAACCAACAAAAGGTGGGGTATCGTAATATTATTAATAGTAATAATAAAGTTTATGTTTACTATCAAGGACCTAGGCAGATAAAATCAACCAGGCTCAGCTTCTCGGTTTCAATTATGTGCATTTATTTAACGATCAAAAGAGATTAAGAAATGTTGGAACTGCTTTCTAAAAGAAAAGAAAACACAGAATTAACAAGCTAACCTTTCCTTATCAGGGAACCTAAAAATAGAATAACTTACGTTTCAACACCACTTACAGGCAGGCAGATGGGAGCCAGGCTCTTAATGGTAACATATTTTGGCCTTGACTCTCAGCCCATCACATGAGAACTATTACCATTAAAAGCCTGGCTCCAGCTACCGGTATTTCTATAGACTCGCAGGGGTCGCCAACTCCCAAAAGACTGCGATCTACTCACAGAGTTAAAAACTGGCAGTGATATACCCCTTTTTTGGGGGGGGGGTTCAGGTCAAAGTCGTTGAGCTTTTTTTAGGAAGGAGGAAGGCCCATTTGGGGGGGGGGATTCGGCTCAAAGTTGTTGAGTTTTTTCAGGGAGGAGAGAGGAGATAAAATGTTGAGCTTTTTTAAGGGGAGCCACAGTTGTTCAGCTCCTTTGGGGGGAGCCCATGATCTACCAGTGATCTACCACAGACGTCGAGTGATCTACCTGTTGGACATGCCTGCTATAGAGGGTGAGAATTCCCCAAGAGAAAGGGGAAATTCAGATGCTCCAGCTTGAAGGGGTAATGATTGCAGCTGGTTTCTGTGTGTTCCTTCTGCAGTCTACATTCAAAGCAGGACCATACCACTTTAAATAGTATTGGTTTCTGCCATAGAATCCTGGAAGGTGTAGCTTGTTAAGGGTGCTGATCCCTTGGAGGGATTTGGTGTCCTAAGTAAGAGTAGACCAGGCTTCCTCAAGCTCGGCCCTCCAGATGTTTTTGGCCTACAACTCCCACGATCCCTAGCTAGCAGGACCAGTGGTCAGGGATGATGGGAACTGTAGTCTCAAAACATCTGGAGGGCCGAGGTTGAGGAAGCCTGGAGTAGACAGTCCTGAGCCAGATGGTGCAATTCAGTGTATGGTAACATCACATACTGTATATCTCAGCCTTAATGTTGATCTATAGCCTGTAAAGAACGCCAGTGCACTCAAGGTGGTATACGCTAGGATAACTGACTTCCTTTCACAGGGGAAAAGTGGCCCTAGTCTTCTGGGGAGTCAGCCATTATCCAAAGATAATTGGAGGCTGGTCAGTTAAACATGTTGCTTTTAACCACTGAAGCTCTAAACAGCTTGGGACTTACCCAAAGGATCCTCACCTTATTCCATATATACCTACATGATCGATCCTCAAGCTCTTCATTTGACCCCTTCTCCAAGTTTACCAAAATGCAATAAGGAGAAGGCCTTTTGGGTGGTCGTAACCCATTTTCGTAGTGTCCTCCTGCCTGGAGCTACATTATGGACCTTTTGGCACCTGGTAATGGCCTTTCTTAATCCCTCAGGACTTTAAAATATAACAGTGCTGTTTTGGGTGCTTTGTAAATTCTTTCACTAACTCCCCCCCCCCCTTGCTGGTTTTTATATATTGGTTTTATTTATGCTGCTTGTGTTTTATCTTGGCTGTTATGTTTTCTGTTCTTGTGCTGATTGTATATATTGTTTATTTATATCGTGTTTAAATTTTTCTGATTGCCTTTTTAATAAGCTTGTAAACCACCCAGGGGACTTAGCTGATGGGCAGTATAGAAAAGTAATAAATAAATGAAACAGGCATATAGGGCATACAATGCATCTTTTGGCACATCTAAGTGCTGTTGGGTGCCATTATTGGAGACACAGTTATCAATGTTTTCCTGCCTGGGCAGTGAGCTGCTAGGTTGCTAATTAGAACATTTGTTAGCTTCTGCTGCAGGAAAACATTTGTTGCTGCCAGCCATTTCTTCCATTTAAATAATATCTCAAATCTCCCCTTTTCAATGAAGCAGCCCCCAGTAATCGGTTGGAATCTAATGATCAGTTCCAGTTCTGTTGTAGTTGAAGCCATTTACAAAAGAAGCCTTCCAAAAGTGTTAAACATATAGCAATTTACCCCAAGTGGATTTTTATTTGGAACCAGATGGCATTTAGGTTTTTCTGGTCAGATTGAAAAAAGGGAAAATAATTAAATACAGATTCTTCTGTGCAAAGAGGGCTGGTGTATAATTTGTATTTCTGGATTTCAGCTATTACGGTAGGTCTTGTAGGATATTTGTTGAGTACTTGTGGTTGCAATCTGCAATGTACACACTTACCTGGGGCTCGCCTGTCCATTTAACTCAATAAGGCTTACAGACCTTACTTTTGAGTATAGGCTTGTACAGTCAGTCTTAAAATTGATGAGGTCTGGAAATTTTATCCTTTGTTACCGAGCAATGCAGTAAGTTGTAAAAGCAACTTACCGGTACCTGTACTCTGTAAAGGTCTGGTAGCAACAAGCTCTCTCCCACCTTATTAGTTCAAGCTGCATCTATTGGTTCTGCAAGATGTCCTTAGAAAAGAAAGTAATGATAGTTTGGGGGGTTAGCTCTGTTTCAGATGAGAGAATGGCAATGTGAGTGTGCTAAGTAACAAAAAACAGCTGTATCTTTAGAAGAACTGTTCAAGCATATGCCCCAGCTATGCACTGGTTGAAAACCACTGGTTTACTGGGTATGATTATTGCATATCACATCTGCTAAGGTATGCACCAATTTCACCTGCTTATATGTGCAAGTGCAAGGGAAAGCTTACAATGAGAAGCACAGATTTCACACTTTTTGTAGAGAAATGCTTTGTTTATGTCCAGGGGATAGTCAATGTGATGTCCTCTAGAAGTTGTTGGACTCCAACTCGCATCAGTCCCAGCCACCGTGGCCTATAGCCAGGGGTCACAGAATTGGAGAGTTGGAAGGGACCGTGAGGGTCATCCAGTCCAACCCCCTGCAATGCAGGAATCATTTGCCCAACGTGGGGCTCGAATCCATGACCCTGAGAGCCTCATGCTCTACCGACTGAGCTATCCGGTGGATGATGGGAGTTGTAGTCCAACAACAACTGGAGGCATTGGCTACAAGAGACATTTTTATTTGGTAGGGCTGCATCTTTTAACCTTGCTGTTTCCCCAACAATAGGACTTGTACAGTACTTACATAGGAAAGTGTGCCATCACACAGGCACAGTTCCATTGTTTTCTCACTGGAAAACATCCATTGTTCTTTGCACATCTATGGACCAGGGAAGAGCTTCCTCTTATGATTTTCAGACCAGATTTGACTCCATACTTCTCATTTAGAAAATAAGCTACACTACATAACATACATTTTTGAATTCAGGTTTTGTTTACTCATTCATTGCCAAAAACCTAAACAAACAAAAAAGCTTTTAAGATGTAAGGAATACTTGTTCTAATTGCATGCAGTTTTCCTCCTCCATTAAAAAAATCAATCTAACTTTTCATTATCCAAAACAATTCTTTCTCTAAACTAAAATGAAGTATTGGAAACAGATCTCTATTTTTTCCAGATACTCTACTTGAATTCCACATGGTTCAGAGAAACCTACCCCACCCTACATAATTTCTGCTGCTGCTGCTACAGCTTTTAATAAGTGAATGCAGGCCAATGGTTAATACAGATATTGTTGCAACACATATACAACCCACCCACAATTTCTTTTCCTGCCCCCCATTCATAAAATGAATTCAAAATGATTAAATAAGAAATAGGTGGATATTTATTATATTTACTATAGAAAGGGACTTAAACTGTGTCCACCATTTCTCTTCTTTCCCCTCTCCACTGCAAACTTAGAATCATAGAATGGTGGGGTTGGAAGGGACCTCGAGGACCATCTTGTCCAACCCCCTGCAATGCAGGAATCTCAACTAAAGCATCCATGACAGATGGCCATCCAACCTCTGCTTAAAAGCCTCCAAGGAAGGACAGCCCACTACCTCCTGAGTCTGTTCCACTGCTGAACTGCTCTTCCTGATTTATCCCAATCCCCCCTCCCCCCAAAAGGCCTTGCAGCTTTTGTGAAAAATACCTCCCAATAACAACAGGGAAACTGGATATTCATTCTTTAGCAGAAATTGTATGTAAAACAAATACTATTTTTTTATAAAAAAAAACTCCTCAAAGTAGGAAATGCTCACTGCTGCTTCTTTGGGTCAGGGGGTGTGATCTTCAAGGGAACGGCACTGTGCATGCCCGGAACACATATCTACAGTATGATTCAGATAGACCTAGTAGGGCTATCCTGAGGCAGACCTACTAATGTTGTGTCTTTGGAGGTCTTTAAGCAGAGGCTTGACAGCCATCTGTCAGGAATGCTTTGATGGTGTTTCCTGCTTGGCAGGGGGTTGGACTGGATGGCCCTTGTGGTCTCTTCCAACTCTATGATTCTATGATTCTAGGTACCTGCACAAAATGGCTACCAGTGGCAGGAAAAATAGAGGTGATGATAGGTAAAGGTAAAGGACCCCTGACGATTAGGTCCAGTCGCGGACAACTCTGGGGTTGCGGCGCTCATCTCGCTTTACTGGCCGAGGGAGCCACCGTACAGCTTCCAGATCATGTGGCCAGCATGAGTAAGCCGCTTCTGGTGAACCAGAGCAGCGCACGGAAATGCCATTTACCTTCCCACCGGAGCGGTACCTATTTATCTACTTGCACTTTGATGTGCTTTTGAACTGCTAGGTTGGCAGGAGCTGAGACCGAGCAACGGGAGCTCACCCCGTTGCAGGGATTTGAACCGCCAACCTTCTGATCGGCAAGCCCTAGGCTCAGTGGTTTAGACCACAGCGCCACCCGCGTCCCAGGTAGAGGTGATGGTACTTTGTACCAATGAACACCATCACAAAATTTGCATTTTTTTTCCTTCCTATATACATATATAAATTTGAATTTGTTTCTTCCTATATGCATAAAAATGTAAGGCTGTCATCACATGGGAGTTTGTATGATTGCCAATAGTTCACTGTTTGTAGTATGCCAAATGGCAGGTGGCCCAGGTGAGTTTTTGAACTGAGGGGGTTGGATGTTGTGAAGGACCTCCCTCTCCTTTAAACACCACCCCCCTGCAAGGTTTATTGGAAGGGGAAAGCACTTCAAACTGCTGTGTGAAGCACCTCCTCCCTTTGTTAAACGTACCTGCAGAAAGGTTTAATGGAGGGGGACACTTCACACTGTGGTTTAGCAAGCTGTTGTGTGAAGCACCTTGTTCCTTTTAAAGGGGATGGGCTTGGGCAAGCAGTGGGGGGACAGGTGAAAGGAAGGGGAGTTGGAAAGGGGGTAGATGGGGTTGGTGAGCAGGAGTGGCAGCGCCGCAGCGCCTAGTATTTATATATATTTATTGACATTTAGATACCACCCAAATGACCCATGTCCTCCCTCTGGGACGTTCGCAAGATAATGAAATGAAAATGCAACAAACTGAAAGCAATCAATACCATGAAGCTGTACCAGCACAAAAATCAGCACAAACAACTCTGCATTAAACTACACAAAGCATCTTCATTTGTAGTGGAGCTGTATCATCCTTGGTGTACAATCTTTCTCTCTGGATCACCAGTCTTCCAGATTTTCTATTTTTGCTAAAAATAAAACACCGTAATGAACTGGAAGAAATGAGCAAAGAGAGCATCTAGGTGGATCAATTCATACAGAAAGAGTGTTTTGAGTACAGAAAATGCATTCAGTTTTCTGACATTGAATGCATACAGGTAGGGAAAATTTAGAGAAAAGACAAAATGATTGATAATAGTGGCATCAGGTATACTCAGCTGGCAGTTTTCATCCCGGGAGACTGGAAGGATAGTTTGTTGGCAGGATATTTAGATGTGGTGAAAATGTGGTTTTCTCCTGATTAATGATGTTAGTCACTGAATCACCAGGTTTCAAAAGTAATTAATTGATTATCAAATACTAGGGCTGCCATCCCATTAAAGAAATCTTAACTGATTAAACATGAGAGTTTTAACTGACTGATTAGTGAATTAAATCTGCATATATCTGCATTTAAAAATGAAAGGATTATTAACTGCTGCTTAGATGATGCTCAGTTGGCAGTTATCACCCATTGACAATCACAGCAACAACCAACTTAGAAGAGGCAGGCCCTTGTGTATGAAGAAGAAAAGAACACCTGCTTAGATTTCCTCATCATAGCTCAGTTGGTTACAACGTGGTGCTGATAACACCAAGATCGCAGGTTTGATCCCCATATGGGACAGCTGCATATTCCTGCATTGCATGTGTCCCTTCCAACTCTACAGTTCTATGATTCTATCTACACAACTATTAAAGGTGCAGAGCCCTGCCATATTTTTTACCTGGCCACCCTAGAGAGGCATGTACACCTCTTCTAAGCATCAGGCTACAAGTGTGTCTTTGTATCTAAATACAGTACAGGTTTTTTACATGTGTATTCCATCAGCTGGCAGGGGCTGATAATTTACAGGATTGGAACAGGCATGGGTTCCCTGCTTGTGGTACTTAGGAAAATCCTTCATCTGAATCTAGTAGGGGATTCTCGGGTGGTGAAAACCCCCCATTGTGGAAGATGGTGAAGTGTTAGCAGGCAACAGAGAGAAGGCGGAACTACTCAGTTCTTATTTGGCCTTGGTTGGATTTCTTCCTTCAAGGGAGATTGTATTTGGCCTGGGAAAAAGTGGAAGCAGAAATTTGAAATCCAGGTTATGCCAGGATATGATCAGAGAATACCTAAAAAGGTAAAGGTAAAGGACCCCTGACAGTTAAGTCCAGTCGCAGGGTTGCGGCGCTCATCTCGCTTTACAGGCCGAGGGAGCTGGCGTTTGTCTGCAGACAGTTTTTCCGGGTCATGCGGCCAGCATGACTAAGCTGCTTCAGGCGCAACGGAACACCAAAACCAGAGCAGCACATAGAAACGCTGATTACCTTCCCGCTGGAGCGGTACCTATTTATCTACTTGCACTTTTGGGCATGCTTTCAAACTGCTAGGTTGGCAGGAGCTGGGAACAAGCAACGGGAGCTCACCCTGTCATGGGGATTCAAACCACCACCCTTCTGATCACCAAGCCCAAGAGGTTCAGTGGTTTAGACCACAGCGCCACCCACGTCCCTCATAGAGAATATCTAGCCTACTTTAAATGCGTTAAAGTCTTGGAGACAGAGTAATTACACCCAAAGGTGCTTGCAGCCATCAGGGCCGTCTTAAGCATATCCGGCGCCATGGTGCAAAGCTGCCTCCAGCGGCGCCCCCATTTCCCAGAGGTATCAGAAACTTACTTGGTAAAACTTATCAATATTTCTTAGCCATTAGCAGTTATTGGCAACTAGAAATTTTGGATAATGGCAATCCTAGTGGAGTCATCTAGAACTGGTGTCAAATGTTTCTGATAGTTATTGACAGCAAGGTATCAATTCTATGTACCAGTAAGAATACCCAGTGTTTACTTACTATTAATAAACAATTACAGACCAGTAATTCAGAGGTTGCAATGAAAGTGAATTTTTCTGAAATGTTTTGTTCTATGCAGCTCAAAAGTTGGTACATGATCATTTCCTCTCTTGCTAATTGGATGTGGGCATGCATAGTTTGCCTGAAGAAATATATTGAGCTCATAGAAATAGTGATGCTGCTACGCACCTTTATTACTTACTTGTGCTGGGAGCGACACAATCTATGTGTCAACACACACAGATACACACACACACACATTATGACAGTCACAAGATGGGCACATGCCTTTGCCGGTCACGAAGAGTCGGACACGACTGAACACAACACAATGAATGCATGCTGGGGAAAAAAAAAAAAAAAAAAAAAAAAAAACAAAAAAAAAAAAAATTGCAAAGGGCCAGGCTTCAGGGTAAGGAGGCTGCCTTTGCTATCCTTCCAGCTGCAGTTCCAATGCACTGGTCAGGCCAAGGGCAAAAATAGCAGGTGTAACCTCCCATTGGTCAGCTCGGGAACGGAGGGAGGGAAAAGGAGGCGAAGCTGTCGATGGAGAGCAACCTTCAGGGCAGGGCAAGGGAAGCTGGCCTCCCATTAGGCGAGCCCTGCATGTGCGGAAGGATGGAGTAAGGAAGAGCGTGCTCCTATTGGCCAGTTAAACGGTGGAGGGAATGAGCGCAAACTCCCATTGGTCGGGAAATAAAGGAACGGCGAGGCGTTCCGTTCCGGGCTTTGCGCCTTCTGAAGGGGAAGGTTTTTCCCGCGGCCGCCTTGCCAGGACCGCAAAAGGGTTCCTCGTCGCCGGGTTTTCGTCGTCCGGCCTTGCTCGTGCACGCGCTTGGCGGGAAGGGGGGAGGGAAACTAGCAGCGCTCGCGCGCTTCCATTGGTCGGGCCGCGCACGTGCTCGCGGTGGGCGGGCTTGAACTCTGCGCGAGCCTCCATTGGCCTTGGGGTGCGCGCGCGCGCGCCCCACACAGAGCGCGCTCCTTCCCTCCCTGTGGGAGGGATGGGCGCCTCGCTCGCGCCCCGGCGAGCGCATGCCCAGTGCGGATGGGGCAGGCGGCGATGGTGGAGCTAGGCTGATGGCGGCGCAGGAGGCGCTGCGCTGAGGACGCTCCGGGAGCCTGTCCCCATCCCGGCCGCTGCTGCCTCGCCATGGGCAACGAGGCCAGCCTGGAGGGCGGTGGAGCCGAGGGGCAGCTGCCCCCCGGTCCCGCCGCCGGCCCCTCCACGTCGCCCGGGGCTGCCAAGCCGCCTTCAGCACCAGGCAGCGGAGGACAGCTCCCCCGGGCAGGGCTCCAGCCGCCGCACCGGGCCCCGCGCAGCCGCACGGACCCTCCGCCAGGTGGGAAGCGCAGACCGGCTGAGCCGGGCTGGAGGGGCGGTGCAGGAGGGGAGGGGTCGCTCGAGGGCAACTTGGTCTGTCAGGGCCGAGGAGGAGCAGCAGCAGCAGCAGCAGTAGGGCTGGAGGGAGTGGGGATTAAGGGCGAAGTGCAACTAGGGAACCCTCTGCTGCGGGGTGCGTGCCAGGCGGGGCTGGGCATGAGCTGGGAATGCGAGAGAGAAATGGGGCAGCAGAGGGCAAGGCTCAGCCTTTGGAGACGACCAAGAGAGATAGGAGAAAAGGATCGGGTGCAACCCTGAGAGGTCGCCAACTCTTGTGGGGGAAGGCTCTGGACAGGATTCCTCTGTCGGAATGAGTGGATGTGGAGAAACAGAAAGACGGTTGGGCCTGGGTGGTAGCTTTGCCATGTGTGCATTATGTTAAGGGAAGCCCCTTGTTTTCAGAGGCACTCTTTCATTCTCAGAGAGTCAAGGCTCCCTAGAGCATATTGATACCTCTTATTTTGGAACGCTGCATACTGATACCTCTTACTTTGGGAATGCTGATCTCTGTCCAAGCTCTGTGGTATAGTTTTGGTGGTGTCTGAAGTGGAGGAAAGGCTGTGTTGGGTGCCATTTGAGTCTCATCTTTTAAAGGAGAGTATGCAGGAATCTGCACACATTTGATGCAGCGAATGAGATCCCTGTAGCTGGATGGTGCTGCAAAAGGCATAGGATGGAGGACCAGATGGCACATGGGCACATACATGCATAGGATGCAGACTCTTCCACAGAGTGTCGTAGTGCAGGCTAGTATCAGGGAGAGGGGAGCAGAGAAACATGAATGGGATGTTGATTACACAGAGGATGGGGAAAGTGACATGCAAAACAGAAGATCATGGTTTGTGGGTAAAGAACTAAACAAGCACCCTTTTTCAATGTGTGTTGTCAAGACTTCTGGCTTAAGTCATATGCAACATCTACAGACAAACAGGTCTCCCTTCTCACACCTAGATCATCTTGGCCAGTTACATTGCCCTCATGCTTATTATATTGATACAATTGATAGTGCTTAAGACCATTATGTTGAGTACAGTTTATATACCCTGCATGTGGCTATCCTAATTGCAAACTGTTTGAAATATAATATAATAATAATAATAATAATAATAATAATAATATAGTAATCTCTACCTCAGTGTAAAGAAATAATAGAACAAAAACATCAGTGCTCTGTGTAGTGTCTCCTAAAAAGGAAAACAAAACGTGACAGGGTGAGGGTGGAGAGTAGTATAATGATTAGTTATCATGCAGCAGAACACTACATTTAGAAGAATTTAAAAAAAAAACATTTGCTACCAATAAATATAGAACTTTAGTGTTAGAAAGCAGATAAAAATCAAAAGTTAGTGAAAAATGAGAGTAATCTTTTTAATGTCTTGTAGTAAGATATCGGATATATATGTGTGTGTGTGCTAATAGGTACTGAGCCATTTTTGTTGAAAAGCTGAGTAGAATACACTAAGAAGTGTATCACCCTTGTTCATATGTTTAAAAAGGGCTTGCACTATTAAATGCTCCATTATTACAAGGAGAATGCAATAGTAGATTCTGGAAGAAATCAAATTGCTTGCTTTTCTGTATTAAGGCTGTGTTGAAGCAGGAACCTTCTTTATCGCCCTTTAATGTCAAAAGTATTTGGTCCTGCCTGAACTTGGATTTTTCTTATCATTGGATTTTTTTTCATGAGTTTGTAGAAGAAATCTATTAAACTATGCTGATTGATGTTCTGTATTGAGCCCTTTCCATTTTTTAAAGGCAACAATTATCCATCACCTATCTTCAAATTGGCATAGATATGTTTTAATAGTATCTTTAATCCTAAATCTCTTCTGAAAATGTAGATAACCTGTTTGTAGAATTGCCATTTGTATGTAGAGGAAATGGTGCTGGAATTGTGATGTGGCAGTTCTTTCCCTCTTGCAGGGTAGCCTTTGCACATTACTCCCCAGCTGAGTTTAGGGGGGGGGGATGTAGGCACAGCATTGGTGCATATGCAAGTTGCATATACAGACATGAGAGTTAATGGATGTTGAAATAATTAGGCGGAATGAACTTGTGTAAGATTTGGAAAGAGTGTGTGTAGTCTGTAGCTAAACTAGCTAGCTGGTTGTTATGAAAAGGAAAGAAGTGTGTTTATGTTGGGACCTGTAGCAGGATTATTTAGTTTCTGTGGCCTGGAAGGTTTCTTTAAGTCTGCAGTTCAGGCTCAATTATGCACCATTAAATTGTTACTGATGGAGAGCTGAGTGTTTTGAAGCATCTGCGCATTGAGGCTTTTCTGTGACACTCCTGCCATGGTGTGTCGAAGAACAGAACTGGGAAGCTATCCAAGTACTAATACATCTGTGCAAACGTACTAGACACTCTTCCAAACCCAGACAATCAGCACAACCCTGTTCTCTCAAAACAAGCATCCTATCATATCCCTGTCATGACTAATGGATGTTTATTCTGTCAGCCTTATACAGTAGTCCTTTGCTTAGGGAATGCGCAGGAGTAATCACGAATATGGGCAGTTTCCAGGGTGGTAGCCATGTTAGTCTGTTGCAGCAAAAACAACAAAGGCTAAGGAAGATGTTAATTAAAAGTACCTTATCCAATATTAGAAATTTCTCTGTGCAAAAAAAAAGGTGTCTGGACCTGACTTCAGTTTTAGAAAGGTTGTTTTGATTAATGAATAATAGAGCCTATTAGGTCAACTTACTGCACAGTATAATTAAGATTCCACATGTTTACTACCTATAAGTGTTTCAGAAGCAGGTGAGCCAAATCCATATAAAACATAGGAATGGGAAAATATACTATTTCAGATTTATTAATGTTGGGTAATATCCCCGTGGAAGGTATCAGTATCAGACTAGGGCCATAGCTCAGTACTAGAGCATATGCTTTGCGTGCCAAAGGTCCCAGGGCTTAATCCAATAAGGGCTGGGAATAAATCTTGTCTGAAAACCCAGAGAATTGCTGGCAGCCAGTGTAGCCAATACTAGATAGAGCAATAGTCTTACTTGGTGCAAGACAGATTCCTATATTACCTCCTATATTGCCAGGTGCATGATGCATCTTGGTGTACCTGTTTGAAGTTTCACACTGGTCCTTGGGTTGAAATCCATTGTGTATTTTACTTGGAGGTAAGCACCATGATTGAACTCAGTAGGACTTACTTCTGAGGAAACTTGCATAGAATTGCACCATAAAGCTTTCAGTTAGGTTCTTTGTGAGTTCTGAATTGTACTAATTCTCCCTTTCCAAATATTCAATATGTTTAGAACCATGGATTCAGCTATATCTATTTCCCTTTTGATAGGACTATAGACTAAGAACTTCTGAATGTTTATCAAATTCAACATCTTAACAAAATATAGCAGCAGTTAATGTGGGGCAAAATGTAGCCACATGTAAATATTTATTTATTATTAATCTCCTCCCATGCATGTCTCAAGGTGATGTACAAAATAAAATCAG
Source organism: Lacerta agilis (assembly GCF_009819535.1). Taxonomy (NCBI): domain Eukaryota; kingdom Metazoa; phylum Chordata; class Lepidosauria; order Squamata; family Lacertidae; genus Lacerta; species Lacerta agilis. Next base: position 68,113,294 of record NC_046313.1, read on the forward strand.
GGAACAAGCTAGTCACATATAAGCCTTTAAAAGTCTTACTGACTTTCTTTTAACTCGAGTGCTTTCCAGATGTTTCCTTTATCTTTTTAGCTGCCCTTGCTTTATCTAAAAGGCACCTTGAGTCCCAGTCAGGGGAAAATGTGGAGCCTAAATAAATATATAATAACACTTTTTATCAGTGAAGTTTTTGATATCTATTTCCCCACCCTCAGTATACAATATGAAAAGACACGACACAAAAGGAAAAGGGTTGAGGAGGGAAGAATGAAAGAGGCAAACTCGGGCACCAAATTCTTACTATCACAAGGTTATTATAATAACCAACTTGAATGCAAACAGGATGCTCATGGTTCAAAAACAGGCCGTGGCATGCCTCTGATAATAGTCTGGTGACCCAAGCTTCTTAGAAGTGGCTGTAATGCACAACTGGAAGTTGTTTGACCTTACAGGCTTCTTGGAAGCTGCAGGCTTCTTGACACTCCTGCTGTAAGCAGCTAAGGCTATCCGTATATCCATCTATCCATCTATCCAAACACACACACACACACTTGAGATCTTGATACCACCAGGTCCAGTAGCTTCATCAATTGTTTCATAATAGGCTAAACATGTCTTTCCCCTGCCTGTTGGCAATGACACTCCCCAGCTTGAGCTGGTGCCATGGAATGGGGGCGTGAGGGCAGATGGCTGGAGGAAGAGAAGCACAGATTCATTAGGCTGAGAGGGAGGGGTTTGAGGAAAGGATGAATTGAGGTGGCTGAAAGAGCGATGGAAGTTAAGAACAGTAGGAGCCAAAGGGGGAGTGGGAGTATTACAAGCTCCCGGAGGGGAAAGGAGCCAGGGAGTCTGAGGAGACTGATGGGATTGTGTGGTGCCTATTTAATATTTTGATTTGAATAAACCAGGTTGGTTGCAAATCTCTAGTTAGTATCTAATTCAGGAATCAAAAATAGTTGATGCATATCACTTCGCAACGAAATGGATACAGCACATGTTTGGGTCATAGTCTTGCATGTTTCTGAAATCTCAGTTATAGATCACTTATAAGACATACAACTGCACTTTATGTATAAAACTCAAGTGTGTCACTGGGATTAAAATGCATTTTCCAGTTTCTTAATGCGTTTTACTGTTAAGCTGTCTTTCTCCACATGATCAAACCTATCATCTCAGTAGCGTTCAGCAATAATCTTTAACCAAATGCTTTTCTGCCCTCTTTCTTTTTTAGGCATTAGTTTTTATTTAACTTTTCACTATAAAAATATAACTAATAACGGCAACAAAAGTGCAGATAAAACAAAGAAATAAACCACCAAATATAAAAAACCCTAACCCTCTACCTATTATAGGTAGCAGGGGAGAGGTGCAGTGTAAAATGTTAAATGAACATGGGAAGTCTTGTTGAAATCCCTGCTTACTTACCAGGGTTAATGGGTGATTTATGATCATTCACTAACGATCTCTTACTGTACCTCACATAACAAAATAGCGGAAACCCCAGTACTTTCTTGGAGGAAGAACAGAAATGTAATGGATAAATTGGAACATAATTATTTTGAAATGCAGGTGTAAAATATGCAAGGCTGTGATGATGATTATAAAACTTTAATTAACAAGCATAAACTGCATATCATGTGTTTAAAGCACTTTTTAGTGAAAACAGCCCTGTATGGTGGGTTGGTAGAATTAGCTCCATATAAAATGATGAGATACCAGTTTGTGAATATGTTTTTATAAACTTTTGAAACAGTTTTTTAAAAAAGTATTTGGAAGATAGTTGGAAGAGGAACATTGTCGAAGAAGGAATTTGGAATATTATAGAGGACTCATCCAACTTTGTGTGCTGAAATTTTAGTCTTGATAGCTAAAACAGCGAAGAGAAAGTAGATAACTTACTAAGTGATGCTGGACACATTTCAGCTGTACATGTGCATTTAAAGGCACATTAGTTTTAATGATGGGAAAAGATTTAAGAGTTGGGTAAAAGACTTCAGAACGAAGTGCTTTGTGTCAAGAGTGTTGCATTACCAATAAGAATTGGTAAATTTGTTGTTGTTGTGAATTTGTTGTTGTTGTTTAGCCATTTAGTTGTGTCCGACTCTTCATGACCCCATGGGCACTCCTGTCTTCCACTGCCTCCTGCAGTTTCGTCAGACTCATGTTGGTAGCTTCAAGAACACTGTCCAACCATCTTGTCCTCTGTCGTCCATCTTCTCCTTGTGCCCCCAATCTTTCCCAACACTAGGGTCTTTTCCAGGGAGTCTTCTCTTCTCACGAGGTGGCCAAAGTATTGTAGCCTAAGCTTTAGGACCTGTCCTTTCAGTGGAGTGTGCAGGGGATGGAAGGGAGGGAGTCATGTTGTGCAAGCAAAAGCCCTTCAACAGGGCTTCTGCTGACTGAGTTCATTAGTTAAGTTCTGCCCAGCATCTTTAAGCTGTTGTTTTCATGTGCCAAATCAGCGTTATTGAGATCTGAGATGTTTAAAACAATGCAGCTACATGCATATCTTTTGGAAGATCATTTATGCTTTGAGAACCAGAGTTTAGGCATATTTGTGGAACAGATACTTAACAGGTGGGTGTTCAGCATGATGCTTCAGGCATCCATGCTAATACCTAGACCGAAACTGGCAGTAGTTGAAAATGGATGCCTGCTTCATCACAAACCTGGATCTGGCCCTTGTAGAGTATGTGGTTTATGAAGTTCTGCTGTAATACAGGATGCTTTTCACTGTTGCCTCAGAGATCCTACTCCCTAAAAGTGGAGCTTGTCTTTTGTTCTAGTTCCAGAGAGCCACTTTATAATCTTAGGCAACCTCCCTCTAAACAGAAAGTGATTTTGCAACTTGGAGAGCTTGTACCATATATTTCATATATCACAATGGGGGAGGAAATATGCATTGGTCTGGACCAAGAGTAGTCAATGTGGGTCCATCCAGGTGTTGTGGACTGCAACTCCCATCAACCCTAGCCAGCTTGGTCTGTGGTAAGGGGTTATAGGAATTGTAGTCCACAGATTTCTGGAGGGCACTCTTCTCTAGAGAACCACTCTGCTGGTGACTTTCCTGGAAAGGGACAGCTTGGTTACTGTGACACATGCACTAGTAACTTCATATCTAGACTACTGCAATGTACTCTGTGTGGGTTTTTTTTATTTCTGATCCAGAGGTTCCAGTTGGTGCAGTAGTGCTCCTTATCAGGCGCATAACATACCAATGTTGAGGTTGCCTATTAGCTATCAGGCCAGCTTTATGTTACTTACATATAAAACCCTAAACAACTCTGGGTCAAGTTTCCTGAAATACCAAGTTCCCCTCCCTTGCCCTATAAGGGCAGTAAGATAAGCAAATGGAACCCGATTAGCCTTGCTGCTGCCCAGTAATTATTACCTTGTGGTAACATGAAGACAAGCTTTTTCATTGATTGTACCTGGTCTGTGGAGCTCTCCCTGTTGAAATTTGAGAGGCCCCATCTGTATTGGCACCACTTTACACAGACATTTTTTTTATCACTTGGTGTGGGTCTAGATCTCCCGTTTTTACTGTTGTATTGCTTTTTGATGCTAGTTACAGATTTTAATTGGTTTTGTATATTTTGCTTTCATGTTTTGTGAACTGCTTAGAAGCCAATTTGGACACTGAGCAGTATACACTACAGGCCAATAAAGAATAATAAAAGTGGGTTTTGTTCCTCCTTCCATTGACACAGTGAATGACACGACCATTTTGGAGCCATCTTTTCTCTGACACATCAAGCCAACACTTTCTCTTTCGCACCTTAATATCTAAGGCCATTTAATGCTCTTTACATGGCAGGGGATTTTGCCATATTTGTCCCATGGTTTGGAGCAGCAAATTGGAGCAGCTCATTGACTGTAGTACTCTGTACTGTATGTCCATTGTGGATTTACAAACACACATTCAGCTTCACGTTTTACAGGGTCTGCTGATCCAAATACCACTGCATATGCAGCAACATTCTTAATGTGTAAACTCTCGGTGCCTTTCCTGGAAAACTGCTTTCTCTTGGTTTTTTTCCTGAGCATCCTGCTGCCAGCTCCATTCCCTTTCACATCACCAAGATTGTAAACCCTCTGGACAGGGGCCATGTCACTTCTGTGTTCTGTGTGGTAGCACTAAAGAAATGTAAAATAGTTGCTGCAGCAGCTCTACTTCAGTAGCAGGCAGAAATAGAGGTGGTTGCAGAAAGTACAAGGTGGCAGTAGAAGAATCAGTCAGGTCCAGATGGCTGACTAGATTAAAACAGATCTGCAATTAATCTATGATCAAGTAATGAATCGGGTAATTGCACAGATTAGTCGATTAATGTTGTTAGTCCAAGGAAACACAATACTGCTCATCTTCCTATTTGTTGTGTTATCTTCATTTTCTTCAAATCCTAGTCACTGACATTCTTTTCTCTTTAGAAATGAATGGTGTTGCCATGCATGAATCCTGTCTTCCTTCTTTTCTAAAGGCTTGGTTTTCCTTCCACTCCATGATACCATTGGGTTGCTTGCATTAAGCAGGGTCTTCTTGAAGGATTACCTCGGGCCCTTGTAGCAGGAGAAGACAAGCTTTGATAAAGTTTGTGACAGTGTTTTAAATATGGCTCTTTAGAAACTTGCTTGATGTGCAGGTTGATGTATAGCTCTGAACAGTTTACACTGACTCAAAGAAGTAGCTTCTTGGGCCATTTGTTGTACAATTCATTTCCCAGTCTACAACTTCAAAGTCCACCTGGAGATTCAAGCCCTCCTCCTGGAGGCAGGCAGCCAAACCTGCAGACTCCAGGTCAGCCCTGGAGATCTGGGAACCCTATTACTAGTACAGCGGTACCTCGGGTTGCAAACGCTTCAGGTTACAAACACTTCGGGTGACAAACTCTGCTAACCCGGAAGTAGTACCTCGAGTTAAGAACTTTGCCCCCAGGATGAGAATGGAAATCGCATACCGGCAGCAGTGGGAGGCCCCATTAGCAAAAGCGCACCTCAGGTTAAGAACGGTTTCGGGTTAAGAATGGACCTCTGGAACGAATTAAGTTCGTAACCCGAGGTACCACTGTACACAGGTGTGAACTTAACAGCAAAATGTTGCAGTGTATTTGCAGCCCCTAATGATTGTTCTTGTTCAGGGCTTCACCCAATCTGAGAAGAAAAGGATCGTTCTACCATTATTTGGTGCTGCCAAGGTGAGGTGGTGCTTTATAGCACTAAAGAGATCCAGTGTGGGTCTACTATTTATTTTATTATTTTTTGAACGACCTGGTTTGTGCAGGGGCACACTGCAGTGTGGGAAAATATGCCATTTCCCCTATCCTGAAACCTTGTCTAATTCCATTGTTAGCATATTTGTTTGCTGTTTTATTCCCTATAATTTATATACCGCTTGATTGTTTTTTTTAAAACACCTCAAAGTGGTTTACAAACAGATAAAACAATAAAATAAAGAAAAAATTACAACCCTGCTTTAAAACATACAGTACAAAAGTCAAAATACTAAAACGGAATAAAATTTCTAAGCCTCTGGGTAGGCTTGTCTAAACAAGAATGTTTTTAGCATATGTTTTGTCTCCTTTAGTATAGACATAATGACTTTATGTATTATTTAAAAATTCTCATTTAGCAGAATTATTTAGAGTACAACAATATGATGGTTTAAAGATAAGCTATTGGGCTAGAAGGCTTTTGTTTTGAGCTCTTTGGTGTGTATGTAAAACATATGGCTTCCCCCACAGAATCCTGGGAACTATAGTGCACCTCCGCAGAGCTACAATTCTGCTTAAGAAACTACACACCCCAGGATTATTGGTGTGCATGATATGAGCCACTGGTCACAAATCACTGGAATACAGTGTGCCTGTGTGCGCAGTTGAGGTTCTCTCAATGTCCACTTTCCCTTGGAAGGTCTTCTATGTCCTTGCATATTCCATTTCTTGTGGGGAGTCCATAACCTTCTTTGACCAGTGTCTGTTGAGTGTTTGTGTTTCACCAAACCTATCGACTGCCTGCAAGATAAGCACACACATGTATTAAGAGTTGATGTGATAAATGACATCTTAATCTAGTTACTTCTGTTTCAGTGTATCTGAAGAAGTGTGCATGCACACGAAAGCTCATACCAAGAACAAATTTAGTTGGTCTCTAAGGTGCTACTGGAAGGAATTTTTTATTTTGTTTCATCTTAATCTAATTTGAGCTTCTTGTCCTAAGAGACCAACGTGTAAATGGTGCATGGATTTTCTAGCTGTGGGTATTTATTTTAATTGAGGTTTTTAAATCTGATTTCTTATGTGGTGTCAGAAAACCCTGAGCCCTTTGGGGTAGTCAGGTTAAAAAAGAAGCAGCAGAGTAGGGCGGAAAACATAGGTTGTGTGTCAAGTAACAATTGATCATGGGAGTGAACAACGCAAGATGTTGGATCATTGCTCTACTTCTACTGGAGTCTGCAGTTCCTCTGGTTCTTACCAGGAATGTAATAGCCATGGAGACTTTGGGGATGTGTTCACCTCATCAGGGCTAGTTGTATTTGGGAGGAGCATTAGCTTCTGTTGCAATTCGCTTTTTAGAAGGATTTTTAAATGCACCCATCAAGCCTGCTACAATTGTCCAGCTTCTCCACCTTGAGGCACATTCGGTTTTGTAGTGCAAATGCACATCCTTACAACAGCCCAGCTAGCATAGCAACATGACCATGGGTGATAGGACTTGTAGTTCAGCAGCATCAGGAGGGCAAAATGTTCCCCACAACTGCCCTACAACAGCTGCTCTTTCTCCTCCCCCCACCTTTTTTTTTGCTATCCTATTTATATAAAAACATTTATAAACCACTTAATTTTTTTTTAAAAAAATCTCTAAGCTACTCTATTTTCACAGTCAAGTATTCTAATTCTTACAGAAAACTGCCAGAGGGCATTGATAATTAATCTGTGAGTGCATCTAAAAATTACTCAAGAAAAGAAGGCGCATGAGCTTGAATCTGACTGTTACTAAGGCTTTATTTATGAAGACGTATAGCAGATTCACATAGTGCAGAACAGCATGTGCTTGGTAATTTGTGTAGTAAGCAAACTGTGTACCCTTTTGCGAGCACAGCCTTCTGTTTGAAATGGGTCTTCCTGGGTGCAGTTCCAATTGAGAGCTAAGTTGAGAAGTTTTTCCCCACCCTGCTGTAGTGGTGAGAATATAGGAAGGGGTGGAGGAGCCCCTGGAGCTGAAGAGCTGAAGTTCTGAAAAGGTGTTAGAAATTTGGGAGTCTTATGTACTATGTATATGAGGACTAGTGAATGTACATGTGACCTAGACTTTTTTATGTTTTTAAGCTTCATCATATGATGAGAAAACGGCATAATTGTGTGCACTGCAATAATGATCCCGCTACAATACCATGGTGCATGAAATTTTTCTCTCAAAATACACATGGCAGAAATCACAGAATTCTATGAGCCAAAAAATTGGAGAGAAAAAATTAGCTGTATTCTAGTTATGTGCTCTACTTCGCACAGCAGCCATAATCTGCAGCTACTGCAAGCTGATGCGGTTTTTAAAAATTTACTGCAACTCTTTATACTCTGAGAGAAAGGCAGCAAAGCTGTGTACAGTATTGTTGTCAGTCATTACATGGCATTTGCTATATTGGTAGTAGTTTACTTGTACCCTTTGAAAGATGTCTATGTTTAATGTAGACTAGTAAGAAATACGTGATGGCGGGGAGCAGGAATCAAGCATTATTAACTCTTTTTCTGAGTTACGTTCCTGCACTAGGATGTTTTTGTTTTGTGCTTTTGCTCCCATTAAAGAGGATTACTCGTTTTTAATGACATTAGTAAAACAATTCTGTTCTAGAGATCTGCAAATATTTGTCTGGCTCATTCAAACTAATATCAGCCAGTGCACCCTGGACTACAGTTCTGCAGCCTCCCATCTTGTCAACACCATAGTGCTCCTCCTGTCCCCAGGCACCATGTGCAGTTTTTTATAGCCCAGATCTTTCTGCTTAGATCTCAATCTCATTTTCTTATCTCCTTGCCTCCATAGATTCCTTCCTCCCCGCGCACCATACTTCTGCATCACCATCCACAGTTCTTTATAGTTCCCTGTTGTTTTTTTCAGGCCACTGACTACTGTGTCCTACTTTCCTCAAACACAGGATTCTCAGCTCCCTTCACATTTGGCTCTCTGCTCCTTTGTTTCCCTGCTTTCCTTGTTCTCCTCAATATGTAACACTCCAGTGTTGCTTCTTCCTGCCAGCAGTGTAGAGAGAGCTTCTCTCTACTTTCCAACTTCGTTAGAGTGTTTTTCTCCTTTTCTTTCTCAGTAACTCATTTTCCTTAGCTCCCTATCTCCCCTGTGGTGATTTCTCAGGCCTTAAGGCAACATAAGAAGATACTACGGATCAGAATAAAGGCCTGTTTGGTGCAGCATCCTGTTTTCTTGATTTCCTGTCAGATGCCTGATCATTTGGGTGGCCCTTTCCTACAGCTTTTCTAAATCCACCGTGCCTCTTTTGAGATATACCGGTAACCAGAATTTACACAGTAATCCAAATGTGGAATACTGATATTCGTCAGCACTCATCCTTCACCTCTTTCTCAGCCCTCTGCCTGCCTCTCACGCAGCTGTTCCCTAACATGACAACAGCTCTGCTAGTGATGGGGTTGGGGCAGCGGCTTGTGTGCGCACCTGACAGTTTCCCAGCTATCCATCCAGATACAGAGTAGTTGGATGGGTGGTTTCCATAAGACAGGAAGTACAATATTATTGATACAATGTAATCCAAACTATTGATGCCCAAACTTCTCCAGGCCTCCCTTCAGACAGGGATTTGAATCCTTGGCACGATCAGCAACAATTATGAGTGACAGTGGTCTCCAAAGAATAGCAGTGCAGCAGCAGCCAGACCAGAGTAGGAATCAGCTGCAGTCTTTTCTCTGGGAGCCTGCAGACTCACCTGCACACACACACCCTTGTTGAATTGCACTAAGCCAAGGTTTGATTAATGTTGTGTATGAACTGAGAGCTTATCCACACTTCCTCTTGACCTGCTGCTTCTCCCCCACCTGGGGGGACAACGACGACACAGCTCTTTAGCACCCAGTCTGGGATTTTCCCAGATTGCCATTTGCTCCAATCTATTGCTAAGAGAGGGGTTTTCCCCTTGGAAAGGAGTGGGGGCAAGGGAACACCGCTCAGACTCGTGCTTTCTAGGCATGGGACTGTCGGCATCTAGGGGTTGAGAGGCCAGCTGGCTAGGCTCCAACTGGATCGTCTCCCTCTCAGCCTTCACGCTGCGGAGATTCATCGACCTTTGGCTCCGACGTAAATCAGCGACTCAAGCTTGCTGCCCTGAGCACACTATATGTAGCAGAGTAAACTGCACAACAGAAGAGGCTGAGGCTGTAGATACATACTAAAATACGGATTATTTTACATAAATCAGAACAAGAAACATGTCGTCTCTCCTTGCTATCTCCTCGGAGAGAGACTCAAAAACAAAAGCAATACATGGAGCGGAAGTTCCACTCAAGGGACCCAGCAGTCTGTCCTGGAATGTAAACAGACATGAGACATGCAACAATCCCATGTCTGCAACAAAAGGTGGAATGGAATCTCCAATAGGCACAAGTGGAAGTATGGACAAGCTCTGAGTCAGTGTATCCCTCCACAAATACTGCTGATGTGAAAAACAAGCTGAAGAGGGGCATTCCATAAGCTAGATAAAATAAACAGAGAGACCTAGGCATGAACAGATTTAGTTGAGGAGCGGGTTCTATCAGGAATGGGATTGCCAGGCTTTCTGTTCTCCTTACAAGAAAGGAGATTCTAATGAAACTTTAGGAAGAACTTTCGGATGGTAAGAGCTGGTTGACAGTTGGACACCTTGGAAGGTGGTGGACTCCCCTTTAAAGAATGGTTGGATGGCCATCTGTCAGGGCTTCTTTAACTGTGATTCCTGCATTCATGTAGGTAGCCGTGTTGGTATGATGCAGTCGAAATATATATATATATATTTTAAAAAATTGTCCAGTAGCACCTTAGAGACCAACTAAGTTTGTTCTTGGTATAAGCTTTCATGTTCATGCACACTTCTTCAGATAGGGTCTGGTGAGTTCTGTTTCAGTGTATCTGAAGAAGTGTGCGTGCACACAAAAGCTTATACCAAGAACAAACTTAGTTGGTTTCTAAGGTGCTACTGGATTATATATATATATATAGAGAGAGAGAGAGAGAGAGAGAGAGAGAGACTGATTCCTGCAGTGCAGGGGCTTGAACTAGATGACTCTTGAGGTCCCTTCCAACTCTGCAATTCTGCAATGCTTTGCCTTACAGAGGACTAGCAGATATGGCTCTCACCACTACTGTACACTACTTGCGGCATATGACTAAACACACTACATTTTTGCCTGTCATGTTGTCTGGAAAGGCTCAGGAGCCCTGGCTTCTGTTGGTCGCTACTTGCTAACTCTAACCCTTGTCTTTTGTGCATGTTGAATGGCTGCCTGGTGGCCTGCGGAGAGACATGAAGACAGTGATAAATAATAGATAGCAGCTGCAATGGATAGTGCCTGTAACTAAGTGATCATTAGGGTTTTTTGGGGGGAAGTGGCTGATAAAGTGATGTGGACGTTGGGAAGTGATGTAGATGCTCTTCTATTCCACAACTCCACTCCCCACTCCCCACTAGCTCCTTGGTGAATAAACCTATTTGGAGAGATTGCATTCTGTTTGTGTTGTATCATGTGCCTTGGCTAGCATGTTACACTGTCAGCAGGGCAAAAGTAAGTCTAAGCAAACATAGGACTCTGAGGCTACACCTAAGCGCACCTTAGCAGCTTCAATCACAGCAAGGTCATTAATCTCCAATGAATTTCCAGTCACATTTGCACAGTGTTGTAACCACATCAGAAAGGGACAGCATGCATGAACTGTTTGGTTTCCTGAACCCCGAAACCACCCCAAAACACACTCATATTCATCTGTGCATCCATGGCAGCTGCCTCAAATGTACACATCTGATTTAAGTATGAAGTGAATGCAACTTAAGTTTTCTAATTGGATTGTAGCTGGTTTAAGAAAAAAACACCCACAGATCAAGCAACAGTATTCTCAAGAAACTATAGGATTGATCTGTTTCATGGCTAGCATTGTGTGTACGCAGCTTCAAAAAGTAGAAGTGGGAGTGCACTGGATGCAGAGTAAGTGGTAATGTGTACACTTCCTTAGCCTCACTCCTCTCTGCCATGCTTCCCAACTCTGTATATCATTGCACCTTCTGCTGACACTGTCATGACCTCACAGCAGCTACATTAGCATGAGATAACCCTGGCACAGCCATAGTGCAATGCCAGCCAGCATAAATTGACTAGGCTTGCTTACCTTCTGTACAAAGGGGCTTAGGAGCAACCCGATTCTCTTCCAGTCGACATAACGTATGATACGATTGCACTGTTAAAATAACTGCATGCTGTCCGAAGTCTTGTCACCTTACTCTCTCTCTCTCAAGGCAGGACCTGTCAGGAAATGGCCTATTCACACGTAGGACCCTGGCAGAGACACATGCCCGACTGGCATGTTCCCTCCTTCCTGGGGAATTATTTGGGAGCTTCTCGGCTTCTTCAGCCCCCAGACATCATAGTGATTGATGTGGGAGTACATCAACACACTCATAGGCATCTGCAGAAGTTTGTGCAGTTGCGTAACAGACCACAGCAACTCAGCATGTTGGCTAACCTACTTTATTACATATATACACACAGTCGGAGCACTTCAACATGGCTCCCTCTCTCTCTAGCATCAGACAGCAAAGAAAGAACAAAGGACAACAGTCCCACTTAAGGGAACACAGTAAGACAAAACATCCTGTCTTCCGTCACTTCCCACTTCCCACTCTGTGGAATCAAAACACATACCCAGTCATGTGATAAACAATAAAGCCATGACTGCACACAGAGAATGAATCTCACAACAGGACCAACCCTTTGAGCAGAACAAGAAAGAGTGTTGCCAGCTTACCATCTTCCCTTAAACACAGTTCAATTGGGAAGGCTCAAATGGTTCATTTATTGACTTCAAGAGCCACCTTAGGAGTTAGTAGAAAAGAACTTGGGCATTGGTCCAAAACTCAGCGAGTACTTCACCTGTGTTTGTAATATGTCTTTGGCTCTTTATTAATAATTGATAGCAAACTTCACTCTTAATTGGCTGCAATATTAATAATTCCTTTCTTAATAATTTTAAGCATTCACGTATCTGTTTTAAAGGAATTCTGCTTATTTCTTTGGTCTCCATTTTCTGCATGACAGTATATATCAAATACACTTAAAGTTTTAAAAAGATTAATCATTGCACTTTTCTTTGTTCATTAGTTTCCATGACACATAGCTTCATGAACTTCACCTTACTTTGCTGAAGAAAATAGACTTTTGGAGTATTGATAAACTAGTGAAATTAATCTGATATACTTTGTTTTGTCCTGGGTTTATTAATGGTTCTTTATTCTTTCTAGGCATTTCCTAAGTTCATCCTTCATTAGATATTTCCGCAGCTCATTACCTGTACTATTTCCCTTACCATGGTTTGTTTAAGTTGATTTTGGTTTTTGATAAATTGACATTTGCTTTTTGTTAGCCTTTCTGTGTGTGCGGTGGGCAGAGAACACAAACACCACCACCAAGTTCAGCTCTTGTAGTTGTATAAGAGCAATCCATTAAGTCCTCCCCACCCATCCCCCCAAAAGCTGACTTTTCCTTCGATGCACACTGATATGGTGTGAATATGAGGCCCTTCCACGTTTTACACTGAAGTACACATAAACTGTTCTTGAGGGTTCTGGTGATGGGACAGGATGAATCTTGCTCTTGGTTTTTAAAAAAGGAGGGAAAGGTTTTATTTGATTTTAATTAATTAATTAATTAATTAAATTAATAATAAGCATCTCTTCTGATTTTTTTTTTAAACCTGGCATGTGACTCAGTATCAGATACATTGAGTTAAATATTACTGTCCTCTGTAAACAATGAAGCATGGGTAAAATATTTGCCTCCTTGCGAAACGAGCATTAGAAATATGACACAATAGAAAATTAGTTTGATGCTGTGAGCCAGGGACTGGCAGAATTTCAGATCTGTTGGGACCTTTCTCCTAGCTTAAGAAGATGCCAAGTTGTATCTTGCCAGGACCAGTCACTGAGCCCACCGAAATGTTTTTTCATTCCCATTTTATGCCCTCTAACTATTTAAATGTTGCAATTTCCCCAGTTTTCAGTTGATGGAATATTTATAGCTCTGCCTACCAATCAGACAACAAACATGTGCTTCAGTCCATCAAGAGTTATCAGCACATATAAGCAGCCTTTTCCACACATTGCTGCTGGGGATGTACATCTGGATATGCAATCACCCTTGCGTTGCAAGACTCATGCAAACTATTTGGATTGTCTGGCTATATCTTTGGATGCAGATGAGAAGGCCTATTTGCATTCACCTGTCTGGTTGTCCATAACTTCAGCAGGCTTAGAACCATGAAGACTTGCTTCCAATTTTATGGAAAAAGACTGTTCCACCCAGTGATAACTAGCAATGGCTGCATTGCTAGTTGACCTGCAAATAAATGCTTCTGTTTGAGGCTTCTTGCATGGAAGGTAAACAGAAATTATGTTCAAGAGGAGGAAACCCACACTTCATTCTTTCTTGAAACTGATTTCAAACAAATGCCTTAATGCTGCTTGATGTAAATCGAATGCGAAGAGTTAAGCTATTTATTAGATGTCTTGTGTATCATTTCCTAAAAGAGTAAAATATTGTTGTTTAATAAATAATATGTAGTTAAGTATACCAACCTACACCATAAATTACTATAAATGCTATATTTACTTGTGAATCAGCACGTTTCAAGACAGTGCCTTTAGGAACTACCTAAAAAGGGGGAATATATTACCGTATATACCCGAGTATAAGCCGACCCGAATATAAACCGAGGCACCTAATTTTCCTACAAAAACCTGGGAAAGCTTATTGACTCGAGTATAAGCCGGTTCACCTTTGCCGCTGTGGAGGAGGAGGAGGAATGAGCAGCCCGAAAGCAACCCTTTGGGCTGCTCCTTCCTCTTCTTCCTTTGCCAAGTTTGCATTTATGCGAGCAATTCAGGAATGGAACAAGCTGCCTGGGGAGAGTAAAGAACCGCCGTTCTTGTACACTTCTTAAGGAATGGTTGACTGGGGAGAGCGGGTGGCGGCACGAGCGGAGAGAAAGGGCTTCTTTCTCGCCACCCCCACCGCCTGTCTCACTTGAGTATAAACCGAGGGCAGCTTTTCCAGCACAAAAAATGTGCTGAAAAACTAGGCTTATACTCAAGTATATATGGTATTTGACGATCTTTTATTGCACAGGTAATTTTGGACATATTACTGGAAATGCACAGATACTACAAAAAAATAAAATGCAACTTTGTGTCTCCTCCTCCTCTGCCCGGCAGGTCAGGGGAGTAGCTTGGAGTAAACAAACCAGCTGGCATGACTAATGATCCAGAAGTTTTGGTACTACAGTAGCTTAGCATCAAAGCGCTTGTTTTTCATGCGGAAGGTCCACACTCTAACAAACTGAGCTATCCAGGCTGAGCTGCTATCAATAGCCAAACTTCAGTTTCTGGCATCTCCAGGGAAGGCTGAATAAGATCCTGTTTAAAACTCTGGAGTAAAACTGCTGCCAGTAAGTGTAAAACTATGTTAGATGGGCCACTGGTCCTACTCTTAATAAGGCAGCTTCCTATGTAGTCTGACCCTTCTCTTCTCACATGGAGGTGCTTTGAAAATGAGACTGCTTGATGTGTTGAAGTTTCTTCAGAAGCCCGCACTGGACCAAAGACAACCATATTTCATTTTGAGCTGGGATAGGAATCACAAATGCTCTGTCAAGCATTGCTCATATGCTTCTCAATATGTGAGCACGTTTGTGGACAATGAGTGTTCTGCAAGCTGCAGCAAGTAGAGTAGAGCGGAGATGGGGAAACTTGGGGAGCCATGGCATCACACCCTGTGTTTTGTTTGACAAATTATGAGAGAAGGTAGAGATGCAGGACTGCTGTTTTCAGTTGCAACCATGTAGCTCCAGTAAAATGAAGCTGTAGACTTAAGTTGCATTAATTTTAATTAGTCCCTGAGTCTTCCAGGACAGTCTCTACTATCATCGGGGAAACCTAGTTTGGTGTTCTTCTTCTACTTCAGTGAATTCAGTTTTATGTTGATTTTTAAGGTCTTGACAGCACAATTCTATATATGTCGACTAGAAATAAGTCCAAATGAGTTCAATGGAAATTACTTCCAGGTAAGTGAGTGCAGCATTGCAGCCTGAATTATTTAAATCTCAGTCCCAAACATTTTCACAGGCAAATTTGTTTAAAGTTCCAGAGCACGTTTCCTGCTATGCTGTTGAAATGTTATGGGTTGTGACATTGTGCTGGCATATAGATTAGTACACCCTTTGCTTAACACTTATTTTGTTGTGTAGCCAGTCTTGAAATCAAGTGATTAGTAATTAACTAATATATTCATTCCTATTTCTGCTTCCGTATTTTTTTGTGCATATTTTTATGCCTATGACTAGATACATATAATTAAGGCTGGAAGAAATCCCAGATACCTAATCATCCAGGCACCTAGAAACTTAATATTGGTGCTTTAAGAGTTTGAAATATTTTTAAGCCTTGTTATTAGATAGTAATCCTGCCGGGTTGGATTGTTGTGAATTTATGTTCCTCGTAAAGTGCTTAGTTCATGGTAAGCACTCTTGATAATAAGTTATCGTGATGATGATTCCTAGAAATGAGATGAAATAATTTTGATATATGTCATGTTTATTTCCCCAAACTCTTTGAAGAGTCCAGGCTTGTCTTATTGACCTCAGTGAGCTCCACTTGAACTCTTGCAAGCTCACTTTGAATTACCTTGAACATTATACAAAATCTTCAGGAAAACATTTGGAAGCTCTCACATAATTTCTCCAAGTCTTCTAAGGGCATGGAAGAATGCCCTTGTAGTCCTCAAACATCTCTCCATCAGCCTTCCCAAACCACTCACTAACCTACTGCAATAGCAGCAGTGGTGGCGTGCCTGGGGAGAGGTGTCAGTTTCCTCCCTTTTCTGTTGCTCTAACATGGTGGGTAGCAGTGTGCTGGTGCCAAATCCCAGGGGAACATGGGAGATGTAGTTCTCCCATGGGCCTTTGCAGTTGCAGTGGAACAGCATAAAAGGAGGGAGGGAAAGGGGGAAATAGTCTCTGCTCCCCATGCACCATCGCCCTGCTCCTATCACTGCTTGAAAGGTGAATGCAGTAGATGGAAGGAGGAGTGCATTTGGGAGAGTGGAGGCCATGGGGGGGGGCTTCCAGGGATCATAAGGACTGACAGGGATGTGCGTGAATCTCTTATTCAGCTTGGATTTTAATCCTAGTCTAGGGTAATGTCTAGGATAGTAAAGTTTGCCTCTCCTTTGAGGTGTTTGTTTGTTTTAACAAGGCCTCAGATGTTTATTTTTGAGCCAGAGGTCAGAGAACTTTGCTGACATCCCGATATATTGAGTCCTAAAAGTTGGCTTATGGAAGAACAGAGTTCCTCTTTTGCAATCCTCTTGTGTCCTTTTGCATGCTCTTTTATCCCATGCTTTGAGACATACCTTCCTGCTGGAGCATTCCCATGAAGCTCAGCTTTGTTGACCTTGTCACTCCTGGCTTATATTGCAACTGTTACTTCTGGGCAGTCTTCAGAGAGCTTCCCCTCAGAGCTGTTGTTCCATTTTGCTTCCCTTTCATGCTCTGCTGTGTTCAGAACATCTGGGTGTGATGAGGTCCCTTTGAAACTTGGTTTCCACACAAAACATTTCCCCATTTTTATATAATAAAACTGATTTTAAATCGGTGTAACCCCTTGAGATAATACAGTTCGTGCCAATTCACAGTTTATGCCAATACTGAAATGCTTATAGAAATGCAGTTTTGGCGCACTCTTGAATTAAGTGTGGTGGATCTATAGTAGCTGGAATGATATAATTAAATCTGAACAATACTCTTGTTGAGAAGAAGCACTACATTACCTTCTTAATGATAGTTGGCAAACTGAAGATAAGTAATCAAGACTTTAAAGTGCTTCTCTACAGTGTATTAGAACCATTCAGTGGTTGCATGCACACATATAATAAGAACATAATTTAATCCAAATTCCAATATAATATCTAAAATATATAAGGGTTAGATAGGCCAAACTGGAGGAAGCATTAATGTTTAAGGTGGAATATGGAAGTGTTCCCCTACTACCTGTGTGACTCTTAAATGGCAAGAGGGGAAAATGTTTTCAAAAATTATTCTTTTGGAAACAGCCCTACTAGAAAAACTAATCAGTAACCTGAAACCGACACGGGGACAAACAGAAGAAGACACCTTCACCCTGGTATGGTTCCCCTTCATCACACACACAGCCCAACAAAACAATGCATACAAATCAATATGGCTAACTTGATCCAAAACACCCACCAACCCCACTCACACAGGAAACCAAAGATCACCACAGCCAACCACAAATGAACAATCACACCCTATGCCAACCCCGACCTCTCTCACCACCAAAGAAACACAAGCAAACAACAGAGAACCTACACAATCAACGCTGACACCAAACCCTACATATATTAAGGAAAATAGAAACATTGTCACCTCACCTCACCCATTCCACCCACCTCCTTTCCCCCTTCTCTCCCTAATGTCTCAACAACAAAAACTGATTTGTAAAAATGTTACATGGAAAAAATACGAGAGAGACATTGCACGCACTTTTGTAAATCAAGAAAATCTTCAATAATAATAATAATAATAGATATTATTTTAAGGTGCAATTCAGTACACATTTGGGGTGTAATCCCCCCTTGAATTTAGTAGAGTAAACATACATAAATTGTAACTTTGAATTTCTTGCAAGTGATGGGCAAATTTTTTATTTTGAATTCATTAATTTATGTTGCATTTTTTTGTTCAGATTTGAATGTTAATGTGCTTTTGATAATAAAGCATATTACTTTCATCATACCAATGGTTTCATATACTATCATGTCCTTCCCTTTGCTTATATTTTTCAGAGCTAAAAAACACATAATGTTTCCTCACATAAAAGTTATGCCAGCCTCAATATCATTTTAGTTGTGGTGTGCAGGGACATGTTTCTTTCACACATTTTTTATGGACATGCACATGATGCCACCTCCCAATCACTGACATCTTCTATTGCCCCCCTGGTTCTTCCGTCTTTACTCAGACCCCAGAAAGCCTGACTTTTTCTAGAAGAACAGAACAATAGTGTCGTCCACAAGTGTAGATGTCTTTGGCGCTCCTCTTCTTGTCTTTTAAAAAGGGCATGGTTTTTATTTGGAAAGTAGAATGTAGGAAAGTACTGTACTTGTTAAATTCTGTACTTGTTACAATTGCTTTTTGAACTGGTTTAGAAGCACAAGTATGTACAGATACTTCTCATTAAAATGCTCCATTATTCAGGACCAGCCCTTCTCTTAGGCAAACTGAAATTCTTGTCCAGGGCAAGTGATTTATTACCCTTTATCAGGTTTTGTGTTTTTTAAATGAAAGAGATATTGTTCTATAGCAACATAATCCAGTAGTGATATAACTATACTACAGTAATATTGTAGCATTATGCAATTATAGTGCTATGCCTCTCTCATAGACATAAAAATATTTTAGTGATAATTAAGGATCAATTAAAATAGAAAAAAATGTGTCTTAAAATGGCACCTGCTGCAAGTGTTATAATGAATATGTTCTGAGCTGTGATAGATTCACTTTGAAAGTGGCTAGAGAAAAGCTTTCCTCCCTCTGTCAAAATACTAGAAACAGGCGATCCAATTAGGCTGAATTAATCAGAAAGTCACAAAATTAAACAATAGCCATCAACTTGGAGAGTTTAAAAGGAGTTTAGACAAATTCATGGTGGATAAGGCTGTTGGTGGGTGGTCATGATGCCTACTGTATATACTATCCCTAGTATCAGAGGCAATATGTCTCTGAATATCAGTGGCTGGGGATCACAGTCAGAAGAGGGCTATTGCCTTCATGTACTGCTGGTGGGTCACCATGGGAACAGAATGCTGGAACAGATAGGTCTTACATTCTTACGACATGCAGGGGAATAACATGACCCAGGGCTTCCATTTTAAGTGACAGCTCTGTGTCTAAGGATGTAGTTATAACATCAGACCGGTTTGGTCAACTAAACAAATATATATTGAATAGATTTGGAATGAATAAAGTATTGTGTTGACTTCAGATATGTATTGGTTTAATTACCAGTAATAGTGACGGCTAACTACCTCCAGACAGGAAACATTTCTTCATACTGCCTTATGCTTACATGAAGAGGAGCAAAAGCAATGAAAGTGTTTTCCATTATGAGAAACCATTTTACAACATAATAAAACAGAGGGTTATAATATGTTCTAACATCTTTTGCACAAGCACACACATACACCACACAAACAATTTTGAAAGATAACTTGTCATTTTCATCAACAGTTCCTAATTCTATCTATCTATCTGACTGGGTTGCCCCAGCCACTTTGGGCTCTTCCCAGGGCCGTCTCATCCATTTGGGCTGGTGGCGCGGCGCACCAGGGCGCTGGGCCCCCAGGGGCGCCCCCGCGAGCCCGCCGGCATACCGGGCGCCACCTCCCCAACCCGACCCCATGGGCGGGTGGGCGGGCGGGCGCTTGCGCACCAGCGGCACAGCCCCATCTTCAAGCGCAGCGAGTGAGGGGGGTAGCGCGGCCCCGCTGGCGGCCTCCCCCCCGCCCCCACGGGCGGCCTGGTGCTTGCGGAGCCAGCGCTCTCCCCCGGATGCACTGGACGCATGGGGGCACCGGAAGGATCGAGCCCACCGGCATACTGACCGCCCCCCTCCCCAACCCACCCCCACCCCGCGGGCAAGCTGTCGGACGGGCGCTCGCGCGCCGGCGGCACAGCCACTGCCACCCATGCCAGTTCCCGGTGGGCTGCGAGCCGGCCGCCCCCGCCTCCCGTCCCGGGAGCACTGGAAGGGCGCACAGAGCCCCGTGCCGCTCCAGCGCCATGCCCATCACCCCCTGCTCGCCCACCCCCCCTCCCGAGGGGCGGCAAGTGCGAGAAGGAGGCAGCGGAGAGGCGGTATGCCGGGGGTGCCGGAGGGATCACTGTGCCACGGCGGCCGATCTCCTTAAGAGGGCCCTGGCTCTTCCCAATAAATAGTAGTAAAAACACAACATCACACACTAAAAACTTCCCTGAATAGGTCTGCCTTCAGATGTCTTTTAAAAATCACATAGCTGTATGTCTGTTTGACATCTGCTGGGAGGGAGTTCCATAGGGCAGGTGCCACTACCAAAAAGGCCCTCTGCCTCTACCCCACCACTGAGCCTTCCTGGTTGGCGGCAGTGACACCGCTATTGTGAGGATGGCAGTGTGCTGCTGCTCTGCCCTCCTGCCAGAAGACTTTGTGAACGATCCTTCAGATTATCAGGGAAGACATGGGGCTGCCTTTCTTATGTTTCTTACAATGTGTAGTTCTGCTGTGAGAGTCACAAGGAATTGTATGGTCGGAACAGCATGCATGCATTAAAGCAATCTACTTGAACAGTATGAAACAGTGTCACTGATGTATTCTAAAGATTTATAGTGTTTATTAAACATTCATGAAGACTTTGGCCTTGTCAATGCCAAATCTATGCTAGGAGCAAATAATATATTTGTGCCTTTGAACACAAACCACTGCATATCTGTGGGTTGGATAAGGTGATATTCCTACTCTGATTATAGCTTCCCTACAGAAAAACAATTTATACTGCAGGAACATGCAACATGGACAGTAGCTTGTTTTACTATAAGTATGCCTGGCAGGAATCCACAGGCAGTGGCAACTTCCTGTACAAATGGTGAACAAAGGTGGTGTGTGTGTGTGTCATTGTGGTGTTTTTACAAGGTTTTACTTTGATTTCTCTGTAGGCATCTTAAAATATGCTGAGTAGCCATGTAGTTTTGCTCCTTTCCTTACTTGTCCTCTAGCCATGGATAAGAGAGAGCACCCAGGCATAAGTCATTGGATACATCACATTTGGGATTTGCTCGATATTTACTTGACTCAGAGAAGATCAAGCCTGGTTCAAACGTTACAGTTGCAATGGTGGCTGATGTTCCTGTAGTTGGTTCACGTATTGTTTGGGCAACATATGAGTTGTCCAGATAACAAACATTTTCCGCTCCTATCCTGCTTCCTCTTGATCAAAACCACTAATGCTTACATGGGAATCGCCCACATTATCTTGTCAAACCATACTCAGATGCCACCAGTGCAATGGGGAGCTGACTAGAGGGAAACGACAGATGACTCAGGTGTAACTTGAACTGTATCAAAATTCAAAGTATATTTAAATGGAAGAATGATTGAGCCTGAGGATGTGGCCATCACACACTTATGATGTGATTATGGAAAGTATGTTCAAAACCAGTTGCAACAAAATATTGTTTGGCACACACATATTACTGCATCATTTATTTCTGTTTTTGATGTAGTTCTGGTTACACAGGAATTCAAAAAAGTATTTGTGACAAAGCCAACACATTTGATCTACAGGACTGAGTACTGAATGAATAGTGCAGAGTTTTCTGTCAGGGTATGATAGGAAGTTTATAAATATTACTCAGACATGAGAGAATATGAAATTGCAATATAATATCCTGGTGAACCACAGAAGGTTAAATTCCCAAAAGACCAGGACTATGTTTGATCCTGCCCTAGAAACTGGGAAGAGGATGAGTGAATTTAGATATTCTGGTTTGGAATATTCCTTAATAAGGGAAGCCGGAATGAATGACAATGTATATACATGCTTGTGTGCTAAAGAAGAGATGTTCTTGCAGTCGGCTGACCTATTTTTAAGTTCGAATAGAGAACAAGCAGCAGCTTCTGAAGTCTATTTTAAATGCCTTTCCATTTTTGGCAAAATAGAAAAACTGCTTTTTATAATGCCATGTAGCAGTTGAATTATCTACCTATCCTCTATCATAGAAACAGCATAAGCGGATGGGATTTGTTTCTTCTAGCTGGCTATGAGTTCCTTTGCTGCATGAAGACTTGAGAGTGGTATTTCAAATGACCATACAGCCTTCTCCAGTAGTGGGAACATATCCATTTGGAACTGAGTATGCCTGATTTCTGTTGGTTCTATTTTTTGTTTATTTTTATTTGTATAAAAATGTATGCCTCACCCTCCAAGTCCATATGCACTGCTCACTTGACATATAGCCCCACCCCTTTCAGATTATAGCCTTTGGGGGAAAGAAAGGACAAGTTTTTAGCTGTTCTGACTTTAAATACAATTGAATCTTGTATTTACAACTTGTTAGATTGCATCTTGAAGAAATATCCATGTCTTGTGGTTTTAAGAAATTGGTGGAGGAATAGATGGCAATCATTTTCTCTAAACATCTGTTTACACTTATTTTCTTGCCTTTAACTTTGAATCTTGGAGATTCTCAAATGCACTTCAAAGTATATCCTGAGGAAATAGCCAAGGCAGTTTTGCCTATTATCTTACCTCGATTCTCTGCAACCTGATTGACATCTGCATTTAATGTGTTTCAGCACACCAAGAAGACCAGATCAATCGGACCCCTCCTTTGGACAGAGAGCAGCTTCCCCATCTCCAAAACCGGCTGCTCAGACCAGCGAAAGCACAAGAGAGATGAGGAGCCACGGGCAGACCCCCCAACAGGCTGATGGGCCGAGGAGGACACTCCAAGTGGACAGCAGGAGCCAGAGAACAGGGCGTTCACCGTCTGTGTCACCGGATCGAGGCAGCACCCCTACCTCACCTTATTCTGTCCCACAAATCGCACCCCTTCCTAGCAGCACACTCTGTCCTATATGCAAGACAACAGAACTCACCTCCTCTCCCAACCAGCCAAACTTCAACACCTGTACACAGTGTCACAACAAGGTCTGCAACCAATGTGGATTCAACCCCAACCCTCACCTGACTGAGGTAATACATAAACTGAACATTTTGATCAATTTATGGGGCATCATTACTGGATTTCTGTTAATATGTCATAACTCAGGTGAGAAACTCCTTGCACTGTGTGATATGAAAAGGGAGTTTGGAATTCAACCTTTGGGGATAATTATTGAGATCTGAAACACTTGAGTGATACGTGTATGTGATGAAGGTGAGGTGAGAATGGTTTAGAGGACTGGGGAACTATAGTGCTTGTAGTAATGTCGTGTCACCAAATAGAGAATAGGTGCACATGCAATTTTGTTGAGAGCTTGGTTGTGTACACCTGGCTAAACTGCAACCAACTTTTCTAAAAGAATTCTGTCAACCAACACATTTTAGCTCTTTCATCTGATACTATTATTGAATATATTTTTAAGTTTTCTTTTGGTGAATCTTTTTCTACCTTTTGCAATAAGATTAAAGGAAAGAGTGAAAGTATGGAAGGGAAGGGAGAAAAAGTGATAACAGTTTTGCTTCAGTCAACAGGCTTCATTACTAGTTGAAGTTAAAGATAGCTAAAGATTGCTAACACTTGCATGAAGCCTGATATACTCACATTTTTTGTGAATGGGGCTCAGATAGCTTTGAGGCTTGATGGTTGTGAAATTCAGAACCACCGCAAGAGGATCTTTCCATTGGCTGTTGAGTAGAATGGGGAATAAAACTAAGCATCTGAAGAGCTCAGGTGTTATGGTTATCCAGATTTAGTCCTCTGATGTGACATTTTTAGAGAGTGGTTTCAAATGATGTTTTATTGTGAAATAAATCTGGAGTTGTTACTTATTCATGGTGAGGGATCCATAGATCCTTTCTGAGGTTATCTCTTCTGTTGCAGTGATATCACATTTTCTTAGCATTCATTCTGCAATATTTGGTACTGGGGAAAATCGGTTACAATCTCTTGTGTTGACAAACCTCCCCTGAAATACCTTTGATTTTCTCTTTGTTGGGTATGTGGCAGTCAAAAGACTTGTCTTCAGCTTGCAAACAGGCTAACCAACTGCAGCAGCTCCCAAACAGTTATTGGGCACATTCCCTGGACACCAGTCCTTTGATTTGTATGAAAAATACATCAGGGTTGCATAACCAGACTTTGGGCCAAGCTAGACAGTATGTGAACGGCATGATTATAATTCATGTTCCTTAATTCTAACCCCTTAAATTTGATAAGATTAAGTTAGGGTGCTCTTAAACTGGGGTACTTCTTACTCTTCTATACTTTAAAACCAATTAAACATTTCTCTTTGTTCAGGTCTCTAGCGCCTAAACGTGTGGGATAGGATATAGGGTTGGTGAGAGTGCCCTTTAATTTTCTAGCCTGGGGAGGTTCTCCTCTGACCCTTATCATCATAATTATTTATTAAATCAATGTGGTGCTATTGTTGTTAAATGGTTTTGCTTGCTGATCGATATATGGTATTTTATTGTACTCTGTTGCATGTACTACGTTAATATGCTGCTCACTGCTTGGCGGGCCTTTGCATTGAAAAGCAGCGTATAAATAAACTGCATCATCATTTTTATATTATTATTTTGCTAAATAGTGTGATAGGAGAGAGGCCACAAGTATTAAAACTATGGCATGCAGGAAGTGTGCGGGTAGTTAACCCCTTTGCTGCACTTCCAACAAATCTAGCGTCTCCTGTGCCAAATAGCAGGTTTTTGAGGGCGGTGGGCTTTGACATGGGGACATTGTCTTGATTGCCTCTGTGGCTGCTATTTAATTAAAACATACCTAAACATATGAAGAGCAGTCACACAAACATAGGTGTATTTCCTTGATATATTATTGTATTGTGTGAAGCCCACAGAGCAAATCACTGCATTGCTTTGAATCCTTCAATAAGTGCAAGGGATAATAGAGTGGGCAGAGAATGTGAGGTAAGTTGATCGAGGCAGGGTAGAGTACGCCATTTTGTTAAACTAGTTCAGTATGGTTTGCCCCCGCGCCCCACTGGTCTGGACATGAATACGATAGCCCAGCTAACAAGATTCTCTAGTTATACAAGTTCCTTATATAATGTTAACTCACTTGAGCATCTCTCAAGCAGGGAGATAACATAATACATTATCCTTCATCTCACAGCCTTTCATTTGTGATTTAAACTGGATGAATTATTTGTTGCAATGTTTTGCTATCTGCCCTTTTTCATTTCAAAATTATTTACATATAATTAAAGATGCATTACCCTAACCACTGTTACTGCTCAACCTCCATTTATTTCAATGGAGTTTGAAATTAATGGAGTTTGTACAGCAGCTGCGCTTGAATTATGTCCCGATTCTGTTAATGCATATTTGCCTGAGTACTTTATGTGAAATATATTTTGCAATGAATGTTCATTATGCTTTTCCATTTAGATAAATGAAACTGACTTTTCTGAATAGTATTAAACAGTATGGAAAGGTTGGGAATACACAAAAGGACCTATAAATGCAAATGACATACAGTACTTTTCCGTCTATAAGACGCCCCAATGTATAAGACGCCCCCTATTTTTGGAGACTCAAATTTAAGAGAATGGAGGGAGATGGCACAGATTTGTTGAGCTCTTTTTGTGGAGGATAGCCCTGAGTTGTTGAGCTTTTTTGTGGAGGGTTCCCCAGAGTTGTTGAACTTTTTAAGGGGGGATGTTGCTCACCTGCACGTCTTGCAGAATCTGCCTCCCGTCTGTCCCCTCGCCAGCAGAAGCTGCCAATTGCCCGCCCAATTGCTGCAGTGTCAGCAAATCAACACCACCCATTGACACAGCAACCAATAACACGCACAATAGCTGCTAACAGCCACGGCAGCAACCAATCAAACGTTCACCCTATGCACTACCCATGTACAGTGGTACCTCGACTTACGAATTACTTGACATACGAATTTTTCGACTTATGAATGGACATCCGTTGGCGGTTTTAGATGGGGTTTACTTGACTTACGAATTTTAGATGCGGTTTACTCGACTTACAAATTTTTCCAAATTTTTCGTTTCCAATGCATTCCTCTGGGGAAATCGCTTTTTCGACTTATAAATTTTTCGACCTACAAATGTGCATTCGGAACGGATTAAATTCGTAAGTCGAGCTACCACTGTATAAGACGCTCCCCATTTTTTGCATTATTTTTAAAGAAAAAAACCCAGTTTTATACACGGAAAAGTACGGTATTTGTCAGCATATTTCATAATTTGCCCATTTTACTTTTTGTTCTAGCAAGTCACAAAACAAATCAGCTTGGAAAACTTCTGCTTCCTTTCTTTGTTATTTAGGAGGATTTATATCAGGGGTGAAAAATCTCTGGCCCTCCTGATTCTGACCATTGGGCTTTCTCATTGGGGTTGATGAGTGTTGCTGCAGCAACCTCTGGAGAATCACAGGTTCCCCCATTTAAATGAAAATTAGCAAAAAGGAAACCCAGCAAATGCAGGCTGGTGAACTATATGAGTGACTATTTTAGATAAAGAAGTAATCCTCATTGTGGGATATGGTGCTTGTGAATTTGAAAGAGACCAATTTGAAGGGCTTGATTATTGTTTATCATGTGAAGTGTTGATGCCACAGAGGATGTTTTGAGCAGCCACACTGAGCAGGCCTCTGATTCCATATTTTGACTGTACAAGCAAATAAGTATGTTAGCTGCCTTTATCATCTTCAGTCTTCTGGTGAAAATAATTCTAAATAAAGTACGAGCCTTTCCTGTGAGTTAGTTTATACATTTGCAGAATGAGTTTGCAGAAGTGACAAGGAGTAATTGTAAAATTTACCATTGATTAGGCCACACTGGATTAACACGTCCAATTTAAGAAGCATGCTAACAAGCCAAAGAAAATGGCAGTGTGGAAAAGATTTAGAAACATCAAGGGATCAAGACTATTTAGGCTGTGAGAAAAGGCAGTTAAATGACTACTTGATAACAATCCATTTTCAAATCCTTAAAATATGACCATAAAGATGATAAAGAACAGTTGTTATCCACTGCTACAATCCACAGGGTTAGATGCATAGTTTTTTGCGGCAACTTTGCTTCAGTTAGGTGATTAATTGAAAGAACAAGTTTCCTATATACTTTTGGAACCATCTAAGGGCCAAACTAGAACCATCTCATGGCCAAACAGGCAACGGTGCCCGTAAAATGCAGGGTTTTAAAACATAAGTTGCCAACGTAGAGCCCCCAATCGAGATCAGTATCCAAACATGGGGCATAAGGTTTTAAAAATTATTTCTCCCCTGCCACGGGAGAAATAATTCAAATGGGTGGTTTTCAAGGGTGGGTGGGAGGGTGAAGCTCTGTCTAAAGCAAATAGGAGTCTCTTTGAAGAGGAGATGAGGTTTGAGAAATCATACTCTACTTTTTCAGCTGATGATAGGACTAGAAAATTATTGGGATCCTTCCCAAACTTGATTGAATATCTCAGATTCTGTATTCCAGTCTGTGTTAAACACAGTTTAGCAAACTTCTTTAAATCCATGGAAGTATTATGAATTGATTTAAACTGTTCCACAAGTGCATGCTTTAAGTGCTGTTTACCAGGTTCTCCAATGCCTGATAATTAATCATGATGCTTGAGCATGGATTTGCTTAGGAGTGTTAGCAAGGTTATGAACATCCTTTGACATTACTTTGCTACTTGGAATGTTGATAATTTAGGGAACTACAAATTAAGTGCAATCTTCAAGGTATTTACACCCACTTGGCATTTAATTTTTCTTTGCATGAGAGGAACCATATTTTCTTCCATTGCTCTGTGCTTAGATAGTTGATTGATCAAGCTATTGCTCATTCTGAACCCAGGTAGAATCTGTTTTCCCAACTATAGTAGCATCATTTTTGAATAATGTCAGGTTTAATCATTTTAGTTTTGAAAAGAATGCTGCTGACTCTTATATCTGTTCTGTTGAGGCTAGGACCTGAACCAATGTGTTCAAGTTACAGGAAAGGAGATTCTGACTAAATATCAGGAAGAATTTTCTGACAGTAAGAGCTGATTGACAGTGGAACAGACTTCCCTGAGTGGTGTTGGACTGTCCTTCCTTGGAGTTTTTTATGCAGAGGTTGGATGGCCACTTGTCATGGAGGATTTGGTTGAGATTCCTGCATTGCAGGGGGTTGGACTAGATGACTCAGGAGGAGAGCGATCCCTCAGAGGCTTAGGATAGAAGCTGCTAAAGACGGCCCTGCTCCCAGTCGTTGTCCTCCTCCTGGCGAAAGGCAGCGTGCAGCCTTCCTGGGCTGCCTTCTCAGGCGCCCTGATGCTGGAGAGCATGTCTGCCAGCACGTTTTCCTGTTTGATCGCCACCGCCACCACACCGGAGATCAGGGCGGTGGGGGGGGGGGCAGAGGACATTTTCTACTGCCCCTCCCTTGTTTTGGAGTTGCCGGAGGGGTTGCCAGAGGGATCTTTGCACCATGGCGCCGGATATGCTTAAGACGTCCCTGGGGGCTTGTGTGAATGGAAGAGCAACTTAGATCCAAACTACTGTATTGTCCTCTTGATTTGACCTTTGGCCAGTGATTATTTTTTGTTTATATTCAGAATTAAACTACTCCAACATGATGCAGCAAAGGAGAATGTTATATATGTGGGCAGAATTTTATCCCCTTAAAAAGCATGGTTTATGGCAGTGATGGTCAGACTTGGCCCTCCAGCTGTTTTGGGACTACAACTCCCATCATCCCTAGCTAACAGGACCAGTGGTCAAGGATGATGGGAACTGTAGTCCCAAAACAGCTGAAGGGCCAAGTTTGGCCATCACTGGTTTATTGCCTAAGCTTACCTTGATAATGCCCTACCCTGCTTCAAATTGATTATACCCTCTTTACATCATTTATCAAACATTTTGTTAAACGTTTTTTTCTTGGCTGCTGTCCATGGGTAATGAGGAGGCTACCATGAGCCTGGGTGTGGACAACACATTAAGCCAAACCTTGGCTTAGTTCAGCATGGCAGTAAAAAAAGGTCAGGATGAGCAAAGTTGAAATGAGTTCCTCTGCAGGAGCTCACATTCACACCATCTTGGTAAGACATAGTTTGCCTCACCGGTGCTGTAATTATAAACTATAAACTAGTCTGTAAATGTTTGTTAATGGTTTTGTAAGTTATACTAAACCCTTTTCCCTTGCTGCGTTGAATTCCAGAGGGCAATATTCGCTAATTGAAATTTCATCTTTTTGCATTTTCATCTTCTTACACTTTTATTCAAGAAATAAATAAGCATCTGGCTTTCTTTTTATATCTGCTGCTGTATCTAACTTCTAAATATACCTGTTCTTTCAAGTCTCCTCTAATTCGGTATTTATTTTCTGTCCCCTCATTTTCATCATCTCTTTTATTGAGAAGGAACTGCAGGCTAACAAGCCTTTTACATAATGGCATATTTCTCAACTTCATTTCTCAGACTGCAATGCCATGCACCCAGATACTCGGCAGTAAGTTTCAGCAGAGCAGGACTGATTTCTAAATAGAGAAGTATAGGATTCTGCTGTCATTCTATTAAAGAGAAATAACAAGTTATCCCCACTAACACAGTGTACAATTGTTCCGAACCTTTGATAGCATCTAAGGTTGCTTTATGCGCAAACAGTTCCAATTGCTCCTTCCTCTCCTGCTCTGGTTCCCTCATCTCATTTACAGAGTGGGGAAGAATAATGAAAAGAGTGTTTTAACTAAACAAAAAGATGAAGCAAGTGCTAATAAAAATGTGTTGGATGCATTATTCACAACGAATAAGGCAATTAGTTCTACCGACAGTCCTCTTTAGATTGTGTCATCCGCATGTTCTGCCTCCGATATAAGGAGTGAGCAAGACTAAGCAGGAGTTCCGCAATGCTTAAGAGGTATGATAAACAGTATGGGCGTTTCAGATTGAAACATTACGCTTTCTTCAAAGGATGTAGGCGTGTGGCTTTCTGTGTGGGAGAGGGAACATGGGGGGTGAAAAGTAATTAAAGCAGCAGGTAGCAAAGGCAACAACTTTGGATGTATTAAAAACAGCATGCTTTCGTCTTTGCAATTGCTGCTTTGCCAAGGGCAGTATGAAGAGCCTTGAACAAGGATAGCCAGATGTGCCAAGATTGCAAATGCATGGTTTTAGGCAGCTGTTGAAGCATGCATTCGTGATATCTGTCATTAAAATTATCTCAGTTGTTTCTAATTAAAAGCAGCAAAAGTTATTCATATTTGTATCAGCAGAACCCCTAATGTCAACCATTGACACAAGTGACTTGAAAACTGAAACCTAGGTGGCTTTAACTGACAAGCTGCAATATGCTCAGCTGTTTTAAGTCTGACTCCATAACGATGGATTCACAGGTGAGCCAGTGATATATATATATATATCTGCTCACCATTTAGACACTCTAGTCATTGCACCTTTGCAAACTAAGTACCGTACATTGGTGTAGAATGGTGTGAATCAGAGTTTCTGCAAGGCACACCCATATACATACCTGGATCTGCAAATAGCTGCTTTCACTTTAAATCCACCGTCCAGTATTTCTAGTGTTCTGAGGTGGAAAAAAGAGCTCCAGATGCATAGCGCAATATAACTTAGAATACTAAGAAATGAAATTTGATTTCTACAAAAGCAAAGAAAGCTTACTACATTTTGGGCATATCATTTGCAATACATATTCTCAAATCCTGGATAGAGTTCCTTGTTTCCCCCCACCTCACCCCCCAACATACTGTAGCTCTTCAGGGATTTGTTTGTTTTGCTTTTGCAAATCTTGACAGTTTGTAACTTGAAAGGTTTCAGTTATAACACTGGGAAGGAAAGAAAATACTCTAAAGGGCACATTACATGAAAATGTACATAACAAAACTCCAGCATTCTGGAGCCCCATAGTGGGGAAATTAACTGCAGTGGCAGCAGAATAATGTATGATGGGGAACCAGTTAGGCAATGCATCTGTTCCCCCACTCCACATTATGTGGAGATACATGACCTACCTCTTGTGTGCCATCCCTGACCCATCTTGGCTGAAAATATTTGAGGGGCGAAGCCTGGTAGGGTGTCTAATGGCTCATTAAGACAGATTGGTTCCAGCAGCCTGAAAGGAGGAAGTAGTCTGGTCGTTGTAAATAATTTTTTCTTGGTATATTAGAAAAAAACCTTTTCCCAGAATCGCTTTTTAATACGAGAAGAAGCTGCTGAAGTATTGTTACATGCACTTGTATGTATCTGTAGCTTGTTCCCCAGAAACCTCACTGAAAATCATTATTCAGTCTCGGTTAAGCTATAACTCTCAGCATATTTTCAATAAGAAGGAATGAGATATTAATACATTCTACAGGTAGAGGCAATTGCTCCATGTCCAGGGCACTAGACTCATTTAAAAGCATCTCTGGCATTGTATTAAGAGAACTAGAGAACTATTTATTTTCCTTGCTGTTTTTCTTCAAGCTTTCAAAAAAAAATATAGGCAGAGATTAAGCATGTTGAGCTAGCAGAAGTAGTTGTGTTAATGAGCAAAGCTATAAGAGAACAGAAAATCGGGAATTATATTAGGCATCTTAGACTAAAACAGATGACATTTCCAGTTGTATTCACTAGTCATGTCTGAGACATTTGCCTTTATTTCAAAGGAGCTGCTGTGTTAAGTGGACTATAAAAACAAGAAATTTTTAGCTTTGATTTTGAAATGTCACTTTTATAGGTCCTGTGACTATTTGGAATCAAAAATAGCCTAAAGGGTGTAGGTTTGTACTACAAATTTCCATATGAAACCAGTGTATTCATCTTATTTATTTATATATGTTACATATTTCACAAGATTTATATACCACTTGATTGTGTTGCATTTAAGTTTATTACAAAAATGAAATAAAATTATCAGTTAAAATAGCCATTTAAAACATTCAAAAATAGTTAAAATCCACAATAAGCTTAAAAGCCAGATTAAAACACATGCTAACGTTCTAAATGTCTGGATGTCAACAGGCAGGGAGTTCCAAAGTGTGGATGCTGCTACTCTCAAGATCAATTTCAGTTTCTTACTAGCACAGAATGAGTATTATGTGGCATCTGTAACAGTCCCAGTTACACAGATCAAAGCAGTCAAGTGGCCACATATGAGGTGATCTTGCAAGCTGAATCAACTCTTCCACTGCTGTTGTTAGTCTTTGTTTAGATCAGGGATCCCCAAACTAAGGCCCGGGAGCCGGATGCGGCCCAATCGCCTTCTAAATGCGGCCCGCGGACGGTCCATGTTTTTACATGAGTAGAATGTGTCCTTTTATTTAAAATGCATCTCTGGGTTATTTGTGGGGCATAGGAATTCGTTCATATTTTTTTTCAAAATATAGTCCGGCCCCCCACAAGGTCTGAGGGACAGTGGACTGGCCCCCTGCTGAAAAAGTTTGCTGACCCCTGGTTTAGATGGGCATAGAAGGCTTAAATAAAACAATATCTGTAATGTAAAAACTCATACAAGTGCAGTGCTAAGGCATGAAGATGGCACGGTTCGCATTCCTACTTTCATTAACCAGCATGATAATTCTTGTGCAGCAACAAGAGATGGATAAGACTGTAGTGACAGATGAAACAAAGTAACTATGGCATTTGAAGTGCTTTGTAGAGTCATCCCTATAGATGTGCATGGCCCTTGCACTGTTCATTGGTCTTTTTCTCCCTACTGCATCCCCCAAGAGTTCTAAATCTCCTATAGTTGCCATCCCTTCTGAATATACAAATACATGGAGTGGCTGTATACTGTGAACGATTGTCTATCTCCACATGAGCCTGTCTGTACTTAGCCATTTGGGCTCTGTTGGGTCACTACTGGATGGTGGGTGTCTTCAGTGGTGGAGCCCTGGCTTTGGAACACACTCCCAGAAGATCACCTGGCACCCACTCTGATGTCTTTCTGTCACCAGGCAGAGACCTTTTATTTACCTGGAGATCTCTTTTGCTTGGATTATATTTTATGTTGCTTTTATAGATTTGCTATTTTTAACGTATTTTATGTATTATTTACTTCATATTGTTTTTAATATTTTATGTTAAGATGCGCTGATACTTGAAGAGAGCGGAATAAATCTTTAATAATAAATGACAAATAAATAAATACTGAGTGCAGATCTCTCTGCCCCATCATAAAAAGAGCACCTTGTTTCTGACTAAAGGCTAATGTGTTTGGTTGAGGCTGTTTCGGGAGGGGGGGAGACAGTGTGAATAAAGTTGATTGGGAGCAGATTTCTCCCTCTGTCAAAAGACTAAAACTTGGGGTCATCTAATAAAATTGATTGTTTAAGTCCTTGCACTCTGTGCTTCCAGGAAAAAAAACTTTTATCCTTTATAGGCATCTCAGTTAGAAATGCTGCAATGAGGAGACATAATCTCCTAGTGCCTTGCTGCTGCTATGGGGAATTTATAATAGTGCATCTTTTTTCTTCCAATTTCTGGTGTATTTTCAAAGGATGTCTCTTTCTGGTTTTAGAGTCATGGAATGGGTATTTTAAGTAAGTCCAAGCTGAAGTTTCCCTCCTTGTATAAAAAAAATGAAAGAAATTAAGATTGAACCCCTTCACCTCCCAAGACCAGGATGAGTAACTGCTATTTTGATGAGTACCAGTAATTTACCATTGGCTTTCTGCCACAGCAATGCAAATGTGCAGAGAGAAGCACAGTGGATAGTAGAAAGAAATGTTATCCTACCCTATTTGTTGGCAATTCCTTCATTTCTAATGGATATGATGAATGGTTCTCTCTCTCTCTCTCTCTCTCTCTCTCTCTCTCTCTCTCTCTCTCTCTCTCATACAAGCCAGAAACAGTAAACATACCAGCTTTAATGTTGAGCAAAGACAAGATTATTCAGGAACATCTAATGTTCTTATCAGAGTGGCGCAGACACTGCTTGCATCAGTCACGGTTCTGGCCTCTGCATCATAGTCGGCTACAGAGCTCTTCCAATTTAATAGTCACTACCAGGCAGCTAGTAAAAACACTGTCCTGATAAAGCAGAAGTTCTTGTCGCTGTACATAATTCAACCTTGCAGAAAGAATCAGGATTTATAAAATATATTACCTGAGGGAAGCCTTTTTAAAAAGGGTGAGAATGAGGATAGACACAGGTAGCAGACATAGGCAGTGTCTTTGTCCACCTTGCAGTTTTGTTTGCATATTATCATGTGCATATTGGGAGAGGAATCGTTCTTAACAAGAAGATGCTGGTGTGGTTTGTCCATATGATGCAATAATTTCCACTACAGAGTGGCTGGCTGTAATCCTTGGAAATGTCACACAGAGTGCATTAAGAAGCTCTGCAGGAGACTGAAAATGGTGGCACTCCTGGGTTTACTAAAGCAGCTTGCCCAAGTGAGGCAGCTGGTACACAAATTAATAGGTTTTCCCTGACATAATCTTTTTAGACCCAGTTCTCATGTTACTTAAACATATGTAGGTTTCGATCTTGGGGGGACGGGGGGACGGCTTGGTTGTATTGTGTATAAAGAATGACTGCGTGCACAGTATACCTTCAAAGAACATTTCCCCCCTCAAAGAATTCTGACGGCTGTAGTTTACCCCTCACAGAGTTACAATTCCCAGCAACCTTTAACAAATTACAGTGCCCATAATTCTTTGAGAGGGGAAATGTGCTTCAAATTTGCTTTAAATGTATAGTGTGTACACAAAGCACCTGTTAGCCGTGGATGCCTGCATCATTGTGATTTCTACCTTACTTAAAATCTGATTTATTATAAGTCAGCACAAGTTCTGCTTAGGTAAAGCTAACCTAACAATCAGCCTTTATAGGCCTGAACAATTTGGAAAGCAATAAATAAATTTAGTGATATTGATGATACATTATTTAGATCTTTCCAATCTGATTCAGGCCTAGCTTGGGACCGAAGCAGCCTTACTTTGGTGGAAGACCTCTACCAGGAGCCAGACAAAGAGATTGCATCCCTATTGGTTTTGCTGGCCTTTCATACCATTGGCTATGGCATCCTCCTTGGATTTCTGACTGGTTTAGGGTTAGGAAGTAGTGTGCTGCAATGGTTTTGACTGGGTGTTCCCAGAAGGTATGTGTGGGGCCACTGGCTTATGGGGACCCACAGGATTCTATCTTTACATCATGCTATTCCAATGATATTTCCAAATATTTGCTGGTATATATAGTTGTTGTTGTTGATGTTTAGTCATGTCCAGCTCTTCGTGACCCCATGGACCAGAGCACACCAGGCACTCCTGTCTTCCACTGCCTCCCGCAGTTTGGTCAGACTCATGTTGGTAGCTGTCCATCCTCTGTCGTCCCCTTCTCCTTGTGCCCTCAATCTTTCCCAACATCAGGGTCTTTTCCAGGGAGTCTTCTCTTCTCATGAGGTGGCCAAAGTATTGAAGCCT
Organism: Lacerta agilis; assembly: GCF_009819535.1. Classification (NCBI taxonomy): domain Eukaryota; kingdom Metazoa; phylum Chordata; class Lepidosauria; order Squamata; family Lacertidae; genus Lacerta; species Lacerta agilis. The sequence goes on from NC_046313.1 coordinate 68,148,702, forward strand.
CAGCTTCAGGATCTGTCCTTCCAGTGAGCACTCAGGCCTGATTTCCTTAAGAATGGATAGGTTTGATCTTCTTGCACTCCATGGGACTCTCAAGAGTCTCCTCCAGCACCATAATTCAAAAGCATCAATTCTTCGGCGATCAGCCTTCTTTATGGTCCAGCTCTCACTTCCATACATCACAACTGGGAAAACCATAGCTTTAACTATATGGACCTTTGTTGGCAAGGTGGTGTCTCTGCTTTTTAAGATGCTGTCTAGGTTTGTCATTGTTTTTCTCCCAAGAAGCAGGAATCTTTTAATTTCGTGACTGCTGTCACCATCTGCAGTGATCATGGAGCCCAAGAAAGTAAAATCTCTCACTGTCTCCATTTCTTCCCCTTCTATTTGCCAGGTGGTGATGGGACCAGTGGCCATGATCTTAGTTTTTTTGATGTTGAGCTTCAGACCATATTTTGCGCTCTCCTCTTTCACCCTCATTAAAAGGTTCTTTAATTCCTCCTCACTTTCTGCCATCAAGGTTGTGTCATCAGCATATCTGAGGTTGTTGATATTTCTTCCAGCAATCTTAATTCCGGCTTGGGATTCATCCAGTCCAGCCTTTCGCATGATGATTTTTATAGTACTCAGTATATATGTTGTAGTGCTCACTGAGTAACTAAACAAAACAAACAGTGCTTGGGCAACTTTGAGAGATTTCTAATTCCGTCATATGTGAACAAATTTTTGTTGTTTTCAGGGGCCTCTCTGTATCATCTGACCAAAGTTCAGTTAAGAGCCAAAACAAAAACTTACATTTTAATGCAACCTATAGAGAAAGAGGGACGCGGGTAGCGCTGTCGTCTAAACCACAGAGCCTAGGGCTTGTCAATCAGAAGGTTGACAGTTCGAATCCCCGCAATGGGGTGAGCTCCTGTTGTTCGGTCTCTGCTCCTGCCCACCTAGCAGTTTGAAAGCACGTCAAAGTGCAAGTAGATAAATAGGTATCGCTCCAGCGGGAAGGTAAACAACGTTTCCATGCGCTGCTCTGGTTCGCCACAAGCGACATAGTCATGCTGGCCACATGACTCGGAAGCTGTCTGCGGACAAACGCTGGCTCCCTCGGCCTATAGAGTGAGATGAGTGCCACAACCCCAGATTCGTCTGCAACTGGACCTAATGGTCAGGGATACCTTTAACTTTATAGAGAAAGAACTCTTCCCTGCTCTCTATTTTTTATTATTTTTGTGAGGTTCTTTTGCACATTTTGCACAAAATGATTTTTTTTACCAGGATGCTGGAGAACAAAGTTTGCCTTTTACATAAGATAATATGGATACCATCTGATTCTATTTCATTTACTGTCTCTGAAATTAATTAATTATTTATGGATTTTTGTCTTGAGAGTTTCTCTGCCATAGCTGAATATTTCTGGCTTGTACTCAATAATCTTCTGTTTATGACACCACAACAAGTTGTACAGCAACCATTTCTGGTGAAGTTTTCAGCAAACCATGGACGTAGCTAAGAGGGGGCAGGATGGGCAGCTGCCCCCCTAGATCAAGTAAAACAATAGAAATATTTAACTAACTGACCAATCACAATGATTCTCCCCCCCCAAAACAAAAGTGCTGCCCCCCCCCCCCAAATCCTGGCTACACCCATGTAGCAAATGGCAATTTTATATGGAAAATGACCAAGTCATGGAGCAAAACTTAACATGAATAATCAATTAATGATAAGACATATGTGCAATGAAAAATTCAAGCTATAAAATAAATATATGTAACACCCAATAAGCAACCAGAGACTCTTGTATCAATGAAAATATGAAACAATACAGAACTATATTTCAGCAAGGTTGAGCTACCAATATTAATCATTAAGGTTGATATATCAATGTGATGAATACAATAGATACAGAAATCCCATGCATCCATACATTTACTGTACGAATTTCATGCAGAAGTACAGTTAATGTTGTTATCCAGTAGTATATATTGTTTAAAATCTCTGGCATATATTGTATTTTTGTTTCAGTACTTCCTCAGAAGCTGCTGTTTGGATGGCAGCCAAGATTGACTCTTTCCAAGATACTACTGAGTATATAAACAAAACAATGCAATATTAAAAATAAATAAAATAAACAGCAAGCTACATCCAAACAATAGACAATGTTATGAACTTTACCTGTAGCCTTCCAACAAAATTTCAAACTGAAAACAATGCTCTAAGCAGGGAATAGTTATCCCTGAATTTATAACTGGAAGAACTCTATATGGTAAACGAGCATGAGGAAGAGATAATCTGTAAACTGGAAGCTTCAGCCCTAGAAATGTTTTGCTGGCCCAGGCCCAGTGGAGATATGGGTGGTACTGGGCAGTTATGATATTAGTTGCAACAAAACACAAGACAACAGTTTTGGGATTTTACAGGCCACAACTTTATTGATTACAGATGTCAGCAGGTTTTGGCATTAGCATTGAGTGTGTATCCTAACATTGAACAGCCCAATTGCTGATAGATGCTTGACAGGGTTAACCAAGGTTAAGGATCATCCTATCATGTACATCAAATCAGGGTGGCCCCACTCCCAAGATCACCTTTTTGGGGAGCTATGGCCCCCCAGCCCCTTTTTGGGCATCAGGGCAAAGCACCACCCCCAGGATCCCGTTAAAAGGATACCGTGGTCCCAATGCTGAACTGAAGCTAGGTCTTCCCTCTGGTCTGCTCCCAAGCCACAACCTTTAGCTCGCCCGTGAAAATTGAGAGGTGTTTTACAATGTGTGCTTTTCGTGTTAATAATAATAATGTGTATGGGGAGACGGTTATTGTTTTGTTCATTATTACGTTGTGTATTTTTGCGTTTTTATAGTGTAAACCAGTGGCATAGCTGTCAACCTTTCCCTTTTTTTGTGGGAAATTCCCTTATTATAGCATTGGGAAACAGCAGGGAGGGTCGACAGCTATGTATATAGCAGTGGGGAACAGCAGGGAGGGTTGACAGCTATGACCAGTGGTCAGCAACCTTTTTCAGCCATGGGCTAGTCCACCGTCCCTCAGAGCATGTGGGGGGCTGCACTATATTGGTGTGTGTGTGAACGAATTCCTATGCCCCACAAATAACCCAGAGATGCATTTTAAATAAAAGCACACATTCTGCTCATGTAAAAACACGCTGATTCCTGGACAGTCTGCGGGCCAGATTGAGAAGGCGATTGGGCAGCATCTGGCCCCCGGGCCTTAGGTTGCCTACCCCTGCTGTAAACTGTCCTGTGATTCTCAGTTGAGGGGCAATATTTAATTTTAATGTTAACAAAATCAGTTAATGGTTGGCCTCCGGCTCTCACTAGCCTGATATTAGCTGTGTTAATGTATACAGCTCTATGTGAAGAAGTACAGTAAAATGAAAACAATAGTGCGCCCATGCAGGGCAACGAGTTCAAATTCTAAGATGCATTCAGCTTTCAGGAAGGAGCTGCAAAGCAGTCTCTGTCAGTGCATTGCACTGCAGTAGCCCAGAAGACGTTTTCCCTGTACGCTTAGAAGTAGCAGCATTGTTTGTGGAAGGATGCCCTGAAGAGACTTGTGTTGCGGCCTTCAGCTGGGGGGGGGGATGTGTAAATATGTGGGGCCCACACAGACTAACACTGTTTTGTGTGAATGTCTTGATGCTGACATGCACTAACCTTATAAAATGTTTACTCAGAGCGCTTTGCTCTTTCTAGTATAATATCTATTGTGTAAAGCATCAGTATTGTACCCTCCAGCTAAACTCCCTCCCTCCCCTCCTGTACAAAAATCCAATGTCTTTATGTGTTTGCTTCTGCTTCAGGCCTAAGGTACCAGTGAATGAAAACAATTTTGAGCACCAGTGATCCTTGTTGCCTTCAGGCCACCCTCCTCCCTCTCAAGTTGCTATTTTAATTCTGAGAAAGACAAAGAGTGACTAGCCAGGGCCCTGAGGGTTCTTGTTTATTCACGTGCCTGTCCCATGGCCCTTTTCAGCACAGCACTGAAAAGCACCCTAAATGCTGTTGCCTTGATTGAGAGGGCTGGTGTTGAAGGTGTGCTATGTCGGTTGCATTTTTTTAAGACAGCAAAGGGAAAGAAGCCTAGAACTGCAGATAAAACATCTACATTCACTGTGGGCAGACTTTCCTACATTTCTTGCTTGCAAAGCAGGGAGGAAAGACCTGTATGCACGCACGTGCTCAGACCTTTTGGTCTTTTCCAGGAGCCAAAGGACAAAGAACATCTAAATGGGATCTAGTGAGGCATCAAATCACACAAGAAGTATTTCTTAATGAACTGGAAGGGTTGTCCTTTTGCCTTGGGCTGGATTGCTGAAGGAATGTTTTACCGGTTATAATTGACAGCTCAGGGTCTTGATTGGAAGACCTGCTCTCAGATAACAGAGGTGTTGTGCTGTCTAGTTTGTGAATGTGTGCGTGTAGGTGGGGGGGGGCATTCTTTATTAGCTCTGTTTCCTGGAAGTTCCCCCTGTTCAGCCCCTATACATTTTATTTCTGTTGGTTAGTGATTATAGGGTGGGGAAGCTGCAGCAGGAAGCAGGAGTTTCAAACTCACTGGGACAAGGTTGGGTTTAATTCTGCTTTTAGAGTTATGGAACCCACTTACATACAACTGTATATCATGGTTAGTAGCAGTGGTTCTTTCCTTGGGATACGCAGGGTTACACATACCCCTAAACATTTTGTGAATCTAAGTTTGGCCTCATTTAGAGGCAGTATTTCAATAGGAGTAGGAAAATGAGAGTACCCTTAAACATTTTTTAAAGAATAAAAGCACTGGTTAGTAGGTATGATTTTCTGTGGGTAGTTTTTTTGTTTGTTTTTTGTAAATTGTGACTTAATTTATTGGACAATTCCTGCATTTTTTCATAAGTCACACAGTTTCTCATCTTTGGACTACAAATGGGGTTGCACAGAAATCCATAGCCTTGATTATGTTTTAAAGACTGGTTTAGGTTGCAGTCTTAATGCATACTGACCTGGCAGTAAGTCCTGTTGAACTCAATGATCCTTCCAAGTAAACATTTATAGGAGTGAGTTCCAATGAATGCAAAAGATGTCTGTATTGTGTTTGTTGCAGTTGTGCCATTTTAAGAAACTATATCAACAGAATGAGGAATGAATGAAGTTAATAGGCTTGCAGGGGGTGGATTGAGGGGCCAGTATTTTTTTCTTTCTTTCTGGAAGCCTTATCAAGGTAGACAACACATCACAGACAGTTTCATTTAATACAGCCTTGTCAGTCAGTTTGTGATCAGTAAAGTTTGAATGGAGATGCAGCAGGTGAATAGGGGTACTTACCCCTTTCCTCCCCAGTTTTTCCGCACCAAATTCTCCAATCCATCTATAGTTTCCTTTTCAAATGTAGACAAACTGGGCAGTTGTCAGGTACATTTGGGTGGGGTGTTGCTTGCACAGATGACAACACTTTGAGCTGGAACATCTAGTTCAATCTCACCTAGTGCTCCTGTCTTAGTGCAGCCTTTTCAGCTTTCCTGCTAAGTAAAGCAATTACTAACGCTGCGTCAGCGTCACTGGAAGCATCTCTGATAAGTGTGCTATTTCACAGATTGGTATATAGCTACCAGTTGCATTGCAGATGGTTTTGACACACAGATGTGGTTGGTTGTCTATTGAAAATCACAGGAATTTAGCTTTCTCCTTTTGCATATATCAAGGCAGAGGCTGTTTTGATTGATTATGAAGTATTTCCTCCAGCTCTTCTTCTTCTCTCTCTCTTCCTTAGGCAGCCTATTTTTATTGTTGTGATTTTTGTACCAGTGTAAAAGGAACACAAGAAGCAACCATGAACACAAGAAGCAATTGTCCCAGAAAGCAGGCAAAATTAATACATTCTACCCACATAATTCACTGGCAAATACAAAGCGGTTTTTCACTGAGGCATTGGTTCATATTGCATAACATTGCCTGTTTTTACAGACAACATTTTAGGGTCTCAGGCGGTGGTGTTTTTGAGCATTGCTATTTGATATCTTTAACTGAAGATTGAACTCAGGACCATTCTGCATACAAAGCATTGCTCTCCTACTGGGCAGTGGCCTTTTCACTACTGATGAACCATTTTATTAATGCAGTACTGCATTTTTGTAATAGTTGATTTTGAAAAATTATATAGGAAGTGAAGGATATCTGTAATTGTAAGCTATTTTGTGTATCTCTTCACCCATTTTCAAACTGGTGTTGTCGAATAAGTGTCTCTGGCAGGTGAATGTAAATGGCAGTCTTTTTTGTTCCTGACTCTGCTACTGCCTTATTTGTTTGTTTGTTTTCTCAGTGGTGAAAAAGGTTTCACCTCACCTCCTCATTTTTTTAAAGTCTGCTTACAGCCTTTCAAAGCTATGAAATGTTGAAACTAAAATGGCTGTGCATTCTGCTCTGGTTCACATAGCATTAGGTCTGTGGGTAAAGAACCAAAAGTGCAAGTTTCCCAAGGTTAAATGCAAAAGTAGAATCCATTTCTTTCGGAGTGATCAGTTGCAAAGACAGTCCTTCTTGCAACCCTTGAAGTCTTCGTCTCAGCAGTAGCATCTCAACAGTTCTAGAACTGCCAGGGCCCACATGTGTAACTCTTCCAGCACTTTAGCCCCAGAAGATGAACTGGTACTTAATCATGGGCTGAGGATCCTCAGTTTGGAAATAGTTTGGGACCAGGGAGGCTGGCAAGCAGTAAGAGTTCAGGGAGATTGGGAGGATTGGATTGAAATGGTGGGATTTAATACATACTTTGGACTTCTTGGGTTAGAAGAGCAACTATATGCATTGCTGCTGCCCTGTCTCAGCCTTGCCCTGAAATTCTCAGCTATTATTTTCATCTATTGTAAACCTTTCTTGACTGTGCAGCTTTTTAGGAGTGCAATTGCTTGCCTAAGAAAATCTCCAGTTTATGAACTGTGATTATCCAACAGTGTGTTATATATTAATATTTGTACAGTCACATGGTGTCCTGGGGATTCAAAGAATCAAAAGATTTGCAGCTCCCATAAAGCCTCTTTAATTAACTTGATTCAGATATTATTGTGTCACTGGGTATCTCTCTCATGGGGAGAATGTTTCATTTGTTAGTACTTAGCCAAGGCATGTCACAGTTTTCATTTTGTATCTAGGGGTTTCACATGTTTTGAGTGAAAATGTGTTTTGCTTTCAGTCAACCATATATGTCTGGTGAGGAAGGTTGAACCTTTCCATCTTGCCTCTGAGATGCTGCTGTATTTGCTTTCCAGAGCTTTGAAAGGTTGTAGAGTGTAGTAAAGCTTAATGTTTTCAGTCAATGACCAACCTGGCAGCAGTGTGCAAGTCATGTTGTCTGGGTATACATAGTACTACATGATATGCACGTGCCGCTGCCAGGGTTGGCCATTCACTGAACAAGTTTTCCCAGATAAGCCAGTGCATTGGAGAATACTGAGCTGAACAGTGCCACTAAACTAAGTCTCACTCATACTTGTAGGTGGCCTCCTTGGCAGCACACAGGGCTGATGCGCTCCCACTTAGGCTGTCTTCATGCTTGAACTCAGGGGCGGAGGAAGGGGGTGCAGTAGGGGTGGTCTGCCCCGGGTGTCACCACTGAGGGGGGTGACAAAATGCCGGGCGGCACTCATCGCGGGGTCTGCAGCGCACGTGTGTGAGCCACACTTCTCTTCTAGGAGAGATGCGGTGGCTTGGGCACACGCAGGCTCTGCACTGCCCAAACGGTCTGCCCGCTGCCTCCCCCCCAGATGTAGGGTGGCTGAGTGGGAGGAGGCAGGCAGACTCTGGAGGCCCTACGGTGAGCCTCGCCCCTATGGGCGGTGTGCCCCAGGCACCCGAGCGGCTTCCTCCACCACTGCTTGAACTGATAGCACCAGATGGAGGCCAGCTACATTGCCACTGCCATTTGCCTGATTATACCAAGCTTTAAAATGTTTACACAAATAATGTGGCATGGCTGTGATGATGTTGGGGGACCTACATGCTCCTCAGTCCCACATTCTCCTCGGGTGCTTAGGCCGGGGCCTTCATCAGATGTGAACTAGGTCATAGAGACAAATTTATGCTGGAGACAAAGATTTCACTGGAGGCCTTGAAAGAAAAGAAATAGTTGACAGATGGACCTCTGATGTTTATTGAATAGCAAAATATACTTCTGGAGAAAGAGTTTATAGACATGTACTGAGTCTGTTTTGTTCATTGGGTAGAAAAGCAACATTCAACATGGGACAAAGGTTCTGTGTTCTCATGTTGCCAGTCTAGCTGTCTGATGACCGAGTTGTTCATGTATCCTTATGGGCTTTTTTGGTTTTTGTCTTCTAGGTACAAGAATGGTTATGTTTAAATTGCCAGATGCAGAGAGCTTTGGGGATGGACATGACCACTGCGCCCCGTTCCAAAAGCCAGCAGCAGCTACATTCCCCGGCACTTTCCCCTTCCCATTCCCCAGCCAAACAGCCACTGCCCCATGTGGCACCAGGACCAGAGAAACAACCAGGAACTATGCAGCCAGGCCACAGGCCAGGTGCTGGTGTCATGCAGCCTGAGACCCCTAAACTACCCCCAGCTTCAGCCCAGAGGGAACCACCCAGCCAAGCCCAGCCAAAACCTGCTCCTCCTCAGGAAGTGGTGAGGTCTTCCCCTCAGCATCAGCAAGCAAAGCCTTCGTCCACTGATCAGAGAAAGACTGTGGGAGACTCTCCAGCTAAGACTCCTGCCCCTGCCCCCAGTGCCGGGGCGCAAGAGCAGCCCCAAGAGGGCCTCACTGGTAAACTCTTTGGATTTGGGGCTTCCCTCTTGACCCAGGCAAGCACACTCATGTCTGTCCAGCCAGAGGCCACCCCACCAAGTCAGCAGTCCCCTGGCAAAGTGCCTCCGAAAATTGTCTTCAGCGACGCCAGCAAAGAAGCTGGTCCTAAAGCCCCAGGCACCACACCTGGAATGCAGGGTAAGGCTGGAACTGTCCCGGCTGCAAAGCAAGCAAAAGCAGAACAAGTAATTAAGCCAAAGGAAGTGCCGAAAGCAAGGGTCTTGTGCCCCCTCTGTAAAGCAGAGATCAACGTGGGCTCCGGTGAACCCTCCAACTATAATACCTGTACATCCTGTAAGCAGCAGGTCTGCAACATGTGTGGATTCAACCCAACACCTCATCTGGTGGAGGTAAGGCTCCTAATTTAATTTTTGACGCAGTGTTGAAAAGCAGCGCATTTCCTGTGGCTGGTTTCAATATAGATAAGGATATGGTTAATAAGGATATGAATGGCAGTGCGTGTTTTGATTGGTTTGATGGGGGAAATTAGCAACTATTCTCATAGGAAAGCAAATGCATAAAAGAATCGTATATAGCTTCCATCTTGCTCCTCCAAAATTTGGTTTTGGAAGAGACTGTAGGAAACAAAGTGATCATGTTTTCTTGGCCTGTGAGAGGATGAGGGTCCCTGGGAAAGTAGCACTGTGACAGCAATGGGCAAGTAATTTTCTATTTTCTGAACACAAAAACATGAAGCCTGGGTAAGAAGGAGCTGCTCTGGATTTGGTTGCATTTGGTTTGGATACCAAGCTGAAATGACAGAATGCTTTGCAACTTGCTGGGATAGATCCTGATGATAATTATTTGATTGCCAAAGAGTTGATGGAGTAACGGCCTTGCCTAGTGAATACATGAAGGCTGGAGTTGACTTGATGGGCCTTCTCCTTGTGGGTAAGGGCAGAAGAATGTAGGTAGGGAAAGGTCTTAAGATACCCAAGCCTTGTTATCACCGCACAGATATCTCTTTCCTGTTCTGCAATATGGAAATGGTTACGAATGCATACTGTATTCTGGTATTGGGTTTCTAAGGTTTAAAGGAAATATGATCGTAGATGAGTCATCCATCATTTTATTTTTTAAAAAAGTCTTTGATTTGCACCTGGAAGATGTCATGCTGCTTTCATAGGTAATCAGTTTCAGCATGAACTGTAAATGGTGAATTTCCTAGGAAGATGGTGCAGTCATACCCTTTACATCTAATTGGAAATGTATGTGAAGTCCTCCAATTCTGCTAGAATCTAATGGATCATTGCAAAAATCACCATGGAGCAATGTTGGCCCTTTCATGAGTCCAGAGGCACAGAACCTGAGAGTACTCAATTAATTTACCGTCTTTATCTGATAATCCTGAGCATAGTAGGGAGCTTATAGCTAGAGGTTATAACTACAGAGAACTGAGTCACATGGCTTGGATCTATTATCCACCCAGTCTCTAGTATGGATCGTATATTTTTTGTTAGTGGAAATGGAGTTTGGAAAATTCACAAGTAAGCACAAGCCTGCCTCTTAGTGCACAATATTAAGAAGATTGATTTATAGGCTTTTACAAAAGTAATTTATTTGGAAACAATTTTGTTTCTTCTAAACCACTTTTACATCTATTTGGAGATATTAAAAAATCCATTCTAAATCATAAATTTGGGTTAAAGTTGGTGTTATTTAAATCAGATTAAAAGTTACTGTGACATACGCATTAAAAAATCAGGTCAGCGTTTATGGCACAGCAGTGCCTTTTGATTTTCAGGGCATTATTTCAAGAGATGTTTTTTGGGGCTTGTCCTAAAAGTCTTACTCTTTTTAAAAATTCTTGTTCAGCAATGTAAAGTCAGGGATCTGTGCAGTTCCCGGTGCTCTGGGAACTGGAACTGATACCTGGGCAGCAGATGGCTTCTCAATTAGCACAGAAGCAACACTGTGACCGTGTTGTGGGGTGCTGCACCGCTGTGGGTACATATGCTACTTGGGATAGGACATAAAATTCAGTCCGTGATTACCTGGCTCGAGTCCAAGTTTCATTTAGCCCTCCCTGCACCCTTCATTTCCCCAAAGGGGGAAAAGAGCTATCTTGAAATTTCAAGTGTATATAGATGTTTCTCACAACAACTTTAAGTGGCTTCTGGTTTACTTTAACTACTACTGTCAAACAGCTGTCGCCTCCCACACAGCAAAAGAGTGCTGCATTTTAGTGGCGGCATTGAAATGCCTGTGTGGGTGTGATGCTACCACGGAAGTTGCAAGACTAGTAGTGTACTGCATCATTATATAGCTCTATCCATGGGAAGCCCAAAGGCCCCTTATTTTAACAAGCCAAGCTGCACCCCTAGACGACCCCAAAAGAGTACACTAATCCTAAGTAGGAAGTTCAAACAATCTACAACAAGTATGAAATTGCAAGTGAGTGTCTTTTTTATTTTTAAGCACCACACTAGCTTTCTCTGGGAACTCTCACCTTGTTTTCCTTGTCTGATAAAAAAAATGGCTTAAATGGTGTAATCATGTGAATTGGGTAATGACATTTCTTTGCACGGAACAGCGACTTTGTAACATTGGTGCAATGGAGTCAGCAACAGTTTCATAGCATTTGAATAGTAATGTCAGGGATAGGGAGACCCTTTTAAAGCCCCACATAGCTCAATGTTGCATGTAAGAAGAAAAGAACAAAGAGCAAGAGAGGATGCCATATTACATTTTACAGAATAACATCATCAATAACCTTTAGATAAAACCTTGACTGAAGCAGCACAGTGCAGATTGGAACATTCCATAGGAGCAAGATACAGCCAAGTTCTGATGGAGGGATGAGCCATTGGTTAAAAATGGGGCAACAAATATCAAGGGGAAGTAGGAAGGGGTTCAAATGTATATGGTTAGCTCCTTACAGTAGAAGATGCCTCCGCTTCCACCTTGGCAGTGGAACGGGTGTGCCACACCTTAGTGAGTGCTTCTTCAGGTGGCTGCCTCATCCTGCCTCATGGGTGGTCCAGCTCTCCTAACAGCCAATAAATCAGCAAATCTCTGACACTATAAACTATGGGGTTTTCCCCACTTCTGCAGTGTTTTGTGTAAACAAAATAACTCCATAGGACTCTGGAACTGCATGCCTAATGTTTGAAATAGGCTGTTACTGCCAAATTCTGAGTTATTTCTGAATGCCGAACAAAAAATGCAGGTTTCTAAAAGATGCAAATTCCATCAGCAGGTGCAGAGGGGATAATTTAAGGCTTTCCTCCCCTGCTTCTGTCCTGAGGACAATCCTTTTACTAAAGCTAGTACAGGTATTTGCTTTGGGGAATAAATTCCCCATTGGCACCAAGAGAATACAGGGATGAGTACCGTGCTCTATGAAAAGATATGCAGGAGTCTCCCCAGTTTGTAGCCATGTGTAAGCATGGTTCACTGAAGAAGGAAAAAAAGGGGGGGTTAAACTGTATATCACTCTTGCTAACCTAGCAAGGCTGGGATAGTAAGGAAGCATTAAAACTGCTTGCTCGTTGAATTGTTCATTTCACCATTCTCTTCGTCAACTCCCAGTGAATAAGCTGGCAGAATAAAAACTCTTTAGCCATATATTGATTAAAATTTACATTTGTATATTGTTTTCCTTCTTTAATAGAAATGTAGCAATTGGCCTGCAAAAACAATGGTGTTGTAGCGCCAGAATGTATAGACTCAGATCTTAGGATGGCAATTGCAAAGTAGGAGCATGTTTGATTCCCTTGGGGCAGAAGACCAGTGTTCCCTGCTGCTGCCCAAACTTAGAATTGTTAGGTAGCAAGGAAGATGTTGGCCTTTCTATGCAGCACCCCAATACCAGTTGAGTAGACCTGGAGCACAGTCATCAACACTTGCCTTTTACTTATTTTATTCTTTGCATTCCCAAGAACTTGGCAAAACATAAATGAGGGTTTGCCCCCCATTCTGTCCTCACAAGAATCCTGTGAGAAAAGCTGGTCCAGGGACTGGCCCAGAGTCCCCCAGTGATTTTCAGAGCAGAATATGAGTCCAACTGCAGTCTTTTTAACCACACTATACCACCCTAATTCTGGGTGACTCTGCCCTTCTTGCCAGGTATAGCATTGGTGCAAATCATTTGTTTGTCCTGTGAAGAAGATTAGAAGAATCTACACAGTTGAATCTATGATTTGTGCTTGTGGTGAGCTCTTCCACTATATAATTAATTGTGCTCAGAAGCAACCTCACTTGTAGGCATGTGAACTTGCCCCTTTGCTAAAATCAAAAATTAATGTTCAGCAAACACTTCTGTCTGCTTGTGTAGCTGCTTGCCATACAAAGAGAAACAGAGAATGTTAGGTACACAATAGTGTATTTTTCTTTTATTTCACTATCTGCAAGAATATGCTCATTAAAGATTGATAAATAATAAACCAAAGACTAGAGGCAATGTAAGTTTTCTGCACCAAAAAGAAGGAAAGAAATTAAGGCAGTGCTGTACTCCTGGAGACCTTTTATTTAATTCAGTTGTCTATAGCTATAACAATGTTTGTTGTTGAAAGCAGAGTTCACATTGTCCATGAAAGGTACAGTGTGACAAAATAATGCTTGCTTGTTAGATTTTGCCTGTCATGTCAATACGATTTTAACAGCTCAGTCCAGCGGTGCTGGGTATAGGGGGTGGAGGGGGCTTCAGCTCTCCCAATATTTTTTGGCAGGGGGCAGCGCCCCCCAATATTGAGGGGGCTGCCGCCACCACACTGCCATGGCTGCACACACACCCCAGCCCCAGCCCCAGCCCCAGCCCCAGCCCCAGCCTCTGCCCAGCAACCCAGACTCCACATGACTGGGACGAGTATGGGCAATCTTTGCATCACTTGTCGCAGCTGTACCCCGGCTCCTGGGCTGTGGCTGGGAAGAGCAGTCGCGGAGTTCACCCTCCACAGGTCTTGTGAGCGGCATCACATGACACATCACATGACTGTGCCCCCTTAATGTGGGGGGCAAGTTGGCATCCCTGGTTCAGTCCTAACTATACTTAGGAAACTTGGAAGTACTATTGATTTTAATTGCAAGAGAGGTAGTCATGTTAGTTGCAGGAGAAACATGAAAGAATCCTATGGCTCCTTCAAGACTAATTCATTTATTTTGGGACAAGCTTTTTTGAGCTACACCTATTCTAATCAGATACATGGGGCTTTTCCACACTAAGGTTTATTGTGTGTTTGCAGCTGTTTGCTTTCACTTTTAATTTATGTAGTCCGCATGACGTTACCTTCAAACAACACCAATCTCGATATTGAGTAAATTTGGGTTTACCCAACAATGGACAATCAGGTAAGTTGGGGGGAACAGGGCTCCAAGCTGTTCCACTTGGGGTTGCATACGATTTGTGTGTTTTGGGGTGAATAGATCTGTTGTTACTTGGTGCTATGCCCCATTACATGGCAAAGGGCGTAAGAGGATGGTCTCTGGCCACACCGCACTTTAAATTACCTGCGGCCATGCCTCCTGCCAGCACTGATTGGACAACGGGGCCACCCCTGGGCAGGGCCCTGCCCTAGTGCTGACAACATGGCCAGACAGCATCAATTGTTGTTGTTCAGTCGTGTCCGACTTTTCATGACCCCATGGACCAGAGCACGCCAGGCAGGCTTATCTTTCACTGCTTCCTGCAGTTTGGCCAAACTCATGCTAGTCGCTTCGAGAACACTGTCCAACCATCTCATCCTCTGTCGTTCCCATCAAGGAGGGCATCAATCTCCACCCCCAGCCAGATCACTGCAGGGGTTGAGGCCCAGCCACAACGCTGCCCACCAGAAAAGGTGAGCAGACTTGTGCTATGCCCCATTACATACACACTGCTTCCTCAAATGCTTTCATTTCTTTTCTGGCTGCACTTGTAACTCTTTTCAGCTTGGAAGGAAGAAAGATTCATTGAACTCAGTGTATATAGGATTACATGCTAAATGTTTTAAAGAAGAGGAAAAATCTGATGGTGTCAGTGGGAGCCCTGTATATTCAATTTGGATGTCCATTGGCTTCCTATGAAGTCAGAGAGCAGGAGGGCAATTTAAAGGGCAACATGGGGAGATGGAAGGAGTTGCTGAATGCTTCCACTGAAAACTGCTTCTCCCCAGCTGTGTTCTTCCCAGTGAGACTCCCATGACTAGAAATAATCCCCTTTAGGTAAGACTGATATGTGACCCCAGTGTTAATTTGAAAGATAGTGAAATGAAAATGCAACACGTCTATGAAACACTGTTTAAACGGATGGTTCAGGGATGTGTTTAGTATAAGGAGTTCATCTGTTACATCTGAATTGAACTGGATAATGCTTTTTATCCCCTCCAAGTCAATTTCCATTATATTTTATTTAATATTGATTTTTAAAAACTCTTTGGAGGCAGCCATCTCCTTGTTCAAAGGACTTCAGTTGTCCATTTATCTTGAATCTTATACTGTGGGAAACATTTTTACAGATTTTAAGCACTTTTTGCCTCCCTGAGCTGGATTTGATCTGCAGAGATCCTCTAACGCCTTTACTTGCTTTGCAAGAAGTGGAGGCATGGATTGCAGCTCTCTCTTTTTTTCTTCGGCCGTTCTAGCTCTGCAGTCACCAAGGTCAGCAGATACAATTCCAAACACTCCAGAGGACTGAACTACTGAGGAAGATGAGCCCAATATGAGCTGTTAAAAGATTATACATGCTTTGCTCCCAATGGAGGATGGAGTCCTGTTTCAGAGGGATGATGAACCCCTGTCTATAATGTACCTGCCAATGTCACCGCTGAAAAGCAGTGTTATAGTGTTAAAAGAGGAGCAGCCCCAATTTCTGACTTCATGTGTAAAGTGGTGGTATACACATACAGTAGGATCGTGTCTTGCTCAGGGTTTACTTTCCGAAATTGCGTATATTCAAAACAATCCCCTGGAACTGCCCCAGCACAAGCAATCTTACTTTCCAAAGCCTACATGAGATCTTGCAGGGGCTTCTGAGATTTCGTGAAGGCCTCCAGAACCCACAGGAGACCTTCCCAGAGGAAGGGCGAGGAACTCTCTGACTTGCATACATTTAATTAGTGTGATATCAGCTGGCCAGTCACCAGGCGCATAAGGGTGCAATTGCACAAGTTTATTCACCACAAGTTGCAGTCTTCTCCTGGGGAAGGAGGAACAGTTGTGCAAATTAGGTATGCGGAGATATAAGCAGTGTTACATAGTTTGCTGTGTGTGTGTGAAAGAAATTGTGCCATCTAAGTCTCCCTGCCCTAATATTCTGTTTCTAATATTCTGTACAGCAGAAAAATCCCCAGCAGATGCATATTCAAGCCCCAAAGGAGATTTCACAACCTCCCTCTCTAGACAGCTTCTTGTGTACAGCTAGAAAGTTGGCTGTTATTCAGATCTCTGGGGAGACCATTTCAAGCAGTAGAAGCAGACCTATTTCAGGGTTGCTTTCCTAACCTCTTTCCCCTGGAGAGAAAATCCATGATAGCTCCACAGCTCTCTCCATGGTGTATCACTATTCAGCCAATGGGAGGCAATGCCTCTCTTAATATATATGGCAAAAGGTCTGTCATCATTGTTGTTTATTAATTTTGCATAACTAACTATTATAGAAAATTAATCGAAGAAAAAAATAGACTTGTTCCAGCTCTGATTGATTTAATATTTTGTTAGCAGTGCTGATACAGTCCCTTCCCAGAGTGCTTATAGTCTATATCAGGCATGTCCAAAGTCCGTTTTGTGGGCCTAATCCGGCCCGGATTTTACCTAGGGTAAAATCCTAAAAAAAAACCTCAACAACTTCAATCCTAAAAAAGGGTTAACAACTTTGGTCGGTCCTTTGGTCGGCCCCCACGGCCCTTCACTTCATCAAATCTGGCCCTCTTTGAAAAAAGTTTGGACACCACTGGTCTATATTAAACTAGCTGACAGGGATACACGGAGAGGTCATGGTTTGACAGAGAACTAGAAATGAGATAAGGAAGAATTTGGAGTACAAGGTAAGGTTAATCTGTTTCTAGAAACACGTAGTGATGAAGCTAGTCTAGAGGAGGGAAGGAAGTGACTTGATGAAAAGGAGAGGGGGTATGATACAGTCACTGAAAGTGTCATGGCAAGATTCACAGTGGAATAAAAAGCACACCAATAGCAGCTAATCTTGTTGGGATGTTGATAGAGTGCAGGGGGGAAATAAGGAGAGATGTGAGGCATGGTATATGTATAGAGATAATAATAATAATGATAATGATAATGATAATGATAATGATAATAATAATAATAATATTTAAGAGGGAAGACATGTAGGAACAAAAGCCATAAATGTGGAAATTTCAACAATTTAGATAAGAGCTGACCACAGCATGGACATGCTGCCCAGGTTATTCAAAAATAGAAGAATTATGGTTCTTAAAAGGGAATTTAATATCAGGTCATCTAAACAAAAATATTGGAGCATTAAGAGGAAGACGTTGCTCGTGGTGAGTACATATGTAGGGCTAATGATGAGGTAGACCATTCCTTCATCTTTGTTGGATATTCAAATAGCAGAACAAATGAGTGGGTAATACATGTCATAGGTATTCTGGCTTGGGCGGGGTATAAATAGTAAATTATTATTATTATTATTATTATTATTATTATTATATCAGTAGACAAAGCCATATTCGTTTTTGCAGGGAAAGCGGCAGAAACCGTTTACCAGGAAAATATCCTTATTTAAGGTAGGCAGCCGTGCACCTAATGTTTCTAGAAGAATACTATGGATTGGGTGTTCTCTTTTAGTTGACAGAACAATTCAAGCCAACATTTGCAATGCACACTATAGTCTGCATAGTTCAGTCTGTTGGAAATCTGAACAAATAGAAGGCTTCTGTGGCAAATGGAGTGACTGAATTCCCATACATAGATATCATCCAGAATAGCAGTTTTCTGGGGAAAAAAATCATATCTTTGTAGATATCTACAAAGAGATAAATAAAATCAATAGAATTAACATGTGCTTGGAAGAGGTTTTGGGGATGATGTCTGCCTGGCACTGCCTTGTGCATTGCCTAAAGTCTTAGACAACTCCCTTTTGGTTTTAAAGAGTAAATGAAAGAACATGCAAAGAATAATCTGTGGCAGCACAGCCCTTCAGCTAATAAGATAAAGTGACATATGATTTGTGTCAAGCTTCTAGCAGAGAATATAACAGAATCTGAATCTGAAATAGTAAAGAGAGTTTGAAAGACAAGGGGCACCCCACACTACTGGTGTGTTCAGCACTGTTGTTTCAGTGATTATCATTGCTGAACGCATCTCTACATATTGTATGTGCACATGGATTGAATCTTCTTTTGGAGGATTGAGATTTATTTATTTTAATTTATTTCCCTAAAATAACACACTGAATTTGAGCAGTAGCATTCATTTATTGCTATACAGTAAATGCAAATCAGTTTGATGTGCTTTGCCAGAACTGGGGTGGGTGGGTGGGTGGGGATTTCGAAATGGACATGTGAAGTGACCTGGTTCCAGACTTGGAGGGAAATTGAATTTATCTTCTGTTGAAAAATAATAGGAACAAATTAGTAGATGTAAGATTGCAATCCTAAAGACACTTACTGAGAGTAAACCACATTGAACTCACTGGCATTTACTTTCAAGTAAACATGCTTAGTGTTATACTGTACATTTGCTAAAGATATCTACACATCTTGAATGTACACATCCACCTTTGCACTATGCTAGGAAAGGAACAGTGGGAGAGCTCTGTTCACACCAGTCATTGGAAGATTTGTATCTTTTTAATAAGGTTGAAGTTGTTGAGGAGGTGATGACATCATCCCACCAACTCTCCTCTTCCCCTAAAGACAAATGATTTAAGTTAGCTACACCTCGATCTCCCAATTTGAAATTCTGGATGCCAAGTTGCGCAGGAATTGGATCTTAGATAATATTTTGAACTGCAGGAGTCAGGGAATCAGACCCAAATAATAATAATAATAATAATAATAATAATAATAATAATAATAATAATTTTATTTGTACCCCGCCCTTCCCAGCCAGAGAACCGGGCTCAGGGCGGCTAACATCAATTAAAATCACAACAAAAAACATAAAAACGATCAATTTAAAATAACAGATTAAAATACAAATTTAAAATTCAATTAAAACTGCAGGTCTCAATTTCAAAATAACCCACCAATAAAAGATGAAGCATAAATATTAAACAGAAACCAACCCAAAGGCCAGGTGGAACAGCTCCGTCTTGCAGGCCCTGCGGAAAGATGCCAAATCCCGCAGGGCCCTGGTCTCCCGTGATAGGCTGTTCCACCAAGTCGGGGCCAATATTGAGAAGGCCCTGGCCCTAGTTGAGGCCAACCTAACGTCTTTGTTGCTCGGGACCTCCAAAAGATTATCACTTGAGGACCTTAAGGTCCTACATGGGACATACCAGGAGAGGCGGTCCCTTAAATACGAGGGTCCCAAACCGCATAGGGCTTTAAAGGTCAAAACCAGCACCTTAAACCTGATCCTGTACTCCACCGGGAGCCAGTGCAGCTGGTAAAGCACTGGATGAATGTGGTCCCGCGGCAAAGACCCGGTAAGGAGCCTCGCCGCGGCATTCTGCACCCGCTGGAGTTTCTGGGTCAGCTTTAGGGGCAGCCCCGCGTAGAGCGAGTTACAATAGTCAAGTCTGGAGGTGACCGTCGCATGGATCACTGTGGCCAGATCAGGGCGAGAGAGGTAGGGGGCCAACTGCTTAATACGGCGGAGATGGAAAAATGCCACCTTTGCTGTGATTGCAACCTGTGCCTCCATAGAAAGAGAGGCATCAAAGGTTACACCCAAACTCTTGACGGAAGGCGCTGGCACTAGTTGGGCCCCCGCAAGAGATGGGAGTTGGCCTCCCAACCCCATGTCGTCCCGACCCAGCCAGAGGACCTCTGTCTTCGAAGGGTTTAACTTCAACCGGCTCCCACGCATCCATGCAGCCACAGCCTCCAAGCACCTGGCCAGTGTGTCTGGGACCGAGTCAGGGCGGCCGTCCATCAACAGAAAAAGCTGGGTGTCATCAGCATATTGATGACAGCCCAGCCCGAAACTCCGGACAATCTGGGCAAGAGGGCGCATAAAGATATTAAAAAGCATCGGGGAAAGGATTGTGCCCTGCGGAACTCCACACACCAAGGAGTGTCGCGGCGACAATTCCCTCCCTAGCACCACTCTCTGTCCCCGACCTGAGATAAAGGAGCGCAGCCATTGTCGGACTGTGCCCTGAATCCCCACGTCGGCAACAAATCAGGACAACAATTACAAAATCAATTAGAAAGCAACTCTACCAGGATGAATGTTTCTTAACAATGTTCATAATTGTGAGTCAAGTCACTACACCTCTCATGATACTTGAGAATTTAATAAACCAAACCACAAATTGGAGAAAAGGCATACTGTCAGATATCTATAGAAATTTATTAGCTCAAACATTGGGAGCGCATTGGGGAACATTAACTCTGGAAATTGGCAAGGTTAAGTGGAAAAGGATTTGAAGCAAAGCACTGCTGAAACAATTTCTGCTAGAGTCAGAGAGAACTCTTTAAAGATGGCATTTCTCTGGTACCTTATTCCTCACATTCAAAATAGAATGACTATCATGGTTTCTACATCATGTTGGAGGCAAAGTGGGAACTGAGGAACATTTTTCCCTTTGTGGTGATAATGTGAGAGAATTGCAACATCATCAGGAGGAGTTTTCCATGAAATCAGTACAATTGGTAATCAGTCATTGCTTCCAGACCCACACTTGGCATTATTACATATATTTGAGGGGCTGTGCACAAAAAAACTAGTAACATTCTTACTGATAGCAGCTAGACTTGTAATTGCTAAAAAATTGAAGGTCTTGTCTTGCGATAATTGCTTGCTGGATAATTGGTACCAGAAAGTATGGGAAATGGCATTGATGGAAAAACTTGTGCATCAGACAACTTTCAAGCTGTTTAGTATTGCTTTATTACTTAGAGCATGGATTCAGAACACCAATCATCCCTGGACAACTTTGGATAAGCAGTCTTAAGACCTGTGAATCCATAAGTATAATATCAAACACGGACTCATTCAATGATTATTAAATTGGTATATTGTTAACATGACTCCCACTTAACTAATATTATTCTTATTAATACTAAATACATGGTTTTATTTTATTTTTTAAAAATAGAGGTAGAAGTTTTTGTATAACCTACCTCTTATTCCAAATGCTACGAAGATGTGGCAATTGATCATTGTAAATTCTATATACCAGGCATAGGCAACCTCAGCACGCCAAATGTTTTGGGACTACAATTTCCATCATCCCTGACCACTAGTCCTGTTAGGTAGGGATCATGGGAGTTGTAGTCCCAAAACATCTGGCAGGCCGAGGTTGCCTATGCCTGCTATATACCATACATGCTCCATGCAGTTATCTCAAACCACGCAGAATCCCAGCAGTCTGAACACACCCAAAGACATTTTTCATCTTTATGGCATTTCACAATATTGTAATTAATCTTTCTTGTTTAATTGTTTGTGCCTATATGATAGGCACTGGCATCTATTAAACTGCCTTACTGAGCAGTGCCAAGACACATGAACTTTGGGGTGATGTGCAAATTTCAAATGGAGAGACAGCTTGTATGTGGGGGTGTGGGGCAATGCAAAAGTTCACTTCAGACATGGCAGATTGCACTTTCTCTTCCCCTCCCCACCTACTGTGACATCCAAAATAGTCCTCTATTTTGTTGTGATGTTCAGCTATGACTGACATTCAAGTCTGTATAGTTATATGGTATATAGCTTATAACACTTATAACACCATTGGTTTGTTTTTACGCTGTCCGTCCTTAATATAATAATATGCAGTTCCAGAAGCCTAATGTTTGCATTATCATTCCCCATATTTTCAAATTGAGAGTCTTAGCATGCAGGTGACAAAATAAAATAAGTGACAGGGCTGGAGAAGGTTCCTATAGATGGGAAGGAGCCCTAAAGCTTGCAGGAAAATACTATCTCAAAAAAACTGCCATCTCTCTCCTGAAAATCAGAGGGGACTGAGAGCCATGTATGTACGGTGCCCTCCTGATGCCAGAGAGCAGGTGCAAGCTTCAGCTACCAAAATTGGGAGTTGGACCCAATACGCAAACTATGATTTATTGTATTGTATTGCATACTTATACCTTCTGTCCCTGCTTCTTCATAGCATCCTTGCTGCTGAAACATTAAGTAGAGGTCTCTGAATACCGACTGCTGGGAAGTGAGTGTAGAAGTGTGCTATTGCCTTTATGTCTTGCTTGCTGGCTTCTGAGGAACATCTGGTTGGCTATTGTGGGAAACTGTGGATTCTCGGATGAATCTATGGTTTAACCCAGCAAGGTTTCTGTTATGTTCTTAAGTACTTTGGTTTTTATTGTTCTCTGAATAAATTCCTATTGATTCTAGAGTTCCCATTCTCCCTGGTGGTGACTGGTTACTTGAGTGTGAATTTCCACACAGTCATGAAGCTTGCCAGGACACCTTAGGTTAGTTATTATCCGATCCACTAGTCAGTTAGGTGAGCCACCTAACCTACCTCACAGGGTTGTTGTGAAGATAAAATCTGGAGGGGGACCAAGTACAACATTTGAGCTCTTTGAAAGATAGGTAGCTATAAATGTAATACATAATAATTATACATCTACATGTTACTCAGAATTGTGCAGAGTTCTTGCTGTGGTATTATATTCTCATTACAAGCTCACATTTTCAGTGTGTTCAGCCCTTTATTAGCAAAGTCCTTCTCTGCATGATTGCTAATCTTCCTTCTGTGCTTTGTTTGAGAGAGAGCATGGGATCCAGAACGTCATGCTCATCCTATTGAAAGCTCTATGTTCTTTAGTTAACAATCTTTCTGTATCCCTTTAATCTTTAGAAGAAGTAGTGGATGGCATTGTAGTTCTCGTTATCTGGACCTTTATCATTAGTGGAGATTATACAGATCTAATGGTAGACTATCACTAAGAATTGCTTCTTCCTGATCCACTTAGCATATATTGTTTGATCAGCCTGTCTGCCAGTTCACGTTGATTCCATTCAAACAGATGTTTGAGTTTGCGCCCCTGTGCAGGTGTCATCTAGGCTTACAGAGGTCCTGATTTCCCACCAAAAACCAATTATTCACACCAGAGTTCAAAAGAATTAGTCATATCAAGAATGTAGAGAATGGACCTGCTTTATATCATCTACTGGAAAATGCACTGTAACAGTCAGGTTTGAAGTTATAATGAAAGGAAAAGTGGGATGGGTGGGGGGAGGGACTGAAGCACAGTCTGTCCTACTTCCAATTTTTGCATTTGGCTATTATGAATAATGCTTGTAAATTATATAAAGCACTCTGTTAGCTCAGCAGTTGAGAGAGAAGCATGTTACATCCCCAGGCATCAAAAGAACAGACAGAAGAAAGGGGCGGGGAGAGAGGCATTAAAGTTTGAGTTCTTTTAATTTTTGCACATGTGCTTTTGAAAAATCAGTGTGTAACTTAAAGCTGCTGTCATAAGCAAGCAGCTGTACAGGGATTTATCCGACCCCTTCCTAATGCTTTCAATTCTTGAGCATGTCTACACTAGGTGGATGAGGTGGGTGTATTTGTGTCTGTGTGACAGACAGACATTAACCGTTTTACAATTGTTTCTGAAGATGGAGGCAGCTATATGGGGAATCCCTTTTAAGAATGTTTGCCTTTTTCCCTTTGTCAAAGCACCTTCTGCTGCCGTGGAGAGGGGCACATTGGTCCCGGGAATGTAATTATTTAGTAATTCTTGGCCAAAGAGGATTAGCAGGTTAAGACAATTCCAGCAGGTAGTCCCAGAACAAGAAGGAAGAGAGAGGACTAGATAGTTGCGGGCCCAGGCACAGAAAGCATGCAGCCCAGTGCAGGGCCATCTCAGGTAGAAATAAGACTCAGGACATCAGTATTAGGTTTAAATAGGCTACAACTTTTATTGTTCACATATGTAAATAGGCTTTGGCGATGGCATTGGGTAGGCATCAGGTATCAAGCAGTCCACCTGTTGGTTGATAAGAGGATGGGTCAACCCTGTATAGAGGGTTGCCTTATGACATACGTCAAATCAAGATGAGCCCAACAGGGCCACCACTTGGAAGGGTGCTATGGCCCATTGGCTCCTGTGTGGACTTCTGAACAGATACACCCCTTCCCAGACCCTTTTAGCTATGTACTCAATAAGCTACAGATACAACCCAATGCCTTGTCCACCATACAATTTCTTCCCATTCCCTTATAAAAGTGGGCTAGTGGGGGGTGTGGTTTCTACCCTTTCCCTGAAGAGGAGAACTCATGAGGTCAAGCGCTGGAATGGAGGAATGGATAACCAGACCTTGACCCAGATATCCAGAGTTTCCATCCAGGGCCCTGTCTAAAATATTTGGAGATGTTTACAGAAACGTACTCGCTGTAGTGGGTGTACAGATCATGCAAGATTTACAGGAACCAACCTGAAATGCTGTTAGAACTGAGCAAGCAGCATTCTGAGCAGTGAATTGTTAGTCTAGGCACTCCTCAAAAACAGAACCAAATGAAAGGATCGTAGATACGTGCTATGTGTGTGTGACAGTTGTTTCAAGTGGTGTTAATTGTCATTAAGAATCTAGCAGGAGTATTATAAAACCAAGAAATTAACCTAAACAAGCTTTCTTTCAGCTCTTAACTCTCTCTGACCCTCCTGCTCTCTCGCTATGCTTTTTATGCTGAGTCACTTCTGTTCCCTTAACTTCTTCCTTCCCTCTATGACTTCTGTCCTAACACACTTACTTACTGTGTTTCCCTGAAAATAAGACACTGTCTTATATTTATTTTTCCTCAAGAAGACACACTATGGCTTATTTTCAGGGGATGTCTTATTTTTATTACGTCAGTTGCTGCCCGTCTTCTTAACCGCTCCGCATCGGTACGCTGCATAGCCACTCCTATCATTATGTCTTATTTTCGGGGTATGGCTTATATCGCACAAATGCTTAGAAATCCTGCTACGGCTTATTTTATGGGTATGTCTTATTTTCGGGGAAGCACGGTAGTTCCACATATATTGATACAATGGTGGAGGAGGAAACTTTAGAACTGCAGACCCTCCAAGTGTTCCTATTTTCCAGGGACACCCCTGATTTAGAGAAGCCGTCCCCGTTTCTGATTTGATCCCAGAAAGACCCACTTTTTCTTAAAAGGTAAAGGACCCCTGACAGTTAAGTCCAGTTGCGGACGACTCTGGGGTTGCAGCACTCATCTCGCTTTACTGGCCGAGGGAGCTGACATTAGTCCGCTAACAGTTTTTCTGGGTCATGTGGCCAGCATGACTAAGCCGCTTCTGGCGAAACCAGAGCAGCACATGGAAACGCCATTTACTTTCCCGCCACAGCGGTACCTATTTATTTACTTGCACTTTGACGTGCTTTCGAACTGCTTGGTTAGCAGGAGCTGGGACCAAGCAATGGGAGCTCACCCCTTCACATGTCCCTATTTTTATTGGAAAAATGTTGGAGGGTGTGGAGTTAGCCAACCCCAAGTCGTCTGAAGGCAATACTGTATAGGGAAGGTTAAAAAAAAAAGTTAATGACTTATTATGTTTTTATATATGTTGGAAGCTGCCCAGAGTGGCTGGGGGAACCCAGTAAGAAGTTGGTTTATTTAGCAACATGCTGCTACTAAACTATATACAAAATGGAACTAGTCAGATCTTCTTAGCTTCCTCTCCCTGCTGGTGTCATCCAGAATTGATTCCCTCCATACAGTTGTTTCTAAATCACTTTAGTTCTCATTACAAAGACAGTCAGTGGTGATAACCTAGTACGGATGGGGATATTGCATTATAGCCCTTCAAGTTCAAAACTTTCCACAAAGAAGGAATTTCAAGAGAAAGGTGACCAGTAAGGTATTTGCCATGAAGAACTGCCCTAAATTCCAGATCTCATAACTGCTCTCCAATGTTAGCTTCCTACAGCTTTTGTTTTATAATCAGATTTTTTAAATAATCTTACAATTTAGATTGATCCTTCTTAAATCCAGGGTGAATGTTCTATGGTATAGACTGAATATCATAAGGCCTCAACTAACTTCATTTTGAAACCAAACTTAAAGGAAGAGGAGAAATAAGAAAGCTAGCTTACTGTTCCTGTCAGCTACAAACACCACACACAATCTCCAAACATTGAAACAGGAAGTTTCTAACAACTGTTCAATGCCCAGTGTTACTCTGTTTCCCAGGGCTTATGGTACTATCACTTTTGAGAGTTCTGGTGGGGCACAATACAAATTTCTGCTAGGAATGAGTTGTAGCAAGTAGGGTCAGAGAGGCTTGTCATCTACATCTGTTGCAGAAGATCATGCATTGTTCAGAGACTTAAATCTGTCTATTTTTTAGTAGCTTCTGTTTGCTTCATACTATGTTGCTGCAGATGGCAGGACAATATTCAGTGCTTCATACCTATCCCTCCTCCACTTTCTGACAAAGGCTGTTACAGGAGAGAAATGTGAACACTGCTTATAATGTCTTTACAATGTCCCAATAACCTCTGAATCTTTGTCCCTGTTATCGGAACCTTACCAGTGTTCCCTAGTGTACAGTAATTTACTCACACTGTGCTGGCTTTATTTTATTGTTTTGAACCCAGCATTTGAATTTATCAGGTTCATTTAGAATTTCAGCTTCTGTTCTTAGTCCAAATGTTGCAGTTCCCCACAGTTTTGTAGAAACTAAAGTTCAATCCTGTTTGTCTGATTCCACTCAAAATCGATAAACAGAATGGCTGCTAACAAGCTGATTTCTGATAGTACTATGTTACTGGGAATTGCAGCTGCAGATAGCTTTGTGCCTTATTGCATTTTGAATTCTGAAATAAGCCCAGTCAAAATCCTTGCATCTTTTCAGAGCTTTCTTTATGAAAGATGCATCTTTTCATTACCAAACGTGTCCCTGTTGTGCAGAATTTTGAAGAATCTCTTCTTCCTGCGATTATGCAGACTGGCAATTTTATCCAGTTACTGTTTCAAGGGTCAAATGCAGAATGCTGCTAAGTCTATAAATGAATGGGTAACATAGATTGTAGCTCTGAGGGGATTATGGTGTTAAGGGATGCTTATATTTGAAGCCGGACTAGAAATAGTATTTGATTTTTTCCAGCATATCCTACAGTAAATATTAAATCAACAAAGTTTCTTTGAAAGTCATCCTGAATCTATGAGACTGATTTACATGAGCTTTCTAACTGGGTTAATTGGTATTTAGTGGTGTGAATTTAATATAGGTTAGCTAGTCATTATTTAAGACTCTGTATTGACTCAGTTCTTAGAAACCATTCTTAACATAGTGCGTGTCTGCTAGTAATTTAGTATGTGTTACCAGCTCATATCAATAGAGAGTAGGTGAAATTTAAAATTTCACATATTTGAGGCTAGGCTTCTGCACCTTAAAAGCAAGGATTAATAGTGTCACTCTTGTGGCATCTACTTTATTTGTAGTGCCATGACTGAGTTCACAATCTTTTCACACACAAAAACACTCCTGATCTCCAACCCCCCAGTGTGGTGTAGTGGTTAAGAGTGGTAGACTCGTAATCTGGTGAACCGGGTTCGCGCCTCCGCTCCTCCACATGCAGCTGCTGGGTGACCTTGGGCTAGTCACACTTCTCTGAAGTCTCTCAGCCCCACTCACCTCACAGAGTGTTTGTTGTGGGGGAGGAAGGGAAAAGAGAATGTTAGCTGCTTTGAGACTCCTTCGGGTAGTGATAAAGTGGGATATCAAATCCAAACTCTTCTTCTTCTTCTTTGTTTCAGCATCCTAATTTAAGACCCCACCCCAAGGCGCTTTATTTTTTTCCTATCTTTAAATGACTAGGAGTCAGAAAATGCTGAGCAATCTACTACAAATCACCCGTTTACATTCTTTACAGTCTAGCCTTAACAACTGTGTGATAAAGCAAGTGAACTTTCCCCAATAGAACCAGTTAGATTTTGTTCTGTCATGCAGTTGTTAAAGGCAGTACCAGAAATTAAACTTGAGCAGTCTAACAAGACAGTGACACAGAAAGAAATGCTGTGATGTAATTGATGTAAACTCAGGCACAGGTCCATTTGGGATTGACACAGCCCCCACCCCACCACCCACTACTTAGGCTTTGCTAAAGAAGGGATAGCCGGATTCTTCTGGAAGATTTCATTTCTACGTTGTTCCTCCCCATCCTACAAGACAGGGGGCACATATAGAATAATAATTAGGAACCCAAAGTGACAAGTATGTGCAATCATATCCCAGCTGTCTTTGGGAAACATGACAGAGGTAAAAAAAAAAAATATCAAGTAATATTTTTTTTTAACCCAGGGGGTTACTTTCAGCTTTCTCTTGTATGCACTACATACATAATCTGGGAAATAAGTGTAATTAATTTATGAAGGCTTTTGTTGGTTTTTGGAGCCTTTGGCTGATGGAGAAAAGTTAATGTTCCATTTGATATGTCTTTCACTGGAAGATCAGTTTAGTCCCAGAAATATAACGGTATGTGCCATAATGTTTTTAGTGTTCAGAAATAACCATTTTGCTTTTCACTTCCTTACCTTATTTGTTCCCGAAGTGATAACACTTTATTTTTTAAATAACACATCCCTGCTTTATTTTTAATTTACTTAGGTCACAAGCTGAAAGTACAGAGAAATTAGAAGCACTTGAAAAGAGCTGGATTTCTGAATTCAGTTGTTTGTGTTATATGCAGCTGGAGGCTTGGCTTCTATTTCAAAAGCTGTTTGTACTCCAGGCACAAACAGGTGGCAGGGGGTTATAAATAATTGGTAGCATAAGCCCAAGTCAATATCACAAAGTCTTTAATGACACATGTTCCTTGAATCTGGCCGTTGTCTGCATGATCCTTCAAATCCTGTTATGAATCTTCTGTAATTAACAGCTTTCAGTAACATGAGAATATTTTGGGCTTTCATGTCTGAGGTGAGGAAGATTGATGCTCACCGTACATTTCACCTGATTTATTTAATTTATTTGCATACTTACAGGGTTGATGAAGTGCCATATAACAGACTCATTATGGAGGCTCACAATAACATTATTTAGAAATGTAAGAAACCACAAGAAGTCACACTGCAATGAGCTACTGTATAGACATGGATTTAAAAATAGATGTTTCAAGACCAAATGTCTCAGACTGTTCTTTGTCCCTGCTCTTCTAAGGGCCAAACTAGATCAGACGAGATACCATACCATTTAGCAATGGTGTGAATGGCTTTTCTGAAGTAACTAGCAACTGCAGAGATGGCATAATCTGGAACAAGACCCTGTTGTGGGTGGGTTTAGAGGACTTGGACCCCATGGTGTTCCTGATCCTTTGCCTGCTATTTTCATGGGGAAAGAGCTTCCATGAGTGTAAATCAGAGCTTTCTTTTCAGTGCAAATAGCATGTATAGTTCCACACTGGAGAGCAAAAGCTTAAAGTCCTTGCCAGGGTCCTGATAAGATTGCCCCCCACCACATTCCTGAAATTTACTTAAAAAATAAATACAGTATGCTCCTACCAAGAACATACTTAGTTGGTTCCTAAGGTGCTACTGGAAGGATTATTTTTTATTTTTTATTTTGTTTTGACTATGGCAGACCAACACGGCTACCTACCTGTAACTGAGAAACAAAAGTTCAGCTATGCATTTGTAACTGACCACCTAAATAGGACTTCTGGATTTGAAACTGCCAATGCCAATGGAGCACTACCTGAAAAAGTGAGGGCAGATGCTAAAACCTCACTCTATATTTTCCTTGAGCTTTTTGACGAGACCAATTTAATTCCCCTCTTCCCTTGGCAGGTGGCAAAGTCTGTGAGTTCCCTTGGGAGCCATCTCCAGGACTGATTGTATGTCAATTCTATTTGTAGCATGATGTTTCCATACAAGCACATCTTAGCACATCTTTCTGCTCTCCCCTATACATTACATCTCTTAACTACTGCGTAGTTTTGCTTTCAGAGAGACACTATACCGAAACAGTTTCAGAAGCAGCACCTAAAGCAATGGTGCCCACAGGATCATTGTCAAAATATTTATTTGTTGGTTAAAAAAATATTTATAAACTGCCCACTCATATAAAATATTAAGGTGGCTATGACAATATATGCAGATACAATGAAACACGAGATACCTTTAGAATAGTAGAAAATAATAAATGACTCACGCATCTTGAGAAAATTTAAACAACTTAATTTTGGATTGAGGACTTCAGCAGGACTCTAGCTCTAATTAAATATATTATGGTCTAATGTAAATAGTTAGATCTTTTTAGATGTAATTAAGAACCCGTTATTCTACACAAAAGTGCATGTTTTTGAAAATGTGCTTACATATACACCCCCTGCTGAAAGCTTGCCTTCTAATCAGTCAGTCCACGATTCTCTCTCTCTTGCATCTGTCAGTGTTTGCATTTGCAGTTCCCTCTGCTTGCTACTCTCATGAAGTCAAGTTACTACCGTTTATCCTTACTCCCAGATCACTATCACTTTTAGCATGCACACAAATCCCCTACTCTATCAAATTAGGTAAATAGCTGGCATTTCATCAGCTGAAAGCAGCTCAACATGCAGTGCAGGTATAAAGCAGCCATAGAAGTCCTACTGAGCAAGCTGAAAGCAGAGCCAGCCTAGGCTACATATCCTTCCCTCACCCCATGGTTAGCTACTAAATGCCAGTGTTCATTCATAGGTTTTGATAAATATGTGACTACATATAGCTAGTGGTGAGGGAATATTGCCAATGGCACTTTCTTCATTTATTCCATACATCAGGAGGTTGGTTATTCAAGGGAACTGTAACTCTTCCTGTATCACACCAATACTACTGCTGGGCTGGCAATAAAATGCATCCATCTTTGGTATGAATTATTGTGGAACTTAATCCAGTTATATTTTTCCCCTCTGCAAAACTAAAGGTCTTTGCTTGTGAAGGAAGGCAGTGTTGGCAGGAGTTGAACACCATTTCAAGTTGGACTCAAACGGGTCTGGACTCAACCTCAAAATGGGATGAGGCTCTTTGAATGGAGGGGGGAGAGCTTGCATTCAGAACCTCCCAGTATTGAGTATACTCCCATCATTATCAGCTAGTCAGAAAACTTGCTCTAGCGAGGAATGTTGGGCTAATAGTCACCAGTTTTATTCTCTTCCTCTCTCTTAGTTAGCTGGCTGTTTTGCCATAATAAACTTTGATTGATTGATTCCTCACTCTTTAGAGCACAGCTAGCCAAGACAGTGTGCACCAGAAACTGCTGGATTGCAACTACCATTGGCTTCCGCAGGCTGGCCAATGGTTAGGGGTGTTGGGAGCTGTATCACACCTGCAGGGATACTCCTGTTTTCAAACAAAGGACAGAAAGCAAATGGTTAATAGAGAACAAATAGGTTGCCCAGAATTTTCACTTTTAGGGTAACTTCAGTGTTTGTACTCTGTAGGAAAAGATGGAATTTTTGATGGGGTGGTTATTTAGCATGGCTGATTCAAGAGGACTAAGAAATTTTAGAATGACTATTCCAAGTTAGAGGAACAAGGAACACAATGGTAACCAAAAAGTAAAGCAATGCAGATTGAAATGTATGCTACTTGCCATGCTCAGCCTTATAGTAGCAGTCACGTGGGGTGTGTGTCTTGGGCATAATGTTAGATACCTGTTGTCAAAAAAGCAAACAGGATAGAATGCATTTTTAAGAGAGGGGAAAGAACAAATAATTATTATACAAAATGGCGATTCTTTCTTTTATGAAATGTAATGTTCAGCCCAAATAACTCATCTCAAAATGAAGAATGCAAAACTGTAGGTGACTCAGAGATTGATAGTAAGTTTTTGCTCATGAAGAAGTCTTACAAAAACAATGAAAAAATACAATATTAAAATTAGACATGTAAGGAATAGGTAGCACAAAAGATACAAAATATGAGCGAGTTTTAGGGAAATGTATTTCAGGAACTATTGTTGAATGTAAGAGCTTAGGATCATTCACAAAAAGGGAAAGTCTGCATACCTGAAACAGAAGAAATACTTTGTCACAATTCATTAATGGAACACAGTGCCAAATGAAGCTGCTGAGTCACAATTGAGAGAGAGTTGTAGAAAGATTTGGAAGAAACCAGCTCCAAAGCCCATTTAATACTATCAAATTCTATAGCATAAGAAAGCTATATTTTCCTGATAGAAGTTAGGTATATTGTTTTACCATATACTAATGTCTTTGGGATATTAGAAGAACTGGAATTAGCTACATTTTCAGAAATGGGAATAAAAGGAAGATTGTCTAAATATAATCAAATGTTGCAGAATGAAAACAAACCCATAATGGTAAATGGGAAGAGAATTTTAGAGTAATAGTAAAATTGTCTAATTTCTCTACATGTACACAACAACAGCAATATTTGAATAGGTTGTTGTTGTTCAAGTGCACAGGGAAAAATATACCCCATCCCCTACCTGATGCAAGTTTCTAAAAATATGTCTAACTTACCTTGTCAATTATACCTTAAAGAGTATTGGAGGAAAGTTATTAAGATCATTTATAACAAGACATAATATCCCTTGTGACCCACTGGTTGCTATTTTTTATTGTTTAGACCCTGCTAACCAATACCAGAGGAATAATGGCAAACAGAGGGATAGACAGAATCCTTCAATTTTTTAATTCAGCCTGATGATTGCTTGTTGCTGACCTCTATTATAAGATATTTAGCCTTTTCAAGTTAGAGTCATGATGAGTTAATATTAAATTTATTGAGTTCAGCAAGATTATTAGTTGAAAATCAGGAAAAGTCCCCCTCTCCTTCATTAGAAGACAGATTTTATAAAATTTGGTAGATGGCTGTAATGGCTAAATGGCCACTGTAGCAATTTGCAGAAAGGTAAACAAAATTATGATGCAATTTTATTAAAATGGAAATGTTATCTGTATTTCCCTAGAGCCCTGAGGGAACTGAATTAGAATACCTAAATATGTGTGCTCTTTATTCTGCTGTTTATGAGTATGCATAAATTACTATTTTTAAACAGCTGAGCACATTATTCAACATTTGGGTAGTGTGGGGTGCTTTGTTCCTCATCAAGGTGTTCCATGCATTGAATAACTGTAAATTAACATTCATGCCCAGACCATTGAATTTATAAGTGAAAGCATCTAAGATAACCAGTGTTCTTTCCTGTGGAGTTCTACATTATCAAAATAGGAGCTCCCCTTCATAGTACAAGGAAGCAGCCTTATGTGGAATTAGACCATTGGTTCGTCTAGCTCAGTAGGGGTGGCTAACCAGTATGAAGGCCTAATCCAGCTCCGAAGCAAATTTTTCTGGTCTCCCACGATATCACTGATTTTAATGGTGGAAACAAAAAAGGAGGGAAAAAGCACCGGGGTAGACAGCACAGCACTGTGGTAGACAGAGCCCAGCACTCTGATGGGTTTGCAAACCACCCCTCCCCAGTCATCATGATGATCCTTTCATGAGTAGACTAGATGCAATAGCCCACCCCTCCCAATAACGGGCATTTGTGCCTTTGTATATGTGAGAGTGTCTGAAGGTCAACATAAAAAAAAACTAAGATCATGGCCACTGGTCCCATCACCTCCTGGCAAATAGAAGGGGAAGAAATGGAGGCAGTGAGAGATTTTACTTTCTTGGGTTCCATGATCACTGCAAATGGTGACAGCAGTCACGAAATTAGAAGACGCCTGCTTCTTGGGAGAAAAACAATGACAAACCTAGACAGCATCTTAAAAAGCAGAGACATCACCTTGCCGACAAAGGTCCATATACGGTAGTTAAAGCTATATTTCCCCCCAGTAGTAATGTATGGAAGTGAGAGCTGGACCATAAAGAAGGCTGATCACCAAAGAATTGATGCTTTTGAATTATGGTGCTGGAGGAGACTCTTGAGAGTCCCATGGACTGCAAGAAGATCAAACCTATCCATTCTTAAGGAAATCGGGCCTGGGTGCTCACTGGAAGGACAGACCCTGAAGCTGAGGCTCCAATACTTTGGCCACCTCATGAGAAGAGAAGACTCCCTAGAAAAGACCCTGATGTTGGGAAAGATGGAGGGCACAAGGAGAAGGGGACGACAGAGGACAAGACAGTTGGACAGTGTTCTCAAAGCTACCAACATGAGTCTGACCAATCTGCGGGAGGCAGTGGAAAACAGGAGTGCCTGGCATGCTCTGGTCCATGGGGTCACGAAGAGTCGGACACGACTAAACGACTAAACAACAACAACAAATATGTGAGAGTGTAGAGTGGCCAAACCCACTACTGGCATGTGGCCCCCAGAGGTTTTGCAAAGGATGAAAGTCGCCCTTGAACCAAGAAAAAGAATAGTCACCCTGGTCTACGCATCTGCCAGTTGTTCTCTGGGGTTTCAGATAGGAAACTTCCCCAACCCTACCTGGAGGTAGCAAGGACTGAACCAGCATCTTTTGGAAGCAAAACATGGGTTCTGCCACTAACCCCTCCTTACTGACATGACATTAATATTTCACCAGAAATTGAAACTATGGGAGGGGGAGATATTTGAGAGTTAAGCAGGTGATTCATCTTGCCCTGGGTAAACATGGATTTGAGGTGTGGCAGCATAGTAAAAACTGGCAAATATTTATTATATTTCGCTCATGTTTTAATTACCATCACATCACAAAAACTAAAATTAGCCT
Organism: Lacerta agilis; assembly: GCF_009819535.1. NCBI lineage: Eukaryota > Metazoa > Chordata > Lepidosauria > Squamata > Lacertidae > Lacerta > Lacerta agilis. The sequence continues at coordinate 68,183,205 of NC_046313.1, forward strand.
ACATTATTCTAGGTTTCTTGTAAATTTGCACAATTCTGTTGCTGAACTTGAATTCAACTTGTTCATCTTAAGCTGCATCTTGTTCTTATATTGGAATAAAGGTAAAGGTAAAGGGACCCCTGACGATTAGGTCCAATCGCGGACGACTCTGGGGTTGCGGCACTCATCTCGCTTTATTGGCCGAGGGAGCCAGCGTACAGCTTCCAGGTCATGTGGCCAGCATGACTAAGCCGCTTCTGGCGAACCAGAGCAGTGCATGGAAATGTCGTTTACCTTCCCTGCGGAGCGGTACCTATTTATCTACTTGCACTTGGACGTGCTTTCGAACTGCTAGGTTGGCAGGAGCAGGGACCGAGCAACGGGATTTCACAGCATGCATGCACCCATCAAGAGTCCTCAGTTGCAAGGTTATCTGAGGATGTAATATGTATAGATATTCTTCAAGATGAGCTTAGTATTTGACATAACTCATCAGAGTTGTCAGTCCATGACATTAATCATCACTGTAATCTCTTAACAAAATTACATTGTAGTTGAAGAGTGTATTAATGTTTTAATTTCAGTTCAAATGTCCAACCAATAATTAAATTGATTTTTTTTCAGCTAGGAAATGAAAACAAATCTGTGACTAGTAATCACTGGGATGTTCTCTCTGTGTGTGTTGAATTATTTGGTTAGTGGAGTGAAGATATATTGCTTTATTTGTTCTGTATTTCTGTATGTTCTGTATTTTGTATTTCTTAACCTTTGGAAGCAGCATAGTATCAACAGTATGTACTAGAGCAGATACAGAAACCTGAAATATTTTGTGGTCAGGTGCTATAATTACTCAAAATAATATAATCACCAAATGGCACCATCAGTGTTTGATGGTTTGAACCTATGAAGGAGCAGGCAGGTGTAGTGCTGTAGAGGTTGTTTGCTTCTCAGGGGTCTTTTGAATGGAGTCGGTTGTCTCTACAAAGTGCTTGTAAAATCCATTTAGAAATGCTGCAGAGGCATCATGTGCAGCAGGAACTGCAGAAGCAAGACAGTTACTGTGATTGCCTGAAGCAGATCAGAATGTGATGGAGAAAGTGGGACAGTGCAGCAGAGAGGAAGGCGTTTCATTTGTCATTATGTGTTTCCAGATTTCCTGGTATGTCCAATTCCCTACACTGAATTGATAAGTGTTCTATTGATTCTTCGTAAAGCTCTCTTGATCCATCTGAGGAGCAGTGTGTTAGCACACACACCCCACCCCCACCCCGTAGCCTCAACCATCTACCCAGGTAGAAAGTGAATAATGCACTGAGCAGCTGCTCCCTGCTTGTTTCTACCTGTGGTACCCTTGCAGGGCAGTTTGCATCTGCAAGACAATTTGTTTTCCTAGAGGGGCCAGCCAGTTCCTGATGGCAGATGCCCATGTCTGACTGTACTAGCTGCTCCACTGGGGCTTAAAAGGAACATTGCCTTGGGCAGCGGGCCTGGCAACACCAAAAAAGGGAAGAAACCCTTTCAGAGTTGGTCCTGTGGGAACCACTAGGGCAGGCATGCCCCAAAGTCCGTTTTGTGGGCCTAATCCGTCTTGGCGGTTTATTCTGGTCCCCGTGGCAGTTTATGTCCCGGGGTAAAATCCTAAAAAAAAAAAAAAAAGCTCAACAACTCTGGGGTAAAATCATAAGAAAAACTCAACAACTTCAATCCTTTTTTTTTTTTTTTTTTTTTTTTTTTTTTTAAATCTCTCTTTATTATTTAAAAATACACATAAAAATACAAATACACATAAAGACAAACACAAACACAACAAAGTAAACATAAACATAAACAAACTGCTATTCTTCTCTTTTCTTATTTACAAACAAATTCTTGTACCTCCAATTATCCTCATTGCATTTTTAAGCTATTATACCTATATCGCGTACAGTTATATATTTCATTTACAAATCATAATTTTCCATCCTTAAGTCTCTATTTGTTTACCTTAAAGGTTCAGTCTGCATCTGCCATTAGGATTCCACTTATACCATTACTCCTTAAGTAATCTTTGAATATCCTCCATTCTTTCCATACTTCCTGGGACATTTGATTCCTAACTTTACTTGTTGTTTTTGCTAAATACAGATATTCTAACATTAAATTTTGCCAGTCCGTTATAGTTGGTGCTACTGGATTCTTCCAGTTTCTGGCCACTAACATTCTTGCTGCTGTTATACCGTATAAGCAAATTACTCTTTCTGGTTTTTTGATCTCTTCCGGCAAGATGCTTAACAGGAACATTTCTGGTCTCTTTTTGAATGTGTGCTTTAAGAGTTTTTTGTGTTCTTCATATACAGCGTTCCAAAAATCACATATAACCGGACAGGTCCACCACATATGTTTGTACGACCCGATTTCTTTATTGCACCTCCAACACAAAGGGGATCCATTTCTGTACATTTTAGCTAATTTTTCTGGTGTCTGGTGCCACCTATACATCATTTTTAATGTATTTTCTCTAAGGTTATAACAGGCAGTGAATTTAATATCCTCCTGCCACAATCTTTCCCATTGTTCCATCATTATATTGTAACCTAAATCCTGGGCCCATCTCACCATTACTGATTTTACTTCTTCCCCTTTGAGTTCCCATTCCAAAAGTATATTATAAATACGTGAAATAAATTTCCCTTTGCTTTGGAGGACCTCTTTTTCAAATTTAGATTTTTCTTTTGCTAACCCAATTTTTTTATCAATTGCCAATCTTTGATAAATTTGAAAGTATTGCAGCCAATCTGTGAGATGTACTTTAATTTCTTCGTATTTTTTCAGATGTAGTTCGTTTTGTTTTTCTTCTAATAACATTTGGTATGTGGCTCTTCCTCCTTCCATATTTGTCTTTTTAATTGTTATTACATCTATTGGCGATGTCCACAATGGTATTTTGGGTTCTAATACATTTTTAAATTTAGTCCAAATTAAGTATAACGATTTTCTGATTAGGTGGTTAAGGAACCCCTTGTGGACCTTCACCTTTTCATAAAATAAATATGAGTGCCAACCATACCTGTTCTCCACACCTTCCAGGTCTAGTAATTCGGTATCCTTTAACAACATCCAATCTCTTAACCAATTAATCCCTGCTGCCGCATGGTAAAGTTCTAAATTCGGCATGGCAAATCCTCCCCTTTCTTTCCTGTCTGTTAGTAACTCATATTTAATCCTCGGTCTTTTCCCATTCCAAATAAATTTGGAAAGATCTCTTTTCCACTCTTTAAAACACTTCATTCCCCCCAGGATTGGTATTGCTTGAAACAGAAATATCATCCTGGGTAGGACGTTCATTTTGACGACCGATATCCTACCCCAAAAAGAAAGGTGTAATTTGTTCCAAACTTCCATTTTAGTTTTAATTTCCTTCCATGTCTTTTTGTAATTATCCTCAAAGAGATTAATGCACCTTGGTGTTATATAGATTCCTAAATATTTTGCTTTATTTTTAATTTCTAGACCTGTCAGTTGTTGTAACTCCTCTTTTTCTTTTTTGTCCAGATTCTTAGTTATTAAAGTTGTTTTTTGATAGTTTATTTTCAGTCCTGCCACTTTGCCGTAATCATTAATTATCTCTAATGCCACAGGTATATTTTCTTTGGGATCTTGAGTTGTTATTATCAGGTCGTCCGCAAACGCCCTGACTTTATAGGTGTTTTTCCCAATTGTTATCCCTTTTAGGTTTTTTTCCTTCCTGATGTTATTTAGGAGAACCTCTAATACTATCACAAAAAGTAGAGGTGAAAGAGGACACCCTTGCCTTGTTCCCTTGGTTATGGTGAAGCTTTCTGTCACACTCCCGTTTATTATAAGCCTGGCTCTTTGATGTCTGTAAATCGCTTCTATAGCTCTCCTTATGTTTCCTTTTAATCCTATTTTTTCTATCTGAACTTTCATGAACTCCCAGGAGACATTATCAAATGCCTTCTCGGCATCCAGCAACAATAGTGCTGCTTTTTTGTTGATTTTGAACTCCAAGTATTCTAATATATCTATTATATTTCTTGTATTGTTTGATAGTTGCCTTCCTGGAATAAATCCAGTTTGATTAGGATGTACTATTTCTTTAATTACTTGTTTTAGTCTATTTGCAATTACTCCTGCAAATAGCTTATAATCGCTATTTAAAAGCGAGATCGGTCTATAATTTGACATCACGTCAGGATCAGCATCTTGTTTTGGCAGGAGTGTGGAGTAGTAGTCAACAACTTCAATCCTAAAAAAGGTCAACAATTTCGGTTGGCCCTTCACTTCATCAAATCTGGCCCTCTTTGAAAAAAGTTTGGACACCACTGCAGGCAAGGATGCTGCCCCCTGGTAGTTTGACTTGTTGATTGGGTTGGTTTCCAGGTGAGAGACAGGAACAACTGTGAGGGGCTGCATATGCCTAGCCATCCTCTTAATCAGATTGGACTACTGTAGTGCCCTCTTTTTGGCGCTTCCCTTGGGATTAGTCTGAAAGCTGTAGCTGATGCAGAATGCTGTAGCCAAATTGTTGAGGGCAACACCTGCATGTGGCACATACTACATTTGTTCTGAGGAAACTGCACTGACTGCCGATCTGCTATGGGCCATGCTCACAGTCTTGTTGTTAATATATAAAGCCATGAACAACTCGTGGCAAAGACAGCCTGCCCCTGTATAGACTTGTGGAAATTCTACTCATGGTACTACACCCTACAGAATATCATAGGGCGGTGACCCAAAAATGGGCATTTACCACTGTTGCCTCTATACTATGAAATACTTTTCTGTCTGCCATACACAAAGCAGCAAATGTGAGTTGCATCAAACATCTTGTAGAGACAGATTTTTTTTGCCTAGGTTTTCCCTGACCCATAGATTAGAACCTAATTTTCACTTGTTTGAATTCCTGTTTTTAATATGCTTTAGTACTATCATTTTACTGGCTTTATGCTGTACTTTGGTTTCAGTGATAATGTTTATTGTTTCCATTGTGTATACCACTTAGAGGTTTTTAAATATAAAGCAGTTTATAAATGCTTTTAACTAAATAAATAAATTGTTTATGATAGTGATCAGTTGTTAGTAAGCCATGACACAATAAAACACTTAAAGATCCCAATCGTTTTGAAAAATAGATATTCATTAATAAGTATTTTAGGTATGCTGTAGTACTCTGCTTATATCTAAAGTAGCCACTGTTAATGTAAAATGCTGCATCTCAAGTCACCTAAGGCTGCGAGTACATGTCCAATCACATTAGAAATAAGAAATGTATTTGGAAAAAAGTGCCTTGGGGCATATCAGGACATTCTTGACAAAATGTGCATTGTTAGCACTGTGGTAAGGTAAGGCTCAGGAACTGAAAGAATGTAGTCATTTTCTTGCAGTGAAATGCCTAGGGGGCTCTCAAAGAAAGCACTCTTGAGTTGAACATGAATCCTTTACATCCCATAATATCTGACCCATCCCCAGGACACATAGGTTATGGACTATTTTTTAAGCAGCATCCATTACTTCTAAAAGAAAGAGTTTTTTAGGCAGTCATAATATGTAGTGTTTTTCTCAATAAAGAAGGTGCTGTCCTGACAGGGAGAGACAAAAGCAAGGGGCTTTGCCTCAGTGTAAGAAGGTAAGATGCTTATTATTTGGGGGTGCCTGTTGTTATGAACTTCAAGTGCCCCGACGTTTTCTGCAGAACTTGTATTGAAGTGACTCCCTTTAAGGTGGGTGACGGGAGACTCAGATCTTCTCAGTTACATGTATGAAAGATTTGGTGGTTAAGATGTGTAAGAGAATGTTGATTACGGTATTCTGTTTCCTTTAACTTACAGGAAGGCTGTTAAAATAAGTAAGACTTTTCAAGAGGCTAGTTAAAAAAGCCTGGCCTCTTACGAATTTTTCTTGCCAATGTCAAGAAAACTGACCTCATTCTGATTATAATTCTGTGTTTCATGCTAACATCCAAAGTTTCATCTGTTTTCTGTTTCTGTTACCACTTTGCTGGGTGCCTCTTAGGAAAGACCATGTTGACCTTATGCACTGTCAATTTACGGTACTCCCTCCTCCTTGTTAAACTAATCTACCCCTCGTCCCTTCTTTGCACAGTAGCCCTGTTGTTTCTTTTGTAAGTATTTCAAGCTTTCACTTCTTTCTCCCACACAGTCCAATGTCTTACACTTCTGCAAGATGCTTAGCAAGATCCAGTATAAGTTTACATCCATCTCCATGTACCCTGCCCTATGCTATGTCTTCTCTCCCTCTTCCCTCACCTTGCCCCATCTCTGGGTCTAGAAAATGTTATATTCCACGTCCTATACCCTTTCCCTTCCCTCCCTCCCTTCCTAACATTTCAAACCCTCCCTTCACCATAGATTATCACAGACTGGGGTACAATAAAACTCAGTTTAAAAGAGCCACAGATAAATTTCAGTAACAAAATAACAGTGAAAGCTGATAACGTGCATAAATACACCTGACAGTCTCAAAACCACAAAGTGACTTCACACTAAGCAACTAATATCCTGTGAATTTCTAAGAAAATTAAGACTTCTAAAGTTGGTGCCAACCATATATCTTGGGAAGGGTGTAGCAGACCTGGAGTACCACAACAACCTCTGCATCTTTGCCATCTCCTATGTCTTGAATTCACTTTTCTCCCTCTCTTTGTCCACCCACTTTATCACCTAATGTTAACCATTACACCACCAATTTCCTTAAACCTTGGCATTGACTCTCTGTCGCTCCTCATGAAGGACAAGTTTCTATAGGCCATACTAAAAGCTCCCCACTCCCATCCACTGCCTCTTTGTACCATCTCTTTCTTATCTCATAATACCACTTCTTGCTACTTCTTTAGGGTCCTTCATATTCCGCCAGACTTGCTTTTATGTCTTCCTTCTACTCTGACCTCTTTACTTTTTGTGATGTGCTTCCCTGTGCCTGCTGGAACAACATCTCCGTTCATCAAGCCTACTTCCCTTGACTTTAAATCATTTCCCAAGACCCATTTCTTCAATAGTGGCTCACTTGAATCACTCCTAACCTTCCACTACCAACCAATTCACCTCATCCTACCCTGCCAACGCTATTAAGCAATCTTGAATTCTCACCCCAACTCGTCTCTTTCAAACATAGATTTTGTACATCCTTTGGTCAGGGACTCTGCCACTTTTCTGTGCATCATTTGCTAACTGTACAGGTTCCAAACTATGCTTAGTAGCAGCATCAAGGATAGTAGACAATCTCTGTTCATGTGTGACAATTTACTTCACTGTTTCTAAGCATGCCCCAATAGTTTAACTGGCTGTTGTGTGCCTTATTCAACAGCTTGCATAGAGTTTTAGTATTCTCTGATGATATATGGGGAGGTATCTCTGGCATATTAACACTGCAGTGCAAATGGTAATTTTTCCATTGTTCACCAGGAATGACAATTTTTTGTAGACGGGGAACAGCCATAATTCTGATATAACTGGCTGGATCAATTCATTTTGCCTCACTATATTAGCTCCTTGCTTTTCTGCTCCTCAGCTTTTGTCAAGTGGGAGTAGAGATCTGGATTAAGAGTCAGCTGGCTCTGCTTCATAATGGAAAATACAGAGTTTCTGTTTGTTGGCAAGAGAGACTGCTTAGGAGAATTGGCAGGGTCTAAGACAAGATGGTTCTAAGGATCTTGTTTTTTAATTCTTCCATCCAACAGATGTCTTTATTAAATTTAATTTTGGCTGAAATAACATTTATGTTTCTTCCCTGTTGTTGTCCTATCTTAAATAATTTTTGTGCTATGGTATTATAGAATGACTTTTCAAATGCCAAATCTAAACCCAGAAAGGGGGGTGGGCGGGAATGTTCGAGCTTCAATTAGGATTCTAGTCCTATTTTAGTTTAATTTGTTTCCTATTTGAGAGGGGTAGAGTGTTGGGTCTGGATTTAGGAAGTCCCTGGTTGTCTTTCAAATCTTCTGAATGGCCTTGAGCAATTTACTGGCCTGGTTCTCACATAGCAATAAACCATGTTTTATTAAACTATGGTCCATTAGACCATGGCTTGGCATTATGCGTAAATGCAGTCCAGCAGCGGTTTTACAACTATAGTTAGGGTTGCTTGATAACGAAGGTTTACAGTTGGTTCATAAACCTTAGATGATATTAACCAGAGATTAGAGTTCTGTGCAAACTCAAACCATCTCTTTAACAGTGGTTAAGGTGTCATCATCACCCTAAAGCTATAGAAGCACAAATGAAGAGCAGCAAGAAATTCTAACTGCTCTCAAAGTTCAGCTGCCCTCACTGCTGAGCACTGAATTTCTCTAGTGTATTCTTTTCTTACAGACTTGAGGTATGCTGAAAACTGGAGAACAGTCATAGTTGTATTAACAGTTGTATGTACTAAATGGAACAATGGTTGTGATATATTGAATGAATGTGCAGCAATAACTACATTCATCGTCTTCAGCACAAGGGGTGTTTTTGCACTCAGCTGAGGGAATCCATTTGCTTAACAACAGAATGAGAAACTTCCAGGGTCAGCAAGGTATCTACATATAATGTTAGGAAATGGCATCTTAATGACATCTCTAAAGCTGAGAGAACAAAATGAAACAGTAAATATAAGAGTTTAGTAGATGGACTAGGAAGGCAGAGTACATGAGATGACAGGTGCAATAATATAGGTAGACAGTTGAAATCTGAAAACTGTAATGGTCTGACAATATGTGCAGGAGGAAGGGCAAGAGGAGAATCTGCTTTGATTCTTCTTTCTCTACTTCTGGTTTTTGTTAAAATCTACTGGAATGGAAAAGTGTCTTTAAATAGAATCAGTGAAAAAAAGGCATTAGGATCTACCTGCAGATAGATCTTGTCAGGGTAGTAAAATGAGAGTACTTGTCTGGATAGTAAACTGAAATGTTCTCTTGCCCTTTCTCTGTATGTATACCACCTTGAGATCACTGGAGGAAAGCCAGGATATAAATGTAATACATAAGGCAACTGCAGGATCTTGCAATATTGAAAATAAGCAGAAAGTCTGCTTGCTGTCATTGGTGGTATGTAGCAGTTGTGGCATGGCCACAGCTGGAAGGGCGATCCATCATGTCCTCCATCAGCCGCAGAAGCAGCTGGGACTTGCCCACAAAATTTAAATTTAAACTGGCCAGTTGCAAGCAAGGTACCGGGACTGACTTCGCTCAGGTCCACCACTAACTTTTAAAAGATGGCTGTGCCTGCTCTCAGCAGCACATTTGTCGATGGACTTCCTACCTCCCTCCGCCCTTAACATATGGTTGGCCCTGCTTGAAGGTGAGCAAGCAGGGCATGCTTAGAGCTTGTGGTGGATTTATTTGGGCACCATATTCGGAACGAGGGAGGAATTTGCCTGCAGACAAATTGGGCTTGTGGGGGGGGGGATTGCCTTTCTCATAGCAACTGTCACAACTTGCGGACAGTTAATGCATTAGGTTGGATTCCTAGACTAAGCGGAGGGGGTGGCTGGAGCTCTAATCCCCTCCCCACTCCTAGGGATTAGGGTACCCCAATAAAGGGTTCCAAGAGGGGCTGATTCTGTCCAAATGCCAAGACAGGAGATAGTGGCCCATAGAGCACCCCCAAATGGCATCCTGTAGGGATCACTTGGATTTGATGTGTGTTATAGGGCAGTCATTAACCCAGGAACTACTCTGAAGGAATAATCAACCAGCAAAGGGGCTGTTTGATTCAGAATACAAACCTTAATGCCTGAGCCAAAGTCCACTGACATCTATAATCAATAAAGTTTTGGCCTATTAGATCCCAAGTTGCTACTGGTAGTCCTGTCATTATTACAACTACCCTGGTTCTACCTTGACAGCCAAAGGCTCGCTGCTCCTGGGCCCACAAATAGTCTTGCAAGTACACTTTTAATGGCACCCACTTTCATTTTCATGCTCAATTTCATTTTTACCCCTGTTTGGTCCTGGTTTGTTTTAAACAGCTATCTGTAGAATAAACTATGGTTCCCCAGATTCAGACTGGGAAGCTGTAGCTTAGTTAAATAATAATAAATAAACTTTATTCACATTAGCCAAAGAGCCATAGCAACAATAGCTTAGTTAAAAGTGAGAGCAAAAGCGTTCCCTCTCCATCTCTCATGTATGAAGCAGTGTGGGTGGGGTGGGTGAGGCCCAATTTCACCACAATTGGTTTGTTATAATTTAAACCATGTTTTTTATTGCCGTCTAAACAGAGTCATTCTCTCTTGGTTCTATCTGGGTTGGATTTGAGTTGGTGTTGAGCCCCAGAACTTATTATGAATGTTAGGGCTCAGCCTTGAATGTGTAAAGTAATAATAATGAAGAGAGTATGATGGCTTTAGCATCTGCAGTGCCTGTTCCTCATTAGTGGGAAGCTACAAACAAGAATCTACAACTTGTCAGAGATATGATAAGGGCTTCCAGGGCAGAGATCATGATTTCTGGGCAAATATGAGCCACAGCACAGTTCATTTTATACAATCACAAAGTACTCCCTCTCAGATATTCCATTACTAGCTTCCCTGAAAGCAGCCTCTATAGCATGGCTTGGAGCAGTAAGTAAAGTTAATCATGTGATGTCTTATGGTTGAAGAAGAAACTTGATCACTTACTTAGTGTTCATAACCTTCAGCTAGATAAAGCAGGTCTCTTAATATTTAATGCTGAAAGAGACCACTTTCTCTGGCTCCCCTTAAAGCCAGTAGTCAGTGAGTAAGAATTTTTGAGGACAAGAATAAGTATTAAAACAACAATATAATAGAAACCTTTGGAAGCTTCTCACTGATGTTCTAGATCAGTAGGCAACTAAGTTATGTGACAAGAGAAGAAAGAAAATAGAAAAATGTGTGCATGGATTTTGTCCTCCATGCTACTTAATATCTACATGAAAGAGCTGGATGAGATCCTTTAGGGCAGGCATGGCCAAACTTCGCCATCCAGCTGTTTTGGGACTACAACTCCCATCACCCCTAGCTAGCAAGACCAGTGGTCTCAGATGATGGGAATTGTAGTCCCAAAACAGCTGGAGGGCCAAGTTTGGCCATGCCTGCTTTAGGGGTTTGAGGCTTGGTGTCCCCATCCTTTTTCCATTTGGCGATGTGTCTGTTAGATTGTAAGCTTGTGAGCAAAGAAGAGATCATTATTGATATTTTATGCAAGCCTGTGAGCATTTTTTTCAGCTCAAGAGTAGCGTAAAAATAGCTTAAGATAAACAATATGTTCATGGCACCCAATCTCTCATTTCCTTCTAAATCCAAGGAAACTATTCAAGCTTTTAATACGTAATGGACTGGAAGCTTAATACAGACAAGGCAGATGTGTTTATGGGCCAATCATGGCCTCCCATTTTGGCATGTTAGGCCATTTCCCCTATGTCACGCCCTCTTGCCCATCCACTGACATCACCAGTGATGTCAGCATATAGTTGGGAGGGTAGATTTTAACCCTGCGTTGGCTGTGTGCCTTGTTTGGGGCAGGGAACAGGATCACACAGCCAAGATCTCTGATCATCAGCTCATGAGCGGAGATTAAAGCCTGCTCAAAATCTCAGCTCCTGCACTACTCCTGTGAAGCGGGGGAGGTGGGGAGTGTCTCCCCCTGCCTCACCACTGCTTCTGACTGCCCATTTGCAAGAGAAGCAGCCTTTAAATGTAGGAGAGTGGGGTAATGGTGATAATGGATTTCCTAATGTCTTAAGATTTCAGTCTGTGACTGTTACATTTAATAGTGCTTAAGATCAGGAGAGCCTGGTGAAAGTATCTCATCTGAACACTTGATAAATAGCATACTGTTTACTTTCATCCCATTATCACTAAGTCACTAACTTGTGTTAGACTAAAGCTACTCTACTGTGATTTCTCTATTATGATTCGTAAGTTGTTATTTGCTTAGGCACAGGAAGGAAACCTTGCTGAATATGAAGTCTTTTCACAGGCTACTTCCTATTCAGTTCCTTACAGTCATCAGAAGCATTGGACATTGAAACATGTGACTTTTCTGAGGAAATATATTGATGAGCTAATGGCACATATAGTGTCAAAACTGCATATGCTTAACTCCTTCCTGTAATTTAATTTTTTTAATCATTTAAGCCATTTTGAGAGAGTTTTACTTTGAAAAGCAGCCTGTAAATATTAAATAAAAATAAATTCCTGGGGAAAACTGTAGGCCTAGATGAATGGGTAGGGTGTGCTAGTGGAAGGGCTGCTTCTACAGGAAATATCAATAACATATTCCTCATGTTTTGGCCAGTCAGAATTACCGGTAGTGCGCAAAAGGTCTACATACTGATGTACTCTGTAGCCAAACCAGCAACATTTCCTGTGTGGGGAATTCCTTGATAATAGATTTTACAGATGTGTCAGAAGGAAAGAGGAGACCAACAAGTCCAGAGATGGAAACTTGGATAGAAAAACTTCGGTCATTCCTAGGACTGTTTACACCTGTATTTTGCCAAGGAGGAAGCATTAGAATTGCTCCTGAAGATAAAAAATGTATTCTGAAACATATTGGATACGGGTGGTGCTGTGTTCTAAACCACAGAACCTAGGGCTTGCCGATCAGAAGGTCGGTGGTTTGAATCCCCGCGACGGAGTTGCTCGGTCCCAGTTCCTGTCAACCCAGCAGTTCGAAAGCACATCAAAGTGCAAGTAGATAAATAGGTACCGCTCTGGCAGAAAGGTAAACAGCGTTTCCGTGCGCTGTTCTGGTTTCACCAGAAGCGGCTTAGTCATGCTGGTCACATGACCCGGAAGCTGTCTGTGGACAAACGCTGGCTCCCTCAGCCTATAGAGCGAGATGAGTGGCACAACCCCAGAGTCGTTTGCGACTGGACCTAACATTCAGGGGTCCCTTTACCTTTACCTTAAACTTTTTGGAGCACTTTGAGAACAATTCCGTCTTTCGCTTTCTTGCATCTTTTTGAGTTTTTTAAATTTTCCCTGCCTTGTGGACAAACTCGCTTTGTTTGGTTTTTTATTCAACACTCCTGCATAGGAACCACTGCAGGAAATCAAGTGGTACGAATGGGCTCCCTAGTATTTGCAAAGGCACTGTTGTGGTGAAGATGCAGATTGACATTACAGTATAGGGCTGTAAGTCCACGATTGACAAGTTAGAACTGCATATTTGAAAGAAAGCACTGAGACATTTAGTTAGTCTTCTGAATAATAAATGTGACTGACTGCTCGGAGCCATGTTGCGTAACCAACTTGTATCTTGAGTTTGTGCACTGGAATGAAATAAGTCTCTTCAAAAGCTGCCTGTAAAAGTTTTGTATAGCAAATATTAATCAAAAGAACAAACTATGCTTAAATAGAAATGCAGGTGCCAGCAAAATAAAGTGAGTTTTATGCTACTGTAGGCATCTTTTCTCAGGGATGGCTAACAAGCCCAGGTAGCCTTGTGATTTAGTACCAAGCAGCTTGGAGGCAACTTAACCAATGGCTTTCCTAGGTAAAGGTAAAGGGACCCCTGACCATCAGGTCCAGTCGTGTCCGACTCTGGGGTTGTGGCACTCATCTCGCTCTATAGGCCGAGGGAGCCGGCATTTGTCCGCAGACAGCTTCCGGTTCATGTGGCCAGCATGACAAAGCCGCTTCTGGCGAACCAGAGCAGCGCATGGAAACGCCGTTTACCTTCCCGCTGGAATGGTCCCTATTTATCTACTTGCACTTTGACATGCTTTCGAATTGCTAGGTGGGCAGGAGCTGGTACCGAGCAACGGGAGCTCCCCCCGTGGCAGGGATTCAAACTGCCTTCCTTCTGATCAGCAAGCCCTAGACTCTGTGGTTTAACCCACAGCGCAACCTGGGTCCCAATGGCTTTCCTACTGCACTTTAAAATTTCTGCTTTCAGTGTTGATGGGGTTTTGTTTACTACCATTCATCTCAGAAAGAAACACAGGTGTTGCAGTGGTCAATTTTATCATTCTTTAAGCTAGAAACCAGTGCTGGCAATAATGAACTTCAGTTTGAATGTAAATACTTGGTTTTCTGCTTGCTTTCTTCTCTGAGCCAAGTGGGTCTTACAGCTCTTTACTTATTTGTGCTTGGCGCTACATTGTCTGGGGATCTGCAGGAAAATACCAGCGGACTTATCGGGGCATGTAGAATAATCTAGCAGGCCTGGTGCTACCTGTCAGCTACCAGTTGGCCTTCCCTGCAGTAATCCATTCAAGCTGCAGCGTTTTACAGCTCTGTGACAATAAACTGAATTCCTGAGACCTGAATTCTTTCCTTGGACATTTGTTCAATAATGTTCTAGGTGACCACTGCAGCTGTTCCACCACGTATGCATTCCTTCATTAATATGTCAATTAGGCAATCCTCACATCTGTGTTGTGAGAATGATGAGACTGACGAGATTCCATGAATAGTATTGTATCACTATAGTTTATGTATTAGGCTGAATTATTTCATCTCCCTAGCAACATGCCTCTCATAAAATATTATCTTTGGTTTTTTCATTATGGTGAAAGAAAGGAAATTATGAGTACCGTATATACTCGAGTATAAGTCGACCCAAATATAAGCCGAGGCACCTAATTTCCCTACAAAAATGTGGGAAAGCTTATTGACTCAAGTATAAGCCGGTTCACCTTTGCCACTGTGGTAGAGGAGGAACGAGCAGCCCAAAGCAGCCCTTTGGGCTGCTCCTTCCTCTTCCTCCTTTGCTGCTGTGGAGCTCACCCCGTCGCAGGGTTTCGAACCGCCATTCTTCTGATCAGGAAGCCCTAGGGTTCTGTGGTTTAACTCACAGTGCAATGTTCCCTTGTGTTATACAGAGAAGGCTGGGATCCTGTCCTGTTTAAGCAGGAGCCAGGGAAAGTGAGCACCTGTGGGGTTTTAATACTTCCTTAACTGATAGGCTTTCTGCCTTCTGGGGTCTAAAGTTTGCATTTATGTGAGCAGTTCAGGAATGGAACAAGGTGCCTGGGGAGAGTAAAGAACCACCGTTCTTGCACACTTCTTAAGGAATGGTTGACTTGAGTATAAGCCGAGGGCAGCTTTTAAAGCACAAAAAGTGTGCTGAAAAACTAGGCTTATACTCAAGTATATACGGTATCTGCCTGACAAGCAGAATATAACTACTGTAAATAAATAAATAACATTATTAATATGGATATGATGAGAAAATAATCAAAATATGGATTCAACGAAGGGCCTCTCTTGGTTTCAAAATGGCTCCCAGGTTTTTTCTTTAATACAGTATTGCTTTTTTCTTTCCTTTTCAGAAAAGTGTATCGGTTTGAAATTACGTCTGTTTCTGTCATTGCTAAAGGAAGTCATATTTCTTTTAGTTATTTATTTTATTTTATTTATTAAGTATTTATAGACCTTTTAGGTCAAGCCCTCTCAAGGCTACTTACATTTTTGAAACCAATTCCAGTAAACTACAGTCACATTCAAATATTCCAAAGGCCAGCACTATAGTAATATAAAATTATATTAATTTAAACACAAAGATGGAATAAAAAGCTAGCCATGAAATATTATCCCTGAGTTATATGTATTATCTGTATTTCTAAAAGTGAATTTGTGTCAATCACCCTACCTTTTTTAGCTGTATACTTAAAAAAAAATTAGATGCACACTTAAAAATGTTGTGAATGGGATGGTCCTTAGCAGTAATACATTTCTTGTTTTTCCTAAATATAAAGCTTAACCCTCAAACTCTGTGAAAAAATGGACTCCAGTCCCTTCAAGCTACTGTAGTTTATTGAGAGGACTGCCCTCATTCTTAAGTGGTAACATTAATGGAGTGGGAAAGTCAAGCTGCCTGAGAAATCTTTGTTCAACTCGGTGTTGAACTTTAAATGAATTCAGTCAATGCCCATGAAAAATGAGGACTGAACTTATCTTTAGACAACAGGGATAAGATGCATTGGTAAATAAATTTGAAAGTTACTTTTTGAAGGAGGAAGAGTTCTTTTAAAAGCTTCTTACTGGGCTAAATTGACATATACAGGGTTCCACATGCAGTTTATTTTTAACATGATAACTGATTTTAGTTAACACTTGCAATAAACACTTAAAAGGTGAAAAAGCTGTTGGAAAAGGTGCAAAGTTAAATCTTAAACACCTCAAGTAAGTAACTTATTAAGGGAAGCACCATTCATTTTAACACATCATTCACATACCCCTAAAATAAATAAATAATATGATGGTTAGGGACTATCTTTGTAACTGATATAACCAATGAAGGTATGATTAAAAATATGAATGATCAGTATAGAAGAGCTCATTTCCATGACATTAAAGAGCAGTATTTATTCAGCAAGCCTTTGGATAAAATAATACAGATACAACTTGCTTGCTTTCATCTCACCTTTGCCCAAGCAAAAGAATCAAAGTCTGTCCTTGACAATCTACTGCAGGGATCAGTTCTACAAGTGTTGTTTTATTTTCCATTCTGTTCCATTATGCCAGATATTTATTTTAAGGTGACCTGGTGGTGAGCTTGAAGATAGGGTTTTACCGCGACTTTGGATTGCTTTTCATGTTGCTTTTGAGAGCTGTGGTTCACATTCAGAGGACCGGACTTCAATTTATGCTGCATCTATCTTGGATGAAAGTGATTGCAAAATCACTTCTGGAACTTATCTCTGCACTCACATGTATAATAGTTAAGGCATTTTGTACTCACAGATCTTAGTCATGGAAGATGCTTCCCAAAAGCTATTGCAAAAATGAAGTGACAAATTCAGTCGTTTGGTATGCTTATGCCACACAAAGCTGGATGGAATTCACGGTTCAGGGAAGCACCTGCTGCTTGTGTCAGTGAATTACTGGATTGTTTTCCCCTTTGGGTGCATGTTTGATACTTCATGGAATTTAGTGACACTGCACAAACCTTTTATGCTAATGTATAATTACAAGATGCAAGTAATCTCTCAAGTGCTCCAGCGTGGGCTGGTTTCAACTAGAGAAACAAACTTCTGGGATTTTAGAAACAAAAATAAAATAGTTTTGTAGCTTTCATAAAAAATGTACAAATAAACAATTAACCAAACTAACATTGTAAACATGTATATAATATTCAAGCAATTCAAATAGCTTAGAGCAAGAATTTGGGGTATATCAAGCATATTCTACTCTCAACTAAGGGCTATCATGAAAGTAATGCAGGAGAATATATTTCCAGACACTCAGGTGGGTTCCCACCATGTGTCCCCCATGCATATATGTTACAAAAAGAAATGAGATGTTAACAATGGTCAGTCTATGCTAGTCCCCATAGAACTCTGTTCTGATCATCCCTTTTTCTGGTAATACAAGCTGTCATACTTTAACTAGCCAACACTTCTTTGTAAAGGAGGGCTGAGAGCAATCAGTGAGCAATGTTCAGGTAAAACACAGCCAGGATAAATACTGCTAGATCTGCATGACACTGCAGTTCTGCAAAAATAAGCAGAAGGGGATCAGGAGCCACCGGTTGGTTTGTAATTCCAGCAAAAATCTCTGAGTACAATGTACTAATCCAGGGACAGTTCCATCACAAATGATATAGTATCCCCACATTGCCACATTCTTGCCAGCATCATGGAGAGAAAGTGTTTGTTTATGTGCCATAAACTAATGGAACTGATGAAATTCTAATGGAATTCACATCACATTATTTGTATTGTTTTGGTAAACTACCTGGGGAAAATAATTGAAGAGGTGGTATACAATACTTCTACTAAACAAAGTACTGGTAATAAATAATTTGTGGGGCCCAGCCTACCCTAGCTTGCATCAGTATCCAAGTCAGAAGAGGGCTTTCACCTTTGCTCCCCTGACTCCATCAAACCTAAATTCACCTTCTTCACTCATCCTGCTAGTTAGCTGCAGGTGAGGAGTCGAGACAGTGGTGGTAGCATCAGAAGAGAGCTTGGCAAAGGGAGCTCGCCCCCTTTCATCTTACTCTTCATTGCCCTGACATGTTCTGCAACACATCAGAACTGGAAAAACCAGTGACAATTGGGACTTGGAAGCTTCCCACAGACTGCTACAGTGCCAGTAGCTTTTGAGAAGGCACAGATGCTTTTTTTTGGTTCTTACACACTGCAGAGCATATCAGGATGGAGTAAAGTGAGGGACATTGAAAGGGGGGTCCTTCTTCTTGCTTGCTGCTGTTATACCCTCCCCATCCTTCCTTCTCTTCCAACTAAGTAAGCAAAAGGATGAGAGGGTGCATTTGGACGGTCTTGATTTTCCAAAACTAGGTTGTTCAGGAAGTAAAGTGGGGGAAGCAAAACGATTTGCCTATCCTTACCTCAAGTTTCTATTCCTTGGACTGCTAAATTACTCACTTGATGAAAACAGTTATGTGGGAAAAATTTCTATGCTAGTGCCTGTTAGAAAATCAGTCATGAAGGTACCAAGACTCTAAGACAGGCATGGCCAAACTTGGACCTCCAGCTGTTTCAGGACTACAATTCCCATCATCCCTGACCACTGGTCCTGTTAGCTAGGGATGATGGGAGTTGTAGTCCTAAAACAGCTGGAGAGCCAAATTTGGCCATGCCTGCTCTAAGATCATCTCTACATGGCCATCAAATAGATCCAGCGTATGTATATCCTTTCCACATTAGGATTGTGATATGGTTTCCTGCACTCCGAACATGGAAAGTGGCTTAATACTAGACTTGAAAAAGAGACTGAACATTGAAAGATGATTCCAATTTCTGATGCTCACCTCTTTCCATGGCCTTTCCCTCTCTTGTTTGCCTCATAGCAAAAATGTTTAGGATTTTGTAATCAAATTTGTCACTTATTATTGTTATAGGTTTTTAAGCTGTTTTTATTATCTTTTAAACATTACCTTGGGATGTATGTGGAAGGTGATTAATAAATAACAGTAAGAGCAGGGGT
Source organism: Lacerta agilis (assembly GCF_009819535.1). Classification (NCBI taxonomy): domain Eukaryota; kingdom Metazoa; phylum Chordata; class Lepidosauria; order Squamata; family Lacertidae; genus Lacerta; species Lacerta agilis. Next base: position 68,202,042 of record NC_046313.1, read on the forward strand.
CAGCAACCTTTTCCAGTCATGGGCCAGTCCACCATCCCTCAGACCATGTGGAGGGCCGGACTATATTTTGAAAAGAAAAAAGAATGAATTCCTATGCCCCACAAATAACCCAGAGATGCATTTTAAATAAAAGCACACATGATTCTACTCATGTAAAAACACGCTGACTGCCGGACCGTCCTTGGGCCGGATTGAGAAGGCGATTGGGTCGCATCCGGCCCCCGGGCCTTATGTTGCCTACCCCTGAGTAAGAGCAATAATAAGAACATAGAAAAGTCTGAGCTCTAGCTGTGCTCTGTTAGTTAATGTGTAGCATAGGCCTACTCTGCCTAAAGCAGGCCTCCAAACAGGAAGGTAGAGGAAACTTACTATGGTAAAGTTTGAGTCTGACATTTTCATGGTAAAACCTCTCTATTCCCTGGCAAAGAAGAGTGTGCATTAAATGGGTTCTTTAAGATTCAAATAGCTTTTTTGGGAGTGGGAGGTGAGTGAGAGCATGTAGGCTGATGCGACGAAGAGAGATTTTTGCAGTCTAAATGTGCCGCTAGCATTAAAAGCTCTTTTAGGTGCTTCTGGAAATGAGTCTACAACAAAGCAAACAGTTTCACCTAATTAAGAACCTGTTTCATAAGCTCCAGATAATACTTTGCAACTTAAACAATTTTCCAGTGGTTTTGGAACAGAAATAATTTTAAAGGAGCAGCTGCTGCTATTTACCAACGTGAGGATGTGTCATTAGAGTAATTACTAGATTTTCTTTTTTTTTTTTGGTGCTTCAGAATGTGATCTGAGACAATAAATAGGGCCATCTGAAGGTACTGCAGTTCCAAGAGTCTGTGAGGGCAAAATAGTTCTATAGAGTTCATGCTGGTGATGCAAGGTGGGAAGGTGCCTCTAGCCCTGCCTCAAATAGGAAGGCATATAGTAGTTTAATGGTCTCCCTCCCTTCTGCACAGAAACATGCATTTATATCCTGAACTGATAAGGCAGCCCCCTGTTTACGCAAGTGTTACATTCGGAGGCGCATCGTTGAAATCACGTATAATTGGAACTCATTGAAACAGCCTGAACACCTCACCCCTCCCCACTTCGCCCCACCCCCACCCTGTTCCACCCTTTTAGTGACAATTCAGTGATGGTTTTGTGACATTTCTGGGTCACTTCTGGGTTCACTGTGATGTGCATATACACGATCACACACATATTGAACATTCGTAATTGGGGGGCTGCCTGTACTGTTATGTGCCTTCTGTGTTTCTGTGGCCTCGGCTTGACCCCGGACAGCAAAGAGATTGGGTTGTCCTTTTCCTGTGTTCTAGGCAAAAGAGATAATCCTTTCTCCTGCTCACATGTGGCATGACAGGTGAGCAGGCTATTTCTTTGGCAGTGGGCTCCATTATGGTGGTCCCTGAGTCAAAGGAAAGAATACACTTGCACTGGAGGCTAGTGCTGAACTGATTGGTGGGGGTGGGAACCCAATCTGATCTGACATTTGATCATGGATGCTAGCAAAGGAATTCACTGCTCTCAAATTCAAAATGGCACAGGGAGAACCAGAGAAGTGTTTGCTTTTCTTGTCAGGCTTTCTATCCTGTAAGAAAACAGAACAACCTTTCCTGTGAACTTAATGGAATACAACTCAAGTTGTGGAATTCCCTCGCCACGGTGCCCCTCTTTACCCTGGCCATTGACACCTGAGGACCCACATTACTCTTGTGACTGCAATTTTGTTTCAAACTGTCCTTAATATTGTATTTTTGAATGTTGTAATTCACCATGGACGTTGTTACTATAGATGGGGGAGAAATTTGATTCACTTTGCATTTAAAGGCCAACCTACCTAATTTACATTTTCTAAAACAATATGCAAGCTGACATAGCCATCCTTCAAAATTTGCAGTACTCTGCATTTTCCAGTGCAGTCCTTCAGCCAAGCAACATATACAAAAAAGCATATACTAAGGCCAAATGTGCATAAAAATGAATATACTACTGAAACATGCATGATATCAGGGGGAATATAAATATTAGGAAAGCTATGCTTTTCAAAAATGCAATTAGGAGAAATTGGCACTAAAATGCTGACTACTGTAATTAATGAGGATAAAAATATTTTGTTGGGCTGGATTTACCGGTACCGGTACCCATACTACTAGCAGAAGCCCATACAAGCGCTCCTCCTAGCACTACCTTGAATTCCTCCAGTGGAAATGTGGAGAACTGAATTAACATTGAAAAAATAAGAAACTGAGAGAAACAGAAATAGACATATTTCCTCATCTGTAGTAGTTACTGACAGTTTTTGCCATTTAGCATGGATGCACCCCTAAGTTATACACATAGTGAACATGGGATATTGATGGGTACACTAGAATTGAACTCTCTGGGTATTTACTTGACAACAACATGCCCTGTGTATATCTTATTTGTTCATATGGAGCTTTTTCCAGACTCTCTCATTGATGGATTGCGATTATTTGCATATCATGATGACTCTGCCATGAAGAAAGCTGGGTCCAGCATAATATATGAATTGTCTATGCTATAGCATGCTGGCATGACTCTTTCCTGCATTTCTGGCTGCTTGCTCTCAGGTGCCATCTGCTGGCACACTTTCAACAAGTACTTCCTGAGGTTTCTTTTTCCGAACAAAATAAACACTTCTGAAGAAATGCACCATTAACCAAAACTAGGACAAGTTAACTCCTTAAACCTGGAGATCTACAAGAATATGCTGTGTGTTGTTTGAAAAGCAGATATTTGGTATAGCGGTTCCCCACTGTGATAAGCAAAGGGTAGAAAGCACCATTATAATTTCATGCCAGTAGAGAACAAACTAACTGTGCCTGAAAGAAGTCTGTGACCTAGTGCAGGTGACTGAGAAGTTTATGGATGTTTTGCATCCAGTCAGAAGGGTGGTTTGATGGTGCAGTGAAGCGATAGGAATCATACTATGTCTACAGACAATGGGGGCAGCCTTTCCCTCCACTTTTAAATGAATGTGTATGAAACATGGATTATTTAAGATGTAATGGGAACTGAAATGGGAACTACTGTTCATTCAATCATAAATGCATAGCTTTTCCAAAATACCAACTCAGAATATTTTACTATGTTGCTTCCTGCTTCTTGAGGTTAGATTAAATGTGCAAACACAAAGGACAAACATGAAATTTGCACCATATAACAAAATATATCATTGCACATTGGTTATACATGTTTTGGTGATGACTTAATGGGAGCATAGCAGTTCCCTAAGTAAAGATGCAAGTTAACATGATTATGACTTGCATATGTTTCCAAATTATGTTATTGGCTGACATCAGCACTCTTCAAGATGTACACACCAACAATGTGTATCCCCAGCAGCCCACTACCTCTGCCAGCAAGCTGTACCAACCACTAAGGCCATGTTCCCCTTCCATGTTCTCAGTAGCACCAGCCATGTACTTCATTCAGCCCCTTCCCTGCACACACCACCACTTGTGGTGGATTTTCCCTGGTGTTCCTGAAGCTAGGTTAACTGAACAAGTAATCATTTTTTTATTGCATTAAAGGGATAGTGTTTAATCTCAAAGGCTACATCATAGGCAGATTAAATACATCCATTGGTGGGATACGGATGCCAAAGTAGCTATGACAAATTTAGAAGCAGCCTATTCCATGGCTTTTCCTTGTTCCTAAGGAAAACATTTAGGCCAGATTAGAAGGCAGGTTTTTGCCATGGTATCAGTGTCAAAGGAGAAGAGGATTAATGTTCAAGCTGATGTGGCTGAGATCCAGACTCTCTCCCCTTGGCATCCCGATGAAGTTCTGAGATCTGTTAGTTAGCCAGTTTTTAATCCATTTAGTAGACATTGTGTGACTATTTCTTAAATCAGAACATTTTGAAATGTTAATCCAAATGCTATAAATAGTGCATAGGTTTTGTCCAACAGACAGAATATAATATTTTCATTTTTTCTATGTTAATATGCTGTTGGTGGTATCCATCTGTCTCGAGACACAATGTAGTGCGCAGTTGAGGGTGAAGTCAGATCACTAAGTGACCTCCCGGGGACACAAGCCTGGGCAGTGTGTATGGAGGTCCTGGGCTGCCCAGATGAGAGGACCCCCCTCTCAGCCTTGCTGATGTGGCACCAGCTTGGCTGCAGGAGTTCCCAGAAGGAGGTGTACAAGGTGCCATCCAACCATCATAGGAACTCCACTGCAGAATTGTGTAGGGTTTATATCTCCTCCCCAAGATAATCCTGCAAGACAGCAGAGGTTTAGGATCAGAGTACAGTTGTTCCTCAGAAGTTGAACAGAATCCCTTCTGGAAGTCTGTCCGACTTCTGAAACGTTTGACTTCCAAAGCACAGCTTCTGGTTGGCTGCAGGAAACTCCTGCAGCCAATCGGAAGCCGTGGAAGCCCCATCAGACATTTGGCTTCCAAAAAAAAGTTCAAAAACTGGAACACTCACTTCCGGTTTTTGATCGTTTGGGAGCCAAAACATTTGACTCCCAAGGTGTTCGGGAACTGTATTCCTTCTCCTAGATGGACTCCCTTCCCAGGTTACAACTAAGTGTTTATCGGGAGAGAGACAAAGCAACCAACACAGGTTCAGATGACATGCAAAGCCAAACCATGACTTAACTCACCACAGCAGAACTGGAGGAGAAGCAAAGCAGCTGCAGTCTCCTCTCTGGAAGCCCATGTGTTCATGCCAAGCCATTGTTTGGTCCAGTGTTACTTGTGAACTGAGCCCCTTTTTGTCTCTGACAACTAGTTTATTAGGCTTCCCTGCTCTCATGCTGAAAGTTTACTGTGTCAAAGCTAACAATATGTCTGCAGTAGCCAGTTTCCACACAAGTTTTACTATCAACAATGCTCACAGATTTCTTCACAGCTGTGTCTTGTCCAGTTTGTGCTTCACTTCTGGATTTTTATTTAGTGCCTCACTAAATAGGTTTGGGGAAATCCCCTTTAATGCTACCAGTTACTTAGATAAATGTTCGCTTCTTTCCTTTTCAACTTTTATAAAAGCATTTTAGCTTTTTCTTCCTTTATTTTTTTTTTCAAATTGAGTCTCATTGTGGGCTCATCCTCCTATTTGATATAGAGTCACAAAGAAGTGTTTCAACTCTTGCTCCCTGCCCTATAACTCTTTGGTCCCTTGTCTGCTCCATATTTCCACAGTTGTCTCAAGTGGTTCCCCCATTTACTCACACTTTTAAAAATTGCAAACTCCAGCATAATTGGCAATGTGTAAACTGGGTGTATCTGGCCTTACACAAACTTGTCATTAGTACAACATAGAGCAGTGTGGAGCAGCTTAGCAAGTAGTCATGCCAAGGGCCAATGAAAGGCATAGCTTGAGATCTGAAGCATTTTTCATTACTGACATGGATTGGAATGTGTGAGTATCTTGAATAGATGAAACCACACAAATTTATGTTTGCTATATATTACAGCACTATTAAAATCTCACTGCTGTGCAACAGTAAATTGGGGGTTTTTTGTACATCTTCTGATGGATAGGTGAATTTTGGAGCCTTATTACGTGTAATATCAGTAAAGATGTACATAGGGAATACTGTTACTATGTGGTAAATTCTTACATTTGCCATGACAGCAAAAAGCACTTCAGAAGAATTCTAGTGAAATACAACCATTTTGATACAACATTCTCCTCTACTGTGCATTGGAAGTAAATTTATAGACCCGTAGTTGCCTTCCGTATGTGGTAAGTGAACTGATACTTTGGATATTTATATACTGTTTGGGTCTAAGCCACTAGGGAAATATCTGTCCAGCTTCCTGTTCTTAATATGCTAACACTGCGCACATGCTCCATTAACCAATCAATTTAATAAGTGTATTCATTCAGTAAAATATCAGGGTTCATGCTGAGAGAATGTGAATTCCCTGCTGTTTTCTCTTTTCAATTATTAGCAGTGGCTCATTACATTGCAAAAGACTGGGATATGCAGTCTTTTGGCTTACAGAAAATGTTGGTAGAGGAAGTTATTGTGTAATTTTCTTAGCCTAGCTTTGGCAGGGTAGGGTGTAAGTTCTGGTTGAAGAAACCTGGTGGTGGTGGTGGTGATGAATTCAATTTCTATACCGCCCTTCATCCAATGATCACAGGGCAGTTTGCAATATAAAAACACAAATATACGTACCATAATAACATCTGTACTATCAGCATTTTCTCTGTTGTATGTCGTCTCCATGAGCTTTTTGCTTCGGTGTATTGCTGTGGTTTCTCTTCAGTTACTGTTCTTGTTCTTTTAAGAGATGTATCAAATTCTTTTTTTTTTTTTCCTTTTTGCTTCTAAAGTTAATCCCTAAACTGAGATGATCCTCAGCTTCTTTCCTGGCAGGCTGAAATAATTTCTTTCTGGGTTTGAAGGGGTGTTAACACTTTGTTGTCTGCTGTCTGACCTGCTGAACAGAAAATAACTCAAATGGTGTTCAGCTTCCCTTTCATTGAAAAATGGAAGCTTCGGCCCTTCTTATGGTCTTCAATCACAGGAAAGCTCTGTAAATAACCTGCAGAAGTCTCAGCAGATCTGTGTCTGATTCATGAGTAGATGCAGTCATAAATCCTTCTTGCATTACTTTTGTCTCCTATGGGGAAGCATTCTTCTGAACAAAAATTGAAATGTAGGAAGCAGCTCTAAAAGAATGATGTTCGTTTAGAAAGAGGAGAAAAGAGATGGAAAGACAAACAAGAAGGAAACCCTCAGGCCACAACCCATAGGGGATCCTATGAATAGCTCAGCACATCCAATGTGGGTGGGTTTTCTTTTTTGCTTGGTTTTTTTGCTTTTGCAGATGGCAGACTGGTAGCTGCAATACATACACGTTGCAAAACCCCATAAGTTTAAAAAGCACTTTATAATGTGACATGGTGTATGACAGTGCTGGTATATTAATTTTCAAAGAGAAACATGTGTGCTCGTGCCTTCTGGATTATGGCCTCAGGGCCAAATGAGATTTTGGAGAAGATGGAGGCGTGCTTAAATGTTTCCCCTTGGGTCACTACCCTTTTATTATTTTTTTTGAAAATTTAACACACAAAAAAGGAACAGGAAGAAGAAATAGAAGAAGAAATATGAATAATTCTGATAACAACAAAAAATACCACCAGTTCACATTGCATATCTACTGCAACAAGTGTGGAGATCAAGCTGTCCATCCCTGCACATCTCCCAAAATCAAGTATTTGTGTGCTGTGCTAAAATTCTCATTCCTTTCTGATTAGAATCAATTTTCTTCAGTGGCTGAGCTAATTAAAAGATTAGGCTGGCTAGGCAGAAGTCTTATAAAGAAGGTTGCTCCTGCAACTCTTGTATCTGCTCCTGTGTTTCAAATCCAATTTCCTGAAACTTTTTGTTTTGCTGGGCTTTTAAAAGCTTAACTCCACAGTCTTAAGAAAAAAAGATATAGCCCTCTGTTTCCCTTGCTATCCTATTGAACTGTGAGTCTGATCAGAACATTACCATAATTTAAAGTATGTGAGCCAAATAAGCACAAAATATTTCAAATGTAATTTTGCTTAACCCACACTTACTTTTTCTGTAAATTGAGTAATACCTGTTGGGGTATATATATATGTCCATATGGCCACTGGAGCAAATTCAGCAAAAAAATAAATAAATCACTTTTGACTCTTGTAAATCTTGGAGGGGAAAGTGTGTGTATCAAGGAAACACATAAAATTATTTCAGGACGACTTGAACTGAAACAATGGAATGAAATGAAAATGACAAGAGTGTTGGTGCAAACAAGACCTTAGAGTCCAAGGATTTTGACAGCATTTATGAGAATACCAGTCTGTTCACAGCTTCACCTGCATGGACAGTAATTGTCACAATATGGGTCCTGGACAGCTGTTTGTAAGTGATGTAACATTTGCATGTGTGTAGTTTAGTAGAGGAGGTTTAAAAAACCTTATCTTAAAGAAGTGGAACAGTTATTTGAAACAGCATTTTTGTATACTGAAGTAGCATTGTGTATAGTTCTACAGCAGGGACAGCCACCACGTTCAGAAGTTGTTGGACTACAACTGCTATTATCAGTGACCTCTGACTGGGGCTGATGAGAGTTGGAGTCCATCAGCATCTTGAGGGCACAAAGTTGTCCATCCCTCTTCCTATGAATATGTCATGACTTCAAAATATTTGGGGTTTACCTCTTGCACTTAGACGTATGATGCTTAATTTACAAACAGGATTGAACTCTGGCTCATCTCAGTCTAGGAGTCGGAGAATCTGAGCACCTTTATTTCTCTCTTCCCAAAGAAAAGCACTCTGAATATGCTTAGAGACTCTCTTTATTATACCTCCCTAGCATTAAAAAGAGGTTGTGGGGCCGAGGCCTGGCAAGACTCAACCTCAAATTGAGCCCATTTGTAAAAGATGTGCAGTGATGATCTTTGTCACCGGGAGATGCTAAATGGGTCTTTAGTGCAGTTCAAGATCCAGGCGGTCATGTTTACTCTGCAGGTATTACAGTACTAGCAATTGCATAACTGACAAACTACATATTTTCAACAGGCTGCTGAGCAGTCACGGCACAAATGCTATACCAGCACCAATGTGGAAGCTTAGCCTAAAGCTAAGCATATATTTTAATTAATTAAGCAAACCTCTTGTGTTGTTTAGTTTAGCTCGAATCAGCCTAGACCCTGTACAGTAATTCAGTTTGTGGTTAACAAGATTTATCCATGGCAGCTGGCTGGACTTTCCTTTAATATTAATTGACATCAAGATTAATTTTCTAGTCAATGTAAATGGTAATAAGACTTCAGCCCAGGCTCCATAGCAGCAGCTTTGAAAGAACACCTCGAAATGTTCAGTGTATTGGGATTGGCAGGCAAAATGATCTTGAACACTGTAATAGAGGCTTCAGTTTCTTATTCTGAAGTGATGTGTTTGTAGTGCATTGACATGGCTTAAGTGGAGAAATTCTACCGCATTTCGTTTCACAAGACAATACAGGCTTGTTCGCATTAGTCATTTTCTGTCGAAGTACTACCAGAATGATGTGTAAAATTTCCCCCCATTACTTAAGGGTTCACACTTCACCAGTAATAAGTGATGTTCTGGCAGTGGATCTGATTTGAAAGCCACACTGAAGATTTTGATACTTTTAGAGATCAAGCTGTGCCTCCCTGGATAGATCTGCAGCATGAGAGATCCACGTGTGGAAGCACCATTCTGTGCATGTTGCCATGTACATTTCCATCTGCAGCATCATGCTATTCATCCAGCCTACTGCAAGGGTAATCAATCTGGTATCCTCCAGACAGAGGCGGAGGAAGGGGGTGCAGTGGGTGCGGACCGCCCCATGTGTCACCACTGGGGGGTGACAAAATGCTGGGCAGCACTCACCATGGGGCCTGCAGCACGCCCAAGCCACACGTCTCTCCTGGAAGAGACACGGTGGCTGGGGCACGCACAGGCTCTGTGCTGCCCAAACGGTCTGCCCACTGCCTCCCCTCCCCCCAGCTGTAGGGCGACTGAGTGGGAAGAATCAGGCAGACTCTGGAGTTCCCGCGGTGTGCCCCGCCCCCATGGGTGGCTTGCGCCACCTCTGGGCGCACCACCCCAGGCGCCCAAGCAGCTTCCTCCGCTGCTGCCTTCAGATACCATTGGAATTTGGTTCCCATCAGCCTCAGTCAGCACAGCCAGTATTCAAGGATGATGGCAGATGCATTTGCTTTTGAGTACAATACGGTCAAGGCCATGGGTTTTCTTTTGCAAAGGAAGAAAATTTCCAGATTTACTTAAGGCAGTATGGAAGGACTGCTACATTCCTTTCATCAGCAAAGCAGAGTGGGTCTGCTGAAGTTTAATTCCACAGAAGTAGCAGCATGAACTATGTATAAATGAAGCATATTCCTCTTAAATTAATATGGATAGATGTTGTTGCCATTTGAGGAAATTAGTGGTAGATTTTATATACCGTAATTGAATTACCGGTAAGTTTGTTTGGGTTTTTTTAAAAAAATAGTTAACATTAATCACAGCTTGTCAGTTCTGACAACACAACAAGCAGTAGTTAATCAAAAGTGGAAGGGAAAGCTTCAGAACACCCCCTTTTGGACACTGTGGAGGAAGAAAGGGGAGGGGAAAGTATGTAAGTCCACAGTGTGCTACTATGATGTCTAAATACTGCTGCAATCTCCCACAGGAAAAGGAACACAGTTAGTGACAGAGCATATATCACTTTTCAGAGAAAACCAAATAAGTAATGAATAACTTTCTTTCACCAGTGTACATACTTAAAGCTGAAGCCTTGGAATTCACACTACCACTTTTAACCTGGTGGGAGGGGTTCAGCATTTCCTAGAAACTGAAATGTCAGTGAAAGGGGAATCTTATGAGGATGAACAATGCTGGGTTGGAATCTTCTGTTCATTGATGGTTTTCTCCTAGCCTCCAACACAATCTTTGCAGAAGAAGTAAAGCCATTCCCATTGCAGAGCACCAGGTGACTCTCTCCTGTGCTGCTTCCCAGTCACATCCAAAGACAGGATAGCAATCATTTCCATTGCCAATCATGGCACATCATCACAGGCCAGCTGCTTTCCTGAACAGCTTTGCCACCTCCTTCCTCCAAGCAGGGTGGGGGAGAAATTTGCTTTGCTTCACATTTTAGTGCAAACCTACCTACTTCACACTTCCTGACACACTATGCGAACTGAAACACAGCTGTCCTCTGAATTTTATGATGCGATTCTTCTAATAAAAATGTGCACAAAAATTCTTATATTGAAGGGGGAGTGCATAAAATGGGAGAAATTGCTTGAAAAAGGCAAAAATTCATTTAAAATGTGAGAGAAATGTGAACTTAAATACTGATGAATTTTCATGGCTTTTTTCGCAAACTTGTGCAGATATTGTGATCAGCTGAGCCTAAAATTTGAAAAATTGGAAAGCCAGAGAAACAGAAATGGACAGAATCATTCATCCCCGCTTCCGAGGGCTCCTGTACCTTTCAAATGTACATGATAGATTGAAATGAAATAGGTGCAACTATATCCAGCATGGAGGTGCAGTGATGGGGAAATGCTGCACCTGTTACTGCATTGTTTTCTGCAGCTTTCAAAGACATAGGAGCCATGCCACAACAACAAAAAGGCTAGCAAACTCATTCTTCTGTGCTGCTGCCAGAACTCATTCCAGATGCATCGAAGCATTATGAGTAGAGCAAATTAATACTCTGAAGCACTTAATTACCAACTTTGGCTGACACTACCACACAGAAGCACAACTAGATTATGCTGGAGTAAGTGCTGGTCTATTGGCCGATAGCATAGCAGGTACCATGTACATTAAGCAAAGAATAAGCTATCCTATAACTATACAAACTCTTGTAAATATCCCGCTTTGTCACATTAGTGCACTCTTCAGTTGGCTGCCTCTGTAAGATTAATGAGAACATATTCATCCTAATGGCCAAAAGGAATCATTGTAATCCGTTTCGTTTGGGAGATGTTATATCATCTTGACACAGTGCATGAGCCAAGGGGTCTCGCAGTTCAGTGAACTTGCATAACCTTGTGCCCACTTGTGACTCCTTAACCTCAGCTTCTACATATCTCTGAAAGCGCAACGACATGTAGATACTGTGTTCGGTTCAGACCAAGTCATTCCTAGAGCTTCATGAAATGATGCCTCGTCATAATTTGCTTCAGTGCAGGATTATCTCTCACATAAATGTGAGTCAGTGACAAATTGGGGGCGGTTCTGGCATAAGGGTTACTATGTTAGGCTGAAATAAAATGGTTTGTTGGAATCTTAATTCTGCTAAGAGAACAGTAAGAAGTGGAAGGATTTGACAATCTATAAATCTTGTGTCTTTTTCTCGTGATTGACTGAATCCACCTAATTAAGGCAGACAAATCAATAGGAATTTTTCATAGATTTGAGGCATTCTCTGTTATGAAGTGTGTACATAGATCCATAGGAACTTCTTAATCAATAGAGTTTTTCTTCAATATTCTGATGTACAATATAAGGTTGAAGGTTTACATCCTTAAATTATTTTTTGAGAATGGATTAAGATGAAAAACAAATTTCAAACTGGATAACAAGTGTAATGGGGACGCGGGTGGCTCTGTGGTCTAAACCATAGAGCCTAGGGGCTTGCCGATCAGAAGGTTGGCGGTTCAAATCCCCGCGACTGGGTGAGCTCCCGTTGCTCAGTCCCTGCTCCTGCCAACTTAGCAGTTTGAAAGCACGTCAAACTGCAAGTAGATAAATAGGTAAATGGCGTTTCTGTGCGCTGCTCTGGTTCGCCAGAAGCGGCTTAGTCATACTGGCCACATGACCTGGAAGCTGTACGCCGGCTCCCTCAGCCAGTAAAGCGAGATGAGCGCCACAACCCCAGAGTCGTCCGCAACTGGACCTAACGGTCAGGGGTCCCTTTACCTTTTTAACAAGTGTAATAATTACCGGCTTGTGACATTTTACCATCAGATTAAGAGTTGCACATATATTAAAATAATAATAAACTTCATTGGGCATTTTGCAAGAAAAAAACTATCTTCCCATTCAATTCACAGTTTCAACAGTTAAGAAGAAAACACAGTTCCCTTGAATTTCATAGGAGGGGAGGTTAAATTAGGAAAAGAATGTACAGGTCTGTGGGGCTGGGGGGTTAATAGTTAGCCTTTGGCTAATTAAACAATCTATGGCTTTTTGGGGGTCTTGTTTTGTTTGCTACTAATGTTTATGTTTTTATATTGTAAACCACACTGTGATCTTTGGATGAAGGGCAGTATAGTAATGATGATGATGATGATGATGAATAAATAAATAATACACTGCTTGTATTACAGGTTACATGAATTAATATTATAATTTTATTTTCATATTAAAAGAAAACAAAAGGTATGTGATGAAGTGTGATATGTATTGATTTTTAGATAAATAGTTATCAGTAAAAGCAGAAGGGGTACGTTAGATGCAGTTAAGGGCCAAACTAGATGTGATGTGGGTTTTCCATGTTTAGAGCTCCCAATGACTTTTATTGTTGTTGTTCACATAGTAGCAGGAGGGGAAACCCAATATGGATCAGGGCTGTTAGCCACGGCCAAGTTGCATCAGTGAATCATCATCAACAACAACACCCCTCTCCCCCTGCTGTAGCTCCCACTGTTTTTTGGACAAGAAAAATATACTGGAGCTCTCATCATGGAACATTATCTTGTGTAGTTTGGCCCTTAGGAAAGGGATGCTAGATCTGGAGCTCTTTGGTTGCTTGCAAACTTTGAGATAAGACCGATATATAGGAAAAGCTTTGTAGACCTGAAAAACATAATAGAAAAAGGACATAATTATATCTCCAATCAAGTGTACACTTAATGTTTTTGAAATTATATAGTTGATGGGTTTTGTTTTGTACCTTTTGTCTATTTAAAATCAATAACCTTTTTTTTAAGGAAAGGGAATGTTCTAGCATTCTAAAATAAAAGATAAACATTTTGCATAAGGTCTTAGTGAGTCATTGTACAATAACACGTTACATTGCTTTTCAAGTGCCATTTAGCATTGTAAAGGAACATTGGATATAATATGTTTGAATGATTATTAAAGTTCAGAAGCTGGACTATCATCCACCCCTCAACCAGCTTAGTTTCCAGTCTTCCTGCAATTCCCCAATTCCCTGTCATGAATTCACAGTTCAGCTTTATAAATAGCCTCTCCCCACTGGCTAGTGCTTCCCCTCTTTGCCACGGCTGGGACTAATTAAGTAGTGATCCAGTGTTTGGGCTGCTAACCCTAACATCTCTATCCCCAACAGAATGTTCCCTGTGAGTACTTACGTAGGACATGCTCCATTGTGCTTGGCGTACTTGTAGTTACTGTTTGCAAAAGAGAGCAATAATTTTCTCCCTATAGGATGCTACGTTCTGCATACTCTGTGAACAATGCATTGTCATAATTTGTGATCTTTTCCTGCTTAGGTTCTTTAACCATGCTTAGTTGAGCTCTCTTCTTGAAGTTAAAATAAGATATTTAAGAGCTCATTGAGCTGCTGCTGGTGGGGAGACTTTCTTGATACTTCTCACCATCCTGCTCCTGTATGGCATTTCTTTTTCTCTTTCTCTCTTTTAAGTATGAGCCAGAAGGAAGACAAGTTGTATCTACTTTGCTGGTATCATCTTCAATAGCCCACACACAGAAGTATTTGTTTTACCTTCTAAGTTTCCATAGCAGAAGAAGATAAGATGGTCTCCTGGGATCTTGCTGGCATTGTATCTTTGTCCTTGCCCTGTTTTTTTTCTGCTTTCAAAACTGCTCTAAATTCCCTAGCTTATTTTTTTTTTTTTACCATAAGAGATGTAGAAAGGCATTTCTTATTTTGCAATGTGAAAAAATACTTTCTTCCTGGGTACTGATACTGTGTTGTGCTCCATCAGGTTTTTTAAATTGCTAAAATGCAAGGTGCTCAACACTGTGCATGACTGCATAACAAACATCTTCTCACTTCTGTGGATTGGCCTTGTGTGCAGCCTTGCTGTGTTTACCCTAGTGGTGGCATAGGCTTAATTGAAATTCAAGATACTGCCTGTGTTGCCTTTCTTGCCTGTATTATTCCATGCCAATAACTATTTGAGAGGACATCAGTTTTGTGAGGAACTGCAGGAATAATTCGTGACGTTAAAACAAATACCATAAATTCTAGAACAGCAACAGAACCTGATTAATATAGTTCTGTAGAGTGCAAGTCTGTGAAAAGAGCCTGTCTTCCCACTGTTTTTTTTGTTTTGCAGCACCTGTATTTTTCAGATATATGATTATGATGATCATCATCTTTGTTTGGTACTGTAAATCCTCCTGAAAACACTTGTGATATAATCAACCCTATACTGGGAGACTAGAAGCCAAATACATAACAAGAGTCCTGCTGGATTAGACCAAGAGCATCCTGTTTCCCACGGTGGCTAACCATATACATATTACTTCATTCATAATATACGTTATTCGATCCCACTCATTTCAATGCAAAGAAAATGCAATATAAATTGGGAGTGCGTTATGTAATGAATTATATATTGTTTGGGACTGACAGCAACGACAGTGAATACCAAAACAAAATCGAAAATTCTTTCTAGTAGCACCTTAGAGACCAACTGAGTTTGTTCCTGGTATGAGCTTTCGTGTGCATGCACACTTCTTCAGATAGGAGGTATCTGAAGAAGTGTGCATGCACACGAAAGCTCATACCAGGAACAAACTCAGTTGGTCTCTAAGGTGCTACTAGAAAGAATTTTCGATTTTGTTTTGACTATGGCAGACCAACACGGCTACTCACCTGTAAGTGAATACCAGTCGTAATCATTGGATTGATTTCTGCTCTGGACATGGGACAAATAACTGCACATTCAAAATTTCTACTGCCATTTCCATTTTTGTTGGAATTCTCCAACATCCCTAGTTGTAGGTATTAAAAATATCACACTGATTTATTTCCCCACTGTTCTAATTGCGCATCATCAGAAGACAGTCAGTACATAACAAAACATTCAAGTTTGAAGAAATTGATTTTTTTTCACAGTGAAAATGTTCGGTATTGATCACAAGTCTGGCAGCTGTGAGATGATGTCATTTAGTGTCTGCTAATAACAGGGCTTGAAAGATGGAGCTACTTAGAAGGAATTTCCAGTCTTTATCAAGTTACGCCCAACAGTTTTAAAGACTGGCAATAAATATATTGACCAATGCACCATTCCTGCTGTCCTATTTACTGATATAGTTCATAACTCTGTGGCAGCTCAACCTTTATGTTGTAAACCCAAGATAGAGATGAACTGATGCAATCGTTTCTTTTTAGCAATAACGCCTACTTAGTTGATATTTTGCTGATTATAAATAGTGTAGCAAAACAAGGTTACTTGGTAATGTTCTTGTAGGAAAGCTAAATAGAAGCATGACTTTTACTGTTATCACTGCTTTGAGATATGACTTCCTCAGTCATTTACACTTATAGCACAATTTTATCGTCTTCACAAGTTATAGATATCTGCTCACCTACCTTTCCATGGCTGTGGGTTAATAAAACTATACAAATAAAACCCAGCTGCCTATGTCAGAAGCTCCCCCCCCCATACATAAATTCCTATCCTTTAAATGCAAGCACTTTTGGGGGGCCCTCTGGATTCAGTTAAGGTCCTACTGGTACATATATTTTGACATTCCATCTATAAGATTTTTGCATTAATTCTTATAATTACTTGGTACAATCTGTTATCAGAAGACCTGCCTGTAAACACAGATTCGGCACTGAAGACCAGCCTCAGCAGTGATTTCTAGATGAATTATGTGAACAATGATGAAAGAAAGTGGATTGTCATAATGAGTTAACAACATGGGCTGTTAACAGCAAAGAGTGTAAAATTAAATGTGGCATAACCATGGATGAGGAAGCAGCACAACAGAAAAGCAAAGCAAAGAGGAGGAGAAGGTCTGGACTGTGGAAACATGCATGGACAACAGCAGAAATCCAATCTTTAAGCGGAGCTGAGAAATCATATCTTCTAATTCAGAGGCCTTATAGATTTCTTTATCTTTTCTTTTCTTTATCTTTATCATAGTGGCCAGTATCCCAAGAATCGCTGTGTGCAGCAGTGCCCCACAGTTTATGGAATGCCACAACAGTGGGCCCCTAGTCTTTGGGACTTTGAGGGCAAGTGCTGGGAAGGAAGCTTTAAAATTCCAAGAACATGCAGTAGATTTCACACAACCTTTTGAACCTAGCTAATGGGATAGCATCTCAATGAGCCATTGGAACACTGTGCACTGTCAGCATCAGAGTCAATTGGGTTAATCCCAAGCATTATTATTTTTGCTTATTGAACATTTGGTGAGCACAGCAATATAGGGGAGCTTTCCTCATCCTAGCACTCTCAAAATGTCTTGGACTACAGCTCAGCCAGTAGGTCCAATGGTCAGAGATGATGGGAGTTGTAGTGCAAAGTTCCGGAGGCACTGGCCATAAAGCAGGAATTGGGGAGGGGGACACACTTTATATCAAACCATATGGGGGAAGGGAACAGAACCTTACCACCACCACACACATATAACAATACCAGAAATGAACTGAGCTGAGAGGAAGTGCCTGAAGGCAGTTATAGATAAGGAGGTACAGTAGGGGGGGCAGTTTTGGCTTCTTTTCCCACATGCTCAGGTCAATATAAAGAGCCCCACCCCAGCTTTTTAACTACAGTAGTACCTTGGTTCTTGAACGTAATCCATTCTGGAAGTCCATTCAACTTGTGAAATGTTAGAAAACCATGGTGTTGCTTCCGATTGGCACAGGTGCCCTGGAAACAAGAGCCAGCAGCCACATTCTGCTTCCGAAAAACATTTGAAAACTGGGACCCGTACTTCCGGGTATTCGGCGTTCGGGAGCCGAAATGTTTGAGTACCAAGGCGTTCAAGAACCAAGCCACTGTAAATGGCTACCAGTATGCATTTATTATGATAGGCCACAGAGGCCCTGCTTTAACACTACTGCTACTAATGATAACACCAATTTCTTAGACCTCCTCCCATTCATTGACATTTGTGGTATCATTTACACAGCTGTATTTCCATAGCACTGTATTGATTTGCTAGTTGATTATATGTGTTTGTTTATAACCACTGTATACCATTCCTTCCATGATGTAGCATGAAAGGTTACCTAAGTAACAATGCAATTGAGTCATTTTCAAATGGTTGCTACCTTTTAAAATCTGAACTTGTTTATGTACCTGTCATGTCAGCCCAACATGTTGAAATTAATCTGGTGAAGTTTTGTGTGTCACAGAGGTAAATGATGGCAAAAAGCTACAGTTCTTGACATAGTATATATCAGGAGCGGAACCAGTCAAAAAAGTTGGCAATTGTACATGACCAGGGCAGATTATGTGAACGCTATGCACCCACAGACAACCTCCCCGCTACCAGCAAGTTGTTATTTTTAAAAAAGATAATAGGGAAGGCACACCAGTGTATTCCCGAAATGCAAAAGTACATCTCTGTATTCTGAATCTTTGTCAGCTAAGGTCTTATCATCAGTTGTTTGCTAAACCAACCATTGTGGCTCTGTTATGACAGCTGATAGCTGTTGCCTGTGCTGACGCTTCCTATAAAGCTGATCTAACACAGAAAATCTCAATTCTTTGTGGTGTAAGTCCTCATGGAAATGATCGGTTGAGCTGTTTAAGCTTCTGTCGTTTTGGGGTGGAAAAGAAACTTCCATTGCCCTTTGGTCTTATGGATACAGTTAAGTCAGAGTAGGGAAAAGGTACAAAGGCCTGCAAAAAATCCTTCAGAGCACTTTCCTTTGCAATTTAGAAAATGTTCTCAGAGCAGTAGAACTGTGTACAGCAATTTTCTGTCTTTCATCCTAGAAGCTAGTGTAGCTGTCATTCTGTTTTCATAATCTGGAATAAAGTACCCAGGGAAACTGATCGTATCAGCTTTGTGGAATAAGACTGTCATTTCCACTTTCATGCCTGACTTTTGTTTCAGTGTCTAATGCCCGAGTAGAATAGCTTGGAATGATAATTCTCCTGTAAGCTTAGCCCTGTCTTTTATTTTATTTTTTATTTTTTTTAACTTCTGTTTAAAGAGGATCTGTGCAATTTGGCAGCAGGTCTCAGTGGGGAGAAATCAGTTTATTCTGCTTTTTTCAGCTTTCCTGTAGTTTTGGTTTAACACCCAAATACGCAGTAGGGAATTTTTAGCAATGTGATTCTATTTTTGTTTCTTGGGGAGTAAGAGGTGCTCCCATTTATTGTCCTAGAAACTGCAAAGAAATATAAATGGCAAAGAAACAGATAAATTCAATCATTTAATTTTTTCCCCTACTTCATAATCTTAAAATCAACAATACCATGAGGAAAATTCATGGGGGACTTCTGGACACAACGCAGGCGGGAATAAATAAATGGAGAACAGGGAATGGTGGGTTTTTCTGTGCTCTCCATTCATTCATTCATTCATTCCCCCACTCCAAGCAAAGCTGCCAAGGCATAAGTGAAAGCAGAGTACTGTATTTTTTGCTCCATAAGACGCACTTTTTTCCTCCTAAAGGGGAAATGAAAAAGTCTGTGCGTCCTATGGAGCGAAGGCACTGACTGCAGAGGGATCCCTCAAGTTGCAGGTTTAGTGTTTATCAGTTGTGCAAGTGGTTGCTTGCCTCTTCAGAAGAATCAAATGTATGCAGGAAGGGGGGGAGAATTGGACACAAGACTACTACTGCTTTGCAGAGCAATCCATCACTGGTTGGGGCACCAAAAGCAGTAAAGCAGAGAAAACTGACCTTTTGTCAACCATCCAACATATTCTTCCTTCCACATGTGTTCTTGCTACCCAAGTTAGTGCTGCAGTGAACACTAAAAATCTGTATGTTTGTGTATGAGTGTAAAATACCCTATAACTTGGACAGGGACTAAAGCTGCTTCCTTTCTCCTTGTTTCAGGATTTGCTTGATGTGGGAAGGGCATTTTGTGCAAATCTCATGATGGGAAAGAAGGACAGCATAAAGAACTGTTCTTCACACAGTTTCAGTGAGAGGGAACAAGCTTACAGTGGTTGTGGTGGGTTCTTACCCTTTCCCCCCTTCTTTTTTTTTAATGACTGAAACTTGCTGGCATCTTTGACAGCTTGGTAGCAGCAGAACTCTGTGACTGGCCCTCTGGGAAGGAAGCAGGAGGGTGGCCAGAGCTCTGCTGTTGTTGCTACACTGCTGAACCCAGCAGCTTTCACATGAAGAGGAAGAAGGAGGGAAATGTAAGATCCTTTGTAGCCATCACTGTAAGCTTTTCCTGCCCCTGCAACCATATCTGGGGGTTGAATCATGGCTCCCCAAATGGCTTGCCCCCATAGACATGCAAATGGAATGGTGATTGGCAAGAAGAGACCTGTGAATCACATGAGGTGGCAGATTGCTCCACTTCCTAAAGATCTTTGATTCTTGTGAGTGTATAGAAATGGTTGCATGGTTGACACCATTGACAGGCTTCCGTACATCAAATGCTGAGTGAAGGGACCAGAGCATAAGAGCTTTAGACTTGGAGGGTGGCGGCAACCATATCACTCAGCTCTTCAGTACTTTTATATAGGAAGGGGGCTTTCAGTTGTAAATAGCTATGGAGAGTAAGAAGGTAAAGCAGAAAACAAAGCAGACAGTGGAAGTGAATGACCAAATAACAGAATGAAACAGCTCTTGCCAAAGCATAATTCCAGCATAATAAGATTACGGTCTTGCTCTTGTGCTTTTAATCATATTACTTGTAGTGTGAAGACCTGTTGTACATCACTAGCACATCTTAAATAGTAACTGGAGAGGTTGTAAACTTCATCACTGAAAGGGAATTGGCATGCGCAAGCTGCCCCTTAGAACTCATAGTCATATGTCTAACTGTGAATGGGGGGGGGGGACGAACCCAGGATTCTTATTGACATATTGACTCCTTTTCTTTGCTAATCTTCTTTAGTAGATACTATAGGCTGACATTGATAAGGCTGGCAAATTTATACATTTCATCAGCAATGTGCCACCCAGTTGCCTTATATACCCTGTTTCTCCTAAAATAAGACATAGCCATAAAATAAGCCATAGCAGGATTTCTATGCATTTGCGAAATATAAGCCGTTCCCCAAAAATAAGCCATACCCCGAAAATAAGCCATAGTGACATGGTACCTCCCATTAAAACAGCCTGGAGAGGCGTGGCTATGCAGCGTACCGATGTGACACAGTTAAAATAAGACATCCCCTGAAAATAAGCCATACTGTGTTTTGTTGAGCGAAAAAAAATATAAGACGGTGTCTTATTTTAGGAGAAACACGGTACTGTACTAACATTTCTGGGATCACATCATACAAACGTGTGTTTTTTTAACAGCATATAAGTTTACATTGTTTCACAGAATGCCCTGTTTTTATTTCTAAGCAACAGAACAATTAAGTTCTGTTGGCAACAGAACCTTGTTTTTCTTGTGCTTGCAAAATAAATAGATAACTATTAGGAAGTTATTACGAGATAAAAGATAAACCCTTGCAACCTTAGCCTACACATATTTATTCAGATGTAAGCCCCAATTACATCAACAAGACTTCCATAATCATGGCTACAATTATAACACCAGTCTCGCTTTCCTTCTAGTTCTGTAGAAGTGCTATAATCAGCAGCCTACTCTCTACATGCAGTTCTTTTGCATGGCCTTCACCTGAACGCTAGCAGCCTGCCCTTTTCAGCCCCTCCCCTCGTCTAAAGGTTCTTTTTTTTTTATCAACATCCTGCAGTATTAGTAAAAACGTTTCTCACACAGAACATAGTAATTGGTTTCCTAGCAGAGAGGGTGAGGCAGCAGAGCATCTGTCTAAGTCATTTGGGTCTAAAATGGATTGTCTTTTATTCTTGCACAGTTTAATATAACTTGCAGCTGAAGCGGGTTTGATAGTAAGAGTCACAGGAAAGACAGGTTTAAAGGTGCTTGGATTTCTCCCAGAGATTTAGCTCCCACAGTAAAGGCTTTTACATGTCATTAGCTTTACCCTTCTTTTAAAGTCTGCACCTGTGGTAGTAGCAAAAGCCCCTTAAAGGTCCAGCTCCTCTGGACCTAGGATATGATGGCAAATTTGTTTAAAAGAAACCATTACATCCCATGGCAATTCCTGCCAATTCAAGGACAGATAAGATCTGATTATCACCTACTCTTTCTCCAGAATGCTGAGATGCTGAAAACCACAAATATTCTTTGCAGGATTCTTGATTTGAAATAAGATCCTCAACACACTAGAGTTCAATTCCTGGGGGCTGTACATAATTAACTCCTTGCTTTCTCTTTAAAGAACTTGCCAACTCAGTGTACTCCCCACCCCCACCCCCACACACACAACCTGTAATGTCTGCCCTCATTGAGGTCACATTAGTATTTATCTGATTTGTCTGAAAGCCACTTATCAATGTTGTTTGTTGAATCATTTGGAAATGGCACATTGAAAAAAGTCTTCAACCTTGCTATGGGACAGTGTAACCATTTTAAGAGCCATGCCTCTAGTTAAGGTCTTGCAGCCAACAATAGTTGAAGCACCTGAAGCCAAGTAGGAGTTCTAAAGCACTAGTTAATCTGCTATACAAAGCTGTTGGACAGTCAATGCAGAGAGAGATCTGTTGTCTTTGAATCTTGGCAGGGGTGCAGAGGCACCCTGGCACAGGCTAGTCAATTCACTTTCTAAGACTATTATTGTGTCATGGCTAATTTAATTATGAGGATGGTAAATATTGTTCAGATTATATGGAGAACCTGAGAAGTTTATAAGTATAGAAAAGAAAGAGATGCACCCATTCCTCTCAAAGAGAAAATGTTACATTTAATATATAGGGGGTGGGGGTGAGAATCCAGTTTCAACAATAATCAACCAATAGATTAATCATGGTTTACACATCTTGGCAGAAATCTACTTAGAAGAGAATATAAGCAAGGTGTAACTTGATTTCAAAAAAGGACTTAGAGAATTAATTCCAATTGGCTTAGCTGTTAGCCCTGTTATGTGTTATTACAAGATCCTGTTTAGAAGCATTCTTAGGGCAAGTTAACACCATCCTCTCCTTCCCTATTGTCTTCCCATTCCCACCCTTCCACCCTTCCCATTCCCACCACCCTTCTGGGTAATACCCCTCCCCACTCCCTCACTATATATAAGGGTCTGGTGACTTCCATTTCAGTGTATCTGAAGAAGTGTGCATGCACACGAAAGCTCATACCAAGAACAAACTTAGTTGGTCTCTAAGGTGCTACTGGAAAGAATTTTTTATTTTATTTTGTTTTGACTATGGCAGACCAACACGGCTACCCACCTGTAACTTCCCTATTGTAGTAAGTTACAGCTTCTGCACACTCTTCTTTGCTGATCATAATAACCAGTGCTATTTTATTCATTTTGCTGACAACTAAAACTTTGACAAAATGTCAGTCAGGCTAGTTAACATCAACTTCATCATTTAGCTTGATCAAAAATTAGAAGAGCAACCTAAAAGTTTAGTACCCTGAATGTAAAGGGCAAACATGGCATTAGATTTCACCTACTGTATCCAAGTTCATCACATACATGTACACATACACTTGATTCTTCTGACAAAGTGCCCATTACAAGCACCTAGCATGGCAGGAACTGAGCCACAGCATTCTGGAGCAGTGCAAGTGGGTTAGAGGACTGAACCCAGCATGAGCTCAGTGGAGACTGATAAAAGCTTATATCCACACTACCACCTTCTCCAAATTTAAGGCACTTCGGGCTACCTTGGGACTTCTGCTGTACTGAGATTCTCTGTGGGGTCTCATGGTTCTTCCTCAGAGGTGGTTCTTCTGGGTTGAGCAGGATCCTGATACAAGCCAACCACTTGCACAGCTTAGACAGCTGATATATCTTCCAGTGAGCCCCGTCGCTCAAGAGATCCAGACTGCCAAAGCACTTGTAGTTTCCTGAAATACAGGAGTCTTCATAGTTTATTTCCTTTCAATAACTCTGTCTCACATCTGAGAAATAATTATCACTAAACCCAAGAGAAACAGTCAATTATTATGATTTGACTGGAAGTCTTATGGGTCTTGTGGACAAGATCTTGATTTGACGAGACTTGTTGTTACATGTATCTGTAACCTTGCATGTACAGGTGAAACTCCAAAAATTAGAATATTGTGGAAAAGTCCATTTATGTAAGCAACTGTTTTCATTAGCCAATGGAGTTTAATATTTGAGATAGACTCATGCCATGCAAAGCGAGATATGTCAACCCTTTATTTGTTATAATTGTGATGATTATGGTGTCCAGCAGATGAAAACCCCAAAGTTGAAATTGTTAATTTGGGGTTCTCATCAGCTGTATGCCATAATGATCAAAATTATAACAAATAAAGGCTTGACATATCTCGCTTTGCATGTCATGAGTCTATCTCATATATTAGTTTCACCTTTTAAGTTGAATTACTGAAAGAAATGAACCTTTCCACGATATTCTAATTTTTTGAGTTTCACCTGTATACAATGGAACTTTTTAGATTTATTTTTTCCAGCAGTAGCTTCCCCTGTGCTACACTGGAAGTTGCTTCTGATACATTCCACCTCTCAAATATGATACGAGCGAAGGCATGGAAAGAACCAGTACTGCATTTTGGGAGTAGAGACCATAGCAAGGGTTTCGCATGAAGGTTCCAGATTCAATTCCTGGCATTTCCAATCCAAAAGCATCAGGTGATGGGAAAGACCTTTCTCTGCCTGAGACCCTAGAGAACTGTTGCTAGTCAAGGTAGACAGTACTGAGATACCAGTTAGACAAATAGTCTGATGTGGCATAAACTGTTATACTGTTTTCATTCCGGTCTTCCCAGTGGCATGCTAGTCTGTCGGACATGTGTGCATACCCATATCCCAAGTAGAAACCATAGATCAAGGAAATAAACCCTAATGGAACAGGCTAAGGACCCATCTATGCTGGAGCATCCTGTTCTCAAGGATGCCTGTGGGGAGCCCACAGATTGTTTCCACAGACTGGCATGATCACAAAGTATAGCAAGTATTTCCAAGAATTTGCTGGTATATGGTTATCTATTATTAGAAAAATCAGTGGTATGTGTAGCTTCATTTATATTTACGGAAGACTTTGCTCTGTGTTATACAGATATAATATAAATTGTTAGATCTATCTAATTGGAATAAGGGCACAGTTGCTGCCACATCAAGACTGCTTAGTCACTTTGGGTGGGAGGCAAGTGTTGCCCTTCTTCCCTAGAGAACTGCACGCCAAGTCATTTTTGGACACTGCTTTTTTATGTTAAAAAATGCTAAGTGCTTCTAAGTTGCTGATTAAAAGTATCTGATTTATTGACACAACAAAACCCTGAGTGACAATGACAAATGACAAGGAAAAGTAATGAACTAAAATGAAAAGCCAGGATGAAGATGCTGCATCTTGTGGGAGTAAGTAGAGGTTCTGCAAAAGGTTTGGAAAAACTTAATAAGGTATTGCAGTTGACAGCTTTTGAGTTTTTTCCCTGAAAGCTGAACTGAATGAGAAGTTTGATAAATGTACACCTCATACATTATTTTCAGAAGTCTCTGGTGCTGGCTTAACTTCTGATTCAGACACAAAATGTGCTTCCTAGGCACTTAGCACTACAATGAGCACCAGACTTGAGCCTATTAATAAATTACTTGAAATGTTCCATGAGTTCGAAATTTTAATCTTGACAAGTATAATTTAATGCAATTCCAAACATTGCTGAAGTCAGCAATGCTAGCTGGAAAACAGGAAGCACAACGGAAGTCTCTCATTAAAGAGGAGATAGCAGCAGGGGTTTGAAGTGACTCGCTATTTTTATTTGATGGCAGCACTTTCTCTCTTTCTAATCCTGCTCATCTGCATGGCCTAGCAGGGGATAGCCTCTCTGAGTTGCATATATCTTGCAGGTGATCAGAACTCTGATTGGTGCTTCCAATGTATTTATGTAGGAGCTTGTTTAAAATGCAGGACATTTATCGTCATCTCTGTATTTTTCAACTTGTTGTTCATACTGCAATCACATTTTCAGAGGTTTGTATTGCTGATGCTGAGAAAGCATCCTAAACATGGCAAGTAGTGCAGAACTCTGCAGCTCCACCCCACCTGCCTTTGGAAAATGCTTTGATTCCACAAACGCCATTTGTTTGTTTGTTTGCATAATTTATGTCCCATGCCCCCCCTTTTTTTGCTCCTAGCATAGATAACAGAGTTGTAAGATACAATTAATGTACAATAAAAACAAACCTTTAAAATGTAAAGCATACAAAGTAAAACAACACACTAAAACAGCAACAGTCTCTTCAAAAGGACAACAAAGTCAAAAGCATTCTATCTGTATTTTAAATGCTCAAGCTCTTACAAGCCTGGGGAAACAGAAATATTTGTGGCCAGTACATAAAATGATGGTTGCGAAGGTAACAGATCTCTCTGGAGTAGACATTGATAAGACTCTTTCTCAGTAACAACACACTGCACTTCAGATTGCACCACAAAAAAGGTGTCAGGTGATAATCTCAGTGGATTAGAAGATTGATGTTGGGAGAAGGCACTCCAACAGGAATTTGGGTCCTAATCCATTGCAAGGCCTTAAAGATTAAGACCAGAACTTTGATTTGTGCTCATAAATTTACCAGGAGCCAGTGGAGTTGTTTTGATATAGGCAAGAAGAAGAAGAGTTTGGATTTGATATCCCGCTTTTCACTACCCGAAGGAGTCTCAAAGCGGCTAACATTCTCCTTTCCCTTCCTCCCCCACAACAAACACTCTGTGAGGTGAGTGGGGCTGAGAGACTTCAAAGAAGTGTGACTAGCCCAAGGTCACCCAGCAGCTGCATGTGGAGGAGTGGAGACACGAACCCGGTTCCCCAGATTACGAGTCTACCGCTCTTAACCACTACACCACACTGGCTCCCAAGATACAATCTCTTCACTTGGTCCCTATTAGCAACCTAGCAGCAGCCTTCCAGACTAGCTACAGGTTCCATGCTGTCTTCAGTGGCAGCTGCATGAAATGGACATTGTGATAATCTAGCCTACACATGCGGGAGGCAGTGGAAGACAGGAGTGCCTGGCATGCTCTGATCCATGGAGTCACGAAGAGTCGGACACGACTAAACGACTAAACAACAACAACAACAACAACAACAACAGCCTACACATCACCAAGCACTGGTAACCTGGTCAAACTACTCATGTCCAAGAGGAGGTTGCAGTCAGTGTATCAGCCACTTCTTCAGATATGTGCATGCACATGAAAGCTCATACCAAGAACAAACTTAGTTAGTCTCTAAGGTGCTACTGGAAGGATTTTTATTATTTTTTATTTTGTTTTGACTATGGCAGACCAACACGGCTACCTACCTGTAACTGAGCCTTTTGTGTCATCCTGTGGAACGCTTTTCTAACAGAGATTCAGCAAGTGTCTTTTGTTTTAACCTTCAAACATTTGCTGAAAACTTTTCCATGCTTCCAGGTTTATGTAAACAGTTAAGAAAACACATTTTGTAATAGCTGTTGGTCTATTATTTACTATGTAATAGCTGTTGGTCTATTATTGTGCACACACACACAAATTGTTGTAAACCAGTTTTTTTATGAAATTACAAAATACAAGTTTGTTTTTCAGTGATAAAATGGATAAATAAAATACAGTACAGGGCTAATACAGTCCGTAATATGGCAGTGCATTTGGATCTAGCATGTAAGTAATGGAGCGATGATATTGATTTAAAAAAAAAAAAAAAACCCTGCAGAAGCAGTTTTATTTTTATTAATTTTATTTGCCATGCATTAGTAAATTGAAACAATTGCTGAGTCAGAACCCTCTGTTGGCTACTACTGCACAAGCTAAATGCAAAAAGAGCCAACCACAGAACATAGCTTAGATCTCGTAACTAATGACCCAACTGCCACTTCACAGCTTTTTTCCTGGCACTGGCAGCTGGTTTCAAATTAATTTCAGAGAAGAAGAATTGAAAATAGGGTGGTGAGAAATGTGCTTTCCTCAGTTGAACATCTCTCTAGGCACTCTTCTGAAGCAGCATCACACTGCTGTTCTGGGATTGGATGTCACTGGTAGGTGTAACTGGTACTCGCTCAGAATATAAAATGTTCTAAATTTAAAAAATGCAATTTCTATTTTACTAAAGATATCTCTTCTTTAGTAAGTGATAGACTGTACTGTGGTTCATTTTTATCACATATACGTCTAGTCAGAAAGCAGTATATTCCAGTTGTGTCCTGTTAACTCACTTGACATCAGTTGCCTCCTTTCTTTGGGAGTTCTGTCTAATGAAGGAAGTGAGACTTAAGAATGGGATTGAGAAGGAGAGAGAATGTTCCCTCTTCTCAAAGGCATACCCATTCCATCTCAGGTAGCACAAAGTAAAAAGGGGCAAGTGAGAAGGGTTAATTGCTTGTGTTTGGTAGCAATATTGTTTTTGAGGAGCCCTTGGCTCTCCGCCAGTGTGGTTGTAGTGGTTAAGAGCGGTAGACTCGTAATCTGGTGAACCGGGTTCGCGTCTCCGCTCCTCCACATGCAGCTGCTGGGTGAACTTGGGCTAGTCACACTTCTTTGAAGTCTCTCAGCCCCACTCACCTCACAGAGTGTTTGTTGTGGGGGAGGAAGGGAAAGGAGAATGTTAGCCGCTTTGAGACTCCTTCGGGTAGTGATAAAGCGGGATATCAAATCCAAACTCTTCTTCTTCTTCCGCTTCTAAATCCCATTTAGAGTGATCCTTTGGTAAAAATAGCTGCCAGCCAGGAAGTTAGTGCCCACTTTGGCCCCCATTACAAAGTACATGCATGCTTGCCAAGTGCCCAGAACTGCTTCAGCAGTATCCTCTTGAGAGATAAGAGGAGACAGAACTATACCAATATGCTGCAGGTCATCTCTGGTATTGTCATAGGATGCTACCAAGTAGGTCACTGTGACCACCTGCTTGTTGGCACAGTGACTCACAGATTTGGTATTTAAAATGGTTCCCACACGTGTGAGTTCTCCCATGTGCTCCTGCTGAGCATGCTTTACTCTGCGTCACTTGTGGCTTCCTCTTGTTCTCTTCCACGTCACTCTTTGTAACAGCTCTATTATTCCCCAGCTAGCCCCTGTGCAATTTTGTTCAGGCTTTTTTTTTTTGCCTTGTTTCATTTCATCTTCGGTACTTCAAAAGCACCTCGGGCTCATTGTGTCCTCTTCCTCTCCCCACCCTGGTGAACCATCAACTCCTTTCACGTGTGCCTGCCATTCAGAGTTCCAGGCAGTGTGTTTTCCGCTGCTTCTAAAATATATCCTGCCTCGCCTCCTTCCTTCCTGCCGCTGACACAGAGTTGAGCATATTGCCGTCAATCTATTTGCGAAAGCTGCTATCAGACATTGCTGCAATTTTTGTAGCATTCGTATGCTCAAAGCAGTATCCCTCATTAAGATTCATGTACAACAAATATATCATTATTACCTGCTTTGCTTTTCCACTTTGCCTCCTGTTATTATCAGCACTGTGGAAATTAGTGTCTTTCCTTTCTGATTGTAATTCTGAGCACACATTTTAACAGTGTGTGTATTTTTCTTATTGTCCAATATACTGGCTTCTGCTACTCGGGCAAATGAGGCAAGTAGCAGAAGGTCACGCTGTGAGTCTTCACTATATAGTGAGGTTTACACAATCTTTGCAGCTGACCTCTGGATACACTCATAGGAGGAGTACCGGCTCATTGCTCTATGATAAGGTATCTGCAGCAACAAACAATCAGAGCTATCTATTTTCAGCTGTACTATCGTTCTGAAATATTTTCTACTGCTGTGAATTGCAAATGCTTCGCAGCTCGCCAAAAGTACCTCTTCAAAAGTTACTTCTCTCAGCTAGCATTAATACAGGATAAAATTTCTTCCTCTATATTCTGCTTTGTCCATGTTTGCTTACAAATGATTTGATATATAAAATGTAAATAATTCTAACTACAGTACTTCCTAATAATCACCTTATCCCTTATACAGTATACCCAATTGATCACTATGCTTTGCATAGTGAGGGCCTCCTGCAGATACCATTTTATATGCTCTGATTTGGATATGTAATCCTATCAAAATACCCTTTCATTTAAAGTACATGGTATATAGAAACATTCTAGTTCTTGACAATCCTGTGCAGGCACATATGAGAGCAAAATACCTATATATATATATATATATATATATATATATATATATATATATATATATATATATATGAACCAATGAATTGAATAGTTATTTGCCATAAAACATGTAGCCATCTTTCATATTAATCCAATGGGACACACCCAACTTGAAAAATATGGGCAGTGTTCCACTAAATAACAGCTTGAGCAAAATGACTTCCCCTTTTGCAAAAGGACTTCATTCCTTCTCCTCCCCCTTTTAGCCCCCTAGAACTCTTATGGGGGTTCCCCTAATGCTCAGAAGCGGACTTGTAGACAGTGCAGAGCATACATTGGGGGGAGGAAAAAGGGGAAGTTCCATTGTACAAGTGAAAGTTGTTCCGCTTGCACAATGATTTAGTTGAATACTGCTTTGTGTATTTCCTGGGATATTCTTAGCAGCTCTGTCACAGTCCAAATGCAGCCTTATTTTTTTGCCCTTTGTAATAGCTGCCCTGCCAGCTCCTGAACAGAATGGCTCATTAATGAAAGAAGCTTCACTTAGCATATGCATTTCCAGCAAATCTTGATAATCTCTAATTAAACGACAGAAGATCCCCTTCATTTACATATCAATAGGAACCTAAACACATTCATTCTTTATGTAAATAGCCTTCTTCCCATCTATTCCCCCCCCCAACCCATTTAGAGAAGATGGTGCCAGAAACTTCTCAAGGCCACACTTTCCTGCAAAGGAATCCTTTTTCGGTGCCTTGAACCACCATTACTGCCTACCTCCACCCTACTGGCTTCCTTCAAAGCTGGCTTTGCTGACAGCTGGTTAGCCACAAGAGCACTCAACTCTGCCA
This sequence comes from Lacerta agilis, assembly GCF_009819535.1. Taxonomy (NCBI): domain Eukaryota; kingdom Metazoa; phylum Chordata; class Lepidosauria; order Squamata; family Lacertidae; genus Lacerta; species Lacerta agilis. The sequence continues at coordinate 68,232,587 of NC_046313.1, forward strand.
GTTACAGGCAAAACTAGATTATAACTAAATATTTGCATTTAACATGCATTTTTTTTCAAGTGCAAACAGCAGGCGTAGAGGCTAGGATTGCAGCAGCCAATGAATAAGTTTTATACTATCCTTCCCTGCTGTAGTCCAGGTGAATATAGCCCCTCAAAAGCTACTATTTTAATTTTATTTTCTTTATTAATTTTTCATCCCTTCTTTCCAAAGCATCTAAAAACATTGAAAACTCCTAAAAACATCTTAAAGCATAGAAAACAGGTCAGATATCCTCACTGCCAATAGTTTCAAGGTTGCCAGAATCAGTATCTTTCAGCCATCAAAGGCTCAGTTAAGCAGAGATGTTAATAATAAGGAAGGCATACACCTCACCAGGGTGGTCATTCTGTAAATGGGGAACTACATTGGGAGGGAAAACATGCTGCAAATACAGTCAAATAACCATTATTGTCAGTACCCCAGAAGGGGAAGAAAGCTTTAAACTTCTACTCCATATCTGCTCCATATCTGCTGTAATCCCACAAATGATCCCACATATCCCACCGCCCCGCTGCTATTTTAAAACATTCATGTTAAATTTAAAGACGTTTGAAAGCCCTACAGTTAGCTTTGAAGTACCAGAGGTTGGGGCTTCAAATGGAAGCATCACCTGATGTCACAATTATATCAGCTGACTGACTCCCCCCACCTCCGGTGCTTTGTTCAATGTCCTTTGTTCCACTGAATCTTCATTGGGTTCTTTTAAACCTTGTGCCTTGATTTGATTGTTTTAAAAAAAATTATATAAACCAACTCCATTTGGGAAGCAAAAGTTCCTTTACAGGTAATATTCCTGTAAGAAAAGAATAATTTGTTAGTGCAGCAGGAGTTTGGGTAGGTGACAGGAAGCTTATGCATCATCAGATGCATGAATGGGACGGGTAGGATGGGGTGGGAGCAGAGGAGGTTAAACCTTCTCCATAATGACTATGTGCATTTTTGTACATCCCCTCCCATCCCAAGTACACAGTATCGCTTGCTGTCAGGCACAGTAATATGGACCCTGTTATGGAATTTCTTGGTTTTAGTGATTATCCTGTGGATAAGCAAGGCAATAACTTCCAGGGGCTGGGCAGACTGAGTTGCAAACTAATGGACCTGCACAGATAAATTCTCAGCCTGAACAAATCATTCTCCTTTTTTAATATAGTCATTGTCATGTATTCTCTGTGGATGAGGCCATTCAGAATACATATTAGGCTGCTGTGTTCTCATTTTTATATATAATTTAACCCAAACGTACTTTTTGTGAAACAGTATCCATCTTTAAGAGATTCCAAAACTTGATGGCTTACCTTTCCTATTGGAAAGTTGGAAAGAGTTAAGAGAATTGGGAATTATCTGTTTCTTATAGGTACTTTTCTTCATAGTTATCTCAAGCTAAAATCATAGCTCAGTGAATATGTGTGTAGCTTCAGAAATTTCAGCACAGATTTCTCAGCCACTTACCTCCCAGCAGTGATGGGAATATAATAATGAATGCTTGTGCTATGTTTTGAAAATGTTAAATACAAATTAGTGCTAATTGTTATTGCTGTCTGATCTTCATCTTAATGTGGGTTTTAGCTGCCGGCAAATGAATTGGACAGTTTATACTTTCCCCTGAAGCAGCTTAATGTTGTTCTTGCATAAGGTGAAGATCTATGAAATTTTGCCAAAAACATAGGAAGATGATTTTTCACCTCCCAGAGATGGACTTTGCATTTGAGAGTTACATCCCCTGCAGCCACAATGACATTTGGCTTCAATTGACTCTTCTTACCTGGTACACCACCAACGTAATGAATGGGTCTGTAAAATTAACAACTCCTTCCTTCTGCCCTCTGCCTACCCGACCTGTGCTTCACATTTAAGGTGTGGGGCAGATCTGCATTATAAAAAGCCAGGCTTTAATTTTTCAGAAAGCAGAAGCAGCCACTACTTCTTTAACTCGGGACCATAGGCATGTGTAACATGATACATATGTAGCAGGCATGGGCAAACTCAGCCCTCCAGATGTTTTGGGACTACAACTCCCATCATCCCTGACCACTGGTCCTGTTAGCTAGGGATGATGGGAGTTGTAGTCCCAAAACATCTGGAGGACCGAGTTTGCCTATGCCTGATCTGTAGCATCTGGGAGGGACTTATAAAGTATGCAATCTACATTGTGTTACCAAGTCTACAAGCTGACCTCATGACTACAACTTAATTTTTGTGCTTTTTTGTTTTTTCTCATCCCTCTTACTCTGTGTGAAATCAGTAGTAGTAGTAGTAGTAGTTAGGTGGGATTCACCTAACAACTCCCATCAGGAGAAGCCATGCTCAAGGACTTCCACTAGCACCATAGGACTCTCCCTTCTCTTGTCCCCCTGAAACTGAACCAAGAGAAGCCACCGAAAAGTGGAGTGAGGGAAGGAGGGGGAATTGTTCCATCAGTCTATTACCAAAGCCAGAAACTGATCCAGCACATCCTCTTCCTCACCTGTCAATGTAAACCAAAAATAATTATACAGCTGTGTATCATCAGCATATTGATGACAACACACTCCAAATCTCTGGATGAACAGGTAAGGTTGTCTCCTGTGGAACTGCACATTGAAGGCTTCATGGGACTGAGCAGTATTCTCCAAACACCACTCTCTGGAGATGGCTGTATAAATAGGATTACAATGGCAAAGCACTGCCCCTCAGTTCCAGGTTGGACAGCCAACAATGGCTGATGATATCAAAAGCCTCTGAGAGATGGCGAATCCAACAGGTACAAGGCAACCAAGGCAGTTTGCTGATGAGTTCTGGGGAATTTGAAAGCTTGCCACTGTGGCGTTTGCCCTTCCTAGGGTATACATATAGGAAAAGGAGTAAGTAAGGGGTTAAGTGGCTGGCCCTAGGCTAACCAATAAACAGAGGGGGGAGGAGCTAGGGGCAGCTGAAGGAGTCGGTTAGAGTTAGAGAGCGGGGAGTTGAGGGAGTTGATGAAGAGCAGTTGATCGAGGGAGTTGGTTGGTGGGTGGTTGTTGATTGTGTGGGTTGGTGGTGAGGTCTAGTGGTGAGCGTAGGCAGGGTTGTAACCAATATTTTGAGTTGTTGAAGTTTTTAAATAAACACTTATTATTTTGTTTAAAATTGCACCCTGTCTGTGAAAGTTATTACCAGGGAGGGGATCCTGGTTGGTGGCAGCGAAGCGTGTGGTGGCACAGGGATCAATAGTCCGTCAAACGACCGGGGACCCTGTGTGATCGCCACAGCCACAATTTTGTGGCAATTTAGTTGGTCCTAATTAGCTAACTATAAACCTTTGGGGTGGGGAGCGTACTAGAGGTGATGGTGTTCCCATTATATTTCTGTCAACATTTTATGGGTTTGGGAGTTTTCGTTCCCCCGCCCCCCCATTATTGACCAACATGCTTTTTTGACCTTGATTTTTTTCCCTTTGCAATTTGATTATTTATGCCTTGTAATCTTGGTATGTAAGTTTGCACAACAGAAGAGAAAGCCTAGCTGCACCAGGAATAGTGCGGATAAAATAGAATTTAAAAATTGCCCCATTTATCAGTTCACCATTTGTTATAGCTTTGTTATAGCTTTATAGATTTTTTATGTCAATTGGATGGAGGGGAACACTTACCAATGGATCTTCTTTTCCTAGTGGTTGAAATTACTGAGTGACAATCATTTCTGTGACTGAAATGTCTCCTCACAACTGTTCTTTGGGCATACAAGGTTCTGTGTGTACGTGGAGAAAGTCTTATGTAAATCTGTGGCATAAGGATGCATTTTTCCTGCATTTGTGTTGCTGCAGTCATGGAAACTTTGGCAAAACCAAACCTAAACAACAACCCCTGCCTCCTCCAACTCCACACTTAAAATTCATGCTATAACTTTCCCCAAGCAGTTGTATACACAGAGACTGTTTGCATGGAGAAAATGTGTTAGCAGATGACTTGCCCTAATTTTAGCAGTAATCTTGCTTACAAAAACGAAGCCTGGATGAGCTGTTCATTAAACCTGCACAATATATATCACAGCTGGCATGGCCTTTTGGGCATAGCACTGAAAAGAGAGCTTCTGCAACAGGAACACATTATTTGCAGTAGTGTTCTGTTTTGAGAAACAGGACAGCAGTGTAAACTTCAGGGACACTTTTAACCAGGACAGATTTATTAGGGAATTCCTCTGGGGCAATTCCCCTGGAATGATCTGGCAGTAGATTTCATAACTGCTGTAATCACCGCAACAGGCAAACAGTTAACTGAACTGTGGGAGCCCAGTGGCAGATAAAAGGCTGTCAAGAGACTCCCACCTCCCAGACATCAAGGAAGCAGCCATCTTAAGAAACTAATACAGGAAATCAGTATCCAACAGCTGTAAAGCAGGTCTAAAATTGAGAGTGGCTTAAGTCGCTAAACAATTAGCATTAGGTCTGACATGTGCCCTTGAGGGATGGGATGGTTGTAGTATGATGTTCCAGAAGGCCTTACCGCACAGTCACTGGAAGCATGCCACAAAGCACCCTGCAGCCCAAGAATAAGCAGGACATCTGTAGTGGCAGAGAAAGGAACTTGACCCCAGTGACTTGGCCACATGCTCATTCATCCCCATATGGCAAACCTCAGCAGAAAAAGGATTGTCAGTGACATTCCTAAGAAACTAACTGCCACACTACTTTCTTAGAAATGTATTCAATTGGTGACAAGCAATTACATTTTCTTTTATAGTCTGAAATAATTGCATTGCTTTCTGTTGTGTGAGAGAAAACTGATTGAGAAGCTAGCTGATGAGAATGAGTTCTGAAATAAAAGAGACAAATGCAATCATTGCAATATAAAGGGCTGCATTTGCCCTCTAATTAGACTCTTTTTGATTAAGCAGTAATTAAATATAGCAGTGCTGAAAGGGATTTTATGGCCAGCAAAATCAGCGCCCTTCTTAAGATGTTTATGTGATGAGGAAGCAGCAGCATGCACTCTTAATACAGCTTTTTATTTTCATGAGTCACATTTGACTATTCGTTTACTTAGACACATATTTAAATTAGCTACCACTGAATAGTTTAAAATACTTTTAATTTGCTGTTTCTAGAGCTGTTGTGAATTCAGCTTATTCACAGTGGCTGTGTTGGATCTAATCTAAATTTGATTAGTCCTGTTCTGGGTGAGTGAAGGAACTGGCTTATATCCAGTGTGATTCATAGATGGTTATGAAAAAATTCAAGCCATTTTATTTAGTTCTGTTATGTAGTGGGTGGGAGAAGTAGATAGATTCCATTTCTTTAAAAGCAGTCAGACTAATTTATGTGCAGATATAAAAATTGCCTTACTGTATCAAACAAAGGTCAACATTTACTTATTTAATGAATTTATATCCCACCCTTCCTAGTTTTGCATTATGTTTCCAGTAAAAGGCAACAGGGAAACTCCACAAAAAAAGTGCAATGGCAATTACCAGTTGGTTACCCTTCTTAGATGTTTATCAAAAGTGTACTGCTTGTTTGTGCAGAAATTCCATTTAAGCTGTTGGGTCTAATAGCTGTTGGATATCACTTTATACTTTGAACAATTCTCTGTATGTCAGGGATGGGGAACATGTAGCCCTCCAGATGTTGTTGGATTCCAACTGTCATCAATGCTAGCCAGCATGGCTAAATGGTCAGGAATGGTGGAAGTTCAACAATATCTAGCCGAACAAAACTTCCCCATTCATACCATAAGTGTGTGTGTTTTAACAGCTACCTGACTCAGTAAAATTATACTGGCCTTGTTTGCACATAATACTGAGCCAAATGGTGGTACATTTAGAGATTTGTGAGTATTTTGCTTCTCCCCCACTCAGCCTTTTGCTTTGCTCTTGGGAGCAAAACCATGTTTTGGATTAGCATTGCATCCAAACCCAGGCTCATAGTTTGTGCCCCCCCAAATAAGTAAAGTACAATTTACTGTTCGAGCCAGTTTCTTTTAGTGAAGCATAACTTGGATGTAGACCTCCAGCTGAATCACAGGTAAATCTTTAATTTATGAATGAACTTCCTAACAGGGAGGTCTCTAAATACAAGTGAGTAGTTATTAATGGTTACAGGTAGGTAGCCGTGTTGGTCTGCCATAGTCAAAACAAAATAAAAAATAAAAAATTCCTTCCAGTAGCACCTTAGAGACCAACTAAGTTTGTTCTTGGTATGAGCTTTTGTGTGCATGCACACTTCTTCAGATACCTTCAGGTATCTGAAGAAGTGTGCATGCACACGAAAGCTCATACCAAGAACAAACTTAGTTGGTCTCTAAGGTGCTACTGGAAGGATTTTTATTTTATTTTTTATTTTGTTTTAGTTATTAATGGTTTCTTTTCCTTTGCACATGTGGGACACGGGTGGCGCTGTGGGTTAAACCACAGAGCCTAGGGCTTGCTGATCAGAAGGTTGGCGGTTCGAATCCCCTTGACGGGGTGTGCTCCCATTGCTCGGTCCTAGCTCCTGCCCACATAGCAGTTCGAAAGCACGTCAAAGTGCAAGTAGATAAATAGGTACCACTCCGGGAGGAAGGTAAACGGCGTTTCCGTGCGCTGCTCTGGTTCGCCAGAAACGGCTTTGTCATGCTGGCCACATGACCTGGAAGCTGTACGCCGGCTCTCTTGGCCAGTAATGCGAGATGAGCGCCGCAACCCCAGAGTCGGACACGACTGGACCTAATGGACAGGGGTCCCTTTACCTTTACCTTCCTTTGCACATAGTAATAAGGGATGTGGGAATGTTATATTCATGATTCTGGATGTTGAGATAATAGCCACTGACCCTCAGGTTTTTAGGACTGTGGCCATCAGGTAGTCAGGAGTTGGCATAATGAAACTGAGTTATCACCCTCTGAATCTTGATTGAATAAACTAGTCCTCTGTTGTTGATGGGGCAGGTAGCATGATCAGTCTGGAAGTGTACCATTAAAGTCCACCTTATGATAAAGCGTAAAGAGAATGGGACTGGGCAAGGTTGGTTTCAGAAACTGTAGAACTTTTTTCAGTCATAGAATCATAAAAAATGTAGTTGGAAGGGATCATGAAGGCTATCTAACCCAACACCCTGCAGTGCAGAAATTTTGGGGCTTGAACCCACGACCCTGAGATTAAGAGCCTCATGTTCTACCTACTGAGCTATCCCAGCTGGATAAGGAGGACAAGAAGCACCTTTAAGCTAGAAGCAAAACCCACTTTGGGGGTGCTGGATTGCTGTCATCTAAGTGGCAGGTTCAGTGTCTTCTAAAATAATAGATTTACAGAACAGAGAGCTATACAGAAAATAGCTTTCAACTTGACAGAGAAGGGAAAGGATTTTAAATGGTGAAACATTAAAGGGGGATAAAATGTCAAGCCCTTTTTTCCTGGACACTACAGTGAGGGTAAAAATAGCCCTTTCAATGCTGTTTTCTGATCTGTTAACTCAGAGCTGTCATTTTAAACCCTGCAGGCTTCTGACCACATGCATCCCTAGTTGCAAGTAGCTCTTTCCTAATAGGCCAGGTTAGAAAGCGACACCTCTTACTGCATGTGGTTTATACGGTGTGCCATTAAGCGGGCGCCTTCAATTATTCTGTTACTTGTGTCCCCCCCTGACACCCCCCCCAACAACATCACCTAAGGTTGGAGGAGAACTTTGATTCAAATCTGAAAGTGTCAAAGTTGCACTTTCCAAAACAATATGCAAACCAAAGCATACCTAGCCAATGTGGTGTAGTGGTTAAGAGTGGTAGACTCGTAATCTGGTGAACCGGGTTCGTGTCTCCGCTCCTCCACATGCAGTTGCTGGGTGACCTTGGGCTAGTCACACTTCTTTGAAGTCTCTCAGCCCCACTCACCTCACAGAATGTTTGTTGTGGGGGAGGAAGGGAAAGAAGAATGTTAGCCGCTTTGAGACTCCTTCGGGTAGTGATAAAGCGGGATATGAAATCCAAATACTTCTTCTTCTTCTTCTTCTTCTTCTTCTTCTTATTCTTCTTCTTCTTAAGTCACACCTATGTGAATTTTGCAATGCATTTCTCAACCAACCAGTGTTCATAAGAATGCATATATATTAGGAGAAAGGGCATTAAAACGAAGATGAAATAACATACAAAAATGCATTCTATTATGGGAAATCATTTGCAAAACATGTACATTAGTCAAAATGGCATGTTAAACTTAGCTTATTTGAAGAAATTTGCACTAAAACACTGATGAATTTTCATTAGGATTTTTATTTTTTGCAAATTTATTATCAGTTTGTTTCATAAAAATTATACACTGCTTGATTGTAAAAAGCAAACAAACTCAAAGCATTTTACAAATTGCTATAAAACATGGAGAACTGAATTACCAGTTAGTACTTGTGGATTCCTGTATGTTAGATAGCTACCATTATAGAACAGGACTCTATAGAGCTATAGAAATATATATTTGTGTTGTCCAGTAGAGATTAAGAAAAGGACAGTTATTTTGGTGGGCAGGAGGCAGGAAATACACTGCAAGGAGCAACTACATATTATTACAAGGAACTCTGGAAGCACTGTGGTGCCTCTTTGTGCCCTGATCCATATGGACTTTGCCCCCAATGTCAGTGATTGAATACAGATTTGTTCTTTGATTCCACAAGTACAGTGTTTTGCAAGTTCCCATGCGATGAGCTGTTATTAATGGTTACTGGGAGTAGATGATGAGATTGGAAAGGATTGGTGTAAAGCGAGAAGGATTATAAATCTAGTGCTGGTCCAGATTATTCTTCTGTTGGTATAACCAGGCATTCTACTTATCTGAATCAAAATATGGAATGTGGAAGATGCAATTTCTCTGAATTTTAGGCAGCTGTATGAAACTTGGGTAAATTTCCTACATCCCTGGGAATTTAAAACTTATCCCAGTTCTAGGCCTGAGCTGGAATAGCATTTTAGCTGTGCAAGACCACCATTTTATGGTGCTAATGAATTGTCAAATAACTCTCTTTCATTTCACCCTGGTGTATTCTGTAGCTCTCTATATAGGCAAGGTAACATATTGCAAGGTTTCTACTTCCTATTACTGATGTGTTGCTAAATCTTCAGAAAAAAATCTCTACCGTGTTTGCTGTTTCTTTGCTTCATGAACTCTGTTGCTAGTTGGCAAGACTTGGCAAGGGCTGGCTATAAAAAGGCTACTCAGGTAGCAGTTCCTTGGGTCTTTAGCCAAAGCCAGAGATTTTGAGCTTAGTCAATATACAAGGTTGCATATAGGTTAGTTTAATAGCTGCCAGTAAGACATCCAGTAAAACTCTGCAGAAATTGCCGGTAATAGCAAGAGCAGCTCACCTGGAAGTGGTATATTGTACTGCTCCGTAGAGCATTAAAATATGTATTATGAACGTTAACTTATCTGTCAAGCATATTAGGGTAACCGGGCACACTCATTCACAACACTTTATGTGGGAAATTTATTCCATACAGGAAAGCCTTTGTAATATGGAAACAATTTTGTGCTCCCTCTTTGTGAAACGTGTAGATACTGCTGCTGTACTGTGTTCATGTATTGCTTTGCTACAGATGTACAATAGGTTTTACAAGTAAACATGGCAAGCCTCATTCCCTACGTCTGTGGTCTAAATGAAATGTGACATGCCTCCAACAGGAGGTGGAGTTTGTTCCAGAGGAGTAGCTATACCACTGGCATATAAGCCCTTTACATGTGCAGGAATTAGGAGCTGCAGTCTGATTAAAGAACATTTAATCAATTGCCAGATTTTTAGTTTAGCAGATTAAATATGCATAGTCATAAAACAAATTAACTATTTTTTTATTAAAATAAATGTAACCATAATCTCAAGTGAACACACTTGGTATTAACATTCATTTACACACTGCAAGATCACGTTTGATGTATGGAGGCTGCTGTAATACCAAGCATGCTTCATTCTTTGTAGCTTCTCCCAGCAGCTGGTATTCTCAGAAGAACATGGACATACTATTTACAATCATCATACCTGGAAGAGACCAAGGGTTGTACCTAAATGTAAACAGCCCCAAACCCTCATTGCCTAATCCCCCCCAGGCCACTAATGATATTCAGCAGTTGCGCTTTGCGTCTGCGGGGTAGAGAAAGAAAATGCAGCACTGCAACCCTCATCCTTCTGACTCCCCTGAATAGCAGTCAGTGCTGAGATCATGAGCCCCTCCTATCTGCACCCCACCCCCAGTCCTCCACGTTCTCCTTCCTTCCCAGTGTGGCAGCTTCTCAGCATGTAGACTGCCCTGGCCACCATGTGGTTGTGCTGAAAGGGACCCAGTTGTGTCAGCAGTGGATCACGTGCCCATGCTGAACACCAACTGTGTTGGGGAAGCGGTGGCGGCGGCAGAGGGAACTCACGCACAGGAGTGGAATGGGAATGGAGGAAGGATGAGGAAGCCACAGCTCAATGCTGGAATAAATGCTGCCAAGAAATGAAGAGAGGGAGGAAGAGGGGGAGGGAGAGGGAGAGGGAGAGGGAGAGGGAGAGAGAGAGAGAGAGAGAGAGAGAGAGAGAGAGGTAGAAGTGCTGAGCCAAATGAAGCATAGAGCACTTGATTAATCAGGGCTGTGATTTATCAAGACATAATATTTTAATTGATGGATGGATTGCGTTGATTAATATTGCATCCCTTGGCCAGCCAATAAGGACATAAGATGGATGCAGCTGAAGCACTTTCTTGCTAGTACTGGGTTTTGTTTAGATAAAACAACAACAGCAACAGAACTTCTGCTAGCCAGCAGCAATAGATACATAATTGAAAAGGTGGTTTGATATGCCTTTGCAGTAGAGTTTGCATGCCAAAGGTTTTTTTTTATCTGTTTGTGTGTAGATCGCCAAAATCTATAATCATTTATCATTAAAACAATCTCTCTCTCTCTCTCTCTCTGCATTATTATCAGACTGCAGAAAGTTACTGATGTATGCATAATGAATGTCTGCCTGGTTGCCTTTAGGGAATGAAAGAAGCATGGCTACACTGAGGTGTCTTGGGCAGTAGCTGCAACATATAGGCCTTACATCAAGATGTTTGTCGGAACTTGTTGACTGAGAAAATGAAAAAGAATACCTTGGCCTAGCTCCCCTTCTCCCCTTGGCACCAGGGAATTCCTTACACATATATTATCAAGAGACATTGAACTTCATCCCAGTATGCTCCTGTATGCATCATCTGCACTTTTGGTCTCCCTAGCTTCTAGAACTTTGTTGTTTGTACAAAACACCCTTTCATTTATTGCCTCCCTTTTTGTGCTCCTAGTTTTGGACAGTGTTCTCGAAGCGACTGGCATGAGTTTGGCCAAACTGCAGGAGGCAGTGGAGGATAGGGGTGCCTGGCGTGCTCTGGTCCATGGGGTCACGAAGAGTTGGACACGACTGAACGACTGAACAACAACAAGTTTTGTAGATGTGACTTGAAAGAAGAAAAGCACCATGTAGATGTAACCCCAGCTCCAGTTTACTGAATTATCTTTTGGGCTCCAACAGAGCAGGCAGAATTATCCAGGGTTAGGATCACTATTTGTTTAATTGTGGAACTCAATGAAATACTGGAATTAGTGTTTAGCCATTCATCAAGGGCTATCAGCATACTAGAGGATTTGTTCTTCTTAGATAAATTCAAGCTTCAGATTATTATTGAACAAAAATTTCAAGCACTTACCTCTTTTACAGGATATTGAATAAAGTTCTTTGGATGTTCTCAGTTCACTTTGTTTATAACTTCTCTCCTCAATTTTATTACAATGTAGTGTTGTTGTCTTTTTTAAGCAACTCCTGAAGCTTTGAAGGAATATTACCATTCAAGGGCTCTGTCACGGCTCTTTTCTCCCATCAAAGGAGTGGTTTTAATCTTTTGTAAAAGGCAGTAGTTGCTTAACCAATCACTATTAAGGAGTTATAAGAAACTAGAACTTAAAATGAGAGATAATCATCATCATAATACACTGCATAGAATGTCTGAAGCCTATGAACAGCCATATTTTTGCACACTATTAAACAATGCAGGGCCTTTATTATATTGGCTTCAGCATATTTGCAAGAGAGTAAGCTCAAGAGATTTGATACAGCAATTCACCTGATCCTGCCCCTTTAAAGCTGATATAGTTCAGTGGTTAAGCTATTTGAACCAGAATGACCCTGGTTCAGATCTCACCTCCACTCATTTCATCTCCTTAAACACTTGCTTTCCCTTCCACTCAGCATCAGACATGAGGTCAGCAGCAGACCCAGCCTCAGATGAGATGAGCCTGCAGTGACCATCCTTCAGATCAGCTAGTCTTCAGTAGGCAGTATGGACAATGGCTAAGTTGACAAGTTGAAGAGATGCCAACCAATGAACAAGGCCCTCTGACAGCCACATTGGATTTCAGGCTTTATCTTCTGCTGCCAAGAAGGGCTTGGTCCTTGTCAGACACTCCGACTTTTGTTTAAGATGAAGAGAAGTCTTGAATTACAGGCTTCTTTTTCTGGTGTTAAGTTACTAAAGCTACACATAGAGCAGACAGAGGCTCCACTATCAGAGGAGTCTTGCCATAAACTTGAATTATATGTGTCATAGGCTTCTTCCCAGAACCACTAGGTCATAATGGAGAACAGTGGGCCAGATGGTTCAATGATCTAACTCAATATAAGTTAGCTTCCTATGTTCCTTGACATTGCTACCTGTAAATAAAGCTCTCGTAAAGTAGTCATGTCCAGACACAAACCTTCTCTCTGTTCTTTATTTCCTTTCTGCCAGCAGAAAGTTGAGAAGCAAATAGGAGTCCTAACCCTACAGATCTCACTCTGGTTAGCATAAGAAATTGTCCCCTTGCTGGATACAGACTGTGTACATACTATTCATTTGTATAATTAAGCAGGTAGCTCTGGAAGAGGAAATTTACCGTTAAATGTCTTTTTCCTAAATGCATTGTACAGTGGTACCTCGGGTTATGAACTTAATTCGTTCCAGAAGTCCGTTCTTAACCCAAAGCGTTCTTGACTCGAGGCATGCATTCCCTACACAGGCCTCCCGCGGCCCCGGAAGCGGATTGTATTCATATCCTGGGGCAAAGTTTGCAACCCGGGACACCTACTTCTGGGTTTGTGGAGTTCGTAACCCAAAGCGTCCGTAAGCAGGACTGTTCGTAACCCGAGGTACCGCTGCTCTTCTTGTTGTTGTTTAGTCGTGTCCGACTCTTCGGTCCCCATGGACCAGAGGACGCCAGGCACTCCTGTACCACTGTGCTTCTGCTTATTGAGCTTTGAACACTAGTTGAAATATTTTACTAAATGGTAGCTTTAGCACACACTTCCAGCTATTTGTCAGAGGTTTGGAAATACTTATCAAAACCACAGGTATAACCCCCTATTGCAGCTTTCGAATTAATACATCAGAAATTCAGAAAAAGCAGTGTTATTTTTTTAAAAAAAAACCCTGAAAAACCCAGCATTGTACCTTTAATGCCTCACTTGCTGTTTCACTTTAGTGTTGTGCCTGAGCCTAGACAGACTGTAGTTTGTTTTCACTATGTTTTACTGCAGGGAACTAAAGACCAATGGGCTGGATCCAGCCTGCCAGCCTCTCTTTTGAGAGCCCTGCACCTCCTCAGCATCAGCCCAAGTGAGGTTGGAGAAGTGCCATTTTCAGGAGCCACCACTTTGAATGATAGCTGAAGAGAGTGGGGGCAGGATATTACAAGAATTTGAGAAGAACGGGGGAATCGTCTGATGTTTCCCGATAGCCTCCAATGCTTGCAGTGCTCTGTCCAGCTCTCACTTCAGCTGCTGTTCCTGAAGCTTCCAGTAAGGAAGGTTGAAGTGTGAGGGAAGCCGATTCCATCGGGAGCTGCCATCTCAAGGCATTGGGGATATTTTCAAGTGCTGCTTCTCAATTACCAGTATTTTCTTCACCCTTCACTTTTCCCATCAGGAAAGGTGACCAGCTGCTTCAGAAACCACCTTCTCAAGATACCTGGAGCCTCACCCTCTTGCCCACTTGATTGGGAAACACAAAGCAAAATGAGAACTGCCCTTTTGGGTACCTGCTCTGCTATAATATATATGTTGGGGGGGGGGAGATTTGGCTTCGTTCTGAGTAATAGTGCAAGTACCAGTTTGGTAAATCAAAGAAAGCAGTTGTAGTGTGAGCCAACACTGATGCTGGTAAGCAAAAGCCATAAACAGGATATTGCAAGCAAGACATGAGAAAGTCTGCATAAGTCTAATTAATCCTCAGGGACCAGGTGCCATATCTAATATGGGTAATGCCTCTAATTCAGCCATTAATTTTCCTTTACAAGCAATGGATTCCCTCCAGCAAGCATATTCCACCCTAATTAAAGCAAGCACTCTCATTTTCATTTCCTGAAAAGTTAAGTCCTTTCAGTGGACCCTTTGAAAAAGTGCTCAGATTGGCTACCGGTAAGTCATCCCTTGTAACTCTGTCATAACTCTGTGGCGGGGAAACTTAAATTCTATTACTCATCACTGGATCCTTTGTTATTAAATGTCACTGATGCTCATCCCAGACATTAACAAGATCACCTCACAAATTTAGGTTAAAACCTGCTTAACTGATAATTTCCATGTTTTGTGTGATCTTTTACACTATATAAACTTACGGAAATCTAGTGGAATCTAGTGAAAGCTTCATGCTTATTTCCATGTATCTTGCTTCCAGAAAGAAATCAATTAGCAACTCTGTTAACCCAGAAAATCACAGTACTTTGGGGCTGTAATTTCCCCATCGTTGTCATGGATCATACCATTTGGGGTGGTATTCTGGCATACAGTTCTTTCCCACCATATTTGTGGATGAATCTTGGAGGAACAGAAGCATGTATGCACATAAAGGGTAGTGACATGTCCAGGGACATCTGGTGTTGTGTCACACTGTGGTCAGTGTTGTGAACAAAATCTAGTGCAACATGGTGGAATATCGATCGAAAAGCCACAATTCCATAATGCAACACGTAATACAGCGTAAAAGGAACATTAGAAACTAGAACAGAAGTGCTAGCATTATGACCAGGGAAACTACGATAACAATCCTTATTTCTGAATTCACCCTTTAATGCCCCGCCCAGAATCTCATTTAAGACATATCTCTGCTTTATATCTTTATATCTCTATTGGTAACTGCTTAAATGTATGATTCAAGCAATGTGGGGTGAGTCAGCTGTGTAATGTGAGGAGAGTGCTATTGTGCTCCTGCCCTGCTTGTGTGCTTCCCATAGGCATCTAGTTCAGAACTACATGCTGAACTAGATGGGCCTTTGGTCTGATCCAGCAGGGCTCTTTGCATTGTTTGTTATATTTGAAACGTTTTATTTTATTTTTCATATTTTTGTACTGGTGCTTCAAGCGACATAGCCATTTTTACTCTCTGTCAGCAATTTTGTATAACTAAATAAATAAATAAGTGTGTGTGTGTGTGTGTGTGTGTGTGTGTGTGTGTTTTAAAGTAATTGTGTGATTTTTGCTAGTTCCCCTAAACCAAGGATTCCCAAATTTATGTTTCCAGCTGTTGTGGGATTACAACTCCCATTATTCCTAGCTAGAAAGACCAGTGGTCAGAGATGATGGGAACTGTAGTCTTAAAAAAAACTGCTGGAGATCCAAGTTTGGAGAATGCTACCTTAAGCAAGCTGAGCAATACTGGCATTTATTTGTGGTTGGTAAACACAACACAATAGCGAGTGCTTCCTAAGTTTATTTTTCCACTGCAGTACTGCCTGCAGCACACAATCATCTGCAGTAAAGATCTCAAAATCAATAGTTCTGCGAATATGCATGCAAGATATGAGTCCACGTGTTACGTGTGTATAGACATGCAAGCAAATCTGGTAACACTGTGGCTAGTTGGAAATGGAAGCCAAACCTTCCAATCTCCTCCTCTGGGAGGCAGGAAGAAGGGATGGAGGAGAAAACAAGCTCAACACTTGTGCACGTGAAATAAGACTTACTTGCTTGTAAAAGTGTTTCAGATTGCAGCCTTTATTCTAAGAAGGTGTAGTATGATGGATGAATCGTGACATTTTCTTCCATCTTGTATTAGTGGTATATACTGAAGAAATTATTCTGCTCCCAGGCAACCTTGGGAAATTCTCTGCAACAGCTCCTGAGGGAAACACTTGTGCTGAACAGCGACCCTTTGGTGTTGTGCATGGGAAGCTGAAGTCACATGTCAGTCAGTTCCTCTTGGATCATAATAGCACATTGTAGATTTACTACACTACAGCCTGCTCTGTACAGTGGGGTGTGTATATTGGGTATAGTTGAAGTAAGTCAGGGAATATGGAATGGAAAGTAGATTCACAGAAGGTGTTTAAGATGTACAAAAGTGAAGGGGGTCAATAGTATTTATATATTATGCTGTTCTTATATATTATGCTGTTCTTTCAATCGTTGCAATTCCTCAGGAGTGAGGAACATGTGGCCCTCCAAAATGGTGCTGAACTACAACATGTGTCATTCCTGATCATTGGCCATGCTGGTTGGGGCTGATGGGAGATGGTGCCTGGCATTTGGAGGACCACAAATTCACAATTTTCACGTGCAAAAGCTATGAAAAAGCTGTTATATAACTCAGTTATTTTTAAACAGCTCTATTAATATATCTTAAGAGTACATATGATATCATCATGTCCATATGGCATTTCTTCAAAAATGAAAAAAATAAAAACAACGGCATACTGCTATTTAACAGGATGCATTCACATGAACAATGCTGAACAACATTAGTAGAAGTATTGTTTTTGTATTCTTCATACATACAAAGAACAAAAGCATTTTAATGCTGTACTTGTACAGTGAAAATCACAGGAGATATTCCCAGAGTTCTTGACCATGTTTTATGCATTTCAAATAGCTGTGTTTTCTGCATGAAATTAATGAATCTGCATGAAATTAATGAAACATGTCATTTTCACATGTTTTCACTTGTCAGAGGCAAGCCAGCAGTAAATCACACCAGGCAAGTTGGAGTTAAGTTAGCAAAAACACAATCTGCACAGGAGTGTCAGGCCTAATGAGCATAGCAACTCAACTCTGGTAGGCCTTGCCCCCATGAAGCTGTTGCTTAGACTGAAGGTCCCCACCTTCCCACAACTACCTAAGTCCCCTCCTCTCCAGAGTTCCCCCCCAAGCAATCAGAGGTTGTGCCTGCACTTTGCTAATCTGCTCCACCCTTTTCATTCCTCTTCTGGTTCTGGGAGACAAGGGGGGAAGGGGAGCTTGTCGCAGCAGGAAGGGGAGACACCCCTGACTCTTCACCAGCCTGACTTATCTTTGCTTCTTGGCCTCTCTCTTCCCCTGCTTTAGCTGCTGCCTCCGATTCTGGACTAACAGATGCTGTTAGGATTTGTGACTGTTTTATATATTTTTGTTGCTTTTACATCTTTTAGATAAGTTTTATTTTTAATGGTATTGCTTTGCTGCTTTGCTGCTTTGGGAGGAAGGGGGAAATGTAAATTTAATAAATAATAGTAATAATACTTGGAAGTACCACTGTGTTCAATGGGGTTTAGTCCCTAGAAAGTAGTTTTGAGGTTCAGCCTTGAGGTGCATTTATTAAACTGGAAAAAAACAGCTCATGCAAGCATGGTATCAGCAGCCACGGTATGTTTCAGTAATACAAAATGTGCACACAAAATTGTCAAAAATTTTGCAGTACTATGCAACGCTAAAAAAAACTGTGATTTTGCAACGCTATGCAACTCTAAAAATCTCACAGTGAATCCCTTCTTACTTCCCTGCCGCCTTTGTTCAATCTCCTAGTAAGAGCTGCAAAAGTTGTGTGTATCTAGGGAAACCTCTGGCTTGTGCCTCTTCCCTTCTGTGCAAGCAAAGGAAGAAAAGAGGAAGACGTAGTTACTGTAATCATTGGACATAATGCCCAAATGCATCGCAGCCAGTGCCGCTCTTGTGAGAGAAAAACAAGCCAACTAATGATGTTTGATAATTTACAGCTCAACCATGAGCACATTTACTCAGAAGTAAAGCCACTGATTTCAGTAGGGTTTACCTTCAAAGAAACATGCTTAGGATTGCAATCTTAGCCACTAATATTTATGAGAAGCCTTCGTGTATCTATTTATATTTCCTGCAGCATGTACCTATTTTCTGTCTTGGGGATGCATTTTGTTTTGGCAAGTGCTCTGTAGTCCTGTCGCATGAAAGAGCCTTAAGGTTATGCAATACATATCCATTAGGCACTGAAAGCATTTTCTTTCATGGGTATATGAAACAGAAGCATGCAGGAGAGTATGGAGATTTTCCACGCCTTTTCTGGTTCATTTAGATGGTGAGTACTACAAAGGCAGACTGAATGCAAACTTTTCAGTGTAAGCTTGCACATCTAGGGATGGGGGGACCTTTTCCCCTCTGAGGCAGGGGCAACCAGTGGGTAGGGACAGCGATATGCATCTGGCCTTCTTTCAGCTACGTCACTCTGCTTGTCAGGAAAAGGGACAGCTTCCAAAGTTGTTCTGCAGGCAGCGGGCATACACTGCAGGCAGCGGGCATACACTAGAATAAAATATTGCCAGACCTTACAGTGACTTGACTGATTTGGTTGGAGAGTGTGTCCTATTCTACAAGGAGAGGCAGGGCAGATGGAAGGAAAGGAAAGCAATGGCTTGACTGGAGAGGTTGTTTATCTTGTAAAAAAACTGAGGACTATATATACTTTGGTGGCAATGGAGATAAGCATAAGTTTGACCCACAGGCCAGAAGTTCCTCACCCCTACTGTAATGTGTCTAGTTACTCACCCCTAACTGTAATGTTGTATTGTGCTTTTACTGTACTTTTCTTTGTTGGAAGCCACCCAGAGCAGCTGGGGCAACCCAGTCAGATGGGTGGCATACAGCACTATTATTATTATTATTATTATTATTATTATTATTATTATTATTATTATTAAAGCGGTCTTAGAGTGAACTAGGAGGCGACTCTACAGTACATATAGAATGACCTCTGGTTTTTGGATCCAAGAAATAATGACCTCTGATGTTTGGATCCAGGGGTGAACCTTTACACAGAGCAAAGCAGTGGAGCCCATATGAGATAACTTCCTCCTGTCTTTCTCCTTTGGTGAAGCTTTCTCTCTTGATCAGGCTTACATTCAACTGCATCCTGAAAACTTGCTGAAAACTTTTTTTTAGGTCACCCTCTGATATATTTCTAGCTTAAAATTTAATTAAAGAGGAAGTGGGTGGACGAGGCTGGCTATTTATATAGCTCTCTGAATGGCACACATATTGCCTTCATGTGCTCTTTCCTGGATGGAGATTTTGATACTCTTGTTAAAAAATAATAAGTGACACATAGAATTGCAACATGCAACAATATCCTTAGGAAGTTTCTGTCAAGGTGATGAAGTCTTTTTCAATGCCTATGGGGAGGGCTGACCTCTACTTTGATAGGAATAGGGAGTACAGTCCTAGTGTGAGGCTTGCTGCCCCCCCCCCGAGCCAAAATCTAGCAACAGTTTACAAATGTGAAATCTTCAACCCTAATCCTCTGGTTGAAGTTAAGCGAGAAGGTTGACTTCTTTTAGGAGTGCTAATGATGAGTACAGGTTCACAGGGTGAATGGAATAACAAGTCCTGAACAGATGGGTGAAAAGGACAATGCACCAAAAATGACCCAAAAGCAGAGCAATCAAAATAAAAGGAAAGTGAGACTTCCCTTGTGTTTTTTTTATAATAATATTTTACCAGGGTTAATAGGCAGGTTCAGAAAAAAACAGACCTTGTATCATGGCATCAGGCCATTGCATCATTTGTAAGTATATGGATTTCCCCTCTATTGCTACATTCCCAAAGATGTCATCACTGTATGACACATATACCCTTCCTACCTCATCAGTCGCCTATGATCAAATGTTCATAAGATCTGGTATAGCTTAGTGCAGGCACGTCCAACTCCCTAGAGACCGCAATCTACTCCCAGTAAAAAACAACTGACAGAGTGCTCTACCCATTGTCATGGGGGGGGGGGGAGACCAAAGTTGTTGAGCTTTTTTAAGGGAGGTCAAACTTTTTGTGCTTTTTTTGGGGGGGAGGCTGAAGTTGTTGAGTGCTATTAACAAGTGAATAATAAGTATCCCATAAAGAGGACATGGGGGGCAAAACCTCAGATAATTGAGTAATTTCAATGCTTCTCAATTATAATTGTGGATATTAGCTACGCCCATGTTTCATACTCCGTGTTACACTATTAAAGTGTGTGGGACTGGCCACATATTTCTTAACAAAAAGCAGCTACAGTGATAATTTGGATTAGGGTTCCATGACTGCTTTTTGTTAAGGAAGAATCATGGCCCTGTCCTAAGCATACTATTTAAACAGACTATTCACATGCAATTTGGCCCTAAGTGGTGTTGTTGTCTTTTTCTTGTAAATGAAACTCCCCTCTCCAGTTCATAAAACTATACATGAAGCATGCCTGAAATTCATGGTCTTCCTTGGATCATCTCTCCAACTATCTGAATTTATGCACATAGTGACAGGGGAAAGACTTCCTTGGTCATGTTGGCCCATCTGCGGATTGTCATCTGTGGTTTTATCCATTGTGCTGCATATTAGATTTTGCTTTAATTGCTGTATTTAGTATATGCCACCCTGACATGCATAGAATTTTCTCTTAAATGAAATGAATGACATCCTGAAAAGCAATTGAAATCCTCCCTTTGTGGCTTACTGTTTTTCTTCTAGTTTACCTTTTTTGTAAACAAGTTTCTAATAGTGCAATCCTATGCATCTTTACTGAGAAATAAGTCCTATTTAAAATTGGGGGGGGGGGAGTCATTGGGACTTGCTCCAAAGTAAAAATGTTTATTATTGCAGGTTAAAAGTTCTACCTTATTCCAATTCGAATATTCATGCCTTTGATCATGATCATTGTAGAAACTGGATGCTGAGATTGTTTGTATTCTAGTCCCTTTAACCCCTTATAGATTATTTGATACACAATGTACCACAGGATCCCTATACAGTGGTGCCTCGCAAGACGAAATTAATTCGTTCTGCGAGTGCTGTCGTCTAGCGAAAATTTCATCTTGCGAAGCACCAACGGGGGAAGCACGGTTTGACGGGGGGGACGCGAAAAATTTTCGTCTTGCAAGTCGCGCCCATGGGAAAATTCGTCTTGCGAGTCAACCTTTCATTAGCGAATGCCTTTCGTCTAGCGAGTTTTTCGTCTAGCGAGGCATTCATCTTGCGAGGTACCACTGTAATGTAATCTCAGGGAATCTACAAAATATATTACACTGTCCATAAAATATTAGTCTATTAAAGAAAAATTGGGGGAGGGGATGTTATCCAACACAATGCTTCTGCAGAATATCTTGGTCTATATATTTTCCATGCTACTTCAGGGGGGGGGGGGAGAAGAAAATGTGGGCTGTGTTTCATCAGGATATTTTCAGTTCATTCAACCAGATTTAAAGCAAAGTTATTTATCAGCTGTGTGATTGAATGAAGCCTGAACCAAATGGTTTATCACATGCAGTGCTGCATAGTTTTGAGTATGTGGGACGGATTTGTGTACAGATGGTGTACAGATTCAGCAGGTGATGACCAAGTTCAGTCGTATGCATATGGCAGTCCATGTACTGTATGGCTACAAAAATGGCACAGAGCACAGGACTGATTACAGGAAGTGTAGCTTTTCTTTCCACTGCCTGTCCATCTCTACATTTCTATTTTTCCAATCACCATGGCAACCCTCTTTATTTCAATGGGTTATTTTTACTCCCAGTTCCTGCAGTACCATCCATCTCCCTGAGGATTAGCACTTGCTTCTTCTCAACAGGAGAAGGCTATAATCATGCTAACAAACTTCACCACACAGCAGGAACTAATGGATCTTCCTGAAAAGTCAGAGTCATCAACAGCGTTAATTGCTCCGTTACCTGAAGTGTATAGTGAACACAAGTGGTGCAGCATGGAATGAATATGCCTTGGGATCACCAGGAGATAGGCTACTAAATAAATTCATAAGTAAATTGTGGTTCCAGCTTGGGGCTGGGGGTGGGGGAAGAGACCTTATTGCTAGCACTCTAGGACCCCAGGGTTACAGGGGACATGTACTTAACTGACTCCAGCAGCAGTTTAACAGCTGTGGAGTATGAGCTCCAAATGGAGTCCAGCTAAATCCCCAAACGACATAACAGCACACAGTTTAGGGGAGAGCTAATAGAAGGATCTTCGTGGTTGTGTCAAAGGTAAGGAAAGTGAAATTTCTGGAAGTGGTATAGTCTCCTTGAGCATTGCTCAGAGGAGGTCTACTGCTATGTATGGGACTTCAGGTTTCCATGTGTGGAATTTACATGTTCCGGTACTGAAAGTGAATTTTAGGGCATAAAACACTGTGCAGATTCTGAGGCAATCGGGGGGGGGGGGGGGGAGCTTGCACACAGTGAAACAATGTCTGTGATAGACCTAAAGTCTGGAGAGACAGCTAAGCTGGGAACAGAGACAGACTCTGTGGATCTCTTATGATGTAAAATATTCTGAAATCCTAATCTGGATTTATCTGAGTGAACAGTGCAAACACTAGTTCCTTGGTGACAGCAAACAAGATTTTCAGAAGTAATTAAATAAAATCTATGGGAGGCTATATGAATAATCTTTCGATCCAAAGAGAAGCATGGCTTAGCAATGCTTGATGCATTGTTAGCATATCCGTCAATTTATGGAAGTTGTCAGTGATCCTTTCAGAACTTTTAGGAAACTAAGGCATGTTTGGAAACTAATTTGGCCTATAGGGAGCAGAATATGAATGGAATTGGCACAGGATATGAAGGCACATCTCGCTAAGCCATATATTTGAACATGATGTATCTGAAAATAGCTCCCACAGCTTGATCCACTGATTCAGAAAACTTTTATGATGGGAAAGAAACTGAAAATGCTGCCCACTGACATTATTATCCTCCTCATCTACTGTATTTCTTACTCGCCTGTCACCATGAGGTTCCTGGGCAGGTACAACCAGTAAAATAAAGTTAATATTTAAAAAGTTAAAACCTAATACAATAAAAATAATAGGGTGGATTCTAAAATATATATCTCAGGACTCAAAGGCCAGGGTAAAGATGTGCATATGGCAAAACCTATATACTGAAGGTGCCCAGTGAGACTGTGGGGAAGGCACTCCAGAGTTTTAGGGGCTGCCACAGAGAATGCCCTCTCCTGGACTGGCGTCTGCTAAACTTCTGAGGTAATTGGAACTACCAAGAGGGCCTCCCTTGCCAATCTTAACACCTGAGAGGGATGACCTTATTATCATTCAGATGATAAGAAATAACAGGAGTTGATTAAGGAAAAGCAGCTTTCAAATATGTGGGGGAAATCAGAATATAAATAAAGCAGTGAAAGGCTTTTATGGCTGAGGCTGAATTTCAGAAATCAGCACCCAGGTTCTACACATACTATAACAACTTCATTTGTATCTTCATCCACAAATGCGTCTATTGATGCATATTTCCTGAGGGAAGCAGTCAGGGCCAGTGCAAGAGATTGTGCCACCTGAGCCGCTGCAGCTGCTGCTGCCCCTCTTGCACTCCTTCCCTCCTACTTTTCTTTCATGGTGGTGAGGTTTTCTGCCTCCATCTCCTACCTACCTACCTACCTACCTTGTTCTTAGAGGCGGTTTGCTGCAGTCACCAAAATGCTCCTAAACATTTTTTAGAAGGTTAAAGTTATAGTAACATTGAGCTCCACTCAGACCCCAGTTTAGGCAGGTGTTTTAGCAGCGAGCCATGGCAGTGACACACAACCACTGCACACAGAATGGCTTACTTGGACTGAGGACCCCCTTGTCCCTTCCTAGAGTGATGTAGGGTGGGGAAGAGAAGGGGAAGCGCCTTGCAGGTGTGGTGGCAGGAATAGCAGCAGAGCTGGCTAGCAGATGCAAATGGCAGATACAGGGGTGCACCAGTTTGCTGGCCTCCTATATCTCCCAAGTGAGACAACTGATCCAGTTTGCTTAGTGGGAGGGCAAGCTCTGACAACAGCTGGTTATTCATCAAGCGCACCAAGAATCTGAATGCTGAAATATTTCTTGAGGTTCTGAGTTACGCTTGGTATATTATTGTGAAAATACTTTATGAACTGCGAGCAGGTGTTTTGATTGCTTATTGCTGGAGCCTGATAGTACAGACAGGAACTTGACCTAGAAACATCGTATTTATGATATAGCACAGTAATAAAGGTTTCAGAAAGTAAATGTGATTGAAATATTCATTGCAGCATTGAATCACTTGTGCCAGAATGGAAAAATACATTAGGGCAGATTCCTAGATGAACTGGATTAATATTGAAAGCCATTCTTCATATTAACCTCTCTGATTAGGCCATTTATTAATCCTTTCAAATAATTTATTAAAAGCATCTGCAAAAGCTGACCTGCTGCCAGCATGTGTCCTCCATACTATAACAATGTTTAGCCATAAAAAGGAGGTCCTGCTCTGGGCAGTGGGTCACCATCAGCGATAAAACCCTTGAAGGGGTGACACCAAAAGAGTTTACTCTTGACAGCTGAAGACCACCTCTTTGCCTAGGCCTTTGGAAGGGTGGTGAGGATATACCAGCCAGTTTGATCTATTTTTATCACCTGCTTTAAAGTATGTTGTGATGATGGGTGTTTAAATGCTTGTGATTATGTCAGTGATTTTGTGCAGATGTTACATTTTATTTGAGTGAAGAATGCACTCAGACCATTGGGTGAAGGGTGGCTTTATAAACCACGTAAATGAATTAAGAAGATAAATTCTATAAGCAGTAGAGGGAGATAGAAGCAAGGCCATCTCCATTGGCTTGGATGAGAGATCAGCTCCATTTTGCTTGCTCTCTCCTTCAACTCTCTTCTAGCAGCATTTCTCCCAGCTACAGCACAGAGAAAGCTTGGGAAATAGGGCTTACTCCATTGGCTTTGTTGAAAAACTAGCTGTCTTTTGTTTCTCCTGTCCCTCAGCTCTTTCCATTCCAGCTGGCCATTGCACTTGACAGCAGCTCGTGTGTAAGGAGAGCTTTTCTTTCACCCTAGGTGCTGGTTTGCAGTAGGAATCTCTAGTATTACTGTCAGAAGTGTGTTGATTTTAGCTGATACCTTTCTTATGTGTATTGGCTTTTATATGGTATTATGGTGCATCATGTGTTTACCTCTGTTGTAAGTCACTATGTGTACCCATGGTGCATGGAAAGGTAGATTGCAAATATTACAAATATGCAAAAATTCAAAAACAAAGAATAGATGGTACACACTCTCACCCCTTCAGATAAGCAGCATTCTCTATATGATATTTGCTTGAATACTTGAACATTCCCAATGCATTTTATGACACAGCAGTGTAATATGATTCCTTATAGTGTCATCTTAATGATTTGGCACTCTTCTTGACAACAATTCCGGTTATACTAATTTGACTGATTGGCTTGGCAAGTCTTAGTTTCATAGCTAACTGAAGGGAAAGCAGTTTAATGTTTTTGAGGCATGTCTAACAATGAGCACACAGGTATCACAAGTTTCTACTGAAGTGCCAAATCTGTATCTGCATCCTCTCCTCCCCCTAAATCTGCTCTAGGGGGTTCCCTAAATAAGGTCCGGGAATTATTTCAGTTTCAGTTTCTCTCAGTTTCTATTTCTCCAGTCTTTAAGTTCAGTCCTCCCCTTTTCCACATCAGTTTGCATAAAAAGTCCTTATGAAAGTTCATCAGCATTTTAGTGTGACTTTTAATGCAATTTCCCCTAATACAGACATTTTTGAAAAGCAATTTACCCCAATATATTTTTGCATGTTGTATTTTTGTATGTTATTTCCACTGTTACATGTTATATTTCACCATTACATGTTATATTTCACCTTGCCCAAATAGAAATGTGTTCCACTTGTGCACAGATCATTGGTTAGAAGGGACTGAGTATGTATGACTGACTGCCTATTCTGAAGTATAGAGAACTGCAGTTGTGGAACTTTAGGCTTGAACTTTCCTGTATTCTACTTTCTTGGGGAACTGGGAGCTAGACAAACTACAGGGTGAACCATGCTACATGTTTAATGGCATTTTCCATGCTTTATCAGTGTCTAGGACAGTTGTACAACTGTCACCATGAAACCATGACTTCAGTAGATGGATCATAGGCATTATGTTAAGGTTACCAGACGTCCCCGTTTCCCGGGGACAGTCCTCGGATTTACAAATCAGTCCCCATACAAAATCAATTGAAGTTGAAAAGTGTCCCCGGATTCATTGGGAAAAAGCTGGTATCCTTACATTATCTGGCTTGCTGCATTAAAATGACAGGGAGTCCTGGATTTTCTAGGTGAATTTACAAAGATATGTATACGCAGTGCAGCAACAAATTACTCAGTTGTATGAAGTTTCTATCTCCCCTTCTTGAATGAATCATAGCTTTCATTTTCTGATGTGTCACCGACAAGGTGGGCTGCATTTGTGTGATCATAGTAGTAGTAGAAATCTTAGAGCTGAAATGAATTTGTAGTCAAAACTTCTCAAAGTGTTATTCTGTGGATTTTTTATAAATGGTTCTTTGGATAAGTGAATATTTGGTGCCTGTTCGATGTTCAGCACCAACATTTGACATCCAAACCTTTTGTCGTAGCAACATTTGCCAGTATGTAACAGCTCCCATACAGTAGTAGTTACTTTTGAACTGTAACACCTAGCAGTTAGTCTTTGACTGAAATTGGCAGCTTGCAGTAGAACTTAGGTAATTTTATATCTGATGTACCCATCAAAACAGGTGGTTTTCAGATTTCATTGCCAAATTTTAATTTTGAAATTCATTGGCAAATTTTGGGACCAAGGGTGGTAGCCAGCTAAATATCTATGGTAGTGCAACAACTTTTAGGTGCACAGTATAATTTCCAATCCCAAAGAAGGGCAGTGCCAAAGAATGCTCCAACTACCGCACAATTGCACTCATTTCACACGCTAGCAAGGTTATGCTTAAAATTCTACAAGGCAGGCTTAAGCAGTATGTGGACCGAGAACTCCCAGAAGTGCAAGCTGGATTTCGAAGAGGCAGAGGAACCAGAGACCAAATTGCAAACATGCGCTGGATTATGGAGAAAGCCAGAGAGTTCCAGAAAAACATCTACTTCTGCTTCATTGATTATGCAAAAGCATTTGACTGTGTCGACCACAGCAAACTATGGCAAGTTCTTAAAGAAATGGGAGTGCCGGATCACCTCATTTGCCTCCTGAGAAATCTCTATGTGGGACAAGAAGCTACAGTTAGAACTGGATATGGAACAACTGATTGGTTCAAAATTGGGAAAGGAGTACGACAAGGCTGTATATTGTCTCCCTGCTTATTTAACTTATATGCAGAATACATCATGCGAAAGGCTGGACTGGATGAATCCCCAACTGGAATTAAGATTGCCGGAAAAAATATCAACAACCTCAGATATGCTGATGATACTACCTTGATGGCAGAAAGTGAGGAGGAATTGAAGAACCTTTTAATGAGGGTGAAAGAAGAGAGCGCAAAATATGGTCTGAAGCTCAACATCAAAAAAACTAAGATCATGGCCACTGGTCCCATCACCTCCTGGCAAATAGAAGGGGAAGAAATGGAGGCAGTGAGAGATTTCACTTTCTTGGGTTCCATGATCACTGCAGATGGTGACAGCAGTCACGAAATCAGAAGACGCCTGCTTCTTGGGAGAAAAGCAATGACAAACCTAGACAGCATCTTAAAAAGCAAAGACATCACCTTGCCGACAAAAGTCCGTATAGTTAAAGCTATGGTTTTCCCAGTAGTAATGTACGGAAGTGAGAGCTGGACCATAAAGAAGGCTGATCGCCGTAGAATTGATGCTTTTGAATTATGGTGCTGGAGGAGACTCTTGAGAGTCCCGTGGACTGCAAGAAGATCAAACCTATCCATTCTCAAAGAAATCAGCCCTGAGTACTCACTAGAAGGACAGATCCTGAAGTTGAGGCTCCAGTACTTTGGCCACCTCATGAGAAGAGAAGACTCCCTAGAAAAGACCCTGATGTTGGGAAAGATGGAGGGCACAAGGAGAAGGGGACGACAGAGGATGAGATGGTTGGACAGTGTTCTTGAAGCTACTAACATGAGTTTGGCCAAACTGCGAGAGGCAGTGAAGGATAGGCGTGCCTGGCGTGCTCTGGTCCATGGGGTCACGAAGAGTCGGACACGACTGAACGACTGAACAACAACATAATTTCCCCACCCTCTCCTCTCCCCGTATTCCCCCTCCAGCCTGCTTTGGGTTTTCCCCAACCTATTTATTTGAACTTGTGACCTTTCAGTGATGTGCAGCCGTTATTATTAGCATTAATTGAATTTATAACCTGCTCTTCTGAAGGAGCCCGGGGTCATCTCTACCAAACTGGTTTTAACCTATTATCCACTAGTAAGAAGGAGACATCATTTTTGAGACTTGGGATTGATTCCCTTACAGAGCCAGACTATCAGACTCAGTAATATACTTCCGGATGTCCTAGAAACCTGAAATTGTGTGTGCATCACATACAGTCCATGGCATCCTGATCTTGAATAGTGTACCAAATTTTCAGATGTCTGAAAATGGAACATATTGGCAATAGTCAAAACTCAAAACATGACAGGTAACCTTTGTATTGTTTTAGAGTTTATAGAGCTGGTGTTATTTTAAGTTGTTAATCAATGCTGTACTTTTACAATGTTAAACTTCATTATTTTTACATTGTACACTCTATTGTCTTGTGGTAGGAAAAAATGGTGTGTGTGTGTGTGTGTGTGTATACACACACACACACACACACACACACACACCAATATATTTGCCAATATATTTGAAATAATAGCTAGCACTCCTAACACAAAGTAAAACCAAGCTAGGAAATGCTACTGAACACAGTCTGGAAAAGTAATAGAAGCACATAAGCTTACCTGCCAAGTGTGTATGGCTAAAGATCAAGGAAAACAATCTCATTTCTCTGTCTGTACTGCTTGTTTTTCTCATAGACTCTCCTCTCCAGATGTGAGGAGGGAACCTAGGAAAATGCCTTATACTGAATCAGACCACTAGTCCATCTAGCTCAATATTTTCTTCAGTGTCTGGCAGCAGCTCTCCAGGGTTTCAGATGCCCTAACTAGAGATGCTAAAGACTGCACCTGGGACCTTCTGTATTCAGAATAAATCCTATACCACCAAACTATGGCCCTTCTCCTTTGAGTTCTGAGCTTTGTCATGTTTAACTTGTGGTTAACTTCCTTTCTTTGAGTAGTTTAGAATTGAGGCATTTCTCTCTTTGTACAGTCATGTTTAATGTTTATTATTCTGTATACTTGGTAATGTGTGATATAGAAGGGTCCTCATGATTATGGCTGTTTAGTTTTATCATATTTATTTTAAACTCAGCTGTTGTTGAAAATGAATGTTTATTTTGTACAAGATCGTTCATAAGTATGTTTGCAAAAAACAAACACAAAAAATGAAGCCAAGCCACACTAGACTTGGAATGTTGGGTTGTGGGAGTTTCCCTCTCCTAGCTAGAATCAGCAGCTTGGGTTTAGATTTCCAATAGCAGTCAGAAACAAGCATCTGTGAGTATTTTGTATTTTTATCTTGTATTTTTATGCTGTGAACCACCCTGTGATAAATAAATACGGTGGTATATTGGTTTAAGAACAGTCCTCTTTAAGAACGATTCAGCCAAAATGAAGTTGGGGAAGTTGTTTTCTCCTGTCACCTTGGGCTAGATGGGCAGTCAAACATCTGAAGGTATCACACAGTGACAATGGTGGTTTTAGGGTATATTCCATTAACATGTTGTTTCCTGTGTAGTTACTTCACTTGCTTAATGTATGCTTCCATCCAGTTACCTGTCTTCTTCCTATTTCCACCCCCATCCCTTTAGCTGCATTGGGATATTTGAGCTGAGCCTTAGCATTGACCTGAATAAAGGAAAGAGCCTGTTACATTAATTATATAGTCCCTGAGGAGAATGAATGCAGCAAGATTTTCAAAATGATGCTCTCATAATTTTAACTGTGCATTTACCTTCCCACATGACAGGGTGATGGCAAGAAATGGCTCGTGTTATGTTATCAACAGATTTGCCACAGAATCTCAGGGACGTCCAAGCATGGCTTTAGCCCTACTCTTTATCTGTTTATCCAGATAGTTAAAATGCTCAGCATACCATTTTTAAATCACAGGAGTATGAAAGAAAGAACAGAAGCCCCGTATCAAAAGGCATAAGCCTATATATATCCATAAATAAACATGACAGGCATCCAGTCCACTGCTGCCTTTTCAGTATGAGAAAACTTAAAGGAGTACGGCAAGCCCTGCGTGGATACAACAGATTGAAAGGAAGGACAAACAAGAGGAGAGTATCTGTACTGGATCATCATCCTACAGTCCAGTGTGTTTCCTTGTGAGGCCCACCATATCTTAATAGGTGGATGTGGCTTCCCTTCTGTAGTTCCATACGCCTCACACATTCCAGTCAGTCAAAGAGCTGGCTTATTGGTTAAAGTGACCATATAAACACATTGTCCCATTGCCTTTTCACTGCTTCCTTAGGATTGCCAGCTCACAGTGCTGCAGTAAAGAATCCGCAGGTGGAAAATTATCCATCTAACTATTAAAGGGATAGGAGACTCCTCAGGGACTAGACTCAGAAAAAAAATAGGCTACCTAACTCCCCAGTCCATAGTTCCACAATCCATTTTCTCAGGCCTCTTTTTTATCTCAGGTTCCTGTAGAACTCTCTATTAATTGCACACTTTTCCTGTGGTTAAAATGCACAAGGTTCCAAAATGAGCCTTGCAGAATGCTATGCCATGTGCGGAGCAACAGTCTGCCAGAACCATCCTCTGGCCCATCAGGCAAGAGTGGAACTACTGGAAGCTAGTCCAGAAGGATTCTGTGGTCATTGGTGCCTCATTATGTGGTGTGCCAGAAGGTGTTAATATGAATTCAGATATGTATGAGAGAAATATATGATTGTAAAATGAAATCTTGAGGTTGGAAAGGGCATGTTAATATTAATGTTGGGGACACAAACATCATTATGTTTCTCCACCCCTCCTATAGCCCATCATCCAGCAGACTTAAAGAGCCCTCATTATAGAGAATCATCCTCTTGGTAAAATACAGTTTAGCTTCTGCATTTCAGAGCTAAAAATAAAAGAACAAGAGAAGAATTTCAGCTGTTATGCATGCAGCAGATGCACTGCACACAAGGGAGCTATTATGAGTGGAATAAGTGAATGCAATTAACAGCGCTGAAGTGACTAAGCATTCCATATAAAATCACTATGGATCAAAGTGAAGCTACTTGTGCATTTGAAATGGCATCTTTAGCAGCAGGAAACACAATACCGAGTAATTTTTCTTAATTTTAGGACATGGAGGGGGTTCCCTCCCCATGTATTATTCTGAAAAATTATGCCTTGTCTACTACATGTTTTCAGAGAAAGACATTGCATAGAACCTCATGAATTTAAGCTGGTGCTGTTGAGGGACAAGGCGCTGATTTCATATTAATATTATCTCTTTGGATCACTGTGGTGTTTCAGTTAGCTTGTTGAGATACATCTTGAGTTTGACCTGGTGAAAATGTTAAACAAACATTTGAATCCTCAACTAACATCCAAACAATAACTTTTGCAAATGCATATATATTGGATGGAGATAAAGCAGTTGTGAAATATTGCCTTTCTCCATTACAAAGAGAAATCACAGCCTGCCAGACACGTGGACATCAATAGTACCTGCCACAGAAGCAACCGCTGTGATGCAGACAAGAAGAACCCAGAAACTGAGAGGCTGCAACGTTCCCCATAGATAGAAGCAAAGGGGCTTTCAAATCGCTATCTGCAAATAGCCATCCTTTTAAATTATCTATCAAAAGTGGGGAAAGGGTAGTCAGTGCAGTGTACTGTCCAGGCAGCTTCTTTGGGAGGTTTCCCTGTTGGGGTTTTTCATACTTCTGTGGATGTGCTGTAACTGGGTGCAGAGCTGATCTGAATCTTAAACTTTGTCATGGTGGTACAGGCAGAGATGGAGGAGGTTGTGGGGAGTATGCTTTGGCTCTCAGTTGAGTTTGATGTGTTTTAACACGTGCCATCTCTTTGGTTGACATAATGCCATGCTAACAACACTGCCCATCTTTGGCTCTTCCATTGGAAATGCACCAGTGTAATATTATGACAACATATCTCTGCTGTTATGCTGATGTAGGGTCCTTACCTGTATGAAATGTCTAACATCAGGTGGCAAGAGGTACTTCCCCAAACCTAAACTCCCCAGCTTGTATAAATTGAACATAGAAGAGGAAACTGATAATTACTTTGTCGTGGTGTTGTTTTTTAGCTGCAAAGCATTCCACAGGCAAACATATTTTTATATTTTCACAACTTGCTGACACGTCACTTTTGGGTGCATTTTTATTAGACCAAATCATGCAAAATTTACACCAATAGAACTGAGTCTTTGCATTCCTATTCCACCCATCCTCAGCAGAGAAGATCATCACAATGTAGGCTTTATTAAGTTTTCGTCTCATAAGTACACTCTTTACTCAAGACCTATAATACATCCCATAATGCTTTGATATACATGATTTATATCTGTAGTTCTGGTTGATGTCCACATAGTTCAGAATCCATAAATACTTCAGGTGTGGCACCATCAGAAATAGCTGTTCTGTCTTAAGGTTGTTTGGCTAATTTTGTTTGTTTCTCTTTTTTTCACATGGTCTCTGGAGCA
Source organism: Lacerta agilis (assembly GCF_009819535.1). Lineage (NCBI taxonomy): Eukaryota > Metazoa > Chordata > Lepidosauria > Squamata > Lacertidae > Lacerta > Lacerta agilis. The sequence goes on from NC_046313.1 coordinate 68,265,347, forward strand.
TTGAATGGCTATCCTATGTAGCCATTATCCTTCCTTTTGATGACAGAGGCTTTTCTGCACTAAAAAGAATAAGAAAAATAAATATTCGATGTTCATTTTCAGTTGCTGCTGTTATTAGTAATAATCATGAATCCAAATAAGCCTAATAAGCCTTGTTTGTCCTAACAGTGATCCTGGGAGGCTGGTCAATGTTAATCCCATTTTAGAGATAGTGAATTGAGGCTGCCTCACTCTGACTTGCCCAAGGCTTTCTGTCCATGACTGAGTTATAATTTGAACATCTAAGACTGGAGGAAGGGTTGTAGGTTTGCATGCAGAAGGTCCAACATTCATTTCCCCAGCATCTCCAGGTGAGGCTGGGAATGTTGCGATGTTGCGTGTCTGAAACCCTAGAGAACTACTGCTAACTAAGCTAGATGGATCAACGGCCTATCTGTCTAAGGTTGTAATCTTATGTGCACTGACCTGAGAGTTAGCCCTGCTGGATAGAATAGGATTTACATCAATCCAATAGACCACAGCAGTTTGGGGGTTACAGCAGAATCTGCTTTCCTCCACATAATGTAAAGTGGAAATAATTATGTTTAACTCAAAGAGAAGGAAGTGTGTTGCATTCCATAGGAGAGGTATCTTCATGCTGATCTTGAATGAAATGTGGGTTTCATTCCTGATGTTTGCTTGTTTTTTCCATTTTATTTCAGAAAAATGAATGGCTGTGTTTGAACTGCCAAACTCAGAGGCTGCTAGAAGGAAGCCTAGGAGACCCTGCTCCAATGCCACTGCCTGCTCCAAAGCAACAGCCAACTGGATCCCCTCGACACCAACCCGGAGGAATTGGTCAGCAACAGAGAGGAGCTCCTCAGCAACCTGAAATGTCCATTCCTCATGACAGGCACCTTTCACAAGCAAACCATCTCAGGACTTCAGAACCGAGCAAATTACCAACCACTGTCCAAGACAGAAAGCCTCCTGCTCCATCAGAAGGAAAGCCACTGCCCAAACTACCCGAAGAGCCTCCCAAAGCTTCTGAAAGTCCATTGCCAAAGGGGAAAACTATGGCCACAAAAGCAGAAGCAGATATCAAAGACAGCACGACCGTATCCGAGTCTCAGAAAACACGAGAACAGGAGGTAAGCATCGCTCCACTGGACACAATAGTTTAGTTATAAGAGGTTTCTTTTGAGTAGCTGATACCTAACCTAAAAGCCAACAGGAGACAGTTTATTACTGTGTTTTTAGCTGGCAGTCAGGCAGGGGGTGATAGAGACATGGTCTATGATCCAACAGGCCTCTTTGCTCAAATGCACCATACTTTCAGAAGTCTCTTTTGGGTTTTCTCCCCCTTGCCAAGATTCGTTCCTCCACTTCACTGCTTGCTATATTTAAGAACATCCCTGGGTTTGCGAAACACTAATGCCTTCAAGCATAACTAGATTGAACATATACTAATTTCAAAAATGTATGGAGTTAATTTCAAGAGTCTTCTTAATAAATTAATGGAGAAAGCATGATTATTTTTGGGTGACATTATACTTTAACATCAACAACATAGGTTACTGTAATTATCTTTTGTGTGGTAATCAGAAGCACATCACCAGGTGGGGTGGAGATGAAGGTGGGGAGGTCAGCATAGTGCAAACTCATTGGCAGAGCCAATGTGGTGTTCCTGCTGGTGCGTTTGCATCTACCCACTGCCTCCTCCTCTGCCACCAAATAAGCCACAGTGGGTCACCTGCCAGAAGCTTGTGTACTGACTCTTCCCTAGCTGGCGAGTTTCTTCCAGTTGTAATGCTTTAGTCCAAATGCAAGAACTGCCTTTCTGGATCAGACCAAGCAGGACATGAAGGTGCTTGTTATTTGTCTCCAGCACCTTTCATAAGTGTACCTCCTATGCACAGAGAGGTTTCACCTTTCACAGCACTGTTTGTTTGTGGGGCCAAGCACAGTAGGCCGGTGACCCTGCTGGGTGATTTGTAATAGCAGAAATGATGACAAGAATGTTTGTTTATGCATAGTGATTTAAGGCATGTTTTACAGAGCAGACCTTTCAGAGAGTCTTTTTCCTTCTTTCTGACCCTAGTGTAATGCCTTTGCAGCCTTAGGTTCAAACTACATGTTGCGCTCATATGTATGTAGCTGCATCCTAATAGACCTCTTTATGTTTTAAAAGCAGCTTTTGTGTGTGGGGGGGGGGAGGGTTATTCAGCAAAAGCCAGTAGGAGTCAAAATGGCTACCTGTGAATAACATTTGCACCTGTGAAGTCAGTGTCTGTTCCTTTTTAATAGCATTCGCTATTGGGTAATAATAGGGGTTACCGAGATCTAGCAGAGTTTAGCAGAGAGAATGAAAGTGTGAGCAGAGGAGGTGGAGTGTTAGGTGCCACCTGCACAGTGTGAGGCTAATTGTGAGATGCTCCAGAGAAAAAAACAAAGGTGAAATTGAGTGCTTGAGGGATAAGTGAAAAGCTCTTGCTAGCAGAAGAAACAGAAAGGTGGAAAGAAGGAAGAGAGAGTGCAGAGGGCAAGGCCCCAATGCTCAGCATCAGAATGTCATTTTGATGTTTCCTCTTTCCCCTCTCCTGGCTCCTCCCAGGATGGACAGCAAAGATACCTCCCAGAGGACTTTACAGCAAGCTGGTGTTTCTGCTGTTCTTTATACAGACTCTCTTTGCTTCTGTTTTTAATCAATTGTTCACATTGACTAATTTCACTTTACTACAGCTGAAGGATCTGCCTTCTCAGCCCCCCTGAACTGCAAGTAGGGAGTAAGCATTAGCCTAGATGACATTTAACACTAATTTGATTAGGCCTTTGTGGGAATCTCCAGTTATGCAATACCAATCCTACTGCCAATGCTTTGATTGGGCTATTGATTAAAAACAAACTTTTATTTGTGCCACTGTCCCTTGCCTCGATCTCTTGGGCTTTCTCTGCAAAATTGTCAGCCCCTGAAATTAAACTCCACAGAGCGGTTGCTGCCTCCAGAGACACTGATTAGCTGGTCTTTTGTGCTCTCTTGTAATTTTGTCACCTGGTCTTGGCATCTGAAATGCAGGAATTAAGATCTTCAGCCTCTTGCTATTCGGGGCATGAATAAAATTCCCTTCTTGATCTCAAATTCTAATTATAAGTTCCACAAGTTCTGTGTGAAGATTTAAAATATTCACTGCTGTATGTGGGATTTCAGTCACCATAAACTTTACTGGAGCCCTGGGAATAAACATAACGCTTAGCTGAACCGCAGCAACATTTCTGAAATGCCCTTTTCGACGCATTTCTGCTGTAAGGAATTTGTAGAAAAGAATGGAGGTGGAGTTTGTGCCGCACAATCACAATGCCTTCTTCTTTATCAAACAAAGACAAATGTCCATCAGGTATTTGCATGGGTGGAGCACAAGGTGGAACAAGACTGCAGAGGAGCAGAAGGGTAAGTGTTATTAGTGGGGGGGCAGAATATGGAGCAGGATCCTCACTTCTGCTCTATTTATAGAGGCTGGCAGCCTGCAGGAAGCTGCTGAATTACTGGGGCAGAAGAGGCTCATTATATTTTATCCTAAGCATGAGCAAAGAAACCCTTAAGAGAGAGTGAACAAAGGTGGGTGGTGTGAAAGGAAGAGGAAAGCTAATATTGAGTGATGCATATTTTTAGTTTTGAAGAAGCCTACTTTTCCAGCTCTTTGGGCAAATGTTTTGTTTGGTTTTGGGAGGAGGTGTCAAATCATGACTGGTTTGTGGCAGCTTTTGCCAAACATCATAAAAAACCTAACTCTTGAAAAAGTATATTGCTTCCAAATTACTCTAATTCTTTGGCATAAGAAGCCTCAGACTGCCTGCAGTTAGTCAGGATTGTCAAATCCTATCCTGATTATATCAAGGCCCCATTGCCCAAATGCTCTGCACCCTATCCTTGAGAATTACACCCTTTAAATAATAATAATAATAATAAACCTTCTCTGAAAAATTTTGAATCCAATTTCTCTTTTACCCATTATTTTATGGAGAATGGTTGAAATAAATGCAGGAGAAATTGTAATCACAGGACTAGAACCAACAATGGCAGCTTAATTTATTTGCCACATCAAGAAATTAACAGTGTTGTTAACAGTGCCACATCACTTTATAGTATATTAAAGATATTTAAATAATCTAATAGCCATTAGCAGGTGACGCTGTGGTCTAAACCACAGAGCCTAGGGCTTGCCAATCAGAAGGTTGGCAGTTCGAATCCTCGTGACGGGCTGAGCTCCCATTGTTCGGTCCCAACTCCTGGCCACCTAGCAGTTCGAAAGCACGTCAAAGTGCAAGTAGATAAATAGGTACCGCTCCAGCGGGAAGGTAAACGGTGTTTCTGTGCGCTGCTCTGGTTTCGCCAGAAGCGGCTTAGTCATGCTTGCCACATGACCCGGAAGCTGTACGCCGGCTCCCTCATCCAGTAAAGCAAGATGAGCGCCACAACCCTAGAGTCGTCCGCGACTGGACCTAACGGTCAGGGGTCCCTTTACCTTTAAATACTTTAATAGCCATTCTTCCACACCAGAGAATAATAGTCTTTTGACAGCTGGCCGTCAAGTTTGGGTTTTGTTTTTTTACAAGTAATATTCTTGACAATTAATCTTCCAGCCCACATTTTCAGAGGTACACACCAAGCAAATATTTGAACAAGTTGAAATAGAGCTGTACACACAAATTGGGTAGTTGCTGGGTCCACAAACAATGGTGTTCCAAACTGCCCCACAAATGTTCACCAATCTGCAGATTTGTACACAAAAAATAGTTAATTTAGGCATACATTAATTTTGAAAATAGTGCTGCTGCTGCTGCTGCTGCTGCTGCTGCTGCTGCTGCTGCTGCTGCTTTGATCACTCATAGCCAAGTAAGATTGTCTTCCATAAACACGGTTTTAACAATGAGTCCGTAAGTGACTGTGGATGCCAATTCTGGATCCACATGATGTTCCACAGTGGGCACATTGGTTTCTGGGCAGGTGTTGATCACAGTGTGGATTTGCCATGCATGCCTTCCTCTTAGCACGTTTCTCCCTTGCGTCCTGAGTTTGAGTGTCTTCAAAGCCCATGACACCTTTGGTAAGGGCTGTTCTCCAACTGGAGCGCTCGCAAGCCAGTGTTTCCCAGCTGTCAGTGTTTATGCTACATTTTTAAAGATTTGCCTTGAGGCAGTCTGTTGGCCTTGAGACAACTGTTGGTCATGATAGCTATATGGAAACTCCATGATCAGAGGTCCTGTACCTCTGAGGACCAGGTGCTGAGGCCTTTACAATCATACCTGACTTGTGAGCTTTCAGAGGGCCTTCCTGGCTGTTGTTGGTAATACATTACTGGACTAGATAAACCTTGGCCTGGTCCAGCAAGGTAATTCTTGCAGTCTTAACTTGTAGGATTTCAAAGTTTGTGCTCCTTCTTATTGCAAAAGGAACACTTATATTTTCACTAGACTTCAGGCTACAAAAAATGCTAGTGCATACAACTTTGGAGCCAACCAGCCTTGGGCAAACCAGATGGTCCTTTTTAAAAGGAAAGGAACCAGCCAATAAGACACTGTCATCTTAGCCCCTGGGCTGACAACAAGAGAGCACAGATTTACAAAACTGCAGAGCCAGCTATTTGAATTTTACAAATGTTTTGTTTGTTCCTAGGGACTTGCTGAAATTCAGACCTGTCAGAAGCAAACAGATGCAGTAAGGCTTAGCATGTTGAAGACTTGGGCTACACTTAGACATAATTTAATTTTTAAAGAAATATCTAAGTTTATAACATGAAATAATACAGATTTTTTTTTAAGAAAGAGATGTAAATTGATCATAATCAGTGCTGTTTTTCTAGAAAAAAATAAGTTTATAACATGAAATAATACAGATTTTTTTTTTAAAAAAAAGAAAGAGATGTAAATTGATCATAATCAGTGCTGTTTTTCTAGGAAAAAAATAGGTGCTGGAACTCACCATGCCCACTTGAGAGGTGTTGGAACTGAGTTCTGGCGAGTTCTGGCTGAGGGGGAAAAAGCCCTGATCATAGTTAATTAATTACAATCAGAGCAATCAGAATAATGCTGATTTTGTTAACAAAGAGTTGAAGGGGAATCACATTTTCCTAGTAGCAAAATGTTTCAATTGGGGTTCTGGGAAAGTATATTGTTTCTCAAAACCAGAAGTCCTTCTTGGAAGAATGACATCTGCAACAAATGACTAAGAACTGTTCATTTATTGTAAATGGATTGCGTGAAAGGTCCAGTCCGTCTTGCTTTACTGTCATGAACTTGGCAAGAAGGAATTTTTAATTAAATGCATCATACAATGATACTTCTTTCATGTTAATTTGCAAGGGTGCCAAATTTTTGTTTCTAAACTTGATAGCTTTGCTTACATTCTTTGACATCTGAGAGATAGGGTGGGATGCAAGCTTAAAAATAAATTACTTGCTTATGACTCCTGAGTTTAGGAGCCCTTCCCTTCTTAATTTTTAAAATTATTATTAAAGTTAGGGGTAACACTTTTCTTACTTGCTAAATTCTATTGTGTTGTTGTTTTTCAAATATTGAGGGTTTTATGTCCCTTCATGATGTCCAAGTTAATTATAGCTCAGGATTTCTGCAAGCCTGTGCGATAAACTGGGTTGTGCTCACAAAACTCTCTTTTAATGGCATCTAATGGAATTTGTTTTCTCTTCTTTTGCAGGAATCCAGTAAGCCTTATCCACCAGACCTGTCTCGTAGCCCTCAAAGCTTGAGTGACACTGGCTACTCATCTGATGGCATCTCCAGCTCCCAGAGTGAGATCACGGGCTTAGTGCAGCAAGAAGGAGAACAACTAAACAAAACTGGAATTGCAGAGCCGAGCCCTCCAAGTCCTTCGGAACTCACTAAGCTGGAAAGCAGCATGCGGCCCCTACTGGAGTCCAAAGGGCTGGCTCAGGTGCCAACAGACAGAGGTAAAACATACCACGAATTACGAGAGGAGCAGAGGGAAAGGCAGAGGCCACGGTCCCTTTCTATCACCCCGGAAGCCTTTGATTCCGATGAGGAGCTAGAAGATATCATGGAAGAAGATGAAGACTCTCTAGAATGGGAGAACCAGAAGGAGCAGAGGGACAGCATGGAATCTTCAGATGACTTCGGCAGCAAGCTACGCCATGACTACGTGGAAGACAGCAGCGAAGGAGAGTTCTCCATCGTACCAACAAGGCAGAAAAGCAAAGAACCTGCAATGACCGACGAAGAGTTCATGAGAAGGCAACTCCTGGAGATGAGCGCAGAGGAAGATAACCTGGAGGAGGAGGAGGAGGAATACGATCGTGTAAAATATAGCATTGCAAAAAACGGGCACAAGCCTGACTCGGAGAAAAGCAGGGAGGCTGCCTTATCCAAGAGACGCCTGCCTCACAGCTCCGGCAGCATATATGAGGAGGAAAGAAAAGAGCTGGAAAGTACTGAGGGGGAAGACATGGCTGCATCTCAGGGAGGTTTGCGGCGTTTCAAAACCATTGAGTTAAACAGCACTAACAACTATGGCAGAGACATGGAGATCAGCCAAGAGGCAGACATCAGCCTGGACAGAGAACCTGAACTGGAGATGGAAAGCCTGACTGGATCCCCAGAAGACAGGTCAAGAGGTGAATATTCTTCCACCTTGCCAGCAACAACACCCAGTTACACATCAGGAACCTCCCCCACCTCCATCTCTTCCCTGGAGGAGGACAGCGATAGCAGCCCTAGTCGCAGGCAGAGGCTGGAGGAGGTCAAGCAGCAGAGGAAAGCCCGGCATCGCTCCCACGGACCTCTGCTGCCAACCATAGAAGATTCGTCCGAGGAAGAAGAGCTGCGGGAGGAAGAGGAGCTCTTGCGAGAACAGGAAAAAATGCGAGAGGTAGAACAGCAGCGCATCCGAAGCACGGCTCGGAAAACAAAGAGAGATAAAGAAGAGCTGAGGGCACAGAGGAGGAGGGAAAGGTCTAAAACGCCACCCAGCAATCTGTCTCCCATTGAAGATGCATCACCCACCGAGGAACTGCGTCAGGCTGCAGAGATGGAGGAACTGCACAGGTCTTCCTGTTCGGAATATTCTCCTTCCATTGACTCCGAGGCAGAGGGGTTTGATGTCATTGCCTCCAAGCTGTACAAGTCTGGCAGTGAGTACAACCTCCCAACATTTATGTCCCTCTATTCTCCAACAGAAAAAACTGCTGGCTCTGGTTACCCCTCCAACAAGCCCCTGAAAAGTGCAGAAGAAGCTTATGAAGAGATGATGAGGAAGGCAGAAATGTTTCAGAAGCAGCAGCCATCCCAGCAAAGCGTCTCCTACAGCAACACCTTCCAGCAAGTAGGCTATCGTGGTTCAGAAGGCCAAAATAATTTTGAATACCAATACATAGACGACTACAGCTATGACGGCCGGAATTTAGACTCCTCTCAAGCAGACTATCAGAATGAACTTTCCAAATCTGGTGCAGTTTATGAAGAAATCCTTCAGACATCACAGAATATCTCCAGGATGCATCAATCCTCTTCTCTGGATTTGACCCTTGAACAGGAAGTAAAGAAGAAAGGGAGAGAAGATGCTTATCAAGAAAAGCAGTTTCTGAATGCAGAGAGTGCTTATGAAAGTGGCCCACTCACTCCTGGGACAAGCCCAACCCAGTTGTCTGCTCCTGTCTCCTTTTCCTCCACTGAAAGCAGTGCAGGCAGAATAATCCCTGATGTTCGAGTGACTCAACATTTCGCAAAGGAGAGTCAGGAGCAGCCAAAGCTTCATAGCTCACCCACAGCACCTAGTTCAGTTTCAAAGAGCGTAACAACGCCCTACACATTTGCTAAAGGAACCAGCACCAGCACCACTGTTGTTTCCAGTCCTGCAAGTGCACCACGAATCTACAGCTCTCCGACTTCTCTGAGCGGCTCAGATGCACCATCCATGTCCACTACTAGCCGAAGTTATAGTCAAACAAAAGTAACGGCCAGCTATGGTTGTCAAACAGAAAGTCTTTCCAGGGTTAGGAGCGTTGCAGAGATTAGTGGGCCATCAGCAAGAGAGAAACTCCAAAGCATGACTGACAAGTCCACTGCACCCATATCAACACCTAAAACATATTCCTACTTCAAAAGCTCAAGCCCACCACTTTCCCCTTCTTCTCCTACTCAGAGCCCCACTCATTCTGTTCCTAGAGCTGGGGTGCCATCCAGTTCAGGGATGGGGGTTAAATCAACTGCAGAGTTTTCCACCCAAACCCATAGCCCAGTTCTCGCCTATGATGCCCCCACGACTACCGCTGTGTCAAGCTCCTCTCCAATGGTAGCTCAAGGAACACAAACTCCCTACCGATCGAGTTCCCCTCGTCTTGCTCGACAACAATCATCACAAGAATCTCCCTTCATGGTCATCACATTAGCAGCAGATGCAGCCATTCAGACCAAGCCAATTGGTGTAAGTTCTTCCAGTTCACCAGCTTCCTCTCCAACTCGGCAAGGCCGCCAGCATAGCTACAGTCAGACAATAATCCATGCAGCACAACTCCAACAAGAGCAGCTGCAGCCCACTTACACAAAGACCCAATCAACGCTCGAAAGAGCCTCTGCTCCTAGTGCTGCAATGCAGAAAGTGCAAACAACTGCTGCCGACAGCATTTCTGGTGTGTACAGCTGGGGAACGCTGCCTGCAGAGAACATTTCTTTGTGTCGGATATCATCAATACCTGGGACATCCAGAGTAGAACCTGGACCCAGACCAGTTGGTAGTAATATTGTAGACCTGCGGACTGCAATAAAGTCAGCTCCAATCATTATAACAGACCAAGGGATGGATCTCACATCCCTAGCTACAGAGAGCAGAAAATACTGCCTCACTATGGACCAGTCACCGAGTCGGCAGTCCAGCACCATCCAACCCTTAATTATCAACCTTAATGCCCAGGAACAGCCCCATGCTATCATAAGCACAGCCACCACAGTCAGCATCACTGTTGCATCTTCCATGCTTGTGTCTCAGCCAAAGCATCCTGCCGTCTATGGAGACCCTTTCCAGAACAGAGTGGACTTTGGTCAAGGGACAGGGAGTCCTGTCTGCCTGACACACATTAAGCAGGTAGAACAAGCGGTTCAGACTGGTACCTTCAGAGGAGTTGCGAGCGGCACAGGAATTTCTGCTTCTGCAGGCCGTCCGGAAGCCGCAGGTCCACAGCAAGCGAAATTTGCAAGATACAATTTGCCCAACCAGATGACATCCTTGATGAAAAAAGATGCCCTGATCACTCAGACCAACAATGCACAGAATATTGTGAGTGCCATTCCCAGACCGTTTCCTCAGGACCAAAGTTCAGAGGTGTATAGAGGGATCCCAGTGGAACTGAAAACTCAGACACCCCCAGTCACCATTGGGACTAAGAAATCCCAGGTTATGATGGTGCAGATGGATGATATTGCAGCAGGCCCTGTCACCAAACTCATCAAAGAGGAACCTCCTCCCAATGCCTTGGATCTCACAGGGATGAAGCCTGAAAGTCAAGTAGCATGCTGTGACGTAGTGTACAAATTTCCCTTTGGAGGCAGCTGCACTGGGGCTTTTAACCCTTCTTCCAAGGTGCCAGAGAAAAATGTTGGGGATGCAGCAAGTGCTGACAAACCTAGTGGCCAGTACTATGGCAGCAGAGAACAGGAAGTGGCAGAGGCATATCCTTATCGAGAACAAGCAGCACCAGGGCCTAATCCATACGAGGAGCACAGGTTCTACCATCATGGCCTGTTTGGGAGACTGTATTCCTCAATGTCAGATACAAACCTTTCTGAAATGGGCTTGAACTATTACCCAGTTAAGGGAGGGCAGCCCTTCAATGCTCCTGCTGGGGATTCCGCTGTGGATCTGACCACTATGAAACCTCCGTACAGCCACAGCTTCACCGAGGGAGGCTACATGGGGCACGGAATGCAGTACGGCTCTTTCTCTGACCTCAGGCAGTCTAGTGACTTGCTGAGCCATTCCTACCCAATGAGGAGGTATAGCTCGGCCTCCAATATCTACTCTGACTACAGGTATTCACTAAGAGCGGACCTGGCAAATTTCCAGGAAGCCAGCCTGGCTCATTATAGCGCCACGACAGCTCGCGAAATCAGCCGAATGTGTGCAGCACTCAACTCTATGGACCAGTATGGGGGCCGACATACGAACAGCTCAGATCTTCTCCAATATGGACAGTATGGGCCAGGAGGGGGCGGAGGCATCTCGGCCCAGCAGGGTGCCATGAAATCAAACATGATGTACAAGCCAAATTTTCCAGAGTCTGGCCAAGGCTATGGAAACCTAGCCCAGTACAACCTCTCCAGACTTGGAGCTGTCAGACAGGGACTCCCTTCCACAGCCACCGTACGAGCTGCTGATGGCATGATTTATTCAACCATCAACACACCAATCGCATCAACTCTCCCCATCACTACCCAGCCAGCTTCTGTGTTGCGCCCCATGCTCCGAGGCCTGTATAGACCATATGGCCCAGGCGGTATCACAGCTGTCCCTCTGGCCAGCCTGACCAGAGTGCCTCTAGTTGCTCCCAGGATGCCCCTTGCATCCCAAGGTCTGTATCGTTATCCAGTGCCCAGCAGACACCCAGCGGCTCCCACATCTTCAGTAATGGAAACACCAATGTATTTGGGGAAGCCTGTTAGCACCACTGCGGCCAGCACTGCGGCCAGTAGCGTAAGCCCAGCACCAGTTTCCAAGCCTTCGGCTCCATCTGCTGTCCCCTTGCAAAGGCCTGAGCAGAAAGGCACCCGAGAGGAGGCTGCTGGGGTGCAGAGTACTGTCAGGGATGCCAGCCAAGGACAACAGCAACAGCAGCAGCCACCGCCGCCCCCACCGCCACCGCCCCCACCACAAATACCAACCCAGAAACAGCAGGCCGAAGCTACCCAGCCCAGCATTGCCAGCAAAGCAGCCACAGAAAGGGAAGAAAAGGAGAAGGAGGAAGAGAGGCAGAGGAAGCAGCAGGAGCACATCCTCCAGATTGAGAGGGAGAGAGTCGAGCTGGAGAAACTGAGGCAGATGAGGCTGCACGAGGAGCTGGAGCGGGAGCGGGTGGAGTTGCAGAGGCACAGAGAGAAGGAGCAGCTGCTGATGCACAGGGAGATCCAGGAGCTGCAGTCCATAAAGCACCAGGTCCTGCAACAGCAGCAGGAGGAGCGCCAAGTCCAGTTTGTGATGCAGCGGGAGCAGCTGGCCCAGCAGCGCTTGCAGCTGGAGCAGATCCAGCAATTGCAGCAGCAGCTGCAGCACCAACTGGAGGAGCAGAAGAGGCAGAAGGGCACCTTCCCTCCCGTCTGTGACCCGTCGGGGAGGATCCCTCCCCAGGCCGCGACAGAGATGGCCATGGAAATGCAGCGGACCCTTGCTCAAAATGGGCAATACTGGCCACCCATGAACCAAGCATTTATAGCTACTGCGGCCCCAGGGCAAGATGGGCAAGGGCAGCCTCGCTATCCTGGACTCCAGAGGCCTCTCACCAACTCAGCCTCTGAAATGTCCCTGCAGACCGAAGACCAGTGGGAAGCCAGCCGGGGGATCAAGAAGCGGAACTCCATGCCACGCCTCCGGGACGCATATGACAAGGAGCCAGGCCATGAGCCATACGTTGCTGTGAAGAAGATCACAGACAGCAGTGTGCAGACGGATGAAGAAGATGGGGAGGAGCGCTTCTATGCATCCCGCCGTCGGCGGACCCGGCGCAGCACTGACTGCAGTGTGCAGACGGATGAGGAAGACAACGGCGAGTGGGAGCAGCCTGTGCGGCGCCGGCGCTCCCGCTTTTCGCGGCACTCAGACTCCAGCGCGGAAAGCAAGCCGGACTCTTCGGCCAAAGGCACGGCCAGCATAGCGATCCAGACCATCAGCGACTGCTCTGTGCAAACCGAACCCGACCAGCTCCACCGAGTGTCCCCTTCCATCCATATCACCACCCCTGACCCCAAGGTGGAGATCGTGAAGTACATCTCTGCCCCCGAGAAGACCCAGCGAGGAGAGAGCCTGGCTTGCCAGACGGAGCCGGAAGCGCAGCCACAGCCAGGCATCGTGATCCCCCAGCTCACTGTGCCTACGACGATTACGCCTTACTCCTCCAACATCCAGATCGTAAGCACAGGCCCCCTGGATCCCCACTCGGTCCGACAGCAGGCCTTGGGGAAGAAGAAGCCCGACCCACTTGAAATTGGCTACCAGTCCCACCTGCCGACAGATTCCTTGTCTCAGCTGGTGTCCCGTCAGCCTCCCAAGTCCCCCCAGGTGCTCTACTCCCCAGTCTCGCCCCTGTCCCCACATCGGCTGCTAGAGTCATCCTTCACAACCAGCGAGAGGCTCAACAAGGCCCATGTGACCCCGCAGAAGCACTTCACAGCCGACTCTACCCAGCGCCAGCAGACCCTACCTCGCCCCATCAAAACCATGCAGCGATCCTTATCTGACCCCAAGCCCATCAGCCCAACATCAGAGGAGTCTGCAAAAGACAGGTTCTCCTTGTATCAGCACGCGTTGCTTCCTGGTAGCCAGGTAAGATTGCCGCTTGTCTGATAAGTAAGAGAAATCTGATAATATTTCTGCTTTTCTTTTTAAAGGCCCCCGCTTATCACGTAATCACTGTATGCAGCAGGAATGAAGGAGAGCTGCTATAATGTCCCCGTGAAGATAAGACACAACAGGCTTATTGGTCACAGCAGGTCCCTCACTCTCCATGTAAAGCTTGTTTTGCAACTTTCTTTACAGACATGCAAGTCAAATGCATGATGCTCTTAATCATGCTCCTCTCCTTCAAGCAGAGTGCCCACATTTTTTAACCCAAAAAATTACTAAAATAAAATAAAACCATGAAGATACTGAAAATAGCTATAGAACTGCTTTAAGGATTGGTGAAGTAGTGGACATTGACCAGTCCACTACAGCCAGGGGCATAGGAAGGGCGTGGGGGCGGATCGCCCCGGGTGTCATCCCTGAGGGGGGTGACAATCCCCCCTGGGCAGATCACTACCACGCCGATTGCCCTGCCTCCAGGTGCATGGCATGTGTGCCAGTCCGGGTGCCCGAGCGACTAGCTCCACCACTGACTGCAGCATGCTTTCACTTGACATGCTGAAAATTTCCAGAACCACTTTTTCAGAGTTCATTTCAAGCCATTGAAAGGTATATGCATTTTCTGTACAGCAAAGGCACTTCCAAACCACCTTCACTATACTTAAAATGATTCCTCTGTCTTAACCTTTAAGAAATGTATTCCCTCTTACTGGATGTTCATGTGTGGTTTGTATATAAGGCATGAATATATGTACAAAGTCCAGGCTATCTGAAAAACTGTATTCCCTCATACAGACCTGCCCAGGTTCTGAGAACTTTAGGTGAGGCCCTTCTCTTGGTCCTGCCACCCTCACAGGATGCGAGAGAGGCCCTTTGGAAATCCCTCCCTAGAGAAGTTATTATGCCTCCCTGCATGTTTTCCCTCCACTGGCAGGTGAATATCTTCTTATTCCAACAGGCTTAGTGGAACTGTCGGCTTTTAATGAAAGGGCGGGTGCTGTTTTTATTATAATTATCGGTAGGTTTTTAATAGATCTCTGATAGATGGATGGGTAGATATAGCTTTAATTTCATTAATGTTTAATTGGTTTTTAATTATCGTCTTTTTTTCTATGTTTTTGACTGTTCTTATTTTCTCCGTAAGCCACCTTGAGTCCCTGTCAGGGAAATAGGCAGGGTATGAATACATTTATTATCATTATACCCCATAGTGTGAAAGAATCCACTGCTACTCCTTGTGTTCTCAGTATGATATCAGATACTAGAACATCTTCAGGTAATCTACAGACATCTTAAAGAGGGGACCATCACATCTCACTCATACAACATTGCAGATTGACATCCTGGTGTTCGGGAGCAAAGTCTAGTTTTGAATTGCACAGCATCCTTACTGACTTTGTGCAAGAAATAGATAATGAACTCCATTCCTAACATATTTTGTATATAAAGTCTTGTGCTTTTATTATACTTCTCAGCTTTTCCTACCTACCAACTGCAGCAATTCTTCTCATATAGGATTGCATTATGTCTACCCTCTTACAGCAATCTCTATTGTTCCATCTTTAATGTACGTTTAATACTCTGTGGTGTGGTTCAGTATCAGCGAGATACTGAACACACCCAAGTCCAAAATAGGAAGTGCTCCCTTTTCTGCATCCTAAAAACCCATGCAAGCGGAGAAGCTGTGTGTTCTCTCTTGTGCCATCTAGTGGCAATAAAGAAAAATAGCCTTTTGTGCTTTGGGAAAAACATGTTGTTTGCTGCTAAGGAACTCCTATGTGGCATCTCAGAGGAACTTTCCCTTCATTAGTACATATGAAAACAAGACATCCATGTGGGAATTGTCATGAGATCTTTCGCTTTGGTTCCTGCCAGGACAGCAGCGCAAGGGGAAATCGTATCACATTCCCTGAAATGTCCATCAACTCACCTTCGTCAGTCATATCCTTTTCTACACAGACATAAGAAATCTATATTTTGGAAAGCAGATAAATTGCAATGGAAAGGTGCTTCCAGACATATAGAAACATTCTAATTCTCTGGCTTTAGCAGGCTGTACATCTGTATTCTTGCTGTGTCAAGCTATTGTGGTAGGCAACACAGGTTTTCCAGATAGTCTTAGCATTACAGTTTGCAGCTGTAAGAAACCAGTACAAGTGCTAATAAATGTTTTCTATTGCAAAGTGGTCCCAGTCAATAAGCATGCTGTTATGTTTTGAACTAATTGCAGTTTTTAAACGACCTTCAAGTGCAGTCCCCAGTACAGCACATTGCAGTAGTTAAAAAAAAAAAATGACTGTGCCAAAGCAAGAACAACATATCAAGGCTATCTCTGGCTTAGCTTTGTGTCACTGAGACCACTTGGGACACTACGGATAAGACTAAATCTAATATCATCCCCAAACTACAGACCTGATCCTTAAGGGGGAGTGCAACCCCATACAGAACAGGCAACATAGCATCTCCCATGGCAGACAGACTAGTACATACCACACCCCAAATCTATGGGTGACTTTGCTCAGATGTTAACAGCACGGGGACAGAATGGAACCTGGCAGAACACCAGAGTATAACTGCCATGAGACAGAGCTGCAGTCCCCAGCACCACCTTCTGAAATGGTATTGAAAAACGTTCCCCCAATCTTGACTTCAGACAGCCTTTCCAGAAACATATCATGATTGATTATATTGATAGCTGCTGAGAGGCCCAGGAAAATTGACAGGGTTTGCAGTATCCCAACCCTACACCCAGCAGAGTTCATTCCTCAGGACAACCAATGCTATTTCAATGACAAAACCAGGCCAGAAAAAGGATTCAGGTGGGTACAAAGAATTTGTGCCATCCAAGAATGTCTGCAGTTGCACTTAGGCAGCTTTCCTTAATGGGAATGTTTGTGACCAGCTGACATAGGGGGAAAAGTCTTGTGGAGACAAAGGAGCTTTCTTAGGGAATGACCATGTAACCATTGTCTTCAAGGTAATCAGGATTGCACACACACACACCTCTTTTCATGGAAGGTTTATCATTTCCTGGAGCCAACTGGTCAAACCCTCTCCTGCTTGATATAGTAAGCAAGATGGGCCTACCTAACAGGTAATTGGCTCAGGTCCTTGTCTCAGCAATTGAAAGTCATTTCATAAAAAAGGAATAGATGGCACTCTGGATGTATTCATTGCAGATTCACAAGGATGAGGAATGCAGGTTGCCACAGATGCAAGCAATTTTATCCTCAGAGTACTTAGTAGATGAGTGATAACAGACATCCAAGGACTTATCCCATCAAAATGTCCCAGTATTCTCCCTCTCCTGCTGGCTTAAGTCTCACACAGTGCCATTTTGAAAGACCAGCTGTATTTTTGTGTCTGTAAGTTTGAGTGTTGCATACATCTGAGCAGACACTGAACAGGACAAAAAGATACTAGTTGGGGACTTTTGGCCTGTGAATCTAATTAGGCCTGCCAGACCATTTTGGCCAAGCCATGCCCACCTGCCCAGCACCTGATGTCATATATATCGCATCAGGTGTGAGGCAGGTAAAAGCACAGTGGGGGTTTGAAAGGCACATTGAAGCCCCAGCTGTTAGGTGGTTGTTGTGGCTTCAATTCACCACCTAGGGATCTCTACAAGCATCAATAATCAACTGGTTGTGGGTGCCTGAAGTGCACAGCCAACAATCAGCTGATTGTTGGGAATCCAAAGCACATGTCTCACAATCAGCAGGGATTGGCTGCACTAGGGAAGTCCCCATTGGGAAATCCATAGTGCAGCTGAGGGGGCTAGAGGAAACAGCTTGGATTCAAAATGCTGGAGGAAGCACTAAAAATGAGGATTTATCACTCTGCAAAGGAAGTGGTTTGGATTCAGAGTCCTTCATCCAGCTCTTTGAATCCAATTTATTTCTTCTGGAGAGATAGAAATGTTCAGCTTTCAGTCTTTCTCTTTCTCTCTCCAGAGGAAACAGCTTCATAAACTTATGGCTTACATGCTAATTCCTACATGCTTCCCATGTGGGAATTTTGTAGTGTTTGAAGTGCCCTGCAAAAAGCATTTGACAGTTACAGATCTGGACTGACAACTCTCCAGAATAGGCTTACATATATGTCAGCCATGAGTTGTATTTGGATTTTTAAGGTGTTTTCTTGCCTGACTTGAAGATATTGCCTCAGTGTGTGAACTGATCATGATGCTCTTGGGCAAATTCTACTGACAAAAGGAGTGCTGTTTACATTTTTGATGCAGCATAATGTCTTAATATATTCCTCCCTTGTCAGTCTTTGGGAGGTGCCCCTCAGTGCAACAGGAGGATTGCCTAAAGCAATGATATCAAAGTTTTACCATTATTTCTCCAGGTCTACTTTGCACACCTCTCTGCATATCCAGTATTCCAAGTTACTACCTTTTCTGCAGCAGAATGTCCCCAGCAGGTAGACTTGGACATTTCCATTTGATTAACGTTCCAACAATGAATATTTTAAAAGGCTGGACTCGGATTACAGCCTTGGTGTGTGCACATACACAGTCATTTACAGATGCAGTCTCAGTGCATCTCCCTGTGCACAGTGCTAATATCTTCAGTTTATTGATTAACAGGCTGGGGCCCAGGTTGACAAAAAGCCCTCATTCCCATTTAGCAAAAGATGGAGTCCTCCTGGGTGACAAAAAATAGCTGAAGGCTGTATTATATAACGGTTGCTTTAATTTTGGCATTTTCCTAGAACACTAGCACTAATTGCAGCATCAGTAAGGGCACAATTGCTGGGTTAGTCGAAGGGTCCCTCTAGTCTAACGTCCTGTTAGATGCTTCTAGGAGACCCACCTGCAGCCTCCCCCATTGCTTCCTCCCTCTGCCTCCAGGAACTGGTATTCAGAGGTTCCAATTATTTACCATGACTGATAGCTGTTGATAGCCTTATCCTCCGTAAACCTGTCTAATCCTCTTTTAAAGTCATCACAACATCTTGCGGCAACAAATTCCATAAGCTCATTACGTGCTGTTTGAAAAAGTACTTTCTTTTGTCTGTCCTGAATCTTATCACCAATTAATGTAAATAGTGACCCTGAATTCTAGGTGGCAAGGGGAGGGGGGGTCTCTTTTTTTAGTTATTCTCTCTAGACCATTCAAAATTTTCTTCTCCAGTACAACTTCTACAATATCCCTCTTGTTCACCTGTAAAAACCTCAACTGCTTTAACCTTTCACGGTAGGGAAGGTGCTATACACTCCTGATCATTGTGTGCCCGCTTTCAGCATTTTCTCCAGCTCTACAAAAGTCTTTACATATTCAAATACGGTTGTATTATAACTTTGTACCAAGCCATTACAATACTGACCACTTTATTATTTAGAATCTTGTAAACAATCCTTTATATGAAATTTGTTTTTATCACTGATGCCTCACAATGAAGTGATGTTTTCCACCAGGCATATACTATATGGGTGGAATTTTCTCTCTCGGTGTTTATCACTTTTCCATTTTCAGTTAACCTAATTTGCCATTTTGTTTTGCCCATTCACTCAGTTTGCGGACGTCCTTCAGGACAGGAGTGGCGACTCTGTCAAGAGTTCAACCGTGAGGGAAAGGTCAGCTTGGCCAGCACACTCCCTGCAGGAAATGCACTAGGGAAGCACCACCCAGCAGGATTGAACTCTTTGCTCAGCAGCTGATGAGAGGGGTGTTAAATCCTGCTGCTTTGACTGTATACCAGTTCCCTGTGGGGACCTGGTGGGCACAGCCAATGCAGAATTCAACCTCGCCCATCAGCTGATTGGCAGGTGGAAGTGCTTTGGGTAAAATTGGAGGTCTAATTGGACCTCCTGGTAGGCCAAGAATGGTCTGTGGGCTGTAGGATCCCTTTTCCTACTTAAGGAGCTCTTCACATTCTACATCAAGCCCCTTTCTGATTGATATCATCCAAAAACATGGCCACCTTACGACTTAACCCTTGACCTGATATAAATAAGTTAAATCACATTGGTTCCTATACATAACCTTGAGGGACTCCACTGCTTACTTCTGTCCATTGTGAATACTGTCAATTTGTTTATTCCTGAATTATGATGCCTCTTCTTTAACCAATTATCACAAGAGGACCCTAAACAAAGGTTAGACTAATAGATTTGTAATGTCCCGATTTTCTGTCAACTTGTTTAAAAAGTTGATACAGTATTATTTTAAGGAAATCAGTTTTAATGAGAAGGGTCATATTTTAATTGGATGATCAACAATTACATATTCTGACTTTTAAAGACCTATTGGGTGCGTGGCATCTGGTGACTTTTTTGTGGTCAATTAGCCGTAGACCTTCATCTCTTGCCATCTCTAATGAATATTAGTTCCCAAAACAAGAGGTTGAAGTGGGTGTATCTGGCCTGTATCTTCCACAGTGAATTAATCCAGCTTCTCAGCAATCTTCCTATTCTCATTCAGCAATTCTTTCACACCACTTTTGTCTTGACAGTCTGACAGCCCCCCCAGGCTAGTTTCCACATTCTAAAGCAGGCATGTCCAACAGGTAGATCGTGATCTACCGGTAGATCACTGGACGTCTGTGGTAGATCACCGGTAGATCAGTGGCTCCCCCCAAAGAAGCTAAAAAACTTTGGCTCCCCTAAAAACAGCTCAATATCTTTGCCCTGCATCCCTAAAATGACCTGAACCACCAAAAATAGGGCTTTCCTTCCTTAAAAAAGCTCAATGTCGCTTTCCTCTTCCCTAAAGAAGCTCAACAACTTTTACGTGAACCCCCCAAAACAGGGTTTTCCTTCCTAAAAAAAAAGCTCAACAAAAAGGGGGTAGATCACTGCCAGTTTTTAACTCAGTGAGTAGATCGCAGTCTCTTGGAAGTTGGCCACCCCTGTTCTAAAGGATCAAAATAAAACTGTATAGTTTTGAACAATATCTCCCTCAAAATTTATTCACTTGGTTTATTGTCATTTTACATTTGTTTTACCAGAGTTTATGCTCTTTTTGTTTCCCCAATTTGGACAAGGCATCCACTTTCTAAAAGAAAGCTTCTTCCTTTTACTGCTTCCTTGAAGTCTGCTCATTAACTAGGTGGGCATCTTCCTGGCTTTGTTTATTCCTTTCTAATCTGCTGCATAGATTTTATCTGAGCTTCTAGTACAGTATGTTTCATTAGCTTCCAAGTGTTCTGAAGACATCTGACTCTCCCTTTCAACTTCCTTTTAACTAATCCCCTCATTTATTAGGTTTCTTCCGTCAATAACATTATGATTGGCATTCTGGTATTCTGACACTATTCTCATCTTGCTTTTGCCTTCAGGCTTTACACTTGGGGCATCAAGTACTGCAGGATAGTTATTTATTGTTTGATGAACAGCTTGTGTTTGTTAGCTGACAGAATAAAAGATTAGTACCTCTGTGTATCAGCTACTAGCTGAGGATGCATAGTGGTAGTGATGTGTAAAATGTTCAGGATCTTCAATATTTTCATGCAAAAACCGCCATTTCAAAGGGTCCACAACTTCCCCTTTATTTCCATTACAAGATTATTTTCATGCTTCTTCCACAGCTCTCCCCCACCACCTCCGCTTCAGCTCAGCACTACATGATGTACTTTAATAGGTTAGACACACATGAGAGATGACACATTTTACAAATGATGCAGACTCAAACTCTTGGCAGATTCATTTGACTCCTCCACTCTGTCATTTATCCTGGGCCACTACTGAAATTCTGTTGATTTCACCAGCACTAGACCTACCTCTACAGTATAAACACTTCTGATTGACATATGTATGCACTGAGAATGTGTGGAACTCACCTAGGTATAGTCTGCTACTGTTTAGGCCACTGCAAATTGTATGCAGTAAAAAAGGAAGAAACTTCCCCATTCTTCAGCGTGTGGCTTCAAAGCTGTGGCCTGTTTTATGTGCTGTTCAGTTCTTCTTGGAGCTGCTACTGCAGGATCTGCCGCAATTGTCTCTCCTTCTCTATTGACATCCTGCAGCTGAGGAGTGAGAGAAAACCCTGAAAATCAGCTGCTTTGAAAGGCCAAGATAGCAATGCCACTAGGATCCAAGAGTGTTCTTTGTCAGCTCTAGAGTCTGGAAGAACCAGCTGATACCCACTGATACTTGCTGCCCAAATTTCAGTGGCAGAAATCTCCCTTCTGCAGTTGCTGCTGGAGCTCTTGCATACCTAAGTTGATGTAGGAATCCAAATGCTGCTTGTCGTGAGCCCTGTTGCTGCGAAATGAACTTTTGAGACGTGTCCTCCCAATGCAGGAGTGCAAGGGAGAAGGCTAAATATGGCTGCATTATAAGTGCACTGTAAGTATCACAAGCTACCAATACATTGAATAGGTGTGAGGCAGAGAGCAGTGGAACTATGTAAGCCTCTGATCCTTTCTCACACTTTTCCCTTTCCTTCTCATTCTCTGTATCCCTTCTTTCCTCTCTGCTGCCTTTCTCTAAGGGAGTCAAAATACTGGTTAAAAGTGCAATACTTCTAGATGGTTCAGGATATAAAGGAATCATGGGTTAATACCTGCGATGAAAACACACAATGCCACGTTACCCTGACATATACTGAAACTTTATGAAGATCAAGTTATGTCTGTACTGTACAAAGATTTTGGGGAGATCAACAGGTTGGTGAGATCTCAGAAAAATGAAAGTGAGAATCTATCTACTCTTTTGTTGTTTAAAGTTAAGGCTGCTACAACAAAAGTCTGGCATCCCATGTCTTATCATTTATCTTTCTGTTTTTCCCCTGCAATGAAGGGTGACCGCTGAATGCAATAGAAAAGCAAGAAGGTGTGTTTTTGTGAAACTGCACCGTTACTCCAGGGCACAAGTCACCAACCTTTTTGGACTAGTGGGCCCAGGCCCGTGTTAGAGGGATCTGCCGCCCTGGCGCAGCGATCCCTCGGCGCCCCCAGCCTGCCGCCTCTCCGCCCGCCTCCCTCCCGCGCTGGCCGCCCCTCGGGAGGGGGGGTGGGCGAGCGGGGGATGAGAGGCGTGGCGTTGGAGCGGGCGCTCGCGCTCCGGCGGACGGAGGATGAGGGGCGGGCGGGCGGGCGCTCGCGCACCGGCGGGAGGGCGGGCTGCAAGCCGGCGGGGGGGCGGGCTGCAAGCCGGTCGCCCTCGCCTCCCAGAGCCCCAGCTGGAGTGCTGGAAGGTCGCGCAAAGCCCCGCGCCGCTCCAGCGCTCCAGCTGGGGCTCCGGGAGGCGAGGGCGGGCGGCTTACAGCCCGCCCGCCAGCGCGCGAGTGCCTGCCTGCCCGTGGGGGCGGGGGCGGGTTGGGGAGGGGAGCCCGGTATGCCGGCGGGCTCACGGGGGCGCCCCTGGGGTGCCCTGCGCCCTGGCGCGCCGCGCCACTGGCCTCTATGGATGAGACGGCTCTGAGTGGGCCCATTATGAAATTTCAGAGAGTTCCAGGTCTCAAAATGACTGCCATGAAGGCAGGGGTGGCATAACACAAAATTAGAGACATGCCCACCACTGACAACCTTATTCTTGCCATGGAAAGTTAGCTATGTTCTGCTGGTCCTGATTTTGGAGATCCCACACTGACAGGTGCTGTTGCTCTCTAATAAAAACTGGGAGCATTCCCCAGGAAAAGCAAAAATATACAAGGTAGCCACACCACTCTCGTTTTACAGAAATCACTTAGAAGGTGCCTGCAAATCTTACCCCATAACTTTCTTTCTAATAAGGCTAGAGATTCAATTTTTTAAAAGCAAATGGAAGTGCACCATCTGAGATGCTTGCCCAGGGACACCACTGGTGACCCAGGGCTAGCAGGCCCTGTGTGGGAAAGCGTCTCTCATTTTTCAGCAATGAGAAACGAAACTGGCTGCTATGAAAATACTCATGAAATGATCTCTGACTGCCCAAGAGCTAATTGTTAATATTTCTGCTCATCAGAGTGTCTTCATGTCACACAGATGACGTTTTGCCTGCAAGGCATCCTTGCCCTCTCTGCTTGGCCCAATGGAAACCTGGAGGCTGCATGGCCCTTAGAGACCAATCAGAGATACTAATGGAATAGCTGTTATCCCCTCCTCCAAGATCTGCATGATAGTGGTCTCTTTCCAGGGCCCTAATGTTTCTGTATAGTCATTTCAAAATATGTTACATGCATGACCTCAAATATTCTAACACTGCAAAACGTTGTTATTCTCTAACATTGTTAGGGTCTCATATTTCCACTGGCTATGTAAGATCTGCCAAGGTGGCAAGACCTTTGGGGAGATTTCCTTCCACCTGGATTTTACATACTGTTTGAAAAGCAAGACCAAAAAGAAAAAAGAAAAAATCTCAGGATCATTTGAACTTCAAAGACAATGGATTTACACTTTCAGACTAAATAAGGTGCCTTTCCCAGACAGACAAATTTTGCATTATTAGAAACCTGCATTGCCTGCAAAAGCAGAAACCTTCCCAAAATAATCTAAGCAGAGATTTTTATTTTGACTTTTTTATTTTTTTTAAAAAAATCTGTGAACCAGACTGAGTTGATTTTGTTCTGGCTCATTAGAGAAAAATATTCAAGCTGATTCCTGCTTCTTTCAGAACTCATTTCATCAATGTCAGTAACTGTGGTGATTCATATAGTATAATATTGCCATTATCATCATTATTCAATTTAGTCTTTCCAATATTAAGAAGCAGTCCCCCACACACCTGCCCCAAATCATGAGAATTTGTATACAGTATATTTTAGTTGTACATTTTAGTTTTGAAGATAACCACCCAAAGGCTTCCTTAATTGGACATGCTCAGTGGGTTTTTTTTGGGGGGGGGGGGTAAAAGAATGAGGCGCCTCTACTCATATATTGATTAAAATGTTGTAGGTGCCAGACCAAAATGGGTGCCATGTGCTGCAAATAAATGAAATAAAAAGAAGTGCTGGTACTCTGTATCCAGTGAGTACTTTTGCAGAAAGAGCCATGGACATGCAAATCTAGGGCGCTGACAAATTTCAAAACCTCCATAGACATACAATTTCCTTAACCTAATTTAATTTAATGTAATGGAGAGGGTGAAGCATCATTATGCTGAATCATTACTGTATTGGCCTGAGTATAAGCCGCACCCGAACAGTGGCGTCACGAGGTGGGGGCGGGGGGGCAGTGCGCCCTGGGTTCCATGTCGGGGGGGGTGACAAGAAGGCACCCCGCGGGGTGCTTGCCCTGCTGCCCCGGCCCTGGCCCCGGCGCATCAGCGCAAGCAGCCATCGTGCCACCGCAGCCACGTGGAGAATCCTCTGTTCGCAGCTGCAGCCGCAAGCAGAGGATCCTGCCGCTGTCCGTACGACGCTCGGGTGGCACTGGTGGCAAACCGCTACGTACAACGCATGTGCGGTGTCGCACGCATGCTCTGTGCATAGCTACGCTGCACATGCGCTGTACATAGCGGTTTGCCACTGGAGTGCTGTACACCAAAATTCCGCACCAGGTACCACCTGGGTTTGTTACACCTTTGCACCCGAATATAAGCCACTCCCTTAAAATTCCACAGGCACTCACACCCATTCCGTTTTACCATATGTCTGTTTCAGCAGCGATATCGTAAAAGCCAGTTTTCGTAAGGTTGTGAATTTAAGCCACACTTTAACTTTTCACGGCTGGAATTTGAAAGAAAGAAAAAAGTGCGGCTTATATTCGGGTCAATATGGTACATAGAATCATTGAGGATTCTGTTTCAGAGACGGGCAGGAGCATGACGGCTGGGGGAATGTGTGGGAAGAGGAGGCATGTGGTGGTGGGGAGGATCCCTCGGAAGGGGCCAGTGATTTGTGAGGTTCTGAGGAGATCGAGGGGAGTCAGGAGGAAGAAACCAGGGAGTCAGAGACGGGGAAAGGAGGAAGGAAAAGCTGGAAGAGGTCTCGGAAGCTGACCATTGAGATCCCCTCTCTCCCCACCTCCGCTGTATCTGTGCACAAGGAGAGGCTTGAAGTGAGGGGAGCAACTGGTGCTTGCACACACCACATCAGACAAGGGGTGGGAGGTAAGAAAGCAGGAAGGGGCGGGGCCACACTCTTGCTCCAACTCCCCGAGATAGAGCACCATTCTGCAGAGGTAGATTTCCTAGGCAGCTAGTTAGCAGGAAGGGGCGTGCATATCCCTTGCACCTTAGCAGCTGATGTAACCAAGTGCTTTGCTAATAAAGAACTAAAATTCCTGTCACTTGTCCTCATTGGTCTGGCTGCATGCGGCATCCTTGTACTCAAGTGCTTCTGAGTCCTGGTGAATTTTAACAACCATTAATGTGCAAGGTGTGGGACTAGGACCTGGGAGACCAGCATTCAATTCCCCACTCGGCAAAGCTCACTTGGGCCAGTCACTCTCTCTCAGCCTCACCTACCTCAAAGAGAATTGTGGGGGGGGGGTTAAATGAGGGGGAGAATCATCTATGTAATGGGCCTGTCTTAGAAGATAGGAACCCCAGAAGTGTGGGCTACTGTTGAGTAATACACCCACCTGGTAACTAAAAATGGAAACGTGTTCTTTCACACACATGGTTACCTGCTATCTAAATTAAGCTTTCCATTACCTTCTAGATTTCAACCCTGCAGTCAAACACCCTCATTCGGAAAGTGAAACGGACACTGCCTAGCCCCCCACCAGAAGAAGCTCATCTCCCTCTGGCCAGCCAAGCTCACTCACAGATGTACATGCCGGGCCTCATGCAGAAGGGAGTGGCAGGGCCAGCCATTCAGGTGACGAAGGCCGGCCTCCTCAAAGACATTGACCGTGACTTGAAGCTAGTGGAGCACGAGTCCACAAAGCTGCGGAAGAAACAGGCTGAGCTTGATGAAGAAGAAAAGGAGATTGATGCCAAACTGAAGTACTTGGAACTGGGGATTACACAGAGAAAAGAGTCTTTGCTGAAGGACCGGAACGTCCGTGACTATCCCTACCTGAGATGTTTGGGGGAAAACAGGGATTATATGTCTGACAGCGAGCTCAACAACCTTCGACTCTCTGGCTATGAGAGCCTGACGAGGCCTAGTACTGCCCCTTCCAATCAATACGCTGACTTTTCCAGTGCACAGTACACATCAGCCTCCTCTTACACCCCATATCAGTACTCCTCAGGACAAGCTGCCCCACCAGGCCCAGCCGCATTCCAGCAAGCAAGGTTTCAGCCTCCACACTACCCCCCAGCAAGCAATGTCCCTGCGCAGAACGGATTCCAAGCAAGCCAGATGCCTGCCTACCCTTCCCAAACGACATACCAGAGTCACAGCTTTACCCCAAGCACTGGGTATCAGTCTGAACAGGTTCTGCAAAGTCACCAAGGCTTCCGGCCACCTTACCAAGCACAGACCACGTATCCCAGTCAGACACCTCTGCAGCCAGCGCAGAGTGCTCTTTTCCAGACCCACGCGGACACACACACCACCTCCCAGAAACCGCGGCAGACATCGCTAGCTGACCTTGAGCAGAAGATGCCCACCAATTATGAAGTAATAGGCAACCCCACTGTGGTCATCTCAGCCGCAACTCCGGAAGTGACGTACAGCACCACAACTGTGACCAGCAGCTACGACCAGTACAAGCCGCCAGAAGGAAGGCTGGTGGACAGGAGCGGCGTAGCCCAAAGTCCCTTGACCAGCTATTCCTCTGACTCCCTCTACACCAACCTGGAGCAGAACATTCCTCGGAACTATGTGATGATTGATGACATCAGTGAACTAACCAAAGAGAGCACCTCAGCAGAGGGCCAAAAAGGAGATTTGCAGTTGCAGAGCAGCAATGGGCGATACATGAAAGAAAAGAGTGACTTGACAGACACAGATGTCTCCAGCAGGCCTTGTTGCTACCCAAAGGGAGAAGAGTCAGAGGAGGACATGTATGATCACCACGGCCCT
Source organism: Lacerta agilis (assembly GCF_009819535.1). Classification (NCBI taxonomy): domain Eukaryota; kingdom Metazoa; phylum Chordata; class Lepidosauria; order Squamata; family Lacertidae; genus Lacerta; species Lacerta agilis. The sequence goes on from NC_046313.1 coordinate 68,292,746, forward strand.
GACCATCGTGGGAGAGGCTACCATAGGGGCCCAGAGAGCAATGGGAGGATGTCGGGTAGCTCCGGCTCCTACTACTACGGGGACAGTGATTACAGGCACTCCACTCGCCCAGACAAGCCTGGGTCCACCATGGGAGTGCAGAAGCACTCTTCCAAAAACTTGGCCCCAGCTGTCATCTCTTCCAAACGCAGCAAGCATCGGAAACAAGGTATGGAGCAGAAGATCTCAAAATTCTCCCCTATAGAAGAAGCAAGAGATGTGGAATCAGACCTGGCCTCTTACCCAGCAACCACGTCAGTCAGCAGCAGCAGCGTGGCATCCAGAGCAAAGAAGATGCAAGATGACATCACATATGGCCTCAAAAAAAATGTATATGAACAGCAGAAGTACTACGGTGGGTCTGCCAGGGATACGATGGAAGAAGATGACAAGGCATACAGTGGCGGGCGATCGAGATCCTCTGGTTATGTGTCGGACAGAATGTCGAGCCGTGAGATCAGGAGCAGGTCCTACGAGAGAGAGAGCATGGAGAGGCCTCAGAGAGGCAGTTCCAAACCTTCTTCCCTTAGCATGAGTCAAAGTCGCGGGCGACCTCCAATTCGCACACAAACCTCAGAAGAAGAGAGCCCCATCAGTCCTTTGGGGAAGTCCATGGGCGTATCGCGGTCCTCGGGTGGGCCTCTCCCTCAGTATTCTGGGGACAGCTGCTCTCAGTTCTGCTCCAGTCACTCATTGCCTGATGTACAAGAACATATCAAAGATGTGCCAAGAACCCACTCTTACAAGCATGAAGAAGGTTACATCATGGATGATTCACACTGTGTTGTTTCAGACAGTGAAGGTAATGGCTACCTGTGGTAACTTAACCCCAGAGCATGCCCAAGCGGGTCATATTTGCAAGGACAATACCACAGCCTCCGTTTCCTTGCCAGGTGCCTTTCTCCCGCATTTTGCTTTCTGTTTTGGTGGTTCTGTGTTAGCATGCTGCACTCTGCATGTCCTACTGGTGCTCTGCTCACTGCTTGTTCAGTGTGATACTGTGCTATAATTCCTGTTTATATATATATCTATTTCCCAAGCGGCTACTGTGGCATATCCTGTGTGCATGCGATCGGTTCCTTGCTTTCTTTTAATTCATTGCATGGCTTCATCCTGGGGTATATTCCCAACTGTGGGTGAGGGGATTGACTGTGATCTGTTTTTGGTTTCTGAAGCCTATCACTTGGGTCAGGAGGAGACAGACTGGTTTGATAAGCCGAGGGAACCTCGTTCGGAGAGGATGAGGCATTATGGTGGCCACTCCTCATCCTCCCAAAGGAGGGGTCCAGTTAAGCACACCTATCACGACTATGACGAGCCCCCGGATGAAGACACGTGGCATCACGATGACTACTCTCACCCGCGACACTCCTCTTCCAAAGAACACAGGCACCATGGAGACTATGGGAGGCATCCGTCCTCCTCCCGGCACTCCACCGATGACCTGCCAAAGAGGTCATCCAGGCAACACCCAAGAGATGCTGGCCGCCACGAGTCACGCGGACATGGGCAGCCCTCTTCCCAGAAGAAGGCTCAGCAGGCCGATACAAGAGTGCAGCCAGGTTATCCTTCCAGCTCCTCAGAGTACTCCCAGCAGTCTCGGCAGCCGTCGGGCTACCATCATACCTCAGAGTCCCAAAAATCGCAGAGGCAGGTGCAACATGGGCCGCCATCTCAGCAGCCAAAATCAGAGCCTCTTCCGCACCAACAGCAGCAGCAAGCGAGGCAGCAGCAAGTTGGGCAGCAGCAGCAGCAGCAGCAGCAGCCGTCGTCATCCAGGCAGCAGCAGCCGTCGAGCAGACAGCCTCAGCAGCAGCAGCAGCAGCAGCAAGCAGCTCCCTCACAACCATCTTCTCAGCAACAGCAACAGCAAGCTAGGGTGCAGCAGCAGCAGCAGCAGCCACCGCCAGCAGGAACCCAAGCCCAGCCCTCCTCACGGCCAGCCCAACAACAGCCTGGCCAAGCCCAGCCAGCAGGCAAACCCCAATCTGCCCTCCAAGCACAACCTGGCACTCACCCAGCGGGACCAGTAAGTACCTACGTGCCTTTGCAGTTATACAGTAGGTCCCTCAGAGCTGACGACAGCTTGTTTTGCCCCTCGTCAGGAGAGAGGGCTGGGCTAAGCGATGGCCTGTTCTGTAGTACAGGAGTCGCGCAGGGATTGTCTCACCTTAGAATGTCAAAGCAAGGAAATGTGCATTTGTGGACTATGCGTTGTACAGTCTAGGTCGCTGTGGAGAATGGAGTCTTCCCAGCAGAGAGGAGTTATTTCGTGGAACTAACAATAGGCCATAATAAGTTATAGAGGGGGCAGTTCAGACACAGACAAAGAAGAGGGGAGGGGAGGGGAGAGGAGAGGAGAGGAATGCACTTAAGGGAATGGCCTTGGTATAGGATCTTTATATGTAGCTTTCTTGATGGAGATCACAGGCAGTTCCCCAGGAATCCTAGGGGGTGGGGAGTATCTGGTGGAGAATAGGGTGAGTGGATAAGGATTGCTGTGAGACAGCCCGGATGACCTGGCAGTTAAACTCTAGGAAGAAGGCTGAGAGGAAAACCCCCAAGAGATGGGCTTCGTTTTACCATTATTTGTTCTTGTTTGCATTAAATAAATACATAAATCACTGTTTGCTATATTACAGTCTAAAGCAGAGCAGACGGATGCATCCAAACCTACCACAAAAGTGCCACAGGTGGGGAAAGCACCCCAAACACAGCCACCAGGAGCAGCAGCAGGAGGTCAGTCCAGCACCTGCGATTGTATGCGCTTTCCTTAAAATGGGAGGCAGCACCAGTAGTTCTGTAGGCTCAGATCTCTCAAGGGGAAGATTAGATTGGAGTCAAAGGGAGTTCCAAGACCATTTACTGTGGATTTTTTTTTTAAGTCCTACCTGAGTGTAGGCCAGTCAGAGTAGAATTAATTCACGTGAAACTAGCATTCTGTACACAGCTGTCAACCTTTCCCTTTTTTTGTGGGAAATTCCCTTATTATATCAGTGCGGAACAGCAAAGAGGGTTGACATCTATGATTCTGTATGTCATACAGAATAAACACAAGTAGAATGCCCAAAAGCAGCCTCCAGCTTCATTCCACATAGGGTACAATAGGTTCGCTTTGCATAGCTGTCAAAAATAGAAGGCTTCCCACTCCTGTCTCATTAACCAATTGGGGAAATGACTGTAAGTTGAGTTCTCTCATCATTCAGCTCCAATTTAAAATACTTTTTCACCAAGAAGTTTTAGTCGTTTCTTGTGCCTGTCATACTGATATCTCACCAACACATTGTGCATCTTGGTTAATACTCTTAGAAATAGCTTGTCCATCATTTTCTGGTGAAGGTGGTTAGACAGAGATTGGTTATGACCTATGGATGGGGGGGGGGGTATATGCAAATTGCCAGTTGGACCTACCCTTGGTGATATGGGAGGATATGTATTTAAATAAATTCATATATGCAGCTAAATAAATCTATACCAATCAATTTCTTTCTCTCCAACAGGCATTAAGATAGGTCCCAAACCAGCAGGTGCACCCACTTCTGCAGGGGCAGCGACTGGACTGCCAGGAGCTGAGGGAGAGAGCGTCTTCTCCAAAATCCTGCCAGGAGGAGCAGCAGAACAAGCAGGCAAATTGACAGAAGGTGAGAGATTTCAGAGGCATCTTTCTTGGATGCCCCATGTCAAAGCATGAGGGATTTGCTCCTGGAGACAGCTCACCTGTCTTCACGCTTGCACACGTGGATTTGTTCAACACTTCTTGCAGGACAAATGGCAGAACTGCAGGGCAACTGCTAATTCAGACCACTGGTCCGTCCAGCTCAGTATTATCTACACTGACTGGTAGTGGCTCTCTGGGATTTCAGGCAGGAGTCTCCCTCAGTCCTCTCTGGAGCAGGCAGAAATCTGAACCTGGGACCTTCTACACTCAGATGCTCCGCTGCTGAGCCACAGCCCTTGTTCTAGTTTACGCATATGTGAGAATGCAAGAAATGAGAAGCCAGCAGGAAAAGTAAAAGTTGTGAAGACAAAATCAAAATAAAGAAAATGGGGGTTGGGTGATAGAACGCTGAAGGAAAAAGCCATGTTAGCATAGCGGACCATCAACACTGCAGGCCAAAAGTGCTGACTTGATGATGAGGATCACTAAGGGCTAAAATAGAATTGGCTTATCCCAGTGGCCAGCAGCAGCTTCCCATCAGCTCAGGCTAACTAACCCCTCTGTTGGGAGATCCTTTTTTACTTGAAATGTCAGGAAGTGACTTTCCTTCTACATGCAAAGCATGTAGCCATAGTCCCTTCCTGTGTCACAGACGGAGATGTGGGGACAGAGGGTGGTAACAGGACTGGCAACGTGAAGGCTGATAATATGGAGCGGGGGCTCTTGTGAAATTGAAGAAGGGCCCTAAAAACTGAAGATTCAGTGGGAAGGAGGTGAGTGGGGAAAGATGCAGTTCAGTCTTTGGTACCACATATGCTGATGGCATTTATTTCTCTTACCTTTACTCCCATAGCTGTGTCAGCTTTTGGCAAGAAATTCACATCATTTTGGTGAGAGAACATCACTGGGTGAGTCGCTTTTTGGTGTCGTAATAATAATAATTTATTTCTTGTACCCCACACATCTGACTGGGCTGTCCCAGCCACTCTGGGTGGCTTCCAACAAAGCATATATACACAACCCCCAATGACATTACAGCTGCCAAGCAAAAATCACGATACATTTCATCTTCTCTGCCCATTGCAATCCAAAGAGGTCCTGGCGTAATTTCCTGTTTAATAGCTTGGTTCAACTTCTGTCCCTCAAGAGGCGCCTTTCATTGCTGCAGCACCCTAACATCAGAGCTAACCTATTGCTCTGTTAATCCAAGAGCCCCCTTCAGTTACTCTGACATTTTTCTTTTTTTCTGCACATGTATATGTTTCTTTCCTAATAGCCATATCTTTTTCTTATGTGTGTCTCTCCATCACCCCGGCAGGAGTTTGGGAGAATAAATGGAGATCTCATCATTGCACTGGAAAAACCTATGAAGAATCCATTGGAATTCAGTCTGCCGCACCAGACTCTGGGTATAACAGTGAGTATCGCCTCGTTGCCTCCATTCCTACATTCTTCTGAGGATGTGGATGAGATCAGATACTTGGCTTTCATCAAGGCTCAGAGATGGCCCCCAAGATACAAAGCCCAGAGGAGGTATTTCTTTTACCTAGTCATATGATATCCTGCTTAGCTTATGGCAATTTGCCTGATAGTTTAGGTAACCCGTGCCACTTCCAGTCAAGAGTATATCCTGTTGCTGCTAAATGTTTGTTTAATGTCCACAGCATGCTACACACTGTACAGACTTAGAGAAAAGAGACATTCCCCATTCAGACTTCTTACAGTCTGCATTAGGTAGATATAGCTAGTGGGGGCAGGGGAGGGCAGGGACTGACACAGAGGAGGAAATGAAGGTGTGGGTCGGTGTGGCTAGGATGGTTTCAAAGAGTCATAGAGTTGGAGGGGATCCTGAGGATCATCTAGTCCAACACCCTGCAGTGCAGGAATATGCAGCTGGCCCTTACGGGGACCAAACTGCAACATTGGCATTAACAGCACCACACTCTTAACCAGGCTTCCTCAACCTCGGCTCTCCAGATGTTTTTGGCCTACAACTCCCATGATCCCCAGCTAGCAGGACCAGTGGTCAGGGGTGATGGGAATTGTAGTCTCAAAACATCTGGAGGGCCGAGGTTGAGGAAGCCTGCTCTTAACCATCTGAGTTTGGGAAAGGCCTTATTATTGGTGGGTTATTTTGAAATTGAGACCTGCAGTTTTAATTGAATTTTAAATTTGTATTTTAATCTGTTATTTTAAATTGATCGTTTTTATGTTTTTTGTTGTGATTTTAATTGATGTTAGCCGCCCTGAGCCCGGTTCTCTGGCTGGGAAGGGCGGGGTATAAATAAAATTATTATTATTATTATTATTATTATTATTAAAGGAATCTCCTTCCTTGGAGGTTTTTAAGCAGAGACTGGATGGCCATCTGACATTCCTGCATTGGACTAGATGACGCTCGGGGCCCCTTCCAACTCTACACTATGATTCTAAAGAAGAAGGGCTTAAAGGAGGCCGAGGCACTAAATACTCTTATATACAGCGGGAAGATGTTCTAGACACAGAGGACAGCATGTCTGGGGACAGCAATGGCAGGAAAAAAGAGATGATAAAGCATGATGGAGCAAAACAGCAGGTCGCCTGCTACAGCAGAGTTGCAATGCTAACTTCCTGGCAGCAGTGCCTCTGCTGCTTAACCAGGAGTGAGAGGGACTAGGCAAGAGGGAGGCTAGGACGGTGTGGGCTCAACAGTGGAGCTATTCCTTTGCTCCTGCCACGGCAACCATGCCACACCAGCCTCCCCGCCATCTCCTCTTTCCCCTTCTTCCTCCTCACATTAAGCAGCAGTGACACACCTGCCAGGATGTTGCAGCTGCACCCCACTGGGTGAACTCTGCTACTGTGATGGAGGAAGCAAGAAAATAAAGGTGTGGGATAACACATAGTTGGCAGAATGTCACATAACCTCCCTGCAAACAAATCAGTATGGATGCTCAAGAAATAACTGGTGTTGTCCCCGCAAACGCTGTGCAAACAAATCAGGATGAATGGCCAATAAATAGATTGTCTGGAACCAACTGTAGAAATGTGTCGCATTTGTTTGGTGCTTAACTCTGTTGTCTGTAATGGTAAGGCATCAAAATGGCTTCGCTGTGGCATAAAATTTATCCTATCAGCCAGCAATCCAGATGTAAAATGGATAATGGGGGGCATAAGAAGAAGGCTCTTTGCTGCTTATTTTGACTAAGAAATACCGCTTCGCTCAGCACAATATTGCAGTGACTGTTTGGGGGGAAGTGGCTGCTATTGGCAGTCCTCTCACTGCAGGCAGCAGACAACAATCCTTTCTCTTTGCTCTATCAATAGAACACAGCAGCTCATCTGGAAGCGGGAGGGGAAATAACCTGTTTTGTGCATTGCTGTGCTAAGTTCCGCCAGGAAAGCCAGTGTGCCATATGCAGAACACTCTTACCTTGGGAAGAGTTGAAATTAGGGGAAGAGGCAGAGAGATGCATGGCAGCTCCAGAATGTGGGCAGCAGCACAAGCCTGCATAGGCCCCAGGGCCACAGCCCTGAGCCATGAGCAGAGAGAGAACATTTTTGTCCAGCTGATTCCATCCCCTGGGTGTGCTCAGACCTTTGCCACTTACAGCACTATCTCCTTTCATGGCCCTGTCTGTGTTTTTGTCCATTTTAGAGAGCTCACTGAAAGGACTGCATGCTTTTTGATTTGAGGGGGAAATTGAACTTATCCCAGCTGAGGTAAGTGGGTAGCTTCTTACACTTGCTACCTCAGTCTGTACAATGCAGTGTGAATCAGGTCTGCGCCCGGGTTTGAGTGGAGAGGTGAAAGCAAACAACAAATCTCTTTGGGGAAAGTGCTGGGTCTTTCAGTCCTAAGTTTCAGACAACCCCAGTATGAAACGGTTGCATCTCAGTAAGCGTGGGCAGCTGATGTCATTACTTAAACCGTTCATGCTCTTTGATTGGTGGTCTTTTCTGGCTAGTTCCTTGGGTTGCTTTTGTGCTCTGGTTTTGAGAAATAAGAGAGGCACACTGCAGCTATAAACAGTACAGAACAGCAGAGCTTTCTCAGGTGGTGCTGTGAGTGAATATCCAGAGAGGATCAGGAAAATTTGTGCCAAACCACTGCATGGCAAGAAATTGTGTTTCTGTGAATGACCTCTTGTAAATATAATATTTCTGATTCTCTCTTTTGTCTCATCAAGCTTTTGAAACCATGGAAAACCACTAGGCTGCGAGATGGAAGGCGGAAGAGATCTTTACGGAGAAGTTTGCCAGTGGATCCCATAAGAAGCTCCTTGAGGACATCTGAGCCAACTGTCACAAAAGACTTTCAGAAGCTGCCTGCTGTCAACTCCACGGTGTTCGTTGGTTGAGCCCCAAGGGGTGAAGGCAGACGCTTATTCTGAGAAGATGTACATAAAAGACGTTTACAGAACATGGCCCAGTCCCAGCTTGTCACACAGACTGGCCACTTCCCTGATCCTGGAGGGGATGTCTGGGGCTCCAGAGACTACTCACTGCGGTGGTTCCATTTGTGCCTAAGGTCTAATGTTGGGAGCCATGGCCCTTTCTTGAGATTATACGCAGAGTTTTCTCTCTTACTGAATTTTAACTCTAGAATCTTCATAGGTTTTTCCCCACTCTCCAAGATGTGCTTGAGTCGAGGGCTGGGAGCTGGAGGCTCTGCCCTTCACATTCCAGTTTGCCCTGTCGGTCGCTCCGCCTGCGCAGTGTTTGTTCCCTCTCATCCTCCCTGCAGTGGAAAGCATGGGATGAAGAGAACTTCGACTAGGACCTAACACTGTTTCACCACTGAGATAAGAGGCCATAGGACTCTGAAAGGCAGTGCAAACTGGCTGACTATTGACTGAAGCAGATGCTGGCCAGGCATGTCTATCAGCCACCCCAAAGCCATCCTGAAGCCATTCTAAAGCATTCAAATGGCAGTGCTTTCCGTTGTTAGTGTTGTGCATTGTTTTATGTATGCCTGGGGATTATTTTTATTTCAAAAACAGCCTTAATCATTCCACTTTTATTTATGCGTATACCTCATCAGCACCCAGCAACTGGGGATTTGGATTTATTTTAAATTTTGTTTTTGTGAGGTTCTTTTTTGTTCTCTGTTTTTGTTTTTTACTTTGTATCGAACATACTGTTTTTCCTCTTTGCTTTGTCCTGCGTTAGCACACGGACTGTTGTCGGTAGAAGCAATAGAGTGCAGAAGGCTACAAAAAAAGAGCACAATCCAGTGTGATGAGATCAGGAGAGCTTGCCTCTGCCATCCTCCTTCCTACTACTACTGTGCAATTCAAGTCCTTCTTAAGCCATTACCAGTGGGCATGCTCAGAACGATGGAGGAGCTCCCTGGGGGCAGGATGTCTCTGAACCTGCTGGCGAGGAGCTCCTGGCACTGTTACCCACGAGAGCCGAAAGGAAACCCTGTGAAACGGCTCCTCTTTTCCTTTGCTGTAAAGAATCCAGCAAGTTGTATGGATGCTCTGGCTCCCATTTGTCTGCGCTGTCTGTTTCCTGCCCGTCTCTCGTCCACACTGAGCATGCTCAAGAGCAACAATTCATTGGTGTGACCCATAGGAGCTTCCATTCACCGTGGGTAACAGCAAAATGATTCTCATGTCTAATGTTCTATGCAATGAAATAACAAAACAAAAAAAAGTTTAAAAAAACAACTGTTAATATTTAATAAGTTCAATGTTATGTATAAGGATTTAATTGCAAATGTGCTATTGAGAAACTGGATAGGTATCTTTATATCGAACACCTGTGCGTATGAAGTTTTCAATTAGTGGCATGCTTGACCCATCCGAGGGACACTTTTGCCAAAGGGTAGCCATAGAGCCGGTGACTGTCTCTGTCTGTTGTAGAGCATGGCTTGCTACTTCTCTGCACGGTTTCATCTATTTAGAATGCTTGCCGTTCTTTGCTTGGGGTTTTTTTTCCCTCTCTCTCTCTCTCCAGTTGGTTTATCATCACTTCTGAATGCCATTAGCAGATTTATGCACTTGTTATTGAAGGCCTGTCAGTGACACCATGAAGCATAATTATCCTGCAGAATGTAACACCAGATGTTTCCCATGGAACTCCATTAACTATTGGTCCTTTGCCACATCCTTCCCTGGAGTAGCCATTAGTGTCCAGTTCAAGGGGCTTCCTGGGCTTTCTTGAGACCTGAAGCACATTCCTCCTGGCCAAAAAAATATTAAGCCCAAATTCTATCTTGGTTCAAGAGCACCACAGACTGGGGGAGGTGTTCCAAGACTCAGTTACCGCAATAAATTCTGCATGGACAATTTGAGCAGTGTGGCATCAGTTGGTGCAAAGAAAGCACCTTATTCCCCTCCCCTAAGTTCAGGACCTGGGAAACAGCAGTGATGTCTGCTGTTCCCACAAGCACAATGTTAATGAATAAAGACCTACTAAACAGCAGCTCCTGACAATGGGAGGCTGACAGCCACTGAGCGGTGCAGTTTAAGCTGAAGTAGGTTCCGGAATAGAGACTGTTCCAACTCACTTCCACCATACCAAGCACCCTTTGGTGCAATGATGGTGCTGGGCCTTTTCTTCCATGGTTAGACTCAAAGGCAGAGCTCTGCAAAAACTGTATGAACTTTTCCTGACAGAGGAGAAGGGGAAAGGTTAAGAGGCAACTACTGTACCTCTGTTACATGAGAGGTTCTTGCAAACACAGAAGTTTGTGACATTTTAAAGAGAACCTGACAGATCAGTGAGTCTAAGGGCCGCATCACCCGTTTTGTGGAGGCAAACCTGGGTACCAACTGGACACTCAAGGAGCAGCAGCTCACCAGGACTCCCTGACTCATATTCCTGGTCTATTTGATACTTAAAACACACTTGCAAATGTGTTTCACGCTTTCACGTTTTTCTATTTTATGTGAGCGCTTAAAAAAGGAGCATGTTGAAAAAGGAATGTATGCTGTGGCCCTTAGGCAGCTGGGGGTTGGAATCACACGAGCTCTCTACAGTAATTAATCCAGGTCTGCATTATTTTGATATAAGCCTTAATGTTACAAGAGACTCATGTGAACAGCTAGCATATAGTGTGGTTCATCTTCTAACTAAAAAGAAAAGAGGACTGTGACACTATAAGCAAAACTGTAAAGGCAGACATGCTTGCATGGTTCCCATGGAGTGCACTTAGGGAAGACTCACACTTTGCAATGTCTTTGGCCAGCAGTGGCCTCTCCTTGTCATCTTAGAGAGCACATTCACACAGCAATTGCCTGCGCTCCTAGTTTGTCACTATGGTGCCCAACTAGAGATCTGGCCAAAAGCCTTAGAAAACGCAGGTCCCTTTTTGCCTGGGACACCTATGCAATGAGAACCAGTGTCTGCCTGAGGGAGACACAGTCATCCCCACCAGCTGTGTGGATGGATGATGGGGACCAGGGTCAAAGTCTACAGGGTAGAAGCTACACGGGCAATGCAACTGCACCCGATACCCAAATGGGTCTGGTGCAGACATGATGTTGAGCTGCTAATGTAAAAATATTAGTAGGAAGGTCTGTTGATGGTAGTTCAGTTGTTTGCTAAGAACCCAGCTTCTCATTCAAGATGCAGGTATACTGCCTACACAACCTTTGGCACTATCTTCCCCTCCTGCTCTGGTACCATTGAGTGACCTCTAAGCCTTAAGTTATTCCTTCTCATGGATTACAAGGTGGGGAAAGTTATCATATGTATGTAGACTAGAGGCTTTCTTCTAAAGTAGCCAAGCCAGGGTATTTTACCAGCATGGAATGCTTTGTAGAACAAAGGCCAATCATTTGATACAGCAGTTGGGTTAGGACGTGCATGTAGGAGATAAAGGCAGAGGCCATGCTTTCAAGCTGGCTGCCTCTTGAATTCCTTGCACTGTTGAATTGGTTACTCTACTAATAAAAGCATAAGCAGGTACTTGGGCCCTACCTCACTGTGCTGTCTCATTGGAGGAGACCAGAAAATATCTCCTTAGCTTCAGAGAATGCTAGTTGAGTTTTCCATGGGCAAGGAAACTGCACACTCGCCTTGCTGGCAATCACCCATTGTAAAGACCCAGTTTTGGCAGCAGTCTGCGTACCTGTTTGGTTCATCTTGGAGTTGTGGCCACCATAGCAGTCATGGAGTTCATGGATCTTTCTGATGATAGACAGACTGGAAATAATTCCAAGTAGAAGGGGTGGCAGCTACTCATAGTGGACCTACATCCAGGATGGAAGGCTTGGTTGGTAAGCATATGTTCTTGGCAGCTGCTTCAGCCAGGATGGCAAGCTGGGGTAGAGACTCCCAAAATGGAGATTTGCTTCCAAGTTGAGTCAAACAAGGCATTTGGTAGCAACAACTGCAAGTTTCTCCACCCAGCTCCTTCCCTGCCACTCAGGCCTCCCCTGTCCCGCCACCCCCCAAAATATACAATGGATTACCCACAATGACAAGTGCAAAATCTGAGGATGCTTCTTCAGGGCTCTAGGTTGAATTTGTGTCCCCTACAGGTTTTCTCAACAGTGGCTGCTACAACCTCCCTCCCTCCCTTCCATTGTAAATATTTGTACAGTGTGTAAAATAATAAAACTAAATTAAAAATCTCATGTGGTATGAAGAAAAAGAAAGAAAAACAACAACTCACAGGCCCCTTTTCAGGGGCTCCCATCTCACCAACCAGCACACCTGCCAATTCTTGCTTTTGTGTACAAAAGATCAACAAACAAAGCCTGGTGTTTGTGACTGGCTCCTTTGGACTGTTCCTCTTCTTGCAAAGCATAGCAGAGTCTTGTAGAGTTGTTGTGGCTGTCACATGACATGTACCTTCCATGCCCTCGTCCTGCCTCCCATGTATCTTGAGTTGTTCCCTTATCTCTTTTTTATTTTTATTATCTTGGAGGCAGGAGGGGTTCTGTATAAAAATTATTTTAAAAAATACCAACCACCACCCATCAAACAAAAGAAGAAGTTTACAATTGTAAGTGCAATGACCTAAATCCTTTATCTGAACATTGTAAATGATGTGTGTGTCCTGCTGTGCTCTGTGAGAACTTGTAGTATTTCAGTGTACCACCTCATGTATTGTGATTCCGTATGGGAAGTTGCCCTACAAGGTATTTCTGTGGAAAACAGAATAAAAGGACTTAATATGATTCACAAGGCTGAGTCCCTGCCTGCTGGGGGCACATAAAGTTAGGGTGGTCCCTGCCCCGGGGGGGGGCATTACCTAGATTTGAATGCGGTGTGAACCTTCCTTGCTTCTCCATACACTTCCTTCTAGAGTCTAGTTTTCAGATTGGTGGTACAGCCAGTGCTATTTTTTCTAGAAAAGGAGGTGCTGGAACTCTCTTACAATGGCAATGGTGCCCACCTGAAAGGTGCCAAAACAGAGTTCCGCTTAGTTCTGTTTGTGGGAGGGGGGAAGCCCTGGGTATAGCCATATCTGGACAGCATTCCTTCAGACTATGGAAGACAATTCCCATAGCTGAATGTAACTCAAAATGGCCTGGACACACAGAAAACTAGATTGTGAGAAGGGTGCTTGCAGGGGATTCAACCCTGTGAGCCCCACTCTGTACTGAAATGGTGCTGGCCAGATGCAGGTTTGCCACCACTCTCATAACGAAGCCAAAACTGATGAGCATCAGTCGCTGCCTTATAGATTACAGCTGTCACAGACCTAGTCAGCATGTGAGGCTGCCATGGACAAATTAGTCTGGGTCTTTCCCAATTCTAAAAGGAGAGCTGTACCAGCTGGAAAGGGCCATCTATACACCAGCCATCCTGACCACAGTGTACCACCCTGAGTGTATCCAAAGGAACATGTGACACAAGTATTACAATCAGCCATCTAGCTGTATGTCCACAGGGTCAATTTGTGTGATCAGTCCCCCTCGGGAGAAAAAAAAGGGGGAGGGGAGAGCATCCAGAATGGTTGTGTGTACAGTGTGCTTCTCCCTTTGCACTAAATAACATTTCTGCATTACTGAAAAATCCCAGAGAAAAGCCAGGCTTTAATTGGGAATGGGGGCTGTGGCTGATGTCTCTTTTACTGCATCCATAAGCATAATGTTGCAACGCCAGGCCAACCCAACAAGCAGTATATATGGATACCTCAGGCATCAGAAACCTGCCCTAGGGGTGGGGAGGGGTTACAGACGGAGAGATATATCCAGTGGAGTCTTGACTGATGAAAGCAGACAGTTTTCATCAGCTGCTGTAGCTGCAGCTGTCACAGATCTAGTCACACCATGAGTGCCCAAAGCCTGCTCCCATCATTCCCAGATTCCCTGCTACATCACATATTCCCAGGGCCTTTATAAGCATCAGTGACTTCCTGAGGATCCTGATTGGACTGACTTGCATCTTCATGACAGGTGAGCTCATGAAGTTGCTTCACATTGTCAGACACTGACTCCTGGTCCCACTAGTCCAATACTGTTTACTCTGGCGAACAGCAGCACCCCCACCTGAGCCTCATGCAAAGGTTTTTGCCAGCTCTGCTAGCAGAGGTCTCTAACTGGTGTCAGGGATTGAAACTGGGATTTCTGCACTTCCATGGAGTGACAGCCCTTCCTGTAAATCCAGACTTGCTGTGCCTAGATTTACTACTAATCCATTAATCACATCACCCTGCCGCATTCAATAGACAGAGTTCCAGGTCTTTCAGACAAATCCTTTAGGACAGGTAGCTGAGATCTGTGCTCCATCAGAAAGGTACCTGGTCTAGCCCCTGCAGTTGTCATCTGGGTAGTTATCAATAACGGACCCAGATAGAACATGTTACAGTAGTCTAGCCATGAGGTCACAAAAGTGCATTTGCTAGGTTTGGGTAGCATTAAAAAAGGTGTCCCAAACTGTAGCCAGATGCATCATAAGGCTATGAACCAGAAAAGCTAGAGGAGTCCCAGTCCCCCTTCCCCAAGATCTGCTTCCTTCGTTGCAGTCTTGCCAAGTGCAATCTTTGGTAGCCTCACATGGATGTAGCCCTTCATAGAAGAATCAAAGTAAGATGTAAAGGGCTGTATCCTAGCAGACTGATGACACACTGAACACTTCACAATCTCATTTAGCAGCTTCATGTGCACTTTCAAAAGGTGAGATACTTTGTTGGAAACTAATAAGATTCTAGAGCAGGACTCGCCAACACAGTGCCTGCAAAATGTTGGACTATTACTCCCATTAGCCTCAGCGAGCTTGGCCAGTGATCAGAGATAAGGGGAATTGTGATTCAACAACACTGCTATCCTAGAGGGGAAATGCCACGAGCAGATAGATTTATGCCCTACAAACCAGCAGTGAGTGAGACCACTCTAAAGGATACAAATAGCAGCAAGTCACTCAAACGATATGAACTATTTGATGAACAATGTGGAAGCCTGCAGAAAGGTTTCATGAGCTCAACAGGTGGAAATGGTTTGTTTCCACCTCAAGGTCAAGATCACTAACAAGGAGCACAAATGCTATGGCCAGGTTTGGGGGAGGAAAAGGGAAACATTTTTAAAGAGTCTAGAAAAATAAATGGTATTGGGAAACACAGAAGAAACAGAATCAAGGAGCCTTCCTTGGGGAAGGTTTAAAACTAATCCATCACTGGTTAGTAGCTAACATGCTACCTACCTACAGATGATGTTGGACTATACAGTTCCCATCTCTAACCACTGGCCATGCAGTGTTGGGAGCTTAAAGTTCAATTTTCAGAAGGCACCACTTTGGTTCTTGCTAGGGTGGGGAGCCTGGACCCAAGATTGAGTCTCTCTCTTCTTCTTTTTAACCAGGGACTGAATTACTGTGGGTTTAAGGCTGTCCAGCACTTTCCCAAAATAATCCCTCTGTTGTTGTTTTTTAAACCATAGCCAAAGGACCCAATTTCTGCCTGTTTCTATGTCTTTGTATGATTTTAGGCTGGGTTGTGTTATCAAAAAGAACGGCATCTTTTACTTCTCAGAATTGCTTCTGCTGCTTTTTCAGTGCGCGCACACACAGAGAGAGCTCAAATCGACTTCAGGTACAGCCATAGTTCATATCACATCCAAGCCTTTAAACAAGCACATTTAATGTATCTGTCAGGAATAGCATGGAAGAAGACACCCACCTGCTGCTGTCTCCAACCCTGCAAGGGCTTAAAGCTTCAAGGCCTGTCAAAGACATTGCTTCTCTCAGAAAGCCAATTACCCTGCCCCCTCTTCTTCTTTTAACTGTTTATCCCTCTCCCTTCATGTTACCATACCTGGGTCTCTCTCAGCCCACCCACCGCATATGGATGCAGCTCCCACTCAGTGCCTGCAGAACCATCTGCCACCGACTGCTTCCTGTTGCAGTTCAGCTGATTAGCAGCACACAGGAAGCGCCAATCTGGAAGGTGTGATTTGTCATTCCACTCCAGTCACCCTGCCGTGGGGCCAGCTTCCCACTCGGCTTTGCAGGGAGAGGTTTTCTGCTGACCCTGAGATATTGGCTGGCTGGATTAGCAGAGAAGCTGCTCCCATAGACCTTAAGCCATTATTAACAAGCTGGGAAAGGGTTGGTGCCTGCCTCCGACAGACACTGCCTCTTGCTAGGAGCCCCATCCATTCACATTTTCAAGCGGCTGCTTGCAAACCCAGGAGCTGCACAGCTTTCCTGTGGGAGTCACATGGCATGTGCTATTCCCCGTTCAAGTACTGGCGCAAGAACATTCAGTCCCACGCAGCCAGAGTTGGCAAGAGCTTGTGCGAGGCACCCCTTGTTTGCCAAGAGAGGTGTCTGCATTGATTCCATGGAGTCATGAAAGCGACGTGTGTGCCCTTCTGAGATGAAAGTACAGTGCATGAAGTGACAGCCAAAACCAAGCAAATCACTCTTCCTTTCCAAAGCTGCAGGTGCAGGGCACCCAAGCGGGTTAGATGGATGACTAGATCTGTTGCAAAGGCAAGACGAGAGGAACGGCTCAGGAACAATCTTACACAGTTGAATTATAAATACTTAACAGGGGAGGGGAGACCGTGAGGAATAATGGGATGCAGGAGTACCCATAGTTCAAGTGCCATACACACAAGAACCAATAGTCTCACTCTACAAACTTTTTGACCTATTCCATTTTCTATAACCCCTCCCTCCCTCTGCTGACTGCCAGCTGCCTGTTTTTCCCTCAAATGACACCCCTTTTGTCACCCTCCACTTCATGTGGTAAAATCAGCTCATCATAGCACCACATTGGACGACAGAGCAACTAGGGTCTTCTCTCTCCCCCTTGACTGCTGTCTAGCAGCATCACTAAGAACAGGATCCAGATGCTCAGTCCACTGGAGAACCCAGTGACCTTGCCCTCTTCCCAGTGGCAATGTCCCTTTATGAAAACAGCAGAGCTAAGCAATGCTTCAACATCTGCTAAGCACCACAAGAACAGATACAGTTGAAACAGGCACAACTTTCATTGAGCAACATCAGTGATGGTAAAGGGGCATCCAAGACCTGTTGTTGTTGTTTTAAAAAAAACTCTCTCACAGAAACATTTGCAAATGCTGAAGCAGCCCAGAGATTCATACCAGCACACAGTGCAGAAAACAATGGTAGCAACACAAACTGCAGCTCCATAATTGCTAAAACACAACCTAAATGGGTGAAGGAATTACAAGTGACTTTCACATGCAATGGAGACACAAAATGGACGAGGCTTTGATAATTGGCATGCCACCTGAATGCCTAGTGTGAGCCCCACACTGAATGGCATGTGGGTCTTTACTCGGCTGGACTTTACTCAAACATGCCTGAATGTCGCTGTGACTGAACTAGAGGTATCATCAAGCACACCAAACCTATGTCACTGCTTTTAAAAACAAACCTGTTTTCATTGTCATTAGGGCTGGTGTTTCAAAAACAAGTACATTCACAATTCAAGCTAGTAGCAGCAGAATTGCTGAACTTCATTTGACTTTTGCAAAGATAAAATTAAGATTGGAAGTAGTAGGTGGTTGAACAACCCTCACAAAAATGTAGGCTTTTCGTTCCAAGTTCCTGGCAGCCAGATGACTGCAGAAACGGCTTTCAAATTTGCTGCCTCCCCCCCACCCACACACAACCTACACAAAAAATATGAGTCAAATTCATAATAAACACAAGCACGACATTTATTTAGGAAAGTAAAGAAACAATTTGGGATGAGAGAATAGGGAGAAGTATGGGGATAACGTTGCGCTGGCCTGTTTTAAGCCACTGTCCTTGAAGCCCCGCCACGAGGATCTTCGCCTGCAACACATTTTGAAGTCGAAACAAAATAAAAAATAAAAAAAATCCTTCCAGTAGCACCTTAGAGACCGACTAAGTTTGTTATTGGTATTTTTTATTTTGATTCCACTACGACAGGCCAACACGGCTACCTACCTGTAACATTTTTAAGTGATTGCAAATTCACATTAGGGGGGGGGGGGGAAAGGGTCGGTTTAGAAAGAAAAGAGCACGATCGGGCCGGGTGGCCAGAGACGTCCACGCCAAGCCGCTGCTTTGCCTCGCAACACAGGAAGTCCTGTCTCCAGATAAAAAGCAAGGGCCAGGCTTCCCATTGAGCAGCGTGCGCTGATTTTGACGGGCAGGTCCACAGCCAATGGAAGTAGGCGGGACCGAAAAGGCACTGCCCCGCCCACCCTGGAAGTACCGAGCGGAAGGTGACCGAACTTCGAACCTCCGGGATTTGGCGCAGCGGCAAAGGAGATGGAACCACCGGTGAGAAACGCGGGGGGAGAGGGGTTCCCCGGATTCGCCCCCCCCCAAGAGGATGCGGGGAGTGGGCAGCGCCCGCGTGAAGCAGCTCCTGCTGCGCGTTGAGCAGACCTTCCCACAATGCTCCGCGCTGTGGCGGGCGGGGTGTGTGTGTGTGTGTTTGTGTGTGTGTTGGGGTTCCCAGCATCCCCTTCGGAGGGGCACGAACGTGTGAATGGACTCCCTTCTCTCGCTGCCACGCTAGCTATCCGCATGGGATTGTCCGTGGGGGCGGGATACGGGCCGCTCTGCAAGGCTGCTGGCTCCCTTTCTCTCCCCCGGCCCCCGCTTTTAAGAGCTGCGAGATGAGCACAACTGCAACATGTGAAACAACTCTTCTACACAGGCACACCCGGCCAATATGGAGATGTAATTGGGGTGTGTGCGTGTCTCGGGGGACGGGGGAGATAATGTGCCAACTCTTCTTTATATCTCCATTCAAAAGAAGAAAAAGCTGCTTCCTTTCGCAGTACTTCAGCATCCTTCTACTCTCCCCCCCCCCAAAAAAAAACCAACCCACGTGCACACAAGGTGGGAACCGTCACAGCTCTAAAATACTTGATTTTTAGCGTGTTGACCTGGCATGGTTTAAGAACCCTGAGCACATGGGTGACTGGATGTGGCACGAATTTAGGTTGCTACAGGGGGAAAGTCTTAAGATGGTGGCGGAGAGAGGGGTGCTTACCTTTATTCTTTGTCACCACACTGTTGTCCCCATATATCAAGTGGATTATAGTGCATGCAGTAGCTGTTGTAGCAGAGAGAACTAGACTTTGAACTCTTGCACTAAAGGAGACCTGTTGCTTTAGGGCAGGAGTGGCTGACCTGTGGCTCCTTTGGACACAGTGTGCCAGGTAGATTGGGTGGAGGCGTCCCTCTGCTCAGCCCTGCTGGCCTCCACCTGCACAGTGGCATCCGCATCAGTCTGCCAGCATGGAGCCCCCTGTTCTGCCTGCTGAGCCTGCAAGTGTATGGAAGTGCCACTGGCAGGATCCCTGTCAGCAGTGGCCCACACAAAGCCCCAAAATGGGGTGCTGTGAAGGCAGGGAAGGGCTGAACCAGCCTGAGATCCATTGCATTGCAAGTCAGCCTCACTGCTGATGGCACTGGACCCAGTCTCCATCCAACTGTTGCACCAGCTCCAGGCACACCTTCCAGCCTGGCCAGCCTAAACAGCATGGGTGTAGCTAAGGGGGGCAGTTGCCCCCCATCAATAAAAACCAGCAAAAATACATAGCTAACTGAGGTTCTGCCCTCCCTAACAAAAGTCCTGCCCCCTTAACTAAAATCCTGGCTGTGCCCATGGCAGCCATGGCAGTCTGATAAACAGCACTTCCGTCTGCTCAGGGTTTGGATTTTGCAGCCTAAATGATGTTGGACTCTCAACTCCTATCATCTCTGACCATTGGTCATGTTAGCTGACGTGGAGTCCAACAACATCTGGAGGGCCACAGGTTCCCTATCCTTGGTTTAGAAAAAAACACAAAGGGGAGGGGGGAGCTGGGGAGCAGGAAGGATATTGGAAGAGTTCTTCCTGAACACCTTTCCAAACAGTAGTTGCCAGTGGCCCAAGGCTATTCCCTGATGGCACAAATGAAATGTTAATGAGCAAGGGAAGCAGGGAATGTTTTTACCCTCCTTCTGTTTAGCTGCATGGAAGTTGCTGACTTGGGATCCTCACATGCTTGTGAACTTTTCAGATAGAAGGAGTGATAACTGGCCTTTACTTACCATGTGATTGCCTGCCCTGCCTTGCCAAAGTCAATAGTGTGCCAAATGTAGCTATTGAAACTTTGTCCTTCCACAAACCATGTTTCAATTGCTGCGGGCCTAGAGTGTCACACATTAACTTGGGCTGCTGGGTTGATGAACGTATTGGTAGTTGAAAGAGCACCTTTGCCGCAGCACCTGCAACTTGGTACAGAACAGACTTCCTGGTTTTGCCTGTTTCAAAAACAAGTAGGCAAGAAACATCCAACTCTGTCTGTTTTGGATTGCAAACTTGGGACAAAACAAGTCTTGTGTGTCACCTTAAAGATTAACTAAGGACCCAAAATGTTCCAGGGGAAAGGACTTATAAGTAATATAGATCATGTATTGGTTGTGGTGGGGAATGAAAAAGGAAAACTGAGCAGGAGACAGGGAGAAACATGCACCCTACCGTGTTTCTCCTAAAATAAGCCATACCCCCAAAATAAGCCATAGTGACGCAGCACCTCCCATTAAAACAGCTTGGAGAGGCGTGGCTATGCAGCATACCGATGTGACGCGGTTAAAATAAGACATCCCCTGAAAATAAGCCATACTGTGTTTTGTTGAGGGAAAGAATATATATAAGACCGTGTCTTATTTTAAGAGAAACACGGTATATCAGTGTGGCAGCTTAATTTGCTCAGAAGCAGGTGATGAGCTTCTCTCTCCTATCTACAGCAGTGATATGATTTTTCCTGTATGCACATCAGTACATCTGCTTAGGTAGGAAAAGAAGTTAGGAGCAGCTGCTACAGCCAACCTTCCTCTAACCTGCAGAAGGCACAGAGCCAGGACTGCTATGTCTCCAGCTAGCTGTGTGCTCTCTCCTTCAACTCACCAAAGTGGCCCCATGTTACATGCTTCCTGCCCTCTGTTCCAGCTTCTCACCCGGAAGCGGTTGTTACTTGCCCTGAGCAAAGGGCTAGTTGCAAGCATCATTTGTGTTACTTTTAACCTGGAGTTGGTCCCAACTAATTATCCTGCTTCTTTCTTTTTATTGAGCAGTTGTTAAATGACACAGAGGAGATAGCTGCTTTGTATCGTGAGCTTAGCCAGTTCCCATCTCTTTCCAGTGCCTCTATTGGGCCAGAGGTAACAACTCAGTATGGTGGGAAATACTGCAACGTTTACACAGGTAAACCCTCTCCCTCGTAGTTGCCAACATTAGTTGGGGCCCGTGTTTATATTGTGATTCACTTTGGGGTGCCTCATGAGAAGCAATGAGTACATTATTCTTTGCCTTCACTCCTGACAAGATAAACCAGGAGACTAGCTGTCAGCACCAGGGTTTCTGTGGCTTTGACTGGCTGGTCCCTGTGCTTCAATATCAAACCAACTTTCATCTTCCTCTGATGATCATAAGAAATAAAGCCCAAAGATAGTGCTGTTGGCATTCTTGACCATGAACAAGGAATGGGCGTGATGGGCTTTTATACATACATTCAATGAATAGGTGGCCCTATAACTGAAGTTCTCTGGGCAGCTTAATGGGATTTTAAACACACAGAGAGAGACCAAAATTAACAGTAAAACAAACTACAATCCACATCATTACCTAGTCACAAATCACATTAAAACAGGTCCCTGGGTATGGTCTAAATGCACATGAGGTCACTGCTTTGCTGAAGCTAAGCAGGCCTGAGTATGCTCAGTGCCTGGATGGGAGACCACCTGCCAACCACGTTGGGAGCCATGACAGAAGAAAGGTGGGATATAAATGTAAAAAAGTAAATAAAATTACTTTTTGCAGCAACAAATCAATGTAAAATGGGGGGGGGGGGATTGGAATAAAATCTGCAGAAGTCAAACCAGGATGAAATCATAACTTTAGACATGGGAAAATAGTTATTTGACTGGTGTTGGAAATATATTAAGGTAGGTTGACAGGCAAGTCTTTTGTGTGAGTAGGCTTCTCTTGTCTGCTCCTGGCCTTGCTTGAAAGGGAAGAGGAGGATGGGACAGTGATGTTGGGATTTTTTTGTGATAGAGGAAGATTTCTGTGGTTGGCTGGACAGAAACTGAGTTCTCTCCCTCCCTTTACAGAGTGGTCTCAGCGAGACTTGGAAAGAGCTGAAAATATAAAATTCTGCCATCAGTACCTCATCTTCCATGACAACCACTCCATTGTGTACTCAAGCCCCTCTGGCAATTGCACGGAAATCAAGGGAGAGTAAGTCTCTTGTTTGTTGTGTTTCACCACGCTTTCTGTAGAAATAGCAGATCACTACCCAAAGCCTTGTGCTGAAGGGGGTGTCCCAAGGATCAGCATAGCCTTGAACCTCCAAGTACCAGGGATACATGTTCTGCACCAAAACAACCCGAATCCTTTAATGAGAAAATTATTTGAGAGTCCATAATTTTGGACCGAAGGGGCCTCTAAGGCAGCTGACTGAAAATCAGAACACTAAAACAATGGTTAAGTGCCCTAATCTGCAATATCTAGCACTGTCAGAAGCCACAGGGAAAGACAAAACTGCAAACCTGCCCAGCAGCATATACTTATTGAGCAGGAACTTCTGGAAAATCCCAGTTTTTACTGCTTACTGAAGATAAGCAGGCCTTGGTTGGAAGGGGTGTTCCACAGCTGTGGCACCACACTTAAAAAGGCTCTCTCTTGTGTCATCCTGCCCTGGGGAAACATGGGAGGTGAGGTAGTTCTTCTAATACATTATATGTATTGCCATACATTTACTTTATTACCAAATGACAGTGGAGATGATCCACACGACCCATCCATCCCTTTCAATATCCTAGCTTGGTGTGCTTCCAAAGCCTCTTGGATAAGGCTTGTGTGTGGTGTTTGTTTGTTTGTTGCCCTTTGCAGTGGCAGGACCTCTTCCTTGGTGTCAGCACTGGCTGTTTCTCCCAGGACAGAGGGGTTGCTCCCCTCAGGCATAGCCAGTATGGCCATTGATCTGAACTGATGGGGAGTGGGGAGCCCAACACCTGGAGGGCCTCATGTCCCCTGCTTGTCCTGGAAGGATGGGCACAGTCTGAGCTGCCTTCCTTTCTGGTACCTCCTTCGTCCTGGCCTGTGCCTGACCAAAGCCATATTTCCTAGGCTAACCACGCTGTTTTCCTTCTTAGGCTGCTCAGTCGGGACTCTCCAAGTGGAGCACAGAAAGCCGTTCTACGAAAGACTAGCAACACCAAAGGCGAAGAGAAACAGTTCCTAGAGGTATATATAGCTGGCTTGAAGAAAGCTGAGAGAAGAGACTTGTACCCTGGCTCTCTAATACGTTTCTCCTGTGTAAGGCAGACCTTCCAGAGATGCTCTGCCCCTTCATTCCCACAGCAACGTGGCTTCACATTTGGCCCGTTAGCTCAGTGATTCTCAAACTATCCGTCACGCTTCCAACCCGGGAGGCAGTTGTATGGCAGCTCTGACTTGAGTGGCTTTTGCTTCTTTTTGTTTGAAAGGAAAGGGGTCAGTTAGTGGCTCTTTCACGTGACTCAAGACACTGGGTACATAAGCAAAGGGGTTCAGAGACTAAATCTGGCATGTGTCTGCTCCCACAGGTGTGGGAAAAGAACCGCAAGGTGAAGAGCATCGAGTTGACAGCCCTGGAGAAGCATGGCCAAGTGTACGAGGATGGTAAGCTTTCCTTGCAGCTCTGTTTCCATTTGCAAGAGACAAGAGAAGAGGATAGCTAGGCCCCAACATCCATCCTTTCCTTGCATCTCTGGAGTGCTGGTGGTGGTAGGGTGTCCTCAGATATCCCTGATATGCACTGATAAGGGAAGTCATTTTTGTCATGTTTGAAAAGGGGACTTGGGAAACCTAGGAATGCTTCTGGTCATTGCATTTTTTTATTGAGGTCAGTCAGTGAAATCTATTGTCATCTTGTTCCCTGCCCCAGACCAATTTGGCTGCTTGGCCTGGTCACACTCCGAGACGCACCTTCTCTACGTGGCGGAGAAGAAGCGCCCCAAGGCTGAGTCGTTCTTTAAGCCAAAGGCCCCCGAGCTGAGCAGCGAAGAGGAGCTGGCCAAGACAGAGAGACGAGATAAAGCCATTAAGGTAGAATGAACTTCTGCTTTGCCTTGTGTCCTGCGAGACAGTGTTTCAGTTTCTCTTCATCATCACCATTTGCCATTTTTTTTCCATACTCAAAGCAGCTCTGTTCATAAGGCAGTGCGCTAGCAATTACACTTATAGCTGAAATGCAGTAAAGCTAATGCTTGCATCTTGAACAGTTGCCTCCAAGGGTGATGTGCCTGCAGTGGAACTGCGGAGTTTGTAAGCAAATGCGCGTGTCGGCTTGCTCACTCTTCGGGAAGTGGGAAGCGCTTGACTGACGCCAAGTTGAAAAACCAGTGATGCGGGCCCTGGCAATCTCCCAGGCAGGTGAGAATCCCTTTGCTGTCACTCGAGCTGCCTCTGCATCAGGATCTCTCTTTGCTTTCCCT
The DNA here is from genome assembly GCF_009819535.1 of Lacerta agilis. Lineage (NCBI taxonomy): Eukaryota > Metazoa > Chordata > Lepidosauria > Squamata > Lacertidae > Lacerta > Lacerta agilis. Next base: position 68,317,305 of record NC_046313.1, read on the forward strand.
AGGGAGAGCAGTTTGTGTTCTACGAAGACTGGGGGGAGACCCTGGTGGCTAAAAGCACCCCTGTGCTGTGTGTGTTGGACATTGAGAGCAACAACGTTTCGGTCCTGGAGAGTGTTCCAGAGCACATCTCCCCTGGGCAGGTCAGTATAGGATAATTGAGGGAGAAGGTTGGCACCCAGTTAAGCCCAGTTGGATAAGGGTATTTTTATTTATTTTAAATACTTGCCTTCTGCCTTCTAGCCCCAAGGAGGGGCTCTAAAAGCAACTTGCAGAAGATTTCCACAAGTTTGGTATCTGAAACAGAAACAATGTGGAGTCATCCTTGGTGTTGCCTGTTAACTCCGATACTATAATAGCTGTGCCAAAATGGCTAGGATATAGTGGGAGGGACTCTGTGCTTGCCAGCCAAGATGCTGCCTTCCTGGAAAGATAATTTCAAAATTATCTTCCAAGACAAGAGCCAGGGGGTGTTCCCCATCTATTTAATTCCAGGTTTCCATGGTATATATTAGTTGGGTCATTATACACCCGCTGTCTTCGAACCTATCTTACCCCCGCATGCTGGAGATGTGCTAGAGTCGCCCGCCTGCCCCTACACACCTGACATGGCATCCCCTTCTTCCCCAGGCTTTCTGGGCTCCAGGCGACACTGGGGTGGTGTTCACAGGCTGGTGGCATGAGCCCTTCCGCCTAGGGTTGAGGTACTGCACCAATCGCAGGTAAGTTTCCTACCAGGACAAGTAAGAATCCAAGTGTGATTGGCTATATTAGATAGATGAGGGACCAAATTTGGGGGCAGGGGTGGAAGTGGGCCTACAAACATTCTGGGGTCTTTGGGGTTGGAGGTGCTCTGTGTGCCTGCAAAACAGCACTTGTAGCCATGTAGGATGTGGTCTTGTGGCTATGGAGGAGCTTGTGTGGCTTCCTGCAGATGAAGTAGGCACCCAGATTGGACTTTGGCCCTTTTTGATTCTAGAACCTGCCTATTTTTTGTTTGGGAACCACCCTGCTGCCCCATCAGGAAGAAGTCGCCTCTTCACCCTGTCCTTTTAAACTGGGGTGTGTGTGTGTTTTTGTTTGTTACTATGTTATGTATTTTTGTGATTTTATATTGTAAACTACCCTGTGATCCTCAGATGAAGGTTGGTATAAAAATGTAATAAATAATAATAATATTCCTGTTTATGTTCCTGTCTGGGTGATGAGTGAGACACCAGCCTGTGTGGAGAAGATAGATGTCCCCAACCACTTAGCCAGTCTCACAGGGTGTTCTCCCATGTAACCCCCACTTCTGTTTTGTGGTTTTCCTTCCAGATCAGCTGTCTTCTATGTGGACTTGACAGGTGGTCGTTGTGGTGAGACATGTTTTCCTGTTTTATCATCATCATCAGCCATGCAGTGACTTCTCAGTCCTCTCTCTTAATTCACTGTCTCCCTTCCCATTGCAGAGCTGTTATCAGACGACAGCAAAGCCATTTGGTCTCCACGCCTGAGCCCAGACCAATGTCGCATTGTGTACCTAGAGAACCCGGCATCTGGGCCTCACCAACAGTGCAGCCGTCTCTGCATGGTGAGTATTGCTTTTGAGCCTTGAGTCTTTGCATGAGAGACAAATAAGCTCCTGTCCTCTATATAGACTCCAGAGGTGAAGGCACAAGGAACACTTCTGAGCTGGGCCCAGAGGTAGCAGGGGACCCAGACTCTTGAGTTTTCATTTTGAAAAATGTAAATATCTAGCCCTTTTCAGAAAGAAGGTTGTTACGAAGCAAAATGCGGAGGCATCAGTCTAACCCACTGCTTTGTAAGAAATGAGCTGGCTTCTGTCTTTCTGTGCTGTAGCTAAAGGAGTACAGTCACAGTTGTGAATGACTGATAAGCGCCGTAGAGAAATATTAGTCACATACACACCAGGGAAAAGCAAATTACAGCTTCACAATGTGTTACAGCTCATGAAAATTGAGGTTTTTGCCTGGTTTGGAGTTGGCACTGGGGGAGAGCAGTGTCAGGTAGAAATTCAACAGGTCACATATTTTCTAGGACAGAAACACAATTATGGGGGAAGTTCCAGGTTTTCACCTTCTGCCTGCCAGACATCTTATTACTTGTGTGTGGCCCCTGATTTATTGTTGGGTCCTCCTCCCTGCCCACGGAAGAGAGTGCCAATTTGTATGTATTTGCAAGTGGCCTAAATTGTATGCAAATCGGAGGCCTCTTCTGCAGATAGGGAAGTGGGCCCGATCCTCATGCAGAAAGTCTTGTTGGCAGCTTTGTGAATGAATCATTGAGCTCTTTGGCCTTTGCCAAGCTGGTGTGTGAGAGATCAGGCAAAGTTCTGCATGAGCCTGAGTTAATTCTCCCTTGTTGGCAACTATAGTGGGGAATCCATATTTGCTGGCAGGGGTTATGAGGGTTGCTTCTTGGAGAGTTTGGTCAGAGGAATTGGGGCAGAGCTCCTCGGTGAGAGCATAAGGAGAACCAAGGCCTGTCATCGTCCACCCAGAACGATCACATCAGGCCACCTCAGCACCTCCGTGAAGCATGTCTTGATGCTATAAAATATTTGTGGGGCAGGAAGCTGTGCACTGCCACATCCTTTTCTGATGCCTTTTGATCTCTCCCCCCCCCCCCCCCAGTACGACTGGTACACAAAGCTCACTTCCGTCGTGGTGGAGATTGTGCCTCGGCAGAGCCAAGGTATGTATTACAACTGTGCTGGAGCTCCCAGGGTGTGCCGTGGGGTGTTTGATGGGATCCGATGGAACCCCATGGGTGCGCCAAGCATTCCATGTGCAGCAACAAGCGAAGCCAAACGTTAGGACTGCTGTATATCATGCGCAGTCACGTATCTTGTTCAGAATGGCCAACATTTATCACTGCGTTAACTACAGGAGTGTAGAATGTGAAATCCGCCTACAGGGCTGTGGATGGTTTGGGAGAAACAAGGTGGTGTTAAGGGGGAATGAAAGGAGGAGATTCTGGGGCAGTAGGGAAAAGACCTGAGCATTGGGAAAACATGAAAACCAACCACAGGCTGCTCATAGCAACCTTCTCTGTTAGGGTGTCTCTGGAAGCATCCCTTGGAATGTTTCTGTATGTGTTGGAAGTCCCCCGGAGTGGCTGGAGCAACCCAGCCAGTGGAGCATAAATAATAAAATTATTATTATTATCAGAAGCAGCTTCTTTGCGTTCCTCAAGTTTGGTATCGGCAATGGCAATCAGGTCCCGTGTCTTCAGCAAGTATTTTTCTGCAGAATCTTTTGCCAGTTTTTTGCAGGAATTCAGAATCCACATCCACTTTGCCATTAGAAAAGCAGGCTCAGTAGGCAGATGCTGGCTGTGGAATATCATGGAGACTGGCTGCAAAGAGGGATTGGGGGGCTTTGGAATACATATGAAAAGAGACAGCATCACAGCTGACCTGCTCATTAGGCAGGGTGACGTCACTCGTTACAGGTGGCAGATTATTATCCTTTTTGTTACCCTGAAAGGGCAGGAAATTGCCAATAATTGAATTTATTTTTTGTATCATTTTTACCAGTCTGGGGAGTGCCAGTTGGGTTTTTGTTTTGCTGTCTTGCCTTGGTGTCAGAATTTCATGGGCTATTTCTGGTTGGCATCCATGAAGGGGGCTTATCATGTGGCTTCCTGGCCCAGGGGCATCCCTGTGTTTTCCACCAGAAAGGCAGCTGTTGTTTCAGTGAAGGCACTTTGTCTCTTACAGGTGAATTCACTGGGATCTATAGCACAGCACTGTCAGAGCGCTGCTGGGCAGCAGACAGCCAGAGGGTTGTGCTGGACACAATTCAACGTAGCAGGCAGGTAAGAACAAAGCATAGAGTACCTTGAGCTTCAGACTGAAGGCAGGGGTAGTTCGGGCAGACTATGCACAAAGGGCACCTCCAATCGAGGGCTTTATTTGGCAATGGGCAAATTGAATCAGCACATCTAATATATTGAAGCTTCATGGGGGTCTCACATGGATCCACATAACAAAGCTGAGGATTATAGCACCATCTGAACAATTGGGCTCATTCCAAATAGTGTGGTGGAGAAGGGATTGTTGTGCTCGTGTGTGTGTGTGTGTGTGTGTGTGTGCGTGTACCCATTGATGAATTGCAGGACAGCTTGTGTGAGAAGGTGCTTTCTGGATGCAATTGAGAGTAGATCTCTCTCATGCTGTCTTTTCCTCTAGGAGCTGATTGTAGTTGATACAGCGTCAGGCAGTGTGTGCTCTCTCACCAAGGGTAAGTAGCAAACTCGATAACTTGGCCCTCCCTAATTAGTTCCTTCCAGTCTGTGCTGTGTCCTGCCACTGCAATCCTCTGATATTCTGGCAGAAGCGAGTCCTAATTTGTTTAATCCGTTTGGGGCAAAGCTATTCCAAGAGAACAGACAAGCCATCTTGCAGTCTGTTTTTCAGGGAGTTCTTCAGACCTTTGTCATCAGCTGGCACAGTTGGAGATAATTGTATCTGGTGTCCTCACTTGCTTATCTTTTGCTTTTTCTCCACCCTTTTTAGTATCGCGCTATACTGCCTTTGTAAGCATTTGGATGAAAGATGCATCCCAAGCCAATATCTTTATTCTAGTTTCTTAATGCCCACTGGTCGTCCAATGTGAACACCCCCATTATTCTATTGACCTTTGCTTCACATGCACTGCCCCTCTCCTCCAACTTCTGCCAGCGCTGCATTCTTAATTTTAGTTCAGGTTCCAGCTGTCAGCAGTTGGAAATTGGGATGCATCCAACAAAGCCGTAACACTCGCAGAATGACTTACGTTTGCACAACAGACCTTTCCCCATCTCCTTACCCCACAACAGCCCCCTCCCAAATCTATTCTGGGAGTTCCCCCAATCCCTGGAGCCAATGGGGGGAGGAAAGTGAGGTGAACTTCCATTGCACAAGCCAGGAGGACTTCTCTGGATGCAACCCATTGTGTTGCATATTCCATCCATTTTATATATATTTTTCCACACGTCAAGTCAACTTTTCTCTGCCCCAAAGCTTTGCTCGTATCAGGCCAGCTTGCCCAGGCCTTCAGTGATGAAATGCTAACATACCAGGTCAGAAACAAAGCGGTGAGGGCTGCACACTCCACCTGAGCACAGAATACGGGGGGAAGAGAAAAACTTTGTTCCTTTACTAACCTAGGTTCCCGTCTTGGAAGCTGGACCCTGCTCACTGTCGACCGAGATCTGCTGGTGGCCAGATTCTCCACTCCAAACTGCCCTCCCATGCTTGTAAGTGTCCAGTGACCAAAGGTTTGGCAGAGGGACCTGGGCTTGACACTCCTCAGAATTGCTTGTTGCAGTAATTCTAAAATAATACTTCCTGTGCTTTCTGTCACTTTACCTTTTCCTTAGGATTACCCAAATATTAAATAGACCAAGCCTGTAGACTTTTTTCATATTTTATTTGTTTATTTCATCAACACACAAACAAAACACAAAAAATACAAATAAAAACAACAACAACAACAAAATACCAATAAATCTCCCTTACCCTCCCACACCCCCACCACCCTGTGTAGACTTCCAATCTTCCTTCTTCTGTCTTCTTAAAGTATATCTTTTATTTTCGCATTGAATTTCCCCCTTCCATTCATTTTCTCTTTCTTTCTTTTACCCTTTTCATCATTAATCTAATAATGTGCATCTTTACCACATATACAATTATACTTGCCATTATTACAACTTCCCTTACAGTTCCAATGTAATACATTCCACTCACATTATGAGGTCTATCTCAACATTTGTATATTTAACATATCTTTCCTATATATTCCATAAACATTCCCCATTCTTTTTGAAATGTTTCATTGCCCTGTTGCCTGGTTATCGCTGTTAATCTTGCAATTTCCGCATACTCCGTTATTTTCTGTTGCCATTGCTCCACTGTTGGCACTTGTGACTTCCAAACCTACGCCAGCAACAATCTCGCCCCCGTTGTCGCATATAAGAATAATTTTTGATCTGTTTTTCTGATATCCTCCCTTACCATTCCTAACAAAAAAGCCTCTGGCTTTTTCTTAAACGTATACCTAAAAAAAAAAGTAATTTGTTGTAGATATTTTCCCAATAGATCTTTATTATATCGCATGTCCACCACATGTGAAAGAAGCTGCCTTCTTTCACCCCACATTTCCAGCAGTTCTTATTAGCCGTTCTGTACATTTTTGCAGGACGCGGGTGGTGCTGTGTGTTAAACCACAGAGCCTAGGGCTTGCTGATCAGAAGGTCGGCGGTTCGAATCCCCGCAATGGGGTGAGCTTCCATTGCTCAGTCCCAGCTCCTGCCCACCTAGCAGTTCAAAAGCACGTCAAAGTGCAAATAGATAAATAGGTATTGCTCTGGCGGGAAGGTAAACGGCGTTTCCATGCACTGCTCTGGTTCACCAGAAGCGGCTTAGTCATACTGGCCACATGACCCGGAAGCTGTACACTGGCTCCCTCGGCCAATAAAGCAAGATGAGCGCCACAACCCCAGAGTCGGACATGACTCAACCTAATGGTCAGGGGTCCCTTTACCTTTACCTTACATTTTTGCCAATTTGATAAGCCTGTAGACTTTGACTTAGGAACTGGTCTGTATCAAATTAATCAGTCAGGGCCCCTTTATCCTCAACTTGGAAAGTTATTTTTCGTCTTGTGTCAAAAACTTGTTTGGCTGTGATTGCACAAACGTTGTGGCTGGGATGCAACATCCTGTTAGTTATGTGCTTAACTGATGCTTTGTTGGGGGGGAGGGAGGGAATTCTGATGAGGGCAAAATATGGGGCACTGGGCATCATGTTTTGTTGCCCATAGTACAGATTTTTACAGCCAAAGCTGAAACAACTCAGAGGCTGTAGGGTCAAAGATTGTTGGAAGTGCAGAGTATGATGATTAAGAGCCATGGGACAGAACACAACATCGACCTCCCCCCCCCCTTATTTCCATTGGGCTTGCCTCTTTTTTTCTTTTCAGATATCTGTCGTGTGCTGCTATTTGGGGGGCATGCTCTGCTCCTTGTGTTCTGGGGACCTTGTGAGATCTGAGTAAGAGAGTTCTGCTCCAGTGGTGCTGGATTCCTCTATGTTCTCTTGCTGCAGATGGTGGCCTTCCTGCCTCCTGCTGGCAAGGAAGCTGAAGTTAACTGGGTGTGCCTGGAAGAATCCAGCCCAATTCAAGAAATCTCTTGGGATGTCCGTACCCTGCAGCCTCCTCCAGAACAGGACAACCCCCAGTATGGTGAGGGCCCAAGAGAAGAAGAATTGGACAGACATTGCCAGAGATTTAATTCCCTGCTTTGAGCCGGGGAAGAAATTGGGGCATTGAGGTTGTAGTATGCAGATTGTGGGAGGAAATTGACACCACTCACTTACGCTAGATCTGCCATTGCAAGGAGATAGAATTATCCTCCTCTCCTTCCCGTGTGTATTGTTCTGGGAAGTTCTCCTGACCCTCCACAGCAGATTGGAGGGAAGCACAGGGGGAAAGGCCTGTTGCTGTAGTGGGAGCCCTTGCGTTGACTTCTGTGAGTGCACTGGGTTAGTTGAATCTAGGCCTTTGTGCCTGACTTTCACCAGGTATGCAAACTGTGGTCTTTCCTCACAGCGGGCCTCAGTTTTGAAGCCATCCTACTCCGGCCCACTCAGGAGCCAAGGAAGGCCAAGTTTCCATTAGTGGTGTCACCTCATGGTAAGTGCTTTGTCTTCATCCCTCCCTTCCCCTCATTCAAGGCACAGGGTGATTCCTTCGCCCTTCATCTCACTGGCACTCCCATCTTCTCCTTCGCAGGAGGTCCACACTCAGTGTTCACCACCAGCTGGATGCTGTACCCAGCACTGCTCTGTCGGATGGGGTTTGCTGTGCTGCTGGGTAAGTGGTGACCCAGAGCATTCTCAGTCACCCAGCGGGCTGCTGGGGTCTCAGTTTTTCTTAGAATAGGGCATCACAGTTAGGAGACTGGACTGTCAATGGATCCTTTACCATGACAGTGGTAAATGACTGCAGTGTGGTCCAAATCGCTTGGCCTTTTCCTGTCTAGTCCAGTCTGTCTCAGTTGCTCAACAGGTGTGCTAGGGGAGTGACACTGGAGGAGGAATGGCACAAGAAAGGCTTCTCGCCCTTCTGGAAAGCAGCAGTTGTGCTTTCGGGTGTAGGAGCTGCTATGGGTGGCAGTAGACAAGTTCAGGTAGCAGGTAGTGAGAGCTGTCATGGTATCATCCTTCCATTAGAGGAAGCATCCTCCTGCCCAGTGATTCTGCAACCTGGCTGAGCAGAGTGACATCTCCTTGGAGAGCAGGGAGCTCAGGTCTAGCAAAGAACTGGAGATCTCAGTGAGCCTGTTTTTCTCCCTTCCCTAAGTGAATTACCGAGGATCACTAGGCTTTGGCCAGGACAGTGTGGACTCCCTTCCAGGGAAAGTGGGCAGTCAGGATGTCAAGGATGTGCAGGTAAGAGGGTTGCAATCCCCCTTTCCAGGGCAAGCGGGGGGTGGGGGTGGAGCTATATATTTTTTCACTGGTGGGAAGATGCTGCAGTGCTGTTTTTCCCCCTTGGTACTGTTGCACCCACCATCTTCTTTGCAGTTCTGTGTGGAACAGGTGCTACAGGAGGAACTGGCGGATCCACAGAGAGTGGCCGTGCTTGGTGGCTCCCATGGAGGCTTCCTATCCTGCCATCTCATCGGCCAATACCCTGGCACCTACAAGGCTTGCGTGGCCAGGAATCCCGTAGTCAACGTGGCCTCCATGGTCGGAAGCACTGACATCCCTGACTGGTGCGTACCAAAGGCAGCCTGAGCAGCTGCAGTTTCTCCTTCATGCCTGTGGCTGCTGTAATGAGGACACAAGAAGGCCCATACATTCCCGCATCCTATTCTCCCAGTGACCAACCAGATGCTGATGGGAAGCATGCAAGCATGACCCAAGGGCAAGAACACTCTCCCAAGGTGGTTCCCAACAATTGGTATTCAGAGACGTACCACCAGCTAGTAGATATTGATAGTCTTAACACACACATACCATGAATTAATTGAATTGTCCTTTAAAACCATCCAAGTTGCTGACTATCACTATATTCCATAGTTTTAATTTATTTATTTACCCATTTTTAATCTGCACTTTCATAGAATGTACTAGTCCCAATGTACACGGTTTACTCAGCGTTCTGCACCTGTCAGCTGGAAGAACTTTCCATTTTTTCCTGCTCTCTGCTTCCCATTCCCTCTGTTTTGATACTTGCTGTGCTGCTACTCCTAGGTGCCTGACGGAGGCTGGCTTACCGTACGACCAGACTGCCCTCCCAGATCCCAGGCAAGGGGCAGAGATGCTGCTTTGTTCACCTATGCAATACGTTGACAAGGTACAATACACACAGACCTTCCCTCTCCACATCCATTGGTCCAAGAACTCCATGATTTTGCTACTTCATTTTCAGAGCTTTGGTTTTGACACCTGCCTTGATATCTTTGCCCTTTTTCCTCCTTAGGTTCAGACACCTGTTCTTTTAATGATAGGAGAGGAAGATAGACGTGTTCCCCCCAAGCAAGGCTTGGAGTATTACCGTGCTCTCAAGGCCAAGGGTGTCCCAACCCGGTAAGCATAATAGGCAAACTTGGCAAATAATGCAAAGGAGCTGGCTGAACGGAAGCTCTATAGGGACAAAGGGGGGGGGTGGTCAAGAGGCTAGAAATATATGCGACTGGGTCAGGAGGGGAGAATTGTGTGTGGGCAGAAGGTCTGGCAAGAGAGAGTGGTGTGTGTGAAAAGTAACCGCATTACACCTAATATTTGTGTCTCTCTCTTTCTAGGATGCTGCTTTATCCGGGCAATAACCATTCGCTCTCTGGTGTGGAGGCCGAGGCAGACGGTTTCATGAATATTGCGCTCTGGCTGATCCAGCACCTGAAATGATGACTACAGAAGCTGGCCTACTCCTTTTGTAACCCACTTCCATACTAATAAGCAGCATGGCCAGCCGACATAATCCAAGGCACTTCAATTCCAAACAGCCACCATAGGGACTGGTTACTCTGGTATTCATGTCGTCCAGAACATGAATAAGTACATGGCAGAGATCACCTTCATCACACACTTTGTCAGATCTTGCCTTCTGATAAGTAGTTCCACCATAGCAGGTGGATTATTTGGAGGTGTCAGGTGCTGGGTACTGATTTTTGAATCTGTCTTTAGCCTTAGTCTTTGGGGACACCAGGTGAACTACAAAGACTCCTGCTGCAAAAGTAAATAAAACATACCTGATTGTCTAAGACTTCTCGCTCCTGACTTTTGAGAGGCTGACTTGCAAAGTTTAATTCTTTATAGAGATTGGGAACAACTGGGGCTTGTCAACTACTGAGATGCAAACTTTATTGGAGAGTACTGGATATTTTTTTTGAAGAAGAGATAACCAGACTAGCAATTTTTTGACTCAAAGGAAAAAGAGGTAATTCACAAAGAGGATTTGTGGAATGTAATGCTCAACTATTGCTTTTGCTCTTCAGAACTCCTCCCATCCAGTTTATAGCTACAGATGTCACCAGGAACTAAATCCCAAACTGATCATAGTGCATATGAACCTCACATGCTATGTCTCAGGACAAATTCCTGCTGTATCATTTTTCTCTTGGCACTGTTTTCTCTGGTGCTTCCTGATACATTATCATAGAAGTAGACTCTACAGTTGGTCTTTCTCTTGAGTAGAGTGGGAATTCAGAGACCCATTTCCTTATCTGCTGCTGGTTTGTTGGGAACTGAGGAATAGATTATCAATAGCCACCTTAACATTCTTGTTATTTTCAATGGCTTTGTCCCATCCCTTGTCAATTTCCCATTATTATTATTATTATTATTATTATTATCATCATCATTATTAAAATGTCTATACCACCCTTCATCCAAGGATCACAGGGCAGTTCACAATATAAAAACCCAAAACATAGTAACAAACAAAACAATACACGCCAGTTTAAAAGGCCATAGAATGTCTAATTAGCCTTGAATTCTTGAAAATGCAAGTATTTTTTCTTTATTTATCTATCCATTTAAGAAACCTTAAATGGAGCAGGAGGACATCTGATATTAATGTACTTGAGTGTATCAAATACATCCCACTAAAGTTCCTGTTCACCTGTTCCTTCAGTTCTCCTTTAAATAATCCCCAAAGTACCGTAGCCAGAAACCTTCAAGACAGATTGTTAATACCTCCTGGGCTTTGAAGATGCTCAAATTCAGGACAAAGGGGAGAAATTTACTAAGAGGAATGCATGCTTGGCAAACCCTCACCATGATCAACTCCCGCCCGGAAACCTATGTCCCCGCTGTGGAAGGATGTATGGATGCAGAATTGGCCTCCACAGTCATGGACTCACTGTTAAAACCATGTTTGTGGAAGACCACCCTACTTGGCTACGAGTGATTGCCAAAGAAGATACTTCCATTTGAAAGACAACCACTTTTGTCATGGGTTGGGAGCCTGTGGCTCTCCCATTGTTGATCTCGAGCTCTCCTCACCCCCCATCTATCATGGCCAATAGGTAGGGCGTCCCTGTAGGGGCCAAAGGTTCCTCATTCCTTTATTAAGATAGCTGCTTTGCATTTGTGCTGGGAGCCAAGTAACCAGATTTTGAATTCCTACTAAATAGAAGATAGTGTGGGATTAATCACTCCACAGTTTCCCAGTACTGTATTTTTGCCATTTCCTTCCCAAGGGCTTGGGTCAGATTAAAATGTATTTTGATTCTCATGCTGTGTTCCGTTAGTTAAATTGTCCACTTAGGCCAGTGAACAGCTACAATTTAACTTGAATCTCCTATATTCATAGTCTGCCTCCCGTATCCCACTGCTTTTTCAGCAGTGCTGCATAAGAATAATTGGTTGCATCCTTTGCGTTCTCCATAGCCTGTAAATGAAAGTGCTGTAACAAATGAAATGTTGCCAAGAGACTGCTGCTGAAACCACCCCCCTGATCCCATCACCTTCCTTTAGTTCTGCTGCTGCTTCCAGGGGATTGACCTTCCGTTGAGAAAATGTGTTGAGGGAGATGCACACACCAGTATGACTTGTTAAATTGTGTGCAGTTGTGAGTGAGGCAGCATTAACTCATCTGATATACCGGTATATAAAACACCAGGTTCCCTCACAGCGGGGGACTATGACACAGAATGGAGATTGGGGTCTGCGGCTAGAAGCGAGTTTTATTCACAGTACGTAGCTGGTGTTCGAGCTTCTGTGTAATTGCATTCCTGCCACCTGTGCAGTTTCCCCCTCCATCACATTGTGTTTTACTCTCGCCTTTTGCGGCAGGGCAACGTGCAAGCGTGGTTCTCACATACCCAGCAACCCTGCAGGTCAGCTGAAGTGAGTGAATGGTTATGAGAAAAAAAGAAGCAAAACTTAGTTGCTGGGGTTGCTTTTATTAAGGGGCAGGGAGACCCCGATACAGTCAGTTCTCAGTGGTGGGATCCTGCGCGTCTCACAGGGATCAGACACAGCGCCGTCGATCCCTCAGCTGTGATGAACACAAGCCTCCCCTTCGCGTGTATCTTTAAGTTTAGTCGCCTGCCTGGAAAAAAAGGAGCGGCAGGATGAGGGGCAAGAAAGGCCGCCACCCTTTCGGCTAGCTAGGCCTTCCCAGCAGGGCTTTCTAGGGGGAACCGCGAGCAGAGGCCTAGCTCTGTCCCCGCCCCCTCTCCTCGCCCGGCCAATCGCTGTCGGCGTCGCTCACTTCCCACCCGTGCGCTGTGGCTGCCCTGGAAAGGGAGCCGCCCTGCTGTCCCGGGACAAGCGCCTCTCGGGCTGCTTCGGGGAAACCTTGGACGATGGCTTCCAGAGCGAAAGAGGCGGTGGGGCTGCGGAGCAGGGGAGGGACGGGGGAAGGAGGAGGGCGCTGGGGAGCAGGTGCCCCCGGGCAAGCGCCTCCATTTGCCTTGAAAGAACGCCTCTTCTTCTCTCCTTCTAGCCTCCAGCAGGATCGGGTCCTCTAAGCGCCCTGTACCGGGAGCTGAACCGGTTTCCCCGCGTGACTTATGCCAGTGTAGGAGTCGGGTTTGCTGCCTACGGCGCCGCCGCCGAGTGCCGGCCCCTCTACACCGGTGAGCCAGTTGCGCGGGTTAGGTCCCCGCTTCAGAAGAGCCGAGGTTGTGTGGACAAGCCCAGTGGGAGGTTGGGCTGAGCTGTTGATGGGCGGGCAGATTCCCTCCCCCATTCTCTTTTCGACGGGCTTCAGCACTGCTCCGTTAAAAACACTCACACATGGAATTGAAGTAGTGAACAGCATGTTGCAAGTGACTCAAGCCTAACTTCCAGAAGTGAAGTTACACAGGGACTTTTCGGTAGTGGGAACATCCTCCCTTCAGATGTCAAGGAAACAAACAACTATATGACATTTAGATGACATCTGAAGGCAGACGTGTTTTAATGTTTGATGTTTTATTATGTTTCAATATATGCTGTAAGCCACCCAGAGTGGCTGGGGAATCCCAGCCAGATGGGTGGGGTATACATAATAAAATTATTATTTATTGAAATTATATACCGCCCTATACCTGGTCTCAGGGCGGTTCACAGAACAAAATCAAAATATATAATCACAAAATATATAATCAAAATAAAAGCAACCATTAGAAGTGTAGCTGTGCAGAGCAGTACTGCTGGTATACTGTTTAACTTGCTGAAGGATATGTGAGGGTCTTGCTTTGTAAATGCTATGGACAAGGGCTGGGGGGGGCTCTGAGGTGCAAATTTGGTATATGTATGGAGGTTATAAAGCTTGTGTATGGTGCTTTTTGAGTCTGGTTATATATATATATATATATATATATATATATATATATATACCTGGTCATTTGCTGTTAATCAGCTGTTTTAAAAGCAAATATGAATATGCAGCACCGTCCGCTTTGGGCATCTCAGATCCCAAGCCAGTTAAACATGGAGTTGCAGTGGCCTTCCATTTGAACTCTGTCACAGAGAGAGGTTGACATAAGACACAGCCAGGACACCTCTTACTTAGTAGCAGATGAGAACAATATTGGATTGCCCCCTATCTCTTGCCTGTTTTACACCTCTGGGAATAGAAGTATCTTGGCATGGAGGTCAGAAAACTAAGTTGCCTTTTGAACAACCTGCCTCCATTGGGGCCTTGTGTTAGGAGGAGAGGAGTTGGCCCATTCTCGCAGAAACACTCAGGTGTGTTGTAATCATATGCACTGCAAAAAGCTGACTTCACTGTGTAAGAATAACACCATCCCCAGCCCATACATCTCAAGTTTGCAGTTACTTCCAAGTTAAAAGATGATGTGTAATTTATAAAAAGAAAAAAGAAAAACATTTATCACATATGCTGAATGCAAGGGGGGAGGGGCTGCCCCCTTTTTATATGGTAAAGTTAGAGACTTGTGTATAATGTCAAATTAGGAGCCAAATATTATAATTAACATTTGAGACTGTGGTTAAAAAAGCAATGGGCTATCAGGCCTTGCAACATCTCATGGCAACTGACAATTTTCCTGCAGTGAAAGAGATGTTTAGGATGGGTTGTCACTGCCCACTTGCTCTACTGGCAGGAAGTAGAATCCTCCAGGAGGGGTTACCTGAGTGGGCTGGGCAACCACTCTCAATATGCTAATATTCAAGCCTGAATAAACTCTGAGAACTATGATCAGTAATGTGGCAACCACTAGCTGTAAGGGAGGAAAGCTTAATGGGCTTTATTGTGACAGTAGGTAAGAAATGAAGACAAGAGAGATGGCCATATAGATAGGGAAATAAGAGAGGGAAATGCCTCTCCAGACTGCAGGATAAGGACCCCTGTTTTAAGTATGCTGATGGTACACATCTTTATACACCTGGCTATGGCTGATCCTAGTATCTGCAGTAGCAGAATATGATCACTGGGCAGGCCAACACCCCCCTTCTCACTGTAGGAAAAGAGCTTAACATGAACTCCAACCTTCTCTTTTCCTTCAGTGGAGGAGGGGAGTCTAGGATGAGTTTGGGTGCAAACTATGTCCCTGCAACCTGATATAACACCTGAAGGAAGCCTTTGCTGACCCATATCTGTCCAGAGGCAGCTCTGGTAGAGGTGGCAGGTCTGCAAATCTCCGCTAGGAGAGCCCTGGTCCCAAATGTGGCAGATGCTTCTGCACTTCTGGTGAAGTGTGTTATGATGCTCTGGACGGCTTTTCTTGGTGTCCTTGCCTTGAACAGAGTCCTCCAAACCCTCCAAAAATATTGAAAAAGTTGCTATCTCAATATTTCCCATTAGTTTCCTCTGTCACACAGAAAAATATGTATATTTCCACTTTTGCTGCTCTGCCTGGCAGTGAGAGTGGAAAGCCAGGCAGTTGGGTCTTGAGCATATGTAGAAGTTAGGTCCCAGTCCCACCCAGTGATGAAGTTGCAAAGTTGGCCAAGAATCTCACAGCCTAATTTGTATCTACTGTAATGCTAATGATTTTCAGCTATCTGTAGAATGTCAAGTGTCTTTTCTCAGTTAGAAAAATGTCGCTTATGCTGAATTTGCAGCATGAAAGAGGATGATAACTGTATTATGTGTGACCTCTAAGCAATGATAAGCAAAAATGTCTCTTGAAATTACCAATTCCAGAAGTCTTTAGTGAGACCTGTGAATCATGCTGTTTACTTGCAATTTCAGTTCTGATGAGCTGCACTTTCCCTAAATGTCTCTAAACACAGTTAACTGTCATCTCTCACAAGATTAATTCAAGTATAAAACATTCTCAACTACTTTACTGCTGGATGAGGTGCTCTTTCTCCCTATAGCTCTACAACCAGTTCTCCATTTCTGAACTCTGGTTATCTTAATCATGGTGTCTTGGAGCAGAATCAGAGTCTCTGTCTTGCTGGCTTTCTGGACTTTGTGCTTCCCACAGATTTCCGCATAAAACAGTCTCAATCAATTCAGAAACAGCAGTGCTACACACTGGGATGGGAGGTTCCAAGGCTCAGATACCCAGTCTTACCTCCCTCCTTTCCTGCAGAGTGGTGCCAGCCTGACCTGGGGCGCTGTCAGAAGCTGCATTTCAGCCGTCAGTATATCTTACACCACAATAGCAGAGCAGTTGTCTCCGTTACTCCTGTTGGTGTTCCAGCTGAGATCCGGGACCAGTACGTAGAACATCTGGTTGCCTTTAGCATACCTAACCATGCTTTAGAAATTCAATCCAGGCTTGGATTGGGATAACCTGGCACAAAATAAAATATAAACCAGAGTAAGGATAATCAGCTTTTCCCAAGGAACCGAGATAGGTCAGAATGGGTTATTTTCAAGGGGGTGCTTTAACAGAACATAACCTTTTTTTTGCCTTGGTGACAAATTGTGCTACCCCATTGCTGTCAGCTATAACTGGCTCAGTTTCCGCAAGCCATAGATTATTGTATCTTAATATTCTGTTGGAATCCGCCCAGAGTGGCTGGGGAAACCCAACCAGATGGGCGGGGTATAAATAATAAATTATTATTATTATAAGTCATAGGCTAAGTTCCTTCTTTGTGCAACTTGAAAGTCTTCAACTGGGAGTGATGGGAATCTTAGGACTGCAGGTTGGAGGGTTTTCCTTAAAGTGGATGGAAATAAATGGGCTTTGATCAAATGACCTATCTATTGATTTACTTGCACAAACTTTATGCTTTGTTTTGGGGGCAGTTATGCAACAGTGAGTGCTCATCCTGACTTGACTTTGGGTTGTTTATTTATCATCCTGTCAATTTGCTCGTCCCATACTTTGTGATGTTAGGAAATTGACAGGGAAATGAATTTCAAAGCCCGTTTTTTAAAAAGTGGATTTTTTGCACTAAGGTAACAGAGTGCTTTAACCTACTTGAATTGTGCAAACCTAAAGTTTTGGCGTGTGCTTGAATCCCTCCTGAAAAACACTGATGGCCCAATTTGGTGAGGGGCAGGGAGTAGGTTGTCCCTTGGTTTAAAATGCCTCTCAGAGCTGGCTCTGCTGCTCATCTTGTCCCTATCTCCTGTGCCACAGACTGCTGATCAGAATGTCACCTACTGGGATGCATAAGGCTGTTTTCACCCATCACTTGGAAATGGGGCAGAAGCAGGAAGTGATAGAGGTAAAATGGTGTGTGTGCGTGACAGTAAAGTGCATGCTAGCTAGGCAATACCCGTCACACCTACAGAGCAAGGATGGTGCATCAAAGACTTATTAAATGTTTTGTGTAGAAAGAGTAGGAATAGTGCTGTTGCACCCAGGTATGTGTATTTGGAATTTTGTAGGAATACGCTTTTACAGTGCTGTATACAGCCATCCGCTTGTGGGCTGTTATTATGTGCATTATAAAATATTGTAGTTTTAAAATAAAAAAAATAATAATTTTGGTTTGGAGAATTTGGTGGGCTGAGTGGGTTGTTTTATTATTGCTGGTTCACTGGGGGTGTTATGTAGAAATAACCTTGTATTTTATATTTTAAAATTGATGCTGCTGTTTTATTTATTTATTTATAATGTAAACTGCCTTGAAAGAGTTATACTCAGGAAGGCAATCTATACATATTTTAAACAAAAATAAATAGTCAAAGCTGGTTACTAACAGGCCTCTGGATATAACAGAATAACTTGATAATTGCCTTTTTTTTAAACGTGAAATCTGAGATTCAGACATGGATCAGAAGGAAGGGAGTCTGCAGTATTATGTGTGCAACATCTAGGGGGTTACATGCATAGTCCCTTTAGACTGGTATCACTGGGCACATGTCTCTTAAAAACTGGCACTGCCCTCCCTCACCTCTTCAGCTCTCTCATCTTTTACAGCCCTAGAAGTGGAGTCAGGGAAGAAAATGGTTATGGTGCTTGAGGAAATATAGCACGCCTGTTGATATTGCATGGCAGTGGCGGGCATTGGCCTGTGCTGATTTCTGTTTCTCAGCAGGTCTGGAACAAGAGTGGAAGGGTGAGAAGCATTAATCTCACAGCACTGGATAAACATGGCAGAGTATATACAGATGGTAAGGGCAAAAGAAGTGGGCTTGGCTGTATGCTGCTATTCTGCAGGCAAAGCAAGTGATGCTCCCTCAGTCCTGTGTGCCCTGCTCTCTCCCAGCACAACACTTGGTCATGCTTCTTTCTATTAACATCCTCTCCCTAATGCCAAAGGAGAATTTGGTTATCCTACGCTATATTCTTTCCTCTTTCACTGCTCTTTCGGGCATCTCTGGGTGGTGTTCTTAAAGGGTCCACACTAACTCTCACTGGAACCTGGGGTGACCTTCAGGGATGACTCACACTCTGGCCATCACCTCTTTAATCTTCTACCCTCGGGCAAGAGATACAGAAGTATAATCAGCCGTACAATCAGGCTAAAAAATAGCTTCTTCTTTTTTTATAAGATTTTTATTTTTTTTCAATTATAACAGAAAAAAAACATAACATAAACATCAACATTAACACCATAAAAACAAACTACATAAACACAATCAAACAATAACAATAAAAAGAAAAAAGAAAATTATACAAACCTTAAACTAACACTAATCTTCATACTTTCCTTGTTTCTATCTTCTCTATTTGGGGGCTTCCCCCATTCCCTCCACTGTCTTCAAAATCATATATATCTTCTAGGTAGCTTTATATCTTGTTCAATTAACATTTGCCCAAATTTTTAATATTCTTAACTTTACTTAATCAAATACCTAATTAACTATAAATCTTATCCTAGCATCATATCTTAACATATTTTTAGCAAATAAGTCATTCGCACAAAAAAATTCCTCTTAACAGTATTGTCTAATATAAACCTACTAAAGCCGATTCTATTTAATTCTGCTCAAATATTCAATTTAACTGATTTAACTAAATAGTCTTTAAATTTTTTCCAATCCTGTGACACCTTCTCCTCCCTCTGGTCCCGGATTCTGGCGGTCAGTTCTGCGAGTTCCATATACTCCATCATCTTCATCTGCCATTCTTCCACCGTTGGTATCTCTTCACCTTTCCATGTTCTTGCCAATAAGATTCTAGCTGCTGTTGTGGCATACATAAAAAACACTCTATCCTGACTGGGTATCTCTTCATTGGTTATGCTCAGAAGAAATGCCTCTGGTTTCTTACAAAAGGTAACTTTCATTACCTTCTTAAGCTCGTTATAAATCTTATCCCAGAAAGCATTTACCGCTGGGCACAACCACCACATATGAAAAAAGGTACCTTTCGCATGTTTACATTTCCAACATACATCTGACATTTTGGTATTCATCTTAGCTATCTTAACTGGTGTCAAATACCATCTATAAACCATTTTCATTATGTTTTCTCTTAAACTATGACAAGCAGTAAATTTGATACCTTTCTGCCACAATCTCTCCCAGTCATCCATCATAATATTATGTCCTACATCTTTCGCCCAATCTATCATTGGCGATTTAACCAGCTCATCTTTCGTATGCCACTCTAGCAAAAGATTGTACATTTTGGAAAGGTTCTTAAAGTTCGATTCTATCAGTTCTGTTTCCAGTTTTGATTTTTCTACTTGAAAACCAACTTTTTTGTCCATTTTGAATGTTTCATACACCTGGTGATATTGCAGCCAATCGGGGACCTGACTTTTCACTTGGTCATAGCTTTTTAACTTAAATGAGTCCCCTTCCTGCTGCAATATGTCCATATATCTTAGCCAACTTGCAGACATGTTCGGTCTCTTATAGGCCTTGGCCTCCACTGGAGAAATCCATCTAGGAGTCTTTCTCTCCAAAAGGTCTTTATATCTAGTCCAGACCTGATACAAGGATTTTCTAACTATATGAGTCTTAAAAGTTCTGTGAATTTTAACCTTGTCATACCAAAGGTATGCATGCCAACCGAACATATTGTCGTGTCCTTCCAAGTCCAACACATCCACATTCTCTAATTTAAACCAGTCCTTTAACCAGCAAAAGGCCGCTGCTTCAAAATAAAGTCTTAAATCCGGCAGAGCAAAGCCTCCTCTCTCTTTAGAGTCTGTTAGGATCTTAAACTTGATTCTAGGCTTTTTGCCCTGCCATATAAACTTCGATAGGTCCTTTTGCCATTTTTTAAAGCAATCCAGTTTATCCAAAATTGGTATGGCTTGGAATAAGAACAGCATCCTTGGTAGGACATTCATTTTAACCACTGCTATTCTTCCCATTAACGACAGTTTAAGTCTTGTCCAAATTTCCATATCTTTTTTTATCTCCATCCACAGTTTTTCATAGTTGTCCTTGTACAGGTTCAAATTCTTAGTTGTGAGATTGATACCTAGATATTTTACAGTTTTAACAAAATTGAGGCCTGTGGCTTCTTGTATTCTTTGAATCTGTTCTGCACTCAAATTTTTACCTAAAACTTTGGTTTTCTGCTTATTTAATTTGAAGCCAGCTACAAGTCCAAATTGTTCAATTAATTCCAAGGCTCTGGGGACACTGCTTTCCGGTTCCTGCAGGGATAACATCAAATCATCTGCGAAGGCGCGTAATTTGTATTCTTTCTCTCCCACTCTAATTCCTTTTGTCTGTTTGTCTTTTCGAATCATATTTAGAAGGACTTCCAGGACCGTAATAAAAAGTAAAGGGGAGATAGGGCACCCTTGTCTTGTTCCTTTCTCAACTTCAATCTCCTCCGATATCACACTGTTTACTATTACTTTTGCTCTTTGTTCTGTATAGATGGCCTTAATGCCATTTAAGAATTTTTCTCCAACTCCCATCTTTTCCAAATTCTTTTTCATAAATGTCCAAGATACTTTATCAAATGCTTTCTCCGCATCAACAAATAGTAGTGCCGCATCTGTGTTTATGTCTCTCTCCAGTTTTTCTAAAATGTCCACAATAATTCTCGTGTTATTACTTATTTGTCTTCCTGGCAAGAAACCTGCTTGGTCTCTATGTATATAGTCTTTCAACACTCTTTTCAACCTTGTAGCCAAAACATTTGCGAAGATTTTGTAATCCACATTCAAAAGGGATATTGGACGATAGTTTTTCATTTGAGTCTTATCTGTATCTGGTTTTGGAATCAGTGTGATAAAGGCTTCTTTCCACGTCTCTGGTGCCCTATCTCCTTCTAATATTTTGTTGCAAGTTTCTCTTAGCGGCTGCGATAGCCAATCTTTCAATGTCTTATAGTATTTTGCTGTTAATCCATCCGGTCCTGGGGCCTTCCCCAATTGCATATTGTTTATTGCATCTTCTATCTCTTGTGTCGATATTGGGTGGTTGAGAGTTGTTAGTTTTTCCTCTGGGATTTTTTGCAATCCATTCTTTTCCAGAAATCGGTCTATCTCTACTTCATCTATCTTCTCCTCCTTGTACAGTTGCTTATAAAATCTCTGAAAGCACCATCTGATTTCCTCTGGTTTCTCTACATTTTTTCCATTTACTACCAAATTGCTGATGACATTTACCTTTTGTCTTTTCTTTAATTGCCAAGCTAGTAGTTTTCCACATTTATTAGCAGATTCAAATGTTCTTTGTTTCATCATTTTCACTTTCCATTCGATATCCTGATTCATAATATTCGCATATTGGGATTGCAAGTATTTAATTTCTTTTTGAATTTTAACACATCTGGGATGTCCTCTTAGTTCTTTTTCCTTATCTTTGATTAATTTCAACAGTCTCTCCATTTCTGCATTTTGTTGTTTCTTCTTTTTCGCTTTTTCACTTATGAGGAATCCTCTCATTACCGCTTTACTTGCATCCCAAGCAATCCTTTTCTCCACTTCGGAACTCCAATTGATTTGAAAATATTCTTTCATCTTTTTCACCGCTCTTTCTACTAGCTTGGTATCTCTCATCAATGCGTCATCCATTCTCCATCTAAAAGAATCCTTGGAAATCATTTTTAAATTTAACTGTACCGGATTATGGTCTGAAAGCGTTTTGGGGCCAATTTCTGCCTTTTGTATTTTTGGAGCCAATTCATTCGAGATCCAGATGTAGTCTATCCTCGACCACGACTGCTGAGGTTCACTGAAGTACGTTGCCTCTGTTTCTGTGGGGTTTTTTAATCTCCAAGAGTCCACCAAATTCAAATTATCCACCATTTCAAAGAAAGTCTTTGGGAGTTTCCCATCATTCGTTAATTTAGTTCTTTGAGATCTGTCCATTAATGTGGAAACTGCACCATTAAAATCTCCGAGGCACACTACCTTATAATCCAAATAGTCCAACAGCAGGTCATGAATTCTTTTGTAAAAAATCGACTTTCCATCATTTGGTGCATAAAGTCCCAGAATCAAAAATTTTTCGCCTTGTACGTTGATTTCAATTGCGATGTATCTCCCTTCTTCATCTTTAAATAGCTGTCTTGGGCTGTATTTCTCCTTTGCATATATCACTACTCCTCTCTTCTTGACCTTATCCGATGATATAAACTCTTGGCCTAGTTTTTTGTTTTGTAATAATCTTCTATGGCGTCGGACTATGTGGGTCTCCTGTAAACATATTATGTCCAAATTCTTCTTTTCTATGCTGTAAAACACTCTGCGTCTCTTTGGTCTCTGGTTCAATCCCCGAACATTCCATGTCATTAGCTTGAGCGCCATTTTCCTTTATTTATTCTTCTCCTCCAGTTGCCTCTCCTTTCTTGCCTTCCTCTGGGTCCTTCTGGCTTGGCCCTGGTAGTCCCGGCGGTGGTGGAAATGCTTCTGGAAACTTGTATAGCTGTGCTGGATCAAGTGGCGTACCTTTAAATTGTTCCAGATGTTTATCCAAAAACTTTTGCTTTTCCGCCAAGGACCTTATTCTTATCTTTTTCCCTTCAAACGTGAATGCAAGGCCTTCTGGAAACTCCCAACTGAAGGGGATCTTTCTTCTTCTTAGCTCAGTCACCAAATCGTTGTAAGGAGCTCTTTTGTCCAAAAAAAATCTGGGGATGTCCTTATAAAAAATTACTTTATTCTGCTGTACCACCAGGTTGTTTCTGTAATGTAAGTCCAGAAAGTAGTCTCTGTCGTGTCTATCGTGTAGCACGATCAAACAGTCACTGACTGTTTTGGTGCTTTTCCTTCCTCTGGAACCTCTAGCTTCTATCCGTGGGCTGTTAGGCTGTTGAACAGAAAATAACATAGCGAAATTGACTTATGAGGTGGTGTGTTGTTCGATAAAAGATTGAGTGTTTGCAGGGGGGAGGCTCATTTAATTTTATTGTACACAGGTTGTACAATGATAATAAAGGTATTATTATTATTATCCAGGAGCACCCCAAGTTTTCAAATCTTAGTGACAAGGCTAGGCTGAACTGCTTTGATGAATGTCACACTATTCATGCACCTAGGTCACAAAGCACAAGTGCCTTTACATGTTTCTGTCTGTGAAAACAGTCTGAGGTAGAATTCTGGTGAGGTCACATTCAAATTTAAATATGCAGTACAATTTGAGACCCGGTCTATGCTGCTTGAGATTTCACTGTCTGCCCTACTTGCTTAGCTTGGCCTTTGGATAGCAAATCCTGAGCTCTTTGCATCTTAAGCATCAAACTTCCGCACAAAGGGGGGGGGAGCTTGCTTTTTAGGCACAACGAACAATTGTAACCCCACAAGTGGAGTAGGACTATCTTTGGCTGATATTTACACAGTACTGTTTAATAACTTGTGGCTTTTCTCTGGGACAGATTCAACCAAATAGTTGCATCAGCAGTGCAACAAGTCCTACTGATGCAATGGGGCTCCCTCCCCCCCCATGCCCCCCATCAGCTCTGAGGGGTCAGGATAACCCTAAAATAGTGTGCAAGGGGGAGAGAGGGGCAATTGTTCCACCAGCACAAGCAAAAATGCTTGCTGTGACAGAGCAAACGCCTTAGCACGATGTTGGATTCCACCCACAGTCTTCACTAACCATTGATTAGGTTAGGACCTCGGGAAAATACACTCTCTCTTTTTTCTATAATAGCAGGAGCTCTTGCCTCATACTAGGAGTGCTAATTCCCCTGCAATGGCTTTGGGGAAATAACAGATCGGTCAGTCAACCTGTTACCCATAGTTGTGTGCTCAGCATTATGTACTGCTTCTCTTCCCACTTGCATTCTGCTTTATTGAGAGGGTTCAGCTTTTACCTTTACCTTTAAGGAAGATCATTACCTATTTTCCTATCTGACCTTATGCCACCAGAGCAGTTTGGGTGTGTTGCCTGGTCCAGCTCAGAAACACAGATCCTTTATGTTGCTGAGAGAAGACGCCCCAAAAGGCAACCACTTTTCCCTCAAAGCAGGTCCCCCCAAGGAGAGGAGCCAGGTGAAGCAAGAAAGGTACCTACTTTTTATTATTCGGCATTGAGATGCTTATACTATGCCACGTGCTTTACCGTCTTTATTCTGTCATAGAATCAGAATTGTAGAGCTGGAAGGGACCCCAAGGGTCATCTTGTCTACCCCCTGCAATGCAGTAATATCAACGGCAGCATCCATAACAGATGGCCATCCAACCTCTGCTTAAAAACCTCTAAAGAAGGGGAGTCCACAACCTTTCAAGGGAGTCTGTTCAGCTGTTGAAGAGCTCTTGCTGTCATAAAGTTCTTTCTGATGTTTAGTTGGAATCTCCTTTCTTGTAACTTGAGTCCATTGGTTCGGCTGCTACCCTTTGGAGCAGGAGAAAAGAAGCTTGCTCCTTGTTCATGTGACAGCCCTTTAGACGTTGGAAGTTGGCTGTCATATCTGCTATCAGTCTCCTTTTATTCAGGCTAAGCACCCCCAACTCAATTAACTGTTCCTTATAATGATCATCTTGGTCGCCCTCCTCTGCACACGTTCCAACTATTAAATATCCTTCTTAAGTTGTGGTGCTCCAAACTGGACACAGTATTCCAAGTGTGGTCTGAGTAAGGCAGAATAGAGTGGTACTATTACTTCCCTTGATCTGGACACTATACGTCTGTTAATGCAGCCTAGAAGAGCATTAGCTTTTTTTTTGCTGCTGCATCACACTCTTGACTCATGTTACACTTGTGGTCTACTAAGAACCCTAGATCCTTTTCGCATGTACTGCTGGCAAGCCTGATGTCCTACATTTTATATTTGTGCAGCTGGTGTTCCTGCCTAATTACAGAACCTTATATTTGTCCCTATTGAAATTAGTTTTGTTCATTTTCTTTGTTTGAACCCAATTCTCCAATCTGTTAAATTGGAAAATAAGGACACTTGGATGGTCTGAAATAGTCACATTTGACTTCAAAAGAGGACCAGTGGTTAGGGATGATGGGAGTTGTAGTCCAACAACAGCTGAGGACTCAAGTTTAAGAAACACTGGCTTAGAGAATAGTTTGTGGATTTAAATTGCAGATAGTCGTGCTTATGGAGGCATAACTGCAGAGGTTGTCTGCAGCAAATTCTGGTGAGTGAAAAAAGCCTTTGCATGACATTGAGGCCTATATGTCTTTCTCATGGGAAACTCTATACCTGTATTCCTGAAGGAGTGTCTCCCCCCCCCCCCCAGCGTTCAGCACCAAGGGCCTTCTGGTGGTTCCCTCACTGCAAGAAGTGAGGTTATAGGGAACCAGGCAGAGGGCCTTCTGGGTAGTGGTGCCCACCCTGTGGAACACCCTCCCATCAGATGTCAAGGAAATAAACAACTATCTGACTTTTAGAGGACATGTGAAGGCAGCCCTGTTTAGGGAAGTTTTTAATATTTGATGTTTTTTCACATTATTATTATTATTCTGTTGGGAGCCGCCCAGAGTGGCTGGGGAAACCCAGCCAGATGGGCGGGGTATAAATAATAAATTGCTGCTGCTGCTGCTGCTGTTGTTGTTGTTAATTATTATTTGGATCAGGAATCTTCACAAGACCTTCCCCTCTGCTTTTTTTCCTAGGAGGAGCACTTTTTATACTATGACAATTGGGGAGAGGCACTGAGTGATAAAAGCTTCCCTGTCTTGTGCGTGGTGAATGTTGAAACCAGTGAAGTTTCAGTGCTAGAGGGCATCCCAGGGCATATCTCCCCTGGACAGGTTAGTGCAATGCAGTATGGGTATTTAATGGGACACTCCTCAAGCCACCATGGATTGCAAGCATTTCTGAGTAATGAAGCAAGATTTAAATTAATAAAATGGGAGGAGGAACAGAAGAAGGCATGAAGCGGACATACTAGGTGTCCTGGAGGTAGTTCTGAGCTCACAAATTGTATTTCTCTTCATGATTCTTGCACTTTTTGCACCCTTAGCTTTTGAATAGTGTTGAACTGAACAAGAGAATCTGACAGTGGCCTTCCATATTCTCCTAGAAGGTGCTTTTTCAGAGCCAACTTTCCTTCAGCCCAGAAAGAGACTTCCATGTACAGGCAAACCATCTGCCAACCCATCCTGTTGCCTATTGCATTGCCTGTTGCAGTTGACGATCTGTTTGGTACAGGATAGTGTCACATTCTCTCCCCACTTAAATGTAGAAGTTCACATCCTCTCTGTTTCATGCAAAAAGCACCTTTGCGACGGGTGGAACCGTGCATACTGCTAAAATTTTAAAGGTAGAAAGTTGCTGTTTAAATAGATTGGTGCTGCAATTACAGTGGTTTATTCATTTGTGCAACATCAGCTCAAGCACTAGAGGGTGGAGCTTAGCAGAAGCCTGCTGGAGAAAATGCTGCTTTCTCAGATCCATCAGCTGACCCATCATCATATGCAGAGGCAGATACATACCTCTCATGCTTTCTGCTTCCAAACACTTAGTCTGCTGCCTGCAGAGCCCTGAAGATTGGAACATCTCCCAGTAAACAGCCTTGTTGAATTTCAGCTGCTGCAGCAACATTCTGCAAATCTTATGGGGAGACAATGGAGACGTAGCTTGGCCCATAGTGCAGCACACCCAGGTGTGAATGGCTAATATTTTGGTTTTGCTTCCCTGGCCAGGCCCTGTGGTCCCCAGATGACAAAGGTATACTGTTCGTTGGCTGGTGGCACGAGCCCTTCAGACTGGGTTTGAATGCTTGCTCCAACAGAAGGTAGGGAAGGTCTCAGTCACTCTTAAGTGTGAAGCCATGGATTCAGCTCTCCAGTTGGCTGTGCCAGGACCAGCCGCTGCCTCGGGGAAAATTATGAGGGCAACATTTTGCTCACTTTAGAGAAAAGAATAAAATGAAAGGGGGGGGGAAACATGTCCTGAACAATAATGAGTTCTTAGTCAGTGATCCCGGTGATCATTTCTAAAATTTAGAATCGGCAGAAGTGGTATTGAGTTTGGAAGGAGCCAAATGGGTTATTTATTAGTCCAGGTCCACCCCTGTCCTTCCTAAAATAGTATAGACTATATCTAAATGATTCCTGGTGGGGGCCAGCCCATATTTTCCTTGGTGAAAGCCTCCAAGGAAATGCATTCTGCCTCTCTAAAGTAGCCTGTTCCACAAAAAATATACAAATCACCTTGAAGGTTTTCCTAAATCAATGGAAGGTGGAAGGGAAAGCCTCAAGATCCTCAGCTTCACTATATTTTAAGGGCAGCGTGTGAAAATTTAATCCTATAGTGACTAACATTTAATTCATCATGGGGTGGGTGGGTGAAAAACCTGGTCCCTGTTGGAGGCGTCTCATCCATTCCCCTCTCCCTGCCATAGGTCAGCCCTTTTTCTCTTCGATCTCTCTGAAAGTAGCTGTGGTAAGTCATCTTGGAGGCAGCTTATCTCTTGTCCCGCCATGCAGCGCCTTTCTTTCCCATATTTCTCCCAACAATGGTGGTGGTGGGGTGTACCTGTACCTTCTCAGTCACTTGGAGCCCTGGGTGGATTTCCTGACAGTGACACAAATGTTTGCACAGTTAGTCAGGGCTATCACATTCAAATATGTCAAGGATTCTTCGTTGTAACTTCACAAATGGAAGCATTTCAGCAGAAACAACTTTTCCTGCTTTAGTACTGCAAAGAAAGAGCAACAGTGACTGCCAAATTTACAATCTGTGTGTATGTGCAAGCCAAAAGAGCCCAGACTTCCATGGAATTCTGCAGCCCAGCAGAATCTCAGTTTTGCAGCTCAGTTTTGCAGCTTAGTTTGCCTTTTGTAAAGGAGCTTAAAAAAGTCCAGAGTGAGATATGGCCTTCTAATGTTTCAGCAATCAGAAATGTGGTTTGCATGGCCGGATTTAGGTTTGATGAGGCCCTAAGCTACTGAAGGTAAAACGGGGCCCTTTATATGTCCAGCTGTCCTTTGTCAACAACAAATTGTCGCTGTTTTTTGTGTTGAATATATGCTATATGGTAATTTATGGACCTAATAGGTCCGTACACAACACAAAACGCTGTTGCTGTATGTGGGTTTTATTTTATTTGTTGTTTTTTTAATCTTACATTTTGGAAATGTACATCCAGATTTTTTTCTTTTAATTTTTTTGGGGGCCCCCAAGAAAGTGGGGCCCTAAGTTATAACTTGTTTAGTTTATACGTAAATCTGGCACTGCCTTCACAGGTTACTTGTTTCAAACTTAGTTTGCTTTCCAAAGATGCCCACAGTTTCTTCAGTCACTATTGCTCCTTTCTTATATGTTTTATTTCCCCCCAAAATGTGAGTAAAGAAACTTTGTCAGAAGAAGCTTCAGAGGTAAATTTACAGGTACTTTTCAGAAAAGGAATCGTCAGATTGTCCACTGTTAATGTTTTTCTAATTTCATCACCTGGGGACTTTTGGCCAATTGCCTTTATGAGATTAAAGTATTCTTTGCATCTGTAACTCCACTTAGATGGGTCTGTATGCCCTGATACTGCATTGTGTCTGTGGTTGCAGAGTTGCTGTCCTCAGATTCGGAGGCTGTTTCCTCTCCCAGGCTCAGCCCTGACGGAACTCGCCTGCTTTACCTTGAGTGCCCTGTATTTGGGCCTCATCGCCAGTGTCTGAAGCTACAGATGGTAAGTGTGGCACTTCTGGTAGGTAGTTGCTTGGAAGAGAAAGGACTGTGGGTGCAGGCAGGTCATAATAGCAAAGGAACTGTGGAATTTTAAATGAGTATGCAACGACAACAAAACAAAAACATTTAGATAGTAGAAAAGCTGAGTTGAGCATGGCCTTATTATAAAAGGTTAAAATGATACATTTCTTAAATGCAACTAATTCTGATTGCAGAATTAAAACATTGTAGAATTTAGCATTTATTGAAAGATGCTGGAAGGGAGATTAGATTGGAATTGACTACTGAAAAGATGCAGAGCAACTGGTCTGTGGGATGCAGTGGAGGAGGAGTGTGAAGTTTGCTGCTTTGTATTCGTTACCTGATTTTTTTCCTCCTGCTTAGCTCAATTGGCAAACTAAGCTCACATCTACAGTGGTGGACGTAGTCAGGACTGCCACATCTGGTAAGTCTCAATTTCAGAAACTGACTGAGCATGCAAAATTAGAGTTGCTTTTTATCACCTTGCCTCTTCAGTTCATACATGTCCTACCACTCAGCTCCTGCTGCCACATACAAAAAAATATGCCCCCCCTATACACCATATTCCATGCAGTGTCTTTTTATAATATCTGTTTGATGCTGTTCTCCAACATTTCTCCAAAGCTCCAGACTTCAGCCATGTTTTACTTTAACAATTTTCTCCCGTTTCAGGGTTTTTTGGGATTTACTCAGGGGCGCTGCCTCTGCTTTGTTGGGCTGCTGACAACCATAGAGTCCTGCTTAGCACTCCTCAAAGGAGTAGAAAGGTATGTTGAGACCGGAAGGGAGGACTTTGGGGTGTGAAGGTGGTGTGCCAACAAAAGTTTGCAAATCAGTTAATGCTTTCCACCATTCCTGAGAATTTGCAGGATGTATAGGAAGATGTTCAGGTTTATGTAGTGTGAATGCAAAACAATTGGCTTTATAGAAAGTGTGTGTGTTGTGTGTGTTTTCATACATTTATCTTCTACCAGTAACCTCAGAACAGAACTTTAAGACTCACAACAGCCCCTATGAAGTTGGTTAGGTTTAAGTATTGTCGTGAGCTGCTCAGTGAACTTTGTATTTAAACAGGGATTTGATCTTGGCTTCTCCATGTCCTAATAAAGCACTTTTGCCACTGTGATACACATTTCAGAAATGTAAGAGCCAAGCTTTAATTACAGCTGGGGAACGTGAACCATGTGTACTGAACCTGAAAAGGCTCATAAGGGTGTAAAAAGTATCTGTTGTAAATCAGATATGAAGAAACAGTGATTGAGAAGCTGATTGGCATGCAGGAGGCCTCAAGGCAGCAGTGGCTTTGCTTCCCTCACTGCCTTAGACAGACAGGAGCATGGGATCAAACTTTGAACTAATTTGTCAGTTCCTAAGGGTCTACCCCAGTTTCTTCCCTGCCTTGCCTAGGAACTGAGCCCTTAGTCTTTGTCTAGTCTTGGATTACTTCAGAGGCAGCAAAAGTTGTGTCCTCCAGATACTGCTGGACTCCCATCATCCCTGAATACAGTCATACCTTGGTTCTCAAAAGGCTTAGTTGATGAACAAATTGGCTCCCAGATGCTGAAAACCCGGAAGTAAGTGTTCCAGTTTTTGAACGTTTTTCAGAATCCAAATCCCCGGTGCAAATTCTGCTTGAGTGCAGGAAGCTCCTGCAGCCAATCAGAAGCTGCGCCTTGGTTTTCAAACGGTTTCAGGAGTCGAATGGACTTCTGGAATGGATTAAGTTCGAGAACCAAGTTTCTGCTGTATTGGCCATGCTAGCTGGGGCTAATGGAAGTTGGAGTTAACACTATTAGGAGTGTTACATTTCTTCAAGTGGCTACAGCGCATTTCCCTCCAGGATTATACAATAGATTTTGGACATACTGTGGTTCCAGTCTGCATCATTCCTGCCTCAGAAGGATGTTCTCTGCCTTTCTTGTTCTCTGTGCTTTGACTCTCCATCAGGGTACAGAACTGGGGATACAGAACTGGCCTTATTACCTTGCTAGTTAGTGCAAAGTTTGATCACATATCCCTGCCTTTGGTGACTGGGTTAACACATTGATATTTGGAGGGTTCTTGCACACCCACTGACAGGAGCCTTTGTGGTAGGTAGCCAGTGTTCCAAAAATGAGGAACACTGTATCTTCTCTGAGATGATGTATGGTGGGGGAGGGGGAAGGGGAAGGAAAGTGAGAAAAGGCTTTTTCCATTATTAAGTTTCCATGGGCTCTTGTAACAGAGCAGCCTTTTCCCAGCCCTCACTTTCCTTCCTTTATTATCTCTTGCAGGAGCTGCTGGTTGTGGATACCGAGCTGGGGAGTGTGAAGGCTATTACAGAAGGTACAATCAAATCTTAGTTTGCAAAGTCCAAGGGCCGTATTGTGTTTGCTGAGATCTGTCCTAAAGACCAGGCACGTTAATTGAGAAGTCTCCCATATCTTGTATTTCTGCCCATTTCCGAGATCTCGAGGAAAAGGAAGGGGCTAGAAGGCTACAACCAAG
Organism: Lacerta agilis; assembly: GCF_009819535.1. NCBI lineage: Eukaryota > Metazoa > Chordata > Lepidosauria > Squamata > Lacertidae > Lacerta > Lacerta agilis. Next base: position 68,348,607 of record NC_046313.1, read on the forward strand.
CTCTTCCGCTTCCTGTATGCTGGCTTACGTTCTCAACAAGAGGCAGCCGCTACTAATCCATGCCAGATCTAGTTCCCTTGCTTTATACAGTGCTACCCTGGGTTACGTACTTAATCCATTCTGGGTTACAATACATAACCCGAAAAGGACGTAACCTGAACAATTCATTCTGCGCATGCGCAGACGGAAAAAACCCACGAAAAACGCTCTACGCATGCGCAAATCGCGTGCGTTGGCTTGCGCTTCCGGGTTAGCGGAGTTCTTAACCCAAAAAGTACGCAACCCGGAGTGTACGTAACCTGAGGTAGGGCTGTAAGGGGTCTTTTTTTCAGGCGAATGAAGCTAGAATATTGGTGCTAGGCTACTACTTCTGTTCATTGTGTACATATTTTCTATATGTGTACAGAACTGGCCTCTGCTACATTTCACATCATTCCTTGCTAGGGCCAAAAAGCCTCCTGAGTAGCTGCTTGCTTGCTTGTTCTCCTATGAGGCAGCCAGCATTCCATTAACATCTGTAGCTGTAACCCATTAATTGTGTGGCACCTAGATGTTTTCCATTGAGATTATGATCCCAATGTGGGGTCCCACTGAGATTGGATACAAATGTGCCCCTGCGATAAATCAGTAAAAAGCTCTGGCAGGTGCTTCTATGCTGTTCAGAATGAGAAGGAATTCTGTGATCCTATGACTAGGCTTCTTTGCTTATGCTTCAGCTCCCAGGGGACTCTTTCAGAGAGTTGGGCCTTTCATCACTTGCTCCATTCAGAACATGTGTAAGGTCCGTGGGGTGGTTGCTCGTGAGGCAAGACTCCGACCTGTCTTTTTACAGGTTTATTGTGCATACTATTTACAGTGCAGAGCTACAAGTACATGTCTGTATCAGTCACTCGCAGAATCTGGGAGTGGCCCCTTCCGGCTGTGACCCCAACATAAGAGTTTTGGTATCCGAAATCTCCACTTCCCCTCCTTGTGTTTCACCCCTCTGCACACTTGGGGTGCCGGAAATGGTGTGTCTCCTTCCTCGCCCGCTGAGCGAGGGGAGTGCAGGGTCTCTCCAACATCCCCAGAGCCTCTGCTCCCCAGACCCGGAGCTGCCTGCCCCTCCCCACGGGAGACATTGCTGCTTCCTCCGCTGGAAGAGGAGGTGCTGCTGGTCAGGTGGGGCTGCGGCTCTCTGTAGCATCCTGAGAGCCCTTCCACCACCCTGCACTGAACCAGGGACAGTTCCCTGACAAGATGGTTCCTGTTAAATGTTAGTAGCTTCTCCTTGCTCCCCAGTATTACTTGGGTATGCAACTGCTCATCTAATCTCATCAATAAAACCAGTTCTCCTCTTTCTCCCTTCCCTGTGTGAACATTTGCATTTTAATATCTTAATTTTATTTCATTTTTGAGGATTATGCCCACCCCCTCTCCAAGGAAAGAGCACCTTCCTCCTTTTCTTTTTCTTTGGAGATCACTCGTAGCTGAGTAAGATTGTCTTCCATAAACACTGTTTTAACAGTGAGTCTGTAAGTGACTGTGGAGGCCAATTCTGGATCTGCACATCCTTCCACAGCGGGGACATGGGCTTCTGGGCGGGAGTTGATAATGGTGAAAGTTTGCCAAACATGCCTTCCTCTTAGCATGTTTCTTCATTTTGTCCTGAGTTTGAGTGTCTTCAAAGCCCATGACACCTTTGGTAAAGGCTGTTCTCCAATTGGAGCACTCACAGGCCAGTGTTTACCAGTTGTCGGTGTTTATACTACAGTTTTTTTTAGATTTGCCTACATACCTACCCACCCACTCTATTCTCTTTCCCCCCTAAATAAGCAAAGAGCAGTGTAGCAGGGAGACATTTTCTCTCAAAGCCAGGTGCTTTCTTTCCTCCCCACTTTCCCCTCCTTCCCAAGTCACAGCTGACCTGTTGAGTCACTGACAGCCCTGATAACTCCTAAGCAGTATTCTCTGTAACCCGTCCTAGACACTCCAGAAGGTAGCTGGACCCTGCTGGGAATTCAGCAGGATCTCCTGGTGGTGAGCTGCTCATCTCCCAATTGCCCTCCAAGCCTGGTAAGAAGCTTACCTTGCAGGTCAAGGTGTGGGTTGCTTCACCCTTCAGTCCCCTCCCCATTAATTCTAGGGGAACCTGATAAAATTGGCAGGTGCCGGAGTGAGCTTTCATGCTGTGCTCTTTCTCATAATGCTTGTATGTGAATTTTTAGCAAGGCTGTAGCCAAAAAACCTAATGTGAATGTTTCTTTAGTGTGACTATTTAGCTTTGTTCAAACCACAGGTATGCCTCTGTAGCCCTTCAGGTGTTGCTGGACTCCAATTCCTGTCAGCCCCAGCCAGCATGGCCAATTATCAGGGATGCTGGGATTTGCACTCCAACAACATATGGAGGGTCATAGGTTTCCCATTCCTGATTTTCACTGGCCTAGTTCACACTGAGCCATGGTTTGTTTGCTAGCAGCAAATCACAATGTGAAACCAAGGTTTATTTCTGGCTTATGAGTAATGGTTTGTTTTATCTGTGGTTGGTGCTGTGTCCAAATTCGGTGGCCTTGCTTAACCATGGTTTATTTGGCCACTTCACCCATATGCTCAACGGGCTACAGAGGAATTGAGGGAAGAACAGCTGGAAAACAAACCATGCTTTAAAAAGCTATGGATTGTTTGCTCGCATGTGAGATGATATGTGGTTTGTTGAACAAATTGTGGCCAATACAAATTATGGTTCAGCATTACATTTTAATGTGGTCTCTTTATAGAGCAACACAGAAACAGTAAGCAATGTCATATCGGGAATACCTTAAAAAGAAATCTCAGCCCAAGCCCTGGAGCCCATCAACCTTATGCTTGGAATAAAAGCTCATCCATGGTTTGTGCTAGTTTGTAGTTAAGACACCATAGGCAAACTATGGTTTTGAGCTGCTTGTTTGCTTTAGTTTTCCTTTGGCTCAGCATTCATTTCTCCTTGAAACAATTGACTCCAGAGGTAGAGCAACATCCATAATTGAACTTTATGAATTCTGACATAACACAGCAAACTACGGTTTGATATCTTGGTTTGGCAGCTTATCACAAACACTGACTTTTGAAATAATATAAGTACAGCCATAAAACAAGCCATGATTTGCACTTACAAACCATGGCTTGGCATGTCAGTCGAATACATCCTTACCGTGTTTCTCATAAAATAAGACACCGTCTTATATTTATTTTTCCTCAAAAACCCCCACTATGGCTTATTTTCAGGGGATGTCTTATTTTTTATTACCACAGATTTATAAACGGACCAAGTGAGAGCCATGAGAAGTACTAAATGTGGGTGCAGGCTGCCAAGACTGCACAGCTTATGTACATTCTCTGCTAAACTTTTTTTTTTCTTTAACACAAATACAGTGGTAAGTATTTTTTTTGGGGGGGGGAGGAATTAAGTCCCAATCCCAAAAGTTTAACCTACAAGGATAGGGTCCCCCTGGAACCTAGGGAAAAGCCTAGCAAGTCCCCTGTCCAAAGTGTTGTGTCAAAATGGTGAAATAATAAAAAAACAGAAATTAAAAACTGTTTAGCCATGGGAGGGGGGAGGGGAGATACCCACTTATCTGGCTCGGGGCTCCGCGCAGCACGGTGCTGCTGCTCCTGGGTTCTGCTGCTGGGTCCCGCTGGCTCGGGGCTCCGCTCGGCGCTGCAACAGCAGCCAGTTGTGGGCGCCAAACTGGCAGCCCTCCTCGGCTGGGCCAGGCGGAGGCAAGGCTGCGGGCTCGGCGCGCTCCGATCGGCGCTGCAGCAGCAGCCAGTTGTGGGCGCCAAGCTGGCAGCCCTCCTCGGCTGGGCCAGGCGGAGGCAAGGCTGCGGGCTCGGCGCGCTCCGATCGGCGCTGCAGCAGCAGCCGCTTCCGGGCGCCGAGCCGGGAGCCCTCCTCGGCCGGGCCAGGCGGAGGCGAGGCTGCGGGCTCGGCGCGCTCCGATCGGCGCTGCAGCAGCAGCCGCTTCCGGGCGCCGAGCCGGGAGCCCTCCTCGGCCGGGCCAGGCGGAGGCGAGGCTGCGGGCTCGGCGCGCTCCGATCGGCGCTGCAGCAGCAGCCGCTTCCGGGCGCCGAGCCGGGAGCCCTCCTCGGCCGGGCCAGGCGGAGGCGAGGCTGCGGGCTTGGCGCGCTCCGATCGGCGCTGCAGCAGCAGCCGCTTCCGGGCGCCGAACCAGCAGCCCTTCTTGGCCGGGCCAGGCGGAGGCGAGGCTGCGGGCTCGGCGCGCTCCGGTCGGCGCTGCAGCAGCAGCCGCTTCCGGGCGCCGAACCGGCAGCCCTCCTCGGCTGGGCCAGGCGGAGGCGAGGCTGCGGGCTCGGCGCGCTCCGATCGGCGCTGCAGCAGCAGCCGCTTCCGGGCGCCGAGCTGGCAGGCCGCCTCCTCCTCCTGCCGCGGCTCGTCACTCTCGCTCCATACGGCAACCGTGCAGTAAAGAAGATGGGCAGCAGCTGGAGGGCGGCTCCTCCAGCGGGAAGGAGGCTTGGAGGTGCGGGCAACCTCGCATCTTCCTTGGCGCCCTCCAGAATTGCGCCCAGCACTACGGCTTATTTTCGGGGTATGTCTTACATTTTGTGAACGGTTGAAAATCCTGCCATGGCTTATTTTATAGGGACGTCTTATTTTATGAGAAACACGGTAGTGAAACAAACAGTTGTGTAAATTCCCTTGTGGATTGCAACAAACGCAGACTCCATCAAAGATAGATATTTGAGGACAAAGCTAGTCCTACCGGTATATAGGGTACTTGCAACTCTAAGAGATCTTGTGCAGCACACTGTTTGGTCCTTCAGGTTAAGTAACAAACTATTATACCTGTTTCGCAGAAGGTGGGAGTGCTTCCCCCTGCAGGATGTGAGCTGGAACTGCAGTGGACGAGTGTGGAGGAAGCCTCTGTACTGCCAGATATAGAATGGAAGATTCTCACAGTACATCCTCCTGTGACTGAGGACAACCAGTACAGTAAGGATGCAGGAACAGGGAGCCTCAGGCCAGGCACTTGACTCACTCCCTCTCACACACTCTTGGTTGTGCTTTACTCTGTACTGTGCCATAGGTTTGTCTTAAGTGGGACTAGGTTTGGCTGTCTGGCATAAGTACAGTTTGTAGGGGGACAGCCTGGCTTATGGGAATGGTGAGGGCTCCTGCATAGGTGAGGTGCATTCTTCTTTAATTCATTTTGTGTGGGGTTTTTTAAATCTAACTAAAGAGTAATCTGAGCTTGGTGTACAAATGGGGGATAGATTCATCACCTTGCCCTGAGTGCTAGGACAGCCCAAATAGAGTCAAATAGGATAAATGGAATGAAAGAGTTCAGTATTGGGTAGCCTGGATTCTTCATCCATAGTGTCACTGTAATGTTTGAGCTGCAGAGGAAAATTGGGAGGTGTTATGTACTGAGTTGAATAGGATCCAAACTGCAGCAGTATGATTGGTCCTAGAACAATAGGATTGAGATTGCAGCAGTCTGACTGGTCCCAGAACAATAGGATTGAGATTGCAGCAGTCTGATTGGTCCCAGAACAATAGGATTGAGATTGCAGCAGTCTGATTGGTCTGCAGGAGCCACCCAATCCAGCTCCAGGTGGAAGTGAACCCACACTCTGATTGGCATACAGGAGTATCCCGGAATTAGCCAATCACGTGGGGCCCATTGTGTAAATAGTGTATATAAAGCAAACGTTTTGGGGGAACTACATTCCTCACTACTATGAGCTGAATAAAGAGCATGAAAGTCACACTGGACTCCGAGTATCTTTCAGGAAGGACATTGCACTGATGGTCCTTCGTAACATAAGTTAAAGTCTTAAGACAGGCACCCCCAAACTCGGCCCTCCAGATGTTTTGGGACTACAATTCCCACCATCCCTGACCACTGATCCTGTTAGCTAGGGATGAAGGGAGTTGTAGTCCCAAAACATCTGGAGGGCCGAGTTTGGGGGTGCCTATCTTAAGGCTGCCTTCTGCATTTGGGGCCCTGAGCAGGAGGAGGTTCTAGGTGGAGGAGGAGGGGTGCCTGGAAAGCCCTGGGGTTGCAGGTTGACTCCCCCAGGGTAGTGAAGTTTGAAAAATGGCACTCAGCAGCAAACAGCTAACGTGTGGCCTTTTTTTTTGCAGCTGGCCAGGCATTTGAAGCCCTGTTGCTGACTCCTCGGGGGAACAAACGAGGAGAAAAGACACTTCCCCTGATTGTTTCTCCACATGGTAAGTCACCACAGCTCTTTTCTGATGCCTGCCCTGACAGCTGGCTCCATCCTTCTTTGCTTCCTTCTCGTTGTTCTGTTAGGACCCTATCCAAGGTGATCGTTTTACATTTTTCCCTATGAGAGCAGAAATCTTAAGACTGAATTCCGAAATGTAAAGAGGGCATTTCCAACTTATTGCCTATTTTCTTATTTCCTAAACATAAACCTCTCAGCTGCTGATTGTGAAGGGGGTATATGACAGATCAGTGGTGCCTTGACTTCTCTGAACTCTTTCCCCAAATTGGGAGATGTCCTTTAAAGCTGACATTCTGTTTCCAGGTGGCCCACATGCTGTCTTTGATGCTTGTTGGCGTCCTAAAATGGCAAGTCTCTGCCAGTTGGGTTTTGCTGTGCTCATGGGTGAGTGCCAGAAGACCCCTGTCTCCCTCCCTCCCACCCACCCACCCACATAAACACACTCCTTTCTGCTACTCCTGAGGGCTTGGCGAGAGAGTCAGCACATGCATTTTACTGTGTGTCTAACAATCCAGTGTACAGTTGTGTATTGGATAGGAGAAGGATGCTTTGCTGAAAAGGAATAGCCATTTGACTTCTTGAAGGAGGTCCTCAGATTTCCAATTTCCTCTCAGCCCTCTCACCCCCCCCCCCCAACCTTGAGTGTTGAGCAAGCCAGGAAGTTATTTCCAGTTCTGCAGAGCTGGGTTAAAACTAGCCTTTTTCTGATTCATTCTTACTGCTTGAGAAATGACTCTGCTTCAGAAATACCTCAGCAAGTTTAGTATGCATTGTGACAAAAAGAGGGTGAGATTGTCTTGGTGTGTCCTACCTAGCAGAAGTTGGGAAACAGAACAAGAAGTTCCCTGTCAAATGGCCCTCAAGGGGTTTTATGTGTGTGAGAAGACAATGGAGCCTCATTTGACCTAAAGCTAAGGGTTTGGAGAGGCAGAATTTTCTGTACTCTGCAACCCAGGCTGCGGCTTGTACTGTAATTCAGTTTCTAGGCAGCACTTAAGCCAGTTTCCTGGTTCAAATATTGTGGCGAACTGTGATTTACCTGGAAACCAGGAAATCCACTCTCAAGCCAGACATGTGCCAGGAGTAGAGAAGCACTCAAGCTGAGTGCTTGTTTCCATTCCATATTGTAATGGCAACATTATGTCTAATAATAATAATAATTTATTATTTATACCCCGCCCAACAGGATATTGTCTTGCATGTGGGTTGTAACAGTTTCATATGTGTTCCCTGCGCTGCATGTTCACTGTGCCACAGACACCTCAGGGGAGCAGGAAAGCCCTGAATGCCCCTTGAGGCCACAACCACTCACACTTTGCTTGGCCTTTTTTTCTGGGCAGTGAATTACAGGGGTTCCCTTGGCTTTGGGCAAGCCAGCATCGAGTCTCTAATCTCCCATGTGGGAGTGCAAGATGTGGAGGACACTCAGGTAAGCCCCTTTCCCTTCTTTCCCCATTCCCTGGGGTAAGGCCAAGCTTTGATGATAAAAGAACAAAGGATGATAATGGCACTGAGTATCAGTTTGCCCTGCTTATAGTAGCAGGCAACCCATTTCCCCTTTAGCAGCTGGTGGGGCTGCATGGGTGGGGCCCTGTCGCTATCCTGGCTTCCCAACACCATGGGCTGCTGCAGCTTACTGAAGGCTGAGGGGTAAGGAGTTTAGCGCATAGTGGCAGGGTCATTGAATGGGCTCACGCTGCTGCACCATGCTACGACGTGGGAAGGAGAGGTAATCACAAAGCCCACCTAAAATTATCTATAGGCTCTGCACACATGAAGACTGTTCCTTCTGTTCAGCCCCTTTCATCTCAGCAGATTGTGAAAGGTCATGGCAAAGCCATACCTGCCAGCTTGACTGATGGCAAAGATCTCCTTGGTCAAGTGTGAGATACGTTTTTGAACAGCAGAACCCCTGGACCTTGAGCCCAGGGGTATTAATGTGACAGCCCCATGCAGAGACATCTGTATGCATCTCTCTGCCTGCATCCCTCAAGAAGACACCTTCTGCCTTGTGCAGTCAGTTGACGTTCACTGAGCTTTGGGGATTGAGGCCAGGTGGGGCCGGGGAATCATATGTGAGAGTGGATATGATAGAGCACAGGCTCAGGATTGAGGGCTGCCTTCCCCACCGCTGTTGGTTGAGCCTTTTTGGAAAGAGCCTTGCACCAGTCCTTGCAAATATACCTGACTTCGACTTATTTCGGCTCTGGCAGCTGGCAGTGAAATTGGCACTACGGACAGAACCTCTGGACCCAGATAGAATTGCTTTGCTGGGAGGGTCTCATGGTGGCTTTGTCTGCTGCCATTTGATTGCCCGATACCCAGAGATGTACAAAGCCTGTGTAGTCAGAAGCCCTGTCATCAACATGGCCACTCTACTGGGGACCTCTGACATCTCTGACTGGTAAGGAACTTAATTTCTTCATCTTTTTCTGCCTTGCCCAAGCCATTTTCATTCACCCATCTCTCTACCATGTCCCCTTCCTGAGTCAGTTTGAGCCAATCTCCCCAATCCTCACGATTCAGGTTGCATTCACCCTCTCTTCTTCTCTGACCCCATTGCCCCACTCAACAAGGCCACTTCTACAGCTATCTGAAAATAGTTTTTTGTTTGGCTCCTTGGTAGAGCTCAGGATTGAGGGTGTGATGCTAACAGACTGCATCGTTTCCATAGGAGGTATGCAGTGCTAGGTCTGCCATACTGCTTTGAGAGGATTCCTTCTGAGGAAGACCTGACTGCCATGCTGCTCTGCTCCCCTATAATTCATGCTGCAAAGGTAAGAGACAGTTAGTAGAACTGTTCATTGGATGTAGCACGTGTCCCTCTAGCAAGTGCCGTTTTTTGTTGGTTCATCCCCCAACCCACCCTTTGTGCCATATTTAGGGCTCTGTGCAAAATATGGTCTGAAGCTCAACATCAAATAAACTAAGATCATGGCCACTGGTCCCATCACCTCCTGGCAAATAGAAGAGGAAGAAATGGAGGCAGTGAGAGATTTCACTTTCTTGGGTTCCATGATCACTGCAGATGGTGACAGCAGTCCAGAAATTAGAAGACACCTGCTTCTTGGGAGAAAAGCAATGACAAACCTAGACAGCATCTTAAAAAGCAAAGACATCACCTTGCCGACAAAGTTCCGTATAGTTAAAGCTATGGTTTTCCCAGTAGTAATGTACGGAAGTGAGAGCTGGACCATAAAGAAGGCTGATCGCCGAAGAATTGATGCTTTTGAATTATGGTGCTGGAGGAGACTCTTGAGAGTCCCATGGACTGCAAGAAGATCAAACCAATCCATTCTTAAAGAAATCAGCCCTGAGTGCTCACTGGAAGGACAGACCCTGAAGTTGAGGCTCCAGTACTTTGGCCACCTCATGAGAAGGGAAGACTCCCTGGTAAAGACCCTGATGTTGGGAAAGATGGAGGGCACAAGGAGAAGGGGACGACAGAGGATGAGATGGTTGGACAGTTCTCGAAGCTACTAACATGAGTTTGGCCAAACTGCGAGAGGCAGTGAAGGATAGGCGTGCCTGGCGTGCTCTGGTCCATGGGGTCACAAAGAGTCGGACACGACTGAACAACAACAGTATTGCCCCAGTTTGGCACCAAAACTGTACTGCAGCTTAATTTGCATTTGCAGTATAGAATTCAGCATCCTGAGAACCCTTAGGGCTGAAGACAGACTTGACTGTATGTGAAAAATGCTTCCTGATATTTGAGCAGCCAGAAGAAAAGCTAAATAGGATTTCTGGTGTGTGTGCATAATCTCAATGTCCTTAATGGCAACAGGAATGCCCTTGACTATATCTATAAATAGCAGAAGCCAAATAGGCATCTAGGTTCCACTGGCTTCATTTGCATGGTCTATATAGTTGCAAGGTTCTAATTTTCTTGGCACAGCATTTTTATTTTTTACTTTAGTGAAAAGGCAGATTTTGGTACTTTGCTCCAGGCAAGAAGCAGGGCCTTGTTTTTGTTAGTCACACACTCCTTCTCCTACAGGTGCGCACACCATTATTGATGTATGTGGGTGCCAGGGACCGGCGAGTGTCTCCGTACCAAGCTCTGGAATATTACCGTGTGCTGCGAGCCAGAGGTACCCCTGTGCGGTGAGTTCTCATCCTTTGCCTTTCACATATTTGGGTTAGCAATCTTCACACTTTAGCTTGAACAGAATCCCATGCCCGGTAGCTGAGCTATTCTCTCTTCCAGAATGTATTGAAACAATCAGTGTTTGTAGAACACAAGTCTCTCGCAAAACTAATCCAAATATGAGAGCATGCATACTTTGAGGAGTGTGTGTGTTGCTTGTGCAATCCTTCTGTTCCCAAAACATGCCAGGACCCTTCTTCCAAGCTTTTCACATTGCATATGCATAAACTGCTCTGATTTCTCCTCAGTGTTGTTCCTTATGTTTGGCCAAGGCCTTCTCTTAAACATGGAGAGTGAACACACCAAGGAATTAAGGTTTCTCTATATTTGACTACAGTACGCTTGGAATCACCGGCTTGGTGGCTGTTGGTGGAATAGCACCCTCAGTCACTTCCACTTGGTGTTCATGAAGCTTCTGAGCCCCTCCTCGGTTTGCTGCCCCATTAAACTTGAGGTGGTGAGAGGGATTACCTTCGTGCTCTTCTGGAAAAGTGCATGGAATTGAATGGGGAAGCTAGAAGAGTAATTCTTCTCACTTTCTCCTTCAGCTGTATATGCTTAGACTCAGGTCAGTACCTGAGCAGCTGAATGGTAAGCAGAATAAGATGAGAGGAGAGGAAGGAAAGCAGTTTGGGAGTCTAGGAGGAGCAACTGGTGGCAGGTGGAGGGAGGAGGCAGAGAGGTGAAAATTGGGTGCTGCAGGAGTCAGTAGAGAAAGAGAATTAAGTGCCAGAAAGCAAAGGCACACACATGTATTTGCAAGTTGGATACAGTAAAATTGATCCTCTTGAAATGACACAATTTATTCTTAAGCATCACCAGCATCATTGTGTATGTCTGCATTGACAGAACCAGGAAAATGACAGCTCTGGAACTTTCCAGTCCTGCCACGGCACAAAACCATGGATCCAAGGCACAGGTCATCCTGGGAATTCTAGAGGATCAGCTTTAATTCTACTGGATCTGACTTTTACCCAGACCCCATAGGAAAGCAAAGTCTGTGTGTGTGTGTGTGTGTCCGTGCATCTGTTGTGAGGGGAAATGATTTGAGAAGGTGACAAAGAGAAAAGAACAACCGGAGGGGGTGGTGCTGATGACATTCTCTCATAATTCCAAATGCTTCCAGAGGACCAAAAAGGTTGGTGGCTCCTGAGCTATGCCATCCTTGCCTCCTTTTGCGCATTGTGTCCTGCCTAAATGAGATTTCTTATCAGAAGCAGCAGCAAGCTAACCAGTAGATGGTGCTGGTGCTTCAGTATCTCCCCTTTCAATCAAAGGGGAGAAATTCCCTTTACGGCTTATGCAAAGCGTACTCTAGGTACACTATATTATTACTACTTTGATCAGTTTTCACTCAGTTAAGTAATTGTCCACACTTTGGATACTCCTTTAGATCATTATTGTATGGCTGTGTGGCGTGGTTTCTTTTAAAATTGTAATATCAGGGAAACGATGCAATATGTAACAAACCTAAAGTTGAACAACTCTGTATCTGGAAAGACTAGCTTCAGCATCTAACTTGCATTACAAAAGAAGCTAAATGGACAGGTACAAGATAATCTGTAAGTGCTAGAAGCAGATTATGGAGGACTTCAGCAATAAATATCTATGGCTGGGTTGCAAGGCATCAATACCAAAGGGAAGTAAGGATTGAACTGAGAGAAGATATGGAAGGATAAGAGAAAACATTTCAGAGTTACTTTTCTATATGGTAGCTGTGTGGAGACATTTTGGTCAAAAATAACAGTAAAGGCGGCGGCGGGAGGGGGGGACTTGGGTCAAACTACATTTTATAATCTGTTCTGTTTTTGCTAACCTGTAAAAAAAGTCCATGTACAGCTAAAGGAATTGATTTCATATAGTGGGGTTGCCAGCCCAATGCCCACAGGAACCATGGTGCCTGCAAAGGCTGTAATTGGTACTTACAAACAAGGTCCCCAGACTCTGAGCTGCTTCTTTAAAAAAAATATGAATGTCTCTAACCCTCCTAGAAAGAAGTTATGGAGCAAACTGTGGAGGTACCCTTCTAAATGATTTCTGTAAAATGGGTGAGGCTGGCTTCTTCTGCCTGTCATTGTTTCTAATTATTGATGTTAGAGCTGTGATTGATAAGTGAGTTGTTTGAGCACCAGGCAGCAGGAATTGCTGGGGTTCTAAAGAGCTGCTGTGTCCCCGCCCCACCCTCTTAGTGTACCTTTCCTGCTCTGTTTTTCTAGGAGTCCTTGGAATCGCCACTATTTGCCCTGCTCTTTTCCCCTATCAACCAGGATGCACTTTTCCTGTGTTGACTTTGTCTAAGATCAGGTTATTTTCTGCAAATATTACTACACAGTAAGTGAAGCTAGGTGTTAAAGCAGGCATCCCCAAACTCAGCCCTCCAGATGTTTTGGGACTACAATTCCCATCATCCCTGACCACTGGTCCTGTTAGCTAGGGATGATGGGAGTTGTAGTCCCCAAACATCTGGAGGGCCGAGTCTGGGGGTAACTGTGTTAAAGAATCCCCTCCTCAAATAGCAAATGCAAAACATTGCAATGAGCCTTATGACATTTTTGTAGGTGCAGGAACTGTTGTCCAGGCACTCGTTTAGTATTAATTGTTTAGTTAGCTTAAAGTACAATGGTGTACATGTCTTATTCAGAAGTATTTCTCCTTGTGTTTAATGGGGCTAACTCCCAGGTAAGTAGTTGCAGGATGGCAGCCTAGGCTTTGGTTTAGGATTGGCATGGAATAAAACAGGGGTCTTGATCTGTAACTCCACACTGACTTCCCATGATAAATTTGAGGTATTCCAGGGGACAGGGGAGCAGCAATGGCTGTACACACTATTTTTTGTGTTATGCCTGTGGCAGCCATTTTGTGACAGGCACACTCAGCACTCTCAAAATTCAAAATGTGCTCAACTGGTCCAAAGAGGTTGGCAACCCCTGTCTTATATGCCTATTTACTACAAAATCATGGTATGAAAAATATTGGGGAAAGGCTCAGGTACCAAACAGGACTGAATGGGAATTGAAAATTTATTAATAGGCAGTAATGGAAAGCTTACAAGTTATATAAGGGTTAATGAAGGAAAGGAAAAGAATAAGAGACTTGTTCAGAACTGGAAAAAAGATGTTTGTTTTTTATTGGTATAATAGGGCACATACTTCAGGAACTTTACATTTTTTTACTTGACATGCTGTAACAAGAAACAGGTAGTGAAGGGCAAAATCAAAGTATGGATGTACTGTATAGCGTGGAAGTGTTGCATAGCCTAGTTATGTTATTAAACTTGAAATGCATATGCGTTGCATTCCTACGTAAATTCCAAATGGCGGCTGCAGTACACAGCGGAAACCATAGTTCGTCTTCAGTTGCACTATTATGCTTACAAAGTAGGCTGCAAACTTTCAAATCTTGTACATTCTTTCTCAGACATAGCTGTTTAGAGGAAATCTTTTTTTAAAGACTGTGTTACATTTTATAGCAGAAGAGCTGAAGGGAAACAGAAGGGTTGTGGAAAGGTTGGCACAAAGACCACCCCTGTTAATACAATCAGTTTCCTATATCCACAGGCATCAGAATATAGTACATGATCCACAGATAATATAACTGGTGTCCCTGGCCGTCTATTGACATCTCATCCTGCAGAGCAATATGGTTCCTTCTTACAAAGCCAAGTAGGTTGTGGAACACCCATGATTTAGCAGACCTATTTTCCCATGCTTCGGCTAGGCTGTAGGATCACCTGGGGTAGCCAGAAGACAAAGGGGTGTCTGAGTTTTGCCCTGAAGAGGCAGTTCAGACATCGTTAGAATTGTTCACAGAAAGCCGCACAAATGCCTTGCGCTTCTACTTTTTTGTGCTTCAGATCTAGTGTACAAAGGGGGAGCATTTATCAAGATGTAAAGGTTGGGACGCAGTTTGAAAACAGTGACCCAGTGCTGTTACCTATGCATCACTTCAAAGATAGAGTATTAGTTAGTTTAAAATGCCATGTTATGACAAAGTGATCGAGATTCACGGGGGTAATTGAATCATTCAGTCAGCCAGTGCTAGCTGGATAAAGTTCTCTTTAAGGTGGATGAGCTGTTGAGGGTCAGGTTAAATTTGAGGCTTGCTAGAAAGAAAGAACGAAAGAGCTGGTACAGAGGGTGCTTGATTGGAACTGAAGCAAGGGAAGGAAGGGGGGCTTTAATGCTTTGTCCCCACCATGGAATCAATTGGAAGGAAGCACCCATTTGCCGAAACAGGAGTATTCCTTTCATTATGAACAGCAAGCATGAGGAGTGATTCTGATTGGAAACTGGAGCAAAGGACTGAAGCCACCTTGTCACCATACAATAGTCCCAGTCCAGCTTCCCCATGCCCTGCAGTGTCAGCTCTTAACCTTTAAAAAACAAAAACAAGCAACCCAGGGCAAACTACATGACAATCATGATATTTAAGATACCTGTGGTATTTTTTTAAGGCTTTGTTATTGAAAGAATCTGGGTAGCTGCCAGCTTGAGTTTGGGATTAACCAACACCAGGAGGATAGCCTGAGCGGGGGAGAACATCACTATCACCACTGAACACACTATTGAACCAAATATCTGTTCTGGTTTTTCAAAGCTTCTAAAGACAATCAATAGTTGCGCTATGTAAAAAGCAACATAAATGATGAGGAGAGAGAGCACAGTCCCAGCTGCCTTGATATGAGCTTCTGTTTGGCGGCTCCTAAAACTGGCTCCTTTACCTGTCATATTGCAGATATGTCTGCAGAGTGAGGCTACAACCGTGATGGAGCAAAGTAAAGTCACAAGAAGGGGACAGCTTGAACCAGTAATTGAAAAGAAGACTTTGAAAGAACTGTCAGTTTCTACCCATGAGTATCCTTGAGTCGTGTTTGTTACGTTGGCTGTTGCGATGTTCTGATGTTGCATTGAAATATTATGAAATGCATAGGCAGAAAAGAGCAAGGAGACAGCTAGAGATCCCGCAATAAGCCAGGTCACCAGGTGTGATATCCTCAGCTTGCACCAAAGGAAGAGGGAGTGGGTGCTGTTCACTATCTTGATGCAATAGAAGACGCAAAGCCAGGCAAGGAGCCAATATCGGAAGAATATGACACAGCTTGCAAAGACATAAATCATTCGCATCATTAAGTAATTGAACTCCAACTTTAAGTAGTAAATGATTGGTGTTGAAGTCATCAAAACTGTGGCACAGATATTGGACATTCCCATGGACAGAAGAAGTTGTTCCTTGGCAGCGAGGGTCCTGCATTTAGCCCATTCAACAACCATCACTGCAGTTATAAAGCCATTGGAGATGAACCCACCGAGGGCCATGTCGATTACAACCACCAGAAAGGCAATGATTTGCAAAGAAGGCATATTTCTGGATTCTTGCAGATTGCTGTATAGGTAGTTGTTTACCAGCCAAAGTTGTTGAGTTCAAATGAAGAGTGTGGTAGGAGATCAGCAGCATACTTTTTAAAGCATTAGGAGCTATGCAAATGAACTGCATCAGACTACCAATTTCCATAATGCTTTTATTGGGGGTAGTGGTGTTGATACTAACTATATAGAAGGGCTTCCTGCCACACAACTTTGTATGTATCAGGAATGCTGCTCCAATTTGGTGTTTATGTGAATAAGAAAGTTAGCCATAGACAACCCCTTTTGTGGCCCACATTTTACTGCTCACTTAAAGAATAGCAGGAGCTGGAAATACTGCTGTTGAAACAAGGAATAATCCACCTCTGTAAACCACATTTGGAAGATGTTAGCTGGCTTGCTTACCCTCCGGTCCCCCTCATTTTGGTTTACAGGAACTTCATAGTCAATTCTTATATTTGCTCCCAGATCATAAGCAAATTCTCAGGCCCCAAACCTTGCACAGCCCTTGTCAGTGCAGTTTACCTTCCTAGTTCCTAGCTGCTCATCTCCTCACATGCTCCCTGAAAACATGGTTTCTTCTTCATGAAAAGATGCACAATGGACGAGGCAAGCTAGAAACCAGCATGGGATGGTCAAAATAGCAGAGTTAGCTCAGAGGCCTGTGTTTAAACACTATTTTACTTTTTTTAAGTTTTACCAGGAGCATTTCTACTTATTTGGAGTAGTGTATAATTGAACTACAGAAGCATAAATTTTGGTGACCAGTTCTCAGCTGACTTACTGAATATGCTGAATGCCTATTGATGCTTAAATCAACTTCAACCCTGCACTGTCCCATAGGACATGCAAAATGTGAAACAAGCTTTTAATACTGTCAGATGCTTTCATTTCTTCTTTTTAGTTTCCCCCAAAGGACCTCAATACTTGTCATCCCGAGTAAAGAAATTTACAGTGCTCAAGGATGCTGTCCATGCCAAGATCTCATACTTATATTGAGTCAACAGACACAGTCCAATTCAATTTATTTATTTGCAGTTTTTATCACCCACATTCATTGAATATGTCTACTTGAAAGTTAATCCTATTTTGTTATATGAGCTTGTTCTTAGGTGAGTGTACATAGAAATCTAGGTAACTGGTGTGTTTATCTTTCAGATTATGATAGGCTTTTTTATTCTTTTGTGTAGGAAGGAGCAACCCATAGCTCCAGATGTTCCTGAGCTACAGATCCCATCAACTAGCATTGTTCAGGGGTGATGGGAGCTGTAATTCAGCAATATCTGGAGGTTCACCACACCTGCTTAAAAAGCACTTAGGTTTGTTTACAACTATTTGCCAAAAGTGAAATGTAAATATGGGTCCCTGATAAAGCACAGTGGTAACTATATCCATTCCTTATTTGCATTCCTGAAATTGCCACTAAGGATTAAGTAGACTTAAGGTGACAGCAGATAATCTATTAACTATGAAAATATTGTTAGGGAAATGTAATGGATAAAATATCCCTATTTACGCTTTGTTGTTTAGTCATGTCCGACTCTTCGTGACCCCATGGACCAGAGCATGCCAGGCACTCCTGTCTTCCACTGCCTCCTGCAGTTTGGTCAGACTCATGTTGGTAGCTTCAAGAACACTGTTATTTACACTGGATTCATCCATTTCAAAAAAGAGAGCCTTCGATATAATCGAAACCTGGGCTGTACAATTAGTGATACAAAACTGCAGAATTGACAGCAGATACAACCAGCTATTGCAAGAAAATAGCAAATAAGGCAACAGCAACATATCATCTCCATGTAAAGACCCACCCAATACCTTTAAGAAGAGACATAAGACAATAAGTTAGCTTTATCACCTAAACTACATTCACCTAAGCTATTTACATTCACCTCGGAAGGTGTGTTAAAAGCTGGAGTGGTTTAAAAAAAAGGAATCTGTGTTAACAGAAGATATCTAAATTTTCTATGATATGCAGGTGATATGGTTATAATAATGAAACATCGACAAGAACTACAAGAAATGCTGGAATAACTGAACGAAGAATCAAATGAAAAATAAAAATACTTCTTTAGACTCGAAAGCTAAAGTGTTCAATATGTGCATATTAGCTTTGATGTGTTATGAAGAACTGGACACACAAAGAAAGACGAACATTTAAAGAATAATAAAACATGCCATGGGACTCACGATGTTAGGAATATCATTAAAAGATAGAAAAGCTAATAATTGGGCACAACAAAGACTGAAAGTTGTAATGGTAAAGGCCGTGAAGCTAAAGTGGACTGGTCATGTGGCCGGAGATGATTCAGGCCAATGGAATAAAACAGTGATAGTATGGTGACCCTACAGTTTTAAAAGACCACCTATGTGATGGGTGGACAATCCAAAACTAACAGTAGAACTTATTTGGATGCAGGAAGCAAACAACAGAAAGTGATGGAGAGAACCTGAAGAGGGGTATATCCAAAGATGGATGTGAAATGCTGTAGAAGAAGAAAGAAAGATGGGAGTATCTTTATTTAGATGCCTGAAAAGTCTAATTCTTGCATTACCTCTGTGCTTCAGTTGTCCCTTGGGATTTGGATAATAACTTTCATACAAGGCAGGAGAAAATGCAGACTAATGTTGAAGAAAGAATGTGTGATTTGAGCACACAGAAAATGCAATTTTACACAATGTTGAGGGAGAGACATTTGGTGTACAATGAAAGAGAAACAATATGCAAAGAAATGATCATATAGAAACATAAGAGCGGGGTGGGGTGGGGTGGACCCGTATGCATGTTTACTCAGAAGCAAGCCCTATTCTGGTCATTTCCTTCTGGGTAAGCAGGCATAGGATTGGGCATTGTTCACTTACCTTGATACAACAGAAGATGCAGAGCTAGAAAGAGCCAAAATGGGGATAATATAAGAAAGGCTGCAAATAGAAAATGCTGTGAATTCTCCAAGTGGTTCCTAAACACTTTATATAGTAATTAATGAAAACTGTAGTCAGTAAAACTGTCTCGCAGACATTGGGCATCGTTTGGAACAGAAGATGCTAACTAGTAGTGAGGTTCCCACGCTTAGCCCATTCAGTCATTATAACTATAAAGTCATTGCAAATGAGCCCGCAAAGGACCAAGTCAGCTGCAGTTACCCAAAAGCCAATGTTACAAACATTGCCCAAGGAAAGACATGAGTTGAACCCTCTTCTTTTCAGTCACTGGTTCTGGCTGTCCCTTTCATGAATCCCCCCCCCCAAAAAAAGCTAAGTACTATTACTATAGTCATATTGGTTAAGTGTCATACCGCAGGGCAGAAGCTCAGCTGTGAGGACATCACCATCCCAGAAATCTCATCCTCACAAGGTGTTTTTGCCCTTGCTGAAAATAGGGATGAGCTTGAAGCTGTAATGAAATGCTCGGAGGCACTTGGTTATGCTCCTTGGCTGAGAAACATCCAGGCCCCAGGCGATAATCAGTGGTAGTAGTATTATAAGCATGGTTTGCATTAGACGTGACACTAGGTTTTTAGAAGATCAGCCACAACAACAAACTACTGCCTCTGGTTGAGAAGTGCTGAAAACAGGACTGCCTTACACCACAGAGCAGGCATTTTCAACTCCCAAGGGACTGTGATCTACTCCCAGTACAAAAAAACTGAAGAAGTGTGCATGCACACTGAAGAAGTGTGCATGCACACGAAAGCTCATACCAAGAACAAACTCAGCTGGTCTCTAAGGTGCTACTGGAAAGAATTTTCTATTTTGTTACAAAAAAACTGGCAGTGATAAACCCATTGTCATTGGAGGGGGGAGGAGCGTGTGTGAGGTGGGTGGATTGCCCAGAGTTTTTGAGCTTTTGGGGGGAGGACTGCACAGAGTTTTTTAGCTTTCCCCCCATAACTTTTTGTACACAACAAGGATCCCGCGATTTACCAGGATCAGCCTGGGGATCTATTGGTAGATCACTATCTACTGGTTGAACATCCCTGCCATAGAGGTTTTTCCTGACTTAAGGGACACCCTCATTCCTCGGAACAAGTTCCAGCTGAACTGAGGTACTTGCTAACAATAAACTTAGAGTTGCAAAGTTTGAAGGGACCCAGAGGGTTGTTTAATCCAACCCCCTGCAATGCAGGATTGATTGCCGCATAAATTGATACGTTTATCTGTCAAATTATGATAGGTTTTTCTTTCATCAGTAACTTGAAAGGCATAAATTTGTTCACAGCTGTTTACAGAAAGGAAAATGCAAAGATGTGTGCCAGAGATAGCAGAGTGGTAAATATATCCCCCCTGTATTTGCATCCCTGTGGTTGCTGGTGAGGAATTAAACAGGCTTGAGACAGTGCCTTTGTTTAGATTTATGAAACTTCTAATTCTTTCATTACCCCTCTGCTTCAGTTGCCCATTGGGATGTAGATAACAACAGAACAGAAGGAAACACAGGCAATTAATTTGACGAATATGGTTCTACATGTCTATACTTTTGAATAGCTGCTCTTTTTTGTATAAGTAAATGTGGAAGGTCACAATCAAATGGCTCTGAACTAAAGCTCATACATCAATCATAAGGATAATCCCACTGCCCTGCAGAGGAATAGATAGGATTGCTAATTTCTTTCTAGTCATTCATATTGCTTACTCATTCAGACTAGGCATAAACATTGCTAGCAAAGTACTCAAAAGGACTGTTGAGATGCCTATAGCAACAAATTGTTCATTTGAAGTTACACACCAGCTCCTAGTTTTTCTGCTGAAATAGACATCTCAATTGCCCTTCTGTGCAGTGCAGTTCTGGGGAAGATAGCTGTGGAGTTGGAAGGTTCTCGTGGTGATTTTGTTGCCATTTATTTGGTCCCAGAGATGCCCAAAGCCTATGCAGACAGCTGCCCTGTCATCAACGTGGCCACTTTATTGGGGAACTCTGCCCACCCTTAACTGGTAAGGAACTTACTTGGTTCAGTAGTTCTGCCTTATTAATTGTAGAGTTGGAATGTTTAGTCAGAATCTTCTTTCTTGTTATTTGAATCCATTGGTTCAAGTCCTGCCCTCTGGAGCAGGAGGGCGGGGGGGAAGCTTGCTTCATCTTTCATGTGACAGCCCTTGAGATATTTGAAGATGGCTAGCATATCACCTCTCAGTCTCCTCTTTTCTAGGCTAAACATACCCAGCTCCCTCAACTGTTCCCAATAAGGCTTAGTTTCCAGACCCCTGGTCATCTTGGTTGCCCTCCTCTGCACACGTTCCAACTTGTCAACATCCTTCTTAAATTGTGGTGCCTAGAACTGGAGGGAAAAACCTCTCCAGGTATGATCTGACCAAGTCATAATAGAGCCGTACTATTGACTTCCCTTGATCTGGACACCATACTTCTGTTGATGCAGCCTAGAAGAGCATTAGCTTTTTTTTGCTGCTGCATCACACTCTTGACTCATGTTACACTTGTGGTCTAATAAGACCCCTAGATCCTTTTCACGTGCACTACCGGCAAGCCAGGTGTTCCTCATCTTATATTTGTGCAGCTGGTATTCCTGCCTCATTGCAAAACCTTATTTTTGTCCCTACTGAAATTCATTGTGTTAGTTTGAGCCCAGTTCTTCAATGAGTTAAGGTTATACTGAATCCCAATTCTTCCTTTTGTGGCGTTAGCTATCCCTCCCAGCTTGGTGTCATCTGTAAATTTGATGAGCATCCCCTCAATTCCTTCATCCAAACCTTTTATAAAGACATTGAACAACAGCGGACCTAGGACAGAACCCTGTGGCACCCCACTTCTCGGTTCTTTTTTGGATGATGAGGGACCATTAGTGAGCATTCTGGGTTCAATCAGTCAACCAGCTACAAAGGTCTGAGACCTGCGGGTATAGGGTGGTATATAAATCCAATAAATAAAATAAAAATAAAAATCAGCCCAACAGTTACCTCGTCCAGCCTACATTTTACTGCTTCTATACAAGAAATAGTAACCAATAATAGCATACTTGATGCAATTCATCAATGCAATTATCTATGCTAAATATGGAGATGTGTGATAGTAATGTGTTTGGGTTTGATTCAACTATTTTTCAGAAGCAGGGCTAATTTGCATGGTTTACCTTGGGAAAAATGTTGGGTGATATTTCAGAGTACATTTGGTTTTATCAGGAGACAGATCAACCCTAATGATAGACACACTGCCATGATTAGTACTAGATGATCATTTCTTCCCATGTCTGTTGTGATGACTGTCTTCACATGCAGGGAAAGTCCCTAACTCACTGAGGGTTTGAGACCCATCGACTTCCCTCACCTGGTTTAGCCGGCTATTCGAAGCCGTTAGCAGGGTGTGGCCACAGTTGCATGCTGACAGCTTCCAGAAGCCACAGGTGAGAGCTGAGAGCACGGTGGGGCCCAAACGTGGACAGACTACACTAGAAGGAGCATGATGCATTCCCCATCAGAGGTACTGCCCCTTCCAGCAACTCCTGCAGCCAAGCTGGTGCCAAACGTATTGCCCTGCTTTCCTTTAGACTACCGGTACATCAGCAAGGCTGAGAAAGGGTCTTGTTGTCTGGGCAGCCCAGGACCTCCCTATACACTGCTCAGGCTTACACTCTGGAGAGGTCACTTCAGCGCTGCTTCAGTGGTTTGTCTTCACCCTAGAGGCATACTCCATTGCCTCTCAGCACTGATGGAATGCCAACAACAATGTCATACCTGACAACACAGCTACAGATAATGAAAGGTCAGCTGTTCTATCAAACTTGTATGGCAGGAGATGCAAAATGGCCAGGTACAAGACAACCAGTCTTGGGTATACCAGGAAGGAGCTCACTGTTAGGGTTGAACAGAAGTGTTAGGGTTATACCGCTTAGGAACATTTAATAGTAGGCAAAGTGGTCTAAACCACTGAGCCTCTTGGGCTTGCCAATTAGAAGGTCAGCAGTTCGAATCCCCGCAACGGGGTGAGCTCCCATTGCTCGGTCCCTGCTCCTGCCAACCTAGCAGTTCGAAAGCACGCCAAAAAGTGCAAGTAGATTAATAGGTACCACTCCGGCGGGAAGGTAAATGGCGTTTCCGTGCGCTGCTCTGGTTTCACCAGAAGTGGCTTAGTCATGCTGGCCACGTGACCCGGAAAATCTGTCTGCGGACAAACGCCGGCTCCCTCAGCCTATAGAGCGAGATGAGGGCCACAACCCCAGAGTCGTTCGTGACTGGACTTAACGGTCAGGGGTACCTTTACCTTTACCTAAAGGGAAATTAAGGAAAAGCTTCTATACTTAAGTAAGGATTAATTTAGAGAAGGAAGGGAAGAGTCAAAGAAAACATTCAAAGTTATGTTCTCATATGGTATCTGTGTAATGAAGCAAAGAGGTTTTGGTCATCGATATAGAATATAACAGACAAAAATGACCCTGTGGCAATTTAGATTTTAGAATCCATTATATTTATACTAAGTTGTACAAATGAGTCCATGGTCTTAATGCCATGTATCATTGTAGCTGCGAGATTGTGTTATGCAGAATAGGTAGGGAAAGGTTCGTGGCAAAGTGGGTGACATAAACGTAGGAATATGCTGTAATGGGAAGCTTAGGCATTGCATGAGGGTGAAAGGAGGAGGCAAAAAATTAACAGATTTGTTCAGCAAATTAGTAGCACAATAAGGCAAAAACAACAACAACAACAACAACAACAACAACAACAACAACAACCCCACACCTTCTAGTTTTTCCTTTGAATTTAAGGCTATGTTTTTGGAAGCATCTGCATAGCTGCCTGCTTGAGCTTGGGATTAGCCAACAGCAGGATGGCACCCTGTGCAGGGGAGTACATTAGGATCACTGCTAGACACACTGAATAAACAGGGGTGATACTTTCAACATTTTCAATTACAATTATGGAATGTGCCACATAAAAAGAAATGTAAACGATCAGGAGGGAGAGCACTGTCCCAGCTGCCCTGATATGAGCTTTCGTTTGGAGGCTTTGAAAACTGCCTCCTTTACCTGTCATCTTGCAGACATGTGTGCAGAGTGAGGCTACAATCACAATGGAGCACAATAAAACCAGAAGAAGGGGACAGCCAGTAGCAGTAATTAAAAAAAAGGTTTGCAGAGAACGGTGAGGTGGGGTTGCTTTATTTCCTTGAGTCACATTTGAAGTGTTGGTTGCTGTGTTGCTCTGGAGCTGAAAAGAAATGTGTGGGATTGTAATCAAGGAAACAAAAAACGAAAAGACTTGAGATCCCACAAGAAGCCAGGGCAGCAGCTGCGATATCCTCAGCTTGCACCAAAGGAAGAGGGTGTGGGTGCTGTTCACTATCTTGATGCAATAGAAGACGCAGAGCCAGGCAGTGAAACAAAATCGGGTGTATGAGACAAAGGTTGCAAAGAAGTAGAATGTTTGAAACACTAAGCCATTGGTTGAGTTGGTTATGAAGAAATTAGTAATGACTGCAATCTCACAGGCAGTGGCAAAGATATTGGACGTACCCAGAGAGAGAAGTAGTTGTTCACAAGTTGCAAGACTCTTGCATTGAGCCCATTCAGTGACCATCACTGCAACTATAAAACCGTTGGAG
The DNA here is from genome assembly GCF_009819535.1 of Lacerta agilis. Classification (NCBI taxonomy): domain Eukaryota; kingdom Metazoa; phylum Chordata; class Lepidosauria; order Squamata; family Lacertidae; genus Lacerta; species Lacerta agilis. Next base: position 68,372,902 of record NC_046313.1, read on the forward strand.
ATGAGCCCACCTAGAACCCAGTCAGTTGCAGCCACCAGAAATGCAATGATTTTGGAAGAAAGCATATTTCCAGATTCTTGCAGACTGCTGTACAGGTGGACTGACCAAAGCTCTTGAGTTCATGCAGCGCGCAAGTGTGATGGTAGCAGATCAGCAGCATACTTTTTAATCCATGGGGAACTATGCAAATGAACCCAGCATCAAACTATGTAAATCAGTGTGCTCACATACTGCCAAGTTCTACAAGGCTCTTATTTGGGAGAGTGGTGTTGATAACAGACTGTATAGAAGGGCTTCCTGTCACACAACCTTTTGTGAATCAAGGATGTTGCTACATTTTGGGAGTTATGTGAATAAGAAAGCTTGCCACTGGCATCCACCGCAGTTGCCCAGATTTTTCTCTGCAGGGAAAAAGTGTTAGGAGTTGGGGAAATGGCCCTTGAAGCAAGGAAGAAACATCAAGAAATGGCATTGGAAGATACTCGTTGTCTTGCTTACACTCAGACCCTCTTAGGTTTGGTTCTCATGGCTTTTTAGCCTATTATCCCACTTCATTAAAAATATCATTTCTACCACAGGAAGCTATCTCATGCCCCAAGCTTAAAAGCTTCATAAAGTCTTCACCAGTGCAGTTTTTTTGGTGGCTGCTTATTTCTCTGACCCCAATCCAATTGTTGACATCCATCTGTCAGTTTTCTTCTTTATGAACAGATACACAATTCAGTGATGCAGTATCAGACTTCAACAAGTGACAGCAATGGAGTTACCGGTAGCTCAGAGATCATTTTTCCAATGCACATGCTGCAATTGCTGCTCTGCTTAAATCAGCTCCAGCTCTGCACTGACACACACAGTATACTCATAATGTAGAGCCAGTTTTTAATACTGTCAAATGCTTTTGTTTCTTCTATTCAGTGTAGCCAAAAGACTTCATTGCCTGTGCCATTCAAAGTAATGTTTTTGATACATACTCAAGGTTGTTGTTGCAATGCTAAACCTCTGAACTTTTAAAGTATATATATGCATTAAGGGACATAAACAGTCCAAGCTATACATCCTTGAAATTTAATCATACTATATTCAATGGGCTTACTCTATGCACAGTGTGCATATGATTACATGATAGGTTTATCTGTCATATAATTATAGGTTTCTGTTTCCTTAGTGTCTTAAAAGCACACAGATTTGTTTTTTGCTGTTTTCCAGGATGGAAAAAGGTTTAGTGTCTTTTACTAAGTCTAATGGTAACTTTTTCTCTTTTCTTGCATCACTATAATTGCAGCTGAGGATCAAATAGGCATAGGGCAGAATATTTTATTAGAGTCATGCAACATCTAATTCTTGCATTGCTTCTGTGCTTCATTTGCCCCTTGGGATGTGGATAACAAACTACCTAAAGGGTGGGCGGGGAGCAAAAAATGCAAATTAGCATGTAAAAAACGTGTTGTGCTTAGAACACACAGGAAATGCAATGGCATCATGTTATCTTGAGACCTTGTTGTACATAAATCAAACTATTCAAAGTAGATAAGAGCACAGTATGATCAGAAATGTCTGACTCCATTAAATAACAACCAACCACCTGTTCATATGAGTCAACAGAGGGCACATAAAAGTGATAGCCTACCCATTCTTTCCATCTTCCGCATGCTGAGTCTGTTTTTTTCCACATGAAGGCTCTATTTAGCTATTCTGATGAATAGCCATTGATAGACCTGTCCTTCATGGTACATCTAATCCTCTCCTAAGATCCAGGGGGGACAGCAGGTGGCTTTGAGGATGGAGCAGGTCATGGCAAGACTTCAGAGGGAGATGAGGCTGTGATGGAGACAGGCCTTAATGTCCTTACAGAGAAGGAGATGGTACTGAAAGGAGTACATAGAAGCTACCGGTATATATGAGAGTCTTTGCTCATCGTAGTCCACAGGAACTTCTAAAATATAATTTTGTGTTGTTCCCTTTGCAGGCTGTTGTGGTACCCAGAAGAGAATCATGCTGTAAGTGGAATGGAGGCTGAAGCAGATGTCTTTATGAACAGTGCACAGTGGATTTTGCATTACCTTTCTAAGGAAGCGGACCCTGAAAGTCAGCAGCCAGCTGAGAAATAAAGGATCTCAAATATTAAGAAGCAGCCAGCCTGTGGAGATACACACCATGCCACATGAAGATTGCCAGATAGAATAGATCTAGGCTTTGTATCCCTGACAGGAGTCCCGTTCCTCTTTCAGTGTATTCTTGGTCTTAAAAGATGTGCTGCTGGTGCCTTGGAAGCTGCCTTGTACAGAGTCAAACCATTGACCCCTGCAGCCCAGTACTGTCTATGTTGACAGAGAGCAGCTCCCCAGGGTGTCAGATTGCAGGCATTTTCAGCCCTATCTGAAGATGCTGAGGATTCAAGCTGGGACCTTCTGCATGGGCAGATGTTCTACCACTGTGCTATGATGTAGGTCCTTTTCAGAAAATCCCCAGCAAACAGTCAACTGTCTAATTGAACTTAACTCTTGTAGCAAACCTGATGCCTTAAAATTTTGTATTGCTGCTTATAACTACAAGGCAGTATGGATAGTGCTTACTTATTTATTTACAGGACACCAGATCTTGGAATAATAGGTGCTAAAATAAAAAAAAACCTCAACCTTCTTGTTTTTATTGTTGTATGTACTAAGCTATACATAGCCAAAGTGGTCCCTGAGGGAATTAAATGTCATATAAGATTATAGCTTCAAGATTGTGGTATGCAAAATATGTGGGAATCACTGATATACCAGCAACAACTATGTCACAGTGAGAACCCTAAATGTAGGAATATACAGCAATGGCAAAGCTTATGAGTTTTATAATGATGAAAGAAGGAAGGGCAAAAATTTGCAGGTGCCCCCCCCCCCGCCAAGATTGGAAAATGTTTGTTGTTTATTGGCATAATAAAGCAATATTTCAGGAGATAATAAAACTTTTATTTGACATGCTATAACAAGAAAAAAGAACAACAAATATCGGTAGGTTTAAAAGCTAACACATTTATGCATGTAATATTATCCTGAGAGGTGAGTACATATATAAATATTTTGGGTGTGGAGATTGTAAAAAGTGAGGTCAGAGGGAAATGAAATGCGCAAAACCTCCAACGGTGATAATTACGTATTTAGCAGGTGTCGTTCACAAAACAGTTTTTGATGTCACAGATATTGTTATTGGTAAGTAAATACAATGTGCTAAGAATTTTCTTTCGCTGTTCCGTCAAACAAATGTAGCAGTGAAAACTCTTGATGTGTATTGTAATTTAGTGGTTTCACATTGCAGTGTCCCTGTGAAGCTCCTTTGCTACAGGATGACTAGTCAAAAAATTTTTACACTGTGTACTGGACAGTTAAAATGCATATTGCCATTTCTGATGTCCAATTTTTGTCCATTTCTTATTTTGCATAGAGACTGCCCTATGTAAAATGCAGATGGGCATAACTGGCAGATGGCATATATCGCATGAAGAGGAGAATCGATCCCTTATGTTGCTGATGGCATTATCAGGCCTGGGAAATGTGTTGCACTCTAGTTTGGCCCTAAGAATTTTCCTCAAATAATCCTTTTATTGGTATTTTTCAGAACAGGAATAAGAAACATGTGTGCCTAACAGAACAACACAGGGGGAAAAAACCCAAACCATTAACTTAAACACAATGCTCTCTGTGTGGCCAGTGTCAGTGTCCTTAAGAATTGTTAAATCTCTGTTTTTGGAAACATCCTGGCAGCTGCTTGCTTGAGTTTGGGATTAACCAACACCAGGATGGCAGCCTGCACAGGGGAGTATGTACATTAGTGTCACTGCTACACACACTAACGTGGGGTGTTTTTTTTACCCTGTCCAATTGTAAGCAAGGTCTCTCTCTCACACAGTCAAAAGGTCCAAGTAAAACAGAGGGAATTTAAATGTTATATGAGTAGAGTTTCAAGGCTGGTATGTAAAATGTTTGGAAAAGGCAAGAACCATGACATATGATTCAAAATGCAGGAATATGCAGTAATGGCAAAACCTATGAGTTTATACAACTGAAACAAGGGAGGCAAAAAGTAAGAGGCTTATTATTCAAGATAAGAGATTGCTTATGGATTGTTGACATAATAAAGCACATCAGTAAATAATAAGGCTGTTATTTGACTTGCTGTAACAAACAAGAACAGTGAAAAGTCGTAAGGCAGAAAATAGTAGTAGTAGTAGTAGTAGTAGTAGTACTAAATAATAATAATAAATTTATTTATACCCCACCCATCTGGCTGGGTTTCCCCAGCCACTCTGGGTGACTTCCAACAAAACATTAAGATACAATAATTCATGAAATATTAAAAGCTTCCCTAAACATATTTCCCTATAGAATGAAATGTATGTACAATTATTCTGAGTTGCAAGGGTGTGTTTGTGTGTTGGTGTGGCGATTGTAAAAAGTAAGTTCAGAGGATGAAATGTGTAAAACTTTGGACAGTGATAATTACATGGTTAACAGTGGTAATTCCCAAAACAATTTTTTATGATGCAGAAATCATGGCACCATTAAGTACAAGGAATGGACAAGGAATTATTTGGCTCAGTTCAAATGATAGCACTGAAACTCTTGATGTATTTTAATTCAATGGTTTCACATCGCAGTTTCCCTTTGAAGTTCCTTTGCTGTAGGACGGCAACTTTCAGGTTATTTACAGAGTGCCATTCTGCCAAAGGCTTTTTAAATATTGCCATCTCTGATGTCAGACTTCTGTCCATTTCTTATTTTGCATCTAGGCTGGTGTGTTTGTCCTCAGTAGAATGCAGAAAGGAGTTTCTGATGGCGGATATCACGTAGGAAGATCGCAGATATCACATTGGAAGATGTGGAGTGAACAAACTCCTGATGTTGTGAACAGCATTCTAAGGCTGTGTAATAGTGCCACACGGGCTGCTCCCTGGAATAAAGATCCCTGGTATAGATATGTTGTTTCTTGGGAAGAGCTGTTCAAGAGCAGGAGATGCCTGTAAACATCACGTTTGTTTTCCTATTTTCGAACTTAGGTTTCTCCTATGGCAATTCTTACTGTAGATGCCTTGCCCAATGAGCCTGAAGGGATGTTAATGTTTCATTTTAATAAAGGAAGTAGCTGACATAGGGGGAGGAAGCAAGGCTGCTTGTGACTGGGGCAAGGTGGGGCAGGAGTCTTTAACCATCCCATCATCCACCATCCCAATCAGAACCACAATGGGAGAAAATCTGCTGTTGGCATCAATAGGCCCTTTCCTCCCACGGCAAATGGCAGGCATGATAGGAGGGGTCAATTCCAGTTTGTGTGCAGGAGAAAACATGCACCACTCTGCTCCAGACCCGCCTTGGGCCCCCTGAGCTAGCTCTTCACAAAAGGCAACACCTAAGAATGGTTAAGGCTTTGCTCTTGGAAGCATCCTGGCAGCTGCCTGCTTCAGCTTGGGATTCACCAACACCAGGAGGGCAGCCTGCACAGGGGAGTACATTAGTATCAGAGTCAGACACACTGAAATGGCAACTATATCTTTGTTAATATAGCCAGTTAAAAATAAGATCTTTGCCGCGTAAAAAGAAATGGAAAGGATCAGGAGGAGGAGCACTGTCCCAGCTGCCTTGGTGTGAGCGTCTGTTTGGAGGCTCCTAACATTGGATCCTTTCCCAGTCACTTTGTAGACGTGTCTGTAGAGTGAGGCTACAACCGTGATTGAGCAAGGAAAAGCTATCAGGAATGGACAGCCAGCACCAGTAATCAAAAAGATGATTTTGAAATTAGTAGCAAAATCAACCTCTGTTTTGTCTTGCGTCGTGTTTGTAATGCTTCTCTGGGGTTTAATATACACACTCTGCACTGCAAGGAAGGAAACAAGCAAGGAGATGGCTTGAGATCCCCAAAGAAACCAAGGTACTATCCGTGATATCATCAGCTTGCACCAAAGGAAGAGGGAGCAGTTGTTGTTAACGATCTTGAGATAATAGAAGAAACAGAGACAGGCAGTAAGCCAGAATCGGGAGGCTGTGAAAAAGATTCCAATGAAGTAGTATATTTGTAAAGTTAAGAGGCTGCTACAGTCAGAGGTTACCGGTAAGTAGTAATTAATTAAATATGGAGACACAACACCCGAGTAGCCAATATTGGACATACCTAGGGACAGAAGAAGTTGTTCTCTTGCATCAAGTTTCCTGCTTCTAGCCCACTCAATGACTATCACTGCCACAATAAAGCCATTGGAAATGAGCCCACCGATGGCCAGGACAGCTAGAGACGCCAGAAAGGCAATAAGTTGAGGAGAAGGCATCTCTCCGTCTCCTTGCAGATTACTGTACCAGGTGGCCTTTCACCGATCCAAAGTTGCTGCACTGAGATGGAGTGTGCAAGTGAGACAGAATATCTGCAGCATCCTTATGAATGACCGGGGAACTATGCAAATGAACTATGAACCAAACTGTAAATTAATGAGACGCTCCAGCTTCTCATTTCCATATATCGGGTCCTCCCTCAAAGAAGGCACGTGTTGTGGTGTGACCTGGCAACCAAACACTGTTGTGTGGGTGGGATCGTTTGGATAGCCACAATACCCTATTGGTAGGTCCCTTGATGCTGGGAGTAATCTGACCAATGGGACGCAAGTAAAGGACATCAAGGGACCTATTTAAGCCCATGCACGTGCACCTGAGCTTCCTCTTGGGGCTAGTGCATTGGAACACCCGCCCAGCTCTCCCTATACTGGTATTTAGGGCTTGCGCTTGACCTTGCTATGCCGTTGTGTGTCACTTGTCATTGGGACGGGCACAGCAGGAATTTCCCCCACTTGGCTGATTGGCTGGTGCCATTTGGGTTTCGCCTGTCGCATAGCAAATCATCACAACTTGTAAGGTTGCGGATAGGCTCTGGTTCAGTTGATAGGGGTGGCAGAAGGGTTTCGCCATCCCTATGCGAAGGGTATTCCGGTAAAGGAATCCAGGGACTCAATGGTTTGGTCAACCCTGAGAGGGGTTGTGCCCGTGCTGGAGTCCAGGGGCACATCCGGGTGGTGAACTGGCGGGGTCCCACCTTCCGCTGTCCCTGGTGTTCACCCTTGGCTGACCTATGATAGAGCTCTGGGTCAGCGCTTGGTGCAAGGGTGCAGGGAGCTAGTCAAACCAGAGCCTATGCAACCACTCACTTGATTGTAATCAATAAAGTTGTGGCTTAAATTCTGCCAAAAACCAAACCAAAATTTGAGTCTTGACTGAATTTATTTCTAGGGGGTGGTTAAAGGTCTAAACATGCAATGCCTCTATCTGGCATAGTGGTGTGGTGTGGACAGAAACTGTATCAGAGGGCTGCCTGTCACTCTACTTTGTATAAATGGGGGGGGGGGTTGTATGCTCCATTTTGCCGGCCCCGTGATTAAGAAAGCTTGCCACAGGCAACCACTTAGCAGTGGCCCAGAGATTATGTAAAGAATAGGAGGAGCTGGAAATTCCAGCTGGCTTGTTTGTCCTCAGACCCTCCTGCTTCTGGTTCCCAGGCCTCTGCAGCCTTTTCTTTTCTTTGATCCCAGATTATAGGCAAATGCTTCTTCCTCAACTGCAAGCCATCTCATGCCCCAAAGTAAAAGCTATCTGCAGTTATTTCCAATGCAGTTTTCCTTTCCTTTGCCTGCTGCTAATTTCTTTAACCACAGTACAGTATTTATTCTTTTTAAAAACAGATGAATGCAAGGTCAAATTGCAGTGTGTAACAACCACAATAGCAGACTTAGCTCATAGATCCAGCTGCACTCATTTTTCTATTGGACATTCCGCACTGCTGCACATTCTCCACTCCAGCTCTGCACTAACCCAGTATATTTATAATGTAGAACCTATTTTTAATACTACCCAATACTTTTGTTTCTTCTGCCTATTTTTTTCCAAAAGACCTCACTGTGTGTGTGTGATTCAGATACCATTTAGACTGCACTGTTGCCATGCCAAAGATCTAAACTTTGGGATCTTTAAACAGAGGGACATGTCCAGGCCAATCCTACTATATTCATTGTGCTTTCTCTAAGGTTAGTGCACCTACGATTGCATTCCTGATTGATAGGTTTACTTGCAAATCATGATAGGATTGTGTGTGTTTTTTTAGTGTCTTAAAAAGCACACATTTGCTTGTTGCTGTTTTCCAGAGCGGGAAATGCAAAGATGTGTATTTAATTTAGCACATTGGTAACTGGATCTGTTTGCCTATTTGATCCTCAGCTGTAATTATAGCAATGCAAATAGCAAAGGACATCATCTTTTATTAGGGTCTGTCAAAATGTCCAATTCTTGGACCGCATCTGTGCTTCCATTGCACTTTGAGCTGTGGATCTCAACCTTCATAAAGGGCAGAGAGAGGAATGCCATGTAACACATTAGGAGAAATGTGGTGCTTTGAGTGATCAAAGTTGGTTTCAGTAATATTTTCAGGCAGGAGCTGAACACATGGAGGGGTAAGACAGCACTGCCTCCCAGGGTCCCTCTAGGTTGCTGCAAGAGAGGGAAGCAAGGTAGCAGAGATCTCAGTGTAGTCCTCCCTGTGGCTTGGGTGCACCAACCTCCTCACCCGGATTGCTTTACTCATCTCTTCTCAGTAACAAGCATGGACTTCGGACTTGGGAAGTGAGGAAAGGAAGAGTGCCGAACCCCACCAACCGCTGCTGTCTGCAGGACATCAGGCTACCTCTAAATTAACTTATTTCACTATTACAGGGATGGGGAACCTGTGGCTTTTCAGATGTTGTTGGACCACAACTCCCATCATCAACCGCTAGCAGGGGCAATGGTCAGGGATGATGGGAATTGTAGTTCAAAAACAGCTGGAGACCCAGGTTCGGGAAACTCTAATCAACCTCCTGCCATGCAGGAATCTTTCACCCAATAAGGGGCTTGAACCCATGATCCTGAGATTAAGAGCCTTATGCTCTACTGACTGAGCTATCTCTATCTATGGAAATTTATGGACCTATGAAATGAACAGGTATAAGAAAACAAGACCTACGTTCTGTCCTGTTTGCTGTGTGGGCAAGCAGGCATGATACAAAGTCAAAACAACCCCAAGGCAGGCAAATGGATTTCAAATCCTATAGAGATGTATGATAAAGGAGACTAACAAATTTAACAACAACAGCAGCAGCAACAACAACAACAACAACAACAACAACAACAACAACAACAACAACAACAACAACAACATATCATCATCATAACAGAGATGATACCTCTGATTTTTGAAAAATCTAATTCTTACATTGCCTCTGTGCATCAATTGCCCCTCAAGATCAGATAAGAAGCTTCATAAAGGACAGGGAGGGGTGAAGCAAACTAGCGTAATAAATACGTTGTGTTTTGGGCACACAGGAAATGCTATCATACACAATATTGTAGGGAGACATAGATGCACAGAGGCTGATCCATCCCAAGAATATAAGTGTGCTGTATGATAAAAAATGTCTGACTCCATCAAGTAGCAGCCAATCAGCTGTTCCTAGCAGCCAACAGACAGTGCACAAAAGTGATAGCCTACCCATTCTGTCTAGTTAATAGCCATTGGTAGAGGAGGAGCAGGTCATGGTAGGGAGGTGAAGCTATGATGGAGACAGACTTAAGTGTCCTTACAAAGAAGAAGATGAGACTGAATGGAGTTCAGGAAGGAAGGAAGGAAGGAAGGAAGGAAGGAAGGAAGGAAGGAAGGAAAGAAGGAAGGGTATATGGGAGTCTTGGCTCATCATAGTCCACAGGAATTGAAAATGTATGAATATGTTGAGTTTCATAAGAGTGAAAGAAGGGAGGAAATAAAGTAACAGGTATTTTTTTCAGGATCAGAAAATGTTTATTGCCTCCTGACATAATAAGGCACATACTACAAGATATAATTAGGCTTTTATTTTACATCATGTAAAAACAAATAAGAATGGTGAGGAGACTCAAGGCTAGCACATTTATGCATGATGTCCTGGAGTTGCCAGTACAACTGGGCATGGGCGATCGTAAAAAAAAAAAAAAAAAAAAAAAAAAAAGGTCAGAGGGAAATGAAAAGTGTAAAACTTCAGCCAGCGATAATTACATAATTAACAGTGATAATTTCCAAAACCCTTTTTTAAATGCATATATCATGGGACCGTTAAGCACATGGAATATGAGAGGAGTTCTTTGTGTCAGTTCAGTTTACAAATAGCAGTGAAAACTCCTGATGTAGTGTAATTCAGTGGTTTCATGTCCCAATGTCTCTTTTGAAGTTTCTTTGCTGCAGGATGGCTACTTTCAGGTTATTTACACAGTGTCCTAGGACCTAGAAGGTTTCACTGTTCCGCCACTTCCTTTTGAATATTGAGATTTCTGACATCAGATTTTTGTCCATTTTGTGTAGAGACTAGCTCATTCCTCCTCTGTAGAAAGCAAAAGGGCAATGCTGGCAGACATCATGTTGGAAGGTGAGCAGGTGAACAATCCCCTGAGGTTTTGGATGGCATCATTAATTCTGAAACAGTTTTCCCAGAGTAAGTCTGTGTACAGCGTCTGCGTTCCCCATCTCCATAGCCCTGTTACGGGCATGTTGTTCCTTGGGAAGAGCTGTTTTGGATCAGGAGGTGCCTGTAAGGAAGTATAAGTCAACAGCCAAGGCGTGTGAAAGGGAAGTGTCATTCTCCAGACTTGGGTGTCTATAACTGATGAAATGTGTGAGTGATTTCATTTGGGAGCTGTAAGTGGCATCTGCTTTGTTTTGCTGTATTAGATGGGCATTGTACTTTGAGGAATGCCTGGTGTAAGTTGTTAAGCAGCAAGTCCTTATCCCGTGATCCTGAAGAGATATAGCAGGCTTCATTTCAAGAAAGCAGCTGCCATGAGGAAGTGGTGGGGAGAGAAGGCTGGTTGTGACTGTGGCAAGGAGGGCAGGGGACTTTAACCATTAATCCTTCCTTTTCCCGATCAGAATCACAGTAAAATAAAAACAAGAGCCCTCAAACGGAAGCCCACGTCAAGGCAGCTGGAACAGTGCTCTTCCTCCTGATTCTTTCCATTTCTTTTTATGTGGCAGAGACCTTGTTTATAAATGGACAAGCTGGGGGGGGAAAATTTGCTACTTCAGTGTGTGTAACTATTATGGTATTCCCCTGTGCAGGCTGCCATCCTGGTGTCAGTGAATCCTAAGCTCAAGCAGGCAGCTGCCAGGATGCTTCCAAGAGCAAAGCCTTCATAATTCTTAGATGTTGCATTTTGTAAAAAGAGCTGGCTCAGGGGCCCCAAGCCTGGTCAAGCGTAGGGTGTGAAGTGGAGAAAGGACTGTAACACTTTGTTTGCTCTCATGTTTTCAATCAGTATTGTCCTGCTCCTATCATGGCTATTTGCATTAAATATTGCCTGTGCTCTGTTATTATCAGTTTCAGAGGCACTTTGAACTGTTTGTTCAACTTTGCACTGTTTGTTGCCCTTCAGAGTCAGGATATAAAAAGAGGATTTCATTAATGGTTAAAAAAAATGTAGGTTACACAAAGCCTGAATAATGAAGCTTTCTTTCAGCCAATGAATTCTGACAAAAAGGAATGAATTATTACTGTTAATTTATTACAAAGTTCTTTTTAATGGCATAATAATAATACCAACAATATGGAAACTTGTTTTGTAACAAGAAAGACAGACAGATGGAAGTTCTTAGGAAACCCGGTGCCTTGCTTAGTGGGGGATGCAGTGACATGGAGCCTGCGGTGTGGCCTCAGCCTATATGACAGTCCCCGGGAGGGAGAGAGGGAACCTTCCTTCAAAGAGATGGGAAAGGGTGTAAAAGAGCTACTGCAATGGGGTTGCTGCTGGAGAGAGAATGACACCAATATTGTTTGTTCAAACCTTCTGAAAGTGTGTGGTTTATGTACCTTCCATACAGAAACAATGTAGAAGCCTGACTCGAAATGATTTTTAAATTAAATACGCCTGGGATGGCTCAGGTTGTAGAGCACGAGACTCTGAATCACAGGGTTGTGTGTTTGGGGGAAAAGATTCCTGCATTGCAGGGGTTGGACTAGATGATCCTTGTGGTCCCTTCCGACTCTACAATTCTGTGATACGTGGGATTGTGCTGCGATGCATTCAGTTAAATTACTACTGTATCAGTTTGGTGGTGTTTTGTTCTATTGATGTACCTGTGATTCCACGATGACAGCTATTCCTGTGGAAGGAGAAGAAAAGTGTGTCTGGGTTATGGCAGCATTTGTTTCAAAAGCATCGCCTGTGTGTTCCAAAAGGGCAGGCTCAGCACAAAGTTTCCCCCAAAGTTCACAGCCTGGCTTGGAAAATGTCCTCCCATTTGGCAACACTCAGAGGAAGGAAGACTTCATGATGAGATGATTCCAGCCACACAGCTCAGCTCAACTTCATTACTTTGTTGATCCAGTCAACATAAAGGGAGACACGGATGAACGTGGCAGGCTTCTCTTTGTGAGCGCAAACGCGGTTGGGGGTGATCACACCTTCCAACACCCAGCAGTCATGAGTCAAGCAAGCCAGGGGGCCTCCAAAGTCACGCTGTAGGTGTGAAGCAGAGAACAACAAAAGACACATTCAGTTCAAACAAAACATGGCTCGGTGCCTGTAGAGCTGAGCAACACCATCAAGGCACAAGAGGTGGTTTTTCTTCCTAGAATTTGCTCAAGTATTTATGTCTCCCCTTTCCCTGTCATGAGTTTGTGGATCCTCTCATCCACTTCTTCCCTCAGAGGACTGTTTCCTGGTACTGATCTTAACCTTTCTAGCCTTTTCCGAACCCTGTCTACATTCCCTCTCTGCAGGTGCCTCCTTCTCTTGGGAATCTACATAAGAAGCAGAAGGAGGATATGTGTCCCACCTCGCATATCAGGGCACTCAAAGCAGCTCAGTTCAGCCCCTCACATACCCTGCCTTGCTTACCTCACAGGCCCCCACAGCTACGTTCAAGGGCGCTGTGCACAATTCACTCTCCTTCACACGGCCTCGAAGAGCCACATTGCAGTCTTGGTTGCTCATGATTGGCAGCTTGGCCACATTGAGGACATTTTCATCACCAGTGCCTGCATGGGGAGCAGAATCAGAGGCTTAGGATCAACGGTTGGGGGTCACCCTGAGGGCGAGGGCAGTAAAAGGTAAAGGTAAAGGGACCCCTGACCATTAGGTTCAGTCGCGGACAACTGGGGTTGCGGCGCTCATCTCACTTTATTGGCCGAGGGTGCCAGCGTACAGCTTCCGGGTCATGTGGCCAGCATGATTAAGCTGCTTCTGGCGAACCAGAGCAGCACACAGAAACGCCGTTTACCTTCCCACCGGAGCGGTACCCCCCCCCCAAAAAAAACTTTATGGCTTGCAACCTGGGTGGGTGGGGGAGTGTGGAAGGAAAATTATTGGCTGCCTGTTTGGCTTCAGACCTGTGATAATGGAGGGTATAAGGCTCTTGTTGGCGAGGGCTAGTCTAGGAGCGTCTGAACTGCCCCAAGTGAGAGATGGGGGTAGGCTCTGAGAAGAGAGTCTCAGAATCACGCTATGGGATGCAGGTATATTATACAATACTTTTTTGTTTCTGTGTTTGGCAATAGTCTAATTTTAAGGTGTTAACCTGATTTTAACTTTTGTATTATTTTATACAATGTTGACTTTTTGTACTTATTTATTGATATTATGGTTATTTCTACTTGTTTCTAATAATAATCCTAGAACTGTTATCCTTATTGCTCATTTGATATGCTGTGAGCCACTCTGGGCACAATCTCGTGGCAAAGTGGCATACAAATAAACAAATGGTGGTGGTGGTGGTGATGATGAACTGGCTTAGGCAACCTCCTGTATAGCTGGACCATGTCACAAGGGGCACACACTGTGAGGCTGGGCCAAGCATGCATCAAAGCTTTTTATTCGACTGGGGAACATAAGCACTGCAGCTGATTTGGCAGAAGGAAGGAAAGTGAGAATAGACGGAATTAGAGAGTAGCCACTAAATAAGTTCCTGGGAAATTGGAAGGGTGAGTGGCTGCCAGACCATGATTCTGTTTAAAGAATTTAAATGTGTGGTGTGTGTTGGGTTGCCTTTCAGAAAAGTTCAGAAACTGCAGTTGGCCCCATACAAGACTACAATATTGCTAACTGGGACTGAGTGATTCAGTCACATTACTCCAGAATTTTATTAGCTGCGCTAGTTCTCAGTCCATTTCCAAGCCCAATTCAAAGTGCCAGTATTAACCTTCAAAGTGCTTAATGGCTTAGAATCAGGTCAGATCAAAGATGGCCTCCTTTCACATTTATATACCTGGAGCTTGAATGTTCTTCAGTGGCCTTCCTTCAGGTGCCCCGCCAAGTGAAGTAAAATGGCACACTGCCTGGAGGAGGGGAGTCCACCATGGCAGCACATGGTTGTGAAGTGACCTTCCCAAAGAGACTCACCTGGTACCTTTGATACAATAATTTAAGCCCCAGATAAACACTTAAAACAAATTCCTGTACCTCTGGTGTCTCCCCATCCTGCAATCTCACATACGGTGTTCGGAGGCACAATGTAACGCTCAGGGGGAAGACAGATCAGTGCCACACGCTGATTCAGAATTGCTGGCCTTCAGAAAGAAAGAAAGAAAGAGGCTATAAAACCACCAATATTCAAATAAGAGAGCCAAGATAATGTCACTACAAGTTGCTGGCTGTGCCAACGTCATGCCTGTGGCCGGCTGCTCATGCAACTGCAATGCTTACCGTACTTTTCCATGTATAAGCTGGGTTTATTTACTTTAAAATAAGGTTAAAAATCTGGGGGCGTCTTATACACGGATAGTGCATTTGTCCATTTCCCTAAATTTGGGGTCCCCAAAAGTAGGGGGCGTCTTATACATGGGGGTGTCTTATACACGGAAGAATTCCGTGTGTGTGGCAATAGCTGCTACACATAGCTAACAGCAGGAAGCAGATCCTGTAGGAGATGTCGTTGGGCTCCAGCTCCCATTAGCCACAGCTAGCATGACCAATGGTCAGGGATGCTGGGAACTATAGTCTGACCACTTCTGGAGGGCCATTCCTGGGTCAGGTCCATTCCCGATTTAGGTTGGTTCAGTTCCTGAGATAGGAGGATATTCAAAAGTTATCAGTAGAGGCTAAGTAGAGTTGGCTAGCCTTTCAAGAAGGATGATGTTAGTAAGATTCCTACTTCTGGCAAGGGCTGTTGATGACCAGTGAAGTCCCTTCTGTTGTGCTTCCATTATTCCATGGCATAAGAGCTTTGAGAAATGGAGACAACCACACAACTCACTGAAATCCACTACAGGTAAGAATTACAATCTCATTTTCCAGGAACTGCCCATGGAAGAGGAATCTCAGAATTTGGCTTCCAGGAGAACATCACCGTTGCTAGGTCCAGGAAAGGGAGATGCCTGTCAGTCAGGCAGAGGAGAAATAACATCTTCAAAACCTAAAACTGCTGCTGAATTTAGCCTTGCCCCGGATATCCTGTCCCACCTGTTAAACATTCCTGTTGAAATCAACTATCACATCACTCTTTAGCCTTCTCATCTGCCAACTCCCTCTTGCACATATCACTGCCCTCACAGACTGCTCCCCTGGAGGGTATAGTTCTCCATAGAATGAACCACAGGAGTAGAATTCTAGTTGAAGAACAGAAGATGGTGTCCCAACTTCCAAGGTGTTAGGAGGCACTCTACACTTGAGCCATCATTTAGTGTTGTGCACCTAGGCCAAGAGGCAAGCCAAACAAAAAAATATATTGGCATCTACTAGAAGAAGAAGCAGAAGAAGAAGAAGAAGAAGAAGAAGAAGAAGAAGAAGAAGAAGAGTGTGTGTGTGTGTGTAGTTTTTGATGTAATGATAAAAATTAACTGTTTTCTGTTAACCTAACACAAAAAGGAGCTTAGGAAGCTGCCTTATACTGAGCCAGACCTTTGGCCTATGTAGCTTAGTCCTGTCTGCTTCAACTGGCAATGGGGTTCCAGACAGGAGTCATCCCAGCCCTATAGGGAGATGCCTGGGATTGAACCATGCATGCAGAACAGATGGTCCACCACTAAGCTATGGCCCTGCCCCTATTTAAAATAAAGGTTAAATGCTAAGGCCCCAAGATAAGAACAACTAGGCAGCCTGGTCCCCTGACTGTGGGCTGTGGAATTGCACTGGCAGGTATGGAAGACCCTCAGTCTTCCATGCACTGCTCAGTCCCACCTCATTGTGCTAAATGTGTGCATTTATGGGGGTGACGGTTGTGGCGGAATAAGGCCTGGTTCATCATGGGTTAACCTATCACTCCCATGTTAGGTAGGTGTTCCCTGGGAGGCGGAGCTACCTGACATTCTAAAAGGAGGGGGAACAACCTAGAAAGGCAGTTGGGGGTTTGGCAGTTGGGTGTGGAGGTTTAGAAAGAGAAACTGCGAGGTTAGGCTTCGGGGAATGGGAGGAAAGGTCATTACCAATGCTAACGGGATGCAGGAAAGATTATAACTGAGCTGGATTATATGAGAAGATTTGTACCAGTAACAACTCAAGACATCCATGTTTTCACGTTACCTTAATAAAGTTAAAAGTGTTTAAACGTTCGCTGACTGTGGCAGTGCGTCAGTGCAAGAGGTGTGGCTGAGGGGAAAAGCACTAAGGGTTTCCTGTGATAGAGGGAACGGGTGGCTTATTTTCCTGGCATACAGAGGACTGGGCAGGGAAGCCAAAGGTGCCACGCAGTTGCCAAAAAGGGAAGGCAAGCTGCAGTAGTTGGGGAACCCAGGGCGGGAGATCCCCAAAGGTGGCAAGAGTTGTTTCGAACGTTGAAGCACTGAGGTACCCCAGAGACACTCCCATATAACCACTGAAGGATTCATCCTAGTGGACAGTGAAACTTAGGGAGAGTCACGGTTGGGGAAGTATTGAAAGGGTGAGGGAGTGGGATCCCTCACAACGGTCATCATTCCCTTTCCAAGACTTGAAGGTTTCACAGCATCCAGTTGGACTCTCCATGTCAATGAGGGTGGCATTCTCAAGAACCAATGTACACATATTCAAGAATGTGCAAGTGCGGTGGGTAAATAGGACCCATGCACAGGAAGGCTTTGTTTTCCACATCTTCAGACATAGCTGGGGAACCTCAGACCCTGGAAACGAATGACATCCCTATCCAGGCCTCTCTATCTGGCATCAAAACTCTCTGCAGTTCACACACACTCATTGCCCTTGCATCACACCACAGGTGTTTTTGCCTGCCTAGAATGTGTCGTTGAATTCTGAGGATGCCTCTTGCTTGTCTGGATAGATGTGTGTAGAAAGTAGCCGGCTATACAAAGATAGAATTTACATTAGGAAGAACTTCCTGAGAGTAAGAGCTGTTCGACAGTGGAATTTGCTGCCAAGGGGTGTGGTGGAGTCTCCTTCTTTGGAGGTCTTTAAGCGGAGGCTTGACAGCCATCTGTCAGGAATGCTTTGATGGTGTTTCCTGCTTGGCAGGGAGTTGGACTGGATGGACCTTGTGGTCTCTTCCAACTCTATGATTCTATGATTTGTTGCTCTGCCCACTTTTGCCTCTGGAACTGTTTACCATTGGCACATTACCCGGAAAGGGATGCAGGCTGAAAAACATTCCCCACCCCTGTTTTAGGATGCAAAACATGGAAGCCACATCCATTCTGTAGTAGATACAGAGCCCATCTCCAAAAGGCACTCACCTCTCCAGTTTCAGCATCACCAGAAGAGACTCGGAGGGGCCACACACAATCTTGGAGATGGGAATGGCCTGTTTGTCAGGGTCGTTGGGACCAGGGTCCCTAAAGAGTGTCCCAAGCCAGACTTGATAACCAGACAAGTCAGCTTCACTGCCAATAAGAGGAACACAGTTATCACAGGGTCCAAAGATTGCACTCCTAAGTGGCAGCTTCCCTACTTGAGCTTCTTTATAAGTGTGTTATGACTGCACAAAGGAGAGGGCTTATTTGGTGTTAGCATCCCAGCTCTGGAACATCCTCCTCAGATATGCTTGACTAGCTTTGACATTACAGTCGTACCTTGACTCCCGAATACCTTGGGAATCAAACATTCTGGCTCCTGAACGATCGAAAACCAGGAGTGTGTGTTCCGGTTTTCGGACTTTTTTTGGAAGCCGAATGTCCAGTGCAGTTTCCACTATTGTTTCTGACGTGCCTGAGCAATCGGGAACCAATCAGAAGCCGCTCCTTGGTTTCCGAACTTTTCAGAAGTTGAATGGACTTCCGGAACGGATTGACTGCCCAACAGTCAATTTTTTCAGCAAGGCAGCCCCTCAGCAGTTTCCTGTGCAGTATCAGGAATGAGGCTCTGCCACAAAACAACAAGGGGCACCAGAAGGAGATAGTGCAGGAAACCCCAGAGGAAAGCCAGATAAAATGCTTACCAGGAAGAGAAGCACTGGCGTGTGCTAATGACCCACTGCTCATTCACCAACGATCCTCCACAGAAGTGGACTAATTCCCTGTAAGACATATAATACAAAAAAAAAAAAAAAACTGATCAGCTTGCCAGCCAGTTACTGAGTACTTTCCCTTTTGCAGTGCTTTCATTGCTTGGAACACACAGTGAGAGCTGAGTAATGAAGACGAAGGATAAATGAAATGAGGCGGTATCACAGGGCTGAAATCTCCCCTTGAAGCCACTGGATTACTGAGGTGGCTCTTTTCCCATCAGCGCTTCCTGCTGGACAGATTCACTCTGATTTCTTCCCCATAGCAGAGGTGTCCAGACCATTGAAAACTTTTCATCTTCCTTATGGAACTCTACCAACAGCATTCGTATATTTCTCACCGATTGCGGATGCTGACCGTCCAAGGCGAGTTCCCAGGCCGCCCGCCCACAATACGAGCCCGAAGCTGCACTCGTTCATCCCTCCTGCCACATTGGTCAAAGACCACGTTATCTGCAACCAGAAGTGTGAGAGCGAAGTCAGGCACAATGCTCTCAGTGGTTAAAAGCAAAGCAAAGAGACTTCAACTTCCAAAGCTTGTTGGCAAAGTCCAGGTTCCCCAGCCCAGCTGCACTCTCTTCTCATCAGAACTGCCTCCTTCCCAACTGTCACAGGTATCAGGCACAGGACACTTACCCGGGTTCAGCAAGTTGGATGGCTTATTGTCACCGGCTAAAGAAAGGAAACATAGGGCTGGTTTACATGTGCAAACACAACACTTGCTTTCTGCACACCATTTGATTACTATATACTTCAGGGCTGGTGAACCTGCAGGCCAAATCTATCCCACCGAGTCTCTGCAGGTGGCCTGCCAGCCCTCAGTAAAACTGAATGCCCCATCTCAACTCTATGCAGGAATAGGGAAATTTTAATCTATGCATTCTCAGGCACAGACCACACTCATCCCCATCACAGCACTGGGCTGAGAGAAGAAGTTAAATTTCTCCTTGCTGCTGTTTGTTGCAATGGGATGATTTGTCCAGCACAGCACTAAGCTGTGGGGAAAGATTTAGTGCTCTCCATACTGATCAACTCCATAATGGAGAAATTGTCCTGCTTCAGTGCTAAGTTGAGAAGAATGGTTTAACTCTCTTCCTCTCAGCCCAGTGCTGCAACAGGGTGATTTTAATCTCCAACCACATAAATCTTTTACCACATGCGATCATTTTTGCATGTTTTGGAATGCTGAAACAGATCAACAATGTGCTTGACACCTTTCCAGGCCCTCCTCAAAATATGTGTAGGGGGTCAAGCTGGGGTTTTTAATATGAAATGCAGAATGTGTGTGTCAAATGTCATTCCAATATCAAAATGCTGTGTTGCACACAAACCTACAAACGAACCAATACAGAACAGGCAAGATAAGCCAAAGGCTTCACTCCATAGAGTGCACAAAACACCTTGCAGGGGACGCAAGTTGCCCACTATTTGTAGAACTGCCTGGGAGTGGCCAGGACAGGGGGGTCGTGTTCATCATGACATTGGCCTAACTCTCAACATTGGCTCAGAGACTCACCACATGGCTTAATAGCACAGTAATCAAACTGAGTTTTCTGATCCATGGTGTAGCACCAGGGGCCATGGCTGTCATTGTCAGGGTTGCGGCAATAATTTTCTTCAAGATGCACAGTGGGGAACATGGCAGGGAAGACCCTAGGAGAAAGAAAGGGCAACCATCCCTTCAGCACATGAACACTTGACTTGCCCCTTGTTCCCTAAATCCCCAAGACCTATCTGGAAGAATTCCTTGTCATGCAACAGATACCCCACATTCAATTATTTGTTGTGGTTGGTTCATTCAGAAATTTGGAAGCACCTGCATTGAGCAGGTATTTGCATTTCCCAGCATACAAATGACAATATTTATATTGTCCGGGGGGGGGGGGGGAGGATGCAATTCTTTCCCCACAGCTAGTGATACTATCTCAAATGTAATTGCACAAGCAACATAACATAATGACACTAGGCAGAAGGGGTTAATTTTTGTATGTTTTCTTCTTCTCTTTAGAATAAAAGCCAAGCTAAGCCACTCAAATGTGGAAGCACCGACTCAGGTAGTTATTCACAATTTTTAAAAATGATAAACACTGGCAAGGATACAACTTCCCACGCCAATAACCCATTTTGTTGATCTTCCCATTTTATTTTATTTTTCAAATTTAGTTCTTTGAAGGCTGTGTGCTCCTTTCTCCAGCGCTAGTACAGATCCCCCCCCCCCCACAATAAGACAATCCCTCTTCCTCACTGTTTCTACGCAGGGGTGTGGTTTGGTGCTGAGTGTACTGATTCTGTACCAATACAGTGCTGGTAACCTGAAGCATTAAAAATGAAAAAGAAGTGCACTTTATTTTACTTCATTCTATCCCGTCCCCCAACCACCCATTTATTTTGGGAATGTACAGGGCTTATGGCTTTTGGGAAAGGATTTGATGGCTAGGCCACAAAAGCCGGGGGGGGGGGGAGGCTCTTTACCTTCAGAACTCATATGGATGAGGGCAGAAATTTTCATTAGGATTGTAGCCCTGCCGGTAGACAGACCATCACATACTCACTGTGGTTTGTGAGGTGACTGCTCTTTCCACTTCTGGCAAGTGATTCCCTTCCGGGTTTTACTAACGGTGCCTCGATATTCGACTCCATTTCCATGGTAACAGTCTGTGAGGACAAAGGACCCACCTGAGTGCCACTGCCTACTATATACTTCAATATCAACTCTAACACAGCAGACCATAAGGACATAAAAACAGCCTGGTGGATCAGGGCAATTATCCAACTAGTCCAGCCTCCTGTTCTCACAGGGGGCAACCAGATGCCTATGGGGAGCCAAGGAAGCCATCCCTTTTGTTGTTGTTGAACCACCCTGAACAAATTAATCAGCAAACCTGGCTACCTCACTGTTTACCTGCATTTATGAACAAGGTAAAAAGCCCAGGTCTGGATACTCATCTTGGAGGGACTCCACTTTCTCCACTGGAAGAACTGTTCAATTATTCCTACTCTCCGCTTCCTGTTTCTGAACCAGTTATTGATCCACAAGAGGACCTCTAAAAAGGAGGCTCAGCGTCATGGGCCCCAGTGCTGCTGCTTTGTGAAAGTCAACTGCAACTGAGAGTCAATTGCCAGCTGGACCACTTCTATCCGTTTGCTTCTTGGCATTTCCAAAGAACTCGAAAAGGTTCGTGAGAAAGGACTTAGCCTTACAGAGGCCAGGTTGTTTTGACTTCAGCAAGACTTGTTCTTTTATATAGTTAGTGATTCTATGCTTGGTAGCTGTAAACTTGGAAACCTCTATTGCAGCTCTGTCAAACCCTCCAATACCAAATCACATACAAAAGCTTTTTTATGGTGCAATATAATATAAAAATATAATACTATACTATACTAATTATATTGGCACTACCCAGACTTGAATAGAAAGAGAAAACAATCACAGTTGAAAGGATCCCACTCGATCCCAGCTCATCAGACCAGTCCATCCAGCTCTCACCTTCTGTCTGCACATCCTCAGCACAACGTTTGATCTGCAAGCAAAAGGCTGTCCTCATGTTGGGGAAGCTAGTGAAACACCAGGGGGCCTCTGAACCATCCGGATTCCGGCAATAATTCTCCTTAAGGCCCCTGGATATTGCAAGACAGAGTATCAGCAGCTTCCTCACCTGCCCACAGAAGTACCAAAAGACTCCTAACTGGGCTCAACTTGCACCTGAAACTTCTGGAAACTGGGCAAATTCGAGAATCCCTCCATGTTCCTGAATAAGTACCTACTTGCACTCATATTTCTCAGGCAGGAAATGGTGACGGTGAGGTATCTGAGAGTCCCAGCGTTGGCAGGGGATTCCCGTCGCAGTAACATTCACTTTGCCTCGATAGTCTTCTCCTTTCATTCTGAAGCAGCTGGTTGTAGATGGGAGGTGTCGGCGCTTCTCTGCTTCCAGGGGTGGAAAAAGAAAATCAAGGCCACAATTATTTCATAAACCAATTTTACCACACCAATATAGTAGCATACATTATAAATAAGACAGAAAAAACACAGCTACAAAACTAATTCTAAACACACTTCAAAGGCCTTGTGAAACAAAATTTCAAGTTACTCATTGCAGCTGAAGTTTCAAAACTGATATTTTACGTATGTGCTTACATTCTGGATGTTTTTTTTAAATTAATGGTGATCAGTTTCAGAATTGATTTTTAGACTTTCAAGAAAGCATTATACAGACTTCACAGCAAAATACAGATTTGTGTGCATCACCAGCTTTGGGAGTGGAAGTTATTGGGTCAGAGGTCGTGTGCATCAGGTGGATGCTGAGGTGAAGATAAATGGGAATTTTTCACCTTGGGCGCCTGTGCATCTTTAGCCACCTGTAGCTGAGTCCCTGCTAAGTGAATTTAGGATTGTTCAGTGTGAGCTTCTACAGACATTTGCAAACTCCCCTTGAGAACAAACGTATCATTGTCAAAGCTCACTGTCACTGGCTCTTGGAAGACCTTGGGTTAAAGTGGGGCCAATCTTCTCTATCAAACTGAAAGGGAAAGAGGTGTCTGTTGCTAAATGGCTGCTCTACCCTCTCCCCGCTTTTCATTCCATAAGAACACTTTGTACTCTCTGTCCTCTCACATCAGCAGGTGAAACAAGCCCAAATTTTCTTGGCTCTCAAGTCACTAATAACAGTAGTGGAAACAATGCCACCTCAAAGGATGAGCAGAAGAGGGAAACCCAGCAGGCAGGGGTCAACCTGCTGAATTTTTCCTAAGAACAGATTTCACTCAAGACATTACTCTCCCTACTGTTGCTATCAGGTGGACACTGAAATCAGGGGCAGAGGAAGGGGGGTGGTGGGAGCGGGCTGCCCTGTGTGTCACCACTGAGGGGGGTGACAAAATGCCGTGCGGCACTCACCGCAGGGCCTGCAGTGCACCTGAGCCACACGTCTCTCCTGGGAATGATGCGGTGGCTTGGGCGCCCGCAGGCTCCACGCTGCTCCAAGCAGTCCGCCTGCCGCCTCCTCCTCAGCTGTAGGGCGGCTGTGTGGAAGGAGGCAGGCAGACTCCTCGGAGGCCCCACGGAGCGTCCTGCCCTGGCTGGCCCTGCCCCGCAGGTGGCTGGCCCCGCCCCTGGGCGCAGGGCACGCGCATCACCCCAGGCACCCAATCAGATTGCTCCGCTGCTGCCTCAGGAGGACTTACTGCATTTCCGAATGTGGCAATATTCTCGCTTCTGAGTTGGATCTGTTGTGTAACACCAAGGACGCTCGGAACAGTCAGGATTACGGCAGTAATTGTCATCTAGGTCTTTATCGGGGTATCTTTAAGCAGCAGGAGAGAGAAGAAGGATGTGTGTGAAACCATGTGCACATTGTTTCTATTTTCATTTGCTCCTACAGCAAACCTCGATTTGCACTTCCTGCAGGAAGATAACAGGGAAGCTCCTGCTTCTGTCTCGGTCTGTCCTGTTTGAATATGTCCCATCCGATATGCGCAATTTGTATTGTATTATTTTATGTACTGTGGCTTGCCGTTGTTTTATTGATTAGTTTAGAAATTGTTTATTGTAAATGTTGAGTGGATTTCTGTTTAACTTTTATATGTTGATATTATTTTGTATTACTCTAATAATTGTTGAATGTTACTTTTTTATGTAGGTTGCTTATTTTAAAGTTTTGTTTTATCATCACATTTTTGTATTGCATTAGATGGTTATAAGATGTACATTTTTTTGTTTCTTCTGCTTGTAAACCGCCTTGAGTATCGTAAGACAGAAAGGCGGTATACAAATAAAATTTTATTATTATTATTATTATTATTATTTCACTGGATGTCAGGACTGGATATCCCCCACTCTGAACAAAGGAAAGATGCCAATAGCTTCTCCTTCTCAACAAGCACTATGGTGGCTGGTGTAGGCCTTTTTCCATTGCTGGGAGGGGGGCATGCCCACGCCTTTTCCTCTCCTCTTTTAAATGTGGCAACCATTTTGTGTTATGGAGACACTCTACAAAGCAGCCATTTTGTGACCAACAATATTTTCTCAAAATTCCAAACGCACCCACTGGCCAGTTTCTCTTACGGATAATAATAGCCTAGTAGTAGTTCACTGTGAGGCACCAACATAGCTTGGGACAGATTCCCACGTCTGCCAAAACGCCACTTTATGATGTGAAATGTCCCTACCCTGCCCTTTAATATGTTTCCCAAGGACTGGAACTTAGTACTTGTTTGGCTGGTATGGATGCCTGTGCGGGTGCTGCAGGTCCCAGCGTTGGCACTCTCTGCCAGACTCGGTGTGATCCACGAAGCCACGATAGTCCTCCCCGTTACATGACAGACATGCAGCTGCAATTCAAAGACAGACAGAGAGAGTCACTGCAGAGTAAAGCTGCTCAAGCCTCACCAGACACCTCAGCCGAAAAGGTGAAGAGAGGACACATTCTGCAAAAGTTACTGGCACAAGCAAACCCCAGAAGACATGAACAGATGAGCAAAACCTGAGCAAGCAAAGTTTGCCCCAGGCAGCTGGTTTGAGGTGTCCTGAAAGGGCAGTGAAATATACTCGGAGTCGCGAAGTGATTTCATGCTCTTTATTGCAGCTCGTAAACAGTGAATGAATTTCCACCCAAAACCTCAGGCTTTATATACATTACTTGCACAATGGGTCCCACGTGATTGGCTGACTCTGCTTCCCTCCTGGAGCCTGATTGGGCTGCTCCTGCAGGCCAATCAGTGGTTGCATTCTAGGATCTTACCGACCTAATAGGCTGGTTAATTTCCTCCTGGGGCCTGATTGGGCTGCTCCTGCAGGCCAATCAGGTGGTTGCATTCTAGGATCCTACCTGCCTATTGTTCTAGGATCCAAGCTCAGTACATAACAGGCAGTGAAAGTGATTGGTAAGTTCTTTAATTTATTACAGCTCTATTTTTATTTTTAGTTTAGTTTCAGGGAAAGTTTGGTTTAGTTTCTGCCCCAAGTGCCACAATCAGTCCCATGGCTCTTAGGCACGTTGACTTGATCTGTTGCTCTACCTTAGGCAGCAAAATGTCTTGGGCTAGCCCTGTCAGTAAGCACCAATACCAATGCAAGGCAATGTGAATGTACACATAGAAAGAGAAGACACCAGGCAACTTGAGCAGACGCCAAACAATCAAGATAAGACGGGGACGAGATATGAGACTCCTGAGACCTAAGCAGATATCAGACAACACAAGCAAAGCAAGCTAACAAGAGCCAGCATGCAGTGAGATGAGAGAGGACACCAGACTGGATGTAAGTTGATAGCCATCAGTGCCATCTCACACAAATAAACACACAGAGACACCAGGCAATGCCAGACATCAGACACAAGCAGGTCTCAGAATCATTGCACCATATCTAACCTTGATGCTTCTTGCGTGTTGCTTCAAAATCTGCAGCAGATACCGTACAACTAGCAAGACTAAAATTCGAAGGGGAAATCCACAGACACCTTCAGTTATAGACAATCAAATTAAAATAACTGGGTAGTGTCCAACTAAGGTTTATGCAGAACAGGCCTATTAAAATTAATGGACCTAGCTTAGTCATGATTATTAATTTCAGGAGGTCCACTCTTGAGCAAAATACCACCCATTGTTTGCACAATCACAGCAAGCTGGTGCAGGCCCAGAAAATATGTCCTTCTGATCCACAATATTGTGTTCCCATATGGCAATGATGGGAACAAAAGTCCAGACGAGCTGTTTTCATTACTGACTCTGAGGAATTCTACCTACTGCTGGGTGAGTGCTAGTCAGAGACAAGATATTGGGCTAGTTCTTGGAGTTAATTAAAAATGATGTTGGAAGAGGCATCACTTGATTTGAGAATCCCACTGGAATCTTTCACCTGAAAGGCTACAATATTGTGTCTATTTTTCCAAAATTATTGGAGCATTGAACCTGGCAATACCAGTGTGTCAAATGGCATTATTGTCCTTGAGATGTTTGAAACTGAAACCTCAGTAGTGCAAATGCATTTTTGCCAATACAGTAATTGTAACTTCGTGAATAATTATGTGAGATTAGTCAGTGGCTCAGTGAGTGAGTGGCATGCAGGTTTCTCAAGCCAATCTACATACCATTTTCACATTTCTTGATGCCACAGCTTTGGTGCCGGGTTGCAGGGTCAGTTGTGTAGCACCAAGGGCCATGTTCATCATCATCAGGATTCCGGCAATAATTTTCTT
This sequence comes from Lacerta agilis, assembly GCF_009819535.1. Lineage (NCBI taxonomy): Eukaryota > Metazoa > Chordata > Lepidosauria > Squamata > Lacertidae > Lacerta > Lacerta agilis. The sequence continues at coordinate 68,399,535 of NC_046313.1, forward strand.
CCAATCCATTATATCGTGATGGGGAAAACCTTATAGAACAGAGGCAGAACTGTCAGGCTCAGGCAAATGCTCCAAACCAAAAGGACCCTTTTAGCAATTAATCTAGAACTCTCTGCAAAAACCAACCCTCTGTTTTCTTCAAACAGAAACCTCAATTTTGAAGCCACAATTAATTAAAACAAAAGTTAAAATACAGTTGAACAAGCAATTAAAATACTGTTTGCCCTGACATCAGTCCAGCAATTAGCACAGTCAATCCATTGACTTTCAAAGGCTTGTTTGAATACGAAGGTCTTAACCTGCTGACAGAAGGATAACAAACAACTCCCATCATCCCTGATCATCATGCTGGCTAGGACTGATGGGAGATGGAGTCCAACAAGGTCAGGAGGGCCACAGGTTCCCTACTCCTGTTCCTGGTCATGCAATGTTCAACAATGGATATTTCTTAACTCATCCAACACGCACACACAGGCTCTGGGAAATAGTAATCATCATCATCATCATCATTTATTTTTATACCCTACCCATCTGGCTGGATTTCCCCAGCCACTCTGGGTGGCTGCCAACAGAATAAATAATAATAATAATAATAATAATAATAATAATAATAATAATAATAATAATGCAACAAAACATCAAACATTAAAAACTTCCCTAAACAAGGATGCCTTCAGATGTCTTCTAAAAGTCAGATAGTTGCTTGTTTCCTTGACATCTGATGGGAGGGCGTTCCCACAGGGTGGGCGCCACTACCAAAGGGTACAGTGGGACCATGTTCTCACTATTTACACTGTGCCTGTGTTATGCTGCTGTTTTAGGGATTTATATTTCACCCTTACTTCATCCCTCCTAAAGATTTACCTGTGGTCATGTGGAGTCTTTTTGCCCCAATGTTGACAAGTTTTCCCCTTCTCAGTCACTGATTGGTTCCCTCTGTAGCTTGTCCCATTTCCCATGATGCAGTGCCTTATGTAACCTGTGGAAGGGAGAGATGACAAGTGATGGAGATACTCATAAAGCTCATGCACGAAGGCACGGGACATCTGAGCACAGGAAGGAAGTGTAACTGGACTTCTGTCCTTTGATAAATTCCAAGGTGGCATGACACAAGCGGATTAGCATAGAGCAAGCGTTGCTTGCCCCCCTTCCCCTTAGCCCACAATAACAAGTGTGGGGGGGGGTTCTTAATAGACATTTTAACTCTCAGCCCCTACCCTGGCCTGCTCCTTGCTGCCCACAGTCGTCTCCCTCTTGACCTGCTGAAGTCAGTGCTCTCACTTCCAGCTCACCCAATCACTGAACAACTTTTATTCTCCAAATTGCAGCAGAGTCATTTCTCTGCCTCAAAATAAATACATCTGGTGACTGAGGGCCCCGTCAGAACATATTTCCATTGCACATTTGTGATGATTCCTCACATTCCCCTTCCTTGCAAAGTTCAAGTCTGCCATCCTACCTTTTTTCTGGTAGAGGTCATAGTGGACATTCCTCTGTAACTGAGTGTGGGGCGTATTCTGGGTGAAATTCAGCAGCTGGCATCGATTACTGTGCAAGTTGTAGTGGAAGGCTCTGGAGGAGCAACACAACAGCAGAACATTTCATTGGCCCAGAAAAGCAACCAGAATATCCCATGTCCCATTTTGGCATTTGCTTCCATATACAACAGATTCCCAGCTACCCTAGCTTCTGCTTTCCATTGTTATTTGAATTCTATCTTGGCCGCCTCCTCACACCTCTGCTAATAATAAGCATAAAGTATTATTGTGTTCATAAATTATTTCGGCAGTCCTGACAGCAACTATGTATGGTAAGTCAATATTATTGCTATATTCCAGCTGTGAAGGTAGAGATGCTGAAGCTGAGATAGCAGTTTCCTGAAGGCCACCAAGGCTAGATAAATCAAAGACCTAGATTTTAATTTTGTTACATTTCTATCCTGCGCCCCCCCCCCAGCCACCATGGAACCTAAGGCAGTCTACCAGTGGTTCTCAAGTGGGCTCCCCATGCAGGCACTGAACATCAGGTTTAGCAAGGTGATGACCTTGCGTGCCTTCAGACCATCTCCTGGGACCAAAGGCAGGTCCTTCTGTTCATCCCTGTATTATTCTGCAGCTCCTGTGCCCTTGTGCACCCAGTGTTCTGGCTTTGCCTCTTACCTGCATTCAAGCCACAAGACACAACCCCGTGCACACTCTTCTAAGGTCTTGGGCTGCTCCGCCCTCTGGTGGGACAAATGGATTAGCTTAGTCGCTTTTAGTTTCTGGAAGTCATTCAGAGGAGAACGCTGGCCTGGAAAGACATTTTTTTAATGCACATTGCTCTGGCCTCTTGAAAAGAATCCAGAATCCAACCAGTTCCAGAAGATGCAGGGCACGATCCAGAGAAACAAGCAAGCAAGCAGGGCTCCTGACACTTAAGATATGATCATCTAGCAGCTTGTTAAGCCAAGGAGTAAGGGACAGTTTTGGAGCTGGGGGGTGGAGAAATCTGTCAATTTTGGTTTCTTTTCATTTCTCATTTTTCCAATCTTAAATTTTGTTCTCCTCATTTACACATTGCTTTGCATTTTTTTTAAAAGAAAAAAGCACCTGCAAATTTCTCCTAACATATACAGTTTTGGAAAGCAATTTCCCCTGATGTAATATTATTGGGGGTTTTCCCCATTAATATGTGGGTGGGGTTTTTTGCACACTTTAGTTGAGTACATGTGTTTTTTGTGGGGGGGGGGGGGTTTGCATGCATTAGCTATAGAACTGCATTGCCAAATTCAGACCCACTGAATGTTGGTGATGAATCTGTCAAAGGCTTGAGCCCTGCCAGGGGACAGAGGGAGGCAGCAGCACTGCCTGGAAGTTGGGCCAAGATTCAACACAGTTGTTGCTCTAGCTGGAACCAGTGCAACAAGCCCCACCAGCACTCCTCCCTCCATGTGCCTCCATGCCCCCTCCAAATCAGCTCTGGGAGGTGAGGGAGTCTGGAGAAGCCCCAAAGCAGGGCATGGAGGGAGGAGAGAAGAGATCTATTTAGCAAATAGAAATACCTACACTGATGAAAAAACTGCCTTAGCACAATTTTGAGTTCCACCCATTGTGTTGCCCTTTGCAATTGCTTCTTGCTTGCTTATCTAGAGCTCTGAGGGGACATGAGAGATTTGGATAGCAAGAGTGGAGAGGAAGACAAGCCAGCTCTCTTCCTCACTCTGCTCAGATTGTGTGCTTCAACAGGACCAGGACCTCTTCCAAACAACCTGCTTATTGAACATCCATTCCAATTCACATGCACAAAGCTTACACTGTGGTTAATGCTTACTGAGCATTTGTTTTTGATTTGCTCATGTGGAATTATACAACCACACGTGCAGAATTCACCATCTGCTTGCAGTGTTTATAAGTCTTCCCGTTAATCAGGTGTTTGTTCCACACTTTTCAGCCTGTTTCCCCATCACTTTCCAAACCTCAAGGGATTTGCCACACTAGAACACTTTAATCCACTGTAATCAGGCAAACCTAAGTTTCCAGTATACAACTGAATCCGTCCCATAAAATACTGACAGTCCGGAGGAGGCCCAGAGTGGGAAGCACCTCCCCAGAAATCCTTACCCACCTCTAGTCAGCAAATACTCAGAAATGGGAGAGGTGGTTTCTTACCTGTGCTGAAGGTACAGCCCAACAGAAGGAGCAGAGCACCCACGGCCTGCATGATTCCCACCGGTAGCACCAGCCTCTTCCCAGCTTGGCCAAATGGATCTGCCAGCTGGGCTGTGCACACAGGAATATCCCAGCAGGAAGCAAAGGCACAGAGCCCCCCTGACCCTACTGGCCAAATATTTACCCAGAGCTCACGTGTCAGGAATAATTCTGCAGAGACAGGAGGGAGAAGTTTAGAGGGCCTGGGGTACAGTTGCTCATGGGAGACCTATCTGAGTGGACCTCCTTAAGTACTTCTCCGCTCTTTCTTCCGCAGCTCTTTCTTCTTCAACCAGTGGGTTGGCCCCTTCCCCAGGTCCCAGATGAAACAAAACACTCAGAATATTTTGTTGTTGTTTTTTTAAAAAAAAAATCAGTATGATGCAATGTCAAGTTAGGAAATTGCTCCCAGCCAGTCCGAGCTGGCCGTGACTCAGGAGCCTTCCCCTTCTTGTAAGTGGCCTGATGGGTGCTACGCCCCATATTCTCAGAAACCTTCCCCAGTGAACAAGCCCCGATGGAGGAGAAAGCTAGAAAGAAAGAAAGAAAGAAAGAAAGAAAGAAAGAAAGAAAGAAAGAAAGAAAGAAAGAAAGCCAGCACAGGGTGCAAAGCAAGAGCCTATGGAGACTGTTTGCAGGGTTATAACTGCAACTTCAAGCCCAAGGCAGCCACATCCACAAAGGGATAGAAGAAGGAACTTCAGAAGAGCAGAATCCCTAAAGGAGTGGGCAACAGAGCAAAAGGGAGTGCACAGCCTGGGGGCAGAGAATGAGGATGTGCACATTAAATGGATCAAAGCTCTGTTATTTAGGCAGTATCTGAAGAAAAGCAGTACCTGCTGCTTTCTGCCTACTTTGCAGCTTTAAAGGCATGTGGCCAGGAGACCAAGGTCCACTGGGAAACTGTCTCTCTCTCTCTCTCTCTCTCTCTCACACACACACACACACACACATCATGCCAAAGTGGAGACCAACCTGGTCCCATCCCTTGGCCAGAGAGGGAGCAGCTGCAGGGAGCTTGCTTCAACCTTACGTGCTAGAAGAAAGCTGTTATTCAAACTTACTTGAAATAACACTTTTAAGAAATAGTGTCTGAATTTAGTTTTTTTTCCCTTGTCCTGCCCAATCCCTTTTCCTTTTGGGCTGCATCTTTTTAGACTGAAAGTTCAAGGGCATGGACCATCTTCTTATGATTGTACTAAGCTGCTCTAAGAGCCCTTTAAAAAGAAGAAGAGCAAAGTAAAAATACTTTTTAAAACAAACAAGCAAATGGGGGCACTGCCAAGAAAATGTATGGCTATTTACACAGTCTAGGAACAGAGAGATTGTTGCTGAGAATCTGTTGATTTGGAAAGTAGATATCCCAACCAATTTTGTTTCCTTGAATGACTGGGACACGGGTGGTGCTGTGGGTTAAACCACAGAGCCTAGGGCTTGCCAATCAGAAGGTCAGCAGTTTGAATCCCCGCGACGGGGTGAACTCCCATTGCTCAGTCCCAGCTCCTGCCCACCTAGCAGTTCAAAAGCACGTCAAAGTGCAAGTAGATAAATAGGTACCACTCCAGCGGGAAGGTAAATGGCGTTTCTGTGCGCTGCTCTGGTTCGCCAGAAGTGGCTTAGTTATGCTGGCCACATGAGCCGGAAGCTGTACGCTGGCTCCCTCGGCCAGTAACGCGAGATGAGCGCCGCAACCCCAGAGTCGTCCCCAACTGGACCTAATGGTCAGGGGGTCCCTTTACCTTTACCTATCCCAACCAATTTTGTTTCCTTGAATGTATTTACATACACATTAATCAAAACAAGGGCAATTCCAAGATACCGGCAAATGTAAGCCACCTTTTCCTCCTGACAAGCAGAAATTCAATAGATAAAGCTTTCTCCAACAGTAACAGGGCATGCACCTGTTCAGTTTCTTTCTGTTATGCAGCAGTAGAACGTTAAAAGGCACTGTCAATGTCACACTTGAGGTACACCCTGACAGCATGTTCCTAAGCATATTTGCTTACAAGTTCTACTAAGTTCAATGAGACACTCTAGTTAGTAAATGTGTTTGGGGTTACACCCTAACAGCTAGATCTTATCATGCACACATGGGATGGTTCCAGAAGGGCTTTATACAGATTTCTGGGAATATGGGAACACCATTTAGATTGCCAACTATTTAGTTCATTTTTATATGTTTACCATCATGACAGACACTGTTTGGATGCTATGCATCTGGCACTGAACTGTGTTGAATCGTCTGAACAATCAGGCCTGATTTTTCTCTGTGTATGATTGGCACACTAGCTTTCATGCACTTCTGCCCCCAGGCATGGTTCCACTGCTTGCCATTCACACCAGTGGGCAGAGCTTCACACAGAATGCACATGGGCTGTGGTTTCTGTCTCTCTGAAAGCCCTGCCCTTTATGTACTGGGCATGCACACCGATATTTCTGTACCCATACACATGCATTTTTAAATATGCAATTCACCGGAAAAACACAATAGCAAATGTTACTAGTCCTTAGTTATGCTTCACAATAGGCTTGTACTTTCAAGGGATGCAGGATGCAGGGGGGGGGGGCGATCTCCATTTCACTTTTAAGAAACAACAACACTGGAATTTGATTTGGTGGAGTTGAAGTAGGAGGTGGAAATGCACAACTGCAATGAAATATTGAAATCATTGTCGCACTCAAACCATTCATTTAGAACACATGGCTTCCCCCAAAGAATCCTGAGAATTGTAGTTTATCCCTTGTAGGACTACAATTCCCAGCAACCTTAACAAACCACAGTTTCCAGGAATATTTGGGGGAAGCCATGTGCTTTAAAAGTTTAAATCGATGGTGGGATTGTGACCTATCATATTGAGGTCTTGTGCAAGATCACTGGATTATTGTACATCTGGTGTATGTAGTGATGACAGACTCCCAAGGTAATCTTGCACATTGTGAACCAGGTTGTTTGAATCCAGGCATGCTTTCAGCATGTGGCAATAGGTGGAGACAAGCATCTTTTGTTTGGCATTGGAAACAAACCCTGTGCCCAGGTAAGGAGCAAAACAGAAGTATGGATGTGGCATTAGAGACCACCTGCCAGAAACAGGACACTTGTGACAAACCACCCACCATGAAACAAGAGAGCTGCTGATTACTTTTCACACCAGCCGTGACTGTGGATGTGTAACAGGTGATACATATTTATTGGACTTTCCATGGTAAAGGGAACCCAAGATTTGTTCACATATTTATTGAAGCACAGGATGCCGCTTTGATGACACCAGACACTGCAAAGATGATCATGTGCCAGTTCCACAACAAACTCTTGTCTGGAAGCACCCAAACTTGAAAAGACCCACTAAATTCAACGGCGCGCCCTTGGCAGACGAAAATAAATCCTCTGAGGGTTGTTAGTATGGGCGGATGAGAGGCAGACTTGAGACTGGTGCTTACCAGCGGTGAATAAAAAGGGAAGAAATCTGCAACGGTTTTAGTCAATCCAGAGGAGAGCTGCTGTTCGACGTGGGGGAATCGGAAGAGAGGCCACGGAGCAGGCTGGAACAGGCACAGGAATATAATTAAACACAGGCATATTCGGAAAGGCTGAAGACTGCGGTGGAGCTGCCTACTAGAGAGCAGCCTTCTAGTAGCAACTTTACTAAAGGTGTGACAGGAAGGAAAGGTGCCGAAATTTTCAGAAAGGAAACGAAACTGCGCCACCCACCAGAAGGCGACCACACTATTGCCATACAGTAATGGGCGTGCGACTCCTGTCGCAGGAAGATCCAAGCGGACACCTCTCTTTCCGGTGGATCAACGCAAATGCCTGCAGCTCCTCCACGCCGAGGCTGTGCTCCGATTTCTGCAGCTAGCCTGCTCTGTAATGCCACTGCATCCTCCTGCGGGCAGGGCAAAATGCTCCTCCTTAATGCCGGTCCTTTTAGTTAATGAAACTAAAGGTACCGTGACAAAATGGGACTTGAAAGAAATCCACGCCTCGGTCGCCAAGTGCATCTCTCTCTCTCTCTCTCTCTCTCTCTCTCCCTCCCGTCGCCGGGTTGGGAAGAAACACGTCCTGAACTTCTGCATAATAAAGTTGTGGAATTTAATCCGCCTCCGCCCTCGCTCCATTTCACCGCTAGAGAGCGCGAGCATCAATACATTCCGGCGCGTAACTCTGCACGTCCCCTTCGAGCCGCGCGGGCGACGCCGAAGCCACAGGTCCAGCCCAGGCGCCGAAACGTAGACCGCAGGCTTCTGGGAGTCGTAGTATGTTTGGGCCCTGCCAAGCGTTGCTAGTGCGCGCCTTGATCCGTGGGACTACACTTCCCAGCAAACCCTTGTGGGGGTGGGGCAAACCGCGCGGAGCATCATGGGGCTCGTAGTCCAGCAGTAGCGTTGTCACAAAGCGCGCTGGCTCAGCAAGGCGGGCATGCCAGGACTCCAGCTCCCAGAGGACACGGCGGCGGCGGCACCGGCACCCGCTTGGAGGGAGGAGGAGGAGCGGGAAGAGGGCGAGTGATCTATCCAGGGAAGGAAGATGGTGGAGCAAGCGGCGTGGTTCCCTCGTCAGGCAGCGACCGGCCCCGTCAACCCGCAGCAGCGCAGAGATTCCTCCGGGCCCCGAGCCGCCTCCTGATAACCGCCCGCCCGGCCATGCCCCGCTCACGCCGGGGCGACGGAGCCCGCCGGGGCGGCCGAGGTGAGCGCGGGGAGTCGGGGGTCGCTTCTCGCCCTCCGTCCAGCCGGGGTTTGGCCGGGAGTTAGGGTGGCGGGCGCGGGAGTCACTCTGCTTAGGGGAAATAGAAATCCGGACCAGGCGCTTCGTCCGCGCGCGCTTCTGCTTCTTCTGCTTCGCCCGGGGATCCCGGACAGCTGTTGCGCCGCGTGTCCGGACGAGGTTGGCGCGCGTTCTCCTGCGGGGCAGATCTCCGCCTCCTCCGTCCAGACCAGTCTCTGCGCTGCCCATTTCTCTCTTCCGCAGGACGGAAGGGCCCGAGGGTTGATGTGGTAACGGGGTACGAGGAAGGCTCAGTAGGCAGCTTCCCGGGCAGCCTCCGCGCCTCGACTATAGAAGCGGGAGCCGCCCGAGCGGAGCTTCTCCAATGAAGGCATTTTAAAGGAGGAGTCCGGGTGGTCTCCGGGCTCATTGGGAGCACGGCTGTCCCCAACCCCTTACCACGTGGCCTTTTAGAGAAGCCGCCCGGCTTTTCTGTTTCCTTGTTCTCCAGTTGCACATCCTGTCCCAAGAAGACGCCTTTCCCTTTCTCACTTCCTAATGGCGCGCTTCACTGCAGGGCGCGAAGCGGGGTGCCAAAAGGGCTTTAGCCCGACGCTTAAAGCCCTGGCGGTGTTTCCGAAAGTGACACGTGTATCTCTGTCTCATGTGCATGCATCCCCCTGCGTGCGAGGCGAAGCACATGCGTTCAGGCTTCCTGGTTTGCCCTGCTGTGAAAGTGCTTCTGAAACTCCCGAAGTGGCTTTGGCCTTTGCTGCTGGGCTTCGCAGAGGCATCTGGTTGTCCGCTCTGGGTAGCATGAGATTGGCCTTTATGGGGCTTTGGTATGATCCAGCAGGGCTGCCTATAACAGTTGAACAATGGAAAACAATAAGCCACAAATTAAGCCTTCCAGATAAGAGGAAGCTGGAAAGAAACACAACTTGACAGAAGTAATTGCATGTTCCTATAGCATACATTTGTTCTGAAATGCTTATTCCATATCCTCTGGTTGCCACTTTCTAATCCCGGAGCAGTTCCTAGGGCAAATAGGGATGCATCTGATTAATCCATATGATAAACTGATTGCAGTTTGCTGATTTCTTTGGCCACTTAGTAAGAAAGAATGTCCTTGATTAGCACTTGTTGCTTTTATATAGCATAGCTTGGCTACTTGTAAGCCACAGTTCAGGCACGTGGGCTCACCCTTTTCTCCATTTGCATGCTCATCTAGCTTGTCTTACAGTTGGATGCTGAGCTTTTCCTGTTTGTTCTGTGATGGAAGTCAAAGAGTTAGATCACTGCTGCTGCTGTCTTAGTTCTTACTGAGGTCATAAACCTATTTTGTGGTCCATACCACTTCAGGTGGGTGAGATCCCATAATTTACCACCACCACCCCCATCAGGGGTCGCCAGCATGGTGCCTACCTATCCTGGCAATGGTGCTCTTGAGGTCTTCCCCTGGTGCACCTCTCTCTTATAGCCCCATGGATAGGTCATGAGATGGATGAAGCTGCTGCCAGTCAGTGTAGATAATATTGAGCTAGATGGACAGGTGGTCTGACTCGGTATATAAGGCAGCTTCCTAGGTACCTACTTCCAAGCTTGTGTCTTTTCAAGGCTCATATTACCAGTAATTCTACTCAATCTGATATTTACCCCTGTAAAAGCAAAGTGTGTGTTTGCACTCTTTTTTTGGGGGGGGGGGAAGCAGAGGGGAGGCTGATCTGAAGGAGAGAAGTGACTTTAGGGGTGGTGCCTATTGCATGTGCTCAAAAATCCAAATGTGTCCAAGGGCTTAAAAAAGTTAGTGACCCCAGACATGTAAGACAGTTCTCTGTACATAGAAAATAAGGGAGAAAAAATTAAATTGCTCTGCATAGAGGGGCTTTCAGTCTGGTGGCAGCCTGAAATAGTACAGTCCTGCCATAGTATTCATACCTCGGAAACATCTAGGCTACAGAGAGTGATGGTTAAACTTTCTAGCTTCCAAGTCCATATGTTATATACCTTGGTGTAAATCTCTTATCAGGTGCTTTGCTTTCTTATAACAACTATTTGATGACTGTGTTCTTTGAAGTGTTTATTTAAAACAAATAATAGGCTCAAACTCAGAGTCAAACTCTCTCAAAGCAACTTCCAGCATAAAAAATTCCAATGTGTAGTTGATAATCTGTTACTTAGATCAGTGTTTTTCAACCTTTTTTGGGCAAAGGCACACTTGTTTCATGAAAAAAATCACGAGGCACACCACCATTAGAAAATGTTAAAAAATTTAACTCTGTGCCTATATTGACTATATATAAAGTAATTTTCTTGAATTTTTCAATTTTTCCCACGGCACACCAGGCAACATCTCGTGGCACACTAGTGTGCCGCGGAACAGTGGTTGAAAAACACTGACTTAGATGCAGTAACATTACCAAATTAGTGTTACTGTTGGTCATTCAAATAACAAACATTTCCAGTAAAAATTATAAAATCAGATAAGCAGCTTTAAATTAATTCCTCTGTTTAAGAGAGATAGAGAGAAGGCAGTTTTAAACAAATGGCTCTTAAGGGCCTCCAGTGATGGGACCGTACATTGCTCAACTAGAAAATAATTTTACAGTCATGGGCCGCCACTGAGTAGTTCCTATTCACTGCTACACATGAAGCTGGAACAACTGTGAGAATTGGAGTAATAACGCTTGGGTGAGAAGTGAAGCTCTGCTTTAAGCAATCTAAGCTGTTTGTGTCCAGACAGCTTCAAGTTATAAGGTGTAATAGAGCAAATACGGGAGTGTGTGCAATTATAGAAGGCATGCATTACAGTAGCTTTATCATCCTGTGTTTAATTCTTCAAAGTCTGTAGACACCTGGATTGACTGTATCTCATGCTGGTCAACCCCTGTGTAAAATTATAATCCTTGGCTGGAATTACCCGCTGTGTGACTTCTGTGTACCTTCTGGTATAGCCCAGGCCAGGTCAGTGTATGGTTCAGTGGGCCATGCAGCATTGCTAGCCATCTAGGCAAACTTTCTGTTGTGGGTGGCACAATAAAGTGAAATTATCCAGCGGAGTCTTTCTGGAGGGTTGGAAACAATTATATTTGTGGAAGGGTGGCTTTGCATTGTGCTTTTTTTTTTTTTTTAAGGCACACTGTGCTGCTTTAAAAATTGCCTACAATGCGGTAGGTGGGTGGGGGAGGGAGGGAGAAAGAAACATAGCACTTTGTGACCTTTACAGGTGTACTAAACAAATTTGTTTGCCCCTAAGAACACACAGCTGTAAGTGTCCCAGTCCTTTTGTGTTTACTTTTTGACATCATCAGCAGGAGAAGCACCTGCTTCGTACCTGTCTGCTGTGGAACTCTCTGGGAATCAGCATCTGTCTTTCAGCTTGACTGTGGTGTCAACTGGAAAGCGTGCAGTACTCTCTCTAAGCTGATGCTGCTTATGTAACAGTCTGGAAGCATGTGTATCCTGGGTGCTGCCATGCTCAAGTAGAATGCTTTTTAGGATGTTAATGTGGGGGCAGTGCTTGCAGCATGTGTTGTTCTAGAAACCTATTGGAAATTGAAGCCTTTTTGTTCTGTGGCAATCGACAGTATCCTGGCCACGGTTATCCATGCTCGAGTAGCATCTTTGGCTTGGCTACTGCCTTGCATTGTTTGTGGGGCGAAAGAGCTCTCGGAAGGCTGATTTGGTTTAAAATACAGCAGATAGGCTGCTGTCTGGCATGGACTACGTGAAACAGATCTCAGGCTTCCTTACATTTTCAGCCATAATCGAAACTGTTCTTTTCTCCCCATGTTTCTAAGAGGTCAGGCCTTTTCTGTGGTGGCGGCTGTCTGCCTGTGGGTTGCCTTTCCTAGGTCTGTATGCCCAACACCCAGTGTTGTGTTTTAAGCACCAGGTAAAAACATTTTTATGCACCTAGGTCTTTTAGTTCAGTGTGTGGATAGTGCTCTTTATTTTGTTGGCTGCCTCTCTTTCAATTACAGTATTTTAGTTGGGTTGGCTGTGTGGTGAGATGTACTCTATGCTTTCTATTTAAGAGGTCTGTGACAGTATCCTAAAAAGAGAAAGCCAATTCACTTACAGAAATGTCCTCATTTAGAAACCACCATTTTGTCTCATCTTGTATTTTGTCAAGTACACCTTTTACACTGGAGCTGCCTCCCAAACTCATTTCAGTAGTTTCCCTCCCACTCTCCAAATGTTGTTGTGACTTTTCCTCACAGGCTTCCTTGCCAGTTCTAGTCCCCCCCTTTTTTATAGCCTCCCTCTCTCTGCCTCTAGAGATGCTGGATTCCCATCAGCTCCCTCCTGCATTGCCAGTAGCCAGGAATGGTTGGGAGTTGCAGTCCAGCAATACCTGAAGGCCTGCAGTCCCTCATCCCTGCGCTATCTAACACCCGTGTATTGCTTTACAGAAGACATTTGCAAGGGCAAGGCACAGTGGGTGCTAAGCATTTTTACATCCTGTTGATTCCAGTGGGAGAGTTAAGCATATACTGGATTCTGTTCTGTGAGTCTTAACCTGTTTTATGTGTGTAGTCTATCTTTATCTCCTGAGCTTGTAAGTCTTTGCCATCTAAGAATCCTGGCCTTTTGCTTTCCAATGGGCTGCTCTTGACAGGAGTACACCAGAGGCCTAGTCAAGGCAAATACCACATGCCCAAGAGTGCGGTGAAAGAAAAGAGTGCTAGGGACATGATCTACACCAGAACCTAACTACACGCCACGTTATGCATGTGATTAGTAATCATGGGGAAGAGGTAGGTACCAGGATCAGCACAAAGCAAAGGGAAATGCAAGCTCTTCTTCCACAGCCAACAGTCTCCATGAAATTCCCAACCCCAGTGCAGCAATTAGCATTGAGGCAGCAGTGCTGGTCCACTAGAAAAATCCCCAAGCCAGTAAGAAGACAATTCCTTTATTAGGACTTGCAAAATAGCGAGGTGGCTTTTAAGTGATTTCAAAACTCCTCATCAGGCTGGGTGTTAAGCAAAGCAGATGGGGATGGGTGGAAAGGAGGGAGGGAGGGAAAGCTGGCTTGACAGTCTGAAGCCACAGCTGCCTTTAATCACACTCCTTAAGGCAGGAGTCCTGTGCTGGAGTAGATTAGAGGCTTAATTGGATTAGGCTGCACTAGGTGGCATGAAGGTGTTGGTGAGGACCGCCCTGACATGCCTTCAGGAGCCACCCCAACCCCCAAATGGTACAAAGCCGCTCTCTCCTTGCAGCTGGGCAGAACTCAATGTACTGTTCTTTTGGCATCTGCAGAGCAAAGCATTTGCAGCCTCTGAATAAACACAACCTCAGCCAGATGAGTATGTTAAAGTTCGCACATGCATCTCCTCCCCCCCCCCGCCCCCCCGCTAGTTTTGCTGGTAAATTATTGTTCTTGTGAGGGACACCGTGTGAGACGAAACCCTTTGCCCTGTTGCCTGTTTTGGGGCTGGAGTGCCTGCGTCCCTTATTGGCAGCTAGCAACCCCTGGAGTTGGAGGCGCAGAATGCTTGCTCCAGCCTCCCTTCCTGGGTGCTGCCATGCTGCCCTGTTCATTGTGGGGCCCAGCTGTGTACTCAGCAATCTGCTTTTATCTGGCCGGTGCCACCAGTGCAGCCCTCTCCTTGTGTGGGGCTTTGAGCCAGAAGCCTCTTAACCCTTGAGTGGCTGCTCCCTTGGTGCCACGGCTGCTCAGCAAGCACCGGCTGCTGCTTTGGGTAATGATTCAGTCGTGTTTAGCATCCCAGCTATTTTGCAGTCTAGGTGGCTGCTAGGGGGCAGGAATCAAATTCCCTTTCCTCCTTTCTCTCTTCCGCCATAGCCCTAAAGCAGGGGTCAGCAAACTTTTTCAGCAGGGGGCCGGTCAGACTTGGGGGGGGGGGCGGACTATATGTTGCCATGATTATTACCTGCATTTTTGGCAAAAACCCTTATTGGGAACCAACCCCAGCATTGCCCAAATGTGATTTTTTTTGGGGGGGGGGTTCCATCATACATTCACGCTGCTTCCTTTGCATTTTATGCGTTGACAGTTATTTTTTATATTGTAGGGTGGGGATGAGGTGGGGCTGAGGTAAGCGCGCCGTTCCTGTCAGCCCTGGAGAGTGTGTGTGGATGTGTGGGTGAAGGGAAAAGCCGTTGGCCACGCTAAGTCAGGCCGGCACTGCTCAAGCAAAAACGTTTTTTCCCCACGTGAGGGAAGACGAGGCGGCGGCTATTTACCTTTCCATGGCTCGCACCATGTAGCTAACGAGCGGCCTCCCCAGCAGAGCACACAACTCTTAAAGCGGGGAGCACTGCCGCCACAGACACTGGCGGGCGTCACTCCCGAAGCGCCTCCAAGCCCCTGCCACCGCAACTACCCTTCCTGAGGTCAGTTGCCAGCAGCTCCATGGTGGAAATCCTAAGTGTGGCTCCTTTTCCCTCTTCCCCGGCCCCCACCCCAGAAGAAAAGATTGCTGCGTGCAACGGACAGAGAAGGGGCTTGTCTCGAGCAGCCACCCGCCTCACTTTTTACCCCCAAGCCAGGCTGAGTTGTAAAAAACTCCCCCCCCCCCGCGCACGCGCTATGCCAGCTGCCTGGATTCCCAGACTGTCCGCGGGCCTGATCTAGAAGACAATTGGGCCTGATCCGGCCCACAGACCTTAGTTTGCCGACCCACGCCCTAAAGCCTCAGTCCTTGTCCTTTTCTAGCCTTGTATTTTTCAGTCTTTGGCATTTCCTCGGCTCTGCTGTTTTTAATAGGAGGATAGCAAACAGATTCGGTCTCTTGTGCAACCCAGAAGCCAGGGTGTCCTAACACATTTCATCAGGCACAGCAGTGCTTTTCTACGAACGTGACGTCTGAAACAACGCTGTTGAATTGTTCTGAGCAGTTCGACTGAGCCATTGTCTGCCAGCTGTAACAATAGCCTCGCTTTTCTGTACAGTTCTGCATTGGGCTTGCTTTCTGTCCTTTAAAAATAAATAAATTAAAAGCTTGTCTGTCTATGGTAGCTCGTTTGACACTATCATGGCAGCATCTTCATTGTTCCATGCTAATCCCCACCAACACATTTGGGCTGCATCCAGCCTAATGGATCACAGCGAGCGTAGCAGGGGAAGGATGGGTGGCCCAGCGTAGCAGCTTGGCTGCCTTCCAGGGCTGCTTCCTCCTTGGCTTCTGCTTGGGGCTAGCTGGGGTGACAGAGCTCTCTCAGGCGGCTCAGCTGCTCCAGGGTGCCCTGCCTAGGAACCTTTGCACCTGTCCGTCAGGGTAAGGCAACTGCTGCGATCTGTGGGCAGATGCGGCCCTTGAAGTCATTCTGCTGCAGCAGGAATGAAATTAACACAGTTGTTGGTCCAGTCCGGTGTGATTTTGATTGGCTGCTGATGCAATTCAACAGTTGGGAGTGTGAACTTGGACCTGTGAAGCATCTGCTGGAATTCAAGTTTATTCAAGGCCACACTCAGTGGCACTGAGTCGTCATTCTCTTTGCCTGGTTCTCCATGAGTCTGTCAGGAGTGTTGAATGACAGTGATGAAGATGGGGAACGGGACAGGAAGCTTAGAAGCATAGTAAAGTAATTTGCACACAAATAATAAATAGCAACGGTGATAGTGTAGACCAGGGGTGGCCAACTTCCAAGAGACAGCGATCTACTCACAGAGTTAAAAACTGGCAGTGATATACCCCCTTTTGCGGGGTTCAGGTCAAAGTTGATGAGCTTTTTTTAGGAAGGAGGAAGGCCCATTTTGGGGGGGTTCAGGCTGAAGTTGTTGAGCTTTTTTAGGGAGGAGAAAACCACGTTTTTTAAGGGATCCAAGGCAAAAGTGTTGAGCTTTTTGGAGGGGAGCCATACTATATTTGATATAGGCGCCAATCTCATGCAGATAGCTGTTTGGACATGTTGAAGGCTTATAGTAACTTGCATGTCTATTTTAAATTCCATGTACTGATGGGCATTGTATTTGCAATGGGAACAGGTGGCAATTTGTTAATAGTATAGTATTGTTTTTCTATCTTTTCTGTAGTTCGCTTATTTTTTTCTTTCTCTTTTCTGTTCCTTGTTAAAGCTGCAAGCAAATAAAATATTTTTTAAAAAAGCTCTGGTCCCTTAAAGTCAGAAAGCGTTAAAAGGGGCCCCCCTTCATCCCCTTCCATATGGTTCCGATTATCTCCTGGTCCAGGCCTTGAACATTTATCAGTAGGGTGTGTCGAAGCTGACAGTGCTGACTTTAAGCAAAGGCAGTAGCCGGCTAATAGCTATCCAGGGATGTCAAGGGATTGGGCAACTCATCTTGCTTTAGGTGAGTGGGAAAACAGGGCTGTCCACCCTTTCTTTCCTGACAGTTGACTGCAGTTTTTTTCTGCAGCAGAACTGCCCTAGCTTACTTTACCATTAAGGCTTATGCGGTACAGTCTTGGACAGTATCATTGTTCAGTGGAGCTTGTGAGATTGAAGTTTCATAGAAGCATCTTGGACTTGTTCGTTACAACAAAAAGAAGCATAGTTGGTTAAAATGAAGATGCCATTTTGGTTGTTGTTTAGAAGGCAAATGCACACACAGTTAACAAGTCGGGGTGCATACAGATGATCACTTACTAGGCAACAGCATATCACAGTCTGCATGCAACTACTTGATAGGGCATATGAGCCCATATAACCAAACCATTCTGCAGTTGCTTGTTTGTCTGTACAGTCATACCTCGGAAGTCGAACGGAATCCGTTCCAGAAGTCTCTTCGACTTCCAAAACGTTCAGAAATGCAGGCGCGCCGGAAACAATAGCAGAAGCCGAGGTGAACGTTCGGCTTAAAAAAAAAAGTTCAGAAACCAGAACACTCACTTCTGGTTTTCAATCATTAAGGAGCTGGAACGTTCGACTCCCAAGGTGTTCAGGAGCCGAGGTACGACTGTGTTATCCCTGGCACATGGTTAAAAGTTGTTTCTGCACAAGTGCAAAGTAATGAAATGATTATCTGTATGGGTTCCACGGCATTGGCCTGCCAAATGGTGAAGATTAGACAAGGGCCATAACTTAGTGGTAAAATATAGGTCTCGGTTCAATCCTTGGCATCTCCAAATCATCATCATCTCATCATCATAATCTGGGCGGCTCACAACAGAATATTAAAAACACGATAAAACATCAAACATTGAAAACTTCCCTAAACAGGGCTGCCTTCAGGTGTCTTCTAAAAGTCAGATAGTTGTTTATTTCCTTGAGGCCGTTCCACAGGGCAGGCGCCACTACCAGAGAAAGGCCCTCTGCCTGGTTCTCCGTAACCTCACTTTCCACAGTGAGGGAACTGCCAGAAAGCCCTCAGAGCTGGGCCTCAGTGTCCATCTGGGAAAGATTTCTGTCGGAAACCCTGAGAGCACTGCCAATCAGTGCAGACAACACTGTGCTAGATAGGACAATGGTCTGGCATGGTATATTGCCGCTTCTGTGCTCCCGCTTTCCCAGATTCTGATTAGGTGTAGAAGTGTGGCAAATACCTCATCTACTTTGAGTGGGCGCTTAGCTTGTTAAGTGGCGGATTTCATACCATGGTAAATTCCCTCTTTGCAAATAGTCATCTTTAATCTCCCTCAGTCACAGGTAGGGAAAAGGAAGATACTGTCTCATGCTCCACATTCTTCAGATAGGAAGTCATATAGGTGAGCGTCTCACTTGTTCTCACCTTTTTTCCCTGTCTTCCTCTTAGGAGCCCACCGGATTGCAAAGATGGAGTCTCAGGCCAGTGATGATGATGCAGCCAGTGAAGTGCTGAGTCACTACAGCAGTGCCAGTGAGACGACCAGTGTGACTGAAGAAGTGACAGGTGAGGGTGGGCAGAAGTTAGTGACGGAAACCCTGGCCTTCTGTGTATTGAGCAAAACTTTAGATTTTGTAAACACCACTTTCAGACCTCAGGAAGCTCCGCACAACATAGTGGTTTTTCTTCCTGGAATGTTTTTTTCACCCTTCAGATTTTAGAGGGATGTGTGCATGTGTGTGGTAATTTTGGGGGGGTGGGGTGGGGAGGGGAGTTATTGAGAAGGAAGACTTGCTGCTCTACAAAAAAGATTGGGGACAGGAGAATACATGAGCTTTTTAGCAAAACTTCCATCACATGTTCAGGTTTGTTAGAATCTCCTCCAGGTCATAAGACAGGGAAAGGTGACATGATTTGATTATTTTGGGTTGCAAATTACATCAGCAGATAACATCTGCAGACTAATTCACAAGCTTGCAAAACAAAAAAACAAAAAAACTAACTCACACAACAAACTGGTATGTGGAGTGTCTTAGAATCAAAATAAAGAGTTTTAGGATGCTGTAATGGATGTGATATACCCCACCATGTGATCACATGATAGGCACACTTCCAGAGACATCGCTTTGTAAACATTGTATGAAATTTTTCCACCGAGTCGATACGCAAAGTGGCTTTCAACAAAGCAATTAAAAGCATGGATGGTTTTTAAAAAATGGTTGTGGGTGGTTTGTTTGTTGGTTTGTTTGTTTGCTGTTACTGAAACTTCATTAATTACAGTATAATTCCATTTGAGCCGATATAGTTAAATGTCACAATTCATAACTCAGAGTGGTCAAAAGCCTGTTGCACAAGTGTCTTGAACAAAAAAACCTGTTGATGTGCTAGGATAAAGAATCCACTGGCAGTTCTGCCAGCAGCGGTCAGACTTTCAACAATTGTTCCCCTTTCTTTAGGGGTACAAGATCTGCAGGCCGTGGGTCTGGATGGTCCAATCTTACTTTGACGCTTTCCTCCCCTGCTCCCTTTTTTCTGCTTTTCCACAGGAGGTGAAGCAGTGGATGAGCAGCGCAGCAAGAGGAGGTGGAAGATAAACTGAAGGAGTGCATTGACAATGTGATGGACAAGAGGTGAGGCTCATCGGCTTGTTTTAAGCTAAATTCAGATGTTGTGCCAAACCGTGGCTCTGGAAGCTTATTCCATCCCTCCTGAGGGTGCTCAGTCCTCCCTGGATTGTTGTTGTTGTTTCCCCCACCCCTTTAAAGTTTTCCCTCCCAAAAGTTATTTTTAATTCTGGAAAGTAGTTTTGATTCCTCCAAGCCTGCTCTTACATACAGAAACATAACACTCATCACTTGGGCTGCCTAAGAGGAAGCGGTCAGAGAACTGTGTTCCCTGTTAGCATATAGACAGCTTCAGCGGCAAGCTGCCAACCGGGATAGGCTGGGTGCAGCTCCATTGAGAAGAACTTGGCAGAAGTGCACACAGGGCTTGGCACTTCTCCTCACTACAGCAGTATGAATTACTGCTGCCCTTCTGGCCATGCAGCCTCGACTATGCAGAGTGAACTTCTGAACTGGGGTGGTGGTCTGCACAGTCTGCAGAACATCATTGACTTAGCATGTGTTCTGATCTCTCTTACACCATGGAATTAGGAGGTGCACACTGGTATATATCATGTATACTTCTGGTGTATTTCCTAATATACAGAAGTGGTTGGTTCTGAGCCTCTGAGCTATGTACACACTGCCCTCCCCCAGTCACAAAAAGGTGTCTCTTGTGCAGTTCAGAGCGCATGCTGTGTACCATTAACTTCACACTGAATCAGTATGATTTTGTAGCAGGTGAAGAATTTGCTGAAGTCTTCAGAAAGATGAACTGTTCAGAGCGAGCTGACTTTATTTGGCACTCAACTTGGATTCTTGTGAGGAGGGCTGCTCTTGTTATGACTCCCATCTCTCTCTCTTTGACATCTTTCCAGTGCCAAGACACGGCAGGTTGCTCTGGAGAGCCTGCGGCTGGCCTTCTCCTCCAAGACGCTCTTTGACTTCCTGTTGGAACGCAGGCTCACCGTCACAGACTCCTTAGAGAAGTGCCTGAAGAAAGGTGGGTCTCTGCAACCTTTAGCACAGCACCTTTATGTAATACAGACAGACTTGATCCAGCCTAATCAAAGCACTTCCAAGTCCCATTTGGTTTTAGCAGGAGAAAGAGCACCTGTTTGAATCTCTCCCACTGAAAACAACTGGGCATGAAAGTGGTTTGGGTGGATTGTGTTGGCAGTTTCATACTTTTCTAAAGAAGGTAACTTCTGGTCATTTTTATTGTCCTTTTGTAATATGATACTTCTGTTAAGCATAAAGATTGTGAAGTTACCATATTTGATGTAAACATTTCCACATAAGTTTTCATCCGTCGTTAACAACCACCTTATAAGATAGGCTAGTGCGATTATCCCCTTGTTACAAGTAGGAGCAGAGGGCGACTGCAACTTGCCCCAAGTTTACTGTGAATTTGAACCACGGCTTCCTGGCTCTCTCACATAATGAGGCATGTTAGTGCGGCCCTTCTCCCATCCGTGAAGGACTGGTAGGTTTCTGTGACGTCCTCCATTGTTATAGGGCAAAGGGATAGAGCTTTATTTCTCTTTGGTGTTCATTTTAACACCTTGCATGCTTCTTGCCTGCCCTCTTGATGTTGCCTTTGAAATACCCTCTGCATCCGAGATGGCGAGTCATTGCAACCCTCCCAGATAATGAGCTACAACTCCCATCAGCCTCAGCCAACATGGCCAATGGTCAGGGGTGATGGGAGTTGTAGTCAGACAACATCTGGAGGGCCACAGATCTTTGTCCCAGTTCTACATCCTGTAGGCAACATTTGCCTTTAAAACCACTTGGAATATATGTGAGACAGTACTGTGCCAGGGCTGAAAAGATGCCACTTCTGGTGCTCTGTGCCCCCGCAATTCTAAGTTTCATAACTGTCCTGTGTTCCCTGTTTCTTGCACATGACTAGCTAGCGCTGTTTTTGAAAGGGGGAAAGGCAACTTATTCTCTTCCTCCTCTCAGGTAAAGGGGAGGAGCAGTCCCTTGCTGCTACTGTCCTTACACTACTGTGCCTTCAGATGGGCTCGGGGCCCGAGGGGGAGGAGGTGTTTCCGCAGCCTGAAGCCCCTCCTCACCACCATCATCACAGACTCCTCGGCCAGCCCAGTTTGCTCGGCAAAGTGTGAGTATCACCTCTTTTCTTCTGCCTCGGAGGCAAACCTTGTGGGAGGGGGATGTTACTGGGGACTGCTGGGAAGTGGTTTCTTAAAATGGCTACTCGGAATGGCTTTGACGGTTGCCGTTGTCCTGTCTCCTTTTTCTCTTCCATCTCCCCTGGTAGTGTGCCACTGCTCTTGGGATGTGCTGCTACATCGCTGCTGCAGACATGGAGGTAACTTACACTAATGCTTTAACTGGACAGTCAGTAGCCAGTGAAGCAAGAACCTAGATCTCCCTCCCCCCTGTATGGGGTGGTGTTGTAGTTAGAGTAGCCAGGCAGGGGTCAGCAAACTTTTCCAGCAGGGGGCCGGTCCACTGTCCCTCAGACCTTGTGGGGGGGGCGGACTATATTTTTTGGGGGAAATAAGAACGAATTCCTATGCCCCACAAATAATCCAGAGATGCATTTTAAAGGATACATTCTACTCCTTAAAACCACGCTAATTTTCCTGGACCGTCCGCGGGCCGAATTTAGAAGGCGATTGGTCTGGATCTGGCCCTGGGCCTTAGTTTGCCTACCCATGACTAGAGTGTCAACACCCTGTCCTTTGAATACTGATCCTTTGGAGTTTGTCAGGGTCTAGATTAGTTGTAAGAGTCTCCACCATGCTCTCAAATTGTTTCAGAGAGTATTTGTTACTTTCTGAAAAGAGGTTAGCCAAGTACTGTATTGATCCCCTTGTTTTGGGGAAGTCCATTCGTTTTGCATTGAGAAACAGCCCCTTGACTACTGATTCTTTGCATAAACTCAGTCTATTGAGACTCCTCCACAGTCCCTTCTGATTAAATAGCTCCTGGTTTTCCACCCACATTTTTTATCCCATCCTTCTCTCTGGTATACCGCTTAGCCATTGCTTTTGTAGCTACACGAGGACTGACCACCTTGCTACAGTTAGAGCCAATTCTTTTGGATCAGCCCACAGAGGTGGGACTAAGATGAGCTGCTCTCTGCATTAGGACATGGTCATAGCTGGACTACCTATTCAAGTTGAAACTGGTGGATTAAGGCTTCATTCACCAAAATTGACTCATTCTTCATGCGCAAGAATACTTAACAGATTTACAAGGGAAAGCACATACTGTAAGTGCTTTGGGTGTGTGTTTCATTTCTAGAATAAAAGAGAACAAGAAAAAGCACTTTGGGTGCCATAGAACTTTAGGGCTGCAGTCGACCCAACTTTCCTGCATTGGCAAACCTGGCTCCCTCAGTGTTGATTGCCAGCGTAATGTGAGCCCAGATTATGTGCCACCCTGAAGCCCCAGCGTAGTTCGCCCAGAACTTAAGATACTCTTCTGGTTTATTGTATCCTTTTTAGTTCTCTTATTGTTTCTGTGAGAACTGACCAATCACTTCCCACTCCCTTCAGGACTTGGTTTCCTGTCTTGCCTGCCTAGAAGGCATCTTTGGCAGTTCCTGCAGCAAGGATGCCAGCTTGGTGCCCTCTCATCACAGTCCTGTGCTCCAGACCTTGCATTGCAATGCACTCCAGGCATGGTCGCTGCTCCTCACCATCTGCCCAAGCACCCAGATCAAGAAGATCCTGGACAAGTGAGTGTTGAGATTGAGTGCAGGGAAAGTGGTGGGGAAGTAGCTTGATGATCAGGATGGGGAAGGGGTGGCTCATTCTGTGGTTAGCCATCTTACTCTACCTCCACTGTTGGAGGTGCAGTAAGCTTCTGAAGGCCAGTTGCTGGGAATCAGAAGCAGAGGCGGTGCTGTTCCTCTCTGGTCCTCCTTTGCGGGCTTCCCATGGGCATCTGGTTGGCCACTGTGAGAACAGGATGCTGGACTAGATGGGCCACTTGCCTGATCGAGCAGGGCTGTTGTAACATTCTTACCTTGTGCTCTCCTTCTACAGTCACTTACCCAAGTTGCCTCTGATGCTGTCCAGTGATAACGTCAACCTTCGGATTGTGGCAGGTGAAACGATTGCACTGCTCTTTGAACTGGCTCGAGACATGGAGGTAGGATATAGCACTTACTGATACATGCATGCCACGTGTGAGGTCCCTCTTGTGCTTGGGACCATTCTCTGTTGGAGGCAATATTGCACTGAATGCCAGCTTCTGGGGAGCAGAAACATCTGCTGCCTTCACATCACAGAGCCCTGTGATTGCCCATTGCGAGAAACAGGTTGCCCAACTAGATAGGCCTTTGGTCTGGTCCAGCAAGGATCATCTTGGGTTCTTGTGGTCCCTGAGGCCTTTGCCAATAAGCTAGGGGGTGGGTGGGGGGACTTAAGAAGATCCCTTCTGGAGCAGGTCAATCACCCATCCAGCCTCCTGTTCCTACAGTAGCCAATCAGATGCATATGGGAAGCCTGCAAGCTGGTTGGAAGACCCAGTGAAGAAAATAATAGTCTTGACAGCAATTCCAAATCTTATCAACTTCCAAGTTGCATTCCCTGTGTGCGCACGAACACACACTCTCTCTTAGTGTCTTAGGATATGATAATCATTTGAGGCAAACCCTGCAATCTCCTTTGGCTTTGTGTTGATAAACAACTGCCTTAGAAAATTCAATCTTGAGTAAAATGCTGTCCCACTCAAAATCTTCTGCTTGACACCGTTCAGCTCCTCTCATTTTTTCGGCCATAGGAGGATTTCTTTTATGAAGACACTGACCTGCTCTGCACAAAACTGAAAGCCCTGGCCACAGACAGCAACAAGTACAGAGCCAAGACTGACCGGCGCAAGCAGCGCTCCATCTTCCGCGATGTGCTGCATTTCATTGAGGTGCCTTGCCTGGCTCATGCCGACCTTGCCTAGTTCAGAAGAGGGCTCCTCCCTCCGCATTGCTTCAACCCTTAGATTTCCCAGAAGAACAAGGCGCAGGGACTTGAGGGCCTTTATATACGGTAGTTGCGTTCCTTTAACTCCAGCTTGGTGATGCACAGGCTGCAACTATTCTGAGGGAAAATGCACTCTGTGCATGTTTAAGAGGCATTCTCCTCTTTTTTTGCCCCCATAATGTTTCGTGTGCTCCAAGCCTATGACTAGGTCTTCAAAATCTGTCTTAGATTAAAGCTCTGGGCTTACCTTCATGTTCCTGGAAAGAAAGGAAGGGAGCCTGTCCGTAGAGGGTTTTCTCTGTGAGCACTTAGGGCAGCTCTGCTGTCCTGCTTTTCAGGGCATAGTATCCATGAAGCCCTCTGTGGTAGGCACTGGGGTAGTGCTGGTGCTTGCATGAAATGCCTGTGAGTGGCTTTCTTCTGCTGTGAGGTAGTGTCCATGAAGCTGCCACCTTAACAAGCATTCAGAGAGACAACATGGTGCTGAGCTTTGCTCGTGAGATGTGGGTGGGATGAACTTCCGCTCTCTCTTTCTCTACGGAGTCTCCAGCTGCCTTTTCTTCCCTGCTCCAGAATGGGGAGTGCCATGAGGAGACTATCAAGTTTGGACTGGAGTGTATGTATGTGGACAGCTGGGCAAGGAGGAGAACATACAATGCCTTCAAAGAGGCTCTTGGCTCTGGGTCAGGCACCACCTTCAGGTAAGGGCAGAAGAGTCCACATGGGGCTCCTAAGGTTTATTCCTTGCCTTTGAGCTGGTCTACCTGGGCTGCTGCTCTCTGGGCTCCAAGATTTCCCACCTAATGGATGTTGTCGTCTTGCCCACAGAACAACGAGCTCCTGCGTGAGATATTTGAGCTGGGGCCCCCGCTAGTGCTGGATGCTGCGGCTATTAAAGCCAGCAAGATATCGCGCTTTGAGAAGGTACGTCAGGGGTGCTCCTAGTATTTCTGCTGCCGTTGGCTCCCTCGCTTTGCTTTGTTAGGTTTCGATTTTATTTTCCTCTCTGCAACACCAGCAGACCTGTGTGCATCTTTCCCCACCAATGGCAGCTTGCCATAGTAACAACCTTTAGGTTATGTGACCACTCTGGCCCTCTAGAGAAATGTGCAGTGGCAAAGCCAGATTATGGCTGAAATGCAAGTCTTCAGATGGTGTGGAGGTGACATGTAGAAACCAGTAAATGTGTATGTGTAAGGACTCTCAGTGGTTGCTCATGAGGAATCAGGCTGACTCCAAACTTCTACAAACTAAGTTCTTTATTGTGCAGATATTTACAGTGGAGCTACAGTAAAAACGTCCAGCTCATCCCTCTGCAGAGTCCGGGAATGTCTGTTTCCAGTTCTTGGTCCAACATAAGAGGCTCGGGATTCTGAACCCCCCTCCCCCTTCCACGTCCTTCCTCCCTGCGAAAACGGGGCGCGGAAAAAGGTCCCTGTCCCCCCACTTCCTGCTTGGTGCTGAGGCTCTCCAACGCTGTCACAGCCCCTGCCCCGACTTCCTGCCTCCATCTCCCCCTCCCCACTGGAGGAGCGGTCGCTTCCTCCGCTCGAGGAAGACGACGAACTGCGTACCGGGGACGGCGGTTCCCTGTACTGCAAATGACCCGGGAACGCTACCTGCTGCGGGAGGGGGGTTTCCTAACAGTATGTTTTAAGGCAGGGTGGTGAGAGGTGTGTGTTTGTGTGTGTGTGTGTGTGTGTAATATAATAAAACCAGGTACTGGGGGGGGGGAGAGAAGGAGAGAGGGTTCTTGCCATGCCTGTGAATGCCCCTGAGGCACGGCTAGCAACTTCTGCAGACGCAATGTTGGACTACATGTCTCTTTTGGTCTGATTTGGCAGAGTTTTTCTGATGTTCCCTCAGCTAATTTCCCCCTGTCTCTCTTTCTGCATCCCCACCAGCACCTGTACAACTCGGCTGCTTTCAAGGCCCGGACGAAAGCAAGGAGCCGTGTTCGAGATAAGCGAGCCGATGTCCTTTGAGGGAGGCTTGTCTCCTGCTCTTGCTGCTGCTGCCGCCTTCCATACAAGCCAATGCGCTACAGACCTGGAACACTGTGAACCTTGTGGGTGGAGGGAGAGCCTGTGGCAAAGGAGCCCTGTTGCCTTCGCTCTTTACGAAAGCTGGGCTTGTGCCATGCCCCCCTCTGCTCCCCCACCATTGTCTGGGGCTTTTATAGATGTACAGAATAATATTTAAATGTCTCGAATGTTTGAATTGTGGCGGGGTGGCAATGGGCAGGTGCCATTTTTATTTTTTTAACCAAAAAAATCTAAGCGAGGTTGGGTAGTAGGGAGGCTTATTTTTTCTCCCCACTGCTTTTTTAAGCCAGTGATCCTTTCTTTAAAAACAAAACAAAACGCCCTATCTTTTCCCATGTCTCTGATGCTGAACACATCCTGCAGTTGCCGTTGCAGTGTGCGCAGTGAAATCAAGGACTAGATCTTCCCACCCACCCCTTCTGCGGTGAGAACTTCCAGTGAGGTACCCAGTGCAGGAGGCTGGCTTAGTTGTAAGGCTAAAGACTGCAGTTGTCCAGGATGGAGGTGGCAAAGTACCGGCTTAAGGATTGGTGCCTTGGGTTCTTCCCCTCCGGTGTTGAAGATACTTTGCCTTTGGGTTGAATGAAATGTACACTAGAAATCAGTGTGGTTGTTTATTAAAGGCTGGGCTGACAGCACCATGAAAGGGGCTGTACCTCTTCTCTGCTCATGCAGCTGCTATTTTGTACAGCCTCTCTCTGACGCCCTGCCCATCACTGTCTTAAATTCTGTTCTCTCACTTGATTATAACGCTCAATTTTGCTCCGCACTTGCATGGCTGCTGCTTCACTTTTCTTCTTCTTTTTTGATGGCAGAATGAAAAGCCAGCAAAAGCCTCAGGGCAAAGAAAGGGCCCGTCCTCTGGCCGCCCTGGCAAAGCTCCTCCTCATAGTGGGGCATGTTCCCCTGCTGTAAGAGAAGGGTTATGTGGCTTATTTGGCTGGTGTAAAGTTGGTGTGTGGTGCTCTGCCCTGCTCAGTGGGCCCTCCTGCCTTCAGAAAGCTGAATTCTGTGAGCATATATTGCATAATTTATTTTAAGTCTGCTATGTGGTGGTGGTAGGGAGCTATACAGGAGCCCCAATACCTTGGCAGCTGCAATTCTTGCTATCCCTCATCATTTTTTGCAAGTGCTTCCTCTTCTGTGCAGCTGTAAAGACTGATATCCAGTTTAATATAATAGGAAGCTAGTTGTATTATGTTTCCATTGATTTCAGTGCGGCTTAGGTGAAACTAACTTAATTTGGATCAGATCCTGTATAAATATATACTATGCTTGTGCTCTCTCTTTCATTCACATGCTTCTACATATTAGGAGGTTGAATTCTGTGCCTAAAATTAGTCTGTGTTTGTGCACTCAGCACAGAATCCTAGCCCTGCACTTGAGTACCAGGAAATCAGCAAATGGAGGAATCTGGCAGTATGAAGAACTGCCGCTCACCATTTTGCTTCCCTCATTTGGTTTCTCTGTATGTATTTTTGGGGATTTTGTCATCACAAATAGGATAAGGGTGCGTGTGTGTGTATCTATAAAAATCTTCAAACCTTTGCTGTCCAGACTGGAGACATCGTCACAGAGCAAAGTTAATGGAAAGTACGCTTTTTCTCCTGGTACCTTGATCTATTGATCTCTGAAACACATTGCCTCACTTTCATAGTGTTGTCAGCAGAAAATGCCCACGTTGGCCTATTTGGCTTTAAATCGAGAGAAAAATATTAAACATAAAGTGGTAGGTAAAAAGCCATATCCCTCTCGACATGACCTCATCAGCAGTGGGTGTATGGGCATAGAACTTATGTCTGGGGGTTCAAGAGTTGCAAGCTTCATAGATATTTGCAGAATTAATCAGGGGTGTCCTGTTGTGCGTCCTGCAGCTCAGGAGCTGTGCCGTGCCTTTCCTTACCATGCATTCTCCGACTCCAGCTGAGGTGTGCAGATCTATACAAAGAATGCATGCAGTACTATTATTATTATTTATTAGGTTTGTTAGTCGCTTGCGACCTGAAGGTCTCCAAGCGACTTACAGTACTGCCATGTAATATGTACCCCCCATATCACAAGACATCTTGAGTAGTTGTTCCCAGAAAGCAATTGCTCAGAGGATTTGCCCTTGCCTAGTGCCAAACCAAAGGGTTGTCCTAGCTCTTGTGGTCGGGCCACCTGGGATTCTGCTGCTGGCTTCCTGCCATTCTTTTTACTCCAGGTTCAGTTGTGAACTTTGGGGCTGGTGCATCAAAGCAGGGAGTCTACATGTCTGCATTGCTATGACTGTAGTTAGAATCAGTGTAGAATTTGGATAACTTCAGCTATCCCTTTTGGATTTAAAATAAAATATAGCTTTCTTGAAGAACAGCTTGGGACCATACACCTGTTTTTCCCCTTCAGAAATGGTCTTGGAAAACGAGTATCGGGATTCCTGGCACTGTTGAGTGGGGGGGTGGGCAGGAATTAGGCACTAATTAAGGAAAGGGCATGTTCATATGTCACATTCACATGTAATTGTTCAACAAAAGGAAGGTATTGTGGCTGCAGAGAGGTTTGACACAGGTAGCTTGGGCTGCTTTCCATTTTAGCAGCCTGAGAACACAAGGGTTCCTTCTGCTCTGCTCGAATCCTAGTTTGTAGGCCATGGATCCTCTTCACCAGATAGAGCCTGGGCAGATTTTATGCTGATCAGCTGAAGAGAGCACAGCTTGGCAAAAGAAAGCCTGTGAGTTTCATTGGTCATGTTATTAAAACATCTCTGCAAAGGTGCCCCATGGGCAACGATTAAAAGGTGGGTATAAAGTAGAGCAACATAGTGCAAATAAGGTGCTGAAAATAGTGCTCAAATAAAAGCAAGAGAGTATCTGAGGTGCCGAAGAAAGGCCCTCTGCACCAGTATCTTCCTGTCTGTCCCTCTTCTCTTCAGGCAGATTCCAGTCCTGCAGCCAATGCTGCCCATAGGGCACACCAACCTCAGCAGCACCCCACCAGTGAGTTGGGGGAGGTTGCTTAAAGGCTTGCATAGTCTAGACCACACATGTCCGTCCCTCAACGTGCCAAGCAGTGAGTCAGTTTTCCCATCCGGCTCCCCAAAGAAAATGTTTGCGGGGGGTTGAAAGGTAGGACTCTCTCAGGTTTGAAATCCTGAATCGCTGGCATTTAGCTGCCTCCATAGCTGTAAGCTCACAGCTCTCATTTCTCGGATGGCCTCCTCCTGGGACTCCAGCCACTGGGCAAGGACACGGAGTGACTCACGCTGCAAGACTGCAGAGGGGAGAAGCAGAAACCACGTGACTAAACAGCCTTGCTGTTTATTTTTTGAAGAAATGTATCGCAGGCACTGTTAACTTTCACCATTTTGACACTCATTCTCAAGAGCAGTTTACCACCAGGCACATCAGATTCGTACGTTGCCTGCTAAGAGCAAACTGAGGAGCTTTCCCTATTTCTCTTCTGCCAATATAAATCGTCTGAAATATTTTACAGGCAGAATGTTGATGAAGCAGCACTATGGGAGCCGTCACCAGAATGGTGAGGGAGCAAACTCGTTCTCTGGTGGAGGTTGAGGAACCCATTACATAGAGAGGATTCCCCCAAATCCAGGGGCCATTTTTGTAGCGTCTGGTATCGCTTCTCGGCCTTTTGGCTAAGATCAAGTGTGGAGATTACATACCTTGGTTTATATTGTTCTTGGACCTCAATAACTCAATACCATATTTCCCATTCAGGCGATCTGTAAACAGCCCTAATATCCTCAGATGAAGGGCGGTATATAAATTTAATAATAAAATAATAATTATGGTGACAGACGCCTTCATCAAAGCAAGGGCTGAACAGCTGAACTACAGGGATGCTATAGTGGTTTTCCTGCATAAGCCGAGGGCTGGACTACATGGTGTTTTGAGGT
Source organism: Lacerta agilis (assembly GCF_009819535.1). Classification (NCBI taxonomy): domain Eukaryota; kingdom Metazoa; phylum Chordata; class Lepidosauria; order Squamata; family Lacertidae; genus Lacerta; species Lacerta agilis. The sequence continues at coordinate 68,429,663 of NC_046313.1, forward strand.
GCCATCCAGTTTATGATTCATAGAATTGAACTGGAAGGGACCCCAAGAGTCCTATCGTCCAACTCCCTGCAAATGCTAAGGCCCACTAGTTATGGGGCAGCAGTCCCTTTGGTAGCTAAAGGGTGATTTGGAAAAACTTCCTATTGCATTAGTCAGAAGAAATAGAGTTTGCATTTGATATCCTGCTTTATCACTACCCGAAGGAGTCTCAAAGTGGCTAACATTCTCCTTTCCCCTTCCTCCCCCACAACACTCTGTGAGGTGAGTGGGGCTGAGAGACTTCAAAGAAGTGTGACTAGCCCAAGGTCACCCAGCAGCTGCAAGTGGAGGAGCGGGGATGTGAACCTGGTTCACCAGATTACAAGTCTACCGCTCTTAACCACTACACCACACTGGCTCTCATGGTCAGGAATACATTACATTGGACTTCGGCATAGTCTTCTCCGTTTCAGTCTGGGGATACTGGTTTTTAGCATGTCCTTAGCTCACATCTGTGGCTGCCCTTCGCAAAATGTAAGCTGAGGTATAGCTTCCTGGAAAGCTGCATGTGAGGACAATAAGTTTAAAACAGTTGCATCCTTAGAAGTGGATGGGTGGGAATTCAAGTGCTCAAGGGGAACAGGCTGGATTCTGTACTGAACAAAGTAATGGCTCCAGGATCTATGGTGTATATATGTATTTGGAAATTTGACAGAAAGTGCTGTGGATTCCACAGAATGGGGTGCCGTTTGAGCTACTGTTTTAAGCCTGTGTTTCTCAGGGGATGCCCAAATAACTTACCTGTTTTATGGTACTTTCTCCTGCATTGCCCAGAAATACCACTATGGGGCATGATAGGTCCTCAGTTTCCTACCACATTTCATCTTGCATACGGTCTGTTACCTGGGACTGGCCAGATGGAAGTACTTGGGTCCCACAGGGCCACCCTCATCCCTGACCCCCATGGTGGTAGGTACCAATTCCCACCAGGAGCTCCTTATTGTCAAGAACGGCCCACCAAACCTTGAACCTACCACTCAGATACACGGCCAGTGTGGCTAGGCCGAGGCTGGCCACTACGAGCACCCCGAGGAGAGCAAAGAAGCTTGCAGGGCAACATGTCGGACTGAGCAAGGGCAGCAGGTGAATGCAGGGAGGAGATGGAGATTCTGGACTGGTAGAAAGGTGTGTCCTCTTCGTTTGGGAAAAATGAAGTGTTTGGAGGAAGTGCTGTGAGGAGTCCATGGACTGTTGGCTGAGATGGCTGCCCCCTGGAAAAGAAGGGGAGAGAGAGGAGTGGGGAAGCAGCCAATGTTGTTTTATATTAGCCAGGGGGTGGGGAAGCTCATGTCCAGGGCCTCAAACTGCCCCCCCCCTAGGCCTGGCAACTTGGGGCCTTCCCCAGGCCACAACCCTCAATAGATCCTCTCTGTGCCCTGAAGTTCTTTGACTTATGTCCTTGAACTGTTGATGCCTTGCTTACATGGATTAAAGGACTGAGAGATATGCGTGAGAGGAGTTGTTAAACCTCTGATTTCTGCAAGACTGGAATATAGCCTGCTTTACACAGGTAAGAGTCGCATCCACTGCTCTGCCCCACTTCCGCCTCTGCCACTCTCACCCTGCCCACCGCCTGCTGGTTGCCCTGAGAAATGTGGCCTTTGGGCTGAAAAAGTTGTCCCCACCCATATTAGCCCAGCGCTAGCTCAGCTCACAGTGTCCTGTTTTCATGGGGGAAACTCACCACTGGTCTTCCATATAAGTTTACTGATGAACTGTTTAGTTACTCTGGGTACTCATGAGGTTGCTTGAGTTCAACTCGGGGTTGCTGGGTACTACATACCTTCTGAGACCCTGGCACTCTCACGTCCGCCGGATGCATAATGCAGGTCACTGATGGACTCTACCGCGTGCAAGTTTATTTCCGCCATGCCATTTTCAATTAGTTCCCTATCGGAGAAGCAGCATCCTTCACCATGGTGTCTGCACAGGAAAGAGTGGTTGGCGAGTGAGAGGTGGAAGTGCGCCACTGCTATTTGTTCAGTAAGGAATAAGGCTTTCCTAGAAAAGACCTGATGCTCTGCTAGTGCAGGAGGATAGGAGCCTCCCTTCCCCCACTCTCCAGTCTCCATTCACTCTCCACCATCCCACCAAGTCTTTTGGTAGATACCAGAGAAGCCCCTCCCCGTAATCTGTTCTCTGACAACTCTCATTTTTCTAGAGCTGCTCTAGTCATTTTTTCTAGAGCTGCCGTGTGCTTTCTGTTGTTATAGTTGCTGCTGTGTTTGATGTGATGGCTCTGCCTTTACCCATTTTGTGTGAGATGAGGCCCTTGGAGACAGTAATTAGCGAAGACTTGCATCCCCCACCCACTCGGGTTCTTTTGAGCCCGAGACCATCTTCCATTACCAATTGGCTGAGACAGCTGAGCACAACACACCCCCGACTTTATACTTCAGATTCTACCACTTAAGAGAATATGCACCACTTACCCTTGCTGTGTTTCTGCCCTTCCCCGTTTAAACTGCTTAGCAGCACATCCAGGGACAGGATTTCCAGTGCCTCTTTAGCAGGGATGGAATCCTGGGCTGTCTCCGCTGTCCTATGCAATAAGCCCCTGTACCTTAATATAACCACTGGCCTCTTCCATGGCCTGATTGTACACATACCATATGACCCAGAGGCTCATTTGTCAAGCTGCAGAAACTGCAAGTCTGAGCTATATATGTTGATGCTACTGCTACCTGGCTGTCATTCCTTGCCTTTCAAAAAGCAGAATTATGCTTTCGCATATATGCTTTGAACCTATCTTCCAAGTTACTGACTATTCATTTGCTTGTGGTTTCTTTCTTTGTGCTTTCCCAAACTCTTTAATGGTGACACAAGTAAACGTTCAACAGGTGAAGCCTATCATAGAATTGTAGAGTTGGAAGGGACTATGAAGATCATCTCTAGTCCAGCCCACTGCAATGCAGAATCCTCTGCCCAACATGGGGCTTGAATCTACAACCCTGAGATTAAGAGTCTCATGCTCTACCAACTGGAGGTATAGACAGCTTTACCTGCAGAACAACTGCCTGTTAAATAGTAGCTGAAATAACAACACCCTGCCAGGGTGAGGGAGAGGACTAAGTTGGCAACCTTATCCTTAGCAGGAATGCTTTCCTGATTACAGAAGTGTTGCCAGCTAGATCTTGGCTCAAATTTACAAGCACTTTGGGATCATATCTTTCAAGGACACAAAGGACATGACAACCTTATTACACTTAGCACAGCAGCGTCACCTTTTCCCAGACAGGGAAAATACCTTTAATTACAGGATAAGACAGAAATTCAACATGTGACGTTCTCTCTGATTCTCTGCTGGAATAAAAAGGCCACAGTTGTGGAATTTCTGTTTGCTGAGCATCTGTTAAAGGCACAGTAGCAGCACTGGAAAAAGTTCTTACGCTTCCACATGTTTACCCAAAATAAATTGTGCTGAGATTAAATTAGGATTACATGTCTGAAATTAGTTTTGTGGGGTTTTTCTTTTTGCCATTTTTAAGCACGTTTTATGGGTGAAATAGGTAGCCTGTACACTACGCAAGTGCCTGGACAAAAGAAAACGCCATGTTAATTAAACAAAAATAAAAGAGGTTAATTGTAGAATTGTAAAAGGCTACCATAAAAATGCTTTGGTTGAAAGGAAAGAATGGTCCTTTCAATAAAGACATTGTGTGGGCCATATTGCTACATGAAGTTAATTGCTATAACACGGCCCTTAGATTGTGTTAGGGAGCAAACCCATGCTAATTGATCATATGAATATGGTTGTAAAATGGAGTGGCTATTATAATCAGGCTGAATGACTATAAGAACTGAACTGAGGATTGAAATGGGAGGCATTCCTATGAAAGCTGGAAGCCTATTACACGCAGACGTAATTGCATGGCAGGAGGAGCCATGCTACATTGCCTGATCTTGCCTGTAATATCTCACGTCCCACCAACCCAGATCCTTATGTCCATGAGTTGAAAGCATCCTGCAGAGGAATGTCTAGTCACACACGGTTGAACATTTATTTATTTAATAGCATTTATATACTACTTGGCTGTAAACAGAACCTCTAGTCTAAGTGGTTTACAAAAAACAAATTCTAACTCCCATCATTCCTAGTTAGCAGGACCAGTAGTCAGAGTTGGGCATGTGATGACAAGAGGGGCAGTTCATCCCATATGGGAGATTTTCTGAAAAGTGCTTTGGTTGTGTCAGAATCAGAGTATTGAGCATTTAGCTGTGGGTTATACCTCAATGTGACTTGGATTGTGGTATACATGTGTGTGTCTGTGTATTCCAAGTTGTCATGGCAGGCTATTGGGAAAAGTTTGCAATTAGCAATAATCATGCCTCGGATTAACTGCATTAGCTATGATACTGCCACTGTGCAAAGCTAATGGGACTTGGATTTACCCAGGGGCGTAGCAAGGGGGAGCAGGGCCCCCGGGCAGCGCCCCTGCTGGGGGTGACACTTCGGGCGGTGGCCCCGCCCCCTGGGCTTTTAATTTATTTATTTTTAAAAAAATTAAGGCTATTTTCGGCACTGCCGGGGTGGAGCCGCAGGGGCGGCCAGCGAGGAGGGGTGTCACAACCCACTGAGATTTCTGTTGTAAACTTTTTCAGCAGGGGGCTGGTCTACTGTCCCTCAGACCTGGGGGGGCGAACTATATATATATATTTTTGGGGGGGGGGATGAACTAATTCCTATGCCCCACAAATAACCCAGAGATGCATTTTAAATAAAAGGACACATTCTACTCATGTAAAAACACGCTGATTCCTGGACTGTCCCTGGGCCGGATTTAGAAGGCGATTGGGCCAGATCCGGCCCCGGGCCTTAGTTTGCCTACCCATGATGTATGATGTTTCTGGGGGTGGTCTTGGACTCCAGGACGGGCAATTTAAAATGTCTATATAAGGGCTTGCACGCATGGCTCTGGGTCCTCCAATCTCCTGTGTATGAGGGGAGTGTTGCAACTGCTTTAATAAAGATCAGGCTTACTAGCTGCTTTGCTTCTCAATATTCTCTGGTTGGCCTCTGTTATTTTCTCCTACCGATGGAGAACCTACAAAGGGCAGATTTTGTTTACAAGAAAGGTAAAACTAGACGTGAGGGAAAGGGCTCCTTTTCACTGACATAACTAGCTTTCTGTGTGGAGGAAGAAATGCCCCCTCCCCACCAGATGTGTCTTCTGCCATGTGAGCTACCTACCCCTTGCTGAAACGATAACAGTACAAGGCAGTGCTGTTTGAGTGAAAACTGGGCCCACTTGCTGCTGTATTTGCTAGACTGTGCAGAAAGATTGTGGTAGGATGTTGCAAACTCCCTTTTTATGCAGTCAACTTACATCTCAGCCTCCGGAACTATTTTCTCTTTGAACGTCAATTCCTTTGCTTTTAAAAGTAGTTTGTAACAAGTTTATTTGACTGATGTTCAAATGTTCATCTGGTTCCCATTGAACTTGGAGGATGCTTCTTCTGATTCAGACAAGGAGACACATTCACATCTGAGAGTGATGCTCTCATACAATCAAGCTCAGCTAGAGCTGGACGGGGTCCATTAAATAGGATCTTAAAATGTAACTTTGGCATTTCTCCAATGTTCCCTTCAGTTGCCAGTTCCATATTACCCATGTATCATTTCCACAGGGTGGAATGCAAGGAATACCAAGAAGCAGAACAAAGCTTTTGTTCCTAACTACAGTTTAGGGCAGTCTTGCTTTCAACATTGGAATCATCATGCAACAATGTGTTTGAATAGGCACGCAAAGAACTATTTTAGGGCGACATCTGTCTCCACTGTAGCTGAGTGAGCAGGAAGCAACTTCTTAATTGCTTTAATTTGCATTGCATTGAGCAAGGAATTGTCTGTGTGAATCAGGTCCTATTGTCCTATATTGGCAACTCAACGGGCAGGTCTTCTTGTAAAACACCACAACTGTACTATTTTGGAACCCTATGTGGTCTGTATATTGTGCTGCGTGGGCAGAGTCCTACAGCCAAAGCAGGTTTTATTGTTGAAGCAACAGAGTTAACACACAAGGGTGACTCCTACCCCTAGGTTATAGTAGTAAATAGGCCCACATGGTTGGGTAAAAGTGGAATCTGCCTGAAGCAGCAAATGGGACTGTGGTGAGTAAATGGTGTGAGGGAGGCTTAGTGTTGGGACTTGTACAGGGCTCTTCAATAAGCAGCCCCTGCCTTTGAGTCAGGAGCCGGTCACTCTGACTGGACGGCACATGACAGGCTTCCATGCCTTGGACTGAAGGCAGCAGGAGTGACTCAGCCATATCTGAGAGAGTTAGCAAGCGTGGGAGAGCTGTGGCTTAAATCTCAGCCAAATAGGCTTGCACCTAGATAATTTTGTCCCTCTTGCCTGTGGCAGATCAGGTTTCTTATGGACAATGTGCTTACATTCTTTTGAACCTGTTCAGCTGCAGCAGTGTGCTATCGAACCTCTGCTTTGAACTTCTCAAACCTGTACCAACTACAGCCACCAGCCAGGATAAGCTCAGGTCATTTGACAACAACACACTCTCAACCAAGTCAGGAGTCCCCCACAACCCTACATAAAAGCGCGAGAGCAAGCCAAAATTCTCTCTCATTCCAGCTGTCACCCTCATTGCTCACTGTGCCGGTGGCAGTGACAGACGAGTTGTCCTCTGTCCTCTTGACATCGTGGACATGGCTTGAGGCCCAGGCGTTCTGTCACCGGGAAGGCAAGAGAATCAGACCTGGCCTGAGTTTTGCAGCCTAGCCCTCCAAAGAGGTGCAACTAAAAGATCATCCCTACTTCTCTATAACTTCCTCCCCCCCAAAAAAACCCCCAGACCATACCTTCTCCAGTGTCACTGGACATCCCTAGGACCAGAGTCCTCTGTGTGCGGCTGCTTGCAGAAGCTGTGAGGGGCCTGTGCGCAGATCCCCCTGGGACCTGATGGGGAAGTAAACACAGGCTTCTGCCTGTCATATCAGCTGCTCAAGCTTAAATAGGAATAAGTGGAGCCTAAGGAGGAGCTATAGATAGAGACCAAACAGAGGGGCTGGAGAGGATACAGTGGGGGCTTATGTTAAGTGAGTGCTGGGAAAATAAGAGCAGGCTTGCAGAAAGCAGAAAGGCTACTTGCGTTGGGGGGAGAGAGAGAGACAACTATGGCAGGAAGGCAAGTGTTTCCTAAGAACAGCAAAGGTAGGATGAAGGAGTCAGTATGCAGGAGGGAGAAATCACGGAACCCCCCCCTTTTTTTAAGTTACTGGCTTTCCGTGTCTCCATATTATTAGATCAGACTGAGAGTGAGTGACTGGCCCAAGGTCACTCACTCAGCTTCATGGCTGAGTGAGGATTTGAACTCGGGTCCTAGCCCAACGTTCCAACCACGGCTCTTAGGAAAATCAGATTATTCTCCCTCCTGAACAGAGATTCTCCCCCCCCAAAAAAAATTGGTAACAGAAAGCAGCTAAGTGGCATCTGACATCCTCCAGAGTATGTGCTCAAAGAAGCAGGCTGCACACTGATTCATAGAACAGCAGACAATCAATCGACCATGGGAGCAATAGGCCAGTGCAGAAGATTATTATTATTATTATTATTATTATTATTATTAATGTATACCCCACCCATCGGGCTGGGTTTCCCCAGCCACTCTGGGTGGCTCCCAACAGAATATTAAAAACACAATAAAACATCAACATTAAAAACTTCCCTAAACAGATGTGCTCATAGCCTCTCCATCACAGGAGACTTGAGTCTGCTTGCAAACCGCATGCTTGGCTTCAGTGCTTAAGCTATCAAAGGGGATGATCACAGCTATCATTGCAAATGTTTATCCGATTTTAAAACGCCTGAAACTAGTACACTTCAGTGGGAGTCAGTAAACAGTGCAAGACTGAGATTTTTGCCCAGGGAGCCAAACTTGTATATTTCCATATGTAATTTTTTTTACAGATTCTACCTACTTAGAACCAGAGGAAACGTCTTCAGGTAACTGTTCTCCTTGTTTCAAACAAAAACAAGTGTGAAAACAATGTACCCACAAATATATATTTTTTTAAACCCCACTGTCATGCATTCACAGTTTGCCCTTTGATATTTGAATCCGTATTTGTCGTCTCACCATTTATCTGATACTTAAAATTTGCTGGCTGACACTGTATAGTGGATGATATTCAATAATTATGCAAAACACTACAAAAAGCCTTGAACAATTCCAGTTCTGAAAAGGAGGACACCCAGTCCAGAGCAAAAACAAGAAGAGTAGTATGACTTGATCTCGCTGTATAGTAGCCTGCCATTTTCCCAGTTAATGATCAACCCTACAACATCCAGATAAGCCCATTCAGCCATATGGAAACATATTGTGTAGCCTTTCAGGCACAACCAACCAGAAAATGATCTTTTGAACTAATAACTGTTCCTATCAAGTTGGGCTTGCCCCCAAAACAAGCACGGCTGAATGCTGATATAATTAACATTTCAAGGACAATATTTAGATTTAAAAATCCAAAGCTTCTAAACTAAGAATCCAGAAAGGAGATAAAGCAGAAAAACGAAACTCACATTGCTTTTATGGTTATTTAAAGAACCACAAAGAATTGCTTTGAAGATGGTTTTATTGAAGTTATGTTTAATCCATTTTTAGCCCATTAAATCTTCATACCATTACACCAGCCTAACATTCTCCTTTAGCTACTTGAAGATTAGAAGGGAAGGGGCAACAATAAGTGTGGCCTGTCTTGTGAAGAATGCATTAATGGAGCTGCGATGGTAATATCTAATTATTATTCTTGGAAAGCTGTTGGATGCATTGTTTTGGACAAAGCACTGAAACCCATTCTCTCTTGATGCAATGCCAGCCTGGGCCGAGATGTGATCTTACTAGGTTCTTTTTAACTTGTGGGATTAGCCATAATAGCTGAATTGAACTCAGCATTGAAACCTACCACGTTCCAGGTAGCGTGCTTGTGAATATCTCATGATAGCAAAAGTACAAACAACTGGGTTGGTGGGCTGATGTCTTGCTCTGTTTGTGGGATTATTGGAAGCATGTTTGGCAAAGGATGCTGGACTCCACTGAGTCTTCTAACCTTCATTTTTTTATGATCTTAAGATTTAGTGACACCTATACTTGGAATTGCTGAGACAGAAAAAAAGAAGCATGTAGTGTATTTAAGGAGCCAAAAACCCAGCACAGATGCATCCATTGGACCAGAGCCTCCCAGGAACTGGGGAAACTGACAAAGTCAGGGGGAAGAATTCAACATAGTACCATGGCAATCATTCTACCAGTGCGAGCATTTCAGCTTGGCCAACACTGCAATTCCCCTCTCCTCCTCCACCCCCTGCATGGTTCTGGGTTCTCATCACCACCCCCAAGCCAATTAGGGTAGGGAGAGGAGTGGGGTGGCACATTGGGGGAAGAGAGGGGTAAGCCCCAAAGCACCAGCAGAAACCCTTGTGCAGGGCTTCTGCTAGCAGGTCTCATTAGGTGAATCTGGTACAGGATGTTTTGGTCTCATGTACGGTAAACTAACATACCGGCAGACACACACTTCAGCATATAAACATATGTAGCTGCCTTATATTGGTCCATCTCGCCCCACACTTCAATTGGCAGTAGCTCCCCACGGTCTCTGGCAGATGTAATTTCCAGCCCTGATAGCACCTTAAACAGGAGATGCTGGAGAATGAGTCTTGGTCCTCTTTGCGCATGCTTCCAGGGCTACTCTTTTGGTGGAGGTGCTGCTATTGTATCACACTGCAGGCTAACTGTCCTTTTGCTTACACTAGTCTTTTCCCCCATCTGCGGCAAGGTCCTGATGGAAAGAGAGACTTGTTGGTGCTCACAACACTTTTTAAAAGGCTAACTTGAGTATGGCCATACTTAGGGGGTGATACAGCCAAATTGAGGGGCAATAAATAGGGCTCAGGCATCTAAATAATTTTAGTTCAGTTGGATTTAATACCACCCACCACCCCCGGCAAGAAAAGGATGCAAGAGTTGTGTCACACCTGCTGACAAGTTCTTCCCCAATCTAGTGCCTTCAAAATATTTTGGCTATAGTTCTCATCCTTGGCCACTGGTGATGCTGCCTGGTGTTGATGGGAGTTGTAGTCCAAAATATTTGGAAGGCACCAGATTGGAGAAGGTAGTTCTTGACCAAGAACCTTGCGGACTTTATCCAATAGGTACCCATAATACTCACACATCTCCCCGTTACCCTGCATTCACCATCACAGTAGTAGCACTGCCCTGCATGTGATAAAAGGCGATTAGCTCAGCCAAGTATTACAGTTTCATCTGGGAAAGTGCGATATCCTTGCAGCAGTAGCACAGCAGGTGAGAGGAAATGAACCTGAATCTTGCATAATAGTTGCTCAGCTAAGTGTGCTAAAAAACAGAAAAGTGAATGAGAGAGACCTTCCAACTCACTTGCTTTCTCATAGCTTTTACTGAAGATGGGGGGCGGGGAGAGACAGAGTGGTTATGAAAAAGGTAGTTATGACACCAAGTTCCAGACATCTGTCTCCTTTAAGTTGTAGTGCTAGGAAGGGTGTGCAAGGGTGTATTTCACGGTGGTAGTGAATGCTTCCTTTTCCCAGCATTCCACCTGCCAGATCACATACGAACTCTGAAGGTATAAGGTGCTCTCATGCTCTTTAGGGTTTCCAAGTGTGTCTTTATTTTACTAGATGTGCTTGGGGCTACAGTTTCAAAAACCAACAATGCCTAAGCCCTTTCTTTAGGCTTACACCTGAGATTGTTTTTAAATTATAGTGCACCATCAAGAAGGAAAAAGTGTGTGTGTCTGCTATTTGTCTACATCCAGACCCCGCTCTGTTTGGGAAAACGGAGGAGTCCGCCCAGTCGAGAAATGTCTAGAACAGATATCATCAATACTGCCCTTGGAGTAAAGTGCTGGATCTGCAAAGATGTGTTATTGGAATTCCGTCCCTTTTCATCGTAAAGGGAAGGAGGGACAGATGTTTGACTTCACAACAAACATTGCTGACGTACCCTGCATGAAATACATTGTTATACTGTTCAGCTCGACTACCACTCCGGTCCTTGGACGGCTCCAGCCACAGCGGCTTCTCACACGAGGCTCCAGTCCACTGAGGGTAGCAGTGACACTGAATTGTTCCCATGTGGACATGTCTTGATATGGAAAATCTGTCATTGAGACCTCCTCTTCCCACTGCTGTGGGTCCAGGTGGAGGAAGGCTTCCAGGTCGCTGGGGTCCCGTCTCATGCAACGTCCACGCCGTGGCACAGCTCACGGCTGCACATGCGTGCTGCCGTGGTTACGTTGACGATGTATGGGCCCAGCGTCGTGGTGATGTAATGCTTGAGGCTCCTGCAGCTCTCCTAGAAGATGGAAAGCTAGCATTACAGCTCAGAACATTCTAGGGAATGGACCATTGGCACTGAGGATGGGAGCTTCCAGCCATTTTCGTTTAGGCAGAACCAACCACATGGGCAGGTGAGCATGGTCATTAGTCAAGGTAACAAGAAAATTGGGAGAGGAGTGGGAGAAACCAAGTTATCCTATCCCCACCAAAGCTGGAAAGTAGGGGAATAGCTGCTGGGTTATCGGTGAGGTGGGCAAAGAGGTATCTGTTTTCTCTCTCGTGCTGATTCTCAACTTAGAAGTATATCCTAGGAAGAGGGCCTTCTTGGCCATGGCATCCCACCGATCAAATGCTTTCCCCTTGGAGGCTGGCACTGTTTTGGTGCCTGGTAAATAGCTTTTTATTTCCTTTAAATAGTAAAAGTTTTAATATAATTGTTTTAAATCGCTGCATGGTTGTTTCACGGTTGATGGTTGTATTTGAATACATTATCGGTATCCTTAGGAAATGTTGTAATTGGGAAGCATATATATAGAGGTGGTTCATGAATTAATAGATGGATAGGACATTGTTGACAGAGATACTCACCGGTGACTGGGAATAGGAGAGGTCACCCCAGAGCACAACCCCAGCGGTCCCAAGTGCTGCACTCTCTCAATGTATACACCAGGTCAGCCTGAATGGAGAAAAGGAGATAATTGTTAGCACTGGGCAGCTTTCTACATGAGAAGTGCAACGTATCATTTTGGTGATATTAACACATTGCATTAGGCAAGTTTCTGGCTAGTTACAATGGGTAGATTTTCATTGAATTTTCTGGCCCAGTTAAGTTCTCTGGTCAAACATGAGTTGTGGTTTCTGTAATGCTTCAAAAGTCTGACGAATTTGTTTAACAGACACCACAGGAATGTGGATTGTGAAACCTTTTGTGCATCCTTTTATTCTCCTATGTTTATGCAGCATATTCCTCCAGCTATTGCTCACCCACACTTTCTCCTCCCTAAATCCAGAAATGCCAGTTAATCAGCAGCTGCTAGCCCATTGGCCAAATTTGGTCCAGAATTGATGGACCCCCATTTGGCCCACAAGGCTAATTCCCCCACACCTGACATGGGGCTGGATCACCCGTGTGACTGGGTGCCTTACAGGGTTTGTGGTCATACAGCCAATTCCTGCGGAAAGCAAGGTTGAAGTCATCACCCATCAGCTCAGGCCTACCAGACTGTCTTTACCAAGTTCCCCATGAGGAACATAGTTATGAGATGATTGACAAATGGCTTGCTCCACCCACCTATCAAAGTTGGGCTCACAGAATTGGGGAAAGATGAGGGTGTGGCCAGCCGGGCCAAAAGGATTCCCCATCCTTGACAACACCTTTCTATTAAAGCAGTTAATTAGTTGCTTCCTGTTCACTCACAGCTGGCTGCAGCATTAATGAAGTGCCTGAATTAATTAGCTACTGTGATTGCACGTACACCACACACACGGTGCAAATGAGGAAATTGGATGTGGAAAGACCTGGATTAAAATTACTTCTGAAGCATTAAATTGACTGAATGGCCTTGGGCCAATAATTTTCTCTCAGCCTAACCAACCTACCTCACAGGGTTGTTATGAGAACATGAGTAATGAAATACCCCCTCTGTGACACTCCAGGCTCCTTGGAAGGACAGGATAAAAATATAATGAATGAATAATGTATGGTGGCAGCTAATATCCCCCACAAGGGACCAGGTGGCGCTGTGGGTTAAACCACAGAGCCTAGGGCTTGCTGATCAGAAGGTCGGCGGTTCAAATCCCTGCCACGGGGTGAGCTCCCGTTGCTTGGTCCCAGCTCCTACCCACCTAGCAGTTTGAAAGCACGTCAAAGTGCAAGTAGATAAATAGGGACCCGCTCCAGCAGGAAGGTAAACGGCGTTTCTGTGCGCTGCTCTGGTTCTCCAGAAGCGGCTTTGTCATGCTGGCTACATGACCTGGAAGCTGTCTGCGGACAAACGCCGGCTCCCTTGGCCTATAGAGCGAGATGAGCGCCGCAACCCCAGAGTCGGACCACAACTCGAACTGATGGTCAGGGTCCCTTTATCTTTTAATATCCCACCACAGAAGGAAGTTTCCAGCTAGCTAAGATATTTGCACCTCAGTCCTAGCTGTGTTTACTCAGAAGTAAGTCCTACTGAATTCAGTGGGGCTTACTCCCAAGTTAAGTGGGTTTAGGATTGCAGCCTTAACCTTTATTCACTTGATACGATGATGAAGAGTGCCTGGCGTACTGTATGCAGTTGGCACCTCTCAATTCTTACCTCAGTCAGGTACAGTGAAGAATGTCTGTAGGTGACTCTGGAATATGCGACCACAGGGAGAGGATGCTTCACCGCCAAACTGTGCCACGCGAAATGCTTCTTTGAGGCGGTGGGTGAACATAACGCTGGTGGTAATATGTTGGGAGCTTTGGTGGGAGGTAGATACTGGGATAGAGGGCAGATGAAACCTTCCAGAGCCACATGAGATGATCATTCCACTGGACCTCTATGGGGTTGCAATGACCGGTGTAGTTCTCTTCGTTCTCCCAGTTGTAATTGAAGCAGTCAGGGAACCCATAGAAGCCCCAGAATCCCTGTGGCCTCAGAGACTTCCCCATTTGTAGAGTTCTCTCCATGAAGGCCGAGCTGCCTGTTCAAACTCTATCTCCGCAACATAGGATGGTTCCGTGAGGGGTTCATCAGGCCTTCTGTTCCGTGCCAATTTTTTAGAGGCCGCCCTATACACGTTCTTGGGGCCCCCAGTTCCGCCTCCAGAGAGGCCGCCACTCCTCCCAGTCACCACGGCCAGTCCCTGGAAATCAGGCTTCAGGATTTCAAAAATATCTCTCGAGACAGTCTCCAGGTGCTTCTTCAGATCGACGTTCTGAGGTACCCCCTCCATTGTGCCATTTGCCATCTGGGGAGATGTAGGGATAGAGCCCAAACTTGTTCTTGTAAAAAATGGTTATGTCTTGGCACGAAAAGCATTGTCCTGTTCTCCACAATGCCATAGGCTTCCAGAGGCAAGGTGATCCCAAAATGATCTCGACACTTGGCTGTGGGCAAGTTCCACACCACCACAAATGGCTCCTGCTGGAAAACAGAGCTGGCCATTGTCTGCTCCCAGTTATACCCTCTCAGGCACTGGATGACCCCAAGGAGGAAGATGATGCAGACTGAAATGGTTCTGTCCAGGATCATGGTGGGTGTAAGAAGCCAATGTCTCTTCTGGGGGGCCCTCCTGCTTTGTTTACAAATGTGAACCCTGGCAGGGAGAGGGGAAAGACAGAGTAAGATCTTCCCCCTGAATTTCAATATATGACACACAGGGCCAAAGTAGTGTAGCAGTTAGGCTCAGATTAAGGCTAGGGACAGCCAGGTTCAAATCCACTTACCAAGGCGACATGATGCACCAAAGTAAGCAAGGCAGTTTTTACCTGGAACCATATGATGTGAAGTCATTAAAATTTAAACCTGCAGCTGCAAACCTAAAATTGCGTTCTTCATTCTTCTTCTGAATTGGGCACTGGGGCTGCACCTGCTATCATATGACATCAGGTAATGGACAGGTGACCATGGTTTGGGCCAAACCACCATATGAGAAGGCCCAACAAGGCCTCATGGATTTTACAGGGAAGAAAGGCAACCATGCCAGTCACCTGGAGCTCCTCGAGAAAATGTGGAACATAAATATAATTAATTCAACTAGCCTCACAATGTATTTTTTTTTAATTTTAAACCTGGGAATCTGGGCTTGACATGGATTCCAAATGGGATTGCTTACCTTGAATATCAAGGTATCATGGGGTAAATGTATTGTGTCTAAGCTTTAAGGAGATAAATTCATGAGCTAAACCCAAGGAGAGGGAAAGGCTGAATACCAGGAAGCGGAGAGCTGGCTGTACTGGCTTATGTGTAAACTTACCTAAAGTCACCTTACTTGGGAACAGAAGCTGTTTGGATTACACAGGCATCTATGCTGCCAGGTATTTTTCCACAATGGAGAAGCCCAAAACTCCAACTGGGCTGCTTCCACTTGTTGGTTTTGTTTTGTTTGCTCTGTGTCATCCCCCTTGGCTTCATTTCCCACTCTAACACTGCACTGCGGAGGGTTAGAATAAAGCCTAAGAATTTGAAACTGCATGCCAGGATCCTTCCCTAGTTGAACTACTGACTAGCTAGCTAGCCTCTGACAAGCTAATGAATTAGGGGCATATTGTCTGAGCCAAACCTGTCCAATGAATCAGGTGTGGCTTAGGATCAGAACCACATGACCACTCTGAAGCCAACAGGTCAGCAATAACATCACATGCACAAACCCCTAGCCCCACCTCCTCCCTGCAAAAGAACACCAGGGTTCAAACCCAAACTTTATTACAGACTGGCCAATTCGTTGACTGGTTTGGCAATCATCTTGGGACTAGATAAGCATGCTGCCATGCCATCATCTTGGGATCAGGTAAGCATTCTGCTTCCTGAGTCAGCATGGAAAACCCCAGCCATCATCTCTCGGCATTGCAATATTTCCTTTGAGTGGAACAAGTGTGGCAAAACGTCCTTTCTCCTAGCCTCTTTCCTGGCACGATGTGCGCTCTGATCTTCATGTAACTGGTAATGCATAGAAATCATAGCCTTATTTTCCTTTCTCCATCTTTTCCTCTAACCACAGTTTGGTGTAAAGCTATTGCTAGATGTCTCAGAGTTTTGAATTTACTAAGGATATTGGGCTTCACTTAAGTGTGTGGAGTATTCCTTATTGCAGCAAAGATCTATGCAAATCTACTCACAAATTGAAGTACCCAGTGCACAGAAGGGGTAAGACATAAAAAGGGTCCCTTGTGCCCTTGGCAAGGAGCTGTATTCATGCCCTCCCCCTGAAAAAACCCACTATATTGCAATAGTCGCATTATTTGCCTAAAACCACCCCCTCTACTTCAGTATCTCAATTTCTTCTGAGGCGATTCTTCCATCCAGGCAATCTGCCTCTCATGACTTTTGACCCACACAACTAACACTCTTTCCTTGGTCAGAGCAATCGGGGGAGATTTTTGCAGGGGCCAATTTCACCATCCCCTAGGTACACCCCTGGGCATACAAGCTAAGAATTATCGTATTGGGTGAGCTGTCAAAAATAGCCTCACATGTTCAGAGATGCGACTTGACAACCAGGAACTGGACATTGCTATAGAGCAAATGACACTCCCAGGCTTGGAAAAAAAACCCTATTCATAATTAAAACATTAATATATAAAATGGGAAGTGGTGGAGTCAAATCCTTACCCTTAAAACTCTTAAATCACTAAGGCATAGATGCTGGTTTTGGTTACTCAGTAATGTGAGAACAAGACTCTCACATGCTTATTTTTTGTTATTTCAAAGCTCAGCTCTGACACTGAAAACAGATTTTTGGGCTTTGTCCAGTTCAAAAGAACTCACTTGTCATTTCCACCATTTCCTTCTCGGCAGGCATGCTGATTTGCATAATTCACCAGCTTTAATAACCTCGACTCAGGAGTGATGTATTAATGAACCAAGTGTATATGGATTAAGGAATATATGGAGGTAATGTTATCCTAGGAGTAGAAGCAAGAGTCGCCATTCATGGGAAGAAGATTTGATCATTTGAAGACTAGCCTGTTACAACAGCAACAGTTTGATCAAGGCTAGGGCGTGTGCATTGTTCTGTTTGTTTTGTTTTAATTACATGTTGGTGAATATAAAGCACCAATCATAGCCCAGCCAACTTCCCACCAGAAAATATGTTTATCGGGAAATTTTGTATGGGAGAGTCGGATAGGAAAGTAGAAACCAACCAAATTATACAGTCTCACAATCCTGACAATACCGAAACATTCTGATGTGCATACCAAAAAAAAAAACAAAAAAAAAACTTGCTAATCTACATGCAGGAAGACATCCTGCCTTCCTCTACTATGAAGTCTTAAGAGCAGAGACAGCTGCCATCAGGGATCACTTACTGAATCCTCCCTCCCATTATTAGTAGGCTGAGTTTCCTGCACACTGAAAAGTGGAATAAATTGCAACAATGGGCTACAAATAGCACAAGTAACATAAGAATAGTATTTGTCACCTTGAGCTCCTTCAGGCGGAAGGAAGGGATGTAAATTGAATAAATAATTGCACTTAATCCACAAGCTTGCAGTCCGCTCTTCTCATTCCACAGGACATCTGAGCCAGAAGTGCTGATGTGACCAGCCCAGCTGCATTGTTAGTAGCCAAATTTGATGACATCATCACCTACTGCACCCTATTTCTATCTGGGGCGGCTATATCATGGCAGAACAAATTACTTAGTAGAACTGAGCCAGACTCGAAACAATCGCTACCTGCATGGTTGCCTCATGGTGACATGGTTAGAAAGCTGATTCTGCTCCTATGGTAAAAGATCCCTAATCAGTGTCATGATTAACTAAATTGTGTTTTGTTGACTTACATTACACCAGAAGGTAGAGGGGGTGTGTGTGTGTGTGTGTCAGAAAAATTCAATTTTCCTTGCCTGATTGTTCAGACAACTTGGGCAGGTTTTTGTAAACAAGTAAACAAGAACTCAAATTGGTTTGCAGTTTGCCAAGTTCATTGTAGAAGGCAACAAGTGTGGGAGGAGGAAGAAACATGTAATAGCTGCCACTTCACGTGCCGATTCACAGGCCAATTCACGTGCTTCAGAGTCTGATGGCTTGGACTGACCTTTTTAAAAATGCGGCTTGTTGTGTTGTGACTTTAAAAAAAACCCCACATACTGTACTTATTTAACTTGTTTTTCACCTGAAACCAATCAGTCCCAACAATAATAAAACAATAAACTGAAATAACTCAGAAGCATAACACACACAACCCCCAAACCAAACCCTAAAAAGAAGACAATATTAACATTATTTACAATTAAAAAGCAACCCCAACATATAAGCCTAACTCATTATATTCCATCAATATTTCTAATAGTCTGGGATGTAGGGCGATGGTTTTAACCTGGCACCAAAGACATATGGGTTAGTACCAGGAGGGTTTCAATGGGAGAGATGGGAGTCCCCTCTCCCAAACTGCCACCCTCTGAACCTGTCTTTAGGTGACACTCAGAGAAGAGCCTCAGATGATGCTCATGGGGTCTGGATATGTTAGTTTTTGGAGCAATCTCCTTATCAGTCTTCTGTGTACGGTGCCTAAAGCATGCATCTTTCCCAGCTACATCAGTGATGTGTACTTTTGCAGGAGAAATTGCCAGATGGGTTCAAAAGAGCAAAGATGTCGAAGCCAATAGAGACTCTGGTCTGTAATCTGCAGTGCTATATAGTCCATGGTGCTATTTCAGCCTGTGCTCAACTCTCATACAATCAAATCAGCACACGCACAAACTGGACTGAATTCAGATAGATCAACCATGTTTTGGCCAGATGTGAACTGAACTAGCTATGTGGCCAATTCTGTGCATGTGCAACAGCCATCATAGTGAACGGTTCGTGTGAACAGGCCCAGCAAAGGGTTTAATAAGCAGAGCTGAAGCTGCTCTGTCAGGCAATCAAGGGTCTCCCTTCCCCTTAGGAATGCAAGAAACTGCTTTAGAATTAGAATCAGACAATTGGTCTATGAAGCTCGGTGTTGTCCATCTCTACACTATCTGGCAGTGGCTCTCCTGGATCCTGAATCTGCATGCAAATAATGAACCCTACTATTGAGTTGCTGTCCATTTCCATTGATACATTTCACATAAATCGCCTATAATGAGCAGAGAAGGATGAAACACTGGAAGCATAATACTTGTGGCATGGTCAATTTCTTTGGCAGAAAGTGTCAAGATTCCACAACACCTTCACAGAAGAGTAACAATCCCTATATACAAAAGAGAGGTGTCCAGAGCATACATTTGTTATTTTATTTATATGATCAGAGGAACTTTGCATAAGATTTTTTGGGGGGAGGGGAGAAACTTCATTTTCCTTTGAGGGACCAGAACTCTGAACTGCCCTGAAATCTGCAGGTATAGGGCGGTATATAAATTCAATTAGTAGTAGTAGTAGTAGTAGTAGTAGTAGTAGGTACACAGGAAAACAACCAAGGTTATCAGGCTTTTGAAAATAAAATGTGGGAATCCTGCAAACCACACAGATCTATTGTCTCTTCCAAGAAACAAGGGACAAAGCTACTGGTGTGGTTTCAAGCATATTATTGGGGAAATATAAGCAGGTGGTGGAACATGGCTTCTTCACATGTGCTTAAATGAAAATGCTTCATAGGAAAATGTATTGGAACAATGTAGATGGTAATACACAAGCTGGCAGCTGTGTTGCATTGTACCTGCAATGCCATTTGTGCAGTTTCAGGTGAGGGATTGCAAGAGTCAATACTTGGTATGAGTTGGGAGATTATTTTCAGTTAATGGAAACCTCAGCATACAATGCACAATTCGGAAATGAAAGCATCTGTGATCAAGCACCCAATAGCCTGAACGTGGAATTGTTGTTTGATAACGGACACATAAAAGTTGCACACTCTCCTACAGCAGCCTTTTCTCAGCTGCATCCACAGAACTGCTGTTCCAAGGCTGGAAAGGAGGAAATTCCAAATGGCCTTGGGCTCTGCATTCTTAAGAAGGAATTGTCAAGATTTCGAAGTTGTAAATGTATGTATGTATGTATGTATGTATGTATGTATGTATGTATGTATATATGTATGTTAGCAAATAAATAAATAAATAAATAAATAAATAAATAAATAAATAAATAAATAAATAAATAAATGTTTATACACAGTAGAAGTTCGAAGCTGCATCAGACTGAGATGTATTAATTTTCTGTGATAAAATAGTTTCATGGTTGTACGAAGTCTTTAATTATTATTACTGTATTAAGCTATTGTGACTATAGGACAGGAGATGTAATTTTGGCTCCATGGAACAGACGTCACACTTCTGTCTGTCCCCCTCAATGGAGAATGTATTTTATAATAGCAAGAGCTGAGCCAATCTAGTTTAGAAGAAACAGCAAGTATGCTTCCAACAAGCACACTGAAGGAGAAAGAGTATTAGGGCCATCTCACGCACTAGTTTTGACATGTGTCTGCAAATGATTTCAACCTTACCTGCAAAAAACCTGGCACCTGCACATGACCAACACATGTCTGCAAAGGCACACAATTATAATAATAATTTATTATTTGTACCCTGCCCATCTGGCTGGGTCTCCCCAGCCACTGGGGCAGCTTCCAACAAATATTAAAATACATTAAAATATCACGGATTAAAAACTTCCCTAAACAGGGCTGCCTTCAGGTATTTTCTAAATGTTAGGTAGTTGTTTATCTCTTTGACCTCTGATGGGAGGGCGTTCCACAGGGTGGGTGCCACTGCCGAGAAGGCCCTCTGCCTGGTTCCCTGTAGCTTTGCTTCTTGCAGTGAAGGAACCGCCAGAAGGCCCTCAGCACTGGATCTCACGGTCCGGGCTGAACGATGGGGGTGGAGACTCTCCTTCAGGTATACAGGACCGAGGCCGTTTAGGGCTTTAAAGGTCAGCACCAACACTTTGAATTGTGCTCGGAAACATACTTGGAGCCAATGTAGATCTCTCAGGACCAGTGTTATGTGGTCCCGGCGGCCGCTCCCAGTCACCAGTCTAGCTGCCGCATTCTGGATTAATTGCAGTTTCGGGTCACCTTCAAAGGTAGCCCCACATAGAGTGCATTGCAGTAGTCCAAGAGGGAGATAAGCAGAGCATGTACCACTCTGGCGAGACAGTCTGCGGGCAGGTAGGGTCTCAGCCTGCGTACCAGATGGAGCTGGTAGACAGCCGCCCTGGACACAGAATTAACCTGCGTCTCCATGGACAGCTACGAGTCCAAAATTAATATATAGAGGGACGTTCCTAACATGTAAAGTGTGAAACTGCCTTAGAAGTGGGATACTGCCTTGAGCTTAATTTAACTATGGCAAGGTGGCATACAAATAAATGATGAAGAAGAAGAGGGTACTAATTGTTACTGAAATGAAATGAAAACCGCAGGTTTAAGAACAAATAATTACAGAAGGAACAGTGAGCACTTTCACTTAAACACACACAGTTGGGTGGCAGGGGTGGAGAGAGACTTGACTTTCCTGTAAGTTTTTAACTGGTGTCCTTCATTGTAGGAACCTGATCCTTACAGTAATTCCAAATTGTTGGGCCTCAAAGTGGTTGCTCAAGAGTGAGGAAAGTACTATACATTGGGTGGAATTCAACATACTGTATTGCTAAAGAGATTGTTCCATCAGCGAAACAGAAATGCCCTGACAGAGCAATCTCCCTTCTCCCCCCGCCCCTGTATGCTGTGCTGTGGGTTATCCTGCCCCCCCTCCCCATTGATTTAAGAACATGGGTTGAGGGAAGCGAACCCCATTATGCTAGCAGGTCTCATTGAGCTGGCTTCCGATAGCACAGCTATTTAGCAGAATCCAGCCCACCATCAGGGACACTCATTTCACTGGGCTCATTTTAACTGTGATCACTACCTCATCTGTTAAGAGGATAGCATCACGACAGTTAAAATTAGGCTATGAAGTTGATCTCTGCCTCAGACCAAGTCATTAACCTGACGATTAAAAAACACCTTTGCAATCAGGCAAGCATTCTATTACAAATGTATTTCTGGAATGCAGGCTTTCCAGAACAGACCAAGAGGCCAAAGAATGATACAGGTTTCAAATTAGAATCGTGTGTGTTTGTGAAGGACAGGCCTGCTCTGCCATTATCCTACCAAAATACATCTTTCTCTCGGCTTATCTAATCTTTGTGGGGACACTGTTGCCTCCAACAGATGCCTAGTCCTACCGCACTGACTTCTGTTAGCACGTTAGCATTAATTCCATGGGCTCTGAAATACACCTATCTGTGCATCCGCTGCAGAGTCAGAGGAGACGGTTCAGATATTTCAGAGGTGCTTTATTGATAAAATGACATCAAACTTTAAGGCAAGTCAATTTACGATACACAACTCAGCAAAGGCCCACCCACTCAGCTATGGCAACCACCACTGGAAGACAATGGGGAACAGTGGATGGCCTTGAAAGTGTATCCAAAATAGATCATCGTCTAAGCGAATTTCACATTTTTATGGCATGAAAATGGGCTCTTGTCTGAACAGAATTCTGATAAAAACAACCATGGAAGATAGAATCTATTTGCTTTGTTCGTGTTAGAATAGTTCTCTCACAGCCCATCTCACTGGATCCGAAGCTGAGCTTTTCTTCTCAGAATCTCTGCTCCTTCAGCTGTCATTTCATCTTCATCACACTCGCGCAGGCACATGGTGAAAGGGTCAGATGTCCTTCTCCATCCAGAATATAGGCCGCCCTTTCAGGTCACGATATGGCGTTTCTAGAAACAGCTGGCTCTGGGCTTTGTCCCCCAATGGGCCAGATGAGGCAGATTTGCAGGAATCGGGATGGCCTGCTGAAAGGGCCATGGGCGGAGGTGGAGGAAGAGGAGGCGGGGGAGGGGGAGGGGGAGGAAGGTTTGCAGCAGAAAGAGGCACGGTGGCTGATTGCAAGGGCGAAACAGAAGCATTCGTGGCCTGGGGAGAAGAACTATGGGAAGCTACAGAAGCTGACAGGCAGGGAGGGGGAGAAATGGTGGCGGCTGCTGGCTGATAAGAATGAACAGGAAGCAATGGAGGTGGTGGGGGAGGAGAAGCCACTGAGCAAACCGCGAATGAGGAAAGGTGTGCTGAAGGTGGCAATGGAGGAAGGCTTGCTCCACATCTACTGCTGCAAGATGCACTTGGCTCACGCTTCCCAGAGCCTGTGGGAAGTTCTGTGCCCTGCTGAAGGGGAGAGAAGCTCTCCAGAAACTCCATAGGTACAAGGGAACTCGCGAATCCAGCACACTGAACTGGCTTGGACAAGCTGTAACCCAGGTGGGCGTAGAATTGCTGCTTGTCGTGGGTGGTGAGGTGCAGGCACCTATAGCTGCGGGACTTGGCGTAATGCTCAACAGCTTCCATCAGCTTTCTGCCGTAGCCCTTTCCCCGGACGGCCTTGGCGACAACCACCGTCTCCACAAACAAGCTCTTGGGCTGGCCAACCACACGGGACAGCCTGGCATGCCCCAGGAGTTGGCACTGACTCTTGGCCGTCTTCCCTTCTGCGGTGTCCTCCACCAACCTCTGGGTCCTAATCAGCACCAGGCACATGGGGAAGCTGTTGCTGGATCTCTGCAGGGAGTGGATGCGGGAGGTCCTGCTCCTTTTCCACTCTTCATTGATGAGGTCGGCACAGGCCTCTAGCAGATCGGGCCTCTGGTGAAGGGGCACCGCTGTGAGCATCTCTGAAACAGACCCCATTCTTCTCACCACCAGAGGACCAAGCGACGAAACGTTACATGGGACACAGGGAGCTTGACTCACTCCTGAAAGCACAAACACAATGAAGTGTGTTTGCAGTGCACAATCAGTTCCAAGAGACCTAACCCTTTTGCGGTGACATTACAGGGAAACCTCACCTTGCCAGGATCAAACCCAAGCAAAAAGAGCTGCAGCATCCTCTGTAATCATCACTAAGCAGAAAGCAAAGGGCTGCAGATACAGCCTTAGCTCTTGGTCTTACAAAAGCATGAATAGCCAACACAGTGTGATTCCAATGTTGTAGCCTATGACTCCCAACATCCCTATTGGCCATGCTGGCGGAAGCTGATGAAAGTTGTAGTCCAACAAGATCAGGAGGGCATTGCATTGGCTATCCTTCCACTTGGTCTTTTACCAAGTGCTGGTTTGGGGCATGCCTAACAAGACATCTAGTCTGCATCCTCTGCTACAGTGCTGGAGAAACTGGCCCTCCAACTCCTCTCAGAGCTGGGAGTCCAGAAACATTTGGAAGGCCACAAGTTTCCCAATCCAGTTCTACTATAACATCATCTGGGAATCAGTGTAGACTATAAGCCAATTCCTATAAACGATTGTTTGAAACTGGGCTTTTATTTTTCCCTTGGGGACTGAAAAGGATTCAGTCATACAGAAATATGGTGTACACCCTCCCAAGGAACAGAAGTACTGTACGTAACATGGTTCACTTACTATATTCATGTAAGTGCAGTCTGGCTGAATGCAACTCATCCCTTGTCCATTGGAAGGCCCACTCGAGCTCTATGAGTTTCTAAACTGCCAACATGTTCCCACATTTAATTCACAATTATGGGAGTATGTTCTGTATTCTATGAGATGATGATGGCCATGGAGATTCCTGGGCAGCCAGACTGCAGACCAGAGAAGACTTCTTAAGCTGTGCGTGAAGAGCAATCCACTTTAGAAGAAAACTCAGATTCTGTTTGGCTTCTTTACCCTTCTTACAACAATCTAGTCAGGACCTTGATTCAAGAGTGTTTTAAAATTTAAGGTACTCGGTAGCTTAAGTACTCGGTGGCTTCTTTCAGGACTGTCACACATCCTCTCAAGAGATGGCACCTAAACATACAACACAGGTTGTCTCCTCTTTGCATCTGCCTACAGTGCAGATTATTAAAGTGAATATTTGGATAGAACGTGCACCGACCAATAACATGCCCAAATTGTGAAAGGCTGTTTATTTAACAACAACAACAAAAATCCAGCAGAATCTTCCTCATAAAATGGAAGCAATGATCCCAAGGACCACCTTACATCACCACTTTTGTCTCATCTGGTGCACGTGGGAACTGGCCAAGCAACTGTTTCCACATGTCTCCATAATGCAATGTGCCACTTCCTCCAAAATCTCCCAGAAGGGGACTCAGCTTTGGCAAATTGCAAGCAGGTGGTATGTTGAAACGTTCCCCTAACCAGTCCAGAATGTCACAGATGAGCCTCAAATGGTTTCAAGAATCAGCCCACAGTGAGAGTTCAAACACTGTATGAATCTCATTGTCCTCTGGTTGGCGCATGAATTTGCTGAGAGGCAGCTGTGTTGAGCATGACCCCGACCCCCCAGTGAATGTTAGCAAGTCTAGTCACAACTCTTTCCTTCTCTGTATATTTTGGGAGGTGGTGGTGGGGTACATACAAGTGCAAGGGGCATAGTAAGTCAGTGACAGAGCACACACTTTGCACAAAAAAGTTCCCAGGTTCAACCCTGGCATCTCCATAGATGGGGCTGGTAAAGACCACTGCCTGAAGCCCTGGAGAGTTGATAAGACTATAGAAAATACCAAGTCAATGGTATGAGGGTATCTTTGTGTGTTCAAGTGACAGGGGGAGGGTGGGCTTCCATTTACACAGTTTTGTCCTCTTAGCTCTTAAACTTTCTGATGTTTCAGACAGCACAGAAAATTCTCTCCAGGCTGCCTGGGATGAAATAGAGGAAACTGGGGAGAGAAGAATGTTCTCATTCATTCTTTTCCCCCTCGCTCTTTCTCCTTTTGATCTCCATACCTTCCATACGGTGAGACTCAGAGTTAGCATAGACTCTCACTAAACCCATGAGGCAGCCTCCAAATGGGAGCCACACTTGAAGATGGAAAAAAACACCCAAGAAATTCATCGTTTCACAACCCTTTATGAAGTAGCTTATGAAATTATACCATGCAGCCACTGCACTCAGGTTATGAAATAGGAACAGAACATGCCCTCCAAAAGGTGGGCTGAGGAGATTCTCACAACAGGGACATTGGCTGGGGGCAAATCCTAGAGCCACGTAAGCAGAGGGAGGGCACTCTAGGGTATGGCTTTAGAGCCTTAGCACCATCCAGCTACTGCAGCATTGAGTTTAGAGAATGCTATTTTGACAATACTGTGTTGCATCTGCACACATGCACAGTTAAGTCCTCACGACTGCTTATGTCTGTTCTCATTTACCCGCAAACAGCAGATGACTCAGTCACATCTCAAATGTTAGATGTAGCCCCCTTCACACAAGTTTTCAACACAGCCCATGCTACCTTTTCTGCAAAGGTGTTCTGTGACATTACTGGAAAAGCCATATGTTTGGGGAAGGAAGTGTCTCGTACAAAGAGTTTTCTCAATAAAGGCTAAGGACACCACAACTTGTGCTTCACTACCAGCCCTGACTCCAGTTACTGGCAAGGACTTCTCCTCAATACAAAATTTGGTTGTGCACCAAAAAGAATTAATGTCCATCTTTTCAAATACAGGTAGGTAGCCGTGTTGGTCTGCCATAGCCAAAACAAAATAAAATAAAAAATTCCTTCCAGTAGCACCTTAGAGACCAACTAAGTTTGTTCTTGGTATGAGCTTTCGTGTGCATGCACACTTCTTCAGATATCTTTTCAAAGCTGTTGCATTAGCAGCCCACTCAAGTCACAGGAGTGCATTCCCACCAGGGCAGAGAATCAGTCCAACGGTCTAAAATTATTTCGATCACCTCTCACAAACATCAATTACTTGTGCTTATTACGAATTATGCATACTGAGTACGTAGGCATTTTCCCAGGCACTTCACATGAATTCCACTGAAGTTACCCTTACAACAGCCTTGTAAAGTAGACCAGTTTTATTATCCCAGTATCACAGGTTGGGCGGGTATGGGGGGGTGGCCGAGGCTGAGAAAGCAATGGCCTGCCTAAGGCCACCTAATGAGTTCGTGGTTGACATAAAGATTGATGTAAAATTACTGCTGAACTCTTTTGATAGGCTGATGCTAATATTTTGCTATGCACTGCTGTCTTCGTTATCTTCTTCTGTATTGTACTGGGGAAGCTCTTGAGGGAAAGGGACACACAAATAAACTGACAGAGGTGATGATTGGTAAGGCGGGGTTTTCACTGGTTTGCCAACCACAGCACGTTCTCTAACCATGCACTATGCCAGCTTCCACCACCTTTGCCATCCTGTTGCCCTCCAGATGTTTTAGGCTGTGATTCCCATCAACCCCACGCGGCATGGTCCCACTGACTGGGGCTAGCAGGCGTTGCGATCAAAAACATCTGAAGGACACTAGGTTGGTGAAGGCAGTGGCGGAGCATATGCCTGCACTGCCTAGGGTGGGCCCGCTCCCGAGGGGGGGCAGGGTGCGCTCCTGAAGGGGGCAGGGGTTGCCCTTCCAGGTGTGGGATAGCCGCTCGGGTGCAGGGAGCGGCATGTGCGCCCTGCAGCCAGGGGCGGAGCGAGCCACTCACAGGAGCGGAGCGAGTTGCCCATGGCAGACATTCAGCATGCCACCAACCCACGACTCCCAAGCCTCCCCCAAGCTGTCAAAACAAAGGGTGAAGGGGGGAATGCTACCGGCAAAGCGGCGCAGCTCCCCCCTTCCCCCGACGGCTTGGGGTAGACTTGGACGTTGCGGGTGGGTGGCGCACGCAATGTCACCCCCCCCCAGCGAAGACACACAGGGTGGTCCGCCCCCACTGCACCCCCTTCCTCTGCCCCAGGCAGAGATATGCACACACAAAAACGCCTCTAAGTTCGCTCTGGGCTACCTTTGTCACCTGTGACCATTGCCAACGTGGGGATAGACTGCTAAAGGGAACCTGAATTTACATTCTCACCCATTTAGGTTTTGCATCCATATTACAAACTGATTTAAGCACCAGGTGTTAAACTGCTTTGGGAGCTTGCTCAGCACCAGGTGTCCAAGAATACACAGAACAGGCACTTGTCATAAGCCCCACTGGAGGGAAGAGCCCCAAGCTATGGTGTGAAGGCACATGAGCCTATCACTTTGCTGGAGCTAAACAGGCTGCCACATTGCCTGGATGACTGACTGCCTGCGAACCATGCATATACTGCCTTGAATTCCATGACTAAATTAATGACACACAGGTCAGAAAATAAATAAAAATCATACATCCTGCCTTGTGTGCAGTACACAAGACTCCCTTGAAGAAGAGATGAGAAAAGTAATTAATGCACCATACGTGAGTGATCTCTGTTGCATCACACAGACCATTTTGGAAAGCGCTCTAGCAGAGAACAGGGCCATCAGAAAATAGCATACCCCTAGGTAGACTGATAAGCCCTACTTCTTGTGCTAAATTCCAGGTTACCAGGCAGGCCTGCAAGTTCTGGTCCAAGTAGCTTTTCTGACAAAAACCTCTATAGCCAAGGCACACACTGCTACAGGGGATTTATTGTTTTCAAGGATCCTGGCTCTGGAAATGGGCCGGCAGTGTCATCACAACACTTCACTAGCAATACCACCCAAAAATGTCACACAGTGTTTCCTTTTTTCATTTCTAAGCATCCTGCTGCCAACTTGGGCACTAGGATTCCCTACCCCTCCTGCTAAAATCAACAACACACTCTACACATCATGGAGGAAGAGAAGAAGAGGCTGAACAAATTCCATTCATCCACACCTAACCCCCCCCCCCCGCTCTACTAGAGCAGCACTAGATGAGAATCGCTCCTTGTGTGAGGTGATTAACAGTAGCCAGGAGGGCATCCCTCATTCCTCAATTTCTACCGTTACCTCTCAGAACCAGGCCCACATGACAGAATGACCCATATGATACCCTGGTCCCAAACTTTCAAAATTCTGAACAGGCACCAAACCTACACACTTTATATCCCATCCACCCCAGCTTTATACTGCCTGTTCCTCTAGTACAGCTGCCTGAGCACAGTATACATGTTTGCTATAGGATCCCTTTATAACAGGATGAGAAACCCATGGCTCTCCAGACATTGTTGGACTTCATCTCCCATCACCCCCAGCCCGCATTGCCAGTGGTCGGGATTGATGGGAGCTGTAGTCCAGCTAGACTTGAAGAGCCACAGGCTCCCTTGCCCTGCTCTACAATAAGACCACCAGCGGAAGAAAAGAAGCGTCAAATACCTGCGGCAAATGGGAGCTGCCTGAAGTGCCGCTTCCCTCCTTTGGAGATTCTGCTTGCAATGCTAAGGCTCAAGGGAAACCGTCTACTTTCGCAAGAGTATGACAGGAAGCTACACATGCGCCTACAGCTCATTTCTTCTTTTAAAGAGTGAGCTGTCTGTTTACTTGACACCCAGGTCTTGGAATGTAAATTGTGTGCCGAGTAGCCCAGCCCAGCCCTGACAGGAGCCAAAGGCTGGCACCCATCCAAACAACAACAACAACAAAGCAGGAGACACAGACTTCGTCTATGGGGTTCCCAAACAGATGCCTTCAACCACTACAGCTCCTAAGTCCAAGTGTAGGCTGAAGTATCAAAGAACGTAACTCTATTTTTGGGTGGTGGTGGTGGGGAGAAATGGGCCCATTTATATCCTGAGAATCCAGCCCCTAATAAACACCCAGCCAACTCACTTTGGCAACAGCAATTCTATCATGAGTAGAAAGGAAAAGGAGCAGGGCTAGCAACCATCCAACAGCTAAAAAAGCAGGTGGTCAAGGAAGGCAAACTAGACTTGCCACTTACCGTGCCTTAACTCCTCCCCAATACTTCCACCTCCACACATCACAAAATGAGGCTGCTGAAGCAAAAGGCTGGTAGTAACCCAGACTAGCCTTTGTATTAGTCTACAGCAGGGGTGGGGTGGGGTGGGGTGGGCTTGAGGCCCTCCAGATGTTGGACTCCAACTCCCATAAGCCCCTGCCAGTGTGGCCAATGGTCAGAGATGAAGGGAGTCGGAGTCCAGCAATATCTAGAGGACCACAAATTCCCCACCTCTAATTTTCAGTTCTCTACGCCCTCTTGCCACAGCACAAAACCCCTTTTGCTAGTACAGGTACCCTACCTTCTTGTTTAGAGGCATGCTTCCAAGCTGTTATACCTACACACCAGTTCTATGAACATATAAACTTTGGGATATTCAATGTCAACAGAGGATTGATCTATACAGCAAAATGGAGCTTACGTTGCTAGAGTAATACAGTACAGTGGTATCTCGGGTTGCGCACTGAATTCGTTCCGGGGTGCCGTTCGCACCCCGAACAGTGCGCAACCCGGGCGGTGCTTTCACGCATGCACGAAAGCACGATATCACACTTCTGCGCCTGCGCGGACTGCACAGAAGCGCCTGCGCTCCGTGTTGCACTTCCGGGTTAGCGGAGTACGCAACCTGAACGTGCGCAACACGGAGCATGAGCAACCCGGGGTATGACTGTAGATGGAAACCAGGCCTACTGTGGTGGGTGGGGAGGCCAGGGAATCCATTGGACAGAACTAAGACGTTGCCATGAAGACATTCATCCTGCCCTGTCTCCAGAAAGGGCAAGAAGGATGTTGTTTACAAGGTCTCAAAGCACAGAGGCTTGTTCTCCTGTGCTGTCTTCCAGTGTCAACACACAGTGCGACACAAGGAGAAACAAACCCACTCTGTGTCTCAGGTAATTTCGGGACGCACCTGCTACCAACAAACACTCCTTGGTAAAAGGTCACAAAACTCATGAAACTGGGGACAAGACGAGGTGGTCAGACTGTCCACAGGTAATGCGGTAGTCTGTTTCCTACCACTATTAATTTATCCAACACAGTTTTTCCTGCAATGAAATTAAAAATACCAATTAAGTTTCAATTCCTTTCCAGATCCTGACTTCTGGAAAACTGTCATATTCCTTTTGGGGACACAGAAAACATTCATATATTCATAGAGCTCTGAATAACTGGAATTGCTGTTTACCCATTGTCGGATGGGAAACATAACCAAGCAAAAGGGAATCGTGACTGCCTCAATGGACAAAAGGCACTTACAGCACAATCCTATACATGCCTATTCAGAAGTAAATTGAGCAACGGGGATTACTCCCAAGAAAGTGGGTATAAGAATGTAGTCTTAAAAGTCAGTCATAATGAAGCCCCCTTTCAGTGCTTTCCATGGGGCTGAGTTACAACGAACTTCTGTCATCCAAGTTGGTGGCTATCACTATATCTAGGGGGCTCAAATTCCATAGTTTAAAGATGTGTGTCCGGTGTTCAAAATTCACATGCGGCCAAGTGAAGACGTCCAGCCCCCAGGATGGTGCCTGATGTCTCCACCATCTGGAGTTGCGTGCCTGGGGATCTTTGGGCCTTGCCTGTTTTCACAAAATAGCAACACATCCTGTAGAATTATACACATTATATTTTATCTGCACAATCAGAATGAATTTCAGGGACCAAAAAGCCGTGGTGAAAAATATGTATTTCAAGCCAATGTGGCCCAAAAAATGGCAACTAGGCATTCCGTTTTGGCAACTGTAACCCTGGTGTAAGGAGCCATTTGGCACCTAGCTTTTTATATCTGAGTTTCTAACACAGTACTGGGTCACGTGTTATGTGAAGAAGTGCTTTCTTTTATCTTTCCTGAACCCTCCAATACTAAACTTCATCAACAGTCCCAAGTTCTAGAATTACGAAAGCGAGAACAGCTTCTCTGTTTACCTCTATGTCATACATAATTTTATACACTTCTATCACGTCCGTCCTTTACTCACCTTCTCTCTATGCTTAAAAAAAACCCCCACATGTTATACCTTTTCCTCATAGAGCAGTTTTGGCTACCATTTTCTTAACTTTTTTCCAGCTTTACAATACTTTTTTTGAGGTGAAGGAACTGTACACGGTATTATTTCAAGTGTAGTTGCACCACAGATTTGTATAACAACATTTACAATATTGGCAGTTTTATTTCCCTTTCCTAACCCAGCATGCAATTCACCTTTTTTCACAGCTGCTGCAGGATGGCTCAACATCTTAGTTGAGCTAACAGCAATGACCCCAAAATCTTGTTCCTGCTCAGTCACCCCCACTTCAGATCCCATGAGCATGTATGTGAAGTTAAGATTTATTTACAGTGATACTTTGGTTTACAACCATAATCCGTTCCGGAGGTCCGGTTGTAAACCAAAACAGGTTGTAACCCAAGGTGCGCTTTTGCCAATGGGGCCTCCAAAAAGAATGGGTTGTAATTGAAAAAAAATGGGTTGTAATAATAAAAAGGGACATACACTTCAGGGTTTGACGTGGTTGTAATCCAAAATGGTTGCAATCCAAAACAGTTGCAAACCAAGGTACCACTGTATTTGCCCCAAATGTACATCACTTTACATTTGCTTTCACTGAACGGCAATTACCCTTTTTTGTAAGAGAGAATCTTACAAAAGCATAAAATGAAATGTTCATCCTATGTTGGAGCACTAACAAACCCCTTTTCAAATGGACCTAAATTTGTGTGCCTGCAACCCACTCACTGGGATACAGCCCATTAAGGATGGGGGTGGGGGACAGTGGCCGTGTAGCTTCAACAGACAGACTATTTGGCCATACCTCCCCTAGTTAGTATCCATTTGCCTCATTGGTATCACAGTAGACTACCCTCTTCTACAAGGGAAGCTCGCCTGGTGCCTTCATTACATATTTTAAAGCACTAGGCAAAAAAGTTTCTCTTCAACCAGGCGTTCAGCTGATTAACATTCTATGACTTTTTATAAGTGTTGTGGAAGGTGGGGAGTTCATTGGTTTGTTTTTATTTGGTATTTTCATTTTGCGTTTTACTGTACTGTTGTGAACCACCCTTGGATCTTTAGATGGAAGGGTGGTGTACAAATTTAATACATAATAATCATAGAATCATATAAATGTAGTGTTGGAAGGGACCTAACAATACAAAGCTTTTGTACTTATGAGTCCCTCTCGCATATTATTATTATTTTCTGATTATGCAAGCAGTTCACATGCACTTCATCCAAAGCACTGGGCAGTGGAGAATCAGAACAAGGTCTCCGCTAGAGTGAAACAGTTCCAAGTCCTGGATGCTTGTACCTGTTATGTGTGGTTGGGATAGTCTCAGAGATGGCTTGGCCCTCTTTAGTAAAATTGGGATCTGCTAGCCAACAACACATCCTTTCCCAGTGTTGTTTATGGGATTTCCATCCCCAACCCTCTCTACTGGTTATTCTGCCCAAGAGTCATGCTGCAAAAACCACTGTCTAGACCCAAAAGAGAGGACAGTCAATAGATCACAGTTAAAATTTCCGAAGCGCAGGGAAACCCTAATAAAACATTTTCAGCCACAGGAAGAGTCGAGACCAAAGGGCACTTCTATAAACAACTTCATGCTGAGGAAAGGTGGGTTCACTGCTCTTTTTTTTTTAATTAAATGAACTACATGAACTAAACTCAGATTCAATCACACATGCAGCTAAATCCTATGCATGCTTAGTCAAAAGCAAGCTCAACTTATTCCCGAGTAAGTGTATAGGATTGCTGCCTCTCAGGTGTACACCTATAAAGAGAACTGAATTTCACACTGGTCTTAATCTCCTCCTACTGAAAGGAACACAAAATTCAAATAAAAAGCAGCCTATGCATTATAGGGTTTAGGGATGGGTTCACTGCTGAGAGGCAGAGGTACTGGTGTTAATAAAAGTCTGATGCCCAAAGCAATATTCCTCCAGCCCTGCCTAAGGCAAATCCAAGGATGATAGAGGCAGTGTGCTTTGCACTTGCAACACACATGGTACTCCTCTCTCCTGAGACTCATTATTATAATTCAAGGATGCTACAGCCCCTCTCTTTCTCTAGCGCAATATGGATAGATTACAAGAGTGGCCCATTTCAGTAACGGGGTGGGTGGATTAGATATTAGGGAGGAAGCACTTCAGTTGCCTTGTTCCTTGTGCGGGAATATTCTGTTTCAGTTCCCTGGGGAATCCACCTTTGAACTCAGAGCGGATGTTAGTCATTGTGCAGTGGCTCTGCAACCTCAGCTGAGGTCGATGGTCAGCCCTGCTGCATCC
This sequence comes from Lacerta agilis, assembly GCF_009819535.1. Lineage (NCBI taxonomy): Eukaryota > Metazoa > Chordata > Lepidosauria > Squamata > Lacertidae > Lacerta > Lacerta agilis. The sequence goes on from NC_046313.1 coordinate 68,463,663, forward strand.
CTTCCCTTTCGCTCTTTCTGCTCCATGCAACTGCCAGCAGCCCCTTCTCTGGCTCCTAGTCCGGTAGATTGGCGTCCCCCGTCAGCCTCCCCTAGGGCAGAAACGCAGCTCGAAAGAGCTTCCCAAGAAGCGACGCGAGGTGTCAGCAAAGCTCCTGGCAGCGCGCTAGAAACCCGCCGCCTCCCACCAATCTAAGGGGTGGCCAGCCGGGGAAGGTGCTCCCTTCCTTAACAGAAGGCCTTTCCTCACCGGGGGACGCTCTCCAGGAGGCACCCCCTGAGGAGAAGCGGGCATCTAATATTATTTCCCCCTTTCCTTCCTTCCTTCCTTTCTCGCTCACTGGTGCCTGCGTGCAAATACTGGGCTAAGAAACTCTTGCAAGTCTTTAACTTGAATCACTAAGCTGGATCCCAGGAGGGAGGGAGGGACGGGTGTCCTCGCCTGCTTCCAGCAGAATCCTTTCCTCCTTGCCAGAAGAGGTCCAAGCCCTTTTATGGACACAGCCTCCTGCTTCCTCCGAGATGCCACAGGACAGACGCCGCCGGTTTCCCACCCCACCCCCACCCCGCTCGAATGGGCCACCCTAAAATCCGGCACGCGATTCCCGCCGCCCACCCGCACGCCGAGAGAATGTGGAGTGTAGCCCCTGCCTCCCGCTGGAGGGGATTTCAACCGGGCGTAACCTCCCCGGCACCACCTCTTCCGACCCGGGCGCATCCCCGGCAGCGCAATGATGCCGAGCCCGGCTCCGCGAGCGCTTTAAGCGGGGACGGGGCTGGGAAGAGATACTGACATGCTAGCGAACGGCCGGGGCTCTCAGCCGCGCGCTCAGCTGTCCCCACGTCCTCCGGCTTCGCAGAGCAGAACTACCCTGCTTTCGCCCTCGCTCGTCCCCTTTACGCACAAGTCGAGGAGAGGCGGGAAAGAAAGACGCCCAGCTACTTCTTCTGGAGGCCACAGCGCCGTGTAGTGGCTAGGAAATTTCTTCCTCAGGAGAGCCTCCCCCCCCCCCGCAGTCGCATCTTGGCTTTTTCAACCGCGCGTCTAGAAGCATGTGTGCACTCGGAAGACGCGCGTCACGGCGCGTGCTTCGTGAAGGGGAGATTAATGCATATTGTGCGTGTGGAATCCCCAGAAGAGATGAAATTCGACTGTCCCCTATGCAGTTGGATACACCCTTTGAAACCCTTGTTTTGCTTGGAAGAGGCAACTGTTCAATTTAGCATAGACTTAATAGATTTAGTAAGCATACATTAGTAAAACTACCGTAGGTGCAACATAAATATTATTACTTAGTTTTTAGTTTTTCTTACAGAATAAGAAAACCCCCGGCAGGATGTGGAGAACGTCTCCTAAGGATCAGTTACCCCAATGTGTTTTCCTTCGTGATACAGGCTTCAATCCTGTGCAAACCTACCTGGGAGTAAGCCCCACTTAACTCAAGGGAGCACACATTTACAGCATTGCATTGTATTTCAGCTACATACTGAAAGTACTCATACTGGCATATGTTGTATGTTGTAGTAGACAATAGGAAGTTTAGTTTATTATATGTCCTTTCCCAAACTCAGTTCTTAAGAAGGATGGAAAGACCTGTTGTCATTGGTTCCCAGGGGTAGTGTAGGCATGCATGCTTTTACTCAGATCTCCAGGATTTCAGAAGAATTTCAGAAGAATTTGCACTTCCACAGTAGGACCTCTGGGAGGGGCCTGCTGTCACTCTACCTCCATTAAGTTCCAGGAGCTTTCCCATCACAAGTCATTTGAGAATGGGCTGCCAATATAAGTAATGCAAGAGTGGCTAACCCTAGTTTGGGGGCCTGATCTGCTTCCACAAGCAAATGTTTCTGACTCCCCCTCCATGACCATACTGATTTTAGGCGTAGCAGCAAAAATAGACACAACACTGAGTGGGGAAAACCAAGAACATAACCTTGATGGGCATGCAAGTTGCTTCTTCCCAGGTAATTAGATCTTTTGATGAGCAGAGAGGGGGCCATTACCCCCTCCTCAGCTGATCTGCATGGATTAGCTAAGGAGGGGAGGCTGTGGGTGTGTCCTGTGGGTGCATGCATGCAAGAGTGGCCACACTCACCACTGGTATGTGGCCTATGGAAGGTTGGCCAAGGGTGAATGTGGCCCTCGTATCCAAAAAGTGTTGGGAGGGGTGAGGAAGGTGCAGCATGGAACAGAAGTGCCCATTTGCAGATGTATTTATGTGCAACAGGTTCTAACAGGTAATGTCAGATGCAAACACAGACAGGAGTTTAGACATGTAGTATACCACTTTTAATAAAGTTTCCAGCCTCTAGCTCTACATGCCGGGAAGCAGAGGAGTGGTTTCTTTTGACTAATGGCCTAAGAATTACTATCCAAAAACCCCACTTAGAGTCTTATACTGGATAGTTTTTGGATAGTGCCTGCTCAGTTTTATAAACAGAGGCAGTACACAATTTCCCCAGAAGATTTCATCTTCTTCAGCTGAGAGACAAAGTACCAGAAACGGGACTTTGCAACAACATGATTAGGAGCAAAGATGTGCATACGATAGAGAGGTGGTGTTGGTCACTTAGGAGTGGGGAGGCATCTCCCAACAACTCTGTACTCCCTTAGGGTGCCCATCGCCTCCATGATGCTGCCTCTCTCGCTGCCACCCAGAAAAGGAAGTCAGACAGTTCCCTTGTAAGTCACTCAGAGTGTAAAAACAGCCCACGCTCCCTGAGCCCTTCCCAGATCTCGGAAGAGCATACTGGTCTCTTACACTCTGATCCTAAGCTTTCAGTAGCATAAATTCCAAGCACCTCTAGGCACATGGTTACGGTGGAACCCAGGAAGACAAAATAACCTGCCACCTCCACTCCTTCATGGTCTCCTGAGAAAGTCGGATGCCAATATAAGACACTTGGGGATTCTAAAACTCTGAGGCTGGGAAAAACACACACTTCAGTGGTCAGCTTAGGAAACTTTATTAAAAGGAAAAGCAGACAGGTCAAAGCAGAATACAAGAAAAACCAGGGCATTGTGGCTCTAAAACTGGACTAATCCTAGCCTAGCCATTACAATATGATTCTAATTTACTTACGAGTAGACAACAAAGATGATCAGCTTTGCATAAAGTCCAGTCTGAATCCCGGATGGTGGGAGGGAAACGCAGAGGCAGCTAAGCCTTCTTAAAGGTTCTCTCTCCCTTGCCTCCTTGAGGGAGTGACTTCTGACAACTGCTGACCAATGGGGCCAATGTTGAGGCCCCTGTAGTCTCTCAGGTAGGCGTCTTAGGTACCCTCTTTAAAACTGAAGAGAATTGGCAGGAGATACTTGACAAACTGGCTTAGAGAAATGTTGGGGGCAGATCAGGGCCTTTCTTCACACTCCTAACAACTAACAAGTCTGAGAATAATTTTAGGTCTCCTGCTTGAAACACAAAGTCTGCTACTGAAGACAGCCAGGAGGGCTCTTAGAGAGAAGAAGCCGTACACGAGATAGGACAGAGTTTTGTGAAATATTGCAATGGCAGGCCAGCAATGTATCTAATGGGCATTTAACAGTTTAATGTAAACACAGGCACACTGGTCTATGGATACGCATGCGCATTGTTAGTTTTTTATAAGGACAAGCGGTGTGCTATAGTGCTGCCGTGCCTGAAAAGCAATTCCCTCTCTCTGTCTGCTTCTGAGTAGATTGCATATTTCAGGAGAAAGCCAAGTATGTGCTTCTGGGGAAAGTATGTATAAGCACATGTTGACCAGAAGGTACATGTGGAGATCCTCTCATAAGTGTGTAGTGGTGAGGGGAGAGAGAGAGAGAAAAGAGATTTTTATATCCCTAAGGAGTACAGGCTGGTTCAATGTGCTTTTCCTGCAGCTTTCCTTGCCAATTAAGTGCCTGTGCAAACAGATAAGGTGCCTCTCTCTCTTAAGTTGACTTTTTCTCACACCGTGAGCCTTCCCAGCCGCTGTAACATTGGCATGCGAATTCTTTGGCCATCTGGACTTGCTCCTTCGCTGACATCTGACCCATGACAACAAAGTGTGGCTCTACCGAATGCCTCTGAATAGAGAAGCTGGCAGGAGTGAGGTGCAGAAAAGCATCGAGGTGCCCGTCCTGCCGCACACAGCGGCCGTTCTTTGAACACAAGATCTGGCTACACAGCCTGGTGCTGCTGGTCACATTGACAATGTACGGACCAAGGACAGTGTCCACGTACTTCTTCACATCGAGGCAAGCTTCCTGAAAGGGGCAAAACCAAGTCCAGGGGGAGAAAGTTAGCATTTTCCCATTCCAAGTGGGCAACAGCCAAGTTCCTTTAACACATCCTTGCTGTTGTAGGACCAAACCTTTAAGAGCATGAATGGGAGGCATAGCTGTCAACTTTTCCCTTTTCTTGCAAGGAATCCTATTAGGAATAAGGGAATTTCCCTTAAAAAAAGGGAAAAGTTGACAGCTATGATGGAAGGATTCCTCCTGCTGCTGCCTGATCTCCAAGCCCCATCTTCAGTCCCATATGAGTTACTCACAAAGTGAGATCAACACACACCTAATCACAGAACTAACAAAATTAGCCATTCGCCTTCATGACCTTAATCTGTATTTTCATTTTTTTTAGCGGTGTCTTATGTTTTTAACCTTGTATACCACCCTGATACTTTGTAATATGGCAGTGCAGACTTTTATAAATATAAATAAATAAGCCTGGCTTGCTAGCTGACTTGATGATGCAAAAGGACTACCACTAACCCCATCCAAGCTAATAACGGCATCCTACCCCAGAGGTTCTCCTTCAACCTATACATTTGTGAATATAAAAAGTTTTGCAAAGAGGCAATAAGGTTCCAGGGCACATTCAGGATTGTCCCCTTCAATGTAGGCTCACCGGTCTAAACTGGGGCTTCCCATCATTTGGTAAAGGAGGAGAAAAACAAGTAAAAAAATAAGAATGCTCTCTCTTAAGGGACTTGCAAAACTGAGCACCTCACAATCACAGATTTTTTCACATCCACAAGGCTGCTACCATAACACACAGGTTGATGTACAAAAGCAGAGATAAATTTACCGTATATACTGCTTGGTTGTAAGAAAACAAAACAAAACTCCACTCCATAGCTACAGGATCCTGCTGCTGTCCCCTGACTGGTTCACTTATTTGGTCTCATTTTTATCCCAAGGAGCCCAGGGTAACACATAAAGTTCTTCCGCCCTCCCCCAATTTATCCTCACAAGAACCCTGCAAGGTAAGTTAGGCCAAGATACTGTGACTGGTTCCAAGACCCCCCAGCAACTTCCATGGCTGAATGAGGATCTGAACCTGGGACTCGACAGTCAGGTTCCCTACACTCCAACCACTGAACCACACTGGCTCCCACTCCCAATCCTGCTCCTCTGCATCACTCACCTCAGAAGAACTGTAATTTGTGCTCCCCCACAAGATGACTCCAGCAGCACCTTGAGAAGCACTCTCACCAATGGTGTGGACCAGGTCCTCCTGCAGAACAAGCAGAAGCAAAAGCAAAAGCAAAAGCAGTGAGTTCACCAGTAGTCTCTTCTCTGACATCTGGATTTGCATGCTCATTAGTGGGTCCTTCTTGGTCCATTAAAACCAGAGGTGAGGAAACAGTGACTTCTTGAACTATATCTCCCATTAGCCCTGGTCAGCATGGCAATGGCCAGGGGCGATGGGGAGTTATAGCTCAGCAACATGGGATGGCCACATGTTCCCCACCCCTCCTTTAGACACTATGGCTTATGGACAGAAGCAGCAACACTCCGAGTACCTTGGCCATACTTAGGATTATGTATTAGGAAAGGAATTGGGAAATGACCAGTGATTAAACATTTAGCCTGCTGCCTTTAACAAAGTGTTTAAAAAAACACCTTTTTTTAGGTCTAAGTTCTTCTCCTCAGTGGCTCCTTTGTTAATTGACCTTTGTTTAGATGACCTTCAAATCCATCTTTCAAAGCTTCTATCGGATCCCTTGTCTCAAGATATCTTTCTGATCTAACACTTCCTCTTGGACATGCCAACATTATTATTACTTGCCCCTGTCTCCCAGGCATGCAATGCTTTTCTTAGTCATCTTCAAATGCCTCCACAGTCAAGTCACTGCCCAGTGCTGATGCTCCTTCCTCTTCAACATTCTTAGAAACCACCTGATTTCTCCTCTCATCCATGCTCTGGTCACATCCTGCCTTCGCTGCTGCAAATCCTGCTGCTCATCGCTCTCTTGTCCTCTCTCCATTTCAGCAAATTCAGAAAGCCTCAGCTAAAACAATCCCTCTCCCTAAAGATCCTGTAGTAAAATAATTTGGATATGTAAAGTATAGTGTACTAGGAAATGATTTAGATATGGTGATTACTTTGCTAACAGTAGTCAGGCTTACAATATGACAGAGCCATCCACTGGCACATTTAGTTAATTGGATAGGCAACGAGAACACTAATTCATTGAGAAGGGAATTTGGTTCGTCTCTTATCGGAACAACAAAATTCAGGATTCAGCAAAAACCTGTATTTGCCACTGGTTTAATCTCTTGGAATCTGTTAGTTATTATTATTTATTTAATAAATGTAAACACCTCTTGATTATTAAAAAAAACCCTCAAAGCAGTTTACAAAATTGGAAGTACAGATCAGGAAATTTAAATACGAGAAGAAGAAATGCATTGTACGGCAATATGCTTGGGAGGAAGAGGGAATCATATGTTTTTAATTACGTGAATATTTCTTAGTATACGATATTTATACTGGCCTGTTTTCACACTGACTTTGTTCTGTGCAGGCATGGGGAGTGGGAGCAGAAGTGTTTTTCAGAGCTTGCTTGCGAGGAGATGCTCGCTATGTGGAGACAGCGTGAGAGGAGCCTGGGCTTTGCAGTCACCACCCACCCCAAACCTTACCTATGAAAGAGGCACAAGGTGAGAAAAGGGTAGGAGAAGCAGTGGGAGTAGAAGGAATTTTGTCTTGAAAAAGCCTGATCTGAAATGAAGCTCTGGCTCTTTTCCCTGCTACTCCCTACTAATTATGGAAGAACCTCTCCCCCTCTGTTGTGTTACCATTGCAGTGTTTCATCCCTTCCTTTAAATTCCTTCTTAAAATAGCTTCCCTCTGCAAAGTCTTTCCTGGGCTCCCCTAGATTCATGCTTTTCTACAGCCTTCCTTCCAAAACATCCCCACCCCACCCCCCTACACCCCAAATCAAAGCTTATTTTCTCCTTAGTCTTTCCCATTACTGACAAACTGAAATCTGCTGGGCAGGGACGACTGTGCTAGTTTGAGCTTCTGCAGTACATTTTCATTACGGAAACAACATCAACATTTATATTTTTTTAAAACCCAGATTTTCTTAAAAGGAATCTGAAATAGGAATAGTTTGATATTTTTCTTTCATAATATCTACTTATAAAATGGGGGGAAATTAAAATACAAAACAACATTCGAAAACACAAGAATTTTCCACATTGGCTTATTGAAAAACAAGAGCCTTCATAATATTTCTGACCAAAAATAAAAGTGTGACATATACCAGAAACCAGATACAAAAGGGAGAACAACAGCAGCATTTTTGCTTAACCAGGAGAAATGTTATGTACGCCTACATGTTGGGGTAAGTGTTTTTCTCAAAATGAAATATTAGAATATTAATATTAATATTAGAAATATTAGACATGGCTACTGCTCATTCCCCGGGAAATCACTGTAGCATATTCTTAATGGCTACTGCACACACTGAAGCCAAGACTCTCCAAGCATCCCGACAGAGAGGTATCTCCCACTTCCATATTGTGTTTTCAGGTTAAGTACTTATTGGCAAAGATTGATCATATTCTGCATTGGGACATCTGGGAAAGCTTACCTGTGAGAGGAAGCTCTGTGTGAACTCATATGCAATGGAAGCATAAGGCAAGACTGGGATGCTTCCATTCCCCGTCTGGTTCACTATCCTGAATGCCTCTTGGACTCGATGACGGACAAACTCAAGAGTCTTGTTGAGGAACCTGAGCTCTTTGGGAAGATAAATGCTGGGATAGAGAGCTCGGCTTTGGTTCCACAGCCACTGCAATTCGTCATTCCTCTGCTTCTCTATCTCTGGACATTCTCCAGTGTAATCGGTGCTTTTGTATTCGTAGTTATAGCAGGCAGGGAAGCCATAGAAGCCCCAGAAACCCTCCGGCCTCAGGGTTTGGCCAAGCGCCAAAGTCAGCTCCATGAACGCCCGACTCATTTGTTCAAATTCTCGCTGAGCTTCCCTAGCCACCTTATCAGCAGGCCAGTCGGGGTGCTGCTCCTTCACCAGCTCTATGGATTTATTCTGATAGATCTGCAGGGAGTCCCAGTTGCGAACCCACAAGGGACGCCAGCTCTCCCAGTCCAAGACCGCCAGACCTTTGAAACCTGCCTCCGGAATAGTTTTTTCAATATCTTGCCAAGTCTTCCAAAGATGATTATTGAGGCTGGCATTTTGGGGGAGGCCCCCATTGACTGCTGTGCCATTCTCAGTGTAGTATGGATAATATCCTAACCTGTTGCTGTAGAAAAGGGTAATGTCGCTCCCTGTGAATGATTCGTTCTGGTTGGCAACCACATCAAAAATCCCCAAGTCAAGGGATACTCTGTATTTCTCTTCACATTCTTGACTGGGAGCATTCCAGACGGTGATGAATGGGTGATCCAGTATTACAGGGCCTCCACCAGCCATTCCACGGCTCCGAGCCACTGAGAAAACATCCAGCAAGCAGACCCACAGTGTCAAGTATGCCGTAATAATTGCCATTTTGAAGCCCATTTTCTGAGATGCCTAGGGAACTGCTCTAGGCTTTCACCTCCTTTTCAGCACCCCCTGCTTCTGGAAGAATCATGCACAAGGAATAATGTCCCTTCCAGCAAATGGGGAAGTGTCCTCAGCTGAGAGGCAGCAGGGCGAGAAGTTATCAGAGTCAGCAGTTTGTTCTTCTTACCCCATCTCTCAAGAGCAAGAAGCTATAACAGAGGAGAGCTTGTTGGGCTTCATAATTTTCCTCCTTGTTTCCAGAATCTTCCAGAAGTAAATCAAGCAGAAAATACACGTCAGAGCCCTACAATGGAAATGTTGCTGGGACTGACCTTTGGTCTTTGCTTATCCAGTGACTTTGACAAACATTTTGATAGTGCTGGCAGAGTGGGCAAAGAGATCCTTATCCCTTGGGCTGCCAGTCATTTGGTTAATAGGTTTGGCTAATCTCTGTTTCCATCCTCAAGCAGAACCACGTTCCTCCTCTTTTGGATCATCACAGGGTCATTCTACAGAGGTTGCCCTCACAATGAGGAGGCTGGATGTGTCCAAATAGACAGGACCCTCTGAATGCAGGTTAAATCTCCTATGGTGAAAAAGGGAAGCATCAAGGCAAAACAGGGATCAAATCATGGTACTGATGTAGCACATTTCAAGTGTTCAGGGCATTTCAACAAAACATTACCTCAGAAATCCTTACAGCAGCCCTGAAAGGTATTACTTTCTCAGCACCCTTAACAAATTTACAGTTTCCAGGATCTTTTGTGGGAAACCATTAATGTTTAAAGTGGCATGAGAGTGCTTTAAATGTATGGAGCGAGTGATGGTGGTCTTGTTTCAGTATCAGCAATGGGAGAGCTTCCTCCAGCACACCTGGGGACAGCAGCATAGTTACAGGAATGCAAAACAAGCCACATGGCATAGGTCAGGGGTGCCCAAACGTTTTTCAAAGAGAGCCAGATTTGATGAAGTGAACATGCACGAGGGCCGACCAAATTTGCTGAGCTTTTTTTTTAGGATTTGACCCCAAGGAATAAACTGCCACAGGGGCCAGATTGTCCCCTCTTCCTTGCATCTGTCTATTGAGGTTATCAGCTCTCTCTGCCTAAATATACAGCCAGCTCTGTAGAGGGGCTTTGAGCCATTAGTTGCATTGTAAGAGTCAATAATGTTGCCACAGACTCTATAATCAAACAGTTCTGAAACCCACCCACCCCCCCGCTTCAAACAGCAATCTGAGATAAACACGGGGGCGGGGGGGAATCACATCGTTTTCTACAGATGCTAGGTGAACACCTTGCTACTTGTTTACATAAAGCACAGCACTGACAGGAAGAGTAAGTACAGGTGACTGAGAAAGAATAGGTATGTAGGTGTGGATAGTTAAAAATGTACCGGTATTTCATCCTAATATTGCACCCCTGGCTGCCATTCTTTGAAAGCATTCTCCCTCCTTGGTACATTTAGGAGGCTGTTCAAGCACTTAATCCCATTCATTACAGCAAGACCAAGTCATGTGAGATCATTTCAGCCTGCCAGTCATTAGCAATCACTGACCACCAGTGACAGAGCTGGATCACAGGGGGAAGAGGGTAGGAAGAAAACAAGCTCCCAGGACAATACCACTACAATATGGGAAGTGGCCCATGAAGACACTCACAGGCATAAGAGCAGGGAGATATTCTACGAACTGTTGGTCCTGGCGATCATGAAGATGAAACATTTGTAGTGTAATAAATTCTGGAAGAGCTGCAGCAAAAAGGAGAGTCTTGTGGAACTTCATGAGATGTAATCAAGCAAAGCATTGACACTCCCCCCCCCCCCATATCACTGCAGACAGATGCTATGGTGGCCTTTTTCTATGCACTATAATTCTGGGCTTAAGGAATCTAATTTAGATGCCAACTAGATCAAAGTGATGCATCAGCAATTTCCTTGTTTTTATTTATAGATGCGCAGGGGGGCTTTGCAAAGTATTTCAGGCTTTCAGCAACAAGGCTCAAATGTAAACTTCGACAGAGAATAAAGGCTGAGGAATGGAAAATCACTTATGTTGTATAACTCTTAAGATCTAAGTACCATCAGTAATCTAGCCATGAACTATGTAATCAGACAGACAGTTATTTCCAAGTTTCACCAGAATTTTTTCCCACCCTTGTTAGCTGGAGAAACTGATGACAGAAGCCAGAATTTAAAGTGCGGGTTAAAAAATTAAATCAGATTTTTTAAAAGTATTGCTAAACCATTCCCCTCTTGAATTATGAAAAAACACATATTGTTTCATGCAGTGCAGGACAAGAGGTCTTGCAGAATTCCGAATTCATTGGCAGACGCTTGAAGCAACCGGCCAGAAATTTTGGGTTGGAGTGTTTCATTACCATGAAGGCGGTCGGCTCCCGCGAAGAAGAGGGGGTGGGAATTTATCGCCAGGAAACGTGCGAGGAAAAAATAACGCACATTAAACAAAAAAAAGAGACTCACCGGCTCCTGGGGAAGCGGAATATTCCCCAACCCCGCCCCTTTCCCAAACTTTCGGCCAATGGGGATGGAGAGGGGGGACGTCACTTCCAATACAGGACGGAGGGGGCGCGTGGGTGCTCACCGGCTTCATACGCGTTCATGGGTGGGATTAAAGGCGCGTTTTTGCGGGAGGGGAAAGCAAAGTTGGCGGGGAGCGGGGTGGATGAGGAAGAAAGGGTAGGAGACCCGGGGTAGGGCGGGGATCTTGCTCGAAGCGTTTCTCAAATCCCAGCTGGAGAAAAGAGGCTTCCACGTGGGCATGGGCTCGCTGGCGATGCTCGTGATGGCCCTGTAAATCTAGCAGGCAGATCCAACTTTTATGCTGCACACACACACACACCCCGGCGTGGAGACCGGAGCTCTGCCGCCTTCACCGCGAAAGTGAAGGATTCCGAGTTCCGACGCAGCCAAGCACCATACACGTGTCAAGTTATCTCGCCGTACGAGGCTTCCGCGCCGCCCGTTTCTGTTTTCCAGGGAAATCGTTCTCTGTTTCTCTCCCGGGCGCGCTGTTTTGGAGGTCGGGGCCATGTGGGGGGCGCTGATCGGCAGAGGGCAGCAGCGATCCCACGCCTGCAACCCGGGAGGGCGAGGCGCAAGGCGGGGGAACAAATCCCTCGGAGTCTGGTTTCTATTATGCAGCCTGTCCCGCTTGCTTGGGCTCCGAGGAGGGGGCGGAAGGGGTTTCGGCGAAAGGAAACAATTAAGCTCTGCAGCTTCTGGAGGCAAAAGCTCGGGCTGTGCAGCTGTGGATCGTGGAGGCTTAACTCTTCCCTCTCCAGGACGGGCGTCACAGCAGCAGAAGAGTGGCCGGCTGGGGTTTAGCCTCGCCAAACTGGGTTTTTAGGGGGGGGGAATACTATGCACAGGAGCATCACGGGGTATTCAAAAGATCCAAGCCCATTTTTTTTTTAAGTGCATAGAAATTTCGTGTGTTATTTTATAAGCAATTATATATAAACCTAGAAATTACTAGAATTTTAAATTTCACAAAGGCAGCCAATTACTTTCCCGTTCAGATCTCTCATCTGCACCGGTAGCTGCTCGACGGGAGCTTGGATGGGGCAGAGCAATCGAAAGTGAGCAATTCAAAGAGGCAGCGTTTTAAAGTGATAAAATACGCAGCCAATCAATGGGCAGACTGAGTGACCTGATGAGTACTGTGCTGTGTTTGAAGCCACAAATAATTTAAGTTCGCACACCTAGGGTTAACTATATATATATATATATATTTCATCCCCGAGAAACTTCTGTTCTACTTTAAAAAGCTGTATGATAGGCAGGAGTTCAACAGCACAGCTTCCTCCTGCATTGTGATAAATGATGGGGGGTTGGAGGAAAGCGGCACCTGTTCTTCCGCTAACACTCCCACCCACTCTAATGTAGCTGTTAGTTACAAGAGCCCTGGTGGGTGGGGTGGAGGAGAAGTAGCAACTTGAGTCTAAGCTTTGAGATGGTCTTTCCTGCCGCTGGAGGCTTAATTTGAGGCAGACTGTGCCCTGGAAATTTTTCAACAGCTGGACTCAACCTTCAGTTACACAAAATAAATGCAGAACCTTTCGACATGCGTTCCCTGTCGCTGCAATCCACCATTTCACCTGGACTATCAAAGGACAGGTCCTCCCAAAGCAGTCTCTCACAGTTTTTAAGCAAAAGGGTTGTTCTGTGCACAACTGAAAGGCGCTCTGCATATGCTCAGAGCCACTTTGCCATAATCCTTTAAAAGAGTGCTCCCTAGAAGAAAGACAAGAGTTTTTGAACACTTAACTTAGTAACCACACTCTAATTCAACCTTCCTCAGCCTGGCACCCTCCAAATATTTTGGACTCCAGTTGCCCATCACTCCTGACCATTTACCATACTGGGTGGCGTGGATGAGAGTTGGAGGCCACTGAGTTCCCACACACTGCCTGTTTCTCAGCATCAGCTTCTAATTATTAGCAAAGTGGAACAACTGATTCAATACAGCTAATTATTGTCCAGTTGGCTCAGTTATGCTGTGAAGAGCTGACCTCAATTACCAGAACTAATTCAGTCTTGCAAAGCGGATTTCTTTCTTTCTTTTGTCCAGCTCCCTAAAACATGTCAGATTAAATTATAATATGCCATCCTAACTGGAAGATGAATCAGTCCTGTAAACAACTACTCATCCCAGTAAAACGTGACACAAGTTATACAATAGAGACAGATGGCTTCCCCAAAGCGTCCTGGTGGTAACCCACTCTGGGGACTGTAGTTCTGTGGGGGAAATCACAACCCCCTGGTGCCCTGAACAAGCTACCCTTCCCAGGAGGATTTGGGCAAAAGTCCTGGGAACTGTAGGTTGCTCAGGACACCTGATCATCACTCTCCTTGCAGGCCACTGGAATGGACTGGCACCACCTGGTGCCACCTTGGAGTGCGACTTCAAAGGTACCTCTTGCAGCTGTGAGGTTGTCAGCACTTCCAGGCGCTAGATGCACAGCACCAACCCCCACGTATGTCACTTCCTGTCCTGTTATATTCCAGGATCGCCGCATCACACAGATACTATCTGCTCCACCTTGTGCGATGGGCGGGATTGAAAAATAATTTGGACAAAAATTGGGATAGGAGCCCGGTCGTCCCTACCCACCTCAGGCCCCAGGCTAAAGTGAAGCAAGCAATAAGCTGTTTGATTTCCTTTTGGCCTAAGTCCCAGCTCCAGCCACCTGAGTACCAACGTCTGCGTGCTGCTCTGTTACCAGCATTCCCTGACGGCATGGTGGCAGTTTCCATGCACAGTCCTTAGTCGCTGATTGGTTGTGGGGAAGGGGAAGGGCATTTCAAACTTCCAATATTTTTATGTAAAGGGTCATAGCATTTCCCTCTGATCCATTTGGGCTTGCAGTGCATGTGTCCGTGGTACAACTGCAGTAATAGAAGGGACTGAGCAATCATAACAGAATTTGGTGGGGGAAACGTCTCCACACAACAGCAGCGTAACTTTGCAGCAAACGATAAATGAATATGCATTTATTCTACCATCCTGCACCGCCAAAACAAAAAACCCCAACTGAGTGTGTGGGAAAGATCCCTAGACTGTGGCAACAGGCGTCTCCAGTAGATGTCTCCCTCATTCTTGTCCTAGATTGTGCAATTCAGAACTGTTCTAGTGAGAATGATGAAACTGAGTTTTGGGAAGGGTGATAGTTGTTGGATTTATGAGAACAACTTTCTGTAAATTCTTTGTCCAAACAAACCCCACAAATTAGGCAGAATGGCGACCCTATTGTGTTTCCACAGCTGGCCTACACAAATTCTCCTGGTGGGGAAAGTGACAGAAAATTGAACTGCAGGGATCAGTTCCTGACATCTATCAAGATACAGTGTTACCTCAGTTACAAACACCTCGGGTTACAGACTCCACTAACCCGGAAGTAGTACCTTGGGTTAAGAACTTTACCTCAGGATGAGGACAGAAATTGCGCGGCAGCAGCAGCAGCAGCAGGCCTCATTAGCTAAAGTGGTACCTCAGGTTAAGCATGGTTTCAGGTTAAGAACGGACCTCCGGAACGAATTAAGTTTGTAACCAGAGGTACCACTGTACCTAGGTATGGGGTTAGGTGGGTAGAGTAGACTCTCTTCTACAGCTTGCTGCAAACATTCCAGTCAGCCCCTGCAATAAAAACAAAGGGGCTTGGAATCCTTGCCTTTCTGAAATGATAAACGTTATGGTGGGTGAAGAGCAATCTCCCTTGATGAGACAGAGCTTGAAAATGGAGGTGGGTGGAAGGAGGGGAGCGGCGAACTTTCTTGGCAAGCGCATCAGAAGAAAAATAGAAAGCAAACACTCTACGTGGGGTTCAGTTTCTCTCCAGGCCTCCTACTCGGTTGGTTTCTGTGCTTTCCAGACAAATTTTAATAAACACACTTTCACTGCTAAACTCACAGTAGTGCCAGTCCAATGTCAACAATAGTATAGTATTCTGTTCCCATTAAAAAGGGAGAGAGGGTCATGGTAGCTTTCTTACCAGTGTTTAGGAATGGGAAGAACAGCTTCTCTCCTGCCTGACACTTATATAATAAGAAAACAGGAAGGATGTGTGCTGGAGTTCACACCCTGTACTGAGTTAAGTTTCCACTTCTTAATAACTGAGAATAACCAAGAACCTACAAAAGGCAAATGGGATTGGTGGCATTTTACCACTTTTAAGAAATATGTTTCAGTGGTGTGGTTGTATGCAATGCAGCTTCTGCATCAAATTGCAAGGTAGGATGGACTGAGCAGGAAAGGATATTATTTTTCTCAATATGTGAAGAAGTGTTCATGCACACAAAAGCTCATACCAAGAACAAACTTAGTTGGTCTCTAAGGTGCTACTGGAAAGATTAATTTTTTATTATTTTTTATTATTTTTTTACTTTTCTCAGTGGCAGAGTAACATGTCCCTGCAGCAGGCATAGAGGAAAGACATCTGGATCTCTCATAACTAATGAGAAACCACTATATTTATACTTCTCCCTAGGCCTAAATAGGCTCCAGGACTCCCGTTTTCTAAGGCAGCCCATAAACTCTCTGCAAAATCTTTAATTCAACCAACGTTTTAAGCAACTCTTACAGCCTGATCCTAGGCACGCTTACTCCAAAGGAAGTTCCGCTAAGTTCAGAGAGGTTTACTGCAAAGTAAGTTTATACAGGGTTGCAGCCTTGTATATTGGATTGCAGCTGCAGTTGAGGGAGGCATATCTGCAGAAAACGAACCCGCTCACCCCCAATCTGCCCCAAGTAGTTAAAACCATGTAGGTAGTGCTTCTACCTTCAAGTGTAATTTGGAATCAGTTTTACAACCTGCTGAAGAAGGACTGTATGTAAGTTTTCTGGAACTAGATATGAGGGAGGGAGGTGGCTGTTGTGCATATTACCTACTAACCCAGTGATGTGGTCTCTGTGTGTCTATCCCCCACACATTGCACCCCCAACCCCCAGACACCACTACCATTCTCCCCAGTTTGCACTCGGAGAGACTCCCTCCAACACCCATTCTGCCACTTAACCAGTGTTGCCTCATGTATGACATTTTAGGGGTCTTCCGTTGGGGCACAAGGAGACCGTTTGCACTTTCATATGAACGGCTGGATCCCCAATAACATGAACTGCAAGAGTGTTCAGCTATCTATAAGGATCAAGCGCACTCAGTAATGCACTAAACATTGATTTGGATGTGCATTCTTAGAAGGCCCTTCACACCTGTTTCTTTTTAAGAAAGGCGGGGGGAGAAATCTCTAGATATACAACTCCATGTAATGTCCCCCTACCCAGTGCAGCCCTAATGTGGGTGCATACCCTCCAACATTTCTCTGGTGGAAATAGGGATGTCCCATTCCATAATGATAATTTTACTATTTATACCCCACACATCTTATTGGGTTGCCTCAACCACTCTGGGCAGCTTCCAACATACATACTGTAAAAACATACTAAAACATTAAACATTTTTTTTAAAAAAACTTCCCTGTACAGGATTGCCTGTATAGGGGGTTGCTTAACTCCATACCCTCCAACATTTATCCAATGAAAATAGGGACATCCTAAGGGAAAGTGGGACATTCCAGGGTCAAATAGGAAACTGGGATGGCTTCTCTAAATCAGGGACATCCCTGGAAAATAGGAACACTTGGACCATGGGTGGGCATGGTAGCAGCAACTAGGATAGCCAGCAAGACTCAACTCCACTGTCAGGGGCAATAGGCTTCTGAGTTCCAGTTGCCAGGAATTGCAATTGTTCAGATCGCTGTGATGCTCAGGTCCTGTTTGCAGGCTTCCCTTGGGCATCTGGTTGCTCACTGTGAGAACAGGGTGCTGGACCAGATAGACGGGCCTTCAGTCTGATCCAGCAGGGATCATATTATGTTCCTAAACAAAGATGTGAGTGGGGTGGTGGATGAGAAGGAAAGATTTATCTGCTTTACTGCTGGATGATCTGCTCTGCTCTGCATAAAGAGTCCTGGTTGGGTTTCCCATCCCCCTGCCCAGTAGCAATGCCTATGCAAGAGGCCCCCTCTTCCCCTCGGCTTCCTTCTCTGTTGTTCTGTGGTTAGGATTAGCCACACAAAGCCCTTTTGCAATACCAGACTCTCAGCGAAGGCTGATGATTATTTAGTGGCATTAGCATGATGAAAGTGGAGAGGGCGATTCCAATGGGCCACAGAGAAAGCATTTCATTCACCTCCCATAGCTATTGACATCAGCATGAGAACAAGGGGGTGAAATCTGCCATTGTGCTATCAGGGGCGCCAGTGGTTTGATCTTTAACTTTCAGAAAGCTCAAGGCAATGGATGGGAACCATTGGTTCTCACTAGTCTTTAAGGACCTCTAAACCAGGGGTGGATGAGTGGTGGCCTTTCAGGTATCACCGCAACCTGCCCGTCCATTGGCCAGGGTTAACAAGTGTTTAGGTCCAAATATATCTGGAAGGCCACAAATTTCCTAACCATGCTATAACTTCTTCCCATCTCACAGGGTGTTGCTGATGTTCCCATGTACCGGTATGCCCTTCTCTCAACCACCGCCCCCCCCCCCAAGAAAGAGGCTGCTACTTCTGCCCCCTCCTCCCAAGGCAGCACTGCCCACACCTCATGGTGGGTAACTGAAGTATCTTTGAGGAGACTGAATCAAAGCGCCTTTTGAAAATTGCCACCACCTGAAGTTCTTTTTCATCATGCGCTGAGCAAAACTAAGAGACAGATCTCTTAATGACCAGGCCAGGAAGCTTTTAAACAAGAAATAATTAACCCACCTTATCCACACACACCCCAGGAAGAGAGCTTGGGGGCTGGGGTTGTTGGTCTTTTGGCTCACACTTAAAAATACCCAGGATTGTACCGACACTGGGTTTGAGAAACTGTTTTGAAGTACAGGGATTGGAATTTATTTTAAATGACCGTGTTATACAGAGGATTGGGCACAGAACAAATCTTCAGGAATCAACACATTATGGATTTCGTAAAAGTGCACTGAACACATTTGTTTTGTGTTAGTCCTTTGAAACAGAATAGCACATCTTCTGGCTACATAACTGTGACCTATAATTTTGTAATTCATTATATATATATATATATCCGTCATGCTTAGCCACTGTTCTCTCTTTCAAAGAGTAACGGTTAAAATGACTAGTTAAAGAATTATAAAAGTTGTGAGTTTTCTGCTTTTTCAATGCATACCTATGGGCAAAGTGCAGGTGGCAATTCACGTTTAAGCGACTATGAGTACCAAATCAGAGGTTATCATTAAGAATTCTAGATTCATAAATCCAGAGTAAGAATTGGGAATCTGTGTAGGTGCATAGACTGGCTGGTTCCCTACAAAGTGTTAAAACAGTAAGCATTTGCACACCACATCCCCAAGCATTTCACATGGCTTTTAGTAACCTTTCTCCAAGTGTCTCTGCTCAAGAATTTGGCATGGCCTTAAACAAAAGACAACTAGTTTCTGCCTGACTACGACAAGTAGAGGTGGAACTTGACAGCACAAAGCATATTCCAGGCTCAGAGAGGGAACCGTGCAATCAATGTGACAAAAGAGAGAATAAAACGGGGGGAACGCTTTCTGTTCCAGTGTCTTGAATATATGGAAATGTGTGTGGGGAAAACCATGAAAGGCTGAGAAAGGCAGCACATCAAAAAGGAAGAAGAGGAAGGGAGAAAACATGTCCGATCCTGGGAAAAAGACTTAGGAGAGGGGGAAGAAATGGCAGCCTGCCATCAGATCAGCCGTAGGCTGGTATATACTCTGGGGAAATCAAACACAAGGACCGGCCAAGGCTTACATTGGTTGTGGCTTCCGAAAGAAACTACAGATAACTGCCCACATAAGCAGCACTGGCAATCGTTGTGCAACGCTCTGCCCTCCTAGGGAGATAGGAATTGAGGTTTGATTTTTTTGGCTCCCTTTGTGGCACTAGGGGGCGCTCTCCTACTGAATGGAAAGCAGGAGGACGTTCAGCACTGACCCTTCCACAGTAGATATTTTGACAGGGACCCCCTAAGGGAGCGATATTCCTTGTTTTTCCAAAGCCAAGATGGAGAAATTGTGCACTCCTGATTTTCAAGCAAAGGGTGGGGAGCGGACCAACCTCCCTCATTCCCCAGCTCACACATTTCTTTGTCTAAAGAAACAAGTAGACTAGACTTGCCTCTGGACAATGCACCCTCATGCATACCCTCACAAAGTATTATCACCCACTTTGATTTTTTTTTTTTAATAAAAATTTCTAGCATTAACAGAACATGAGATGAGACAAAGTGTACAGACACTATTCTCATTTGGGGGGGATTAGCATGCTCCCCCATTTTAGCATTTTACTTTGTGCCCACCCCCAGCAAAATTCCCGTCTTACTGTTATAGGTCCTGTTTTCCCTTTCCCAAATAGCAATCTAATCAGATGCTTAATTGCCCCAGTTATCCGAACTGTATCAGTGCAGGGAAATCTTAGCAGGGGTCAGCAAACTTTTTCAGCAGGGGGCCGGTCCACCATCCCTCAGACCTTGTGGGGGGCGGGACTATTTTTTTGGGGGTGTGAATGAATTCCTATGTCCTACAAATAACCCAGAGATGCATTTTAAATAAAAGCACAAATTTTACTCATGTAAAAAAACCAGGCAGGCCCCACAAATAACCCAGAGATGCATTTTCAATAAAAGGACACATTCTACTCATGTAAAAACACGCTGATTCCTGGACCGTCCGCGGGCCAGATTTAGAAGGCAATTGGGCCGGATCCAGCCCCCGGGCCTTTGTTTGCCTACCCATGATCTTATGCCTTTTTTTCAAGCACCTACTTGCCCTTTATGCTCTTAGGTATATGGCATCACGTTTTATGAGGCTCCTGGGGGCAATGAGATAAAGAGCTCAAAGGACAAAAAACCCAAACAAATGAAGAGCTATGTACCTCTCTGCTCCCCCAGATTGTCTCTAATCAAAATGTGTGTGCAGTGAACAGCAGCACCCCTGGCTGAACTTAGCTAGCAGAGGAATGCTCATATTTATAGCACTGGACATGTACACGCCTCTTAATCCTGTGATTTAAAGCTGGCTTGTTCCTCTTATCACAATTTTAAAAAAAATTCTCCAAGGAAATGCAAGAACCACAGCCCACCCCAAGAGTCATCTTGCATTCTTCTGTGCCCAGGGACTGTTCAGTTTTGTGGACAAGATGCCATTATTTCTGGAGGTCTTAAGGTGGGAGTTTTAGGTAGGGTGGCAAGCCAAGTGCACTTTCCAGTTCACCTAGAAGAACATGTGGACAACACACACTATGTTTCTACACCAGGGATGGTGAACCTGTGCCCTTCCAGATTTTGTTGGATCCCAACAATCAGCCTGAGGCAACAGGGCCAATGGCCAGGCATAAGAAGAAGAGGAGTTTGGATTTGATATCCTGCTTTATCACTACCCGAAGGAGTCTCAAAGCGGCTAACATTCTCCTTTCGCTTCCTCCCCCACAACAAACACTCTGTGAGGTGAGTGGGGCTGAGAGACTTCAGAGAAGTGTGAGTAGCCCAAGGTCACCCAGCAGCTGCATGTGGAGGAGCGGAGACGCGAACCCGGTTCACCAGATTACAAGTCCACCGCTCTTAACCACTACACCACACTGGCATAAGGCTGACTTACAGTAGGCAGAAATACTAGCCCACCAACAGCCATCCCAGAGGAGGGCATGCAGCCAAAGGGAGATGCCTGCTCTCAAGAGACCCATCTTAGCTGCTGTAGCAAGAGGCATTTTATGTGCAAGAGGATTAGTGAAGCTTTTCCTTCACCATGAAACAAATAATATTCATTCCCATCGGAATTTCGTTTCAATAAACCTATGCCCTTGGCAGAAGATGACTTGCAGCCCAACCCCTGGGCAGAAAACAGGGAGGAGTTGTAGCTCAAAGTTACAAAACAGGCGCTGGAGGTTCCAGGGTCAGATTGTAGCATTTCGCAGCTTGATCGCTTAACTGGATGTATTACTCGAAAAGGTTTTGGTAAACAGAACAAAGAGGTTGGCTGCTGCCAACTGCTTGACAATACGAGCTGGGATTAATAGTACTGGGCAAAATAACCCACTGACCTGGTTCAGTACGAGGCAGCTCCCTGTGTTCTCAACACCAATTTGATCACAGCCAGCTGAAGGGCAGATAAGAAAACAGGCTTGACGCAGCTCTACCTGCCTGTTCCCCGTCAGCCCAAGGTGCCTTTTAGCTGCCTTCCAAACCAGCAGCAATCCCGCCTCATAGAAGACAACCCCATGAAGCACCACAATTTGGTTCGCTATTTCCAAGCTTGTTTTCTACAGATCCCCAGCCCCTTCCATCGCTTTTTAGAGATGAACAAGTCAGGATCAGCCAAGAAACAAGCAGCCAAAGAAAACTAGATACACTCCTAAAATCAGGGGTGGGAAAGCTTAGCCAGCCCAAAGACCACATTCCTTTCCTGACAACCTCCTGTGGGCCACCTGCAAAGCCAAAAGTGAGGAGAGCAATGAATGTGAACTTTGCTTTCATATTGTGAACAGGTTGCTCCATCTTCCATCCAGCAAAGCAAGAGGTATCATCAGAGTTCAAAGGAAAGGCAGGTGAAAACAACGGAAGGGTGCAGAGCACAACCAGTGGGAGATGAAGGCCTGGGGGGTGGGATGTGGCTTGGGGGTGAGCCCTGTATGCCAAACAGAGAAGCCTGGAGGGCAGGTTTCAGCCCTCAGGCCTGAGGCGCCGCACCCTGCTCCTAAAGGTCCTCCTGTCGACTGGAAGAGAAGCAAGGAGAAACACGGCCGTTTGGGGAGAAAAGGAACACAATGGCAGTCGGTCCCCACCCCTGCCTGTAGCCTCTCCCTCTCCTGTGCAGGGCACATGACCCTGACAGAGACACCCAGTGTTCCTTCCACTTTGGCAACTGCTTGGGCTTTGCCAGCCAAAACTCGTTTATTTAATTACAAGGAGCAGGAAGTCCGGATGAGGAGAGGCAGCCCCTTGCTGCTCCAGTAGGGACAAAGAGCAACAAAGGGAAGGAGAGCTGAAGGCCAGACTGGCAGATGGCCTCTGTACAAACAGCAGAAGGGGAGGGGTGTGTGGCCGCAGCAACAAGCCCCTTTCATTGGGGGTCTCCAGACTCTCTGGCCGCACCCGAAACGGGAAGAGCTGAGGGAATTGTTAAGACAAGTAAGAATGATCTGGTTCAGGCGCAGCTACTCAGGGATGGTCACAGGAGGGTGACGAGCACTGGCCAGAGCCACAGTTCTGTGATGAGAAGGACAAAGCCACACACGATGGGGGGAGGTGTTAATGAAAAGCCGGCTAACGTTTTATTGGGGTCTGAAGGCAAATACCACTCACAGCTGGAGCCTCCTTATTGGCAAGGAGGAATGGCACGAAGGGCCCCTCCCCTCGGGGCAACGAAGCAAGCTCCAAACACACAATGCAGGACGCCAATTACGTTTTTCTCGGTGTGTCTTTAATTCTGAGGTAAAACTTTTTTGGTTTTTCCTGTAACGGATGCAGGGCACCAACTCAGCACCGGCCACACACGGATAGGGGGCATGGCACTCCCGCACCTCACGGCTACCCTTCTCAGAGCAATACAAATGTTGTTTGCGCGCCCGCCCACCCAGTCGGTCAGCAAAGGGCATTTTCACCACCAGAGCTTTCTACTCTCTAGGTTAAACCCCACTGGCTGGGCAATGCTTTCTCTCCTTCTCTATCGGCTATCCTAAAGAGGCATGTTTTAAACAGCAGCAATTTTCTCCTCACTACAGCAGCTCCACCAAACCCATCACACCTCTCCTGAGGCCTAAGCAGGCCCCAGGACTCCCGTTTTCTAACCGTGCCCCCCTCCCTCCTTACAACAGAAGAGCCAAGCACCCCTCTCCCTAATTCTCTCCCCAAAGAATGCCGAATGTGGGCACCCATTCCTCCCTCCTCCCCACCCCCGGGCTACCCTTCGACAACTTTCCCCATCCTCAAATTCCTGCTTCTGTTTGGGTAGCTAACCCAAGGCACCAAATCGACTCCTGTGTTGGAGACACTTCTGGACAGCAAGGGAAAGGCAGGAGAGGCGAGGCCTCATGGCAGCCCCCTTACCTTTGCCAATCCTCACCTCCAGGCACCCACCTGCCTGCGCACAGAAATATTGTCAGTGGGGGGAAGGTCCTTTTTCACTTTTTTGCCTCTTAAAGGGCCAGTGGCACAGATGGGAGAGGTAGGACAGTCTCTTAAATAGTAGATCTGCTACATCACTGCTAAAGAAATATGTATATATAAAAACAAGAGGCTGGCGGCTCTTATTTCTCCCTTTCCGCCTATCACCACTGCCTACTGCACCAAGAACTAGTTTGTGGCCGCAGAGATTCCAGTCGGAGGCGGCCTAGTGCAAGCAGGCCAGCAGACAGAGCGTTATCAGCAACTGGAGTCCCAGGTTACTGCGAAGATAGGGGCCGCCCCCAGGAGGGTTCAGCTGCTCCTTGCATCCTTTCCCGTGCCATCCCTGGTAACAGTGGCACTGGAAGTGGGCCTTGAGAAAGGCAGTGTCATCCTGAGAGAAGTTCCCCGTGGCCTCAAACAGTGGCCTGCCCTGCCCAGGAGCGTTGCGGTGGATCTCGAAGCTGGCTGGGTTGAGATGCAAGAAGACGTCGGTGTTGCTGAAAATGCGCCGGCAGCGCCCGTGGCCGCTGCACAGAGCATGGCTGCAGAGTTCGGCAGCTGTGGTCACGTTGACGATGTAACGGCCAAGGCCCTCCTCTATGTAGTTTTTAATCAGCTGGCATGTTTCCTGCAGAGGAGAGGATTCAAAATTAGCAACAGGAACTGGGAGACTAGCAGCTACAGCCAGGAGGTGAGATTTCGCTCTTATTGAATCCCTGATGCAAGAAGGTCCAATGGAAGCATCCATCCATCCATCCTACAATCCAGCAGTTTAGATTTCTGAGCCAAAATACGTATCTGAGAGTAAATTCCATGTATTTCCATGGAACTTACTTCTTGGTAAGCATGCATAGGGTTTCTGCCTTGGTCAGTATTTTTCCCTTTCCTAAACTGACTTCATCTGCAGAGAAAATGCAGAGCACGAGCACCTGCTTGTGCAAAGGGGCTGCATGCAATCAGGACACCCAGTCATGGAGGAAGAAGGTCCGATGGAGGAAGCGGGGCCATAAGCCCAGCCCCCTCTGCTGACATGCCCTACATATGAATAATGCACGAACAGATGGGGCTCTATTTGGTAATGGGAATTTATCACTTCCCTCTTTCAAGAGGATGCACTGAAAAGACTTAAGACATCAGATCCGGATGACACAATCCCCATACTAATCTATACGGTTGCTTCACATCCTTGCAGGAAACTTGGAAGAACTGTTCCCAGCGCAGCTTTGCTAAACACGGTGCTTGAAGGCCAGTATAAAGGCAGTGCTGACAGCTTAATATGGCTACCCACACCTGGCAGGGTGTAGGCTAGGACTTTCACAGCACAAGACCAAAAGGCTTGAGTTGTGTACAGCCTCAATCTCTACTATTTACACTGGAATCAGTTGTTGCCTATTATGTACTCTGGACACCAACTGGGGTGTCTCTATATGCTTCCATCTCTGTAGGAAATGATGCATATGCTTGGTATCAACACTGAAATGCCCCCTTGGACAAAGTAGCAGAGCTCCAAGGAAGAGTGTCTTTGTACCCCTCAAAGAAAAAAGCCATTAGTAGTCAAAAGCCACCCTTCTCCCTCTAGTACCAGGTGGTCATTGCATTGACAGTATCTCTCTCTCTCTGTGTGTGTGTGTGTGTGTGTGTGTGTGTGTGCGCGCGCGCGCATGCGCATGTATGTGTGTATGTATGTATTGGTAAAAACAATAAATGGTGCAGCATGTAACAAGCAACACAGGATCTGGGATTGAAAATAAAGCAATGGCAGTAAAGAGAAACAATATCAGCCATAATACAATAAAAGCTAGATCTTTTCAGGGAGACATGAAATAGCCACTCCTTTGGGAGTCAGGAGTTGCCAGGGGACCACAATTTGCACTTGACCTATTAATAAAGCTTACAGAGGGAAACAAAATTCTGTCAAATTTATCATGTCTTGCCATGCCTCTTATTACTCTGTGGTGGTACGTTAGATGTCCTGAAAGAAGAAGAAGAAGAAGAAGAAGAGTTTGGATTTGATACCCCGCTTTTCACTACCCGAAGGAGTCTCAAAGCGGCTAACATTCTCCTTTCCCTTCCTCCCCCACAACAAACACTCAGTGAGGTGAGTGGGGCTGAGAGACTTCAAAGAAGTGTGACTAGCCCAAGGTCACCCAGCAGCTGCATGTGGAGGAGCGGAGACACGAACCCGGTTCCCCAGATTACGAGACTACCGCTCTTAACCACTACACCACACTGGCTCTCTGAAAGGACATTTGTCCCACACCTGAGGCCATCAGTGTTCCCTAGAGGGCCTTTCTGAGGTTTTCTGGCATTCAGCAATCCTCCAGGTATTGCCAGTATCTTTGTCAACACATGCTTCTTCACATGCTTCCCCTGACAGCCCACTAAAAAGAGGCTGTGCTAGTGCTGAGCTGCTAAACCGAACAAATTGCAGAAGTAGCCCCACTAAGAGGGCTGCCTGCTGAATTAAGACAGGACCCGACATGCTCTTGGCAGGAGTGAGATCAAAGAGCCGTTTTATCTGAAAGGGGACCCCTCTAGGCTTGTCTCTCTGGGGTTGGTGCGGAAACATACATACCCGACTTCTAGTGTTCTCTGCATCTCCCCAGAAGATCGCACCAGCTACCCCCAGAGCAGCACTCTCACCAATGGTGGAGATCAAGTCTTTCTGTAATGAAACATCCAGGTAGGTCCACAGTTAGTAACGATACAGAATATCAGGAGATTGGTAGGATACTCTCTAGCTCAAGAATGGATAGAGGCTGTTCCAGTTGCTGTATTATGACTGTTCTTATTATATAGTAAAAGGAGGTGCCTTTTAACACCAGTTTCAACCTTATGGTGTAGAGAAAAGACAGTTCACCTTTCAAAATATGCATTGTCAGATAAAAGCAACATTTCACACTGACGAAGAGAAACAGGTGAAAGCCTTGCCTGACATGTGGGAGGGAGTTTCTTGTTGGTGCTGTGGAGGAAATGGATGGGGGACTCCCTGCTCCTCTGCCCTTGAATGCTTCATTCCCATGGAAGTAAGGTAAAGGTAAAAAGGTAAAGAACCCCTGGATGGTTGAAGGCAACTATGGGGTTGTGGCGCTCATCTCACTTTCAGGCAGAGGGAGCTGGCGTTCGTCCACAGACAGCTTTCCGTGTCATATGGCCAGCATGACTAAACCACTTCTGGTGCAACGGAACACCATAGCGGAAGCCAGAACACACAGAAACGCCGCTTACCTTCCCACCGCAGCAGTCCTATTTATCTACTCACACTGGTGTGCTTTCAAATGACTAGGTTGGCAGGACCTGGGACAGAGCACCGGGAGCTCACCCCGTTGCGGGGATTTGAACCTTCTGATTGGCAAGCCCAAGAGGCTCAGTGGTTTAGACCACAGCACCACCCACGTCCCATGGAAGTAATCTGTTAGGGCCACACACTTGCAGTGGGCAGGGCCAGAACCTCTCTACACGCAATCTCTCAAGAATCTGAAGATACAGAAAGAGTGTAAGGTGGTAAATTATCTTAAGTTAAAATTATCGCCACCTCTTACATTTGCCATCTGTCAATGCACATACACCACACACCAAAACACGTGTCACCTGGTGTTGGTAGGCCAGAAAGTTTCATGAAGGATTGGCAGCTGCCAGTTCATGTAGGCAGTACTGAGCCAGACAGAACAATGGTCTGATGGTAGACAGAACAATGGTTAAAGCACAGCCCCAATTACATGGAGGGTTTGCCTTCATTCAATGAGCACTTCCCAATGCAACATGGGCAAGTTCAGGGACACAGTGAGACACGTACAAGGTCCTTGGAGGCAGGGCTTGTCTCCATCCTCACTTTCAGCATCTACATTTCCAGGCAGATGTGTGAACATGCCTCTGGTAGAGTACAGACAACCAGGACAAATCATGCTACACAGAATGCTGAGATCATCCCCAGAGCTGAAGGAGGTGGGTGAGGAGTGGAACTGCAAATTGTATTCTATGGATTTAGGCGTGTGTGGTTAAAGCTGCCATTTTATTATCAATGACTGTTGACGAGCAAGAAGGAGCAACAACTCCTTGCCTAAACATGTCTGAAGTTTATCATTTTAATTAGCATTCCACTTGCACTGCTTACTTTCAGAGCACCCTCTAGTTAATCTGAATGATTCCTAAGTAGCAGGGATCAAAACCTCCATTCACTAACTTCCACTCTATCCATGGGGAAAGTCAGCCACATAACGAGCAAGGGTTGCATTTTTGAGGCTCTAGAACTCACCACTGGCCACAGATTTTTTCCCCCCTCCAAAATGCTCAGCTGTAAAGTTGCTCTTGCCTTTGGTTAGAGGTAGAGCATGAAACCAAATTAAGTTCTCAAAGAGAGAAAGACCCAAGATGCATACAGGTATCATGCCCAGCTCTGCTTCTCCAAACAGCGGATCTGCAAGGTGCAAACTTATGACAGTAGCTTACAAGGTAATTGCAACTGCTGACATCGGGGCCAACTCTCTGGGGCCCTGGGTGCCTGAGCACCCACAAAATTCCCCTTGAAGGGGCCAGGCACCCACAAATTTCAATGCCAGGGCCATGCGCAATGCATGGCACCCATGTCCCCGGGCACCCATGGTTGTGGGGCCAAGTTGGCACTCCTGATTGCTGAAGTCCAGTTGTGTAAGGCCAGCTGCAAATTCTGTTTCGGAAACTTCCCCCACCCCAGCCAAGGCAAGATAGAAGCGCTCCTGTCTTAAACTCATTACAGAGCCCAGTGATCTTTGATAGATGTGCAAGGTCAGAAACTCTGGAAGGAAATCCCCCACCCTGAAGCTTAAGTGCCTTTCCTATTGTAAGTAGCTAACTCAGAAGTGACAGCTCCCTTTATGGTAGTCCCAGCCACACACCTTCTAAGATTATACAACAATCTTATAATTATAAAATAACAATAACTGGGGATGTGTTGCAATAAAACGCTTTCCAGCTAAATCTACTGTTTTCTGTACACATACTTGGGAAATGTTTTGGAGTGCTCCAATATCTTTCAGAGTAACTTATGTTGTGTTTTTCATAAAAGTTTCATTACATGTAACATAACTTGTACATCGTTCTCTTGAAACTCAGGCACCTTGTGTTTTTGGTGTTTCTAAATGCTTAGCTTTGGAGCACAGTGGCTAAAAAAGCTTCCCTTTCATGCTGATCATGTGGCTTAAGGTCACTGGGGAGTCTGCTGCAGAAACAGCAATGAGCCTTTGATTCCCCCCCCACCCCAAGGCCCCACATCACTAACACTACATCGCTGCCTGCTGCTTCCTGCAAGTCCAGCTAGGATAGGGAAGTTTTTTCTTCCTATATGGGGGAAATAGAATTCCTACTGCAACGGATTACTGATTACGATACAGTTGCAGGGACCAACTATCCCAGAAAGCTTTTGCTCCCAAGTTGTGTGGGCCAAGGCAGAAGACAGAAGATAATACATTTTTTGCCTATGGACAAGCCAGTCACATCAATCCTGACACTATCCTCAGTGGTGCTCAGACCTTGGGGGTGTCTACATGATCCTGCTGCAATCTTACAGTGCCTGATAGGCTCAGAAGTTACCTTGGGAAACTGCAGGAAGCAGAAGCAATGCAGCTTGGCTTTCAGCTCAGATCTACAGTCCAAAGGCTGTGGCACCATGGCAAAGGACTACTCTGAAGCTGGCATGCCTGGAGGCTCTTCAAGCCAACAGAACTTGGGTCAATAGACAACATCCCCTTACCAACCCTGTGTGCTTCAGTGCGCCAGAACTAAGCCCACCTACAGGAACAATTTGGAGTGTAACTTCCGACTTCTCCAGCTCAGTGGTCCCCAATGAGCTGGACATGTATCTAACCCAATGGCTCCCTATTCTTTAGGACAGCCATTGGCAAAATGCCAGACTAATTATTCTTTCTAGGAGAATTAAATGCCCATTAAGAACAGCAGTGCTGCCACAGCCATGCAACTGAGGGAGACAGACAGAAGCAGCTGCCTCTTTCCCTCCTCACCCCCACCCTAGACTTCTTAAGTTTCCATTACAGCACAAGTCAATTTCCTTAGGACCAAGATAAAGGAGAAGTCCTTTCCCACCTCCCATTGTACAGCAAATCCACAGGAACCAGCAGCTCACATGTGCTTCCTGGGCTTCCCAACCCACAAAACTTTGGTTGGAAAGCTAATTCAAGCTTCTGATAAGCACCCGTTATCTGATCATGCTTGTCAGTTATTACCACAAACTAATGCTTATTACAAAGGAATTTCAGAAATAGACTGGAAAGAGAAGTTGCTGAATTGCAACTCATTACCACACTTAAAACCATGGAGAGACCTGGTCTGAACAAAGACATTGGATTCTTATCTCATTATACATGACAGCCATCTCGCCCCTTGCTTTTTCCTGCAAGACCAATTGCAGTCGTTAACAGTCGTCTACAGGTTTCCCACACCTATCAGCCAATCACCCATTCCCACCACCCTTCTGAGTAATACCCCTCCCCACTCTCTCACTATATATAAGGGTCTGGTGACTTCTGTTTCAGTGTATCTGAAGAAGTGTGCATGCACACGAAAGCTCATACCAAGAACTAACTTAGTTGGTCTCTAAGGCAGTGTTTTTCAACCACTGTTCCGCGGCACACTAGTGTGCCGCGAGATGTTGCCTGGTGTGCCGTGGGAAAAATTGTGTTTATTTGATTCCTATTCAAGAGAATTACTTTATATATAGTCAATATAGGCACAGAGTTAAATTTTTTAACATTTTCTAATGGTGGTGTGCCTCGTGATTTTTTTTCATAAAACAAGTGTGCCCTTGCCCAAAAAAGGTTGAAAAACACTGCTCTAAGGTGCTACTGGAAGGATTTTTTTTTTGATTAATGCTTCTCAGTTATTGCTATAACAGGTCTGAACAATGTTTGACCCAGGAAGGCAAAAGCAGCTCACCAGCTAGGTATTGGTGGCGAGCTAAGTGCCGGGTAGCCTCCCACCCTAGCCCCATTGTTTCAGTCTCAGGCAGACAGCACACCAGAAAGTTTATTACACCCCTGGAGAGTGCCATTCCATGTTGGTGGATTAACTTTTGGGAGGATGGATCACAAGCTGGGCTGACCTGTCCTTCAGACTGCTCCTCTACATGGAACAGATATTCAACCCCAGTGGCCCTGGATTCTTGGCTATTTCCCAGTTCCAACAGAGTAACATTTACCAGATCCAACAGGAAAGGCTTTCTTACCTCGCTTAGGACATTCTGTGTGCGTATATAGGTGGGCCTGGTGTAGACAAAGACTGGTAGGCTATAGTTATCATGGTGCTGCTGGGAGATGCGAAGGGCCTCTCCTACCCGAGACCTCACAAACTTGCGGCCATTTGTGTTGTTGGCCAGCACCTGCTCCAGGTAGATGGAAGGGTAAAGGGCAGTGCTCTCCTTCCAAAGCCAGAAAAGATGGTCGTTGCGTGACTTCTCCACATCTGGGCAGCACCCTGTGTAGCTGTCCTGGTTCTTACTGTAGTCGTGGTTGTAGCAGTCGGGGAAGAGGTAGAAGCCCCACAGCTGCCGGGGGCGATAGTACTTGGCGTATCTCAAGGTCTCGCTCATAAACTCGCGGGCATATGACTCAAATTCATACTGAGCCTCCTTCTTCACCTGGTCCTCCAGCAGTTGAGGCTGCCGAGCCTTCACAAGTAAACGGGAGGCATTGCGGTAGATGTCTTTTGTCTGCCAGTTCCGGACCCAGATGGGTCTCCACTCTTCCCAGTCGATCACAGCCAGCCCCTCCTTTGTCTCAGTGCGGATGTATTTCCCAATACTAGACTCCAGTTGGTTCCGATGCTGCTGTAAATTGCTGTTTTGGGGGACACCCCCATTCACAGCCTTCCCCCCATCATAGTAGGGATAGAGGCCCAGGCGCTCTTTATAGAAAATGGTCAAGTTCTGGTCCACAAAAAGTTCGTTGGGCGAGGCGTGAACGTCAAAGATGCTGAGATCTGGCTGGACACCATAGCGAGGCTTGCATTCCTCGGTTGGCGCATTCCAAGCCACAATGAAAGGCCTGCGGGTGAGAATGGGGGTGAAGGCGGGCTTCTCTTCGTCCTGCCCAGGGGCGCCAGCCACAACCAGGAACACAAACCAAGTCACTTCCAGCACAGAGCCTCCCTGCATCCTCTCCAAGTGGTTTGGGGACAAGGTGGTGGCAGGTTGCAGGCAGAGCAAAGGCCTGCAAAAGAAGGCACAAGAAGAGCAGAGAATGTAATGCTAATGTAAGGAAAAGGAATCACACTTTTTGACCAGGCACAAGCTCCTTGGTACAACAGTAAAGGCGGCCATTTGAAATGCTTCTTTGGAAACAAAGGGGAAAAAAGAATTCCTCAACCAGAACTTTTATCTCTCTCTATCAGTCCCTCCACTAGTCTTTATCATACTCAGAAGGTGGGAGCTAATTGGGAATTGAAACACACACACACACACACCAGAGAGCTGGCCTAATCTGGTATACAATGACTGCAGCAGTGTTCAGAATTTAGTTATTATTGTTAAAAAACTGTGGCATCTCAACAAGCAACATGCTTTTATTTTCCAACTATGGTACCAGTTCCCAGAGCTCTGTCTGCGACGTAACCCACCATCTGCTACAGGCCTGAGAGTTGGAAAAGTCTACAGAGTCTAGCAAAAGCATGGCAGGCACAATCAAATAAACAGCAGCCGAGAGCAGAGCAAAACCTGGCAGAGAGGCTCTCAGAGCCTAAAGAATCAGCATGCAGGGACACATGTGTCCAGAAAACCAGCCGCCTGTTTATTTAGCGGCTTCAGGCCTGCCAGCACTGCAGAGATACTTCCTAGACAGGGCAGTTCTTAAGGAGAACCTTCCTGCTTTCTTTTCCCTGAAGGCCCGTCATCAGCATAATCCTAGACTAACTGGTGGACCTAGAGGGAGAAGGGGCCATTATACAGGCATAGAGATTGTACAAAAGCACCATTGGCCTCAGAAGGAAAATGGGGCAAGTAAACAGAGAAGTTAGCCCATCACAACCCTAGCAGCAGAGGCTTTTCACTAAGGAAGCCAAGCAAGTGAGACCTCAGCTTTGATGGCCCTTATCACTACTGCTGAAAGAGAGCCCAAGAACTACTTTAAAATAACTTTATTTAAAGTCTTCCCCAGCAAAGGATGGTCCTCCAATATCAGAATACTTTCTTAAAATTACCGGTATACTAAAATGCCTACCTTCCTAACATGAAATTCAGTATAGTCTCTTTCAACACACCAACAAAATCAACACCATTTTAATATATTTTTTTTAAAAAGAAAGTCATCCTTTGTTCTTAACATTTTGCTTCTCCATTATACACTCTTAACATCTTGCTGATGAGGAACAACATAGCTTATAAAGTTTTGGGATTCCCCCCCCCCACAGAAAAGTTCACAAGGTGAACTATTTGGTGGGAAGAAAGAACTCCTATCAAATAGCATTTGAGAGGAAAGAGCTGTGGGAAAATGTGGATGTCAGCAACTGAACTAACAGTCAGTTTTGAAAAGAAGAAGAAATAGCTTTGAAGGCTGTTACTGCAGCAATCGGACAACGCTAGAAGAACAGGCAGCAACAAAAGGTGGAAAAACTTAGCTAGAAAAGAAAAGAAAAGAAAATCAAGACCTAAGTAGTTGCTGAAGCCGGGTCAGCAGAACAGATGGAAGAGCATCTCCACGTGCTAACGCAAACACCAAGTCAAATATTCCGAGTTCCGAGCGAGCGTGATCTTTCCCGCAAAAAAAATCTACCCACTAAAAAGCAAGTAGCTTGAAACCGGGATGTTCAGCCAAAATGCAAACCAGAATCACTCGCCACAAAATATTCAAGCGGTGCACATAGGAAGGGGCCGGAAGAAATAAGTTCAAGCGAGAGAGAAAAAGATATTTTCCATTCACTGGCTCGGCTTCCTCAAAAGGGCATTTCATCAACTAGGAGGCTTGCCAAACCAAGCAGGGAAAGCGATCTGCAGTCTTGCAGAAAAACTTATCCCTGCACAGATGCGCTAGGAGACCCGAGAGAGAGGAACAGCTAAGCAGAAAGAAAGTACTTTAGGAAAAACCACACCAAACACACACACACCTCCTCCTTCTCTCCGATTCCCTGTTCAACTTCAGACACTCCTTGCCAGCCAACTCTAAACCAGCCCTGAGGGCTCCTCGAGCGGCATCTCCATTGTCCTACAGTTCTGGGGCGGGGGGGGGGGGCGGGGAAGCTCTCTGGTCCTCCGCTGTGCGAACT
This sequence comes from Lacerta agilis, assembly GCF_009819535.1. Taxonomy (NCBI): domain Eukaryota; kingdom Metazoa; phylum Chordata; class Lepidosauria; order Squamata; family Lacertidae; genus Lacerta; species Lacerta agilis. Next base: position 68,497,329 of record NC_046313.1, read on the forward strand.
CACCTGGATACTTAACTTATCACCCCCCTTGCCAGCTTAAGCAATATATCCTCCTGGGCGCAGAGCAGCCTCTACTTAAAGGGCACATGAGCCCAGTACCACCCACCCGCTTCTCCGGCAAGTCCGCTTCTCCCTTAAAAGATCAGAGCGAGGGACAGCCCATTGCTCATTTGAGGAAAGGGGGAGAAGCGGCACACCATGGAACAAGCCTTCTGCGGACTTTTGCGCGAGCAGCAACAACCGAGAAGGACGTTTGAGAGCTCATATCTTTGCACACTTTGATTTTGCAACGCTCGGGTGCAAATGGCGTGATTTCCGCCGCCCTCTCAGTACTGTCCGGTGCTAGTGCTCCCCCGCTTAGCGGAGCCACTTGGTACAATCCAGCTGCTTTCCGTATGCCAAGTGTGGCTTTGCCTCTTAAAGGGAAGCGAACATCTCAGCAGTCGGGTGGAATGTAATATGGTAGTAGGCGAGATGCCAGCAAGTTCGCAGACCCCGGTGAGCAAAGGCTGCTGCAGTCGCCCCCCCCCCCGGCCGCCCCCGGCCTCCACAGGAAAAGGCGATGTGTTTATGGAGGAGTGGGGCGTGAGTTGCCAGCCACTCAGAGCTCTTCTTCGCAAGGGGATGCTCACTCGGGATCAGGAAGGCCAACTTGGCTCCGCGACCGAGGGTGCCCAGGGACATGGGTGCCATGCGGTGTGCATGGCCCTGGCACTGAAATTTGTGGGCGCTCGATCACTCAGGGCCCCTGAGAGTTGGCACCTATGCTCCGAACTTTATTCAAGGTAGAAATTGTCCAGGGCTCAGCCCTAGAACTCATTTCCAGCACAGTACCAGAAACCTGGGAGGAGTGCCCCCTGGCATGTGCAGAGTGCCCTTCCTTCAAAACTCAACACGCTCACAGCAACCCTACATCATGCATATGAGATTAGAAAATAAAGCTCCTCTATCAAAGGGTGCAACAATTTATATCAAGGTCAGCCAGCATAGTGTCCTTGATATGTTGTTGGACTTCAATTCCTATCAGATTTGGCAAGTTTGTGCGGCCAATGATCAGGCATGGCGGGAGTTGTAGTCCAACATCGGGAGAGCACCATGTTGGCTGCCCCTGGTTCATATCATTTATGTACACTTATACGAAAGGTTTAGAGTGCAGCAAGCTTTACATACATCGTGTGTACAGCAGCACGACAAGGTATATCTGTTATACAATATTATCCTCATTTTTGCATATCAAAGAGTGAAGAGACTGAGAGATGGTCATATAGTGAGTTCTTGGAGAGGAGAGATTTGAGTTGGGGACTTTTCTGATTCTGAGCTTGGTTGCAGGAATTGTGCCACACTAATTCTAGGCGGGCCTGAACCCTATCACCCCTCTTTTTAGCAATTAAGTGCTGGGAATGTTGTAGGCAACCAGTGCTCTCTTCATTTTATCTACGTGCCCACCAATACCTCCTGAAGCTACCCCTTTTATTCCACCCCATCAGGGTCCCTGTTCATTTCTGCCTTATTTTCTCTGCTGAATTAAGTGTTTTTCTTTCTTTCTTTCTATGTAGCTTCAGAACAATGGCAAGGGACAGTACTTTATATGATCAAAGTTGTTTGTTTGTTTGTTTTAAACCATCTTTCCTGTTTGCATGGCTTGGCATAGACAAGGAAGCCTCAGCCCTTCCCCAAAACTGGCGCTATAATGAAGTGGAGGTGGGGTAGGACTGGAGTTCATGAGAAAACTTCCTGAGAAGGAGAAACTGTAAAGGAGGGTAATGGAGACTCCTGGCTGGCTAATTCTGAGCTTCATTAATCCAAAATTCTGGGGTTCATAGTTAATGAAGTTCTATTTCTGGCCTCCCAAGGAGCCTTGAGCGAGAACTGTTATAAGAGCTTTTTCCTCAAACAAGAATTTCTGAAGGCCAAACAACTTGTGGCCACCCTCCTTCCCACACCATCCCTCTCAGTGGCAATTGGTATAAGGATTGACTTGGGAGCCCTGGCTCTATTATCAAGACCACAAAGCGGTTGTTATGTCCAGAGCTTGGAATCTCTCAGAGCAGTCATTTGATTATAGACTGCAGATAAGCATCTGCCGCAGGAGCAATCTGCCTTTCACTGAACACCCATTGTCTTGTGAAGGAGAGTCTTCTTTCCAGGAATGCGCCTGCCAGCCTCTCTGGGTGGCTCCCAGTATCCTGGCAACAGGGGGCATCATGCCAATGCAGGATGCTGCCATTGCAAACAATTAGCACATCCCTACTGGCCGGTGCTCTGGAGCTTTTCCAAAGTGCCACTAGAAATTGAGAGAAAATGCAGCTCTTGAGAGCCAAGATGCCAAATAGTTGGGTTTTGTTCAACAATGAAGTTTGGCTCCTTTCCCCAAATGCTGTCACCAGAACACACACTTCACCAGAAAGCATACCCAGGAGTCAATGGAGAGTGTCTCATTTTGGAAGCCCAGGAAAAATGCTGCAAGGGGTTAAGTGACACCAGCCTGATCAGGCCCAAGAGCAATCTGTGCTCCCAGTGTGTTGACTGGTTTTTTACTGGCGCAAATATTAACATCTGGGAGTGTGTGTGTGTGGACCAGAGAAGGGCTGAGCAGCCTGGTTGCTGGCACCATCCTGTGCCTTATCTGATCTTCTCTTCTTGGCCAGTAAGACTTCATTATCTGACCACTTCAGTTTGATAGTATGACTAGGTGTGCATAGTTTGTTTGTTTGATTGTTTTTAATCTGCTTGCAGGATGAGTATTTTTGTGGAACCACTGTGTTGACTGAGTGGGAGCGTGACGGTGGACCCAGAACTTACCTCAGGTTTGACTCATAAGAACTGACGGGGCTGTGTGTGGCGGGGCTAATCCTGAAGTTGCTCCCTTGGGAAGTGATAAAGGACACTGTCAGTTAGGAACGGGAATTATTGGCCAGTGGCCAGGTCCTGTGGGAGAAACAGGCCTGTGGCCTGAGTGAGTGTAAGCCTGGTTCTGTTGGGGTTGCCTGAGTGGGTATGGAAAACAGATTCTGGCTTGCAGTGTGGGTCATGTTTGTTACTACTAGTCCTTCATTTGCTATCTTTGACCCTAATCCCTGTGCTGCACTCACAGACATTAAGTGGGTGGTGGTGTGAAGATATGTCTTGGTTGGGTATGTGGCAGGGAGCTACTATGATACTACCTCAGTTTTGGTGGTTGTGAGCAGGGCAAACTATAGTTTAAGTGGAGAGGCTGATGATCATCTGGGGAAATGGCTGGTCTCTATGCCCTTTTTCTGGTACCTTCACTGCTTTTGGTTACTTATCTGCTGAGTGTCCTGGTCTTGTGCTGCTTCTGCTGCTGCTGTGTCAATCACCTTGCTGCCCAGTAGTCTTCCTGAGCAAACTGGTGGAGGAGGCCTCTGCCATGGCCAATAGTTCTGGGTGACTTTAACATCTACACAAAGGTTGTTCTGGGGCCAGTTTGTGACTTTGTGACCTCTGTGGCAACCATGGGCTTCTCTTGAATGGTTGTTGCTCTGAAAGATCAAGCAGGACACATCCTGATTCCCAATGTAGTCTTTGCTCAGTGGTGTGAGGGATGCACTGTAAGGGTATGTGCGAAACGCATTCCTTTGTCATGGATGGGCCACCATCTAGTGAAGTTGGATTGGTGGGGGCAATTCCTCCCTGCAACTATGGTGGGTCTGCTCAAATGGTCTGTCCTCAAAGACTGAGGAGAATCACTCTACTATGGAGAGACTTTGACTCCACAGTAGTTTCAGTGGAAGTGTCCAGTGACACAACCTTCGATGTGTTGTAGAATCACTTTCAGACGATGTGGACACATGGCTTGCAGCTTTCCTTTTTATCTATGTGCCTTCTTGTCCTCTGTTCCTCTTGGCTTATTAAATCTAGCAGAATAAATTGAACTGGTTGGGTTTAGAGTGTGGTAAGCTCCACTTGCGGATTTTTCTTTTTTGATTATGCAGTCTATGCGTTTTCTTGGATAATATTGTCTCCCGAGACAGAGGGATGCCAACCCATTGCTTGAGACGTCCTAGAGTCAAAATGTATGTATGTATGTATGTAAGTTGGGGGGGTGCTTTTTAAAAGAATTACTCCAGCTCAGTTTCCATCTGAAATCAAAAATTTCCCTAAATCAACAGAAATCTCTACGAGAAACATTTAGGGCTTTTTAGTTTAGAGAAAAGGGAAGTAAGAGGGGGCATGATAGCAGCGCATAAGACCGGGCATGCTGTGGACAAACTGGATTGCAAAAAGCTTTTTTCCTCTTTCTTAACACTAGAACTCATGAGCATTCTGTGAAGCTGGGAGTGGAAGATTCAGGACAGAAAAATGTACAGTACTTCTTTACAGAGCGCCTAATCATACTATGGAATTCACTCCCACAGGAGGCGGAGATGACCACCAACTTAGATTATTTTAAAAGAGGATTAGACAAATTTATGGAGGGTATGGCTATCAATGGTTGCTGGGGACAATAGTTACTGGTACTGTACGTTCTACCGTCACTTTTGGGGAACAGTAAGCCTCTGAATGACTGTTGCTGGGAATCACAAATAGGGAGAGCTTGGGTCCTACTTTGGGGATGCCTATAGGCATTTGGTTGACCAGGATGCTGAACTAGATGGGCCGCCACTGACCTGAACCAGCAGGCTCTGGATGCTGCTGAAGAGAGGAAGTATGTGAGATTTGCAGCAAGAAATCCTATGGATAGCAGTGAGGCTGCATGCAGGCCAAGTTAACGGCACAGGATTAGGAAAATAGGAAGCTGCCTTATACTCAGTCAGACCGTTAGTCCATCTAGCTCAGTACTGTCTACACTGACTGGCAGCAGCTTTTCTGGATTTAAGGCAGGAGGTTCTCTCAGCCCTTCCTGGAGATGCCGGGGGTTGAACTTGCGGCCTTCTCCTTGAAAGGTAGACGTCCTTCCACTGAGCTTTGGCCCTTCACCTGCTAGGGAAGCAGGTGGCAAGCAACCATGCTTCAGTGTCAGGTGCATTGCGTCCTATTGGCACAACCAGAGAGAGGACCCACCGATTTTTGCTTACCACGTCCCTTACACTGTTCTCAGCCTCCTGTCGGATTGTGAGGGAGACTTCCCTGTGCTAATTAACCTATGAGATTCTTTGTGGCATTTGACTTGTTCACAATTGCCACCTTCCACGGGAGGAACAGGACTGTTACACAGTTCAAGGACATTTCTGGTTGTGTGTGTGTGTGTGTGTGACTGGAGATTCAGTATAGTCAGCTTGTCAGCAAAGCAGCCTTTTTGTTGCTAAGTTTCACACCACTGCAGGAAAACCCAGCTTTTTATTTGGAGCAGCCAGATAATGCCAGGGGAACATCCATTTCCTTCCTGCACAGGAAGTTCCTCCACCCAGGCATCATGTTAGAGGAAACCCCTGAGGGGGTTTGCCTCTGACAGGCTCAATTTTGTACGTCAAAGCTATACTTTCACCACACACAAAACAAAAAAAACTGCATCACCAGGTGTGGCCAAGAAAACAGCATGATGTCCAGAACGATGACAATGCTAAAAGGGTTCCCAGATTCCTAGATCCCAACAGGATACAGAGACATTTCTGCAAAGAGGCACAGCATATCCAAATAACTGGGAATTTCTACCACCTGTCCCTCTGGCCAGTGCTTCTGCACCTGTAACAGTGCGCTGGTGCTTGGTGTTAATGCCTTCAATTTCGAGGTTCCCCCATGTGGTGCCCATGCATCCATGGTCCCTGAGCAGCATTCCTTTGATGCCCACGAAACCTCTGAGACTCCCCACCCACAGTCCTGTTGGTCAAGAGGTAGTGAGGAGAGTGGTTAACTTTTATCCCTTTTGAAAAGTAGATACATCTGAAGGAGGAAGTTTGGATGAGTGACTCTCTTTCCCACTGCTGCTTTAAACCTTATGCTTTTCAACATTCTACTGAATTGACTTTTTCACAGATTCCTTGGAAAAGCAGAGCAGGCATGGGCACAACTTCATTCATCTGAAGAAGTGTGCATGCACACGAAAGCTCATACCAAGAACAAACTTAGTTGGTCTCTAAGATGCTACTCGAAGGAATTTTTTAATTTTTAATTTTGTTTCATTTTCCCTGTGTTTGTTGTGACTGATCCAGGGGAGAGAAGAGAGAAGTGATCAGAGGGGTGGCATCCACAGCACACACTCAAAAATCCTAATGTGCCCATGGGCTTAAAAAAAAGTTGGTAAATCCTGCCTTAAAATTCAGTAGTAGAAATTCTGTTTTGTTTTTTTAAAGCATACTGGGAAATGTGTGTGTTGCAGGTACACACTCATGGTTGTAAGTGGAACGGTAAACCAAACACAAACTGGAAGGACTGCTGATCAGTAAAAATAAAGGAAAACTCAGACCTGGAACCTCACATAAACTACTGTTTGTATTCTTCTGCGTTTCCTTTCCTTCCGACTTCTCTGTTTATAATCATCCCTGCCACCCCATCTCGTGTGTGTGTGTGTGTGTTGGTGAATTCTAGTCCACAAAAGCTTACGCCATAATAAATATGTTGGACCCACAAAGCCCATTGCTGTTTTTGCTGTCAACAGGGTAAAATGGCGACCCCTCTAGAAATATTTGTAAGAATCCCTAAGCTGAGAGATCTTGCAAAGTGTGCTTGCTGGTTGAGAGGCCTCAGTTGGACACCACAGGCTGCCTAACCAGTGTTGCTGTCCACCCCCACCCCCCCAGCCACCTGTTCAGTCCGACTCCCCAGCTCCTCTGCCTTGTTCCAAAGCAGATCCGGATGGGGGAGGGGAAAACCAAAGGGCAGCCCATCTGCAATCTGATCACAGCTTTCCCCTGCCCCCTCCCACCTCTAGTGGGGGGGGGGGCTGGCTAGATGGCTCCTCAAAGGACTGAGGCTGAGCCCTTTCCACTTCTTCAGAGGATAAAATTCCCAGTGGGAGGGAGAGGCTGGATGAATGCACTTGGGCAAGGCTGCAAATCTCTCCAGATAAAGGAGTTGCCACAGCCCGCCCTCACAATGGGGCTCTCAAAGGGGGTGGCTAGACTGGGAAGGAGCACAGAAGTTTGTCCCCACACCAAAGAGCTGGATGGCTCAAAGTCCTGGCTGATAAGCACTGAGGAAAGAGGTGGAAGGGGAGATTTTTGTTATCTGACTGGACCTCTGCAGATCTGGGATTTATTAGAAATGCCACATCATCTTGGAAAGGCTGTTCTCACACGTAAAACACTTACCAATCTTTCTTTTCTTTTTGCATTTCCCATGCATAAAATTTGAATGTAAAATTCTGTTTTCATTAACAACATGCAAGGCAACACATTTCTATCTCTGAATGTGCCCTCAGTTTAAGTGATATTTTGATACTCTCTCACACACACACACACTCCCCAAGGAAGTTGTTCTTTTCCACCTCTTAAGGTCTCTGGGGAAGAAAATCTAGTGTTCCGTTAAATTAGTTTTATTTAAACATATACCTAGAAAAAGAGCTGACCATGTATTACTCTTCAGTGACACCCAAAGCCAGTTATATCATTTAATATGACATTTGCATTTAATACACATGTTTGTGTTTAAACGCAAGTAGCATCAGTTGGGGAGAGCTGATAATTATCAGAATCACAGTGGCAAGGGAGGGGAGGAGCTTAACCCTTTCTTCCCCTATTGTGGTCCTGAAGTGAACCCCTCTGGCTTCTCTGAGGCCGCAAGCCTATCTGCACATGCCAGGGAATAAATCCTATTGAACTTTTCGATGCATAGGATTGCATTGTGAAAGTGTTATTTGTATGGAGAGACAGTGTGCTGTCATAGAGTGTTGAACTATTACATGGGCGACCAGAGTTCAATTCCCCACTAAGCCATGAAGCTTACTAAGTGATCTTGGGTCAGTCACTATCTAACCCCCCTCACAAGGTTGTTGTGTGTGGATAAAATGGGGAATGCAGAACCATGTACACCACTTTGAGGAAAAGGTGGTATATAAATGTAATAAAATAAATAGTAAATTTGTATGGAGAGGACCCCCCCCCCTCCCCATTAGCATCGGATGGAAAGTTCTTCCCAATGCAAATAGCACTTTCAAAGGGAGGTTTTCCCCCCTACCACCACACCAGAGAGTGAAAGTATTTAAGTTCTTCCTCTATATCTGCTGCAAGCCCGACAATTAATCATCTTTCCACAAGCTGATGATATTTGCATTAAAAAACAACTTGCGTCTTAAAGGCAAATAAATTTTTTACTTGATATCTAGTTTTTTCCTCCCTTTGTCTCATAGTAGGGCTGGCCATGCCCTTTAAGAGAGAGCCTTTCTGTACAAATAAAAGGTCTCATTGAGGGTATGCACCATTCCTGGCTGTAGGCAGAGGCTTACATGACTGGATTTCTCAACATACACCTTACATGTAGAAGACTGGGCAAGACCACACCACCCTGGTATCTCATTATCTATATCTAGGTTTTGTTTGGACAGAGCCGTAGCTATTGGGGGGTGAGGTGTAGCCTGTTTTTTTGCCCCGGTGAAGCCTCTAGAGGGGCGCTATTGATGCTCCCAGCCTGTGTGCATGTGTATGCAAATGTGCATGTGAGGGGAGCCAAACTGGTTTTTTGACCCGGTTTGGAGGTGCATTTAATCATCTGAGCCAGCACATACAGACGGAAGAGTTTCATCCCACATGTTTACTACCTCAGGGAGAACTAAGCCCAAGTATGCCCTAGGCCCAGCTTTTGCTTCGGACACCTAAAACTTCTTTTTTTTAAGACTCTGTTGTGATATCTTCTTGCAATATGTGGAAGGAGGATACATACTCGGGCTGCACAATGCTGACAATGCTTCTGTTTATTCTTCCCTTTCTTAACAAATAATAATCTGGGCAGAGAAACACTCCTGCTCAGGAAAATTAGGAAGCTTGCATAGCCTCCAAAGCATTAAAACAAAACAAAGTCTCAACAAAAGGGTCACGGAATAGCAAGACACTGCTGTGTTTGTGTGTGTGCAGTATAGAATAGTCCTACTGACCACATGAGCTCTCTGTTCCCACAGAGCAATTGTTCAACAGGGACACACGTGACCACCAAAGAATAGAAAATAGAAAATGGGATGCCCCAATGGTGTGTTCATTGAAGTATGGTGGGGCCTAGAATTTGTCTCTGTCATGAGTGCAATGGGGGTGTCATGGAGGCATCTACAGAGGAATGGGAGTTGGAGCTGGAGGACCCTGGTGAGGGTCCTAGCAAGATGTGGGTAGTGGAATCAGGACCTGCCCAAGCCCAGGGAGGGGTCTAGCTGAAATCTGGATCCAGGGAAGAGGATGTGAGCTCATCCACACTTCTGCTTGGCCTGTATTTTGCCCTGTGAAAATCCTGCTGAGCCTTGTCACCTGTACCGATGTACCAATCTGCGTTGAGCATGAAAGTCTTTGGCAGAACTGGGAGTTTGAGTTCTTCATCTGGCAATGAGGGCCAGGACAGTCTCATATACATCAAACATTTAAAGCACATTTCCCCTCTCAACTGTAGTTTGTTAAAGGTGCTGGGAATTGTAAAACTGTGAGGGGTAAACTACAGTTCCCATTATTCTTTTATTGCGGTGGTGTGTGTGTGAGAGTGAGAGAGAGAGAGAGAGAGAGAGAGAGAGAGAGCATTATTTAAATGTGCGGTGTGCATGTAGCCACAGCCCACAGGAAAACCTGAATGGAGATAATAAATACATTATCTGAGGGAAATACTACATTTCCTCCTGAGAAAACATTGTGGCCTGTATGATAAAGCAGTATCTCTGAAACAGAAAAACAGCCTTCAGAGGGTGTATGAACTATGTGAAACAAAAGAGAAATGTGCAATGATTGCACAGGGAAGTGGAAGGGCCCTTAATCTCATCCTTTCGGCCAGGACCCCATCTTTTGAGATCACTGATTCCAGCAGGGTCGGCCCAAGACATTTTTTGCTGCCTGAGGTGAAGGACAATTTCTCCATCTCCCCCATTCCAGAAGCTGATCATACGGCCAGTTGAATTTTCCTTCAGCACTCCCAACTGGGCAACATTATTCACAGCATCCAATGGCAGGATAGCTCAGGGGTATGTGTGTGCAGAGCAGGTTCTGTCTTCCAAAACCTCACCACCTCTCCCTGACCCTGGGCATCTGCTCCCTAAGGTGGCTGTGTCTCCCTCACTTTCCTCTAGCCACTTGATCCTTCCAAAAACAAAACAAAACAACCCCTCAGTTTTCCTCCCATCTATACAGTTGAGTAACTTGCACTAGGTACACCAGGATTAATCCCCAGAACTTGTTTTCAGTACTACATCTGAATCCTGGAACATATAAAATAAGAAAGAGCTTTTGGGTTTCTGCAGGGCTCACTCTCCTAATCCTTGGGTGGCTACAGCAGTGTCCCTTCCGGCATTTGGGCGAAGCTGTGTGTGTTTCCCAGTCACAGGTCAAGGAGAAGGCTTGACTTACCTTCTCCTTGAAATCTGTTTTTTTCTATGATTCCAGCCCCAGGATCTCTCATTTCTGAGATCAACTGCTGCAGGCAGCACATATCAGGCTGTCAGTGTTTCCTTTCATCTATCTTCAGTTCCCTACTGTGCCCTCACCCGACTGTAGGAAGACAGGGAGCTGCCTTATACTGAATCAGGCTGTTGGTCCATCTAGGTCAATATTGTCTACACTGACTGGCAGTAGCTCGCCAGGGTTTCATGTAGGGGGGGGGTCTCTCCCTGCCATATCTGGAGATGCCGGGAATGGAGTCTGGGATGTTTCGTATGCCAAGCAGATGACCTAAGGCTTAGTTCCCCAAGGGAAGTAGGCTTTTAGGGACATTGTAACTTCCCCCGACCCCTCAGATGTGTGGTCTTTGCTGCCTGTGACTGGTGGCAGCCCCTGTGGCTGGGTTACACAATAAAGCTGCCCTTCGCCTCTCCCTGCTTCGAACAAACAAGCTTCAGCATGTTGAGGAGATAACACACAGTTCCATCTGACTTCTTGACAGCACAGGAAACCCACATGCGCCCGAGCCGAAGGAAAATCCCAAAGAAACGCAGGAAGCCAGGCTCATAACAGGCAGGAAATACGAGAACACTTGCTGACATTCCAGAACAGGGAGTGAAACAGTGCCTGTTAATCCCCGAAGCCAGCACTCTGGGCCCCCTGAGCTGTTCCTTAATGTCCATTCACACAACATCCCCCGCATTGACTCCTGCTGGAAGCGTAATTGTGTTTAGCACGTTTTGTACATTTCTCTGATCGCTTTTAGGCATTTCATTTAAATGAGGCTGATAATAGTCTCTGGCCTACAGGCATCTCAGATAGAAGAAACCATTTTTTTTTAAAGCAATAACCATCTCACCACCTGTGTGTCTGTCTTTTATTTATATCACCTTCTACTATGGGTTACACTGATGGTCTCTACACCACTATTCTTCAACCATGGGCCCCCAGATGGAGCTGGACTACAACTTCCATAATCCCTGACTATTGACTAAGATGGCAGGGGATGGTGGGGTCTGTAGTCCAACAGCATCTTGGAACCGATGGTTGAAGAACATAGCTCTGCACCTTATGTATGCACCAGACCCTTGGCATGTTGGAGACCCAGTTCTCATTGAGGTGGTAAATCTCTTATTGGACCTTACCACTTCAGACTAGAGGTAATAACTGGCATTACGTAATGCTATCTGATGCAAACCCCCCCTCTAAATCCCCCCCCAAAAAACTAGCTGTCAGACGTAAGGGTTTAAAGCTAGCATTCTGACAGGCATAGAGAACTATGACTCTCCAGATGTTGTTGGACTCCAACTTCCAACTAACTTAGCCAAAAGTTAGGGATGATGCGTGTTGTTGTCCAACATCTGGAGGGCCATAGGTTCTCCATCCCTGATTTAAATGGTAGGAGAGATGATTTACATTAGAGGCTAGAACAAATGGCCCAGATAAGGCATTGAAATATTTTCACTGGCCATTAAAAAGAATCTGAACAAGTATAGAGTCATCTGGCAGACATGTTTTAGGTCTGCTTTACATGCTAATGTGATGAGCGGGGTACAAGTATTCTTAACAAATACAGTCATACCTCCGGTTGTGAACGTGATCCGTTTGGGAGGCACGTTCACAGCCCGCAGCATTCGTAGCCTGAAGCGCTGCGTTTGCGCATGTGCGTGACGTGATTTGGTACTTCTGCGCATGCGCGTGATGTCATTTTGCCTTTCTGCGCATGTGCGAGTGCCGAAACTCAGAAGTAACCCGTTCCGGTGCTTCCAGGTTCGGCGCGGTCCACAACCCAAAAACGAGCAACCTGCAGTGTTCGTAACCCGAGGTATGACTGTAACTAAATTAAAAGTAAATGTAGATCCTAGATGTGTGTCAAACATATATGCAATGTCAGGGAACCATAATTGGCTGTGGTAGGAATATTTCACAGCAAATGTTTCTGTAATCATTCATTGCATGTAATATGTGGGGGTGTACCTTATCTGTATGGAAGAGCTGGAGAATCCCAGGCCTGGGAAGCTAACTTTTTCATTTTCTTCAGACTAGAAACTACCTGGATTACTAATCAGGCCATTTCAGACCAGCTAAAGTCTCCTAGTTGTCTTTAACGGCAGACACACATTGAACTCTTTGCAATAATCATAGTGCACTAGTTATATTTTCTTCACTACAGTCTTCCCCAATTCTTTTCTGAATATTCAAGGTATTCTGTTGTCCTTGACAAAGTCCCAAAGCAATGTTTAAATGTCATTTGTTTTTAATTAGGCACACTGTTTGTTGCTGTCCCCAGATGCTCCCTATTGGTTCTCAAAGGCTACCCTGACCAGATCAAGGAACAATTAAAGAAGCTTTCAGAAAGAGTTGGATCTATGTACAGTAAGCCCAGGATCCAGACTTCAACAATGTTGTTGTTGTTCAGTCGTTCAGTCGTGTCCGACTCTTCGTGACCCCATGGACCAGAGCACGCCAGGCACGCCTATCCTTCACTGCCTCCCGCAGTTTGGCCAAACTCATGTTAGTAGCTTCGAGAACACTGTCCAACCATCTCATCCTCTGTCGTCCCCTTCTCCTTGTGCCCTCCATCTTTCCCAACATCAGGGTCTTTTCTAGGGAGTCTTCTCTTCTCATGAGGTGGCCAAAGTACTGGAGCCTCAACTTCAGGATCTGTCCTTCTAGTGAGCACTCAGGGCTGATTTCTTTGAGAATGGATAGGTTTGATCTTCTTGCAGTCCATGGGACTCTCAGGAGTCTCCTCCAGCACCATAATTCAAAAGCATCAATTCTTCGGCGATCAGCCTTCTTGATGGTCCAGCTCTCACTTCCGTACATTACTACTGGGAAAACCATAGCTTTAACTATACGGACCTTTGTCGGCAAGGTGATGTCTTTGCTTTTTAAGATGCTGTCTAGGTTTGTCATTGCTTTTCTCCCAAGAAGCAGGCGTCTTCTAATTTCGTGACTGCTGTCACCATCTGCAGTGATCATGGAACCCAAGAAAGTGAAATCTCTCACTGCCTCCATTTCTTCCCCTTCTATTTGCCAGGAGGTGATGGGACCAGTGGCCATGATCTTAGTTTTTTTGATGTTGAGCTTCAGACCATATTTTGCGCTCTCCTCTTTCACCCTCATTAAAAGGTTCTTTAATTCCTCCTCACTTTCTGCCATCAAGGTAGTATCATCAGCATATCTGAGGTTGTTGATATTTTTTCCGGCAATCTTAATTCCGATTTGGGATTCATCCAGTCCAGCCTTTCGCATGATGAATTCTGCATATAAGTTAAATAAGCAGGGGGACAATATACAGCCTTGTCGTACTCCTTTCCCAATTTTGAACCAATCAGTTGTTCCATATCCAGTTCTAACTGTAGCTTCTTGTCCCACATAGAGATTTCTCAGGAGACAAATGAGGTGATCCGGCACTCCCATTTCTTTAAGAACTTGCCATAGTTTGCTGTGGTCGACACAGTCAAATGCTTTTGCGTAGTCAGTGAAGCAGAAGTAGATGTTTTTCTGGAACTCTCTAGCTTTCTCCATAATCCAGCGCATGTTTGCAATTTGGTCTCTGGTTCCTCTGCCCCTTCGGACTTCAACAATGGAATGCTGTAAATGCTTGAGACAACATACAGTAGCTATTTGTTTTTGTTTGCTTATTTAAAAAGATATTCCCACCAAATTTAAAATGGGTTGCTTTACGATCATCGAATCAGAGAACCGTAGAGTTGGAAGGGACCCTGAGGGTCATCTGGACAAATTAAAATAGTAATCCAGTTACAGTTTTAAAATATACATTTCAGTGTACAGTACATCTAAATAATAATGTTCTATGGTATTTATGAGGTGAATCTCAAGGGAGAATTGATTCCAGCATTAAAACTGTCTCAAAAATGACTCTACCTGGAACCACAAATTATGGACTAAAGAAAACAGAAGCAAGGCGTCTTCGTGTGACCTCAGAAACGGGAAAAAATGAATATTTCCCTAAATAATGTAATGTTGGGCCATCTTAACTCTCCTTTTATTATGCAATAAATAGAGATTGACCTTATCCATGCAGAAAGCGCTCTCCTTTTTTCCATTGTAATAGTCTAGAGGGAATCCTTTTCATTCAGACAGATCCTCCTCTGCTCTCTCTGTAATTTCTCACTACTGTAAGGTAAAGGTAAAGGTACCCCTGACCATTAGGTCCAGTCGCGGATGACTCTGGGGTTGCGGTGCTCATCTCTCTCTATAGGCCGAGGGAGCCGGCGTTTGTCGGCAGACAGCTTCCGGGTCATGTTGCCGGCATGACTAAGCCGCTTCTGGCGAACCAGAGCAGCGCACGGAAACGCCGTTTACCTTCCTGCCGGAGCGGTACCTATTTATCTACTTGCACTTTGACGTACTTTCGAACTGCTAGGTGGGCAGGAGCAGGGACCAAACAACGGGAGCTCACCCCGTCGCGGGGATTCAAACCGCCAACCTTCTGATTGGCAAGCCCTGGGCTCAGTGGTTTAGACCACAGCGCCATCTGCATCCCTGTACAATCTCACTAGTGTACAATGTACTTTTATCTCAAGCAGTAATATCTACCCACTAGCTAAAAGTAGCCCAGTCAAGCACTCTTGCTCACTTTTAAAAGAGCTGCAGCAACTGGTTGAACTCTTTGAGCAGAGCACAGGCACAAGTGTGGGGGCCTTTGTTTGAAAGTATTTGCTATTAAGTCTCAGCTGTAACTATTCTGAGGCAGGTACCTTTGATAACTATTTGCTGCCTTTCCATGACACTCAAAATCAGCTGCCAGGGGCCTAACTAATAGGTGAAGACTTTGTGTAAGAACAGGAAATTCAGAAAAGCAAGAGTGGCAGATAAGACATGGCAGACTGTGATGTAAGAACCAAGGCCATGCAAAACGCTTTGGAAATAGGCCTAGAACACTTTTTCTTGTTTCTTTTTTAGATGGCAGGAGGCTGAGATGGTGGGCGCTGGGTGCCACCCATTTAGCTCATGTCTTCATCCAGCTTTGACTCAAGCATTGCTCCTGCTTATACTGAGTTGAAGAAAAAACAACTCAGGGCAGAAGTTCCTTAAGCCAACTCAGGACAGCACACTGCAGTTTCTCCATATCCTGAATATGCATTTAACTGCCTCTTAATAATAATAAATTGCCTTGTAGACAATTTTTTCATTGCTTCAGTATTGCATCATCAAGAACTTGTTTCCATGCGAAAGGCGGAAAATATATTTATATAATTAGCTCTCTTTATTAGGTTTAGCCACTGGAAAAAGAATCCAAGCCAGAGTAATAGGGGCATTCTTGCCAGGTCTCCACAGAACACCAAAACTGCTCCAAGAACAAGTCTGAGAGCCTCTGCTTGAGCTGCTCAGCCTCAACCTCAAAGGGACAATGGATTTCTCAGCAGATACCCTAGACCAGTGATGGCGAACCTATGGCACGCGTGCCAGATCTGGCACGCAGAGCCCTCACTGCTGGCACGCGCACCATCGGCCCATCCGTGCTGTTGTTGTTCGCCACCACTGGCTTAGAGGAAACAGGGCTGTGGGCGGGGCAAAGGCAAAGGGCGCCCTCGTTGCGCAGGCGCGGGATGCGTGAGAACGCTCCCATAAACTTAGGTCAATTAGACTCCCGAGCAGAGTACACATTTCTGATTGTTCATCTTTGCAGTGGCGTTTTTGTTTCCCCGCGGTGCCTGGATTTGCGGCAACGCCGTAATATTAGCAGTGAAGTACACTGCAGGACTGTTGTAAGAAACACTTGATCACGGCTTGCGAAATGTGGAACCCGGAAGTCCCACATCCCCAAACCGGGATTGTCTTTGTTTCTGTGCTCTAGAGATCCGGCATTGCTCGGTGCAGGTGTGTGGCGGGAGGTGAGAAAGACCGGCCCGGCTTGGAGGCGTCGCCGCTCTTGCGCAGCAAAGTAGAGCCTCCCTGTCAAGGGGCCGTCTACCTCCAGCGGCCCAGCTCCTCCGCCCGCCGGGTGGCATGGAGCTTCCCTGTCTATGGGCAGCCCACCTCTAGTGACAGGGCTTCTCGTGGCCCCTGAGTGGTTCTCTCCTCCCTCCCTCCCGCCGGTCCTGGCCATGGCTGCTGCTTCGGAGCATGAAGCAACAACAGCCGCTGCCTGCTGGGCGGCGGTGCGAGCTCTGCTCCCGAGCACACGGACCGGGTTGGGACTGGGATCGCTGGGGCTGGGGGCGGAGGGGGCCCGCGTGGTGCTGCTGCTGGATGCGGCGGCCGCCTTGGTGTACCCAGGCGATGCGGGCGAGGAGTCTCTGGGCTCGGAGAGAGCCCGCCGAGCCTGCCTGGAGCTGGGCGAGGTGTGCGACTACTCTTGGGAGCGGCTGCACGTGGGGCCGTGGCGGGCAGTGAGCGCGGCGTGGCGGCGGGCGTGGGCGCTGGGCTGCCTCTTCCGCGTGCTGAGCCTGTGCCGGGCACGAGGGGCCAGTCGGGAGGCGCTGCGCCT
Organism: Lacerta agilis; assembly: GCF_009819535.1. Classification (NCBI taxonomy): domain Eukaryota; kingdom Metazoa; phylum Chordata; class Lepidosauria; order Squamata; family Lacertidae; genus Lacerta; species Lacerta agilis. Next base: position 68,514,249 of record NC_046313.1, read on the forward strand.
CTGCGACCTGGGCCTGCTGCTCGGCACGCCTGTCCTGGACGACGTCATGGGCAGGCTAGTCGCCGTCCTCCAGCAGCACCTGCCACCCGAGGAGCCAGCAGAGAGAGCCCGCGCAGGAGCACCCCCGAGGAAGGTACCAGCTTGCAAAGGGACCCCTTCGCCCGCCCCCTTCCCGTCTGCAAGAACAGCTCCCCTCTCCAGCCCTCATAATCAAAGGCGAGCCTCGCTGCGGCTGGATCAAGCAAAAGGCGAGCAGTCTATTGCAGCCTCCTGTTTTTGTACGATGGCCAGCCAGGTGCCCCAATCAGGTGCCCCAAGGGGAAACCCCCACTCCCTCACAAGCAGCACCCCCAGCTCAAGATCAACCCCCTTCTGCGGTCTCCAGCAACTGGTACTCGGAAGCATTGCTGCCTCCTGCTGTGTGTGTGTGTGTGTGTTTTTTGGCGCTTTGGCAGAAGACAATGTCTGCGCTGCATGTTAGTTCCAGCGAAGCTATTATTTGTCATTTATTTCTGTTCTCCCCCCCCAAAAAAAGCTCAGCAGCTTTGGGGTGCCCCCCAAAAGCTCCAAAACTTTGGTCGGCAGCTCCCCAAAAAAAGCTCAACCAGTTTGGGCACTTTGTGATAAATAAGTGGGTTTTGGTTTACAGTTTGGGCACTCGGTCTCTAAAAGGTTCGCCACCACTGCCCTAGACATTCTCTTGCAAACCTCTAACTTAGCCATTCCTTGCAGCTCATTATTGCAAGCCACTCGTGCATCACTCTACACCAATGATGACAGACCCCTGCTACTGTTTAAATAAGCATTTTTCTGTCATTAAGGAGAGATGAGTCAAAGGCCTGGAACATGCTTTTGCCAGAGGTTGGTGATTCTCTTTCAACTTCCTTCTGCCTCTCATTCACCCATGGGAGTGCAAACAAGTCAGAAGCTGAAGTGAATCAAGGTACTGTTATTTTAAAATAACTCCTGGCATAAAATGAATCCTATTGGCGCATCTATATCCCCACCATCACTGGTGCCAATCTCCCACGTCCTAGTCACCGCATCAGCAAGCCAGTGTAGTTGCAATACTTCTGCAGCACTTGGAAATATCTGGTCGACCTTGCGTTTCCAGTGATCTCAGTTTGAAGGTAAGGACACATCTCAGTATCCTGATAGCAGGATTTCCTCTGCTTGTCAAAATGCTGATGGTGATGCCAGAAGAACTGAGTCAGCATTTGAGCCTCGGTTCCTTCCTGCCCCAAAGATGCAACTCTGCAGTGTTTTTCAGGATCACGAGATTAAAAGGAAATGAAGTCTTCCAGAGAGTTCCTGACTATAGTTACCTACTTGGCTATAGACTCACACAAGGAATCTCAGCAGTACAGGAGCAGTGAATCCTCACTGCAGCTGGAAGGGGGGAATGGGGAATAGTGCAAGAGAAGAAAATCACAGTATCACTCATGCAGAAAAGTTGGAGAATGGATTTGTTTATTTTTTAAAGAGAGTGGGATGGTTCAGTATTCTTCAAGATATGGCACCACCCTCCCTACCCACAACTCCACTTGCAGCAAGTTACTCCGCTCTGTTGCAAGGGGACCTGCAATCCTGTAAGACCATTTTCTTAATCTTAAAGGGAAATATTCCATCTCGAAGCTGAGTGTATGAATTTGCCTACGTGGGCATTCGGGCATTAAGAGCCTGTTCTCTTCACTTTTGGAAATCAAAGAGTAATGTGGGAGAGACTGGGGTTGGCATTTGGAGCCTAGTCCTAGATATCCAACAAGAAATGAGGCATGGAATATGGTTTACATCTCATGTTAAATTGGGATCCTGCAGAGGATGTCATGCTGGGTTGCACTGAGTATGGGAAACATTGGGTTATAGCCAACTAAAGTTTTACTACCTGAGGTGGTCCTGTCCATTAATTTTGATGGCTCTGCTCTATGACTAACACTGGATACGACTCATGATTTACAGCCGCACATCCCATTCTCTAGAGGGCTCAGAAGAAAACAAACTCAGATGAGAACATTCCAGAATTTGTGCTGACATAAAGATCCTTCTGACGCACAACAGGATGCCCAACCAGTACACTGCTGAGCACCAGCAGGTTGTGCTGCTTTATACCGAGAGGATTAAAGGCTCTAAGGCTGGTGTGGGGAACCTTTGGCCCTCCAGATATTGCTGAACTACAACTCCCTGGCTGAGGCTGATGGAAACTGCAGTTCGGCAACATACAGAAGGCCAGAGATTCCCCATTACACTTAAAGAAACTTAAAACACAACCCTATGCCTGTTTACTCTGAAGTAACTCACACTGGGATTCCCTAGTGAGTATATTGTTCTATGCCACCCCACTCTCCATGAGCGGAAGAAGAGACTCCAGAGATTCCAGGCATTTAGCCAGGGTTCATGTTTCCTTTTGGAAATGAGGCACAGCAGAGACTGTGGTATCTTTATGGTATATGGTTCATTTACACACATATATAACTTGAGCCTGTGGTGGAAGAGGCTCACAGCATTAACACTCCTATAGGGTTTTGCTTCTCCCATGGCTAAGGCCTTGAATCCAAACAGAAATCTGCCATGCCTCTCTGAGGCTCTGCTCCAGTTTGCTGCGTTTTATAGGCTGGTACTATTTTCTGCCACATCCCAGCCAGCTGCAATCATAAACTCAACCCTGCTTCGTGTATCCTTCTGTTATGTATTGAAATTCTCACCCTAGGCCACTAGGGGTGTGTGTATATAGTTCATTCTGCTGCAGTTTTCACTCAGGTCCGCACATGCAAATGAGGGATTGAAAAGTGACGTTCAGGGATTGGGTAACTACAGAAAGTTGTTACTGCTGCTTTGTAGCTGAGTTCTATATAAGCAGGCTGCTGAGCCCTTCAGCTCACTTCTGTTCCAGCCTGAGAATAAACAAGAGCTGCTTGGAAATCACTGTGTCGTCTGCTATGTCCACCCACTACTTAACACCTTCTGTGAAAGGAGGGGCTCACACCCACCTGGCACAGATTGTTTGCTTTGTTCATCGCCTATTACCTTCCTTTCGTTGTCCATAATGGCTCTTCTCCCATGCAATTTCCTGAATGGGAAACTGGTTTGGCCTCATTTTAACACTTGGCTAAATCCAGCATCTGGAAGGTAAGCCTTGATTAAACTCCAGTACCCACTAGAACAAGGAATTTAGGGGGGTCAAGGCACCCACAAACTCACAACAATATTTAGGGATGCAGCATCAACATATCATTTTTTGATCCAATATATTAGAATTTTGTGTAGACATGGTGTCCATGGTGACATGGTGTCTCTACAGGGAAAGGAAAGAAGTCTCTGGCATGGTACTGGGCACACCTTACACTGCAGATCTTGACCCCATTGGCTTGTATAGGAAGTGCTGCTGTGAAGAGCAAGACCTGGCCTGGCATCTCAAGAACCTGGATCAGCAGAAGAGGGAACTGGCAACAGAGCACAGCTACCTGGAGCAGTACTGGGGTTTTGCTGCATGGTTCAAAGGCAGGTTTGTCTTCTGGGTTTGGCAGTGCCGGGGGGGGGGGGGGGACTGTTCCAGGAAGGGCTGAGTTAGGGATTTTCCACTAGGAGCTGGAGAAAGATTTCCTTCATATATCTCTTTTGTACATGATTTACCAGGATCCAAAGAACCACACAACTCGCCCTGCACACTTGTGAGAGGCTTTCTCAAACTGCAGTGCCCCCCATACCATGTCCCCTGGCAGGCAATGTTCAAGACTGACAAGACTCTAGAAAGCAGCCTGAGATATGGCAGGAGGGTCTGCAGTTCAAAGAAAGACGGGCAAAGGTCAAAAGAATTTGAGAAGAGGCCTGCTGCATCAGCCCAAAGTCTTTTATCTAGGCCTTCTTCCTGTTTCTCACAGCAGACAATGGGGAGCCCGCAAGTAGATCGTGAGGGCAAGAACACTCTTCCACAGCTATTTCTTTGCAATTGGCATTTAGAGGCATATTGTCATTGATCCTGGAGGTATCATATAACCATCATGACGATTAGCCATGGATCATCCATGTATTTATCTAATCCAGTGCTTGAATTACAGGGAGGGGGGAAATTCCAGCCCCCTTGCCCTTTTTTTGGGCAGCTATTGTTTTTGGAACTTGACCTGTGGGGGAGAGTGAGCATAATGAGGCTAAAAAAGAGGTACATGGCTAGGTAAAAACCTGTGGATTTCATTCAGAACTCCAGACATCCATACCCACTGTATATCAAACATATGAGTGCCTATGGAAGCCAGTTATTCCTTTACACCAGGGGTCAGCAAACTTAACCGTGCCTTGGGCTGGTGTCTCCAGCGCTGATTGCGTGGCGGGTAAGAGCAGGTGGTGGCAGCGGGTGTTGGGGGTCGCCGCAGGCCAGATAAACAAGTCCCTCGGGCCTTATACGGCCCGCGGACCTTAGTTTGGGGACCCCTGCTTTACACCTTTTAAGTTTCAAGGGTTTCAACTGCGTTTGAGACAGGCTCTTTGTTAGGCCAGGCCTTTGGATGGCACAGCAGGAGAAGGAATAACGGGGAGGTGGGAGGATGCAGTGCTGCAGGAAAAACATCTAAAGTGCAGGAGCAACTGCCCTACATTTGGACCGAGCTCGATGCCAGGGTATCTGAATGGCAGGACGGTTATGGGGACAGGAGTTGTGTTCGGGAAAGGAAACAGCCAGTGAGTCACCCCTCCAGAAGGTTCAAGAAGGAATAGAAGGAACAGCTGTTCAAACTCAGTTCCATGCCAGCTCTGTGGGTAATGTGGAGAGACAACACTGTACAACATACACTCAAACAAGGCATGGAGCCAAAGAGTCAAAGATCTGCTGGGACAGTATCACAACACATTTATTAGAACCTACTAAATTTTAAAATGTGAAATGCAAGCTTTTGAGTTACACAATACTTTCCCTTAAACTGAATTTTATTTTATTCTCTTTTTTAAGAAAACAAAACATTTTTTACAGGAAGACAGAAAACATGTTGTTAAGCCCTGGCTTTCGATTTGTTTTGGTCTGTCTTGTTTATTTTGGAGTACTGTATTTAGACTGTACCAAAAAAAACAAAAGTTATCGAGGCAGCTTAAAAGGTAAAGGGACCCCTGACCATTAGGTTCAGTCATGTCTGACTCTGGGGTTGCGGCGCTCATCTTGCGTTACTGGCCGAGGGAGCCGGTGTACAGCTTCCGGGTCATGTGGCCAGCATGACAAAGCCGCTTCTGGCGAACTAGAGCAACACAGAAATGCTGTTTACCTTCCTGCAGAAGCGGTACCTATTTATCTACTTGCACTTTGACGTGCTTTCGAACTGCTAGGTGGGCAGGAGCTGGGACTGAGCAACGGGAGCTCACCCCATTGCAGGGATTCGAACCGCCAACCTTCTGATCAGCAAGTCCTAGGCTCTGTGGTTTAACCCACAGCGCCACCCCCACCTGGGTCCCTATCGAGGCAGCTTACAATACAGCAAAATAGACAATACTATGGACAGTACTAGAGCGGGGCAAAGGTATATATAAATTTCTCCTCTTAGTTCTCTGATGTTCCAGCAAGTGCCAGTCTGTAGTAGTTGAAACTCCTGCCCAGAAACTGACTGTGTGTTAGTCCCTTGAAGGTCAGGGCTTCCTCACTGGTTTCTGTTTTGTCGGGGTTTGGGTGCTGGAGCTCCTCGTGCACAAACTTGGACTGCTCATGCACGAGGTACCAGTAGCGGGGAAAGCGGCCAGCGTTCCGCGTGCTTCTGAGCACGGGCGCCGACCAGGTCTCACAATCTGAAGGTTGAGTAAGCCGGGTGATGACTCCGAAGGTGCATGAGTTCTTAATTGCCTTTTAAAGAAGAGTGTTGCCTCGAGAAATATGATATGCCCTGACTCTGAATAGATAGATTAACTTTTAAGGAAATTAAAATTTTTACTCTAAACCTTTTACTCCCCCTTTTACCCCAAAGAAAGACAGACACCGGTTATATCTTTAGTGGCCTTGGCAGAACCCGCGTAGGCTCGTCCCCTAAGCTAAGTTCTCCTAGACTCAAAGTCCCTGCGCGCCCAATCTTCCGCGAGGCTAACTAAATAAACTAAAACCGAAATATCTTCCGCAAGCCTAGCCCTAGGCTAAACCTAAAGAAACCTAACTAAAGCTAAACCGAATGATCTTCCGCGATCTAACTCTAACTAAAGGAAAAACCCATCCAACCCATCCAGCCCGCTCCCAATACCCTTAAACTAAACCCTGACTTCAACTGAAAGAACTAAAGAAGAACGTGCCTAAGCGGGGAGCCTCAGACTTTAATTTAGGAACAAACGTGACATCATGATCAATGCCTCAACCAATAAAATCACTGTTGCTGCCCTCCAAAAAGGCGGGAAGCAAGTTTAACGCTCATTAATAACTTTGAACATGACCGGAACTATAAAATAAAGGCGGATTAATCTCATTGGTGAACCAAACCATTCATTCTTACTTTCGCTTTCGCTTTTGCGCGTAGCAATACCAAAAGTAGTTCCTGAAAACCTCATCAAACAAACAAATAAATGTGGATCCTATAGCGGATCCGTGCAGCGTATTCCGACACTGTTTTCTCTTATAGACCAGCCACTGGGCTCTGGAAGCAGGTGTTGGAGGTGTTGGAGGAGCAAGGATGTTAGATGCCTCCTCTCAGTCCTCAGAGGTTCCAACTGCTGCTGGGACAGTTGAAGGTTATGGAGGAACTTATTGAACTGCGTTGTTCTCATATGACATTCTTCTTTTTTCAGCAGAATCTCACCTGGGTGAATCATCCAAGCAATCGTAGACCATGACTGTGAGGACACTGTAAGGGTTGATAATTCCCTGACGTTGTGGTTGGAGCAGGCAAGGCTCCCAAGAGATAACGCCCCTTTCTTTGGCAACCTATTATGCAGGTCTTCTATGTTTCCTACTTTCCTCTGCTGATGAAAGATTGATTCCGGCACGTAGTCAGGAAGTGACATTTTTGCCTTCCCATCCACACAGGACAGGACAGGACAGCACAGAACACAAAGAAGACAAGGAAACACCCCCAACTCACTGCGCCCCCAACATCCCACTCCTCAAAATGAGTCAACAGGAAATCTACCTATGACAATGCCTGCAGAATGCTTCTCAGCTCAAAGCAAATCCCTGATCTGACCCTAAAATGGTTTGATTTTTATTCCTTTCATCATGGTGTCCTCAATTGTGCTGAATGTCCCACTACCACCCAAAGAAACCCTACTTTATTTTCAAATAATTTCTTCATTTTATAATGTATATTATAAGCAGGGGTGTTTAAGTCATATCATGCTGCCTTTTAAGAGGTAAATGTGTCTTTTTACCTACCTCTTTGTAAGATACCAGTCTGAATTTGAAATGGAATTGACATCTTCCAGATATTGCTTTCCTTGTTTGTTTAATTTGCAGATCGCTTCCTGCAAATTACCCTTTTTTTCGAAGCTCGGCTCTTACAAGTAGGTTGTTCAGGAAACAGTTATTAAAGAAAGATAAACCACTGTATAGCACTTGGAATAGATAGATTAGGATAGAAGAAAACTGGGCGCTCACAGGTAATTTGCAGAAGCTATCAGTATACGCCAGAGTTTATTTGGTGGCAGTGAAGGCATGCTATGCTGCCGCCATTGCATCCTCACTATGCCATTCAAGAGAGGCTTTCCAGGCAGTACTGAGCCAATTGCATTCTGGCCCAAAGGAGGCGGTAGAACCAACAGTAGCTCATTGTGACCTGTTTGCAAAATATTTTGAGGCTAAAATCACTTGTCTCTGCCGGGACCTTGATTCCACTGTTACAGCCGATGAGTCTCAAGATGTGTCCAGAACACTGGATGGTGCAGTTGTGTTGGATGAGTTCATGTTAGTAAGGCATGGACAAAGTGCTTGTCTTGGTCCAAATACCTGTGCTCTTGCCCTTCAAGGCTGATAAAAACTAGCAAGGAAGATACTGCTGTGGCAGAGAGGTGGTTAATGCCTCCTTGTGATCCCCGGGGTGGTCTCTGCCTGCTTAAAGGAGGTAGTGGTTACAACCACTTCTTAAGAAACCCTCCCTGGACTCATAAAATATAAGTAACAACCAGCCAGTCACTAATCTCCCCTTCATGGGCAAGGTCCTCAGGTGGGTGGTGACAGGCCAGATCCAGACACGGCTGGATGAAACCGATTCTCTAAATCCATTTCAATCTGAGTTAATGCCCTGTTTTTGGCACAGAAACTGCCTTGATCACCCTCCATGATTACCTCTTTCAGGAGAGAGAGAGACAAGGGAAGGCACCTCAATTAATACTCCTTGATCTCTCTGTTGCTTTCGATGCAGGTTTTTCAATCCCTTTACAGTCTGCTTTGCAACTCATATGGCAACAGCTTTAAGCACACCCACCTTATTTATGACCTTTGAATCCTCGTCCTCCCCCCTCGTTTTATTCTCTAAACAGCTATATGAGGCAACATAGGTTGAGAGGTAGTGACAGGATTTGAACTTAGGCCTCCCTGGTCCAAGAGCATCATTCTAGCCACTAAATACCAGTCGTGCCTTCAACAAGGGGCAGGGGTGGACATAGGCTGAGGCCTTGGATTTGCTAGTAGCTATTGACGTACGTGTGATATCATACATATCCAATGAGCAAGTGCAACTTTTAAAAGTTTAAAAAAAACTTAGATGGTGAAGTAAAGATAGCCTGAAGAGAAGCATCAGGGAGAGTCGGGGAAGGAAGGAAATGAGCAGATGGGGAGCAGGACTGCTGCCAGGGGAACCCCAGCTTGACTTTTATTGTTCAGGGGTCATTACAGATGGAATAACCAGAAAGGGGAAAATAATGTAAGTTGAACAAATTGGAGATTGGTTGGGAAAACAGATCTTTGCCTGGCATGTTCCAGCACTGCCCCTGCCCACCCTTCCCCTCCTGATCATGGATGTTCCACTTCTCATTTCTTCCACTACTCTTCCTTTACAGGGTCCTGGGTTAGCTTCCCAATGCTCAATCCACATAGAGAACTGCAGGAGAGGGGGGGGGGAAAGCAAAAATTAATAACCCGAGCAAGGAACTCGAGCAAGTGTGCAAACCAGGAATAGGGGCAAGCTGAGCTTTTATAGTCACATGTGTGACTATACTTGGCAAGGTATAAACTTCAAAACTAGGTATCTGCCTTAGGCAGCACAAATTACAGTTGTATCCTGGATTTTGAACAGCTTAGTTCTCGAATGTTTTGGCTCCCGAGCGTCGCAAACCCGGAAGTGACTGTTACGGTTTGCTAACTATTTTTGGAAGCCGAATGTCTGACGGGGCTTCTGTGGCTTCCGATTGGCTGCAGGACATCCCCTGCAGCCAATCAGAAGCCGCGCTTTGGTTTCTGAACGTTTTGGAAGTCGAACAGACTTCCGGAACAGATTCCGTTCAGCTTCCAAGGCGCGACTGTGCTGTCTCTAGAGGCTGCCAGGCTCCTCTTGGTATTGCTACAGCTCCACACGCATCCTGCAGGAACAGGCTCCATGGTCTTTAAATAAATAATGGGATCCTCAGAGTAAAAGCAAATCCCACGTTTGCAAACTGATCTTCCTATCAGTGTCTTCAGGGTGGGACTTTGGTCTTTCAAATTTCAGTGGCGCCCCATGTGAGGCCAAAACTCAGCGCCCCCTGCCCTTCACCTTCCGTTCTGCTCCATTCACTACATCACAGTTGTGACGCCCTGCTGCTCTTCTTAGGCTCGGCATCCAGAGTGGCAGAACCAGTTGCCAGTGGCGTAGGAAGGGCAGGGTGGAGGGGGTGCTCCGCCCCTGCTTCCAGGGGAGGGGGGGTGACACCCCCGGCCCCTCCCCCGCCACCCGGCACCCTGACTGTGCTTCTTTATGGACAGGGCTGCCCGACCCGTCACTCGCTCGCCGTCTCGCAGCAGCGCCGGCCGGATGCGCAGTGCATCCGACACATTGTGGTGCCACGACGCACATGCTGTGATGCCCCACCCCCAGGGGAGTGCCTCCGCACCGCCGCCCCGGGCAGTGAAAAGGCTTCCTCCGCCACTGCCAGTCGCGCTGCCCTAAATCCACTCCTGGTGTCTTGTCGGTATGCATTAAAACATATTCCTGGATTCTTAGAATCATTGACTCAAAGAATTGTAGAGTTGGATGGGATCATGAGAGTAATCTAGTCCAACCCCCTGTGAAACAGGAATCCTTTTGCCCAACTCACAATCCTCATGCTCTACCAACTGAGCTATCTGTGTGATGAAGAAACAGAACCTACGCAATTTGGCTTTCAATCACTCTCACTGATTTTCTATGGACAAAATTGGCTTGCCATTTCAGACAGTTAGAAGTGTAAAAGCTACATTGGAGTGTTGAGGGACACTCAACCAGTATAGCTCACACTTCATTTGTGTCCTAAAGTGCACTCTTCCTGCATGGGGGGGGATTGTTTCAGTTGGGGGCAATCCAGTGATAGTTAACCTGCTTACCAACCATCCTTGACACAGGGACTCCACACTCTGTGTGTGTGTGTCCATGCACACACTGTGACTTTGTGAGCAAGAGCATAAGCTGCACTTCCCTAAGGATCTCTCCCATACACAGGCTCTCCATGTGCCCAACACATTCATTGCTCCATTAATACCATTCTAACAGGCTAGTCCCTGTGTGATAGCATGGTCCAAAAGATTGGCTTAATATTGCAGATCGGGGCTTTTAAAAGTGGAAAAATATATGAAATATAAAAAAAGAAGATGGCGATTGCCTATATGTGACTCTTGGATTTCAACCAGCAAGGGCGAAGGAAGGAATGTGGAAGTACAGACTTAAAACCACACAGCGATACTGTTTGTTTTGATTTATCTTGCTTGTTGGATATGTCAGCGGCTGCGAAAATATTGGAATGTGAAAGCAAAGCAATAGTTATGATAATAGAGCCTTTGGAATTTGAAGCATGGGAAGCCTTAAGAAAAATTTAAAGTAATAATTTGGACAATTTGGAACTTTTTTTATAATTGGAGAAATAATTTGGAATGTAATTTGGAATGTTTCATATGATTTTGTTTTATTGGACACCTTAATAAATATGATTTGTAAAAAAAAAAATATTGGCTTAATATATGCTCAGAAAAGTCATGGCCAACAGTCTCTCTGCAATGATAATATCTATATAACTAGCGATGAGACCATTTCCCTGAGCCACCCCTTGGAAAACCAGAATAGTATACACAAAGGGGCAGCAAAATCTCTGGAGAGTTTGTAAAGCAAACAGGTGTGTGGCCCTCAAAAGGAGTCTGGAAATGTATTTGAGAAAAGACAGGAGGGGAGGGGTCTTCCTGGGTTATGAGAGGTTTTTACAGTTGCTACTGAGACAGAGCGGTGGCGAGAATAAGGGATTCAGCACTGGCCGCTGCAGTAGCCAGACATTTTGGATGGGTTCCAAGAAAAAAGGACCAGAAGCACGCGGGGGCTTGGCGGGACTGACTTAAAAGGCAAGAATGGGAATGTGCACAATGCATCTGGAACAATGGCTGAAGGGCCGAAAGGTTGCGTGGGTTGGGGGAGGGTGGCTGGATGGATGCAAGCGCCTTCTGGGTGTAAATGCCACAGAAGCAGGGGAAGTGCAGAAGGGAGGGGCACACAGGCTTGAGCTGGATATGACACAGGAGAGGAAAAATAGAAGCTCAGTCACAGGAAGACCTAGCTGAACAATGAAACCCAGGAGGCAGCGGAGGCAACACCACCCCACAGGAAAGGCAGGGTGGGATGGGGTGTGACAGCACCCCTCCAGCGCAAGGAATGTTAAACATGATTGTTGCAGAACCCTAGCCCAAGACTGAAGCCTCATTATACCAAATTCATAATAAATAGAGCCTCTCTGTCCAAAGAACCAAGACAAAGGGTAACAAAGTACACTCTCCAATCAGCCCAAGGGACCAAGGGCCACTGGGAGTCTGCACCCCTTGCCTCCCAGAAAGAACAGAACAGCAGTGGGGTGTGTTAAAGAGCAATAAAGTTTGGGGTACCCTTGCAAAAGGGGTTTACATAAACCCCATGTTTCCCAGAATACATTTCCAAAGGCATCATAAAAACATCCTAATTATGTCAGAGAAAGAAGTGTTGGTGGCAGGTAGATATCTGAGCCTCAGACATACCGCTGTCACTCAAGGCAGTGATTAAGCACTTGTCTTTAATCTCCCAAAGAAAGCATTTACATTTCCCTTTGTTATTTTTAATCAGCATCCTATATTCAGTACCTATGACTTTAGGTAGCAGGGCAGGAAAAGAGCCTTATCTGCCAAAAATCTTGAAGTGTCACAGCCAACCCAAGTAGACAAAACTTGTGGGATGTAAGCACAGAGCAGCCAAACACAACACTCCTAGAGAGGACATGAAGGTAACTCAGTCCTCCAGGCTTAACTTCCTGTTTACCTGGACTGAGTTACAGGAACCAGAAGTAGGTGTGGTCTTACCTGGGAACAACATCCCAAAGATCACTCTCCATTTTGCCTCATCTCTTGAAGAAGCAGGATGCTCTCTCAGCCTGCAGCTGAGAGAAGCAGAAGTGAAGCTTCTTTCCTCATGGAATCAGCTTCACCACATGTAAATACATTTATCTAAGTTTGTCTGCCTCCTTGTAGCCTGTACTGTGACTCTTGGATGTCCGTGAGTAAACACTTTTAAATCTAATAATCAGTGCTGTCTTGTATCTTTACTTTTAAGAGGGAACAAGGGGAATATACCAGGAATATAGCTGGCTTAAGCAAGCCTATGCAAACGTTTTTTGCTGTGTTTTAAAAGGGAATGTAAACTCTGCTAAGTTTGGAGCTTGCTCACACAAGCTGGGATTGAGATATATAAATAATATATACTCATCCACATTCCTCAACATTCCCACAAAACTGGACTAGATGGACCATCCAACAAAATAAGGCAGCTTCGCTCATTCAGCACTGGGGACATCAGAAAACTGCAGCTCTCTGTGACTTCTCTAACCACATTTTATTCCTCTCCAGCTCTGCCATTATTTTATGAAACAGTTACCGGTAACTGTCCAGAAGAACATGCTTTTTTGCACTCGTTTCCTAATAAGCTTTGCATCAATAATATTATAACACTATAACAACTACTAAGGGACAGTGGGTGGTGCTGTGGTCTAAACCACAGAGCCTAGGGCTTGCCGATCGGAAGGTCAGCGGGTTCAAATCCCCGCGTTGGGGTGAGCTCCCGTTGCTCGGTCCCTGCTCCTGCCCACCTAGCAGTTCGAAAGCACGCCAAAGTGCAAGTAGATAAATAGGTACCGCTCCGGTGGGAAGGTAAACGGCGCTTCCGTGCACTGCTCTGGTTCGCCAGAAGCGGCTTAGTCATGCTGGCCACATGACGCAGAAGCTGTAGGCCGGCTCCCTTGGCAAATAAAGCGAGATGAGCGCTGCAACCCCAGAGTCGTTCGCGACTGGACTTAACTGTCAGGTGTCCTCTACCTCTATAACAACCACCATCAAACCATAACAATATAACAGCCACCATCATAGTATTAGTGTCCTTTCAATATAAGCTCCTTTCTGGTAACGACACAAGATCTTGTGCTAGAATCTCTGGAGCAACTTGGCCTTGATTTACCTTTATCCTGAGCTATTCTATTCTCTCTTGGGCGTAGACATCCTCTCCTTTGTGATTCCACATACATGCCGCCCACTCTGAAGCCTGATAGAAATGATAAGGCTCTGAAGTTGACAAAGATTACAGCCCCGTCTTTCTTTTATACCAAGCAGGGTCTACGCTAAGGGATGGCACACAGCCAGGTGAAATCCATCACACTACTTTTAGAGTTTATCTCTGAATAGCATATGCATACTTGATTGGAGCCAACTTGGTAAGAGCAGTATAGTAATTAAGTAGCTTTTCACATTACCAGGGCAGTGGTGTGTTTTTTGGGTACAATCCATAGTTATTTGTTTTTTTCATTTGCTGCACAGACTTTCTTCACAAGGCTGTAAACTAGTTGTACGGATACAGGCAACTCCCCATTTATGTGAGGGTGATGTTTTAAGGTATGGCGAGTTTAAGTGAAATTGTGTATATTAGGGTTGCCATATTTTAAACAGCTGGCATGGGCTGCCATATGTCCGGATTTCCCCCGACACTCGACACTGGTAGAGACAGCTGTATTCCAGATATGTCTGGGAAATCCTGTACGCATGGCAACCGTAAAGCCTGCAAACACGACAGTCACTCTTTCAAACCTCAACTCTCCACAGGCCTCAAAGGTCAGTGCAAGGGCTCCTGGGATTGCACTTGCAAAGGCTCCTGTCACTTCCGGGTTTGCAGTGATGCATGTGTGCGCAAGTCGCACGTGCCTCAACCGCGTGTGAATGTGGAGTTGTTTGCACTGAATTTTCACTCAAACCGATAATATTTTTACTTGGGAAAGCATCATATTTCTTCCAAAAGAAAACTGGGTCCTCTGGTTATGAAGCACGTGATTGCTTGACCCATCACAATTATGTAACATTTGCTGCTGAAAATTTTATAAAATTATGCTCATAGAGATAGGAGGGCAAGGCAAAGAATAGTTTAACAATAAGTCTATTTGTCTAGAGTGTTCCCCTGAACTACTCCTTCTGTACAACAACTCTATTTACACTTAGGTTCCTGTCATATATCATAATTATAAAACCATGTCATCTATTGTTTGGTTTTTGGAAGGAACAACACTACTCAAGCACATTATTGTACGATTTTGTGAGTGTGTTTTGGTGTCTTTTTATTTTAAGTGTTTTAATATTAGGTGATTGTTGTGACTCATTGAAGTCAGAAGGACCGTTCTCCCTCCTCTTTCTGTGCCATCAGAGCCTGTCACAACCAGAAGCAGGATTAGAATTAGAAAGCATTCTCTACTGAGGTGGGGTGGCTAGACGCCAAATGAAGACTGACACAATCCAGGTTCCGATTCCTGCCCATTCCTGAAGCTTAGTAGGTGACCTAGTGCCAGCTGCTTTTCCCCCCAGCCTAACCAACGACACAGTGTTGTTGCCACGTCCTCCAACAAATTGGGGCAAAAAACCGAGATGCTGTCTTCCAAGGCCACACTCCTGTGCAAGATCCTCCCCTGAAGAAAGTGGCAAGATTGCAGTACCCAAAGAAAGAAACAGGATGTCCCTGTTTTCCCGGGACAGTAGAGGGAT
The DNA here is from genome assembly GCF_009819535.1 of Lacerta agilis. NCBI lineage: Eukaryota > Metazoa > Chordata > Lepidosauria > Squamata > Lacertidae > Lacerta > Lacerta agilis. Next base: position 68,529,388 of record NC_046313.1, read on the forward strand.
ACCGGTATGTTGTTGGAAGGGTAAAATAGGTGGAGGGTGAACCAGACGCGGAGGAGGAAATTTGCACGCCACCTTCAGCCCCTAATGGAAGTGGGATTAAAAATGTAATAAAATAAATACATGGATGGCATGGAGCTCTACCCCAATATGTTTCTGTTGATGGGATTTACTTATATTCAGGATTACTGCACATTTTGTGTCAAAAAAGATTTTCCCTTTAATTCAGATTGAATAGTGGAGTATGTGTACATGCAAACTCTGTGCTCAGTTGCTGGAGTAATCTGGATTTACTGCTTTGCAGGCATATTAATGCAGTGCAGTCCTAATCCTGTGGCCTATGGAGGCCAGAAGATGGGGTTATGAAGCATGTGGGTGGATGGGTCAGCTTAACTTCAAGGAGGTAGAGTAAATGGACTTCTGCTCTCTTTTAACCCTGTCCTAACTACGATCCCTTTAGCCAGGGTTCCCAAATTATATCTAAGGCTTCTACATAATATCTCAGCAGTAAGTGCCCCATACATTATACTCAAAATACAGGGCAATCAAATGCTAGGGAACATTGAAAGGGAGTGGAAAGGGCTGAGAGATGTCATAGGGGGAATAGGTTTCACAGCAATGAATTATTTTTCTGACCCCCCCCCCCATAGCAGCTTCAGATTTGTCTCCAAGTGACCCTTTCATCAGTGCCATTTATCTGATCCAGTGATGACTCTACACCAGCTGGTCTCAGTTCAGAGCAAGCGCCGCCATCTGCCCTTCTTTGTTACTCTCCAGGCTCAAAATATGACCTTCCACTGCAGAGGCAACATATTTCAGAGCCCAATTAGCCACTTCCTCTGATCTCACAGCATAGCATGTGCCCTTTGGGACTGAATAACCTTTTGTCACCGGGAAAGACTAAAAGTGCATCATCGCTGAAGTGAGGGTTGGGGGATAGGCAGGAAGGGAGAGATGGGAGGTTTTCACTCTTCAAAGCAGGAGACCTGCCAAATCTTTTCCATCCCTCTAGACCCCAGCTAAGGGGGAGAGATTTTGAAATTTATTTAATGGTTCCTGGAATGCCTTGCCCTTTCACCTTGGCAAGCCCTGCAGCGGCCTTTTAAGGTTTAAAAGGCCTTGGGGGGTAAAGACAGCTACAAACTTCAGGAGTCTAATGCCAATAAGACTTTGTTTAATTACTGAAGCAAAGAAAGCATTTTGGGATGAGTGTGAAGAATTCCTTCCATATCCAAACTGATATACAGGTATGTCACATTATTTATGCTGGGCTAATAATAGAACTGTCACAGCTAAAAATAAAATCAGACTACTTGACTCTGCATTGTGTCATTATGTCTTAAGGCAGTGGTTCCCAACTACGGGAACCACTAATTGGGGGGTCCTCAGCCCCATCCCGTGCCTCCCTCCCAACTACAGTAATTTTTTGCCATTTTTTGCATATTAGGGGCTACCCCACATTTTGTTCTAAAAACTCTGCTTTGCAGAGGTAACTATCATAGAGTTATCCAAATTTTCCAAAGTAGGGGGTCCATGGTTTATGTTTTGAAAACGGGGGTCGTCAGTAATTAGCTAACTGGGAACTACTGTCTTAAGGGAAATGGCTTAAGCCAAGCAAGTTGCAAGTCAGTGTTTTACCTGAGCTTGTGCCTCTGAAAACCTAGGGTGGATAGGATCCGGCCCAATCACCTTTTAAATCTGGCCCTCAGATGGTCCAGGCATCAGTGTGTTTTTACATGAGAATTGTGTCCTTTTATTAAAAATGCATCTCTGGGTTATTTGTGGGGCATAGGAATTCATTCATTTCCCCCCCCCCAAATATAGTCTGGCCCCCCACAAGGTCTGAGGGACAGTGGACCAATATATGTAAGAAAATGCATACAATTCAAACATTATCAGCTACAAGAACACAAAAGGAAGTGTGAATAGATTAAAGAAATCTTATTCAAGCAGGAGTTTTAACCCCTCAATTAAATCTGCATATATTTACATATAAATAGTTCTGAAGAAAGAAGCACTCTTTGTTTTTAGATAATGCATTTATATATCCCAGAAGGCATGTGAAAGGAATTCCTCTTAAATTGTTTTGTCACCCATGGACTTGTAGATGGTGCATTAATAGTTTTAAATACTGTAACAATCAGGCTCACCTTTTCAACTGATCAAAAGAAATTAAGATAAGAAATTAAGATTAACATTGCATCTCTATAGAGCAGGGGGGTCCAACCAGTTGATTACAATCTACTGGTTGATCCCGGGATGTCCCTGGTTGATCCTGGGACCCTGGTCCCCCCCCCCCCCTAAAAAAAGCTTAACAACTCTGGTCAATCCAATGGGTAGATCACTGCCTGTTTTTTTATATTCAGGTAGGTAGCCGTGTTGGTCTGATGCCGTCGAAATATATAAAAAAATTGTCCAGTAGCACCTTAGAGACCAAGTAAGTTTGTTCTTGGTATAAGCTTTCGTGTGCATGCACACGTCTTCAGATAGTTTTATTTTTTATAGTGGGAGTAGATTGCAGTCTCTTGGAAATTGGATATGCCTGCTATAGAGGAAACCTGTGTGGTGCAGTGGCTATAGTGGTAGACTGGGACATGAGAAACCAGGGTTCAAATCCCCTCTCAGCCATGAAGCTCCCTGGGTTACTTTGGACCAGTCACTGTCTGTCAGCCTAACCTACCTTGCAGGGTCGTTGTGAGGATATAATAGGAAGCGGGAGATGGATAATAAATTCCACTTTGAACAGCTTGGAGGAAAGATGAGTCACTAATATATTAGTAATGATGCTGATAGAGGAGTGCTGTTAAGCTTACTCATAGTAAATCATAGCAAATGTTTTGAAGTTAGACTGTCCTCTTAAACTGACTTTGCACAAACATTGCTTTCTATATTGTCAAGAAACAAGTGCTGTCTGCTTGAAGAAGAATCCTCTTTAAATGTAAACGCTTGCACAAAAATTTTCAAGTTATGATAATAAAACGGAGTTCTGACTTTTGTCTCTTTGTCTCACACCAAAATAAGGAACGTTTTGCTGGGCTACTGAAACCTAAATAGGCCTCTGGCTAATGATTAATGACACAGCAGAATGGAAGCAACCTCAACAAACTAAGTTGAGGTGCTGAGCAAAAAGCTTTCCACCACCATTGCAGTAACTTAGAAGGCACAGTTTTTTTACAAGAGCTCTCTCCCGATCATCACCGCGTTTTGCTCTTGAGAAGAGAGCCCACAACTTGATTATAGAGCTGCCATGGCCACAGCAGCCAGAAACTGATGGGTTTGGTTAGCAGAAGCTGGTCATATTACACAATTCCAAGGAAACCTCTCAGCAGAGGGTGAAATACCACAGCACACAGCGAAGTTGGAACAAATCGCTCATTGTCTAGGCTAAATGGGGGCCAAGCCACAATCCTCACTCCTTCCCATAACCCAGAAATTAAACTAAAAATCGTAACAGCGGCCAGGGCTGTTTGAACTGGGAAGGGGACACTCAAAGCGGCTGAAGACTGCCCCCTCATGGCCAGCAACAGCATATGAGCATGACACGCTGCCATTTCAAATGTTTTAATTTTTCATGCTTGCAGACGCTTTCACAAATCATCTCCCCGAAGGGATTTATTAAAAGCACAGACATCCCATAAGCATGGAAACTGCACAAATCCTAGTGCAATTGATGGGTGATGGTGTTTCCTGCTTGGCAGGGGGTTGGACTGGATGGCCCTTGTGGTCTCTTCCAACTCTTATGATTCTATGAAATGAATACGCAGCTGCTTTTCTGTATGTACTTGGAATAGGCAAGTGCATTTGCCACACATGATGGAACTATATGGAAGATTCAGTTTCCTATACTGAGTTCACATTCCCAGAGGAAGTGTCTCATAAAACAGATTGGCATACTAGCTTGTAAGTGTATCCATCTGTCAGGCTGACATTATGAAGAGGAACCATAGGAAACACACATACTAGTGGAATCAGTTCTAAGTTAGCATGCTGCTTACTGTCACAGTGTGATACCAAATCTAAAGAACCCATACTGGAATAGGTCAGATCCTGCTCTAGAAACCCTAATGGTTAAGGTGCGAGATACAATAAAAAAAGAGTTTGAAATTACAGTACATTCCTATTTGTCAAGATCCAGGAATCTGTTTGGTTTCATTGTGTGAAAGCAACTAGTGGCTGGAAATTTACCAAATGAATGGCCAAAGGGCACTCTGGTCCACAGGCTTGTATTTAATGTAGCTTCTAAGTCACAGTTTATTACTTCCGGCCTTTCAGAATTTTAGTTAATCAGTAGCACTGGCTTGGTTAGTTTCAAAACATCAAACTGCTACCCTCTGGTTCATTTATAGGAGCAGCTTTGACAGACAGATGCTCTGTAGGTGTCTCCAGATTTAGCATAGTAGGTTTTTTATCTTCTGTGATGTGATCAGTCATAGGAATTAAATAATTCAGCATAAATACTCAGTGCAAAAACAAAAGAAGTGGCAGTCTACACAGCTGCAGCTTATCTGATATATTACGCTTCCTGGCCTGAGAACACAGCAGTTTCAATTACTCACTACCCTCACAGCTAAAAACATGAACATCTGATGAATTGCAGGTCTTAATGTTAACTGCTACCCCTATCTCTTAGGCTCTTAGTAGGTACCTAAAATATTTGTGTGTGTATCAAACACCCATTCCTCATAGTTTTAACATAACTCATTATTTTTCTCTTCCAATTTCAAAATCACAATTTCAGAGTACATAGTTGAAACCCTTATTAAAATTGTTAAGGCCTTTGTTTAAGTAACATCATTAGGAAAAGGTAAAGGTACCACTGACCGTTAGGTTCAGTTGCGGATGACTCTGGGGTTGCGGCGCTCATCTCACTTTACTGGCCGAGGTAGCCAGCATTTGTCCGCAGACAGCTTCCGGGTCATGTGGCTAGCATGACTAAGCTGCTTCTGGCGAACCAGAGCAGCACACGGAAACGCCATTTACCTTCCCGCCGGAGCGGTACCTATTTATGCACTTGCACTTTGACATGCTTTCGAACTGCTAGGTGGGCAGGAGCTGGGACTGAACAACAGGAGCGCACCCCGTCGTGGGGATTCGAACCGCCAACCTTCTGATCGGCAAGCCCTAGGCTCAGTGGTTTAGACCACAGTGCCACCCGCACCCCTAAGTAACATCATTAGTACTGATGAATTTCTATCTAGCTGAATTTCAGCATTTCATGGTTTTCAACTTCAGTACGGTATGTCAATAGAGATATTTAGTGCCATTTTATGGATGTTATGGGCCCATCATTGATATAATAGTACTGTATTTATTGATTTTCACCATACCTAATCTAATTCAGAATCTAATGGTACAAACTTTTGTATACTACCATGAATAATGTTTTGAATTTGTCCACATATTACAATTCCAAGCAATTACCATCTACAGCAGTAGATTGAAAGACCTTGAAACCAGATAATCTCTTTGAATTCCATCAAAAATAAGATTGCCTCCATATTTCAACAGATCATATTGATTACAGTATATTGCATATACTGTGTGCCTAAGAACTTCCAGAAGGAAGCTTGAAACACAAAGAATCCTGTGGCATCTTAAAGACTAACAGCTTTATTGTGACATAAGCTTTTGTAGACTACTAGACTCTAATCTACATACTTGTCACATAACTCTTTTTTACTGTGTGCCTACCATTACATCCTACAGAAAAGTTTGGATCAAATAGACAGATATATCTATGAACTGTTTAGGTTGACAAGTTACTTTATTTTGGGTGGTGAGACTCAATTTTCTGCAAACCATTGAGAGCAACAGCAGACTGCAGCAATCAACAAGTGATAGCCAAGGTTTGTGAATGGACTTCAATTAATCAGTGTTTAAGGTATAATCAATTGATAATATTTGCTTGCTATAGAAAATCATTCCAACCGTGATTAGTAATTAGTTACTCCAAGTCAGGGAAGGAAAATTGTTTGGTCCTCATTTTTAAGCAAACTGGCCTAATTTGCACCTCACAAACACACTTATCAGAACATAATTATCCCTTCAGATTTCCCATTTCTCTGTGATACAGTTCTCAACTCAAGAAATGTACAAAAATGTGTTAAAAATATATATTTTAAGAGTAAATACATTCAGAAATGTGTACATTGAGATAAAAACATTTTAAAATGAATTTTTGGAGTTACAGTCACAGATTTGCAGATTTAGAATGGGTTTACAGGTGAAAAATTGAGACACCAGAAATAAGACTGATTTGCCCATCAGTACTCCAAATGGAAGTACTGTAGGTGGCGGGTGGTGCTGTGGGTTAAACCACAGAGCCTAGGGCTTGCCGATTAGGTCGGTGGTTCGAATCCCCGCGACGGGGTGAGCTCCCGTTGCTCGGTCCCTGCTCCTGACAACCAAGCAGTTTGAAAGCACAAAGTGCAAGTAGATAAATAGGTACCACTCGGCGGGAAGGTAAACAGCATTTCCGTGTGTTGCTCTGATTCGCCAGAAGCAGCTTAGTCATGCTGGCCACATGACCTGGAAGCTGTACGCCGGCTCCCTCGGCCAATAAAGCGAGATGAGCACTGCAACCCCAGCGTCATCTGCGACTGGACCTAACGGTCAGGGGTCCCTTTACCTTTACTCCAAATGGAAGTACTGTAGGTCAGTGTTTTTCAACCACTGTTCCGCGGCACACTAGTGTGCCGCGAGATGTTGCCTGGTGTGCCGTGGGAAAAGAGAGAGAATTACTTTATATATAGTCAATATAGGCACAGAGTTAATTTTTTTAACATTTTCTAATGGTGGTGCGCCTCGTGATTTTTTTCATGAAACAAGTGTGCCTTTGCCCAAAAAAGGTTGAAAAACACTGCTGTAGGTGGACGTTTGTATTTGTAATGAGAGTAGGAGCAGCTGCACTTGGCTTTGCAGCCTTATGCAATGGCAGCACAGTTGTGTAAAGCTTGATAAGGAGATAAGCTTAAATTTGCAGAGATGCTGTAGGAGGACTAAGCTACAGCTGCCTTTCTATTTACCAATTGAGTTCTAAGCATAAATCAATGTCTTGAACTTAACCTCCAAAACAGTCAAGAGACAATGTTAGAAAAATCAGTGCATAGTCTGAAATGCATTTAGGCCACAAGCCACAAACCTAACCATTTAAGAATGCTGGTTTTCAGAAAAATAAGGTCAAGCATCAGGCAAGATTAGCAGGGTGCCTTAAGGTAGCTTGCTTAGCAGAGCAGCACAAAGACAGAAGAGATTTACTTTCATTTAGAATCAACAGGGCCTACCAGTCCCTTCATTTTAACGGGTGATGATCCGCTACCAACTGATAATCAGAAACAGCAAGTAAAGTTCTGGGACTTACAAATAATTTTATTGAAATTTAACAAAATTCAACAAATGCACTTCAAGGCAGAGAAACAAACGATAAATATTTTACACATTTGCCTTCAGGGTTCCTATCTGTATGCTATAGGAGCAGGAAGTGTAGTGCTAGTGGGTTCAGGTCTTCTACACAACCACATATGCACAGAAGAGTAATAAAAAAGGAAATAGAACTTTTTGCTTGTTCCAACAATAGTGATAATATATATATTTTATTTACACCAACTTTCACATTATCAGCATCCTGTATAAAGCCGTCTTCCCCGAGCCTGACAACAGCTGCCACTCTCAAGAGGAATGGGGCTGCCAGAAAGCACAATGAGAGGGACAGCATTGGTAGGATTATAAAATCCAGGAAGTCTTAACTGCACAGCTACAGTCTCAGTGGGCAAGCCAGCCTTTTAGAGAAATGGATTGAAAGCAGCTGCTGGTAGCTCCAGGGAGTCTGCTACATCTTAGGAGAAATTTCAAGCTATGCAGAAATGAAGCTTTCTCTGGGTACAGGCTCCGTTTAGGTTCCAGTAGGAGGGAGGTTCCCAGCAGGATGGATATAAGCACTAGAAGTGGGGAGGGGGGGGGGAATGAAAGCCAACATTGCACAGTACTTTTCTGACCACAAGGTATTTGCTTGCTCAAAACCAAGACAGCTAATGAAAGAACATAAATTGGGTATTTTAGGGAATTGCAAAGGGTGTCACCACTGAGCCTTTCACTCCCAGTATCTCTCATGACTTTATCAAGTCCCATGTAACAGAGAAAACTCTCTAGTGTGAAGATGCAACAAACAACCCTCACATACAGCAAAGTGCTTCTTCTGAAATAGCTGTGGGGCAAAACTTCTAAATGGCAGGCTTGATATCTGTTGTCAACTATACTGTTCAAGAATAAGGAAGTCTCCTCCCACTGATTTCAGCCTGCAACTCTTTAAGCACAATAATGCAGAGACAGAGTTTTGCTTTCCAATGAGTGTTGCAACCACACCTCCACCCCCGGGTTGCTCTTGTTTTAGTAGTGGACACTTCCTTTCCAAATGAAGGATAAAGATGCCAGATTCCCATCATTACCCAAATGAGATTCAACCAAAATATAAGCAACACATGAAGATGGAGGATGGAAATATGACACGGGGCCAATGCCAACCCTTTTATGGTCTTACCCTTTCATGGTTAACTGTATAGTTCTACACTTGTATAGTAATACACAAGTTCTGCATGGAAGAGCAGTGCAACTCAGGAAGCCACCGTGCACTAAGGAACAATCCTAACATACAACCCTAGACATACAGCTGAAAGGGTGACAGCGAGGCAAATGTGACAGTCACTGAATAGAGAGCTCAGTCAACATTGCCACTCCACACTGCTTCTAACCTGGTTCGTAGTGCTTAAAAAGGATTCCCATGTAGGTGCAGAGATGACACACATGACACAAACTTATTGATCCTGCTGGCAGGCACAGCTTTGCACCAGCAAATTTAAACTAAACACTGAGGTAGCAAATGCCTGAAGTGCTCAGAAAGGCAATGACATGCTCCAGGAAGGAAAATATGCTGTGCAATGAGCCAACTCTTACAGCTAACTCGCCCACAATTCGGTTTTAAAGCTTTATATAAATTCTGAGAGTTGGCAGAAAAGGCAGGCAGGCAGGCATTGCATATGAAACCGTCTTCAAAAGATAAAGAGTGCCTCTGACAGGGTTTTGCCTGTTCAGTTTTCAGCAGCAGGTAGCTCTAAATCTTAGAAGCAAAAACTTGGGAAGGAGAGGCAGGTGTACCACTTCAGCACATATAGCTACCAGTGATACTCAAGTCAAGTTTGGGAAGTGGCCCTACAAACCAAACATTTCACATTCATACATTGGGGGAAAGGGTAGAGCCCTCCCAAAACACATAGCCTTCCTTTAAAGTGTGCTGCATTCTCCCATATCAGGCAATACCTGGCCCAGTCCAGAGCGTCAAGGAGTCTGTCAAAGGAAGATCACAGTACATTATTGTTTCTTTTTTCCTTTGGAGGAAAGGGGCAGGGGAAGCATACAATCAGGTTGGTAAACATTTTGATCAAAACAACATAAGTTGCCTTAGTGCCAACAGCAAAACTCAAGGATTAAAAGGACAGTGTTACCTATTTCTGTTTTAATTGAGAGAGAGGGAAATGGCAATCTGCCTTGCACTATCCACTTTTACTCAGAGTAGACCCACTGAAATTAATTACCATGACCAATTTACCATGGTCTATTAATTTTAATGGGAATACTCCCATGGAAAAGCCAGTTGAATACAACCCAGTCAGAAGATGCAGATTCACAAGAAGGAAGTCTACTTTGGAATGAAACCAGAACCTGTCGACAAACGCCTTCTAAGAGGTGGCCTGTTTGGTAAGGCTCCACAGGAAAACTGCAAGCTCAGATGTTGCTGCTGCCGCCAACAGCCTCTACTGATGTGCCATAGCATAGGAAGAAGTCAGTGGAATTTTCCAAGCAGTGAAGTTGAAAAAGACACTGCCTGCAAAGGAAATAGTGCAACTCACTAGGAAGATATTAGAGGGGGGGGAGCAGGAGCAAGGCTTGCACATCAGTCTGTTTCAATAGGGAACCCTGCTTTGAACAACTCTGTTAGGTACAGCTCTGTTATCATCATCCTCCACCCCTCCAAGTACAGTACAGCATTAGATTATTCAGTTATGTTACGTTCAGGAAAGGGGTGGAGAAGCACAAGACGCTTACTGCTCACCTTTACTCTCATATACAGCATATAAACAGAAACTTCGTTGTCAGCATTTAAAGAATACTGATGGGGAACTCAGAAAGCAGGCCACCTGGTCAGAAAAAGGTGCAGGTTGGTTCTCTGTGGTCTCAAGACACTTGAAATCTGTTTCCACCTAAATGTCAATAAATGGCTGATAAAAGGATTTTACTCAATTCAGTAAGGGTTTTTTTTTTGAGCAGGTCACTAAACAAGGCCAAACATCTCACGTGACAAAGGTCCTACCAACACACATCCCTAGCCAATGCTTTTCCTGATTATACGATCCCATGATGCCGTCAGTGCCGTAGCCGATGTCGCCTCATCCTAGCAGACAAGCTTCAAAGCTAACCATGCGCCTGTGCTCTTGATCCATCACTCTGAAGGGAGACGTGGCTGCCTAGCTTGGTTTACGTGAGGTACAGTAAAACTGGGCAAGTAAGGTGCCTTGATAGCACACACTGACAGTTCACACTGCCCTCCATGGCTCAGACCTCACAGATGATAACAGGGAAGTCCACGTGTATCCGAGGGTGCTCCAGTTTCACTATGCCCTGTAAAGAGAAAGATGCGAGAAGGATGAGATGATGCCACTTGGAAATCAGGCTAAAAATGATGTGGAATAAAGGAACATGGTGCCATTCAAGTTAATACAGTTCCTCGCTTAATGACTACTGGCCCCAAAACCATACCAAAGCAACTGGGCTATTTGTGTTAGGTTATGGGAAAGAACTTCACCTAGAAACTAGATAGGAACAAACTGAGATACAGGATCAGAAAACAGCATGAGTTGGAAATGTATGGTCAGTTATTGCAATACCTCATGGACCACCTCCCTCCATATGAACTGACCAGGACCCTGCAATCATCACCTGAGGCTTTTCTTTGTGTGCTCCCTCCACGACAGGCTCAGAGGGCAGCAACATGAGAATGCAGCCTTTTCTGCAGTGGCTCCCCATTTTTGGAATGCTATCCCTGGGAAGGTTCACCTGGCACCATCAATGCATACCTTCAGTCGCCAGGCAGAAACATTTCTCTTTAAGCAGGCCTTTGGCCAATTAAACATTCTATGGGCTTTTAAATGCGTTTGTGAGAAGGGAGTTAATGGTTTTTTCTTTTCTTTATTAGGTATTTATGTTCAACTCTTGCCCACCATGCCATTTTCCAACGGAAGCTCCTTCCCACTGCAAAGTTATTAGGTCCCTATATAGGTTTTGTCCTGTAGGTTAAACAGCAGCAGGGGAGACGGGAGAGGAGAGATTTGAACAGAAAAGCATTCAGGGGAGATTTTTTTTACTAACCCCCCCTTCTCGGAATCATGACATTTACTCAGTTTAACCTGCCACCAATCATCTTTCATGCTCCCATCTAAGTAATTCAGATGTTTTCCATTCTTGCTGAATGCTAATGGAACAGAGAAATCCGTCAAGCTTCCAATGGACTAGAAAGTAAACTCACCTGATTAAAACAAGGATAATAAGTGAGTTTATATGAATTTGGCCAAGTAAAAAACCTTGGATAATCACATCTTGGCTTCATAAGTGGAGATGCTAACAAGCTTCATATATCTACCTTGTCCCTCCATATACACAAGCAGACAAACAAGCCAGAAAGCTACATAGCTTACAGATAGGTCAGGAGATGAAGGTTTAAAGTTGGCTTCATTGGAAACCATTAATAAACATTTCCCAATTTGGACATTTTACAGGAAGCTATGTTTAACAACGGCCTCCTGGCTCGTTTGCCTCCTAGCATGAAGGGAGGAACAAAGCAGATATGTGCAAGCATGCAAATGCTCATTCATATCTCAATTTATTAAGTCAAGATGTGGTAATCTAGGACATGCTGGCTGCATTCAGATTCTTCCAACAATAAATTGATTGGAAGGTATGCTACCTCCAAGTACTGCCTCATAAAACTAACTGGTCATGCATTAGTGGTATCTGACAAACTTGGTCCAGCACTTCTGAAGAGAATTATATGCCACAAGCAATATTAAGAGCCACAGCGCAGAAGTGAAAATATTTCATCACTACTTTTTTATTTGAAAAATGGCAAATGCAAGATGTTATGCAAGCCTCTAGAAGTCCATAATATAAAAGCATTAGCAAAGAATACTCCCCCCCATGATGCTTATAGAAACAGTAGCCACTGGAAGGTTTTTATAGTTAATGGCTATAAATAGCACCAGATAACCAGACTTGTGTTTTCCATTGAACTATATGCATAGCCAACAATGTTCCCTGGTGTGCTAGCTACAAGGCAGAATCAAGCTGGTCAATGGGTCCACAATCAGGATGGACAGAAGAGTAACCTTTTGTCAAGGCAAAATCAAACCCAGGTTGTGACTGCCATTACTGACCGTCTACACTTCCCATGCTTAGGTGACTATTTTACACTTACTGCTATACAAACAGTTACTTTTGTCCTTATCTTCGGGATTGTAGTGCTCAACAAAAGGTGTTGGAAGCTCTTGAGATAGGCACAGAATCATAGAACTGAAGAGTTGGAAGGGACCCTGAGGGTCATCTAGTCCAAACCCCTGCAATGCAGGAATCTCAACTACAGCATCCAAGACAGATGACCATCCAATTTCTGCTTAAAAACCTCCAATGAAGCAGTGTCCACATACAGGACAGACAACAGAAGAACAAGCCTTCTTTATCTTCCTCTTTTCGAGTGCTGGATCACCATTAAGAGTTTCATTCAAGTGAGCCCAGTACCAACAGAACTTTACACATCATGTTTCCAGCATGAAATTCTACCATATACCAACCAGTGGCATCTACAATTTTACCAAGTCATCACAAGCCATATTACTTTCTGACTGAAATTTGAGGCAGCACTGCCTTGCCTCAAATTATGTTCCCATAGGGAACCTTGTGACTCCCAGGAATCTGAATTTTTGTTGTTGATGCAAAACACTGTCCATTACAACTGCAGCTTTCTTATCCACTAGTAGCTGTTATTTTCTCCTCTGCTCATTTACACAGCTATAGTCACTAGAATTTTGCAATGATTTTAACCAAAAGCAGCTCTACAAGCCTCCCAACACATCAGTTCATGTTCAGTAAGGCCTTTTTAACCTCCTCATTCTCACGGTAAACTGATCAGGCAAACTCTACCCATGATTTCAGCATGGGCTGAGACCCAACGAGCTACTTTAGTCATACCCAATGAAATGTTTGATTTCAACAGCAGACACCCCCTCAAGCCATTTGAAACACAAATTCAAACTCTTGGGACCACTGATATAAGTTCACAGTTCCATGGATCTAGGTCATGGGTGTTTACTACTATGAAGGGATCTTACAAGAATAACATTCGTACCTAACAGCAGTATTAATATGTATTTGGGCCACCTACACAGGTGTGGATGTACAGTAATTCATCCTAAGAATTAGTGCCCCAAGGTTGTGGAACTGCTTCCCTAAGGAAGCATGGAGCTGCTCTCTCTTCTCCTAAATCCAGACAGGGTACAAATTTCACCTATGTTGCAAATCGTATGCCTGCTAATTTATGCCATGATATGTAATCTTATTATTAAAAACCCGGATTGCTTTGTCTTAAATTACCTTGGTTCAATATGACTAATGTATTTGATCTAAGCTGCCATGAGGTTGCAAAAAAGCAGGATAAAATTATTTAAAACAATAATGAAATATTTATTATGTTCCCATCATTCATTATGAAATCCTCAATAACCCAATATAGAATGTTATGAAAGTGCTCATATTTACTACAATCCAGTTCTAGAAATGAGGCATCTGGGTCTTTTATCACTAGCTCAAAAGACAGAAATTCAGAGTGGCTGATGTTCTTTCAAGAATGTGACAGTTGCCGAATACAGGAACTTGAACAAGCATTTTAAAATTAGGTTGTTTTTGTCACCATTTAAAAAAAAAATCCCAGGGAAGGTTGACAAAGACTCCTAGAACTGCATCTGTAGTGATTTCAAGATGGCCAATACAGAAGCAACCATTGTTGCCGGACACGATGAAGGCTGGTACTTAGTGTCCCCACAAACAATCAAATCCAGTATTCCAGAAGACAATACTATAAAGCTGGCAAGGTAGAAAAACACTTCTATGAAAATTGAAAGGAATCACATGGGAATGACCAACGTGTGGGCCTCCAGATCTCTACGGCTCCCATCATGCCTGACCAGTGGTTACACTGGCTAGGGTTGATGGGAATCTAGAAATAGCTGGAAGGAAGCAGGTTAGCTACCCTTGGTATAAACTCAGAGACTCTCTTGTTGCTCAGTATCCTCAAGTGTTAGCTTGAAACCACTTTGCAACAGCTCCCTTTTACTTCTGATTGTGTTACCTGAGGTATCAGGTTCTTGTGGATTCTTTTCAGCTTGGCACGCTTTCTCCCATTTTTGGTGACTATTGTCTCCTCATAAAACTCATGGGCAAGGTCACCATCCTCATCGTAATACATAGAGCTGCGAAGAAATGAAAAACATTTAGAAAAAGCTTCAGACAGAAGAAGCAAAAGCAGCTGCTTTTCAAATCTGCAGCTGAGAGCTAGTAGCAAGCCAGCTAGCTGGCAGCTGTTGCTGCCACCCATTTGCTAGCTCCTCATCCCTTGCACTACAGTAAGGAGAAGGTTAATTGTGAGGGGAAATTCTGCGCGACGGTTGTCTAAAAGGAGCAGAAACTATACTACTGCTAATCAATCTATTCTCCCAACCAGTATTACCACAGGTCGCCCACCCTTGCACTAATAGTTTACACAGAACAAATTAAATTTTTCACAAAACTCATAGTAAATGCAGTCCCATCAAACAGATGGCAATTCTTGAGATCATATTCCATCACAGTAATAACATAAAAAGCTGTGTTCTATCAAGTCAGACCATCTACCTCAATATTGTCTGCAATGACTTGCATCAACTTTCCAAGATTTCTGGTAGAGATCTTTCCCAGCACTACCTGGAGATCTTAGGAATTGACTCTGGGTCCTTCTGCATGCAATGCAGATGCTCTAACACAGTAACATTTCAAGGTATGTGCAGACACATATTGAAGATTACCTTACAAACCTTATTAATTTTTGCCAAGAGTAAAAAGAAAAAGAAAAAGGAAAACACTTGGTGGAACTACTGAAGTGACAAGGTATCAGAATCTCCTCAGGGAGACAGCATTTGATTTAAAACAAGTTTATATCATGGCAAAACCAAAGCGTAGAAAAGTGTCATATTTGCATTTAAGCAGAATGGGCATTTAACTAGAATTAATCATAAGAGATTGATTTCTTAACATACAGTATTTCTTGGAGGTAAGATGCTGACAGGATTGGATAATCACTTCTGCTACATAAATGCCAACAGCTCCTGACCAGCTACTGAATGTTTAAAACAGTATTTCTGCCACTTTTAAACAACTGCCCAAAGCTTATAAAACTGGAATTCTGTCAAGTCTAAATTTAAACATTCCTCACTAACATACTCAACTGCTTCAGCAAAGCAGCATTCAGAATTCAGTAACTTTTTCCTTTCTTTGCTGTGTTGCCACATTCATAGCAAACTGTATGAAAATCCACACGAATTCTCAGGATACATTGGAGAGGGGATGAGAAAAGAGAAAACAGCAAGAATGTGCAACTCAAAATGAAAATGACACCTTTGCTTCTGTGATATAGAATTTTTGCAGCCAGTCTGCCAACAAAGGCATTCGATTCAACATCTGGCCAGTTGCCTAGCAAGAATGGAAATACAGATGCCAGTCATTACTTTGGAAGAAGGCAGGCATTCTGGCACAGCTGAAAATTTACTAATTTAAGAGCTGGCAAGGGAACAATAGTGCAGAAGGACCTAATGGAGGCACTATTTCCCAGCCACTAGAATGTATTAGCTCTTGTCACATTTCTTATGCTAGTAACTTTACAAGCTCTTTATAAATCTAGGCTTATCCCCACAAACTGGTCCAAAACTTTCTAAAAAAAAATTTAAAACCCCAACCTAGGTGGTTTTACAGAATGGTCTGTTGTTGCCAAATACTTCAGGTTGCAATTCAACATCTACATAAAAACAGTATCAGCTGAGCGTTAGATGTTCTTATATAAACCCAGGAGGCATGCACAAGGAGTTACTATTACCTGGAAGCCAATATTCAGTAGCTGAACATTGCCCCTGCCTCCATGAAAACTCCTTGCACCATGATGGCGCGCAGAAAACAAAATCTCGCTCTTTGCCCAGCAAACTCGGGCACCACAACCTAAAGAGACCAGCTTAAGGCCGGCAGAGCCTTTTAACTACCGAACTTGTAACATGCGCCCACGAGGCTTTCTACAAGGGGAAGACTCCGGGCACCGCTGAGGGTGGGGGGAGCGCAAGCGGCACATGAACTTGATTTGGGGACCCATGGGCTCCTGGTGTATCGCGCAAGGGAGGCTTCAGAAAGCGGCCCCAGAAGCGCCAGGCGGAGCTTCTCCCTCGGGAAAGAAAAACCCGCTTCCCCTGGCATATGGTCAGCGCCGCATCTCCGTCCACTGGATGAGGCAGAGACTCGGATGAGGCGGATGCAAGGGGAAGGAACCAGCATGGCGAGTCCCTGCCTCGCACCGGGGTCAGGGGCTAGGAAAGCGGACGAGCACCGGGGAGGGTTGAGATGGAGTCCCGCCGCCGCCTCTGCAAGGTCTACGAGCAGGTCAGGGCGGCCTCCCTCCCTCCCTTTCCCGCGGTCCCTCGGCAGCAGCAGCTACCGGCTTTGCTCTTACCCGCGGCGGGTGAAGACGAAAGGGGTGGCCGAGCAGAGTCCCCGCGCCCGGGTCAGAGCCTGGTCTCCGCCCGGCCCCTCGGAGCCGCCCGGCCCGCCCGAGCCGAAGGGCCAGAGGCCCCGGGACTTGGAGCCGCTGGCGCCCATGGCTCAGAGCGGCCGCATGGCCGGGAAAGGGGAGCGGAGGGAGGGAGAGGAGCCTGCCGGTGCCTCCGGGGAGGCTGCTGGCAACGGCACCTTCCCCGCACCGGAAAGTTCCGCCCCTTTCCCGGCTACGCAACTTCCAGGTCCGCCGCCTCCGGAAGTCCGCTTCCAAAGGAAGGTCGAAAGCGCTGCTCTGTAGCGGGGCTGCAGTGTGACGCAACTTCCGCTCTCCTGTGGAGGTGAGAGCGCTGCATGTGTAGGGCGAGAGTGGGTGGGGGAAGCAGGATCCATGTTCTCAATAGGACGAATGAGACCGACAGCTATAATAGAATCATAGAGTTGGAAGAGACCACAAGGGCCATCCAGTCCAACCCCCTGCCAAGCAGGAAACACCATCAAAGCATTCCTGACAGATGGCTGTCAAGCCTCCGCTTAAAGACGTCCAAAGAAGGAGACTCCACCACACTCCTTGGCAGCAAATTCCACTGTCGAACAGCTCTTACTGTCAGGAAGTTCTTCCTAATGTTTAGGTGGAATCTTCTTTCTTGTAGTTTGAATTCATTGCTCCGTGTCCGCTTCTCTGGAGCAGCAGAAAACAACCTTTCACCCTCCACTATATGACATCCTTTTATATATTTGAACATGGCTATCATATCATCCCTTAACCTTCTCTTCTCCAGGCTAAACATACCCAGCTCCCTAAGCTGTTCCTCATAAGGCATCGTTTCCAGGCCTTTGACCATTTTGGTTGCCCTCCTCTGGACACCTTCCAGCTTGTCAGTATCCTTGAACTGTGGTGCCCAGAACTGGACACAGTATTCCAGGTGAGGTCTGACCAGAGTGGAATACAGTGGTACTATTACTTCCCTTGATCTAGATGCTATACTCCTATTGATGCAGCCCAGAATTGCATTGGCTTTTTTAGCTGCTGCATCACACTGTTGACTCATGTCAAGTTTATGGTCTACCAAAACTCCTAGATCCTTTTCACATGTACTGCTCTCAAGCCAGATGTCACCCATCCTGTATTTGTGCCTTTCATTTTTTTTTTGCCCAAGTGTAGTACTTCACATTTCTCCCTGTTAATACTTCCATCAGAATCCAGTGCTCAAAACTAGAG
Source organism: Lacerta agilis (assembly GCF_009819535.1). Taxonomy (NCBI): domain Eukaryota; kingdom Metazoa; phylum Chordata; class Lepidosauria; order Squamata; family Lacertidae; genus Lacerta; species Lacerta agilis. Next base: position 68,547,491 of record NC_046313.1, read on the forward strand.
TTCCAACACACCCCTAAGCAAGTGGCAATAGGATGACTGGCCGCCATTAATGCAAATGCTGCTACAAGCAGACTGATGCAGGTAGCGAGATCAGTATGTGAGCTGGTTTCCAAACAAATTACCTTTCTGGTAAAAAGAAACTGTCATTCAAGAAATTCAGATAACCTATGTTAAATTATTTTAACAAAGAAATACCCAAATTTGCAGTCCTACTTATTGGTAGCTTCAATGGCCTCACTGGTACACTTCCAATTTCTGTTACCACTTTTATATATTTTATGCTGCAATGCTGAAAAAACTTACCTCAAGTCAACGGGACTTATTTCTAACTAACATGTTTATGAACAGGTGCAGTGTAATGCAGTGTTTGGGGAAAGGTGAAGCAAAAAATGACTTAAAAGTCCATAGTAATTGTATATCTATGCCAATTTCTATTTCCAGAATAATACAAACTGCATCCATGAAAATATATTTAAGGCCGAGATGTAAGCAAAATTATCAGCTGTCTTCTTCTTTTCTCTCTCCCTCCTCAGTTATAAGGGCTGCACTGAAAATTCACCTCTTTTGATCTTCAGGCCGGAAGTGTATTTCAGAGGCAGAATGTATCCCTCATACCCTAAATTATGCACAAATTCCTATTCACTGGCATTTCCCCCCTTGATCTTTTACATCTCCCCCTCTTACACTGGGTTGTCAGCTTGATAATACGGATCACACAGGGAAACCAACCTGAAATGGGAACCACATAATGAACTGGATGTCATTTTGGAAGCAGTACAGTAATGCTTTTGAATACCAACCAGTTGCTGGAAACCACAGGAGGGGAAGAGTACTCTTGAGCAGAAATCCTGCTTGTGGGTTTCTCACAGCCATCTATCTGGTTGGCCACTGTCAGAAGATGCTGGACGAGGTGGGCCATTGGCCTCATCCAGCAGGCTCCTATGACGTTCATACGACACTATATAGCCTGATTTGGCTATGACATCACTAGTAAGGACAAACAAATCCAGTTCAGAATTGTTCTTGAACTGGGTACCTCTTTTAAGTCCTTTTACAGCATACGTTTTCCTGTTGCTGAAAACAGAGATGTATTGAAGTGTTTTGTGAGAATCACAGGCACAATGACCCATTCTTTGGCTATAAAAATCTAGTTCACAAGTTATTGGACTGAAAAATAATTTTGCCAGCAGGATGGCGCCCAACCCACAAGCTTGACAAAGAGCAAACCATTAAGTACAGAGGAATTGTATGGCCACAATTTGACAAGGGGAAAAAATGTGCCTTTGCAGCACTGAGGTATAGATGACACTGTCTCTGGTCCTTAGGGAACCTCTATGATATACTGGGGTTTATGTGCAGTCTGCTGTGGCTTCAGCAGACCACTTTGGTAGCCAGCAGCCATACAGGATTTTTGTTTTGCAGTTGACCTTTGTTAAGTACAGTACATTATCCTGCCTAGGCTTGAACTGCAAGGTATGAAAAAGAAAGTTTTACTGTTTTTCGAATGTGTCTTTTTATATTTTATCTTATTGTACCTTTGGCTATGAAGTGTTTATAAATCTGCAAAATGAAATAAATACAAATGGCTCGTGGATCCCAATGTACCTGACAACATTATTGGAAGCAGGCACCAAGGCAGTTTTGGGAGATATAAAAGGCTTATTAACCAATAAATACATGGATTTACAGAACTGCATCAACATCTTCTGCATGTGATGTCCTGTGGGGTCTTGAGGGCTCAACAACTCTCTGTTCTAAGCAAGGCATTCTGTTTAGGGGTCACCTATTCTGCTTCAATTCCAGAGTTAATAGTCACCTTAACAGAAACTGCTTGCTTTGAAATATAGTTTGGGTATCTGAAGGGGCAATCAGCAACAGAAAACGTTTTGAAAAATAAGGATTGCATTTTAGATATTCTCTCATTGGCATCTACACCAAACTGAAACCAACCTAGGATGCTGTAATTCAAAGCTGTGGTAGACCCTGACTTGACCCTAATCTATCATGTATCTATATTTTGATTTCATACCAACTGTTGGATGTCCTTGTTGAAATCTGAGATGGGTGGCAAAGGGCCAAAGTTAGGAGCACAGAACAGGAGTACAGTCTTAGTGGGAGAACTGCATTTTCCACTTATACTTCTCTAGTTTATTGACTGTGGAATGACCTTATTGTCCCCAAAAAAACTTCTCAAACACATATTACACCACGCATTTCTCACCCCTGAATCTTTTATTGATTTTTATACAAGCAGCGCCATTCATAACCTGAGCCCCCAAGGTTTTTAATCCATTGGATTCTCAAGACAGATAACAGACAGTCCTGATTTTAAAAACTACTCTCCAGAAGGGTCAGCCAAGACTCGGAGGTCCATTTTCCTTTGGATACCTGGTCTGGAGAGTGTTTCAGAGTGTTTTGGAATTTAAAAACACTTATTGCAGTCCAAAAATCCCCTCCACCAATGAAGTTCAACTACTACACAGTTTTATTTCCTGCCAGGTTGTGCCCAAGTCAAGGTTGCCTTTCAAACACACCAATGCCTCTCATGCATGTCTATGAGAGATTGCAACATATAAAGGAGGGTGGCCAAAGCTATGGTTGCCTTCAGTAGAGAAACCTGAATCCTGATGATGTTACATCCCTGGTTTTCAGATTTTTAATAACTAGAAACAAATAAATTCTGTCTGGGCAATAAAAAGTGTCTCTCTATTCCTTCTTCCATGGATTATTTAGGGGTCCTTGATCACTGCTCTTACCATAATACTCTATTGTATTGTTTTTATAGTCCTTTTTTCTGTGGAATCAACCATAGTCCAAATATCATTTCTAGATACTATTTGTATTGCAATTATGGTGCATTTTGGTCTGCATGTCCTTTCCTGTGTATCAGAAAAATAATCAGGATCTCTGCCTTTTCTTTGGGTTCTGCTAATCAGAGTATCCTTTGGCATTTTTTGATTCTGGTTCAATTACTCTTAACTCCCATTCAGATCCACCTGAGATGGGAGTCAACAGACTTTTTCTTCATTGTTTTGTATGGCCACAGGTATCAAACTCGACAAATAAAGACATGATTGAACATATTAGATCAATCCATAGGCCTTCAAAGTTTGATTCTGATAGAAATACAAAAATGGAATTTTGAAGGAAGGTGCTTGCTAAGGCCACCTCCCTTCTTGGGAATACATCTGAGTTTGAGGCCACTTTGATTTATTTTGCTTATGTTAAATCTCAAGTGATCTTTACACCAAGTCCACATAAACCTCATTTGGACACACTGTAGGTATAAAAGTGGCATTAGCACCCTGGCACTTTGAAAGTAGCTGCTGTAGCAAGGCTACTCAAATTTTCATCTTCAAACACATCCCACAGGCACTTCCTTACTTCCCCAACTGATCCCATTGCATCATGCATGCAACATCTCTATTAACCACTCACTCCATGGAGAGCACACACACATGCACCAGTCATGGTCTCACAAACCCGTTGTCCCTTCCCACCCTACGCCCCTCCAGAGATACATTCAACCCACACAATCGCAGGATCGCTTCACTCGTAGTCTTCTTGGCTTCACCACTTCTCTGTATATGGCATCTTATATTTACTGGAGTGCTGGGTCTGGGATTGAGCACCTCATCAACCTGGTGTGCGGGTGGCCAGAGCCTCTTGCATCTTTTGGCGGCAATGGGAATATTTCTGCAGGATCTGTCGAATATGCTCCTCCTCTTCACGCTGCAAGATACGCAGGAAGTTCTGTAGCTCAGGCATACTAAAGGCATCCCACTGCATAAAAGTGTGAAAAAGCAAGTAGTGACCACAGTGATGATGACACTTGTATTAGTATTACAGTCATGAGCTCAGTGTTACTCCAGATAGAAGCACAGCTTTATTGGTAAGTAGGGAACCTAGACTTGTGGAAAGAGGTGCAAGGGGTCAATGATGTATGCATGTAGAATAAGACAGAAAAAATAGCCAGAGTGTGTATAAGGGTGGTATATCTGGATTTCACAACGTTCCAAGATTCCTGAACAGTAATGAAAAAGGACTGCACAGGTAACTAGCATTTTCAAGATTTCAGGAAAGATTTTAACCTAAAGTGAGCATTTGTTATTGCAAATGCTAAAACATCCCTATGGGCAGTGTAGAACAGATCCTTTTGTAATTCATTCTCCCATGTTATACACTCTTGACCGTGGGAATTAATTAATCAACAGCGTCCATGAATAGACCAGGCTCTATGTTCTACCACATTAATTCCATTATGTGATTTTTTTTTCTACCATGAACATCACCTTTAAGAGCTCTGCTCGATAATCAATCTTGTTCTACAATTAAGTCCCTGGGTTATTTTCAATGGGGCAATAAAGTGTCATCAAGCCACAATGTTTGAATTTTTAAATCATGCTCTAGAGAATATTCTTTTTTTACTGAAGGTTCAGCCCTTAACTTAAAAACCCCTCAAGCTCCCATCTATTAGAATGTATCATGTGTCAACATGAAACAAGAACAGATAGCATGTATGTTGCTGCTTTTGTTTACAGTTATAAATTAGCAGTAGTTTTTTTTCTGAAATACATTAAATCAAAAGATGTTATGATCCCCTACATTAAATGGCATCCGGTTCAGCAAGTTTGACTTCAAGTTTTTCCAACCATAAAACTCATCTATTTGATTGGGAAAAAGGCTAGAATAATTTAATTCAGTTTGAATGCTATATTTGAACCAAAGCTTTACTCAAAAGGGCTTTTTTTACTGGAATACATGTAAATATTTTAAGAGATGAAAAACAACACATATTGCATCACTACATACCCCGTTTTTAAAAAAAGAAAAATAATGTAGCACTGGCAGCTGTTAATAATTTTTGCAAACCCAAAGAGCTGTGCACCATGTATGTTCAAGGTACAACTTCCTGACAGAGTACAAATTTGTATTCACTGATTATGTTAAACAATACATTTTTAGAAATTTAATAAGAAAAATAATTGTGGTGAAAAAGTTTCTACTCTGCATCACTAGTTAAAGCCAACCACACAACTGGAACTAGGAGCATGAGTGCCCTTCTTTTATCTACTGAGATCAAGATAAAAGCTAACTTGATAGCAAATATTATAGGCTTTGTCAGTTCTACATAACTTGACATGGAACCTCAGACAAACCATAAACACAAATACTCACATTGACTTCTCCAGTTTCATTTTCCTTCAGGACAAAGCTCAGTACTTTTTCACTAGGGCCAGCTAGTAGCCGGAGACGCAGGGGCTGCTCCTCATCAGAAAGCTTGCGGAGATATACTGACACACAAGAACATTAGAAGTGGAATTAAATGAAGAACTCAATCCCCCTGACTCTGTATAACAATCACCTGGACAGATCAGACTGGCCCTTGTTTACTTTAAGCAGCCTATTTTTTTGCCAGCAGAGGGTGCTGTTAATCCACTAGTTTCCCATTTCCATTTCTTTTAGCAAGCAGTGCTGCAGGGAACAGGTCAGGAAAAGAGGATGTAAGGAAGATTCAGCTTTTCTTCCTTCCAGCCTGCCTCAGTCAGCAGCAACATAAAATGATGAGACACACTCTAATACAGACCTATAATTAACAATAATGAGAATACAGTCTTATATAAAGCTTCTCTGCTACATCAGCAGAAACTTCAAAAATGAAGTCAGAACTATATTTAGAATCTTCAGTAAAAAGTGAACAAACTTGCTGTGTCTGATTTACGGACTGCTTTCTCTCAACCTCTTCTTATTCTAGGACTAATTGCTAAAATTACATCAGCTTCACAAGTGCAAAAATTAAGGGCCCACAAAATTTTACTAGCCTATTTGCTCATAAACACATATGTTAGTTGTTCACTGCATTCCAACAACCTAAGCAAAGAAATGAACTTCTTCCCATCTGATAAAACCTTCCTTTCCTGGCCAACTGGAACCAATTTTTACTTGCTGAAGGTTACCAGGCAAGCTGCTGTTTAGAAGTCTGCAATATGTTACATGTTGGCTTCTCAAAAAACTGGGAAGGGGGAGATCAGGTACCTTGGTCATCCTTTTCTGTTCTCTCAAAGAGCGCAAACTTGCGGGGATTGTCAACTACCATGAATTTCTTCAGCAGAGCTTCAATGACCTCACTGGCACGTGTACAAGAAATTAAATGCAGGTGCTTGATTGTGTCCTTGGGTAGGTAGAATGAGGTGCGCCGCTTTACTGCCTGGCTGCGTGAGGAGCACTTTCTGGTGTCCTGGATAGAGGGCGCCTTCTTATTGGCAGGTACTGAGACAGGCCGTATTAGCTTTAATTGCACCTTGATGAAACCAGTGTAGGAACCATCTTTGTTCTGTGAGAGCAGAAGTACAGTAAGCATTGCATGAGGGTTGCATGGTTGTAAAAGTTAGTAAGAACAAAAACAGGCTACAAGTCAGTGTCTCTGAGGGACAAAGAAGCCAAAGTTAATTCTCACAAACCTTGGAATGAACAGGGTTTTTCTACTAATACAGGATGCCATCAAAACGGGTGGAATATGCTTGCAATGATTGCTATACAGTAGTTTTCATTTTAAGGATTACAATGATGGGACAGCAAATGCAGACATAGGCCTCCAAAGCTCAGCTACCAAGTTATACTGGTAAAACTGCCAACCTAGCAGTTCAAGAGTGTACCAGCACGAGTAAATAAATAGGTACTGCTGCGGCTGGAAGGTAAATGATGTTTCTGTGCACTCTGGCTTCCGTCAGGGTGTCCCATTGTGCCAGAAGCGGTTTAGTCATGCTGGCCACATGACTTGAAAAAACTGTCTGCAGACAAATGCCAGCTCCCCCGGCCTGAAAGTGCAGATGAGCATTGCACCCCATAGTCAAATTCGACTGGACTTAACCGTCCAAGGGTCCTTTACCTTTTAACCTTACTAAGTTATACAAGGGCTAAGAATTGTATCTCTCCTGAAACTTACCAAGCTCATGAAGAGGTTGCTGTTGATCTGACTGTTGTATTCTTTTATCCTTTGCTCAATCTCAGTTTGGGACAGAACTGGCTTGTCCCAGTCGATCTGTTCATCCTGCAGAAGAGCAGGTAATCTGGAATTAGTTTTCAATGCAATCTCACAAATACAGTTCATTTCCCTTCATGGGAAGTTAAACCAACATTTGTTTAGATACAATTAGTGCAGTGGATCAGACCTTGTATAAATTATGGAGGAGGTGTCAAGAGAAACTACAGGTTTCAGGTGCAGCCATCTACATGCCATTCCTCACCACTCCTTAGCTTGCTTTGGGGTTGAATGAACTCATTATACCAAGACGCAAAAACTTCCTGATTTCCATCCTCAGCTTTGAATGGTAGATTACAAAATCCTTGTGTGCAAACAAATCATATGTGGGTGTGAGAAGAGGGTGATAATCACATCATGCAACACCAAGGATCAGAATTCTTATAATTAAAAAGGCTACAAAGTAGACTTATGTTGTACCTGCAAACTGCAGCATCTAACCACACCCTGAATTCCCAGAAGCTGCAAGAATAGGTATTCAGTACAATAGAGATTAGCAGTGTGGCACCTACTGGCACACATGTGCCTGCAAGGGCCTTTCTTTGCACCCACTGGGTCCCCTCCTGCACTGAAATGCAGGCATGAAAGAAATATTCTTACAGACAAGGAAACCCCTCTCCTTCGAATAACAGAATGCCGCATCTGCTGGCTTTCACAGTGTTGCAAAAATAATTTTTGATTTTTGGTAGGACACATAGAGGTTGCTCTGTCATGAAGAGAAGCCACCGTACAAAAAATCTGTTTCAGTACACCAAAAAGGCAACCACCCTTCTTGTGAAGCACTTGCTTTACTAATGCAGAGCCCAGGGCGCTCTATTTAGAGCCAAACATCTACTGCCTAACATGCAGAAATGGAAACAACACCTTTCAAAACATTTACTTCAAACTGAATTATGGAGAATTACATTGAGATACAGTTTCACCTCAAGGATCTAGCTCTACCTCAAACAGGTACTTTGGCATTATGCACCAGGGTGGTAATTCCAAATGGTTTCCATGTAAAGTAAACCCACTATGGTTTATGTTGCTAATACATGTAACAGGAATATTTAATCTGACTGAGATTAAAAGGTATTGGGCTCTCAGAACAAAAAGGATCAATAGAGCCAGCGTTTTAAGACATTAACTCCTGACATTAGTAACATAATATAGCCCTCAACCCGCTGAAAGCCAGGAATCCTTGCAATAAAAGTTTGCTTTAATATGTACATGTAGCTCCTCTACAGAAGAGAAACTTCCTTCAACCTCTAGAATTACATGCACAAAATGAGCACCCTTCTACATACACACCCACAACCAGTTTCTCTTTCAGATTTCAGCAGAAGTGAATTACTCCTGGTTGCATCAGCCTCTTTTCCTGTTGACATCACTCGTTTTGGTGGGGGGAGGGAGATTGTAGGGAATTCCAGATGAGCTCACTAAAAACCAATCAGAAATCTCCAGGGATTACTGGGAACCACTTCCTTTCCCACTGCATGAGTAACCACATGAGCCAAAGGAAATGGGAGAGATCAGCTCCTATTCTCCCAGGGTCCCCTTCACAGAGGAGACCTATGAATAAAGCAATATGCAATCATCTACACAGTATACATATACTGTAAATGTTTTTCCTGCCGCTGTGGGATGTAACAGTTGATATAAGACAGCGGAAGAGTTGATTGGGAGAATGCAACACATGTAGAGGGTTTAGGATAATTAGTAGTTCTATTTAATCTGTACTAAGCCTTTTGATGCTGCCTTGTGTTAGAAAAAGAGCTAATATGGAAGTTTTCTAGATTCTGTGAAGCAGGATCACAACAACAGAGGGAATAGCATGTTGCCCTTAAGCTGAATGTGCTGCTAATCTTTCTATATCGCTAATATGGCAACTCCTGTTGTGGAAGGGATATGATAAGCAATTTAGCTCTGAAGGGTTCATCTATAGCAAAGCTTTTCAAACCTTTCATGTTGGTAACACTTTAGACACGCATAATTTCGTGACACAGTAATTCAGTTTTACTAGCAAACCAGAGGTTAAACTACCAGCCCTGGGAGGAGCATGGGGAGCGTTTGCGTGACACACCTAGACACTGTGACACACAGTCTGGAAAGCTCTGATCTTGGAAAACTGAATAAAGTGACTCTTGACCTTGGTTCTCCAGACATAAAGTAGGTTGTGGGGATGGGCTGGAAGCTTTTAAAATGCTTGTAAAAGATGAATACTATATAAATGAGTGTGCTGACTAAGCAGATGATTTCAACCATGTAAGTAGAGTATCTCCCCAGGACTCTCTTGAAGAAATAAGTCATACAGATTGTGTTGTGAGGCACACTTGTAGCATGGCACCAAATCTGTTCTTCATTCTGCTTGGGAAAGGAGGTGCCCTGTCTCTCTTATTTGTTACAATTATTTATATTACACTTTTCAGGATACAAATCCTTCCAAAATTGTTTACAAGTACCATCAATGCATATTAACACACACACACACACACACACACACACAGAGAGAGTAATCAAAATTAGCAAATACCAAGCCATAAGCATCCTTCCCACAGGGCACCTAGTAGTAGATGACTCCAGCTGAAGCAGGGACAGACTTTATTTCACCTTCCTTACTCACTTTCCTGGTATCCTTTCCAAAGGCAGTTGCTGGTAGTTTGCCTTGGCAGGCAAAGGGCAGTTGAAATGGAGAAGACTGCAAGCGCTTATTCTTCTCTACTACTCTATAATATACTACCTACAGTATAATAGCTCTAGAAGTCATATAAAAGGCATGGAGAGAAACAAAGCAAAATTATATTGACAGGAAAAATTTATAGTGTGGATGATTCTAGCATGTGGAATATCTGCCCTGTGCTTTGAAATCCTCTATATTTGGAGGGTACATTGTTGTGTTGCAAGTCATGTACTGTGTGAACCAAGTTGCTACAGGCAATACAATGGTACCCTCGGGTTACATACGCTTCAGGTTACAAACTCCGTTAACCCAGAAATATGCTTCAGGTTAAGAACAGAAATTGTGCTCTGGCAGCGGCAGCGGCAGCGGGAGGCCCCATTAGCTAAAGTGGTGCTTCAGGTTAAGAACAGTTTCAGGTTAAGAATGGACCTCCGGAACGTATTAAGTACTTAACCAGAGGTACCACTGTACATTATTCTGTAATTCACAGTGCTCACTAGTTTTATATGGCACAGAAATTGACTCTGCTTCACCACATCTGTGAATATGCCTTAATGGTATGTGACTTTGCTTTAGGAGTAAGAAAATTAATGGAAAGAGCCAGCTAAAAGTGCCTGGGCTACAACTACCTGCCTACAGAGAATGGGATGCTTGAAGCTGAAAGTTCATGGTTTAAATCCAGAGGTGGGAAACCTTTCTGGCCCAGATTCCTATCACTCCCTACCCCCTGGGCAGAACAACCCATCTGTAAATCATGTGAAGTGATTAATAGCACCAGATGATTGGTATGCAGGATGTCCCACCCACCTGTCAAAGTCCATCACACATTGTTTTTAAAGTGTTAGCAGGATGTCAGGCATTTGGAAACTGCATTGCAAGGGGCTTTGCCAGCACCAAGCATACAACTGGCAAAGGTGCTTTCTGCAGGAATTTGCTGTGCAGTCAAGTTTCCCATAGAAACTCAGTCACTCAATCAATGCAGGTGTTCTGCAGGGATCACACGACATATGATGTCAGATGTGGGGCAAGTGGCCATGGTTTGGGAAAATGAAATTGGGACCTATGCCAGGCCAACTTTGGCTCATGGGCTAGAGGTTCCCCACCTCTGTTTTAAACATTGGAAATCACAAGGATTTTTCCATTTCAGCTAAATGGTAAAATAAGTTGTCTCTAGATTGACCTGCCAGTAGACAGGCAACTTGTAATGTCTTGAGCTATCACACAGCCAGGTTTTCTAGGCCAAGTACCATTCTTCTGCAAGTATTAAGGTTACAACCATAGAAAGAAGATAATGCCACCCAACTTTAAATTGTAATGCTGAATTTGGCTAATAATAATAATAATTTATTATTTGTACCCCAGCCATCTGGCTGGGTTTCCTCATCCACTCTGGGTGGCTTCCAACAAAGATTAAAAATACATTAAAATGTCACACATTAAAAACTTCCCTAAACAGGGCTGCCTTCAGATGTCTTCCTTTGCAAACAATCTCTCAAGCCACTGAAATTTCAAAGGGAGAACTAATTCCTGGGAGTTACTCCTGTTGCTTAAGTATTATCAAGCAAAATAGAGCCACAAGGTTGCTAACGGGCCATGTGAAGGGCATGCTATTGCTTAAAGACCAGCACTGACTCATGCTTAATTTCTGTACATGATTCAAAGAGATGGTGCTTTGCTTCCAAAACTCCACTTTGGACACCTTCCTTAGGGTCCCACCACCAAATGAGGCACGGCACGCTCACACTAAGTCCCAAGGAACAATATTGGGATTTTATTTATTTTATATTATATTTTCCAGGGAATGAGAAATAGCCAGCAAATTATTTGATCTAGCTTCCTCTCCAACAGTAGATGTTTCCTTGGAAGTAAACAATGCCGCCCTCTTCTTGCTGGCTCATCAGTAACTAGGCACAAGATTACAGTAGCAGTGAGTTCTACAGAAAAAAAACATCTCTATATAAACCTGCCATGCACCACTCTACAGCAGCTTATATGCAATCTAGAGAAATCCATCAAAACCTGGTTTGTGGGAAGCTGAGTGTATTGGGGTGGGGAGCATTCTATGGATAAAGTTTGACCCAAGGAACACAATGGGAAGTTGCTGTATCCTGTGGAAAAGAGCAAGAGGAAATCTGCAAGGGTGGAGCAAACAAAGGGGAAGATGGCTCTAGATAGGATGGGAAGGGCAGCTCCTGCTCCCCCAACACACACAAGGTAGGCAAGTCAAGTTTGGAACACAGGCATCCTGTTACAAGACAAAGAGCCATCTCTAGGACTCAATCCTATTATACAATTTAGAGTATACAATTTTTAAATTAAGGTACCATGATGTGCCATAAATCACAGCTGGGATACTGTAACTGAAGCAATCCAGAATTAACTACCTCACAGTTGCTTAACAATCATTATATTATATATAAAAATGAGGCAACACTGTCTAATGGGCAGTGTCACCTCAGAGCTAGTGTGCTCAGGCACAGATACCAAGAACAGACCATGTCCTACTCTGGTAACTTCCAAATCAGATTCCTTCCACTTTCACTATTGGACACTTTAGTTCAGGGGTCAGCAAGCTTTTTCAGCCGTGGGCTGGTCCACCGTCCCTCAGACCATGTGGTGGGTTGGAATATATTTTTTTGGGGGGGAGGAATGAATTCCCATGCCCCACAAATAACCCAGAGATGCATTTTAAATAAAAGCACACATTCTACTCATGTAAAAACACCAGGCAGGCCCCACAAATAACCCAGAGATGCATTTTAAATAAAAGGACACATTCTACTCATGTAAAAACACACTGATTCGCAGACCGTCCACGGGCCAGATTGAGAAGGCGATTGGCTGCAATCCAGCCCACAGGCCTTAGGTTGCCTACCCCTGCTTTTAGTTAGTCTAAAATGCAGCTGCCAGACTACTAACTGGGACTGACTCAGAGGAACCCAGCTTGAAACAGCTACACTAGAGACAGGTTCATTTCTGAGCACAATTCAAAGTGCAAGTTCTGCTTACTGTACTTTTAAAGCACTATATGGCTTGTGAACTGTGGGTACATTAAGTACCACATTATATTAAAATGTGCTCATGCACTGAGGTCTTTTGCTAGAGGATATTATACGGTGCTCTTCTCTCTGAAGTTAAGGGAGATGATAACCAAAGAGAAGGTATTCTCAGCTATTGCACCAGTATTTTGGAATGTTATCTCCAGAGATGCTGTCCCACATGTTCTTTGTGAGAATAAATTAAGTTAAGAATTATAAAATTTAAAAGCACCAAAGACATAATAGGATGATCCTATCACAAGAAAATTGAGCCCTTTGTATAGCCTAACTGCAATTGTGTTTTAAAAACATATGCTCTTGCTGCAGTATGTCTCTCTGACAACTGAGTGGTGACCAATGCTGAAATTAAAGTCATAATTTAAAATAATATTTCAAGTCTGTAGCCATCAAAGGTACTTGTGTGCCTACTGACAATGCATTTTTTATCCTAGAATCCTGAGAAGTCAAGTGTCTAGAATTTTTCTGGATCTAATTATTAACTTTTATGAATATAAAAGATATACAAGTATTGAGAATTCTCCCTGCTGCACTCTGCTTGGTATTACAACTCATTAGATAAGATTGCTACCACCTGCATACTTCCGTTTAAGATTAGACCCTTTCCAAAACACATGATTTAGAAAGGACACTAATTCATGGACTTGATTGTGCCATATGTTAAAGCAGCTGAATAGCTTACTTTATGAAGACTGAAGAAAGGCAAGCTTTGCTATCATTATCAGTTCTTACCTCAGGAGTGCTATCATATGAGTAAAGAAAAAAACCACAGCCTCAGAAGTAACTTAACAGAACGTAAATCCCCAGCATGAGTGATGCAGGACTGCTAGGTTGTGGCATTCTTTGCTGAAACAGGGGGCACAGCATGAAGATGAAATGCCCTGCAAGACTGAACCTTCTGAGTCCCTACTCACTAACACTAGATACGTTAGCTCAGGATAGCTGCTGGATCCCAGTCCAATATGGACTCTTAGCTGCATTGCTGTGGCCAGGTTTTTTTTTTTTTGTTTTTGCTGTGCTTTTCTTAGAGACGTTTTGTGGTATATGTGGCTTTTATGTAAAGAAAAACCAACAACGAAGATGGCCTGTGCACTCAGTGACTCAGTCCACATGTGAACAGGAAAGGAAGGGAGCCAGAGACAAAACCTCAAATAAAAGAAAAGGGGTGGGGGGGGGGAGAGAGACTTGCATTGGTCAAGGGATTTAAGGTTTAGAACTAAAGGTTGACTCCTATTCTCAACACTTCTCTAGTGTCCTCATGGTTCAACAGATTTCCATAAAAAGTGCCAGCCACATAAAACCCATGCCAATTCCAGGGTTCTGCCCCTGTTGATACCACAGTGTTGAGCAAAGAAACATGGAGCTTAATTCCTACTGAAATAAGCAGCATAAGAAGAGGCATGTTGGGTCATACCAAATGTCTATCTAGAAGACTAGCATAAGCTACAGTCAACATGCCACTTTTTACCTGTTCAACTCCCTAGTACAGTAGTCTCCTCTCCCCTCCCCGCATATATAAATGAACACAGGCATTCCCTGGTGTCCCAGGAGAACATGAAGACAGACACAGCATAAGCCATCAGACCAGTTGGGAACAAGAAAAAAAAAATCAGTTTACTCTTTCACTGGATGGGGGGGGGGGGAAGGGACCTTTAAAGTTGAGACCTTTAAAGTTATTGGATCTCAGCAAAAGTTAACTCTGTATTAGTCACAACCTATGGCTAAAGAACATTCCAGTTGTGCATTCATCCCCTGTCAAGCTGCACTTTTGTGGCTCACTGCAGGGTTTCTAAACTCATCCTGTCTATCCAGTGGAGGTCAGAAAGATACATATATTCCTCCTGGACCTGAGTGGCAACTCACCGGTGTCACCGGTGGACTTTACAATACCAAACTTCACACCAAGGCTATGGAAGGGTAAAAGGCCTTCAGCTCCCCGTTAGACCTTGCAAACCACATCATGCTTAACCATATTAATGGGTTTGTAGTTGCTAATTTCACATCACAGGTCTGAGGGGTTGTTAGATCAGTATCTTGGATCATCTGCCAACTCCCACATCCCTTTCCATTCCTCCCTCCTACCATTCTCTTCACATGAATGCAGACTAACTGTATTTCAACCCTGCTTTATCATACTTAATCAGAGGTGACTAACATTTCCTAATCACAATGCATCCAAGATGCCTACTGCTTCTACTTTGTCTGTCATCATCTGTTGGTCATGCTCATGAAAACCCTCAAGAAGAAGAGCTTATTTAACTGTTGATCTCACTGACCCCTTTCTCACCGTCCAAGTAAATCAAGAAAACTCCACTCAGACTTAAGACAGAATGAAACAGCACCTCATCTACAAAAGAACACTTATATTTTGGGCTCTACACCCTCTATGTAAGGCTCTGAGTAGTTGTCACCCCTGTAGACAAGCCCAGACTCGTTGGATGCAACTTTGCCACCTAGGTGTCCACCCACACACTTGCTTTGAATCCTCAGACAGGCTCAGCTGCTCCTGGTTACACAATAAATAACTAGGCTGCCTTTTTTCTTGGCATACTGGGAACTGGGAAGGAGCATCTAGTAGCAGAAGGCAGGGCTAGAAAGAGAAAATGCTTTGAAGGAACTGCTTTTTCTGCAACACCCCTCCTCCATACTACCGGTAATCAAAGAGAGCTACTCTTAATATGGTGCATCTTCATGGTGCTGCTGTCCTTTACGGGAAATTTAACAAGAACACTCACTTCTTGTTAGGCAGTCATATGTATACACTTCATCCTATCAGAGACTTGTCTAAAGGCTAAGTGCATTTCAACATCACAAAATTGCTTGTATCTTTTTGTAAAAAGCAAGATATCAGGCTACTAGCATAGCTGTTAAGGAATTAAGGACTGGTTCTTCTGGTTCTGAGATATCTTTTATTTAGATCTCTGGACAATGCTCTTTGCCAGATGAAACAAGCAGGTTCCCATTTCAGATATTGTCCCAAACAACTTATTGGCATGGATCTGATAAATACGCTACATTTCAGTTCCCCCACATGCACTGCCAGTACCAAGGTCAAGGTTTTTTGCATGATTCCTTGCTTAAGCTGCGATGCTCCGAGACACCACATATTTTGATCCAAACACTCAAGAGAATAAGAAAGCAGCTCCAAAGGCAGCTCCCTGATAACTGGACCAAAGCTAGAGGAATCATTTATGTTACTTTCATTTGGTGGCAGCACATAAAGGATATTGTCATCGCAAGCAAAGCTCATCATACTTAAACCCACATGAGTGAAAAGTTTATAACCAATTGGCTATGTTGGTCTTTGCATCGATACATACACTAGAGCTTGGCCCATGTAAAATTAAAATGGATGACAGTTATTTCCACTGTCTTGTCATCGCATTGTAGCACCATGTGGTAATCTCATCTTGTCCCCAAGTGACCATTCATTCATTATTCTTGAATGAAGCTTGTTAAACTGCCATGATGCCGGATGTAGACCCCTTTAAGACATAATCCCACACCTGTCATTACAATTAGTCCTCCTCCCAAAAGGACTCCCCCCCATGATATCTGGAGCAACCACATTAAAGAGCAGAACCATTTTGCTAACATGGAACGGAAAAAAACCCAAACTCACCCCTTTTCAATTTATTGTCATACACATGCTAATATGGTGGAAAATACAAGTAGTCAGAAAAAAGAGAAACAATACACTCATCCAGGCAGGACAAACTGCATAGTACCATCAAAGGCAGTGCCAACTTACACCTCTGAGTATTCATGTTGCTCTCATCCCATACTGTACTTAAGAGAGCCAGTGCCCTCTCAGTGAAGCTCTGCCTACATCAACACTCTACATAAGCACTTTCTCCTTTCCTTGCTCAAAAGTAAGTTAGTGCTCAGGTTTGGAGCCCCACCCTACAAATAACACAATTGCGCTCCCTGCTGTTCACCGCAATCCTGGACCCATAAACCAGCTACCGTACCTACCCAAATGCTACTGCATGCAACCTAAGTCGTTTCCCCCTCCCAGCCTCCACCCCTTCCCCAACTGTCCTGTACTCTTGGCTATGTCTTTGGCTCCTACAACAGTGAACAGACGTAACTGGTTCCGTTATCGAGCTAACGTCAGGGAGACAGAAAAATGAAGGTTCCTCCCCCGCGCCAGCCTGCTCTCCAGGGAAGTTCCAAACAGGAACTCATTCTCACTGTTATTAACCGCTGCTGGTTTCGCGTTTGACCACCCGCTTTCGGTTTATGGAAAACCTAATGTGGTTTTTTTTTTTGGGGGGGGCAGACGGAGACAGAAGTTGGCTAGCCGGAAATACTATGCCTTCCTTCCCCGCCAACCCGAACAGATTCGGGAGCTTGGGAAGGAGATCCGAACACCGCGTGGATTCCATGCCGTCCACACAGCGAGATGTAAGCTGGGATATAGCGCCGCGCATTTTGCATTAGAGCCGCCTGGAAAAGGACGGGGGCCGCGGGGGCTTGCCTCACCTTCTTCTCCTTGTGGGGCTTTCGGATGAAGGAGGTGCGGGCTGTGAAGTACTGCTCTAGCTCGGAGTCCGAGTCCTCTTGGCTGCAGTAGCCGCTGCTGGTGGTGCTGCTCCAGGTCATCTCGAAGGACGGGGTGGTGGCCGCCGCCGCGTCACCCTCGCCCATGCCCAGCTTAGGCTTCTCCTCCTCCTCCTCTCGCTCCCTTTGCTTCTTCACAAAACCCGGCGATCCCCGCCCCGCCGCCACGCACCAGCGGACTAAACAAACCCAAGCCGTCTGCGTGCGCAGAAACCCGGCAGAGCTGGGGAGGAGCAGCGCGGCTGCTTTCCGTACAAACTGCCTCCTGACGGGAGGAGGGAACGATAATAAACGCCTAAACAGCGCCTAGAAGGGGGCAGCCCGCTTCCGTTTGCCGCCTGCGAAGCCCTCTTTCAAGAACTGAAGCCACGCCGGACGAGAGCCGCCTCATGGAAGTTCCCCGCCTTCTGCCGGTCGAGGGCTGCTCGAGTGGCAACAGACTCCCGAGCTCCCTTTGGAGGCGGAGACGCCTCCTCTCCCTCCTTCCATCCCCTCTCCTGGCAGCCGTTGGGATTGAAACGTATACAGCCCCCGCACGCGCGCGCCTCATTGGACGGAGGGAAGGGAGGCTGACGTGGGAGAAGCCCCCCCCCTTCCCGCCGCGGGCGAAAAGCTCGGCCCCGCCCTTTCCCTCTTCTGTGGGAGCGGCCTACGCAGTGATTTCATCCCCAAGACAGCCACGCGGGAAGTGGAGTCACGCTTACTGGCTTTCCTCTCCCCGCTCAGCGCGCCTTTCAAGTCCTCCCGGAATAGCAACACCCTAGAGCCGCCCTCAACTTTACCTTCGGCAGCCCCCCCCCCCCAAGCCAAAAAAGAAAAGTTTCAAGTGTTGCGGTATGCATTCCCGGCAATTCCTTCCAAGTATACTGTATACAGTGGCACCTCAGTTTCTAAGAACAGTCCTGTTTAAGAAGGATTCAGTTTACGAACTCCACAAAACCGGAAGTAGTGTCCTGGTTTGCGAACTTTACCTCGGTCTAAGAACAGAATCCGAACAGTGGAAGGGCACCTGTGGGGGGGCCCTCGGTTTAAGAACAGTTTCAGTTTAAGAACGGACTTCTGGAATGGATTTAGTTCATAAACCGAGGTACCAATGTATATTGTTTAGGATAGGCAGGTTTGTTTGGCTGTATTGTAATCCTACTCAGACGTAGGTCTCGCAGAAACATTTTAAGAATTGGGTTGTTCATTTAAAAGGCAAAAACACAGTTTCCCGTTTGGTTGGGTTGCTCCACTTTTGGGGTGGGTGTGTGCAGGGGTAGGGATGTGCAGCTGCCAGAAATTCTGCATGTAAGCCTCACACAAATCTCTAGACTTGGAAGAATAAAACTTACTGGATTTCTGCCTTGTGGGCAGCTATCAGGGCACAGAAATTTGCCACAGCAAGAGATGGCTGTCATAAAGACTTTGGAGTGAAGTGTTCCTATTAGTTACAGGACTAGAACTAAAATGACAGTTATAAAGACTACAGTGACTACTTATCTTCTTTCAAAGGCATGGGCAAATAAAAAGGTCTTCAAATTCCACCGGAACATGGCCAGGGAAGAGGACTGGGAGTCCCAGAGACAGGGTGCTTTACAGAGAAAGTCCTCTGACATTGGACTTCCATGCTACCTTCTTAGCATATGAGAATGACCTCTTCTTTTGATTGTAAACTGCACGTTGGATTATCTAAAAAAAAGGTATTCCTTCAAGGATTTGGGTGACAGGTACAACAATATCTGGAGGGCCACAGATTCTCCACCTCACAGACAAAGGCAGAAATTCAATCACCTGTTCCTTATACTAGCCAGATTAGAAGTACAGTATTCTAATTTCCCAGAGCCACGTGTGCAGACATCACTACAGTCACATGTAGAGAACATATCTGCTATGTACTGAGTTTAGCAGAATTCTAAAAACGAAGTACAGGCCTATGGCCTCCACCTAGGAACTTTCTGAGATCATTTTCGCTATGGAAGAGCCCTCAGGTTGATGGGGCACTGCCTCATAACATATTTAGTACATGAGTTAATCTAGTCCTGTTTAACTTTATTTTTGATCCTTTTATCTTTGTTGCTTAAAGTATTTAGTTCTGTAAGCCTGGTAATCTCTCGCCACCCCTTTGCTGCTCTAGACCTAAACAGATAGCATGAATAGCACACCTCCAGGCATTTCTGGTCATAACAGATAAGGGAGGGAGGGAAATCTCATAACAATATATGTTAAGACACCTTTGCCAAGTTACAAGAAAGAAGATTCTGACTAAACATCAGTGAGAACTTTCTGATGGTAAGAGCTGTTCAACAGTGGAACGGACTCCCTTGGAAGATGGGGGATTCTCCTTCATCAGAGGTTATTAAGCAGAGGCTGGATCCATCTGTCATGGATGCTTTAGTTGAGATTCATGCATTGCAAGGAGTTGGACTAGATGATGGACTCTGTATTAAGGGGTCAATGAGATGGAAGAACATTGAAGAGATGCAACTTTGAGCCAAAAATCAGGGATTCCTCCCCCACCCAATTCCCTTGTACGTGCATGCCTGTCTGTTTCTGTATGTCCTGGGAATAGCTTGCAAAAGCTGTTGCTAAGCAATGTAGTTCCATGGCAGAAGTGGTTAGTCCAGCACGTGGCAAAATGTTAATTGGCAATGAGCAATGCCAGCTGGGCTGATGATGGCCTTGCATCTCTAAGTACAGTACCTGCCCTTTCAGCCCTCCCTGCCCCTGGGACATGTTAGCAGCCTCTAGCCCCAGCTGCAGCAAGCAGCTCTGCCAATAACAGGATGGATTTGGATCTGTCAGAACTGTGATGAAATCTGTGGACCCCTCCCTTCTTCTGCTAAATCTTGTCTTGTTTTTAAAATTCAAGCTGATTACTGCATTTATCGAGAGGTATCAGAGGCTTCCCACATATGGCAGCAACAAAATTCTTTTAAGCAGATAAGACAGCCAGGGATAAACCCTCCATAATTTATAATATGCCTAGTGCTGTGCTAAATATGAGTGAAGATAAGAGAAAACTTAGCTATGTGAAGGAACAGAAGTGATTAGTGTAGGGAGCTCCTGAACATCTTAGGATTTTCATACTTGTATACTGCATCAAAAATCCACTCAGTGTGTATCTCTTCCTGCATTATTACAGGCAGATGCAATCTGAAGGGTACTCTGCAACATGTTTAGTTACCAGTTGAAAACCATCAAAAAGTACCCCTGATTTTAATAAGCTTGTCTGCAAACACTAGCCTTTCAGACATATTCCTATACATTGGACGCTTGGGTTGTGAACGTGATCCGTGCGGGAGGCACGTTCGCAACCCGCAGCACCATGTCTGCACACGCACAGGTTGCGATTCAGCGTTTCTGTGCATGCACAAAGCACGATTTAGTGCTTCTGCGCATGTGCGAGCGCCGAAACCTGGAAGTACCGGTAATCCGTTCTGGTACTTCCGGGTTCGGTGCGTCCGTAACCTGAAAATGTGAAACCCACAGCAATCGCAACCCGAGGTATGACTGTATACATTTTGGGGAGCACCAGACAAATATTGCACCAAGTCTGGCAAATCTATGACTCCCAAGAACAAAAGGCATTATAGAACACAGGTGGGGAACTTCAGGCCCAGGGGCCAAATACAGGACCCTTGGAAATCTCACTTGGCCACATACCCTACACAGGCCAGGGCCTTCACTGGCACTGCTCTGCATCCTCCTTGAGTGCTTTTGCTAGGCTGGAATGTGTTCTTGCAGTGTGATAATGCATCTTGCTTCTCTGGATGGAGAGGGGTGTGCCCGTGCCTGAATTATGCATGGCTGGAATGTAGCCTACTGTACCATGGAGAAGTCACATTTCTTGCCCCACCTACTTCTTGCTGCTAAGCCGTGTCCACCAGTGGTGCACAGCCCCTGGGAAGTTGCACAGGAGGGAATGCAGCCCTTGAGCCAAACGAAGTTCCTCACCCAGTATAAAAAGAAAGGAAGTATAGTTTGTAGTTCTAGCCATTCCAGCCTCAAAATGACATCTAGTGTGTTAATTTGGTACAAAGGTTACACATGAACATAAAAACCGCCTTGCCAAGTCAGCAAATAGTGTCCCAAGCCATGGTTCATAGTACCAGGGCCAGCCAAGTTATTCTCGAACTTCTCCATCTCTCCAACAGTAAATCAAACATACATACATACATACATACATACATACATAAATGTTTGCTGCTCTTTCAGGACACCCCATATCAGCTGCCTACGACAGTCACCTCATCATGCCTAATGGTTGGGCTGCTACTACTTGAAGCATTTGCTTGAGCATTCAAGTTCTTGTAAAGGAGTGTTTCTGGCTATTCCAGATGTATTTTCTTCAGTGCAAAGAAGCACTTTGCATTTTTACAGCCCCGTGTATGATAGGGTTGCCATATTCCAAAGACCAAAAATCTGGACTCCCCCACATTCAGGGGACCCCCCACCATCCCACATCTCCATTGCTCACCCCCTCCCTGCTGCTGACCCCTTCCTTGGCCCCCTGCTCGCCCCCCTTCCATCCCCTCTCTTACCTTATCTGTCTTTGGCCTCCTGCTCTCTTTCCACGGTGCAGGCTGGGCACTCCTCCTGGAAAGCCAGGCCAGCCTTCCCCAGGCTGCGGTTGGCCTTTGCCACCTCTGGAGAAGCAGCACAAGCCGGCCTTCCAAAGGCTGGGCCTGGCCTCCACTGCCTCTGGAGAAGTGGTACAGGCCAGGCACTTCAGTGGCTCTGTGGCTGTGGGGCCTGCAGGGGCTCCAGCCTGGAGGCTGCTGAGTGGAGGAGGAGAGACGTACACATGGCCGCCAGAAGTAACAGCGCCATGGCTGCCCCTTCCTTTTGTGACAGCACTGCTGCTCAGCCAGTGCCCTCAACACAACCTCAGACTTTTTTTTTAATTAAAAAATCCTCCTGGACAGTGATCTCACCCTTGAAATCCCAGGCGTGTCCTGGAAATTCTGGACATATGGCAACCCTAATATATGACTCAGAGCTATTTTCTTACCACGTTGGTGTCTTTTTCTACTGTCTGCTCGTTGCCTTCATTCTGTTCACTGTCTTCATATCTGGGGCCACTGCAGTCTAGCCGGATAAGGGTGCGGCATCGGTAATGACAGATGAACTTACAGTCTAAGGAAAATAAAAAGAGAGTCCATAAGGCAAGGGGTGACAAAGCTCAGGAAGAAAAGGAACCCACAGGTTTAGTCTGCGCAAGGAAACGCACCACATGTCAGATCTCCGGTGTGTGGGGGGGAGCAAATAGGCTATCGCTGCATATCACGCAGCTTTTGCAGGTATGATTAAGCAGGAAGGGGTGGGAGGAGATGGTACTCGAATCTCAGTAGCAATATGTGAATTACTGTAGGTTTCAAACTGCTCAGGACCTCCATTTTCCTAATTCTCAGGAAAAGGCTTACTTTATCTAAGCACTGAAATATATTGTGAGATAGGCTAATACAGTGGTACTTTGTATGCCAAATGTAATCTGTTCTGGAAGACCGTTTGACTTCTGAAACATTTGACAACTGAAGCGCACAGGGTGGTCTTCAAAGTCAATGGAGAAAAATGGGGGGGGGGCTCAGCAGAAGCCGTTCGACTTCTGAGGCGCATTCGAAAACTGAAATGTTTGTCTTCTGAGACGTTCGAAAACCGAGGTACCACTGTATTTAAGGCAGGCTTCTATCTTGCCTTTCTTCTCCCCTCACCCCGCAAAAGGAAAGCTTATCTAACCTTTGCCTGATCACACCAGAATCATGGTCAACACTTCGTTTTTACTATCTCTAGAATCTTCATTTTAAACTTCTCTGTCTTTTGCTTTTAATATGCAATGCTGGGCTCTCATCTCCAGGGCATTGCTTTAATGCATAGCCATTGTAGCCTCTTGGCAGAAAGACAGACCAGAAAATTACCCCTCCCCTCCCCACTCTCTTCAAAGGAAGAGGCATGAAAGAGCCTCTGTCCCAAGGCATCACCTTTCCCTGGCAGCCACTCTGCCGCCTGCCAGGATAAAGGCCTCATTTTAAGAGGCAGCCTGCACTGATTATTTTCTGCTTGGATGGACTGAATCTGCTGCATAGGATATGTACTCACGTGAGAGGAATGTTTAATGCCACTCACATAGTGTCAAGGCACAATGTCGCCCTCAGCATAGGGAGTGCTCTGCTCCCCTAGGCCTCAGACAATCCGGATGGCCTTGTACTGGGCAAAACAGAAAGATAACAGAACATCCACACAAATGGCCTTCTCTAAGTCCCCCTTTTTTCTTGTGGCCTCGGCAGGCAACACAAGCAAAAAATGGTAGAAGGATTAGGGGTTTTAAATATGTTTTCTAAGTATGCTGCCTTCAAAAAAAAAAAAGGGGGGGGAGACACCAGCTCACACATTTGCAAGATGTCTTCAGTTACAACATGGAAAAGCCATACTTTTCAGAGAAGATACATGTTCAGCAACACTATGGAAACAGACTGGGAAAAATATGGCAGAAATTTCTGGAAATCAAACAAAGCATGCTCATATATTTATTGCGACAATGCATGTCCTCATAAATATTTCCAGTCTCTGCCTGGGGACTTAAAAAACCCCTGATTTCTCTATGTTGTAATAAGAGACAGCATTGTAAATGCAAAACCCTTCTGTATCTGCAATTTAAGCAGGACTTGATTAATCATTATGCTATGTGTAGATTGGAGCCTTTTGTCTGCTGCAATTATCAGATGCCATTTTCATGCAAAAACAGCACAGCTTTTACTAAACAGCTGAGCACCATTCCAGATTTCATTCCTGCAGCAAACACCTTTTGTTACAGAGGAACTGTGCTTTCCAAGCATTCAAACACTCAATCAAGTTGCTGGAGAAATGCAATTATTTCCCTAGAAAGAACGCAGAACACCTCTACAGTCCAGAAACTGGTTTATTGAGCAATCTTCCTGATTTTCTTATTACACAAATCTCACATGGACGTCAGATTAGTATGTCTGGTCTTTATTGAACATTCATTCCGATTTGTTTGCAGGGCAGTTGTACAACAAGCATTCATCCTGCATTCATCCCGATCTGCTTGTGGGTGTTTATACATCTCCCCATTAATTATTAACCCATCCCACACTTTTCAATCCCATCACTTCCCAAACTGCAAAAAGCTATTCTTTCTCCAACTGGATTTGCTGTGATAGGGCAGGGCTGGGGAATTACTGGCCCTCCAGAAGTTGCTGACCTACAACCCCCAAGTGCCCTAGCAAGCATGACTAAGGGCCAGGGATGGTGGCAGTTGTGGAATTTAGTACAGTACTTAGGCAAATCACTCTGGAGTCCATTACTCTCTCCAGAGTCCATAACCAACCATCATGCACTCATTTTTAGACTTACTCTGTCTGTCAGCTGTTGGATACATATGCCTGTTTTAACTACCGTATTTTCCAGTGTATAAGACGACCCCCAACTTTTCCAGTTAAAATATAGTTTGAGATATACTCGATCGCAGATTCTCCACCCAACGTATAAGACGACCCCCGACTTTTGAGAAGATTTTCCTGGATTAAAAAGTAGTCTTATATGACAGAATATACAGTACCTCAGTATATCTAATGCTGCTTTTATCTGTGGAGCAGTAACTGGGAAGACTTATTCTTTGATGAATCACTAAAATGGCAGAGATCAAGAGCTGGAAAATAACTGGCTCCACCTACAAACCATAAAGTTTTCTCACCTACATATTTTGCAAAACCCATCTTTATTTTCCACAATTTATAGCAGCACATATTCTTACTGCACAACAGAAAACTCTTAGGTTTTATACATTCTGCCCACTAAAAATAGAATTGTGGTTATGTTTTGGCTCTAAGATAATGAAGAAAATAATGAAAAGTGAAAGCAATATGTCTTCAGGTCTCTTAGGCCAGAAGGCAAATATAATTTAATGAGTTTAGACAAAGCATGACTTTAGAGTCTTGACCCAAAGTATCAGCATCAAGCAGCGGGCCTGCCACTAGCCACAAACATCGCAGGGCTGAGGACAGAGAAGAATCATACCGAACAAGACGAAACCACAGAGAAATGGTAATTCTATCTCAGGGTTCTAGCAGTTGCCAATTGTCTTGCAGCAGTTCAAGTACTGAGCAACAGAAAGCAGTCCTTTTACAGGCAAGTATAAGAGTTGCCGGCGTTTGTCCACAGACAGCTTCCGGGTCATGTGGCCAACATGACTAAGCCGCTTCTGGCGAACCAGAGCAGCACACTGAAACGCCGTTTACCTCAGCCATTAAAGTGAGATGAGCACTGCAACCCCAGAGTCATCCGCGACTGGACCTTTTTATAAGAGTTGCCACCATGATTTTTCAATTTTTTTAAATGAAGCTCCTCAGCAGGAGAAATGCCTTTAGCAATTTCATTATTCTAAGACAGTGAAGCCCAATTCTACACTGCAAACTGTTAAATTTATTTCTGATTTGTCTCTTTGCCTGTTCTTTTCCAGGGAAAAGAACTTTTAAACACTCTGTCACCCTCTAGTGACATCTGCTCTGCTTTACAGGCATTAGGACATGGCTAGGCAAATTAAGGCCCTGGGGCCGACTCCGGACCAATCGCCTTCTAAATCCGGCCCGCGGACGGTCCGGGAATCAGCGTGAGTCAGTCCCAGTTAGTAGTCTGGCAGCTGCATTTTAGACTAACTAAAGCAGGGGTAGGCAACCTAAGGCCTGTGGGCCGGATGCGGGCCCAATCGCCTTCTAAATCCGGCCCGCGGACTGTCGGAATACGTTTCACGGATCCGCCATGGATTCATATTTATTTGGTTATTTTATAAGTTTTTCGAGGTCTACTTTTGGTATAATTGCGCGTAAAAGCGAAAGTGAAAGCATGAATGAATAGTGTGGTTCACTTATGAGATTAATCCACCTTTATTTTGTAGATCCGGTCATGTTCAAAGTTGTTAATGAGCGTTAAACTTGCTTCCCGCCTTTTTGGAGGGCAGCAACAGTGATTTTATTGGTTAAAGTACTAATGATGATGTCACGTTTGTTCCCTAAAAAGGCAGAGGCACCCCGCTTAGGCACGTGCAGTTTTGGGTAGGAGAAGTTCGTTTATGTCTTTTAGTTGGGTTTTAGTTGAAGTCAAGTTTAGTTTAAGGGGCTAGGAGCGGGCTGGACGGGTTGGATGGGTTTTTCTTTAGTTAGAGTTAGATCGCGGAAGATCATTCGGTTTTAGTTTTAGTTAGGTTCTTTTAGGTTAGCCTAGGGTTAGGCCCGCGGAAGATATTTCGGTTTTAGTTTATTTAGTTAGCCTCGCGGAAGATCGGGCGCGCAGGGTCTTTAAGCTTAGGAGAACTTAGCTTAGGGGACGAGCCTACGCGGGTTCTGCCGAAGCCACTAAAGATACAACCGGTGTCTGTCTTCCTTTGGGGTTAAAGGGGGGAGTAAAGTAAAAATTTTAATTTCTTTAATTGGGTCCGCCTATTCAGAGTCAGGGTATATATTTTATTTCACGAGGCAACTTTTCTTTAAAGAAGGCAACTAGGAACTCACACACCATCAGAGTCTTCAATTGGCTTACTCATTATCCTTCAGACTGTGAGGCTTGGCCGGCGACCGTGCTCAAAAGCACGCGGAACGCTGGCCGCTTTCCCCGCAACTGGTACCTCGTGCATAACCAGTCCAAGGCCGTGCACGAGGAGCTCCAGCACCCATACCCCGACAAGTGGTGCCCTCTCTGAGGCAAAGCGTAGTCAAAAATCGCTTCCACGAAGACTCCGGTTGAAGGCAACATATCGGAAGTGGCTCGGAAACAGACGTTGAGAGGTGAGGTATAACGGCCCGGTTTATCCAGGATTTCGCTGCAGTAGCGCGAATCCACCGCTTGCCCAAAGTACTGTAAATAGAAATTGCGCGCGTGTATTTTTGCCCCAAGGGGTCCGGGTAGAGCGGCAAGGAGTTTAGTGTAAGCCTACGGGCAGGATAAGGTCTTCCCTAAAGCCTACGGGTGGGAAGGGTCTGGCAAAAGCCTACGGGTGCCAGGGTCTGGCAAAAGCCTACGGGTGCCAGGGTTTTCGGTCAAAGCCTACGGGTAGGGCCGGTGTCTCCCGAAAAGCCTACGGGTGGGAGGGAAAGGTTTTCTGGCAAAAGCCTACGGGTGCCAGGTTTTTCGGTCAAAGCCTACGGGTAGGGCCGGTAGCCCCTAGTAGAAGCCCACGGGTGGGGGCGGAGGTTTTCTGGCTAAAGCCTACGGGTGCCAGGTTTTTCGGTTAAAGCCTACGGGTAGAACCGGTGTCCCCTAGTAGAAGCCTAGGGGGGGGAGGAAAAGTTTTGGAAAAGTGTTAAAAAAATGGGCTCCTCACTCTCAACTGCTCAAGTAAAATTTTGTGAAGATTTATTGTACCTTTTGAAAAGAAATGGTCACCCTGTCTCTGAATCAGAAGTAGAGCTTTTAGTTAAAACTATTGGGGAAATTTGTCCCTGGGTCCCTAAAGAAGGAACGAAAGATTTAGCCTCATGGGAAAGGATCGGGTTAGAATTTATGGCCAACCCGAAAATCGGAATTCCTGTGCAATTAGTATGGAGCAAAGTAAGAAACTGCTTTCAACAAATCGCTCCAAGAAATGTTTTGCTTAATGGAACAGTGAATTTAGGAAATACTGCTTTTAATAGTGCCCCTGTGCTGCCGCTTGCGGTTGTGCCATTTTCGGCCCCCTCGCAGCAGCCAGTTCAGGCCCCGTTGTCGTACACGCACTCGCCCTTGTCCAATTTGTCGTTGCCAGATTCATTGCCGCCTGTGCCGGTGCAGCAGACGCCGTCGGCCTTTCAAGCCCCGCCGCGGACTGCCCCACCGCCAATCGCTCAGCAGTCATCGCAGGCCTTTTACCAGCCAGCGATTTCAAGTCAGCAGCAGCCGCGGACCTCGCTCCAAGCAACGGTCCCGCTTCCTCCATCGCAAGCCGCGCTTTTGCCAGCGATCCAGCAGCAGCAGCAGCAAGCAGCCTTTTTGCCAGCAAACCCTGCTGCCCTGCAGGCCGCGCTCAAGCCAGCAGCTCCAGTTTTGCAGCAAGCTGATTTCCAATCAACAGCAATCCAAGCTTCAATGCAAGCAGCACAACAGCAATTTACCAACCCTTCAGCACCTCCAATGCCAATGCAGATTCCAAGACAAGAGCAAAGCCAAACAATGATGATCCAGATGCCAGGACTTGCAGTACAGAGCCAACAACCTTATGCTCCAACTCCAAGTCAGCCATCTTGTCTTCATCCAACTTCAAGTCAGCCATCTTGTCTTCATCCAACTTCAAGTCAGCCATCTTGTCTTCATAGTCAGCCATCTTCAAGGCATCCAGATGTCAAAGACTCTTTAGCGCCATCTAGTGGCTCATCATTTGGAAAGCATCAAGAAGATTTAAACTCACTGATGCCACCTACAGATCCTACAGCAATGCAACCCATTTGCAGAACTCAAGCTTTAGAAGCAGCTTTGGGACAAATAGACTTTAGTGCTGATCCAATGCACATCTTTCCAGTGATTCGTGCTAATGGAGGACAACCTGCAAGATATCAAGCCATTCCTTTTGAAACACTACGTGAACTGCGAAAAGCCATACGCGAAAATGGACTTCAAGCTCTTATACTAGAAGTTTACTTGAAGGACTGTCCACTAGTAGACTTCTGCCATCTGATTGGAAGTTGATTCTTCGCACCTTCCTGTCGCCTACAGATGCTCTTCTGTGCCTGCAAGAGTGGAAAGAAGTAGCAGCCAGACGTGCAACGCCACTCGCCACAGAAGATATGCTCACAGGATCAGGACATTACTCCAATCTCAATCAACAGCTAGCCATACCTGATGCTGCACTCGTCACCATAGCAGACATTGTGGTCAAGGCTTGGCGCAGACTACCCAATCGCACAGATGCTAGCTCAGTATCAGGATTCGCTGCAGTTAGGCAAGGTCCAAAGGAACCTTATGGGGACTTCGTGGATCGCCTGATTGTTGCAGTGGAACGCCAAATAGAAGATCGTCATGCCAGAAACATGCTGACAAAACAACTTGCCTTTGAAAATGCCAATGATGACTGCAAGAATGCCCTAACAGCAGTTGCAGCTCGTCCAGATGCCACATTGACTGAGATGCTACGCGTCTGCCAGAATGTCGGTACCCACTCCTACAAAGCACAGCTCTTGGCAGCTGCGGTACAGATGCCACGTCAAGACAGCTCTACGCCAGTCAAGAAGTGCTATGGGTGTGGAGGCGATGGGCATTTCCGGTCGCAGTGCACAACAACGCCAAGGCCTTCTGCCAAGCCGCCAGAGAGATGTCCCATCTGTCAGAAAAGATTTCATTGGGCGAACGACTGTCGTTTGAATCCACAAATACATCACCTACCTCATCTCCAGTTCAGGGAAACGGTTCTGCGGGCCGCGCCCCGGCCCCGGTAAAACAATAGGGTGCAAGTTCAAGAACATCATGAAGGTCAATCGTCCCAGAAAGGTGAACAACGCTACTCCTTATCCAGGTCATCAGGAAAAAAGAGTGATCCAGAGAGATATCTACTCTCCAGATGTCCAGAGAAAAGATGTGACCTCATCAAGCATTCAGGTTCCAGAGGTTTCATCATCTGCCTTTCCAGTAGAGAACACAGCATTCGGTTCACCTTCTGTTGACCGCCCTTCAGTTCCTGCTGATGTGACCCCTGCTTCACAACAAGCAATCACAGTCAAGTCTTTGATCGCAGAATTGCCTTCAACGTTGAGAAGACATCCTACTGAGGTCAACCTTGCAGCACCTGAGCTTTACTCACCTTTGAGTCAAGGTCAATCTGTCATTGAAGGACATTTGCCCTTGATGAAACAGCAATATCCAGGTAGCAGCCCAGCTGATGATCACTTTCCATGTGGCCAAAGAATGCAAGTGAGTGAGACAGCTCCCTCTTGTGGAAGCTTAAACATCACTCCAGTTAACAATGTCCACACCTTTGTGTCGCCTCCAGCGTTTAAGCTCAGCCCGCCACATCCAAATGAATATCATGGACAACAACTTCAACTGCCTTGTGTCAAAGAAGAAGTTCCATCCTGCCAGTTTGATGCACAACTGACTGAATGCCAACAGGTTCAACAGCATCAGCAACTCTTACCAACGGAAGAACCTCAAGTTTGCCAACTCAACGCAAAGCAGCTTCAGAGTTGCCAACTTCAGCAGTGCAAAAAACCTGAAGCCAAGAAGATGTCTTCAGACACTGCCAATGAAGAACAAGAAGAATCTTCTGTCCCAGGTATACCACTCTTCTTAACAGAGGACTGTTACTTTTCAAATCCATGGTTTGCTCAGCAATTGCCAACATCCATTCGTGGTCCATTCCCAGACACCTCAATTTGCCTTATTTTGCCTAGGATGGATCGCCTCCCTGCCACAGTCACACTGACTGCAGGCCTAGTTCGAATCACAGATTCATCACAGTTGCTGATTCCAGGATTTTCAACTGTTCCTTGTGTCCTGACAAAAGGTTTAGAAATTGCCAGACTTTATTTGCTTACTTCTACGCCTACAGCTCCTGTAGACTCTTTGCCTCCTCAGGCAGCAATGGCGCTAATCAAGATTACAGAAGAACGCCCTCATCTCGTCTTAGAAATGGGTGGACGAAAGATCAAGGGTCTTCTTGATACAGGCGCAGATGTTACAGTAATCGCCAGAAAAGATTGGCCTGACCAGTGGGCAACGACTGTCACCCAGGAAGTCTTCGGAGTCGGAGGTTTCGAACCCGCCCACCAGAGCGTACATCCGATTACCTTCCAGTCAGACTCAGGCTCCATGGTGCAGCTCCGTCCACTTGTTATGGATGTGCCTATCACCCTTTGGGGTAGAGACTTATTGTCTAAAGCAAGAACTGTTATCCATACACATTTTTGATGTGGGCCTTTGCATCAGCGCCAGTACATGCTCTTCCACTCACATGGAAGGAAGGACCCCCTGTATGGGTCGACCAATGGGCGCTGACGTCAGAAAAGCTCGCTGCAGCAGAGGCCCTAATCAAAGAGCTACTACACCAGGATCGCATACAACCCTTT
This sequence comes from Lacerta agilis, assembly GCF_009819535.1. Taxonomy (NCBI): domain Eukaryota; kingdom Metazoa; phylum Chordata; class Lepidosauria; order Squamata; family Lacertidae; genus Lacerta; species Lacerta agilis. Next base: position 68,578,835 of record NC_046313.1, read on the forward strand.
ACTCTCCGTCAGTACCTCATGGATAAAGCTCCACAGTCATTGACCTTAGAGCGTTCCCTTGATAGTCTTAAAACTGTCCTTTGCAGTAAGCCTATTGCAAAGTTCTCCTGGAAAGTTTCACTGCTTGGTAAGGTGAATTCTCCTGTCTACAAGTTCTGTTCAGCAGCATCTTCAAGCACTCTCACGCCGCTGAAACTTTCCTTTGTTTCAGTGATCCAATCGCCAACCATGGGACGTTCCTTGCTATGTTCCGTGCTGTCTTTCGCATGGGCATTCTGTTGGCTGATTTTGAATGGTACTCACCGTGCCTACGGGTTGCTGCCATCACTTCTTGCAGCATACCTGTTTCCAACCAAAACCGCAAACCCTTTTCACCTGCTTTCTGTTGCTCTCTACCTGATTGCAAATATGCTCCGCATCTCCCCAGGTATTCTTTTGGAGTATCTTTTCCTGCATCAACCAAGAACTCTACTACAGGCTCTTCAGACGGTTCCTCCTTGTGCTCAGAAGTACTGTCTTCCGCAAGGAACTTTTCACCTGAAAGTCAAGTCATGTAGCCCTGCATGGTACTTGCCAGCCTGCATCTTCAACGACAACCCCTTGTTGCTTAATCTTCTCAGCGGAGGACTGTCCCTACTTCTGCGGAAAGAACCCCTATTTCCTACACCTGTTTGTGTGTTCAACTCCTTTCTCCATTCAAGAAACACGCTGGACAAACTTTGCGTGAAATTCGATGCTCCCTTTTCATCGCAAGCCGTGATTTCCAACTCTGGTTGTTAGCTACTCGCTAACTTCTCAACTTCGTGTCAAATGCAGTGACTCTTCAAAAGTGCTCCACTAATAGCACCAGTTGAGTTCTGGGCAGTTTGCCTTACCCTCCTACTGCCTAGGCCTTTTGTTTGCCTCTGGGCGGCCTCTGGTTCCTGGCTGCCTGGATTTGTTCCAGTTACTCCCATACCTGCATTCACTGGCAGATCACCCTGATTTGCTTGCTTAATCTTTCTTCTACAGGTATCGTTGTTTCTTCAGAGCTCGATGTTTCAGTACTTTCCTGAGCTCCATGAACTTTTCCTGAGTTCCAGGACTATTTCTTCTACATGGTCGTGTGTACTCGGAGAAGAAGACGACCGGCAACTCATTCATCGTCTTCATCCTCCTCTCCAACACCATTTTGCAGTTCTAAACCTGTCTTGTACTTTATATTGTACTTGTAAAAATTGCATATTTACCTTTGTATGCTTCTTGAAATATCCGCCTCGCATGTTACATGTGTTTTCCTTATAGCTTGATAATTAATGACATGGATGTTTATATATGCAAAGCTTTTCTGAAATGGTTTCCATTTAGAGCGTCACAATTTTGATGATATGGAAATGTTTATGTAAGGTTAAAAACATTGTCTTTGTGCAGTTCTAGTCATAGACATATTCATGCATATATGTTTTATTTCAATGATCCTAAATCTCCTCGTTGTGCTTGCAAAAGTTGTAATTCAAAATGTGGTAACATTTATATACTTTATTTGAAATGATTTCCTTTGGTCAAAGTATTGGTCATTCTCGGATTTGTTCAAGATATATATGTCAAGTCTGGTGGTGTCCTACCCTCTTGGTACCCCTTTTTCTTTGAAAAAATTCCCCTCTATATGCTACCTTTGGCAGTAAACCAGGTTCCCAGCTTTTCCCTTCACCTTGTTTCCTGCTGTTCATGGGAGACCTTTATGTAGTTGGTTTAATTCCCATCTCATTTCGCTGGAAACCCTTGCGTAGATGGTTTAAATCCTCATCCTGGCTGGGACACCTTTATATAGGTAGCTTAAATCCCCTCTAGTGGCGCAAACCACTTGTACTTAGGTGCCTTAAATCCCCTTTCTGGAATCGGACCCTAGTTCCCCGTTACCTGTGGTCGCTGTGGTAAGTCCAGAATCTGTCTTCCTGAAAGTTCCCTCGATTCTGTAGCCTCAGTGCCACACACCTTTTATGTTTCCTTATCCATTTTTCCTCAGTTTTCCAAATAAAAATTAAAAAAAATGGGGGAGGGGTCTGGGTAGGCTATATAGCCCCAGCTCTAGTTATATTTTAATTTTGGGTCCCGGATCGGGACCTCTCTTATGTTTGGGCAGTCGTTATTCGTTATTTTTAATTTTGGACCTGCACCAGGTCTCTTGTGTTTGGGGAGTAATTTGTTGTTTTACGCTGTACGCGAAAGTATACATGTTTATGAGGTGATTTGTTGTGTTACACTACATATTGAAGTATATATTTATGCCTAAAAGGTTTACAGTGTATCGGATCGATCACTTTTTATGTTCGGCTAGTGGTTTGTTATTTTCATGACTTTATTGCTACATTATTGTACAAGTATTTCCTCTGATGGAGGGGATGAATATTGATGGTGTTGCTAGTGTTTATATCACAGTTTTGATGTGGACACTGTTGGCACTGTTGATGCTCTGCCCTTTCATGTCGAGTTCTATATCTAAACAAATGGTAATGTTTGTGTCAGATAAATGCTTATGATATTTCTAATCTTCCTTTTTATAACTAAATCAAAAATAATTTAATTTAAAACAAAAAAAGAAAGATGATATGTCGGAATACGTTTCACGGATCCGCCATGGATTCATATTTATTTGGTTATTTTATAAGTTTTTCGAGGTCTACTTTTGGTATAATTGCGCGTAAAAGCGAAAGTGAAAGCATGAATGAATAGTGTGGTTCACTTATGAGATTAATCCGCCTTTATTTTGTAGATCCGGTCATGTTCAAAGTTGTTAATGAGCGTTAAACTTGCTTCCCGCCTTTTTGGAGGGCAGCAACAGTGATTTTATTGGTTAAAGTACTAATGATGATGTCACGTTTGTTCCCTAATAAAAGGCAGAGGCACCCCGCTTAGGCACGTGCAGTTTTGGGTAGGAGAAGTTCATTTATGTCTTTTAGTTGGGTTTTAGTTGAAGTCAAGTTTAGTTTAAGGGGCTAGGAGCGGGCTGGACGGGTTGGATGGGTTTTTCTTTAGTTAGAGTTAGATCGCGGAAGATCATTCGGTTTTAGTTTTAGTTAGGTTCTTTTAGGTTAGCCTAGGGTTAGGCCCGCGGAAGATATTTCGGTTTTAGTTTATTTAGTTAGCCTCGCGGAAGATCGGGCGGCAGGGTCTTTAAGCTTAGGAGAACTTAGCTTAGGGGACGAGCCTACGCGGGTTCTGCCGAAGCCACTAAAGATACAACCGGTGTCTGTCTTCCTTTGGGGTTAAAGGGGGGAGTAAAGTAAAAATTTTAATTTCTTTAATTGGGTCCGCCTATTCAGAGTCAGGGTATATATTTTATTTCACGAGGCAACTTTTCTTTAAAGAAGGCAACTAGGAACTCACACACCATCAGAGTCTTCAATTGGCTTACTCATTATCCTTCAGACTGTGAGGCTTGGCCGGCGACCGTGCTCAAAAGCACGCGGAACGCTGGCCGCTTTCCCCGCAACTGGTACCTCGTGCATAACCAGTCCAAGGCCGTGCACGAGGAGCTCCAGCACCCATACCCCGACAGCGGACGGTCCGGGAATCAGCGTGAGTCAGTCCCAGTTAGTAGTCTGGCAGCTGCATTTTAGACTAACTAAAGCAGGGGTAGGCAACCTAAGGCCTGTGGGCCGGATGCGGGCCCAATCGCCTTCTCAATCTGGCCCGCGGACGGTCTGCGAATCAGTGTGTTTTTACATGAGTACAATGTGTCCTTTTATTTAAAATGCATCTCTGCGTTATTTGTGGGGCCTGCCTGGTGTTTTTCCATGAGTACAATGTGTGCTTTTATTTAAAATGCATCCCTGGGTTATTTGTGGGACATAGGAATTCATTTTTTTTTCTTTCAAAATATAGTCTACCCCGACCAAAGGTCTGAGAGACAGTGGACCGGCCCCCTGCTGAAAAAGCTTGCTGACCTCTGCATTAGGAGAATGCACTTCCATTATCCTACTTGTATTCCACTCACTAAAGTGCACAATTTTATTCTGGATTAATTACTCTGGAATAATTTCTCTCAATACTGTACATATCTTTAATTGTAATCAGTAATGGATTAGACATAAAATGAAACACTAACACCAGAGTTCTAATTTATATGGGTGCAATTAATGAAACTGTTAATCCTACCTGAATTCTAGAATCAGAACTGCTGTTGACTGAAGGACTGCCTTATACAATTAGGATGTAGTACTCCAAAGCATTCCATGCCATCGCTATTCTTGAATTAATTTGGCTCTAGCCCTCTGCATCTCAAATCAATTGTTGTTTTTAACAAAAGCAATCAAGGTTTTAGCAAAGGTGCAAGAAAGAATTAAGTGCTCAAAGTGTATCAATTCTGTTTTTAGGTCCAATTTATATGACATTTGTAGGATGCGACAAGTTTGTTACAGGAGTTCCCCTTGCTAAGTCTACTGCAACTACTAAACATTATTTAGCTTTAACAGTGTGCTAGACGTTGTACAAAACTGTTAGTCAACAGGCAATCTTGCAGGATTATTGTAAATTATGGGAGGACCAAATGTAAGGACACAAGGCAGAGGACATGGTAGCAATTTGAGAAAGTGGCTGGAAAAACAGGGTAAAACAAATGAAGTTCTCAGGGTGTATGGCAGCCAGAGGCAAAGATATAGACAAAGGTAGGCTCAGGGATACAAAGCCTGCTATGAGGCACAGTTAAGGAGCTCTACGCAAATCACACCCACTGAGTTTAGAGCAGCCACATCCTTTCAACCACAGTTGCTGAAAGGGTGGGAACACTTGAGGGTAGGCCAATCAAATTACTCTCAGCCATTCTTTGTGCTTGGTACAAAGTTTGGAAGCAAGTCCAAGTCCTAAGAAGACTGCACATATCCTGCTCAGAAGACTTACTACGTACAATAGATTAACAACAGAAGCTATGCCATCTTTTTTTCTGGACGAGCCTCTATGCTGGCAACAGCTGCTTATCAGGCAGAAATTCAACAGGGGCAGCATTCCCAGCCCTTGATGCTCCACAAACATGCACAAACTGTGGGCAGAAAGGGCTGAGTTGATCACATATTTACCTAGGCTGTCACTAAAATAAGAAGCCACAAATCAGGATTGTCTGGGTCCTGGACTATCAGAACAAGAGAAATAAAGCAGCTGTTGTCCAGCATCCTGCAAGCACACAGACAAACACAATATCTGTGTGCATGCCCCAGTGAAAGGTGTAGCAGAGCTTCCCCTGGCTTTCAGTTACACACACATGCAACTTTGGTGCACAATTCAGCACTGTTAACACACAATTATCCTTTTGGAAAGTGGGGTTGGCAGGAATTGCAATCCATTGGAGTACAGGAAGCAGGTAAACCTAGCTGATTTCAAAGACCCAGTTTTATTTTTACATGGAGCATTTTACATGCGGCATCAGTAGCAATAAATCAACTCTGGCACTAAGCCAGCAGAGGAAACAGAATACACATGCGATTGACAAGAACACCAAAGGTCTCCCAAGCACCCAGTAGCCTTTTCTCAGAATCCAACCCAAGCAAACAGGACTTCACTGCTAGACTTAAAAACAGGGGATTTAAGTGAATAATATTGGATACGGTCATACCACGCCTGCTTTCATGAACATACACATACTCCCACATGCATTTTCTCAACATGGAATGATTCAGTGGCAGAGAGGAAGGAGAAACAGATATTGAGTAATATCTGGCCCAAGCAAACCTCATTCAGTTAACCTAGTTTCCCTACATGTTCTCTAATAAACAATATGCAATAGCTTTAAGGAGATCCCCCATGGTTCTACTTGTTGATTGGCTAGGCCCCTAGGCCATTGGAGAAGTTTCTAAATTCATAGTTTCAATTATGCCATGAGAACTGATGGCTTTCCTTGGCTGGATTCTGTCCTTAACAGTCATAATTTGGGACCATAACCCTTTTGGTCTTCTTCAGCCTCCCAATTGGGAACAACTGCGACAACATGTTCATTTACATATGTATGTTCATCATCACCCAAGGTAATGCTTATAGTTAAACATCCACTGTGGATCACTTCACATCAACAATATTTCAATGTGGGAGTTATTGTGTTTAGCTGCAAATAATCAGATAATCACACACACACACACACACACACACACACGTGAACCAGCTTCAAGTCCATGTAGAACAATGTTTCAGAAACAAGTGAAAGAATTGTGGAAGCCCTTTTCATGCATGGAAAAAGGCAGGCTGCTTGGTGTCTGAGACCACTGATCATTCCCACCCCCTTACTGTTTTTTTAGTCCATCTTCTGCCCCTTTAAAGGAGAACTTTGAGAAAGAGTCTTAAAAACTACTCTTTGCTCTTTGGAGTACATGTGAGAATTTATAAGCGTACCACCACAATATGATGATTGTGGGCTGCTGACTGTTGTTGTTGTTGTTCAGTCGTTCCCGACTCTTCGTGACCCCATGGACCAGAGTACGCCAGGCACGCCTATCCTTCACTGCCTCTCGCAGTTTGGCCAAACTCATGTTAGTAGCTTCAAGAACACTGTCCAACCATCTCATCCTCTGTCGTCCCCTTCTCCTTGTGCCCTCCATCTTTCCCAACATCAGGGTCTTTTCTAGGGAGTCTTCTCTTCTCATGAGGTGGCCAAAGTACTGGAGCCTCAACTTCAGTATCTGTCCTTCTAGTGAGTACTCAGGGCTGATTTCTTTGAGAATGGATAGGTTTGATCTTCTTGCAGTCCACGGGACTCTCAAGAGTCTCCTCCAGCACCATAATTCAAAAGCATCAATTCTACGGCGATCAGCCTTCTTTATGGTCCAGCTCTCACTTCCGTACATTACTACTGGGAAAACCATAGCTTTAAATATACGGACCTTTGTCGGCAAGGTGATGTCTTTGCTTTTTAAGATGCTGTCTAGGTTTGTCATTGCTTTTCTCCCAAGAAGCAGGCGTCTTCTGATTTCGTGACTGCTGTCACCATCTGCAGTGATCATGGAACCCAAGAAAGTGAAATCTCTCACTGCCTCCATTTCTTCCCCTTCTATTTGCCAGGAGGTGATGGGACCAGTGGCCATGATCTTAGTTTTTTTGATGTTGAGCTTCAGACCATATTTTGCGCTCTATTCTTTCACCCTCATTAAAAGGTTCTTCAATTCTTCCTCACTTTCTGCCATCAAGGTAGTATCATCAGCATATCTGAGGTTGTTGATATTTTTTCCGACAATCTTAATTCCGGTTGGGGATTCATCCAGTCCAGCCTTTCGCATGATGTATTCTGCATATAAGTTAAATAAGCAGTCTGCTGACTAGACTGTAGCAAACATTCATTTGGGATGTTCTGTGTTGCTCTTAAACAGAGGTAGTTCTGGCATGTGCTAATCAGTAACAAATGAAGGAAAAGAAGAGGACTCCAATTTCTCCTATGGTCTGCACATACCCACTCCTAAATCAAAAGATGATCCAGATAATCAAAATGGTAAAATAATGAGCATGTTGCTTGGCATTACTGAATTAGATTTGGAATCATTCAGTTACTGCTAAGCAAGCATTGTTGCAGTATAACAGACATTGAGAGAGCCGTCACACATGATGGCATGCACATTTTTTACACCCCCCTTGTAAATCTGCATAGGACTTCACCTGCTCAAATGGTAAGGGAATACAGTATGTGAGAACATTCATTGGCATAGAACAGGCATGTCCAACAGGTAGATCATTATCTACCGGTAGATCACTGGACACCTGCGGTAGATCACTAGCTCCCCCCAAAGAAGCTGAACAACTGTGGCTCCCCTAAAAAAAGCTCAACATTTTACCTCCTCCCTGAAAAAAAACAACTTTGACCTGAACCCAAAAAAGGGGGTAGATCACTGCCAGTTTTTAACTCTGAGTAGATCACAGTCTCTTGGGAGTTGGCCACCCCTGGCATAGAATACTGTCTGTCATATCCAAACCATACATTCAAAGCACATGGCTTCCCCAAGAATATTGGGAGCTGTAGTTTACCCTTCACAGAGCTACAGTTCCCAACACCCTCAAGCAACTATAGATCCCAGTTTTATTTGGGGAAGCCATATACTTCAAATACAGGGTCTACTTTAAGTTCCACCATTTTAAAGCTGCAATTCTGTGCATACTTTCACCCAAATCCAAACAAGCTACCAGAATCATTATGTACTGTACGTTTCTTTAGCCCCAAACCCCAATTCCTCCAAAACTTAAAAAACTTTCCAAAGCAAACCATTCTCAGGCAGTCCTTGGGCCAATACAGAGCACATCCTTTACCTATCCTTTCTCTCTGTGTACCATAGGCTTGTCACCTTTCTTATTAAAGAGCTCTTCTGACTTTTAATAGCTGCAGGACAAGCAGTATACAGCTTCTTTCAGCAGAGAGAAGTGATGGGAAGCTATCCCAGTTTAATTTCTAGCTGTAAAGGAAAGCAGACAGGGCTACAACATTCTGGGCTAGTTAGTTTACTTACTCCTATTTCTCTTCCATTTCTTTTCAGATTTATGCTCCCTGAACCGAACGCTACCTTGCCCTCCTGCTTCTCCCAAAACCTCCCGCGAGGATGCAAAGCAGCCTGGCAAATGCCGCCACGTGCGGATGGAGAGCCGGTACTCACGGATGCACTGCAGACGCTTCTTGTACACGCCCCAGATGAACTCCCCGCACAGATCACACCAGGTCGACTGGCTTTGGGCGCAGGGCTTGAAGACATGCCCCTCGCCCAGCTCCTCAGTCAGTTTGGGGTCGCTCTGGCCTCCCAGGAGTCGGATCTGGCGCACGCGGCTCAAGATCTCGGGCACTTTCCCCGGAGAAATCCTCAGGGCGTTGGCCCGCTCCAGCCGGACGGGGCGTTCAGACGTGCCTCGCGGGCCCCGCGTCAGGTCGAGCTGCTTCTCCAGCCCCAAGTTCTTCAGCTCGATCATCTCCTGGTCCATCGGCCGGTTCATGGCCACTACATAGGCTGAGGATGCAACGCGGGAAAGGGGGCCTGCAAAAACATCTCACAAGGGGCCCAGAAACACCCTCATCTCGCCCGCGTTCCTCGGGGGTCGCTGTGCTGTTCGGAGCAACCCGCACTCCTCTCTCGACCCCTTTCCCAGTCTCTCAAAAGTTCACTTCTTTTCTGTTTTCTCGTCTTCTCCGCCCGTCTTCTCCCCCCCCCTTTTCACCCCTTAGCTTTAAAGCAGCAGCCAGAAAAAGTCACAGGCGATCTTTGTTGGGAAGATTAGAGCTCAGCAAGAGCCTCCCGCCCCTACGAGCGGGCGGGCAGCTTTCTTGGCTTCACAGCATCAGCCTCCTTTGGTTCTACAATCGTGCTCCATAAGAGAGGAAGCTGGGGAGGGTTGCGTTAGTTCAGGTCCTGCCTCTCTGAAATGCTACCAGTTGCTGGCTTGCTCTTTCTTTTTTTGTTGAACAAGCAAGAGGAAAGGTCCCAGCTCCCCTCCCTTTCATGCATTTCCTTCTTACTAGGAGGAAGGGGGGGGAGACCAACAGGCGGCGCCTAGTCCTCCTGTACGCCTTGAAGTTGCAGCTCGTCTTGCCTCCCCCCCCCCCCCCGCTTCTCCCGCATTAAGGCACCGGAGTAAGACCGAAGAAGCGCAGCAGGTTTGAGGAAAGAGGCAGCCGGACATGTTGCCAACTCCCCCTCGACAGCTGCGCGGCATCATTTCGTGGGACAGGCTGTGTGTGTGTTGTGGGGGGGGGGATATGCAAGGGGAACAAAAAAAGGCGGGAGAGAAAGACACAGCTGTGAGGGAGTAGGGGAGAGTTGGCGCGGGAGTTTTGAGACGCCAGAGTCTCCACGCTGAGGGTTTCAGCAAAGCCGCCCGTCCCTCATAATCCGAAACGCTGCGTCAGAGAAAGGAGACCCCTCCAGGGGAGCTACTGCTCCCCACGGCTCCTTAAGGACCTCGAGAAAATCTCGCCTCCCCTCGTCGCCCGCGCTGGGTCCTCCGCCTGCGCTCACAGCGAGATTCCCGGGCTCGCGCTCTACTTCTGCAGCTGCGTTTCTATAGCGATGCCGCTGCTGCTTTTGAAGCGGGAAACCGCAGCGCTTCGAGAGGCCCGCGGTGCCTGACGTCAAAGTCTGGGGAGACGGAGGAGCGCACGGCGGGAGCCGGCGCGGCTCTGTCTGAGAGGCAGCAAAGCGCGGCCCACCTACCCTCAAAGGGAGGCTTCTGCGGTCGGGGTCAATCTCTTCGGGTTATCAGCAGCTGGCAAGAGCAAAAGGAGCTCTTCCCCAAGGAGTGGCACCAAAGGGCGGCCGGTTGCTGGGACGCCAAAATAGGGAAGGGCCACTCAGACAACCACCATTTTCACTAGGCCTGGAGGCTGGAACACCCGAGAAAGGATACTGAGTTTGTATCCCTCTTCTACTAGGTGTGGGCTGCCTTGCCTGAGGGCCCATTAAATCCTGAGGCTGGCACTGTTGCCATTTATTTTTCTGAGGAGGTATCATGGGCGTAGCCAGTTTTGGGCAGGACTTTTGTTAGGGGGAACAGAACCCACGTGACTGATCAAGGGACAGAGAATCTTAGACCTTTAAAAAGTTATTTACCGGTAATCTAATTTTATGAGGGAAAAGGAAAGTTTTTTATGTCCAGGGATACAAAATTACAATGCACACATTCCATATGCAATAAATACCCCGCCATTGCTCATTCAGTAAGTCTGGTGAGCATGATGTACCATTTGTTCTTTTCTATTATTTATCCATTTTAGCTATCTCAAGATATTAAAAATAAGCCATTCCATTCCTTTGTTCTTTTACAGAAGGCACTGCAACACATTTCCAATGCCAAGCAAAACATAGTTTGCAGTTTTAAAAATATGCAACAGACTTAGTTTAAACGAGCTGCTATACCAGCTTTAATGAAATCAAAATGTTTGAGAATTCCCCTCATTCCTGCTACATAATGTCTTAGCACTAGATCACCTTCTTGAGACCTCTAATTGGTTTGGATATTGCTAAATGTTGGTTCCAACCAAGTAAAGCATAAACTTAGCAAGGAAACCAAGTCTTATACTCAGTATACACATCAAGTACTGCTTATACTCGCATATTTATGAAATCTGCTGTCTGACCAGCCTCCTGTTGGCCTGCATAATTTGCTATTCTTGGCTTAAGTAATTGCTTACCTGTTTCTTCATGTAACTTATTGTGTAAATGTTCACAGTTGTGTTTTCATTATTGCATAATGTAATTTAGAGGGTATTATTGTTTTTTTGTCCTTGTTTGTGAGGGCTTCCCTACCCACTTACTGCCCCCTCAGACAAACTTATGGTAACTGTCAACACTTGGATGTTGGTGAAGGGTTTAGGCAAACAGCCACATTCTCAGAGATGTAGCCATCTGGAAACATTGTGCTTTTGCTGTTCACATTCTACTGAAGTCAGGGATCATAAGCAACGAATGGAGATTTTGGACATCATCTGCATTTCCTCCCCCAGTGAGTGCTTCCTGCCTGGGGAGTTCCAGTGTAAACAAAGCTTCATCATTTGTCTTTGCATAACAAAATGTTTTTTCTCATTTGTAGTCATAATACTCTGGACTTCCTTATGTCTTTAGGGTCTCTGGTGTCTAGATATACAACTTATTGTCAACTTTCTGAAGGCAGGACTGCACTGCACCCCACTGTGATAGTCATACTATATCCCTAAGTAGGGTTACTAAGGATGCTGCTGTTTTGTTTTGGGTGAACTTAATTCAGTGAAGCAAACTATGAAGTGGGTATCTCCAGCCTGCTTTTAGTGTGATTCTTCACCATTTGTCAGTAAATGATTGATGGATGGATGGATGTACCCCACCCATCTGACTGGATTGACCCAGCAACTCTGGACAGTTTCCAACAAATATAAAAGCATAATAATAATATCAAACATAAAAAACTTCCTTATACTGTAGAGGGCTGCCTTTAGATGTCTTCTAAAAGTTGTATAGTTATTTATCTCCTTGACCTCTGATGGGAGGGCATTCCAGAGTGGGCACCACTACCAAGAAGGCCCTCTGCCTGGTTCCCTGTAACTTCACGTCTATCAGTGATGGGACCTCCAGAAGGCCTTTGGAGCTAAATCTTAGTGTCTTGGGTAAACATATATTTGCCAAAATGATGCAAGTGAAGGTGGAATTTGTAAAGGAGAATTTAGTTTCCCATCCACAAATGTTCTCCAAGGCTGCCCTTTGCTTCAAAATGATTTGTTCTGGTTTGTTTTGGCTGTGGCAAATGTTTAATAGCAACCTCCCTGGCAGTCCCCACATCTGCATTTTCCTTTTGAGGAAATCACAGGATTGGGACAATTAAGTTTTCCACATGACATGTAGTTTCACCAGGTTTCTGGCAATACAGAAAGTCCCCAGAACTTAGCTGCTTCCACACTTTGCTTGTTCATAGTGAGATGTTTGAGTTATATTGTGGAACAGATGGGGAAGGCAAAACAGAGAAATAATTCACTTTGTCTTCCTGCTTATTCTGAGAACAGAGTCAAGAGGCCACAAATTTTGTCTGGCATTTCAGACAACCAAACTAGTGATTGACATTCACTGTGCTCCTTCCCCATTTCATGAAGTACCTCTCCATTAGCATTGCACTGGGCTTCAGAAGCACCCCAAACCAGAAGGAACAATGTCCTGTTGAGCCTCTGGAGTGCTCAGAAGCAGCAAGGCACCTACATAGCACTGAATGGCTGAATGGCTGTTGTAGCAATGTACTTGTTGCCAGGTGTAAATGATGGCATGGCTTTTCCTGAGTGGCCTCTTGATGGATGAAATCACTCTAGTTGATCTTTATACTGCTGACCCAAAGCCCTTGGCAGGTTTTCTGCAAGGCCCTATTGCTGAAGGTTGGCTGCATCCAAAGTCCATAGTAGATTGTTCCTAGTGGTTGCTGTGGAACCATATTGTTTGGTTTGCTTATTTTCCTAAAATCATCTCTCAGTTTGGAATGGAAAAAACAAGTCAAGGAGAACATTACAGACCTCTTGCTTGCTCTAGGGAGCTGCATCCTGAACTCTTGCAATAAATATCCATGGGAATAAATCCAAAAATATTATTGAAAAGAGTCTAGAAATGGGTCTATTTTTGTCATTTCCTGGGAGTAAACATCTGCCAGAGAAATGTTAAATTTGGAAGGATGTAAGAAGCAGACTTTGTAGTACAGTAATTTGGCTGGGTTTTTTTTTAACCTTGGAAGATTCAGTCTTTTTCTTGCTACCTCTTACAGTTGGGATGATTATTTTCTTTTAAAACATCCATCCATCTCTGTTCCTCACATTCATGCTACATTTTTTTTGAAGTCCAGAGATCTTCTCATAATCACAACAGTTGTCTTGATTGTAATAATAGGCAATTGAATGACTTATGTTACATTGTGTATTAAAATTGCAATTTAAAGTTGTGAACTTAAAAGGAATAGCAATCCTTCTTTTACTACATTGCATAAACATAGGAAATGGATGTAAATCCAATATGCAGATATGTTTTCTCTCCTGAGTTCCCACTTCTGTCATCTTATCAAATGTATGTGCATCACAGATATCACAAACCTTTTCACTTTGAAGAAAAGGTGTACAAATCAACTATGTTGACAGCAGTGATATTGCCACTGTTCCAAGAACAAAAGTGACATGTGAAATCTCTTGTTATTTCCATTCCAACGTCTGCCAACCCAACCCACTCCCATATCTCAGCTAGGAAGGACCTAGACTTTAAACATGAACAGAACTGATGGAACATTTTCCCCTCTTGTAGATTGTCTCCTTCCTTCCTTCTAGCTGGTTAATCAGTTAAAAGCTCATTTACAAGACAATAACTTCTGATTTGCTATTCCTTAGTTTCCTAGAACAAGAAATGTTTGCAGGATATGTGATGTGGAAGCAAAGCGGAAATTGATAAAGGAATAGATTTATGTTATACATAATATCATGTACATCCATATTTCCTTGCCAGAAAATAGCACTTGTTGTTTACACAGATGATATCCTCTAAAGACCAGAGATTGTTTCATAATTGTACAATGAGTGGTTATCCTGATTATTTTAATGTAGAAAACCAAGGCCCGGAAAAACAATTAGCCAATTCCCCAAGGTCAAATCTAAAACCTTATAATTACCAGTTGAGTACATTCTCCTCTGCTGTTTCTCTGAATAATGTAGTTGTGTGTGGTGTGTTTGTGAAGGAACAGCAGTTCTTCCAGCCTTCTTTTAACTTTACTTTCTCCATAAACTTTGATTTTTACCACACACAAAAAGCAGCCGAGTCTTGAATTATAGAATGAAGGCAGGGAGGAGTTTAATGGTCAACTACTTCCTTTGCTCTTCACTACAGTAAAATATAATCCCACTTCAACTAAAATCTAGAATTAGATAGTCAGGAATTTCTAAAGTAAGCCTTAAGTTTAGTAAATGCTTGTGCATAGCCTGCCTAGCTCAAGAAGTAAAGCATATTGAAAATGCAGAACTTTACATATGTGCTCAGAAGTAAGCCTCACTGAGTTCAGTAGTGCTTACTCCCAGCTAAGATGGTCTAGGACTGCAGCCTTCTAAAACCAGGAACAGCTGGGATACTTATGGGCAGCTAATGGTGAGAACAGTACTAGAAATGTGGGAGATAAAGATATATTATTATTATTGCAAAAGCTAGCTGTGACACAGCTGGCTCCTGTTTATTTTTGTCACTGGAAGACATCAAAGAAATGTTGAAATAAAAACATTATCATGTTGGTCATAGGTCTGGTTCTTGAACTCATGACTAATTAGAACAATGAACATCAACTTCCATAGTGCCTGGTGGAAAAGATGTATATTCTCAGAGAACAAGGGCTGCAATAATTTTATAAGCCTTGAGCAGCAACCTTTATTGTCATTTCAGCTTGATTTTTCCTTACAAGACCAACTATCAAGAAGCATACCTGAATTCATATCATTTATTTATCTGGACTGGATGGCCTAAAATTGGAAATGCCATTTAAACATTATTCTTAGTATTTCTTTTAAGTTTAGCTAAACCAGTAATTCACCTCCAATGTTAAACTGCATCTGACAAGCTCAATCTTGTCACTAATAAGCCTTCATTTTTTATTTTTTTTAAAAACAACCCTTTCACCTTCTTTTCCCAGGTACAATTCTCTAGGCAGGATGACTGCAACATAATGAAAACCAGGCAGAATGGGTACTGGGGTCAGGGAACCATGAAACAGCACTTTGAACACTTGTTTGCCATATGTGTGTTGTACCATGATGCTGGTCTTCATCTTCAGGGGCAAAGAGCACAGAATCAGAGTTAATGACCCAAAATATCATCTAGTCCAACAGCTTACCTGAAACTATAAACACATCAGTCCTTCCCAGACTACAATCCATCTGTAGACCCAATGTGCTAGAATTATATTTGTGATGTTTGTGGATCAAGCATGACACAAGCAGATAGAGGCAAGCCACAACCTATGAGTTAAGACGGTGTCCCTAATCAATCAGTGTATGTGTGTAATTGCTCTTTCCAAAGAACTGCCAAATGAACAATACAATAGATACATGTATTTTATGCGGATGCCAGCTCATTTCACATATAAGGGTTTGGCTGGACCCACTCTTTACACAAAAAGGAATGGGCAGAGGAAGTTTGAAACCCAGCCCCTTCCACCTTACCTATCTTTGCTCCACTTCTTGAAGCAATTTTCTTCCTGCATGGCTCACCTCTGGTTATCAGAACAGGATTAAGCAAAGGTGTTTAAAGCAGTGGAGGGCAGCAAGGTAACACATGGTAGGGGCTATTTCTGCTCCCTACACTGTAACAATAGGCTCCAGCCACCTTTTGCATACAGCACAAACACTTGCACAACTACTCCATCATGTCTAATTTAGCCCTGAAGCCCCTGGTGAATATAAGCAAAATGGATAAAAGGATCAGTTTCCAAGGGGAAAGCACAGCAGTGATGGTGGGTACTGATAGGATTCTTTGGCAAGTTATTTCTTTTGGATAACTATAACTTTAAATATTGAAAATATCAAAGCCAAGACTTCCTTGATACTTTTAAACAAGACCTTCATTCACTCCCATGGGACTTCTTGCCTGAGGGTATCAATTACACATAGCATCACATTCCTAAATGTTCTCACATGGCAGACATTAGTTTAATTTTAAACAACAAAACAAGGATTAAATAACAGAATAAACTTTCTCAGTAAAGATGTCATGTGTTGTACTCTCAATTCTGAAACTGTGCAGCTCAGCAAAACTGAAATTGTTTAATTAACCACATCCTTTCCCTGTCTCCTCCCTTGGTTTAGCACTCAATGCTTCTGAAGCAACCAGATGGGACAGTTGGTAACATTGCCTGTTGGCCCTCTCCATTCTTTTTGTCCCATAGTACAAAAGACACATATGCTATTTTGAGACATCAAAATATTTCTAAATGCTGGGATCCTGGTCCATACAGAGTGCAGCTATTAAAGTAATTGACATAAATTGGGATCAAACAACATGTTATAAAAATGTGTATAACAGTCCTTACAAACATGAGGTGAAAGCTACAAGTGGGGGCAGGGATTTTGAACAGGGTAATATAGTCAAGCACCCCTTCTGATCTGCTGCTTCTCGTTACCCCCTCAGAAGCAGCTTTTATCCAAAGAAGCCCTTGGGCTACAGTTTGTATGTAATGTTTATTTCGCAAAACAATTAAATTTAGTTGTTTCGAACAAGATGTAGAATGAACTCTCTGGACTGAGATTCAAGTATTCAGGATATAGCTATAATTTCAAAACTAAATTTAAATTACTGAGATCTAATAGGAACTTTGTAAATTGTAAGAATGCTCTCTCTCTGTGTGAATGTGTGTCTATACACTCCACAGTGCTGAAAAATGGTTTGAATTTGAACAAGATATTTTGTGCTCTTAAGATTGTTTCACTTCTCTCTGAAAAGCAGCATAGGGAAGTCGGATCAGGAGAGTGTCCAACATTATAGAATGGCATATGAAAAACAATCCAAAAAATATGAGTGCCTTCTGGGTTTAATGACTATCTTCCATAAAGGCTTAAAAATAGGCTCAGGTTTTCATTCTCCAAGCAGGTATATAGGTATCAAGTGACTGCATTGGTTCATGGAAAGAAAACAATTGTGAGTCAGCTTCATCATTTCTGCTGTTAACTGTAGCAGGGAATCTAGTTAATTTCAGTGCCATGGGACTGGGCAGGCTCTTCATCTAAGCCAGTATGCAAAATGATTCCATAGACTTAAAAATTCTAGATGACAAAGTAAAGAAGCAATTCTAGCACAACTAAAATTCAGTCCTTCCAAATTCCTAGGGAGTCACTCTAGCTCTCTGTCACTAGGAACAGTCCAATATGCATGCATCACCTTCACAGTCCAGGAGACAAGCAGCAGTGGTATTTTAAGATTAAATTGGCATAGGGGAGAGGGTGTTTCTCTACTCAGTGGGCTCAGTCTTTTCTTGTGCAATCTCTCCTAGTGTATGAGAATTTTGTTCCTCTAGCCTAGGCTGTATTTGTCTGAAAGTTTGTTAAATCTGACATTAAGTGGCTTCCTGTGTATGTTGCTAATAGGATATTTTCTAATCTCAAACTCTAAAATTTAGCCTATTTGTCAAAGGAGGAACTGGAGCAAACTCCTCTACCCATCAGAATTACTTGGAAGGAGTTGCCTGCGCTTGTACATCTTCCTGTATTTTCTTCAAGGTATCAGCCATCAAGTTGCAAGCTTTCTTGTGCTTCTGCCAGTGCTGTACCTGACACTCTCTGCAAAGGAGAGAGTGAAAAAAGAAATAATTTTAGAAAATAATAATAGGTAGCTCAGGATTCAGAATGGAATATGGATATATAAATTTGTTAACTGCAAGAGTGAAGCCTCCCTGATACCTTTAGCAGCTTGCCATTCTACTTGAGGTACTGCCTCTTGATTTCTATGATCTCCTTTGTGGAATTTTAGTAAATTGAAATGTTCATTATTGTGTTTTGTTATTTTAATTTTGTTTGTATGGGTATATTAGTATGTACTTAAGAAAAGTGGTACTGTATATGTTTTAAATCAGTATTTTTCTTCGAGTAATTGTTTATATCATGCAGTGGTCAAAAATCTATTTTTAAACTGTGATTTGGATGCAGAAGTGGAAACTGGAATTGGTGTTGTATAAACTATATACTGTAAAACAAGTTCACTTTGGAGTGGGGCACCAATTTGTGATTTTTACCCACCTATTTGAGAGTGTGACACTGATTTGTGCTTTCTTACTCACATATGGATAAACAGGAATTCTATTATCCCCTATATATCTTCTGTAGCCAGCACAATGTGTATTTTTGCTTTCTATATTTTTGAAGAAAATATCATGAAAAGTGCTTTAGGTTCTTAGGAAAAAGCACTATATAAATTTCAAGTTTTAATATTAATAATAATTCTTCCCCTATTCTGCTTTATGGACAAAACCGGCTGGGGGAAATCCAATGCAGATTCATAACGATCATAATTTTCTTCATCTGAGCTGTGTTTTCCACTAACCCTTGTTTGGAAATTAAGTGTCAGAGCAATGAGGGGTAACCTTGAAATATGCACCGAGAAAAATGTATCTTCTGACTCAGTTAAGAAAGCAAAGGGCAGCCTCAGTCTGAACAACTCCTCTTTATAATGGGCATGAATGATACACATGAGAGTTGCTATGGTATATTGCAAGAGGTATGATCAGCCCTATAAGATGTGAGGAATGGTTAGCTTATGTCATTTAGGATATGCCTAATCTAATGAGTGTCTTATTGTTAAAGCTCTATTAGATGAGAGAGAGTGGATACAAAATGAGGAACGTCGAAGCATGGATCTGAAATATATTTCATATAATTTCATATATTTCGGTAAGGAAAACAGAACTGCAATGGAGGGATCTTCCTCTAATGGAAGTTAAGAGTCTGTACTGTGGACTCAGTAGGAGTAGTAACTATCTCAGAATAGCTTATACACGAGGGTATATCAAATGTCTGCTGAAGAAAGATTGTTTAGGTAGTCAATGTTCCTATTAATAAGATTAATCAAGGCTACAAGAAAAAAAAAGTTTATTTAATTTTGGAACTATGATTTAAGATTGATTAATACTGTGTATTTTTGCATAAGAAAATGCTTTCAAAGGAAGATGCAAATAAGATGCAAAGACTCATATGGAACAGTATAATCACTAAGTTGCAGAGCTCAGGTTGCAGTAATGTTAGTAAATACTACTAGATTTCACAGCAAATGAGCCATAAAAGCAAGATTGTAGTCTAGGTAAAAGCCAGTAAGGTGTCCTATAGTATTCAAAAACACAGGCTTTAAAATTAATGGCTTTTGCACTGAGGGGTATCTCTGAAGCTTTTGCCTACATATGAGCTACCCAAAAAAGGGCTCAGTATAGTACAGCAACTGTGTACTTACCTTTTGCAATACCATTCATTCCGGCAACGAGGAGCAGCGTTTTGCTGCCTCAGAGCCACACATCCCACACTTGGGTTTCTCTGGATCAGGGCTTCCATCACATCCAGGTTGTATGTTTTTGCCCATCTGATTTAAGAGAGAAAGCAGCTTCAGAAAGTCCTTCAAGCAACAGCACATAATTCCAACAGTTACAGTACTTAGTCTTAGTCATCTGCTACAGGATAGAGTCTTTACATCCAAGACTGATACACATTCAGTGGAATGTCGAGTGGTATTGTAAGGTACCGTAGCTGATAGCTAGTTGAATTTAGTGCAAACATGAGATAAATGGATTCACAATCTTGATTTAAAACAGTGTCATAAACACTTCATACAACTGCATGCTGGACACACAATTGACATCGCCACATATGGAAAAGCCTCTTCCCCAAGACTTCCTTACACCTGGAGTACTGAACTAGAATTCAGACACTAGCAAATTAGAGATAATTAGAAATAAGTTAAACACGTTCAGAAATGAAATGAAATAAAATTTAGGAAAGTTTTGATGGATCATACTTGTGAATCCATTTCCTAATTCTAAGAAAGCTTTATCGTGCTTTGGACACTGCTAACTGAAAAGGCAATATAAAAGATAACTATAACACAGTCCTAGAGCAACAGTACTTAGATGTGGTGCTGGGTTCTCTAAGGCGAGTATGTGGCAGCGAGCCAAATCCCTTTGGCAAAAACCCCAAATCTGACTCAAAAGTGTTTCACATGATCTGCTATGGCCTGTTATCATGCAAGAGGCTCTTATAGGTTTGAACTCCAGCTGTTTTTGCTTTGGTTTCCTTGGATGATGCACAGCTAAATTCCTGCTTGGCAACTCCAAAGGCCATGAATACCCACCTGAGGTGGATGTAAGTTCTGAAACAGGGACATGGTGGGGCACTGTGGTCTAAACACTGAGTCTCTTGGGCTTGCCGATCAGAAGGTCAACGTTCTGAATCAGCACAGCAACGGTGGTGAGCTCCCGTTGCTTTGTCCTAGCTTCTGCCAACCTAGCATACCAGTGCAAGTAGATAAAGAGGTACCACTGTGGCAGGAAGGTAAGTGGCATTTCCGTGTGCTCTGGCTTCCGTCATGGTGTTCCATTGCGCCAGAAGTGGTTTAGTCATGCTGGCCTCATGACCGGAAAGCTGTCTGTGGAGAAACGCTGGCTCCTTCGGCTCTGAAAGCAAGATGAGTGCCGTACCCCACACTTGTCTTTGAATGGACTTAAGCATCCAGGGATCCCTTACCCTTTACCTTTTAAGTTCTGAACAACTCCAAACAGAACACTCAATCTAAAGGACGCTTTCTCATGACATTATGTTACATGTATATAAGTTCATGTGTGAAGAGGCCAAAGACTTTCTCATTTGATATAGGAAGTCAAATTTATTCTGGGGGTTCTTAAACCTAGTTGAATTGGGAAAGCTGAATGTTTGTTATTCAGCATGTGGGCTTTCAGATTCTGTGCATCCAGCTGGCTAAAACAAAGACTCGCCATAATAGTATGAATCTGAGCATGGTAAAAATTTTACCTGCAAGCCTGGCTTCTCAGTTCCTCCTCTGAAGGGCTAACATGTTGTTTACCTGGTGCTTGCAATGGCTTGCCATTTTCCCAGAGTTCTTACTGACAATGTTTTCCCATATTACAGGAACCTGTTAGGACAGCAAAGAAAGGTACATCCATCTAAAGCAAGGGATTCGAGAGCGGTAATAATTCCTGAAGCTCCAGTAGAGTGCAAGCACATTTGGAAGCGATAAGCATCTATTTATATAAAAGAAAAAAGCAGGATTTCTGTGTAGGTTTAACTGATAAAGGGAAAGTCTAACAATAGAGTTGAATGGGGAGACATTTGAAGGAATATTGAACAGTTTTATGTAACAGTGGACAAAAACCAAATAGAAGAAATTTCAGTATAATTCTTTTAAGAAACTGCAGCCTCTTTCTTCTAGACAGATTTGAATTAACGTAACAGCATGAGCAATTCCTGGCCTGCTTGTCTCTGCCTATTTTTTTTTAATAAAAAACTTTCTGTTTGATTATCTCCCAAATCCTTACTTCCACATGCTAGAATCAGCTTTACTGCTAGGGCACAACTAGCAATCAGTTTTCTGCATGTTGGGTCACATGAACTAGAAATGAGGAAGCTTTGCTTAGAAAAGCAGCATTGATGGAAAAAACAGACTTGTTCCATTTAGCTATCAAACTGGGTGTGTGTATCTGATGTTATATTTTGGAGGGGAGTGAACCCTGTCTGTCCCACTGACAATTACATATTTATAATCTAATCTGTAGTGTTCAGGTCTTCAGAAAATACAATACCAGAACACTCCAGGGATTCAGTAGGAAGTCCCAAATACTATAAGTTGAAGGTGGATATTGAGGCATGAGCCTAGAATGTGGAACTGGTAATTTCAAAAAAATCTGCCACATGGCTAAAGCTTACTTAAAATGAACTTTCTGTAATCTGTCAGTTCCCTGAAAAGATTTTTCTTTCATATATGAAAGAAAAATCTGGCAAAAGGGCAAGTTTGATGAAGTTCAGTTCTACAGGAAAAGATGATATTTCAAAAGAGTTGATGCACCTATCGAGTAAAAATGGACTAGTGCGGGGACTGAGAGTCAAAGACTGCTCTGTGGAGAGAGAGAGAGATGGAAAAAAACAAGCCTCTTCATCATTGCTTGGCATAAAGACAGTGGGTGAGTTCATGGCTCATTGGGAAGTTTGCCTTGCCAGAGTGTGTACAGCATAGCTGCCAGTCCCGTCTCTCTCTCTCTCTCTCTCTCTCTCTCTCTCTCTCTCTCTCTCCCCCCCCCCCCACAGTCTGTTAGAATGCCGATTCTCAGTTACTGGTACCAATGTAAACTAAGAGAAGGGCAGGGCTGTAGCTCATTGGTAGAGCATTTGCTTTGCATGCAGAAGGTCACAGGCTCAACTCCCAGCATCTCCAGGATAGGGCTGGAAAAGCTTTTCTGCCTGAAAACCCTGAAGAGCTGCTGCTAATCAGTGTAGACAGCACTGAGCTAAATGGGCCAGTGGGTGTGACTAAGTATAAGGTAGCTTCCTATGTTCCCGAGAATCAGTAGACTAGAACTGCTCAATAATTAAGAATTTAGACACAAACACACTGGATTCAGCTTTTTCTGGGATCCATTGCACACCTTTATATTATTGAGGAGTAACTTCACATGCTTTCTTTTTCTGTGGTTTTCTCCAAGATTAACTTCCTACATGTTTGCCTATTTAGAATAATGTTACCTGCTGACTATCAATATCCTTGCTTAAGGAATTTCTATGCTCAAATGCTGTAATTCTGATGATGTTAAAACAATCCTGTTCCTAATTCATATCTGCCTTTGATATTTGATTGCTCTGCACTGTAAATAGTTTGCACAATAAAACTGCCAAAAGACTGTTTGGGTTCCTGCTTCGTTACTCGTAAGCACCATCACGCGAACCTTACAATGCCTTAAAAAATCCAATGATAATGAAGGAAATTGAAGTGCAGGAATAAAAAAAGTTGGCAGGAAGGAGATGGTTTTGGATATACCTGCTCTAGTATGAGGTCCTTCTTGGGTGGAACAGGGTCTGTCACAGCAAGATGGCTCAGGAATCTTGTAGCTCGAGAAGATTGGGGAATTGGTCAATGAGGACATCAGTCAGGAAGGCACGGAGCTAAACAGAGATGATCACAAGATTTTTAAAAAAGTTAATAAACCATATGCTAAGTAAAAGGATCTGCATGAACAACTGACACCTCTATACTTTATCTCTCAGATCTGTCTCAGATCTCAGAGGCTGGTTAAGTAAAACAGTGCATTTCAAATTACCCAATCTCTACTGCTCAACAAAAAACTGGAAGAACAATACAAGGAGGCAAAAATTTGCTACACTTGGAACAGCAAGGAGGCCATCGGTTGCGACTACAGTCATACCTCAGGTTACTGCTGCTTCAGGTTGCGCGTTTTCGGGTTGCGCACCGTGCTGAACCCGGAAGTACCGGAACAGGTTACTTCCGGGTTTCAGCGCTCATGCATGCGCAGAAACACTATATCACACTTGCGCGTGTGCAGACATAGCGCTGCGGGTTGCAAACGTGCCTCCCGCATGGATCATGTTTTGCAACCCAAGCGTCCACTGTATTATAATTTCTGCAGAGAAAGATATAAACAAGTAGCCCTCCAGCTCCCATATTAAGCAGAAGAGAGGGAACCACCAGAAGGCCCTTGGAGCTAGATCTCAGTGTCTAGGCTGAAGGATGGGGGTAGACTGAAGAATGGAGGTATACAGGACTGAGGCCGTTTAGGGCTTTAAAGGTCCCACGCCAATATAATTTCTATACATAACGTAGTACCAGTGTCGTAAGCAAATTTATCTTCTTACTCTTCAATGACTATCATTTTTAAAAAACCAACTCTTTGCCTAAAAAGGCTCCGAGAGTGACTTACACATCACTAAAAAGAAGGAAAATATGTGGGAGGATGAAATAAACAAACTAAGTTACAAGTTTTTCTAATGATCAGCCAGGGTGGAAATGTTCAAGGAGAGAAGGCACCAAAAGTTGCTGGTCTCTCAGTTACATGGATGGAGTGGCCCTGCATCCTCTGTTGCAGCAGATGCAATATGATGGATTTATTATTATTATTATTATTATTATTATTATTATTATTAAATTTGTATACCACCCTTCATCCAAAGATCACCAGGGCAGTTCACAAAAAAATACAAAATGATAACACAATATACATAATAAAACAAAAACAAAGCAATATCCCCCCAAAAAACATGTAAAAGGCCACAGAATGTGCCTTATTGGCACAAAGCTCATTTATATGAGTAATGTCTTGCGGCCAAAATGCACTTCTTGTTGACTGCTTTCTGGAAAATATGGAAATGGCCAAATAACTGATTGAATTCCGAGTATAATTCCAATGTATAATTCCAATACACATAGTCTCTCTGTAGTGTTGTAACAAATGTTTATGTTGTAGCAAAATTTGCAGTGTTGTAACAAAATTTGTGTTTAACCAAATTCTCAATATTTTAGATAAGAAAGGAATTTAAATTTATCAAACAAAAGCTACCACATACTGTTAGAAGAAAAGGGCATTTTCAATGTTTCCTTTCTCTGTAACATGCTAAAACAAAAACATTCCACTCCCAAAATAAATAAGTGTCCCACAGATAATTTTAAATAAATTAGTCAACAGACGACAAATTTTAACTAATTGCCGGTTAGCTCAATTAAGGCTTGCAGGGCCTACTTTACTCCCAGTTGTGATGGATTAGCTGATGAAAAATCAATAAATTTTAATCCTGGTTCCTGGTACATTGTTAAAGCTAGAATAGTATATCTAAATATGCCCAGAGTAAACCTTATGAGAATCATGCACTTGCAATCTGTGTCCTCTGTATTCCTGTACCTTCAGGAGCTGGCCTTTGTTAAAATTATTGAAGTTGTACTTGCGCTGACATTCTGAGCTGAGGAGCAGGTTATAGAGAGCAATCCAGACTTGCCCATCCAACTTAGTCATCTTCACATGGTCTTCATAGGGCACATCATACCATGCACCATTCTCATACTTTTTCAGCTTCCTGGGAAAAATGATAAATGGTGATAATAAAGAAAAGGACATTTTTTAAAATCACAAGTAACATTTAAATATGATAAATATAGATCTAGTAGGGCAAAAATCTCCAGGCCAAGATGGATGAAAAGCTGCTCATGCAAATGTGACTGCAACTTCAGGGGGGGGGGGGTTTGGTAGGAGTGTATAATTTGTATACTTATGTCCAGTTTGTTTCTTTATCCCTTCATTTAGTCCTTCAGGGGCACAACAATTCGACTATTGTTTTTTTCTGGTTCTGGAACTCTATTAGGAAAGCAAGAAGCCTCTCTATTAGGGTTCTCTTTTCCAGAACTAAAGCTACAAAACTATGTTCCTTAACCATTGTTTGCATCTGTATGTCTCAGGAGACAATGGAAGAGTTCAAGAGTAAAGTCAAAGCGTTGGAGAGTTACAGAGCCTGCTGTGGCTGCAGAGACCAATACAGAAGAGACATGTTTTGTTGCAGCTGGGGCAGATGAAGGCATCCAGTTTTGCTGCTACAGGTACACCATGGCATTTCTTCTAAATCAGTGCCCTAGTGGTATCCTTATACATCTCTTGTACATACATGCTTCCTTCTATCATGACTGTGGTCTACTGCCTGGTTAGCTGAATATTCAGATGATAGTCTGCTTCTTGGAATGACAGACTGAGGTGCCTGCTCATAGATACACCAAGGGTGAATAGGCACCCTAGCTTGTTCAGTGAAATGTCACATTTGTCCTTCACAGTTCTACTTATTTTTAGAGGTAGAAAAAGCAGTACAGGAACAGGAAGGGACAACAAGAGATAGCTAGGGTCAAATAAAAAGGAAACAAACAAACTAACTAACTAAAACAGAGGGGCTATGGTAAAGATAGGTTTTGCATTTCCACAACTGGTTAGAGCAGGGGTCCCCAAAGTAAGGCCCGGGCCCGGATGCAGCCCATTCGCCTTCTAAATCCAGCTCGCGGACGGTCCGGGAATCAGCGTGTTTTTACATGAGTAGAATGTGTCCTTTTATTTAAAATGCATCTCTGGGTTATTTGTGGGGCCTGCCTGGTGTTTTCACATGAGTAGAATGTGTGCTTTTTATTTAAAATGAATCTCTGGGTTACTTGTGGGGCATAGAAATTTGTTCATATTTTCCCCCCAAGATATAGTCTGGCCCCCCACAAGGTCTGAGGGACAGTGGGACCGGCCCCCCTGCTGAAAAAGTTTGCTGACCCCTGGGTTAGAGAGCAAGGGTTGAGGTGCAGCCTGTACCATATATTAATTACAAAAAAAATGATGAATCATGCAAAAATTAGTTGAAGACATAGCCATCAGAAGTACCTCAGGTTACAGGCGCTTCAGGTTACAGACTCCACTAATCCAGAAATAACGCTTCAGGTTAAGAACTTTGCTTCAGGATAAGAACAGAAATCGTGGTCTGGCGGCACAACAGCAGCAGGAGGCCCCATTAGCTAAAGTGGTGCTTCAGGTTAAGAACAGTTTCAGGTTAAGAACAGACCTCCAGAACGAATTAAGTTCTTAACCAGAGGTAACACTGTAATGGATGTTAAGCTACAAATACATTTACTGGGCATAAGGGCTATAAAAGGGGGAACCCTGAGTTTTATGGAGAAGAGTGTTAGTCTATCCTGATGTTCCAATCTAAATTTACAAACAACAGAGGACCCAACCAAGAGGAACCCTTAATACCCAAGGCTATAGGGGATATTATCAAAAGGTCATGTGGTTCTTTTTTGATAGAAATAATCCCTAACCCATAATACACACCTTCTTCACGGAAGCTCCATGGAGAATGCTCTACCAACTCTACTAAGAGACATGGAAAGTTGTGGGTATTCAGAATTCTTGTCACAGCACTCACTGGCAAACTGACAAAACATAAGGATATATTGAAGATGCCAGTTTTATGCAATAGAGCAGCTAAGTGTTTTCGTCAAGATTCACAAAACTAAAATTAATATGAAAAATTTAAGTGACAAAAATTAAGACCTCAGTTGGTAGTCATGCTAGGATGCTTACAATGAATCATCAGCAGTTAAGAATACACACCAGCAAGCAGTGCTAAAATCCTATTGCCATACAGTGGTGCCCCGCTAGACGAAAATAATTCGTTCTGCGAAAATTTTCGTTCTAGCGGGTTTTTCGTCTTGCGGAGCGGCAATGACAGCCGCGCTCTGCAAAACGAAAAAAAAAAAAAGACGAAATTTTTTCGTCTTGCGAGGCAGCCCCCATAGACTTTTTCGTCTTGCGGGGCAGCCTTCCGCTAGACGAATGCCTTCGTCTAGCAAGTTTTTTTCGTCTTGCGAGGCATTGTCCTAGCGGGGTACCACTGTACTTATTATAGCAAAACTATATACTCCAACACTTCAGTGAGTAATACTTTAAGTGATTAACAGCACTACGCAATGAACATATATAAATGTTTACTCCTATTCAGATAAGGATGTCATCAAGACTTCAGTGATTGTATTCATAGCAATTTAAGTCAATATTCAACTTAAAACAAAATTCAGCTTCTCATTATATTACAAGTTATGAACTAACCCCACAGGTACCAACTCCCTGGGGCTACAAAATTCCCCATGAAGAGGCTGGGCACCGACAAACTTTGGTGCCAGGGTCATGCACGCTGCCATAGCACTCATGGCCCCGAGCACCCTCAGTTGTAGGGCCAAGGTGGCACTCCTGAACTAACCCATAAATGAATCTTCCAAAATTGAAACTAGCAGACTAGGGAATAGAGAAAATATTTACCCCTTCTCCCAGGTGTTTACCTCAGTTTTTCCATGAAAACTGAACATACCTGTCTAGTAGACCGGTAATGAAACGGAACACGGAAAGCGCTTTCAGTGAGATCTCAAACTCCATCTCCTCAGCTTGTTTCTTAGTTCCTGGAAGCAGCAAAATTCAAACAAAGAGCTATATCTAAGGCTCAAACACTATAGTGATGCTGACAGGTGCTGGTGGGGAAATCTGAACCTTTTAAAGTTTCTCTCCATATTCAACAAATGACACTTATTCATGGCATCATCTCAAGCAGTACCTGGGCCAGAGGTGAAGTTGCAGAGGTGCTGGACCCAGGCCCCAACAGTGAACCTTAGCTCCCTGCATCAGAATTCCTAGAGATAACATCCCCTGGCCCCAATCTTTCTGAAACACGGCTCCATAGTACCTGCTCCCTCATTCAGGCAATACACCAGACAGGAATCAAGAGAGAAATGTTGGAGTGTTAAGTTTGAGGTTAGAAAACTACGTCTTTAAAGCTTTCTACCCCTTGAGGTGGAGCCTAGGATGGGTAACTAAACACAAAGGGAGGGGGATAAGGGTTGGGAGCTAGGAGCCTGTGGGAACAAGCTGCCTTCACTCTCTGATCTGTCCAGGGTTCTGCAGAACCTGTATCTAATTGCAGCTCTTCTCTGGTCTGGCTTCATGATACTGCACTGGAAATGCAGCTATTACCTATGCTACATAATCTCAAGCTGGACCTGCTTCCTTACAACTCTTCAGCGAGTACAGCCTTACCAGGACTGGGCACTTTATGAAGTACCAGTAGTTCTGTGTCCAAAATCAGAAGGTGAAGAGTTTGCAGGGAGATGACAGCTACAAGATAAGCTGGTGGAAGGATTGCATATTCCTTACTTAGTGTCTGAGAGACTATTAACCCACAGCAAGTAAAACTCTTGAGTGTTCTGCATTATCTTCCCAAGCTTAGTAAAATGCTAGACAGTGAGACACAACTGGTCAGACTCTACCATGTCACAAAACAAGAGTGTAATTCAAACAATGATGCTGGAAGCATGGAGATAGAGGAAGATAGCTGGGAACTCAACAAGAACAAACTGCATTCCTTCAATGAAGAAAGCTTTTTGCACAAGTAGTAAATAAAACAGCTCATTTTCACTTAGAACGTTACCACATGCCTAGTAAAGGGGGAACTCATTATTTAGAATAGCTTCATTACTCAGAACAGTGATTCATGGCCTTTTGGTTCTGAAAAAGTAGTGGGAATAAGTGCAGACAGCAGATGTGGTTATGGAAACTAACACAGAATGTTTCAGAGCTTTGCAGAAATTATTTTTCCCCTGGTCCTACCATGATGCAAACTGAGACAGGCCACTTCAGAAAGGACATTGTGAGATCAAAGGGTAGCAAATGATCTGTTTTTTAATTAAATATTTTATGGTGTGGAGGGCACCACATGAATTTTACATCTTGGGAATTAAAGGGTAGAATTCCACATTGCCTAATGATGAACATTCAGTTTGTGCAAGCATTTCAGCTTGCCAGATGGAAAGATCCCCCCTCTCCCATGAGCTGTTCTGGGGGTTCTCTGAACCCCCTCCCCTGGAAAGAGGTATGCAAGGGAGAGGGGTGGAAAACCCATTTCACAAGCAGAATTATTTTCACTGGGTTTCTGCTGCGCTGATGGAGCTGGTTAGGTGAATCCCACCAAAAAGTTTTTCTTTTACCCAAAGAGGCCATCTAGAAGTGGGAGGTTGCAACTTTTACCAACCTGCATCGATGAAGGATTGGCAAGATCCTCTGACTGAAGCTTTTGCTCAACTGGGAACTTCCCACTGGCACTTCGAGCTGCTAATAGGGTCAGCTTCCTATGGCTGTAATCTATCAAGTCCAGAATGGTATCCTCTGCTGATTCACAGATTTCCTGCACAATAACAGAAATGCTAAATTCTGCAGAAAGAATGGAAACAATATTCCAAAATGAAGGCAACTCATCACTTAAAAAGTGGCTTTGGTTACACTCTAGTGTATATGTGTTAAGTTATCCACAGTGTGTCTCTGAAATAACATAGCTGTCAAACTAGTTAGGCCTAATTTCCAGTACCTGGATTAAATGAGTTTCGTCCTTATCCAATATACCTTCTTGCCTGACCATGCATGTCTAATAGCTAGAATAAGAAGCCACCTGCTTTATTCTGTTGGGAGCTAAAATGTTGTTTAGTGAAAAGCAAGAGAAGACTAAATTACACTGATGCAACAGTTTAGCGAAAGAATGTACTAGTAGAGAGTCAAAGGGTATTCCACAATAGGTCAGGTAGGAAAAGATAGGATACTTGACCAGGGATGAAGTAAAAAGTCTGGGGTGAATATCTGGTTTCTGTGGGGCACTTGCCTGCACTTTAGATTAGTAGGGCTAAATGTTGTACTGTTGTAATGTTGTTACTTCAGCCAATCTGGGGAGCAGCAGGCCTGTACCGTGAAGTCACATAAAATATTATACAGATTGGCAAATCAATGACATTGTTACTTGTAGCTCATGCAGAAGCCCTAGGTGATCCTACTCCACTCTAAAATATTTGTAATAGAGGAATAAGAAGGAATAAAAAAGGCCCAGATCAACAATTATCCCCTGGACCATATTACCACACTGAGAAGTCTCCACTTGGTGAATTATCATGATTCATTTGCAGTGACCGAAATTATCATTATGATATTTTTGTCCATAATCTTTGCTCATAACAGTCTAAATTTGCTGCCTACCTTGTGAAAAAACACTGTCTCCAACAGGTTAATAATTGAAGCTTCATGACGCAGCTGAGGTGGAAGAATAAAGCATAAATTATCAAAATGCCGCTTGCTGGAGACATAGTAATATCAAAAAACAAGGGAATATGTTGTAAGAAATAGAATTCCACTTTTGTGTCATCTTAGTGATGTGAGAACATAGTCTGTGGGACAATGTCACAAATCAGATTCACATTTAAAAGATTTAATGTGTGTGTGTGTGTGGTGGTAGGAAAACCATCTATAGAAATTGCAGTTGATTACATTGAACCTTGGCCTGTAGGATTGTTATGATCAGAACAGAGTATTACATACTGAAATAAAAACTGATTTTCTGTATTCAGGATAATAGGTACTAAAATGAGGTGCTACCCTCTTGAAAGGGACAATTTGTTTTAATGTTTTGGAAGCTGTAGCTTTAACGAAATAATTAGCTTTCTCAGAAATTTAGCTTAAAATTTATTGTACATTAATAATACATATAATCTCCTAATAGTGATAATTCTGGGATGTGCCAGACTAATTTAGCTAGTTGAAGCATCATTGTGTGATACTTTCTTACATATATTGTGCAGTGTAAGTAGCATAGTAGTATGAAATGTTCTACCTAAAACCCTTTTAAAACTTACCACTAAGTATATGGGAAATGTGCTTTTTGGTCTGAAATCCTCCAGTCTGCAAAGTATAGGGAATATCTTATGCTTCCAGATCTCCACAGTGATTAATTCCTCAATCAGAACTGGGATCTAAACAGGAAAATAATAATAATCAGAATGAGTGAGATATTTCCAGCTTAAATATGAAGTCTGTAAGGCCTGAAACAAACAAGAAAAATTCAGGGCTTGTGATATGTCTCTCTGATGTTCAAACAGCTTACTGCAGGCAGAAGTAATTCTCTCACTTTACACATTGCTATTCACAGGGCAGACAAAAAACCTTTACCTGTGACAATGAAAGAAGGTGCACACAGTCTTTCTTATGGAACACTGAAAGCCAGTGTGGTGTAGCAGTTAGAACTGCCCTGACATATATAAATCTAATAAATAATAATAATAATAATAATAATAATAATAATAATAATTAGTGTTGGACCAGGACCTGGCAGACCACAGTTCAAATCCCCACTCAGCCATGAAGCTCACTGGGTGATCTTGGGCCAGTCATTCACTCTCAGCCTAACCAACCTCACAGGGTTGTTGAAAACATATTTACCTGGCACTAAGTCCCATCTGAGACTCGACAATTGGTTGTCTGCTCAGTTGTCAATGACTCATGACAGGACCTTGTCATTATTGGTTTCCCCATTTGTGGAATGTCCCCCTTAGTGATATGTCCCTCTCTATTATTATTAACTTTCAAGAGGAATTTGAAAATATTCCTGTTTATCCAGGCATTTGCTTGCTGAAGAATATGATTCCAGGCAACCATAAGATCACCGAATGAACTAATGCTTTTAACTGTAACAGCTCTTAGAGCATTTTAAACCTGTAACTGCTCTTAGATAGTTTAACTGTAACTGGTTTTAAAAAAAGAATTTTTAGTTGTTTAGACTGTTTTTCATTTAAAATTGTTGATGTGTTTGCCTCCCTGGGCTCCTTTGGGAGGAAGGGGGCAGGATATAAATTAAATAATTATTTTTTTTAAAAATCTCACTTAGGATTGTGGCCTTAGAGTGCATAGTCAAAATCATTAACTGCCTTGCGTAAGTACCAAATAAAACACAGTTCAACTTTGTTCACGGAAACATAGACTCTGTCAGATACCAATGCTTCTCTTATTGGTTCACAGTTGAATGCATCATACCTTGCCATTGTTCACCAGAAGCTCAGTAAGGAGTTGCTCATGCCCAGCAGAAGCACTCAGTATTGCCTGCATGTTAAGCTTCTCAATGTGCTCATGTTGCCTTATCCACCTAGGAGAGTAGGGTGAGAGTAGTTAGCACCAGTCCCCCATTTCTTCATGCAAACATTTTCTTCTGGCTGTCAGCCATTCTTTTCACATTTATTGCACTGGATTATACTTCACAAGTGTACCTGATTTGATGACATCCATAATTTGAAACGCTGTTAGCCATGTCCACAGATACTAATATTATTTATACATACATACATACATACTAGATGATCTTCCTTCATTACATGATTGTTTGTTGGTAGTCAAGAATTATATTTCTTGAACAGAAATTAATGACCAGAGATTTTTGTCTTCTGCCTTTGGAAGGTGATGCCCTTCAGATTCAGGAAGAGAAACAATGCTACTGTTTTTACTTGATATAGTTGTGAGTGTTTTGACATTGTAATATTAATGATTATAAGGTCCCCCAGAAATGCATGCGTATTGGAAGAGCAGGAGGATGGAGTCAAACAACATTTGAGTTTAGCTGAAATGGAATGAGAGAGGAAGAAAGGGCCAAACAGCTGCTCTTTTTGGGAATCTCATGCAAAACCAAAGGTGATCATGGAGCCCGAGAAAGTAAAATCTCTCACTGCCTCCATGTCTTCCCCTTCTATTTGCCAGGAGGTGATGGGACCAGTGGCCATGATCTTAGTTTTTTTGATGTTGAGCTCTCAGACCATATTTCGCGCTCTCCTCTTTCACCCTCATTAAGAGGTTATTTAATTCCTTCTCCTTTCTGCCATCAAAGTTGTGTCATCTGCATATCTGAGGTTGTTGATATTTTTTCCGGCAATCTTAATTCCGGCTTGGGATTCATTCAGTCCAGCCTTTCAAATGATGAATTCTGCATATAAGTTAAATAAGCAGGGAGGACAATATACAGCCTTGTTGTATAGCCTTGTCATACAGCCTTGTCTTTCATGGATCACTGCCTTGTTGTGGGGAAGGGGCTTGAATAACTCAGAGAAGCTATGAGCTATGCCAAGGGTAAGCAAACTTTTCAGCAGGGGGCCGGTCCACTGTCCCTCAGACCTTGTGTGGGGCTGGACTATATTTGAAAAAAAAAATATGAACGAATTCCTATGCCTCACAAATAACCCAGAGATGCATTTTAAATAAAAGCACACATTCTACTATGTAAAAACACCAGACAGGTCCCACAAATAACCCAGAGATGCATTTTAAATAAAGGACACATTCTACTCACGTAAAAACATGCTGATTCCCAGACCGCCATGGGCCGCATTTAGAAGGCGATTGGGCCACATCCGGTCCCCGGGCCTTAGTTTGGGGACCCCTGAGCTATGCTGTGCATGGCCACCCAAGATGGACAGGTCATAGTGGAGAGTTTTGACTAAAGTGATCCACCTGGAGCAGGAACTGGCAAGCCACTCCAGTATCCCTGCCAACAAAACTCCATGGACAAAAACAACTGGCATATTATAAGTCATTAGGTGCCTGAAAAACTCCCATTTACACACACCAGACACATCAAGTTACCAATCCTTTCAGTCTGTGCATGATTATATTAGTACTATATTTATTTCAAATACAAAGATAGGATACATTGGGCTCCATTAAGACCCACAGCAGAGACATTCTACTCCTATGAACCTCATGCACACCTGAAGTTGAAACTTGTGGAGATTCACAACTCTCCAGGGTGCATTTCTTAATTTCATTATAAACAGAAAATGTGGTGCCTCTTGTGGCATCCTTTACTTCAGATTCTGTTTCCATGATCATTCATAGGATTTCTACTAATCTATATTCAACAGATAAAACTCAGAAACGGAAATAAAAGTCCCAGCCTACTCCTTTCCACATGTTTACTAAAAGGCAGCCCAGAAAAAAGCAACCCTCATTGTTTATCCCACTATTATCCACTGTCCAGTTGTTATCCTGTGTCCTTGGAACAGCATATTTCAAATGATTGTCCTTCAAATAGTCTTAGTTTTAAGCCTCCAGCAGTTGAAAAGCCTAGACCCCCTTCTTCCCTTAGGACACAAAGCATCCAGTGTCCTTGAGCAGAATTAATGCCTCTTATCCTTTCACTCCCTTGCATCAGTCTTCAGCTGATGGATAGCATGTGCCTCCCCTCTTCTCCCATCCCAACGCCTCACACTTCAGGGTGTAGTGGCAGTTCTACATAGGCAGTGTGGCAGAGGGGTTACAGTGTTGGGGGAAGAGGGTTCAAATCCCCACTCAGCCTTGAAGCTCACTGGGCGACCTCACCCTCTCTGTCAAGCCTAACCTACCTCGCCGGGTTGTTGTGCGGGGTTAAGTGAGGTGGGGATAACCATGGAGGCCACCTTGAGCTCCTTGGAGAGAAATGTGAAATACAAACGCAATATAAGAGATAAATAATCTCTTGCTGTCCATGTGGCTCCTGTGCCCAGGGCCGGATTTAGGTTTGATGAGGCCCTAAGCTACTGAAGGTAATGGGGCCTGTATATGTCCAAAGCTAACTTTTGTCAACAACAAATTGTTGTTTTTTGTGTTGAATATATGCTGTATGGTAATTTATGGACCTAATAGGTATCTAAAGCCATTTGCACATGTTGCCATGCAACCAGTCCATGCAGAATGTAAGTACCCTAAATATAGAAATGTGCAAACCAGTGATATTTTAGGAAGCAGGCTAGCAGGCGGGGCCCATGACTTATATCATAGAAGCCTGCATAACACAAAACACTGTTGCTGTATGTACGTTTTATTTTACTTGTTTTTTATCTTACATTTTGGAAATGTACATCCAGTGGTTTTTCCCTTTAAATTCTTTTTGGGCCCCCAACTATATGTAGCTTGTTTAGCTTATAGGTAAATCTGGCACTGCCTGTGCCTTTATTTCCCCACCTGTGGCAGTGTTGCATTGGGCAACAGCAGGATAACAGGAGATAAGGGATTTACAGCTGGGACAGGCAGAAATCCCACAGGTGAAGCCTGCCATCCTGGACCCCGCAAAGGGGCTCAGCCTCCCTGCTTCGGCCTGCTCGACTCTGAGGCTCCTTCCCCCCGCGAGCGAGGCACTATTTCTTATCGCCCATGGACAACCCCTTCCCTCCAGCTCGGCTTCCTCCTCCTCCTCGTACCCGTAGTTTCCGATATCCCTCAGCTGGAAGTCCCTTAGCGACTCCACCAACGCTTCGGCTTCGCCGGGCAGCAGGACGGTGGGAAGCGCCTCCTCCATCGTGGCTTCGAGGGAGACGCCAGGCCCGACGCCATCGCCATGGAAACGAGCGCGGGCTGCCGCGGCAGCAATAGCACCTCCGCCAGCGACCTCTAGTGGAGAGACTTGGCACTGCGGCCCACCGACCTATCCCTGCTGCGGATCCAGAATGGGTCTCCGCAGTCACTTGCGGACACACCGTTAAGCCCACCGCTGTTCATAGAAGACCATCTTAGTCGGCCACCAGTGATTGCCAAAGGAGAAAGACAGACATGGCATCTAACCCACATGCCGCGTGGGAATGCAGTGCCGCAGAAGACAGAATCGGGATTCGATATTAACCCAACAGATTTCTATATGTATGGTCTAGTTGAGGTTCCTGCATTGCAGGGGGTTGGACTAGATGACCACCGGGATTGCTTCCAACTCCACAATTCTATGATTTTATGAAGTTTCCCCTAAATATTTACCATTTTGGTTGGGGATTGTGGGAGTTGGGAGTCCAACAACATTTGGAGGGCTGCATGTTCCCTTCCCTACTCTGGTTAGAGGAAACTATACACTGGACAGCATTGGTCCTAGCCAAAGGAGTCCACATTCAGATCCCCACTTGGCTATGACGCTTGCTGTGTGATCATTATAAATCTTGCCAGAACTGAATCTGCCCTTCTCCACTCACGTCTAAGTTGGGGAGGGAAGTCTAAACATAATCCATCACTTCTAGAAAGCAGGTGAGTGCTGTAGTAGTAATAGCAGCACCGAGACTGAAAGTAAGGCTCTATTTAAAGTATAACTTAGATCCATAACCTTTTTCCTTACTTAAATATCAGGGAAGGTAATTATTGGAGATGGTTAAAAGAATGCCTCATTTATCAGTCATTACCGACAACCATCTTAGATGCATGGCGGTTCGGTTAAGAGAATTCAGTAAAAGGAATACACGGATCCAATATAAAAATACATGTCATAAACCCAGAGGTTTGGGATACACAAGTGGCAAATGATTTAATAAAAAGGGTAATTAAATATTAAATTGGAGACACCCAAGTAACCAAACCATTTCTATTTCATTGCAAGTGTCAAATCTTTGTGTCCCCTATCTATTGCTTCTACACTTAAATTCTTAATTGCACAGAAACATGATTTGGTTCCACATTAGCATTATAAGATGCCCATTGTTGCTCCTGATTACCAGTAATACACAGGAAGGACTCAAAGCAATTGGGACAGGAACAAGGGTAATGCAATTATCTTTCTGTTTTATTTGTACAAGTCTGTTACAGAACTTTTTCCTTCAATACTTTACACAAGGAATTGTGTGATTTCTTGCTACTACAGGATAATACTGCCAGATTAATAAGAACCAGCATTTCAGCCTTGTAAACACACATCCATAACACCATGGGTAGAAAGGAACAGGTTTAAGCACTCACCTGCCCCACTGCTCAACTTCATAGCATTGCAAAACTTGGTTTAATTATTATTATTTAAACGAAAATGGAACCCCCGAAACTTCTTGATATACACCTGTGTGTTTTGCTCAGACAAATGTGATCTTCGCTAAAACGTG
This sequence comes from Lacerta agilis, assembly GCF_009819535.1. Taxonomy (NCBI): domain Eukaryota; kingdom Metazoa; phylum Chordata; class Lepidosauria; order Squamata; family Lacertidae; genus Lacerta; species Lacerta agilis. The sequence continues at coordinate 68,616,025 of NC_046313.1, forward strand.
TATCTTTCATTAAACAACCCAAAGAAATCCAAGTCCATCCAGCTCACTTGTTCCAGGCACCAATGGTGCATCATGCCACACAATTTGAGCTATGTTGCTTTTAATGGTTTCTGAAGAAATCGTGAGCAGTCCCAGGCAGCACAGTAGTAAACAGGACATGATGAATAATTGCCCCCCTTTTTGGAGACTCATTTCCAGCAAACAATTATATTGGGGTCATTCTCCAGCCTTTCATCCAGCTCCCGATAGCTCATGCCTAAGGAGGAAACACACAATACTGGTGAATAAGGATATAAAGTAATAATAATAATAATAATAATAATAATAATAATAATTTATTTGTACCCCGCCCATCTGGCTGGGTCTCCCCAGCCACTCTGGGCGGCTTCCATCAAACATTAAAATACATTTAAGTACTACTAATAGGACTCCATGGTGACAGATAGATGAAAGTCCTTTTGAAGGTACGGGACCCCCATCAGTCATGATCTTTTCAGCTGCCACTGACAGATCCCACTCCAAAACAAAAATCTAAAAGAATTTTGGAGTCAAGACTGTCAGTAATTGCCTGCGGGAGGCTCCAGTTCATTTACAACACAGCTATGGCAGCCTGATGAGGAACAGTAATTGGGCAAGATTTAGGGGCATTACTATTTCATATGTGTATACTGTGGGTATCCCTAATTCATTCTTTTGGTACACTCTTTGGTGCACCTTGCTCTTTTCATGGTGGTGCCAAATCTGAATTGGAGGCATGCTAAGCGACATTGTTCCAGTTGTTCTACCCCTCATTTGTCCGACCACAGGGAAGAACAAGGAGAGCCTGAATAATCCTTGTTTCAGATGCATGCTAAATAGTTTTTGCTTCTGTACCAGATTTGAGTGTGATTTTTTTCTGAGAACCCCTTTTAAGCTGCACTGACAACCTCTCAAGGCTATATAAGTACTCTAAGCAAATAGTTTTAGGCATGTTGTGAAGCCATGCATTTCAACAGGCTTTTGCAGTGTAAGTTTCATCACTTGGGTGCTTTAGTCACTTCTACTGCTGCCTATTTCATTGCTATGTTACGTTGTTTTTTTATCTGATCATTTTGTTTTCTGCTTGGTAGACTGTAAACTATGTGCAGTTTCACTGCTGGATGGATAGGTGTAGATGGGTAATTCCTTACCTGTTTTACAGCAGATTTCATCATAGCTATGACAACCTGTGTACAGTCTGGCTGGATGACTTCTTTCATCCCGGGCTACTTTCACAGGATACTTCTGGAGCCGTCGAATAAGGCCCTTCATCAGGCCAAACTGGACAAGTTTCCTGAAAGAGAACTAAAACATTCAAGGAAAGGACATAGATTTATTACATAAAGTTCTTTATATAGCCAAAGTTTGTGTAAATGGCATGATGTCCAAAACATGAATTCTCTGGGGACTAAACAGGAGTGCTCTCTCTCGGCTCTTTCACAATGTAGTTACTTGTGGTCAAAATTAGAATTAACAAAAACATTAAAAGGATATATATCAGAAATGAAGAAAAAAATAATATGCAGATGATACAGTGCAAACTCTTAACAGAACTCATGGATTTGCATCTAATAGGCAAACAAACCTGTTTGCTATTTAGGCATTAAAGTAACAGAGCAGATGCAATATTTATATCAGAAAAAGTATTAAGCCCTATTTAAAGAATGTAAAACTTTGCTGTTAGGATGGCAAAAATTATATTTGTTCTTTTCAGGAACAATCCCTATGTTCTCTACAGGAGACCTAGAAAAGTGTCTGAGAATGAGCAAGTGGCTCATTCTGTCACTTGCTATACTGAGCATTCCTTTTTGTATTTTTGTAATTGGCAGAGTAAGCAGTGTTCCAATTATAGGGGAAAAGGTGAGGGTACTTAAGGTATTTCATGAGCCCTACCCTCTGATTCTTTCCAATTTTAGCCAAATCATGGTCTCCTCTTTTAGCCATCTGAAAACAGTAGCTAAGGAGGGTACAGCAAGGTACTTTGACTTGAAGAGTCATTCCTATGTGTAAAAATAATATAAAACAAGCCACCCTCCAACCTTTCATCCACTCTCTGGAGCTGTAGGGTGTAGCGGCAAATGAGGTCTCGTACAGTTGTGCCAGGGCTCAGCCCACAGTAGAGCTGGAAAATGTCTCTCAAACTGGCCCGCTTGTGACCTATCCAAAAATAATACAAGAAAATGTATTGAAACATCTGGTGATCACAGTTAAGTATATCCTAATTAAATACACCCAGCTAAATGTATTTCAAATATCATTTGCAACAGGAGGACCCTCATGATCAATATATACAAATATCTGACAAACAGTGTAACAAAAAATATGAAATGTACTAAGTGAAGCCAAATAACTACAGGGGCTACAAATAACCCACAAAATATCCAGCCAGGACGGATGCAAATTCATAAATGCTGCCAAATGTAGTCCATTGAACTGCCAGTGTTAACAATTAAATAGATCTATATAACAGAACATCTCAGGAAGGGGCCTCATTGTACAAATAAGTGTTTCTTTATGCTAAAGTGCCAGAAGTATATTAACAGAAGAAAGAGCTGGGATGCTGCTGGATGAGGATAACTACAAGATTGTGACTAATAATTCTAAAGGTAAAGGGACCCCGACTGTTAAGTCCAGTCGCGAACAACTCTGGGGTTGGGGCGCTCATCTTGTTTTACTGGCCGAGGGAGCCGGTGTTTGTCTGCAGACAGCTTTCGGGTCATGTGGCCAGCATGACTAAGCCGCTTCTGGAGAACCAGAGCAGAGCATTGAAACACCGTTTACCTTCCCTCCGGAGCGGTACCTATTTAGCTACTTGCACTTTTTGGCATGCTTTCGAACTGCTAGGTTGGCAGGAGCAGGGACCGAGCAACGGGAGCTCACCCCATCGCAGGGATTTGAAACGCCGACCTTCTGATTGGCAAGCCCTAGGCTCTGTGGTTTAGACCACAGCGCCACCCGCGTCTGATAACTCTAGACTACAGCAATCCTTATGCATCTTTCATACCTGGTTTTGTGACGTAAGAGAGGCATTCATCTTGAAGACATTTGTCATCCACCAGATCCTGGACTTTAGGTGTGGTACAATATACATTTGAGTACTGAGGAAGAAAGTAAGAAATCTCAGTACACTTAAATCATTTCGGTTCCCATTGAAATGCTTGACAAACCCATCCCATCAGTAGTACACAGTGTCAAATAATGAACATTCCTGGGCTGAAGGATGTGAAAACTAAGATTACTTAGGGAAATTGCATAAAGCAAACAAGGGAAACTTTCTAACGCAGAATATGCTATACAGTGGAACCTCTACACACGACCACAATCCGTTCTGGAGGCCCGTCCTTATGGCGACATGGGTCGCTGGGAGAGGTGCTGTTGTGTGCAGGCGTGGGTGGAGATCGCCCGCTCCTGCGCATGCACGAACAGCGGCAAACCTGCCGGTTACTTCCGAGTCTGCTGTGGTTGCAAACTTGGAACGTCTGCGAGTGGAGGCAGTTGTAAGCAGAGGTTCTACTGTAGGTGCATTTATGAACTAGACACCGCATTGCTTAAAATCAACTCAATCACGTTGAGCCACTTACCCATTAAACTCACCTGAAGTATGGAAACGAGAGTCACTACTCCATAGTATCTGAAAAACATGACAGCTATTAGAAATAAACCCTTACTAAAACTTCATGGACCGAAAGAGTGCAGAAGTATACAGTAGTGCAAAGAATCTATTTGATATAATTTTCATACAGATCCTATAGTAATACTGAAGACATTAGGACAGGATAGACACTTAACATGCAGGAAAGGTGTTAGCTTTAGCTAACATAGTGTTAAGTGCATCCTGCAAAATTTCTGTAACCCTAAAAATAAACAACACTTACTTTCTAAGACAGGTGCTAGGATTTCTGCTTGGCTGGTATTCACTATGCTTCTTGACATGAAAGACCCCCCTCCCCCGTCACAGACAAGAGTGGGAAAGGCACAAGTTTCCACAATGCAGTCACAAGTAGTGACTTGCATGTGTGAAAAATATATGTGAGACTCCAAAATATGCGTGACTCTAAATGCTGCACCCTCAAGGACATCAGTTCATTATTTACAGTTAATTGACACCAGGCACAGGATTCTCCAAATTTCCACATTTTACACTTCATGCCTACACGTACACACACACACACACACACACACACTCTTAACACGCTTCAAGTTTGGAGTAAAACATTTAGTGTCTAGTTTAGCTCTGAATCCAAGGTTTGTTTGTTTGCCTTTTTGCTTTAGATGATTTTGCTTGAATTGCAGACAAAGTAAGAGGTGGTAGAGCAAAGAGAGAGCTAAAAGAAATGGAGGACAGAAAAACAACAGGGCTGAAATCTATTGAGTCTAAAAATCCCAACTGGTTTGCAATCAAGCTAATGCCTTGTTCTCCCTTTGGCACCTGGTACTTACAAGAGGTTCTGGACAGCAATTCGAACCAAATTGAGCTCCACATCTGCCTCAGCTGAGATTTTCTGAACATGCCGAAAACCATCAATGTAGGGCAAGATCTTGGAAGAGAGCATATGCATATAATGCAAGGCTAAGCAGAGATGTACATGCACAAGCACACTTTTCACACAACTAGGAAGACAAGGCAAGATCATCTCAGAATTGACATGAATGTAGAAGGCTCAAGTGACATCTGAACTCAAAAAACCTTCACTTTCAGTATCCAGGTCAGAACCAGGGGAAGCAGTAAGGTAACCGTATTAAACATGTGTGAACATTAAGTATTTAAGAATGTTTGCCTGCATCTCATTATCCCTTTTCCTTTATAAACCAGCATTTCCCAAACTTTATTGACACCATGATGCTTATAAAGTTGTCATTGACCTCAACCCAAATTCTTAGTAATGTAAGTGAAATAGCAATATATAATCAACATTTATTAATCCTAAGTCACCACTACTAGGAATCATAAAAAAACAAATCTCTGATTAAATACAGAGATTCCTCACTGGCAACGGAGGTACACTCTGTACATGCCCATGCCCTTTACTTCTGAATCTTAAGAGTTCTTAATTATTCCCCTCCCCACTATACCTCAAACTTCTTTTTGACCCCTAGGTCTTTATTCACCCCCTGTGCATCAACCATAGGGGTAATGCTGCTTTAAACTGGTCATAGGTAAAGGTAAAGGACCCCCCAACAGTTAAGGAAGCAATTATTAAAGTGGCAGTAACACAAACCCAACTATACAGGTACATTTCAGCAGTATTTGAAGTCATCTGTGACTAGTGTTTCAGATTTTACAAAGTTTGATACTGAAGGGTCCTCTCATTGTTAAATTCTGGGGGATCTTCTCATGTGTACCATTCAGTGCTCATTGAGAAAAATGAATCAGTAATGATAAGAGTAACATGTTAAAGGGAAAGAAAAACAGGCACACCTTACAGAAACACATTTATTCTCAGAAGACTTGCACAGGATCAGGCTGCCTAAAAACCACATATTTCTTGTGATAATTTGCCAATTGGCTTTAATGGCCAGCCTCTCCCACAAAATTCTATGGCCAGGCAAGGTTAATTAGCTGGGGAGGGAGGGGGGACTGTGAAGATGCCTTTGCTACCATCACACTATTGTATTAAACAAGACAATTGTGGGCACCAACCTGCTGAGTGGTGAGATCCCACTGGGAATTGAAGAAGTCATCCTTGTCTTGGGTGAAGACAGGAACGTCATATTCCTGCACAATGGGGGGATCTGGGCGTTGCTCAATCACTTTCAGATGAATGGTGTTTGATTCATCTGTATGAAGGAGCAAAAGAGGACAGAGAGCTGGGGACTTCTGAAGATGTTTTGCTGCCTGAAGCAAAGAACAAAATGGTTCCACCCCACCCCACCCCAATCTATGTACAGAAGTTCATTGAGCTGGCAGCTGAATCTTAACACTGGTGGATAGTTCAGCTGCAATTGGAACACATGGACCTCTGCACTGCACTTTGATGCTGCAGCTTTTTTTTTAATATAGCACAACTGGGGTGGTTCCACCCTGAGAGCATACAAATTAGAACAATGTTCCTGAGCTACTCCTGGCTCTTTTGGGATGACGGCAGAATATAAATTTAATGAAATAAATGATTAAGAAATGTAAACCACAACATCTTAGCTAAATCTTTTGAAGTCTGAACTTGAGTTTGTTGCTTGGTTCCCAATTGCAAAGCCATCAGATGGTGGCAACAAAAGGGTCCCTAGAAGCAGACAGGGTTGCATGCCTGAAGCAGGAAGGGGGAGCCTGATGAAATTAGCACAATGAGATAATGCAGATTAATTGAACAATGACAAGCAACAACTTCTCTCTTTTTTTGCACTCTTGGTCATGAGAGCCACACAACAGCTGACAGGAAAATAAAGGCATCTGAACATCAGAAATAATTCATCTATGACAGGAAGAACTTGCTTGAAAGTCCAACTTTCAATGGACATTTGTGCCATTCTCTTGAAGCTAACAGAAACTAAACTCAAGGGCATCAATGTAGGATTTAATATACCACCATTTCCTGAAATACACCACATTCTACAGCAACTGGACTATTTCTATCTTTCAATAACTGGAGGGGGGGGGAAAGAGAGCAACACAACACTAAGTGCTCTCCTGCTCTGAAAGTGCCACACTTCCATCTTTCCCTGCATTTCCTTCAAGAATCACTTGCAAGCTTGCAACTTAACATGCAATTTGAAAAGAAGCATTTGCTGCTACTTTTTGGTTGACAATTACCTATAGGAAGAGTGCATTTGCCAGTGGCATTTAGTTCCTCAAGTAGGATGGTCATGATGGGTATCAACTTCTGTTTGCTCTCATCAGTGGAAATGAAGCCACTCTCAAGCTAGGAAAGAACCAAGTCGATTAGCCCCAACCAAAATGCAAATTTAAATATACCATGAGAAGCAGAGGTAGTAGTGTGTGCTGAAAGTATCCCATACTAAAAAATCTTTCACGGGGAATGTGCATGTATATATGTGTGTGTAAACAAACACACCCACACCTTTTAATACAGTAATGGGAGACTGCAGAATCGGTAACAATCCTGCAGCAGTTGTGTGATATTGGTATAAACTTAACAAAGTGGTACAAATGTAATAAGGTGGATAGGAAGATATTCCTGCTGAAGCAGTAGTCCAGAAACCAGAGAAAAGGCTATATGCTTCTTGAAGCAAATAAGCAAATAAACAGGAGATGTGTGCTTTTGAGACTGGTGGGAAGGGAGAAAGTATATATCATTGATTTTTTCTAAATTAGAAAAGAACATCAGCATGGCAGAACACTGTTGCAAAGAATTAGATAATTGCACCATTTCTTCTCAAAAGATGACAGAAATACTCTTGTGGTAAAGTAGGTAAATATTCACACTTTACCAACCTTAAATTTGATATATATACTCTTCAAAAGCAGCTGCACAGTACCCTAAGAAAGAACAGGGAGAGTGCTCTGCCAGGTCATCAGTGATGTTACAGGTACTATCCAACAGGTATCTGTGACAGTCACACACATCTATCACAGTAGCACTAGTTGCACATTTGGGTGGTCCATTTCAGAGTTCAGCAGGTGCAATTCAGCAGAACAAAGAAAGAAAACACAACAATAAAACAAAGCAGAGACTTAAAATTAAGCTTTCATGTTGCTAACATATGTGATCTGTACATATGGAATGGCATATTTGTGTCATGTCTAACCTCTAGAGTGGTAAGATAACCTGCCAGTTTCTTCACTATAGGCTCCAGTGCACAAGTCTTAGCTCTAGCATCACAAACGAAGCCAAGGTTGAAGAGCAAGGCATTCCGGCTGTACTTCTTATGCTCAATGCAAACTGGACAACCAATTAGCTTCTTCCCCATAGCTGTACTGTTAGAAAGAGAGAATGTATTTTAATGTTATTGAATATAATATTTCCCCACTACTTTGCCACAGATGGGCATGATTAAAGCGGAAGGGTGGTCTACAAGACTCATGTGGATTTTTTCCCCCTACTTACACAGTGATGAGCTTGTTTTGCAGTTCAGGTTTGGTGATGATATAGACCTGAACTGTATCAAAGAGCTCTCGGGAAATGAAATCCTCTGGGACCTGCAGGGTCAGAAGTTAAATCTGCAGATCAGTAGTCACAAGATGACACCTATGGACTCCTTTGAAGCCCCTCTAAACATATTTTTATAAATCAGTTTTCCACTGTCAAGGAAGAGCTATGCTGCAGAGAGAGACCCCAGAGAATAGCTGCCACTCAGAGTAGACAGTACTGGGCTCAATGGACAAATAATCCAACATAGCACAAGGCAGCTTTCTGAATGTCCCACAACTATATACTGACCAGTTTCTTTATACCATGATGCCTGGTACCACTAACCTGATATGTTATCTTAGGCCCAAGTGTTGGGTGGAATTCACTGAAAAAGATACACTCAATTCTGCTGCTGACTTCCATAGCGATAACTGCAAGAGATCAAGTATACATAACTGATGATACTCCCAAGTAAATACCTCATCATTTTAAGAATTGTTATTTGTAATAGGGAGGGAACTCCACAAATCCAGAAAGATCACAGGAAGGGCACGGCTTCTTGTAACTGTTAACCATACCTCCCTTAGTTATATGTACAACATCCCATCATATAGTTCTTATAAGTTTCTAAGGACTTTTATTCATGAGTTTAAGTTATGCAAGCTTTTCCACATATAAAGGAACAGTGACAAGCAGTGTGATTTCCTGCTGCTGCAGCTAAGCTCTCCTTTCCCTCTCTCCTCAGTTCAGGAGGGCTTCCCTGGCTCAGAACCCCTCACTCTCCTTAGCTCAGTTTTCCTTCTAAATTGTTACACTTCCGGCTGGCAAAAGGCACTGGGAAAAAAATTGTTCCTGTGTAGGAAACTCCACGTTCATAGCTAAGTGGGCAGACAAGTAAGAGCTACGCTCGCACACACATTTCCCCAGGGAACTCAGGTAAGCATCTGCACAAACAGGCGGAAAAAGCCTGCAGGCGCCCACTCCCTCCACCCCAAGTGAACGAAGAACAGCACGGAAGGAAAGGCGCACTCACCAGCGACCGAGAGAGGAGAGCAGCAAGAGCACGCATGCGCACACTATAGTCCCGAGTACAGTCGGAGTCGGGGAGAACGCTTGGCTTTTCAACGCAGGCGGAAAACAGCTGAGCACGCGCGCAAGAGATATAGACTGACGTTGTGGCGCATGCGCATGCCACCGCTGTTTTATCTGGCCTAGTGGCGAGACTGCTGCTGTCCCGTAGATGCGCGCACACAGATTTCTCTGACTCCCGATAAAACGAATGGCAGTTCCAAACAAAGGAGCCGCCGAGGAGAACTTGCCCAGGTGGTCACGTGCCTTATCAGGTTGAAGGCTTCATTTGACAGAACTTCGCCCGTGATGGACAGCGAGGCTCAGCCTCTCAGACGCGGAGGATGACAGTCAGGGTAGGCGGGCCCTAAAAGGCCAGTCTCGGCCTTGACCAATCAGGAGGTGGCGCTTGCTTCCTCCGCTTCTATCGGAGTTCCTGCTCCCTTGCGATGCGGATCATCTGCGAGCAGGTGGGTGAAATCTGCGCCCCCCGGGATCTACTGTTGGACATGGGTGTGTGTGTGTGTGTGTTCGGATTAAGGGACTCGGTGTGTATGCGAACTCAGTGGGAAGGTGGGCGGCAGCGTGGGTCGAGATCTGCCCCCTTTTGCACAGCTGTCGTGGGTGGGGCTGTTCCTGTGACTTGAAGCCTTGCTAGGGATGCCTTTGTGTGACCCGCATCTTCGATCTTGGCAAAATCGGCACCTGAAACCCAGAAATCTCCTGCTCCTCAAAATCTCGCATTGTGAAGAGTTAGGAGGAGGGGCGGGTGCCTTAATCCGAGGAGAATGTGCTTTTGGATTAGGGAATACTGTATTGGGTCCTCCCAATGACTATCGAATATATAAATATGTATATAAGCATATATGCAATATACCATATATTAAACGGGGGTTTGAAGGGACTGTGGGGTATCCCCTCCTCGTAATTTGGCAGACTGGGTATCCTCCCTCCGCAAATGAATAGGGTGGGGAAGAATCATGAAACACACTAAATCTCGCCCTGCCATTCATAGTGCACAGAAAGAGATCCGGATCAGACTCTGTAATAACAGGTTGCTGAGGGGAGATGAATGAGCGATGGCGACTCTACCACATTTTCATACTTAAGACAACAGGATCAGTGCCGACACAACTGCTGGTCTGTGGCAGCGGGTTTAAAAGAAAGGGATGCTGGTGAGAGTGAATATACTGTATTTTCCTTCTGAAGTGGGCTGTGGTTTAATTACTGCTTAAATAAAATACACTAAACTGGATAAGCACAAATGCCATCCGGTTACAAGATCAAGCGGTAATTTCACCGTTTATGGCTTCCTGGGTTTGAACACTTATTCATAGGCTACTGCTTAGGAAACTACTGAATGAACTCTCTCCCTCTCTTACTCTCTTTTAAAAGGGAGTGTTCACACTGACTGACAATATAATTCTATGTTTGAAAAGAAGTGAATGCATATCTCAGTTGGCTGTGGTCCCTTTGAGTTTAATTTCCATGTCAATCTCATTTCTTTGTTAATCCAGGGGTAAAACTAGGCTTTATTTCACCCTGGTCAAATACCCAGTTTGGCAGCCCTCCACATGCATTTGCACACACAGGCTGGGAACCTCAATGGTGCTCCTCTGGAGACTTTACCCCCCTCCCCCAATAGGTATGGCCCTGGTTAACCCTATGATGTCATTCCAGTAAGAAGGTGGATCTGTAGAGGGTGCAAAGGAGGGATTAACAGGGCTTGGACCTTGCTTCAGGTGTCCACTCAGGGTTGCTTCAGCTGTCCACTCAGGGTTGCTTCATCTGGGACAAAATTCATTTTAGAGAAAGCAGTGCTGGGTAGATGAATGTGCAACCCATGTGTACATAAGATGTTTGCAGTTCTCTTGTATTGCCACATAAAAAAAACATGGGACCTCCCCCCCACCAGTTGGCCACAGGTTTCTGGTGTGTTTAATCAATAGTAAATTGATCAATGATAATCCAGGAAGCAGAATAGGACTACAGTTTACATATTAGGCTTTGCATGAACCAGGGAGAATCTGTTAGGTGTTTCAGTTGGTGCTGGTGGCTGAAGATTTGTTCAAGAGCTCTAATCTTAATTTGGGAATTCCATGAGGAACATAAAGAAAAATGTGGTTATGCCTTAACTTGCCAAATGCCTCCACGTTTCAATAGCATTACTCCATGGTGCTGCAGCATCAATACTTGCTGTCATAAAATGAAACATGTCTGTGACTCAACAGGGTTTCTTTGCAAACCAGTAGTAAGAGTGGTGTAACTCTTGTAGTGTTTTATACTGGCTTTGTAGTTTGTCAGTGTGTCCTAGTTTCTCCCTGGTGAAAGGCATCTGCCCTGCTGCAACCCTGGGAGTGGGAGACTTTCTTCTACTGCACTAATTCTGGGCAGAAGATGTGCTAAGACAGCACATTTTGTGCACATGCCAGGCAGAATGTGGCATGGGCAAATGGTTCCCTTTAGTACCACACCATCACAGGCATTGCAGTTACAATGAGGGAGAAAAAAGAATGGGCATGAAGGGGAGAGTTCAGCTGACTTCCTGAAATAGCCCATTGCTATTGCTAATAAATCAGGCAGATGGTGGGGAACAAAGTCTTCTTTTGCTAGCCAGGATTGATTTTTCTTTAGTTTGCCCTTAAGATTCACCAGTGAAAGTTATTGCTGGGCCTTGTGCCATCTTATGACAGATTTTTTGGTGTTAATAGCTTTGTCTGTCTTTTTATTTCAGATAACTAACAGAAGTATGAGAAGTATGTTTTCCCCATCAGCACAATAACATTCTATAGTTTTCCCTTCATGTGCTGGGGAAGCTGATACATGCTTCATACAGAAAAAGGAAGCTGGTAACTGGTGAAGGGTGGAAGGTCAGGATCCTGTCAGCTGTGCTGGAGAAGACATGGCTCTGACTGTTGAAACAGAATCGCGAATATACCACTCTCTCAGAGCTGTCTTTGGTGCTACTGCGCACCTTGTCTCACTTGGATTTACCATCTTCGTAGCTGTGGTGGCTAGACCTGGAACAAGTAAGTAGGATGCAATGATAGGTGCATTGTTAAATATGCTCCAATACCTGTGCATAGGCTTGATTAAAAACTAAGACATGGGCAGATATACACTCATTCAAAATTCTGTCTTGAGTGTGAGTAAAGGATGTTAGTCATTTGAAAGTAAGACTTATAGTCCAGCACTTTGTAGAGCCGATTTCAGGTGGTTTAGGCCTCACTCTGCATATAGCCAACATGGCTTCTGAATCAGCTAAGCTCTCTAGGGCGCTTCTGCTCTTAAATATAATTGTTTAACAGGGCCTAAACCGATAGGAATAGCTTCTGCCTGGCATAACACATAGGATGGTGTCTCAGTCCTGCAAGAGACCTGTGCATGCTCTTGATGCACATTTTAATGTTCATCCCCTTCATGGTGTTTTTCCAAACCTTATGATGTGAATTAGGAAGACCATCCACATGAGGTTTACATGTCTGTGACTACAGTTGTTGATTATTGCCTTGACAGAATTTGGCCAGTGCACTTTACTGACAAATAGTGTAGCGTTTCTGTTTTTCCATTACAAAATGCAACACATGAGCTCTGTCACAGTAAACCAATCCTTTGCAACATCTCCTGTTACTAACTTTGCAGTCCTAGATGTTTTATGAGAATAAACTTTGAGCCTCTCTCTGTTAAATGAGTCTTCCAGTGAAATATGATCCTTTAACATAACAAAAGCTTTAGACAAGATCACTAGGCCCATTTTCAGTGATGCCTTAGGTATTTTGGCATAGGGCAATGCATTCCCACTTGCAGTCTCAGCAAATCACATGTGTTGAACCAAAGGTGAGACTACGAATGCCATCTTGGTAGTCAAGATGACCCTGAAACTAATTGGCAGTTGTTGCAACCATGAGCTCACCTATATATGCACTTGCTTTGTTATAGACTAACTGGATTGCTTTGATGCTATGCTTATCTGTGGGGCCTGGGATACTGGGCTTTTGGCCCACAGAGGAGAACTATCTGTAAGCCTTAGATCAGGCTTCCTCAAATTTGCCCCTCCAGATGTTTTTGGCCTACAACTCCCATGATCCCTAGCTAGCAGGACCAGTGGTCAGGGATGATGGGAATTGTAGTCTCAAAACATCTGGAGGGCCGAGTTTGAGGAAGCCTGCCTTAGCGAGTTTCCAGCTATGCCTTCAGATAGATTGATGAGAAGTTCTGGTCAAACAAAAATATGTCGTCTTTTGTATAAGTAATGCTTAACATATTAGCACTTTGTGGACAGGTCATGATTGCTTCCTGCTGTGGTGTTCCCCCCATGTCTGTAATGGTAGTGGGGCTTTGCAGGCTGTGTTGTAAGTTTATACCTTTCTTTAATAAAGCACTAGAACTGGCCATTCTGGTGTCTTTTAATTTCTCTTTTGGCATCTCTGCACCAAACCACTCCTACCGGTTCTCCTTTGGGCTGCAGATCAGAACACACTACATTGCTCAAAATATTCAAAAAAATTTTTTTAGAGGGATATAATCTGTGTTGTGCCTAATTCTAAAAACAATGATCCCTGTTGCACCTACAACCCACAGTTTAGTGTAACATAAAGTTTCATGTACTTCTGCCCACAAATTTTATACCACTGCAAATCTGTTCCATCTTTAAGGTGCCACAATGGTTGTTTATCTTTTTCCTACTACAAAGTAAATGGCAACCTTTCCAGAATTTATATGCAATTCCACAATGTGTTTGGAGTGCAGTATTGCATTTCTTTCAGTGCTTTTGATTTTGAAGTCATTTTGTTATGTCTGTTTTGGGGAAAGCTTTGTACCTCCCTCAACCTCACGTGAGAAGGAATGACAAAGGGATCCAAATTGAAGTACACAGTATACAAAAATGTGTGACAGCTTCTCTTCAGCAACAATGATTCTAGTACACTTAGCATTTCCACATAATTGGATTAATTCTAGGATTTAAATGGATGTGTCCTATTTCCAGGTAGCACATTTTCAGCTGTATGTTAACTGATTGTCTACAGGGACTCACCTTGCTTTTGTTTCTTTCCAGGCTTGTTCTCCTGGCATCCTTTCTTAATGTCTCTTGCGGTAAGCCAGCCACAGGCATTCTTTACAACCATCTTCCTAAATAATTATAACCTTACCTTATCTATATTGGGCTTTCTTTAGTGGACTGAATAGTCTGAGAAAAGGCTGGAGGCAGCTTATTGTGGAGTAAGATGGAAATTCTGTGCTAAGGAATTGGAAAAGGCAGAGGTAATGCAGCTGCTCCTGCCTGTTGTGGGACTGGAATCCAGAATTCCCTACTGGTGGCTAGAATTAAAATATGAGATAATTACCGTATCCCTTCCTTCTCTGTGTGCAGCTCACAAAGCTTTTATCTTCTCCTTTGCTGATGAGGATCACTATAAAATCACTATAAAATTTGTACCAGCCAGATGGGCGGATATAATTATTAATTACTACTACTACTACTACTACTACTACCACCACCACCTTCTTTAGAAAAAAGATAAGCCTTTCCATGACAGAACAATTTCTTCTCCAGTATTTGGCAGGAATTCCCAAGTTATTACACAAAGTTATATGCTGGGGGAAAGCAAGGAAGCTTTTGTTCTTGTTATTAAGCTGGGAACGAGTGCAATTTTAGCATTGGCTAAATGTAATGTAACAAACCATGGTGTTGTTGTCTACTTTTGCCTTTCCAGTTTTCTTTCCTGATGACAGAAGCCCTGCTGACTTTCTCTCCAGAGAGCTCCCTCCTCCAGTCCTTCTCCCGGAAGGCCAAGGTCCGCTTCCATTGGGCTTTACAGTTGCTCTCACTCACCTGTGCAGTGTTGGGCTTGGCCATCATCAGCTATAACAAGTACCGCAAGGGGAAAGACCATTTTGTCACCTGGCACGGTTTGACTGGCTTGCTGACTGTGCTGTATGCTAGCATGCAGTGCATGGGGGGCCTTGCTCTGCTCTACCCCAAGCTGATGAAGAACTGGACACTGAGCAAACTCAAGCTTTACCACGCCACATCAGGGCTGATTGGTTACATTCTTGGCTGTGCCAGTTTGATGCTGGGTATGTGTTCCTTGTGGTTTACCATATCTGTAACTGGAGTCTCCTGGTATCTGTCCATGCTGTGTCCTATCCTCACCAGCCTGGTTATTATGAACCAAGTGAGCAATGCCTACCTCTATCGCAAAAGAATCCAGCCTTGAAAGCCATCCTGAAACAGACAGCTTGTGGGATCTCTGAAGAATTCCTGCATTGTCAGTAAGGAGGCAGGTGGCCTTACAAGGCAGTGGGACTGAAGAATCTCTTTTTACTTGCCTATAGCATCATATGGTATTTTATGTAATTTCTGACTTTTCCCTGTTAAAATCCTGGAGATGCCCATCCTGTTGAACGAGCTTCATTTGGTGCCAGAATGTCCATGTAGCATTTCCTCTTCTCTGTCAAAATACCTCTGGAAATATGACCAGTGCTGAGTAAGTAGCTCATTTGCACTCTGCTGGTGCCTCCCTGTGAATGAACACCAAGTATTGCTTAGGTCGTTCTTGATTCAGGTAGCTGCTGAAATCCTTCTTGCACATAGACACACACACACCGGCTGTTTTGATATCCTTTCTCTTGGTAAACTGTTTGGGGTTCAGATGTCCTGGTCTGGGTATCAGATTGAACCTTTTAACACGCTGAATAAGGGAAGTGCTGATCTCTAACACAGCTGTAAAAGCCTGAGTTTCTGTCTAAAAAAAATCTGTCCTGACTGTGCAGTGCTCTAAGCTGTATTAGAAATGACAAGGTAATTTGAGCTAGGCTGGGTCTAAACATATTATGTGCTTTAAAAACAAAGCTGCCTTGTATGGAGACTCTACAACCAGAAAGTGGCAGGGGGGGTTAGAGGGCCTAACACTTCTCATTTTTTTTAATGCTCAAGAACACCAGACCACTCCATCTAGCAGGTTTTCACCCCAGCAGGATTCAAATTTAACATGCAAGTGTAAATTATTACTACTGCTGCTTTATCTGTTCATAGCCTAGTAGCTGAAGCTCTCAGGGGGATTTATATAAACAGTTTAAAAACCAAACCTGATCAACTATATGTGTTAGACTAGCTAAGTAACTTCACTTCCTGAAATAGTGAAGTGGCTCAGAAGTGGATCCATTAGCCATTGGCCGTTTTCCAGAGACAATTTGATGTGAAGAGATGGTGATTGACATGTAGAGCATTTTGTACAACCTGTCTTAGATCTAGACAAACATTAGGAGATACTTGCCATTTCCTTCCACTGTTACAATATTCTGAGGGCTGCAACTTCTTCACTACTCCACCTTCTCTCCTGTGTTTTTTTAAACTCTTTTAGAAGTCCCGTCATTCCATGTCTGCACCACTCAGTTTAATGTGGCTTAGTCCCCTGCCACTCTGGACTGCATTTGCAGGTTTGTTTACCTGTGCTTGCATTGTGTTTGTGTGGAAGTACGGGGAAAGAAAGAAATTACTACTGTGTCCTCCCTTCTATTGCCACTCTGGCCCTCAATAGTCACTGTGGCCTTTTCTTTGGTCAGCTGCTATAACAGCAGCCATCTTGAGAGCAACTGCTGCCTAGAAAATAAAAGGCAAACACTGAGAACCAGGAAGAAGAGGGGTAGCACAGTGATGGATTCTCCTTCTCCTCTTCCCTGGTGGAAAGAGTGTGAGGCAGGCAAAAGTTACATGAGCATAAGGGACGGACACTGAACTTGAGAAAGGCTTTCAAGAATAGGGTATAATTGAGTCTCTGTTCCCTTCACACTGATAACTTCTGGGTTCCTCCTTTCAGGTTGACACGTGCACTATTCATGGGAAAGCTTCATGGACAAAAGCACAATACTATGTAAGCTTAGGAATTTCTCTTTGAACTTCTGGCCTAGTGGTATAGGTTCACATAATCTTTTATCCTATACCTGGAATGGTTATTACCTGAAACTATTCCTGATAGAGGGAAGCTACAACCTGGCAAATGTATTTATGCCCTCTCAAGGTGAAGAAACCTGCTCAGTCCTTTCCTTTCTAGGTGCACAGAATTTCCATTCACTCTTACGTTACGGTAGATGAATAGTAGCTTCATTTTATGGATAGGTAAGCAAAAGGTAGCTCTGATGTCCAAAGGTTTCCCACTGATCCAAGCACAGAGGTTAGAATAGTATCTGCATGGCTGTCTTCTTTTGTAGCTCTTAGACCGAAACTCCCAGCATTTGATTTCTCATGAGTCAGAATATTTAACGGAGACGATCCTGCGAACAGGAACATGGAAACAGAGTACTGAAATACAGATAAGCGCTCTTCTTTTTTCAGACTTGGCACTGTTTGCCGATACATGACAAGTTCTGCACAAATGTAACATGTTGATCTACATACAATCTCTGCGTGGAAATGCTTCCTACACTGGAATGTTGAGGCACTCAGAAAAGCTTCTAGATGCTTTGGGGCTGATGGTACTCAATCTCTTGCAATTCCAAGGCAAGGATAAAATCCAGTTGCTTTTTTATCATTAGCTAACAGCTGACTTCCAGATTTGATTTGCTTGCAGCATGTTAAAGTGGCTTCAGCCAAAGTGCACACAAAGGTTCCCACTAGCTGTGGGACTAAATCAAGGAAAGGAGTCTCTGTTTTGCTGCCTGGGAAGAAGAGAGAATGACTGCCTTAGCAAAGAATGAGAAAATGGGCAAAGCTGTGCCCCTTGTTTAATGGGATTGGAAGAAGCACGATGGTTGCAAGGAGATAAGACACTGGCCCTGACCTAGATAAAGTTAATCATGACTAAAGCTCTTTGAAACCTATGAAAGAATGTGACTAATTGAAGTCTCATTGTTTTCAGCTTCCAGTGGTATGTACCTTAGATGTCCTGTGCAGCATCATTTACTTCAACATATAGTTTGCCATAATGTATTATGTAAAAATGCTACATTTTTATGGACTAGAGTACCTGGTTATCTTTTCTATGGAGCCCATGGTCCCCACCTTTTCTTGCGTCTATGCGATACCAGTCCTTTCAATGACAACTGCGACAGGCATTATGTCAGCAGGAATGCTTCATTTTCACCAGTTACATGGATTGATTTGGCTGAAATATATATTGCTGTTACTGAAACATCAAGCGGTCTGCCGAATCTGAAACGGCACCAACAAAGATATCGTTGTTTGCACTGGACTGTTTGTGATGAGTATATCTGCCAGGCAGGTGTACCCATCTATGAGCTTGATCAAAGAAAGGTAATCAAGAGTGCTCTATTAAATAAAGCTTTTGAACACCTGTAGTGGCTCTGGCATGTTGCCCTTTTATTTGTTTTTGCTCCCTTCTGACCCACTAAGACAAGATATCCTCAAGCAGAATTCATGAGATACCTGGTATCTGCAGATAACATTGCTCTTTCCTGCTGGCATCACATCTGTTAATTACAATTTTATTCTGCCCTTGTCAGACCTCATCTAAAGTACTGTCTACAGTTCTGGGTGCTGCATAGTTTTTAATGTTTTTAATGTTTGATATTTTTGTATTTGATTTCTGTTGGAAGCCGCCCAGAGTGGCTGGGGAAATCCAGCCAGATGGGCGGGGTACAAATAATAAATATTATTATTATTATTATTATAGGCAAATTGGAACAGGTTCAGAAGAAGACACCAAAGATGGCTAGTGGGGTGGAAAGCCAGTCTCATGAGGAAGGATTGAAAGATCTGGCCTGTTTAATGGTAGCACTCTTCAAACACCCAAAGGTTAGTTACATAGAAGAGGGAAAATACTTGTTCCCTGCAATCCCAGAGGACAGGACTAGATCTAATAAGCAAGTTGGGGGAGGGCTTATTGCAGCTGAATGTTAGAAAAGCTGTTTTAATGACAGTGAAATCAGTTGATGGGCTCTGCCTCATTGGAAGTCTTCAGGCAAAGGCTGGGCAATCATCTTATGGATGCTGTAGCTCAGGATTTCCGATGCTGAGCAGGGATTGGCCTAGATGGCCTACAAGACTCCCTCCAACTCTTATGATTCTATGAATGTGTTCAGTTACCAGTAATTGTCATACTGATTATTACCAATAGGTGGCACTACAACAGTAAGGGATAGCAGAGATTTAAGAATTCTTTCTGCCGCTGGGTAGAAAAGAGCTGTTCTGGGAAGCCTCTGGCATGGCAAAATTATCCAATGCCTTCAGGGTGCACCAGTGTGTTTCCTAAGTGTGATGTGGCTGAAGGATGATAGTAAAACAAGCAGAGCCTAATTGCTATTTGAAAGCATAATCGAATCCAGAGTGATTCTGCAGCTGGTCCTTTAGTACTGTGCTAATAGTAAAGCTCCCTGTTCCTCAACTTCCTAAAGGATAAGTTGTTGGGGTGAAGTAAACTGCAAGGACTCAATGGGCAGCTTGAAAATACCTCTTGGTGCCAAAAATTCTTCTTTCACAGCAGCCCAGAATTTAGTTACAAAACTAACAAGGCCTAGTGAACTTAGTGCTTTCCTCCTGTGATTTTAGACAGCATGTATTGGCAGCCAAAAAGGATACAATGGATAGAACAGTGACACCTAAAGCTGATGCAGTACCAGCAGTTCAGAAGTCTCCCATAAATTTCTATAGGACCAAATATTATGAATGGGTATACAGTAAAGTTAAATTCCACCTACATGGCAGGATTGTACGGCTGTAGAGAGAAGAGGTACATTCAACTCCCCTGTTACAACAGTTTTAGGAAAACTTCCAACTATTGTATACCGCTCCTGATAGTGAGAATTTATAGGTGGATCTTTTGCATCAGCAATATTTCTCTTAAACAGAGAGAAAATGAGAAAAAGTTATAAAGAAGGATCCTACAGGAACTTTCTGAGATTTAGTACAAAAACCTTTTTTTGCAACAGATTCAGAACCGGGCCTAAGAGTATTGAAACATTGTTATTTCTCATGCATCTCATCAAACCCCCCCTTGTACTCTAGAGATTGCAATGGTTTAGAACTCAGACAGCTGCATTAGTACAGTATTAGATATTTTTAGAAGTACCTACCCAAGGAAGTCAGTTACGTCTTCTTGAATTTTTTTTAATTGACCCCATCAAGCCCCTCAACAATCACCACTTCTTAATGAGCATCACGTTTAGTGCTGATAACATCACACAAGATTAATTTCCTACATGTAAATGCTTCCATGTAGACTCATAGAATCATAAGAGTTGGAAGAGACCACAAGGGCCCTCCAGTCCAACCCCCTGCCAAGCAGGAAACACCATCAAAGCATTCCTGACAGATGGCTGTCAAGCCTCTGCTTAAAGACCTCTAAAGAAGGAGACTCCACCACACTCCTTGGTAGCAAATTCCACTGCCGAACAGCTCTCACTGTCAGGAAGTTCTTCCTAATGTTTAGGTGGAATCTTCTTTCTTGTAGTTTGAATCCATTGCCCCGTGTCCGCTTCTCTGGAGCAGCAGAAAACAACCTTTCACCCTCCTCTATATGACATCCTTTGATATATTTGAACATGGCTATCATATCACCCCTTAACCTTCTCTTCTCCAGGCTAAACATACCCAGCTCCCTAAGCCGTTCCTCATAAGGCATCGTTTCCAGAAAGTGAAATAAGGGATGAAAAGAGAGAGTACAGGTAACTCCCAATTTACATGAGGGTTACATTACAAGGCGAAATCACGTATATTTGAAACACCACTGAAAATGCCTCCGAACACCCTGTTCCACCCCTGCCCCTTTTTGTGACGTTTTCAGGTCATTTCTGGGTTTGGCGCAGTCGCGCACATATTGGATTTGCCTAATATGGTTGCTGCCTGTATTCCAAATGTGTAACAATCAAATTATCTTTTTCGTCTTTTTATTAATCTACCAAAGCAACAACACAAAAAAGTATACAACTGCCTTTCACAGCAACTTGCCAGATGAGATTTCCTTTTGGTAAAGGAAATTCATATTGTGTGAAGCAGCTCTTAGTACAGGTGCCTACTGAGTAGGTGTAAGTACTCTGTTAAGAGTTTTGCAGAAATCAGGCCTGAAATCCCCAGTCTGTCTCTTGAAGCTCCCTGGGCAAACCTGGGCCACTCATTACTGCATAGTGGTACCTTACACAGATGCTGCTGGCAGGGGCGTCGCTAGGGGGGGAGCGGTATGCCCCCAGTGACAGGGGAGGGTGGGGGTGACAAGCGGCGGCCCCTCCCGCCACTCCCACGCGCTGCCGCTCCCTCAGTCATCCCGGAAGCAGCAGTGCACGGCCAAGCGAGCACCCCACCCGTGCAGTGCTGCTGCTCCCGGGGTGACCGGCGGTGCGTGGGGAGTGGCAGAAGGGGCCGCCGCTTGACACCCCCACACGCCACCGCTCGCACGAGCGGTGGCACGTGGAGGTGACAAGCGGCGGCCCCTCCCATCATTCCCACGCGCCACCGCTCCCTCCGTCACCCCGGGAGCAGCAGCGCACAGCCCGACGATGGAGTGCGTCTGCGCGACATTTCGTGCAAGCGCACTCCATCGTCGGACCGCCGCTTCCGCGGCTCCCTTTTGAGCTGCAGAGTGAAAAGGCGGCTCGTGGGGCTGCTGTGCGCGATCGGCGGGGAGCCGCCGATAGCGCTCAGCAGCCCCACGAACCGCCTTTTCACTCTGCAGCTTTAAAGGGGGTTGCAGAAGCGGCGGCGGCCCGGCGATCATGACGTCACAATGTGACGTCACAACGCCCCGCTCCTGGGGCGTGTTTTTTCGCCGCCCCGGGTAGCGCGGAGCCTTACTCCGCCACTGGCTGCTGGGGTGAAAAGGGGTGAGGAAAACAACACCACCCTAGTCAAAAGCAGGATAGAAATATAAGAAGACTTAGAAGTTACCTGAAAAGATGTCAAAAGTCAAGCCTTCAGAAGTGAAGTGACTTTCCTTCAGTCTTTCATGCCAGTAAAGCTAATCACTTCCTTAAATTGGTTGAAAGCCTTCTCAGCCTTGTGTCTGTGTTCTTCAGCCGTAAAGCTGTCTTGAGTGAGCCGACAAAAGACAAGATCCCAACATTTGGAAGCTTGGGACTCTAACTAGGAGACTTACATGGTCATATTTTACAAAGCCAATCAACAAGCATTCTTCAAAAGAACTGTTTATTGATACTGAAATTGTGTTTCATTACCTGGTTGACAAAACCTCATGTGGTCCTTTAAAAAAATTATCACAACATTGTCTCACACTCTCTTCCTGTTCTGCTAAGTGTCCCCTCACCCAGTCCTCCAGCTGGGTGAGTTGTACCCTTTGGGATACTTTGGGGTTGGGTGTCAAGGCAAAACATCTTAGGCCTTGCCAACCCACAAAAAAAGAAAGGGAAGAAAAAGCATCTCATCCCAGAGGAGAGGAAGAGGCTAATAATGATCTAACCAAAGAGAAAAAGCAGGCATCAGAAGAAATGCCAAGGGTCGCACAAAAAGCACCTTTAAAAGTAAAACAGAACCAGCAACATATATTCTACTGTAGCAAGGAGTTCATTCCAACATCCTGTGGATGTATGGGCACCCCACCTAAGACAAAGCAGCTTTGTCATTTGAATCACCGCAAAAGGAAAATGAAGAACCAAAAGCTAAAGAACAGAAATGAAATTAATTCCCTCTAGAGTCCTATGGAAAATCTGAGATAATGCTTTTCCACAAGGTACTGTAGTCCACATAGCAACCTGCTCTTTACCCCTAAAGCCATCACTGTCAAGAATTCAAGAGGTGGACTGAGTGGCTATGCTGTTATTAAAAAGGCTTTAAGCTGCTGGTTCTGCGAATGCCTAACCCAGCAACTTGTTTTGGCAGAGCTCCCCAGGGCTACCAAATCTGTAAGGAGCGAGGGTTAATACAGCAAAGCATTTGTTTTAAGTGCTTGCTCATTTAATCAACAACAAAGCCAACTCTGAAAGGAAAAGGGGGAAGTTGCAGAGTTGTTTTGACAACCAATGCTGCCAAGGTAAAATAAAATCAAGAGGGAAAGTGCTGTGTTGCTTGCTGAACTTGCTCTGGGATGCCCTGGTGGGCTTATACAGTGGTCTAGCAGTTACAGCTCAAAAACAGGAGCCAGGCTGGGCAAGCCAGGGCCCCCACACAGGTTGACTGGAACTGCCAGCCAGAAGGAGCTAAACACACATACATGTGATAATAGCCACAATGGCAGCTACTTGTTGGAGATTTTGCAGGTTGCTTTATTCAGATGAACGCTCCTTATTGTGCTGAAGAGATGCAGCTCTCCCTCTGGCCTGCCAATTCTGAGAAATTCTCAGTTCAGGCATCTCTCTGATGACAACAACCCAAATCTTAGATCTGTGCAAACAGTTTTCACCATGAGTCCTGGGACTTTGCATCAGCCAAGTGTGGCAAATATATGTTGGAAGGGACGTGTGGTCTCCCTCAGGGCCAGCAGGCACAGTGTTTTGCTTCCTGCAGAACAGGCAGCACTGTGAGGAAGGGCATGTGAAGGATCATTAGCAGCTCTGGCATACAGGGACACGTAGAAGAGGAGGGCAGGTGCCTCATGGTCACAACTGAGAGGGGGCATCCTCAAAGGTAATGAGGCTGGACTCCTGGCTGCCTGCTTTCCCTGCAGTGACAGAGTCCCGGCTCTTCTCGGGTAGCAAAGGAGTATCAGCCTTGATGTTTTCTTCTTCTTCTTCTTCATCCTCCATGCTGGGCCATGACGACTGATCTTCTACACGCTTCAACCGCTCATTCAGTGCCTTCAGGGCCAGTTGTCTACAGAATGAGAAAATGACCCATAGTGAATGTAGGTTAGTTTGCATATTAAGTGGCATATTCCATGAGAGGCGTATTTTCTAGTGCAAGTCACCAAAGGAGTCCAGAGACCCTCTAAGGCTGGGAAGGCCACAGACACCCTTGGCCCACCCTCCAAGGATAGAAAGCACAACCCCTGTCATGTGCATTGAGAGTGGAAGTGGAGATGGCACTGCGAGCAACAGCATGCAATGATGTGCCGTTGCAATGAGGGATGTTGTTGTTGGCATCTGTCTGTCATGAGAGACAGTGGAATGTGTCTCTGGGGTGAAGTCAAACTGCTGCACACATCGTGCTCCTTCTGGGGCAGTTGGTCCACCTTTGGTCCCCATCCTGCACTCAACTCTCACCTGTGGCTCCCAGAAACTGTCAGCATGCGACAGCGGCCACACCCCAAGAAATGACTTTGGCTGGCTAAACCAGATGAGGGTAGCTGATGGGTCTCAAACCCTTAGTGAGTTAGGGACTTCCTTTGCATGCAAAGACAAGCTCAAGCGGGATGAGTGGTCAAGAAGGCAGTTTCTGCACATGTGGTAGAGGGAAGTGAGAGGCAGATGGGGCTTGTCAACCTAGGAAGGCAAAACATCTATGAGAAGGAAAACTCGGATTCTAAACCTCTGCTACCTTGTGGGATATCTCCAGGAGATGAAAAAGCTCAGGAGTGAACCATACACAAATCTGGAGGGAGTTCCTAAGACAGTTGGATGGTTCCTTGTATGCCTCTTTCTGGCAACTCCTGCAGCCATGCTGGTACCAAACATTGCTCTGCTTCCCTTTGGACCACATCAGCAAGGCCAAGGGGGGGGGAGGTCTTGTTGTCTGAGCAGCCCAGGACCACCATACACACTGCCCAGGCTTGAGGCCTGGGGAGGTCACTTTGGTGTTGCTAACGCAGCGGTTTTACTTCACCCTTGGAGGTGTATTCCACTGTTTCTCGATACAGACAGATGACAACAACAACCATTTTAGAAATGTTGTATTTCCTCATTTTCACCTAAAAACAGCATTCAAGGGTACATTCAGCTATTCTGATAATCTTCACAGGCATGAGGAACCTGTGACCTCCAGATGTCACTGGCCTCTAAATTCTGTCACCCCTGTCCATTAGTCATGCTGTTTGGGGCTGACAGGAGCTGGATTCTACCAGCATACTGGCTGCAATCCTATGGCGGGACTTACTCCCAGGTAAATGCAGAAACTCAGAACTGCACTGCTAAGCTCTTCAGTTTGACACAGGAGTAAATTTTATTGTTTTTATTTCAGCAGCAGTGCTATTCTCACACTCAGTTACCAGTAATTACACCTACGCTTACTAGAAGAACATCTAAATACTGATTACCGTATATACCCGAGTATAAGCCAACCCGAATATAAACCGAGGCACCTAATTTTCCTACAAAAACCTGGGAAAGCTTATTGACTCGAGTATAAGCCGGTTCACCTTTGCCGCTGTGGAGGAGGAGGAGGAACGAGCAGCCAGAAAGCAGCCCTTTGGGCTGCTCCTTCCTCTTCCTCCTTTGCAAAGTTTGCATTTATGCGAGCAGTTCAGGAATAGAACAAGCTGCCTGGGGAGAGTAAAGAACCGCCGTTCTTGTACGCTTCTTAAGGAATGGTTGACTGGGGAGAGCGGGTGGCGGTACAAGCGGAGAGAAAGGGCTTCTTTCTCGCCGCCCCCACCGCCCGTCTCACTCAAGTATAAGCCGAGGGCAGCTTTTTCAGCACAAAAAATGTGCTGAAAAACTAGGCTTATACTCAAGTATATATGGTAATATACTTATAAGAACTAAATATTAATAGTCTTGACTTTTTAAAGATTTTTGCTTGTTTTTTTAAAACAAGTATTTGGAGGTATTAAATGTTTTTTGTGGATTCTGTGCATAAAGAAAAAATTAATGCAACTTCTCTTCATGGGTCTTAACTAGTATATTTGCAGTCAGTGTTAGAATTTCTGATATATAAGCTAAGCGTAGGTTCCGGGCACCACAATGGAATGTCTAGGCTCCTTTTCCCCAGTTGAATTTATTACTATTATTATTAAATTTCTATACTGCTTTATATTTTAAAGAATGAAACTCAAAGTGGTTTACTACACATTATAACATCAAACAAAACAATCCAGAATAAAACAAATTCAAGCTTCAAGAAAAATCTAAGGTACTTCTAAAGTGACATTTTGCTTTCCCCAATCACCAATCTGGCATCCAGAGATCTCCACGTGGTTGCAATTGGACCCACGCCAGTCCTAAGATGCACCTGTTGCCTGGCTTGTTTCTAACACTGTTTGTGGTGTGTTTTCAGATTTTCTAAAATCTGCTACAGACAACCCCTGCATTTCCACAGCACCATGTTGTTTCTGCAATATGTAAAAGGGAGACAAGTATGCAAGTACATGGGGGAAACTTAACATGGGGACCTTAAACTATCAACTCCTGTGTTCACGTTTCCCATCTGTTTGCATACACATCTGATGTGGCATGAAGGAATTGTACCAGACAAGTGTTCCCTGCAGGGACAGCCCAGCACGTACTGTTTGCTGAATCACTGGGTGCACAAGGACATACAACTGGGCTACTCCTATACAAAGACAAAACAAGCACACTGAGCTTCAAAAAATCTTGAATCCCCAGAATATTTTTTTTTTAAGATCCCGATAGGCACAAATGGAGTAGCAGCAATATAGAAGACACTTTTAAAATATTGAATTAGATGACTTCCTCCATTTCCTTCTCACCAATGTTCAACAGTGAACATATGTAGTCTCCAAAAAGTTTTATATTGCAGGAGTATTACCTTCTCCGTTCAGCATCCTGAGGATCTGTTCCTGGTAAGCTGATAGTAATAGATGAAGGGGCACCAACATCATAACGTTTCACTGTTTTTCGACAGACTTTCACTTTGACCAAGACGCTGTGCACAAGGTTGGCTAGCAAGCCAACCACTGGTTGCAGGATCTCAGGGAAAAATGTGGCAAATGCAAAGTGGTCTGACATATCACCACGTCCTCGGCTGTGCCTCTGGTAAAAACGGAGATATATCCAACTGGAGAGAACTCCAAAACCATAAGAGGCCAAGACATTGCTTTCGATGAGGGTGGTCAATCTCAGAATTGCCAGGATCAGGAGCAAAAGCATGGGAACAACCTTCATCCGTACCTGAGGTACCTTCAAGACAGTACTGTCACCCATGGTTTGTTTGAGGGCCACCAAGACACCACCAAGGAAGCCCAACATGCCATAGATGCGAACGGTAAACAGGTAAGACAGATTGAATGATGCCATATAGGTGAGAAGATAAGCAAAGGCCCCCAGGAGCCCCACTGATACATTCACCACTGCAAAGAAGATCAAGAGCTCCAGGGCTCCCCATAGTGGCTCCAGCAGCCTCCCTGCCACCACTGTAGTAGCTAGGCTCACACCTACATCCCAGATGTGTTTTTCCACCACACTGTGGGTTGCTAATGTCCAAATCCAAAAGTTGGGCGGGAAGAGAAACCCAGGCGTCACACCAAGCCCATACACAGTGTCCACAGCAAAGGAGAGAAAGTAGAGCAAGATGACGATGGCACATATGGACTTCACCACGACACTGGTGCTGGCCAGAGCAGCCAAGAAGTGTTGCCGAGCTACTGGGAGGTATCTGTTCATCTTTATACACAGAAGCCCTGCCCCACGAGTCAGGGTCCGAGGTCCAAGAGTCTTCGCTTTAGGGGCGAGGGGTTAAGGCGTTGTCGGTGGCCCGGAAAACCCCCTTTCTTTTCCTTAGCACGGATTCGCGGTCGATTCCATCCCCGCCTTCCACGGATCGCCCAAACGGAGGCGACAGCTGATTAAGCCACAGGCCGCTCTGTATCGAGGAGGAGGAGGAAGAGGAAGGAAAGGCGTTCTCCTTTTATCCGGCCTCGTCCCAAACGGGAAACACAGGCACCCCCGCGCCCCACTTTCCTTTGCTTCCGAGCGGGGACCGCTGCACCCTCTCCCCGCCGCACGAGCGCGGCCCTGCAGCACCCAGCGAGGGAGGCCCAGCCGAGGCTTCCTTAGCGGAGCGGAGCTAAAGAGGCGCGGGCTCCGGCGCTCACGGGACGGCCAAAGCGGAGGCGCAGCTCGCTCCCTCCCGCAGCCGAGCAAGCCCCATTCAGCCCGCCGGTGGGGGCGGGGGCGGCTCAGGGAAGGCCTCGCTTCGGCCTGCTCGCCGCCGGAAGCCGGAGCCTCGGCCACTCTGGTTAAGGCCGACTCCCAGGAGCCTTCTCGCCGCCACTTCCCTCTCCAGGCCAGCACACCGCTCCCCAGCAGGGCTCCGCTCAGACGCAAACAAACAGCACGGCTGCGCACGCGTGGCTGTTCTATGAGCTGCGCGGGGCACGCCGGGAAATAGAGGCTCTGCCCTCACGCTCAGCGGGCGCTGCCAGAGGCGAGAGGACTGCGAATCCCAGCATGCATCGGGATGCGGCGTCTGAACAGGGAAGCGCGGGAGTGCGGGGCGGTTGGGGCGGGACAAAGAGGCACCTGGGAGGCGGGGGCTTAGGAGGCGTCCTGGCTGAGAGGAAAGAGCGCGGCCGGGCAGGGTGCGGCTCTTGCGGCCCAAAGCGCAATGGTCGTTGGCTAGCTGGTCTGTCCGCTCGGCGGAGTGGCGGCGTCACCCACAGGATCTCCTCCTCCTGTTTGCTTTGCCTCGTCACGGTAACTTGTGCTTGGCAAAGGACCGAAAGCATTGACACGTGCATGCAGGAACAGGGAGCCCGCCCTTGTGGGTGGGTGGTTGGCGGAGGGGTGCAGCCTTCTCCAAAGCATTTTTAGTCGCGAGTGAAATCCATTCCGTTTAGTTTAATGGCGCCGCCTTGCCGAGTAAAAGGCAGCATGTACCCTATTTCGTGGAAAGGGTGAGAACGAGAAACGAAGCCAAAGGTTGCAGTATATTAAATGCACAGCTACAGCTGTGAATTTCCAAGGCTTTGCTGGAGAGTCCTGCCGTTAGCACGTCTGCGCTTCTGAAAAAGTAAATAAATCTTTGCACACTTGGGAGTCAGCCGAACTGAACTCGTAGAAGACATATTTCTGTGTACATCTGCAGAGGATGAAGCTATACAGGTTCTGGCTTCAGAGAGGGTTAGTTCAAAGCTCTGATATACCCTTTCTATTTGTCATGAGAAAATTGGGAGGGATTCAGAATGGTGTGGAAAATGAGGCCCAGAATTGATTTTCTGCTGTTACTTTCTCTGTGTGATGAAGTTTCCATAGGGATATTCCCCTTTTTAAATAGCGACATTTCAATTTGTGGTGGTTATGCAAGGCTCAGCCAAGTCCAGTTATGGCCTAAACTTTGTTACATTCAGTTTAATTTTGAAAAAACAAAACAAAACAGTGGGCACTATCCAGCCAAGTTCAGGCACTTTAAGGACTACTGTCCTGTAGACCCTCAGTTCATTGGGATATGCTTCTGTAGACATGCATAGAATTGGACATTGTACAAGTGGGATAGTTAAGCAGTTGATCACGTTTCTGCTACAGAAGTGAACAGGAAAATATGTATACACTTTACAATGACTGTAATGTGTCTGTTTAATTTAAGGGGCATTTGCTGTTATAATTTCCTATTTCATATCATTCATAGTAATTAGAGCAATGTTACCAATTCAGGATAACTAGACAACTCATTTTTTAAAATTTAAAAGGTTCATTTTTTATACCCCGACGGATGTAATACTGTAATACTGTAATTACTAAAAAGTTTGTGTGCCAACAATGCAAAATGGAATGCAGAACTTTGTTTCCTAAGTACATGTGAGGTAAACACCTTTATGAGATAACTAGTAAAGTTGCTTGTAAGAAGAGCTGGAAGGCTCTAGGAGAATTCAAAGGCATAGGTGCAAAAGTACAAAGCCTCCTGCTTACTTTCTTACAAACATGGAGTCTGGTCAGTAGCAAAAGTGATACATGACTTTGTTCTTTAGTGTCTGGAAACACACAGCAATACATGTGACATAGACAGAAATCAGCAAAGTGTAATGTGGCACTAGAAAGATGGACAAAATTGTGAGCCAGAGCCCATTTTGTCTGCAGAAGTTAATCTGCCATAATACTCTTTGTGGTTTTTGCGGCAAAACTCAGCTACCCTCCTGGGATTTGAAACAGAAACCAGTTTTTCTTCATTGTTTCTCCAAGGACTGGATAAGCCAGGATGCTACCAAGTAGCCAGCCCCACAGACTGAGGCCCTTGCATATATCTTGACTATGGCGTGTTCTTTATGGGGAGATACAGTGGAGCCTCGGGTTACGTCACCCTTGGCTTAAGATGGGCACAAACCCAGAAGTACCGGAATGGGTTACTTCCGGGTTTGCGCCGTTCGTGCATGCGCAGAAGCACTAAATCACATCTGTGCAGAAGCGCTGAAGCACGTGCGTGTGCAGATGCAATGCTTTGGGTTGTGTCATTTTTGGGTTGCGGCGGGGCCTCCAAAACAGATCCCCCGCCGTAACCTGAGGTTCCACTGTAATGTCTTCTCACACAACAGGAGAAAAGTGGCTTTATTTTCTGTCATAGCAAATATCCTATCTTGTGTGTGACATATCCTACAGCAGCCAGTGTTGTATGATTAAAGTGTGCGTTGGGGCTGATGTCATAATACATAACATTTGCATAGCACTCTTAGAATGTTCAGCACACCTTGTTTCATAGCTGTCAGCTTTTCCCTTTTCTTGTGAGGAATCCTATTCGGAATAAGGGCATTTCCCCTAAAAAAAGGAAAAGTTGACAGCTACTATGCCTTGTTTCATTATCTCAGTAAAGTGTCATGCATGGTTAAGGGGGATGGTGGCTGACAAGCGTGTGGACTTCAAAATGTGGTTTTATCACAGTGTCCTTGAATTCAATATTTTTTTTCTCATTTCAAATTTGCATTTCCTTCAGCATGTAATCATAAAGTAAAATTAGTGAGGATGGACCTAATTATGAATGCTTATTAGTTGCAAACTTGATTGTGGATTAATGCCACTCAAGTTCTCTGTAGACTTCAGTTACTAGCATTAACAAAATACTCAACAGCTGGTATGAGAAAATATTTTTGCAATTATCTTTTATCTAGGACTTATTTCAGTGGCACCCTGCTCTCTTGACCACATACTTTGAATCCACAAAAATATTGTAGGCAACTGAATGCCGTGTCTCTTATTTTGATTTGTGTAGTGCAACAGACTTCAGAGTTGCACACAGATGTCTAGGCACATGGGACATGCATCTTTCTTGGTAATGTGCATCTGAACAGTTGACTTACTAATGGTTTGAGCGAGCTTGTCTCCAGGAGTTTTTGCATGAGATCAGTTTTGTACATTTTTCATTGATTACACACAGTTCTCAAACCTGTATGTTTTGTGTGTATGTGCGACATGATCAGGAAGGGTAGTTGAAATTCCAATGCACTAATAGTATCAGTTACACTACAAACACCATTCCACAAATACACGTCTGCATTATTATTATTATTATTTTAAAGTTTTATTATATTTTTCTGAATAGTCTTCTGTAGGTTTGTGGTCTTCTGTAGAAGAGCCATTGCACCAGTACAAATCAAACACATACCCTTTTTTCTTTCATTCTTGCAAGCACTATCAAAGCTGCTGTCATCCTATTAATGTGTGATACTTTTGTATTTGATTTCTGTTGGAAGCCGCCCCGAGTGGCTGGGGAAATCCAGCCAGATGGGCGGGGTACAAATAATAAATATTATTATAAATATTATTATTATGATGATAATTAACTACCATTTTGCCAATACTATTGTTTATCTGCATACTGCTTTTTGACTCAAAGTAACCCAAAACAGTAAACAGTTTAAAAAAGAAGCCTGCAGCTCTGTGCATGCCTGCTTAGACGTAACCTGTACTGAACACAGTGGGACTTGCTCCTGAGTAAAGATACATAGGATTATACAGTTAATCTAGTTTGTTTTTTTCACTTTGGAAGCTGTGCACACCCTCTGAACCACACAGCTGTGTATATTTAAAAAGGGAGTGGAGGTATAGAGAGGCACAGCTATTATTTCCATTTTGTTTGTCTTGTCTGTTATGTGCAGAGGAGTTATCATGCTATTAAGCACCATGCAAGGTTGAAATGTAATTGGGGGCATGCTTTGACTTACGTGAGAACGCCCCAATTTTGTGTGAATCGACAGAGTTGTCGATGTGCATTATTCTCAGGCTTCCTTATACCTTAATTTTGTTGTGGTTTGTTCTGATCTCTTAACTAGGCCTGTCTTTGACAACGTCAATTCACTTTCTGTCTCATTTTATTCCCATGCAGTTTCCTTCTCTTTTTATTGTTGATCTCTGTGTATTCATGATGTATTTGTTTTGTGCAAACGGAGAATGTGGGTAGCTAAAGGGAGTGTTAGAAACTAGCCAGGCGACAGACGCATTTTGCGACAGGCATGGGTCCAATTACGACCACATGGAGATCTCTGGATGCCAGATTGGTGATTGGGGAAAGCAAAATGTCACCTAGAGAAGGTTCCGAAATGTTTTCCTTGAAGCTTGAATTTGTTTTTTTCTGGATTGTTTTATTTGATGTTTTAATGGATAATAAACCGCTTTGAGATTCATTCATTAAAATACTGTATAATGCATTCTAGAAATGAAATGAATAATAATAATAATAATAATAATAATAATAGTAAATTCCAGCAGAAAAAGGCGCCTAGACATTCCATTGTCGCAACCATAACCTAGGTTTAAGGTGCCATTTGGCGATTAGCTTTTTAGGGCTGGGCGATATCAGCTTTTCAACATTGTGGTGCATCACCAGCCAAACATTGCAGTACAGCATACTGCAATGTTGAAAAAACAAGCTACATTGGCCTCAGCCCTCGAGGTGACAGTGAAACTGCAGGAGCTGAGGCGGTTTCACCCCAGCGCCACATGGGCTGGGACAACGCAGCTTGTTTGCGTGGCTCAGCTGGGGTACAGAAGGGCTCCCAGTCCCCAGCTGAGCCAGCCCCACTGCACCCCTTGCTGGTGGGCAAGTGGGAGGAGCATTGGGGTTCCTTTCCATGGCTCAACTGGGTGGGGGAGCAGTTTAAAGAAACTGAGGGAAGACTAAGCTGCATCAGCCCAGCGATACAGCTTGCTCCTCCCTCTGCGGTATGAGGGGCAGAGTGATAACGGTTTCACCTGGCAATATATTGCGGGTGAAACCACCGCTGTTCCCGAGTTCCTCTGCTACCAGCAGTTGGATGCTGACAGTGGTGTTGGTAGCAGAGGGACTCAGGAGCGGTGGTGGTTTTACCTGCAATATACCGCTGGTTGAAGCTGTATTGATACATTGCCCAGGCCTATAGTTTATATATCTGAGTTTCTAACACTGGCTAAAGGCCCAGAAGTGGAGGCACCCTGTAGAATTTATCTTGACCCCAGATCTACGGTCTGTTTCTGAGTATTATCGATGAGGTAACTTTTGAAACCCCAAGCATTTGCATCCCTTCTCATTTGGATCTTACCCTGTATCTGGTCTTCCTGCTGCTAGGTAGCTAGTCAAGGAGGTTGTAAACTGAAAGATAGCTCCCTCCACCTCTCAGGACATCAGTGTGTTACAATAAATGACTAATACAGATGTGAGTCAGCACTTGACAACTAGGCTAGTAAATATTTCTTTGTGTGTGCGTATCTGCAAAGCTGATAATAATTACACAACACCGTTCACCTAATAACCTCTTTTGAGATTGGTGGCAATAATTAACCTCCTCTAAAGAAACAGTTTATTGAAAGTGTCCAATTTTATGATACTTGTTGGAAGTGCAACAGCAGGGACCATTCAGTTTTAACTTAAGGTTTAATTATGTCAGTGTTGAAGTCACCTAACCAGGATGGGAACGGGTTGTCTTGCTTAGCAACCAGGCAGAGTGGCATGATGCTCACTGATTGGCTGTGTAGTTCTGAAGGAGTTTTCCTCTGTATGTTAGCTAAATGTCATCTGCTATTAACAAGGCCTGACGAAAGACAAAACCTCTTTATTTCTCCTCAAATTATACTGTTTTTATTCATTTTCTCAGTAAAGTGTTAGCAGGACTTTTCTTTCTGGACTCCATCTGTGTTAAGTGGCTTTGCTACTATGGATGCCATCTAATGTTCTGCATGCGTAGATGTGCTGGTGCAATTGGACTTTGATTTCCTCTCCTCCCCATTCACACCCTGAACTCTGATCCCGATTGTATATTCCCCCCCCCCATTGGAATGGAAGCTCCAGTGTACCAGTGGAGCTGCAGCATTGGATAAGGCCCTTTATATTTTGAAGTCAAATCTTTGTATGATCCCCAGTGAGCAGCCCGTATATGTGACCAGCCCAGTTTGGCAAGGCTTTGTGTATCTCCAGGAGGACCTGCTAACAAACAATCGGTGTAGATTTTATCTATGAGTTTCTGAGAAAGTAATGCAGTTTGTGTGTGTTTTAGGAGGTACATCAAATAAAAACATTTCCAGGTTGTTTGAAAGCTCTAGGCAACCATTTTAATATTTTAAATCTTAGACGAGTGTCAGGGGCCTGTTAGTAGGCCTGGGCCAAGGAACACAGATACCTGCTTACCCCTCCTCCTGTTTCTGGTGTGTGTGTGTGTGTAGTAGTAGTAGTAGTAGTTGTTGTTGTTGTTGTAGGGGGAAGGAAGCAACATACAGTTGCCCAGCTGGCTCAGGATCCCTGGGAGTCGAGCTGGAGTCAGGAAGAACCTGAGTCCCACAGCTTTTGTATTCACTTTTCTTCTTTCTTGATGGTTATGTACTACTACATGCATTGTATGCTTCTGAATACCAGGATCTAGCTGGTCAGTTTGAGAATGAGTGTTGGACAAAATAAATATTATTATTATTATTATTATTATTATTAATAAATTATTTATAACCCGCCCATCTGGCTGGGTTTCCCCAGCCAGATGGGCGGCTTCCAACAAAATATTAAAATACAATAGTCTATTAAACATTAAAAGCTTCCCTAAACAGGGCTGCCTTCAGATGTCTTTTAAAAGTCTGGTAGTTGATGGGTCGCTGGCCTCATCCAAGGGACTCTTGCGTTCTTCTCTTTGTCTTGATATCATCATCATCATTAATGGTCATTTTTCCATAATCCTGAATCAATTCACTAAGAAGGCACACTAAGATCTTCCTTAGAGAGGAAGTGGGAAGTGTTCTAAATGCCAGCTCTTTGGGTATGTTTCTCTTCTATAAAAGAAGCTGCTTTCTAGTGGCAAGGCACTTCTGTGTTCCACTGGCTGGTGCCAAGCAGGGTGAATAACCCCTCTGTGGGGATTGATTATCCCATTTAACCAGCAAGAATATTGAAATGGTCTATCCCAGATCAAATGTAGAGACCTACAGAGGGCTGGAAAGAGCACTATGGTTAGGAATCAAGTCTCTCACCACCCTCACCCAGTTCTGAAGCTACATCACAGTTTGAGATAGAACTTTCAGCCCAACTCTATTGATCCTTACTATTTTTCTATTTTCCTCATTAGGATTTGCAACGTGAGAAACTAGAAGCAGTAAACACCAGAACATGAGACCAGAAAGGTACCCACTCATCTACCCATTCTTAATGCGTTGTAAATGAGCCACCAGTAAAAGAGCCACCACATTTGAAGTGAAAATATGAACATTATTTAATAACTGATCCTCTGTAATAAACAATTTGAAAATATTTTACAAGGAATCACGCACACAATATTTTACAAAGATTTTAGTCTTTTTTAAAATTTTCCAACTCTTCTGTACAACAAAAAAGAGATTAAAATAATAATTAAAAAAACCAACCCTTTTTGAATTAGCAGGGGGAACAAAACTTTCAGATGAAGAATGTTAGGAATTGGATCCCAGCAGCTGTAAGGACAGCTACTTCATGTTTTGCTTTTTCCCTTTTGTTTTTTTTAACTTAAAATATAATATAATATATATATATATATTTATAATTATGTATATTTGTGGTTTTTTTTCCATTTTTCTCAAATGAGCAGCACCCGACTAGACTACAGATTTACACACACTCCTGGTAACACAGAGCCAGCCATCTGGTCAAAGCACAGTTCCCATAGACATAACCAAACACACACTGAAAAAGCTACAAGCAAAATGACCTTTAATCAACCTTGTCATTATTAGTGAATCTCCTCCCTGCCTGCTTGGCTCTGGAGTCAAACTTCCAAGACCATGTTCAGGATTTTCATGGGACCCCCCTCCCTTTCCCACCCACCTACCCTACCACAAATTGTTTTGCTCAAACGGATTTTAAAATGGACAAAGCATGTGAGGTGGGTTGAATCATTGCTATGTCTCAGCAGTACTGCTAGTCACATGTGAGAACAGACTGGGACATAGGGAAGCCTGAACTAGCCTTCGCTCAGCCCTTTGAGATCTGCTAGGAGGATGCCTTATTGGGAATGGCCAGCAATCTCAAAAGATTTTACAAGCTTCTCCATTCTACAGACTTTCCTGTACTGGGCAAGTCTATTGCTCCCTACATACTCCCATCTTGTTCAGCTTCATCCTCCTTCAAGGTCCTCTCCAGGATTCAGAAAATCACCTTGATGGTCAACCCAAGTTCACAATAACACACACAATCTCCTTGCTGTTTCTCTGTCTCTTTCCTTGCCGATTTCAGATACAGTACTTCATGGTAAAATACCTCTAGGCTCTCCAGTTTTATGCTCCCAGAAACTATTTCTCCATTCTAAGAGCTTGGGAAGCTATTTCCATTCCTTTCCTATTATAAGATAGGTTACTATGATTTGCAAGGTTATCCATTTTTCTACGTTAGAGATAAAAGGCAAGCAACCCCATCATGCTCTTGGCTTCCCTCAATCTGTTTGTCTTTGTACCATCCCCATCTGTCAGCAGACAAAGCTGAAATGGAGACAGACTTGCAGGCAACCCATGGGTGATTCTGACTGGTGGAGGCATAGTTCTGACCTAGGGGGACTCTAGGACACCCTACAGATAATCTGAGTTTTGCTGGGAATGGGTTTCCCAGCTCTGATTTATATTTCTAAGCTATTTGGAAAGAGCTGGTTGTTGCGTAGATCATTCTTGTACACTCATTTATACATAACACCAGGAGATCTCATTCTTAAAATGGCAAATATCACTACTGCAGCAGGGGAATAAACCAGCACAATTTCTACCCATCTTCAGACTTGCACATATTGGGATGCCATCAACTCATGCACAAACAACAACCTTAAAAATAAAAAGGAATCATCCACTTGCATTGAAAATAGGGCAACATTTTCTCATCTTAGGAAAAGTTCACCATCCAAATACTTGCCTGCTTTGGCTTTGAAACCTAGAGAAACAAGGCCTTTGTTTCATAACCATTGTGAAAAATGTGAGGGAGGGGTGCTGTTGGGCTGTATGATAGGAAAGGGGTCCTTTCACCCCAGTTCCCTTTTGCCTTAGCTCTGACCCAGTGACATCTAACATGGCTTCCACAAATAGAAATGAATGGTGTGGGAGCAGTGCAGCATCTCCATCACATCTGGTACTGATCTCCTGACCAGTCAGTCAAGAGGCTGAATGCCATGGTACCCAGGTGTGATGAGGGTAAGTACTCCAAGTGGAAAATGTGCTGTGTTGCAATCTGTGCTCTGTCTGGTGTTGGCCTACTGGACATCTTCATTTCCATCTCCAGCGTTCTCTGTTCAGCAGTCTTCACTCCTCTCTGACAGGGAGGCCAGAGCCAGGTGCTGGGAAGGTCTATAAGCTGTAACAAGGATAGATGTGCTGCATGGAAATGCAGTAACAGGCAAAGCTAATCTCCATAAGGTAGACTGGAGGCTTAATGCACCACAGTTTCAGTTGAACAAATGCCACCATCATCAGCAAGGATTCACTGAAATCTAAGCTAGTAGGAAAGCCAGAGTTCCACAAGTTTAGGTAGCAGTCATCGGAATCACTGCATGTCACTGGGAGACTATGAGATATCAATTGGGACATTGTTGAACAACTGCTAGCATGTCACAGCTAGAATGGATCTTAAGAAACTCTTCCATATTACCTCCAGTGTTAGATGCAAGATGACTTGGCATACTGGTTGCCGGGGGACATCAGTGGAAGAGTGCTACTGAACTGATGTGCTTGGGGGTTTCCCAAAGGCATCTGATTGGCCATTGAGAAACAGGATGCTGGACTATACAGTCCTTTGCTCTGACCCAGCCCAGCTGTTTCTGCCCCCCCGC
Source organism: Lacerta agilis (assembly GCF_009819535.1). Taxonomy (NCBI): domain Eukaryota; kingdom Metazoa; phylum Chordata; class Lepidosauria; order Squamata; family Lacertidae; genus Lacerta; species Lacerta agilis. The sequence continues at coordinate 68,654,093 of NC_046313.1, forward strand.
CCCCCCCCCAGCAGCACCTACACATCTTTCTGCCTCACAACTTTGCTACCGGTTGTAACCACATGTGAGAAGTGGAGCAGCTTTTTTAAAAAAACCTTAGGATGCATACAGATGTATAGGATTTGAGTGCTGAACCACCTGTGTGAGCCTGCTTCAGGGAGGGACCTTGGTAATATGCCGCCCTGTCCCTACACAAGGCTGGAGGCATGAGGTTCTGACAGGGTCCTGGAATCCTCCCACTTCCTTCCCAAACCCCGGTAAGCAGGAGGACTCCTGGAACCCTGTCAGAGCCCTTCCTGAAGCTGGGCAAGTGCTTACTGGGCTTTGAGAAGGCGCCCTTCTGGGATGCGTGCCCAGTGCGGCTGCACCGCTCACACTGCCCTAAATCTGCCCCTGCCTGCTTACAGTACTTTTTCAGGTGTATTGTTTTCTTACCCAGGTTGAGCTCAAGGAAACTATCTCTACGTGGTTGGAGCAGAAGCTAGCTGTGCATAACCCTGGTTGGCTGGAACCACTAATGCTCCAAAATCACGTCAACATTTCAACCTTTAAAACACAGTTCCTACATTAAATTTAAAAGGGGGGGGGTTTAACTGCAGAAAGATGCATATGCTTTAAAATATATTTTTTTAAAAGTGGATATCCCACCTGAAGGTGGGGAAGGGGCAGGCCTGAGAACTGAATTTGTGGTCAAATCAGTGGTATGTATGCCTTTTTTGCAGCAAAGTGGCCAGAAACAGGTTCACACCAGGGGAGGAATGATGGCGATTTTAAGCTATAGCTGTACGAATTATGGATGCAAAACACTTAGCTGTTGCTATTATTATTTCTTTATTTCCATTATCGGCTGTTCTGGGCATAACTCTAACATTCCCAGCACTGCTGCTGATATAAATGAACGGTGAAATATGCCTGGAAAATTTGTAATGAGGCTTTGTTAGCCATGTACAAGTTTGAAAACCACTTCTCTAAGGGGATCAGTCACAGTTCAAACACCAACACAAAGACCTTGATTTGATCCCAGTGGATAGTAAACCACTGTGAGATAGCAACCAACTGAGAAGTGGTAGCCATACTGTCTGTGGTCTAAAGTGCTCCAAAGTGGGGCAAGGCCCTTTTTATGAAATCATCTCTCATTCAGCTGACAGGCACTGGCATTTCCCAATCTATGCTCCAGCTTTCTCCATCCCTGAATCTTACTAATGAATTGGCTCCAGAGCACTAGCCAAATAAAGTCACAGACAAAGTGGTGTCGGGGAAGACTGCTTTTAGTCAGACCAAAGTGGAAATGAACCTGGGGGGTTTCAGCCAAGCACACTATAGACAGTTGCTCACATCACAAAAAACAATCACACAATTTGGCACAATTTGGCAGTCTCTGCTCAGAAGAGACTAGCAAGATACTGGGACTGTACCCACAACTAGTACACTTGATTATTACTGGAAGTCTACTCAAGGAGTAATGGTTCTGTCTCTCTACTGTGTGTCTGGTAGAGTTGGAGCTATTTGTAACTTCCCAGTTTGCTTCTCTAGAAATCACAAGGCCAATGAAGCAAAACTATTAACCTTAGCACCAGTGGTATCATTGTGTATATAAGTCAGCTTGGGGAAGAACTGTGGGAGACTTGGAGGAAAAAGTCCTTTCAGACAGTATTGGTGATTTGGAACACAGGGCATTTGGTGCAGGATGGGGGAGGGGGTATGTAGACAGTGGATTTGGGACAGAGCTGGTTTTTGAAAGGTTAAGAAACTATTTCTGATCTCAAGAACAAGGATCACTAGAAAGAAAGCAAATGCACCTCAATGTGTGTGCTAAAGGTTTGCTTCCAGATCTCAAATGATTTTTTTCTACAACAAATAGTTCCCTCTTTCATGTATTTACCTTGCATATGACAGCAGTGACCTGTTTTTTTTTAACCCCCATTCAAACCAGACCAGACCAGGAGTGTAAAAATCCATTTTCAGCTTTCTCTGAAGATACACCTGTAGTGCATTGCAGCATGTTCTTTGGGACTGTTTGGGCGAATCAAAACCTCCCAAGATGAATCTGGTTTTTAAGGGGGTTCCTGCCATTTGCGTTGCAATGAAACACCTTAACAGTGGGGCCACCAGAATCTGCACAATAAATTGTGATGTAACCAGCATAGGAGTTTGGCATGCCATATTCTTTCCAAGAGACTTTCCCTAAAATTTTGGCTTAGTACTGAAGCACCAAACCAGGGTTACAGAAAGTTCCCATTCACACACATTGTTGAGCAAGTTTTCTTTGCCTAGAAACTTACAGATTCAAGTAACCGTCCCACCGTTATTTGCTTTCTAGAGTTCCTTCTAACAAGGCAAATGGAATTCACAACATTGTAATTACTCACAATAGGTTGTATGCCAGGATTTGGATTAACTGGAAAGAGAATTTTTGTTGAGGAAATGAGCATGTGAAGTCAAAATGAGGTGCACCAAAATATGCACGACATTTCATCCTCCTATCACATCACAATGTCCTGCAAGGAAACACCATCAGAGTTATTGACAGCGCACTTAACTGCTTCCTACTGATGGGAGTTGCATTACACTGTTGCATAGTGCTGCGGCTCTTCACATTGCTCAGATGTGATTGTGGCTCTGACATCACACACAGCAGAATCAAGACAGGATCCTTCCCACTTTGCTGGCTACTCTGAGTACAGAGGCAATGCATGGGGGGGATATTTGGCTGAAGAGAAAGAAAACTTTGAGTCCTCTGGGGACTGAAAAAGCCTTGCTGTTTTCATTAAGTGGCAAGGTATGTTTATCACTGTATGTGCAGAAATAACAGGCACAAAATTGGATAACCTGCCCTCAACAGCAAGCAGCTTTTGCGGCGATTGGGTGATGAATTCAAGTTTTACTCGTTTTCAAACCTCCAACAGCATATGTGACTGCTTTCAGTAATAATCCTCCCAGCCATGAAATATGTACCTGCAAAGTCATCTGAAGTGTTCTGTGGGTTTGAGGTGAATGGCAGGTGTCATCATGACCTTCACTACGATGCAGAGTTCTTTCATCTTTCTCCGCATGGACACTGGAGAAAATTAGCTGTCTGCAAAACATCTGCTTTTAGACCTCTAGTTGTGGCCCATTGCCCACCACTGTGATTCCAATACTGGATGGATGGAGGGGACTCTAAAGGTGCAGTCAGGTTTCTGCACAAAGTCCAGGAAGAAAACCTTTAGCTATCACCTTCTTGGTTTGGCACACATTGTTGCTGCCAATCATGGTGGACAATTTCCTTTAGAAGAAAAGGGACAGTGTGAACTGGGAAGAAGGTCACCTTTGTCTTGGACAACTCTACCCTTTGTCCACCTCAAGGGTAGAATGCTGCAAAAATCCCAAAATGAAGTCTTCAGTGATTTGGGGGAGCAGAAGAGATCATCTTGTTTTCTTGATGGACTTAAACATTTCTGGGCCACGCAGGGAACAGGCTCAGCAAGGGGGGAAAATGAAGCCAGGGACTGCTGGGTTTTGGGTATGTTTCTTGCCCACTAGAAATATTCTGTCTTGCTATTCATTTTGCTAAAGGCAGTGAGAGCCACTGTGCCCTCCAACCATGCATGGGTTACTAGTATGCCTAAGGATCTTCACACACCTCCTTCTCCCCTGCTTGCTCTCCAAGTCCTCTCAGTAGGTGTGAGTTAGTTTAAATAAATAATACTGACCATAAAATTCAAGTCAATTTCTTTTTTCTCTTTTCTGTGTCTTTGTTGCTGACAACAAATACTATAATTTGTCAGGATAAAATGCTTGGAAATTAGATGTAAAAAGATCTAGATTAAAATCCTCAGGCTAAAAATAATAATTTAAAAATTGATTTGAGATGGGATCTAACTAATGAGAGATTCAGCAGCGATGGCCTTGGAAAACACAGAGCGGGCTGGGTGGGATGGAGATGCCGTGGTGACATCCTAGGATTACTTTTGAGTTTAATAAGCCATTTAAATTGGCTGAAAAGTTAACTAGACTACAGAACCAATTTGGCAAGAATATACCATTTTTTCCCTGTTCTATTGAATAATTTTGTCTTTGCTGCTGTTTGCATGATTGGGATGGGAAAGAATATTGTTTCAAACAGAATAGCAATTTGTCAGCATTGTTGATTAAATATCTTTAAGACAATAAAATGTCAAGACATATCCTGATGAAAACTGGCAAAGGTCTTCCCAGAATTCCATGGATTCAATGGGGGGGGGGGACTTACGAGGCCGCTGTTCTTTTGTTATTTGGCCACAGCTCAATGGGTGGAAAGGGGAGCAATGAATCAAAGCTCAAGGATGTTCACTGTGTGGAGAAAGTCGCAATGGTTTGTGCTTCCCAAAGTCTTGCTCAGAGCTCTGTTTGCACAACCTGCTGTGCAGAGACACTGGAAGGGCAAGGAGAGGATGACAGGAAACAAGAAACAAACAATGAGAATAGCTTCTGGACTTCTGAATGGCGAAAGAGAAGGTCCTCATGAGTGAGTGCCAAGGTGTAACCAGAGCTGATGGGACTAGGCAGCTGCCCTCTTCTGGCAAGTCGAGGGAATGGAGATGGTGCACAAAGCAAAAATGAATGGGCTAGACTACTGTAAATGGATGTTTCAAAGGCAAGACACCAAGGGCAGCGGATGGCGACTGGCAGTCAAATAGAGGAGGAGGAGCTGCAGAGATAACAAGATACTCAAAGAAGGTCTAAAGGAGGCCCCTCTTCCACAGTCTGAGGTATCTTCCTATGGAAACAAACAAACAAAAAAAGAGATAATTTGGGTCATTCCATATATAGGCACAAATAAGTTAATTCTCTGCATGTTTTTCAATGTGATTTTCGAAAGCTGTTTAACATGAACTACAATAGTCTTTATGATTCAGTAGATACTCCATTCTCCCATCCTAGGTCCATTACTCTCTGTACATATTCTCACAGTTCCATGCTTGACTCCATGCTTGGCCTCCTCTGCTCCCAATTTTTTTGGCTCAGCCCCCAGGATTTGGAGCCCCTGCTTGTTCCTGATCTCCACCCTTTACAGTGCATCTCGCTACACTGGGACAAATTTTACGAGGAACGTTACCCCACAGTAAATATGCCATTTGAATTAGCAGGCTAGAGCGTGAGTAGATGGGACTAGTGGCCTGGTACTTCAGCTTCCTATTGCAAGCAGTACTCTGACTGAATCCCTTAGGGACATAGGAAGTTGCCTTATACGAAGTCAGACCATTGGTCCATCTGACTCATCATTGCCTACAATGACTGGCTGTAGCTCTCTAGGATTTCAAACAGGAATTTCCTCCAGCTCTACTTGGAGATGCCAGGTATTGAACCTCAGACCTTCTGCATGTAAACAGGTGCTTTCCCACTGAACTACAGCCCTCCCCTACATACAGCCCTGATATGGCCCTTCATATCAGTAGAATGGTTTGACAAGGAAAGCTCTAGCCTACAGATTCAGCCTTGGGTTTCTCAAATCCCAGTCAACTCTCCTAGTGGAGCAAAGCCACTTCAGATATATCCATGCACTCCATGTATCCACAAGGTAGTCTTTCCTCCTACTTACTGTTGCATTGTAGTCAAAACAGATGTGGGGACCTTTCCGATACCGTGGCTTGTCTACTAGTTCACACTGGTTGGGATCTCCCGGTGGAGCTTTGCAATGTCAAAGAAAATATAGCACAAGGCAATAAATACACTTGTAGTGATATGGAAGAGGGGGAGGAGAGGGGTCCAAGAAAGGAGCCCTTGATTATGGAGACTAGCAACCATAAGGACTGCTCTGCTGGATCAGACCAAGACCTTCACAGGGGTGGCCAGGTCCTGAGCTTTCCCCTTCCCCTTGGGCCTGGTGGGGGTTGACAAATGTCTGGTAACCCAACATCTAAGTAAATAATTGGAAGTTCTCTCTTGCATAATACTAGAAGCTGGGGCTATCCAACAAAGCAGAATGTTGGAGGATTCAGGACAGACAAAATAAAGTCTTCACACAGCTCATAGTTAAACAATTGAATTTGCTACTACAAGATGTAGTGATGGTCATCAATTTGGATGGCTTTAAAAGGAGACTAGGCAAATTCATGGAGAATATCAACAGCTATCAATTATTATGGCTGTATATGGTCTCTGGTATCAGATCTGGTCTGTCTCTGAAAATCAATTGCTGGGAAACATGAGTGGGGAGAGTACTGCTGTACTCATGCCCTACTTGTGGGGTTCCCAAGGGCATCTGGTTAGCTACTGTGAGAACAGACTGCTGGACAAAATGTGCCTTTGGCCTGATCCAGCAGGCTGTTCTAATGTACTGTCTACACATGGTTGCATATTTTCCTTCCATGCCTACCAGTAGGTAGGGATCCTTGTGGGGTTCTGTTCATGTGAATTTAATTTGAAAATGAGAGTTATCACATGGTATCTTTCTGATGAAGCATTTATAGACATGTAACAAAAAGCAGCGCATATGAATAAGCTGTTGCCCTCTCCCTGTGAAAAGTTTCATGACAGACGTTGGCCACATCCACACTGCTGGTTTCTCCCATTACTGTAATGTTTTGTTTACTTGTAAATCCACACAAATGCAGTCATGAACCCCCAGTGTTTCCATGATTGGTGCCTCTTCAGTCCATTCCCCCTCCCAATGTTTTCCAATGGTTTTCCTGTTTCTTGCACTATAGCTCTGCAAATATTTTGTGGTTGTGCTTGTTGTGTGGAAGCATGGCCAGATCATAATGGTGTAAATGGAGCAATTGCTGTGACACTCAGATATTATTTGATAAATAATGTTTCTAATGTAACTAACCTGGCTTGTAAGGCCTAATGCTATTGTGACTTTTTCTGGTCTTTCTGCTATTTGAGTATAATGAAGCCATAAATCCAATGGAAGCTAGAATGTGAATGTGTGTGAGTGATTTCCTGTTACAGGGAAGGAAGAGAGTGCCGTGGGAGTGAGAAGCAACTGGAGTGAATAATCACCATGTCTGTGATCAGGCAAACATAACAGCAGCCAAAGCAGCACCGAGAGGCACTGGTGTCTCATCAACACATTACACTTGAACCAGCCACTCAGGTTGTATATTTGTAAGTATGAATGCATGTTAGGTGCCTTGATTCATAACTGAAGCATATTGCAGGGTTAAGAGCACTTACTGCTATATTCTGATTAATAAAGCTTAAAATTTTTACATTGCAGTGATACCTCGGGTTACAGACGCTTAAGGCTACAGACTCCGCTAACCCAAAAATAACGCTTCAGGTTAATAACTTTGCTTCAGGATAACAACAGAAATCATGCTCTGGTGGCGCAGCGGCAGCGGGAGGTCCCATTAGCTAAAGTGGTGCTTCAGGTTAAGAACAGTTTCAGGTTAAGAACGGACCTCCGGAACGAATTAAGTACATAACCAGAGGTACCACTGTAGAGTGTTTTTTGACTCCACCTTGCCCTGTCCTGATCAGCCAGAGCTCAGCCAATTTGATAAACAGATTGCACCAGGAACCATGCCTATAAAGGGGCCACAAGTTTTAAAAAGAAGTTTCTAGCTCTCCTGGAAGGAAGGTTATGAAGCAAAACGTGCATGTACAAAGGTGTGTAGGTATCTCAATTCGGGGGGAAAAGAAACTTATCAAGTACCTATCACCCAAAGGGACTTCACACCCCACCGCTTGCGTTAAGACTTTCATATGTGCATGCCAACTGATAATGTGGGGGAGGTGGAGGTGTGCCCTGGAACAGCCCATGTGACCTGAAAAGCACCACCCACTTTTCATGCACCTCCCACTCCATGGGCCATGGAATTGCACAATGAATACAGTCCCATATTCATTGGCATGTAGAAACAGAGCAGCAATTCCACTCTCAACAAAAACAACACTGCAATGCCGAGGCAGGGGGGAGAAGGGGAGGGAAGGGTTCCAGTGTGGTTGGGCCCATTATGTTTAACCTGATACCACATCATGCAGCAGAGCTGAGAAGCAAAGGATACCCTTTATCTCCGCTTGGAGAAGCTTGGTGGACTCACACTGGCTGCATATTGGCTTTTCTGCTACAACAAACAGAAGGTTGGTGCGAGCAAGCCTTTGTGCATGGAATAGCCTAGGGAAGAAAAAGAAAAGGGCGTGGGGAAAGGAGGAAGTGCTGCTATCATGCTGATTTAGTACTATTTCTATTTACTGCAGATTATTACAACAATTCAGCTCATAAAATAAAGGTTAAAGTAACATTTGGCCTTATGGCAATAATACACATGCCCAAATACAAAATATATGCAAACTGCATCAGATAAGAGCTGTATGTGTGTGCAATTTGCCACTTTTTAACCTTTCTAAACACATGCAACTGGCAGTGGAAGAAGGATCAGGCCCCACTCTTGTGTATTTGGAAGGGAAGCATGACTGCTAATATAGGAATACACCATTTACTTTTGGTCATGATTATGCTTGCTTCTTTATTTATCTAGGCATTATCCATCATATGCATTTAGGCCCAAAATACAGCTTATTTTAAATGTGTTCTCACACCTAATGTGACTGCTTATTTTATTTAAACAATTAGTCACCATAGGGCAGGGGAGAGACCAAGACTGTAGGGAAAGGATTTAACTCTCTCCTTCCCCAGTGCAGTCCCGATGAACACCCACCAACCCCAGCTCCTATTTCCAGTTGCTGTCAGCCAGAGCTTCCCTCACAGTGTAAGCAACAGTTTTAGAATGGGGTGATTTTCATCAGAATGGTGGTTTGTGTGTATATAGGGGTAAAAACTCCTCACATTGACCTGTCGTGATCCTGATCCTGATTGCCCCCAATCCTCCTGTGGCATCTACTTTTGCTTTTAAAATAATGCATTTAATATAATGTATTGTTTGGTTTAATATTCTAATTGGCTTAGTATTCATTCTGTCTGCCTAGGGCAACCAGATAACTGGAACTCTTTGAGCAGGGCAGCTAGGAATCTGTCCACCTTCGCCAAACTTCCAACTCCTAGGATTTTAATTTTTTTAGCACCATGATAGTTAAAACTGTATAAAAATGATATCAATCTGTAGTGTAGACACACCCACCCCCCAATTCAGATCAATATTGCCTGTTACTGGAAAGCAATCTACCTGCATATAATCCCACCAGGATCTCTTGTATCTTGGCCAAATACCACTCACTGCCCTTCACTAGTTTCTATACTACTAATTCTGGTGATCATTTTTAACCCTACTTTGAAAGAGACCTGAGCCAGAAGGGATTACCACCTTCTAGGGACCAACAGCTTTGATCAGCTACTATGAATCTTTATAGCAGGGACATCTCCCACTGACCTGGAGCAATTTCCACAGTCAATGATGGTGTTGTAGGTGTAGTCAACTGTGCTAAAATAGTATTGGGTCTGCTTCATGATGCAGCTGGTCTCTTTGGATTCCATGCTGTCAGCTGCGACATCCTCTGTTCGGACACACAATACATACAGTTGGAAATAATGGAAGTAGCAAACATTTATCCTTACTGAATCATCTAACTTAGCTGTTCTCCTTTAATGTTGTGTCTAAGGGCTTTAACCACACATTATGTTAATTATAGGGCTTGCAGACGTGTCAGGGGATTAAAAAACAACACCTAAATGCAGTCCCCACCAATTTCCATGGGAATAGCAGCACCTGGGTAGGGTTTTTTTTTTTTTTTTTTTTTTAAAACAACCTGTGTGTAAATTATAGGTGTGGCACCTGCACAGTGGTGGCTGGTGATATTTTGACTTGGTAGGACTACAGTTTTTGACCTTGCTGTTTTCATCACAATAGGAATTGCACAGCACTTATTTAGAAAAGCGGGCCATTACACATGGGCAAAATGCCATTGTCTCCTCCTTTCTAAAGACAAAAAAATCAATTATTCTATGCACATCTATGGACAGGGAAAAAGCTCCCATGTAACAGGACCCAAGTATGGTTTTCAGACAAGATCAACTCCATACCTCTTATTTAGAAATTAAGCCATATCACATGACCCAAGTTTTTGCATTCATGTAATGCTTACACCTACACACCTGTTGCCAACCCCCCCCCCCAATATTACACAAAAACTTTAAATGTGAGGAAAACTTGCTTCCAGATGCATGCAGTAGGGAGCTTACCTGTTTGAAACCAGCTATTGTAGGTTAGTCCATACAAGAACTGCTGAAACAGAGACCTTATAGAAGAAAACAGCAGAGCTATTAGGTGAAGAAAACAAATGCAGGTCACCAACCCAAATAAGTTCCTTGGCTTATGGGACCAAAAGGATATGAAGTCTCACTTTTCCAGGCCAAAAGGGTAGAAAGTAACAAGGAACCTCAAGATCAGTAGTTCTCAGACTTTTTTGTGGGCCACTTAAAAATTGTTGGGAGTCTTGGTGGATCACATAGTAAACTTTCTTGTTTTTGTTCTGCCCAGTTATCACATCTTTTAATAACTACAGTGTTGCCTTATTAATTGCTTTCAGTCTTTTAATTAAAAAACAATGCTTATAACTGTAATTTTAGAAGACTTCCCTTTCTAATGTGATGTGAGCTCTGAAGTCTGGTGTCACGTTTGTCAGTTTACAAGAGGGGGTGCAACTGGGTGGAGGCAGGGTTGGACATAAATATAGTTGCAATTTTGTTTAGGGTGCTTCTTTTTCATTAACACTATAAATTGATATTTACATGATGTACTGTATAGAAGCAAAACAAAATAAAATAAAAAATTCCTTCCAGTAGCACCTTAGAGACCAACTAAGTTTGTTCTTGGTATGAGCTTCCGTGTGCATGCACACTTCTTCAGATACACTGAAGCAGTGTATAGAAGCAGACACAGCTTTCCTTCCATGGTTAATTCTAAGCAATGACACCCTTACAAGCACACAGTTGACTATGTCAAATAAAACAACAGGTGTAGGTTAGCTGAGTTGCATCTAATGAAACCCATGCATACACAGCTGATGAAACCATGTTACCCCAGCATGGTAGGGTGGTACGAATTTTTTTTTTGGGGGGGGAACACAAGCATTTCACTCCTGGGTTAAACATGAAGAAAAACAAAACATCATGGTGAAAATCTACACCATATAATCAAAATAATGGGTCCTAGCTGCTGAGAATCTTTATCTGGTAAGTAAAAAGTCAAATAATGAAAATTATGTTTGATAATCCAGCTCAGGCTAAGATGGCATTAATTTCTGTCATGGGGAAAAATAAATTAAGTACAGTGGGAAAGTACAGATATCTATATATTAAAAAATGTTCCCATTACGTGCGTGGGTGTTACCAACTTGCTCCGTAACCACTGGACCAAACAGCATCAAATTAGGACACAGCGTTTCATGACCATCAGGGAATAACATAGGATAATTAAATTTCAAAAAAACCACACCTGACATACCTACAATAAAGAATAAACGCAAAAAATGGTGTGCCTATTAGATGTCACCAGCAACAGCACTGACATCACAACCAGCAACCAATAGAAAGGTGCCACCCAACTCCCGAGGCGACAACTTGCAGCCACCGCCTCAAACGCCTGTCCGCCATTTGCGGCCTAACGTTCAGCCACCGCCTCAAGAGGCCTGACAACGCATAAGAAGCAGGCAGCGGGGGGGGGGGGGATAGAGCTGCTACTACACGACCAAACCTCAAGAAACAGGAGAGAAGCCGGGCTTTGAAGTCAGGTGGCGTTGCAAGGCCAGGTTGCTATGGTAACGCGGGGCAAAAATTGAGGCCACCATCCCCTGAAGAAGCCGTGTGCGTGCGCACCTTCCCAGGCGACAGCAATTGACAGCTGCTTTCCAGAACGTGAGCTCCATTTGCAGTTATACAGCAGTAAGCAACAGAGTTTCAGGGTGACCAGGGAAAGTGTGGGGGAGGGGAAGGTAGGCAGAAACGGGAGAAAGACAGGAGGCAGGCAGAAATTCAACGGGAGAAGCTGTGGAGGCAGTCAGAAATGGAGGGAAATATGGAGAGGAGGCAGGTGGAAAGTCAACGGGAGAAGCTGTGTGGAGGCAGTCAAACGGGGGAAAGAGGAGGAGGCAGGCGGAAATTCAATGGGAGAAGCTGTGGGCACGGACAGTTTACATTTATATATATATATAGATCTTCCTTTTCCATTTCACAAAAAAGCCACCGCAACGCGTGGCCGGGACACCTAGTTTTTAATAGTTCTGCAACCATTCTACAGACCACCTAAATGGGCTTTGCCTTAGATATTTGCAGAACTTGCTGAAATGTTGACAACCCTAGAACTATTCTACCAGATACGTCTAGATATGTGTTCTCTCACTATTATGTGCAGTGCAGAGTGGCCCAATCTAAGAGCTAAGCTTCAGCTTATCCAGTAAAGGGCAAAAGAAAGGCTTACCATGCAGCTGCTGAAGTCCACCAGGCCAGGTTCAGGAAATCTGCCATTGTTGGCTGGACATAAAGGTGTAAGGGAAATGTGGTTGTTAACAGAAAAATACCACTGGTAGCTCAAGCTCAATGTGCTGTAACAGCTTTTCACATGCTAAGGATCAAACACGAAGCCCAGAGGCAGGATTCTGTAATGTTTTGAAAAACCCAGCCTTTTGACCACATTTATCTGCATCTAATGGTGCTTTGCCACTGATAGAGAATACACAAATAATTCTACAGAGGGACCCATTGGTTCATGATGCAGAGAAGACAGGTTTCACAAAGAGCCAGAGCAACCCTACTTGTGAGCATTGCGAGCACATCCAGGCATGCAAAATTTGTGATTAGATGGCCTTGCCTGGCATCACTTTTCTCATAATACAATTTTTGAGATACCTAGCACTGATTTTACTAGTACTAGACAAAGATCAGGAGCTTGGAAACATCTCAGTGACTCATTGTGGTTAGTAAACTACCAGACCTCTCTTGTGGCCCATGAATAGAAGAAAAAGAAATGACTTTACGAGAAGAAATGGTGATGAATTACTAATTTAAAACTGAACTCCATCTGCACTCTGATGCAACTGTACAAAATATATGGGAAAAAAGAATGGAGAAGTGTTGCTAGATAGCAGGTAGACATTGTTTGGATTGTCTACGCTCTGCATCACTGACAGACCAAGGCTAATTCTTACATTTGAACCACCGTGTGGGAAGTTGCTTGAAAGACCACTTGATGTGATGGCTCTAATATGCAAAAGCCACTCACTCTCCAGTTCACCCACCTTGTGTGGAGAATATTCAAGCCACCATCAATTACAATGTATGCTACAATTTTTTCAGTACTCAAACAAAATTCTTGTTTACACACCAATGTATCACAACCAGTAATGTTCACCTATTCTAAAAACACTCCTCATCCTTCCTAAACACTGCATTTATACAGCTGACAATTCTTTTCTTTGCCTTAAGTATACTGTGGTTACTGTGCTTACATAATTCCACCTGTAAAGCAAATCCCCACTTGTATGCACAATGCTGAAACCTCCAGGCAAGTCTTCACAGCATGGGAGCCCCCACTCACCACATACACCCCACGCGGAGCGCCTCCCGTATTGCTGGGAGGTTCTGGAGCGCAGACTGACTGGAAGTCGTAGGATTCTTTCCGTGTGAAGAACGAGTTGTTGTAGAGAGCAGACATCAAGTGAGCGTCCACCTCACTGAAGAACTTCCCTACCTGGAAAAGGAGGGGGGGGGAAGGATGAAATACCGGTAATCCGTTTAAGCTGCATCAAGCTGATTATGCATTTTCCAACCATGGGTGCTTCCAGATGGGGACCTTTAATTGGTGATGGGTAATAATCAGATTTTTCTGAATGCAAGTTTGGTGCTTCAGCTTCCATGCATTCCTGTCCCCCCCCCCCCCCCCCAGTCACTATATTTGTTAGTATTGCTGTCCATACCAGTGGGCAGAGCTTGATGGAATGCATCTCAGCCGTGTGGTTTTTTTTTTTGTCCTTCCTCTTAATCATTCCTCCCTCACCCTCCACTGTCTTTTCCATCCTGTATCTGAATGTATGTGGGGGTGGATGGTTGTATGTATGTGTTTATACCAAGTCACCATGCTTCACAATGGGAAAAATGGAAGTTCTTTCCTTGGGAGGGACAATGCCTACTTCCATTTGGTTTTCTTTGAAAAATTATAACAACAGTGGAGGTAGATCATAGCCATTGTGGCTGTTAGCCATTGAAATCTGGATTAAATGTAAAAAAGAGTATTGGCTGGCATTTTGATGATTACTTTGACATTGGTTGGATACTGCAAAAAAAACAACAACAACTTGTGAGCATTAGCAGTAATGCTACCAGCCCAATTGAAATTGGAGCAATGCATAAACTCTGCTAAACATGTAGGAAGCTTCTGAACATGCATGTTGGTAACTGGGGTCCTCCATGTGTCAATTATCTGACATCATAATGATGTTAGATGACCCAAAGTAATTCCTCCCCTTTGTGGGTGTGGTTTGAACCACTTGCATTCAAACTAGTGATACAAAGGAATATGAGCTGATCAGTGCTTATAGCAAATCCCAGGGATTGGCTGCCCGATGGTGTCCACAGCCAGGAATTCTGTAGTGCAGCTGATCTCAGTGGGCTTGTTAGCAAGCGTTCCTTTACCTAGGGGCTGGGGCCTTGCTTGCCAAGGAACAACCAGAAGTGCACTTTAAGGCTCTACATTGTTCATTTGCATATGCATTTCTATCTGCCCCACACCTAATGTTCCATATGACATTGGGTGTGTGACAAGTAGGTGTGATCTGGGGGAAACAATGAGCTAAATTGTTACCCTTGTTGGGCCTAATTTGGCCTGTGGACTGGAGGTTCTCTACTCCTGTTATAGAAACAGCACAGCTTACCTGGAACCAGTAATCCTCCTGGTTGGAAAGTACCAGAAAACCCCCATCATCAATGAGAACACAAAGGAGGTCCTGCAAGATTGAACAACACTTTTTGTTTTGTCGTGGCTTCTAAATTCTGGTTTAGACATTAGTCTACATGCCTGATTGTCTCTATAATGAGCAAAGGGAACCATAACTGAGCATTCCTTGTCATTCTATAAACATTTATGGTGCTTGCATGTATTTAAGGATCAAGGTAGTCTAAGAGCAAGGGAATAAAGGTGGTGGAAACAAAGCTTGGTATGTGTATGTGTATACACAGACACATGCACAGGGCAGCGCCCCCTGTTTTGCCGCCTGAGGCAAGATCTTGTCAAACTGATGCCATTGATGGCATTATTTATCCACTGGAGGTGGTGCCCATGAGGGTGTTGACTCTTCAGCTTATGCCGCCCAAGGCGACTGCTTCACCCCACATCATTGGTGGGCCGGCCTATACATAAAACCATTTGTCTCGAAGAATGTATGTCAATCTCTCTTTGAGACATTTTTCTTTCAGTATGTTATATAATAACCCTTTTTAAAAAAAAGAAAAAAGAGAATAATATGTAACTTATTTCCACAGCACTATTGAACATATCAAACTCTGAATTTTAACAGGATTTCTGACAGTTTTCTGGTTTAGGAAGCAGCTAAGGATACACTACAATAAGCAGTAACAATCAGCAAAAAGGCCCAGTTGTTTTCCAGCTGTTTCCCCCACGTTTACCTTGTAATTAGCCTCACAGTCCATCTCGCAGCCTGTGGAGGGGTCACACTGGAAATGAAAGAAGAAAGGCAACGACATCAAGAGAGTTCTAAACACATCTCAAAACTGACTTAAGTAAATCCCACATCCACACCTTTCATAATCACAAGAGGAACAGGTTCTACAGTCAGAAGGGAATTGTGAGGAAATAAGAATAGAGACAGCTTTGGCAACATTTATCTATACAGTACTCTGGTAATGTTTAGATTGCTGTAGTGTGCTGTACATGGGGAATTATGATGACTGTCCAGTCGGAGTAAAATGGAGTGTAATATTCGATTCTCACAGATCTGCTTCTGTCCATCCAAGGTTAAAGTTAGGGCAGGGGAGGAGGGTGGGGAAGAAGGGTGTCAGACCAGTTTTGCAGGATTGAAGACACTCCTACTGAAAACAGTAATAACAGCGCATGGATTGTTCATGTGGAGATCCATAGTGGGAGAAAATGTAACTAGTAAAAAAGTCGGTCTTAAAAGTGGTATAAAAATCATTCTAAGGAATAGAAGTGAAATGTGCCAGCAAGAAGCAGCAGCAGAAAAAACATAACATGGACTGGCAATGGGATTCACTGCTTGGACTATACCTTGATGGACTTCGCTTGTTTTCAGGGACAATTCAGTGTGCTGTCTTGTCTTTGTCCTACAAAGCTCTAAATGACTTTAGGTCAGTAGATCTGACGGACAGCCGTTTCTCATATGAACCTTGCTGTTCTTTAACTTCCTCTGAGAACCCAGTTTTGGGAGCTTCACCTTTTAGAAACTAGGCTGGTAGTTACCCGAAATGCCTTTGTTTTATTGGTGGGCCCTTCTTTATGGAATATCTTCCCCAGATATATTAAAGTGTCTCTGATTTTAGCATCTTAATGTTTTAAGCATGCAGGATCCTCAAAATGAACTGGAGGGGTAAAGAACTGTTATGAAGTAGGACGATGAACCACCTCTTTCAGGAACAGTAAGAGAGACATTATATATATATATATATATATATATATATATATATATATATATAACCTCTGGGCAGGGCCGTCTTAAGGATATCCGCGCCGTGATTCAAAGATCCCTCCGGCACCCCCCTGGGGTTTCACCTTTTTACAGTGCTGCTGGCAGCTTTGTGGGGCTAGAGGAGGCGGGCAGCGGCTGGAGGGTGGCTCCGGCGGGGAAGAGGCGGAGGCTCCGGGCGCGGTGCTGCTTCGGCGCAGTGGGCGAGGGCAGTGAGCTGGTGCCAGGAAGCGCCACGTCCAGCCTCTGCCTCTTCCCAGGCGCCCTCCAGAACTTGGCACCCTGGCGCCCCGCGCCACTTGCCTCTATGGACAAGACACCCCTGCCTCTGGGCAGTGCTTTTTTCTGGGGGGAGGCAGGGGTACGCATATCCCTAAACATTTTGTGGATCTTTGTACTTTTGTCCATTTACTGATTTGAACTATAAAATGGTGATTTTCTTGAGTCAAAATGAGAGTACCCCAAAACTTTTTTTTTTTTTTTTTAGAAAAAAGCACTGTCTCTGGGGGTTCATTCACTGTTGCCAGAGGGAACTTGGCATGTCAATGGCAAGGGTGACTGCTCTGCTGCAGTGTTAGAACAGCACTGGGGACCCAAAGTGGACTTCCTGTGCTCCTCAGCTCCAACCATGTTATCTACAAAATGCAAAATCCCAGATCCTTTTCCAGGAGGATATTTTTCACCACCTACTCTTCGTGTCCCCAGCTGATCCCTTTCTGTTCGGTTACTTGCAAGGACTTTAAATTTTTCCGCCCATGCCTCCAGGTCAAGTTTCACTCCAACCACTGGAAAGGGAAAACAAGAGATATTCAGGTTAGAAAAATGTCATCTTTTTTTGTCTAAAAAGCTGGCCTGCATAGGCACCACATTTAAAGCCCATGGCTCCCCCTAAAGAATCATAGGAACTGTTGTTTACCTGCCACAGAGCTACAGTTCCCAGGATTACCATATTTTTCGCTCCATAGGGTGCACCTCGTTTTTAGAGGAGGAAACAAGAAAAATATTTTTTTCTGGTTTTCCTCCTCCAAAAGCCCTGTTTTTTTGAGGATCAGCTCAAATTTGTGCAGCTTTTTTGCAAAGGGAAAAGACCTGTTTTTTTGAGGATCAGCTCCAAGTTTTGCAGCTTTTTTTGCAAAGGGAAAAGCCCCTTTTTTGAGGATCAGCTCCAAGTTATGCAGCTTTTTTTGCAAAGGGAAAGCCCCTTTTTTGAGGATCAGCTCAGATTTGTGCAGCTTTTTTGCAAAGGGGGAAAAGCAAAGCTTCTTTTGCAAAGGGGGACAAGCAAAGAGGAAAAGCCCTGTTTTTATGGGGTTCAACTCACATTTCTACAGCTTCTTAAGGAAAGGGAATCGTTTCTACAGTTTCCAGACAGATAATCTAATCAGCCAGTCACATGTCGCTCGGGAAACAAACAACCTCCCTCTGTAGCACATTCAACAATGGAGGCCTGGGCAAGGGGGTCGGCCGAAAGGAGCCAGTGACTCTTATCTCTCTCCCATCTCTTGCTGATCAGCTGCTGAGCGGGGTCCTTTCAACACCCGCTTCTCTCTTTGTAAAAAAAAAAAAAAAAAGCACGATCTGCTTTTGGCTCCTGGGCATTTTGTTTGCAAAAATTTATTGGTTTTCCACATCCAAAAAACAAACAAAAACAACCAGGCAAAAAACAACAACAAATAATGACAATCACAAAGAAAACAATTATTACAAACCACATCAACTAAATAAAAGAAACAAATATATACCTCACAAACAGGAACACACCAACTATTAATTATAATCTAGTTCCAAATCTTGTTAAGGGGACTTCCCCCGTTCTCTCTCCTGCGTTCAATTCTAATTTACTTTAGTAACATTTCTAGTTATTTTAACTATTCATTCACTATCCTTCTTGGTCTTTATCTCAAAATCTTATATAACTTATATATCTTATATATAATCTTATATATAAGTCAAGGGAATAAACAACTACCTGACATTCAGAAAATTCCTAAAGGCAGCCCTGTTTAGGGAAGTTTTTAAACTGTGATATTTTAAATGTATTTTAATGTTTGATGGAAGCCGCCCAGAGTGGCTGGGGAGACCCAGCCAGATGGGCGGGGTACAAATAATAAATTATTATTATTATTATTATTAACTTCTAAATAAAAATACAACCTCATATTACATATCTTAATTTCTTATATCCTTTTCTTTCTCTTTGTTCCATAAAACTGCTGCTCCTATTACTTCTTATTCATACCTTATAAAATATTATACCAACACAATATCATAAAAATCCTAAGTATTTCTTCCCTTTCCCAAATCCATTTTTACTCTCCGACTTTGGGGTATTTTGGCTCCAGGGACCACCATTCGCTCCATAAGACACACAGATATTCCCCTTACTTTTTAGGAGGAAAAAAGTGCGTCTTATGGCGCAAAAAGTACGGTATTTGGTGGAAGTCATGTGCTTTAAATGAATGGTGCGCATTTAACTCAGCTGTCCTGTTTCTTATTAAGTACTGCATTTTGATGCATTTTTCCTAAAAACCATCTTCATTCAGAACTGAGAAACAAAAACTGCTTAGCTGCTAATGTGTACCCAGCAGCTGTGACAGCCTGAAGGATTACACAAAATCCACATGAGCCTTCAGCCCAATGGAGGGGTTTGTCAACCCAATAGCCCAGAGAAATCCAAGCGTTTTTGCAGCCTAACTGAAGACAATGAGCTGGTATTTATGTAGACTGCTAGAGAGGCTGCAGACGGCTTCACAGCTGCAAATGATGTAGACCAGAAGGCTTGAAGACAGGAGAGACATCCCAGAGACAAAGATACAGGCAAACGCCCCGTCATTCTTACCTGCTGGTTTCAGGTGCCTGTCACCAAAGTTGAGCTCAACTGCTGTGCTGACAAGGATCCCAACTGTGTTGTTTTCCAGTTCCAGCCCTCTGTAGTTGACTATAGGGGGAAGATGAAAAAAAGGACATGCCAGACTGTGGATGGCACAGGCAGCATAACTGCTGCAAAGCACTCTCTGGCTTGGGTGGCGATGCTTTATGGTCCCATGCAGGGCTGACTTCCTGCCAGTGGCCTCTCCCTGCTTCCTTGTGGTGACAAAATGAAAGGCCGTGCCTTACTTTTTATTTTATTAACATTCTAATTAGTAATCTATGAAAAGAACACTTTACTGCTTAAGCAATTACCCACTGCATATAATATGAATGGGTAGCTACAGCATATGCAGCAAGCAGTGAACCGCTTTATTACATTACCCCTTGTCTTCAGTGGAGTTTGTGAATGCAAAGTGGCAGATCCCTTATGGTGAAAGAAACCTCAGCTCAGAAGCTATAAATTACAGACCTGGAGGCATGATGGAGTTCTTTGCTTGCCATTTATTACAGAGCTTCAGGAACCGTGGCATGATCAAGACTATGTAAATACTACATATTACTATCACTGTCCTTGTAGTAAGCCTTTAAGCAGAATTTATTGCCTCATACCCTGTAGCCAGATGTCTGGTGCCAATTCCTGTAGTTCCATGCTTATAAAGGCTATCAAAGTTGAAGGCAGGGCAAACCAGTCCCACCCACTTGGAGCACTGTCTAGGGTTATACTTACAATCCCGGTAAGGGGTCTTAAAGATGTGGCCTTTGTTATCTAGGCTTCTCCGATAGAAACTGGCGTTGAAGGGCTCCCGGTCTTCTTCCCAGTCTTCAGCAGCTCTTTAATGAAATCAACCAGCCCCACAGAATGTCACAAGCTTTTGGCATATATTTCATTTTCCATATAGGTGCAAATAAAATATTGGGGTTTTTTTTTTTAAAAAAACCCCATCAATAATATGTACTATGAACATTTATACTTTCACAACCAGTCTTAGGGACAGGGAGGTGATAGCTGAGAAAGTCCAAATGTTCATTATACATACACATACATAGAATTGTATGTGTTTCACCTCTGAAATAGGATGGTATTGAGGTGGTATAGTTTTCATTTTGCACAGAGACAAGTGCTTGGCAAACCCACCCTTTTTGCAGCCCCAGGCAAACGGAGGACCAGGAAGTCTACCAGGCCCCTTTCAAGCTGCATTTGGTTTAGTGAATCACAAGTTACGCAGGCACGATTCATTGTCTACTGTCAGTCTTTAAAGATAATTACACGCTTTCAGAAACCTCTAAAACCACAAGGGTCACAGAATCACAGTGATGATTAAAACTTAATAGTTGGCAGCCTATATTCCTTTGAGCATCAAGGACACCTGAACCCAGTAAATTACCACTAATAACTTCCCCCTGAAGGAGGTGGTTGGGAATACAAATCTATTTTGTCTTCAGGAAAAGTGTTGTGAGGGTCTTATTAACCAGCAGTGTCCTTCAGTGACATAGGCTGCAAAGTTGTTAGTGGGTACACTTTGACATTACCTTTTGCTCCTTGTGCTAAAAAGGTCATTCAACACCTTAAAAGAACATATTAAGGAATGAATTTGCTGGACGCCCAAAGTAATGTGGTACCATTAGTATTCTGTCTACCTCAACGGTAATTTTTGGAAACCTAACAATGCCAACAGTTATGGCTTTTTCCATCTGCCTTGTCCCACCCTCCAGCCCAAGGAGCCTTCATAAAGGAGCCATTTTCAGAGGAGGAACTATGAGGGGAGAGGAACTCTGTTCACCATGGGGCGGGGGGGGGGGGCTGGTTTCACTTGTGCGGCTCCACCTCCAGCCCAAGGAACCTTCAGAAGGGAGTTGCTGCCATGGGTATTATGCATTTGTGTATTTTTATAAGCTGAACAGAGTGACAGATTAGGGGTCAAGAGAGTGTGGAGTGTCTGCGCGCATGAACTTCACAGCGCTTAGTTTAGCTTTTGGTTGCTAATGTTAATAGTGTTTTATGGATTGTAAGTACTGTATTGATTTGTTAATCCTATGACTTTTGCTTTAATTGTGATGTTTAGCTTATTTTTTAGTTTCTTGATTTGTTAAGTGTTTTATAGATTATAACTGTTTCATTGGAAATTTGTTAATTATTTGGTATGATTTATGCTGTATTTTGATGTTCTATTATTGTTTGTAAGCTGCCTTGGGATTCAGTTGAATTAAAAATGACATAGAAATATAACCAATCAAATCACAATCAAATCAATTCGGATGTAAGAAATGCTTAAGAGGACTACAAGTGCAATAAAATGTACATAAATTACTTATAAAATATGTTTTTTAAATGTAGCTTGACACGGATAAAAATGCATAAAACCTGTTTCATATAAATATGACAATACACGAACATTTGCACACTTAAGGAAGTAATTAAATTGTTGCATTAGCTTCACTGGGACTTGGGCTGCAATGTAACTGCAGTTACCTGGGAGTAAGCTCCACTGCAGTCAACAGGGCTTACTTCTGAGTAGATGTGGTTAGGGCTGTATCCTTAATCATTACTAACTCTAGATTAGATTGGGGCAACTACATGCTAAGCACATTCCCTTCAGCTACAGATGATACGACAAACACTTGTCACTTACTTGTTAGGGAAGACGCGGGTGATACCACCATCTGTGGCAACAAACACAGCTAAGAGGCTATACCTACAGAAAGGCAGAGATAGAAAGTTACAACCTCAAGCAATATGCCTAAGTTCTGCTTCTCACCAATTTGTCTTTGCACCGCACCTTTAGCCTATGTGTTGATCATTATAACTGTGGTAGGTACGGTTTGTGTTTTCCTCCCTTTGTTTTCATTATGTATTATCTTCAGTGCATTTTTACAAGAAAATATGGTTCCGGTACTCACCATGAAGTTGTTATATTTTAACATTTGAAAAAAAATGTGTCCGTACCCTTGAGTACCCCCAGAAAAAAACACCAATCATATTGTATGTTTATGTTGTGAACCTCCCTGAGATCTCCAGATGAAGGGCGGTATAGAATTTTAATAAATAATAAAAGGGTGTGTGTGCATTTAGGTTAGTATTGCCCCCTGGGGATGGGAGTGGACAAACTTGAAAACGAAAAACTTTTACCTAATTTTATACTGAACTGAAAGAACCTCTAAATGGGCAAGTTACCATGTAGTTTTAAGTTGTGACTTGCAGTTTAGCTTGGATAAAATTTTAACTTGTCTTCAACTTTACCTGGTTTTAAATTTACCCTCTAGCTTTGATAAACTAGTTTTCACTGGTTTTATATTGAATGGAAGGCTGAAGCTTTCAGCTGAGCCTTTTTCCACTTAAAACCTCACTTAGCCCTTTTAATGTAGGAAGACCTAAGTCTACATTAAGCTTGTTCTAAAAACTAATCCTATTTTCAAAAATCTAAGATGACTAGATCTGTATTGTGTAGAGTTATATATTAGTTGTGTTTCTTTTTATCCCTTCTCCAGAACGGACCAATAGGCCTGCTAGGCCTGTGAAAAAGAGTGTCTCAGGATGAAGAGAGTCTCTGTCATATATCAACTTTCCTCCCAGCTGGAAAATACTCTTGCAGGGGCACCAAAATGCTCCCAGCGTCTGAAGGAGCAATGAAATGAAATGAAATTGTATTTACGTGTTAAGGTCTTGGTCCTTCCACACTCTTTCCACCAGCTGTTGGGTGATTCCTGTGTCCAGGATGAGGTTGTGAAGGAGGAAGTTATCACCTTGAAAAAGAGAAAGAGAAACGTTTTCAATCCAGAGTCTTGCTTACTGAATATCCCCTTAGGAGGGTTCCACTCCATTTTAAAGTATGATGGTGAAGAATCCTCTTTGCCTTCTACTCTTGCTTGCCTTTTCCCTCTCCTTGCATAGCCACCTTTTCACTTGTTTCAGCAGCAACTTAAACTGCATCAGAAAACAAGGATACTGCAAGGTGTGCAGTGGACCCTTTCAGTGCTCACTGGTTAGAATGCCCTGCAGAGGTTGCCTTTAGCTGATAAGCTTCTGAGGTTGCTGTGTGATCCTTATAACTTTATTAGTTGTCTATGTATATTAAGTTATATATGTTCACAAAAGTAATAAACCTTAGAGTACATGACCAGCTCTACTAGTGCACCGCAGTACTTTCAAGTGTTATGCTAATTTTGCAATGTTGTCAGTGACTCTCCTCTCAATACTGGAAGTCCTACCAACTCTGCTGGTAACCTGTTGCACCTGCTGCTGGTTCCAACCCTTGGCTTCTCCAGCTCTGCTGATGTCTCTCAAGTTAGAACTCTCTGGTTACTAAGTTGTCCTGGTGGTACAGGCAGCCTCTGGCATAATTCTCCACATTACTGCTGCCACCACATGGTAGGTCTATGTCCCCCTTTATTTGACTTAATAGAGGTGGGCACCACTGGCAGAGAGAGTCTAGGCCATGCATGATGGAGAACCTGCGGGTCCTTCAGATTACAGCTCCCATAATCCTTGAGCATTGCTAAGGCTGATGGGAGTTGAAGTCCAACAACATCTGTGGGGCAACAGGTTTCCCATCCTCCACCCCATCCTAGAGCATCTCTTAGCACTGCTACCATGCAGGGCACATTTCCTTTCCAGTTGTTTGCTCCGCTCATTGCCCTATGCATCAGTGGGAAAAGACTCTGAGCCTTCCCTGGCCCTCTCTTGCTTCATGCGATTGCCACAGATGTCTGCCAGCTAAGCCACATAGTTCTCTGCCATGTAGGCATGGACTTTGAGACGGCTTCCATTTCTCGGTCATGCTGAGTGCAGCAAAGAAACAAAAGCTTAAACGTGGCATTTCAATTATAGGCAGGGTTGGAAGGGGACTTCTAGAGGTTGTTGTCTCCAAACTAAGGATACTTTAGGTGAAAGGCTTAAAAAAAAAAATCATACACAGAGGGGAGTGATAGCCCATGGGCTTCTTACCTTATTTTCAGTGCTGAATTGTGTTATCACTAGAAAATTTAACTGATGTTTAATAGCAGGCTGTTTCCTTGCAATGCAATCTCACTATTTTTATGCTATCCCTGGAAATGGATTTGTCTGCCTTGGTTGGGGATTTGTCTCAGGAACAGACCAGTTTTATACATGAGGTACTTTTGTGAAATGTGTACTACTAACATTAGAATCAGAGAGCACCAGCCTTATATGGAATATGACCTGGTTCAAACCAGATCACAACTGGAGTACCTGCTGATGGTCACATTTATGCTTGACAAGCTGCATTACTCAGTGACTGTGCTTGCAATCCGAGACACCCTTTCCTGGTAATAAGCCCCACAGAATTCAATGGAGTTTGCTTCCAAGTGGATATGCCCAGGATTTCATTGTGAACTTATGGTTTTCATTCATCATTTGCATCCTCCTTTCATGACACCAGAGAAGTGATACTACAACCTTCCCCAGAGAATAGTAACCCACCCCAATTCTTTCTTCATAGGGTGCACTGTATCTAAATCAGGTGTGGGAAAACTTTGCCCCTCCAGATGTTGCTGAATTACTGCTCCCATGTTCCCTGGACATTGGCCGTTCTTGCTAGGGCTGATGGGAGTTGTGGTTCAGCAACATCTGGAGGGCCAAATGTCCCCCCACTCTTGATCCAAATAATTTTCATTTTTTTTGGCAAACGTAAACTTTGCTCCAATTTTTAAAAACAACAACATTTAAATGTATATCTTTTAAAGCAGAAGCGCACTTTTGCTTCTGGGTTTTTCCTTGGTTCTCTCATCCAAACAGTGCTGAGTGTTTCTTGAGAGAAGGCTGAGTCTCCACTGCATGCCCTGGGGGTACTTACATTGCTTGGAGTCAGGCGTCACCTTTTCCATGAGGGCGATAAAGTTTTCCAGGAATTCAGTGTTGTTATCCGACTGGCTGAGGTCTTTGCAATATTCTCTGGGATTATGATGAAAAGATTTGTCATTTGGAAGGATGAAAAAGTTACCGTCAGTTTTCTTCCTCTCAGAACTGCTATAATCATGACTTTGTGTGCAACGTAGGTGAGGCTGTTACCCAGTCATGTTGCTGTTGTGCCTAAGAGAACACTTTCAATACTGTCTGCGTACATGTTTGAGATAGGAGTGGTGGGGGATTCCTGTAAAGATATTTGTCCTGTCCATGAGCAAGGCTGTGTGAGACATCAGTACTTGTGTGCACTTGAAATCTATTTGTACAAATGCGTTTAAATGTGGGTATGTGAGGAGGAGGAAGTAAGTGTGGAAAAGGATACGTGTAAAACCCCAAAATATCTTAAAAACAGATCTTCATATCGAAGATGCTCATACGTTGTTCTGTATGACTTGGGCTCAATTTGGAACACAAGTGGATACAGATTGTAATCATTATTTATCTCCTGCCTTTCCCCCAGGTGGCTTATAGATAAATTAGATGGTACTGTGCTTAATAAAGGTGGTATTTGGGTTTCCCACACTGCTATTATAGCACCTCTCAAGAATATTAGAAGACTATTAAATAATGTGGGGCTGATCTATGGAGGAATAATAGGCAGTCTGGGGAATTTAATGACCATATAAAAATCTGTGGCATTCACTCATTCCTGTTGCCACCCATCACCAGCTGAAACAAGAAGAACACTATGAATACTGTCACTGCTTCTCTTCTGGATTTGTGTACCAATTGCACTGCTATTCTAAGAATTCAGTTGTTTAATTAAATTCCTTTAATTCCCCAACCCGGTGCCCTCCATGCTGGCTGGGGCTGTTGGGAATTGTAGTCTAAAACCTTTGGAGGGTATCAGGTTGGAGAATGTTGCTGTAGGGATGGTGGCTTCATTAACCATGATACTTGCTTAAACCCCTTTAGGTTTAGAAAGACTGTGGCAAAAAGGGCCTTCTTTCCTTCAAGCTCATCTATTTTTATGAAGCTCCAGAACTATCCTTTATTCTGATTTTCAATATGGCCTCTATAGAAGCTTTACAGCTCTCATTAGAAAAAAGCTTCTGTTTATAAAGAGGTAAAGGTAAAGGTAAAGGGACCCCTGACCATTAGGTCCAGTCGTGGACGACTCTGGGGTTGCGGTGCTCATCCCACTTTACTGGCCGAGGGAGCTTCCGGGTCATGTGGCTAGCATGACTAAGCCGCTTCTGGCGAACCAGAGCAGCGCACGGAAACGCCATTTACCTTCCCGCCGGAGCGGTACCTATTTATCTACTTGCACTTTGACGTGCTTTCAAACTGCTAGGTTGGCAGGAGCAGGGACCGAGAAACGGGAGCTCATCCTGTCATGGGGATTCGAATCGCCGACCTGATCGGCAAGCCCTAGGCTCAGTGGTTTAGACCACAGCGCCACCCGCGTCCCTTTTTATAAATAGGTACTGTTCGACAAAAATGGAAACTCTGGTAATTAGGATGGTTATAGATTCATATACAGCTTTGGAAAACAGGTATGGGGGACTGCAGTTTCACCTGTGCAGTTCTAGGAATAGGTTTTCTTCTTATCCATCATTTTATCTACATTTGGTCACAGCTTCATTTAACTCTGGTTTCTTTGATCTCTTTTTAAACACAGCTAAATAAATATGACTCCTTCATGTAGGTAATGTGATCCCACAGTGGGAAACTTAGGATTCAAAGGTGATATAACTAATGCCTCAATTAATCCTAGTAGCATTTCCAGTAGTAGCAGGTCTCTCTAGAGCAGTGGTGGGCAACTTTTTTCAGGTCAAGGGCTGCATAAGAGTGTAGCCCTCTGGCTGTAAAGCACATAGCTCCCCATGAAGCCACAATACTGGATAATGATGTCTGATTGTATTCATACCACACTGGCTTCCATTACAAGCTAATGCAATTTATGTTTCTGGGATACAGGCATTATGAATGATACAACACTGTAGTCAAAGAAGCATGACTTTTTTGTATTTGAGAATAATACTCCTGCCTCCTAAATTAAACTAACTGACTAGAGATGGGTGAACGTGTCAATTTCAGTTTCTCATTTTTCCAATTTTGAGTTCGGGTCTCCATATCACTCCACATCAGCTTGAGATCCCCCCCCCTCCAATTTCCAATGAAAATTTATCAGCATTTTAGTGAGAATTTCTAATACATATACATTTTTGCATGCAATTTTGCCTACATTTTTGCAAAGCAGTTTTCCAGAATATAATGTATTTTGTGATATTCTCACTAATATATGTATTTATGGAAACACTTTTTCTCTAATACATACCTTTTTGTACACATTAATTGGCTGGAGAACTGCACTGCAGAATTAGGTAGTTTTGCCTTTAAATGTGAACTGAATTGAATATCTCCCATCCCTATCCTTAACTCACTTATGTTAGGTTCTCCCTAAGGAGCAAGTGCATCCCCAAATAAACAAAATAGAAAGATACAAGGATGAGCCATGGCTGTCTACAAATGAAAGATGTATACACAGCGCAAGTCACTTATATAATGTGCCACTTTATGCAGGCCTAAATCTTTTTCATTGAGACTAGTCCAGCCAATCAACTTGCTATGCTCGTTTTGAACAATCATTCTGAGGTTCCTTCTTTGTATGCCTTTCCTACAGTACGTTTACTGCTTCCTACATTGGCTTTAACTGTTTCACCAAATACTTTTCTACAAATAATTATTTCTGACTCTAACCCTAAAGAGCAATGAGGATGGAAAGAACTACAAGTTAGGACAGCACACCTGAGTTTTCCCAAACATGTGTTAGCAGTAAATAATAATGCGAGCGCAGGGCATTTACAAAAGAGAATCAACAGGAAGAGGAAATGTTTACTCCTTCATCTGCTCCCTCTATCCACCACACCTACCCAATCGCCAAATCTCTCTCCTTTCAATGGCCTTAGGAGGCAGGCGAGAGTAGTTGTCGGGAAGGGTCAAGCTCACCACTACTTTTTATATATGAGTCTTATGAGACAGACATGGGATTGGGAACTCTGTGTTTCCTTTAGAAAGTGTCCTTTCTCCTCATTCCTTGCCAGGCAAAAGCTTATTGAACAAAGCAGGAAGAATATAAGTGGAGCACACTGTAATCCAATACACAGACAAGACTAGCAGCAACAACTATCCAAATTGCATTCACCATGTGTTGATGTATACACAGGCACACAAACACACAGAAAATGCCTTCTGATTCAACTGTGCACCCAGGAGCACCGGTAAAGTGAGCAGGACCATAATGCAAAGGGGGAAAGTGGCAGATTAAGCACTTGGTGACTGGAGTATGAAGGGCTGTGCTTAGGAGGCAACAAGCTTTGAGGCAAGATGGCTCAATTTCTTGCATGAATTGAATTGTAACTTTGCACACGGACTTCCTTTGTTAACATCGTCCTTTTGCAAGAGAGGACTAAAGATACTCACCTGGACAAAATTTCTGGTGTGCCATTTGGCTTCATTTTTGAATGTTATTGAATTTGAAAACTGTTTCTCCCATGAAGCTTTGCACTTCAAGGAAATGGGGGACATGATAGTATTGAGTGGAGAAGGAATGCATGAGAGAAAACCCAGAGGATCTGTTTCATTTGTGGAACAAATCAATATTCCATAGTGCACAGATGTGCTCTGGACAGTAACAGAGAACCATTCTTCACCCACAGCAAAAAGAGAACAAGGTGGGCAGCCATGCTTTGGAAGCACATCCTTCATATAGATTGATAGGGGCTAACTCTAGACTGTAGAAGGGCATGTATAGAAGGGCAGTAAGAGCTGTTTGACAGTGGAACACACTTCCTCTGGAGGTAGTGGACTCTCCTTCCATGGAGGTTTTTAAGTAGAGGTTGGATGGCCACCTGTCATGGCTGCTTTAGCTGAGATTCCTGCATTGCAGGGGGTTGGAATAGATGACCCTTGGGTCTCTTCCAGCTCTAAGATTCTATGCTGAATAGACAGGGCAAATGGAAGAGCCTCTAACTCACAAAGCAAGAGCGAATCCACTTTATTCCCTGCTGTATCATACTGCTCCCAAGGAGGTAATCAGTGTGCATATCTTGTTAAGTTTGGCTTTCGCAGATAGCCTAAACCCTGAAATAATTGTGCTGCAGTGTTCTGGAGACCACACAATCAATTCCTCAACAGGTACCAGGTGTTGAGTAATTGAAGTCATTAACTGGTCAAACCAAGGAAGCTATATACTGTATCCATCATAGTGACTGGCCAATTAACTCACATTGTGAATCACTGGAGGTGCTAGTTTCATCAGTGCATGTTGCTTCTGTTACTTACTTCAATCTCATTAATACACTGTAGTTGAGCCAAATTCTTCCTGCCTTTCTCTAATGAGGGCTGAGAAAAACAGCAGTAGAGATGTACAGCAATACAGTGCACTCCACTTATACACCCCATATGTTTTTATGGACAAGCCTTTGTATCGAACAGGCACATTTTTTTGCACTCAGATGCTTCAAGCTAACTGTTTATACTTCCTACCTGTCAGATTCTGGAAAATGAATGCAAATAGCACTTAAAATATGCTTGTAAGAAGAGATTGAATATGAGACAGGCCTCACCTGTAAATGTTCGTAATCACATTTTAGGAGAGGCAGCTGAGAGGCAAAGCTATTTTACTCTGCTAATTTCCTGACTTTCCATCAATATATTGCAAGTCCTCCTACGTGAGTATAAAATCATCTCGGCTGTCCAAATAATTTAGTTTCTCAAAGACCCAGAAGTACACAACACTGCATCCACCAATATATCTACACAAATGTGTACAGATATATGTGCTTGCACGCCCACAAATAGATCATTAGTGATATATGGTTTCTGAAAATTACCATGGACTATTGGCCATATTAGTATTGATGAGATATCATACAGTCTCATTAGTATGCTGTTTGGTATTATTGGTGCTAAAGGACTAACAGATGGTGCAGCTGAAACTCAAGCGCTATCATGTGACCTTCTGTATTATGACTTGACGGAACAGGAGTCTGTTTTTTCTGATGTAGCAAGAGACCTGATTAGACGTTGTGTTGTAACGAACATTTTCCGAAGAATTTGTTTGCAGTGTTCTGGTTTCTATTTATAGAAAAAGTCTAACAAAATTGTAAATTTCCTAAAAAACAACAGCATTAGATTCATGTATACATTTCACATTAATGTGACTTTGAACACTGATTTGGATGCTGACTATGTAAAACTCTTCACTTGTAGTATGGATGCTAGTGATGGACTGCTGCTCACAGCACAGAGATGGGGAACTTGTGAGTTCCCAGAAGTTGTTAGACTATAGCTCCCATCAACCCTGACCACTGACCATGTTGGCAGGGGCTGATGGGAGATGGAGTCCAACAACATCTGTTCACCGCTTATGCTATTATGTTCTCACTGATTATGCTTTGTATAAGAGAAGCATCTTAGAATAGTAAATCGAATACTTGTATAAATACAAGTTAGAAACACACGCTCTTCAGTATTATTCTTTTCTGTACAAAGCTGAATTTGTGGAGGGTTACCAAATCCATGTGATGTACAGAAATTCTCTTCCATTTTAAAAAATACTATATTAAAGATAGGAGGGACTAATAGGACCTCACCATTTCACTTTATCCAGACGCCAAATGTAACATCAGTTTATTGGATTTTGGCTGATGTTTGCCAATAACCCCCCCCCCTCTCTGTCTCCCTATGGCATTTCTATCTTGGCTTTCTTTGATAGCTCATGGCAGCAGCCATCGTTACTGACCTTCCAATTTTACCCTCAGAACAACTCTGTCAGGTATGTTAGGCTGAAAGAGAACCCAAAGTCACTCAGTGAGCTTCATGACTAAGGCAGGCTTATAAAAGTGGCTTCGTGATTTTTTACATATAGCAGTAGAATATTTTATCATTCCTACTCTGTTAATATGGCCTCACAAAGGTCTTTAGCAATATTGAATCATGTACATTTTGAAAATGCTTTCTGAACAACACAGTGGCTTTATGAAAGCTTGGAAGTATTTTCACTAATAAAAATAGTGCAGTGAGTGAGTGATTCATGCTATTGTGGTGTTTATTTATCATTAGGTATTTTTGTGAAATCCAAAAACATAAACAAAAGTGACCCAGATCTATAATTTCGTTCTTAGAAAAACGAACAGGCAAAACGCCAGTCTTGTGTTAAAAATCATTTGGTCAATAAATCATGGGTCAAACAAATGCTGTGCACCTAGTCAACCAAATCAAATAATTGGATATTTGGAGCAAACAACTCTTTTGGGTGGAAAATATTGGCTGAAATCATTCAGTGGGGAATCTAGATGGCGTTGCACATGATACTCCTACCTTCCAAAGAGGGCTTTTGGCTTAGACAAACACTGTGTATTATATATATAAATGTATTTCAGATTTAACTAACATGATGGCATGATCTCAACATGATCCAAATAGGAATGATTTATTATTTTGTGAGTATTTTCAGAAACTATACCTATATATGTATGTGCACATAATATCTCATACGCAGGCATACATATATACTCTTCTTATGTAGGTGAGTGAACAGAAGGTGGGACCACTGCGCTGCCAACCACAGTGGCGTCTCAACAAGGTGCAGGTGGCAGCTGTAGTCTCAGAGTGGCACACAGGCAGACGACAGACACAAAAAAGAAGGAAAGAAAAATGATCAAGACTTTGGCACAATGAGGAGGTGTCAGCTCAGAGGGGTGGGAGTGATGAAGTAGAATATTTAAAAGGTGTGGCAGGGAGAGAAGTGGGGATGGGAAAGGGAAAGGGGGCTGAGTCAGTCGCAGGATCAGTGTTGAGGGGAGAGTGGTTGAATGGACACCTCAGCAAGCTCACACGCAAAGCTACCTTGGAGCAATGAATACATGTCCCTCGGACTCAAAGCTGTTTGGCAGCAGGTATTCAAAATCTGCAACAGAAAGGTAACGTTATCCGGCAGGGGTTTGAAATGAGGGAAGAAGAAGGTTTCAGTCTCAGAATGTGACAGAAGGTAGAAAAAGAGGAAAAGAGAAAGAGAAAGAGAAAGAGAAAGGAGTAAGGGGAGAGAGAGAAAAGAGAGAAAGAGAGAAAATAGACAGGAATAAACAAAAGAGGCAAAACAACTGACTAGTTTTAACAAGAGAGAAAGGAGAGAAGATTCTTTGGTAACTAGCATCATACAAAGTTATAGCCAATATGGTGCCAACATTTGGAGGATTTTGATATTTTATTGTCTAGATATATATATATATTTATATATATATTTAAAAATCATATAATTGAAATTAAATATGTTTCATAGATTGTATATGTATTGCTTTGGGGCTATACAGTTACATATACACATATACACACATATATATCCTCATATTTATACATATACATATATATATGTATGTTTGGTAGGTTATATGGACATCTCTCTCTTATTACGATATTAACAACAAAAATAAACCACATGCTCTGCTCATACGGAAAGAGAATTACCAAAACAATATTTTGTAAGAAAAATTATCTTTCAGGCATCAACATGGCCAAACCAGGGTCTTTTATGAAGACAGTCCAACCAAAGACTTACCCATCAGATAGCGGTAAAATGCAATGCATTGTCGAGAGTGCAGCAGCTGCCTTCTAGCTGACAGTGGTCTCAAAGCACTGCAATAGCCATCCCTCCCTAGTCCAAACATAGAACACATCCTCCAGATTTCACAGGAGCAAACAGATGCAACCATAGCAAGCACAGAGCAGCATACAGTATGTGCTCTTCCAATGCTGAATTTCCAGCTCTATTGGCTGATTGCTTGAATTTGTCTCTCTACCTGCCTGTCAGTTTGTGATATGTCCAGTACTCTCTCCCACTCTCATCTGCTTAACAGGCATTCAGCTTAAATGGCTTTATTAAAACAAAGAATTGGATGTGCAAACAGGGCATATGCTAGATTAAGTTAAAGCTGTGCCCAGATGGCCTCTTAAAAGTCTCCGGCCTATTTCTGAACAGAGAAATTGGGAGGATCATTTCACTGATTTTTCCCAGTGTGAGAGGAGAAATCCCCCATTTATTTCTCTAGAATGGAGAACACCATTCACAGTGGCAGCTACAGTTTCTCCACCCCTTCCAGCCAGTTCTTTGTCTGATGCTGCTAGAAATGAAAGCAGCCACAAATGTGTTGGCCACCTTGCCACCGATTTGCATTCTCTACAACACCACAGACCAACTGTTATTCTGGGGCAGTGTGTGTTTAGATGGCAGCCACCACAAAAAAAGAAAAAAAAAGAATGGTGAATATTTGGAGAAAATTTTGCATTGTAGTCTTGCTTTTCTTAGGAATGTTTGGAGTGGGGGGGCGGGTGAGAGAAAAATGAAGGACTCAAAAATATTCTCAGCAAAGTGTCTAAACTGCAGAAAAGAGCAGCTGCGAGGGGTGCTCAGCTGGAATGGCACAGTTGCTGAAGAAAAAGGCAATTTACCAGTCTTCAAGGAAAGCAATAACTTGTATACCAGTTTGTTAAATTGTATTTTATTTTTCTACTGGGCTGGATGATTGGTGAGATGCAACAGAAGAGCGGTATCACACACCTTTAATAGTTGTGTAGAAGATGGAATTTCAAGATAGAGATTTCTAAATATATATATATTTAAAATAAATAAGTAAGCATCATGCCTGGCCTTTCTATTGCAAAAAATAAAAATAAATAAAATAAATAAAATAAAGCCTTGCTACATGGGTCAGGCCTCCTCAATAGCCTGCTTCTTAAGGGAGAGCATATTCTCATTTAGAATTGAACTATCCTTCATAGATCACCATGCCTATTGTTCCTACCTCAACCAGGAGTTTCACGAAGAACTTAACAAGAATGGGAGAGGAAAATAAACCTGCAGGACCATGTAGGAAAATTCCCTTAGGGAAGTGCAGTAATCACTCCCTGAAACCATGCTATGAAGTAGGAACAAAACCACTACAAAACAGTTCGCCCAGTTAACCCTTGACAGATGGTCCTGACAGATGGTCCTGACAGATACCATGGCCATTGGTATCAACAGCTGCTGAGAGATCTAGGAGAATTAACAGGGCCATTGTTTCCTGTCTTGCTCCTGGTATGAGTCGTCTACTAGGCAACTGAGTCAGTTTCCATCCACAACACATCCTGAAGTCAGTCTGAAACAGCCAGTTTCAACCAAAAACAAGTCAAGCCATCCAGTAACCTTATGTTGCTCCAATACCCAGCTAGAAGCAATAGGACCCACTGCCTCATCAAACCAAGCTTACATAATACCAGGACACCACTATCAATTCTCACATCCTAGCATGGATGGTATCTATATTATTTTGGCCTGACCTGGTATTTTAAAAGAAACAAATGAAGGATCATTGGAAGGCTGACTCAGCTCCCTGGAAGTAAAGGCCTCAATAGAGAACTCAAAAAACACACCACACAAATTCTTGAATTTGTCTAACTAATGGAAACCTAGCAGATCTCACTGCTCTCCCCCCAGAACTCCCCACTCCTCTATATCTAACCCTGGTCCACAAACATCTACCTCTGCCAGGCACATCTGAGCTCTAATCACCATCTCCACAGCATAGTAGCAATTAGCAATAATTAATTAACACTCCACACTTGGCAGCAGGATAGTGACAGCTCATAAGAGGACACAGAATTAACTGCACACCAGAATTTAATCTAAATTAATGGCTTAACTTAAAAAAAAACCCTTCTAAGGGATATAGCATAATGCCAAGTGAGGATAAAAAAAGTGCTGGAGAGCTACAGAATTCATCAGAGTAACCATGAAGGAACAATGGAACCTTATTCTCACCATAGTGGAAGATATTAATGATATTACCAATAGGGAATATAACCAACTCTTACTGGGTAAAGGATTCAGGCAGCCAAAGAGGCTGACAATGTGCCTAGAGAGGAATACAATGCAACTGTGTGCTTATGGGCAGCTGCCTGAGGTCCAAGACACAGTTTAGCACACTTCTCTTCATGCTATATGAGCTGTATGCTTATGTCCTTCACCACACCTGAAGTGCTGCTGTACAGAGTGTGGGAGCCACTATTTAACTGTGCTACAAATTATATGCATAATCTCTAACATAAAAATCCACTTAACCCCCCACCAAATTATTTTGCTATTTTTATTGTTAAGGGGGGGGGATATTTAGAGGACTGCCTCCAAAAAATCTGTACAACTGAATGTTAATGTCTCTAGGGAAAACTATTTCATATATGAATTCCTTAAGACTTTCTTCTCCTAGCATTCTGCACTTCAACAGTGTTCGCCACTGGAGACCCCAAGAAAGTGAATGAGATTTATAGTGCTCTGCTTTGATGATTAGAGCAATGGGGGATCTTATCAATTCAGCAACATTTTAACCAGAAGGGGATACAGATGAAGCACACTGGTCACCCTAAATAAGCTTATAGGATTTTTGCTTAGTTCTATGGAAGCAACAGTAGCAGTCAAATTTATTGCTCAATTTTGTATATTCTCCCTAGCATGTAGCATCATAGTATTTTAGCTCTTCATTCAGCAATCTGAGCATCTTTTGGTTTGACTACATAGCCCACTCTTGTGGCTGAAGCAAAATGAGGGATAGCTGTTGCAGGCTTTCCTCTGAAGGACACCCACTCACTTTTAATAACCGTCCAAGCAACCTTACCACAGTTATGCGTTTGTCTTAGCAGCAAATTGTCCGTTCAAGCATATCCATATAAAGACATTGATTGTGAGACCACTAAAACGCCTCTCTTTCCCCCACCAATATCTCCCACAATGCATTACAAGACATACGTGGCCCTTTGTCAGGGCAGCACAGCCATAGGTTGGACTGCTATTTTCGAACAGGACTAAAAGGCAGGGTCTGGATACAAGCCAATGAAAGGAGGAAGAGGAAAGGAATACAAAAACACTAAGTAATTATTCCATCAGCATTGCCATTACAGGGTCACCGGGAACAGGCAGCTCAATGCTGATAGAACAGGGCTGATGACGACAGACAGAACCTTAGCGCTTGAGGTCAGGTCCCTGCTGATAACTCTTTGGTGCCACAATGTACATGAACAGTGTCTCTTCCTTCCACTCTGTGTTTATGGTATGTCTATCTGCACACACCTTCCCAACTGCTAGGCACCTTAAGGCATAAAACGTAAATGGATGAAATAGTCAGTATGCTTAAACACCCCCCCTTCTATTTACTGGCATATCTCTGTGTTTCTGGATCCACTGGTCCAGGTTGTAAGAATGCATGTATCCTTGGGTAGTGACAGGGATGACTGAGAAGATCAGAGGGCAGCATATGCATGAAGATAGCTCTCCATATTCCATTCATTTTGCTTTAGTGTGAATGGTAAGCTCTTCACCGCACAGACTTTGCCAACTCAGGCCACGTTAAAGGACTTTTAACCCTGGGAATAACTGACAGTATAGTTGGTCCCTGTTTCTGCTTTGCCCTTGCCAAAATCAAGAGTTCCAATCATGGCTTTCATGTAACCTGGGCTGTGTACACACTTCCATTTACTCTGCATCTAGGGCACTCCCACCACTGATTTATGAAGCTGTGTTAGCCATGATCCACATCTATCCTGCCATTTCTTCAGAAACACTGCATTTGGATGTGTTTTCTCCCAAACCAGCTTCAATCCAATTGGAAAACGTAAGCCATATGAAGCCATCCATGCCCACTGATGTGGACAGGCAGTGGGTGACCTGGAAATGCATCCAACTGCACTGATGGGTACAACGACATGCAAATGCATATTGAAATGTAGCAAAAAAAGGGGGGGGGGTGGAGGCCTTCCTTGCTGCATTTTAAACTGATAATGTGCAAACAGCCTTAGATCATAACAAGGAGTGCTCTAGGATGTATTTGTTCCCCATTGTCAATATTTTGCTTTTGCTAAGGAGTAGTCTTTAATAACTCTTTTCTTCTTCTTTTGCTCATGCCATAGCTGGATGAAATGCTGCAGTGGATGCTGAGGTTGCACATTCCTCTATACCAGGGATGGGGAACATGGTGCTCTCCAGATGTTGCTGGACTCCAACAGCCAGCAGAGCCCATGGTCAGGGATAAATGGATGTTGTAGTTCCAAAGCATCTGGAGGGCCACAGGTTCCCCATCTTTGCTGAGCACATTATTTAGCAATACAAAACCCTGATAACAGTAGCATCTGCATTCTAAAGAGTCTGCATCAGTGTAGGTTAACAAGACAGTGGCCTTGGAATTTTGTCGTGGAAAGCTTCCAAGACCCAGAAAGGTCTCCTGCTATTCTTAATGTCCTATGTACACATATTCATGTTCATAATTGGGGAAGATAACCAGCACATCCTATTTTGTGTTCAAAGTGAAGTGCAATTGCTCTGCAATTCTCAGGACTTGACCCACAAGAGAAGGAGGAAACAGAAATCTATGGAGACCCAGGCTTTATAACCCCCAGGATGCAAAACAGTTTTAGCCTAAGGTGCCAGATAGACTGCAACTGGATTCTGAAGGTGCTGAATCAAGACCCTTGTGAGAAATTTACCACATCAAATTTAGTAAATTATCTTCATGCTGTACCCTTTATCTATGAAATCACTGGGAAGCTAAGGGACTATTGTTGCTGGCTGTTAGTTAATGAACTATTGTTGCTTGCGAGGGTTATGTCTTTTGGCAAAACAACTTTGATCTGCATGTAGCTAGGGTATGGACAGATCAGTCTAGTTATGGCCCACGACAATTTCACATTCCTTTACTCATTAGTCCAGCCCAGTCCATTTGTGAATTCATCTGTGATTTTTTTAAAGGCTTGTATGAAAATTGGTATTTAAATAAGTGTTCAGCTATGTTCTTAAATAGTATTTGATCACAAAATACATTTTTAAACCCCTATTTATCTTAAGGCACACATTTCTAAATGCATTTTATCCTAAAGTATTTATTTTAATGCATTCTGGTACATTTTTTTAGAGTTGAGACCTGTCCTGCAAAATTCTAAGGACTCTGATGCCCTGATCTGTGTGTTCATCCAGGAGGTGTGAATTAGGTCTGTTTGCTTGGAAATGCAGACCAAAAGAAGTCCTCCTCCATCCCTACACATGCTATGGACCTGTCTGAGATTTCTACTTTCCCTGCTGTTTCAGTACTCAAGAAGCCTAAATATTTTCTCGTGGAAGTGATATTGGACTCCATTTCCAAACACTTCTCAGTCTGAAGGTCTCTGCACAGCCCTGTCCCATGCAGGTTGAGTTGTCTTCAAGAGGAAGGAAAGCACAGGGACAAGGATAGGGGAAGAAGATTTGTAGGGTAGGCGTGAGACAGGAGAGGAGAAAGGAAGGAAGGGCGTGAGGGAGGCATTTTTGCAGGGAGAAAGAAGAGCAGGATATTAAACTAGCTACAAAAAACCTTATTGAATTCAAACATAACAATTCCATATGAAGTTGGCTCGTCTTAAACGGATTGAGTCTCTGAGCAATGCACAGGGAAGGAGTGGGGAGATCAGTAGTGGTGAAGCTATTATGAACATAACAAGACATGTTGCTTTCAAAAAAAAAGGGTGAACGAGTTTGAGGGGAGGAAGTGGAGGAGCAGGAGACAAGGAGGAACAGTTTGGTGGTGGTTTGCAAGGTTAGGCGTGGCAAGCAGGCCAGGTAAGTGGTGAGGGGGAACGGTGAAGGTTTGGAGTGACGGGTGGAGGTACTGGACACGGGTGAGGAGAAGGGGGTGGTGGAAGGGGAGTGGTCTAAGACTGAAAATACTTGCCCTTCAATTTGCTTGGTACTGTGTGAATCCATCAGAGAGA
Organism: Lacerta agilis; assembly: GCF_009819535.1. Taxonomy (NCBI): domain Eukaryota; kingdom Metazoa; phylum Chordata; class Lepidosauria; order Squamata; family Lacertidae; genus Lacerta; species Lacerta agilis. The sequence goes on from NC_046313.1 coordinate 68,693,232, forward strand.
GAAAGCAAGAAAAAACAAACAAAAAACAGAAAACAAAAAAGGGGGGTTGGGTGGAAAGGGGAAGGGGTACAAACAATATTTTATTCAATGGCTGTTTGAATAAAAATATTGTGTATCATAATCATACCGAAAGGAAACCTCTTGCAAAAAACGACATGAAAAAGAAACCAAAATTAAAAAAATAACGAAAGTACCAATAAAAAGGCCACAGTAATAAAATAATAAAAAATGTATAGATATAACTAGATAAATAGATATATATTATATAACCAACAGAAAAAAATGAAATTCAGTAGCAAACAGTTTGCAACAGTCTTGATATAGAAATGTTCTTACTGAGTTAGCAGACCATGCAAAATTCAAGATTAACAAAGGATACATACAGAGAGAGAGAGAGAGAGAGAGAGAGAGAGAGAGGGAATAGGAAAAGAAACAAAGGGCCAAAGGAGAGGGTGAGGGTGTGGTGAGCCTGGGTCTGTTTGTGAAGTGTATGGGTGCGACTGTCTTCAGGAAGAGAACCTTACAGGTGGAGGAACCTTGGAAACAGACCACTTGTGGAGAGAAGGTCTGGCTATTATTATTATTATTATTATTATTATTATTATTATTGGCGCTGTGGTCTAAACCATTAAGCTTCTCGTGCTTGCTGATCGGAAGGTTGGCGGTTCGAATCCCCGTGACAGTGTGAGCTCCCATTGCTCAGTCCCAGCTTCTGCCAACCTAGCAGTTTGAAAGCACACCAGTGCAAGTAGATAAATAGGTACCACTGCAGCAGGAAGGTAAATGGCATTTCTGTGCGTTCTGGCACATGTCACGGTGTTCTGTTGTGCCAGAAGCGGTCTAATCATGCTGGCCACATGACCCAGAAAGCTGTCTGTGGACAAACGGCGGCTCCCTTGGCCTGAAGCAAGATGGGCGCCACACCCCATAGTCAAATTTGACCAGACCTAACCGTCCAGGGGTCCTTTTCTTATTCTTATTTCTTCTTCATTTTCTTTTGCAAATACAACCAAAAGACTGGGCCTCACCCTTCCTCCTCAAATTATGGTGCATGGGAGGAAACTATATGTGTTGGAAGATTCACTCCCCTATGTGCAGTCATGGGTTTGTTATCTATCACATGACTGGGTATGTGTTTTCATTCCACAGAGTGGGAAGTGGGAAGTGACGTAGACAGGATGTTTTGTCTTACTGTCTTCCCAGAAGTGGGACTGTTGTCATTTGTTCTTCTCTTTTTGCTGTGTGATGCTGGTGAGAGAGGGAGCCATGTTACAGAGCCCCATGTGTATTTATGTGTAAATAAAGTAGGTTAGCCAACATGCTGAGTTGTTGTGGTCTGTTACGCAACTGCACAAAACTCTGCGGATGCTAAGAGTGTGTTGATGTCCTCCCACATCAGTCACTGTGATGCCCGGGGGCTGAAGAAGCTTGAGAAGCTCCTGAATGATTCCCCAGGAAGGAGGAAACATGCCAGCCAGGCATGTGTCTCTGCCAGGGTCCTACTTGTGAGTAGGCCATTTCCTGACAATATGATCACTTTAAAAAGAAATGGAAAACTTGCTAAGAAGGTGTGGGTGACCTCCTTACAAGGTGGTGCAGCAGGAGTAGCCACTAGCAGTGGTTCTGGAAGGACCAAAGGTGATAGCGATGGTGGAAAATGTCGCTGCATCTGTATACAGTATTAAACTCAACACAACATTCAGTGGAGTGGCTGTGTCTCCGTGGTAGACCACATGCCTTGGAAGAAGAGTTTGGGTTTGATATCCCGCTTTATCACTACCCAAAGGAGTCTCAAAGCGGCTAACATTCTCCTTTCCCTTCCTCCCTCACAACAAACACTCTGTGAGGTGAGTGGGACTGAGAGACTTCAGAGAAGTGTGACTAGCCCAAGTTCACCCAGCAGCTGCATGTGGAGGAGCAGGGAAGCAAACCCGGTTCACCAGATTACGAGTCTACCGTTCTTAACCACTACACCACACTGGAAGCGAAAGGCTCCAGGTTCAATCCCTGGCACCTGCAGATAGGGCTGAGAAACACCCCTGTCCAAGACTGCAGAGAGCCACTGCCAGTCAGTGTCGACAGTACTGAGTCAGATGGACAAGTTGTCTGACTTGGTGTAAAGCAGAGTCCTACCTTTCTAAGGGAGCCAGTGAGTGCCTACTCAAGGCTGCCCCAGATTAGGTGGGATTGTGCCTTAACCAATGCTGTTGAGAAAGGAAACATAACAAGTGCCTAAAGCTGCACATTAAGCCCTGGGCACCAATTCTGCGGTGAGCCACCATCCTGGTCTGGTTGTGATACTGACAGATCCTTTCTCTCTGTTTACTGAGCTTGAATCACTCAACAGTGGATCTGGGGGACTGAACAATCATTGTGCCATTCAGAACGCAAGTTCTGGAGCTCATACTGCACAGTGTACAGCAGCTCTTCTCTGAAGGAGGTGATGTAACTTTGGATATAAAAACCAGAACACAGTGGCCAGAGCAGGATCTTGCAAGGAACCACCAGGGAGAAAAGGCACCCTCTGTTCTAGGTGTTTGTGGGAGATGCTGTCTCGCTGAGATCATATAGTATACTCATGGAAGCATGAGCAGGCAGGAAGAAAATGACTGACTGACTAGAACATGCAGGAAACCTCATTTGATTCATACATGCTGGTACTGTCCTCTCATGGTACTGTACCACCACACAAAATATAAGGGAGCATTTATTTATCTGAAAGTACCTATCACTTAGAAATGTTCTGTGTTTTAATATCTATCATACTAGGATCTTTCCCCCTAAAATGGTAGCTTTTTATGTGTATGGGAAGTAAGACATGGGTATATTAAAAGAAAAAAAACATTTAGGAAGACTATAATGAATTGTTAAATTAACTTTCAGTCCATGTTTTGAGTTTAACATGAGTGTAAAGTCCAGAATCTAGGTTGATCCCTGTGTTGAATCTCCTTCAGAGACAAATACAGCCAACATAGGAGTAGGTTTTACTCTGCTAGATCCACTGACCTAGATTACCCATGTTGATTAATTTCAATGGTTCCACTCTGAGTAAAACTTAGTTGAAAACCACCTATGGATTTAAAAAAAGTTTTACAGTGCAATACTATGCAGAAGTAAACCTCACTGAGTTCAATGGGACTTATTCTCAGGTAAGTGCACACAGAATCACAGCCTCAATGTCTTTTTTGAAGATGGGTTACACTTTATTTAAATAAAAGCTAACATGTTGATAACCAGATCAGAGTTATCAAGTGAAGCACTTTGGAAGATATTGGCACAATTTAACATAAAATCTGCTATTCAAGTGGTGAGGAACTCCTTTAAGAATGGAATTTTGAGCAACTACAAGTAATGCAGTGTGTGTGTGTGTGTGTGTGTGTGTGTATGTAGTATGGGACTTACAGAAGGTAAAGGAAAAGAAAGAGAGAAAAAGATGAGAAAGGAGAGAGATTACAGAGACAGAGGGATAAACACAGGAAGAAAAAGAGACGCAGCCAGAATCACTCAGAGCAGGATGTTAGAGACGCCCTTGGAAGTCCATCCCACCCTGCGATGAGAGAGTAGGGCCCAGGATCACACACAAGGGTAGGCTAACACACAAGTACACAGATTAATTGTAAATTAGTTAGGAAAAAATAAACCCAAAATTTAAATGAAAATAATAATGGCTTGAAACAAACAAAACAAAACATGCAAACTTTCCCAGCTTTCAAATTAACTGGCTGCTACAGAGTTATCACCTGGTACATAAAAAAGCATTTAAAGCAGCAACTCAACCTCATCTCCCCTGGATGTTTTTTTAAAGGTTTTAGTTTTCTTTTATGCAAAGTAGCCCGGGAAATCTTCACATCCCCGGGAAGCCTGCGTTATTCTTCCGGGAATAAAACGAAACCTCCTCTTCTTCTATGTGTGGGGTTGCTCTTATTTTTCATTTGATAAACGTCGTAAAAAGTGACTCTGCCGCTTTGTTTTCTCTTATTAGCCATCCTTAGGCTAGCTGGTGGGTTCAGGGACACAGAGCACGCGAAAGGCCAACAGCAAAAGGGAAGTATCTACTTACACTTCACCTGGAGAATCTGGTCATTGAGGATAGCTTGGATGTAATACGTGTTGTAGTGTGGCAAGACCAAACCAAGGCTGGTAAAGGGGAGAGAAAGAAAGAGAAAAACAGTGTTTCTGAAATTGCTGTGACAGTTTGGCACAAAATGGTTTGTAGTTTCCAGCAATTGATGGCTGAAGACATGGGCAAAAACAAGAGTAGGGATGTAATATATTGACCACCCAATATAGTATTTTAGTGAGCTATTAACACAGGATGATCTTTGGATCTGTCAGGAATGGAGCATAGCTGTGTTTTAAGTATCACCTTCTCAAGGGGTGGATAAACTGGACCTTTATTTGAGGCGCAAACTGAGGCATGGGGGTGCAGTGGAGCCAAAGAGATAATAACACAGATTAGAGGAGATGAGCACAGGCATAGACTTCTGTCTGCAGTTTCGAAGGAGCTAGGGCTTGCAAGCACTTCCTCATAATGGGCTCCGTTGGCCATTGCAGGTACAGAACTCACCCTAAGACCAGCAAAGCTTTTATGCAACAGTTATTAAGAAAATATATGGAGATACACAACAAACACGGCACATTTCTAATTCTGTACATCTATTCTTTAGGGCAGCTTTCCCCAATCCGGTGCCCTCCATGTGTTTTTGAACAACACTAATCATCGGTGACCATTGGGCATGATGGCTGGGGCTGAAGGGAGTGTGGGAGTCTTAGAGCAACTCTAGGATAAGAAGTCCTGAAGGACCCTTGATTATGTAGCTGGGCTGGACAGGTTCTTCTGTCTCAAATAGGCCAAGCAGTTATTGCGCTTTATAATGTCAACATCAACTGCACTAGGAAATCCCTGGGGAATATGTGTATTTGCAACAAACAATTGTGCACTAGGTGGCAGCCTCACCAAACACTTTCAGGCTTCAGTACTCAAAACAATGCATTGAGCTACCATTAAAGCAGGCCAGCTCTCTAATTTTTGTCACAATTTAAATGGATAAAAGTAAGCATATTTCTTTTAAAATGCATTATTATTAACTGAGAAGCATTAGAAATAGCTGCATTTTACCTTTCCCCATATTGCATTGCTACACAGCTTATAACAATTGGTTTGCGTACAATGCAGTGCAATGCAATGCAATGCAATGCACAGCTCCTCAAGAACAAAGATGCTTAAACCTTTTCAATGGATCCATCAAGATAAGGATTCTGCAGTACTTCTTCTCTGGACTGCCATCATTCACTTACTGTCACTGAATAGTTATTTTTGCCTGATTGTCTGACACCTTGTGTTGTATTCCATTCTGCTAGCACTAGAGTTTATTATTAAATGAATGGTATGGAAAATACTATAAGGCAATTTGCTACTAAATCCCAGTTACCTATTTATTTATCTATCCATCCAGCCTCATGGATCTTTTTACATGTGGGAGTAACTCTTCAAAATTATTCAGAAAGTCATTATATCATTGCCCCACTATGACTCCACTTTGAATAAAGCTCCTTTGCCTAAAACTTTATACCAGCTTAATAACGGATATAATTGCCAACTGCTGGGTTTTTGTCACAAATATAAGCATCACATAGGATTATGAAAAGCACAATCAAACGGCAAGAACAGAAAAAGCAGACCTTACATTTTAAAAAAAGCTGACTATATTCACTTTGTTTTTCCTAGTTGAATAGTAAAGCTGTAAAATGTGACAGCTGTATGTGTCATACAGGCTGAGAAAGTGTACCCCCCCCTCCACAAATCATTTCTTTACAAATCTTACTATTTTTAGGTGTGGATAATGAAAGTTAAGATGTAAATAAAGATTCTTGATATTACAGGTTTTGCAGCCATGGATCGGAGAGCTAAGGAACAACCCATCATTGCTGGCCCAGGCTTGTTGTGAATATAAAATGGGGAAGGAAGAGAATGATGGATGCCACCTTGAGCTCCTTGGAGGAAAGGTGGGATATAAATGCAATCAATCAATCAATCAATCAATCAATCATCTGTATCTGTCTAGACACCATCCTGAGCAGCAGCATCCTGGTCTCTGATGAGGAGATGCCAGTCAGATCCATTGGATCTACATGATGTACACAAGCCACAATGGCTATATTCTACCTCCACCGTTGGAGGCAGTGCGCCTCTGAATGCAAGTTGCTGAGAATCACCATTGGGGAGAGTGTTGTTGTGCCTAGAATGACCCTGCTTTTGGGCTTCCCACAGGCATCTGGTTGGCCCCTGTGACAACAGGATGGCACACTAGATGGGCCACTGGCCTGATCCATCAGACTCCTCTTATGTTCTTATGACCAGTGACCTCAGATGCAGAGACTGTTCCATAGCCCAGCATCTTGACCAAGCCTGAGACAGGGCTTGAGACAGAGCCTGTCAGCTCCGGGGCCCTTAACCCAGAGAGCCCAGAATTTGGACTTCCATTGTACCATTGGAACCTGCACCCCTTCTGCCAAGGCATTATCCCACACCAGAGACCTGTTACCCATGTCATCCCATCACAAAATCTTAGAACTGTAGAGCTGGAAGGGATCCTGAGGTGGTCAAGTCCAACCCCCTGCAATGCAGGAATATGCAGCTGCCCCATACGAGGACTGAACCTGTTTATCAGCACCATGCTCTAACCAACTGAGCTACCTAGACTTTCCAGAATAAGTTCTTTCCAGGAGCAAGCCTGGAAGGAACTGCCTTTGATGAGGAATAACTCTGAGACTAGGCTTTAAGGCTTTCCATTCCTCAAGGAACCGGGCAGAACCTAGGATTTGGCCCTGAGGGAATGAAAGGATGCAATCCAGTCCTAGATTTGTCAAGAGGATGTTGCTCACTTGGATCTCTCCCCTTCCTGCATTGCACACTGTGGATGTCTTGTTAAACTACCATTTCAACATGGTTTGGCAGAAGTCCTGAGAAGACCACGTTACAATGCATAGAGGATGTACCATGACAGTGTTAGGTGGGGATGGTGGGGACAGGAGTATCATGTATTGCCTCAGTGAAGGACGGCTCTCCTAGTTCCCAGTCACAAAAATGATTTTTCCTTCAAATCAGCACTGCCATTTTGACCTCCTAGAGATTCAGCTGAATAGGACGAAGGAAGCTTTACTCCATGCTGCTTCTTGTTAGCTCCTTACCTATAGTTTGTGCTTTTGATAGGAGCCCAGGTATAGGTCCTGTAGACTTTATCTATGTATCTCTGGAAGGTCAAAGGTGAAGAAATAAGAGTGAGAGCATTTATTATTATTATTATTATTATTATTATTATTATTATTATTATTATTATTATTTCTTCCATGCTTTAATAAAGCTATCGGGGCATCACACAGCAAAATAGTAAAAACACCAATATTAATTCACAATAAGAATGAAAGAATATTCATTGTAACCAGTCCTTTACGTTCTTTTATTTAGACTGACTGTGAGTCTTCCAAAACCTGCATTCTAGAAGTCTTCCCAATTGCTTCATTGCTCTTAGGCTCCTGAGAAAACAAAGGAGCCGGTTGGGTTCAAGTCAATGTAAGAGCATGCCTAGGAGCAATTGTGGAAACTGCATGAACATGGTGCCACTCTGGATCGATATCAAAAACCAGAATGATGATGTAATAATCCAGAACAGCTTTTGTACTCTCTCTCTCACTCTCTCTCTCTCTCTCTCTCTCTCTCTCTCTCTCTCTCTCTCTCTCCTAGTAAATTGGCAAGCCAGCAGCTGTGCCGCTAGCTCACTGCCACATTGCATGAAACTGAAGCCTCAAACAATGCTGAAAAATGATGGCTTCTACTATTGTTTCCAGCGATGCTGATTGTACCACAGGGGCAGCCATTTCTTTTTCGGTACAAAGTCCCCAGAAGCTGAAGCAGAAACTATTGTTTCAAGGTGTCATTTGAGGTTTCAAATCATGCAGTCCTGCAGTGAATCAACTTGGCAGCAGAGCTGCAGACTCCGGCTATGGGAGATAGCTATGGAGACTGTCATGATGCATGCCTGCCCTTCTAAATTTACTACTACTCTCATCTCTGTATCCCATTCAGAGCCGTCTTAAGGGGATCTGCCGCCCTGGCGCGGCTATCCCTCCGGCGCCCCCGCCATGCCGCCTCTCCGCCGCCTCCCTCCCGCGCTTGCCGCCCCTTGGGAGGGGGGTGGGCGAGCGGGGGGTGAGGGGCATGGCGCTGGAGCGGCGCGGGGCTCTGCGCGCCCTTCCAGCGCTTCCGGGATGGGAGGCGAGGGCGGCCGGCTCGCGCTCCCGCACAGCTCGCGCTCCGCGCGCAGCTGGACGGCGCGGCGCTGCTGGGCAGCTCGCGCTGCATTGGGCGGGCGGCCGGCTGCGCGCGGGAGCGCGAGCCGGCCGCCCTCGCCTCCCAGAGCCCCAGCTGGAGTGCTGGAAGGTCGCGCAAAGCCCCGCGCCGCTCCAGCGCTCCAGCTGGGGCTCTGGGAGGCGAGGGCGGGCGGCTTACAGCCCGCCCGCCGGCGCGCGAGTGCCCGCCTGCCCGTGGGGACGGGGGCGGGTTGGGGAGGAGGAGCCCGGTATGCCGGCGGGCTCGCGGGGGCGCCCCTGGGGCGCCCAGCGCCCTGGCGCACCGCGCCACCGGCTTCTATGGATGAGACGGCTTTGATCCCATTGGGTGATGAGAATCTATACAGAAGCTCCAGCCATGCAGATTGGAAACTGCCCCAGTTTCTCTCTGAGAGAGAGCCATCCTACTGGATTCCCAATCCTTGTGGAAATACATAGTCAGTGAAAGCCTAAATCTTATAAGGAACTGGTCTAACCATGACAAATGAGTCAACAGAATCTTATTCAAATCCAGATCACTATCCTGCTGAATCAAGAACACCAGGCCCAGAGTGTGGCTTGCCACAAGTGTTGGGATGATGGTATGTTGGGGCAACCCCATGGCTGCCATGGCAGCCATGAAATCCTGAACTGCATCTGACAAAATAGGAAATTCTTTCCAGTAGCACCTTAGAGACCAACTGAGTTTGTTCTTGGTATGAGCTTTCATGTGCATGCACACTTCTTCAGATACACATGTTTTGTTTCGACTATGGCAGACCAACACGGCTATGCATCTGACAAGACAGACTTCGTCTATATACTGCAGTCCTCCAGAACAATGACAAAATGCCCCAAATCACTGCAGTCGTCTCAGGCAGGGAGAATGCTTCCATAACGGCTGAGCACTAACAGGTCCTGATTGCCCAAAACCAGGTATAAACATTCAGGAGCCAAATTCGTCTTAACCACCCTGGAGAGGGAGATGGAAAGTATATAGACTCCAGTAACACCTTTCCAAGCTCTTCAAATTTGGTTGGCACTGTACCAAAAATAAGGTGCACAAAGCCAAGGAGGCCATAATCTCCCAGCTTGTTCCATTCACATTTTGCAAATACAAGTCAGGTTGGTTTTCTCACCCAAGGACAAGTCCTGAATGACAGCTTTTTTGGGGGTCATTTTATGCCTTTAAGCTAGCTGTTAAAGAGAATGACAAAGCCTCTTTTATAGAACTTGGAAAGCCATTACCAGGCAGAGTAGAAAACAATGGTATAGCTCAACCGCCTTCAACCTTTTCAGACCTGGGACCCACTTTTAACCCAAACATGCAATTGGGGACTCATTTCTTAAACTTTCCCCATATATCTGAATGGTGGTAGTGGTTCTGTTGCAACCTACACTGGATCAGGCTATGGCCCACTAGTTGAGTGGTCTACATGGGCTAATGAGTTAACTCAATATAATTCAACTTCAAGGGTTTTTTATGTTTACTCCCAACCTTCAAGGGTTTTTATGTTTACTCCCAACCTTCATGCATTCCTTCTCTATTAGGGACCAGGCAAACTAATCCAGTCTTTAAAAACACCTGGTTACACAGACCACTTCACTCTTATGTTTGCTAAACAATCTGAAAGTTCACCACAAGTTTTTACCTCATCTTGGGACTTGACCAGAGTCTTGATGTATCGCTGATCCTTAAATCCATCTATCATGCTTCTCCGGATCTGGAGTGGGGGCAGAAAAGAACATGAAGGGAGGCATTGCACATGCCAGAAGTTGAGTGCCAGAAGCTGCACATAGCATTTGGACATTTTTCTTACCCCTCTAGAAAACTCTTTTAATATTCTAAGATAGGTAATTAAAATGAGAGCTCTACCCATGTTTTCCAACTGGATGCTGAGAAAGTCCAGAATACTAGTCTCAAAGATGGAGATAGGATTCATACCCCAAGATCCTCCCTACCCGTCTCCCTGTGCTATCTCTCAGTTATGGCATAAACACAGGGCACCATTTTTCATTGGCCAAGGAACAGATCCCATCTGCAAGTTCTGTGAAAATGCATCAGGATTGTAACCTGGGATACGTGGCCAGGCCTCTAAGGGCTGTTTCATGTGTGGCAATTCCTATGCAGGTAACACTTTCACGTAGCAGCTTGCACACTCCCCCTATATATACATCATGTGTACATGGGGCAAGAAGCCCTATTTGATCATTGGTTACTATGGCATGAGGCAAAACAGACATGAATATATTTGATAAGGATGGAGTAGACCTTCAATTCAGTTCACATTTAAAGGTGAACCCACATAATTCACGCTTTCCAAAACAATACACAGAGTAAAGCATAGCCATCCTTCACTGATTTTTTCAGTGCAGTTCTCCAGCTAAATAATGTGTACAAAACTACATATAATATGGCAAAGTGTGCATTAAAATTGATGAAAGTAACATATACAATTGCACCACATTAGGGGAAATTGCTTTTCAAAAATATTAGGCGAAACTGCAAACAAAAATGTACGTATTGAGAGAAATTTGCACTAAATTGCTGATGAATTTCCATGAGGACTTTTTTTTTAATGTAATCTGACGTGGAAATGTGACACACTGAACTCAAGACTGGGAAAATGAGACACCGAGAGAAACCAAAACTGACATATCTGCCCATCCCTGGTTCTACATGTTGGCATACTATACTGGGTAAGTGCTTTTTGCTACATGGAAGTGTAAGGTACTCATGATGTACCTGTAATATATCTGCAGTAGTCATTGCCTACTGCTACCATTACTGGGAATCTTGTTGAAATGGTAGCATTCACTTTATTGAGGAAGATGAATTTCTGTTTAATACAGGGACACATCTGCAGACGAACCCGTGGTGGAATCTTACTTTTCTGCAGCGAGCAAAATGCTTCTACAAAGCCATAAACATATTCACAATTGGCTTATAGCTTTGCTTTTGGCCACATGACCACGACTTAATAGTCTTGTATGCACTTAACTTCCTAAAACAGAACAGACCCCACCTCCAAGGTTTCACTTACCTCCTCTTTGTTCTCGTCCTCTAGTTCAGCATCAAGGAAGTCCAGGGTCACAGGTTCCTGGAATTCTCCCCCCTCCTTACATTTTGCAGTTGAGAAAATAGAAGCACAGAATTTACCAAAAAGAGGTCTCTCTCACCCTCAAGCCCCCCTCCACCATGTTGATAGTAAGGACATACAAAGCTAATGAACTAACCTGGACTCTGCAATCCTAATCTTGAGGCCCTTTTTCATGCGCCTCCCTCATGAGAAGTCTGGAGGGTGGCAATATGAGAGTGGGCCTTTCCTGTGGTAGCTCAGTTTGTGGAATGCTCTCCTCAGGGAGGTTTACCTGGTGCCTTCGTTACCTATATTTAGGCATCAGGGGAAAAACACTCCTCTTCTCCCAGGCCTTTGGCTAATTTAATTATCTATGGTCTTTTAAACTGCTTGTGTGGGAGGTATTGTTTTTGTTTGTTACTATGCTAAATGGTTTTGTGTTTTTATATTGTAAACAACCCTGCAATCCTTGGATGAAGGGCAGTATAGAAATTCAACAAAAATAATTTATCTAGGGCTGAGTGTGCCAAGATGAAATGGTGGTTCGACCTGAAGAGAGATACTTGTGCCAAAGTTGACTGAGTTCAGGCCAAACACATAAAATGTATGGAGTCTTGGGTGGTGGTGGTGGTGCTACTCTGCTGAGCAATTTAAATGGTTATTGATCAGAGTGAGACTGAGGCAAGTGAATAAATTGGTGCTCTTTCTGTCCGTCTCTGCCACATCACATGCCTATTAATAACACTGATGAACTGAGTTGGAAGTTTCTGCCAATGAAACATATCTCACTCTGATCGCTGCCATTTCTCAGTGCCCTAATTCCTGGCTGGCCTCTTAATGATAGATTTATCTGAACGGTATCCGAGCTGGAAGCCTGTTTTCCTTGCCCCACCCTGATAGATGTAGAGCGTCCCCTGAGATAAATTAGCCTGGGGCTCCTCACTCACTCCTTCTCGTGTGCATGTTTAATATCCCAAGGAAGTAATATTTCATAAAAAGGGAAAAGCTAATTCCTGTCTACACCTGCCGGGAGTAGAAGGGAAGTCCATATATCACGTCCCTGAGAGGTGGCAATTAGCGCTCTTTGGCTGGCAAGAACACCATTTCCTGCTCCGCATTAAGTATAGCAAATGGCTCCCAGCACTGGAGTGGTGAAGTCTAGATTAATTTAATTCCCAAGCACCTGGGACCAACCCTGCCCAGTTTCCCCAGTCATCATTCATCCACTATGTTAAAACAAATAGGTTGTGCAAATATAAGCAAAGAATGAACAAGCAGGGAAGTCACAGTTGCAAGAAGCGGACTGTACCCATCTACACACACTGCAGAACGGGAGTCCTGCAGATCATATACTGATTCCCTGTTTGCTGAACATCACAGACCATAATCCTTCTCTTCTGAGAAGACAGGAGCCGCTGCAGGGCCAACTCATGCCTCTGGCTGATATGAAATCTCTTATTGCTGCTGCCTTCCATCAGTCTGGGCAATTTGTTGTTGAGGGAGATGATGCGATTTCTCCCCTCTGCTAATGGACTGGCTGACACCCAAGGTACTCACCGGCTCTTGGGTCGGAGCATTTGGCACACATGGAGGCAGCTGGTAGGAGTGAGACATGCAGCCACAGAGAAATGTGTTGATGGTCTACATTTAGCCTCAGAGAATTGGCAGATGGAAATGCTCCATCTGTTGGCACACCCTTACAGGACAACCCTTTGCATGTCTAATCACTTTCTGATTTTCCTTGCCCACATCCCACTGAGTTCAAGGGGGTTTTCTCCCAGTCTTAATCTCCCACTTTCTGAAAACATTTGGTTTGCTCTTTAATGGCTTGCTTGTATCAGCATATCATTCTGATGAACTACCAGATACAGAAGGGCTTCCTGCTTACAGAGGTAACTGGAGACTTTCTTGGTGCAGCAGATAATGCAGGGAGGCCCAGATCCCAGTCCTTACCCAGACTTCCTAGTAACCTTATTTTTTAGGACATAGTGACCAAGGGCAAAAGAGAATAGTGCTGCTGTGTCTTTATTTTATTTTATTTAACAAGATTTACCGTATTTAAGACACCCCCATGGATAAGGCGGCCCCTATTTTTTGAGCCCAAGATTAAGAAATAAATATTTTAAACATTCAGTGTATAAGACAACCCCCCAATTTTAAACTTTAAAAAACTGGGGAAAAACATAGTCTTATACACGGAAAAATATGGTATATGTTGCTTAATAAAAGAAAACACCTCTAAGTGGTTTACATAAAATAAAATATTTGTAAGAAAACATACTTTTAAAATGAGTGTGCCTAATAAAATTATCTTTAATCTTTAATAGTCATCATGCAAGGGTGAGAAAAGTGAAACATTCTATTCCACAAACTTTCAAAGGCACAGGAATCCCATCCTGTTTGGCATCTTGCCACCCTTGCCACATGTGGGCAATTCAGCTTTTTGTAGTCCAACCTGTATCACTAAGCTACTGATGAGGAAGTGATATAAAATGGAAATGAAAGTAAGTGCAAAATGTATATGTGAAAGGTTAATAAAAACAACAACAACAACAACAAAACCACAGAGAGGTGCTAGTGACAGGAAGGGCTGTGCACAGCTATGAGCTCTGGAGAGAAACCCAGGATGGCTGAGGAGAAAGACACGGAGGCAGAATAATGTGGTAATTCCCTCTAGCAGGGTCTACAGCAAAAAGGATTATTTTATGTTGCTAAGAAAGGTGGAGATGAGAATGGCTGAATTTCACATTTTGATTGGAAATAGCTAGTCAAACCTCTCTGCAGTTAAAACGTTAGTGAACATTCTGTGACATCACAGCATGTTTCTGCTCTTAGTTCAGACCTTTAGGGGAAGGCTTTGTGAGTCTATGCCACGACCGTGAATATAGTTCAAGATCAGAAAAGCATCCACATTAGGTGGGAGGATAGAAAAAAAGGTGTGTGCTGCAGGGAGGCTGGAAAGGTAGTTAAGAGCTAGGAATCATGAGGGCAGGTACCAAATACCAAAGGGGATGGATGGAAGAGAATAAACTTCACAAAAGGTGTAGGAAAAAGAAGGGCCATAGAAATAGAAAGGGCAGAAGCTGGATAAGTGCAAAAGGCTGAATTCAACATGAATTTAAACATGTTTAAAATTGATTTTAAACAATTAGGCAAATATTTGACTGTTGGTCAATACTAACAACAACCATCAACAGAGAGAAAGCACTGGTGCTTTCAGTTATAATGCTTGCTTTTTGGTGGCAAATCTGTGGCTGAATATGGACAGTTCACTTGTTTGCGATAGCTGTTTGGAACTACTTTCAATCTGGTGTCAAATTGTCATCACTAATATTCCCACCTAATCATTTCTTCGCAGCTAGACAGCAATCCAGCTGTAGGCAGGTATATCGACCCTCTGCATAACAGCAAGAGAATTTTGCACCAAGTCACTGCTTATTACATTGAAGTTTGAAGGAAAACATGGCAATGACCTATGGAAATGTTCTTTGAGTGAATGGTGTGGTGAAAAGCGGCGACAGAGAGCAGATGATGCCAAGCAGAGACACTTTCATTTTGTCGGGTAAATAGGATGGAAATTCACCTTATCTTTGGGTGGTGGTGGGTGGCAAAATGGTTATTCAAAGGAGGGGAAAACTGCACTTACCTGAGGTCTCAGATTTGGGTGTAGCAATAGATATCCATTCAGATCAATAGCAAATATATAGCCGTTGGCCCCTAACTGGATGGGAGGACAACAAGAGAAACAAATTACAGCTCAAGATGAAAGAGCGGAATTGCATCAAAGTTCCCATGCCACTGCTACAGATAATCTCTACAGACCTCTGTCCCTCCTCCATTAATCAACCCAAGCACAGAACAGACACCTAAGGCCTTCTAAAAGCCCCCCCCCCCAATTCTCTCACTGCAGAAGAAGCAATGACTATCAGATAGGTGGGGCTGATTTGGAACTGGAGTGCAGGAAGCAATTAGGAGAGTTCTGTGCAAATGTGAACCTCATGCTAATTCCCAAAGATGCCTCTCTTCCCCGTCTGCTTGCTCTTTATCACGGCTGAGACTCTGCAGGGACTGGCGAGTGGAAGAATGCCATTCTGAGGGAAGGAATCCATTCCTTACGCACATTGTATCGCTGCGTCAGCTTCTTGATGTCATTCAGAGTCACGTCAATCCCCACAACACCGAGGATGAGCTGGTTCTGAAAAAACACAAGCAGCAAAAGCAGTTGTATTCAAGAGACTGAAGTTGTGGATGACATAGGTGCCATCCAATAGTGATGTAGCTTTTTATTTGCCTCCATGTCCTTGATATAAAGAGAAGGACAGGAGATAACTTGTCATAGCCATGCCAAACAGGGGGAAAGTGTAATACTTGTGCAAGATGAGGGAGATCCCCGGTTGAAGAGGGTGGTGGATGATACTTCACTATTCCAAACGTTTCGCATTTGAACCTCCTTTCTCTGACATCCCATTTATACACCTGGATTCAATAATGTGTGTGTGTGTGTCTTTCACAAACACACACACACATTTTTAACCTATACAGTGGTACCTTGTTTTGAGTCCAGGATCTGTTCCGGAGCCCCAGACACTCGACGAAAGGGACACTGGACAAAGCGCCGTGTCTGCGCATGTGCGCGGAGTGGTTCGCACTTCTGCGCATGCGCGAGCGGCAAACCCGGAAGTAACCCATTCCAGTACTTCTGGGTTTGCTGCAGACGTTCACCAAAATGGGACAGTCGAAGGGGCGGATGTTCTCGGAGGTATTACTGTATTTAAAATAATCAACCACGGGGACTCAGCAGCCCTCTTTTTACATGGGAAAATCAATATGATTTCCTTTTAATTTTCACATGCACACATCTGGATTGCACAGCCTTCCCAAATGAAGTAAAATGATGGCATGGCAATCCACAAAATGATTCAGCATTTCCAAGACTAACTCAGCTTATGTACTGTGCAAGCACCACAATGTAGACAAATCATGGTGTCATTTGGACCTACCTTACAGCTTTTCTCTCATGGTATTAGGTAAACAGGATGGATGGATAGATGTGGGACACATTCAACTGAGCAAAGCTCAACTGGAGCTGGAAGCCATCTTATATTTTTTCCTGTCCAGCAGGATCCAATGGCCAGCCCAGGTGGGTTAGCTGCAGGATGGAAGCTCACTAAGAACTGAAGCTCCCCCCAGTAGCTCAGTAGTTCACCCCATGAGGGAGCTGTAAACAGCTAAAAGCAAACTAATCCCAACAGTAAACAGAATCCAATGACTGACAAGGGCACTGAAATCAGTATCAGTCCCTTATTAGGCTCTCCTACCCTAAACCATGGACTGCAAAAAGATCAAACTTATCCATCCTTAAAGAAATCGGCCCCGAGTGCTCACTGGAAGGACAGATCCTGAAGTTGAGGCTCCAGTACTTTGGCCACCTCATGAGAAGAGAAGACTCCCTAGAAAAGACCCTGATGTTGGGAAAGATGGAGGGCACAAGGAGAAGGGGATGACAGAGGATGAGATGGTTGGACAGTGTTCTCGAAGCTACTAACATGAGTTTGGCCAAACTGCGGGAGGCAGTGAAAGATAGGCGTGCCTGGAGTGCTCTGGTCCATGGGGTCACGAAGAGTCGGACACGACTGAACGACTGAACAACAACAACGACAACAACCCTAACCACATGATTCTTTAAGACAAGTAAATTCTCCTCTTAAAGAGACACCGGTGCCTGCACCTGCAACAAGCCACAATACCAACTGCTACACTGCACGCCATGGGATAATGACTGCAATGGAGTTGCCATGCTGCTTTATGAGGCAGTAACTGGGCTCCCTGGAGAATAAATGGCATGGTCTTTGGCCTTGTCGCTTACCTAGTTGAGAAACAGATCGTTGGCTGCTTAACAGAAAGCAGCTATAGAATGCCATGGCAGGTCTATTACTGCTAATAAATCCAAACAAACATGAATTGGGAAGCATAAGGCAAATGAGACAGGCTGCTGACACATGCTGGGATTCTACTCACTGGGGCGAAGGGAGGCGTTAGTGCTCAGTTTAGTCGGGCTTGTTTGTTTTAGAATTCAGGTGCCATGGCAAGGTGAGAAAATCCAATAGAAATACTTAAGATGGTAGGCATTGTGATGAGTGTAGTGTGTTGGAGCTGGCTTTCCAAGACTGCTGTTGCTGGACTCCCCCAGCGTGCCTGTGCAGCCCTGTCCTTTCTGCCACCTGAGTCCTGCCCAGAGAAGCTACAGTGATGCCGGTATCAGGGTGGTTCTGTGGCTCTGCCAACTACATTAGCCACTACTGATTGTTTTTTTAAAAAAGATAAATCTTTATTTACAATCTTATAATTATTACAATACTTTTCATACATCAAAATCATACAGTAAATTACATGACATTGTAATTCTCCCTTACATAAATTTATTTCTTTATCCCACCACCAAAATCCCCTCACCACACCCCTCAGACTTCCCTCCGTCACCAATTTGACTTCCACCAAAAAGAACGTTGTAAACTTACTCTTGCATTCCAGATTTCCCTTTATATTAATTTATATATTGATTCACCTAATTCATTTCTAAATTTTCTATCTTATTTAGTTCATATCTCACACCGATTGTTATTATTGTTTCTACTGCTACTACCACCATCACCACCTGCTCCTCTCTGAGAATGCAGATAGGAGATATCAACGATCTCTCCTCTAGGTCGGTGCCCTACCTAGCTTTACCAATGCTGCAGCTCCCACACTATTCACACTTCTGTATCTCACAGGTAATTAGTGTCCATGTCTGTGTCTGACCAGGTCCAAAGTCCGTTTCGGGGGCCTAATCCAGCCCGCCGGTCAGTGTAATCTGGCCCCTCCCTACCCTAAAAAAAGGCTCAACAACTTCAATCCTCAAAAAAGGTCAACAACTTTGGTCGGCCCTTTGGTCGGCCCCCATGGCCCTTCACTTCATCAAATCTGGCCCTCTTTGAAAAAAGTTTGGACACCACTGCAAGGTGTTCTTCTATAAATAACGACACAGCATTCCTACTGTTTGACCCATAGAAGATGCAGCTTTTCTTTTCCTCCAGTGATACAGCTGCACCCAAACCAGTGATCTTACAGGGCAGTATCCATCCCAGGACTTTGACACAGCACCCAGTACTGAATACAGAAATAACTGGGTGAAGTTCTACTTTGTGCAGGAGTGTAGGTTATAGTACGTTTCAAAATGCTTACTGCTCACCTGTTGTTTGAAGGAAGAATTTATGCCACTCCTGACTTCAGGTACCTTCCCACTTAACAAAATTTAATAAAGAAACACTATATTGGTTTGGCATGCAGCCCTGGTCATAAAGGTATGATGCTGATGTACATAAACAATAAACACAGGACAAGAAGGTGGTCAGCTGGTGGGCTGACTGACTTGCATTTGCTCTGGAAAAATCCCAGCCAACTGCCCCTCCATCATTTATAATCTTGCCCCATGTTTACTTCTTTTGAATGTCATAAAATTTGGCAGGGAGATGCTATACTCGGCTGATTCAGATTGACTGATTTTGAATTGACTCCACGGCACCATTTTTTGTTTAAAGGTATCAGTGACATCTACATGGAAGGCAAAGAACAAAACAAACCTTTGCTTGGATGCTAGAATCTCTCTCTCTGTCACACAGACACATACTTCACAGCAGGCTAACTGTTGTGAATATGAGCAAGAAAAGTACCAGCAGTAGGTCAAAGTCAGGGTGGGGGACATTGCAGGAAGAAAACATACCTTCCTTTCACTGCTGCCATCTTCAGTGAGGTTGAACACTGGCAGAGTGCCTGTTATGACCAAGCCCAGACCCTATCAAATTTCAAAAGCAAGAAAATACGATAAACACAGTTGTCTAAATAGCTCCATACTCCTCAAATAGGTCAAATAGGTGTGACACAGGAGATCTATGATCAAATCTCTCTTTTAAAAAACCAAAAAACAAGTCACAGGGAGCTTTGATTTTTATTCCATTGCTCACCATCAATTATATTGTGCAAACCAATGGCCTTGAAACACAAAGAACATAAGAAAATAAGATGAGAATCCTGGATCAGGACAGTGGTCCTTCTAGTCCAAGACTCAGAGTGGCTGACCAAATGTCCATGGGAAGCCTGCAAGCTGGACATGAACTATCCAGATGAGACAGGCCATGCTGGGAGGTATAAATTATGTCTTGCATGCACACCACTGTTCAGTGGAACTCGCAGAGCCTGTTTCCTGAAGGAAACTTGAGAAGATACCAACTTGAGAATGTCAGACTTGAGACACTGAAGAGGCATGTGACATAAAATAAATTAAGTAGTACAAATGACACTGCAGTGGATGGGTAGACCTTACAAACAGGAGAAAAGAAATGAAAAGCAGAAGACCAGTTGTGGGAACTCATAAAGTTATTTTACTTACCAAAGCATCCCGATAGACATTGGTCCACTGAACCTGTTTTGCTTTGTTCCCTGCCAAGACCATGGGTCTTCCTAGAACATCCAGATATTCCTGCAGAGAACAGAAGGAGAAAAGCACACAGATTAATTCACTTGTGGAAGTATGTGATATACAGTGATAGATGTATACCGCAACATTATTCTTGACTGAAGTAGAATGATGTTTATCATGTTCAGTTCAGCTGCTTTGCTACCCTTCGCCCTCCACAAACAAACAAACAAACAAACAAACAAACAAACAAACAAAACTCCCTTAACTTGAGGAAAGGGTTAGAGACAGAGGAGGGATTCTATCCCACTAGGCGAGGCCACATGTGCAGAGTAGAGCCCAGTGGAGGTAGGATATGAGCCCTGACTTGAGTCAGGCTATGCTGGAAGAGAGATGGACCCGACTTGAATTAAGCTGCCCTGTTTGAGGGCAGTTTGCATTTTGAGCTTCCTCCTATCGAATACTTGCCTCATCCCAAAACTGAACATGGACCTCTTTCTTTCCTAAGATAGAGGTTATGAGACTGGACTGTAACAGGGCTGGCAAAGTGAGGCTACCATCTCAGGTGGCTGATGCAGGGTGGCAGCGGTGATGAGGAAGCAGTGGCAAGCTGTTGAAGAACAGAGCGGTGGGTGACACATGGCCTGCCATGCACTGCCTCATCTAGTGTATTTCCCCCAGGAGCAGTGGAGGATGCTGCCTGTGTTGACCTGAGATTCAGCTTCCAGGAATTGAGGGAGGGGTCGTCTTGTCCTTTGCCTCTGGCAGCCAAATATCTTGAGCTGGCCCTGACTGGAAAGCTATTGAATCATAGTTGAGATGTTGTTCAGACAGGCAAGGCTAAGCCCTCTAAAGACAGACGCCCAGAAGAAGAAGAAGAAGAGAAACCTTTCAGGACAAGGTAAGACTGTAAAGACGTATTAAGTTAAGTAGTAAAAATGAGAGCTGTAGGCTGAGAAAAAGCCTTGGAGAAAGTAATCTTGTATGTGGATATAATGCAGGATGCAAATGGAAACACAGGCTTCCCAATGGAACTCTCAATTGAACCCAGAACTCTGTCAAGAACTGCTGGATTCTATATATTCCCAGGAGACTGGGAAAACCTGTTCCCTGTGTTTTATGAAAACTGAGATCTTAATTGTAGAGACTGGCTTCTGTTCAGAAAATGCAGGTCAGCTGCAAAATACTATTTCTACCATTACTCCAAAACAAATCCTTGAGCGAATATAACACGTCCCTGATACAAATCTACTCCCAATCATCTCCACTGCAGTGCTGACTTGAGAGTGGGTCAAGTATCTCCTGAGTATTTAACAGGGACACCTGGCACTTTGAAAGAGGTATTCAGCTTCATGAGTTCCATTCTCGAGTTACGGATCTCTGTGTAGACAATCTCCACCACTAGAGGGGACATTGCACCACAACTTGAATGCCCTGCTATAGACTAATATGCACACAGTATGCTACTATACAGGCAGAAAAGGAAGCAGCATCATTACAAAGAACTAATACAGTATCTGATTCAAGGAGATAAAAGATAACTCTTAAGTCATAGTCAAAACAAAATAAAAAATAAAAAAAATTCCTTCCAGTAGCACCTTAGAGACCAACTAAGTTTATTCTTGGTATGAGCTTTTGTGTGCATGCACACTTCTTCAAATCTCTTGCATGGTGTCCTGCAGAAGCTGAATTTCAACATCTAGCTTTGACCAGCACACATGTGTAACCTTTCAGAAGCAACAGGGAAGGTTTTGGGCTGGCTGTGAGTCCTGGAAGACCTGCTCCCGGCCTTGCTGGCCTTTTTCCACTGGAGGGCCCTGTCTGACTCCAGCAACAAAGGCTGAGGTTGCTGAACAGACTCTTGGGCTGGGGTCTTTTTTGGGAGGGAGGGGAGCTGTTGCTATTATTTCTATTATGTTTTGTATCTTTATTTAGATCTTATTATTTATGTGGAAATGGTTCAGTCTGGTTGTGTATTTTTTGATGTTTTATTTATTATTTGACTACTTTTGTTATGTTGCAATTATGTATTTTTTATGTTGTAAGCCGCCTTGAGCATGGAAAGATGGCATACAAATAAAATTATGTATGTATGTATGTTGTTTTTTTCCTTTTGTGTGTTTCACAAAAGATACTTCAACAGAGCAAAAGTTTCCAAAATAACTGAGGCCCTTGTTGTGTGAGATTGGGCTTCAACAAATGTCAGATGGATAGCAAACATTTGCTAGATTATTTGTCAAAAATGTTATCCCATCCTTGAAATATTTGGGGGGGGGGGAAGCGTGAGACTCTAGTAATTGGCTCCTTCTCATTTGTAGCACTGAATTGACAAATATTGGAAAGTTCCACCAGCAAAAGCATTTCATTCATCTGTGTTTGACGGTGAAGGTATGTGCACACAGGAATTAGTGGGCAATCCACGTTCATAGACTGTGATGTGTGACAAATGCATATTCACAAATTTCATGGTGTACACCCAACATGCTGGGAAGCAGCAGCCACACGTGATTTTATAGTGAGTGTACACATACATGGATGCTTCAGTTTAATTCCTACACACACACACACACACACACACACACACACACATACTTGAAGCAATCTCAGTACTCTGCCATTTCCAATATTAGACTGATTTCAGCAAAGGCAGAACTAAGTAATGACATAGTTCTTTGTTGCTTCATTCCATAACTCCTTCAGCTTGAGGAGGAAGATCTAAGCCACTGAGCACATTCAGTGTTGAAAACCACAAAGGTGAGGGAAGAAGGGAAAATGAACGAGATATAGGGGAGCCCTATACCAATGTGCATGGGGTCCTGCTCCCTTTATCCCTACAGGAATGCCATGTAAGGAGTGGGAAGGGCTGGGGGAACGAATGGTGACAGCAGTTCATTGTGCTGAGAGCTGTATCTGCCACCTGTTTGTCTTCTGTAAGCATGTTAAGGGACAGTATGTGCCAATCAGCCCTCGCTGTCAGCATGAAGGAAACACGCCCTTTCCCCAAATCGATTAACCCTCCCTGCAGGTTGCCATGGTGAAGTGTGGCACTGTGGCAGGCAAGAGCTTCAGCCCTGAAGCGCTAGGGGAATGTATTATTTCCGGATGATTTAATAGAGGGGGAGAGAGATGTAAAGGGAAAACAGCATCACAGAGAGGAGGGAGAGATATAGGCAGCAGAAGGGGGAAGCGGAACAAAAGCAGAGATACAAACAGAAAAGAGAGGGGAGAGGGGAAGTAAAGGGAAATTCATGTCACACACTTGAACTTTGGGTTGATTGCTGTTCTTGGAAAACTAACATCCTACCTTTCCTGCTCCTGTAAACATAGCAACAAAGTTGGTTACCTGCGATTGTTGTTCTTCAGAGGCAAATAATAAAGTGGGGTGGGGGATGTTGCTGGACTACAACTCCCATCATGCTGATTGGGGTTGAAGTTGGAGTCTAGCAAACATTTGGAGGTTCCCTACCCCTGCTGTAAAGAGTCCTTCACAGGTGGCCACTGTGGCTGGCCACGTGACAGGAAATTCTTACTAACTGCTGGTAAACTGGGATATTTATGAAGGGAAAGGGCTGAACCTAGTTTCTGAGGCAATCAGAAGACCTGAGGTTCTATCCAATGATAGCCCTGGTCTGACTTAACTTAGGTCCATTAATTTTAATGGGTCTTCTTTGACCATAACTTAATTCAATACTGGGCTCCAAAATTTACTTAATTTACATTTTGACATCTTCCCCTTCTTCCAAGGAGCTCAGGGTGGTGCACACATAGAGTTAGCCTAACCTACCCCAACTGGGTTGTTATGGGGATTAAATGAGGAACCATGTACATTACCTTGAGCTCACTGGAGAAAAAGTGTGATATAAATGTATTAAATAAATAAGTAAAAATAAATAATTATAAGTGACCAGTTTACTAATCCCATGCTTATGCTTTTAGTCAGCCAGGTTATTGGGTCATTTTAAAAATTAAACACTGTGGTTATAATAATTCGTCTTTGGTTTTACACAAATAACTTTCCAAACCCTCCCTGCATGCAGCCGGGGTGTTTATTTTAACACTTAACAGCATAAAGTGCCTGTGTGGTGCATCCAAGGCTGTGGTTAGCCAGGCACATATTGTATTTTTGGTTATTCCAGACGGACAAGTAGATGCATACAGCTCTTAAAAACCATACTTAATCGTAGGCACAAATGAGGCCAATAACTTAACATCTGGCACTGCTTCATGGCAGCCTGGCTTTACTACACTAATTTCTATGTTGTAGCAAATGCTTCAGATCTGGGATATAAATGGCTCCATTACTCTGCCTGATCTGCTTCTCTCGGAGACCTCAGGCAGATGAAATCTGACGTTTTTGATGACAGGCAGTTTAATCATAGGCTCCCATAATTGGACTAGAGACTTAAGGCAGCTGAGAGTCCAGTTAAGTGTGATTATTTGATGGGCATACTTGTTGTCTCGTTTGTGCATCAATGAAAGAAACACAAATGGCTTCTTGCTGATATAAGGCTCCGCTGAGAGACAGGATGATTAAATGCCATCAATGTTTGTTTCTGCTGTGGTATGTCTTGGAGCGAATCCGCTCTAATAGGTGTTAAAGGTGGTAAGAATTAAGCAACTAATATTGTACAATAAAATTGTCACAATTGGCTGGGTGACAGTAGCCAAGAGATATTTTCTAAGGCTGTGTAAAACTATTTACCGCTACTGCCAGATTGTCTGCTCATATAAATTAGCACTGACGCCTTTTCTTTTATCAGTGAATAATCTGTGCTTTACCAGTTAATGGCTATACCCAGTGCTTTTTTGTGACAGTACTCACTGGTACCGAGTATTGTCACCTCTTTTATTTTCCTGCCCACGGCAGACATTTTGTGCTGGCACCCACAGGACATTTATCAAGATATAATTACTGGAACCTCATTTATTTTTAAATAAAATAAGCATTGAAAACACCTATGATTAAGGATATATATCCGCATTATAATTGTAGACCAGGCATGTCCAACAGGTCGATTGAAGAAGAAGAAGAGTTTGGATTTGATATCCCACTTTATCACTACCCGAAGGAGTCTCAAAGCGGCTAACATTCTCCCCCCCCCAACAAACACTCTGTGAGGTGAGTGAGGCTGAGAGACTTCAAAGAAGTGTAACTAGCCCAAGGTCACCCAGCAGCTGCATGTGGAGGAGCGGATAAGCGAACCCGGTTCACCAGATTACGAGTCTACCGCTCTTAAACACTACACCACACTGGCTCCCAGTGTGATCTACTTTGGGTATTCCTCTCCCCAAAAAGCTCAACAACTAACTTTGGTCAATCCAATGGGTAGATCACTGCCAGTTGTTGTTTTTTATAGTGGGAGTAGATCGCAGTCTCTTGGGAGTTGGACATGCCTGTTGTAGATAGATGTCCAACTACTGTATTTGTATCCACCATCATTTACCTCAGAAAACTATGAAATATTTATTTTACTAGGAGTGCTGTGAAAGTATTATTAGAGATCCCTAATTCTTTACGCAGTTGCCATTTCCAGGGCTCCTAGGTTAATAATAATAATAATAATAATAATAATAATAATAATAATAATAATTTATTTATACCCTGCCCATTGGCTGGATTTCCCCAGCCACTCTGGGCAGCTTCCAACAGAAAATTAAAATACAATAGTCTATTGAACATTAAAAGCTTCCCTAAACAGGGCTGCCTTCAGATGTCTTCTAAAAGTCTGGTAGTTGTTTTTCTCTTTGACATCTGGTGGGAGGGCGTTCCACAGGGCAGGTGCCACTACCGAGAATGCCCTCTGCCTGGTTCCCTGTAACCCCACTTCTCGCAATGAGGGAACCACCAGAAGGCCCTCGGCACTGGACCTCAGTGTCTGGGCAGAACACTGAATGTTAAGCTGCAGTCTTGCATAAACATTCCTGTTGTAAGCCGTGTGGGACTTACTTTTTTCCAGATGTGCATAGGACTGCACTGCACAGCATTTAAACTGCACTGAGATTGGCTTAAATGTGCAATACATGACTACAACAGCTTTGTATGAAACCAAATTAAGCTCATATGAACTTAGCGTTTTGTTGCCAATGAAATGAGAGTGACAGCGCAATACTAATCCCCGATATTGTTGGCGGGCGGGGGTGGGGCGTTAGGCTGGCAAGTAGTTGATTCTCTGCTGACTTCTGGGAAACACCATTTCGGAAGGAGGAGGCTCAGTTGAATTGGAGGCCCTGAGTTTCAACTGAATGGGAGGACGTGAGCTTCAACCTGATGGCTGGCAACAGAGGCAGATTTAGGGGAGCTGTCGCACCAGGCACCAAGTTTCAGGGATGATGCAGAGGATGCTGAAATCTTGATTTAGATTGGAGTGCAAGAAGTTGGGGGGGGGAGGCTTTCAGGTTGGTGTGCAAAGGAGATTTAAAGTATCTACAACTGGCTGAAACCATCTTTGCAAAAGGTTTAAGCCTTTGGGCTGGGGGAAGCAAGTATTTTGGTAGCCATCCATTTTCCTAAATATCCAGATTTTTAAAATAAAAAACCCAAACCATACTTTTCCTGCTGCATGTTGCCATCTACATTTATTTTAAGAACAGTGGTGTATGTGTGTGGGGTGGGGTGGGGTGGGGTGAGCTTGGCACTGAATTTCTAACTGTGGTTCATTTTGAAGAATCACAGGTTCTGTTCCTCCACATTTTGTCAGAGAAGGTTTCAAATGGGCTGCCTGGCCCTGCAAAGAAATGAATAGGTACGTAAGGTTGCTGCTGAATGAAAGAGGGCAGCATGCCACAAAGCACAAAGAGGAATCAGCTGGTCAATTTGCTGGCAATTCCCACCGGAGCTTTAGAAGCAAGCCAAGGGGGAGTGCGCATGTTGGCCTGATGCGCAGTCTCTCACAGGTCTCTAGGTGGTGCTCTCTGTGGGGGACAGCAGATGTTCTGCGCAGGATGAAGGCTTCATTAGAACAAGCTCCAACTGTACACATAATTATCTGCTATGCCCTGCAGCTCCCCACACTTTTTTCTTCTCCTTCCAAAGATGCTTTCATCTTTAAACAGAGCAGTGTGCAGCCAGGAAAAGAAGTGAGGGTGGTGGCGTTTCAAAGCTGCACGGTGGCCTTAGTGATTTGAAGCTTAACTGAGAGAAAAGGACATTTACTTAGCTGATTTAGGAGCGATGATGATGGGGTCTCTGCACAAACGAGTGCCTGAAGTCAGCGATAGACACACACACAGCCATGTTTGTGTGTGCATGCATGCCTCCGTCCAGGCATATGTACACCATCATTATCATTTAATTTGCATGGCTATATCGGTATGTATATCGGTATTCATAGAGGAGCAAACATATTTACATACATGTTGATAGCGAGGGAGCAATGGGTGTCCTGCAGGGTCTTTCCATTCAGCCTAACTGCCTCTCCTCATCCCTGGCCCTCTCCTAGACGCTGCACAAGCCCTCCCTACCTTGCCCCACTGCAGGGAGGATTCTTGTCAGGAATGCACACAATTCTAATGAGAATCTGCCCCCTCCCTGGCAATTACTGAAGGCACTTGGGAGGTTGTGGACTCTCCTTCCTTGGAGGTTTTTAAGCAGAGGTTGGATGTCCATCTGTCATGGCTGCTTTACTTGAGATCCCTGCGTTGCAGGGGGTTGGACTAGATGACCCCTGGGGTCCCTTCCAACTCTATGATTTTAATAATAAGTGAGAACTCATATAAATAACATGCTGCCCAGACATTTAATCGTAAACCTTCATGCAGGTGCTTACAGCTGACACGCTGTATCCACCGGTACAAGAATCCATATCAAGACTGACAGCTGCCTTCCAAACATATTGATTGTTGCACTACTACTATCTGTCAAGATAAAAACAGACACCATTTATTCCCCAACGCTGTTATGAACAGCAGTACTAGCTATAGAGAGAGCGAGAAACCTGATACCCACCTGTTGTAACAGGGTAATTTCATACCCTCCTCATCACTGGACAAATGCAACATCACATAATGACTTGCATGTGTAAAGCAGCTGTCACAGATGAAACATCAGTTCAGAAAGAGTTTTCATGCAAAAAGAAATCACTTAAAGCAGTGGTTCCAAATTGGTGGTCCACGGACCTCGGGGGTATCCACATAACTCACCCGGGGGGGGGGTCCTGTGGAACTATTCACATAACAAAAAATACCAGAGAGATATCAAAATCTTCAAAGGTAGGGGGTCCAGGGATTGCCTTTTGAAAAACAGGGGGTCCACATTATTTAGCTAATTGGTAACTACTGACTTAAAGCATCACTTTTTAGTAGAGGCAGCCAGGGATGCTTGTGGAATTTGGTGGGCCTGAATCTCAAAGTGGACTCAAATGGTCAGCACCTCCCAGGTTAGCATGCAATTTGGGACATGGTCTGCTTCAAAATCCACTTCCACTGAATTCCATTATTTTGGTCTGCCTTTGCTCCTTTCTTTTTAAACTGGCACTAGCTGCTTTGAGAAGCCAGAATGCACTACTGCAGCCACATGTATTGAGAGTGGAAGTGGAGATGGCTCTGCGAGCAACAGCATGCAAAGATGTGCCATTACAATCTGGGATATTGTTGTTGTTGCTGCTGCTGTTGTTGGCATCCACCTGTTTTTGAGACACAATGGAGTGTGCCTTCAGGGGTGAAGTCAAACCGCTGCACATGTCATGCTTGTTCTGGGGTAGCTTGTCCACCTTTGGTTCCCACCCTGTGCTCAGTTCTCGCCTATGACTTCCTGGAAGCTGTCAGCATGTGGCAGCAGCCACACCTTTGGAATGGCTTTGACTGGCTGGCTAAACCAGGTGAGGGTAGCCAATGGTTCTCAAACCCTCACTGAGGTAGGGACTTCCCCAGCATGTGAATATAGGCTCCACCAGATTGAGCTGACACTATTTGCATGGAGGTCTTGAGCTGCCCTCACCTGACAAGATCCCCTTCTAGGTCTCACTGATGTGGTCCAAAGGAAAGCAGAGCAATATGTTTGGCACGAGCTTGGCTACAGGAGTTGCCGGAAGGAAGCATACAAGGTGCCACCCAACCGTTGTAGGGACTCCATTTGTGTAGGGTTTACTCCTTAGCCTTTTCTTCTCCTGAAGATATCCCACAAGGCAGTGGCGGTTTAGGATCATGTTAATAACAGCAGCAGCAGCAGCAGCAACAACAACACTAAAGCTAACCCTCTCATCAACCACCTATGGACCCACAGGGTGGAGAGGAAGACCTAAGATCTTTTTAAAATGAGCTCCTGTATTTCATGAACTGAAGGCTGAGAGAGATCCCACTGGAATGTATATTTTACTTCTGTCTTTAACCTAAGAAACTGGCATGGGGTGGAAGGGATTGCAGACAACCCTTTCCCCTCCAGCTGCTTTCTCTCAGCAAGTGGGGGGGGGGTGGCAGTGGGGAGATTTTGAACGGGAAAAACAGCTAAAGGGGAAAGGGTTAAAAACATCTCTCTTTGCTGTCCCTTTGCTTAAATCTGCAGCCTCCATACAAAGGAAAACAACAATGCACACACAGACACAAATAACCCATGGGGGAAAGATAGATGTGATTGCATGTTACATATAAAGAAACAGTCAGGTAAGATTCTCAAGGTGACATCAGGGACTTTTGAGAGATAATGGGCTCCTACAGTGCTGGGAGAATCCCACCAGATGGCACTGACACACCGTTCAGTGCTCTCTGCGCAATATGGAGTGAAAAATGAATCAGCAACCCAGAGGGGAAGCTCCTGTCAAAATCCTGACTCATGTCACTAGAAATAAATATTCAGTAATGAGCTATTAACCTTTATGGTTCCCTTAGGGGGGCGTGGGGAGGGGACATGCTAAATACGATACTACAAAGCTGCACGGGATCCTGCTTAGCTGCGCACCTTCCCAGGATGCTTCCAGGCCAGAGGCTCCTCAGCATCAAACTCCAGTGTGGGCTTGGGTAAAAGCATGAGATAGACAAAGCCTGCTTGCATAGGGCTTTCAAGCCTGTGATTAGTGTGAAAGAACAACAAGAGAAAGAAGATCTGAATGATTCAGATAAGCTTCAGGCATCATTGCAGAGGAAAAGGAAGAGACTGGTCCATTGGGAGGACCCATACTGGACCAGGATGACCGACCCCCACATTCCCTTCTTTTCTGTTCTCCATAGCAATGCTCATGTCTTGATTTCAGCTCCCCAGCTCCCTCTTCATTTATACTCTAGCCACATCAGGAATCATATGATGCTTCCAGACACGGATGATTTAGCAGCGGCCAAGCATTGCTGTTTTGCTCTGAGCTTCAAGAGGAATAGCAACGACTCTGCTTCCAGACTTCTGGAATTCAAATAGCATTCTGCAGCCAAGTGGGTAGTCCTTCTTTCCCCAGTCATAAATGTTGGGGATAATTTTTAGAAGGACCATATTGTGTGTTTGTGTGAAATAAAAGCATTGTTTGGCGGCGGGGGGGGGGGGGGAGAATGCAAGGTTTATAGAGAGAGAGTTCACTTCTAGAAAGGAGAGATGAACCACAGAGAAGAAAATGGCAAGAGCAATCAATACAGGTCATAACCAGACCCAAAATGTACTGAACAGCTGCCTGATTTATTCTACATCTGGGGAAATTATGTAGCTGTTCCATGAAGTTAAAGTACAGTACTTGGGATTTTCTTAGCTCTGAAAAAAAAAAAAACCATTAAGAGCAGGGTGTTTTGTTCATGATGTCATGCAGTTGCTCCATTAAAAAGTGAGTAAATAAAGCAAGGCTATTTCACAGTAAATGCTCATTGTGAAAACAGCCGTAGAATTTGAAAGCACCAAAACACCACCATAACATCACAGGGCAACGCTATCGGCCCACCAACCTCTCACTTCTCAAACCTGAATCACACACTCCCTTTTCACCTTGCTTGAACCAAAAGTAAACACAATGAACGATGCCCACAAAACATACTACCCATCCTCATTCCCTTTTGGAGTCCTTCATATGCAGTATCTACACTTTCTGACACTTTAGACTTGCTGGAGCCCTGCAGCCAAAGATCTGGCTGGGTATTTCAAATCAGTCTAGGTGAATTTCTGCTTTCCTTGCTGCTGAAGTTCCTGGCCATGCACATCTTTCACACCAGCACACCCTTCCTGTCTCAGAAACCTCCTCCTACTCTTTCCTTGGATTTTCTTAGCCATTACTTCCCCTCTGCTTTATTTCCCAATCCCGCCTTCCCTTAATCTGCTGCTTCATGAGACACAGACATTTCCCCCTTTGCAAGTACAGTGGTACCCCGCAAGACGAATGCCTCGCACAACGGAAAACTCGCAAAACGAAAGGGTTTTGCGAGTTTTTAGTTGACTTCGCGAGACGAATTCGTCTATGGCTCTTTTTCGCAAGACGAATTCGTCTGGCGAGGTACCACTGTAAGCCGGCACCGGAGCCGCGCCGCGCCGCGTTTTAAAGCTGCAGCGAGCAAACAGCAGCGCTGCTGTTCGCTCGTTGCAGCCTTAAAACGCGGCGCGGCTCCGGTGGGGAGAAGCGGATTAAACAGATAAATCAGTATTGTAAAGTATTTAAAGATTGTTTTTTAAAATGTGTGGTGGTGAGAAAACCTCTGGCAGAGATTGGCTGAGCTGCTATGATGCTTAGGAAGGAGGAGTAGAAGCAGAAGGTACTGTGCTGTATTCAGAAATTACGCCCTAGGTGCCATTCACCTCACTCCTGCAAAAATATCTTACATTACGATGGGGTAGGTAGAAAGGAAGTGAGCTGCTTTCTGTTCTGTTTTTAAATGTTTTTAACTCCAACTATTTTTAAAATTATTAAACTGTTTTAGAATGCTTTTTATTTACAAAAAAATGTGGATATGTTCACTGCTCTGGGCTCGTTTGGGAGGAAGGGTGGGGCATATATTAAACAAACAAACAAACAATTTCCTGCTTCCTGGGATAGGAGATTGTCACAACTTAACATTTATTTTCTCATTTGTCTGCTTTTGCTGACTTTTATTAGAATGCTGCATGCATCAGTTGCCAAGAATGTAATAGCTGGAAAAAGAAGCATACAGTGTCTGTCAGTAGGGCTAATATGCCGACAATTTTTAGTGCCGAAAGCCACAGCTTCTAGAGCTACTATAGCCAAGCATCCAGCCTACCTACAGTTAGCAAGTGTCAAGCGGAGAAAAAAAGAAACAGCATTTCCTTTTTCTCAGTCTTTCCCTGCTTCCTGTCTCTGCCTCTCTCCACCCCACCCTACTCCCCATTTTCCCCTTGGCTTTTGGCCTGAAGATTTAGGCATCATTTGAATGGAAAGCTATTAGCTTTGCCTCGTCACCCCATTTCCAGGGCACTAATAACTCATCCCAAGCTCCCTCTCTCACACGCCGCATGTCGACTCTAATAGCTTGATAGATCGGGCAGTTTGGCTTGCTCCTCTG
Organism: Lacerta agilis; assembly: GCF_009819535.1. Taxonomy (NCBI): domain Eukaryota; kingdom Metazoa; phylum Chordata; class Lepidosauria; order Squamata; family Lacertidae; genus Lacerta; species Lacerta agilis. The sequence goes on from NC_046313.1 coordinate 68,725,512, forward strand.
CGTGCTGATTCAGGCACGAAGTTTTAATAATTAGCCACATAAATACAAGTCCATATAACAAGGATGTGAGAGTTTTCTCCATGGATGAGGCTGTGCTGCGACAGCAGGGGGCCTTACATGTTATGATATTAGCAGAGCTTTGTGTGAGGAGACTGTGTTTCTAAGACCGAAATAACAGGGGGCTGTGCCAACACATAGCAGTGTGAGGTAAGTAACTAAGGCTTTGTGAGCCCGGAGGACCCAGTGCTGGAATAACAGGGGCTTGCGGGTTAGTAGTGAATACTTGAATTTATATTACAGGTAGGTAGCCGTGTTGGTCTGCCATAGTCAAAACAAAACAAAATAAAAAATCCAATAAAAAAATGCTGGAAGGAATTTTTTATTTTATTTTGTTTTGACTTGAATTTATGTTCAGCAGCTCGTCATTTTATTAACTTGATGATATTAAGATAATCTGGAAGCATGGGCAGTGCACTGGAAGAGGCTCCAGCTCAGTTGGAGAGCACAGATGGACAAAATCCCAGGTTCAGTCTTCTGCAGCCTCTCGAGTTAAAAGATTCCTGGTAGCAGAGCTAGGAAAGACATCTCCCGGAGACCTCAAGGCTGCCGCTACATGGACCAATGGTTTCTGACTGGCTGAAAGACATCTCTTTCTTTTTATAAGGCAATATCCCCCCCCCCGCCCCCGGTTTGATAGAATAAAGCCAGTCACATATTTGGCAGAATGCACACTGATAACTAGGCCGACACTCTCCCTTGGCGGCGGCTCCTAGGGACATGTGAGGGTGCAGAGTCAGCGCTTGAGTTTTTGTTGGAAGCTGAACTCAGAACTGCATTAAGCGGAATGTTGAGCCATTTCGAGAGGGACATGAAAATGCCTCCTAAGAGAAGGTACGAGGCTGTAAGCAACATTTTTCGCTTTTTCTCAAGAGCCAGATTTGAAAAGGCACGCAATTTTCTCTCATCCGCTCTTATCCCCCTCATGTTCTGTAATTCCTTCAAAATACCCAAGGAGTAGAGACTGGGTTTCCCCTAACAGCTAGAGCAGATGTTTTGCAAGATGGTAGTTGAGTCCGGTATTATTGGCCATTACAGGCTCCATAGCGAATGCAGTCTTGAAAAATGGGCATACAATATACATCACAATCTAATCAGAAATAATAATCTTGATTACGTTCTTTGCCCTATGCTATGCAAAAGGTCAGGTGAGATGCAAGAAAAAGGTACTTTAAACTATATGTTTGGACAAATTGTGTTTCGTTTCCTTACCTGTGTGTTGATTCGGATGGCCCCAATGGAGGGAATTTCAAAATAATATCCTGTAAAAAAAGAGACAAGAAAGGCATGACACAAAGAACTTTGGAAGTGCATTTTAGCATGGTACCTCTTAACTCATCAACAAACCCTCTTGTGTATCTCATCAGTTTCAGCACACCAGTTACAGGCCCCACAATCAAGCAAGTTGTGCACAATCTCATTGTTTTTAATTAGTCTAAAGTATGGATTGGATTGTGGCCAAATCAGCCTCCTGTTTCTGATCTCAGAGCTTGCTGGTATAAGCCACATTGCATGCTGTTACAACTGGATCTAAGAGATATATATTGTGTATATTAAAGGGCCAGAAAAAGGTGCGGAGGTGGAATTCCTATCCTTCACAAATAAGTGGAAAGTGAAGAATTGAATACACACACACACACACACACACACAGATAAATTAGACATTGGGATCTTCAGAAGATTCCACCACATCTATGGCTAAAGAGGGCTTTCCAGTCACTCTTAAGGGATTTTGGTAGCAGAGTTTTATCTTTCACCCAGTTCCCATTTTAAAACAGATTTTCCCATTGTAGGAAATACAGTGGTACCTCGGTTTTTGAACGTCTATGTTGACGAACATTTCGGGTTTCAAATGCCGTAAACCCAGAAGTAGATGCTTTGGTTTTCGAACACGCCTCGGAAGTCGAACATGCCACATGGCTTCTGCTGAGTGCAAGATCCTGAGGCCTAGCTGTCGGCTACTGAGTTCTCAGTTTTCGAACATTTCAGAACTCGAACAGTCTTCCGGAACGGATTAGGCTAAAAAACCGAGGTACCACTTTAATTGGTGCCACATATAGTGATACCCAGGGCCATTTCATCTCACAATGCCTTTGGGAAAGGACACTACCTTATAATGTGGCCTCCTTTCAGGGAATCCTTCCCCTTGAGGGAAAATGTATATATGCTTCATAAGGCAACCAGGCCCCCGCAACAATGTCCCCAGAACAGTGACGTGCAGTGATTTTTTTTTTTTTGCAGGAGGACAGTTAGGGCCAGAGCATTACAAATATGCCATTGTCATCTTAGCTGGTTCCCATTCCATTTCTGAGCCGAATTCAAAGTGCTGCTTTTTCACTTCACAGCTTGGACTCATGGTATCCGGAGGATTGACCTTTCTGTATATTTTATTATACGTAATACTCCTTAACTTGTTGTTTTTAACATGTTTGTTTTTATTCCATAAGTTGCCCTGATAGCTTTTTACGATCTGAAGAGAAACCAAAGTATACCCTGACCTGATAACTCTTTGTTACAAAAGAGCCTATAAATACTGAGTGAACAACAAACAAACAGCCCTTGGAAAACAGCAGCTTCAGCTACTCCTGCAATAGTTCAAATTGTTTTACAGTCCCAACCACGTAGGTCACCCACCATGAACGTACAGGTCAAGCAAACGCTGAGATGAAGAAGTCCAATTCCTGCTTTTAGGTTTGTTGTTGCAACCTCAGTAATGTCACTCCAGCATTTCTGAAGCCAATAAAAGGTTCACAACAGCGGCAGAAAGAAACATAGCTTTCATTGGAGGCTTGAAAAAGCGTCCAAGGACAGTTACCCAGCAGAGGGAGATTTTCCTTTAAGGCAAGGGAAAAAACACCTCCAGCTTATTTCTCCCTGAGTTAACTGATCTCATGGAAGAGCTGGACAGCAGCCTGATGTCTCTTGCAAACACAAACAAAATGCACATCAGATAGCGGGTGCTGAACCTGCATTGCTTGATCTGCAGCTGCTGCCTGGGATGGTTGTAGCTAAAATCTTCCACGTCTTTCCAAGGGGAATGCCGCGTGATGGAAAGAGCATGAGGCCAACTTGAGAGCAGCAGCAATAATAATAATAATAACAACTACAGTCCATTTAGCATCAGAGGCTTTTACAGCAAATGTCTGTTGCTCTATCTACTGGTCTATGGCATCTGTCCATCAAGCACATTAGCGGACTACTCTACCCAGTGCAACTATTGGCCCATCTATAGCATCTGTGAACCTAGCTGTCCATAGTACTGCCCATCACTCGGCAGCATCTGCCTATTTAGCTACCATATCTGTTTAGTAGCCCCCATATGAACTCTGTATATGACATTTTTATCTATTTCTCTATGACTTCCCTCATTTATGGTAAATTCATCTACAATAAATGAAGGACACTGTGCCATTATTTTCTGTAGACAAGGAAACAGAGGTACTGACAGCAAACAAGTGCCAAATGATGGCAGAATGAATAAGATACAATGGCAATTTCTCTCACAGTGGGATGGTGTGGGGTGCCCCAAAGTTTTCTCCCAAAATTTTGGGGGGTATGCTAATCTACCATGCCCAGTGTGTATAAATGTAAATTAAATGATATTGCAAAACTTCCCAAAGTCTCAATATTCACTGCTCACACAGAAAGCTGCTCCTGGAACTTACTCCTGTTCAGTAATGTAACTGAAGCATGACATAATATGAACTACTAGGCCATAGTTGTAATGGTTGAAAAAGTTACACCGGGGGCAATCAAGAAGGCCAGATTCATATTATGGTGCTTTAATGAACAGCAAACATTTCCCCTCAATACAAATTTTTCTCCTAGAGCTTCTTCTTGCCAACTGTATCATTCTTGTGTCCTATTCAATTGCTGGAATACAATGAGACTGGACTCTTAAATTATATGCCCCTTTTATTCTTGTAAGTAAACTTAAAGTGGTAGCTAGTAACAAACAGTTGGACGTCCCTCTTGTTTTATCTGCCTAAACTCATTTCTTTCTGGTTCAGGAGCGCCTGCTGTTTTCAGTGGAGCTCCTTCCTGCATGTGATGTCACCATTGCTCTCAAAATGCCTTTGATGTCAGAACCAGAGGCCTGGGGGCACTAGCAGCAGGAGATGACAAAGCTCTGGAGAAGCAAAAGCTCACCTCCTCCTCCTAATGCCACTCAGAACAAAGGGCACAGGGAGAGAGAAGGGGAGAACAGAGCCTTCATCCATAGGGGAGGGCACTAAATAGGCTTCCGAAAGGTCACGGAGAAAATACAGGGAGGCAAGTGAAAGCCACAGTTGGGATAGTCATATAGTTGTCAGGGAGGAAAATAACAAAAGGAAACCAAAGCCAACAATAGGTCCTTGACAACATAAATGGCTGCCAAAATCTATTCCTTTGCTGTGGTCTAAACCACTGAGCCTAGGGCTTGCAATCCCCTTGACGGGGTGAGCTCCTGTTGCTTGGTCCCTGCTCCTGCCAACCAGCAGTTTGAAAGCACGTCAAAGTGCAAGTAGATAAATAGGTACCGCTCTGGCGGGAAGGTAAATGGCCTTTCTGTGCGCTGCTCTGGTTTCACCAGAAGCGGCTTAGTCATGCTGGCCACATGACCCGGAAAAACTGTCTGCAGACAAACGTCGGCTCCCTCGGCCAGTAAAGCGAGATGAGCGCCGCAACCCCAGAGTCGTTCGCAACTGGACTTAACTGTCAGGGGTCCTTTACCAGTGGTAAAGTAGATGCTACATGCAATTATATGCAATGAAGAATTTGTGGCTGTAAAAAATGGAAATCAGCCCTGGAAGACCAAAATCTTGAGAATACAAGTAGCATTTCCAAGGAAATGTGGGGTGGAATGTGGCTGAGGAACAATTTGGAGCAGAAATGTGGCTGGCAGAGTTAAGTGTTAAGCAGCTCCTGCTCCAACCCCTTCAATCCAAATAGATGCTTGGGGCTGCTTTTTTGTTTTAAAAAACCCACACAAAACCCACTGGTGTTTTATGATATGCATATGTGACGTCTAGTTCAGAGGTCATCAACTCAGCACCCAAAGGCATCTTGTTGCCCACAAAGGCTTTCACTGGCACCTCTGGGCAGATGCCCCGACTATATTTTCCTGGTACTGAGGAATGCTCCCTGTTGTTATTAGATATCAACAACATAACTGGGTTTGTATGTTGCCAATACAGTGGTACCTTGGGTTACATACGCTTCAGGTTACAGACGCTTCAGGTTACAAACTCCGCTAACCCAGAAATAACACTTCAGGTTAAGAACTTTGCTTCAGAATAAGAACAGAAATTGTGCTCTGGTGGCGCACTGGCAGCGGGAGGTCCCATTAGCTAAAGTGGTGCTTCAGGTTAAGAACAGTTTCAGATTAAGAAAGGACCTCCGGAATGAATTAAGTACGTAACCAGAGGTACCACTGTACTGTGTGATCACCACAGTCAGGGCCAGCAGAACATAGCTGACTTCATACTGTAAGTATAGGGTTACTGGAGGTGGTTGTTACTTTACTTTTTTATTTTGCCATACAGGCCTTTTGTGATTGTTGCCTACAGCACTCTCTAAAAATTCAATATGTGGCCACTGGTCCATAAAGGTTGATGACCTCTGGCCTCCTTTAACCCCAACAGGGTTAACCACAGAGCTTGGTTTCTAAGATGAAGGTGTTGGCAATGCTGTCTTCTAGGAAATCACTCTGATTATTATTTGTTAGATTTCTTGCTGGCCTTCACCAGCCTTCATTATGATGCCCCAGTGTGGCGTACATCATTAGGCAATATCAAAAACAGTTAAAACAGATTACAAGGGCCCCCCGATTAATGCCAGTTGGGTGCAGAAGGGTTTGTTTACTCGGTGATAAGGCGGCCCTCACAAGTACAAGGGAGATAAAATTTGTGCTGCTGTGTGACAAAGTCCTGTAGCACCTTAAAGACTAAGAAATCTATTTTGGCACAAGCATTCATCATCAAAGGCCCCTTATTCTTTATTATTTCCTCAAATGCCCTGGAGTTGAGCCATGACACTGACAACAGTTTCTGGGGCTAAACCCTAGCAAGCTCTGTCTTAGTACAAATTAATTAATCAAGTTAAGCAGTTGAGGCAGGAAACAGTTGTGCCTCTGGCGAAGAGCTCCTCAAGCCTGATCAACAAAATGCTGAAAACAGATTATGACAATTGCTGCTGACATTATTTCACTTGATGTGATGATGTGTGTGTGGGGTGGGTGTGTGTGCAAGGAAGTGGTCAGAAAACGGCAACAGCCACACGTCTGCCTGATATGAGTGCATGCATCAAAGCTCTGGGATGCCTCTCTTGGCAAGCCAGAGGAAACCAAAGCACTTCCATGCATACAAGGACGGGAAATAAAGGCTGCTAAGTAAGATGCCCTGATACATACACACGAAGGCATCCTGAAAAAGCATTGTAATAAATCTGGGATGTAGTACCGTATATGATGAACTTAAAATTTTTTGTTTGAATATAACTTTGTGAAAAATACAGAAGCTTTCCTATTAGGAATAACAGACACAGGTATAGCAAAAGAGGTTCGGAAAATATTCCTGTACACCACAGGCACGGCGAGGACCTTAATTGCCAGAAATTGGGAAAAAAGAATTTGTGCCAACAAAAAAGGAATGGCAGGATAAATTAATAGATTATACTGAATTGGCCAGATTAACAGAGACAATTAGGGGACAACCTAGACAAGAATTCCCAAAAGAGGATTACTTTACCAAACAGTGCCCCAAAATATGCGCCTGGACTTGTTTCGATTAATTTCTATAGGAGACTTTGCGGTTTTTAAAGTCATAATTAGGAAAAATTGTAATAATTACATATAAAAGAAACAGTACACAAGAAGTAAATAAGGAGGCCATTTACAGGATAAAGGAAGTCTTTTATTCTTAGGATATTTTGTGTGTGTAAGGGGATAGGAGTTTAATTTTGATAATTAAATGTCAGTGGTGGTGGGTTTGTTTGTATGTATGAGTTGTTGTGGACTATGTTGTAAATAAAATGAAATAAAAATAAATTAAAAATAATAATTTGAACCTCAATGAGAATTAGCTACCACATGTACAGGTGATAGAAAGTTACCACAACTCAGGTGAGGCTGAAAAGGCCAGGAACCGAAGGAGAGAAGAAGAGAAATAGGAATTTGAGCATGAATGACCAAAGGTTTTCTCATGGGATAGGACAATGGGAAGATGGATTACTGCAAGCCCAAAGGTTCACAGGCCTCCACCATCTGCTGACAGATACAGGAGGTGTGAAAGGAAAGCCAGAGCTGCTGAACAAAAGGGCAGATGAGGCAATCTTGGATAAATGAGAGGCTGAGACAGGAGGCTACAGATACAGAGGAAGGTGAGGGAGATTAAAGGGGACTGAATGTGATGAACAAAGGGAACTTCAGATGGCAGGGAATGGGAGGGGTGGACAGCAGGGAACGAGAGGGAAGCCTTTGTAAAGCATAGGCAGTTGCTGCCATACTGGTCTTGCAGAATAAGAGACAAAATATGGAAAGTGATATCCTAATCTGTTAGCATAACAACATGCAAGCTTTTAAGTTACACAGAACCCTTCATCTGTGTAACATGCGACCTTGCTTACTTTTAAAGAAGCAAAAAGAGATCCAGTACAATAAACTACTACTGATCCAAGTGACTTTTAACTGGCGTGGTCTTATTTTATTCAATATGCTGCTGATCTGTTGATTTACTGTTTTATAACTGCTTCATTGGGGTTTTGATCATTTGTTTTTGCTGGCTGTTTTATATTTTAAGATGTTGCTTATCTCTGAATTTTGTAATTTTAAAAAAGTTTAAACAATACTATATCTTTCAGTTTTGTGCTTTATAATTGTGGTCTGATGCAGAATGCATGGCTCCAACCTCAAACCCTGCACATTTTTTTTTGCTTCCCTCCTCCCTCCATTGCTTTGTTCACAATCTAGCTTGACGAAGAGTTCTGCAGAACTCAAAAAGCTTGCATTTTGACTTGGCTAATAAAGGCATTGCCCTACTGTGGATTTTGGAATTTGTTTAGAAAGGTAGCCAAAAAATGTTTTGAATGCACACACACAGTGCTTTATCCCATTTTTCTCCCTGCCATTTCCCCTCCAACCTAGATCTGCATCTTGCTATTCCCCCAGTCCTTTTCAGGCATGAGAGCTGTGAGGAGGTGGAGCTATGGAGTGGTGGCACCTTCACAATGGAACACTTGGTCTTTATTTCACCCTTACCCTGTTTACCTTTCACTGACAAGGGAAAACTTGGTGTGTTCCCCACAGGATTACCTGGATGTTTTTAACAGCTGCTGTTTCCACCCTGATTATGAATTCATTTTATCATGCGATGCTCCCTGATTCTTAGTGCGTGTCTGGTTTCTTGATGATGATGATGATGATGATGATGAATGATTTCTTTATGTTTGCTGCTTAGAGCCCAAAATTTTGACTGTTTTACAACAAGGGTAGGAATCCTTTTTAGCCTGGGGGAGGCATGTCCTTGTAGCTAACCTTCTAGAGGCCACATCCCAGTGCTAGGTAGGGCTAATGCAAACAAGTGCATGAGGCAACGAGGGGGTGCAGGGAGTTGGATGGCGAAGTCCCCATAAGATTGTCTCCAGCCCGTGCGCCAGAGGTTCCCCCACCTCTCTTTCATACACTGTTTTGGGTGCCACCTCTCAGTAGAAATATGGCCTGTAAATGCTAAAATATATAAACAAACAAAAATATTATATTTATCTGCAGCTATAATTAGTGGCAGCGTGCTGGGAAGGCTCTTGTTTTCTCTGTGCTGCAGCTGTGCAGAATATTCAGCCAAGCAGTACATACTGTGACAGAATGCTTGCTGTTACAGAAACTTCCTCCCTATTTCTAGTAGGCTTCCTTTCTTTGCCAAAGAGCAAAGAGCTTTGCCCAAACTGTGTATATAGTTTGCTGCTGAGATGTTGGCCTCAGGTTTTCCTTAGGTGAGCAGACAGACAGCAGCTGGTTCTCTTGGCTGAGCTCTTGATAGCCATGGAACGAGTTAGCCCAGTGGACAGAAGCTCATCCGTTGGCGTCTCGGAATGGCGAGTGAAGACAAGATCATCTATGATCTATTTTCACAAACTAATGTTAGAGTGGATTGGGGAGGGGGACTCCATCAAAATAGCATTTAGACAACAAAATGATTCTTTCGAACTAGAAAACAAAAGATGATTGTGTAATAAGTACATTTTCACCAAAAATATACCCCAGAGTTTCATTATAATGTTCCCCTAAAATTCAGCTTTTGGGTTATCAGGAAAAAAACCCTGTTAAGTGTTCTGGAAGGAGAGAAAAGGGAGAACAGACAGTGAGGATGGAAGTCTCATTAATGCATGTAAGTTGAGATATGAATGATGGGACAGGTCAGGTTATAGATCTAAGAATGTATAAATGAAAGTGAGTTAATTCACAACCCCTGCTACCTATGTTGGGAAGATGTGTTCTCGGGCACTGGGTGCCTGAAGAGTTTTTGTTCAAGGTCTGATGTAATAGCTGCAGACTACTCACTGGATTAATCCGATGACTTAGAGACCAGGAGATCTAGCTGAAGTATAAAGTTAAACAAATAGGGGCTATTAAAATGGTTGCCCCAATCCGGACAAGGTGATGCTCCCTTGGAGAGAGACACTGGCCTATTTTTAGAATCACTTTAGGATCAGGAACGGTGGATGGAGATGTTGTCTATCAACACTGCATTACTTTCACCTGGATGTGAATCGGAACGTGGATTTCCATCCACTTTCTGATGCAAATGGCTATGCATAACTACAGGTGACTGCAGGTGATGTGGAAAAAGTAAGTTCAGACAAGGGCCTTGGAATGTGGAGCTATTAGGGTCAATTTATGCAAGATACAGGGTATGCAAACATCAGTTACCAGTACCATGTTCCACATGCAACATTCCTTTAAAAAGTATACAGTGGACACTCGGGTTGCAAATGCGATCCATGCGGGAGGCGTGATCACAACCCGCAGCGTCACATCTGTGCACATGCAGGTTGCGATTTGACGCTTCTGCGCTTGCGCAAAGAGCGATTTAGCACTTATGCGCATGCGCGAGCACCAAAACCCAGCAGTAACCTGTTCCGGTACTTCCGGGTTTGGCGCGGTGCGCAACCCAAAAACATGCAACCTGAAGCGGCCGTAACCCGAGGTATGACGGTACTTAGAATATGTGCCATTTCTTGATTCTGGATGCCGGGTGGGCTGACTCAAGATTGTTCACATCAGAGATTACCGGTTCTTGAATAAGAAATGTTGCTTGGCCTTCACTGTCTTCATGCACATATCACACTAATCATGCTGATTATGTAAAGCTAAACCAATTAAACTATGAATAATAGCTGAACATCACTGGCTCAGTGGAGCGAGTTGCTTATACTGGTCTACTCTGGAAAACTGAAAGCTAACTTTCCCCTCCACAATTCTGCCAGCAGAGGATAGTTTCTCCCCTCTCACATTCTGCTTGACAGGCTAACAAGAGGTAATTCTGTACTTAAGCCACTCTCCCTACCTTTGTTAGCACATGCCATCCACTGCAGAGGAGTGACGTCATAGTTATGCTGTCCAACAGAAAAGGTGAACACTCGCACCTGTGAAAAGGGGGGAAAAATAGTGATTTCTTTTTAATAAAGAAAATAAAATTAGTAGCATCCTTCAATAACCGTGGAGGGTTTGCCAACACCCCAGCCCATAAATGAACACGTTTTGCATCTGAAATGCAAGCACCTGTAAAGGAAAATGGCAGATAGAGATTCTACAGGTAAGTACTTACTAGGGACTTATCTGTGTGACCAATGGCTGCATGATAGCTGCATGGCACCTCCCTCCCTCTGGCCATGCATCTCCTGCACCAAATACAATTTTTTAAAATACATTTTCTAACATGTGGCAAAAGTTTGATCTTGCACATGGTGGCAGCTGGTTGCACCCAACTAGCCGAGTATAGCCAGGAAGCTAATACAAAAAAGGAATGTTCAAGCAGCTACCATGCCTTCCAGTTTCCCCGTGCTACGATAAATGCTTGAATGGTGCAGTACATGCTCTGTAGCTGGGTGGCTTCATGTACTCTGTAATTTATAGCCTGCTGCTTGGAAGCACAGTGATCTTGATCATTGCTCCTATTGTAGTGATAACTAGAAAACCAGCAAAACAGTCAAAGCTTACACCGTGCTAAATAGTAGAATGGAAATTATTTATTTGTAAATACAAATTCTCCAGAAGGAACAAGGTGTCTCACAACATTATAAAAGCCATCGACAATGTTAAGCCCTTGATGTACTTAACTAGGGGTCTGTTCCTACAACCACTGGATGGGCGGCAGTTGTGGAAAAAATGCTAACACATGCTGGCCCCCATCAGCTGTGTGTACCAGATACCATGATGCACCCACCCTTCGGCACAAGCAAGCAGGTGCCACTTTTCTTGCGGTGGTATGGCAGAAGCAGAACCCTGTGTGTTGTGGCAACTGCCCATGTGTTTTCAAGCAGCAGCCACGAATCCAGTGGCCACCTGGATTGGTCCTAAGATCAAGTACCTGGTGCAAGTGAATATGGCTGTTCATCACTTACCAGTTCATGTTGATCACTTAACAATTCGTATCACTAAAATAAAGTGCTTAAATTATGCTGGACATCATTGTGCTGCTATTCAGCAACACCTTTGCACAGATGCATGTCACAGAAAGAACTATTCTGTCTGGCTGTCAAAGCCAGGAGCTACTCGTTTCCCAATGGCACAATAAAGAAACCTCAGTTTTCAAGCAAAATGAGGTAAGCAGATTGAAAAGCAACAAGTTGAAAAAACCACATTCCTGAACGAAATGTGTTTGGGATGCAGGTCCAACTGTTAGGTTCTAAATACATATGGTTGTATCCAGTCTTAGTCTTATGCAGAGTTTGGGCTCAGCAGACATTTATCATTGTGAGATGAGTTGCAAGCTAAACGGACAGCCATTCCTGAACCCGTTATGTGGGTGGAGAGACCTCTATCCCCCGAATCAACAGGCCCACAGGAAAACTTGTGCTTATTATTTACAGATTATCTGGGATGGGTCTTATCACACAAGTGCTAGAGGACTGGACTCTCCATCAAATGGGGTCAAGAGGGGATAAATTTGACTCCCACTCTACTATTGGTAAGAGTTGCTACGGTACTGTTGTAAGCAGTACCCACTCCCTCAATTTCTTTCCTCCATTGCCTGCATGCAGGTACAATGAGTTTGGAAATAGAATAAAAACATGGAAAGGTGATTTTCTGTGTGCAAGCCATGAATCATAAAGTGTAGATGCTTTGAGGGAACTGTGCATCTTACTGAAAAGCATCAGGATGGCTATGAAATACTAGTGAAAGTAGGGAAGACGTTCATGAGCCAGAAACTGGATTTTGCTTTGGTGTAGCATTTCACTGCTCTTTACTGTTCTGCAAACTGCTGGACAAGGAAGAAGATGTTTCAGTACAGTATCCCATTTCTCACTATTGAGATCTCTCATCTGGTTTAAAAACAACACATGTTAGAGATCACACCCATTTCCTTTCCTTTTTGTATATAGGGAGGGAGAAAGTAAGTCCAAGCCATTTGAGTACTTCCACCCAGCAGGCTCGTGTGTGTGTGTGTGTATACACACACCCATGTGATGAAATATCTTCCAAACTCAGGAGTGTTGACAAAGATTACCTTTTCCTGTCGCAACAGCCTGTGCAAAGTTTCAAAGGAAGTTGTGTCCACCTTTTTTGGCACTTCAAGGTCGGTGCCGGTAATAAAAACATTGCCAGCGTGTTAGACGCCCCATTAAAGGGGCAGTGGCTCAGTGCGGGAGCAGACAGGCAGGAAGATCAACTGTCTAAATAGCTCACATCAAATGAGGCGGAATCCTGCAATAAAGCATGAGTTAGCCACTTCCCCTTGTTCCCGTGACTGAGCTGATGCAGGTCACACAGCTGGTTCCTCAGCTATTCGGTGCTGTGTCTTGACTCATTTATAAGGTTCCATATGCAAAGATCTGGGTGGGTTGGTGCTGTCTTCCACCCCTCATTGGCTCATGCACAGATTCTATCTGGGAAAGCTAATAACAGTTTAAGCAGGTGAAGAAGAGGCACAGTATGACTCCACCTGCCTCCTTCCCTGGCATAGTTCAAGCCTCCATATGGTACATTCGTGCCAAATGAAGAAGCACGGAATAAGGGAGGCAAAGTGCACACTATTGCATGTATTAAGTCTGGGATATGTTTTGGCTGCAATACAGCCATTTTGTGTAACAAAGGTCTGTCAGAGGCAAAGCTTAAACTTTCAGAGAAAGACAAATTCACCTAATGCACCCCACCAGCAGAAGCCTGACACAAGGGCTTCCACTTGTACAACGGGGCTTTCCCCCTGTGTCCCCCCCAAAAAAATAGGCCCGGGGGGACTCCCAGAACATTGTACAGGGGAAGGGGGATTGTTCCATATGGCAAGCTGCTATGCTTGTGCAGATGGAGTGCCTGTAATAGCACACCATTAAATCCCCCACAAAGACTTCTATGGAATATGTATGGGAAGCTACTCACACAAGTAGCTCTTTCCTAACAGACAGCAGAAAAATCTATTTCCCTTTCCTGCTCCAGGTAGAAATCAAATTTACAATGCTTTTGCACTGGCAGCACAACAATGACGAACCCTTCTATACCTGAAACTTGAAATTGGGAATTTCTTTCCCATAAAGGCGAGTGGATCCCACTCCACCCCCCCATCCCTTGTAGGCAGCAACATGAGTGAGACCATTTGGGGATCTAGCTTGCCAGATGCTGTGAGTGAGTGGCTTGTTTTGCTCTCTGACTGATTGAGAGCCAGCAACACTTATCTACAATGGCATGGTAATTTACTTCATAACTAACAAGTTACCTTAATCGGAATCAACAGCGTTTTCCATCTCTAGCTAAGAGCTGCTTCACACATTATGACATTACATGCTGGAAAACTGTAATGCATTTAACAGCCCTGTCAGAATTTTAGCTAAGACAGGGTGCTATTTTGGCATTCATTTTCTTATATGCTTGACTTTATATTCTGGTTTTACCTAGATGGACCTGCTTGCTTAAACTTGTGTCCTGTAAAAAAAACACAAACATCTGGATTAAGGCCTGTGCATATTGTGTGTGAGGGGGGAATTTGGGTTCCAGTGGGGAAGGGTCTCATTGCTCTGCAGACAGGTTCAACACTGTGATGGAAGGCTTAGACGACTTAACTGTCTCCCTTAGTTGTCTCCCTTCAACAAGAAGAGAACAGACACAGAAACAGAAAATCCCTGACTCCATCCAGATACAACAAAGCCTAGTGTTGTCTAGTAACAAAACAAAATAATGGCACTAACCACACGCATGCGATCCTCCTCCAAGCTTTGCTGAAGATCAGGGATAGCTAATGTGCTGCCCTCTGGGCGTTATAGGACTACAGCTGCCATTGGCCCCAGCCTTCATGACCAAGCAACAGGGATGATGGGAGCTGTAGCCCAACTATTATCTGGAAGGCACATTGTTGGCTACCTCTACCACTACTGTAGATCCACAGAGAATGAGGTCTCTCTGCGCACAACTGTTAAGTGGGTCAAAACTCAGGTCTGCAGCCTATAGCTCAGAAAAAACACTCTTGGGACAAGAGAGAAGCCTGAAAATTAGCTCTTGCCTGATAACTGAAGATAATAACGGGATATATTTATAGTATCTTTAAATGGTGAATCACAGTATATTGCTAGTCAAGGGAGAGACAATAATCACAAGCAAACTCTGAAGTAAACAGCATCCCTGGCCTTGCCAAGCCACTTGCCCCTGTAATGAGCAACTCCTGACAGAGGAGCTGGAACTAAGGTAGGCGGGAGTAGCCAGAAGAAATGCTACGGTGCAGCCTCAAGGTCAAACAGCACATATTGCAGGACATTGCTGGTGTACCACCCACCCTGATGCCCAATGGCCTGCCTGACCAAGGTTGTCTCCAGGGTCACATTGGACACTACTGTTTTGGGTGGCATCAACATCATGCTGAGGCTGCCTCAGGGCTAGCTTGAGTTTGCATGGCATCCATGGGACTAACTCAGATAGTTATCACCCCAATGCACAGGGCGAGGCATACTCTCAGGCAGGAGTCAGCAACCTTTTTCAGCCGTGGGCCAGCCTACTGTCCCTCAGACCATGTGGTGGGACGGACTATATTTTGAAAAAAATAATGAACTAATTCCTATGCCCCACAAATAACCCAGAGATGCATTTTAAATAAAAGCACACATTCTACTCATGTAAAAACACGCTGATTCCCGGACCGTCCGTGGGCTGGATTGAGAAGGCGTTGGGCCGCATCCCATGGGCCTTAGGTTGCCTACCCCTGCCAGGTCAGGACTGGCTCATCGGCAGGTCAGAATGGAGACACAGAGACTCAAAGTAAACCCAGCTTTTTATTCAAGAAAATAGTATACAAGCAGAGAGCATGGAGGCACAGCTTCCCTCAGTGGCAATGTTGCCAAGATTGGCTCTTGGCCCTTGATGCTTCCTCCTAAACCTCCTCCAATGGATGTTTCTCAAACTGGTGTAAACTCCAGTGGGGAGGGCGCCCCCATGGGCTTTCTGAGCTTTCTGTTCAGCTACATGCAAAGCCCTGTGTGACCTTGGAGTCAAAGGGGGAGGGGAGCTTTCTACAGTGTGACCGGGCAGCTGCTGAAAAGCTGGTGCAGCTTTTGTCCCTTCCTCCTCCTCTTTTTCAGGTCTCAGACTGAAGTGTCTCTGTCTGCACCCTCTTCTGCCCTTGAAAGGCTTTCTGCCTCTAGCTCTTTTCTTTCCCTCAAGCCTGTTGCTTCTTCCGCCTCCCAGCCTCCTTCCTCCTCTGACGTGTCTTCAGAGTCCCGCCACCACAATTCTGGCTGTGAGCCTTCTTTCTCTGCTGCTTCCCTGGGGGGCTCTTCAGCTGGAGCCTCCCACTGCTCCTCTTCAGCCAGCCAGTCCTTGACAATTACACTTGACTTAGTCTTTCTTGTAATGGTAAGAGTGGTGGTCGTAATCCCGTTGCCATAGTCAGACTAGTTCTTGTGGCATTTCAAGGATACATTTGCTCAGCTCCATAGCACTTTCAAAGCAGTAGTTCTTGCAAATACTGTTGGCGTTGCCCAGTACAGAATTTATGGGATCTGCTTCAGTTTTTGAGACCGAATAATGTAGACAGGACCTTTGCAATGATGTGACCTGCTTCTTGTTCTCTTTACCCATGTCCATCCTGGCTGGTGAAAGCCAGCTGGGGAAAATGGATTGGCAAGGTGGGTCCAGAGTGAGGTAAACATGCAATGGAGTGGTGCCTGCTGTCCTTAAACAGGCAGTAGTGCATCGATTCCTAAATAAATCCATCCTGGACCCTGTGGTTTATAACAACTACTGCCCAGTGACAATCTCCCCCTTCTTGGGCAAGATTGTGGAGAGTGGTGGCAGAGCAGCTGCAGAAGTTCCTGAAGGATGCAAGTTATCTGGAGCCATTTCAGTTTGGCCTAAGGCATGGTTTTTGGGATTCAGTCAAACTTGGTCACCCTGTTGGATGACCTGTACCAAGAGCAGGACAGGGGGAATGTGTTTATGACAGTAAGAGCTGTTCAGCAGTGGAATGGGCTCCCTTGAAAGGTGGTGGACTCTCCTTCCTTGGAGGTTTTTAAGCAAAGGTTGGATGGCCACCTGTCATGGATGCTGAGATTCTTCCATTGCAGTGGGTTGGGCCAGGTGACCCTTGGGTCCCTTCCAATTCTCAGATTCTAAGATTCTATGATTCTATGTTCCACATCTTTTGAGACCATTGATCATGGTATCCATCGGTACCAGCTCTGTAGGATGGTATTGGGAAAACTGTTTCACAGTGGTTCCACTCCAGGTAACAGCATTGGGAGATTGTCTCAGCCCTATGATCCTTGTGCTATGGTGCCCTGCACAGCACGATCCTGTGTTACCAGTGCTGTTCAACATCTACAAGAAGCATTCGGGAGTGGCTATTATGAGTTTTGGGCAAAGTGCCATCAGTACAGTACATTGATGACACACAGCTTTTTTTGTCCATAACATGGACATGAGTCAGAAGAGGCAGAATGTGATCTGGACCATTGTCTGGGCACAGTGGCGACCCGGAGGAGGGCAAATAAACTGAGTTTGGGCCCTGAGATAAGGAAGGCACAGTGTGTGGGTGCTTCCCATGTCTGAGAGATGGGCCATTTGCCTGTCCTGGACAGGGGTTCATTCCCTCTGAAAGAGCAAGTCCCTAGTTTGGGAATACTTCTGGATCTGTCTCTGTCCCTTGAGGTTCAGGTAGCATTTGTTCAGGAGTGTCTTTCAGCTATGGGTGCTATGCCAACTACAGCTATTTCTGGACAACAATAGATTCATTTACTGGTAACCCAGGACTTGATAATTGTAGTGTGTTCTGTGTGGGGCTACACTTGGGCTTGGTTTGAAAGCTCCAGCTGATGCAGAATGCTCTGGCTAGACTGTTGATCGGGACAGACTACTGCCTGCTCATAACACTGGTGATTAAAAGCTTGGACTGGCTGCTCATATGTTATTGTGTCAGTTTTAAGATTCTTGTTTTAGTTTACAAGGGTTTTAACAGGATACCTTAAGGACTGCCTAATCCTTTATATCCCCCCCCCAGTCAATGAAGTCTTTGGGGTAGTCTTTGTTTATCTCTCCCCCCGCCCAATGGCTTAGATCCACCAGAAGCTGTGCATTCAGAATTAGTACAATTCTGTGAAACCCCCTTTCAACTGAGATTAGACTAGGTCCCCTCCAATTTAAACACTCACTGTCTTGTTAGGCCAGTTGTACTTCTCAAACACATCTTGCACTCGATCTTCTCCTCCGTCAGTGAACATCATGATCATCTTATTGCAATTGGCTCTTGTGATGTTGGACTGCAAATGGGAAGCAAATATTTGAGTGAGTGCACAACTCAGAACCAAAGGCAATGCCCTAGAAAGGATTGTGGGAAGAGAATGCCAAATATGTGTATATGTATATTTAATAAAAAGGTAAAGGGGCCCCTGAACATCAGGTCCAGTCGGGTCCAACTCTGGGGTTGCGGCGCTCATCTCGCTCTATAGGTCGAGGGAGCCGGCATTTGTCCGCAGACAGCTTCCGGGTCATGTGGCCAGCATGACAAAGCCGCTTCTGGAGAACCAGAGCAGCACACAGAAAGGCCGTTTACCTTCCTGCCAGAGCGGTCCCTATTTATCTATTTGCACTTTGATGTGCTTTCGAACTGCTAGGTGGGCAGGAGCTGGACCTTCTGATCAGCAAGCCCTAGACTCTGTGGTTTAACCCACAGTGCCACCTGGGTCCACATGTATGTTTAATAGCCTTTGCTTAAAATAAAGCATAGAGGGGGCAGCACCAGCATCGTGATTGCATTTTTTTTCAGAGAAACGATCTGGTTGGATGGGTGGCTGATGAGTGTGTGTGTATGTGAGTGAGAGAGAATATGAATGAGTGAGGTATGTGTATATGTAAAAATGCAGTTCTCCTCTCACAATCTTTAAACGTGGAAGCGATCTCTACAGTAGATAAATCCCCACAGTTATCGGGTTTACAGGCATATCAGGGCTAGTGAAGGGGAAAGTAGGATTCAAATTAGTGGCAGCAGACACACACACACACACACACACACACAGAGAGAGAGAGAGAGAGAGAGAGAGAGAGAGAGAGAGAGAGAGAGAGAGGTTTGTGTATGCACAAGCACGTGCTTCTTTACTTGTAAAAGAGAATGGCAGACACTAGACATAGATGTGCTTGCAAATACAGAGGCGTACACAGAGTAAATGCTGGGACTACAGTTTCCTGCCCTTTCCCAGCCACATCTTCAGCCCAAGAAACTGGCAGTGAGGGATCTGTTTTCTTTAGCTGCTTCTCCAGGGGTGAAGGTGGTGCAGATGAACAGGGAGAAGGAGGGGTTGTCTGGACGGAAATTATGTTGTGGCTATTACCGCTCGGCGATTAATAGGGCTATCCGTCTTTATTTTGCCCAACGTCACCGTGGCCTGCCTGAGCCGAGCCCTCTCAGATAGGCCATGCTACCTTTCTAATGAAATAGAAGAGGCAGCTGCTGCCGCCGCCATTAAAACTTAAGTGTCAGCCACTGATGCTTTTCATTTATCTGGGGAGAAGCAGGCTACACCAATGCCCTGTCCCAGTATAGCTCTATTCTTAAGGCACATAGACCACCCTCCCCCCGGCCCTACAATGTCAGGGAGAATAACATGAATGCTCCCAGCCCTCCTCGCCACTTTGCAGCTGCTGTGTCATTGGGTTGTAGGTGCTGGGAATGCAATGCTGTAAGAACAATCTCCAGAGATGGATTGTTGGTTACAGAGGAATTTCCTCCAATTCCAACAGTATCCGCTCCTCCAAATTAGACTCATAAACAACTGTTTCTTTTTCTTTGCTTATGCCAATGCCTCAGAATGTTATTTATCCCATTATTATTATTTTTGCCCTGCTCTTCCTCTAAGAAATAAATGGTTCCTCTTCCCATTTTATGCTCACAACTATCCAAAGAGGTATAGGTTAGGATGACAGTCAGTAATTAGCACAAGGATTCCCAGTGACCTTCGCAGCTGAGTGGGGATTTGAATCTGGGCCTCTCCCTGGTCCTAGTCTGACAGGCACCCACTCACTGTGTGAACAAAGGAGCCATGAATTAGTGGATGAGCCATAAAGGACATTTGTCATGATGTGTGAAGAAGAATCTGGAAGGTGGGTGATGTGGTAATGTTGCAATAGTATGTGCGAGTCTGAGACATACCTCTACAAAGTCCCAGGAAGCTTCTCTGCTACTCATGCACCTCAGGGCCAAACTAGAGGAGTGATGTGAATGCATGTCCAATGCCTTCTCCTACCCCAAGCCAGGGGAGCAATTTGGATGGGGGCTCTGGAAAAACTGAAGCCCCTCCCCATCCCATGACGCTAATGATCCTAGCCCTGTTTATGCACCTTCAACAGCACGCCTAGTTTGGTCCTCACCTCCACAGCCCCATATTCACACATCTTATTTGGAATCCAGATTTCCTCTCTTTGTAGTCCTTCCCCTGCCCCACTCTTGAGTTCACACCCTGTGCTTACATTTTGCAACTGTTCAAAGGCATATTCAAAGCCGGCCTTGTAGTCCGTGGTTCCTTGGGCCTCCATTAAATCCACCTTTTCTTTGAAGACCTTCTTGTTGCGAATATTTGCCTGGACTAAATGCTTGAAGCAAGATACAGGCTGTGCATTTTGGTTGAACTGGAAGACAAGAGGTAAGAGAGGTGCAGTGCATTAAAGGAGGCGAGAAGGCAATGCAAAAGTTGTGAACCGCATCCACCCTTCCCCATAACGCTGTGTCTTGTTTCGTTAATAACGGAACCATGGATGTTTTAAGCAATACAGATGCAAGGCTATCTTTTGTTCTATTAGCAGTCTCAGCAACCTACATGGACAGCTCAGGAAGTTAGTTGGGAGGCAAGCAAGGTCAAGAGTCAGGTGCTACTGTCAGTAGACACTTGCTACCTTCTCACATACATTCTAGCTCAGTCCATTGGGACTTTTCCAAGTGACAAGGCAATTGTAGATGTGCCGAGTGGTTTGGGGATGACCGGTGGCAAGCAGAGGTCTGCTCTTCCTTCAAAGGCCCCCCAATAAACATTTGGGAGTGGTGATAAACTGCATTTAGCACATCAAAGTGTGAGAGGAGGTGCCTTGAAACTGTAGCTCAACTGCAGTTCAACTGGTGCTGATTTTCTGCCATCCTGTTTTGAGGACTGGCCAATGGTTATGCTCCTCCAAGATCTGCTGCATATTTTTGCATCGCTGGACATACCCAAATGGCAGATTTAAGCAGAATTAAAGCAGATAACCTTAACAGTTGTAGCTCTTTTGTGGGAAGGAAGGACAGCCGGGCACATCAAACAGAAATTTCTCTTTGCCTTGTCAGCTGCAGTTCACAGGATTCCCCCTTTGGGGAAAGGCAAATGACAAAGTATATAAAATGGACATGTTTGTAATGTAGATATGACCACAACGAGAGACTCAAAGGGAACCAAGGTTCTGCCTGAAAACACACCATACATTCAAAGCACATGGCTCCCCCCAAAGAATCCTGGGAACTGTAGTTTGTTAAAGGTGCAGGGAATCAAAGCTATGCGAGGGGTAAACTACAGTTTCCATGATTTTTGGGTGTGCTTTAAATGTATGGTGTGTACACAGCCTCCAACTAATAGTTATCCTTTACTTCTTCCATGAATTTAGGGTGGCAAAGATGGGTGACCCCCATCCTTTTATCTTCTCAAAAACCCTGTAAAGTTTGTTATTCTGAGAGATGGTGACTGACTCAAAGTTATCCAGTAAGTGTCATGGTCAAGTAGAAATTTGGAGAAGTTGCCTTGGCATGACCACGAACCTTCTTACGGTTCCAAATGAACAAAGGATATATGGAAGGTATTTTGGGCAGCCCTCCTATGCCCCCACCCCCTCTGTGAATGCAATATTCACAGTCCATTGTCCCAAATGCACAAGGCGAGAAAGGGAATCGAGTTGGAACAAAAAGGTGTGAGGAGAGGCGAGGGAAGTAAACAATGGGCATAAACATGCTTTTCAGCCCCTCTGCTGAAGGACAGGGTCTTCTTATAATGAGGGCCACATTACTCCCCCCCCTCTATAGGTTTAGATTGTGGAGGAATTCATTGGCATTAACAGTATGATGTGATTTCCACACACACACACACACACACACACACACACACACCCAACCACCACTCAATGCGCAACTGAGAACAGAATGAATTTGCTGAGAGAGAAAGCTGTGATTACCTGAACACCTCCAGGCATGTTTTCTGCAGGACATTTCGGTGGCTTATCACAAGGTCACAGGCCCAGTTAAGAGCATGCCCTGTGCTAAGCTCCTGTTAGGAGAGGGCTGACTTTCCACTCAGAGAGTTTGGCCATGCGGGTGAAGCGAGAAGGCATTCATTTTTTGCTTATGGCTTAGTTTGCTGGAAATATGGAACATTCATTTAGGAGGCAGTGAGCCAGCAAAAGTAACGAGGCTAGACTCGTTAATTAGCAGAGCTCCAGCACAGGCATGTTCCATGCCAGACAGCAGGCACGTGACGCAGAGAATGACAAGAGCTCTTCATTTTCCTCCCGATATGACTTTCTTTAGGCTCACAGAGGAATAAAGTTGCAGAACTTTTTTTCAGTGAAAAGAGGAGCAGACTTAATTTGGGCCAAGGCTATAACTGATCAGGGCTTAGCAGCAATGCTATATAGACATCCGCCCTATAACATGAAGCAGCAGTAAAGAAGACATACCTTTGTGTCTACAAAAAAATTGCCTTACCACTAACCACAACCCTTTCCAAGGCAAAGGGGATGGTTTCCAAGCAGGCATTAACTCTAGCATCTTGCATTATAGAAAGCAAATACTGGCTCCAGAGCATAGGAGGAGGCATCAGAGACAAGGGTTGTCCTGACCTGTTCTTTGACATTCTGCCCTTGAAAAACTCATCTGAGGCAGGCAGTACACAATGTTTATTCTCAGCCTATGGGATCACTGTCTACAGCACAGGTGGGCAAACTTTTTGGGCCAAGGGCTGTATGTGGAGGTTGATCAAGGGCTCACAGCCATATATGCGTGCACCCACTCATCCACCCACACGTGGCCTGCTCTCTCTCTCACACACCCTAAACCCCTCCTTCCATTCCCAGCAAATGTTAAACACACACACACACACACACACACACACACACACACACACACAGCTGCATGAGGAGGGCAGGGTGGGGAGGGGGAGCAGTGAGGTTATGCTCCCCCTTGATTATTGTAACTCGCTCTACACGGGGCTGCCCCTGAAGCTGACCCAGAAACTCCAGCGGGTGCATAATGCCGTGGTGAGGCTCCTCATGGGGTTTTTGCCACGGGATCACATTCATCCAGTGCTCTACTAGCTGCACTGGCTCCCAGTGGAGTACAGAGTCAGGTTTAAGGTGCTGGTTTTGACCTTTAAAGCCCTATGCGGCTTAGGACCCTCGTACCTAAGGGACCGCCTCTCCTGGTATGTCCCGGGTAGGACCTTAAGGTCCTCAAATAATAACTTTTTTGAGGTCCCGAGCCACAAGGATGCTAGGTTGGCTTCAACTAGGGCCAGGGCCTTCTCAGTACTGGCCCCAACCTGGTGGAACGGTCTGTCACAAGAGACCAGGGCCCTGAGGGATTTGGCATCTTTCCGCAGGGCCTGCAAGATGGAGCTGTTCCACCTGGCCTTTGGGTTGGTTTCAGTTTAACCCTGATGTTTCATTCTTTTGGTGTGATTGGTGGGCTACTTAAAAATGAGGCTGCAGTCTAAATTAAATTTTAAATTGTATTTTAATCTGTATTTTAATGAATTGTTTTATGTTTTTGTTGTGATTTTATTGGTGTTAGCCGCCCTGAGCCCTGTTTGGCGGGGAAGGGCGATGTATAAATAAATAAATAAATAAATAAATAAATAAATAAATAAATAAATAAATAAAATAACGCTGTCCCCTATGCTGCTATTAGCATTGTGGGGACAGATATTTTGACTGCATGAGCTTAAAATCTACCCCCACTGCAGCCCATCCCAGTGTCCCTTTGCTGTGTAGCACTGCAGGAACAGCAGCCTTTGCCCTGCTGCTCAGCATACGGCTGCTCGGCTGGGCAGTGGAGAAAAGTGGCCAGGGCTCCCTGGGGCTTGGTGGTCCAAACCTAAAGGCGACCATGGGCTGGGTTGCCCATCTGTGTTCTAGAGCAGAACCAGGCATAGACAAGTGCAGGAGGCAAAACTGCTTGCTGATGTAGCTGCCGCTGCCACCTATACTATTGGTTAATTAGTTAACCGCTTAATGAAGGGGTCAGCAAACTTTTTCAGCAGGGGGCCAGTCCACTGTCCCTCATACCTTGTGGGGGGCAGGACTATATTTTGTAAAAATAAATAAATGAACGGATTCCTATGCCCCACAAATAACCCAGAGATGCATTTTAAAAAAGACACATTTTACTCATGTAAAAACACGCTGATTCCCGGACCGTTTGCGGGCTGGACTGAGAAGGCGATTGAGCTGGATCCAGCCCCCATGCCTTAGTTTGCCTACCCATGGCTTAATGTCACGACAGCTTAAAAACGGTTTACAAAACATAAAAATCAACCACCCAACACTGTTAGGATACAGAAACACACCATGATTAAAATACATAATAAAACACCAACATGGAAATACATGTGCTTAAAATATGCAATAAAGCAATCCTTTTGAAGCATTACAGCAATCAAAATGGGAAACTTGGGTCAAGAGATCAAAGAAATGACTGCGTAAACAGGTGAATTTGCAAAATCCAGTGGAATGCCAATACAGATGGGGCCAGTTCAAGCCTATACACTGCTACTACTCGAAAGCCAAGGTGGGCAAGGAAGGTCCAACACAATTTCTGATTAATTCAATTTGTTGATAAGCTACATCACTTTCCCTTGTACTGCAATGCACAAAACACCTTCCCTTTCCATCCCCTCAGCTAAAACATCTGTTCATGCTCTAATCACCTCCCACCCTATTAACTGCAACCTTCCTTTCCCCGGCCTCCTGTTGTTGCACCTTAGCTGCCACAGTCATTCATCTTTCTCGGTTCTCAGTCCTTGTGACAGCCCTCTTTCAATTCTTACGCTGGCTACCTGTTCATTCCCAGCTCTTTGGCTGTGGTTTTAAAAGCCATTCACAGACTCTCCATCCCACCCAAATTTCTCAGTCCGTGCATCTGGATATGTCACTGCCTCTGGCACCTATTCCTCCAACTCTGCCATCCGCACGTGCCCAAAGGTCTCCTGCTCTTTCTTCCAGAGTTCCACCCAACTCCTTTATTAATTAGCCTCAAAAGAGAAACAAAACAACTAAAAGCTTCCCCCTGAAAGTTAAGCACAGAGGAGGACAGAGCACTTTTAACAAATGATTCCTGTGCAATGAAATGTACAGTATGAACCTACTATGATAGCCACCTCCAAATATCTAAAGGGCTGTCACATGGAAGATGGAGCAGGCTCGTTTTCTCCAATGGATTCAAGTTACAAGAAAGCTGAGATTCCTGCATTGCAGGGGGTTGGACCCTTCCTGAGGGTCCTTCAGGATCCTTCCCAACTCTACAATTCTATTATTCTATGATACTTTCACAACAAATGAATATGTTCTCAACATAGTCCTAACAATCAGTTTAAAAGGGAGAAGCCCTGGAATTGATGCTAAGTCCCTCACCATGTCACAGTCGTTTCCTCTTGTCTTCTATCTCCTTTCTCCCTTATCTAAATATTGCCAATTCCTCCTTTTACCTGCCTGTTTCAAGCCCAGCACACCCCAGCCCTGGTGCAAGATAAACCAATCAATAACAATGAAGGCAGCAATCCAGCAATGGCTCGTATCGGACTCTCTTGGGCATGTAGAAGTGAGGAAGGTAGGAGTTATGTGCCCACCTTTCCCAACACAGCAGCTTCCAACCGTTTAACAAAATGGTCTTATGAGTGAGGGAGAGAATATCCCCCCCCCCAGGCACCTATCTCAATATCTAACTGGCCAAATGCATTAATGATAATACTGATTCGTAACCAGATTGCAAGATCTTCACAAGCCATTTGGGGGGCATTTGTCTTATCTTTGCAGCAAATACGTGTTGTATTTCTGTAATTATATGGATTTTTTTAAAAAAATTATATGGATTTTTTTAAAAAGGCTCTTCCCCTTGCAGGACTTCCAGATGTCCCTGAAAACTCTAAAAAGATATATATTTTATTTTAGCCAGGCAGAATGTAGTGGGTTATCTTGAATTTTAGGATGGCTTCACACCTTGCAGGAAGAGAGAGCGAGTTCCAGGCATTTTCACAACACAGCAGCTATTTCTTTAGTATTTGAAAGGGAGACGTTCAGGCATCAACCACTCCACTTGCTACCTCACTGGTAGCAAGTGCCCCTTGTATCCTGATGCGAAGGGCTCCCAGCAGCCCCACTAGCATAGCATTATGGATAAGGATAGAAGTAGCAGGAGTGTTATTACAAGGGCCATGGACTCCCCCACCCACCCAAAAAACAAAAACTGGTTTCAGAGGTATTTTACCCCATCCTGAATCAGGGTCTAAAATTTCAAAGGACAGTTGGGAATCAAAATACCAGAGAGGGGAACAGGCCACTAACCATGCTGCTGAACATGATACAGTATCCTCAAAATGTTCTTTATTTGAATGGTTGAAATGATTTAATGGTTTAAAGCTGCTGGCTCTACCTGTGGCTTTGGGGAAACAAAAAGAGTGGCATTCTGGCTGCAAAAATGCTTCCTTCCCCATGGTGCATTTGATGGGGGGGGGGATCTGGGAAGGAAGCATGATGACAGTCAAGAGCTCAGTTTGTGAAGCAATCAATGGAGCTGCTGGGAGAGGTGGCAGCTTAAAAACTCTTAAAACAGTAGTAGGGAACTTCTGTGGCCAATGGGTCAAATTAGGCCCACCAGGTCCCTGAATTTGTCCTGAGGCCATTTTGAGCAAACCACAACCACCTGTCAGTCACCTTATGTTCTATAATGCCAGGCGCTGCGATCTGGTTATCTCCTAAGTAAGCACTAAGGCCTAAGATCAAAGATATGCAATCGCTTAGCTCCAATCTTAGTGCTAAATTCCACAACACTAAGATAGGACAGAATCATAGAATTGGAAGAGACCACAAGGGCCATCCAGTCCAACCCCCTGCCAAGCAGGAAACACCATCAAAGCATTCCTGACAGATGGCTGTCAAGCCTCTGCTTAAAGACCTCCAAAGAAGGAGACTCCACCACACTCCTTGGTAGCAAATTCCACTGCCGAACAGCTCTCACTGTCAGGAAGTTCCTCCTAATGTCTAAGTGGAATCTTCTTTCTTGTAGTTTGAACCCATTGCTCTGTGTCCGCTTCTCTGGAGCAGCAGAAAACAACCTTTCACCCTCCTCTATATGACATCCTTTTATATATTTGAACATGGCTATCATAGCACCCCTTAACCTTCTCTTCTCCAGGCTAAACATACCCAGCTCCCTAAGCCATTCCTCATAAGGCATTGTTTCCAGGCCTTTGACCATTTTGGTTGCCCTCTTCTGGACACGTTCCAGCTTGTCAGTATCCTTCTTGAACTGTGGTGCCCACAACTGGACACAGTATTCCAGGTGAGGTCTGACCAGAGCAGAATATAGTGGTACTATTACTTCCCTTGATCTAGACGCTATACTCCTATTGAAGCTTATATTGAAGTTTCAGTGCTGTGGTGCTTAACTCTAAGATAAGAGATAAGCTTCTGCCCACTCTTTGGCAGTTTGTGGTATGTTTACCCATTATTAATGCTGA
The DNA here is from genome assembly GCF_009819535.1 of Lacerta agilis. Lineage (NCBI taxonomy): Eukaryota > Metazoa > Chordata > Lepidosauria > Squamata > Lacertidae > Lacerta > Lacerta agilis. The sequence continues at coordinate 68,752,980 of NC_046313.1, forward strand.
TGCCATTTCTGCTGTTGATTCTAGGCTTGCCTTGGTTTGTATTTTGTTCTCGAATTGTTTTAGTTTTCCATGCAAGCTGTCTAGAAGACTTTTGGTGGAAAGATGTGGTATGCCTCTTTTCTAGATCAGGTATACATCTTCAGAAGGGAAATGGCAAAGTTCAGAGGCAGTGGACGTGCTTCGAATGCAAAAAGTCACAGGTTCAGTTCCTGGCATCTCTTAGTAGAGCTTGGAAAGGCTCCCATCTGAAGCCCTAGAGAGCCATTGACTGTCAATGTACACAGTACTGAGCTGGGTGGACCAATGGCCTTAACTTGGACACAAGGCAGTTTCCTATGTTTCTATCCTCCCCCAAGACACATTATAAATAACGCCCAAGCCTCTCTGTGCTTAATGTCCCTGACCCTTCTGCCCAGCCTGCCTCAAGACTCTTCACTCATGCATGCAGCAGGCCTTGTGTTCCTTCTATCTGTCCCCCTGAGGTTTGAGGTTTTATTCTGGAAGCATTTGAGCAGTTGATGTGATGCAATTTGACAGCTGATTATAGTATTACCTCTCTATGCCACTTCGGCAGAGCAGAATCCTAGCAAAGACTGAACTTTGCCTCCATTTTCCTGGCCCTGAAAATAACCATGAGAAGGATAATGGAAAGAGACGGCCTTATGGGTGTGTAAACGCCTCACCCATATGGCCTTAATCATACACGAGGGATGGAAATATGGTTGGGTAGAGTGCATAGCTGTCAACCTTTTCCTTTTTTGCGGGAGATTCCCTTATTATAGCATTGGGAAACAGCAGAGAGGGTTGACAGGTATGTATATAGCAGTGGGGAACAGCAGGGAGGGTTGACAGCTATGGTAGAGTGAGGCTGCCAGATAAGGGGCAGTATTCTTCAGAAGATTGCTTGTGGTTTTGTGCTTATGTCCTGTTCGCAGGCTTGCCGTAGGCATTTGGCTGGTCACCGTGGTAACAGGCTTCTGGATTCGATAGGCCTTTGGTCTGATCCTTCGGGGTTCTACTTCATGGCTTAGCCCAGCTGGCCTAGACCAATTCTCTATCCACTATGCACAACAGTGATTCTCCTTGTAACATTGAACCTGGTATATACCATGTGCAAGAGTATCCATCAAGGGCCTTAGTGATGCAAAGGTGTGTGGATTTCTTGAGCCATTTAAGTCCATGGAAGGAAGTGTGAATTTTGGTGCTATTCCTTAAGACACTGAACAGAATATGCTTTATTAGCTGTACAGCAAAAACAAAACAAAACAAAACCCCCACAACAACCCACATGTTCACTGACTACTCTGGATTGCTTAAATATACTAGTATACTGAAGGACTATATTGCAATATCATTACTTGTACCTAAAAATATGCCACTCTGAAAGGAGCCCAGCTCTGCTAATGATGCCTATTTCATGCATTATCCTGCATGCTTAAAAAAACACAAGAATCTTACCTGTGTTTAGTCTAAGCTTGCTACAGCTCAGGCCCACTGAGAAACATGTTCTCCAAAGCTAACTGGTCTTCTGTGGCTGTATGCCTCTCTTCCAAAGCTTTCCTTCCCCTCACCATCAACCTGCCCCCCACAATAAGCACCTCATGCAAACAGAATAGTCCATCAAAGCTGGCATGGGGGAAATGGCAGTGGAAGGATGTAATTTATTTCTTGCAGGTGTGTTTTGTCATTTGCAATCGATCAAAGGCAGAGAGCAGTCGGGAGTGCAGGAAAAGGAAAGGTGACAGAAATGGTAAATTGGGCTGCAGGAGCTGCACGAGGCAGAGGCCAACGCCTCTGACGGGCGTTTCCCTCTTCTTTCCCATTATACAAAGCAATAAATACAGCAGAATAAAGAGCACACTTGTTTTCACAGGGCTGATGTGGCATTTTGTTTTGAGATGCTTTCAGAACTCATTTTCTAAAGAACCTGTTGTTTAACTCCTGGAGGCCGGTAAGTGCAAGAACATGGATTGAAAACTCCATATAAACCCTGGAGAACAGCTTTGCTCATTATGCAGTTCACTTACTGGTGATACAATTTCTTCACTCCTGAGTGGCTGTCATTCCACTCTTACCTGCCCTTGCCCAGCACAACCACACTTGCCTATGATGAAACTGGCTTTAAAAAGTCTTGAGCAAGTGCCATGCATATTTGGATTATTCAAAACGGTGCTCATTATTAATACGAAGGAGAATTAATTAATAAAACAATCTGTCTAGGAAAAGCAGTAGATTCTCAGCCATTTATAGGATGACAACAACAACAACAAATTCTAATTACTCTGTGTATTAGATTATTTCTATGTAGAACTTTTGCTTTAGTTCAATCAAATGTTTAAGAATGCTTGGATTAGGTTAATATTATCCTCTGGTTTATATCACGAAGCAATGAAAATATAACAAAAAGGCTCAGATTATACATTTAATTGGACCAACTATCTTGACAGGATGTGGTAGCAAACATTCTTCAGGCCAAAATAACTCAAAAGCTGAATCACTGGGCTAAAGATCTGGGACAGAATGTCTACCTGATAGTTCCCTAAGGCTATATACTAAAGTGCAAGTCTGCAGGCCAGGCAGCCATAGTCAATCTTCCAATAGATTTGGCAACCAAATCAGAATGTCACTGGACAATATCCTCCAGCCATCAAGACAGATATGCATATTGCCTTGTAGCCATAAGGATATCAAGAAGTGTTGGACAACTTTGAACCTAGTCCTGATCACTAAAGAAATCTCAGTGGAAGACGACACATGGACAACACGCCAAGGATATGGCAGAAGTAGACCCTTCTGTCTCTTTCTAAGTAAGAAGGAGAGAAGGAGAGAGCGAGTTGATACCTACGCCAGCCTCTCTCACTCAGTTACATGTGTCCTGAAACCCCCATGCCAATTATTTGGCATTATGGTGTTCTGCAGCAATGGCAAAGCAACTTACTCACTGATTATCCTGTAGCACCGACAACGGACCCATGTATCTTTACTGCCACACTCAGTTCTTTTGCAGTGAGGAAATAAGACTGCAATTAGAGGGCACTTAAACTATGGTACATAGAAATTACCATGTAACAATGCCTTATAGACTTGTACACACAGCTCTCATCTCAGTTACAGTTATTTAGTAGCTCAGCAATCCACTGTCTCATAGCACAGAGGAGCACTGGGGTTAGTTGTCTATACCGCAGATCTATCTGCATAACAATTATGGTGTGCTGGTTAGCAAGAAAGAAAGGCTACAATATAATTAGTGCCACTCGATTTATCTCTTTCCTAAACAACAATATATACTATGAGACATAACTAATAGAGTGTGCACACAACAAAGTCCCCAAGGTAAGTGTATTAGGTGCTGAATCTGATTTTTACAGCTCTAAGCTATCCTCAGGTGAGGGTACAGACTGGAATTTTGTTCTTAAATATAATAGATTCTACATCAAGAAAACCAGTCTTGGATAACAGGATGCAGATCTGCAAAGGCTCTTACTTTACATGCATTTTCCTTTCAAAAATAGTAATTGTTTTTTCCTAATTTTTCATCTTTATCCTAAAGACCACTGGCTGGAACTGAAACAACTGGGAACCTAGAGGTATATATGAATAGATGTGTGTGTGTGTGTGTGTGTGTGTGTGTGTGTGTGTGTGTATCACCACTGATATCCATGGGGGATATTAGGTGCCATGAAGCCACATAAGCCTTCACCACTTTCATTTCCTACATCTTTCATTCTACCTCCACCACCTGCCTCTTGTTCTGCCAACCACAAATTAGACACTCACTGAAGCCACATTGACATAGTCGTCATCTGAGAGAGTGTTGAGCATGTCATGGACTGACGTCTTCATCAGTTTCAGTGTCAGGCCACTAACGCTGCCACTCCTGTCAATAAAAGGAAGAAACAGCTCATATAACCACTCTATGACTACAGGGGAAAACATTAAAAAACAACAATCCCCACTGCCCTCCCATTTTGAAGAACCCGTACCTGGTTTCTGAGCTGGGCCCCATGAACAGTGACAACCCCTGGACCCCCCCCCCCACGTTTCTTTGAAGTGCAGCAGACTTTACAGTAAGACAGAATTATAGGATAAATCGTGGGCTTTGGACTGAGCAGGTGCGAATGCCACTGAAAGTGGCTGGTTTTGAGGAAAGACACTCACACATCCACGATGATCACCATGTCCTTTGGGGATGAGGCGCCTTGAATGTACCTGCATTAAGGAAAGACACAGATAAAGTGAGAACCAGGCATCCAACAGCCTTGATGATCCCACAGAGCACCACAAAAATGGCAGGCACGCCATTTGGCAGGCTGAGGCAGCACATCTAGGGGGCCAGTTTTAGCATGTGGTTAAAGGCAAGTTAGCTTGACCAGTGTTCTTTCGTTTATTATTCAATATTTACCACTAGAATTTCTGCCTCACGCACCAACATGGCTTGGAATAACTCTACTAAAGGAATGGGTGGCCTTAGCCTAGAACTTGCTAGGAAAAGAAACAGCACCAAACCGGCTTCAGGCCCTGGCGCTGTTTGGTTTAGGCTTAGCCTTCCCTCGACAATCTTCACTGTCTGATGTAATAATAATAATAATAATAATAATAATAATAATAATAATAATTTATTTATACCCCGCCCATCCTCCACAAGGGTATCAGAAATTCTTCTTCTGTTTTAGATTAGCCACTTTGTAGGATGCCATCCAAACCATAAATTGCCTAATCTTAACAGGTGAGGTCCCTGTGGATTGGTGGAAGCATTGACAGCTATGCGCTGCCTCCATGGCCAGAGGCAGTGATGCTTCTAAACACCAGGTGCTGGAAACCATGGGGGTGGGGAGAAAAAGAACGCTCTTGTGTTCAGGTCCTGCTTGTGGGTTGGCCACTGTGAAAACAGGGTGCTGGACCAGATGGGCAACTGGCCTCATCCAGAAGGCTCTTCTTATAACCTGCCCTGCCCTGCCCCAGGCCCATCCAGGTAGGCTCCAGCAGTTCTGGAGCTGAAAGGGTGGCTCCACCCCACCAACCACTATTGCTTTTCTTAGTCTTGAGATGGAAAGTCTTACAAAAGATAGTTTTCTTTTATGAATTAAATCTGGACATGCAGGTTAAACTGAGACTGCTTTTGCTCTTTGGACGAACAGAGCAATATAAAACAGAAATCCACCCAATGTTGTTGCTGTGTTAGCTATTCAGCAACTTTGTAAACATTTAAATACTGTACTTAATAAATGAATATTTTTCTTGTTCTGTAACCACGCGTATAGTTCAGTCACAGGTAAAGCCTGTGGCACTTGAAAACAACAATACATAATTTAAAAATGATTTGATCATTTAATTGCTATGTTAACATTTGGCAGATAAATCCATGTATTTCTTTTAATAACAATCTATCAGCTATAACTCCGAAACACACATTTTCTATAATACCTGTGAAGTTAATTCAATAAATGTACTTGCTGGGGTTTTTTGTGGTCACAGATTTACATGTTCTCTACATCTATAAAATACCGGTATTACTGTGAAATCAAAGTTATACATAATGTACAATAAAGCGTCTGTAAGATTATTAAACTACAGGCTTTGTTTTCCATCATGAAACATTCAGATTCCTCAGAGATGACAAAAAAATGCACTACTGAAGCACATCTAATGTTAGTAGAGAGAAAGGAAATAGAGTATAGGTTTACTAGGGACTGTACGCCTGCTTGCTCTGCCTTCCAACCCCCTTGCAATTCCCCCCACATTAACTCCCTCAAACTTCCCCTAACTACCCGATACAACTACTAAGCTTGCTTTTCACCTTCCCAACCCCTTACCTGAAACCGTATCTTTCTTGTATTCTGCAGCTCCATTCTGCAGCCCTGTTTCCACCTTTACCCAAATGTCCCTGCCTCCTCCCCCTCCTTTTATGCAATAAGCCACTCCCATGGTAACCTCCTGCATTCAATGCCCTCACAGTCTGCAGAAAGCATTCAATAAATTCGCAGAAATGAAGGGAAAGGGAGGAGAAGCATTTTGCTTCAACAAGGTCAATCTGTAACATGGCACACCCATTAAGCCCAGCATACAGCATGTGAGCAAATTATGCAGAAATGGATATTGGGTTCATCATCCTAGTACTTCCAGAACTTCATCCTGACGATTGAAATCAGAATGAAGTATGCTGCACTGATTCTAATCAGGCTTGCACAACTTGTGACCTGCCAAGCTAAATGCAGCTCATGAACAATATATTATGGCCTGCTGGGTGCATGGCAGCCCACCCACCCTTTTGTACCTACAATCAAGCATCAAAAACAGAAGGTTTACTAAGTCTCCGGTGCCAGTGTGGTGTAGTGGTTAAGAGCGGTAGACTCGTTATCTGGGGAACCGGGTTCGCGTCTCCACTCCTCCACATGCAGCTGCTGGGTGACCTTGGGCTAGTCACACTTCTCTGAAGTCTCTCAGCCCCACTCACCTCACAGAGTGTTTGTTGTGGGGGAGGAAGGGAAAGGAGAATGTTAGCCGCTTTGAGACTCCTTCGGGTAGTGAAGAGCGGGATATCAAATCCAAACTCTTCTTCTTCATTGCCGTACATAGATGGCCAGCTGTGTTCAGTTTGGTGGGGAACAAAGTATGCAGGCATGTTCTAGCATGAAGTACCCTTCCATGAAGTGCATAATTAAACTATGGAATTCACTCCACAATGCATCATGATAGCCACCAACATGGGTGCCTTTAAAATAGGAATAGGCAAAGAGGAGAATGAGGTTATTAGAGGCTACGAAGGTCTGCATTTACTGTCAGAGGCAGCATGGTTCTGAATACAGTACCAGTTGCTGGAAACCACAGGAGGGGAGAGGGCTCTTGTGTCCAGTTTCTGTTTGAGGGTTTCCCAGAGACAGCTAGTTGGCCACCGTGAGAACAGGATGCTGGGCCATTGGCTGGATCCAGCAGGGGTCTTCTTACATTCTAAATACAAGGCACCAGTTAGAAGAAGAGTGTTGTTCTGTGGTCATTCTTCTGGCTGAAGAGAAGCCCATTCAAGGCCCATTCAACTGGTTCTGAAGCAAAGAGTGCTTCAGAACCAGTTCTGTCCATTTCAGCCTGCTAGCATATATAGCCACAGGCACATGAGGCAGAAGATTTGGCTGAATCAGAGGTGGGCCTTGGGGATTTCATTAATGGTCCCCAAGCTTTATCCCCAGAATTTGAGCAGAGAGAGAGAGAGAGAGAGAGACACGGAAAAGCAATGTATTCTGACCACAAACTTCTAGAGCAGGGTGAGGCATGAGCTACGAGAGCAGAGTATTCAATATGGTTAATGTAAGTGGATATTGTGATAGCCAATGTTTTCATAATTACAGGCACACAAAAATAAAGAACATATATGAACCAGATAAAGCAAGCAAAGGAGAAGAAGGGAAAGTGGAGATTGAGCCAAAGTATTCCTCAAAAGCTTTTCTTTGTGGAACTTTGAGGGGGGGTCGTGAGAGGTGAATTGGTGTTGGTGGGGTGGGAAAGTACTTTTTGGAGGCAGAAAAATATCAAATCAGGGACAGTCCCTGGAAAACAGGGTCACTTGGAGGGTCTGGTGTTCATGTTTATTTTAGCTGGATGGTCGAAACTATCTGTCCTTGAGTACTGCATGACATATTTGTTTTAAATTGTAACCTGCTATGGCAATGACTGAAGAGCTGTTTCAAATTAGTAATTACATAAATAAACCCCAGTGTTGCAATGTAGTGTCATTCTTGGTGCGGTGTCGAAGGGGAAACATCTTCTCCCCTCAAACAATGTACCAAAATGGCATTCGGTCATGACGTAACACCATTCAGAGGAAGTATTGTGGGAAACAGTACTGCAAATTCTGCTACAGCAAAAAAGGAAACGCAAAAGTAAAAAAAGAAAGAGAGAGAAAGAAAGAAAGAAAGAAAGAAAGAAAGAAAGAAGAGGGGAAACCTCTGGTTGTCACTTTTCAAGTGAAGCACTTCACCTTTCTGAAAATTTCATAGTTTCCTCCTGCCCCCTCTGAAAAATACAGAAAATGCTTTCCCTGCCCCACCTTTAGTGACCTGCACCTGGGCCTATGAAAGTGAGAGGGTATTTTTGGCACAGCTCTCCAAAGACTCTGATAGTGACCTGACTGCCACTCAACACTGTGTCAGCTTAACGAGTTCTAAATGCAAAACTCTTCCATAATCACAATCCCATTTTAGTAGCGGTGATTGTGCTGACACAGGCGTATATGTTATGATTCTGCCCCCCCCCCCGATGGTTTCAAAGGCCAAACCTGATTAGGATATTTTTAGCGATTGGTAGGAGAAAACGGCACCTTCCTTTGTGAACAGTAAATAAAATCTTTTTAAATGACATCCATTTTAAAAACAGTGCACATTAAATCTGGCTATACGTTATGGTTTTTCCTTGTTTGTTTTGACCTTTTTTCCATTTTGTTATGTGATATGAAAATATGGAAATGAATACACATACAAACATGAGAGAACTGAGTTCAATCTCTCATTCCACCAAGAGTCTCATTGATCCACTTTACACCAGTAATTAGTTTCTCAGTCTAACCCTGGGGTCCCCAGAGGGTACCATGGCATTAACCCTTTGGCACTCAACATGGTCTTTCAATGTTGGTGACAAAGTGTTGCCTGCTGTGTTTCAGTTGGGTTTCTTTTGTGTGTGTGTGTGTGTGTGTGTGTTTGGTGTTTGTGTTTGTAGGTGTTTGCCCTGTTTTTTAGGGGTGTGGTGGTGTGGTTCTGAGCATCAACAGTTTTTCTACTGTGAAATGGGTGGTCCCCAACCTAGTTTCTTAGATTTCTATCCATGTCCACTGGGCCATAAAAAGGTTGGGAACCCCTTGCCTAAGCTGTCTATGATGGCAAACTATGTGGAAAAAGCTGTTGTGTGAATGGGAGCCCTGTGCACACATGCACACACATGTTCTGGGCTTTATCTATAAATAAAAATGTAAACTATTTAGGAACTTACCTGGGGTCTTGTGGGGTGTGTGTGTGTATTTCTGTAGTGAGGACAATGTATTGTGAACAGCTCTGTTGTGAAATGCCGTGAACAAAATAAAAACTAACTATTATTTTTAACTATAGGGAAATTAACTATAGGGGGACCAGCTTACTCAGATAATATAGTTCTTGATCCTCACTCCCTCACTATTCAATTTTACCATGTTTTTCCAGCATAACCTCACACTCAAGTTTTTCAAAAATGGATCTCTCTCACTGCTGCCACCCGACTGGGCACCCACCTGAAGGCACTTTGCTGAGGGCCACCTCAAAACTAGAGCCATGACTGGGTGATAGTAAGAAGAGTTAGTATAATAATGGAACACCATGAGCAGGCCCTAACGAACCAATAAAGGTGGATGGGATTGGGAAGATTAATAGGAAGTAGGAAGAGGAGAATCCAGCAGTATGGCCACCTGTTAGCCAAGTTATTAGTACAGTATACGGTACCGGGTATATCTTTTCCACATGCTAACAATGTGGCCTGATTTCTGCTCCAAAGAACAACGTGGGACTATCATTCTACTGAGCTCCATTTAAAAGGCTGCTCCAGTTTCCACACACGTTGTAGCCTGTCTGGTAGATTTTCTTTCAGCTGAATCCCGTAACATGCTCCCCAGCTTAACCACTTCCTCAGGGTAATAAGGGGTGAATGTGTGCAAATTCAGTGGAGTGGGGTGACAATCAGGAACGGTGGCTCTAGGGGACGCATTTTTCCTTTTGATGCTCACAAGTAACTGACAGTCCAAGAATGTGTATTCTTTTTCACACTCTCTGGTTCGCTCTTACACTCAGCTCATCCCTCTTTTTACAGCTTCTTCGTTTTTACGTGACAGAAGACACCCTCTGGAAAGTTGCTCATGGACCGAGAAGCATACAGTAGTTCTGCTTGCCTGCCAAGCTGAGTTACCTTCCATTAGAGCACTCTCCACCAGAGTGCAGAAATGCATGGAGACGGAGAAAAAAACCTAGCCAGAAATGGCACACAACATGCACAAAGCACTGTGTGCACAGAAAGTCCAAGGGAGGATTTTGACGTCACACTAAGACTATCATTCCATCAGGACAAGCATTTCAGCTTTCTAGATGGAATGGTCCCCACTCTCCTTGCCCCCAGTACTGTTTCAGGGGTTCTCCTGACTTGATGCTTAGCCAGTTTGGGGTGTCTGTGGGGGGGAGGGGGGGGAGGAAAGCAGCATCATGCAAGCGGAAGTCATTCTGCTGGGCTTCCATTGATAAGACTCGCTAGTTGAATTCCTCCTAAAATATGTGGAACATACTCAAAGCTACACTGAGTGTCAGACTAGACAAGGGATTGGGCAATCTGTAAGATCTCCAGTGTTTCTTCCTTAGTCTAAAGCAACTGGTGGGAGGCTGAGTTGATCAGGGAAGCTGCACTGGGGGAGCAAGAGTCAGTTTTCTGATCTAAATCATCCCTGAATCTACTATTTGCCATATGGGGAAAAAATATCGTTTGGCTGGTACCACTAGATACTAGCAATACTTAAATATTCTCTCTTTAGCTGTCAGTTGGAGCAACTGGCAATTTAGGTTTTATCCAGATTGACGTTTGCTCCAATTTAGCACTAAAGAGTAGGTTTTCCCTGGGAAAGGTGTGGGGCAAAGGGAAAACCACCCAGACCCATACCTAGAAAGTGCACGTCAAGTGAAAAACCGCTTGGAGCTGTGCTTTTTAGGCATGGGAAGTGTGGCTGAGCCCATTGGCAGCAATGAGAGGTAGGTTGGAACATCATTCTCTCCATTCACTGGACATCTCAGGGTACTCACCAGGCTAGCTGTCAGGGACCATGCTGAGGAGGGCTGCACTGAGGAAGAATGGTGGGAGCCACCCCCTCCTCTTGATCCTGATCCTGAATCTTCCAAGGAGGAGGAGGAGGAGGAGGAGGAGGAGGAGGAGGAGGAGGAGGAGTTTGGATTAGATATCCTGCTTTATCGCTACCCTAAGGAGTCTCAAAGTGGCTAACAATCTCCTTTCCTTTCTTCCCCCACAACAAACACTCTGTGAGGTGAGTGAGGCTGAGAGAAGTGTGACTAGCCCAAGGTCACCCAGCAGCTGCATGTGGAGGAGCAGGAGGACAGTATAGATTTGGAATAGTGATTTGCAGAAGGGCATAGTTCAGAAATACTGGAAAGGGAACAGCTAGCAGAAGAAATACTAGAAGAGAGAGAGTTAACAAATTCACAGTCTCTGGATAGTATTCACCCCCCCCTCCAAAGTTATGGAGAGCTCAGAAAGTGTCAGAACAGAAAGTGCAGAGGTTACAAACTCAGATTACAAAATGTAGGAGTGACATAGATTAATAGGGACGGAGCGGGGAGTTACCCTTAATTGGGAGCACCATCATTCTAGGAGATGTGTTCTTTGTTCTCTCACTGTGATTATTAAAGATTCTAACTGGTAAGATGTTACTTTGATTTGATCCTTTGTTTCCTGCCATGGGAGAGGAGGCCAATTTCCCAAAGCCTGACAGTAGCCTAACTTACCAACTTAGGTAATTTCAACACCTGACAGCTATGGCCACAGGTATAGTCAATTAAATCAAATAAACTTTATTCACACCATTCATATAATACGGACAAGGTGAGAACAAGGCTATTTTATAGCCAATTCTTAGAAACTCCCTCCCCCTCCCAAATCTTCTCAGCTTCTAATGGAGTGACTGGCTAATCCCATACTGCCAACAGGGCAGGTGGGTGAGTTGCCACACCTGAGCTGAAGAGTCTTTCTTTAGAGTGGTGCCACCTTATGAAGATGTGCATCTTTGTGACCACATGCTGAGCATTGGTGACACACACAGGGGCACATTTCCACATGTCTTCATCTTTGCAAAGAGGGAGAAAAAGGAGAAATGGACTTCCTCCTAATATTTGGAAGAGTGCCAGTGTCATGCATGTTCAGAAATGCTAGGAGCAAGGGAGAAGAGTAGTTTTGACAGGTGGTATCCACCCTTGCAGTGCTTACTGCTGACTATTACTATGTGTTATTTATTTCCTAAGAACTACAGTTGCCTGAGCACTGACGATCAATAGTTCATTTATTAATTTCATAACATTTCTATACTGCTTGACTGTAGAAAATCTCAAAGCGGTTTACAAAAAGACAACGAAATCAAGAAAAAATTACAAACCTCCTTTAAAACATACAAAAGTTAAAATACAGTGGTACCTCTGGTTGTGAACGGGATCCATTCCGGAGGCCCGTTCGCAACGTGAAAAGCCCGCAACCTGAAGAGCCGTATCTGCGCAGGTACGCAGGTATTTTGGTGCTACTGTGCATGCGCGAGCGGCGAAACCCGGAAGTAACCCTTTGTGGTACTTCTGGGTTCCCACGGGACGCAACCTGAAAAAACGTAACATGAAGCAAACATAACCTGAGGTATGACTGTACTTAAAACAGATTAAAATTACCTCGTTTACTTCTTATCCAATATGAGTCCATTAGAGGAGGGTTAGGGCAAGGAAAACTCCACTTAGCTGTGTTAAAAATTCATTACGCTGTTAAATTATAAGTAAAGCTTGAGACGTAACTGGCTGATGTTTCCTCCGATGTCTACACGGAACCTGATTCCCTCCTTCAAAGAAGCTAGAGGGAGATTTGGTGGCACTGGCTGGCTCAAACAGGATCAGTCCCAGCATGAATTAATTAGTGCTTAATTACTGTCAATTACTCAGCATTACTGGGAATTGCTTGCAAATGGACAGCCTTTGATTGCTAATCCCAATTACTAATGTTATCTAATTGGGGAGTGATTATATTTTCTTTCGGTGCGATGCGGGGCTTTATGCCTCATGTGCGGCAAAGAAACACATTGCACTCTCTTCATGCACAGTGTTATATGAAACAGACCTCCTCACCATGCCTTCCCTGTGTTTGTTCCCTTCTGGGACCAGACTGCAGTGTCACAGAGCATGTGGGAGTTCATCTGGAATCATAGAAGCAAACGCAGCCTGAGGTTTTTGACGTAGCCCCCAAAGGACGTATGTAACCTGGGCTGCTTTCATGGTAGGAGAATAGCACCCCTGAGACAATGTATGGCCTTCATGCATGGAAACCCCATGATTGCATGGAAACCCCGCACCACCTTTGCATGATTTCTTTCCTTCATTTTTCTGAGGGAGAGAAATTACATTAGCGGGGCTTCGGCATGATCAGGCAGTTTGTGTGGAGGCCTGGCTCATACTGCTTAAAGAAGATGAAGGGAGGGGGGTGGCAGCAAGCAACTCCTTCATCACGCGAATGCTCTAGGAAATGTTTGATCTGGAGAAATAATTTGTCCTGTCTGTTGAATTTAAGCAAGAAAAAGAACTATGGCAACAGCTGAAACCAGGAGTTCAAAGCTATGTTTATAATTTTGTATAAAAAGGATGCTCCTAAATTATTATAACGGACAGACACAGCACTGACACCAAATGTCCTCCTGCCCAGATTAGAGATGGAAGTAAGGATACCAGCACAGCAAGTCTGGTTTGGAGAGAGCAACTCTGTTTCTGGTACTGCTGTAATCTAACTCTGACCTGCACTGTAACATTAGGTTGATTCTTGAGTTAGCAGAATTGGCTCTTCTGTTGTATCTGGGGAAGATAAAACCAGATGAAAAATAAATGTAGTTTAAACAGGAACAGAAATACTGGATTATGTTCCCCTGTGTGTGTATATTATGCTTCAGGGGAAGAGGAAGTTATTTCTGTCTTATTTACCACAGAGAACCTCCATAAAACAGCGCAAAGGAATTAAGGTTGTCCACATCAGATCAGACCTTAATTCAGTTTCATGTGACTGAGCCAATCCCATTTCCATTAGACACAGATCCAGGTCATTTTGCACTCTATCAAATCCATAATTCTGATGTTGTGTGACTTCTCCTTGCTGTTATCCCAGCGTCACTGGTGTGAAAACATACAATGCACTAGAAATATTTCTGCTTAAAACACTTAAGACTGTAAATAAGTCACACAGTAGGCTAACACCAGAATGTGTAGAGAGTGTTCATGGTTGGCCAAAGATTGCACAGAACAAAAGGGGGCCCAACCTCTGGGGCTGGTGGTGTATCACAGAATTGTAGAATTTTAGAGTTGGAAGGGTCTGTAAAGATCATCTAGTCCAACCCCATGCAATGCAGGGATATAAGGTAAGGAGGTTAGGACAGCAGGCAGGGAGAGAAACCTGATTATTAATAACTAACACCACTTGAAGAGAAGACTCCCTAGAAAAGACCCTGATGTTGGGAAAGATGGAGGGCACAAGGAGAAGGGGATGACAGAGGATGAGATGGTTGGACAGTGTTCTCGAAGCGACTAGCATGAGTTTGGCCAAACTGTGGGAGGCAGTGAAAGATAAGCATGCCTGGCATGCTCGGGTCCATGGGGTCATTTAGAGTTGGACACGACTGAACGACTGAACAACACCACCACCACTTGAAACAGGAGCAGAGAATGAGGTTAGGGGCAGGGTGGCAGCTGGCTGCTGCTAGTTTGTCACTGTCCCTTTTGCTCTTATGGCCCAGCTAATCCCCGTCCACCGAGATTCCTGTACTTCAATGAAGGCCTTAGTATCATAATGGAATGCAAGGCCTGTCAGTCTTCTCTCTGCTCTATCCCTAATAACTTGAGGAAAGTTAATAATTAATGTGGAACACTCATCAACAATTAACCAGAGTGGCAGAGTCATTAATTTTCTGACAAAGGAAGTCCAATCACTGCAAGCACTCAATGCTATTTGTCAAGGAGGTGACACAGCATGGCTTAAAGTAAAATTGCCCGTTTGGTCAGCTGATGTCTGAGATTGTAAGACAAGTGAATATACAGTGAAAATAAACAGTTGAATAATTGTGTTCTGTTTACAGTTATTGCTGGTGCCTATTATTTGTGAACGTATGTATCATCTCACATACTCTCTCCACTCAAGACAACTCCATTTACACAACCCCCCCCCTCTCTCTCACACACACAGTTCACACACTCTTGGTCCATTCACACATTGTTCATGCAACAATTCCCATTAACACATCCCATTACATGCTCAGTAGAAAAGAGGCCCTAAGAGCGCTTCCTTGGTTTTCCACACAGGTTCAGGTTGCCAGAGATCCCATGAGAATAGCCTGCGCTTCATAATAAATATGAACCAAGCCATATTATACTCGGTCTCAAAGCCAAATAATCACCTCAGCCCCATACTTATATTTTCCTGCAACCAATAACTAAGTACACCCCCTCCCCTAGAGAAGCTGAGCAATAGGATGTGGCAGAGAGAATGATCTGCTGTCTCCTAAAACCTGTTTTGCAGCACCTCCAAGGATGGTGTTGATAAAGCTAGCCTTGGCTTAAAATATCTGTGTTGCACTGTGCCGGAGTGGAGGCCTTCAGAACAGAGGCTGCAATATGCCATCTTTGTCAAGGTTCTTTAACAAAATCTGCAGGAAGCCGCCGCTCCACAAATAACTGCATTAGATGTCTTTCTGTTAGAACGGCACATAAAATGAAACAGACCACAGTGAAAGGTAAACCGGGGAGGTATTTATTTATGGCTCCTAGGCAGCAGTTTCTCAGAAAAGGCAATTTCTTTAGTGTGCTCTTAAAAGAAGGAAGATTTTTTTTTTAAAAAGTGGTTTTCACTTTTTAGAGAAGAGGAAGCATCTAGTTTAGTGCTTTACAATGTGTGGCATATGCCAAGTGCGCCATTCATGTGGCTGCCTATAGATCTTCTGGGGTCATTTGTCTTCCAAGCAAATATAAACACAAATGCAGACAAATTGCATGTTCACGCGCACAAGATACTACTACTACTACTACTACTACTACTTATTTATATGCCTCCCATCTGACTGAACTGCCCCAGCCATTCTGGGTGGCTTCCAACAAATTATATAACCACAGGTGGAAGGTGACAGCCTACCCCATATAGCACAGATGGAGAACCTGTGGCCCTCCAGCTGTTGCTGGACTACAGCTCACATCATCACTGGCTTTGCTGGCTGGCTGGGGTGGATGGGAGTTGGTGTCTAACAGCATCTGGGAAGGCCATGGGTTTCCCATCCATGTAATAGGGCCTAACCCACATTTCCTTATGTAGAGTGGTTATGAGAAATTTATGCTCAAGACTGAAGATATTTATGGCTAGTCAAGGCCTGCAGTGCTGGGACAGGTCCAAGAACTTGGGGGCTTCATTTATTTATTTACATCCCAGTGCAGGACTCATGGAGGCTCGCAACATGAACAAAAAGCAGATACAAAACAAAATAAAATAAAAAATTCCTTCCAGTAGCACCTTAGAGACCAACTAAGTTTGTTCTTGGTATGAGCTTTTGTGTGCATGCACACTTCTTCAGATACAGTTTTTTAAAACCTACACCAATTAGTTATATTTGTTAAACAAACAAACAAACAAACAAACAAACAAACAAACAAACAAGCAAACAAGTTACCATCTCTAAAACAGCACTGAATCAAAACACCAAAACATTTAAAAGCATAGCAAGAGGAAAACAACAACAACAACCCCTAAAAATATTCTGCCACAACAACCAGTTAGAGGCCAAAGGTCTGTCTACAGAAAGTTATTTGCCTGCTGGGAAAGGGAAAGCAGAGAGGGGGGCAGCCTAGCCTCCTGTGAGAAGGAGTTCCACAATCTGGGAGCAGGCACCAAGAAGGCCCTCTCCATAGCTTTCATTCGAGCTTAAATTGAAGCTGTTTCAAAAACTCAGATCCATCTCTTTTGAGTGGCAGGTGCACAGATCCACCTGCTAAAAGAAAACATTTTCTTCATAGGTGATGTGCAGAAGAACCAAAATAAGTCCCTTCTTGAGACCTCTCTGCCAGGTGCCTGTGCTTTCAACTCTACCACCATGCAGTTGCTTTAATGCATGTGCAGAATGGAAAAGATCAGACCCACATTGCACACAGAGAGTGCCTTATCCAGCCTGCAGGCAGCCCTGTGGCGACTGTGCTTTGTCTGTCTCCCGATAAGCGGGGACCTGAAGTTTAAAGGACAGACTTGAAAGGAGCTGCTGCTGTTTATGCATATGAAGGCTAAAGGGAAAAAAGAAAACTGCCTCCGACTCAGATATTTTCTCTCTCTTTGTTGCCCAGCCAGGGCTTCCCGCTCAAGATCCCCCATTCCCACCCCACTGTCTCTGCATGGCTGGTAAATACTTGTTTGAACTTGTTTGAGCAGCCTGTTGGGCGAGAGAAAATGCTGGCAACAAAAGGAATGTCATTCACCCCACAGGAAAAAAGAGAGAGAAAGACCCGTCTAGGACACGGGCAAAATCAATGTAAAATAAAAACAATGTTTACCTAAAATCTAAAAGTAGCATGCTACAAAACAAAGGCGCCGTAATTTCTACCCCCGCCCCCGGTGTATGTTATGGGTGTGTGCACACATGAATATTCTGTATCAAGTGAAGCTATACCTGTTCTGTTCATATACAAGAGCTCCAAAAAAAAAAAAAAAAAGGGAGGAAAATTAAATCCTAAGCACCCTGCACTTGCACAGGCGTAATTAGTGCTGCCAAGCTAGTGCCTTTTACCTGGGCTAATCGTAACTGATTCAATCATGCTTAACTTGGTGTGTGGCTAAATTGACGCTTGCAGCTTTCACTTAAATGTAGTCTGTCGCCGTGTGCCACATTTATCTTCCTGTCCTTCTGGCTCTGCTCCTTGAGAGTTATTTGTTTTTCCTTTTCCATTTCTCTCTCTACTCCCTCCCCTTTACAGAAGATGAGAGCCCTACCTAAAGCTGTCTGTGAATAAGGGCTAAATTTACAATTGCAACTTCAGTGGGGAGGGCGGAAGAACCCTGCCCCATTTATCTGTATCTAAGGTTATAATCTATCTATCTAACCCCCTCTGCCTCTCCTCTCCAAAGATATACAAAGGGAGGGGGTGGGGTGGGAGGAAGCTGATGAGAGCCGCAGCTTGGATGCCTCTGCCTGTGTTATTGTATCCATTTTCCAATGGCAACGATGTGTGAAATGAAAATTGGACAGAGCTGGCTGCTCACAGACCTGGAATTTCATACAGACTAGTTGAGGGAAGGAGGGAGCAGAGACACAGAGAAGATATCGGAGATGGGAGGGAACGGGAGAGCCTGCTGGATGGCTCCATGCACCCATGGTCTGGGTAAATCCCGCTCCAGTTTAATAGACCTCTCGTAGTGGCAGTGCTGAACATACTGTGCTCATTTACATTTCATTACTCAGAACGCTCTGCTAGTTTCTGGTAGCTGAGACAATTTACAGGGGCAGAAAGGTTGAAGACAAACTTGAAGGCACTCAAGAGTTATCCCTTCCCCACCCCCAATGCCTTTTGCTAAGCAGAACACTGAGGCTATGTGCCGCCACGTCCTGCAAGCACACTTCTAAAAGCCACCACACGGGACTGAAGTTCTGTGCTCGTACCTGGTCTCCGCCATTTAACCAACAAGTATGGGATAATCTGCCACCCAGATGCCACCCAGAGCCAACAGGGTCTGGCCCTTTTCTGAGACAGCTGCTCCAAAGGCCTGTTCAGATGCTCGTTTATTTGCACAACGAATAAATGCACACTTGATGCTCCCTTGTAGAAGGGGATGTAGATCCATTCACTCCAGGTAGCACTTTTATTGTGAGGAAGACGCTGCACTTTTCTAGCACTTAACGTTGTTGCCGGGAAATGGAATGTGTGGGTTGGGGGGTAGTGGGGGAATTACATTGCCTCAAATAGCTGTCTGCAACACGCAGGCAATCACCTTTAACACAGTAATTGCACAGGCAATAACAGCACTAGCTTTGGGTGGGCGCATTACTTTTTTTGTGTGGCTTTCCCCCCTCCGTTCCTTGCTGTTTTCGCATTTCACAAAGCAGAGTGATCACCTGCATCTGTGCCACGAGGCGCTGTGTGTTTCAGCCTTCCCTCCCTCCGAGCGCTTCCAGCATTTCTAGTTCTTTGCAGGCAGCATTTCCTCTCAGCTCTGCTTACACGTTTTTTGCCCAGTGAGAAGAAGATGTCCTTCCATGACAAAGCCTTCTCTCCACTGTGAGTCTATTGCTTCTCCTAGAAGCTGTTCATCCAGTATCACAACTATGGATGAATACTATGCTATTCAGCCCTACCATTAGGCAGAGTGAGGAGGTTGCCTTTGCTGGGGAGCATCTGTGTCAGCCTTCTGAGCCATTCCTCCAGAGCTGGTACCTGGGGGTGGGGCTGGGGGGGGTGGCGATTCTTGGTTTTCGCAGGAATGGCTGCTTGCCTGTCTTGATCTGCAGGCCCAAAGGAGGGCCTGCGCAACTGGTCTGATGCAGGGATACCAAAGAAACATGTCAAAAATGCCAGTTCTAGTGCTTTATTAAAGAAATGTGTAAACTTACCTGCAGCGCCCTGCTGCCTTTATAGACTCAGGATGGATGCCGAAGCAGCAAGTAGTTCTCATGACTTTCCCACACGCAGGAAAGCATTTACGCATTACTTGTATATAGAGCCCTTTCCAACTCCCATCCATCTCCCAGAAAAGGAAGTAGCTGACAGTCAGCCAGTATGAGAAGCTGCCCCTCTCCTAACTACCTATGCATCCCAAACCCACAGAAAAATATACAATGAAAGCAAGCCAATCAGCATATACCAAAGCAATATATCAAAGTATGTGAGGTCATTCTTGCAGCAACAAAAAATTAGTCTCAGGGTTATCTTGACTACCTAGATGGCGTTTACAGGCCTTCCAAAACATTTTCATCATTTGGTTCTACACACTGCCACCTTTTTCCATAGATGGTCTCTTGGACCAAGTGAACAGGCTGAGAGATGCAATTCAGCAGGTATCATGTGTGCATGTGCATGCACTGCTCTGCTGACACGAGTTGTGGTGGCTCATCTGTTCCACTTTGGTTAAGACATAACCCTGAATACAGTTTGCTAGAGCAAAGCACTTTTAAAGATCAGCTAGCACCAGAGTAAGAGGTGGAAGAACAGGTGCAAGTGTAAGGAGGAGGAGGAGGAGGAGGAGGAGGAGGAGGAGTTTGGATCTGATATCCCACTTTATCACTACCCGATGGAGTCTCAAAGCGGCTAACATTCTCCTTTCCCTTCCTCCACCACAACAAACACTCTGTGAGGTCAGTGAGACTGAGAGACTTCAGAGAAGTGTGACTAGCCCAAGGTCACCCAGCAGCTGCATGTGGAGGAGTGGAGACGCGAACATGGTTCACCAGATTGCGAGTCTACCGCTCTTAACCACTACACCACACTGGCTCAGAGTAAACCCTTTACAATTAATGGACCTAAATTAGTTACGATCATAAATTTTAATGGGACTACGGTGAGTAAAAGTTAGTTGAATGTGCTTAGGTGTGCTTAACTCTACATTTTAAATGAGAGCCCCCCATTACTAACTCTGAGGCTATTGTTCCTGTGGTATGCAACCCAGGATCCACCTACTTCAGTGCAACTCTTTTACGCTTCACTTACCAAGGTCTTCGTCGGACATCATACAGGTCAATCTTATTGGGCATCCTCCAAGGAGTGGCTGCAATTAGAAGAGACAATTAGAAGTAACATCAGAAGTAGCACAGCTGATGCTACAGGGAAATACAAACAGTGGGGAAGGAAGGCAGCAAAGGGTACATGTGGAAGCCCACCTGCTACAAGTCAAGGGCAATAGAGCTACTTATGCAAAAAGTGTTATCAGTGGCTAATTTAGGCTGATACATGTGGTTCCTTTGCATAGGGCACTGAGCTGAGGGGACACAAAATTGAGAAGATCCATAATCGAGAAGATCCATTTCAGGGAGCCAAAATCTGGCCTTGCACAGGGTGCCATATTATCAGTGGCGGAGGAAGCTGCTTGG
This sequence comes from Lacerta agilis, assembly GCF_009819535.1. Classification (NCBI taxonomy): domain Eukaryota; kingdom Metazoa; phylum Chordata; class Lepidosauria; order Squamata; family Lacertidae; genus Lacerta; species Lacerta agilis. The sequence goes on from NC_046313.1 coordinate 68,773,825, forward strand.
GTGCCTGGGGCGGCGCACCCAGGGGCAGGGAGAGCCTCTCATAGGGGCGGAGTGCCCTGCAGGGCTTCTGGAGTCTGCCTGCCTCTTCCCACTTAGCCACCCTACAGCTGGGGGAGGGGGTGGCAGTGGGCGGACCATTTGGGCAGTGTGGAGCCTGTGCATGCCCAAGCCACTGTGTCTCTCCCAGGAGTGGCGTGTAGCTCAGGCACGCTGCAGGCCCCATGGTGAGTGCCGCCCGGCATTTTGTCACTCCCCTCAGTGCCGACACCCGGGGCTTACCCCACCCCCTTCCTCCACCCCTGCGTATTATGGAAAAATACCAAATTCCGTCCCTGCTGTTATTTGGCAACAATAAACAATACTACAGGCCAGTGAGGATGAATTCATATGGATGTTATTGAGGGGAGGGGTAAATGCAGATGTAGGGGCAGAGGATTGTGGTCCACAAATCACACTAATCACATCTAGCCATTGGCCCATATTGTGAAATCCTGGATGGAATGGGAAGACAGGAAAGGAATGGATGTGTATCCTCCATCCTAAGCAGTTCCTGGTACATGTTCTGTTAGCACTGAACCCAACAGTGAAATCCAAACAGGACTAAAATTCAAGGACAAAGACACAATGGGAAAAGCTGTCCCCCCCCACTTCCTCTACTCCAACTACACCATACACATTTCCCACCCTTACATGTATAATTATGGTGTCATTGCTCAGGCCCACATCAGTAGGTTTCCCCCTCTTTCACTTTAGAATGGCACAAACCTGGGTAGAAGCGAGTCACGCCTGTGGCACTCCCAAAGACTTGCCATAGCAGAGATGGATCTTCTTTACGGTTTTCAACAAATACATCCTCCAAGGCGTCAGTCCAGTTAAGTTCATTAAGGATTACTGTGGCTGCAAGAAACAAAAAGAAAACAAGATTAGTGCGTCTAGAATTTGGACACCAAAGGGCAGGTGTATCCCTTTTCTGTAATTTAGAAAGAAAAAAAACTCACAAGATGCTTCCACAAAGCTGTATGGCCACAGAGGCGTGGGACTTCTTTCTACACAGCCCAATTGATGGAGTTGTTGAGATGTTAATAATTTGCTGAGTTGTTGATAATTCCAGTTGAAGAATTATGATTGACAATGCTCATTATCCCTGATTGTTGGGCTAACTGTCAACAGTCTCTTCACAAGAAGCAGCTGCACAGGAATTGCATCAAGTGTATTCAGGACTACACCTTGCCATTACTACCAGTGCTACAACTCCACTAGTAGGAAGATCAGCCATGTTAATAACTTCATGGGTAACACCTATTAATGTCTCTACATCACCAAACACCATCAAATGTATTTATCTGTAGTACTGGGAACTAGCTGATACTTGGGTGTTGATTTTAATGCGTCACAGGTGGTGTAAATCATGGGTAGGCAAACTAAGGCCGGGGGTTGGATCCGGTCCAATCACCTTCTAAATCCAGTCTGCGGACGGTCCAGGAATCAGTGTGTTTTTACATGATTAGAATGTGTCCTTTTATTTAAAATGCATCTCTGGGTTATTTGTGGGGCATAGGAATTTGTTCACCCCCCCTTCAAAATATAGTCCGGCTCCCCACAAGGTCTGAGGGACAATGATCCGGCCCCCTGCTGAAAAAGTTTGCTGACCCCAAATAGGACTAGAATAAGACTAAATTGATAATATTTTGTCATTTCTTCTTCAAAATGGAGACAAACCCAGTCCTAGTAGTGTATACACAATTAAATCAGTGGCAGGTTTTTTTTTGCCTTCTTTTGTAGCATGTGATACACACAGATAAGCAAACGGAATGATGAACTCCTCATGCCACTCGCACCACTTATTAGGAATATGAACTCAATTGTACTACTGAGACTGAAGATTAACTTTGGTTTGTCCCTTAGCACCTTGCAGATATGCACACTGTCATACCCTGCCCATGAGAAGCCACTCCACAAATCCACAAGTAAAACACCCACCCACCCCCGACTGGATGAAAATTATATTCCAGGCATGAAGAATATCAAAGCCTTCTGAAGTATAAGAGTCATTGCACCATGAAGTGCATTTGTCCCTCTGGCCACCCACAGCAGATGGGAAATAAATTGCCTGCATCCCCTTTAGGAACCACATCCCAGTTTCTCCCCTCTAAGCCAGTTCCAAAGAGACATTGAATGAAGGGGGGGGGGGAGAGACCCTACTGGGGTTGGTCCCATTCTGCATTCATGGTGGCCTTCGTGTCTAATGCAAAAGCAATTAAGACGCCAGCAAACAGAGGTTTTAAATTATTCAGCTATTAAGGAAAGTGATAAGCTCAGAGCAGCCTGACTCTGTGATTAATCAGCTGGGGCCAGGATTTAAGGAATGTGCAAAAGAACAGGCACTTGGTTACTTGTCGCTGCCAGCCTGTTCTTTCTTTCTTTCATTTTTTTTTTTAAAACTCTCTCCCCTCCAACATGCCTCTATTAACAGCACTCAAGGAGAGAAAATCAAGTGGAGAATTTCCTAGAGAGCTGCAGTCAGAGCTGAGGCGGGGAAGGCAGTTTTTGAGCACAGGTTGGCAAGATGAAAAAGAGGTGTGAGCCCCACCAATCATCATCATTCTAGTCATCCTCTCATATTCATTCTTCGAAGATCACACATTCTTCTGCAGCAGAGGATTTCAGAGCTTTCTATGAACAATCAGGAAACACACCTGAGGGCAGCTGAGTTTTTTGGCATTTCACAGCCAAGAAATCAGGGCATATAGGCAGGCACTGAGAAGGGCTCAAAGTATCACAGAAAAGCATCTCCATCATGCATTAGCAATTGCTAGAGTCATGGTCAAGGTGATAGATGCAAGACTCATGCTATGACTTTGTTAGTTCACACTTATAGCTCTTCCCCTCCCCCCCACTAGACTTTTGGATAGGTTCAAAGCACAGGTGAAACAACTCCTTTCCTGCTTCCTGATGCAATTCCTAAGGGAGAATACTAGAGTTTATTGGGTGCAAGCTCTGGCCTGATATCCAAGATGTACTCATGTACATCAGTCCTACAGGGTTTTTCCAGCTGCTTTATCCATTATTATGCACATGCATTTCTGGGGCTGTAAAGGCATCCCTCTGCATGCACCTTTGATATCACACTCCATAAAGAAGGGGAAATGGCTTTGACCTTCTTTCTTCAGTGCTTGGATGATGACTCAGAATGTGACCAGAATGACTAAACCGTTTCTGGTGCAACGGAACACCATAACGGAAACCAGAGTGCACTGGCATGCTTTTGAAGTGCTAGGTTGGCAGAAGCTGGGACAGAGCAACGGGAGCTCACTCCTTTGCGCGGATTCGAACCACCGGCCTTCCAATTGGCAAGCTCAAGAGGTTCAGTGGTTTAGACCACAGCTAGTTGCTAACAACATGTCTATCATCTCCTGCCTTCTGACTCCTTCCTTGTGCAAAGCAGTATGTCTAATTTTCATTCTACAATTCCATTGTGAAGCAGTGCTATGAACGGGTGGTGGTGGTGGCATATGTATGGAGAGTTCTGGTAGCTTGAGGACCATTTGGTATTTTCACATTTATTGCTAGAATAGTTTTCGACTACTCCCAGTTTGTTCTGTTTTGCAATCTCCTGCTCTCCTTTCTTTTATGCCCTTAAAGGTTCCAAGGCTGTGTTTATCTCCCAAGCTTGAGCCTGGAATCCTGCTAGAGAAAAGTGGTATGGGGAGTCTTAGGATAAATGTTGCACATGGCCAGGGCTTTGCAGTTGCAAATCACTCCTTGATGAGAATGCTTTCAAGTAGAGAAGCGTCCCTCAGGCTATTGCTACATGTGGCTGTTTTTTTAATGTGTAGTTTATATGAGTAGTTCATTTATATCTATACAATCAGGAAAACTTTATTGAAAAGTAAGGGAGATCATAATTTGTTTCTTACAAATGACATCTCAACTGAAACATGAAAATGCAGCAATTAGAAACTATATTGTAACTGATCACTTGGTATTCAGATAATTTTATGTTATCTGAATTTTTTTTTAGCCCATTCTTCATTGCAAAAAGTAGTTCTTGAACAGGTTACAAAAACATACACCCCCCCAAGTGTGGGACTGCTTTATTTTTCCATGTCATTTTTAAATATCCAAGAGGAGCAAGTGTGGAAGGTTTGACAAAATAAAACAAGGTTGCCCCCTTCTAGCTAAGAGTCTTCTACCAACATGTCTATTTTCCCCCCTCCCCCACACTCCTTACATGCTGCAAGTTATATAACTTGTCTTCCTTTTCTTAACATCACGTACCATCCTCCAGTCAATGTAATAACCCCTTACTTGTCGAACACATGGTATGCAGAAGATCTGACGAGACGCCGCCTGCAGCACCGCAGCGACCACCGCCGTCTTGCGCCCCTGCCCCACAATGCTCACATAATGCAGAACTGCAACCCCCCCCCCATTTTAGTCTGACAACTAGTGTCTTGGTTTACACATCAGATGTCAGACTGATGCTATACAACTACAAATAGTTTTGAGCTATGAACCTAGAAGCGGTATTAGACGTTACAGTGGTACCTTGGGTTACATATGCTTCAGTTTACAAACTCTGCTAACCCAGAAATAACGCTTCAGGTTAAGAACTTTGCTTCAGGATAAGAACAAAAATTGTGCTCTGGCAGCGCAGAGGCAGCGGGAGGCCCCATTAGCTCAAGCGGTGCTTCAGGTTACGAACAGTTTCAGGTTAAGAATGGACCTCCGGAACAAATTAAGTACTTAACCAGAGGTACCACTGTATTTGCTTGTGTATCAGGCACACACAGAGACAACCTATTGGCTATATCTTTTCCATTTATGGTGGAAATTTCCCTCCAAATGTCTAAATGCCTCCCAGAAAACCTTTTCCCTCCCAAATTTCAAAACAATAATTGAAACAGTAATTCTCTATGGGGAGCTGGCTTCAGCCACCAGGCCCATTATAAAGATATTGGCAAATGTGACATGAAGGCTGGCAACATCAATCCCACCATGTGGGAATTCCTTGCAGATGACCGCAGTGCCTGAAGACAGACAGACAGGTTGTGTATCCATAGCAATGATCAGAGTAGGAATGACCGCTGGGAGGAATGCAGAGAGAAGAAACACCATGGTGCATCTGCAGTAGCACAACCAGACGCCTTCATCTGCCCCAGCTGCAACAAAACATGTCTCTCCCTTATCAGTCTCTACAGCCACTGTAGAGGCACTGTAACTCTCCCATGGTCTGACTTCACCCCCAAAGGTACACTGCTCAATTGTCTCCTGAGGCAGATGTATGCCAACCATTTATATTGACCTTTGTTTTTGTCTGATTCCCAGAGTTTGTTTATAATGCTTTTATTTTTTTACTGAATTAGTTATTCCTTTTAAACTCATTTTACTTTTACTAGTATTGGTTTTTTTAAATGAGCCATTTTGTGGGTACCATATAGGACTGAAAAGCAACATATAAATATTGCTATGAATAAATACCCAGTTTTCCAAACTGAAGATAAAGCTGCAATTTGGCTGATTCAGCATGAAGTAACCTGCAGAAAGACCCACTGGTTTGTTGGCTGGCTGATTAATAAGCACACTGTCCTGTACAATTTGGATTCAGAACAAGGCAGCACCAGCAAGATTATTCTATTTCCCCCCCTAGCTTGGGCACTGTGTGGCACACACAGCCCATACAGGAAGACAAGGCTTTGGGGACCTTGAGGAGATCCATCCAAGCAAATCCATCCAAGTATAATTCCTTTGGTCATATGAGCTACAGATTCTTAATGTAACTATTAATGAGGAATATGGCGTCATGGAGTTGTTCTAAAAGATACTGAGCTCACAGGCTGTTGGTGAAACAATAAAGCAGCTTCCAAACAAAAGCAGCCAGTATCACAGTGAATAATGAAAATGCTCTTAGGGCCAGTCACTTTCAAATGTCAGTGCTGTCAAGAGGATGGATTTATGGAGAGGGTGACAATTGCCCAATGCGATTCTTTCACACAGCTTGCTTGCTGCAGGAGTTTGAGTGCATGAGGTTGAAAGCATCTCATGTAGCGAATGGCACCAATTCTATCTGGCATCTTTGAAAGCTGACACTTGGAGGGCTTAGCCTCTTGGCACAATGGATCCTCCCCTTACTTCAAAGTGGTGGTGGAGCTCTGCAAGCGCATCTTCATTGCACATACATCGGAAGCCTCCATCAGAGCACACACAAAAACCTTGGATTGGGGGCAGCCAATCGTCATCATCATCATCACCATGTCATTCTTCTCTCAAAACCCATAAAACCCATGTGAAATTGTTTCTGTGACAGCTGGTTAGCAAAATGCTACTGAAATAAAGGACATGCTATTGCATCGTGGTTTTTATTTATTTATTTATTGGAGAAACAGGCTATATTTAGCACTTCCAGAAATTCTTCCTGCAGCGGCCTCTCCTCCCTTGAACTTCATTAGTCTTGCTACCCTTTGATCAAACCCCTAAGGATCATTACAGACAGATGAATCACACTCCAGATACTTTTACTGAATTCTGCTTCTTTACTCAAATAACTTTATTCTGATTACCACAACAATTCTGACAATTCTGTTGTGCTGGGCAATTTTTGCTTTCATGTTCAGTATGGTATCAGGGCTACGTTCCTGGTGCTACCGTCTGCAGATCTCTCTTTAGGGTTTGGGTTTTTGTTGCATATTGTCCTAAAACATTTTAGAATAATAGCAAAGATAAGGTTGATGCCTTCTTATCTGGACTTCTGAATATAAACCTCCAAATTTGATGAGTTGTAGAAGGCCCTCCCATAATGCAGCCTAATGTCTACCAAACACCTGCCTGTCACAGCCAAGTGCAAGTTAGAGTCCAGAATCACTATCAGCTACACAATTACTGAAGCCAAACAGCTAAGCAGGTATTGGGAGAGCAGGTATAAGGTAGGGAAGGGCTGGATTTACGTATAAGCTAAACAAGCTATAGCCTAAGCCCCCCCCCCCCCAAAAAAAATCAAAGGGAGAAAAACTGGATGTACATTTCCAAAATATAAGATAAAAAACAAATAAAATAAAACCTACATACAGCAACAGTGTTTTGTGTTGTGTATGGACCTATTAGATCCATAAATGACCATACAGCATATATTCAACACAAAAAAACAGCGAAAATTTGTTGTTGACAAAGGACAGCTGGACATATAAAGGGCGCCATTATCTTCAGTAGCTTAGGGCCTCATCAAACCTAAATCTGATCAGAATGCTGAGGATTGACCAATGAACTAATAGGAAATTCATATAGGTTTTGCAGCCTATCAAAGGTTAGGCAATTTCAGTTGCCACATATCAGTAACTTTAGAGGAAGGATCCAGTATTCCACTGATCTTGCACCTACCTTTACATCTGAGAAATCTATAGATACATCTCCCTGAATTTCTGATTTTGGGGCATAAGGGACAGGTACATCATTTCCCCATCTAAATAAATCACACCTGATTTCTGCTGGAAAACTAGTGCAGTAAAATGTTCATTAAATTTAAGGGGGCTTGTTTTGTTTTGTTTTAAAGAGGGACTTTAGACACAGTCTGTTGAAAACTTGTTCTGTAAAAATCTCTTTTAAATGTTTGGGAGTTGTAAGAGTTCTGTGCAATTCCCTGGTGAATTTTGCTTCAGGCCTACAGAGCATCCATAATAGCAGCTGAAATCTAAAAGCTTCTGCAGGTGTTCAGAGTTTCTGAAATGAGCCTTAACATATCTTATGCTGCATCCTCAAATATTAGTGGCCTTTTGTGCATCATTTCCCCTAATGACTATGGTGTTTTGCCTCATAGGCAGGATTTGATGATAAACCTGTTAATGTTAGGTTCGCAGCCCTTGCAGTGTCAAGCACTTTACAAAACTCCTACAAATAAAGAAAGGAAATTCTTCCATTTAAATAACTCCATAGGCGCATTTCTTGCTACTGGCATAGTAAAATTTTAAAATAATTACTATTTAATTCAAGTTTGTTCAGGCATGCAATGCACATGCACAAAGAGCATTTCTTCTCTCTCTCCCCCCCCCCCCCCACTTCTCCTTCCTTTCTAATGCTGATTTATCTGCAAGTATGGGGCAAGAGAAACTACTCATTCATTCAGGTTTCACATGCCCCAACATCACATTCAAAAGCATTTTTTAACCCTGTGTACTGTTATACTCTTCATCTGCAATGCCAAGAAGGAGGCCATTATTGTGTGTGGATGCCACATGCAAAAGAGCTGGTGCACAACAGAAATGATGTCAATGGGAGTTTTCCTTCTAAGGCTAACAGCAACTTCTCAGGGCATGTGAGTGACCGGGGTTATGGTAATGGGGGTGGGGGTTAGAACTCCCCTTTCCATGTGGTCCATTTCCAATGAAATAGCCTCTCTGAATACCTACTCAAAATGCTTTAAAAGCCAAAAAGACATGATTCGCCAATGACATGTTTAGTACCATAGCTTGGGGCTAAGTGAGTTTTTGTTACGCTTGAACTCTGCGTCAGTAAATGCTTTTGTCCACTTTGTGGCTTGTACAAATCAGTCCCTAGAGAAAAATACACAGGCGCTTCCCCACTTGAGTGTGATCAGCACACATGCTTTAACTGTTTTGTATATATGCAATTGTTTTTATGTGTGCATTATTATATTGTGAATTGCTTCAGGATGCCTCATGGAAAGCGATCCATAAATAAAACAAATGCATGCTTAATAAAAAGAGGACTTCCTAAGATCCCCGACTGGGTAAGCTCAAAGGCCTCTGCAGAGGTGTGGCACTCTCCCAGGCTGTTTCACCCTTTGCCTTCTTAGCACACCTTCTCCCCCCCCTTTTGATTTTCCTGCCTCCTTGCAGTCAATCAATGAAACATTACATGGTATAAGATTCTGCATTACCAAGGCTGAGAAAAATGCTTCATGTATCGATTTCCTTCAATCATTTTATACAATGGAGTGGAGAAGGGAAAGCAAAATATTAATCTTTCCAAAATCTCCAACAGCCCCTCTCTCATTGCATCCAGTTAGAATGGGCAGTAACCACTGTGACTTCTCTCCAACAAAGCAACACATGTTTCAGCTTTCTAATGGACCTGCGGATGGGGTGGGGGCTGAGTGATCATGCGGGCTGTCCGTACCCACATGCATGCATGACGGCCGTGTGTTGGAAGGCGCCTGTGCATATTGACTCACACACACAGACCCCCAAATTCATTGGCTTCGATAGCATGGAATGTCATCACAAAACTAGAGACCTGGCAGTTCTTAAAACAGGGGCGGGGAACCTGTAGCCCTTTTCCAGACATTGTTGGACTCTGACTTCCATTAGCCCCAGCTAGCATGGTAGATGGCCAGGACTGATGGGAGTTATAGTACAACAGCATCACGAGTACTATAGGTTAGCCTTCCCTATTTTAAAAGGTAGCCCCACAGAGAGCACATTACAACACTTCAAGGCTGGACATAATGAAGCCCTGTACAGCAGTAGCCACCAGGTCACCTTTCACTAGGAATGGCCACAACTGACATATAGGTAGAGTTGAGAAAAAGGTGGCACATGGGCCTTCTGCACCAGATCCAGAACAGGAAAATAATAATGAAGAAGGAAATGCAAGGCCTCCTGTGTTAAATTGCATCTGTTAAATCAATATATTAATGATTGGGGTTTGTACATTTGGGGATTTCTATCTGGCATAGTAAGCAATGCAGGCCATGTGCCTGTGCCTTTGGATCAGAGCCAATATATTTTCTTAACACAGCTGCTTATTGCAGGGAACACCTTGGCTGCATATACAGTCTAAGCACACATTCCTTATTGAAGGCACATGAGCAAACATTGCTTGCCAAATAACATCTCAAACAGGTTGCCTACAACAATAGATTTTGTCTGTTTTAGAGTCCAGGTGGTATAACCAGTAAGATCAGGGCTAAAGAACATGCAACAACAGCCTTGTAGAGCAGGGGTTGTCAATGTGGTGCCCTTTAGGTGTTGTTGGACTACAACTTCCATCATCTCTGACTTTGGTTATGCTTGTTGGGCTGATGTGCGTTGCAGCATTTGGAGGGGACCATACTGGTTACCTCTTTCACTTTGGCAACTATCTTCATGTGAAAAGCAGCTCAGAAAGGGAATGTTCGCCATTTTATTGCAGACTTTTTTGTCCCCAAGTCTGCGATGATGGAGAAATTGCTTCCCATGGGGCTTCCCATGTGACAAAAGCAGAAAGGTTTCAGCTGCAAAACACATGGAACAATCCTGAGACATTAATATATTGTTCCTCCTGTGTGGTCTCTGATATACACAGTGAAGCTCAGCCTTCCTGCAAAAGATTTCCCCAGTCATTTCAATGGAGGGAACGGCTCTGCCCATTGAATGGGGAAGCCTACACAGGTGGGAGTTCCAAATGGACATTTGTAGACACACACTGTCTGGTTTGGGGTGGCAAAATATGGACAACCCTAAGTGAAGTTCATTGAAAACCACACTCTTTTTCTAGAGCTGTAAAAATGTGATCGATCATGTATTTACTTACTGTTTTATTCTTTACCTAATGACCAACATATATTTTTATTGACTCAGAGACAAATCCCATGCTGCCACAGAGTTTACTTAAACAGTCAGTTCACATTTCTTTCAGATCTGGTCCTGAATCTTTTTTATTTTATTTTATAGTATTAATGTATTAAAGTGGGAAGAGGCTATTGTATTTCTGCTGACAGATGCACCTCTGATAAGTAGTTTATTGAGTCACAATCTCAGTAGATGTTTCTTAGAGAAATACACACCCTCCCTTATGTTATCAGCCTATGATTTCTTGTTCATCTTATTTTGTGTAAGTTTTCATGAAACAAAATGGCTGGTTTCATGAGAAAAGATTAAACGTATTAACAGTTTATTGACAAAGATATCAAAGCAACATGGCTTTATAGTATGTCAGACTATTTATAACGCCAAAACTGAAGAAACACACAAGGAATTGACATTTACTCTTGGCTTATCGACCCAGCATTATGTGACTAATACTATTCTGACAGCATAGCGGAGGAACAAACAACTCTGGACATTCATACTAGATGCTGAGTATACTTTTAGGCCACAATAAAAAAAAACCCACAACCAACCTGGGGTAACTCACACTGAAGCCAGTGGAGCTCATGTCTGAATAGACATGTACAGGATTGCACTGTTAGTAATGCAGTACAGGCAACCTTTCAGAAGAGACCAAATCTACCTGTGCAAAAACATGTTTAAAAAATAAGCCAAAGGAAAGTCTCTTCTAAGGACAGTAAAATCATGGGAAAAATCTAGCTCTAATTGCCCAATGAGTGTGATCAGTACATTTCTCCGCGACTCTTTACATTTCCCCTCCCCCCAAGAAACCTTCCCACTTTAAATGTTACAATCTGTCTCTTGGGAAACTCCTTTCAAACAAAGCCATCCTTCAGGCTAAGTGCTATCATGCTCAGGCACCATCATTGGCTGCCTCTAATCTAATATCACTAAAAACACATCTGAACAGCAAGATAATAAACTCTCCAGCCTGAGATGTCACTTGAGAACCTTGTTTCTTGCAGCCCCTTTCTCATCCAGGCACATCCCAGGTTTTCCTCTTTCTGAATGTTTTTGCAACTTGGACTTGATTCCCCCCCCATCCATATTGCACTCTTTCCTTTGGAAGAGACCCCGTTGTGGGCCTAACCTGGAAGGCTCAAGCCAGCCCCTCCAGCCAAGCAAGGAGAACAAGAGTCCAGGCCACACCCTCTCCCCACCCTTCCCTGGCAAGTGATTACAGATTTAATTAAAACTGGCACAGTAAATAAAAAAAACATATAAAACGCAATTTGTGTGTGTAGCGACGGGTGACTATGGAGGGTGTATTATTAAATGTTTTAATTAGCATGCCAGCTCGCGATAGTGCCCCTCGATTGCTTCACTGCTGAAATCCTCAGACAAGGGTGGAGGACTAGGAATGTGGCATACAAGCTCTGGGTTGGCAAGTCAAGAGGAACAGTTTGTTCATTTCAATCCCATTACAACCTCTGCTTGTGTCTCTTGCAAAAACCACTGCTGCTTCCTGCCACCCATAACGGTGAATCAACGGATAGATATTAGGGATATTTTCCTTTACACACAGTAGTGAGAGTTTTGAAAACTCCATTCTCTGTGTAAGGTGGTTTGTCATTACAGAAGTGAAATCAAAAATATAATATGCACAGCATATTATATTTGTTTATTATGGCCAATACGAAATGTGTTTTTCATGTTTCATTGCTACAGATTCCGAAACTTTATTTTCAAAGTCTCTGTCTGCCAATCAAATATCTAATGTATTTGCTTACAACTCATCACTTCTATTTCACAAAAACTTTCAACTGTTCGCATGTGCTGTGTAACTGAAATCTTTAAATCAAGCTTTGACATTGTCAGTATTTTTATACCTCATATGGCAAATGAGGGGATGGGGTGGATAAGGACCGAGGATGAGAGAGGGAGAGAGACTTGCAAAATGCCATCCAGTGAGGGCATGGCAGAGACAAGATTCAAACTTGATTTGAAGTTCCATTTCAAACCCGAGTGCTTCTTGATTGCAGCTCAGTTTCCTAGCCACTATGCTACCCCAGATCTTATAGCCCTGTCTTCTTGTCTGTGTTGTGGGTTCATATTCCCTGCCCCTCTCCCAGTGCCGACTAAGTGGTTAGCTTGCATGTATCACGTCTCTCCTTTGTGTTAATTAAGCAGCATCAGGGAGATTGGACATGCATGAGAAATAGGATCACTGATATGGCTGCGTGTAGTTAATACTTGACGCTACATTCTTTTATGGTGTAGCACTATGGAGAACCTAGCATATTTGCAAAAATAAAATAAAAAATCCTTGCCTAGTTGCACCTTTCACAACTCTTTTCTGGGACATGTAAGAGTACAATACAAAAGCAGGGGTATTCCTTCTTTGCAATTGTGGTGAAAAAGGCACAGGAAGATTAAATAGGTAGGGGCTGTCCTTGGTGCTGAAAAGACAGCTACAGCCTGTAGACTGAAAAGCACGTTCCTTTTCAAATAAGACGAAGTTTAATGAGGAAGAGCTCTGTCACAGGCTAATATACTCACAATTTTCAGGCTCATTTAACCCCACTACTTAGAATGTCTTTGTGGATAAATGCTGAATACGGCCCACACAAACTTAATGCCGTCTGGCCGGTGACCCAATTCCCAAGGGCTAGAAAACCAGCAGCTTTCAGGTGTTCAGTAGAAGCAAACTGGCTGTCTCAACATGGAGGAAGCCTCAGCTGAAACTTGCATAAATTATGGAGCTGAGGAAACATGGGGAAAACACTTCTGCTCTCCCAACAAGGGGGGCTCCTTTCATCCTTTTTCGGGTGTAGGGGCATCCCCATTGCCAAGACTTCCATGTCAATTCTCCTTGTTTTGTTGTACTGCACTGTAAATGTGGGCAATGGAACAACCACACAACAGCCCAGCTCAGCATGGATGCATTTGACAACTAGGACAGTGTTTTTCAACCTTTTTTGGGAAAGGGCACACTTGTTTTATGAAAAAAATCACGAGGCACACCACCATTAGAAAATGTTAAAAAAATTAACTCTGTGCCTATATTGACTATATATAAAGTAATTCTCTTGAATAGGAATCAAACACAATTTTTCCCACGGCACACCAGGCAACATCTCGCGGCACACTAGTGTGCCGCGGAACAGTGGTTGAAAAACACTGAACTAGGACATAGTTCCTTCCCCAGCCATGGAGAATGGGGGCAACATAATTGACTTCATTTGCCCTCAGTAACATGATTATGCAACCCGATCTGATTAGCTGCATAATGCTGTTGTGAGGTTACTGCATTTTCTTCATGCTCCCTGATGGGAAAGAAGAATGCTTGGGCTAAAAAGAAGAAAAGAAGAACATTGGGAATGGGGGTGGGGTGGGGAAACAAGCAAGTTGCTTCCACTTAAAAGCTACCTTTTTGGAGTTTAGGGAGGAAATTTTTATACCCCTGTGAAAGCCCCTCCTTTGCCTCCAAAACATCTGAGAGGAACAATTTACCACAGTGCTAAATATATTCCAATTACCATTCTCATATATAACATTTCCTTGTGCAATTATCTATAAAGGACCATAACAGCATTCTGTATTTTCCTGTTCTTGCTGAAGAAGAAAAAGTAGGTTGCTTCTGCGTAAGACTATCATTCAATATGTGTTGCCTTCAAAATGTATAAATTTCACATTATTATTCAGGCACAGTAGTACCAGAATAATTAAGGTTGCATCAGGAATATAATGGGGGCTAAAACATTTAATATCTCCAAAAATACACGATCAATCTTAATGAAACTTTCTAGGGGGTTAGTTCCAAGGACTTTTCAATTTTCTAAACAGTTATGGTTTACAGCACTTGAATGTTAAGGGGCATGTGTTGGGTTTCTATTTTTTTTTTTTTAAATGAGAAATTTGTCCCAACTCTCTTTGAAGCATATTTTTGCAAAACGCTTAAAGAAAACTCTCAATCTGCTTCACAGGAGCTTTATTGCAATAGCTTAATATACAGGTGGCTTAAATGGATTTTAAATTGCCCCAAATGTCAATTATGGGCATTTGCTGAAAACAACGGAGCATGTTCTTCAGATCTTTTCTATGAATAGTTTCTATGGCATTATTCTTTGAGTGGATACCATGTGGTAGCAGCTTAAAATTTACTGCTGTGGTGACTTTGGCTGCATGGAAGAGAGTATAATCTACAGCCTCTGATTCAGCACCCTCCTCCTTCAGAAATGTAGAGAAGTGACAAGTGGTTGAACAGTTCTGGCCTTACTGTGTGGTCAGAGGCTACAAAAGAAGCAGCTCACAACTCAACAAGTTTCTAAACCAGCTATTATATGGGTCACAGTTGCCAGTTCCCATAAGAGGTGAAGCAGAAAATGGAATCAATCTCCTCTGGTCTCCTGCAAAAAGAAACCCTGATGACTGCAGTAATGCCAGGTTCTGGGGGTAGGAAATTGAATGCTAATGAATCAAATGATGAAATGGCAAGAGATTCATTGTTCTCATTAATTCCTCTCTTCCCCACAAGGATATTAACATTTTGCACAACTTGCTTTTTTAAAATGGTATTTTTATCTTAAAAATAAATACATTTACAAATAATGAGTCTATTAGAAGTAAATTATGCTGCTCCTAATGCTCTGCTTTAAATGCCATTATGGATGTATACTGAATTGATCATGAGCAAGTAGTTAACTTCTTAAGTGGAGCTCTCTTTGAAAGTTATTTTCAATTATCTCTATGAGTTAACACAGCACTGGAGGTGCACCCCACCCTCTGCCGGATCAAGCCATGAGGGGAAGAACAACACAAAAAGTTTCTGCAGCCCATACAAGATACCATCACTTAACACAGGGATTTGGGAAGCTGGAAAGGAGAAGTTAGATGGAGTAAGATGCTCTCCCCCTCAACACAGTTATGCTAGGACCCTCGGGAGCATGCAGCTCTTTCTTCATCTCTCTTGGACTGGTCTTGGCAGTAGAGATCATCCCCAGCATTGTCCCCAACTCCCCCCTTGCCTCACTGGACCACCATTCCCACTGAGCTGAGATTTTTGCCCATCAACTTCCATGTTTGTAGGCTGTCCTCTGGAGCACAAGCTTAGCATTTTCATAAAAACCCCAAGTATTTTTTAAATCACATGTTTTAAGAGGCAGATTGAAAACTATAATCCCTGAATGGTTTAGCAATTTTGTTGTTCACATGTACTGCTTTGATTGGAGGCTCTTTAGTTCTAATGTATTAAATCCATTTTATTGCACTGTGACTTTTAAAGTTGTGGATTTTGAATATCGTTATGTTATCTTGGGTGCCTTTGAGTGATTTTGCAAGTGTTGAGGTGGTCTCTCCACATTTTATAGTTGTTTACCTTTTTTACTGCAGTGCAGTGTGTGTGTGTGTGTGTGTGTGTGTGTGTGTAGTGTCGTGTTTGTACACACACACACATTTGTACAGAGCCCTTCATCCTATTTAGTATTTCAGGATGCTATGCAAACATTAGTACTGCAATATGAATACTGCAATAAAGCAGCAGGGTAAGAACTTTAAAACAGCTAAAATGCCCCCAAAGAGCTAAAATTACAAGTTAAAATGCCAACATGAAGAGCAACGTCTTGTGTTGAAAAGACTGATGCATAAGTGCCAAGCAAGCCTCTTCAAGGAAGGCATTCCATAACTGGTGAGCCACTACTGGGATAACCACCTCTGACAAAGAGAAAAGAGACTTGGCAGATGATCTCAGAACACAGGAAGCACTTCTTCTTCAGGCCTGTGGGACCGAGGCTATTGAGGACATAAAGTCACACTGAATTGTGTCCTTTAAAAAACAACAACAACTGGCATGACATCCATATACAGTACCTGGCTGCACTGGTCAATTTTTAGTGGCCATATCCTGTACCAGTTGAAGCTTCTAAGTTGTTTTCAGAAGCAGCCCCACGTATAACACAAACCAACTGGGAAGTTCATAGATTCTTAGAGTTGGAAGGGACCCAAGGGTTGTTTAGTCCAACTCCCTGCAGTGCAGGAATCACAGCTAAAGCTTCCAAGTTATCAGAGTTTGGATCACTGTGGCAGACAACAGCCAGAGTCGGTTTTAGGGTGAAACTACTGGTGCGGTTACACTGGGGGCCATGGTGCAGGGGCTGTCAAAACAATGCTGTAAAACAGAATGTGAGTGGCAGGGGCCACCAAATTTTAGTGTTACACAGGGTGTTGCTGAAATTTGAGAGGCCGGAGTCCATCACTGCTACAGCATCTGTCTAGAAATGGCTGCAGCTGATGAGCCAGACAAAACTGATGAAAGACGCTCCATATCTCAGCTGCCACCTGGGCTTCTAAGATTCCCTAGACTGTGCTATCAATTTTCAGGGGTGGTGCAGCCCTGTCCAAAGCAGGTCAAATAGGAATAATCTAGGAATAATAAGCACTCTATAGTGTTTGTTTTGGGAGAGCTCTTTCATGCATGCAAGTCATCACTGGCAGTTATCAAATAAGGAACACGCATGTGTGAACCACCCGCATTATTTCATATACACACGCAGCCTCCTTGGAAATGAGGATTTTCTCCTACTCATCAAGCCACCTTACTGTACTGTAAATGCTTCCTCAAAACCTTCGTTTCTGCTGTGCCTCATTCTTTTATGAAAGATACCTGATCATATAATTTGCTTGCTCTGGAATGCAGATCATAGTTATTGCCTGGGCTTCTTACAGGCAGCACATTTTTCACTTTAAAAATACCAGCAAATTACCCACTCCTCCCCCCTCTTAAGTGCATTTGCCAGATGTGACAGGTTACCTTGTTATTCTTCATTGCCCCTTGAGAATTTGGTACCGTTTTCCTGGGAACAAAGACAAAAACACAACTGCTGCCTATTTTCAGTTGATATAGCTCTACTGAAACCAGTGGAGCTACTTTGAAGAGCAGTTGCTGAGGATCTA